>NC_092709.1:289911918-294755374 GCF_047496885.1 Scyliorhinus torazame | reverse complement strand
TTGTTTTACATTATCTCCCGTGTTCTTCCTGCCAAAATGAATCACTCCACATTTCTCAGCTTGGAACTTCATCTGCCACCTGCCCGGGGGCAATGGTTAGACCCTCTCTTGTAGGAAATTATCATTGCCTGGCACTTGAGTGCCGCGAACGTAACTTGCCACTTGTCAGCCGAAGCCTGGATATTGTCTAGGTCTTTCTGCATTTGGACATGAACTGCTTCATTATCTGAGGAGCCGCGAATGGCGGTGAACATTTTGCACTCATCGGCAAATATCCCCACTTCTGACCTTATGATGGAAGGCAGGGCATTGAAGCAGCTGAAGATGGTTGGGCCTAGGACACTACCCTGAGGAACTCCTGCAGTGATGTCCTGGGGAAGAGATGATTGACCTCCGACCACCACAACCATCTTTCTTTGTGCCAGGTATAACCTGGTCTCTCACACAGAGATGCATCTCCTACAGAAAGACCACCCCCGCCTTCAGATTCCTGACCTGAAATCTCTTGACAGGCCCATTGAGCCCTCGCACGTTCTATGTTATAAACCTTACAGGAGGCTTACATCTCCTTTCCCCTCCACTGTCCCTCATCCTCCTCTATCAGCTCTGTCCCCTTTAATTTCAGCCTCTACCGGGCCCATCCAGGATGGCCCCCTTATCTGCCCCTGACCACGCTTCTTCTCCAATCCTACCATTTCGCATTTCCCTCCCTCCCCCTCCCCTCACTGCCATCCCATGCAGCCATCGCCCCCACCACACTTCCGCATTTTCTTTTGAAAAAAAATAAATTTAGAGTACCCAATTCATTTTTTCCAAATTAAGGGGCAATTTAGCGTGGCCAATCCACCTAACCTGCACATCTTTTGGGTAGTGGGGGCGAAACCCACGCAAACACACGGAGAATGTGCAAACTCCACACGGACAGTGACCCAGAGCCGGGATCGAACCTGGGACCTCGGCGCCGTGAGGCTGCAGGGCTAACCCACTGCGCCACCGTGCTGCCCCACTTCCGCATTTTCTGCCTGCGTGGCAACTCCTGCCCAAAGGCTCGTCCTATTAATCCCCCTCCCCTCCTCCCACCCCTCTCCTCTTTCACCTATGCAAGAGACTCCCATGGACCTCCCCCTCCCAAACAAAGACACACATAAAGCCACAGGTCACCTCCTCCAAAACATTAACACTGCCACAGTCAGCAGGAAGGGGGGGGAGGCAGTTGCCCCCTTACAAACTTATTACACCTGCAACAAATAGTCGACCCAGCGAAAACCCTCCACCTAAACAAAAAACACCCTTCAACTTGCACAGTATCTGGAAGGCGACATTGATATTCTGCACTATCCACAGCCACAAAAGGTGGAGACAGGACGGGGGCACTTAACAGTTCGGGTCTTTTATACTGACAATAGACTGACAAAGCTTGAGGAACTGACAGAGAAGTTACAGCTTACGGGGGGTGGAAACGAACTAAGGTACATGCAGGTCAAAAACCTCTTCGGGAAACGAGGACATACCCACGACCACCACAACAATCACTGCTAGAGGACCTACTGGACGCGGCCATCCTAGGGAAAGTGAACTGTGGCGACAGGTATGGGCGATTACTAAGGGGGACTAACACTCAACTGGATGAGACGAGAGAGAAGTGGGAGGAGGATGTGGGGTTTGAAATAGGATGGGGACTCTGGAGCGAAGCACTGTACAGGGTCAACTCCACCTCCACGTGTGCAAGGCTCAGCTAAAAGTGATACATAGAGCCCATTTGACGAGAACGACCGAATGAGCAGATTCTTCCCGGAGGAGGAGGACAAATATGAACGATGCCAAGGAGGCCCGGCCAACCACGCCCACATGTTCTGGTCTTGCCCCAGACTTGCTGGGTTTTTGGGCAACCTTTTTTTTGGCAATGTCCAAAGTGGTGGGGATGAGGGTGGAGCCATGCCCAAGGGTGGCATTCTTCGAGGTCTCAGAATAGCCAGATCTATTCATGGGGAAGAGGGCCGACGCCCTTGCCTTTGCCTCCCTAATCGCCCGCCATAGAATCCTGCTCAGCTTGCGGTCAGCAGCACCGCCCAAAGCTGCAGACTGGCTGTCCGACCTAGCGGAATTTCTCCAACTGGAGAAAATTAAATTCGTCATCCGGGGGTTGGAAGAGGGCTTCCACAAAACATGGGAGCCATTCACTTGTTCCAAGACCTGTTTGTAACCAACAGCCAATAAGCCAAAGAAAAGGAGAGGGTAGTCATGATACAGCAAGGAGAGGGGAGAGGGGAGGGGGAGGGAAAGGGGAGGAGGGAAAGGGGAGGAGGGGGAGGGGGAGGGGGAGGAGGGGGAGGAGGGGGAGGAGGAGGGGAGAGGGGGAACAAAGAGGCACGCAACCCAACCATCCCCATCAAATGGCACGAGATACGGCATCACACCAGCGCAACTTGAGCAGGGCACAAGAACAGACGAGGGAAGAAGGCATGCTAGACGGCCGGGGGATTCAGGAAGAAAGGGGGGGGACACACACACCAGGGGACCCAGCCAGAACCAAACACCTACTGGAAAACAAAAATAGGAAAAGGTAACCATTGTGAATAATGTAAGACGACTGATATAAATAACAGAAACAGAACGATGTGCAAATATTTCTCTTTATTCTTCCTTTTGTCGTCAAACATATGTCGACACTTATCCTTGCTCTGTATACTACAAAAACCTCATTAAAAACATTTTTTTTTAAAGAGTAAAGCGGACAAAGCAGTCCAGTGAGTCTCTTCATCCTCTCATCCAGAAAGAACCAGCAGCATCAAGTAGCTCGACAGCCTCTTACAGTAGTCCAAGCACTAGACTGGCTGCTGATTGCTCAACACACTTATAGACGACTGCAAACCAGCTGAACAGAGAACTCTATTCTGCAGTGACACAAAAAGAAGTTGCTTTAAGTGAAAAGTACACATGACATTGCCTTTTAATGTATCAGAAAGGCACCATTCATTATCACAGGAAGGAATTGTCAGACACCAGGATCAAACCGCACCATCTACAGGCCTTGAGAAAGATACTTCTATCAGTGATACCTCCACCACTGAAGGGGGGCAGAGATAATGTCCTGTACCTTTCGAGCTCCGGGACAATGTATCTGGCAGGTACTCCCACCCCTCGCCCATCTCTCAGAAGTTCCCAGGTAAACATTTCATGGCAATTGAGTGGGAATTAAAACCACTTCTAGCTTCTGGGTAACTATAGCACTGATCCAGCCCCCCGCCCCCCCTCACAGGACAACCCCAATATCATGATATGCAGACATGCAGATAATGAACACAGAGAACAGAACATGACCAATGACCACTCAGGGGTGGTATCTCACTATAAAAGGCACGAGGCACTCACACTCCGCCTCTTTCCACTGATGAACATCTACAGAGTGAGTCAGGGTGTATGTACAGTATCACACCTCCAGCATGTGGCTAAGAGCTAGTCTGGTTCAGTCAGCCAGAGTAACCACACTGAGGTTAGCAGAGAGTCGAACTCATAGAGAACTGTGCTAACTGTGCTGCTGGTTCAATAAATCAGATTGAACTAACTTCAAGGTCTGGAGCATCTTTTGGTTAAAGCTGCATCCAGTTGCAGCCTGTGTTATCCCAGAGTACATAACATGACATGCTACCAGGAGACTGCTTAATCTAGGTGGTTTACCTCAGTCCGTTCCGTGACGACCAGCGAATGTATCCTGGCACCATGGAGAAGATTCAGGCTCCTCACCAGCTCAGGACCTCCGGCAATCTCAGTGCCAACTGGCGGACATTCAAGCATAAGTTTCTGCTGTACATCGAAGCTTCAGACCTCGTGGGTGCATCTGATGCAAGGAAGATCGCGCTTCTCCTCTCAACAGTGGGTGATCAAACCATCAAACTCTTCAACTCGTTTAACTTCACCGAAGGCCAGGACAAGACAAAGTTTCAGACCACCCTGGACAAGTTTGACAGTCACTGTGAAGTGGACACCAATGAAATCTTCGAGCGCTACATATTCAAACAGCGTCTACAAGATAAAGATGAATCTTTCAACTCCTTCTCAACTAAGCTCCACCTGCTAGCGCTGTCCTGCAACTTTGGTGATATTGTTGACTCCATGATCAGAGACTGTGGCAGTCACCACTGATGTATATATAGTATATATAGGATGTTGATATAGGTGCTTTACGGTAAGGCCCCTGTACGACAGGTACAGGGGGAGATCCCTGCCTGCTGGCTCTGCCCAGGAGGCGGAGTATAAATATGTGTGCTCCCAGTACAGCAGCCATTTCGTCAGCTGCTGTAGGAGGCCACACATCTCAGTGTAATAAAGCCTCGATAACATCCTACTCTCGACTTTGTGTAATTTATTGCGCATCAATTTATTACACTAAAGTTTTCAGAAGATGGACCCCGGCATCAAGCAGGATCGCCTGCAGCTGGATCCGCAAGCAGACAACGCCAAAAAGGACTTTGAACATTGGCTAGCCTGTTTTGAAGCGTACATCGGGTCTGCGCCAGATGAAATTCCAGAAGCACAGAAGCTCCAGGTCCTTTACACGCGGCTCAGTTCCAACATCTTTCCACTTGTCCAGGACACGCCGACCTGCGCAGAGGCCATGGCGCTACTGAAGGAAAACTACGCTCAGCGGACTAACACACTCTCCGCCAGGCACCTCCTCTCCACGCATTCACCCCGATACGGTAAGGCGCTGCTCCCTCGCGGTACACCCCGCTAACCAGAGAGTCTCCCTGGCCTCCGGGTCCCACTCCGTGGTGATCCGGGGGTACTGCATCGCCACCTTCACCGTCCAGGGCGTGGAGTTCAGCGGCTTCCGCCTCTACGTCCTCCCCAACCTCTGCGCTGCCCTGCTACTTGGCCTGGACTTCCAGTGCAACCTTCAGAGCCTAACCCTGAAATTCCCCTACCACCCCTTACTGTGTGCGGTCTCGCGACCCTTAAGGTCGACCCACCTTCCCTTATTGCAAATGTAACCCTGGATTGCAAACCCATCGCCACCAGAAGCAGACGGTACAGCGCCCAGGACAGGACCTTCATCAGGTCTGAGGTCCAGCGGCTGCTGCGGGAAGGTATCATCGAGGCCAGCAACAGCCCCTGGAGAGCCCAGGTGGTAGTCAAAACTGGGGAGAAAAACAGGATGGTCGTTGACTACAGTCAGACCATCAATCGGTACATGCAGCTGATGCTACCCCCTCCCACGCATATCTGATATGGTCAATCAGATTGCACAGTACCAGGTCTTCTCGACAGTAGACCTGAAATCTGCCTACCACCAGCTTCCCATCTGCAAGGCGGACCGCCCATACACTGTGTTCGAGGCAGACGGCCGCCTTTACCATTTCCTTAGGGTTTCCTTCGGCGTCACCAATGGGGTCTCGGTCTTCCAAAGGGAGATGAACCGAATGGTTGACCGGTACGGGCTGCGGGCCACATTCCCGTACCTGGACAATGTCACCATCTGCGGCCACGAACAGCAGGACCATGACGCCAACCGTGCCAAATGTCTCCACACCGCCACTCTCCTCAACCTCACGTATAACAAGGAGAAGTGCGTGTTCAGCACGAACCGCTTAGCAATCCTTGGCTATGTGGTCCAGAACGGAGTTCTGGGGCCCGACCCCGATCGCATGCTCCCCCTCATGGAACTCCCCCTCCTCCACTGCCCCAAGGCCCTCAAACGTTGCCTGGGGTTCTTTTCGTATTACGTCCAGTGGGTCCCAAACTATGTGGACAAGGCCCGCCCACTCATTCAATCCGCTGTTTTTCCTCTGACGGCCGAGGCTCACCAGGCCTTTAACCGTATCAAGGCCGACATCGCCAAGGCCGCGATGCATGCGGCCGACGAGATGCTCCCCTTCCAAGTCAAGAGCGATGCATCAGACGTCGCTCTGGCCGCCACACTCAACCAGGCAGGCAGGCCGTGGCATTCTTTTCCCGCACCCTCCATGCCTCTGAAATTCGGCACTCCTCCGTCGAAAAAGAGGCCCAAGCCATCGTTGAAGCTGTGCGGCATTGGAGGCATTACCTGGCCGGCAGGAGATTCACTCTCCTCACTGACCAACGGTCGGTTGCCTTCATGTTTAATAATGCACAGCGGGGCAAGATCAAAAACGATAAAATCTTGAGGTGGAGGATCGAGCTCTCCACCTACAATTACGAGATTTTGTATCGCCCCGGTAAGCTCAACGAGCCCCCCGATGCCCAATGGACCGACTCCGGATCCTGCACGACAACCTCTGTCACCCAGGGGTCACATGTTTTTACCATTTCATCAAGGCCCGCAACCTGCCCTACTCCATCGAGGAAGTCAGGGCGATCACCAGAGACTGCCAGGTCTGCACAAAGTGCAAACCGCACTGCTACCGGCCAGACCGTGCACGCCTGGTGAAGGCCTCCCGCCCCTTTGAATGCCTCAGCGTGGACTTCAAAGGGCCCGTCCCCTCCACCGACCACAACACGTACTTTCTCAGTGTGGTCGATGAATATTCCCGATTCCCCTTTGCCATCCCATGCCCTGACATGACGTCTGCCACCGTCATCAAAGCCCTCAACGAGACTTCCGGTGACGGCGGGCGGGAGGCGGCCGCACAATGGAGAGCCCCCGCTCGGGAACGGCAATTTCGGGGCTTTAAGCCCGGTCCCAGGGTCCGCGGAGGCGGCAGAAGAAGGGAGAAGGCACGGAGGAGGCACTGAGAAGACACAGGAGGAAAAAAAGAACAAAGAAAAATGTCGAGGGTGAGCAGAAAAACGGCCGAAAAAAACCCAGCTGGAGGTCCGTTGGGGAGTGGAAAGGTCACCGCGGGGTCACCAGGAAAAATGGAGGCTGGAGCACCAGGGAAGGCCGCACTGCTTACGGCTGAAGAAATAACCAAGGTGATGGCTGCGGAATTTGAAAAACAGTTGGCGCAGATTGCAAAATGCATGGAGACGGTGAGGAAGGAGATGAGGGAGGCTTTGAGTGTGCTGGTGGAGGAGGCTGTTTCCCCGGTGAGGACGGAGGTGGCGAGCGCAGTGGCGGAGGTGTGAGAGCAAGAGGAGGCGCTGAAGGAAGTGAAGGAGACGTTATTTCAGCACGGTGATCAACTTGCCTCGATGGGGAAAGAGATGCGGAAGGTTATGGATACTAACAAGGATCTGCGAGGAAAAATGGAAGACCTGGAAAATAGATCCAGGCGACAGAACTTGAGGATTGTGGGGCTGCCCGAAGGAGTTGAAGGACCGAAGCCGACTGAGTATTTTGCCGCGATGCTGGCAAAACTACTGGGGGAGGGGGAGGACCCCTCCCGATATGAACTGGATCGGGCTCATCGGTCGTGGAGGCCTGTACCAAAGGCAAGTGAGCCGCCAAGGGCAGTGACTCTGTGCTTCCGTAGGTACAGGGTGAAGGAGAAGGTCCTGAGCTGGGCCAAGCAGAAGCGAGTGGTGCCGTGGGCTGGAGCTGGTATACGTGTATACCAGGACTTTACGGTGGAGCTGGCGAGGAGGCGGGCTGCCTTCAACCGGGTGAAGAGGGCACTGTACATTAGCAAGGTGCGGTGCGGCATTGTATATCCAGCGAAGCTGAGGGTGACTTACAAGCTCAGGGACTTTTATTTTGGAACGGCAGAAGCAGCGGAGGAGTTTGCGAAGGCAGAAGGACTGTGGCAGAACTGACAAACTAAGGAATGGCCATGTGCCGATGTAACCTCATGACTGTATTTTCTTCTTTTTTGTATCACTGCGCGCGGGTGTAGAGATTAAAGGAGCCAAGGTGGTATATATTTGGACAAGGGAAGGGACGGGACTTTCACTCGAAATGAGGGTTCTTTGGGGTGTAGGTGGATATGCGGGGTGCGTGTGCTAAAAGGGGATCTTTGGGCTTTCCGAGGGCCGGGCAAGTGGGAAAGAGACCCGGGCGGGGGCCTCCACGCTGGCCGGTGTGTGCCGGCCAGTGAACGGGAGTGAGGTGGGGGAGGGGCTGAGACTGACATATCTTGCTGATTATTGTTTATTGTTGATGGATGTAAATGTGGGAGAAAATGTGAAAATGGAGGAGAATAAAAAAAAAAATTAAAAAAAAAAAATCAAAGCCCTCAACACCATCTTCGCTCTGTTTGGCTTCCCCGCCTACGTCCACAGCGACCGGGGATCCTCATTCATGAGCGATGAGCTGCGCCAGTACCTGCTCAACAGGGGCATTGCCTCTAGCAGGACGACCAGCTACAACCCCAGGGGAAATGGGCAGGTGGAGAGGGAGACTGGGATGGTCTGGAGGGGTGTCCAGCTGGCCCTACGGTCCAGAAATCCCCCGGCCTCCCGCTGGCAGGAGGTCCTCCCCGACGCACTTCACTCCATTCGATCGCTCCTGCGCACCGCCACTAATGAAACCCCTCATGAACGCCTCTTTGCCTTCCCTAGGAAGTCCACCTCCGGGGTTTCACTCCCGACATGGCTGGCCGCTCCAGGACCCGTTCTCCTCCGTAGACACGTACGACTCCATAAGGCGGACCCGTTGGTTGAGAGGGTACAGCTACTTCACGCCAACCCGCAGTGCGCCTATGAAGCGTACCCCGACGGCCGCCAAGACATAGTCTCCCTCGGACCTGGCACCAGCTGGTTCCACCCCCCCCACCCCCCCCCTGCCCCGGCGCCACCCTCTCCTCCCCCGGCGTATCCCACCGCTGCCCTCGCTCCGGGACAATCCGTCCTCCCCTTGCTCACAGCCGGGGATGAAGAGGATTTCGACACCCTCCCGGAGTCACCGAAGACCAAGCCGCCGTCGGAGTCGCCACCAGCACTCCTGCGCTCTCAAAGACAGATCAAGACACCGGACCGCCTGAATTTGTAATATTATCTGTACATTTAAAACACAACTTTCTGTATATAGTTCTCCACCACCCCCGCCGGACTCATTTTTTTAACAGGAGGTGAATGTGGTCGTCACCACTGATGTATATAATGTATATATAGGATGTTGATATAGGTGCTTTACGGTAAGGCCCCTGTACTACAGGTACGGGGATAGATCCCTGCCTGCTGGTTCCGCCTAGTAGGCAGAGTATAAATATGTGTGCTCCCAGTACAGCAGCCATTTTGTCAGCTGTTGTAGGAGGCCACACATCTCAGTGTAATAAAGCCTTGATTACATCCTACTCTTCTCGTTTTTGTGTATTTGATCATGCATCAGAGACCAAATCGTTTTTGGAGTTCACTCTGATCGTCTGAGAGAGCAGCTACTGAAAATCAAGCATATGAGCCTGCCAGTCGTGATTGAAACATGCACAGTGCATGAGCACGCCAAAAAATCGCTATGCCCAGTACAAATCGGCTGAAAATGAGAAACTTGCTAATGCGACCATCAATTCACACAAAACCAGGAGTAGAAGTAAACTGTGGCTTTAATCAACTAGAACTGTGCCTGTGACTGATCTGTTAGTGAGAGCCGCCTACACGGCGACTGCTCTTTATACCTCCCCTCAAGGGGTGGAGCCAGGGGCGGAGCCCACACAGGGCCCAACATGCTACATCATAGGTAATACCTTACAATGGTCCATAGGTGGAGCCCACATGGGCAACAGCGTAATACAGATATGCACATGGTGAATTGTTACAGCAATACATTCACCACATTCACCCCCTGTTAAAAAAAATGAAGTCCGGCAGGGGTGAAGGGTTCATAAGTTCAGCCTGTCCAGCGCACGGATTGTGCGCTGTGATCGGCGAAGCTCTGGTATTGCAGCGGGCCTGGGCATCGAACTCAGCCGTGCTGGCATCGGTACTGAAGTCATCGGTGCGGGCACAGGCGTGGACTCCGGGAGCGTGTCTTCTGGATCTTCATTCCTGTGGGTCGGTGAAGGCGGAATGGCGGGCGGGAGGGGGTGCGGGTGCCATGTAGGGGCGGGGGCGCTGGTCAGCGTAGGTTGGGCGGGGTAAGATGGGGTGGCGGTGGTAGTAGAACCTGCGGGTGCCAGGTCCCGGAGGGAAACCGTATCCTGTCGGCCTTTGGGGTGATCCATGTATGCGTACTGGGGGTTGGAGTGTAAGGGCTGGACCCTCTTGACCAGGGGTCTGACTTCTGGCTCCTGACGTGTTTGCGGAGCAGGACGGGTTCCGGTGTCTTCAGCCTGGACGGAAGCGAGGACCCGGAGGTGGATTTCCTGGGGAAAACAAATAGGCGGTCATGAGGGATCTCGTTTGTGGCCGTGCAAAGTAGGGACCTAATAGAGTGGAGTGCGTCGGGGAGGACCTCCTGCCAGTGGGGAACTGGGAGATTCCTAGACGGTAGGGCCAGGAGGACGGTCTTCCAGACCGTCGCGTTCTCCCTCTCCACCTGTCCATTTCCCCTGGGGTTATAACTGGTAATCCTGCTCAAGGCGATGCTCTTACTGAGCAGGTGCTGATGCAGTTAGTCGCTCATGAACGACGAGCCGTGGAAACTGTGAACGTACGTGGGGAAACCAAACAGTGTGAAGACACTATGTAG
Source organism: Scyliorhinus torazame (assembly GCF_047496885.1). Lineage (NCBI taxonomy): Eukaryota > Metazoa > Chordata > Chondrichthyes > Carcharhiniformes > Scyliorhinidae > Scyliorhinus > Scyliorhinus torazame. The sequence goes on along the minus strand of NC_092709.1, from coordinate 294,744,894 downwards.
GGCTTTATTGACGGTGGCCGCGGTCAAGTCGGGGCAAGGGATTGCAAAGGGGAAGCGGGAGCACTCGTCGATGATGTTGAGGAAATATGTGTTGCGGTTGTTGGAGGGGAGGGGCCCTATGAAATCGATACTGAGGCGCTCAAAGGGCCGGGATGCCTTTACCAGGTGGGCCTTATCCGGTTGATAGAAGTGCAGTTTACACTCCGCACAGATTTGGCAGTCCCTGGTCTTGGCTCTGACCTCCTCAGTGGAGTAGGGCAGGTTGCGGGCCTTGATGTATTGGAGAAGCCGGGTGACCCCCGGGTGGCAGAGGTCATCGTGGATAGCACGTAGTCTGTCATCTTGTGCGCTGGCGCATGTGCTGCGGGACGGGGCATCTATGGGTTCGTTGAGCTTCCCAGGACGATATACTATATCCTAATTATAGGTGGAGAGTTCGATCCTCCACCTCAAGATCTTATCATTCTTGATCTTGCCCTGCAATGTATTATCAAAGGCTACCGATCGTTGGTTGGTGATGAGGGTAAACCTCCTACCAGCGAGGTAGTGCCTCCGTTTCCTCATTAGAACGGAGAAGGATGAGGGGCGACTTGATAGAGGTTTATAAGATGATCAGGGGAATAGATAGAATAGACAGTCAGAGACTTTTTCCCCGGGTGGAACAAACCATTACAAGGGGACATAAATTTAAGGTGAAAGATGGAAGATATAGGAGGGATATCAGAGGTAGGTTCTTTACCCAGAGAGTAGTGGGGGCATGGAATGCACTGCCTGTGGAAGTAGTTGAGTCGGAAACATTAGGGACCTTCAAGCAGCTATTGGATAGGTACATGGATTACGGCAAAATGATATAGTGTAGATTTATTTGTTCTTAAGGGCAGCACGGTAGCATTGTGGATAGCACAATTGCTTCACAGATTCAGGATCCCAGGGTCGATTCCGGCTTGGGTCACTGTCTGTGCGGAGTCTGCACGTCCTCCCCGTGTCTGCGTGGGTTTCCTCCGGGTGCTCCGGTTTCCTCCCACAGTCCAAAGATGTGCAGGGTAGGTGGATTGGCCATGATAAATTGCCCTTAGTGTCCAACATTGCCCTTGGTGTTGGGTGGAGGTGTTGAGTTTGGGTAGGGTGCTCTTTGCAAGATCCGGTGCAGACTCAGGGGGCCGAATGGCCTCCTTCGGCACTGTAAATTCAATGATAATCTATGATTAATCTAGGACAAAGTTTCGGCACAACATCGTGGGCCGAAGGGCCTGTTCTGTGCTGTATTTTCTATGTTTAAGGTTTCCAAGATGGCTTGGGCTTCATTTTCGACTGAGGAGTGTCGAATTTCAGAGGTGGTGAGGGTTCGTGAAAAATACGCTACTGGCCTGCCTGCCTGATTGAGCGTAGCGGCGCGGGCGACCTCTGATGCATCGCTCTCCACCTGAAAAGGGTCGGACTCGTCCACTGCACGCACCGTGGCTTTGGCGATATCCGCCTTGATGCAGCTGAAGGCCTGGCGGGCCTCAGCCGCCAGTGGGAAGATGGTGGCCTTGATTAGTGGGCGGGCTTTGTCCGCAAAGTTGGGGACCCACTGGGCGTAATATGAAAAGAACCCGAGGCACCTTTTCAGGGCCTTGGGGCAGTGGGGAAGGGGGAGTAGCAGGAGGGGGCGCATACAGTCATGGTCAGGTCCTAGAAGCCCGTTTTCCACGACGTAGCCGAGGATGGCTAGACTGGTTGTGCGGTAAATGCATTTCTCCTTGTTGTAAGTGAGGTTACGGGTTCGGGCGGTTTGGAGAAATTTCTGGAGGCTGGCATCGTGGTCCTGCTGATCATGGCCGCAGATGGTGATGTTGTCCAAGTACGGAAATGTGGCCCGCAGCCCATACTGGTCCACCATTCGGTCCATCTTTCTTTGGAAGACCGAGACCCCGTTCGTGACGCCAAAGGGGACCCGGAAGAAGTGGAAGAGGCAGTCGTCTGCCTCAAAAGCCGTGTAGTGGTGGGGCCCCTGGCGGATTGGGAGGTGGTGGTATGCAGACTTCAGATCTACCGTGGAGAACACCCGGTAGTGCGCGATCTGATTAACCATGTCTGTGATCTGGGGAAGGGGGTACGCATCGAGATGCGTGTACCGGTTTATGGTTTGGCTGTAATCTACAACCATCCGGTTCTTTTCTCCGGCCCTGACGACCACTACCTGGGCTCTCCAGGGGCTGTTACTGGCCTCGATGATTCCCTCCCGCAAGAGTCGCTGGACCTCGGACTTGATAAAAGTCCTATCCTGGATGCTGTACCGCCTGCTTCTCGTGGCGACTGGTTTGCAGTCGGCGGTGAGATTTGTGAAGAGCGGGGGAGTGTCGACCTTTTGGGTCTCGAGGCTACATACGGTGAGTGGGGGTAGGGGCCCGCCGAACTTCAGGGTTAGGCTCCTGAGGTTACATTGAAATTCCAGTCCCACTAGAAGAGGAGCGCAGAGGTCGGGGAGCACATATAATTTAAAGTTGATGTACTCGGCGCCATGTATTGCGAGGGTTGCGGTAGTGCACACCCGGACCTGCACCGAGTGCGACCCGGAGGCGAGGGAGATGATTTGATGCGCCAGGAAGATTGGGAGCGAGCAGCGTCTGACCATGCCTGGACGAATAAAGCTCTCTGTGCTCCCGGAGTCAAAGAGGCAGGGCGTTTCGTGTCCGTTTACCCGGATGGTCATCATAGAGCTCCAGAGGTGTTTGGGTCGCGTCTGGTCAAGGGTGACCGCGCTGAGTTGCGGGTAGCCGACATGGCCGGAGGTGCTGGGGCGGTTCCAAGATGGCCGCCCCCGTTGGCCGCACGTGTCGGGCGGCATTGCAGATGGCGGCCAAGGTGGCGGCCCCCGTCAGTTGCACGTGGCGGGCCGCGTGGTCGAGAATGGCCAAGGTGGCCGCCCCCGTGAGTCGCACACATTGTGCAGGCTGGAAGATGGCTGCCCTCACGGACAACACGAGGCCGATGACGCATCCGGGGGGGGGGGGGGGGGGGGGGGGGGGGGCGGAGCCGGCAGACACGCTGCCACACTGCGGGATCTGCGGGCCTGTGAGTCTGAGGGTCGAGCCTGCGATTTAGAGTTTTTGGACCTGGCCAGGGAAACTTTAGCAAAATGTCTTTTTCTCCCGCAGTCGCTGCAGTTCGCGTTCCAGGCCGGGCAGTGCTGCCAGGGGCATTGAGGCTGACCACAGAAATAACAGGGTAGCCCCACCATGGTGGGCGGACAGCCGCGCGGCACAGGCCTGGGGTATTCTTTGGTCGGGGGTCCACGAGGGGGGTCACGTGATCGGACGGGAACGCGTTAAGGCTTTGGTACGCTACTTCCAGAGAGGAGGCTAATTTTATCGTCTCTTCCTGGTCAAGGGCACCTTTTTCGAGTAGGCGCTGTCTCACGTAGTTGGACCTGACTCCAGCCACGTAGGTTTCCCGGACGGCGATGTCCATATGTTGAGTGGCCGTAACGGGCTGGTAACTGCAGCCTCGTGCAAGGACTTTGAGGTTGCGTAGGTACTCTTCCAGCGATTCCCCGGGATGCTCGCGGCGAGTGGTGAGGAGATGAGCAAGGAGACACTCCAGCAGCATGAAATCGAGACCTCCCCGTGGTCCAAGGTTAGTATTTCGTGCGAATAGTCGTGACTACGTGTTGATTATTGACTATTTTTCTAATTACCCTGAAGTCGTGAAGCTCTCAGACCTCACATCTCGGACCGTCATGATGGCCTGTAAGGGACGTTCTCCTGGCATGGTATCCCACTCACTGTCATGAGTGACAAAGGCCACAAGTGGTCTATGTTTGCCAAGTCATACCATTACAAACATGTCACTTCCAGCCCACACTATCCGCAGTCCAATGGGAAGGTTGAAAAAGGGGTGCACATTGTGAAACAGCTCATCTGCAAGGCTGCGGATTCTGTGTCTGACATGTACCTCGCGCTGCTTGCCTACAGGCGACCCCACTGTCCACTGGCATGTCACCGGCTCAACTCCTGATGAACAGGGACCTGCGGACGACACTTCCAGCCATACACTTGCCCAACCTGGATCACCTCCCGGTGCTGCAGAAGGTGCAGCAGCTCCGAAACCAGCAAAAGCAGGGCTATGAAGCTCATGCCACCGAATTGCCTGTGTTATCCCCGGCAGACACTGTCAGGATCAAGAATTGGATGGTGGCTGGTCTGCTCCAGCTGTTGTTGTTCGACAGGCTGCGCCCCGCTCGTATGTTGTACGTATGGCTGATGGTTCTGTTGTGCGCTGAAACAGACGGGCACTGTGCAATGTTGCCTGCCCGCAACCGCTTTCTTCTCCGTTTCCGTGCGTTATTTTGCCACCTCCTGATACCTCGAACTACGAGGCCATCCTGCCTGTCAAGGCGCCATCGTCCCCACCACCACCTCTCCGGTGGTCGACAAGGATCAGACACAAGTCCCAGAGACTGGACTTATAAACATTTGTTTTGTTTGCTATGTTCTGTTTTCTCACATTAGACAGCTGTCTTCACATGTAAATACGTTCACATATGCCTCCGTTTGTAAATATGTTAATAAATGCCACCGCACGTAAGTACATTCCCATGTGCCAACAAAACATTAAAAAAAAGGGGAGATGTCATGATATGCAGACATGCACATAATGATATGCAGACAGGCACAGACAGGCAGAGAACAGGACATGACCAATGAGCAGGCAGGACACTCAGGGGTGGTGTCTCACTATAAAAGGCACGAGGCACTCACACTCCGCCTCTTTCCACCGATGAACATCAACAGAGTGAGCCAGGGTGTATGTACAGTATCACACCTCACGTGGCTAAGAGCTAGTCTGGTTCAGTCAGACAGAGTAACCACACTGAGGTTAGCAGAGAGTCGAACTCATAGAGAACTGTGCTAACTGTGCTACTGGTTCAATAACTCTGATTCAATAAATCAGACTGAACTAACTTCAAGGTCTGGAGTATCTTTTGGTTAAAGCTGCATCCAGTTGCAGCCTGTGTTATCCCAGAGTACATAACACATCAGCCCTCTGTAATTGTTCTGTAATTGTTTCTCCGGCACCCAAATGTATATGCACCTCCCCAGTTTCCCCCCTCCCCCCACAAACAGATGCCTACTTATGTGTTAAAAGAGTTGCTGTTGTTGAGCTAGTGCATAATACCCTACCAGTTATTTTTTTTGTGTGTGTGTTCCCTTCTCTTCTATGTAAATATATATATTTTATTCTCTGTACATAACGGTAAATATACTCTGTTCAAAAACCCAATAAAAAAACATTTATATTAAAAAAAATAATGGTGCTATGTCCCCTCTCCGGCGTGAAAAGCGGCGCCAAACACTCCGGCGTCAACCGTCCCCGATAATGGGAAATGCTCCCCTTCCTAGGGGGCTAGCTTGGTGCCGGAGTGGTCCCCGCAGCTCCAGCCGGCGCGGAACGGCCGGCGTGATTCCACGCATGCGTGCTAGGGCCGGCGTATTTCCGCGCATGCGCGGGGATTCCCTTCTCCGCGCTGGTACTCGGGCAATATGGCAGAGCCCTACAGGGGCCCGGCGCGGAGTAAAATAGGCCCCCACGGAACTAGCCCGCCGGCCGATCGGTATGCCCCGATCGTGGGCCAGGCCACCGTGAGTGCCCCCCTCGGGGTCAGAATTCCCCCGTCCCCCCCTCCAGGACGGCCCCCGTAGACTCACCTTCCAGGTCCCGCCATGTGGGACCTGCGTAACCCACGCCGGCGGGACTCGGCCGAACTCGGCGGCCACTCGACCCATCGGGGCCCAGAGAATCGGCAGGGGGCCAGCTGTCAACGGCCCCCGACCGGCACGGCGCGAATCCTGCGGGCACCCGAGAACTAGCGCCGGAGAATGGGGAAGCCGGCGTCGGGGCAGGGGAAACCGCAATTGTCTGTCGCCTTGACAGTGGCGTTTATGTGTTCTGATACACGTGTACAGTAAACATCCCTTTGCATATCATTAGCGGGCCCGACCCGGTATTACCCCGGCCTCGGTGATTCTCCGCCTCTGATGGGCAGATTCCCACGGCGCGGTTCACTTGTGCTTTTAAAAATCGTGAATCCAGCATCGTGGCTGATGAGGGAGGGAAAGGAAGTAGGAGCTAGAGAGGTGCGACTGCGGGCTGCCGGGCCCGACACTGGCTGGGCTAGCTGGGGTGGGAGGCGGGTTCCATGCGCCAGGGCCGGGGGTGGGGGAGGTGACAGGGGAATGGGCTGTGTGACCGGGGTGACCTCCCATAGGACTGGGGCGGTGCCCAGGCGTGGACCGCCATTACCATGGCCTGCCAGGTTTTGCTGCGGACCCCACTGACCACCCATCTTGGCCCCTGGTTCTGTAGAGTGACACTGGTCGTATGGGTGCCCCCACCGTCCCATCTGCCAGCTCCCACCACCCAACTGACCGCCACCCGCCATTGGGGCATCAGGCAGCCCACCCAGGACAACGCTCATCGTAGCCCCTATGGGGGTGCTGGGCGCTGCCGCGGAGCATACCACTGGCATGGGCAGCGCCAGCCGATGGTACCCGTGGTGGTAGGGAGATGCTGGGTTAGGAGTGTTGGATGTGGGGGGTACATGCAGGGGCCCGCAATGCCAACTGGAGCCACCATGTAGCCCGGTGGATCTGGTGGGCACTGGGGTACGCACCATGCTAATATGTCGGCCTATCACCCCCTGCAAACGTTGGATATTGGAATATAACCAGGATTGGTGGCCTTCCTGCTGGTCACCACACCCTGGGGGATGCCCTGCGACTGTGTGAGCTGGCACTGCCTGAGGAGGAGGAAGCTGCAGCAGCGGAGCCTGCAGCAGAGGGGCAGGAGGCAACCGCCCAGGATGGAGAGTCGGCTCCCTGGGGTGACGGTGGTGGGGAAATCCGAGGGGGGAGGATGGGAAGCCCAGGCCACCCACAATGTCCACCCATTCCTCCCCCCCCCCCCCCACCCCGCACCCGTTCTCTGTCCAGCCTAAACCAGCCCACCCTTCACAGCCATCTGACAGAGCACCGAGGCAGGTTGTAACAGTGTTAACAGGTCCTTAATGTGCACAAATATTCACGAATATTTACAGATACGTGCACTCGCCTCTATAACTAAACTGTGCCCTGCCCTGCCCCCATGTCAACTTAACTGGTGTCTAACTTTCTGGCCCAAAGGTACATCTAGGTGGATCCCCAGACGGGACATCTGGAGTGGAGACAGCCTGCTGTGATTTCCACCTGTGACCTGGGCCCCCATTGGCGAACGTCTTCTGGGACGACCGGGCCTGGATGCACTCGGCTGCTGCTCAGGTGTCCCAGGTGGAGTGGTGCCACCCTGTTCTGCCCGCTGTCCACCAGATGCGCTTAGGGACAGGAGGGGGAGTCCGAGGTGCTGTGGTGTTCTGGCACCTCTCCTGCGAGAGTCACTGGCATGGAACCCATCACCTCCTCCCCCCTCGGGGTGCCTGGTGGAACTGGACTACTCCATGGGATGGGGGTGCAAGCGGAGCTCTCCCCTGTGGCCCCCCCTGCCACCTCCCGCTGCAGTCCTGGAGTCCTGCTCTGGACCAGGGTCTGCATGTTCATGGCCATGGAGCACAGGGAGAGGACCATCGCTGGGTCTGCGCCACATCACCCATTGACTGTGCCACCACCTTTTGGGCCTGTGTCACATCAGCCAGTGATTGCGCCATCTCCCTCTTGGACTGGGCACCTCCCTCTCTGTCTGCGCCATGTTGGCCAGTGCCTGGGCAATGCCACCCAAGTTCCCAGCTATGGCCTGCTGTGACTGGGTCACGCTCAGAAGCACCTCTGCAATTTCCAGTTGACTCAGGCACATGGCTGCCTGTGAGGTGGCAACCCTGTCCTGGGCCTCGGCCAGCTCCTGCACAGAATGTCCCAAGCCTTGCATATGCTGATCCATAGCCAAAACCCTCTCCCCAAAGCCTCCACCACGGACGCCACCTGTGCGGCGTAGGCCTGGGTGGCACGCACGATCAGCACCACCTCCTGCTCCTGCACCCGGTTGGACTCCTCCAACTACACCTGCAGGTACTGGATGCTCACCGACAACCCCTCATGTAGTCCCTGACTCTGCGACTGCATCTCCACGATCAATGGGAGCATCCGTTACAGAATCCCATCTGGATAACAGCTAGTTCCTGGTTTCGGCTGTGCCACTGGCTGGGGGCGGGGGACACCAGATTGACCCACCCCATCACCAGCAGCTCCTGCAAGACACAAGACAAGGTGCATTATCAGCCACAGTGAGGGGCCACAGGTTCCCTTCCAGTCTTTTCTTGCTCCCTGCAGTTATGAGTGTCCTTCTTCTGCTGGGGTGGGGGGCACAGAAAATGACAGTGTTAGACAGTCCAACGCATGCAGCCCAGGGGGTGGGTAGTGTCATAATATACACCAGTATATCATGGTGCAGACACACACACTGATGGACGCACAGCAAGACCAATCAACACACACAACACCGCAGCCAATCACCAGTTAGAGCACACTCACTATAAAGACAGAGGGCATCAGTTTTCCTGCTCATTCGGGATGCAGCCTCTCAGAAGGACAGAGCTTACAGCTTACAGCACAGATCTTCACCATGTGCTGAGTGCATAGACTGGTTCGGACAGGCATAGGTCTTTAGTTTAATCTAACATCGTGTTAACCCACAGTGAAAGTATGTTCAACAGTTTCTAACTTAATAAAATAGTGTTGCACTATTTTAAGTGTCGGTGGCCTGTATGTGTTCCACGGATCCAGGGCACCCAACACATCAGGTAGCTGATGGCCTCAGTGGCCAGGGCACCTGGCCAAGGCGGACAGTATGGGTGCCAGCATGTGGGGCAGGGTGGGGGTTCGGAAGCCCTCTTGGTGGGTGGGTCGGATTTAGTGGGGGGTGGGATGGGGTTAGTACTGGGGGCACAGTGCTGCCCATTCACCCTGGCTGCCCTGAGGGGGTCATGCAGCATTTTACGGCACTGCAGGCCGGTCCGGATGGTGTTGCTTGTGGCTGTGACGGCCTCTGCCACCTGCACCCAGGCACTGAAAATAGCGGCGGCTGGCAGCCTCCTTCCCGTGCCGGGGTACAGGGTGGCCCACCTCGCCTCCACCACATCCAGGAGCATCTACAGCTCGGCGTCCATGAAATGGGGTGCCACGCTCCTTGCTGCCATCTTGTTGGCTGGCTGGTGTGCGTGGGGAGTGAAATGTGTTTATGTGGCTGCAGCTTGTCAGCCTCCTGAGTGTCAATCGTGGATAAGGTGAATTTGGCACCTTTTCTCATTGGAACCGATTGTGTTCCAGAAGCGCCGGTGCTAGCCCCTTAACAATCGTTAAATCGGTCCAGGTGCGGCGCCAATTTTGCCCCGGCGTCAACACTTTGTCTCAGGAACGGAGAATCCCGCGAAATTCATTGAAATGATCAAGTCAGGGACTTCCGGGGGCGGCCATGGAGTCACCGGTCGCACATTGGGTGGTTCCTGCTCAAGGCAGTAGTTTTTGGTCTTTTTCTTGTCTGAAGAGTGAGGTTTTTCATCATAGAATTTACAGTGCAGAAGGAGGCCATTCGGCCCATCGAGTCTGCACCGGCTCTTGGCAAGAGCACCCTACCCACGGTCAACACCTCCACTCTATCCCCATAACCCAGTAACCCCACACAACACTAAGGGCAATTTTGGACACTAAGGACAATTTATCATGGCCAATCCACCTAACCTGCACATCTTTGGACTGTGGGAGGAAACCGGAGCACCCGGAGGAAACCCACTCAGACACGGGGAGAACGTGCAGACTCCGCACAGACAGTGACCCAAGCCGGAATCGAACCTGGGACCCTGGAGCTGTGAAGCAATTGTGCTATCCACAATGCTACCGTGCTGCGTGATGGAAAGAGTTGCAGGAGTACCTGGAGAAGGTGTAACTCCTCTGGTGCGGCTGGTGGATGGATCCACGAAATAGGAGTAGGGCGAGAAGAAAAGAGCTGCTGGAACAGGAGAGCCTTTGTGATGTGCCACAGGTTAACATGGCAGAGGGCAAGGGGGTTATTCTGCACGCCCAATGGTGAACGGAGCAGTTAGCGCAAATTTTGAACGGTAAGTTCAGCCAACAGAGGAAGGAGACCTGGCCAAAGTGGTGGAACCAATCAAAGCAGGGATCGAGAGAGTGGAGCAGAGGCTGGAGTCGCAGGGTCCGGCGATTCAGACAGTGGAGGAGGCGGTGGGGAACACGAGGAGCCGTTGGCCTCATTGGTGGCCGAGGTGGGGGTGATGTGGGAGACCCAAAAGAGGCTGAAGGAGAAGGTGGAGAATCTGGAGAACCGCTTCAGAAGGCAAAATTTGACGATCTTGGGGATGGCAAAGGCATCAAAGGTGTGGAGGCCGACACATCCATGGTCATAATGTTGGAGCAATTGATGGGGGAGGGGGCCTTAGATCGGTCTCTGGAAGTTTACTGAGTGCGCAGGTAACTGATGAGAAGGCCACAGGCCGGCGAGCTGCCGGGGGCGATGGTGGTGCGGTTGCACCGCTTCTTGGACAAAGAGACGATCCATCGGTGGGTGAAGCAGACGAGGAAGTGCACCTGGGAGGGGAACGAGCTGCGGGTGTACCCAGACCTGGGTGCAGAACTGGCGAAGAGGAGGGCCAGGTTTCATCGGGTCAAGGCTATCCTCTTCAAGAAGGGGTGAATTTTGGGGTGCTGTACCCGGCCCGATTCTGGGTGACTTTCCAGACGTGTGAGTATTATTTTGGCATGCCAGAGGAGGCGATGGAGTTCATGAGGGACAATGGGCTGGCAGGAGAAGGAGGACATTGAGCTTTGGAGGAGTTTGTCCGAATGTTTTTCTATTCCCGGTCAACTTTTCCCCTTGAAGTGTTTCTTTTGTTTTGATGGCGGGGTGTTTGGAGGGCAGGCGCTCCACGGGAGAACATCAAGGGTGAATGCACCTTTTGCTGTTTTTTTGGGGAGTGTGGAAGGGGGTGGAGGGAGAAGATTCCCCACCTGAAGGTGCCAGCAATGGCGAAGGAGCTGGAGAACAAAGAAGAAAGATGAAAGAAAAGTACAACACAGGAACAGGCCGTTCGGCCCTCCAAGCCTGTGCTGACCATGCTGCCCGTCTGAACTAAAATCTTCTACACTTCTGGGGCCCGTATCCCTCTATTCCCATCCTATTAATTTATTTGTCCCTTAAACGTCACTATTGTCCCTGCTTCCATCATCTCCTCCAGCAGCGAGTTCCAGGCACCCACAACCCTCTGTGTAAAAAGCTTACCTCGTACATCTCCTCTAAACCTTGCCCCTCGCACCTTAAACCAATGCCCCCTAGTAATTGACCCCTCTACCCTGGGAAAAAGCCTCTGACTATCCACTCTGTCTGTGCCCCTCATCATTTTGTAGCAGCGCCTCTGCCATTCTCACCGGCCTGTGGTGGTGTTGGCCTTGAGGGTATGGGGACAATGGAGACACCATTTGGGACTGGAGTGTGTGGGCACTGATTTGTGATAACCATAGGTTTGCACCGCGGGGGGCTGGATGAGTTTCAGGGGTGGCGGCAGGCGGGGGTTGAGCGGTTTGGAGACCTGTTTATAGGGGGCAGTTTTGTGAAATTAAAGGACCTGGAGGAAGATTATGAGCTGCCCAGGGGGAACAGTTTCCGGTACCTGCAGGTTTCCGATTTTGTGAAGGGAGAGGTGCCGTCTTTTCCAGGGTTTCCAGCCTTGGGATTGCAGGATAAGATTCTGTCGAGGGAGGACATAGGGAGGGGAAGTGTCCGAGGTCTACAAGGAGCTGATGGATAAGAAGGGGGCCTGGGTGGGGGATATAAGCGTGGGTAGGAAGGGGATCTGGGAGGGGAGGTGGAGGCTGGGACGTGGGCTGAGGTCCTGCGGAGAGTGAATGCGCCCTCGTTGTGTGTGAGGTTAAGCTGCATTCATGTTAAGAGATTTCATAGAGTGCATATGACGGTAGCGCGGATGAGTTTTTTCAGGGGGTGGAGGAAAGGTGTGGGTGGTGCGCGGGGAGGCCTGCGAATCACATCCACATGTTCTGGGCATGTTAGAAGCTGAAGGGGTTTGTGGACGTAATGTCCGAGGTACTGTGGGTGAAGGTGGCCCCGAGTCCAGAGGTGGCAATATTCGGGGTGTCGGAAGACCTGGGGGTCCAGGGGGTGAGAGAGGCCGTTGTCTTGGCCTTTGCCTCCCTGCCTGATAGCCCGGAGACAGATCTTACTTGGATGAAGGGACTCGGAACTGCCGAAAGCAGGGGTGTGGGTGAGTGACCTGGCAGAATTCGAGGCTGGGGTAGGTCAAGTTCGTCCTGAGGGGGTTGGTTGATGGGTTCCAAGGAGGTGGGAGCTGTTCATTAACTTCTTTAAGGAGGATTGAGAGGTCAGCAAAGGTGGGAGGGCGGGGGAGTGTGGTAATCACCACTGTTGTATGTATTAGGAGATGTGTGGTAAGGCCCTGTACTACAGGTACGGGGGTAATCCCTGCCTGCTGGTTCTGCCCAGTAGGCCTAGTATAAATATGTGTGCTCCCGATACAGCAGACATTTCGCCAGCTGCTGTAGGAGGCCACACATCTTAGTGTAATAAAGCCCCAGCTGTACTCAACTCTCGTCTTTGTGCAATTAATCGTGCATTAATTTATTAGACTAAAGTTTTCAGAAGATGGAGCTCCGCATCAAGCCGGATCACCTGCAGCTGGATCTGCAATCAAGCAACGCCAAAAAGGACTTTGAACATTGGCTAGCTTGTTTCGAAGCTTACATCAGGTCTGCACCAGACCCAATTCCGGAAGCTCAGAAGATCCAGATCCTCTACTCGCGGCTGAGCTCCAACGTTTTTCCGCTTATCCAGGACGCGCCAACCTATGATGAAGCCATGGCGCTCCTGAAAGAGAACTACGCCCAGCGGACGAACACCTCTTCGCCAGACACGTACTCTCTACTCGTAGTCAGCTCCCTGGTGAGTCTGTAGAAGATTTCTGGCGTGCTTTAATGCCCCTGGTCAGAGACTGTGACTGTCAGGCCGTCATGGGCACGGAACATTCGAACCTCCTCATGCGGGACGCTTTCGTCACGGGGATAGGATGAGACCACATCTGCCAGTGACTTTTAGAGGGGGCCACGCTCGACCTCGCGGAAACCAAAAAGCTGGCGCTATCGATGACAATCGCCTCGTGCAATATCCAGGCCTCCACCCCTGGCCGCGCGGCCCATTCCTCCTACGCATTGTGGACTCTGCAGACGGCCACCCCACTGGGGACCCCACTCAGCCAATCATACGCTTGTGCCACGCGCCAGCCAGCCAACCCCAGGGGCCCCAGATGTTACTTCTGTGGGCAGCAAAAACACCCCCGCCAACGCTGCCCGGCCCGCAGCGCCCTTTGCAAGGCCTGTGGCAAGAAGGGGCACTTTGCCGCGGTGTGCCAGGCCCGCTCAATCGCCACAATCGCTCCGACCCCCCCCCCCCGCCAACCGTGTACGGACAGTCGGCGCCGCCATCTTCCCCTCCTCGGACCACGTGCGGCCAGTGGGCGCCGCCATCTTCCCCTCCTCGGACCACGTGCGGCCAGTGGGCGCCGCTATCTTCCCCTCCTTGGACCACGTGCGGCCCATGGGCGCCGCCATCTTTTTCAACCCATGCCACGGGCGGCCCGTGGGCGCCGTCATCTTGTCCACCTCAGGATCTCCAGGCGCCGCCATCTTGTCTCCCCCACGGCACATGGGCACCACCATCGTACCAGGACCCGTGCCCCCCGGGCACCCCATCGTCCGACACCAGCGACGACCAGCTGCGACTCGCCTCGGTCATGATTGACCAGTCTCGCCCGCACAATCTAGCCACCGCCTCGACAAGCGTGAAGCTCGATGGACATGAGATCTCCTGTCTGCTGGACTCTGCGAGCACCGAAAGCTTCATCCATCCCGATACAGAAAGGCGCTGTTCCCTCGCAGGACACCCTGCCAATCAGAGACTCTCCCTGGCCTCCGTGGCGATCCGGGGGTACTGTATAGCCACGCTCACGACCCAGGGCTTAGAATTCAGCGGCCTCCGCCTCTACATCCTCCCCAACCTCTGCGCTGCCCTGCTGCTCGGCCTGGACTTCCAGTGCAACCTCCAGAACCTAACCCTGAAATTCGGTGGGCCCCTACCACCCCTTACTGTGTGCGGCCTCGTGACCCTAAAGGTCGACCCACCTTCCCTATCGCAAACCTAACCCCGGATTGCAAACCCATCGCCACCAGGAGCCGACGGTACAGCACCCAGGACAGGACCTTCACCAGGTCCGAGGTCCAGCGGCTGCTTCGGGAAGGCATCATCGAGGACAGCAACAGCCCCTGGAGAGCCCACGTGGTAGTGGTGAAAACTGGGGAGAAACACAGGATGGTTGTGGACTACAGCCAGACCATCAATCGGTACACGCGGCTCGATGCGTACCCCCTCCCATGCATATCTGATATGGTCAATTAGATTGCACAGTACCGGGTCTTCTCAACTGTAGACCTAATATCCGCCTACCACCAGCTTCCCATCCGTAAGGCGGACCGCCCATACACTGCCTTCGAGGAGGTTGGCCCCCTCTACCATTTTCTTAGGGTTACCTTCGGCGTCACCAACGTGTCTCGGTCTTCCAAAGGGAGATGGACCAAATGGTCGACGGTACGGGCCGTGGGCCACTTCCCCGTACCTAGACAATGTCACCATCTGCGGCCACGATCAGCAGGACCATGATGCCAATCTTGCCAAATTTCTCCACACTGCCACTCTCCTAAACCTCACCTATAACAAGGAATGAAGAGAAGTGCGTATTCAGCACGTACCGCATAACCATCCTCGGCTATGTGGTCCAGAACGGAGTTCTGGGGCCTGACCCCGACCGCATGTGCGCCCTCATGGAACTCCCCCTTCCCCACTGCCCCAAGGCCCTCAAACGCTGCCTGGGGTTCTTTTCTTACTACGCCCGACTGGGTCCCAAACTATGCGGACAAGGCCCGCCCACTCATCCAGTCCACTCTTTTACCCCTGATGGCCGAGGCTCAACAGCCCTTCAACCGTATTAGGGCCGACATCGCCAAGACCGCGATGCACGCAGTCGATGAGACGTTACCCTTTCGAGTGGAGAGCGACGCATCAGACGTCGCTCTAGATGCTACCCTCAACCAGGCAGGCAGGCCCGTGGCATTCTTTTCACGAACCCTTCATGCTCAGAAATTCGACACTTGTCCGTAGAAAAAGAGGCCCAGGCTATCGTTGAAGCTGTGCGGCATTGGAGGCATTACCTGGCCGGCAGGAGATTCACTCTCCTCACTGACCAACGGTCGGTAGCTTTCATGTTTAACAACACACAGCGGGGCAAGATCAAAAATGATAAAATCATGCGGTGGAGGATCGAGCTCTCCACCTACAACTACGAGATTTTGTATCGCCCCGGTAAGCTCAACGAGCCCCCCCGATATCCTATCCCGAGGTACATGTGCCAGCGCACAGGTGGACCGACTCCGGACTCTGCACGACAACTTTTGTCACCCAGGAGTCACACGGTTGTACCACTTCATCAAGGCCCACAACATGCCCTACTCTGTCAAGGAAGTACGGGCAATCACCAGAGACTACCATGTCTGTGCGGAGTGCAAACCGCACTTCTACCAGCCGGACCGCGCGTGCCTGGTGAAGGCCTCCCGCCCCTTTGAACGCCTCAGCGTGGATTTCAAAGGGTCCCTCCTCTCCACCGACCGTAACACGTATTTCCTCAGTGTGGTCGATGAGTACTCCAGATTCCCCTTCGCCATCCCATGCCCCTACATGACGTCTGCCACCGTCATCAAAGCCCTCAACACCATCTTCGCTCTGTTCCGCTTCCCCGCCTACATCCACAGCGACAGTGGATCCTCATTCATGAGTGATGAGCTGCGTCAGTTCCTGCTCAGCAGGGGTAGCGCCTCCAGCAGGATGACCAGCTACAACCCCCGGGGAAACGGGCAGGTGGAGAGGGAGAACGGGGCGGTCTGGAGGGCCGTCCAGCTGGCCCTACGGTCCAGAAATCTACGGCCTCCCGCTGGCAGGAAGTCCTCCCCAACGCACTGCACTTCATTCAGTCGCTCCTATGCACTGTGACTAACAACACACCCCATGAACGTCTCTTTGCCTTCCCCAGGAAGTCCACATCTGGGGTGTCGCTCCCGACTTGGCTCGCAGCTCCAGGACCCGTACTCCTCCGTAAACACGTACGACTCCACAAGGCAGACCCGTTGGTTGAAAGGATGCAGTTACTCCACGCTAACCCCCAGTATTCCGACATAGCGTACCCCGACGGCCGCCAGGATACTGTCTCCCTCAGGGACCTGGCACCAGCAGGTTCCCCACAAACACACCCCTCCGGCCCAACGCCACCCCCCCCGGGACCATCAGACCTCCCCCTGCCCATGCCCCGAGGATGAGGAGGATTTCGGAACGCTCCCAGAGTCAACAGGGACCAGACCGGCACCGGAATCGCCACCACCACTGCGTCGCTCCCAACGGCAGATCAAGGCCCCGGACCGGCTAAACCTGTAATTGGTTCAGGACTGTTAAAGCACCACGTACGGGACTCCAAAATTTTTTTTGCCTCTGTATATTAAAATTTGTTCTGTATATAGTTCACCGCCACCCCCGCCGGACTCAGTTTTAACAGGGGGTGAATGTGGTAATCACCACTGTTGTATATATTAGGAGATGTGTGGTAAGGCCCTGTACTACAGGTATGGGAGTCGTCCCTGCCTGCTGGCTCCGCCCAGTAGGTGGAGTATAAATATGTGTGCTCCCCATACAGCAGCCATTTTGCCAGCTGCTGTAGGAGGCCACACATCTTTGTGTAATAAAGCCTCTGTTGTATTCAACTCTCGTCTTTGTGCAATTGATCGTTCATCAGGGGGAAAGGTGTTAAAATGGGGAAGGCAGGATAGGAGAATGGGGCAATGGTGGGGAGCAGGTGTTGGTTATTTATAATGTTGTACCATTTTCCTTCTGTTTCGGTTTGTTTTTAAGAAAATGCCTGAATAAAATATTTAAAAAAAAGAAATGACCAAGTCAGGAAGAAACTCAATGATGTAAATGATATAGTGAGTACTCCAGACAGGAGGAAGAGTCAGAGGGTGCCACGTTAATAAGTTTAAAAAAAAATAAAAATTTTATTCTCCTCCTTTTTCACATTTTCTCTCAAATTTACACCCAACAATAAACAATAATCAGTAACGAATGTAATGTCAATCCCCATATCAATAACAACGATCCCATCCTCCCACCAAACCCGCAAACATTAGCCCGCATGTTAACATAAACAAATGACAATGAGGAATCAGGAATTACCCATAGTCACCGTTAACACATACAGTCCCCCTCCCCCCAACACTCCCAGCCACCACCCCCCCCCCCCCTAATGTTCGATGTGATCCAATTCTCGAAAGTGCATAATGAATAACGCCCATGAATTGTAGAATTCCTCCATCCTTCCCCTCAGTTCAAAATTTGACCTTTTCAAGCGTCAAGAATTCCAGCAGGTCCCCCCGCCATGCCAGGGCACAGGGTGGAGAGGTTGATCTCCACCTTAAAAGGTTCCGTCTTCGAGCCACCAAGGCGAAGGCTACAACATCTGCCTCCGTGCCCGTTTCCAACCCTGGCTGGTCCGACACCCTGAATATGGCCTCCCGAGGACCGGGTCCAGTTTCACGTGCACCACTTGAGAGATTACCCTAAACACCTCCTTCCAGTAATTCTCCAGCTTTGGAGAGGACCAAAACATATGAACGTGGTTTGCGGGCCACCCCCCCCCACCGCAATGTTCACATACATCGTCTACCCCCTCAAAGAGCCGGCTCATCCTCGCCCTTGTAAGGTGCGCTCTGTACACCACCTTCAGCTGTATCTGCCCCAACCTCGCACACGAGGTGGAAGCGTTCACCCTCCAGAGCACCTCACACCAGAACCCCTCCTCCATACCCTCTCCCAACTCTTCCTCCCATTTGCCTTGATCCCTTCTAGTGGCGTCTTCTCCTCCTCTGTACATGGATACTACCCCCTTCTTCAGTTCCCCTGTCATCAGCACCTCCTCCATCAATGTGGAAGCCGGCTCTACTGGGAAGCTCTGTATCTTCTTTCTGGCAAAGTCTCGAACGTGCATGTATCTAAATATTTCCCCCTGCTCCAGCCCATACTTCGCTCCCAGCTCCTTCAATCCCGCAAAACGACCCCAAGAAACAAATCTTTTAGTGTAGTAAATATAATAAGTTAATAATATTATGCCAGCGAAGATAGCTGGAATAGGAGTGCATTTGAAAAGCTAAAAGAAGTATGAAGTGAAGAAAATATTCCAGAACGCTCTGAAAATGAGTCATAAGTCAAAAATTCTGAAGTCAATCCTCCAGTATTCAGGTTGGAAAACACGGATGTGCTTAAATTCCAATTCTCTTCCCACACCTATTGGTGCACAGACATTTGTCTGTTTCCACAGCTCGTAATTCCCGGAACAGGTTGCTAGTCTGTTGCCAAGGGCCTATAGCCTGAAGGGCACCAGTCCATGTCAAGCGTGGCTGATCAGGAGTCTATCCTGCTCTTACCGCCTGCCATTGCCGTGTTTTTTTAACAATAATAATCTTTTATTGTCACAAGTATGAAGTTACTGTGAAAAGCCCCTAGTTGCCCCATTCCGGTGCCTGTTTGGGTAAGCCGGTACGGGAATTGAACCCGCGCTACTGGTCTTGTTCTGCACTACAAACCAGCTGTCTAGCCCACTGAGCTAAACCAGCCCATTTTGTATTTAGAGGTTGTCACACTCAACCTGTTTGGCCGCGTTAGGAACATGCCTTCCTTGGCCATCAACTCCTGGGGTGGGTCTCAAACCTAGGGCCTCTGGTTGAGAGGCAGGGATGCTACCCACTGCCCAACAGGACCACCTACGGTACTTAAAAGTTAGATGTAATATAAGTTATCTTCCAGGAAACTGCCGAGGTGACTTACGAAAGCTATTGCAAACTCATGCATCGATCTGAGTGAATAAGTCAAGGAAAACATCTTTGCGCAGACATGATATTAATGTAGGGGATGCGTTGCCCACAAAGTAACATCCTTACTGACTAAATCCAGAGAGGTTAGTCCAAGTGAGGGAAGAGATCAAGTTCATGATGGTAAATGGCCCATTTACAGTAGCTAGACCTCACTTATTGTAATGGCACCAAAACCAGATTGCAGCAATTATGTAGATTGTCACAAAGTTAATGTGATTCATATCCAATTCCACAGTTAGAAGACTGTATTGAGAAGATTGGATAGGCAATGTGTGTTATAAAAAATTGATTTATTGAAGGGATATTTGCAAGTTCCATTGACTGGTGTAGCCAAAGAAATATCAGCTTTTGTCAGCCCGAATGGACTTTATCAATGAAAACTTATGCCTTTCGGAATGAAAAATGCGGCAGCAACTTTTCAAAGGTTAACCAACAAGGTCATTGAAGGATTATGTAACTGCGTGGTATATATTGATAAACTGGCTATGTTCAGCCAAACATGGGAGGAACATTTACAACACTTGAGTGAATTGTTTGATTGGTTACAAAGAGCCAATTTGGTCATAACCGTGGAAAAAATGTATTAGCCAAAGCAAAAGTAATCTACTTGAGCCACATTGTGGGTCAAGGTCAAGTAGTGCCTGGAGAAACAAAAATAAGGGCTATTTGGGATTTTTCAGTGCCTAAGCCAAAACGAGAAATTTTGCAGTCTATAGGCTTGAGTAGATTTCAAATTGGAGGTTTGTTCTGAATTTCAGCACTGCAGTGGCTCCAATGACAAATTTGTTAAAGAAAAGCAAGAAATTTGAGCGGACAAGGGAGTGTCGAAGTTTATTTAACAGCTTGAATGCTCGATGACTGCCGCACCGGTTTTAACAGTGTTGAATATCCTCAGCCGTTTTAACTGGCTGTTGATGCCTGTGACATTGGTGTTGGTGGAGTTTTATTATAGGGAATGATGGAATGGATGGATAGGTGGAAGATGAAGTTCAATATGAAGAAATGTGAAATTAGGTATTTTGGTAGGAGGAACATGGATAGATAATATAAAATAAGGGGCAAAATTCTTAAGGGAGCGTAGGAGAAGAGGGATCTGAGTGTATATATGCATAGATGATTGAAAATGACTGGACAGCTGGAGAGAGCAGTTAATAAAGCATATAGTATCCTGGGCTTTATTAATAGGGACATAGAGTACAAGAACAAGGACGTACACAGGACACTAGTTAGACCTCAGCTGGAATATTGTGTTCAGTTCTGGGAGCCACACTGTAGGAAGGATGTGAACACATTGGAGAGAGTGCAGAAGAGGTTTACAGGAATGGTTCCAGGGATGAGAATTTTTTATCATAGAATTTACAGTGCAGAAGGAGGCCATTCGGCCCATCGAGTCTGCACCGGCTCTTGGAAAGAGCACCCTACCCAAGGTCAACACCTTCACCCTATCCCCATAACCCAGTAACCCCACCCAACACTAAGGGCGCCTTTGGACACTAAGGGCAATTTAGCATGGCCAATCCACCTAACCCTGCACACCTTTGGACTGTGGGAGGAAACCGGAGCACCCGGAGGAAACCCACGGGGAGGATGTGCAGACTCCGCACAGACAGTGACCCAAGCCGGAACCGAACCTGGGACCCTGGAGCTGTGAAGCAATTGTGCTATCATCAATGCTACCGTGCTGCCCAAACTTCGGTTATAAGGACAGATTGGAGAGGCTGGGATTGTTCAGGAAGGGATTTGATCGAGATGCTCAAAATCATGAGGGGATGGATAGAAGTGATGGTGAGGAGTTGTTCCTGCTTGTAAAAGGATCAAGAATGGGCAGGGTATAAATTTAAAATGACTTGCAAAAGGAGTAAGTATGTGATGTGAGTAAAATCTTTTTCACACAAGTGGTTCGGGTCTGGAATGTACTGCCTGGATGTGTCGTGAAGGCAAGTTCACTCGAGGCATTCAAGAGGGCATTAGATGATTATTTGGATAGAAACAATATGCAGGAGTATGGGGAAAAGGTAGGGGAATGGCACTAAGCCATAATGCTCATTAAGACCCAGTTGGGAACTACGGTGAACTGTGCATTATAGCCTTGTAAATGAACATTCGTGTCTTTGATGCAACTCGGTGTGGACTCTCTGTGACTTCATTAAACCTTGATTCCTTTTTTTAAAAAGAAAATGAGAGAGAAATGTAATTGAAAGAAAAGTATGTGGTTTGTGACTGCCGTCTTCAATAGAGTAGCCAGCTCTGGGGGATGTCATCACATGACTGCCTACCTTCAACTGCTAGACTCCTGCCATTGGCCACCCAGCATGTCAATCGTTACAGATCCCTGCCTTCCCGGGGCTTTTCAATGTATCCCGGTAATTGACTTTTGAAAATCTGAAGGTTCCTCGAGGCAACCATTGTAATTTTATTAAAAGAATACATCATTAAAAATAGAATGTCACTGAGCATTTGAATGGCATGAATGAATTTGAAGGAGCACCTCTAGATGCCTGGAAATATCAACACTGTCAAAATGCGTTCAGCAGGACATCCCCCGGAACAAAAGCAGATGAAATAGACCCAGAGACATCGCTGTACAGCAATGGCTGCGAAATCAGTCAACTTTTAAATCAGATAACCGAAAGAAAGCTTTCTTCAGGCTCAGATGTTTAGCACACAGGAGGATCGTGAGGAATTTTCTTTACTGAATTGAGTGACGTGTGTCCAATCAAAACTGTTCACTTGCTCGGAGATTAAAAATAAAAGCTCAATGATTATTATCTGATCTCATCTCACCAGATATTTCCTCAGCCTATTCTTCAGAGGATTGCAGATGCAGAAAGGAACTTGTGCAATAGATGCAAATATCTACTTCAGATCAGCAGGTGGTGGTATTGGCTAGGGCACAGGAGAGAACTTCCCTTCTCTTCAAATAGTGCCGTGTACCAGATTGAGCAAAATGGGCCTCAGTTTAGCGTCTCACCTGAAAGATACAGGGTGTGATCTGTTGGCTGCATTGCACCTGAAAGGCAGTGGGTTGTGGCGGGTAGATGCCGGAAAACCCCTTTTCTGGGATCGATGTGGCTCACCACGTTTTGCGCGATCTAACACGGTCTCGTGAGACATTGTGATCTGAATCCCGTCCAGTGTGAGTGGGATCATTATTTTGCAAATTTGTATATTTGAGGGAGACAGCTAGTCTCACTCTAATATGCATTTCCTTGAGGTATCCAAGGTGTTGGTATGTAACCCCTTTGCCTCGGAGACCTCGGGCAAGTGCCGTTCAGTACTGCTCTCCACAGATGTGGACCAGATGGAATGGCACTCTTGGGGGTCTTCCAGGAGATCAAAGGCCCTAAGGTGCTTGCCCTCTGGGCACGGTGGCACCCTATCACTGCTGGTGCCACCTGTGCACCCTGGCACAGCCAGCCTGGCAGTGCCATAATGTGCCCACTTGGCATTGCCAGCTAGCAGAGGCACTGTAGAATGTCAGGCTGGCAATGCCTAGGTGCCTGGCTGGCATTTTCCCCATGATGGGGATTGGGCCTGGCGGTGCCCTGCGCTGGTGTGGGGGGGCCTGAGGACCCCCTTATAGGTGAGTTGGGGTTTGGGGGGGGGGCGTTCAGGGGTCATGTCGGGAGCTTGAAAGATCTGTTGGATGCCATTTAAAAATGGCGTTTCGATCTCTGTACACTCAGGAGTTCCGGCGAGCAGAGCTCCTCAGTGCAGGAAAACGGGATTAAGTGCAGCCTTATCAGGAAGTTCCCTACAGAAACCCAGTCGATAGCGGGGTGTCTCTGGGTGCTGTGAATGCCAGGAAACACCCGGTTAAACGCTCTCGTCCCAGGACTGTGTTCCGATTCAGTTAGATTATACCCACAGTTACATACTGTATTGAGTAATTTGAGGGCACTTCTCTAAATATGAGAAACTCCGATGGTCTCCAGAGATAACTAGCACCAACGCCATCAATTGTTATAAAACTGTCTTTGCAGCTACACGACCTGTGTCTGTCTGCTTTTCTGTGCACTCACAGGGAGCCAACCAGACAATTCCTTTCGAGTGCTCAGGGCAATAGGCATCCCAACACAAAGCTGTGAGCTGCTTACTGATCACCAAGCCTGTTTATGGACTATGGTGAAAATTTGCATTTTAATCCCTTCCTGCCCCTGTGCTGTTAAAAGATTCCTGCATGAATAAGCATTGCAATTAAAACCAGGCATATGAATTTACTCCCTCTGAAGCTGCTTCTAATTCCTTGCTGTGGAAAAATAGTCAGAATAATCCTGAAACTTGACAGTGGAAATTAACTTCCATGTCGTGGCAATCAGAGCCAGATTTTATTTTATTCTTTTATTCATTCGTTCATGGGATGTGGGCATCGCTGGCTGGGTCAGCATTTATTGGCCATCTCTCAGGGCATTTAAGAGTCAACCACATTGAGTCACATGTAGGCCAGACCGGGTAAAGATGATAGATTTCCTTTCATAAAGGACATTAGTGAACCAGATGGGCCTTTACGACAATTGACAATGGTTTCATGGTCCACATTAGACTTTTAATTCTAGATTTTTATTGAATTAAATTTCACTATCTGCCGAGATGGGATTTGAACCCGGGCCCCCATGCTTTACCCTGGGTCTCTGGATTACTAGTCCAGGGACAATACCACTACGCTACTGTCTCCCCATTCAACTCCTTCTTACTGACCTGGAAATTAAGCTGTTCCTTTCTAGCCCGACTTTCCAACTTAGGCCAGGTGAGAACAGAGAAGTGCAGTGGCTTCCTGAGGCTCCCTGCCAAGGGCAGGAGAGCTGAAGGTAAGAAAGCTATGCTCCCATTATTCTTTACCAAACTACTTGCCATAAAGCAGGTAGGTTTGAAAGTACAGCCCCATTTGAGAAGCCAGGGAGAAGGTAAGTGTTATGCATCAGGGAACATATTCCTGCTGGTTCCGTATCGCGTGGTGTGCAGTGATGTCAGCAGAGTGATTGCATGGGTTTTGAGCAGATCACCATCTTTATTGTATTGAGTAACACCTTTAATAAACCTTTCATCAAACAAGAACCCAGAGTGTGGGCACCTCCATTCCTTTTATCTTTGCGGCAACAAGCAGGAGAGAAAACTGGCGACGAGCACTGAGGGAGAAGATTCACTGGAAAGAACATTTTTGTCAACTAATTGTGGGCAATACAAGTAAACAATCCAGTCATGTCTACAAATTAGTGGATGAAGCTCAAAAGACGGCGAAACTGAGCAACAGCAAGACCTAAAGCTAGGTGTTTTGTCAATGCACGGAGATCAACAATGTTTTTGGGCATATCCAAAACTTCAAGGTCATGAAATTAAAATGGAAGTGGACACGGGCGCAGCAGTATCGCTAATATCTGAGACAATTTATCATCAAATGCTGAGGCATAATAAACCTCCCTGGCACATCTCCTCTAAACTTTGCCCCTCACACCTTGAAACCTATGTCCCCTAGTAATTGACTCTTCCACCCTGGGAAAAAGCTTCTGACTATCCACTCTGTCTATGCCCCTCATAATTTTGTAGACTTCTATCAGGCCGGCCTTCAACCTCCGTCGTTCCAGTGAGAACAAACTGAGTTTATCCAACCTCTCCTCATAGCTAATGCCCTCCATACCAGGCAACATCCTGGTAAACCTCTTCTGTACCCTCTCCAAAGCCTCCACATCCTTCTGGCAGTGTGGCGACCAGAATTGAACACTATACTCCAAGTGTGGCCTAACTAAGGTTCTATACAGCTGCAACATGACTTGCCAATTCTTATACTCAATGCCCCAGCCAATGATGGCAAGCATGCTCTTGACTACCTTCTCCGCCTTTGTTGCCACTTTCGATGATCTGTGGACTTGTACACCCAGATCCCTCTGCCTGTCAATGCTCTTAAGGGTTATGTAATTTACTGTATGTTTCCCACCTGTATTAGACCTTCCAAAATGCAATACCTCACATTTGTCCGGATTAAATTCCATCTGCCCAAGTCTCCAACTGATCTATATCCTGCTGTATCCTCTGACAGTCCACATCACGATCTGCAATTCCACCAACCTTTGTGTGATCCACAAACTTACTAATCAGACAAGTTGCATTTTCCCCCAAATCATTTATATATACTACAAACAGCAAAGATCCCTGCACGGAACCCTGCGGAACACCAATAGTCACAGCCTTCTATTCAGAAAAACACCCTTCTACTGCTAACCTCTGTCTTCTGTGCCCAAGCTGGTTCTGTATCCATCTCGCCAGCTCACCTGATCCCGTGTGACTTCACCTTTTGTATCAGTCTGCCATGAGGGACCTTGGTATAACAATTTTTTACAACAAACATTGCCTATCCAGTCTTCTCAATACAGACTTCTAGCTGCCGCTCAGTGTGAATTTGTGAAGATTTATATACCACAATAACTCAATTTTGTGCGTAGATCAGTATCCGTGGCCGTGCATGAAAGCACAGTGGTTAGCACTGTTGCTTCACAGCTCCAGGGTCCCAGGTTCAATTCCCGGCTTGGGTTACTGTCTGTGCGGAGTCTGCACGTTCTCCCTGTGTCCGCATGGTTTTCTCCGGGTGCTCCAGTTTCCTCCCACAAGTCCCAAAAGACATGCTGTTAGGTGAATTGGACATTCTGAATTCTCCCTCAGTGTACCCGAACAGGCGCCGGAATGTGGGGACTAGGGGATTTTCACAGTAACTTCATTGCAGTGTTAATGTAAGCCTACTTGTGACACTAATAAAGATTATCATTATTATTATTGATTGAAGAATTGTTTGCTCGACTTTCTGGAAGACAGAAATTCAGTCAAATTGATCTCTCACATGCATATCTAGAGATGAATGGGGCTGCCGAATCACAGCCCCTACTCACTATAGTGACACTCAAAGTTTTGTTTCATTACACAAGATTTTTCTTTCGAAAAACATCTGCACTTGCTCTTTTACAAAGATCCATGAATCAAATTCTAACTGGATTGAATGGAATGCAATGTTATTTAGATGACATATTCATTACAGGTTCGAGTGAACCGGAACACTTAATGCATATGGAAATTACCCTGAAGTGGTTACAGAGCCCAACCTGAGAGTTAAAATGGTAAAATGTGATTTTTTCCCAAATTATCCATAAATTACCTTACTATCAAGTAAGTCGCTTTACATAAAGCATCAAATAAACTGTCAGCAATCTTAGAAACACCACGTCCTCAAGATGTGACACAATTAAGGTCATTTTTAGGATTGATCAATTATTGTGGTAAATTTGTGTCAAATTTAGTAACACGATTGAAGCCTTTCCACATTTTACAATGTGTCAAACAGGCATGGCGCTGGTCAGGAGAATTGAAAATATATACAATGAAGTGAGAGAAGCTTTACTGAAGCCAGAGATGTTGATTCATTTTAATCCAAAAATGAAGTTGCAATTAGTTTGCGATGCCTCACACTCTGGGGTTGGTGCAGACAACTCACACATTATGCCTTCAGGAGGGGAACGATCAATAACATTTGCTTCACGCACTCTTACTCGCGCAGAAATGAATTATGCTGAGCTAGAAAAATAAGCTTTGAATGTCTTTTTCGGTGTAAGAAGGTTCCACCATTACCTTTATGAGTGCCATTTTACCCTTTTGACGGATCATCGACTTTGACTACAATCTTTGGGCCGTTTAAAGGTATACCGAGCGCGATTCTCCGCTCCCGCGACTAAGTGCCCACACCGGCGTGAACGCCGTTGAGTTTCACGACGCCGCGAAATGGCCCCGATCGCGATCGATTCAGGGCCCGAAAATGGGCTAGGAGCTGGGCCGCGAGAGGGGGGCGTGGCGCGAAAGCAAAGTCGTGAGCGCGCGACCGAATGATGTGGCGCAGCGCCATAAATGGCGCGATCCGCGCACGGAAGGACCCAGGAGGAGGAGAAGGAGGAGAGAGGTGGCTGAGCCCCGATGAGCCGCACCGAGGTTCCGGGACACGGACCTGGACACCTCCCTCGATGAGGTTGAAAACCGAAGGGCTACCCTCTGCCCAAGACGTGGGCATCGCCAGCCGTCCAGCATGGTGAGGCGTGATTGGCGTGACGTTGGCACTGCTGTGAGTGCTGTGGGGCACCCCCCCCGGTCCGGGGAGCAGTGTCGGAAGAAGCTGCACGACCTCACTCGGGCTGCCAGGGTAAGTGCCATGAGGGTGTCTCCGGGTAACAGCCAACCCCCCTCCCCGCTGGCATGAGGGGGGGAAGTGGGATGGGGGGGGTTCAGGGTGCACAACGTTGTACTCGACCCACAAGAGCACCGGGACCCCCCTTGCAGAGATGCCATGGCGTGGCTCCAACTGTCTCACCACCCAGCATTAATATAGCCTATATGTGCACGCCCTGATGATACCCGCTTTATTGTGATGCTTTATCCAACCCCCCCCCCCCCCCCACTCCCAGGACAAGACAGCTCACAACCAACGTGAGCATATGAGAATCGGAGGGGGTTCTCCTGTGCTGCACCCCCTAAACGTTCACGAGCAGAGGGCCCTGGACCTCGCTGGGGGATCCGCCACCCGGGAGGTCGCGACATGCCAGGTCGGAGGCGCAGAAGCAAGTGAGACAACCCTGCATGTCCTCACCCCCCCTCCACACCCCCCCCCCCCCCCCAGCCCGTCATCGCCCCCCTCACACTCTGGCCACTGCACCCCCGATCCCCTCCCCCCTCACACTCTGGCCACTGCACCCCCGACCCCCTCCCCCTTCACACTCTGGCCACTGCACCGTCGATCCCCTCCCCCCCTCACACACTGCCCCCACCACCACCATACACCCGGCCCAGCATGTCTAACGAACCCCGTATCGTTGTGTTCCCCAGGGCCAGCCGCCGAATGTCCAGGGTCGTCTCGGCCAAGACACAGCCGACCATCTCCAACCTCAAGCGCACCCAGGGACGCACGCCAGAGGGTGGCAGTCGGTCGGACAAGAGGGCCATCCTCTCAGTCTGGGACGCTGGACGGGGACGCACATACGACGGACAGATACAATACTGAGGGGCACAGGACGGACAGTGACGATGACGCACAGGGAACGGCCACACAGTCCACGGAATCACCTGGAGGGCAACATGACATGGGCCGCATGCGCCCGGCGCCGGGCCATGAGGGGGACTAGTACACACCAGACTTCCTAACGGACGATGACCTCGAGCTAGCGGCACTGCTGTCTCCCACACCATCCACCATCACAGAGACATCATCTCGGTTGGGCAGATAAGTGATGAGGCTCCCGGGTCACGATCTGGTGCGCACCACACAGCCGAGCCGGTACAGCAGGTCGAGTTTGGAGCAGCCGAGGGGCTGGATGGTCGGAGGGCAGCCCAGGCCCAGCAAACAGCTGCCGCCCAGACGTTCCCGGGTTCCTGGATGTACTTGACCCACCCGGACAGCCGATGCATGTGGACACCCAGGGACTGAATAACGGGATGAGGACCATCTTCCAAAACCTGCACACGCAGTTGGAGGAGTCCATTCGCGTCCAGGAGCAGGGAGTGGTGCCACTCAACGCAGCCACCCAGGCCGACACCGCACGGGTGGCGTCCGCGGTGGAGGCAATGGGTGAAACAGTTTCGGCCATTGGTCAGGTTGTGCAAGGCGTTGGGCTTCACGTGCATGCGTCATCCATGGCCCAGGAGAGGGCTGCCCTCTCACAGGTAGCCATGCGCCAGAGCCAACAGGACATTGCCGCCGCGCTCCGGGCCCTGGCCGAGTCTCACCATGCCATGGCCCGGTCCCAGCAGGCGATGGCACAGTCCCAGCAGTCAGTCGCGGAGAGCATAGACCGCCTGGCGCACGTGATGGATGGCGTAGCGCACTCACAGGTTGAGATAGCACAGACCTTGGCAGGAATGTCACACTCCCTGGGCTCCGTCTCTGCGAACATTCGGACCGTGGTCGATACCGCTGCAGGCCTCCAGGACTGGCAGCGCCAGGTGGCGGTGGTGCGACGGGGCATGTCTCTGATCGCTCCTCCGTCCCACAGTGAGGCCCGGGGGCCACCGGGCTCCCCGAGGGAGGAGGAGGTTCTGGGGCCCGTCCCGGTACCTCCAGCAAGGGACGTCCCTGAACACTCGGCCTCCCCCGTTCCATCCCTGGCGCATCTGGTGGGCAGCGGGCAGGACAGGGTGGCACCACGCCATCCAGCACGCCCGCCGAGCAGCCTGGCCCATCGAAGCCGGGCCGCCACAGGAAATCCGTGCCGACGGGGAGCCATGTCGCAGGGCGTGATGCTCAGCAGTCCGCCTCCACTCCTGCTGTACCATCTGGGGAGACACCTAGACGTAGGGTGCTGTGTGGTGCCTGTGTGCAGGACAGACGGTGCAAGTGGCAGTGTTCAGCGAATCCCTCCCCCACGGTGCGTGAACCGTGCGGCGACCGACGCGTCGCGTGCCCGCTGTCCTCGACGGTGCCGTCGTACAGCCTCCCGGACGTAACCAGCACCCGGGCAGTGTCTGCGTCCTGCGCCCCTCCCCTACCCTGATGCACGCCATCCTCCTCCTCCTCCTCCCCCCCAAGCACTTGATATCAGTGCCCGCTTCCTGTGCATTCCTTGCCCTCTGTTGGTCAATGTTCCCCTCGGCATCCCCCTGGACATTCCGGGCCTGAGCGCCTGCGGCCTGCGCAGCAACGACGGGCCACTCCACGGCCATCCCCTCTGCTGCAGCAGCAACCGCTGCATCTGCAGCCACTGTGGGCCGTCTGAGTCTACGCTGCCGGATGGCCACCTGCAGAGCTGCGGCTCCAACCACGGCAGTGAACATCGCTGTCTGGTTGGCATACATGGTGACCTGCAGGAGGGTGGTGGTGGGGCAGAGGAACGACATGTTACACGGAGGTTCTTCCACACCTCGCCAGCCGGGTTGCATGGGATCCCTGTGTGCCCCTGTGGCCTGGTCGCGCTGCAGATACGCAACCAGCCAAACACCTGGTCACGGTCTGCGTCCAACGGTCAGTTCACACCGTCCTCCTCACCAGTGTGCCACTCGCCTGTGCCCATCAGCCACACGACAACCTGCGGCCGTGTCCTCGTCACCGTCCTGCCATATCAGCGCGGCTGACATGTGGCATCCGCGGATAGACGATACCATCCACACTCGCCCTCACCCCCCTCCCACCTCCACTCCCTCCCTCCCCCTCCCACCTCCACTCCCTCCCCCCTCCCACCTCCACTCCCTCCCTCCCCCTCCCACCTCCACTCCCTCCCCCCTCCCACCTCCACTCCCTCCCCCTCCCACCTCCACTCCCTCCCTCCCCCTCCCACCTCCACTCCCACCCTCCCCCTCACACCTCCACTCCCTCCCTCCCCCCTCCCACCTCCACTCCCTCCATCCACCCCACTGCCACTCCCTCCCACACACCCCTCCCATCTCCACACTCTCCCTCACCCCCCTCCCACCTCCACTCCCTCCCTCCCCCCCACCCACCTCCACTCCCTCCCACCCCCCCTCCCACCTCCACTCCCTCCCTCACCCCCCTCCCACCTCCACTCCCTCCCCCCCACCCACCTCCACTCCCTCCCTCCCCCCCACCCACCTCCACACTCTCCCTCACCCCCCTCCCACCTCCACTCCCTCCCTCCCCCTCCCACCTCCACTCCCACCCTCCCCCTCACACCTCCACTCCCTCCCTCCCCCTCCCACCTCCACTCCCTCCATCCACCCCACTGCCACTCCCTCCCACACACCCCTCCCATCTCCACACTCTCCCTCACCCCCCTCCCACCTCCACTCCCTCCCTCCCCCCCACCCACCTCCACTCCCTCCCTCCCCCCCACCCACCTCCACTCCCTCCCACCCCCCCTCCCACCTCCACTCCCTCCCTCATCCCCCCACCCACCACTCCCTCCCACCCCCCCTCCCACCTCCACTCCCTCCCTCACTCCCCCTCCCACCCACCCCCGTTGGCCACAGTGTTCTCGGGGAAGCCGATCCGGTCTGCAGGAACAGTCCGCTCACGTCCTCACTGCTCAGCGTCAGCCAGCACGACTGGCTGACGACTTTATTTACCAGGTGTGAACGGCGACGGCGTGAACTGGGATCACGCCGCCTGGACGTCGGCCCATTCGGGCCGGAGAATAGCGGGTGGAGCGGAGAATTGCCATTTTGGGTGTCTCGGGCGCTTCTCCGGCCTGCGCAGCCCGGAACTCAACGGGGCCGATCTCGCGGGGTAAAATGGCGCGGCAGGCGATTCTCCCAACCGGCGCGGCATCGGAGAATCGCGCCCACCTTCTTTGGCAGCTAGGGGATTGCAAAGATGGTCATTGATATTGGTGGCACACACTTACAATATCCAGTACCCCAAGTCACAGCAGCATGCAAATGCTGATGCTTTATTATGATTGCCGTGACAAGTCAAGCGTGACCCTTAAGAACATTTAGTCAATATGTTGTATTTCGCGCTTGTGGATAGTGTACTTGTGACTTCATCTCAAGTTTAAAAATGTACAAGAATTAATTTAGTGATTGGAAGGTGATGGGCTTGGTTCAAAAAGGAATGCTGTCCGACATTCTTAAGAAAACTCCAGCCCTCAAGACCTGCATTGCACGAAGACTTGAATTGACAGCGCAGAATGGAATTCTACTGTGGGGAATCCATGTGAGTATTCCTCCATGCTTACATAGTGGAGTCCTTGACCAACTGCATGATGGACATCCTGGTGTGGTAAGGGTGAAGGAAATAGCATGCAGTTATTTTGTGTGGCCAGGATTACGCACTCAAATTGAACAGAGAGTTGGGCAATGCCAAACTTGTGTAAAACCGACGAACACTCCACTATTACAACCATTACGTCCATGGGAATGGCCGGCACAGCTGTGGCAAAGAATACGCATCGATTATGCAGGTCCACTGGAGGGTCACATATTCTTGATGATTGTGGACACACACTCAAAATGGCAAAAACCGTGAGAATGAAGTCAGCAATGACTAAGCAGGCTGTTGAGAAACTAAACAAAGTTTAGTTTCTCACTGGAACAGATTGTCAGTAATAATGGCAAGCAGGTCACTTTGGAGGAGTTTGAGGACTACTTGAAAGGGGATGGTATATACCATATCAAGTCAGCTCCCTATCATCCAGCAATGAATGGATTGGCCAAACGTTTTGTGCAATCATTAAAGCATTCTATCAAAGCATTGAAGGACTAAAGAAAATTATCAAGAAGAGTAAATACATTTCTAATATCTTATCTGAACACTGTATATGCTACCATGCAAAGTTCACTGGCAATGCAGTTGTTTAAGAGAAAACTATGAACACAGTTTGATTTGATGCTTCAGAGATTGTCAAACGACAACAAACACAAATTGATAGGTGGGCGAAAATCTCTAAAAGATGAGTATTTAACCAGTGAAAGAGATTGTTTAAAAAAAATATATTTTTATTGGTATTTTCAATTTATACACAATAACACTTTACATTTAATATTTACAGCACGTGTAGTGTGAGAGAGATTGTTTACAAGGAGTTACATCACTAATGAGAAATGGGTACCAGCTATGATCCCACTGAAGACAGGTCCAATATCATACACCGTACAAACAGGTGATGAAAGAGTTTGGCGACGCCCAGTGGGCTAAACAGCTGGCTTGTAATGCAGAACAAGGCAGTAGCACGGGTTCAATTCCCGTACCGGCCTTCCCGAACAGGCGGCGGAATGTGGCGACTAGGGGCTTTTCACAGTAACTTCATTAAAGCCTACTTGTGACAATAAGCGATTTGGACAGCACGGTAGCACAGTGGTTAGCACAATTGCTTAACTGCTCCAGGGTCCCAGGTTCGATTCCCGGCTTGGGTCACTGTCTGTGCGGAGTCTGCACGTTCTCCCTGTGTGTGCATGGGTTTCCTCCGGGTGCTCCGGTTTCCTCCCACAGTCCAAAGATGTGCAGGTTAGGTGGATTGGCCATGATAAATTGCCCTTAGTGTCCAAAATTGCCCTTATTGTTGGGTGGGGTTACTGGGTTATGGGGATAGTGTAGAGGTGTGGGCTTGGGTAGGGTGCTCTTTCCAAGTGCCAGTGCAGAGTCGATGGGCCGAATGGCCTCCTTCTGCACTGTAAATTCTATGATTCTATGATTCTATTATTATGCTGATCAGTTATTTGCAGCACAAAGTGATTTTGCAGAAACTTCTCAAAATGTTCCACTTTTAAAAGATTTGGAGCAGACACCAGAGACAGTGATGAGTTCACATTATGTTTCTGAGGACTTTTCGATGCCTATAGTGACAGGTGCTGAAATAACTACTCAAGAAGTACCATCTGCAGAAAGAAGTGGGGACACTTCTGAGGTCGCAAGTAGCTGAGTTAAAGAACGCCTAATTCTCCCACAGAGACTGTCTTATTGAAATGTATATATATATAGAAAGAACATAAGTTGTATAAATGATAATAGGTGACTTTGCACTGATGAAGTATAGATGAGGGGTGTTATAATAATAATAATAATACGCTTGATTAGTGTCACAAGTAGGTTTATATTGATACTGTAATGAGGTTACCGTGAAAGTTATGATTCTGGGAATATTTTCTTGCTGGTTCTGCACCATATGATGTGTAGTGACATAGAATCAAAGAATCCCGACAGTGCATAAGGAGGCAATTCGGCCCATCGAGTCTGCTCCGACTCTTGGAAAGAGCACCCTACTTAAGCCCACACCTCCACCCTATCCCCGTAACCCAGTAACCCCACCTAAACTTTTGGACACTGAGGGGCAATTTAGCATGGCCAATCCACCTAACCTTCACATCTTTGGACTGTGGGAGGAAACAGGAGCACCCGGAGGCAAGGCCACGCAAACAGGGGGAGAAAGTGCAAACTCAAACAGAGACTGGAATTGAACCCGGGTCACTGGGGCTGTGAGGTAGCAGTGCTAACAATTGTGCCACCGGGCCGCCTGTGAGTGTTTCTGCGGGCTTTGAGCAGATCACCATCTTGATTGTTGGGGGAGTCACCCTGTCAGCAGGGAGGGTGGAGTGTGTGTGGAATGGGAGCTCAGGGAATTGGGGTAGTCCCACAGGGGGTCAGGGCTGGTAGTCAGGGGGTCCTATGTGGCAGGGGTCACAGGGGTGGTGGTAGCCATGTGGGTGGGTCAGGAGTGTAGGTGGAGGATTGGGGTTAGTGAGGAGTGAGGGGTAGTTGGGTGGATCCCTTGGGGTTTGGGAGTATTGTGGGTTCTCTGGGGGTTTCGGGTGTCCCATGGATGTGATTGGAAGTGTTGTGGGTGGGGTTAGTGGGAGTTAGCCAGGGAGGGTCCCATGGGGTGCCCGGGGCGTTAGGTAGAGTGGCGGGCAAGGGGGGTGGAGGGTAGTCCCCTGGGTGGTCAGAGATGTCAGTACTCTAGTTACTCATGAGCTAGAAGTGGCTTTGATTCTTTTAACATTTTCTGGGTAACTGCTACTGTAAGACAGTCAGAGCCATCTGAGGTTTGATTTCTATAGTGTTTTCCAATGGTTCCCATTACAGGGCAATTGCCCAATGGGAGTTTGAACGTCCTGGACAATTGCGGTGCAATCCTTATCTGGGAACTTCGGGCAGCGGGGTTCCTAGGTGCATCTTTGGGTAACCCCCTTCCCCCCACAATGTTATGATGCCCTGAAGCTCGGAAGCTACAGGCCAATATGAAATAGCATAAAGATTGGTCAAAAGAGGTCTAGATGTGTAGTGGGTAGTGTCGCTGCCTCTGAGCCAAAAGCTCCATTTGGCTAGGCAGCGGGTGTGGCTCAGATCGGTGCCAATAGCACGGTGTTCTGCCTGGGGTGGATTCAGGACCTGCCTCTTTGCCCTACCTGTGGTGAAGGTCATGGTGCTGTGCGTCAGACGTGCACCCAAGCAGAGAACTGGAGAAGAAAGTGCAGTATGAATTTTGAAAGGATGGGTCCTCGACCAGCCTGTATGAAAATGCAAAATTCTAAAAGGAAAGTTTCACATCGTTATGGAGATGAAATTGCATGGTTCTACTCTGGTGACACATGGTTCAGCCTTAAGTGGAGTATTGGGTCCAATTCTGGGCACCGCCCTATAGGGAAGATGTGAAGACATTGGAGTGAGTGCAGAAAAGATTCATGAGATTGGTTCCATGGATGAGGAATTTCAGTTACGGAGGTAGATTGGATAAGTCAGGAATGTTTTCCTTGGAGGAAAGAAGGCTGAGCGGAGGTATTAAAACCAGAGAGAAACGGACAGAAACAGCTCCCACTCATGAAAGGATAGAAAAGGAGAGGGCGCAGATTTAAAGTAATGGGTACAGGAAGCAAAAGTGACACGAGGAAAAACCATTTCACACAGCGAGTGGTTAAGATCAGGAACGCACTGCGTTAGAGTGTGATGGAGGCAGGTTCAATTGAATCAATTGAAACCTCTTTTGACCGATCTTTACCAAAAGAGGAAGAATGTGCAGGGCTACAGGAAGTAGGTGGAAGAACGGCACTAAGTGAATTGTTAAATTAGAGAGCTGGAGCAGATGCGATGGGCTCAATAGCTTCCGTCTGTGCTGTAACACTCTTGTGATTTTGTGTCGGGGTTGATCCAGTGGGAACCTCATCTGTTGACACTACTGGACCTCCTGGGAACAGTGGACTTTCCCTTATTCGAATAATCCCTGTGGAAACCTGTAACTCTGTGGACCTATCTTAAGTGTCCAGCAGATGGAGGAGGCCACCTGCTGCTGCCATCTGTCACACTTCCAGTCAGGTGAACCATTAGTATTAATGAGGCCCGAGGCCCAGTTTTGAGATGGCTTTGGCTTCCCTCAATTTAATCTTTTCTCATAACTGCGACATATAACTCTGGAGCTTATCCTTTGTGGGGTTTTGTTCCTGCATTTCACCGTCTGTTTGAAAGTCTCTCTTGTGTTTTGGCAACTACAACTGGGTGAATATTCAGGCTGTATTCTGACCCGAGCAGTGTTTAGTTTGATTTTTATTTTCTTTATTCATAGGATGTGAACATTTCTGGCAAGGTCAACACTTATTGCTCATCTCTAACAGCTGTTGAGAAGATGGGGATGTGCTGCCTTCTTTAACTGCAGCAGTCTGTGTGGTGAAGGTACACCCACAGTCTTATTAGATAGGGGGGTTCCAGGATTTTGACCCAGTGATGATGAGGGGGGTGTCATGATATTCAGGTAAACATCATAGCACATACATACCGATGGACAGATCAACGGACCAATCAACACACACACAACACCACAGCCAATCACAGGCAAGAGCATACACAGTACAAAACAGGGAACACAACACTTCCTGAGCATTCCAGCAGGAGACAGCTCAGGGCACAGAGCTCATAGCAAGCCACTCAGACATCCACCATGTGCTAAGTGCCACTCCAATATAGTATTAGGAATGGGTCCACAGATTCTAGGGTTATGATCGAACCTCAGTAACCAGTTTACCACAGTAAATAAATGTTAGCAATAAAACTGAGTTGTACCATTCGCAACCGTGTTGGTTCGTCTGTGTAGCAGAGTACCCAACTCATCAGGGGGGCGGAGGGCGGGACAGTAACGCAGTTGTTAGCACTGTTCCTTCACAGTGTCAGGGTCCCAGGTTCAATTCCCGATTTGGGTCACTGTCTGTGCGGAGCCTGCACGTTCTCCCTGTGTTTGCATGGCTTTCCTCCGGGCGCTCCTGTTTCCTCCCACAGGTCCCGAAAGACATGCTTGTTAGGTGAATTAGACATTCTGAATTCTCCCACTGCATACCCGAACAGGCGCCGAAGTGTAGCGACTACTGGCTTTTCCCAGTAACTTCTCTGCAGTGTTAATGTAAGCCTACTTGTGACAATAATAAAAATTATTGTTACAAGGAATCGCAATACAGTTTCAGGTCAGGATGTTGCGTGTGATTTGAAGGGGAACTTGGGGGTGGTGGTCTTCCTATGCACCTGACATCCTTGTTCTTCTAGGTGGTACATCCCACTGGCAGGATATTCCCATCCCACCAAAGTCATCAGTTTGGAATGGTTCCCTGCATTTTCTGACCTCCGGGCCCCAAGGAGTGGGTAATAAACATAAAAAATCCTTGCCAATCCATACAGCAATCATTTTCGTCTATCTTCAATTCAATTTGTTTTCATGTTAAGCAACTACAAAACATAAGTGCAAAAGGTTTTCCGAATAGAAAATTACTTTGTTCATTCCTCCCTTATATATAATTTTCATGCAGTTCATCGCCTTACACCTGAAATATTTAATAGCAGCTTTAATGGAGCAGCTTAATTAGTCATTTTCCCACAGATATTGATATCATCACTTCATTGCAATATCATAGCAATTTAAGTCTTCCTAAACATTAATATCATTCAAAAATTACAGGAAATTTTTGCCTCATTAATATTACACACAACGCTGCAAAAATTGAAAAACATTTTAATTCATCAGAGTTAATCAAAACAATGCATTCATTGATATAACTTTGTCGATAAATGGAGGGGAAGGAAAAACTGCTGTGTTTGCCATATTTAAGGTCTAATAAAGGGAAACTCATTTATCAGAACAAAATGGATTTATATTAAGACTTAGAAATAAATATTCAAACACTTAAGGGACGATCTTATCCACAATTCCATGAGTGGATTAAGGCACGGTTCCACCTGGTCCTGCCTTTAATAGTGAATTCTATTTTTTTAAAAATCATAACACAGAAGAAGGCCATTTGGCCCAAAGTGTCCATTCTGGCTCACTGCAAGGGAGACTCATCTAGACCCATTCCCCTACCTTTATATCATTTCCCTGTGTGCATTTTACCCCCCCCCCCCCCATTTCATCTGCTTTAGTTAAGTGGAAGGCTGAGCTAATTTAGAAATGTGGGGTGTGATTTAACCAAACGTTGTGGTAGCGAGTGGGAACTGCCGTGAGCTTTCTGACACTCAGCCCGGCGAGGCCATCACCGCGATAAAACATTCATTGGTCCACTTACTCGCCGCTTTTCATGGTCCCGTTGGCTGATTCACCGAAACCGAGGTCGCCAGCCCCCTGCTAACAAAGGGGAGCAGCACTTTAACCACTCCGACCCCACTCAGCTCGCAGCACTTTAACCGCTCCGACCCCACTCAGCTCGCAGCACTTTAACCACTCCGACCCCACTCAGCTCGCAGCACTTTAACCGCTCCGACCCCACTCAGCTCGCAGCACTTTAACCGCTCCGACCCCACTCAGCTCGCAGCACTTTAACCGCTCCGACCCCACTCAGCTCGCAGCACTTTAACCACTCCGACCCCACTCAGCTCGCAGCACTTTAACCGCTCCGACCCCACTCAGCTCGCAGCACTTTAACCTCTCCGACCCCACTCAGCTCGCAGCACTTTAACCACTCCGACCCCACTCAGCTCGCAGCACTTTAACCTCTCCGACCCCACTCAGCTCGCAGCACTTTAACCACTCC
The DNA here is from genome assembly GCF_047496885.1 of Scyliorhinus torazame. NCBI lineage: Eukaryota > Metazoa > Chordata > Chondrichthyes > Carcharhiniformes > Scyliorhinidae > Scyliorhinus > Scyliorhinus torazame. The sequence goes on along the minus strand of NC_092709.1, from coordinate 294,706,450 downwards.
GACCCCACTCAGCTCGCAGCACTTTAACCACTCCGACCCCACTCAGCTCGCAGCACTTTAACCACTCCGACCCCACTCAGCTCGCAGCACTTGAACCGCTCCGACCCCACTCAGCTCGCAGCACTTTAACCGCTCCGACCCCACTCAGCTCGCAGCACTTTAACCACTCCGACCCCACTCAGCTCGCAGCACTTTAACCACTCCGACCCCACTCAGCTCGCAGCACTTTAACCGCTCCGACCCCACTCAGCTCGCAGCACTTTAACCGCTCCGACCCCACTCAGCTCGCAGCACTTTAACCGCTCCGACCCCACTCAGCTCGCAGCACTTTAACCGCTCCGACCCCACTCAGCTCGCAGCACTTTAACCGCTCCGACCCCACTCAGCTCGCAGCACTTTAACCATTCCGACCCCACTCAGCTCGCAGCACTTTAACCGCTCCGACCCCACTCAGCTCGCAGCACTTTAACCGCTCCGACCCCACTCAGCTCGCAGCACTTTAACCATTCCGACCCCACTCAGCTCGCAGCACTTTAACCACTCTGACCCCACTCAGCTCGCAGCACTTTAACCGCTTCGACCCCACTCAGCTCGCAGCACTTTAACCTCTCCGACCCCACTCAGCTCGCAGCACTTTAACCGCTCCGACCCCACTCAGCTCGCAGCACTTTAACCGCTTCGACCCCACTCAGCTCGCAGCACTTTAACCGCTCCGACCCCACTCAGCTCGCAGCACTTTAACCATTCCGACCCCACTCAGCTCGCAGCACTTTAACCACTCCGACCCCACTCAGCTCGCAGCACTTTAACCACTCCGGCCACACTCTGCTCGCAGCACTTTAACCGCTCCGACCCCACTCAGCTCGCAGCACTTTAACCACTCCGACCCCACACAGCTCGCAGCACTTTAACCACTCCGACCCCACTCAGCTCGCAGCACTTTAACCACTCCGACCCCACTCAGCTCGCAGCACTTTAACCACTCCGACCCCACTCAGCTCGCAGCACTTTAACCGCTCCGACCCCACTCAGCTCGCAGCACTTTAACCGCTCCGACCCCACTCAGCTCGCAGCACTTTAACCGCTCCGACCCCACTCAGCTCGCAGCACTTTAACCGCTCCGACCCCACTCAGCTCGCAGCACTTTAACCACTCCGACCCCATTCAGCTCGCAGCACTTTAACCACTCCGACCCCACTCAGCTCGCAGCACTTTAACCACTCCGACCCCACTCAGCTCGCAGCACTTTAACCACTCCGACCCCACTCAGCTCGCAGCACTTTAACCACTCCGACCCCACTCAGCTCGCAGCACTTTAACCGCTCCGACCCCACTCAGCTCGCAGCACTTTAACCACTCCGACCCCACTCAGCTCGCAGCACTTTAACCGCTCCGACCCCACTCAGCTCGCAGCACTTTAACCGCTCCGACCCCACTCAGCTCGCAGCACTTTAACCGCTCCGACCCCACTCAGGTCGCAGCACTTTAACCGCTCCGACCCCACTCAGCTCGCAGCACTTTAACCGCTCCGACCCCACTCAGCTCGCAGCACTTTAACCGCTCCGACCCCACTCAGCTCGCAGCACTTTAACCACTCCGACCCCACTCAGCTCGCAGCACTTTAACCTCTCCGACCCCACTCAGCTAGCAGCACTTTAACCGCTCCGACCCCACTCAGCTCGCAGCACTTTAACCGCTCCGACACCACTCAGCTCGCAGCACTTTAACCTCTCCGACCCCACTCAGCTAGCAGCACTTTAACCACTCCGACCCCACTCAGCTCGCAGCACTTTAACCACTCCGACCGCACTCAGCTCCCAGCACTTTAACCACTCCGACCCCACTCTGCTCGCAGCACTTTAACCGCTCCGACCCCATTCAGCTCGCAGCACTTTAACCACTCCGACCCCACTCAGCTCGCAGCACTTTAACCGCTCCGACCCCACTCAGCTCGCAGCACTTTAACCGCTTCGACCCCACTCAGCTCGCAGCACTTTAACCGCTCCGACCCCACTCAGCTCGCAGCACTTTAACCATTCCGACCCCACTCAGCTCGCAGCACTTTAACCACTCCGACCCCACTCAGCTCGCAGCACTTTAACCACTCCGGCCACACTCTGCTCGCAGCACTTTAACCGCTCCGACCCCACTCAGCTCGCAGCACTTTAACCACTCCGACCCCACACAGCTCGCAGCACTTTAACCACTCCGACCCCACTCAGCTCGCAGCACTTTAACCACTCCGACCCCACTCAGCTCGCAGCACTTTAACCACTCCGACCCCACTCAGCTCGCAGCACTTTAACCGCTCCGACCCCACTCAGCTCGCAGCACTTTAACCGCTCCGACCCCACTCAGCTCGCAGCACTTTAACCGCTCCGACCCCACTCAGCTCGCAGCACTTTAACCGCTCCGACCCCACTCAGCTCGCAGCACTTTAACCACTCCGACCCCATTCAGCTCGCAGCACTTTAACCACTCCGACCCCACTCAGCTCGCTGCACTTTAACCACTCCGACCCCACTCAGCTCGCAGCACTTTAACCACTCCGACCCCACTCAGCTCGCAGCACTTTAACCACTCCGACCCCACTCAGCTCGCAGCACTTTAACCGCTCCGACCCCACTCAGCTCGCAGCACTTTAACCACTCCGACCCCACTCAGCTCGCAGCACTTTAACCGCTCCGACCCCACTCAGCTCGCAGCACTTTAACCGCTCCGACCCCACTCAGCTCGCAGCACTTTAACCGCTCCGACCCCACTCAGGTCGCAGCACTTTAACCGCTCCGACCCCACTCAGCTCGCAGCACTTTAACCGCTCCGACCCCACTCAGCTCGCAGCACTTTAACCGCTCCGACCCCACTCAGCTCGCAGCACTTTAACCACTCCGACCCCACTCAGCTCGCAGCACTTTAACCTCTCCGACCCCACTCAGCTAGCAGCACTTTAACCGCTCCGACCCCACTCAGCTCGCAGCACTTTAACCGCTCCGACACCACTCAGCTCGCAGCACTTTAACCTCTCCGACCCCACTCAGCTAGCAGCACTTTAACCACTCCGACCCCACTCAGCTCGCAGCACTTTAACCACTCCGACCGCACTCAGCTCCCAGCACTTTAACCACTCCGACCCCACTCTGCTCGCAGCACTTTAACCGCTCCGACCCCATTCAGCTCGCAGCACTTTAACCACTCCGACCGCACTCAGCTCCCAGCACTTTAACCGCTCCGACCCCACTCAGCTCGCAGCACTTTAACCACTCCAACCCCACTCTGCTCGCAGCACTTTAACCGCTCCGACCCCATTCAGCTCGCAGCACTTTAACCACTCCGACCGCACTCAGCTCCCAGCACTTTAACCGCTCCGACCCCACTCAGCTCGCAGCACTTTAACCACTCCGACTCCACTCAGCTCGCAGCATTTTAACCGCTCCGACCCCACTCAGCTCGCAGCACTTTAACCATTCCGACCCCACTCAGCTCGCAGCACTTTAACCACTCCGACCCCACTCAGCTCGCAGCACTTTAACCGCTCCGACCCCACTCAGCTCGCAGCACTTTAACCATTCCGACCCCACTCAGCTCGCAGCACTTTAACCACTCCGACCCCACTCAGCTCGCAGCACTTTAACCGCTCCGACCCCACTCAGCTCGCAGCACTTTAACCGCTCCGACCCCACTCAGCTCACAGCACTTTAACCGCTCCGACCCCACTCAGCTCGCAGCACTTTAACCGCTCCGACCCCACTCAGCTCGCAGCACTTTAACCGCTCCGACCCCACTCAGCTCGCAGCACTTTAACCACTCCGACCCCACTCACCTTGCAGCACTTTAACCGCTCCGACCCCACTCAGCTCGCAGCACTTTAACCACTCCGACCCCACTCAGCTCGCAGCACTTTAACCTCTCCGACCCCACTCAGCTCGCAGCACTTTAACCACTCCGACCCCACTCAGCTCGCAGCACTTTAACCGCTCCGACCCCACTCAGCTCGCAGCACTTTAACCGCTCCGACCCCACTCAGCTCGCAGCACTTTAACCACTCTGACACCACTCAGCTCGCAGCACTTTAACCGCTCCGACCCCCCTCAGCTCGCAGCACTTTAACCGCTCCGACACCACTCAGCTCGCAGCACTTTAACCGCTCCGACCCCACTCAGCTCGCAGCACTTTAACCGTTCCGACCCCCCTCAGCTCGCAGCACTTTAACCGCTCCGACACCACTCAGCTCGCAGCACTTTAACCGCTCCGACCCCCCTCAGCTCGCAGCACTTTAACCGCTCCGACACCACTCAGCTCGCAGCACTTTAACCGCTCCGACACCACTCAGCTCGCAGCACTTTAACCTCTCCGACCCCACTCAGCTAGCAGCACTTTAACCACTCCGACCCCACTCAGCTCGCAGCACTTTAACCACTCCGACCCCACTCAGCTCGCAGCACTTTAACCACTCCGACCCCACTCAGCTAGCAGCACTTTAACCGCTCCGACCCCACTCAGCACGCAGCACTTTAACCACTCCGACCCGACTCAGCTCGCAGCATTTTAACCTCTCCGACACCACTCAGCTCGCAGCACTTTAACCTCTCCGACCCCACTCAGCTAGCAGCACTTTAACCACTCCGACCCCACTCAGCTCCCAGCACTTTAACCACTCCGACCCCACTCTGCTCGCAGCACTTTAACCACTCCGACCGCACTCAGCTCCCAGCACTTTAACCACTCCGACCCCACTCAGCTCGCAGCACTTTAACCACTCCGACCCCACTCAGCTCGCAGCACTTTAACCGCTCCGACCCCACTCAGCTCGCAGCACTTTAACCACTCCGACCCCACTCAGCTCGCAGCACTTTAACCGCTCCGACCCCACTCAGCTCGCAGCACTTTAACCACTCCGACCCCACTCAGCTCGCAGCACTTTAACCGCTCCGACCCCACTCAGCTCGCAGCACTTTAACCACTCCGACCCCACTCAGCTCGCAGCACTTTAACCACTCCGACCGCACTCAGCTCCCAGCACTTTAACCACTCCGACCCCACTCTGCTCGCAGCACTTTAACCGCTCCGACCCCATTCAGCTCGCAGCACTTTAACCACTCCGACCGCACTCAGCTCCCAGCACTTTAACCGCTCCGACCCCACTCAGCTCGCAGCACTTTAACCACTCCAACCCCACTCTGCTCGCAGCACTTTAACCGCTCCGACCCCATTCAGCTCGCAGCACTTTAACCACTCCGACCGCACTCAGCTCCCAGCACTTTAACCGCTCCGACCCCACTCAGCTCGCAGCACTTTAACCACTCCGACTCCACTCAGCTCGCAGCATTTTAACCGCTCCGACCCCACTCAGCTCGCAGCACTTTAACCATTCCGACCCCACTCAGCTCGCAGCACTTTAACCACTCCGACCCCACTCAGCTCGCAGCACTTTAACCGCTCCGACCCCACTCAGCTCGCAGCACTTTAACCATTCCGACCCCACTCAGCTCGCAGCACTTTAACCACTCCGACCCCACTCAGCTCGCAGCACTTTAACCGCTCCGACCCCACTCAGCTCGCAGCACTTTAACCGCTCCGACCCCACTCAGCTCACAGCACTTTAACCGCTCCGACCCCACTCAGCTCGCAGCACTTTAACCGCTCCGACCCCACTCAGCTCGCAGCACTTTAACCGCTCCGACCCCACTCAGCTCGCAGCACTTTAACCACTCCGACCCCACTCACCTTGCAGCACTTTAACCGCTCCGACCCCACTCAGCTCGCAGCACTTTAACCACTCCGACCCCACTCAGCTCGCAGCACTTTAACCTCTCCGACCCCACTCAGCTCGCAGCACTTTAACCACTCCGACCCCACTCAGCTCGCAGCACTTTAACCGCTCCGACCCCACTCAGCACGCAGCACTTTAACCGCTCCGACCCCACTCAGCTCGCAGCACTTTAACCACTCCGACACCACTCAGCTCGCAGCACTTTAACCGCTCCGACCCCCCTCAGCTCGCAGCACTTTAACCGCTCCGACACCACTCAGCTCGCAGCACTTTAACCGCTCCGACCCCACTCAGCTCGCAGCACTTTAACCGCTCCGACCCCCCTCAGCTCGCAGCACTTTAACCGCTCCGACACCACTCAGCTCGCAGCACTTTAACCGCTCCGACCCCCCTCAGCTCGCAGCACTTTAACCGCTCCGACACCACTCAGCTCGCAGCACTTTAACCGCTCCGACACCACTCAGCTCGCAGCACTTTAACCTCTCCGACCCCACTCAGCTAGCAGCACTATAACCACTCCGACCCCACTCAGCTCGCAGCACTTTAACCACTCCGACCCCACTCAGCTCGCAGCACTTTAACCACTCCGACCCCACTCAGCTAGCAGCACTTTAACCGCTCCGACCCCACTCAGCACGCAGCACTTTAACCACTCCGACCCCACTCAGCTCGCAGCATTTTAACCTCTCCGACACCACTCAGCTCGCAGCACTTTAACCTCTCCGACCCCACTCAGCTAGCAGCACTTTAACCACTCCGACCCCACTCAGCTCCCAGCACTTTAACCACTCCGACCCCACTCTGCTCGCAGCACTTTAACCACTCCGACCGCACTCAGCTCCCAGCACTTTAACCACTCCGACCCCACTCAGCTCGCAGCACTTTAACCACTCCGACCCCACTCAGCTCGCAGCACTTTAACCGCTCCGACCCCACTCAGCTCGCAGCACTTTAACCACTCCGACCCCACTCAGCTCGCAGCACTTTAACCGCTCCGACCCCACTCAGCTCGCAGCACTTTAACCGCTCCGACCCCACTCAGCTCGCAGCACTTTAACCGCTCCGACCCCACTCAGCTCGCAGCACTTTAACCACTCCGACCCCACTCAGCTCGCAGCACTTTAACCGCTCCGACCCCACTCAGCTCGCAGCACTTTAACCACTCCGACCCCACTCAGCTCGCAGCACTTTAACCGCTCCGACCCCACTCAGCTCGCAGCACTTTAACCATTCCGACCCCACTCAGCTCGCAGCACTTTAACCACTCCGACCCCACTCAGCTCGCAGCACTTTAACCACTCCGACCCCACCTAGCTCGCAGCACTTTAACCACTCCGACCCCACTCAGCTCGCAGCACTTTAACCGCTCCGACCCCACTCAGCTCGCAGCACTTTAACCACTCCGACCCCACTCAGCTCGCAGCACTTTAACCACTCCGACCCCACTCAGCTCCCAGCACTTTAACCACTCCGACCCCACTCAGCTCGCAGCACTTTAACCTCTCCGACCCCACTCAGCTCGCAGCACTTTAACCACTCCGACCGCACTCAGCTCCCAGCACTTTAACCACTCCGACCCCACTCAGCTCGCAGCACTTTAACCACTCCGACCCCACTCAGCTCGCAGCACTTTAACCGCTCTGACCCCACTCAGCTCGCAGCACTTTAACCACTCCGACCCCACTCAGCTCGCAGCACTTTAACCGCTCCGACCCCACTCAGCTCGCAGCACTTTAACCGCTCCGACCCCACTCAGCTCGCAGCACTTTAACCGCTCCGACCCCACTCAGCTCGCAGCACTTTAACCACTCCGACCCCACTCAGCTCGCTGCACTTTAACCACTCCGACCCCACACAGCTCGCAGCACTTTAACCACTCCGACCCCACTCAGCTCGCAGCACTTTAACCGCTCCGACCCCACTCAGCTCGCATCACTTTAACCTCTCCGACCCCACTCAGCTCGCAGCACTTTAACCGGTCTGACCCCACTCAGCTCGCAGCACTTTAACCACTCCGACCCCACTCAGCTCGCAGCACTTTAACCAGTCCGACCCCACTCAGCTCGCAGCACTTTAACCGCTCCGACCCCACTCAGCTCGCAGCACTTTAACCACTCCGACCCCACTCAGCTCGCAGCACTTTAACCAGTCCGACCCCACTCAGCTCGCAGCACTTTAACCACTCCGACCCCACTCAGCTCGCAGCACTTTAACCGCTCCGACCCCACTCAGCTCGCAGCACTTTAACCACTCCGACCCCACTCAGCTCGCAGCACTTTAACCACTCCGACCCCACTCAGCTCCCAGCACTTTAACCACTCCGACCCCACTCAGCTCGCAGCACTTTAACCTCTCCGACCCCACTCAGCTCGCAGCACTTTAACCACTCCGACCCCATTCAGCTCGCAGCACTTTAACCGCTCCGACCCCACTCAGCTCCCAGCACTTTAACCACTCAACCCCACTCAGCTCGCAGCAGTTTAACCGCTCCGACCCCACTCAGCTCGCAGCACTTTAACCACTCCGACCCCACTCAGCTCACAGCACTTTAACCGCTCCGACCCCACTCAGCTCGCAGCACTTTAACCTCTCCGACCCCACTCAGCTCACAGCACTTTAACCGCTCCGACCCCACTCAGCTCGCAGCACTTTAACCACTCCGACCCCACTCAGCTCGCAGCACTTTAACCATTCCGACCCCACTCAGCTCGCAGCACTTTAACCATTCCGACCCCACTCAGCTCGCAGCACTTTAACCCCTCCGACCCCACTCAGCTCGCAGCATTTTAACCGCTCCGACCCCACTCAGCTCGCAGCACTTTAACCGCTCCGACCCCACTCAGCTCGCAGCACTTTAACCACTCCGACCCCACTCAGCTCGCAGCACTTTAACCATTCCGACCCCACTCAGCTCGCAGCACTTTAACCACTCAACCCCACTCAGCTCGCAGCACTTTAACCACTCCGACCCCACTCAGCTCGCAGCAGTTTAACCGCTCCGACCCCACTCAGCTCGCAGCACTTTAACCATTCCGACCCCACTCAGCTCGCAGCACTTTAACCACTCCGACCCCACTCAGCTCGCAGCACTTTAGCCTCTCCGACCCCACTCAGCTCGCAGCATTTTAACCGCTCCGACCCCACTCAGCTCGCAGCACTTTAACCACTCCGACCCCCCTCAGCTCGCAGCACTTTAACTGCTCTGACACCACTCAGCTCTCAGCACTTTAACCGCTCCGACCCCACTCAGCTCGCAGCACTTTAACCGCTCCGACCCCACTCAGCTCGCAGCACTTTAACCGCTCCGACCCCACTCAGCTCGCAGCACTTTAACCGCTCCGACCCCACTCAGCTCGCAGCACTTTAACCACTCCGACCCCACTCAGCTCGCAGCACTTTAACCACTCCGACCCCACTCAGCTCGCAGCACTTTAACCTCTCCGACCCCACTCAGCTCGCAGCACTTTAACCACTCCGACCCCAGTCAGCTCGCAGCACTTTAACCTCTCCGACCCCACTCAGCTCGCAGCACTTTAACCGCTCCGACCCCACTCAGCTCGCAGCACTTTAACCGCTCCAGCCCCACTCAGCTCGCAGCACTTTAACCACTCCGACCCACTCAGCTCGCAGCACTTTAACCTCTCCGACCCCACTCAGCTCGCAGCACTTTAACCACTCCGACCCCACTCAGCTCGCAGCACTTTAACCCCTCCGACCCCACTCAGCTCGCAGCACTTTAACCACTCCGACCCAACTCAGCTCGCAGCACTTTAACCACTCCGACCCCACTCAGCTCGCAGCACTTTAACCTCTCCGACCCCACTCAGCTCGCAGCACTTTAACCACTCCGACCCCACTCAGCTCGCAGCACTTTAACCACTCCGACCCCACTCAGCTCGCAGCACTTTAACCACTCTGACCCCACTCAGCTCGCAGCACTTTAACCGCTCCGACCCCACTCAGCTCCCAGCACTTTAACCTCTCCGACCCCACTCAGCTCGCAGCACTTTAACCGCTCCGACCCCACTCAGCTCGCAGCACTTTAACCTCTCCGACCCCACTCAGCTCGCAGCACTTTAACCACTCCGACCCCACTCAGCTCGCAGCACTTTAACCACTCCGACCCCACTCAGCTCGCAGCACTTTAACCGCTCCGACCCCACTCAGCTCGCAGCACTTTAACCACTCCGACCCCACTCAGCTCGCAGCACTTTAACCGCTCCGACCCCACTCAGCTCGCAGCACTTTAACCACTCCGACCCCACTCAGCTCGCAGCACTTTAACCACTCCGACCTCACTCAGCTCGCAGCACTTTAACCACTCCGACCCCACTCAGCTCGCAGCACTTTAACCACTCCGACCCCACTCAGCTCGCAGCACTTTAACCGCTCCGACCCCACTCAGCTCGCAGCACTTTAACCACTCCGACCCCACTCAGCTCGCAGCACTTTAACCGCTCCGACCCCACTCAGCTCGCAGCACTTTAACCGCTCCGACCCCACTCAGCTCGCAGCACTTTAACCATTCCGACCCCACTCAGCTCGCAGCACTTTAACCACTCTGACCCCACTCAGCTCGCAGCACTTTAACCACTCCGACCCCACTCAGCTCGCAGCACTTTAACCTCTCCGACCCCACTCAGCTCGCAGCACTTTAACCACTCCGACCCCACACAGCTCGCAGCACTTTAACCACTCCGACCCCACTCAGCTCGCAGCATTTCAACCACTCCGACCCCACTCAGCTCGCAGCACTTTAACCTCTCCGACCCCACTCAGCTCGCAGCATTTCAACCACTCCGACCCCACTCAGCTCGCTGCACTTTAACCACTCCGACCCCACTCAGCTCGCAGCACTTTAACCGCTCCGACCCCACTCAGCTCGCAGCACTTTAACCACTCCGACCCCACTCAGCTCGCAGCACTTTAACCGCTCCGACCCCACTCAGCTCGCAGCACTTTAACCATTCCGACCCCACTCAGCTCGCAGCACTTTAACCGCTCCGACCCCACTCAGCTCGCAGCACTTTAACCATTCCGACCCCACTCAGCTCGCAGCACTTTAACCACTCCGACCCCACTCAGCTCGCAGCACTTTAACCTCTCCGACCCCACTCAGCTCGCAGCACTTTAACCACTCCGACCCCACTCAGCTCGCAGCACTTTAACCGCTCCGACCCCACTCAGCTCGCAGCACTTTAACCACTCCGACCCCACTCAGCTCGCAGCACTTTAACCTCTCCGACCCCACTCAGCTCGCAGCACTTTAACCGCTCCGACCCCACTCAGCTCCCAGCACTTTAACCTCTCCGACCCCACTCAGCTCGCAGCACTTTAACCACTCCGACCCCACTCAGCTCGCAGCACTTTAACCGCTCTGACCCCACTCAGCTCGCAGCACTTTAACCACTCCGGCCCCACTCAGCTCGCAGCACTTTAACCTCTCCGACCCCACTCAGCTCGCAGCACTTTAACCACTCCGACCCCACTCAGCTCGCAGCACTTTAACCATTCCGACCCCACTCAGCTCGCAGCACTTTAACCTCTCCGACCCCACTCAGCTCGCAGCACTTTAACCTCTCCGACCCCACTCAGCTCGCAGCACTTTAACCTCTCCGACCCCACTCAGCTCGCAGCACTTTAACCTCTCCGACCCCACTCAGCTCGCAGCACTTTAACCTCTCCGACCCCACTCAGCTCGCAGCACTTTAACCTCTCCGACCCCACTCAGCTTGCAGCACTTTAACCTCTCCGACCCCACTTAGCTCGCAGCACTTTAACCACTCCGACCCCACTCAGCTCGCAGCACTTTAACCGCTCCGACCCCACTCAGCTCGCAGCACTTTAACCACTCATCCCCACTCAGCTCGCAGCACTTTAACCACTCCGACCCCACTCAGCTCGCAGCACTTTAACCGCTCCGACCCCACTCAGCTCGCAGCACTTTAACCACTCTGACCCCACTCAGCTCGCAGCACTTTAACCGCTCCGACCCCACTCAGCTCGCAGCACTTTAACCACTCCGACCCCACTCAGCTCGCAGCACTTTAACCACTCCGACCCCACTCAGCTCGCAGCACTTTAACCTCTCCGACCCCACTCAGCTCGCAGCACTTTAACCGCTCCGACCCCACTCAGCTCGCAGCACTTTAACCACTCCGACCCCACTCAGCTCGCAGCACTTTAACCACTCCGGCCCCACTCAGCTCGCAGCACTTTAACCGCTCCGACCCCACTCAGCTCGCAGCACTTTAACCACTCCGACCCCACTCAGCTCGCAGCACTTTAACCACTCCGACCCCACTCAGCTCGCAGCACTTTAACCACTCCGACCCCACTCAGCTCGCAGCACTTTAACCGCTCTGACCCCACTCAGCTCGCAGCACTTTAACCACTCCGACCCCACTCAGCTCGCAGCACTTTAACCACTCCGACCCCACTCAGCTCGCAGCACTTTAACCGCTCCGACCCCACTCAGCTCGCAGCACTTGAACCACTCCGACCCCACTCAGCTCGCAGCACTTTAACCGCTCCGACCCCACTCAGCTCGCAGCACTTTAACCACTCCGACCCCACTCAGCTCGCAGCACTTTAACCGCTCCGACCCCACTCAGCTCGCAGCACTTTAACCACTCCGACCCCACTCAGCTCGCAGCACTTTAACCGCTCCGACCCCACTCAGCTCGCAGCACTTTAACCGCTCCGACCCCACTCAGCTCGCAGCACTTTAACCGCTCCGACCGCACTCAGCTCGCAGCACTTTAACCACTCCGACCCCACTCAGCTCGCAGCACTTTAACCGCTCCGGCCCCACTCAGCTCGCAGCACTTTAACCACTCCGACCCCACTCAGCTCGCAGCACTTTAACCACTCCGGCCCCACTCAGCTCGCAGCACTTTAACCGCTCCGACCCCACTCAGCTCGCAGCACTTTAACCACTCCGACCCCACTCAGCTCGCAGCACTTTAACCACTCCGACCCCACTCAGCTCGCAGCACTTTAACCACTCCGACCCCACTCAGCTCGCAGCACTTTAACCGCTCTGACCCCACTCAGCTCGCAGCACTTTAACCACTCCGACCCCACTCAGCTCGCAGCACTTTAACCACTCCGACCCCACTCAGCTCGCAGCACTTTAACCGCTCCGACCCCACTCAGCTCGCAGCACTTTAACCACTCCGACCCCACTCAGCTCGCAGCACTTTAACCGCTCTGACCCCACTCAGCTCGCAGCACTTTAACCACTCCGACCCCACTCAGCTCGCAGCACTTTAACCGCTCCGACCCCACTCAGCTCGCAGCACTTTAACCGCTCCGACCCCACTCAGATCGCTGCCATGCTGCCGAGATGACCAGCCCCACGATTTGGTGATGCCGATCTGGGCAGACTACTGGAAATGGTAGAGTCCGGATGGGATTTCATGTCCCCCGAAGGTCATGGAGGTTCAGCCACAGGGCAGCCACTGTCGCCCGGGAGAAAGTAGCAATGGAGGTCAGCCCTAGGGAGCGTGACCAGGCGGACCAGTATCCAGTGCGGTAAGAAGGTCAACGACTTCCACCAGCCGCTCGGGTGAGTTTGCACCGGACCCCTACCCCCCTCCCCCACATACTCTCGCCCCACATACCCTCACCCCCCCCATAGTGCCCAATACAGTCCATCTCCCCAAGCCCCCTCCTCCAATCCCCACGCATCCCTCCCCCATCCTTCCTGCCCTCGACCGTGTCCCGGTGACAGTGCCAACACAGTCCCATCACTCTGGAGTGGTGTAACGCAGACCCTGGGAGGGTGGGAATTGAGTGGAGGTAGGGTGGTGAAGGGTGGGGAGGGGAAGGAGTGGGAGGGGGAAGGAAAAGGGATGGGGGCAAGGGGCAGAAAGGGGGGTGGGCAGAGTTTCAATGATGGACGAGGCCACATCCTAAGCGAAGCAGGCAAGGATGAGGACCTCCCTGGCCCTCCGGGTTTGTCGGACCACTGCCGACTGTCCTCCATCCTCTGGCTGGTCCTGCAGGTCCCCCCCAGGCTTGTTCTCTAGCCCCTCCCAGTCCAGTGCCTCTCCATCCTGTCCTCCTCCTTGTCCTCCTCGGAGGTGGCCCCCTCCACCGCCAGCACATGCACACTGCTGTGCCAGTTTGTTGAGGACACAGCAGATCACCACAAAGCAGGCGACCCTCCGGGGTTGTACTGCAGTGCACCACCAGACTCAATGCATGGCTCAGTGACAGCCCGGGTGGCTGCATGGGCCTCGTTGTATCAGGTCTCTGCATCAGTCACCGGCCTCCGTGCTGGCATCATTAGCCTGGTCCTCAGCGGGTTCACCTTATCACCCAAGAGCCAACAGGCCACCCTGGGGGGTCCTTGAAGAGGCCGGGTTGTCTGACTGCCCAGGATGTAGCTGTCCTGGGAAGCATGCACACACGTGCATGTTCTTCATGTGGTGGTCGCACATGAGCTGGATGTTCGAGGCGTGGAACCCTTTCCTGTTGATGTCGGGCACTCCCAGACGGCCCGGTTAGTGCAAGGTGACACGCGTGCCATCTATTATCCTGGATCAGGTGCATCCTGGCAATAGCAGAGAATCCTGCTGCTGGGGCATCTTATTGGGCCTGGTCCATGTCAAAGTAGATATAGTTTTCTGCCTGGGCAAACAGGGCATCAGTGACCTCACAGATGCACTTGTGAGCTATAGCTTGGAATGTCACACAAGTCCCGCTCGAGCCCTGGAACGATCCTGAGGTGTAGAGGTTCAGGGCTGCGGTGACCTTGATGGCCACCGGGAACAAGTATCCTCCTCCTTCACGTGGTGTCAAATCCGCGACGACATGGCACAGGTGCCGCACTGTCCCCTTGTTGAGGCGGAACCTCCTGCGGCACATGCTGTCTATCATCTGCTTGAAAGACCAGTGACGCCTGTACACCCTGGGCCGTCGAGGGCCTCCCCCTCTGAGTCCTTCTCTGGCCCGAAGATGGCTGGGTGCACAGGGAGTGGGATGGGGCCCTGCCCAGAGGCCAGCACCTCGAGCCTCTGTCGAAGCTGCTGCCGCTGCCTCCTCTGGTGCCTGGACATCTGGCCTGCCAGCAGCACCCCGAGGGCAGGTTCAGTGAGGGTCCAAGTTTTGTCCATCCCATGAAAGATTGGTGAGAGTGTGAGACTGACAACCAGCAGTCTTCCAGCCCGGGACCCTCCCTGTCCCACATCGCCCCCCCCCCCCCCCCCCCCCCCCACCATCCGACACGCCTTGCCCACGCACTCCTGGCCGCAATGGGGCCTCTGCTCACCGGACCCAAGACCCTGTACCCCAGGCACTTGCAAGTAATGTTGCCTGGACTGGGCGCTGATCCTCTCCCCAGTGCACACACCCAACCTCTGGTCGTGGCCACGCCCCCTGCTCAGTAATACCCCTCCCCCCGATGGCGGGCCAACCCGACTGAGATCGACCCCCAGCGGCACCCCACCCCTCTCCTAGCACTGGGCAGCAACCCCAGAGCCCCGGGCTCTTTGCCTGCAAATGAAGATGGCTACTCACCTCCTTGGGTCCCCACAGCAGCCTTTCTGCCAACCTCACATTTTAAAAAAGGAGTACTAATCAGCACCTGCGTGACCACTTGCTTGGGATGCCGTTAGATCATGCCGTTAGATAGGGCATCGCTCCCATTCATTGTATGGAGATCGGGCTTAAGAGATATTGCTTCTCGCCACGCTATGGTGGGATCCTGATTTTGCCTTCGGGAGTGGTCCAGTTAAACTGTAAACAATAGGCATCTGCCACAGTTCTCGATTTTGGCCTCCCCTGTGACTTAGCAACCTCGTCATGCTCTCGCCTAAGTGCAATGCAGCAATTAAATTGCGCCGTGATTTTACATTATGCAAAAAATAAATGCACCAATGATCCAATACCAGTACTTGTGGGAAGATTCTTCCTTTTTGCCCAATGTGGTCTTGATCCTTATTCTAGGTTGACACTCCAGAACTGAGGGAGTGCTGCACTTTTGGAAGTGCTGTCTTTTGGATGAGATGTCAAACTGAAGCCCACCTGCTCTCTCAGGTGGACATGGAAGATCCCATGGTTCTATTTCAGCAAAGATCATGAGAGTTCTTCCTGTTGTCTTGGTCAATATTCATCCCTCAATCAATGTCATCAAACAAAATGGATGACCTGGTCATTAACACATTGTGCTTGTGCACAAATTGACTTCAGCATTTCTTGTATTACAAGAGTGACGACACTCCAAATGTATATCCTTGGCTGGAAGTGCTTTGGAATATTCTGAGGTTGTGAAACATGCTATATTAATTCCATTCTTTCTTTGTATCTTTTATTCCTGATTATGGATGTTGAAGATTATGCTCTAACATCACTTAGGTGTACGCAAAGGCTGTTGCTTCACAGCTGCCACTGGCATGCCCTACTGCACATAATATTATTGTTGACTAATCCAGCATTTATCTCCAAATTTTCTTTCCACGCCTTCATATTTTCTGAAGGTAATGACTTACTTTGTGGTATTGTTTCAGGGGTAGGGGAGTCCTCTGATACCTAAGTGATCATAGCGCGTAAGGTATGGGTTGGCTGCAAAAGCATGAAGGTTACCACAAGCCTTATTCTACACTGACTAATTTACCAGGTCTCACAATCGATCATACTCCTGGAGGGGACTTAAAAAATGTAATTGCTCTCCAAGTCATTGTATAAATTTTGCATGCCAGTAACCTGCTCGATCTCTTGCATCCAGTGCAGTTGTAGTGACAATGAAAGGTAATGTGACATATCACATCATCCTGTTGTTACTGCCCCTCACCTTATGCACATTGATCTATTAAAACAAGCTGGGCAATTTTCATTGAGTGAACCTGGTTTTTATCCCGATACGTACTCTGATAGAAATAAAGATATCACAGAGAGGCACAGAAAATACAGTGCAGAATAGGCCCTTCGGCCCATCGAGTCTGCACCGCCGAATGAAAGACACCTGATCTGCCATTCCTTATCCCATTTGCCAGCACTTGGCCCATAGCCTCGAATATTAAGGCCAAGTGCTCATCCAGGTACTTTTAAAATTATTCTAGATAAAGATGCTTATATTTTCCACAAAAGCTAAAGCCCGAAAATTCATATGTGCCAACGATGTCTGCCCCACAACCTAAGCCTCTGACTTTGACACCTTGGACCGGACGCTAAACAAGGACTTGTCAAAACTATGAACAATACTGCAACACATGGAGACGCAAGCAAAGCCCTGACAAAACAGTAGCCAGCTTATTCCAGCTTTACAATGCAAAAGCCAATAAAGGGCTTAACATCCAAATGAATGGCTACAAGTTAAAGCACCACTCAACCCCAACATGCCTCAGAGTGAATTAGATAGAATACTGACCTTCCGGGATTACCTAAAAACAACTGCAGCCAAGGTCAAGACCAGAAATAGCTTGATTGCCAAAGTAGCTGGCTCAACATGGGGCATTGCTACCCCCACCCTCCGAACATCAGCACTTGCACTCTCATACTCGGTATTAGAATACTGCATCTCTGTTTGGTCAAGATCCATCACACACACACATACACAGAGTTGACACCCAACTGGATGCTTGTGTATCATTATTGGAACACTATGCTCAACACCACTCCCATGGCTCCCTATCCTGGCAAACATCCATCCTCTATATATCCACCGGCTTGCAATAACCCACAAAATGATAGGAAAAGTTCGCAATGCTCCCCACCAGCCACTTCATGCTGATCGATTCAGCTCACGCAAGGTACGACTTCCATCAAGAAGGCCGATTTGGAAATACACTGCCACACAGGACATCAATGCAAATTCCACCTGGACAAACAAATGGAAATCATTGGACATGACAAACAAGTCTCAAACCCAACCCAACAACTGCCTAGGTTTGGCCTTCCAAGGAAAGAGTAGTCCACCCTCAGCAGGTTCAGAACTGGCCACACCCCTGCTGGGCCAACCTCCACAGATGGGGAATTAGTGTCAGTCTCCTATGTGCCTGTGGGAGAGAACAAACTCTGCACCACACAATGGAAGAATGTCCAATCCACAGTCTCAGCGGAGACCTATCGGCAGTTAACACAACAGGACTGGAAAAAAACGACTTTGCATTCGCTAATTTAAAAATTATTAAATATTGTTTTCACAATCTTCAACTCAACAATTCCACTGGTACTTAATATAAAAAATATGATCGCTTTTAGGAAAAGTAGAGGTTGCAGCTCCAAAAGGTAAGCTTGATAGTTTGAAATGTTCCTTTAGCGTTGAACATAGAATAAGATTAATAATGAATTGGAAGAGAACTGGCAGGGTAAAGTTAATGTGAAATATTAACCTATGTTAACTGAGACCTATGCTCAGACATGGAAGGAACCTGATCCATATTCTTATTTGAGGTGAGTGGATAAATTTACAAACAATATTTTATTATTAGTCAGTGCACGGATCCAAGGAATGGAAGTGGAGTTTACGTAGTTTATTGGGGGCTTCAACTGAGGTTTGACTATTGGGAATGTGTGGAGGAATCGACTTCTGATTGATCATTTTTGCAGAACATTGAGTTTTTTAAGCAGAACTTTCCCTCACAAAGTTAGATGGAATGGGAAAATTGTCGGGCACCTTGTTGTGTTAGACTGGATATAGCAGGAATAGGGAAGAGGTTCGATCAATCTAATAGTATTTTCTCATTTCAAGTCTCCTGACTAAATGTGATAAATACCACAAAACCTAAAACTGATTTTTTTCATGTTTTTTCATCACCAATATATTTCAGCTTTTTTTAACCAACAATTCTATAGTTGATAATAATTTGAAATTGAATTCATTGAGATCCAGTGAGGCCCGATGTTTTGATTCATTTAGTTTTCACTTCATTGTCTCCATTGTGTTTTTAAATAAATTGACTATGTTATAATATGCAGCCATGCACATCATGAGGTAAAAGCAGGCAGTGACAGACACCCAGGTGAGCCAATCAACATACAGTACAGAACACGACCAATCACCAGACAGAACGCCAGAGGGGGGCTTCCAACTATAAAACACACAAGGCATCAACACTCTGTCTCTTTCCACTGGTGACAACTGTAGTGACAGTCAGGCTGTACAAATCATTCAACGCCTTCTACACGTGGATCAGAGCTAGCCTGGTCTAGCTAGTTAATGTTAGTTTACTTAGAGTAGTAGAGAGTCAACCCACAGGCAGGTGTGTGCTTCGTAACTGATGATTAATAAATCTTATTGAACCAACGCCTACGTTTGTTGTATGCTTGATCATTTAACTGCATCATGTTGCAGTCCCTGTTACCCCAGGGTGAACAACACGACATGATACCAGGAGTGGCTGCTGCTTCTAAGCAATTTACCTTCGAAAATTCACTGACGACCAGCAAATGCCTTCCAGCAGCATGGAAAAGATCCAGGCACCTCCACAGCTCCGCATCTCCGGGAACCTTGGCGCCAACTGGCGGGTCTTCAAGCAGAAATTCAGTCATTACCTTGAGGCCTCAGGCCTCGAAAGTGCGTCCGATGCCTGAAAAATCGCGCTGCTACTGTTGACTGCGGGGGACCAGGCCATCCAAGTCTTCAATTTGCTCACTTTTGCCGACGGTGAGGACAAGACCAAGTTCCAGACCGTCTTAGCCAAATTCAACAGTCACTGTGAGGTCGAGACGAACAAAAGCTTTGAGCGTTATGTCTTCCAGCAGTGCCTTCAGGGTAAGGATGAGCCTTTCCAGTCTTTTCTCACTCATCTTCGCATTCTAGGGCAATCCTGCAACTACGGTGACACCGTTGGCTCCCTCATCAGGGATCAGATCGTGTTTGGCGTCCACTCCGACGCCCTGCGGGAGCACCCCCTAAAAATAAAAAATATGACCCTGCCAGTGGCCATCGAGACAGGCAAAGTCCACGAACAGGCGAAAAGTCGCTATTCCCGCCTTAAGTCGGCAGAGCAGGACAAACTCGCCTCCCATGAGACTGAGGGTGGACATGCCATCGCCCGAATGCGGCGCCTGAGCATCGATGAAGGCGGCCATTTCGCGCGCTTTTCCAGGGGTCCCATGCATGTGCGCCACGGTCGGGAGAGCGAAGCGGCCGAAAACGACACTGCGCAGGTGTGAGCGGCGGCTGACTGCACTGCACATGTGCGACGACGCACCGAGCATCACAATGTCTACGTGATAATGTGCCCTAACTGCGGCACCGGCCATTTAAAGCGGCAATGCCCTGCAAGAGGCAGGCGATGTCTCAACTGCAAGAAGCTTGGCCATTATGCGGCTTTGTGCAGGTCTCCACCTCCGATGGGGGGCCAGCGATCCCAATTGAAACGCAGACGCGTTTGAAGTGTGCAGCAAGGGCTGCTGGATTTGGAACCTGATCCCATCACGGATCCAGAGGACGACTGCCCGGAGTCCCCATACCGAGTGGGCATCATCACCATGCATGACAAGGCCTCTTCGCATTCAACAACACACACACACATCCTCAATGTGGATTATGCGGACTCAGCTTCGGACTTTAATCTTGCTCTTCTGGCGTACAGGACAACCCCTCTGTCCAACGGAATGTCTCTGGCACAGCTCCTTATGAATCGTAACCTGTGGACGACTGTACCGGCCATTCATGTACCTGACCTGGATCACCTTCCAGTGCTGCAAAAGATGCAGCAGATCAGAACCCGGCAAAAGCTGACATACGATGCTCATGCTACTGATTTGCCTGTGCTCTCTCCGGAAGATGCTGTTCGCATCAAGTTGCCTGGTGGAGGCTGGTCAGCTCCAGCTGTTGTTGTTCGACAGGCTGCTCCCAGGTAGTTTGTGGTTCGCATGGCTGATGGATCTATTGTCTGGCACAACAGAAGGGCACTACGCAAACTTGCCTGCCCACCACCGGATCTCACGTTCCGAGATGTTGTTTTGCCTTATCCTGAGACCTCGCTCCACAAGGCTGTGGCACACAAAGACTCCGTGAGACAAATAGAGTGAAGTCGATGAGGCTTTATTAAGCGTGTCTGTTCCCCAGCAGCCCGATAGTAAACTGGCCTGCGGGGGAAGGCACCGGCTTCTTATACTTCGCCTTCAGGGCGGAGTATGAGGTCAACGGCCAACCAGGACCCGGGATCTGTCAGCCAATGACATTAGGGCTTCCAGTCCCACATGACCCCCAATACATACTACCACATTCACCCCTTGTCAAAAATGAACCCGGCGGGGTGATGCTTCGTATGGTGGTAAGGGTTTACAGTACTGGTCCTGGGAGGATAGAACAGTTACATGGTAGTACCGTATTGGACAGTATCGTCCTGTTACAACTATTTACAGAGGATATAGGAAAAACAAAATGTTCATTGGACAGTCCATCTTTGTTTTACATCGACGCCACGAGTCGGTCGGGCGGTCTGGTCGTCCGTGTCGATCGCCTCGGCCCCGGCGGTGGTGGTGGTGCTTGTACCAGCGTTGTCGCCTCCGGGAGCCGCACGGTTTCAGCTGTCGGTGCAAAGGGGAGGGGGACTGATCCTCCTGGGAAGGGGGCGGTCACGGGGTGCGGCGGTGGCAGGAAGGGGGGCGGTTGGGTTGATGGTGCCGGGGGGGTGTGCGTGGTGCCGGCGGGCGCCAGATCCCGCAGGGAGACCGTGTCCTGTCGGCCGTCGGGGTACTCCACGTAGGCGTACTGGGGGTTTGCGTGGAGGAGGTGAACCCTTTCGACCAACGGGTCCGCCTTATGTGCCCGCACGTGCTTTCGGAGCAGGATGGGTCCTGGGGCCGCCAGCCAGGTCGGCAGCGACGTTCCAGAGGAGGACCTCCTAGGGAAGACAAGGAGACGCTCGTGAGGCATTTGATTAGTGCTCGTACATAATAACGACCGGATGGAATGGAGAGCGTCCGGGAGGACCTCCTGCCACCGTGAAACTGGGAGATCCCTGGACCGTAGGGCCAGTAGGACGGCCTTCCAGACCGTGCCGTTCTCCCTTTCTACTTGCCCGTTCCCCCGGGGGTTGTAGCTGGTCGTCCTGCTTGAAGCTATACCCTTGCTGAGCAGGAACTGGCGCAGCTCGTCACTCATGAAGGAGGACCCCCTGTCGCTGTGGACGTATGCGGGGTAACCGAACAGTGTGAATATGCTGTTCAGGGCTTTAATGACTGTGGCCGCGGTCATGGCGGAGCAGGGAATGGCAAAAGGGAAGCGGGAGTATTCGTCCACTACATTAAGGAAATACGCGTTGCGGTCGGTGGAGGGGAGGGGCCCTTTGAAATCGAGACTGAGGCGTTCAAAGGGACGGGAAGCCTTAATCAGGTGCGCTCCATCTGGCCTGAAAAAATGCGGTTTGCATTCTGCGCAGATGTGGCAGTCTCTTGTGACTGTACGGACCTCCTCTAAGGAGTATGGGAGATTGCGGGACTTGATGAAGTGGTAAAACCGAGTGACCCCCGGGTGGCAGAGGTCCTCGTGGAGGGCTTGGAGGCGGTCAATTTGTGCGTTGGCACATGTCCCGCGGGATAGGGCATCAGACGGCTCGTTCAGCTTTCCGGGCCGGTACAAGATCTCATAGTTGAAGGTGGAGAGTTCGATCCTCCACCGCAAGATCTTGTCGTTCTTGATCTTGCCCCGCTGTGCATTATCGAACATGAAGGCTACCGACCGTTGGTCAGTGAGGAGAGTGAATCTCCTGCCGGCCAGGTAATGCCTCCAATGTCGCACAGCTTCCACTATGGCTTGGGCTTCCTTTTCCACTGAGGAGTGGCGGATTTCTGAGGCGTGGAGGGTTCGGGAGAAGAAGGCCACGGGTCTGCCCGCTTGGTTAAGGGTAGCCACGAGAGCTACGTCAGAGGCGTCGTCTCGACCTGGAAGGGGAGGGACTCGTCGATGGCGCGCATCGTGGCCTTTGCGATGTCCGCTTTGATGCGGCTGAAAGCCTGGCAAGCCTCTGTCGACAGCGGGAAAGTCGTGGTCTGTATTAGGGGGCGGGCCTTGTCTGCGTACTGGGAGACCCACTGGGCGTAGTATGAAAAGAACCCCAGGCAGCGTTTCAGGGCTTTTGGGCAGTGCGGGAGGGGAAATTCCATGAGTGCGCGCATACGTTCGGGGTCGGGGCCTATTATCCCATTGCGCACTATGTAGCCCAGAATGGCTAGCCGATCGGTGCTAAAAACGCACTTGTCCTCGTTGTACGTGAGGTTCAAGGCTTTGGCAGTCTGGAGGAATTTTTGGAGGTTGGCGTCGTGGTCCTGCTGATCGTGGCCGCAGATGGTTACATTGTCGAGGTACGGGAACGTGGCCCGTAACCCATGTTGATCAACCATTCGGTCCATTTCCCGTTGGAAGACCGAGACGCCGTTTGTGACGCCAAAAGGGACCCTTAGGAAGTGGTATAATCGCCCGTCTGCCTCGAAGGCTGTGTACTTGCGGTCACTTGGGCGGATGGGGAGCTGATGGTAGGCGGACTTGAGGTCCACGGTGGAGAAGACTTTATACTGGGCAATCCGATTGACCATGTCGGATATGCGGGGGAGAGGGTACGCGTCTAGTTGTGTGTACCTGTTGATGGTCTGGCTATAGTCAATGACCATCCTTTGTTTCTCCCCTGTCTTCACTACTACCACCTGCGCTCTCCAGGGACTATTGCTGGCCTGGATTATGCCCTCCTTTAGTAGCCGCTGGACTTCGGAGCGAATGAAGGTCCGGTCCTGGGCGCTGTACCGTCTGCTCCTAGTGGCGACGGGTTTGCAATCCGGGGTGAGGTTCGCAAACAAGGACGGGGGTTGCACCTTGAGGGTGGCGAGGCCGCAGATAATGAGTGGGGGTATGGGGCCGCCGAATTTAAACGTAAGGCTCTGTAGGTTACATTGAAAATCTAAGCCCAGCAAGGTGGGGGCACAGAGTTGGGGAAGGACGTTAAGTTTGTAGTTTTTGAATTCCCTCCCCTGTACCGTTAGGGTAACTATGCAGAATCCCTGGATCTGTACGGAGTGGGATCCTGCAGCTAGGCAAATCTTTTGTGCGCTGGGGAAGGTAGTTAAGGAACAGCGTCTTACCGTGTCGGGATGTATAAAACTTTCGGTGCTCCCGGAGTTGACTAGGCATGGCATCTCGTGGCCGTTAATTAGGACCGTTGTCGTCGTCGTCTGGAGAGTCCGGGGCCGAGCCTGATCGAGTGTAACCGAAGCGAGCCGTGGTTGTAGTAGTGGGGTGGGGTCCGTTGTTGCCGTCCAAGATGGCGTCGGGGATGGACAAAATGGCCACCCCCATACCTCGCCCGTAGCTGAGGGGTCACAAGATGGCGTCGGGGGTGGACAAAATGGCCGCCCCCATGCGTCGTACAGGTCGGGGGCGGTCCAAGATGGCGGGGCCCCTCCTCCCCTCGTGGTGGTCGGGACCCAAAATGGCGGCGTCTGCGGGTCGCACATTGAGTGCTGGGGGGTCTGGGGGGCGCTAGGACCGCGCGGAGTTCCTGTATTGCGAGCGCCCGGGCCGCGGGCGCTAGGACCGCGCGGAGTTCCTTGGCTGCGAGCGCCAGGGCCGCGGGCGCTAGGACCGCGCGGAGCTCCCTCGCCGGGGACAGCGGTGGTCGGGGCCAAGGCTGGCGGGTCAGTACTGCGAGCGCTGGGACCGTGAGGAGGTCCCTCGCCGGGGACGGAGATCGGGGTCCAGGTAAGTTGTATTGCCGGCGGGTCAGGCGTGGGGCGCGGGACGGGGGTGAGGGCCCAGGTCGGCGGCGCTGGCGGGTCAGGCGTGGGGCGCGGGACGGGGGTGAGGGCCCAGGTCGGCGGCGCTGGCGGGCCAGGCGTGGGGCGCGGGACGGGGGCGAGGGCCCAGGTCGGCGGCGCTGGCAGGTCAGGCGTGGGGCGCGGGACGGGGGTGAGGGCCCAGGTCGGCGGCGCTGGCGGGTCAGGCGTGGGGCGCGGGACGGGGGTGAGGGCCCAGGTCGGCGGCTCCGGCGGGTCAGTCGTGGGGCCGCGAGCGCTGGCACCGCGCGCAGCTCCCTCGCCGGGGACAGCGGTGGTCGGGGTCAAGGTAGGTGGCGCCGGCGGGTCAGGCATGGGGCGCGGGACGGGGGTGAGGGTGGCGTTCGGGATGCGAAAAACCCCCTCCTCTCCGTGGAGAGTGTTGGCCAGCACCCAAATCGGGAGCGCCGGCGGCGGGTCGTACATGGGCTGCGGGGAGGGGGGTTGGGGAGCGTAGGCGGCGTGCAGGGCTCCCAGTTCTCCCGGGACCGCGGTGGTCGGGACCCAAAATGGCGGCGCCTGGGGGTCGCACATGGCGTGCTGGGGGGGTTGGGAGGCATAGACTGCCTGTAGGGCTCCCTGTTCTCCCGGGACGGCGGCGACCACGCGGGACCGGCACACCACCGCATAGTGGCCCTTTTTCCCGCAGCTTTTGCAGATGGCTGCGCGGGCCGGACAGCGTTGTCGGGGGTGCTTCGCCTGGCCACAGAAATAACAGCGGGCGGCCCCGGTGCGACTCGGCGTTTGGACTGCGCAAGCCTGTGGGGTGTCCGGAGGGAGGTAGGGGGTTTGCCGCGGCGGGTACGTACGGGGCCCAATGGCCTGCCGCGCGGTCGGGGCCGTAGGCGCGGGTATTACGCGCGGCTACGTCCAGCGAGGCTGCCAGGGCCCGTGCCTCTGAGAGTCCTAGTGACTCTTTTTCTAGAAGTCTTTGGCGGATTTGGGAGGATTGTATACCTGCAACAAAAGCATCGCGCATTAACATGTCCGTGTGTTCGTTTGCGTTCACCGACGGGCAGCTGCAGGCTCGTCCCAAAATCAGCAGTGCGGCGTAGAACTCGTCCATCGATTCTCCGGGAGCTTGCCGTCTCGTCGCAAGCTGGTAGCGAGCGTAGATTTGGTTAACTGGGCGAACGTAGAGACTTCTCAGTGCTGTGAAGGCCGTCTGGAAATCGCGGGTGTCTTCAATGAGGGTGAAAATCTCCGTGCTCACCCTCGAGTGCAGGACCTGCAGTTTTTGTTCATCTGAGACTCGGCCTGTGGTCGATGTGATGTAGGCCTCAAAGCAAGTCTGCCAGTGTTTGAAGGCTGCTGCCGCATTCACTGCGTGGGGGCTGATCCTCAGGCATTCTGGAATGATCCTGAGCTCCATAGTCCTTTTTAGGCACGCTTAATAAATTGTGGCGCACAAAGACTCCGTGAGACAAATAGAGTGAAGTCGATGAGGCTTTATTAAGCGTGTCTGTTCCCCAGCAGCCCGATAGTAAACTGGCCTGTGGGGGAAGGCACCGGCTTCTTATACTTCGCCTTCAGGGCGGAGTATGAGGTCAACGGCCAACCAGGACCCGGGATCTGTCAGCCAATGACATTAGGGTTTCCAGTCCCACATGACCCCCAATACATACTACCACAAAGGCCACCAATCTGGCTGCATGCCAACCTGTCAAGACACCATCATCCCCGCCTCCACCTCTCAGGCGGTCCACAAGAATCTGACGACAGCTCCAATGACTGGACTTGTACATAGTTCCTTTGCATATATACTGTTGTGTTTCTGCACGCTAGACACCTTACATGTACATATCCATTCACTCACCAATTGCTGTATATAGTTACTTTTGTAAGTATGTCGTATATGCTCTAAGCAGCTGATGTATTATCAATTACTACAAGACGAGAGTAGAGAATAATCAAGGCTTTATTAAGCAGAGATATGTGGCCTCCTGCAGTTGCTACCAAAATGGGAGCAGCTCTGGTGAGCACACACATTTATACACCGCCTACTGGGCAGAGCCAGCAGGCAGGGATTTACCCCCATACCTCTAGTACAGGAGCCTTACTGTACTACATCTAATATACAGTTACTACATCTAATATACAGTTAGTGGTGACTAACACATTCGCCCCCTGTTAAAAAAGGAGTCCAGCGGGGGTGGTGGAAAAATTTACAGTTCAGGCAAAATTAGCAAGTTCAGGCAAAATCTACTGGTTCAGTCGGTCGGGTGCCTTGATCCTCCGCTGTGATCGCCTCGGTCCCGGTGGTGATGCGGGCGCCGACTTGGTCGCCTGTGACTCCGGGAGCGTGTTGTCCTCGTCTTCATCCCCGAGTGGAACCAGTGGGAGGACGGATCGTCCTGGGGCGGGGACTGTGGTGAGGTGCGCTGGGGGGGAGGGTGAGTGGCGCCGGGGCAATCGGAAGGGGGGGGGGTGTCGGGTGGTGGGCCGTGGGTGGGGATCCAGCTGGTGCCAGGTCCCAGAGGGAGACTCTGTCCTGGCGCCCGTCGGGATGCGCCACTGGTAGGCGTACTGCGGGTTCGCGTGCAGTAGTTGTACTCTTTCGACCAATGGGTCCGCCTTGTGGGTCCGCACGTGTTCGCGGAGGAGGACAGGTCCAGGAGTTGCCAGCCATGTTGGGAGCAAAATCCCGGATGTAGACTTCCTGGGGAAGGCAAGGAGACGCTCATGGGGGTTTTTGTTAGTTGCAGTGCAGAGGAGTGATCGGATGGAGTGAAGCGCGTTGGGGAGGACATCCTGCCAGCGGGCGAGCATGAGATTTTTAGACCGTAGGGCCAGCAGGACGGCCTTCCAGACCGTCCCATTCTCCCTCTCCACCTGCCCGTTTCCCCGGGGGTTGTAGCTGGTCGGCTTGCTTGAGGCAATGCCCTTGCTGAGCAGGAACTGACGCAACTCATCGCTCATAAAGATGGATCCCCGGTCACTGTGGACGTAAGCGGGGAAATCGAACAGGTCGAAGATGCTGTTGAGCGCTTTAATGACCGTGGCAGAAGTCATATCGGGGCATGGGATGGCGAAGGGAAATCGGGAATACTCATCGACCACGTTCAGGAAGTACGCGTTTCAGTCGGTGGAGGGGAGGGCCCTTTGAAGTCCATGCTGAGGCGCTCAAAGGGGTGGGAGGCCTTCACCAGGTGCGCTCGGTCGGGCCGGTAGAAGTGCGGTTTGCCCTCCGCGCAGACCTGGCAGTCTTTGGTGACATCCCTGACCTCCGCAATGGAGTAGGGCAGGTTGCGGGCCTTTATGAAGTGAAAGAACCGGGTGACCCCCCCCGGTGACAGAGACTATCGTGTAGTGCCCGGAGTTGGTCCACCTGTGCGCTGGCACGTGTACCTCGGGATAGAGCATCGGGGGGCTCGTTGAGCTTCCCGGGGTGATCCAAAATCTCGTAATTGTAGGTGGAGAGCTCGATCCTCCACCTTAAGATTTTATAATTTTTGATCTTGACCCGCTATGTATTATTGAACATGAAGGCAACCGACCATTGGTCAGTGAGGAGAGTGAATCTCCTGCTGGCCAGGTAATGCCTCCAATGCCGCACAGCTTCCACGATGGCTTGGGCCTCCTTTTCAACAGAGGTGTGCCAAATTTCGGAGGCATGGAGGGTGCGGGAAAAGAATACCACAGGCCTGCCTGCCTGGTTGAGGGTGGCGGCCAGAGCGACGTCCGATGCATCGCTCTCGACCTGAAAAGGGAGGGTCCCGTCGACCGCATGCATCGTGGCCTTGGCGATGTCTGCTTTGATGCGGTTGAAGGCCTGGTGGGCCTCAGCCATCAGGGAGAAAACTGTGGAGTGAATGAGTGGGCGGGCCTTGTCCGCATAGTTAGGGACCCACTGGGCATGATAGGAGAAAAACCCCAGGCATCGTTTCAGGGCCTTGGGGCAGTGGGGGAGGGGGAGTTCCATGAGGGAGCGCATGCGATCGGGGTCGGGCCCTAGAACTCCGTTTTCCACAACATAGCCAAGGATGGCTAAGCGGTTGGTGCAGAATCATAGAATTTACAGTGCAGAAGGAGGCCATTTGGCCCATCGAGTCTGCACCGACTCCCGGAAAGAGCACCCTACCCAAGGTCAACACCTCCACCCTATCCCCATAACCCAGTAACCCCACCCAACACTAAGGGCAATTTTGGACACTAAGGGCAATTTATCATGGCCAATCCACCTAACCTGCACATCTTTGGACTGTGGGAGGAAACGGGAGCACCCGGAGGAAACCCACGCACACACGGGGAGGATGTGCAGAATCCGCACAGACAGTGATCCAAGCCGGAATCGAACCTGGGACCCTGGAGCTGTGAAGCAGTTGTGCTATCCACAATGCTACCGTGCTGCCCTTCTTACTTATTACACGCACTTCTCCTTATTGTACATGAGATTAAGGAGTTTGGCGGTGTGGAGAAATTTGAGAAGGTTAGTATCGTGGTCCTGCTGATCGTGGCCGCAGATGATGACGTTATCTCGGTACGGGAAGGTGGCTCACAGTCCGTACCGGTCAACCATTCGGTCCATCTCATGTTGGAAGTCCGAGACCCCATTAATGATGCCGAAGGGAACCCTAAGGAAATGATAGAGGCGGCCATCTGCTTCGAACACAGTGTATTGGCGGTCCACCTTGCGGGTGGGGAGCTGGTGGTAGGCAGATTTCAGGTCCATTGTAGAAAAGACCAGGTAATGTGCAATCTGATTGACCATATCAGAGATGCGTGGGAGGGGGTACGCGTCGAGCTGCGTGTACCGATTGATGATCTGACTGTAGTCAATGACCATCCTGTGTTCCTCCCCAGTCTTTATCAATACCACTTGGGCTCTCCAGGGGCTGTTGCTGGCCTCAATGATGCCTTCCCGCAGCAGCCGCTGGACCTCCGACCTGATGAAGGTCCTGTCCTGGGCGCTGTACCGTCTGCTCCTGGTGGTGACGGGTTTGCAATCCGGGGTGAGGTTTGCAAATAAGGAAGGTGGTTCGACCTTAAGGGTCATGAGCCCGCATAGAGTGAGGGGTGGTAGAGGTCCGCCGAATTTTAAAGTTAAGCTTTAGAGATTGCATTGGAAATCCAGACCGAGTAACAGGGCAGCGCAGAGGTTGGGGAGGATGTAGAGTCGAAAGTTGCTGAACTCTACGCCTTGGATGGTGAGGGTCGCGATGCAGTACCCCCGGATTTCCACGGAATGGGATCCGGAGGCCAGGGAGATTCTCTGGGTAACGGGGTGTACCGTGAGGGAGCAGTGCCTTACTGTAGAGGGGTGGATGAAGCTTTCCGTGGTCCCTGAGTCAAAAAGGCAGGTTTTCACCGTAGTCGTTGCGGTTGCGAGGTTATGCGGCTGGGACTGGTCGAGGATGATCGAGGCGAGCTGCGGCTGGTGCTGGTAGGCCCTGGGCTGGACGGCGGTGGTGGTAGGCGATGAACGGCCAGGCGAAGCTCCCGACAAGCAGGGTCCTGAGGCGCCGTCCAAAATGGCGCCGAAGATGGCGGCGCCCACGGGGCGCACATGGTCTGTAGAGAAGAAGCTGGCGGCACCCACGGGCTGCACATGGTCTGCGGGGATGAAAATGGCAGCGCCCACGGGTTGCACATGGGGGGTGTAGGTGGCCTAGAAACAGCAGTGATCGACCGGGCCTGGCACACAGCAGCAAAATGTCCCTTCTTTCTGCAGGTCTTGCAGGTTGCGCTCCGCGCCGGGCAGCGCTGCCGGGGGTGTTTGGTCTGCCCGCAGAAGTAGCATTTGGGCCCTCCAGGGTTGGCTGGCTGCCATGTGGCGCAGGCTTGGGGTGGGCTGGGGCGGTAGCTGGTGGGGCCCACGACGTCCATAAGGGTGCCGTGCGGTCGGGGGCGTATGACTGTATGTTACAGGAGGCTACTGTTAGTGAATTCGCGAGCTGCCTGGTTGCCGCAAGGTCAAGCGTACCCCCTTCCAATAGGTGCTGGCGGATGTACTCCGACCCATACCTGTAACAAAAGCGTCTCTGATTAAAAGTTCTGTATGCTCGACTGCCGAAACTGCCTGGAGTCACAGTTCCTCGCCAGGAAGTGCAGGGCACACCAGAAATCATCTAAGGACTCACCGGGGAGTTGCTGTCTCGTGAACAGGAGGTGCCTGGCATAGAGTTTGTTAACCGGCCGAACGTAATGTCCTTTCAGGAACTCCATTGCTTCAGTATAAGTGGGCGCATCCTGGATAAGGGAAAAATACCAGGGCACACCCGTGAATAAAGGACCTGGAGCTTCTGTCCGTCCGATGGTTGTTCAGCCGATGATCGGAGGTAGCTTTTGAAGCAGGCTAGCCAGTGGTCGAAGGCCGACGTGGCGTTGGCTGCTTGAGGGTGCAGCTGTAGGCGATCAGGCTTGATACGAAGTTCCATCGCTGTAAAATCTCTGCTTAATAAATTGATGCACTATCAATTACGACAAGACGAGAGTAGAGAATAATCGAGGCTTTATTAAGCAGAGATGTGTGGCCTCCTGCAGCTGCTACCAGAATGGGAGCAGCTCCGGTGAGCACACACATTTATACACCGCCTACCAGGCAGAGCCAGCGGGCAGGGATTTACCCCCGTACCTCTAGTACAGGAGCATTACCGTACTACATCTAATATACAGTTACTACATCTAATATACAGTTAGTGGTGACTACCACAGCAGCCGACAATTTTTTTTTAAATGGAGGGATGTCATAATATGCACCCATGCACATCATGAGGTAAAAGCAGGCAGTGACAGACACCCAGGTGTGCCAATCAACATACAGAACAGAACATGACCAATCACCAGTCAGAACACCCGAGGGGGGCTTCCAACTATAAAACACACGAGGCATCAGCACTCTGCCTCTTTCCACTGGTGACAACTGTAGTCACAGTCAGTGTGTACAAATCATTCAACACCTTCTACACGTGGATCAGAGCTAGCCTGGTCTAGATAGTTAATGTTAGTTTACTTAGAGTAGTAGAGAGTCAACTTACAGGCAGCTGTGTGCTTCGTTACTGAAGTTCAATAAATCTTATTGAACCAACGCCTACATTTGTTGTATGCTTGATCATTTAACTGCATTGTGTTGCAGCCTGTGTTACCCCAGGGTGAACAACACGACAGACTACACCCTATTAAATGTTGCTGACAAACCCTTTTAAGTAGAAAAAGGTTTTGATCTTGTTATAGAGTTTATAATTGAATTTTGATTCAATTCCAAATTCAGATCAATATTGCAGCTCATTAAGATGAGAAATGAGATGGTGTATAATTACACATCAGAACAGTAGTTTACTGAATAACACTTTATTTCTGATATAGTGCAGCCAAGGCAATCATATAATATGGATAGTACAATGTTATTGAAGAGATAACTCTCAATACAGAGAGCCAACATAAATAAAATCATAAAAAATAAGGTTCCAGTCTAGAAATTGTTAGTGAGGATAGTTCGGCATTTATTTTGGCAAGGTTAAATTAATCTACAATGGACAAATAATTAGAGTTCATGATCATAAAATAATCCATGAGATATTAGACTGTAGGCCTTTTGTTAACACACAATGATAGTTTTATGTAAATCAGTTAGGCCTCGTTCATTACTTTTCTTTTAAAGGTCAAATATATTGAAGAAATGACTTGTTGGATCGCTAACGAGGAGTTAAGGTTCAGGGTAATCTTCGAGCGGAGTAGGGTTAAATGTCACAGGACAATTAGATTGTGGTATGTAGAACTAAGATTTGTAAAATGACTTTTCTGTAAACTACATCCTCAGGAGTTGGGAGATATGAAACTGAGTGAGGTACCTAAGCACTCCCTCTGGCAGTGAGGTTTAATTTACATTGTGACAAGTTTACACAGGCAGTTTCTCTGACAAATGTAGACATGGGAATTTATAATAGACAGATATTAGCAGAATGGTGCCTGTGGTGAATGTATAATTACTGATAATTCACCAGTGCACTGTGTTATGTTATTAACCCTGTGGGCTCCACCTATGGGCCATTGTGTGGCTTCACCCACAGGGGATATGTTGGGGCATGTACGGGCTCCGCCCATGGCTCCATCCCTTTTACAGAAAGTATAAGAGCCGCTGACCTCCGGGGCCACCTTCGGTGTTGTACCGGTCACAGGCAGGCTCAGTTCTAAGCTGATTAAAACCACGATTTATTTCTCCACGTGTCTTCGAATGAATTGATGGTCGCATCAGTGCCAGAAATGTGAAAACATGCAATAATGCTACATTGGAGGCAGAGTACAAGGTGGGAAGGTTTTAAAATATATTATGGAGGTAATATAGAAACCTTGGGGACAATTCTTTCGGTGAGTCACTGGTGAAACTGGGTGGGTGGGAGAGGAAAGTTGGACAAGGAGCCTCCCCACCAGTTCCATGCCAATTGACATTACGTCTGAGATTAACGCGATCTGTGTCATTTGTTATTGGCTATGAACTGTGACGGATGGGAGTTGAGGGTCCTGGGAGTGGCAGGGAGACATGATCAAAACTTAAATGACCACCATTTTAAATTGCAGAGTGATGGCCGCATCAGTCAAAAATTATATATTCAAATTTGAAGATGATTAAATTATTTGTACTGATCTTCACCCGACAGGGCCAGCAATGCGGTGGTAAGGTGCCACAACAATTTCCTTCTCCTAACTGAGGCAGGAACTGTTGTGACAATGTGGTTTCAGTACCCACCCTCAGTATTTCAGTTGACAAGTGAACCAGATCAGGGGTGTAGGCATGGGACAGGCAGACATTCCCCGGCACTGAAAACCCACTGCCATTGCGGCAATGAAGGAAATCCAGGCCTATGTTTTTAATATCATTCACCCTGAGAAGCACAGCTCTATATTTTTTAATGGGTCAAACTTTTAGATCATTTATTCAACTCCTAAACATTCCAGCATCGACAGCTCTGTTTTAGAAATAGATTAATCTATTTCAAATTAAGTGCTCCAATGGTTCAGTGGATAAGGACATCGCTTATTAATGCACAGATAAGCAGGCAAATACTTGGATTTCCTGGTTGGCCTAAATAGGGTGACAGCCATGCCCAAGCCCATCAACCTCGCAAAGGTATTGAGGAATGACTTGGTGGCTAATTCCTGGCTGTGCTGTGGCCATCCTTATCTTCCCAGTGGCCTGTTGCTGGTTGGCAAAGTGCCTATCCCTGTCGGATGATAGACCACTTTAATTTGGAAATCAATGTCCTTGATGTACCGTGAATAAGTTAAAATTTATTCTTGTGGCTAGAGAGGTGCAGGACTGGTGGTAATTGGCTGGGTTACATCACTGTGTTAGGGAAACAGAGGTAGCTTAAGGGAATTAGATTTGTATCGGTAAATGTTAGAAATAAGGTATAGTTTTAAGTGCCTGGAAGAATAAAACCTAATGTTAGATTCATGCTGGACAATGGTGTCTGTATGTGTTGGGACTGGTTAAGTTTCACTTGTGTTTTTATTGTTCTTGGAGAGGGCTACGGCATGAAGAATAAGTAGGTCAGCAGAGGTACGTGGGTGTTGCTTAGCAACGGAGACCTTGTCAGGTAGATCAGCTTTTAAGTTTTAGTTCAGCTAATTTTGATTGTAGTTGGAGATAAACAGTGAGAGAAAAGGCAGTTCTCACAGCTCTGCTGGAAGTAGTTGGTTTAGAAGGATGGAGGGGAAATATCTCTCTCAGCTTTGCTGGAAGAAAAGCTATACCATGGGGTAGTGGTTAAGAAAACAAGTGCAGAGATCTGAAGAACAGCTAGTTAAGGAAACTAGAGAAATTAAGAGAAGTTTACAACAAGTAAGACGGGCCAAGCTGAGAAGTCTGAGACGCCATAAAGATATCTGAAGTGGTTTTCAGGTTTGTGAGATTTTACTACAGCCATAGAATTTACAGTGCAGAAGGAGATCATTCGGCCCATTGAGGCTGCATCAGAAAGAGCACCCTACTTAAGCCCACACCTCCACCACATCCCCATAAGGGCAATTTTAGCATCGCCAATTCACCTAACCTGCAGATCTTTAGACTGTGGGAGGAAACCGGTGCACCCAGAGGAAATCCACGCAGACACGGGGAGAACATGCAGACTCCGCACAGACAGTAACCCAAGCTGGGAATTGAACCCAGGTCCCTGGCGCTGTGAAGCAACAGTGTTAATCACTGTGCTACCGTGCCGCCCTTCACTGTGGAATGCGAGTTGAAATAGCATAGCAATAGTTGAAATCGGTGTCTGGATTTTAGAGTTTGTGTTAAAGCAGTTAGTTTAGCTCAGTGGGCTAGACAGCTGGTTTGTAATGCAGAGCAAGGTCAGCAGCACCAGTTCAATTCCTGTACCGGCTGAGAATTCTGAATTCTCCCTCTGTGTACCCAGACAGGTACTGGAATGTGGTGACTAGGGGCTTTTCACAGTAACTTCATTGCACTGTTAATGTAAGCCTACTTGGGACAATAAAAGATTATTATTATTAAGACAAAGGAAATCTAAAAAGAGGTGGTGTAAAATTCGGGACTGGAT
Organism: Scyliorhinus torazame; assembly: GCF_047496885.1. Lineage (NCBI taxonomy): Eukaryota > Metazoa > Chordata > Chondrichthyes > Carcharhiniformes > Scyliorhinidae > Scyliorhinus > Scyliorhinus torazame. The sequence goes on along the minus strand of NC_092709.1, from coordinate 294,671,458 downwards.
TCACAGTTATAAATGGAGTGGAAGCTTGTTTAAAAGTGTCATTTGGAAAACCTGGTCTGGATTTTGGAATGCAAATCACTAAGGGAAAGCATAATTATAATACTCTTTATTGTCACAAGTAGGCTTACATTGCAATGAAGTTACTGTGAAAAGCCCCTTGTCGCCACATGTTCAGGTACACAGAGGGAGAATTCAGAATGTCCAAATTATCTAACGCCTTTTGTGAGAGGAAACCAGAGCACCAGGAGGAAACACATGCAGACATGGGGAGAACATGCAGACTCCGCACAGCCAGTGACCCAAGCTGGGAATTGAACCTGGGACCCTGGTGCTGTGAAGCAACCATGCTAACCACTGTGCTACCGTGCATGTTTTTGGGAGTGGAGTTTGGAATCTCTCATGTGATCATCATCTGGGGGATTCTGAGGAGAAATCCACAGACACCAACTTGGGTTCAGAGCAGAATGCATGCACTTAACCACAGTCATCTTGTGTGTTTAAAAGGGACTTTTTGTGTCAATGAGACCATTGTAGCTCAAGATGTACTTTGTAATCCATGTTAATCTTTAAATCTGTGTGTATTTGTTCAGCTAAGGGGAGTAAAGAAATATTGTATTGAAATCAAATTTTTCCATGTTTAATAAACATTTTTTTCTTGTTAATACTCATTGGCAGTCCTGAGACTCTCTGTTCCTTCCTTTATGAGAAAAAAGTAAAAGTTACAGTCTTTTGAGCCAGCATTGTATTCCGGGATCTTCTCAAATAGTTATATCATCAGCTGGGATGGAAAGGCTGTTGCTAATTGTAGACAATTTTCCACATTGTCAGGTAGATGCCAGCATGTCTGAAATAGCTTAGTTGGGGGATCTACCTCTAGCATGCAAGTCTTTATAGTACAAACAGGATACTATCAGACCCTGTAACCTAAGTTGTGTCCAGTGCACAGAGCATCTCTTTAAAAAAAAGCGGATGAGCCAAATTGGCTGGATATTGGCTTCCATAATGGCAGAGACCCTGGGAGGAGGTGAAAAAATATCATCATTTAGTCTTGTCTAAAAACACATATTTCTCATTCTCAAATGCTGGGCTCTGGTACATTTAAGGATGGGACTGTTCATGATCAATCTTTCTCCTGTTGGCTACCTGATTGGCCATCTTCATTCTTAGCTGGAAGTGACGAGGCTACAAGGGCACTTCTATTATCCATTGGCTGTGGAGCTGCTTAACTCTGTCTACAATCTGTGTTTAGAATGCTTAACTCTGTATCAACTTCAGTCGATTTCTGCCTCATTTAATTGTGCTGGCCTTGACATGCCTTTCATTCTGTCTCTTGCACAAGGTTTGGTGCCTTGGCTAAATCGTGATGAAGGGGTGAATGAAGGATGTGTCAGCCATGACAGCACAGATTATTGGGGTGTACAATTCTGCTGATGCTGATGGCCCATGGCATCTCATAAATGCTCACTTATGGATTGTCAGGTTTGCCTTCAGTCTGTCCTACTTAACATGGTGGTAATGTCACAATACATGGTGGAGAATGCCTCCCTTGAGGTTTCGAAATTATCATCACAAGGATATACATTGGTTACTCTTACTGATGCTACATACTGATCTGTAGCAGGTAAGAATGGTGTCAAGTGGATACTCATTCATTTCTCTCACCACCTGACTTAGGGCCAGTCTCAAAGCTATATTCTTGGAGGCTCAATCAGTTTGTCTATGTTGGTGCTACTGAGCTACTGAGGATATACATTGAAGTCCCCACGGAGAATACATTCTTTGTCTTTGTTTCCCTCAGTGCTTCCTTCATGTGTGTTCAACATAGAATTTGTCAGTTGAAGAGAGCAGTAGATGGTAAATTCACAATTCTTTAATTTGTGCATTCTAGTGCTCAACATATATTTATTCATCTTGCTTCTCAAAGAAGCTCCACTTCTTCGAAATTGACGTTTCCTTGTAATATTTAAACTTGATTTGTTCAAGTATCTCGTGGTATCCTGCAAAGGGTCAATCAACCATTTATCATAGAATCCCTACACTGCAGAAGGAGGCCATTCAGCCCATCGAGTCTGCACTGACCCTCCGAAAGAGCACCCCACCTAGGCCCACTCCCCTGCTCTATCCCCATAACCCCACCTAACCTTTGGATGCAAAAAGGAAATTTAGCATGGCCAATCCACCTAACCTGCACATCTTTGGACTGTGGGAGGAAATCGGAGCACTCGGAGACACCCACGAAGACAGAGGGAGAACATGCAAACTCCACACAGACATTCACCCAGGGTTGGAATCGAACCAGGGACCCTGGTGCTGTAAGGCAGCAGTGCTAATCACTGTGCCACCGTGCCACCCATTTATTGCGTGCCAGCTTGGATTCTGGCCTATTTGGCCATCCCCAATTCATATTAATGACTAAAATTGGCCATGTGCCTTCATTGCATCTTCAAAGAGGTGTTGCCCGTCCTGGACGAGGGTCACAACTGACACGTCGCTCAAACTACTTGCACAGACATTCTTGAATCAAATTTACTTTATTTGGATCAAATGTGTCACAAAGACTCTTATTGTCACAAAGACTAATGCATGACCATTAATAAAAACCCGTCACACAGACTTTAACTCAATGAGTGATGACTTACTCAACTCACCAATTGAACTCAAACATCACCCCAATGAGAACAGCTGGCCAGGGATTCTGGACAGATGCTTTACTGGTCACTGAGTCTGTGCCTAGGGTATGCTTCTGTGATAGTTATTCCCTGAGTTCTTGCTGATGAGGTTTTGAATCTTTGCTTTTTATATGATTTCTTTCAGCTCATCGAAGGTTCGATGATGTCAGTTTTATTACCCTCTGGCTGCTGAGGTTGTGTTCCACAGATTTAGTGAACAGGATCCATTTGTTCCATTCTGCTATAAAACAGCTTCCAGATTAACTGTTTCTGTGTCTACAAAGGTGATGTGGCCTCTTTTTCAATGTCTCCATTTACCTGGCTTCAGTCATCCACCAGCCTTGTTTGTCACATAGCTGCTATAAAGATAGCACCTATAATGTAGCTGCTAACAATCTCCTTTTGAGGCTAGGGGTGTCCATCATCCTGTTGAAGAAACTACATTTCCTGAAATTCTCCAGACCCCTGTGATTTCTCTGGTATCTTGTTACTTGGCCAAATTTCCCATCAGGCTACAGTGTCTCTTGCAATTTGGCCATTTTCCTCAGAAAGCTTCAGGACAGGTCTACAGATGAAATCGGTCTTCTTTTTTGTTTTAACCCATTGTTTTAAGTAAATCCCTATAAGTATCTTTGCCATATGTACAGACAGAATATTGAATTGAAAAGCTTATCATGTATGAATGGGCCTACTTTATTTACCACGTAGAGGTCACTAACAATAGAGCTATTCCACTATGTTACTTACTTGTCCAGGCCTTACTGAATATCGAAACCCTAGTGTGTTATACTTGCCCCCACTTTAGCTCCCTGTCATAATATAATCCTTGATTGGCAGGCTTAACCTATCGTTTTGGACCTGACATCAAAGCTACAGGTGGAAATTAGAAATAGCTATTGGAGGGCTTTTTCCGCCCCCATTTTCAGGGGACTAGAATGGCAGAGGGGGTGGAGAATTGAGGGGGAGTCCCAAAGTGGCTTTTGAGCTGGTGGGATTTCTCCGCTCGATTGTCCCCTCCCCCCGCCAGTGTCATAATGGCAGAGGGGTTAACAACAATTTTTTAAAATGGGGAGCTGCCAGACAGAATCCGTTGGGGGCACACAGGCCATTACAGTCCTCATGGGGGAGAGGGTCATGCCCAGACTGTACCCTGGCAATGGATCTGTCAGGAGCCGAGGGTGTTGGTGGGGAGGGTTCATTCAGAACGTGCCCCACCAGAGTGATGCCATGGAAGGAAGGCATGAGAAGGTAAAGAGATGTTATACGTCCACATTAGCATTTGCAAGGGAAGATGACAGTAGCCCTACAAGATCAATTTTCTATTAAGTAATTTAAATCTTTATTTATTTATTTTTAAAAAAATTGTTAATTTTAAATGAAATTTTTTTTTTAACAAACAATTTTATTGAGGTATTTTTTGGCATTGTAAACAGTTACAGATAACATAAATGTGCAAACATCAATATAAAACCAATACTTCAATTAAACCATACTGCACATGCCCGCTCCTCTCCCCTAGACACTACCCGCCTATTTATCCCTCCTACTCTACTCTAATCTCCCCCGCCCCCCTCTTCCTACCCCCCCGCCCCCCGCCCTGCTGACATTCACTCTCCCACGAAGAAGTCGATGAATGGTTGCCACCTTCGGGCGAACCCCAGTACAGATCCCCTCAAGGCGAACTTAATTTTTTCCATACCCAGAAAACCTGACATGTCCGAAAGCCATAGTTTGGTCTTCGGGGGTTTTGAGTCCCTCCATGCCAGCAGTATTCGCCGTCGGGCTATTAGGGAAGCAAAGGCCAGAACATCTGCCTCTTTCTCCCACTGGACTTCCAGGTCTTCCGAAACTCCGAAAATTTCCACCCCTGGACTCATCACCACCCTTGTTTTCAGCACCCGGGACATGACCCCTGCAAATCCCTCCCAGTACCCCCTAAGCTTAGTACATGGCCAAAACATGTGAACATGGTTAATTTAAATCTTTATTACACTTTCCACAGAATTATTGTTTAAAGATTAGAAGAGCAAATATAAGCGGGGGCTTGCTTATAGATTATCACATAGATGGTAAAATAAGAAATTGATTTGCAAAGCGGAAGGAACAACATTATGAAAAATAGCTGCAAACATTGATGAAGGTACACAAATAAATCAGGAATGTTGTTAACTGGATAATTAATGTTTAAAGTATAGGACTTCCGGTGGCGGCTATGAAGGAGTAAGTCGCACATTTGGTGGCTCCCGCTCTGGTCAGACTTTTGCACCTTTCCCCCCGACTTCTTTTTGGTTTTAAATGGAAAATTCGAAGGCTGAGACAATTGGGCATCGTTTCCACGTATCGGTGTATGGAGAAAAGGACCAGAAGTGCACGAAAAGGCAGAAATAGGAAGATAGGCAAGAGCCGTGCTGAAGCTGCAGCGTAGATTTCATAGAATTTACAGTGCAGAAGGAGACCATTCGGCCCATCGAATCTGCACCGGCTCTTGGAAAGAGCACCCTACCCAAGGTCCACACCTCCACCCTATCCCCATAACCCAGCAACCCCACACAACACTAAGGGCAATTTTGGACTCTAAGGGCAATTTATCATGGCCAATCCACCTAACCTGCACATCTTTGGACTGTGGGAGGAAACCGGAGCACCCGGAGGAAACCCATGCACACATGGGGAGGATGTGCAGACTCCGCACAGACAGTGACCCAAGCCGGAATTGAACCTGGGACCCTGGAGCTGTGAAGCAATTGTGCTAACCACAATGCTACCGTGCTGCCAAAGAGGAGACAGCATGGCCGAGGACTGGACCCCTGGTGTGTCGGCCCAGCGATCAACCGAGCAGTTGATGCCGGTCATCCAGGACGGCTTTGCCAAGCAGAAATGGGACTGTCTGGACCCGATTAAAGAGTCGATTAATCGGCTGGAGCACAGATTGGACGCCCAGGATCGGGCGATCCAGAAGGTTGAGAAGGTTGAGCAGGATGAGCATCAAACAGTGGTGGAGCTGGAGGTGGGGATGCTGCGGGACCAGCAGAAAAGGCTTCTGGAGAAGGTGGAGGAGAGAATAGGCCCCGCTGGCAGAACTTAAGAATTGTCGGGCTCCCGGAGGGGTCTGAGGGAGCGGATGCTGGGGCATACGTAGCGGGTATGTTCGAAAAGCTGCTGGGGGAGGGGACATTCTCCCGACACTTGGAGGTGGACAGTGTCATAATATGCACCCATGCACATCATGAGGTATAAACAGGCAGTGACAGGCACCCAGGTTAGCCAATCAACATACAGAAAAGAACACAACCTATCACCAGAAAGAACACCAGAGGGGGGCTTCCAACTATAAAACACATGAGGCATCAGCACTCCACCTCTATCCACTGGTGACAACGGTAGTGACAGTCAGGGTGTATATATCAGTCAGCACCTTCTACACGTGGACCCGAGCTGGCCTGGTCTAGTAAGTTAGAGTTAGTACACTTAGAGTAGTAAAGTGTCAACCCCCAGCCAGCTGTGTGCATTGTTACAGAAGTTTAATAAATTGTATTGAACCAATGCCTACATTTGGTGTACGCTTTACCGTTCATCTGCATCCTGTTGCAGTCCATGTTACCCTAGGGTGAATAACACAACATGGTACCAGGAGTGGGGTGAGCTATGCCTTTAACTCAAGCCACTCTGCTTGATGCGTCGGTAGCCACTGAATGGCAGTGGACTTCTTCACCAGATGCCTGAGAGCCATGGGGTGAGATTCTCCACTCCCACGCCGGTTGGGAGAATCGCCTGGGCCGCCAAAATTTCCGGGGATGCCGGTCCGACGGCCTCCCGCGATTCTCCCAAGCAGCGGGAACGGCCCGGTCGAGTTTCGCGGGCCGCAGGCCGGAGAATCGCCGGAGACACCGAAAATGGCGATTCTCCGGCACCCCGCTATTCTGAGGCCCGGATGGGCCGAGCGGCCAGGCTAAAACGGCGGGTTCCCCCCGGCGCCGTCCACACTTGGTCTCTGCAGTTGTGGGCGGTGCGTGAATGCTGGGGGGGGGGGGGGCCTGTGGGGGGGGCGAGGGGGGATCCTGCACCGGGCTTCACTTGGAATGTGGGGTGGCCCGCGATCGGTGCCCACCGATCGTCGGGCCGTCCTCTCTGAAGGAGGACCTCCTTCCTTCCGCGGCCCCACAAGATCCGTCCCCCATCTTCTTGCGGGGCGGACATAGAGAGGACGGCAACCATGCATGCGTTGGTTGGCACCGGCCAACCCGCGCATGCGTGGATGATGTCCGTTATGCGGCGCCGGCCGAGTCATCTATGCGGCGCCGCTTTTACGCGGGCGACAAGGCCTGCCGCGTGTAGATGACGCGGCCCCAATACTGGCCCATTGTCAGGGTCTGAATCGGTTGGGACCGGGGCCGTTCCGCGCCGTCGTGAACCTCGACGGCGTTCACGACGGCGCGGCCACTTCGGCGTGGGAGTGGAGAATCCCGCCCATGGTGTGTGGTGCGAGGTTGGGAATGAACTTTCCCAAGAAGTTAACCACACCCAGGAAGCGGAGTACAGCCTTCTTGTCTTCCGGGGTCTTCATGGTGCTGATGGCCTTGACTTTGTCCGAGTCCGGTTGCATGCCCTGCTGGGATATCTGATCACCCAAAAACATGATTGATGACATGCCAAAGGAGCATTTGGCCTTGTTCAACTTGAGGCCGTTGGCATGTATGCGTCTAAAGACTTGTTGGAGACGAGATATGTGTTCCTCTGGGGTCGTGGACCATATAAATACGTCATCAAAATAAACCTGCACACCCTCAATGCCCTCCAGCATCTGTTCCATGGTCCTGTGAAAGATTTCAGAGGCTGAAACAATACCAAACGGCATGCGGTTGTAACAGTACCTTCCGAAAGGTGTATTAAACGTGCAGAGCTTCCTGCTGGACTCGCCCAGTTGTATCTGCCAGAAGCCACGCGATGCATCTAGCTTCGTGAAGAATTTGGCTTGTGCCATCTCATTGGTTAGCTTCTCCCGCTTCGGGATCGGGTAGTGTTCCCGCATTATGTTTCGGTTAAGACCCTTGGGATCTATACATATGCGCAGTTCTCCAGAGGGCTTCTTCACACTGACCATCGAGCTGACCCAGTCAGTTGGTCCCGTCACTTTAGAGATTATGTCCTGGTCTTGGAGCTCCTGCAGCTGCGCCTTTAAACGGTCCTTCAGAGGAGCCGGCACCCGGAGTGGTGCATGGATCACAGGCGTGGCATCAGGCCCGAGTAAGATTTTGTAGCGGTTCGGCAGCGTGCCCATCCCACTGAACACATCCGGATATTGTGACAGGATTTCGTCAATGTCAGCCTGAAGATTCATATTGGCAGAGGACATGGCATGTACGCGCTGGACGAGATTGAGTAGCTTGCATGCATGGGCACCAAGCAGGGAAGCCTTGTGCAGGTCTGCACCTCCGATCATGGGCCAGCGATCCCAGTTCCAACGCAAACGAGTTCGAAGTGTGCAGCAAGGGCTGCTGGTAACACCACGGATCCAGAGGACGACTGTTCCGGCCATTCATTTACCTGACCTGGATCACCTCCCAGTGCTGCAAAAGGTGCAGCAACTCAGAAACCAGCAAAAGCTGACATACGATGCACATGCTACTGATTTGCCTGTGCTCTCTCCGAAGGACGCTGTTCGCATCAAGTTGCCTGGTGGAGGCTGGTCAGCTCCAGCTGTTGTTGTTCAACAGGTTGCTCCCAGGTCGTTTGTGGTTCGCATGGCTGATGGATCCATTGTCAGGGGCAACAGCAGGGCACGACGCAAACTTGCCTGCCCACCACCGGATCGCACATTCCCAGCTGTCGTTATGCCCTTTCCGGACACCTCACTCCATGAGGCCACCAATCTGGCTACAATCCCGCCTGTATGTTGATTGGCTAACCTGGGTGTCTGTCGCTGCTTGTTTTTACCTCATGATGTGCATGGGTGCATATTATGACATCCCCCTTTTTAAAGGCGCCGTCGTCCCCACCTCCACCTCTCAGGCGGTCGACAAGGATCTGACGCCAGCCCCAGAAATTGGACTTATAAATATTTCCTTTGTACATATTGTTCTGTATCTGCACACTTGACACCTTTCATGTACATATGCATTCACTCACCATTTGCTGTAAATAGTTATATCTGTAAATATGTCGTAGATGCTCTAAGCAACCGACAAATTTTTTATAAAAAGGGGGATGTCATAATATGCACCCATGCACATCATGAGGTAAAAACAGGCAGTGACAGACACCCAGGTTAGCCAATCAACATACAGGAAAGAACACAACCAATCAGCAGACAGAACACTAGAGGGGGGGGTTCCAACTATAAAACACATGAGGCATCAGCACTCCTCCTCTTTCCACTGGTGACAACTGTAGTGACAGTCAGGGTGTATATATCAGCCAGCACCTTCTACACATGGATCAGAGCTAGCCTGGTCTAGTAAGTTAGAGTTAGTACACTTAGAGTAGTAGAGTGTCAACCCACAGCCAGCTGTGTGCATTGTTACAGAAGTTCAATAAATCGTATTGAACCAACGCCTACGTTTGGTGTATGCTTTACCGTTCATCTGCATCCTGTTGCAGTCCGTGTTACCCCAGGGTGAATAACACGACAGACAGGGCGTATAGAGCGCTTGCGAGGAAACCACGAATGGGGGACCCTCCGAGGGCAATGGTGGTGAGATTCCACAGGTTCCTGGACAAGGAATGTATTCTTCAGTGGGCCAAGTGAACGCGGAGCTGTAAATGGGACAACAGTATCCTGCGGGTGTACCAGGACCTGAGTGTGGAGGTGGTAGGAAAAGGACAGGCTTCAACCATGTTAAGTCAATCTTCTTCAAGAAACACGTGAAGTTTGGACTGCTGTATCTGGCTCCTCTTTGGGTCACATATGAGGACTCCCTCATTATTTTGCGTCGCCCGAAGATGTGCTGGACTTCGCAAAATGAGAAGGACTGGTGGGGGGCTGAGAACTCTCAAACTTTGATGCAACTTGTTGGCTTATATTGGGTCTTTTTTTTTTTTCTTCCCCTCTTATTTTTTTCTCTTCTGTTTTTGGGTTCTGTTTAAGAAGCGGGGGGGGGGGGGGGGGGACGTTTTTTTGTCTTCGGGTTTTCTTTTTGGTGGATGTTGGCAATGTTTTTTTCGTTGATGTGCACTTTTGTGGGATGGAGACGTGCTTGTTTGGGTTTCGGTGGGTGGTGTTTTTTTTCCAGCTGGGTGTTTGTATGAGCGGGGGGGGGAAGGGAGTGAGGGAACAATAGGTGGGAGACTTTTTGGCACCGGGGGTGGGGGCCACCAAGCTAGCTGGGTGAGCTAGCTCATGGAAGCGCAGTGGGAGGGGGGGGTGCATATGTTTAGTTTATTATATGGGTTAGGTTTCAGAGTAGTGTTGCCAGGGGGGGAGACGGGTTAGTTGTTCTGCTGACGAGGGAGGGACTTCGGTGGAGGGACAGAGAGGAGGTTGGTGGCGGGGACCGCCGGGACGCGGCCCGGAGGAGGCGCGGCGCATGGGCTGGAGGCGGGCCCAAGAAAGGGGATGGCTGATCCGCGGAGGGGGGGGGGGGGAACTTTGCCCCCCCCCATCTAGGCTGATCACCTGGAATGTTCGAGGGTTAAATGGGCCGGTTAAGAGGGCACCTGTGTTCGCTCACCTGAGGGGACTGAAGGCGGACGTGGTAATGCTGCAGGAGACGCACCTTAGAGTAGTGGACCAGGTTAGATTGAGGAAAAGCTGGGTCAGTCAGGTCTTCCACTCGGGGCTGGATGCAAAGATTAGAGGTGTTGCTATCTTGATTAATAAGCGGGTGATATTTGAGGTGGGTAGAATAGTTTCGGATGTGGGGGGTCGATATACTATGGTTAGTGGTAAGATGGAGGGGATGAAGATAGTGCTGGTTAATGTATATGCGCCAAATTGGGATGACGTGGAATTTATAAAAAGGATGTTGGGGAAGATACCGGACCTGGACTCGCACAAACTGATCATGGGAGGGGACTTTAATACAGTTATTGATCCCGGCCTGGATCGGTCATGCTCGAAAACTGGCAAGGTGCCAGCAATGGCCAAGGAACTGAAAGGGTTCATGGAGCAGATGGGGGGGTGGATCCATGGAGATTTAGGCAACCGAGGGTGAAGGAGTTCTCCTTCTACTCCCACGTGCATAAGATATACTCTTGGATCGATTTCTTTGTTTTGGGTAGGGCCTTGCTGGCAGGGGTGGTGGACATGGGGTACTCGGCGATCATAATCTCGGACCATGCTCCACACTGGGTTGACCTGCAGGTTAGTACTGATAGCAATCAGCGCCTGCAATGGAGGTTAAATGTAGGGCTATTGGTGGACGAAGCGGTGTGCGAGAGGCTGAGGAAATGCATACAAAATTACCTGCAGGTAAATGATACGGGGGAGGTCTCAGCAGCGGTGGTCTGGGAAGTGCTGAAGGCAGTGGTGAGAGGAGAGCTGATCTCGATCCGGGCTCACAGGGACAGGATGGACAGGACAGAGACGGATCGACTGGTAAAAGAGATTCTACAAGTCGACAGGAGGTACGCGGAGACTCCAGAGATAGGGCTTTTAAGGGAACGGCGGAGGCTACAGGCGGAGTTTGGCTTGTTAACCACAGGGAGGGCAGTGGAACAGCTCAGAAAGGTGAAGGGGGCGATTTACGAGTACGGGGAGAAGGCCAGCAGGATGCTTGCACAGCAGCTCAGAAAGAGGGAGGCAGCTAGAGAAATAGGGAAAGTTATTGATGGGGATGGGAACTTAGTTGGGGACTCGGCAGGGGTGAGTAAGGCATTTCGGGATTTTTACAGCAGGTTGTACAGGTCGGATCCCCCTGTGGGGCCGGAGGGGATGAGGCACTTCCTGGAGGGGCTGACTTTCCCGAAGGTGGACGGGGAGCTGGTAGAAGGGCTGGGGCCCCCGATCGGGTTGGAAGAGGTAGTGGAGGGCTTGAAGGCCATGCAGTCGGGTAAGGCCCCGGGACCGGATGGGTAACCAGCGGAATTCTATAAAAAGTTCTCCGGGATTTAGGACCGGTGCTGATGAAGGTGTTTAATGAGGCAAGGGAAAGAGGGGTTCTGCCCCAGGCGCTGTCACAGGCCACGATTTCGCTTATCCTGAAATGGGACAAGAGCCCGGAGCTATGTGGGTCTTACAGGCCAATTTCCCTGTTGAACGTAGACGCCAAACTGCTGGCCAGAATTTTGTCCTCCAGGATTGAGGATTGTGTACCGAACGTCATTGTGGAGGATCAGACGCGGTTCGTTAAGGGCAGGCAGCTGGTGACCAATGTAAGAAGTCTGTTAAATGTGATCATGATGCCCCCGGAAAGTAGGGAGGTGAAGGTAGTGGTCACGATGGATGCGGAAAAAACTTTTGACCGGATTGAGTGGGATTATTTATGGGAGGTTATGGGGTGGTTCGGATTTGGGAAGGGCTTTATTGACTGGGTCAGGTTGTTGTACCAGGCTCCTGTGGCAAGTGTACGGACGAACAGGATGACTTTGGACTATTTTAGACTGCATTGGGGGAACGAGACAGGGATGCCCCCTCTCCCCACTGCTGTTGCGCTGGCTATACAGCCACTGGCAACTGGCAATTGCTCTGAGGGCCTCAAGAGGCTGGAAGGGGCTGGTCCGGGGGGGGGGGGGGTGAGGGAGGGGATGGTGGGGGGGGGGGTGTAGCACAGAGTCTCGCTGTATGCTGACGACCTGCTTCTGTATGTTTCAGATCCAATTGAGGGGATGGAAGAAATCATGGGAATTTTAGGGGAATTCGGCCAGTTTTCGGGGTATAAGCTTAATATGGGGAAGAGCGAGATGTTTGCGGTCCAGGCGAGGGGTCAGGTGAGGCTACTGGAGGAGCTGCCGTTTAGATTGGTTGGGGATAGTTTCAGGTACCTAGGTATCCAAGTGGCGCGGGATTGGGACCGGCTACATAAATTGAACTTGGCCTGGTTGGTGGATCAGATGAAAGATGATTTCCAGAGATGGGATGCACTCCCGTTGTCTCGAGCTGGGAGAGTCCAAACGGTGAAAATGACGGTCCTCCCGAGATTCCGGTTTGTATTTCAATGTCTCCCCATCTTCATTCCGCGGTCCTTTTTTAAGCGGGTCAATAAAGTTATAGCGGGTTTCGTATGGGGGGGGGCAAGTCTCCGTGAGTGAGGAGGGTAATGCTGGAGCGGAGTCGGGGAGAGGGAGGGCTGGCGTTGCCAAACTTTAGCAATTATTACTGGGCGGCTAACATAGCCATGATTAGGAAGTGGTTGGTGGGGGGGGGGTTGGCATGGGTGCGTATGGAGGCGGCTTCTTGCAAGGGCACTAGTTTGGGGGCGCTGGTAACGGCGCCTCTGCCGTTCCCGCCAGCGCGGTACTCCACCAGCCCCATGGTGGTGGTGGCCTTGAGAGTCTGGGGGCAGTGGAGGAGACATGTGGGAGCAGCGGGAGCATCGATCTGATCCCCTATTTGCGATAATCACCAGTTTGCCCTGGGGAGGATGGACGGGGGGGGGGTTCCGAATATGGCGGAGAGCGGTGTTTGAGAGAATGGGGGACTTGTTTATAGAGGGGAGCTTTCCGAGTATGAGGGCGCTGGAGGAGAAGTTTGCATTGGCGGGGGGAAACGAATTTCGATATCTGCAGGTGCGGGACTTTCTGCGTAGACAGGTACCAACCTTTCCACTCCTGCCGCTAAGGGGGATTCAGGATAGGGTGGTTTCCAGAGGATGGATAGGAGAGGGGAGCGTTTCTGACATTTATAAAGAGCTTATGGGATCAGAGGAGATGCAGACCGAGGAGCTGAAGCGAAAGTGGGAGGAGGAGCTGGGGGGAGAGATAGAGGAGGGCTTTGGGCCGACGCGTTGAGTAGAGTTAACGAAACTGCAACTTGTGCCAAACTCAGCCTGATTCAATTCAAGGTGGTTCACTGGGCTCACATGACAGTGGCCCGGATGAGCAGATTTTTTGGGGTAGAGGATAGGTGCGAAAAATGTGCGGGAGGACCAGCGAACCATGTCCACATGTTCTGGGCATGTCCAAAACTGAGGGGATTTTGGCAGGGGTTTGAGGTGTCAAAAACAAGGGTGGCATTGAGTCCAGAGGTTGTGATTTTCGGAGTGTCGCAGGATCCGGGAATCCAGGAGGAGAAGGAGGCAGATGTTCTGGCCTTTGCTTTCCTGGTAGTCCGGAGGCGGATATTACTAGCATGGAGGGACTGAAGGCCCCCGAAGTCGGAGACCTGGCTATTGGACATGGCTGGCTTTCTCTGCCTGGAGAAAATTAAGTTCGCCTTGAGAGGGTCACTGTTAGGGTTCGCTCAGAGGTGGCAACCATTCATTGACTTCTTCGCAGAGAATTATTCGTCAGCAGAAGGGGTGGGGGGGAAGGGGTTAGGTTAGCATAGATTAGGGGGTTAATTAATGGTGGGACCTGTTGGGGAGGGAGGTGGTATTTGCACTATGATTATATTTTTATGTACATTGTTTATATTGCTGCTGTTACAATGCCAAAAAAAAACCCTCAATAAAATGTTTATTAAAAAAAAAATGTTTAAAGTATAAATTGTTCATCGCTTCTCGGCCTTTTGGCTAAGATCAAGTGTCAGATCGAGTCCAAGATGTTTTTTCTTGTCAGCTTGGATCTTGTATATCTCTCTTGCGGAGACCATGAATTGGCTTCAATTTGAATTTTTTTTTGAGCAAGCAATGAGTTGGATTAAGGATTTGCCCATACACTCAGCGCGTTGGCTTTTTAACTGTAAGGGTGGGATAGATTTTTTTAAAAAGTTTAAATTGTTCATGGGATCCTTAGTCTGAAATAAAAAGCAAACTTAATTCTGGAAATCTGAAAGAAAGCCAGAAAATGGTGGCAATGCTTGAGAGATCAGTCATCCTCAGAATGAGGAAGCAGGGGTACACCTGAAATTTGCCTTGCTAATAATGTAATGTATCCTATTAACGGTAAGTCAGACTTGTTTGTATCACAGTCCAAGGATGTGTAGGTTAGGTGGATTGGCCATGCTCAAATTCCCCTGAATGTCCAAATATGTGTAGGTTAAGTGGGGCTACGGGGATAGAGCAAGGACCATGTAGGGTGCTCTTTCAGAGGGTCGGTGCAGATTCAATGAGACAAATGGCCTACTTCTGCACTGTAGCGATTCTTTTTTTTTTAAATAATATTTTATTGAAAATTTTTGGTCAACCAACACAGTACATTGTGCATCCTTTACACAACATTATAACAATGCAGATAATAATGACCTTTTTTTTATTTAAACAAGAACAAAAGAAAACAACAACAAATAAATAAATATTAAATAACAAAAATAAAAACTAGCCCTAATTGGCAACTGCCTTGTCTCAGGCCACCCCCCCCCCCCCCCCCACCCCCCCCCCCCCCCCCACCCCCCCCAAGTCCTGGGCTGCTGCTGCTGCCTTCTTTTTTCCCCCATCTATCTTTCCGCAAGATATTCGACGAACGGTTGCCACCGCCTGGTAAACCCTTGAGCCGACCCCCTTAGGACGAACTTAATCCGCTCTAACTTTATGAACCCCGCCATATCATTTATCCAGGTCTCCACCCCCGGGGGCTTGGTTCTTTCCACATTAGCAATATCCTGCGCCGGGCTACTAGGGACGCAAAGGCCAAAACATCGGCCTCTCTCGCCTCCTGCACTCCCGGCTCTTGTGCAACCCCAAATATAGCCAACCCCCAGCTTGGTTCGACCCGGACTCCTACTACTTTCGAAAGCACCTTTGTCACCCCCATCCAAAACCCCTGTAGTGCCGGGCATGACCAAAACATATGGGTATGATTCGCTGGGCTTCTCGAGCACCTCGCACACCTATCCTCCACCCCAAAAAATTTACTGAGCCGTGTTCCAGTCATATGTGCCCTGTGTAATACCTTAAACTGAATCAGGCTTAGCCTGGCGCACGAGGACGACGAGTTTACCCTGTTTAGGGCATCTGCCCACAGCCCCTCCTCGATCTCCTCCCCTAGCTCTTCTTCCCATTTCCCTTTTAGTTCGTCCACCATAGTCTCCCCTTCATCCCTCATTTCCCTATATATATCCGACACCTTACCGTCCCCCACCCATTTCTTCGAGATGACTCTGTCCTGCACCTCTTGTGTCGGGAGCTGCGGGAATTCCCTCACCTGTTGCCTCGCAAAAGCCCTCAATTGCATGTACCTGAATGCATTCCCTTGGGGCAACCCATATTTCTCAGTCAGCGCTCCCAGACTCGCGAACTTCCCATCCACAAATAGATCTTTCAATTGCGTTATACCTGCTCTTTGCCACATTCCATATCCCCCATCCATTCCCCCCGGGGCAAACCTGTGGTTGTTTCTTATCGGGGACCCCCCCAATGCTCCGGTCTTTCCCCTATGTCGTCTCCACTGTCCCCAAATCTTCAGTGTAGCTACCACCACCGGACTCGTGGTATAGTTCCTTGGTGAGAACGGCAATGGTGCTGTCACCATAGCCTGCAGGCTGGTCCCCCTACAGGACGCCCTCTCTAATCTCTTCCACGCCGCTCCTTCCTCCTCTCCCATCCACTTACTCACCATTGAAATATTAGCGGCCCAATAATACTCACTTAGGCTCGGTAGTGCCAGCCCCCCCCTATCCCTACTACGCTGTAAGAATCCCTTCCTCACTCTCGGAGTCTTCCCGGCCCAAACAAAACCCATGATACTCTTTTCTATCCTTTTGAAAAAAACCTTCGTGATCACCACCGGGAGGCACTGAAACACAAAGAGGAATCTCGGGAGGACCACCATCTTAACCGCCTGCACCCTCCCTGCCATTGACAATGCTACACTGTAGCGATTCTATGAACATTCTATGAATAGTTGATCATGTTGGAAAACCTCAATGTACTTCATGTAACTGTATACTCTTGGAGTGCAGTGATTTTTGTTACATAGGCAAATGCAGTACTCATAATGCATTGGCATTGTCCACAAACAGGAATGTTAGTTAATATATGTATTTTGTGGTGAAGAATAAGAGAAGATCATTGGCCAAGGGACCTGAGAGAACATCTTTCTTTTGAACGGTGGAGAATAGCTGGAGGAAATATGAAGTGCGACATGTAATTTATAATGGGAGGAAATAAAACCTATTGAACTTTTAAAAAATGAAGCAGGTAATCTCGAAGACAAGGATGGCAACCAGCTTAAAGAAATGAGCTGCAAACATTTTTTAAAAAATAATATTTTTATTAAGGTTTTTGTAATATTTTTCATAATAAACAATAGTAATAATACTAACACAACAAAATAGAGTGAACATTAACATAGTGCAGAAAGTAGACGTTACCCCACGTGTCTCAGTCTTCCCACACCATCCCGACGGAACACTCACCCCCCCCCCCCACCTCCCCCCCCTATGGATTGTGCTGCTGCTGACATTTTAATTTTCCGCGAGAAAGTCGACGAGTGGTATTATGCACCCGCTGAACAGCAGCAACTCTGTACACTTGGCAAAATTATTTATACACATAAGTAGGCATCTGTTTGTGGTGTTGTCCCTTGCTTCTCCCGGACGGATTTCGTTGCCGTTGTCGTCTCGTGCTCACTTCCGCTTCAGCGGCCCTCCCGTCTTCCCCGTTTTCTCTGTTCCTGTGGATGCCAAGTTTGTTAACGTTTCCCTGCCTCCCCCTCCCTGACTCTCCTCTATTGTTCCCTGTCTCTTCCCTCTACCCCCCTTCCCCTGCTTCTGCCCCCCCCCCCCCGTGGTTCGCCTTTCCTTCCTCTTAGATGTAGCTGTCCGCCCTCCCCCCCCACTCTCCCGGTCTACCTCTCCCTCTCAGGCTTTGGCTACTTTCCCCTGTTTCTTGGTTACCTGGCTATTGTTCTGCTTGTTTGTTGGCCACAAACAGGTCCCGGAACAATTGGGTGAATGGCTCCCACGTTCTGTGGAAGCCGTCGTCTGGCCCTCGGATGGCGAATTTGATTTTCTCCATTTGGAGAGATTCCGAGAGGTCGGACAGCCAGTCTGCAGCTTTGGGCGGTGCTGCTGACCGCCAGCCGAACAGGATTCTACAGCGGGCGATCAGGGAGGCAAAGGCAAGGGCGTCCATCCTCTTCCCAGGAATAGATCTGGCTGGTCTGATACCCCGAAGACCGCCACTTTCGGGCATGGCTCCACCCTCACCCCCACCACTTTGGACATTGCCTCAAAGAAGGCAGTCCAGTACTCCACGAGTCTGGGGCAAGACCAGAACATATGGGCGTGGTTGGCCGGGCCTCCTTGGCACCGTTCACATCTATCCCCCACCTCCGGGAAGAACCTACTCATACGAGTTCTTGTTCAGTGGGCTCTATGTACCACTTTTAGTTGCGTCAGGCTGAGCCTTGCACACGTGGAAGTGGAGTTGACCCTATGCAGTGCTTCGCTCCAGAGTCCCCACCCTATTTCAATCCCCAGGTCCTCCTCCCACTTCATTCTTGTTGCGTCCAGTACGGTGTCGGCCCTTTCTACCAGTCGGTCATACATGTCGCTACAGTTTCCTGAATCTAGTATGCTTGCGTCCAGTAACTCTTCCAGTAGTGTCTGTCATGTTGGTTGTGGGTATGTCATTGTCTCCTTTCGGAGGACGTTTTTTAATTGCACGTCCCTTAGCTCGTTCTCCCTGGCTAGCTGGAATTTCTCTGTCAGTTCGGCCAGTGTTGCGATCCTGCCGTCCGTGTATAGGTCCCTGACTGTCAGTGTCTCTCTGTCCTGTCCCCAGCGCTGGCGTGAACCTATGGTTGTTGCAGATGGGAGCTTTACCCTACATTTTGGTGAGGCCAAATTGCTGCCGTAGTTGGTTCCAGGACTGGAGGGTGGCTATTACCACCAGGCTGCTGGAGTGTTTTTTGGGTGGGGATGGGAGTGGCGCCGTGGCAAGGGCCCGGAGGGAGGTCCCTCTGCAGGAGGTCTCCTCCGCGCACACCCATTCGGCTTCTGGCTCCTTGATCCATCACCTTATTCGCCCGGCTGTCGCCGCCCAGTGGTAAAGTTGTAGGTTTGGGAGGGCAAGCCCCCCCCTGGATTTTGTTTTTTGTAAGACCTTGTTTGGGATCCTAGCATTCTTCCCCCCCCCATACTAACACCATGATTAGTTTGTCTAGTGCTTTGAAAAAGGCTTTGGGGATGTAGATCGGGATGGATCTGAATAGGAAGAGGTACCTGGGCAGCACGTTCATTTTGATCATCTGGACTCTCCCCGCGAGGGAGAGTGGAAGTGTGTTCCATCTTTGCAGGTCC
Organism: Scyliorhinus torazame; assembly: GCF_047496885.1. NCBI lineage: Eukaryota > Metazoa > Chordata > Chondrichthyes > Carcharhiniformes > Scyliorhinidae > Scyliorhinus > Scyliorhinus torazame. The sequence continues at coordinate 294,652,513 of NC_092709.1, read as the reverse complement.
TTTTTGATTTCCTCTGTCAGACTGGTGAGGTTCCATTTGTGGATCCCTTTCCAGTCATGGGCTATTTGGATCCCCAGGTCGCGGAATTTGTGTCGGGCTTGTTTAAACGGCAGTCCCGTTAGTGCTGCCCCACCTACTTACAGAACTGGCTAGATCATAGAAGGCAGAGAGTAGCAATGGAAGGATGCTTTTCTAATTGGAGGGCTGTGACTAGTGGTGTTCCGCAGGGATCAGTGCTGGGACCTTTGCTGTTTGTAGTATATATAAATGATTTGGAGGAAAATGTAACTGGTCTGATTAGTAAGTTTGCAGACGACAGAAAGGTTGGTGGAATTGCGGATAGCGATGAGGGCTGTCAGAGGATGCAGCAGGATTTAGATTGTTTGGAGACTTGGGCGGAGAGATGGCAGATGGAGTTTGATCCGGACAAATGTGAGGTAATGCATTTTGGAAGGTCTAATGCAGGTAGGGAATATACAGTGAATGGTAGAACCCTTTAGTATTGAAAGTCAGAGAGATCTAGGAGTACAGGTCCACAGGTCACTGAAAGGGGCAACACAGGTGGAGATGGTAGTCAAGAAGGCATACGGCATGCTTGCCTTCATTGGCCGGGGCATTGAGTATAAGAATTGGCAAGTCATGTTGCAGCTGTATAGAACCTTAGTTAGGCCACACTTGGAGTATAGTGTTCAATTCTGGTCGCCACACTACCAGAAGGATGTGGAGGCTTTAGAGAGGGTGCAGAAGAGATTTACCAGAATGTTGCCTGGTATGGAGGGCATTAGCTATGAGGAGCGGTTGAATAAACTCGGTTTGTTCTCACTGGAACGACGGAGGTTGAGGGGCGACCTGGTAGAGGTCTACAAAATTATGAGGGGCATAGACAGAGTGGATAGTCAGAGACTTTTCCCCAGGGTAGAGGGGTCAATTACTAGAGGGCATAGGTTTAAGGTGCGAGGGGCAAGGTTTAGAGTAGATGTACGAGGCAAGTTTTTTACACAGAGGGTAGTGGGTGCCTGGAACTCGCTGCCGGAGGAGGTGGTGGAAGCAGGGACGATAGTGACATTTATGGGGCATCTTGACAAATACATGAATAGGATGGGAATAGAGGGATACGGACCCAGGAAGTGTAGAAGATTGTAGTTTAATCGGGCAGCATGGTAGGCACGGGCTTGGAGGGCCGAAGGACCTGTTCCTGTGCTGTACTTTTCTTTGTTCTTTGTTCTTTGTTCTTACTTGTGGGTGTACCGGGAAGATCTCGCTTTTGCTCATGTTGAGTTTGCAGCCCGAGAAGGCGCCAAACTCTTTCAGGAGCGCGATGATTCCGTCTCTGCTGCTTTGTGGGTCCGAAATGTAGAGGAGTAGGTCATCTGCATAGACTCTCTGCCTCCCTTTCGGACCCCCCTCCAGCTTTTTGTTGCTCTGAGTGCAATTGCTAGTGGCTCGATCGCTAGAGCGAACAGCAGCAAGGACAGTGGGCATCCTTGTCTGGTACCCCTGTGCAGCTGGAAGTATCAGGAGTTGGTGTTGTTTGTCCGTAAGCTCGCCATGGGAACGTTGCATAGGAGTTTTACCCAGGAGGTGAATCCTGTTCCAAGCCTGAACCGCTCCAGTACCTCTATGAGGTATTTCCATTTGACTCTGTCGAAGGCCTTTTCTGCGTCTAGGGAGATGATCACCTCTGGTATTCTCTCCCCAGAGGGGATCATTATCACGTTCAGCAGGCGCCTAATGTTCGAAGTAAGCTGTCTACCTTTGACAAAGCCCGTCTGGTCCTCTGCGACCACCTCTGGTATGCAGTCTTCTAGCCTTTTGGCTAGAATCATGACCAGTATTTTGGCATCTGCATTCAGCAGTGGGATGGGTCTGTATGACCCACATTCCGTTGGGTCTTTGTCCCTCTTAGGCATCAGCGAGATTGAGGCCTGTGCTAGCGTGGGCGGCAGTGTGCCCCCAGCTAGCGAGTCTGTGAACATCTCCCGCAAGTGCGGGGCCAGTGCTGTCGCAAATTTTTTGTAGAAGTCCGCCGGGAACCCATCTGGTCCCGGCGCCTTCCCCGCCTGCATGGAGCTAATGCTGTCCATGATCTCTAATGAGCTGCAAACATAAAGGAGCCAGAGGTGGATGTTCTCTTCATATAGATGTGGTGCAGATCATTCATTTTAGAATCGTGAGGTTAAACAATGTGATGTATACTCTGTAGAGGGAGGTGATTTGGACAGTGAAAGCCACTCTTTGAACTGCCAACACTCCTTTGCAGGGCAAGAAGAAATTTAACAACCTCACCAGAGCAGCCAAAGTAAGCAGTCTGCTCCATGGACTGTTTCCTACAGTGCCTTTATCTTCAATGCGGGAGAAGGTGAGGATGGGGGGCTCCTTTGAAAGTTCTGAGCTTGCTGCATAATTGAAATAAGGTAGATGGATTCAAGAGGAGCAAAAAAAAAATCCAATGCCCCTAGAGGTATTTTGGTGAAAACCAAGCTACATCAGAGAATCTTTACTTCATTGCCTCTGCTTCGCAAGACAGAGGGAAAATGTGTCTGAAGGGGGAACCATGCTCTACGGTCGTGATGGAAGCACCAATAAGAAGAGCAATCACAGTTACCTGAAACATAAATCATCATGAATCTATAATGATCCCCAATGAGCGCTTCAAGCAAAGAAATCAATAAAATGTGATTTACTTCATATGAGATAATGCAATCCACTATCCCACTCCGTATGAGGCTCTCGGTCATATTTTGACCTCAAACACAACATCTAACATTGACAAAGCAATTATGACAGTCTCGGGAGTGTCGTTTGTCTCTGATAATCTAATATGGTTGTTCTACTTTTATTTCTGTGATATCTAAATAGCTTAATAACCTACCTCTTTATTTCCTGCAGAGGCTGACAGTGGGGATAAATGGTGAATAATTTTCAAAATCAGAATTCACTCATAATTGTGACATTTAGTTCCAGATTGGATGATTTATATTCAAAGTGATTATATTCAATATGCGCGATTAAAAAGTATGCCATTGAAGAATTTGACACTTTTAGTACCAAATGTGCATAAAAAATCATATATTCAAGGCTGTACCAAATAATTTTGTACACCTTGTCTGTTGGGCTTTTGGTATAATAAGATTGATTAATCTTTAAAAAGATTACACTGTTCTATTTATCCGTTCAATTATCTGTTATTCAAATTATCTATTCAATTTCTTTGTTGTGTAGTGGGCATGTGTATGGACTGATGATGAGCGATGTGTTCAAATTCATTGGCATTTTGGTGTAATATGAGTTCCTTGGTAATTCAATTCCATTCTAGAAACCGTAGAATCCCTACAGTGCAGAAGGAGGCAATTGGGTCCATTGAATCTGCACCGACCCTTTGAAAGAGCACCCTATTTAGGCCTACACCCTGCCACATCAATGTAACCCCATCCAACCTGCACATCTTTTGACACTCAGGGACAATTTAGCATGCCAGTCCACCTAACCTGCACACCTTTAGACTGTGGGAGGAAACTGGAGTACCCGGAGGAAATCCAGGCAGACACGGGGAAAACGTGCAAACTCCACACAGTCACCCAAGGTTGGAATGAAAACCAGGTCCTTGGTGCTGTGAGGCAGCAGTGCTAATCACCGCACCACTGTGCTAGCCTTTGTGCCACCATGCCGCCCTATCATAGAATAGTTAAAGCACAGAAAGTGGCCATTCTGCCCATCAAGTCTGTGCCAGGTCTCAAAGAGAGCAATTTATCAAGTCCTACTCCCCTACATATTCCCTGTCGAACTGCAATCCTTTTCCTTCACCAATCTCCTTTGAGAACCACAACTGAATCTGGCTCCACCAAACTTTCAGGCAGTGCATTCCACTCACTCTCCACTCACTGCATAACATGAATATTTCCTCATGGTGCCTTTGCCAATCACATTGATGTCCTCTTGTTCAAGACCCTTCTGTCAATAGGCAGAGCTTCTCTCTATCTAATCTGACCAGATGCTTTATGGTTTTGAACAGCTCTGACAAATCTCCTCTCTACCTCCTCCTCTCCTAGGAGGTTAACGTACACTGAACTTTAACCTGCTGGCTGCCCAAATAAGGGCTAGATATTGAAAATGTCCCTCCAATGCTGCAAACAGCAAGGATGTTAGAGGCTTGGATTTTATTCATATTTTGGATTCCGTCCCTCTGAAATATTTTGCTATTTACTTTTAAAACCGACAAAGTTTTGAAATTATGAGAGGGTGGAGTAAGTGTTTATTTGGTGCTGGTGTGTGTGAGGCAGAGGGATATAAATGTTAAATGAGTTTGAAGGAAATGAGAGGGGTTGAGACGTTGAAAGATTTCAAGATGAGTTTATAGTCATTAATGAAGAGTTGTGCAATGCAAAGACGAGAGGCCCAATTCGCACTTTACGTCAGTGGGAAATTCACTACGATCGTCTTCTGCCTGCCAGTGACAGAATGGGTTTCCCACCATGCAATGTCGGGCACCTCATTTCCATCTCATTATCGGGCCTCCCCCCCAGCAAGCATGCCCTCCCATGTTCAAACTTCCACCCATGGCAGCGTGATGTCACAACGGCGTGATTCACGACTGCTTTCAAAAGGTATGCATCTAGCGAGCTGACATCTGAAGGGAGTTTGGAAGTGAGCACAAAGCTCGCAAAGCAGCACCGCTGTGTCAGAGAGGTGAAAGGGCACTGGGAGAGTTTTTGTGGTTGCAGGAGTGGCCTTGGGGGTAACAGCAGAGGTCTCGGGGGGCACTGACAAAGGCCTCTGGGGACCGGCAGAGGCGAGGGAGGACTACCAGCAGAACCAATGGAAGGCTCCAGCAGAGATGAGGCGAGACCGGCAGAGGCCTCGGGGGTACTAGGAGAGGTGTGGGGGTACCAGCAGATGCCTTGGGGGTACTGGGAGAGGCATGGGTGAGTATCAGCAGTGGCGTCGGGGAGTATTGGGAGAGGCGTGCAGGTGCGTACCGGAAGAGGCATGGGAGGGTACCAGGAGTGATAAGGGGGGTACTGGAAGAGATGTGGGGGATGTTACCATAAGAAACAAGGGGTGGGTACCTGGAGTGTTGTGGGGGGGGTACCAGGAGTGGCATGGTGGGTACCAGGAGATTTGTGGGGGGCCATACTGGAAGTTGCAGACGACACAAAGGTTGGTGGAATTGCGGATAGCGATGAGGACTGTCTGAGGATACAGCAGGATTTAGATTGTCTGGAGACTTGGGCGGAGAGATGGCAGATGGAGTTTAACCTGGACAAATGTGAGGTAATGCATTTTGGAAGGGCTAATGCAGGTAGGGAATATACAGTGAATGGTAGAACCCTCAAGAGTATTGAAAGTCAAAGAGATCTAGGAGTACAGGTCCACAGATCACTGAAAGGGGCTACACAGGTGGAGAAGGTAGTCAAGAAGGCATACGGCATGCTTGCCTTCATTGGCCGGGGCATTGAGTATAAGAATTGGCAAGTCATGTTGCAGCTGTATAGAACCTTAGTTAGGCCACACTTGGAGTATAGTGTTCAATTCTGGTCGCCACACTACCAGAAGGATGTGGAGGCTTTAGAGAGGGTGCAGAAGAGATTTACCAGAATGTTGCCTGGTATGGAGGGCATAAGCTATGAGGAGCGATTGAATAAACTCGGTTTGTTCTCACTGGAACGAAGGAGGTTGAGGGGCGACCTGATAGAGGTATACAAAATTATGAGGGGCATAGACAGAGTGGATAGTCAGAGGCTTTTCCCCAGGGTAGAGGGGTCAATTACTAGGGGGCATAGGTTTAAGGTGAGAGGGGCAAAGTTTAGAGTAGATGTACGAGGCAAGTTTTTTACGCAGAGGGTAGTGGGTGCCTGGAACTCACTACCGGAGGAGGTAGTGGAGGCAGGGACGATAGGGACATTTAAGGGGCATCTTGACAAATATATGAATAGGATGGGAATAGAAGGATACGGACCCAGGAAGTGTAGAAGATTGTAGTTTAGTCGGGCAGTATGGTCGGCACGGGCTTGGAGGGCCGAAGGGCCTGTTCCTGTGCTGTACATTTCTTTGTTTTCTTTGTTCTTTGTAGGGGGGGGGGGGGGGGGAAACTAGGACTGGCCGAGGGGGGTAAAAGGAGAGGAGGTAGCGGGGGAGGGGGACGCCACCGGTAAATGCACCAGCACCAAAAGTGGCCAATGCCCAGGGACTGAAAGGGTTCAAGCAGCAGGGCTGAAGGCCTCAAGCACCAGAGTCACAGAAAAATAGAACCAGGGCAAAGAGGCAAAGGCTTTGGGGCCAGAAAGGGTGGAAGAGTTGGGGCCAGAAGAGGGGAAGACTTAGCGCCAGAAGGAGAAGACAGGCAAATGTTCTAATGACTGTTCCTGAGGCTACCTTCTTCTGCTCCTGGGCCCATCTCGGAGGGCCCTGACATTGGGCAGGGAAGCCTGGGCCAGTGCAGTGGGTGGACGGCCAGTCATCATGGACTGACAGGTCTAATCATTTGTTGTGAATGGGGAGAATGCAAGCTCATTACTGACAAGGCCAAGTCTAATGGTGAGACATATCAAAACTAAACATACTGTAGCAGCTAAGAGTGTTCAGCTACAACTCAATTAACATGGCTGTAGTCTGACTGCTCACAGAATTATGCCCACTAATCACCACTGATGTGTGTGAATGGTACTGATTGCTGCTCAGCAATTATCACTTGCTTGGCTGACCTCCACATTCACTGGCTGCTATGGTCACTGGTCCAGTGGGCAGGCAAATACATTCCCTTTGACAGTAAGCAAGGGCACACTTGCTGAGGAGAGTGCGCCGGCCCATCAGATTTATGCTGAGGTGTTTTTTAAATTCATTTACAGGATCTGGGCATTGCTGATTAGGCCAGCATTTACTGCCCATTCCTAGTTGCCCTTCAGAAAATGGCGGTGAGCTGCCTTGAACCGCTGCAATCCCTGGTGTGTTGGTACATCCACCATGTTGTTAGGGAGGGAGTTCCAGGATTTTGCCCCAGCGATAGTGAAGGAACGGTGATATATTTCCAAGTTGGGGTGGTGAGTGACTTGGAGGGGAACCTCCAGCTGGTGGGGTCCCAAGTATCTGTTGTTCTTGTCCATCTAGATGGTAGTGGTTGTGGATTTGGAAGGGGTTGTCTAAGGAACATTGGCGAGTTACAGCAGTGCATCTTGTAGATGATGCACACCGCTGCCACTGTTCAGTGGTAGAGGGATTGAAAGTTTGTGGAAGGGTTAGCAATCAAGCGGGCTGCTTTGTCCTGGATGGTGTAAGCCTCTTGAGTGTTGTTGGAGCTGCACTTATCCAGGCAAGTGGAGAGTATTCCATTACATTCCTGCCTTGTGCCATGTAGGTGCTGAACAGACTTTGGAGGGTCAGGAGGTAAGTTACTCGCCGCAGGATTCCGAGCCTCTGACCTGCTCTAGTAGCCACAGTATTAATATGGCTAGTCCAGTTCAGTTTCTAATTAATGGTAACCCCCAAGATGTTGATTCTGGGGGATTCAGTGATAGTAATGCCATTGAATCATAGAATCATAAAATTTACAGTGCAGAAGGAGGCTATTTGGCCCATTGAGTCTGCACCGGCCCTTGGAAAGAGCACTCTACCCAAGCCCACACCATCACTGTCAAGGGAATGTCAAGGGGTGATGGTTAGATCCTCTCTTGTAGGAGTTGGTAATTGTCTGGCACTTGTGTGGTGCGCATGTTACTTGCCAGTGTCAGCCCAAGCCTGGATATTGTCCAGGTCTTGCTGCATTTGGAGATGGACTGCTTCTTTATCTGAGGAGTCACGAATGGTGCTGAACATTGTGCAATCATCCCCACTTCTGACTTTATGATGGAAGGGAGGTCATTGGCGAAGCAGCTGAAGATGGTTGGGCCTAGGATGCTAACTTGCGGAAAGCCTGTCGTGATGTCCTGGAGCTGAGATGAGTGATCTCCAACACCACAACCATCTTCCTTTGTACCAGGTATGACTCTAACCAGTGGAGTGCTTTCTCCCTGATTTCCAATGACTCATTTCCCATTTTGCTGGGGCTCCTTGATGCCATACTCGGTCAAATGAAGCCTTGATGTCAAGGGCAGTCACTCTCTCCTCATCCCTGGCATTCAACTCTTCTGTCCATGTTTGAACCAAGGCTGTAATGAGGTCAGGAGCTCAGTGACACTGGCAGAACCCAAGCTGAGCACCTGTGAGCAGATTATTGAAGAGTAAGTGTTGCTTGATAGCACTGTTGATGACTCTTTCCATCACTTTGCTGATGTCGAGAGTAGACTGATAGGGCGGTAATTGGCTGGGTTGGATTTGTCCTGTTTCTTGTGTACAGGACACACCTGGGTAACTTTCCACATTGGTGGGTAGATGCCAGTGTTGTAGCTGTACTGCAACAGCTTGGCTATGGGTGCGGTAAGTTCTGGAGCACAAGTCTTCAGTACTATTGCCAGAATATTGTCAGGGCCCATAGACTTTACGGTATCCAGTGCCTTCAGCCATTTCTTGATATCACGTGGAGTGAATCGTATTGGCTGAAGACTGACATCTGTAATGCTGGGACCTCCGGAGGAGACCAAGGTGGATCATCCACTTGGCACTTCTGGTTGAAGATTGTTGCGAATGCCTCAGCCTTTTCTTTTGCACATACGTGCTGGGCTTCTCCATCATTGAGGATGGGGATATTTGTGAAGCTTCCTCCTCCAGTGAGTTAATTGTCCACCACCATTCACGGCTGGATGTGGCAGGACTGCAGAGCTTAGAACTGATGCGTTTGTTGCGGAATCGCTTAGGTCTGTTTATTAATTGCTGCTATTGCTATTTTGCACACAAATAGTCCTGTGTTGTGGCTTCACCAGGTTGACACCACATTTTTCGGTATGCCTGGTGTTGCTCCTGGCATGCTCTCCTGCAGTCTTCATTGAACCAGGGTTGCACCCCTGGCTTGGTGGCAATGGCAGAGTGGGGGATATGCCGGGCCATGAGGTTGCAGGTTGTGGTTGAGTACAATTCTGCTGCTGTTGATGCCCCACAGCGCCTATTGGATGCCCAGTCTTGGGTTGCTAGACCTTCTTTGTTTGATGTCTATCCCATTTAGCACAATGGTAGAGCCACACAACATGATGGACGGTATCCTCAATGTGAAGACAGGACTTTGTCTCCATAAGCACTGTGGTGGTCACTTCTACAATACTGTCATGGACGGATACATCTGCAGCAGGCAGGGAAAGTATGTTTTTCCCTCTTATTGATTTCCTCACCACATGCTGCAGTTCCAGCCTAGCAGCTATGTCCTTTAGGACCCGGCTAGCTTGGTCTGTGGTGGTATTTCCGAGCCACCTTGGTGATGGACATTGAAGTCCCCAGCCAGAGTATATTCTGTACCCTTGCCACCCTCAGTGCTTCCTCCAAGTGGTGTTCAACATGGAGGAGTACTGATTCATCAGCTGATGGTGTACGATATGTGGTAATCAGCAGGAGGTTTCTTTGGCCATGTTTAACCTGAAGCCTGAGATTTCATGGGTGTGGTGATATGCCTGTAGATAATATTGCATATACTCAACAGTTGATCTCCCCCCAGCAGTGGCGTCAGACATCAGTCAGGTGACATCCAGCTACCAGCAGAAGGTGGTAAGGCGTACACGAGGACAGTCGCACATAAGGATAGTTCCAGGAGAGTCTAATGTAACTCTATGATAACTTGGTCTGTATAAGATTCTGATCGTTACTTTACCACGGGCTCATTAATAAATTATTGTTCTGGCTATGTCACTAGCAGTTCTGTAGAATCATTGCAAGACAAGATCACCGAACACAACAATGGGGTCCAGAGTCGATGTTGAGGACTGCCCGGTGATCTCCCTCCTGACTGTAGACCACTGTGAGGCCACGTCTACTGGGTCTGTCTTGCTGGTGTGTTCTGACAATTTGCCCCCCTTTTCCTCGTTGTGTGCATGGCCTTGGAATGAAGCTTGGGACAATGCCTATGCCTGAGATAAGAGCACAAGAAGCAGTACAATTGCCAAAGCTGTGGCCATTCGATCAAGCTGTTGGGACAAGGGTGATGTGGGATCTTGTTTACTCATGAAGCAAATTAAGGACATTAGTCATTGGCTTTTGAGATGCTGCTACCGAAGGTGTTTGGGCAAAGGGTGAACCCTTGGGGACAAAAGCTAACCATTAACTCTCTCTCTTTAATTTTACATGTCAAAGGGATCATAGAATCCATAGAAGCCCTACTGTGCAGAAGGAGGCCATATAGCCTATAGAGTCTACACTGACCCAAGAAAGAGCACTCTACTTAGGCCCCCTGTCACCTTATAACCCCACCTAACCTGCAGATCGCTGCACACTAAAGGACAATGTTATCATGGCCAATCCACCTACGTGCACATCTTTGGACTATGGAAGGAAACTGGGGCACCCGGATGAAACCCACACAGACACGGGGAGAATGTGCAAGCTCCACACAGACAATGACCCAAGGCCATAATTGAACCCGGTCCCTAGCGCCATGAGGCAGCAGTGGTAACCACTGTGCCACTATGCTGCCCATGGAATCTGTGGAACTGACTATCATTCGTCTGGCATATACAGAGGAGAGAAGACGTCAGCAGTGGTGCTTGGTTCCCCAGAGGCATACGGGGAACCCTAAGGAGAAAGGGGTGGCAAAGCCTGCTGCGCTGCCCCTAGAGGGACCCCAGAGAGTGGTTGCTCTCTTCCATATACCAGGGTGTACATATGGCGCCTGGACTTTCTGCAGATGAGCGAGAACCAGTGTCTGCGAAGACTTTGTCTGTCAAGGGAAATGGTGGCTCACTTATGCATCCTTCTGCAGGACTTGATGTCTCATGGATTTGGAGGATATCCACTGCCTGTGGGGTTGAAAGTCACAGCTGCCCTCAATCTTTACGTGACTAGCTCCTTCCCGGGCTCCATGGGTAACCATTGATGCATCTCAGAAACTTCTGCCCATAAATGAATGCCGAAGAAGACACACTCTTCACCAGGGCACCCAACTACGCCCATTTTGACCGGGATCAGGCCAGCCAGGATGCAAGAGCCAAGGGATTTGCCCAGATGCTTGGCTTTCCAAAGGTGCAGGGCACCATCGACTGTACACATGTGGTTTTCTGATCCCTGTAGCATCAGAGAGTGCAGTTCATCAAGGACTCCACTCAGCTGGCCTGTGACCACATGATGTGCATCCTGGGGAGTGTGCACCACTCATACAACCTGAGCCGCTCTCAGTTTCCTACCACGTTCCCATCACCAATGGGCTGGTTTAGCACAGTGGGCTAAATAATTGGCTTGTAATGCTGAAAAAGGCCAGCAGCGCAGGTTCAATTCCCATACTGGCCTCCCCGAACAGGTGCCGGAATGTGACGACTAGGCGGTTTTCAAAGTAACTTCATTGAATCCTACTTGTGAAAATAAGCTATTATTATATTATTATGTTTGGGGTCCACAATGGCTACAGGGTTGACTTCTCGAGGACAGGGGATATCCTTTGAGGCTGTGACTGTTATCTCCTGTGCAGAGGCCAGAGACCGCAGTTGTGACCAGACATAATGAAGCTTATGCTGCTAATTGCACTTTGGTGGAGCAGATCACAGGAATTCTGAAATTGCAGTTCTGGTGCCTGGACCGGTCTGGTGGAGCAATACAGTCCGCAGAGGGTATGATGCATCGTGGTCATCAGCTGCACCCGTCAGAACCTGGCACTCCAACTAGGGGACGAACATGGCCGGCACGGTAGCACAGTGGTTAGCACTGTTGCTTCACAGTGCCAGGGTCCCAGGTTCGATTCCCGGCTTGGGTCACTGGCTGTGCGGAGTCTGCACATTCTCCCTGTGTCTGCGCGGGTTTCCTCCGGGAGCTCCGGTTTCCTCACACAAGTCCCAAAAGACGTGCTGTTAAGTAATTTGGACATTCTGAATTCTCTCTCAGTGTCCCCGAACAGGTGCCGGAATGTGGCGACTAGGGGATTTTCACAGTAACGTCATTGCAGTGTTAATGTAAGCCTACTTGTGACAATAATAAAGATTATTATTATTAGAAGGAGATGGAAGAGTGGCATGTTTCCTCGGATGAGGAGGACATTGAGCTGAATGACGAAGTGGCGGTCCTGGAGGGGGAGGATGTCGACCATGAGGCAGTGGCGTTGGCCAGATGGGGCAGACGAGCTCGGATACCCTCATAGTTGCCTGATTCTTGGATGGTGATGGGGCAAACCACTGAGGACATGCCACCTTTGACCTTTCCTTCTTTGAGCATTGCTCTCCTGTCTGACTGCTGGGAGTGCAGACCCTCGGTGATAAGACTCAGGTCATAGGGTGGGAGCGGTCCATAGAATCCCTACAGTGCAGAAGGAGGCCATTCGGTACATCGACCTTCTGAAAGAGTACCCTACCCAGGCCCCCTCCCCCGCCCTAGCCCTGTAACCCAGTGAACCCAGCTAACCTTTTGACACCGAGGGGCAATTTTAGCATAGCCAATCCACCTGGCTTGCACATCTTTGGACTGTGGGAGGAAACCGGAGCACCCAGAGGAAGCCAACGAAGACACGGGGAGAATGTACAAACTCCACACAGACAGTCACCCAAGGTCAGAATTGAACCCGGGTCCCTGGTGCTGTGAGGCAGCAGTGCTAACCACGGTGCCACCGTGCATCCCTGTTGCCATTAGTCCCTACATTGCAGGAGGATGATGTTAAATTGTAATGGGGACAGTACATAGATTCTCAAAGAGCCACTGCGAGTGTCTGACTCGTATCTGACTGATGGCAGCTTGCTTACTGTCAATGACCTGGGTCATCTCATGGTGATGTCTAGTGGAGAGCTTCACCTCTCCTGAGCTAAGGTCCCCTTTAGTGATCTGTGCCATTGAGGTTCAGTGTCACCTGAGTCTGAGGCTAACTAAAATGGGGGCAGGCAGTAGGGCGACACGTGCAGAGAGAACATATTGACAAATGTCTGGGATGAGTGATGACAGCCCTCTACATTGCTGAAGAAGTCCTCATTCCCTATGAGAAACAGACATGGCTGATGTGTCCTGTCACTGGGGAGGGACACCACTAATGTGCTGGGGACTTTGCACAGAGCACATGGAGGAAGCTCTGGATTGAGTACCCTGCCTTTCTCTGGTACAAGAGTCAAGTTTTCTGTATGGCACTACAGGAAGACATCTCATCAAAATAAGGAACCATATAGAGGGTGCAATAAGTGAAAGTTTATTCACAGAAATGGACGCCATCTACAAGTGTATAACATCCATACTCACACTATGCTACTAGACCTCGGTAGCACAGCGGGTAGCACTGTGGCTTCACAGCGCCAGGGTCCCAGGTTCGATTCCCGGCTTGGGTCACTGTCTGTGCAGAGTCTGCACGTTCTCCCTGTATCTGCGTGGGTTTCCTCCGAGTTCTCTGGTTTCCTCCCACTAGTCCCGAAAGATGTGCTGTTACGCAATTTGGACATTCTGAATTCTCCCTCTGTGTACCCGAACTGGCACCGGAGAGTGGCGACTAAGGGATTTTCACAGTAACTTCCTTGCAATGTAAGCCTACTTGTGACAATAAAGGTTATTATTATTATTAGACATTCTTAACCTTTCTAACCCTACTGCTACCCCTGGTGTTTCCCCAGCATCCACAGCAGAGGTGGAGGCAGCCTGCTGTCTGCCATGATCTGTTGTCTGTGATGAGCTTGGCGGGCATCCTCTGGAGCGGTGAGACCTGGAGAGCCCCAGCCTGCTTTTGGTCCTCCTGGTGGCAGTGTCACCCTCCTCAACCTGTGGAGCTGGAGCTGAAGCGGTCATAGGAAGAGGGTATTCGGATGGGCGGGACACTCCCGGAGTCAACTAGGTGGATTGCCCAGGGCTGTACACCAGTTGTTCCTCTTCCCTATGGGTGCTTGAGGGCCCCTGTCTTTCTCCTTGCGACAGAGGGGTAGCTAGAGTGAGGTCAAGAAATCCTTCTGCCCTCTGGCGTTGGCACTTGTGGATGTCTGCAAGTGCCTGCACCATGGTTTGTATGCGCTGCACCATGGGGTGCAGCTCCTGCAATGGTGCAGAACAGAAGTCTTGCACAAAGGTCTCCACGGAGGCCGCCACTCTGGCTGTGCTGTCCCAGTTATGTTGGAGCAACGGCACGATCTTGTCAGACAGAAAGTGGTAAGACTCCTTCTTTGGAACTCCAGCAATGGAGGCAAGACCGAGTCAAGAAGCATGTCCTCTGCCTGAGCCTCAGCAGAATCTTGGCCTCCAGCGACCTTCCGGGTGCCAGCACCCTGAGATGCCCCTGGATTAGACAGAGGTGCTCACTGTTGTGTTCTGTGATATTTTCTTGCAATGATTCTACAGAACTGCTGGTGACTTAACCAGAATGATGTTTTATTGATGTACACGTGCTAAGGTAACGATCAGAATGCTATACAGACCAAGTTATCATAGAGTTACAGCACGGTAGAATAGCTGGCAACGCGGTAGCACAGTGGTTAGCACATTTGCGTCACAGCTCCAGGGTCCCAGGTTCAATTCCCGGCTTGGGTCACTGTCTGAACAGAGTCAGCACATTCTCCCTTTGTTCGTGTGGGTTTCCTCCGGGTGCTCCGGTTTCCTCCCAGTCCAAAGATGTGCGGGTTAGGTCGATTGGCCATGATAAATTGCCCTTAGTGTCTAATAAGGTTAGGTGGGGTTACTGGGTTGTGGGGATAGGGTGGGGGTGTGGGCTTAAGTGGGGTGCTCTTTCCAAGGGCTGGTGCAGATTCGATGGGCCAAATGGCCTCTACCTGCACTGAAAATTCTATGATTAGACTCTCCTGGAACTACCCTTATGTGCGACTGTCCTCATGTATGCCTTACAGCCTTCTGCTGGTAGTCAGATGTCACCTGACTGATGTCTGACACCACCTGCTGGTGGGAGGTCACACTGCTGAGTACACGTGATTTTATCTACAGGCATATCACCACACTCACCAGTTTGTGACCCCGAGTCTCTCCAAAACGAAGTCCCACCAGGGTGTCTCTGAATTGGTGGAGGGTGTGGGTGAAAGCTATGATGGTTCTTCAATGTCCACAAACAAGAAATCAAATTGGTTGGTGTTGGAGTTCTCTTGAACCCGTCGGGTGGACTCCCTGAGCTGTTCCCCTGATGTGCCTACGAGAGAAGGGAGGTTTCATTAGCACAAGGCAGCGACTCTCATATACAGGACACATGATCTCAGTGGTGTTGTGTGATGGATGATCCGGTGCTGGATCCTACCTTGGTTTATCGCCGACCACCTAACCGTCGGCCCAGGAGAGGTCGACTTCCTCCTCGGTCAGCTGCAGGGCTCTTTCCTCAAAGTCGGACGAGACTTTAAACTCGGAAATCCCTCCGCCCATCTGGGATATCTCCCGCTTATTACATGCCAGCTTGTCCTGCATAAAGACAGGTAGAGAGAGTGTAAACAGTATGCATGCTAGGGCAGATGATAAGGATACCTGGCATGTGTGGATAGTGAGTGGCCAGAGAGATGATGAGGAGATGAGCCCAAGGTGAGATGAAGATGTGTGTGGGAGACAGAGTGGTGGCGTCCTTTGAGCTGGCAGTGAGTGAGCTCGCTGTATGTAAATACATGATCAGTCGGTACAGTCAGATGATCACTAGTGGGCAACACTAACAGGGAATATATAAGCATGCTCAAGCGGTTTTCCCGCTCTTTTCGTGTGTGTTGTATAGAGTATAGATGTGACCAGCTCAGAGTGTAGTGTATTATATTCATTGTTAATTTACTTCAATCTTAGTTAATTCTACTACTGGTCATAGTATTAAAGTAAAGAACTCACAAGTATATTATTTTGTTACTCAATAAATAATTTGTCATCAACTGGAAGACTTTGATGGTTATCATTAAGTTAAGTATAACTCGGCAAGACAAATGAGTAGCATATTATCCAGCAGAGGGCAGTAGAGCGGAGCTTCTGACTGGCTGTTGCGGGGGAAATTTGCATATGTCCGTGTGATCACCCTAACTTGAAGGTGTACCTTAGCAAGAGACCCTAGCTGTTCAAGTGAAGACAAGCATCCAGCAGAGGGCAGTAGAGCGGAGCTGCTGACTGGCTGTTGCGGTGGAAATTTGCATACGTCCGTGTGCTCACCCTAACTTGAAGGTATACCTGAGCAAGAGACACTAGCAGTTCAAGTGAAGACAAGCATCCAGCAGAGGGCAGTAGAGTGGAACTGCTGACTGGCTGTTGCGGGTGAAATTTGCATACGTCCCTGTGCTCACCCTAACTTGAAGGTGTACCTGAGCAAGAGACCCTAACTGTACAAGTGGAGACAAGCATCCAGCAGAGGGCAGTAGAGCGGAGCTGCTGACTGGCTGTTGCAGGGGAAATTTGCATATGTCTGTGTGCTCACCCTAACTTGAAGGTGTACCTGAGCAAGAGACACTAGCTGTTCAAGTGAAGACAAGCATCCAGCAGAGGGCAGTAGAGCAGAGCTGCTGACTGGCTGTTGTGGGGGAAATTTGCATATGTCCGTGTGCTCACCCTAACTTGAAGGTGTTCCTGAGCAAGAGACCCTAGCTGTTCAAGTGAAGACAAGCATCCAGCAGAGGGCAGTAGAGCGGAGCTGCTGACTGGCTGTTGCGGAGGAAATTTGCATACGTCCGTGTGCTCACCCTAACTTGAAGGTGGTTTTTGGAGGAGCTGTTGTCAAGTGACACTTAAACCCAAAACACTTCTTCAGTGTTTCCCCTATCCCCTCCTCTAACCAAAAAAAACAACCACTGTAAAGATCACGAGGAAGGCTCGAGGGCAGGTAGAAGTAGAAAGAAGTTGAACCGTGAGGTCACAGCCTGCAGGTACGAGATTGGCTGGTGACTGGTAAGTAGTTTTTATTTTATTTTCCCTCAAGTGTTATCGTGCGGGGCGCAGAGGTTGCTGAATAAGTGCTTGCTGAGAAGGGGAGTGACTAACAGGTAAGCTCTTTCTTTCTTTTTCTTTGTTTATCAAGAGGGGATGGCAGGGAAGGTAGTGCAATGTTCCTCCTGCAGAATGTTTGAGGTGAGGGACGCCGTCAGTGTCCCTGCTGATTTCATCTGTGGGAAGTGCACCCATCTCCAGCTCCTCAGAAACCGCGTTAGGGAACTAGAGCTGGATGAACTTCGGATCATTCGGGAGGCAGAGGTGGTCATAGGTAGAAGCTTCAGGGATGTAGTTACTCCGAAGAATAAAGATAGATGGGTGACGGTGAGAGGGGCTGGGAGGAAGCAGTCAGTACAGGGATCCCCTGTGGTAATTCCCCTTAGTAACAAGTATACCGCTTTGGATACTGTTGGGGGGGGGGACTTACCAGGGGTAAGCCATGGGGTACAGGTCTCTGGCACAGAGTCTGCCCCTGTTGCTCAGAAGGGAAGGGGGGAGAGGAGTAGAGCATTAATCATTGGAGACTCCATAGTTAGGGGGGTAGATAGGAGATTCTGTGGGAACGAGAGAGACACACGCGGTTGGTGTGTTGCCTCCCAGGTGCCAGGTTGCGTGATGTCTCGGATCGTGTTTTCGGGATCCTTAAGGGGGAGGGGGAGCAGCCCCAAGTCGTGGTCCACATAGGTACCAATGACATAGGTAGGAAAAGGGATAGGGATGTAAGGCAAGAATTCAGGGAGCTAGGGTGGAAACTTAGATCCAGGACAAACAGAGTTATTATCTCTGGGTTGTTACCCGTGCCACGTGACAGCGAGATGAGGAATAGGGAGAGAGACGAGTTGAACATGTGGCTACAGGGATGGTGCAGGAGGGAGGGTTTCAGATTTCTGGATAATTGGGGCTCATTCTGGGGTCAGTGGGACCTCTACAAACAAGATGGTCTACACCTGGACGAGAGGGGTACCAATATCCTGGGGGGGGGGGAAATTTGCTAATGCTCTTCGGGATGGTTTAAACTAGTTCAGCATGGGCTTGGGAACCTGAATTGTAGCCCCAGTATACAGGAGGTTGAGAGTAGTGAGGTCATGAGTAAGGTTTCAAAGTTGCAGGAGTGTACCGGCAGGCAGGAAGATGGTTTAAAGTGTGTCTTCTTCAATGCCAGGAGCATCCGGAATAAGGTGGGTGAACTTGCGGCATGGGTTGGTACCTGGGACTTCGATGTTGTGACCATATCGGAGACATGGATAGAGCAGGGACAGGAACGGTTGTCAGGTGCCAGGGTTTAGATCTTTCAGTAAGCTCAGGGAAGGTGGTAAAAGAGGGGGAGGGGTAGCATTGATAGTAAAGGACAGTATTACGGTGGCAGAAAGGATGTTTGATGAGGACTCGTCTACTGAGGTAGTATGGGCTGAGGTTAGAAACAGGAAAGGAGAGGTCACCCTGTTAGGGTTTTCTATAGGCCTCCGAAAAGTTCCAGAGATGTCGAGGAAAGGATTGCAAAGATGATTCTGGATAGGAGCAAAATCAACAGCGTTGTTGTTATGGGGGACTTTAACTTTCCAAATATTGACTGGAAACGCTATAGTTCGAGTACATTAGATGGGTCCGTTTTTGTCCAATGTGCAGGAGGGTTTCCTGACACAGTATGTAGATAGGCCAACAAGAGACGAGGGCACATTGGTGATAGTGACCACAATTCGTTTACGTTTACTTTAGTGATGGAAAGGGATAGATATATACCGCAGGGCAAGAGTTATATCTGGGGGAAAGGCAATTATGATGCGATGAGGCATGACTTAGGATGCATCGGATGGAGAGGAAAACTGCAGGGGATGGGCACAATGGAAATGTGGAGCTTGTTCAAGGAACAGCTGCTGCGTGTCCTTGATAAGTATGTACCTGTCAGGCAGGGAGGAAGTGGTCGAGCAAGGGAACCGTGGTTTACTAAAGCAGTCGAAACACTTGTCAAGAGGAAGAAGGAGGCTTATGTAAAGATGAGACATGAAGGTTCAGTTAGGTCGCTCGAGGGTTACAAGTTAGCTAGGAAGGGCCTAAAGAGAGAGTTAAGAAGAGCCAGGAGGGGACAAGAGAAGTCTTTGGCAGGTAGGATCAAGGATAACCCTAAAGCTTTCTATAGATATGTCAAGAATAAACGAATGACTCGGGTAAGAGTAGGGCCAGTCAAGGACAGTAGTGGGAAGTTGTGCTTGGAGGCCGAGGAGATAGGAGAGGTGCTAAATGAATATTTTTCATCACTATTCACACAGGAAAAAGACAATGTTGTCGAGGAGAATACTGAGATTCAGGCTACTAGACTAGAAGGGCTTGAGGTTCAGAAGGATGAGGTGTTAGCAATTCTGGAAAGTGTGAAAATAGATAAGTCCCCTGGGCTGGATGGGATTTATCCTAGGATTCTCTGGGAAGCTAGGGAGGAGATTGCTGAGCCTTTGGCTTTGATCTTTAAGTCATCTTTGTCTACAGGTATAGTGCCAGAAGACTGGAGGATAGCAAATGTTGTCCCCTTGTTCAAGAAGGGGAGTAGAGACAACCCCGGTAACTATAGACCAGTGAGCCTTACTTCTGTTGTGGGCAAAATCTTGGAAAGTTTTATAAGAGATAGGATGTATAATCATCTGGAAAGGAATAATTTGATTAGAGATAGTCAACACGGTTTTGTGAAGGGTAGGTCGTGCCTCACAAACCTTATAGAGTTCTTTGAGAAGGTGACCAAACAGGTGGATGAGGGTATAGCAGTTGATGTGGTGTATATGGATTTCAGTAAAGCGTTTGATAAGGTTCCTCACGGTAGGCTACTGCAGAAAATACGGAGGCATGGGATTCAGGGTGATTTAGCAGTTTGGATCAGAAATTGGCTAGCTGGAAGAAGACAAATGGTGGTGGTTGATGGGAAATGTTCAGACTGGAGTCCAGTTACTGGTGGTGTACCACAAGGATCTGTTTTGGGGCCACTGCTGTTTGTCATTTTTATAAATGACCTGGAGGAGGGCGTAGAAGGATGGGTGAGTAAGTTTGCAGATGACACTAAAGTCGGTGGAGTTGTGGACAGTGCGGACGGATGTTACAAGTTACAGAGGGACATAGATAAGCTGCAGCGCTGGGCTGAGAGGTGGCAAATGGAGTTTAATGCAGAAAAGTGTGAGGTGATTCATTTTGGAAGGAATAACAGGAAGACAGAGTACTGGGCTAATGGTAAGATTCTTGGCAGTGTGGATGAGCAGAGAGATCTCAGTGTCCATGTACATAGATCCCTGAAAGTTGCCACCCAGGTTGAGAGGGTTGTTAAGAAGGCGTATGGTGTGTTACCTTTTATTGGTAGAGGGATTGAGTTTCGGAGCCATGAGGTCATGATGCAGCTGTACAAAACTCTGGTGCGGCCGCATTTGGAGTATTGCGTGCAATTCTGGTCGCCGCATTCTAGAAAGGATGTGGAAGCATTGGAAAGGGTGCAGAGGAGATTTACCAGAATGTTGCCTGGTATGGAGGGAAGATCTTATGAGGAAAGACTGAGGGACTTGAGGCTGTTTTCGTTAGAGAGAAGAAGGTTAAGAGGTGACTTAATTGAGGCATACAAGATGATCAGAGGATTGGATAGGGTGGACAGTGAGAGCCTTTTTCCTCAGATGGTGATGTCTAGCATGAGAGGACATAGCTTTAAATTGAGGGGAGATAGATATAAGACAGATGTCAGAGGTAGGTTCTTTACTCAGAGAGTAGTAAGGGCGTGGAATGCCCTGCCTGCAACAGCAGTGGACTCGCCAACACTCAGGGCATTCAAATGGTCATTGGATAGACATATGGACGAGAAGGGAATAGTGTAGATGGGCTTCAGAGTGGTTTCACAGGTCGGCGCAACATCGAGGGCCGAAGGGCCTGTACTGTGCTATAATATTCTATGTTCTATATATATTACACCCCTGTAATTTAACACTCCCTGTGAATGTGTAACGGGTGTGTTAGTGTGCGAGTTGAGTTAGATGGGTGGAGAGACTTACCCTGGCAGAGTGGAGTAGATTATTCCTCCTGTTCCAGCGCTGGATACCTGTCCTCTTCTACAATGTGTTGGTGCCACCGCCTCACATGCTGCGCTGGTGTCCCTGCGAGCTGATCTCCACCCTCTACGAGGGTAGAGAGTCTCATGCCGTTCCTCCGCATCCAGCAGTCTGTTGAGGGTAACAGCTGAGTACCTGGGTGCAGACGTCCTTGTATCCATAAGTGGCCATGGACCAAGAAGAATTGGCTGGTGAGTGCAGGGGTTGCCTTTAAATGAAGCGCCCCCCTGATTAAAGGGCATTTGTTTTGCACTTACACATGCTGCAAGTAGAAAAATAACGCAAAACAAAATATTTTCATTGTCAAAGCTAATGGTTGCATTTTGTTCTGCTAGATGGCGCCATTGATCAGGTTTTTAGGGTGAGGGACTGAGACACAACAATGGAGGTAACAGATGGTTCACAGCGGGGGGGAGGGGGGCAATTATTTAATTAATAACCAAGTACAATGCAGTCAATCAGAGTCTTACAAACATGTGATTCAGAAAGGATTGCTGTTTCTGTCGTGGTCCATCCCGCTTCTTTATCACTTTCTTTTGTTGTGATGCATTATTACATCTAGTGCACTCCACAAATGGTCCACATTAAAGGGTCTCGGTCTGCACAAAAAAAGCACTTGGAAAATTTCATACACGCACTCTCTCACACACTCACTCACACACCCACATGTACATCCCACACACACCCACACTCACTCACACACACACAGACCCATATATACACCCCACACACACACCGCACAGACCCACACTCACACAGGCTCAAACACACCCACACACACCCACACTCACTCACACACAGACCCATATATACACCCCACACACACACCGCACAGACCCATACTCACACTGACTCAAACACACCCACACACACCCACACTCACTCACACACACACAGACCCATATATACACCCCACACACACACCACACAGACCCACACTCACACAGGCTCAAACACACCCACACACAACCCACACTCACTCACACACACACAGACCCATATATACACCCCACACACACACCACACAGACCCACACTCACACAGGCTCAAACACACCCTCACACACCCACACTCACTCACACACACACAGACCCATATATACACCCCACACACACACCACACAGACCCACACTCACACAGGCTCAAACACACCCACACACACCCACACTCACTCACACACACACAGACCCATATATACACCCCACACACACACCACACAGACCCACACTCACACAGGCCCAAACACACCCACACTCACTCACACACACACAGACCCATATATACACCCCACACACACACCACACAGACCCACACTCACACAGGCTCAAACACACCCACACACAACCCACACTCACTCACACACACACAGACCCATATATACACCCCACACACACACCACACAGACCCACACTCACACAGGCTCAAACACACCCACACTCATATGCACACACATAGATGCACACTCACAGAACCACACATACATCCCCCACACACACACACACTCACTCACAATCACACACACACATTCACACTCACACAGACCCACATATACATCCCACACACACTCACACTCACTCACAATCACACACACACATTCACACTCACACAGACCCACATATACATCCCACACACACACACTCACTCACAATCACACACTCACATTCACACTCACACAGACCCACATATACATCCCACACACAGACACGCTCACTCACAATCACACACACACATTCACACTCACACAGACCCACATATACATCCCACACACTCACTCACACACTCATACAGATCCACACTCAGACAGACTCAAACACACCGACACACACACACCTATACTTACCCCACACACAGCCACAAGCACACACACACTTACATATCCACACAACCCACACTCACATGTACACACATACACACACACAACCCACACATATACACACAAAAATCACACACACAGACACACACACACTAGCCCACACTCACACACCCACACTCACATGCACACACTCACACACCCACACCAACACTCACACACATCCACACACGCCCACACACACAATTATTCTCACACCCACTCACACTTACACCCACACGCACACTTACACATACACCCCCCCCCATTGAATTTGAATTTGTATTTGTTTATTGGGCAAGCAAGGAGATGGATTAAGGGCTTGCCTTGTATTGGCTTTGTAACTCTGAGAAAGGAATAAAATGAAAAAAATAATATTGGGTGGAATCTTACTAGAATTTGACAAAGTGTTGGTGTCATGTGAGAGTACCTTTAAGACATGGATGTTTAAGCAATGTACCTTTAAGAAAACAGTGATGTCAGAGAGTGGGTGGGGCTGAGCTCAGTACAGCCATTTTGGAAGTTTAGTTTTGCAGTTTGAAAAGAGCTGGTGTGTGTCTGTGTTTGCAGTGAGCTGGATCTCTGCCATGAAAGACTATCTCTGGATCATTTGGGTGATTTAAACTTATATTAGTAAAGCCTTTAACCTGATGTGATTTTGTTAAGGTGTTAAATCTCTTGGAAGTTTGAAGGAACATTTTAAGGAATTATTTACTGTTGCAATATTTTCTGAGTTATCTTTGAAGTAAGGGGTGTTAAGAGATCCAATGTTTATTTAAGATGTTAAGTTGAGTTCATGGAATAAACAGTGTTTTGTGTTTAAAAACCCACGTGTTCATAATTGTAATCCCACACCTAGGGAAAAAGCCGTGTGCTAGGAAAAGCAACAAATCCATTAAAGGGAGAGGTTGGTTGAACTCCATGATACATTTTGGGGTTCTGAAAACGCATCGCCCATAACAGTTAGGCTCAGACAGCAAACTGGTGTGGAACCCTCCAGTTGCACAGACCAGTTTCCTCACGTATTCTTGAGCCTCTTTGCCAAATAAAAACGAGTGGGTGACGTTTACACCATCACTCTGGTGGACCAGGCCTCATAGAGCCAGGAACCGGTTTCAAAGCGATTGGGATGCCATCTTTAAAGGGGCCCCCAATCAGGGCAGCCACCTAATGGCCCCCAGCTCACATCACGGTGGTACCAAGGTTGTCCCCTGACAATCCTCGCCAGCAAAACCACACACACCATTGCCCCACCATGACATTTACTTGCGGAAACCCCACCTCCGACATTCATTGCTGGCATACCTCTCTGCTCCGACATTCAGCACCAGCATCCCCCCCCCCCACCCCCGTACTGAAAATCCTCGCCAGCATTGCAACCCACCACAAACAACGCAGAAATATAGCTGGCACTCCCTCCCACTTTCTCCCCCTCCTAGTGTCCACTCTCCCCCCCCCACCCATCACATATCAATGCACCCACCCCCAAGATGCTCCAACTAGGGTCCACACCTGGCACAGGTTGGCACTGTGCCAACATGGCAGTACAACCTGGCAGTACCAACTTGTGCCGGGGCAGTGCCGTGGCACTGCCCGGGCATGATCCTCTCCCCCCTCCCCCCGAGGGTTATACTTAGCTTTGTGTCCCCGGAGGGAACCCCTCAACTGCCTCATGCCTGGCCAAACCTGTTGCAAACCTCATCGACGTAAGAGGGTGTTGGAGGGGAGGCACTAATTGCATTGAAATGTTTTCAGATTTTAAAAATGAGGTGAATCTCATGATGTCGCTAGTGAGGGGCATGGAAAATTGGGTGAAGCGATCCCTCCGGAGAGAATTGGATTTCCCGATCCTCGCTGGATTTTCTGTCCTCACCGCCAATCCCGTGGGCAACCGCTGTGGGCTCAGTAACATGCACATTGTTGCATCTCTTGTGTGTAGAATGTGGATTGAAAATGATTCGCAGCTGGGGTGGCACGGTGGCGCAGTGGTTAGCTCTGCTGCCTCACAGCGCTGAGGACCCGGGTTCGAACCCTGGCCCTGGGTCACTGTCCGTGTGGACTTGCACTTTCTCCCCGGGTCTGCGTAGGTTTCACCCCCACAACCCAAAAGATGTGCAGGGTAGGTGGATTGGCCATGTAAATTGCTCGTTAATTGGAAAAAAATAATTGGGTACTCTAAATTTATTTAAAAAAAGAAAATGATTCACAGCTGATTTAACTCATCTCACTTCCCGACCAAAACAAAAGTTTGTCACATTTGCACAATAGTTTTATTAAGAATTGCACAGTGGAATTGTTAAGCTGTGGTGTGTGCTAATTTATATGCAGATCCTTTAATCGTGGTACCAATACTAGCAATGTATGGAGATCTACCTCTACTTAATAAGTTGTTTTTCCAATTTATTCTTTTCCCACTTCTTGACCTTGCTACACCAGGCACTGAATAACACAACCTGAGACTTTCAGGTAGATTTTGTTTCAATTCAAATAAAATAAACAAAACTGGGAAAAGCTCAAAATACTCATTAGGTCAGGCAGCACCTGTGGAGTGAGATGAACAGAGTTAACGGGCAGAATCTAGTGAAGCGCCCGGGAGTGGGAAACGAGGTGGGCGGGGGTACTTAATTCCGTGGGAGGTGAAATGTCAGCTTCTCCACGGCGGAAGAGATTTGGGAAGTAGGTTGGTGGCGGATTAAAGGCAGATTGCAATTCCTGTCGGTAACAGGTGGGAATCTGTTTTTAACGCATTAACATGTCCGCCGCTTTCATTCAAACACATGGCCACCGGGTTAAATGAAATTAGGCCAGATTAAATTAAACTGGCGAGAAATGAGAAACATGCACCATCATATTCA
Source organism: Scyliorhinus torazame (assembly GCF_047496885.1). Classification (NCBI taxonomy): domain Eukaryota; kingdom Metazoa; phylum Chordata; class Chondrichthyes; order Carcharhiniformes; family Scyliorhinidae; genus Scyliorhinus; species Scyliorhinus torazame. The sequence goes on along the minus strand of NC_092709.1, from coordinate 294,626,834 downwards.
GTTAAAGGTGGCATGCACCAGGTGAGGTAGCCTTTCTAGTGGGTTTGGAATGGGCAGGGGCTGCTTTTCTTACATGCGGGACTTTGTTGGACCAGCGGCGAGGATGGTGAGCTGTTGTACTTTATAGCGGGTGATCGAGATCAACAAGTGGAGAAGGGGTGGAAGTAGTTCCAAGTCAAAATCCTCCTCTCATACAGGAAGGATGATGCTACTGACTCGCAGGAGGTGGGATTAAACGCACAGTGCTGCATGGAGGGCAACTTCTTGCTGCAGTGGAGCAAGATGGCGCTGGAGAGTGGTGACTCTCTGCGAGCTCTCTCACACAGATCCTCTTTCTACATCTCCCATAACCTACTAATCTCTTGAAACTTAATTCTAACACTAATACAATCACTAACCTATCTCTTTTATGTTCTTGCAGGTTTGAAGATCCTCAGAGGCCTGTGGACTGACACTCTTCCAACCTCTTCCATCGGGCAGGAGATACAAAAGTCTGAGAATACGCACTAACAGATTCAGAAACAGCTTCTTCCCCGCGGTTACCAGACTCCTAAAGGACCCTCTTATGGACTGATCTGATCTCTTCACGCATCTTCTCAACTGAGTAGGGCAGCACGGTAGCATGCTGGTAGCATAGTGGTTAGCACAGTTGCTTCACAGCTCCAGGGTCCCAGGTTCGATTCCTTGCTGGGTCACTGTCTGTGCGGAGTCTGCATGTTCTCCCCGTGTGTGCGTGGGTTTCCTCCGGGTGCTGCGGTTTCCTCCCACAGTCCAAAGATGTGCGTGTTAGGTGGATTGGCCATGCTAAATTGCCCTTAGTGTCCATAAAGGTTAAGTAGGGGTTACGGGAATCGGGTAGATACGTGGGCTTGAGTAGGGTGCTCTTTGTAAGAGCCGGTGCAGACTCGATGGGTCGGGTGGCCTCCTTCTGCACTGTAAATTCTATGATCTATGATCTATTCTATCATCTATGAGTAGTGTTACACTCCTGTATGCTTCACCTGATGCCTGTGTCTATGTATTGACATTGTGTATTTTATGTTTGCCCTATTATGTATTTTCTTTCCATGTACGGAATGAACTGAATGTACGCAGAACAATACTTTTCACTGTACCTCGGTACGTGACAATAAACAAATCCAATCCAACAACTGGCCGGGCCTCGACTGTGCGTAGCTGATTGGCTGGCTGCCACACGGTTGCCCTCGAGGGGACGTCCTGCTGTCGGGTCACTTGCCGCTGAACCAAGATTCTGCCCAACATTTCAGGTTGATGACCCTTCATCAGAACTCAGGCACAGCAAAGTGGAAAATCTCCTCTCAGATCCATCCAATGAACAGTAAGCAATGGAGGAGTGCCACATATTTTAACAATGGGCCACCTCTTCAGTTGTCAAGAGGCAGCACCCAGCAGTATGCTGAGGCCTACGGCAGCGACATTCCAAAACCCATAGCTGCAGGCTGCCGTGGGAAGTTTACTGAGATCCTGTCAAAAGGACACCAGAGGCTCTGCGTAAGGCTCCACCATGGACGGAAACCTAGACTATGGAAATGGTAGTGCTCAAGCAGCGCTGTGCTGATAATCGCAGACAAATGGTGATGGAATGGCAGTATTGACAATTTGGCATTGTGCATCCGTTGTGTGCGGAATCCTATGGTGTCAATAATGATGACCTACTCTTTGAAAGAAAGAACATTGGCTTTTATGTCCCCAGTGTTGGTTGCCCATGGATAGGTTTGCCCCAGTAAAGCATCACTCACCCATTAGATAGATCGATGCACCCTACACCAACTGATGTTGTTAACATCTCCTTTGCTATCCTGGATTGGGAACAGGTATAAACTTTGAGTGATACGGAGACCTTCACAATGGTTGGTGATGCTATGACTATGAAATGAGCTTTGCGAAAGGTCATGGCCCAGAGTTTTCACTTGGTTGTTTTCCCCGGCGCAACTTCCACAAGATATGAAGACCAGCACAACAAATGGTTGAATTTTAAACGCAAAATGTGCTCAGTTTGAATTGAGTTTCTGAGATCTTTTGTACTCGTTTATAAAAATCACATGTATGTCACCCCCAACTACAAAACCTGCCACTGCTGCTCCCAATGAGGTCTCTTCTACACTGGGGAGAGTAAGCGCAGACTGCGTGACTGCTTTGCTTAACATCTTCGATTAGTTCGCAAGCATAACCCTATTTTTCTGTTGCTTGTCATATTAACTCAGCACCTTGCTTTTATGTTCACATGTCTGCCCTTGGCCTGCTGCAATGTTCCAGTGAAGCCCAACACAAAGAGGATCAGCACTTCATCTTCCAATGAGGCATATTTCAGCCCTCGGGTCTCAACATTGAGTTCAATAACTTGAGAATGTGACTTTCCTCTGTCATCTTCTACCCTTTTTACACTATCTCATACATTTATGGTCTTGATACACGCTCAATTACACTCAAGACGAAGTGATTTCATAACTGAAGGCTTTAATCGACTAGAACCTGTTCCCCAGCAGCTTCGGTACAGAAAGTAAAGGCTGTTGGGACGGCACCGTTTCTTATACTCCGCGTGTCAGGGCGGAGCTACGTATCAACAGCCAATGGTAAACTCCTAGGTTTAACCAATGGTCATCAGCCTCTTAGGTACCGCAATACCTGATAATACCACAGTTCTCAATGCAAAAACTCTCCCCTCCCCTCCTGACCCCATCCCCCGACCACCTCCCCCAACCAGGCAATCTGTCTCTTGTTTTTAAGGTTATAACATAGAACAGAGAGTGCAGAAGGAGGCCATTCGGCCCATCGAGTCTGCACCGACCCACTTAAGCCCTTGCTTCCACCATATCCCCGTAACCCAATAATCCCTCCTAACCTTTTTTGGTCACTAAGGACAATTTATCATGGTCAATCCAGCTAACCTGCATGTCTTTGGACTGTGGAAGGAAACTGGAGCACCCGGAGGAAACCCACGCAGACACGGGGAGAACGTGCAGACTCCGCACAGACAGTGACCAGCGGGGAATCGAACCTGGGACCCTGGCGCTGTGAAGCCACAGTGCTATCAACTTGTGCTACCGTGCTGCCCTGCTATAGTTTAATACCCAGCTATAGTTTAATATCCAGCACATTTTCCTTCTCTTTAGCTCTGATGAAGCATCAGATGGGCTCCGAATGTTTTCTTTCCCGACAGATGCTGCCGACCTGTTGAGCTTTTCCAGCATGCTATCTATCCGTGTGAGTTCCCCAGAAGGAATCACTCACTATTGTGAGTTAATTGTGTTCATCTATAGGCCCAAGGAGGCTCTTAAATTGAACTTTTTCTTAGGTGCAAGGACACTGATGGGACCAAAACCTCTTCAAACTTCTGTGTAACTATTTTAAATGCCTAGACTGATCCCTGCATGTGACTCCCATCAAACCCCCACCCCTAGGGGACTCCCCCACCACCTAACTAATCACACCGCCATGGTGTTCCCCAGACCCCCACTTCCATACCCCCCCATTGGATATTCCCCCCTTCCCCCATCCCGTTGACCCCCAGCCACAGGGGACACCCCCCTCACAACCCATAGGTCGGACTCTCATCCTCCTCCATTCCCCCTCCCCTCCCCCACCTGACCCAACCCCCCTGAGCTGAGGGCCCTGACCTGACCCCGTCCCGACTGGAATACCCTGACCTGCATCCCAGGTCTGGCCCTGCCAAAAGTACCTGATGTTGCCTGACCCAAACCCCCTTCCTCCTTCACGGCTGGACCATTCCTTGACCCTCCCCACTACCCCTGATTTTTGACCCACCCTCGATATCCAACACCCCCAGCCCGACCTCCGATCCCCCCCACCAGCCCCGACCTGCCACCCCCCATCCCCAACCTACAATTCCTCCCACCTCCTACTAATCTATGACTCCCCCAACCATCCAAATCCCATCCGCTTACCTGGGTACTTACCTTCACCCTCGCCTGTCAATTCACTGAGCCCTTTTAACTTACATACTTTATAGCAGCTGGTTCAGTAAAAAAGAACTCCCTGAATCCAACACTGCTTGCTTACATTGGGCCCTATGGGAACTCTTTCGCTGCAGGCCCCAAGCAGCTGCAGCCATCGGAGGTGTTGGCCCAGTTTCCTAGAGCAGGTAAGTGCGGATGAAAGCCTTGTAATTCCAACGCTCATCACGTTCCGACACTAGTTGGATGTTTAGGCCCATTAATATTAGCTCCCCATTAAATGCTGGTTTCTGACAGCTTACTGCCAAGAAGCCTTCAATAGCTGTTAAGAAATCTCCCTTGCTTCATTAGCATGTATTAAAATCTGATTATAATATTTAAATACAGCTCCAAACTGTTTTCCTGACTAAAGGATATGTTCTTCAAATGGGTTAGGCACGGAGGTCTTGACAATAAATAGCTTAACGTTTGCATTAAAATAGCAGACAGGCGAGTGGCATATGAAATATTAAGGATTCATTCAACTAAAACCACAAACCATAATTTCCAGATGAATACGTTCACAGCAATTCTTGAGGCTTAAATGAAAGTGAGCACATATCAATGCACAAATCCTTCCTGGAACACTCAGAACATTTCAGACAAATTAAACAATCCTTTCTCCATTAGCATTCCCAACAAATCCAGATCACAATCTTTTCCCTGGATGAATATTTAATAATAATAATCTTTATTGTCAGAAGTAGGCTTACAGTAACACTGCAATGAAGTTACTGTGTAAAGCCCCTAGTCGCCACATTCCAGCGCCTGTTCGGGTACACAGAGGGAAAATTCAGAATGTCCAAATTACCTAACAGTACTTCTTTTGGGACTTGTGGGCGGAAACCGGAACACCCGGAGGAAACACACGCAGACACAGCAAGAACTTGCAGACTCCTTGCAGACAGTGACCCAAGCCAGGAATCGAACCTGGGACCCTGGCGCTATGAAACAACAGTGATAACCACTGTGCTACCATGCCGCCCAGTATTTGGCAATTGAAATTAAACTTGAGTTGCAATGGAATTGAAAACCAAACGAATACTGAAACAATGTTGGGCTTTAAGGTGGGGAGTAACATGCACATGCACATATGGAGGATTTAGGAAATGAATTCTTGAGTGTGGGATTGATGCGGTGAAAGGCTGGGCAGGCAATAGGGAGCCGAGGTACAAGAAACTGATTAAGAAAGGGAAAAGTTAGTATGAATGCAAACTAATGAGGAACATCAAGGTGGACTACCAAAGCTTCTTCAGGTACGTGAAAAGGAAAAGATTAGCTGGGATAAATGTGAGTCCATTACAGGTGGGCACAGGAGAATTAATAGTGGAGGACAGGAAAATGGTGGAGAAACTAAACAGTTACTTTGGCTGGGAGTTTGTGACCCTTCCCGCTGACCAAATCGTCTGGTCCTGCCAAAGGCAACCCACCGCCCCCCCCCCCCACCTCCCCTATCCCCCCCATCCCCCCCCCCCCCCCCACCCCCCACCCGTAGCAGGTTTCCCAGCAGTACATTTGGTGAACAGTGCAACAACGCAAATGGTCATTGACTTCCGCGAGACAGAAGATCAACCAAGGGACTTGTGAAACTAAGGATCTAAAAGCAATTAGTATTAGCAAAGAGGTAGCATGTGAAAATCTGCACCCCAGAGTGTTGAAGGAGGTGGCTCGAGAGATGGTGGGTGCATAACTTAATTCTAACATAACACTATCTCTAACTTTTCTATTTTATGTTCCCTTACAGGTCTGAAACTGAGAAAACGCACTAACAGGTTCAAAAACAGCTTCTTCCCCGCTGTCACCAGACTCCTGAATGACCCTCTTATGGACTGAATTGATCTCTTGGATTGGATTGGATTTTGTTCATTGTCGTGTGTACCGAGGTACAGTGAAAAGAATTTTTCTGCGAGCAACTCAACAGATCATTAAGTACATGAAAATAAATAGATTTATACATAACACCGGCATCGAGTGAAGCATACAGGGGTGTAGTGTTAATCAGGCCAGTCCATAATAGGGTCGTTTAGGAGTCTGGTAACAGTGGGGAAGAAGCTGTTTTTGAGTCTGTTCGTGCGTGTTCTCAGACTTTTGTATCTCCTGCCCGATGGAAGAAGTTGGAAGAGTGAGTAAGCCGGGTGGGAGGGATCTTTGATTATACTGCCCGCTTTCCCCAGGCAGCGGGAAGTGCAGATGGAGTCAATGGATGGGAGGCAGGTTCCTGTGGTGGACTCATAACTCTCTGAAGTTTCTTGCGGTCTTGGGTCGAGCAGTTGCCATACCAGCCTGTGATGCAGCCAGATAGGATGCTTTCCATGGTGTATAGGATGCTTTCTACACATCTTCTCCACTGAGTGGTACTACGCTCCATATGCTTCACCCAATGCCTGTGTCTTCATATTTACATTGTGTATTTATGTATGTCTTAGGTTTTTTCATGTATGGAACGATCTGCCTGGACTGTATGCAGAACAATACTTTTCCCTGTACCTTGGTATAGGTGACAATAAATCAAATCAAATGATCTTACAAAATTCTTTAGATTTTGGAAAGGTTCCTGCAGACTGGAAAGCAGCAAACGTATCCCCAAAATTTACGAAGGGTGGAAGAGGGAGACTGGAGAACTACAGACCTGTTAGTTTGCTGTCAGTGGTGGAGAAAATGTTAACATCTATTAGAAATGAAATTAAATGAAAATCGCTTTTTGTCACGAGTAGGCTTCAAATGAAGTTACTGTGTAAAGCCCCTAGTCGCATTCCGGCGCCTGTTCGGGGAGGCTGGAATGGGAATTGAACCATGCTGCTGGCCTGCCTTGAGTCTGCTTTCAAAGCCAGCGATTTAGCCCTGTGCTAAACCATAACTATGCATTTAGAAAGGAATGGTAAAATTGGGCAGAGCCAGCTTGGGAGGGAAATCAAGTTTGGCAAACCTGTTGGAGTTTTATGGGAATGTTACTTGTACCATGGGTGAAGGAGAACCAGTGGATGTCCTGTATTTGGATTTTCAGAAGGCTTTTGATGAGGTACCGCACAAGAGGTTTGGAAACAAATTAGAGTGCATGGGATGGAGGGAACTTACTCGTATGGATTGAGAATTAGTTATCTGAAAGAAAGCAAAGAGGAATAAATGGATCATTCTCAGGGTGGCATGCTGTTGTTACTAGTGGGGTACCACAAGGATCAGGGCCATGCCCACTGATGTTCACAATCTATATAAATGATTTGGATGTGGCAAGAACTGTAATATTTCCAAGCTTGCCAATGAGACCAAACTGGGTGAGAACGTAAGTTGTGGGGAGGATGCAAGGAGGCTTCAAGAGGACCTGGACAGGCTACGTGAATGGGCTAGAACATGGCAGATGGAGTATAAAGTTATCCACTTTGGAAAAAAAATAGTGTGGCAGAGTATTTCTTAAATAGTGAGAGATTGGGAAGTGTTGATGTCCAAAAGGTACCTGGTTGTCTTTGTTTACGAGTCGCTAAAAGCTAACATGCAGGTGCTACAAGCAATTAGGGAGGCAAAGGAGATGTTGGCCTTCATCACAAAGGGATTTGAGTACAGAAGTAAGAATGATTTTCTGCAATTGTTTGGGGCATTGGTGAGAATGCATCTGGAGTGCTGTGCAGTTTAGGTCCACTTATCTAAGGAAGGATATACTTGCCATAAAAAGATTGCAATGGAGGTTCACCAGACGAATCCCTGGGATGGTGGAATAGATTTATGAGGAGAGATTGAGGTGACTGGGTCTGTATTCCCTACAGTTTCGAAGAATGAGAGGTGACTTCATTGAAACTTACAAAATTCTTCCAGAGCGAGACTGGCTGGATGTAGATAAGGGGCAGGATTCTCCGTTACCCAATGGCGAAATCGGGAATTGCGAACGGGAGAATGGCTTCCGATGCTGAAATCCGGGCAGGCATGGTTTGACGCTGGGTTGCGATGTTCTACCCCTTCCAAATCAGCGCCATCGGGACTCGTGCTGCGAGCAGTTGCACCCCCGTTGGAATGTCAATAGCCGGCCCACCCGCGATGCTCCGCCTCCAATGGCCGAGTTCCCGATGGCGCGGGCTACGTGTGGTCTCAGCGGCCGTGAGCCTGGCATGCCGGCTGCGGAGAGAGAGAGGGCGCATGGACAGTGTCCAGCACCGCCACACTCGGCCGAGATCCGTGCTGCTGGCTGATGGGCTTCTGCCAGGGCTGGGGGGGTGGCCAGGAGGAGGCTGTGGGGTCGGGATGGGTGGGTACGCGGTCCAGCTTGGCAGACACCATCTTTTACGGCGCGATCGGTGCGTGTGTGGGGGAGGGGGGGGGGGTGTAGGCGTACAGCGGCTGGAGCTTGACAGCCCTGTGCATGTGCAGCACGGGATCCAGCGATTCTCCAACCATTATCCGCGCGTTCCGCGGGTGTTTCACGCAGCGCCGGTGCTAGCCTCTCACTGGTAGCATAATCAGTGAGGGCTTTGCTCCAATTTTCCATCGTGAAACACCACGGATCCTCCGTTGGCGTCGGCACTTCGGCTCAGAACGGAGAATCCAGCCCAAGATGTTTCCCTTGGTTGTGAGTCTAAAACCAGAAGACCTTGGGCAGGATTCTCCGACCCCCCCCGCCGGGTGGGAGGATCTCCGAGGGTCGGCGTGAATCCCGCCCCTGCCGCCGTCCCAATTCTCCCGCCCCCCAAAAACTGGCGTGGCGTGAGTCGCTCCTCCTGCCTCGGAGAATGGCGGGGCCCGGCACGACTCAATGGGCCCCGTGGCTGTCCGGATTCTCCGGCCCGCGATGGGCCAAAGTCCCGCGCGTTCTATGCCGTTCCCGCCGGCGTAAATTGGAGTTGGTCCCTTCCCGGAGGGACATGGCGGCGCGGGAGGGCTCTGGTTTTCTTTGGGGGTTGCGGGGGAATCTGGCCCCGGGAGGTGCCCCCACGGTGGCCTGGCCCGCGATCGGGGCCCACTGATCCGCGGGCTGGCATGTGCCGTGGGGGCACTGCATTCCTACACGCCAGCCGTGTATGCCTCCGCAATGGCTGCCGCGAAGGTGAACCTGCCTGCGCATGCGCGGGGATGACGTCAGCAGACGCTGACGCTCCTGCACATGCACGGACCTGCACCGGCCGGCGGTGTCCCTTCGGTCCCGGCTGGCGCAGCGCCAAAGGCCTTCCACGCCAGCCGGCGAAGCGCAAACCACACCGGCGCCGTCCTAGCCCCTGAAGGCGTGGAGGATTCCGCATCTTTGGGGCGGCCCGATGCCAGAGTGGTTCCCACCACTCCACTGCACCGTTTCTGCCCGCCCCGTCGATTCCCGGAAAATCCCACCCATAATCTCAGGCTAAGGCGTAGGCCATTTTAGACTGAGATGAAGAGAAATATCTTCACTCTGAAGGTGGTGAACTTTTGGAATTCTCTATCCCATGGGTTGTAGAAGCTCAATCATTGAGCATGTTCAAGACAGAAACTGATAGATTTCTGGAGACTCATGACATCAAGAGATATGGAGATAGTGTGCAAAAGTGGCGCTGGTGATCAAAACTTTGACAAAGGGTCATCTGGACTCAAAACATTCACTCTTTTCTCTCCCTACAGATGCTACCAGACCTGCTAAGATTTTCCAGCATTTTCCCTTTTGGTTTCAGATTCCAACATCTGCAGTCATTTGCTTTTATCTAATAATATTCATTGTTTGGTCTCCTCTCATTCTCTTTTCAATTTAGGTGGTTCCCGATACAGTGCAAAACAGAATTTGCTGTTCCAATTCTTTAAGCGATAAAGATTATTTCATATTGGTAAGCAATACAATTTTTAAACTTCTTTGAATAATTGGAATGGGAGATTTACCATCATGTAAAGGTATCCAGTAGATTACTTTCTTTTATATTATAAATAATAACAATAACCTTTAATTGTCACAAGTATGAAGTTACTGTGACAAGCTCCTAGTTGGCTCATTCCAGCACCTGTTCAGGTAAGCTGGTACAGGAATTGAACCCATGCTGCTGGCCTTATTCTGCATCACAAAACAGCTGTCTAGCCCACTGAGCTAAACTAACCCTTAGGAACTGAAGATATATTTGCAGTGCCTGGAATCTACTACGGCATTGAACTAGTAATCCAGAAACCCAGCGTAATGCTCTGGGGGCCTGGGTTCAAATCCCACCACTGCAGGTGGTGAAATTTGAATTGAATTAAAAATCTGGAATTAGAAGTCTAATGATGACCATTAAATCGTTGTTGATTGTCATAAACACCCATCTGATTCACTAAGGCCCTTTAGGGAAGGAAATCTGCCATCCTTACCTGGTCTGGCCTACATGTGGCTCCAGATCGACAGCAATGCGGTTGACTCTTAATTGCCTCCTCACAGGTAAATAGGGATGGGCAATAAATGCTGGCACACCCACATCCCATGAAAAGATAAACGAAAACATTACCCCTTTAGCTCTACTAAATTTGCTTAACTGTTCCACATCAATGCTGTTGCTATGAAGCCAAGAGAATCACAGTCAGGGGCTAAAGATAAATTTCAAATCCTCTAATCTGTCAACAATGCTGAACTTCAAGCTGTGGGAATAGCCAGGTTTTACCAGTGCTGCACTCTGAGTTGATTCATCTGATGCCAATACGGTCCATGGTGGCCATAAATTCTTGACAAATGCACACCTTGCTCATTGTTCCCAAATACTGCTGCTCTGAGCCTGGTGGTAGCATTAAACCTCTGCTGAACAATGTGCCCTGACACTGGAATCAATTCCACTCTTTTTTATAGTACGAAGTCTTACAACACCAGGTTAAAGTCCAACAGGTTTGTTTCGATGTCACTAGCTTTCGGAGCGCTGCTCCTTCCTCAGGTGAATGAAGAGGTATGTACATACCTCTGCATTCACCTGAGGAAGGAGCAGCGCTCCGAAAGCTAGTGACATCGAAACAAACCTGTTGGACTTTAACCTGGTGTTGTAAGACTTCGTACTGTGATCACCCCAGTCCAACGCCGGCATCTCCACATCATGACTCTTTTTTATGCAACTGATGCCAAAGTTATGTGAAGAAATAGAGCACATCTAACATCTGAATACTATTTTCAAGGTTAAGTACAGACTGAAATGATCAAATACTGTAGCGAACATGGTGGTTTCAGTATTACTGTGGCTGGGAATATTATTTGCAAAGGGCGACAGACTGGAGATGTGGGGAGAGCTAAATATTGCTGATTTATTTGATTATGTTTAGTGATCTGGAGATTTATGCATAAGGGTAAATAAGTGGATGGAACCCACAATGTGTTATGTTGGATACTGCAGACGCAGCTGGCATGATTTGCTGCATGGCTTCTCACGGGAGCCCGGTGACTCCACAGATCAAACATTCAGTTGAATTGGTTGGCAGGATGGGAGGTACGGATGTGCCTGTGGACCATGCGGCATGACATGTGCATGTCAGGTGGATTGGCCATACTAAATTGTCCCTTTGTGTCCAAAAGGTTTAGGTGGGTTGCGGGGATAGATGGGGTTACAGGGCCTAGGTAGCGATGCTCTTTCGGAGGGTTGGTGCAGACTCCGATTGGCCTCCCTCTGCACTGTAGGAATTCCGTGATTCTATGAACCATTTTGCAATCAATGTCCGTGAGTGCCACATGCCAGGGCCTGTGAATACCAGGGCCTGTTTGAAGCTTCTGTTCGGTGTGACAGCCCAAGTGGACTGTAGTAAGCCCCATGATGCAGTTTACTTTAACTTCCAAAAGGGTTTTAATAAAATTCAACATGAAAGGTCATTAATTAAACTGCAAGCTGTGGTGATTCAGGTTCAACCCTTGGATTGGACAAGTAAAACTGGCTGGAGGGTAGGAAAGAATCAATACCTATTAGAGGAGTAAAGCCAGAGTGAAAAATATGAGGTTCTCCAGGGCCTGGTGTTAGGATCAATATTCATCCAAATGAACATACACAGAATCAAAGCATGGCTGCAGCATCGGAGAAAGCCATGGTCGTTCTCTGAAAGCACAATTCAGCTAGTCCCATTTCCTGCCTGTTCCACGGAACACAGCAAACCTTTCTCTTCAGAGCTTTATTCAATTTTCTCCTGAAGGCCTTGATTGAATCTACAGCCACCAGACTCTGAGTCAGCCCGTTCCATATCATAGCCACTTGTTGCACGAAAACGTTTTTCATCATGCCGTTGCTGGGTTGTTTTTGCCATTCACCTGAAATCAGTGTGCTCTGGTTTTGTCATTCAGACAATGGGAAATAGTTTCTTCCAATCAACTCTGTCTAAATCCTCATGATCTTGAACAACTTTCTCAACCTTCTTGACTCTAAGGAGAACAGTCTTGGAGTCTCCAAATTATTAATATAACTGAAGTCTGTCATCCCTAGAACTATTCTGGTAAATCCTTTCTGCACCCTCTCTGAAGTATTCATATACTGACTTCCGGTCATGACGTTGGGCTGATCAGTCGGACGTCAGGTGGCTATCCTCCCGTAGATCCATAAAACAATCACTTTTTAGCAAAAACCTGCCAAAAAAAACAACGATTCGTTCGCCAAACGTTAACAGGACGGGGGAAGAAAGAAAGAGAGAGGAAAATGACAGGAGAAAGCCAGTCCAGGGGAGACCAGGAGTGGAAGGAGTCTGGAATGGAGGCAGTCGGACGAGCCGATCAGCACACAAGGTGGCGGAGCGCAAGCGAAAAGGGAAATCCAACCAAGCACAAAACCCTCCTTCACCGGGAGGGAACTGGAAGGCGTCCCTCTCAGAGGCACTGAAGGAGCACCGTCTGGAGATTAAAACGGACATACAGGCCGCAGTGAAAGATACGGTGGTCGAAACACTGGTGCAAATACAGATCGCCCTGAGCAGGGCTGAAAAGAAACTGGAGGCCCAAGAAGCCACCATCAAGGACCCAGAAAGATTTCCCACATGAAGCTGTTCCCAGTCTACTTTGGCCAGATCCTGCCTGATTCCAATACAATTTGCCCCAATTCCCCCAATCTAAAACTGTTTTCTTTGCAGGCCATCTACGAAAAGGTTAAGGAGCAATGGTAAAACATATGCATGTACATTCATAAGGATTAGAAGTAAGAATTGAGTGCAACAGTAAGTAAATATAAATAAAAGGTTATACAGAACAGTCCTTGACTTGCAAGGAATAAGTTGATTCCAGTATAATTGATTCTGCAGGCGAGTAGCTGATCTTTCAACTCTCAATGTTCTGCGGTTTGGTAGCGCTGTTTCAGTGTTTTTTTTCCAGCTGAGATCATAGAACATAGAACGGTACAGCCCAGAACAGGCCCTTGGCCCCTCGATGTCGTGCAGAGCATTGTCCGAAACCAAGATCAAGCTATCCCACTCCCTGTCATTCTGGTGTGCTCCATGTGCCTATCCAATAACCGCTTGAAAGTTCCTAAAGTGTCCGACTCCACTGTCACAGCAGGCAGTCCATTCCACACCCTAACCACTCTCTGAGTAAAGAACCTACCTTGGACATCCCTCCTATATCTCCCCCCCTGAATCTTATAGTTATGCCCCCTTGTAACAGCTACATCCACCCGAGGAAATAGTCTTTGAACGTCCACTCTATCTATCCCCCTCATTATCTTATAAACCTCTATTAAGTCGCCTCTCATCCTTCTCCGTTCCAAAGAGAGAAGCCCTAGCTCCCTCAACCTTTCCTCATAAGACCTATCCTGCAAACCAGGCAGCATCCTGGTAAATCTCTTTTGCACCCTTTCCAATGCTTCCACATCCTTCCTCTAATGAGGTGACCAGAACTGCACACAATACTCCAAATATGGTCTCACCGGGGTCATGTATAGTTGCAGCATCACCCCGCGGCTCTTAAACTCAAGCCCCCTGTTATTAAACTCGAACACACTATAGGCCTTCTTCACGGCTCTATGCACTTGAGTGGCAACCTTCAGAGATCTGTGGACATAAACCCCAAGATCTCTCTGTTCCTCCACATTCCTCAGAACCCTGCCATTGACCCTGTAATCCGCATTCAAATTTGTCCTACCAAAATGAATCACCTAGCGCTTATCAGGATAAACTCCATCTGCCATTTTTCAGCCCAGCTCTGCATCCTATCAATGTCTCTTTGCAGCCTACAACCGCCCTCCACCTCATCCACTACTCCATCAATCTTGGTGTCAGCAGCAAATTTACTGACCCACCCTTCAGACCCCTTCTCCAAGTCATTGATAAAAGTCACAAATAGCAGAGGACCCAGCACTGATCCCTATGGTACACCGCTGGTAACTGGTCTCCAGTCTGAAAATTTTCCATCCACCACCATCCTCTATCTTCTATGTGATAGCCAGTTACTTATCCAATTGGCCAAATTTCCCTCTACCCCACACCTCCTTACTTTCTTCATGAACCGACCATGGGGAACCTTATCAAACGCCTTACTAAAATCCATGTATACGACATCAACTGCTCTACCACAATTCAGTGTCTTTCTAGCTCTCCTAAGCCCTTTTTTCAGCTCATTCCTTGCTACCTTGTAACCCTCAAGCGACCCTACTGAACCTTGTTTTCTCATCGTTACATACTCTTCCTTTTTCCTCTTGACAAGACATTAAACCTGTTTTGTGAACCATGGTTCCCTCACATGGCCATTTCCTCCCTGCCTGACAGGGACATGCCTATCAAGGACACACAGTATTTGTTCCTTGAACAATCTCCACTTTTCATTTGTGCCTTTCCCTGACAGTTTCTGTTCCCATCTTATGCTCCCTAATTCTTGCCTAATCGCATCATAATTACCCCTCCCCTAATTATAAACCTTGCCCTGCCTTATTGCCCTATCCCTCTCCATTGCAATAGTGAAAGACACCAAATTGTGGTCACTATCTCCAAAGTGCTCTCCCACAAACAAATCTAACACTTCGCCCGATTCATTACCCAGTACCAAATCCAATGTGGCCCCCCCACCCTCTTGTCGGCCTATCCACATATTGTGAGAGGAAACCCTCCTGCACACACTGTACAAAAACTGCCCCATCCGAACTGTTCGACATATAGAGGTTCCAATCAATATTTGGAAAGTTAAAGTCACCCATGACAACTACACTGAGACCTCCACACCTATCCATAATCTGTTTTGCAATTTCTTCCTCCACATCTCTATTACTATTTGGGGGCCTATAGAAAACGCCTAACAATGTGACTGCTCCTTTCCTATTTCTAACTTCGGCCCATATTACCGCAGTCGGCAGATCCCCTTCAAACTGCCTTTCTGCAGCCGCTAAACTATCCTTGATTAACAATGCAACTCCTCCACCTCTTTTACCACCTTCCCTACTCTTACTGAAACATCTATACCCTGGAACTTCCAACAACCATTCCTGTCCCTGTTCTAACCATGTCTCCGTAATAGCCACAACATCGTAGTCTCAAGTACCAATCCACGCTCCAAGTTCACCTACCTTATTCCGGATGCTCCTTGCATTAAAGTAGACACACTTCAACCCACCTTTCTGTCTGCCGGTACACTCCTGTGACCTTGATACCCTCCTCAGTACCTCACTACTCTCGACACTGGCTTCTGGAACACAACTCGTTTTCCCAGCCCCCTGACAAATTAGTTTAAACCCCCCCCCCCGAAGAGCCATAGCACATTTCCCTCCCAGGATATTGGTGCCCCTCTGGTTCAGGTGCAAACCGTCCTGTCTGTGCAGGTCCCACCTTCCCCAGAATGTGCTCTAATTATCCACGTACCTGAAACCCTCCGTCCTACACCATCCCTGCAGCCATGTGTTTATATGCACTCTCTCCCTGTTCCTCACCTCACTAGCACGTGGCACCGGCAACAAACCAGAAATGACAACATGGTTTGTCCTGGCTCTCAGGTTCCATCCTAGCTCCCTAAATTCCTGTTATAAATCCCCGTCCCTTCTCTTACCTATGTCGTTGGTACCGATGTGTACCACGACTTGTGACTGCTCCCCCTCCCCTTTAAGGATTCTGAAAACACGGTCTGAGACGTCACGGACCCAGGCAACATACCATCCGTGAGTCTCTTTCGCTGCCACAGAACCGTCTATCTGTCCCTCTAACTATCGAGTCCCCAATAACTATTGCTCTCCTGCTCTCCCTACTTCCCTTCTGAGCCACAGGGACGGACTCAGTGCTGGAGATCCGTTCACCGTGACTTACCCCTGGTAGGTCGTCCCCCTCAACAGTATCCAAAACGGTATACTTGTTACTGAGGGGAACGACTGCTTCCTCCCAGCCCCTCCCACTGTCACCCATCTACCTTGATTCTTCGGAGTAACTACATCCCTGAAGCTACTATCTATGACCACCTCTGCTTCCCGAATGATCTGAAGTTCGTCCAGCTCCAGCTCCAGTTCCCTAACGCGGTTTCTGAGGAGCTGGAGATGGGTTCACTTCCCACAGGTGAAATCAGCAGGGACACTGACGGCGGACAAACATTCTGCAGGAGGAACATTGCACTGCCTTCCCTGCCATCCCCTCTAGACAAAAAAAGAAAAAGAAAGAAAGAGCTTACCTGTTATTCACTCTACCAATTAGGTTAAAGGAGGTGGAAGGGTGGGGGACACTACAAGTATAGTGTTTAGGGTTTAGAAACTGCCCAACTTAAATACAGGTAAAAATAAAACAGCAACCACTGCGCCCCACACGAGAACAGCAATCAGCTGTTATGGGCCTGCGCAAACAATTTAAATCTTTACTACTTACCCAGCAGTCACTCTGTCCTCAGTCCGACCGGATTCAGCTGGAAACTCCCAACAGTAAGTTTTTTAAAAAATGTAAAAATTTACTTCTCTTCTCAGCAAGCACTGACTCAGTAACCACTGCGCCCCGCATGATAACCTCAGGGAAAAGAAAAACTACTTACCAGTCACCAGCCAATCACTTACCTGCAGGCTGTGACGTCACGGTTCAACTTCTTTCTACTTCTACCTGCCCTCAAGTCTCCGTCTTGATCTTTACTCGGCTGGGAACCTTACAGTGATTGTCTTTTTTTTTGGTTAGAGGAGGAGGTAGGGAGGGAAACACTGAAGAAGTGTTTCGGGTTTAACTGTCACTTGACAACAGCTCCTCCACACAGCACCTTCAAGATACGGTGACCGCAATGCACTGATGCAAACTTCCCCCGCAACAGCCAATCAGCAGCTCCACTCTACTGCCCTCTGCTGGATGCTTGCCTTCACTTGAACACCGAGGGTGTCTTGCTCAGTTACACTTTCTGGATGCAGTGACCACAATGCACTGATGCAAATTTGCCCCGCAACAGTCAATCAGCATCTCCGCTCTACTGCCCTCTGCTGGATGCCTGCCTTCACTTGAACACCAGATTGACTTCCACAGTTAGAGAGAGAATTTTAGGTAATCCTGAAAAGATGGCTATTTTTTGGAAGGACATTGTTTCTGGTACTATAATCACAATCCTTCAAACATTCAAACCTTTCTGCTGCTTTTCCTCTCAGCACACACACACTGACCAACAGAGAGACAAAGGCAGCAGGCAGGAAAGCAAGCTTTTAACCCCCTTCTTTGTATATTTCAACAGGAAACCTGAGTACACTAGCTGGTCTGGGCAATTACACCCAGGGTCTTTGAGAGGAGATAGTTGACCTGTTCCTTTATCTTTACCGGAGGTGGTGATAAACTTCAGATCCTTTTAGAAGTACCTTGTCTGCAAGCTCAGGGAGGGGTTCCATTGTCCCTTAGACAATTTGAGTCCGTGGCTGACTTGTACAATCTCAGCCATCTTCTGGGTTTATGCCCTTTTAAAATATAAAACTTGGGTCTTTTTAAAGTATAATATTTCTGTGTATACGTCCCTGTTTTTATTCTCCTTCATCATGAGAACAGCTGACATCTGGAGTGACAGCTTAGGCCTCTGACACTCAGAGGCCAGACACTCGCTAAGCCCAATGAAGAAAATGAGCCTCTGGACTCGGCCAGATGAGACATGTTGGGGATACCGAGGAAGGCAGGGAAACTTCGGACAGAGATGCCAGAGGCAATGCTCAGATCCTGAAGCAGTCCATGTCCAAATGCAGCAACATCTGGGCAATATCCAGGCTTGGGCAGACAAATGGCAAGTGACATTCGTGCCACACAAGTGCCAGGCAATGATCATCTCAAAGAAGATGGAACCTAAACATCGCCCCTTGACATGCAAGGACATTGCCATCGCTGAATCTCCCATTATCAACATCCTGGGGTTACCATTAACCAGAAACTGAACTGGACTAGCCAAATAAATACTGTGGTGACACAGGCAGGTCAGAGGCTAGGAATCCTACGGCGAGTAACTCACCTCCTGACTCCTCAAAGCCTGTCCATCATTTACAAGGCACAAGCCAGGAGTGCAATGGCATACTCTCCACTTGCCTGGATGAGTGATACTGGTTTGCACTGAGTGCTGCATTTTGGTGCATTTGAGTGCTACAGTGAGAGTTTGAAATAAAATGAAAATCGCTTATTGTCACAAGTAGGCTTCAAATGAAGTTACTGTGAAAAGCCCCTAGTCGCCACATTCCAGCGCCTGGTACAGGAATTGAATATGCTGCTGGTCTGCCTTGGTCTGCTTTCAAAGCCAGCTCTTTAGCTCTGTGCTAAACCAGCCCCAGTTTGGTGACTGAGGGATAATAAGGGTTCATTTTTGTCTAAAGTCTAGTCTTTCTTTTATTTAGTTAATTAACTTAAAAGTTGCTGTTTGGTTTAGAAGAAGGTGAATTTTCAATCAGCTTTAAATCTACTTGTAGCTACTTGCAGCTGGAGCTTGTTAATTAGTTAATTGGAGTAGGCCAGTTTTCAGAGGCTAGATTCACAGTATAAATGTGAGCCAGCTACAGTGCAGACTTTGTTTGCACTGAGTGCTGAATTTGGGTGCATTTGAGTGCTATAGTGAGAGTTTGGTGACTGAGGGAATTAGGTGAGGAGGGAGTAAGGTGCTCCTTTCATTTCATTTCCTACATTTCCTTAAAGAGCGTGAAGGGAGCTGGGAGTTTGCAGAGATGCAGCTGACTGGTAGCAGAGTTGGAGGGCAGAGTTCAAGTTGGTCCACAGGGCAGCTATATTCTGTAAGGTAAGAGGTGATGGAGGCTAGGGCAGTTGCATGCTCCTCCTGTAGGATCTGGGTGGTGAGGGATACCACCGGTGTCCCCGCTGACTATACCTGCTGGAAGTGCACCCAACTCGAGCTCCTCAGAAACCGTGTTAGGGAACTGGAGCTGGATGAACTTTGGATCATCCGGGAGGCAAAGGGGGTAATAGACAAGAGTTACAGGGAGGTAACCGCACCCAAGGTACAGGACAAGAGTAGCTGGGTTGCAGTCAGGGGAAAGAAAACAAACGGGCAGACAGTGCAGGGATCCCTCGTAGCCGTTCCCCTTCAAAACAAGTATACCCTTTTGGATGCTGTTGGGAGGGATGACCTACTGGGAGAAGGCCTTAGCGGCCAGGTCTCTGGCACTGAGTCTGGCTCTGGGGCTCAGAAGGGAAGGGGGAGAATAGAAAAGCAATAGTGATAGGAGACTCAATGGTTAGGAGAATAGATAGGAGATTCTGTGGTCGCGTGCGAGACTCCCGGAAGGTATGTTCCTCCCGGGTGCCAGGGCCAGGGATGTCTCGGATCGTGTCTTCAAGATCCTTAAGTGGGAGGGTCAGCAGCCAGAAGTTGTGGTGCACATTGGTACCAACGACGTAGGTAGGAAAAGGGGTGTGGATGTAATAAACGAGTTTAGGGAGTTAGGCTGGAAGTTAAAAGCCAGGACAGAGTTGTCATCTCTGGTTTGTTGCCGGTGCCACGTGATAGCGAGGCTAGGAATAGGGAGAGAGTGCAGTTGAACACGTGGCTGCAGGAATGGTGTAGGAGGGAGGGCTTCAGGTATTTGGATAATTGGAGCGCATTTTGAGGAAGGTGGGATCTGTACAAGCATCCGAACCAGAGGGGCACCAATATCCTGAGAGGGAGGTTTTCTAGTACTCCTCGGGAGGGTTTAAACTAATTTGGCAGGGGAATGGGAACCGGATTTGTAGTCCAGCAACTATGGTAGCCGATGTTCAGGATGTCAAAGTGTGTAGTGAGGCAGTGGGGAACGGAACACTGACAAAGGAGAGTAATGGCAGGCACGGAGATGGGTTGAAGTGTGTATACTTCAACGCAAGAAGCATCAGGAATAAGGTGGATGAACTTAAGGCATGGATCGGTACTTGGGACTACGATGTGGTGGCCATCACGGAAACTTGGATAGAAGAGGGGCAGAAATGGTTGTTGGAGGTTCCTGGTTATAGATGTTTCAATATGATTAGGGAAGTTGGTAAAAGAGGTGGGGGGGTTGCATTGTTAATTAGTGATGGTATAACAGCTGCAGAAAGGCAGTTCGAGGAGGATCTGCCTACTGAGGTAGTATGGGTTGAAGTCAGAAATAGGAAAGGAGCAGTCACCTTGTTGGGAGTTTTCTATAGGCCCCCCCAATAGCAGCAGAGATGTGGAGGAACAGATTGGGAAACAGATTTTGGAAAGGTGCAGAAGTCACAGGGTAGTAGTCATGGGTGACTTTAACTTCCCAAATACTGAGTGGAAACTCGTTAGATCAAATGGTTTGGATGGGGTGGTGTTTGTGCAGCGTGTCCAGGAAGCATTTCTAACACAGTATGTAGATTGTCCGACCAGAGGGGAGGCCATATTGGATTTGGTACTTGGTAATGAACCAGGGCAAGTGATAGATTTGTTAGTGGGGGAGCATTTTGGAGATAGTGACCACAATTCTGTGACTTTCACTTTAGTAATGGAGAAGGATAGGTGCGAGCAACAGGGCAAGGTTTACAATTGGGGGAAGGTTAAATACGATGCTGTCAGACAAGAACTGAAGTGCATAAGTTGGGAACATCAGCTGTCAGGGAAGGACACAACTGAAATGTGGAATTTGTTCAAGGAACAGATACTACGTGTCCTTGATATGTATGTCCCTGTCAGGCAGGGAAGAGATGGTCGAGTGAGGGAACCATGGTTGACAAGAGAGGTTGAATGTCTTGTTAAGAGGAAGAAGGATACTTATGTAAGGCTGAGGAACAAGGTTCAGACAGGGCGCTGGAGGGATACAAGATAGCCAGGAGGGAACTGAAGAAAGGGATTAGGAGAGCTAAGAGAGGGCATGAAAAATCTTTGGCGGGTAGGATCAAGGAAAACCCCAAGACCTTTTACACATATGTGAGAAATATGAGAATGACTAGAGCGAGGGGTATATCTGATCAAGGACAGTAGCGGGAGATTTTTATTGAGTCTGAAGAGATAGGAGAGGTCATGAACAAGTACTTTTCTTCAGTATTTACAAATGAGAGGGGCCATATTGTTGGAGAGGACAGTGTGAAACAGACTGGTAAGCTCGAGGAGATACTTGTTAGGAAGGAAGATGTGTTGGGCATTTTGAAAAACTTGAGGATAGACAAGTCCCCCGGGCCTGATGGGATATATCCAAGGATTCTATGTGAAGCAAGAGATGAAATTGCAGAGCCGTTGGCAATGATCTTTTCGTCCTCACTGTCAACAGGGGTGGTACCAGCGGATTGGAGAGTGGTGAATGTCGTGTCCCTGTTCAAAAAAGGGAATAGGATAACCCTGGGAATTACAGGCCAGTTAGTCTTACTTCGGTGATAGGCAAAGTAATGGAAAGGGTACTGGGGGATAGGATTTCTGAGCATCTGGAAAGACACTGCTTGATTAGGGATAGTCAGCACAAATTTGTGAGGGGTAGGTCTTGCCTCACAAGTCTTATTGAATTCTTTGAGGAGGTGACCAAGCACATGGATGAAGGTAAAGCAGTGAATGTAGTGTACATGGATTTTAGTAAGGCATTTGATAAGGTTCCCCATGGTAGGCTTCTGAAGAAGGTAAGGAGGCATGGGATAGTGGGAAATTTGGCCAGTTGGATAACAAACTGGCTAACCGATAGAAGTCAGAGAGTGGTGGTGGATGGCAAATATTCAGCCTGGAGCCCAGTTACCAGTGGCGTACCTCAGGGATTAGTTCTGGGTCCTCTGCTGTTTGTGATTTTCATTAATGACTTGGATGAGGGAATTGAAGGGTGGGTCAGTAAATTTGCAGACGGTACGAAGATTGGTGGAGTTGTGGATAGTTGAGGGTGCTAGGCCTTTTCTCATTAGAACGGAGAAGGATGCGGGGCGACTTGATAGAGGTTTATAAGATGATCACGGGAATAGATAGAGTAGACAGTTAGAGACTTTTCCCCCGGGTGGAACAAACCATTACAAGGGGACATAAATTTAAGATGAATGGTGGAAGATATAGGGGGGATGTCAGAGGTAGGTTCTTTACCCAGAGAGTAGTGGGGGCATGGAATGCACTGCCTGTGGAAGGAGTTGAGTCGGAAACATTAGGGACCTTCAAGCGGCTATTGGATAGGTACATGGATGACGGTAAAATGATGGGGTGTAGATTAATTTGTTCTTAATCTAGGACAAAAGTTCAACACAACATCGTGGGCCGAAAGGCCTGTTCTGTGCTGTATTTTTCTATGTTCTATGTTCTCTGGTTGCTTCAATGGTCATGGGCCCTCCTATAGAGCCCCATATAGGTTGGGCAAATCAAATTAGTTACAATACTCTAGAGGAAGAATTCTTCGAGTGTACACGGGATGGTTTTCTATAACAATACATTGAGGAGCCAATTAGAGAACAGGCCATCCTAGACTGGGTATTGTGTAATGAGAAAGGAATAATTGGCAATCTAGTTGTGCGAGACCCCTTGGGAATGGGTGATCATAATATGATAGAATTCTTCATCAAGATGGAGAGTGACGTAGTTGATTCAGAAACAGGTCGGTCTTCACAAACCGAAAGGGGTTCCACTCAATGAATCTACAGCTGGTGTGTGGCTTTGCGATGAGCATCATGTACGTCTGTGTCCAATACCCAGGCAGTCTGCATAATGCCTTCATCCTGGCATACTCGACGGTTCCTGGCGGTTCGAGGCACACCTCCGGCTGGGTGGCAGGGGTTTTCTGCTGCGGTCGTGGCTGATGATGCCTATCCAGGGGCCACAGACCGATGCCCATGTAGCGATCAGGGGCATGATCAAGTGGTGCTTCAGCATCCTGGTGCGTGGACCGCTGTGGAGGGGTCCTCCAGTATGGCCTCCCACATCGTGGTGGCCTGCTGCGTCCTCCACAACAGGGCACAGCAAAGTGGCGATGTGGAGGAGGAGGATGAACGGCAGCCCTTGTCCGACGAGGAGGATGCGGGGCAGGCCGCACATGGGGCCCTCCAGGCACGGGAGGCCGCACAACATGTGCGCCTGGGCTGGTGTGCACGGGATGCTCTAATCACCTCCAAGTTCACCAACTACGGGAACTGGTCAGGGGCGTGGATATTGCATCCCACCCCCACACTGTCTTCACCCCCCCCAACCCCGCCAGCTGACCACCCCCTCCCATGGACACCCTCCCTGTGCCATCCCCTGCTTGCAACCCCCTCCGTGATTCGTACCTGCCTCACTGCGGGATGTGTGCCCCTGGGTTGGCAGTAACACTGAGTCAGGTCCATGGGTTGGAGGATGATGACAACCCACTCTGTGATGAGGTCTGGTGCGCCGCACCATTTGACAACATCTGACTCCTGCCCATGGTAGCACGTTCCACCTGGGTGATCCCCGCATGCGAGCTGGCCATTCCATCACACAGTCCCAGCGGATCCCTGGGGTGGCAGAGGTGGGGAGGGTGTGGGAGGGGTGTGGTTGGGGCTGGGACGCAGGAGCGTGAGCGATGGCTGAACTGTGGTCCCTGGGCCCAGCCCACCCACAACATCGGACTATTCCCCACCCAACCCCGCTGCCCTCTGCACCCCCTCTGCGGCCAGCCCAGCCCAGCTCATCCCTCACGTCCTTCTGACAGCACTGAGGCGGGTTGTTACGTTGTGCTCAGGTGTTTAATGTGAACAAATATATACAGGTTGTGCCCTAGCCCCCATCGCTATACTGTGCTCTGCATTCATGCCAACTTAACTTGTGTCTACTTTTCTGGCCTTATGGGAGCCCCGACGGTAAATCAGGAGTGGAGACAGCCTGTTGCGATTCCTGCCCTGTGACCCGGATCCCCTTTGGCGGGCGTCTTCTGGGGTGACCGGGCCTGGATTGACCCGGCTGCTGCTCGGGTGCTCCAGGTGGTGCGGTGTCGCTCTGTTCTGCCCGCTGCCCATGTGGATGCGCCAGGGACAGGAGAGGAAGGAGTTCTGGCACCTCTCCTGTGGGACTCACCAGCATGTGCCCCATTGTCGCCTCCTCCCTCGGGGTGCCTGATAGCTCCCAAGATACTCCGTAGGACAGGGGTGCGAGCTCCCCGCCACCTGGTACTGCCAGTCCTGGAGGCCTGCCCACGTCTCGATCAAGGTCTCCATGCTCGTGGCCATGGAGCACAGGGAGTGGACCACCTCCGTCTGCGACTGTGCCACACCACACTGTGACTGTGCCCCCACCTTCTGGGTCTGTGCCACATTAGCTAGTGACTGCGCCATCTCCGTAAGGGACTGGACCACCCCCCTCTGCGACTGTGCCATGTAAGCCAGCGGCTGGGCAATACCGCCGCCGTTCTCAGCCATGGCCCGCTTTGACTGGGCCACGTTCAGGAGCGTCGCTGCAATGTCCAGGTGGCTCTGGCACATGGCTGCCTGTGATAGGGCAGCCCTATCCTGGGCCTCGGCCACCGCCTGCACAGAATGCCCAGGCCTAGGCCAGGCTGATCCGTGGCCGAAACCATTGTCCCCAAAGCCACCACCACGGATGTCACCCACGAGGTGATGGCCTGGGTGGCACACATGGCCGGCACCACCTCCTGCTCCTACATGCGGTTGGACTCCTCCACCTGCTCCTGCAGGTTCTGGCTGCCCGCCCACAACCCCTCATGTAGTCCCTGGCTCTGCGACTACATCTCCACGATCGATGGGGCTCTCCGTTCCAGAAGCCCAAAACCCGCCTGGATGGCAGCTAGTTCCTGGGGTCTGCCTGCTATCCGACCGTCTACCCCCTTGGGATTTCCTGCCTCCATCTGATGTATCGGAGCATTTGTGTGGTGAGCGGCAGATAGTGTCCGAGGAGCATTTTCACTAAAGCGCGTAACCAAGGTGATTGTCTCTGGGATGGTGGAGGGTGTTAGAGATGGGAAATCGGTGTCATAATCGGATTAATGGTATGGGAATTCCTGGGTGTCGGGCATATGGGTCACCTCTGCTTTGGTGTCATCGTCGCTGCTCGGTCCCCGGGACTCTGGCTTTGGTTGTGGCTGGAGGACACCAGATGGACCCACACCCATCACCAGCAGGTCCTACAAGACACAAGACGAGATGCATGATTATACCGCGGGGAGTGGGGGTGCGGGGTTGAGGGTGGTGTGTGTGTGAGGGTGGGGTGTGGGTGAGGGTGGTGTGGGGGTGAGGGTGGTGTGGGGGTGAGGGTGGTGTGGGGGTGAGGATGTGTTTGGTGAGGGTGATGTGAGGGTGGTGTGAGGGTGATGTGGGAGTGAGGGTGGTGTGTGAATGGTGTGGGTGTGAGGTGGTGTGGGGGTGAGGGTGGTGTTGATGGGTGGGGTGACGCATTCGTCACGGGGAACCGCAACTCAGCAGGGTCTCACACGCTCGCCTGAGGCCAATTTCCACTCCGGGGACTGCCCTTTCTTCGGGCCGCCGATCATGTCCAGGGCCCGCTGCTCTGCTGTGGTCAGGGGCCACAGGTCCGGCGGTCCCCCTCCAGTCTTCTCCCGCTCCCTGCGGTTATGAGCTGCCTTTTCCGGAGTGGGTGGTGGGGCATAGTGGAAACATAAAATGCACAATGTTAGACAGTCCAACGCTTGCAGCTCAGGGGGTGGGTAGCTGGTGGCTTCAGTGGCCAAGGTACCCGGCCACAGTAGCTGGTTTGGCATGTGGTGCAGGGTGGAGGTTCGGCTGCCCTCTAGGTTGGGGGGGTAGAGGTACGGGTGTGTGGGACAGGAGTTGGTGCCAGGGGCACAGTGCTGCCAACTCACCCTGGCTGCCCTTAAGAAGCCGTGCATTTTTTTACGGCACTGCAGGCCAGTGCGGATGGTGTTATCGTGGCGCTTACCATCTCTGCGCCCAGTCGAACGACGGCAGCTGGCAGCCTCCTCCCTGGGCTGGGGTACAGCATGGCATGCCTCTCCTTCATGGCATCTAGGAGGGTCTCAAGCCCGGCGTCAGTGAATTGGTGAGTCGGTGAATGAAAATCGCTTATTGTCACAAGTAGGCTTCAAATGAAGTTACTGTGAAAAGCCCCTCGTCGCCACATTCCCGTACCAGCCTCCCCGAACAGGCGTCGGAATGTGGCGACTAGGGGCTTTTCACAGTAACTTCATTTGAAGCCTACTTGTGACAATAAGCGATTTTCATTTCATTTCATTTTTCATCTCGGGGCTGCTCTCCTCGCTGCCATCTTGTTGGCTGGGATGGTGTGTGTGGGGAGTGCAGTGCGTATATGCGGCTGCAGCTTGTCAGCCTCCTGAGTGTCAATCGCGAATCCGGCGAATTCGGCACCGTTTCTCATTGGAATCGATTGTGTTCCACGTGGCGCCGGTGCTAGCTCCTTAACAGTTGCTGAATCAGTCCAGGTGCGGCGCCGGTTTGGCTGTCGTGGAACTCCACGGATCCTGCCCCAGACCCAACACTTAGTCTCAGAAACGGAGAATCCCACCAATGGTCTTCTTGTAAACTTTGTAAAAAATCACTAAAATCACAATAAAAATATGTTTTAACAAATAAGATTGGTCGGAAGGCTGAGCTGCACAAAGGTTGGACACAGGAGACAGGATTTCTAGGGGAAGGGTGAGGGTGAAGGCGCAACATGGGTGGCAGTTTAAACAGGGAAGTGTGGAGCCAAAGTGTGAAGAGGCCATTGCAAGGGTGCAGTGCAGCAGCCAGCCCATGGCAATCTGATAGCTGACAGACAGCAGGCAGAGCAAGCTGACAATACCTACAATTTACTATTTAATTTCCACTCCTTTCCTGGCTGACAGACCACCGCTCTCTATCTGTAACACACAGCATAGTTTGCTCTCCTGTCCCTTGATTTATGACAGCTGAGCCAAATTGTACACTTGCTGACAGCCCTGCTGGCGTTGTGATTCTTTGCAGAAGCCAAACTGTGCTGGGAGACAGACCTCTTGCACCATATGCTCATATCAGAAGCTGCACAGCATTCTGTTCTCCCACAACCCTGGGCACCTACCTGTAAAGAGAATTAAATTTCACCCATGTCTCACAAAGTCTGTATCCATGGCACATTGAACGCAACATGAATTCGTACCTGGGCAGCCCTCATACCTGCTCCCAGTGGGGAGGGGAACCAGGAACATGGGTGCACAGGGAAGATCAGCCATGTGCAGCTCCTCGAGATCACTCCTCCTCGCAGCTTGACGTGAGACGGTCTTGTTATTGGTTCCTGATCATCGATAGTCCCCGTATCTCGTAACATCTTCATCATGCTGAAATGCTTCAAGATCTCTTTCCAGTCCACTCAATGAAAATGCCTCACCTTCACTATGGGGTGTTGATGATCAGCCGCTCATCACTCTCCAATTGCAGCCAGTCCGTCAAATCTGAGTCCTAGGTACCCTTAGTATAATTGCGAGACTGTGTAGACACCCCATCCAAGTTAAATGTCTTTCCTGCATGGACCCTGCAGAGTCCTGTTAGAGATGCTGATGCTTCACATTAGATAGCCTCTCAGTCCTATGCACGGTCCAGCACATGGGCCCAATCCACTCACTCTCCCCTCCTGGGAGACTACCCCAGTCCTTTAATAATGTCCAGTGCAATTTGGTTGCAATCCCTTCATTCAAAGTCTATTCCTACCCTTGATAAGGAAAGAGCAAGCTAAACAATTCTCCATGTGAAGCCTCACAAAGGCTGCAGTCAACTGCACACGTACCACTTTAACCCTACATCAATCCCTCTTGCAGTCAAGGCCAACTTGCCTGTTGCCTCTTTTCTTGCAACCTTCACCTGCATGTTAGCTCAATATAACAACGTAACAAGGACAGGCAGGAATGATTGGATGTGCACACCCATCATTCTCCTAACCTCTCGAAGCCTCTTTTTTTGTTTTGCTCCGACCACAGTCCTAGGATTCTCTGGGAAGCTAGGGAGGAGATTGCTGAGCCTTTGGCTTTGATCTCTCAGTCACCTTTGTCTATAGGAATAGTGCCAGAAGACTGGAGGATAGCAAATGTTGTCCCCTTGTTCAAGAAGGGGAGTAGAGACAACACAGGTAACTATAGACCAGAGAGCCTTACTTCTGTTGTGGGCAAAATCTTGGAAAGGTTTATAAGAGATAGGATGCATAATCATCTGGAAAGGAATAATTTGATTAGAGATAGTCAACACGGTTTTGTGAAGAGTAGGTCGTGCCTCACAAACCTTATTGAGTTCTTTGAGAAGATGACCAACCAGGTGGATGAGGGTAAAGCAGTTGATGTGGTGTATATGGATTTCAGTAAAGCGTTTGATTACGTTCCCCACGGTAGGCTACTGCAGAAAATACGGACACATGGGATTCAGGGTGATTTAGCAGTTTGGATCAGAAATTGGCTAGCTGGAAGAAGACAAAGGGTGGTGGTTGATGGGAAATGTTCTGACTGAAGTCCAGTTACTAGTGGTGTACCACAAGGATCTGTTTTGTGGCCACTGCTGTTTGTCATTTTTATAAATGACCTGGAGGAGGGCGTAGAAGGATGGGTGAGCAAATTTGCAGATGACACTAAAGTCGGTGGAGTTGTGGACAGTGGGGAAGGATGTTACAAGTTACAGAGGGACATAGATAAGCTGCAGCGCTGGGCTGAGAGGTGGCAAATGGAGTTTAATGCAGAAAAGTGTGAGGTGATTCATTTTGGAAGGAATAACAGGAAGACAGAGTACTGGGCTAATGGTAAGATTCTTGGCAGTGTGGATGAGTAGAGAGATCTCGGTGTCCATGTACATAGATCCCTGAAAGTTGCCACCCAGGTTGAGAGGGTTGTTAAGAAGGCGTACGGTGTGTTCGCTTTTATTGGTAGAGGGATTGAGTTTCAGAGTCATGCGGTCATGTTGCAGCTGTACAAAACTCTGGTGCGGCCGCATTTGGAGTATTGCGTGCAATTCTGGTCGCCGCATTATAGGAAGGATGTGGAAGCATTGGAAAGGGTGCAGAGGAGATTTACCAGAATGTTGCCTGGTATGGAGGGAAGATCTTATGAGGAAAGGCTGAGGGACTTGAGGCTGTTTTCGTTAGAGAGAAGAAGGTTAAGAGGTGACTTAATTGAGGCATACAAGATGATCAGAGGATTGGATAGGGTGGACAGTGAGAGCCTTTTTCCTCGGATGGTGATGTCTAGCACGAGGGGACATAGCTTTAAATTGAGGGGAGATAGATATAAGACAGATGTCAGAGGTAGGTTCTTTACTCAGAGAGTAGTAAGGGCGTGGAATGCCCTGCCTGCAACAGTAGTGGACTCGCCAACACTAAGGGTATTTAAATGGTCATTGGATAGACATATGGGCGATAAGGGAATAGTTGCACCTATATTAGGTGATGTGTGGTAGGACCTGTACTACAGGTACGACGGTAGTCCCTGCCTGCTAGCTCCGCCCAGTAGGCGGTGTATAAATATGTGTGTCCTCCGTGCAGCCGTCATTTCGCCAGCTGCTTATCTTAGAGCAATAAAGCCTCAGTTGTATTCAACTCGCATCATTGTGCAATTGATCGTGCATCAATTTATTGTTCTAAGATTTTCAGAAGATGGACCTCCGTATCAAGCCGGATCGCCTGCAGCTGGATCTGCAATCAAGCAATGCCAAAAAGGACTTTCAACACTGGGTAGCTTGTTTCGAGGCGTACATCAACTCGGTACAAGCCCTGTTCTGGAGGCTCAGAAAATACAGATACTGTACTCGAGGTGGAGATCCAACGTCTTTCTGCTAATACAGGGCACGCCAAACTACGCCGACACACGGCCAGTGGGCACCGCCATCCTCCCCTCCGCACAACACGTGCGGCCTATGGGCGCCGCCATCTTTTTCAACCACCGCCACGTGCGGCCCATGGGCACCACCAGCGTTCCAGGACCCATGCCCCCTGGGCACCCCATCATCCGACACCAGCGATGCCCAACCACGAATTGCCTCAGTGACCATCGACCAGTCTCGTCCGCACAACCTGGCTACCGCATCGACCAGCGTTAAAATCGATGGATACGTGGCCTCTTGCCTGCTGGACTCCGGGAGCATCGAAAGCTTCATCCACACGGATACGGTATGGCGCTGCTCCCTCGCGGTACACCCCGCCAATCAAAGAATCCCCCTGGCCTCCGGATCCCATTCCGTGGCGATCCGGGGGTACTGTTTGGTCACATTCATGGTCCAGGGCGTAGAATTCAGCGGCTTCCGCCTCTACGTCCTCCCTAATCTCTGCGCTGCCCTACTACTCGGCCTGGACTTCCAGTGTAACCTCCAGAGCCTAACCCTGAAATTCGGCGGGCCCCTACCACCCCTCACTGTGTGCGGCCTCGCGACCCGAAAGGTCGATCCAACTTCCCTCTTCTCCAAATCTAACTCCGGATTGCAAACCCGTCGCTACCAGGAGCAGACGGTACAGCACCCAGGACAGGACCTTCATCAGGTCCGAGGTCCAGCGGCTGCTTCGGGAGGCATCATTGAGGCCAGCAGCAGCCCCTGGACAGCCCAAGTGGTAGTAGTTAAAACTGGGGAGAAACACAGAATGGTCGTGGACTACAGCCAGACCATCAATAGGTACACGCAGCTCGACGCGTACCCGCTCCCGCGCATATCTGATTTGGTCAATCAGATTGCACAGTACCGGGTCTTCTCAACGGTAGACCTTAAATTCGCCTACCACCAGCTCCCTATCCGCAAAGCAGACCGTCCATACACTACCTTCGAGGCAGACGGTCGCCTCTATCACTTCCTTAGGGTTCCCTTCGGGGTCACCAACAGGGTCTCAGTCTTCCAAAGGGAGATGGACCGAATGGTCGACCAGTATGGTTTGCGGGCCACCTTCCCGTACCTAGACAACGTCACCATCCGCGGCCATGATCAGCAGGACCACGATGCCAAACTTGTCAAATTTCTCCACACCGCCTCTCTCCTAAACTTCACCTACAACAAAGAGAAGTGCGTGTTCAGCACGAACCGTTTAGCCATCCTCGGCTATGTGGTCCAGAACGGAGTTCTGGGGCCCGATTCTGAACTGATTCCCCATGGAGCTCCCCCTCTCCCACTGCCCCAAGGCCCACAAACGCTGCCTGGGGTTCTTTTCATACTAGGCCCAGTGGGTCCCAAACTATGTGGACAAGGCCCGCCCACTCATACAGTCCACTCATTTTCCCCTGACGCCCGAGGCTCAACAGGCCTTTGCCCGTATCAAAGCCGATATCGCCAAGGCCGGGATGCACGCAGTAGATGAGACCCTTGCCTTTCAAGTGGAGAGCGCCGCATCAGACGTCGCCCTAGCCGCCACCCTCAATCAGGCAGGCAGACCCGTGGCATTCTTTTCCCGCAACTTTCATGCCTCAGAAATTCGGCACTCATCCGTCGAAAAAGAGGCCCAAGTTATCGTTGAAGCTGAGCGGCATTGGCGACATTACCTGGCCGGCAGGAGATTCACTCTCCTCACTGACCAGTCTTCATGTTCAATAACACACAGCGAGGCAAGATCAAGAATGATAAGTTCTTGAGGTGATGGATCAAGCTCTCCACCTACAATTACGAGATTTTGTATCGTCCTGGTAAGCTCAACGAGCCGCCAGACGCCCTATCCCGAGGTACATGTGCCAGCGCACAAGTAGACCGACTCCGGGCCCTGCACGACAGCCTTTGTCACCCGGGGGTCACTCGGTTGTACCATTTTATAAAGGCCCGCAATCTGCCCTACTCCGTCGAGGAAGTAAGGACAATAACCAGGGACTGCCAGGTCTGTGCAGAGTGTAAGCCACACTTCTACCAGCCAGACCGTGCGCGCCTGGTGAAGGCCTCCCGCCCCTTTGAACGCCTCAGCGTGGATTTCAAAGGGCCCCTCCCCTCCACCGACCATAACACGTATTTTCCCAGTGTGGTCGATGAGTACTCCAGATTCCCCTTCGCCATCCCATGCCCTGATGTGACGTCTGTCACCGTCATCAAAGCCCTCAACACAATCTTCGCTCTGTTCGGTTTCCCCGCCTACATCCACAGTGACAGGGGATCCTCATTCATGAGTGATGAACTGCGTCAGTTCCTGCTCAGCAGGGGTATCGCCTCCAGCAGGACGACCAGGGGAAATGGACTAGAGTGGGAGAATGGGACGGTATGGAGGGCCGGCCAACTGACCTTACGGTCCAGGAACCTCCCGGCCTCCCACTGTCAGGAGGTCCTCCCTGATGCACTCCACTCCATTCGGTCACTACTGTGCACCGCCACTAACAACACACCCCATGAACGTCTCTTTGCCTTCCCCAGGATGTCCACATCCGGGGTGTCGCTCCCGACTTGGCTCACAGCTCCAGGACCCGTCCTTCTCCGTAGGCACGTCCGAATCCACAAGGCGGACCCGTTGGTGGAGAGGGTGCAGTTGCTCCATGCGAACCCCCAGTATGCCTACATGGTGTACCCTGACGCCAGGATACTGTCTCCCTCAGGGACCTGGCACCAGCAGATTCCTCAAACACACACCCCTCCGGCCAGAGCCACCTGGACATTGCAGCGACGCTCCTGAGCGTGGACCAGTCACAGCGGGCCACGGCTGAGAGCGTTGGCAGCATTGCCCAGGTGCTGGCCGACATGGCACAGATCCAAAGGGAGGTGGCCCAGTCCCAGATGGAGATGGCGCAGTCACTAGCTGATGACTAGGCCATCTCCCTCTGGGTCTGTGCCCGCTGTGACTGAGCCACGCTCTGGAGTGCCACTGCAATGTCCAGGTGGCTGTAGTACATGACTGTCTGTGGCTGCGGTGGTCCACTCCCTGCGCTCCATGGCCGTGAGAATGCAGACCCTGGTCGAGACGGCAGTGCCAGGTGGCAGGGGAGTCTCAGGGGATAGCTCCCCTCGCACCCCTGTCTCATAGAGTAGCCCAGGGCCCATTGGGCACCCCGAGGGATGATGAGACCCATGCCGGTGACTCCCACAGGGGAGGTGCCAGAACACCACAGCGCCTCGGGCTCCCCCTCCTGTCCCTGGCGCATCACATGGGCAGTGGGTAGAACAGGGCAGCACCATGCCACCTGAGACACCTGAGCAGCAGCCTGGCCCATCCAGGCCCAGTTGCCCCAGAAGGCGCCTGCCAAAGGGGACCCAGGTTGCAGAACGGGAATCACACCAAGCCATCTCTGTAATAAGTCCACGGAGGCAGACGTCCCTTCACAGAATCCCTTTTATTAACAAAACTGACAGCAATACAACCAGGTGCATTCAGCTTGCTGTCTACACTGAGAGTGCAAACGATCTGGCACTCCCTGTTATCTCCAAAGAAGAGGTTCCCTGATTGGCCCACTAATCAGGGAACTCATATTCCAATTGGCCAATCTCAAAGGTCTGGTCGAAGTCATTACAGTCTCTACTCCTGATGGATCGTCTGGGGATCCACCTGGACATTGTGTGAGGGCCTTGGGCATGTATCTGTATGTATGTTTGCACATTAAACACCTGTTCACAATGTTACAACCTGCCTCGGTGCTCTGTCAGAAGGGTGTGAGGGGTGCACTTGGCTGGGCTGGCCTCAGAGGGGACGTGGGTGGGGGGATGGAATTGGTGGATGTTGGGGGTGGGCTTGGCTCAGGGACTGCAGTTCAGGCAGCACGCACCGCTCTGGTGTCTTGTATTCCAATATCCATTGTCTGCAGGGGATGAAAGGGCGACATGTTAGCACAGTGCATACCCCTGTGCCCAACCAGATCCAGTGAGCATATTGATGGCTTTGGTTGCCACTGCGGCTCTGACCCCACATGTCCCCCCCTGCAGCCCCCATCCCTGCACTCACCATTGGGGCCTCTGGCCCTGGCACCTGTCCCTGCTGTCAGAGGTACCATCGGCTGTCCTTGCCACCGGTACATTCCCCAGTGCCCCCCTTTAGAGCTACTGTGGACGTTGCCCATGGGCGGGCCGCGTGATGTCCCGCTGGCAAGTGGCGGACGGTGGGGGGGGGGGTACAGCGGAGGGTGGAGTGCAGGGGTGGGGGCTAGGGTGCGGGCTGGGGTGGGGTGGATTGGGTGACTGGTGGCTGGGATGTGGGGGTGGACGGTTGGAGGGCTGGGATATGGGCTGGTAGGATGGAGGGTGGGGGTTTGGGTGCAGTGGGTGGTGGGCTGGGAGAGTGGGGGCTGGGGTGCGGGACCCATATGGCTGGTGTCACTCTACAGAACCGGGGCCAAGGTGGGTGGTCAGTGGGGTGCTCAGCATGGCTGCCTTGCAGGCCGCGGCAATGGCAGTCCGTGCCTGGATACTGCCCCAGTCCTGTGGGTGGATCACCCCGGCCCCACGGCCCGTCTCCCCATTATTCACCCCCCCTTCCCCCAGCCAGCCCGGCCAGTGTCAGGACCAGCAGTCAGGATCGCGCCTCTCCATTTCATATCTCCTCTCTCTCCCTCATCAGCCACGGCCTCTGTTTCCCGATATTTAAAAGCACAAGTGAACCTCGCTGTCGGGAACTCGGCCCATTGGAGGAGGAGAACCGCGAAGGCCCCGGAGAATACAGGGTCAGGCCCCGCTAATGATATGCAAACGGTGTTTACTGTACATGCGGAGTGGAACGCATTGACATGCCACTGAGGCACCGGAGGATTGCGATTTGTGGTGAAAACGGTATCCGTTGCGATTTTGGCGCCAAAACCAAGGCTCCGGCCAATCACGTTTCCCAATGCTAGTGCAGCCGACAGAGAACCCCGCCTCATACATTTAATAATAATAATAATCGCTTATTGTCACAAGTAGGCTTCAATTAAGTTACTGTGAAAATTCCCTAGTCGCCACATTCGGCGCCTCTTCGGAGAGGCTGGTACGGGAATTGAACCCGCGCTGCTGCCTTGTTCTGCATTACAAGCCAGCTGTTTAGCCCACTGTGCTAAAACAGCCCAACACATCATAGCAGGAATAGCCTCCCCTCCCCCACCCCAATATTGAATAACGCCCCCCCCCGCCCCCACTTCTCCCCCTTAACTGTTTACATGTTTGCTTGACATCATGTTCTATAGTACATATTTTCATGCTATTCATTATTTACATGGGTCGGTCCCAGCAAAAGAATAGACAAGACGGGGAAGGGAGGCGTTTCATGTGGGGTACTTCGCCTCTGTCAGTGCCCGCCCACCCCCCCCCTCCTCCCCCCCCACTTTGGGCATAGACAGGCTTGGCTTGTTCGGCAGTTTACTTCACATGTTTCCATCTAGAGGGTGTGGGGGATTGCGGGGAGGGGGGGGGGGGGTGTAGCCCCTCCCCGCACAGGACAGATTTGGCCTGTGCTTTCCCCCGTTCTGACCTGGGACCTTCTGACCCTGCCGTTGGGTCCTTCCTCTGCGGCCTAGTTCTTGCTATCCTTGTCGTCTGTCCCGGCTGTTTCCGTCACCCCTCCACCTTCCCTCCACCCTCGCTCTACTCGCTGTTGGCTTCAAACAGGTTCTGGAACAGGTTGGTGAATGGCTTCCACATCTTGTGGAAGTCCTCTTCCGACCCCCAGATGGTGAATTTCATTTTCTCCAGATGGAGAAATTCCGATAGGTCTGCCAGCCTGTCAGCAGCTTTGGGTGGGGCTGCTGATCGGCAGCTGAGCAGGGTTCTTTGCAGGTGATTAGGGAGGCAAGGGCATTGGCCCCCCTCCCCATGAATCGTTCTGGCTGATCTGATAACCTGAAGAAGGCCACTTTCGGGCTTAGCTCCACCCTCACTCCCACAACCTAGGACATTGCTTCAAAGGAGGCTGTCCAGAACCTGACAAGTCTGGGTGTGATGAACGGTTACTGTATTACTGTACCCTTATCATCATGTAAGGAGATGTCCCTTTTAAGACCGGGGCTTGGAACCCTGGGGGACTCCACCTCCGACTCTGCCCACCTGGGAGCCGTATATAAGGGGCCGCCTTGTGGGCGGCACCCAGTAAGCACCCATCTCGGCACCAGGCTAGTTCTTAGCTTATTAAAGCCTTCTTTACCGTTTACTCTCTAATCGTCGTAATTGACGATACAACAATTTAATAAGCTAAACTACATCAGGATGGACGCAGGCCTAAAACCAGAGAAGCTCAATCTGGAAGCACGGACACCGGAGGCAAAATAAATTGTTAAATATTGGCTCTGATGTTTCGAGGCCTACCTGGACTCCTCAGAGACTCCCATCCTGGGGCCACGCAAGCTGCGCCTTCTCCACGCCCGAGTGAGTCACAGAATCTCTGCCACGCTTGAATAGGCGACTACCTCCGAAGAGGCAGTCGAGTTACTATGCAAGCGGTTTTTCAAACCCATCAACGAGGTACATGCCCGGAATCTGCTCTCTACCTGCCGGCAGCGCTCGGGGGAATCGCTAGACGAATTTGTAGAAAAACTCACCGCGTTCGCCAGGGACTGTGACCATCAGGATGTGACAGGGGAAACCCATATGAACCTGCACATCAGAGACGCTTTCGTGTCCGGCATCCGCTCGACCTACATGAAATGAAATGAAATGAAAATCGCTTATTGTCACAAGTAGGCTTCAAATGAAGTTACTGTGAAAAGCCCCTAGTCACCACATTCCGGCGCCTGTTCCGGGAGGCTGGTACGGGAATTCAACCGTGCTGCTGGCCTGCCTTGGTCTGCTTTCAAAGCCAGCGATTTAGCCCTGTGCTAAACCAGCTAAAACATCCGGCAGCGGCTACTTGAAAACGGGGCAAAAGACCTCCAGGACACGCTAACGCTCGCCTCCTCGCTGGAAGTTGGCCCGACATAATTTGGGCACGTACCCCGTGGACCCTGCGAGCCCCCCTCGGACTTCCTCAGACTCGGCCACGTTACGGGCCTGCGCCGCGCGACGACGCGCCCAGGCTGGGGGCACACCGTGCTACTTCTGCGGGCAGGGCCAGCATCCACACCCACGCTGCCCAGCCCGCTCCGCCATCTGCAGCGACTGTGGGAAAAAGGGGCATTTTGCGAGGGTCTGCCTGGCCAGGCCCAAGGGCCAGAAACACAAAGAACAGCAGGCCTAAAAATCAGGCTCACAGGCCCTCAGGCCTCGCAATGCGGCTGCACATCGACCCGACATACCCCTTCTGATTCGTCATCTGCCTCGTGCGAATCATGGGGACGGCCATCTTGTCGGCGGCCATCTTCTCGACCCGACACGTGTGACCGACGGCGGCGGCCATTTTACGAATCCGACTCGGCTGAGGACTCAGACTACCCGCAACTGGGAGCAATCACCCTCGACCAAACGTGGCCAAAGCATCTGCAGAACTCGATGATGAAGGTCCAGGTCAACGGGCGCATCACTTCATGCCTTTTCGACTCCTGGAGCACGGAGAGCTTTATTCATCCTGAGACGGTAACAGCCATTTCAAACTGTATATCCTCCCTCACCTCTGCGCCCCCCTGCTGCTCGGACTGGATTTCCAGTGCAGCCACCGAAGCCTAACCCTGAAGTTCGGCGGACCCTTGCCCCCCCTCACGGTATGCAGCCTTGCGACACTGAAAGTCACACCCCCTCTCTATTTGCAAACCTCACTCCCGACTGTAAGCCCGTCGCCACCAGGAGCCGGCTCTACAGTGCCCAAGACATGACTTTCATCAAGTCAGAGGTCCAGCGTTTACTGGGAGAGGGGGTCATCGAGGCTAGAAACAGCCCCTGGAGAGCACAAGTGGTGGTAGTGGAAAAAAACCGAATGATCGTGGATTATAGCCAGACCATAAACCGCTTCACGCAGCTCAATGCGTACCCCCTTCCTCGCATAGCAGAAATGGTAAATCGGATCGCCCAATACCGGGTATTTTCCACAGTCGATCTCAAATCCGCCTACCACCAGCTCCCCATCCGACCGAAAGACCGCCCCTCTACTGCCTTCGAAGCAGCTGGCCGGCTCTTCCACTTTCTCAGGGTCCCCTTCGGCGTCACAAATGGGGTCTCAGTCTTCCAAAGGGAGATGGATCAAATGGTGGACCAGTACAGTTTGCTGGCTACATACCCGTACTTGGACAATGTCACTATCTGCGGCCATGACCAGCAGGATCATGCGCGAATCTCGAAAAGTTCCTCCAGACCGCCCGAGCCCTCAACCTCACCTACAACGAGGAAAAATGCATTTTCCACACAACCCGGCTAGCCATCGTCGGCTATGTCGTGGAAAACGGGGTCCTAGGTCCCGACCACGACCGCATGAGCCCCCTAAAGGAACTTCCCCTCCCCCGCAGCCTCAAGGCCCTCAAACGGTGCTTTGGGCTCTTCTCCTATTACGCCCAGTGGGTCCCTAAATATGCGGACAAAACCCACCCACTCATAAAGACGACGATATTTCCCCTGTTGGCTGAAGCTCGATCGGCCTTCAACCGCATCAAGGCCGACATCATCAAGGCCGCTATGCACGCGTGGACGAAACTACCCCCTTCCAGGTAGGGAGCGATGCGTCAGACATCACCCTGGCTGCTACCCTTAACCAGGCAGGCAGATCAGTAGCGTTCTTCTCCCGGACCCTCACTGCCTCCAAGATTCGGCACTCTGCAGTCGAGAAGGAGGCACAAGCCATTGCGGAGGCTGTACGGCACTGGAGGCACCACCTAGCCGGTAGGAGGTTCACTCTCGTCACCCCCTTTATGTTCGATAACGCACAATAGGGCAAAATAAAAAACAGTAAAATTTTGAGGTGGAGGATCGAACTCTCCACCTACACGTACGATATCAAGTATCGTCCAGGGGAGCTCAACGAGCCCCCAGATGCCCTGTCCCGCGGCACGTGCGCCAACGCGCAGGGGGACCGCCTGCAAGCCATCCACAATGACCTCTGTCACCCGGGGGTTACCCGGCTAGTCCACTTTATCAAGTCCCACAACCTACCTTACTCAACCAAGGAGGTCAAGGCCATGACCAGGGCCTGCCAGATCTGCGTGGAATGCAAACCGCACTTCTACCGGCCAGACAAGGCTCGGCTCGTGAAGGCCTCGGGGCCCTTTGAATGACTAAGCCTGGACTTCAACGGCCCCCTCCTGTCCGCCAACCGCAATGCCTATTTCCTCACCGTTATCAACGGGTTCTCCCGCTTCCCATTCGCCATCCCCTGCCCCGACATGACCTCAGCCACCATGATAAAGGCACCGCACAGCATCTTCACCCTGTTTGGTTTCCCCGCTTATATCCACAGCGACCGGGGTACATTGTTCATTAGCGATGAACTGCGTCAGTATCTGCTCAGCAAAGGCATCGCCTCGAGCAGAACGACCAGTTATAACCCACGGGGAAACGGGCAGGTGGAGAGGGAGAACGCGACAGTGTGGAAGGCTGTCCTTCTGGCCCTAAATTCGAGAAGTCTCCAACCACCCGCTGGCAGGAGGTCCTGTCCAACGCCCTACACTCCATTAGGTCGCTCCCCTCAGGTCCTCCATACTTCTTCTTCTCTGTCGGACCCTTTTGGGTATCCTTGGATTGTTCCCCCACAGATAAACGACATGATCAATTTGTCAACTGTGTTGAGGAAGGCCTTGGGGATGTAGATCGGTATGGATCTTGATCGTCTGCACCCTTCCCACTGGGGAGAGTGGGAGTGTATCCCACTTTTGCAGGTTTCTTTTTACTTCCTCCGCCAGACTGATCAGTTTCCATTTGTGAATCCGTGTCCAGTCGTGGGCAATTTGGCTCTCTCGGTAGCGGAATTTGCATTGGGCGAGCTTGAACGGCAGTCCCTCTCTCTAGCTCTGCCCCTCTCCCTTTTGGGTTCACTAGGAAGTTTTCACTCTTGCTCAGTTTGAGTTTGTAGCCCGAGAAGGCTCCAAATTCTTTCAGAAGCTTCATGATCCCTTCCATGCTGCCTTTGCAGGTCCGAGACACAGAGGAGCAGGTCATCTGCAGAGAGTGAAACTCTATGCTCTCTGTCCTCTCTCTGGATCCTTGTCCAATTTCTTGCTGTTCTTTAAAAAACATTTTTTTAAAAATATATAAATTTAGAGAACCCAATTCATTTTTTCCAATTAAGGGGCAATTTAGTGTGACCAATCCACCTAACCTGCACATCTTTGTGTTGTGGGGGCGAAACCCACGCAAACACGGGGAGAATGTGCAAAGTGAAAAATGAAATGAAAAAAAAAGAAATGAAAATCGCTTATTGTCACAAGTAGGCTTCAAATTAAGTTACTGTGAAAAGCCCCTCGTCGCCACATTCCGGCACCTGTTCGGGGAGGCTGTTACGGGAAGTCCACACGGACAGTGACCCAGAGCCGGGATCGAACCTGGGACCTCAGGGCCATGAGGCAGCAGGGCTCACCCACTGCGCCACTGTGCTGCCCTTTTCTTGCTGTTCTGAGGGCCATAGCCAGCAGCTTAATTGCCAGGGTGAATAGAAGCGGGGACAGCAGGCATCCCTGCCTTGTGCCCCTTTGCAGCTGGAAGTATTTACAGCTGGTGATGTTGGTCCGCACGCTTGTCATGGACGTTGCACAGGAGCCTCACCCAGGTGGTGAAACCTGTTCCCAGTCCAAACCGTTCTAGTACCTCAATGAGGTATATCCACTCGACTCTGTCGAGAGTCTTTTCTGCATCCAGAGAGATGATCATCACTGGTGTTCTCACCTGGATGGGGTCATTATCACGTTCAGCGGGTGCCTGATGTTCACTGTTATCTATCTATCCTTGACAAAGCCTGTCTGGTCTTCTGCGACAATCTCTGGCTCGGATATTTGCCAGTATTTTCACATCTACATTGAGCAGCGAGATGGGTCTGTAGGATCCACATTCAGTCAGGTCTTCGTCTTTCTTGGGTATCAGTGATATAGTGGCTTGTGCTAGTGTTGGAGGCAGGGTGCCCCTTTTAGCGAGTCTGTGAACATCTCCCGCAGGTGCGGAGCCAGTGCTGCCGTGAACTTTTACCAGCCAATCTTAATCAAAAAGCTGATATTTCTGTTGGGCTCCCCAAGAAGGCCAAAACAATGGCATTTCAAACTCTAGGAAGAAGCCGACCTTTTCAGGTACACTTCATTTTCTATACAGTCCTAAATTGAACGTTTGAATTTCTCGGAGGTGGAGCGGGCACTTAATCCTGGCGTTTTAATGAGCATGGTTGACATGTAAGTGCACGCAAAAGATACTCCTGACACTGGTCGTTGGGAAACTCCATCCACCTTTAAAGTTCCAAGAGAATAATTGCAAAAGTTAATCTTGCAGTGGGGAAACTGATTTTTGGTCCACTGCTCAATCAAATTCCCCACCCGCCGAGCTCTCTACTGCAGGCAGGTCTGGATGATTCCGGCCTGCGTCTCTACAAAGTCCAGGATCCCATATGCCTTTTTAAGCACTTTGTCACACTGCCTGGCCACCTTCAACGATTTGTGTACATCCACTCCTAAGTTTCCCTGTTCCCGCACATCTTTTAGACTTGTACCCTTCATTTTGAATTTCTTCTCTTCAGTCTTCCTACCAAAATGTATCACTTCACACTTCTCCATGTTAAATTTCACGTGTCCACCTATTCCACCAGTCTATATCCTCTTGAATTCTATCACTATCCTCCTCCCAGTTCACATCACTTCCAAGCTTTGTGTCATTTGTAAATTTTGAAATTGTGCCCTGCCTGTAATGATATGCATAAGCAATTCTGTATGTAAATATAGTAAGAAGTCTTACAACACCAGGTTAAAGTCCAATAGGTTTGTTTCGTATGTAAATATGTTAGACCTCCAACCAGCCGGTGGCAGTAGAACCACACCACGTGACACTGCAACCTCCAGGAATCTGAGTGAGGAGTCGTTTTGGATAGTCGTGTTTTGTATTAACTCTCGTCTTCTAGTTGTTAACAATTTACAGCTCGTTAGTAATATTAGTATTGTTTTCTACCCACGTTATTGTAATTTAGGAAGTCTTAACTAGTCAAGAACTAGATGTTCTTGGTGCACTGACTCAATCATTGCGATGCACTAGAACGCAACACTGCCCACCCAAGAAAAGCAGTGGTCCTAATAGGGCCCCATAGGAAATCCCTCTTCCTTCCTCCAGACCAAATATAATCCATTCACCCCTCTTCTCTGTTCCTTTCACGACTTAACTTTGTATCCATACATGACCTGGGCCGGGATTCTCCCCTACCCGGCAGGGCGGGGGAATCCGGCGTAATGGAGTGGCGTGAACCACTCCGGCGTCGGGCCGCCCCAAAGGTGCGAAATCCTCCGCACCTTTAGGGGCCAAGCCCTCACCTTGAGGGGCTAGGCCCGCGCCAGAGTGATTTCCGCCCCGCCGGCTGACGGGAAAGGCCTTTGG
Source organism: Scyliorhinus torazame (assembly GCF_047496885.1). NCBI lineage: Eukaryota > Metazoa > Chordata > Chondrichthyes > Carcharhiniformes > Scyliorhinidae > Scyliorhinus > Scyliorhinus torazame. Next base: position 294,584,439 of record NC_092709.1, on the reverse strand, counting down.
TGCCACGGCAGCTGGCGCCGAAAGGACTTCGCCGGGCGACGCATGCGCGGGAGCGTCAGCGGCCGCACACGGCATCCCCGCGCATGCGCAGGGGAGGGGGTCTCTTCCGTCTCCGCCATAGTGAAGACCATGGCGAAGGCGGAAGAAAAAGAGTGCCCCACGGCACAGGCCCGCCCGCTGATCGGTGGGCCCCGATCGCGGGCCAGGCCACCGTGGGGGCCCCCCCGGGGCCAGATCGCCCCGCGCCTCCCAGGACCCCGGAGCCCGCCCGCGCCGTCTGCTCCCGCCGGTAAGGTAGGTGGTTCAATCCACGCCGGCTGGCGAGGGTTGACAGCGGCGGGACTTCGGCCCATCGCGGGCCGGAGAATCGCCAGGGGGAGCCCGCCAACCGGTGCAGCGCGATTCCCTCCCCCGCCGATTCTCTGGTAGCAGAGAATTCGGCACACGGCGGGGGCGAGATTCACGCCAGCCCCCGGTGATTCCCCCCCCGCCGGGTCGGAGAATCGCGCCCCTGGAATTAAGGGACTCAACGGAAAGTGGACGACATTTCAGATCACCAAATCACAGAATTGTTAAGGTGCAGAGGAAGCCATTTGTCCCATTGTGTCTGCAGTGGCTCTGCGAATGAGCAACTCACCTGGTTCCATTCCACTGCCTTCTCCCCCTAGTCTCGTACATTCGTCCTTTTCAGATAACAGTCTAGTTTCCTTTCGAGTGCTTCAATTGAATCTGCCTCCACCTCACTATAAGACAATGCAAAACCCAAACCACTCACTGCGTGAAAATGTTTCTCTTCATATCACTGTTGCTTCTTTTACTAATTCATTTAAATCTGTATCCTCACGAGTGGGAACATTTCTCGCAATTTACTCGGTCCAGATCCCCCATGGTTTTGAATGCCTCTATAAAATCTCCTTTCGACCTTCTCTTCACCAAGGAAAACAGTTCCAACTTCTCCACTCTATCTTCACAACTGACTTTCCTCATCCCTGGTTCTCATGAACTCATGAATTTTTTCTTAACTCTCTCCAATGCCTTCACATCCTTCTTAAAGCGAAGCGGGCAAATTATACGAAACTAGGAAGGAGATTGAATTCGGAGAATGAATTAAAATTGCAGAATGAGTAGATCAAAGTGTGCATGTGGACAGAACTGTGGAATATTCCATTTAAGAACACTTGTGCTACACGTGGGAAAGAAAGTGGACAATATGCAAACTTCACAAATGATGTTGCAATAGTTAAGAATACAGTTAAAAGAGATCGCAGAGTCCTGGTGAACTGAATCGTAAACACGTCCAGCGAATGCAAGGAGCAGCAATCAGCACAGCCAATAGTATGTCTTAAACACACAGTAAAACCAACAGAATATAACTCAAAGGAGGTAATGACCAAGCTGCACAGTACCCTGGTCAGATCACACATTGAACACTGTGTTCAGTTCTAGGTCGTAAGGAAAAATTAGAGAAATTTAAGTGCTGCGGGCAGCGAGAGAAGAAGTACTTGGCTGAGCCACAGTGCTGGGTTTTTAATGGGAGTTGTGAAGAGAGTGGGGGAGTCTGGATTGAGTTCAGGAAATCTGGAAGAACTGGTTTCTCTCAGGCCCTGCGGAATTTCATAGCAGCAGCAGAATGACAATATAGTTTTCTGTATCCCGGCCACAGATGGGAAATATCAAAGATTTGGGGCTGGGAGTGGGGAGGCTTTGAAGACCAGAGGCTTGGGACGGGGAGTTGGGACTGGGGTGGCTGATAGGAGACCAGGCTGGAGGATGGGGAGAGGGCATGAGTGATTGGAGGGGGGGGGGGGGGGGGGGGGGGGGGGGCGCGGCGATGAGAGTTGGGGGAGAGTATGTGGTTGGTGCTTAGTGCTTGTTGGATGTTGGGGAGGTGGGAGAAGATAGGCCGGGGGTCAGGGTAAATCAGAGGCCCTGGTATGGTGGGGTATTGGGGAATTTCAATCTGCCACCTGACTCAAATCTGCCTGGTTTCTGGGGTTAAATCCATCTCCTCCCCCCAGTGTCAGCAGGTTGAGTGACGAGAATAGATCAGAGAAATGTTGGTTTTCCAGCCCAGCGAGGAGGGGGTGATATAATAGTCTTATATGAAATCATTAACCTGGAACATTATTTCAAATTAGACTGGAATATAACCAGAATAAGCAGGTTCAAATTAATGAAGGGTAATTTTGGGGGTTGATAATAGCAAATCCTTCTTCACACAAAGGGCGATGAATGTGTGGGATATTGGAATAACACGTTTCAAGTAGTGGAGAGAAACCCTGGAATAAAAGTGGGTGGACATTACGATCTCTCTGGCTGGGTGAAGTAAGATGGGCTGAGCCCTCATCTATAATTACTTTGTGATCTTGGTGATACGTTCCCACACAAATTGTAATGAGAAAGCGGTGTTATGTTTTTGTGCATTTCCCAAATAAAACAGAACACTAGTTTTTTTGGTAAGCCTCTGACCTTGAATTTTGCAACTATTAAAGCCAACAAAAAGGTCATGTTAATGAAGATTAATGACTATTGATTATTCCATTAATGAAAATGAAGTGCTGCAACAGTATGCAGGAGACCGCGGGCCTGTACATTAGAGCCACATTTCATTAGTGAACTGCAACATTTATTACAAAGAATTTTAAAAAATCTGTTGAGACATAATGGTGAGACTTACTTTAAAGATCAAAAAGCAATTCATTCTTTGCAATAACAAATTAAAATGCGATTTGTAAACAGCGCCGGCTTTGATTTCTGCTTGGTGCTGAATTAGCTGTTGCAACTGAGGTGGAAATAATGGCTCTTTGATTGGTCTCCGAAGCCCTGAGCTAAGTGGTGGATGTCCAGGGCGGGGGGGGGGGGGGGGGGGGGGGGGGGGGCGCGGTGCGGATATTATTCAGCTAATGTTCCCACTTGATCCTGCTGGAAAGTATATGTGTGCCGACGTTGAGTGTGTCAGGAGCATACTCAGTTTTGATCCTACTGACACCTCTTCATGTTCCAATGACCACTTGGATCAGAGATTAACTGTATGCTGGTTCCTGTGAAAAGCCAGGGTCGATTATGTGATTTGGGTGTAAAAGCTGCTGGGACCGATTGACTGGATGGTGGGAAATCTCAGCGAGGTGCCACCTCAGGAAGGGCCGCTGCTCACATTTAATTGGAAGCTGACTTACTTGGAATCGTACCAATTTTGGAAGATTGCTTTGATGGTGTGAAAAGGAAATTTGACGAGAGCTTCACCATTTGGTCAAGAGGCAGTCAACGTACTGGCAAATACTTTTCTGTGGCGCCAGTTGTAACATTGGCTGGAGATTGACGGTCACTCAGGAAAATATGAATGTCTGTAATTGGTCACCACTGTTTCTGAGGGTTTCCTGGCTGTATTGTCAAGGGCAGAGTTGGGTTTGGAAGTATCTAATCTGGGATTAGATGAATGAAACTTTGTGCATGTTGTAAAATGTTGTGTGTAGTTCGGAAGGTCTTACAAAGAGATTCTGAGTCTTGTATAGTTTAACAGTGAGCGTTTATTAACTACTTGTGGTAGTATGTATTGGGGGTCATGTGGGACTGGAAGCCCTAATGTCATTGGCTGACAGATCCCGGGTCCTGGTTGGCCGTTGACCTCTAGCTCCGCCCTGAAGGCGGAGTATAAGAAGCCGGAGTCTTCCCCCGCAGGCCAGTTTACTATCGAGCTGCGGGGGAACAGACACGCTTAATAAAGCCTCATCGACTTCACTCTATTCGTCTCACGGAATCTTTGTGCGCTACAATTTATTAAGCGTGCCTAAAAAGGACTATGGAGCTCAGGATCATTCCGGAATGCCTTAGGATCAGCCCCCACGCAGTGAACGCGGCAGCAGCCTTCAAGCACTGGCAGACTTGCTTCGAGGCCTACCTCAGAACGACCACCGGCCGGGTCACAGAAGACCAAAAACTGCAGGTCCTGCACTCGAGGGTGAGCACGGAGATTTTCTCCCTCATCGAAGACTCGGAGGATTTCCAGACGGCGTTCGCAGCACTGAAAAGTCTCTATGTCCGCCCAGTTAACCAAATCTACGCTCGCTACCAGCTCGCGACGAGACGGCAAGCTCCCGGAGAATCGATGGACGAATTCTACGCCGCGCTGCTGATTTTGGGACGAGCCTGCAGCTGCCCGTCGGTGAACGCAAACGAACACACGGACATGTTAATGCGCGGTGCTTTTGTGGCAGGTATGCAATCCTCCCAAATCCGCCAAAGACTTCTAGAAAAAGAGTCGCTAGGACTCTCAGAGGCACGGGCCCTAGCAGCCTCCCTAGACGTGGCCACGCGTAATACCCGCGCCTACGGCCCCGACCGCGCGGCAACCCATTGGGCCCCGTACGTACCCGTCGCGGCAAACCCCCTACCCCCCCCGGACACCCCACAGGCTTGCGCGGTCCAAACGCCGAGTCGCACTGGGGGCGCCCGCTGTTATTTCTGCGGCCAGGCGAAACACCCCCGACAGCGCTGCCCGGCCCGCGCAGCTATCTGCAAAAGCTGCGGGAAAAAGGGCCATTATGCGGTTGTGTGCCGGTCCCGCGAGGTCGCCGCTGTCCCGGGAGCACAGGGAGCCCTGCAAGCAGTTTACGCGCCCCAACCCCCCCCGCACGCCATGTACGACCCGCAGGCGCAGCCGCTCTGGGTCCCGACCACCGCGGTCCCGGGAGAACTGGGAGCTCTGCACGCCGCTTACGCTCCCCAACCCCCCTCCCCGCAGCCCATGTATGAACCGCCGCCGGCGCTACCGCTTTGGGTCCCGGCCAACACTCTCCACGGAGAGGAGGGAGTTTTGCGCGTCCCTAACGCCACCCTAACCCCCACCCCGCGCCCCACGCCTGACCCGCCGGCGCCACCTACTTGGGCCCCGACCACCGCTGTCCCCGGTGAGGGAGCTCCGCGCGGTCCTAGCGCTCGCGGTCCTAGCGCTCGTGGTCCTAGTGCTCCCCAGCCCCCCCAGCACACCATGTGCGATCCGCAGACGCCGCCATTTTGGGTCCCGGCCACCACGAGGGGAGGAGGGGCGCCGATGTGCGACCCGCAGACGCCGCCATTTTGGATCCCGGCCACCATGAGGGAAGGAGGGGCGCCGCCATCTTGGACCGCCCCAGACCTGTACGACGCGTGGGGGTGGCCATTTTGTCCACCCCCGCCGCCATCTTGTGACCCCCAGCCACGTGCGATGTATGGGGGCGGCCATTTTGTCCATCCCCGACGCCATCTTGGACGGCAACAACGGACCCCACTCCACTACTACAACCACGTCTCGCTTCAATCACGCTCGATCAAGCTCGGCCCCGGACACTCCAGACGACGACGACAACGGTGCTAATAAACGGCCACGAGACGCCATGCCTAGTCGACTCCGGGAGCACGGAGAGCTTTATACACCCCGACACGGTAAGACGCTGTTCCTTGACCACCTATCCCAGCGCACAAAAGATTTCCCTAGCTGCAGGATCCCACTCCGTACTGATCCAGGGATTCTGCATAGTTACCCTAACGGTCCTTCCCCAACTCTGTGCCCCCACCTTGCTGGGATTAGATTTCCAATGCAATCTACAGAGCCTTACATTCAAATTCGGCGGCCCAATACCCCCACTCACTATCTGCGGCCTCGCAACCCTCAAGGTGCAACCCCCGTCCTTGTTTGCGAACCTCACCCCGGATTGCAAACCCGTCGCCACTAGGAGCAGACGGTACAGCGCCCAGGACCGGACCTTCATTCGGTCCGAAGTCCAGCGGCTACTAAAGGAGGGCATAATCCAGGCCAGCAATAGTCCCTGGAGAGCGCAGGTGGTAGTAGTGAAGACAGGGGAGAAACAAAGGATGGTCATTGACTATAGCCAGACCATCAACAGGTACACACAACTAGACGCGTACCCTCTCCCCCGCATATCCGACATGGTCAACCGGATTGCCCAATATAAAGTCTTCTCCACCGTGGACCTCAAGTCCGCCTACCATCAGCTCCCCATCCGCCCAAGTGACCGCAAGTACACAGCCTTCAAGGCAGACGGGCGATTATACCATTTCCTACGGGTCCCTTTTGGCGTCACAAACGGGGTCTCGGTCTTCCAACGGGAGATGGACCGAATGGTTGATCAACATGGGTTGCGGGCCACGTTCCCGTATCTCGACAATGTAACCATCTGCGGCCACGATCAGCAGGACCACGACGCCAACCTCCAAAAATTCCTCCAGACCGCCAAAGCCTTGAACCTCACGTACAACGAGGACAAGTGCGTTTTTAGCACCGATCGGCTAGCCATTCTGGGCTACGTAGTGCGCAATGGGATAATAGGCCCCGACCCCGAACGTATGCATGCACTCATGGAATTTCCCCTCCCGCACTGCCCAAAAGCCCTGAAACGCTGCTTGGGGTTCTTTTCATACTACGCCCAGTGGGTCCCCCAGTACGCAGACAAGGCCCGCCCTCTAATACAGACCACGACCTTCCCTCTGTCGACAGAGGCTTGCCAGGCCTTCAGCCGCATCAAAGCGGATATCGCAAAGGCCACGATGCGCGCCATCGACGAGTCCCTCCCCTTCCAGGTCGAGAGCGACGCCTCCGACGTAGCTCTAGCGGCCACCCTTAACCAAGCGGGCAGACCCGTGGCCTTTTTCTCCCGGACCCTCCACGCCTCAGAAATCCGCCACTCTTCAGTAGAAAAGGAAGCCCAAGCCATAGTGGAAGCTGTGCGACATTGGAGGCATTACCTGGCCGGCAGGAGATTCACTCTCCTCACGGACCAACGGTCGGTAGCCTTCATGTTCGATAATGCACAGCGGGGCAAAATCAAAAACGACAAGATCTTAAGGTGGAGGATCGAGCTCTCCACCTTCAACTATGAGATTTTGTATCGTCCCGGAAAGCTGAACGAGCCGTCCGATGCCCTATCCCGCGGCACATGTGCCAACGCACAAATTAACCGCCTCCAAACCCTCCACGAGGACCTCTGCCACCCGGGGGTCACTCGGTTTTACCACTTCATCAAGTCCCGCAATCTCCCATACTCTTTAGAGGAGGTCCGTACAGTCACAAGGGACTGCCACATCTGCGCGGAATGCAAGCCGCATTTTTTCAGGCCAGATGGAGCGCACCTGATTAAGGCTTCCCGCCCCTTTGAACGCCTCAGTCTCGATTTCAAAGGGCCCCTCCCCTCCACCGACCGCAACGCATATTTTCTTAATGTGGTGGACGAATACTCCCGCTTCCCTTTTGCCATTCCCTGTTCTGACATGACCGCGGCCACAGTCATTAAAGCCCTGAACAGCATCTTCACACTGTTCGGTTACCCCGCTTACGTCCACAGCGACAGGGGGTCCTCTTTCATGAGTGACGAGCTGCGCCAGTTCCTGCTCAGCAAGGGCATCGCCTCAAGCAGGACGACCAGCTACAACCCCCGGGGGAACGGGCAAGTAGAGAGGGAGAACGGCACGGTCTGGAAGGCCGTCCTACTGGCCCTACGGTCCAGGGAACTCCCAGTTTCACGGTGGCAGGAGGTCCTCCCGGACGCTCTCCACTCCATCCGGTCCGCCCTGAAGGCGGAGTATAAGAAGCCGGAGTCTTCCCCCGCAGGCCAGTTTACTATCGAGCTGCGGGGGAACAGACACGCTTAATAAAGCCTCATCGACTTCACTCTATTCGTCTCACGGAGTCTTTGTGCGCTACACTACTCAAAACTTTAAACTTTTACACAGTATAAGGGTGAAGCTATGAATTGGCTCTATGCTTGCCTCTATACACTTCTCTGTCCAGTACAAGACTGTGCTCTGACTCAGGTCATTGTTCCTTTACATCATACTGTGGTGGCACTGTACACTGTCCCATGTTATCAGATCCTTGTACTGCATCTTCCCCCAAGACTTTATCCAATGCATTCACAATGTATTCCTGTTCACCCAATATTTACATTACTTCCACTACCCGGTCTCCCCCCCCCCCCCCTCCCCCCCGGGGGAGGCGGTGACATACTGGTATTGGGGGAGGTAATGGTATTGTGGTATTGTCACTGGACTGGTGATCCAGAGTAATATTCTGGGGTCCTGGGTTTGAATCCCGCCACGGCAGATGGTGGAAATAAATATCTGGGATCAAAAGTCTAATGATGACCATGGAACCATTGTCGATTGTCTTAATAAACAGCTGGATCACTAATGTCCTTTAGGGAAGAGGATCTGCCATCCTTACCTGGTCTGGCCTACAATATGGTTGACAATTAAATGCCCTATGAAATAGACTAGCAAGCGACTGAGTTGTATAAAACCACTACAAAGTCAACAAAAAGGACTGAAATCGGACGGACCACCCGACATCAACCTAGGCACTGGAAATGACAACAGGAAACCCAGCCCTGTCGACCCTGCAAACTAAAATCTTGGGGCTTGTGCCAAAATTGGGGGAGCTCTCTCGTAGACTAGTTAAGCAACAGCAATAGTCATCCGTACAAATAATGTCCCAGAAACCACGATCACCATCACTGGGTATGTCCAGTCCCACCAGAAGGGCAGGACAGAGCCAGCAGAGGTTGCTGTTCACTGGTATACAGTCGGGGGAGAGAGATCCCCTGGGAGTCCTCAACATCAACACCGGACCCCATGAAGTCTCATGGCTTCAGTTTAAACATGGGCAAGAATACCTCCTGATGAATACCATAAACTGACCCCCCTCAAGTGTCGAATCGTTCCTCCATGTTGAGCACCACTTGGAGGGAGCACTGAGAGTGGTAAGGGCACAGAATGTACTCTGGGTGGGGGGGCATCAACATCCATCACCAAGAGTGGCTCGGTAGCACCACTACTGCACGAGCTGGCCGGGTCCTAAAGGACATAGCTGCTCGACTGCATCTGCTACAAGTGGTAAGGGAACCAACAAGAGGGAAAAACATATTCGACCTCATTCTCATCAACCTGCCTGCCGCAGATGCAGCTGTCCATGACAGTATCGGTCGGAGTGGCCATCGTTCAGTCCTTGTGGAGCCAAAGTCCTGTCTTTACATTGAGGATCCACCCATTGTGTTGTGTGGTACCACCACCGTGCTAAATGGGATAGATTCAAAACAGATCTAGCAACTCAAGAGTGGGGATTCATGAGATGCTGAGGGCCATCAGTGGCAACAGAATTATATTCAACCACAATCTTTAACCTCATGGCCTGGTATATCCCCCACTCTACCATTACCACCAAGCTAGATCAATCCTAGTTCAATGAAGAGTGCATGAGAGCATGCCAGGAGCAACATCAGGCTTACCCAAAACTGAGATATCAACCTGGTGAAGATACAACACAAGACGACTTGTGTGCCAAACAGCATAAGAAGCAAGTGATAGACAGAGCTAAGTGATTCCACAACAAACGCATCAGATCTAAGCTCTGCTGGAGGAGTAGGCTCGACAAATATTCCCATTCTCAATGATGGAGAAGACCAGCACATCAGTGCAAAAGACAGGGCTGAAACATTTGCAACAATGTTCAGCCAGAAATGCCGAGTGGATGATCCATCTCCGTCTCCTCCGGAGGTCCCCAGCATCGCAGATGTCAGTCTTCAGCCATTTCGATTCACCCCACATGATATCACTGCCACCTTCTGAACGGCAACTAGGTATGGGCAATAAATGCTAGCCTAACCAATGACGCACACATCCCTTAAATGAACTTTTCAAAAATCAAGAAATGGCTGAAAGCACTGGATTCTGCAAAGGCTATGGGACTTGGCAATATCCCGGCAATAGTACTGAAGAGTTCTGCTCCAGAACTTGCCACACCCCTAGCCAAGCTACAACACTGGGATCTACCCAGCATTGTGGAAAATTGCCCACGTCTGTCCTGTACACAGAAAGCAGGACAAATCAAACCCGACCAATTACCACCCTATCAGTCTACTCTCAATCGCCAGTAATGTGATGGAGGGTGTCATGAATAGTGCTACCAAGTGGCACTTACTCAGCACCCTGCTCACTGACACTCAGTTTGGGTTCTGCCAAGGTCACTTAATTCCTGACCTCATTACAGCCTTGGTTCAAACATGGACAAAAGAGCTGAATGCCAGAGGTGAGGGGAGAGTGACTGCCCTTGACATCAAGGCAGCATTTGATGGACTGTGGCATCAAAGAGTCCGAGCAAAATTTGAGTCAATGAGGATCGGGGAAACATTCTCCACTGGTTGGAGTCATACCTGGCATAAAGGAAGTTGGTGTGGTTATTTGAGGTCAGTCATCTCAGTCCCGGGACGTCACTGCAGGAGTTCCTCAGGATGGTGTCCAAGGCCCAACCATTTTCAGCTGTTCATTAATGACCTCCCTTCCAACACAAGGTTAGATGATGATTGCATAATGTTCAGCACCTTTCGCGATTCCTCAGACACTGAAGCAGTCCCTGTCCAAATACAGCAAGACCCGGACAATATCCAGGTTTGGGCTGAGAAGTGACAAATAGTATTTGCGCCAGGCAAGTACCAGGTAATTATCACCTCTGACAAAAGAGAATCAAACCATCATCCCTTCTCATTCAATGGCATTACCATAGCTGAATTCCCCATTATCAACATCTTGGGGGTTACAATTGATCAGAAATTCAACTGGACTAGCCATATTAATATGGGTGGCACGGTAGCACAGTAATTAGCACTGTTGCTTCACAGTACCAGGGAACCGGGATTGGGTCACTGTCTGCGTGGAGTCTGCACGTTTTCCCCGTGTTTGCGTGGGTATCCTCTGGGTGCTCTGGTTTCCTCCTATCAGTCCCGAAAGACCTGTTTGTGAGGTGAATTGGACATTCTGAATTCTCCCTCTGTGTACCCGAACAGGCGCCGGAGTGTGGCGACTAGGGGATTTTCACAGAAACTTCATTGCAGTGCTAATATAAACCTACTGTGACACTAATAAAGATTATAATTATTATTATTGTGGCTACAAGAGCAGGTCAGAGGCTAGGAATCCTGCAGCGATAACTCACTCCCCAAAGCCTGTCCACCATCTACAAGGCACAAGTCAGGACTTTGATGGAATATCCTTCACTTGCCTGGCTGAGTTCAGTTCCAACAACACTCAAGAAGCTTGACACCATCCAGCCCAAAGCAACCCACTTGATTGGCACACCTTCCATAAACATTCAGTCCCTCCACCACCGACGCATAATAGCAGCCGTGTGTATCATCTACAAGATGCACTACAGGAACTCACCAAGGTTCCTTAGGCACCTTTCAAACCCATGACTACAACTCTCTAGAAGGACAAGAGCAGCAGATACATGGGAGAACCACCTCTTGGAAGTTCTTCTCCACACATCACACCAACCTGACTTGGAAATATATCGCCGTTCCTTCACTGGAACTCCCTCCTTAATAGCATATTGGGTACACCACATGGACTGCAGCAGTTCAACAAGGTAGTTCACCACCGCCTTCTCATGGGCAATTATAGATAGGCAACAAAAGAGACAAATCTCTTTGTTTGCAGGTTAAGGCAGTCTGGAGATTTAATGATTCTTCCAGATCTTGGCTGAAATATTGCATGCTCATTTGCAGCTGGGGTTATCCTGTGCTGCTGTAAGTGAATGGAGGTTTTATTGAAATGCCAAATGTTCCATTCTCACTTGCAACGGGCCCCCCCCATGGACGAGACTGGAGAACCCTACCTCTTGTCTTTATTACAGTTGGAGGAGGATAGACTCTCGATGAACCAGAGATTGTTTTGACTGTGGTCATTCTGGCATTTGATAGGTCAATCTTAATTCTCATTTCTATTCTTTGGAGTTCAACCGTTCTTTCTCAACTCTGCATCTGGTGTCATTAATGGTCATTGGATTACTCCATTCCTTCTGGGGAGAACAAACTCACAGTTCATTGAAATGCTCATTCTGTTTCTCTTCCTACCTGCGGTTTGCTGTAATGCACATTGGAATGAAGATGTCTCCTTATTGTGAGGGTGTGACTTATCAACGACTCATCTTGCAGTTCAGCTTCCAGTGCAATGACATTCTCATTGGTTTGCTTCCTTGCCTCGCTGAGGTATGCTGTGGTTAGATGATGGCTGCTTCTCTGTTCCAGCTTTGTTTGGCTAACGGCTGTACTGGCTGGAGGTTACAGCATCTGTGTCATGGTGCCTCCAGGTACCTTTCTAACATATGTTGGAACTGAAGTTTGAGGCTCTTCTTGCTCCTGGTTTATCTCTCGACTGTCTTCCACACGACGCATTGTGGTAACCATTGGAGTGGTTGGCCGGTCTGACCATCACGGAGCTTCTGGCACCTGCAAACGAAATGGACAAACTGGCTATGCAAAGAATGAAGACTATTCAGAGCAGAAGTCCCACTTGAGGGTTTCCTTTCTATTGGGTCTCTCGGGAAATTGCAGATCTGTATAATTGGCGACAATGATTATTGTGACATCTTCCCCCTTTTTAAGAAAGTTTAGACAACACGGACATTCTGCTCAGAAGAGAAAAGGACTGGATCCAGGTGACGTACATGATTTCAAGACTTGCTTACTCTAATGCCAATATCCAGAAGTCAGATTCCTCCGAGTCCATGATGTAATGATATGTATATAGTCAGGTTAGTGAAGGGTTAATAATTACACCTGTGTAAATCAAACACTAGATGGCGCTACCACTTCTCCGTATTTAAGTCAGACCCTGAGGGAATTCTGGGAGAAGCTGGAAGGAGAAAGCATGGTGACAGCATAAGAAGAAGATTAGAGTAGATTGAGTTAACACGAGGTTAGATCAATAGTATAGTTAGTGACTATTTATATTATTGAGTACTGTAAATCAGATTCAATATTAATTAATTATTATCTGTAGCTCAGAAGAGTGTTCGAACTTCATTTAATTAATAGTATTCTAATAAATTAGTTTTGTTTCAATTTTTTGATTGGTGAATTCTTTGTCAACAACACATCGGACCATTCTGGAAGAAAGGACAAAGAATACAACATACTACCACGAACGGTAATATAACACATGGAGTGGTGCCACTGTCATTTATAGCCAGAGGACTTTCAGCCATGGTTCCTTGGCTGAGAGGACTGTACCATTGGCTGCAATGTCCAATTTGAAGTTTGTGATATAACCAGTAACTGAGATGTCTGCGTTCCAGAATGAAAATCTCTGATTTTTAACCTCCTCTAAGAAGCATGGGATTATCTGGTTGTGTTAGTTTCAAATAGCTTTCCAAAGTATCCTTGGCGGTTGCAATTAAAGCACTGTGCAGAGGCTGCCGGCCGTTGATCACACCTGTGGGGTTGCTTGATGCTACAGTGCTGGCAAGATCACTCACCCAAGAACCATAGAACCATAGAAATTATACAGCATAGAAGGGGGACATTCAGCTCATCTTGTCAATGCCGACCCAAAGACACAGGTACCCTTTCTAATCCCATTTTCCTGCACATGGCCTATAGCCCTGCAGCTTACAGCACTTAAGGTGCAGATTCAGATACTTTTTAAAAGAGCTTAGGGTTTCTGCCTCCACCACCAACTCAGGCAGCAAACACCAGACACCCACCCTCTGCGTAAAAAGGTTTTTCTTCATGTCCCCTCAAATCCTTCTGCCACTTATCTATGACCTTGGTTTTTGGACTTTCTGCCAAGAGAAGTAGGTTACTCCTGTCTACTTTATCTGGATGACATGGTAGCACAGTGGTTAGCACTGTTGCTTCACAGTGCAAGGGTCCCAGTTTCGATTCTGGGCTTGGGTACTGTCTGTGCGGAGTATGCACTTTCCGGGACTTCCGGTGGCGATCGCGAACGGAGCGGCCGCAGCAAAGACGCTCCTGCACAGCCACAAAATCACGGCTTTTTTGGGGGGGGTTTTCCTGGGGAATTAGAAAAAAAAAAAAAAAAATTCCTTAGGCCCCGCGAATTCGGCCCTGCCCAGACGCCAAAGCTCCGATCCACGGAACTGGAGAGGGAGAGAAAAAAAAAAGGAGCGAATGGTCCCGGTGAGCTGCACGTGGAGGAGGAGTGGGGATCGCTCAGAAACGGCCTGAAAGTCGGAGCACGGAGAGGATCACAAGGACAAAATAAGAATTTTTTAATTCAACCTTCCTTGTTCCTCTCCTGCAAATTTTTTTGAAAAAAGTAAAACTTTTTTAAAGGGGGCAAACAAATTTCAAAAAAAAAATTTTTTTAATCCCTTTTCATTTAAAAAAATCGTTTTTAAAAGGAAGGCACAGACAGAAATATGCCTCCAAATAATAAATTGAGGGGACGGCGAGATGTAAGAAGGAACAGCAGCGAAGGTGAAGGAAAAAAGCAGGAGCTGTGGCCGCGCAGGCAGACGACCCCACGGGGCGAGGTTCAGGCGAATCAGGAGGCGGAAAAGCTGGTGAGCCGAGCAGCTGAGCAGGAACAGGACGCGGTGACCACCCCCCCCCCCCCCCACCCCCTCTCACAGGGGGAGGAGTGGAGAAGCGTGCTGAAAACAGAAATAAACGTCATAAAGGAGGAGATAAAAACGGAGATAAACACCATGAGGGAGGCACTCAGGACGGACCTCCACACAATGATGAGGAGATGCTGGCGGAGACAACAGAAAAAATGCGGCGAACCATCAACGACTTGGAAAGGAAGGTGGAGGTGCAGGAGAAAACTATTCAGGAGTTGGAGAGGGCCGCCTCGGACCAGAGTGACAGGATGGTAACTCAGGAAACTGAGGTGAAAAGGCTGGTAACGACCCAGGGGAGCCTAAGAGGGAAAGCGGAGGACGAGGAAAATAGGTCCAGACGGCAGAATGTTAAAATACTGGGTCTGCCAGAGGGGATGGAGGGCAGAGATCCAACAGGCTACGTCACCCAAATGCTGGGCAAGCTAGTGGGAAGGGAGAAGTTTCCAAACCCCCCAGAAATCGACAGGGCGCACAGATCGCTCCGACCCAGGACCAAAGCCGGGCAGCAGCCCAGGCGATTATTGTGAAGCTGCACAGGTTCCAAGATAGGGAAAAATCCTAAAGTGGGCCCGGCAGACGAAAGCGAGCACGTGGGGCGGGAAGACCATAAGGGTGCACCAGGACATTGGGGCGGACCTGGCCAAAGGAAGGGCTGAATTCAACAGGGCCAAATCAGCACTCTACAAAAGTAATGTGAAATTTGGGATGTTATTCCCGGCCAAACTCTGGGTAACATTTGAGGGGAAGGAGCTGTTTTTTAACACCCCAGCGGCAGCGGAGGAGTTCGTTAGAGCAAACAAACTGGGGGAGGGACAGCCACAACGGCCATCATGAAAGCGACGGGGGTGGAAAAGAAAGGAAGAATCGGAACAAAGAGCAGTGGGCAGACCGCAAACAGAGACAATAAGATCACGAACTGTACACACGTGTTTGGTGCACTGTGCGGGACTGTGCTGACTCATTCCCGGGCTCGTTCCACCTCTCAATGCAATGGGAGGGAGCGAAGCAAGGTGAATGAGAGTGAAAAAGGCGGACAGGAGGGCGAGACAAGGGCTAGCAAAAGGAAGGTAAAACAGGACCAGAACAGGGCAAGTGCTGGGAGGGGGCCACCGTGCTAGCGAGGAGGGCTAACACGGGAGGGCAGGAAGAAAGGAGGGCCGCGGCACGCTTCTCAGGGGAGAGGGAGCGCCTGGCACAAAGAGAAGGGGGGGTCAGGGCAGAAGGGGGGAAGAACACAGGGGGGGGGACAGAGGAACAGGGACTAAGGGGGGGGGAGAGGAGTCGGGGGGAGAGCGCAGAACAAAAGAGAAGCAAAGGGAAGGGTGAGGTCGATAAGCAGCACGAACACAGGCCTCGGCAGGCATGGAGCAGGGCGAGGAACCAAGACCGTGCCACAAACAGCCACTCGGGAGGGCTTCAGGACGAAGGGAGACCCTGGAGTGGAGGGCCGCAGCCACGTGGCGTACACACAGCTGGCGGCCATGGTGGGTGCCCCCTGGACAAAAGGAAACCCCGGAGCCCTGGGGCCCGACCTCATGGTGAGAGCGGTGACCGCGGCCATTTTGTACGGCCCCCTAACGAAAGGAAACCCCAGAGGGCAGGGGCGCATCCACCAGGTAAGTATGGAAAGGAAGGTGGAGGTGCAGGAGAAAACTATTCAGGAGTTGGAGAGGGCCGCCTCGGACCAGAGCGACAGGATGGTAACTCAGGAAACTGAGGTGAAAAGGCTGGTAACGACCCAGGGGAGCCTAAGAGGGAAAGCGGAGGACGAGGAAAATAGGTCCAGACGGCAGAATGTTAAAATAGTGGGTCTGCCAGAGGGGATGGAGGGCAGAGATCCAACAGGCTACGTCACCCAGGATTGTTAGCTGGAACGTAAGGGGACTCTACGGCCCGGTCAAAAGATCCAGAGTCTTCATCCACCTAAGAAGCTTGAAAGCAGACATAATCTACCTACAAGAGACGCACCTGAGGGAGACGGACCGACGGCTGGTAAGAAAGGGCTGGGTGGGACAGATATACCACTCATGCTATGTGACAAGGGCTAGGGGAGTAGCAATATTAATCAGTAAGAGGACGAGGTTTACGGAAACCAAGACAGTTACGGACCCAGGGGGACGATACGTCATGGTCAGCGGTGTCCTGGTAGGGGCACCGGTCGTACTGGCAAATGTGTACGCTCCCAACTGGGACGACACAGAATTCATAAAGAAGACCATGGCGGAAATCCCCGACCTTGACACACACCGACTGATCGTGGGGGGGGGGGGGGGCACTTCAACTGTGTACAGGACCCACTGACCGACCGATCAAACCCCAGAGCAGGGAAAAAGACTGGCATGGCTAGGGAACTAGGAGCATTTATGGAGCAGATGGGGGCGGTGGACCCATGGAGGTTCCTGCACACGGGAGAGAAGGAATTTTCATACTTCTCACAAACACACAAGTACTTTCATACTTCTCACAAGTATACCAGTATCGACGTCTTTGCAGTGGGAAAATCGGTGCTTCCAGGGATCACGGAAACGGAGTACTCCGCGATCGTTATCTCTGACCACACTCCACACTATGTGGATGTGAGGTTGGAGACAGGCCGTGCCCAGCGCCCCACATGGAGGCTGGACACGGACCTCCTGGCCGACAAGGCCTTCTGTCAGAAAACATCGCGGGCCATAGGCGACTACGTGAGTAACAACCAAAACGGGGAGGTCTCACCCTCCACGTTCTGCGAGGCACTGAAGGCCGTGATTAGAGGAGAGATCATAGCCTACAAGGCAAGCAGAGATAGGGAAGAGAGGGTGGCCAGGCAACAGCTGGTGGACTCCATCCTGGAAGTTGACAGAAAATACTCCGAGGCCCCGACCGTAGGGCTGCTGGCGGAGAGGAAAAAGCTGCAAATGGACTTTAACCTGCTATCCACTAGGAAAGCAGTGTACCAGCTCCGTCAGACACGGGGGACCTTCTACGAACACGGAGACAAGGCTGGTCGCCTATTGGCTCACCAGCTGAGAAAGCAGGCAGCCACAAGGGAAATAGCGCAGGTAAAGGATAGCAGAGGCAGACTGGTAACAGAACCAAAGGAGGTCAATCGGGCATTTGAGACCTTCTACCGGGGACTGTACACCTCCGAGCCCCCCAACGGGGATGCGGGGATGAAATTGTTCCTAGACGGACTGGAACTACCAGTTGTGGGGGAAGACAGACAGGCGGAGCTGGAAGCACCAATGGACCTGGGAGAAATCATGGAGAGCATCAAATCCATGCAGGCGGGGAAGGCACCGGGACCCGATGGGTTCCCGGTGGACTTCTACAAAAATTTGCACCAGTCCTGGCCCCACACCTAAGGGACATGTTCGCGGACACACTGGCAAGGGGCACCCTGCCCCCAACGCTAGCCAGGCCACAATTTCACTGATACCCAAAAAAGATAAAGACCTGACGGAATGTGGATCATACAGACCCATTTCACTGCTGAACGTGGATGCGAAAATACTCGCAAAGGTCCTGGCCAAAAGGCTGGAGGGCTGTGTACCAGAGGTGGTCGCAGAGGACCAAACCGGCTTTGTCAAGGGTAGGCAGCTCACAGCGAACATCAGGCGGCTGCTGAACGTAATAATGACGCTCTCTGGGGAGAGAACAGCAGAGGTGATCATCTCCCTGGACGCAGAAAAGGCCTTCGACAGAGTCGAATGGAAATACCTCCTCGAGGTACTGGAACAGTTTGGGCAAGGAGCGGATTTCACCGCCTAGGTGAGGCTCTTGTACAACGCTCCCAAAGAGAGCGTCCAAACTAACACCACCAGCTCTAAATACTTCCAGCTGCAGAGAGGAACAAGACAGGGCTGCCCCCAGTCCCCACTCTTGTTCGCGCTGGCCATCGAACCCCTGGCGATAGCCCTGCGGGACGCGAAAAGCTGGAAGGGAATCCGGAGAGGAGACAGAGAGCACAGAGTCTCACTCTATGCAGATGGCCTGCTCCTCTATGTCCCGAAGCCACAGGAGGGACTGAAGGCAATACTGCAAATGCTGAAAGAGTTTGGAACCTTCTCGGGCTACAAACTTAACCTGGGCAAAAGCGAGGCAATCCCAGTGAACCCAAACGGGGGAGGGAGAGAGCTGGAGGGGCTCCCATTCAAAACGGCCCAGAACAGATTCCGCTACCTGGGAATCCAGATAGCCAGAGACTGGACACAGATACACAAGTGGAACCTGACCAGCCCTGGTGGAGGAAATAAGAAGAGACCTTCAAAGGTGGGGCTTACTCCCACTATCGCTGGCGGGGAGAGTGCAGACGATCAAGATGAACGTACTGCCAAGGTTCATCTTTCTGTTTAGATCCATTCCGATCTTCATCCCCAAGGCCTTTTTCCAAAATGTAGACAGTCTAATCATGGCATTTGTGTGGGGGGGGTAAGAACCTGAGAATTCCCAAACAGACACTGCAAAGAAGGAAAATCAAAGGGGGCTTGGCCTTACCAAATCTACAATACTACCACAGGGCAGCAACGGCAGAAAGAGTGAGGGGGTGGGTACAAGAACCTGATACAGATTGGGTACAAATGGAGGAGGCATCCTGTAAAGGAACGACCCTCCGGGCCCTGGCTACAGCAGCACTCCCATCCCACTCAACAAGATACACAACTACCCCAGTGGTAGCGGCCACACTGAGAACATGGATCCAGCTCAGACAACACTTCGGGATAACTAAAATGTCCCCCATGGCCCCCATCTGCGGCAATCACAGATTCCCCCCAGCCATGCTAGATACCACCTTCAAAAGATGGAGGCGGGACAGGGGCACATTGACGGTCGGGGATTTCTATGTAGGGCACAGACTGGCGACACTAAACGAACTGACGAGGAAGTGGAAACTAGCAAAAGGACAGGAAATGAGGCACCTCCAAATAAAACACTTCCTCCGCACAGAGACAGTGGGGTGCCCTGGGGCCCCAGAAAGCACACTACTAGAGGGCCTTGTCATGATATTCAAACACACACATCATGATAGACACACCAACAGACAAATCAGAACACACACCACCACAACCAATCACAGAAAGATATAAAAGCACAAACACGACACCTGGTGGTCAGTATTAGCTGGAGAGGAGGACCAGGACAGACCTGCTACACGAAACACTCAGGGAGACAGCACGTGCAGAGTATCCAGAACGAACTATTATAAGAGTTAAAATAAAATAGAGTTGTACCACATACAACTGTGTTGGCTCATCTATGCACCAGAGCACCCAACACCACAGGCCTGATAGGCACAAGCAACGAGAAGGGGGGCATATGTGGGAAAATATACGAACAGCTACTGGACAGAGCCCGGACTCCACTGGACGAGATCAGACAAAAATGGGAGGACGAACTGGGGACAGAGGGAGGATGGGGACTCTGGAGCGAAGCACTGAGCAGGGTGAACTCCACCTCCTCCTGCGCAAGGCTAAGCCTAATGCAGCTCAAAGTGGTGCACAGAGTGCACCTGATCAGAACCCGAATGAGCAGGTTCTTCCCGGAGGTGGAGGACAAATGTGAGCGGTGCTAGAGGGGCCCGGCCAACCACACCCACATGTTTTGGGCCTGCCCCAAGCTTGCTGGCTTCTGGACAGCCTTCTCCGAGGCAATGTCCAAGGTTGTGGGGGTGAGGGTGAAGCCATGCCCAATAGTGGCAATCTTCGGGGTATCGGAGCAGCTAGAGTTACACATGGGGAAGGGGGCCAACGCCCTCGCTTTCGCTTCCCTAATCGCACGCCGGAGAATCCTGCTCGGCTGGCGATCGGCGGCACCACCCACAGCTGCAGACTGGCTCGCTGACCTTTCGGAATTTCTCCACCTGGAGAAGATTAAGTACACCATCCGAGGGTCAGAGGAAGGCTTCCTGGATACTTGGGGGCAGTTTGTCGGTCTGTTCCAAAACCTGTTCGAGGCCAGCAATGAGGAGTAACCTAATAAGAATGTATTTTTTATTATTAAAACACCAAGATAGATGAGTTACCAAAAGACTGCGCAACCCGGGGGGCGGGGGGGTGGAGGCGGAAGGAAGGCAGGGAAACCACGAGAGATGATCCCACTCTGTCCGGAAAATAAAATAAAAGCACAGCCGAAGCCGGTGGCGGGGGGGGGGGGGGGGGGGGCAATGGGGAGGAACCATAGACCGCTCCAGAGGGCGATGAAAGGCACGTAGGGTCAGTTAAACGAAGGACAAACTGAAACTCTGTATAATAAAGAAAATTAGCGCAGGTGAGAAAAATGTGATGTGTATATGTACAACTGTTTATAAATATGAGAAATGCCAATCAAAAGATTTAAAAAAAAAAGAAAAGTATGCACTTTCTCCCCGTGTCTGCGTGGGTTTCTTCCGGGTGCTCCGGTTTCCTTCCACAAATCCCGAAAGACGTGCTGTTAGGTAATTTGAACATTCTGAATTCTCCCTCAGTGTCCCCGATCAGGTGCTGTAGTGTGGCAACTAGGATATTTTCACAGTAACACCATTGCAGTGTTAATGTAAGCCTATTTGTGGCCATAATAAAGGTTATTATTATTATCATTACCGCTCATAATTTTGTGTATCTCAGTTATGTCACCCCTCAACTTCTCTTTTCTCAGGAACTAACCCCAGCCTCTCCAAACTCTCCTTATAGCTACAATTCTCCAGCGCTGGCAACATTCTAGTAAATCTTCTTCAATTACATCCTTCCTATAATGTGGTGACCAAAACTGCACATAATACTCCAGTTGTGGCCTCACCTGTGTCTTATACAGTTCCATTAGTATACCTCGTTCTTAAACAACGGAGCCATATTTGCATTCCTCCAGTCCTCCGGAACCTCCCTATGTCTAGTGAAGATTGGAAAATAATCTGCTATTTCGTCCCTGACCTCATTGAACATCCTAGGAAACAATCCATCTGGCACTGGTAACTTATCCACTTTCAATGGTTCCAACACCTCTAACACTTCCTCCCTCATTTTGATTATTTTACCCAATATTTCACACTGCTCCTCTTGGATTACTGTATTTGCATTATCCCTTTCCTATGTGAATACGGAGACAAAAAAATTGTTTAAAACTCTTCCCATATCCTCTGCATCTTCACACAAGTTCATCTCTGATAGGTTCCTGGTTCCTTTTTCCTTAACTACCCTTTTGCTCTTTATATACTCTATACTTCTATACCTCTGTTAACGAATAAGAGCATCCTTATCTACCTGTACTGCAACGTTGAGGGACCTGTTCACTTGCATGTCAAGATCTCTAACTCATCTACCCCCTCAGTATATTCCTGTTTATTGTGTATTCCCTTTTACTGTTTGACCTTTCTAAATGCATTACCTCACACTTATCAGAGTTGAACTCCATCTGCCACTTTCCTGTCCACTCCACCAACCCATCTATATCATTTTGGAGATTACAGATAACCTCTACACTATCCACCACACCAATTTTTGTGTGGTCTGCAAATTTCCCAATCATGCCCCCCACATTCAAGTCCAAATTATGAATATATAAAACAAGCAGCAGGGGTCCCAACACCGAGCCCTGCGGAACACTACTTGAAACAGCTTTAAATTCACAAGAGCAGTCATTGACCATTACCCCTTGTTTCCTGTTACAAAGCCACCTTTTGATCCAATTCACCAGATTACCCTGCATCTCATGGGTTTTTACATTTCTTACCAGTCTGCCACGTGGGAACGTATTAAATGCCTTACTAAAATCCATGTAGATAACATCCACTGCACAACCCATATTGTTCCCCCTTGTCACTTTCTCAAAGAATTCAATCAAATTTGTAAGGCATGGCCTTCCCTTAACAAAGGCATGCTGATTATCACTGACTCGTCCATACCTTTCTAAGTGACAGTTTATCTGATCTCTTCGGATTTATTCCAAAAATTTTCCCACCACCAACGTAAGACTAACCTTCATATCCTTCTTAAACAACAGAGCCATATTTGCATTCCTCCAGTCCTCCGGAATCTCCCTATGTCTAGTGAAGATTGGAAAATAATCAGCTATTTCGTTCCTGACCTCCTTGAACATCCTAGGAAACAATCCATCTGGCCCTGGTAACTTATCCACTTTCAATGGTTCCAACGCCTCGAACACTTACTCTCTCATTTTGATTATTTTACCCAATATTTCACACTGCTCCTCTTGGATTACTGTACTTGCATCATCCCTTTCCTTTGTGAATACGGAGACAAAAAAATTGTTTAAAACTCTTCCCATATCCTCTGCATCTTCACACAAGTTCATCTCTGATAGGTTCCTGGTTCCTTTTTCCTTAACTACCCTTTTGCTCTTTATATACTGGTAAAACATCTTTTGGTTTTCCTTAATCTTGATTGCTAATATTTTTTCATGCCCTCTCTTTGGTTTCCTCATTTCTTCTTTCACTTGATCCCTGTACTTTCTATACTCCTCTAGGCTATCTGTAGTGTTGAGTTTTTTGTGATTATTATGAGCCCTTTAGTGGTTAGTTAGACTAGCATTGTTTCCTGGTGTTTTCCTGCTGCTATGCTATTTTACTAGCTAGACAGTAGGGGTTGGAACATAGGAACATAGGAATTAGACTCAGAAGTAGACAATTCAGCCTCTCGAGCCTGCTCCACCATTCAATCAGATCATGGCTGATCTCTTCCTGGTCTCAAATCCACTTCCCCACCTGTTGCCCACATCACTTTAACCTGTACAGTTGCTCAGTACCATGGCCTGCCTCACCCCTTAAGATGGATGTGCGTTGTTAATAGATCTCAAATTGCCTGACGATTTGAATGGCCTTTTCAAGTGTCAAATCTTCCTTAGAATGAAGCATGCCAGTGAGTGCATCGTTCGCCAATCAGACAACAATTCTGTCGCTGATTAGCTCTGATTTCAGGTCACTATAGTCACAGCCTTCAGTCATTCCGTACAGAACATAGAACATAGAACAGTACAGCACAGAACAGGCCCTTCGGCCCTCGATGTTGTGCCGAGCTTTGTCCAAAACCAAGGTCAAGTTATCCCACTTCCTGTCATTGTGGTGTGCTCCATGTGCCTATCCAATAACCGCTTGAAAGTTCCTAAAGTGTCCGACTCCACTATCACAGCAGGCAGTCCATGCCACACCCTAACCACTCTCTGAGAAAAGAACCTACCTCGGACATCCCTCCTATATCTCCCACCCTGAACCTTATAGTTATGCCCCCTTGTAACAGCTACATCCACCCAAGGAAATAGTCTTTGAACGTCCACTCTATCTATCCCCCTCATCATCTTATAAATCTCTATTAAGTCGCCTCTCATCCTCCTCCGCTCCAAAGAGAAAAGCCCTAGCTCCCTCAACCTTTCCTCATAAGACCTATCCTGCAAACCAAGCAGCATCCTGGTAAATCTCCTTTGCGCCCTTTCCAATGCTTCCACATCCTTCCTATAATGAGGTGACCAGAACTGCACACAATACTCCAACTGTGGCCTCACCAGGGTCATGTACAGTTGCAGCATAACCCCACGGCTCTTAAACTCAAGAACCCCTGTTAATAAACGCTAACACACTATAGGCCTTCTTCACGGCTCTATCCACTTGAGTGGCAACCTTCAGAGATCTGTGGACATGAACCCCAAGATCTCTCTGTTCCTCTACATTCCTCAGAACCCTGCCGTTGACCCTGTAATTCGCATTCAAATTTTTTCTACCAAAATGAATCACCTCGCATTGACAGCGTCAAACTCCATCTGCCATTTTTCGGCCCAGCTCTGCATCCTTTCAATGTCTATTTGCAGCCTACAACAGCCCTCCACCTCATCCACTACTCCACCAATCTTGGTGTCATCAGCAAATTTACTGAACCACCCTTTAGCCTCCTCCTCCAAGTCATTGATAAAAATCACAAATAGCAGAGGACCCAGCACTGATCCCTGTGGTACACCGCTGGTAACTGGTCTCCAGTCTGAAAATTTTCCATCCACCAGCACCCTCTGTCTTCTATGTGATAGCCAGTTACTTATCCAATTGGCCAAATTTCCCTCTATCCCACACCTCCTTACTTTCTTCATGAGCCGACCATGGGGAACCTTATCAAACGCCTTACTAAAATCCATGTATACAACATCAACTTCTCTACCTTCATCTACACACTTAGTTACCTCCTCAAAGAATTCAATCAAATTTGTGACGCAAGACTTACCCTTCACGAATCCGTGTTGACTATCCCGGATTAAGCTGCATCTTTCCAAATGGTCATAAATCCTATCCTTCAGGACGTATTCTATTAACTTACCGACCACCGAAGTAAGACTAACCGGCCTATAATTACCAGGGTCATTCCTATTCCCTTTCTTGAACAGAGGAACAACATTCGCCACTCTCCAGTCCTCTGGCACTATCCCCGTAAGAAGTTTTACAACATCAGGTTAAAGTCCAACAGGTTTGTTTCGATGTCACTAGCTTTCGGAGCGCTGCTCCTTCCTCAGGTGGAAGGAGCAGCGCTCCGAAAGCTAGTGACATCGAAACAAACCTGTTGGACTTTAACCTGGTGTTGTAAAACTTCTTACTGTGCTCACTCCAGTCCAACGCCGGCATCTCCACATCATGACTATCCCCGTGGACAGTGAGGACCCAAAGATCAAAGCCTAAGGCTCTGCAATCTCATCCCTTGCCTCCCAAAGAATCCTAGGATATATCCCATTCTGGCCCAGGGGACATGTCGACCCTAAGGTTTTTCAAAATTGCCAATAATCCTTCCTCAGAACATCTACCTCCTCCAGCCTACCTGCCTGTATCACACTCTCATCCTCAAAAACATGGCCCCTCTCCTTGGTGAACACTGAAGAAAAGAATTCATTCAACGCCTCTCCTATCTCTTCTGACTCCATGCACAAGTTCCCATTACTGTCCTTGACTGGCCCTAACCTCACCCTGGTCATTCTTTTATTTCTCGCATAAGAGTAAAAAGCCTTGTGACTTTCCTTGATCTGATCCGCCAAGGACTTCTCATGCCCCCTCCTAGCTCTGCTAAGCCCTTTTTTTCAGCTCATTCCTTGCTACCTTGTAACCCTCAAGCAACCCAACTGAACCTTGTTTTCTCATACTTACATATGCTTCCTTTTTCCTCTTGACAAGACATTGAACCTCTTTTGTGAACCATGGTTCCCTCACACGGCCATTTCCTCCCTGCCTGACAGGGACATGCCTATCAAGGACACACAGTATTTGTTCCTTGAACAAGCTTCACTTTTCATTTGTGCCTTTCCCTGACAGTTTCTGTTCCCTTCTTATGCTCCCTAATTCTTGCCTAATCGCATCATAATTACCCCTCCCCCAATTATAAACCTTGTCCTGCCGTATGGCCCTATCCCTCTCCATTGTAATAGTGAAAGACACCGAATTGTGGTCACTATCTCCAAAGTGCTCTCCCACAAACAAATCTAACACTTGGCCCGGTTCATTACCCAGTACCAAATCCAATGTGGCCCCCCCCTCTTGTCGGCCTATCCACATATTGTGTCAGGAAACCCTCCTGCACACACTGTACAAAAACTGCCCCATCCGAACTGTTCGACCTATAGAGGTTCCAATCAATATTTGGAAAGTTAAAGTCACCCATGACAACTACCCTGAGACCTCCACACCTATCCATAATCTTGATGCACGATCAATTACACAAAGACGAGAGTTGGATGCAATCGAGGCTTTATTACACTAAGGTGTGTGGCCTCCTACAGCAGCTGGCGAAATGGCTGCTGTATGGGGACCACACATATTTATACTCCGCCTACTGGGCGGAGCCAGCAGGCAGAGAACTACCCCCGTATCTGTAGTACAGGGCCTTACCACACATCTCCTAATATATACATCAGTGGTGACTACCACATTCACCCCTGTTAAAATTGAGTCCAGCTGGGGTGGTGGAGAACTATTTACAAGTAGATGTTTTAAAGTACAGAAACAAAATTGAGTCCAATGGGGGTGAAGGAGAGTTATACAGAAGGATGATGTTTCTTTTTAAGAGTCCCGATCAAGTTACAGGTTCAGTCGGTCCGGAGCCTTGATCTGCAGTTGGGAGTGCTGCAGTGATGGCGGCGATTCCGGTGTCGGTCTGGTCTTCGGTGACTCTGGGAGCATGCCGAAATCCTCGGGCATGGGCAGGGGGAGGACAGATTGTCCTGGGGCGGGCGTTGCGGCTGGGTGCCGCGGGACAGGGGAGGGTGGCGCCGGGCTGGAGGGGTGTGTGTGTGTGTGTGGAACCAGCTGGTGCCAGGTCCCTGAGGGAGACAGTATCTTGGCGGCCATCGGAGTACACTACGGAGGCGTACTGTGGGCTGGCGTGGAGTAGCTGTACCCTCTCAACCAACAGGTCCGCCTTGTGGAGTCGTACGTGCTTACGGAGGAGTACGGGTCCTGGAGCTGCGAACCAAGTCGGGAGCGACACCCTGGAGGTGGACTTTCTCGGGAAGGCAAAGAGACGTTCATGGGTGTGTCATTAGTCGCAGTGCATAGGAGCGACCGTATGAAGTGCAGTGCGTCGGGGAGGACCTCCTACCAGCTGGAGGCCGGGAGATTTCTGGACCGTAGGGCCAGATGGATGGCCCTCTAGACCGTCCCATTCTCCTTCTCCACCTGCCCTTTTCCCGGGGGTTATAGCTGGTCATCATGCTCGAGGCGATACCCTTGTTGAGCAGGAACTGAAGCAACTCATCGCCCATGAATGAGGATTCCCTGTCGCTGTGGACGTAGGCGGGTGTTGCTCATTTTAGCCTTAGTTTATTTGCTCTAATTCTGTCACCTTTGCTCATGAGTCGCCAGGTATCTTTCTGATACCGCCACGTGGTTTAAGTCCGAGTAATGATTAACAATCCAGCACACCGCTTAGTAAGAGTTAAATCAACGTTCATTTATTATATACAGCAATTAATACTTATACAATAATTCTACTTCTAAACTACTACCTACCACTAACAGGCCAATAGTTAACTTTGGAAATGGCCCACCAGGTCAGGGAAACAAATGGCCTTTCGAATGGGTTCTGAGCCTGCGGGATTCAAAAGCTGGTACAGGTCGGTAGTCAGGAGTGTCTATCTGGTAGCGATCGTTGGAGTAAAACTTACGGTCTTCTTGCAGCAAGGGTCTCGAAGGGTGCGGAGAGGAGAAGAAGGGTTGAGTTGAACTTGGCCCCTATTATAGTCCCCAGGGGCTTCCCGCCTCTCGGGGCGGACCTTGTACCTGGTTCCAAGTGATTGGACTTGGTCCCAATCACTTGGTTCGATATTCTCCAATACTGGAGCGATTCCTTGATCGAGGGGTGGTCGTTTACCTCTCTTTGTGTCAGCTCCTGCTGGCGCCGAAAGGTCTGGGTCGGCTTTATGTTGCTAATGTGTAGCAATTGTTCCCGGGGATGGCTGATTAATATGCAGATGGCTGGGTTGTTGTGATGTTGATGGCTGCAGGTATCAGTCTGGACTGACTTCCCCAGAGGCGAATGCACTGTTTTGCCTGCAGCTGTCCGTTTGAGTCCTGTTGGCTGATTTTCCCATCAGCCTCTTCCGTTCGCCATTTTAAAATCGGGGTTTGGCCATTCTAATCGGGAGTCAGCCATTTTACATGGCTACACGGGGAAGCCGAACAGAGCGAAGATGGTGTTGAGGGCTTTGATGACGGTGGCAGACGTCATGTCGGGGCATGGGATGGCGAAGGGGAATCTGGAATATTCATCGATCACACTGAGGAAGTACGTGTTACGGTCAGTGGAGGGGAGGGGCCCTTTGAAGTCCACGCTGATGTGTTCAAAGGGGCGGGAGGCCTTCACCAGGCGCGCACGGTCTGGCTGGTAGAAGTGCGGTTTGCACTCCGCACAGACCTGGCATTCTCTGGTGATTGCCCTGACTTCCTCGACGGATTAGGGCTGATTGCGGGCCTTGATGAAGTGGTACAAACATGTCACTCCCGGGTGACAAAGTTTGTCGTGCAGAGTCCGGAGTCGGTCCACTTGTGCGCTGGCACATGTACCTCAGTATAGGGGATCGGGGGGCTCGTTGACCTTACCGGGGCGATACAAAATCTTGTAGTTGTAGGTGGAGAGCTCGATCCTCCACCTCAAGATTTTATTGTTCTTGATCTTGCCCCGCTGTGTGTTGTTAAACATGAAGGCTACCGACCGTTGGTCAGTGAGGAGAGTGAATCTCCTGCCGGCCAGGTAATGCCTCTAATGCCGCACTGCTAAACGATGGCTTGGGCCTCTTTTCGACGGAGGAATGCCGAATTTCAGAGGCATGAAGGGTTTGTGAAAAGAATGCCATGGGCCTGCCTGCCTGGTTGAGGGGGGCGGCTAGCGTGACGTCTGATGCGTCGCTCTTGACTTGAAATGGTATTGTCTCGCCGACTGCGTGCATCGCGGCCTTGGTGATGTCAGCCTTAATACGGTTGAAGGCCTGGTGAGCCTCGGCCGTTAGGGGAAAAAGAGTGGATTGAATCAGTGGTACCCACTGGGCGTAGTAAGAAAAGAACCCCAGGCAGCGTTTGAGGGCCATGGGGCAGTGGGGGAGGGAGAGTTCCATGAGGGGGCGCATGCGGTCGGGGTCGGGCCCCAAAACTCCGTTCTGGACCACATAGCCGAGGATGGGTAAGCGGTTCGTGATGAACACACACTTCTCCTTGTTATAAGTTAGGTTGAGGAGAGTGGCGGTGTGGAGAAATTTGGCAAGGTTGGCGTCATGGTCCTGCTGATCGTGGCCGCAGATGGTGACATTGTCAAGGTACAGGAAAGTGGCCCGCAGCCCGTACCGTTCAGCCATTCGGTCCATTTCCTGTTGGAAAACCGAGACCCCGTTGGTGACGCCAAAGGGAACCCTAAGAAAGTGGTAAAGGTGGCCATCTGCCTTGAAGGCAGTGTAAGGGCGGTCCGCCTTACGGATGGGGAGCTGGTGGTAGGGGGATTTTAGGTCGAATGTTGAAAAGACCCGGTACTGTGCAATCTGATTGACCATATCAAATATGCGTGGGAGGGGGTACTCGTCAAGCTGCGTGTACCTATTGATGGTCTGACTGTAGTCCACGACCATTCTCCCCAGTTTCTCCCCAGTTTTCAGAACTACCACTGGGGCTCTCCAGGGGCTGTTGCTGGCCTCGATGATGCCTTCCCAAAGCAGTCGCTGGACTTCGAACCTGACAAAGGTCCTGTCCTGGGCGCTGTACCGTCTGCTCCTGGTGACGACGGGTTTGCAATCTGGGGTTAAGTTAGCAAATAGGGAAGGTGGGTTGACCTTTAGGGTCACGAGGCCACACATAGTAAGGGGTTGTAGGGGCCTGTCGAATTTCAATGTTAGGCTCTTGAGGTTGCACTGGAAGTCCAGGCCAAGTAGCAAGGCAGCGCAGAGGTTGGGGAGGACGTAGAGGCGTAAGCCGCTGAACTCCACGCCCTGGACAGTGAGAGTGGCTATGCTGTACCCCCGGATTGCCACGGAATGGGACCCGGAGGCTAGGGAGATTCTCTGGTTGGCGGGGTGTACCGTGAGGGAGCAGTGCCTTGCCGTATTGGGAAGGATGAAGCTCTCAGTGCTCCCGGAGTCCAGCAGGCAGGAGATTTCATGCCCATCGATTTTCACGTTGGTAGAGGCCGTTGCTAGGTTGCGTGGGCGGGACTGGTCAATCGTGACTGAGGCGAGACGCGGCTGGTCGGCGATGGTGGCAGACAATGGGGTGCCCGCAGGCATGGGCCCTGGTACGATGTCGGCGCCCACGGGCCGTATGTGTCATAAGAACTAAGAACTAGGAGCAGGAGTAGGCCATCTGGCCCCTCGAGCCTGCTCCACCATTCAATGAGATCATGGCTGATCTTTTGTGGACTCAGCTCCACTTTCCGGCCCGAACACCATAACCCTTAATCCCTTTATTCTTCAAAAAACTATCTAACTTTATCTTAAAAACATTTAATGAAGGAGCCTCTACTGCTTCACTGGGCAAGGAATTCCATAGATTCACAACCGTTTGGGTGAAGAAGTTCCTCCTATACTCAGTCCTAAATCTACTTCCCCTTATTTTGAGGCTAGTTCTGCTTTCACCCGCCAGTAGAAACAACCTGCCCTCATCTATCCTATCTATTCCCTTCATAATCTTATATGTTTCTATCAGATCCCACCTCATCCTTCTAAATTCCAACGAGTATAGTCCCAGTCTACTCAACCTCTCCTCGTAATCCAACCCCTTCAGCTCTGGGATTAACCTAGTGAATCTCCTCTGCACACCTTCCAGTGCCAGTACGTCCTTTCTCAAGTAAGGGGACCAAAACTGAACACAATACTCCAGGTGTGGCCTCACTAACACCTTATACAATTGCAGCATAACCTCCCTAGTCTTAAACTCCATCCCTCTAGCAATGAAGGACAAAATTCCATTTGCCTTCTTAATCACCTGTTGCACCTGAAAACCAACTTTTTGCAACTCAGGTCTCTCTGCACAGCAGCATGTTTTAATATTTTATCATTTAAATAATAATCCCTTCTGCTGTTATTCCTACCAAAATGGATAACCTCACATTTGTCAACATTGTATTCCATCTGCCAGACCCTAGCCCATTCACTTAGCCTATCCAAATCCCTCTGCAGACTTCCAGTATCCTCTGCACTTTTTGCTTTTCCACTTATCTTAGTGTCGTCTGCAAACTTGGACACATTGCCCTTGGTCCCCAACTCCAAATCATCTATGTAAATTGTGAACAGTTGTGGGCCCAACACTGATCCCTGAGGGTCACCACTAGCTACTGATTGCCAACCAGAGAAACACCCATTAATTCCCACTCTTTGCTTTCTATTAATTAACCAATCCTCTATCCATGCTGCTACTTTCCCCTTAATGCCATGCATCTTTATCTTATGCAACAACCTTTTGTGTGGCACCTTGTCAAAGGCTTTCTGGAAATCCAGATATACCACATCTATTGGCTCCCCGTTATCTACCGCACTGTTAATGTCCTCAAAAAATTCCACTAAATTAGTTAGGCACGACCTGACCTTTATGAACCCATGCTGCGTCTGCCCAATGGGACAATTTCTATCCAGATGCCTCGCTATTTCTTCCTTGATGATAGATTCCAGCATCTTCCCTACTACTGAAGTTAAGCTCACTGGCCTATAATTACCCACTTTCTGCCTACCTCCTTTTTTAAACAGTGGTGTCACGTTTGCTAATTTCCAATCCGCCGGGACCACCCCAGAGTCTAGTGAATTTTGGTAAATTATCACTAGTGCATTTGCAATTTCCCTCGCCATCTCTTTTAGCACTCTGGGATGCATTCCATCAGGCCCAGGAGACTTGTTTACCTTAAGCCCCATTAGCTTGCCCATCACTACCTCCTTGGTGATCTCAATCCTCTCAAGGTCCTCACCTGTCATAGCCTCATTTCCATCAGTCACTGGCATGTTATTTGTGTCTTCCACTGTGAAGACCGACCCAAAAAAACAGTTCAGTTCCTCAGCCATTTCCTCATCTCCCATTATTAAATCTCCCTTCTCATCCTCTAAAGGACCAATATTTACCTTAGCCACTCTTTTTTGTTTTATGTATTTGCAGAAACTTTTACTATCTGTTTTTATATTCTCATAATCTATCTTACTCTTCTTTATAGCTTTTTTAGTAGCTTTCTGTTGCCCCCTAAAGATTTCCCAGTCCTCTAGTCTCCCACTGATCTTTGCTACTTTGTATGTTTTTTCCTTCAATTTGATACTCTCCCTTATTTCCTTAGATATCCATGGTCGATTTTCCATCTTTTTACCGTCCTTCCTTTTTGTTGGTATAAACCTTTGCTAAGCACTGTGAAAAATCACTTGGAAGGTTCTCCACTGTTCCTCAACTGTTTCACTATAAAGTCTTTGCTCCCAGTCTACCTTAGCTAGTTCTTCTCTCATCCCATTGTAATCTCCTTTGTTTAAGCACAAAACACTAGTGCTTGATTTTACCTTCTCACCCTCCATCTGTATTTTAAATTCCACCATATTGTGATCGCTCCTTCCGAGAGGATCCCTAACTATGAGATCCTGAATCAATCCTGTCTCATTACACAGGACCAGATCTAGGACCACTTGTTCCCTTGTAGGTTGCATTACATACTGTTCTAGGAAACTATCGCGGATACATTCTATAAACTCCTCCTCAAGGCTGCCTTGACCGACCTGGTTAAACCAATCAACATGTAGATTAAAATCCCCCATGATAACTGCTGTACCATTTCTACATGCATCTGTTATTTCTTTGTTTATTGCCTGCCCCACCATAATGTTACTATTTGGTGGCCTACAGATTACTCCTATCAGTGACTTTTTCGCCTTACTATTCCTGATTTCCACCCAAATGGATTCAACCTTATCCTCCATAGCACCGATGTCATCCCTTACTGTTGCCCGGATGTCATCCTTAAATAACAGAGCTACACCACCTCCCTTACCATCCACTCTGTCCTTCCGAAAGGTTTGATACCCTTGGATATTTAACTCCCAGTCGTGACCATCCTTTAACCATGTTTCAGTAATGGCCACTAAATCATAGTCATTCACGATGATTTGCGCCATCAACTCATTTACCTTATTCCGAATACTACGAACATTCAGGTAAAGTACACTTATGTTGGCTTTTTTTACCTCTGTTCTGAATCTTAACACCTCGATCAGTAACCTCTCCTAAGTTATATTTCCTCTTAACCTTTCTCCTAATTTTCCTTGTCGTTGAACCCATATCTTCATGTAACAACCTGCCGCGTCGCTTACCATTAATGTTTTCACTTCCCGTTTTATTTCTTTTAGTATTCCTGATCCTATTCACTGAGCTCCCCTCAGTCACTGTACCTTGTACTGTTGCCCTTTTTGATTTTTGACTATGGCTTCTCTGCCTTACACTTTCCCCCTTACTGCCTTTTATTTCTGTCCCTGTTTTACTACCTTCCAACTTCCTGCATCGGTTCCCATCCCCCTGCCACATTAGTTTAAACTCTCCCCAACAGCCCTCGCTAACACCCCCCCATGGACATCGGTTCCAGTCCTGCCCAGGTGCAGACTGTCCGGTTTGTACTGGTCCCACCTCCCCCAGAACCGGTTCCAATGTCCCAGGAATTTGAATGCCTCCCTCTTGCACCATCTCTCGAGCCACGCATTCATCCTCTCTATCCTGACATTCCTACTCTGACTAGCTTGTGGCACTGGTAGCAATCCTGAGATTACTACCTTTGAGGTCCTAATTTTTAGTTTAACTCCTAGCTCCGTAAATTCAGCTTGTAGGACCTCATCCCGTTTTTTACCTATATCGATGGTGCCTACGTGCACCAAACAGCTGGCTGTTCACCCTCCCCCCCCCCCAGAATGTCCTGCAGCCGCTCCGAGACATCCTTGACCCTTGCACCAGGGAGGCAACATACCATCCTGGAGTCTCGATTGCATTCACAGAACCGCCTGTCTATTCCCCTTACAATTGAGTCCCCTATCACTATAGCCCTGCCATTCTTCTTCCTGCCAAGCTGTGCAGCAGAGCCAGCCACGGTGCCATGAACCTGGCTGCTGCTGCCTTCCCCTGGTGAGCCATCTCCTTCAACAGTATCCAAAGCGGTATATCTGTTTTGCAGGGAGATGACCGCAGAGGACACCTGCACTGCCTTCCTACTCTTGCTCTGTCTTTTGGTCACCCATTTTCTATCTCCCTCAGTACCTTTCACCTGCGGTGTGACCAACTCGCTAAATGTGCTATCCACGACGTCCTCAGCATCGCGGATGCTCCAAAGTGAGTCCATCCGCAGCTCCAGAGCCGTCAAGCGGTCTAACAGGAGCTGCAGCTGGACACACTTCTTGCACGTGAAGGAGCCAGGGACAGTGGACGTGTCCCTGAGCTCCCACATCGCACACGAGGAGCATGACACGGATCTGAGATCTCCTGCCATGTCTTAAACCTTGGGTTAACTTCAACAATTACAATTTACCCCCCCAAAAGATTAAATAAATAAATATACCAATGAAAAGAAACAGAAAAACAGACACACTACTTACCAGTCACTTACTAGGGATAAAAAGCACTTCCTCTCCACCCAGCTTTGAATTCCCACCTAGATTCAAATTCCCAAACTGACTGTTAGCTGTGTCTCACTCCTGGCTCTGTCTTCTCTGGCTCACTGGGAGAACTCACTGGGAGTGAGTTTACAAGTTGCTCTTTTTAAACTGTCCTGAATTGACTCCCCTCCCCCACCTGCTTTTAGACCAAGGTAGATTTAAGTGACTGACACTTAACTGCCAACCAGTTATGTGAGTGGGTGGGGCAGCCCTTGTTAACCTACACTGCACAATACTAGCTTAATTTAAATTAATTTAAACTCCTGAAATTTAAAAGGAGCTGCCTTACTGATTTAATTCAATTCCCACCTAGATTCAAATTCCTAAACTCACTCTTAGCTGTGTCTCATTCCTGGCTCTGTCTTCTCTGGCTCACTGGGAGAACTCATGGGGGAAACAAGATGGCGGTGCCTGATGATCCTGGGGAGGACAAGATGGCGGCATCCGCGGGCCGCACGTGGTGGGGGTCGAACAAGATGGCGGCGCCCACGGGCCGCACTTGGTCCGGGGTAGGGAAGATGGCGGTGCCCACTGACCGTACGCGGGGGAGGTCTGAACAATCGCGGCGACTGGGCGGGCCTGGCACACTGGAGCGAAGTGTCCCTTCTTGCTGCAGGCCTCGCAAAGGGTGCTCCAGGCCGGGCAGCGTTGTCGGGGGTGTTTTGGCTGCCTATAGAAGTAACATTTGGGGCCCCCGGTGTTGGTTGGCTGCCGCGCGGCACAGGCGTAGGGTTGGCTGAGTGGGGTCCCCAATGGGGCGGCCGTCGGCGGAGTCCACGATGCGTAGGAGGGATGGGCCGCGCGGCCAGGGGTGTAGGCCTGGATGTTGCGCGAAGCGACCGTCAGCGAGAGCGCTAGCTTTTTGGTTGCCGCGAGGTCGAGCATGGCCCCTTCTGAGAGGCGCTGGCGGATGTTATCCGACCCTAGCCCCGTAACAAAGGCATCTCTCATGAGCAAGTTTGAGTGTTCCGTGGCCGTGACGGCCTGACAGTCACAGTCTCTGACTGGGTGAATTAGAGCATGCCAGAAGTCTTCTACTGACTCAGCAGGAAGTTGACTACAAGTGGAGAGGATGTGTCTGGCCTAGAGCGTGTTAGTCCGCTGAGCGTAGTTTTCCTTCAGTAGCGCCATGGCGTCTTCGTAGGTCAGCGCGTCCTGGATAAGTGGAAAGACATTGGAGCTCAGCCGCGTGTAGAGGATCTGAATCGTCTGAGCTTCCGCAATTGGGTCTGGTGCAGACCTGATGTAAACTTCGAAACAGGCTAGCCAATGTTCAAAGTCCTTTTTGCCGTTGCCTGATTGCGGATCCAGCTGCAGGCGATCCGGCTTGATGCGGAGGTCCATCTTCTGAAAACTTTAGTATAATAAATTGATGCACGATCAATTACACAAAGACGAGAGTTGGATGCAATCGAGGCTTTATTACACTAAGATGTGTGGCCTCCTACAGCAGCTGGTGAAATGGCTGCTGTGCGAGGCCCACACATATTTATACTCCGCCTACTGGGCGGAGCCAGCCGGCAGGGATCTACCCTCGTACCTGTAGTACAGGGCCTTACCACAAAGCACCTAATATATACATCAGTGGTGACTGCCACAAATCTGTTTTGCAATTTCTTCCTCCACATCTCTATTACTATTTGGGGGTCTAAAGAAAATGCCTAACAACATGATCACTCCTTTCCTATTTCTAACTTCAGCCCATATTACCTCGGTCGGCAGATCCCCCTCGAACTGCTTTTCTGCAGCCGTTAAACTATTCTTGATTAACAACGCTGCTCCTCCACCTCTTTTACCATCTTCCCTACTTTTACTGAAACATCTTTACCCCGGAACTTCCAACAACCATTCCTGTCCCTGTTCTAACCATGTCTCCGTAATAGCCACAACATCGTAGTCCCAAGTACCAATCCACGCTCCAAGTTCACCTACCCCTTATTCCGGATGCTCCTTGCATTGAAGTAGACACACTTCAACCCACCTTCCTGTCTGCCGGTACACTCCTGCGACCTTGATACCCTCCTCAGTATCTCACTACTCTCAACACTGGCTTCTGGACTACAGCTCGTTTCCCCAGCCCCCTGACAAATTACAGCTCATTTATGAAGGAGTGAACAGATTTTGCTGACTGTTGGACACATTTGTTAAACATTGCTGTTTCAAGGATCTTATTACTTCTCAAATAAAAATATGTGTCAAATGATTTCAAAGCTTCATCATATTTTGCTCAGGATTCATTGATTCCTTGTCTAGCTATTATATTGTTGGATATTGTACCTTTTGAATAAAGCAATGTGTTAACTTGTTCAGCTTTCATCTTTTTATCTAGGCCTGAAGCAATCATGTATCTAAGGAATCTCTTTCTCCAATGTCCCAACTTTTATGACTGGCCTGGGCCTTGAATGAGTCCAAACTGGTCTGGTAATGTAGATTTTAGATCCTCGGTCATTTAAAATTAAAAGTATGTACAGCTTTAAATGCTTTTAGGAACTCCAAGATGGTGCTGTGAGTGTTTCTTCTCAACAAGGTTTCCAATGCTTGTTAGTTTTAATGGGTTCTCACAGTAGTGGTGATCGCAGTTTCTGTGTTTTAAATTTTCGGCAGTGTCGCTCCAGCTCGACCTTTAGGATAACCGAGTGGAACGTGACCAGAGTGATTGGGGTGTTTGGGTAACCCCACTTTCCTTCGCATGGTTGGTGAATGCCAAAGTTGCCATGATCCTGAGGCCGGTGGATGCTGTTGATGTTTGTGCCAACCTTTCCACAGATAATTAGGTGCTCTTCCTTCATCATCGTGCTGGTGTGAATGGCAATGGTGTTTCTATTAAACATACTGGGACATGAGAACATAAGAACATAAGAACTAGGAGCAGGAAATGGCCATCTGGCCCCTCGAGTCTGCTCCGCCATTCAATAAAATCATGGCCGATCTATTTGTGGACTCAGCTCAGCTTACCCGCCTGCTCACCGTTACCTTTTATTCCTTTACAGTTCAAAAATCTATCTCCCTTTGCCTTAAAAACATTCAATGAGTTAGCTTCAACTGCTTCATTGGGCAGGGAATTCCACAGGTTCACTTTGGGTGAAGAAGTTCCTCCTCAACTCAGTCCTAAATCTGCTCCCCCTTATTTTGAGGCTATGCCCCCTAGTTCTAGTTTCACCCACCACTGGAAAAAACCTCCCTGCTTCTATCCTATTGATTCCCTTCATAATTTTATATGCTTCTATAAGATCCCCCCTCATTCTTCTAAATTCCAATGAGTATAGTCCCAGTCTACATAGTCTCTCCTCATAAGCTATTCCTCTCAACTCCGGAATCAACCTAGTGAATCTCCTCGGTACACCCCCCAGTGCTAGTACATCATTTCTCAAGTAAGGAGACCAAATCTGTACACAGTACTCCAGGTGTGGCCTCACCAGCACCCTATACAGCTTCAACATAACCTCCCTGCTTTGAAACACCATCCCTCTTACAATGACGGGCAAAATTCCATTTGCCTTCTTAATTATTTGTTGCACCTGCAAACCAATTTATTGTGATTCGTGCACAAGGGCACCCAGGTCCCTCTGCACAGCAGCATGCTGCAATTTTTATCATTTAAATAATAGTCCATTTTGCTGTTATTCCTACCAAATGGATTACCTCACATTTATCAACATTGTACTCCATCTGTCAGACCCTTGCCCACTCATTTAAACTATCTATATCCCTCTGCAGACTTTCAGTGTCCTTTGCACACTTGGCTCTACCACTCATCTTAGTGTCATCTGTGAACTTTGACATATTACACTTGGTCCCCAACTCCAGATGATCTATGTACATTGGAAACAATTGCAGTCCCAACACTGATCCCTGAGGTACACCACTAGCCACTGATCAGCAACCATAAAAACGCCCATTTATCCCCACTCTTTGTTTTCTGTTAGTTAACCAATCCTATACCCATGCTAATACATTACCCATAACACCCTGCATCATATCTGATGCAGCCGCCTTTTGTGCGGCACCTTGTTGAATGCCTTCTGGAATTCCAGATTCGCCACATCTACCCATTTCCTGTTGTCCACCATGCTCGTAACGTCCTCAAAGAATTCCACTAAACATGACCTGCCTTTCATGAATCAATGGGACAATTTTTATCCACATGCAGAAGGCTTTAATTTCCACTGCTGGAGGGAGTACCACAAAGAAACTATGACAAAACATGAAGAAGTTTTGTCTCCATTTGATTATTGTTTTGATTCTTTATTGCTACCTACAACTCATCATACACACATGCACACACAAAATGCAACATACACTTACAATAATCCCTCACAACACACATCACAGATATGTATATCGGGAGGGATTTTTTGACCATTTAAAGATCCGCTGACCTCGGATGGCAATTTCGGGCCTCAGGGTTGGTCTCAGCCGAAATACTCCACCCATAGATTCTGGAAATGTCCCATCAGACTGGGAAATAAAGAAGGTATTTCCTCCATTCCAGCAGGAAGGAGACAGAAAGCAGGAAACTACAGGCCAGTTAGTATAACGTCTATCATAGGGAAATGCTGGAATCTATTATTGAGGTGGCTAAAGTAGGGTACTTAGAAAATTGTAACACCCTCAGGCAGAATGAACATGGTTTTGTTAAAGGGGAATAGTTTTTGACTAATTTATTAAGAATTCTTTGAGGAAGTAACAAGGAAAGGATAATGGGGAACCTGTAGATACTGGATTTCCAAAAGGTAATTGACAGGGTGCCACTTCAATATTGTGTTATAAAATAAGAGCTCATGGTATAGTGGGTAATATATGATCACGGATAGAGGACTGGCTAACACGCAGGAAGCAGAGAATACAGGTAAATGGAGCATTTTTGGGTTTGCAAGGTGCAATGCTTGGAATGGCACAGGGATTAGTGCTGGGGCCTCACCTATTTACAATTTAGCTAATGTTAGACTTGGAGAAAGGGACCAAAGGTATGATTGCGAAAGTTGCCGATGACACAAACTAGGTAGGAGAGTAGGTTACTGATAGGTTCATGGGCAAAAACTTGGCAGATGAAGTAAATGTGGGAAAATGTGGACTTGTCCACTTTGGCAGGAAGAATATAAATGCAGTAGATTATCGAAATGGAGGAGTTGCATAACTCTTTTAAAAAAAGTAAATTTAGAGTACCCAATTTTTTTTTTTTCCAATTGAGGGACAATTTAGTGTGTTCAATCCACCTACCTTGCACATCTTTGGGTTGTGGGGGCAAAACCCACGCAAACACGGGGAGAATGTGCAAATTCCACACAGTCAGTGACCCAGAGCTGGGATCGAACCTGGGACCTCGGCGCCGTGAGGCAGCAGGGCTAAGGAGTTGCATAACTCTTAGGGACAGAGGGATTTGGGTATCCTGGTAGATGAATCACAAGAAGTTGGTTTGCAGGTACAGCAAGTGATTAGGAAGTCAAATGGAATGTTAGTGTTTATTGCAAAGGGAATCAAGTATAAAAACAGGGCATCACGATCACATTCAGGAGCCTTCTAACATTGGCCGTTAGCTGCCTGCCTTAACAAACCCCGTCTGGTCTTCCCCCATCACCCCCGGAACACAGTCCTCTATCCTCGAGGCCAGAATTTTGGCCAGCAATTTGGCATCGACATTGTTGCTCAATTTATTTATCTCGGTGAACCACATGCCTTTCCCTTATATCGATCAAAAGACCACACAACCAGTTAGTTAGTTCAAAAGATGGTTTATTTACATACACAAGAGTTATCTCAATATGCAAACACAATATCTGCTTCGAGTTAAACAACACCTATCAGCTACAATAACCTATACTTAACTTCAGGCGACCGGCACTGAGCAAATGATTAAAGGCCTTTATCTGGATTTCACTTGGCTGGTTCGAAGAAAGTGGCTCTGTCTCTGCTGGGCTCATGTTCCTGCTGCAATGGGGTTAGGCACAGGCCGGATCCAAGAGAGACAGAACACATGGCTGCGCTCTCTTTTATCCCCCTGGGATTTTGCGCTCTTTGGGGCGGTCCTTAACCTTGGACCCAATAGTTCGACAGGGCTCTGATCACTCTCTTCGATTTCGGCCAATAAAGGGGCGGGTGCCTTGGTAGCTGGGCGTGTCCTTAGCGGTCATTGACCTTGGCAGTTGTGCTTTCTGAGCAAGGGGAGTGACGCTGAACAGTCTGTGGCTGTACCGGTTGCTTGATTGGAGTTCTATTGTCCTGGGAAAATGGGCCATTAAAATGTAAATGAGCTGGTGTTTCGGTCAGGTCTGGTTACCTGTGTTTTAGATACACATAGGCTGTGTATCTGTCTGAGTCCTGGGTTGGCCATAATTCCCATGGTCCTTTGCAGGTGGCCATCTTAGATGGCTACAACAGTCAGTGGGGAGATTGGTCTGTATGACCCACATTGTTCTGGGTCCTTCTCCCGCTTCAGGGTCAAATCAAAGCCTGTGACATTGTTGGGGGAAAGACCCCTCGCACCCTTGCCTCATTAAATGCCCTCACCAGCAGCGGGTCCAGCATCCCAGAAAACTGCTTGTAAAATTCCACTGTATAGCCATCCAGTCCTGAGGCCTTGCCCGACTACATGGCCTCCAGTCCCTCTACTACTTCCACAACCCCGATTGGAGCTCCCAACCCCTCCACCAACTCTTCCTCCACCTTTGGAAACTTCAACCCTTCCAAAAACTGCCTCATTCCCTCCACCCCAGCTGGGGGCTCCGACTATTACAGCCGACTGTAAAACTCCTTAAACACCCCATTCACCCCCGTTGGGTCCAAGACTGTGTCCCCCACTCTGTCCTTCACTCTTCCTATCTCCCTGACCGCCTCCCCTTTCCTTAGTTGGTGTGCTGGCATCCTACTGGCCTTCTCACCATACTCATATACCGCCCCCATCGCCTTCCTCAACTGCCCCACTGCCT
Organism: Scyliorhinus torazame; assembly: GCF_047496885.1. Classification (NCBI taxonomy): domain Eukaryota; kingdom Metazoa; phylum Chordata; class Chondrichthyes; order Carcharhiniformes; family Scyliorhinidae; genus Scyliorhinus; species Scyliorhinus torazame. Next base: position 294,543,036 of record NC_092709.1, on the reverse strand, counting down.
TTCCTATGGATATTAGACCAAACTCCATCTGCAGCTTCTGCCGCTTCTTCAACAGTCCCGTCTCCGGGGCTTCAGAATACCTTCTGTCCACCTGGAGTGTTTCCCTAACCAGCCTATCCATCTCTGCCCACTCCACCTTCTCCCTCTAAGCCCGCATCAAAATTAGCTCCCCCCTTAACCACTGCCTTCAGCTTTTCCATACCGTTGCTGCCGAAACTTATCCCGTATCATTTATCTCCAAATAATTCTGGATGGCCTCCCTCATCCGCCCGCACACCTCCTCATCTGCTAAAATGTCCAACATCCAATCTCCAATGCGGGCACTGACCCCACTCCTTGCTCACCCGTAAATCCACCCAGTGTGGGGCATGGACCGACACAACAATTACCGAGTACTCAGCATCCACCACCCTCGCCAGCAAAGCCCTGTTCAAAATGAAAAAATCAATCTGGGTGTATATTTTGTGAACATGAGAGGAAAAAGAAAATTCCTTCGCTCTTGGCCGTCTGAACCTCCACGGATCTACCCCACCCCATCTGCTCCATAAACCACTTTAGCTCCATCACCATGGCTGTCCTTGAACTCGACTGATCCAATCTCGGATTAATGAACATAATAAAGTCCCCCCCCCCCCCATGATCAACCTATGCAATTCCAGGTCCGGAATCTTCCCTAACACACGCCTCATAAACTCCGCGTTATCCCAATTTGGTGCTTAAATATTCACTAATACCATCAGCATCCCCTCCAGCTTCCCACTCACCATGACATAACTAGTCCGCCACTATATTCCCTACCACAAATGACACCCGCTTATTGATCAAGGTCGCAACCCCCATACCTTTTGAGTTCAGCCCTCAATGAAATACCTGCCCGACCCACTCCTTCCTCAGCCTAGTCTGATCCACTACCCTCAGGTGTGTCTCCTGTAGCATTGCCACGTCTGCCTTCAACCTCTTCGAATGAGCGAATATGCAAGCCCTCTTGACGGCCATCCCCCCTCCCCCCCCCGCCCCGATTAACCATAACCCTTCTTAGGCCAGCCTCCAGCTCGCGTCCCGCACTTCCTCAGGCCTGACCTCGGGCGGCGACCATCATTGACCTCCAATTTGTCTCCCAACTCCAGTACCTCCCCCCGTCAGCAGAACAATTCTCCCCCTTGAACCCCCTCACCCCCACTAACAAAAAAACAATCCCAGCCCCCCATATCAAACTTGTCTGTGAGCTAGCCCGCCCAGCTAGCCTGGTAGCCCCCGCCCATGGCGCCAAGCCGTCCTACCCCCCCACTGATCTCCCTCCCCCCCGCTCAAACATACATATGCAAAACAGAACGATCCCCAACAAACACAAAGAAGAAAATTCCACCCACCATCCCCCCACAAGAACAAAGTTAACCCGCATACATAACTCAGCAACAGCCCAGAAATTGGTACACAAACACTGCATACACAGCCCAAGAAGAAAAGACATTTAGCAGCATAGGCACAGAATTACTCGCCACCAAGTTCAATGTCCTCCATCACCTGCCAGTCCCCTGTCCTTAACAAAGTTCATCGCCTCATCCAGCGATCCAAAATAAAGTTCTTAACCCTCATATGTGACCCACAAATGAGCTGGGTACAATATGCCGAAGTTCATCCCCTTCTTAAAGAGGACCGTTTTAACTTTGTTGAAGCTCGCCCTTCTTTTGGCCAGTTCCGCACCCAAGTCCTGGTAAATGTGCAGCTCGTTATTGTCCCATTTACAGCTCCATGTCTGCCTGGCCCACCTCAAGATCTGTTCCTTGTCCAGGAACAGGTGCATTCGTACCACCATCGCTCTCGGCGGCTCATTCATCCGTGGCTTCCTCGCAAGCGCTCTGTGCGTCCTGCCCACTTCCAAGGTTTGAGTAAACGCATCTTCCCCCAGCAGCTTCTCGAACATATGCACCATATATGCCCCTGTGTCCGATCCCTCGCTGTCCTCCGGGAGGCCAACAATCCTCAGGTTCTGCCTGTGCAAGCTGTTCTCCAGATCCTCCACCTTCTCCTGCAGCCTTTTCTGGTGGTCCCTCATCAGATCCATTTCCGCCACCATCGTGGTAAGCTGGTCCTCGTGCTCAGCCACCGCCTCTTCCACCTTCTGGATCGCCTGGCTCTGGGCTTCCAATCTTTGCTCCACCCGGTCAATCCCCCTCTTAATCGGTTCCAGGCACTCTTGTCTTTGCTTGGCGAAGCTCGCCTGAAGGAGTTCCAGCAGGTGCTCCTTTGACCACTGGGCTGGCAGTCCCAGTCCCTGAACCATCGCCATGTTTTCCTGTGCTGCAGACTCCACTCCCTTCTTTGCCCAACAATCTCTCCTTTGCAGCCCACTTCTGGTCCACAACTCCATAAACTAGTGGTGGATTCTTCTCCTCTACCTCACCAGTCCCTACTTTTATCGATCAAATCCCCCATAAGTCAGGGGAAAAGATTCCAAAGGTCCACCATGATTGGGAGCTACAAAATACGTGACCTCCCACTCCATGGCCACCACCGGAAGTCCAGTTTCATGATTTTTAAAAGCACAAGTGAACCTCGCTGTTGGGAATTCAGCCTATCGGAGGTGGAGAATAGCGGAGACCCTGGAGAATACCGGGCCGGGCCCGCTAATGATATGCAAATTGTGTTTACTGTACGTGTGTTCTGGAATTGACACTGCTGTCGAGGTGATGGAGAATTGCGATTTGGCATGAAATTGGCGCCCGCCGCGATTTGGGCATCGGAACCGATTCTCTGCCCAATTGTGCTCCCGGATTTCAGCATTGGCCAACAGAGCATCCCATCCCATAATTATGATCGGAATATCTGGCTGATCAGGCTCTCCAAAATACCTATATGCACAAGCTTGAATGTTTCAAGTATTTTGGTCTAATTTGAAATTTACATAAAACTTTCTTCTTTCGGTGATACTTTTCTTTATTATTGCATTAGACAGATTGACAGAGATGGTGATGGGACGAGGAGCAGGTCATGGGCATTGATTTTCATGGCTAATGAGGAAGAGAAGCTTTTAAAGAAACTCAAAATGTGCTTCTATTCTTAAATATATATAAAAGGGCTAATGAATGATCCATTAATAAATGGATTGATTTAATACGATGCAAAATTGGATGGGTACTTGAAGGAAATTAACCTGCTCTGGGCATGAGTGGGGTGTGGGACTGGCTGAATTACTCTGCAGGGAGCTGGCACGGACTTGATGGGCTGAATGTCCTCCTTCTGTGCTGTAAGTAACTCTATACACAACACATGTGCACACGGCACCACATACTAAATAATACGCAAGGCACAAACACAGAAAACACATAGCACATAACACACACTCAGGGTTTCAGTCAGTCATTGTTCGCTGTTTATATTTCAGTCTTACTAATATTTCCATTTCAAAGCTGAAAGCCTGTTGATTCCAGAAGTCATTTCTATGCATGGCTTGCTTGTTTGCACTGAGCATAGATAGGGAGCTGACTGGCACAACATTCAAAACAATTGACACAGATCAATAAATCAAGACATTCCACTCAAGTCCAAACATTCTGGGTCATCCAGACACACAAGTTTTGATTGACATTTGGGTCAGATCAATTTTTCATCCATCCTGTGCACGAGGCTCAGCCAATGGCCCAGATCTTCCGTTCAGCATTGATGCGTGCCATTTGCAGCTGGCCATGCTCTATTGTGCACCTTTACCACTTTTCATTCTACCAGTGATGCACGATCAATTGCACAAAGATGAGAGTTGAATACAACTGAGGCTTTATTGCTCTCAGATGTGTGGCCTCCCACAGCAGCTGGTGAAATGGCTGCTGCACGGAGGACACACATATTTATACTCCGCCTACTGGGCGGAGCCAGCAGGCAGGGACTATCGTCGTACCTGTAGTGCAGGTCCTACCATACATCACCTAATATAGGTGCTACAGTGGTTTACCACATTCACCCCCTGTTAAAATTGAGTCCAGCGGAGGTGGTGGAGAATTATATACAACAACTGAATTTTACATGTACAATTTTTGTGAGAAAAAAATGTCTTTTGAAGTCCAGTGGACCAGTTAGAGGTTCAACCGGTCCGGGGCCTTGATGTGCCGTTGAGAGCGACGCAGTGGTGGCGGCGATGCCAATGCTGGTCTGGTCTTCGGTGACTCCGGGAGCATGCCGAAATCCTCTTCATCCTCGGGCGTGGGCAGGGGGAGGACGGATGGTCCTGGGGGTGTTGCTGCTGGGAGCGCCGGGGGAGGGGAGGGTGGCGCCGGACTGGAGGGGTGTGTGTGTGGGGAACCTGCTGGTGCCAGGTCCCTGAGGGAGACAGTATCTTGGCGGCCGTCGGGGTACGCCGCGTAGGCATACTGGGGGTTCACATGGAGCAACTGAACCCTCTCCACCAACGGGTCCGCCTTGTGGATACGGATGTGCCTACGGAGAAGGACGGGTCCTGGAGCTGCGAGCCAAGTCGGGAGCGACACCCCGGGTGTGGACTTCCTGGGGAAGGCAAAGAGATGTTCATGGGGTGTGTTGTTAGTGGCGGTGCACAGTCGTGACCGAATGGAGTGTAGTGCATCAGGGAGGACCTCCTGCCAGCGGGAGGCCAGTAGGTTCCTGGACCGTAGGGCCAGTTGGACGGTCCTCCATATTGTCCTGTTCTCCCTCTCTACCTGTCCGTTTCCCCGGGGGTCCTGCTGGATGTGGTACCCCTGCTGAGCAGGAACTAACACAGCTCATCACTCATGAATGAGGATACCCTGTCACTGTGGATGTAGGCGGGGAAACCGAACAGAGCGAAGATTGTGTTGAGGGCTTTGATGACGGTGGCAGATGTCATATCGGGGCATGGATGGCACAGGGGAATCTGGAGTACTCATCGACCACACTGAGAAAATACGTGTTACGGTCAGTGGAGGGGAGGGGCCCTTTGAAATCCATGCTGAGGCGCTCAAAGGGACGGGAGGCCTTCACCAGGTGCGCACGGTCCGGCTGGTAGAAGTACGGCTTGCACTCCGCACAGACCTGGCAGTCCCTGGTAATTGTCCGTACTTCCTCAACGGAGTAGGGCAGATTGCGGGCCTTTATAAAATGGTGCAACCGTGTGACTCCCGGGTGACAAAGGCTGTCGTGCAGGACCCGGAGACGGTCTACTTGTGAGCTGGCATATGTACCTCAGGATAGGGCATCTGGGGGCTCGTTGAGCTTGCTGGGGCGATACAAAATCTCGTAATTGTAGGTGGAGAGCTCGATCCATCACCTCAAGATCTTATCATTCTTGATCTTGCCCCGCTGTGTGTTATTGAACATAAAGGCTACCAACCGTTGGTCAGTGAGGAGTGTGAATCTCCTGCCGGTCAGGTACTGCCTCCAATGCCGTACAGCTTCAACGATAGCTTGGGCTTCTTTTTCGACGGATGAGTGCCGCATTTCTGAGGCATGAAGGGTGCAGGAAAAGAATGCCACGGGTCTGCCTGCCTGATTGAGGGTGGCGGCTAGGGCGACGTCTGATGTGTCGCTCTCCACTTGAAAGGGCAGCGTCTCGTCTACTGCATGCATCCCGGCCTTGGCGATATCGGCTCTGATACGGGCGAAGGCCTGTTGAGCCTCGGCCATCAGGGCAAAATGATGGACTGTATGAATGGGCGGGTCTTGTCCGCATAGTTTGGGACCCACTGGGCGTAGTATGAAAAGAACCCCATGCAGCGTTTGAGGGCCTTGGGGCAGTGGGGGAGGGGGAGCTCCATGAGGGGGCGCATGCGGTCGGGACCGTCCTCAGAACTCCGTTCTGGACCACATAGCCGAGGATAGCTAAACGGTTCGTGCTGAACACGCACTTCTCCTTGTTATAGGTGAGGTTTAGGAGAGTGGCGGTATGGAGAAATTTGGCAAGGTTGGCATCGTGGTCCTGCTGATCATGGCTGCAGATGGTGACGTTGTCTCGGTATGGAAAGGTGGCCCGCAAACCGTACCGGTCGACCATTCGGTCCATCTCCCTTTGGAAGACCGAGACCCCATTGATGACGCTGAAGGGAACCCTGAGGAAGTGATAGAGGCGACCGTCTGCCTCGAAGGCAGTGTATGGACGGTCCGCTGCTGGTAGGCGGATTTGAGGTCTACCGTTGAGGAGACCCGGTACTGTGCAATCTGATTGACCAAATCAGATATGCGTGGGAGGGGGTAGCATCGAGCTGCGTGTGCCGATTGATGGTCTGGCTGTAGTCCATGACCACTCTGTGTTTCTCCCCAGTTTTAACTACTACCATTTGGGCTCTCCTGGAATCAACGAGGACATTGCCAACGCCGTTCTTAACTGCCCAACATGCCACCATTTCCAGCCTGCTCAGCCAAGGGAGACCTTGCAACCCCATGAGTTGGTCATGTCCCCCTGGACCAAAGTGGGCATCGATCTGTTCCATGCACTTGGCCGGTACTACGTCCTCATAGTGGACTATTTCTCAAACTACCCAGAGGTACTTAGGCTACACAACCTCACCTCAACTGCGGTCATCTGTGCGTGCAAGGGACCCTTCGCTCGCCAAGGCATCCCGCTCACGGTCATGTCCGACAATGGCCCGTGTTTTGCCAGTCAGGAGTGGTCCAATTTTGTCAAACGATGCAGCTTCACACATGTCACGTCCAGTCTGCATTACCCCCAATCCAATGGCAAAGCTGAAAAGGGGGTGCACATTGTCAAACGACTCCTGTGCAAGGCGGCCAATGCAGGATCCGATTTTTACCTCGCCCTGCTTGCTTACAAATCAGCTCCATTCTCCACCGGCCCGTCAGCGGCTCAACTGTTGATGAATCGCACGCTGCGGATGACGGTGCCGGCCATCCATGTCCCGGACTTGGACAACCTTCCAGTCCTTCATCGAATGCAGTTGTCTCCGGCCCAATACAAATCGGCTTACGGCGCCCTCACCACGGATCTCCCTGCTCTGGCTCCTGATGACGATGTCCGTGTCCAACTTCTCGATGGTGGTTGGTCCGCCACCGTTGTGGTGCTCAGGCAAGTGGTCCCCAGGTCATTTTTGGTTTGTCTACAAGACGGCTCTCTTCTTCGCCGAAATAGGCGGGCACTACAACTCCTTCCTCGCTCTCCACCAGATCATCATGTCCTGCCTCACCGTCACGACGAACCCGTCACGGACTTTGCAGATCTCCCTTTCGCTCTGCCACCCTCTGAGTCTGACACAGTCCCGCCCATTCCAGAATAGGCAGCCCCTGACCCACCATTGAGGCGGTCAACCAGAATTCGTCGCCCACCTCAGAGACTGAATTTATGAACTGCCTGAATTCATGGACTCTTTGAACTCATGAACTGATTGTTTCGTTACCCTGTTTGATTAACTCACTGGTTTGTACATACCGTTGTTCTAGTTATATTTTTTGTTACATACTGTTCATCTGCAATAGACACCTTCCAATGTAAATATCTTAGAGTTTCTGTACATAGTCCTGTAAATATGCTCGCATGTGCCACACATAGGAACATTCGCATACTACATTATTTATTGCCACGAACACGCATTTTTTTAGAAAAGGGGGGATGTCATAATATACACATCAGTATATGATGGTGCGGAGAGGCACACTGACTGACACACTGCAAGACCAATCAACACACACAACACAGCAGCCAATCACCAGTTAGGGCACGGTCACTATAAAGACAGAGGGCACTAGTTTTCCCGCTCATTCGGGATGCAGTCTCTGAGACAGACAGAGCCCGCAGTCAGTAGCACAAACATCCACCATGTGCTAGCAGTATAGGCTGGTCAGGTTAGGCATAGGTCTTCAGTCAACCTAACATAGTGTCGACCCACAGTGCAAGTATGTTTAACAGCTCTTAGTTAAATAAAATAGAGTTGTACTATTACAAATGTTGGTAGCCTGTCTATGTTACTGCTAAGGTAAATGCACTCTCCACAGATCCAGAGTACCCAACACATCAAATCATAGTATGCAACTACAGGGAGTGACAGGAGGAACACAAACAGCAATTTTAAGTGAACCGATAGTTTTAGAAATAGGGAGTCAAGCAGAACAGGTTCAAATTTGGAAATGCTCGACTGGGGAAGGCAGCATTCTGGGGATAGATATATTAGAACAGCTGGGGGCTGTAATTGACACAAAGGCAGCCTCCATAACGTGGAACAAACTGTACAGACGGGGCCAATGGGGTCAACGGAAAGGATGTACCATCTCCCGGGTAGCGACTATTCAGCCCAGTTGGGAGAAGGGAACGGTCTGGGGAAACCAAGCCTCCCAATACCCCCAAGTCTGGGCCACACACAGGCAGGATTGTGGTTATCTTGCCGTCACCGCTATAGCAAGCCCTGGAGGAGTTCACCCTCCACACAAGCAGTATCCTGTTAAACCGGAAGCATTGGAAGCCGTCAAAGGCATCATTGCTGATCTGGAACAGTAACGGATTGTAAAACTTCCTCCGGTACTAATTCACCTATATGGCCCAGATGGCAGCTACCGACTGACCATTGACTACACTGTCCTAATAGACATGCAACCAGGGGATACCCCATAGTTGCAAACTCGGCGAGTATTCTTAATACTATAGGGCCGGAACACGTGATATTTACAGTTCTAGACACAGCTAACGGGTTTTGGTCAATCCCCGTGGCTGAGGAGCATCAGTGCAAGTTTGCTTTTACAGTGGGGAACCAGCAGTACACCTGGACCCGCTTGCCACAAGGGTACCACAATAGCCCCGCTATATTTGAGAAGAATATGGCCCAGATAATCGAACCCCTACATTGTGTCGGGACCACTATTTTACAATATGTGGATGATATTTTAATCACCTCAAACAGTTCAGCAGCACACTGCCTGGCCCTCCACCAGGTGTTGCAGGCGATCCAAGACGCTGGACTTAAACTAAATCCGAACAAAGCACAGCTTAGACAGAGCCAGGTGACATATTTAGGACATATTATTGTTCAAAGAAAAAAACCAATCCCGGAAGACAGAAAGAGGCAGCATGGTTTTGTGAAGGGGAGGTCGTGTCTCACTAACTTGATAGAGTTTTTCGAGGAGGTCACAAAGATGATTGATGCAGGTAGGGCAGTGGATGTTGTCTATATGGACTTCAGTAAGGCCTTTGACAAGGTCCCTCATGGTAGACTAGTACAAAAGGTGAAGTCACACGGGATCAGGGGTGAGCTGGCAAGGTGGATACAGAACTGGCTAGGTCATAGAAGGCAGAGAGTAGCAATGGAAGGATGCTTTTCTAATTGGAGGGCTGTGACCAGTGGTGTTCCGCAGGGATCAGTGCTGGGACCTTTGCTGTTTGTAGTATATATAAATGATTTGGAGGAAAATGTAACTGGTCTGATTAGTAAGTTTGCAGACGACACAAAGGTTAGTGGAATTGCGGATAGCGATGAGGACTGTCAGAGGATACAGCAGGATTTAGATTGTTTGGAAACTTGGGCGGCGAGATGGCAGATGGAGTTTAATCCGGACAAATGTGAGGTAATGCATTTTGGAAGGTCTAATGCAGGTAGGGAATATACAGTGAATGGTAGAACCCTCAAGGGTATTGAAAGTCAGAGAGATCTAGGAGTACAGGTCCACAGGTCACTGAAAGGGGCAACACAGATGGAGAATGTAGTCAAGAAGGCATACGGCATGCTTGGCTTCATTGGCCAGGGCATTGGGTCTAAGAATTGGCAAGTCATGTTGCAGCTGTATAGAACCTTAGTTAGGCCACACTTGGAGTATAGTGTTCAATTCTGGTCGCCACACTACCAGAAGGATGTGGAGGCTTTAGAGAGGGTGCAGAAGATATTTACCAGAGTGTTGCCTGGTATGGAGGGCATTAGCTATGAGGAGTGGTTGAATAAACTCGGTTTGTTCTCACTGGAACGACGGGGGTTGAGGGGCGACCTGATAGAGGTCTACAAAATTATGAGGGGCATAGACAGAGTGGATTGTCAGAGGCTTTTCCCCAGGGTAGAGGGGTCAATTACTAGGGGGCATAGGTTTAAGGTGCGAGGGGCAAGATTTAGAGTAAATGTACGAAGCAAGTTTTTTACACAGAGGGTAGTGGGTGCCTGGAACTCGCTACCGGAGGAGGTGGTGGAAGCAGGGACGATAGTGACATTTAAGGGGCATCTTGACAAATACATGAATAGGATGGGAATAGAGGGATACGGACCCAGGAAGTGCAGAAGATTGTAGTTTAGTCGGGCAGCATGGTCGGCACGGGCTTGCAGGGCCGAAGGGCCTGTTCCTGTGTTGTACATTTCTTTGTTCTTTGTTTGTTCTTTGTTCTCTGCATGCAGAGAGCCCACACAGTGAAAGAGGTCAGACAAGTGCTGGGATTATTTAACTATTGCAGGAACTTTGTGGAGGGATACGCAGCCATTGTGGAGGATTTAACCAAGGGAGGAAGGGCTAGCAAAGACAAGATCGAGTGGGAGGAGGAGGAGACGCAGGCTTTTTCCAATCTAAAACAAGCGATGGTGAAGGCGCCTGCCTTGGGGTTGCCGGACCTCAGTAAGCCATTCCACATCTTCTGCCACGAGGATAGTGGAATGCAGGCTGCTGTCGTAGCCCAGTGGCATGGAAATAAATTAAGACCAGTCGGATACTACTCCGCCCAAATGGATGCGGTAGCCACAGGCATGCACCAATGTGTGCGGGCCTCGGCGTGTGCTTCATGGGCAATAAATGTATCAGACCCCATCACCCTGATGGGTATGATAATCCTCCATAGCCCTCATACCATTGTTCAACTAGAACAAAGAACAAAGAAATGTACAGCACAGGAACAGGACCTTCGGCCCTCCAAGCCCGTGCCGACCATGCTGCCCGACTAAACTACAATCTTCTACACTTCCTGGGTCCGTATCCTTCTATTCCCATCCTATTCATATATTTGTCAAGATGCCCCTTAAATGTCCCTATCGTCCCTGCTTCCACTACCTCCTCCGGTAGCGAGTTCCAGGCACCCACTACCCTCTGCATAAAAAACTTGCCTCGTACATCTACTCTAAACCTTGCCCCTCTCACCTTAAACCTGTGCCCCCTAGTAATTGACCCCTCTACCCTGGGGAAAACTCTTAGAGGCTGGAAGACTGAAGGGTGTCTCGGATAGTAGACGCTCAAAGTGGGAAGCTAATATTTTCCCTGGGGACAGACATGTGGAAATCTGTACAGATATGAGTGAAAATCCCACGATAGGGTTAACGATACGAGGAACGGAGCATGAATGCGCTGTGGAAGTGGAGGAGGACACTAGTGGAGGCTTGGCAGAAGAGCCACTGGTGGGAGAGAGAATGAGCAACATATATGTTGATGGAGCAAGGAAGTATATAGGAGGAGAGCCCCGTACAGCATGGGCTGTAGTGGCTAGTGAAGGTGCGTTGATTGCAGGAGAACAGATCCCAGTTATGTTATTCTCGAAGTCTGAATAAAGATTGTAGACTTCCAGTTAACACAAATACTTTATTCAGTGGGTTTGTTCTGTTTCCAGAGCTTAACTAGATATAATAGTCAAGAAGTATGACCAGTGAAGCTAAAGTAAACTGCCTATGCTGAGCTGCCTTGCTGTGCTGCTGCTCACTAGCCCTGTGCTTCTGAAAGAGGCGGATCCTACCTTGGGCTGGACCCTTTATACCCATCTCTGATTCTGCCCTCTAGTGATGCTGTGGCTGTTACATCTGTGCTGCAGTCCCTGGTGTATGTACAGATGTACAGATCACTACATCCCCCCCCCCCTTTTATTGGATATGTTTTCTAGACTGGCCTCAAGAAAACTTTACATAACAAGTGGTGAGAATATGCAAATCGGCACACTGTGAAAATGATAAAAGTAATACAGAAACAATTAATTGTGTTATGAGTCAATCATGAGAAATGTCCATATTCGACTTGCGCGTGTGTCGAAGTATTGTTACAAATCTAGCCGGTCGGGTGCCTTACGGCTTCTGCTGGAGCGTCTTAACGGTGGTATTAGGGCTGATGGTTTGATGTCATCAAGAGTACTGTCTGGTGTTGTGTGGCGAGGAACATCTTGTGGACAAATGGACTCGGTCAAGTCTAGTGTGGGAAATACTGGCGTTGTAGGTCGTATCTCTAATAGATCCCGGCGGTTACGGCGAAAAAGTACTCCCGCAGACGATTTGACAATGTAGGACCGCGGTGGCTCCTGCCTGATCACCGTGGCTGACTCAAACCATCCGCCTTCTGGGTCCCTGATTCTGATTGTGTCACCTATTGTCAGTGGCTTGAGTGGGATCGCATGTTGATCGTAGTATAGTTTTTATTTGGAGCATAGTGCCTGCATGGGTAGCACGGTAGCATAGTGGATAGCACAATTGCTTCACAGCTCCAGGGTCCCAGGTTCGATTCCGGCTTGGGTCACTGTCTTTGCGAAGTCTGCACGTTCTCCCTGTGTGTGCGTGGGTTTCCTCCGGGTGCTCCGGTTTCCTCCCACAGTGCAAAGATGTGCAAGTTAGGTGGATTGGCCATGATAAATTGCCCTTATTGTCCAAAATTGCCCTTAGTATTGGGTGGAGCTACTGGGTTGCTGGGTTGTGGGGATGGGATGGAGGTGTGTACTTGGGTAGGGTGCTCTTTCCAAGAGCCGGTGCAGATTCGATGGGCCAAATGCCTCCTTCTGCACTGTAAGTTCTATGACTATGTCGTCGAGAACTGGTGCGTTGCCGGAGTCTCGGAATTGCTTTGCCGGTAGGGTTGTCCGGATATCTCTGCCGAAGAGCATTTGCGCTGGCAAGAGTCCTGAGCTCAATGGGGTTGCTCGATATGATAACAGAGCTAGATTGATGTCGGAACGTGACTCGGCTGCCTTGCTGATGAGTCGATTAATGATGTGGACGCCTTTTTCCCCTGTTCCATTTGATTGCGGGTAGCGATTCTGTGTCGCACCGTTGTCTGACCTCAACTTTTTCCTGTGTTTGTGGTATTGATTCTGTATGTCATTGTTCGTGAAAGCTGTTTTGCTTATTTGTTCTGGAGCAGATGTGAAATCGTGAGATTCTTTATCATGCCATGGCATGTTTGTAGTCTTGTCATTGTTCGCAGTGTGTTGTGGCATTGTCCTTCACGTGCAGAGTTGTACCACGGTGTACAGGTCGTTTCATTGTTGTTGTTTCTGTCGTTTCTGTCTTTGTTGTTTTCGTTGTCGTTCATGTTGTTGTTTCTGTCTTGGTTGTTTTTGTTGTTTTCGCTTTTATTCTTGTTCTTTTTCTTGTCATGCTTGTTGTTTCTGGGATGCTTCTTGTTGCTTTTGTCATTCTTGTTGTGCTGCATGTTGTTTTTGTTGTTGCTGTTGTTGTTCTTGTTTCTGCTGTGCTTAATTCGGTTTTTGTTGTTCTTGTTGCGCTCAATGAGTGTGCCATGTGGATGATTTGAGCCATTTTCACAGTTATTGGTGTCAATGTCCTCTGTGGTATCTGCTACATTGAGCATTTTTTCTTGAGAATTGTGAGAATGATCTGTTGTTGCATTGATGTTGGTGACATCAGTCATTTGTGGTGGATTCAATTCCTCTTCTTTGCTTACTTGGGACTCCTCTTCTAGAGTCATTTCTGGGTCACTTGAATCATCATTGATTTCTAGGTACTCCTCTTCTAGAGTCATTTCTGGTTCACTTGAATCATCATTGATTTCTTGGCGCTCCTCTTTTGGAGTCATTTCAGGTTCACTTGAATCATCTGTGATCGCTTTGTGCTCGTTTTCTGGAATCAAAATCTTCACAATTTCATTTTGTTGTGGGTTGTGCTGCTCCTTTTCTGGAGTCAAAACTTTCAAGCTTTCTGTTGACGTGGTCTCTCTGGACTCTTGGTGCTCCTCTTCTGGAGTCAAAATCTTCAAGATTTCAATTGACGTTGTCTCTGTGGACTCATGGTGCTCCTCTTCTGGAGTCAAAATCTTCAAGATTTCTATTGACGTTGTCTCTCTGGACTCTTGGTTCTCCTCTTCTCGAGTCAAAATCTTCAAGATTTCTATTGACGTTGTCTCTCTGGACTCATGGTGCTCCTCTTCTGGAGTCAAAATCTTCAAGATTTCAATTGACATGGTCTTTCTGGACTCATGAGTGGCCGTCCTCTGATTATTGAGTGCTTATACATAAGAACATACGAACTAGGAGAAGGAGTAGGCCATCTGGCCCCTCGAGCCTGCTCCACCATTCAATGAGATCATGGCTGATCTTTTGTGGACTCAGCTCCACTTTCCGGCCTGCACACCATAACCCTTAATCCCTTTAATCTTCAAAAAACTATCTATCTTTATCTTAAAAACATTTAATGAAGGAGCCTCTACTGCTTCACTGGGCAAGGAATTCCATCGATTCACAACCCTTTGGGTGAAGAAGTTTCTCCTAAACTCAGTCCTAAATCTACTTCCCCTTATTTTGAGGCTATGCCCCCTAGTTCTGCTTTCACCCTCAGTGGAAACAACCTGCCCGCCTCTATCCTGTCTATTCCCTTCATAATCTTATATGTTTCTATCAGATCCCCCCTCATCCTTCTAAATTCCAACGAGTACAGTCCCAGTCTACTCAATCTCTCCTCGTAATCCAACCCCTTCAGCTCTGGGATTAACCTAGTGAATCTCCTCTGCACACCTTCCAGTGCCAGTACGTCCTTTCTTAAGTAAGGAGACCAAAACTGAACACAATACTCCAGGTGTGGCCTCACTAACACCTTATACAATTGCAACAGAACCTCCCTAGTCTTAAACTCCATCCCTCTAGCAATGAAGGACAAAATTCCATTTGCCTTCTTAATCACCTGTTGCACCTGTAAACCAACTTTTTGCGACTCATGCACTAGCACACCCAGGTCTCTCTGCACAGCAGTATGTTTTAATATTTTATCATTTAAATAATAATCCCTTTTGCTGTTATTCTTACCAAAATGGATAACCTCACATTTGTCAACATTGTATTCCATCTGCCAGACCCTAGCCCATTCACTTAGCCTCTCCAAATCCCTCTGCAGACTTCCAGTATCCTCTGCACTTTTTGCTTTTCCACTTATCTTAGTGTCGTCTGCAAACTTGGACACATTGCCCTTGGTCCCCAACTCCAAATCATCTATGTAAATCTGTGCAGACGAGCTGCGATATGTTAGTCTCGCTGTGATCCTGCACATCCTTTATGGGAATTGTGATTTCTTCATCACTTGTCTCACATACAGTGGGTCGCCATTCAGTGTCTTCTTCTGGTGGCTCAAATAAGCTTGATAGATCTTCATGGTCTTGTACATGCATGGCGTTCGCTATGGAATGTTTGCTTGCTTCCATTTTTGAGTCTGTCACCGAGCTGTCTGTGGAGGCTTGCGTTACTCTCTTTGTGGAGGTTTGCGACGCTCTTTCTTTGGAGGCTTGTGTCGCTCTCTTTGTGGAGTCCTTCATCGCTCTCTCTGTGGAGTTTGACATCGCTCTCTCTGTGGAGTCCTTCATCGCTCTCTCTGTGGAGTTCGTCATCCCTCTCTCTGTGGAGTCTGTCATCGCTCTCTTTGTGGAGTCGTGCAGTGTTCTCGCTATAGAGTCGATCTGTGCTCTCTCAACGGAGTTGTTCTGTGCTCTCTGTGTGGCGTTGTCTTCGTCTTGGGTATTGCTGTCATCCAATGTATCGACGATCTGCCATGGCACCATGGTATTGGATTCATCTACCATGAGAAGAGTTGTATTGAGCTTTTCAACAGTGTTGCTGATGCTGTGATCAGGATATCCGAATAACTCAGCCATGTCTGAGCAGTATTGTGTGTATTGTTCGATAGACAAATCATCGCATTTTGTTTCGGAGTTGTGATCGATCTCTTCATGTTCAATGAACAAATCATCTTCTTGTATGGAGGCTGGGACCGTTCGTGGTGCATGGCCCACTCTCTGTTTCTTGACGTCAGGCCGCAGCACTCACGAGTTGGGATGTCATATATGCTGGGCTGAAGATTCCCCAATCCGGAGAACTCATCATCAGGGTCTTCACGGTACAACACCTCTAATTGCGGTTCGGATTTGGTACTGGGGTAGCCATCTCCCAAGATGAAATCTTCATCTGAGTCGTAGTCTACAAGGACCATATCATCTTCTCGGGCAGTGTTAACTGCTTGTTCCAGGGTGTTGCGAAAGTTATTTTCAACTGCTGGTGTAAGTTCGGGCATTGTTCTGTCTTTTGAGGCAAGAAAATTGGGTTTTGCAGCTTTAAATGTCTTTTTGTTCATTTTCGTGCATTTCCCTTTTAAGTGGGCGTGGTCCTGGTCCTCTGATGTCATGCCGCTCGTGACGTCATGCGTAGGACTCGATTGCCCTTGCGCACTCCAAGTTTCCTGTACTGTGAGCTCTTTTCGCAACTGCGCATGTGCGGCTCCTTTCTCAAGATGGCTGCCGCTCAGAACCTCCATCTTCCTCCGATTCAACCCTGCCTCGTGGTGAGTTATCACGCCATTTTTACCGATGTTGTTTTCTAAATGATGATTCTCTGTTTGTAGAGACTCAAAGTATTGATTTTGTTTTTGTTCATAAGCAAAGCATTTTTGCATAGCGATTTCTAGAGTTAGATACTTATTTTGTGAAAGTTCTTCCCTCAAATTTTTATCAAACAGTCCAGAAATTAGTTGATCCTTTAACATAGCGTCTCTGAAATCAGCATAATCACAGCCTTGTGGTATTAACTTGAGATTTGTAATAAAATCAGAGATGGGCCCTCTGTTTCTCTGACAAGAGTTAAATCTTTCCAGCATCTCACCAGACTGACTGTTACAGCGTTCATCAAATCTTTTGAGTATTACTTCTACTTTGGCGTTGTCCTCACCTTCTACGTAATTAAAGCAATTATAGATTTCTCTCGCTTCATGCCCTCCTGTTGAGAGTAGTAGGGCTATTTTTGTTGCGTCAGAGGCAGTGCTTAAATCATCAGCTGTGATAAATATTTGGAACAGCTGTTCAAACATTTTTCAGATATAACTTAAATTACCGGTTGTTTCCAGCTGCCATGGAGTTCCAACAAGTTCCATCGAATCAGTTAGTTGCGAAGTCTTCCACCGTCGAATATCCGGTTTAAGTTTTTCTTCTCTTGCTGGTGTCTAGCTAGCTTTCTGAAATCACTCCTGGTCCAATATGTTATTCTCTAAGTCTGAATAAAGATTGTAGACTTCCAGTTAACACAAATACTTTATTCAGTGGGTTTGTTCTGTTTCCAGAGCTTAACTAGATATAATACAGTCAAGAAGTATGACCAGTGAAGCTAAGATAAACTGCCTATGCTGAGCTGTCTCTGACTGTTGCTGCTCACTAGCCCTGTGCTTCTGAAAGAGGCGGATCCTCCCTTGGGCTGGACCCTTTATACCCGTCTCTGATGCTGCCCTCTAGTGATGCTGTGGTTGTTACATCTGTGCTGTAGTGCCTGGTGTATGTGCAGATGTATGTACAGATGTACAGATCACTACACCAGGGAACCACTCAGCACAGATAGCTGAACTAATAGCTTTAACAAGGGCCCTGGAATGGGACAAGGGAAAGCGAATCAATGTGTACACGGACAGTAGGTACGCTTTTGGTGTAGTTCATGACTACATGACAGCTTGGAGTAGGTGAGGGTTTGTGACCTCCAGCGGAGGACACATACAGCATGAGAATTTAATTAGGGACTTGATCCTGGCTGCCCGACAGCCCTTAGAAGCAGCCGTGATTAAGGTCCAAGCCCATCGGAGAATTGAGAATTCTGCTCAGCAAGGTAACAATTGGGCCGATCAGGCAGCGAAAGACCTATTAGAGCAGGAACGGGTGGGGATGCAGACTCCAGGAATAGCAGCAGTGAAGGCCGCAGGCAATGTTGATCTTGATGTACGGCAGGTGCAAGAACGAGCACGAGTGGAGGAAAAGGAGGGGTGGAGAAAGAACGGAGGATGGATAGGCCATGATGGAATATGGAGGAGAGAGGGAAAGATAATAGCCCCTGAGGCCGTGGGTGGAAGCATTCCCGTATAAGGACGCCACCGTTAGTACTGTGGCTTTGATATTGGCGAATGAAATAATACCGAGCCGGAGGGTGCCCCTCCAACTGGATTCTGACCAAGGGGCCCACTTCATGGGAAAAGTCATGAAGGAGGCTTGTAAGGTTTTGGGGATCCGGCAAAGATTCCACATCCCATACCATCCTCAAAGCTCGGGAATGGTAGAGTGGATGAATCGGATCTTAAAAAACAGCTTGGCCAAAGCTATATTGCAGGAAGGGAATAATTGGGTATGGGTCCTGCCGGCAATATTGTTGCGTCAAAGAGCCACCCCTGCCCCGGGGACGGGTCTAACCCCTTTCGAGTTAATGACAGGGAGAGCTATGCGCCTCCCGCAGGAGGTGATAACTGGAGGGGCGGAACTTGAGATAAGCAAAGGAACTGTACTCCAATGCATGCAAGATATGGTGAACCGCCTGCATGCCCTTAAGGGGCAGGTAATTGCACAGCAACAACATAGAGATTGGGACAAACTGACTGGAAAAGATACGCCAAAACTACTAACAGCAGGGGATAGGGCCATGGTCAAACTCATGACTGGTATAAAGGGACTTGGGGTTCGATGGGAGGGACCCTATGCAGTAATCATTGCTGGACAAACATGTGCCCTGATCGACGAGAAACCCGGTCCGCGGTGGCGGCACTGGACACAGTTGAAACCATATCCTCATGAGTAGTCCCATAGTCGAATGGATTGTGAGATTCCTCCGGTGGGTCGGCGAACCCAAGGAGAGGGGGGTAGCCATGGCAGTGCCAGCTGCGGCACTTGTAATACGACTTATCTGGATTTGTAGATGGGCCACCAGAATGGTTCAGAATATTGGACAAATACGAGGAAGGAGTGAAGATGCTGCGAATGATATCATGCTAATTGAGCGCCGGAAGGTGTTCGTTTATTCCCATAGGATTCTATTGCTCGTACACGTTGGAGCCCCACTTCATTTCTCATTGCAGCCATCAACATCGACCACCTCGCCAGGGACGCGGGAGGCGCCGGATTTTGCGGATAGACGAACCAATGATCGCATGTATACCAATGTTATGTGGGTGCGTCAGGGAGGAGTGGTATAGGTTTTTATTATGATTGGACTCAGGATGTATGCACAAACGGGACTCTTTACGTTCCTGCGGGGCAGCTTATACGAATTACTTGCAATTCCGAAATACCTATTCGCTATATCAGTTGGGAACCCAGGATCAAGGGAATTACAGGTGATACGGAAAGCTGGGATGCAGGACATTTGCCCCCAGGCAAGATGACATTGTTTTTTAAAATGCCCGATCAGAGGACGTTAAATGCCATCGATAATCCAAATCACCCAATTGTGAAATGTAAAGTAATAGGGGACCGTCTGGAAATTCACTGCATAGATCCCTGCCCAGCACCTAACTGTACTGAAAATCATGAGATGATATGTGACAGGTTGACAGCTTTGTTTCAGGGAAGTGCGGTCGGCAGCCAGTCAGCACAGGAGGCCGAGAATCGGGTGGGGTATGGTAAGAAGCAGGGACCCCACCGGATACGGGTGGGGACCAGGCCGAAGCCTACCACCACCACTGTGACACCGGCGAGCTCCGGCTCGAGTGCAACCACGAGTCCAAGGACAACCCCTAAACCCGAATGTGATGAGTACATCACGAGCCACACGATGGGACACGGGTTAGTTCTGACCCCCTCTGACGAATTAGTGACGATAGTACCTGGATATGAACATGTGAATGTTATGGTTAATCTCACCAGTCTACACTTACGAGCCTATTGTTAAGAGCAAGGATTGTTTGTAGCCTTGGAGAGGGAGATTTTGGATGGGAGTGGATTGGCAACACGTAAGCGACGACAGAGAGGCATAGTGGAACTGGCGGTTGCAGGTTATGGAGCAGGAGTTTTGACTGTCAATGCCCTTGACATTGCTGAGATAAGTGAGGAGATTGAGGCTATCATAGATTATCATAGAATTTACAGTGCAGAAGGAGGCCATTCGGCCCATCGAGTCTGCACCGGCTCTTGGAAAGGGCACCCTACCCAAGGTCCACACCTCCACCCTATCCCCATAACCCAGTAACCCCACCCTACACTAAGGGCAATTTTGGACACTATGGACAATTTAGCATGGCCAATCCACCTAACCCGCACATCTTTGGACTGTGGGAGGAAACCGGAGCACCCGGAGGAAACCCACGCACACACGGGGAGGATTTGCAGACTCCGCACAGACAGTGACCCAAGCCGGAATCGAACCTGGGACCCTGGAGCTGTGAAGCATTTGTGCTATCCACAATGCTACCGTGCTGCCCCACAATGCTACCGTGCTGCCAGTGGCCATCGGACATTCCTCCCCGAAGGGAGCCTTCTCCAGAGCCAATGGATGAGGAGCCATGTCCGTGTCAGACTTGTAGGCGCCGACCCCGTCGCGGACGGCGGTCCTGGGGACGCCAGAGGCGCCGTCGTTCCGACCGAAACTGGGACCAGCCCAGGGGCCGTAACTGGGACCAGCCCAGAGGCCGTACCTTCCATGTGGATGAACCTGCGGCGACCACTCCTGAGGACGTGGAGTCGGAGGACGACTGCCTGCAGCTGCATTGTGTGGCAGCTCCCCGTGTGGCCCCCATTAAGGTGACAGTACGGGTCAATGGCCACCCGCTGGAGATGGAGTTGGATACTGGCGCAGCGGTCTCCGTGATCGCCCAGAGGACATTCGACCGCATCAAGCAGGGTATACAGACCCTTACATTAACTGACTCACAGGCCAGGTTGGCCACCTACACGGGGGAACCACTGGACATTGCAGGAACTACAATGACCCCTGTTGTCTATGGACGCCAGGAGGGGCGTTTCCCACTTATCGTAGTACGTGGCCATGGGCCCAGCCTGTTGGGTCGGGACTGGTTGCGCCATTTGCGGTTGCAATGGCAGCACATCCTCCAAACAGTTTCTGGAGGGTTGACTGAGGTGCTAGGACGATACCCAGAGGTATTCCAGCCTGGTTTGGGGAAAATAAAAGGGGCCGTAGCCCGTATCCAAGTTGAACCAGGAGCCACACCGCGCTATTTCCGGGCGCGCCCAGTGCCTTACGCTTTGCTCGAGAAGGTAGAAGGGGAGCTCACTCGTTTGGAGAGTTTGGGTATTATCAGGCCCGTCCGTTTTGCTGACTGGGCAGCACCAATTGTACCAGTAATGAAGCCAGATGCCACAGTTCGCCTGTGTGGCGACTATAAACTTACAGTGAATACAGTTTCCCGACTCGACCGATACCCAATGCCTCGCATAGAGGATCTCTACGCGAAACTTGCAGGCGGACTCTCATTCACAAAATTAGATATGAGTCACGCCTACCTGCAGTTGGAGCTGGACCCTGCCTCCCGACCATATGTAACAATTAACACACACCGGGGCCTGTATGAATACACACGGTTGCCCTTTGGAGTATCCTCTGCCTGCGCAATTTTTCAACGTGTTATGGAGGGCATTTTGAGAGGTTTACCACGTGTGGCTGTCTACCTAGATGACGTGTTGATTACAGGGACGTCAGAGCAAGAGCATTTGGAAAATCTGGAGGCTGTCCTTAAACGCCTTTCGGAGGCTGGAGTCCGTTTACGTCACACAAAGTGCGTATTTCAGGCAAAAGAAGTAGTCTACCTAGGTTATCGGGTGGACCGCGAGGGTCTGCACCCCGTCGCAGAGAAGGTGCGTGCAATTCAACATGCCCCCACCCCGCCTGACACTTCGCATCTTTGTTCTTTTCTCGGTCTCGTAAACTATTACGGGAAGTTCCTCCCCAATCTGGCAACTATGCTGGCCCCCTTACACCTGCTGCTAAAGAAAAATCACACCTGGGTTTGGGGTCAGCCGCAAGAAACCGCTTTCCGGCGGGTAAAGCAACAATTGTCGTCGTCTGGGTTACTAACCCACTATGATCCGGGAAAGCCTTTGCTCGTCGCATGTGATGCATCCCCGTATGGTATTGGGGCCGTCCTGTCCCACAAGATGGAGAACGGGGCCGAGCGACCGATAGCTTTCGCCTCCCGCACATTGACTGCAGCGGAGAAAAAGTACGCGCAGATCGAGAAGGAGGGCCTGGCAGTGGTTTTCACGGTGAAACGCTTCCACCAGTATGTGTACGGCCGCCATTTCACTATCGTGACTGATCATAAGCCCCTGCTGGGACTCTTCAGAGAGGATAAGCCAATACCGCCCATTGCTTCTGCACGGATCCAGCGCTGGGCTTTGTTGCTTGCTGCATATGAGTATTCTCTGGAGCACAAACCAGGTACGCAGATAGCAAATGCCGACGTATTGAGCCGATTGCCTTTATCAACCGGCCCCATGTCGACCCCCACGACCGGTGAGGTGGTCGCAACCCTAAATTTTATGGACACCTTGCCTGTCACGGCATCACAGATCCGTGAGTGGACCCAGACGGAGCCAGTCCTGTCAAAGGTTCGGCACATAGTCCTGTATGGTGGGCAGCATAGACAGCTCCCAGGCGAGTTGCGGGCATTTTCCTCCAAGCTGTCAGAGTTCAGCGTGGAAGACTGCATCCTCTTGTGGGGGACGCGTGTGATTGTCCCGGAAAAAGGCCAGGAGCTGATATTATCAGACTTGCACAATGGGCATCCGGGCGTGACCAAGATGAAAATGTTGGCCCAGAGTTATGTCTGGTGGCCAGGCCTCGACACCGACATTGAGAAGGTGGCCCAAAACTGCTCCATTTGCCAGGAGCATCAGAAGCTTCCGCCGGCCGCGCCCCTACATCACTGGGAATGGCCAGGGCGGCCTTGGGCACGCTTACATGCAGATTTCGCAGGCCCTTTTCAGGGATCCATGTTCCTTCTACTAATTGACGCCCAGTTCAAATGGCTGGAGGTGCATAAGATGCAGGGGACAACGTCCTGCGCAACAATTGAAAAAATGCGTTTATCATTTAGCACGCATGGCCTCCCCGAGGTGCTGGTCACGGATAATGGCACTCCATTCACGAGTGAGGAGTTTGCTAGGTTTACAAAGACGAACGCCACCCGCCATATCCGCACTGCCCCTTATCACCCGGCTTCAAATGGGTTGGCAGAGCGTGCAGTGCAAACATTCAAAAGAGGCCTAAAGAAGCAGCCTTCCGGATCAATGGACACGAGACTGGCTCGGTTTTTGTTTACGTACAGGACCACCCCCCATACAGTGACTGGGGTAGCTCCCGTAGAACTCCTAATGGGCCGGAGACTTCGCACCCGCCTTAGTATGGTCTTCCCGGACATTGGCGCAAAAGTACGCCGCACACAAGAACGGCAGGGACCGGGATTGTCTCGGCATCGTCCGATTCGGCAGTTTGCGCCCGGTGACCCAGTATTCGTGCGGAATTTTGCTGGTGGTGCCCAATGGGTTCCTGGTGTAATCTTTCGCCAAACGGGCCCTATATCGTACCAAGTGCAAGCCCAGGGTCGTCTCCAGCGAAAACATGTAGACCACGTCCGGTCCAGAAGATCATCCCCGCAAAAGATTCCCCGCCCCCGGAGCTCAGTTCAACAGCGGCAAAGACCAGAAACAAGGGAAGGTAGTCCTCAAAATCTTCCACTGGTGCCTCACTCGAAGCCTGCGCAGGTCGTGACGGGACCGAATGGGGATAGAGACGCTGACATGACAGAGGCAGCAGACTCTGACTCCGAGATGGAGACACAGGATGAAATCTTCCACTGGTGCCTCACTCGAAGCCTGCGCAGGTCGTGACAGGACCGAATGGGGATAGAGACGCTGACATGACAGAGGCAGCAGACTCTGACTCCGAGATGGAGACACAGGATGAATCAGAGGGGGAATCCTCGGGTCCACAGGCCGTGGATGTACAACCGCGCCGTTCATCACGGAAGCGCCGGTCTCCGTCTCGTTATACGCCGCCTGATCCAGCGCCGCGTGCAAATGGCGTCCGGCCTGCGGCCAAACGAGTTTGGCGCCTTCCTTCGCCAGGGCCTACGGTGGATTCCTTGGACTTTGGGGGGGAGGGATGTTATAACCTGCCTACTGACGATTGGCTGGGGACTAATGACTATCCCACAATCCTATGGGAGTATGAACTTCCCCAATGAGGGGGGCGGAGAAACTCCTACTATAAATAAGCTGGCCAGTTCAGGAACCAGGAGGAAGGAGAAGGTAGCAAGGGAAGTTACTGCTACTGTTATGTATATATTGTTATAGTAAATAAACGTTATTATTTTGTATCCTGAAAACTCGTGCTGGATTCTTCGGGGCCCTTACAAAAGGGAGAATAGTACTCATGAACTTCTTCAGGTGAACAATTTGGGACACTATGGGAATGGTGTGTTAGTTAAACTGAAGGATGTCCCTGCACATACAATCCAACGGGCAGGTGGGATATTTTCTCTCGACCTCCGGGTATGCGAAGGGGGTGGGTGAAATAACTGGTTGTGCCCATAGAGAGCCGTTAGTGCGGAATATTATTGTGGGTATACTACGTATGAGAACTGCACGTTAGCGGTCAAATTAACCAATCAGACTGTGTTTAATCGTGCTCAATACTTGGACAACTATTACATTGTGACATCATATCACAATTATACCAAGCATGGCATTGTGTGTGAATTGCCTGGACATAATGTTTCTCTAACCAATTTATCCGAGTCTATTACCATTGGCCGAGGATGACCTGACTCCATACAGGGATGTATCCATCGTGGAAGCAGATGACCTCGAGCGAACTGACGATGATCAACGGATTCACCGATACGTCCAGAAGGGACTTCCACGCATCCCGCACTTGCGGGCCGACTGGGAAGGACTTAAGAAGGAGGCGGCGCATATTGACCACCTCTGGAGCACGGAGTGGGAGCTCATCCAGACTCACGCCGAGAAGGCGGCAGAACTGTTTCAGTCACAGAACTTTTTCTCTAAAATCTGGAATTGGGGACTGAATACCAATATCCATCCATGGATGCGTATTATATCGCATGTTGTTGTAATTTTGCAGCTGTTTATATTGCTTGTCTTTTTGATTTGCTCTAATGCTTCAGACGCCGCATTAGGGAATGGCAGACAGACTGTCGCCCCCTGGTTAAATAGGAACTGTTACGGCTCTTGCCCGTTGCTCATTCCACACCAAGGCCAGACTCCAACCCAAGGAAAGCAGAGTTGATACCTGGACACACAGAGATGAGGACCTGCTCCCTCTCTTCTCTCTCGCTCTCTCCAGAAAGGCTGTGAGATGATGTATTTCTGAACCCACAGAGGACCTGAATGGATGAATCTACAATGAAACCATTGCAGGCTGCAAACAGAGACCTTGATCTGAAAGCTTACTTTGAAGAAAGGTCTTCTTAAAGACAACCATCTGAAACAAAGACTCTTTAACTTATTATTTTCACCCATCCCCTCCCCTCCCCTAGGTGTTTGTCTGTCTAATGTGTGTGGGTATGGAGGATGGGGGCAAGTTGACGTGGGAGATTAGGAATTAGATAATAGTTAACCGGTTATATTTGCTGCATATTTCATTATAGTTTTTATTATAAATAAACAGGATTGTGTTTAAACCTACAGACCTGTAACTGTAATTATTGGGCAGCTAAGGGCCAAAGACTTTGGGTATTTATCTAAGAATTATTGGTTAAATCAATTGTGTTGTGACTCCGGATGAAGGGAGGGCTGGAATTGACCACACCCTAGCTTAAGTGTTGTAACAAATTATATACAGTAAAGGGCCCAGGCAAGGAGCGGTCTCCATATTTTGACCTTTACACATCTTTGCTCAGGATACTACAACCAGCACAGCTCAATAACACCCTTACAGTCAGCATGGTGGGACAGGGGGGTTAGGTGGAAGGTTTTAGAGATTGAGGTGTGGAGAGAGAACATTTTTGGGAGTGGGGTTAAAGGAGGAATGAGGATTGTCAAGGGTACGAGGGGTTGAGCACTGTCAGGGTCCTGATGTGCACCAACAGCAAATATCTCAACATCCGCCACTCTTTCTGTTGGAAGATCCAGGCTAATAATTCTTTGCAGTCTCCTTGATGGACAGCCCTATATTCTGGAGCTTCTAATTGTAGGCTTATACTTGGCTGCTTGCACCAGTCAGCTTGAAACCAGCAGGAAGACTGAAATAAATCAGTAGCTTTGGGGTAGTGTCTCACCACATAATAAGTGAGCAACTTATGTTTCAAGTTCAATTTATGTTCAGAGGCAGTGTAGGGGAAACATCTTTATTGTTTTGACATACTGAGGAGAAAGAAAAGTTATAATTACTGTAATTACACTGTTTGTACTCAATACTGTTCAATAATGCATTTAATGAAAAATAAATTGATCTGTCAGGCTATGACTCAAGATTTGGTCTACCAAACCTTAATTCAATTAATTTACTGAAGACCAGGAAATCACACGCTGCCAAGTGGCATATTCCAGTAATGCAACACATGGTGACACATAGTGACAATGACTTTCTGTTTAACACATGGATCTGACTGTGTTTACTTAATTATTGGGCAGGTAATAGCTTAAGCAAAGGCACGTGGGGCTGAACCCAATAAAAGCTGATTTCCAATCCACAAAAGCATGCTGCAGGTGTCTTTCTCTGGGCACAGGGCTGCTTGATCTTTTGTCCACCTTCTGGAAGACTGATACATGAAAAAGAGAAGGATCTATTGGAATGTATCCATCTTTCAGCATTCCAGCTTCCCAGAATGATGTGTGGACTGGTAAGATCCTGGTTGAGTTTAGCAATGTTGTTTAAAATAAATTTAGAGTACCCCATTCTTTTTTTTCCAAATAAGGGGCAATTTAGTGTGGCCAATTCACCTACCCAGCACATCTTTTTGGGTTGTGGGGATGAGACCCAAGCAGACATGGAGAGAATGCACAAACTCCACATGGACAGTGACCCAGGGCCAGGATCGAACCTGGGTCCTCTGCCATGAGGTAGAAGTGCTAACCACTGCACCATCGTGCTGCCCTATAATTTAGCAATGTTAATGAGGCCCACAGGATATTTCTTAGGAAAATGGTTTCCCAAGTGAAATCTCAACAAGTGAATAGTAATTTTGCTCACCTTTGTAATAAGCACAAAATATATGAATGTTGATGCAGGTATCTGTCTTTTTATGCGAATACATGATCCTGGAACTACTAATGAAGTCAGTTCCTGTCTCAGTGGCAGAGAGGATTCATGGATATTTAGCCCTACATTCTGGGATGGAGGTTCTGTGAGGTCCATTTCCAAGAGTGCAATCTGACCCTGAGCTCAAGTAAGTGTTTTACTGACCCCGCCCCCTCTCCCCCCCAGGGAGAGAACACCAGAGGTGATCGTCTCCCTGCACGCAGAAAAGGCCTTCGCCAGAGTCGAATGGAAATACCTCCTTGAGGTACTGGAGGGGTTTGGGCAAGGAGCGGGGTTCACAGCCTGGGTGAGGCTCCTGTACAACGCTCCCAAAGCGAGCGTCCGAACTAACACCACCAGCTCTGAATACTTCCAGCTGCAGAGATCAACAAGACAGGGCTGCCCCCCTGTCCCCAGTCTTGTTCGCGCTAGCGATCGAACCCCTGGCGATAGCCCTGCGGGACGCAAACAGCTGGAAGGGAATCCGGAGAGGAGACAGAGAGCACAGAGTCTCACTCTATGCAGATGACCTGCTCCTCTATGTCTCGAAGCCACAGGAGGGACTGAAGGCAATACTGCAAATACTGAAAGAGTTTGGAATCTTCTCGGGCTACAAACTTAACCTGGGCAAATGCGAGGCATTCGCAGTGAACCCAAACCGTTCAAAACGGCCCAGAACAGATTCCGTTACCTGGGGATCCAGATAACCAGAGACTGGACACAGATACACAAGTGGAACCTGACCAGCCTGGTGGAGGAAGTAAGAAGAGACCTTCAAAGGTGGGGTTCACTCCCACTCTCCCTGGCGGGGAGAGTGCAGACGATTGAGATGAACGTACTGCCGAGGTTCCTCTTCCTGTTTAGATTCAGCCCGATCTTCATCCCCAAGGCCTTTTTCCAAAACATGGTACAAATGGAGGAGGCATCCTGTAAAGGAACGAGCCCCCGGGCCCTGGCTACAGCAGCACTCACATCCCCCTCAACAAGATACACAACAAGCCCAGTGGTAGCAGCCACGCTGAGAACATGGACCCAGCTCAGACAACACTTCAGGGTAACTAAAATGTCCCCCATGACCTCCATCTGCGGCAATCACAGATTCCCCCCAGCCATGATACCCCAGATACCACCTTCAAAAGATGGATGCTTTCTTAATTACGGATTCAACCTGCAAGTTTACCTTTAGAGAATCCTGGACTAGGACTCCCAAGTCCCTTTGCACTTCAGCATTATGAATTTTGTCACCGTTTAGAAAATAGTCCATGCCTCTATTCTTTTTTCCAAAGTGCAAGACCTCGCACTTGCCCACGTTGAATTTCATCAGCCATTTCTTGGACCACTCTCCTAAACTGTCTAAATCTTTCTGCAGCCTCCCCACCTCCTCCATACTACCTGCCCCTCCACCTATCTTTGTATCATCGGCAAACTTAGCCAGAATGCCCCCAGTCCTGTCATCTAGATCGTTAATATATAAAGAGAACAGCTGTGGCCCCAACACTGAACCCTGTGGGACACCACTCGTCACCGGTTGCCATTCCGAAAAAGAACCTTTTATCCCAACTCTCTGCCTTCTGCCTGACAGCCAATCGTCAATCCATGTTAGTACCTTGCCTCGAATACCATGGGCCCTTATTTTACTCAGCAGTCTCCTGTGAGGGACCTTATCAAAGGCCTTTTGGAAGTCAAGATAGATAACATCCATTGGCTCTCCTTGGTCTAACCTATTTGTTATCTCTTCAAAGAACTCTAACAGGTTTGTCAGGCACGACCTCCCCTTACTAAATCCATGCTGACTTGTCCTAATCCGACCCTGCACTTCCAAGAATTTAGAAATCTCATCCTTAAAAATGGATTCTAGAATCTTGCCAACAACTGAGGTTAGGCTAATTGGCTAATTTTGTGTTGGATTCTGTTTGAAGGTGATCGGACTGATGAGAATCGGTTAAAGGGGGAGGGGTTTGCCTCTTTGCCTGCGCGTTGGGGGAGGGTATGTTTGCTTTTTGGGATTGTTGTTACTGTATTGAGTGCTTGTTTTATTGCTAGGTGTGATAGAACCTGGCAGTCAGCAGGCTTTTTGATGCCAGATGGTGGGAGATGCTGAGCTAGCTGGATATTTGGTTCATGGGAGCAAAGTGGAGGGAGAACTGAGGAAAGACGAAGTGGGGGGGAGGGGGGGGGCAGGAGGGGGGGTACTGCTGATGGGTAAGGGACAGTTAGGAGACTGGAGATGGAGATAAGATGGCGGTCGCCGCCGAGGGGCGGATCAAGCGAGGTGTGAAACACGGGCTAGAAGCTGGCCTAGGAAAGGTCATGGTTGACCGACAGGGGAGGGAGGCAAAAGCCCCCCTGATCAGACTGGTTACATGGCATGTTCGTGGACTGAACGGGCCGGTTAAGAGAGCTTGTGTGTTCGCACACCTGAGGCAGTTAAAAGCGGACGTGGCCATGTTACAGGAGACACACTTGAAGCTGGGAGACCAAATTAGATTAAAGAAGGGATGGGTCAGGCAAGTGTTTCATTCAGGACTGGACTTTAAAACCAGGGGGGTGGCTATCCTGATTAATAAAAGGGTGACATTCGAGGTGGGGAGGATAGAGGTAGACCCGGGAGGCAGATTTATTATGGTTAGTGGGAAGCTGGAGGGAATGGTAGTGGTGCTGGTGAATATATGTGCCCCAAACTGGGATGATGTCGCGTTTATCAGGAAGGTGCTGGGAAAGATCCCAGACCTTGACTCGCACCGGCTGATCATGGAGGGTGACTTTAATACAGTCCTGGACCCAAGGTTGGACCGGTCGAGTGTTAGGTCGGGGAAGCTATCAGCAATGGCAAAGGAACTGCGGGGGTTCATGGAGCGCATGGGAGGGGTGGATCCGTGGAGATTTGAGAGACCAAGGAGCAGGGAATATTCATTCTACTCCCATGTACATAAGGCGTGCTCCAGGATAGATTTCTTCGTACTAGATAAAACACTGCTAGCAGGGGTTGAGGACACTGAGTACTCAGCAGTTGTGGTCTCAGCTCATGCACCACACGGGATAGACCTACGGGCAGACACGGGAATGTCCCAGCGGCCACAGTGGAGACTGGATACTGGGCTGTTGGCGGATGAGGAGATCTGTGAGCCAGTGAGAGAGGCCATTCGGGGGTACATAAAGACCAATGACACTGGGGTGGTCTGGGAAGCACTGAAAGCGGTCATTAGAGGGGAATGTATTTCGATTAGAGCCCACAGGGATAAAACTGAGCGGTCAGAGCTGGACAGGTTGAAGAAGAAATCTTACAGGTGGACAGGAGGTACTCGGAGTCTCCAAATGAGGAGCTCCTGAAGGAGCGTCAGAGACTTCAAGTGGAGTTTGCCACCAGGGCCTGACCCGGTAGCCGGACCCACCATACAAATCCCTGCCCAAACGTAAACCTGCCTAAAATATCCCACAGATACTTCCACTCCACTCGGTCGAAAGCCTTCTCCACCTCCATGGCAACTACCACCTCAGCCTCGCTATAAGTTAAACATGGGAATAAGCGAGATGTTCGTGATTCAGGCACGGGGGCAGGAAAGGAGGATGAAGGAACTACCTTTTAAAGTGGTTGGGAAGAGTTTTAAGTATCTGGGGATTCAAGTGGCCAAGGATTGGGGGCAGCTTCACAAGTTAAATTTGGGAAAATCAGTGGATCAAATGAGAAGGGATTTTTGTAGATGGGACATGCTCCCACTGACGCTAGTGGGGAGGGTTCAGACGGTGAAGATGACTGTCCTTCCGAGACTGCTTTTCTTTTTACAGTGTCTCCCGATTTTTGTCCCAAAGGCTTTTTCCAGAAGTATGAATGTGGCGATATTGAGGTTTATATGGGTGGGTAAAACGCCGAGAGCAAAGAGGGCACTCCTGGAACGGGCCCGTGGGGAAGGGGGATTGGCTCTCCTGAGTTTTATTAACTTTTACTGGGCTGCCAAAATATCGATGGTCAGGAAGTGGGTAGTGGGGGGTCGGGGGGGGGGGGGGTCGGTTTTGATGTGTTGGGTGTTCTGGATCACAAACAGGTCACCAACACTGGAAGTGGTGCAACTCTATTTTATTATAAGGTTAACTATATTAACATACTTGAACTGTGGGTAAATGCAATACCAGCTTTAACTGTTGACCCTTGCCTAGTCCTAACCAGGTGATGCACTCAGCACATGGTGAATGTCTGTGTTGCAGGCTGTGAGCTCTGTACTCCGAGCTGGCTGCTACTAGAATGAACGGGAACTCTCCTGTCCCCTGTCTTTATAGTGCATGTGCTCTCACTGGTGATTGGCTGCGGTGTTGTGTCTGCTGATTGGTCCCACTGCATGTCCATCAGTGTGTGTGTGTGTCTGCACCATAATATACTGGTGTATATTATGACATCCCCCCTTTTATATAAAGAACATGTGCCTGCGTGACAATAAATATTGTGTAGTGAATGTACCTGACTATGTGTGTGCGTGTTATTTACATGACTATGTACATGAGGCTAATCTATTTACACGGGAAGGTGCCTGGTGCAGAGAAATAGGGTGTCACACCATAGAACATAGAACATAGAAAATACAGCACAGAACAGGCCCTTCGGCCCACGATATTGTGCTGAACCTTTGACCTAGATTAATCATAGATTATCATTGAATTTACAGTGCAGAAGGAGGCCATTCGGCCCTTTGAGTCTGCACCGGCTCCTGGAAAGAGCACCCTACCCAAACTCAACACCTCCACCCAACACCAAGGGCAATTTTGGACATTAAGGGCAATTTATCATTGGCCAATTCACCTAACCTGCACATCTTTGGACTGTGGGAGGAAACCGGAGCACCCGGAGGAAACCCACGCCGACACGGGGAGGACGTGCAGACTCCGCACAGACAGTGACCCAAGCCGGAATCGAACCTGGGACCCTGGAGCTGTGAAGCATTGTGCTATCCACAATGCTACCGTGCTGCCCTTAAGAACAAATAAATCTACACTATATCATTTTACCGTAATCCATGTACCTATCCAATAGCTGCTTGAAGGTCCCTAATGTTTCCGACTCAACTACTTCCACAGGCAGTGCATTCCATGCCCCCACTACTCTCTGGGTAAAGAACCTACCTCTGATATCCCTCCTATATCTTCCACCTTTCACCTTAAATTTATGTCCCCTTGTAATGGTTTGTTCCACCAGGGGAAAAAGTCTCTGACTGTCTACTCTATCTATTCCCCTGATCATCTTATAAACCTCTATCAAGTCGCCCCTCATCCTTCTCCGTTCTAATGAGAAAAGGCCTAGCACCCTCAACCTTTCATCGTAAGACCTACTCTCCATTCCAGGCAACATCCTGGTAAATCTTCTTTGCACCTTTTCCAAAGCTTCCACATCCTTCCTAAAATGAGGCGACCAGAACTGTACACAGTACTCCAAATGTGGCCTTACCAAAGTTTTGTACAGCTGCATCATCACCTCACGGCTCTTAAATTCAATCCCTCTGTTAATGAACGCGAGCACACCATAGGCCTTCTTCACAGCTCTATCCACTTGAGTGGCAACTTTCAAAGATGTATGAACATAGACCCCAAGATCTCTCTGCTCCTCCACATTGCCAAGAACTCTACCGTTAACCCTGTATTCCGCATTCATATTTGTCCTTCCAAAATGGACAACCTCACACTTTTCAGGCTTAAACTCCATCTGCCACTTCCCAGCCCAGCTCTGCATCCTATCTATGTCTCTTTGCAGCCGACAACAGCCCTCCTCACTATCCACAACTCCACCAATCTTCATATCGTCTGCAAATTTACTGACCCACCCTTCAACTCCCTCATCCAAGTCATTAATGAAAATCACAAACAGCAGAGGACCCAGAACTGATCCCTGCGGTACGCCACTGGTAACTGGGATCCAGGCTGAATATTTACCACCCACCACCACTCTCTGACTTCTATCGGTTAGCCAGTTCGTTATCCAACTGGCCAAATTTCCCACTATCCCATGCCTCCTTACTTTCTGCATAAGCCTACCATGGGGAACCTTATCAAATGCCTTACTAAAATCCATGTACACTACATCCACTGCTTTACCTTCATCCACATGCTTGGTCACCTCCTCAAAGAATTCAATAAGACTTGTAAGGCAAGACCTACCCCTCACAAATCCGTGCTGACTATCCCTAATCAAGCAGTGTCTTTCCAGATGCTCAGAAATCCTATCCTTCAGTACCCTTTCCATTACTTTGCCTACCACCGAAGTAAGACTAACTGGCCTGTAATTCCCAGGGTTATCCCTAGTCCCTTTTTTGAACAGGGGCACGACATTCGCCACTCTCCAATCCCCTGGTACCACCCCTGTTGACAGTGAGGACAAAAAGATCATTGCCAACGGCTCTGCAATTTCATCTCTTGCTTCCCATAGAATCCTTGGATATATCCCGTCAGGCCCGGGGGACTTGTCTATCCTCAAGTTTTTCAAAATGCCCAACACATCTTCCTTCCTAACAAGTATTTCCTCGAGCTTACCAATCTGTTTCACACTGTCCTCTCCAACAATATCGCCTCTCTCATTTGTAAATACAGAAGAAAAGTACTCGTTCAAGACCTCTCCTATCTCTTCAGACTTAATACACAATCTCCCGCTACTGTCCTTGATCGGACCTACCCTCGCTCTAGTCATTCTCATATTTCTCACATATGTGTAAAAGGCCTTGGGGTTTTCCTTGATTCTACCCGCCAAAGATTGTTCATGCCCTCTCTTAGCTCTCCTAATCCCTTTCTTCAGTTCCCTCCTGGCTATCTTGTATTCCTCCAAAGCCCTGTCTGAACCTTGTTTCCTCAGCCTTACATAAGTCTCCTTTTTCCTCTTAACAAGACATTCAACCTCTCTTGTCAACCATGGTTCCCTCACTCGACCATCTCTTCCCTGCCTGACAGGGACATACATATCAAGGACACGTAGCACCTGTTCCTTGAACAAGTTCCACATTTCACTTGTGTCCTTCCCTGACAGCCTATGTTCCCAACTTATGCACTTCAATTCTTGTCTGACAACATCGTATTTACCCTTCCCCCAATTGTAAACGTTGCCCTGTTGCACGTACCTATCCCTCTCCATTACTAAAGTGAAAGTCACAGAATTGTGGTCACTATCTCCAAAATGCTCCCCCACTAACAAATCTATCACTTGCCCTGGTTCATTACCCAGTACTAAATCCAATATTGCCCCTCCTCTGGTCGGACAATCTACATACTGTGTTAGAAAAGCTTCCTGGACACACTGCACAAACACCACCCCATCCAAACTATTTGATCTAAAGAGTTTCCACTCAATATTTGGGAAGTTAAAATCACCCATGACTACTACCCTATGACTTCTGCACCTTTCCAAAATCTGTTTCCCAATCTGTTCCTCCACATCTCTGCTACTATTGGGGGGCCTATAGAAAACTCCTAACAAGGTGACTGCTCCTTTCCTATTTCTGACTTCAACCCATACTACCTCAATAGGGTTATACTCCTCGAACTGCCTTTCTGCAGCTGTTATACTATCTCTAATTAATAATGCCACCCCCCCACCTCTTTTGCCACCCTCCCTAATCTTATTGAAACATCTATAACCAGGGACCTCCAACAACCATTTCTGCCCCTCTTCTATCCAAGTTTCCGTGATGGCCACCACATCGTAGTCCCAAGTACTGATCCATGCCTTAAGTTCACCCACCTTATTCCTGATGCTTCTTGCGTTGAAGTATACACACTTCAACCCATCTCCGTGCCTGCAAGTACTCTCCTTTGTCAGTGTTCCCTTCCCCACTGCCTCACTACATGCTTTGGCGTCCTGAATATCGGCTACCTTAGTTGCTGGACTGCAAATCCGGTTCCCATTCTCC
The DNA here is from genome assembly GCF_047496885.1 of Scyliorhinus torazame. Classification (NCBI taxonomy): domain Eukaryota; kingdom Metazoa; phylum Chordata; class Chondrichthyes; order Carcharhiniformes; family Scyliorhinidae; genus Scyliorhinus; species Scyliorhinus torazame. Next base: position 294,508,056 of record NC_092709.1, on the reverse strand, counting down.
TGCCAAATTAGTTTAAACCCTCCCGAAGAGTACTAGAAAACCTCCCTCCCAGGATATTGGTGCCCCTCTGGTTCAGATGCAACCCGTCCTGCTTGTACAGGTCCCACCTTCCCCAGAATGCGCTCCAATTATCCAAATACCTGAAGCCCTCCCTCCTACACCATTCCTGCAGCCACGTGTTCAACTGCACTCTCTCCCTATTCCTAGCCTCGCTATCACGTGGCACCGGCAACAAACCAGAGATGACAACTCTGTCTGTCCTGGCTTTTAACTTCCAGCCTAACTCCCTAAACTTGTTTATTACCTCCACACCCCTTTTCCTACCTATGTCGTTGGTACCAATGTGCACCACGACTTCTGGCTGCTCACCCTCCCTCTTAAGGATCCTGAGGACACGATCCGAGACATCCCTGGCCCTGGCACCCGGGAGGCAACATACCTTCCGGGAGTCTCGCTCGCGACCACAGAATCTCCTATCTATTCCCCTAACCATTGAATCTCCTACAACTATTGCTTTTCTATTCTCTCCCCTTCCCTTCTGAGCCCCAGAGCCAGACTCAGTGCCAGAGACTTGGCCGCTAGGGCCTTCCCCCGGTAGGTCATCCCCCCCAACAGCATCCAAAACGGTATACTTGTTTTGAAGGGGAACGGCCACGAGGGATCCCTGCACTGTCTGCCTGTTTGTTTTTTTCCCCCTGACTGTAACCCAGCTATTCTTGTCCTGTACCTTGGGTGTGGTTACCTCCTTGTAACTCTTCTCAATCACCCCCTCTGCCTCCCGGATGATCCGAAGTTCATCCAGCTTCAGCTCCAGTTCCCTAACACGGTCTTTGAGGAGCTGAAGTTGGGTGCACTTCCCGCAGGTATAGTTAGCGGGGACACCGGTGGTATCCCTCACCACCCACATACTACAGGAGGAGCATGCAACTGGCCTAGCCTCCATCCCTTCTTACCTGACAGAATATAGCTGCCCTGTGGACTAATTAGATCTCCGCCCTCCGACTCTGCTCGACACCAACAACGAAATGAACAGTATATACAAACTACTGGAACGATGAAACAGGATAACAGAACAGATCAAAGAGTCCAACATCGTAAAACTCATAAATCAAGTCGCTGAGGTGGGCGACGAATTCTAGTTGACCGTCTCAAGGGTGGGTCAGGAGCCACCGGCTGAGGAACGGGCTGGGCAACGGCAGAGTGAGGAGGGTGCAGAGTATTTGGAATCTCCACATAGTCCAGGTTGGGGACAAAAGGAGGGCATGGCACCGGTGGAGGATCACGTAGCGAGCGTGGAACGAGACGAAGGACACGCCGATTGCGGCGGCGAATGGAACCATCTGGCAGACGAACCAGGGATGAGCGGGGAGACACCTGCCGAGGAACCACAGCAGTTGCAGACCAGCCACCCTCCGGAAGATGGACGTTGTCATCCGGCGCCAGAGCAGGGAGATCAGTCGCCCCAGTGTCATGCGCCACCTTGTGTTGTGCACGAGACTGTTGCATCCGCTGAAGGACCGGAACGTGTTCGAGGTCTGTGATGTGAATGGACGGCACCGTGGTCCTGAGGGTGCGACACATGAGCAGCTGGGCTGGCGACAGGCCCATGGAGAATGGGGCCGAACGATAGGCCAGCAAGGCGAGGTCGAAGTCGGATCCTGCATCGGCAGCCTTGCAGAGGAGCTGTTTGACGATGTGGACGCCCTTTTCCGCCTTGCCATTGGATTGGGGGTGCAGGGGACTGTATGTCACATGCACAAAGTTGTACCTGCTGGCAAAGTTGGACCATACCTGGCTCGCGAAGCAGGGGCCATTGTCCGACATCACAGTGAGTGGGATGCCGTGACGAGCAAAGGTCTCTTTGCAGGCACGGATGACCGCCGATGATGTGATGTCGTGCAGGCGTACGACCTCCGGGTAGTTCGAAAAATAGTCTACAATCAGAGTATAGTCCCTGCCGAGGGCATGGAACAGGGCAACGCCTACCTTAGACCAAGGGGACGTGACCAACTCATGGGGCTGTAGGGTCTCATGTGGTTGGGACGTCTGAAACCGTTGACAGGTGGGGCAGTTGAGCACTGTGTTGGCGATGTCCTCATTGATGCCGGGCCAGTACACAGCCTCTCGGTCCCTCCGTCGGCACGTCTCCACACCAAGATGGCCTCGTGTAGCTGTTCCAAAATGAGCTGGCGCATGCTGTGCGGGATCACGATGCGGTCCAGCTTCAGGAGGACACCATCGACTACTGCCAGATCGTCTCTGATATTGTAGAACTGCGGGCATTGGCCCTTGAGCCACCCGTCCGTCATGTGGCACATGACACGCTGTAGTAGGGGGTCAGCCGCAGTCTTGCGGCGAATGTGGATAAGGCGTTCATCCGTGGCCGGCAGATTGGAGGCCGTGAAGGCCACATGGGCATCAACCTGGCATACGAACCCATCTGGGTCACACTGGGTGTTGACTGCCCTGGACAGAGCGTCGGCTATGATCAGGTCCTTGCCCGGGTTGTATAGGAGCTGGAAATCGTACCGCCGGAGTGTAAGCAGAATGCGCTGGAGGCGAGGGGTCATATCATTCAGGTCTTTTTGTATAATGTTGACCAGTGGGCAATGGTCGGTCTCGACAGTGAATTGGTGGAGGCCGTACACGTAATCATGAAATTTGTCGACCCCAGTCAACAGGCCCAGGCACTCCTTTTCGATCTGCACGTAGCGCTGTTCCGTGGGGGTCATGGCACATGACGCATATGCAACGGGGGCCCATGATGAGGCCTCATCGCGTTGCAAGAGCACCGCCCCAATGCCGGATTGGCTGGCATCCGTTGAAATTTTTGTTTCCTTCATGGGTTCAAAAAAATGCCAATACCGGGGCCGTGGTAAGCTTGGTCTTAAGCTCTTCCCATTCTCGCTCGTGGGCGGGAAGCCATTGGAAGTCTGTCGTCTTCCTGACCAGGTTCCGGAGAGCTGTGGTATGGGAGGCGAGGTTGGGGATGAACTTCCCCAGGAAGTTGACCATGCCCAAAAATCGGAGGACCGCCTTCTTATCCACTGGCTTCTGCAAGGCCGTGATGGCTGTCACCTTGTCCGCATCCGGCAGCACACCCAACTGGGAAATGTGGCCCCCTAGGAACTTGAGTTCCGTCTGGCCGAAGGAACATTTGGCTCTGTTGAGGCGAAGGCCTTGGTCCCGTATTCTTTTGAAAACACACTGGAGGCGACTGATATGTGGACCAAATGATGATGTCGTCAACATACACGTGCACACCCTCAATGCCCTTCATCATTTGCTCCATGATCCGGTGGAATATTTCTGATGCCGATATAATCCCAAACGGCATCCTGTTGTAGCAGTATCTGCCAAATGGGGTATTAAAGGTACACAGCTTTCTGGTGGACCTGTTTAGTTGAATTTGCCAGAATCCTTTCGAGGCGTCAAGTTTGGTGAAGATGTTGGCCCGAGCCATCTCGCACGTGATCTCCTCGCGCTTGGGGATAGGGTGATGCTCCCTCATTATGTTGCGATTCAGATCCTTTGGGTCAATGCAGATCCGGAGCTCGCCGGAAGGCTTCTTTACGCACACCATGGAACTGACCCAGTCGATTGGTTCCGTCACTCTGGAGAGCATTCCTTGGTCCTGGGGTCCTGCAGTTGTTGCTTGAGGCGGTCCTTGAGGGGTGCTGGGACTCTGCGAGGTGCATGAACCACAGGTGTGGCGTCTTGTTTGAGCAGGATTTTGTAAGTGTATGGAAGCGTGCCCAGGCCTTCGAAAATGTCGCGGTGCTGGTCGATGATGGCATTGAGTTGCGCCCTGAAGTCCGCATCCTGGAAGGCAGACGTGTCCTCTGGAGAGCGAGAGTGTACTCGTTGAACGAGGTTTAGGAGTTTGCACGCCTGTGCGCCTAGCAGAGAGTCCTTCGACGAGCCACGATCTCGAAGGGAAGGATGGCTTTTTGCGAGTTGTGCGTCACTTCGAGTTGGCATGAACCGGTAGCAGGAATGACGTTGCCGTTGTCGTCCACTAGTTGGCAGGTCGACGGAAGAATGGTTGGTTTAACCCCAAGGGTCTGAAAGTCTGACCATGCTAGGAGATTAGCAGAAGCACCAGTGTCCAGGCGGAATCGTATCTGGGATCGGTTGACCGTCAGGGTGGCACACCACTCGTCGTCTGGATCAATGCTGTGCACTGACAGCGGCTGGTGGTTTTGATTCGGGGACAGGCTGTTCTTTGTTATAACAGCAACTCGAAAAGGATCCCTCGGGTCCTCGGTGTCACTGATCTGCGGGAAGTCGGAATCAGACTCGGTGAACGTGGGTTGAATTGCCCGAACGTTCCTGCGAGGCTGGCTGAAGCGGTATGAATTGGCAGGCTGAGCTGCTCGACAGCAGGCAGCATAGTGGCCAAGTCTGCCACATCGTAGGCATTGTCGCGATTTTGCAGGGCATTGCCGCTTTAAATGGGCGGAGCCACAGTTGCCGAACGTTGTGATGTCAGTACGCTCGTTGCGCCAACGCGCATGCGCGGTGCGGTCCTGCGTGGTGCACGCCTGCGCATCACGTTCCTCCACATCACCGTCCCCTCGTTTGGCGTGTACAAGCGCGGGAGGCCGTGAAAAGCGCGTAAAATGGCCGCCCTCATCCAGGCTGCAGCCTTGGAGGTGTTCAATTGTTTGGACCCATTCCGCCTCGTGGGGACCTTGCCGCGCCGTTTCAGCCGCCTGTATGTAGGAGCACCGGCTGGTGGCATTTTCATGCAGGACAAAGATCTCGATGGCAGTCGCTAGGGTGAGTTGCTTAATTTTGAGGAGCTGCTGACGCAGGGGGTCCGACAGGACACCAAATACAATCTGGTTGCGTATCATGGAGTCGGAGGTGGGCCTGTAGCCGCAGTTCTGCGCAAGGATGTGGAGGTTGTTAAAAAGGATTGAAAAGGCTCGTCCTTACCCTGCAAGCGCTGCTGGAACAGGTATCTATGCTGAAGTGGGTATCGAATTTGAGGAGAACCGTCTTGTACTTTGCCTTGTCCTTGTCGTCTGCGAATGTGAGGGAGTTGAAGATGTGGATGGCGTGTTGCCCGGCCGTGGAGAGGAGCAGAGCAATCTTCCTGGTGTCCAAGGTGTTCTCCCTGTCCGTGGCTTCGAGGAAGAGCTGGAAGCGCTGTTTAAAAATCATCCAATTGACCCCGAGATTGCCGGCGATGCGGAGCGGCGGCAGCGAGTTGATGTTCTCCATACTTCAGGATGCCGGAATGCTGATTAGTTGCAGGTGGGTCTCAGAAGTGCTGGTATGCAACCACTCCTTGTACCATGATGTGTTGGGTGTTCTGGATCACAAACAGGTCACCAACACTGGAAGTGGTGCAACTCTATTTTATTATAAGCTTAACTATATTAACATACTTGAACTGTGGGTAAATGCAATACCAGCTTTAACTGTTGACCCTTGCCTAGTCCTAACCAGGTGATGCACTCAGCACATGGTGAATGTCTGTGTTGCAGGCTGTGAGCTCTGTGCTCCAAGCTGACTGCTACTAGAATGAGCGGGAACTCTCCTGTCCCCTGTCTTTATAGTGCGTGTGCTCTCACTGGTGATTGGCTGCAGTATTGTGTATGCTGATTGGTCCCACTGCATGTCCATCAGTGTGTGTGTCTGTGTATGTCTGCACCATAATATACTGGTGGATATTATGACAGGTCTGGGAGCGGATGGAGGCAGCATCCTGCAAAGGTACGAGTTTGGAGGCTTTATTGACGGCGCCCCTGCCGTTCTCGCCGGCTCGGTACTCCACACGTCCTGTGGTGGTGGCAGCCCTGAGGGTGTGGGGGCAATGGAGGCAGCATATGAGACTGGAGGGGGCGTCAGTGTGGTCACCGATTTGTGACAATCACAAGTTTGTCCCGGGGGGGTGGGGGGGGGGGGGGGGGGCCTGGATGGGGGCTTTAAGGTATGGCAGCGGGCAGGGATTGAGAGGTTTGGGGATCTATTCATCCAGGAGGGCTTCCCGACCTTGGAGACATTAGAGGAGGAGTTTGACTTGCCGGGAGGGAACGTGTTTCGGTATCTTCAAGTGCGGGACTTTGTACGAAGACAGGTCCCAAGCTTTCCTCGCCTCCCCCTGAGGGGACTCCAGATAAAGTGCTGTCAAAAACAGGGTTTGGTGGTGGGAAGGTTTCGGACATATACAGGGAATTGTTAGAGTGGGAAGGGGCCCCTATCAGAGAGGTGAAGAGGAAGCAGGAAGAGGAGTTGGGAGGGGAGCTGGAAACTGAACTGTGGGAAAAAGCCTTGAAAAGGGTAAATGCAGCCTCGTCCTGTGCTACACTTAGAATGATTCAGTAAGAAGTCTTACAACACCAGGTTAAAGTCCAACAGCTTTGTTTCGATGTCACTAGCTTTCGGAGCGCTGCTCCTTCATTCACCTGAGGAAGGAGCAGCGCTCCGAAAGCTAGTGACATCGCAACAAACCTGTTGGACTTTAACCTGGTGTTGTAAAACTTCTTACTGTGCTCACCCCAGTCCAACGCCGGCATCTCCACATCATAGATTGATTCAGTTCAAGGTAGTCCACAGGGCCCACATGACGGTATCCCGGATGAGTAGGTTCTTCCAGGAGGTGGAGGACAGATGTGGGCGGTGTGAGGGTAGCCCGGCCAACCATGTTCATATGTTTTGTGCATGTCCGAAAGTGAGGGAATTATGGCAGGGATTTGCGGATGTTATGTCGGAAGTCCTGGAAGGCAGGGTAACTCCGAGTCCAGGATTAGCAATATTTGGGGTGTCAGGAGATCCGGGGGCAAAGGGGGGGAGGAAGCCGAAATTCTGGCCTTCTCCTCCCTAGTGGCCCGGAAACAGATCTTGCTGAGATGGAAGGACTCGGAGCCCCCAAAATCAGGAGTATGGGTCAGCGATATGGTAGAGTTTCTCAGGCTGGAGAAAATCAAGTTTGCTTTAAGAGGATCAATACAGGGATTCGCCCAGAGTTGGCAGCCGTTCATCGATTTCTTTACCAAAAACTGAATGTCAGCAGTAAGGGGGGGAAAGGGAAAAAGGGGGGGGGGGAGGAAAATAGGAGGCATAGAACATAGAACATAGAACATAGAAAATACAGCACAGAACAGGCCCTTCGGCCCACGATGTTGCGCCGAACCTTTGTCCTAGATTAATCATAGATTATCATTGAATTTACAGTGCAGAAGGAGGCCATTCGGCCCCCCGAGTCTGCACCAGCTCTTGGAAAGAGCACCCTACCCAAACTCAACACCTCCACCCAACACCAAGGGCAATTTGGACATTAAGGGCAATTTATCATTGGCCAATTCACCTAACCCGCACATCTTTGGACTGTGGGAGGAAACCGGAGCACCCGGAGGAAACCCACGCAGACACGGGGAGGACGTGCAGACTCCGCACAGACAATGACCCAAGCCGGAATCGAACCTGGGACCATGGATCTGTGAAGCAATTGTGCTATCCACAATGCTACCGTGCTGCCCTTAAGAACAAATAAATCTACACTATATCATTTTCCCGTAATCCATGTACCTATCCAACAGCTGCTTGAAGGTCCCTAATGTTTCCGACTCAACTACTTCCACAGGCAGTGCATTCCATGCCCCCACTACTCTCTGGGTAAAGAACCTACCTCTGATATCCCTCCTATATCTTCCACCTTTCACCTTAAATTTATGTCCCCTTGTAATGGTGTGTTCCACCTGGGGAAAAAGTCTCTGACTGTCTACTCTATCTATTCCCCTGATCATCTTATAAACCTCTATCAAGTCGGCCCTCATCCTTCTCCGCTCTAATGAGAAAAGGCCTAGCACCCTCAACCTTTCCTCGTAAGACCTACTCTCCATTCCAGGCAACATCCTGGTAAATCTTCTTTGCACCTTTTCCAGAGCTTCCACATCCTTCCTAAAATGAGGCGACCAGAACTGTACACAGTACTCCAAATGTGGCCTTACCAAAGTTTTGTACAGCTGCATCATCACCTCACGGCTCTTAAATTCAATCCCTCTGTTAATGAACGCGAGCACACCATAGGCCTTCTTCACAGCTCTATCCACTTGAGTGGCAACTTTCAAAGATGTATGAACATAGACCCCAAGGTCTCTCTGCTCCTCCACAATGCCAAGAACTCTACCGTTAACCCTGTATTCCGCATTCATATTTGTCCTTCCAAAATGGACAACCTCACACTTTTCAGGGTTAAACTCCATCTGCCACTTCTCAGCCCAGCTCTGCATCCTATCTATGTCTCTTTGCAGCCGACAACAGCCCTCCTTACTATCCACAACTCCACCAATCTTCGTATCGTCTGCAAATTTACTGACCCACCCTTCAACTCCCTCATCCAAGTCATTAATGAAAATCACAAACAGCAGAGGACCCAGAACTGATCCCTGCGGTACACCACTGGTAACTGGGATCCAGGCTGAATATTTGCCATCCACCACCACTCTCTGACTTCTATCGGTTAGCCAGTTCGTTATCCAACTGGCCAAATTTCCCACTATCCCATGCCTCCTTACTTTGTGCAGAAGCCTACCATGGGGAACTTTATCAAATGCCTTACTAAAATCCATGTACACTACATCCACTGCTTTACCTTCATCCACATGCTTGGTCACCTCCTCAAAGAATTCAATAAGATTTGTAAGGCAAGACCTACCCCTCACAAATCCGTGCTGACTATCCCTAATCAAGCAGTGTCTTTCCAGATGCTCAGAAATCCTATCCTTCAGTACCCTTTCCATTACTTTGCCTACCACCGAAGTAAGACTAACTGGCCTGTAATTCCCAGGGTTATCCCTAGTTCCTTTTTTGAACAGGGGCACGACATTCGCCACTCTCCAATCCCCTGGTACCACCCCTGTTGACAGTGAGGACGAAAAGATCATTGCCAACGGCTCTGCAATTTCATCTCTTGCTTCCCATAGAATCCTTGGATATATCCCGTCAGGCCCGGGGCTCTTGTCTATCCTCAAGTTTTTCAAAATGCCCAACACATCTTCCTTCCTAACAAGTATTTCCTCGAGCTTACCAATCTGTTTCACACTGTCCTCTCCAACAATATCGCCCCTCTCATTTGTAAATACAGAAGAAAAGTACTCATTCAAGACCTCTCCTATCTCTTCAGACTCAATACACAATCTCCCGCTACTGTCCTTGATCGGACCTACCCTCGCTCTAGTCATTCTCATATTTCTCACATATGTGTAAAAGGCCTTGGGGTTTTCCTTGATCCTACCCGCCAAAGATTGTTCATGCCCTCTCTTAGCTCTCCTAATCCCTTTCTTCAGTTCCCTCCTGGCTATCTTGTATCCCTCCAATGCCCTGTCTGAACCTTGTTTCCTCAGCCTTACATAAGTCTCCTTTTTCCTCTTAACAAGACATTCAACCTCTCTTGTCAACCATGGTTCCCTCACTCGACCATCTCTTCCCTGCCTGACAGGGACATACATATCAAGGACACGTAGCACCTGTTATTTGAACAAGTTCCACATTTCACTTGTGTCCTTCCCTGCCAGCCTATGTTCCCAACTTATGCACTTCAATTCTTGTCTGACAACATCATATTTACCCTTCCCCCAATTGTAAACCTTGCCCTGTTGCACGTACCTATCCCTCTCCATTACTAAAGTGAAAGTCACAGAATTGTGGTCACTATCTCCAAAATGCTCCCCCACTAACAAATCTATCACTTGCCCTGGTTCATTACCCAGTACTAAATCTAATATTGCCCCTCCTCTGGTTGGACAATCTACATACTGTGTTAGAAAAGCTTCCTGGACACACTGCACAAACACCACCCCATCCAAACTATTTGATCTAAAGAGTTTCCACTCAATATTTGGGAAGTTAAAGTCGCCCATGACTACTACCCTATGACTTCTGCACCTTTCCAAAATCTGTTTCCCAATCTGTTCCTCCACATCTCTGCTACTATTGGGGGGCCTATAGAAAACTCCTAACAAGGTGACTGCTCCTTTCCTATTTCTGACTTCAACCCATACTACCTCAATAGGGTGATACTCCTCGAACTGCCTTTCTGCAGCTGTTATACTATCTCTAATTAATAATGCTACCCCCCCACCTCTTTTACCACCCTCCCTAATCTTATTGAAACATCTATACCCAGGGACCTCCAACAACCATTTCTGCCCCTCTTCTATCCAAGTTTCCGTGATGGCCACCAGATCGTAGTCCCAAGTACCGATCCATGCCTTAAGTTCACCCACCTTATTCCTGATGCTTCTTGCGTTGAAGTATACACACTTCAACCCATCTCCGTGCCTGCAAATACTCTCCTTTGTCAGTGTTCCCTTCCCCACTGCCTCATTACATGCTTTGGCGTCCTGAATATCGGCTACCTTAGTTGCTGGACTACAAATCCGGTTCCCATTCCCCTGCCAAATTAGTTTAAACCCTCCCGAAGAGTACTAGCAAACCTCCCTCCCAGGATATTGGTGCCCCTCTGGTTCAGATGCATCCCGTCCTGCTTGTACAGGTCCCACCTTCCCCAGAATGCGCTCCAATTATCCAAATACCTGAAGCCCTCCCTCCTACACCATTCCTGCAGCCACGTGTTCAACTGCACTCTCTCCCTATTCCTAGCCTCGCTATCACGTGGCACCGGCAACAAACCAGAGATGACAACTCTGTCTGTCCTGGCTTTCAACTTCCAGCCTAACTCCCTAAACTTGTTTATTACCTCCACACCCCTTTTCCTACCTATGGCATGGTAATGTTAAATAAGGACAGACGACACAAAGGTTGCAGACGACACAAAGGTTGGTGGAATTGCGGATAGCGATGAGGACTGTCTGAGGATACAGCAGGATTTAGATTGTCTGGAGACTTGGGCGGAGAGATGGCAGATGGAGTTTAATCCGGACAAATGTGAGGTAATGCATTTTGGAAGGTCTAATGCAGGTAGGGAATATACAGTGAATGGTAGAACCCTCAAGAGTATTGAAAGTCAAAGAGATCTAGGAGTACAGGTCCACAGGTCATTGAAAGGGGCAACACAGGTGGAGAAGGTAGTCAAGAAGGCATACGGCATGCTTGCCTTCATTGGCCGGGGCATTGAGTATAAGAATTGGCAAGTCATGTTGCAGCTGTATAGAACCTTAGTTAGGCCACACTTGGAGTATAGTGTTCAATTCTGGTCGCCACACTACCAGAAGGATGTGGAGGCTTTAGAGAGGGTGCAGAAGAGATTTACCAGAATGTTGCCTGGTATGGAGGGCATAAGCTATGAGGAGCGGTTGAATAAACTCGGTTTGTTCTCACTGGAACGAAGGAGGTTGAGGGGCGACCTGATAGAGGTATACAAAATTATGAGGGGCATAGACAGAGTGGATAGTCAGAGGCTTTTCCCCAGGGTAGAGGGGTCAATTACTAGGGGGCATAGGTTTAAGGTGAGAGGGGCAAGGTTTAGAGTAGATGTACGAGGCAAGTTTTTTACGCAGAGGGTAGTGGGTACCTGGAACTCGCTACCGGAGGAGGTAGTGGAAGCAGGGACGATAGGGACATTTAAGGGGCATCTTGACAAATATATGAATAGGATGGGAATAGAAGGATACGGACCCAGGAAGTGTATAAGATTGTAGTTTAGTCGGGCAGTATGGTCGGCACGGGCTTGGAGGGCCGAAGGGCCTGTTCCTGTGCTGTACATTTCTTTGTTCTTTGTTGTTCTTTGACAGAGAATTTAGTATATGGGTAATTGGGGATAGGGCGGGACAAGTGGGGTACGTGGTTTATTGTGTGTTGTTATTTTCAGGGGCATTTTGTGCGTCGACCCGCACAGTTGTGTTCGAGATGTCATATGTTAAATTGTGAAAATTACTAATGCTTCATTAAAATATATATTTTTTTTTAAAACGTCACTATCTACCTCCACTGCCCCCACTGCCTTTTCACCATGTCAGGAGTGCTTCCAGTACAGTGTTGGAAAATCAGGGTACCTGGTGTTTTCCATGTTTGGCCATTCTTCTCTCTTTTGAAAGTCAAACTCATGTCACACATCAGCACCAGTCATAACACATGTCTCCTTTGAGAGGAGCAGGCATGCTTTAAGTAGGGCTAGAAAATATCCCTGCCCTTGTGTACATTCAATCAACAGGCTGGCGAGGGCTGGCTACAGGCAGAGATCATACTTATAAGCATAGAGCATGAAGGTGTCAGGCTGCTGACATTACATTGGACATAAGAGGGCTAATTGTGCCTTACGAACACTATGCCCATTTTCTTGCGTAATCCAATTCAGACCTCCAACGGCTTCACCAGGGTAGCTAAACTAAATCTTAGCAATCTTGGCAATACACATCTTCTACCAATTACATTGCTGTCCTTCAAGGATGTGCATTTCACAGCTCCTGAAGTGGTTTGAAAACTTTGATATATTTTAACGAAATAAATTGACCTTCATGAACACAATCTCAGCAAGGTATACGGAGATTTTCATAAATCTACGATAGGGTTGGCGAGTTACCGAGATAAAGGGATGGGCTAACATTTTAGCCATAGTGAAGATGTTTCAAACTAATCCACTGGTTGTCCTGGAATTGATCAGGTGAGTGAGAGTAGGAAAATTGGTTAACTCGCTTTATTTCTTTCCTGATTATAACAATCTATAATGTCCCAGGGAGAGAACTTTCTTGGTGTCCATTTTATGTAAAAACATGTAACATAGGGCACAGGTGGGACTGGTTTAGCTCAATGGGCTAGACAGCTGGTGTGTGATGCAGAACAAGGCCAGCAGCGCGGGTTCATTCCCCGTACCAGCTGAGAATTCTGAATTCTCCCTCAGTGTAGCCGAACAGGTGCCGGAATGTGGCGACTAAAGGCTTTTCACAGTAACTTCAATGCACTGTTAATGTAAGCCTGCTTGTGACAATAAAGATTATTAAAAAAAAGATTTTCATTCCCAGATTGAGTGGACAGAGAGAGGAAAATGCCTCTCCAAAAGGCATCTCTTCTGGTTATCCAAAGGGATATATCAAGTTCAGACCTGATCTTACCAGACCGAGTTTGCACACGTCGGGATCCACACTCCTAGGCTACCAAAAGAGTAGTGGTAGCTGATGATTTAAATGGCCAGCTTCCTCCATAAAAAACACGCATGCGCAAACATGGGAAGTGTTGCGTTTGAGGATGGGCCTTACATTTTTCGGGCATTTCTGCTATTTTTGCCATGACGCAGACACTCGCTGCCTTTTCGAGAATCTGGGCCTAGGTCTTGGCACAATTTCCTGGATTTTGTTTTGTCTCGTAAATCTGATGAATGAGATTAAAGGGAGCTCCGTGTGTTTGAAGGTCCTAATTGGTGTTTGCAATTCCTTCTTTGCCATATTTTAAATTTTATTTAATAATCTGCACCATCCCTTTCTTCTGACAGGCTTTATTTATTCATATCAGCCGGCACACTTTCGGATATCCCCAGTATGAATGGATTATTATCCACTAATTCACCAGAAAATGGACAGGAAATACCGTTTATAAAACCTCCAGCAGAGTAGGATCAGTCGTGAAGAGGGGATTCATGGAAAATAAATTATTCCATTAGGAATTGCACAGGCACTGGGGCCATGAAACATCAAATCACAAGCTCCTCAGTCCAGCAGCGGTTGACCAGTCAAAGTAAAATGAATGATGGGAGTTGCTTTCCATACAGTCCCAAATACCATATTTCATGGCTGAAATGTGGAAGATGAACAAAGGGAGATCAACAGGCAGTTCCAATCCTGAGTTATCTATCTGATGGTTGGCACTGTTGCCAATTCCCACATCTGTTCCCAGGCCCCGGTAGGAACAGGACACAGTACTAAACCTGCCCATCTCCTCTTTCTGGCTATAGTGTGCTACGATCCTCTGTGAAGGTTCCTTGGAGCACCAGAAATGACAACCTTCTTCTCACTAATTTCAACTCAGCCAAGTGAACACTGATCTGCTCCATCACGTGCCCACACCGTGCTCACTCTCCATGACTTCTTTCTCCCATGAAGCGTCTAAGAAGTACTTTGAGGGGCAAGTAATACCCAGCACCCGCTGCTCGCCCGCCCCTCCCAAATGGGGCTGCTTATCTTTAAATTTGCAATGATTGTTCTGCTTCCCCTTCTGGGATCCTCTGAATTCCCGATGCAGCCCCAACTGTGGTGCTAATGTTGCAAGATAAGTGGGGCAACTTTGCTGACATTCACACAAAAAAGTGATCTTGGGCGGGATTCTCTGCTATCCGGCGGGTGGGCAACTCCGGCGCGAAGGAGTGGCATGTACCACTCCGGCATCGGGCCGCCCCGAAGGTGCGGAATCATCCACACCTTCAGGGACTAGGCCAGCGCCGGAGTGGTTTGCGCCACGCCAGCCGCCGTGGAAGGGCCTCCGGCAGTGTGTGTTGGCATCATCCCAGCGCATGCGCAGGGGGGTTCATCTCCGCATCGGCCATCGCGGCCTGTTACAGCAGCTGACACGGAGGAATAGAGTGCCACCACGGCACAGGCCCGCTCGCAGATCGGTGGGCTCCGATCGTGGGCCAGGCCACCGTGGGGGCACCCCCCGGGGCCAGATCGCCCCGAGGACCCCGGAGGCCACCCGCGGAGCCGGGTCCTGCCGGTAAGTACCTACCTTAATTTACGCTGGCGGGACGGGCCTAAACCGGGCGGGACTTCGGCCCATTGCGGTCCAGAGAATTTGGGCGGCCCCGGGGCCCATTGTGTCGCGCCAGTCCTCGCCATTCTCCGAGGCGGGCGGCGCGATTCACGCGGGGGGATTTTTTGGGGGCCGGAGAATTCGGCGGCCGGCGGGGGTGGAATTCACGCCGACCCCCGGCGATTCTCCGACCCGGCGGGGTGTCAGAGAATCCCGCCCTTGTTCGCCCGTTTCTCTTGTTTCTACTAGTACTGTGGAATTAACCTCACAATATAGACCAGGCAGAACCTACAATGCCAGGTGGACATTCCACTCTGGCTAGCTGAAATAGGGTAGTTCAACGGCAGTCTGACGGACTGAACCTCAGGCCTTCCTAGTCCTCACGCCATAGCGAGGAAACACAGTGCAAAGTAAAGCATTCCAGCAATACATTTTCTTTCCTGAAATCCTTTCCACCACCCTTCATATTTTCAGCAATTGTGAATGCATTTAACAGTCAACAGTGAGCCTGTCATCGAAGGCTGAATGCTGAACATCGAGGTGAAAAGGACCAGAATGTGTGAAGTCGGAATGGAATGATCCACTGGAAACTGTAAAATGAAATGACTAATTAGAATCAAAATGTGTGATGTCTCGGGGCATAAAGAGGAGAGACACCAAATGAACAGATTTTATTATGACAATTCAATAGGTATTTTGTCCCCGAGTCATTTTCTTGTCAGTTGTGCAATTAAGCAGGCAAGTGAAGTAGTAGCTTCAATAAAAGCTATTTTGCACAGTTCTAGTGGGTGCAACTTTTTGAAACTCTAGATTTTATTATGTGCATCATTATAGGAGTCAGAAATTAGCCAAACTATTAAAAGCCTCCAGCAATGTTGCAAATATCCTGTATAAAACCACACCCTATTAGACCAGCGTGCATGTACAATGGATCATCCTTCGGCATATCTGCCACCTCTAGTAAAATGTTACCATCAAATACATCTTCCCTTCCCTTTCCTTTTCAGCATGCCAAAGAGAGCAATCCCTCCATGTCCTGCTTCAATTACAGCCAACACTCTCAGCTTTTTCTTTGGCACTTGCCCAAGCAATACAAGCCTTTTTACCTCCTCCCTTACCCATGTTCAGGCTCCCAGATCTTTTTAAAAAAAAATATTTTTTTATTCTACATTTTCACATTTTCCTTCAAAAATGTACATCCCACCCACAAACAGTAAATGGTAACAAATACAAAATCAATCCCCTTAACAATACCAATGATCTCATTCTCCCACCACCCCAAACAACGGCCCACCTGTCAATATATGCATCCAATAAACCAAACCCTCCCACGGTGGAAACAAAAAACAAAAGAGAAAAAGAAAAAGGAGTCCGGGACCGCCCATGGTCACCATTTACCTATAGAGTCCACTCCCCCTCCCCCCCTACACTCAACGCCATCCAGCCTCTGAAAGTGTACCGTACATGATACCCAAGAGTTGTACACCACCATCCCCCCTCCCTGCCAACCCCAAGTCTCGAGCTCCTCCCGTCCACTGCCTCTTGTAAAACTCCTCCTCCCAACCTCGGTTCCTTCCCCCCAACTTTCCACCCCGGCTAGACCACTCGGACCCTGTTCTGCCAGGCTCCGATGGCCGGAGCCCCGCCCCCCACCTCACTCCCGTTCACTGGCCGGCTTAAACCGGCCTGCGTGGAGGCTCCCGCCCGGGTCCCTTTCCCCCTTGCCCGGCCCTAAGAAAGCCCAAAGATCCCCTTTTAGCACACAAACCCCGCATATCCACCTACACCCCAAAGAGCCCTCATTTCGAGTGAAAGTCCCATCACTTCCCTTGCCCAAATATATACAACATTATGTACAACCCCTTCACCCGCGCGCAGTGAAACAAAAAAGAAGAAAATACAGTCATGAGGTTACATCGGCACATGGCCATTTCTCAATTTATCAGTTCTGCCACAGTCCTTCTGCCTTCGTAAACTCCTCCGCTGCTTCCGCCGTTCCAAAATAAAAGTCCCTGAGCTTATAAGTCATCCTCAGCTTCGCTGGATATACAATGCCGCACTGCACCTTCCCGTACCAGCCTCCCCGAACAGGCGCTGGAATGTGGCGACCAGGGGCTTTTCGCAGTAACTTCATTGAAGCCTACTCGTGACAATAAGTGATTTTTATTTCATTTCATGTACAGTGCCCTCTTCACCAGGTTGAAGGCAGCCCGCCTCCTCGCCAGCTCCACCGTAAAGGGCAGCACAGTGGCACAGTGGGTTATCCCTGATGCCTCACGGCGCCGAGGTCCCAGGTTCGATCCCGGCTCTGGGTCACTGTCCGTCTGGAGTTTGCACATTCTCCCTGTGTTTGCGTGGGTTTCGCCCCCACAACCCCAAAAAAAAAGATGTGCAGGCTAGGTGGATTGGCCACACTAAATTGTCCCTTAATTGGAAAAAGTGAATTGGGTACTCTGAATTTATTTTAAAAAAAGGGCGGCACGGTAGCATTGTGGATAGCACAATTGCTTCACAGCTCCAGGGTCCCAGGTTCAATTCCGGCTTGGGTCACTGTCTGTGCGGAGTCTGCACATCCTCCCTGTGTGTGCGTGGGTTTCCTCCGGGTGCTCTGGTTTCCTCCCACAGTCCAAAGATGTGCAGGTTAGGTGGATTGGCCGTGATAAATTGCCCTTAGTGTCCAAAATTGCCCTTAGTGTTGGATGGGGTTACTGGGTTATGGGGATAGGGTGGAGATGTTGACCTTGGGTAAGGTGCTCTTTCCAAGAGCCGGTGCAGACTCGATGGGCCGAATGGCCTCCTTCTGCACTGTAAATTCTATAATAATCTATAATAAAGTCGTGGTATACACGTATACCAGCTCCAGTCCACTGCACCACCCGCTTCTGCTTGGCCCAGCTCAGGACCTTCTCCTTCACCCTGTACCTACGGAAGCACAGAGTCACTGCCCTTGGCAGCTCATTCGCCTTTGGTACAGGCCTCCACGAGCGATGAGCCCGATCCAGTTCATATCGGGAGGGATCCTCCCCCTCCCCCAATAGTTTTGCCAGCATCGCGGCAAAATACCCAGTTGGCTTCGGTCCTTCAACTCCTTCGGACAGCCCCACGACCCTCAAATTCTGTCGCATGGATCTGTTTTCCAGGTCTTCCATATTTCCTCGCTGATCCTTGTTAGTGTCCATCACCTTCCGCATCTCCTTCCCCATCGAGGCAAGTTGATCACCGTGCTGCAATGACTTCTCCTCCACTTCCTTCAGCGCCTCCCCTTGCTCTCGCACCTCCGTCACTGCGCTCGCCACCTCCGTCCTCACCGGGGAAACCGCCTCCTCCACCAGCACACTCAAAACCTCCCTCATCTCCTTCCTCACCGTCTCCATGCATTTCTCAATCTGCGCCAACTGCTTTTCAAATTCCGCAGCCATCACCTTGGTTATTTCTTCAGCCGTAAGCAGTGCGGCCTCCCCTGGTGCTCCAGCCTCCATTTTCTTTACTGACCCCGTGGTGACCTTTCCACTCCCCAACGGACTTTCAGCCGCTATTTTCACGGCCGTTTTTTTTGCTGGTCTTCGACATTCTTCTCCTCTGTGCTGTCTCCCAACTTTTACTGCCTTCGCTGGCCCTAGGACCGGGCGTTAACCCGAATGCCGTTCCCGAACGGGAGCCCTCCAACGCGCGACTGCCTCCCGCCCGCCGTCACCGGAAGTCGCTCCCAGATCTTTTAAGGGCGAAACAGTGATTTGCTTATACTTCTTCCAATTTAGTATCCTGCATTCAGTGCACATGATGCAGTCTACTCGACACTAGGAGACCAAACGCAGATTTGGTGATCACTTCAGGTCGCCTGCCATTTTAATTCTCTGCCCCACGCCCACTCTGACCTACATTAGAAACACAAAATGCTGGAAATACTCAGTTGATGACTGTACTGTTCAATTGTTCTCCATTTGATTATGTGAGTCTGTTTGCTTTTGATGCTCGTGGTGTTTGATTAGTTAAGCTTGGGTGTGGACTCAGAGGAAAATAAGTAAAGCTGCAAAAAAATAAGCTGGAAGCAAGAGTTGCATCATGGAGTAGATGTTTCAACACAATGTGAATAAGACCTGTTACACACAAAGTATCACCTCTGCATTGCTCCGAGCTATATTAAATATACAACAGTGACCTTTCATCCGTTCATTCTTACCTCTCTGTTTTCAGCCACCCACACTGTTCCGATGAAGCTCAAGAAATGGCAAATTATCTTTCAATTACGCCCTTTACCGTCTTCCAGGCTGAACATTGAGTTCAACTATTTTAGATCATCACCATTCTGTTGACCGACCTGTTGTACAACTCAGCAAGGTGGCCCAGAATTTCTGTTGCCTGTTGAAAAATGTGTCAATGGCAAAAATATTATCCCTTCCTGAAGCTGATGGGGATAATAACGAATAAAAGAGAGGAACTCCTGCATCCTCCATTCTCCGTCAATAGGAGGTTGCACAGGAGGGAAAGGAACTGGAACAAAACAGCAGCCAACACGTAGCCTGAGAAAGGAGGCAACAACTTATTGCCAAACGTTTTCAATGAAGAATATTAAATAGGTAAATAAGAAACCATCCCATATTGCTGGACCCCCCTGCACCCAGGTGATCTCATTGAGACCTGAATTCCCCAAAGGGATCTTCACCATATCATAACAGAAGGAGTTGATTTTAATTTTTAGCAAAGTTCCCATTGGGGTCGGTGAGACAGGGGTGAAAGCTGTGGAGACATTTTGAATTAGAGTTTAACAGAAATCACAACATGGAAACAGGTTTCTTGGTCCAACACTCCATTTGATGTTCATCCTCCACATGACTAACAAAACCGTATTCTCTAATCCTATTATTGCGTTTACCTTCAACCATCTTGTGAACCTATTTTATTGTTGACTTTTTAAAACATTTGTTCATGGGATGTGTGTGTCACTGGCTGGGCCAGCATTTATTGCTCATCCCTGAGGGCAAGTAAGAGTCATCTGCATTGCTGTGGGTCTGGAGTCACACATAGACCAGTCTGGGTAAATGGCATTATTGATGGTGTTTTTCAACAATGGTCATCATTTGATTTTTAATTCCAGATTTTGATGGAATTCAAATTTCACCATCTGCTGTGGTGGGATTCAAACCCAGGTGCCCAGAGCATTACCCTGGGTCGCCTGATTACTAGTCTAGTGGCAATACCACTATGCCAGTGCCAGCAAGTTCCAACTTTGTGTTGTAGGAGGTATTTAGTTAAATAAATGATTCCAGACAGATTGTTTGCTAGCAAGAATTGATTTGCTTTTTAAATTCATTCACGGGTTGTGGCTTTCACTAGGAAGGCCAATATTTATCGGTCGCTAGTATGGTGTGATATGGTCGCTGCTTAAATTACCAACCTCTGTAGTGTATTCCACAGCCTTCTTCTTTTGCCTGTTATCTGTTCTAAATCTCTCACAGTAAATCTTATCCTTTCATTCTAACTCTCTAAAATCACTGGAAATTGGGCGAAAGCAGATCAGTCCCGTCGTACACCATGCTGATTTATCCCTTTCCATTGAAACCTCACTGCCCTCAGGACCATCAAACTCATCAAGGCAGGTTCTAGCACTTTGTCCTCCTTAACCCTTATTAACTTTTCCATTGTTTTCTTTTTATTTATTATAAGGTCCCTCATCTCACTTTTAACCAATTCAGATTGATCTTTCACCCAAAGTCCTTTTCTTTTTCAAACACTAAAGCAAACACTTGTTAAGCATCTCAACCAATTTCTACTTAATCTCTACTGAACTCACTATCATCTCCTCTCAAGGGCTGCCACCTCCGAGGGGGTCATAACAGACAGGGCCCAGGCAAGGCTTTCAGAATCAGCAGTACGCATGCTGTCCAGGCTGGAAGCCAAAACCAACTCAGGCCCGGGCCTTGCAAGTCTATCAGCCCACAGATGACAAAATGATGCAATTAAGCTACACCATCACTCCAAAGATTTCCCCGATAAAGAGCACGCTGTTGGTCAACAGCCTTTCCCTAGTAATGAAGGTGGATACAGGAGCTGCTGTCTCCATTGTCGGGGAACACACCTTCTAGCGTCTCTGGATGGCATCTTTTCCCTAGGCCTGAGAGACACCAGGGTCAGGTTGGCCACTTAAACAGGGAATCTTTGATGATTATGGGGACCACTATAACCCCAGTGACCTATGGGCAGCAGATGGCCCGACTCTCGCTTACAGCTGCATGAGGACCAGGACCCAGCCTCTTGGGCAGAGACTGGACTGGTTACAAATCTTTAAACCAGGAACTGGTGGACTGCACTAGATAATTGGCAAATACCCTGAGGTATGCCGAAAAGACCTTGGTAGAGTAAATGGAACAAGGGCAAAGATTTATGTGGACCACGACACCCTACCCAAATATTTAAGGGCACGGCCTGTCCCATATGCTTTACTTACCAAGGTAGAGACTGAACTCGAGCAGCTAGAAAGCCTCGGGATAATACAAAGAACAAAGAACAAAGAAATGTACAGCACAGGAACAGGCCCTTCGGCCCTCCAAGCCTGTGCCGACCATGCTGCCCGACTAAACTACAATCTTCTACACTTCCTGGGTCCGTATCCCTCTATTCCCATCCTATTTATGTATTTGTCAAGATGCCCCTTAAATGTCACTATCGTCCCTGTTTCCACCACCTCCTCCGGTAGCGAGTTCCAGGCACTCACTACCCTCTGTGTAAAAAACTTGCCTCGTACATCTACTCTAAACCTTGCCCCTCTCACCTTAAACCTATGCCCCCTAGTAATTGACCCCTCTACCCTGGAGAAAAGTCTCTGACTATCCACTCTGTCTATGCCCCTCATAATTTTGTAGACCTCTATCAGGTCGCCCCTCAACCTCCGTCGTTCCAGTGAGAACAAACCGAGTTTATTCAACCGCTCCTCATAGCTAATGCCCTCAATACCAGGCAACATTCTGGTAAATCTCTTCTGCACCCTCTCTAAAGCCTCCACATCCTTCTGGTAGTGTGGCGACCAGAATTGAACACTATACTCCACGTGTGGCCTAACTAAGGTTCTATACAGCTGCAACATGACTTGCCAATTCTTATACTCAATGCCCCGGCCAATGAAGGCAAACATGCCGTATGCCTTCTTGACTACCTTCTCCACCTGTGTAGCCCCTTTCAGTGATCTGTGGACCTGTACTCCTAGATCTCTCTGACTTTCAATACTCTTGAGGGTTCTACCATTCACTATATATTCCCTACCTGCATTAGACCTTCCAAAATGCATTACGTCACACTTGTCCGGATTAAACTCCATCTGCCATCTCTCCGCCCAAGTCTCCAAACAATCTAAATCCTGCTGTATCCTCTGACAGTCCTCATCGATCAGTGTAGTCCCAGTCTTCAAGCCTGACATGTCGGTTCGCCTTTGCGGGGACTATAAAATAATGATTAATAAAGTCTCATGTTTAGATCGGTACCCCATGCCAAGCATAGAAGATCTATATGCCAAACTGGCAGGGTGTCAAACTTTCAGCAAACTAGATATCAGTCATGCCTACCTCCAGCTAGAACTAGATGAGTCATCCAGGAAGTATGTGCTGATTAACACCCATAAGCGCTTACACAAATATATACGCATGCCCCATTTTTTAACGCGTGATGGAGAACATTCTCCAAGGGCTACCTAAGGTAGCAGTATACTTAGACGATGTACCAATCACAGGAGCGACAGAAAAAGGGCATCCAGCAAACCTGGAGGAGGTTTTGAGACAATTTTCTGACGCAGATGTCCGTTTCAAATGAGAAAATTGTGTTCTGAGCAGGTAAAGTGATATACCTAGTGTAACAAGTTGATAAAAATGCTGCCGAGGATAAAGTTCAGGCCATCAAAGAGGCACTGTCTCTGCAAAATATGACATAATTAAAAATTTTCCTCGGCCTTGTAAACTACTGTGGGAAATTTATCTCAAACTTGGCCACTTTATTGTCATTCCTGCGCTCATTATTAAAAACAGCACCAGAAGTGGTTATGTAGATGCCACAGAATGAAGCCTTCACCAAGGTGAAGCAGCAGTTACAATCATCAAACCTGGCTCATTACGACCTCAAGTGAAAACTGGTATTAACATATGATGCCTTTGCCATCGATGGGACTGTAGTATATGCATCCAGAACCTTTTTGGACGTGGAAAGGTGCTTTTCTCAGATCAAAAAGGAAGGAATGACTATTAATTTGGGGGTAAAGAAATTCCACCCGTATGTCGATGGATGACATTTCACAAAACGACCCTCTTATGGACTGACCTGATTAATACTACACTCCTGTTGCTTCACTCGATGCGGTGTCTATGTATTTACATTGTGTACCTTACGTTGCCCTATTATGTATTTTTAAAAATTTTCATGTTCTAAATTATCTGTTTGAGCTGCTCGCAGAAAAATACTTTTCACTGTACCTCAGTACACGTGACAATAAACAAATCCAATCCAATCCAATCCATAAACCCCTGCTGGGCCCTTTCAAAGAGGATAAAGCGATTCTCCCCATGGCCTCGACTTGGATCCAACATTGGGCATTAATGTTAGCGCCTACGAACATTCATTCTCTTGAGCACTGTCCAGGAACACACATTGCCAACACAGATGCCTTGAGTCACCTTCCGCTGCCCACAAGCTTGGCCCCTCTGCCAGAATTGGAAGAAGTCATCATGACCTTGAACTTCTTGGATACCTTGCCAGTATCCACGAAACAGATTCAAGCAAAGACCCAAAAGGACCCCACACTTGCAAAATTGTACCACATAATCCTCAATGGCGGCACGATTGCACAGCGGTTAGCACTGTTGCTTCACAGTGCTAGGGACCCGGATTTGATTCCCAGCTTGGATCACTGTCTGTGTGGAGTTTGCATGTTCTCCCCGTGTCTGCCTGGGTTTCCTCCCTCCTAAATGTTTCTTGTACCCCCTTGCTCGAATAAATTTATTTTGTGAAGCCGTCATTTTAGCGAATAGAACATCACGGAGCCACAAGAGTTTTGGGACTCTTCTTGCTGCTGAACCTCTTGAGAGTGCTGCTTCTTCATTCATTCTTGCAGTCTATTGCTTTCGTTACGTGATTCCAAAGTCGTTTAAAAGGCACTCCTGTTGTGACCGGACCACAAAGAAACCTAAAAAAAATAGAAAAATGTTAAATTACTTTGCCCTCTTCTGGCTACGATCCTGTCCTCTGCCATGTTTCACCAGGATGACTGCCAATTGGTGCCACTCTTGCCAATTAAAAGTGTGCTGGATTCTGAATTACTTCACTGAACCCTACCTTTTAGGTGTTAATGAGGGCCTTGCCTATCTACGGTGAGTATCTTACTCTGTCAAAGGCTTGGTGGTTGAAATGACAGTGGGTGTGAACCTTTCCACACAAAGCAGAATGAAACTCTGGAATCTTCTCCCTAAAAGACTATGGTCAATTGAAACTTTCAAAAATGAGATTATCAAATTTTTTTCAGGTAAACTATCAAAGGTCACAGAACAAAGTCGGGTAAATAGAGATGTAGAAAAAAACCCAGATGATGGTCTGATCAAATGATGGACCAGGTTTGAGGGGTTGAATGGCTCATTTTAGAGGCAGGCAGAGTTAAAATCAGACTAAAGCTTCTGAATATGCGATTATTCTTATTGGAAAATAATAATAAAAGTTTGTTTACATCGCATTAGTAAGACAAACCACTCAACCTGTATGTTGCAAACTAATTGAAGGAATTATTCAAAGTTATGGGTACTTTGCTTTTCATCTTCAGGCTCCTGATTGGTGCAAGGATATTTCAGTTTCCCTAACTTCACCACCTAAATGAACTGTTTCCATCTTGTGACCTGAATTAAACCCCAATGTGATGGAAAACCAGTTCTGTTACTGTAACATTAAATTGCAGTTGCGATCTCAGACCAGACCACAGATTTCAATCGGATCTGGTTGGGGACCAGTAACCTTTGTTTGTGTGAAAGTAGAAGATGTTTGAAAGCCCAGTTACCAAGAGAATACAGCTGCAGGTTTCCGTGGTTTTAAATAAACAGAAGAATTTTTATTCCACAAAAGTCAGCAGAGTAAACACTCTCTTATACTCTAACATCCAGAACTAACGTGAGGTGTGTGGTAGTCACCACTGTTGTATTATATTGTATATACTGCACTGCATACGAGGGTATTACGGTAAGTCTCCCGTACTACAGGTACGGGGGTAGATCCCTGCCTGCTGGCTCCGCCCAGTAGGCGGAGTATAAATGTGTGTGCTCTCCGAACTGCAGCCATTTCGGCAGCAGCTGTAGGAGGCCACAAATCTCTGTGTAATAAAGCCTCGATTACTCTCTACTCTCGTCTCGTCATAATTGATAGTGCATCAATTTATTACACAGAGATTTTACAAGATGGATCTCCGCATCAAGCCGGATCGCCTGCAGCTGCATCCTCAAGCAGACAACGCCAAAAAGGACTTTGCACATTGGCTAGCTTGCTTTGAAGCATACAACGGATCTGCGACAGTCTCAATCCCAGAAGCACAGAAGCTCCAGATTCTGTACACACGGCTGAGCTCCGATGTCTTTCCTCTCATCCAGGACACGCCTACATACGCAGAGGCCATGGCGCTACTGAAGGAGAATTACGCTCAGCAGACCAACAAGATCTACGCCAGGCACCTCTTGTGCACGCGGCACTAACTTCCCGGTGAGTCTGTGGAAGATTTCTGGCGTGCCCTGCTCGCCCTGGTGAGAGACTGTGATTGCCAGGCCATGACGGCCGCTGAACATTCTAACCTGCTAATGAGAGACGCGTTCATTACGGCATAGGGTCGGCCTACATCCGCCAGCGCCTCTTAGAAGGGGCTACGTTTGACCTCGCAGCTACCAAGAAACTAGCGCTCTTGCTCACAGTCGCCTCACGCCACGTACAGGCGTATGCCCCCGACCGCAGGGCCCACCCCTCCTGGGCATCGTAGACCCCGCCAGCGGCCACCCCATCGTGGACCCCATCAGCGACCGCCCCCAGCCAACCCCACGCCTGTGCCACGCGGCAGCCAACCAGCCCCGGGAGACCCAAGTGCTACTTCTGCGGACAGACAAAACACCCCCGGCAACGCTGCCCGACACGGAGCGCGCTCTGCAAGGCCTGCAGCAAGAAAGAACATTTTGCTGCTGTGTGCCAGGCCCGCTCAATCGCCGCTATTGTCCCTGCACCCCCCGCGTGCGGCCAGTAGCGCCGCCATCTTGTTCCCCTCACAACACGTGCGGCCCGTGGGTGCCGCCATCTTGCATGCCTCACAATCAAGAGGCGGAGACATTGTGCCTGCCTCAGGACACGTGCGGCCCGTGGGCGCCGCCATCTTCCCCGCCTCAGGACCCCGGCCCCTCGGGCACCTCATCGGGCCACTCATTGCCTGCAACCGTCGACGACCAGTCCCGACCGCACAACCTCGCGACCGCGTCGACAAAGGTCTCATGACGGGCATGAGCTATCCTGCCTTCTGGACTCCGGGAGCACTGAGAGCTCCATCCCCCCGATACGGTAAGGTACTGCTCCCTCGCGGTACACCCCATTAACCAAAGAATCTCCCTGGCCTCCGGATCCCACTCCATGGTGATCCGGGGGTACTGTACGGTCACGCTCACGCCAATGCGTAGAATGCAGCCGTTTCTGCCTCTACGTCCCCCCTAACCTCTGCGCTGCACTAATCCTCAGCCGGGACTTCCAGTATAATCTCCAGAGCCTAACCCTGAAATTCGGCGGGCCCTTATCACCCCTTACTTTGTGTGGCCTCGCGACCCTAAAGGTCGACCCACCTTCCCTCTTTGCCAATCTAATTCCAGATTGCAAACCCGTCGCCACCAGGAGCAGACGGTACAGCACCCAGAACAAGACCTTCATCAAGTCTGAGGTCCAGCGGCTGCTGCGGGAAGGTATCATCGAGGCCAGCAACAGCCCCTGGGAGCTCAAGTGGTAGTGGTGAAAACGGGGAGAAAAGCAGGATGGTCGTTGACTCCAGTCAGACCATCAATCGGTACACGCAGCTCGACGCGTACCCCCTCCCACGCATATCTGATATGTTCAATCAGATTGCACAGTACCGGGTCTTCTCGACAGTGGACCTGAAATCTGCCTACCACCAGCTCTCCATTCGCAAGGCGGACTGCCCATACACTGCGTTTGAAGCGGACGACTGCCTTTACCATTTCCTTAGGGTTCCCTTCGGCGTCACTACGGGGTGTCGGTCTTCAAACGGGAGATGGACCGAATGGTTGACCGGTATGGACTGTGGGCCACTTTCCCGTACCTGGATAACGTCACCATCTGCAGCCACGACCAGCAGGACCACGGCGCTAACCTTTCCAAATTTCTCCACACCGCCAAACTCCTCAACCTAACCTACAACAAGGAGAAGTGTGTGTTCAGCACGAATTGATTAGCCATCCTCGGCTATGTGGTTCAGAACGGAGTTCTAGGGCCCGATCCCGATCGCATGTGTCCCCTCATGTATCTCCCCCAAGGCCTTCAAACGATGCCTGCCGTTTGTGGTAAACCATTGTTGCACCTATATTAGGTGATGTTTGGTAGGATCTGTACTACAGGTTCGCCGGTAGTCCCTGCCTGCTGGCTCTGCCCAGCAGGCAGGGTATAAATATGCATGTCCTCCAGCCAGCAGCCATTTCGCCAGCTGCTGTGGGAGCCACACATCTGATAGCAATAAAGCCTCAGTTGTATCCAACTCTAGTCTTTGTTCAATTGATCGTGCCTCAATTTATTGCTATTAGTTTCTAAGGATGGACCTCCGTATCAAACCGGATCGCCTGCAGCTGGATCCTCACTGAAGCAACGCCAGAAATGACTTCCAGCACTGGCTAGCTTGCTTCGAAGCGTATATCAAACCGGCACCAACCCCTGTTCCGGAGGCTCAGAAGATTCAGATTTTATATTCCAGGTTGAGCTCCAAAGTCTTTCCGTTAATCCAGGACTCGCCGAACTACGCCAAAGCCATGACTCTGCTCAAGGACAACTACGCACAGAAAACGAACATGCTCTTCGCCAAGCACGCACTCGCCACTCGCTCTCAACTCCCTGGTGAGTCCATAGAAGACTTCTGGCGGGTCCTAATCCCACTAGTCTGGCACTGTGACAGTCAGGCTGTTACGGCCACGGAACACTCAGACCTCCTTATGCGGGACGCTTTTGTGACTGGAATTGGGTCAGATCTCATACGCCAGCGACTCCTAGAAGGGGCCACGCGCGACCTCGCAGAGACTAAAACGCTAGAGCTCTCCGCGTGGCCCACCCCTCCTATGTTTCGTGGACCCCACAGACAGCCGCCCCAGCGAAGGCGCTGCTCAAAGAACAAAGAACAAAGAAATGTACAGCACAGGAACAGGCCCTTCGGCCCTCCAAGCCCGTGCCGACCATACTGCCCAACTAAACTACAATCTTCTACACTTCCTGGGTCCGTATCCTTCTATTCCCATCCTATTCATATATTTGTCAAGATGACCCTTAAATGTCCCTATCGTCCCTGCTTCCACTACCTCCTCCGGTAGCGAGTTCCAGGTACCCACTACCCTCTGCGTAAAAAACTTGCCTCGTACATCTACTCTAAACCTTGCCCCTCTCACCTTAAACCTATGCCCCCTAGTAATTGACCCCTCTACCCTGGGGAAAAGCCTCTGACTATCCACTCTGTCTGTGCCCCTCATAATTTTGTATACCTCTATCAGGTCGCCCCTCAACCTCCTTCGTTCCAGTGAGAACAAACCGAGTTTATTCAATCGCTCCTCATAGCTTATGCCCTCCATACCAGGCAACACTCTGGTAAATATCTTCTGCACCCTCTCTAAAGCCTCCACATCCTTCTGGTAGTGTGGCGACCAGAATTGAACACTATATTCCAAGTGTGGCCTAACTAAGGTTCTATACAGCTGCAACATGACTTGCCAATTCTTATACTCAATGCCCCGGCCAATGAAGGCAAGCATGCCGTATGCCTTCTTGACTACCTTCTCCACCTGTGTTGCCCCTTTCAATGACCTGTGGACCTGTACTCCTAGATCTCTTTGACTTTCAATACTCTTGAGGGTTCTACCATTCACTGTATATTCCCTACCTGCATTAGACCTTCCAAAATGCATTACCTCACATTTGTCCGGATTAAACTCCATCTGCCATCTCTCCGCCCAAGTCTCCAGACAATCTAAATCCTTCTGTATCCTCAGACAGTCCTCATCGCTATCCGCAATTCCACCAACCTTTGTGTCGTCTGCAAACTTACTAATCAGACCAGTTACATTTTCCTCCAAATCATTTATATATACTACAAAGAGCAAAGATCCCAGCACTGATCCCTGTGGAACACCACTGGTCACAGCCCTCCAATTAGAAAAGCATCCCTCCATTGCTACCCTCTGCCTTCTATGGCCTAGCCAGTTCTGTATCCACCTTGCCAGTTCACCCCTGATCCCGTGTGACTTCACCTTTTTTACTAGTCTACCATGAGGGACCTTGTCAAAGGCCTTACTGAAGTCCATATAGACAACATCTACTGCCCTACCTGCATCAATCATCTTAGTGACCTCCTCGAAAAACTCTATCAAGTTAGTGAGACACGACCTCCCCTTCACAAAACCGTGCTGCCTCTCACTAATACGTCCATTTGCTTCCAAATGGGAGTAGATCCTGTCTCTAAGAAATCTCTCCAGTAATTTCCCTACCACTGAAGTAAGGCTCACCGGCCTGTAGTTCCCGGGATTATCCTTGCTACCCTTCTTAAACAGAGGAACAACATTGGCTATTCTCCAGTCCTCCGGGACCTCCCCTGAAGACAGCGAGGATCCAAAGATTTCTGTCAAGGCCTCGGCAATTTCCTCTCCAGCCTCCTTCAGTATTCTGGGGTAGATCCCATCAGGCCCTGGGGACTTATCTACCTTAATATTTTTTAAGACACCCAACACCTCGTCTTTTTGGATCACAATGTGACCCAGGCTATCTACACCCCCTTCTCCAGACTCAACATCTACCAATTCCTTCTCTTTGGTGAATACTGATGCAAAGTATTCATTTAGTACCTCACCCATTTCCTCTGGCTCCACGCATAGATTCCCTTGCCTATCCTTCAGTGGGCCAACCCTTTCCCTGGCTACCCTCTTGCTTTTTATGTACGTGTAAAAAGCCTTGGGATTTTCCTTAACCCTATTTGCCAATGACTTTTCGTGACCCCTTCTAGCCCTCCTGACTCCTTGCTTAAGTTCCTTCCTACTTTCCTTATATGCCACACAGGCTTCGTCTGTTCCCAGCCTTTTAGCCCTGACAAATGCCTCCTTTTTCTTTTTGATGAGGCCTACAATATCACTCGTCATCCAAGGTTCCTGAAAATTGCCGTATTTATCTTTCTTCCTCACAGGAACATGCCGGTCCTGTATTCCTTTCAACTGACATTTGAAAGCCTCCCACATGTCAGATGTTGATTTGCCCTCAAACATCCGCCCCCAATCTATGTTCTTCAGTTCCCGCCTAATATTGTTATAATTAGCCTTCCCCCAATTTAGCACATTCATCCTCGGACCACTCTTATCCTTGTCCACCAGTACTTTAAAACTTACTGAATTGTGGTCACTGTTACCAAAATGCTCCCCTACTGAAACATCTACCACCTGGCCGGGCTCATTCCCCAATACCAGGTCCAGTACCGCCCCTTCCCTAGTTGGACTGTTTACATATTGTTTTAAGAAGCCCTCCTGGATGCTCCTTACAAACTCCGCCCCGTCTAAGCCCCTGGCACTAAGTGAGTCCCAGTCAATATTGGGGAAGTTGAAGTCTCCCATCACCACAACCCTGTTGTTTTTACTCTTTTCCAAAATCTGTCTACCTATCTGCTCCTCTATCTCCCGCTGGCTGTTGGGAGGCCTGTAGTATACCCCCAACATTGTGACTGCACCCTTCTTATTCCTGATCTCTACCCATATAGCCTCACTGCCCTCTGAGGTGTCCTCTCGCAGTATATCTGCGATATTCTCCCGAACAAGTAGCGCAACTCCGCCTCCCCTTTTACATCCCCCTCTATCCCGCCTGAAACATCTAAATCCTGGAACGTTTAGCTGCCAATCCTGCCCTTCCCTCAACCAAGTCTCTGTAATGGCAACAACATCATAGTTCCAAGTAGTAATCCAAGCTCTAAGTTCATCTGCCTTACCCGTAATGCTCCTTGCATTAAAACATATGCACTTCAGGCCACCAGACCCGCTGTGTTCAGCAACTTCTCCCCGTCTGCTCTGCCTCAGAGCCACACTGTCCCTATTCCCTAGTTCTCCCTCAATGCTCTCACCTTCTGACCTATTGCTCCCGTGCCCACCCCCCTGCCATACTAGTTTAAACCCTCCCGTGTGACACTAGCAAACCTCGCGGCCAGGATATTTATGCCTCTCCGGTTTAGATGCAACCCGTCCATCTTATACAGGTCACACCTGCCCCGGAAGAGCTCCCAGTGGTCCAGATAACGGAAACCCTCCCTCCTACACCAGCTGTTTAGCCACGTGTTTATCTGCTCTATCTTCCTATTTCTAGCCTCACTGGCACGTGGCACAGGGAGTAATCCCGAGATTACAACCCTCGAGGTCCTGTCTTTTAACTTTCTGCCTAGCTCCCTGAACTCCTGCTGCAGGACCTCATGCCCCTTCCTGCCTATGTCGTTAGTACCAATATGTACAACGACCTCTGCCTGTTTGCCCTCCCCCTTCAGGATTCCCTCTACCCGTTCGGAGGCATCCTGGACCCTGGCACCAGGGAGGCAACATACCTTCCTGGAGTCTCTTTCACGTCCACAGAAGCGCCTATCTGTGCCCCTGACTATAGAGTCCCCTATTACTATTACTCTTCTGCGCTTTGACCCTCCCTTCTGAACATCAGAGCCAGCCGTGGTGCCACTGCTCTGGCTGCTGCTGTTTTCCCGATAGGCTATCCCCCCCGACAGTATCCAAAGGGGTATACCAGTTCGAGAGGGGGACAACCACAGGGGATTCCTGCACTGACTGCCTGCCCTTTCTGGTGGTCACCCATTTCTCTGCCTGCACCTTGGGTGTGACCACATTTACATAACTGCGATCTATGACGCTTTCCGCCACCTGCATGCTCCTAAGTGCATCCAATTGCTGCTCCAACCGAACCATGCGGTCTGTGAGGAGCTCCAGTTGGGTGCACTTTCTGCAGATGAAGCCATCCGGGACGCTGGAAGCCTCCCGGACCTGCCACATCTCACAGTCAGAGCACAGCACCCCTCTAACTGACATTGCGTCAATTAATTAAAATTAAAATTAAAATTTGTCTTTTTTTAAATACTTTTTTTAAAATTTCAAAGTTACTGTCAACTATCTGTTTCCTAGCACTAGATTTCTAATAGAAATGCGATAGCTAACTATAATACTCTCCGATCTCTGGCTTAGATATCCTCTAAATTATAATTAAGTTATTATGTTTAATTAGTTCCCAAATACTCAAATTTTTTTTAAAATTTAGGTTAGAATCCCAACCAGCCACTCTGGCCACAGCTTTTCTGTGATGTCACTTTAGTTTCCCCCCGACACACACAATTTGAAAAAAGGTATAAAAGTAAAAATAAGTAAAAATCACTTACTTACCTTCTTACCTTCTGAGTGTCTTAGATGTTCTCAGGTTCTCTCGCTGACAGAGACTGCTCCTCCACCTCCGAACCTTGACCTGCACAATGCTAATAATATAATAATATAATATGGCACTTACCTTACACCAATGGGTCTTATTATTAGGTTAGAGGAGGAGGGCGGGTGGGAGACACTACACGTGTAGTATCTCGGGTTTCCTCTCTACCAGAATTTATTGGTTGGGGGGGGGGGGGACTTGCCAGAGGTCCGCGGGTCGAACTTCCGGTTCCCGCCTTATATAAAAACAAATAAAACAGAAAAGAAGAACAGACACGGGACCAGGCAAGGCTTTTTAAATTCACTACTCACCTCCAAGAAGGCCCCTGCGCACCGCTGCCGCCGAAATCCAAAGGGCTGCTCCTGTAAAGGTAAGGCTTTTTAAATACACTACTCACCTCCAAGAAGGCCCCTGCGCACCGCTGCCGCCGAAATCCAAAGGGCTGCTCCTGTAAAGGTAAGGCTTTTAAATACACTACTCACCTCCAAGAAGGCCCCTGCGCACCGCTGCCGCCGAAATCCAAAGGGCTGCTCCTGTAAAGGTAAGGCTTTTAAATACACTACTCACCTCCAAGAAGGCCCCTGCGCACCGCTGCCGCCGAAATCCAAAGGGCTGCTCCTGTAAAGGTAAGGCTTTTAAATACACTACTCACCTCCAAGAAGGCCCCTGCGCACCGCTGCCGCCGAAATCCAAAGGGCTGCTCCTGTAAAGGCAAGGCTTTTTAAAGTAAGTACTCACCTCCCAGAAGGCCCCTGCGCACCGCTGCCGCCAAAATCCAAAGGGCTGCTCCTGTAAAGGTAAGGCTTTTAAATACACTACTCACCTCCAAGAAGGCCCCTGCGCACCGCTGCCGCCAAAATCCAAAGGCTCACCCAATACGCCTGCGCTGCATGCCAGCCAGCGAACCCCGGGGCTCCTGATTCTATTTTTGCGGCCAACAGAAGCACCCCCGCCGACGCTGCCCGGCCCACGCTGCCCTTTGTAAAGCCTGCGGGAAGAAGGGCCTCTTTGCTGCGGTGTGCCAGGCCCACTCAGTAGCCGCTATCGCCCCCACCCCCCTCGGTCATGAACAATGGGCGCCGCCATCCCCCACCCTCAGACCACGTGTGGCCAGTGGGCGCCGCCATCTTCCCCTCCGCGCAACATGTGCGTTCCATGGGCGCCGCCATCTTGTTCCACACCTACAACATGCGTTACATGGGCGCCGCCATTTTGTAACCCTCAAGAGCTTCGGGCGCGGCCATCTTGTCTACCCCTCAGCACATGGGCACCACCAGCGTTCCAGGACCCGGGCTCACCAGCCGCCCCATTGCCCGACGACTAACCAAGACTCGCTTCCATGTCAATCAACAGTCTCGTCCGCATAACCTGACCAACGCATCCACCAGCGTGAAAGTCGACGGACAATTAACCGCCTGCCTGCTGGACTCCGGGAGCACCGAAAGCTTCATACACCCAGATACGGTAAGGTGCTGCTCCCTCACGATACACCCCGCCAACCAAAAAATCTCCCTAGCTTCCGGATCCAATTGCGTAGCTGTACGGGTACTGTATGGTCCAGGGCATAGAATTCAGCGGCTTCCGCCTCTATGTCCTCGCTAACCTCTGCGCTGCACTAATCCTCGGCCTGGACTTTCAGTGTAACCTCCAGAGCCTAACTCTGAAAATCGGCGGGCCCTTACCACCCCATACTGTGTGCGGCCTCGCGACCCAAAAGGTCGACCCACCTTCCCTCTTTGCCAAACTCCAGATTGCAAACCCGTCGCGACCTGGAGCAGACGGTACAGCACCCAGGACAAGACCTTCATCAGGTCCGAAGTCCAGTGGCTACTTCGGGAAGGCATCATCGAAGCCAGAAACAGCCCCTGGAGAGCTCAAGTGGTAGTAGTTAAAACTGGGGAGAAACACAGAATGGTCGTGGACTACAGCCAGACCATCAACTGGTACACGCAGCTCGACGCGTACCCCTTCCCACGCATATCTGACATGGTTAACCAGATTGCGCAGTACCGGGTATTCTCAACGGTAGACCTGAAATCCGCCTACCATCAGCTCCCCATCCGTAAATCGGACCGTCCATACACTGCCTTCGAGGCAGGCGGCCACCTAAACCACTTCCTTAGGGTCCCCTTCGGCGTCACAAATGGTGCCTCGGTCTTCCAAAGGGAGATGGACCGAATGGTCGACCGGTACGGGTTGCGGGCCACCTTTCCGTACCTAGACAACGTCACCATCTGCGGCCATGATCAGCAGGACCACGACGCCTACCTTGTTAAATTTCTCCACACCGCTACTCTCCAAAACCTCACTTACAACAAGGAGGAGTGCGTGTTCAGCACGAACCGCTTAGCCATCCTCGGCTATGTGGTCCAGAACGGGGTTCTGGGGCCCGATCCCAATCGCATGCGCCCCCTCATGGAGCCCCCCCTCCCCCACTGCCCAAAGGCCCTCAAACGCTGCCTGGGGTTCTTTTCGTACTATGCTCAGTGGGTCCCAAACTATGCAGACAAGGCCCGCCCACTCATACAGTCCACCCAGTTTCCCCTGACGGCCGAGGCCCAACAGGCCTTCGCCCGGATCAGAGCTGATATTGCCAAGGCCACAATGCACGCTGTAGATGAGACACTGCCCCCCCAAGTAGAAAGCGACGCATCAGACGTTGCCCTTGCCGCCACCCTCAATCAGGCAGGCAGGCCCGTGCCATTCTTTTCCAGCACCCTTCATGCCTCAGAATTTCGGCACTCATCCGTCGAAAAGGAGGCCCAAGCTATCGTTGAAGCTGTGCGGCACTGGAAACATTACCTGGCTGGTAGGAGATTCACTCTCCTCACAGACCAACGGTCGGTAGCCTTTACGTTCAACAACACACAGCGGGGTAAGATCAAAAATGATAAAATCTTGCGGTGGAGAATCGAGCTCTCCATCTATAAATATGAGATTATGTATCGCCCCGGCAAACTGAACGAACCTCCAGACCCCTATCCCGAGGTACATGTGCCAGCGCACAGGTAGACCGACTCCGGGCCCTGCACGACAGCCTTTGTCACCCAGGAGTCACACGGTTGTACCACTTCATTAAGGCACAAAATCTGCCCTACTCCATCGAGGAAGTAAGGACAATCACCAGGGTCTGCCAGGTCTGTGCGGAGTGCAAGCCGCACTTCTACCGGCCGGACCGCGCACGCCTGGTGAAGGCTTCCTGCCCCTTTGAACGCCTCAGCGTGGACTTCAAAGGCCCCCTCCCCTCCACCGACCGTCACACATATTTTCTCAGTGTGATCGACGAATACCCAGATTCCCCTTTGCCATCCCATGACCCGACATGACGTCTGCCACCGTCATTAAAGCCCTCAACACAATCTTCACTCTGTTTGGTTTCCCCGCCTACATCCACAGTGACAGGGGATCCTCATTTATGAAATGAAATGAAATGAAATGAAAATCGCTTATTGTCACAAGTAGGCATCAAATGAAGTTACTGTGAAAAGCCCCTAGTCGCCACATTCCGGCGCCTGTTCGGGGATAGAGCGATGAGCTGCGCCAGTACCTGCTCAACAGGGCATTGCCTCGAGCAGGACGACCAGCTACAATCCCCGGGGAAATGGGCAGGTGGAGCGGGAGAATGGGATGGTCTGGAAGGCCATCCAGCTGGCCCTATGGTCCAGAAATTTCCTGGCCTCCCGCTGGCAGGAGGTCCTCCCCAACGCACTTCACTCCATTTGGTCGCTCCTGTGCACAACGACTAACGAAACCCCCCATGGACGTCTCTTTGCCTTCCGCAGGAAGTCCACCTCCGGGGTTTCACTCCCAACATAGCTGGCAGCTCCAGGACCCGTTCTCCTCGGCAAGCATGTGCGGCTCCACAAGGCGGACCCGTTGGTTGAGAGGGTACAGCTACTCCACACAAACCCGCAGTACACCTACATAGCGTACCCCGACGGCCGCCAAAACACAGTCTCCCTCAGGGACCTGGCACCAGCTGGGTCCCCACCCCCCCCCCCTCTGCCCCGGCGCCACCCTCCCTTCACCCAATGCACCCCACCACAGCCCCCGCTCCAGGCCAATCCGTCCTCCCCTTGGTCCCACCTGGGGATGAAGAGGATGTCGACAGGCTCCCGGAGTCACTGATGACTGAGCCAACGCCTGACTTGCCACCAGCACTGCGGTGCTCTCAACGACGGATCAAGGCGCCCGACCGTCTAAATTTGTAACCTTCTCTGAAAGTTTAATGACAACCTGTATGTAAATAGTTTTCCACCACCCCCGGCTGGACTCATTTTTAACAGGGGGTGAATGTGGTAGTCACCACTGTTATATTATATTGTATATACTGCACTGCATACGAGGATATTACGGTAAGGCCCCTGCACTACAGGTACGGAGATAGATCCCTGCCTGCTGGCTCCGCCCAGTAGGCGGAGTATAAATGTGTGTGCTCTCCGAACTGCAGCCATTTCGGCAGCAGCTGTAGGCCACACATCTCTGTGTAATAAAGCCTCGATTATTCTCTACTCTCGTCTCGTATTAATTGATAGTGCATCAAGGTGATCATGAATTAACAGGCAAACTGTGGTTGGACACCATCACAAACTGTACATAGACACAGCCAAGACAGGTCTCTCAGATTTTCACAAAATCCCACCCAGGTATCAGTGAGTCACGAAAATTCTTTTGAAGGTCTAGGCTCTGATTTCCCTCAGAAGCCACTGCAACTCGGCCTGCCCCAACAACTCTTCACCTCACACTTGTTCAATCTCTTCTCCTGAGACTGTATTGCACTGGTTCATAAGACCCTTACGCCCAGTTACCAGCATAACACCAGCTCTCTCGCTACTCTGAGCAGAACCCCACTGCTCACAGGCTTTTCTTTGCACCGAAGGGCCAGCTTCACAGAGTCACCGATTGCTGTTCACCTCAATTTGGCTGTGATGACAACTGCCCTCGGTTTCTCATAACCCCAATCTCCCCAGCAGCACAAAAGTGGCAACCTTTTTCTGCTTCCTCCTGCTTTGGACTCCCCTGAGTAACCACTGCTCACCTTGGGTTGCTGTCCCCTCTGCCCCCTGGACTGCTGTGAAATATCTCCCAACAGGATTCCGCCCCTGCTCTGAGGCAGGGTCTGCTGTATCCAACTGGGTACTTCTGCACCTTATATGTTACAATCTTCAGTTAACCAAAGGTTACCCACCTCCCACACCACCGGTTCTAACTAACAAAAACACACACAAAATCCAAAAATATATAGAAGTCTTCTCCCCACAGCTATCATAAATGCTTGAAATCATAGATGTAATGAAAAATAAAATGCTTTGCAGCAGGACTTAGGTGCCATGCCCGTCTTTTAGGCTCAGGCAGAGTGTGATGGGTTGAGTAACAGGATGGGAAGTGTTTTCATCTGCTAATTGCTCAAAGCCATGCCAGAGCTATGAGCAGTAGGAATGGCTTGAAGAACTAGTGATATAATTTAGAGTGGCATGTGATAGAGGAGAATTGGTTCTCTTGGCCTGTGCCTCACAATCCATCTGGAGTTTGCACATTCTCCCCGTGTCTGCGTGGGTCTCACCCCCACAACCCAAAGATGTGAAGAGTAGGTGGATTGGCCACGCTAAATTGCCCCTTAATTGACAAGAAAAATAATTGGATACTGTAAATTTATAAACAAAAAATAAGTAAGGGAACAAAAATAATTAGATCTAAAAGCATCTTGTAAGGAGTACGTGACCATAATATGATTGAATTCACTATCAGACTGGAAGGGAGGGATTCACAACAAGATTTGGATTTAACTATGACTAACTTTAAAAGGTTACGGGAGGAATTGGCTGGAATAGAATAGGAGACATTGCCAGAAGACGAGTCTATGGACAAACAGTATAATTTAATCCAACAAGCAATTTGTGGATTACAAAATAAATATAAACCCTGAAAAACCAAAAGGGGGTTTCTTGAGAGTGATTAGTATCAGTATTAAACAAAAGAGTAAATAGGGGCGAGAATGTAGTTGGGAGGGTTATAGCATACAGCAGAGTTTTTCAAACTGCGGGTCGTAATCGTGGAAGAAATCCCAACGGCTGCGTCTGGCTTTGAAGTTGAGAATGCTGGCCTGAACCGGCCTTTAAAGGCAAATGATGTAGTCTTCTCACCAGAAGTGGTGGCAGAGAGCAAGTTATGTGCCTGCCACATACAGTGGGTGCCTTGGTAGCTGGGCGGGTCCTTAGCAGTCATTGACCTTGGCAGTTGTGCTTTCTGAGCAAGGGGAATGACGCCGATCAGTCTATGGCTGTACTGGTTGTTTGATTGGAGTTCTCTTGCCCTGGGAAAATGGGCCTTTAAAATGCAAACGTGCGGGGGTTTCGGTCAGGTCTGGTTACCTGTGTTTTAGATACACATAGGCTGTGTATCTGTCTGAGTCCTGGGTTGGCCATAATTCCCATGGTCCTTTGCAGGTGGCCATCTTAGATGGCTACAGTGGCATTGTCACTGGACAAGGAAATCAGAGACCCAGAGTCATGATCTGGGGACTCTGGCCCGAATTCTGCCATGAACGATGGTGAAAATGGAATTCAATAAAAATCTGGAATTAAAAGTCTAATGATGATCATGAAACCAGTGTCGATTGTCATAAAAACCCATCTGGTTCACTAATGACTTTTAGGGAAGGAAATTTGCTATCCTTACCTGGTCTGAGCTACATGTGACTCCAGATCCACAGCAATGTGGCTGACTCTTAACTGTCTCCTAAAGGGGCAATTAGGGATGGGCAATAAATGCTGGCCCAGACTGCGATGCTCACGTCCCATGAACGAATAAAAAAAAAGATGGATCATTTTGTTTCAGGAAGAGAGGGCAGTGATACAAGGATCCCACAACTGAATCTGCTGGAGAAAGCTTCTCAGGAGTATCCACAGCAGGACAAAGCAGCAATAGTGAGAGTTGCTGAGGAGAGTCCATGGCAGGACAAAGCAATGCTAGTGTGAGCTGCACAGGAGAGTCCACGGCAAGAGAAATCAGCGTAGTGTGAGCTGCTCAGGAAAGTCTACGGCAGGACAAAGCAGTGCTAGTGTGAGATGTATACAGAACTCCAGGGCCTCTGGTGATCAGCCTACTGAGAAGAAATTGAAATCAGGAACAAAGCAGTAAAAACCAGTGCTGAGTAAAACAAGCATTTTGTTGTTGTTGCCCTTCACAACAACCTACAGGTACGAGGTTGTATTTTTCCATCCTCACAAAGATGGAGATAGCACAAAGGAACCGACTGAACTCTCTACCTGAAATACATATAGCACTCTCCTCCTGTGAACCTGATTGGACTGAGATTGCGAGATCCAAGCAGCCTCACCTGTCGCTTTGAAGCTCCTCGATTTTCATTTCATTTCAAAATGGTCTGTTGCGAAGATCAGTCGGCATGGGCCGCGCAGATCGGCTGGTTGGTAAACGTGGGTCCCGGGAAAAAAGTTTGAAAAACAATGTCATGCAGCAAGAGAGGATCAAGAAAATGATGAGTGCAAAGAGGATGCAAGCCTTAAATTTGAGTATGGTATCAAAAGTAATAAGATTTTTCAAATGTGTATCTAGAAAAAGTGTGATAAAGGAGGTAGTGGGCCCATTAAAACAGATTCTAGATATGACAATGGCAGAGAATAAGAACATGGCAGAAATGCTAAAAGAATATTTGCTTCAGTCTGCAGAGAGATGCAGGACCTGGTGATGCGACAGGTACCGAGAAGACTAATAAGGTATTAATGTGGACAGAAAATTTGTAATGGGAAAAATGGATTGAAGCTGGACAGATCTCCAGCTTCAGGATCCTTTCGGAGACTATTCAAATGTGATTGAGGATGCACTCATTATATCTGCCTAAAACTCACTAGGTTTGGAATTGTGTTAAAGAGTCGGAAAATGACAAATACTATATAGCTTTGTTCTAAAAAGGAGGAAGGAAAAGAACCAGGCATCCAAAGTTCAATTAATTTAACGTCAGTAGTGGGAAAATTACTAAAATCCATCATCAGGTTCAGAGTAAGTAAGAACTTGGCAAGATATAAGCTGCTTAGAGAGAGTCGGCATGGTTTTGTGAAAGGTCATTCATATCTATCTAACCGAATGAAGCTTTCTGACAGAGTCATTGGACTGTTTGATAGAAGAGGATCAATGCATATCCTATTCGCAGATGTTCAGAAGGCAGTTAATAAGACCCTGAACAAAATCCATAGAATTGGACTCAGCCTCATGGCCTGGATAGGAAAGTACGAAGTCTTACAACACCAGGTTAAAGTCCAACAGGTTTGTTTCGATGTCACTAGCTTTCGGAGCGCTGCTCCTTCCTCAGGTGAATGAAGAGGTCTGTTCCAGAAACACATATATAGACAAATTCAAAGATGCCAAACAATGCTTTGAATGCGAGCATTAGCAGGTGATTAGATCTTTACAGATCCAGAGATGGGGTAACCCCAGGTTAAAGAGGTGTGAATTGTACCAAGCCAGGACAGTTGGTAGGTTTTCGCAGGCCAGATGGTGGGGGATGAATGTAATGCGACATGAATCCCAGGTCCCGGTTGAGGCCGCACTCATGTGTGCGGAACTTGGCTATAAGTTTCTGCTCGGTGATTCTGCGTTGTCGCGGGTCCTGTAGGCCGCCTTGGAGAACGCTTACCCAGAGATCAGAGGCTGAATGCCCTTGACTGCTGAAGTGTTCCACGACTGGAAGGGAACATTCCTGCCTGGTGATTGTTGCGCGATGTCCGTTCATTCGTTGTCGCAGCGTCTGCATGGTCTCGCCAATGTACCACGCTTCGGGACATCCTTTCCTGCAGCGTATGAGGTAGACAACGTTGGCCGAGTCGCACGAGTATGTACCGCGTACCTGGTGGGTGGTGTTCTCACGTGTAATAGTGGTATCCATGTCGATGATCTGGCACGTCTTGGTACAATTCACACCTCTTTAACCTGGGGTTACCCCATCTCTGGATCTGTAAAGATCTAATCACCTGCTAATGCTCGCATTCCAAGCATTGTTTGGCATCTTTGAATTTGTCTATATATGTGTTTCTGGAACAGACCTCTTCATTCACCTGAGGAAGGAGCAGCGCTCCGAAAGCTAGTGACATCGAAACAAACCTGTTGGACTTTAACCTGGTGTTGTAAGACTTCATACTGTGCTCACCCCAGTCCAACGCCGGCATCTCCACATCCCGGATAGGAAAGTAATTGTAAGGTGGATGGTAATTATGTGGGATCAAAGGGACATTCTTAGAATGGTGGACAGTGATAACTGGTATCCAACAGGGATTGGTGCTTTTCATTAAAGTGCTCTCTCATGGCATTACTTATGGTAAATTGAAAAGATATTTTTTTAAAAAAGCATAACACTCACAGAAAGTGTACTGTGGAAGTTATTTTTATGGTAATGTACCCTGAAATTTCTCATTCTCTGTGATGCTAGCACATGATTTTTTTGTCTGCCGCGGGAGGCCCTACTAGGAGTGCGAGTTCCAGGTGTCACTGCCCTCGGGTTCATTGGAACACGCAAGCCTCCCCATGGCAAAGTGACGATCCTTGAAATTGGGAACCTTTTGGCCTTGGTAGGACCCAAATGGAGCATGGACAAAGCATCAAAAGCTGCAGATGTTGGAAAGCGGAAATAAAACAGAAAATCCTGGAAGTGCTCAGCAGGTTATGCAGTATTTCTGAAGAGAAAGGGTGATCGGCCTGAACCCGTAGAATTCCTGCTGTGCAGAAGGCGGCCATTTAGCCCATTAGGTCTGCCCGACTCCCCGAAAGAGCACCCTACCTAGGCCCATTCCCGTGCCCTATCGACGTTACCCCACTGAAACTACACACATTTGGACGCTAAGGGGCAATTTTAGCATGGCCAGTAGACCTAACCTGCACATCTTTGGAAACATTAACTATTTCTGTCTGGGATGGCACAGTGGTTAGCATTGCTGCATCACGGCACCGAGGACCCGGGTTCGATCCCGGCCCCGGGTCACTGTCCGTGTGGAATTTGCACATTCTCCCCGTGTCTGTGTGGTCTCACCCCTACAACTCAATGATGTGCAGGCTAGGTGGATTGACCACACTTAATTGCTCCTTAATTCGAAAAAGTAAAAAAATATATATATTTCTCTCCACACATGCTGCCTGACCTTTGTGTTCTGAATGTTGATAAGTAAGTTATTGGTTATTGATTTCTTCACTCTGCTAGTGATTGCGAGTCGACTGATGGGGCGGTAACGGGCCAGATTGGATTCGTCTTGTTTTCTGTGGATCAGGCACACCTGGGCTAATTTTCCACGTTGTAAGATATTTGCCAATGTTCGAGCTACACTGGAACAGTTTAACCGGAGGTGTGGCAAGTTCTGAAATACAAGTGTTCAGCTCCACAATGGGATGTTGGTGAAGCCCGTAGCCTCACTGTTTATTCAGATGCCTCAGCTGATATCATGTGGAGTGAAACAATTTGGCTGAAAACGGGCTGTGATTGTGAGAATCTCAGGAGCACGGTTGCAAAGACTTCACTTTTATTGTTCACACTCAGGTGATGTGCTCTTCTATCATTGAGAATGGGGGATGTCTGTGGAACCTCCTACACCCGTTAGTTGTTTAGCTGTCCATCACTATTTACAACTGGAGATAGGAGAACTGCAGAACTTTGATCTGACCCATTGGTTATGGGATTGCTTTGCTCTGTCTATGGTCTATGCTGTTTAGCATGCACATTGCCCTGTGTTGTAGCTTTTTCAGGTTGGCACCTGATTATTCGGTATGGCTGATACTGTGCCTGGCATGCCGTCTTCATTGTACCAGGTTGACTTGCTGATTATGACAGAGTGAGGTTACAGGTTGTGAAGGAGTACATTTCAGCTGCTGTTGATGGCCCACAGCGCCTCATGGATATCCAATTTTATGCTGCTCAATCTATTCTGAATCCGTCCCATTTAGGACAGTGGTGACATAAGTCAGTGGAAGTTGTCCTCAGTATGAAGACAGCATTCTGATTCCATGAGGACTGTGGAGTCATCACCCATACCAAAATATGTTGTGGACAGACACATCTGTGACATGCAGATTATTGAGAATGAGATCAAGGTTTTTTCCTTTTGTTGGCTCTCTCACCACCTTCTTAGGCCCAGTTAACAGGGTGTACCAGATGTAGTGAGCTAGCTTGGCCAGTATTGACCCACTCTGAGGGTCCCCGAGATGGAAGCCCTAACTGATTGTCGGTCTATCTCCTTCTCCAATTCCTTACAGATAGCAACATGGTTGGTGCTGTCGGTCCCACAGCGGCTGCCCTCATGTCCCTGGTGGCAGCGCAGGCGGGCAGATGCCAGAGATGAGGCTGTGGCCATCAGCTTAACAACTCAACAGCCCCCGCACCATGCCCCATGCCCCCCCCCAATTTCCCTTCAATCCCCCATGCCCCATCCCTCCTTCCCTCCCTCTCCCCCTGCCACCCATTTCCTTCATTCCACCAATCACTCCTCCTCCCTATTCCCTGCCCCCCAACACACCGCCCACTCACCGACCACCCTGTTCCACCCTTCAAGGCTGTAATGTGAAGATTAACATGACAGATGTGACATGTGAATCACGTGTAACATGCTTTAGTCATGACGATTGGACATTTCCATTCCCCCTAGCTACAGATAGTGATCCCGCAGCAATCCCCCCCCCCCCCCCCCCCCCCCATCCAGTACCCACCCTGTGCTCCTCACTCTTCTTGATCTTTCGTACTCTACTGCTACTTCTAGATGTGTCCGCAGGATGTCCATCAGAGATGGAGGATGCCTGCTGCTTTCCACACCCCGTGGCTTTTGATGCCCTTGGCGGATGACCTCTGGAGGGCCTGGAGCCAGAGGGACCTGGTTGACTTACCGGTGTCACAGGCGTCGCCATGTCACCTTGTTCTGCATGCTGCCCCTGAGATGAGCTGGTGTCGGGAGGGGGAAATCAAAAGAACTGGAGACTGCCATCGTCTCCGTGGTGGCAGGTCCCGGTTGGTCTCCAAGTGCTCCCTCCTTCCTGACGATGCCCGTAGAGCCCTGGATGACTTCATGTGACTGAGTGATATTTGGAGTGAGCTTCAGAGGCCTTTGAGTCATCTGGCTCTGCCAGTCCAGGTGCTCCCCATTATCTGCACCATGCTGTTATGCCCTTGGCAATTGTCCTCAGTGACTGTGCAATGCTCTGCAGTGCCTCGGCAATGTCCACCTGCGTCTGGGACATGTCCCTCATTGACTGGGACATGATGTCGAAGCCCTCAGCCATGGTCGTCACAGGCTGAGCAATGCTTTGGACACTGCCACTCAAGAGATGGACGTCATGCTCCAGGCTTTCCACTGCAGTTGCCACCCTAGCGGTGTTGGCCTCGGTGGCATGCATTGTTGGCATCATCTCCTGCACCCATAAACTTTGGGGCTTCTCCAATTGGCTATGCATTCGGTGGAAATTTGTTGACGTCCCCTCCTGAATGTCACGGCTGTGTCCTATCATCTGCATCAGCTCTGGGATAACCTTGTCCAGAGGCACGGCATCTGACTGGGACCCAGCTGAGTCCTGGGATCCAGCAGACCTCTAACTGCTAACTCAATTGG
The DNA here is from genome assembly GCF_047496885.1 of Scyliorhinus torazame. Taxonomy (NCBI): domain Eukaryota; kingdom Metazoa; phylum Chordata; class Chondrichthyes; order Carcharhiniformes; family Scyliorhinidae; genus Scyliorhinus; species Scyliorhinus torazame. The sequence continues at coordinate 294,463,117 of NC_092709.1, read as the reverse complement.
GTGTTCCTGCCTCCACCTGATGTGCATCAGCAACTATGTGCTGCTCACCAGATTGTGCCCCAAAGGCCTGTCCACTAATGTTGCCCACGGAGGTGTGTGGCTCTGCGCTGTTGGAAGGTGGGGATGAGAGCTGTGATGCCTCAATTGTGGTCTTCCCGAAGCTCTCCTCCGAGGTGGTTTCTTGGGTGGTGGCTGTGGGATGAGGTGGTGGGGGGCTGATCTGGATGGCCTGGCTTCTTCAGATGGAGGTCCTACGAGACAATGGACATGTGGGGTGGAATTCTCCGCCCCGCTGCACCAGTTTTCTCATGCGGCGCACCTCCGCCTGCAGCAAGATTTTCCATCCTGCCAGCCGGACAATGGGATTCCCCATTGTGGGCAGTGCCACGCCGTCAGAAAATCCCCGGGCGTCGGTGTGCTGACGGCGCAACGGAGAATCCCGACAGTGAAGACTCCAGGCCGTGGTCTCAGAGATGCAAAGATCATTTTGTTTGACATGAACAGCTGATTTGAGACACGTCATTTGGGTGAAGGGGCAGTGGACCCTCATCTCTGTGGAGCAGACCAACCTTTCTGTCAGTGCCCATTCTAATGTGTTTGCATAGGTGTGAACAAAGAAACTGCGAGATGTAAACGTGCCAACATCTAACCAGACTGCCTTCTACTAGCCCGGCAATCATATAAAACAACAATAATGGACTCATTTACAAATTAACCAAAATTGGGCTTCAGCAGACCCAGACACGAGGTGAGGAAACCCTGTCAGTGTTTGAAAGCCGAGGGAACCTTAGATTCAAAGTAATTTATCGCTGCCAAGCATGCTTCAGCAACCATATCATATTATCTAAATACTATATAAAGAGCAGAGGAACAAGTGTCAGTCCCTGAAACCTGTTACAGCATTCAATTAGAATCTAATTATTGGATCACGATTGTTTAATAACACAACCCCAGTTATCCACCTTTGCTTTAGATCTTTTGATACTCTTACTTTGCAAATTTAGAATTTCCAGCAACAGAACACAGCTGGCCATCCAGAATACGGGTGGCACGGTAGCACAGTGGTTAGCACAGTTGCTTCACAGCTCCAGGGTCTCAGGTTCGATTCCCGGCTTGGGTCACTGTCTGCGCGGAGTTTGCACTTTCTCCCCATGTCTGCGTGGGTTTCCTCTGGGTGCCCCGGTTTCCTCCCACAATCCAAAGATGTGCAGGTTAGGTGGATTGGCCATGTTAAATTGCCTTTAGTGTCCAAAAAGGTTGGGTGGGGTTACTATGTTACGGGGATAGGGTGGAGGTGTGGGCTTGGGTAGGGTGCTCTTTCCAAGGCCCAGTGCAGACTCGATGGGTCGAATGGCCTCCTTCTGCACTGTAAATTCTAGGATTTGTCCCACATTTTACAAATTAAAAATGTATGAGCCTATTTCCCTTCCCTGACTCCACTAGTGCTTGTCATGATATTCAAACACACACATCATGATGGACACACCAACAGGCAAATCAGAGCACACAACACCACAACCAATCACAGACAAGAACACCAACCACATAAAAAGCACGAGCACGACACCTGGTGGTCAGTAGGTCTGGGGACAAAGAAACAAGAAAGAGCTGTTAAAACATCACAAGCAGGAAACCCCCACGTGCAGAGTGCAAAGACAAAACTGTACATAGTAAGTTTAAATAAAATAGCGTTGTACCATATACAACCGTGTTGGCTCATCTGTGTGTCAGAACACCCAACACCACATGGTACAGGAGTGGATCGATACCTGCCTACTAACCTGCCATTCTGGACATGGACCACACCGACGGACCGCAGCCGTTGCAGGTCGCGGGGAACCTAGGTACCAATTGGAAGCTCTTCAGGCAGCGATTTGACCTGTACATCCGTGCCACCGAAAAACAGAGTGCCTCGGATGAAACGAAGATGGCAATGCTCCTCTTCTACGCAGGTCAGCACGCCACCGACGTCTTCAACTCACTGGTGTTCGAAGAGGGCGAAAACCAGTCCAAATATGACACGGTCATCCTCAAGCTGGACCAGCACTTTCAAGTTGAAGTAAATGAAAGTTTTGAAAGATACCTCTTTCAGCAACGCCTGCAAGGTAAGGAGGAGCTTTTTCAACCCTTCTTGACGCACCTCCGGATTCTAGCGCAGTCCTGCGGTTACGGCACCATCACAGAGTCCATGATCAGGGACCAGATTGTTTTTGGCGTTGCCTCTAGTGGCCTACGCCAGCAGCTTCTTAAAATAAAAAGCCTCACCTTAGCGTCTGCTGTGGAAGCCTGTGTCCTCCACGAAAATGCTACCTGCCGTTTTGCCCAATTTCAGGCGTCCGAGTTGGCACGGAGGGGGTCCCCAGCCGTCGAATCGGCAAGCCAGGCCGCCCACGACGTCGAACGCATCCAGGCCGTTGATTACTTCCCGACCCACGGCCCGGACGACAGCGGCCGCTTCCCGCGCTTTTCGCGGTCTCCCGCGCAGGTGCGCGCCAAAAATAACGGCCACAACGAGAGACGCACTGCGCAGGCGCGCCCACCGCAAGATCGCACTGCGCATGCGCAGTGGCGCAACGAACGCCGTGGCGTCATGACGTGCGGCAATTGTGGAGCTCTACATTTAAAAGGGCAATGTCCTGCAAAAAACCGACAGTGCCTCAGATGTGGCAAGATGGGCCACTACGCAGCCCACTGTCGTTCGGCTCAACCCATGGATCCGGCGCATCCTCGACAATCTCGCAGACAAGTCAGGACCGTCCAGCCCACGCATCAAGACTTCCAGTTAAGTGATGCAGATGACCAGGATGCCTTCCGCGTTTCCGTCATCGATGTCAACAAGGTCAATGCCATCAATCCAGCCGATGAGTGGTGTGCCACCCTGACGGTCAACCGATCGCGCGTCGCCTTCCGTCTGGACACCGGCGCATCCGCCAACCTGATTGCATATTCTGCAGTCCAGGCCATGAAGGTCAAACCACCCATCACGCCATCCCGGCTCAAGATGGTTGACTATAACGGGAACGTCATCCCGTCCATAGGATCTTGCCAGCTACAGGTGACCCACAAGATGTACACGGCCACACTCCCCTTCGAAGTTGTCGGCTCATCAAAGGACTCGTTACTGGGCGCACAGGCGTGTAAGGTCCTTCACCTGGTACAGCGCATTATGTCTCTCTCTCCAGATGAGATATCCGACTTCCCGGATGCTGAGTTCCACGCAAATCTCCATTCCCTCCTTGCTCACAACCAGGAGGTTTTTGAAGGCATGGGGACATTGCCATACACGTACAAGATTCGACTCAGACCGGACGCCATCCCTGTCGTTCACGCACCTCGCAGGGTTCCTGTGCCACTCAAAGACCGCCTCAAGGCACAACTGCAGATTCTTCAGGACCAAGGGGTCCTATCCAGGGTCACGGAGCCCACGCCATGGGTCAGCTCCATGGTCTGTGTAAAGAAGCCCTCTGGCGAGCTCCGTATATGTATAGATCCTAAAGATCTGAATAACAACATCATGCGGGAACACTATCCCATCCCGAAACGAGAGGACCTCACCAGCGAGATGGCGCGAGCCAAAATATTCACCAAATTGGATGCGTCCAAAGGATTCTGGCAGATCCAACTGGACCCGGCCAGCCGAAGACTATGCACATTCAACACCCCTTTTGGCAGATTCTGCTACAACCGGATGCCATTCGGCATCATTTCAGCATCTGAAGTTTTCCACCGCATTATGGAGCAGATGATGGAAGGCATCGAAGGGGTACGTGTATATGTGGACGATATCATCATTTGGTCCACCACTCCGCAGGAACACATGCATCGTCTACGACGTGTCTTCACCCGCATACGACAAAATGGCCTGCGTCTCAACCGTGCGAAGTGTGCCTTCGGCCAGACGGAGCTGAAATTCCTCGGGGACCACATCTCAAGGTCAGGGGTCCGTCCCGATGCAGACAAGGTTAGCGCCATCACAGCCATGCCACGACCGGCTGACAAGAAGGCTGTCTTAAGATTCCTGGGCATGGTCAACTTCCTTGGGAAGTTCATTCCCAACCTGGCTTCTCATACAACAAATATGCGCCATCTCGTAAAAAAATCGACAGAATTCAACTGGCACCAATCGCATCAGCGGGAATGGGAGGAGCTCAAGCACAAACTGGTCACGGCACCAGTGCTGGCCTTCTTTGACACGACTCGCCCTACAAAGATCTCAACAGACGCCAGCCAATCTGGTATTGGAGCGGTACTCCTGCAAAAAGACAGCACGTCGTCATGGGCCCCGGTTGCATATGCCTCACGAGCCATGACCCCTACCGAACAGCGCTACGCGCAAATCGAAAAAGAATGCCTGGGCTTGTTAACTGGACTGGACAAGTTCCACGACTATGTGTATGGCCTGCCACGATTTACGGTCGAAACTGACCACCGCCCCCTGGTCAACATCATTAACAAAGACCTGAACGACATGACTCCTCGCCTCCAGCGCATCTTACTTAAACTCAGGAGGTACGATTTCGAACTGATCTACACTCCGGGGAAGGAGCTCATCGTGGCGGACACTCTTTCCCGAGCAGTGAGCACACCACCAGATGCGGAGGGGTTCGTGCGTCAAATTGAGGCACACGTAACTCTGACAGCAGCAAATCTGCCAGCTGATGATCCTAGTCTGGCCCACATACGCGCAGAGACGGCGACTGACCCCCTTCTGCAGCGAGTGATGCGCCACATGACGGAAGGGTGGCTCAAAGGGCAGTGCCCCCAGTTTTATAATGTGCGAGATGATCTTACCAACATAGACGGGGTCCTTATGAAATCACACAGGATCGTTATTCCGCACAGCGTGCGCCAGATGATTCTTCATCAACTACACGAAGGCCACTTGGGCGTCGAAAAATGCAGACGAAGGGCCCGGGAGGCGGTATATTGGCCGGGTATTAATGAAGACATAGCCAACATGGTGCTCAACTGCACAACCTGTCAGAGGTTTCAGCCGGCGCAACCTCCGGAAACACTTCTACCACACGAGATGGTGACGTCCCCCTGGGCGAAGGTGGGTGTTGACCTATTTCACGCGCTCGGCAGAGATTACATCGTTATTATAGACTACTTCTCAAACTACCCGGAAGTCATGCCTCTCCATGATCTGACGTCGTCCGCAGTCATTGGGGCCTGCAAGGAAACATTTCCTCGCTATGGCATTCCAAGGACTGTCATGTCAGACAATGGACCCTGTTTCGCCAGCCGTGAATGGTCGTCCTTTGCCGCAGCATATGGTTTCACTCATGTGACATCCAGCCCTCTGCATCCACAATCGAACGGGAAGGCTGAAAAGGGTGTCCACATCGCCAAGCGGCTCCTGTGCAAGGCGGCTGCTGCCGGATCGGACTTTAACCTTGCCTCGCTGGCCTATCGATCGGCCCCGCTATCCACGGGTCTCTCGCCAGCGCAGCTACTAATGGGTCGCTCCCTCAGGACGACGGTACCTTCCATCCTGGCACCAACAACAGACCATGAGGCGGTTCTTCGGAACATGCAACTGCAGCGTGATCGCCAGAAAAGTCGGTACGACACACGAGCGACGGACCTGCCCCCCCTGTCCTCCGGAGACAAAGTACGCGTCCATCAACCGTATGGTGGCTGGTCAGCACCGGCCGAAGTCCTCCGACAAGTGGCTCCCCGCTCGTTCCTGGTTCGCATGCCGGATGGTTCAGTGCGTCGCCGCAATCGGCGCGCCCTTCGCCGACTTCCACGCTCACAGCCACACAGTACGCACACGCCAGATCCTCAACAGGCTTCCGAGGATGACTTTGTGGAGCTGCCGCACATCACGCCCTTTCCATCGCCACCCATGGCCATGCCTGCACAGCAGCCGGTGGTTCTTGATCCACCCTTGAGGCGGTCAACCCGAACTCGTCGCAAGCCCATTAGACTGGACTTATAATACCGTTCATATGTTTAACAAGTTGCACAATTTTACATGATAACCTGTTGTTGTTTATCGTTCCAGATGTCGTCTGACTGGACAACTGTTCAAGTTTTTTTTTCCTTCTTCTCTCGCTCGCATTTATGTTATGTTATGGTACAACTTGGTTCATGTGACGCACCCGACATCGCCCCATGTACATAGTTCCGTCATATGCACATGCTGCACACGACACACACACACTCTTAGATGCACTCACGACACGATCATATTTATTACCACGTAGGCACATATCTTTGTAAAAAGGTGGGATGTCATGATATTCAAACACACACATCATGATGGACACACCAACAGGCAAATCAGAGCACACAACACCACAACCAATCACAGACAAGAACACCAACCACATAAAAAGCACGAGCACGACACCTGGTGGTCAGTAGGTCTGGGGACAAAGAAACAAGAAAGAGCTGTTAAAACATCACAAGCAGGAAACCCCCACGTGCAGAGTGCAAAGACAAAACTGTACATAGTAAGTTTAAATAAAATAGCGTTGTACCATATACAACCGTGTTGGCTCATCTGTGTGTCAGAACACCCAACACCACTAGTGCTCACGGTCAGTTGAAGCTCACAGTGTTTGGTAAGAATTGAGCCGCCCGTTTCATATGTAACATCACAACTACTTATTCAATCTGAAAATCGGAGGAGGTGGTACAGGCAACATGCTTAAAGACCAGAGTGGTGGTGCACAGTACCCAAAAAGAAATCAGTGGAGCACGAGAGCTGACTTTATTTTAAATAAATGTTTTTTATTGTGTTTTTGAACAAAGTATATTTACCGTTATGTACACAGAATAAAAAATATATATAGAAGAGAAGAGCACACATAAAACGAAACAAACAAAAAATAAATAAAATAAAATAACTGGTAGGGTATTATGCACTAGCTCAACAACAGCAACTCTGTACAATTGGCAATATTACTTTTAACACATAAGTCGGCATCTCTTTGTGTGTGTGTGTGTGGGGGGGGAGACGGGGGGACGGATTTCGCTGTCGTTATCGTCTCGCGTTCACCTCTTCTTCGGCCGTTCGTCCCGTCTTTCGCCCGTATTTCCTTCCTCTCTGTTCCTGTAAATGCCAAGTTTGTTATTGTTTCCCGTGCCCTCCTTCCGGCTGTCATTCCCTAGCCTCCCCCCCACCTCTCTGGTTCCGGTCTATTGTTCCCTGTCTCCTCCTTCTTCCCCCCCCCTCCACCCCCTTCTGCCCCCTTCCCCCCTCCCCCTCTCCTGTGGTTCGCCTTTCTTTTCTCTTCGGTTTAGCTGTCCCCCCACCCCTCTCCCGGTCTATCCCTCCCTCTCACGCCCTGGCTACTTTCGTCTGATTCTTGGCTACCTGGCTATTCTTCTGCTTGTTTGTTGGCCACAAACAGGTCCCGGAACAATTGGGTGAATGGCTCCCACGCTCTGTGGAAGCCGTCGTCTGGCCCTCGGATGGCGAATTTGATTTTCTCCATTTGGAGAGATTCCGAGAGGTCGGACAGCCAGTCTGCAGCTTTGGGTGGTGCTGCTGACCGCCAGCCGAACAGGATTCTACAGCGGGCGATCAGGGAGGCAAAGGCAAGGGCATCTGCCCGCCTTCCCAGGTATAGATCTGGCTGGTCTGAAACCCCGAGGACGGCCACTTTCGGGCATGGCTCCACCCTCATCCCCACCACTTTGGACAGTGCCTCGAAGAAGGCTGTCCAGTACTTCACAAGTCTGGGGCAAGACCTGAACATGCGGGCGTGGTTGGCCGGGCCTCCTTGGCACCGTTCACATCTATCCTCCACCTCCAGGAAGAACCTACTCATACGGGTTCTTGTTAAGTGGGCTCTATGTACCACTTTTAGCTGCGTCAGGCTGAGCCTTGCGCACGTGGAGGTGGAGTTGACCCTGTGCAGTGCTTCGCTCCAGAGTCCTCACCCTCTTTCAATCCCCAGGTCTTCCTCCCATTTCTTTTTTGTTGCGCCCAGTACAGTGTCGGCCCTTTCTACCAGTCAGTCATACATGTCACTACAGTTCCCTTTATCTAGGATGCTTGCGTCCAGTAACATTTCCAGTAATGTCTGTCGTGGCGGTTGTGGGTACGTCCTTGTCTCCTTTCATAGGAAGTTTTAAAGTTGCAGATACCTTAGCTCGTTCCCCCTGGCTAGCTGGAATTTCTCTGTCAGTTCGTCCAGTGTTGCGATCCTGCCGTCCGTGTATAGGTCCCTGACTGTCAGTGCGCCTCCGTCCTGCCCCCACCTTTTGAAGGTTGTTGTTGCAGATGGGAGCTTTGTCCGACATTTTCATCAGGCCAAATTGCTGCCGCAATTGGTTCCAGGACTGGTGGGTGGCTCTCACCACTGGGCTGCTGGAGTGTTTTTTGGGTGGGGATGGGAGTGCCCCCGTGGCGAGGGCCCGGAGGGAGATCCCCATGCAGGAGGCCTCTTCCGCGCGCACCCACTCGGCTTCTGGCTCCTTGATCCATCCCCTTATTCGCTGGGCTGTCGGTGCGCAGTCATAGAATTGTAGGTTTGGGAAGGCTAGCCCCCCCCCTGGATTTTGTTTTTTGTAGGACCTTCTTTGGGATACGAGCATTCTTCCCCCCCATACGAACGCCATGATTAGTTTGCCTCGTGCTTTGAAAAAGGCCTTGGGGATGCAGACCAGGATAGATCTAAGTAGGAAGAGGTACCTGGGCAGCACGTTCATTTTGATCATCTAGACTCTCCCCGCAAGGGAGAGAGGGAGTGTGTTCCATCTTTGCAGGTCCTTTTTTCCTTCCTCTGTTAGACTGGTGTGGTTCCATTTGTGGATCCCTTTCCAGTCATGGGCTATTTGGATCCCTAGGTAGCGGAATTTGTGTCGGGCTTGTTTAAACGGCAGTCCCTTGAGTGTTGCCCCCACTACTTGTGGGTGTACTGTGAAGATCTAGCTTTTGCTCATGTTGAGCTTGTAGCCCGAGAAGGCGCCAAACTCTTTCAGGAGCTCGATGATTCCGTCCATGCTGGGTCCGAAATGTAAGAGGAGCAGGTCATCTGCATAGAGTGAGACTCTGTGCTCTCTGCCGCCCCTTCGGATCCCCCTCCAGCTTTTTGCTGCTCTGAGGGGTCAGTGGGCATCCTTGTCTGGTGCCCCTGTGCAGCTGGAAGTATCGGGAGTTGGTGTTGTTGGTCCATACACTTGCCATGGGAGCGATGTATAGGTGAACCCTGTTCCAAACCCGAACCGCTCCAGTACCTCTATGAGGTGTTTCCATTCGACTCTGTCGAAGGTCTTTTCTGCGTCTAGGGAGACAATCACCTCTGGTGTTCTCTCCCCGGATGGGGTCATTATCACGTTCAGCAGGCACCTGATGTTCGAGGTAAGCTGTCTACCTTTGACAAAGTCCTCTGTGACCACCTCTGGACCTATGCAGTCTTCTAGCCTTTTGGCTAAGATTATGGCCAGTATTTTGGCATCTGCATTCAGCAGTGAGATGGGTCTGTATGGCCCACATTCTGTTGGGTCTTTATCTTTCTTAGGTATCAGCGAGATTGAGGCCTGTGCTAGCGTGGGTGGCAGTGTGCCCCTAGCTAGCGAGTCTGTGAACATCTCCCGCAGGTTCGAGGCCAGTGCTGTCGCAAATCTTTTGTTGAAGTCCGCCGGGAACCCGTCTGGTCCCAGTGCTTTCCCCGCCTGCATGGAGCTAATGCTGTCCATGATCTCTCCCAGTGTTAGTGGTGCTTCCAGGCCCCATTTTCTGCCCTACCCCAAGACTGGTATGTCCAGTCTATCAAGGAACCGTTTCATCCCGGACTCCCCCATTAGGGGCTCTGAGGTGTACATCCCTTGGTAGAAGGCCTTGAAGGTGTTGTGATCTGTTCTGGTTCAGTTTCTAATGTGCCGCTGGTATCCCTGATTTGTGCAATTTCTCTGGTGGCTGCCTGCTTTCTCAGTTGGTGTGCCAACAGGCAGCAGGCATTGTCCCCGTGTTCGTATTGGATCTCATGTGCCTGGCGGAGTTGATGGACTGCTTTCCTGGTGGAGAGCAGATCAAAGTTCCTTTGTAGCTCTTTCCTCTCCGCCAGGAGCTCTATGGTCATGGCCTCGGAGTATTTACGGTCTACCTCCAGTATGGAGTCAACCAGCTGCTGCCTAGCTGTCCCTTCCTCCCTATCTCTTCGCGCTTTGAAAGTGATAATTTCCCCTCTTACTATGGCCTTTAGCGCTTCCCAGAATGTGGAGGGCGAGATCTCCCTTTTTTGGTTGTTCTCCGTGTACTCTGCTATGGCCTGCGATATCTTTTTGTGGAAGGCCTTGTCAGCTAGTAGGGCAATGTCCAACCTCCATGTGGGCCGTTGGGCCCTGCCCGTCTCCAGCCTCACGTCTATGTAATGTGGAGCATGGTCGGATATCACAATTGCGGAGTATTCCACTTTGTCTATCCCCGGAAGCACCGTTTTCCCCACCACAAAAAAGTCAATTCTGGTGTGTACGTTGTGTACTGGGGAGAAGAAGAAGAACTCCTTCTCCCCCGGGTGGGCGAACCTCCAGGGGTCCACCGCTCCCATCTGTTCCATAAAGTGACCAAGTTCCCTTGCCATGCTTGAGGTTTTCCCCGTTTTGAAGCTTGATCTGTCAGTCGTTGGATCCTGTAAACAGTTGAAGCCCCCCCCCCCACCCCCCCCCATGATTAGTCGGTGCGTCGCTATGTCGGGGATTTCTGCAATGGTCTTTTTGATGAAGCTCGTGTCGTCCCAGTTGGGCGCGTACACGCTAACTGGTACTACCGGTGCCCCATCCAGGGCCCCGCTGACCATGACATACCGCCCCCCTGGGTCTGTAACCGTCTTTGTCGCCCTAAACATCGTCCTCTTGCTGATCAGTATTGCCACCCCCCTGGCCCTCGTCCCCTAGCAGGAATGGTAGGTCTTCCCCACCCTGCCCCTTCTTACCCCCAGTCGGTCCTGCTCTCTCAGGTGTGTCTCTTGCAGGAAGATTATGTCGGCTTTCATATTTCTTAGGTGGGTGAGGACTCTGGATCTTTTCACTGGGCCGTTGAGTCCCCTTACATTCCAGGTGACTATCCTGGTGGGGGGGCTTCTGTCCCCCCACTCCTGTGGGATTAACCATACTTATCTGGTGGACGCGCCCCTGCCCTCCGGGGCTTCCCTTTGTTAGGGGGCTGTCCAGGATGTCCGCTGTCACTGCTCTCTCCATGCGGTCCGGTCCCTGCGCTCCGGGATTTCCCTTTGTCCAGGGGGCACCTGACATGGCCGCCCACTGTGCGTCCGCCACGTGGGTAGTCCCCTGCACTCTGGAGTCTCCCTTCGCCCAGAGACCGTACTGGGTGGTTGCTTGCAGCGATTTCTTCGAGCCTTTGGTTGTGGCACTTTGTAGGCCTATTGTTATTCTCTTTCTAGCCTTGTTTGTCCCTCCTTCCCTCCCCCCCACCCCTCCCCGGTCCCTCCCTTTCCCCCCCCTTTTTCCCCCTCTCCCGTATACCCCTCATTTGTCCTTTCCCCGTTTGCTCCCTCGCCTCTGTTGAGTGTGTCCACCCCCCCCCCCCCCCGACCCCCCCCTACCTGGCACCGTCCCCCCTGTTGGGGGCGCGTTGCGGCCCTGCTTTGTTGCATGCCTCCGGCGCTAGCTTTCCTGCTAGTGCGGTGGCCCCCCTCTCGGGAGTTACTGTCTCGTTTCTCCCCTGCCCTGCCTCTGCGGTTTTCTGCCCGCTCTTCCCCCATGCTACCCTGCACTCCTCTCGCTTGCTCTCCCTTCTCCGCTACTCTAGTTCCCTCGTGCTGGGGCCTGGCTTCCCACCTGAAGCGATCGCTCGGGTAGAGGCTTGCTTTTTGTTCAGGGTGCGCTCGCCGTGGCGAGGGGTGTGTGGGGGGGGGGGGCAGGGGGGCCTGGCATTGCCTCACCCCTTCCCCGTTGGCGTGCTGTTGCCCCTTGCCAGGGGCCCCTTATTTCTACCCTCACTGTCAGTTTTCCAGCCCGTGTTCCTTGACAAGCCTGTTTGCTTTGGCGGGGGCTGTGAAGAAGTACTTTCTTTCTTGGTATGTGACCCAGAGTTTTGCTGGGTGCAGCATACCAAAACACACGTCGCTCTTGTGAAGAGCTGCTTTCACTCTATTGAATTTGGCTCGTCTCCTGGCTAGGTCTGCCCCAATGTCCTCGTAAACTCTAATGAGGTGTCCTTCCCATTTGCAGGTTCTATTTTGCCTGGCCCAGCGCAGGATTGTTTCCCTGCCTTGGTACCGGTGCAGTTTAGCTATAACTGCTCTCGGGTGATCCACTGCCTTGGGCTTCGGGCGCAGTGACCGGTGTGCTCTGTCCATTTTTTGTGTGTTGGGGAATGTTTTCCCCCCCACTAAGTTGCCCAGCAACACGGGCACGTATACCGTGGGGTGTCTACCCTCGATCCCCTCTGATAGGTCCACTATCCTGACATTTTGCCTTCTCGAGCGGTTTTCCTGATCGTCTACTCTGCACTTCAGGCTCCCGTGCGTTGTGTCCAGTCTCGACACCTCCTTCTCCAGGGACATGATCCGGTCGCTCTTGTCATTCGTGGCTTTTTCCAGCTCCTTAATGGTCGCCTCTTGGACTTCCAGTTTCTCCTCTGCTCTGCCCAGGGCAAGCTGCACCTCCGCCAGGGCCTTGGCCATTGCTGCCTGCACCGCGGCATCCATGTCTGCCCTAGCCTCTGCCTTGTTTTCCTGCTGATGTTCCCTCAGCGCGTCGGCAAAGGATGCCTTCCAGTTCCAGTTCCTCCCTGGCCCAAGGGGAAGATGCTCCTGTCTGTTCAGTTCTTTTTGTTGCGGCGAACCCTCCGTTCCACTGCTTTTGCGCCAGTTAGCTCATCTGAACGGGCTCGCCCACGGTCCCTTCTGCTGCTGGTGCCCTTTCTCCCTCTGCTTTGGTTCCCTTCTGGCATTTTCCACCCCCCCCCCATTTCTTTCCCCCTCCCTTCTCTCCTTTAACACTTTTTTTTCATCTTAAACCCCTTTTTCAAAAACATTTTTAAAATTATTTCTCCTTAAAAGTTTTCTTTTCTAAACGTTTTCAAAAAGTTTTTTTTTAAAGAAAAAAAGGGGAAGTTTTTTTTTTCTTTCCTCACTCACCCACACACCGTCAGGAGTGTCGCGAGAGAGAGAGGCTTCTGGTCGGGCCGGGAGTCTTCCTTTGTTCCGCCGCCTGCCGCGTGGTCGCCGCCGGGGGAGGGGGGGGGAGGGTTGGTCTCCGCTCGGTCCCCACTTTGGTCCGGGCCACCACTCGTCCTACCCTGCGTTCTCCTGCCGACCGGGGGGGGGGGCAGTCCGGCCGGTTTGCGCGTTTTTCCTCGGGGAACGGGATGCGACTACCGGAGTTCTGTTGCCCATGACCCCATGAGAGCTTACTGAACAAAACTGACAACAGTGACTGGGCACACCTGGTCGTACTTGTGTTAAAACCTGAAAATGATAGTTTGGAGGTTGTTTCAGAAAGTGAAATTGCCAAAACCCAGGTCAATAATAATAATCTTTATTCACGAGTAAGCTTACATCGCAATGAAATTACTGCGCAAAGCTCCGAGTCACCACATTCCGGCGCCTGTTCGGATAAACAGAGGGCGAATTCAGAATATCCAAATTACCTAACAGCACGTCTTTCGGAAAAGTGTTGGGCTGGGTAACAATCCGATGGCAAGACGTGTGATTGTCGTGGTTCTTTTCTTGGTTTCCAGTTCATAGCAGTCAGAATCTGGGAACAAGATGGATTGCCTGAAACCTTAAAATTTGTCCTTAACAAAATTAATTATAACAAACGACACGACACTCCACCGCTCATGAATAGGGAGCGAGGCTGCACATTAACCCAGCCAGATTTTGAATGTCTGTCAGAAGTTGAACGTGAAGGAGTTCCTGTTGATCCTCAAACAGAGTAAACACACAACAGTTCACACACTCAAAAAGCTTCCCGAACAATCTGATACAATAATAAGAATCTTTGCTGTCACAAGTAGGCTTACATTAACACTGCAATGAAGTTACTGTGAAAAGCCACTAGTCGCCACATTCTGGCGCCTGTTCGGGTACACAGAGGGAGAATTCAGAATGTCCAACTCACCTAACAGCACGTCTTTCGGAACTTGTGGGAGGATACCGAAACACCCGGAGGAAACCATGCGGACACAGGGAAAATGTGCAGACTCCGCATAGACAGTGACCCAAGCCAGGAATCGAACCTGGGTCCCTGGCACTGTGAAGCAACAGTGCTAGCCACTGTGCTACCGTGCTGCCACTACACATGTTTCTTCAGTTAATGAAGCGGGTTTGAGAGTTGATCTCTGATATTCGGGAAGTAGCAGCTCCGCCTCCTCTGAAAGCATCTTGGGGTAGAAACATGTCTCAGACGGTGGTGAAAAACGCGTGATATTGGATCTGGCACCAGTTAAGCATAGCACCTGGTATTCAGTTCCATTTGTCACAAACGCAATATCAGGCATTTAGCCTCACCACCCTGACATGCCATCAATAAACACACGACGAGCGATGAATGTAACTGAGGCTTTAATACACTAAATAGCAAACCTCCTGCGCTCTGGTCCCGAACTGGGTCGGAGGCGGAGACTAGCCACCTATATACATGAGCCTGAGGGGAGGAGCCACAGGCGGAGCCAGCCGGGACAAGCCCAGGCATGTAACAACACAACACAATGCAATACAGTGGTTTACCACACACCCAAGATGAATTTCTCCCCTGAGAAGGTTCATCTTGTCTCATGTGTGATGAATCACCCACTTTCCTGGACATTGCTGGTAAGTGAACACTCCAGAATGTTCATTGAAGAAAGTTGTGAATCCTGACAATGCTGAAGCTGAACACATTAGGAGTTTTACCATTGACAATCCTACTCAAGTATAGCCAGAAAGGTTAAGGAACCTCCCACTCAAAAAAGAAATTTGGGATTACATATAATCACGAGTGCAGTAGTTCATGGTCTAGTTCAAGTGCAAGGTAACACATCACTGCTGTGTGCCATTGGGAGAGTGCTATGGCGATTTTCTAAAATCCTTTATTGGAAGATGTAGTTGCAGAATTTCTGCTGTTAATAGGCTCATTCGTGGAGAAGATTATTCTCAGCTTTTAATTCTGAGCATACTAAGTGATATTTATGGTACTTGTATGGTTTTAACAGGAGACTAGATGGTCCCTTAGTGGGCATAGGCATACTGTATCAATTACGCATCATTTGTATTATTTTATTATTCTTTGAGAATGTTCTAGGGTAGCGATTTAAAACTAGGAGGGTCTGATTTGACAATCTATCTTAGGCCACCATTAATAAAATAATTCTACCATTAATTCTATGACCTGTACTCATTGGAGTTTAGAAGAATGAGAGGTAAACTTAAATGATTTCAAAGGGGTTTGACAGGGTAGATGCGAAGAGGTTGTTTCCCCTTGTGGGAGACACAAGGACTGAGGGCATAATATCAGAGTAAAGGGGCCCATTTAAGACAGAGAAGAGGAGGAATTTCCTCTCTCGTAGGATAGTGAATCTGTAGAATTCTTTACCCCAGAGAGTTGTGGAGGCTGGGGTGTTAAATATGTTCAAGGCTGAGATAGACAACTTTTTAACCAGTAAGGGAATCAAGGGTTATGGGGATAGGCGGGAAAGTGGTGTTGAGGGTTATATCTGATTAGCCATGATTTTGTTGAATGGGCGGAGCACACTCGATGGGCTGAATGGTCAATTTCTCCTCCTGTGTCTTATGGTCTGGGCAAAGTTTTACATGGAGATGTACTCCCCGCACCGCCCCTCCTTCTCCATTTGGAAAAGTGGATGTTGAGCCTAGCGAGTGAGAAGCTGGTTGCCCTGCGGTGGTAACACCCTTGAAACGGCCTTAATTGATTCAGATGGGACTTGTGTCCCCATCTCAGAGGAAGTCACATCTTAGAGAGTCAGGTTGGCAGGCAGCAGTTCCAGGATCGAGTGGTGGCTACTGCTGGCATTCCAGGCTGTTCCTGAGGATGAAGGGTCATTGATCTGGACTCAAGAAGTAACTCTGATGGGCACAGGGGAGCCCCTAAATGAGGTAACCCCGCTTCTTGCCCGCCTGCAGCCCGCACAGTGACAGCTGTCGGATTACATGCTTTGCCTCCACAGTCCCCTGTTGCACATAAAATAGTGGCAGGGGGCGGAGGAGGAGGAGGCCCTTAAGGGGCCATTTATTGGCCACTGAAGGTCCTCATTAGGCCTAAGGGTGGATGCTGCCCAATCCCTTCCCCACCCACTGTAATATGGAAGGCAGATTAGAGATGGGTGGGAAGATGGTCGAAATGCTTCCCACCTTCAAATACGTCGGTACGCAGCGATAAAGTGCGACCCTATGCGGTTCACTTATTTTTTGGGGGGTAAAATGAGTCCAGTGTGTACTCATTTTAAGGCTCAAGCTCTTGCCCTGGATTACTAGTCCACTGACAATGCCTCTATTAGTTCCTCCTGAGTCCACCGTAGTGCCTCGCAGTTTGCTTTGGAGTTCACTGGAGCAATGCAGCCGGCCTAGGAAGGGCATACGCGCACAAGATCAAGATACTGAGTTGAAATAGCAAGCAACAGGAAGGATGGGGTCATGTTTGCAGACGGAGCGAAGATGTTCCGCAAAGCAGTCACCTGATCTGAGTTTCGTATCCCCAATTCCCCAATGTAGAGGAGACCCCATTGGGAGCAGCAACTAGGTAAACCAAATTGAAGGAGGTGCAAGTGGAATGCTGCTTAACCTGAAAGGAGTGTTTGGGCCTTGAATAGGGAGGAGGTAAGGGGATAGGTGTTGCAACTTCTACGATTGCATGGGAAGGTGCCGTGGGAAGGGGATGAGAAGTTGAGGATGATGGAGGGTGTCACGAAGAGAGCAGTCGCTGTGGAATGCTGACAGGGGAGGTGAGGGGAAGATGTGTTTGGTGATGGCATCATGCTGGAGTTGGTGAAAATGGCAGAGGGTGATCATTAGAATGCATAAATTGTTGATTCTGTTTCTCCCCACAGATGTTGCCATATGTTGTCACCGGCAGGCTATTTGACCATGTTGAAAATCACACAGCAAACTGGATGCTCCCTTGATGTTCAAAAGTGTGCAATTTCTAGTAGGTCAGGGACAGAAATGCTGGTTGATTTTCCCCCTCTCTGGCATAGGAATGCTGAGGTCAATTGCCATGTCTTTTATAACACCCTGTTGGCGATCTTCTATCTTAGTTACAGAGGGGAAATTGAATATAGGACATTCCATGTCTGTGGGATTCAGTGGCAAACAATAAGTATCTTCCCACTAAGCCATCGGATCTCCCTAGAAAATATTTTAGCACAATATCAGATTGAATGTACCCATGAACCTTTGTGATCAAAGAGCCAAAAGGTTCATATCCTGAGTTCATGAATGTTTCAATTTATAACATGTGTGCGATAGACGAGGACATTAGTCAAAAAGAGGTTGTTCGTCCTAGTTGACCAGTTGCTTATAATCTTAGGTCTCCTGAGAATTCTTCCTCTAATCAAAAAGAAGAGGAGGCCTATTTTTCTCCACGATTAATAATCAACTGACAAAATTGCAGGAAGTGCAGCTTTGAAACACAGAAATTTTGTAGTTACAATTTTGTTCGTGGATCCTTAATTATGGAGAAAATAGTATTTTGCTGATTTGCACAAAAAAAAACTAAACTTCAGCCACCCCGAACTGACTTTAAATCACCAGTTTATTGAGTCCCAACAGGAACCATGATTCACGTTAAGAAAACAGGGCGAACATGTGGCTTTCTTTATGAGAATTATTTCACGAACAGGCACAGCATTGTTTATTACTGTGGATTTACACATTTCAAAGAGGCAGGTATTATGTTTCAGTTCAATCAGATAGATAGTCATTCTGCTAGACTAGGTTAAGTTTAAAGAAACAATAACATCAGAAAACAGTGGCACGTATGGAATGATATTTGAAAATAATCTACTTAATTGAGTGGTGTCACTTTTCTGGGCCTGATGACTGCAGTGGGGCCGCCTGTGTTACTAAATGTAAAGCAAGTCTGCGGTCACAGTGGGGCACCGGTGTTTTATGCAGGAAATTGACTGGAGTTTCTAGGTTAATTGCTGTGGTGAGGCTATGGCTGAGCTTTAAAATACAGTCGATGGCAGCTGGGATGACCTAAACAGGATGTAACAAGATGGATCTCCTGAGAGAGGTGGAACCTGTTATTCAAGTTATGAGAAAATAAAGGGACAGAATAAAGAACTGGGAGCACTACGTGAGTAGATGAAAATGCAGGATAAAATTAGAAAATGAGGAGGCAGCTGGTGAAACCGTGAAATGGAACAACGGCCAACAGGAAAGCCAATGGATGGAACTAGAAACAAAATGGCGGAATACAAATGTTGAAAGGGTGTGATAAAGGGCACCAGGCCCATTGTCTTCATCACACCCTCGCCCTTACAATTTTGAAAGGTTGATCTCCATGATTTAACCCCTCACTTTATCCGTCAATCTCTCGCTCTCTCTCAAAAACCTGTTTGGAAGTTCTCAATAACGGCAGAGCCTCCACATTAGACACAGGCAAAGGAGGAGCCCATCTTATAATTTGGATAAATGTGAAGTTATTCACTTTGGAAGCAAAAACAGGAAGGCAGATTACTACCTAAATGGTTGTAAATTGGGAGAGGGGTGTGTGCAGCGGGACCTGGATGGCCTTGTGCACCAGTTGCTGAAGGTAAGCATGCAGGTGCAGCAGGCAGTAAAGAAGGCGAATGGTATGTTGGCCTTCATTGCGAGAGTTTCGAGTATAGAAGCAGGGATGTGTTGCTGCAATTATACAGGGCCTTGGTGAGGCCACACTTGGAATATTGTGTGCAGTTTTGGTCTCCTTCTCTGAGGAAGGATGTTCTTGCTCTCGAGGGAGTGCAGCGAAGGTTTACCAGACTGATTGCAGGGATGGCGGGTCTGTCATATGAGGAGAGATTGACTAGGCTGGGATTGCTCTCGCTGGAGTTCAGAAGAATGAGGGGGGATCTCATAGAGACTTATAAAATTTTAACGGGACTAGACAGGGTAGATGCAGGGAAGATGTTACCAATGATAGGTGTGTCCAGAACCAGGGATCACAGTCTGAGGATTCAGGGGAAACCATTTCAGAATTGAACCGTGCTGCTGGCCTGCCTTGGTCTGCTTTAAAAGCCAGCTATTTAGCCCAGTGTGCTAAACCACCCTTATTCTTCACACAAAGACTGGTGAGCCTGTGGAACTCATTACACAGGAAGTAGTTGATGCTAAAACTTTGAATATATTCAAGAGGCGGCTAGATATACACTTGGGGAGAATGGGATCAAAGGCTATGGGGAGAAAGCAGGATTAGGCTATTGAGTTGGATGATCAGCCATGATCATGATGAATGGTGGAGCAGGCTCGAAGAGCCAAAAGGCCTCCTCCTGCTCCCATCTTCTATGTATCTATGTATCCTGTATGGAGAAAAGCAGCTATTAGATTGATTTATCCAATTGGTTATTTATCCTAATAGTATTGTGTGTTTCCTTGAGAACATATTCCAAAATCCTTTGAAGTAAAAAATGTGAAGATAACTAATTCATGATGGGCAGGTTTGGGAGAAAACATTTAACAAGGAGGTGCTAATTGCGACTATTATGGAGATACATCTTGGGCCTGTCACTGGTCCCAGTGCAGATCGGGGAATGAACAGAATAGTGGAGCAGAGGATGGAGTCTAGATGAGGAACAATACCATACAAAACCAGGTCCCATGTAAGATATTTGTGTGGTACACAGTAAGGCAGGGGACAACAATACTCTCCCTGGGTGCCCCAAGACCAATGAGAGCATTGAACCAGCACCTCAGATATTGAGACTCCAGTGGAAGGGAGACGTTTACCTACAATGGAAGCATTTGATTATTGCAGAACCATCACATCTCCATCAGGTGTCATGTGAGAGTACCTTTAAGAAATGGGTGTTTTTAAATGGGAGTGTATATAAATATCTGTAGTGAGGTGTTTATTATTGCAGTGATGTCATAGAGTGGATGGAGCTGGGCTGTCTGTCAGCTTTTTACTTTCGTTTTAGGCTGTTTGCTGCAGGGTGTGTTTTAGTTTCGTTTTCAGAGATGGATAGCTGCAGTCACAGCCAGAAGGTGGATGAATCTCTCTTTGTAATCTAAAGACTGTAAATCTAAAGACTATTAACTAATAATGACTTTAACCTGATGTGCTTCTGGTAAACGGTGTTTTAAGTCTCATGGATGTTAAAAGGAAAGCTTAAAGGATTACTTAATGTTGTATTCTTTGGGGGTTGTATTTGAATTGATGGTTGCTAAGATGTTCACTGTTTGTTTCAAAAAGGTTAACTTGAGTTCATAGAATAAACATTGTTTTGCTTTAAAAAATACTTTTCCATTTCTGTTGTACCACACCTGTAGAGTGGGCCGTGGACTCCCCATACCACAATCTGGTAAAAGTTGAGGGTCAGGTGAACTCCATGATACCCTTTGGGGTTCTCTAAACCCTGGCCCATAACACATTGGGGTCTCGTCCGGGATAAAAGTCTATCTATTGGATTGGCTTAGTGAACTTAAAGACAGTGAAGGGTGAGCATATTGTGGGTGCTTTTCAGGTGTGGTATATTAGTTTAATTAGGGAGTGTGTTGTGGACAATGGCTCTTTCAGAGGCTCAGATGTTTTTGGGGGTGGAGGCGGTCACACACAGTACCTTATGGACAGAGACTAAAAGCAGACTGTTAGATTTGGCAAAAACCTTGCAGTTAACATTACCTGACAAAATGCGAAAAGATGAGGTAATTGTGGCGGTGGCTAAGCATTTAAAGTTGCCTGAGATACAGTTTGCCTCATTGGAAATGGCAAAAATTCAATTGCAAATTAAACAAATGGAATATGAGAAGGAATTAAAGCAGCTTAAATACGAAAGAGAAGAAAGGAAAACATAAAGAATAGCCCTCGCAGAACAAAAAGAAAGAGAAAGGGAGATGCAGATCAGGGAAAAAGATAAATAGAGAGAGTTTGAACTTCAGAAAATGGCCATGAAACATGACAATCAGTTAAAATTGGCAGACGTAAAGGGGAACGTACAGTTGGAGGATAGTGATGAGGATAGTGAGAAAGAGCGTCATAGTCAAAGGCTTGGTGGGAATCTATTTAAATATGTCCAAGCATTGCCAAGGTTTGACGAGAAGAAGCCTTTTTCATTTCATTTGAGAAAGTGGCTAAACAAATTAAATGGCCACAGGACATGTGGGTATTATTGATTCAAACAAAGCTGGTAGGTAGGGCTAGTGAAGTGTTTGCATTACTACAGGAGGAGGTATCTGGGACGTATGAGGAGATGAAAAAATCTATCTTAGGTGCATATGAACTAGTGCCTGAAGCCTACAGACAAAGGTTTAGAAATTTAAGGCAAGAATTTGGTCAAACATACATGGAGTTTGAAAGGATCAAACAGAGTAATTTTGATCGGTGGATAAGGGCTTTGACAATAGACCAAACGTATGAAGCTCTCAGAGAAATTATACCTTTGGAGGAGTTTAAAAGTTCAATTCCTGATGTAATGAGAACTCATGAGGAAGAGCAGATGGTTAAAACTGTGAGATTAGCAGCAGAAATTGCAGATGATTATGAATTAGTTCATAAATCAAAGCTTGGTTTCCGACATCAGTTTCAGCCGGTGAGGGATAGAAACTGGGGACATGAGAAATACTCAAGTGGTAAAGGTAGTGATCTGATGGGAGATAATAAGGAGAGTGTACCTCAGATTAAAAAAGAAATCCAGGAAAAGAAATGAAAAATGTCAAATATTTTTACTGTAATAAACTAGACCATGTAAAGTCACAGTGTTGGTGGTTGAATCACTGGGAAGGCTGATGTGGCAAAACAGGATAAGACAGTAGGATTTGTGAAAGTGGTAAAGGAAAGCCCAAGTGAAACGAAGGAGGTGCAAAAGATTGTACAGCCTGATCAAGAGGTGATTGATAAAAAGGTGCCAGATCTCTTAAAGAATTTGCTTGTGTGAGTAAAGTTTACTCATGTGTATCAGGAGGAGCAGGTAAAGAAGTCACAATTTTAAGAGATACGGGAGCTAGTCAATCCTTAATGGTAAGAGATGAGGAGTTATGTAGTTTGGGAAGAATGTTGCCAGAAAAGGTGGTAATATGTGGAATTCAGGGTGAGAGGAGTAGTGTTCAATTATATAAGGTAAGGTTGGAAAGTCCAGTGAAGAGTGGTGAAGTGGTAGTAGGAGTAATAGAGAAACTATCTTGTCCAGTAATACAGTTTATCTTGGGCAATGATATAGCTGGATCGCAGGTGGGAGTGATGCCTACTGTGGTTGATAAGCCAATGGAAAATCAGACAACTGAAGTGTTGAAGGATGAATATCCTGGGATTTTTTCCAGATTGTGTAGTAACAAGATCGCAAAGTCACAGGTTAAGACAAGAGGAGAAATCAAAGAGTGAAGATGAAGTTGAAGTGCAATTATCAGAAACGATTTTTGATCAGATGGTTGAAAAAGAACAAGAACAAGTGGAGGATGAGGCGGATATTTTTAGTTCAGGAAAATTGGCGGAGTCACAACAGAAAGCTATAGAAATAAAACGGATGTATCAGAAAGCATACACAGAAGAGGAATCTGCGTGTATACCAGTGTGTTATTACCGTAAAAGTGATGTCTTGATGAGAAAATGGAGACCTGTACATATGCTGGCGGATGAAAAGTGGGCAGAAGTTCATCAAGTAGTATTGCCGGTATGTTGAAGAAGGAAAAATTGGAGAGTGAGAAATCGGAAATTACATTATTGGATTACGTGTCAAGGTTTAGGGAATGATTGAATAGAGCAGGTGAATTGGCTAGACAACATTTAAAAGTTGCACAAAATGTGATTAAGTGAGGTGAATTCTGTGGTACAAACACCAGATAGCTGGAAGACTCACCGAGTGTGTTATGTGAATATGCTTAAAAGGTACTTTGAAAGAGAAGGAGAGAAAAAGGAGGTTTTAATGATTCGAACTCAAAGTGACGAACCTGATGCACGATCAATTACGGCAAAGACGAGGTTAAAGCATAACTGAAGGCTTTAATAGACGAGAACTGTTCCCCAGCAGCTTCGGTACAGAATGAGGGCTGCTGGGACGGCACCGGTTCTTATACCCCGCCTGTCAGGGCAGAGCTACATACAAAACAGCCAATGGTAAACCCCTAGGTTTAACCAATGGTCTTCAGCCTCTCAGGTACTGCAATACCTGATAATACCACATTCACCCCCTGTTAAAAAAAAGTCCGGCGGGGGTGGTGGCCAGTGGTTACAATTGCATTTCACATGGTATGATCAGATATGGAGGTACCGTGATATCTCCTTACAGGGTTGTAGAGAATATTTACAATCGTGGAAGATATATACATCCAGTGTTTATTTACAGTTACAGATCGATTATACTGAACCAATCAGTCGGTCGGGTGGCCTGGTCGTCCTCCTGGATCGTCTGAGCCTCGGTGGTCTGATTCCGGTGGGGTTCTGGGCGTCAGCGACTCCGAGAGCGTGGCTTCGGCCTCCATGGCAGCTTCGTCACCCCTAGATGGTGGGGCACCCGCTGGTGGGGCAAAAGGTTGACAAGAGAGGGGGGGGCGCCTGTAGAGGGCGTCGGTGGGTGGGGGGGCCTAGGCAGAGGCGGCGGGAGGACTGATCCTCCTGTGAGATGCTGTGGAGGGGGGGAGCGTGGGGGTGGTGGTTCGGGTGCGCGAGGGATTTCGGCGGGCGCCAGGTCCCGTAGGGAGACTGTATCTTGCCGGCCATCCGGGAATGCCACGTAGGCGTACTGGGGGTTAGTGTGCAGCAGGTGGACCCTCTCAACAAACGTGTCCGACTTGTGCGCCCGCACGTGTTTTCGGAGCAGGATGGATCCGGGTGTTGCTAGCCAAGTCGGGAGCGAGGTCCCAGAGGAGGACTTCCTGGGGAAAACAAGGAGACGTTCGTGAGGTGTCTGGTTGGTAGTTGTACAGAGCAGTGACCGGATGGCGTGGAGGGCCTCCGGGAGGACCTCTTGCGAGCGGGAGACTGGAAGGGCCCTGGACCGTAGGGCCAGTAGGACGGTCTTCCAGACCGTTCCGTTCTCCCTCCCTACCTGCCCATTTCCCCGGGGGTTGTAACAGGTCGTCCTACTTGAGGCGGTGCCCCTGTTGAGCAGGAATTGACGCAGTTCGTCGTTCATAAAGGAGGACCCCTTATCACTGTGTAGGTACCGGGGGAAACCGAACAGTGTAAAGATACCCTGGAGGGCCTTGATGATGGTGGTTGCGGTCATGTCTGGGCAGGGGATGGCGAATCGGAACCGGGAGTACTCATCAACCACGTTCAGAAAGTACGTGTTGCGGTCGGTGGAGGGGAGGGGGCCTTTGAAGCCCATGCTGAGGCGTTCAAAGGGACGGGAAGCCTTTATCAGGTGCGTCCTCTCTGGCCGGTAGAAGTGCGGTTTGCACTCCGCGCAGATTTAGCAGTCTCTGGTGGCTGTCCTGACCTCCTCAATAGAGTTGGGCAGGTTGCGGGTCTTAATAAAGTGGAAAAAGCGAGTGACCCCTGGGTGGCATAGGTCCTCGTGGAGGGCTCGGAGGCGGCCCACTTGTGCGGTGGTACATGTGCCGCGGGACAGGGCATCAGGAGGCTCTTTTAGCTTCCCGGGACGATACAAGATCTCGTAGTTGGAGGTGGAGAGTTCGATCCTCCACCGCAAAATCTTGTCGTTTTTTATCTTGACCCACTGTGCATTATCAAACATGAATGCCACCGACCGTTGGTCACTGAGGAGAGTGAATCTCCTGCCGGCCAGGTAATGCCTCCAATGTCGCACAGTTTCTACTATGGCTTGTGCCTCTTTTTCGACCGAGGAATGGCGAATTTCGGAAGCATGGAGGGTACAGGAGAAGAAGGCCACGGATCTGCCCGCTTGGTTGAAGGTGGCGGCCAGAGCTACGTCGGACGCATCGCTCTCGACCTGGAAGGGCAGGGACTCGTCGATGTCGCGCATCGTGACCTTTGCAATGTCTGCTTTGATGCAGCTGAAGGCCTGGCGTGCCTCCACCGACAGGGGGAAGGTTGTGGACTGGATTAGGGGACTGGCTTTGTCTGCATAGTTAGGGACCCACTGGGCGTGACAGCTGAAAAAGCCGAGGCAGCGCTTCAGGGCCTTGGGGCAGTGGGGGAGGGGGAACGCCATGAGGGGGCGCATGCGTTCAGGGTCAGGGCCTATAACTCCATTTCTTACTACGTAGCCTAGAATGGCTAGACGGTCGGTGCTAAATACGCATTTATACTTATTATACGTTAAGTTAAGGATTTTAGTGGTCTGGAGAAATTTTTGGAAGTTAGTGTGGTGGTCCTGCTGGTCATGGCCGCAGATGGTGACGTTATCAAGATACGGAAACGTTGCGTGCAAGCCCTACTGGTCAACCATTCGGTCCATCTCGCGGTGGAAGACCGAGACCCCGTTAGTGACACCAAAGGGAACCCTTAAAAAATGATAGAGCTGCCCATCTGCTTCTAAGGCAGTGTATTTGCGGTCACTAGTACGGAGGGGTAGTTGGTGGGAGGCGGATTTGAGATCCACCGTGGAGAAGACCTTATATTGCGCGATCCTGTTTAACAGGTCGGATATGCGGGGGAGAGGGTACGCGTCCAGCTGTGTAAACCTGTTGATGGTCTGACTGTAGTCAATGACCATCCTATGTTTCTCCCCGGTCTTTACCACCACTACTTGAGCTCTCCAGGGACTGGTGCTCGCTTCAATGACCCCTTCTCTCAGTAGCCTTTGGAACTCTGACCTAATGAATGTCCGGTCCTGGGCACTGTACCGTCTGCTCCTGGTGGCGACGGGTTTGCAATCCGGGGTGCGGTTCGCAAACAGGGAAGGCGGGTCGACCTTAAGGGACGCGAGGCAGCAGACAGTAAGGGGGGTATAGGGCCGCCGAATTTGAAGGTCAGACTTTGCAAGTTACATTGGAAGTCCAACCCCTGAAGTGTAGCCGCGCAGAGGTGCGGCAGGACATAAAGGCGGAAATTGTTGAATTTCCTGCCTTGGACCATAA
The DNA here is from genome assembly GCF_047496885.1 of Scyliorhinus torazame. NCBI lineage: Eukaryota > Metazoa > Chordata > Chondrichthyes > Carcharhiniformes > Scyliorhinidae > Scyliorhinus > Scyliorhinus torazame. The sequence goes on along the minus strand of NC_092709.1, from coordinate 294,437,057 downwards.
GGTTAGCTCGGCAGAACCCCTTTATCTCCACTGAGTGTGAACCAGAGGCCAGGGAGATTCTTTGGTTTACAGGGTGGGTAACAAGTGAACAGCGCCTTACCGTGTCAGGGTGTATAAAGCTCTCCGTGCTCCCGGAGTCGATCAGGCCCGTGGCCGTTGATGAAGACCGTCGTCGTTGCTGTTGAGAGTGTCCGAGGTCGATTTTGGTCCAGAGTCACCGAGGCCAGATGAAGTAGTTGCGGGTTTTGGTCGGGCAGCATGTAGTCGGCCGTGCTGAGGTCCTGGGGCCTCATCCAAGATGGCGTCTCCCATGGGTCGCACATGGTGGTCGGGATGGACAAAATGGCGGCACCCATCCGTCCATCGTGGTGTCCGAGGGACAGGATGGCCGCGTCTGTGCGCGTCTGTGTGTCGCACATGGCCCTAGGATAGGGGGGTGGCGGTGAATGCTGGCCGCCTGGGGCCCGAAAAGAAGGTTGCTGCTGCGGTCCGGAGTCGCCGCTGGAGACTGCGGCCACCGCTCATGCCTGGCAGATCCCCACAAAATGGCCCTTCTTGCTGCACCCTTTGAAGGTGGAGGTGCGGGCCGGGCAGCGCTGGCGGGGGTGCTTCGCCTCCCCGCAGAAGAAACAGCGGGGCCTGACGGAGTTAGCGGGCCGTCTTACAGTGCAGGCCTGCGGGGACACGGGGAAAGTCTGCGGGGATGCTGCTGCGGGGTGCCACGCAGCCCAGGGGGCCGCCGCACGGTCGGGTACATAGGATTGCGCGTTTCCGGAGGCAACATCCATGAACCCTGCCGGGGCCCATGTCTCTCTAAGTCTCAGGGTGTCTTTTTCTAAGAGCCGCTGGCGGATCTCTCAGGAGCTCATACCTGCTACGAAGGCATCCCGGATTAGGAGTTCTGTGTGCTCGCTCCCCGAAACTTGCGGGTAGCAACAGTTTCTGCCCAGCACCAGTAGCGCGCGGTAGAACTCATAGAACATAGAACAATACAGCGCAGTACAGGCCCTTCGGCCCACGATGTTGCACCGAAACAAAAGCCATCTAACCTACACTATGCCATTATCATCCATATGTTTACCAATAAACTTTTAAATGCCCTCAATGTTGGCGAGTTCACTACTGTAGCAGGTAGGGCATTCCACGGCCTCACTACTCTTTGCGTAAAGAACCTACCTCTGACCTCTGTCCTATATCTATTACCCCTCAGTTTAAAGTTATGTCCCCTAGTGCCAGCCATTTCCATCCGCGGGAGAAGGCTCTCACTGTCCACCCTATCCAACCCCCTGATCATTTTGTATGCCTCTATTAAGTCTCCTCTTAACCTTCTTCTCTCTAACGAAAACAACCTCAAGCCCATCAGCCTTTCCTCATAAGATTTTCCCTCCATACCAGGCAACATCCTGGTAAATCTCCTCTGCACCCGCTCCAAAGCCTCCATGTCCTTCCTATAATGCGGTGACCAGAACTGTACGCAATACTCCAAATGCGGCTGTACCAGAGTTCTGTACAGCTGCAACATGACCTCTCGACTCCGGAACTCAATCCCTCTACCAATAAAGGCCAACACTCCATAGGCCTTCTTCACAACCCTATCAACCTGGGTGGCAACTTTCAGGGATCTATGTACATGGACACCTAGATCCCTCTGCTCATCCACACTTTCAAGAACTTTACCATCAGCCAAATATTCCGCATTCCTGTTATTCCTTCCAAAGTGAATCACCTCACACTTCTCTTCATTAAACTCCATTTGCCACCTCTCAGCCCAGTTCTGCAGCTTATCTATATCCCTCTGTAACCTGCTACATCCTTCCACACTATCGACAACACCACCGACTTTAGTATCATCTGCAAATTTACTCACCCACCCTTCTGCGCCTTCCTCTAGGTCATTGATAAAAATGACAAACAGCAACGGCCCCAGAACAGATCCTTGTGGTACTCCACTTGTGACTATACTCCATTCTGAACATTTCCCATCAACCACCACCCTCTGTCTTCTTTCAGCTAGCCAATTTCTGATCCACATCTCTAAATCACCCTCAATCCCCAGCCTCCGTATTTTCTGCAATAGCCTACCGTGGGGAACCTTATCAAACGCTTTGCTGAAATCCATATACACCACATCAACTGCTCTACCCTCATCTACCTGATCAGTCACCTTCTCAAAGAACTCAATAAGGTTTGTGAGGCATGACCTACCCTTCACAAAGCCGTGCTGACTATCCCTGATCATATTATTCCTATCTAGATGATTATAAATCTTGCCTCTTATAATCCCCTCCAAGACTTTACCCACGACAGACGTGAGGCTCACCGGTCTATAATTGCCGGGGTTGTCTCTGCTCCCCTTTTTGAACAAAGGGACCACATTTGCTGTCCTCCAGTCCTCTGGCACTATTCCTGTAGCCAATGATGACATAAAAATCAAAGCCAAAGGTCCAGCAATCTCTTCCCTGGCCTCCCAGAGAATCCTAGGATAAATCCCATCAGGTCCCGGGGACTTATCTATTTTAAGCCTGTCCAGAATTGCCAACACCTCTTCCCTACGTACCTCAATGCCATCTATTCTATTAGCCTGGGGCTCAGCATTCTCCTCCACAACATTATCTTTTTCCTGAGTGAATACTGACGAAAAATATTCATTTAGTATCTCGCCTATCTCTTCAGACTCCACACAATTTCCCATCCCTGTCCTTGACTGGTCCTACTCTTTCCCTAGTCATTCGCTTATTCCTGACATACCTATAGAAAGCTTTTGGGTTTTCCTTGATCCTTCCTGCCAAATACTTCTCATGTAGTATTAGCTCGTCTTAGCTCTCTCTTTAGATCCTTCCTCGCTACCTTGTAACTATCCATCGCCCCAACTGAAACTTCACACCTCATCTTCACATAGGCCTCCTTCTTCCTCTTAACAAGAGATTCCACTTCCTTGGTAAACCACGGTTCCCTCGCTCGACGCCTTCCTCCCTGCCTGACCGGTACATACTTATCAAGAACACGCAGTAGCTGATCCTTGAACAAGCCCCACTTATCCAGTGTGCCCAACACTTGCAGCCTACTTCTCCACCTTATCCCCCCCAAGTCACGTCTAATGGCATCATAATTGCCCTTCCCCCAGCTATAACTCTTGCCCTGCGGTGTATACTTATCCCTTTCCATCATTAACGTAAACGTCACCGAATTGTGGTCACTGTGCCCAAAGTGCTCTCCTACCTCCAAATCCAACACCTGGCCTGGTTCATTACCCAAAACCAAATCCAACGTGGCCTCGCCTCTTGTTGGCTTGTCAACATATTGTTTCAGGAAACCCTCCTGCACACACTGTACAAAAAACGACCCATCTATTGTACTCGAACTATATCTTTTCCAGTCAATATTTGGAAAGTTAAAGTCTCCCATAATAACTACCCTGTTACTTTCGCTCTTATCCAGAATCATCTTCGCCATCCTTTCCTCTACATCCCTAGAATTATTAGGAGGCCTATAAAAAACTCCCAAGAGGGTGACCTCTCCTTTCCTGTTTCTAACTTCAGCCCATACTACCTCGGAAGAAGAGTCCCCATCTAGCATCCTCTCCGCCACCGTAATACTGCTCTTGACTAGCAGCGCCACACCTCCCCCTCTTTTGCCTCCTTCTCTGAGCTTACTAAAACACCTAAACCCCGGAACCTGCAACATCCATTCCTGTCCCTGCTCTATCCATGTCTCCGAAATGGCCACAACATCGAAGTCCCAGGTACTAACCCATGCTGCCAGTTCCCCTACCTTGTTTCGTATACTCCTGGCATTGAAGTAGACACACTTCAAACCACCTACCTGAACACTGGCCCCCTCCTGCGACGTCAGATCTGTGCTCCTGACCTCTATACTCTCATTCTCCCTTACCCTAAAACTACAATCCAGGTTCCCATGCCCCTGCTGCATTAGTTTAAACCCCCCCAAAGAGCACTAACAAATCTCCCCCCCAGGATATTTGTGCCCCTCAGGTTCAGATGTAGACCATCCTGTCTGTAGAGGTCCCACCTTCCCCAGAAAGAGCCCCAGTTATCCAGAAATCTGAATCACTCCCGCCTGCACCTACCCTGTAGCCACGTGTTTAAATGCTCTCTCTCCCTATTCCTCATCTCACTATCACGTGGCACAGGCAACAACCCAGAGATAACAACTCTGTTTGTTCTAGTTCTGAGCTTCCATCTCAGCTCCCTGAAAGCCTGCCTGACATCCTTGTCCCCTTTCCTACCTATGTCGTTAGTGCCAATGTGGACCACGACTTGGGGCTGCTCTCCCTCCCCCTAAGGACCCGGAAAACACGATCCGAGACATCACGTACCCTTGCACCTGGGAGGCAACATACCAAACGTGAGTCTCTCACGCTCCCACAAAATCTCCTATCTGTGCCCCTGACTATAGAGTCCCCAATTACTAATGCTCTGCTCTTCTCCCCCCTTCCCTTCTGAGCAACAGGGACAGACTCCGTGCCAGAGGCCCGTACCCCATGGCTTACCCCTGGTAAGTCGCCCCCCCCACAAGTATCCAAAGCGGTATACTTGTTTCTCAGGGGAATGACCGCAGGGGATCCCTGCACTGACTGCTTTTTCCCAGTCCCTCTTACGGTTACCCACCTATCTCCAATCTTTGGTGTAACTAATTCCCTGAAGCTGCTATCTATGACCCCTTCTGCCTCCCGAATGATCCGAAGTTCTTCCAACTCCAGCTCCAGTTCCCTAACTCGGTCTTGGAGGAGCTGGAGATGGCAGCACTTCCTGCAGGTAAAATCAGCAGGGACACTAACTGCATCCCTCACCTCAAACATCCTGCAGGAGGAACATTTCACTCCCTTCCCTGCCATTCCTCTAACTTTCTACTAAGATCTGGCTAACAACTAAATTAAATTTTTTATAAAAAATAATAATAATATAATAAAATATGGTACTTACCTCAGACCAATGGGTTTTATTATTAGGTTAGAGGAGGAGGGCGGGTGGTAGACACTACACGTGTAGTGTCTCGGGTTTCCTCTCCACCAGAATTTATTGGTGAGGGTCTTCCCAGACGTCCGCGGGTCGACTTCCTGTTCCCGCCTAAAAAACTAATTTAAAAAAAAAAAAATTCTCAGCTCCTGCTGAAATTGACTAACCAGCCAGCTCCACTCCCGCCAAAATCGACTGGCCTGCCCCTGCAAAGACAAGTGGACAGGACAAGGACAGACTTACCTCCCAACAGCCACTTCCGCACTGCTCCCGCTGAAACTGACTCACCAGCTGTTCTCCCGCCGAAATCGACTGGCCTGCCCCTGCAAAGACAAGTGCTTTTAAAGGACAGACTTACCTCCCAGCAGCTACTTCCGCACTGCTCCCGTTGAAACTGACTCACCAGCTGTTCTCCAACGATTCCCCGGGGCTTTGCCGTCTTGTTGCAAGCAGGTGACGTGCGTAGACCTGATTTACAGGGCGGATATAATGTCCTTTTAACAGTTCGATCGCTGCATCTAAGTCCTCCGCCTCCTCGATGAGGGTGTAGATCCCAGGGCTTACCCTTGAGTGCAGGAGATGCAGTTTCTGCTCCCCTGAGGGTGTGCCTCCGGCCGTCTCGAGGTAGTCTTTGAAGCACGCCAGCCAGTGCTTGAAAATTGCCACCGGGTTCACCACGTGGGGGCTGAGTTGCAGACACTCCGGCTTGATTCGGAGATCCATCCTTCCAGCTTAGGTACTAGTCTATTAAAATGATGCACGATCAATTACGGCAAAGACGAAGTTAAAGCACAACTGAAGGCTTTAATAGACTAGAATTGTTCCCCAGCAGCTTCGGTACAGAATGAGGGCTGCTGGGATGGCACTGGTTCTTATACCCCGCCTGTCAAGGCGGAGCTACATACAAATCAGCCAATGGTAAACCCTAGTTTTAATCAATGGTCTTCAGCCTCTCAATACCTGATAATACCTCAGAACCAAATCCAGATGACTGTGAATTTGACATACCTCAAATTAAATTCTAAAACGAGGATGTTCTTAAAAATTGGGATAAATTGTTGAGTTACCTTCCAGAGGAAAAACAAACTGACCTGAAAGAGTTATTGATATCACATGGGCATATTTGTGTATTTGTGGAGATAAATTGGGAAGTACTAAAATGGCTATATATGATGTACATGTGGGAAATGCAGTTCCAATCAAACAACATCCATATAGACTTAACCCTTTAAAATTGGCACAGGTTAACAAAGAGATTGAGAGGATACTTAAAAATGGCATAATTGAAGTCGGTTGCAGCCAATGGAACTCACCTATAGTGATGGTACCTAAACCAGACGGTACCAGATGGTACCCAACGGTTATGTGTGGACTATAGAAAGGTTAATGCAGTTACAAGAACGGACTCTTATCCTATCCCACGTTTGGAGGATTGCAGTGAGAAAGTGGGACAATCAGCTTTTATTTCCAAACTGCATTTACTTAAAGGTTACTGGTGTTGCTAACTTTTGGTTGGTTCAATTGTCTCTGTTTTATAACCTTTGCTCTAGAGTCGCCAGGTATCTTTATGATACCGCCACGAGGTTCAAGTTCAAGTAATGATCAAGAACTCAATCCACCAATTAGTAAGATTCAAATCAAAGCACATTTATTATACACAGTAAATTGCTACTCATGCATAAATTCTACTTTCTAAGCTATTTCTATCACTAACAGGCCAATACTTAGCTTCGGACTGGCCCACCAGGTCAGGGGAACAAATAGCCTTTCGTTAGGGTTCTGAGTCTGCGGGATTCAAAAGCTGGTATGGACTGGTAGCTAGGAGCGCCTATCTCGTAGCGAGCGTTGACTTGAGACTTATGTTCTTGGAGGCCGTTGGACAGGTCACTCTGAGCGGTTGCTTCGCGTTGTTGAGTGACCCTGTCAAGAAGGACGATTTGAACTTGGGGGCTTTACTTTATAGTCCCCAGGGGCTTCCTGCCTTTCGGGACGGACCCCGTACCTGGTTTCAAGTGATTGGACTTCGTTCCAATCGCTTGGTTCGATTTCTCCAATACTGGAGCTGTTCCCTGATCGTTGGGCACTCTTTAAGTGTTCGTTAACCTCTTTTGTGTTGGCTCCTGCTGGCGCCGAGGAGTCTGGCTTGGCCTTGTTTACCTCAAATGTTTTGATTGTTCCCGGGGATCGCTCATTACTATGTAGATGGCCGCTACATTATTATGCAGATGGCTGCTTGTATCGATGCTGCCTGGGCTTTTGCAGAGTCTAATACACAGTAAACTTGCACCTGCTAGTTTTTGCCTGTGTTGGCTGAATTTCCCTTCAGCCTTTGCTGTTCTCCATTTTACGTCAGGAAGTGGCCAACCCAGGTGGCTACACTGGCAGGTACCTTTATCCGAAAGGGCGAAGGAGATTCCACCTTTTGTGACTCTAGGTGGTACATACCAATTCAAAGTTATGCCATTTGGCATGAAAAACGCCCCAGCCATATTTCAACGGTTAACAAACAAAATTGTTCCAGGATTATCCAATTGTGCGGTATACAGCGACAATCTGGTAATTTTAAGCCAGACTTGGACAGAACATTTGAAACATCTGATGGAGTTATTCGATCAACTTCAGGAGGCGGGTTTGGTGATAAACCTAGCCAAAAATGAATTTGGAAAGGCCCAAGTCACTTTCCTTGGCCATACAATCAGACAGGGTCGAATGGTCCCACGGGATGTGAAAACGAAAGTTATTGGGGAGTTTCTGATACCCTCGACACGACGGGAAATAATGCGATTTCTTGGTATGAGTGGATTTTACCAGAACTTTGTACCCAATTTTAGCAGTGTCGTCGCTCCATTGACGAACTTGCTCAAGAAGCGTAACAAATTCCAGTAGACAACAGAGTGTCAACAGGCATTTGATGGCCTGAAGGCTGTGTTAACCACTGCTCCTGTGTTAGCCATCCCAAATTATACCAAACCATTCAAAGTGGCGGTTGATGCGAGTGATGTGGGTGTAGGTGCGGTGCTTCTACAAGACAACGACGAAGGGCTAGAGCGGCCTATTGGTTATTTTTCAAAGAAATTGAATTCTCACCAGAAAAAGTATTCCACGATTGAGAAGGAGACGTTGAGTTTGGTGCTAACTTTGCAACATTTTCACATTTATGTGATCAGCAATCCATCTGACACCGTTATATATACTGATCATAAACCGTTGACGTTTTTGGAGTGATTTCAGAATAACAATGTAAGGCTGTTTCGCTGGAGTTTATTGTTGCAGCCATTCCATTTAATAAGAGTACATGTGGCGGGACGAGAAAGTGTGATAGCCGATGCTTTGTCACGAATGTGATGAACGGAAGCAGTTTCAGTTGGAGGAAGGCGAACAGAAAAAAAGTGGACTATATTGTGAGGTCTGTTTGCGTGTGTTGTTTTTTGAAACAAAAAAGTATGTTTACTGTGTGCATTTCTTAAAGGATGGTGAAAAGGTGAAAAATGAAACCACATTGAAGTTGATGGTTTAATTTTTTTCTTGGGAGGAGGTGTCATGTGAGAGTATCTTTAAGAAATGGGTGTTTATAAATGGGTGTGTATATAAATATCTGTAGTGAGAGTACCTTTGAGAAATGGGTGTTTATTACTGCAGTGATGTCAGAGAGTGGGTGGAGCTGGGCTGTCTGTCAGCTTTTTACTTTTGTTTTAGGCTGTTTGCTGCCGGGTGTGTTTTAGTTTCATTTTCAGAGCTGGATAGCTGCAGTCACAGCCAGAAGGTGTGTGAATCTCTCTCTGTAATCTAAAGACTGTAAATCGATTCTGGTGATTTAAAACTAATAACAGTTGTGACTTTAGAATCATAGAATCATAGAATTTACAGTGCAGAAGGAGGCCATTCGGCCCATCGAGTCTGCACCAGCTCTTGGAAAGAGCACGCCACCCAAGGTCCACACCTCCACCCTATCCCCATAACCCAGTAACCCCACCCAACAAGAAGGGCAAGTTTGGACACTATGGGCAATTTTAGCATGGCCAATCCACCTAACCCGCACATCTTTGGACTGTGGGAGGAAACCGGAGCACCCGGAGGAAACCCACGCACACACGGGGAGGATGTGCAGACTCCGCACAGACAGTGACCCAAGCCGGAATCGAACCTGGGACCCTGGAGCTGTGAAGCATTTGTGCTATCCACGATGCTACCGTGCTGCCCACTTTAACCTGATGTGCTTCTGGTAAATGGTGTTTTAAGTCCTATGGATGCTAAAAGGAAAGCTTAAAGGATTACTTAGTGTTGTATTCTTTGGGGGTTGTATTTAAATTGATGGTTGCTAAGATGTTCACTGTATGTTTCAAAAAAGTTAATTTGAGTTCATAGAATAAACATTATTTTGCTTTAAAAAATACTTTTCCATTTCTGCTGTACCACTCCTGCAGAGTGGGCCGAGTTCTCCCCATATCACAATTTATTAAAAGGTGTGGGTCAGGTGAACTCCATGATACCCTTTGGGGTTCTCTAAACCCTGGCCCATAACACAGTTGAATAACTGATGATTTATATTTGCGTCCATTGTGGTCACTAGCACATTTTTTGTATGTTGCTTCATTAACTATATTGCTTGTGAGACATTCCTACTCCTTGCTCGCCACCCAGCAACAGTTAGAATGTAGACTTGTCAGTAGTCAATTGACCAAATAGTAACAGTTACGTTTATAGGGAGGGATCTAAGCAAGGCTTCTTTGGGGCCAAGGTTGCTCCAAAATGGCACATGGCAATGAAAACGCATAGCCCAGAAGCAGATTGGGAGAGGTAAGGTTGGAAATCCTCACGTGTACACAAGAGCACAGCTGGAGAATAAACAACTGTCCATTGCTGTCGGGCTTAGTAGGTGAACTATTGGTTTGCAGAGTTATCTATAACCAAGTCGGGTCAATTCCGGAAACCTTACCCTCCACCCCACAGGCCTCAACCCAGCAGCAAATCTACCGCTCTAAGTTCCATTAAGATTGTCTGGCCAATCCTTAACAGAGCCACTGCTGCAGATCCAGTAGTCCTCTACCATTGGGGCAGCACAGTAGCACAAGTGGATAGCACTGTGGCTTCACAGTGCCAGGGTCCCAGGTTCGATTCCCCGCTGGGTCACTGTCTGTGCGGAGTCTGCACGTTCTCCCCGTGTCTGTGTGGGTTTCCTCCGGGTGCTCCGGTTTCCTCCCACAGTCCAAAGACATGCAGGTTAGGTGGATTGGCCATGATAAATTGCCCTTCGTGTCCAAAAAGGAAGGGTTATTGGGTTACGGTGGAAGTAAATGCTTAAGTGGGTCGGTGCAGACTCGATGGGCTGAATGGCCTCCTTCTGCACTGTATATTCTATATTCTATGTTCTATGTTCTATTTCCACCACGTTTAACGCAGGGGGTGGCAGTGGTTGGTTTAAGGCTGTCAATCGCTCGGTCGGAAGGGGGGTTTCAATCTTAATGGGGGTGGGGGGCTGCCTGTGATCGACAATGAGCAGCCTCAGAAGAGGTTAGCACAGTGATTAGCACTGTTGCTTCACAGCACCAGGGTGCCAGTTTCGATTTCCAGCTTGGGTCAGTGTCTGTGCGGAGTCTGCACGTTCTCCCCGTGTCTGTGTGGGTTTCCTCCGGGTGCTCCGGTTTCCTCCCAGAAGCCCCGAAAGACGTGCTGTTAGGTGAATTGGACATTCTGAATTCTCCCTCAGTGCAACCGAACAGGCACGGACTGTGGCGACTCGGGGATTTTCACAGTAACTTCATTGCTGTGTTAACATGAGCCTATTTGTGACAGTAAAGATTATTATAAAGAACGAAACCCACTTCCCCCCACTTACTTCCCATCCTTTGAAGAAATAAAAAAATAAAATGAGCTGGCAACTCCTATCTGACTGCCCTTGCCAAATGCTTTATGGTGTTGGCAGCATACTATCAGGGTCATTGGCTTAATAACAAGCCAAATTTGAATTTGGTGGGTGGGCTGCCAATTCTGGCGTCTGCAAAATCCCAGTATTAAGGGGATGAGTTTGGGGGTGGCGCGGGAAGGCGGTGGAGTGGGCACCCTCTGGCCAAAACACACTCAGTAGTGGGACATACAATGTGGCCATTTGAGTAGGCATCTGGGCAGACTGGCAGTCAAAAACATGAGAATCATTTAAGAAAAGATTAGATCGTTCAATGGGAGGGTTATAGGGTTGTTCAAGATGGATGGATTAAAATGGGCTGATTAGTTTTTCACAACCATAAGTACAGTGTGATCTTCTGATTAATAAATCAGGCCATTAGATCAATTCAATGAACACGCTACTGATGATTTCACTGAAGGAAGAAAAACCACCTGCAGTTCCAGAAGACTGTGTCACTTCTCTCAGTTATGCCTCAAAGAGTTCCAGGCACAATAAGGAACATTGACTGTTGTTGTAGGTAAACTTTTGTGCCCAGTAAGGAGTCCTTCAGTGATGTGGTCCAATAAATTGACTTTTATGATTCTTTGTTTCATTGTTACAAAGCTTTGTTCACTCCACAGCTGAATGGATGGGACTTTCACTATTTATACAAATTCACTGGGAAACTTAGTCCTTAAGGAACATTATGACATGTGGGTCAGCTTTCCATTATTGATGTTTGCAGTCTCCTAAAGGATTCAGAAGCTAAGTCATGCACACCTGCCATCTTGATTTGGGTTTGTTATTTAAAGGTAATTAAGTCTTTGTTTTGAAAAGGAAAGAATAAATCCCAAAGAGGACAGATTGGTGTTTAAAAAAAAAAATAATTTCATGGGATTTGGGCATCCAAATGAATTGGACATTCTGAATTCTCCCTCAGTGTACCCAAACAGGTACCGGAATGTGGCATGAACATCATGGCCGGGATTCTTCGAGCCCGTGCCGGGTCAGTGAATGGCCTGGGGGGCGCGGGAATCCCGCCATGCCGCTACGACGCTGGGCCGCCGATTCTCCGGCGACCAGAGAATCCCTGCCAATCATGCCCGATTGTCGATTTCGGCGGCGTGAGAGCAGCTGGTTAGTCAGTTTCAGCGGGAGCATTGCGGAAGGAGGTTGCTGGGAGGTAAGTCAACCTTTAAAAGCACTTCTCTTTGCAGGGGCAGGCCAGTCGATTTCGGCGGCGTGAGAGCAGCTGGTTAGTCAGTTTCAGCGGGAGCATTGCGGAAGGAGGTTGCTGGGAGGTAAGTCAACCTTTAAAAGCACTTCTCTTTGCAGGGGCAGGCCAGTCGATTTCGGCGGCGTGAGAGCAGCTGGTTAGTCAGTTTCAGCGGGAGCATTGCGGAAGGAGGTTGCTGGGAGGTAAGTCAACCTTTAAAAGCACTTCTCTTTGCAGGGGCAGGCCAGTCGATTTCGGCGGGAGTGGAGCTGGCTGGTTAGCCAATTTCAGCAGGAGCTGAGAATTTTTCTTTTTTTTTAAATTAGTTTTTTAGGCGGGAACAGGAAGTCGACCCGCGGACGTCTGGGAAGACCCTCACCAATAAATTCTGGTGGAGAGGAAACCCGAGACACTACACGTGTAGTGTCTCCCACCCGCCCTCCTCCTCTAACCTAATAATAAAACCCTTTGGTCTGAGGTAAGTACCATATTTTTATTATATTATTATTATTTTTTATAAAAATTTAATTTAGTTGTTAGCCAGATCTTGGTAGAAAGTTAGAGGAATGGCAGGGAAGGGAGTGCAATGTTCCTCCTGCAGGATGTTTGCGGTGAGGGATGCAGTTAGTGTCCCTGCTGATTTTACCTGCAGGAAGTGCTGCCATCTCCAGCTCCTCCAAGACCGAGTTAGGGAACTGGAGCTGGAGTTGGAAGAACTTCGGATCATTCGGGAGGCAGAAGGGGTCATAGATAGCAGCTTCAGGGAATTAGTTACACCAAAGATTGGAGATAGGTGGGTAACTGTAAGAGGGACTGGGAAAAAACAGTCAGTGCAGGGATCCCCTGCGGTCGTTCCCCTGAGAAACAAGTATACCGCTTTGGATACTTGTGGGGGGGACGACTTACCAGGGGTAAGCCATGGGGTACGGGCCTCTGGCACGGAGTCTGTCCCTGTTGCTCAGAAGGGAAGGGGGGAGAGGAGCAGAGCATTAGTAATTGGGGACTCTATAGTCAGGGGCACAGATAGGAGATTTTGTGGGAGCGTGAGAGACTCACGTTTGGTATGTTGCCTCCCAGGTGCAAGGGTACGTGATGTCTCGGATCGTGTTTTCCGGGTCCTTAGGGGGGAGGGGGAGCAGCCCCAAGTCGTGGTCCACATTGGCACCAACGACATAGGTAGGAAAGGGGACAAGGATGTCAGGCAGGCTTTCAGGGAGCTAGGATGGAAGCTCAGAACTAGAACAAACAGAGTTGTTATCTCTGGGTTGTTGCCCGTGCCACGTGATAGTGAGATGAGGAATAGGGAGAGAGAGCATTTAAACACGTGGCTACAGGGATGGTGCAGGCGGGAGTGATTCAGATTTCTGGATAACTGGGGCTCTTTCTGGGGAAGGTGGGACCTCTACAGACAGGATGGTCTACATCTGAACCTGAGGGGCACAAATATCCTGGGGGGGAGATTTGTTAGTGCTCTTTGGGGGGGTTTAAACTAATGCAGCAGGGGCATGGGAACCTGGATTGTAGTTTTAGGGTAAGGGAGAATGAGAGTATAGAGGTCAGGAGCACAGATTTGACGTCGCAGGAGGGGGCCAGCGTTCAGGTAGGTGGTTTGAAGTGTGTCTACTTCAATGTCAGGAGTATACGAAACAAGGTAGGGGAACTGGCAGCGTGGGTTGGTACCTGGGACTTCGATGTTGTGGCCATTTCGGAGACATGGATAGAGCAGGGACAGGAATGGATGTTGCAGGTTCCGGGGTTTAGGTGTTTTAGTAAGCTCAGAGAAGGAGGCAAAAGAGGGGGAGGTGTGGCGCTGCTAGTCAAGAGCAGTATTACGGTGGCGGAGAGGATGCTAGATGGGGACTCTTCTTCCGAGGTAGTATGGGCTGAAGTTAGAAACAGGAAAGGAGAGGTCACCCTGTTGGGAGTTTTTTATAGGCCTCCTAATAGTTCTAGGGATGTAGAGGAAAGGATGGCGAAGATGATTCTGGATATGAGCGAAAGTAACAGGGTAGTTATTATGGGAGACTTTAACTTTCCAAATATTGACTGGAAAATATATAGTTCGAGTACAATAGATGGGTCGTTTTTTGTACAGTGTGTGCAGGAGGGTTTCCTGAAACAATATGTTGACAGGCCAACAAGAGGCGAGGCCACGTTGGATTTGGTTTTGGGTAATGAACCAGGCCAGGTGTTGGATTTGGAGGTAGGAGAGCACTTTGGGGACAGTGACCACAATTCGGTGACGTTTACGTTAATGATGGAAAGGGATAAGTATACACCGCAGGGCAAGAGTTATAGCTGGGGGAAGGGCAATTATGATGCCATTAGACGTGACTTGGGGGGGATAAGGTGGAGAAGTAGGCTGCAAGTGTTGGGCACACTGGATAAGTGGGGCTTGTTCAAGGATCAGCTACTGCGTGTTCTTGATAAGTATGTACCGGTCAGGCAGGGAGGAAGGCGTCGAGCGAGGGAACCGTGGTTTACCAAGGAAGTGGAATCTCTTGTTAAGAGGAAGAAGAAGGCCTATGTGAAGATGAAGTGTGAAGTTTCGGTTGGGGCGATGGATAGTTACAAGGTAGCGAGGAAGGATCTAAAGAGAGAGCTAAGACGAGCAAGGAGGGGACATGAGAAGTATTTGGCAGGAAGGATCAAGGAAAACCCAAAAGCTTTCTATAGGTATGTCAGGAATAAGCAAATGACTAGGGAAAGAGTAGGACCAGTCAAGGACAGGGATGGGAAATTGTGTGTGGAGTCTGAAGAGATAGGCGAGATACTAAATGAATATTTTTCGTCAGTATTCACTCAGGAAAAAGATAATGTTGTGGAGGAGAATGCTGAGCCCCAGGCTAATAGAATAGATGGCATTGAGGTACGTAGGGAAGAGGTGTTGGCAATTCTGGACAGGCTGAAAATAGATAAGTCCCCGGGACCTGATGGGATTTATCCTAGGATTCTATGGGAGGCCAGGGAAGAGATTGCTGGACCTTTGGCTTTGATTTTCATGTCATCATTGGCTACAGGAATAGTGCCAGAGGACTGGAGGACAGCAAATGTGGTCCCTTTGTTCAAAAAGGGGAGCAGAGACAACCCCGGCAACTATAGACCGGTGAGCCTCACGTCTGTAGTGGGTAAAGTCTTGGAGGGGATTATAAGGGACAAGATTTATAATCATCTAGATAGGAATAATATGATCAGGGATAGTCAGCATGGCTTTGTGAAGGGTAGGTCATGCCTCACAAACCTTATTGAGTTCTTTGAGAAGGTGACTGAACAGGTAGACGAGGGTAGAGCAGTTGATGTGGTGTATATGGATTTCAGCAAAGCATTTGATAAGGTTCCCCACGGTAGGCTATTGCAAAAAATACGGAGGCTGGGGATTGAGGGTGATTTAGAGATGTGGATCAGAAATTGGCTAGCTGAAAGAAGACAGAGGGTGGTGGTTGATGGGAAATGTTCAGAATGGAGTACAGTCACAAGTGGAGTACCACAAGGATCTGTTCTGGGGCCGTTGCTGTTTGTCATTTTTATCAATGACCTAGAGGAAGGCGCAGAAGGGTGGGTGAGTAAATTTGCAGACGATACTAAAGTCGGTGGTGTTGTCGATAGTGTGGAAGGATGTAGCAGGTTACAGAGGGATATAGATAAGCTGCAGAGCTGGGCTGAGAGGTGGCAAATGGAGTTTAATGTAGAGAAGTGTGAGGTGATTCACTTTGGAAGGAATAACAGGAATGCGGAATATTTGGCTAATGGTAAAGTTCTTGAAAGTGTGGATGAGCAGAGGGATCTAGGTGTCCATGTACATAGATCCCTGAAAGTTGCCACCCAGGTTGATAGGGTTGTGAAGAAGGCCTATGGAGTGTTGGCCTTTATTGGTAGAGGGATTGAGTTCCGGAGTCGAGAGGTCATGTTGCAGCTGTACAGAACTCTGGTATGGCCGCATTTGGAGTATTGCGTACAGTTCTGGTCACCGCATTATAGGAAGGACGTGGAGGCTTTGGAGCGGGTGCAGAGGAGATTTACCAGGATGTTGCCTGGTATGGAGGGAAAATCTTATGAGGAAAGGCTGACGGACTTGAGGTTGTTTTCGTTGGAGAGAAGAAGGTTAAGAGGAGACTTAATAGAGGCATACAAAATGATCAGGGGGTTGGATAGGGTGGACAGTGAGAGCCTTCTCCCGCGGATGGAAATGGCTGGCACGAGGGGACATAACTTTAAACTGAGGGGTAATAGATATAGGACAGAGGTCAGAGGTAGGTTCTTTACGCAAAGAGTAGTGAGGCCGTGGAATGCCCTACCTGCTACAGTAGTGAACTCGCCAACATTGAGGGCATTTAAAAGTTTATTGGATAAACATATGGATGATAATGGCATAGTGTAGGTTAGATGGCTTTTGTTTCGGTGCAACATCGTGGGCCGAAGGGCCTGTACTGCGCTGTATTGTTCTATGTTCTATGTTCTATGCCCGCACGGTCGCCGCGGCACCAGTCGGGTGCCCCTGAAATATGCCCCCGCGGCGATTTTCCGCCAGCGACAGGCCAAACTCCCGCCAAGATCTAACGAGCCTCGCCGCCGTGGTTCAAACCTGGTGCCACCCAGCGGGAGCCCGGACCCGCGGCCTATATGGACGTCCTGGTGTGGGGGGCGGAGGGATCTGACACCGGGGGGGGGGGCGCCTCCACGGGGTCCAGGCCCGCGATCGGGGGCTTCGGATCGGCAGGCAGCCGCGATCTGGAGGGGGCCAACCTCCGTCTGCGCGGGCCTGCTGTTCGGTTGCCGACATGTTGCTCCGCTCCGGTGTGGAGATGGCAACCACGCCAATGTGCCGCCGCGGAGACGGCCGTTGCGCAAATGTGCGGACCCGTGCCGGCCGTGCAGAGCCAGCGTTCGGAACTGGAGCAGCGCACAGCACTCCGATGCCGGGGCATGAGGTCCTGCAGCAGGAGTTCAGGGAGCTAGGCAGAAAGTTAAAAGACAGGACCTCTAGAGTTGTAATCTCGGGATTACTCCCTGTGCAACGTGCCAGTGAGGCTAGAAATAGGAAGATAGAGCAGTTAAACAGCTGGTGTAGGAGGGAGGGTTTCCGTTATCTGGATCACTGGGAGCTCTTCCAGGGCAGGTGTGACCTGTATAAGAAGGACGGGTTGCATCTAAACTGGAGAGACATAAATATCCTGGCCGCAAGGTTTGCTAGTGTCACACAGGAGGGTTTAAACTAGTATGGCAGGGGGGTGGGTACCGGCGCAATAGGTCAGAAAGTGAAAACATTGAGGGCGAACTAGGGAATAGTGCCAGTATGGTTCTGAGGAAGAGCAGACAGGGAGATGTTGCTGAAAACAGCGGGTCTGGTGGCCTGAAGTGCATATGTTTTAATGCAAGAAGTATAACGGGTAAGGCAGATGAACTTAGAGCTTGGATTAGTACTTCGAACTATGATGTTGTTGCCATTACAGAGACCTGGTTGAGGGAAGGACAGGATTGGCAGCTAAACGTTCCAGGATTTAGATGTTTCAGGCGGGATAGAGGGGGATGTAAAAGGGGTGGCGGAGTTGCGCTACTGGTTAGGGAGGATATCACAGCTGTACTACTGGAGGAGACCTCAGTGGGCAGCGAGGCTATATGGGTAGAGATCAGGAATAAGAAGGGTGCAGTCACAATGTTGGGGGTTTACTACAGGCCTCCCAACAGCCAACAGGAGATAGAGGAGTAGATAGGTAGACAGATTTTGGAAAGGAGTAAAAGCAACAGGGTTGTTGTGATGGGAGACTTCAACTTCCCCAATACTGACTGGGACTCACTTAGTGCTAGGGGCTTGGACGGGGCAGAGTTTGTAAGGAGCATCCAGGAGGGCTTCTTAAAACAATATGTAGATTGTCCAACTAGGGAAGGGGCTGTACTGGACCTGGTATTAGGGAATGAGCCCGGCCAGGTGGTAGAAGTTTCAGTGGGAGCATTTCGGGAACAGTGACCACAATTCAGTAAGTTTTAAAGTGCTGGTGGACAAGGAATAGAGTGGTCCTAGGGTGAATGTACTAAATTGGGGGAAGGCTAATTATAACAATATTAGGCGGAACTGAAGAACCTAGATTGGGGCGGATGTTTGAGGGTAAATCAACATCTGACATGTGGGAGGCTTTCAAATGTCAGTTGAAAGGAATTCAGGACCGGCAATTTCCTGTGCGGAAGAAGGATAAATACAGCAAATTTCAGGAACCTTGGATAACGAGAGATATTGTAGGCCTCATCAAAAAGAAAAAGGAGGCATTTGTCAGGGCTAAAAGGCTGAGAACAGACGAAGCCTGTGTGGAATATAAGGAAAGTAGGAAGGAACTTAAGCAGGGAGTCAGGAGGGCTAAAAGGGGTCATGAAAAGTCATTGGCAAATAGGGTTAAAGAAAATCCCAAGGCCTTTTACACGTACATAAAAAGCAAGAGGGTAGCCAGGGAAAGGGTTGGCCCACTGAAGGATAGGCAAGGGAATCTATGTGTGGAGCTTGAGGAAATGGGTGGGGTACTAAATGAATACTTTGCATCAGTATTCACCAAAGAGAAGGAATTGGTGGATATTGAGTCTGGAGAAGGATGTGTAGATAGCCTGGGTCACATTGAGGTCCAAAAAGACGAGGTGTTGGGCGTCTTGAAAAATATTAAGGTAGATAAGTCCCCAGGGCCTGATGGGATCTACCCCAGAATACTGAAGGAGGCTAGAGAGGAAATTGCTGAGGCCTTGGCAGAAATCTTTGGATCCTCTCTGTCTTCAGGTGATGTCCCGGAGGACTGGAGAATAGCCAATGTTGTTCCTTTGTTTAAGAAGGATTGCAAGGATAACCCAGGGAACTACAGGCCGGTGAGCCTTACGTCAGTGGTAGGGAAATTACTGGAGAGAATTCTTCGAGACAGGATCTACTCCAATTTGGAAGCAAATGGACGTATTAGTGAGAGGCAGCACGGTTTTGTGAAGGGGACTACGTGTCTCACTAACTTGATAGAGTTTTTCGAAGAGGTCACAAAGATGATTGATGCAGGTAGGGCAGTGGATGTTGTCTATATGGACTTCAGTAAGGCCTTTGACAAGCTCCCTCATGGCAGACTGGTACAAAAGGTGAAGTCACATGGGATCAGGGGTGAGCTGGCAAGATGGATACAAAACTGGCTAGGTCATAGAAGGCAGAGAGTAGCAATGGAAGGATGCTTTTCTAATTGGAGGGCTGTGACGAGTGGTGTTCCACAGGGATCAGTGCTGGGACCTTTGCTGTTTGTAGTACATATAAATGATTTGGAGGAAAATGTAACTGGTCTGATTAGTAAGTTTGCAGATGACACAAAGGTTGGTGGAATTGCGGATAGCGATGAGGACTGTCAGAGGATACAGCAGGATTTAGATTGTTTGGAGACTTGGGCGGAGAGATGGCAGATGGAGTTTAATCTGGACAAATGTGAGGTAATGCATTTTGGAAGGTAGAGAATATATAGTGAATGGTAGAACCCTCAAGAGTATTGACAGTCAGAGAGATATAGGTGTACAGGTCCACAGGTCACTGAAAGGGGCAACGCAGGTGGAGAAGGTAGTCAAGAAGGTATACGGCATGCTTGCCTTCATTGGTCGGGGCATTGAGTCTAAGAATTGGCAAGTCATGTTGCAGCTGTATAGAACCTTAGTTAGGCCACACTTTGAGTCTAGTGTTCAATTCTGGTTGCCATTCTACCAGAAGGATGTGGCGGCTTTAGAGAGGGTGCAGAAGAGATTTACCAAGATGTTGCCTGGTATGGAGGGCATTAGCTATGAGGAGCGGTTGAATAAACTCGGTTTGTTCTCATTGGAATGACAGAGGTTGATGGGCGACCTGATGGAGGTCTACAAAATTATGAGGGGCATAATTTAATAAACTTGGCCTGGAGGCCCGTCGATGCCGGCGTCGCTCGCACCAGTTTTGACTCCGGCATCAACACTTGGCCGTGATATCGGGGAATCTCGGCCCATGTCTTGCCCCTTTCAAATCACCCATGAGCTCAGTGGCTTGCTCGGCCATTTCTAGGCACATATAGGCCAGATCTGATAAGGGTGGCAGGTTTTCTTCTCTAAAAGACATTAGTGAGCCAGATGAGACTTTACAACAATTGATTATAGGACGCAATTCTGCCAAAACATTTTGAAGTTTGGTCTTCGGCGGGAAATGCAGTGTGATTCTTGTTGGGTGAGTTGCCAAGATACAGATCGCTATCCACCCACACTGAGACATTTTTTGGGAATGAGGGTGTGTGTTTTGCACCGGCACTGAGAGGGGTGGGGCCTAAACACGTTGGAGCGCCATTTCTAAAGGGTGTCCTAATCTCAGTGTCAGTTAAAACCCGCACCACCATCCTCGCCGGCTTCGGGGTTTCAGGGCCCGCCCACCATGAATTCACACCAGCATCAGCCCCCTCTCATCCCCCCCGTGATCGCTGGCATCGAGGCCCTGTGTTCAGGCTTTCCTGCCAATCAGCTGTACCATCGCCCCCGCCCCTCCCAGGTGAACAGCACTCTGCTATGGTGTCACCAGATGCACTGCATTCATGCCCTCCCCCCTTCATGTCCCCTTTACAGATCCTGCCCCTTTCAGGCCCCGCACCGGGCGTCAGGTGCAACGCAGCCAGAGAACCGCCCACCGAGTTTCATGGTCACCATTTCTGAGACTAGCTTTCAGTTCCAGATTTAGTAATTGAATTTAAATTCCAGCAGCTGCTGTGGCAGGATTTGAACCCTTGTCCCCAGGGCATTAGCCCAGAGACCTCTGGATTAATAGTCCCATGACAATATCACTAACTCATGAATAGAGGAGGCTGAAAGAGGAGCTCTCTGCCAGCTTGAAAGCTTAACAATAGGAATAACAGCTGAGCCCCGGAGTCAGCAGCATATGCAAAAATATATTTATAACAGTGTGACCCATAATATGGCCTGGATGTTTCCCTTCACCTGTAGCTCTCAGCAGACTCACTCCTTCCTATTGCCTCTGTTCATGATCTGTCAGACTGTGGAATATTATTGAGATTTAATGCCCTTCACTACTCTCTCTTCACCCATTGAATGTTTTCTGATGGACAAGTGAGCAGGAGGATTAGTCCCACCCTTCATAAGAGGCATGAGTAGTTTTTTACATTTGTGCTTGTTCAGGGTGAATTCCAGGAGGCCATTTTTTCGGTATGTTTCCAATTCTGCTGACGGGATAAGAAAGGCATAACTTGAATTGATGCAGCAGCTTCTACAACCTTAGGACGACACAAAGCACCTCACAACCACCACAGTATTTTTGAAGAATAGTCACTGTCAAAATACAGCAGGTAACGCAGCAGCCTATTGGTGCGTTGCACCTGACGCCCGGTGCGGGGCCTGAAAGGGGCAGGATCTGTAAAGGGGACATGAAGGGGGGAGGGCATGAATGCAGTGCAAGACCTTACAAACCGTGCTGAAATGAATGACCGGACCATCTGCTTCAGGTGTGTACCGTTAAGATTGTGGGAGAGGCAGCAATTGAGAACCGTGCCGGGCGTCGATCGGTTTGCTATCTAACCGCCCGCTCCCGTTGCAAAATCAAAATCACGCCGTGGCGCGGTGAGAAACGAATACTCACCACTCTCCATCCAATAAACAGGAAAGACCCCATATCTAATGGCTTCCCGTGATCTAACTGCCTCCCCAGTACGTGGTGTGGGTGGAGCAGGGCATGTCAGATGGCAGGGGATGTGAGGGGGGGGGAGCAATGATGCAATGAAAGGTCCTGGGGAGGAAGACACCGCTGGTTGTCAGTCTCTCACACTCACTGATTTCTTACAGATATTACATGTGATGGATGATATCTTGGACCCCGTGGAGGTTGCCAGACGCCGGAGAAGGTGATGGCAGCAGCGTCGACAGAGACTCGAGGCGGCAGCCCATGTGCAGGGCCGGGACCCGCCCCACACCCTGAGGACCCGGCCGTCCATCAGTCCAGGGAGGGACTCAAAGGGGGAGTCCGATGATGGTCCAAGGTGTAGAGGCTTTGATGGTCTTTCAAACAGATGACCGACAGCGCCTGCCGCAGGAGCCTCCGCCTCAACAAGGACATGGTGCGGCACCTGTGCCATTTCCTCGCAGATTTGGAAGCATGTGGAGGGACGGGGATACCTACTCCTGGTGGGCATCAAGGTCATCCCAGCCCTGAACCTCTACACCTCAGGATCATTCCAGGGCTCGAGCGGGGACTTGTGTTGGCATTTCACAAGCTACAGCTCACAAGTACACCCTTGAGGTCATGGATGCCCCGTTTGCCCGGGCAGCAAACTATATAAATTTTGACATGGATCAGGCCCAAACAGATGCCCAGGCAGCAAAATTCTCTGCTATCGACAGGACGCCGCAGGTCCAGGGGGTAAAAGGTGGCACGCATGTCGGCTTGCATGCACCGGGCCATCAAAGAGTGGCATGGGAACTCACTGAACATCCAGCTTGTGTGCGACCACCACATGAAGATCATACACAAGTGTGCACACTTCCCAGGGAGTGTGCACGACAGTTGCATCCTAGGGCAGTCGGACATTCCCGGCCTCTTCAAGGAACACCCAAGGATGGCCGGTTGGCTCTTGGGGGATAAAGGGTGCCCGCTGAGGACCCGGCTAATGACGCCAGTACGGAGGCCGGTGACCGATGCAGATACCTGATACAACAAGGCCCATGTGGCCACGCTTACTGTCACTGAGCAGTGCATCGGACTGCTCAAAATGTGTTCCGATGCGTCAACCGCTCTGGTGGTGCACTGTAGTACACCACCCAGAGGGTCGCCACTTTGTGGTGGTGTGCTGTTTCCTCCACAACCTGGAACAGCAGCGGAGCAACGTGCTGGAGGTGGAGGGGGAGGAACATGTGGCCACCTCCGAGCAGGTCGGCGAGGAGGTGCCGGGCCAGGGGGGGGCTGGAGGACGAGCCCGTGGATGACCCTCAGGACCAACTGGAGGATGGAGGACAGGCGCCAGCGGTGATGGCCCTTCAAGCCTGGAGGGCCGGGGAAGCCATCATCCACGCCTGCTTCACATAGGATGCGGCTTTCTCCATCATCTCACCCCCTCCAGTCTCCTCCCCCTCCCTCCCCCCTCTCTCTCCCTTCCCCCACACCCATTCCCTCCTCCACCCATTCTCCGTGTCCTGCATTGACCATCCTGTTCCACCCCCTCAGGTCATCCCAGGGTGACGGTACTGTGTCGGCGCTGTCAACGGGTCACTGTCGAGGGCAGGGGGGTGATGATAACCCTCTGAGAGCTGAGTGCTGGTGCTCCTCATTCTATGCCATAGCCTGACTCCTGCCTTACTGCTGAGTGCTCGCTCACACCCATCACCTGGACGTGGTGTGCCAGGGAGGGATGGTGTGTGGGAAATCCAAGACCGCCATACCCGGGGGGCTGAGGCAGGGGATTGGTGGTCAGCCCGCAAAGTGGAAGAAAGTGCCAGAGGCGTCATATTTCTTGGATGCAACGTTTTTTAATGCCGTACATATGTGCCCCCAACTGCCCTTAGCCTCTGATGGTGCTGCCCCCCGTCCCCACCACTCCCAACCCTTCCACCCACCCTTCCCCCCCACCCCGCCCTATCCTTCTCCCCCTCACCCCTCTATATCTCTTTTCCCCCAGTGCCACCTCAGTGATCCTTGACCTGCTTAGCCTTCCTGCTTGACCGCTGCATCTAGGTGTGTTCCCAGGATGCACATCAGACGTGGAGGTAGCCTCCTTTCTTACTGAATTCTGTGGCCTTCAATGCCCCTGGCGGGTGTCCTCTGGTGGCCCTGGGGCCAGAGGAGCCCGACCCATTTGCTGGCGGCACATGCCTCGCCGTGCAACCCTATTCCGGATGCTGATTCCGAGACGCACCGTTTTAAAAAGGCTGGAACTTGGGGAACTGGTGGCTGCCATCGCCACACCATCGGGTGACCCTGGGTTTGCACGCAGCATGCCCCACCTCCCGGTCGGTGCCTATCAGGCCCCGGAGTCACCTCGGGGCAGCTGGATTGAGCTCCGGCTGCCCCTGCATCATCTGGCTCTGCCAGCCCTGGCGGCTCCCCAATGTCTGCAGCATGGTGCCAACGCCCTCGGCAATTCTCCTCAGTAGTGGTGGTGGTGGAGGGGGGGGGGGTCTGTTGGGGGGATGGGGAGTTGGGTGGGTGGATGAGGGGATGGGGCGGGTCAGCCGGCAGGCCAGCATGGGTGGCACTGCTGGACATGGGTGGGGCTGCTCACGGAATAGTGCGGGAAAGGGGCGGTGCCAGGCTCATGATCGGGGAGATCATGGGTGGGTGGCGGACAAGGCCAGTGATCCTCTTATGGCATTGGGTGCCGGTCATTCTGGTGACGCTCCCCGAGCTGACGGTTGCTGCCACCTCCTCCCAGGCGACATTGGCTGTCCTGGGCTGACCCTCCTAGCCCCTCGGGGGACAGAGGCATCCCGGCTGGACTCTTCCGCGTAAAACAATCTGGTAAGTGGATCGATTAACATTTGATACCGGTGATGGTGTCGCTGGGTCGAGCATTGAGGAGCTCGCGGCAGTTCCCACTCGCTACCGCACTTCAAAACCTTTCCATTAAATCGCGCTCAGTGTCTGTCAGCAATACAGGTGCTTGAGAAATTATTACAAATATTTATTTTTGTTTGAAAACACTGGGTGCAGTTTGAGCAAAGGCGTTGAAAAGCATGCTGCTGCTTTACTTATAAAGAATTCCATTGTCAAAGGCTGAATATACTTGGATGGAAAAAAAAAGTAAAATATCAAAGACGACTGGATAAAGGTCCCCACACCCGAATGAGGCACAGGTTGACTACAGCACAGTGAACCAATCACCAAATCTAACCTCCAACAAAAACAGATGTCAAATTAAACGCCTCCTCCCACCTCACTAAAAACACCAATTGAGTTCATTCAAACCTGCAATAGGGCCTGGGAGAGTGGAGACTGAACCTAATTGCCCGACTCAGTGGTTGACTGATAGTCCAATTACCCCAGGAGCCAGCTTCAGTGTTCATGTGCCTGTGAGGCTGCTTGTAGAACTCAGTTGTACATCAAAGGCATGTTATGGCACATGAAACAGTTGGGAATCAAAATCACTGGGGTAGGTTTCTGGGCATTCAGAATCTCTAGACTATTGGCAAGGGATAGGGATAAAGCAGAAAGCACAATTTTTAAATAAAGGAATTAATGTATTCCATTTTTAATAAAGGATTTTACTGCTGGGGTGAGAGCTTTTCCCATATGGGGTCTGGTCCTTTCTAACTTGTTACAAAATAATTGGAAAATAGTCTAGAATAGAGCTTTGTTGTTCAGGCAAAAGTGGAAATTTGCCGTTGGCTTCACCTCCAATAAAACATATAATCATACAGTCATTAGTTAAAAACAGTAAATATTTTATGTATCCTGGCCAAGGCCAGTCTTTCAATAACAAACTCCTCTATTGCAGTGATGAAGAAGGTCGCAGCCGCAGCTTACAACACGTGTGTCCAGGCCTGCGGACCTATGGAGATGTCAGTCCAGGTTGGAACAACATGTTTTAAGTCCCGCCTTGCATTTCCTATTGGGCGAGCTAACAGCTGTTTAATCGGGGAATTCATATTCTATGAAGCCCACCAGGAGATCTATTGCCAATCCCCCGTGTCCTTCGTGGGAACTATAACATCCGTCCCCCCTCAAGTCCGTTTCTCCCTCAGTATTCCCGCGGTGAGAAGGTCTCTTCCGCCTCTTCACGATTGGTCTGAGGTTCGTCGAGAGTGGAGCAGGAGGTGTGAAGCAAATTGGAGATCTTCCCGTCCGGAGGGAGTGCTGAAGAGTTAGCGACGCAGATTACTTCTCAGTATCTGCTACAGTCGGAACACCTGCTTCCTCTGCTTCTATCTCGGAACCTGAGTCCTCATTATCAGGGGAGACAGACAAAAGGTTCTCTTCAGGCTGTTGCCCGACACCAGCAGCGGCCACCGCTATGGTCCATACTGAGTCTTGGACGAGACAGTACGAGACAGACTCCTTACTTCTGAGGTGGTCCAGGTGTTTCTTCAAGACCTTAACCTGGATCTTCACTTCGTAGGACACTGGCCCCGTTTTCTCCAACATGACTTCAGGACACACAGGGGCCATCACCGAAGTTCTTCACATAGACCAGATCACCTGTTTTGAATGTTCTTTTGGATTTCGCAGAATCATAATTTCTTTGTTGGGACTCCACCCTTCCTACCAGGTTTGGGATTAATCATAGATCATAGAATTTACAGTGCAGAAGGAGGCCATTTGGCCCATCGAGTCTGCACCGGCTTTTGGAAAGAGCACCCTACACAAGGTCAACACCTCCACCCTATCCCCATAACCCAGTAACCCCACCCAACACTAAGGGCAATTTTATCATGGCCAATCCACCTAACCTGCACATCTTTGGACTGTGAGAGGAAACCGGAGCACCCGGAGGAAACCCACGCACACATGGGGAGGATGTGCAGACTCCGCACAGACAATGACCCAAGCCGGAATCGAACCTGGGACCCTGGAGCTGTGAAGCAATTGTGCTATCCCCAATGCTACCGTGTTGGCCGGAGGCTTAATCTTGTGCAAAGCCACCATCACATTAACAGTTTTGCTGGGGCAATTCCTTTTGTGGTACGAGGAGTGGTCCTATAATTGAATACAAACCATGCCAATTTCTCTGTGAGAAACACAGAAAAAACTGGAAAATCACAGCAGATCTGACAGCATTTGTGGAGAGAGAAGGGAGCTAATGTTTGGAGTCTGGATGACTCGACAAAGAGTCACCCAGGAACCAGGTATTCTCGATTGTAGCATGGGAGATCATGTGGCGTATCTCCAAACATTTGGAGTGTGCATCTACCAGAATCAAAACACGGAACAGATAAAAGACCTGGTAAAGTTCTCTCACCCATGGCCTGCCTGGCCAGTCCCATGGGAGTATGGAGGCTAAAGGAGGGAGTTTCTGATTCTCCTGGCATGAATCGCACTGCTTCACCAAGACCGTGATGTTGGAGTCAAGACTAGGCCACCGGATGTGGCTCCTGGCAAAACATTTTCATTTTAGAGACCCCAGGTGGCCATTGTGTAGCTTCAGTGGAATTTGGCGCCGTGCTGGGCGGGGTACAACTACCCAGGACCACTAAAGAGTGATACCGTCCTCAACACTGAGCTTGTCTTTCCTGGTCAGATAAGGTTTCATGCCATCTGAGAGTTGTCCTCGGACTCTGCCATTCGGGATCATATGCTTTAATTTTGACAGTGTTGGGCCCTTTTGCATTCAGGTCTTGATTTGTTTTGCAGATGCTGGTAATGTCTTTAAACAATTCAGGGTCATCGTGACCTCTTCCAACGCTGGCAAAGGAGCTGGGCTTGTGGGCAGCAGAGGTGACTCAAGGCATCAGCATTAACTATTTGCATTCCAAGGCGATGCTCTAAGAGATATTGATAAGCTGTAAGTAACAGATCCCAACACTGTATCTGGGCAGAGTCAATAGGAAGGATTGCTTTATCCTCCTTAAAAAATCCCAATAGGGGCTTCTGATTGGTCACGATATAAAATGTCTGCCAAAGGAATACCGGTGAAATTCTTTTTACATCAAACACGAACGCCAAGCCCTCCTTCACGATTTGAGAATAATTCTGCTCGGCATCAGTGACTTTAATCTGCATATAGATTGGGTGACTCAAATTAGTCACAATACAATAGAGGAGGAATTTCTGGAGTGCACACAGGATGGTTTTCTGGACCAGTATAGACTCCGTACAGTGCAGGTGGCCATTCGGCCCATCGAGTATGCACCTACCCTTTGAAAGACGACTCTAACTAGTCCCAACCCTCCGCTCTATTCCTACAAACCTCCTCAATCCACCAACCCTGCACATCTTTGGATTGTGGGAGGAAACCGGAGCACCTGAAGGATACCCACGCAGACACAAGGAAAATGTGGAACCTACAAGGGAACAGGCCATCTTGGACTGGATTAATTGGCAATCTAGGGTTAGTTGGCAATCTAATTCAGAGAGAACCCTTGGGGATGAGTGACCAGAATATGGTAGAATATGGTGAATAGTGAGGTAGTTGATTCTGAGACAAGGTCCTGAATTTCAATAAAGGTAACTATGAGACATGAACTGGCTGTGATGGACTGGGAAACATTGCTGAAAGGAAGGACAGTGGATAGGAAACGGCAGGCAAATAGGTGAACTCCAAAAGTTGTTTCTTCCAATTTGGCGCAAGAGTGGAAAGGGAACTGTGGCAAAACCATGGCTTACAAGGGAAATTAGAGATAGGATTCGATTCAAAGAAGAGGCGTACAAATTAGCAAGAAAAAGCAATAGACCAGAGGATTAGGAACAGTTTAAAATTCAGCAAAGGCAGACCAAGGGATTGATTAAGAAGGGGAAATTACAATATGAAAGTAAACTAGCAGGGAACATAAAAACTGACTAAAAGTTTCTATAGGTATTTAAAGAGAAAAAGATTGATAAAAACAAATGTAGGCTCCTTACAGTCAGAAACCGGGGGTATTCATAACAGAGAACAAAGAAATGGCTGAGGAACTAAATTCGTACTTTGCTTCTGTCTTCACAAAAGAAGACATGAATAATGTATCGGAAGTTCAGAGAATAATGTATCAGAAGTTCTGAGAAACACACATTTTAGTGAGGAGCCGAAGGAAATTAGTATTAGTATAGAAATAGTTTTGGGGAAATTAATGGGATTGAAGGCAGGCAAATCTCCAGAGCCTGATAATCTCCATCCCAGAGTACTTAAGGAAGTGGCTCTAGAAATAGTAGATCCATTGGTGGTCATTTTCCAAAATTCTTTGGACTCTGGAATGGTTCCTACAGATTGGAATGCAGCAAATGTAACCCCTGCTATTCAAAAAGGGAGAGAGAGAGAAAACAGGGAACTATAGACCTGTGAATCTAACGTCCTTAGTAGGGAAGTTGCTGGAGTCCATTATTAAGGATTTCATAGCACAGCATTTGGAAGTAGTAGTGTAATCCGACAAAGTCAGCATGATACAGGAAAGGAAAATCATGCTTGACAATTCTACTAGAATTCTTTGAAGATATAAC
This sequence comes from Scyliorhinus torazame, assembly GCF_047496885.1. Taxonomy (NCBI): domain Eukaryota; kingdom Metazoa; phylum Chordata; class Chondrichthyes; order Carcharhiniformes; family Scyliorhinidae; genus Scyliorhinus; species Scyliorhinus torazame. Next base: position 294,407,898 of record NC_092709.1, on the reverse strand, counting down.
TAGTAGAGTTGACTAGGGAGAACTAGTGGATGTGGTTTATTTAGACTTCCAGTAGGCCTTCGACAACATAAGAACATAAGAACTAGGAGCAGGAGTAGGCCATCTGGCCCCTCGAGCCGCTCCGCCATTCAATGAGATCATGGCTGATCTTTTTTGGACTCAGCTCCACTTTCCGGCCTGAACAGCATAACCCTTAATCCCTTTACTGTTCAAAAAACTATTTATTTTTATGAAGCAGCCTCAACTGTTTCACTGGGCAAGGAATTTCATAGACTCACAACCCTTTGGGTAAAGAAGTTCCTCCTAAACTCAGTCCTAAATCTACTTCCCCTTATTTTGAGGCTAGTCCCCTAGTTCTGCTTTCACCCGCCAGTGGAAACAACCTGCCCGCATCTATCCTATCTATTCCCTTCATAATTTTATATGTTTCTATAAGATCCCCCCGCATCCTTCTAAATTCCAACGAGTACAGTCCCAGTCTACTCAACCTCTCCTCATAATCCAACCCCTTCAGCTCTGGGATTAACCTAGTGAATCTCCTCTGCACACCCTCCAGCGCCAGTACGTCCGTTCTCAAGTAAGGAGACCAAAGCTGAACACAATACTCCAAATGTGGCCTCACTAACACCTTATACAATTGCAGCATAACCTCCCTAGTCTTAAACTCCATCCCTCTAGCAAGGAAGGACAAAACTCCATTTGCCTTCTTAATCACCTGTTGCATCTGTAAACCAACTTTTTGCGACTCATGCACCAGCACACCCAGGTCTCTCTGCACAGCGGCATGTTTTAATATTTTATCATTTAAATAATAATCCCTTTTGCTATTATTCCTACCAAAATGGATAACCTCACATTGGTCAACATTGTATTCCGTCTGCCAGACCCTAGCCGATTCACTTAACCTACCCAAATCCCTCTGCAGACTTCCGGTATCCTCTGCACTTTTTGCTTTACCACTCATCTTCGTGTCGCCTGCAAACCTGGACACATTGCACTTGGTCCCCAACTCCAAATCATCTATGTAAATTGTGAACAATTGTGGGCCCAACACTGAACCCTAAAGGGGACCACTAGCTACTGATTGCCAACCAGAGAAACACCCATTAATCCCCACTCTTTGCTTTCTATTAATTAACCAATCCTCTATCCATGCTACTACTTTACCCTTAATGCCATGCACCTTTATCTTATGCAGCAATCTATTGTGTGGCACCTTGTCAAAAGCTTTCTGGAAATCCAGATATACCACATCCATTGGCTCCCCGTAATCTACCGCACTGGCAATGCCCTCACAAAATTCCACTAAATTAGTTAGGCACGACCTGCCCTTTATGAACCCATGCTGCGTCTGCCCAATGGGACAATTTCCATCCAGGTGCCTCGCTATTTCTTCCTTGATGATAGATTCCAGCATCTTCCCTACTACCAAAGTTAAGCTCACTGGCCTATAATTACCCGCTTTCTGCCTACCTCCTTTTTTAAACAGTGGTGTCACGTTTGCTAATTTCTAATCCGCCAGGATCACCCCAGAGTCTAGTGAATTTTTGTAAATTATCACTAGTGCACTTGCAATTTCCCTAGCCATCTCTTTTAGCACCCTTGGATGCATTCCATCAGGGCCAGGAGACTTGTCTACCTTCAGCCCCATTAGCTTGCCCATCACTACTTCCTTAGTGATAACAATCATCTCAAGGTCCTCACCTGTCATAGCCTCATTTCCATCAGTCACTGGCATGTTATCTGTGTCTTCCGCTGTGAAGACCGACCCAAAAAACCTGCTCAGTTCCTCAGCCATTTCCTCACCTCCCATTATTAAATCTCCCTTCTCATCTTCTAAAGGACCAATATTTACCTTTTATTAAACTTTTACTATCTGTTTTTATATTCTGAGCAAGTTTACTATCATAATCTATCTTACTCTTCTTTATAGCTTTTTTAGTAGCTTTCTATTGCCCCCTAAAGATTTCCCAGTCCGCTAGTCTCCCACTAATCTTTGCCACTTTGTATGCTATGTGAGACAAGGTCTCACGTAGCAGATTAATATGTACAGTTAAAGCGTATGGGATTACAGGTAGTGTCTTGAGATGGATAGAAAGCTGGTTAGCAGACAGGAAGTAAAATGTTGGAATAAATGTGACTTTTTCTGATTGGCTGGCAGTGACTAGTGGGTACCGCAGGGATCTGTGCTAGAACCCCAACTATTCACATTATGTATTAATAATTAGGATGAGGGAACTAAATGTATTATCTCCAAATTTGCAGATGATGCAAAATTGGGTGGCAGGGTGAGCTGTGAGGAGGATGTAGAGATGCTTCAGCAGGATATGGACAGGCTGAGTGAGGTTATCCGCTTCGGTAGCAAAAATAAGAAGGGAGATTATTATTTGAATCAGTGTAAATTGAGAGAGGTGGATATTCAGTGAGACCTTGGTGGACATCGGTCGCTTGCAGGTACAGGAGGCAGTAAAGAAGGCAAATGGTATGTTGGCCTTCATTGTGAGAGGATTTGATGTTTTACTGCAGTTGTAGGATAACGGGTAAACCTTTTAGGATTGAGGTGAGGAGAAATTTCTTCACCCAGAGTGGGGAATTTGTAGAATTTGCTACCACAGAAAGTAGTTGAGTCCAAAACATTGTAGAATTTCAAGAAGGAATTAATAATAATAATCTTTATTGTTACAAGTAGGCTTACATTAACACTGCAATTAAGTTATGGTGAAAAGCCCCTAGTCGCCACATTCCGGCGCCTGTTCGGGTACACAGAGGGAGAATTCAGAATGTCCAAATTACCTAACAGCACGTCTTTCACAGGACTTGTGGGAGGAAACTCACGCAGACACAGAGAGAACATACAGACTCCGCACAGACAGTGACACAAGCCAGGAATCGAACCTGGGGCCTTGGCACTGTGAAGCAACAGTGCTAACCACTGTGCTAACGTGCCAGCCAATTGTCCCAAAGTGTCCAAAGGTGTGCAGGTTAGGCGGATTAACCATACTAATTCCTAGGAGGGAATTGGTAATTTCAAGAAGGAATTAGATATTGCTCTTGGGGCTAAAGGGATTAAGGGGGGAAGGTGGGATCAGGATTGAACTTGATGATCAGCCATGATCAGGCTCGAAGGGCCAAATGACCTCCTCCTGCTTCTATTTTCTATGTTTTCATCTGAGAGAGCCCTGGGTGCGGAGGCAATGGGTTTTTCCAGTGGTATGAAAGTACACTTCCAGCCCCATAAGGGGAAGCATCGTATGTCAGGATGTGTTCCTTTTTGGGATCAAGATGGGCCAATAAATTACTTTCTTGAAGGCCTCCACTGGTGGCGCCTGCGCAGATCATTTCTGATACTTTCACAATAGTACGTGTAATGGAGACAGCAAGGAGACCAAATTCAGGATAGACCTCCGATAATGAATAGGATGGGAATAGAGGGATACGGACCCAGGAAGTGTAGAAGATTTTACTTTAGTTGGGCAGCATGGTCGGCACGGGCTTGGAGTGCCGAATGGCCTGTTCCTGTGCTGTACTTTTCTTTGTGCTTTGTTCTTTGTAATAATTAGCGCTTACAAAGCCTGAAAAGGCAAGCAAGTACACGCATTTAGGCCCTTGTGCATGTTGATCGTAACGTATTTGTGGGAAGGCTCATCTAATTCGAATTGAAGATGGGCGTGGCTCATATCTTACTTAGTGAATGCCTGGCCACCTGCTAGCTTGGCATATAGGTCTTCTATTCGCAGCATAAGGTACCGATCCAGTTTGGAAACCCAATTGACAGTAAGCTTATAACCCACGCAGAGGCGGACTGATTTGTCCAGCTTAAGCTCGGGGATGACAAGCATTGCCCATTCTGCGAATTACACGGGTCTTATTATACCTAGATTTTCCAGCTGCCCAAATTCAGTCTCTACCTTCTCCAACAAGGAATATGCTCTAAAATATTTAGGCGTAGCGTCGGGATCAACATAATTTTTGGCTCTGGCCCCTTTTATTTTCAAAGGTCCTCCTGGAAGACTTCAGGGTATTTGCTGATTACTTCATACAGTCCTCCCATGCCCAGCCTAAAAATTACCAGTCAATTCAGCTTGATCCGCTGGAACCAATCTCTCCCCATAAGACTTGGTCCCTGTCCCCAGAAATGGTAAGCAGAAGTCGGTCTGATGGCTGCCTATAGGTCACCGGGGTCATTGTGGTGCCCTTAATTTGCAAAAGTTTCATCTGTGTCGATGGCTAGTCAGATCCTAATATCTCCTATACTCAAGGGTTGGATACCCGTTTGGTGGTGATCAAATATCTGCTGTCCAATGACAGACGGAAAGCCCCGTGTCTTCCTCCATTTCCAATGAGTGATGATTCACAAGCAGTACTTTGCACAAGATTAAGCCTCCGGCCAGCACGGTAGCATTGTGGATAGCACAAATGCTTCACAGCTCCAGGGTCCCAGGTTCGATTCCGGCTTGGGTCACTGTCTGTGCGGAGTCTGCACATCCTCCCCGCGTGCGCGTGGGTTTCCTCCGGGTGCTCCGGTTTCCTCCCACAGTCCAAAGATGTGCGGGTTAGGTGGATTGGCCATGCTAAATTGCCCATAGTGTCCAAAATTGCCCTTAGTGTTGGGTGGGGTTACTGGGTTATGGGGATAGGGTGGAGGTGTGGACCTTAGGTAGGGTGCTCTTTCCAAGAGCCAGTGCAGACTCGATGGGCCGAATGGCCTCCTTCTGCACTGTAAATTCTATGATTCTATCATTATTGGGGCAACCTTGGTCATGGTGATACGGTTTAGTTGCTTTGTCTCTGCTTTGGAGAGGGCATACCTGCATGGTATGGGCCTGTGCTGGCCGTGACTTCTTCCCTGAGTAGAACACGTGTTGTCTATTCCTATAGCTTTGCCTTGGCTATGCCTTTTTACAGTGCTTTCTATATTCCATCGTCTGACATCTGCAACCTTCTAGAAGGCATTCCCCAGAATCCTTAGGTGTGTCATAATATTTCCTTGACTGTTGGGGGACGTGAGCTGACCTCTGATTAGGTGATGAGCTTTATACACAGCTGCCTTCAGTTGAGCAATGCTCATTTTTGCACGAGACCCCTCCCCCCTAACTGGAAGACCTTGCTATGTGATGCCTCATGTAACTCCTGAGCCCCTTTTTCTGCGTTCTCCAGCGTTGGGGCTGTTCCAATGACTTGTTTTAGATCCAGATTGGGCTCTGCCTGTAACTTTTGCACTCTGCGTATTAGAACCAGTCTTGTCTGTTAACGGCATAGTGTTCGAGTTTACCGAAGAGAGGCATTTTGTTTCTTACTGGATTAGCCGTTTGTTTTGGATTCTGAAGATTGCTTGGAAAAACTTGCTTTTGCTTTCTCGTCGCCAATGTATCAACTTCACCAAGGCCAGTCTTCCACTAACAAACCCTTTTATTGCTGCAGTGAAAGAGGTGGCTTACAACACATGTGCCCCAGCCCGGGCATCTACTGTTCAGGGGTGGAACAGCGGGTTTAAGCACCTGCCATAAATTTCCTATTGGACAAGTTACCGCCTGCTTAATAAGGAAATTCAGATTCCATAAAGCCTATGGGGAGATCTGTTGCTGATCCCCGTCTCCTTCTTGGCCATTACAACACTTGATTCATACATTTGTGCATACATAACATACATTCATACCATACAAGCATAACACATTGCACCCTGCCATTATAGCACTTACTGCAGTTAAAATAAATAAAACAGCAAGTTAAATTTACATTATGCTACTTAGTAAGCTTATTGCACTGGGAACAAAAGACACCTTGAACAAATGTTTCCTAGCAATAGGCATTCTAAAGTGCGAGCCTAAAAGGAGCGTTTCAAATTGATGATATAAAGAGTGAGAGGGATCGCTCACAAAATGTATTTTATACAGGACTTATTTATCCACTTCCGCTTATTACACAGATGCACCTGAAACAAAAGCTATTTTTCCCTTCAAACAGTCAAGTTGGGTACAGTTTCTGAATATGTTTTGTTTTCTGTAAAATGGAAGGAACATTCTGGCAAACTGAGTAAATTTATGGTAACAGTGCAGTGCAACACTGATTTGGGGGCCGATTTAACTCACTTGGCTAGACAGCTGGTTCGTGATGCAAAGCAAGGCCAGCAGCATGGGTTCAATCCCTGTACCAGCTGAGGTTATTCATGAAGTCCCTTCTCAACCTAGCCCCTCGTCAGAGGTGTGATGATCCTCAGGGTAAATCACCCCCAGTCAGCTCTCCCCCCCCAAGAGTACATGCAATGATGACTATATACCAGTGAAGAGGAAAGACAGTAGGAAAAGGGATAATCAGCAATCGATACCTCATGAAATAAAGGAGGGTATCAAATTGAAAGAAAAGGCACACAAAGTGGCAAAGATTAGTGGGAAACTAGAGGATTGGGAAATCTTTAAAGGTCAACAGAAAGCCACAAAAAAAGCTATCAAGAAAAGTAAGATAGATTATGAAACTAAACTAGCTCAGAATATAAGAACAGATGGCAAAGATTTCTACAAATTCATTAAATGAAAAAGAGTAGCTAAGGTAAACATTGGTCCTTTAGAGGATGAGAAGGGGGATTTAATAACAGGAAATGAGGAAATGGCCGAGGCAGTTTGTGTCAGTCTTCACAGTGGAAGACACAAATAACACGCCAATAATTGTTGGCAAGGAGGCTATGGCAGGTGAGGTCCTAGAAACAATCATTATCACTAAGGAGGTAGTGTTGGGCAAGCTAATGGGGCTAAAGATAGACAAGTCTCCTGGCCTTGATGGAATGCATCCCAGGGTGCTAAAAGAGGTGGTGGGGGAAATAGCAAATGCGCTCGTGGTAATTTACCAAAATTCGCTGTACTCTGGGACAGTTCTGGCAGATTGGAAAACAGCAAATGTGACGCCACTGTTTAAAAAAGGAGGTCGAAAAAAGGTGGGTAACTGAAGGGCAGTTAGCTTAACTTTTGTAGTGGGGAACATACTTGAATCCATCATCAAGGAAGAAATAACGAGACATCTGGATAGAAATTGTCCCATTAGGCACACGCAGCATGGGTTCATGAAAGGCAGGTCATGTTTTACTTATTTATTGGAATTCTTTGAGGACATTACGAGTGCGGTGGACAACGGGAACCCATTGGATGTGGTGTATCTGGATTTCCAGGAGGCATTTGACAAGGTGCAGCACAAAAGGCTGCTGCATAAGATAAAGCCATGATGTGGAGATGCCGGCGTTGGACTGAGGTGAGCACAGTAGTCTTAGAACACCAAGTTAAAGTCCGACAGGTTTGTTTTGAATCACTAGCTTTCGGAGCACAGCTGATTCACCTGAGGAAGGAGCTGTGCTCTGAAAACTAGTAATTCGACACAAACCTGTTGGACTTTAACTTAGTGTTGTAAGACTTCTTACTGTGCATAAGATAAAGGCGCATGGTGCTCTGGGTAATGTATTAGCATGGATAGAGGATTGGTTAACTAAGAGAAAGCAAAGAAATGATAAATGGGTGTTTTTTGGGTTGGCGATCAGTGGCTAGTTGTGTGCCCTCAGGGATCAGTTTTGGGACCGCAATTGTTTACAATTTACATAGATGGTTTGGAGTTGGGGACCAAGTGTAATGTGTCAAAGTTTGCAGATGACACTAATATGAATGGTACTGTAAAGTGTGCAGAAACACTGAAATTCTGCAGAGGGATATAGTTAGTTTAAGTGAGTGGGCAAGGGTCTGGCAGATGAAGTACAATGCTGGCAAATGTGAGGTCACCATTTTGGTAGGAATAACAGCAAAATGGACTATTAATTAAATGGTAAAAAAATTGCAGCATGTTGCTGTGCAGAGCGACCTGGATGTCCTTGTGCATGAATTGCAAAAAGTTGGTTTGCAGATGCAGCAGGTAATTAAGAAGACAAATGGAATTTTGTCCTTCATTGCCAGGGTGATGGGGTGGGATTCTCCGAACCTCCTCGCTGGAATCGTGCTGGGCGCGGGGGCGGAGAATGGGTGTCAAACCCGCAATCAGTTCTGACGTCGCTCCCGCGATTCCCCAGTCGCCGGAGAATCGCCAGGGTTCCGATCGGGGCCCACCGATCAGCGGGCCCGCATGATCTGGAGGGGGCCTATCTTCTTAATGCCTGTCCGTGGTGTGGGTTCTGCCAGTCGCGCGGCGCGGCCGACCAAGGCCGCTGCCGTGCGCATGCACGGACCCCCCGACAGGAAGTGCAGCGCCCCGTATTGGCAGCCGGAGCTGCGAGGACTACTCCGGGGCCTACTAGCCCCCTGCAAATCGCAGAATCACCCTGGTCTTATTCCAGGTAAGTCCAAAGTGATTTGCGCGCGTTTTCTCCCGGGCATGGGGACATAGCCTCATTACTGGAGAATTCCGCCCATGGAGTTTAAAAACAGGGAGGTTATGTTGCAGCTGTATAGGCACTTTTGTGGCCTCAACTGGAGTGCTGTGTACACTTTTGGTCTCCTTACTTGAGAAAGGCTGCATGGCACTGGAGGGGGTGCAGAGGAGATTCATTAGGTTGATTCTGGAGCTGAGAGGATTGGCTTATGAAGAGAAACTGAGTAGACTGGGACTATACTCATTGGAATTTAGAAGAATGAGGGGGGAATCTGATAGAATCCTCTAAAATTATGAGGGGAATAGTTAAGATAGAAGCATTGGTGGGTGAAACTAGAATTGGGGGCTTAGCCACAAAAAAACCCTTTAAAAACATCCACAGACCACTCAAACATGTCCTCCTACATCCTCAGCCTGGTTGTAGGCCCAACAAAATCCTCAACTCGTTGCACTCCAGGTAAAAATCCCTTCATCCAGAAAGCAGCAAGTAAGTCCAAGGGGAAGAGGCAGCAGGCAAGCAGAAAAGCGAATAGCGAATAACACACAAACTCTCAGCTCAAGCCCCAGGCATTTGCAGCTGAGCAGCAGCAGCAAACACAACCTGCAGCTGGGAAGTGCTCTCAAAACTAATCACGCCAATTTCCTATTAGTAACAGCCTTCAACTGTGAAACTAGACTGTTCTGTGATGAATATGAATATCACACTGATCACAGAATCAGGTAAAGTAAAAGCTTCTGTAAGAATTGAACTCATGGCCAAGAGTTGAAACTGGTTAAACACTGCTGCCTCATGGCGCTGAGGACCCGGATTCGATCCCGGCCCTGGGTCACTGTCCGTGTGGAGTTTGCACATTCCCCTCGTGTCTGCGTGGGTCTCACCCCCACAATCCAAAAAGATGTGCTGGGTAGGTGAATTGCCGCTTAATTGGAAAAAAAATAATTGGGTACTCTAAATTCATTTAAAAAATGAGTTGAAACTGCCGCATGTATGTAGCTGTGCACTTCGATAGTTACAGCACCAGTTTTCCCAGATAGTGAAACAGTGCAAATGAAGTAAAACCAATACAACTGTCTTTCAGAATCCATAATACACACTAAAAAGAAAACATACCAAACATGAATTATAACTCAGTCTTAGACAAATTAAATTGCCTCAGACAATCAAAGTATTAAAACCATATATTAAAACTTTTTGACACTTAAACCATGATTAAAGTACCGATAAATCGCCTTCTGAAGACTGACTGTCATTAATATCAAATAACCAGCAAACGTAAATGGCTAACTTTGAGATAATGTGGTATAGGCTGCTTACTACAGAGATGAGGGACATTAGGCTATTCAACAGAAAGGGAAGGAAAGTATATATGATGAACAGATTTGAACGAACGAACACTCCTTTGTCCTGCAACTCCGGGAGAGAGAGAGGAACTAATATTCTGTTCCTGCCTGGTCGTTCAGATAAGTCAATTGGACTTGTAAGTATGACTTTATTACTTTGTTAAAAGTTTGCAGTAGATAGCTTTTCGGATATCCATGTTCAAGTATATTTCTTTTCGCAATGACAATTTGGTAATAGATTGATATTCTGTAAACTGTAAATATGTTTTCAGCTTTAAAATGTTTGTAATAAAACCCCACTAAAAATATAACTGTATACGTGTTATATTGAGTACGTTTAAGCTGAAAAAGTAACAATTTAGTTTGAGTGACTTATCTGGACAATCTCCATTAGAACATAACTGATAGTAGTTTGACTACTCAGGCCTCTGAAGGTTATTTCCCCATAGTGAGAGCCTCTCGTTGTTCTGTCTAGGAAGCTAGCTTTCCCACTTTCGGCGGCTTAGTCTTAAACAGCCCAGTAAGATTAATCATCCAGGTCAGAAATGCTAAATCATTCGCATCTCAAAGGGAGTTGAAGTGACTTTCAGCATAGAACCAAGAACAGGGCTGTACCATGGAAGTGTTTGGTAGGACTGGCAGGCTGCAGCTGTGGTTGTCCCTGTTATGGGTCTCCACAATATTTTAAGATGTCTTAGCCCCCCCGCCCAGCACTAGGTACTCATTTTCTCACTTCCCCTCAGTTGCCAGTGCTCCAACTTCATGTTTTTGAAAAGGAATACTAAACGACACCCGCATGATTCTCACTGGGGAATTGGTTAATTCGGGTGGGGTCACTGCACTTGACTTCAGTCTCACGAATGAGATTGAAATGATTGCAAATGAAGGTTAATGATATGCTCGCCATTTTGGTGCGAGATATGGAACTCGCCATCAGAAGTGGGCCGGGTGAATTGCAAAATGGTTTGCGCCCGGCACGAATCTTGATTTTGGCCGTTCCAGATCTGCGCTAGGCACAACGCAGTGGTTAAATCGCGCCCTATATTTCACTTTGGGATATACTCATCAATACTTACAAAAAAATTCCCACTCTCACCAAATTCCCAATGTTTTCACTCGATGATGCACTCCTTTTCCGACCACTCTGCGCGACCATTCCAGCCCTTTCAGGAACTGAGGGGTTAACATGGGGATAAGAATTAAATCCACCAAGGTTCCACAATATCTATTACTTGTGGGTTTGACTCACTCGGGAAAAGGGAAAAGCCAAACAAATGAACTGAGCATCAGTGATATTATAGGCAATGTTGATACATGGGTACATTTTACAACAATAATATTACACCATGAATTGTTCCCGAATCTCTTGAGCATCCATAATGCAACACTCAGAACTTTGGATGGGAATGTGTATAAGACATTTGCAATCTGCTACTGCAATCTGGATGTAAAACTCCCAGATGACATGAGCAACCTTTCATTTTACTCCTGACTAAATATGAGGCTGGAACAATTGTGAGGGAGGATAACATCAATCTCTCCAGAAGTTGATATGGCAACTGACTTATTGCTGTTTTATTGTCACTGTCTGCACTATTATGTGTTCTGTCCTTGATTGTAACTTCTGGTGCATTTACGTAGAACTTTTACAGTGAAGAATCAGACCATTCGGCCCAACTTTTCTGTGGTTATGTTTGTGCTCCAAATGAGACAGCATCCTTACTTCACCTCACCCTGTCAAAAAGCCTTTCCATTCCTTACTTTCTCATGTCTTTATATATTTATTTAGCTTCCTCTTAAATGCATTTCTGCTAATTGCTTCAACCATTCCTCGTTGATTGCGAATTCTACGTTTTCACCTCTCTCTCTTTTCATTCATAATATTTGTGAGCAGCCTAAACAGACAGTGCAATAGTTGCATGTTTTTAAAAATAAACTTAGAGTACCCAGTTCTTTTTTTTCCAATGAAGGGGCAATTTAGCATGGCCAATCCACCTACCCTGCACATCTTTGGGTCGTGGGGTGTGAGGCCCATGCAGACATGGGGAGAATGTGCAAACTCCACACGAACAGTGACCCGGGGCCGGGATCAAACCTGAGTCCTCGGTGCCGTAAGGCAGCTGTGCTAACCACTGCACCACCCTGCTGCCCTAGTGTTATGGGCCAGGGTTTAGAGAACCCCAAAGTGTGTCATGGAGTTCACCTGACTCACAACTTTTAATAGATTGTAGCATGGGGAGCACAAGGCCCACTCTACAGGTGTGGTACAGCAGAAATAGAAAAGTATTTTTAAAAGCAAAACAATGTTTATTCTATAAACTCAAGTTAACCATTTAAAAACATACAGTGAACATCTTAGCAACCATTAATTCAAATACAACCCCCAAAGACTACAACACTAAGTAATCCTTAATAACTCCCCAAACAACATCCAGAGACAAAAGAAACACCTTTCAACAGAAGCACATTAGGTTTACATTCACTACTGAAAACATTTATAATTCTGAATTCACCAAATGGTCTAGAGATCGTCTTTTCATAGCAGAGAGATCAACAGTTCAGCTGCTCTGTCTGGCTTCAGCTCCCACACTGAAAATGAAACTAAAACACACCCTGCAGCAAACAGCCTAAAACAAAAGTAAAAAGCTGACAGACAGCCCAGCTCCACCCACTCTCTGACATCACTGCAGTAGTAAACACCCATTTCTTAAAGGTACTCTCACTACAGATATTTATATGCACACCCATTTTTAAACACCCATTTCTTAAAGGTATTCTCACATGACACTAGTTGTATGTTTTAGGAACTCGCACCATTCTCCACCGCCACCGGCCCAATTTTCTTCGTCATCACTCCTGAAGGCATCAACACGTAGTAATGGTAAGTTTCCACATGCACTTCTTGTTGGAACTCAGGTAGTCAGTTGATAAATGATAGAACACCGCAGACTGGTCCTTATACACCGTGCAAGCTTTTATTTACAGAGGCACAGACATTGCAAATCATGCACCTCCAACCAAAAATCCTATTTTAATTCTGCTCCTGCGCCTATGAGCACAGCTGAGTCCCCAATTAGTATTCACCACCTGAATACAATTAACACCCAATTGACGTGTAATTAACATTCATCACCCTCTGGAATCTCACCCAAGCGTCAGCGAGTTCTTCAACAGTGGATGAGGAACCTGCCCTATCTTCACCTGATGCTTTTTGCACATGCAAGAACAGAGATCAAACTAATTTCTTAAAGTTCTATTTTTCTGGACAACATGGAACCTTTATTTGCAAAGAGAGGTTTGAACACAAGAACAGAAAAACACAGATCATATGGCCTGTCAATTCAATATTCAATATGATCATGGCTGATCATGGAATTCAACTCCACTTTCCTGCCCTCTCCCCATATCCCTTGATCCCTTATGAGAACAAAAATCTGTCTATCCCAGCCTTAAATATATTCAATGATGAAGAATCTGCAACCTTCTGGGGTAGAGAACTCCGAAGAGTCGCCAGAAATTTCTCCTCATCTTACTCCACAGGATTGTTCCCTTCACCTGAGACCGTACCCCCTTGTTCTCAATTGCCTCTCAATGTCTACCCTGTCAAACCCCTTCAGAATCTTGTATATTTTACTGAGATGACACCTCATTCTTTCAATGATATTGGCAAAGTTGAGTAGGACTTGTGGATGATTTTCTGGTTGTGCTTTTCAGGGCCTTTCCTAATTATGGAGTAGAGATTTGGTGGTGCTCATATAATCCTCAAAAATTGATGCATGAACTTGATGCTGGTCAGATGGATGTTGGACGGTCGGTTAGTCAATCAACCATTGCCCTGCTGTTGTGCATACATAAAAATACATATATCATTTAGGACCAAGCATGGGTTGGGAACCTGGGCTGATCTTTCCCTCTCCTTGGTCCAATAACATTCAAACCCAAACACGGTGCTCCAACTAATGTAGCCAATATCAGCTTGCTTAGCAAAAATATTATAGGGGCCAAACTTGGTTTCATCCTGATGTTGTAACACTGCTCTGTATGAGGCAATGCTGTAACTCAGTGATAGAAGCCTCATCTCAGAGTCAGAAGGTCATGGGCTCAATCTCACTCCAAGGACTTGGGAAAAAAATCTAAGCTGCCATTCTAGTGCAGTGTTGAAGGACCGCAGCATTATCGATGATGCTATCTTTCAGATATTGCATTGCATCGAGGCCCCATCTCCCTCTCAAGTAGATGTAAAACATCCCTTAGCACCAGTCCTGGCCGATACTTGTCCCTCAGCCAGCACCACTTCAAAAAGATTATCTCGAAAATTATCATTACTATTTGTAGGACTTGGCCATGCTTAAATGATAGAATTCACTGAATCATAGAGCAGTTACAGCACAGAAGGAAGCAATTTGGCCCACCACGTCTGTGCTGGCATCTGAAGGTGCAACCTAATAATAATACTAATAATCACTTATTGTCACAAGTAGGCTTCAATTAAGTTACTGTGAAAAGCCCCTATTCGCCATATTCTGGCGCTTGTTCGGGGAGGCTGGTATGGGAATTGAACCCGCGCTGCTGGCCTTGTTCTGCACTACAAGCCAGCTGTTTAGCCCACTGTGCTAAATCAGCCCCTCATCCCAACCTACCTCGTACTAGTCTCCTGCCGTTCCCCCTAACCCTGCAAAGTTTTCCCTTTCAGATAATAATCCAATTGTCTTTTGAGAGCCTCAATTGATCCTACCTCCATCAATATCCAAATAGCCTAACAGATCACTCAGTTCAGGGGCAATTAGGGATGGGGAATAAATGCTGGCCCAGCCAGTGACAGCCACAACCCATGAATTAATTTAAAAAATACACTTCCAGGCTGTGCATTCCAGAGCCTAACCACTCACTGTGTGATAACATTATTCCTTGTGTCGCCATTGCTTCTTTTGCCAATTACTTTAAATCTGTGCCCTCGTTCTTGACCCTTCCACTAATGGGCACAGTCTCTCCCTATCTACTCTGTCCAAACCCCTCACGATTCAGCATATAAATCTCCTCTCAACCTTCTCTTCCCCAAGAAGAACAGTCCTAATTTCTCCAATATTTCTACATAACTGAAGATTCTCATCCCGTGAACCTTTCTGCATCCTCTCTAATGCATTCACACTATTTTTAAAGTATGATGACTAGAACTGGATGCAGTTGAGGCTGAACCAGTGTTTTATTCAGAGTTTAGCATAGCTTCCTTGCTTTAGCACTTTATGTCCCAACTGATAAAGAGTGGGATGAAGTAATCTTTATTAACCTCATTCTTGAACATTCCTGCCATCTTCAGTGATTTGTGCACTTATACACCCAGGTTCCTCTGCTCCTGTAACCCCTTTAGAATTGTACCCTTTATTTTGTGTTGTATCCCTGCCTTCTTCCTACCAAAGGGCAGCTTGGTGGTACAGTGGTTAGCACTGCTGCCTCACAGCTCCAGGGAGCTGGGTTCAATTCCGGCTTCGGGTGCCTCTGTACATGGAGTTTCCACATTCTCCCCGTGTCTGCGTGGGTTTCCTCTGGCAGCTCCATTTCCTCCCATAGGCCAAAGATGTGCAGGTTAGTTGAATTGGTCATGCTAAATTGCCCCTTAGTGTCCCCAAAGGTTAGGTGGGGTTACAGGGATAGGGTGGAGGCGTGGGCTTAAATAGGGTGCTCTTCCAAGGGCCGGTGCAGACTCGATGACCAAATGGCCTCCTTCTGCACTGTAAATTCTATGAGAAGAAACACTTCACTCTTCTCGGAATTACATTTTATCTGTCACTTACTCGCCTTTTCCACCAGCCTTCTATGTCCTTTTGCAGATCTATGCTGTTCTCCTCAACTTTTCAGCTTTTTCAACTTTTGTTTCATTTGCAAATTTTGAAATTGTGCTCTGTCATAAAGGTCTAGGTCATTGATATATATTCAAGAAGAGGCTCAATTATATTATCCACCTGTAACAAGAACGCTTTTTCTGCTTCATCTTAATCTCTCTCTCTTTTGTCATCCCGGATGCACTGGATTGGTTTGCCTACCTTTCCCCTTTAAGGGAACATATTTTGACTGTACTCAAACTATCTCAGCCTGTTGTTCAGTTACAGTTTTACCTGCTAATTTTCATTCCAATTCATCTGGCCACATCCATTCTTACCCCATCGAAGTTGGCTTTGCCCAGTTAATTATCCTCACTCTGTATTGTACCTTGTCCTTTTCCACAGCCAACCTAAACATTATTACACAATGATCACTGTTTCCTAAATGTCCCCCTACTGCCACTTGACCCACCTTACTTCCAGGAAGCAGGTTCAGCAATGCCTCCTTTCTCATTGGACTGGAAATATACTGCTGTAGGAAACTTTCCTGAAAGCACACCAGGAAATCTTCCCTCTCTCTGCTCTTTACATTACTAACTTCATACCTATATTCAGATAATTTAAGGTCCCCCATATAATTTTTTCAATTCTCTATAATTTCCGTGAAAGTTTGTTCCTCTTCCTCTTGCCCATTAGTTGGTAGCCTACAGACTACACAGAGCAATATAATTGCACCTTATTTATTCTTCAGCTCCAGCTAAATAGATTCTGTCCTTGACCCCCTCTGACACGTCCACTTTCTCCAGCAGCGCAATATTCTCCTGGATCAATATTGCCACCATTCCTCCTTTCCTATCTTTCCTGAACACCCTGCATCCAGGAATATTTAATACCCAGTCCTACTATTCTTGGAGCCAGGTCTCTGTTATCGCTATAACATCATATTTCCAAATCGGGATTTGATCCTGCAACTCACCAATCTTGTTTGCACAGTCCATGCATTTACATACATGCCCTGTCAACCTAAATTAAATTTTATTTCTTTGCTCTTGCATTCAACTAACCTAATTCCTTACTAGCTCCTACTCAGATGCAATCTGTCTCTCCCAATGCTCTGTGTACCCAAGTATTCCTCTCTAGTGTTACCTCCTGGTTTCCACACCACTACCAAGTTAACTTGAACCATCCCCAATCGAAGAAATTTGCCCTGCAGATAAATTGGTCCAGGCTCTGTTTAGATATAGTCTATCCTTCCTGTACAGACCTCATCTCTCCCGTGGCACATTCTTTGGTAGCATGGCCCCTTTAAGGGGCAACCTATCGCGGGGCACGTGATCCGCTTTGGACGAATAATGTGGGACAGCGCGTTCCCCTGCCAATCGATCTGCAACATAGTGATTCTGACATGCTACGCACTCCTCCCGGTCTGCTTCACGACGATGCTGGCCTGCTGCACACACCTCCTGGACATCTCCACAATGATCCTGACCTGTTTCACGCTCCTCCTGGTTTGCCTGACAGTGATTTTGACCTGCTGCACACTTCCCAGTTTGCTTCACAGTAATTCTGACCTCAAGCAGTGACTGTCTCATTTCCTTTACAACAGTAACTACGCTTCAAAAAATCATTTCATTGCCTGTAAAGAACATTGAGATACCCTGAGGTTGTGAAAAGCAATATATAAATGGAAAGTTTCTTAATTAAACAAACAATAGGCAAATTGTGTTGACTTGTTTCATCAATGGTATACATTAATGCGTGCATTGTGCATGCTGATACTGTTGATATACTTTGTCTGTAATTTGAAGAATTCTGTCTCGCAGTCTGTTGAAAAAAAAACATTGTAAGGTTTGATTAATGAAGTCGATTTGAACAAATAGCCTTTGCTGTAACTGTGCCACAAAGAACAAGTATTGCATTGTACCTGTGAATTTCCAAACGTTCTAACCAAACGTTGCTATTCATTCCAATGCAGGAAACATGTGGCCTTCATTATTATTTTTTCTTTCTTGGATGTGTTGATTGGCAAATCACAAAAATGCATGGTCCTCAGATGCTCGTAAGCTCCAGCATGCATGTGATGCAACAAATGTATAATGACAGCTGACCTGGCCACAAACATCCATTTTTGTTGCTTTTGCTTCTGACAGTTTTTTTTTCTGATAATACTTTGCTTGTCAAGGACATCAGGCGAAAGGCCAAAGTTCAAAAGGCAGGACAACAGCAAAGAGCAGGAAAGAAGCACAAGTAAATCAAGGAATCGTCATTATGCGGCATCGACTATGGATTGTAAATGCTTGCAGTTTTTAGGAAGAAGACATAACTCAAGAGGGAAAAGTTTCATTGTAAGCTAGAGTAGAAAACACCGATGAATTGCACTATTACAAGGTCTTGAGATAAATGCAGTTGAGGGAGGCTATTTATGTCATTTAACTCAACCATCAAATAAAGGACAAAACGTTCCCCCTTCTGTTATTTCCTTGATTCTTGAACAAGTAGAGAGTCCGACGTTTTCAGCTTCATTAGCTCACCAGTAAGACCGTTCCAGTGACTGACCTTTCTTTGAGAAAAGCGATTTTTCCTGACACGAGTCTTCACCAGTTTTAATCTCTGATCTCCAGTGCTGTATCGTGAAGTACCCTGAAGCAGTGCTCCAGATTACCTTATCAATACCATTTATTATCTCAGTAAGAAGTCTTACCACACCAGGTTAAAGTCCAACAGGTTTGTTTCGAATCACAAGCTTTCGGAGTACTGTTCCTTCCTCATATAATTCTATAGGTTTTCATTTCAGTTGTCCCCTTTCAAGGCTAAAGCCCAAAATCTTCTTCTTTCCTTCAAATTCAGTTCTTTGAGACCAGGAGTATTGGGTGCTTTTTTGGTTTCCATATCTGCCTTGGAGGCAGCTCAGTGAAAGTTCACTGGTTGGTCCCTGGTGTGACAGGATTGTCATACAATGAGAGGCTGAGTAAATTGGGCCTATACTTCCTCGAGCTTGGAAGAATGTGAATTGACCTAATTGAGACACGCAAGATTCTGATGGGACTTGACAGGATGAACAATAAACGATTGTTTCCTGGGGCTGAGGAATCTAGGACCCATTGCACAGCCTCAGGATAAGGACTGTCTCATTTGGGGAGATGGGAGAAATCTCTTCACTTGGGGAATTGTGAATCTTAGGAATTCTCTACCGCTGAGGGTTGTGGATGCTCCAATGTTGTGAATGTTTAAGGCTGGGATAGGTCAATTTTTAACCTCTCATAAAATTAGGGTTATGGAGAACGAGTGGTAAATGAGGAAGATGATTGCTATGATCTTACTGAATGGTGGAGCAGGGTCGAAGAGCATTATGGTCTGCTCCTGCTCCTGTTTCTTATGATCTTATGTTCTTACATTTCTTGCTTCGCCGCTATAATTTGATATTTTCAGTACTGAATCTACTATCACACCAATATTATACACCGTCAGCAAAGGTTTTGTCCTGCAGTAAATGTGATAAGGTTTAACTCAGCTGTTTTGTATTTCCCAAAGCTTTTTAAAATGTTCTTCCATGTACCTTCTCTCCTATCCCCAGTGGCCACTGGCACATGAAACAGGTTCAAAGTAAGACATAAGGGTGCAATAATGAAACTGAAACTGGCAATTCCATTTTTGTTATTGCAGTGAGTATTTCCCATGGCTCCAAGGAAAGCTTCATTACCAGACGTCGCAGGGGTGCACCGACTGGCCTCAACATCCCTGAACTATACAGTGCAATGCTTTCTCGCTATCCAGTAATACTTGCTGGAGAAGGACTGGTTGGGGACAATAGGAACTGTCGTGTTGTACGCAGACATTTATTGCCTGGGTTCGTGATCGAAGGGTGGCTATCTAGATGATGCCTTTGTACCCCTACGTAAGTTGTGGCTTCAGAGAGAAGTTGGGAAAAAAGTACCAAACTCCCCAAAAAGTTGGCATCCTTCCTCCCAAACTGGGAAGAGATCCTTTGCTTGTCTTCAAAGTGTGTGATGTAGACGTCTAGATTTGCTGCAATTCATTCAACATGCTTCAATGTCATGGCAATAAGATATATTGTCAACCATGAGGAATTAAAAATTGATCGGTCCTTCAATTCTGTTCAGGAAACTTTTCTATTCAATATCTCAGAATGGAACAGGGCAACCAGGTCGTGCTGTTTAGCTGAGCTAGCATTCGGTGAGTGCAATCAATGACAGTAAGAGAATGTGCACACAGGCAAAGCTTTTCTTATTCAAAGTTTAATTCTCCACGTAAGCTAAAATACTAACAAAACCAAGTGAAGTTGATTCAGGGAACAATGCCTATTTTTAACTTCTGTCAGTTCAAATGCCTTTCTTTCTCAAATACATTTTTCTCAGATTTTTAATTTTTTTTTACAAATGACGCATCAAAAAGAAGCATTTCAATGCCAAACAGGCACAGTACAGAACAAAACAGGATGACACATTTAGGGGGAGAAAAAGGATAAAGCCATATAAATAACATCAGATTAAATCTCAGGCCGAACATGCTTATGATTTGCGAGATCAAAACTTACAATATGAAATGAAAATCGCTTATTGTCACAAGTAGGCTTCAATGAAGTTACTGTGAAAAGCCACTAGTCGCCACATTCCGGCGCCTGTTCGGGGAGGCTGGTACGGGAATATGGCCCAAGGGAAGGTCAACAGGAGTAGGCCAGACAAGGCAGTGCCTATAAATTTGACATAGGGATCCTACACTTAATAATAATAATCTTTATTTGTGTCACAAGTCAGCTTCATTAACACTGCAATGAAGTTACTGTGAAAAGCCCCTAGTTGCCACATTCTGGCGCCTGTTTGGGTACACAGAGGGAGAATTCAGAATGTCCAAATTACCTAACAGCACGTCTTTCAGAACTTGTGGAAGGAAACCGGAGTACCCGGAGAAAACCCACACACATGCAGGGAGAATGTGCAGACTCCGCACAGTGGCCCAAGCTGGGAATCGAACCTGGGACCCTGGAGCAGAATGTATCAGACTTAGAATGGATCACAGATATCAGGAATTTCCACAGGAATAATTCATGCCATTTGAAGTGTACTTGTCACTGATCCTGGAGCAGAGGATATTTTTACGAGCTGCAAAAGTTACGATGTTGTACAGCCTTTTTTCATTAACATCAGTAATTCGCCCATCTGGAAGACTCAGAATCAAATATCCTCTCAAGCTCCCTAACTACACCAGACCAATAGGAGTGAATCTTAACACAGGTCCATACGCAGTGTATGTAATCACCCTCAACTATATCGGGGATATAGCAGGATCAAACTTGTGTCGCAGACTAGGCATGATGTGCAAATGGTGCAGCATCTTAATTTGAATCTCCTTCATTCCTTCAATTCCAAAGTATTTTTCCCATTTCTTCAAGGTACCCAATGTATTAACACAGGAACACAGGATCTAGAACAGATATCATAGAACTTGCTAATCACTTGTTTAGGCTTCACAGAAATCAAGATTTCCATCCAGTGGGAAAATGGATGAGTTAAGATGCAGGGTTGAAGTCTTTGAGTTGCAGATACTTAAAAAAGGATGTTTCACGATGTCAAATTGTTGGCATAGCTGCTCAAAGAATGATGAAGAGGCACCACAGAACATATCTCCCAGCTTACGATTGACTTTATCTCTCCGAGTATCGAATCCCTGGTTCATAAGACCTGGTGGGAAGTCCAGGTTACCCTGGATGGGAGAAAGAGCGGAAGTTAGTTTAGGTATCCCGCCTAGTTGCCAGACCATTCTCCACACTCCAAGAGTGTTAATAATAATAGGATTTTTGCATCTAGCAGAACCTGTCATATTATCCCCATTGTTAGGATGCTGGATGAGAACACCAAACAATTTTTCTATTTGTAAAAACTGAGGAAATGATACTCCACCCCAGGAGTGATGGCCAATATGTATCTTTTATGTCAAAACAAAGTTTAATATAAACACAGTATTAACCACATTAACATCAAAGAAATTGCTTTACAATTATCAGGTAAACAATTCTTAAATAAAAAGAAAAAATTGAACTTGCTTTCTACACCTGGCACTAATTCCAATTAAGCAACCCAATACAGTTCAAATGCCACTTATAAAGTTAACATAACAGGTTCACTTCTCTCTGTGTAGATGTTTATAGAGAGAGACCCTTTCAAGAGCAGACCCAGTACATTTCTGTCTTGTCATACACAAATCGTATGACAAACTGCTGTTCAACTTAGAATATTCTAGCAGACTTCAAAAATACAGGCAGACCTGGCTCCTCCCATCAATTACAGCATCTGTATCGCACTACGCTCCATGACCTGCTTAGCTAGAACTGAACATCACTCCCTCATAAATTACCTACACTCCAGGAATCTCCGGCAATCAAAGTAAGATTCCAGTGGCCCTTTATCTGTTACCAAGTGGTAAAAACCAGTAATAAACTCACTTTTTACGACTTCTTAATTGCAGCTTTAGTAGAAACACTGCCGATATGTATTTTAAACCAGGGTTCTTAATAACATTACTGCAACAGAATATAAAGTATAACATATAACAGTTTCTACATTCATCACACCATAAAAGACCTCAAAAGGGGACTGCCATGCTTCAATAGCAAACCAAATGGAAGCAGGGTCCTTCCTAACCCAATCCCTTAAATATTTAAGGTGAGAGGCCAGTTGATATAGCCTGATATTCGGGACACCCAAACCACCCTTGGAACCTAGGAGCTGCAGCTCGGCAAACTTTGGATAAGTTTTTTCTTCTTCCAAATAAACAAACTGATCATTCCATTAATCTCCTTTGAGACTCTAGCTGACAACAAGATTGACAACATCTGCAAGCGGTATAGCAATCTAAGCAACGCATTCATTTTAATCAAGACAATCCTACCCAGCCATGAGATCGACAGGGCAGACCAATGAGTCAAATCCCACTGAATAGAAACAATCAACCCAGGAAGGTTAGCTCAATATAACTACGTGGAAAAAGGGGGATTTGGAACACCCGGGTACTTAAACCCCAAAGGGGACCACCTAAAAGGAAAATTGGCAAGGGGGGGAGGTTTGCCCCTCAGCTCTCCCACCGGAATAGCCTTGTATTTTGTAAAATGAATCTTATAACCAGAGAAGGCAGTAAACCTATCCACCAGCTCAATAACGGGAACCGGGATATCGGCTTTGACACAAACATCTGCTTAAGCGTAATCTTAAGCTGCTTCTCGCCATAATCTAGCCCCAATATTAAGGAGTCCCACCTACTAATCTCCGCCAGAAGCTCTATGGCCAGTGCAAACAGCAAGGAGTACATGGGGCAAGCCTGTCTAGTCCCTCTCTGCAAACCAAAGTTCTCACTTATGAGTACTGCCACCAAGGGCCTATGGTACAGCACCTGAAGCCACTTAATATATTCCTCACCCAACTTAAATCTCCGCAGCGTGTACACCAGATATTTCCACTCCACCCGATCAAAGACTTTCTCCACATCCAAAGAGATCACCAGCCCATCTAGTGCCTACTTCTGGAAAGCCTGGATAAAATGCAATAACCTTTTTACATTGTTACTGGAAAATCTACCCTTGATGAACCCAGTCTGATCCTTCCGAACAATCATCGGTAAAATTCACTCTCACCGCCTCACCAATACTGTAGACAGCAGCTTCAAATCAACATTCAGAAGCAAGATTGGCCTGTAGGAGGCATATTCCTCCATGTCCTTGCCTATCTTCAAAATCAGGGAGATGGTTGCCTCCCAAAGAGTTGGTGGCAGCAGATTTATTTCACAGAATGACAATGCATACCAACCTATGGCTCCATTAACACCTCCTTAAACTCCCGGTGAAACTCACATCCAAAATAACCTGGCCCTGGGGCCTTGCCCGGCTGAAGCTCCTTAATGGTCACAGACAGTTAATGTTTAGAGTTGGGAGCACTAGGGGGCCAAGCGATGATCCTCCGAAACCACAGGGAGCTGGAGGGAAGAGAACGAGTGCTCACTGCGTGCCACCACATCACCAGATTGACCCGATTTATATAATTCAGCATAGACATCCCTAAATGCCCCATTAACATCTTCAGTTTTCACTAACCTCTTACCCCCTGAATTCTGCATAGAGAGGAGAGCCTTTGAGTCTGCCCTCTTCTTAATCCTGAAAGACGTGCTTGTTAGGTGAATTGGACATTTTGAATTGTCACTCAGTGTACCTGAACAGGCGCCGGAATGTGGTGATTAGGGGCTTTTCACAGTAACTTCATTGCAGTGTTAATGCAAGCCGACTTGTGACACTAATAAAGATTATTATGATTATTATTAGTCAAAAAGGCCAAGATGCAAGGTCCTCCACACGCCAGATATCCCACTAACTCACAGGCCGAAGCCAACGCTTTAGCTTGCAGCCAGGGGGGATTTCCAGTGACCAGATGGCAATTAAAGCCTCCACCCACAAAAGAGTTTGCCGAGACCAACTCTGCAAAGTCCAAAAATGCCTCAGTGATAACCTCTGGGAATGATTTCTCAATGTACTAACCTCTTGACAATCACATACCTGCCTCCCTCATCCTTAACACAATTCTCCATCTTGAAGGGAACATTCATGTTGACCAAAACTGCCACACTCCTGCTGCTCATTGAGAAGGAAATAAAAAAGACTTCCCCACCCAATCCTGCCGTAACTTTAAGTGCTCCTTGTCATCCAACTGAGTCTGCTGTAACAGGGCTATGTTCACTTACTCCTTCTTAAGAAAATAATGGGCCGGATTCTCGCTGGCAGGAGTCTCCATTGAGCCGGCAGCTCACCCACGTCTGGAGATTTCCCGACGGCGTGGGGCTGCCCACAATGCGAAACCCCTTGGCCAGCTGGTGGGCAGGCGAATCTTGCCGTCGGCGAGGGTGCGGCGCACCAGTTTTCTGGTGTGGCGGGACGGAGAATCTCGCCCAATATTTTTCCTTTTGATAGGATGATGAATTCCCCATATATTCCAAGAGTAAAGTTAAAAATCAGTTCCCGCCATTGCGTAGACCATCAGAAAAATATTAGGATAGTATTTTTGCGCCACATTCGGATGTGCACCCTAACACCCTTCCTCCATCTCAAGCAACACCAGAGACACCAGAATATTCCTAACATATTCTTCTCTTGGAGAAAGACCTGTCAGGATAAGTCAAAAACATAGAAACCCCTGATACTCCTGATAGAACTCTGCAAGATTATGAGGGGCATGGACAGAATGGATAGTAAGAGGTTTTTTGCCAGGGTGGAAGAGTCAATTACTAGGGTGGATAGGTTTAAGTTGCGAGGGACAAGTTTAAAGGAGATGGTCAAGGCAAGTTTTTTACACAGAGAGTGGTGGGAGCCTGGAGAGGTAGTGGAAGCAGAAACGATAGTGACTTTTACGGGACGGCTTAACAAATAGATGAATAGGATGGGATTAGAGGGGTACGGTCCTCGTAAGGGGAGGTGTTTTTAGTTCAGTCGGGCAGCACGGGTGGTGCAGGCTTGGAGGGCCGAAGGGCCTGTTCCTGTGCTGTAATCTTCTTTGTTCTTTGTGCAACAAAAATGCAAAAGAATCATAACCACAATAGTTCCAAGAGGTCATTTCTCAACAAAGGTGAAGACCTGCAAGGCTAATCCGATGGCTATGTTGTCATTATCATCAGGAGACAACCTCCTCAACAAGGAGAGAAAAAAGCCAACAAGGGAATGGGAGCCAAATGCCCCTCCTGCATTTTGAACCCTCCCTCATGGAGCCATGTCCCATCGTGTTTCACTGTCTCAGAACCCCCTACCAATTTTTAAAATTGTGGAATCGAATGATTATAGGCCTGAGACGTTGATTGTCCCTTGGCATCAAAGATCGGATACAGTGCATCCTTTCTAGTTTGAAATACCCAGGCTTCACACCCAGCCCAAGAAAACATGACTGTCAGTTCTCAAGAAATGTAACAGGAGCCTTACCCTCCACTCCTTCTGGAAGACCAATGACCTGGATATTCTTTCTCTGAACTCGGTTCTCCAAATCTACCTGGATTTCTGACATACCACGTAGCTGCTTTTTCAAGGATTGAATATGAGCTTCAGCTGAGGAAGCAACATTTTCGACATTCAGGATTCTGTCCTCCGTTTCGTCAAGCCTCTTATTAGTATTCTGCAGCTCAGCCTCAGGAGCACTCAAAGTTTGGGTCAACAAGCCGAGTCTCTGATCTATTACTCAGATAATGTTTTAGTCATCATTTTCAATGCCTCAGAAAGTGTTAACTTTTGGATTAGGTGAGCATGTGCCTGGCAAACAGGATAAAAGATGAACTTTTGAAGAGAGTGGTGCCAGAGCCTGCAGGGAAGCTGCTACTCCTCCGCCTGCATCACATGGTCCCCCCTCGAATTCCTTTCTTAATTTCATAAATCTTCCTAAAATATAAGAGTTCAGAAACATGGTTTATCACTTCAACCAGGGATAAACTTCATCCCTACATCCATATTTGTCTGTCACCAAGATTGCCTTTCTCCAAATTTAGCTACCATATCCCCGCTTCCCTCCCACGACTGCTGCTGCATTGTAATCTGATGCAGTTACCTTCTCAAGTTGGAACTCTCTAATGCACCTCTAGCCAGCTGACCCAATTCCACTCCATCAGTTACATGGCTACAAGTTAAAGTACCATCCAACTCCAATGTATCTCGGAGTGACCTTAGATAGGACACTGACCTGCCGGGAGCATCTGAAAACAACTGCTGTCAAGGTCAAGTCCAGAAGCAACTTGATTGCCATCTTTCATCACTTTGCTGATGATCGATGGTAGACTGATGAGACGGTTATTGGCCAGCTTGGGTTTGTCCTGCTTTCTGTGGACTGGACATACCTGGGCAACGTTCAGGTAGATGCCGGAATTGTGTGATGAAAGGTGATGCCAACAATGCTATCAAGCTGCACTTGCTCAGTTGTTACCTGTTTGCAGACACTCAGTTTGGGTTCCACCAGAGGCCATCAGCTCCTGGTCTCATAAAGCATTGGTCCAAACATGGATAAAAGAGCTCAACTCAAGCAGTGAGGGAGGAGTGACTTTCCTTGACATCAAAGTAGCATTTGAATGAGTGTGGCATCAAGGACCTGTGGCAAAGTTGAAGTACTGGAATAGCTTGGCTAGGGGAGTAGCAGGTTCTGGAGCCCAAGTCTTCAGTAGTATTGCTGGTTTATTGTCAGGGCTCATAGCCTTCACAGTATCCAGTGCCTTCAACCATTTCTTCATATAACGTGAGTGAATCGAATTGGCTAAAGACCGACATGCTAGGGACCTCAGGAAGAGGCCGACGTGGATCATCCACTCAGCACTTCTGGCTGAAGATGGTAGAAAATGCTTCAGCCTTGTCTTTTGCACTTTTGTGCAGGACTTCTCCATCATTTAGGATTGGCATATCTGTGGAGTCTCCTCCGCCTGTCAGTTGTTTAATTGTCCACCACATCAGAACTGGATGTGGCAGGGCTGCAGAACTTCGATCTGACCCGTTGGCTATGGAATTGTTCAGCTCAGTCTATAAAATGCTGTTACTGCTAAGCAGGTGCTTCAACATGACATTCCCTGTCACAAACACTTTCACAAATTTCAGTTAAAAAGTAGAAAAAGCTCACAAGCTATCATTGTGATATCTGTGGGCAGGGGAGAGGAGGATGTTCTGAAATCCCTCCAGAAGGTGGCCTTTGGCTGCATCCGCTTTCAGAGGCTGGGGGGTGGCGGGCAGAGGGGGAGCTATAGAGCTCTCTGCACCGCTGTACCCTACCTACCCTGCACACTTCCAGACAGTTAAACAGTGCCCCATTGGATTGGGAAACTCGAGGTGAGCTGCAGAATCCCAGTTGGTCTCCTTTATCTACCCCTACTGAGGCTCTTTTTGAGATTACTTGGATGCTCGTGTCTAAGATAGCTCTGCCGGGCCTCGAACGCACCTTGCTAACATGGCATACACTAGGAATGGTGTCAGAAGACTGGCAGATTGGATAGCCGTCGTACATTTGGGCCCCACCAAGATAAGGAAAGGAGGCAGATGGGGCCTGAAAATGTTGCCATCGATTAGGGGCGGCTTGGTGGCACACTGGGACAGTGGCATTGCTGCCTCACAGCGCTAGGGACCCGGATTCAATTCCGACCAAGGGTGACTGTGTGGAGTCTGCACGTTCTCCCTGTGTCTGCGTGGGTTTCCTCCGGCTGCTCCAGTTTCCTCCCACAGTCCAAAGATGTGCAGGTTAGGTGGATTGGCCATGCTAAGATGGCCTCCGTGCGCATGCCCGGCTGCACGAGTGTAACTGCTCGCCCCCTTGAAGTCAGAGAATCACCCCGGACTTTCTAGGAAAATGTCAGGACTGATTCCCGCACGTTTTCCTGCGGGCGTGGGGATTTAGTCCCCAGAAGGGAGAATCCCGCCCTACATGTCCCGCTGCGATACTTACCTTTTAAATCAACAGTTGGAGTTAGGAGTTCAGGAACTAACGCTCCCAGTGGGTCTTCGAGTTTCTGCGCGTGTGCTCGCTGGAGCATGGCTACGTGTGTGTAGTTGGTGGATTTCACCCTCTTCAGGATGGGAAATGGCCCGAGCCACGTTCACAGTTTTAGTTTTTATTTCTTCAGCTGGAAACTGGCCCTGTGCATATGCGCAAAAGAAAAGGTGAAGGAAAAGTGAAACAGCATGAAACTGGAGGTCAGGTAACCAGGAGGAGAGTGTCATTCCAGAGAAGATGTTCTAAGGAGCAGGCCACAGGGAGGTTGTCCCAGACAAAGCAGGAGATTCCAAAGCAAGGAACGGGGTAGTAATGGATTGCAGATGACAGTCCTTGGTAAGGACAGAGGTCAGAAATAGATTCGGTTGAACAAAACTGAGAGAAAGGAGTAGAGCAATTGGCTCTGAGTTAAAGAGAGAGAGCTGTGGGGAACAGTCTTGAACATTCTACAATTGGTAAAATTAAGTGTGACTACATCTGCCAGGTACAGGATATCTGTCTCCACAGCCGTGGCCCTCCAATTCCTGAGGCTTTGGGAGGATATGGTGACTTTTATTTTACAGGAGGAATCAATCGCCCCAAGACTGACATTGTGCCACTTCCAGTCACCTGCTGGACTTTGGCCTCATCTGGGGGTGCTGCCAGCCATTGGGAAGATCCTAATGGTGTCACCAATTTGTCCCCAAAGGGGCACTTAATTCCTCTTAATTAATTAACTCCCACTAGCTGGCGGTTAGCTGCTATCAGTCAGACTTCACCCCCAGCAACATTGTTGGAGGTGCAAACAAGCAGCTAGATGATCCGGCAACTTTCAGAGATAATCCGCTCCTCTGTATGAAGTGTTGGGTACTCTGCTACACAGACGAACCAACACGGTTGCGAATGGTACAACGCAGTTTTATTTCAAACATCTATTTACACTGGTAAACTCTTTACTGAGGTTCGATCATGACCCTTGATTCTGTGGACCTATTCCTAATTCTATTGTGTAGTGGCACTCAGCACATGGTGGATGTCTGAGTGGCTTGTAATGAGCTCGGTGCCCTGAGCCGTCTCCTGCTCGAGTGCCCAGGAAGTATCGTGTTCCCTGCTTTGTACTGTGTATGCTCTTGCCTGTGATTGGCTGTCGTGTTGTGTGTGTTGATTGATCCGTTGATCTGTATATCAGTATGTATGTATGCATGTGCTATGGTGTTTACCTGAATATCATGACACTGTATGGTTGATAAGATTCTGCCATAGTGTCTGTATAGCCTCTTACATGGTGATCAAGGCAAAAGAAAACCCACAAAATGCAGAAGTGATGAAGAAACGTTGCAGATCCGGCAGCCGACAGTAAAGTATTATAGAATCCATACAATCTCAACAGTGCAGAAGGAGGCCATTTGGCCTATGGAGTCTTCACCGACACTCTGAAAGAGCACTCCACCTGAGCCCACTGCCCCGTCCTTCCCCATAACCCCATCTAACCTGCACATCTTTGGACTGTGGGAGGAAACCGGAGAACCCAGAGTAAACCCACGCAAACACGGGGAGAATGTGCAGACTCCGCACAGTCACCTGAGGCGGAATTGAACCCAAGTGCCTAGCGCTGTGAACAGCAGTGTATTATAGAATAGAGGCTTAATTGGAATTAGGGCTGTGGTGCGGGGAGCGGGGGTGGAGGAGAAGAGGGGAGTGGTGGTGCTGAGTACTGAGCTAAGTAGGACAATCAGGGACTACCACCCAAATAATTTGTACGAAATAGCTTCTGCAAATTCTTGGAGCAGAATTCTTTGTGCAATAGCAATTCTTAAATGATCAACCATTAGGAAACATCCCGCCAAGAAAACATTGTCATTGTGAGAGTGGGTGTGATTGGGGGAGTGAAACAATCAGACTGAATCAAGCTGTCTTGATTCTGCTCTGTTGCCTATGTACAGCAGTGGCGTCATTGATAAATAACCTGCTGGATCCTCGCCACACAAGAAACCAGGCCTGCTGCTTGTGACGTACAGATGATTAAACCTACATACACTTCATTAGTGGTGAGAGAACCAATTATGTTCAGTAGAAGCCACTGTAAACAGCTGTAATTCGGACTTTCGATTCCAGTCAATAACCCAAGGGCCTTTGAAGTGAAAATAGGCCTCAACTAAAATGTCTTTGATGGTAGGATTATTTTAAATCTTTCTTTCACTCTTTGACTATTTACATTCATTTTTCTCTTCAGATTTCTTTCGGCAGGCAGCAAGCAAATGTTTAAATGAGGTTTTCCTTTGCCTTATGTCCAAGACATCTCTACCAATCTCTCCTTTGTTCTGAACTATCCCTGACCTTCTATTCTGCCCCACTCCCTCCACGCCCCCCCACCCGGCCCTCTAATTCATCATATTTCTATCCCTCTTCAGTCCTGTGGAAGAGCCATATGTACCCCCCCTCATATGGTGGTTTGCCATCGGTGGGAACGGAAGTTGCCATCGGTGGGAATGGCTGGAAGATTTTGCCGTTAACTCCGTTTCTGTCTCCACTGATGCTACCAGACCTGCTGAGTTTATCCAGCATTTTCTGTTTTTAATTTAAAAGATGTATTATTGCCTTCTGTAATGCTTTGAATGGTGTGTGTGTGCGTGGGTGTGTCCGGGGTGTGGGGGAGAGTAATTTGGGGGAACTCCAACACTTTGAAAGTCAGGTTGGAAATCAGGCAAATTGCCTGCTGTGATAATGTTAATATCTACGGGACGGCGA
The DNA here is from genome assembly GCF_047496885.1 of Scyliorhinus torazame. Classification (NCBI taxonomy): domain Eukaryota; kingdom Metazoa; phylum Chordata; class Chondrichthyes; order Carcharhiniformes; family Scyliorhinidae; genus Scyliorhinus; species Scyliorhinus torazame. The sequence goes on along the minus strand of NC_092709.1, from coordinate 294,377,171 downwards.
TGCTTTTAAATGGGCTTCTATTTTCCAAGTTTTTCCCAACCTTCACTTTGTCTCTTCTGAAGGTAGAGATTCTGCTTGGAGACAATTAGCCATGGTTACCGTCTGTCCTCCGGCACTTCATCAATATGGCCACTCCTTCATGGATTTAAGTCGGGAAATCCAGGGGACACAAGAGAGACCGCTGCAGGATTAGTAAGCAAGAACAATACCTGCTTTTTAAAATCATCTGGGACAGGATGAAGGACGAAGTGGGGTGTAAAGATATCCATAGATTTCTGAAAGTGCCCTGGACCATGCCCGCAGCCAGCATGTATTAAACCTAAGCTTAAATGAGATAAATTGGGAAGTACTAAAATGGCTATACATGATGTAGATGTGGGAAATGCTGTTCCAATCAAACAACATCCATATAAACTTAACCTTTTAAAATTGGCACAGGTGAACAAAGAGATTGAGAGTATGCTTAAAAATGGCATAATTGAAGTGGGTTGTAGCCAATGGAGCTCACCCATAGTGATGGTACCAAAACCAGATGGTACCCAACGGTTGTGTGTGGACTATAGAAAGGTTAATGAAGTTACAAAAACGGACTCTTATCCTATCCCACATTTGGAGGATTACATTGAGAAAGTGGATCAATCTGCTTTTATTTCCAAACTGGATTTACTCAAAGGTTACTGGCAGGTACCTTTATCCGAAAGGGTGAAGGAGATTTCAGCTTTTGTGACTCCAGGTGATGCATACCAATTCAAAGTTATGCCATTTGGCATGAAAATGCCCCAGCTACATTTCAACGGTTAACTAACAAAGTTGTTTCAGGATTACCCAATTGTGCGGTATACATCGCCGATCTGGTCATTTTCAGCCAGACATGCAAAGAACATTTGAAACATCTGATGGAGTTATTCGATCGACTTCAAGAGGTGGGTTTGGTGATAAACCTAGCCAAAAGTGAATTTGGAAAAGCCCAAGTCACTTTCCTTCGCCATACAATCGGACGGGCCGAATGGTCCCATGGGATGTGAAAACAAAAGTTATTGGGGAGTTTCCGATACCCTCGACACGATGGGAAATAATGCGATTTCTTGGTTTGAGTGGATTTTACCGGAAATTTGTACTGAATTTCAGCAGTGTGGTCGCTCCACTGACGGACTTGCTCAAGAAGCGTAACGTATTCCAGTGGACAACAGTGTCAAGAGGCATTTGACGGCCTGAAGGCTGTGTTAACCACTCCTCCTGTGTTAGCCATCCCAAATTATAGGAAACCATTCAAAGTGGTGGTTGATGCGAATGATGTGGGTGTAGGTGCAGTGCTTCTACAAGATGACGACAAAGTGCTAGAGCGGCCTATTGGTTATTTTTCAAAGAAATTGAATTATCACCAGAAAAAGTATTCAACAATTGAGAAGGAGACGTTGAGTTTGGTGCTAGCTTTGCAACATTTTCACATTTATGTGACCAGCAATCCGTCTGACACCATTGCATATACTGATCATAATCCGTTGACGTTTTTGGAGCGATTCCGGAATAACAATGCAAGGCTGTTTCGCTGGAGTTTATTGTTACAGCCATTTCATTTAAAAATAGTACATGTGGCAGGAGGAGAAAACGTGATAGCCGATGCTTTGTCATAAATGTGATGAATGGAAGCAGGTTCAGTTGGAGGAAGAAGAGCGAAAAAAAATGGACTATATTATACCTGTTTGCATGTGTTGTTTTTTTGAAACGAAAAAGTATATTTCCTGTGTACATTTCTTAAAGGATAGTGAAAAGGTGAAAAATGAAACCATCTTGAAGTTGATGGTTTTTTTTTCTTGGGGGGTGGTGTCATGTGAGAGTACCTTTAAGAAATGGGTGTTTATCAGTGATGTCAGAGTGTGGGTGGAGCTGGGTTGTCTGTCAGCTTTTTATTTTCATTTTAGGCTGTTTGCTGCAGGGTGTGCATTAGTTTCGTTTTCAGAGCTGGATAGCTGCAATCACAGCCATAAGGGGTATTAGTCTCTCGCTCTGTAATCTGAAAACTCTAAATTGATCCTTTGGTGATTTAAAACTAATAACTGCTCTCAGTCGTGACTTTAACCTGATGTGCTTTTGTTTAAAGTTCTTTTTTTTAGTCTTATGGATGTTAAAAGGAAAGCTTAAAGAATTACTTAGTGTTGTAGTCTTTGGGGGTTGTATTTGAATTAATGGTTGCTAAAATGTTCACTGTATGTTTTAAAAAGGTTAACTTGAGTTCGTAGAATAAACATTGTTTTGCTTTAAAAAATACTTTTCCATTTCTGCTGTACCACACCGGTAGAGTGGGTTGTGTGCTCCCCATACCTCAATCTATTAAAAGTTGTGGGTCACGTGAACTCCATGATACACTTTGGGGTTCTCTAAACCCTGACCCATAACACTCTGCTAACACTGCCCAAGATTTCCTGAGGTCTGATATTTATATTAGGAACTGGTGGTGCCCTCTAGTGTTTGAATTACACTGAGATGTAATAATTAACCCTTCACTGGTGTACCTATATCCATATCATTCAAGTCTCACATCAGTGGGAGGGAAATTATAGAAGAAAATTCTGAAGGAGACAATTAATCTCCACTTGGAGAGGCACGGCGGTTAGCACGGCTGCCTCACAGCATTAGAGAGACAGGTTTAATTCCGAGCTTGGTGACCATCTATGTGAAGTTTACACGTGTTCCCCATGCCTGCATGGGTTTCCTCCGGGTTCTCCGGTTTCCTCCCACAGGCCAAAGATGTGCAGGCTAGGTGGATTGTCCATGCTAAATTGTCCCTTAGTGCCCAAAGATTAGGTGGGGTTGTGGGATTACAGGGATAGGCAAGTGGGCCTGGGTAGTCGGCTCGTTTGCTGGGTCAGTGCAGACTTGATGTGCCGAATGGCCTCCTCCTGCACTGTAGAGATTCTATGATAAGTTACCATATACATCTATGATATGGTTTGATCTGGGTTCGTCAGTATGGCTTTGTCAGAGGGAGGCCATGTCTCACAAATTTTATTGAATTTTTTGAGGAGGTGATCAGGTGTGCAGATGAAGGTAGTGCAGTTAATGTAGTTAATATGGATTTCAGCAAAGGCTTTGACAAGGTCCTACATGGGAGATTGATAAAGAAGTTCCAAGCACATGGGATCCAGAGTAACTTCGCAGGTTGGATCCAAATTTGGCTTAATGGTAGGAGACAGAGGATGGTGTTAAAAGGCTGTTTGTGTGACTGGAGGCTAGTGTCCAATGGCATACTATTGGGATCAGTGCTAGGCCCCTTATTGTCTGTGATGAGATATGGATGAGAATGCAGGGGGGTGATGATAAGTATGTTTGTGGATGACATGAAGATTGATAGGGAAGAAGGTCTTAGGTTGCAAGCAGATGTAGGCGGGTTGGTCACATGGGCAGATCAGTGGCAGATGGAAGTTAACCTTGAAAAGTGAGAAGTGATGCACTTTTGGAGGAGTAACAAGACAAGGGAGTACTCAATGAATGATAGGACACTAGGAAACTCAGAGGAACAGAGATATTTTGGGGTACTTGTCCACAGATCCTTGAAGGCAGCAGGACAGGTTAATAGGGTAGTTAAGAAGGCTTACAGGATGCTTGCCTTTATCAGTAGTGGCATAGATTGTAAGAGCAGGGAAGTTAAGTTGAAGCTGTATAAAACTTTGGTTAGGCCACAGCTGGAGTACTGTGTGTAGTTCTGGTTGACTCACTATACACGGCACAGTGGCTAGCACAGCTGCCTCATAGCATCAGGGATCTGGGTTCGATTCCAGCCTTGTGTGACTGTCTGCGTGGAGTTTGCACTTTCTCTGTGTGGGTTTCCCCTGGGTGCTCTGTTTCCTCCCACAGGCCGAAGATAGAGTTAGGTGGATTGCATGCTAAATTTCCCCCGAGTGCCCACGGATGTACAGGTTAGGTCATGGGGTTAAGGGGATAGTGGACCTGATTGGAGTGCTCTTTTGGAGTGCACACCTGATGTGCTGAATGGCCTCCTTTTCCACCGTAGGGATTCTATGATTCTATAGGAAGGATGTGATTGTACTGGAGAAGATGCAGGGGAGATTCACCAGGATGTTGCCTGGGATGGAGCATTTGGGTTATGAAGAGAGGCTGAATAGGGTCGGGTTGTTTTCTTTAGAACAGAGAAGGCTGAGGGGAGACTTGATTGAGGTATATAAGATTATGAGGGGTATGCACAGGGTGGATAAGGAAGCAGCTGTTCCCATCAGTTGAAAGGTCAATAATGAGAGGGCATTTCGGAGATGGGACGCGCTCCCGTTGTCATTAGCTGGGAAGGTGCAGAAGGTGAAGATGACGGTCCTCCCGAGATTCCTGTTCATTTTTCAATGTCTTCCCATCTTTATTCGGCGGTCCTTTTTTAAACAGGTCAACAAAGTGATCTCTGGCTTTGTTTGGGCGGGCAAGACCCCGCGGGCAAGGAAGATAATGCTTGAGCATTATCGGGGAGAGGACGGGCTGGTGCAGCCAAATTTTAGTAACTATTACTGGGCGGCGAATATAGCCATGATCAGGAAATGGGTGGTGGGGGAGGGATCGGCATGGGAGTGTATGGAGGCGGCTTCATGCAAGGGCACCAGTTTGGGGGCGTTGGTAACTGCGCCTCTGCCGTTCCCACTGGCACGGTACTCCACCAGCCCCGTGGTGGTGGCGGCCCTGAGAGTCTGGGGGCAATCTGGGAGACATGTGGGAGCAGAGAGAGCATCGGTCTGGTCCCCAATCTGTAATAATCACCGGTTTGGCCCGGGAAGTATGGATGGGGGGTTTCGGATATGGCGGAGAGCAGGGATTGAGAGGATGGGGGATATGTTTATAGAGGAGAGCTTTCTGAGTATGAGGGTGCCGGAGGGGAAGTTTGGGTTGGCGAGGGGAAACTAATTCAGGTACCTGCAGGTGCGGGACCTCCTGCATAAACAGGTGTCAGCCTTCCCGCTCCGACCGCTAAGGGGCATTCAGGACAGGGTAGTTTCCAGAGGGTGAGTAGGAGAAGGGAGCGTCTCGGACATTTACAAGGAACTTATGGGGTCAGATGAGACAAAGACCGAGGAGCTGAAGTGCAAGTTGGAGGAGGAGTTAGGAGGAGAGATAGCGGATCGTCTATGGGCAGACGTGTTGAGTAGAGTCAATGCATCCGCAACATGTGCCAGGTTCAGCCTTTTAAGATCGTTCATCGGGCTCACATGACAGTGGCCCGGATGAGCAGATTCTTTGGGGTGGAAGACAGGTGTGCAAAATGTGCGGGAGGACCAGCAAACCATGTTCACATGTTCTGGGCATGTCCGAAGCTTAGGGGATTTTGGCAGGGGTTTGCAGATGTCATGTCCACTGTGTTAAAAACAAGGGTGGCACTGAGTCCAGAGGTGGCGATTTTCAGGGTGTCGGAAGACCCGGGAATCCAGGAGGAGAAAGAGGCAGATCATAGATTATCATAGAATTTACAGTGCAGAAGGAGGCCATTCATCCCATCGAGTCTGCACCGGCTCTTGGAAAGAGCACCCAACCCAAGGTCAACACCTCCACCCTATCCCCACAACCCAGTAACCCCACCCAACACTAAGGGCAATTTTGGACACTAAGGGCAATTTATCATGGCCAATCCACCTAACCTGCAGATCTTTGGACTGTGGGAGGAAACCGGAGCACCCGGAAGAAACCCACGCACACACGGGGAGGATGTGCAGACTCAGCACAGACAGTGACCCAAGCGGAAATCGAACCTGGGACCCTGGAGCTGTGAAGCAATTGTGCTATCCAAAATGCTACCGTGCTGCTTTTGGCTTTTGCTTCCCTGGTAGCCCGGAGACGGACACTATTAGCTTGGAGGGTCTCAAAGCCCCCAAAGTTGGAGACCTGGCTATCGGACATGGCTAGCTTTCTGTTTGGAGAAAATAAAGTTCGCCTTGAGAGGGTCACTGTTCGGGTTCGCCCGGAGGTTGCAACCGTTTGTCGACTTCTTCAAGGAAAATTTTTTGTCAGCAGAAGGGGGGGGGGGGGGGGTTAGTTTAGCATAGAGAAGGGTGTTAATAAAGGTGGGACCTATAAGGGAGGGTGACGGCTTTTGCACTATGTTTATAGTTTCATGTACATTGCTTATTGTGTTGTTATAATACCAAAAAATACCTCAATAAAATGTTTATTAAAAAAATAAAATAATGAGATGGCATAATTATAAGGTGAAAGGCAAGAGGTTTAGAGGGAATTTGAGTATATGTGTTTCACCCAGAAGGTGGTGGGAGTGTGGACTGGACAGCCTGGGAGGGGAGTAGAGGCGGGAAACCTCACAACCTTTACAAAATACATGGATGAACACTTGAAATGTCATAACATTCAAGGCTATGGGCCAAGTGCTGCAAAGTGGGATGTGTAGCTTTAGTGTAATTTTGTCAGTGCAGATTCGATGGGCTGAAGGGCCTCTTCTATACTGTATGACCCCTGGAGGAGAAAGGACATCAGGCACATGTGGAACAGCACGGGCTGCAAGCTCCTCTCCAAGCCACATACCTGCCTGATGTGGTGTTCCTTCATCATTCCAGGGTCTAAATCCTGAAATTCCGTACTTAAGAGCACTGTGGGAGTAACTACACCAACTGCATTGGTTCAAGAAGGTGACTCACCATCACCTTCTCAACTGCAATTAGGAATGGACAATAATTGCTAGCCTTCCGACCCTCCATGCCGAAATCGCGCTCGGCGTTGAAAGCGGCCCCCGCGGAGATTCTCCACGCTTGATGGGCCGAGTGCCCACCGCGTTCCACCTAGTCCCACCGGCGTGGTTCACATGTAGTCTCACCCAGCGGGACCTCGGCGTTCTGGCTACAGGGACCGTCCTGGTGGAGGGGCGGGGACTCCGACTCCGACTCCGGGGGGGGGGGGGGGGGGGGGGGGTAGGGCCTCCGCGGTGGGCAAGCCCGCGATCGGTGGCTACCGATTGGCGGGCACGCTCATTCCGGGGGAGGCCTATGTTCCTCTGTGCTCCTGTCGGGCGCCGCCATGTTGCGCGGGGGGGCGGCTGCGAAGACCCGTGGCCGGCAGCTGTGCGCATGCGTGGCCACGCGGGCATAACTGCAGGACCTGCCGGCAGCCAGATCTGCGGGACACAAGCCGGGGTCCTGCTGGCCTCCTTGAAGACAGAGAATCACCCCAGACTTTTCGGAAAAAGTCCGGAGTGATTCCCGCCCGTTCTCCGGCGGGCATGGGGACTTCGTCCCCAGAAGGGCAAATCCCACCCCATGTGTTTTCAGATAGTTCGGGGATCAGAGAAAAATTGTGTAAACCTTTGCAGGCAACACTGAAATAGAGAATGCAACAGAGCAGAAAGTGGCAAATTAAATTAAACCCCCACAAATGAATTGTATGGCATTTTCAGAGAGAGAGAGAAAATGAGTGGTGCAGGTTTACAGACCTACCCGCAATTCCAAACAACTGAATTCAAATTATATAATAAAAAAATTTAGTATTGAATTCCCACTTTACTAAATCATTTATAGCCCTTAATTTTAATTATTAGATAATTCAATTTTGAGAGCAATAAGCAAGTCTGAGTTACCACGACTAGAGCATGCACAATAAAACGAATAAGTCGCAGAGCTTTGGAAATCAGACTGGAGGTTGCATTCCACTTTAACTCTTGGGCAACCTGCCATTTTTGGGCATGAAGAGGCAAGAGCTATTTTAAGGCCCTGGCCTCATTTCAATGGAGACCAGTGATCTTGGGAGCCAAACTGAGCTTCTGAAGAAGCTTTCCCAATTCAGGCCAGACTAATAGGGATTGGCATGGAGGCAGCCAGGCAAACATCGATGTAAATCTGGGCTGGGTTTGGGTGGGGAAGGGGGAATGTTGCCTTGGCCCCATAAAAATAATTGAAGACTTTCATTTCCAGGGATCTCTTTGGAATTTTTACTGCTGGCTTTGACCCGTTCTAATCTGAAATGACACTCGAGGCAGACAGATGTCATAGGACTTGCATATTTCTCTGCTCAACTAGTACTAGTCCAAGCCTCTCCTCAAAAGTAAAGTTTTACACCCGTACTACCGTCCTGGTGAACCAACAATAGTCTCCCTACGGCATTAATATCTTTCCAACATGGGATTCCCAATATCACACAAAGCAAGTGACCCCTGGTATAATACACAATGGAAATCACACAGTATATGATTAATATGTTAGACTGCATGTGATCCAGTGTGCTTCAATGCACAAAGGATTTAGTGGCATTCAGAGCTCTTAGCAATGCACTAATTTACATCGTACACTGTTGCACAAAGCAGTATTCAAGATCCAGCTATCTTGGGTCTTATTATTTAGCGACGAGGATGAGACAGGACACAGGTAACTGTGATGCAGGGTTAACAGAGGTAGTGGTGCCTGAGAGGCCAGAAGTTTAGGTGGACAACATTCACTCCAAGGAAGTACAAATAAAACACAACTCAGTATAATATCTTAAAGAATAAATGGCAGCTTAAGGAGTGAATGTCTCTGTGATACCATTTAGCCTAAACTCCCTTCTTCGTCAGTGTTTGATGTCGATATTGAACTGCTCCGGCACACATTCATTTTAGTTTTCATAATCGTAAAAGGGAACATTTTTAGTCAGCGAAAAGAGAAAACGAAATTAATAACGGTCCAAATCGGCTGGTTTTTGTAGTGGAATGGAATTGGAGGTGTTGCTATGGATACGTTAGTGTGAGAGCTGAGGGTGGGGATTATCCTAGACAAGCTCGTTAATAGAACCAGCTGTCCAGGTCCTGAAAGGCAGAGCAAATTACTGCCATTGCATGAATGAAATGGCATGGCCAAAGCAATTATTATCCAGTACGGGACACAGGTGTTCAGAAAGAGAGAAGCCACACTCACAGCACAAACTGACTCCAGAGAACAATGAACCTATTGGCAAGCCTTCTGTAGCATACTTCAATTGAAATACTAAAGAGGTGTAGGGTCTCGTTATGGTGGAGTTAAACCTTGTCACATTTCTTTTATTTGACTGTTTTAATTCTAAGGTTATTTCTCCTCTTGTCCTTCCATCTGTGTTTATCAAGAAGGTAAGTTGCAATGTCACAATGTTTTGGGCACTTTTTTTGACTAAAGATCAATAAACAGTCTTTGCTTTTATATCAATAAAAATAAATCATCTTATTTTTAACGTTATTTTCTAAGCATGTTGGAAGATCCCTCCACCGCTCTGCACCCAATTTGCTGAAATGAAAGTCGCCATTGTCCCCGAGGACCAAAGGCTGCTCTCCCCTTTTGCAAAGGAGCTCATTGCTGGTGAGTTAACCTGAGGGTTACCACACCTCAAGAGAGGGGCAAGGCCAAGAAGGATGGATAACCATCATGGAAACCTCAGCCGGTACAGAAACTGAACCCAAGCTGTTGGCATTGCTCCACTTCATGAACCAGCCATCCAGCCAACTGAGCTAACCGACCTCCCAGAACTATCCCAGAAAGGGGGCTGTCCCCTCACTTGTTCTTAACCTCTCCTCCCTCCCCAACCTTTTCCCTGCCTCTGTATTTAGTTATCAAGCAATCTCTTAACTTCTCATAGTTCTGTTTTATTGACCTGAAATTCTATCACTGCTTCTCTCTCCACAGATGATGTCAGACCTGCTGAGTATTTGCAGCATTTTCCTTCCAGTGCTGATCTCAAAACTATTGCCAAGATTGTGACTTCTCGGGCAGCACGGTGGCAAAGTGGTTAGCACTGCGGCCTCACAGCGCCGAAGTCTCAGGTTCGATCCGGGCTCTGGGTCACTGTCCGTGTGGACTTTGCACATTCTCCCCGTGTTTGCGTGTTTCGCCCCCACAACCCAAAAGATGTGCAGGATAGGTGGATTGGCCACGCTAAATTGTCCCTTAATTGGAAAAAAAAAGACTTGGGTACTCTAAATTTATTTTTAAAAAGATTGTGGCTGCCATGTTGTGGCCTGGGGCTGGTTTTGGCGAAAGGGAGCCATTGAAATACAATAGTTGGTCGCAAAGCTTTTCTTCCCCCATCCCATCCTGTGGGCAAATGCATGACCTCCATTTGGCTAGTACCCAAAGTGGCTTGATTGAAAATCAGAAGCTCACACCGTGTGGGGATTGATAGGTGCCCCATTTTATGTTGTGGTGCATAATATTGCAAACTGAAGGCAGAAATATAAGGTAGCCACAAACAGATCAAAGAAAGAAATTAGGAGGAATTTAAGTGAGAAGTGGCAAGTGTCGTGATAGCATGGTTGTCTTGTAATTCAACGGATGACCATTAGGAGTCTCATTAGTATATAGGCGAAATTTAGAGTCAGGTGACCTCAGACGAGGGAGCTGGGAGAGTGGTAGCTTGTGCATCTTCATACTGTTATTTTGTATATATTTGACCCACAGTTAATGTTAATAAACTGTTTGAAGCTTTAGCTACAAGTGTTTTTGTAATATAAATCAGGCCATCCAACAAGAACATTACAGCAAGAATGTGGAATCTCCTGCTCCTTAAGTAGACAGCACCGCTACATGTAAGTGGGGGGCTTGATGTTTACATGACAGCTAAGGAAATAGAGAGAGAAGGCAGGGTTAGAAAAGGGAGTTAGAGTGTGAGGAGGCTTGGGTAGAGTGCACTGGTATTGGCTAATTTGGCTAGTGGCCTATTACTGTGCTGTAGATTCTACTTAACTACAGCAGCAAACAGCAAAAGGTATGGTTTCCACATATTATTGATTTCCACAGGATGTTGTCTGATTTCAGAATGATTATCTTATGGGTGCATGTTATAACCTGCCTGCTTACCATTGGCTGGGGACTAATGACAATCCCACAATCCTGTGGGAGTGTGAGCTTCCCCAATGAGGGGGGCGGAGAAACCATTAGTAAACTCCAAGTATCAATACAGCTGGCCAGTTTAGGAACCAGCAGGAAGGAGTGTGCAGCAAGGGAAGTTGCTGCTGCTGTTATATATATATGTTATTGTAAATAAATGTTATTACTTTGTATCCTTAAACTCGTGCAGGATTCTTCGTGGCCCTTACAAAACTGGCGACGAGGGTTAAAGTAAATAGCTGTCTACACTGCTGAAGCCACCTCCCTAGATTTTTGTTGGATACAGGTTGGAAGTTGTTTTCTATTATACCATGCGTCTGTACGGACGTTTGGATGTTTTTGATGCTGCGCTGGAAAGCTGGAACCAGTACGCACAACGGATGCGTTACTATTTCCGGGCAAACAATATCACCGAAAACGAGCGCCAGGTGGTCATATTGCTTACCGCCTGCAGCCCGCATACGTTTGGCCTTACGTACCCAGCTGCACCGGACACCAAAACGTTTGATGAACTTGTGAATATAGTGGGGCAACATTTTAACCCAACCCCGTCCACGATAGTCCAGCGTTACCGGTTTAATACCGCTGAGAGGACCCCTGGAGAATCGCTTGCCGATTTTCTATCCAGGCTACGCAGGATTGCGGAGTACTGTGACTATGGTGAGACCTTGTCAGAAATGTTACGCAACCGTTTGGTTTGCGGTATTAACAATGCTGCCACCCAGAGGAAGTTGTTAGCTGAGCCAACATTGACTTTTCAACAGGCAATTCAAATAGTATTGTCCCGAGAGAGCGCAGAACGAGGAGTGCAGGAGCTACAGGGAATGGAACTGCATGCCTTGGGGCGCAACCCCTTCCGTCCGAAAACGTCCCCCCGCGCTCCTGCGGTACCTTGGGCGAGGCGACGTCCGGACCGACGCCAGTGGCCGTCGGACATTCCTCCCCGAAGGGAGCCTTCTCCAGAACCAATGGATGAGGAGCCATGTCCGTGTCAAACTTGTCGGCGCCGACCCCGTCGCGAACGCCGGTCCCGGGGGCGCCAGAGGCGCGGTCGTTCCGACCGAAACTGGGACCAGACCAGTGGCCGTAACTGGAACCAGCCCACGGGCCGTACCTTCCATGTGGATGAACCTGCGGCGACTACTCCTGAGGACGTGGAGGACGACTGCCTGCAGCTGCATTGTGTGGCAGCTCCCCGTGTGGCCCCCATTAAGGTGACAGTACGGGTCAATGGTCACCCGCTCGAGATGGAGTTGGACACTGGCGCAGCTGTCTCCATGACCGCCCAGAGGACATTCGACCGCATCAAGCAGGGTATGCAGACCCTTACATTAACCGACTCACAGGCCAGGTTGGCCACCTACACGGGTGAACCACTGGACATTGCAGGAACTACAATGACCCCTGTTGTTTATGGATGCCAGGAGGGGCGTTTCCCACTTATCGTGGTGCGCGGCCATGGGCCCAGCCTGTTGGGTCGGGACTGGTTGCGCCATTTGCGGTTGCAATGGCAGCACATCCTCCAAACAGTTTCTGAAGGGTTTACTGAGGTGCTCGGACGATACCCAGATGTATTCCAGCCTGGTTTGGGGAAAATAAAAGTAGCCCGTATCCAAGTCGAACAAGGAGCCACGCCGCGCTATTTCCGGGCGTGCCCGGTGCCTTACGCCTTGCTCGAGAAGATAGAAGGGGAGCTCACTTGTTTGGAGAGTTTGGGTATTATCAGGCCCGTCCATTTTGCTGACTGGGCAGCACCAATTGTACCTGTGATGAAGCCTGATGCCACAGTTCGCTTGTGTGGCGACTATAAACTTACAGTGAATACGGCTTCCTGACTCGACCGATATCCAATGCCTCGCATAGAGGATCTCTACGCGAAGCTTGCAGGTGGACTCTCGTTCACAAAATTAGATATGAGTCACGCCTACCTGCAGTTGGAGCTGGACCCTGCCTCCCGACCATATGTAACGATTAATACACACCGGGGCCTGTATGAATATACACGGTTGCCCTTTGGAGTATCCTCTGCCTGTGCTAGACGTGTTATGGAGGGCATTTTGAGAGGTTTACCACGTGTTGCTGTCTACTTAGATGACATTTTGATTACAGGGACGTCGGAGCAGGAACATTTGGAAAATCTGGAGGCTGTCCTTAGACGCTTTTCGGAGGCTGGAGTCCGTTTAAGTCGCACAAAGTGCGCATTTCAGGCAAAGGAAGTAGTCTACCTGTGTTATCGGGTGGACCGCGAAGGTTTGCACCCCGTCGCAGAGAACGTGCGTGCGATTCAACAGGCCCCCGCCCCGACTGACACTTAGCATCTTCGTTCTTTTCTCAGTCTCGTAAACTATTACGGGAAGTTCCTCCCCAATCTGTCAACTACGCTGGCCCCGTTGCACCTTCTGCTTAAGAAAAATCACACCTCGGTTTGGGGTCAGCCGCAAGAAACCGCTTTCCGGCGGGTAAAGCAACAATTGTCGTCGTCTGGGTTACTAACCCACTATGATCCTCGAAAGCCTTTGCTCGTCACGTGATGCATCCCCGTATGATATTGGGGCCGTCCTGTCCCACAAGATGGAGAATGGGGCCGAGCGACCGATAGCTTTCGCCTCCCGCACATTGACTGCAGCGGAGAAAAAGTACGTGCAGATCGAGAAGGAGGGCCTGGCAGTGGTTTTTGCGGTGAAACGCTTCCACCAGTACGTGTATGGCCGCCATTTCACTATCGTGACTGATCATAAGCCTCTGCTGGGACTTTTCAGAGAGGATAAGCCAATACCGCCCATCGCTTCCGCACGGATCCAGCGCTGGGCTTTGTTGCTTGCTGCATACGAGTATTCTCTGGAGCACAAACCAGATACGCAGATAGCAAATGCCGAAGCACTGAGCCGATTGCCTTTATCAACCGGCCCCATGTCGACCCCCACGATCGGTGAGGTGGTTGCAACCCTAAATCTTATGGACACCTTGCCTGTCACGGCATCACAGATCCGTGAGTGGACCCAGACTGAGCCAGTCCTGTCAAAGGTTCGGCACATAGTCCTGTATGGTGGGCAGCACAGACAGCTCCCAGGCCAGTTGCAGGCATTTTCCTCCAAGCTGTCAGAATTCAGCGTGGGAGACGGCATCCTCTTGTGGGGGACGCGTGTGATTGTCCCGGAAAAAGGCCAGGAGCTGATACTAACAGACTTGCACAATGGGCATCCAGGTGTGACCAAAATGAAAATGTTGGCCCGGAGTTATGTCTGGTGGCCAGGCCTCGACACCGACATTGAGAAGGTGGCCCAAAACTGCTCCATTTGCCAGGAGCATCAGAAGCTTCCGCCGGCCGTGCCCCTACTTCACTGGGAATGGCCAGGGCGGCCTTGGGCACGCTTGCATGCAGATTTTGCTGGCCCTTTTCAAGGATCCATGTTCCTTCTATTAATCGACGCCCAGTCTAAATGGCTAAAGGTGCATATGATGCAGGGGACAACGTCCTGCGCAACAATTGAAAAGATGCGTTTGTCCTTTAGCACGCCTGGCCTCTCCGAGCTGCTGGTCACGGATAACGGCACTCCATTCACGAGCGAGGAGTTTGCGAGGTTCATGAAGATGAACGGCATACGCCATATCTGCACTGCACCTTACTACCCGGCTTCAAATGGGTTGGCAGAGCGCGCAGTGCAGACATTCAAAAGAGGACTAAAGAAGCAATCTTCTGGATCAATGGACACGAGACTGGCTCGCTTTTTGTTTACGTATAGGACCACCGCCCATGCGGTGGCTGGGGTAGCTCCCGCAGAACTCCTAATGGGCCGGAGACTTCGCACCCGCCTTAGCATGGTTTTCCCGGACATTGGCGCAAAAGTACGCCGCACACAAGAACGGCAAGGACAGGGATTTTCTCGGCATCGGCCGATTCGGCAGTTTGCGCCCGGTGACCCAGTGTTCGCTCGGAATTTTGCTGGTGGTGCCCAGTGGGTTCCTGGCGTAATCTTTCGCCAAACGGGCCCTATATCTTACCAGGTGCAAGCCCAGGGTCGTCTCCAGCGCAAACATGTAGACCACGTTCGGTCCAGAAGACTATCCCCTCAAAAGATTCCCTGCCCCCAGAGCTCATTTCTACAGCCGCAGAGACCAGAGACAAGGGAAGGTAGTCCTCACAATCTGCCACTGGTGCCTCACTCAAAGCTTGCTCAGGTCGTTACAGAACCGAATGGAGATAGAGACGCTGACATGACGGAGGCAGCAGACTCTGAATCCGAGATGGAGACACAGGAGGCATCAGAGGGGGAATCCTCGGGTCCATGGGCCGTGGGTGTACAACCGTTACGCCGTTCATCACGGAAGCGCCGCTCTCCGTCTCGTTACACGCCGCCTGATTCAGCGCCGCGTGCAAATGGTATCCGGCCTGCGGCAAAATGAGTCCGCCAGGGTCTTCGGTGGATTCCTTGGACTTTGGGGGGGAGGGATGTTATAACCTGCCTGCTTACCATTGGCTGGGGACTAATGACAATCCTGTGGGAGTATGAGCTTCCCCAATGAGGGGGGCGGAGAAACCATTAGTAAACTCCAAGTATAAATACAGCTGGCCAGTTTAGGAACCAGCAGGAAGGAGTGTGCAGCAAGGGAAGTTGCTGCTGCTGTTATATATATATGTTATTGTAAATAAATGTTATTACTTTGTATCCTTAAACTCGTGCCGGATTCTTCGTGGCCCTTACAAAAGTGCAAAACTTAAAACTTTGAGCTTGAGTGCACACGTCATTCAAATGGATATATAGCTATGGAGCAGTCAGGCCAGATGTGACAAGTGCTGTTTCTCAATGTATACTTTATTTTGTTCTCTATCCGCTATATTAGAGGAATGGAGCACGCAATGTTTCTCCATTTTTATGGTACCATTTGTCATGTTCAGCTCCCTGGACAGCTTCTCAGAATATGTTCAATCCTAAAGGCGGCAAGCTAGGTTTTTGTTTTGGAGAATTATGGAAACTCAACATTGTTCATTTGAATCCTCTGTAGTCAGTTGGGAGATATGAAGTGACAGTCCACAGGTAACATTTTCCCTGGATATTGATCTGGAAGCTGGGAGACAGGGAAGAATGGCAGCTGAAAGTTTTTTTTAAAGTTAGGATTTCTCTCCACAAACCTCTGCACTTCCCTCTCCTCCTTTAAGGCATTCCTTAAAGCCGACCTCTTTGATCAAGCTTTTGTGTGCGTGTGTTGGATTTATTGTCTGGGTGTCTCCTTGTATGTACATATGGATTTGTGTGTGTATGTGTTGTATATTTTATGTATTTCTGGGTGTCAGTTGTATGTGTTGTCTGTATTTATGCATTTATGTGTGCATGTGTTGTACTTGTTTTTGTGCTGTATAAGTTGTATGTAGGTCTGTGTGTATACGTGTTTTATACAGTGTCTGTATGGGTTTTATGTATTTGTGAGAGTTGTATGTGTTATGCCTGTGTATGCATTCTATGTGTTGTATGTGTGCCTGCGTATATGAGTTGCATTCATGTCTGTGTTTAGGGTGACGTAGTAATGATACTCTCCAGTGGTGAATATAAAAATAAATGACTTTATGGTGAAGTCACTGCCTGGTTGGTCCAGATAGAAAGTCCTGGTTTTGATCCCCAGTTCATGCTGACCTGTCTGATCTCAGCCGGGGCAACAAAAGCGATACTACTGTTGGTTTCAATGACCCAGCTAAGGGGTTGAATTCTCCCAAAATGGAGCTATGTCTCCATGCATGTATAAACACACTGGCGTTGCACGCCCCAATTTCCTGCAAAAAATAAAAGTCGACTAACTTACCTTAAAGGGGCTGGCAAGCACCCGGAGTGCTTCACGCTGCTTTCGCTGCGCGAACGGGCACCCACATGTCCGGTTCAGAGACTGCGCATGTGCGCGGCGGCCTCCAGCGGCCGCGCTGAGCGCCATGGCGGATGCGGACCAACACCAACAAACTAGGCCCCCCCCCGATCGGCAGTGCGCCTCTGCATCGGGCTGGCCCAATCGCTGCCCCGGCTGCCTATAAGGCCCCTCCCTGTGTTCGATACCCCCGCCCCCCACCAGGGCGGCCGCGGACTGAGTCAGGAACCCGGCCTGCTGGGAGCGGAGTACATAGAACATACAGTGCAGAAGGAGGCCATTTGGCCCATCTGGTCTGCACCGACCCACTTAAGCCCTCACTTCCACCCTATCCCCGTAACCCCAATAACCCCTCCTAACCTTTTTGGACATTAAGGGCAATTTAGCATGGCAAATCCACCTAACCTGCACGTCTTTGGACTGTGGGAGGAAACCGGAGCACCCGGAGGAAACCCACTCAGCCACGGGGAGAACGTGCAGACTCCGCACAGACAGTGACCTAGCGGGGAATCAAACCTGGGATATTGGCGCTGTGAAGCCACAGTGCTATCCACTTGTGTACCGTGCTGCCCAGTATTGCTGGGCGGGCCTCTGGCAATGGCCCCCCAGCCACGTGGCGTAATTCGTGGACCCGTGGATATTCGGGGCCCGGAGAATCATCGGAGCGGGTGTGAAAAATAAACTTTCCGTCTGTTATTTAGTGATCTCCCACAAAAGAGTTCATACGTTTGACGTTGGGTGAGGAAGTTGCGTGGGTTTCCTCTGGGTGCTCCGGTTCCCTCCCACACCAAAGATGCGCAGGTTAGGTGGATTGGCCATGCTAAATTGCCCCTTAGTATCCAAAGATGTGCAGGTTTGGTGGGGTTGTGGGAATAGGTTGGGGGAGTGGGCCTCAGTCGGCTGTTCTTTCAGAGGGTCAGTGCAAACTCGATAGGCCAAAAACCTCCTTCTGTACAGTAGGGATTCTATGGATTCTATTCTATGGACAGAACTAGGTTTAGCTATGAAATCCTTTTTGATAGAAAAGCTAGTGACAACCAAGCATAGTTATACTGATCAGGGCTTGAGCCCACTTGTAAGCAGAGAATAATTTGTGCCCACTTTTGTCATGAGCTCTGACCCTGTCATAACCTCTGTGGCCATCCTCATTATAATACTTGGGCATGCTCTGAGCATCAGAATTTCTTTGATGAAAGGCTCATTCAGTCGGGGGCGAGGGTGGAACATGCTGCCTCTTGGCGGATTTGTAAAGCCTATGGCAGGCAACATCATATTCATATTGCTGGAACAAATGTGATCATCTGCTAGGCCTGCAGGGAGAAAAACGGGCTGTAGCAGTGATGATGTGGAGCAAGGACCTTCTTTTAAAGGAAGCACCAATGAGCTCTGAGGAGGTTTGCCCAGGAAGAATGGAAGAACAAAATCATCCACTTTTCACTGGGCCAGTAAGAGAGAGACATTTATTTGACTTCAGCAGGCCAGACGAGGTAAGATGACTTAAGGTGCACCTTTCAAAAGTATGGGTGTGATCTTCCCAAAAGGGAACAAAGTCCCCGAGTGAGCGCGTTTAGCAGCGTGTTTCCCGGCACTTGTAGTGCCAAAGAACACTGTGACTCGTATTGAATAAGGGGCCTGAACAGGGAACACGCGGCTGCACACAGTCCCGTTTTGTTACAATGGGGAGCTCCGCTTGTCGGAATCCCCCCGTTGTAGCGAGAGATTGGGACCCCATATAAAAATGACACCCCGATCTCCGAGGCCTTGAAATGAATCCCCGACCACACACCCCAGTCCGAACACAATACGGGAGGGTCCCCCAGCACCCCCCCCCCCCAAAACAGGCCCAACACCCATACCGGACAACCTTGGCCCGATCGCGCGCACGCACAAAATGCCAGCTTGGCACCTTGGCGGTGTTAACCTGGCAGTGCTCTGTCAGCTGGCAGTGCCATCTGGGCACCTTGACAGTGCTAGGCTGGCACCCAGGGTGGCACTGCAAGGGTGCCAGTCTGGTACCAGCAGTGCCAGGGCACCACCCTACCTAAAGCACATGTATCTGGGGGCCTCCAATCCCCTTGGAGACCCCCATGAGTGCCGTCTGTGGGGACCATTGCTGAATGGCGCTCGCCCAAGGTCCCCGAGGTGAAGGAATTGAATCCCAAAGTGCCAGGTATGTTGGGAATCTGCACATTAGAGTAAGGCTTCCTTCCTCACAGATTTGCTGCAAAGTGATCCCGTTCATTGTGGGTGGGATTCACTTTGCAACGTCTCGTGAGATTGCGTTGAATATTGCGAGATGTTGCGAGCTGGGTAGTTCCCAGGAGTGGGGTCTCACCAACCACACCGAGCTGCTTTTCCTGTACAGTGGCCAGAGGATCGTGCCCTATGGCTGAGATTTTGTCAACTGCTTGGCATTCCAAAAGTTGTAAACAAAACTGTGCTCCACTTCCTCTCTTTTTGCTTTTTCCCACGCAATTACAATTAAAATTCTAAATGCGTGCATGCAAAGTACACCTGATTTAGCGGTGGGGGAATCAGGTTCATTGGTGAAACCTGCCGCCAGCTGACAGTACTGCATTTACGGATGACCTATTAAAGAGCTGGCTGGATAAACAGGAAGGCTCTGTGACGCTGCTACGACTTTCCTGTTCAACTCCATTGGCATTAACATAAGACATGAGACCATAAAGGTGTCACAGATGTTTTTCAAAATTCAATTTCTTTCATAAACATTTTGCATTTGATTTGTTTCACTTTATTCATCTGTGCCTCACCTTTATTGATGAGACAGGCTTAGTTAGAGAGGCAGAAGTTCACCTGTACTCATTTTTCTTTATACGGCTTGATGTCAGAGTTTGCTTCACAATGTTCCTGTGAAGTTCCTTCAAGGCATTATGGAAATGCAAGTTGTTGTTGTTGCCTCTATGCCACAGGCAAAGTGAGGACGTGTAATCTCTGGCAAACACGGCTTCTGTCAATTGCTTGATACACAGATTGATTGATCTGGCATTGTAATTGGTGATAAATTAAACATATTTTACAGCATATACATGCAGTTCTTTAATCATTTTCACAGCCGTGGACACAACTGTCCCTGTGGTAAAACATGTTTTGGAGACTATGCTGGGGGAGATGGTCCAATTCAGTGATGGCTTCTTCCTGAAAGAAAGATGATGAGAGCAGGTCTTTGCAGAGCTTGATAGTATTTCCAGAAACCCCAAGAAGGCTGGTGAGGAAATCAGCTAGGAATCTGTCTGCTGGCCTGACGCCACATTCCGGATTTTCCAATGGAAATGACAGAGTACGTGGAATATAACTGCCCCAAATAGGAGTGGCACAATAAAACACCATGTTAACAACCAAAAAATAGGCAACATATTTCTGATCAGGTTAATGGAAACGATCTATGCTAAGAATACAGGTGTGTTCCTGGGTTACAGCTTTGGCATGCTGGGTGGAAGGAAAACATAACATTTGAATAACCGCAAAGAGGGGGTGGCATGGTGGCACAGTGGTTAGCACTGCGGCCTCACCGCGCCAAGGACTTGGGTTCGATCTTTGCACCGGGTCACTGTCCATGTGGTGTTTGCACATTCTCCCCGTGTCTGCGTGGGTCTCACCCCCACAACTCAAAGGTGCACATTGTAGGTGGATTGGCCTCACTAAATTGCCCCTTAATTGGGAAAAAAAGAATTGGGTGCTGTAGTACTCACCACTGATGTATATATTAGGTGATTTGTGGTAAGGCCCTGTACTACAGGTACGGGGGTAGTTCCCTATCTGCTGGCTCTGCCCAGCAGGCGGAGTATAAATATGTGTGCTCCCCATACAGCAGCCATTTCGCCAGCTGCAGTGGGAGGCCACACATCTTAGTGTAATAAAGTCTCAGTTGCATTCAACTCTCGTCTTTGTGTAATTGATTGTGCATCAAGTGCTCTGAATTATTATTTTTTTTAAAGTAACCACAAAGATGCTTTATGAAACTTCAGGAAAAATAAATTGGTTAACTCCCTCCTGCCTCAGCAATCGTGCTCTAGCAATGCTGGTGACCCCTGTGAGCTGGGCAGTTACATCGCCTTTATCTGCTCTGTAGAGATATCTCTCCTTCCTTCAAATCTCTGGTTACTGCAGGATTGCCCAGGAAATTACAATGTAAATAAGTGTTCCTTGAAATGTAAGCAAAACAAAATTCTATAATTCACCTGAGGCAATCAGCATACTCCACGAATGTCGGTCTGTGGGACCTGCAAATTTCTCACCCTCCCTCAGGCAAACTGCCTGACATTGATTAATGTAGAATATACAGCATAGAAATAAGTAATTTGGCCCAATATGCTCTACCTTTCTCTTCCCACCCCTCTTGAGATAACCCTCTCAACACATTCTTCAATTTTTTCTCCCCTATGTGTTTACCTAGCTTCCCCTGAAAGGCATCATTGCTGATCGTCTCAACTACTTCTTTTGTTGGCAAGGTTCACATTGACCTATAGATGTAGGAATTATTTCGAAGGTCAGTCTAAATTATTTAAATAAGGATGGCCATTGGCATTCGACCAGGGTCAACATTGGACAGTATTCTGACAGGATGACATTACATTGTTGGGAAAGATAACCCTGCTCAAGGAGGTTCGAAGCAATAGTAACCACAAAGTGAAATAGAAGTCTCCTGAAGACCAATGCAGCAAATCATAGAAACATTGCCCATTGTACATGGGAACCAGTGCTAATGACGGATGCAGCAATTGGATGATCAGCATGATACCAATTTGCATGGGATTGACTGAAGTTCACAGCTGTAAAGAGGCTCTTGGGAAGCCATCAAAGAGTTGGAAGGAAAAAGAAACAATAAATACTGGAAATACTCAGCAGGTGTGTGCATTTGTCAAGAGATAATCAGAGTTAACATTGGGCGGAGTTTAATTGAGGCGATGGGGGTCCAGCACACTGGTTGGAGAACTGGTGGAAACCGCTTGTCACCTTTTCATGAGGGGCCGGATGTCACTCACTTGGGCGGCATCAGGTCTTCCACTGAATGAAGGCGGAAAGAAATGCCGCTGCCGAGAGTTCCTGACCAGTCAGAAGCTGGCAGCTCTCCAGCACTTGCAGTGCCACCCGGGGCTGTGAGTTCTGCTGGTATTACAGTGAGACCTTTGATGCGACCATCAATTCACTCAAGGACTCGTGTCGGAGTAAAACAGTGGTTTTAATTAACTATCAACTTTGCCTGCCTGCGACTGGTACATACTGAGGACAGTCTCACAGGCCAGCTACTCTTGTACACCTTCAAAGGGCCGGAGCCATGGGCTGAGCCCGTAATGCTCCAACATCCTCCAACATCTCCCCCTGTGGGTGAAGCCATACAATGGCCTACAGATAAAACCCACAGAGTTAATAACATAGAACATAACTGGTTAATTAACTGTATTTGCAAACATAGAACATAACTGGTGAATTAACTGTATTTACATTCACCACATTCACCCCCTGTAAAAAAAAAAGTCCGGCGGGGGTGATGGGTCACAAGTCCAACCGGTCCAGCGCCCAGATCGTACGCTGACCGCCGAAGCACTGGTGTTGCAGCCGCTTCAGGTGGCAGGGGAAGTGGGTCCGGTGCAGTCCCAGGGGTGGACTCCGGGAGCGGCTCTTCCTGAGCTTCATTCCTGCGGACTGGTGTGCCGGAAGGGAGCGCAGGAGCCAAATGGGCGTGGGGATGCTGGGCATGGGAGAAAGAGCGGGGTACAGCGCGGGGGATACTTTGGACGTAGCAGTGGCGGAGCCTGCAGGCGCAAGGTCTCGGAGGGAGACGGTATCCTGTCGACCATCGGGGTGCTCAACATATGTGTAGTGCGGGTTTGAGTGCAGGAGCTGTACCCTCTCAACCAGGGGATTGGTCTTATGAGTCCGAACGTGTTTCCGGAGGAGAACCGGACTCGGTGTCATCAGCCAGGCTGGGAGCGAGGCCCCGGAGGTAGTCCCCCTAGTGAAAATAAACAAGCGGTCATGAGGAGTCTGGTTTGTGGCCGTGTAAAGGAGGGACCTAATAGCATGGAGCGCATCGGGGAGGACTTCCTGCCAGTGGGAAACCGGGAGATTCCTGGACCGTAGGGTCAGTAGGACGGTCTTCCAGACCGTCGCGTTCTCCCTCTCCACCTGTCCGTTTCCCTGGGGGTTGTAACTGGTAGTCCTGCTAGAGGCAATGCCTTTACTGAGCAGGTACTGACGCAGTTCGTCGCTCATGAACGACGAGCCCCTGTCGCTGTGGACGTAGTTGGGGAAACCAAACAGGGTGAAGACACTGTGCAGGGCTCTGATAACAGTGGGGGTGGTCATATCGGGGCACGGGATGACAAATGGGAGAACCCATCAATAATATTGAGAAAGTAGGTATTGCGATTATTCGAGGGGAGGGCCTCTTTGAAATCGATACTGAGGCGTTCAAAGGGCCGGGACGCCTTCACCAGGTGGGCCTTATCTGGTCGATAGAAGTGTGGTTTACACTCCGCACAGATTTGGCAGTCCCTGGTTACAGCTTTGACCTCCTCGGTGGAGTAGGGCAGGTTGCGGGTCTTGATATAATGGGCAAGCCGGGTGACCCCCGGGTGGCAGAGTCATCGTGGATAGCCTGGAGTTGGTCCTCTTGCGCACTGGCGCATGTTCCGCAGGACAGGGCATCTGGGGACTCGTTGAGCTACGATATACTATATCGGAATTATAGGTGGAGAGTTCGATTCCCCAACTCAAGATCTTATCGTTCTTCATTTTGCCCCGCTGCGCATTGTTGAACATGAAGGCTACCGATCGTTGGTCAGTGACGAGGGTAAACCTCCTACCAGCGGGATAGTGCCTCCAGTGCCGCACGGCTTCCACGATCTTTTTCGACCGAGGAGTGTCGAAGTTCCGAGGTGGTGAGGGTGCGTGAAAAAAACGCAACCGATCTGCCTACTTGATTGAGATTGGCGGCGAGAGCGACCTCTGATGCGTCGCTCTCCACCTGAAAGGGGACGGACTCGTCCATCGCGCGCATCGCAGCTTTGGCGATGTCCGCCTTGATGCAGTTGAAGGCCTGGCGGGCCTCGGCTGCCAGAGGGCAAAGGATGGCCTTAAATAGTGGGCGGGCTTTGTCCGCATACTGGGGGACCCACTGGGTGTAGTAGGAAAAAGATCCAGGGCACCTCTTGAGGGCGTTGGGACAGTGAGGGAGAGGGAGTTGCAGGAGGGGGCACAGATGGTCAGGGTCGGGCCCTAGGACTCCATTTTCCATGACGTAGCCGAGGATGGCTAGCCTGGTGGTGCGGAAAACGCATTTCTCCTTGTTGTAGGTGAGGTTGAGTTTTTGGGCGGTTTGGAGAAATCGGTGGAGGTTGGCGTCGTGGTCCTGCTGATCATGGCCGCAGATGGTGACGTTGTCCAAGTACGGAAACGTGGTCCGCAGCCCGTACTGGTCCACCATTCAGTCCATTGCTCGTTGGAACACCGAAACCCCGTTCGTGATGCCAAAAGGGACCCGGAGGAAATGAAAAAGGCGGCCGTCTGCCTCAAACGCCGTGTAGTGGCAATCCTCCGGACGGATTGGGAGCTGGTGGGATGCAGACTTCAGATCCACCGTGGCGAACACGCTGTAGTGAGCGATCTGATTAACCATGTCTGCAATCCAGGGAAGGGGGTACGCATCAAGTTGCGTAAACCGGTTAATGGTCTGGCTGTAATCAACCACCATTCGGAGCTTCTCCCCGGTCTTGACGACCACCACCTGAGATCTCCAGGGGCTATTGCTGGCCTCTATGACTCCTTGCCGCAAGAGTCGCAGGACCTCAGACCTAATAAATATTCTTTCCTGCATACTATATCGCCTGCTGCGAGTGGCTACTGGCTTGCAATCAGCGGTGAGATTAGTAAAGAGGGAAGGAGGGTCAACTTTCAGAGTGGCTAGGCTGCACACAGTGAGTGGGGGCAGGGGTCCGGCAAAGCTAAGTGTCAGGCTCTTGAGATTACATTGAAAATCGAGCCCTAAAAGGAGGGGGGCGCAGAGGTCTGGGAGCACGTACAGCTGGAAATTAGTGTACTCAGCGCCCTGTACCGCTAAGGTTACCGTAGTGCACCCTCGGATTTGTACCGAGTGCGACCCGGAGGCGAGGGAAATTGTTTGTTGCGCCCGGAATATCGGGAGCGAGCAGCGGCTTACCAGATCCGGGTGGATGAAACTCTCTGTGCTCCCGGAGTCGAACAAGCAAGGTGTCTCGTACCCGTTAACCCGGACGGCCATCATTGAGCTCTTGAGGTGCTTGGGTCGCGACTGGGCCAAGGTGACTGCGCTGAGTTGAGGGTAACCGGTGGCGTGGTCGGCTGTGCTGGGGCGGCCCCCCCCGGTGACAGTCCGAGCAGGTCGTACGCGTCGTGTGGCGTAGCAGATGGCGTCCAAGATGGCGGCCCCCATTGATCAAGCGTGGCGGACGTCGAGGAAGATGGCGTCCAAGATGGCGGCTCCCATGGATCGCACGAGGCCGGCCGCGTGTGGGAGGATGGCCAAAATGGCGGCCCCCGTGAGTCGCCTGTGCTGTGCGGAGTCGGCAGGCACGCTGCCACATTGCGATATCTGCGGGCCTGAGAGTCGGTAGTCCGGGTCTGAGAGTTTGCGTGCTTAGGCTTGGCGAGGCAGACCTTGGCGAAGTGCCCTTTTTGGCTGCAACTGTTGCAGTGCGCGTTGCGGGCTGGGCAGTGCTGTCGAGGGTGTTGAGGCTGGACGCAAAAATAACAAGGCAACCCCCCATGATGAGCGGGTGGGCGCGCAGCACAGGCCTGGGGAAGTCTCTGGTCGGGAGCCCACGAGGGGGTTGAGTGTTCGGCCGGAAATGCAGTGAGGCTCTGGAAAGCGACCTCCAGTGAAGTCGCCAGTTTCACCGTCCCGTCCAGGTCCTGGGCCCCTTTCTCGAGCAGTCGCTGCCGCACGTAATTTGATCTGACCCCCGCAACATAGACGTCTCGGACGGCGAGCTCCATGTGCTGAGTGGCCTTAACGGCCTGACAGTTGCAGTTGCGCGCGAGGGTTTTGAGGTTGCACAGATAGTCGTTGAGTGACTCCCAGGGGTGTTGGCATCGAGTAGTGAAAATATGTCGCGCATAGACCTCGTTCACAGGTCGCACGTAGATGCGCTCGACGATTGCGAGAGCGGCGGTATATGAGGTGGCCTCTTCGAGTTGCACAGAAATGCGGTAACTCACCCGTGTGTGGAGGAGACTCAATTTTTGTTCGTCTGTGACGGATGGCGTCGATGATGTGGCAAGGTAGGCCTTGAAACACCGCAGCTAGTGTGAAAAAATTTCCTTTGCCTCCGCGGCCTGTGAATCGAGCTCCAGTCTGTCAGGTTTGAGGGCTGATTCCATAATCGTTTTTGTTCAGATAGTTAATTAAATTGATGCGACATCAATTCACTCAAGGACTCGTGTCGGAGTAAAACAGTGGTTTTAATTAACTATCAACTTTGCCTGCCTGCGACTGGTACATACTGAGGACAGTCGCACAGGCCAGCTACTCTTATACTTCTTCAAAGTGGCAGAGCCATGGGCTGAGCTCGTACATGCTCCAACATCCTCCAACATCTCCCCCTGTGGGTGAAGCCATACAATGGCCCACAGATAAAACCCACAGGGTTAATAACATAGAACATAACTGGTGAATTAACTGTATCTACAAACATAGAACATAACTGGTGAATTAACTGTATTTACATTCACCACAACCTTCACCAGGGGTCATCGCTGGATCGCTGAAGAAAGTTAAGTGGGGTGGGACAGGGGTCACAGGTAGGGTGCCACAAGGCGAGATGTGGTGCCGGATCTCTCCGTTGGGCACTGAGTGCCTGAAAACAAGGGAACATATGGTAGGCTTCTGGCTCGGTTTACTGGGTAGCTTTCTGTGGGTACATGAGAACTCTGTGGTTCCAGTTAAATCCCTGAGCCACCATTAAATCCTGGTGGGCTGAGAGACACTTGATCTCCAGCGACTCGTAAATGAGCCTAATTGTCTTCCCATTTCCAGTGGGTGTGTTTCCCGAGAAGGGCTCTTTCCACCCCTCACTAACTGTGGGTACCTTTCCCCATTCCTGGGAGCTGGGCACATGGCCTCCTGTCCGATTCTCCCAGCCCACCCACCATCTTGCTTGCTCCAGTAAGATCCATTAAATTCCACCCATTAACTCCAGTTGCTACCCGACCTGCTGAGTGCTTCCAGAAGATTCGGTCTTTCTTTCAGATTTCCAGCAGTATTTTGCTTTTGAAATTGTTTGAAAGTGTATTTTGTTTCCCCTGCCGAGGTCAGCACCTTACAGTCTCGGCATTCGGACGTACTTGCCTGATTGAGTAAAGTGTGTGGCCAGAGTCGGCAACAACCTGAATCAGCCCTTTTGTAACTTGTGGAGGTACTTTCATTAGGCAGCTGATTAAAATGCCCAGCACTGTCATGGGGACCAATTCATTTGCAGTGGAAACAAGAAAGACCAATTAAAAGAATTCATCTGGGATATGTGGATCGATCAAATTGTGTAATTTATAATTTAGTGTTTAACTTGGGCACTCCGTTACACTTGTTAATCTGGTCTCAACAGGAGTTTGCTTGTGTGTTACTGGTGTTATGGGAAAAACAAAAACCTAATTGTTAGGTTTTTAGTTCAAACACAGTTCTTGTAAGTAATGTTAATGAGAATGGGAAGATTATTGGAAGCACTGACGTGACAGGAGAAGGAGCCCTAAGACCTGGGGCTGGATTTATCTTTTTGCAGTATTGCATTAAGCACTGACTTCTGCCCCTTACCCCTGTACTGCTGCAATCCTGACCTATTTCCCTTGACCGAGGACCATTTATTGTGCAGAGTGGGATCCACAATGTAGATCTGAGGAGTAACGGTATTGGCTTCAATGTGCTCAGACAGAAACAAAGAGACGAAGAGAGGTAATTTTTCCCTCCTTGAGGGAAAGTCATAAAAGAGAGGCTCTACTTCTCTGAAGGAGATTTGTGAATCACATGGACTTTTAGGGAAATCGATGATAGCTTCATGACACTGATGTGTTAAATATGTTGGATTAACACGGACTGCAACTCGATGCAATATCACTTGAAAACAGGCTTCCAAAGCTGTACATGGTTCAACACTGCTTTATTGAACTTGCCGAGTAATGTACACAGTTCCTGTGGGTCAACACTCTATTAATCTAAGCTTGCTAACCTTGGTCTGGCTTGCCCAGACTTGCTCTGTGCCATGTGTAGCGATGCACTATCAATTACGACGAGACAAGAGTAGAGAGTAATCGAGGCTTTATTACACAGAGATGTGTGGCCTCCTACAGCTGCTGCCGACATGGCTGCAGTTCGGAGAGCACACACATTTATACTCCGCCTCCTGGGCGGAGCCAGCAGGCAGGGATTTACCCCCGTACCTGTAGTACAGGGACCTTACCGTAATACCCTCTTATGCAGTGCAGTATATACAATACAACAGTGGTGACTACCACATTCATCCCCTGTTAAAAATGAGTCCAGAGAGGGTGGTGGAAAACTATTTACATACAGGTTGTCATTAACATTTCAGAGAAGAATACAAATTTAGACGATCGGGCGCCTTGATCCGTCATTGAGAGCGCCACAGTGCTGGTGGCGTGTCAGGCATCGGCTCGGTTGTCGGTGACTCTGGGAGCGTGTCGACATCCTCTTCATCCCCGGGTGGGACCAAGGGGAGGACGGATTGTCCTGGAGCAGGTGCTGTGGTGGGGTGCGCTGGGGGAAGGGAGGGTGACACCGGGGCAGAGGGGGGAGGGTGTGTGGGGACCCAGCTGATGCCAGGTCCCTGAGGGAGACTGTGTCTTGGTGGCCGTCGGGGTACGCTACGTAGGGGTACTGCGGGTTTGCGTGGAGTAGCTGTACCCTCTCAACCAACGTGTCCGCCTTGTAGAGCCGCACGTGCTTGCAGAGGAGGACGGGTCCTGGAGCTGCCAGCCACGTTGGGAGCGAAACCCCGGAGGTGGACTTCCTGGGGAAGGCAAACAGACGTTCATGGGGGGTTTTGTTAGTCGCCGTGCACAGGAGCGACCGAATGGAGTGAAGTGTGTCGGGGAGGACCTCCTGCCAGCGGGAGGCTGGGAGATTTCTGGACCATAGGGCCAGCTGGACGGCCTTCCAGACTGTCCCATTCTCCCGCTCCACCTGCCCATTTCCCTGGGGGTTGTAGCTGGTCGTCCTGCTCGAGGCAATGCTCTTATTGAGCAGGTACTGGCGCAGCTCATCGCTCATAAATGAGGATCCCCGGTCGCTGTGGACGTAGGCGGGGAAACCGAACAGAGCGAAGATGGTGTTGAGGGCTTTGATGACGGTGGCAGACGTCATATCGGGGCATATGAAGTGCGGTTTACACTCTGCGCAGACCTGGCAGTCTCTGGTGACAGCCCTGAGTTCCTTGATGGAGTAGGGCAGATTGCGGGCCTTAATGAAGTGATAAAAGCGGGTGACCCCTGGGTGACAGAGATCGTCGTGCAGGGTCCACTTGTGCGCGGGTACATGTACCTCGGGACAGGGCATCGTTGAGCTTACCGGGGCGATACAAAGTCTCATAATTAAAGTTGGAGAGCTCGATCCTCCACCGCAAGATCTTATCATTTTTGATCTTACCCCGCTGTGTGTTCTTAAACATGACGGCAACTGACCGTTGGTCTGTGAGGCGGGTGAATCATCTGCCGGCTAGGTAATGCCTCCACTGCCACACAACTTCAACGATAGCTTGGGCCTCCTTTTCGATGGAGGAGTGCCGAATTTCGGAGGCATGGAGGGTGCGGGAAAAGAATGCCACAGGCCTGCTTGCCTGGTTAAGGGTGGCGGCCAGAGCAACGTCTGATGCATCGCTCTCGACTTGGAAGGGGAGCATCTCGTCGACCACGTGCATCGCGGCCGTGGCGATGTCGGCCTTGATATGGTTGAAGGCCTGGTGAGCCTCAGCCGTCAGTGGGAAACCGGTGGAGTGGATGAGTGGATGGGCCTTGTCCGCATAGTTAGGGACCCACTGGGCGTAGTACGAAAAGAATCCCAGGCATCATTTGAGGGCCTTGGGGCAGTGGGGAAGGGGGAGTTCCATGTGGTGGCGCATGCAATCGGGGTCGGGCCCTAGAACTCCGTTCTGAATCACATAGCCGAACACACTTCTCCTTGTTGTAGGTTAGGTTGAGGAGTTTGGCGGTGTGGAGAAATTTGGAAAGGTTAGCGTCGTGGTCCTGCTGTTCGTGGCCGCAGATGGTGACGTTGTCCAGGTACGGGAAAGTGGCCCGCAGTCCGTACCGATCAACCATTCGGTCCATCTCCCGTTGGAAGACCGAGACCCCGTTAGTGACGCCGAAGGGAACCCTAAGGAAATGGTAAAGGCGGCCGTCCGCTTCAAACGCAGTGTATGGGCGGTCCGCCTTATGGATGGGGAGCTGGTGGTAGGCAGATTTCAAGTCCACTGTCGAGAGGACACGGTACTGTGCAATCTGATTAACCATATCAGATATGCATGGGAGGAGGTACGCGTTGAGCTGCGTGTACTGATTGATGGTCTGACTGTAGTCAACGACCATCCTGTTTTTCTCCCCCGTTTTCACCCCTACCACTTGGGCTCTCCAGGGGCTATTGCTGGCCTCGATGATACCTTCCCGCAGCAGCCGCTGGACCTCAGACCTGATGAAGGTCCTGTCCTGGGCGTTGTACCGTCGGCTCCTGGTGGCGACTGGTTTGCAATCCGGGGTGAGGGTTGCTAACAAAAGGCGGGCCGACCTTAAGGGTCGTGAGGCCGCATACAGTAAGGTGTGGTAGGGGCCCGCCAAATTTCAGGGTTAGGCTCTGGAGGTTGCATTGGAAGTCCGGCCGAGTAGCAAGGCAGCACAGAGGTTGGGGAGGACGTAGAACTGGAAGCCGCTGAACTCTATGCCCTGGACGGTGAGGGTGGCGATGCAGTAGCCCCGGATCGCCACGGAGTGGGATCCGAAGGCCACGGAGATTCTTTGGTTAATGGGGTGTACCGCGAGGGAGCAGCACCTTACCGTATCGGGGTGGATGAAGCTCTCAGTGCTCCCGGAGTCCAGAAGACAGGATATCTCATGCCCGTCGACCTTCACCTTTGTCGACGCGGTCGGTCGGGACTGTTTGATCGTGACAGAGGTAAGACGCGGCTGGTCGGCGGCGGTTGCAGGCGATGAGTGGCCCGATGGGGTGCAGAAGTCCTGAGGCGGGGAAGATGGCGGCGCCCATGGTCCGCACGTGTCCTGAGGCAGGCAAGATGGCACCGGCCACGGGCCGCATGTGGTCTGAGGCGAGGAAGATGGCGGCGCCCACTGGCCGCACGCGGGGTGTGCAGGGACAATATCGGCGATTGAGCAGGCCTGGCACACTGCAGCGAAATGTCCTTTCTTGCCGCAGGCCTTGCAGAGCGTGCTCCGCGCCGGGCAGTGCTGCCGGGGGTGTTTTGGCTGTCTGCAAAAGTAGAACTTGGGTCCCCCGGGGTTGGTTGGCTGCCGCATGGTGCAGGCGTGGGGTTGGCTGGGGGCAGTTGCTGATGTGGTCCACGATGGGGTGGCCGCTGGCGGGGTCCACGATACCCAGGATGGGTGGGCCGTGCGGTCGGGGGCATACGCCTGTACGTTGCGTGAGGCGACTGTGAGCGAGAGCGCTAGTTTCTTGGTCGCCGCGAGGTCAAGCGTAGCCCCTTCTAAGAGGCGCTTGCGGATGTAGGCCGACCCTATGCCGTAATGAACGCGTCTCTCATTAGCAGGTTAGAATGTTCAGCGGCCGTCACGGCCTGGCAATCACAGTCTCTCACCAGGGCGAGCAAGGCATGCCAGAAATCTTCCACAGACTCACCGGGAGGTTGGTGCCGCGTGGACAGGAGGTGCCTGGTGTAGATCTTGTTGGTCTGCTGAGCGTAGTTCTGCTTCAGTAGCACCATGGCCTCTGCGTAGGTAAGCTCGTTCTGGATGAGGGGAAAGACATCGGAGCTCAGCCGCGTGTACAGAATCTGGAGCTTCTGTAGTTCTGGGATTGGGTCTGTCCGCAGATCCGATGTATCCTTCAAAACAAGCTAGCCAATGTGCAAAGTCCTTTTTGGCGTAGTCTGCTTGAGGATGCAGCTGCAGGCGATCCGGCTTGATGCGGAGATCCATCTTTGTAAAATCTCTGTGTAATTGCACAATCAGTTACGACGAGACGAGAGTAGCGAGTAATCGAGGCTTTATTACACAGAGATGTGTGGCCTCCTACAGCTGCTGCCGGAATGGCTGCAGTTCGGAGAGCACACACATTTACACTCCACCTACTGGGCGGAGCCAGCTGGCAGGGATCTACCCCGTACCTGTAGTACAGGGGCCTTACCGTAATACCCTCATATGCAGTGCAGTATATACAATATAATACAACAGTGGTGACTGCCTCATGTAGTAGGTGCTGACTGTACATTGCACCCTGACTGTTGCTACAGCTATCACCAGTACGAAGAGGCTGAGCCTTCCTGCCTCGTGTGTTTTATACTGGTAATGTACCCTGTAGTGTCCTGCCTGGTGATTGGTTGTTCTGTATTCTGTGTGGTGATTGGTTCCTGTGTGTGTCCATCACTACCTGTCTGTATCTCATTATGAACATGAGTGCATATTATGACATCTTCCCTTTTAAAATAAATTTTGGATGCTTGTGGCTGTGTGCTTGTATTTACATGTGTGACTATGTGCAAAATGGTGAGTGAATGAACATATAGACATGGAAGGTGTCTATCGTGCCTATACAGGACAAGGTGAACAGAATTTACACAGTTAAAGTCTGTAAGTCCAGTCTTTGTGGTGGGCGGCGGATTCTTGTCGGCCGCCTCAGTGGTGACGGGGGGGACGCCGGCGTCTCGACAGGTGAGATTGCTGCCCAATTGGTGGGCTCATGGTTTGAAATGTCCAGAAGAGGCGTCTCGACATACGGAGGGGTGTGGTCAGGTGGTGGTGGGCAGGCAACTTTGCGCAGTGCCCTTCTGTTGCTCCTGAGAATGGAGCCATCAGCCATGTGAACAATGAAAGACCTGGGGGCAGCCTGTCGTACAATAACAGCTGGGGCTGACCAACCTCCCTCAGGCAGCTTGATGCGAACAACATCTTCTGGAGCCAGCACAGGTAAATCAGTGACATGAGCATCATACGTGATCTTCTGCTGGTCCCTGAGTCGCTGCACTTTTCTTAGCACCGGGAGGTGATCAAGGTCTGGAACGTGGATGGCTGGGACAGTTGTCCGCAGGTTGCGATTCATGAGTAGTTGAGCCGGAGACAGGCCAGTCGACAGAGGGGTTGCCCTGTATGCCAACAGTGCAAGGTTAAAATCAGATGCAGAGTCTGCAGACTTGCAGAGCAGCTGCTTGACAACGTGGATCCATTTTTCCACCTTCCCGTTTGACTGCGGGTAATGGGGACTGGATGTGACATGTTTGAAGTGGTAGGATTGTGCAAAGTTGGACCACTCTTGGCTGTGGAAACATGGACCATTGTCACTCATCACTGTGAGTGGTATACCGTGCCTGGCAAACGTCTCCTTGCAGGCCTTGATGACTGATTTTGACGTGAGGTCTGACAGCTTCACAACTTCTGGGTAGTTCGAAAAATAATCGCTCAGAAGTACGTAGTCACGCCCATTTGCATAAAAGAGGTCTATTCCCACCTTGGACCACGGAGAGGTCACAAGCTCATGTTGTTGGAGCGTCTCCTTGGGCTGAGAAGGTTGGATACTCTGGCATGTGGTGCAATTGAGGACCATTCTCGTGTACCCTTTTAAAGGCCTGTTTGAGCCGATCTATGTGCTCCTTGGGGGTCATGGACCAGATTATCACGTCATCCACATAGACTTGCACACCCTCCATCATTTGTTCCATTATGCGGTGAAAGACTTCGGAGGCTGAAATGATACCGAAAGGCATGCGGTTCTAACAGTACCTGCCGAGTAGTATCTGACAATCTTGAATCTTAACGTCGCCGTGATTGCCTTGTGGGATACAACTAGATGACACGATCCACTAGCAGCTATGGCATTGCCATTGTAATCAAGGAGCTGGCGGAAGGATTTTCGGTTGGTCTCGGATGCTGTCGAGGTCTGCCCGGGATATGAGGTTTGCAGACGCACCAGTGTCCAGTTTGAATTGGATTCTGCACTGATTCACTTTAACGACAGCACGCCATTCGTCACCAGAATCCACACTTAGGATTGAGATGCGCTTTGCATGAGTGGAGGAGACATTCTCACGTGCCCACCTGATATGGAGACTCGAGGCAGTCATCACTTGGATCCGTTGGGCTTTCGGGATCGGAATCCTGAATGCCTTGCTGTATGCAGTGGACAGGTCTGCATTGCAGCTGGGATCGCTGGCTTTTGACCAGTGAAGCGGACCTGCATAAGGTCGCATAATGCCTAGGCTTTCCACATTGTAGGCATCGCCTTCCTTTGGCTGGGCATTGCCACTTTAAACGGGCAAAGCTACAATTTTGGTACGTCATGACGCTGACGTCAGTGCGTTCTGTGCGCCTTTGCGCCTGCGCAGTGCGGTCGGCCGACGTTCGCAAATGCGCAGTGGGGTTTTCAGCCGCATTGTTCTCCCAGTCACGGTGCGCCTGGAAAGCCCGCAAAATGGCCACTGAAACCCGAGAAACGGCCATTCTCCTCAATGCTCAGACCCTGCAGTCTAGCGATGGCCTGTACACTTTCTGCCTCGTGGAAGGCAAGTTTTGCCGTTTCTGCCGCCTTGATGTGGGAGTAGCGATTTCTGGCATGTTCATGGACAACGCACATTTTGATGGCAATCGGGAGGGTCATACTTTTGATTTTAAGGAGCTGCTCCCGCAGGGAGTCGGACTGGACCCCGAAAACGATCTGATCCCGGATCATGGAATCAGCAGTCGAGTCATAATTACATGACTGAACTAAGATGCGGAGATGGGTCAAAAAGGAGTGAAAAGATTCGTCCTTACCCTGAAGCCTCTGTTTGAAGATGTACCGTTCAAAGCTCTCATTTAGCTCGACTTCACAGTGGCTGTCGAATTTCAGCAGAATGGTCTGGAACTTGGCTTTATCTTCTCCTTGGGCAAACGTGAGCGAGTTAAAGATGTGGATGGCGTGATCGCCCGCCGTCGACAGGAGCAGCGCGATTTTTCTGGCATCTGATGCTTCCTCAAGGTCGGATGCCGTGAGGTGTAGGAGGAACTTCTGTCTGAAGACCCTCCAGTTGGCACCGAGGTTGCCGGAGATCCGGAGCTGCGGAGGGGCCTGGATCTTTTCTGCTACTTGCTTTCTGGTCATTTAAGATTTACTCGAGGTAGGTCCATTAGAGTTAATAGTATCCTGGTACCATGATGTGTAATATATGTTGGATAAACACAGACTGCAACTCGATGCAGTATTACTTGAAAACAGGCTTCCAACGGTGTAGATGGTTCAACACTGCTTTATTGAACTCGCCGAGTAATGTACACAACGCTGTGGGTTGACACTCTATTGATCTAAGCTTGCTAACCTTGGTCTGGCTTGCCCAGACTTGTTCTGTGATGCACTATCAATTACGACGAGACGAGAGTAGAATGTAATCGAGGCTTTACTACACAGAGATGTGTGGCCTCCTACAGCAGCTTATGAAATGGCTGCTGTTTGGAGAGCACGCACATTTATACTCTGCCTCCTGGGCGGAGCCAGCAGGTAGGGATCTACCCCTGTACCTGTAGTACTTACGGTAATACCCATACATACAATATAATACAACTGTGGTGACTACCACATTCTGTGCCATGTGTAGTAGGTGCTGACTGTACATTGCACCCTGACTGTTGCTACAGCTATCACCAGTACGAAGCGGCCGAGCCTTCCTGCCTCGTGTGTTTTATTCTGGTAATGTTCCCTGTAGTGTCCTGCCTGGTGATTGGTTGTTCTGTATTCTGTGTGGTGATTGGTTCCTGTGTGTGTCTATCACTGTCTGTCTGTATCTCATTATGAACATGAGTGCATATTATGACAGACACCATTACTGGGAGTAGCTTTCAATTTCAGATTATTGTTCTATCACTGCCAGTTTCTGCAATGTTGCACTGCTCAGCGGGAACAGCCGCGAGTGTCTCGGTTGCTCAGCCTGGCGAGGCTGGCAATGCAATACATTAATTGGTGCACTTAAAGATGCCCCATGGGCTTCAGGCTGCAAATGAAGGCTAGCCAGCTGAATCACCGGGACCCCGCGCGCCAGCCCCCCACCAGAAAGTTTGAGCAGCAGTTAAACAGCACTTGCACAATCAACCACACTTAGCCATGGTGCCGAGTTGACCGGCCCCAAGGTTTGGAGACGCGGACCTGGGGAGGCTCTGAGATGAGGTCAACGCCAGCAGGGATCTCCTCTTCCCCTGAGGGCCCCGAAGTGTGAGCCACGGGGCAGTTAGTGCCGCCTGGAATGAAGTGGCAGTGGCCGTCAGTTTGGGAAGTGTGACCAGGAGGACTGGCCTCCAGTGCCGCAACCCCAACCCTCCCTTCATTCCCCCCTCCTGTTACACTCCCTGACCTTCCCTCACACACCCTCCCTCACGATCTTCGAGGAGCATGCCTTGTAGGTTATGGGGTGGCCGTGGACAGAGCGGTCACCAATGCGGAGGTCGGCGCATGCCGCAGAGGTGAGGTTCCACTGGGCCCCCCTGGAGGACCTGTCAAAGCTGAGTTGTTATTGCCATATACACTTACCCATCCCACTGACCACGTGTTCATTCTCCTGCACATCCTCCAGCTGATGGCGGAGGCCCGTCCGGGATGGCCCCCTCCCTGGCCTCCCAGGTGGAGAGTGCTGAGGATACCACAATCGATGAGACACAGCTGTCATCCCCACCCTCCACCAGCGCAGAGACACATACCTCAGTGGGCAATATTAATGGTCAGACATCTGGGGCACAATCTGGTAAGCACCACGCAGTCACTGATGTACATCAGGTGGTGGCAGGAACACCAGGCGAGACAGCAATCAGAGATCTGCTGGATCCCAGGACCCAGCTGGGTCCCAGCCAAATGCTGAGCCTGTGGCACATGCTATCCCGGAGCTGATGCAGACGTTAGGAAGCAGCCGAGACATTCAGAGGGCGATGTCAATCACACTCCAGCAGGACCATAGTCGACTGGAGGAATCCCAGAGGCTACGGGTGCAGGAGATGTCACCGGCAATGCGTGGCACCGAGCACAACACTGCTAGGGTGGCAACCGCAGAGGAGAGCTTGGTGCATGATGTCAGCAGCATTAGTGGAGGTGTCTGAGGCACTGTGCAGTTGGTGACAGCCGTGGCTGAGGGCCTCAGCAGAATGTCCGACTTGCTGGGGGACGTGACCCAGTACCAGGCTGACCTTGATGAGGTTCTGCGGGATATGTTGCACTCTCAGATGAGCATGGCCAAGGTGCTGCAGAACATGGCCCAGTCACTGAGAAGCATCTCTGAGGGGGTCGGCTCCATGGTGCAGACAACGGGGAGCCACCAGGGCTTGCAGAGCCAGATGATGCAAGGGCAGCCGAAGCTCAATCTAGCTGTCTCACCATCCCAAGGATGGGCTCTGTGGGCACAGACCGTGAGGAGGAGGTGCAGGGTGGCAAGCCGGACACATCCTCTGGACTGGTGACAGTGGTCATCAGCTCCCCCGAGTTCCAACCCACTGATGAGGCTGCATATCCCAGCCAGCACCCGGAACAGGGTGGCACGGCTGTACATGTGTCGCCGTCAAGTGCGCCTAAGTCCTCTGGCCCCAGAGCCCCCAGAGGATGCCCGCTAGGGGCATCGAAGGCCACAGGATAAGCTAAGTAGCTGGCTGCCTCCACATCTGATACGCACCCTGGGGACATAGCGGCAGAGTTGGAGGGCAAAGCACGTTGAGAGTCACTGGGGGGGGGGGGGGGGGGGGGTGGGGGGGGTAAGGAGTGGATTGTGCATTTGGTGGGAATGGGGGGATTTGGGCACCTTTGGGAGGGATAATGGGGGGCACCATCAGGACAGTGGGACTGTTCTGTACACGTATGAGGAACATTGAAATACCCTCATCACAACCAGTATGACACCTCTGGCTCTTTGTCGCGATGTAGGCCAACCACCAAAGCCATCCCCCACCTGACGATCCCTGCCCACGAACACTGAGCCATGGACATGTGCCCGGGGTTGGGGCCCATCAGCTGGGTGTTTGGAGGTTGGCTGCTGCAGTGTTCAATCACAGTGTCCATGCACCAAAGTGTAATTGGAGTGCTAGACAATGAGCCCTACATGGTACATGGCCCGTCCACCCATGGAGATCCACTTGGAATGTGTGAAGTGCTCACTTAACCACGATTGCTAATTCCCTATTAGCAACAGCCTTCAGCCACGGCCAGAGGTCTCCACTGGGTGTTGTGGGTGATCGTTGGGCAAACAGGCAATGACCCTGGAATGGGAACACACAGTCCAGGGTTGGCATGGAGAACCCACGCACGGGTCAGCCCCCCCCCCCCTCCCCCCAGCAGAGAGCCAGCCCCAGCCCGATTTCCCCCTACTCCCCGCTCAAGCACAGGGGCAGCATGCCAGTGTCTCCAGGCACTTTGCCTGTGAGCGATGATGGATGCTCACCTCTTCGGCTCCCCGCAGCAGCCCATCCGCCAGGTTTTTCAAAAGGAGTACTAATCAGTGCCAGCGCGAGCACTTGCTGGGAAGGCTGCTGGATCGCGGGAGGTTGTTGGATATGGGGTGGTTCCTGTTAATTGTTTTGGAAATAATGCTTAACTGGTGATAATTGGTTTCTCGCCACGCTACGGCGGAATATCATTTTCGCCTATGAGAGCGGGCCGGTTGCATCGCAAACGGTTTGGCATCTGGCACGTTCTCGCTTTTGGCCTGCTATTCACCGATCTTGTTGTGTTCTCGCTTGAGTGAAACAAGGTCAGAGAATCGCGCCCATGATCAGGTTGTTACACAAGTTAAACACAGCTGACTGGTTTTCTCGTTCCAGAAATTGACAGGTGCTGCTTCCTGTGCCTGAGCCAGCAGCTGTATTGTCCAGGTGAGTGTTAAAGCAGTGATTTTCTTCACTGCCTCTGTCTGGACTGCTCTCTAGCTTCCAGATAGGGGGCTCTCTTCTGGGGATTTGTGGCAGGGGTCTCTTTTCTGGGGGGGGGGTCTCTGGAAGGTCTCCTTACTTAGGGAGTCTCGAGGAAGTCTCTTTGTTTACCGGGTCTCTGGGGGGTCTTTCTTTAGGGGGTTTCTGGGGGGGGGGGGTGCGAGTCGGATCACCCCCCCCCATACTGAGAGGGAGGGAAAGATGGGGGGACCCAGAAAATCTGGGGTATGGGGGGCTGAATTGTGATATGATGGCGGGTGAATAGCTGCTGGACCTCGCTATCAGGCCACCCGCTCAAAATGGCGGGATGCTCCGCCGCTTCAAAAACGGAATAATTGCTGAGTACGCCGCATGCCGTAGGGATGGCCTCAGGACATCGCCATAGGGACGGCCTCAGGATGTCACCTGAGGCCCTTCCTCGATGCGCCTCCCCTGATGGGCCGACTTCCCAACGGTGTTGGTCGTATGTGCTCGCAGTTTTCGGAGACTTCGCGTGCATACTTTGAATGCGAGTCTTTGCAGGTAATTAAGTCTTTCCCGGTCCAGACGGAGCGACTGGAGAGAGGGGTAACCCCAGGTTAAAGAGGTGTGAATTGTCTCAAGCCAGGACAGTTGGTGGGATTTCGCAAGCTCAGGCCAGATGGTGGGTGGTGAATGTAATGAGACATGAATCCAAGGTCCTGGTTGAGGCCGTACTCGTGCGTGCGAACCTTGGCTATAAGTTTCTGCTTGGCAATTCTGCGATTCAGGACGTGCGACAACGCAGAATCATTGAGCAGAAACTGATAACCCGTCTGGATCTGTAAAGACTTAATTACCTGCAAATACTCGTATTCGAAGTATCGTCTTGCATCTTTGACTTTATCTATATATGTGGTTGCGGAACCCACCTCTTTACTCACCTGATGAAGGAGCTGCGCTCTGAAAGCTACTGATTCAAAACAAACCTGGTGGACTTTAACCTGGTGTTGTAAGACTTCTACTGTTCCATTTGGATGGCAGCAATCCGTTATGATGTGGAGATGCCGGCGTTGGACTGGGGTGAGCACAGCAAGAAGTCTTACAACACCAGGTTGAAGTCCAACAGGTTTGTTTCAAATCACTCGCTTTCGGAGTACTGCTCCTTCCTCAGATGAATCAAGAGGTAGGTTCCAGAAACAACATAGAATCGCCGAGCAGAAACTTATAGCAATTCCGCACACATGAGTACGGCCTCAACCGGGACCTTAGATTCATGTCGCATTCCATTCAACCCCCACCATCTGGCCTGGGCATGCAAAATCCTACCATCTGTCCTGGCTTGAGACAATTCACACCTCTTTAACCTGCTCCATCTGGACCTGTAAAGACTTAATTATCTACAAAGACTCGCATTCAAAGTATCGTCTTGCATTTTTGACTTTGTCTGTATATATGTTTCTGGAACCTACCTCTTCTTTCACCTGAGGAAGGAGCAGTACTCCGAAAGCTAGTCATTCGAAAGAAACCTGTTGAACTTTAACCTGGTGTTGTAAGGCTTCTTATTGATTTTTACGTCAGACATACCTTTTGTTTCTTTACTGTCGCATGACTACTTTGTTCCTGTACCATGAAACCTTTTGTCATTGGACATTTCATATCTTCCACCCTATCACAGAGCTTTAATTTTATTCTTCTTCCCACTCTCCCCCAATTCACTCACTCAACTCCTATTACATTTCTAACTTTTCCCAGTTCTGATGAAAGATCACAGACCTTTTTAAAAAATAAATTTTGAATATCTAATTCATTTTTTCCAATTAAGGGGCAATTTAGCAAGGCCAATCCACCTATCATGCACATCTTTTGGGTTGTGGGGGCAAAACCCACGCAAACACGGGAAGAATGTGCAAACACCACACGGACAGTGACCCAGAGCCGGGATCAAACCTGGGACCTCGGCGCCATGAGGCAACCGTGCTAACCACTTGCGCCACCGTGCTGCCCTGAAAGATCACAAACCTGAAACTTTCTCTCTCCACAGATGCTGCCAGATCTGCTGATCATTTCTTGCATTTTCGGTTTTTACTTTGCAAGAAAACACAAATAAAAAGACTGGAAAAATCGTTGCTGGTTTTGTTGGAACAGAGATGAAAGGGTAATTTGATAATGTTTTTAAAATTCTGAAGGATGTAAGTAGTTGGACGATTTGCATTGAATGAAGAACCTAGAGCAGTGTTCTTCAAACTTTTTTTCTGGGGACCCATTTTTACCAACCGGCCAACCTTCGGGACGCAACCCGGCCGACCTTCGCGACCCACGCCGTCCGACCTTCGCGACCCACGCCGTCCGACCTTCGCGACCCACGCCGGCCGACCATGACGACCCACCATTTTCTCTTACCTTGTTTGCTGCTGATAAAAATGGAGGAAATGGTTTTGGGTCCCTTTGGCCCTCGTACACGCTCCTCCAATGGAACTTGTTGGATGTAGGTGAAGCCTTCCGGTGTCGGAAATTATGGCGTCTCCATCTGTCCAAAGTTCTGCATTTTTTTTAACCTAAAAATTTATTAAATAAACCCCCCCTAACTTGTAACAAAAAATAAAAAAATGAATTGAATAAAATAAATGAATAAACCCCCCCCCCGAACTTGTAAAAAAAATGAATAAAATAAATGAATAAAGTGAATAAACCCCCACCAAACTTGTAAAACAAAAAGCTGCGACCGTTTAAAAAAAATAGCGGCCGCATTGCGCGTGCGCACCCGATCATCGGCGCGCCAATGATTGGGTGCGCACGCGCAATGCAGCCGAATTTTTTTACATGTACAGCGGCAATTTTAAAGGCCTCTTGCAGCCGGCGTTATGAAAGGCCGGCTGCTGCGCGGGGTTTTGCGCGATCGGGAGCGCCGCGAAGGACGGATCCGTGACCCTCCCGACCCGTGGGTCGTGCCTCCAAGTTTGATCTAGAGAACAAGAGGATGGTAGATTAAATGTAACAGAATTAGGACAGAGCAGGAGAAACATTTTTTAAATGGAGGGTTGCAAGATTGCAGAATGTATTAGCAGAGGTAGCAGTGCTGACATTTAGAAACAGGTTAGCTATCTGATCAAAGGAAAACCCTATAAAGGGATGGGGGAACACATGGGATTGGAACTCCTCACATTGTTGAGAATCAACATCAACTGTGATTACTTAGGTCGAATGACTTGTTACCATACTGCAACTTCTGTATAATCCATACGAGTAAGTAACTGGTTGAAGTGGGCTTCACTGCATGGCTTATTTTTAATCCGATAGTTGAGTACAAGGCAGGTTGTTAAACACTGCTGAGGAAGGTTTGCTTTGGTCAATATGCCAATTGAAGAGGAGTACGTATTTGGGGAAGCACGGTAGCACAGTGGTTAGCACAGTTGCTTCACAGCTCCAGGGTCCCAGGTTCCAATCCCGGCTTGGGTGACTGCGGAGTCTGCACGTTCTCACGTGTCTGCGTGGGTTTCCTCCGGGTGCTCCAGTTTCCTCCCACAGTCCAAAGATGTGCAGGTTAGGTGGATTGGTCATGCTAAATTGCCCTTAGTGTCCAAAAAGGTGGGGTGGGGTTACTGGGTTATGGGGTTAAGGTGGAGGTATGGGCTTGGGTAGGGTTGTTCTTTCCCAGGGCTGGTGCAGACTCAATGGGCCGAATGGCCTCCTTCTGCACTGTACATTCTATGCTTTTATGATATGGATCAAAAGAGAAAATGCAGAGAAGAAATAACCACAATAAAATGTAATACAAAAGAGGAAAATGTGGAAGGTTCCGTCAAAAGGTGCTAACACCAATGACATAAAGGGAATAGTGTGGTGAATACGCATGAAAGTGGATGAACTGCCACGATCATATTGAAGGGCAGAGCAGGATCAATGGGATGAATGACCTACTCCTCCTCCTGTGCTCCTATGTTCCAAGAAGAGAGAGCGAGTGAGAGAGAAAAAGAGAGAGATGATGAGCTGGATTCTCCACTGGCGGGATTCTCCAGTTGAGCCGGCAGATTTCCCAACTGCGTGGGGCTGCTCACAATGGGAAACCCCATTGGCCAGCTGGCGGTATGGAGAATCCCATTGGCCAGCGGGGGCGCACTGCACCAGAAAACTGGTGCCGACGGGACGGAAAATTTGGGGCTAGAGGAGCAGAGAAAGATCCCATGCGAGGTGATGTTTCTCTCCCACGTCCTCTACCAGAATTAAAAATGACCAAGTGCCAAACTGCCGACTGTGCATTTAAGAAGGTATCGCTGATAGATGCTTTGCGACACAGCTTGTGCACGTGCAATTTTTATTTAGTCGTCTGACTCCACTAATTCCAATTTACATGGTTTTAATTAAACACCATTCCCAAAGAGACGTGCCTGAATGGAAGTTCACAAACCTGTATGTACATAGGTCGGTAAATTCACAACCACTCAGACTGTGAAGCGAAAGGGAGGTGAGGAAAACAATTAATGCCCTTTGTCGTGCAGTTGTTTAGCTCCCGCTCTCTTCACTCACGTTCCCGCCTTCACCGAGGTACAACTCTAGTGATATATTCTTTCATGTCATTGCCAGCATAATTGGAAACTGAAAATATGAGTGAATATAATTAGCTCTAATTCTGTGAGGCTAATATTGAATATTTATAAATTGCAGAACAAAAGTCTATGCAGACTGTAAACTGAGAGCAAAGTTCCAGACTGGAGAAAATCTGCCGATAAACTACATTCTCTGAAATGTTTTTGCTTGCCATCACGTTTTACGTCATTCACACCAGTTTTAGAGTGAATGTTTTACACTGACTGAAAGTAGCTTTCAGTTACGAGTGGTTGATTTAGAAGCAGCTTTTTGGCACCTGATCAAAATTTAATCTTATTTGCTGGTCATTGAAATATGTGAGGGCAAGATTTCCTCTGGTGGTTCCGTGAACTGACCTTTTCAAACGAGTTTGTGGGATTTTCCTCCACTGTTTCCAGTGTTGTCTGCTTTATTTTGAAGAGGAAATTTACCAGTTGTAACATGGCAGATGGTGAAATTTGAGTTCAATAGAAGTCTGGGATTTAAAGTTTAATGATGACCATGAAACCATCTGGTTCACTCATGTCCTTTATAGAAGGAAATCTGCCGTCCTTACCTGGCCTGGCCTACCTGTGACTCCAGACACACAGCAACGTGGTTCTTAACTGCCCTCTGAAATGGCCTAGCAAGCTACTCAGTTCAAGAGCAATTAGGGATGGGCAAGAAATGCTGGTCATGCCAGCAACCCCCACATCCTATGAATGAATAAATGACCTATCAAGCCTCTCAGTTGTATCAAACCGCTACAGAAAGGTTTATCAGGAAAGATAGGAA
The DNA here is from genome assembly GCF_047496885.1 of Scyliorhinus torazame. NCBI lineage: Eukaryota > Metazoa > Chordata > Chondrichthyes > Carcharhiniformes > Scyliorhinidae > Scyliorhinus > Scyliorhinus torazame. The sequence goes on along the minus strand of NC_092709.1, from coordinate 294,333,066 downwards.
GACACTTAGGAACATAGGAAAAGAAGGAGGGCATTCAGCCTGTCGAGCCTGCTCCGCCATTTAATATGATCATGGCTGATCAGACACTTTAATGCCTATTACACCCATTATCCCCATAACCTTTTATATAATAATCTTTATTGTCACAAGTAGGCTTACATTAACACTGCAATGAAGTTACTGTGAAAAGCCCCTAGTCGCCACATTCCGGCGCCTGTTCGGATACACTGAGGGAGAATTCAGAATGACTAATTCGCCTAACAGCACATTTTTCGGACTTTATAAAGGAAACCGGAGCACTCAGAAGAAACTCATGCAGACACTGGGAGAAGATGCAGACTCCGCACAGCCAGTGATCCAAGCCGGGAATCGAACCCGGGTCCTTGGTGCTGTGAAGCACCAAAGAAACCCCATGCCGATTAATACCTACCACAGCCCAGCATCGTCCCCCTCCCTCCTACCCCGCACCGCTCAACTTCAGCTGTTGGTGCTCATGTTGAACACCACTTTGGAAGAAGCACTAAGGTTGGCCAGTGAACAGAATGTTCTGCAGATGGTGAACATCAATATCCATCACTAAATGGGGCTGGTTAGCACCAGTACTGACCGAGCTGACTGAGTCCTAAGGACTGGTGACAGTGCAGAAGACGGTGACATAACCAACAAGAGGAAAAAACCCACTTGACCTTGTCCCCACCAGTCGCAGATGCATTTGGCCACTGCAGTGTTGAAGGAGTGATCACCACATAGTCTTTCTGGAGATAAAATCCTGTCTTCACATTGAGGAAACCCTCCATGGTGTTTTGTGACGAATTAATTATGAGAGGCATAGACAGGGTGGACAGTCAGAGGCCTTTTCCCAGGGTGGAAGTGTCAATTACAAGGGGGCACATGTTCAAGATGAGAGGGGAAAGTTTAAGGGAGATTTGTGGGGTAATTGTTGTTACATTACTTGTTTGTAATATGTTGTTACTCTTTGCTTTACTTCCAGAATTAGATTTCACAGAAACTACCAATCTTCAATTCAAAGCAAAATAGGTTCAATGAATAACGAATTAAAAAATAATGAGTTTGTTCACTGTTCCAGAACTATCACTGATAATAAAGTAAATCAGAATAAGGATCAGCTGTATTTAACAATAGGAATTAACTAAGCTATATATATATCTAACTGCTGTCTAGTCACTCCTGGTTTGAAGAGAGGCAGGGGGAGGGATTCTCTCAGCCCAGGCCGGGCCGGAGAATCGCTGGGACAGGCACGAATCGCGTCACGCTGCCCCGACGCCGGTCTGCCGATTCTCCGGAGAGCAGAGAATCGGCGTCACTGGCGCTGGCACGGTTAGCGCGGCGCTGGGGGATGGGCTGAGCAGCCACGCAAAAAAAGCCAAGCCCCACCGGCGGCATTCACACCTGCTTTTACCTGGCGGGACCTCGCTGTGCATGCATCCGGGAGTGGCCTGGTGGGGGAAGGGGGAAGGGGGGGGGGGGGAGGGGGAGGGGTGTCCGACCCTGGGTGGTGGGGCCTCCACTGTGGCCTGGCCCGCGATCGGGGCCTCCTGATCGGCGGGCTGGCCTCTCGGGCTGGGGGCCCTTTTTGTTCCGTGCCGGCCCCTGCAGCCCTACGCCATGTTGTGTCAGGGCCAACGCGGAGAAGGGACCCACTGCGCATGCGCGCATTGGTGCTGGTCCCACTGTGCATGCTCAGACCCGCAGCGCCCATCTGACACCAGGTATCGGCAGCTGGAGCAGCATGAGCCGCTCCAGTGCCGTGCTGGCCCCCTGTGGGGGTCAGAATCGCTGCCCCTGAGGCCATGTTGACGCCATTGAGAAACGGGTATAAAGGTGTTGCTCTCAAATGTAACAAGTTGTATGGAGATCTTTGTTTTATTTCCCTACACTTTGCAATTAACGACTTAATAGTGCGGACCATTTGCTTGGTGTGACAATTCTTTTAGAATAGTGTGGAAAAACTGTCACATAGTTTATGTCCCATTTATTACACATAGAATCATAGAATTTACAGTGCAGACGGAGGCCATTCAGCCCATCGAGTCTGCACCGGCCCTTAAAAAGAGCACCCTACCCAAGCCCACACCATCACTCTATCCCCATAACCCAGTAAGCCCACCCAACCTTTTTGGACACTAAGGGCAATTTAGCATGGCCAATCCACTTAACCTGCACATCTTTCGACTGTGGGAGGAAACCGGAACACCCAGTGGAAACCACGCAGACACGGGAAGAACGTGCAGAATCTGTCCCTGAAATATGTCCCTGAAAGGCTTGCCAGTGTACTGTGGCCCATTGTCTGAAATGATCTCTTCAGGTGTACCGAACAAGTTGAAAAATGCACTAATTTTGTCTGCACTTGAAGTATCCTTCAGTTGTCGGATGATTGGAAGTCAGTCATTGCCATGGATAGCAAATAAATCTGTTGCAATTGTAGATGGAACTTCGTGAGGGCATAAACGTTCTTTGCATTGATGTGGCTGATGCCTCTGGCATGCTTCACATATCCTCATGGTCTTCTCGATATCATTGTTGATCCCTGGCCAATACACCGTACAGCTTGTCAGGCACCTTGTTTGCTCTTTAATAATAATCTTTATTAGTGTCACAAGTAGGCTGACATTAACACTGCAATGAAGTTACTGTGAATATCGCCACATTCCAGCACCTGTTCGGGTACACAGAGGGAGAATTCAGAATGTCTAATTCACCGAACAGCACGTCTTTCAGGACTTGTAGCGGGAAACGAGAGCTCCCGGAGGAAACCCACGCAGACACGAGGAGAACGTGCAGATTCCAGAGTCAGTGACCCAAGCGGGAATCGAACCTGGGACCCTGGCACTGTGAAGCAACAGTGCTAACCACTGTGCTACCATGCCCATATGCTCCTGGTGCAACAGTGACAATGGTTCCTGGCGAAGAGTTCAGGTACAAACACATGTTTTCCCCCGAAAATCCTGTCTCTTAAAACAATTAGTTCATCACTGTCTGGGCAAAAACATCTGAGGGTGTCTGACACTTGTATTGTAACAGACCAACCTTCTACAATGACTCTCCATAATGCCTTCAGTCATGGATCATTTGCTGTTTTCTCTTGACCTTGGTTACACTTATGTTGACCAAAATTCATCAGATCGACATTATAAATGTCTTCTACACCTGTAGATCAAATGAGACAGCCACAGCTATTTTCCAGATTGGATAACTTGCCAGGCTTATAATGGATTTTGAAGTTGCGGCCCTGTGTTTTTCTCAGAGGTTGTTGCAGTCTGGGTGGCGCACTTATGAGTGGCTTGCATCAAATCATTTCCAAATGGTTTGTGGACAGTTTCCATACTGAACCTTTTACCAAATAGCTACATGTGGAACCTTGTGATACTGGCTACCAGAGCAAGTGTCTCATGCTCTATGTTCAGATAATTGGATTCTGTTTGTGAAAGACATTTGGAACCAAATGAAATATTGCCATTGTGCATGATGCATGCTCCTAACTCTTTTTGAGATGTGCCAATCTCTTTATTGGGTTGTAGATTTGTAGAACGTATCTCTCTCCTGACAATGCCTGTTTAAGTTACTCAAACACGTGCTGATAGTCCTCCTGTCGTACCTATACATCCTTCTTTAGTAGCTCTCTAAGTGATGATGCACTCTTTGCAAAGTTAGGTATGTTTTCTGCTGAGAAATTGAAGTATCCAAGACATCTTTGCAACTCCTCTTTGTCAAGGGGAGGGGGCATGTCTCATAAATCTTCGATATTTGCTTGGGTCAGGACAGATCCTGGAACATGAATCGATAGAACTGAGATCATTAATCTGACTCACATTCACCTGGCATTTCTTGTTGTTGAAGACAGATTCTTCACGATGACTGACTGTTATCAGTATGTGCAGAGTTTGGTCATGCTCTTCTTTGGTTTTGCCCATCACTGCAATATCAGCAGCAATGCATACACATCCAAGGATATTTTCTGTAATCCTGTCCATATACTTCTGGGCCAGACCCTGACTGATGAATAAACCAACATGTAATCTCTGGAAGCCGTATCTTCTCAATGGTGTCCTGAACATAGCGATTTCATGAGATTCCGCTGCCAAATTAACTGATCAATATCTGTTTTGGTATCTAACTTGGAGAAAAACCTTGCTCCTGTGGATTGGGGATTCAATTCCTCTGACATTGGAATCCTGTGTAATAATAATAATACTAATCACTTATTGGATGGTTTTTACAAAAATGTCAAAAGTTCACCTTTGGAATGGGGGCAACAATGCCTTTTCAAATAAATCACTTGACCAGCATGGTACTTGAGGGGGAAGAGCTGTTTGTTTGTTTTGAACTGCAATCACTTTAATTGTGATGCACGATCAATTGGACAAAGACGATAGTTGAATCCAACTGAGGCTTTATTGATATCAGATGTGTGGCCTCCCACAGCAGCTGGCAAAATGGCTGCTGGCTGGAGGACACGCATATTTATACAGGCAGGGACTACCGGCAAACCTGTAGTACAGGTCCTACCGTACATCACCTAATACAGGTGCAACAGTGGTTTACCACATTCACCCCCTGTTAAAAATTGAGTCCGGCGGGGGTGGTCGATAACTATATACAACAATGAGTTAATATTTACATGATTTGAGCAAATAAATGTACTTTGATGTCTGGTGGACTGGTCAGAGGTTTAGCCGGTCCGGGGCCTTGATGTTCCTCTGGGAGCGACGCAGTGGTGTCGGCGATGTTGGTGCTGATCTGGTCGATGGTGATTCCGGGAGTGTGTCGAAATCCTCTTCATCGTCGGGCGTGGGCAGGGGGGGCAACGGATGGTCCTGGGGAGGTGCTGTTGGGAGCGACAGGAGAGAGGAGGGTGGTGCCGGGGGCAGAGGGGGTCGAACCTGCTGGTGCCAGGTCCCTGAGGCAGACAGTATCCTGGCGGCCGTCAGGGAACGCCACGTATGCGTACTGGTGGTTTGCGTGGAGCAAGTGCACCCTCTCCACCAACGGGTCTGCCTTGTGGAGTCTGACGTGTTCCCGGAGCTGCGAGCCAAGTCGGGAGCGACACCCCGGATGTGGACTTCCTGGGAAAGACAAAAAGACGTTCGTGGAGTGTATTGTTCGTGGCAGTGAAGAGTAATGAGTGAATGGAGTGGAGTGCATCAGGGAGGACCTCCTGCCAGCGGGAGGAGCCCTCCATACTGTCCCATTCTCCCTTTCTACCTGTCCGTTTCCCCGGGGTTATAGCTTGTCGTTCTGCTGGAGGCGATACCCCTGCTGAGCAGGAACTGACGCAGCTCATCACTTATGAATGAGGATCCCCTGACACTGTGGATGTAGGCGGGGAAACCGAACAGAGTGAAGATTGTGTTGAGGGCTTTAATGAAGCTGGTGTCATAATATACACCAGTATATCATGGTGCAGATGCACACACACTGATGGACACACAACAAATCCAATCAACACACTTAACGCCACAACCAATCACCAGTTAGAGCACACTCACTATAAAGACAGGGGACATCAGAGTTCCCGCTCATTCGGGATACAGCCTCCTACAAGGACAGAGCTTACAGCTTACAGCACCATGTGCTGAGTGCATAGACTGGTTCGGACAGGCACAGGTCTTTAGTTTAATCTAACATCGTGTTTACCCACGGTGAAAGTATGTTCAACAGTTTCTAACGTAATAAAATAGTGTTGTGCTATTTTAAGTGTTAGTGGCCTGTATGTGTTCCACGGATCCAGAGCACCCAACACATCAGGTGGCAGACGTCATATCGGGGCACGGGATGGCAAAGGGGAATCTGGAGTATTCGTCGATCACACTGAAAAAATATGTGTGATGGTCGGTGGAGGGGAGGGGGCCTTTGAGGTCCACGCTGAGGCGTTCAAAGGGGCGGGAGGCCTTCACCGGGCGCGCACGGTCCGGCCGGTAGAAGTGTGGCTTTCACTCCGCACAGACCTGGCAGTCCCTGGTGATTGCCCTGACTTCCTCGACGGAGTAGGGCAGATTTCGTGCCTTAATAAAATGGTACAACAGTGTGACTCCTGGGTGACAAAGATTGTCGTGCAGGGCCCGGAGTCGGTTAACCTGTGCGCTGGCACATGTACCTCGTGATAGGGGTCTGGAGGTTCGTTCAGTTTGCCGGGGCGATACATAATCTCATATTTATAGATGGAGAGCTCGATTCTCCACCACAAGATTTTATCATATTTGATCTTGCCCCGCTGTGTGTTGTTGAACATGAAGGCTACCGACTGTTGGTCAGTGAGGAGAGTGAATCTCCAGCCGGCCAGGTAATCCCTCCAATGCCACACAGCTTCAATGATAGCTTGGGCCTCCTTTTCGACGGATGAGTGCCGAATTTCTGAGGCATGAAAGGTGCAGGAAAAGAATGGCACGGGCCTGCCTGCCTGATTTAGGGTAGCGGCAAGGGCGACGTCTGATGCGTCGCTTTCTACTTGGAAGGGCAGTGTCTCATCTACGGCATGCATTGTGGCCTTGGCAATATCAGCTCTGATCCGGGCGAAGGCCTGTTGGGCCTTGGCCGTCAGGGGAAAGTGGGTGGACTGTATGAGTGGGCGGGCCTTGTCCGCATAGTTTGGGACCCACTGAGCGTAGTACGAAAAGAACCCCAGGCAGCGTTTGAGGGCCATGGGGCAGTGGGGGAGGGAGAGCTCCATGAAGGGACGCATGTGATCGGGATCGGGCCCCAGTACTCCGTTCTGGACCACATAGCCGAGGATGGCTAAGCGGTTCATGCTGAACATGCACTTCTCCTTGTTGTAAGTGAGGTTTAGGAGAGTGGCGGTGTGGAGAAATTTAGCAAGGTTGGCGTCGTGGTCCTGCTGATCATGGCCGCAGATGGTGACGTTGTCTAGGTACGGAAAGGTGGCCCACAACCCGTACCAGTCGACCATTCGGTCCATCTCCCTTTGGAAGACCGAGATCTCGTTTGTGACGCCGAAGGGGACCCTAAGGAAGTGGTATAGGTGGCCGTCTGCCTCGAAGGCGGTGGATGGACGGTCCGACTGACGGATGGAGAGCTGGTGGTAGGCGGATTTCAGGTCTACCGTTGAGAAGACCCGGTACTGCACAATCTGGTTAACCATGTCAGATATGCGTGGGAGGGGGTACGCGTCGAGCTGCGTGTACCGGTTGATGGTCTGGCTGTAGTCCACGACCATTCGGTGTTTCTCCCCAGTTTTAACAACTACCACTTGAGCTCTCCAGGGGCTGTTGCTGGCCTCGATGATGCCTTCTCGGAGCAGCTGCTGGACTTCGGACCTGATGAAGGTCTTGTCCTGGGTGCTGTACCGTCTGCTCCTGGTGGCGACGGGTTTGCAATCTGGAGTTAGATTGGCAAAGAGGGAAGGTGGGTCGACCTGTAGGGTCGCGAGGCCGCACACAGTAAGGGGTGGGAAGGGCACGCCAAATTTCAGGGTTAGTCTCTGGAGGTTACACTGGAAGTCCAGGCCGAGGATTAGTGCAGCGCAGAGATTCGGGGGGACGTAGAGGCGGAAACTGGTGAATTCTATGCTTTGGACCGTGAGCGTGACCGTACAGTACCCCTGGATCGCTACGCAATGGAGTCCGGAGGCCAGGTAGATTTTTGGTTTGGCGGGGTGTATCGTGAGGGAGCAGCGCCTTACCATATCCGGGTGTATGAAGCTTTCGGTGCTCCCGGAGTCCAGCAGGCAGGAGGTTACATGTCCGTCGACTTTCACGCTGGTGGATGCGTTGGTCAGGTTATGCGGACGAGACTGGTCGATTGACATGGAGGCGAGTCTTGGTTGGTTGTCGCGTAATGGGGCGGCTGGTGAGCCCGGGTCCTGGAATGCTGGTGGTGCCCATGTGCTGAGGGGTAGACAAGGTGGCAGCGCCCGAAGATCTTGAGGGTTACAAAATGGCGTCACCCATGGAACGCACGTTGCGGGGGTGGAACAAGATAGCAGCGCCCATGAAACGCACATGTTGCACGGAGGGGAAGATGGCGGCGCCCACTGGCCGCACTGGTCTGAGGGGGGGGGATGGTAGCGCGCATTGTCCGTGACCGAGGGGGATGGGGCGATAGCGGCTACTGAGCGGACCTGGCACACTGTGGCGAAGTGGCCCTTCTTCCCGCAGGCTTTACAAAGGGCAGCACGGTCCGGGCAGCGTTGGCGGGGGTGCTACTGTTGGCCGAAAAAATAGCATCGGGGCCCCCCCCGGTGTTCGCTGGCTGGCGTGCAGCGCAGGTGTATTGGGCGGGCAGCTCCCCCACTGGGGCGGCTGTCTGTGGGGTCCACGAAGCGTAGGAGGGGTGGGCCGCATGGCTGGGGGTGTAGGACTGGACATTGCGCAGGGCAACCGTCATGGAGAGTGCTAGCATTTTAGTCTCTGCGAGGTCCCGCCAACGCTGCCCGTCCCGCGCTCCCCTTCTAGGAGTCGCTGGCGTATGAAATCTGACCCAATTCCAGTCACAAAAGCATCCCGCATAAGGAGGTCTGAGTGTTCCTTGCCCGTAACAGCCTGACTGTCACAGTGCCGGACTAGCGGGATTAGGGCCCACCAGAAGTCTTCTATGGACTCACCAAGGAGTTGAGAGCGAGTGGCGAGTGCGTGCCTGGCGAAGAGCATGTTCGTTTTCTGTGCGTAGTTGTCCTTGAGCAGAGTCATGGCTTTGGCGTAGTTCGGCGCGTCCTGGATTAACGGAAAGACTTTGGAGCTCAACCTGGAATATAAAATCTGAATCTTCTGAGCCTCTGGGACAGGGGTTGGTGCCGCATTGATATACGCTTCGAAGCAAGCTCGCCAGTGCTGGAAGTCATTTCTGGCGTCGCTTGAGTGCAGATCCAGCTGCAGGCGATCCGTTTTGATACGGACGTCCATCCTTAGAAACTGATGGCAATAAATTGAGGCACAATCAATTGGACAAAGACGATAGTTGAATCCAACTGAGGCTTTATTGCTATCAGATGTGTGGCCTCCCACAGTGGCTGGCGAAATGGCTGCTGGCTGGAGGACTCGCATATTTATACAGACAGGGACTACCAGCGAACCTGTAGTACAGGTCCTACCGTACATCACCTAATACAGGTGCAACAGTGGTTTACCACTGTTATGACCTGCCTACTTACCATTGGCTGGGGACTAATGACAATCCCACAATCCTGTGGGAGTATGAGCTTCCCCAATGAGCGGGGCGGAGAAACCATTAGTAAACTCCTAGTATAAATAAAGCTGGCCAGTTTAGGAACCAGCAGGAAGGAGTGTGCAGCAAGTGTACTGCTGTTATATATATATATGTTATTGTAAATAAATGTTATTACTTTGTATCCTTAAACCTCGTGCTGGATTCTTCGTGGCCCTCACAAAACTGGCGACGAAGGTTAAAGTGAATAGCTGTCTACACTGCTGAAGCCACCTCCCTGGATTTTTGTTGGATACAGGTTGGAAGTTGTTTTCTATTATACCATGCCTCTGAACGGACGTTTGGATGTTTTTGATGCTGCGCTGGAAAGCTGGAACCAGTACGCACAACGGATGCGTTACTATTTCTGGGCAAACAATATCACCGAAAACGAGCGCCAGGTGGTCATATTGCTCACCGCCTGCTGCCCGCATACGTTTGGGGTGATTAGGAGCATTACGTACCCAGCTGCGCCGGACACCAAAACGTTTGATGAACTTGTGAATATAGTGGGGCAACATTTTAACCCAACCCCGTCCACGATAGTACAGCGTTACCGGTTTAATACCGCTGAGAGGACCCCTGGAGAATCCCTTGCCGATTTTCTATCCAGGCTACGCAGGATTGCGGAGTACTGTGACTATGGTGAGACCTTGTCAGAAATGTTATGCGACTGTTTGGTTTGCGGTATTAACAATGCGGCCACCCAGAGAAAGTTGTTGGCTGAGCCAACATTGACTTTTCAACAGGCCATTCAAATAGTATTGTCCCGAGAGAGCGCAGAAAGAGGAGTGGAGGAGCTACAGGGAATGGAAGTGCATGCCTTGGGGCGCAACCCCTTCCGTCCAAAAACGTCCCCCCGCACTCCTGCGGATCTTGGGCGAGGCAACGTCCGGACCGACGCCAGTGGCCGTCAGACATTCCTCCCAGGGGCTGAACCTACGGTGACTACTCCTGAGGACGTGGAAATGGAGGAAGACTGCCTGCAGTTGCATTGTGTGGCAGCTCCCCGTGTGGCCCCCATTAAGGTGACAGTACGGGTCAATGGCCACCCGCTTGAGATGGAGTTGGACACTGGCGCAGCAGTCTCCGTGATCGCCCAGAGGACATTCGACCGCATCAAGCAGGGTATACAGACCCTTACATTAACCGACTCACAGGCCAGGTTGGCCACCTACACGGGGGAACCACTGGACATTGCAGGAACTACAATGACCCCTGTTGTTTATGGACGCCAGGAGGGGGGTTTCCCACTTAACGTGGTGCGCGGCCATGGGCCCAGCCTGTTGGGTCGGGACTGGTTGCGCCATCTGCGGTTGTAATGGCAGCACATCCTCCAAACAGTTTCTGAAGGGTTGACTGAGGTGCTAGGACGATACCCAGATGTATTCCAGCCTGGTTTGGGGAAAATAAAAGGGGCAGTAGCCCATATCCAAGTCGAACCAGGAGCCACGACGCGCTATTTCCGGGCGCGCCCAGTGCCTTACGCCTTGCTCGAGAAGGCAGAAGGGGAGCTCACTCATTTGGAGAGTTTGGGTATTATCAGGCCCGTCCGTTTTGCTGACTGGGCAGCACCAATTGTACCTGTAATGAAGCCAGATGCCACAGTTCGCTTATGTGGCGACTATAAACTTACAGTGAATACGGCTTCCCAACTCGACCGATATCCAATGCCTCGCATAGAGGATCTCTACGCGAAGCTTGCAGGGGGTCTCTCGTTCACAAAATTAGATATGAGTCACGCCTACTTGCAGTTGGAGCTGGACCCTGCCTCCCGACCATATGTAACGATTGATACACACCGGGGCCTGTATGAATATACACGGTTGCCCTTTGGAGTATCCTCTGCCTGCGCAATTCTTCAACGTGTTATGGAGGGCATTTTGAGAGGTTTACCACGTGTGGCTGTCTACTTAGATGACGTTTTGATTACAGGGACGTCGGAGCAGGAACATTTGGAAAATCTGGAGGCTGTCCTTAGACGCCTTTCGGAGGCTGGAGTCCGTTTACAAAGTGCGTATTTCAGGCAAAGGAAGTAGTCTACCTAGGTCATTGGGTGGACCGCGAAGGTTTGCACCCCGTCGCAGAGAAGGTGCGTGCAATTCAACAGGCCCCCGTCCCGACTGACACTTCGCATCTTCGTTCTTTTCTCGGTCTCGTAAACTATTACGGGATGTTCCTCCCCAATCTGGCAACTACGCTGGCCCCTTTGCACCTTCTGCTAAAGAAAAATCACACCTGGGTTTGGGGTCAGCCGCAAGAAACCGCTTTCCGGCGGGTAAAGCAACAATTGTCGTCGTCTGGGTTACTAACCCACTATGATCCTGGAAAGCCTTTGCTCGTCACATGTGATGCATCCCCGTATGGTATTGGGGCCGTCCTGTCCCACAAGATGGAGAACGGGGCCGAGCGACCGATAGCTTTCGCCTCCCACACATTGACTGCAGCGGAGAAAAAGTATACGCAGATCGAGGAGGGCCTGGCAGTGGTTTTTGCGGTGAAACGCTTCCACCAGTACGTGTATGGCCGCTATTTCACTATTGTGACTGATCATAAGCCTCTGCTGGGACTTTTCAGAGAGGATAAGCCAATACCGCCCATCGCTTCTGCACGGATCCAGTGCTGGGCTTTGTTGCTCGCTGCATACGAGTATTCTCTGGAGCACAAACCAGATACGCAGATAGCAAATGCCGACGCACTGAGCCGATTGCCTTTATCGACCGGACCCATGTCGACCCCCACGATTGGTGAGGTGGTTGCAACCCTAGATTTTATGGACACCTTGCCTGTCACGGCATCACAGATCCGTGAGTGGACCCAGACTGAGCCAGTCCGGTCAATAGTTCGGCACATAGTCCTGTATGGTGAGCAGCATAGACAGCTCCCAGGCGAGTTGCGGGCATTTTCCTCCAAGCTGTCAGAATTCAGCGTGGAAGACGGCATCCTCTTGTGGGGGACGCGTGTGATTGTCCCGGAAAAAGGCCAGGAGCTGATACTAACAGACTTGCACAATGGGCATCCAGGTGTGACCAAATTGAAAATGTTGGCCCGGAGTTATGTCTGGTGGCCAGGCATCGACACCGACATTGAGAAGGTGGCCCAAAACTGCTCCATTTGCCAGGAGCATCAAAAGCTTCCGCCGGCCGCGCCCCTACATCACTGGGAATGGCCAGGGCGGCCTTGGGCACGCTTGCATGCAGATTTCGCAGGCCCTTTTCAAGGATCCATGTTCCTTCTATTAATTGCGCCCAGTCTAAATGGCTAGAGGTGCATAAGATGCAGGACAACGTCCTGCGCAACAATTGAAAAGATGCGTTTGTCATTTAGTACGCATGGCCTCCCCGAGGTGCTGGTCACGGATAACGGCACTCCATTCACGAGTGAGGAGTTTGCGAGGTTCACGAAGATGAACGGCAAATGCCATATCCGCACTGCCCCTTACCACCCAGCTTCAAATGGGTTGGCAGAGCACGCAGTGCAAACATTCAAAAGAGGCCTAAAGAAGCAGTCTTCCGGATCAATGGACACGAGACTGGTTCGCTTTTTGTTTACGTATAGGACCACCCCCCATGCGGTGACTGGGGTAGCTCCCGCAGAACTCCTAATGGGCCGGAGACTTCGCACCCGCCTTAGTATGGTTTTCCCGGACATTGGCGCAAAAGTACGCCGCACACAAGAACGGCAGGGACAGGGATTTTCTCGGCATCGGCCGATTCGGCAGTTTGCACCCGGTGACCTTGTGTTCGTTTGGAACTTTGCTGGTGGTGCCCAGTGGGTTCCTGGTGTAATCTTTCGCCAACGGGCCCTATACCTTACCAGGTGCAATCCCAGGGTCGTCTCCAGCGCAAACATGTAGACCACGTTCGGTCCAGAAGACTATCCCCTCAAAAGATTCCCCGCCCCTGGAGCTCATTTCTACAGCCGCAGAGACCAGAGACAAGGGAAGGTAGTCCTCACAATCTTCCACTGGTGCCTCACTCGAAGCCTGCGCAGGTCGTTACAGAACCGAATGGAGATAGAGACGCTGACATGACGGAGGCAGCAGACTCTGACTCCGAGATGGAGACACAGGATGCATCAGAGGGGGAATCCTCGGGTCCACGGGCCGTGGATGTACAACCGTTGCGCCGTTCATCACGGAAGCGCCGGTCTCCATCTCGTTACACGCCGCCTGATCCAGCGCCGCGTGCAAATGGTGTCCGGCCTGCGGCAAAACGAGTCCGACGCCCTCCTTCGCCAGGGTCTTCGGTGGATTCCTTGGACATTGGGGGGAGGGATGTTCTAACCTGCCTACTTACCATTGGCTGGGGACTAATGACAATCCCACAATCCTGTGGGAGCATGAGCTTCACCACTGAGGGGGGCAGAGAAACCATTAGTAAACTCCTAGTATAAATAAAGCTGGCCAGTTTAGGAACCAGCAGGAAGGAGTGTGCAGCAAGGGAAGTTGCTGCTGCTGTTATATATATATATGTTATTGTAAATAAATGTTATTACTTTGTATCCTTAAACCTCGTGCTGGATTCTTCGTGGCCCTCACAAAAACCACATTTTGATGGGGGGTAGAAACTGGTAAAGGCTCATGATTTACTGGAAATCACATGACAGAGGCAAGTTTTAAGTTGTGCGCCTGTTGCTGTTGAAATCAGTATGATTTTTGAGTGAGCTGAAACTGGCAGGAAGTCAGAGGGTAGTAAAGAGGGGACAGAAACAAAAGCTAGTCAGGAGAAAAGTGGAAGGCAGAGAAACAGGTTGAACTGCCTAGTATGGCAGGGGGGTGGGAGCCAGAGAGGTAGGCCAGCGGGAGAAATAACTGAGGGAGAGCTACAGACTAAGGGCAGTAAGATTAAGAGGAAGAGCAGGCAGGGAATGGTTGGTCAACACAGTTGGGCTGGTGGGCTGAAGTGCATTAGTTTCAATGCGAGGAGTATTTCAGATAAAACAGATGAACTTAGAGCTTGGATTAGTACATGGAATTATGATGTTGATGCTATTACAGAAACTTGGCTGAAAGAGGAACAGGATTGGCAACTAAACATTCCAGGATTTAGATGCTTCAGACAGGATAGAGGGGGATGCAAAAGGGGTGGGGGAGTTGCATTATTGGTTAAGGAGAATATCACAGCTGTGCTGAGGGAGGATACTTTGGAGGGTTCAGGCAGCGAGGCAATCTGGGTAGAGCTCAGGAATAGGAAGGGTGCTGTCACACTGTTGGAGGTTGACCTCTTAACAGCCAGCGGGAGATAGAGGTGCAGATATGCAGACAGATTTTGGAAAGTTGCATAACAATAGGGTTGTTGTGATGGGTGATTTTAACTTTCCCTATATTGACTGGGGCTCACTTACTACTAGAGGCATGGATGGAGCAGAATTTGTAAGGAGCGTCCAGGAATGTTTCTTGAAACAATATGTAAATAGCCCAACTTGTGAAGGGGCCATATTAGACCTGGTGCTGGGGAATGAGCCCGGCCAGGTGATCAAAGTTTCAGTATGAATGAAATGAAATGAAAATGAATGAAATGAAATGAAAATCGCTTATTGTCACAAGTAGGCTTCAAATGAAGTTCCTGTGAAAAGCCTCTAGTCGCCACATTCCGGCGCCTGTTCGGGGAGGCTGTTACGGGAATCGAACCGTGCTGCTGGCCTGCCTTGGTCTGCTTTCAAAGCCAGCGATTTAGCCCTGTGCTGAACAGCCCCAGAAATGTAGATCATTTCAGGAACCATGATCATAATTCTGTAAGTTGTAAGCTGCTTATGGAAAAGGACAAGAGTGGTCCTCAAGTGAAGGTGTTAAACTGAGGGAAGGCTAATTACAACAGCAATGGGCAGGATCTGGAGAGTGTTGACTGGGTGAGGTTGAGGGAAAATCAACATCCGGCACGTGGGAGGCTTTCAAATGTCAATTGATTCGAATTCAGGACCGGCATGTACCTGTGAGGACGAAAGATAAGGATGGCAAGTATAGGGAACCCTGGCTAACGAGGGATATTTTGAACCTTGTTAAAAAGAAAAAGGAAGCATTCGTAAGATCTAAAAGGCTTCGGACAGATGAAGCCTTTGAAGCATATAAAGCAAGTAAGAAGGAGCTTAAGGTAAGAGTTAGGAAGGCTAAAAGGGAATCAAGAAAGGTCTTTGGCAAACAAGATTAAGAAAAATCCTAAGGCGTTTTATACGTTTGTAAAGAACAAAAGAAAGGGTTGGTCCATTCAAGGATATTGGAGGAAATCTATGTTTGGAACCAGAGGAAATGGGAGAGATACTAAATGAATACTTTGCCTCAGTATTCACCAAAGAGAAGGACTTGGTGGATGAGGAGTATAGGGTAGAGTGTGTAGATATTCTGAATCATGTTAATATTATTAAAGAAGAGTTAGGCATCTTAAAAAGCATTCGTATCCTCATTGTCTACAGGTGAAGTTCCAGAGGACTGGAGAGTAGCCTATGTTGTTCCATTGTTTAAGAAGGGCAGCAGGGATAATCCAGGAAATTATAGACCGGTGAGCTTTACGTCAGTGGTAGAGAAATTATTGGAAAAGATTCTTATAGAGATAGGATTTACTCACATTTGGAAACAAATGGGCAGCACGGTAGCATAGTGATTAGCAAGTTGCTTCACTGCTTCAGTGTCCCAGGTTCAATTCCCGGCTTGGGTCACTGTCTGTGCGGAATCTGCACATTCTCCCCGTGTGTGTGTGGGTTTCCTCCGGGTGCTCCGGTTTCCTCCCACAGTCCAAAGTCCCAAGATGTGCGGGTTAGGTGGATTGGCCATGCTAAATTGCCCTTAGTGTCCAAAAAGGTTAAGTGGGGTTACTGGGTTACGGGGATAGGGTGGAAGTGTGGGCTTGGGTAGGGTGCTCTTTCCAAGGGCCGGTGCAGACCTGATGGGCTGAATGGCCTCCTTCTGTACTGTAAATTCTATGATTCTATGCAATTAGTGATGGACAGCATGGTTTTGTGAAGAAGAGGTTGTGCCTCACTAATTTATCGAATCTTTCGAGGAAGTGACAAAGATGATAGATGAGGGAAAGGCAGTGGATGTTGTATACATGGACTTCAGTAAAGCCTTTGACAAGGTACCTCATGGGAGACTGGTACAAAAGGTGAAGTCACATGGGATCAGAGGAGAGCTGGCAAGTTGGATACAGAACTGGCTTGGGCACAGAAGATGGAGGGTAGCAGTAGAAGGGTGCTTTTCTGAATGGAAGGCTGTGACTAGCGGCATTCCACAGGGATCAGTTCTGTGGCCTTTGTTGTTCGTGGTGTATATAAATGATTTGGAAGAAAATGTAGCTGGTCTGATTAGTAAGTTCGCAGACGACACAAAAATTGGTGGAGTTACGGATAGTGAAGAGGATTGTCAGAGGATACAGCAGGATATAAACTGGTTGGAGTCTTGGGCGGAGAAGTGGCAGATGGAGTTTAATCCGGACAAGTGTGAGGTAATGCACTTTAGAAGGTCCAATGCATGTAGGAATTACACAATAAATGGTAGAACACTTGTGAATACTGACAGGCAGAGAGATCTGGCGTGCATGTCCACCGATCATTGAAAGTGGCATCGCATGTGGATAAGGTGGTCAAGAAGGAAGACAGCATGCTGGCCTTCATCGGTCGGGGCATTGAATATAAAAATTGGCAATTCATGTTGCAGCTGTACAGGACTTTAGTTAGGCCTCATTTGAAATATTGTGTACAATTCTGGTCGCCACACTACCAGAAGGATGTGGATGCTTTTGAGAGGGTACAGAAGCAATTTTCTAGGATGTTGCCTGGAATGGAGGGCATTAGCTATGAGGAGAGGTTAGAGAAACTCAATTTGTTCTCACTGGAACGACGGAGGTTGAGAAGTGACCTGATAGAGGTCTGCAAGATTATGAGTGGCATGGACAGAGTGGATAGTCAGATGCCCTTTCCTAGGGTAGGAGAATCAAGTACCAGGGACATAGGTTTAAAGTGCGTGGGAAAAGTTTAGAACAGATGTGCGAAGCAGGTTTTTTACACAATGAGGGGTAAATATATGGAACGCGCTGCCTGGGGAGGTGGTGGGAGCAGGTACGATAGTGGCATTTAAGGGGCATCTAGACAGATATATGAATAGGGTGGGAATGGAAGGATACGGACTCTGTAAGTGCAGACAGTTTTAGTTTAGGCAGGTACCATGGTCGTGCAGGCTTGGAGGGCCGAAGGGCCTGTTCCTGTGCTGTATTGTTCTTTGTTCTTAAACTGGGAAAATAGAAATCTGCCCAGCTAGCCTTCCTGCTTTGCCTGAAATTCAGTGTGTGGTTATCAATCTGAAGCCAGAGAATCCTCATCTGGGTATAAGACCATAAGACAATGAGCCATAGGAGCGGAAGTAAGGCCATCCGGCCCATCGAGTCCACTTCACCATTCAATCATGGCTGATTTCAACTCCGTTTACCCGCTCTCTCTCCATAGCCCTTAATTCCTCGAGAAATCAAGAATTTATCAACTTCTGTCTTAAAGACACTCAACGTCCCGGCCTCCACCGCCCTCTGTGGCAATGAATTCCACAGACCCACCACTCTCTGGCTGAAAAAATTTCTCCTCATCTCTGTTCTAAAGTGACTCCCTTTTATTCTAAGGCTGTGCCCCCGGGTCCTAGTCTCCCCTGCTAATGGAAACAACTTCCCGATGTATAATCTATCTGCAGTTGTAAACCTGAAAAAGCTGAGGTAAGAAGAATTGATCCAGCACTAGCTTTCGGAGTACTGCTCCTTCCTCAGGTGAATGTTCACCTGAGGAAGGAGCAGTGCACCGAAAGCTAGTTTTTGAAACAAACCTGTTGGACTTTAACCTGGTGTTGTAAGACTTCTTACATTGTCCATCTAGGTGGTGATTGCCTGTTTGGAAGATGTTGTGTAAGGAGAATTGGGAAGTTGCTGCACTGTATCTGTAGATAGTATACCCTGCATCCACTGCATCCCAGTGGTGAGTTAGTGTTTAAGATGATAAAAGGTGTGTCAATCAAGAGGACTGCTTTAATCAAGCTTCTTGAGTGTTGTTAGAACCGCACACATCCAGGAAATTGGAGAATATTTCACCACACTCCCAGTGTGTACCTTTCAGCTGGTGGACAGACTTAGGGGGAGCCAGGAGGTGAGCCATAGAATCATAGAATCATAGAAGTTTACAGCATGGAAACAGGCCCTTCGGCCCAACCAGTCCATGCCGCCCAGTTTTTACCATTAAGCTAGTCCCAGTTGCCCGCACTTGGCCCATAACCCTCTATACCCATCTTACCCATGTAACTATCTAAATGTTTTTTAAAAGACACAATTGTACCCGCCTCTACTATTCCTCTGGCAGCCCATTCCAGACACTCACTACCCTCTGAGTGAAGAAATTGCCCCTCTGGGCCCTTCTGAATCTCTCCCCTCTCACCTTAAACCTATGCCCTCTAGTTTTAGACTCCCCTACCTTTGGGAAAAGATGTTGACTATCTACCTTATCTATGCCCCTCATTATTTTATAGACCTCTATAGAATCACCCCTAAGCCTCCTACGCTCCAAGGAAAAAAGTCCCAGTCTATCCAGCCTCTCCTTATAACTCAAACTATCAAGTCCCGGCAACATCCTAGTAAATCTTTTCTGCACTCTTTCCAGTTTAATAATATCCTTCCTATAATAGGGTGACCAGAACTGCACACAGTATTCCAAGTGTGGCCGTACCAATGTCCATATCAATAAATACCAATGAGCCACTTGACATAGAATTCCTAGCTTCTGACTTGCTCTTGCAGCACAGTATTTATATGGCTGGTCCAGTTCAGTTTTTGTAAATAGTGACCCCTAGGATATTAACAGTGGGAGATTAAGTGATGGTAATCCTGCTGAATGAAAAGGGGAGATAATTAGATATTTTGTTGGAGATGATCATTGCCTGGCGCTTGTGTGACATTAATTTTACTTGTGTTCTTGTCACGTATCAACCCAAGCCTGAGTATTGTCCAGATGTTGTTAATGTATCTGAGGGATTGCAAATGGCACTGAGCACTGTGCAATCATTAGCCAACATTTCCACTTCTGACCTTACGATGGAGGGAAAGTCACATAAACTCGAAAGTTGCCTTTTTTTAAATGTGAAATTTCAGCTCCAGCAGCTCAGAAATACATCATGTGGTCATCACTATCTGCACTGTTCCTCCTCGCCCTCAATGCCGATTCTAACCAGATATTCATCTAATTTATTTCTAAAGGCATTAATTAACACAGCTTTAGCTGCAAGTCTGTTCCACATATCTACAATTCCATAGGGGGGGAATAAAATTCTTTCTAATCTTGTGTCTCACTTGAGGCTTATTAATTTTGTGTTTGAGGATCTGAATTGACATATGACTTCAATTGCTGGAGGCGTTTTTGGAATTTTAATCAATTCTCTCCCATGTATTGATGAAAGAAAACTGGATTTGTCTAAGCTTTGACCCCTTTATCCCTATAAACTGTTTGAACTCTATTTTTTCGAATCAGTGTAAGTGTAATCTCATGCTGCCACTGTGATCAGTTGCATGCTGGTTTAGAATTTGAACACAAGGCGATCATCAACAGAAAGTGGAATCACTAGGAGCTAGTTTAGCACAGGGCTAAATCGCTGGCTTTGAAAGCAGACCAAGGCAGGCCAGCAGCACGGTTCAATTCCCGTATCAGCCTCCCCGAACAGGCGCCGGAATGTGGCGACTAGGGGCTTTTCACAGTAACTTTATTTGAAGCCTACTTTTGACAATAAGCGATTTTCATTTTCATTTCATTTCATCACAGATGGGGAATGCATCCTTTGTCACTTTCTGCTCTGCCGCCACAGGGCAGTTTAAATATAGGCTCCCCCAAGAGATCAATGACGAATGGTACTGGTCAGTGTGGGAATGAGCCACATTGGCCATGAATACACCATGTCTGCTTTTCTTGACCATGGTGAGTGGTGGTCTCAGCTAAGAGGGAAACTACAGCTGGTTTCAATGCCCCCAGAGATAGAGGGAAATAAAGTCAAATAGAATTAACATGCTTGATTCCCATCCATGCATGGCTGGCGGGTGAGGGCAAGAACGAGTTTGGCTGTGACAGACCATATGCTTGAATCACTTGCCAATAATCACAATGCCTGATGTGGCTCTTGGGTGAAGTGCCAGAACAGTTACATGAACATGGAACCATTAATTTCACCTATGTGGATTGGAATGGTTAGTTTGGATTATGTTGCTGGGTATCAGCAACAAAACAAAATAATACAAAAGTCAATACTGAAATAAAAACAAAACATGTTGGAAATACTCAGCAGGCTAGGCAGCATCTGTGGCGAGAGGAACAAATTTAACATTTTGGGTAAATAGCCTTTGTTACAAGCAGCCAAAATCAGCCCCTTCGTAAAAACAGAATTCCGTGGAGGATTAGCCGTGATTCGAACTGATGGCAACTCCAGAGAAATTAGAGCAATGGCAGCCTTCGGTAATAGGCTCTTGTATGGTTTCAAGTTTTTCCACAGCTTCGGTACAATGAAGGCCACAGAGAGATGCACTTCCCATTATCACAACACAGTAATTGTTTCAATGGGAAATTGGCCTGTTTAAATCTGAACTCTGATGCTGCATATTTGTTGAATGACAAATTACATTTTAGGGGAAAGTTAGGGTATACGTCCAAACACTTGGCTTATACATGTTGAGAAGAGGTATAAGCATTGGGGAACCAAGCACTTCTGTATTTATGGTACCCATTGTTAGGTCAGATGCAGCATTGTGATCTGCAATCCAAAGATTGTTTTCCCTGTTATACCAAAGCACAGCACCAAAATTAGAAGGACACCTCAAATGTTCCAGGTGCACTTGTTCCATTTCTCATTCCAGTTTCCTTGTGGGCTGTCTGAATTGAAACCACAAATTTATTCCCAGTTAATGTCAAATTAAGGGGAGTTATCTGCTGTGGTTCGATACTCATTAAAATTGGATGAGACAGCCACATTTCTCCTTATCTTAACTTTCACTTTCTTCACCCTGTACTAGAATATATAAAGAGCTCAGGTTTCAGAAGTCAAAGTCAGCACACAATCTAGGTGGGATGCAGTGACTCAGTTTTGGCATTGTTTACAGATTAAATTAAAAGTAAAAATCAGATGAGTACTTCAGTAAGTGGAGTGCTCCACACCCACCTTTGATGGGTACACTTTTAATAGTTCAATCCATTTAATTATTCAGTACATGTAACATCTTGTAGTTGCAAGATTAAATGTGTTGCTCACACATTTCAGTTACTAAGAAACAGACTCAGTTTATGAAATTAGATTTTTTAATATTCAAAATTTAATATAGGGAATATATAAAAAATAGAAGTATATGCAATTATTGAACTATTTGCAGATATATTAATGCTAAGCACATCAGATTGTATGATCGTGTAAAATGTCACAATTACATTCAAATGCAACATATATATCTGATTATATACTAAAATATTTAGTCATTTGATCGTACAGAACTTGAGTATTGCTGAAAAAAGAGACATCCTGTCAAAGTTTTTGTCTTGCACTCATCAGGACAGATACACAAGATAAGGGAACAACAACTTATACTGCATGAGAACAGAGTGCTGATTGATTAGCAAGTGGATTCTTGTAGAGGTTTTGTTATGGATAATGCAGCAGAGAACAGTTAACTACAAACTGCCAGATTTTCTTTCAAATTCAAATTTAAAATATGTATATGCAGACATTTACCAAAATAAATGAAAAATGGTTATCAGCCTCAAGAATTCAACTGTCCTGCTGCTGCAGGTTTCAATCTGAACATACCATTTCAGAACTAATTGTATATAATTGAGCAGCATCTAATATGACAGATCGGTCCTTATTCGCCTGGAATTCCCAAAGTAGTCTGTCCACAGAACAGTGTGCTCTTGGGTTTAAGTGTAGAGAATAAAATATCAAAATGGAAAAGTGAATGGAAGCCACTTGTCATTGTAATAATTGAAGTGAAGCTCAGGCAACAGCTTCTTGGCAATTCAGAGTTAATTTGGCTGAAAACTCAGTGGACGAGAAAGAATAAAAGAATTGTTGAAAGGGAACAATTTGCTGGAAATAGCCGAAGTGAAATGAAATAACTCAAATTGGAACTGATGAGAAAACAAACCTGATGAAAATAGAGGCACAGGGCACTTAAAGGCAGTCTTATTGACTGCCAAATCTGTTTGAAAAGCCTCTCAATATCATCCAGTAAATGAACTGCAAAGGCAGCAAGTTCAAAGAAGCACTGAGTCTAAACAGAGGTTCATTTGGCTCCTGCCTCCCTGGGCAGCTTGGAACGGGCACCGAAGGCGAGGCCATCAGCTACGTCTCAGTTGGTAGCACTCTGTCCTCTGAATCACACAGTTTCTGAATTCAAGGCCAGAATTTTAAGTTGTTTGGGCGCGCGCGGGCCCGACCCAGAAGTGCGTGAAGTCGCTCGAGAAGATGTTGGACGTGCATCCTGATGTCATCGCGAACTCGCGCAATGTTTTGGTCGGCGTGCGCACACGAGAGTCGGGAGCTCCCACCCACACCCTGCCAACAATCAAGCAGGCAATTTACCCATTAAGTGACCAATTGAACACAATTTTATATGGCCCGTCTACATTAATGGTTGGCAGGTGGACTGATTGGCTGGGTGGTCTTTACATTTTAGCTGCAGCGTCTGGGGACTGCAGTTTGTGATTGACTATGCTGCCTAGACACTTTTTGTAGCATCTCTCCATTTCAATTTATTTTTTACAGGCCTAAAGTTCCCTGACACAGTTCCGCAGCGGCTGTCCCCCTGAGGGAGCATTTTAGAAACACCAGCCCGCACCCTCCCTTTTCTCAGCGCCCACCCTATTCCCGCCCTCCCACACTGAGCCTTTCCCTGCGCATGGTTCACGCTGACTGTCCGTTAATTGGCCAGCCAGCATTTGTTCAGTAAATTCTTTAAAGACATCTGGCACCTTCTTATCAATCACCTCTTGAACAGGCTGTACAATCTTTTGCACCTCCTTCGCTTCACTTGTGCTTTCCTTTGCCACTTTAACAAATCCCACTGTCTTATCCTATTTTACCACATCAGCCTTCCCAGTGCTTTTCTTCAATCACCAACACTCTGACTTTACATGGCCTAGTTTATTTCAGTGAAAACATTTGAAATTTTTCATTTCATTTCCACCCTCCTGGATTTCTTTTTTAGTCTGAGGTACACTCTCCTTTTTATCTCCCATCAGATCACCTTTACTTTTACCACTTGAGTATTTTTCATGTCCCCAGTTTCTATCTCTCACAGGCTGAAACTGATGTCGGAAACCAAGCTATGATTTATCAACTAATTCATAATCATCTGCCATTTCTGCTGCGAACCTCGCAATTTTAACCCTCTGCTCTTCCACATAAGTTCTCACTACATCAGGAATTGAACTTTTAAACTCCTCCAAAAGTATAATTTCTCTGAGAGCTTCATACGTTTGGTCTATTTTCAAAGCCCTTATCCACCTATCAAGATTACTCTGTTTGAGCCTTTCAAACTCCATGTATGTTTGATCAAATTCTTTCCTTAAATTTCTAAACCTTTGTCTGTAGTCTTCAGGCACTAGTTCATAGGCACCCAAGATAGATTTTTTCACCTCCTCATACATCCCACATACCTCCTCTGGTAGTAATGCAAAGATTTCACTAGCCCTACCTATCAACTTTGTTTGAATCAGTAATACCCACATGTCCTGTGGCCATTTCATTTGTCTAGACACCTTCTCAAATGAAATGAAAAAGGCTTCTCCCTCCTTCTCATCAAACCTTGGCAATGCTTGGACATATTTAAATAGATCCCCACCAATCCTTTGACTTTGACGATCTTTCTCACTATCCTCATCACTATCCTCCAACTGTACGCTTCCCTTTACGTCTGCCAATTTTAACTGACTGTCATGTTTCATGGCCATTTTCTGAAGTTCAAACTCTCTCTCTTTATCTTTTTCCCTGATCTGTATCCCCCTTTCTCTTTCTTTTTGTTCTGCTATGGCTATTATTTATTTTCTCCTTTCTTCTCTCTCCTTTTCTTTTTCCTCTCTCTCTCTTTCACTTTCTTTTTCCGCTCTTTTGTATTCAAGCTGCTTTAATTCTTTCTCATGTTCCATTTGTTTAATTTGTAGCTGAATTTTTGCCATTTCCAATGAGTCAAACTGTATCTCAGGCAACTTTAAATGCTTAGCCACCGCCATAATTACCTCATCTTTTTGCATTTTGTCAGGTAATGTTAACTGCAATATTTCAGAGCCTCTGAAAGAGCCATTGCCCACAACACACTCCCTACTTAAACTATAATACCACAACCTGAAAAGCACCCACAATATGCTCACCCCTCACCGTCTTTAAGTTCACAAAGCCAATCCAATAGATAGACTTTTATCCCCCTCAAGCCCCCAATTTGTTATGGGTCAGGGTTTAATCAACCCCAAAGTGTATCATGGAGTTCACCTGACCCAAAACTTTCAATAGATTGTGGTATGGGGAGCACACAGCCCACTCTACAGGTGTGGTACAGCATAAATGAATGAAATGAAATGAAATGAAAATGCGACTTATTGTCACAAGTCGGCTTCAAAATGAAGTTACTGTGAAAAGCTCCTAGTCACCACATTCCGGCGCCTGTTCGGGGAGGCTGTTACGGGAATTGAACCATGCTGCTGGCCTGCCTTGGTCTGCTTTCAAAGCCAGCGATTTAGCCCTGTGCTAAACAGAAATGGAAAAGTATTTTTTAAAGCAAAACAATGTTTGTTCTATGAACTCAAATTAGCCTTTTTAAAACATACAGTGAACAGCTTAGCAACCATTAATTCAAATACAACCCCCAAAGAATACAACACTAAGTAATCCTTAAGTTGTCCTTTTAACATCCATAAGACTTTAAAGAAAAACCTCTAAACAGAAGCACATCAGGTTAAAGTCATGACTGAGAAGGAATGATTTACAATTTTTAGATTACAGAGAGAGAGACTAATACCCCTTTTGGCTCTGACTGCAGCTATCCAGCTCTGAAAACGAAACTGAAACACACCCTGCAGCAAACAGCCTAAAATGAAAATAAAATGCTGACAGACAGCCCAGCTCCACCCACACTCTGACTTCACTGATAAACACCCATTTCTTAAAGGTACATTTCTTAAACACCCATTTCTTAAAGGTACTCTCACATGACAATGGCATTTTTCGAGAAAGAGAAGGGAATTATTGCTTGTGTCCTGGCCAATGGCAACCCCAGGACAAAGAACAAAGAACAGTAATAATAATCTTTATTGACACAAGTAGATTTACATTGCAATGAAGCTAGTGTGAAATGCCCCTAGTCGCCACATTCCGGCGCCTGTTCGGGTACACAGAGGGAGATTTCAGAATGTCCAAATTACCTAACAGCACATCCTTTGGGACTTGTGGGAGGAAACCAGAGCACCCGGAGGACACTCACGCAGACACAGGGAGAACGTGCAGACTCCGCACAGACAGTAATCCAAGCGAGGAATCGAACCTGGGACGCTGGCGCTGTGAAGCCACAGTGCTAACCACTGTGCTGCCGTTCTGTCCGTACAGCACAGGAACAGGCCTTTTTGGCCCTCCAAGCGTGTGCCGATCATGATACCTGTCTAAACTAAAACCTTCTGCACCTCCGGGGTCCATATCCCTCTATTCCCATCCTATTCATGTAATCATCAAGATGCCCCTTAAATGCCACTATCATATCTGCTTCCACTGCCTTCCCAGGCAGTGCGTTCCTGGTACTTGCCACCCTATGTGTAAAAAAAAATCTGCCATTCACATCTCCTCTAAACTTTACCCCTCGCACCATAAACCTACGTGCCCTAGTAAATGACCTTTCCACCCTGGAAAAGTGGGTCTGACTATCCGCTCTGTCCATGCCACTCATAATTTTTTAAACCTCAATTAGGTCGCCCCTCAGCTCCTTCGTTCCAGTGAAAGCAGTCAGAGCTTATCCAACCTCCCCTCTTAGCCAATACCCTCCACACCAGGAAACATCCAGGTAAACCTCTCCTACAACCTCACCAAAGCATCCGCATCTTCTTGTAGTGTGGCAACCAGAATTGTATGCAATATTATAAATTTGGCCTAAGTAAAGCTCTGTACAGCTGCAGCATAACTTGCCAATTATTATATTCAATGCCCCAACCGATGAAGGCAAGCAAGCCTTTTGCCTTCTTGACTATCGTATCCACCTGCATCGCCATTTTCAGTGATCTGTGGACCTGCATGCTCAGATCACTCTGCCTAACATTACTCCCGCTGAGGCACCCTATCTACCCAAATGGGTGTTCAATAGCGTGGTGTTTCTCGGCGCTCCGATTGCTGGGAAACACCCAGCTAAACACGCTCACTACAGAATTGTGTTCCCATTTGGGTAGATCGCGCCCCTTGGCATTAAATTCCTTAAAGTTGACCACTGGACCCCAAATATTGGTTTCTGCTGAGATTGTAACAATTTGGATATAAATGGGCAAGTAGATTGCTTTTTTTGTTCTTTTATGGGATGTGAGCATTGCTGGCAATGCCAGCATTTGTTGATTATCCCTAATTGTCCTTGAGAAGGACTGCTGAAGTCCATCTGGTATAGGTGCACCGACAGTGCTGTTTGGAAGGAAAGATATTCTAGGTGGTAGCTCTAATTGTGCCGTGTTGTTTCTCTAAATAACCATAATTGGCACATAAACAAATGGAATCTTTATTGATATGGTGCCAGAGCCTGTTTTTTCACTGATAGGCTCCCCCACACATTACTCCGAATATATGTTAGACTTGCAATATTGTCTGTTTATGTCAGGAATGTCTGTAC
Source organism: Scyliorhinus torazame (assembly GCF_047496885.1). Lineage (NCBI taxonomy): Eukaryota > Metazoa > Chordata > Chondrichthyes > Carcharhiniformes > Scyliorhinidae > Scyliorhinus > Scyliorhinus torazame. The sequence continues at coordinate 294,306,046 of NC_092709.1, read as the reverse complement.
TGGGCCCACTTAACCCATGCACCTAATCCCAATGCTATCAGCTAACTAGGAACAATAACTCTGGTTAAACTCCATTTCGAAGAGTATGGTTCTGGACATGGTGCCTCAGCAGGGAGATATTGGCCCTGGAATGTGGTTTGCACAGTCACCAGAATCATACTGCAGCTAAAAGTGTTACATAATGTGTTAACGTATGCGGACAGGTTGCTTAGTCAAGGCTTCAATTGCCTTGAGTTTTGAACATTAAGGGATCAACTAATAGAGTAGTTTAAGATGATTAAAGGATTTGATCGGCTGAAAGGAAAATAAACAATCTCCTCTGGTGAAGAGCCAGAACAAGGTGGCATAATTGTGAAACTAGAGCTGAACCATTCAAACGTGAGGACAGGCAGCCATTCTTCACACATAGGGGAGTGGAAATCTGGAACTCGCTCTCTAAAGTGCTGTTGAGGCTAGGTTAAGTAATAATTCCAAAGCTGAAATTGCTAAGAGTTTTGACATGAGTATTACGGGCTAACAAATCGAGACATTCAGAAGGGGTTAAGATGCAAGGTAGCCGTGATTTAATACCATGGCAGGATAGGCTTGAGGGAATGGATGGTCTACTCCTGTCCTCATAACCAGATCAAAGAATAGCTCCATCTTGATATCCAGAGTCTATGGTGGTGAACAGGCCATGTTTACCCTGTTTTCTGCCTTGTTTTAGCCGTCAGGTTGTGTGGCTACGTGTGAACATCTGGCAAATGACTGGAACTTCCTTTTCAAGAAAAAAAATCATGAGTTAAATGGTACATTAGAAGACTCATTCCATAACTGCGTTTACATGGCTGGTTACTTCCAGCATTCAGTATTTTGATTTCATTCCAAGCTCTTATTCGCACAGTAACCTGCTGAGTGGAGGATTCGCCCCGGTTCAAAAGCTTATTCAGATTTAAACGGCTATTTTGTCTATTTAAACTGCAGCATTCATACCTGCTAGAAAAGGGAAAGAGTTTGCACTGGAACAATTCCTGGACACTGCTGGTCCCTCTATTGTGTCCTGTCTGATTTACAGGTGCTGCAGTGGGATCCGTGCTGAGGAAGTGTGGGAAAGGACGTTGAATACACCCTCCACCAAAATGTCAGCTGCAACAAGTCTGGTAGGAGACAGCTGAAAGAGCAAAAGCTTCCACCACCACATGGTTCCAAATCAGAAGAAGATGGCAGACCGACTGAAAGCTGCCAAGATGAGACTGCACAACAGCTTTTCGTGCCAAGTGACTGCCTCAAGTATGAAAACATTAAAGTGTTTCCTCACAAACTGGTATTCCTTTCATGCTGTCTCACTCTAAGCTATTTTGAAACTTAAAGCTCTTTGAATGAATATCAGGCATGGTCACACCACAACAGGGCCCAAATACAAGCTACCACGTGGCACCAAAACTATTGTCTCCCTTCAAAAAAGGACATCATATCGAGTTCGAAAGGAGCAGGGAGAATTAGATGGCTCCCGATAGCTGAGTGAAAATACCACTCTGTTGTTTTCATGTCCTGGCCAGTCGCTCACGGGCCGATATTAAACCACAAAAACATTTCTGCAATGCAAGCGGTCTGAATATCAGAATATAAGAACACTAGAATTATGACCAGGTGTAGGTCACACATCCCCTTGAGCCTGCCACACCATTCCAAACCATCAGAACTGATCATCTGTCTCAACTCATTTTCCTGCCCATTCCCCATATCCCCATATCATGGGTCCTAGCTACACTTGCCTTTTTATGGGGTTTGTGGAACATTCCTTGTTCCAGGCCTACCCGGGGCCCCTCCCGCAACTCCTCTACCAGTACATTGATGACTATTTTGGTGCAGCTTCATGCTCTTGTCAGTATCTGGAAAAATTCATCAACTTTGCTTCCAGTTTCGACTGCTCCATCACTTTCTCCTGGTCCATCTCAGACACTTTGCTTCCCTTCCTTGATCTTTCTGTCTCCATTTCCGGCAATAGACTATCTACTAATATCCACTACAAGACCACTGACTCCCACAGCTGGACTACAGCTCTTCGCACTCTACACCTGCCATCCCTTTCTCTCAGCTCCTTCGCCTCCATTGCATTTGTTCCGATGATGCCACTTTCCAAAATGGTGCTTCAAAAATGTGTTCCTTCTTCCTCAACCATGATTTCCCACCTATAGTTGTTGACAGGGCCCTCAACAGTGTGTGATCCATCTCTCTCGCCCCCTCCCCTCCCTCATAGAACAAGGATAGAGACCCCCTTGCTCTCACATTTCACCCCACCAGCCTCCATATGCAAAGAATAATCCTCCGCCATTTTCGCCAACTCCAGCGTGATGCCACCACCAAACACATCTTTCCTTCACTCCCTCTGTCAGCATTCTGCAGAGACCGTTCCCTCCGAGATAATCTAGTCCACTCCTCCACCATACCCAACACCTCTCCTGTCACCCATGGCACCTTCCCCTGCAATCGCAGAAGGTGTCACACCTGCCCCTTTACCTCTTCCATGCTTAACAACCCAGGCCCAAAACACTCATCCCAGGTTAAGCAGCGTTTCACTTGCACCTCTTTCAATCTGGTCTACTGCATTCCCTCCTCCCAATGTGGTCTCCTCTATATCGGAGAGACCAAACGCAGACTGGGTGATCGCTTTGCTGAGCACCTTCGGTCTGTGCGCATTCAGGACCCTGACCTTCCCGTTGCTTGCCATTTTAACACAAGACCCTGCTTCCATGCCCACATGTCTTTCCTTGGCCTGCTGCAATGTTCCAGTGAAGCTCAATGCAAACTGGAGGAACAACATCTCATCTTCCGGTTAGGCCGCTACAGCCTTCCGATCCCAACATCAAATTCAACAACTTCAGATGGTTAGCTGTACCCCACCTCGGCCCATTTGTTTTCATCCCATTTCATTTTAACTAGTCCTTTACCATTTCTTTATCTCTTGTCTTTCTTTATATATATTTAATCCCCCCCATCTTATCCACCTTTCCTTATCCTTTCTCCCCTTCGCTTCCCCCTTCCCCTCCCCCACATCTACATCTGCCACAGTTTACGCTCTGATGTTAGTTTCTCTGCTGTTTGGCCTTTCGCACCTTTTGTTCTCTCTGGGGACTGCCATTAGCACTCTTTCCCTGTGGTTTCTGTGGTTATTAGCACCCTGTTTTTCTGGGTTTCTCCGACTATGACTCATTTTTCATTTTCACTCCACAGTATAAATATTTCCCACTTTCTCTGTCTTATAGCTTTGACAAAGAGTCATCGGACTCGAAACGTTAGCTCTTTTCTCTCCCTACAGATGCTGCCAGACCTGCTGAGATTTTCCAGCATTTTCTCTGGCCCCATATCCCTTAATTCCCTAGCAGTCAACAATCTGTCTATTGCAGCCTTGAATATACTTAACAATGACCATCCACAACCTTCTGGGCTAAACAAATTCCAAAGATTCACAGCATTCTGAGTGAAGAGATTTTACCTCGTCTCAATCATAAATGATTAACCTCTTCTGAGATTGAGCCTCTTTGGTCTGTATTTCCCCACCATGAAAATAAAAAAAACTCAATTTGGATTTATTGCTACGTGTACCGAGGTGCAGTGAAAAGTACTGCTCTGCGTAGTCTAGACAGATCGTTCCATACATGAAAAAACATAGGACATCGATAAATACACAATGTAAATACATAGACACAGACATCGGGTAAAGCATACAGAGTGCAGTACTACTCAGTAGAGAAGATGTGTGGAGAGATCAATTCAGTCCATAATCTATCATTAAGGAGGAAATCTGTCTGGAATCTATCATTAAAGAGGAAATAGCGGGGCACCTGGAGGGAAATTGTCCCATTGGGCAGATGCAGCATGGGTTCACAAAGGGTAGGTCGTGTCTGACTAATTCGGTAGAATTTTTTGAGGACGTTACCAGTGCAGTAGATAACGGGGAGCCAATAGATGTGGTATATCTGGATTTCCAGAAAGCTTTTGACAAGGTGCCACACAAAAGGTTGCTGCATAAACTAAAGATGCATGGCATTGAGGGTAGAGTGGTAGCATGGGTAGAGGATTGGTTAACTAACAGAAAGCAGAGAGGGGATAAATGGGTGTTTCTCTGGTTGGCAACCTGTAACTAGTGGGGTCCCTCAAGGATCAGTGTTGGGCCCGCAGTTGTTCACAATTTACATAGACGATTTGGAGTTGGGGACCAATTGCAATGTGTCAAAGTTTGCAGACGACACTAAGATAAGTGGTAAAGCAAAAAGTGCAGAGGATACCGGAAGTCTGCAGAAGGATTTGGATAGGTTAGGTGAATGGGCTAGGGTCTGGCAGATGGAATTCAATGTTGCCAAGTGTGAGGCTATCCATTTTGGGAGGAATAACAGCAGAATGGATTATTATTTAAACGGTAAGATGTTAAAACATGCTGCTGTGCAGGGGGACCTGGGTGTGCTGGTGCACGAGTCGCAAAAAGTTGGTGTGCAGGTGCAACAGGTGATTAAGAAGGCGAATCGAGTTTTGTCTTTCATTGCTAGAGGGATGGAGTTCAAGACTAGGGAGGTTATGCTGCAATTGTATAGGGTGTTGGTGAGGCCGCATCTGGAGTATTGTGTTCAGTTTTGGTCTCCTTACTTGAGAAAGGACATATTGGCACTGGAGGGAGTGCAGAGGAGATTCACTAGGTTGATCCCAGAGCTGAGGGGATTAGATTATGACGAGAGGTTGAGTAGACTGGGACTGTACTCACTGGAGTTTAGAAGGATGCGGGGGGATCTTATTGAAACATATAAAATTATGAAGGGAATAGATAGGATAGATGCGGGCAGGTTGTTTCCACTGGTCGGGGAAAGCAGAACTAGGGGGCATAGCCTCAAAATAAGGGGAAATAGATTTAGGACGGAGTGTAGGAGGAACTTCTTCACCCAAAGGGTTTTGAATCTCTGGAATTCCTTGCCCAGTGAAGCAGTTGAGGCTCTTTCTTTAAACGTTTTTAAGAAAAAGATAGATACCTTTCTAAAGAATAAAGGGATTCGGGGATATGGTGTACGGGCCGGAGAGTGGAGCTGAGTCCACAAAGATCAGCCATGATCTTATTAAATGGCGGAGCAGGCTCGAGGGGCCAGATGGCCTACTCCTGTTCCTAGTTCTTATAACAGGATCATTCAGGAGTCTGATAACAGAGGGGAAGAAGCTGCTTTTGAATCATTGCATATTCTCAGACTTTTGTATCTCCTGCCCAATGGAAGAGGTTGAAAGAGAGAATAACCCAGAAGGGAGGGGTCCTTGATTATGCTGCCCGCTTTCCCAAGGCAGCGAGAGGTGTAGATTGTGTCAATGAAAGGAGGCAGGTTTGTGTGATGGACGGGGCTGTGTTTACGACTCTCAGTAGTTTCTTACAGTCTTGAGCCAAGCAGTTGTCATACCAAGCTGTGATGCAGCCAGATATGATGCTTTCTATGATGATTCTGTAAAAATTGAGGCAAGAGTCAATGGGCAGCACGGTAGCACAGTGGGTAGCACTGTTGCTTCCAAAGTCCCAGGTTCGATTCCCAGCTTGGGTCACTGTCTGTCTGGAGTCTGCACGTTCCCCCCGTGTCTGCATGGGTTTCTTCCGAATGCTCCAGTTTCCTCCCATAAGTCCCGAAAGACATGCTGTTCGGTGAATTGGACATTCTGAATTCTCCCTCAGTGTACCTGAACAGGCCCCAGAATGTGGTGACTAGGGGCTTTTCACAGTAACTTCATTGCAGTGTTAATGTAAGCCTACTTGTGACAATAAAGATTATTATTATTATGCGCACATGCTGAATTTCCTTTATTTCCTGAGGGAGTATAGGCACTGTTGTGTTTTTTTGGTCATAGCGTCAATGTGGGTGGGCCTGGACAGATTGTTGGTGATGTGCACACCTAGGAATTTGGAGCTGTCAACCATCTCCACCTCGGCACCGTTGATGCAGACAGGGGTGTGTACAATGCTTGCTTCCTGAAGTCAATGACCAGCTCCTTAGTTTTGCTGACATTGAGCGATAGATTGTTGTCTTTACACCACTCCACTCGCTTCTCCAGCTCGCTCCTGAACTTTGACTCATCGTTGTTCGAGATCTGACCCACTACGATCGTGTCATCAGCAAACTTGTAGATGGAGTTGGAACGAATTTTGCCACGCAGTCGTGTGTGTATAGGGAGTATAGTCGGGGGCTAAGTACGCAGTCTTGCAATTTCTATCCTGTCAATCCCCTTCAAGGGTTTATATATTTTAATTCATTTAAACGCCAAAGAGTAGAGGCCTAATTTATTCAGCCTCTCATCAGAGAACAGCCATTTCACCGCAGGGGCCAAGCAAGAACTTCCACTGCAGTGCCTCGAAGGCCATTGTATAATTCCTTAGATCTGAAGACTAAAACTGTACATAGCACTCCAGCTGTGGTCTCAAAAAAAAACCTCCACATTTGTAGCAATCCAGACCCCTGGCAATAAAGACCACTATAATAATAAACTTTTATTGTCACAAGTATGAAGTTACTGTGAAAAGCCCTGAGTCGCCACATGTTCGGGTAAGCTGGTATGGGAATTGAACCCACACTGCTGGACTTGTTCTGCATCACAAACCAGCTGTCTAGCCCACTGAGTTAAACCACTATGCTCTTTGACTTCCTCTAGTTGCTTGCTGTACCTATATACTAACATTTTGTGTTTGTTGTGTCTCCAAAGATCTCTCAACATCCATATATAAAAGTTATACACTTTTTAAAAAAAAATTCTGCTTTTCTATTCTTACAATCAAAGAGGATAACCTCACACATTATACTCCATCTGCCACCTTGTTGCCCACTCCTTTAGCTGCTTATATCTCTTTGTAGCCTCTCTGTGTGCTCCTCATGTTACATTTCTACCTAGCTTTGCATCATCAGCAAACTTGGACAGGTTACTCTTGGTCTCTTTATCCAAGTCATTAATGTAGATTCACAGAATCACAGAATACTACAGTGCAGAAGAAGCCCTTCAAACCATTGAGCCTTCACAAAAGCATGAAAAACACCTGACCTATTTACCTAATCCCATTTGTCAGCACTTGGTCCATAGCCTTGAATGTTATGATGTGCCAAATACTCATAAGGTACTTTTTAAAGGATGTGAGGCATCCTGCCTCTACCACCCTCCCAGGCAATGCATTCCAGACCTCACCACCCTCTGGGTAAAAGGGCTTATCCTCAAATTCCCCCTAAACCTCCTGCCTCTCACCTTGAACTTATGTCCCCTCATAACTGACCCTTTAACTAAGGGGAACAGGTGCTCCCTATCCACCCTGTCCATGTCCCTCATAATCTTGTACACCTCGATCAGGTCACCCCTCAGTCTTCTCTGCTCCATGGAAACTATCCAAGCCTGTCCAACCTCTCTTCATATCTTAAATGTTCCATCCCAGGCAACATCCTAGTGCATCGCCTCTGCACCCCCTCCAGTGCAATCATATCCTTTCTATAATGTGGCGACAAGAATTGGATACAGCACTCCAGCTGTGGCATCACCAAAGTTCTATACAACTCCAACATGAGTAAATTTTTCACCCCCAGCACTGATCCTTGCAGTGCTACACTAGGTACAGCCTACCAACTTGAAAACATTTTGTAGTACTTTCTTTAATGTCCTTTTCTTTTCATGTACTTAATGATCTGTTGAGCTGCTCGCAGAAAAATACTTTTCACTGTAGCTCGGTACATGTGACAATAAACAAATACAATCCAATCCAATTTTCCCTATTCGCTGTATCCTGCTCATTAACTAATCCTCCATTCATCCACTGCATGAGCACTAGGGGCTCCTTTAGCACAGTGGGCTAAATCGCTGGCTTGTAATACAGAACAATGCCAGCACTGTGGGTTCAATTCCCGTACCAGACTCCCTGAACAGGTGCTGGAATGTGGTGAATAGAGGCTTTTCACAGTAACTTCATTGAAGCCTACTTGTGACAATAAGTAGGGTCCCTCATACTCTCCCTCTTAACCTGTGCCTCTCTGCTAACCCCATGACCCCTTATAACCCCTACGACATCTTAGTGTCATCCCATCCATCACTATTACATTAATCTTTCATGTGACACCTTATTGGAAAAGAAAATATACTATATCTACTAAATTTCTTTTATCTACGTTTGTCAAACACAGTTTCCCTATGCAAAAGCATATTGCCTCTGTTTGATTATTTTACAATTTTTTTGAGGCCTGGGTTTTTGCTCCTTGGTTGGGAGCACAGAGTCAGGATATTTTATGATTTCACAAACATAGAACATAGAACATAGAACATACAGGGCAGAAGGAGGCCATTCGGCCCATCGAGTCTGCACCGACCCACTTAAGTCCTCACTTCCACCCTATCCCCATAACCCAATAACCCCTCCTAACCTTTTTGGTCACTGAGGGCAATTTATCATGGCCAATCCACCTAACCTGCACGTCTTTGGACTGTGGGAGGAAACCGGAGCACCCGGAGGAAACCCACGCACACACGGGGAGAACGTGCAGACTCCGCACAGACAGTGACCCAGCAGGGAATCGAACCTGGGACCCTGGCGCTGTGAAGCCACAGTGCTATCCACTTGTGCTACCGTGCTGCCCTGACCTGGGAGAAAATGTACCGGAAGTAGGAACTTTCATTCTGGGGTAGTAAGGTTGTCTGGGAGTCAGGCTCTCAGGCTCGCTATCCCAGAATGACATGAAGTCTGCCAGTTACAGAGGTAGGAGAGGTGGAAGTCCTACCTCTGTGCTCTGGCACGGTGTCCAAGATTTTTTAATAATGTTAAAAACATCCCTCCAGCCCTCACACTTCACACCTCCCTACTTACCCATACCTCCTCATGCCCCAACCAAGTCAAATTATGTCATCATACCCTCTATCCACCCCTATGGCCCTCAAATCCATCATGCCAACCTATGCCACTCATAAACTCCAGGGTTTCTCATACTCTCCCTCTTAACCTGTGCCCCTCTGCTAACCCCATGACCCATTATAACCCCCGACGACATCTTAGTGTCAACTCATGCCAACCCATGCCCCCCCATCCATCACTATTTGCCTTTAAACCTACCATGGCAACTCACCTAGTATCCACCATCAGCAGAATTTAGGACCCATGCTGAGATTAAATAAAATAAAGTTCTAAGTGTCTATGGCAGATTTTATTTCCAAATAAATAATCATTCATAAAAACCCATTCACTATATTTACATGCCTTAACTACATACTTATAAAATCAAACATTTAATTCAAGTGTTTAATCCCCTTTGAAACAAACATTGGAATTCATAGACCCACTTAAAGTTTCTGTCAATCAAACTGTGAAATGGAAGGCACCTGACTGTGATAATGGAAGGATGTGAAATCAGTCATGCAGCACAAATCCAGAAATGAAAGCTCTCAGGCTTATGTCAACAAACATATGTTGCATATGGTGCATATGTTTTAATGCAAGAAGTATTACGGGTAAGGCAGATGAACTTAAGAGCTTGGATTAGTACTTGGAACTATGATGTTGTTGCCATTACAGAGACCTGGTTGAGGGAAGGGCAGGATTGACAGCTAAACGTTCCAGGATTTAGATGTTTCAGGCGGGATAGAGGGGAATGTAAAAGGGGAGGTGGAGTTGCGCTACTGGTTCGGGAGAACATCACAGCTGTACTGCGAGAGGACACCTCAGAGGGCAGTGAGGCTATATGGGTAGAGATCAGGAATAAGAAGGGTGCAGTCACAATGTTGGGGGTTTACTACAGGCCTCCCAACAGCCAGCGGGACATAGAGGAGCAGATAGGTAGACAGATTTTGGAAAAGAGTAAAAACAACAGGGTTGTGGTGATGGGAGACTTCAACTTCCCCAATATTGACTGGGACTCACTTAGTGCCAGGGGCTTAGACAGGGCGGAGTTTGTAAGGAGCATCCAGGAGGGTTTCTTAAAACAATATGTGGACAGTCCAACTAGGGAAGGGGCGGTACTGGACTTGGTATTGGGGAATGAGCCCGGCCAGGTGGTAGATGTTTCAGTAGGGGAGCATTTCGGTAACAGTGACCACAATTCAGTAAGTTTTAAAGTACTGGTGGACAAGGATAAGAGTGGTCCTAGGATGAATGTGCTAAATTGGGGGAAGGCTAATTATAACAATATTAGGCGGGAACTGAAGAACATAGATTGGGGGCGGATGTTTGAGGGCAAATCAACATCTGACATGTGGGAGGCTTTCAAGTGGCAGTTGAAAGGAATTCAGGACCGGCATGTTCCTGCGAGGAAGAAGGATAAATACGGCAATTTTCGGGAACCATGGATGACGAGAGATATTGTAGGCCTCGTCAAAAAGAAAAAGGAGGCATTTGTCAGGGCTAAAAGGCTGGGAACAGACGAAGCCTGCGTGGAATATAAGGAAAGTAGGAAGGAACTTAAGCAAGGAGTCAGGAGGGCTAGAAGGGGTCACGAAAAGTCATTGGCAAATAGGGTTAAGGAAAATCCCAAGGCTTTTTACACGTACATAAAAAGCAAGAGGGTAGCCAGGGAAAGGGTTGGCCCACTGAAGGATAGGCAAGGGAATCTATGTGTGGAGCCAGAGGAAATGGGCGAGGTACTAAATGAATACTTTGCATCAGTATTCACCAAAGAGAAGAAATTGGTAGATGTTGAGTCTGGAGAAGGGTGTGTAGATAGCCTGGGTCACATTGAGATCCAAAAAGACAAGGTGTTGGGTGTCTTAAAAAATATTAAGGTAGATAAGTCCCCAGGGCCTGATGGAATCGTCCCCAGAATACTGAAGGAGGCTGGAGAGGAAATTGCTGAGGCCTTGACAGAAATCTTTGGATCCTCGCTGTCTTCAGGGGATGTCCCGGAGGACTGGAGAATAGCCAATGTTGTTCCTCTGTTTAAGAAGGGTAGAAAGGATAATCCCGAGAACTACAGGCCGGTGAGCCTTACTTCAGTGGTAGGGAAACTACTGGAGAGAATTCTTCGAGACAGGATCTACTCCCATTTGGAAGCAAATGGACGTATTAGTGAGAGGCAGCACGGTTTTGTGAAGGGGAGGTCGTGTCTCACTAACTTGATAGAGTTTTTCGAGGAGGTCACTAAGATGATTGATGCAGGTAGGGCAGTGGATGTTGTCTATATGGACTTCAGTAAGGCCTTTGACAAGGTCCCTCATGGTAGACTAGTACAAAAGGTGAAGTCACACGGGATCAGGGGTGAGCTGGCAAGGTGGATACAGAACTGGCTAGGCCATAGAAGGCAGAGAGCAGCAATGGAAGGATGCTTTTCTCATTGGAGGGCTGTGACCAGTGGTGTTCCACAGGGATCAGTGCTGGGACCTTTGCTCTTTGTAGTATATATAAATGATTTGGAGGAAAATGTAACTGGTCTGATTAGTAAGTTTGCAGACGACACAAAGGTTGGTGGAATTGCGGATAGCGAGGAGGACTGTCGGAGGATACAGCAGGATTTAGATTGTTTGGAGACTTGGGCAGAGAGATGGCAGATGGAGTTTAATCCGGACAAATGTGAGGTAATGCATTTTGGAAGGTCTAATGCAGGCAGGGAATATACAGTGAATGGTAGAACCCTGAAGAGTATTGAAAGTCAAAGAGACCTAGGAGTACAGGTACACAGGTCATTGAAAGGGGCAACACAGGTGGAGAAGGTAGTCAAGAAGGCATACGGCATGCTTGCCTTCATTGGCCGGGGCATTGAGTATAAGAATTGGCAAGTCATGTTGCAGCTGTATAGAACCTTAGTTAGGCCACACTTGGAGTATAGTGTTCAATTCTGGTCGCCACACTACCAGAAGGATGTGGAGGCTTTAGAGAGGGTGCAGAAGAGATTTACCAGAATGTTGCCTGATATGGAGGGCATTAGCTATGAGGAGCGGTTGAATAAACTCGGTTTGTTCTCACTGGAACGAAGGAGGTTGAGGGGAGACCTGATAGAGGTATACAAAACTATGAGGGGCATAGACAGAGTGGATAGTCAGAGGCTTTTCCTCAGGGCAGAGGGGTCAATTACTAGGGGGCATAGGTTTAAGGTGAGAGGGGCAAGGTTTAGAGTAGATGTACGAGGCAAGTTTTTTACGCAGAGGGTAGTGGGTGCCTGGAACTCGCTACCGGAGGAGGTGGTGGAAGCAGGGACGATAGTGACATTTAAGGGGCATCTTGACAAATACATGAATAGGATGGGAATAGAGGGATACGGACCCAGGAAGTGTAGAAGATTGTAGTTTAGTCGGGCAGCATGGTCGGCACGGGCTTGGAGGGCCGAAGGGCCTGCTCCTGTGCTGTACATTTCTTTGTTCTTTGTTCTTTGTAAACAAGTGAAATTGTAAGCAATGACTTTCATCAACACTTCACACATTTTTTTCCCAAAGATTTAAAGGGTAGGAGTTTTGAAGCCTTGACATCTTGATAGTTGCCTTTGACTGTTCATTTTGACACTTTTGACAGTTCCAATGAGCTTGACAGGTAATGAGCCGATGAACATATTATGCATATTAATTCCTAATTTTAACAATTCCAAAGTGAACTTTATCTCTCTTAAGGGACACCTGACCTCCAAAGGGAAACTCACGACCTCCAAAATGTCCGAGGACCATTTCCAAAGGGGTGCCCCAAGGACTTCACACAGTTCAAAGCTGCTCCTGCCCAGTATAACCTATAATATTTTACACACCTGGGTCACCAAAATTAGACATGTGGGGAGACAGCTGCTGATTTATATGGACAGCTGCCTCTGTAAAATGTGATGTGGATCCTACCAACTGCCCTGGCTTGAGACAATTCACACCTCTTTAACCTGTGATTATCCCTCTCTCCAGTTGCTCCGTCTGGACCTGTAAAGATTTAATTACCTGCAAACATTTGCATTCAAAGTATCGACTTGCATCTTTGACTTTGTCGATATATGTGTTTCTGGAACCCACCTCTTCATTCACCTGAGGAAGGAGCTGTACTTCGAAAGCTAGTGGTTCGAAACAAACCTGGACTTTAACCTGGTGTTGTAAGACTTCTTTCAGTAAAATGTGCATTTGCAAATCCCATCCTGGGCCCATTTCTGCTCCTGCAAACAATGTGGGTGCCCTGTTTTGGGGGACAAATTTCAGATTTCAGCCTCTTCCATCATTTTTGAAGCAACAGAGAGGTTTCCCATCATTCCAAAAAGCCAGGTCTGAATGTATTGTTAATATTTCCTGAATAATAGACTGCTGCACTTTGTCCTGAAGACTGATGTCAGGTTAAACTAGTATGGCAGGGGGGTGGGCATGGGAGCAATAGGTCAGTAGGTGAGAGCATTGAGGGAGAACTAGGGAATAGGGCCAGTATAGTTCTGAGGCAGAGCAGACAGGGAGAGGTTGCTGAACACAGCGGGTCTGGTGGCCTGAAGTGCATATGTTTTAATGCAAGAAGTATTACGGGTAAGGCAGATGAACTAAGAGCTTGGATTAGTACTTGGAACTATGATGTTGTTGCCAATACAGAGACCTGGTTGAGGGAAGGGCAGGATTGGCAGCTAAACGTTCCAGGATTTAGATGTTTCAGGCGGGATAGAGGGGGATGTAAAGGGGGTGGTGGAGTTGTGCTACTGGTTAGGGAGAATATCACAGATGTACTACGGAAGGACACCTCAGAGGGCAGTGAGGCTATATGGGTAGAGATCAGGAATAAGAAGGGTGCAGTCACAATGTTGGAGGTTTACTACAGGCCTCCCAACAGCCAGCGGGAGATAGAGGAGCAGATAGGTAGACAGATTTTAGAAAGAGTAAAAACAACAGGATTTTTGTGATGGGAAACTTCAAGTTCCCCGATATTGACTGGGACTCACTTAGTGCTAGGGGCTTAGACGGGGCAGAGTTCATAAGGAGCATCCAGGAGGGCTTCTGAAAACAATATGTAGACAGTCCAACTCGGGAAGGGGCTGTACTGGACCTGGTATTGGGGAATGAGCCCGGCCTTGTGGTAGATGTTTCAGTAGGGGAGCATTTCGGGAACAGTGACCACAATTCAGTAAGTTTTAAAGTGCTGGTGGACAAGGATAAGAGTGGTCCGAGAGTGAATGTGCTAAATTGGGGGAAGGCTAATTATAACAATATTAGGCGGGAACTGAAGAACCTAGATTGGGGGCGGATGTTTGAGGGTAAATCAACATCTGACATGTGGGAGGCTTTCAAGTGTCAGTTGAAAGGAATTCAGGACCGGCGTGTTCCTGTGAGGAAGAAGGATAAATATGGCAATTTTCGGGAACCTTGGATAACGAGAGATATTGTAGGCCTCACCAAAAAGAAAAAGGAGGCATTTGTCAGGGCTAAAAGGCTGGGAACAGACGAAGCCTGTGTGGAATATAAGGAAAGTAGGAAGGAACTTCAGCAAGGAGTCAGGAGGGCTAGAAGGGGTCACGAAAAGCCATTGGCAAATAGGGTTAAGGAAAATCCCAAAGCTTTTTACATGTACATAAAAAGCAAGAGGGTAGCCAGGGAAAGGGTTGGCCCACTGAAGGATAGGCAAGGGAATCTATGTGTGGAGCCAGAGGAAATGGGCGAGGTACTAAATGAATACTTTGCATCAGTATTCACCAAAGAGAAGGAATGGGTGGATGTTGAGTCTGGAGAAGGGTGTGTAGATAGCCTGGGTCATATTGAGATCCAAAAAGACGAGGTGTTGGGCGTCTTGAAAAATATTAAGGTATATAAGTCCCCAGGGCCTGATGGGATCTACCCCAGAATACGGAAGGAGGCTAGAGAGGAAATTGCTGAGGCCTTGACCGAAATCTTTGGATCCTCACTGTCTTCAGGTGATGTCCCAGAGGACTGGAGAATAGCCAATGTTGTTCCTCTGTTTAAGAAGGGTAGCAAGGATACTCCAGGGAACTACAGGCCAGTGAGCCTTACATCAGTGGTAGGGAAATTACTGGAGAGAATTCTTCGAGACAGGATCTACTCCCATTTGGAAGCAAATGGACGTATTAGTTAGAGGCAGCATGGTTTTGTGAAGGGGCGGTCTTGTCTCACTAACTTGATAAGAGTTTTTCGAGGATGATTGATGCAGGTAGGGCAGTGGATGTTGTCTATATGGACTTCAGTAAGGCCTTTGACAAGGTCCCTCATGGTAGACTAGTACAAAAGGTAAAGTCACATGGGATCAGGGATGAGCTGGCAAGGTGGATACAGAACTGGCTAGGTCATAGAAGACAGAGAGTAGCAATGGAAGGATGCTTTTCTAATTGGAGGGCTGTGACCAGTGGTGTTCCACAGGGATCAGTGCTGGGACCTTTGCTGTTTGTAGTATATATAAATGATTTGGAGGAAAATGTAACTGGTCTGATTAGTAAGTTTGCAGACGGCACAAAGGTTGGTGGAATTGCGGATAGCGATGAGGACTGTCAGAGGACACAGCAGGATTTAGATTGTTTGGAGACTTGGGTGGAGAGATGGCATATGGAGTTTAATCCGGACAAATTTGAGGTAATGCATTTTGGAAGGTCTAATGCAGGTAAGGAATATACAGTGAATGGTAGAACCCTCAAGAGTATTGAAAGTCAGAGAGATCTAGGTTTACAGGTCCACAGGTCACTGAAAGGGGCAACACAGGTGGAGAAGGTAGTCAAGAAGGCATACGGCATGCTTGCCTTCATTGGCCGGGGCATTGAGTATAAGAATTGGCAAGTCATGTTGCAGCTGTATAGAACCTTAGTTAGGCCACACTTGGGAGTATAGTGTTCAATTCTGGTCGCCACACTACCAGAATGATGTGGAGACTTTAGAGAGGGTACTGAAGAGATTTCCCAGAATGTTGCCTGGAATGGAGGGCATTAGCTATGAGGAGTAGTTGAATAAACTCGGTTTGTTCTCACTGGAACGGCGGAGGTGGAGGGGCGACCTGATAGAGGTCTACAAAATTATGAGGGGCATAGGCAGAGTGGATAGTCAGAGGCTTTTCCCCAGGGTAGAGGGGTCAATTACTAGGGGGCATAGGTTTAAGGTGCGAGGGGCAAGGTTTAGAGTAGATGTACGACGTAAGTTTTTTACACAGATGGTAGTGGGTGCCTGGCACTTGCTGCCGGAAGAGGTGGTGGAAGCAGGGATGATAGTGACATTTAAGAGGTATCTTGACAAATACATGAATAGAATGGGAATAGAGGGATACGGACCCAGGAAGTGTAGAAGATTGTAGATTAGTTGGGCAGCATGGTCGGCATGGGCTTGGAGGGCTGAAGGGCCTGTTCCTGTGCTGTACTTTTCTTTGTTCTTTGTTTGTTCTTTGTTAACTGGCCTCTAGTTCCTTGATTTCTCTCTCCATTTTTCCTTGAATGGCGATATTACATTTGCCAAATTCCAATCTGCTGGGGCAATTCTAGAATATAGGAAATCTTGGAACACCATAACCAGTCCATCCACTATCTCTGCAGATCCCTTTTAGAATCCGAGGACAGAGACATCAGGTTTGATTGCGTTGTTGGATTTTAGTTCCTTAGGTTTCTCGAATACGTTTTCTCTGATGATATTAATAACTTTAAATTCTTTATTCTTATTTGACCGGTATCCTTTACTTAGGTAATTAGTATGTAATTTGTGTTTTCTACTGTGAAGACAGACACAAAGGGCTGGAGTCTCTATTTCAGCGACTAAGAATTGACACCAACGGAGCAAGTGTGGTCTTTTATGACCAAATATTCTGCGTGAAACCCTCACTGAGTCCGGGACTGGAAACCCTTGGCTCATGTCCCGAAAATGGCCGGCTCCCTGGCCGCGCATGCGCACGGCTCATGATCTGCAGCGGTCGAGCCGTACAACATGGTGTCGGCCTTGCGCAGACCTGCCATCCGTGACCCCACAGACCATCTCCTGGCCACCCCCCACAGTACCCCCAGCCCACTTGGAAGTCCCCCCCCCCACCCCCACCCCCCCGGCCAGCGGTACGGATCCTGGCAGAGTGTGGCGACACTGGACACAGTCTGCAGCTGCCACCCCGGGTTCCCGGCCGCTGAGACCACACGTGTCATGCGCCGTTGGGAACTCGGCCCATTGTGGGAGGTCCGGCTGATGATACGCCAACGCCAATGTAATGCCATTTCTGAGGGGGCGGAGCATGGCTGACCGGCGTCAAACCGCCACCAGCCCCGATTTGGGTGTCGGCGTCGATTCTCTGCCCGATCGCTGATTACGATATCGGCGCGGGCAACGGAGAATCCTGCCCAATTGATTTTTCTTCAATTTCCTCATACCTCTTGATAATTGGAAGTTGCCATGACTCCCACATTCTCAGTCACTCTCAGGTGCCTGGGATATTCGAGATGCCAGAACATACAAGGATGGTTACTGGGGGAGAAGGGCAAGCCACATAAACGCTGGCTAATATTTCCGTTACGCTGTTGTCAGACTCCAGCCGAGAAAAAGGCCAACACTACTTACTCCTCCATAGAGCAGACCTTAGGACTCCTGTAGGTACAATTCAGATGTCTGGACTGCTCAGGTGGCTCTCTGCAATAGGCAGAGAGGGTGCATAACTGCAGTTTGCTGTGCCCTGCACAATCTCAGTATGCCCAGAGGTGTTTTTGATTAGGGACAGTAACACGGCAGCACTGAGAGATGATATATCCGAGGGTTTGCCCACTGAGTCTATATGGGTAGAACTGAAAAATAAGAAGGGAGTGATCACTTTGATTGGATTGAACTACAGGCCCCCAAATAGTCAATGGGAAATTGAGGAGCAAATATGTAAGGAGATTACAGATGGCTGCAAGAAAAATAGGGTGGTAATAGTTGGGGATTTTAACTTTCCCATCATTGACTGGTACAGCCATAGCATTAGGAGCTTGGATGGAGAGAAATGTGTTGAGTGTATTCAGGAGGAATTTCTCATTTAGTATGTGGATGGTCCGACTAGAGACTATTTGACCTCCCCTTGGGAAATAAGGAAGGGCAGGTGACAGAAGTGTTAGTGAGGGATCACTTTGGGACCAATGACCATAATTTCACTAGTTTTAAGGTAGTTATGGAGAATGATAGGTCTGGCCCAAAAGTTAAAATTCTAAATTGGGTCAAGGCCAATTTTGATGGTATTAAACAGGAACTTTCAAAAGTTGATTGGGGGAGTCTGTTGGCAGGCAAAGGGACTGCTGGTAAATGGCAGGTTTTCAAAAGTGTGTCAACCAGGGTTCAGGGTAAGCACATTCCATTCCCGAGTGAAGGGCAAGGCTGATAGAAGTAGGGAACCCTGGATGACTCAGGATATTGAGGCCCAGTCAAAACGAAGAAGGAGGCAAATGACATGCAAAGGCAGCTGGGATCAAGTGGATCCATTGAAGAGTATAATGGTTGTCGGAGTAGAGTAACGAGAGAAATCAGGAAGGCAAAAAGGGGACGTGAGATTGCTTTGGCAGATAAGACAAAGGAGAATCCAAAGAGCTTCTACATGCACATAAAGGGCAAAAGAGTAACTAGAGAGAGAGTAGGGCCTCTTAAGCATCTGCAGGGTCACCTTTGTGCGGATCCACAAGGGGATGGGTGAGATCCTAAATGAATATTTCTCGTCGGTATTTACTGTTGAGAAGGGCATGGATGTTGCAGAACTTGGATAAATAAATAGTGATGGCTTGAGGATTGTAAATATTACAGAGAAGGAGGTGCTGGAAGTCTCAAAATGCATCAAGGTAGATAAATCCCCGGGATCTGATGAAATGTATCCCAGGACATTGTGGGAGGCGAGGGAGGAAATTGAGGGTCCCCTAGCAGAGATATTTGAATCGTCGACAGCCACAGGTGAGGTGCCTGAAGATTGGAGGGTAGAAAATGTTGTATCTTTGTTTAAGAAGGACCACAGAGAAAAACCTGGGATCTACAGACTGGTGAGCCTAACATCTGTGGTGGGTAAGTTGTTAGAAGGTATTCTGAGAGACAGGATCTACAGGCATTTAGAGAGGCAAGAACTGATTAGGGACAATCAGCATGGCTTTGTGAGTGGAAAATCATATCTCACAAATTTGTTTGAGATTTTTGAAGGGGTAACTAAAAAGGTAGATGAGGGCAGTGCAGTCGATCTTGTCAACCTGGATTTTAGCAAGGCCTTTGACAAGGTACAGCATGGTAGGTCGTTGCATAAGATTAAATCTCACGGAATCCAGGGCGAGGATACAAAATTGGCTTGACAACAGAAGACAAACGGTGGTTGTTTTTCAAACTGGAGGCCTATAACCAGCAGTGTGTCTCAGAGATCAGTGCTGGGTCCACTGTCATTTGTTATTTATATTAATGATTTGGATGAGAATTTAGGGGGCATGGTTAGTAAGTTTGCAGATGACACCAAGATAGTGGACAGTGAAGAAGGTTATCTAAGATTGCAAAGGGACCTTGATCAATTGGGGCAGTGGGCCGATGAATGGCAGATGGAGTTTAAATTAGACAAATGTGAGGTGATGCATTTTGGTAGATCGAAACGGTGCAGGAGCTACTCAGTTAATGGTAGGGAGTTGGGGAGAGTTACAGAACAAAGAGATCTACGGGTACAGGTTCATAGCTCCTTGAAAGTGGAATCACAGGTGGACAGGGTGGTGAAGGAGGCATTCGGCATGCTTGGTTTCATTGGTCAGAACAGTGAATACAGGAGTTGGGACGTCTTCTTGAAATTGTACAGGACATTAGTAAGGCCACACTTGGAATACTGTGCACAGTTCTGGTCACCCTATTATAGGAAGGATATTATTAAACTAGAAAGAGTGCAGAAAAGATTTACTAGGATGCTACTGGGACTTGATGGTTTGAGTTATAAGGAAAGGCTAGATAGACTGGGACTCTTTTCCCTGGAGCGTAGAATGCTTAGTGGTGATCTTATAGAGGCCTATAAAATAATGAGGGGCATAGATAAGGTAGATGGTCAACATCTTTCCCAAAGGTAGGAGAGTCTAAAACTAGAGGGCACAAGTTTAAGGTGAGAGGGAAGAGATACAAAAGGGTCCAGAGGAGCAATTTTTCCCACACACAGGCTGGTGAGTGTCTGGAATGGGCTGCCAGAGGCAGTAGTAGACGCGGGTACAATTTTGTCTTTTAAAAAGCATTTAAACAGTTATATGGGAAAGCTTGGTAAAGAGGGATATGGGCCAATTGGGGGCAATTGAAACTGGCTTAGTGGTAAAAACTGGACACTTTGGGCCGAAGGGCCTGTTTTCATGCTGTAAACTTCTACGACTCTATTCTATGACTCTATCCCCCTCTACTTCTCCATTACTTCTCCTGACCCCTCCACTGATTTGTTACACTGGTGGTTTGGCACAAAGTGCAGCTGAGCAGAAATTCCCTGCAATTGAATATTGGGAAGGCTGTAGCAACTGTCTTTTGCCTCCACTACGAAGTTTGTTCCCTAGTTACTGGAGCCATCCCTCTATCTGGCATAATAGCGCACATCTTTGCCTCTACCTCATCTCACCTGCTGCTGAAACCATCACCCATGCTTTTGCTACCTCCAGACTTCCCGGACTGGCTACCCATCTTCCACCTTCAATACATTTGTGCTCATCCAAAACACTGCAGCTCGTATCCTGACTCACACCAAGTCTCATTTCTCCATCACCTCCTGTTCTCACTGACCTATATTGCCTCCAGGTCCAATTAAATATCCTAAACCTTGGGTTCAGATTGCTCCATGGCTGCCCCTCTGTCACCTGCTCCAGTCCTGCAATCCTTCGAGAACTCTGTATTCCTCAAATTCTGACCTCATGAATCCCCAATTTCCTTCACCCCTGCATTGATAGTCATTTCCCCAAAATCTTGAATTCCCTCCTTAAACCTCTCTTCTCCTTAAAGATATCCCCTAAAATCTACCAAAACAAAGACATTCCGCTCCGGAAAGCCCTGATTCAGCTAGGCCCTCATTCAACTGAGATCATGCAAAACTGACTTAAACTCAATTGAATGCGAGTAGCAGGGGCCTCAGGGATGCTGATCCTTGAACTCCAATGTGGAAGTCAATGGCTTGGTCACATAAGATAGCAGATCACTTGATCTTATTTGTCAATTTTTTTTCATGTTACCAAATTCGTAAAATCCAAACAGTTTCAGCTGAGATAATTATAAAAGAGATTGTTTCAGTGTTGCTGCAAAAAATAACTTTTGTCGAAGCTTTTCACTTTAGAATATACAGTGCAGAAGGAGACCATTCGGCCCATCGAGTCTGCACCGACCCACTTAAGCCCTCACTTACACCTATCCCCGTAACCCAATAACCCGATCTAACCTTTTTGGTCACTAAGGACAATTTATCATGGCCAATCCACCTAACCTGCATGTCTTTGGACTGTGGGAGGAAACTGGAGCACACGGAGGAAACCCATGCAGACAAGGGGAGAACGTGCAAATTCCGCAGACAGTGACCCAGTGGGGAATAAAACCTGGCGCTGTGAAGCCACAGTGCTATTCACTTGTACTACCGTGCTGCCCAATCTTGCACTCATTAGGACAATCGCAATAACACCAATGTCGGGGGAAACAGCAACTTCATGCTGCAGGAGTAGACAGTGCTGATTGGGTTGGCAAGTTGGCAAGTGGACTCCGATCGCCAATCAGTCAGCACTCTCTTTTCATAGAATATAAAGTTATTCTTTCAACTGACATTGGTACACTTGCGATTATCCTGATGAATCCAAAGATGTGCAGGTTAGGTGGATTGGTTATGCTGAATTGCCCCATCCAAAGATGTGCAGATTAGGTGGATTGGCTATGCTGAATTGTCCCATAGTGTCCAAAGATGTGCAGGTTCGGTGGATTGGCTATGCTAAATTGCCCCATCCAAAGATGTGCAGGTTCGGTGGATTGGCTATGCTGAATTGCCTCACAGTGGAGAAATTATGCCCCTACTTATTTTTCGCACTTATATTTTACTGCCATTTGTGGAAACCGTTTTAAATATTCTATGTATTGAACTGAATCTTTTATTAAAATTAGAAATTAATTTTGCTGATAAGAACTCGGCTGTCCCCTGATAAGGTTAGTGGGTCAGAGAATTGCTGATCTCAGTGAATGCATGGTTTATAATACAATTGTGGAATAATATGGAATAATGAGATCCTCTAACTGTAAGATTAATAGGAAGGTACGAGGCAAAAAGGTGAACTTTAGTGCCAACGGAGGGACTACTCAGCAATATTTTATTTAAATATCTTTTCCCAAGAGTAATGTTAATTGATGTTTGAGTCAACTGCCGCTACTTAACTAATATGGTTCTTAAAATTAGGTGATCCATACAAAATGGTTCAAATTATCGCAGTGCTAGATTATTGCCAGCGTTAACATTTCTCAATGGCCTAATGTAATGCATAGCCCAATGGTGGCCTGAGTCTTAAAGTTCCTGGTCTTTGTTCTCAATCTGGGCAAAATGAATGTCGGCAAGGAAGATGGTACAAATGCAATAATTGCCCTCTATACCCTCCTGAGGGGAAAAATATGACTAAGCCAGGGCACCTGAGGCATTGCTGGAAAGTGCCCGACATGGATGTACAGAATTACATTCATGTGTGATACCTTCTCTGGTTGAATTGTTAAATACCGTCTCTGCTCTTGCAAGCAGAATGGCTACTTAAGTAAGGTGGCGAGAAGCACTCAGAACCCATGGATTTGTACCCCACCATGATGTGAAATGATTACCAACATAAACTGATTGGGAAGAGAGTCAAGAGCACTGGAAGAATCATAGAACAGTTGCAGCACAGAAGGAGGCCATTCAGCCTGTCGTGTCTGTGCTGGTTCTCTGAAGGAGCAATCACCTAGTGTCACATCCTTTAAGACCATAAGACATAGGAGCAGAATTAGGCCACTCGGTCCATCGAGTCTGCTCTGCCATTCAATCATAGTTGATATTTTTCTCATCCTCATTCTCCTGTTTTTTCCCCATAACCCCTGATGCCCTTATTAACCAAGAACCTATCTATCTCTGTCTTAAAGACCCACAGTGTTTTGGCTTCAACAGCCTCTGCGGCAAAGAGTTCCACAGATTCACCACCCTCTGGCTGAAGAAATTCCTCCTCATCTCTGTTTTAAAGGATCGTCCCTTTAGTCTGTGACTGTGTCCTCTGGTTCTAGTTTCAAGTGGAAATATCCTCTCCATGTCCACTCTATCCAAACCTCACAGTATCCTGTAAATTTCAATAAGATCCCCCCTCATCCTTCTAAACTCCAACGAGTACAGACCCAGAGCCCTCAACCGTTCCTCAGTCAACAAACTCTTCATTCCAAGGATCATTCTTGTGAACCTCCTCTGGACCCTTTCCAAGGCCAGCACATCTTTCCTTAGATATGGGGCCCAAAACTGCTCACAATACTCCAATTGGGGTCTAACCAGAACCTTATGCAGCCTCAGAAGTACACCCCTGATCTTGTATTCTAGCCCTCTTGACATGAATGCTAACATTGCATTTGCCTTCCTAACTGCCGACTGAACCTGCATGTTAACCTTAAGAGAATCGTGAACAATGACTCCCAAGTCCCTTTGTGCTTCTGATTTCCTCAGCAATTCCCCATTTAGAAAATAGTCTATGCCTTCATTTCTCCTTCCAAAGTGCATAACCTCACACTTTTCCACATTGTATTCCATCTGTCACATCTTTGCCCACTCACTTAGCCTGTTCAAATCCTTCTGCAGCTCCCTGCTCCCTCAATACTACCTGTCCTTCTACAGATCTTTGTATCATCTGCAAATTTAGCAACAGTGCCTTCAGTTCCTTCTTCCAGATCATTAATGTATATTGTGAAAAGTTGTGGTCCCAGCACCGACCCCTGAGGTACACCACCCGTCACCGGCTGCCATCCTGAAAAAGATCTCTTTATCCCCACTCTCTGCCTTCTGCCAGTCAACCAATCCTCTATCCATGCCAGGACCTTACCCTTAACACCATAGGCTCTTAACTTTATTTAACAATCTCATATGCGGCATCTTGTCAAAGGCCTTCTGGAAATCTAAATAAATCCTGGTCTCCTCCCCCGTGTTTAATACAGTTTTCTTCCCTCTTCCAAGAGGAACTGCTGATGATTTCCTCCCCTATTTCTCTCTTGAACATTCACATCACTGGTCCAGATGAGACCAGTTAACTCAATTCAGAGCAGAGATCAAACCTGGGGGCTTCCTGCTCTCTATAACTCAGTTATACGCATATGTGGAATGCGTCACTGGAAACTCAATTATTTCATAACATTCATGTTTTCATATTCAGTAACGAAATCGAAAAGGAGGAGGTATTGGGTTTTTAAAAAGATATTAAGGTAGATAGGTCTCCTGGGCCAGATGGGATTTATCCCAGAATACTGAAGGAATTAAGGGAGGAAATTGCTGGGGCCTTGACTGACATCTTTATATCCTCATTGGCTACAGGTGAGATCCCAGAGGACTGGAGAATAGATAATGTGGTACCGCTGTTTAGGAAAGATGGCAGGGATAATCGTGGAACCTATAGGCCAGTGAGCCTCACGTCGGTAGTAGGTAAATTATTGGAGATAATTCTCAGGGACAGAATTTATAACCCTTTTAGAAATAAATGGACTCATAATCATAGAATCATAGAACTTACAGTGCAGAAGGAGGCCATTCAGCCCATCGAGTCTGCACCGGCCCTTACAAAGAGCACCCTACTCAAGTCCATGTCTCTACCCTATCCACGTAACCCAGTAAACCCCATTAACCTTTTTTTTTTGAGACAAAGGGCAATTTTTGCTTGGCCAATCCACCTAACCCGCACATCCCGGCTGTGGGAGGAAACCGGAGAACCCGAAGGAAACCCACGCACACACGGGGAGAACATGCAGACTCCACACAGACAGCGACCCAAGCTGGGAATCGTACCTGGGACCCTAAAGCTGTGAAGCAACTGTGCTAACCACTGTGCTACCGTGCTGCCCCAATAGACAGTATGGTTTAGTGAAGGGGAGGTCGTGCCTCACTAACTTGATTGAGTTTTTTGAGGAGGTAACAAAGATGATTGATGAGGGAGGGCGGTGGATGTTGTTTACATGTATTTCAGTAAAGCCTTTGACAAGGTGCCTCATGGCGGACTGGTACAAAAGGTGACGTCACACAGGACCAGAGGTGAGGTGGTAAGATGGATACAGAACTGGCATAGAAGGCAAAGGATAGCAGTAGAAGGGTGTTTTTCTGAATGGAAGGTTATGACTAGTGGTGCTCCACAGGGATCGGTGCTTGGGCCTCTGTTGTTTGTGGTGTACATAAACAATTTGGAGGAAAATGTAACTTAGTAAGTTAGCGGATGACATCAAGGTTGGTGGGGTGGATTGTCAGAAAATACAGCAGGACATCGATAGGATGGAGACTTGGGCAGTAAAATGGCAAATGGAGTTTAATCCGGACAAATGTGAGGTAATGCATTTTGGTGGATCTAGCATAGAGGGGAAATATACCGTAAATGGTAAAACTCTTAGGAATATAGAAAGTCAGAGAGATCTGGGCGTTCAGGTCCACAAATCTTTGAAGGTGGCAACACAAGTGGACAAGGTAGTCATAGATACATAGAATTTACAGTGCAGAAGGAGGCCATTTGGCCCATCGAGTCTGCACCGGCTCTTGGAAAGAGCACCCTACCTAAACCCACACCTCCACCCTATTCCCAAGAAAGCATCCGGAATGCTTGCCTTCTTTGGACGGGGCATCGAGTATGAAAACTGGCGAGTCATGCTACATTTGTATAGAACCTTGGTAAGGCCGCACTTGGAATATTGCGCACAATTCTGGTCGCCACACTACCAGAAGGATGTGGAGGCTTTGGAGAGTGTGTAGAGGAGGTTTACCAGGATGTTGCCTGGTCTGGAGGGTGTTCGCTATGTGGAGAGGCTGAATATACTCGGGCTGTTTTCATTACAAAGACGGAGATTGAGGGATGACATCATAGAGGTCTACAAGATTATGAGGGGCATGGATAGAGTGGATGGGCAGGCACTCGTTCTCAGAGTGGAGGGGTCAGTCACCAGGGGGCATAGGTTTAAGGTCCGTGTGTCAAAGTTTAGACGAGATGTGCAAGGCAGGTTTTTTTTAAGCAGAGGGTGATGAGTGCCTGGAACACGTTGCCAGGGGAGATTGTGGAAGCAGATACATTAACAGCATTCAAAAGGTATCTTGATAAATACATGGATAGGATGGGTATAGAGAGAAACGGCACAAGGAAGTGCTGAGGGTTTTGGCAATGGTTGGTATCATGACCGGTACATGCTTGGAGGGTTGAAGGGCCAGTTCCTGTGCTGTATGTTCTTTGTTCTGTAAAGTATTTTAATTTCATTGAATTAAGGTGTGTATTAAGAGGGGAGTACTAACATATCCTGGGGGGAGGGAAGCAAATGTTGTTAGCGTCAAATGAATGGGAGAGAAAGAGAACAGTGAACTCCGTTGGGTGAGAAGGAGAGGTAAATCGAATGCTTCTATATCACCATGGCAACTATGCAAACAATTTTAAAGCAATCTGACTATCAGGTTTGGCAACAGAGAAAGAGTAAACAATAGCCTATAATTTCTCAGCAATCAATGAGAGAAGGACCCACGCAGTTTGCCAGTCTTCATTTATGCATGTGGTGGAAGATACCGAACAGCTTAATTCATGACCAACCAGTGACCTCAGTCAGCTTGGAATTATGAGTTGTTTTTGAGGCCATCTCTGCTTTTTTGAAACTGTCAGTGTTTGCGCGTTTGCCAAGTTTGTGTATTGCCACGCTCCAAATATTGTGCTTAGTGCTCAGCAGCCTATATCTGTTGCTGGTAAGTTGACCACTGGAATCTCCTGGGAATTTAAGCCCAGCTGCCCAGACCTGGGATCTAAGGACTCATTGCTACTTCAAAGCATTTGGAGGTCGAAAGTAGGGAAATAAACATTTTACCTCATGGCCAAAATAAATCTTCCTGGGAAAGTCAACGATGCAGACTCTGCTGTTATTCATAAAAATGCACAGGCGAAGGTATTTTCTGTTGGAGTATCATGGCTACAATCTGATTTTCCTGTGGCTGAATTGACCCTGATCCAGAATATCTTCCACTCTTTCATTTGACAGCCAAAACCCTGCCAATTCTGAATGTTACTTTATTTAAAAATAATAAATGAGGTTGTGATAATTAGTTTTAACAATGATATTTATCTCGCTGTGGAGTTTAAATATTTATTTCTCTTGCTTCCATCTTCATTGCGTTTTTTATCCCTTCATAATATTTTGTATGGCTACCACTCTTGCCTTGGAGTCAGCATGTTGTGTGTTCAAGTTTCCCTCCTGCAAGTTGAGCATAAATCCTCACCTCACATTGCAAGGGAGCACGGTAGTGCTGGTCATGCTGTCTTTTGGATTTGATCAACCAAGGCCTCATCTCAGGGCACTGTATAAGATCCCATGGACTAATTTTAAGAAGATCAGGGGAATCCTCCAAGTCATTTTTTATTCCTCAGCTACACCACTAAAAACAGATTACCTGGTCATTATTGCATCACTGTACTTCTGGTGGCGGCCATGGAGGAGTAGGTCGCACATTTGATAGCTCCCGCCTGTGACGGACTTTTGGACCTTTTTCCCCCTTTTTTCCCCCGGATTTTATGGGATAAATCAGTGAAGAGTGAGACAGTGAGGAGAAATCCCCCTCCAGTGTATGGAGAATTGGACCAGAAGTGGCCGTGTGAGAAGACAAAGTCCTAGAAGGAAGACGCAAGCAGAGCTGGCAACGGGGGAAAGCATGGCGGAGAGTAAAGGCCGCGGGGTGACGGCACAGTGGTCGATGGAGCAGCTGATGAAGTTTTTTGAAAATTGCTTTGCCAAGCTTAAGAAGGACATGCTGGACCTGATCAAGGCTTCGATTGATCAGGTGGTGCAGAATCAAGAGACCCACGGACGAGCGATCCAGGAGGTGGAACAAAAATTGTCTGAGCACGAGGAATACATAACCGTGCTGAATGACCGCCAGAAAAGAATGCAGGAGAAGCTGGAGGACCTGGAGAACAGGTCCAGGAGGCAGAATCTGAGAATCGTCGGCCTCCCTGAAGGCAGTGAGGAATCGGATGCGAGGGCCTATGTGACGGTCATGCTGGAGAAGCTGATGGGGGTTGAGGCGTTCCCTCGGCTCCTGGAAGTGGATAGAGCGCACAGAGCCCTCGCGAAGAAGCCCCGAGCGAATGAGCCGCCCAGGGCGATGGTAGTACGTTTACACCGATTCCTGGACAAGGAACACGTTCTGCGGTGGCCAAGAAAGAACGGAGCAGCAAGTGGGAGAATTGTGAGCTGCGCGTTTATCAGGAACTGGGCGCGGATTTGGCCAAGAGGTGAGCTGGGTTTAATCGGGCAAAAACGGCCCTCTTTAAGAAAGGGGTGACGTTCGGGATGTTGTACCCAGCCTGTCTGTGGGTCACAAATGAGGAACGGGACTTCTACTTTGAAATACCAGACGATGTATGGACTTTTATCAAAGAAAAAAGACTGGAGGTGAACTAAAAGACACTGAAGCCTTGGAGAGTACTGTGGTGGCTATTTGTTGTGCTGATTTGTATTAGTAGTGTTATGTGTAATAAGGGGCTGTTTTGATGGCTAAAGTTAACTTTGTCTTACAGGGAGCTGGTCAGAGGGGGGTGGTTTCTGGGGCTGCTTTTTTTCTTCTGTGGTTGTTTTTTCACAGTTTTTCTGATGTTTGTTTACTGGGGAATGTGATGCTTTGAAAATGTTTGTCCAAGTGGGGGAGAGGGGAGAGAACAATGGGGTGACAGACTTTGGTGCCATAGGCGTGCACTATCAAGTCAGCTGACTCACGAAAGCACAGTGGGAGGCGAGCAGGTGTTAAGCTGGAGCTTGATATGGGGGGTTGGGTTTCTAGTGCTGTTGCTAGGGGGGGAGGGAGAGGGTGGGGGCGGGGAGCTTTGCTGACAGGGGAGGAACTGTTACGAGGGGACAAATGGGAGGTCGGGGATGGTGAATGCCCGAGGGGGGGCTCGAGGAGGCTGGGGTCGTGAGATGGAGGCTGACCTAAAAAGGGTGATGGCTAGTTGGCAGGAGGGGGGGGGGGGCGGAAGCCCCCCGACCAGGCTGATTACATGGAATGTTAGAGGGTTGAATGGGCCGGTCAAGAGGGCTCGCGTTTTTGCGCATTTGAGGTGGCTGAAGGCAGACGTGGCAATGCTACAAGTGACATACCTAAAGGTTATAGACCAGTCTAGATTGAGAAAGGGGTGGGTTGGCCAAGTATTCCACTCAGGGCTAGACTCAAAGACCAGGGGGGGTAGCGATCTTGATCAATAAACGAGTGGCATTCGAGGCAGGGAGAATCGTGTCAGACAAGGATTGTAGGTACATAATGGTGAGTGGGAAGCTGGAGTGGGTGCTGGTGGTACTCGTGAACATATATGCTCAGAATTGGGACAATGTGGAATTTATGAGGCGGGTGTTAGGTAAGATCCCAGACTTAGAGTCACATAACCTGATTATAAGAGGAGATTTTAACACACAGTCATTGATCTGGAATTGGACCGGTCAAAATCCAAGACAGGGAGGATGCAAAGGAATTGAAGGGATTTATGGAACAGATGGAGGAAGTAGACCCATGAGGTTTGCACGGCCAAGGGAGAAGGACTTTTCTTTTTTCTCCCATGTCCACAAGGTATACTCTCGCATTGACATTTTTGTTCTGAGCAGGGCGCTAATACCGGCGGTGGTGGATACTGAGTACTCGGCAATCGCAGTGTCGGATCATGCCCCATACTGGGTGGATCTACAGGTTAGTGTGGAGAGAGGACAACGCCCGCTGTGGAGGCTGGATGTGGGGTTGTTAGCGGACAAAGCGATCTGTGGGCGGGTGAACAAGTCCATCCAGAACTACCTGGAAACAAATGACACGGGGGAGGCCTCTGCAGCGACGGTCTGGCGAGCTTTGAAGGCAGTGGTCAGAGGGGAATTAATCTCGATACGGGCCCACAGAGAAAAGGCGGAACGGGCTGAGAGGAATAGGTTAGTTGAGGAGATACTCCAGGTGGACAGGGAATACTCGGGGGCCCCGGACACGGGGCTACTGAGGGAGCGGCGGAGGTTATAGGCGGAGTTTGGGCTGTTGACTACAGGGAAAGCGGTGGAACAGTTCATAGAATTTACAGAGCAGAGTGCAGTTGAGGAAGGCAAGGGGGGTGATTTATGAGTACGGGGAAAAGGCAAGCAGAATGTTAGCGCACCAGCTCAGAAAAAGGGAGATAGGGAGAGTAAAGAGTAGAGGTGGGAATACTGTCCTAGACCCAGTGGGGGTGAATGAGGTGTTTAAAGACTTTTACAGTAAATTATATGAGTCGGAAGCCCCGGTGGGGATGATGGGGATGCGGCAGTGTTTGGATCAGTTGAGGATTAATCGAGGGTTGATGAGGATCGGATGGCTACCCGGTGGAATTCTATAAGACGTTTTCAGGGATATTGAGCCCACTGCTAGTGAGGACATTTAATGAAGCAAGAGAGAAGGGAGTCCTCCTCCCAACAATGTTGTAGTCCTCGATTTCACTGATCCTGAAACGGGAGAAGGATCCGGAGCAATGCGGGTCATACAGGCCAATTTCTCTACTGAATGTGGACGCCAAACTGCTGGCTAAGATATTGGCCACAAGGATAGAGGACTGTGTCCCGGGGGTGATAGGGGAAGACCAGACGGGATTTGTAAAGGGCAGGCAACTCAAGACCAATGTTCGAAGGCTTTTACATGTTATTATGATGCCCTCAGAAGGAGGGGAGGTGGAGGTGGTGGTAGCGATGGATGCGGAGAAGGCTTTTGATCGGGTGGAGTGGTATTACCTGTGGGAGGTGCTGGGAAGGTTTGGGTTTGGTGAGGGCTTCATTGACTGGGTGTGGTTGCTCTATCAGGCACCAGTAGTGAGTGTGCGTACGAACTGGCTGAGGTCGGGGTATTTTAAACTACTCCGAGGGACGAGGCAAGGGTGCCCCCTCTCCCCGCTACTGTTTGCTCTGACCATAGAGCCATTGGCCATGGCGTTAAGAGCCTCTAGGAACTGGAAAGGGCTGATTCGGGGGGGGGGGGGGGGGGGGGGGGGGGGGGTGTTGGAGCACTGGGTCTCGCTTTATGCAGATGACCAGCTCTTGTATATTTCAGACCCATTGGAGGGGATGGGGGAAGTAATGCGAATCCTGGGGGAATTTGGCAATTTTTTGATGCATAAATTGAACATGGTTGGGAGTAACATGTCGGCTTTTCATCCCCTGCAACCAATGGATATTGGAATTCACCCGCAATGGTGGCCTTCCTCCTAGTTGCCGTATCCCTGGGGGATGCACTGCAGCTGTATGAGCTGGAGCTGCTCGAGGAGGAGGAAACGTCAGCAGCGGAGCCTGCCTCAGAGGAACAGGAGGCAGCCGGTGAGGATGGAGAGCAGGCCACCCAATAGGCCGAGGATAGGGAGGTGCAAAGGAGGCACCGCCTGAGGCAGCGCCTGTCATTCGAGGAGCTGCCGGACCGGGCATGCCGTCGAAGACTCTGGCTAAGCTGGCGGACAGTGCGACATATCTGCCAGATCGTGGTGCACCACACACCGAGGGGAAATGGGGGAGGACACACGCTCTCGGTGGCTGTCAAGGTGATCGTCGCCCTGAACCTTTAAGCCACAGGGTCCTTCCAGGCACCGAGTGGGTACCTGTCCGGGTTCTCAGAACTCGGTTGCATCTGCACCGTCACGGAAGTCCTGCATGTCCAATCGGCACAACACATCCATTTAAATGTGGACCGAACCCACCAGGATGCCTGGGGTTTGCCGCCATCATCGAGATGCCCCAGGTCCAGGGGGTGATAGACGGGATGCATGCCACATTACCATAACTGCAGATGACAAGTCAGTCTTTACAAATTGAAAGGGGTTCCACACAATGAACATGCAGCTGGGGGTGCGACCATGAGATGCACATCATGCCTTATACCCGAGCAGTGTGCATGATACCTGCATCCTGGCACACACGACCGTTCTGGGAGGATGATGACAACCTGCTCTGGGGTGAGCTCTGGTGCTCCGCATCGTTAGACAACATCTGACTCCTGCCCACTGTAGCACTTTCCTCCATCCAGCAAGCTCTGGAGTGCTATTACAATGTCCAGGAAGCTCTGGTACTTGGCTTCCTGTGGTAGGGCAGCCCTGTCCTGGGCCTCGGCCACTGCCCGCAAAGATCGCCCCAGGCCTTGGACATCTTGATCCATGGACGAAGCCTTCACCCCCCAAGGCGTCCACCCGTGCAGTGTTGGTCTGGGTGGCCCGCATGTTCGGCACCACCTCCTGCTCCTGTACACGGTTGGATTAATCCAACTGTACCTGCAGATACTGGATGCTTGCTGACAACCCCTCATGTAGTCCCTGGCTCTGTGTCTGCATCTCCACGATCGATGGGATTGTCCGTTCCAGAAGCCTTCGACAGCTAGTCCCTGGGGTAGGCCCACCTTCCAATCTTCTGTCCCCCTCGGGAGTTCCTACCACCATTTGTTGTACCACCTGTTGGTGGTGGATGTGGGGTGGTGGTGGGGGGTTGACACACGTACCATGGGGAACCGCAACTCAGCTAGGTCTCACTTCCTCGCCCAGTGCCGACCTCCGCCCCAGCGACTGCCCTTTCTTCGGGCCCACCGACCATGTTCAGTGTCCTCTTTTCGCTGCGGTGTGGGGCCGCAGGTCCGGCGGTCTCCCTCCCGTCTTCTCCGTCTCGGCGATTGTGTGTGGCCTCCTCCGAGGGGCATGGTGGGGAAACAAAACACGCACAGTGTTAGACAGTCCAACGCTTGCAGTCCAGGGGCTGGTGTCTTCAGTAGCTGATGGCTTCAGTGGCCAGGGCACCCGGCCATGTCGGCCGGTATGGGTGCCGCCATGTGGCGCAGGTTGAGGATTCGGCTGCCCTCCAGGTGGGGGCGGGGGCGGGAGGTGGCGTTACAGGTGTGTGGGATGGGGGTTGGTGCTAGGGTGACTGTGCTGCCTACTCACGCTGACTGTCTTGAGGAGGCCGCAAAGTTCTTTTCGGCACTGCAGGTCAGTCTTCACGGTGTTGCCCACATTGCTGACGACCTCTGCCACCTGCGTCCAGGCTCAGTGAGTGGAGGTGGCTGGCAGCCTCCTGCCAACCCCAAGGTGCACGGTGGCCTGTCTCTCTTCCACGGCGCCTGGCAGAGTCTCCAGTTCATTATCAGCACTGGAGGGTGTGGAGAGGAGATTATTAATAATAATAATAATCGCTTATTGTCACAAGTAGGCTTCAGTGAAGTTTCTGTGAAAAGCCCCTAGTTGCCACATTCTGGCTCCTTCCGGGAGGCCGGTACAGGAATTCAACCTGCGCTACTGGCATTGTTCTGCATTGTAAGCTAGCTATTTACTGTGCTAAACCAGCCCCTAATAGTTTATTAGTTTATGAGGAGAGACTAAGTAGACTGGGACTATATTCATTGAAATTTAGAAGAATTAGGGGGGATCTTAGAGATGCATTTAAAATTATGAAGGGAATCGACAGGCTAGAAGCAGGGAGGTTGTTTTCATTGGTGGGTGAAACTAGAACGAGGGGGCATAGCCTCAAAATGAGGGGGAGCAGATTTAGGACTGAGTTGAGGAGGACCCTCTTTCCCCAAAGGGTCACGAACCTGTGGAATTCCCTGCCCAGTGAAGCAGTTGAGGTTACCTCGTTAAATGTTTTTTAAGGCAAAGGTCGATAGATTTTGAAACAGTAAAGGAATAAAAGGTTACGGTAGGGTACATGGAGCTGAGTCCACAAAACAATCAGCCATGATCTTATTGAATGGCGGAGCAGACTCGAGGGGCCAGGTGGCCTCCTCCGGCTCCTAGTTCTTTTGTTCTTATCAATGAATCATGATGCCGCTCATCTTGCAGCCACCTTGTCGGCTGCGATGAGTGTGTGTGGGGAGTGCAGTGCTTATATACGGCTGCAGCTTGTCAGCCTCTCAAGTGCCAATCCTGAATCCGGTGAATCAGACACTGCTTTTCAATGGAATCAGTCGTGTTCCATGTGGCGCCAGTGCTAGCCCCTTAACGGTCGGTGAATTGGTCCCGATGCGGTGCCAATTTTGCTGTCATAGAAGTCCACAAATCCTGCCTCGGCGTGAACACTTAGGGCTGGATTCTTCGATTGCCAATGACAAAATTGGGGGCTGCACCGTTGTTTGGACGCTCCGCGCCCTCAAAAACGGCGCCATCGCTGAGTACCCCGCACGCCATTGGGACGGTCTCAGGACGTCACCTGCGGGCCACCCCCATGGTCCGCCCGCCAAGCCGACTTCCCGATGGCGGGGTCACATGTGCTCACAGTTTTTGGGGTCCTCGCGTGACGGCTGCGGACTGTGTCCAGCGGGGTGGTAGTTGTTCCGCTGGCTGGAGCAGGGGGTGACTGCGGCGGAGGTGGTCCAGGGGTGGTGAGGGGGTTTCGGGGGGGCACTATCTGGCCGGCCTGTGAGACCTCTGCAGGTTGCCATCATGCACATGCGCGGTCATGGACCTGGAAATTCTGCGTCCATATCTGCAGGTTGTGGTGAATGTATTACGGCAACCATTCATCAATGTATTACATTACATTGTACTATGTTGATGCCCTTGTGGGCTCCACCTATGGACCATTGTATTACATTGCATTGTATCATGTTGGTGCCCTTGTGGGACCGCCCCTGGCTCCGCCCCCTTGGGGGAGGTATATAGATCTGCTGCCCAGTTCTAGCTGATTAAAACCACTGTTCACTTCAACTCTCCGCCTCGTGTGAATTGATGGTCGCATCAATTTAATCAGCTATAACATCGCGATGGAAGCAGCCCTCCAACCTGATCGACTAGAACTCGACCCACAGGCCGCTGAAGCCAAAGGGATTTTTTCGCACTGGCTCTGCTGTTTTGAGGCCTACCTCGCCACCTCCTCCTCGCCCTCCGTCATCGAGGAACAGAAACTGAGCCTCCTCCACGCCCGGGTGAGCCATAGAATCTCCGTGCAGATCGAGGAAGCGACTACGTATGCAGACGCAGTCGTGATCCTTAAAAGGCAATACGTGAGGCCGGTGAACATAGTGTTCGGGCGGCATCTCCTCACCACTCGCCGCCAACGCCCCGGGGAATCGCTGGAGGAATACCTCCGTGACCTGAAAGTACTCGCGCGAAACTGCAACTACCAGGACATCACGGACTCACAGCACACGGAACTCGCCGCCTGCGACGCCGATGTGGCTGGAGTCCTGTCAAACTACGTCAGACAGCGCCTGCTCGAAAAGGGCGCCCTCGACCTAGAAGAGACGGTAAAACTATCCACCTCCTTAGAAGTAGCGTTTCAGAGCCTCAACGCTTTCCCCTCCGACCACGCGACCCCCGTCGTGGACACCCGACCAGAGGGTGCCCCAGGCCTGTGCCTTGCGGCTGCCCGCCCAACCCGGGGGGCTGCCCTGCTATTCCTGCGGCTTGCACTAGCACCCTAGGCTGTGTTGTCCAGCTCGGAACCCGACCTGCAGCGACTACGGCAAGAAAGGAC
The DNA here is from genome assembly GCF_047496885.1 of Scyliorhinus torazame. Lineage (NCBI taxonomy): Eukaryota > Metazoa > Chordata > Chondrichthyes > Carcharhiniformes > Scyliorhinidae > Scyliorhinus > Scyliorhinus torazame. Next base: position 294,270,562 of record NC_092709.1, on the reverse strand, counting down.
TCTTTGCCAAAGTTTGCCTGGCCAGATCCAAAATCTCTAAATCACAGGCCCGACTTTCAGAGTCACAGGCCCGCAGACCCCTCAGCGTGGCTACATCCCTGCCGGCACCACCCCCTCCGGACACGTCATTTGCCTCGTGCTGTCCGTGGGGGCAGCCATCTTTGACTCTACCCAACAGGTGCGACTCACGGGTACCGCCATCTTGGCCGCCATCTCCCACACGGCCCGCCATGTGCGACTCACGGGGACCGCCATCTTGGCCGCCATCTCCCACACAGCCGCCATGTGCGACTCATGGGGGCCGCCATCTTGGCCGTCATCTTCATCGCTGCCCGACACGTGCGACCGACGGGGGCAACCATCTTGGGACCACCCCACCACCTCCGACCACGCTGGCTGCCCGCAGCTCGGTGCGGTCACCCTCGACCAGTCATGCCCCAAGCACCTCAGGAACTCGATGATGACCGTCCGGGTCAATGGCCCTGTCTGTTTGACTCCGGGAGCACAGAGAGCTTTGTACATCCAGACACGGTAAGGCGCTGTTCTCTCCAAATTTCCCCCACATCCCAAACAATCTCCCTCACTTCCGGATCGCATTCAGTGCGGACCCGGGGGTACTGTGTCGCGAACCTCGCGATACAAGGCGCCGAGTACGCCAATTTTAAACTATATGTCCTCTACGACCTCTGCGCTCCTCTCCTGTTGGGACTGGATTTCCAGTGCAACCTCAGGAGCCTGACTCTGATGTTCGACAGGCCCCTACCCCCTCTCACCGTATGTTGCCTCGCGACCCTAAAGGTCGACCCACCCCCACTCGTCGCGAACCTCACCGCTGACTGTAAACCCGTCGCCACCAGGAACAGGCGGTACAGTATCCAGGACTGGACTTTTATCAAGTCCGAGGTCCAGCGGCTCTTGAGGGAGGGGATCATCGAGGCCAGTAACAGCCCCTGGAGAGCCCAGGTGGTGGTCGGCAGGACCAGGGAAAAGAACCGGATGGTTGAAGATTACAGCCAAACCATAAACTGGAACACGCACCTCGATGCGTACCCCCTTCCCCGGATAGCGGACATGGTGAATCAGACTGCACACTACTGGGTATTCTCCATGGTAGATCTGAAGTCCGCATACCACCAGTTCCCAATCCGCCCGGAGGATCGCCACTACACGGCCTTTGAGGCAGACGGCTGCCTCTTCCACTTCTTCCGGGTCCCCTTCGGCGTCACCAACGGGATCTCGGTCTTCCAAAGAACGATGGACCGAATGGTGGACCAGTATGGGCTGCAGGCCACATTTCTGTACTTGGACAACGTCACCATCTGCGGCCACGATCAGCAGGACTACGACGCCAACCTTCAGAAGTTTCTCCAAACCGCCCAAGCCCTCAACCTCACTTATAACAAGGAGGAATGCGTTTTCCGCACAACCCGGCTGGCCATCCTCGGCTATGTCATGGAAAACGGAGTCCTAGGGCCCGACCCCGACCATATGTGCCCCCTCCTGCAACTCCCCCTCCCCCACTGCCCCAAGACCCTGAAAAGGTGCCTCGGGTTCTTTTTGTATTATGTCCAGTGGGTCCCCAACTATGCGGACAAAGCCCGCCCACTGATCAAAGCCACCATCTTCCCCTGAAGACTGAGGCCCGCCTTGCCTTCGGCTGCATCAAGGCAGATATTGCCAAAGCCACGATGCGCACGGTGGACGAGTCCATCCCCTTCCAGGTGGAGAGCGACGCGTCAGACGTCGCCCTCGCCGCTACCCTTAACCAGGCAGGCAGGTCCGTAGCCTTTTTCTCCCGTACCCTCAACGCCTCCGAGATTCGACACTCCTCAGTCGAAAAAGGAGCTCAAGCCATTGTGGAAGCTGTGCGGCATTGGAGGCACTACCTGGCTGGTAGGAGGTTCATCCTCATCACCGACCAACGGTCAGTAGCCTTCATGTTCGACAATACACAGCGGGGCAAGATCAAGAATGATAAAATCTTGAGGTGGAGGATCGAACTCTCCACCTATAATTACGATATCGTATATCGTCCTGGGAAGCTCAACGAGCCTCCAGGTGCCCTGTCCCGCAGCACATGCGCAAGATGACTGACTCCGGGCCATCCACAATGCCCTCTGACACCTGGGGGTCACCCGGTCTCTCCACTACATCAAGGCCCGCAACCTGCCCTACTCCACCGAGGAGGTCAGGGCCATGACCAGGGACTGTCAAATCTGCACAGAGTGTAAGCCGCACTTCTATCGGCCAGACAAGACCAACCTGGTAAAGGCATCCCGGCCCTTTGTGCGCCTCAGCATCGACTTCAAAGGGCCCCTCCCCTACACCGACTGCAACGCGTATTTTCTCAACATCATTGACGAGTACTCCCGCTTCCCCTTTGCAATCCCTTGCCCCGACATGACCGCAGCCACCGTCCTTAAGGCCCTGCATAGTATCTTCACCTTGTTCGGTTTCCCCACTTACGTCCACAGTGACCGGGGCTCCTGGTTAATGAGCGATGAACTGCTTCTGTACCTGCTCGGTAAGGGCATCGCCTCAAGCAGGACTACCAGTTACAAACCCTGGGGTAACGGACAGGTGGAGAGGGAGAACGCGACGGTATGGAAGGCCGACCACCTGGCCCTACGGTCTAGGAGTCTCCTAGTTTCCCGCTGGCAGGAGATCCTCCCCGACGCGCTCCACTCCATTAGGTCACTCCTTTGCACAGCCACGAACGAGACCCCTCATGACCGTCTATTTGTTTTCCCTAGGAAATCCACCTTCGGGGTCTCGCTTCCGTCCTGGCTGAAGACAGTAGGGCCTGTCCTCCTCCGAAAGCACGCGAGGAGCCATACGTCCGACCCCCTGGTCGAGAGGGTCCAGCTCCTTCACGCCAACCCCCAGTATGCCTACGTGGCGCACCACGACGGCCGGCAAGATATAGTCTCCCTCCGGGACCTGGCACCCGCAGGTTTCCCTATGACCATCACCTACCCACCCCACCCTACACCGAACAGCGCTCCCGCCCCTGCATGGCCTACACCCCCCCTCCTACACCCACTCCCCCCATCGGCGACCTACAGGGATGAAGCTCCAGAAGACACGTTCCTGGAGTCAACACCCGTGCCCGCAGCGACGAGTTCAACACCCGTGCCCGCAGCGACGTGTTCAACACCTGTGCCCGCAGCGAAACCAGAGCTCAGGCGATCGCAGCGCATGATCAACGTGCTGGACTGACTCAACCTGTGAGCCACTTCACCACCGCTGGACTTCAATTTTTTAAACAGGGGGTGAATGTGGTGAATTTATTACGGCAACCATTCACCACTGTATTACATTACATTACACTGTACTATGTTGATGCCCTTGTGGGCTCCACCTATAGACCTTTGTATTACATTACATCGCATTGTATCATGTTGGTGCCCTTGTGGGCTCCGCACCTGGCTCCGCCCCCTCGGGGGAGGTATATAGATCTGCTGCCCTGCAGGCGGCTCTCAGTGCAGAGCAATCACAGGCAGGCACAGTTCTAGCTGATTAAAACTGTTCACTTCAACTCTCCGTCTCGTGTGAATTGATGGTCACATCACAGGCAAAAGCCGGGGGCTTTATGTGGCGTGGCTGCTAGCCCCCCCCCCCCCCCCCCCCCCCCCCCCGCCGGGCATAGCATTGGTGCAGGGGCAGCACCGACGTTTTGGCCGTAAGACTAGACACATGCTCCGGACACCTCAAAATCGGAGAACCCAGACCTTAGTCTCAGGAACGGTGAATCCAGGCCCATATTTCAGGTGTAGATTTGAATCTTTTAGTTGTGTTACCTTCTGGTGTGCAATGGTTTCAGCTTCTGGATTGTCCGGTCACTATTGTGTACTTTTGTTCTATGCCTGCTGCCATTAACGGTCTACCGAGAGTGACTTGGCATGAAATCAAATCAGAAAATTCTGGAAATATTCAGCTGGTCTAGCGGTATCCATGGAGAGAAACAGAGTTAACATTTCAAATCCAATATGACTCTTCGTCAGAAGTGACTTGGCATGTGCTTGTTGCAGCAGATATTTGTTTTCACTCAACATAAATATTTTCCCTTGCACCTTTTTCCAATGCTGTGTCTTTTCAGAATGATGCTTTAGATATGTTGTGATGTTAAGAGGCTAATTTTACAAAATCATATTGGGAGGGATTTTCACAACCCCCACGGCATGTTTTGCAGTGACCAAGGCTAGTGACTGACACTAACTGACACTGACCAATATAGAAAAGTGTAAGATGTTGTATTTTGGTAGGAGGAATGCTGAGACCATATACTCCTTGGAAATTAAGACTTTTGGCATGGACAAGCTGGGCTGAAGGGTTTGTTTCCATGCAGTAAATATCTGTGACTCTAAATGGGGTCGAGGAAAAGGATCTAACGGTGCAGATCCTCAAACCATTAAATGGTAGCAATGCAGCTTAACAAAGCCACAGAAAAGTAAACAAGATGGGCCGAATAGCCTCCTTCTGCACAGCATGTTCTATGTTCTATAAAGCACTGGTCCTCATTTCTAGGGGAATAGATTGTAAAAGCAGGGCAGTAATCTTAAAATTGTATTGAACATTGGTCAGGCCACACAAGACGTGTGCTCAGCTCTGGCCTCTATATGAAGAAATAGACAAAGAGGCATTGGAGAAGGTGCAAAATGGATTTACTGGGATGATGCTAAAATTAAGAGGTTACAGCAAACAGGATGGACTGAAAAGGCTGGACTCTTCTTTACACAAGAGAAGAATGAGAGGTGACCTGATGGAGCTCTTAAAAACATTGAAAGGACTCAATTGAGTAGATGTAGAGAAGATGTTTTCACTGATAAATTTACTGAAAACCAGGAGCCATAAATGTAAGATAGTTATTAATAAATCCCATAAGGAATTTGGAAGCAATTATTACTCAGAAAGGTTAAAATGTGGAACTTGGGGGCAGCACGGTGGGGCAGTGGGTTAGCCCTGCTGCCTCACGATGCCGAGGTCCCAGGTTCGATCCTGGCTCTGGGTCACTGTCCGTGTGGTGTTTGCATATTCTCCCTGTGTTTGCGTGGGTTTCGCCCCCACAACCCAATAATGTGCAGGGTAGGTGGATTTGCCACGCTAAATTGCCCCTTAAGTGGAAAAAATAAATTGGGTACTCTAAATTTTTTTTTAAATGTGGAACTTACGACCATATTTTCTTCTACATTTTTTTCACGGGATGTGGGCTTCGGATTTGTTGCCCATTCCCAAATGCCCATGAGTGGTTGAGGTGAAGAACATTTAAGGGGAAGCAAGATAATTGCATGAGCAAGGAAGGAATTAGAAGGGTTTATTGATAGATGAGATAAAATAAGAAGCAGAGCATAAATATGGACCAAATGGTCTGTTTATGTGCTGTAAATACTAAGCAACTCTGGGTGTAAAGTGTTTTGGGATGTCCTTAGGAGGCACTATATTTATAGAAGTTATTTCTTCCAAAGTTATTGTGGGGAATGGTTTTTGGCATAAAGGTTCTGCCCACCCTCCAACGGATACGATATATGACAAATACAGGTGTAAAAATACCTCTCCTTTCAGTTCAGGATCAATACTGAAAAATCATAATGCACTTACTTTAGTATTTAAGGCATAACGTTTTTAAGACTCAGCAGAATAAACCATGTAAATAATTCTCAAATAGAACAAGTTTAATTTATACGTTATTTTGTGGTTTGATGAGGATTGCTATAGAACAAGAAATTAAACAATATCCTGGCAGATGGCATCACAATGTCACAGTCAATATTTTTCCCCATTTCATGTAGATCGAAGGATATACTTTACAGCATTGGGATTAAGGGAATATATGTGAATTGCACTCTTCCCACATAATCATAGGTCGAGCAATTTTGGGGATCACAATTCTGTCATTGGGGCAAAGGAGCTGAAATTAGCATTCTGAATATGGGAAATTCATTCACACACCCCAGTCTTCCAGAATCAGAAATAAATAAGCGCTCGTGTAAACCCTTCCACAGAAATACATGTGGATATGAATATGTATATATCTGACAAGTCAAACTGGAAGACTGCATGCAAAGTCACACAGAGTAAAAGAAATATAAATTAATATAGTGAGAAACACTGATTATAAACATAAAGTGGGTAAGACACACATACCCACACCCCATTTACAGATGCAGTGAGGGGGAGTATGAATGCTCAGTTAAGCAAGAACAGTCATAAGGGATGCCTAGAAGATTGGATGAAAAGGTTGGTTTTAAGGAAGTTCTGAAGGTAAAGAGAGAGAAATGGAGAGATAGAGGCTGGTTTAGCACAGTGGGCTAAACAGCTGGCTTGTAATGCAGAACACGGCCAGCAGCGCGGGTTCAATTCCCGTACCGGCCTCCCCGAATAGGCCCTGGAATGTGGCGACTAGGGGCTTTTCACAGTAACTTCATTGAAGCCTACTTGTGACAATAAGCGATTATTATTATTATTATTATATTTGGGAATAGTGAGATATCTCCAGAGAATCGGGCTGAGGTGATTGACGGTCCTGCCATCCATGAAACGTTGAAGAAAGAGTTACAGGGAAGCCCAAAAAATGTATTGCTTCAGTTTTGAAAATTTCACTTGACCCAACGTACATAATCCTCTGTGTGAAAAAGTATTTCCTGGCTGGATTAATACCCAAAAAATTTAGCTCCATTTCTAGGTGCCTGGAACTCGCTACCGGAGGAGGTGGTGGAAGCAGGGACGATAGTGACATTTAAAGGGCATCTTGACAAATACATGAATAGGATGGGAATAGAGGGATACGGACCGAGGAAGTGTAGAAGATTGTAGTTTAGTCGGGCAGCATGGTCGGCACGGGCTTGGAGGGCCAAAGGGCCTGTTCCTGTGCTGTACATTTCTTTGTTCTTTAAGACCATTCCCATTGGTTCTCGATTCCCTCACAATCGACCCAATCAAATCCATTCAGTATTTTAAAAAAACTTTGATTGGATACCATCCCAAGTTAGCCTACTTGGGTTGGTGAGTGCAAAGTTCAAAGTAGAATGGACCAACTTTAATCTGGCATTGCCTGATGTTGGAATGAGTTCATTTTTTCTCATTGGGGAAGAGTAATGAGTTTTCTGCTCTTACCTTTCTCGCCGGCTCTTGTAAGGGATTCCTCAGTGCACGATCTTCAGAAAAAAGAGAGAAAAATAATTATTTCTAGTCTTTGACCATGAACATTTAGTCATCATAAACCATCTTTAATACCGGCCCTCCCAGTTCACTATCCACTACAGCATTAGCTCAGTGAGTTCCCATGATTTACTTTGCCGTCTCCTCCCCCTGTACCCTGTCCTTCTCAGGAATTGTGTAGAATCATTTTTTTTAATATGCCAAAAGAATGCTGGTTATTGTCAGTCACAGTCTGTTGAATTTGACAATGACTGGTGGGTTGCCATCCCTTCGCTTATGGAAGTCTGACTGAAGTAGTGCAGCATGTATTCACTGCAGAATGCTCGAACCACTTAATTGAAATCTTTCATGTACAAGTGTCACTGCAGATCATTGAGTGAGGAGGGTGATGCCTTTTAGGGTAAATACAGGTTGACTATCTGAAATGGGCCTGAATGGCAGCTTGCAGCCAAAGCACTTACCGTTATTGACCTTGTTTGGCAATTAAATCTGAACCTCATTTCGAGAAGGGTCCTGAGGGTTCCCAAGCTGCCAATCACTACCTCTGCCACTTCCAACATCCTGGCCACTATATCGGTGGACCTGATGACCCACTCTCTCGACATCATTGTTCCCACACACCTTTCCTCCCACACTCACCCCAGCTAATTTCCAGCAGAATATTCTTTACATCGCACTCTGAGATTTCAGGCTCCCTTGTTCCGAGTCAATTATTTTGGCCAATGAATTGAAATTACTGCCGCTGTTGAGTCTGGAACTCAGGATGAATCTGGGGGAAGGGGGTGAAGGTGGCTATTGGGTGGCCAAGGCATTCTACCCCATTACACTCAGTTTTGGGCCATAGGAGTTTTAGGGGAAAATTCAGTTAAAAATGTACTAGTAGTTGAAACAGTGCTCAGAAGAAAAACACAATCATGTCAAAGCGAGGAGTATAAATGAGTTTTTAAAAAAGTCTAAGGAAACAATGAACTGCATGATGTAAATGAGTCTGTTGGTGTTGATATACAATATGTGGAAGGGATTAAGTTTGCCAATTCAGGTTGGCCAAATTGGCCTCAAAGAGATAGATAATATAGCTCTGAAATCGGCTTCCTCGGATTAACTCAGAAGACACTGTGCATATTTGGCTTGATTCCAATGAAGTCAGATTTCAACCTTTCACTTCCTCAAATTGACAGTAAAAATAATCATGCAGTAAAGATATTCTGGTGTATTGAGTGGTACTCTCAGTGCTGTACTGAGCTGTACGGGTGTGTACTTTGATTTGTGATCCATGCTGTGGTGAGCCTCCTAAAGTTGCCCTTTTCTCTTTTTTACTTGGGGGAGGGGAAATGTCCAGTGGGGTGGAGAGCCATAGAATTATTTATAGAAGAAGGCCATTTGGCCCATTGAATCTATGACATCCCATTCCTCTGCTGTACCCCCATAGCCGTGAAAATATATTTAAGTGCCCATTCAATTTCCTTTTAAAATGATTGATCATCCTTGCTTCCATCACCTTCATGGGCAGCGTGTTGCCACTCACTGCATAAAGAGGTTCTTCCTCACATCCCCCCCCCCCCACCCCACCCCCACACACACAATCTCTTGCCCAAAACCTTATATTTGTGTCTCTTAGTCCTTGCTTCACCAGATAATGGGAACCATTTTTCCTTCTCTACCTTATCTATAATCTTGTACACCACTATTAAATCTCCCTCAATCTTCTTTGCTTTAAGGACAGCAGTCCCAGCTTCTCCATCCTAACCATGAAACTAAAATCCCCCATTCCTGGAGCCACGCTGGTAAATCTCCTCTGCAATCTCTCACGAACTCTCACATTCTTCTCAAAGAGTGGTGACCAATACTGGATGCAATTCTTGATGCTATTGGCTCTATATTGCCTCTCCTTAAACCTTCTACCAAAATGCATTGCCTCACAATTCTCTGCATTAAATTCCATCTGCCCTGTGTCTGCCTGTCCTGCTGGAGTTACATGAGAACATTGGCAGAACAGAGGATTGGGGTCAGCCATGATATTGATAGCCTCTGTGGGTCAATATTAAGAGCCAGATCTCAATTGCATTCCACTGGCAGCCGTCCTAACCAAAATGGTTAGCCGTTGGCAAAAAGTAGATGCCTGGGTCATTAAAACCAAACAGCAGGAGGCTGCCATGAGGGTACAAGATGGAACAGTTCCTGACACTGAGGTAAGTAATGAGGAGGGGCATCCTGCGAGCATCAAGGCTGAGGAAGAGAGAAAGCAAAGTGCAGCCTGGGACAGGGGAGGCCCTTCCGAGCCCAGGAGCAACACTTCTGTTTACCTCACCCATAAGAAAACTTGAAAAACAGTTTTTAAGCATTCTGGCTCTTCTGGCCTTTGTCACACTTTCTGGCCGTGAAGCCACTACCCCTCCTATGCTCAGGTTATATCACAGTTTGACTCTGTTTAGTGGCCACCAGTTGGCAGTGTTAAAATGGCCCCTCCCAATGGCGTCGCATGAATGAAGTTTGGCTTTGGCGATGGAGGGTTACTGGCTCACACAGCATGAACTATCACCTACAGGAAATGAAAGGAGAACAAGATAAAATAATTCAAAATTCGTGAACACAAATTCACAAATATTTAATTAACCAACAGATGCAGTATAGCCAAATTTTTGAAGCCAAATCTAACTAGCAATTTTACTGATTATGCATCAATCTTGCAGTCTGGACAAGCACCCAGTCAACTGTAGAATGAACAAGAAACATCCTTTTCATAGAATCATAGAATTTACAGTGCAGAAGGAGGCCATTCGGCCCATCGAGTCTGCACCGACCCTTGGAAAGAGCACCCTACCCAAGCCCACAACTCCACCCTATTCCCGTATCCCAGTAACCCCACCCCACCTTTTTGGACACTAACAGCAATTTATCATGGCCAATCCACCTGACCTGCACATCTTTGGACTGTGGGAGGAAACTGGAGCACCCGGAGGAATCCCACGCAGTCATGGGGAGAAAGTGCAGACTCTGCACAGACAGTGACCCAAGCCGGGATTGGAACCTGGAATACTGGAGCTGTGAAGCAACTGTGCTAACCACTGTGCTACTGTGCTGCCCCACAGCAAAATTTTATATGAATTTTGTTTTCCCCAGATTGAACCATAAATTCAACTGCATAAACTGATCTAATATATACACAGCTTAACATATGTAATATCAGCATCACAGCATGTGGTGTGCATAGTCCAAATGAATCCAACTGTAACCTCCTTCCCCTCCTCTAATGAACACAAACAAGATACAGCAAAAGAAAGAAAAGTTTCTAGCTGCTTTGTTCAGTCCTTGGAAAAAGCCAATTTTCCTCTATCCGTGCTTCATTAAGTTATGAAAGGTAAGAAAGGAACTGATTTTAAAAAAAATATTTGTTCATAGATTCTGACTTCAAGTTCGGGATTTATTGAGCATACCTAATTGTCCTTTAGAGGGTAGTGGTGAGTCACGGTCTTGAACCACTGCACTCCATGCTGGACTTACTGTGCTGTTAAGAGAATGTCTCCTGGATTTTAACCCAGCAACAGTGAAGGGAGAGGTGATCTTATTCCAAGTCAGGATAGTGTCTAGGTTTGAGGGGAACTTGCAGATGGTGGTGTTCCCCTGCACCTGCTGCCTTGCCAGTCTTGGTTGAAGAGGTCATGGATTTAGAAGGTGTTGTTGAAGAAGCAGTGAATCTTGTAGATGACACACATTGCTGCCACTGTGTGTGGGTGGTGGAGTGAGTGAATGTTGAAGGTGGTGGATGGGGTGCTGATCAAGTGGCCTCCATTGCCCTGAGTGGGATTGAGTTTCTTGAATTTTGTTGGAGCTGCACTCTCCTGACTTCAGCCTTGTAGATGGTGGACAGGCTTTAGAGAGTCAGAAGGTGAGTTACTCTCAGCATAAGGCCCAGCCCTGTACCTGCTCTTGTAGCCACAATATTTTTATGGCTGGTCCAGTTAAATTTCTGGGAACCCCTGGGATTTGATGGTGGAGGATTCAGCAATGGCAATGCCTTTGAAAGTCAAGTGGAAATAGTTAGACTCTCTCTTATTGGGGATGATCATTGCCTGGCACTTGTGTGGTGTGAATGTTAAATGTGGACTTGAACTGCTTCAGTGTCTGACAAGTTATGAATGTTCTGGAACACTGTGCAGTCATGAGCGAACATTTCTGACAACATTGTTTTGACCACGTGAGCAAGGGTATGAAATTACTCCCTTCGTTTACCACGTGAATACTGACCATAACACGATTTTGTTCTTAATTTAGCGAGGATGTGCTTTTCCCAATCTGCAGGAGTCCCGTTTGGTACGCTTTCAGATCAGAACCAATTAATCAGACAGGTTTAAGTTTAATTACAAAATTACAAAAACTAGGGGTGCGATTCTCCAGCCTCGTTGCGCTCTCGCTCAAGCGTAACGAGGCTGGTGAATAGCAGGAGAGGCCGAAAACACGATTCGCGACAGGCGCCAAACAGTTTGTAATGCAACCGACCTGCTCCCCGAGGCAAAATCAGGATCTTGCCACTGCTTGCGAGACACCAATTATCACCACTTAAGCCCCATTTCCACATGAGAACAACCCTATATCCAACGGCCTCCTGTCATTCAGCGGACTCCCCAGCAAGTGCCCATGCTGGCGCCGATCAGTACTCCTTTTGAAAAGCATGAACCTGGCAGAAGGGCTTCTGTGGCGAGCCGAGGAGAGCCCGAGGGTGCTGGACTTGCCACCCCAGTGCTTAGCGGGGGGTAGGAGACCCTCCGGAGGGGTGGATCACCATGGGGGGGTGGGAGGGGGTGGCATGGGGGAGGGGGGGCAACCAGGGAGTAACCGCTCACGGCACCACCATGCCAACCCAATTAATCAGACCGGTTTAAGTTTAGTTACAAAGTTACAACATTTTGTTCCCATTTCAGGGGCAGACCCTGTCCCTGCCCATCTGCCCCAATGACCACCTGTAACCTCCATGACTGCTGAGGTCTCTGGTTGTGTGGCTGAAGGCTATTGCTGATAGGGAATTGGCAATTGTGGTTAATTGAGCACTTCACAGATGCCAAGGGGATTCCTGTGGGTGGGCGGGCCATGTGGCATGTGGGAGTCATTGCCTAGCACCCCAATCAAGCCTTGATGCGTGGACACTGTGTTTGAACAATGTGGGAGGCAGCACGACAGATGCAAGCTCCGAACACCCAGGTGATGGGACACAGCTCCAGGGACATGTCCACGGCTGGAGGGTGGGTAAGTGCTACGGGGAGGGGAAGGATGTCTGGAAAGATGGGGTACAGCCCGCATTGTGGAAGAAAGTGGCAGAGGCATCATAATTGTTGTGCAAAAGGATTTTAATGTGCTATACAATGCGCCACTCCCGGTGGTGCGAGACCCCCATCCCCTATCTACCACCTCCCTCCTCCCCCACCCCGGTGCCCTCAATGATTCCCAATGTGCCTGGCCCTCCTAGCTCTACCGTTATGTCTAGGTGTGTCCCCAGGATGCACATCTGAGGTGGAGGAAGCCAACCGTGCCGCCCTGTCCCATGTGCTGGCTGCAAGATGCAGCCTCATCAGAGGGGTGAATTGGGGGAGCTGGTGCCCACCATCGCCACTCCATGGGATGAGTCCAGGTTGACACTCAGCGTCTCTCCTCCCGGTCGATGTCCATAGGACCCTGGGGTTCACCTTGGGGCAGAGGGACAGCCGGTTTGAGCCCTAGCTGCCGCTGCATCATCTGGCTCTGTCTGCAGCCATTCCCCAATGTCTGCACCATGGTGTTGATACACTCAGCGATGCTCCTCAGTGATTGGGAGACATCCCCCAGTGACGGGGCCATGCTCTGCAGCACCTCGGCAATGCCCACCCGAGAGCAAGACATTGACTGCAGAACCTCATCAACGTCAGCCTGGTACTGGGTGACATCCCCCAGGAGGCAGGCTCCTGCCGAGACCCACAGCCATGGCCGTCACCGACTGCATACGCCTTGGACATCATGGTGCCACCTTAACAGTGTTGGCCTCAGTGCCACTCATTGCCCGCATCATCTCCTGTGGCGATAGCCTCTGGGACCTTTCCAAGCTACTATGGATCTGCTGGAGCGACGATGACAACACCCTCTGAATGTCCTGGCCACTCCCTATCATCTCCATCAGCTCCGGGTAACCCAGTTCCAGAGGCTCGGCACCACAGTGGGACCCAGCTGGGTCCTGGAATCCAGCAGACTCCGACTGCTGTCTCGCCTGGGGGTTCCTGGCTCCACCTGATGTACATCATCGGCTATGTGGTGTTCACCGGATTGTGCCCCAGAAGCTTGACCACTAATATTTCTCACCGAGCTGTGTGTATCTGCGCTGGTGGAGGGTGGGGATGACAGCTGTGCCGCGACCACGGTTGCTTCCTCGGAGCTCCCCTCTGAGGATGCTTCTCGGGGTCAGGAGAGGGGGCCGCCCGGCATGGGCTGGCTCCTTCGACTTGTGGATCTGCGGGAAAATGGACATGTGGTCAGTGGGAGGGATGAGTCAGTCAGTAAGGCGATCCGTACTCTCGTTTGTCAGGTCCTCCAGGTGGAGCCTGGTAGTTCCTCACCTCTGCAGCATCCGCCACCCTCCGCGTGGTGACTGCTCTGTCCTAGGCCGCACTGGTCACCTCCAGGGCCTGCTCTCTCAAAGGAGGTGAGGATTCTGATGTCTGGCACCCCACCGCCAGTCTGGACTCTCCCCCAGCGATTACATAGAACAGGACAGCACAGCCCTTCGGCCCTCGATGTTGTGCCGAGCATTGTCCGAAACCAAGATCAAGCTATCCCACTCCCTGTCATTCTGGTGTGTTCCATGTGCCTATCCAATAACCGCTTGAAAGTTCCTAAAGTGTCCGACTCCACTATCACAGCAGGCAGTCCATTCCACACTCTAACCACTCTCTGAGTAAAGAGCCTACCTCGGACATCCCTCCTATATCTCCCACACTGAATCTTATAGTTATGCCCCCTTGTAACAGCTACATCCACCCGAGGAAATAGTCTCTGAACGTCCACTCTATCTATCCCCCTCATTATCTTATAAACCTCTATTAACTCGCCTCTCATCCTCCTCCGCTCCAAAGAGAAAAGCCCTTGCTCTTCAACCTTTCCTCATAAGGCCTATCCTGCAAACCAGGCAGCATTCTGGTAAATCTCCTTTGCACTCTTTCCAATGCTTCCACATCCTTCCTATAATGAGGTGACCAGAACTGCACACAATACTCCAAATGTGGTCTCACCAGGGTCAGGTTTGTTGCAGCATAACCCCACAGCTCTTAAACTCAAACCCCCTGTTAATAAACGCTAACACACTATAAGCCTTCTTCACAGCTCTATCCACTTGAGGGGCAACCTTCAGAGATCTGTGGACATGAACGCCAAGATCTCTCTGTTCCTCCACATTCCTCAGAACCCTGCCGTTGACCCTGTAATCCGCAGTCAAATTTTTTCTACCAAAATGAATCACCTCGCATTTATCAGGGTTAAACTCCATCTACCATTTTTCGGCCCAGCTCTGCATCCGATCAATGTCTCTTTGCAGCCTACAACAGCCCTCCACCTCATCCACAACTCCACCAATCTTGGTGTCATCAGCAAATTTACTGACCCACCCTTCAGCCCCCTCCTCCAAGTCATTGATAAAAATCACAAATAGCAGAGGACCCAGCACTGATCCCTGTGGTACACCGCTGGTAACTGGTCTCCAGTCTGAAGATTTTCCATCCGCCACCACCCTCTGTAAATTTTCCATCCACCACCACCCTCTGTCTTCTATGTGATAGCCAATTACTTATCCAATTGGCCAAATTTCCCTCTATCCCACACCTCCTTACTTTCTTCATCAACCGACCATGGGGAACTTTATCAAACACCTTACTAAAATCCATGTATATGACATCAACTGCTCTACTTTCATCTACACACTTAGTTACCTCCTCAAAGAATTCAATCAAATTTGTGAGGCAAGACCTACCCTTCACAAATCCGTGTTGACTATCCCGGATTAAGCTGCATCTTTCCAAATGGTCATAAACCCTATCCTTCAGGACCTTTTCCATGATCTACCCGACCACCGAAGTAAGACTAACTGGCCTATAATTACCAGTGTCATTCCTATTCCCTTTCTTGAACAGAAGAATAACATTCACCACTCTCCAGTCCGCTGGCACTATCCCTGTGGACAGCGAGGACTCAAAGGCTCTGCAATCTCATCCCTTGCCTCCCAAAGAATCCTTGGGTATATCCCATCTGGCCCAGGGGACTTGTCGACCCTCAGGTTTTTCAAAATTGCGAATACATCCTTCCTCAGGACATTTACTTCCTCCAGCCTACCTGCCTGAATCACACTCTCATCCTCAAAAACATGGCCCCTCTCCTTTGTGAACACTGAAGAAAAGTATTCATTCTACGCCTCTCCTATTTCTTCTGACTCCATGCACAGGTTCTCACTACTGTCCTTGACCGGCCCTACCCTCACCCTGGTCATTCTTTTATTTCTCACATAAGAGTAAAAAGCCTTGGGGTTCTCCTTGATCCAACCCTTCAAGGACTTCTCATGCCCCCTCCTAGAACTCCTAAGCCCTTTTTCCAGCTCATTCCTTGCTACCTTGTAACCCTCAAGCGACCCTACTGAACCTTGTTTTCTCATCCTTACATACTCTTCTTTTTTCCTCTGGATAAGACATTGAACCTCTTTTGTGAATCATGGTTCCCTCACACGGCCATTTCCTCCCTGCCTGACAGGGACATGCCTATCAAGGACACGCAGTATTTATTCCTTGAACAAGCTCCACTTTTCATTTGTGCCTTTCCATGACAGTTTCTGTTCCCATCTTATGCTCCCTAATTCTTGCCTAATCGCATCATAATTACCCCTCCCCCAATTATAAACCTTGCCCTGCCGTATGGCCCTATCCCTCTCCATTGCAATAGTGAAAGACACCGAATTGTGGTCACTATCTCCAAAGTGTTCTCCCACAAACAAATCTAACACTTGGCCCAGTTCATTACCCAGTACCAAATCCAATGTGGCCCTCCCCTCTTGTCGGCCTAACCACATATTGTGTCAGGAAATCCTCCTGCACACACTGTACAAAAACTGCCCCATCCAAACTGTTCGACCTATAGAGGTTCCAATCAATATTTGGAAAGTTAAAGTCACCCATGACAACTACACTGAGACCTCCACACCTATCCATAATCTGTTTTGAAATTTCTTCCTCCACATCTCTATTACTATTTGGGGGCCTATAGAAAGCTCCTAACAGTGTGACTGCTCCTTTCCTATTTCTAACTTTGGCCCATATTACCTCAGTAGGCAGATCCTTCAAACTGCCTTTCTGCAGCCGTTAAACTATCCTTGATTAACAATGCAACTCCTCCACCTCTTTTACCACCTTCCCTACTCTTACTGAAACATCTATACCCAGGAACTTCCAACATCCATTCCTGTCCCTGTTCTAATCATGTCTCCGTAATGGCCACAACATCGTAGTCCCAAGTACCAATCCACGCTCCAAGTTCACCTACCTTATTCTGGATGCTCCTTGCATTGAAGTAGACACACTTCAACCCACCTTTCTGTCTGCTGGTACACGCCTGTGAACTTGATACCCTCCTCAGTACCTCACTACTCTCGACACTGGCTTCTGGACTACAGCTCGTTTTCCCAGCTCCCTGACAAATTAGTTTAACCCCCCCCCCCGAAGCGCCGTAGCAAATCAATGCACAATTCTTCCAGAACAGAGATAGAGAGAGGGCCAGAGAGAGATAGCGAGAGAGGGAGAGACAGCTCTTTGCAGCTTTTCAGTCTTGTTTTCCAATCTCTGCTCTCTGGCTTGGTAAAGTCCTTAAAATCCTTGCTGAATTATTATTCCAGAGGAATGGGAGTACCATGTCTGCTGCATTCATTGCTTTATGATATCTCACCTCAAAACATTTAAAGAGTAATAATGTAAAAGCCAATGGGAGATGGGTCTTTCACAGTTCCCAGGGTGTTTAAGAGTCTGTTTGTTTTCATCCCACTTGGGTGGAATGCTAGGTTGAATTGTAGCTATATGTGGGAGAGCTTTTCCTGAGGAGATACAGAGGGGGCATCGTTAGCCACACGCGTGGTTCACAGTTGTGGGGGAGGGTGGGGAGTGAAGGAGGGGTTGGGGGAGTTGAAGGAGGAGGGGATTGGGGGGGTGGATGTGGGGGGGGGGGGGAGGGGTCTGGGGGGTGGGTGGGGGGCATTGGTGTCTACTCACTCGTGCTGCCCGGTGTTGGTCGTTGACCTTCTTCCTGCACAAGGCCAGTCCTCCGGTCACATTCCCCGAGCTATCTGCTGCTGCCATTTGTCCCAGGCAGCACTGGCTGCCTTGCGGCTCACCCTCTGGGACCCTTGGGGGAACAGGAAATCCCTCCTTGTCTCCACTGCATCCAGGAGCCCCCTCAGGTCAGCATCCCCGAATCTTGGCGCAGATCTCCTCGGCGCCATTGTTGCGAGCTGGCTGGGGTTGGCTGAGCAAGTGCTGCTTAAGTGCTGCTTGACCTTGTTAGCGGGGGGTTGGTGAGTGCAGTCCTGACAAATCAGCTGGCGAGTCATCATTTGGGGCGAAAAGCCCATGAGACTTAATTAAGTGGACCAATTAACATTGAACAGCATTGTCGGCCTCACTGGGCCGAGCGCTAGGAAGCTCGTGGCAATTCCTGCTCACTACAACATTTAGAAATCTTTCCGGAGAATCGCGCCCGAGGTACATCGGAACCAGTATCCATATGTAACACAAATTCCCTGGGAGGGACAGACAGATGGACACAAATGCGTGCACATGCACGCACGGAGCAGATTTCTTGTTTTGTCCCCAAAAAATCTAATTTTGCAGCAGATTTCTCTTATCAGGATGGTTACTTTGCAAATCAATGCACAATACTTCCAGAACAGAGATAGAGAGAGGGCCAGAGAGAGATAGCGAGAGAGGGAGAGACAGCTCTTTGTAGCTTTTCAGTCTTGTTTTCCAATCTCTGCTCTCTGGCTTGGTAAAGTTCTTAAAAGCCTTGCTGAATTATTATTCCAGAGGAATGGGAGTACCATGTCTGCTGCATTCATTGCTTTATGATATCTCACCTCAAAACATTTAAAGAGTAATAATGTAAAAGCCAATGGGAGATGGGTCTTTCACAGTTCCCAGGGGGTTTAAGAGTCTGTTTGTTTTCATCCCACTTGGGTGGAATGCTAGGTTGGATTGTAGCTATATGGCAGTCCCTCCATTGTCTTAATGGAATCACAATTTATTAAAATCCAGTCAGATAAAGACGCATTAAGAATTGTATTTTATTCTTTATAAAACACATCCCCATAAAGTGATGGAGGGAGGGTCAGTAATGCAGCAGTTGAAAATGGTTGTGTAGAGTACACTAACCTGAGAAGCTCAATGTCCTGAGATTGAGATGATTATCCTCCAACAACCACAACATCGTTCTTTATGGGAGGTATAACTCCAACCAGTGCAGAGCTTTCCTGCTGATTCCTAGTGACTTTAATTTTGTTAGTGCTCATTGATGCCACAGTTGGTCAAATGTTGTCTTAATGTCAAAGGCAATCACTCTCACCTCACCTCTCGAATTTAGCTCTTTCGACCATGTTTGTTCAGGAACAGAGTGGCCCTGGCGGAACAACAGTGCTATCAAGTTTCACTTACTTAGCAGTAAACACCACTGATCAGGTTTCTGCTGAGCAGCACTATTGCTGACTACTTCCATCACTTTGCTGATGATCGAGACTAGACCGATGTAGTGGTAATTGGCTGGATTGGATTTGTCCTGCTTTTTATGGGCTGGACATATCTGAACAAAAGGTATCATCTTCCAATGCCTGGGATCTCTACATCAAGAGCCTTTCACATCTCCAATCAAGGAAGGAAAGGCAAGAAAATTGTCACTGCTACAGGGAGCAGGCCATGACACCAGGGGCCATGACTCCAGAAGCATGCGCGTCTATTAATGTAACCATCAGGAGACCAGGACCAATGCTGGCCAGGGAGCAGAACGTGAGGCGGCTGCTTGTCAGTATCTGGTGTCTTTGCGACCCCCAGATCAGCTCACCCACTCAAGCCATGCCGACATCTCCTGGATATGCCCAGCCGGAGTTGGCATCCCTATCCACCTGTGAGGTCCGCTCACCGTGGGGCCAGCGGGCCCGATCCTAGAATGACCAATATCGGTTGCTTGTATTGCTGAGGTTTTATCGTCTGACCTCCTGCCAAACGTATTCCTGGCCCGTGTTCCCACCATTGGCTACTTGACTCATCCGTCCAAACAGTGCGTCAACTTCCAATGCCAAATGGAAATACGCCTGGCTGTCAGTCGAAACATTAGTTTCTCCATCTTCGACCTTTTCATAATCCAGAGGCAAAAGTGCCCCAAAAAGTTTTAATTTAAATTTGAAGTTTAATTTAAATTTAAATTTACCCAGATGATATTTCTCCTGATGTTCCCTCAGCAGTGACCAAGGAGGCTAATTCCTGGAGACTCAGTCCTGGGGCATTGTCAGCCTTACCCAAACTACTATAGTTATGTTGACAAGGTGCAGGTGCCAAAGTCAGTGCAGCTTGCTGGTCTCCTGTGGTAGAAAAATCAGATGATGGTGGTACAAACATGGATGGAACGTAAGGCTCATCGGGCGAGGGAATGGATGCTGTGAGTGAGGGTGGGGTGAGGGGGGTGGGGGTGGGTGGGGGGGGGGGGGGTGGTGGTCGATTGCGAGGACGGGCCACTGTGGGTCTTGTTCTTTGCATCGCTTAGGCCCAGAAAATGTTTCCCAGCAAAACACCTCTGATACCAGCCGGATTGATTGCTGTCATAATATGCACACATGCACATCATGAGGTAAAAGCAGGCAGTGACAGAGACCCAGGTGAGCCAATCAATGTACAGAACAGAACACGACCAATCACAAGACAGTGATAGCTATAGAGACAGTCAGGGTGTACAAATCATTCAACACCTCCAACACGTGGATCAGAGCTAGCCTGGTCTAGATAGTTAGCTTTAGTTTACTGAGGGTAGTAGAGAGTCAACCCACAGGCTGCTGTGTTTTGTTGCGAAAGTTCAATAAATCTTTTATTGAACCAACGCTTTAATTTGGTATATACTTGATCAGTTAATTGCATCATGTGCAATCCGTGTTACCCCAGGGTGAACAACACGACATGATACCAGAAGTGGCTACTGCCTCTAAGTAATTTACCTTTGCAAATTCTCTGAAGACCAGCAACTGCCTTCCTGTGGCATGGAAAAGATCCAGGCACCTCCGCAGCTCCGCATCTCCGGGAATCTTGGCGCCAACTGGCGGGCCTCCAAGCAAAAATTCAGCCTATACCTGGAGGCCTCGGGCCTCGCAAGTGCCTCCGATGCGCGAAAAATCGCCCTGCTGCTGTCGACTGCGGGGGACCAGGCCATCCAAAATCTTCAATTCGCTCATTTTCTCCGACGGTGAGGACAAGGCAAAGTTCCAGACTGTTCTCGCAAAGTTCGACAGTCACTGCAAGGTCGAGACAAATGAAAGCTTCGAGCGTTACGTATTCCAACAGCGCCTTCAGGATAAGGACGAGCCTTTTCAGTCTTTTCTTACTCAGCTTCGCGTTCCAGCGCAGTCCTGCAACTACGGAGACACCACTGACTCCCTCATCAGGGATCAGATTGTGTTTGGTGTCCACTCCGACGTCCTGCGGGAGCAGCTCCTAAAAATAAAAGATATGACTCTGCCAGTGGCCATCGAGACATGCAAAGTCCACGAACTGGCGAAAAGTCGCTATTCCCGCCTGAAGACGGCAGAGCAGGACAAACTCGCCTCCCACGAGGCTGAAAGTGTACAGGCCATCGCCCGAATGCGGAGCCTGAGCATCGATGAAGGCGGCCATCTTGCGCGCTTTTCCAGGGCTCCAATGCATGCGCACCACGGTCGGGAAAACGAAGCGGCCAAAGACTACACTGTGCAGGTGCGATCGCTGGCTGACCGCACTGCGCAGGCGCGACGACGTGCCGAACATCACAACGTCGATGTAATGACATGCCCCAACTGCGGCACCGCCCATTTAAAGCAGCAATGCCCCGCGAGAGGCAGGCGATGTCTCAACTGCAAGAAGCTTGGCCATTATGCTGCTCTGTGCAGATCTGCACCTCCGGGGGCCAGCGGTACCAGGTCCAACGAAAAAGAGTTTGAAGTGTGCAGCAAGGGCTGCTGGACTTGGAACCGGATCCCATCACCGATCCAGAGGACGACTGCCTGGAGTCCACGTATCGAGTGGGCATCATCACCATGCATAACCATGCCTCCTCACTTTCACCAACACACACGCCCATCCTTAAAGTGGATTGTGCGGCCGAGTGGCGTGCCACAGTACAGGTCAACAATTGTAGCATCCGGTTCAAGCTGGACACCGGTGCTTCGGCCAACCTAATATCCAAAGTAGATCTGGCTCGCATCCGGAGGCAGCCTACCATTCTTCCACCGGCTTGCCACTTGCTCGACTACAATGGGAATGCCATCACGGCGCTAGGGTCCTGTCACCTGCAAATATCCAACAGGGCCGCCAAGGCCACTTTGCGGTTTGTGTTCGTCCAGCCCGGCAAGGCTTCTCTGCTGGATGCCCGAGCATGCAAGCTCCTCCAGCTAGTTCAGCGCGTACATGCCATGTCCTCAGCTGACAACACGCTGCAAGCCGACATTGAGGAGCTCCTACTGCAGTACCCGGGTGTGTCCACAGGGATGGGCACGTTGCCCGACCGCTATAAAATTCTGCTCAGGCCTGACGCCATGCCTGTCATCCATGTGCCGCGCCGGGTGCCGGCGCTCCTCAAAGACCGTCTGAAGGCACAACTGCAGGATCTCCAGGATCAAGGGATAATATCCAAGGTGACAGAACCAACTGGCTGGGTCAGCTCGATGGTCTGTGTCAAGAAGCCCTCGGGAGAACTGCGCATTTGCATCGATCCCAAGGATCTGAACCGCAACATTATGAGGGAACGCTATCCGATCCCGAAGCGGGAGGAGCTGACGAGTGAAATGGCGCATGCCAAATATTTTACAAAGCTAGACGCATCAAAGGGCTTCTGGCAGATACAGCTGGATGAGTCCAGCCAGAAGCTATGCATATTCAACACTCCATTCGGGAGATATTGCTACAACCGAATGCCATTTGGCAT
Organism: Scyliorhinus torazame; assembly: GCF_047496885.1. Classification (NCBI taxonomy): domain Eukaryota; kingdom Metazoa; phylum Chordata; class Chondrichthyes; order Carcharhiniformes; family Scyliorhinidae; genus Scyliorhinus; species Scyliorhinus torazame. Next base: position 294,248,206 of record NC_092709.1, on the reverse strand, counting down.
TGTGTCGGCCTCCGAAATCTTTCATTGAATAATAGAGCAAATGCTCGAGGGCATTGACGGTGTACGGGTCTATGTTGACGATGTCATCATCTGGTCCATGACCCCGGAGGAACATGTTGTCCGTCTGCAGCAGGTCTTCAGGCGCATACATGCCAACGGCCTGAAGCTCAACAAAACTAAATGCTCCTTTGGCAGGTCGTCAATTAGATTTCTGGGCGATCAGATCTCACCACAGGGCCTGCAGCCGGACTCAGACAAAGTCCAGACAATTAACACGATGAAGACTCCAGAGGACGAGAAGGCGGTCCTCCGCTTCTTGGGGACGGTGAACTTTCTGGGGAAGTTCATTCCCAATCTCGCGTCACACACCACGGCCCTCAGGCAACTTGTGAAAAAGTCCACCACTTTTCAGTGGCTGCCCGCACATCAAGAAGAGTGGCTTGAGTTGAAAGCGAAGCTAAGCACCGCTCCTGTTCTAGCCTTCTTTGACCCAACAAGGGAGACCAAGATCTCCACAGATGCCAGCCAGGACGGCATTGGGGCGGTGCTCCTGCAGAAGGACGACACCTCGTCCTGGGCTCCAGTGGCCGACACGTCCAGGGCCATTACGCCCACTGTGCAACGCTATGCTCAAATTGAGAAAGAATGCCTGGGCCTGCTCACTGGCATCGTGAAATTCCACGATTATGTGTATGGTCTCCCGACCTTTACTGTGGTGCACATTATACACAAGGACTTAAATGACATGACACCCAGGCTCCAGCGCATTCTCCTTCGGCTCCGCAGGTATGATTTTGAACTGGTTTACACACCTGGGAAGGGGCTAATCATCGCGGATGCCCTTTCCCGTGCCATCACCTCGCCATGTGAGCAGGTAGACTTCATGCACGACATTGAGGCGCAGGTGCAACTGTGTGCCAGCACCCTCCCGTCATCTGACGACCGACTCGGCATCATTCGGGAGGAGACCACCAAGGACCCTCTGCTGCAGCGGGCCATACATCACCTCACGAATGGCTGGCAGAAAGGGCAATGCCCCCAATATTATAATGTAAAGGATGACCTAACTGTTGTCGAGGGGATCCTTCTGAAATTGGATCGCATCGTCATCCCGTACAGCCTCCAGAGCTTGGTGCTCATGCAGATACATGAGGGACACCTCGGCATTGAGAAGTGTAGGCGCAGGGCCCGGCAAGCTGTCTATTGGCCCAGCATCAATGAGGACATCTCAAATATGGTCCTCAACTGCGTGACATGCTAGCGGTTCCTACCTGCTCAGCCCAAAGAGACGCTCCACCAGCATGAGCTTGTGACCTCTCTGTGGTCTAAAGCTGGTGTGGACCTCTTTCACGTCAACGGGCGTGACTACGTCCCGATAATTGATTACTTCTCCAGTTACCCCGAGGTAGTGAAACTATCGGACCTAACATCCCGGACCGTAATATAGACCTGCAAAGAGGCATTCGCCAGGCATGGAATTCCGCTCACGGTCATGAGTGACAACAGTCCCTGTTTTTTTAGTCAAGAATGGTCCAACTTTGCAAAGCAATACCACTTCCAGCACATCACCTCGAGCCCGCATTACCCACAATCTAATGGGAAGGTCGAAAAAGGGGTCCACGTCGTGAAGCAAATGCTCTGTAAGGCTGCGGACTCAGCTTCTGACTTCAATCTCGCTCTTCTGACTTACAGGGCAACCCCTTTGTCCAATGTGTTTTCTCCGGCTCAGCTCCTAATTATTGTAACCTGCGGACGACTGTCCCGGCCATTCATGAACCTGACCTGGATCACCTTCCAGTTTTGCAAAAGATGCAGCAGATCAGAACCAGGCAAAAGATCACATATGATGCTCACGCTACGGATCTGCCGCTCCTCTCTCCGAAGGACACTGTTCGCATTCAGTTGTCTGGTGGCGGCTGGTCAGCTCCTGCTGTTGTGGTTCGACAGGCTGCTCCCAGGTCGTTCGTGGTTCGCATGGCGGATGGATCGATTGTAAGGCGCAACAGAAGGGCGCTACGTAAACTTGCATGCCCACCACCGGATCTCACTTTCCCAGATGTCACTTTGCCCGTCCCGGGGACCTCGCTCCATGAGGCCACCAGTCTGGCTGCATGCCAATCGGTCAAGACACCATCATCTCCGCCTCCACCTCTCAGTCGACAGCCTCAACGATTGGACTTATAAATAATTCCCTGTATATATGATGTTATGTTTCTGCACGCTAGACACCTTACATGTACATATCCATCCACTTACCGATTTTGTATACTTGTAAATATGTCGTTTCTGCTCTAAGTAGCCGACAACATTTTTTTTAAAGAAGGGGGGATGTCATAATATGCACCCATGCACATCATGAGGTAAATCAGACATCCAGGTGAGCCAATCAATGTACAGAACAGAACACGACCAATCACAAAACAGGACACCAGAGGGGGACTTACACCTATAAAACACACGAGGCATCAGCACTCTGCCTCTTTCCACTGGTGATAGCTATAGTGATAGTCAGGGTGTACAAATCATTCAACATCTCCAACATGTGCATCAGAGCTCGCTTGGTCTAGATAGTTAGCTTTAGTTTACTTAGGGTAGTAGAGTGTCAACCCACAGGCAGCTGTGTGTTTTGTTGCTAGAGTTCAATAAATCTTTTATTGAACCAACACCTTCGTTTGGTATATACTTGATCAGTTAATTGCATTGTATGCAATCCGTGTTACCCCAGGGTAAACAACACGACAATTGCTTCAGAATGAAAGTTTCCAATTATCCTTGGAGAACATTTCATGTTTGCTTTTCAGACCAACACGAGCCCCGGACACACATTTGTTAATATCCAATGATTTTTTTCCCCCCCGCTTGTGTTGCACAGGGAAGTGCGCAGGAAATTAATCTTTAAATTCTTGGAGACTTGACAACAACCCTGGAGGAATTGCAATCCTGAGAATAGACCTCATAATCTAACATAACCTGGCATCATTTGGATGCAAGATTACACGGAGGCCCTTATTCAGGTAGACAAAAATATCCCATGGCAGTATTCAAAGAGAGTGGCATTCACCCAGTGTTCTGGCAAACATTCCCCCTTCAGCCAATGCTACTCAAAACAAATCAATTGGTTACGCATCTTATTTACTGTTTGTGGGATTTTGCTGTGTGCAAGCTGTCTGGCAATTAATTGATTGTGAGGTGTCTTCAGGAGTGTTGCCATGCTCCATAAAGATGACTTCTTATCAAGACTGGAGATCTGCGAATGTGATCACTATTAAACTGAGCAACATGTCTTTTATCAGCTGACAATTTAATCGGTCACTAGGTTTCCTAAATTAAGCGGTTTGTCAATATAATTAAGGTTCTTGTCGCATTGAGACACTGTCAAATCTTACTATCAATTTTAGCCATTAGATACTTGCAAGGTCAGCCAAAGTTTTCTGAGGAAATATATTGTTGTTGCTCTTTCATCTTTTCTTTTTTATTATCATAATTCTAATTTTGTACTCCAAAGAACTAGATATGGAAATGGATTCTTAACTGCAGATTTCTCTATCTAGTGGTTTAGATAATTAGGGTATCCCAAAGTCAACATGCACATAACTGGCAATGGCATTGCCCTGCAATTATGTAACAGCCACTTGATTATTAATAGACTGGAGGCGGCATTTACACCCCTCAGGGACAGGGTCTCACCTCAGAGTGCTGCTGGCAAATCAGAGGCCAGCAGCTCTCAAGTACCAGAAGCGTGGCAACTGCTGATCCTGATCCTGGGCGGTCGTGGTGGGAGACTCGACAGTGAGGTGTGCAGGCAGCGTTTCGGGGGCCATAGATATGACTCCAGGATTGCATGTCGCCTCCCTGGTGCCAGGGTCAGGGATGTCACTGAATGGCTGCAGGGCATTCTGAAGAGGAAGGGTAACAGACAGAGGCCATGGTTCATATTGGTGCCAATTATATAAGTAGAAAGAGGGACGAGGTCCTGCAACAAGAATTTAGGAAGCTAGGTAGCAGATTGAAAAGCAGGACCTCAAAGGTTGTAATTATTTGGATTACCCCCGGTGCCGCATGCCAGTGAGTATAGGAAAAGAAGGATAGAACGAATCAACGTGCAGGAGGGAGGGCTTTAGATTCCTAGATCACTCAGTCCATTTCTGGGTCAGGTGGGATCTATACAAGTTGGACAGGTTGTACCTGAACTGAAACGGGACGAAGATCCTTGTAGGGAGTTTTGCTAGTTGGGAGGAGAGGGGGGGGGGGTTAAACTAATTTGGCAAGGGGGTGGGATATGGGGTAGAGGTAGAGTAGGGGGTGATGCATAATAATAATAATCTTTATTGTCACAAGAAGCTTACATTAACACTGCAATGAACTTACTGCGAAAAACCCCTAGTCACCACATTCCGGCGCCTGTTCGGGTACACAGAGGGAGAATTCCAAATGTCAAAATTACTTAACAGCACATCTATTGGGACTTGTGGGAGGGAACCGTAGTACCAGGAGGAAATCCACGCAGAAACAGGGAGAACATGCAGACTCCGCACGGACAATGACCCAAGCCTGGGAATCGAACCTGGGACCCTGCCGCTGTGAAGCAACAGTGCTACCCACTGTGCTACCGTGCCACCCAGGCACAACCAAATATAAAAGAAAGACTAAGTCAGCCTGGATGGCAGAGTGACAACAGACAGGTTAAGGCACAAGGAAATAGTATGGCAAGGCTGGATGGCATTTATTTGAATGCAAGGAAGCTTGTGAGTACGACAGGTGAGTTGAGGATGTTGATGAACTCATCCAGGGAGTATGATATTATTGCAATTACAGAGACGTGGTTGAGGGAGGGGTAGGACTGGCAGCTCAACATTCTGGGGTATAGAATCTTCAGGCGAAACGGGGAGGGGGAGGGGGGGGGGGTAAAAGAGGATTAAGGAGTCAATTAGTGCAATAAGGAGGGATGATATCTTAGAAAGTTCCTCAAATGAGGCCATATGAGTAGAACTTAGAAACAAAAATGCAGCAATCACATTGCTGATTAGTAAGTTTGCGGATGACACTGAGATAGTGTTGAGGATTGTCAGAGGATACAGCAGGACATAGATAGCTTCGAGACCTGGGCAGAAAAATGGCAAATGGAGTTTAATCCGGACAAATCTGAGGTAATGCATTTCGGTAGGTCTAAAATTGAGGGAAAATATACAATAAATGGCAAAACTCTGAGGAATATAGACAGTCAGAGAGATCTGGGCGTACAGGTCCACAGATCTTTGAAGGTGGCAACACAAGTGGACAAGGTAGTCAAGAAAGCATATCGAATGCTTGCCTTCATTGGATGGGGCATTGAGTATAAAAATTGGCAGGTCATGCTACAGTTGTATAGAACCTTGGTAAGGCCACTTGGAATATTGCGCACAATTCTGGTCGCCACACTACCAGAAGGAGGTGGAGGCTTTGGAAAGGTGCTGAGGAGGTTCACCAGGATGTTGCCAGGTCTGGAGGGTGTTACCTATGCGGTGAGTCTAAATAGACTCGGACTGTTTTCATTAGAACGACAGAGGTTGAGCGGTGACCTGATAGAGGTCTACAAGATTATGAGAGGTGTGGATAGAGTGGATGGGCAGGCACTCTTTCCCAAAGTGGAGGGGTCAGTCACTGGGGGGCATAAGTTTAAGGTCCGTGGGGCAACGTTTAGAGGCTACGTGCAAGGCAGGTTTTTTACACAGTGGGTGGTGAGTGCCTGGAATGCGCTGCCTGGGAGTTTGTGGAAGCAGATACATTAACTCTGTTCAAAAGGCATCTTGACAAATACATGGATAGGATGGGTATAGAGGGATACGGCACAAGGAAGTGCAGAGGGTTTTGGCCAAGATTGGTATCATGACCGGTACAGGCTTGGAGGGCCGAAGGGCCTGTTCCTGTGCTGTATTGTTCTCTGTTCGCTTTTTTTTCTTTGCTGGGAGTGTACTATAGGACCCCAAACAGTCAGGGAGAGATTGAAGAGCAGATATGAAATTTCAGAAAAATGTAAAAATAATAGGGTAATAAGAGTAAGTGATTACAACCATTATTAACTGGGATAGTCAAAGTGTGAAAAGTTTAGAGGGGGCAGAATTCTTAAAATGCATCAGCAGAGCTTTTATGCCAGTACATAGCAAGTCCTGTAAGAGAGGGAGCGATGCTGGACCAAGTTTTAGGGAATGAAGCCAGGCAAATAGTAGAAGTTTCAGTGGGGGAGCATTTTGGTGACAAGTGACCATAACTCAGTAGGATTTAAGGTAGGTACGGAAAGGGATAAAGGTGAATCAGAAATAAACCAAAAGAGAAAATGCTGGAAAATCTCAGCAGGTCTGGCAGCATCAGCAGAGCTTTTATGCACATCCATCAGTCCTTGAAGGCAGCAGGACAGGTAGGTAATATGGTTAAGAAGGCATATGTGACACTTGCCTCAATTAGCCGTGGCATAGCATGAGAGCAGGGAGCTGTATAACACGCTCGTTAGGCCACAGCTGGAGTCCTGCAGTTCTGGTCATCACACTATTGGGAGTAAGTGATTGCACTAGAGAGGGTGCAGAGGAGACTCACCAGAACGTTGCCTGGGTGGAGCATTTCAGCTATCAAGAGAGACTGGATAGGCTGGGGTAATTTTTCTTGGAGCAAAGAAGGCTCAAGGCGTACCTGATTGAGGTGTACAAGTTTATGAGGGGCATAGATAGCATGGATAGGAAAGAACTTTTCACCTTAGCGCAGGGGTCAATAACCAGGAGGCATATATTTAAGGTAAGGGGCAGGAGGTTGAGAGGGGATGTGAAGAAAGGCTTTTTCTCCCAGAGGGTGGTTATTGTCTGGAACTCACTGACTGAAAGGGTGGAAGAGGCAGGGACACTTAGCATTTGAGAAGCACTTAGGTGAGCACTTGAAATGCGGTCGCATACAAGGCTAAAGGCCAGGTGCTGGAAAATGGGATTCGAGTAGATAGGTGTTTGATGGCTGTTGTGAACATGATGGTGCGAAGGGCCTCTTTCCGCACTGTAAAAACTCTGCAACTCTGACTCTAGACTTGAGGAGGTGTTCAGCAATGGATCAGAACTTGGTCAGTGTTTGGGTATTAGGGAGGGATGGTGTCAGAAACTGAGAGCTGGTGTTTGAGAGGCCACGGCAGATGAGGGGAAACTGGGAGGATTAACCAGCATCCGGGCCAAATGGACGGACAAACCAGCCCACCAATAACCCATGCAAGGAAACCTGGCAAGCCGCTGACTTGGCGTGGGTCTCTCCTGCTGCTGGTTCAATCCCAGTGGTGGTAGGATGAGGCCCTTAAGTGGACATATACAACAGGGCTTCGATTGCCCTCCTGGAAGGTGGGCCCCTGATGCCACACTGCCGCTGGTAAGATTGTGGTGGGGGCAGGGGAGTGCAGGCGGTCCACCTGCTGAATTTAATGTGCCTCCCACCTTCAACCCCGCTGGCGGGGAACATGAAATCTAACCCCATGACTATAGACCCAATCAAACTTATTGGGCATTCAATGGCAACAGTACAGTGCCAGCAATGTAAGCAGCAACAAGAGCAACTTGGATTTAGTGCCTTTAACTTCAAAAACCTTCGCATGGGACTTTGGACAAATAAACATCGTTGCCCTATCTCACAGCAGCTACTTGCCTCCTACAATACATTGGCACATAATATTCCCAGCTGCTTAGCTGTCTCAAATTCTACCAACATAATTACTCTCATTTTTAAAATTTCAGATCAAAATACTACCAGGATCGCTGAGGCATTGTGATCTTCAAATCCAAGTGTGCCAAGTGGGAGAAATGCTTTAGCAGCAACTAGTCCCAGGTTGGTGTGAGAGGAAGCCTGAAGCCACGTCTGATGCTGTCGGCAGACATGATGAATAAATAAAGATAATCATGCTATTGTACAATGCATAGTTTTTAATTGATAATTATTTTGAAGATTTGATTTCCTGAAACAATAAATTTATTAGAATTTATGTCCAATCTACCAAATTCCCCAAACCAGAGATCTCTAGCCATTTCTTAAACTGGAATAATAATAGTATCTTCACCATCTTTTTCCCTTCTCATGGGTAGCACGGGAACACAGTGGTTAGCACTGTTGCTTCACAGCACCAGGGGCCTGGGTTCGATTCCTGGCTTGGGTCACTGTCTGCGGAGTTTGCATGTTCTTCCCATGTCAAAAAACAAAGAACAAAGAAAGTTACAGCACAGAGACAGGCCCTTCGGCCCTCCAAGCCTGCACTGACCATGCTGCCCGTCTGAACTAAAATGCCCTACCCTTCCGGGGATCATATCCCTCTATTCCCATCCTATTCATGCATTTGTCAAGATGCCCCTTAAAAGTCACTATTGTGTCTGATTCCACTACCTCCCCTGGCAGAGCATTCCAAGCTCCCACCATCCTCTGTAAAACACTTGGCTCGTACATCTCCTTTAAACCTTGCCCCTCGCACCTTAAACCTTTGCGTGGGAGGGGCAGCATGGTGGCGCAGTGGTTAGCACTGCTGCCTCACGGCACCAAGGTCCCAAGTTCGATCCTGGCCCTGGGTCACTGTCCGTGTGGAGTTTGCACATTCTCCCCGTGTTTGAGTGGGTTTCGCTCTCACAACCCAAAGATATAATAACAATTGCTTATTGTCACAAGCAGGCTTCAATGAAGTTACTGTGAGCAGCCCCTAGTCGCCACATTCAGGCGCCTGTTCGGGGAGGCCGGTATGGGAATTGAACCCGCGCTGCTGGCCTTGTTCAGCATTGTAAGTCAGCTGTTTAGCCCACTGTGCTAAACCAGCCCCTATGTGCAGAGTATAAGTGCCCCCCTTAAATGGAAAAAAAATGAATTGTGCATCCTAAATTTCTTTTTAAAACACCCATGCATGGGTTTCCTCCGGGAGTTCCAATTTCCTCCCACAGGTCCCGAAAAACGTGCTTGTTAGGTGAATTGGACATTCTGAATTCTCCCACTGTGTACCCAAACGGTCGCTGGAGTGTGGTGACTAGGGGATTTTCACAGTAACTTCATTGCAGTGTTAATGTAAGCCTACTTGTGACACTAATAAAGATTTAAAAAAGGTCCTCCTTTGCCACCTACAAACTGTTATCTAAATTCAAGGGTAGTTCATACCTTGTCAGGAACACAAATTCTGTTCATAGGTTGTCCACAAGATGGTGCTAGAGATATAAATCGACACCTAATTTTCGCGCCAGTGGGCAAGTGATTGAAAACATGACAATTGCCTCAGGATTGTGAGAGGGATTGCTGCAGTCTCAGATTCCCACCACTTCATTGTGTGGTTCATTAATAGATATAGCCCTTATCACATACTCCAACCATTACCATAGACATGGAAATGTCACTTTGCCATTAGCACAGTCAATCCGACCTCACTTTTTAAGTACACAGTCACTTAGACCTCATTATATAGTCAATTGTGGCTAACACTACCATTAGCACAATTCATCTAATTACATGTGGCTATTGCAGCTTCTCCAACCTCACACGGCCTTGAACACAATCAATCAACGCTCACGCTAGCACAACACAGATTCTCCAACCTCACAGAACTATTCATACAGACACTTTCGCTTCTAAAGTGAGGCATTCCAGCCTCATATCACTTCAAATAACACTTCCATCACAACGAAATATCAACCTCTCGCTGTATGCCAATTCTGACAATCCAATGTCCAGACATTTGAACTTTCCAAAAAAATTTGGAGGCTCAGAATTAAGAGTGGAAACCCTGGTTGATTTGAATCCGTTCTAGCCCAGGATACTGAGGCGGACGGTAATACAGGGATTGCTGCCCCAGTACAAATCACTTGACTCAGAAATCCTTCACTGAGCCTTCAGAAATTAAGGGTCCATTTTACGGACACCACTTCGCGCAACTAAAGAGGAAAATCATTGGGGTATTTGTTTTTAAGTAGCCACTTTTTAAAAGCGGGGCGGCACGGTGGCACAGTGGTTAGCACTGCTGCATCACAGCGCCAGAGACCCAGGTTCGATTCTGACCTCAGGTGACCGTGTGGAGTTTGCAAGTTCTCCCCGTGTCTGCGTGGGTTTCCTCCAGGTGCACCGGTTTCTTCCCACAGTCCAAAGATGTGCAGATTAGGTGGATTGGCCATGCTAAATTGCCCCTTGAGGTCGGTTTGCAGGAATATGGTGGGGGGATTGAGCCTAAGTAGGGTGGTCGTCCAAAGGGTTGGTGCAGACTCAATGGGCTGAATGGTCTCCTTCTGCACTGTAGGGATAGTATGATTCTATAAACGTCCAGGTGCCCACTGCACATTCATTACAAGGCAGAAAAGTGCTTCAACGGAATGGCTTGAAATATACCTTTCAGGGGCTTGACACGTGCTTGAGCCCTTCTGTACAAACTTGGGTTGTCCTGAAGTCAAGGGGCTGCATACAGCTTCATCGCAAGTCCTTAAAAAGACCCTTGCAGGCCAGTGCCAAAAAGGTGGGGGAAAAAATGTTTATCTGAAGGTGGAGCTGGAAGTTTCTTTTCCGGGTCTGCGTTCACAGTGTCAGCCGCTTTTGGCACTTCTGGAGCCCCCAACCTCCTATTTGGCCCCACTTGAATTGTCTTTATTCCCAGTCACCCGGCAATCACTTTTCTTCCTGGCTACCGAGGTCATCACATTCTATGAGTTTTTAAAGAACGGCGCAGTAACCTCTGAGTGAAGCGGGTTGCATTTAAAGTGGCTTCTTGTTATGTTGTGACAACCTTTATTTTACAACTGCTGTGTAGCATATTCAATGTTTTATTTAAACTTTTACTGGTTATATTAAACATATAAGAAAGATTCAATGTGGATAGAATAATAAAATAATCAATAATGTATTACAGTAATTCTTTGTGACAATGAATGGCTTTAACAATGTGAGAGAAAATACAACATTAATTTGAACGTAATAAATTTTTCATTTAAAAAGAAACTTGATTTCCTGCCTTTTTCCAGGTCACATATTTTTCGCTGCCTGGAAGCTAAAAAGAAAATTTAATTTAAAGTGTTGTTAATGTGATGGCAAAATAGAAATTGAAAAGTAGCAGAGTGCTTTGTCTATGACCACCACCCCCCAACCTCCGCAATTGAAAAGCTGGGTGGGCAATTCACTCGGTTTCTGAAGGAGCCTCAAGGAGATGTAAAGAGTAGACAGGAGATGTTGCTTGTTCTGAATTGAGCCTATTCCCAACTTCCCAATCCCCAGCTACACAAAGACCAGAAGCAGAGCAGAAGAGGAGATGGCAGGTGTCATCCCAACATTGTACTTGAAGACTCCCTATGTTTCCATGGTGAGGCAGGTTGCCCGGGATCCGGATCAGGAAATTCAAGGCGCCTTCGCGCTAAATTCTATATAGTGCATAGGACGAGATGGTCAGAACTCTGTTTAGGGCCCTGCGCCCAAGAAGACTCCTCCCGTCTGGGATTGAATGCCACCATGGCAGATAATGAAATTTTGGGGAGGCACGGTAGCACAGTGGTTATCACTGTTGATTCACAGCGCCAGGGTTCGATGTAACTTGGATCACTGTGTGGAGTTTGCACGTTCTCCTCGTGTCTGGGTGGGTTTCCTCCAGTTGCTCAGGGTTCCTCCCACAAAGTCTTGAAAGGTGTGCTTGTTGAGGGAATTGGACAGTCTAAATTCTCACTCAGTGTACCTGAACAGGCGCCAGAGTGTGGTGACTGGGATATTTTCACGGTAACTTCATTGCAGTGTTAATGTAAGCCTACTTGTGACACGAATAAAGATTATTATTATTATTAGAAACACAAATTTGTAGTAATATGCAAGTAGGTTAAATATTCATCCTGGCAATAGGCTGCAAAGGTTTCTAAGGTGCTCATTTTCTTCTCTACGGGTCCTGTCTTGAGGTGCCTTTTCCTCTTCTCCGCCTCTAAACACTGTTTTTCTCCCCTCTTCTCTCTCTTTCCACACGCACTCTTTTTTTTCCCTCTCCCCAATCATGCTCTGAGTCTCCTTCCCTGCCTCATCTCCCTCTCTCCACATCCTGCATTGAGGCTCATCCTCATCATCTCCCTCTCTCCACATCCTGCATTGAGGCTCCTCCTCATCATCTCCCTCTCTCCACATCCTGCATTGAGGCTCCTCCTCCAACTCATCTCCTTCACTCCACATCCTGCATTGAGGCTCATCCTCATCATCTCCCTCTCTTCACATCCTGCATTGAGGCTTCTTCTCTGCCTCATCTCCCTCTCTCCACATCCTGCATTGAGGCTCCTCCTCCTCAAACTCATTTCCCTCTCTCCACATCGTGCATTGAGGCTCCTCCTCCTCCACCTCATCTCCCTCTCTTCACATCCTGCATTGAGGCTGCTCCTCCTCCACCTCATCTCCCTCTCTTCACATCCTGCATTGAGGCTCCTCCTCCTCCACCTCATCTCACTCTCTTCACATCCTGCGTTGAGACTCCTTCTCTGCCTCATCTCCCTCTCTCCACATCCTGCATTGAGGCTCCTCCTCCTCTGCCTCATCTCCCTCTCTCCACATCCGGCATTGAGGCTCCTCCTCCTCGACCTCATCTCCCTCTCCTCACATCCTGCATTGAGGCTCCTTCTCTGCCTCATCCCCCTCTATCCACATCCTGCATTGAGGCTCCTCCTCCCCTGCCTCATCTCCCTCTCTCCACATCCTGCATTGAGGCTCCTCCTCCTCCACCTCATCTCCCTCTCTTCACATTCTGCGTTGAGACGCCTTCTCTGCTTCATCTCCCTCTTTCCACATCCTGCATTGAGGCTCCTCCTCCTCCACCTCATTTCCCTCTCTCCACATCCTGCATTGAGGCTCCTCCTCCTCTGCCTCATCTCCCTCTCTCCACATCCTGCATTGAGGCTCCTCCTCCTCCACCTCATCTCCCTCTCTTCACATCCTGAATTGAGACTCCTTCTCTGCCTCATCTCCCTCTCTTCACATCCTGCGTTGAGACTCCTTCTCTGCCTCATCTCCCTCTCTCCACATCCTGCATTGAGGCTCCTCCTCCTCCACCTCATCTCCCTCTCTCCACATCCTGCATTGAGGCTCCTCCTCCTCCACCTCATTTCCCTCTCTACACACCCTGCGTTGAGGCTCCTTCTCTGCCTCATCTCCCTCTCTCCACAACGTGCATTGAGGCTCCTCCTCCTCCACCTCATCTCACTCTCTTCACATCCTGCGTTGAGACTCCTTCTCTGCCTCATCTCCCTCTCTCCACATCCTGCATTGAGGCTGCTCCTCCTCTACCTCATCTTCCTCTCTCCACATCCTGCATTGAGGCTCCTCCTCCTCTGCCTCATCTCCCTCTCTCGACATCCGGCATTGAGGCTCCTCCTCCTCCACCTCATCTCCCTCTCCTCACATCCTGCATTGAGGCTCCTTCTCTGCCTCATCCCCCATATCCACATCCTGCATTGAGGCTCCTCCTCCCCTGCCTCATCTCCCTCTCTCCACATCCTGCATTGAGGCTCCTCCTCATCCACCTCATCTCCCTCTCTTCACATCCTGCGTTGAGACTCCTTCTCTGCCTCATCTCCCTCTCTCCACATCCTGCATTGAGGCTCCTCCTCCTCCACCTCATTTCCCTCTCTCCACATCCTGCATTGAAGCTCCTCCTCCTCTGCCTCATCTCCCTCTCTCCACATCCTGCATTGAGGCTCCTCCTCCTCCACCTCATCTCCCTCTCTTCACATCCTGAATTGAGACTCCTTCTCTGCCTCATCTCCCTCTCTTCACATCCTGCGTTGAGACTCCTTCTCTGCCTCATCTCCCTCTCTCCACATCCTGCATTGAGGCTCCTCCTCCTCCACCTCATCTCCCCCTCTCCACATCCTGCATTGAGGCTCCTCCTCCTCCACCTCATCTCCCTCTCTCCACATCCTGCATTGAGGCTCCTCCTCCTCCACCTCATTTCCCTCTCTACACACCCTGCGTTGAGGCTCCTTCTCTGCCTCATCTCCCTCTCTCCACAACGTGCATTGAGGCTCCTCCTCCTCCACCTCATCTCACTCTCTTCACATCCTGCGTTGAGACTCCTTCTCTGCCTCATCTCCCTCTCTCCAATCCTGCATTAAGGCTGCTCCTCCTCTACCTCATCTTCCTCTCTCCACATCCTGCATTGAGGCTCCTCCTCCTCTGCCTCATCTCCCTCTCTCCACATCCGGCATTGAGGCTCCTCCTCCTCCACCTCATCTCCCTCTCCTCACATCCTGCATTGAGGCTCCTTCTCTGCCTCATCCCCCTCTATCCACATCCTGCATTGAGGCTCCTCCTCCCCTGCCTCATCTCCCTCTCTCCACATCCTGCATTGAGGCTCCTCCTCCTCCACCTCATCTCCCTCTCTTCACATCCTGCGTTGAGACTCCTTCTCTGCCTCATCTCCCTCTCTCCACCTCCTGCATTGAGGCTCCTCCTCCTCCACCTCATTTCCCTCTCTCCACATCCTGCATTGAAGCTCCTCCTCCTCTGCCTCATCTCCCTCTCTCCACATCCTGCATTGAGGCTCCTCCTCCTCCACCTCATCTCCCTCTCTTCACATCCTGAATTGAGACTCCTTCTCTGCCTCATCTCCCTCTCTTCACATCCTGCGTTGAGACTCCTTCTCTGCCTCAGCTCCCTCTCTCCACATCCTGCATTGAGGCTCCTCCTCCTCCAAGTCATCTCCCTCTCTCCACATCCTGCATTGAGGCTCCTCCTCCACCTCATTTCCCTCTCTACACACCCTGCGTTGAGGCTCCTTCTCTGCCTCATCTCCCTCTCTCCACAACGTGCATTGAGGCTCCTCCTCCTCCACCTCATCTCACTCTCTTCACATCCTGCGTTGAGACTCCTTCTCTGCCTCATCTCCCTCTCTCCACATCCTGTTTTGAGGCTCCTCCTCCTCCACCTCATCTCCCTCTCTCCACATCCTGCATTGAGGCTCCTCCTCCTCCACCTCATTTCCCTCTGTTCACATCCTGCGTTGAGGCTCCTCCTCTGCCTCATCTCCCTCTCTCCACATCCTGCATTGAGGCTCCTTCTCTGCTTCATCCCCCTCTCTCCACATCCTGCATTGAGGCTCCTCCTCCTCCACCTCATCTCCTTCTCTTCACATCCTGCGTTGAGACTCCTTCTCTGCCTCATCTCCCTCTCTCCACATCCTGCATTGAGGCTCCTCCTCCTCCACCTCATTTCCCTCTCTTCACATCCTGTGTTGAGGCTCCTTCTCTGCCTCATCTCCCTCTCTCCACATCCTGCATTGAGGCTCCTCCTCCTGCACCTCATTTCCCTCTCTCCACATCCTGCGTTGAGGCTCCTCCTCCTCTGCCTCATTTCCCTCTCTCCACATCCTGCATTGAGTCTCATCATCATCTCCCTCTCTCCACATCCTCCATTGCGGCTCCTTCTCTGCAGCATCTCCCTCTCTTTACATCCTGCATTGAGGCTCCTCCTCCTCCACCTCATCTCCTTCACTCCACATCCTGCGCTGAGGCTCCTTCTCTGCCTCAACATCTCTCTCCACATCCTGCATTGCGGCTCCTCCTCCACCTCATCTCCGTCACTCCACATCCTGCATTGAGGCTCCTTCTCTGCCTCATCTCCCTCTCTCCACATCCTGCATTGAGGCTCCTCCTCCACCTCATCTCCCTCTCTCCACATCCTGCACTGAGGCTCCTCCTCCTCTTCCTCATCTCTTCCTCTCCACATCCTGCATTGAGGCTCCTCCTCCTCCACCTCATCTCCCTCTCTCCACATCCTGCGTTGAGGCTCCTTCTCTGCCTCATTTCCCTCTCTCCACATCCTGCATTGAGGCTCCTCCTCTGCCTCGAACAGGCGCCGGAATGTGGCGACAAGGGACTTTTCACAGTAACTTCATTTGAAGCCTACTTGTGACAATAAGCGATTTTCATTTCATTTCATTCATTTTCACCTCATCTCCCTCTCTCTACATCCTGCATTGAGGCTCCTCCTCCTCATCTCCCTCTCTCCACATCCTGCATTGAGGCTCCTCCTCATCATCTCCCTCTCTCCACATCCAGCATTGAGGCTCCTCCTCCTCATCTCCCTCTCTCCACATCCTGAATTGAGGCTCCGCCTCCACCTCATCTCCTTCACTCCACATCCTGCATTGAGGCTCCTCCTCATCATCTCCCTCTCTCCCCATCCTGCATTGAGGCTCCTCCTCCACCTCATCTCCTTCACTCCACAAACTGCGTTGAGGCACCTTCTCTGCCTCAGCTCCCTCTCGCCACATCCTGCAATGAGGCTCCTCCTCCTCTGCCTCATCTGCCTCTCTCCACATCCTGCATTGAGGCTCCTCCTCCTCCACCTCATCTCACTCTCTCCACATCCTGGATTGAGGCTCCTCCTCCTCCACCTCATCTCCCTCTCTCCACACCCTGCATTGATGCTCCTCCTCCTCCACCTCATCTCCCTCTCTCCACATCCTGCATTGAGGCTCCTCCTCCTCTACCTCATCTCCCTCTCTCCACATCCTGCATTGAGGCTCCTCCTCTGCCTCATCTCCCTCTCTCCACATCCTGGATTGAGGCTCCTCCTCCTCCACCTCATCTCCCTCTCTCCACATCCTGCATTGATGCTCCTCCTCCTCCACCTCATCTCCCTCTCTCCACATCCTGCATCGAGGCTCCTTCTCCTCTACCTCATCTCCCTCTCTCCACATCCTGCAGTGAGGCTCCTCCTCTGCCTCATCTCCCTCTCTCCACATCCTGCATTGAGGCTCCTCCTCCTCTACCTCATCTCCCTCTCTTCACATCCTGTATTGAGGCTCCTCCTCCACCTCATCTCCTTCACTCCACAACCTGCGTTGAGGCGCCTCCTCTGCCTCATCTCCCTCTCTCCACATCCTGCATTGAGGCTCCTCATCATCATCTCCCTCTCTCCACATCGTGCATTGAGGCTCCTCCTCCTCCACCTCATCTCCCTCTCTCCACATCCTGCATTGAGGCTCCTCCTTCTCTGCCTCATCTCCCTCTCTCCACATCGTGCACTGAGGCTCCTCCTCCTCTGCCTCATCTCCCTCTCTCCACATCCTACATTGAGGCTCCTCCTCCTCCACCTCATCTCCCTCTCTCCACATCCTGCATTGAGGCTCCTCCTCCTCTGCCTCATTTCCCTCTCTCCACATCCTGCATTGAGGCTCCTCCTCTGCCTCATCTCCCTCTCTCCACATCCTGCATTGAGGTTCCTCATCATCATCTCCCTCTCTCCACATCCTGCATTGAGGCTCCTCCCCCTCTGCCTCATCTCCCTCTCTCCACATC
Organism: Scyliorhinus torazame; assembly: GCF_047496885.1. Taxonomy (NCBI): domain Eukaryota; kingdom Metazoa; phylum Chordata; class Chondrichthyes; order Carcharhiniformes; family Scyliorhinidae; genus Scyliorhinus; species Scyliorhinus torazame. The sequence goes on along the minus strand of NC_092709.1, from coordinate 294,230,939 downwards.
CTGCATTGAGGCTCCTCCTCCTCTGCCTCATCTCCCTCTCTGCACATCCTGCATTGAGGCTCCTCCTCATCATCTCCCTCTCTCCACATCGTGCATTGAGGCTCCTACTCTGCCTCATCTCCCTCTCTCCACATCCTGCATTGAGGCTCCTCCTCCTCCAGCTCATCTCCCTCTCTCCACATCCTGCATTGAGGCTCCTCCTCCTCTGCCTCATTTCCGTCTCTCCACATCCTGCATTGAGGCTCCTCCTCTGCCTCATCTCCCTCTCTCCACATCCTGCATTGAGGCTCCTCCTCCTCCACCTCATCTCCCTCTCTCCACATCCTGCGTTGAGGCTCCTTCCCTGCCTCATTTCCCTCTCTCCACATCCTGCATTGAGGCTCCTTCTCTGCCTCATCTCCCTCTCTCCACATCCTGTATTGAGGCTCCTGCTCCTCCACCTCATCTCGCTCTCTCCACATCCTGTATTGAGGCTCCTCCTCCTCCACCTCATCTCCCTCTCTCCACATCCTGCGTTGAGGCTCCTTCTCTGCCTCATTTCCCTCTCTCCACATCCTGCATTGAGGCTCCTTCTCTGCCTCATCTCCCTCTCTCCACATCCTGCATTGAGGCTCCTCCTCCTCCACCTCATCTCCCCCTCTCCACATGCTGCATTGAGGCTCCTCCTCCTCCACCTCATCTCCCTCTCTCCATATCCTGACTCGAGGCTCCTTCTCTGCCTCATCTCCCTCTCTCCACATCCTGCATTGAGGCTCCTCCTCTGCCTCATTTCCCTCTCTCCACATCCTGCATTGAGGCTCCTCCTCCTCCTCGTCATCTCCCTCTCTCCACAACCTGCGTTGAGGCTCCTCCTCCTCTGCCTCATTTCCCTCTCTCCACATCCTGCATTGAGGCTCCTCCTCCTCTGCCTCATTTCCCTCTCTCCACATACTGCATTGAGGCTCCTCCTCATCATCTCCCTCTCTTCACATCCTGCATTTAGGCTAATCCTCCACCTCATCTCCCTCTCTCCACATCCCGCATTGAGGCTCCTTCTCTGCCTCATCTCCCTCTCTCCACATCCTGCATTGCGACTCCTCCTCCACCTCATCTCCCTCTCTCCACATCCTGCATTGAGGCTCCTCCTCCTCTGCCTCATCTCCCTTTCTCCACATCCTGCCATGAGAGTCTTTCTCCTTCTCCCTCTCTCCCATTCTTGCCCTGCAGTGAGGTTCCACCTTTTGCATGAATATCACAACTGGGTTTTGGGTGTCTCTAATAAAAGGGAGCTGGAAACCATCCTGTTACAAACTCGTGAACATTCATTGACCACTTACATATTTTAGAGAAACAGATTTTTGTGGGGCCTCATTAGAACTTCCTTCCCTCAGTTTCAAGTTGCATGTGATCTGACATCACTGATGAAGCACTCTAGCTATTAACCTTTTATTCTAACCTCCCCAGTCTTTAGTTCTACTCATGAACATTAATCATATACATATTCATCCTCCTCCCCCTTCTCCCCACAGTCTCTTGGCACAACAATCTTCAACTCTGTTCTTGGTTCTCTTTGAGGTTGTGTAGGACATATGCTCTCGAGAATCTTCTCCGTGGAAGACACCGACCTTCACCCACAGAGATTTCTGCTTATGGTTTGTAGGATAAAGGTTGTGAATGGAGATTTTCACTTTCTTCTCCTTTATCTTTCCCTTCTTCTTGGTACTCTGGGAAAGGTTGAACTACTGGCTGCTCTGACTTGAAAGAATGAAGGTTGGTCCAGCTCTTGGGAATATTTGTACCACTGTAGAGGGTCTACAAACTTACTGCTGCAAGAAAATGCGTATTATGTAATGCCTCATCCACGAATGAATCAGATCGACAAAGAGAAAAACGAAGAATATTCTGAAAAAAAGACTATGCCTGTCCTGCTAATACTACCAGAATTTCTTTTTTGTAGGTGGTGGTTCCAGTTGTAAACTCTGCTTCATGTGAATTTGCTCCTCGACACGCGTGGCAAGCTGCAGAAATTCATTAAAATATAAGCTGTCACTGGCATCAGCACTGAAAGAAACATTCAGAGTCAGAAAATTACACTTTCTTGTATCTTTATGGTGTTAGAAAGATGTGTAGTAAGCACCTCTGTAGTTTATTCATCTCCAGATTTAACTGCAGATTCAACAATAGCAGGGATTTGTTCTATACAGTGGCAATAGTAAGAACTTCTTCATTGTACACAGGAGTTGCTGCATCAGGTTGTCATACACCATCGTTTTTTACAGCAGATGGATTTACATCTTTATCACCTTCTTCAGAAATATGCTCATCACCTTCAGCAGAGATATCCAGGCCAGAAAATGAAGTACGATTAAGAATCTCCTCCTGTAACAAATCATCAGCTTCAGTGGCATCTTGGTTATCATTCTTTTCCACTCTTTCCCAAAAGAGGAAATTATGGTCTCGATGTCATCTTGCAGCCGGTCACCTTTATCCTTGGCGCACCTGTCTCCCACTTCATCTAGCCTCTCCGCAAGGAAAAATTAAAGGCTTCCGATGTGGGGATGGAGACTGATTCAGCATTCTGAGTGAGCCTGAGTTTCTTCTGTAACTGGTTAATAGAGAGGTAGCAAAGCTACACAAGCTCCCCTGCTCAGCAAGGAATAATGTTGGTTAGCAATAACCAGTAGAGAATCGGTGAGCTCGATACCATTACAACAAAATTAGAATGAGCAGTCATCTGCTCCAAGGTTCCAAGCACCTTGAATGGAATGCCTCCTGTGCCATTTGAATGGTAGACACATGGAGAAATTCAGACTTCAGCCATAGTGTGGCATTGGAAAGAATGGACACTCCTGCTCTTGTGTCCAGTTTCAAATTCATTTCCAGCCATTGCCCATGATATCTGCATACCTGATGCCTCACGGCTCTGTCACTTCACTGAAGAAGAACACATCCTGTTCTTCACTATCGTCTACTTCTTGGATACTTCCAGATTGGAATGGTCTTTACATTTTTGATCTGAAGATGGAAACTATTGTGGCAAGCTATTTTGAAATACCCCTCATGCGGCAGGAGCAGCACTCGTCATTAATGGCTGGGCAATGTTCGTGCCAATGAGTTTTTTTCCTGCTGCAGTGTGGACATGGAATAATGAGGCTGACCCTGCCCTCTTCATGCTGATTCTGCTGTCTGGCTGGCAGGCCTATGGTTGACGGATTGGATCAAGTTAGTGCTTTTCCCCCAGGAATGCTCCCGATAACCCGAGATTAATAACCTGTTTTACTACAAGGCTTACCCTGTTAGGCTAATTGTACTGCTTTGGGCAAAGTGAGATCTTTTCTGGACTGTTGCAGATCTGACAATGATTCATCGATCTATGGTGCGATCTCTAATGAGGTCCTCTCTCAATGTCTCACACTCAGAGCTATCTGCTGAATGATACAGGTTGTTTATAAAATAATCAATGGGCTGCAGTGTCTGAGCACCCCAGTGTCGGAGCTGGGATAGTTCCTTTTGAAGGTTCCCAGGTAAAGGGTTTACATGACAATTGCCAAGAAGTGCAAACTTCCTCTGGGCAATTGCCCTGCACTGGCGACCATCCGAAGATACGATTCAAATCGCAAACTTCAGATGTGTCCGGCTATGTTATACAAATAGTTATCCAGAAAAAGTTAGAATTACTAAAAACCTCTTCTAATTCCAGGGTTCCCATTGTAAAGTCACAGACCAGCAACCCCCAGGACTCCCTTCACACCCACCACCATCCCCCCTCCCCCACCATGGGACCCCCCCAAATCTGACTACCACTCCACGGTATTCCCCGAACCCCCTGACAAACCCCCCCAGTGTATTTCCCACCTCCCCGACTCCCCATGATTTCCCCTGAGCTGACCCGAAGGCCCCCTCCCCTCCCCCAGGCCGAACGCATCCTGACCCCCCCTTGCAGGCCTGAGCCGAATACCTCCACCCTCAGGCCTGAACTGATCCCCCCCCCCCGCAACTTCACAGGGCCAACCTGACACAATACTGCCATCCCTGCCTCAATGCTCCACACTCCCGAATCCTGGAGTGCCCACATTTGGCTGTGCTCACTGGACCCTGTGCTGTGCATTAATGCTGCCATGGGGGTCGTGCAGTGCATTCTGTCCTTTCCGCACTGGAGCTGCTATTGAAATGAATCTGAGCTGATGGGCAGAATGGCTCCTGTATTTGCTACCTCCAAGGATACATTATGAATATCAGTCTGGACATTCGGTGGTTGAACTAGAGGTGGGGATGTTAAAGGAACAGCAAAAGAGGCTGCTGGAGAAGGTGGAAGATCTGGAGAACAGAACTCGCCGGCAGAACTTAAGAATTGTTGGTCTCCCTGAAGGTGCTGATGCTGGCGCGTTTGTGGCGAGTATGTTCCAGAAGCTTCTGGGGGAGGTGGCTTTTCCTCGACCGTTGGAGGTGGACAGGGAATACAGGGCGATGGCGAGGATGCCACGGCCGGGGGACCCCCCAAAGGCGATGGTCGCCCGGTTCCACACATGTTTGGATAAGGAGTGTGTTCTCCAGTAGGCTCAGCGTACTAGGAGCTGCAAATGATAGACACGCATATTGCGTGTCCATAAGACCATAAGACGTAGGAACGGAAGTAAGGCCACTTGGCCCATCGAGTCCACTCCACCATTCAATCATGGCTGATTTCAACTCCATTTACCCGCTCTCTCCATAGCCCTTAATTCCTCGAGAAATCAAGAATTTATCAACTTCTGTCTTAAAGACACTCAACGTCCCGGCCTCCACCGCCCTCTGTGGCAATGAATTCCACAGACCCACCACTCTCTGACTGAAGAAATTTCTCCTTATCTCTGTTCTAAAGTGACTCCCTTTTATTCTAAGGCTGTTCCCCCGGGTCCTAGTCTCCCCTGCTCATGGAAACAACTTCCCTACGTCCACCCTATCTAAGGCATTCATTATCTTGTAAATTTCTATTAGATCTCCCCTCAACCTCCTAAACTCCAATGAATATAATCCCAGGATCCTCAGGCGTTCATCGTATGTTAGGCCTACCATTCCTGGGATCATCCGTGTGAATCTCTGCTGGACCCGCTCCAGTGCCAGTATGTCCTTCCTGAGGTGTGGGGCCCAAAATTGCTGACAGTATTCTAAATGGGGCCTAACTAGTGCTTTATAAAGCTTCAGAAGTACATCCCTGCTTTTATATTCCAAGCCTCTTGAGATAAATGACAACATTGCATTTGCTTTCTTAATTATGGACTCAACCTGCAAGTTTACCTTTAGAGAATCCTGGGCGAGGACTCCCAAGTCCCTTTGCACTTCAGTATTATGAATTTTGTCACCGTTTAGAAAATAGTCCATGCCTCTATTCTTTTTTGTCTATCAGGACCTGAGTGTGGAGGTGGCCAGAAGGAGGGCAGGCTTCAAGCAAGTGACGGAGATCCTGTTTAAGAAGAAGGTGAAATTTGTGCTGCTTTACCCGGCGCGTCTGTGGGTTATGCACGAGGACCAGCACATTATTTTGAGTCACCCAAAGACGCGATGGACTTTGCCAAGAAGAAAGGACTGGTGCTGAACTGAGAACTTTTTGTTTTAAGTTGTAACTTTTTCGAGTGATGTTTATACGTTTTGATTGTCGTTTTTCTTCTGCTTTTAAGTTTGGGTGAAGATGGGGAAGTAAAAGTTATTCGGTTTCTATGAGTTTTCGGTGTTTTAGTGGGGTGGCTGGTGGGAGCTTTTTACTTTTTTATTACTTTGATTTGCACTATTGGGGGGGTTCTTTATGGGTTTTTCGTTTTGGGTTGTCTCCTATGGTAATTGGGTGATTGTTCGGTGTCAGTTTGAGGAGGGAAGTGGTTTCGATGGATGGGGGGGCGGGGTGAGTAGGGAACAATAGGTGGGAGACTTCTTGGCGCCGGAGGCGAGGGTCACCAGGCTAGCTGGGTGAGCTAGTTTATGGAAGCAGAGTGGGGGGGGGTGCATATGATTAATATATGGCAGGGGTTAGGTTGCAAAGTGGTGTTGCTGGGGTGGGAGGGGGGAGTTACTCTGCTGAAGAGGGAAGGACTTAGGTTTTGGGACAGAGAGGAGGTCGGGAGTGGGGGCTGCCAAGAGGTGGGCCGATGGAGGCGCGCCGCATGGGCTGGGGGTGGGCCCAGGAAAGGGATGGCTGATCAGCGGGGGGAGTGGGGGACATGGTGTCCCCCAGCCAGGCTGATCACCTAGAATGTCAGAGGGCTTTATGGGCTGGTCAAGAGGGCATGTGTGTTCACGCATCTGAGGGCTCTGAAGGCGGACGTGGTGATGTTGCAGGAGACACACCTGAAAGTGGCGGTTCAAGTCAGGCTAAGGAAGGGTTGGGTCAGTCAGGTCTTTCATTCGGGGCTGGACATCAAGACTAGAGGGGTGGCGATTTTAATCAATAAGCGGGTGCAATTCCAGGTGGGCAGTATAGTCTAGGATGGGGGGGCGTTATGTCATGGTGAGCGGCAAACATGAGGGGAGGAAGGTAGTTTTGGTTAACGTGTATGTGCCAAACTGGGACGATGTAGAATTCATAAAGAGGGTACTGGGGAAGATACCTGACCTGGACTCACACAAGTTGGCGATGGGAGGGGTTTTTAAATATGGTCATCGACCCCGGCCTGGACCAGTCGTGTTCGGAAACGGGGAGGGTGCCAGCAATGACAAAGGAACTGATTGGGTTCATGGAGCAGAAGGGGGGGGGTCGACCCATGGAGGTTTAGGCAGCCGACGGGGAGGGAGTTTTCTTTTTATTCGCATGTGCATAAGGTTTACTCCTGGATTGATTTTTCATTCTGAGCAGGGATTTGCTGGCAGGGGTGGTGGACACGTGGTACTCACCCATCACTATTTCAGATCACTGGGTGGAACTGCTGGTTAGTGAGGAGATCTTCCAGCACCCGCAATGGAGATTGGATGTGGGCTTGTTGGCGGACGAGGCGGTGTGCGAGAGGCTGAGGAAGTGCATGCAAAACTACTTACAGGTCAATGACACGGGGGAAGTCTCAGCAGCGGTGGTCAGGGAGGCGCTGAAGGCAGTGGTGAGAGGGGGGCTGATTTCAATCAGCCCATAGGGACAGGACGGATAGGGCAGAGATGGACCGACTGGTTAAGGAGATCCTACAGATAGATAGGAGGTATGCGGCGACCCCGGGGGTGGAGCTGTTAAGGGAACGTCGGAGGCCGCAGGCTGAGTTCGGGGTGTTGTCCACAGGCAAGGCAGTGGAGCAGCTTAGAAAGGCGAGGGGTGGCGTTTTATGAGCATGGGGAGAAGGCCAGCAGAATGCTGGCACAGCAGCTTAGGAAGAGGGAGGTGGCCAAGGAAATAGAAAAGGTGGTCGATGGGGATGGGAATTTGGTAGGGGATTCGGCAGGGCTAACAGGGCGTTCAGGGACTTTTACAGCAGACTCTAGCGCTCGGAACCCCCCACGGGGCCCGAGGGGATGAGGTGCTTTTTGGACAGACTGACCTTCCCAAGGGTGGGCAGGGAGCTGGTGGATTGCTGGGGGCCTCGATCAGGGCCGAAGAAATAGCTGAGGGCTTGAAGGTAATGCGGTCGGGTAAGGTCCTGGGGCCGGACGGGTATCCAGTGGAATTCTACAAGAAATTCTCGGGGATATTAGGGCCGTTGCTGGTCAAGGTTTTCAATGAGGCGAGGGATAGAGGGGTGCTGCCCCCGACAATGTCACAGGCCACTATTTTGTTAATATTGAAGCGGGACAAGAACCTGGAGCTATGCGGGTCATATCGGCCAATCTCAGTGCTTAATGTGGACGCCAAGTTGCTGGCCAAAGTTTTGGCCTCCAGGATTGAAGATTGTGTGCCGGATGTGATTATGGAGGATCAAACCGGGTTTGTCAAGGGCAGGCAGTTGGTGGCCAATATAAGAAGGCTGCTCAATGTGATCATCATGTCCCCGTAGTTGTGGCAAAGGATGCGTAAAAGGCGTTTGACCGGGTGGAGTGGGACTATTTATGGGAGGTGCTGGGATGGTTTGGGTTCGGTAGGGGCTTTATCGACTGGGTTAGGCTGTTGTACCAGGCCCCGGAGGCTAGTGTAAGGACGAATAGGATGACCTAGGACTATTTTAGACTGCACTGGGGGACAAGACAGGGATGCCCCCTCTCCCCACTGCTGTTTGCGTTATCTATAGAGCCGCTGGCAATTGCTCTGAGAGCTTCAAAGGGCTGGAAGGGGCTGGTTCAGGTAGCGGGGGGGGGGGGGGGGGGGGGGGGGAGCGTGGAACACAGGGTTTCGCTGTATGCGGGTGACCTGCTCTTATATGTAGCAGATCCAGGTGCAGGGATGGGTGAGATCATGGCGACTTTGGGGGAATTTGGCCGGTTTCCGGGATATAAACTGAACATGACATAGAGCGAGATGTTTGTAGTCCAGGCAAGAAGGTCAGGAGGGTCAGCTGGGGGAGCTACCGTTTAGGTTAGTGGGAGACAGTTTTAGGTACCTAGGGATACAAGTGGCGCGCGACTGGGGCCAATTACACAAGCTGAACTTGTCCCGGTTGGTTGAGCAGATAAGGGTTGAGTTTCGGAGATGGGATGCGCTACCGCTGTCGCTGGCTGGGAGGGTGCAGACGGTTAAGATGATGGTCCTACCGAGATTTTTATTTGTATTCCAATGCCTCCCAATTTTCATCCCGCGGTCCTTTTTTAAGAGGATTAATAAAATTATTTTGGGCTTTGTCTGGGCGTGTAAGTCCCCGTGGGAAAAGAAGGCGATGTTCGAGAGGAATCGGGGGGAGGGGGGCTTGCCCTGCCAAACTTCAGTAATTACTACTGGGTGGCCAATATTGCTATGATAAGGAAGTGGGTGATGGGGGGCGGGGTTGGTTTGGGAGCGGCTGGAGGCAGCTTCATGTAGGGGCACCAACTTGGGGGCGTTGATAACGGCACCTCTGCCATTCCCGCCGGCGAGATACTCCACCAGCCCCATGGTGGTGGCGGCCTTGAGGATCTGGGGTCAGTGGAGGAGGTACATTGGAGCAGTGGGAGCATCGGTCTGGTCCCCAATATGTGACAACCACCGGTTTGCCCCAGGGAGCTTGGATGGGGGGTATCGAGTATGGCGAAGGGCGGGAATTGAGAGGATGGGGAATCTGTTCCTGGAAGGGAGCTTCCCTAGCTTGAAGGCGCTGGAGGAGAAGTTTGGGTTGGCAAGAGGGAATGACTTCAGACATTTACAGGTGCAGGACTTTCTGCGCAGGCAGGCATCAACCTTCCCACTCTTGCCACTACGGGGCATCCAGGATAGGGTAGTGTCTAGGGGATGGGTGGGAGAGGGGAGCGTCTCGGACATCTACAAAGAACTCATGGGGACGGAGGAGACGTAGACCTGAGGAGCTGAAGCGTAAGTGGGAGGAGGAGCTTGGGGGAGAGATGGAGGACGGCTTATGGGCGGATGCGTTGAGCAGAGTCAACGCGACCGCTACATGCACAAGACTCAGCTTGATCAAATTCAAGGTGGTACACCGCTCCCACATGAAAGTGGCCCAGATGAGTAGATTCTTTGGGGTGGAGGACAGGTGTGTAAAATGTGCGGGAGGACCAGTGAACCATGTCCACATATTCTGGGCATGTCCAAAACTTAGGGGATATTGGCAGGGGTTTGCGGACATTATGTCCAGAGTATTGAAAACAAGGGTGGCAATGAGTCCAGAGGTGGCAATTTTTGGGGTGTCGGAAGATCCGGGAGTCCAGGCGGAGAAAGAGGCAGATGTTCTGGCCTTTGCCTTCCTGGTAGCCCGGAGACGGATATTATTAGCTTGGAGGGACTCAAAGCCCCCCAAGTCGGAGGCCTGGTTAACCAACATGGCGAGCTTTCTCGACCTGGAGAAGATTAAGTTCGCCTTGAGTGGGTCAGTGTTAGGGTTTGCCCGGAGGTGGCAATCATTCATCGACTTCTTTGCAGAGAATTAATCGTCGGGGGGGGGGGGGGGGGGGGGGGGGGGGGGGGGGGAGGGGGCTAGGGTAGCATAGAATAGGGTGTTAAATAGGTGGGTCTTGGAGGGACAGGTGTCGGTGTTTGCACTATGTTTATTGTTCTTTGTACACTGTTTTTATACTGTTGTTGTTTGTAATGCCAAAAAATACCTCTAAAAATTGTTTGTTAGCCGAGGCTAATAAACATTTAAGAAGTTAATAAACATTTAAGAAGTATTTTGATGAGCACTTGAAAGATCCATAGCACACAAAGCAATGGACCAAGTGCCTAGAAAATGGGGACTAGAATAGATAGGTGTTTGATGGCCGGTGCAGACATGATGGGCCGATGGGCCAAATGGCCTCTTTTTATGTTACAAAACTCTATGACTCTCTGACCAGACATTTCCCCCTTAAAAGTTGAGTTATAACTACAATCCAATAGTTTCAAGATCGTCATTACTGAAACTGGAATTTCAATTGCTGGGACCTGTGGTGGTATCTGTCTGACTGTATTGTATCGAACTTGGAATTTCCACCTTGTCAATAATTTAAATAAACTATAAATCACATCAACTATCCACCTGAAGCACCCTAAAAAGACTCACAGTTTTCACTTGTCAGAAGACTAATGGAAAATTCAATAATATGCAGTTCATTCTTTAATATTTAAAATTTAAGCCCCTTTACTCATCAATATATTGAAAGAATGTTTTTATTTGCAAGGATAAATCATGAATGTTTAATAAATTATTTGGTTAGCGCATAGCTGGCTAAAACCAGTGATTGTTCAAAATAATTCTTCCAATTTTTTTCTCCTCTCTTCTGTTCTCCAACTGGAGTTCAATTTCAGGAGCAGCCCGTGTATCTCGCATAGGTGAACATTCTTGATGTGCAAGCGATTGCTGTCAAGAGATTGGACGGCAGAATCCTGATCTCATCCTCATCGCAACATTTACACAGGAGGGCTGGAGTGCAATTGGGCAACCAGAATTATCCATGGAATGCCTATAGTGCAGAACGGGCCATTCAGCCATCGATTCTGCACTGACTCTCCGAAAGAGCACTTCATCTAGGAGCACTCCCCCTCCCTATCATGGCCAATCCACCCAACCTGCGCAGCTTTGGACACTAAGGGGATATTTAGCATGACCAATCCACCTAACTCATATCTTTGGACTGTGAGGTGAAACCGGAATACGTGGAGGAAATTCCCTATCTCCTTTTACCCTCTTCATAACCCAATGGCTGATGGATACCACTGTCCTGCTAAGAATACACAATGAAGACAGGTCCAAGGTGGAGAAGACTTCCTAGTCTGTGTGGCTTAATTCCACCCCAGGCAGATCCTTCCCCAGCTGAGTCACTTGCTTCATAGAATCATACAGTCTAGAAGAGGCGCTTTGGTCCATCAAGCGTGCACCGAGAAAAAAAACAACTACTCAAATCTACATTAATCCCACTTCCCAGCACTTGGCCCATAGCCTTGAAGGTTATGACATTTCAAATGCTCTTCCAAGTGCTTTTAAAAAATTGTGAAGTTTCCTGCCTCATCGTACCTCCCAGGCAGTACTTCTTTTAGGTTAACGGCAGGTTAAGTAATCATGCTAAGCACCATAAGAAGAAAATGAAAAAGCAACACTGGCATCCATATAACGCTTTCGCAAACTCAATCCATCCCAAAGCACTTTCCAACCAATAAAAAGTTCCTAAGGCGTGGTCTCCATTGTGGGGAATGTTAAGGTACAAAGTGGTACGCAGGCTTGCATCTGTTTCAAGTTCACCAACTAGTCTGCTGTCCTACAGGGGTGTGGGTCAGCTCTGGCATCTTCCTTGGGGGAAGGTATGGAGCTATACTACAGGATGTGCTACACAGCCTCAGGCAGAGCACAGACAACTATTGATAGGATCTTCTGCTCTTTGTCGGCAGCAAATAATTTCAGGGTGAAGGCAATGCACTTTCCTTCCAATACCCCACTGGCTGAGCCAACTCCGGTCCGATTGGTGGAGGTGGGGCATTGGGCTCAGCCTTCAGGGATAGGTCATAGAATCTCTACAGTGCAGAAGGAGGCTATTTGGCCCTTTGAGTCTGCACTAATCCTCTGAGCACCCTACCTCGGCCTAATCCCCAACCCTATCACCGTAACCCCTCCGAGGGACAATTCAGCATGGCCAATCCACTAACCTGCACATCTTTGGACACTAAGATCAATTTAGCATGGCCAATCCACTAACCTGCACACTAACCTGGACTGTGGGGAGGAAACAAGAGCACCCGGAGGAAGCCCAAGCAGACACGGGGAGAACGTGCAAACTCCACACAGTCATGCAAGGCCGGAATTGAACCCGGGTCTCTGTTGCTGTGAGGCAGCAGTGCCACTGTGCCACCCCAGACAAATTTGAGTTCCTGGTCTTGGAAATTGTCGGTACCTTATTGGAAACTCTGTATCTGGAGACAGTACTACTGCAAGTGTAGATTTACAACGATAGATGCACAAGGCCAAACATTTCGATCATCCATCCACAGAAATCTACAATCTGCTTCAACCCTGGTCTCAAACTGTATCTTTACAGTATTTGCTCACCGGGCCAGGGGAGGCTATGCGTCAGGCATTGATCGAAGGGCTTCCAGAAACCAGTCCCTCCCCTGCGCACCAAGTCGTAATTTAACCTGAAACTGTATTGAGGGTTAATGTTCTCCTCGAGTGTGCACCAGGAGAAATATAGCTGATACCTGAACAAGTTGGAAAGGTAGACGATTCTTTGTTTTTAAAAAGAAAAATAAGTTTTGTTCGTGTCTTTGACTCAATCCCCATTTTGAGGGGCTGGTTTAGCACAGGGCTAAATTGCTGGCTTTTAAAGCAGAGCATGGCAGGCCAGCAGCGTGGGTTCAATTCCTGTACCAGCCTCCCCGAACAGGCGGCGGAATGTGGCGACTAGGGGCTTTTCACAGTAAACTTCATTTGAAGCCTACTTGTGACAATAAGCGATTTTCATTTCCTTTCATTTCATTTTTAGTTGGGCACAAGTGATGAAAAAATAACAACACCTGAGTTGTAAATTTATTTTAAATTCTATCCCCCCCCCCCCCCGTAACTTTTGTAAATCAATCTGCAGTTGGTACTGCCCCAGCCGTGTTGATCTTAAACTCAGGCCTTTCCAAAGGACTGCAATGGACATTTCCTCTCAAACATCCGGCCCAGCATTGGATATACAATCAGTATGTGTTCCAAATTCAGCCCTTCATCCATCCCAGCTCCCCAAACACACCCCCTCAGCCAACCAAGTCCCAAAACAGCAAAAGCGAATGAAATGCCCGAAGCAGACTCGAATATCAATGAAATATGAATGATCAAAAATGCGAGTAAATATTAGTGATTCCCTTTAAGTGTGGTTGGGGGAGGGGAGGGGAGGGGCAAGTAAAATAACCGTATGAAACAGAAAGGCTAAGTTATCGATGTCCACGGGGAATGTAGACGGTGCTCCGGATAAACAATCTCGATAAATAGGGGGAACATTCTGTCGGGAGGTGGAGATGAAAAATGTATTCCATTCAAAAATACTGGTACCAAACTGAATGGAGATTCTTTCATCCCATGGTTCAAAACACTCAATGAAACGACTGACTCGGGGAGAGGTTTCTTTAAACGTCTATGTCTGAAAAGAATAAGGGTAATTGAGAATTTGCTTTCCACATTTCGCCCCGGAGAGGGCACCCACCGCTCAGTGGTGGGAACTCCGCCGCCGTCTCCTGCTGACTGACAGCCTCAGAGAGATTGGGGATTCTCATTCATTCGCTCCGTTCCAGGGATGATTCCCGGCTCCTGGATTTGAACTCTCCTTACTACACCTCCTTTGGATCAATGGATCCACACACACACACACACACTCACTCACACGAGAGAGGGAGAGAGCTCCCAATTCACCTCACTGACCACAGCTCAGTAACAAGTGAGAGAAGAGATTGAGTCCCTGTCCTTCCTCCCATCTCTCTCTCCTTCATCGTCTGAGCTATGGAACAGGACATTAAACAAGCCAGATAGCTTGCTCTGTCCCTGTAATTATTCTAGGAGTTCTTCTGTGTTCCCTCCCCACCCCCCAACCCACCTCCCCCTTCGAGTTTCTGATTTGAAAGCAGGAAATTATATTGGATCCGATGATTTTTTAGGGAAAAAAAGACAAACTTTCTCCACCCAGGATCAATGCTGTGAAAAAGATCAACGCGAGAGAGAAGAGAGAACAAGAAGGCACGCGGATTGGCCTGGGCATCAACACACCGAGCCGTGTGGGTCAATTATGGCGATTGTTGGATTAATGCTGCAGCAACTACTTTTGATATTGTGGTGGCAATCGTTAATCGGCAGTGAATCTCGTGCCTCTGGTAAGTCTCCCATTGCCTGGAGCAGTTTGCTTTTTCTTCCCCCCCCCCCCCCCCCTAAAGATCGAGTCGTCAAGAACGGGTTAATGCCACTGGCTTGTGGTACTCAGTTAATGTTGGTGACTTTCAGGGTCTCATTTTGTGTTCCTGTGTAATTCCTTTAATCGTTATGCCTGTTCCACTCTTGCACCGAATCCCCGTCCCTTTTTGCTGGGGAGTCAAATAAAGCCAACACCAACACTACTTGCTTTTCATTCAGGATGAGTGGGAAATGCAATGTCTTAGATTCCGAAACTGCACTGCGATCATCTGTGTTTTTGCTGCAATAATTTTTGCAACCCCTCGATTCTAGTTCTGTGTCAAACAATCCACCCCCCCCCCCCCCCCCCCCACCCAGTTCTCCTTTCTTCAACAGTCCCGGTGAAAGCTGATTCGAATTTTGAACTGGAGCAGAACATCTGGGTCCAACTCCGGGATACTTGTTTCCTCGTGTTTAACCCCCCCCCCCCCCCAACTTTATCTCACAATCACTGAAGGCACTTTCTGTGGGTTTCTAATTTCGGAGGGGGGCGAGAGGAGAAAAAGCTGCCAAGAGTGACATTGCTTTCAATCCCAACAACATAACAATTGCGGGGAGCATGTCTATATTATGTGTGTGTGTTGGGGGGGGGGGGGGCTTTTCATTCTCGGGTTATTAGCGGATTATGTGCGATTTCGTCTCATTTGGGCAGGGATATGTCTGGGAGTTGTTGGGGGAGGGTTTGCCGGGAGAATGACATTCTCCAATGTAAGATGCTGGCGAGCCCCAGCACTTCCCAGAGGCTGCGATTGACGCGGGATTTGCAGATCTGTTCAAGCTGAAATTCGCAATGTCACTGTGTGTGTGTTTCTGTGTGGCGGCGTGTGTTTTTGGAATCAGCACATCCATGCAGATTGTAAACATGTAGGGCATTCATTTCATTTGCGACCCTTTCTCCCCCCCCCCCCCCCGGTCAGAAACACACATCCAGAGAATTGACTGGCATTCCAGTCGCCTGAAGTACTTTCCTGTTGTCCACAGGTTGTTGCGCCCGTGCCATTTTAAAGCACTTTGCTCAGCACCAGCGGCACACTCACCGCCTTTTGAACCCAGTAAATGTGTGTCTTGCCGGTTGGAAATGGCTGCATTCCGTTTCCTATCCGTGCGCCACATAAGCGCTGCTCTGGACTTGCCTTGAGACATGGCGATTTCAGTGCTATACATCAGGGGCAAACAGTTTGCTGGAATGTTTCTTTTTTTGTGAGGGGGGGGGGGGGGGGGTCTAGAAACATCGGATAAAGGGCCTCGCCTTGAGAGGTCACAGAGTGGAGCTGGGCTGGGAATGGTGCTCCCGAGAGAATGGACAACAATCCAGCTCTCTTTTATAGTCAGGTCGTAAACTAACCGAACAGAGGACTGGAGCTCTCTCCATCATACTCCTGCCTGGGTGCAGGGATTTCAGGTCTTCCTTTGACTTCAGTCTTTCTCCTGGCCCCCCCCAGTCCGGATCCGAGCAGATTTTTAACTGTAGCTCCTGTCATTAGAGAAAAGGGAGCCGCGACCCTGGCTGTAACAAAGCGTTTACCCTGGAGTGGGTGTGATGCGCATAGCTTGGTGGCTGTTAGTGGGGGGCTGGCTGGAAGGATCATTATATATGCGCCTGGTGCAGTATAAATCACCAGCTCGCTGTCACTCCTTGTACTTAACACTTAGATTTGTAAATGTTTCATGAAACACGTGAATAGCAACTGGTATATAAATCTAGGGGCGGTATTACGTTCAAATATATCGCCAGCTTTTGTACCAGTGCATAACTCACACACACACTTACGGAAATAGTTGATATGCATGTGTGCAATATATTCGATGTGGTGTGCGTGTATCGCATGCCATCCATTTGATATGCACACGGAATGTCTGACTGGTATTTATGCATTGTGCAGAAAACTAGATAAATAACAAGAATTTATGGATGTTTAAACCCATCAGTGTATGTAAAGTGAAATACATCCTGACGAACACCAGGTTGTTGCCCGAAATATTCATTTAATGAGATCTATTCCAAATCACACACATGTATTAATATCCTTGAGCCAGTCTGATAACTCCTGGTGATATCACTGCGGTTCGTGTGAGGTAACAAGTGCTCGTTGTCTGGACAAGTGCACTAGGACAATACTGCGTTTCTTTTCTTACTGGAACACTCTGCATATCAATATTTACTGCCTTGACAGTGAACAGCATTTAATCCAGTGCGCCTCCCTTAATTGCTGTGCTGATCTGTTGAAATAAAAGACTGAACAACCTACTTTCTGCCACTAGGTGCTGCTCACTAACTTACTAAGTACCAATGTGCATTAAATTGAAATATTCTAACTTTTAATATTGCAGCTAATTCATGGAATAATTAATGGTGGTTGTTTCCCCCAATTTCCCCGCCTGCTTCTCCCTCCCCCGACCCACATCTTATGAAGGCATGATTATTTACTATTCGCAGTATGCGGGCATTTGTTGCCCATCCCTAATTGCCCTTGAGAAGGTAGTGGTGAGTTGCCCGGTTGAACCGCTGTAGCCTTTGTGGTGAACCTTGTCCCAACGGTGCTGTTTTGGTCACTGGGTTGAAATCCTGCAATTCCCTCCCTAACACCACCACCTTCTTAAGGGCAATTAGAGATGGGCAACAAATGCTGGCCTTGTCAGCAATGCCCACATCCCATGAATGAATTAGAACATAGAACATAGAACATTACAGTGCAGTACAGGCCCTTCGGCCCTCAAATGTTGCGCCGACCTGTGAAACCACTCTAAAGCCCATCTACACTATTCCCTTATCATTCATATGTCTATCCAGTGACCATTTGAATGCCCTTAGTGTTGGCGAATCCACTACTGTTGCAGGCAGGGCATTCCACACCCTTACTACTCTCTGAGTAAAGAACCTACCTCTGACATCTGTCCTATATCTATCTCCCCTCAATTTAAAGCTATGTCCCCTCGTGCTAGACATCACCATTCGAGGAAAAAGGCTCTCACTGTCCACCCTATCTAATCCTCTGATCATCTTGTATGCCTCAATTAAGAAGGGTATGGAGTGCTAGGATTTTGACCAAGCGACAATGAAGGAAGGGCGATATATGCCCAAGGCAAGACGGTGTGTAACATGGAGGGGCACCCGGAGTTGATAGTGTTGCTATGCAACAGCTTCCCATGTCCTTCCAGCTAGTGGCTACTTGGTCATTGGAACACCACAGCAGAGCCCGTTTCTGCCCTATCTGTCATTCAGCACATTCACACTGATACAAATTGGAAGCAGGAGTCCTGACTGATTTGTTCTTTTAATTTTTTTTAACCCAGGGCTTCTGAGTGAAGTTTGTGCCTACAAACGATTAATGCAGCATAAATGGAGGATCAGAGCTGTGTGTTTCCAGATCTTTCATGCCATGCAGAGAAGTTCTTGGTTGTTAAATCCTTTTAAATATTAACAATATTTGTATGCAACTAATAAGATTAACATAAAGCTCATTTGGTCATAGAACTACACATGCATATGGGTGGTGTGCACAGACACCACCACAAGAGGGCTTTAATATGCATTATAAACAGAGCTCCCCAATCTTCTCTGTTAAATGGGCCTCCAAAAAGTGCAGTTTCCTTTTAGCAAACACAACCCTCAATAGCATTTAATTATTTATAAAGCCTGAAACCGTTCAAGTAAATATTGTATACATTCCCCTCACCCTATTGAAATTAGGACTCATCCCACACAATCCTGCTTTAAATTATTCTTTTCAAATCCAAGTTTGATGTCACTTAATCATTACTTCTTGATTTATCTTGTCTTCTCTTCAAATCCTTTCACCCTTGGTGATAAGCTGCACAATACTTCATGTATGATTCTGCACAATAAGGAATAACAATGCCTATAGTAAGGGTAAAGGCCGTTCTGACCAAATTAATGTATCTTTGCCATGAAGAAAAATGTCAAATCGATTCAATCTTTTTTAATACTCTGCTTATAATTTTATATTTTTCCTCAGGAAAATAATGATTATTAAAGTTATGAATTAATTGCATTTTCTTGCTTCAGTTAGCAAGGCTGTTTGATCCTGGCTTAACGCCAAAGATATAAATCGAGTTTTCTGCCAAGATTCAGTTTAAAATGAACACACATGCACACATAAACAAACACATACACACGCACCCCCCCCCCCCCCCCCCCCAACACACGTTTGAAGTATATTTGTGCTGGAATTCTTGCTTAAGTTTCTCTGCGTTACATCACACATGGCAGTTTTAGTTGTTAGAACTTGGCGTCCGCACAAGAGCTTTTTGAGGTAAGAAACATGGACCAGACACTTCTCCACAAAGAGGGAGGGAGAGTTGGTCCTGGGCCACTGTTGTGCACTTTATAATGTCCGACTGAGAGTGGAAGAGGTGGGAGAAAGTCATTTCCTTTGCAGCCTTTCAATTGATGGACAGCAGAGAGAAGCAAATTATATTTTCTTGAAATAGAAATGAGGGATTAGAATTCCCTGGATGCCCAACAGGCTAAACACACTGCCTATTTTATTATTGCACCCTGCATCATGCAGGGCCTAAGCTTGATTCTTATTAGTTGGCAGGTCTCAGCCTGAGGTGGTGTTGGGAGTGTGATAGCTGACCACAGTGCATGTGCTTGGAAGGGGTAGGAATGGGAAGTACAGACAAGGACTCCAATCTTGATCATCACCCATTATCTCATGGTGAACGATGTGTATGTGAAGGATATCAGGCAAGATCATGCTCTCTCTCTCCCAGAATTTAGCAGCATTGGAACAGTGGTACACCATTGGGCCCCTCAAAGCTGCTCTGCCATTTGATTAGCTCCTCCGGTGATCGGCAACTCCGAATCCCTTGGTATCCTTACTCAATAACAAAACAATCAATCAAGCCCTGTCTTGTGACATGCCTTGCTGCATCAGAAAATAATGATCCGTAACTGTGAATCTTTATCCCAAAGCGAATGCAACTTCTTCAGGAGGTGACGAGCAAAAAATGGAAAATAATGCTGGGCGTCAGAGAAAAACAAACCAATTTGCACAAACCAACATGATCAAATCAAATGATTTGTCGGGTCACAAATCTTCTAGTTCTCAACATCTCACTATTAAACACTAATTTTTATTTTGAGTGATTTTATTAATTGCTAATGGTGATATTGGTAATAATTAATGTTAAGTGGGTTGATGTTGCAAATAAACAGTGGACATTGGAATCCATACAAATACATTAAGACTCCGTACGGAAATATCAGCAAAAGTAATTTTTCACCATTGTCTGAGAAAAGGCAGGACTAAGAGTTTGATCTATAATGTCAGCTATTACAGTTATTGCCTGCAGTTTTTATCTGTTTAAATATTACATTTTACATTATCTGCAAGAAACAATAATTTTTTAAAGTCTTAAAATAATAACAGGACCATGACATAATGAAAGACTGGTTTATGCATGAAACGCTGCATAGAATCATAGAATCCCTGCAGTGCAGAAGGAGGCCATGCGGCCCATCGAGTCTGCACTGACCCTCGGAAAGGCCCACTCCCTGCCCTATCCCCATAACCCCACCTAACCTTTGGACACTAAGGGGCAATTTAGCACAGCCAATCCACTTAACCTGCACATCTTTGGACTGTGGGAGGAAACCGGAGCACCCGGAGGAAACCCACGCAGACTCGGGCAGAACGTGCAAACTCCACACAGTCACCCAAGGCCAGGATCAAACCCGGGACACTGGCACTGTGGGGCAGCAGTTTGTGAGTGAAATCAAATGTTTTTGTAAAGTATTGGAAAACATAAGAAATAGGAGCAGGATTAGGCCATTCGCCCCTCAAGCCTGTCTGTCATTCAATAAGACCATGTGATCTGATTGTGACCTTAGCTCCACTTTTCTGTTTGCCCCCCCCCCCCCCCCGCACACCCCTCCTCCTAAAGCACTTGACTTGTAAATTACAAATCTGTCCAACTCACTTGAATATATTCATTGATCCAGTCTCCGCAGCTTGCTGGGAAAGAGAATTCCAAACGCACACAACCCCCTGAGGGAAGAAATTTTTCCTCATCTCTGCCTTAAATGTGAGATCCCTTACTTTTGAAATCTGCCCACTAATTCTGGATTCCTCCACAGGAAGAAACATCCTCTCAGCATCCATCCTGTCAAGCCCCCTCAGAATCATATCTGGTTCAATCAGATCACCTCTCATTCTTCTAATCTCAACTTGCTCAAGCTTTCCTCATAAGACAAACCCCTCATCTCAGTAAGCAGCCAAATGAATCTTCTCTGAACTTCTTCAAATTCCCATCCCTCCTTAGGTAAGACCAAGGACTTACTTAATACTCTGGGTGTTGTCTTAATAATGTACATTTGGAAAAAGACATCCTATTTTTAAACTCCATCCCCCTTTCAATAAAGTCCAGCATGCCTTTTGTCTTCCAAATTACTTGCTGTACCTGCACACTGACTTTTTATGATTCATGATAGGACACCCAAATCCCTCTGCACTGAAGAATTCTGCAGTTTTTCCATTTAAATAATGTTCTATTTTTCTGTTCTTCCTGTCAAAGTAACGATAATCTTTATTAGTGTCACAAGTAGGCTTACATTTAACACCGCAATTAAGTTACTGTGAAAGGTCCCTAGTCACCACACTCTGGCACCTGTTCGGGTGCACTGAGGGAGAATTCAGAATGTCTAACAGCATGTCTTTTGGGACTTGTGGGAGAAATCCAGAGCACCCGGAAGAAACCCACGCAGACACGAGGAGAACGTGCAGATTCTGCACAGACAGTGACCCAAGCCGGGAATCGAATCCGGGACCCTGGTGCTGTGAAGCAACAGTGCTAACCACTGTGCTACCGTGTCGCCCATGAACAAACTACCACTTTTCCACATTAATGTTCTTTTGCCAATTTTTTGCCCACTCACATAACTTACCTCTTATCCCTTAGCAGACACTTTGTACCCCCCTCTGCCTAGCTTCATAGCATCAGCAAATTTGATTACAATCCAGTCAGTCCCTTCATCCAAGGCATTCACATATTTCGCAGATAGTTGACACCCTAGCACTGAACATGCAGATGGCCAATTAGGCGGCTGCCTCATGTAATGTTGCTCCAACGGATATGCTGAGGCCATGTGTAGTTTTTAGTCCTGCATAGCATTTCAACGTCAGGGTCTTGGCACTCACTGGAAAATTCAGCTCCATACGTGTCTGTAATGAGAAAGTGCTACATTTTGCAATATTACAATCTCTCATCTTAATGATTATGAAATTCACCGAAAACATAGAGATGTTAGGCTAAAACTTCCAGTCTCCAGACTTTTGGCGATTGGATGATGGCCTGAGATGCTTACTGAGATCACTCACTCACTCACTCACTCACTCACTCACTCACGTTAAAACTGAACATTTAAACTAACCATACAGCAGCTATTGGCACAAAAAGGAAGCATGCTTCTGCGGTGATCCTCTTTGCTAATCTCTGCATAGATTCCTAAGCTGAGCGACATTTTCTGGGTGCTGCACTGGAAGTCCGACCCTTTTAAATGTAACCAGGTAAATACACAGTTTTCTGACTGATTGGTTTTGGATGCTACGGTTCTGATAATGATCAGGAAAGAGGGGCAATATGATCTGTGGCATGTTATAAGAAGGAATTCGTTATTATCAAGACAACCCATGAACTACAAGTGATCTATCAGTACTCTAAGTGTACCACTCTATCTAGAACAATGAAGTACTAGATATAATTTACAATACAATAATACAGCAACTATTCAGATGATGATGTCACAGACTGCAGGACCTTAGAAAAAGAAGATCTGACATGAAATAATGATCTGAGCATGTTTGGAGTTTTTTCTAACCATCAGAATGCATTGTGATTTAAATCTGGCACTTAGTGGCTTTGATAAATTTTGGCTGTGTAATCTTCTGTTAAGTCTCTGCATTAAAGATTGTATCGCATTAGAGAGATGGAGCCTGAGACCAAGCTGCCTGTAAATGTAAAAGCTAAGTGGGCATAGGCTTTGGGCATAGCATTTATGAAAAGAAGGGCAAATCAGATATGTTCTGACACACGAGTAGTATCACAAGAACCTCGAACCTCTCCACAAAATATTGTGACTGCATGGAAGAGGACTTTGTGAAATAATGTACAGATCTTGTTTATTTGCAGCCTTTCCTGGCGGTCATTTATTTCTCATTTCAGTGTCATTACTCGCACCAGACCAATCCAGAGATCCATGCCAGTGTTTATGCTTCACCTGTTTCTCTTGAAATCTGTACTGAATGTATTAGTGACTATTATTTCTTATATTTATGACCCTCTAGTTCTTGTTTCTATGCCCCCCACACACACATCAACCCCCAAACTGGCACCTTCCTCTCTACAGCTACCCCTTCATAACCTTAAAGACCTCCATCAGGTCACCACCTTCTGTTATTGAATCTTTTCCAGTAGATCAAAAAGAAATCATTAAGGTTGCAGAGGAATTGTCTGATCTCAGGGTTTTATCAAAGGAGAAACTGTTGAAGACTTGTACACCATTAAGTACATTGATAGTCGAATGTCAGAGCCCGGTGTGAAGTCAGATTGATAGGACTGAAATTTCCCTTTTCTTTTGGATAATTGTGAAATACAATTGGTTAGCCTCAGTTCAGTTGCTAGTGATCACTGGCAATGAGCATTTAAACTGCCTCCAATATCTAGGAACGGTTACAAAGTCAGTACGATCACTGAGAGAGACCTCAAGGATGGAAATGTATCATAGGAATACTATTTTGGTGTTGATAAGACCATAAGACATAGGAGTGGAAGTAAGGCCATTCGGCCCATCGAGTCCACTCCACCATTCAATCATGGCTGATTTCAACTCCATTTACCCGCTCTCCCTCCATAGCCCTTAATTCCTCGAGAAATCAAGAATTTATCAACTTCTGTCTTAAAGACACTCAACGTCCCGGCCTCCACCGCCCTCTGTGGCAATGAATTCCACAGACCCACCACTCTCTGGCTGAAGAAATTTCTCCTCATCTCTGTTCTAAAGTGACTCCCTTTTATTCAAAGGCTGTGCCCCCAGGTCCTGGTCTCCCCTGTTAATGGAAACTACTTCCCTACACCCTATCTAAGCCATTCATTATCTTGTAAGTTTCTATTAGATCTCCCCTCAACCTCCTAAACTCCAATGAATATAATCCCAGGATCCTCAGACTTCATCGTATGTTAGGCCTACCATTCCTGGGATCATCCGTGTGAATATCCGCTGGACACGCTCCAGTGCCAGTATGTCCTTCCTGAGGTGTGGGGCCCAAAATTGCTCACAGTATTCTAAATGGGGCCTAACTAATGCTTTATACAGCTTCAGAAGTACATCCCTGCTTTTATATTCCAAGCCTCTTGAGATGAATGACAACATTGCATTTGCTTTCTTAATTACGGACTCAACCTGCAAGTTTACCTTTAGAGAATCCTGGGCGAGGACTCCCAAGTCCCTTTGCACTTCAGCATTATGAATTTTGTCACCGTTTAGAAAATAGTCCACGCCACTATTCTTTTTTCCAAAGTGCAAGACCTCGCACTTGCCCACGTTGAATTTCATCAGCTAATTGATTGAGGTACATTAAAGGGGACAGAAGTTTTGACGATAGAACAACATCCAGAAATTGCTGTGCCACAAGGTTTAATATTGTGTATGTTGGGAGGTTTTAAGTTTTAAACTTGTTGCCAGGTAACAGGCATACTTTGAGCCCAAACTTTGAACTTTGAGCCCAAAACAAATACGAGCGGGTGCTTGCTTACAAAAACAGCCACTAATTTGTTACTAATGAGCACTAACTTGACAATGTCACCTACAGATGACACAAGCACGTGAATTGTGTGAAATGAAAATTATCAGTTGTATTGGAACTGTTGAGAACATAGTTCTGAGGTTGGATCAGATTTGAAAAAGCATTACTCCACAATGTTACCTATATCACATTTGGGAGCATTTAATGGTGCAACATAGCTTTACTCTGTATCTATGCTCAAGTTATATTTGACCAGGGTATGCTTGAATAAAGAGTGTGGAGGGATCTTTGTTCTGTATCTAATCTGGAAGGTGTTGAGGATATGATGTAGTGGCAATTTTCTCTGTGTCTCACCCATTGTACATTTTGTTGGAACACTGCAGGAGACAAAGAACAAAAAGGTAAGAGAAAGCTGGAAAATTAAACTAACATGACAGGAAGCTCGTGGTCTTGCGGCATGAACAGAGGTGTTCTGCAAATCGGTCACCCAAACTGTGTTTGGCCTCCCCAATGTAGAACAGACTGCATTGTGAACAGCCATCACCAGATATTAAATTGAAGGAACTACTTGGAAACAGAAAAAAAGGGTTTGTCCTGGATTCCAAAACAAATTAAATCATTTTTAATCTTGATCAAAAAATGTTCCCAAACTATCCACTCCAGGGCGGATTGGATGCTAAATACACACTCCTTTCAGCTCCGCATCTGGCACCAAATCTGAGCGAGACTGAAGAAGTTGAAATCTCTTATTTGCTTCATGGGTTGTAAGGATTCACCTCCTAATGGACAGCAATCCACTGCACAAACTGTTCATAATTCAGCAATTAATTGGCACAAAATTAGCAACCTTCTTTTCAGGAAGTGTCAAGGCTAGCTTGTGTGGTAAATACAAATGTTCCATTGATAAGGTAGGAACTGTTCAGTAAAGGCAAAGCAGAAGCTGCTTTACATCTGGCCGATGTAGAAGCTGACTAGCTGGGTACTGGCAGGAGGCGCAAAGGTGGGAAAAATATTCCAGTACCAACACCTTGAGGGGAACAACATTCCTCTTAAAAAGAAAAATTGTGATATTCTGACATTGTTCTGGAGTTCTTGAAGTGGTGCATCTTGTGTGCCTTGAAACAATTAGAATCCCTCTTAAGAACTGGACAGTTGTAATAAATTATCATTAACTTAAAATCTCTTTCATTTGCTTTTCACTGTCTTTATGGCACAAGGGACCAAAATGAACATCAGCATTGATACAGTCATTAACCTGCAGTGCCTCCACGTCAACTGCGCATATTGCTTTAGCTCCTGCATGCTGGCAGCCAAAGTTTCTTCTCCATCAGCTCTTGTTGAAGGTGTAGTTGTCAGCCACAGTTTAAATAAAAGTCTTAATTTTAAAATAAAACACATTATCTAAATAAGGATTACATTGGAAGCTTTGGTTCCTGAGCAGCCACTGAAACAGGAAAAAATGTTTTTTTTGTAATTGTATTTGTATTGGACATGACAACAATCAATCTTGCTGTAATCAACGGCACAGGCTCTTGGGATTTTCAGTAAAGGGGTTCTTAAGATGGCAGAGGGTGTGCAAAACAATCCAGAGGAACTAATAGCAGGTTGAATGATTTTTGCAGAGTGAGGCAGAACATTTAAGATTCCACAAGAACAATTGGCTAAATATAACTTTGGTAGTGGCAGAGGTGCTCCTGCTCTGTATAATTTTCAGGACAGGTTATGACTTAAATTGAGCTCATCTTCAGATCGATTATGAGCAGTGGCAGGAGAGACTCAATTGTATCATGAAAAGATAATTGTTCGTTCATGGTGTGCGTAAGGTGGGTATGACATCCCTTGGGTGAAGGTGACCCTATTCATAACATCATGTGAACCCCTCAATGAGATTATTGCATTGCAATGACCCTTGGGAATGAGTCATTCCCTCTTCACTTCTTGTTACTGAGTACTCCACTATGTATGTTCCTTCCCCTAACCAGTCATTGAATTCATTGTGACATGCCAATACCATTATGGCATTATCAGCATATCCTCAGTGGAGCTGGAACCATCTTCAATCAATGGTGACTGAGGATGCCTTTCAGCCAGTTCTTTTGCAGCTATTAACATAAGTGTAATTGAAAGTAATTTGATGTGGGCTGCATAGTTGCAGCTACTCTTAATATTCTGCCCATGTACTTTTCGTAGCAGCCTCCACTGAAAGTTCAGTGTTGCTTACATCTTTTATTCGTGATATGAAGCAATCAAAGCACAAGTGTATTTCCAAAGTCTTCATAGGAGCATAGAACTGAGAAGACAGAGGAGGCTATTTGGCCCTTTCAACTTGCTCTGCCATTCAATAACATCATGGCTGATCTGGTTGCAGCCTTAACTCCACTTTCCTGTTTGCTCCTCATAACCTTTGACTCTCCTGTCTATCAGAAATCTCTCTAACTCAACCTTCAGTAAGCTCAATGGCCCAGCTTCCAATGTTTTCTGAGGGAGTGAATTCCACACTAATGACCCTCTGAGA
Source organism: Scyliorhinus torazame (assembly GCF_047496885.1). Lineage (NCBI taxonomy): Eukaryota > Metazoa > Chordata > Chondrichthyes > Carcharhiniformes > Scyliorhinidae > Scyliorhinus > Scyliorhinus torazame. The sequence goes on along the minus strand of NC_092709.1, from coordinate 294,204,261 downwards.
GAACAACTTTTTCATCATCTCCATCTTAAAACTAAGATTTCTTATTCTTAAACTGTGTTCCCTAGTTCTAGTCTCTCCCACAAGTGAAAACATATTCCTGCTATTTACCCTATCAGGTCCCCTGATATGTATGGAGGGGCAGTTAGAAAGTGTCAGTATAATTAGGCAGAATCAACACAGTTTTGTGAAAGGGAAATCATGTTTGATTAATTTATTGCAGTTCTATGAGGAGGTAACAAGCAATGTAGATAAAAGGGAAACTGTGGATGTGGTGTACTTAGATTTCTTGAAGGAATGTGACAAAGTTCTACACCAAATATTACTACACAAATTAAGAGCTCATTGTGTAAGGTGTAACATATCAGCATGGACAGAGGTTTGGCTAACTAGCAGGAAACAACGAGCAGGCTTAAATGGGTCATTTTTTTGGGTTGGCATGACATGACAAGCGAAGTGCCACAGGGAACAGTGCTGGGGACTCAACTATTTGCAATTTGCATCGTTGACTCGGATGAAATGGCCGAATGTGTGGTTGCTAGATTTGTTGATGATGCAAAGATAAGTGAAAAAGTAAGTTCTAAAGAGGACAAAAGGGGTTTGCAAAAGGACATAGATACGTAAAATGAATGGGTAAAAATTTGGCAGCCGGAGTATAACGTGGGTAAATGTAAACATGTCTGCTTTGGCAGGAAGAATAGAAAAGCAACATTTTATTTAAATGGAGAGAGAGATTGCAGAGCTCTGAGTTATGGAGAGTTAGTATGCAGGTACAGCAAGTGATTAGGAAGACAAATGGACTGAAATGGAATGTTGTCATTTATTGCAAGGGGAATGAAATATAAAAGCAGGGACATTTTGCTGCAGTTGTACAGGGCATTGGCGAGGCCATTTAAGGAGCACTGTCTACAGTGTTGGTCTCCTTATTTAAGAAAGGATATACATTTTGTGTTGGAAGCAGTTCAGTGATGGTTCCCTTGAAAGGTACCTGGGATGAAGGAGATTTTTATGTTTATCATTTAATAATAATAATCTTTATTATTGTCACAAGTAGGCTTATATTAACACTGCAATGAAGTTACTGTGAACAGCCCCTAGTCACCATATTCCGGCGCCTGTTCGGGTACATAGAGGGAGAATTCACCTAACAGCACGTCTTTTGGGACATGTGGGAGGAAACCGGAGCACCCGGAGGAAACCCACGCAGATACGGGGAGAATATGCAGACTCCACACAGACAGTGACCCAAGCCGGGAATTGAACCTGGGACCCTGGAGCTGTGAAGCAACAGTGCTAACCACTGTGCTACCGTGCTGCCCATTTATTTTTGGGATGTGGATATTACTGGTTAAGCCAATATTTATTGGCCATCCATAATTGCCCCTGATGGTGGTGCATTATATAATGAGGAAAGGTTGGATAGGCTGGACCTGTATCCATCGGAGGAGATTGAGAGGTAATCTTATTGTAACATATAAGATCCTGAGGGACTTGACAGGTTGGGGCCTTGTGGGAAAGACTAGAACTAGGACACTCAGTTTAAAAGTAAGGAATTCCCCATTTAAAACCGATAAACCTCTCTTAGAAACATAAAACATAGAAAATAGGGGCAGGAGGAGTCCATTCGTCCCTTCAGGCCTGCTCCACCATTCACTGTGATCATGATTGATCATCCAACTCAATAGCCTTATCCCTCCTTCCCCCATATCCTTTGATACTCTTCACCCCAAGTGCTCTATCTAAATGCTTCTTGAAAACATGCAGCACGGTAGCATTGTGGATATCACAATTGGTTCACAGCTCCAGGGTCCCAGGTTCGATTCTGGCTTGGGTCACTGTCTGTGCGGAGTCTGCACATCCTCCCCGTGTGTGCGTGGGTTTCCTCCGGGTGCTCCGGTTTCCTCCCACAGTCCAAAGATGTGCAGGTTAGGTGGATTGGCCATGCTAAATTGCCCTTAGTGTTGGGTGGGGTTACTGGGTTATGGGGATGGGGTGGAGGTGTTGATCTTGGGTAGGGTGCTCTTTCCAAGAGCCGGTGCAGACTCGATGGGCTGAATGGCCTCCTTCTGCACTGTAAATTCTATGATAATCTATGATAACTACTTTCTGTGATAGTTAATTCGACAGGCTCGCCACTCTGTGGGTGAAGAAATTCTCCTCATCTCTGTCCTAAATGGTCTACCCCGTATCCTCAGACTGTGACCCCCTGGTTCTGGACCCCCCCCCCCCCCCGCACCATCAGGAACATCCTTCCTGCATCTGCTCTGTCTAGTCCTATTTGATTTTGTCCCTGGAGAGCAATAGAGGCTGGGTCATTGAATATTTTTAAGGCAGGGGTAGATAGATTTTTCACTAACAAGGCGGTCAAAGGATATCAGAGGTAGGCAGATGTGGAGTTGAGGCCGACTGGCCTAATTCTGCTCCTATTTTGTATGGTCTTATTTAGTGAGCCTTCGCTGTACCATCTCCAATGCAAGTATATCCTTTCTTAAATGTGGAAAACAAGACTGGGATTCTCTGTTCTGGAGCTTAAGATCGGGACAGATCTCCTCGGGCATGGGGAGCAGGGCACAGGTGCAAGTCTTTCTCCTTTACCATGCAAATGTATGCATGGGGGAGAATTCACCAGATTCCATGGGAATCTTGTTAGGGGCCACCTGCACAAAGTGTTTTCACTTCCTCTTTCATACAGCAGAAACCACTTAGCTGCTTTTGATGCGGTGAGGAGTTGTCAATCACAGCAGAGTGGTTATAAACATTGTGGTTAGCATCAAAGCAGGGTAATGGAGGTGCATTCAAGCGTGAAGGGAAATATAAATAAACAATCCAACAAGCACCTATGTCTGGACCAATACAATTGTCAATCACTGACTAGTGAAATGTATTGCGGTGTGAAACTGAATGGAAGATTTGCATTTCAAAGGCTGTCAGGGGATTTGAAGTGTACTTGGCTTTAGAGGACGCCTCTGACACTTGTAACAGTTGCTGCTTTCAAGACTTTTGTCTGAGGCAGCAAATTTTAGGAAGGGTTAAGGGAAAATGCAGTGACTTTTCATTGTGTTGCCTGGACTGCTCTTCAACTTTCTGATGGGGGGGGGTCTGATGGGGGATCTGATGAGGGTGTCTGATGGGGTGACTGATGAGGAGTCTGTTGGGGTGTCTGCTTGGCGAACTAGGGGGAGATACCGAACACCAAGGACCCTTGAGGGACCCCCTTCTGAAGCCTGGCAGTGGCAGAGGGGCATTTTATCAGTGCCCTGACCCCCCTTGACGCCTTCAGGCTCCACTATAGCAAGGCTGCGCTTGGCCAACCTCACACCAAAGCCCACCCAGTGGAGTTCCCGATGAGGGGGTCGGAGCATCGCTGTGGTGGTGGAGGTGGGTAGGCTCTGCCTTCAAGCCTATTAATTGAATGCATCTGTATGCTTTACTTTAATTCACATTTTTCCACTAGCACAGCGTGATGCGTGTAATGTGCCGATTCTGCCGGTGGGGGATCAGAGCATAGAAAAGCGGGTGCCACACTCATTTCTCAGGGAATGCTGTATTTTCTGCCGGATCGGGATTCTCGATCGGAGCGGAGGTTAATGGAGAATCCCGGCCCAAAACTGCACATTGTACTCCCAACGTGGTCTTATCAAAACCCTGTGCAATTCTACAATTTTTGTTATTATTCTTGTACCCCAGTGTTCTTGCAATAAAAGCCAACATGTTATTTGCCTTCCTAATTGTTTGCTGTACCTGCATGCTAACTTTCTGTGTTCCTTGTAAACGTACACCCCCAACTCTTTTTAAACATCAATGCTTACACGATTCGCGCATTTAAAAAAAAAAATCTGCTTTTCTATCCTTATGACCAAAGTGAATAACTTCCCTACATTCCCATTGGCCATCTTTTGATCACTCACTTACTCTGTTTGTATCTCTTTGCAGCCTCTTTGTGTCTTCGCCACAGTTTACCTTTCCACCCAGGAAACTGTGATACGTTACTCTCTGTCTCTTTACAATCATCAATATAGATTGTAATTAGCTGAAGCCCCAGAACTGATCCTTGCGGCACTCCCCTATTCACTGCCTACCAAGTTGAAAACGCCCTGTTTATGCCTACTCCCTGCCTTCTACCATGAACCAACCCTTTATCCATGCTAAAACCAAACTACACATGCCCTTACCTTGCCTATGAATCCTTTGCATAGCACCTTATTGGATGTCTTTTCGAAATCCAGGTATACAACATCCACTGGTTCCCCTTTACCTGCGCACAACTCAAAAACTTGAATCAATTTGTCAAACAGGATTTCCCTTTAGTAAAACCATGTTCCCTTGCTCTAATCATACTTTGTTTTTCTAAGTACATTGTTCAGACTTCCATCTTACCAAGTGTTTATTGTGCATATGAAGAACTTGTGCCAAAGTAACCTACAATCACCCACCGGTTACATCAATTGACATGGCTTTCTCTGTGTGCTTTGCCAATGTACAAGAGCTGAGTCTGAGACATGGGCAACTCTCCTAAAACAATACTTGAATGCATGAAGCTGTCAGCTTTTACCTACATTGCACTTCAATAAGATAAGCAGCAAACTATTGAATGTTGACCAGGATCAGGTTGAAGTCCTGTCACAACGTTTGCACAGATCTGGTTACATTTCTTGTGGGTTCTTTCTGTGATATTGTGCGCCCACCCTTAAAATTGGCAAGATGCTACAGGCCATACAAAAAAGAAACATTGCAGGCAACTTTAAACAAAATTGCCATCAGAAAACTGCTGGGATTGGATAGACTGCCTGTTTTGCACCCTGATTTATTCTGCTTTCCATTAAAATTAATGGGAATTTACTTGCAATAGGGGCTAGTTTAGCACACTGGGCTAAATCGCTGGCTTTTAAAGCAGACCAAGCAGGCCAGCAGCACGGTTCAATTCCTGTACCAGCCTCCCTGAACAGGCGCCGGAATGTGGCGACTAGGGGCTTTTCACAGTAACTTCATTGAAGCCTACTTGTGACAATAAGTGATTTTCATTTCATTTTAGTGGAATGCAGAAATGCGCATGTAATGGCATTGGGCCAATGTTTTATTTTGTGTGTACATCAGGCAGGCAAAATGATTATACCACTTATCCAATGGTACCAGCAAGAGGCCTGAACCATTTTCACTGTATTAATGTCAGCAAGCTGCCTGCTCTGATTGAACCATCATCCCTGATGAGCAACTCACAAATTGGAAAGGTGCAGGAAGTTCAGCTGCTCCCCTGCAGAGCTTAGGCTGAAGTGGGACATCAACGCGGAGGGAGGGATGTCAGGAAAGCAAACTGGGACCAGTAGTAGGTTGTAAAAGCTTTGCCTCATTTTCAGAATGGTTCCCGCATTCCGCCTCTATTGGGTGGGATTGTTTCCTGACCTCCAAAATCACGACAGACTGGATGTAGGTGGGAATGGTGTGCTGAATGCTGCATTGTGACTTTCAGGGACCATGACCCTGTTGCACAAAGATGAGGATGAAATTCAACCTCACTGGGTCAATATTTGGATCACCAATTCACTTGGGCTTAAAGTGAGGGATAAAAGCCCTTTACACTCCCACCCCAAGCATTGGAATTTGTTAAATGACCGATTAACTTTCACCGATGGGCCTCGTGGCTATCCCATTGGTTAACAGTTTATCAATTGGAGAGAGTCAAAGATCCATCAGCTGTTGCTTGGAGTGCCAGACAGTATGTGAAATGGTCATTGAAAAGCAAGGAGGTACATTAATGATCCTCCTGACTATACATATATCTTAAACATGTCTATGTTCTGAGTCTCTTTGAGAGCCTCTGGTTAAGCTGCAAGTCTTGATTGGTGAGTGACGCATCTCTATATGGTGGGCTGGGATCTTTCTTTTTAAAACTCAACTTTTAATCCGTGCTTTCTTAACACAAAATGGTTTGTGTCTTTTATTTAATTTGGTGCCTTTGATTTTTCTACTCGTCTGAGTGCTACGTTTGATGCAGCAAATCACTTGTATATGGTCATGTAAATAAACAAATAAAACTATAAAAAGATTTGGAAGCTATACTGCAGCAAAGTCTCGAGCAAAGTTTCAAGTCCCTCTGGGGTGTCTTCTTAGAGTGCTTTAATAAATTGCTTCGATCGACAGCTGTGCCCTCCCTCCCCGTGGGATTTGAGAGTCAGATTTGATTCTTTGATGTTGTTTTGAGGGCCTAATCAGCACAACGCTTCATAACTAAGGAGCTGATTTTATTTACATGGCACTGTGGAATTTGAGTACTCTTTTTCTATATTGACTTAGAGACAGTATGGGGGCAATTTAGCTCAGTTGGCTGGACAGCTGGTTTATGATGCAGAGCGAGGCCAACAGCGTGGGTTCAGTTCCTGTACTGGCTGAGATTAATCATAACAGTCCCACCTTCTCAACCTTGACCCTTGCCTGAGGTGTGGTGATCCTTAGGTTGAATCACCACCTGTCAGCTCCCTCCTCAAAGGGGAAAGGAGACTGTGGCAATGTTACTTTTATGCTCTGTGCTGAGTTAGATGATCGCAACTTGGAAGGCAGCTAAAGTTCTCCAGTTAGCCCTGATGCCAGTATGCTAGGGAGGAGTAAAACTGATGCACGCTATCCAAGGATGCATGTACCAAAGTGCACATGCACACTGTTGGACAAGGATGATTTGGGTGTGGTTTTGTGTCCGGGCCTGCAATTGAATAGTCTTCAAGGCTTGCAGATTGAGGATTGGCCACTTGAGCGAACTACAAAGGGGTCACTGGCAACCTAATGTAGAACAGTCGGATAAGATGAAGGTGGAGAATTGGGGTATGGGGAAAGAGATAGAACATTTATTTTTCTCAGTATAACTCCATTTGGAGTAAAGTTTGCTGTCAGAATACTTATAACACTCCAGTGGAGGCACTGGACACTGATGGGGTGCAGGCTTTACCCCCCTTTCTTCCCCCCCCCAGTATATTGATGTCAATCCTATCAACTCTCTTGCTGCCGCAGCTGGGTTTGGACAACACAGACTGGATTGAATCTCAGATCCTTCTTACACAGTCAGCTCTGTAGCGCATTCATTTTGTTGGGTCACAAGATAGAACATAGAACATAGAACATAGAACAATACAGCGCAGGACAGGCCCTTCGGCCCACGATGTTGCACCGAAACAAAAGCCATCTAACCTACACTATACCATTATCATCCATATGTTTATCCAATAAACTTTTAAATGCCCTCAATGTTGGCGAGTTCACTACTGTAGCAGGTAGGGCATTCCACGGCCTCACTACGCTTTGTGTAAAGAACCTACCTCTGACCTCTGTCCTATATCTATTACCCCTCAGTTTAAAGTTATGTCCCCTCGTGCCAGCCATTTCCATCCGCGGGAGAAGGCTCTCACTGTCCACCCTATCCAACCCCCTAATCATTTTGTATGCCTCTATTAAGTCTCCTCTAAACCTTCTTCTCTCCAACGAAAACAACCTCAAGTCCATCAGCCTTTCCTCATAAGATTTTCCCTCCATACCAGGCAACATCCTGGTAAATCTCCTCTGCACCCGCTCCAAAGCCTCCACGTCCTTCCTATAATGCGGTGACCAGAACTGTACGCAATACTCCAAATGCGGCCGTACCAGAGTTCTGTACAGCTGCAACATGACCTCCTAACTCCGGAACTCAATCCCTCTACCAATAAAGGCCAACACTCCATAGGCCTTCTTCACCACCCTATCAACCTGGGTGGCAACTTTCAGGGATCTATGTACATGGACACCTAGATCCCTCTGCTCATCCACACTTTCAAGAACTTTTCCATTAGCCAAATATTCCACATTCCTGTTATTCCTTCCAAAGTGAATCACCTCACACTTCTCTACATTAAACTCCATTTGCCACCTCTCAGCCCAGCTCTGCAGCTTATCAATATCCCTCTGTAACCTGCTACTTCCTTCCACACTATCGACAACACCACCGACTTTAGTATCGTCTGCAAATTTACTCACCCACCCTTCTGCGCCTTCCTCTAGGTCATTGATAAAAATGACAAACAGCAACGGCCCCAGAACAGATCCGTGTGGTACTCCACTTGTGACTGAACTCCATTCTGAACATTTCCCATCAACCACCACCCTCTGTCTTCTTTCAGCTAGCCAATTTCTGATCCACATCTCTAAATCACCCTCAATCCCCAGCTTGTGAGCTTTGCTGGCAAGGACAGCATTTATAGCCCATGGAACCTACCGTTAGGAAGGTGGTGGTGAGCTGCCTTCTTGGACCGCTGCAGTCCATGTGGTGTGGGCACACCCACAGTGCCATTAGGGAAGGAGTTCCGGGATTTTGACCCAGCGACAGTGAAGGAGCACCAGTATATTTCCAAGTCAGGATGGAGTGTGGCTTGGAGAGGAACTTGCAGGTGGTGGCGTTCCTATGTGCCTGCTGCCCTTGTCCTTCTAGATGGTGGATGTCGTGGGTTTCGAAGATATTGCTGATGAAACCTTGATGAATTGCTGCAGCTGTAATTCATCTCAATAATAATAATCTTTATTGTCACAAGTATACTTACATTAACATTGCAATGAAGTTACTGTGAAAAGCCCTTAGTCGCCACATTCCAGCGCCTGTTCAGGTTCAGAGAGGGAGAATTCAGAATATCCATATTACCCAACAGCACATCTTTCAGGACTTGTGGGAGGAAACCGGAGCACCCGGAGAAAACCCATTCAGGCACAGGGAGAACGTGCAAACTTCGCACAGACAGTGACCTAGGCCGGGAATCAAACCTGGGACCCTGGAACTTTGATGCAACAGTGCTAACCACTGTGCTACCGTGCCGTCCTAAAGCGAAGGTCAGGAAGTGGCAGACCTTTTGACAGAAATCCTTTCCTACTGATAATGGAGGAGACCATAATGTTTAAATGTGTTTTAACTCCGCCTGGGTAAAGCACTCTAACTGCATCTTCTTGTACTATAGAAATGTAAATAGTTGTAAGTTACGTTCAAATAATGTGCTGACCGAAGCGCAATAGGCCAAATGGTCCTTTCTCATTTTATACTGTTCCATGTGAAAAATAATCTTACTTTGATGCAGATATACTCATTCAGTTGTTTCTCTCTGATTTGAAAAGGGCTGGTGACAGCAGCCAACAGGAGCATACCAGCGTCTGTATTAATAAACATAAAAGATGTGCAAACCCTCATCTGTCATTTTATTTTTACACTTATCAACTCAATATAAGGTTTTTGTCACTCCTGACGTGACCTCATACATATAATTAAATTCTCGTGCAGCTTTTTTTTAAGACAAAAGAACACAGTCATTCAACACCACCATGACAGATTGGAGAACACAAAATTACAGATAACTGAGCTACGCCTGAGAAGCAGAAAGAGAGAACCCACTAATTTGCAAAATACATTTGCGCTGTAAAACCCAGAATATAATTTCACAGTATAACAGGCTTGTAGTACCTTTGGAAACAAATTTTAAGTCAATGATAACTAAATTTAAGGCAGATGAAAAACATTTTATTTTAATGCAAAAAATGGGAATCTACCAGGCAAGTTAACAGAGAAAATCAATGTGGTGGTTAAGATGTAGCTAGAAGCTGGGCAGGATAGTTAGGATTAGGATAGAGGGATGACCTCAATGGATTTAATGGGGATTTCCAGTTCTCAGCTGTTCTTGCATTGTAAGTAGTTGAGTAAATCTTCATGGTGGAAGAATGCCTAAGTTTCAGCAACATTCCTTGATCAAAAGACTCAAGCAAGATTTTGCTGCAGGTATGTCAAAAGGAGAATGAATTATACGCTTGGCATTCATTTCCCTAACAGGATTGCAACACAAACTGGGATTACACTTTGAGTTGTGAGACTTCCTTTGCTGCTCTTGAAAATTCACTGAAAACCTTAATAGCCTTAGTGATGAGTATGCTTACTCTGAGTTTCTGAACCACCGAAAGAGAAGCGTAGAACTTACAGCAAGGCCAACTTGACCATAATTGGATCTACACTGCTTTGTATTTCAAGACCAGCGTACTGATGATCGCCTACCTATCACCTTTCCCGGTATGCTGATAAGCTTCTTTTAAGCTGTTATATTTACCCCATGTATTTTTACAATAAATGGAAAATCATTTCGCTTTTATTTCACCGATATGACATAAATGTGTCAGACTTGGACAACAGCTACATTTGTGTTTGATATTAAACTGCAACAGTGTGGATTGTGTCAAAAACACAGAGTGGTAAATAGGTGCTATAATCTGATGGTTCTGTTTTTATGGTTGGATCATGGTTGGGTCACTAATGTGTAGATATTTCCACCAAATAAACAAACGTTGAAGAGGGGGTCCATAGACATGCCACTCCAATTAAAGTTGCTGCAATGTAAGCAAGCTAGGGTTTAGAAATGCGTAGCATTGATGCTGTCAGCTAGAACAAACTTATAATATGTTTAAGCCACCCCCATTTCTGTCAACCAAACTGTGGTAATTGTACCATATTTATATTGAGCTGTGCTGTTAACAAAGTTGTAAAAGGAAATCCTGATTATCTGGTGTTTGAAATCGTAAGATCCCTATCATTTGTGTCAACAGCAGGGAGCCCATTTGCAGAGATGTAGGTTGGAGAATCACAGCGTACGTCTCCATATCAAAAGCCAGCAAAATAAATGGGAAAGATTAACTTCAAATTCATAAAGCAGACTGTCCAGCTCAAAGCTGGACACGTCATAACCTTACTTGAGTTGATAGAAGATTACTGTTGTTTGCTCGAATAGCCTTAGAAAATACAAGTTGTTTGTGTTGTTGACTGTGAGTCTTTGCTGCAATTTTCCTCAGAGAAACGACTAACAATGATGGTCGCTCTCTTATGCCTTTACAGTAATGAAGCGTGAACCATATTCTTGTCTGATATAACCCGCAAGAGGGGAGGAACCAGTTAACCTCTCCATGAGGTTCTTGGAATATGAGCTTCCCTGTTGAGGGGCAGGGGCCCATCAGCAGAGTAAATGGATTCTCGCATGAACACCGGCCCAGATGGGAGCCGAGCATGTGTAGTCCCGGCTGGGCCCTGAAATGTACTGTGCATATAGTTTACTTTGTAATAAAACATTCTTCTTCATGCCTCTCGTTTAGACTCCTCTGTAGCCACTAAATTGTCCCAAGGGTTCCAAAGGTTGGTTAAAGATTGCAAAGTGTGTTATTTCGATTCCTTTTCTCCCGCATCTCAAGGATGCTGAACCCTTGTTGAATTATGGTTCATTGGATATCAACTGCCATCTGGTACTTCATTCAAGTAGTTACTCTCAGTGTGTGGCATTGCAGCTGCACCTGATCTTTACCTCAACTGGTCTCCGCAGAGGGAGCTGGAAAACAGGATGATTTTCTTTTTACCCTCCCTGAGGTCTGTTATATCTCTGTCATTGCCGGCCCACTTTGGATCAATTAATTCAGCACAGATCATGGATGAAGCCCATGACCTCCAGGTCTGTATGATTCATGCAGAAATTATATTACGGACTGTTTCCATTGCCTGTATTACTACGATAACTCCGTCACCCTGCTGTTCAGTCTGTCCTGTTTGCATTTGCTAGATTTATGCATCCAAAGTTAGTTCAAGCACTTTTGCAACCTTACCAGCCTTCCTGATGTTTGAGATCATGACCAGACCCAAAATTGACCCAGTTTTCTTTTTAAAGGTCTATTTCTTTATGGGATGTGGGACAACTGGTAACCCCCATCCCTATTTGACCTTAAACTTAGTGGCTCGCTCAGCCATTTAAGAGTCAGCCAGATTGCTGTGGGGTCTGGAAATACATGTAGGCCAGACCAGGTAAGGATGGAAGATTTCCTTCCCTAAAGGGCATTAGTGAGCCAGATGGGTTATTGTAATAATTAATGGTGTTTCATGATCACTAATACTGAGACAAGCTTGCAATTCCAGATTTTATTAATTCAATTGAAATTTCATTGGCTGCCTGTGGTGGGATTTGAACCCATATCCCCAGAGCATTAGTATGGGCCTCAACGTTACTAGTCCAGTGACATTACCACCATGCCATTCTAAGGAGGCCAGTTTAGCTCAGTTGGCTGGGAAGTTGCTTTGTGACTCAAAGCAAAGCCAACAGTGTGGGTTCAATTCCTGTACCAGCTGAGGTTATTCATGAAGATCTGGCCTTCTCGATCTTGCCTCAGGTATGGTGACCCTCGATTGAATCACCACCCATCAGCTCTCCCCCTCAAAGTGGAAATCAGCCTATGGTTATCTGGGACCAAGGTGGGATGACTTTTATGGTAAAGTCATTATCAGGGAGTGCTTTGCTCTGTCCAATATTATTATTGCAACTATGTACTGCTGTGGAAGTCACATTATCTGATGGTGTAGCAGGCAACCTGCCCCAGGTATCTGCCATCGCAGACCTGAGCTGTGCGTGGAAAATGGGGCAATCAGCATTCAAGTTGTCATGCCCTCGAACTCCTTCTTTTAACCAGTGTGGAAATGCTTGACCTCTATTTGGGAGATACAAACATATGAATAATGATGGTGTTTAAGGTGGCACTTCATCTCTGCATGGCTAAGTCTGCAGGTGTTTCCCTACATTGTCTGTGGCTGAAAACAGCCCCTTGGAAATCCTCAAGTGATCAGATGTGGGCTAATAGAAATGGGACTGTTCTCGCCACTGATTAGTGAAAGAACATGGTGCTAATCTGTGAAAATTTGGATTTCATTTTGAAAATGGAGATACGGTAGTTGAAAGGAAAGGGCAAAAACATTGCTGAAACTAAAAAGACACTAAAGAGAGCCAAAACTCAAAAGACAAAAGAGAGAAAGAAAATCAAAAACTCACACCAAATAATCACAAATAAGGAATTAATGACAAAAAATCTTTTCTTCTTAATTAATGACTGAAATTTGATTATGAAAGGCTATCATCTATTTGGCTCGATATGCATTTTATATTTGTGCAATGTGACGATAAATTAAAGGATGTCTTTAGGAGGCAGAACATTGCTTTTTTTGAGGTAAATTTACATGTGGACAGAAACAGATGGCAATGTGCTGGCAAAGTGTCATCAGGAAAGATTAGTCAGGATTGGTGCTGGGAAACCTGTGTGACCGAGGGGCTGTCCAGTAAATAGAATCGGCCCCAAGGGTCATAGCTATCTTTAAAAGTCTGAACATGTGTGTAAAATTCCATTTAAAGGGGCTTTCAAGTTAATCCCAGCTGAATGTGAACGTGTGTTTGTTTTTAATGTTAGAAAACCTAGATGGAGATCAATAATGAAGGCCACTGGCCAAATTGTTAAAGAATAGAGGAGGAAGACAAGGCGAATCAAGGAGAGGTGATTAATGCCCAGATTTGGCGAGAGAACGTGGGCCAAACTGAACAAGTAAAGAATTTGGGGGCAAGGTGCGGGATAGCACCGAAGCTTGACTTCAACAGAGTGAGAATGCTGGAGATTGTGGACGTGCAAGAATTGGGCGGAATATTGAGAAATTAAATAAGTTGAATTAAGATAAAAACAAATAAAGTGATTGGAAGAATATAATAGAGAGAGAGGGACATAAAGACCACTCAGAATACTGAACATGTGTGTAGGCTTTTTGTCTTCCTCTGAGAGGTAGAATTCCTACAGACAGTTTGAACAAGCCCGACCATTCTGCACTATCCTGTCCGCTATATAAATGTTGAATTTGAAATGGCAGGCAAACCAAAGATAACGAGTTGCTGGCAGTCGCTTGCACTTGGACAGCATGGCAAATTAAACAATCTTATAAATTGCCCCAGGGCAATTAGCTGCTCAAGGTCTATAAAGCGCTGATTTTCCTTCATTTCCCTCAAGAGGTGAACGGCAACGCCCGACTCCATTGGAAATCCCACTCTGAGCCAGCCCGGATATTTGTATATTAGCAGTAGGACCGGGTGAAAACGTACAATTCTCTTGCGGTTTGATTTCTTACAAGCTGCCATTTGTCAATGTGAAACAAAGAAATTATTTTATAAATACAAACATTTCTGTGGATATGTTTAATATTTTAACATGTTTAAATTAGATGGGAAGTGCGGCTTTGACCAAACTCATGAATGAGTCGGGAAAGTTATCATTTAAATAGCACACTGCTGGAAAGGATTAAATCACAGGAACAGCTAAGGGGAACTGCTGATAGGATTGCAGTTCGATGGTTCTATTGTCAGCGATACTGTCTGTGCAAAAAAGTCTTGCCTGGGAGGGATACTAAACAGGGATGAAAAGAATATGAAAGTACTGTATATGTTATTGAAATATTAGTGTAATCCATTAAAAAGCTATCAAAATCAAATGAACCTAGACATCGTTTTTCAATTAAAGAGGATGGTGAAGTTTGATCAATTCTATTGAAAACTCATTAGTTGCCGGTTAAAAATTAGCATAATTAAAACTAAAATTAAAACTCTTCTCTCCAGTCATAACAGATAATCGACTGTGAAAGTGCATTCGAATACGTTTGTCTTCAAATAATGAAAAATAAGTGTCTAATAGCCAAAAAAGGAGAACCACATCCATCCTGCTGACCATCCAAACCACTCCGCTCCCTGTCTGTAAAAAGGATTTTTTTTCCGGAATCTGCAATGTAATGAGGCTAGGGCCATTAAAAAAACAAAACAAACATAAAATGTATAGTTTTAGGTTACAGGAAACCAGACTATGCATATTGACAGATAACTTACTGAAGGCCAACTGGATCTTGGGCAATATGGGATAGAGTCAAAATCTCATGGTGCATCAATGACACTGTACAATTAAGCCACTAATGTGGTGCTGGGCCTGATGGTTCCTGGTGGACTTTTTCTTAGCAGGCTGGGATGGTGGCTTTGGCAAATATGCAAGGTTTCTAGCCCACCACCTTCCACCCACTCCCGTTCTGTTCCTTATAGTACAGGGGGTGGGCACCTGACAGCTCAACCTCAGGCCTTTTGAGCCCCGCGATTGCCTAATCTGCCTCCACTGCCATAAAACACCTGGCCAAAGTGCAAAGGTCAATTTTGAAATGGCTTCTTTGAAAAGATGGGAAGGAATCAGGGGCTCATCAGTCAGAGTGTGCCCTGTGCTCATCTAGGGCCCCCCCCCTCCATGAGATGTGAACCCCCCACCTTTGTTTCTCCCCGCTAGCCCTCAAAAATACCCCACCACTCCCTTCTCCCTGTACCTAGGTTGTCTGATCCTTCCCTGCCCTAAAACCTTGAGACTTAGAGTCATAGAGTCATAGATGTTTACAGCATGGAAACAGGCCCGTCGGCCCAGCTTGTCCATGCCACCCAGTTTCTATCACTAATTTAGTCCCACTTGCCCGCATTTGGCCCATATCCTTCTATGCCCAGCCTGCCCATGTAACTGTGTAACTGTTTTTTAAAGGAAAAAATTGTACCCGCCTTTACCACTGCCTCTGGCAGCCCGTTCCAGATGCTCACCACCCTCTGTGTGAAGAAATTTCCCCTCTGGTCTCTTTTGTATCACTCCCCTCTCACCTTAAACCTATGCCCTCTAGTTCTAGACTCCTCTACCTTTGGGAAAATATGTTGACTATGTATCTTATCTATGTTCCTCATTATTTTATAGACCTCTCTAAGATCACCCCTAAGCCTTCTACGCTCCAGGGAAACAAATCCCAGCCTATCCAGCCTCTCCTTATAACTCAGAACATCAAGTCTTGACTATTTCCGGTCAACATGATCGTTTTCCCAGAGCCTGCTTGCATTCCCAGCAGCATCCACTACTGAGTTCTGGCACTGCTAGAGCTGTCACCCAATTAGGTTGGCTGGCAGGTCTCGAGGGTGGCGCTTTTGTCCACTGAGGGACAGAAACCTGACCATTAGTCTGTTTAGCATACCCCCAATGTGTTATTGCAGTGGGGTTGACTGTTTGAAAGAGGGGAAGAGGACAGGGGACAGGGTGGGGTCATGAGCAGTCTGCCCCTCCCCGCCCTTCTCACCATGAAGTCCAGCTCATGCCTGCAAATGGAATACCATGGACAGTTCTGTCCTTATACCAGGACACAGATATCCATCATTGGAATCAAAGGGCAGTCAACTTGATGGATAGTGTCTGAACCATGAGAACAGGTTAAAGGGCTGTTGGGGTGGGTTTTGTTGTTCACATTTATTTTAAAATATTCATTCTCAGGATATTAGGTAACACTATCGACGTGGGCATTTACTGCCTATGTGCCCTTAGAGCAGAAGATTGTCACCTGGTGTATAGCTCCATTAATACATTGCTTTCATTGTGGAGTTATTGAATTATTTTAATGGGAATGTCTGCTTTAAACCAGACTGATGACTTGTGAAACAAAAATGACAATCTTGGGTTAAATGCAGTCATGGCTATATACAGCATGGTAGCACAGTGGGTAGCACTGTTGCTTCACAGCGCCAGGGTCCCAGGTTCGATTCCCGGCTTGGGTGACAGTCTGTGCGGAGTCTGCATGTTCTCCCTGTATCTGCGTGGGTTTCCTCTGGGTGCTCTGGTTTCATCCCAAAGACGTGCTGTTAGGTAATCTGGGCAGTCTGAATTCTCCCTCAGTGTACCTGAACAGGCGCCGGAGTATGGCGATTAGAGGCTTTTCACAGTAACTTCATTGCAATGTAAATGTAAGCCTACTTCTGACAATAAATATTATTATTATATTATTATACATGCTTGTCATAAAAGAGAATGCAGAAGATGCATAAAGCATCATTTCCCAGTTCCACATTCACAGCAGGGAGCTGTGGGTTGGATAGTCAGTACCACATGTAGTTGATCCTGTTCCTTATTTGAATAGCAGTATCTTCCCAACCCTTTTGATATCAATTCAGCATCATTCCCTGATAGGCCTGTTCCTGTGCTGTACTTTTCTTTGTTCTTTTAGAAGATTGTAGTTTAGTCGGGCAGCATGGTCGGCACAGGCTTGGAGGGCCGAAGGGCCTGTTCCTGTGCTGTACTTTTCTTTGTTCTTTGATATCCCCTCCTCTTCCAAAGGAATTGCCTCATGTTTGGGAAAGGTTTTGTGAATAACAGCAGCATATCCGTAACTACCTAAGTGTTCATTTGCCATGGGCGAACTCAGACAATAACAGCTGAACTTTGCAGTAACAGTGAAGTCCCACATTCGGGTGATGTAATTGAACCAGCACCTCCGGGGGATAAAGCACCAGCCACATTAGAACATTAAATGACAGACTTTTCAAGAGCTATTGGAATGGAAGAAGAATCAAACAGTGAGCACGTGAATAATATTTGAGTTGAAACCAAATGGTGGTGAGAGCTGAATTAATAACAGATGAACCAGAGCAAAGGTAGCCTAAGTTTAATGAAAGGAGGAACGCAACCAGAAATGCGAATAAGGGATGATTGGGCCAACGCGATGTCCATGTTGTCCAATAACCCCCAACGGCCACATGAGGAATTTGAGGCAAGAGATTTTTTGAGGAGAAACATTCAAAAAATTAGGTATTATGCAAATAAAAATACCTGTTTATTTTTGTGAAGAGGAATTTTTGTATTTTTTTTCTTGGAAAAAAACTTGGGGCGGGATTCTGAAATGAAACGAAAATCACTTATTGTCACAAGTAGGCTTCAAATGAAGTTACTGTGAAAAACCCCTAGACGCCACATTCCGGCGCCTGTTCGGGGAGGCTGGTACGGGAATTGAACCGTGCTGCTGGCTTGCCTTGGTCTGCATTCAAAGCCAGCTCTTTAGCCCTGTGCTAAACAGATTCTCTGTCCCGCCGCACCCGTTTTCCGCTGCGGCTTGCCCCCCCCGGCAGCAGAATTCTCCATCCCGGCAGTCGGCCAATGGGATTTCCCATTGTGGGCACTCCCACCATCGGGAAATCCACGGGTGTGAGTGCGCTGCTGGCCTAATGGAGGATCCCGCCGACAGAGAATCCAGCCCTTGGTATTCCTTAATAAGGGAATTAACAAGTGGTGTGCAAGGAATGTTCAAAGTAGAATAATCATGCATGGATGTTGGATGGGGCTGGCTTGACAGGTAGAATAGCCTGTCCTCACTCTGGAATTTCCCATAGATCGTATAGGACCAGGAAAGACTTGCCATAAAGCTAGTTGAATTTATAAGCAAACTGCTCTCAATCCCCACTCCATCGAATGTGGCCGGAATTCTCCAGCTGTTCGCTGGCAGCAGAATGCTCTGGTCCCACTGGCAGCACACTCCTGCCCGCGGGTTTCCCGGCAGTGTGGGGTGGCCTCAATGGGAATTCTCCCCACAAAGAGCTCTGGATGCTCTGATATCTTGAAGACTGCCACTAATGGGTAGCAGGGTAGCACATGTGGCTAGCACTGTGGCTTCACAGCGCCAGGGTCCCAGGTTCGATTCCCTGCTGGGTCACTGTCTGTACGGAATCTGCACATTCTCCCCGTGTCTGGGTGGGTTTCCTCCGGGTGCTCTGGTTTACTCCCACAGTCCAAAGATGTGCAGGTTAGGTGGATTGGCCATGATAAATTGCCCTTAGTGTCCAAAAACGGTTAGGAGGGGTTATTGGGTTATGGGGATAGGGCTTAAGTGGGTCAGTGCAGACTCGATGGGCTGAATGGCCTCCTTCTGCACTGTATGTTCTATGTTAATGGGCATGGCTCCATTTTCACCCACCACTGCCTTGGACATAGCTTGAAAAATATGGTCCAGAATCTACTCAACTTGGGACAGGACCAGAACATGTGGGTGTGGTTGACACCGCTCACATTTATCCTCCACCTCCGGAAGGAACCTGCTCATATGTGTCCTGGTCAGGCGTGCCCTGTGCACCAACTTGAGTTGCATTAGACTTAGTCCTGTGCATGAGGAGATGGAGTTTACCCTGTTCCTTGTTTGAATGGCAGTATCTTCCCAACGCTCTCCATTCAGCGTCGTTCCCTGATATCCCCTTCCAAAGGAATTGCCTCATGTTCCTGTGCTGTACTTTTCTTTGTTCTTTGTCCTTTTGGTAGCGAGGTGCCAAGTTTTCACTCTGCCACCCTGCTGGCAAAACTGACACCATGAACACTGTTAAGAATAATGGGATAAACTGTATTCTTTGCATGGCACAACTACTCACATAATTCTAAATAAGATCCTTTAAACGGTACTTTATAAATATTGTAGCTCGGGACTTCCAGTGGCGACCATGGAGTGAGCGGTCGCACATTTGACAGCACCCGCTCGTGGTGGTATTTTTCTGGCCTTTATGCCGGTTTGTTGCAGGAATTTTGTAGAGGTAAGGTGCGGAAGTGAGAGCAGAACATATTGACCCCCTCGTTCATGGAGCTGCGGTCCAGAAGTAATCGGAAAAGAACGAACCAGGTGGTGGTGGCGAGTGAGGAGTGGACAACGCGCGTGGAGATGGCGGACAAACAGGGTCGGACCCTGTCAGCTCAGTGGTCGATGGACCAGTTGGTGAGCTTAAATGAGAAGTTCACCCAACGGCGGAAGGAGAGTGCAAAGGACCTGGCCCGGGCGGTGGACTCAATCAAGGCAGTGGTTGACCGCATGGAGATGAGACTGGCAGCCCAGGGACAGGCGATTCAGAGGTTGGAGGAGCAGGCGGGGGAACAGGAGGCACAGTCCACCTCGATGGCAGCAGAGATTGGGATGCTGCGTGACCAGCAGAAGAGATTGCTAGTGAAAGTGGAGGACCTGGAAAATTGTTCTCGGAGGCAGAGCATTCGGATCGTGGGCCTGCCGGAGGGAATCGAAGGATCGGACGCTGGTGCATATGTGGGGAAGATGTTGGAGAAGCTGCTGGGAGTAGGTGCGTTTGATCGACCATTGGAGGTGGATCGGGCCCACAGGGCACTGATGTGCAAGCCCCAGGTGGGTGAGCTGCCGAGGGCGATGGTAGTACGATTACATCGATTCCTGGACAAGGAAGGTATTTTGAGGTGGGCCAGGCAGACGAGGCGATGCACTTGGGAAAATGTCGAGATCCGGGTGTACCAGGACCTGGGAGCAGAGCTTGCGAAGAGGAGGGCGAGCTTTAATAACGTCAAATCGGCCCTATACAAGAAGGACATAAAGTTTGGTCTACTGCACACGACTCGCCTATGGGTGTCCTATGGGGGCCGGGAGTTGTACTTTTGCTCGGCGGAGGAGGCAGTGGACTTTATGAAGGAGAATAGACTGGCAGGAGAAGGAGGACTGAGGTGATCTGAACTATGTTCTGTAAGTACTTTGGGTTTGCGTTCTTTGGATTTATTTCGGAGATTTTGCCTGTTTCTTTATATTTTTTTGGTCCTGTTTGGGGTTAGGCTGATATGTAGTTCTTTGTTAAGGGAAGAGGGCCGGGTCTTTGGGTTTGGACCTTGGGAGGATGGTTTGTTTGTTTTTACTTCTTGCCTTTGTTTCGATTGTTTCGAATGTTTGCACTAAGAGTGGGGGATGAGATCCTGCACGTCATGGGCGGGGCCTGCCAGGCTAGCTGGGTGGGCTAGTTCACGGAAGCAAAATGGGGGGTGAGCTGAAGACCGATGTGGGGGTGAGGATGGGAGGGTGAGGGGGAATGGGGGGTTGGGTGGGGGTGGGGAAAACTAGACTGCTGATGGCGAGGGGACTTTCAAGGTGGAGGAGGTGGAGGGTTGATGACGATAGTTGCCCGAGGGCAGGCCAGGTCAGGTGCTGGACATGGGCCGAAGACTGGCCGAGGAGAGGTTATGGTTGATTGGCAGGGGAGGGGGCCGGGGTGCCTCCCGACCAGGCTGGTCACGTGAAACGTTCGGGGACTGAATGGGCCAGTCAAAAGGGTCCGTGTGTTCGCGCATTTGAGGCAACTGAAGATGGACGTGGCTATGTTGCAGGAGACACATCTGAAGATGGGGACCAGGTTAGGTTAAGGAAGGGATGGGTTGGGCAGGTGTTCCATTCGGGATTAGACTTTTATACGAGGGGGGTGGCAAGCCTGTAAATAATCGGGTGGCGTTCAAGGTGGGGAGTATAGAGGCGGACCCTGGGGGTAGATATATTATGGTTAGTGGGAAATTGGAGGGAATGGCCAAGGTATTGGTAAATATATATGCCCCAAACTGGGATGACGTTGAGTTTGTTCGACGGGTGCTGGGGAAGATCCCGGACTTGGACTCACATCGAATGATTATGGGGAGAGATTTTAACACGGTCCTGGATCGAAGGCTGGATCAGTCGAGTGCCAGGTCTGGGAAGGTATCAGCTATGGGGAAAGTATCAGCTATGGCAAAGCAGCTGCGGGGATTTATGGAGCGTATGGGCGGAGGGTGGGGGGGGGGGGGGGCAGCGGGGTTGATCCGAGGAGATTTGGGAGGCCAAGGAGTAAGCAGTTTTCATTCTACTTCCATGTGAACAAGGTGTATTCCCGGATAGACATCTTTGTGTTGGACAAAATGCTGCTGGCTGAGGGGGCAGATGCTGAATTTTCAACAATTGTGGTGTCAGACCACGCCCCACACTGGGTAGAACAGCAAGTTAACAAAGGAAAGGCCCAGCGTCCGCAGTGGAGGTTAGATGTGGGGCTATTAGCGGAGGAGGAAATGTGCGAGCGGGTGAGGGAGGCCATTCGAGGGATAAAGATCAAGGACACAGGTGAGGTTTTGGCTGGGGTGGTGTGGGAGGCACTGAAGGCTAATATTAGGCGGGAACTCATCACAATTCGGGCCCATAAGGAGAAGGCTGAGCGGGTGGAGTTAGACAGGCTGGTAGGCAAAATTGTACAGATGGACAGGAGGTATGCAGAGTCTCCAGATGACGGGCTTCTGAAGGAGCGTCAGAGACTACAGCTGGAATTTGGGCTCCTGAATTGTGATGAGTTCCCGCCTAATATTAGCCTTCAGTGCCTCCCACACCACCCCAGCCAAAACCTCACCTGTGTCCTTGATCTTTATCCCTCGAATGGCCTCCCTCACCCGCTCGCACATTTCCTCCTCCGCTAATAGCCCCACATCTAACCTCCACTGCGGACGCTGGGCCTTTCCTTTGTTAACTTGCTGTTCTACCCAGTGTGGGACGTGGTCTGACACCACAATTGTAAGGCAGGTAAGGCAGAGGGACAGCTGAGGAGAGTAAAGGGGCGTTCTATGAATATGGTGAAAAAACAGCAGGATGCTGGCGCATCAGCTGAGGAAACAGGAGGCGGCGAGAGAGATTGGGGAACTAAGAGATACAGGGGGGAAGGTGATTTTGGATCCGGCGGGGGTGAATGATGTGTTTCAGGAATTTTATAGTGGATTGTATAAATCGGAACCCCCAGCCGGGGAGGGGGGTATGAAGCGATTTCTGGGGGGGCTGGAGTTTCCAAGGATAGATGAGGAGTTGGTGGAGGTCCAATTGGGCTTGGGGAGATTATAGACAGATTGGGGGCGATGCAATCGGGTAAAGCCCCGGGACCTGACGGATACCCGGTTGAGTTTATAAAAAGTTTTCAGGGCTGTTGGGGCCACTCCTGGCAAAGGCTTTTAAAGAGTCCAAAGAGCAGGGAGTGCTTCCCCCAACATTATCACAAGCATCGATTTCCCTTATTTTGAAGCGGGATAAAGATCCGGAGAGCTGTGGGTCATATAGGCCAATCACCCTGTCGAATGTGGATGCAAAATTGCTGGCAAAGATCATGGCCATGCGCATAGAGGATTGTGTCCAGGGGTAATAGGGAGGGCCAGACAGGATTTGTGAAGAGACAACACTTCACGTCCAACATTAGGTGGCTCCAAAATGTAATAATGATGCCTGCGGAGGGGCGTGAGGTTGAAGTGGTGGTGGCCATGGACGCAGAAAAGGCCTTTGATCGGGTGGAGTGGAAGTACCTGTGGGATATCTTGGGAAGGTTTGGGTTCGGGCAGGGATTTGTGCATTGGGTGCGGTTGCTATATTAGGCACTGGTGGTGAATGTAAGGACCAATCGGGTTTGATCAGGGTATTTTAGTCTGTGTAGGGGGACAAGGCAGGGGTGTCCACTCTCCCCACTACTGTTTGCCCTGGCCATAGAGCCTTTGGCAATGCAGCTGAGGGCATCGAACATTTGGCGGGGGATAGTGAAGGGGGGGTGGAACATAGGGTCTTACTCAACACGGAAGATTTACTCCTTTATATAACAGACCCGTTGGGGAGAATCGCAGGAATTATGGGAAAACTGGAGGAATTTGGCCGGTTCTCAGGTTACAAACTGAATATGGGCAAGAGTGAGGCTGTTGCGATCCAGGCAAGGTGGCAGGAGAGGAGACTGAGGGAGTGATGCACTAAGCATCAAGAACCACAAAGACATGTGAGACTTTAACTAAGGCTTTAATATACTACATGGGAGGCTTACCCGACACAGACGACCCCAGACAGAATGGGGCCGGTCCCAGAAGAGGGTTCTTATACGTAACTCCCGGGGGAGTGGCTAAGGCGGAGCTCTCCGTGGCCAGTCGGGTTACCTACCAGTGACCGAACCTCTGCAGAGCTACAGTACAATACACAGTATTACAGGGCCACGTTACACACAACTATTATATACTATGTACAATTGTAGGGAAGTACAGTGGTGTATCACCACAGGGAGATGCCGTTCAAAGTAGTGGGAAGGACATTTAGGTACCTGGGGATTCAGGTGGCAAGGGAGTGGGGTTAACTAAATTTGGGCAGGGCGATTGAGCAAATGAAAGGGGACTTCCGTAGGTGGGAAGTGCTCCCGCTGTCATTGGCAGGGAGGGTACAGACTGTGAAGATGACAGTTCTCCTGAGATTGCTGTTCATGTTTCAGTGTCTTCCAATCTTCACCCCCAAGGCATTCTTTAGGAAAATGAATGCGGCGATCTTGGGTTTTATATGGGCCGGGAAAGCCCCGAGGCTGAAGAAGGTCCTTCCTGAGCAGGGGTGCGGGGAGGGGGGCTTGGCCCTTCCGAACTTTATTAACTATTACTGGGCGGCCAATATTTCGATTCTTAGGAAATGGGTAATAGGGGAGGGGTCAGTGTGGGAGCGAGTGGAGGCGGAATCTTGCAAAGGCACGAGCCTGAAGGCTCTGATAACGACACCTTTGCCGTTCTCGTCGGCTCGTTACTCCACAAGCCCAGTGGTAGTGGCAGCCCTGAGAGTGTGGGGACAATGGAGGTAACACATGAGACTGGAGGGGGCATCAATGTGGTCACCGATCTGTGATAATCACAGGTTTGCTCTGGGGGGGGCTGGATGGGAGCTTTAGGAGGATGCAGTGGGTAGGGATTGAGAGATTTGGGGATCTCTTCATTGAGGAGGGTTTCCCAAGCCTGGAGGAGCTAGAGGAGGAGTTTAAGTTACCGGGCGGAACGGTACCGGATTTTGTCCGGAGGCAAGTTCCAAGCTTCCCTCGCCTCCCTCTAAGGGGACTACAGAATGAGGTGATATCTAAAACAGTGGGGGGGGGGGGGGGTGCGCGCACGGGGGGGGGGGTCTCAGAAATATATAAGGAACTGATGGAGTGGGAAGGGGTCCCAATTGGGGAGGTGAAGAGGAAGTGGGAGGAAGAGTTGAGAGGGGAGTTGGAAGTCGGGCTATGGGAGCAGACCCTGAGGAGAGTCAATGCAACCTCGTTGTGTGACAGGCTCAGCCTGATCCAGTTCAAGGTGGTCCACAGGGCTCTTATGACGGTGGCCCGGACGAGTTCTCAGAAGTCATGTCAAAGGTCCTGGAAGGGGAGGTGGAGGTGACTATGAGTCCAGAGGTGGCAATATTTGGAGTATCGGAAAATCTGGGAGCCCAGGAGGGAGGAAAGGCCGACATTTTGGCCTTTGCCTCCCTGGTGGCCCGTTGACGGATTTTGCTGGGGTGGAGGAACTCGGAGCTTCCAAAGTCGGGGGTCTGGGTCAGTGACAGGGCAGGGTTTCTTAGGCTGGAGAAGATTGAGTTTGCCTTAAGGGGTTCACTACAGGGGTTCGCTCGGAGGTGGCAGCTGCTCATCGACTTCTTTAAGGAAAATTGACCGTCAGCAGGGTGGGGGGGGGGGGGTGGTGGTGGGGGTGGGGGTGAGGGGGAAAGGGGAGGCATGGAAGTGAAGAATAAGGGCAGGGAATCTAATGTATGGGTAGCTAGGAGTTAGAGTGGGAGGAAGTTGGGTATGTTATTGTGGGTTTTTTGCGTGTGTTGGACCGTTCTGTTGTTTACAATGTTAAAATATTTTCATAGTTGTAATTTCATGAAATTTAAAAATTATAAACACCTCAATAAAATATTTTAAAAAAAAATTATTGTAGCTTGTGGCAGGTTCAGGTTTAAGTGGGCCGTCTTGAAAAATGATCATTGTGATGGGGAGAAAAGTGAAAGGTAATGGTATTGTCATGAGATTAACGTTCCTAGTGACTAGGAATTGGGCAGATGCAGTAGCAGATACAATAAACTGAATGTTGGAATGTTCTGTGCCTATTTCTATGCTGAACCTTTTGCAAACATGCAATGAATAGAAAGCAGTAGATGCTACAGCAACATTTTTCATCAATTTATAATGCTGTTTAATGACCTGTTATCAAACCCATTAGCAATATATTTTTCTCAGTATCATACATTTTACACTGACAATTTAAAAGGAAGCGCTGCACTCGTAGGCGATTTTAAGCCATTTTAAACTGACCTTAATCTTGACCTTGTATTTTTTCCGTGTTGTTGCCACAGGACTGATAATGGATCGATGGAATTTAAAATATTCTCATGGGTACTTTATCATACAACAAAGCTAAAGGTCTCCAGTTGCTTGCTTCCAAACCAGTAATTCCTTCTTTTTAATAAAACGCTGGGTGGCATTCTCCCGTGCCCCCGCAGTGGAATCAATGCTGGGTGGGTGGAGTAGAATTTGGCAGGGGAACCAAAAATTGGTTTCACGCTGGCAGAATGCCCCCCCCCCCACATCTGACTCTCTGATATGCTAGTGGAAAAACATGCCAGTCTACAACATACCTGGCATGCAAAGGTTGGAATTTAACTGAGTTCAGGGTGGAGGCTGTCAGCGACCCTCGACCCTGAGACACCACAGCAGTGGGTGGGTGGAGCATCTGTCAGATGGATCTTCCAGTCTCAGTGTCTTCAAGGAGGTTTATCTTCTTTCTTCAGGAGGTCCATCTTCTTCCTTCAATGGTGGATCAGTGATGTTGGCCACCTTTTCAATATGGCATCTAGGCATGACGGTAGGACATGCTCCATCAAACCCACGCTGCCACAGAAGACAGCGCAAAACTCCATGATACGTAATTAATTAGGCTGGGGTTGGATGACACGGCGTTGTTTCCCAGCGGCCTGTCTGCATGTCAGCCCAGATGCGAGAATTTCACCCACTATCTCAGCAGTCTGTCTCTTTCGGGCTATTTCTGACCCGTTGCATTCTGTGGTGACTGACAGGGTCACTCTGGTTATCTGTGGCCAACTCTCGACCAACTCCTATTTGTTGCAGGGAATGATTTGTCTTCTTTACTAAGAAACCAATGCCCACATGGCAGGCACCCCAAAAGTATGGAATTCAGAAACACTGCGACATTAAGGAAGCTCTTTTACCCATTGTGCCTGTGACAGGTTCCTGAAGAATGTTGAACAGATATAAGACAAATAAAAAAGCAGAGGTTCACTGAGGCCAAGCTTAAAAGCCAACAAATTATAAGGTAGAGTGATGGCCTGAGTTGATCAGGGGTTTTAGTCTGCCCATCTCTGTTCCTCGGCCAGGGATTACTTTTAAAAGGTAAAGTTTAAAAGGGTATAAAGTAAATCCTTTAAAACAAAGGTCACATCCGTTCTAACCTTGAATGTCCACTATCTTCAGACAGCAGAAGATTTTTTTAAACTTGTTGTTATTTTATTCAGTTTAATATCCTCACCTAAAGGAAGCCAAAAATCTGAATAAAACAATCACAGAAGGTTTCACGCCAGAGAAAATGGAAGTAGTTTAGTTTGAAAACCAAATGAAAAGCTCACTGGACAAATAGATGGGCCATAGTTTCCTCTGCGAGCTGCTTTACTGCGCTCACATGAATTTATGTTTGTACTAGTTATTCTAATGCACTCCCTACCCTGCTTATTGGAAACAAGTACAGACATGAGGATATGTTGGCACTTTAGGAAATAGTCCTTGGAGGAAATTAAACCCACTGGGTTGGCACACAGCAAGAAGTCCCATGCTCACCGAATAGTCAGGCCTGAAATAGCTGAACAGAGCATGTGTTATGGTTGGCCCCAATGCTCCAGGGTAAGAGCGAAGGAGAAAGGAGAAAATATCTGATCGCTATCCAGATAATCCCCTGATCAGGATGAATAACCAGAAGTAAAACTTCCAAAAAGAGGGAATTCTGTGAAATTTCTCCTCAGCCAAGACAACAAAGTCTTTTGACATGAGTCTGACATTACAATTCATATTTTACTAACCTGTCTAGTTAAATTCCACCAAAGATTGGTCCCAAACACCCTTCAATTCCACAAAGAAGAGTACTTGACCATTTATATCTTTAATTATCCTTTAAAGGATTCAGAGATGATGAACACATTTGAAACAAATTGCTCACATGCTCTCAAAATGCTCAGAGTCCATTTCTAATTGATTTAAAAGCTTCCTTCAGCCAGACTAAGAGTTCAGTTCAGTGAAATGCTGAGTGGTTGCTTTTTATCCTTCTCATCCATTCACTATTCTCTTCATTTAAATTCATGCCCAATATATTTGGTAGCTGTACAAAAGAGCCGTGGTTTAGGATCATTAATTCCTACATGCGTGTCAATAAACCACATGTAATTTATTGGAAATAGTTACACACTAGTAATTTGCATCCATGAGTAAATTTTAAGTAGGAAAAATGGAGGAAGGTGGTAAATCATTTGTTTTTACAATTCAGTTAAATATATTTAAGTTTGTCACTGTTAGGCACATTTATTTCTTTGTTTCAATGCTCTGCATTTTTATTTTATGATCTCGAAGCTTTTCTTGTACCTCCCAAGATGGTCATTTTTTTCTTCTGTGAGACGGGGTGCCGAAGGCTAGAATTCGCGACAAGAATTTAGCAAGAACGTTATGTTGGCAATTTATCCCAAATTTCTGGGGAATGTTAGCATACTCTGTAATGTTAAAACTGTTGCAAACCTCACCCGATGAAAACACAGAATTGTATTATCCTTTGTTTTTTTCCCCTTTATTCGTTCATGGGATGTGGGCATCACTGGCTGTGTCAGCATTTATTGCCCATCCCTCGGGGAATGTAAGAGTCAACCACATTGCTGTGGGTCTGGAGTCACATGTAGGCCAGACCAGGTAAGGAGGACAGATTTCCTTCCTTAAAGAACGTTATTGAATTAGATGGGTTTTTACAACAATAGTTTCATGGTTATCGTGAGACTTTTAATTCCAGATTTGTTTATTATTGAATTCAAATTCCACCATCTGCCCTGGTGGGATTCGAACCCAGTTCCCCAGAGCATTTCCCTGGGTCTCTGGATTACTAGACTAGTGACAATACCACTACGTCATTGCCTCCTCTTTAACAATTAGATTACGCAGACTTTGAAGTCAACACCATTTATGTATATTAAGCATAACTATCCCGTAAAAGTGAATGGTGAATTTAATAAATGTGCAATTTGTTCTAAATAACATTTGTATCTTAAAGGGATTCATATATTAGCACACCACTTCTGTGTTAGGGAACAACCTCTCAATGCTGCGACTGGTGCAATTGCCTTGGCTTCTTTCCTATTCATCTAATTCAAAATGAGGCCCCTCCTACCTTCTGATGCAGACATAAAATATCATATGGCACTACATGGCAAATAGTTTGCCCTTCAACTGATACCAATAAAAAGCAGATTATCTGGTCATTTATCTCATTGGTGTTCGAGTGCCCACACGAGAGGCCAAATTTTCAACATTGCAACAGTGACCATACTTCCAAAGTAAATCAATTTGTTACAGAATGCTTTGGACACCCTGAAGTTGTAAAAGGCACTATATGCATTCAAATGTGTTTGTTTAGTAACATAGTGAGAGCGCAGAAGAGATTCAGATTCACTAGGATCCGTAGAATACATAGAATCCCTACAGTGCAGAAGGAAGCCATTCGGTCCATTGAGTCTGCATTAAATCTCCGAAAGATCACTCCACCCAGGTCCACTCCCCTGCCTTAACCCTAATACCTAACCTGCACCCCAGATACTGAGGGGCAACTTATCATGGTCAATCCACCTAACCTGCACATCTTTGGACTGTGGGAGGAAACTAGAGCACCCAGAGGAAACCCACGGAGACACGTGAGAACGTCCAAACTCCACCCAGACAGTCACCCAAGGGTGGAATTGAACCCGGGTCTCTGGTGCTGTGAGGCAACAGTGCTACCCACCGTGCCACCCATTCCTTTTGGCAGAGATTTTGAGATCTCGTGTCACGATTTCAGCAGAGGTTTGGCAAAAACTCAGAAAAAAAGGTGTAAAAGCCATTTCTATCCACTTCAGACTCCTGGGATGAAGGATTCTCTTACGCAGAGAGGTTGAACAGGTTGGGCCTATACCCACTGAAGTTTAGAATGGGAGGTAATCATACTGAAGCATATAAGATCCAGAGGGGGCTTGATAGGGTGGATACCCAGAGAATGTTTCCTCTCCTGGGAGAGGCTAAAACCAGGGGCCATAGTTTAAAAATAAGAGATCTACCTTTTAAGGCAGAGATGAGGAGAAATGCTTTTTCCCAAAAGGGTCATTGGTGTGTGGAATTGTTATCCTCAGAAAGTAGTGGAGACTGGGGGTCTTTGAATTCAGACAGATTTTTGTTAGGCAAGAGAGTCAAGGGTTACAGGGGAGGCAGACAGGGGAATGGAGCTGAGACCACAACCAAATTAGCAATGATCTTGTTGACTGGTGGAGCAGGCTCGAAGGGTTAAATTGCCTATACTCCTGCTCTTATGTTCCTGTGTTTCACGGGTCCCACTGAAGAAATCAAGAGAATTCTGCAGTATGATTTCACTCATGCAACACATCATCCCCTAACACTTGATTAAAAACATGCGGTGGTGAACATAGCTTTCCTTGCGCTTTCATTATGATGTAAACAGATGAAAGTCATCAATTGTGTTGCACCTATTTGTGTGGGTGGGATGGAATCTAACGCTAATTGAAGTGAGGCATATGTGTATTATGAATTGACCAGTTAACCACTTTGCATCATTATGAGCTCCTAGGTCGGGTATTGAAAGATCACCTGTCACTATTACTAATCCGACACAGCCAGATCTCAACTGACAAATATTCACTGCTCTGTGAGGAACCTGTATCTCAGTTGAAGGTTGCTGGCTTTAAGCACGTGTTCCCTGATTTTATGCTGACAATCACGCAAAATAGCCTGCCAGGTTGGATGCAATTCAATCATGACTTTCTTGGATTAATCTTTGACCTGTAAAGCAATATTGGATTAGTCCGTGATAAATCATCTTCTGTACGCACAGAGCCTGTACGGATTACTAATATGCGCTTGAGCAGAAAGTGATAAACACACCCGGAGAAGAGCAAATGTCTTCTTTATTTACTTCTTTTTTAAAGAATCTAACAGTATGAGAAACCGTAGCTGTCAGCATTGTCTCAGCTCTGTCACTTGCTTTCTTTTTTTCCTGAAGGCACTGACTCTTGCCAGAGTTACTTGGGCTGGTTTAACACAGTGGGCTAAACAGCTGGCTTGTAATGCAGAACAAGGCCAGCAGCGCGGGTTCAATTCCTGTGCCGGCCTCCCTGAACAGGCGTTGGAATATGGCGACTAGGGGCTTTTCACAGTAACTTCATTGAAGCCTACTTGTGACAATAAGTGATTATTATTATTATTTTCAATAGCTGAGGCTCATCCTCCAAAGTCTCAACCTTTCCTCATGGTGGGGCCCTCTTGGGGCACTAGGGTGTCATGGCTGAGTCCAAGCCACCCTCAACTCAAATTCATCCTTCCATGATTTGGAGGCAGAGGTCACTCGATCCTCTTTCCCATCTCAGGTTCACTGAGGGTCATCGTAGTGCTGTCGGTTACCACCACACTCGAGGTCAGCGAATTCAGCTCAGATTGATGATTAAGTCTAAAACCGTCCTGCTCTACCGTAACAAGTGATGCCGTTGCCCACTGAGCCACCCTACTGCAGCCATCGATTGGTTTTTAAACACACTAGCCAGTATCTTCACTAATCCAGTTATTATATAGTATACAATAAACAAACTTCAAAGCCGACTGCTTCATGATGCCAACAACTTGTTTCAAATGGAGGGAGGCGTGAACCTATCTATTTCCTGGCTGGAGTCCATTTTAATCAGTTTCAGAAAGAGAAGTCTATACAGACAAAGGTTCTTTCCACGAACAGTTATGAGAATGTGGCATGCAATGCCTCATAAAGCAATGTGTGCAGAATTAATTGAGATATGTAAAAGGAATGGAGGTAGTTCCTTGGGCATGGAGATAGAAAATACAGAGAGAAATTGGGGAATAGGGATTAGAGCAATCTTGGTTAACACAAGGGCAAAGCAATATTAATAGGCTCAATGATTTATTCCCGTTCCTATGTGATTGAGGCTCCCCCATGATAACACCATTTACCTTTTATTTTAAAACTGGGTAGAAAACAAATTGTAAAATGGTGCATTGGCAACAGTGCAGTGGAGGAAACCTAAAAAAAATCAGTCATCTGTGCCATGAGAAAGCCCTCCTCTGGAACTAGTCCCACTCTTGACAGCGATGTGCCTGCAGCAGTGGCAAATGTGAATGATCCAGCACTTTGATTCTGACCGCAATTAGTCTGAATCCTCACATGTTGCAGGTGTCACTCTTGTTCCCTTGTTGCTGAATCCACCCCTGCGAATTTGGTGCCGGTGAAATGGGGGCATATTATGGGACCCCTTCCATTGGAAAATCAATACACACAATGTCCTCAGAACAAAATGCCAGAAAAGGCCTGTTTTGTAAACACAAACTCAAGAAAAATAATTTGCTGTCCTGTTCATGGTAATCAGTAGATTTCAGGTTTGTCAGCCACATCGTAGCTGAAGGCTAACTGCTGTAAGCAAAGACAATTGCAAGCAGTGCAAACATGCAGTTTGGAGATTTACTGTGCTTCTGTGGTGCAAAATGATCAACTGTGATTCCAGGCTCCAGGGCGTGTGTATTCATTCATATTAACTTTAATTATTTAACTCATATTAACTTTAATTATTTTACTGCGTATCCATTCATATTAATTTTAATTATTTTAGCTCCATGAAATTTTCCAATTCTTAATTTTCTGAAAAATGCAACATTTAGTGGATGTTGACATTCGGTTTGTCCACAAGCATTTCTGTCAAATTTGACGAGAAAGGGAATGATGCAAACAGCTATTTTTGCTTGGGTTTTTTTCATACGAAGAAAATTGGTGATTGTATTTTTTTCTCTTGCAATTTTCCCTCTTCCCGGCTGACTTTTGCTGAGGTGGAGTTTGCTAGGATTACAGTGTTGTAGTTGGCGTTCAATGGGTGGAGTTCTGTGGAAATCCATGGGCACAGGCTAGATTCTAGTGCCTCACTTGGGCAGCCATTGCAAATCAGAACAGGAAATCTGGATGGGTTCCCCCAACCTTCATTTCCAGGGGCATCAAGCTAAAGTTCAAGTAAAGCTAAAGCTGGGGATGAAACTTGGGGAGATTTTTTGGTCTTTCGCTCATCACTGAATGGGATGGTGTCTTACTGGGGGAGTAAGACTTGTTTGTAATTGTAACTGCTTTCTCCATTTATCATGAGACTCACATACAGGGTCACTTCAGAAACTTGTAATTAAATAGGGTGACGCTGGTTCAGAGTTAGTTAATAAGAATCCCTTAGACAGTGGCTTATTGAAAATCAACAATGATTCATCAATTGAGTTACTAATGCAACAGTTCACTCAAAACTCAATTCATAAATTAAAGACCCCAATCTATTTATTCTTTAGCTTACTAACTTTTTAAACGCATGTAATTTAATTGTGCTAGTTCAATATGTTTCTTGTTAAATGCTCAATTTTTTAAACAATCCAGATATATTTATTGTTTTGCCAATTCCAGTTCTGCGCCAGTAATCAAAATCTTCCAAAGAAGAATCATGCTGACTTGAAATAGGAGCTCTGTTTCTTTCTCCACAGATGCTGCCAGACCTGCTGAGATTTTCCAGCATTTTCTGGTTTTTATTTCAGATCTCCAGCATCTACTGTTTTTGCTTTTATCAAAATGTAATTGTGAGCTATCTTACTTTTTCACAGAGAGCCCAACAAGTGTGTATAGTCTTCACTTTAATCGTACCTCTCTGTTAAGAACTATAGTTTTACAAATGTTTAATTTAAATTGGACTGGGTTCTCCGTTTCAGGGACTATGTCCCCACGCCGTCGTAAAAACTGTGGACATTCATGGCAGAAAAACTGGCGTCAAAAGGCCCCATATTCACAGCCAGGCAGGGGGCTCGCAGGGACCCGTTCTGAATCTCGCAGCTTTAGCTGCAGATACGGGCCCCCGCACTTACAGGTCAGAGGCTGCACATGCGCACGGCGGCGGCCTCCAGTGGCCGTGCCATGCTCCATGGCGAACTCAGAACTCCTAAATAATGCCCCGATCGGCCGCGCGCCTGACCCAGACTACCTGGTCGATAATACCCCCGTCCTGTATGAGGCCCCCTGCCCTCCGATCAATTCGTCCCGGACCATGGCGGCCGCGGACTGAGTCACCAGCCGCCACGCGGGTATCCCGAACAGCTGGGACCAGGTTAGAAATATACCATCGGGACTTCGGCCGGTTGGGGGCGGAGAATAGTGGGGCGGGCCTTGGCAATGGCCGCAAGTGGGTGATACACGGTGCGGCGTACTTCCCATGTACGCGGCTTTTCAGGGCCCAGAGAATCAAGGAACCGGCGCCGGTCCCGATTCCATGTGCGAAATTGGATTCTCCGCCAAGCGCCGGACGCGATTTCGATGTCAGGGTGCGGAGAATCCAGCCCCTTATTTTTGAAAACAAGATAACTCAGGAGGAAGTGAGGAATGTCCTTACGTCGAGCTCTCTTTTTGAAAATGTAGCCTCGAAATAACTGTGGATAATATTGGTGTACGAACATGCTTTAATTGATTCATTTTAATTGAGTGAATGTTAAATGTTCATACTGCTAACTCACATAGAATCTAAAGCACAGAAGCATGCTCCACATGGGCTCCTCTCACTTTAATTATCTCTCTCCGCATTGTCCCCTTTTCAATCTATCCCTTTTTCCCAGTTATATGAATCACATCTCCCCTTAAAGGTATCAATGCTATCTTCGTAAAGATACTCCATGTGCTAGGGTGTTCCACAATCTCATCACTCTGTGTCAAGAAGTCATTTCTATTTTTGTACCTCAAAGTTTGTTTCAAATATTTCCTTTTCTGCCATTTTATCGCCTGAAGGTTCACGATTGCTGCTGGGATGAAATTCCGTACATACTGCCCAACCTCTGCTATCCTATCCTAGTTCATGTGTTAACCTAGTCTGTTAACATCAGCAGGGTATTCAGCACAATATAACCAGCTCCTTTCCTCACCCAACATCTACATTAAGATAAAGATAAATAGTTTTTTGAAGAATAAAGGGATTAAGGGTTATGGTGTTCGGGCCGGAAAGTGGAGCTGAGTCCACAAAAGATCAGCCATGATCTCATTGAATGGTGGAGCAGGCTCGAGGGGCCAGATGGCCTACTCCTGCTCCTAGTTCTTATGTTCTTATATGCTTTCAGCAGGGCCAGTGGATGGTGATCAGGGGCGAAATTCTCCCCCAACGGCGGGATGTCCGCCGACTGGCGCCAAAGACGGCGCCAATCAGACGGGCATCGCGCCGGCCCAAAGGTGCGGAATGCTCCACATCTTTGGCGGCCTAGCCCCAACATTGAGGGGCTAGGCCGACGCCGGAGGGATTTCCGCCCCGCCAGCTGGCGGAAATGGCGTTTGTTGCCCCGCCAGCTGGCGTGGAAATGCGGCGCATGCGCGGGAGCGTCAGCGGCCGCTGTCAGTTTCCCGCGCATACGCAGTGGGGAGAGTCTCTTCCGCCTCCGCCATGGTGGAGGCCGTGGCGGAGGCGGAAGGGAAAGAGTGCCCCCACGGCACAGGCCCGCCCAAGTCAGCAAGTCAGCAAGTCACAACTTCCGCAGTTTGCCAAATTCATTGCATCCCATTGCCTCACGTTTGTATCAATAGTACAAGTGTCTCCCTTCTGCATCATTGCCTTCATTTACAAAATGTCAACTAAGCTAAACAAATCCCTCCTGGGCTAAGAATGTTCCAGATATGTTGTAAATGTGTTAAAGATAGAACTTTCTGGGGAATTGCTTAGAATTTCCTCCTGAATATTTGCTGTCAGCTGGTCTGGCATATACGCTTATCATTAAGTTGTAGATGGTAGGTTGTTGTGTTTATGTACATCTTCGGTCAAAATGTGTGTCGGTTGGGGGTGGGTGGGGGTTGTCTCCATCACAACACAAGGACAATTGTGTAAGTATCTTATCCCGATTTTTAAAAGTTGGAATTGCATTTTCCACGGGAGGCAGCCATGGGAGCATACCAAATGTCCGAGGGGAGTCTGCGTAGGCCACTTAATGACTGGTCATCTATACAGGCCACAGCCAGACAAATCAACAGCAATTAGCCACCAACCACTGGTAAAAGCAGTACCATCTTACCACTTTGATTAATACATATTTGTGCCAACAAGAATGGCATGAGTGCCTTGTCAGAAGGCAGGTCCTTCTCTCATTGTCTGCTCATGCTTCATCTTGAGCTCTTTCTCTTGGCAGGTTTTGTCACTGATTTATCATTTCAGGGACAGGGAAATAATGCAAATCCTAATCTGCCTCCGCCAGGATGGGAATTGAACCCATGCTGAAGGCATTATTCGGACTCAAATGCGAGCGATCCTACCAAGTGAGCTAACTGGCTCTCTTTAGGGCAATATAATTTACATAAACTCTTGTAAAATGCACAGCTTTATGAACTTAAGAATGTATATTTTACAAGCATTGCTTCCAGTGGGTGGGTTGAGTAGGAGGACATCAGGGTGCATTATTCATACAATTCTTGATCCTGCAATCATTAATCATTGGTTTACCGGAACTGCACAATTTGTCCATTCACCTGGTTTTCTGATCGTAGTTGGAGCCTTGCATTGCATAATCTAACCTGAGATGTCCCTAAAGCTCTGTAAAGTGCTTGGTTGCCTCGCTGGTTGTTGAAACTGTCTCATGGCATTCCACTAGTCGGGATCTGTTGGATTCTATGAATATATAGATTTATAAGAATAGGAGCTGGATATTGATGGGATAGTTAATTAAACTATGTTAACTTATAACATTTAAGAATCAATGACAATAAACCATAGGTAAATTGTGTCTTTCCATTTCAGGTCAGCTCTGCAGGGAACCTGTGGAAATATCTGTGACATTGGTTTGAGGAGGTGCTTTGCACTATGCATGTGAACAGTGGACATCATTGCTCTCTGGAGAGCCCACCACATTAAGTGTCGGTCAGTCACTTAACAGGCCAGCGGTGGGCCAATCCTGGGATTAAAAACCCTAGGAGCAGAGTTCCCCACCAGCACAGAGCTTCATGTGGAGATGCCCTCGCTGGCTGCTGCCAGTCCTTCATCCACTCGAGATCCGGGATAGTGAGGGTTGCAGGCATTGTGAGTAATGGCAGGAGGGGAGGTTCACAGGGGAGAAGGGTGGGGGTCAGCAGCAAGAGCAGGGGATTGGACCTCAATGAACCCACCCTTCCCAATGACAGGGCCCTCGATCAGGCACTGTGTCCTCGAACAAGTGACCCTCCAGAAAGCCTGAAAGCAATTGTAACATGGTTTGCTTTCCATGCTTCCATATGTTAAGGCCCCTGCCTGCCACTGGGTGAATACTAGTGGTGGCAGAGTGATGCCCTTAAGTGGGCATTGATTACCCACTTAAGGGTCTCAATTGGTGCCAGCGCAGTAAAGCCTTCCAGGAACTTAGTCGGGACCCATCCACCACCTTCCTGTCTGGATAAATTTCCCCTGCCACCAAACTCATCAAGAGGGGGGGCACTAAATTCTACCCAACGGTTTAGATGAATTGCAGGGAACAGTAGTCTTGTCCACCAGATGGAGAGCTGGTGAGAGCCTCATGTTGCCTATTTTTGGGAAGGCCATGCCACAATATGTGCTGTTGAGGCAATTAACAGGACAAAGGCATGTTTTCCCAAGGACCCCAGAGGTTAGTGGTCCCACTTGCTGAGAGTTGGGGGAGGGGGGGGGGGGGGGGGAGAGGCTGTTGGTATGACACCCCTACCCAAAATCCAAAGACATCATAGACCCAGTAAGAAGTCCTGAGGAAAAAGCAGTGCTCCAAAAGCTAGTGATTCGAAACAAACCTGTTGGACTTTAGCCTGGTGTAGTAAGACATCTTACTTTGCTCACCCCAGTCCAACGCCGGCATCTCCACATCATCATAGACCCAGACCACAGATCAGTGATGGCAAGGTTTGGACCATGAGGTCAGCAACATGGGCACTGGAATGGTTCTCAGTGGACCTCTTATTTCTGCTGCCAGTACCTTTAATTGGGCACTGAGCATTTTTAAACAAGGAACTCCACCCCGGCCCACCAGACGCCTGCAAGCAACTCTGCACAGGATAGCTTATTGTGCTCCCGCATGGTGCCCTCCACTGAGTTAATACAAGTGCCTGCAGGATGAGGCCCTTATGAGAGCATTAATTGCCCACTTAAAGGTTTCAATTTACGGTGAGGTGAGTAGATTGTCCATGAGCCTTCCAGTCATGGATTTACTCAGGGTGGAGGTGGGAAGGCTATGGGCACCCTGCAGCCTTATTAAATAACTCCCCCATCACCAAACGCAACGTGGGGAAGGGCATTAAATTCTGCCTTGTAGTTTCCACTGCTGACAAAAATTACATGTCAGAGTGAGTTGTCAAAGAAGAAAAAAGGTGAAATGGAAAAATGTTGGATAAAGATAGTTTATTCTACCTGGGAATGTACTGCTTCCAGCTAACCATATCTATATATTTATTCCAGTTGTATTTTAATCCTGGGATGGTTCCTTTTTCCTGGCTCTCGGGGGGGCACGACTTTTCTGTCTAGTCATGTACTGCATGCGGTGGATGAGAGTCCTCTCTCCACTGAGTTGCAATTATTACATTCTACAAAAGCATCTGTCTCTTATTTTTCATCGTTGTGTGTTTTCTGTCAGGCTCCCGCCCCATTTATATTACAGAAGCTGCTTCTACTCGAAGTGATTTTGTAACATATGTTGGCGTCCCAGTGCATTGAGTTCACCCTGTTACACACTGTTAAGATGATTGGTGACAACTAACTCTGCGCGATTGAGCCTGTGCAATTACTTAAAAGGCAGTCACCATAAAGATATGTACATCATAACAGGCCAAGAAGGCAAAGTTTCCAGCCACCAAGCTTCGATGATGGTGATGGAATGGTGATAATAAAATGCAATTAATGCAATAAAACCACTCTGAGATGGTCTTATAGGCCAC
The DNA here is from genome assembly GCF_047496885.1 of Scyliorhinus torazame. Classification (NCBI taxonomy): domain Eukaryota; kingdom Metazoa; phylum Chordata; class Chondrichthyes; order Carcharhiniformes; family Scyliorhinidae; genus Scyliorhinus; species Scyliorhinus torazame. Next base: position 294,165,804 of record NC_092709.1, on the reverse strand, counting down.
AGGCAGTGGCCCCTAGAGTCTTCATTGAAAAGATACATTTGCTGAGTGGTACTGTTGCCTGTGGAGGAGCCCCACAGAGTTGCCAGCTTATATGGCTCCACCGGTAACCATAGCACCATCTTATATATATTAACGCGCTGTGCTTAAGTAGGGTTACCATGTAAGCAATATGAAGGATAAGATAGGGTGCTGGGGTTAGGGGCAGGAGAAGAATCAAAGTGTTGGCTGCTAATGGTATCTCAGTGTTTGGAAGATTGTGCTAGGAAAGGTTGAACAAGTTGAAGTTTTTCTTCTCGAGATAGGTGAATGCCATTCTGTTCAATCCAAGAAACCTTCCACCCTTCTCTAATCAGAGCTTTTTTAATTTATGAAGAAGTTTGACAGGGTAAATATAGGGAAGATGGTTTTACTTATGAGAGAGACAAGAAAGTTGTCAAAAATATAATATAGGGGTGTGATCGGGACACGATGAAGCTGTTAAATCTCGTGACGGGCCTCTCGGAAGATTTACAACGCTCATAATGCCTCATGAGATCGAATTAGATCTTGCGAGGTGTTGCAATCTGGATCCCGACTACAATGGGCAGGATCCAGATTTGCATATTCATGTGAGTAGTTAGGCTCACTTGAATATGTCTACGCTGGAGCTACCCAAGGTGCAGAATCTAACGGCCTTGCTTTAGAGACCCCGGCTGGGCACCGTTTAGCACTGGTCTCCAAAAACATAGACCAGGCTAACCGGCACTTGAGGGGGTCTCCCAGACAATCGGGGGCCCCGGGTAGTTGGGCTCTGGGCAGGGTGTTACCGTGGGACTCCTAATGCCATCTGGCACCCTGGCAGTGCCACCTGGGTGCCACCCTGACACTGCCAGGTGATCTCCTCCTGCACTTGTGAGCTCAGCTCTTTAGTGCAGGAAATGTGTCTACGTGTGGCCTCAGCGGGGTCTAAAAAAGAAGCAGAATCCCGTTTAATAGAGGGGTTGTTTTCAGCACTGCACGTGCTGAAAAACACCCTGTTAAACGCGCCCAAAACGGAACTCTGTTTCTTTTACATTAAATCTTGCCCATAGTCACCAATATCTCCAATAGGAAGTTCAGGAGAAACCTCTTATGTGGAGAGTGGTTAGAATGTAGAACTCATATCACAAGGTGTAGTTGAGGCAAATAGCACAGACAAATTCAAGGAATAAGAGGTTGAGCAGACAAGAGAGAAAGGATAAGAAGATATGCTGAAAGGATTAAATGAAGTGTAAGAAGAGGCCGATTCTGAGTGATTATTCCTGTGCTGTAGATTTTACATATTTCTATGTAAACAAATAAGTTAAAGAATCTGACATAATGGTTGGTTCAGTACATAGAAGAGATTAGACTGCAGTCGCTGAGTGACGAGGCTCAAATTCGTTCAGCGTCGTTGATGTGAGAAAGGATGGGCGGGGTTTTCCAGCCTTACCCACCGTGGAAATTGTAGCAGGCGGAACAGAAACGTTGACAGACTAGTAAAAGGTTCGTTGACTACGGGTGGGACTTTCTGCAGGACTGGAAAATCCTTGTCTCTCTGAATCCAGGTCCTACAAATTCCAGCAATTTTGCCAAAGTCAATATAAAATTCTTGTGACCTTTCCCATCCTGAATAAGACCTATGAAATCACATGTCTGAGTTTGCCTTCCCTCACATCCAGTTGATTGTCTCTATTCTCTATCTCTCCCTTTCACTTTGTGCGGGCAAAGATAAAAGTAATAATGTTGGTTATCTGTATACGACCTTTCTAAATTATGTTTTAGTTTGATAATTGATTGAACCCTGGGGATGGGTGAATATTGCACTTTTGCAGCTGTCTAGGGATATATCCCCTACAGAATAGTATCTTCCACCTCAGATTAATGGTTAATAAGAAACAAAAGATTGCAGTGGGTCATTTGCCAAATACTGTAGCAGCATTTAATTTACTTTCTGCCAAAAGAAAAAAAATATGTGATTAGTAGCTGCTAGCAAGCAGGCTGGCCCTCCCTTCCTTCCTCTCTTCCTAATGACTTTAATATGTGACAATGATACCATTTGCCTCATCTCAGATTCTGTTCATAGGCAGCTTTTGAATTCAGCGTACAAATTAGGTCTGTATCATAAACTTCCCCATCAATCACCAGAGAGTTAATAGGAGATTGCCACGCAAGTCAATCAAGGCAGGATTATTAAAACTTGGTGTTGCTGTGTCCTTTAGTGGAGAAGGACGGCTGGGGAGGGGGGTGGGGAGGGGGTTGGGTGGGAGTGGTGGAGGAAGGGGGGTGGCAGGGTTGGGGGGGGGGGGGGAGAGCAGGGACGTGTTGATAGAGGGAAGTGATTTTACTGCATTACTTCTGGGATAATGCACAAATACTGAGCCACAAAGGAATACAAGCAGTTTAATTTTCCACTTGCTTATTTTTCCCTCGCCTCCCTTAAAAGTTACTGGCTGACACTGACAGGTCCCTGGCGACCAGCTGTCCGGCGCATTCACATTCGAGCAGCTATCCCTCATGTGTGAGCCCAAACCGTGAACGTCAGCAGACTTTTCATTGATCCTCTCCTAGAGCAGTTACTGGACACTGTCCTACAGCATGAACCCTGGTTTGTTTGTGGCTCTCTGCAGCCTAGAGCTGGCAGAGGCAAATTGTTATGACCTTATCACCACTGCTGAAATGTGTCAAAATTCATTTTTTATTATGAATTAACCTTCCATATGATATCATATGGGCCTGATATTCAAACTCAGTATAGGCAGGAGGCTTGTGCTTTGGACACACACGCATTCAACAATATCTGGTGCACTGTTCCCCTTTTTCAATGTATTAAAATGAATGGTTGGCAAAACCTGGGCAGTTCATCTTCCACTTCGAAAGATATGTGGCTAACAGGTTGAGCATTCCACTTTCAGCGTGAATTTAGAGTATTAGACCAGATGTGTAAATCTTCACACAGTAATGCACCACATCAATATAAACTCAGCAACAATGTGGAAGGGCTGCAGTATTATTTTCCATGATGCTACATGTTTTCACTCTGCACATTGTTATTGATCTTATTGTCCATGTTTTAACTAGCAATATAGGACAACTACTGGCATTGCATTACACGTAGGGTAAGAGACGGGTAAGTACAGGAATAATCACAGCGTGGAATAAAAATGGATATATCCTGAAAGATGACAGTTGCCAGGATTTAATTTGGATAATGGGAGTTTTGCCCAATGGTTGGGCACCACAGGAGGCACCACACCACTCTGAGATAATCAGGCACATACATGGACATTGTTGGGTCTCCTGTTGGATTAAGCCCTCGGTTGGGCAGACACCCCACCCCTGAAAGCTGCACCCAATCAAAGACCAGCAACCCTGTGGTACCACCAGGAGTAGTGGCCATTGCCGGTGCTACAGCAGGGCCTACCTTGAGGATTTCTGGTGGATATCTGGTGTGGATGGGCTTGGGTCACAGGGAAGGGGTCGCCTATGAGGGCGGCAGGGAGAGGGGATGTGGAAGCAAGGGAGGGGAGTGACTTCTTGTGGGTCCCCTTTCTTGTTATTGGGTCTCTTGATCGTGCACAGAGTCACCCATGAATGTGAGAACCCACCGGTACGCTGCTGGCCAACACAATAGGGTTTTCTGGGTGGCCTCCTGGATAGCAACTGCTCTGCCTGTCTGTGGTTAAGTGCCAGCAGAGGCAATATGAATCCCTTACGTAGCCATTTAAAGGCCTTTATTTCTTATTCTTTTATGAGCGATGGGCAAATCTGGGAAGGCTAACATTTATTGCCTATTCTTAATTGCCCTTGAAAGAGTGGCATGCGAGGCCATTTCAGAGGGCAGTTAGCCTAGAGTCACATGTAGGCCAAACCCAGGTAAGGATGGTAGATTTCTTTCTCTAAAGGACATCAGTGAACCAGATAGTCTGAGGTATGGGCCTAGGTAGGGTGCTCTTTCAGAGGGCCGTGCAGACCCGATGTGCCGAATGCCCTCCTTCTTAATTGTAGGGATTCTATGATTCTAATTCCGGTGGCCCTTTTAAACAGGCAAAGCCCTTGCCTTCCCCTTACACGGCTGGCAATGCAGGAGGCTATGTTGAGTTTCACACACCCCAAACCAGGGAAGAGCACTAAGAAGAATAAACAGCCAACTTATGCAGTGAGCATCAAAGGGGTGCCTGGGATTCCACCTCTGGGTTCAGGCCAGGTGTTAGACCTTGACTCTAGGCGTGGACGTCTGAAAGGACCATTCAGATGAGACGACCTCCCATTAACTCTGCAAACGCCAGTGCAGTGAGAATGGTGGTGATCCATGAACACAATCCCAGTGTGATTTCTGGCCTGCACAGTTGGTGCGTCTCTTTGGATTTAAAATTCTGAGTGATCCATCGAGCCTTTCCATAATTTTTTCTTTTTCTTTGGGTTCTGATTTCCAGCATCAGTGGTTTGACTCTTATCTTAGCACACAGTTTGGAATACGTTAGAACGGCGATGAAGCATTTAGCCTGTACATTTCCTTGTTCTTAGCTTGTTAAAGATGAGGATTTGGGCAAATTAATTCCAAACAATTTTTTTACACTTACCCAAAACGTTTGCAATAAATTATTATTAGACACAGAACGAATAGCTTTCTTTGAAAGTGTGTGTTGCATTTCTACTACACTGCGGGGAAAAAAAATGACATCTCATTTCCATTTTTGCCTGAGGGCGCTCGATTTTGCACTCATGTCCTCTAGTTCGGCTCTCAAATTAAATAACATGTTTCCATTCACATTATCTATGATTTCTCCTCATGTACATATTACATCTTACATAGATGTGCATCGACTTTAACTTACAGAGGCATACCAGTTCTGTGCCTATCTATTTACATTGAGCGTGGTACTTGTCTGTTCCTGGGTATTACAGCTGAGACTGCCACATTGTCTCTGTCCCAGCATAGTATCAATCTTCAGCCACCACTGCTTCCTAAGTACGTATTGTTGTCTCATAACAGGGTGACACAATGGCACAGTGGTTAGCACTGCTGCCTCACAGCACCAGGGATCAATTCCGGCCTTGGGTCACTGTCTGTGTGGAGTTTGCACGTTTTCTCTGTGTCTGTGTGGGTTTCCTCCGGGTGCTCCGGTTTCTTCCCACAGTCCAAAGATGTGCAGGTTAGGTGGATTGGCCATGATAAATTGTCTCTTAGTGTCCAGGGATGTGCAGATTGGGTGGGGTTCCGGGGAAAGGGTGGGGGAGTGGGCTGAGGTAGGGTGCCCTTTCAGAGGGTCGGTGCAATCTCGATGGGCCGAATGGCCTCCTTCTGTAGTGATTCTAACTACAGCTGATTGGATCAAGTTGCACATCATAGAGCAAAAACAAATCACAACTGAACAAGTTTGGAATATATTCACAGGTCAAATGTTTAGCTATCAATCAATATATAACTCTCGTGATGATGCTTATTGTCAGCTGATACATGTCTTTTAAGGGCAAGAGAATATTGCATTGGGCATATGTTATAGACCAGTAAATTGTAGAAGTATTTTTCTAACAGCAATAAAGAGTGATTGCTCAGCATTCTTGAACTCAATGCTCAAAACTATTTCAAGTCAGACTGGTTGGTTTTCCTCGAAGACCACACAGTCTAACTATTCAGCAAAAAAAGGCTGAGAAGAATACAAGTTTAATTGTTGCTTCGTCTGAAGATTTTTAAAAATTGGTGAGTATTTGTCAGGTGCAGTTCAGAAGCAGTATTAGCTTCAATCGTTAACTGCACCATTAAATATGATGGGTGTAAGGCTTGTTTGAGCCAACATTCTGTTTCATATATTGCTGGTAGATCTCCTGCAGTGGTGCTCACGGTAAAGGCAGAGGATTTAGTCCCTCTCTTACTAGTGGCTTTAAATTAGACTTTCAAAAATAAAAATCTACAAGTTCTTGGTGGCAGCCTTGGTTTGAACTCTAACATCTTTTTATTTTGTAATACAAAATGAGCATTCAGCCTAAATTGACCTGGAATGGCTGATATTGCCACCTTCGTGGTCAATCAAAGGCACATTTGTCAGTGACTCTTTCACACGTTGAACCAGGCATTGTATTGCCTCAGCTACTTGTGTGTAAATTAAATTTCAAGTAAAAGATCCTGAGAGTGAAATAGGAAATCGGCTGAATTCCAAGATAAAAATTCTGTGACGGATAGAATTAGAAGGCATCCCATGTCTAAAGGCTCGTGAGGCAGATGGAGCACATGCTTTTGTCTGTTTCCATGGCTTGTATTTCCTGGAACAGGTCGCTAGCCTGAAGCCAAGGCTAAATAGCTGGCACCACTCCACATCAAGCATGGCTGACCGTGTGATTCTGTTGCCCGCTCTTACTCGCCCACCATTGGTGCAGTGGAAAGATATGCAGGCTGATAATCAATCTGTTTGGCCACATTATGTATGCAGCTTCCATGACCATCAAGTCTTGGAGTGGGTCTCGAACCTGCAGCTTCTGGATCAGAAGTAGGAACACTATCCATTGCACCACCAGCCCTCCTTGAGATTGCTCGAAAATTTGTTGAGTTCCGTAACATAGAACTGAGCAGTAGGATGCGGATTTGTGGTGTTTGTTTCAAAGACAGATCTTTGGACCAATATTGTTTCAACTTAGTTGTCCAATCATTTTGTTTGTTAGCCCTTAAGTTTTGGTCACAGTAACGTAGGCGAATCAATCACACCCAGTACATGGGTCATAAAGGAGCCATGAAACTGAACCGCAATGACAAAGATTTTAACATTGAGGAAAGACCACAGAAATTGGAATACTTTGAGCTTGAAAGAAGATGACTGAGCGAGATGCAGGGTGAGGATTTTTTTAAAAATTCATTTTTACGGGATGTGGGCTTTGCGGGCTAGGCCAGCATTTGTTGCCCATCCCTAATTGCACCAAAGACTGCCTTCTTGAACCACTGCAATCCATGAGTTGTAGATACAACCACTGTGCTATCAGGAGGGAGTTCCAGGATTTTGATCCAGAGACAGTGAAGGATGTTTCGAAGTCATGATGGTGAGTGACTTGGAGGGGAACCTCCAGGGGATGGGGTTTCCAGCTATCTGCTGCGCTTGTCCTTCTCAATGGTAGTGATCATAGGTACAGAAGTTGCAGCCTAAGGAAACTTGGTGAGTTCCTGCAGCGCATCTTGTATATGGTACACACGGTTGCTGTGCATTGATAGTGGAGGGAGTGAATGTTTGTGGAAGGGATGCCAATCAAATGGGTTGCTTTGTCCTGGATGGTGTCTAGCTTCTTGTGCGTTATTGGAACTGCACTCATCCAGGCATGTGGGGAATGTCCACTATACTCCTCACCTGGAGGTGGTGGACAGGCTTTGGGGAGTTAGGAGGTGAATTACTCACTGCAGGATTCCTAGCCTCTGAGCTGCTCTGGTAGCCACAGTATTAATATGGCTAGTCAGTTCAGTTTCTGGTCAATGGTAACCCCAGGTTGTTGATTGTGGGGGATTCAGCAATGATAATGCCATTGGATGTCAAGGTATGATGGTTTGATTCTCTTTTATTGCTGAATACTTACAGAAGGAGATGAGATACTAAATGGTCAAGACAGGGTAAATTGAGAATGCTAGCTTGTAAACTAAAACCACGTTTAAATGAACAAGGGGAGAACTTGAGATTGATTTTCGGTGGAGTTGTACACATGGAGCGCTCATCACTTGAAATAGACTTCCGTGTGACAAAGACAATGGTTAATCAAGAGCCAAGTGGAGGCTGTGATGGGAGAACAATCCTTTCTGGGTGGATGAAGGATGGTGTGATCTGATCAGCTGCTCAGTCGATTCCTCTAATTATGCAGTCTGGACAGAATAGCTCCTTTTAATCTATAAAATTATTTCGTGAAAATCATTGCGAAAATCATTAACTTTTACAGTACTTGGCATTAGTTGGAGCTGACGTGCATGGTTGTTGCGTGCTGCATAACAACAGCAGCCAATTACTCCTTCCATGCATACTGTTAATACTTGGGCTGTAAATGTGAAATAGATACCAATAAATCCAATAGGGAGTTCAGGGGAAATTTATTTACCTTAAGAGTGGTTAGAATATACATCTCCAAGGAGCAGTTGATGTGAAATGCATCAATGTATTTAAATGGAAGCCAGATAAAATATGAGAGAGAAAGAAATAAGATAAGAGGGCTATGAGGAGGCTCATGTGGACCATAAACACAAGCATGGAGCAATTGGGCTTCGGGACTGTAAACTCTGTGAGTGGAATTCTCCCTGTTTTGAGACTAAATGTGATGGCTGGTGGGCGGCTCCAGCGGCACAATCTTCCTACGTGCTACATATGACTCAAACCAATGGAATGTCTTCCCACCCATTCTCATTGACTCCAGGTTTTTTCACAATTTAGCGTACCCAATTATTTTTTTCCAATGAAGGGACAATTTAGCATGGCCAATCCACCTACCCTGCACATTTTTGGGTTGTGCGGTTAGGTTTTTCCTGTTTCTTGTGTACAGGACACACCTGGACCATTTTATACATTGCTGGGTGGATGCCAATGTTGTAGTTGTATTGGAACAGCTTGGCTAGGGCGTGGAAAGTTCTGGAGCACAGGTTTAAATATTGCCAGAATATTTGAGTTGCCAAACCAGTTCAAAGTCTAACCCATTTAACACAGTGGTAGTGCCACACAACACAATGGAGGGCATCCTTAATGTGAAGATAGGACTTTGTCTCCACAAGGACTGCGTGGTGGTCACTCCTATCAAAACTGTCATGGACAGATGCATTGTTGGATGGCAGGTTGGTGAGGATGAGGTTGCGTATGTATTTCCCTTTTGTTGCCGCAGTCTTACAGCTATGCCCTTCAGGAAAGCTAATGGAATGTTACTGCATATTGTGAGAGGAATTGATTCCAAACATTGGGAGGTTATGCTTCAGTTGTGGAGGGTACTAGTGCGACCACATCTGGAGCATTGTGTACAGTATTGGTTTCCTTATTTAAGGGCATGTGTAAATACATTAGAAGCAGTTCAGTGAAGGTTTACTTGACTAAGTCCAGGAATGGGCTGGTTGTCTTCTGAGGAAAGGTTGGACAGATTAGGATTGTATCCACCATAGGTTAGAAGAGTAAGAGGCGACTTGATTAAAACCTTTAAGATCCTGAGTGGTCTTGACAGGGTGGATGTTGAGAGGATGGCTGGAAGTCTCTGACTGTTGCAATTCACTTTTCCCGCCGGCAACGCACCTCCACCTGCGGGTTTCCTGGCTGTATGGGGTGGCTTCAATCTCATTGACAAGTGGCAGGAGTTTAGAATCCCATTGCCAGCGAACGACGCACCACCGAGAAACACGTGGCTGGAGGACCGGTGAATCCAGCCCCATGGATCATCTTGTCAGAGAATCTAGAACTGATTAAAAATAAGAGGTCACTCATTTAAAACAGGAATGAAGAAGAGTTCTTTTCCTCATAGACGGTCATGAATCTTTGGAACTCTCTTCCTCAACAGGCAATGGAAGCAGTCTTTGAATATTTTTAAGACCGAGCTAGATAGATTCTTGACTGATAAGGGAGTGAAAGATTATCGGGAGTAGGCAGGAATATGGGGTACAGATTATAATCAGGTCAGTTTACTCGTGGTCCCAATTTGTATGTTTGTATGGGCCTGGAGTCACATGTAGGTCAGATCAAGTAAGGACAGCAGATTTCCTTCCCTAAAGTGAAACAGTTGTTTTTTTTATAACAAGCGCCAATGGTTTCATTAGACTTTTAATTCCAGATTACTTTATTGATTGAATTCAAATTCCACCATCCGCTGTGTGGGATTCAAACCTAGCTCCCCAGAGTATTAACCTGGGTCTCTGGATCACTATTTTCCCATGCACTTTATCAACAGTTCTCCATCTGTCTTAACAATACTAGCCCCATCTGAAACTCTCACTTCCCCATCACGTTCCTTTCCTTACAACAACATTATTGCATACCTTCACTATCCATCCCCTCCTCCAAACAACTTTTTGTGGACACCTCATTCCCCTGCTTCCCTATCAGGTCCCTTAACCTTCATTGGCCCAGTCCTGGAAACTGTCAAAGAAGGAAAGCTTAATTGGAGAACCGGGGGATGGTGTTAGGTGTGTGATTGGTGGTGGTAAGGTGGGGTGGAGGTTGAGGGTGGAATTGAGGGTGGGTATGAAATGGGGAGGAGGGTCTGAGACCTGAGGCCTGATGGCTGGTTGGGTCAGTAGTTAAAATCACCTGAGGCCAGTGTGTGGCAAAATTGCCAAGATGTTAAAAAGGCCTGTGTCGTCAGCTTTTGCAATGGGTGAGATAGTCAGGTCAGTGTTGACAGCTAAACAGTCACAAAGATTTAATCAGTAGCAGGAATTAAAAACCATAAGAATCATGAGGGAAGCCTAGGTTGCTGGTGATCCCCCTCTGGCTGGCCAGCAATGAGCAGTAAGAAGAAACAGTGAAGCAGTGGAACACAGGAAGGCATAAAGAGTTAAGGCAAAGTGACAGAAGAGGCCAAAGGTAGGGCAGACCAAGGACACAGGTTTCTGAGAAAATATTGTCACCCTTTACTGTTATCCAAAGCAGAAAGGGAGCCCAAGGTGAACTTGACCTTGAGTCGCATGATAGAAGTGGACCTGGTGTATGCATTACAAGGGTAATTAAACTGATGCTTCATCTATTATTATTCAAAGAGATCCGATTAAAAATTCCATAAATAGATTAGTAGAAATATTCATCTCGATGATGGGTGATATGTGTGAATCTAAATACTAATTTCTTTTTCAACTTTATCCTTCCAGCTCCTGAAGCAGCATCATTCCATTGGTGCAAGAGCTCTATGTACCTTGCTCAAGTGTCTGTCCTTCATGGGTAATCCTAGATAATGAGGATCTCAGCAAGTTGACTTGATAACAGAGTATAATCCTTTCTTTAACAAATATCCATAGAGATTATCCTTTCAGCTGGACAGGGAATTCAAATCCCAGTTTCTCTTCCTGAATCTGAGGATAATGAGTCAGGAGAAATGGGAAGAAAATAGAATGATATGGATTAGTAAAAGTATTAAGACGGTAATGGATGATGGTTTTAATAGTCCAATTTGAACTGGGTAGAGAAAGGCTTTGTTTAAGTGGAAAGAGAATCAGAGTGGCTGATAATTTGAGTTAATCTCCGTGTTTTGATTTAGCTAGGAATATTTGACTCCTGCCTTTGTCCTTTCAGAGAATTGCTACAAAACTAGTTTGGCCACAAGAGAAGTTGACCATTGTTTTGCCAAGTGTCTTAGTTATAAACAAAGTGAATTTAGTAAGCTCCGTTCTTAATGTAAAGGTACTCTGCAAACCCCTCAGCCTTAACTTCTGTGAGAGCTAATTGTGCTAATTTATGTATCTCTGGGTCTGCTTCCTGGACCTCAATTAATGAAGTCCGACCAAACACTTCATCGGAATTATCCTCTTTCTCCAGGATAGTTTCAGCTACTCTACCATCTGATTGTGGTGTGACTTTAATCTCTGCTAGTGAACTTTGTTCAGCTATTGCCATGGTCACCACACACAATGGAAAAATAGTGGGAAATTGTTCTGTAACTGTTCTGTCTCCTTATCTTCCCTCAGACTCTCTCTAACCATGGGTGAAGCTACAACCTTCACTCCTGCCAAATCATTCCCCAAAGGTAAGTCTACTCCATCCACTGGTAATTTCTTAACCACTCCGACAACTACTGGACCTGACAATAAATCACACTCCAGTTATTCTTTATACAATGGAACCGCTTATCTCATTCACTAATACTGTAGCTTTCATTGAACTCTCTGGAGGGAAAACTGAATCCCTCTCCAGTAAGTGTTTGGAGAGCACCTGTGTCCCTTAAAGTAGCTGTGGGTTTGGCTACATCAGTTGATGGAAATTGGTGACCTTCCCCTTAGACAAAAACCATGCATATCTCTCATCTACCTCATAAATCACATCTCCCACAGCAGTGTTTACCGCAGATCTCCTGAGACCAGTGAGAGCTCCAGTCTGCCCTGTATATTCTCCACTTTTGTTCTCTTTATAGAACCCTCCTTATAAACCCCAACAAGTCCTGTGGGCTTTCTTTGCAACTTCCAACATGCTGCACAAACATGTCCCACTTTATTACAATGGTAACACCTAGGCCTTTGTATTTCACCTTCACCCTTCCTTCCTGGTCTGAGAAGGAGATCTTGGAGCATTCCCCGCGACACATTCCTTATCTTGGATACCTGCGTTCCTTTCACTCTCGCACTAGCTATCCTTTTCAAAATTATGGGGGTTACGGAACAAAGGTTGAAATTTATGGATTAGCTCATAATCGCCAGCCATTGTTGCTGCTGGTCTAGCGGTCTTCACCCTTTGGTCTTCAACATGGGTTCTTATCACAGTAGGGATCACAATTCATTGGCCATCAGTCAACCAATCGAACTGAGTCTCTCTGATCTCTTGGGTGCCAGAAAGTCTGAGTTCTGCTGTTCAAAAGCTAGCACAGTGTACTATATTGTAAATTTTGAGTTCCTCACTTCCTCTGCTCGACTTAAAGGATATGTCCATTAAATATCCATGGATCAAAAATAGTAGCGGCAAAATAAATGAAATGGGAAATAAGGAAATCAACAGAATGGGCCTTTACAATCGTAAATAAGGGAGAGTGGAGCCGATTATGGACCAAAACGCAGATTTACACATGGAGGCTGAGGGCACAATTGAGGTATTAAACAATTACTACATCTGTCTTTACCAAGGAAGAAGATGCGATCCAGCTTATAGAGAAAGAGATATTTAATAAACTAGAAATATTTCAAATGGATAAGAAGGAGGAATTAAATAGGCTGTCAATATGTAAAGTTTTTAAAAATTAATTGAGAGCACTCAATTAAATTTTTCCAATTAAGGGGCGATTTAGCGTGGCCAATTCACCTAACCTGCACATCTTTGGGTTGTGGGGGTGAAACGCACGCAAACACGGGGAGAATGTGCAAACTCCACACTGACAGTGACCCAGAGCCGGGATCGAACCTGGGATCTCGGCGCAGTGAGGCAGCAGTGCTACCCGCTGGGCCACTGTGCTGCCCTATCAAGCTGTAAAGTTTAAAAAAAATACAGGACCTGAAGAGATGCATCCAAGGATACTGAGGGAAGTGAGAGTGGAAATTGTCGAGACACTGGCCAGAGTATTTCAGTTTTCCTTAGACTCAGGGGTTGCGCCAGTTACAGAATTGCAAAGTTACACCTGCGTCCAAATAAGAGTGTACAGATAACCCCAGCAACTACAGGCCAGTCAGTTTAACTTTGTTCGTCAAAAAACCATTGGGTTCACTAATGTCCTCTAGAATCATAGACTATAATCCCTACAGTGCAGAAGGAGGCAATTCAACCCATTCAGTCTGCATCAACCCTCCGAAAGATCACCCGACCTCTGCGCTTTCCCCTACCCCATCCCCTCAACTCCGTAACCTAACCTGCACATCTTTGGACACTAAGGGGCAATTTAGCATGACCAACCCACCTAACCTGCACATCTTTGGACTATGGGAGGAAACTGGAGTACCCAGAGAATGGGGAGAATGTGCAAACCCCACACAGACAGTCACCAAGGTCTGAATTGAACCCGGGTCCCTAGCGCTGTGAAGCAGCAGTTGCTAAATACTGTTCCACTGTGTCTCCTCTTGGTCCAAACAATAATTTGGAACAAAATTAACAGTCACATGGAAAAATATGGGTTAACTAAGGAAAACAAGCAAGAATTTGTTCAGGGAAAGTTACGTTTAACTAAATTGCATGAGTATTTTGTAGAGATATCTGAGAGGTTCAATTCTGGTTGCCATACTACCAGAAGGATGTGGAGGCTTTGGAGAGAGTACAGAAGAGGTTTACCAGGATGTTGCCTGGTATGGAGGGCATTCGCTATGAGGAGAGGTTGGATAAGGTCGGTTTGTTCTCACTGGAACAATGGAGGTTGAGGAGCGACCCGATAGAAGTCTACAAAATAATGAGGGGCATGGACAGATGGATAGTCAGAAGCTTTTTCCCAGGGTGAACGAGGATTACTAGGAGACATAGGTTTAAGGTGCGAGGGGTAAAGTTTAGAGGAGATGTGCGACGGAAGTTTTTAATACAGATGGTGGTGGGTGCCTGAAACGCACTGCCTATCGTTGTCATGATAGTGACATTTAAGGAGCATCTTGACAAATACATAAATAGGATCGGAAGAGAGGGGTACGGACCCTGGAATTGTAGAAGGTTTTAGGTTAGACGGGCGGCATGATTGGCATAGGCTTGGAGGGCCGAAAAGCTTGTTCCTGTGCTGTACTTTTACTTTGTTACATTTGGATGATGAGGGCTATAGGATGAGAATACAGTAGATGAGGATACAGTAGAACTTCAAAAGGACAAGTTGGTGAAATGGGCGGAGAGGTGGCAGATGAAGTTCAATGTGGAGTCGTGGGAAGAACTTAAGAAGGACAAAAGAAAATAATTGATATAATTCTAAAAGGGAGTGCAAAGTGAGGTGTGTATGTGCATATATCATTGACGTTGGCAGGACAGTTTGAGACATGATTAATAAAGCATATCTTAAGCTTTATTAATAGGGAAATTGCTGAGGCCTTGACAGAAATCTTTGGATCCTCGCTGTCTTCAGGGGATGTCCCGGAGGACTGGAGAATAGCCAATGTTGTTCCTCTGTTTAAGAAGGGTGGCAGGGATAATCCCGGGAACTACAGGCCGGTGAGCCTTACTTCAGTGGTAGGGAAATTACTGGAGAGAATTCTTCGAGACAGGATCTACTCCCATTTGGAAGCAAATGGACGTATTAGTGAGAGGCAGCACGGTTTTGTGAAGGGAAGGTCGTGTCTCACTAACTTGATAGAGTTTTTCGAGGAGGTCACTAAGATGATTGATGCAGGTAGGGCAGTAGATGTTGTCTATATGGACTTCAGTAAGGCCTTTGACAAGGTCCCTCATGGTAGACTAGTACAAAAGGTGAAGTCACACGGGATCAGGGGTGAACTGGCAAGGTGGATACAGAACTGGCTAGGCCATAGAAGGCAGAGGGTAGCAATGGAGGGATGCTTTTCTAATTGGAGGGCTGTGACCAGTGGTGTTCCACAGGGATCAGTGCTGGGACCTTTGCTCTTTGTAGTATATATAAATGATTTGGAGGAAAATGTAACTGGTCTGATTAGTAAGTTTGCAGACGACACAAAGGTTGGTGGAATTGCGGATAGCGATGAGGACTGTCTGAGGATACAGCAGGATTTAGATTGTCTGGAGACTTGGGCGGAGAGATGGCAGATGGAGTTTAACCTGGACAAATGTGAGGTAATGCATTTTGGAAGGGCTAATGCAGGTAGGGAATATACAGTGAATGGTAGAACCCTCAAGAGTATTGAAAGTCAAAGAGATCTAGGAGTACAGGTCCACAGATCACTGAAAGGGGCTACACAGGTGGAGAAGGTAGTCAAGAAGGCATACGGCATGCTTGCCTTCATTGGCCGGGGCATTGAGTATAAGAATTGGCAAGTCATGTTGCAGCTGTATAGAACCTTAGTTAGGCCACACTTGGAGTATAGTGTTCAATTCTGGTCGCCACACTACCAGAAGGATGTGGAGGCTTTAGAGAGGGTGCAGAAGAGATTTACCAGAATGTTGCCTGGTATGGAGGGCATAAGCTATGAGGAGCGATTGAATAAACTCGGTTTGTTCTCACTGGAACGAAGGAGGTTGAGGGGCGACCTGATAGAGGTATACAAAATTATGAGGGGCATAGACAGAGTGGATAGTCAGAGGCTTTTCCCCAGGGTAGAGGGGTCAATTACTAGGGGGCATAGGTTTAAGGTGAGAGGGGCAAAGTTTAGAGTAGATGTACGAGGCAAGTTTTTTACGCAGAGGGTAGTGGGTGCCTGGAACTCACTACCGGAGGAGGTAGTGGAGGCAGGGACGATAGGGACATTTAAGGGGCATCTTGACAAATATATGAATAGGATGGGAATAGAAGGATACGGACCCAGGAAGTGTAGAAGATTGTAGTTTAGTCGGGCAGTATGGTCGGCACGGGCTTGGAGGGCCGAAGGGCCTGTTCCTGTGCTGTACATTTCTTTGTTCTTTGTTCTTTGACATGGAGTACATAGAATCATAGAATCTACAGTGCAGAAGGAGGCCATTCGGCCCATTAAGTCTGCACCGACCCTTGGAAAGAGCACCCTAGTTAAGCTGAAACCCATGCCTCCACCCTATCCCCATAACCCAGTAACCCCACCTAACATTTTTTGGACGTTAAGGGCAATTTGCATAACCAATCCACCTAACCTGCACGTCTTTGGATTGTGGGAGGAAACTGGAGCACCCAGAAGAAACCCACGCAGACACAAGGAGAACGTGCAGACTTCGCACAGACAGTGACGCAAGCCGGGAAATCGAACTTGGGACCCTGGAGCTGTGAAGGGACAGTGCTAACCACTGTGCTACCATGCTGCCCAAGAGCAAGGAAGTTGTGTTGAACTTGAATAAGACATTTGTTCAGCCTCAGCTTGAGTGTCGTGCCCAGTTCTGGGTGCCTCTTTAGAAATGGTGTGCAGGCATTGGAGAGAGAATAGAAAGGATTCAAGAGAATGATTCCAGGGATGAGGAACTTCAGCCATGAAGATAGATTGGAGAAGGTAGGACTGTTTTCCTTGTGGAAAATAAGGCTGAGAGGAGATTTGATAGAAGTATTCAAAATCATAGAAGGTCTGGATAGAGTCGATAGGAGAAACTGTTCCCACCCGTGAAAAGATTTAGAAGGAGTCTACTAGGTGCAATGGAGACTGATGGAGCCCAGAAAATGACAAGGAGGTGGAGATGTGGCAGAGCTCATCGTCCAGTGTTGCAGTGCCTGCCTGACCCAGATCCACCCAACTAATTACCTGGGTGTGGGGTTTGACGAGTCTGTGAATGAGGACAATGCCTAAAGTAAGGAAAAGGAGGAGGCCAAGTCAGGCTTCCTCACCCAACATGTAGTGACGGATAGTCCACCCATCGCAATAGATAGATTGTCTGCATGTGGTAAACCACTGTGTTCCTATATTAAGGGTTGTATGGTACAACCTGCACTACAGGTTCACCTGGGCCCCTGCATGCTAGCTCCGCCCAGGAGCCGGGTTATAAATATGCGTGGCCTTCAGCTAGCAGCCATTTCATCAGCTGCTGTAGGAGGCCACACTTCAGATACTAATAAAGCCTCAGTTTGAATTCAACTTTGTCTCCAGCCAAATTGATCGTGCCTCACTGCAACACCAGAAATGTAAGATTGGAACTAAGCAAGGGCAGTGCAAAGAGGTTTAACAATGGAATAATTGCTCTATATGTCTCTTAGACTCTCATTGTCTGTGCTCATGCATAAGGAACAAACAAGCATGGCACTGAAGCATCATCAAGACCCACAAAACTGTCCTCACCATCAGTTAGTGTCAGTCTGAGACCTGATGGGAAATATTGAAGAGGGAATAGGGATGAAATAATATTCAAATGCATTCTGAGATAAGTGAACATATCCATTTTCTTCGATTGCCCAATTATGTAAACTGATTCTGCAATCATGACTGGGAGTTTCTTTGCAGTAGTCTGTTTAGCATTGCAACTGATACATTTTCATTCTGATCAAACTGGAATTATGCTGGTCCCAATGACACGTAAATCAAATGAGAGGTAAATTCAGACTTTGAAAGAACTGACAAGTGTGAATCTTGTTACTTTACCAACCTGTCGCAAATGGCCCTCAGCCTCAAAGGGCCAAAGGGAAAAAAACTTGGAGATAATCCATGGAATGAATTCTCATTTTATTTTTGCTTAAAATTTATGAGTCTAGAAATTTAATATTTTATTTGAAACACAGCTTAAAAAAATTAAATGCTGCTCGGAGTCATCTATCGTCTAACTCAGCCTCAAATGAAAAAGATGAAAGATTAAAAGTCTCTTTTTATAGTGTAGAAACCTGTATATGCATTATACATTTTTTCTTCAAAATTATCAGAACAGCAGATAAAAACGGAGCATGTTCAGCCTTTTAAAGAGGTGCCATTGTCCTACTGTGTGGTCTACCGACACTGCATTCAGTGCAAAAGCAGGCACGGGTACACCAAGCGTGCATAATATGTGGGTAGCATATGGGAACCCTATGCTATTTACACAATGGTTTGCTGATCTTGTTCCAGATCAAAGCAAGATTAAACTGGCAATGGAAAACTTTCTATTGAAGGTGTCCAGTTATTTTTTTATTTCGCACACCATCCACATTGTGCCTCTCTGAAAGAGATTGCCAATTTAGTGCCAAATTAGGGACTGAAACAACCTAAACTCATTTCACATAAACCTTTCAGTGTCTCCCAGATTCAAATGCAAGTGCCAGGTCCGTAAGCCTGTCATCCATCCTTTTGCATGTTGCAGACCCTGACACAAATTTGGCTTTCTAAAAGGTCATGCTCCTTCTAAACCAGTATTCTCGATGCTAAAATTCAGTTTTTGTCATCAGTAATGTTTAAATGTGAGATTGAGCTCCACATTGTTTTCTGTGTCTGTTCTTTTGAGAACAAGTCACAGAAACACAGAGCGCTGGTGGAGAGTTTGTGCTGCCAGACACAGCCAGTGATCTCTTGACGTTTAACCTCGGAGGTGCCTTTAGCGTGCCTACTCTCCATGGTTTCTGTTAAGGAACAGCAACCTTCACCTTTTCCCAGTGGTAGTGCGTGAAGGATGCTGTTGGTTTATTAAGCATCAGGAAATGCATTCAGTGCAACACATGGGCAGAAGGTGAGCTGCACACTTTCTGTCAGCTGCATGTATACAATAGAAAAGCTCCTTGAAATATCTCATGATGCTCTCATCTGCGTAAGCAGAGTAATGATCTTGCAAGGTTAAACTGCATTGTTAACTGTCATGAGACCTGTAAATAAATTACAGATACCTGCTAACACTTTGTGAACACATTGAGGTGTACAGCTTTGAGTATTTGGTATTTTGACATGTTTCAAGAACACTCTATGTGGTGTGTGAATACACTGGTTAGAATGTCAACCTAATTGCTTATCCTTTCAAAATTTCTACTGGAACTATGTGAACACAATGATTTCCACATGCAACAAAGAACAAAGAACAATACAGCACAGGAATAGGCCCTTTGGCCCTCCAAGCCTGTACCGGCCATGCACTTGTTAAAGATTAAGCAGTAGGAATATGCAATGTTTAATCACTTCTACTGTTGGGAGTTTAAACCTACAGGGACACCACAGCTTGCAATATGTAACATACTTAATGTAGTCCAGTTGAATTTCTGATCAATGGTAACCCCCAAGGTGTTGACAATAGGAATTCAGTGACGCATTTAATGTTAAGGAAGTTGGTTAGATTCTCTTTTGTTGTAGATATTCGTTGCCTGGCAATTGTGTAGTACAAATGTTACTCACTACTTAACCCAAACCTAAATGTTGTCCGAGCCTTGCTGCATTTAGACACCTGCTGTCTCAGTATCGAAGGAGACTTGAAAATTCTGCAATCATAAGCGAACATCCCCACTTCTGTCTTTATGACAGAAGGAAAGTCATTGACGAAACAGTTGAAGGTGGCTGGACCTATGACACTACCCTGAGGAACTCCTGCAGTGATGTTTGTGCTAGGTATGACTCCAACCAGTGCAGAATTTCCCCCTGATTCCCATTGACTCCAGGTTTCCAGGACTCCTTGATGCCATACTGTCAAATGCTACCTTGATGTCAAGGGCAGTCACCCTTACCTCATCTCTGGAGTTCAGCTCTTTTGACCATATTTGGATAATGAGGCCAGAGGCTGTAATGAGGTCAGGAGCTAATGGACCCAAACTGAGAATGTGAGCAGGTATTGTGAGCAAGTGCCACCATAAAGCACTTTCAACAACACCCTCCATCTGGTGATGATTAAGAGCAGACTGATGTGGAAATTATTGGCCAGGTTGAATTTATCTGCCTTTTGTGGACAGGACATACCTGGACAGTTTTCCACATTGCCGTGTAAATGTCAGTGTTGTAGCTGTACTGGAACAGCTTGGCTAAGGGCGTAATTAGCACTGAGGCACAAGTTTTCAGTGCCAATACTGTTAGTTGCAGTTTACCATAATTCCACCATTTTATTCAAAAATAATTCTCCTTGAAGATTTATAGA
This sequence comes from Scyliorhinus torazame, assembly GCF_047496885.1. NCBI lineage: Eukaryota > Metazoa > Chordata > Chondrichthyes > Carcharhiniformes > Scyliorhinidae > Scyliorhinus > Scyliorhinus torazame. The sequence continues at coordinate 294,145,621 of NC_092709.1, read as the reverse complement.
AATTGAAAAACATAGGAACTTTCAGGGAATGCTTTCGACCACAAGATCAATTCAAAACAAATTTAATGATTTTGGAAATTTGGAAACTCCACGTACATCAGCTTTATTTGTGAAATTAAACTTTTTACAGTGCTACAGACTTACAAAAATACAAAACAGCACAATATTCCACATTCACAAATCAAGGCTGACTAACAGATGTATCTGCCTCTGACCCAGACTACATGTCACCTCGTTGACTGACATGGGAATAACTTTGTATAGTTCCAGACGAGCGACCATACAGAAACGATGACTGTTAGAAAACTCAATATTTATTTTACCTACTAGAATACAACTCCGACTCCCCGAAGGGTCTCCCACTACCAGCCTACACTTGGGCCGGGGTATTTATGTCCCAGTGAACCTTTGCTTAAGGGTGTAACTCCATCCCCTCATCTGGGGAGATCATATTCAGATAAGGCCACTGGGTCTCTGATATTGTAGACCCCGTGGTCTCCGGTCGGGTAATAACACTCCCTTCCCTCCCACTCCCCAAGTCCGATACGTCATCTATTGTGAAGGCTGGAGCGAAAAGTTCCTTTGCCCTCTTTGCTTGGGGCTGTTTCTCAAGCACCCGCTGTGCTGGGCCCGGTGAGGTGTATCGGACCGGGGAGCGACATTTCCAGATCCACCATTCGGCGGTCGGCAGCTTCCACCGGATCCGTCGCGACCTCCATCAGCGAGGTCTCCAAGTTCAATTAGGGGTGCAATGAGTCAGCATCCCGCATCTCAATATCGAAGGGGTCATCCGCCTCCCCGGTTATCAACGGTGGCTACACTGGAGGAAGGGCCACCAATGGACGTGGGGGCTTCGGCTGTCCTTCGATGACCTGTAGCCCATGGCTGTGGAAGTGGTCCACGTGTGTATTCAATTCCTTTCCCTGCGTGCTCACCGAATATGAGACCAGGCCAGATCATTGCACCATTACCCCCGGCATCCACAATTCCTGTCAGCGAAATTCCTGACACAGACTGCGTGGAGAATTCCCTCATGGGCCTGGGTTGACGTGCTCTGGCGAATCGCTGCTGATCGGAGACCTTCTCCCCAATTCAACCACATGTACAGCTAGCGGCCAATGAACAACTCCGAGGCTGTTCCCCCGGTAGTGGCGTGAGGAGTGGTGTGGTAATAGAAAAGGAAATGGACCAGATGGGTGTCTGGGGAACCGGAGATCTGCCTCCGCAATCCTTGCTTAAAGGTCTGCATCGCCCGTTCGGCCAGTCAGTTGGAAGATGGTTGGTAGCGCGCGGTCCATACATAGTGGACCCCGTTCATCTTCATGAAAGCACCGAATTCCGTACTCATGAAAGCTATGCCATTGTCCGACATTAACACCTTGGGAAGCCCATGGGAGTTGAAAGTTTATCGGATCTTCTCAATCGTGGCCCGTGGCGTCGTTGTGGGCATGCGGTGAACCTCCATTCACTTCGAATGGGCGTCTATGAGGAGCAAGTACATGGCTCCTTGGAACGGTCCCGTGAAATCCAAGTGGAGTCGGGACCTTGGTCTTCCCAGCCACTCCCATGTTTGGAGTGGTGCTGCGGGGGGCGGGGGAGTTTCTGGTGGTCCTGGCACCGTGTACATTGTTTTGATGTCCAAGTCTATCGGGTCCCGAAACATAACTCCAGGCCAACATCTTAATCTTCGAGACCCCCAGGTGCCTGCTGTGGATGTCTTCAAGAATTGCCCCCTGCCCCCCCCCCCCCCCCATCCGAGGTGGCAGATATCAGCATGCTGATGGGCAGCAGATGTCGGCTGAGGGCATCTGCGTGCGGGAACTTAGCTCCTAGCCGATATTCCAACATATATTCATAAGCCGGTAGGAGCAGCGTCCAGTGCTGAATGTGGGCGGATGCCACAGGGGAAATCACCTCATCCTCCTTAAACAAACCCAGGAGGGCCTTGTGTTCTGCATAAACCATAAAGGTATGTCCGTATACATATTGATGGAACCATTTCACCCTCAAAACCACCAGCAGACCGTTTTCAATCTGCGCGTAGTTCAGCTCTGCTGCCGCCAAGGTGCAGGAAGCAATCGCAGGAGGTCATTCCGTGATGTCCTCCATCTGATGTGCTAAGTCAGCCCCGATGCCATATGGCGAAGCATCGCAGGTCAGGAGTAAAGGCTTGGATGGGTCAAAATGAGTCAACAGCCACAAGCATGAGAGTCTCTGCTTCACTTCCTCAAACATCATCTGTTGCGACGGGTACCAAAACCCGTCATTTCAGCAACAGATGTAGTGGGGCTAGAACGGTCGCCAACTTGGGGTAAATGTCCCATAATAATTTATCATGCCCAGGAGAGAGCGGAGTTCCGTAGGACCCTTTGCAACAGGTGCTGCCTGATCGTCCATACCTTAACACCAACTGGTGTAAGCTATTTTGGTCCACTCTCGACTCGAACCTCGCACTGCCGGCAGTTGGCAGACTGCATCCCGTACTCCACAGGCACCTCCCAGGTGCCCACAATTTCCAATGGCTCCCCTGTATACGTTGCCAACCTCGCATCGTACGTGCGGCGGCTGACCACTGAGACCGCAGCCCCAGTATCGAGCTCCACCTGGATGGGAAACGCGTTGATGCGGACCATGACCTGAATAGGTGCCACTCGCAGCGCCGAGATACAGTAGAGCAACTGGTTGCCATCTGCCCGGTCCTCCATGAAACGGGCCCGTCCCCGGGGATGGTCATCAGAGGTGTAACAGCAGGTGGGCAGCCTTTCTCGCCGTGCCTCTCTCATTAGTTTTTCCAGGTTCTGGTGTGTCTGTCCAACCGATCGGGTGCCTCTGGTGTGGGGGAGGGTCTCTCAACGTGAAAACGCTGATGTTGGTTCGGGCCTCTAGGGGTGCACCCCCAGTGGTGTGAGTCCTGAACTGTAGCCTGGGGAGGGGGGAGGGGGGTGATCTGCACCAGGCAGGGTGCCCAAGGCTTAGGACGGCCATGCACAAAAGCTCCTGGATTCCTTGTTGTGTGCCTGCCCGGGACAAGGTGATGTCGATCGGCTTCTGTAGATCGAGATGTATTTTCCCCAGCAAGCGTTCTTGGGTTGCTGCATTGCAGATGCCGCACACTGGCCGGTCTCTGAGTGTCTCTGAGAAAGCAGGGCCGAATTCGCAAAACTTGCTGAGTTTCCATAACCAGGCCAAAATGTCAGCCGCTGATTCCCCCGTCTGCTGTGTTACCGTACGATAATGAAAACAACGGAATAAAAGCGGCAACTTCGGATCAAAGCGGTGGCTCACCAACACCACCAATTCTGCAGAGCAACGGGTGTCTGGTGAAGCCAGGGAAGTTCAAATTTTGATGATGCTATAGGTTTCCGCTGCACAGGCCATGAAAAGGGTGACTGTTTGCCTTTTGTCACCCATAATGGAGCTAAGCCGAAAAATAACGTATCCGTTCAGTACATTGGGTCCAGTCAGCCGTTTCGGTGTCAAACGCCTCCAATTTCCCAATGAACAGTATACCTGCAGCCAGGTGGGAAGCTTCTTGAGGCCTAGTTCAGGTGAGCCAGGTCTGGAGGAAATGGCGTCTCCTGCAGCTCCACTTCACCCTCGTCGCCAAGTTCCAGGCCTGCGACCACATGTAACATGTCACAGTAAACCCTTACTTAATGGCGTAGCTCTGCCCCCTCATCTGAGGAGATTATATACAGGTGAGGCCTGTTATAATGTTGAAGACCCCGTGGCCTCTGGTCATACTATAACAAACTTGATTAATACATTTCTGATGTGGCTCTTTTACATCTAAGTAGCTTCAGGAAAGGCAACAGTGAGAAAGATCTCAGGATGAAGCAGCAGCAGACAATGACACAAGGACCTGCTTTCACGCATAGCACACACACCACACTTCCCTGAAATTGTTGGCACCACTAACCATGTTTTTACAGTGATTAGTGCGGTAGAGCAAGCTAAAGGCTATGAGGGAACCAAATGTAATATTTCCAAGTTTGCCAAAGACACAAAAACAGGTGGGAATGTGAATTGTCAGGGTGATTTTAAGAGGCTCCAAGGTGATTTTGATAAGTTGAGTCAGTGGGCAATACATGGCAGATGCAGTGTAATGTGGATAAATGTGAAGTTATCCACTTTGATCGGAAAAACTATTATTTAAATTGTGATAGATTGGGAAATGTCAATGTACAAAGAGACCTTTGTACAAAGGGTGTCCTTGTACACCAGTCATTGATAGCAATCATCCAGATGTAGCAAGCAGTTAGCAAGGCAAATGGTATGTTGGCCTTCATTGCAAGAAGACTTGAGTACAGGAACAAGGATGTCTTACTGCAGCTATACAGTGTCTACCTAGGGCACCCCCCCCCCGGATGTCCTCTGGCCCCGGCTGACCCACCAGCTGTATGGGTGCCCTCCAGCACAACCAGTGCTTTCTTTTTGGCTGGGATAAGTGTATGTGTGGCTGCAGCATGTCAGCCTCCTGAGTGTCGATCACGGACCCGGCGAATTCTGCATCATTTTTCATTGGAATCGATTGTATTTCTGCAATCGGATGCTAGCCCCTCAACGGTAGCGGAATCGGTCTAGGTGCTGCGCCAGTTTTTCTGTTGTAAAAGTCCATGGATTCTGCGTTGGTGCCTACTCTTCGGACGGGATTCTCCGATTGCTGACGTCGAAATCGCGTTAGGCGATCAGCCGGAAAATCACTTTTTACGCCGAAATCGGTGGAGGCGTGTTTTTCGGATGCTCCACCCCCTCAAAAGTGGCATACTCGAGGAGTATGCCGCACACCATTGGGACAGCCTCAGGACGTGACCTGAGGCACTTCCCCGATGCTCCGCCCCCGATGGGCTGACGGCATCGGTCTCGTGTCCTCTCAACTTTCGTAAACCTGGTGTGGCGGCTGCAGACTTTGACAAGTGCCGCCACAGTTGGGGGGGGGGGGGGGGGGCATTCTGCTGGCAGAGGGGGCTTTGGCGGGGTTTGGGGGACTGATGCGGGGTGGTCCGGGGATGACAAGGGGGGCTATTGGGGGCCAGATTTTGGCAGGCCTGGTCTGCGAACAGCTGGCGCCATGTTGTACACAGCTCCAGCATCCCGGATTCAATTCGGGCCTTGGGTGACTGGCTGTGTGGAGTTTGCAAGTTCGCCCTGTGTCTGTGTGGGTTTCCTCCGGGTGCTCTGGTTTCCTCCCACAGTCCAAACATGTGCAGGTTAGGTGGATTGGCCACGCTAAATTGCCCCTTTGTGTCCAAAAGGTTAGGTGCGGTTGCGGGGATAGGGTGGAGGCATGGGCTTAAGTAAGGTGCTCTTTCCAAGGGCCGGTGCAGACTCGATGGGCCGAATGGCCTCCTTCTGCACTGTACATTCTATGATTCCATGAAGCTGTTAATAACAGTACAGCATTTCTCTGTCCATAATTTCAGTGGAAGCATTAACTTATTTAAAATAAACAAATTAACTCCTGTCAAAAAGGTTTGCAATCATTACAAAGAAAACTGATGTTCCTCAAGCTGTTTGCAGGCACTGGGAGCTGATATTTGTGCTTTCAGGTGGCTCTGACGGATTGACTCAATCTAGGGTTTATGATCTATCACACGCTTACTGATTTGTTCCTCACTATTATCCCTGGATGCTGCCCACTGTAATATGGACAGTGCAAGCTCTTTTCCTGCTTAGGGACCTTTGCTGTGAGCCTGCATACAAACTGAGAACAGCTTATGGGAACAGGTTTTAATTAAGTAAAAGCTTAGCATCAATCCAACTCCACACATTGTTTCACATCCCAACCCTGGCAGGAGCAATGACACGGAATTTTAAATCAATCCAGGCAATGAACACATACCAAGAAACTTCTTGCAATAAATATTTAACAGCAGATTGTCTTTTTGAAAATATACTTGCAAATGGGAAAACATTTTTGTACAGAGTGGAAAGTTGTTTTAAGGAAAACGTAAACGTTTTTTAAAGTTACATTCTGCATCGTAATTGTTATATTTTACATATTTAGGGACAAATACTAAATAAGCATATTTGTAACTATTACTCTCCAAAACTATCAGCTAATCTTATGAGTGAGAAATAATCCTCGTGTATATGTTTTTGGGCTGTGAGTGACACTGGCAAGGCACGTTTATTACACATCCCTTAGTTGCACATCCCTAAAGGGCATTGACAATCAACCAATTAGTGTGGGATGAGTCAGGTGAAGGCCAGAACAGGTAGGGCTAATAGGCCTCTTCACTGGAGAACATAGGTGAACCACATTTTTTTCTGATCAGCAGATTTCATTGTCATTTTTCAAATTTTAGCTCATAAATGCTTGCCTTCATAGGACGGATGGGGTAGCGAGTATAAAAGCTCCCAAATTATGTTACAGTCATATAGAACGTTGGTTAGACCACAATTTGGAATACTGTGTCCAATTCTGGTCACCACAGTACGAGAAGGGCGTGGAGGCTTTGGAGAATGTACAGAGAAGATTTACCAGGATGTTGCCTGGTACGGAGGGTATTAGCTATGAGGAGAGATTGAATAAATTTGGATTGTTCTTCCTAGAGAGACGGAGGCTGAGGGGCGACCTGATAGAAGTTTACAAAATTATTAGAGGTATAGATAGGATGAACAGTTGGATGCTTTTTCCCAGGGCGGAATTACAAGGGGGCACAAGTTCAAGGTGAGGGGGTCAGGTTCAGGGGAGATGTGCAGGGCATGTTTTTTTACACAGAGGGTGGTGGTGGCCTGGAATGCAATGCCAAGTGAGGTGGTTGAGGCAGATGTGAGGTGGTTGAGGCAGATACATTAGCGACCTTTAAGACTTATCTGGATAGGCACATGAACAGACGGGGTATAGAAGGATACAGGCGGTTGGTCTAAATAGGACATGTGATCAGCGCAGGCTTGGAGGGCCGAAGGGCCTGTTCGTGTGTTGAATTGTTCTTTGTTCTTTGTTTGTTTCTCTGTTTATTGAGGTTAGAGGCTGGCAAGAAGGGCACTGGAACAGCCGAGTCTGGAAGTAACAAAAGAATTGAAAATCACAGTGGCTATCCAACGTATTTTTGAAGTATCTGCATATGATGCAGTTTTTGCTGATGGAAAGAGACCAGTCCATGAGAGACAGGTTCTGCCACACGTGCCATAAATGAAGTGGTTAGCAGAAGTGGTTGCGGGTTGGTGTTCTTGGTATTGGTACCTGTTGGTTACCAAGACGCTGCAGCCACTGATCATCATGATGGTGCACATATGCACGAGTTCTGTTCTTATTCATACATGCATGTATAGAGTTACACAGAAACAGGGCATTTGAGGGCGGCACGGTGTGGCAGTGGGTAGCACTGCTGCCTCACGGCGCTGAGGTCCTGGGTTCGATCCCGGTCTCAGGTCACTGTCCATATGCGGTTTGCACATTTCCCCCCTGTCTGCGTTGGTCTCAACACCACAACCCAAAAATGTGCAGGGTAGGTGCATTGACCATGCTAAATTGCCCCTTAAATGAGGGGAAAAAATGAATTGGGTACTTTAAATTTAAAAAAAAGACAAAAAGCCTCTCTTTAAATGGACCAATGCCATCTGCTTCACCCACTCCATGTAGACGAGGCTAGATATGTAAACACCATGGCCCAAATCTATCGATCAGGATCCAGAACCCTTATTTCCTACCCTGATCAGACAAAAATATATTAGTTTACCTTCCTCTGATTTTTCTGTGCAATCTTCCGCTGGAAGGCCTTGAAAAGTGATTCAGTGCAGGAAACCTCAGAGACATCAGTGAAAGAATCCACTTAGAAACCACCTCCCTCTTTTTACACAGCACTAGCTGCTGTAACCTGGCAAGTAAAAAGTTTAAATGTCCCCAAATTTGTTAGAAAGGTTATGGAGAGAAGATAAGTGTGTAAGGAGATAGGGTGTCAGGTAGATAGGGTGGTAGGTGGGTGAGGTATTAGGGTGACAGGTGGGTAAGATGGTAGGTGGGTAGGGTGGTAGGTGGGTAGTGTGATAGGTGGGTGCGGTGGTAGGTGGGTAGAGTGTGAGGTGGCAGGTGGGTAGGGTGGTAGGTGGGTAGGGTGGCAGGTGGGTACAGTGACAGGTGGGTGAGGTGATAGGTGGGTAGGGTGGCAGGTGGGTAGGTTGGTAGGTGGGTAGGGTGGCAGGTGGGTAGGGTGGGGTGACAGGTGAGTAGGGTGGTAGGATGGTAGGTGGGTAGGGTTGTTGGTGGGTAGGGTGGTAGGATGGTAGGTGGGTAGGGTAGTAGGTGGGTCAGATGGTAGGTGGGTAGGATGATAGATGGGTAGGGTGATAGGTGCGTAGTGTGTTAGTTGGGTGGAATGGTAGGTAGGTGGGGTGGTAGGTGGGTGGGGTGGTAGGTGGGTGGGGTGGTAGGTGGGTAGGGTGGTATGTGGGTAGTGTGGCAGGTAGGTAGGGTGTCAGGTGGGTAGGGTGGTAGGTTAGTATGATGGTAGGTAGGTGGGGTGATAGATGAGTGTGGTGGTAGGTGGGTAGGGTGAGAGGTGGGTGAGGTGGCAGGTGGGTAGTGTGGCAGATGGGTGGGCTGTCAGGTGTGTAGGGCTGCAGGTGGGTAGGGCTGCAGGTGGGTAGGGTGGCAGGTGGTACAGTGGTAGGTGGGTACAGTGGTAGGTGGATACGGTGACAGGTGGGTGAGGTGACAGGTGGGTAAGATGCCAGGTGCGTAGGGTGGCCGGTGGGTAGAGTGGCAGATGGGGGAGAGTCACAGGCAGGCTCCGGGGTAGTAAGGTTGGGTTGGAAGGGGTTGGGTCAAGTCAAGTTGGGGGAGTCAGAGGGGGTATGGCAAAGAGGAGTCAGGTGGTGAGATCGGGTCAGGTTATGCTGGGGGCAAGAGTTGGGCAGTGGGGGCTAGTCTAGTCTTGCGGAGTCAGGTTGGGCGAACTTGGGAGGGGTCAGGAGAGTCTCCTGGACAACTATCCAGAGACAGTAAGTCGGAACTGTCTGAAGTCTTCGACCATAAACCAGAAATGGACGCCTTTTCGGAGGGTCTCAGGGAGCAGGAGAAGTGCCTATCGGAAGTTCAAACTTCCTGGGCAATTCCCACGGAGTCAGTACATTGGCACGCCGAGATGTCCCATAGCTTATCTTCTGGGGTACGTCCGGTCTCCAACCATCTGGAGACCGGAAGATCGGGGCCAAATTTGAATGGAAATAACAACCTTTTAAAAGTTTGGGTAAAGTACACTTAGGGAGAAATCAATCCTCAGCGGGATAATATTCATCCTGCTGAAATAAATATTGCATGTTGTGGTACCGAATGATCTTAACACTTTTGACACACATCTTGGGGACGCTTTTAACCAATGTTTTTCTTTGGTGCAGCCTGTTTTTGGTTCAATCCCTCAGACCCAGTTGGAACAGATTTTATTTTAAAATTCTTATTGCGGTGTGGAAGAGATGGAATGAAATTGTAAATATGTTCATTAAATAACAGTTTAAGATTTCACTATACCTAGCACAGATGCTATCTTCCCCTGAGATCATTTTTATGTATGAAGAATGGTGCCAAGAGATTTCAATTGTAACAGGGGAAGGTGAGAGGAATACTTAATTTCCATGAGAAACTCCCTTGTAACTATTCCGAGTCATAATGATTAAGAACGAATAACCTTTGGTCTGTTACAATGAACCTGAGGCAGAAATCAAACACATTACAACAACATACTGGAAGGTTTCCGACCCCACCTATTATTCATGTGGTTTAGGAGCACCTGATGATGTTCACATCGCTCTTATAAAATCCTCTTCCTCCGAAGGGGGCAGCACGGTAGCCTTGTGGGGCAGCACGGTAGCCTTGTGGATAGCACAATTGCTTCACAGCTCCAGGGTCCCAGGTTCGATTCCGGCTTGGGTCACTGTCTGTGTGGAGTCTGCACATCCTCCCAGTGTATGCGTGGGTTTCCTCCGGGTGCTCAGGTTTCCTCTCACAGTCCAAAGATGTGCAGGTTAGGTGGATTGTCCATGATAAATTGCCCTTAGTGTCCAAAATTGCCCTTAGTGTTGGGTGGGGTTACTGGGTTATGGGGATAGGGTAGGGTGCTCTTTCCAAGAGCCGGTGCAGACTCGATGGGCCGAATGGCCTCTTTCTGCACTGTAAATTCTATGAAGGAGGTTACAGAATGACAGGGAATCCCCCATATCTACCATCAGCTTCTTTAGCGATGTACTTACTGTTTATACATGCGAGTGTAAATATCTCTGTGAGACTGAAGGGGAAATGGCATTTCTTCAGCCAGAGGGCGGTGATAGCCTGAAAGTAAGGGGAGCAGATTTAGGACTAAGTTGAGAAGGAACGTCTTCATCCAAAGTGTTGTGAATCTGTGGAATTCCCTGCCCAGTGACGCAGTTGTGAGGCTACCTCGTTAAATGGTTTTAAGGCAAAATAGATAGATTTTTGAACAATAAAGGAATAAAAAGTTACGGTGAGCAGGCGGGTAAGTGGAGCTGAGTCCACAAAAGGTCAACCATGATCTTATTGAATGGCAGAGCAGACTCGAGGGGCCAGATGGCCTACTCCTGCTCCTAGTTCTTATGTGATTCTGTGGAGCTCTTTGCCGCAGAAGGCTGTGGAGGTCAAGTCACTGAGTGTCTTTAAGACAGAGATAGATATATTCTTGATTAATAAGGAGATCAGGGGTTATGGAGGGAAGGCAAGAGAATGGGGATTAGAAACATATCAGACATGATTGAATGGCAGAGCAGACTCGATGGGCCGAATGGCCTAAGTCTGTACCTATATCTGATGATCTTATGGGAGCAGAGGGAAGAGAGGAACAGTACGCAGGGAGAGAAAGACAAAAAGTGCAAGTGAGAATGGAAGGAAGGATTAAGTTTGGAAGCGGACCTGCAGAAAGGAAGAGAATGGAAGCCTCTTAGTTAGCTGAATATCGGCAGATGAGCAGGTTGGTTCTGGATATGTGATATCATAGAATCATAGAATCCCTACAGTGCAGAAGGAGGCCATTCGACCCATCAGGTCTGCACTGAGCCTCTGAATGAGCAGCCTATCTAAATCCAATTCCCCTCTCTATCCCCGTAACCCCATCATGGGCAATTTAGCATGGCCAATCCACCTAACCTGCACATCTTTGGACTGTGGGAGGAAACCGGAGAACTCGGAGTTGCAAACATGGTGAGAAAGTGCAAACTCCACACAGAGAGTGACCCGAGGTGGGAATCGAACCCGGGTCCCTGGCGCTGTGAGGCAGCAGTGCGAACCACTATGTCCCCATGCTGCCCCAGTGTTCTGTGCTCCGGTGCAAATGACTCCAGTCTGGTTAATGAGGCAACGCTAGGATTTTTTTTTAAGCCAATAGAATCACAGAATCCCAGCAGTGCAGAAGGAGGCCATTTGGCCAATCGAGTCTGCACCGACCCTCTGAAAGAGCACCCTAGCTGGGCCCTCACACCCATCCTATCTCCATAACCCAATAATTCCACCTAACCTTGGACAATAAGGGGCAATTTAGCTTTGCCAATCCATCAAACCTGCACATCTTTGGACCCAAAGGTGCAATTTAGCATGGACAATCCACCTAACCTGCACATCTTTGTGGGAGGAAACCGGAGCACCCGGAGGAAACCCACACAGACACGGGGAGAAAGTGCAAACTTCACACAGTCACCCAAGGTGGGAACTGAACCCGGGTCCCTGGCGGATTGAGGCAAAATGCCTTTGGTTTTTTCCTGATACACTTAGTGATATGAACATTGTGCAGTAGTTATATTATAGTTATATAGCAGGTTTTACCTGCTTCGTGCTGAACCAAGTTCACTGCACCACACATCTGCTCCTCCTTTTCCAGGACTTCAAAACTGTGAAACTCATAATATTTCATTCTTTCAATAGTCTTTTAAAACCCAAACTTGGTGTGGACTGACCAATACTTCCTGTTTTACCCCCCCCTCTATTACTTTTAGCCTCGGTAAGTTCCCACCCAATGGACCTTTGATCCTCACCTTGACATCCTACCTAAACAAAAATATTTTGCCTCCTTCAAAGTCACAGCTAAAATCCTTCAGTGTCAATTCTTTTAAAGTGAGGGAATATAGGTGGATGGTGCAATGTTTTATTTTTCTTCTTTTGTCTCTCAGTTATGCACACTTCTTGTCTGTGTTATGGGCCAGGGTTTAGAGAACCCCAAAGTGTATCATGGAGTTCACCTGACCCACAACTTTCAATAGATTGTGGTATGGGGAGCACACGGCCCACATGACAGGTGTGGTACAGCAGAAATTGAAAAGTATTTTTTAAAGCAAAACAATGTTTATTCTATGAACTCAAGTTAACCTTTTTAAAACAAACAGTGAACATCTTAGCAACCATTAATTCAAATACAACCCCGAAAGAGTACAACACTAAGTAATGCTTACACTCTCCTTTTAACATCCAGAAGACTTACAAAAACACATAACCTTTAACAGAAGCACATCAGGTTAAAGTCAGTACTGAAAACATTTATAATTCTGAATTCACCAAATGATCAAGAGATAGTCTTTTCATTGCAGAGAGAACAGCAGTATAGCTGCTTTGTCTGACTTCAGCTCCAACACGGAAAACAAAACTAAAACACACCCTGCAGCAAACAGCCTAAAACGAAAGTAAAAAACTGACAGACAGCCCAGCTCCACCCACTCTCTGACATCACTGCAGTAATAAACACCCATTTCGTAAAGGTACTCTCACTACAGATATTTATATACACACCCATTTATAAACACCCATTTCTTAAAGGTACTCTCACATGACACCTCCCCCCAAGAAAAAAAACCCATCAACTTCAAGATGGTTTCATTTTTCACCTTTTCACTATTTTCGTTTTAAAAAACAACACACGCAAATAGGTATAATAATATAGTCCATTTTCTTTTTGTTCGTCTTCCTCCAACTGGAATCCTTCTCGGTTGACAGTCTCTTTAGTAAGATGCGCGACCCATCCATTTTTCTACGCCTCGGCATTTCTCTTTAAAGTCAGATACTTCAGTTCAATCTGCTCACAGAGTCCCTTGTACTTCTCCAACACATGAGCATTGGTTATCACAGCTTTCAGGCCGTCAAATGCCTGGTGAAAGTCCGCTGTCCACTGAAATTTTTGACGTTTCTTCAGCAAGTCTATCAGTGGAGCAACCATGCTATAAATATTTTTCACCAATGTTCAATCAAATCCACTCATGCCAAGAAATCGCATTATTTCCCTTCGTCTTGAGGGTATCGGAAACTCCTCAAGGAAAGTGACTTGGGCTTTTCCAAATTCACTTTTGGCTAGGTTTATCACCAAACCCGTCTCCTGAAGTCGATCAAATAACTCCATCAGATGTTTTAAATGTTCTTTCCATATCTGGCTGAAAATTACCAGATCGTCGATTACCGCACAATTTGGTAATCCTGAAACGACTTTGTCAGTTAACCGTTGAAATGGGGCATTTTTCATGCCAAATGGCATAACTTTGAATTGGTATATACCATCTGGAGTCACAAAAGCTGAAATCTCCTTCGCCCTTTCGGATAAAGGTACCTGCCAGTAACCTTTAAATAAATCCAATTTGGAAATAAAAGCTGATTGTCCCACTGTCTCAATGGAATCCTCCGAACGTAGGATAGGATAAGAGTCCGTTCTTGTAACTGCATTTCCCATTCTATAGTCCACACACAACCGTTGGGTCCCGTCCGGTTTAGATACCATCACTATGGGTGAGCTCCATTGGCTGCAACCCACTTCAATTATGCCATTTTTAAGCATACTCTCAATCTCTTTGTTAATCTGTGCCAATTTTAAAGGGTTAAGTTTATATGGATGTTGTTTGATTGGAACAGCATTTCCAACATCTACATCATGTATAGCCATTTTAGTACGTCCCAGTTTATCTCCACAAACTTGCCCATGTCATATCAATAACTCTTTCAGGTCAGTTTGTTTTTCCTCTGGAAGGTAACTCAACAATTTATCCCAATTTTTAAGAACATCCTCATTCTCCAATTTAATTTGAGGTATGTCAAATTCACAGTCATCTGGATTTGGTTCGTCACTTTGAGTTAGAATCATTAAAATCTCCTCCTTTTTCTCTCCTTCCCTTTCAAAGTACCTTTTAAGCATATTCACATGACACACTCGGTGAGTCTTCCTTCTATCTGGTGTTTTTGCCACATAATTCACCTCACTTAATTGCCTTTCAATCTGATAAAGTCCACAAAATCTTGCTTTTAAAGGTTCACATACCACTGGTAACAACAATGAAACTTTATCTCCACTGGCAATACTACGAACTTTGGATTTCTTGTCCGCGACCCGCTTCATCACATTTTGTGCAACTTTCAAATGTTGTCTAGCCAATTCACCTGCTCTATTTAATCGTTCCCTAAAATTTGACAGTTAATCCAATAATGTAATTTCCGATTTCTCACTCACCAATTTTTCCTTAATCAATTTAAATGGTCCTCTTACCTCATGACCAAAAATTAGTTCAAAAGGACTGAATTTGGTTGAATCATTCAGTGCATCCCTAATTAGAAAACAGTACGAATGGAATTCCTTTATCCCAATCCTCGGGATAATCTTGACAATAAGCCCTCAACATTGTCTTTAAATGTCTGATGCCACCTTTCTAACTCTCCCTGCGATTCTGGATGGTTGATTTTATGCAGTTGATTTAAATTGTTTTATTCCTAAGCTGTCCATAACTTCCTTGAATAACCTTGAGGTAAAATTTGATCTGATTGTATTTCTGTGGGTCCATATCTAGTAAAGAATTTAAGTAATTCCTCCACAATCTTTTTAGCTGTAATATTACGTACTGGAATGGTATCTGGAAACCTAGTAGACACATCCATTATAGTCAAAAGATATTGATTCCCACTTTTTGTTTTAGGAAGCGGTCCTACGCAATCAGTTAGGACCCTTGTCAAAGGTTCCTCAAATGATGGAATGGGTATTAAGAGCGCTGGTTTAATCACTGCTTGAGGTTTCCCTATCACTTGACATGTGTGACATGATTGACAAAATTTAACTACATCTTTATGTAGTCCAGGCCAATAACAATGTTTTTGGATTTTAGCTTGAGTTTTCCTTATTCCCAAATGACCTCCCACTGGTACTCATGTGCAACTCGCAACACCTCCTTTCTATACCCTACCGGCAATACTACTTGATGAACTTCTGCCCACTTTTCATCCGCCTGCATATGTAAAGTTCTCCATTTTCTCATCAAGACATCACTTTTACGGTAATAACACTCTGGTATATACGCAGATTCCTCCTCCGTGTATGCTTTCTGATACATCCGGTTCATTTCTACATCTTTCTGTTGTAACTCCGCCAATTTTCCTGAACTAAAAATATCCGCCTCATCCTCCACCTGATCTTGTTCTTTTTCAACCATATGATCAAAAATTGTTTCTGATAATTGCACTTCCACTTCATCTTCACTCTCTGATTTCTTCTCTTGTCTTAACCTGTGACTTTGCGACCTTGTTACTACACAATCCGGAAAAATCCCAGGATATTCATCCTTCAACACTTCAGTTGTTTGATTTTCCACTGGCTTATCAACCACAGTAGGCATCACTCCCACCTGCGATCCAGCGATATCATTACCCAAGATAAACTGTATTACTGGGCAAGATAGTGTCTCTATTACTCCTACTACCACTTCACAACTCTTCACTGGACTTTCCAACCTTATCTTATATAATGGAACACTACTCCTCTCACCCTGAATTCCACATATACCTTTTCCAGCAACATTCTTCCCAAACTACATAACTCCTCATCTCTTACCATTAAAAATTGACTAGCTCCCATATGTCTTAAAATTGTGACTTCTTTACCTGCTCCTCCTGATACACATGAATAAACTTTACACACACAAGTAAATTCTTTAAAGAGATCTGGCACCTTCTTATCAATCACCTCTTGATCAGGCTGTACACTCTTTTGCATCTCCTTCGCTTCACTTGGGCTTTCCTTTCCCACTTTAACAAACCCCACTGTCTTATCCTGTTTTATCACATCAGCCTTCCCAGTGCTTTTCTTCAACCACCAACACTGTGTCTTTACATGGCCTAGTTTATTACAGTGAAAACATTTGAAACTTTTCATTTCTTTTCCACCCTCCTGGATTTCTTTTTTAATCTGAGGTACACTCTCATTATCTCCCATCAGATCACCTTTACCTTTACCACTTGCGTATTTCTCATGTCCCCAGTTTCTATCCCTCACTGGCTGAAACTGATGTCGGAAACCAAACTTTGATTTATGAACTAATTCATAATCATCTGCCATTTCTGCTGCTAACCTCACAGTTTTAACCCTGTGCTCTTCCACATGAGTTCTCACTACATCAGGAATTGAATTTTTAAACTCCTCCGAAAGTATAATTTCTCTGAGAGCTTCATACCTTTGGTCTCTTTTCAAAGCCCTTATCCACCTATCAAAATTACTCTGTTTGATCTTTTCAAACCCCATGTATGTTTGACCAGGTTCTTTCCTTAAATTTCTAAACCTTTGTCTGTGGGCTTCAGGTACTAGTTCATATGGACCTAAGATGGATTTTTTTCACCTCCTCATACGACTCAGATATCTCCTCCGGTAGTGATGCAAACACTTCACTAGCCCTACCTATCAGCTTTGTTTGAATCAGTAATACCCACATGTTTTGTGGGTATTTGTTTTAATTTGTTTAGCTACCTTCTCAAATGAAATGAAAAAGGCTTCTACCTCCTTCTCATCAAACCTTGGCAATGCTTGGACATATTTAAATAGATCCCCATAAGCCTTGGACTATGACGCTCTTTCTCACTATTCTCATCACTATCATCCAAATGTACATTTCCCTTTATGCCTGCCAATTTTTACTGACTGTCATGTTTCATGGCCATTTTCTGAAGTTCAAACTCTCTCTCTTTATCTTTTTCCTGATCTGTATCTCCCCTTCTCTTTCTTTTTCTCTCTCTCTTTTTCCTCTCTATCTCTTTCATATTCAAGCTGCTTTAATTCTTTCTCATGTTCCATTTGTTTAATTTGTAACTGAATTTTTTCCATTTCCAATGAGTCAAACTGTATCTCAGGCAACTTTAAATTACCGCCATAATTACCTCTTCTTTTCGCATTTTGTCAGGTAATGTTAACTGCAATATTTTTGCCAAATCTAACAGTCTGCTTTTAGTCTCTGTCCGTAAGGTACTGCGTGTGACCGTCACCACCCCCCAACAACTTCTGAGCCTCTGAAAGAGCCATTGTCCACAACACACTTCCTACTTAAACTAAAATAACACACTTGAAAAGCAACCACAATATGCTCACCTCTTCACTGTCTTTAAGCTCACTAAAACAATCCGATGGATAGACTTTTATCCCTATCGAGCCCCCAATTTGTTATGGGACAGGGTTTAGACAACCCCAAAGTGTATCATGGAGTTCACCTGACCCACAACTTTTAATAGATTGTGGTATGGGGTGCACACGGCCCACTCTACAGGTGTGGTACAGCAGAAATGGAAAAGTATTTTTTAAAGCAAAACAATGTTTATTCTATGAATTCAAGTTAACCTTTTTAAAACAAACAGTGAACATCTTAGCAACCATCAATACAAATACAACCCCCAAAGACTACAACACTAAGTAATGCTTACGCTCTCCTTTTAACATCCAGAAGACTTACAAAAACACATAACCTTTAACAGAAGCACATCAGGTTAAAGTCATGACTGAAAACATTTATAATTCTGAATTCACCAAATGATCAAGAGATAGTCTTTTCATTGCAGAGAGAACAGCAGTACAGCTGCTTTGTTTGACTTCAGCTCCAACACTGAAAACGAAACTAAAATACACCCTGCAGCAAACAGCCTAAAACGGAAGTAAAAAGCTGACAGACAGCCCAGCTTCACACACTCTCTGACATCACTGCAGTAATAAACACCCATTACCTAAAGGTACTCTCACTGCAAATATCTATATACACACACATTTATAACCACCCATTTCTTAAAGGTACTCTCACATGACATCTAGGAGAGTAAATGAAGCTGAGACCTGCCTCCCCCTATCCTCACAAGAGTTACCTCACTGCCCGTAACATTACCACAAACGTTGCAGGGGAAGGTAGCCCATCTCCTTTTTACTAATAGGTCACAGGGGTGAGAATGCCACCTGCACAACCCCACTCCCTCCACATGCACAGCCCCCACCCCTCCACACTATCTCAACCCCTCGCCTACACCTGCACATCCCTGCCCCTTCCAATCCACCCCTGTCCACTACCCTCCCTTCAGCTTCTCCTCTCCCCTCCACTCCTGCCCCCACCCAGCACCCACATACCGCAGCCCCCTCACCACTGCCCCTTCCCTCCCCATCTCCTTCGCTCACCACCCCTCTCCCCCCCCAAACCCCTGCTCGCTTCACCCCACACCACCGCCCCTTCCCTGCCGCATCCTCAAGCCTTCCCTCCACATCCCTGCCCCCCTCCCTCCACACTTCCAAATTGTGATGAACGGTTACTGTATTACTGTACCCTTATCATCATGTAAGGTGATGTCCCCTTTAAGACCGGGCTTGGAACCCTGGGGGACTCCACCTCTGGCCCCGCCCACCTGGGAGTCATATATAAGGGGCCGCCTTGTAGGCGGCACCCAGTTAGCACCCGTCTCGGCACCAGGCGAGTTCTTAGCTTAGTAAAGCCTTCTTTACCGTTTTACTCTCTAGCGTCATTATTGAGGGTACAACACAAAACCTCCCCACACTCCCCACCCCGTATTCTCCCCTCCACTCTACACCTCTGCAACCTTCCCTCCTCTCCCCTGCCCACTCCTCCTCCACAACCCACATTCTCCCCTTACATCTCCACGCCCGCTCCCCCTCTCCTGCACTCCCTCAACCCTCTGCTCCACACCTCTAACCCCACCCCTTCCCTCCACCTGCTTTTCACCGATCCCCCGCCACCAGCTGTCCAGCGGACAGCCAGCTCCAGTCAGGCTGCTTCAGGAAACAAGCTGTTCGCAGACATTGTCCATTGTGACAATTCAGTGGCGAAAGTCACGGCAGCATTTGGTAAACACTGCTTTGTTTAAACAAAACACCCAGTGAGATTAATGTTTACTTCGGCCTTGCCTGTGTACACAGCGTGTGTTTTGAGGAAAAGGATTCCCAGTTGAGAAAGGAACACTGGACAAAAGAATTAGTATGCTTCCCCCCCCCTTTTTTTGTCGCATGTCAATTGGGACATGCTGTGAATTATGAGAAAGGCAGCGACACGTGATGCAAGGCCGATCCAGAGTTCATTAGAGAGGAGGCCCGCTGTTCATCTCATTTCCATGAAAATCACTGCTCAGTGGCTCCTGTCTCCACATTGCACAGAGATTAAATAAAAACTAGGCTTTCTGTGGCTGAAGCCATATGAAGCTTTGCTGGGATTTGTGTAGTTTGCCAACATAAATACATGCTTCCCCTGATTGTACAGGCACCACTCAGCATAACACAAAGAAGGACAAATCAGCAGGGCCCGCTGTTCAACTCTCAATTTGTACTGACTTAGCTCAACTGAAGCCGAGTAGCATCACAGAGCTGCTACTATCTGGCCTCAGTGTCCCCAGTATAGGAAGGGGATACTATCAGCCAGGGGTTCCTTGTCGGATTAGTATTCAGTTGTGCAAATTGTGCATGTGAATTCTGGACAAGGAACAGGAGTGGGTTCAGTGATGATGCGCCCAGAGTTGACTAGTTGCTAACGCTCATATTCTGGGCTTACACATGATTAATAGCTGCTGGGACAAGGAGAACCCATGGCACAGAACAATATTCAATAGCAGCCAATGCCTCAGGAGGGTAGTATAAATAAATAGCGACCGTGAAAAATATACTTACTCTGCGATTCATTGACTGAGCATGCAACTATTTGTTCCCTACTCGACTGGAAGTGGTTGATTAGGGAGGATTCCTTCCCCCATTATTTTAGAAAGTCAGTGTATTTGCGCGGAGTCCCACTGCCAGTAATTGCAATCGCTAATTTGCACTGATAAGTGTAAAGAGAGGAAATTAATTTGTATTTTGTAACAGGTATTATTGCACTCATGACTAATTTGTCAGACTGATTAACGGTGAACCCATAATGTAATTGTAACTATCTGGTCGACCCAAAGCACATTCCAACTGCTCTCCTTGCACGTTGACAATGTTTATGCATGGTTCGGCACCCAGAACTTTCTGGGTGCAGAGGGGGCATGGTAACCCCTACACTACAGAAACAGGGCACTCCTTGGAGTTTGAAGAGCTCAAACTCAAGTCATTCATTTATTGTGTTACTTACTCCCTTATTAAGCCAGTGAACTTCCCATGTAAGTTTGCTGTTGGAATGTGCACCCTTCTTGGATTCCAGTGACGGACAGGGTTGGGTGCCCCTCTCTTTCAGAAATCCTGCTAACACTTGAAGAGGAGCCATTTGGGGCGTGCTTGTGCTTTCAGGAGAGGAGGGTGGTAAATCGGAATGTTAAACTCCTGAGAATTCTGGAAGCAGTATTCCACAGAGGTGATACATCCTCAAAGTTGGTGTGTTTCCAATCCAATATTCCTTCATGTGCAAAATTAAGTGGTATTCCTTCACAGCGAATTGGTTCCACAGCACTCCTATTTATCTAATTAGTTTTTTTTAAAATTAGAGGCGGAATGCCCTGTAGGTTTTGGTGATGATTCACATGTACCCAGAAGAGCTTTAGTGAGATGCCAGTAGGGAATCGAAGGTTGTTCACAGTTCTGCTGTGCTGCCTCTGGGACTGTGCGCATCTGAGCAAAGCCCATGAACACATGACTTATTTCTCTCCACATTTAAATACCTTTCCATCGGCGAATCTCTTGGACATTCCTTCTGGCCATCCTAGCTCAATGTTACATTTCCTTCTGCCTCTTTGTGAAGCGCCTCTGAGAAGTTTCTTAATTTTCAAACGTTAAACAAACAAGTTTTGTTTTATGATTGACACTTATTTCTTCTCAATGGTGCTGGGCACAGTGACCACGAATACCAGCTATTCCATCAGGCCGTACAAAAGCGACCAATCTTCCAGTGAGAGTGCGGGTAAAGGCTGTCTCTGAGCCCCTCTACCGCTGAATAGGGAAAACAGGCTTGTGGAGTTGCCTGAGTGCATCAGGTAGACGATACAATGCTGCAGGCACATTGGTGGAGGAGGTGGGTCACCGGACTCATTCCACAGGGCTGCCAGTCAAGAACACTGCCTCCTCTCCTTAAACTGCTCTGTTCCAGTGAGAAAACAGCTCCGATATTTCATGTATTTGTTTTTAACTATAATCTCCCTGATTCCCAACAGCCTTCCAATAAAATTGAACAGTTATGTTTATAAATCGCCTTCAACAGGGTAAAATGTCCCAAGTTACTTCTCAGGAAGACAGAGCTACATATGGAGATCCAAGGATAGGTATCTGAAAGTTTGGTTAAAGTGGTAGGTTTTCAGGGTCATCTTAATGGGGGAAAGAGGTATAGGCAGAGAGATTTAGAGAGGGACTTTCAGAGGTTAGCACCTTGGCAGTTGATGGCATAGCTACCAATACAGGAACAGGTAAAATTGGGGGTGGGGAGGAGGTACACAGCTTTGAGGTTTGTAGGGCTGGTGGATGTTACAGAGATAGGGAGGGGGCTTGGAGGCCATGGAGGGATTTGGAAACAGTGATGTGAATTTTTAAGTTGCTGCTTAGTCCGAAATCAATGTGGGTCAGTGAATTTGGGGGGGAACCTGGTGCGCGCGTTAGGATGACCTAAGGTTTACAGTGGGTAGAACATGGGAGGCTGTCTGGAGAACATTGGAATAGTCAAGTCTAGAGAGGTACCAAAATCATAGATAAAATATTCAACAGCAGATGAACTGAGGCAGGGACTAGATTGGGCGATGTTACAGAGAGTGGCCTTAGTGATGGCATGGATAAGCCATCTGAACATCTTCTTGGGGTCAAATAACCCAACGTTGTGAACAGTTAGATTTGGAGTCAGACGGTTGCCAAGGAGAGGGATGGCATTGATGTCATGCGAACTGAAAATAATAGCATTGGTCATTCCAATAAATACCAGTTGTGGGAGCACTGACTAACGCTATTCCCCCCTCAACCTGGGATGCTAATTACAACACTTCAGTTGCTATGGCCAATTGACTTCTGTAGTTCCCATGGCGATAACAGTTTAGCTTAAAAGGTGATTGACTACTTCGAATCATTGAACCTCTTCTCAATTGTAAGTCAGAGTTAGCGACAGAAGAGCAAAAATTTGGATCAGCAACATTAGCTTGTGTGACGAACGCTGTTTATCGCATGGGACTGATTCAGCTTGATTGAGGCCGGCACAAAGCGATTACATTCAGGTCAGGGGCAAGTAAAAGGTGAACTTGGAGATCGGGGACGGAGTTCATCTGCAGAAGATTCATTGGCCCGGCAGGGGTCCGTGGGTGGAATCTTCAGCCTTTCCATTGCTCTCACCTTCTGCTAAGGGTGTGGTGATAGAGGGCAGGAAGAAGGGGTCTTTAATTGGGAGTGGGATCACAACTCAAGTTCTGATATGTACTTAAATAAAAGCAAATTACTGCAGATGCAGGAATCTGAAACAAAAACTGAAAAATACTGAACAATCTCAGCAGGTCTGACAGCAACTATCGTGAGAGAGAAGGGAGCTAACGTTTCGAATCTAAATGACTCCTTGTCAAAGCTGGAGAATGGAAATAGGGTCAGAATTTATAGGAGGAGGGGGGGGGGGGGGAGGAGGGGGGGGGGAGGGGGCACAACGACTGTATAAATCTAACCCCATCTCTGATGCTGAAAATAACATTGAAAACATGGCAATGTTATACGACAGACGCAACTTGTGTCTAGTTTAGGTTTGAATGAAACATTCAAGCAAGCATTTGCAGAAGGGTCCAACCCATCCACTGAAGTATCCCGTCCTAAACTGCAATCCTCATCCTGCCTCAGCATTACAGACCTAAAACGACACCGCCGAGGAACGCCAAAATGCAAAAGGAGAGATGCAAATGGGAGGACGCGGAGCTGTTTGAGAGCGATTTCAGCATCCTGGGGTGCAATGGAAATGAGTTGCAGGGCTGCATTCATCTGGCAGATGATGAATGAGCAAGTCAGTGAGAAGGACCGTGCATTTTCGGGAGGTCATACGCTAAGCACAAAGACATCACGCGCAATGTGTAAAGTCTCAGTGCAACCTGATTTGACAGCAGCTCCGGATATTAACTTGCAGCAGCCTGCCATCGAAATGCTGCACCCACATCAAAGCAGCAGCCTGATTGAATGGTCAATCATGCCTGAATATTCGGCCATGGAAATGAGCAGTATTTAAGTTCAATCTTCTTTCCAGCTCAGATAAATATTCATATTTTACGCTTAAAACAAGTGAAATGGTTGAAAGTAACGTCTGGGTGGGGAGATTTAAACTTCATGCGAAAGTGCAGCTTGGTCTGCATCCTCCTGATTGACTTCAATGGAAACTAAAATGTTAAGTACCCCTGCGTTTCATCCCAAATTTCCTGCCCAGTACAGCTTCGCAGACACTGTCCATTAATCCCTCCTACTTTTCCCTGTACTTCGGTATGTGTGACAATAAATATCAATCAATCAATGGCCATTTTTCATGTCTGATCATTGATAGGGCGTGTGAGCTATTCAGCAGGAGGAGGCACCATAGCTGAACCAGATTCATTCTGACTTCACAATTACACAGCCGCACCCACATCTCCAGCAAGTGCACGATCAGAAGTGGAAAACGGGGCTGATTCATACCCTCCTCAGCCGCGTTTCTACCCCAGAGACAGCTGCAACGGCTCAAATGTTGCCTTGGCTGAGCCGAAGCTGAACAATTCTTAAATTCCCGAATTGGGGTTTGTTTCAGAGATCCGCGTTTTTTTTGTCATGGACCTCCACAAGTTTAAATTGAATCTGCAAAATCTATAATGCAGATTAAGATTACTAGTTTCTTTCCCGGTCAAAAATTGGAAGAGCTGGGGCGGGGCAAGGACTTTTGCATAAACCGGGCTGGGGTGGGGAAGGGAGGATGTCCTGCATACTTAAACATATCATTCGCTGCAGTTAAAAATAAACCCTGCAAAATCATTTTGAAATGTTTTTCCTTGACCTAAATAGTTGAGAATCAAATAGAAATAGGTTTGATTTGTGACGGGGTTTAAACAATTAATCAGCTAACTCTGTGGCCCAGTTCAATTATCAAATCACCACTAACCCCAGCTCTGCCAATTTACCTGTAACTGATTGGAGACCTGTTAAAAATTTTGCAGTCCCTTAAAGTGACCAGTGTGTGTCGTCTGAACTCCTATGTCTGTGCTGTTAACTGCGTTCGAAATTAACAAGATCTTTGAACACGATACATCGGAATAAAAGTGGCTGGAGGAAAAAAATGATTTGAGCAGGGTCGATTAACTTGGCCACAGAGATTTTTGCTGGTGTGCAAACGGGGAAAGCGATAATGTTCCTAAATTGTCCCCAACATTATGCCGCCTTCAGGCTGGGGGAAACCCCCTGGTCAAGCTAAATTTTCCTCCTTTCTTTTCGGCAAGAAAAGACTGCCGGCGGCTCCTTCGCCATATGTAACTGGTAGTGTCGGCAACCCACTTAATTTCCTTGCCATCTCCTGCTGACACTGCTGACCCCAGCATCTGGCAAGAGTGGAGGTGGTACCCGGGGTAGCGACAGGAGGCGCAGTGAACTATGAATGGGAGTGGAGAGGGCCATCCATTGTGGCACCGTGGTGACGATTACTACCCACTGTGCCACAGCTGGCTCCAATATTCCCAGGAAAATGTAGCTGTTGTGTGGAAACCATTATTTTTCTCTGTACCCAATCCTTTTAAGAAATTTTAAAGAATCTTTTAACAGGAGTGCTATTTATCTTGCAACAAGGCCTGCATGGGGACTCCAGAATAAGCGGACATACTTTAAAAATAATAGGGCTCCCATTTAAGACTGGTAAAAAGAAATTTCTTCTCACAGAGCATCATTAACGTTTGAAATATTTATAATATATTAAACGGCAGCGCAAGCTGGGCCGTTTAATATATTAGAGGAAATCAAGGGTTATGGAGGAAAGCAGAGTGGAGCTATGGCCACCTCGGATTGGATTTATTGACTGACGGAGCTGAGGTCGAGTCACTGCTTCTATCTCTTCGGTTCTTAAGTAAATAGTAAGCAATTCTTTGTCCTCCGGCCTTGCTCGTCTTTCCATGAATGCCCCAGGGCATCACCAAACCATCTACCTCCTTCAGATTGGTGGATTCGCCCTTAGTACATACTGGCCAGATTTGTAATGACCCCCATCCCAGGAGGTTCAGTCCTGACTCGATGTGCCAAATGGCCAAATTCTGCTCCTATGTTTTATGGTCCGCCTCTGGTGGAAGGAGAAAGACTCCGGGTTAAAGCTCGTGTAAGATTTATTCTGAACCTCCACGAAAGACGAGCCTGCCAACAATTGTGGTCAGCTAATTTGTAAATGAGGGCCACATGACGGCTTGTCCTGGTGAAGGAGCTACGCTGCGAAAGCTAGTGATTCCAACCAAACCTGTTGGACGTTAACCTGGCGTTGTAAGACTTATTACTGTGCCCACCCCAGTTCAATGCCGGCATCTCCACATTCTGAGAAAATGAGGGGGGGAAAAGAGTGGAAAGTGAACAAATAGCTTCTATGATTTTCAGATATTAATGTTGTTTTAATCTCATTAGGGTTCAACCAAATAGGCCTCATCTGGAGTTCTGCATCCAGTTCTGGGCACCATACTCGAGGAAGGATGTGAAGGTATTGGAGAGAGTACAGCGGAGATTCACGAGAATGATTCCAGGGATAATGAACTGCAGATATGAGGATAGATTGGAAAGATTTGGACTGTTTACTTTGGTGAAAAGGAGACTTGTTAGAGGTATTAAGATACAAGGTGAACCGTGAGAGACTGTTCCCTCTCAAGAGAGCATCAAGAACTGAAGGACACAGATTCAAAACAACTGGAAAAAGAAATAAGTGGGATGAACTAGGCAGCACGGTAGCATAGTGGTTAGCACTGTGGCTTCACAGCACCAGGGTCCCAGGTTTGATTCCCTGCTGGGTCACTGTCTGTGCGGAGTCTGCACGTTCTCCCCGCGTCTGTGTGGGTTTCCTCCGGGTGCTCCGGTTTCCTCCCACAGTCCAAAGATGTGCAGGTTAGGTGGATTGGCCATGATAAATTTCCCTTAGTGTCCAAAAAAGATTGGGTGGGGTTATTGGGTTACGGGGATAGGGTGGAAGTGGGTCGGTGCAGACTCGATGGGCCAAATGGCCTCCTTCTGCACTGTATGTTCTATGTTCCTGAGAGGGTGAAGGAAGCAGTCTCAATCAAGGTATTCAAAAGGGAATGGGATTGCTATCTGTAAAGAAAGAATGTGCAAAGTTATGGGGATAAAGCAAGGGAGTGGGACTGGGCAGAATGTTCCTTCAGAGAGCCAGCAGACTCGATGGCCTGAATAGCCTCCTTCTATAACTGAAGATTCTGTAATTCTATGAAACGCTGGGGTAAGAATCATTCCCATCTTTCATTGGAGTAGTCAAATTTTTAAAGTTTTAATGTTAATTAATTTTAAACTTCGGCAACACTTTAAGAAACAGTATTAAAGGAAACTTGATTTTGTTTTGGGCATGTTGCACATTAATTATTTGGATTGATTTAATAAGGGTAATTGGCTTGCGATAATGACTGAGAAAAGAGCACGGGTTCGTTAAAAGATTGGTTGTTTGACGGGCTCACGATGTGCTGTCGGGTGATTCAGTGCGCACTGATTACTCGAGACTTCTGTTGTCCTCTATTGTGAATTTGTACCCGAGGGAGCTGAATCTCCAGCTGAAGGTGAAATGAATTGTCAAGGACTTGGGCTTCCCGGTGTGAAGAATGGCTTCCAATGACAGATTTAATGGTCTGCACGTAGTCACATTACAGAGCTGATGGCAGGAGGGGGGCTGCTGGGAGTTGGTTTCCCAGTTTGGGGAATAGACATCTGTTACTTAGATCTTTGCCCCACCCCTCCCCTTTCTGGACATTTCTTCTTTTTTGTACTATAATCTTTGCAACTCCACCCCCTCCGCCAAGCTTTGCACACTGTGCCACAATCCACTGCTGGCTAGCAGAGACGACAGCAGGTGCACCATCCTTTCTCCTTGCTCTGCCTATGCACAAGCCACTTCTTTTGTGCCTTTCCCTGGATACAATGGCCCTCCTCTTGTTGGGAGGAGTGCACACACTTTAAAGTGCTCACTGGGGAGCATGGCATTACAATGGCAACGCAAAGCGCCAGAAGCCTCCTTTTGTTGCTTGAAGTGGCATCTGTATTACCCGTCTGCCTGGATTTGTTTACTCTATTCGAAGCAGGATTTGCAGACAAATTTATTTTTGATTTGCTTCCCATCCGTTTCCCTCCCTTCTCGCGTCTCCTTTGTGAAACCAATTCCCGGAGAAAAGGTTAAAAGTGCCCGTTGAAGATTGAAAAAAAACCTCCACTTAATTAAACATTTAGTTTGACCTTCAGTGTAATGTTCCCTTAATTGTGTTGACTTTTGTTGTTGAAAGAAGGGGATTGCTGCAGCTTTTCCCAAGATGTGTTTTGCTCATGTCCAGTTCAAAGTCAGGATAACACATTTAGCAAATGTTTATCTCGAATTGATTTTGTTAGATGAACTTTCCTCATTACCAGTTGGTGTCAGCTAAAAGAGGATCAAATCCCTTAAATTTCTGTTGCAAAACACAGGAGACCAACTCTCGATAAAAGTACTTTCATTGCCTTGGGTTTGGTCCATGGACTGGTTGTTTATTGGACCCCAATGCTCCAAAATTAGATGCTCGATCACCTCCCCAGACCCTCAGTGTTGGAATCAATGCACATTACACAGTTTCCTACTTTCCCCAGGACATCTCACCACCATCAGTGCCTTCTCCCTCCTATAATCTAGATGCTCCTCAAACCCAAGCTGGGTGTCATTTATCCACTTGCTTAACAATTACCCTTGAATTGACTGTCAACCATGGTGGGAGCATTGATCTATATGCCTTGGTCCTTCAAGTAGATTTTTTTGATAGGAATAAAAATTTGCAGGAAAAAAGCACTGAAAGCAATATTTGGTTTATAGAAACCGAAACCCATCCATTCCCCATATGAGGTTGAAGACAGACTGGCTTCAGCTTCTACCTTTGCCAGCCGCATGTTCAGCAAATGACAGTAACTTCAGAGGAAAAGTAATGGAACCCAACAGAATAGTTTCTCGGAGAAACTTACTAATCTTCTATCTAAATGGCAACAGCAAATTGGGAGATGTTACATGGCAACTTCAGGCACTTAAGTGATGTGAATACAGTTGGTTGGATACAGTGTAAAGCTAGAGCTAGAAGGGGGCATGAAAAAGCCCTGGCGGGGAAGATTAGGGGAAACCCCAAGGCATTCTACACTTATGTGAGAAATAAGAGGATGATCAGAGTGAGAGTAGGACCGATCAGGGATAGTGGAGGCAACTTGTGCCGAGAGTCTGAGGAGATAGGGGAGGTCCTAAATGAATATTTTGCTTCAGTATTCACTAGAGAGAGGGAGCTTGTTGCTTATGAGAATAGCATGAACCAGGTTAATAGACTCAAACGGGTTGATATTAAGAAGGGGGATGTGCTGGAAATTTTGAAAAACATCAGGATAGATAAGTCCCCTGGGCCTGACGGGATATACCCAGGGTTACTATGAGAAGTGAGGGAGGAGATTGCTGCGCCGTTGGCGATGATCTTTGCGTCCTCACTCTTCACTGGAGTAGTACCGGATGATTGGAGGGAGGCAAATGTTGTTCCCCTGTTCAAGAAAGGGAATAGGGAAATCCCTGCGAATGACAGCCCAGTCAATCTTGCGTTTGTGGTGAGCAAAATATTGAAAGGGATTCTGAAAGATAGGATTTATGATTATTTAGAAAAACATTTTTGATTAAAGATAGTCAGCATGGCTTTGTGAGGGGCAGGTCATGCCTCACAAGCCTCATTGAATTCATTGAGGCTGTGAAGAGACACATTGACGAACGTCGGGCAGTGGATGTGGTGTATATGGATTTCAGTCAGGCATTTGATAAGGTTCACCATGGTAGGCTCATTCAGAAAGTTAGGGGGCATGGGATACAGGGATATTTGGCTGTCTGGATACAGAATTGGCTGGCCGAAAGAAGACAGCGAGTGGCAGTGGATTCCCGCAGGAATCTGGGGCGGGATTCTCTGACCCTCCGCAGGTTGGAGAATCACTGGTGGGCGGCGTGAATCCCGCCCCCGCCGGCCGCCAAATTCTCCGGCACTGGAGATTCGGCGGGGGCGGGAATAGCGCCGCACTGGTCGGCGGCCCCCCCCCCGGCGAATCTCCGGCCCGCGATGGGCCGAAGTCCCGCTGCTGTAATGCTGTTCCCGCCAGCGTGAATTAAACCACCTTCCTTACCGGCGGGACCAGGTGGCGCGAGCGGGCTCCGGGGCCCTGGGGGGGAGGGGGGAGGGGGGGGGGATGCCCATAGAGGCCATAGCCTCTGCGATGGCCGCCACGGAGGTGAGCCCCCGCCCCCCCCCCCCTGCTCATGCGTGGACTTCCGACGGCCGACGCAGTCCCTACGGCCCCGGCTGGCGTGGTGCCAAAGGCCTTCCACGCCAGACAGCGGGACGGCAACCATTCCGGCGCTTGCCTAGCCCCTAAAGGTGAGGGCTTGGCCCCTAAAGGTGTGGAGAAATCCGCACCTTTAGGGGCGGCCCGGCGCTGGAGTGGTTCACGCCACTCCATCCCGCCGGGACCCCCCGCCCCCTGTTCTGGGACCTCTGCTCTTTGTGCTTTTTATAAATGACTTGGATAAGGAAGTGGAAGGGTGGGTTAGTAAGTTTGCCGATGACACGCAGGTTGGTGGAGTTGTAGATAGTGTTGAGGGCTGTTGCAGGTTACAACAGGACATTGACAGGATGCAGAGCTGGGTTGAGAAGTGGCAGATGGAGTTCAACCTAGATAAATGTGAAGTGATTCGTTTTGGAAGGTTGAATTTGAATGCTGAATACAGGGTTAAAGGCAGGATTCTTGGAAGTGTGGAGGAACAGAGGGATCTTGGGGTCCACGTACATAGATCCCTCAAAGTTGCCACCCAGGTTGATAGGGTTGTTAAGAAGGCATATGGTGTGTTGGCTTTCATTAACAGGGGTATTGAGTTTAAGAGCCACGAGGTTTTGCTGCAGCTTTATAAAACCCTGGTTGGACCACACTTAGAATATTGTGTACAGTTCTGGTTGCCTCCATTATAGGAAGGATGTGGATGCTTTGGAGAGGGTGCCGAGGAGATTTACCAGGATGCTGCCTGGACTGGAGGACCTGTCTTGTGAAGAAATGTTGAGGGAGCTAGGGCTTTTCTCACTGGAGCGAAGAAGGAAGAGAGGTGACTTGATGGAGGTGTACAAGGTGATGAGAGGCATGGATAGAGTGGATAGCCAGAGACTTTCCCCAGAGCGGAAATGGCTGTCACGAGGGGACATCATTTTAAGGTGATTGGAAGAAGGTATAGGGGAGATGTCGGAGGCAAGTTCTTTACACAGAGAGTGGTAGGTGCATGGAATGCACTGCCAGCAGAGGTGGTGGAGTCCGAGTCATTCGGGACATTTAAGCGACTCTTGGACAGGCACATGGACATCAGTAAATTGAAGGGGTGTAGGTTAGGTTGATCTTAGATTAGGATAAATGGTCGGCACAACATCGTGGGCTGGAGTACTGTGATGTACTGTTCTATGTGCTATGTTCCAAAGATAATTTTAGACTCAATTACAGAAGATCAGCCTCAGTATGCAATTTTGGTTCAATAATTGGGTACTAAGTTAGCCATCTAACACCGAGAACAAGCTTCACACAAGAGTGTGACAAGTAGGGCAACAGGTAGGCCCTTGAAAAAGCAAATTACGGCGGATACTAGAATCTGAAACAAAAAAGAAAATGCTGGAAAATCTCAGCAGGTCTGGCAGCATCTGTGGGGAGAGAAAAGAGCTAACATTTCGAGTCCGATGACTCTGTCATGGCCTCGATGCTGGTGCTCTTGGCTCCTGGAAGGTTGTTAGTATGCCTGTCCTCCTAACTGCTGTAGAGAATCGACTTCGGACGGCATCGATGGTACATCTCCAGGGTCTTAAGGTGCCCTGTATGTGATCCAAGTTTCTGACTGTACAGAAGAGTTAGGAGGCTGACTGCCTTGTACACGAGAACCCTGGTCTCAGCACCGATGTTGCAGTGGTCGAAGACTCTCATCTTTAGGCGTTCTCGGATTGGATACAGTATTGGATCTCCACATCAATGTCAGCCTTCGATGAGAGGTGGCTCCCTAGGTAGGGGAAATGTTCCACATTTGGGAGAATTTCTTCATTGATCTTGATGGAAGGAGGAACCGGATCTTGCCCTGTGATGGGTTGGTAAAGGACTGGAGTCTTCTTGCAATTGAGGTTAAGACCGATTCTTTGGTATGCATCCACGAAGGTGTCAAGCATGGCTTGGAGATTCACTTCTGAGAGAGTGGAAATGACGATGTCATCCACATACTGAAGTTCCAAAAGTGATGTCAGCGTCGTTTCGTTCTTGAATTTCAACTACTTGAGGTTGAAAAGTTTTCCATCCATCCTGTAGACAATATTCACTCCACTGGGACGCTTGCTCTTGACCAAGGTGAAGGACAGTGGTGATGGAGAGAAAGGTGGGGGACACATCTCTGCTTGACTCCAGTCTTGACCGCAAAGGTTTCTGACTTCCGTCAGTGAGGACTGTTGCCGAAATCTTATCATGGAGGAATCAGAGGATTTTGATGAATTTCTCTGTATAGCTGGCTTATGACAGGGTTTTCCGAAGCACTTCCTGATTGACTGAGTCAAAAGCCTTGGTCAGATCAATGAAAGCCATCTAGAGAGGTGATGTTGCTCCTGGCATTTCTCTTGACGTTCTCGAGAAGTGAAAATCATGTCCATTGTTCCCTGGTTTGGCCAGAAGCCACACTGGCTTTCTGCAAGGATTTCTTCAGGAACCGGGAAAAAGCAGCTTGTGAGGATTCGAGCGATGATCCTTCCCACGATGGAGAGTAGGGAGATTCCACAGTCCACATTGTCTCCTTTCTTGAAGATGCTCCTTTCTTGAAGATGCTGACTATGACTGCATCCCTAAAGTCAGCAGGGATTTCTTCTCGGTCCCAGACTTTCAGGAACCGCTGATGGAGATGACAGGTGACCTCTTCTCAAGTTTGAAAATCTCTACTGGGATCCCGTCGACTCCTGCAGCTTTTGCATTCTTCATGTTTAATGGTGACTTGGACTTCATTCATGCTTGGTGGTAGTTCATGATCAGCTTTGTTGGGGAGTTGGGGATTTCCTAGAACACGTCCTCATCAATGTGTTCTCTCCATCGAAGGTTGATATTTTCTATGTCTCTAAAAACTTCGCACCGGTTTGAGGCCTAGGGTGTTGAGTCCATATATTGCTTTAGTGGCCTTGAAGAAGCCTGAGGAAGGGTCTTGTGCTTGTTGGCAAAGAGTTGCAGCTCCTTCACTTTCTCATTCCACCATTGGTTCTTGATTTCCTTTGTTTTTCTCTGTTCCTTTGCCTTTACTGTTTGAAAAGTTCTCCTCTTTGCCTTGCTGGTGATGTCGTTTTGTCAGGTGCAGAGAGCTCTCCACCTTTTGTCCAATACCTTTTGTTATCTCTTCAGGACTGTGGCACAGTGGGTAGCACTGTTGCTTCACAGCTGATTCCCGGCTTGGATCACTGTCTGGGTGGAATCTGCACGTTCTCCTTGTGTCTGCGTGGGTTTCCTCCGGGCGCTCCGGTTTCCTGCCACAAGTCCTGAAAGACGTGCTGTCAGGTAATTTGGACATTCCGACTTCTCCCTCTGTGTACCCGAACAGGCACCAGAGTGTGGCGACTCAGGGCTTTTCACAGTAACTTCATTGCAGTGTTAATGTATGCCTACTTATGACAATAAAGATTACTACTTTACTTAACGGGGCTTCCAACTACTCTCTCCATCAATGGGAAGGGCAACCCATCTAAATATTCGGCTTTATCCGAACTCTCCTCCGGGGCCGCTGATGTGTAAAGATTCTTGTAAAATGTCTCGAAAGTCACGTTGACTTTGCCCGGGGCGGAAGCCACACTGTTACTCAAATTCCTAATCTGTATGATCTCCCGGAAAGTCACCTGTCACCTCAGCTAATGGGCTAAAAGGCAACTTGCCTTCTCCTCATACTCTCACTTTGAGCGCCATAGCTGGCTTACCGCTTTACCTGTTGACAGCAGTTCCAACTGCATCTGCAGCTTCTTCCTACTCACCAGCATCTCTGAGGTATGGTCAAGGGAGTACCGATGGTCCACCTCAAGGATAGAATCCACCAGTCTCTGCCTCTCCACCCTCCTAGTCTTTTTCATATGTGCCTTTTAGGAGATTACCTCCCCTCTAATAACCACCTTAAGGGTTCCCATAATATGGAGGGCGAGACAGACGCATTCTTATTAAACCTGACATATTCCTCAATGGCAGAAGACACACACCTGCAAAATCCTTTATCTGCTTTTAGCGCTGCATCTAACTTCCACGGTGGGTGCTGAGAGGGGCCCGACTCCTGAACCAAGTCCACAAAATGTGGCTCATGGTCCGAGATTACAATCGCCAAGTACTCTGCTTTCCTCACTGAGGGGAGAAGGGGCCTCCTCAGCAGGAAAAAGTCAATCCTTGAGTAAACCTGATGGACATGAGGGAAAAAAAAAGAAAATTCTTTATCTCTTGGATGCAAAACCCTCCAGAGATCTGCTCCCCCATCTGCTCCATAAAGGCAGATGGAATCAGTGACTTTGGATCTAGTACACAGTTTAAATCTACCCCCTTACATTCCAGGTGACCAACCAAACTTGGTGCCTCCCACCAAATCCCCTTATCCCAGAGTCAGCCATTTACACTGAAAGGGATTGCCAAGAAACTACTCCGAGAGGGCAGGCACGAGGCCCACCCAAGATGGCCACCAAACCCTCCAGCAAGCCAAAACAAAGATAAATCTGTAGTTACCATCAGCCAACTACCCATAGTCCCCACCACCACCCCAAACCACATCTCACCCAAATTTTCAAACCAGTAAATGAATGAAAATGAAATGAAAATCGCTTATTGTCACAAGTAGGCTTCAAATGAAGTTATTGCGAAATGCCCCTAGTTGCCACATTCCAGCGCCTGTTCGGGGAGGCTGGTACGGGAATTGAACCGTGCTGTTGGCCTGCCTTGGTCCGTTTTCAAAGCCAGCGATTTAGCGCAGTGCTAAACAGTAACCTGAAAACGATTGATACACCCTCCCACCTACCTCCAATCCCCAACAAAACAAAAACACTAAGTTCATTATCCCAAACTAAACTGGTATAATAAGCTGCAGCTCCTCCCCCACCTTGCTCCTGTTAGCTAGCTGACTTTACTGGGAGGGCAGCCCCCACCCAGGGTAAAAATGAAATACAGAACTGTTGCCTGTCCCAAGGACATAAAGTAAAACAAAGCCCCATCAAAAATCATATTCCCACCAAGGGTTATATATTTCCCATAACAACTGTAATACATGTGTGGAGTTGGCACTTTCTCCCCGTGTCTGCGTTGGTTTGGCCGTGATAAATTGCTCCTTGGTATCCAAAAGATTAGGTGGGGTTACTGGAATAGGGTGGAGGCATGTGATTAACTGGGGTGCTCTTTCCAAGGGCCGGTGCAGACGCGATGGACTGAATGGCCTCCTTCTGAAATGTAAAATCTTCTGCAATGTAAATTCTATGATAATAGTCCTCTGACCCATACGTTACCCAAAGCCCCACTGGTCACACCACCCCAAACGGAACTCCACTTTTATAGAGGACGGCTTGGCCTTGTTGGAAGCTGGCCGCTTCCTTGCCAGTTCAGCCCCAACATCCTGGTAGATTCTGATGATGTGACCTTCCCATTTACAGTCCCGATACTCCTTGGCCCACTTCAGGGCCTGTCCATTGTCCTGAAAACTATGGAACTGTATAATGACTGTATAGTGGTGGTTCGTTCAGTTAGGGCTTCTGGCGAAGTGTCTGATAGGCCCTATCCAGCTCTGGATGGGATGTGAAGGCACTCTTTCCCTCATCTTCCCAAACATCTGCGAGAAGTGCGCCGATGAGAATCGGGCCCTCCACACTCTCCGGCAATACCACGATTCTGAGGTTCTGCCTCAAACCATTTTCAAGATCGTCAACTTTAGCCCTCAGCATCTTATTCTCGCTGGCCACCAGAGCGATCTCCCATCTTATTCTCGCTGGCCACCAGAGCGATCTCGGCCATTAGCCAGGCAACGTGCTCGCCATGCTTCGACAAAGTCGTCTCCACGCCCTTAATCATCTCAACAGGCTCTGTTACAGTACCTTCTCAAAGGGTTTCTCCAGCTTCAACCGTATGGGAGCCAGGGCCGCCTCTATTGATTTTCAAAGGTCCCAGACATAGCTCTGCACTGCTTATCAAATTGCTTCTCAAACTCCGTCGCCATTAGACCAGCCAGCACATCGGCTGTGATTTGAGTGGCTGGAGTCGCAGGAGCAGCCTCCACCATTTTCTCCACTAAAAAGCCTTGTGAAGTCGCTGAGTCTGATGACAAATTTCTCTCCGTAGGCTTCTTTCCCCTGGCCTTTCTTGGTATTTCTTTATTTTGGGCACCTTATATTATTTGGATAATGGGATGTTTTGAAAAAATAACCCCAGAAACCCGGCTAATAAGGAGGAAAAAAAGAACCTTGCCGGGAGCTATCTCTCCCTACATGCCACCACCAGAATTCTCACGAGTTAATTCTTGACGGCGAAAACCATTGCATGCGTCCTGGGCTGATCCTTGGGTTGTCCTATCCAGAAGAAGGTGTAACCATTGCCATCTTCCCTCAGCTACCCTTTGTCTGTTCTTCGGGTCTCTTGCAGGCAGCGACGTCAATGTTGAGGTACCAGAGTACATGGACAACATGGGTAGTTCTCCGTTCTGGTCAATTGTTTTGCATATTATCCATGAGGGTTTGAACATTCCAGATTCCAAAATTCAGTTTAACTTTGGTTTTCTGCAGGTAGATGAACCTGCTGGATGCGGTTTTTCAGCCAGGTAGGCTATTTTTAGGGAACCATGCAGGATGCACAGAGTAGATCCTGAAGAGGGCTACTCAGTCATGAAAAAAGCTGCTGTTCCTATTACAAGAGTGAAAATAATAATCTTTATTATTTTCAAAAGTATCCTAACCATAATAATAATCATCTTTATTGTCACAAATAGGCTTACATTAACCCTGCAATGAAGTTACTGTGAAAATCTCCTAGTCCCCACACTCCGGCACCTGTTCGTGTACACTGAGGGAGAATTCAGAATGTCCAATTCACCTAACAGGCACGTCTTTTGGGACTTGTGGCAGGAAACCGGAGCACCCGGATGTTACAGCATATAGGTACAGTAAGTAATTAGGAAGGCAAATGAAGTTGGCCTTTATTGCAAGGGCAACTAAATATAAAAGTAGGCACGCTTTGCTACAGTTGTGCAGGTTATTGGTGAGATAATACCTGGAGCACTGTGTACAGTTTTAATCTCCTGATTTAAAGAGGGATATAATTTCTTTAGAAGCAGTTTGGAGAAAGTTCATTAGGTTAATTCCTGGGATGAAGGATTTATCTAATGAGAAAAAGGTTGATAATTCAAATACATCAGGTTATGCCTGTACTAAATGTAGTTTAGAAGAATGAGAACTTATTGAAATGTGTCTGCTTCTGAGGTTAGGTGCTGGGAGGATGTTTCCTGTCTTGGGGGAATCTAGAACATGTGAGTAGAGTTTCTGAATCAGTGATTTTCCCATTGAAGATGGAGATGAGGAGGACTTTCTCCTCTCAGACTTTTATTGATCTTTGGAAGTTTATGCACCAGAGAGCATTGGAAGCAGTCACTGAATAGATTCAGGGCTGAGATTGTAGAAATATTTGATCGACAAGTGGGTTATGGGGGCATGCAGAGAAGTGAGTTGAGGCCACAATCAGATCTGCCATGATCTCATTGAACGATGGAGCAGGTTTGAGGGCTAAACGGTCCACGCTTTTTCCTGTTTCCTATGCTCCCTTACACAACAGTGGACTGAAAATTGTGAGATGTTGCAAACATCTCCTGCAACCCAAAAGAAAGGGCTGCATTTATATAGCCACTAGATGTCCCAAAGACAACAAAGTACTTTTTGAAACACAGTAGCTAGTGCAATGTAGGAAAAACAGCAGACAATTTGCAAGCAACAAGTTCCCACAACATTGACGTGATACTGATCAGGAAATCTGATTTTTTAAAAAAATGCTGATAAGAGGGTTAAGTACTGTCCAATTGCACCATTTGATCTTTCATGTCCACCTGAGAGAATATATGGGGTCTTATCTGAAAGACAGTGCAGGGTCCCTGCACTAACGATGACATGGCGCAAAATTCCATAAGAGACCAAAAGCAAGATTCTTGGCAGCAAGGTCTCACGGTGCAACTGTCCTTGTCTCCCGCCATTAATGTGATGAGGTTCCCACTCCGGAAGGTTGGAAACGTCATTTAAACACGTTATCATCTCATGAGCAGGATTCCCTGCTGAATCATCCTCCCAGAAGGGATTTCCCCGCTCACCAACGCGACGTGAAGCAACAAAGGTCTGGAGCAAAGTAAACTTGATGAAGAGACCAACTGGGGACATACAGGTAAATGAGCCCCCAGCAGGCAGAAGGACATGGCTGGGAAATGCCCTGGCACTGGTCAATTGCCCTGGAGCAGTGCCAAGGGAGAGTGCCATGTAGCCAGGGGCACTGCCGAGGGGTTTCTCTGGGGAGCTCCATTGTGGCAGAGTTCTCCCATGTATGTTGGAGGGTACCCCATGTACGTGAGGAGGGGAGGATCCCTGTGCATGTGGGGGTGGAGGAGGGGGGACTCTTCCCCCACCCACCCCACATGTTCATGGGGGGGGGGATGTTCTTTGTATTTTTTGACAGAAATCGGGGCGCCGGTTTTAATGGACAACTGATGTCACCAGCTCTTTCAGGCCCTGCCCTACACCGCAAGCCTGACTGGTGGGACAGGCCTCCAGGATTTGCTTCTTCTCAGTGCTGGACAGTATGATGAGAAAAGCTGCCTGTGCAGCCAGCATCACTTTTCTTGCCTGTTTCAGCACTTAGAAGATAAAATGGAAAATTCCGCCCCGCACCTCTGACAGTGCTGCACTCACCCCTTCCCTGGAGTGTCAACCTACGATGTTTTGTTCACATTTCTGTCGTGGGTCTCGAACCCTTAAACTCAGAAGCAGGGGAAGCCAACTGAGCCACGGCTGACATGTGAACAGAACCAAGTGCATTAAAGTCATAGCATCATAGTATCGTGGAATGCTTGGCTAGAGCATGGAAGGAGGCCATTCAACCTGACATGTCCACATTGGCTCGCTGCAATTTATCTATCGCCATTCTCCCGTCTTCCCCATAGCCCTGCAAATTATTCCTTTTCAGATATTGATCCAACTTCCTTTTGAATGTCAGGACTGAATGTTACACTCTCAGGCAGTGCATTCCAGTACCCAACCACTCGCTGTGTAAAACACTGTACAGAACGCTTTAGGTGTTGTCTCACCAAAGTGCTGTAGTGTTGATACAAGATTTACCTACTTTTATATCCTTCCTAATGGCATTGTGGGTGCCTACATCACATGGCCAGTTCAAGAAGGCCGCTCACCACCACCACCACCTTAAGGGCATTTGAGGATGGGCAATAAATGTAGCCTCATCAGTGACACAACCCATTTAAGAATAAATACAAAAATAAAAGGCCACCATTCCATTTGCCGACCTAATTACTTGTTGTACCAACATGCTATTTTTTTATGCTCATATTGCAGACATATATATATATATGTATAATATCACTTGTTGTCACAAAGTAGGCTTCAATGAAGTTACTGTGAAAAGCCCTTAGTCGCCACATTCCGGTGCCTGTTCGGGGAGGCCAGTATGGGCATTGAATCCGCGCTGCTGGCCTTGTTCCGCATTACAAGCCAGCTGTTTAGTCCACTGTGTAACTTCAATGCTTCGATACACTTCATCAACCATCCTCTCCACCTGTTCTGCCATCTTCAGTGATTTGTGCACATATACACCCAGGTCCCTCTGCTCCTGCACCCCCTTTAGAGTTGTGCCTTGATTTTATATTGTCCCTCCATGTTCTTCCTCCCAAATGAATCACTTCACATTTCTCTACATTAAATTTCATCTGCTGTCCACTAGCAGTGGTCTTTGCCCTGCTCTGATGTTATAGTTACATCTGTGGCAGGTTTCAGTGAAGACGTCTTGAACATAATTGAACAGGAGGACATTCTGGAAGAATGTGGACCCTTGTCGAGTGCCCTGTCACTCCTCCTCCATTTTCTTTTTTTCTTTTTTTTTTACAAATTTAGAGTATCCAATTCAATTTTTCCAATTAATGGGCAATTTAGTGTGGCCAATCCACCTGCCCTGCACATCTTTGGGTTGTGGGAACGAAACATACGCAAACACGGGGAGAATGTGCAGACTCCACACGGACAGTGACCCAGAGCCGGGATCGAACCTGGGACCTCGGCGCCGTGAGACAGCAGGGCTAACCCACTGCGCCACCGTGCTGCCCTCCTCCTTCCTTTTCTAACATCTTGTCCTGTTCTGCATGCCTTCTGCTCATTCGTCCAGTCATGCTGGATTCCAGAGGGAAATATGCACTGCTGCACCCATGTCTTGGGGGGTCCAGATTGGTTTTGAGCAGAAGGCTTGATGTCAGGACCGTGTTAACACTTTTTGCAACTTTAAAGAACTACGAAAAGTGCCAAACACATGTAGACTTGTAGCAGCTGCTGGAAGAAATTAACCAGGGACTAAGCTATAAATTGTTGATGATCCCCTCACTGGTGTGGAGTCCTTCCTGCTGCTCAATGTATGCTTGGCTGTGTAAGGTTAACATAAGGTATTGGTTGGAGAGTTGAGTAATGAAATGGGATCTCTGTTGTCAAGTCAGAGCTGCACACTGACTGATGGTAACAGTCTGTCAGCTCATGCATACTTCCCAGCAGCAGTTGGCTGTATGCAATTAATGCTTTCACCAAGATGGTGCCTGTAGCAATTCAACACAGGAGTGTACGTGCTCACAATGGACGCCACAAACAGTTGCCGCGACTGAGCCCAGTTCCGTATTTTATGATTGTATGAAGAGATCAATGTCATCCCACTCCATCAGCTTGTGGTAATTGAATGGCTGTGCACGTCAGTTAGAGACCAGAGCTATTTATTCTGTTTGTAATCTTCTCATTTCGTGATGACAATGTTAAAGAGCTGCCTGTTAATTAACCTCCTGAAGGTCTGCAGCAGAATTTCTGTTTTAGAGGATTTAGGGTTGATTACTGTTGGGAGCTGAGGGCAAAGGTGACATGGCTGGCAGATTCTCACAGCGGAGTAGACACAGTAAATTTTCAGTCAGCAAGGTACTGGATGGTGTTAGCAGCACGGGGAGCTGTTAAACTGCTCCAGGCCTGCATCTCATAACGTACTCGGTCAAGAACAAGAAGCAGAAAAATAAAGCATTCTCCCAGGTTCAAGTCATTGATCAGTTTAGTGTGTTTAATACTCACTGCTGTAATTTTCACTCGGCTGGTTTGCTGTGCGAGATTCCTTTGTAAAGAGTCATTAAAAAATCTAGGACCACAAAAAGGCTATTAGGGACAATGAGACTATCCTTTTACAATTGATTTCATTCTCATCCACCCACATACTCACCATATATTTTCTCCACAGAAATCTATCAGAGTGCCCCTTGAATGTTTACATTTCAATGGTCCTCCCTGATGACAACTCCATTATTATTAAGGTGAACATGTTCTGCCTTCACTTCTTGCCTCTGATTTCCTCATTGCAACCTATGATCTTGCATTTTCTTTCTTAAGCTAAAACCTCTCTGACACCTTGCTATGCTCTCTTTTTTTTGGCTGTCACCCGGGGATTGTGCATGGCTTTCTCCTACTCCAATACACTGTGTTCTAAGGTAGCTGCACGATCTGCAGACTCAGCCGCATGTGGAGAAAGTGGAGTGCTTGAAGGTTGGTTAGTTGAGTTGTTTGGAAGTTAGTGCGCTCCTTCCAATGAATCGACTTCATCTCTGCGCATCCCCGACAAGCCATGAGATCTCGCCACCAAGATTCTCAATTCGGTGGTCTTGCGGGATTTTGTGCCCACACCGCCATTTGTGCCCTTAGCAAATGTAGGTGCAATATCCTGGCCTTTGTATCTTGTCTTCACAGCAGAAGACACAAGTTTCATACCAGATATAGATGATAACCTAGAGGCTAAAATGTATGAGGACAAGGGTGTTGTAGAAACTGAAGGTGCTAAAATGTGATGAATTCCTGGGACCTGATGGCCTACACCCAAGGGTTCTAAAGGCGATAGCTGCAGCGATAGTGGATGCACTCTGTATGATTTCCCAAAATTCCTTAGATTTGCGAATGGTCCCACATTGGAAGTTAGCAAATGTGACAGTGCTTTTCCAGAAATCAGGAAAAGAGAAAACCGTGAACTACAGGCCAGTTAATCTAACATCAGTTGTTGGGAAAATGCTGAAATCTCTTCAGAAGGATGTCTTTGGAACACATCATATGATTAGAACAAGACAACATGGTTTCAGGAAGTGGAAATCCTTTTTTCACAAATTTATTTAAGCTTTATGAGGATGTAACTAGTAGGGTAGATAAAGTTGCATCCCTGGATTTTCAAAAGTCTTTTGATAAGGTGCCATACA
The DNA here is from genome assembly GCF_047496885.1 of Scyliorhinus torazame. Taxonomy (NCBI): domain Eukaryota; kingdom Metazoa; phylum Chordata; class Chondrichthyes; order Carcharhiniformes; family Scyliorhinidae; genus Scyliorhinus; species Scyliorhinus torazame. Next base: position 294,103,735 of record NC_092709.1, on the reverse strand, counting down.
AAAGGTTAATAGGCAAGACAAGTGCGCAGGGTGTCTGGGGTAATATAGTAGCATGGAAGGAGAATTGATTAATGGATTGAAAGCAGGGAACGGGCATAAACAGGGCTTTTTTAAAGTTGGCAGTGAATAGTGGAGTGCTGCAAAGATTAGTGCTGGAGCCTCAGCTATTTACAATCTATTAATGACTTCGATGAAGAGAGTAATGCATCTAAATTTGCTGCTGATACAAAGCTCGGTGGGAAGGAAAACTGTGGGGATGGCACAGAGAGGCTGCAAAGAAATATAGAGAGGTTAAGTGATTGGGTAACAAGATGGCAGATGGATTACAATGTAGGGAAGTGTGAAGTTATTTGTTTGATCGTAAGAATAGAAAAGCAGAATATATTTTTTTTAGAAGTTATGAAACTTGCAAGTGTTGATGTTCAAAGAGACTTTGGGTGCGTTGGTATAAGGAACACAAGTTAGCATGCAGATGCTTCATGGAATTAGGAAGGCAAGTAGCATGTTGGCCTTTGTTGCAAGGAGATTGGAGTACAGGTATATGTCCTGTTGGGTGTTCTGGTCTACAAACAGGTCAACACGGCTGGAGATGGTGTAACTCTATGTTATTAACAACTCAACTGTAATAACATACTGTCAGCTTGGGTACGTGAATTACCAGCTTATCTGTGGACCCTGTCCTATCACTATCTAGGTGAGGCACTCAGCACATGGTGAATGTCTGAGAGGCAGGCTGTGAGCTCTGTGCTCTGAGCTGGCTGCTGCTAGAATGAGCGGGAACTCTGGTGTCCCCTGTCTTTATAGTGCGTGTGCTCTCACTGGTGATTGGCTGCGATGTTGTGTATGCTGGTTGGTCCAACTGTATGTCCGTCAGTGTGTGTGTGATTGCACCATGATACGCTGATGTATATCATGGCAGGATAGAGAAGTCCTGCTCCCAATCTGGAATACTATGTGCAGTTTCAGACTCCACATTTACGAGAGGACATACTTGTATTGGAAGGTTCACTAAATTGAATCCTGGAATTGAGGGAATTGTCCTATGATGACCGGCTGAGTAAATTGGGTGTATATTCTCTGGGGTTTAGAAGAATGAGTGGCAATCTTATTGAAACATACAAAATTCTGAAGGGGCTTGATAGACTGGACGCTGAGAGATTGTTTCCATTGGTCGAGAAGTCCAAAACATGGGGGCACAGTCTCAGGACAAGGAGCCGATCACTTAGGACTGAGATGAGGGGAGATAACTTCACTCATGTGGTTGTGAATCATCAGAATCCTCTATCCCATGGTAATGTGGATGCTGCATCATTGAATACATTTAAAGCTGGGATAGACAGATTTTTGATCTCTCAGGGGTCAAGTGATTTTGGGAGCCGCCGGGAAAATGCAATTAAAGCCCAAGATTATATCGAATGGCAGAACATGCTCGACTGGCCAAATGCTCCTATTTCTTGTGTTCCTGAATGTAAGTCACAATCATAGCATACCTGAGGTACCCTGGCAACCACTCCTCTTCCCAGGTGAGGGATGTGAGGTTGTGCAGCCATGCCAGGCGTGCATCTCCACTGTTTTTCAGAATTTCATCTACTGCAGAGGCCTTGTAGTTCTTTCAACTGTTGAATATCATTTCACCCTTTCTCTGGTCTGGAGCAGCAGCGGGATTCAGCCGGACAGGGTACTGGGGAATGGAGTTGAGGACTTTTAAGTTGAAACGCAGTCTTAGTCTTCAGAATGTTCTCGCCAATGAATACTCAATGCCTAGCTGGACTTGATGAGCTCCCTTTCATGCCTGGCTCTGTGTGGTGAGCTTAGGCTATGGGTGGGATTTTCAAGTCGTGCCTGCCCTGTGACCAGAAATTCCCGCCCGAGGTCAACAGACATTTAACTGGTCTGTCAAGACAAATTTTCCGTCCTGCATGCAATGATTCCTGCGACATTTGGGATCGGTAAATTTACCCCAAAGATTGTCTTGAAAGCGCTGAAGAAACTGTCATTGGTGTCTACGAGTTGGTAGATCTCACGCTCTCTCTTTATGTCACAGATTCTATGCTGGTCTGGGCTGCTGCTGTTCGCTTGAGCTTTCTGCTAAACTTCGATTAAGCCCGGTATCCCTTGGTCATTTTCAACACTACAAAACTCACTTCAGCGGTTAGATTTAGCACCTCAATATGAAAAAAACCCTTACCGTTTATCAGAAACGGGTGGCATAGTGGTTAGCACTACTGCCTCACTGCACGAAGGACACAGGTTCAATTCCAGCCTTGGGTGACTGTCTGCTTGGAGTTTGTCCATTCTCCCCGTGTCTGCGTGGGTTTTCTCCGGGTGCTCCGGTTTCCTCTCGCAGTCCAAAGATGTGTATGTTCGGTGGATTGGCCATGATAAAATTCCCCTTGGTGTCCAAAAGGTTAGGTGGGCTAATTGGGTTATGGGGATGTGGGCCTAGGTAGGCTGCTCTTTCAGAGGGGCGGTGCAGACCCAATGGGCCAAACGGCCTCCTGCACTGTAGTGATTCTATGAATAGATTCTTCTGAATCTTTTTGTCCAGTATTTTATCTTAGCGAGGCTCACCATTCGGGTTTCTCTTACTGGCACAGACTGGGAGAAATCCTGTTGGAAAAATAACAGCAGGTAATCCGGGGTGCAAATCAGCAAGCATTTTCAGGGCATTAAGAAATCCAGTGTGAGTCGTGACTCTCCGGAACTTAATGGTTTGGTTTATGCTGCTTCATGGTTCTCTTCGTACAAATGGTATCTCACCCTTAACCTCATGTTATTTGAAGAACTTGTTGGATTTGCACATTAATTACCTATTAAAATGTCACAGTAATTTTGGGCTAATAATTAATAGCGCAACCACCATTTCAACAATGCGATTTAAAAAAGATTAATTTGCAGGCTGCGGGCATCACTGGCAAGGACAGCATTTATTCCCCCTCTCTGTGCTTGAGAAAGTGAAGGTGCACCACCTTCATGAACACATCTGAACAGCCTACTAGGCCATTTCAGAGGGCAGTTCAGAGTCAACCATGTTACTGTGGGTCTAGCGAGAGATAGGTTTAGGTATTTGGGGTTTCGGGTTTGAGGGGAATGGACGGGACTCCATAAGTGGAACTTAACAACCTGGTGGAGGGGGCTAGGGAGGATCTTAAGAGGTGGGATACACTGCACTTACTGCTGGCAGGGAGGGTCCATGTGGTGAAAATGAATATTCTGTCGAGGTTCTTGTTTATCTTTCAAGCTCTCCCGATCTTTATACCAAAGGCCTTTTTTCGGAAAGTGGACACGATCATTTCTGACTTTGTATGGGCGGGGAAGGTGCTGAAGGTGGGGAGGTCTCTGCTACAGAGGCAGCAGGGGGGGGTTGGCATTGCTGAACCTGCTGCATTATTATTGGGTGGCGAATGTGGGCAAGGTGCAGCGGTGGTGGGAAGGAGAAGGAGTAGAGTGGGTTAGGGTGGAGGAGGAATCTTGTAAGGGGTCTAGTTTGTGGGTTATGGTGACGGCAGCGTTGCCAATAGCTCCGAGTAGGTATTCAAGGAGCCCAGTGGTGCAGTCCACAGTGTAGATATGGAATCAGTGGAGGAGGCATTTTAGGGTGGAAGGGATGTTGGTGCTAATGCCACTGTGCGAGTTTCATGGGTTCGAGCCGGGAGGGATGGATAGTGGTGGAGGGAAGTGGGGCTGGTCAAGGTGAGGATCTGTATTTGGAGGAAGGGTTCGCCAGTCTGGAGGAGCTAAGGGAGAGGGTAGAGCGGCCGAGGGAGAGTGAATTCAGGTATCTGCAGGTTAGGGACTTTGCGCGAAAGGTCTGGAAGGGGTTTCCTCGGTTGCTGGGATACACACTGCTGGAGCGACTGCTGCTCCCGGTTGTGGAAGGGGAGGGAAGAATTGGGGATATTTACAAGTGGCTGGAGGAACAGGGAGGCGAGCGGGTGGTGAACATCAAGGAGAAATGAGAAATGGAGTTGGGAGGGGAGATCAATTGGGGAGTATAGAGTGTGGCATTGCATAGGGTAAACGGGACTTCCTCTTGTGCAAGGATGAGCCTGAGACAGTTTAAGGTGGTGCACAGGGTACATATGACTCGGGGGAGAATGAGTAGGTTCTTTCAGGGGATAGCAGATGAGTGTGAGAGGTGTGGGCGGGGGCCAGCAAATCATACGCACATATTTTGGGGTTGTGAAAAACTGGGAAGTTTCTAGGCGGGAGTGTTCGTGGTCTGAGCTGGGATAGTGGAGGAGGAGGTGGACCCGGACCCTTTGGTGGCGATATTTGGAGTTTCAGAGAAGCCGGAGCTCAAGGAGAGGAGGAAGGCCGATGTCGTGGCCTTCGCGCCTCTGATTGCACGGCGGCGAATTTTGCTGTAGTGGCGGTCGGCATCGCCACCGAATGTAGCGGCTTAGTTGGGTGACCTGTACGACATCGTGCAATTAGAGAAGACAAAGTATGAGTGAAGGGGCTCTTCAGGGGGGTTTGAGGAAAGGTGGGGGATGTTTGTGACTGTGTTTGAGGGGCTGTTCGTCGCAGGGGAGGGGGTGAAAAAGGGGAAACATCTGTACAGATTGTATAGTTGATTGTTGAGAAGCATGTTTCCCGGGGTGTTTGTTCGCTGTAACCTGTTTTGATACATGTTTGTAATAAAATACATTAAAAAAAATGTTACTGTGGGTCTGGAGTAACATATAGACGAGGTGAGGAGAACAGATTTCCTTTGTTAAAGGACATTAGTGAACCAGATGGGCTGCTATGATAAAGCTGCATTTTGTGATCACTGTTGCTGACACAGGGTTGGAGCTTTTGGCTCCAGAATTATTTAATTATTTGAATTTCAATTCACCATTTGCCAAGGTGGAATTTGAGCTCGGGTGGAATTTCACGCAGACATGGTTACGCTGCCCACCAGTTTAAGATCTTGCCTCCACATGGTTGGGGTGTTTGCAGCTGATTTCACACCATTGTGCTGTTAAGTAGCTTACGGTGAGACTCCTGCTCCCATTTGGCAGGACGTCCTGACTCCAGGAGCTGTCCACCCAGCAACAGTGCAGCAGTTCAGAAAGACGGCTCAGCACCATCTCCTCGAGGACAATTAGGATGGGCAGGAAATGCTGGACTAGCCAGTGATGCCCTCTTCCCATGAAAGAATAAAACAATAAATTGCAGGATGATGTGGATGTGGGAAGGAGGATTACATCTAATAATAATCTTTATTGTCACAAGTGGGCTTACATTAACACTGTAATGACCCACAACTTTTAATAGATTGTGGTATGGGGAGCACACGGCCCCTCTCTACAGGTGTGGTGCAGCAGAAATGGAAAAGTATTTTTTAAAGAAAAACAATGTTTATTCTATGAACTCGTTAACCTTTTTAAAACATAGTGAACATCTTAGCAACCATGAATTCAAATACAACCCCCAAAGAATACAACATTAAGTAATCCTTAATAACTTCCCAAACAACATCCAGAAGACAAAAGAAACAACTTTTAACAGAAGCACAGCAGGTTTACAATCACTACTGGAAACATTTATAATTCTGAATTCACCAAATGATCAAGAGATAGTTTTTTCATGGCAGGGAGATCAACAGTACACCTGCTTTGTCTGGCTTCAGCTCCAACACTGAAAACGAAACCAAAAAAACACAGACACACCCAAGCCTTTCTTAAAGGGAAACTAAAAAGCAGAGCCAGAGCTCAGCTCCACCCACACTCTGACATCACTGCAGTAACATGAGCAGCCAAACATTTCTTAAAGTGACATTCTCATGACAACATGCAGACTCCATACAGACAGTGACCCAAGCCGGGAATCAAACCTGGGACCCTGGAGCTATGAAGCAACAATGCTAACTACTGTGTTACCGTGCTGCCCATATAGGATACTATCATCTTCGATAGTGCCAGTATTGTTACTGCCTCAGCAATGAATGTTCCAGTGATGGTGATCACTCTCTCCTCCATCAGTATAAGGGCATGCAGCAGTACCTATCCTCCACCAATTAGGTCTTGCTGCCTCTAGTTGTATGCTACATTGTTCTGCAAGAGCGAGAGAGTGGGAGGGGAAGTGTATTACAGAATATGATGCCATGGGTAAGGGTGATGTGGCTGGAACTGTGAGCAAAATGTGAACTGTGCGTTTGAAGTTTGCAGCAGTGTTAAATGTGTGGGGACGAAGCAAAGCTATAAATGCTGGGTTTGCGTGGTGATTGATACAGATTGTTGCATGTAAGCGATAATGGTGAGCAATATATGAAGCTAGTGGTGTAATTGGTGAGGTATGGCATTTAAAGATACGATCACTCCCCTTGACCTCTTGTGTTAGGCCATTGAACTTTTTACACCACCACATCCAGGTCCTTGGGGCTATGCCCCTGCCATTGGCCTAGTTATAGTTCCACTGCCTGCATAAAGTTTGTCTGGAGAGCCTTATTGCCCACTGTAAGTAAGTGACATATTTCCTCCTCTCCATCTCATGCACAAAGACGCCCATTTGAAGTGTTGAAAAATCTTTCTTTCTGCCATGTTGTTCTGCACTGAATAGTCCTCATTTCAAAATCGGACTTGCAATGACTTCCAGCAGCTCCCCTTTGAAAAAATACAGAGTAGCTTTCACTTGTGCTAGCCTCTCATAATTTTGCATCCCTGTTCAGGTGGGCAGTCACTCACCATAGAATTTACAGTGCAGAAGGAGGCCATTCAGCCCATCGAGTCTGCACCGCCCCTTAGAAAGAGGACCCAACCTAAGCCTTGTCCCTACCTTGACCAACTCCGAGCTGACCCTATCCCGTAACCCAGTAGCCCTACCTAATATTTTGGACACTAAGGGGCAATTTAACATAGCCAATCCAACTAAAATGCACATCTGTGGGAGGAAACCAGAGCACCCGGAAGAAACCCACGCAGATACGGGGAGAAAGTGCAAACTCCACACAGGAGGGGGCCTTAATTCTGGCTGCATGTCACAGTCATTCAAAACAGCAAAGTTGGTGTGCTGAATTGGACCCTGGGAGTTTTATGTCAAATTGTGGCAACTGAGCGGCAAATTGCGTGGCACATGGTAAGTGTAAAAAATAATGAATTGCATCCATGAAAAGACTGTCCCAAATATTTTGCCTGCCTCTGATGCAGGAACATTCAGTCAGTCAAGATTACACAAACACCCACTGTGGCAGTCATTTAATTTTTTTTTTGTAGATAGTGGAAAACTGCATGACCTTCAGTCTTTTGATTGTTGTCCGGGCCAACACCGGGGTAGTTACAATGGGGATGTGGGCGACAGGTTAGTTCTCGAGAGTGGGCAGGCATCTTTTCCCAATATAATTCTTTTAAGTTTTTAGTGTTTTAAAACACTATGTGAATGTGCAGAACCTTGCTCATGTACAGTGACTTTGATGACTATGCAGTTTTAAATGCCTTTAATCATAAGCTCAGTGATTCCATTTATCTCCTGACTTTATTATGCCACTTGTCAGTGAATAAATTGAAGGCTGCACTTTAAATGAGAATTCTAGGAAAATGACTTCACCCTTGGGTAGTTGTTTGAAAGACAAAACTGTACACGTTCAAAAAAAAAAACATTATTTGTGCACATTGAGAAAAATAATCTTAATCTGCTCGGGTTTGGCTGCTGATGTATGGGTCTCTGCTTCCCCAGTACTGGGGCAAGCTGTAGACCGTCCATGTACTTCCAGACAGGATTCTTGTGAAGTTCCTGGCTAAATATGCAGAGGTCATGATCTCTGATATTGAAGCTCTGAGTGGCACAGACAGAAAATATAGACCCTGGCTGGAATACTGGCAGGTGGACTTAGGTAAGAGGAGGTGGGAGGTTGGGGAGGTGGAAAAGGAGTGGAAGATTATCTGTGGAATGGGGAAAATGGATAATTGAGGGGGCTATGTGGATAGCAATTAAAGGGAGAATGGATGGCAATGAATAGGAGGAATAAATGGCAATTGGAAAGATAAATCAATGGGAAGGAAATGGATGGCAGAAAGCGGAGGAGGAAAAGACCATGGGCAGTGGGAGTCCTACAATCTCATGTCGTGCCAGCAGTTGCAGGGCACGGCAAAGGCAGTCCACCATCCCTCGGGTCAGGCGCAGTCTTCTCCGGCATTGTGGCTCTGGCATCTGTAGCGAGGAAGGCTGACGTTGGAAGATCCATCGCTGGTGCAGTCTCAAACGGGACTGTTGCCTTTGTGATACTGCTCCCTGTGCTGCTAAGGGCACAAGCTCCCCTTCCTCTGCAGGTCACTGGTCTTGGCCACACAGACATGGGGAGAATGTGCAAATTCCACACGGTGACCCAAAGCTAGAATAGAACCCGGGCCCCTGACACTGTGAGGCAACAGTGCTAACCACTGTGCCACTGTACTGCCCCTTACATGGAATGGGGTGACTGAAGAAGGACTTTGCCATGAAGCCCTGCTTTGGGGGTCACATCAGTGCATCCTTTATGGTGTAAACTCTTGATTGAGCATTCGGTTTCAATGTTTGGGACTTATATCAGTGACAGTCCTCTTTAGCTTTGTATACAAGGGGAGGCAGTGCCATAGTGGTATTGTCACTGGACTAGTAAACCAGAGACCTAGAGTAATGATCTGGGGACCCAGGTTCAAATCCCGCCATTGCAGATGGTGAAATTTGAATTCAATAAAAATCTGGAATTAACTGACCATGAAACCATTGTTGATTATCATAAAAACCCATCTGGTTCGCTAATGTCCTTTAGTGAAGGAAATCAGTCATCCTTACCCAGTCTGGCCTGCATGTGACCCCTGACCCACAGCAATAAGGTTGATTAATTAATTGTTAATTAGCGATGGACAATAAATAGTTGCACACCCTGCGATGCCCACTTCCCATGAACAAATTTAAAAAAAATCTCATTGCACTGTTGAGTTGCCAATGAAGGGCGAAATTTCATTCCAATCAATTGAATTCCTCTTGTGACCGATGAGGCACAGCCTTCAATGAACATGGCCAAGCACACACATCTAGAGGGCACCCTCATTCTCCTATTCCACAGCCCGATATGCTTATTCCTGTAAGACAAACTTTCCAGACAAGTGCAATTGATATTTAACAGAGATACCCTTGTTCCTCAGAGTGCTGCCTGAATGTGGGGGTTCTGTGCACAGTTCAGTTGTACTTCCCCAAGTGAGAAAGTCTTCATTACTTATGAGGCAGGGATGCGAGCCATTTCTCTGCCCTTGCTACCTGACTTCTCATGGGACCCCACCCAGTTACCTCAGTGGCCCACAGTGCTGACCGGCAGTATTCACCTCCTGCCAGCCACTATCCAGAGCCGTGGGAGGATGGGAACTTTAACAGCAGTGATTTGGCCACAAGCCTTCAAGAAGTTCACCGGAAGCGATGTCTGTATGCCAGCCTCCAGAGTCCCTGAAAGCAAGGGGTGACCCAAAGTAAATGGAAAGTAAAGCCTGCAAGCCATCCACCCCCCCCCCCCCGAGAATGAATGATTAACCCCCAGCCCCGAGTTGAAATTATCTGTAACCCCCACATCCCCTCTGATGCACCTTGAGGTGTGAGAGCCTGGAGAATCATGGCTGCTTGAACGCTCACCTGTTAAATCCCCCTTGGAGGTGAAGCCGCTAGGTTCACACTTTAGTAGATCTCACACTGGCATAATTTACATCACACTGGGGCCAGGAGAATATTCAGGGAAGGGTGAAGATGTGGAGAAAGTACTCTGTAATGATATGCTAAAGTATCAAAATTAGGTTCCCGGGCTTGCACAGTGCGACACGCACAAGTCCACTGACGGGAGAGGGGGGAATTTCCAAAAGCCAATCACACCAGAGAGAATTTTGAGCCCATATAGAGTTTCTCATGGACGGAGAGTGCTCAAAATTGCACGGAGAGTGAGTGTGCGCACGCGCGGGAGTGAGAGTGTGCGCATGCGCGAGAGTGCGCGGGCGGGAGTGCGAGGGCGGGAGTGAGAGTGTGCGCGCGCGGGAGGGGGGGGCGGGAGTGAGAGTGCGCGCGGGCGAGAGTGGGAGTGAGAATGCGTGGGCGTGAGAGTGCGCGGGCGTGAGCGCGGGGGCAGGAGTGAGCGCGGGGGCAGGAGTGAGAGCGCACATGGGGGGGGGAGTGAGACAGTGCGCATGGGTGGGAGTGAGAGTGCGCGCGCGCGGGCAGGAGTGAGAGTACGCGCGCGTTGATGTACCATCAATGACCACGAGTCGAGAATGGTGAAACAATTAAGGCTTTATTGCACAAGATGTTGAGCCTTTTGCAGCTGGGACCAGAATGGGAGCATCGCAGGAGAGCATACACTTTTATACGTCGCCTGCTGGGAGGAGCCAGCAGGCTGGGATTTACTGTGGTACCTGTAATACAGTGTCAGTACCGTAATACATGCAATGTGTTACCAGTGCTGTTTACCACAATGGGGGAGTGAGTGTGTGCATGCGGGAGGGTGAGTGTCTGGAACTCGCTACCGGAGGAGGTGGTGGAAGCAGGGACGATAGTGACATTTAAGGGGCATCTTGACAAATACATGAATAGGATGGGAATAGAGGGATACGGACCCAGGAAGTGTAGAAGATTGTAGTTTAGTCGGGCAGCATGGTCAGCACGGACGTGGAGGGCCGAAGGGCCTGTTCCTGTGCTGTACATTTCTTTGTTCTTTTGTAATTGGGTGTGAGTGTGTGTGTATGTAAGTGTAAAAGAGATAGTGTGTAGGAGTGAGATGTGTGTGTGTTGGATTGTGAGAAAAGTGGGGAGAGTAAAAAAGACTGTCTTGTATTATTGGAAAGCATATTTAGGGGGATAGATACAGCTCTCTGTAGCTGAGAGAATGGATCCTAAAGAATGTACTGCCTGTCTAGGGGCATGGTTCAGGACATATCCTCCCAGCTGGAGGGGAATTTAGAATGACAGGGGAAGGATCCAGCTGTCATTGTCCGCATGGGTACCAATGGCACAGGTATTCCACCACGGCTTTGGGTTACTCTCTGTGTGGAGTTTGCAAGTTCTCCCTGCGTCTGCGTGAGTTTCCTTGCACAATCCAAAGATGTGCAGGTTAGGTGGATTGGCCATGATGAATTGTCCCTTTGTGACCAGGAATGTGCAGGTTAAGAGGAGTTCTGGGGAATGGGCCTAGGTAGAGTGCTCTTGCAGAGGGTTGGTGCAGACCCGATGGGCTGAATGGCCTCCTTCTTCACTGTAGGAATTCTAGGTAGGACTAAGAAAGTGGCTACGCTGAGGGAGTATGAACCGTTATGGGCTAAATTAAAAACAAAACCACAAACAAATTGGTACAGGGTAAAAAAAGATCAGAGTGTTGACTGCATGCATGGCTTAGAGATTGGTGTTTAGACAATTGGGTTTCAATTCTAAGGCATTGACACCAGTACTGGAGAAAGAGGGAGCTGCACTGTTGGGACGGCCTTCAACTGAACTGCATTGGCACCAATATCCAGATGAATTGTATAATTAGGGCTGTTGTGATGCCTTTAAACTAAATAGTGGCTGGGAGGGTTCATGAGAGGGGAGACTTGCAAAGTTAAGGAGAAAGGGCAAGGCAATAATGCAGGGTAGCAATATGGACAATGGTAACTAGCGTGTGATGAATAGAGACAAAGTGTACAAACACAGGAGTGTACCAACAAGTATAGTCAGAGTAACAGAAAACTAGCTTCAAACTAACAGAGGGAGAAACGAGTACGGGTGAAGGGAGATTTAGAAATGCAAAGATAAAAGTTGAGGCAATACAAACGTTTTTCAATGTGGGTAAAGGTAAGTGGCGTGGATCAGGAAAGAGCAGAGAGTTTAATGGTAACAGTGCATTCGAAAGTAAGGTCCATACAGGGAATAGTAGTTAAAAAATAAAATTGAAATCACTTTATAGGAATGCGTGGAGCATCCACAATAAGATCGATAAACTAGTGGCACAAATAAAGATAAATTATTCAGATCACCATTACAGAGAGATAGGGCGGACAGGCAGAATGGAAAAGGAGGTGGGGTGGCACTGATAATAAACGATAATATCAGTGCGAAAATATCTTGTGTTACAAACCACGTTGATGTTAAATGTGAGGGTATCACAAAACCAAGAAAGCTCATGGTGGAGTTTGTGGGATTGTTTGGTTTAATTTGAGGAACAATGTACAACCCAATGTAGAACAGTCCAGGCGTTGTGTGAACATTCTTTATTAATTAACTTGAAAGAAAGACAATAACACACATGGCAAGGACCATAATACACTATGACACTTAAGTATGCTGATGACAATACAGACGTAGTTTTACATGAAACTATCCCTTGGTCCCCAATTACCTCTATTGACTGAACTCTGAGACACACTTTTTTTTTTTCCCAAGCAACATCCAATATTAAGTAACTCTTGAGTTAATTCCAGCAAATAATTACCACACGTTTTCATCTTAATTTTCCCCAATTCTTAACACTTGGCTCAGAAAAACAGGAAGTAGAATCTGTGTGGGTGGAGATTAGGAATAGCAAGCATCAGGAAACACTGGTGGGAATTGTTAATCGGCCTCGTAATAATAGTTAGGCCAATGGACAGAGCAGTTAAACAAGAGTCTATAACAAATACTATGCAATATTTGCGAGGGACTTTAATCTTTGTCTAGACTGGATCAACTAAATTGAAAGCTGAGTTTGTAGCATGCTTTTGTGAGAGTTTCCTGGACTAATATGTTGCGAAGTCAACTAGTGATACAGCTACTTTTGATATAGTATTGTGCAAATAAACAGGGTTGATTAGTAACATCATGATAAAAGATCCATAATGATAATCTATGATTAATCTAGGACAAAGGTTCGGCACAACATCGTGGGCCGAAGGGCCTGTTCTGTGCTGTATTTTCTATGTTCTATATGTTCTATTGGGAAATAGTGATCATAATTCTATTGAATTCCACATTAGTTTCAAAATATATTTCATTCACAAAAAATAATCTCAAACATAAAGCCAATTATATAAAGATATACGAACATACAAACATATGACTTCGGAGCAGAAGTAGGACATTCGGTCCTTAGAGCTTGCCCCACCATTTGATAATTTAATGCCTGATTTGATTGTGCCCTCAATTCTATGTTCCTCTCTACCCTCTATAATCTTTGTCTCCATTGTCAATCAAGAATCCATCTAGCTCAGCCTTAAATATATTCAATGGCCCTAGTCCACTGTGCTCTGTGGAAGATAATTCCACAGGCTAAGACTTTCTGAGGGAAAATAATTCTCCTCATCTCCTTTTTAAATGGAGGATCCCTTATTTTGAAACTTTGTCCCCTAGTACTAATCCATCTCATAAGTGGAGGCATTCTCTCAGAATTAACCCCGTTAAGTCCCTTCAGGATGTTATATGTTTCAATTTTTCTAAACGGCAATGGATCCAGTCCCAACTTGTCCACCTTTTACCCGTACGATTACCCCTTCATCCCAGGAATCAGCAAAACCCCGTTTGACAGATTTATTATAGTTTGAGGTTGTAACTGGACAATTAGTCAATGGGCTTGAAAAAAGCTGTTTAAAGTATACCACCTCATCCTTTGGACCTGGATTTAAATCCAGCCAGTTGAGGATGATGTCTCTCTGTTAGGCATTTAGGGGCCAAGTATTTGGCCCTAGACAGTTCCTGATGAATATGAGTTCCAAATTACAAAATTCATTTCACAATCGACATTTCAAAGAAGACAAATGTGGAAAAAAAATTACAAAATATGCTGGGGTAATCAACAACTACACTTAAGTCTATTTTGGAAATTATTGTCAGTTGTGAGACCCAGGCGGGGATTCTCCAGCCTTGCCATCGGTAGGGGCGGGATGGGAAAATTAGGAGAGCTGCTGACTCTTAATGACTCTCCAAATTTCCCCATCCTGCCCGCGATGATGCTCGCCGGTGCCTGGGATAGAAAATCTCTTGCTGCGGGCTTGGAAAGACTGAGTGTGGACAGTTCCCAGCAAATAATAAGGCTCTCCACTTTGAGGTTTCCTTTTAACAGGGTTTTGGCTTGCTTAAAAAAATTAGCATGTGTACAGATAATTACTAATTAACATGAAAGAAAGGGCGACAGGTGTGATTTCACCAAAATAAAGCGTTCCTGAAACATACATGACCCTTGTCAACCTGGCCTGGATGTTACATATATCCTGTCGTAATGACTGCTTTGTTTGACCCAAATCTGAATACTCAAGGAGCTTTGAACTTTGCAATAATGAATGCTTGTTAAAGAGGAATATTGTATTGGTCACATTCAGCATTCATGGTGATTGTAATTGGGTGGATTATCCAATCTATCCAGGCAGTCTGTTCTCTGCCATTTTGTGCTGATAGCTGATGCTCTGCATTTACTCTCTTATGAGCTGCACACTCAGGCCAATATTTTACCCTTACCCATCTATACACTCTCCCCTTTAAGTCCTAAATTTCTTTCTATCAAACCCACTTTCCCTGGGGTTTCCCTTCTGTTAACCCACTACTGACCTTTCAGTCAGACCTACACACCTCCTCTCTGCCAATGCCACACTTTCACCCTAGCCAGCCTAACACGCTCACCTGTTACTTCTTTATTGTTTGGTCTGCCCCTTTTCTGTTCTCTTTATCACCTAAGCTTGTTTCTATTTAGGTTTGTGACATGATTGTTAGCGCCATAGAGGATGCTCAACTGCTACAAACAAATCTAGATATCCTGCATGATTAGGCCTTTGGCAACTGGTATTTAACTTAGAAAAGTGAGGGGCGGCATGTGGTGCAGTGGTTAGCACTGGGACTGTGGCGCTGAGGACCCGGATTCGAATCCCGGCCCTGGGTCACTTTCCGTGTGGAGTTCGCACATTCTCCAAGTGTCTGCGTGAGTTTCACCCCACAACCCAAAGATGTGCAGGTTAGGTGGATTAGCCATGCTGAATCGATCCGTAATTGGAAAAAAAAAAATTGGGTACTCTAAATTTATTTTTAAAAACTTAGATAAGTGTAGCATTATGCACATGGGTATGTCAAATGATGAAAACATAGATATATCTCACGAGAAATGGAATTAAGATCCAATAATGAAAGAAAGATCTGGGTGTTATAGAGCATCAATCACACAAGGCTCATGACCAATCGGAGAGAAAGGCATGATTTAATGGGAGGAAAAAAAGAGTCCCATTTTGAGTGCTTTTAGTGGAGTGTTTCCCGGCGCCTGCAGTGCCAACAAGGACCCCACTATCAAATGTAACTCTTTTATTTAAGGCCTCGACAAGCAATTCCCTGTTGAGGCTGCACCTATCATCAATACTTTCACCATCCAGTGAGGGCGAGATCCAGAACACAATATCACGCAAGTTCCCGTTAGATTGTATGAGGTGTTCTGAGGATCGCACATCACGCCACCAAGTCAGGCGTGACCTGCCCGTTCAATCACAGCCCCAAAAAACAGGGTTATATGGTGTATTCACAGGGCAATTCATATCAGAACAACCGATACCATCTGGTCCTTGTACAAGAACTTGGTTAAGCCTCAAAATACTGTACCCTGTTTTGAGGGGAATGTTGATATTTTCAAATAGATTTAGGGGAGGGCAACAAGATTAATTTTATATTTATAACACCTTAATGATCCAGTGAAACTCAAAGCACTGGATCTTTATACTTCAGAGAAGTGTGAACTTGGAGGTAATGGGATTGAGGTTTTACAAGAGTGAAAGGACAAGATTCTGTTTATGCAGATAAATTATTTCAACTATATTGGTGGAGATGATAGGGGGCGAGGCTTGGAGGTAATGCAAGGACAGAGTTCTGTTTTGTTTTTAAATTTAAAGTGCCCAATTTGTTTTCCAATTAAGGGGCAATTTTGCGTGGGCAATCCACCTACCTCCACATCTTTGGGATGTTAGGGTGAAACCCACGCAGATATGAGGAGAATGTGTAAACTCCACACGGATAGTGACCCGGTGCCGGGGCCGAACCTGGGTCCTCGGCATCGTGAGGCAGCAGTGCTAACCACTATGCTATCGTGCCGCCCCAGAGCTACGTTGAATCTAGGCAGTTCCCAGACAATGGTAGATCTTGGAAAAAGTTGCTAGCCTGTGCGGTGATTAGTAACTCTCTGTTTCTTCAAGTGAGAGGTGGAACTGGTTCTGGCTAGGGTGCTTTTTGTTTGAAAATCAAGTTCGTCCATAACATATATTAGAATCTATGTGATCTCTTGGACCAAAGAGTCAGAATAGAGATTTCCAGTTTGTCCTAAGTTTGTGCCTAACCTTTCATCTCTCTCGCTCAGGAGGTTACATGGTTACAGATTGGTGGGAAGTGAATGCTTTGTGATGCGTAAGGCAACAAAACTGTTTGAAATGTGCTGGGTGAAATAGTCGGTCTTTTCCTCTCCATCAATGCCATTTTTGTAAGCTAATTGTTTTTTTAATAATTAATTAATTATTTGAGTTGAATGTACTGTGCTTTCTCAAGAACTGAAGAATATTAGAAATTACAGGACAAATTGAGACCATTTGACCCATTGAGGCCTCCCCAAAGCTAGTCCGTCAGTTACCATGGACAATAATCCTGTTTCCCCGATCTTACCCTATATCCTTTACCATTTTCATTGTCAAATAGATCTCCAAATCCCTTATAAGTAATTCTCCAGTTTCTGCTTCAATAGCCACTGTGGTAAAGCAGGCCATTTTCTAACAAACCTATTATAAATTTCAATCGTCATTTGTCCTTGTCAGGCTGAAGGAGTCTTTGCTGGAGAATGAATGAAATATGCTCCCAGTGACAACATTAAGGAATCCCAGGGCAGATATAACATAGGTTAAATGAAGAGGAAATTTCCCTCTATTTTATCCAAATAATTTGGTTCAATCAAAATTTCACAATGTGCCGCTCCTCCGCCCAACTAGTTCACTAGTGTAAGTGATCCCACTTCACTCACCAGCCAAAAAAGGAATTTGATACTCAGGTATATTGAAACAGAAAAATACAGAGGGTTATCAGGCAAGAGTGAAGGAGTAAAATTAATTCGATAGCTTTTTCAAAGATTTGGAGGACGCATGCTGGGCAAATGACGACCTCCTGCACTATAAGACATTTTAAAATGTTTACATTTTTACGGGTTGTGGGCTTCCCTGGAGAGGTCAGCATTTATTGTCCATCACTAGTTTCCTTTCAGAAGGTGGTGGTGAGCTTCTTTCTTGAACCGCTGCAGCCCATGTGGCAAAAGTACATCCACAGTGCTTTTGGGGAGGGGGTTCTAGGACTTTGACACAGTGACAGTGAAGGAGCGGCGATATATTTCAAGTCAGGATGGTGAGTGACTTGGAGGGGAATCGCCAGGTGGTGGGATTCCCATGTGTCAGCTGCTCTTGTCCTTCTAGATGATAGTGGTCATGGGTTTGGAAGATGCTGCTTAAGGAACCTTGGTGAGTTCCTGCATTGCATCTTGGAGATGGTACACACGGCTGCCACTGTTCGAGGTGGAGGGATTGAATGTTTGCGGAAGGAGCAGCAATCAAGCGGGCAAACTGAGCGCCTGTGAGCAGGTTATTGCTGAGAAAGTGCAGCTTGATAGCATTTGATGACTCCTCCCAGCACTTTACTGATGATCGAGAGTAGACTGTTAGGGCGGTAATTGGCCGTGTTGGATTTGTCTGTTTGCAGTATCCAGTGTCTTCAGCATTTTCCTGATATCACATAGAGTGAATGGAATTGGCTGAAGACTGACAACTGTGATGCTGGGGCCCTCCAGAGAAAATCTATCACTGAAGCCGAGGGATCCCCACTTTCCAAGGTTTTGTCTTGGAATCTGCAGAAATTTAAGATTAATTTCCTGGAAACTGCTCGAACAATTTGTGAGAATAAATCACAAGGGATCTAAAAAAATTATGTTTTTTTCATTTCCTTTGAATGCTCCAATTTATTCATGAAGGAAGTACTAGAGACGGGTTAAAACCAGTTGTTTGACTGGATGGGTTGGTTGGTGACAGGAGGTCATGTGGTGAGATCTCCAGGGATACGTTTATGCTGCATTGTGGGTAGTTTTACTCTGTGCATTTACAGCCACTTTGAACTAGATTTGGCCTACATCAAGAACAAAAACCAGAATAGAGAAGAGGTTGGACGTCTGAAACAACAGGAGAAAACGCTTCAAGCATTCAGCAAGTCAGCCAGCATTTGTGGAGAGATTAGGAAAATTGGTGTATCGGCTATAGAGCCACCTTTAGAATAGGAAGGTGGAGATGAGTAACATTTGAAAAGGAACACGACCAGGAGCAAAGTGAATTGAGAAAAAAACACAACCATGCACACAGGTGACAATGCATTCTTGGGACTTTTAGCTGGCTCCTTTTACCTTTCCTCCCTTGCAAGGTCATTGAACCTCTAACGCAGAGTTGCTTTGCTTGAACTGATTGAATTATACTCATTGGTCACCTCCTCCTGCTTTGCTGGTCTTCTTATGTGGCTCTACGCAAAACAATGCCTTCTTCTACTTTTGCCCGACTTCAGTCGGAAAAAGTTGTAACCATAAATGAACTTGAGTGTTTTTGTTCAATTGTTTGGTGGTTGATTGTGTGTGTCTATTAACTGCTCACTGTGCTGTGTGCAATGAGCCGTACTTACAGATGTGGTTGCACAGACAAACAAAACTACAGTAAGCAAGAGAATGAAAATATTTTAAATGCATTGTTATAAAGAATCTAGTGTGTCATCTCTGCGTAACTCCAAGTACAAATCACAATACTGGAGACTTCTGTCGATTATTGCTGAAAAAAGACACATCGTAAAACTTCTTGGGCGGGGTGGTGGGATCTTCTGGTCCTGCAGAAGGTGACCCCCCCCCGCAGCCTGTTCCCTGTCAGCAAAGTGGGCAGGTCACACAAAACACCGTAGACTTCGGTGGGGCCGGAAGATCTCACTGGCGGCTAGTGGTGAGCCACCTCCACCGCTGGAAAACACACCAAGGGTGACCGCAAAATCCACGTCTTCATCTAGCCATCACCATAATTCACATGAATACCAAATGTAAAGGGAACAGCCATTGATACTTAATGAGAATAGCGTGCAGGTTGGTTCGCAGGTGAACTCTGGTAGAAAGATTTCCAAGGAGGATGCACCCGAAGCCCAGGATGGCAGAGTGACCCAAGGCATAGGTAGGTAGTGTGGGGTTGTGGACGGGTGATGCAGTGGGAACATCAATCAGGTAGGGGGGTGGCTCTCAACAGGCCACCCCCTTCCCAATGCCCAGTTTCCATACCACCCATCCAGTAGGTGACAAGCTGGCTGCACCCTTTTAGCTGCTGTACTGTGTACCAACAGTAACAGAATGAGGCCATTAAGTGGCCTTTAATTTGCCACTTGAGGACCTCAGCAGGCAGTAGGGTACGAAGATCAATCATGGTCCTTCCCACCCAGAACTTCGTTCTGGCAGAGGCGGGAAGGCAGCAGGTTTCCAATATACCAAACTACATGCCCTTCTCAACTCCAAATTCATCACCAGTGAGAGCAAAAGATTCTGCTCCGGCATTCAAATCCAGAGCCACGTTCTGAGTGTGACTAAATATCTTACATCGGTTATTGGTGTCACTTTAGCGAATCGTTCAGTTGCTGAATCATGTCTGACAGTGGACATTATTTTGGTGATTTTGAAGCATGGGCTGGTTGAGTAGAGTCTGTGCTCTGCCTACTAAAAACAGCTGGACATGTTTGATTCGATCGGGTAATCATTGGGACATATGGCCGACGTACCTGGCATCATATCAGCACTGAAGTTCATACATAACATTGTTTATTGCTCCACAGGCCCAGGAGGAAAGAAATCAGCAGGCTTGCAGTCAAATGTTTTAGCTTGAAATAACTTGCATCTGTACGGTGAGGGAAGGCTTAACTGGGTGTGCATAGCCTATTGTCTCTCTCCCTCTGGGCCTACACGTATCTCTCTCATCTACGGCGACTACAGAGTATATCCTATTTCTTTCTGTCTTTTGGAACAAGTGTTGGAGTGGCAGAAAAAAAGGGTTGGAAGTATAGATGGCCATGTGCTTAGGCCAATAATATCTGGCAGTGAAAGAGTGAACTACTTTGGGTCACAGCGGGGGTCCAACAGCTGTGACTTGATTCTTGGCAGCTCGATTGTTTAAAGCAGTCTCTTAAACGAGAAATGATTCATTGAACCTTTCCTGGGCTGAGTCTTAATATGCAGAAAGAAATCTTGCAAAGCTCACAAACGCTACACACATTAAGAAGAAAGAGAAAACGATTTACAAATAGGCTTGAGCAGGGTGGATGGAAGGAAAGCCTGAGGGTGAAATTAGCAGAGCTTTATTTCGTTGCCCGTTTTGTCTTGATTTTTTCCCTCTTATTTCAGGCTTGTCAGAGTGCTTAATTCAGGCCTTCCATCTCGCCTGAGTAATGAATTTTAACCGAGAGCTGTGCGACCTGTTGACAGAGCATCGGTCACGTGTTGCTCATTGGCAGTCCCCACCCGCAGACACAAGCTTTGGCTCCTGTCCACTGCAGCAGGCAGCAAGTGCACATCTGCACCTCCTCACCACCGCCCCCAACTCAAATCCCCCTCCAACCCCACCCACCACCCTTTGTGCTGATATAATCATAGAAACTCACAGATGGAGGCCGCTCGGCCTTTTGGATCCGTGCCAGCTCTCTGTAAAAGCATTTTATACCCACTCCCTCACACTTACCTTGTTACCTTCAACTGCTTATTCAATTCCTTTCGAAAGTCAGGCTTGAATATGCTTTCACCACTCTCTCCGGCAACGCATTCCGGGCTCTAATCCCTCGTTGCTGCGGAATAAATTTTTTTTCTGATGCAGCCGTTGGTTCTTTTGCCAATTATTTCTGCTGCGACGGCGGGTTCAAAACCTCTCCATGACACGGAACTTGGGCTCGGGAAATGGCATTTGGATATCAGGATAATACAGACAACAGAAGAGACAAATTTGTTACCAGGGAATTCAACAGTCAACAAGGCGCTTTGCTGCATTGTGGCTTTCACACAAAGTGAGGGAACTTTATTATATCCAGACAGCTCACCGAGGTCTTGCGAGGTCTCTGTCTGTAGACCAGTAACTCCGGGTTCAAGTCCCATTTTAGGATTTTGATGGCCAAACAGGACGATGATCGGTAAATCCTTCCAACACCTCTGCTGTCAGGCAGTAAGAGTGGGGGAGATCCTTGGTCAGACTGACTGCAGAAGACAACAGCAAACCACTGCAGTACATTGCCAAGCGTAAACAGGGACCAATCCCAATGGAGGTCTATAGTCTTTAATGTCTTCCGAGGGCATGGAACCTGAAGAGGAGGAAGACCCAGCTCTCAAGAAGCTTATTCTCAGAACAATGCGTTTTTTCTGCGCTGTTCTATTGTACACCATATAAATCTACAGGCCAGTCATATTGTCATTTTTAAGACTTGGGTAGCAATTTTCTTCACTTCAAAAATGTTATGTTGTCGGGACCATTAGTATGATTCGCCTCCAATCATGTCTCAGAGTGGTTGCAGGACATTCTGGAAAGTGAGGGTGAACAGCCAGTTGTCGTTGTACACGTTGGTACAAACGACATAGCTAAAAACAGGAATGAGGTCCTAAAAGTAGAATATAGGGAGTTAGGAAGAAAGTTGAAATGTAGGACCCCAAAGGTGCTGATCTCAGGATTACTACCAGTGCCACATGCTGGTCAGTTTAGAAACAGCAGGATGTATAGAATGAATATATGGCTGGAAAGATGGTGTGAGGGGGAGGGTTGCAGGTTCCTGGTGCACTGGGACATCCGCCAACCTCACTGGGAAATGCGCGCATCACTCAGGAGAGCAAAAGGGCATCAACAAGATGGAAAACTTTACCTAATGGTCCAAATGGCTTGGGTCTCTGGCTGTGTGGAGTCTGCACGTTCTCCCTGTGTCTGCGTGTGTTTCCTATGGGTGCCCCGGTTTGCTCCCACAAGTCCCAAAAGACGTGCTTGATAGGTGAATTGGACATCCCGAACAGGCGCCGGAATGTGGCGACTAGGGGATTTTCACAGTAATTTCATTGCAGTGTTAATGTAAGCCTACTTGTGACAATAATAACGATTATTATAAATGGTTCCCAGCAATAAGGACAAAACTTTATAGCAATAAATTGTGTGGGGCTGGCCCCACACAAACGTAAACTGGGGCATGATGACGTTGGATCAGAAGTACAACATCAAGTCAGTCTCTAAAATTACAGAAGACAAGTGGGCAAAGAAGCTATTTTGAAATGACTCATTTGTAGCTGTGGCTGATTTCCATGATATCCTGGGCTAGACTCCTGATTGCTTGTGGAGCCCTGCTTTGCACCTCTAATTGGCTACCTTCCTGTTGGTGGGAGTCGAGGGTTATGGGGGTGTCAGACAGGAACGTGATCCACAAACAGATTATCTATGGGAAAGGATTTTTCAGCTCTGCCCGCTGCAAAATCATCATGGACAGGACGGGGACCATTAACCTCGCATGGGAATTTTGGTCACCGGGTGTGGCCGAAAAATCCCACCCGTGATCTTATCAAGTGGCGGGGCAGGCTCGAGGGGTCTGATGGCCTACCCCTGCTCCTAATTCTTGTGTGTGCGTCCGGCCACTAATTGGACATCCGATGCTTGATTCCACACTGAGGAGTGGGGGTGGAAGCGAGCAAATAACTGAGTTTCCGCACTGCCGGAAAATGCGAAACCCAGCTAAGGTCAGAACTGTCAGGGACATCAGTCTGCAGGGGAAACACATCCAGATGAATGCATCCAGCAGTGGATGTGGCGTAATCAGCCTTTCTGTCCCTTTCGATATGCAGAATCAGATGATGGGGTTCTAGTCTCTCAGTTTAACACTGCCTCCAGTGCATTTTGGCCTCCTGGGATAGCAGGGGGCTGATGCACATTCCATAATATTTCACTAATGCACATAGTTAAGTGTTAACTGCATTTTTAAGTACCTTGATTGGCCAGCTACTGCGGATTTACATGCTGGGGGCCTGCATCTGGAAAAATCTCCTGGAGGCAGGAATACGACAGGGAGCCAACCCAAAGCGCTGTGGTCCCATCTTCCAAAGCCCCCCAACTCCACGCCACGACTGCCTCCGAAGCTGCTTGTGTTGGGCTATGGGAACATGGCCTACGAGACACATTTTTAGCCTCGATTGATGCAGAAACTGCACAATTTCTGGGGGAAAAAAGTTTTTTGTTTAATGCTGGATCCTATACTTTCTTCTCAGCTATACTGGCTAAGCCTTCAACCAACTCTGTGCTAGAGATTTTTCTTCCTAAACAATCCTCTTTGCCTTGCTATTTGCCTACACCTTCTGGAGTTTTCCCAAAAGTTTTCTTTTCCTGATGCTGATGCTTGACTGGTGCTAATTGGCAGGTATTTTTGTGACGTGCTGGCCCACCTCTTCAGTCTACAAACCCTGCAGTATAACCGTTATCAGGTCCTTTAAGATGGCTGAATCAATCCAATTTCTTTTTATTACTTGCCAATGTGAGATCTCTGATTTTACATTGTTGCTTACGGGGTCATATTCCATAAATGAAGAGCTGCAAATCTGTGGCCTTGCGAAAAGCTTACTTTTAAACATTCTTAAATGTTTATTGTTAGCAAAGAGTCATTGCGTCCATCACCAGTGTGTAAGCCTGACCTTCCAGACAAGCACAATAGTGAGACTCTGCTTCGCCTGCCCAGAGTGTACAACAAAGCCAGCACTATATTTCAATGATGTAGGCTTAGCGATGCGCAGAATGGGTATCAGCTTCAAACTAGCATCACGTGATAAGACAATGTCCTAAGATCATTTTCACAAATTTCCCTTCAACAACCAATACGTAGCGTCTTTGTGAACCATACAAACCCAGTTTAAACATGCAGATCTCAGTTAAGATAGCAGCAGTAGTTTCTCTGATCTAAAGAAGATAATAAAACAGCTAAGCATCAGGCTCACTGTACAAGGACGCTTGCTGTGAAGTGCACACAGTACCTGCGAGAATGAGAGTGAGTGCAGCAAGCAGAGAGTGTAAATTGTAAGAATCATTGGGGTAAATGTTCGTCTGTACCCACCTGCATGTAAAACACTGGGTTGTCTACTGAGAGGAAAATTGGCACAACTGCAATGGCTCCCGCCCAATTTTCTGTCCATTTAAGTTAATCATAGGTGGCATATCATACATGCCTGATTTTCCACTTTGCACTCTGCCCAGGAAATAACTTTATCACAAACTTATGACTGAAAAAGTTAACACGTAAGTATGACAGTAACATGGCAGCATAAAGTAGGAAATACATGTAGACGCAGGATTTAAAACTTAGTTGTTCATATATATTTCTAATATTTATGGATAGTCTGATAAATATTCTGTATTTTTCAAATCCTCATCTGTTCCATTTCTAATGATATGACTGGATATACAGATTGATTGATTTATGTAACTGTGGCAGAGGAATCTGCCGTTGACCAACTTTACAAGTGTCAATACTTGTTTATAGAGTATTAACAATTTTGTGTTGAGTGCACCCTACGGACATGCAATAGATGCAAGACTTCTAGTTATATAATGATTGCATAAGTGATTAGAAAATAATTGGCTTCTCTTGCTTCATCCTTGCAAATGTTTGTAACCCTATAATCACAGACTGGAATTGCCTTATAATTGTTTTTAAATAAAAAAAAAAAAAAAGAAAATTGTTTCAAACAAGGAATTGTATCAAGCAAACAAGGAATGTCGTCAACCCTCCGCATTGCGATGGAATCCGTAGTTTCGAACATAGAACATACAGTGCAGAAGGAGGCCATTCGACCCATCGAGTCTGCACCGACCCACTTAAGTCCTCATTTCCACCCTATCCCCATAACCCAATAACCCCACCTACCTTTTTTGGACACTAAAGGCAATTTAGCATGGCCAATCCACCTAACCTGCACGTCTGTGAACTGTGGGAGAAAACCGGAGCACCCGGAGAAAACCCATGCAGACACGGAGAGCGTGCAGACTCCACACAGACAGTGACCCAGCGTGGAATTGAACCTGGGACCCTGGTGCTGTGAAGCCTCAGTGCTAGCCACTTGTGCTACCGTGCTGCGGGTTGTATTGAGAATGTCAATTGAAAGGGAAACCGAAAAGGAGAACTGAGAGAGGAAACTCCCTCCCATTTTTTAAAGGGGCTGAGATTTCACTTCCTGTGCAGGCAAGCAGGCACAGGCAATTAGACCGCAAACCACTCCGGGAGTGCTGCAGGGCCCTGGGGGCAGCTATTGTGACCGAGGGCCCCCCTCTTTGGGTCATGGGATCACTGGATACCAAGGACAGCACGAGGAAGCCACTGTGAGGCTGCAATCATGCAGTAGGTAGCCTCTGCATGCAGCGGAGGGCCACTCCAGCACTGAGAGATGATGGTGGGCGAGGAAGATTGCGCACAACTCAGCCTTTAAACTGGTTTAATTGGCTGGCCACCAAAGATTGATGGCCATTTACGTTGCTGCCCTTGTTGCTGCTGGTAAAGTGGGCAGGCAGCCTGAAAGCTTTGGGGAATATTCCCAACATGGCTCCCTGGTGTTTTTACCAAGCCCCCCACCCACTTACCTCAGCACCCAGGCGCAGAGAAAATTGTCCCCTATGTTACTGGAGTCCAGAACCAACGGTCACAGTCTGAGGATTCAGGGTAAACCATTTTGGACAGAGATGAGGAGACATTTCTTCACGCAAAGAGTGGTGAACATGTGGAATACATTACCACAGAAAGTAGTTGATGTTAAAACATTGAATATATTCAAGAGGCAGCTAGATAAAGCACTTGGGGCGAATGGGATCAATGGTTATGGGGAGAAAGCAGGATTAAGCTATTGATGATCAGCCATGATCGTGATAAATGGCAGAGCAGGCTTGAAGGGCCAAAAGGCCTCCTCCTGCTCCTATCTTCTATGTATCTATGAGTCATGACCAGAGAACCGGTATTCAAATCCCACCATATCAGTGTGAGAATTTAATTTTTAAAAAATAAATTTAGAGTACCCAATTATTTCTTTTTCCAATTAAGGGGCAATTTAATGTGGCCAATCCACCTAACCTGCACATCTTTAGATTGTGGGGGTGAAACCCACGCAGACATTTGGAGAATGTGAAAACTCCACACGGACAGTGATCCAGGGCCGGGATTTGAACCCGGGTCCTCAGCGCCGTGGGCAGTTGTGCTGACCACTGCGCCACATGCCGCCCCCAGTGTGAGAATTTTAATTTGTTGCAAAAAATCTGAACATTAATAAAGTTGTTTTTAAAAAATGACCAGAAAGCTATCAGATTGACATAAAAAACAAACTAACTCAAAAGTATTACCTTGTTTGGTCTAAATGTGAACTGCAGTCTTGCTCCAATTTGAGTGAATCTTAACCAGCCTAGCAAACCACTCAGTTTTATAAAATTGGAGCAGTGGTTCAGACAGAAGGCCCATCACCACCTTGTCAGGATACCTCAGTATGGACAATCAATGCAGGCCTTGTCAGGGAAACTCCTATCTTGAGAATGAATGGAAAAGGAAACATTCTAGTGAGTAGCCCAGCTATGAATTGTCAGAAATCTTGTTATGCTTAAACACCAAAGCGAAAGTAATAAATCATATTTTATTGCAAAATCCCAACAGGCTGAATATTAAATAAATGCTTCAAATGTAATGTTAGAAAGTGTACATTTTCTGCATTTAAAAAAAAGATGATAAATCTCTACATTTGGAATGCATTTTTTTTACAGCATTTCAGAGATACTGGATGTGAAAAATTATTTTGAGTTGCCTCTGTTTATTACTCTTTCAATTTTCATTCATCTGGTGGCAATTCTATCCGTTTATCAATTTTTCAATCTATCTGTTTATTGATCCTTCTGTTTGTCAATCTGTGTATAAGGTTATCAGTCTATATATTTGTTCAATGAAAAGTCTTTGCCACATTGTATAATCATGAGCGGCACAGTGGTTATCACTGTTGCCTCAAAGGGCAGCACCTCACGGTGCCGAGGTCCCAGGTTCGATCCCGGCTCTGGGTCGCTGTCCGTGTGGAGTTTGCACATTCTCCCCATGTTGCGTGGGTTTCGCCCCTACAACCCAAAGATGTGCAGGGTAGGTGGATTGGCCAGGCTAAATTGCCCCTTAATTGGAAAAAATGAATTGGGTGCTCTAAATTTATTTTTTTTGACATCAAAAAAAAAAAAAATCACTGTTGCCTCACAGCTCCAGAGACCCGGGTTCAATTGCGGCCTCTGATGACTGCCTGTGTGGAGGTCGTACATTCTCCCAATGTCTGCGTGGGTTTCCTCCGGGTGCTCCAGTTTCCTCCCACAGTTCAACAATGTGCAAGTTAGGTGGACTGGCCATGATAAATTGCCCCTTAGTGTCCAAAAGGTTAGGTCGGGTTATGGGGATAGGGTGGAGGCGTGGGCTTAAATAGGGTGCGCTTTCGAAGGGCCGGTGCAGACTCAATGGGCTGAATAGCCTCCTTCTGCACTGTAAATTCTATGACTCTATGATGTGATTGACTGGTTCATGAAAATCAAATGACACTACAAACTATTTAGATTTTTGGAATGTGATCTCAACTGCCATGAACCCTTCTTGCATTAATCCTCCACTCTTGGCATTTTATCCACCCTGTTGAGTTTCTACTTGTTCCCAGTTTCTGCTTCACACAGAGTCGTAGAGGTTTACAGCACAAATCATGTCTGTGCCAACAATCAAGACCCTTCTATTCTCATTACATTTCCCAGCACTTTGTCTGTAGCCTTGTAGGCTGTGGCGTTTCCAGTGCTCACCTGGGGCTTGTCTTTGTACTCTGCTCTTTCCCAGGCACATCCTTTGTACTCCTGCTGTGCTCTCTTCCGAGCCACTCCTGAATGCTCAAGCTTATTCTTGTTCCACCAAAAATCACCCAATCTTTCCCTTTCTGACTTGGCTTCCACTACTCATTCTATCTGTGGGAGCCAGCGCCTTCCATGGCCATAGGCATGTAAGAGGGCAAGAAAGTACAGGATTAGAAAAGGTTAGGCAAGTCAAAAATTAATCATGTGCTCCTTCAAATCCAATTCACTATTGTATCCTCTCAAGCTGTTGGCATTCCTGGGAAGTCAATTCTATGCCTTCATCAGGTTTTGAGCAAAATACTTAAATCTGACTTGGATGCACACCTTCCCTCTTCCAATAATATATGCCCTATTCTTCTAGAGTTTGTGGCAATCTTGAACATTTTATTAGGAGTCAGCTTATCTCTTGATTTCAGGATCTTGAATGCTTGCTGAGCATCCTGTCCTGCAGAGGCAAAAGAACCCAGGCTCGTAAACCTCTTCCCATAGATCGGATGTCTTAAACTAGTTATCAGCTTGGTTGCTCTTTTCTGGCCTGCTTGTCAGACAGTGGCTAGAATGCTGTAGAGTTGCTCAGTTGTAGACATGCAGGTTTTTTATTTAGTCTAGATCGGGGTAGAAATTCTATGAATCTTCCTCTCAACCTCCGCTGTGACTTCAACAGACGAAGGTCAGAAGCCCCATGAAGAAACAGCTCAAATGACCAAAATTGGGAGCCTTCCAGTGGAACTTCCACTTCATTTAGCATGTAATAATCAAGCTCGTAGTCATGGGGCACGATTCAACCACGGCGTTAAAAGCTATTGCAAATGACGAATTAGCCTTGCTAGTTGTGGGAGCATTTCACAGCCACAGGTTGGGAATTTGAGGGGTGGCAGATGGAACTGATGCCAGGAGAGAAGTGGGAACTTAACCTTCCAGCTCGGTGGAGGTCACTGGTCGTCTTCCGACATTGGAAGGCGGTCCTCCTTGTCATACTGCCCGCACTAACAGCCACTGCCACTGCCTCCCAGGCGCTATTGCTGCCCCTCTGATCCCATTGGGGGAACAGGATATCCCGTCTGGCATCCACAGCGTCGAGAAGCCTGGCCAGGTCGCTGAAACGAGGAGCAGATCTGTGCACTGCCATGCTTGTTTGTTGACTGGGAGTAAGTGGCGAGGGAGCATTTAAAAGCAACTCCCCCTTGTTAGTGGTGGGCGCTGACGAATCAGATGGCGAGGGAGCCAGCAAAGGTGAAACTCACAGTGGGGGCGCATTTCTGCACTAAGTGCCGTCGAATACGGGCCGCGATCTTGCCAACGTGGAAAGCGAGGAACACCCTGCCAAACATGCCTAAAATGACGTTTTGACAGTTGAATCATGCCCCCAAAGGTGTGAATTTCCACAGTGGAGTGGGGTAGAATTTGACGCTATGCATTTGCAAGACAGTTGAAAAAGTGTTCAGAATTCACTTTTCAAAGACTTCAGAGTCAAAAACCCTTCACATTTCTCTGTATCAGGAGGTCCTGCTGTGTCCAATAAATCTATGTTTAAATAACTGTCATAAGCACCATGAGGACCACAGGGAAACCTTCATTGCTCTCCCCGTGGGACTCATGCAATACGAGCTCCTCAGATAGGAGGCGGAGGCCACCACCTGGGGCTCGTTATTAGCAAAGGTTAAAAGGAGGCCCAGATCAGGGCCTGATCAGATAAGTCCTCCCAGCTAGTATTGCACTGGGAATGAGATGCTGCGTTATGCAGACCCTTGTAAATATTTGAAAATAAATCTATATCACGTTTACCGTCAGCCTCCTCTGTGACATTATAATAATCTAGAATGCATTCCTGGTGTAAAATCAGAACCGCAATGCTCGTTACCCTCATTATAATGCATTTAAATGAGGGCAATGGAGGCGGTCAAAAAACATGAAGTAATGCTAGCCATTAACAGATGTAAACCGTTTCTGTCCAAATGTCCTAGTACAAATAAAATCCTGTGCAATTCCAACCCTACTACTACACCAGAAACTGCATGGAAATTCATTCAGACATGGAAAGACAGGCCAGGCTAATGCTTTGATTGGGGGCCAATGATTCTCTTCCAACAAAATCCAGTTCCACAAATATGGCAAGTACCTTAAAATTAAACACTTCCGGCAGGACACTGGCCAGGCTGCAAAAACTTGATTACCTGACTGCACTGTGTGAAACACATCCTCATGTTGGTATTATCCTCACTGTTCCATGCTCTTTATCCTGAGGCCAGCTGTCCATCACTATGAGTGAGAATTACACCATGCTGTCTTCCAAACAGCCTGCCAGGGAAGAAGGATTCAAGCCAAGAAACTGGCCACTTGGAAGAGGAAAGATGATGAGGTAGTAATTGAACCTCATGCACCCTTTTTACAGGAATGAACTGGGTGTAATGAGGCTCAGCTTCAGGGATCAATGTCCTAACGAACTATCTGCAGGATGTCCAAACTGAACTGGGTAGATCTTTTTTTTCCAGGTGTCCTGGCAACCTCCTAAACCCTAAACCACTTAAATTCCATTCACATGTAAATGACAGCTTTAATGTCTGAGTTAGGGTCCGTTGGAAGGTAGGTTTCCCAAGGACTCGGGAAACAACCAGGTCAGGTTGATCTCGATGAGGCCTGGGGACCTGCCGGCTCAGAAAAGGATGTGTTCTAGTAATTTTAAGTCAAAATTTCATGTGGCCAATGGGGGATGGGGGTTTTCGGGAAAAGGCAGGCATTTGGGACTAGCTCTTACAGAGGATGAGCATGAACACGATGGGTGTAATGCTGTGCTATAATCATTCTATGGTTCAAAGTTTAGGGGTGGGATTTTCCAACCCTTCCCATTAGCAGGATCTTCTGATCCCGATGGGTCGGGCTGGGCGAGCCACACAACTCCATAGATATCGTTGGGAATGGAATATCCCGTGGGCAGCCAATGGCAAGCCGCCTCTGCCACTGGAAAACATGGGGGGAAGTTAAAGGTTACCAGGCCATGGGGCCACAAAGCAAACTTTGCATTTGACAAAGGTTCTGACAGATTCCCATCCCCGATGCATTGAGCTGGAAGAAACAGAATTCCAAGTTCCTGTTTAGGACTTTTGTTTGTGCTGTTTCTTAAACTGGTTGGTGTTTCTTATTTCATATTCTCTGAGCTCCCATTCTGTATTATTAAGCCCCAAACAGTGACAGTAAGGAGTTATGAAGCTCCGAAGGATGCAGACCAGTGTTTGAACTCTGGCAAATCAGAGGTTGGGATTGCTAATGGAGACCTTAAATTAACAGGAAACTCCTTTGCCCAAAATATTTTAAAAAACATTTGAAGAAAGCTCACCACTATTTTCTTTTAACATGTCAGCAAAGAACTACAATTTATAAAAATGCCTTTTGCACCCTGTTCACAGTTACCAAATCACTTTAGAAGTGTACAGTAAGTAGTCACTGTTGTGATATTGGGAAATCCAGCAGCCAATTTGCACGCGTTAGATGCCACATATCCCAATGAAAAGGAAAAATAAACCTTCTGCTTCTATACAGCCTTTCACCATCTCTGGACGTATCAAAGTGAGCTTCCAGCCAATTAAGTACTTTCTAAAGTGTACTTGCTGTTGTATTGTAAGAAACATGACAGCCAATTTGGATTATATGTTTTCAAGTCTCTGGATTGGGGCTTGAACTCTGACTCAAAACTGAGAGTACAGCTGCTGAACCACGTCGAACATCTAAATGGCCTCAATGACACCTAAATAGTGGTTAGGGCACCAAAAATACTCCCATACTCTTTTGATGGGTGACCAGGGATTGCTTATGCTGACTCGAAAGGGGAGACGGGGCTTTGTTTTGAGATCTGGGCAATCCTACCAAGACCATGGCTGGAATTATTTCTGGGAGCAGTGACCCCATGCCACCACAACTGAAAAACCAGGGGAAAGCTCACTTCTGCTGGACCCAGTTGCCCCATAGTGATTTGACAAGAATCCGGCTGTTAATTGGCTCAGAGCAAAACTCTGATTGGCGCAATGCCGCCACCATGTCACACAATTTCAGGGGGCCCACACCTGCCAGTCCACTCCCAGAGTGGTTATTACTTTCACCCCATATTTATTTATATAAATTTAGCATAGCCAATTCATTTTTTTTTTCCAATTAAAAGGCAATTGAGTGTGGCCAATTCACCTATCCTGCACATCTTATTGGGTTGTGGGGGTAAGACCTACACAGACACTGGGAGAATGTGCAAACTCCACATGGACAGGATAAATCCCGGGTCCTCAGCGATGTGAGGCCGCAGTGCTAACCAACACACAACCATGCTGCCCCCACCCCATACTTAGAGAACACCCGCAGCTGCCCTGAGATGGCATTAGTAGGCTTCCTCCTTAAACTTGTTGCACTCCTGGTGCAATGGGGCTTCTGCAATGTTGTCAGGCAGAGAATTCCAGGATTCTGACCCCACAACGATAAGGGAATGATGATGTATGTCCAAATTTAATGTCTCATCCAAAAGATGCCCCTATCAACAGCGTTTCCATAGTGCTGCATTGAAGTGTCACATAGATTATGAACTCTACGGACTGGTTCTGAAGCTTTCTGGCTCAAAGGCAAGACTAGTATCTCCAAGGAAACTCTGACCAGCTTGAAGAGGCATCTTACACATCTTTGAGAGATGGTGGAATTTTAACTCAATTGTACGACAAAAGGTGCATTTTGCTTTGTCATATGTTTTTACGGTGGTGATGGAGGGAAACGGGGACAAGGGGGGACACACCCTATATTTGGGAGAAGTTTTGCAGGGTTGCACTCAACCTCCTACTGTAATATCCATGCACACCATGAGGAAATGGTGTGGAAAGCCATTCTTAGTCATTTACTCCATTTCTCTGAGGGTTCCACCAATCCTTTGCCGCAGTTACAGAGGGGGAGCAGGTGAACCACTGAGGAAATTCCAGGGAATTGTGATTAGACTTTCTCGGGGCGAACATAGCAGCTTCAGTCCCAACAACGCAAGTTCTCTGTCAAGCAGAGAAATATGCAGACATAGTTTATTTAAAACATTCTTTGAACATAAACATGTGCGGAAAAATATCTGTACAATATCTGCTGAAACACTGCCAAAAATACTATTTTCATACTTTGTTTTGATGAGCCTCGAGCACCCAGTGTTGGGAATAATATTTTTATTTTTTTACTGTAATTCCTTCCTGGCATCTCACCATAATTACATTGTACCAACATGGAAATAAACTAGAGTATACATCAACTAGTTCACTGGAAAGGTTTAGTATTTTTACACATCATAAAGTGCATCATATCAATCATTCTCACATGCCTCTGGGTTACAAGGTTGTGAGTTTGAATCCGAAGTTCAGGCTTTAGTAACCTCGGCTGATACTCCTGTGCAATGCTGCAAGAATGATACATTGGATGAGATATTTCATCACAGAATCACACATTGCAGAAGAGGCCCTTCAGCCCATCGAGTCTGGACCAACACGTGGAAAACACCTGACCTGCCCACCTAATCTCATATGCCAGCACTTGGCCCATGGTCTTGAATGTTATGACGTGCAAAGTGCTCATCCAGGTACTTTTTAAAGGATGTAAGGCAACCCGCCTCTACCATCCTAAGTAAAAAAGGTTTCCCTCGCATCCATTGGGGCAGCACGGTGGCACAATGGTTTGCACTGCTGTCTCACAGTGCCAGGGACCCGGATTCAATTTTGGCCTTGGGTCACTGTCTGTGTGGAGTTTCCACGTTCTCCCCGCGTCTGCGTGGGTTTCCTCTGGGCTCTCCCACAGTCCAAAGATGTGGAAGTTAGGTGGATGGGCCATGCTGAATTGCTCCTTAGTGTCCAAAAAGATGTGTAGGTTAAATTAAGGGGTTAATGGGATAGAGCGGGGGAGTGCAATTGGGCAAAGTACTCTTTCAGATGGTCAGTGCAGACTTGATGGGCCAAATGGCCTCCTTCTGCACTGTAGGGATTCTATGATTCATGGGATTCTATCCGCCCCCCCCCAGACATCCTTCCTCTCACCTTGAACTTGTGTCCACTCCCCTTCAACTAAGGGGAACAGCTGCTCCCCATCCACCCTGTCCATGCCCCTCATAATCTTGTACACCTCAATCAGGTTGCCCCTCAATCTTCTCTACTCCAGCGAAAACAACCCAAGCCTAACCAATCTCTCTTCATAACTTAAATGTTCCATCCTAGGGGACAGCCTGGTGAATCTCCTCTGCACCCCCTAAAGTGCTTACTGGTATAATGGTTCAGGCGGATGTTAAAAATTGCTTGGCAGTACTTAAAGAAATAATGTAAAACATTATTCCCTGAAATGAATGTCTCTCTACTCCATCATCCATGTACTTACTGACCTACACGGGCTCTTGATCCTTCAGCACTTCATTTAAGATAATGCCCATTCTTGTGTAGAATTCCTTCATGGCTTTGCCCCTCAATGGGGGTGCAGAGTCCTTGAGAGATTGTAGGGCTGTAGGAGGTTAGTGAGATGGGGAGAGCAGAGACCATGAAGGGATTTACTCACAATGTGCAATTGTAAAATTGGAGGCACAATGGGACCAGGGGTCAATAATTTGAACAAGGACAGAGGTGATGGGTGAAAGGGACTTGATGCATGGGAGGATACTGGCAGGAAAGCTTTGCACAGGTTGTGGCTTATGGATGTTGGATAATATGAGACTGGCAAGAAAAGCATTTCAATAGTCAGGTGCGGAGGTGAGAAGGACATGGATCAGAATTTTGATAACAGATGAGTTAAAGAAGGGGTGAAATATGGAGATGAGCTGTGAAAGAAAATTTTGGTACAGCCTAAGACAATGGGTGAGGAATAAGTTAAATCAGTAGCAAGGAGATGGAGTTTATGAGGTTGATGAAGACAACAGCTTTGGTCTGAAAGACTGGCAGTCACCTAAGATTGGATGTTGAACAAGCAGCTTGCAAACACCAAAACAGTGGATGTGTCAAGACAGATCAAGGGCAGAATGTAGATGGCAAAGGGAAGGGGCTCAATGATTGATCCTTATGGAGGAGACTCCAAAGGTATTGGTGCTCAGTTGGAAAAAGTAACCATTGGAAATGCAGTGGCAAGTGCGGTGCTTCTGAAAGAAAGCAGGGCAGTACCAATGGAGAGTAAACCATTTGTATTATGTAACATGAAGGTCAGGAAAGAAAGACGGGTGAACATCAGTTTGGTGCGAGTGGCTTAAGGGATCAGATGTTACATAATGGTGGGGGTTTCCGGCGGTCCTCGGCAATGGGATCTTCTGGTCCTGCCGACAGCAAATCTCCGCCGCCAAGGAATGCACGCCGGCGGGGGGGGGGGGGGTTGGCTTCCCATTGACAGCAGCAGGTAGAAGATTTCCGCCACTAAAAAACATGCAATGGCGAGCACGGAAAATCTGGCCCCTCACCCCTGTGGTTAATTTTTTAAAAGCTTATATTTATATTGCATGTTTCATAATCACATGGTATCTAAATGCACTTTACAGGCAGTGACGTACTTTGTAATTACTGTAGTAATGTAGGGAAACATAGCAGCACATTTGCATATAACAAGGTTCCCCCAAACATTAATGCCCAGAATAATCTGTTTCACTGATGTAGGTTGAGAGCCAAATGTTATATACGACACTGGGAGGAAATCAATTCATCAAGGGTTAGTGAAGAAAACCCCCAGAAGTAAATTGCAAGATTAGGACATGTGAACACAAACCCAAACAAATGGGACGTACACTTAACACAGAAATCAGAAAACTTTCATGCGAAGGGCAGAATTGCAGCCTGAGGCAAAGAAAATCTGAAATCATTTAAGGAACAATTGGATCCTCAACTTTAGAATTTTTATAGATGGATAAATTAAAACAAATGGCCTTGTTCATCCTTAATAACCTTACGATCATCTTGCCTCAACCAAGATCCATTAAGTCAGTTCAGACCTTGCGGTTGAACCTGGGAGTGTCGTCTTGATTTGTAGCATGGAATAAAATGTCGCATATTGATCAAGGAAGCCATCAGAACGTTTCATTGAATTCCTGCCACGCTCCTCACCGGCGGCTGCTTTAACATCAAATATATGTTTTATATATGTATTGTAATATTTCAGAACTATACTCTGGACCGTAGTCTGATAATGGAGACACTTTACAGCAAGTAGGTTTGCTACAGTGGATAGTATGGTCTAGTGGGCAACGCAAGATTTCACTGAGTGACAGCAGAAAAGTAAGGAACAAAAGATTGTGGCCTTTGATGTCACTGAGTTAAGACAGCTGCTCTCCGAGGTGCTTGCTGGACTGATAGTTAACACAGAGAGCGGTGATAGCCCGAGAGTTTAACTGGGAAAGAACAGCTGATGCCAGTTGAAATGAACTGTATTCTTCCCCAGTGTATACAGAGCTATCTGAATCTGAGTAACAGAGGGGAAATCAGTCTGTTTGTACACATTTGAGTTCTATTGATATGGACAACCCTCAAAGTCCAGTCTCCTGTTGCAGCATAATCCAGTCTTTTATAGCGGAAGAAATGCTTGTTGTGGAAAGGTCCTGAGCTAGACAGAAATGGTAATTTGCAGGTTCTTACATCTGTTATCCATCTGCTGAGTTAGATATATCTCTGTCGGGGTGGCAAAGAGGCATTGCAGTGACGCTCAGCAACTTTGGGTTATTGGCCACAATGAAGGAAAATCAGCCAATGTTTCCAATACTAATCAGTGTCCACTGAGCCCTGCTGGAGGATGCATGTGACAATGCGTGATGACATTTGGTTGGTTGCGCGGGAGGGGGGGGGCGGGGAATGCAGGGGATGTGGTGGCTGGTGAATTGTCATCTGGGGTCCCTTCATAGTCAAATAACTTGTTGACACCAGACTTCCCAGCATCACACGCAGATGCTGGGAAGCTGGCTGAAGTATTGTGAGGCTGGCAGAGCCCAATGGATCATACTCCCTGCAAGGGTGAGAAAGCTGGGATAATAGAAAGAGGGGTTGGGTAAGAGCAGAGTAACGTTTGAACATTGCTGCACTAAACATTGTACGGTAGTTTATGTTTTACTGCGCTACACTACTCACTTATGTGTGAATAACATACAACGGGCAGGCCTCAGTAATGACAACTTATTTATTTAACATCTTTAACATAATTAAACACACCAAGGCACTTCACAGGAGCCTTATCAAGCAAAGTTAGACACTGAGTCACCTAAGGTGATATCAGGGCAGACAGCTGAAAGGTTGATCAAAGGAGGTGGGATTTAGGGAGCTGCTTAAAGAATAATGAGAGGTAGAGGAGCAGAGATGTTCAGGGAGGGAATTCCAGAGCTTATGGCCTAGACTGTTGAAGGCAACCAACGGTGCAGCAATTAAAATCAGGGCGCCCAAAGAGCCAGAATTTGATGTGTGCAGATATCTTGAAGGATGGTGGGGCTGGGGGAAAATAGAGATGAGGAGGTGGAATGTCATGGAGGGATTTGAAAACAATGCTGAGAATTTTAAAAACAATGTGTTGCTTGACCAGGAACCAATTTAAATCAGTAAGCAGAGAAGTGGTGCAGTGGTACTGTCACAGGGCTAGCAATCCTGAGGCCCAAGCTAATGCTCCAGAGAGCAGCTGGTGGAATTTAAATTTAGAAATTGAAGGTGAGCTGAATAATGGTAGCCATGAAACTATCAACAATTGATACAAAAATAATCAAGGGGCTGGAGGGCATGCATTTGGGCAAGGCCCCAGGGCCTGACGGCTACCCAGTGGAATTCTATAAGAGGTTTTCAGAGTTATTGAGCCCACTGCTGGTGAGGATATTTAACGAAGCAAGAGAGAAGGGAGTCCTCCCCGAACAATGTCGCAGGCCTCAATTTCATTGGTCTTGAAACGGGAAAAGGATTCGGAGCAATGCGGGGCATGCAGGGCGATTTCTCTACTGAATGCGGATGCCAAACTGCTGGCTAAGATATTGGCCACAAGGATAGAGGACTGTGTCCCAGGAGTGATAGGAGAAGACCAGACAGGATTTGTTAAGGGCAGGCAACTCAAGGCCAATGTTCGAAGGCTTATAAATGTTATTATGATGCCCTCAGAAGGAGGGGAGGCGGAGGTGGTGATAGCGATGGTTGCGGAGAAGGCTTTTGATCGGGTGGAGTGGAATTACCTGTGGGAGGCGCTGGGAAGGTTTGGGTTTGGGTGAGGGCTTTATCGACTGGGTGCGGTTGCTCTATCAGGCACCAGTAGCGAGTGTGCTTACGAAGCGGCTGAGGTTGGGGTATTTTGAACCACACCGAGGGACGAGGCAAGGATGCCCCCTCTCCCCGTTACTGTTTGCTCTGACCATAGAGCCATTGGCCATGGCGTTAAGAGCCTCTAGGAACTGGAAAGGGCTGGTTCGGTGTGGGGGGCGGGGGGGGGTGGAACACCAGATCTCGCTCGACGCAGATGACCTGTTCTTGTACATTTCGGACCCGTTGGAGGGGATGTGGGAAGTAATGTGAATCTTGGGGGAATTTGGCAATTTTTCGGGGTATAAATTGAACATGGGGAAAAGCAAGATGTTTGCGATCTGGGCAGGAGAAGAGACTGGGAGAGCTGCCGCTTAGAATGGTAGGGAAGAGCTTTCAATATCTGGGAATCCAGGTGGTCCGGAAATGGGAGGTACTACACAAGTTAAACCTATCCTGGTTGGTAGAACAAATGGAAGGGGACTTTAAGAGATGGGACATGCTCCCGCTATTACTGGCGGGGAGGGTACAGACCGTGAAATGACGGTCCTCCCCAGATTTCTGTTAGTCTTTCAGTGGCTCCCCATCTTCATCCCGAAGGCCTTTTTCAAGAGGGTGAATAAGATTATTTTGGGCTTTGTGTGGGTGAGTAAAACCGCGTGAGTGAAGAAAATGTTGCAGGAGCGCAGTCGGGGGGAGGGTGGGCTGGCGCTGCCGAACTTCTGCAATTACTACTGGGCGGCTAATATAGCCATGGTCAGGAAGTGGATAGTGGGGGGGGGGGTCGGCCTGGCAGTGGATGGAGGCGGCGTCATGTAAAGACACCAGTCTGGTAACGGCACCTCTGCCGCTCTCGCCGGCCCGATACTCCACAAGTCTGGTGGTAATAGCGGCTCTGAGGATCTGGGGGCAATGGAGGAGATATGAGAGTGGAGGGAGCACCGATTTGAACCCCGATTTACAACATAGAACATAGAACAGTACAGCACAGAACAGGCCCTTCGGCCCTCGATATTGTTCCGAGCTTTGTCCGAAACCAAGATCAAGCTATCCCACTCCCTGTCATTCTGGTGTGCTCCATGTGCCTATCCAATAACCGCTTGAAAGTTCCTAATGTGTCCGACTCCACTATCACAGCAGGCAGTCCATTCCACACTCTAACCACTCTCTGAGTAAAGAACCTACCTTGGACATTCCCCCTATATCTCCCACCCCGAACCTTATAGTTATGCCCCCTTGTAACAGCTACATCCACCTGAGGAAATAGTCTCCGAACGTCCAGTCTATCCCCCTCATCATCTTATAAACCTCTATTAAGTCGCCCCTCATCCTCCTTCACTCCAATGAGAAAAGCCCTAGCTCCCTCAACCTTTCCTCATAAGACCTACCCTCCAATCCAGGCAGCATCCTTTGCAGCCTTTCCAATGCTTCCACATCCTTCCTATAATGAGGTGACCAGAACTGCACACAATACTCCAAATGTGGTCTCACCAGGGTCCTGTACAGTTGCAGCATAACCTCACAGCTCTTAAACTCAAGCCCCCTGTTAATAAACGCTAACACACTATAGGACTTCTTCACGGCTCTATCCACTTGAGTGGCAACCTTCAAAAATCTGTGGACATGAACTCCAAGATCTCTCTGTTCCTCCACATTCCTCAGCACCCTGCTGTTGACCCTGTAATCCGCATTCACATTTTTTCTACCAAAATGAATCATCTCGCACTTATCAGGGTTAAACTCCATCTGCCATTTTTCGGCCCAGCTCTGCATCCTATCAATGTCTCTTTGCAGCCTACAATAGCCCTCCACCTCATCTACTACTCCACCAATCTTGGGGCCATCAGCAAATTTACTCACCCATCCTTTAGCCCTCTCCTCCAAGTCATTGATAAAAATCACAAATAGCAGAGGACCCAGCACTGATCCCTGTGGTACACCGCTGGTAACTGGTCTCCAGTCTGAAAATTTTCCATCCACCAGCACCCTCTGTCTTCTATGTGATAGCCAGTTACTTATCCAATTTGCCAAATTTCCCTCTACCCCACACCTCCTTACTTTCTTCATGAGCCGACCATGGGAACCTTATCAAACGCCTGACTGAAATCCATGTATACGACATCAACTGCTCTACCTTCATCTACACACTTAGTTACCTCCTCAAAGAATTCAAAGGGCATTTAAAAGTTTATTGGATAAACATATGGATGATAATGGCATAGTGTAGGTTAGATGGCTTTTGTTTCGGTGCAACAACGTGGGCTGAAGGGCCTGTACTGCGCTGTATTGTTCTATGTTCTATGTTCTAAATTTGTGAGGCAAGACTTCCCCTTCACGAATCCGTGTCGACTATCCCGGATTAAGCTGCATCTTTCCAAATGGTCATTAATCCTATCCCTCAGGTCCCTTTCCATTAACTTAGCGACCACCGAAGTAAGACTAACCGGCCTATAATTACTGAGGTCATTCCTATTCCCTTTCTTGAACAGAGGAACAACATTCGCCACTCTCCAGTCCTCTGGCACTATCCCCGTGGACAGTGAGCACCCAAAGATCAAAGCCAAAGGCTCTGCAATCTCATCCCTTGCCTCCCAAAGAATCCTAGGATATATCCCAACTGGCCCAGGAGACTTGTCGACCCTCAGGTTTTTCAAAATTGCTAATTGATCTTCCCTCAGAACATCTAACTCCTCCAGCCTACCCGCCTGTATCACACTCT
Source organism: Scyliorhinus torazame (assembly GCF_047496885.1). Lineage (NCBI taxonomy): Eukaryota > Metazoa > Chordata > Chondrichthyes > Carcharhiniformes > Scyliorhinidae > Scyliorhinus > Scyliorhinus torazame. The sequence goes on along the minus strand of NC_092709.1, from coordinate 294,062,954 downwards.
CATCCTCAAAAACATGGCCCCTCTCCTTGGTGAACACTGAAGAAAAGTATTCATTCAACGCCTCTCCTATTTCTTCTGACTCCATGCACAGGTTCCCACGACTGTCCTTGACCAGCCCTAACCTCACCCTGGTCATTCTTTTATTTCTCACATAAGAGTAAAAAGCCTTGGGGTTTTCCTTGATCCGGCCCGCCAAGGACTTCTCATGCCCCCTCCTAGCTCTCCTAAGCCCTTTTTTTAACTCATTCCTTGCTACCTTGTAACCCTCAAGCGACCCAACTGAACATTGTTTTCTCATCCTTACATACGCTTCCTTTTTCCTCTTGACAAGACATTCAACCATGGTTCCCTCACACGGCCATTTCTTCCCTGCCTGACAGAGACATACCTATCAAGGACATGCAGTATTTGTTCCTTGAACAAGCTCCACTTTTCATTTGTGCCTTTCCCTGACAGTTTCTGTTCCCATCTTATGCTCCCTAATTCTTGCCTAATCGCATCATAATTACCCCTCCCCCAATTATAAACCTTGCCCTGCCGTATGGCCCTATCCCTCTCCATTGCAATAGTGAAAGACACAGAATTGTGGTCACTATTTCCAAAGTGCTCTCCCACAAACAAATCTAACACTTGGCCCGGTTCATTACCCAGTACCAAATCCAATGCAGCCCCACCTCTTGTCGGCCTATCCACATATTGTGTCAGGAAACCCTCCTGTACACACTGTACAAAAACTGCCCCGTCCGAACTGTTCGACCTATAGAGGTTCCAATCAATATTTGGAAAGTTAAAGTCACCCATGATAACTACCCTGAGACCTCCACACCTATCCATAAACTGCTTTGCAATTTCTTCCTCCACATCTCTATTACTATTTGGGGGCCTATAGAAAACTCCTAACAATGTGACCGCTCCTTTCCTATTTCTAACTTCGGCCCATATTACCTCAGTAGGCAGATCCCCCTCGAACTGCCTTTCTGCAGCCGATAAACTATTCTTGATTAACAGTGCTACTCCTCCACCTCTTTTACCACTTTCCCTACTCTTACTGAAACATCTATACCCCGGAACTTCCAACAACCATTCCTGTCCCTGTTCTAACCATGTCTCTGTAATGGCCACAACATCGTAGTCCCAAGTACCAATCCACGCTCCAAGTTCACATACCTTATTCCGGATGCTCCTTGCATTAAAGTAGACACACTTCAACCCACCTTCCTGCCTGCCAGTACACTCCTGCGACCTTGATACCCTCCTCGGTACCTCACTACTCTCAACACTGGCTTCTGGACTACAGCTCGTTTTCCCATCCTCCTGACAAATTCGTTTAAACCCCCCCCCCCCCCCTCCCGAAGAGCCATAGCAAATTTTCCTCCTAGGATATTGGTGCCCCTCTGGTTCAGGTGCAAACCATCCTGTCTGTACAGGTCCCACCTTCCCCAGAATGTGCTCCAATTATCCACGTAACTGAAACCCTCCCTCCTACACCATCCCTGCAGCCACGTGTTTATCTGCACCCTCTTCCTGTTCCTCAACTCACTAGCACGTGGCACAACGAACCAGAGATGACTACATGGTTTGTCCTGGCTCTCAGCTTCCACTCTAGCTCCCAAAATTCCTGTTTTAAATCCCCGTCCCTACTCTTACCTATGTCGTTGGTACCGATATGTACCATGACTTGTGACTGTTCCCCCTCCCCTTAAGGATTCTGAAAACACGGTCCGAGACATCACAGACCCTGGCGCCCGGGAGGCAACATACCATCCATGAGTCTCTTTCGTTGCCACACAACCGACTATCTGTCCCTCTAACTATCGAGCCCCCAATAACTATTGCTCTCCTGCTCTACCCCCTTCCCTTTTTAGCCACATGGATGGACTCATTGCTGGAGATCCGGTCACCGTGGCTTACCCCTGGTAAGTCCCCCCCCCTCCCCCCCACCAGTATCCAAAATGGTACACTTGTTACTAAGGGGAATGACCACAGGGGATCCCTGTACTGACTGCTTCCTCCCAGTCCCTCTCACCGTCACCCATCTATCTTGATTCTTCGGAGTAACTACATCCCTGAAGCTACTATCTATGACCACCTCTGGCCCCCAAATGATCCAAAGTTCATCCAGCTCGAGCTCCAGTTCCCTAATGTGGTTTCAGAGGAGCTGGAGATGGGTGCACTTCCCACAGGTGAAATCAGCAGGGACACTGACGGCGTCCCTCACCTCAAACATTCTGCAGGAGGAACATTGCACTACCTTCCCTGTCATCCCCCCCCCCCCCCCGCCCCAGATAATTTGCGGTAAAAACAAGAAAAAGAAAGAAAGAGCTTACCTGATATTCACTCACCCGGTTAGGATAGAGGAGGTGGAAGGGTGGGGGACAGTACAAATGTAGTGCCTCGGGTTTAGCAACAGCCCAACTTAAATACAGGTAAAAATAAAACACTTAACCAACAACCACTGCGTCTCCCAGCTGTCTCTCCACTCGTGCTGTTTTCATTCCCCCGACTGTCTCTCCTCTCGCGCTGTTTCCACTCTCCCGATCGTCTCTCCTCACGCGCTGTTTTCACTCTTCCGACTGTCTCTACTCTCGCGTAGTTTTCACTCCCCTGACTGTCTCTCCTCTCGCGCTGTTTTCACTTTCCCGACTGTCTCTCCTCTCTCGCTGTTTTCAATGTCCCAGCTGTCTCTCCTCGCGCGCTGTTTTCACTCTCCCGGCTGTCTCTCCTTTCGCGCTGTTTTCACTCTCCCGACTGTCTCTCCTCTCGTGCTGTTTTCACTCTCCCGGCTGTCTCTCCTCTCGCGCTGTTTTCACTCCCCCGACTGTCTGTCCTCTCGCGCTGTTGTAACTCTCCCGGCTGTCTCTCCTCTCGCGCTGTTTTCACTCTCCTGACTGTCTCTCCTCTCGCGCTGTTTTCACTCTCCCGGCTGTCTCACCTCTCGCGCTGTTTTCACTCTCCTGACTGTCTCTCCTCTCGCGCTGTTTTCACTCTCCCGGCTGTCTCTCCTCTCTCGCTGTTTTCACTCCCCCGACTGTCTTGCATCTCGCGCTGTTTTCACTCTCCCGCCTGTCTCTCCTCTCACGCTGTTTTCACTCTCCCGACTGTCTCTCCTCTCACGCTGTTTTCAGTCCCCAGACTGTCTCACCTCTCGCGCTGTTTCCACTCTCGCAGCTATCTCTCCTCTCACGCTGTTTTCACTCCTCCGACTGTCTCTCCTCTCGCGCTGTTTTCATTCCCCTGACTGTCTCTCCTCTCGCGCTGTTTTCACTCTCCCGACTGTCTCTCCTCTCGCGCTGTTTTCAATCCCCAGACTGTCTCTCCTCTCGCGCTGTTTCCACTCTCGCAGCTATCTCTCCTCTCACGCTGTTTTCACTCCTCCGACTGTCTCTCCTCTCACGCTGTTTTCACTCTCCCGACTGTCTCTCCTCTCGCTCTGTTTTCACTCTCCCGTCTGTGTCTCCTGTCGCGCTGTTTTCAATCCCCAGACAGTCTCTCTTCTCGCGCTGTTTTCACTCCCCGACAGTCTCTCCTCTCTCTCGTTGTTTTCAATCCCCCGACTGTTTCTCCTCTCTCGTTGTTTTCAATCCCCCGACTGTCTCTCCTCTCTCGTTGTTTTCAATCCCCTGACTGTCTCTCCTCTCGCGCTGTTTTCAATCCCCTGACTGTCTCTCCTCTAGCGCTGTTTTCACTCTCCCGACTGTCTCTCCTCTCGCGCTGTTTTCACTCCCCCGACTGTCTCTCCTCTCGCGCTGTTTTCAATCCCCAGACTGTCTCTCCTCTCGCGCTGTTTTCACTCCCCGACTGTCTCTCCTCTCTCGTTGTTTTCAATCCCCCGACTGTCTCTCCTCTCTCGTTGTTTTCAATCCCTCGACTGTCTCTCCTCTCGCGCTGTTTTCGATCCCCTGACTGTCTCTCCTCTCGCGCTGTTTTCTCTCCCCTGATTGTCTCTCCATTCGCGCTGTTTTCACTCTCCCGACTGTCTCTACTCTCGCGCTGTTTTCAATGTCCTGACTGTCTCTCCTCTCGCTCTGTTTTCACTCTCCCGACTGTCTCTCCTCTCGTGCTGTTTTCACTCCCCCGACTGCCTCTCCTCTCTCGCTGTTTTCACTCTCCCGACTGTCTCTCCACTCGCACTGTTTTCACTCTCCCGACTGTCTCTCCTCTCGTGCTGTTTTCACTCTCCCGACTGTCTCTCCACTCGCACTGTTTTCACTCTCCCGACTGTCTCTCCTCTCGCGCTGTTTTCACTCTCCCGACTGTCTCTCCACTCGCACTGTTTTCACTCTCCCGACTGTCTCTCCTCTCGTGCTGTTTTCACTCCCCCGACTGTCTCTCCTCTCGCGCTGTTTTCACTCCCCCGACTGTCTCTCCTCTCGCGCTGTTTTCACTCTCCCGACTGCCTCTCCTCTCGTGCTGTTTTCACTCCCCCGACTGTCTCTCCTCTCGCGCTGTTTTCACTCTGCCGACTGTCTCTCCTCTCGCGCTGTTTTCACTCTCCCGGCTGTCTCCCCTCTCGCTCTGTTTTCACTCCCCCGACTGTCTGTCCTCTCGCGCTGTTTACACTCCCCTGACTGTTTCTCCTCTCGCGCCGTTTTCACTCCCCCGACTGTCTCTCCTCTCGCGCTGTTTTCACTCTCCCGGCTGTCTCTCCTCTCGCGCTGTTTTCAATCCCCGACTGTCTCCCCTCACGCGCTGTTTTCACACTCCCGGCTGTCTCTCCTCTCGTGCTGTTTTCACTCCCCCGACTGTCTCTCCTCTCGCGCTGTTTTCACTCCCCCGACTGTCTCTCCTCTCGCGCTGTTTTCACTCTCCCGACTGCCTCTCCTCTCGTGCTGTTTTCACTCCCCCGACTGTCTCTCCTCTCGCGCTGTTTTCACTCTGCCGACTGTCTCTCCTCTCGCGCTGTTTTCACTCTCCCGGCTGTCTCCCCTCTCGCTCTGTTTTCACTCCCCCGACTGTCTGTCCTCTCGCGCTGTTTACACTCCCCTGACTGTTTCTCCTCTCGCGCCGTTTTCACTCCCCCGACTGTCTCTCCTCTCGCGCTGTTTTCACTCTCCCGGCTGTCTCTCCTCTCGCGCTGTTTTCAATCCCCGACTGTCTCCCCTCACGCGCTGTTTTCACACTCCCGGCTGTCTCTCCTCTTGTGCTGTTTTCACTCTCCCGGCTGTCTCTCCTCTCGCGCTGTTTACACTCCCCTGACTGTTTCTCCTCTCGCGCTGTTTTCACTCCCCCGACTGTCTGTCCTCTCGCGCTGTTTTCACTCTCCCGGCTGTCTCTCCTCTCGCGCTGTTTTCGCTATCCCAGCTGTCTGTCCTCTCGCGCTGTTTTTACTTTCCCGACTGTCTCTCCTCTCGCGCTGTTTTCACTCCTCTGACTGTCTCTCCTCTTGCGCTGTTTTCACTCTCCTGTCTGTCTCTCCTCTCGCGCTGTTTTCACTCTCCCGCCTGTCTCTCCTCTCACGCTGTTTTCACTCCCCTGACTGTCTCTCCTCTCACGCTGTTTTCACTCTCCCGACTGTCTCTCCTCTCGCGCTGATTTCATTCCCCTGACTGTCTCTCCTCTCGCGCTGTTTTCACTCTCCCGACTGTCTCTCCTCTCGTGCTGTTTTCAATCCCCCGACTGTCTCTCCTCTCGCGCTGTTTTCAATGTCCCGACTGTCTCTCCTCTCGCGCTGTTTTCACTCTCCCGACTGTCTCTCCTCTCGCGCTGTTTTCACTCTCCCGACTGTCTGTCCTCTCTCGCTGTTTTCAATGTCCCGGCTGTCTCTCCTCTCGCGCTGCTTTCACTCTCCCGACTGTCTCTCTCGCGCTGTTTTCACTTTCCCGGCTGTCTCTCCTCTCGCGCTGTTTACACTCCCCTGACTGGTTCTCCTCTCGCACTGTTTTCACTCCCCCGACTGTCTCTCCTCTTGCGCTGTTTTCACTCTCCCGGCTGTCTTTCCTCTCGCGCTGTTTTCACTCCCCGACTGTCTCGCCTCACGCGCTGTTTTCACTCTCCCGGCTGTCTCTCCTCTCGCGCTGTTTTCACTCCCCCACTGTCTCTCCTCTCGCGCTGGTTTCACTCTCCCGGCTGTCTCTCCTCTCGCGCTGTTTACACTCCCCGACTGTCTCTCCTCGCGCGCTGTTTTCACTCTCCCGACTGTCTCTCCTCACCGCTGCTTTCACTCTCCTGACTGTCTCTCCTCTCGCGCTGTTTTCACTCTCCCGACTGTCTGTCCTCTCGCGCTGTTTTTACTTTCCCGACTGTCTCTCCTCTCGCGCTGTTTTCACTCCCCCGACTGTCTCTCCTCTCACGATGTTTTCACTCCTCCGACTGTCTCTCCTCTCGCGCTGTTTTCACTCTCACGACTGCCTCTCCTCTCGCGCTGATTTCATTCCCCTACTGTCTCTCCTCTCGCGCTGTTTTCACTCTCCCGACGGTCTCTCCTCTCGCGCTGTTTTCAATCCCCCGACTGTCTCTCCTCTCGCTCTGTTTTCACTCCCCCGACTGTCTCTCCTCTCGCGCTGTTTTCACTCTCCCGGCTGTCTCTCCTCTCGCGCTGTTTTCAATCCCCGACTGTCTCCCCTCACGCGCTGTTTTCACACTCCCGGCTGTCTCTCCTCTCGCGCTGTTTTCACTCCCCCGACTGTCTCGCCTCTCGCTCTGTTTTCACTCCCCCGACTGTCTCTCCTCTCGCGCTGTTTTCACTCTCCCGGCTGTCTCTCCTCTCGCGCTGTTTTCAATCCCCGACTGTCTCCCCTCACGCGCTGTTTTCACACTCCCGGCTGTCTCTCCTCTCGCGCTGTTTTCACTCCCCGACTGTCTCTCCTCTCGCGCTGTTTTCACTCTCCCGGTTGTCTCTCCTCTCGCGCTGTTTACACTCCCCTGACTGTTTCTCCTCTCGCGCTGTTTTCACTCCCCCGACTGTCTCTCCTCTCGCGCTGTTTTCACTCTCCTGACTGTCTCTCCTCTCGCGTTGTTTTCACTCTCCCGACTGTCTCTCCTCTCGCGCTGTTTTCGCTATCCCAGCTGTCTGTCCTCTCACGCTGTTTTTACTTTCCCGACTGTCTCTCCTCTCGCGCTGTTTTCACTCCCCCGACTGTCTCTACTCTCACGCTGTTTTCACTCTCCCGCCTGTCTCTCCTCTCACGCTGTTTTCACTCCCCTGACTGTGTCTCCTCTCGCGCTGTTTCCATTCTCGCAGCTATCACTCCTCTCACGCTGTTTTCACTCCTCCGACTGTCTCTCCTCACACGCTGTTTTCACTCTCCCGACTGTCTCTCCTCTCGCGCTGATTTCATTCCCCTGACTGTCTTTCCTCTCGCGCTGTTTTCACTCCCCGACTGTCTCGCCTCACGCGCTGTTTTCACTCCCCGACTGTCTCTCCTCTCACGCTGTTTTCACTCTCCCGGCTGTCTCTCCTCTCGCGCTGTTTACACTCCCCGACTGTCTCTCCTCTCGCGCTGTTTTCTCTCTCCCGACTGTCTCTCCTCACGCGCTGTTTTCACTCTCCTGACTGTCTCTCCTCTCGCGCTGTTTTCACTCTCCCGACTGTCTGTCCTCTCGCGCTGTTTTTACTTTCCCGACTGTCTCTCCTCTCGCGCTGTTTTCACTCCCCCGACTGTCTCTCCTCTCACGATGTTTTCACTCCCCTGACTGTCTCTCCTCTCGCGCTGTTTTCACTCTCCTGACTGTCTCTCCTCTCGCGCTGTTTCCACTCTCGCAGCTATCTCTCCTCTCACGCTTTTTTCACTCCTCCGACTGTCTCTCCTCTTGCGCTGTTTTCAATCCCCCGACTGTCTCTCCTCTCGCTCTGTTTTCACTCCCCCGACTGTCTCTCCTCTCGCGCGGTTTACACTGCCTGACTGTCTCTCCTCTTGCGCTGTTTTCACTCTCCCGACTGTCTCTCCTCTCGCTCTGTTTTTACTTTCCCGACTGTCTCTCCTCTAGCGCTGTTGTCACTCCCCCGGTTCTCTCTACTCTCGCGCTGTTTTCACTCGCCTGGCTCTCTCTCCTCTCGCGCTGTTTTCACTCTCCTGGCTCTCTCTCCTCTCGCGCTGTTTTCACTCTCCCGAATATCTCTCCTCGCGCGCTGTTTTCACTCTCCCGGCTGTCTCTCCTCTCGCGCTGTTTTCAATGTCCCGATTGTCTCTCCTCTCGTGCTGTTTTCACTCTCCTGACTGTCTCTCCTCTAGCGCTGTTGTCACTCCCCCGGTTCTCTCTACTCTCGCGCTGTTTTCACTCGCCTGGCTCTCTCTCCTCTCGCGCTGTTTTCACTCTCCCGAATATCTCTCCTCGCGCGCTGTTTTCACTCTCCCGGCTGTCTCTCCTCTCGCGCTGTTTTCAATGTCCCGATTGTCTCTCCTCTCGTGCTGTTTTCACTCTCCTGACTGTCTCTCCTCTCGCGCTGTTTTCACTCTCCCGGCTCTCTCTCCTCTCGCGCTGTTTTCACTCTCCTGACTGTCTCTCCTCTCGCGCTGTTTTCACTATCCCAGCAGTCTGTCCTCTAGCGCTGTTTTTACTTTCCCGACTGTCTCTCCTCTCGCGCTGTATTCACTCCCCCTTCTGTCTCTCCTCTCACGCTGTTTTCACTCCCCTGACTGTCTCTCCTCTCGCGCTGTTTTCACTCCCCCGACTGTCTCTCCTCTCACGCTGTTTTCACTCCCCTGACTGTCTCTCCTGTCGCGCTGTTTTCACTCTCCCGGCTCTCTCTCCTCTCACGCTGTTTTCACTCCCCCGACTGTCTCGCCTCTCGCGCTGTTTTCACTCTCCCGCCTGTCTCTCCTCTCACGCTGTTTTCACTCCCCTGACTGTCTCTCCTCTCACGCTGTTTTCACTCCTCCGACTGTCTCTCCTCTCACGCTGTTTTCACTCTCCCGACTGTCTCTCCTCTCGTGCTGTTTTTATTCCCCTGACTGTCTCTCCTCTCGCTCTGTTTTCACTCTCCCGACTGTCTCTCCTCTCGCGCTGTTTCCACTCTCACGACTGTCTCTCCTCTCGCGCTGTTTTCACTCCCACGACTGTCTCACCTCTCGCTCTGTTTTCACTCCCCCGACTGTCTCTCCACTCGCGCTGTTTTCACTCTCCCGACTGTCTCTCCTCTCGCGCTGTTTTCACGCTCCCGACTGCCTCTCCTCTTGCGCTGTTTTCACTCTCCCGGCTGTCTCTCCTCTCGCCCTGGTTTCACTCCCCCGACTGTCTCTCCTCTCGCGCTGTTTTCACTCTCCCGACTGTCTCTCCACTCGCGCTGTTTTCACACTCCAGACTGCCTCTCCTCTTGCGCTGTTTTTACTCTCCTGGCTGTCTCTCCTCTCGCGCTGTTTTCACTCTCCCGACTGTCTCTCCTCGCGCGCTGTTTTCACCCTCCCGACTGTCTCTCCTCGCGCGCTGTTTTCACTCTCCCGACTGTCTCTCCTCTCGCACTGTTTTTACTTTCCCGACTGTCTCCCCTCTCGCGCTGTTTTCACTCTCCTGGCTCTCTCTCCTCTCGCGCTGTTTTCACTCTCCCGAATATCTCTCCTCGCGCGCTGTTTTCACTCTCCCGGCTGTCTCTCCTCTCGCGCTGTTTTCAATGTCCCGATTGTCTCTCCTCTCGTGCTGTTTTCACTCTCCTGACTGTCTCTCCTCTCGCGCTGTTTTCACTCTCCCGGCTTTCTCTCCTCTCGCGCTGTTTTCACTCTCCTGACTGTCTCTCCTCTCGCGCTGTTTTCACTATCCCAGCAGTCTGTCCTCTAGCGCTGTTTTTACTTTCCCGACTGTCTCTCCTCTCACGCTGTTTTCACTCCCCTGACTGTCTCTCCTCTCGCGCTGTTTTCACTCCCCCGACTGTCTCTCCTCTCACGCTGTTTTCACTCCCCTGACTGTCTCTCCTCTCGCTCTGTTTTCACTCTCCCGACTGTCTCTCCTCTCGCGCTATTTCCACTCTCGCAGCTATCTCTCCTCTCACGCTGTTTTCACTCCTCCGACAGTCTCTCCTCTCGCGCTGTTTTCACTCTCACGACTGTCTCTCCTCTCGCGCTGTTTTCACTCCCCCGACTGTCTCACCTCTCGCTCTGTTTTCACTCCCCCGACTGTCTCTCCACTCGCGCTGTTTTCACTCTCCCGACTGTCTCTCCTCTCGCGCTGTTTTCACCCTCCCGACTGCCTCTCCTCTTGCGCTGTTTTCACTCTCCCGGCTGTCTCTCCTCTCGCCCTGGTTTCACTCCCCCGACTGTCTCTCCTCTCGCGCTGTTTTCACTCTCCCGACTGTCTCTCCACTCGCGCTGTTTTCACACTCCAGACTGCCTCTCCTCTTGCGCTGTTTTTACTCTCCCGACTGTCTCTCCTCTCGCACTGTTTTTACTTTCCCGACTGTCTCTCCTCTCGCGCTGTTTTCACTCCCCCGACTGTCTCGACTCTCACGCTGTTTTCACTCCTCTGACTGTCTCTCCTCTCGCGCTGTTTTCACTCTCCCGGCTGTCTCTCCTCTCGCGCTGTTTTCACTCTCCCGACTGTCTCGCCTCTTGCGCTGTTTTCACTCTCCTGACTGTCTCTCCTCTCGCGCTGTTTTCACTCTCCCGCCTGTCTCTCCTCTCACGCTGTTTTCACTCCCCTGACTGTCTCTCCTCTTGCGCTGTTTCCATTCTCGCAGCTATCTCGCCTCTCACGCTGTTTTCACTCCTCCGACTGTCTCTCCTCTCACGCTGTTTTCACTCTCCCGACTGTCTCTCCTCTCGCGCTGATTTCATTCCCCTGACTGTCTTTCCTCTTGCGCTGTTTTCACTCCCCGACTGTCTCGCCTCATGCGCTGTTTTCACTCCCCGACTGTCTCTCCTCTCACGCTGTTTTCACTCTCCCGGCTGTCTCTCCTCTCGCGCTGTTTACACTCCCCGACTGTCTCTCCTCGCGCGCTGTTTTCACTCTCCTGACTGTCTCTCCTCTCGCGCTGTTTTCACTCTCCCGACTGTCTCTCCTCACGCGCTGTTTTCACTCTCCTGACTGTCTCTCCTCTCGCGCTGTTTTCACTCTCCCGACTGTCTGTCCTCTCGCGCTGTTTTTACTTTCCCGACTGTCTCTCCTCTCGCGCTGTTTTCACTCCCCCGACTGTCTCTCCTCTCACGATGTTTTCACTCCCCTGACTGTCTCTCCTCTCGCGCTGTTTTCACTCTCCTGACTGTCTCTCCTCTCGCGCTGTTTCCACTCTCGCAGCTATCTCTCCTCTCACGCTTTTTTCACTCCTCCGACTGTCTCTCCTCTTGCGCTGTTTTCAATCCCCCGACTGTCTCTCCTCTCGCTCTGTTTTCACTCCCCCGACTGTCTCTCCTCTCGCGCGGTTTACACTGCCTGACTGTCTCTCCTCTTGCGCTGTTTTCACTCTCCCGACTGTCTCTCCTCTCGCTCTGTTTTTACTTTCCCGACTGTCTCTCCTCTAGCGCTGTTGTCACTCCCCCGGTTCTCTCTACTCTCGCGCTGTTTTCACTCGCCTGGCTCTCTCTCCTCTCGCGCTGTTTTCACTCTCCTTGCTCTCTCTCCTCTCGCGCTGTTTTCACTCTCCCGAATATCTCTCCTCGCGCGCTGTTTTCACTCTCCCGGCTGTCTCTCCTCTCGCGCTGTTTTCAATGTCCCGATTGTCTCTCCTCTCGTGCTGTTTTCACTCTCCTGACTGTCTCTCCTCTCGCGCTGTTTTCACTCTCCCGGCTCTCTCTCCTCTCGCGCTGTTTTCACTCTCCTGACTGTCTCTCCTCTCGCGCTGTTTTCACTATCCCAGCAGTCTGTCCTCTAGCGCTGTTTTTACTTTCCCGACTGTCTCTCCTCTCGCGCTGTATTCACTCCCCCTTCTGTCTCTCCTCTCACGCTGTTTTCACTCCCCTGACTGTCTCTCCTCTCGCGCTGTTTTCACTCCCCCGACTGTCTCTCCTCTCACGCTGTTTTCACTCCCCTGACTGTCTCTCCTGTCGCGCTGTTTTCACTCTCCCGGCTCTCTCTCCTCTCACGCTGTTTTCACTCCCCCGACTGTCTCGCCTCTCGCGCTGTTTTCACTCTCCCGCCTGTCTCTCCTCTCACGCTGTTTTCACTCCCCTGACTGTCTCTCCTCTCACGCTGTTTTCACTCCTCCGACTGTCTCTCCTCTCACGCTGTTTTCACTCTCCCGACTGTCTCTCCTCTCGTGCTGTTTTTATTCCCCTGACTGTCTCTCCTCTCGCTCTGTTTTCACTCTCCCGACTGTCTCTCCTCTCGCGCTGTTTCCACTCTCACGACTGTCTCTCCTCTCGCGCTGTTTTCACTCCCACGACTGTCTCACCTCTCGCTCTGTTTTCACTCCCCCGACTGTCTCTCCACTCGCGCTGTTTTCACTCTCCCGACTGTCTCTCCTCTCGCGCTGTTTTCACGCTCCCGACTGCCTCTCCTCTTGCGCTGTTTTCACTCTCCCGGCTGTCTCTCCTCTCGCCCTGGTTTCACTCCCCCGACTGTCTCTCCTCTCGCGCTGTTTTCACTCTCCCGACTGTCTCTCCACTCGCGCTGTTTTCACACTCCAGACTGCCTCTCCTCTTGCGCTGTTTTTACTCTCCTGGCTGTCTCTCCTCTCGCGCTGTTTTCACTCTCCCGACTGTCTCTCCTCGCGCGCTGTTTTCACCCTCCCGACTGTCTCTCCTCGCGCGCTGTTTTCACTCTCCCGACTGTCTCTCCTCTCGCACTGTTTTTACTTTCCCGACTGTCTCCCCTCTCGCGCTGTTTTCACACTCCTGGCTCTCTCTCCTCTCGCGCTGTTTTCACTCTCCCGAATATCTCTCCTCGCGCGCTGTTTTCACTCTCCCGGCTGTCTCTCCTCTCGCGCTGTTTTCAATGTCCCGATTGTCTCTCCTCTCGTGCTGTTTTCACTCTCCTGACTGTCTCTCCTCTCGCGCTGTTTTCACTCTCCTGACTGTCTCTCCTCTCGCGCTGTTTTCACTCTCCCGACTGTCTCTCCTCACGCGCTGTTTTCACTCTCCTGACTGTCTCTCCACTCGCGCTGTTTTCACTCTCCCGACTGTCTCTCCTCTCGTGCTGTTTTTATTCCCCTGACTGTCTCTCCTCTCGCTCTGTTTTCACTCTCCCGACTGTCTCTCCTCTCGCGCTGTTTCCACTCTCACGACTGTCTCTCCTCTCGCGCTGTTTTCACTCCCACGACTGTCTCACCTCTCGCTCTGTTTTCACTCCCCCGACTGTCTCTCCACTCGCGCTGTTTTCACTCTCCCGACTGTCTCTCCTCTCGCGCTGTTTTCACGCTCCCGACTGCCTCTCCTCTTGCGCTGTTTTCACTCTCCCGGCTGTCTCTCCTCTCGCCCTGGTTTCACTCCCCCGACTGTCTCTCCTCTCGCGCTGTTTTCACTCTCCCGACTGTCTCTCCACTCGCGCTGTTTTCACACTCCAGACTGCCTCTCCTCTTGCGCTGTTTTTACTCTCCTGGCTGTCTCTCCTCTCGCGCTGTTTTCACTCTCCCGACTGTCTCTCCTCGCGCGCTGTTTTCACCCTCCCGACTGTCTCTCCTCGCGCGCTGTTTTCACTCTCCCGACTGTCTCTCCTCTCGCACTGTTTTTACTTTCCCGACTGTCTCCCCTCTCGCGCTGTTTTCACACTCCTGGCTCTCTCTCCTCTCGCGCTGTTTTCACTCTCCCGAATATCTCTCCTCGCGCGCTGTTTTCACTCTCCCGGCTGTCTCTCCTCTCGCGCTGTTTTCAATGTCCCGATTGTCTCTCCTCTCGTGCTGTTTTCACTCTCCTGACTGTCTCTCCTCTCGCGCTGTTTTCACTCTCCTGACTGTCTCTCCTCTCGCGCTGTTTTCACTCTCCCGACTGTCTCTCCTCACGCGCTGTTTTCACTCTCCTGACTGTCTCTCCTCTCGCGCTGTTTTCACTCTCCCGACTGTCTGTCCTCTCGCGCTGTTTTTACTTTCCCGACTGTCTCTCCTCTCGCGCTGTTTTCACTCCCCCGACTGTCTCTCCTCTCACGATGTTTTCACTCCCCTGACTGTCTCTCCTCTCGCGCTGTTTTCACTCTCCTGACTGTCTCTCCTCTCGCGCTGTTTCCACTCTCGCAGCTATCTCTCCTCTCACGGTTTTTTCACTCCTCCGACTCTCTCTCCTCTCGCGCTGTTTTCACTCTCCTGACTGTCTCTCCTCTCGCGCTGTTTTCACTATCCCAGCAGTCTGTCCTCTAGCGCTGTTTTTACTTTCCCGACTGTCTCTCCTCTCGCGCTGTTTCCACTCTCGCAGCTATCTCTCCTCTCACGGTTTTTTCACTCCTCCGACTGTCTCTCCTCTTGCGCTGTTTTCAATCCCCCGACTGTCTCTCCTCTCGCGCGGTTTACACTGCCTGACTGTCTCTCCTCTTGCGCTGTTTTCACTCTCCCGACTGTCTCTCCTCTCGCTCTGTTTTCACTCTCCCGACTGTCTCTCCTCGTGCGCTGTTTTCACTCACCCGACTGTCTCTCCTCGCGCGCTGTTTTCACTCTCCCGACTGTCTCTCCTGTCGCGCTGTTTTCACTCTCCCGACTGTCTCTCCTCTCACGCTTTTTTCACTATCCCAGCTGTCTCTCCTCTCTCGCTGTTTTTATTTTCCCGACTGTCTCTCCTCTTGCGCTGTTTTCACTCTCCCGGTTGTCTCTCCTCTCGCGCTGTTTTCATTCTCCCGACTGTCTCTCCTCTCGCGCTGTTTTCACTCCCCCGACTGTCTCTCCTCTCGCTCTGTTTTCACTCCCCCGACTGTCTCTCCACTCGCGCTGTTTTCACTCTCCCGACTGTCTCTCCTCTCGCGCTGTTTTCCCGCTCCCGACTGCCTCTCCTCTTCCGCTGTTTTCACTCTCCCGGCTGTCTCTCCTCTCGTCCTGGTTTCACTCCCCCAACTGTCTCTCCTCTCGCGCTGTTTTCACTCTCCCGACTGTCTCTCCACTCGCGCTGTTTTCACACTCCAGACTGCCTCTCCTCTTGCGCTGTTTTCACTCTCCTGGCTGCCTCTCTCGCGATGTTTTCACTCACCCGACTGTCTCTCCTCGCGCACTGTTTTCGCTCTCCCGACTGTCTCTCCTCGCGCGCTGTTTTCACTCTCCCGACTGTCTCTCCTCGCGCGCTGTTTTCACTCTCCCGACTGTCTCTCCTCTCGCACTGTTTTTACTTTCCCGACTGTCTCCCCTCTCGCGCTGTTTTCACTCTCCCGGCTCTCTCTCCTCTCGCTCTGTTTTCACTTTCCCGACTGTCTCTCCTCTCGCGCTGTTTTCACTCTCCCGGCTCTCTCTACTCTCGCGCTGTTTTCACTCCCCGACTGTCTCTCCTCTCGCTCTGTTTTCACTCTCCCGGCTGTCTCTCCTCTCGCTCTGTTTTCACTCTCCCGACTGTCTCTCCTCGCGCGCTGTTTTTACTCTCCCGACTATCTCTCCTGTCGCGCTGTTTTCACTCTCCCGACTGTCTCTCCTCTCACGCTTTTTTCACTATCCCAGCTGTCTCTCCTCTCTCGCTGTTTTTACTTTCCCGACTGTCTCTCCTGTCGCGCTGTTTTCACTCTCCCGACTGTCTCTCCTCTCGCGCTTTTTTCACTATCCCAGCTGTCTCTCCTCTCTCGCTGTTTTTACTTTCCCGACTGTCTCTCCTCTCGCACTGTTTTCACTCTCCCGGTTGTCTCTCCTCTCGCGCTGTTTTCATTCTCCCGACTGTCTCTCCTCTCGCGCTGTTTTCAATGTCCCGACTGTCTCTCCTCTCGCGCTGTTTTCATTCTCCCGACTGTCTCTCCTCTCGCGCTGTTTTCACTCTCCCGACTGTCTCTCCTCTCGCGCTGTTTTCAATGTCCCGACTGTCTCTCCTCTCGCGCTGTTTTCATTCTCCCGACTGTCTCTCCTCTCGCGCTGTTTTCAATGTCCCGACTGTCTCTCCTCTCGCGCTGTTTTCAATGTCCCGGCTGTCTCTCCTCTCGCGCTGGTTTCACTCTCCCGACTGTTTCTCCTCTCGCGCTGTTTTCAATGTCCCGACTGTCTCTCCTCTCGCGCTGTTTTCACTCCCCTGACTGTCTCTCCTCTCGCTCTGTTTTCAATGTCCCGACTGTCTCTCCTCTCGCGCTGTTTTCACTCCCGTGACTGTCTCTCCTCTCGCGCTGTTTTCACTCTCCCGGTTGTCTCTCCTCTCGCGCTGGTTTCACTCTCCCACAGGTTTGTCGGTACTGGGTAGGCTTGATGGCGGGTTCCGGAGTTGGCAGAGGGCAGGAATTAGAGGGATGGGGGATCTATTTATCGATGGGTGCTTTCCCAGCTTGAAAGCTTTGGAGTATAAATTTAAATTGCCAGCAGGGAATGGTTTTAGGTATTTGCAGGTGCGCGACTTCGTGAGAAAACGTGTCAGCCTTTCCGCTGCTGCCGCCACGGGTGATACAGGATAGAGTAGTTTCCAGTACCTGGATGGGAGAGGGGAAGGTATTGGATATTTACCGGGAGCTTTCGGAGGCGGAGGAAACTCTGGTGGAGGAGCTTAAGGGCAACTGGGAGGACGAGCTAGGAGGAGAGATAGAGGCGGGTCTATGGGCGGATGCCCTAAGCAGGGTTAATACCTCCTCAGCATGCGCCAGGCTTAACCTGATACAATTTGAGGTAGTCCACTGGGCACACATGACAGTGGCTTGGATGAGCAAGTTTTTTTGGGTAGAGGACAGGTGTGCGAGGTGCGCGGGAAGCCCAGCAAATCATGTCCACATGTTTTGGGCATTCCCGAAGCTTCGACGGTTTCGGCAGGATTTTGCTAAGGCAATGTCCACGGTGCCAAAAACACAGGTGGTGCCGAGTCCGGAGGTAGCGATCTTTGGAGTGTCGGAAGAGCCGGGAGTTCAGGGGGCGAAAGAGGCCAACGCCCTGGCCTTTGCCTCCCTGGTAGCCCGGAGACGGATCTTATTAATGTGGAGGGACTCGAAGGCCCCAAGTGTAGAGACCTGGGTTAGTGACATGGCTGGGTTTCTCAGTTTGCCTTAAGAGGGTCAATGTTAGGGTTCTCCCGGAGGTGGCGGCCGTTCGTTGACTTTCTCGGGGAAAATTAAAAATGTCAGCAGATGCAGTATTCCGGGGCCCCGGGGGGGGGGGCTGGATTGTTGTTGTATTGTTGAGGTGTGTGAAGTTTGAGCTTGGGGGGGAATTGTTTATTTTACCATGTTGATGTCATTGTTTTTGTTACTGTTATAAACAATTTCAAATACCTTAATAAAATATTATTTTAAAAAAGAACAATTGATTCAAAAAAAAAATCAAGGGAAGAGAATGTGGCTTGGCCTAAATGTGACTCCAGATTCCACAGCAGTGTGGCTGACTCTTAACTGCTCACAAGCACAATTAGGTATGAGCGAAAAATGCTGGCTCACAAATGAATTAAGAAATAGGTCAATGGAATTTGGTGTGAGTAAGGATGGGGCAGCAGGGTTAGGACGGGGGCAGCAGAGTAAGGACGGGGGCAGCAGAGTTTATGGAAAGTAGAATATGAGAGTCTCGGCCAGGAATTGTGTAAGTTGGATACCGTCTCCACAATTTGTTCACTATTTGACTTGCCTCCTGAAATGTTATGGTAATTTCTCTGATTTATAAAAAATCTATTTGTTCATGGAATTGTGGGTGTCACTGGCTAGGCTTAATTTTCTTGAGAAAGTGGTGGTGAGCCACCTTCTTGTTACACTGCAGGAACATTCACAGTGCCGTTAGGCAGGAAATTCCAGGATTTTGACCCAGCGACAGTGAAGAAAAGGTGATATAGGATGGTGTGTGGCTTGGACGAGAAATTGCTTCTGCTGCCCTTGTCCTTCCAGGTGCTCCTTGTCCTTCTAGGTGCTATCAGTCGTGGGTTTGCAAGGTGCTGATGAAGGATTCTTGGGGAATTGCTGCAGTGTATCTTGTAGACGGTACATATACTGCTGCCAGTGTGTGTCAGGGATGGAGGGAGTGAATGTTGAAGATATGGAGACTGTGCCGATCAAGTGGACTGCTTTGTCCTAGATGGTATCCAGCTTCTTGAATGTTGTTGAAGCCGCACTCTTCCAGACAAGTGGAACTTATTCCATCACAGTCCAGATTTGTGCCTCATAGATGGTGGGCAGGGTTTGGGGAATCAGGAATTGAGTTATTCGCTGCAGAATTCCCAGCCTAGAACTGCTCTTGTAGTCACAGTATTTATACGACTGATCCAGTTCAGTTTCTGGTCAATGGTAACCCTCAAGGATGTTTGTAGTGAGAGGTTCAGCCATGGTAATACCATGAATGTTATGGGGAGATGGTTAGATTTTATTCTTGTTGGCCATCACCTGGTACTTGTGGTGCAAATGTTATATCTCATTTATCAGCCCAAGTAGAATGTTGTCTAAGTCTTGCTACATTTTGGGCTGGACTGCTTCAGTATCCGAGGAGTCGTGAATGGTGCCGAACATTGTGCAATTATCAGCAAACATCCTCAGTTCTGAACTTATGATGGAGGGAAGGTTATTAATGAAGCAGCTGAAGATGGATGCGCCTAGGACACTACCCTGAGGAATTCCTAAAGCCATGCCCTGGGACTGAGATGATTGACCTCCAATGACCACGACCGCCTTCTTTTGTGCAAAGTATGATTCCAACTGATGGAGAGTTTTTCCCCTGATTCCCATTGACTTCAGTTTTGCTCAGATTCCTTGCTGCCTAATGTCATGGGCAGTCACTCTCACTTAATTGGTTCAGTTCAGTCTGTTGTTCATGGCTGTAATGAGATCAGGAGTTGGGTGACACTGGCTGAATCCAAACTGAGCATTAATAAACAGACTATTCCTAAGCAAGTCACTTCCATCATTTTACTGGTGATTGCTTGCAGAATGATGGGATGGTAATTTGCTGGGTTGGATTTGTCCTGCTTTTGTGTACAGAACATACCTGTGCAATTTTCCACTTCATTTTATTCATTCGATGTGGGCCTCACTGGCTAGGCCAGCATTTATTGCCCATCCATGAGGGCATTTAAGAGTCAACCAAATTGCTGTGGATCTGGAGTCACATGTAGGCCAGACGAGGTAAGGACAACAGATTTCCTTCCTTAAAGAACATTTGTGAATCAGATGGGTTTTTTACGACAATCGACAGTGGTTTCATGCTCAACTTTACATTTCTCATTCCAGATTTTTATTCGATTAAAATTTCACCATCTTCCATGGGGGGGATTCCAACCCAGGTCCCCAGAGCATGATTCTGGGTCTCTGGATTACTAGTCCAGTGACAATACCACTATATCACTCCGTCCCTGTGTTGTAGCTGTACTAGCTTGGCTAGGGGCACAGCCCGTTCTGGAGCACAAGACTTTAGTACTATTGCTTGAATGTTGTCAGGGCCCATTGCCTTTTCAGTATCCAGAGCCTTCAGCCATTTCTTGCTGACATCAGCAACACTGGGGACCTCCAGAGGAAGCAAAGATGAATCATCCATTCGGCACTTAGAATTCCTACAGTGCAAAAAGGTTCACCCTACCAAAGCCCACTTCCCCACCCTATCTCCGTAACCCCACCCAACCTGCGTATCTTTGGACACCAAGTGGCAATTTATTATGGCCAATCTACCTGCGTGGGTTTCCTCCAGGCGCTCAGGTTTCCTCCCACAAGTCCCGAAAGACATGCTTGTTAAGTAATTTAGACATCGTGAATTCTCCCTCCGTGTACCCGAACAGGCGCTGGAATATGGCGACTAGGGGCTTTTCACAGTAACTTCATTGCAGTGTTAATGTAAGTCTACTTGTGACAATAAAGATTATTATTATATTACCTGCACATCTTTGGATTGTGGGAGGAAACCGGAGCACCTGAAGGAAACCCACGCAGACACGGGGAAAAAGTACAAACTCCACACAGTCACCCAAGGCTGGAATTGAACCTGGGTCCCTGGCGCTGCAAAGCAGCAGTGCTAACCACTGTGCCACCATGCCGCCCCTGGCTGAAGGTTATTACAAATGCTCCAGCATTGTCCTTTGCACTGGGCTCCTCCATCATTGCAGATGGGGATATTTATGGAGCCTTCTCCTCCAGTGAGTTGTTTAATTATCCATCACCATTCACGGCTGGATGTGGCAGGACTACAGAGCTTAGATCTGATCCATTGATTGTGGGATTGCTTAGCCCTAACATTTGCTGCTTATACTGTTTGGCACGTAAGTGCAGAAGGAGGCCACACAGACAGTGACCCAAGGACGTAATCGAACCCGGGCCCCTGGCGCTGTGAGGCCGATTCTATGGTCCATCCGGTTTCATTCCTTTTTGACTTTGTAGCGGTATGATAAACTGAATAGCTTGCTAGGGCTTTTCAAAGGACATTTAAGAGTCAAGCATTTTGCCGTGGGTCTATAGTCACACGTAGGTCAGACAGGTAAAGAGAGTGGATTTCCTTCCCCAAGGACATTAGTGAACCAGCTGGGATTTCACAACAATCGACAATAGTTTCATCATCATCATTAGACCTTTAATTCCAGATTCATTAATTGAATTTAAATTCCACGAGCTGCTGTGGTGGGATTTGAACCTTTTTCCCTTGAGCATTATCCTGGACCTCTGGATTACTCATCCAGTATTACAACTACACCACTTTCTTCCCCTCAGAACAATCTCCTATTACTTTTTTTCCTGGTAACATATAACCGCAATTACATTTCATAAACTCTTAATTGTTTTGACAATTAATCAGCTGCAAAATATGTCTGCCATCTCACCCAAAAAATTTGAATATGTTAAGTTCAACAATTGTCAGTCACGGTATCTCTCTAACAAAGTGAATACTGAGATAAATACGTGGATAAATATTGTCTGGTACAAATGAAAGAACATTAACCAGGACTGTTTTAAAATTGTAACTAGATTATAATTGCCCTACCCAGTTTATTGCTGAGCTGTTAATCTTGTCTGGAAGATCCCGGGTTTGTATTCCAGTCTCTGCTGATTCAGTTTAGCTCACACTAGGTGGCGACACAAGTGCTATGGATACAAATCCTAAATGTGCCTGGGCTGGCAAAGTAAAAGATTAGCCGAGATTCAGGATCCTATATGGTGTCTACTAACCCTTACTAAATATGGGAAGGAGGCAGGATTGGGGTGGATTATATAGTTCCACCAGTGAAACATTGCACTGTATGATCGAAGCCAAGAAACAAGACATTGAAGGATATGTACTCAATTAAAATGTCTTCATTTTAGAGAAATTCAAAAGCACAGTTGTGTGGAATTCTTTATTACAGGGCGTGTTTTAAAAAAAATAAAAAAATTTAGAGTATCCAATTCATTTTTCCAATTAAGGGGCAATTTAGCGTGACCAATCCATCTACCCTTTTGGGTTGTGGGGGCGAAACCCACGCAAACACGGGGAGAATGTGCAAACTCCACACGGACAGTGACCCAGAGCCAGGATCGAACCTGGGACCTCGGCGCCGTGAGGCAATCGTACTAACCACTTGCGCCAACGTGCTGCCCTCAGGACGTGTTTTTAACTATCTACCTGATGTGTTATATAATTTGTAGTGGAACTTCCTTGCCGTTTCCTGGAGTGTTTTGTCCCAGTGACAGAGTTACCTGTTATACCTTGTTCTAAATTAGATGTGTAATTGTAAGGTTCGATGAAGGGTAGACCTTTGTGCATGGAATCCATTGAGTAGATTATTGCAAAGTTAGCACACAGGCTGCTGCTGCTAAATTTGATGATGAGGTGAATAATTCAAATATATTAACACAAAAAACTTGAAAGGTGGGATTCTTGTTTCTCATATGGATCATCTTTTCTCTCCCCCCACATTCTGAAGTCACTCACTCACGCTGGGCTCCAGTTCCCAGGTGCCTGTATATATTCTGATACCTAACCATCATGTGCGAATCTGAGAAGAGTATTCAACCATCGCGGTAATGTGTCATCATCCAGGGTAGATGTGTATTCCCTACACTGTCTGTTCTTTTTTCATTTGTCCATGCACACTTTAAATGCCTGTGAAGTGATCTGGTTAACGTTCACCGTGAAGCTGCTATCCCACTATATGCTGAACATGCTGCAGGAGGGATAACACCAATGGGATTGTGCTTCTCCAATGTCACACACACTCATTTCTGACCAGCTTCATACCAAATACCGTAAGAGTCTGGAATAACTTCCCTTCACCCTTCCAATAACCAACTCGGATGTTTTTGTTGTTGTTCTAGTGTAGGCCACTCCTGGGGGTTCAAAGACTTCTGGGAAGATGCTGGAGTGTCGTGGTAATATCACTGGACTAGTAATCCAGAAGCTCTGCATGTGCAAATTTGAATCCCACCCTTGTCGTTAATGTATCCCCCCGGGGCCGGTTTAGCTTAGTTGGCTGGACAGCTACATTGTGAGGCCAACATCCCAGGTTCAATTCCCATACACGTTGGTGTTATTCATGAAGGTCTTGCCTTCTCAACCTTGCCCCTTGCCTGAGGTGTGGTGATATTCAGGTTAAATCACCACCTGTCAGTTCTCCCTGTCAAAGAGGAAAGCAGCGTATGGTCATCTGGGACTATAGTGATTTTACTTACTTACTAATCCAGAAGCGCAGGCTGATGCTCAGGGGACATGTGCTCAAATCTCACCATGTCAGTGAGTAGAATTTAAATTCAATTAATAAAATGTGGAATTAAAATGTAATTCATCAGTAATAGCGACCATGAAACTCCCATTGATTGTAATAAACGCCCCGCTGGTTCCCTAATGTCCCATTCAAGAAAGGGAATCTACCATCCTTACCTAGTCTACTGGTGACTCCAGATCTACAGTGATGTGTTTGACTCTCCACTGCCCTCTGAAATGGCCGAGTAATCCACTTAGTTCAGGGTCAATTAGGGTTAGGCAATAAATGCTGGCTTTGTTATGAAAGAATAAATATAAAAATACATCCCCATACAGAGTTTTACTAACAGAGCATAGGCTTACAATCTGGAATCTTCCCGGTTTTAATAGTTCGTACCAATTATTTCAACTTACTAATTAAGACACTTCAAAATCAATTTTCATCTGATGATCATTCCCGATTTGAGTCCTGTGGTTTTACTTTCTCCAAAGTCTTCTCATCGGCTACACCACCGTAAGTATGTTTTTTGGTTTTCTGATTGCCTGCAGTTCTTCAGCAATGCAGTAAAAGCTCCCCATTATAGAACACCTCCTTCGACAATTTAGTTATTGCGGAATGAAAGAATTGGCCCTCTCAGTGAATAGTTGTGTTTGCCAAGGAACTTGCCTGTTATTGTCTTTGGCCTTTAAAGAATCATTGGATATTACATTCAATATAGGACTCGCTTTTGGAATAACCCATGAGGATAAATAGATTTGGTGTAGTGTCACAGTTCTCCATTATCTTCATCAGCCAAAAACAGAAAATGTCTGAAATTCAAGCCCTGAAATGCAGTACATCTGGGCTAGTTTATTCACTCAATATCAGCAACATAAACACAATCTACTTGAGATGTTCCCCTGATGACTTATTGGTTAATTGAAGAATACAGTGTGATGCCAAACAACATAGAAAAGCCATAGACTCTCTCTGGGTATGTGCTGAGTTAGGCAATATCACCCAAAGCTGCAATGGAAGCAGTAAAATTATCCTGTTTTCCAGTAACAGTGAAACAAAGAAAACCCCCATGGGCTCCTGGTTCTCATCAGTAGCCAATGGATCTTGTTAGATAAAATGTATGTACATGCTCAGATGTCAGATGAGAGCATGGTCAATCTGGCTGTTATTCTCCCTACAGTTGAATAGCTTTCTGACATTCACAGTCCAGGGCCACACATGGTAGCTTCACCGAGGTTATACAGATCTTGGGGTTTCGATATCCTGGCAAATATATAGCAAGAAGGCAGTCTAATCCTTCAAGCTATCAAAGAAGAAGCTGCATCTTTTAAAAAATAATAAACTTAAAGTGCCCAATTCTTTTTTAAAATTCCAATTAAGGGGCAATTTAACGTGACGAATCCACCTACCCTGCACATCTTTGGGTTGTGGGGGTGAGACTCACGCAGACATGGGGAGAGTGCGCAACGAGAAGCTGCATCTTAAGACTGGCATTAAGTTCTATTTATTAGTTACAAATCACATCTTATAAAGCCGGGGACATGAACACTTAATAAACATGCATAAGAGTAATCAGAGTTATCTAGTAGTCAAGCAGCAAATCATTAATAGAGAGTTATTTAACATCACGAATAACAAAGATTGCACAAGCAATTGAGTGCCTCATTGCAAATCAGCGTAAACTGAAGCTGAGTACTAATTATAATAGCGACTAGAGTCTGAACTTATCATTTGGTAAGAGATTATTTTAAGAGTATTTTCTAAGACAGCTAACAAGTTAACCATTTTGCACAGCCTGCCTATTAAATAGCTCCATTCTACAAATGTGATTAACATGGTTCAGAGCTCACCCGACCTCATTCTCACAAGTGGCGTGATTGAGACAATCTCCTTCCTTCTCTGGGGTGCAGACAATAGCTTTGGGAATATTGGGTCAACAAAACCCTTTTCAGCAGCAGTGTTATTGATTCCCACTTTGACCTTTTGTACTAACTGAAGTCATCGCACGCACAAGTGAAAATATCTGTGAACTTCACTCTGATCTTACCCTGGTCTCAGGTACCTATAATATTCAGCGGCGCTCTTCTTTGTCTGCAATTAGCCTGACAAGCTGAAGTTGTGTTTTACTTTTTGTCTGAATATACTTTTCTGGATATTTGGAAAAGGAACCTTTCTACATCAGTTAGGCAGTTTCTTACAGAACAAAATTAACTAATTGGACTGCTACTCCTACAATGACAGATAAGTAGCTCACTACAGATGGCCGACCACTGATACTGCCGATGACTACTTATGGCCCAATACTGACCTACTTTAGCGTTGCAGAGTCTCTTACTTTTATATCTTTATTATAAAGGGGGTCTCTCCACATTTGATTAAAGGACGATTGTGGCGTCAGAAGGTCTCACCCCTGCCTTCCACCCTGCAGCCTGAAATGTATAGTGTGGTGCTGTCATTGAGGTGCTAGAACTGTCTTTTCCTCCAGCAGCATTAGATCTATATTTTTTGAAGATCTGTCCATAGTCATGTTGCATTCCTTATTTTCTCAACCAAATGGAGAAAGTTGACATCTTTATGTTCAATTAGTTGTTCCACTGGAGACCTGAGTTGGGGTAATGGGAGTCTCGCTAACGAGGAAGTCTCAATAACAACAAATATAAACCCTCAAGGAAGAAGCTGCATCTGGAGGTTTTATCGCTTTAATTGCTTTATCATCCTCAGAAAGTTCAAGGCCAAAAGCCTGTGGAATGGCTAACTTTAATGGTGTTAGCTAAAAACCTTTTGCCTTGATTTAGTTCAAAAGACGAACTCCATTTTGTGTGTTCGGTGATCAAACTGAAACTGCGGGTGCGATTTAACGGCTGCACTGGACGCAAAGCTGAGCGAGCCGGTTAGATCGCAGGAGAGTCCGAAATATGGAACTGCGCCAGGCACTGATCAGTTTGAGATCTGATCGGCCTGTTCCTTTGGGTGAGATCCGGATCCCGCTACAGAATGGCCAGAAACCAAAAATCACCAATGAAGACCAATCTCCATCCCCTACAGGACCCCCTATCTCACATCCTCCCTCGATCTAACTGGCTCCTCAGCGAGAGGTCACATGGGCGCCCTTTAGCACACCCATTTAAAAACGTGAAGCTATCAAAATGGCTGCTGTCGGGGTCGGAGGAGATGAGTAGACAACGGGGCAAACGGATCTGCTGACCCAGTGCTGGGGGGTGGGGGGAAGGTTGTTTGGGAGATCCCCATGGGGGGCTGGTTTTTTTTGGGGGGGAGGGTCGACCGCCATTGGTGGGGGTTCGCCCCTGTGCTGGGGGATCGAGGTGCTCAGCGGCCGCAGGTCCGACATGCCTCCCTCCCAGATCGTGTACACCCATAACAGGGCAACCTCAGCATCTGCCTGTCCATCTCACTGAACATCCCCAGAACCAGAGCCCAGTCCATGGTAAAATGGTGCAGGTCACTTTAACCCCCAGTGATGGTGGCGGCAAGGCCATCGATAATAGAACATTGCCAATGTTAGTAATGTGAGCACTTCACAGCTCCCAAGTGAATTTCCGTAGGTAGGTGTGCCATGTTGCAGGCGAGTGTGACTGCCTAGCAACCTAATCAGACTGGGAGACCTGGACACTTTGCCTGAACACAAGAGGCTGCAGAACCACAAAGACAGCAGCCAACAAACAAACACCCTAGTGCTGGGCCGCATCAGCGGGGATATTTCCACGACCAGGGGGTTTGTGTGTATGTATCGGCGGGGGGACGGGTACCTGAGCCGGTCCCAGTACTGTCAAAGACACATCCCCCAGTGAACGGGACATGCAGTCAAGGCCTTCAGCCATGGCCGTCACTGACTGAGAAACGCTTTGTACATCACAGTGCTGATGGTGCTCCAGGTTCTCCACTGCGAACGTCGCCCTAGCAGTCTTGGCCTCAGTGCCATGCATTGCCGGCACCATTTCCTGTGCCTGTAGCCTTTGGTACTCCTCCAATCAGCTGTGGACCCACTGGAGTGTCACTGACAACCTCCTCTGAATCTCACGGCCGCACTCTAGCGTCTGCATCAGCTCCGGGATAACCTGCTGCAGAGACTCAGAATCTGACTGGGATTCAGATGGGTCCTGGGATCCAGCAGAACACCAACTGCTGTCGCCCCTGGATATTCCTGTCTCCACCTGATATGCTTCAGCAACTGTCTGGTGCTCATCAGACTGTGCCCCAGACGGTGTGTGTCCCTGCACTGGTAGAGGGTGGGGATGACAGCCGTGACGCATTGATGGTGACATCCTCAGAACCCTTATCTAAGGTGTTATCTTGGACGGCCGGGCAACCCGGATGGGCGGGCACCATTGGATGAAGATCCTGTGGGAGAATGGACATGTAGACAGTGAGAGGGAAGGACCATTATGCATTATGTCTGGCATGAACATGTGACGGGTCATCTGGGGGAGTGCCAGTGGACCCTCACCTCTACGGTGCAAGCCAATCTTGACATCAGTGACCGCCCTATCCTTGACCACCCCTGGCACAGGCATGGTATTGTGCTTGGAGAGGGTTGTGTGGTGCCAACTACAGGGGGGGGGAGTGGTGCCAGGGGGCTGATGCCAACTCACCCATGCAGCCTGGTGGAGATTGCTTAGCGTCTTACGGCACTGGGTGTCAGTCCTCCTGGTGACACTCCCAGTGCTGACGGCTGCTGCCATGCCTCCCAGGCAGCACTGGTAGCTGACCCTCTGACCTCCTCGGGGGAACAGAGTATCCTGTCTGGACTCCACCGCGCCCAACAGGCTGGCCAGGTTGGCATCTCTGAATTGTGGGGCAGGTCTGCACAGTGGCATGGTTGCATGCTGTCTGGGGTTTGCTCTGCGGGATTGGTTTAAGAGCTGCTCCCCCTCATTAGAGGGGAGCTGCTGAGCATGGTCCAGACGAATCAGCTGGTGGGAAAGTCTTTTCCGGCGTAAAGTCCGTGGGGCATCATTAAGTGCCCTAATTAATGTTAGATACCGGTGACGACCTAGCCGGGTCTGCCGTCGGAAAACACCCGGCCATTCTACATGGCCTTTAGTAAGGCTTCAGTTGGCTACATGGATTTCAATAAGGCCTTTGACAAGGTGCCTCATGGCAGTCTGGTACAGAAGGTGAAGTCACACGGGATCAGAGGTGAGCTGGCAAGATGGCTACAGAACTGGTTTGGTTATAGAAGACAGGGCGTAGCAATGGAAGAGTGCTTTTCTGAATGGAGGGCTGTGACTAGTGGTGTTCCGCAGGGATCAGTGCTGGGACCTTTGCTGTTTGTAGTTTATATAAATGATTTGGAGGAAAATGTAACTGGTCTGATTAGTAAGTTTGTGGACAACACAAAGGTTGGTGGAATTGCGGATAGCGATGAGGACTGTCGGAGGATACAGCAGGGCATAGATCGGTTGGAGACTTGGGTGGTGAGATGGCAGATGGAGTTTAATCCTGACAAATGTGAGGTAATGCATTTTGGAAGGTCTAATACATATAGGAAATATACAGTAAATGGCAGAGCCCTGAAGAGTACTGATAGGCAGGGATCTGGGTGCACAGCTATACAGGTCATTAAAAGTGGTAACGCGGGTGGAGAAGGTAGTCAGAAGACATACGGCTTGCTTGCCTTCATCAGCCAGGCCAATGAGTTTAAAAATTGGCAAGTCGTGTTGCAGCTTTATAGAACTTTAGTTAAGCCGCACTTGGAATATAGGCCGGGATTCTCCCTTCTGGGGACGAAGTCCCCACGCCAGCATAACTGCCGCACTTTCGGGGGCTAGGTGGACGGCGGAGTGATTGGCGCCGCTCCAGCCGCTGCCGAAGGGACGGCGCGAGTTTGTGGATGCGCGGAACCGGCGCTGTGGTTCCGCGCATGCGCAGACCGGCCGGCGTATTTTGCCGCATGTGCGGGGGGTTCTCTTCTCTGCGCCAGCCATGGCGGGACAGCCACCGTGGGGGCCCCTCTTGGGGCGGATCCTCCCGCGCCCCCCGAGGACCGTCCCCGCCGACTTACCTGTCAGGTCCCGCCAGTCCGTGAGTTGAGTGATTCATGCCGGCGGGATTGGCCCAAAACAGACGGCTGCCCGGCCCATCGGGGCCCGGAGAATTGCCGGGGGGAGGGGAGCTGCCAATGGCCCCCGACTGGCGTGGTGTGAATCCCGCCCCCGCCCCAAAAAACGGCGCTGGAGAATACGGCAGCCAGTGGCGGGGCGGCAGGGCGGGATTCGTGCTTCCCCCCTGGAGATTCTCTGACTCAGCGGGTGGTCGGAGAATCCCGCCCATTGTGTTCAATTGTGATCACCACACTACCAGGAGGATGTGGAGGCTTTGGAGAGGGTACAGAAAAGATTTACCATCATGTTGCCTGGAATGGAGGGCATTAGCTATGAGGAGAAGTTGGAGAAACTTTGGTTTGTTCTCACTGGAACGACAGAGGTTGAGGGGCGTCTTGATAGAAGTCTACAAGATTATGAGGAGCATGGACAGAGTGGATAGTCAGAAGCATTTTCCCAGGGTGGAAGATTCAATTAATCTTTATTATTGTCACAAGTAGGCTTACATTAACACTGCAATGAAGTTACTGTGAAAAGCTCCTAGTCGCCACACTCCGCCGGCTGTTCGGGTACACTGAGGGAGAATTCACAATGCCCAGATTACCTAACAGTGTGTCTTTCAGGGAGGAAACCGGAGCACCTGGAGGAAACCCACGCAGACACTGGGAGAATGTGCAGACTCTGCATAGACAGTGACCCAAGCCTGGAATCGAACCTGGGACCCTGGCGCTGTGAAGCAACAGCGCTAACCACTGTGCTAAGGGGCACAGGTTTAAGGTGCGAGGGGCAAGGTTTAAAGGAGATGTACGAGGCAAGTTTTTTTACACAGCGGGTGGTGGGAGTCTGGAGCTCGCTGCCGGGGGAGGTAGTGGAAGCAGACCCGATAGTGACTTTTAAGCGATGTCTTGACAAATACATGAATAGGATGGGATTAGAGGAACATGGTCCCCGGAAGGGTGTGGGGTTTTAGTTCAGATGGGCAGCATGGTTGGTGCAGGCGAGGGCTGAAGGGCCTTTCCATGTGCTGTAATTTTCTTTGTTCTTTGTTCTATTCCCGCTTGTTATCACACTTAGAAACCTTTCCGTTAGATCTCACCCTCCATTTACATACATTTTTGGTTATTTCCCCGATGAACCTCAATAAGGCATCCTTCAACAAAGTATGCAGCACTGCTCCTACAACGTACTAGTGCACTGCTGGTGGAAAGGGAAGTCAGCAACATGCTGGAAAAGAAGGGCAAAACATTTGTGGAAACTAGACATTTTAACCGTTTGCATACTGCACGATTTTGTTAGAGATTGTGGGCGGGATTCTCCGACCCCACGGCAAGTCGGATAATCGTTGCCGGGCTGCTCGAATTGCGCCCCGCCGCCCCGACGTCATTGGGGCCGGCGTGGTCGGTGCAGCGCAGACAACGGAGACACCGCACATGAGCGGAAATCGCACCGGCGTGAACCGCTCCAGCGCCCTGCTGGCCCCCTGTAGAGGCCAGAATTGCTGATCCTGGGGCCGTGTTGACGCCGTCGAGAAACGCAACGGTGTTTCCGACGGCATCAACACTTAGCCTCAGGATCAGAGAATCCCGCCCCGTGAATTTGATTCTCAGACATACTGGGTGACTGCAGTAGTTTTTGTAATTGTGGCAATATTGTGAAGTTCAGTTTGGAGTTTAGATCTCTTGTATGAAATTATTTCATCAGTATTTTCATGGAACATAGGAACAGGAGGAGACTATTCAGCCCGCATAGAGCATTCCAGGAGCGGTCTAAGCAAGTTCCTATATAATTGAAGCAAGACCTCGCCACTCCTGTACTCAAGTCCTCCTGCAATAAAGGCTGGAGAGTTGTTGTTGATGTGTTTGTAACTCATGAATAAATATTGGAACATACTGTAACATTCTCAAAAAGAAGGAAAGGTTCATTGGGCCAAATAAATTCAGACCTTTTTGTTAGATCAAAGCCAACCGATTGACTTGCCACAACGTATCTTAATCTCTTCTCAATCAAGGGTCTTGTATTGAGTTAATTTATCATGTCTCATTCAAGGTCACAATATGTGTCTTAGTGGCCAGCATACTTGCCTCTGAGTCAGGACTTGTAGGTTCCAGCCCAATTCAGAAAATTGAGCTTAAAATCTAAGCTGACTTTCCAGAGCAATTCTGAGGCTGGACAGTTTGAGCTGCTGGTTTTTGGTGAGCTGTTAATTCTGTCCTCTCAGGTAGACATAATAGATCCCATGTAATCAATTTAAAGAGGAGCATTGGAATCTTCACTGTGTCCTAATTTATATTTATTCCTCAATGAATAGAACTAAAAAGAAGATTAACCAATCACTATTTCTTTGGAGGGGTCATGGTCTCCATGGTGGGGAGGGGGCCTTTAATGTAACTTTGAGATTGGGGGGGCCCTGATCTCAAAGTCCTGGCGTCGCTGGCATGTTTAGACATCTCCCCCTCTCCCTCTAGCTGGCTGTTTGATCCTTACCAGCTCTTTGAAATTGCACAGAGTGTTGTTAAATCTGGTGAGAAAATTCTGAGAAGCCAGTGAGTTTCACACAGCTTTTCTCACCTGATCCAGCGCCCTGTGCAATTTTGGTAAAATTGTGTCCATTTTGACTCCTGTATCAGCTTTCTGAAAGAACTATCCAATTAATCTGACTCCCTTTCTCTTTGTGACTAACGAACAATATTTTTCTTTCCAAAATATGTATACTTTTTGAAAGTTTAAAAAAAAAAAAAAATTTTAGAGTACCCAATTACTTTTTTCCAATTAAGGGGCAATTTAGCGTGGCCAATTCACTTATCCTACACATCTTTGGGTTGTGGGGACAAGACCCACGCAGACACGGGGAAAATGTGCAAACTCTACACAGACAGTGACCCGGGACCAGGATTGAATCCGGGTCCTCGAAACTGTGAGGCCGCAGTGCTAACCACTACACCGCTGTGCCGACCTTACTTTTTGAAAGTTATCAATGAATCTGTTTCCACCACCGTACAGGCAGGCATTCCAGATGATAACATGACAAGATGTACTTTTGTTCCCCCCACATTGCCACTTACCTTAAATTTATGTCCTCTGGTGACTGACCTTATGCTGCTGGAAATATTTACTCCGTCAAAACTCCTTGTCATTTTGAACATCACCTAAATCAATTTCTCTGCTCCAAGAAGAATATAGTTTTTCTGTCTCTCAGCATAATTGAACTCTTTCTTGCAATTCTAGTAATTCTCCACTGCAATATCTCAAACATCCTGACACCCTTCTTAAAGGATGGTGAACAACCTTTGAGCACAATCCTCCACCTGAGGCCTCACGAGTATTTTATAAAGGTTCAGCACAACTACCTTGCTTTTGTGCCTCTGTTTGAAAAGCCGAGGATCTTTAAAGCCTTTCCAACAGCCTTCACAACTCTACTGTCACCTTCAAAGACTTGTACGTGGAAGTTGTACTCCTTCAAATATGAATCTTTGCGAGCACTGCTCACAGTCGACAAGATACATCAAAATACTCATCTGCACTGTTGACCATATTTTAATGTATTTGGACATCGTTGCTATCTGTTCTTTAGTCCTTAGGCTACATAGTCATCCAACCAAAGGCAAATGCACTGAGTCCAAATATGTGGAATACATTTAGTGTGAGCAATAGATTTTTAACTGCCATTTTTCCAGTGCTCTTGATTATTAAAATGAAACTGAAGACAATTATACGTTTAAGATGTGAAATGAAGCAAGCTCGGTGATGTAAACCAATTATCAATGCACGCTGTAATATGGCAAAACAATAGGGGGTCACTTGTTTCAGTGACAATGTAAAAGGCAAGTTAGATCTTGCTATGAATTTTGCTGTCTAATAGTGCAGAGCGAGTCTAATGTGGTATGCAAAATTGTGCTGGTATATGAAACCCTTCGTAACGTATTTGGCACAGAATTTCGCGCCCCCAAGATGTCATCAGCATTTAAAGAGAAAACATTCAAGCTCTGCAGAACCCTCAGCTACTAAATATATAACCAATTACAAGCTAAGCTGTGCAAGCTGGGAAAGTCCTAGATCTGATCCTCGGGGCTGGGTTTTCCGTCCCGACTCAGGATGGAGCTGAAACGGAACTCTGCTGAGGATGGGTGACAGTCGGGTGCGAGGGGGGTTGAAAAGTTGAGAAATAGGAACAGGAAGAGGCCATCAGATCACTCGATTCTGCTCCGCCACTCATTAAGATCAAGACCAATCAGATTGTGGCTTCAATTCCACTTCCCTTCCTGTTACCCAGAAGCCTCAACTCTCTTCATGGTCAAAAATCTGTCTAACTAACCATAAATAGATTCAATGACCCAGCATTCACTGCTCTCTGAGGAAGAGAATTCCAAAGATAAATGTCCCTCTGAGAGAAACAAATTCTCCTCATCTCGGTATTAACCGGGAGACTCTTTAGACTGGATCTTCGCAATAACAGAGAGCCTCTTTGTCAGCTACCATTTTCATGGGGGCTACAATGTGGGTGGGTAGCAGGTTTCGTGAAGGGAGCTGCCCATATGAATCAGCAGCTGCCTCTATTCTTATCTGATTTTGCTGACTTTGGTGTGTGAAATACAACATACTCAGGTTAGACTGGGTGCACATCTGAACTTTGCAGATGTGTTTTAGATATCCAGAGCACCCTATCGAAGAGGTGGAGGGAGCCTCTGCCCAAATGTTGAATGAACTGCCCCAGAAGGGGAAAATATTCATTAGGAGCTGCTTGGCTTTGACCAAGGGGAGTTGGAGGGTGCGGCTGCTGGACTTGGCAGGGCAGTTTCTTTTGCCTCTACTGATTCGTGCACCGAGGTGGCAATAAGAGCTTTGTGCTTGAGAAGGGCTCAATGCACTTTGATTGATTGATTTGATTTATTGTCACATGTACCGAAGTACAGTGAAAAGTATAAAAGTATTTTTCTGCGGCCGAGGGAACGTACACAGTATGTCCATAGTAGACAAAAGAATAATCAATAGAGAACATTGACAAATAAGACCATAAGACCATAAGACATGGGGAGCGGAAGTAAGGCCCTTCGGCTCATCGAGTCCACTCCACCATTCAATCATGGCTGATTTCAACTCCATTTACCTGCTCTCTCTCCATAGCCCTTAATTCCTCGGGAAATCAAGAATTTATCAACTTCTGTCGTAAAGACACTCAACCGCCCTCTGTGGCAATGAATTCCACAGACCCACCACTCTCTGGCTGAAGAAATTTCTCCTCATCTCCTTTCTAAAGTGACTCCCTTTTATTCTAAGGCTGTGCCCCCGGGTCCTAGTCTCCCCTGCTAATGGAAACAACTTGCCTACGTCCACCCTATCTAAGCCATTCATTATCTTGTAAATTTCTATTAGATCTCCCCTCAACCTCCTAAACTCCAATGAATATAATCCCAGGATCCGCAGACGTTCATCGTATGTTAGGCCTACCATTCCTGGGATCATCCGTGTGAATCTCCGCTGGACCCGCTCCAGTGCCAGTATGTCCTTCCTGAGGTGTGGGGCCCAAAATTGCTCAGAGTATTCTAAATGGGGCTTAACTAATGCTTTATAAAGCTTCAGAAGTACATCCCTGCTTTTATATTCCAAGCCTCTTGAGATAAATGACAACATTGCATTTGCTTTCTTAATTACGGACTCAACCTGCAAGTTTACCTTTAGAGAATCCTGGACTAGGACTCCCAAGTCCCTTTGCACTTCAGCATTATGAATTTTGTCACCGTTTAGAAAATAGTCCATGCCTCTATTCTTTTTTCCAAAGTGCAAGACCTCGCACTTGCCCACGTTGAATTTCATCAGCCATTTCTTGGCCCACTCTCCTAAACTGTCTAAATCTTTCTGCAGCCTCCCCACCTCCTCCATACTACCTGCCCCTCCACCTATCTTTGTATAATCGGAAAACTTAGCCAGAGTGCCCCCAGTCCCATCATCTAGATCGTTAATATATAAAGAGAACAGCTGTGGCCCCAACACTGAACCCTGCGGGACACCACTCGTCACCGGTTGCCATTCCGAAAAATAACCTTTTATCCCAACTCTCTGCCTTCTGCCTGACAGCCAATCGTCAATCCATGTTAGTACCTTGCCTCGAATACCATGGGCCCTTATTTTACTCAATCCATGTTAGTACCTTGCCTCGAATACCATGGGCCCTTATTTTACTCAGCAGTCTCCCGTGAGGCACCTTATCAAAGGCCTTTTGGATGTCAAGATAGATAACATCCATTGGCTCTCCTTGGTCTAACCTATTTGTTATCTCTTCAAAGAACTCTAACAGGTTTGCCAGGCACGACCTCCCCTTACTAAATCCATGCTGACTTGTCCTAATCCGACCCTGCACTTCCAAGAATTTAGAAATCTCATCCTTAACAATGAATTCTAGAATCTTGCCAACAACCGAGGTTAGGCTAATTGGCCTATAATTTTCCATCCTTTTTCTTGTTCCCTTCTTGAACAGGGGGGTTACAACAGCGATTTTCCAAACCTCCGGGACTTTCCCTGGTTCCAGTGACTTTTGAAAGATCATAACTAACGCCTCCACTATTTCTTCAGCTATCTCCTTTAGAACTCTAGGGTGTAGCCCATCTGGGCCTGGAGATTTATCAATTTTTAGACCTCTTAGTTTCTCTAGCACTTTCTCCTTTGTGATGGCTACCATATTCAACTCTGCCCCCTGACTCTCCTGAATTGTTGGGATATTACTCATGTCTTCTACTGTGAAGACTGACGCAAAGTACTTATTTAGTTCCTCAGCTATTTCCTTGTCTCCCATCACTAGATTACCAGCGTCATTTTGGAGCGGCCCAATGTCTACTTTTGCCTCCCGTTTTTTAATGTATTTAAGAAACTTTTACTATCATTCCTAATGTTACTGACTAGCCTACCTTCATATTTGATCCTCTCTTTCCTTATTTCTCTCTTTGTTATCCTCTGTTTGTTTTTGTAGCCTTCCCAATCTTCTGACTTCCCACTACTCTTTGCCACATTATAGGCTTTCTCTTTTGCTTTGATGCATTCCCTGACTTCCTTTGTCAGCCATGGTTGCCTAATCCCCCCTCTGATAACCTTTCTTTTCTTTGGGATGAACCTCTGTACTGTGTCCTCAATTACTCCCAGAAACTCCTGCCATTGCTGTCCTACTGTCTTTCCCACTAGGCTCTGCTCCCAGTCGATTTTCGTCAGTTCCTCCCTCATGCCCCTGTAGTTACCTTTATTTAACTGTAACACCTTTACATCTGATTCTACCTTCTTTCTTTCAAATTGGAGATTGAATTCTACCATATTATGATCACTGCCTCCTCAGTGTTCCCTTACTTTAAGATCTTTTATCAAGTCTGACTAATTACATAACACTAAGTCCAGAATGACTTGTTCCCTCGCGGGCTCCATCACAAGCTGTTCCAAAAAGCCCTCCTGTGAACATTCAATGAATTCCCTTTCTTTGGGTCCACTGGCAACATTATTTACCAAGTCCACCTGCATATTGAAGTCCCCCATGATCACTGTGACCTTGCCTTTCTGACATGCACTTTCTATTTCGTGGTGCATTTTGTGCCCCTGGTCCTGACCACTGTTAGGAGGCCTGTACATAACTCCCATTATGTTTTTTTGCCTTTGTGGTTCCTCAACTCTACCCACACAGACTCCACATCATCTGACCCTATGTCGTTTAGTGCGATTGATTTAATTTCATTCCTCATTAACAAGGCAACCCCACCCCCTCTGCCCACCTCTCTGTCTTTTCGATAGGTTGTGAATCCCTGGATGTTTAAATGCCAGTCCTGAACCCCCTGCAACCACGTCTCTGTGGTGCCTACCACATCATACCTGCCAGTCACAATCTGGGCCACAAACTCATCTACCTTGTTCTGTACACTGCGCGCATTTAAATATAGCACCTTTAATTCTCTATTGACCGTCCCTTTTTGTTTTCTTAGTGTGGTGGACCTTGGTTTACTGAGCCTTTCCGTACGCTGTGTCATATTTTGCGAGATGGGGACTATCGTAACCTCTCCTGAGTTCTGTCTTTTCGTGCTTTTTTGTACTCCTAAGCAGCTACGCTTCCCACTGATTACTTCACCTCTTGGTTCCCTGACTTTCCCTTCCCCCCCCAATCTCTAGTTTAAAGTCCTATTGACCACCCTATTTACTCTTTTCGCCAGAACACTGGTCCCAGCTCGGTTCAGGTGGAGACCATCCCAATGGTATAGGTCCCCCCTGTCCCAAAACTGATGCCAGTGTCCCATGAAAAGGAACCCCTCTTTCCCACACCACTCTTTCAGCCACGTGTTAACTTCCCTTATTCTTGCCCCCCCTATGCCAATTTGCACGTGGCTCGGGCAGTAATCCGGAGATTATGACCCTTGAGGACCTGTTTTTTAATTTGAATCCTAGCTCTTTATAATCTCACAACAGGTCCTTTTTCCTAGACTTGCCTATGTTGTTGGTACCGACATGGACCACGACAACTGGATCCTCCCCCTCCCTCTCCAGTATCCTTTCAAGCCGGTCAGAGATGTCCCGCACCCTAGCACCGGGCAGGCAACATACCATGTGGGAATCTTTATCCTGCTCACAAAGGATACTATCTATCCCCTACAACTACAACTTGCCTATTTACTCCCTCCCCTTGAATGGCCTGCTGAACCATCGTGCCTTGGTCAGCTGACTCATCCTTCCTGCAGCCCTGTTCGCCATCCACACAGGGAGCAAGTGCCTCGTACCTGTTGGACAGGGTCAAGGGCTGAAACTCCTGAGTTCCTGACTGCTTGTTCCCTTTCCCTGCCTGACTTGCAGTCACACTCTGCTGTCCCTGGCCACTGGCAGGATTTAAACTACTTACTCTGACAGGTGTGACTGCCTCCTGAAACACAGTGTCCAGGTAAGTCTCCCCCTCCCGGATGTGCCTCAGTGTTTGAAGCTCAGACTCCAGCTTATCAACTCTGAGCTGGAGCTCTTCGAGCAGCCAACACTTACTGCAGATGTGGTCGCTGTAGCTCGCAATGGGATCTGCCAGCTCCCACATCAAGCAGCTCAAGCACATCACCTGACCAGCCATTTCTAATTAATTAATTAGTTTAATTTAAGTTTACGAGTTTAGCTGTGTTTTTTAAGAAATTTGGGGCAGATTTGCTATCAACCAATCAAATAGATCATAGAATTTACAGTGTAGAAATGGTACATCGACAACAGTGATTGTTTACAGTGCAGAACAAGGGGCCAAACAAAGCAAATACATGAACAAGGGCAGCTAAGGGCGTCGTGAATAGTGTTCTTACAGGGAACAGATCAGTCCGAGGGGGAGTCATTGAGGAGTCTTGTAGCTGTGGGGAAGAAGCTGTTCCTATGTCTGGATGTGAGGGTCTTCAGACTTCTGTACCTTCTGCCTGATGGAAGGGTCTGGAAGAAGGCAATGCCTAGGTGGGAGGGGTCTCTGATAATGCTATCTGCCTTCCTGAGGCAGTGGGAGGTGTACACAGAATCAATGTGGGGGTGGCAAGCTTGTGTGATGTGTTGGGCTGAGTTCACCACACTCTGCAGTTTCTTCCGCACTTTGTGTCAAGGAATATATTAGATGGGCATACTACCCTCACACATAGAGGCCATATGCGCCAGTCAACGTGAGCAGCCGTAGTCCAGAGGGAGGGCACAAGGTTAGGAGGAAGAGGCAGTGCCAGGAAGCAGGAGGAAGAGAGGGAGGCCAACCAGGTATTTTCCTATGGGATTTGGGGCACTGACCTCGGATCTCTATATGACAGAGAGCCAGTGCCAAAGGCAATGGAGGTTTACCAAAGAGAAAATGCTGGAAAATCTCAGCAGGTCTGGCAGCATCTGTAGGGAGAGAAAAGAGCTAACGTTTCAAGGAGGTAGTGATGGGCAAGCTAATGGGGCTAAAGGTAGACAAGTCTCCTGGACCTGATGGAATGCATCCCAGAGTGCTAAAAGAGATGGCTAGGGAAATTGCAAATGCACTAGTGATAATTTACCAAAATTCACTAGACTCTGGGGTGGTCCCGGCGGATTGGAAATTAGCAAACGTGACACCACTGTTTAAAAAAGGAGGTAGGCAGAAAGCGGGTAATTATAGGCCAGTGAGCTTAACTTCAGTAGTAGGGAAGATGCTGGAATCTATCATCAAGGAAGAAATAGCGAGGCATCTGGATGGAAATTGTCCCATTGGGCAGACGCAGCATGGGTTCATAAAGGCAGGTCGTGCCTCACTAATTTAGTGGAATTTTTTGAGGACATTAACAGTGCGATAGATAACGGGGAGCCAATGGATGTGGTATATCTGGATTTCCAGAAAGCCTTTGACAAGGTGCCACACAAAAGGTGACTGCATAAGATAAAGATTAAGGGGAAAGTAGTAGCATGGATAGAGGATTGGTTAATTAATAGAAAGCAAAGAGTGGGGATTAATGGGTGTTTCTCTGGTTGGCAATCAGTAGCTAGTGGTGTCCCTCAGGGATCAGTGTTGGGCCCACAACTGTTCACAATTTACATAGATGATTTGGAGTTGGGGACCAAGGGCAATGTGTCCAAGTTTGCAGACGACACTAAGATAAGTGGTAAAGCAAAAAGTGCAGAGGATACTGGAAGTCTGCAGAGGAATTTGGATAGGCTAAGTGAATGGGCTAGGGTCTGGCAGATGGAATACAATGTTGACAAATGTGAGATTATCCATTTTGGTAGGAATAACAGCAAAAGGGATTATTATTTAAATGATAAAATATTAAAACATGCTGCTGTGCAGAGAGACCTGGGTGTGCTAGTGCATGAGTCGCAAAAAGTTGGTTTACAGGTGCAACAGGTGATTAAGAAGGCAAATGGAATTTTGTCCTTCATTGCTAGAGGGATGGAGTTTAAGACTAGGGAGGTTATGCTGCAATTGTATAAGGTGTTAGTGCGGCCACACCTGGAGTATTGTGTTCAGTTTTGGTCTCCTTACTTGAGAAAGGACGTACTGGCACTGGAGTGTGTGCAGAGGAGATTCACTAGGTTAATCCCAGAGTTGAAGGGGTTGGATTACGAGGAGAGGTTGAGTAGACTGGGACTGTACTCGTTGGAATTTAGAAGGATGAGGGGGGATCTTATAGAAACATATCAGATTATGAAGGGAATAGATAGGATAGATGCGGGCAGGTTGTTTCCACTGGCGGGTGAAAGCAGAACTAGGGGGCATAGCCTCAAAATAAGGGGAAGTAGATTTAGGACTGAGTTTAGGAGGAACTTCTTCACCCAAAGGGTTGTGAATCTATGGAATTCCTTGCTCAGTGAAGCAGTAGAGGCTCTTTCATTAAATGTTTTTAAGATAAAGATAGATAGTTTTTTGAAGAATAAAGGGATTAAGGGATTATGGTGTGCGGGCCGGAAAGTGGAGCTGAGTCCACAAAAGATCAGCCATGATCTCATTGAATGGTGGAGCAGGCTCGAGGGGCCAGCTGGCCTACTCCTGCTCCTAGTGTTTATGTTCTTATGTTCTAAATCCAGATGACCCTTTGTCAAAGCTATAAGACAGAGAAAGTGGGAAATATTTATACTGTGGAGTGAGAATGAAAGATGAGTCATAGCCGCAGAATCCCAGAAAAATGGGGTGCTAATAACCACAGAAACCACGGGGAAAGAGGGCAATTGGCAGTCCCCAGAGATTACAAAAGGTGTGAAAGGCCAAACAGCAGAAAAACTAACATCAGAGAATAAACTGTGACAGATGTAGATGTGGGGGGAGGGAAAGGGGGAAGCAAAGGGAATAAAGGGTAAGGAAAGGTGGATAAGATGGGGGGGGGGTGTTAAATATATATATTTAAGACAAGAGAGAAAGAAATGTAAAAGACAGTTAAAATGAAATGGGATGAAAACAAAGAGGTCGAGGTGGGGTAGAGCTAATCATCTGAAGTTGTTGAATTTGATGTTGAGACCGAAAGGCTGTAGTGTACCTAACTGGAAAATGAGATGTTGTTTCTCCGTTGAGCTTCACTGGAACATTGCAGCAGGCCAAGGACAGACATGCAAGCATTGGGAATGTCAGGGTCCTGAATGCGAACAGGCCGAAGGTGCTCAGCAAAGCGATCACCCAGTCTGCATTTGGTATCTCCAATATAGAGGAGACCACATTGGGAGCAGCAAGAGGTGCAGGTGAAACGCTGTTTAACCTGGAATGAGTGTTTTGGGCCTGGGATGTTAAGCATGGAAGAGGTAAAGGGGAAGGTGTTACACCTTCTGCGATTGCATGGGGAGGTGCCATGGGTGATGGGAGAGGAGTTGAGTATGGTGGAGGAGTGGGCTAGATTATCTCTGAGGGAACGGTCTCCGCGGAATGCTGGCAATGGAGGTTTAGCTGTGATGTGGTGATGGACATATGTCACATGGTCCAGCCACAACCCGAGCCACACTCTGTTGACCCCCATGCCCTGCCAGTGGCTGGAAAGCTAACTGTCACTCTTAATTTTTATTCTTCAAGCTCTTTCCAGGACTCGACAGGAGACCTGTCTGGTATATCCCAGTTGGCAGCACACAGTTGCGTTAAAGTATAGCTAATGCCCTTTTGCTTATGTGAGCATCACATTAATTTCCTGTTGATTTGGCATCTCAGACTCAGAAAGTCATGGCTTTTGCCGGATTAGCAGAGCCTTCAAGGCTGCAAACAGATCGTTTGTAACCACAACAAGGTGTTCCTATAAGTCTGTGCAAATTTCCCTGGTAGCTGCCACAACTCCTGTGTACTGTGGAGTTCCCAACTCCCTCGACTATTTCATGCACAGTTGCAGGTCCTCAGAACATGGCTGCTCATCTATTCTACCGCCAATTTTCCATGCTATCCCCATATCCATTGATATCTTTGGTATGCAGAAATCTACCAATTTCTGTCTTGAACATGCTCAATGATTGAGCTTCCACTGTCCTCTTGGGCTACAGAATTCCAAAGGTTCACCACTCTTTCGTGAAGAAATTCCATTCTGTGTTTACTGGTTTTAGACTTGCCAGCCAGGGGAAACATCCTAGCTACATCTACCCTGTCGCATCCTGTAAGAATTTTGTAAGTTTCAATCAGCTCACCTCGCATTCTTTGAAACTACACGGAATACAGGCCTGTTTTCTTCAATTCCTCCACCTAGGCAATCATGCCATCCCAGGGATTAGTCTGGTGCGCCTTTGTTGTACTCCCCATATGGCAAGTTTATCTTTCCTTAGATAAGGAGATGAAAACTGTGCACAGTACTTCCAAGTCATCAAGACTTTTGCAATTGCAGCAAGAAATCGTTACTTCTGCACTCAAATTCCCTTATGATGAAGGTCGATTACCATTTGCCTTCCTAATTGCTTACTGTATCTGCATGCAAGTGTTTAGTACCTCATGAACAAAGACAACCAAGTTCCTTTGGACATCAACACTTCCCCACCTCTCACCATTTAAGAAATACTCTGCCTTCCTGTTTTTCTGCCATAGTGGATAAAGTCACACGTATTCACACAATATTTCATCTGCCATGTCCTCACTCAGTCACTTAGCCTTTCCAAGTCCTCTTGAAGCGTCCTTGCATTTTCCTCGCAATTTACATTCCCAGCTAACTTAGTGTCTTGATTCTTCAAATTAAGAACTCCTCTTACTAATGTACTGATCTCATCCATATTAACAGTGCTAATCCACCTCCTTTTTCTTTTCACCTAATCTTTTTAAATGATGAATATAATTGAATATTTAGTTCTCAGTCTTGGTCATCCTGTAATGGCAATTAAGTCAATCACATTTACATTTATTTGTGCCTTCAAATCATCTACCTTGTTGATAATGCTGTGTGAATTCAGATAGAGTGCCCTTAACTTTGTCTTTTTCATATTATTCCACATTCAGATCCTATTTGATGCTTACCCTTTGCCTGACTTCTAATATTGTTTACCACTTTTCAACTACCTGTTGCCAGTTTTGCTTTCCTCTAATCTGAGATCCCTCTCTCTCCCCTACCAATCTAATTGAAATCTTCCTCAACAACACTTGCAAATCTCCCAGCGAGGCCTCAGGACCCTCCTACGCCATTTCTCCAGGCATATGTTCAATCGCTCAACCTACATATTCCTAGCACATGGCACTGCGAAAAATCCTGAGATTACTGCTTTTGAAGTCCTGCTTCTTAATTTCTTTCCTGACTTCTTAAATGCTATCAGGATAATCATCCCTCTTTCTACCTATGTTGCTGCCACCTATGTGGACCATGGCCTCTCGCTGTTCAACCTCCCCTGGAAAAAATGTCCTGCTGCTTTTCTGTGACACATTTGACTCTGGTACCAGGGAAGCGACATATCATCCTGCAGTCATACATACGGCCACAGAAATGCCTGCCTGTTTTCCTAACTAATGAATCCCCTTAGCTAACCATCAAATCCCCTTACCCCAGCAAGGATATCCAGAATACCTGGGCAGCACGGTGTCAGAGTGGTTAGCGCTGCTGCCTCACAGTGCCAGAGACCCGGGTTCAGTTCAGGCCTTGGGTGCCTATGAGTGGAGTTTGCACATTCTCCCTGTGTCTGGGTGGGATTCCTCCTTGAATATCATTGGAGTTTCACTCACCCAGGCAAATGGGGAGTATTCCAGAGCAATCTTGACTTGCGACTTGTAGATGGTGGACAGGCTTTTTGGAATCAGAATTCCTAGCCTCTGACCTGCTCTTGCAGCTGATGATGATAATGCTGATGAATGTCAAAGGGGTGAAGTTAAACACTCTAATATGGAGATGGTCATTGTCTGTCACTTGAGTGGTGTGAATATTTGTTGCCCCTTATCAGCCTAGGGGAAGCAGTGGCACAGTGGTATTTTTGCTGGACTAGTAATCCAGTAATGCTCTGTAGCTACTACGGCAGACAGTGAAATTTAAGAAACTCAATTGGCGGGATTCTCCGGCAACCAGAGAAGCCTGCCCGAGGTCAATGGATTTTTCCATTGTTGGCGTCTCCTTGCAGCAGGCAGGGTGGAAGAATCCAGTCCAATATCTTATAAGTCTAATGATGACCATGAAGCCATTGTCAATTGTCAGCTGATTCACTGATGTCCTTTAGGGGAGGAACTTATCTACATGTGACTCGAGACCTACAGAACTACCAGTTGACTCTTACATGCCCTCAGAAATGGCTAGCAAGCCAGTCAGCTGTATTCACGCACTACAGGAGGAAAGAAACCGCTCAGACCACCTGATGGCATTGACCACTATTGTCTAGTAGGACAAGAGCAGCAAATACCTGGGAATGTCACAACCTGGAAGCTCCCCTCAAAGTCGCCCACCATCTTGACTTGGAAATATATCACTGTTCCTTCACTGTCGCTGAACCAAAATCCTGGAACTCCTTCCCTAACAGGACTGTGGGTGTACCTACACCTCAGGGACTGCAGGAGATAGTTCACCACTTTTTGATGGGCAACCAAGGATGGGCAATAAATGTGGGCCATGCCCACATCCTGTAAATGAATTGAAAAAATGTCCAACCTGAATGTTGTCCAGGGATCTTGCTGCATGGTGGTTGTGAACTGCTTCAGTTTCTGTGGAATTGCAGCTGCAATCATCAGCCAACCCCACTTTTGACATAATGAGCACAGTAAGAAGTCTTACAACACCAGGTTAAAGTCCAACAGGTTTGTTTCGAATCACTAGCTTTCGGAGAACTCCTCCTTCCTCAGGTGAATGAAGAGGTAGGTTCCAGAAACAGTCAAAGATGCAATACAATACTTTGAATGTGAGTCTTTGCAGGTAATTAAGTCTTTACATGTCCAAACGGAGCAACTGGAGAGAGGGGTAACCCCAGGTTAAAGAGGTGTGAATTGTCTCAAGCCAGGACAGTTGGTAGGATTTCGCAAGCCCAGGCCAGATGGTGGTGGATGAATGTAATGTGACATGAATCCAAGATCCCGGTTGAGGCCGTACTCGTGTGCGGAACTTGGCTATAGGTTTCTGCTTGGCGATTCTGCGTTGTCGCACGTCCTGAAGGCCGCCTTGGAGAATGCTTACCCGAAGATCAGAGCATGAATGCCCTTGACTGCTGAAGTGTTCCCCGACTGGAAGGGAAAATTCCTGCCTGGCGATTGTCGCGCGATGTTCCTTTCATCCGTTGTCGCAGCATCTGCATGGTCTCGTCAATGTACTACGCTTCGGAACATAATGGGAGAGGGAAGATCATTGATGAAGCTGCCAAAGATGGTTATGCCTAAAACATTGTCCTGAGGAACCCCTGCAATGATGCCCTGGGCTAAGATGGTTGGCCTCCAATAACAACAACCATGTTCATTGGTGCTAATAACTTCGGCCAATGATCCCCCTGATTCCCACTGACTTCAGTTCCAGTAGGTCTCCTGATGTCACATTCAGTCAAA
Organism: Scyliorhinus torazame; assembly: GCF_047496885.1. Taxonomy (NCBI): domain Eukaryota; kingdom Metazoa; phylum Chordata; class Chondrichthyes; order Carcharhiniformes; family Scyliorhinidae; genus Scyliorhinus; species Scyliorhinus torazame. The sequence goes on along the minus strand of NC_092709.1, from coordinate 294,018,000 downwards.
TGCTGCCTTAATGTCGAGGGCAGTCAATCTCACTTTTCAACCAATGCTATAATGACATCTGGAGCTGAGTGTCCATAACGGAATCCAAACTAAACTTTGGTGACCAGGTTATTGCCGAGTAAGTATTATTCAGTAGCACTGTTGATGACATCTTCCATCACTTTTCTGACGATTGAGACTTTACCGATGTTGTGTTAATTAGCTTGATTTGATTTGTCCTGCTTTTGTGAACAGGAATTACCTGGCAATTTTCCACATTGCCAGGTAGATGCCAGTGTTGAAGCTGTACTGGAACAGTTTGGTTGTGGGCACAGCTAATTGTGGAGCACATGTTTTCAGTACTATTACTGGAATGTTGTCATGGCCCATGGCCTTTGCAGTATCCAGTGCCTTCAGTCGTTTCTTGATATAATTTGGAATGAATGAAATTGGCTAAAATCTGCCATTTGTGAATTTAGGGACTTCAAAAGGGGACGGAGATTGATAAGCTACTTGGCAATTCCATTTGACGATAATTGCAAATGCTTCAGCCTTGTTTTTTCCATTAGTTGTTTATTTGCCCATTGTCAATCATGACAGCAGAGCTTTGATCTGTTCCACTGTTTGGGGATTACTTAGCTCCCTGATTCCACTATTGAGCATGCATGTAGTCCTGTGTTGTAGCTTCATCAAGTTGACAACTCCTTATTAAGTATTCTTGGTGCTGCTTCTGAAAGCTCTGCTACAGTCTTCATTGAGCCAATGTTGATTCCCTTGTTGATGGTAATGGTACAGTAAGAGTATGTCGGACCATCTGTTTAAAGTTGGGCTGATGGCAGACAAGCTCCGAGGTGCCCAGTTTCATTCATCACTTAAAGGCACCCAAGACTGCTGCCATAGAAGCTCAGGTGGGAAAGCGTAGGACCCTTATTCATGTTCTGAATGCATATGGAGGAGGTTGATCTCAAATGTTGGGCGGAGCACATCTATCATAAAATGAGTGGCGTATCCCTTGGCTCTCATTTTACACCAGCAAATGGACTTGGCCTGAACAAGTTCTTAGGCTGGATGGTCCACCAGTCACTTGGAAACAAAAATTAAACGATGGCGCAGGCCGAAACAAAAGGCACAGAACTAAACCAAGCGCATGGATCAGCACTACAAACTTAACGCCAAAACCACAGGCACAGGGTAAATTCATGGCACTGACCGAAACCATGGGCACTGGTGAAAAACACAGGTTCAGGAACAAAGCAACATATAAGAGGGTACGGGCGGCATGGTAGCACAGTGGTTAGTGCTGTTGCTTCACAGCTCCAGGGTACCAGGTTCGATTCCCGCTTGGGTGAATGTCTGTGCGGAGTCTGCACGTTCTCTCTGTGTCTGCGTGGGTTTCCTCCGGGTGCTCCAGTTTCCCCCCACAGTCCAAAGATGTGCAGGTTAGGTGGATTGGCCATGATAAATTGCCCTTAGTGTCCAAAATGGTTAGTTGGGGTTACTGGGTTATGGGGATAGGGTAGAGGTGTGGATCTAAGTAGGGTTCTCTTTCCAAGGGATGGTGCAGACACGATGGGCCGACTGGCCTCCTTCTGCATTGTAAATTCTATGATTCTAACAGGCGCAGACCAAAACCCCAGGCACTGACCAAAACCATAGGTTCGAGACTAAGACCATGGACATTGACTGGAACCACAGGCCCAGGATCAAAACCCAAGGGCATTGACTAAGACCATCCTTGCTAAACTATGCTCAGACTGAAGCCATGTGCACAGTTCGAAACTATTAGCAGAGATTATCAGGGACACAGACTGCCTCTTGCCAACCACCACTGCGCTCTGACTAAGGGTTGACACCTGAAATGCTTATGTGTCCTCCCTCCTCCCAGACACTGACAGATGCACCTCATGTCACCAGGAGCACATCTTACTGTAAAGCAAATAGTGGAACTGGCAGAGGTCCAGAACTATAAAAGCTTATGTTCAGACCAAAGGATAGTGCTGAGGAAAATGTAAGCCACTGGGCGGGAGTGTCCTGCCCCCTAGCCGCGTGTTTCCCGGTGGCGTGCCGTTCGCTGGCGGCAGGGCTCTATCTTCCCACCGCTAGTCAATGGGATTTCCACCACGGGACCAGCTGGTAGGGGGGGGGGGAAAGTGAATCCCGACAACCGAAGAATTCCAGCCCAATGTTTCCGAAATGTTTGCTGAGCTTGGTTAGAATCGTGTGGGAGGGGAGAACTGGAAAGGTCGGACTGAGAATTGGAGGGGTGATAAACAAGTGGTGAGTCACATGAAGATGGGGGTCAGGTTTAGACTCGCACACAAAAAAAGAGTGCTTTGACAAAATATTGATTTACTTGGCTTTTGAATACATAAATGCAGTGGTTCCAAGAAAAGGACTTACCACCACCTTCACAAGGCCAATTCTGAAGGGGCATTAAATGCCAGTCTTGTCAGTGACACCCACGTCCCCCTGTGCACAAATGGAAAAGAAAACAGAATAAATTGGAGGAATTACATATAAATTGCTGCCTGAAATGGAAGGAATGCATTACCTGTGTAATACATGATCGTGTGTTACTTTGGGCCTGTATGTGGTGATATTTTTGTCTCAGCAAAGCGCGAAGAGTATCAGTGTTCCTGGTGATAGATTTGGGGATTCAGTGTATGAATACTTAGAGACATGACATATGTATAGCATACTTGGGAGGAACAGGTGCCTTTGGATCGCCGGGGGCTGGTGTGAATCCCGCCCCCGCCGGTTGCCGAAGTCTCCGGCACCAGATATTCGGCGGGGGCGGGAATCGGGCCGCGCCGGTTGGCGGCCCCCTCCCCTGCTGGATTCTCCGGCCCGGATGGGCCGAAGTCCCGCCGATAAATTGCCTGTCCCGCCGGCGTGGATTAAACCACCTTTTGAACGGCGGGACAAGGCGGCGTGGGCGGGCTCCGGGGTCCTGGGGGGGGCGCGGGGCGATCTGGCCCCAGGGGGTGCCCCCACGGTGGCCTGGCCCGCGATCGGGGCCCACCGATCCGCGGGCGGGCCTGTGCCATGGGGGCACTCTTTCCCTTCCGCCTCCGCCACGGTCTCCACCATGGCGGAGGCGGAAGAGACTCCCTCCACTGCGCATGCGTGGGAAACTGTCAGCGGCCGCTGACGCTCCCGCCCCGAGATGTCATTTCCGCGCCAGCTGGCCGGGCAACAAAGGCCGTTTCCGCCAGCTGGCGGGGCGGAAATTCCTCCGGCGTCGGCCTAGCCCCTCAATGTTGGGGCTCGGCCCCCAAAGATGCGGAGCATTCCGGACCTTTGGGGCGTGCGATGCCCGTCTGATTGGCGCCGTTTTGGGCACCAGTCGGCGGACATCGCGCCATTTCGGGAGAATTTCGCCCCAGGTTACTAAAGCTTTCCACCACTGGGGGTTTTCACATGCCATATCTGGGTCTTTCGCTGACTAATTGGCAGGGATTGATTGTCATTATTAGTCAACAACTCCAATAGCAATATATCATGTGACTCCTAGGATGGTAGAAGGTGAATGAGACAGATTTTGGACTTCTTTCATCTCGAAACACCTGTATTTCTATGGGTGAAATATACCCTGAAGGTGATTATGGAATTGGAGTTGCATTCAATTGGCAGAAGGATGATGGATGGGGACACACTGCCTTCCGTTCCTGCCTCAATTAAGCGGGGGACAATCCCATGGATGGCTTTCCTGCGACGACATCAATTGAGGGTATAATGTTGGCAATTAGTGCCCACTTAAGCACCTCATCCTGCTGGCAATGATATTCACCCAGCCAGCAGGTGCGGTAGTTGCCATGCTGGAAGCCTGAAAAGCAAATCCGGGGGGGGGGGGGGTCTTTTGTTCCAAGACACTTAGTGGCTGATTGTGGGACCAGTATCTGGAAGGGGGCGACCCTGGGTGCCCCGCCTTGCTTCTGACCCCCCCCTCCCCCGCCCCATCATTCGATGATCTCCACCCTGCGACACTCATCCTGTTCTCACTCACCTATGATCTCGATCTCCCACTGATCCCTGGCCTCTCCCTGGGTATATTGCTGGCTCACACCACCATTCTCACTGCTTCTGCCTGCAATGGATAGATGCTGACTTCTGGTTGCCTGGAAGCTCTCGGGGGGTGGGGGTTATGTAAATTCATTTACAGGATGTGGGGGTCGCTGGTTAGGCCAACAGTTATTACCCATCCCTTGTTGTCCTTTAAAAGGTAGTGGTGAGGTGCCTTTTTGAACCGCTGCAGGCCCTGAGGTGTAGGTACACCCACTATGCTGTTAGGAAGGGAGTTCAAGGATTTTGTCCCAATGATAGTGAAGGAACGGCAATATTTCCAAGTCAGAGTAGTGAGTGACTTGGAGGGGAACCTCCAGGTGGTGAGGTTCCCAGGTATCTGCAGCTCTTTATGTGGTAGCTTTCCTCCCTGGGTCCTTGAAGCTGGGGCAGGCCCGCTTCTAACCTCTTCGGCAGGCTTTCCCCAAAGGAAGTGATGTGGGGCGCCTACCAACTCTTGCCAGTGGGCGCGGCCCCTATCACCTCATTTAAATATGCCCTAGGTTTCTTGAGAAACACACACACTTTGTAACGCAAGATGATCAGATATTGGTGATCATTCCCAAATAATGATACAAAGAATGAACAAACCGGAGCAGACACTTTTAATTAATTTGTAGAAGTACAAGAGCAGAATTGTACAGTGATTTCTTCACCCAGTTGTAGTCGAGATGCAAAAGCCCTCGTCACACATTTTAAAAAAAATATTGCTTGAAAAAAAGACATTTTGTTGAAGCTTTCAGTCTTGTACATATCAGGGCTATTCACAAGATTGTGATAATAATAATCTTTATTGTCACAAGTCGGCTTACATTAACACTGCAATGAAGTTACTGTGAAAAGCCCCTAGTTGCCACATTCAGGCGGCTGCTCGGCTGCACTGAGGGAGAATTCAGAATGTCCAATCCACCTAACAAGCACATCGTTCGGGACTTGTGGGAGGGAACCGGAACACCCGGAGGAAACCCCCGCAGACACGGGGAGAATGTGCAGACTCCGTGCAGACAGTGACCCAAGCCGGGGATCGAACCTGGGACCCTGGTGCTGTGAAGCAACAGTGCTAACCACTGTGCTACTGCGCCGCCCATAGCCTGATAAATGACAAATGAAAAACTTTGACAAAATGTCTTGTTTCAGCAATACTCAAGTCCTGTACTAACAAACGACTATATTTAAAAACTGCTTGGATATTCATTTGAAGTGCCATAACCTGCAATACTGTGGCTGTTATGTAACAGAAATGACACAGAGTGCTGTGTCGGGCGCATTCAGCTGGGTATTTCCTGGTGCTGGCAGCACCGAGAAAGACCTCGCTATTAAACGGGACTCTGCTTCGTTTCTGGACCTTGGTGCCTTGTTGAGGAACGCCCCGCCGAGGCCGCGCTTAGTCCCATTTGAGCTGCACTCGCCAGTGCAGGGAGAGACCTCGTTAGATCTTGCGAAGCGTGACGAGGCCAGTAAATCTTGGGAGCTTTATCGTCGTCGACGCATCCCGAGTTGAGTGCGACGAGGCCGATGGATCGCACCCCATGGACCAAGAGTTGGAAATTAGGATTAGGCTGGATAACTGGCACAGGCACAGTGGGCTGAATGATCTTTTTTGTGATCTTTCCCCATTTCTCCATTAGCTGGTTTAGCACAGAGCTAAATCGCTGGCTTTTAAAGCAGACCAAGGCAGGCCAGCAGCACGGTTCAATTCCCTTTCCAGCCAACCAGAACAGGCGCCGGAATGTGGCGACTAGGGGCTTTTCACAGTAAATTCATTTGAAGCCTACTTGTGACAATAAGCGATTTTCATTTCATTTCAGCTACTCTGCTGCTTAACCTTCTAAAATTCTTGTCCAGGGATTTGGTCAGTAAATCATTTGGGATAAAAGACATTCTGTTTTAAAGTTCAGTTAATGCTGGAAATTCATTGGCAGTCTGTAACCAGGGGGCAGAAAGCAAAGGGAAAAACTACTCTTGGGAATGCAGAGCCCTCTAGAATTTCTGTATCAAATGAGCAGAATCGTCAGCCCGTATTTTGTATGGGAGTCAACAGTTCAGTCAAGGTTATTTCAGTTTTATTTTCTTGTGCGGATTTGGTACTCACCGAGATGAAAGGTGTCAGCTCTGGCAATCGGAGCAAGTCTCCAATCTGGGACACCCAATATAAATATTGAGCACTCCCAGGTTAGAAGTAGCAAGATTTGATATGCAGTAAAACTTGCTTTTTCTACCTCCAACTATATATCTCACTCCCAATGACAGAACTCACCACAGCTCCATTTCATTCCCATTTCCATCCACCTGTTTGTAGCTTGTTTGAGTGATCTTGCTAACAAGTGCTGAATTCTTCTATTTCGTATGAGAGTGGAAGGGTTGTCAGAAGAGGGAAAATGAAACAAACGTGATATTTTCTGCAGGTATCAGTCAGCTTTAATCGAGTGTCCTGTTAAAAAAGGATGGAATACTTCTTTCCCCCTCAATATACCAAGCAATTTTAAACTGACTGAAAATTCTCCTGCACAAAGGAAGTGATATAACCTGCTTGCAGTTATTTATCAAGATGGCCAAGCGCCACAGATGTCCTGAAAAGATTAAACTTGGACATTTTGATTTGTTGGTTTGTTCTACGAAAGGTTTTCTTTTCAAACACTTCCTGGAGTTTTGATGGTTACTTGCTCAGATTGCAGTGATATTTTCACTTTATTTCACAGGCTGTGTAATACAGATCCATTGACACCTGTAAAGGGTTGTGATAAGATGAGTGATGCATATGAAAATTTGAAGAATATTGTCTGCGCATCAATAAACCGGTCTGTGATTGCCATCTGCTCCTATGCAATCTATTACAGGGACAAGAAGCTAGTGTTTTTTTGAGGGATGGTCTATTCCAAATTAAAAGTTTACAGAGAGCCAGGAGGCTTGACAATTTATTTGTGGCTGTTGTCACATTTAGTGGAGCTAACTGTGACTCCGAAAGGTAATTGACTTTAATAATAAGCAGCAGGGGACTCCTTGCAGTCCTTTGAAAACTTCTCCAATTTTCCGTCCTCTTCTGAAAGTGTTGGCTCCTTTCTGACTGCTCTCTGGTACTTGACTCAAATGGCCATTATTCACGCATGACCTAGTTAATGAATATTGAGTGATTCGGCCATGGAGAGGACGACTTAACAGGTATGTCAAATAGTGTCCTTGAATTTGGTCCACAGTTTGCAGCAGGAGTTATCAAGCGTAGAAGCCCTGGCTGAAATATTGGCCTCATACCACCTATGCTGACATGAGATTAGCTCATTAAAATATTAAAAATAACATTATCAATTTCCAAATTTAAACAGACCATTTATTTTCCAAAAATCACGTTCTCCCTGTATGTACGACGTTCTCCCCTTGTGTGTAACGTTCTCCCCGTGTGTGTAACGTTCTCCCCGTGTGTGCGTGGGTTTCCTCCGGGTGCTCCGGTTTCCTCCCACAGTCCAAAGATGTGCAGGTTAGGTGGATTGGCCATGCTAAATTGCCCTTAGTGTCTAAAAATTGTCCTTAGTGTTGGGTGGGGTTACTGGGTTATAGGGATAGGGTGGGGGGGTGGGCTTGGATCGGGTGCTCTTTCTAAGAGCTGGTGCAGACTCGATGGGCCGAATGGCCTCCTTCTGCACTGTTGATTCTATGAAAGACCCGTGAACACTGATAATAGCTCACTGAACTGAACATTAAGCTTGGAGGTGGTGGTGTGGGGGTGATGGTCGGTCAGTGGTCTGGGGGTAGGGGAGGTGAAGCATGTATATAATTGGGTGGGGAAGTGCAAGATAGAGACACTGTTGTCTTGTTGACTGCCCCCAATTACGTCCTAAGTGAGAAGTGTTCAATTCAGTCTTCCCACCTGATGGCTAATTGAGGCCCTTAAGTGGCCACTCCCTGAGTTGCCCATGTAAGTGGTATACTACCAGCAGCAGGTGGGGACATGCCCCTAGCTATGAGCTGTAGCTCGGCACATATGCCTGTGGTTTTGGGGGGGGATTATTTCTCCTACCTGGGCAGCCTGTGTCCACTTAAAAGACCTGTCAGCGTTAAGGCTGGCCACGCAGGAAGATCCCCGCCTGCCCTTCAAACTGATCTCCCACAAACCCCTCACCTGGGCCTCCTTGACTGGCCCCAATGCACCCGCCCTCACCTACCTTTGCTCTAGGCTTCCAGTCATGACCCTGCTCCTCGACCCTACTGCAGTACCGACAGTGACTGCTGTTCCTGGTGGCGCTATTGCTACTGGAGAGCGGCCAGCTTCCGATTGGCTGGCAGCTCCCAGAGGCAGCAAGACGGTGAGGATCCTATCGGCAACCGAGTAAGTGCCTGATTGGCATTAAATCGAGTTAGTAGTGCGAGGGTGGAGTTCCTGGGCTGGCCATGGTGAGGCTACCAATGGCAACGGATGGGCCCACCGTTGTGATCAATTATTGATGCCTGTTAACTCTGTTTCTCTCTGCACAGAAGCTACCTGTCTTGCTGAATATTTCCAGCATGTTCTGTTAGTTTTTTCATATTTCCTGCATCTGTGGTTTTGTATCTGTGAATACACTCGGTGAGAGAGAGCTGGAGAGCTGTGACTACAGCTAACTACTGCATGGAAATGAACCTGACCTTAACAACATCATTGCTTTGACACTGAATTAGAAATTAAATCACCTGCCACAATAGGCCTGCAAGTTCATGATAATTTCCAGTGTCACAGAGCTATCTTATTTTCATTCATAACAGCAATGAAGTAAATTAATTTGCCATTTAAAGAAAAACCTACTCATGAAAGTGAAGGATTTTTTTCTCCAAAGTAGTCCACATTTTTTATTGGAAAAAACAATACATGTAGATACACATCAATTGACTTTCAAAAAAGAACAACAGAGAACCTGCACATTGGATTACATTGGTGCAGTGTTGTTGCTCCTTGGGGAAGACCGGTCTTCTCCAAAGCAGTTCTTTTCATTGGAAGGAAAATTGCAAATTCAGATTTATCCTGGTTATACTGAAGTTCCTATCCTAAGAAATTAAGCCGGGATTTTCTGCTCCCGTTAGCACCGGGCGGGTTCAGCGATGGGAGCGGAAAATATCATGAGAAGGCCAAATTCGGGTTTTATTTTGGCATGAATGCCTGCTGTGATTGTCCCCTGCCCTGTCAGTGACCAGCTGCGTTTCTCACCAATCAATGTCAGGAACCTCATTCAAATATATTTGCATCTCATTATCGGGTCCATATGCTGGAATCGTACCAGCCCTCCACATCAAATAATCCATCCATGGTGGTGTGACTAGCAGAATAAGTAAGGGTGGACCAGTGGATGTGGTATATACGGATTTTCAGAAAGCCCCACATAGGAAGTCACTGTGTGAAATTAAAACGCATGGGACTGGGGGTAATTTATTGGCATGGACAGAGAATTTGTTAGCAGGAATAAATCGGTTTTATTTCAAGTGGCTGGCTGGAGGCACTCGCTTGCTCTCGCTGACATCTTAATGATGCAGCGCGGAAAGTTTGACCTCTCCTGATCCTACGGCATCCTTCATGACCTGCACATTTGAGGTTCAGTGTCACCGGAGGCTGATGCAGATGGCGCGGCGGGGGGGGGGGGGGGATGTCGCAGCTGCAGCTCAAAGGTGCCAAGAGCACGCATTGACAATGATTGGAATAAGTGACGCAAGTCCTGGACATTGCTGAAGGGGCTGGTTTAGCACAGGGTTAAATCGCTGGCTTTGAAAGCAGACCAAGGCAGGCCAGCAGCACGGTTCAATTCCCGTACCAGCCTCCCCGAACCGGCGCCGGAATGTGGCGACTAGGGGCTTTTCACAGTAACTTCATTTGAAGCCTACTTGTGACAATAAGCAATTTTCATTTCATTTTTCATTTCAAGACGTCCTCATTCCCTACGTGATACATGCATGACAAATGTGTTCAGTCACTGTGAAGGGATGCCACTAATACGCTGGGGACCTTGCACAGAGCACGGAGGAAGACCTGGGCTAAGCACCCTACTATTCCCTGGTACAGGAATACAGTTTTCAGGTCAGAACTACAGGAACACAGCTCATCAGAACAGTGGGCTATAGAAAAGATGCAATTAGTGAGAGTTTATTTACAGACGTGAACATCAAGTACAAGTGCTTAACACCCATGCCCATGCTGTTCAACTGGAGCTTCTTACCTTTCTGACCCTGCCGCTACGTCTTATTGCCCAATATCCACAGTGGAGGTGGAGGCAGTCTATTGTCTACCATGCCCTCTTGTATGTGATGACCATGGCGGGGGTTCAGCGTCCTGCTGTGTAGCAGTGCCACCCTCTTTGGCCGATGGAACTGGAGCTGAAGCAGTCACAGGAAGAGTAAATTCGGATGCGCTGGACATTCCTGGAGTCAACTGGATTGCCCAGGGCTGTGCTCCAGCTGCCCCTGTTCCCTACGAGTGTCCGAGGGCTCTTGTCTTCCTCTTTGGGTTAGACTGGCAGCTGGAGTGAGCTCAAGAAGCCCTGCCACCCTTTGGCCTTGACACTGTTGGATCCCAGAAAGTGCCTTCACTATGGAGTGCATATCCTGCAGCAGTGCAGGACAAAACTCTTACATCAAGGTCTCCACAGTGGCCGCTACCCTAGCTGCGTTAACCTTATTGCGTTGGAGTGTCAGCACAATTACCTCAAACAAAAAAGGCCGAGGACTCCTCCACACAACCTTTCAATCCGAGGACTGTACCAGACATTCCTTCCTGATGTTCCCGAGTTTGCCTTTGGAGATCCAGCAACTGACTGAGGCATCACCGAGTCCAGAAGCAGGTCACCTGGCTGGGACTCAGCTGATTCCTAACATCCAGAAATCCCCTCAGCGTCGACACCCTGGAATGTCCCTGCCCCGGCCTGCTGTGGTTCTGACATGTGGCTGCTCTAAAACTAAGTCCCACTGAGGTGTGTGTTCCTGTGCTGGTGGAGGGTGTGGGTGAGCGCTGTAATGGATCTTCAATGTCGGGGTCTGTGATGGATCTTCAATGTCGGGGTCTGTGATGGATCTTCAATGTCGGAGTCTGTGATGGATCTTCAATGTCGGGGTCTGTGATAGATCTTCAATGTCAGGGTCTGTGATGGATCTTCAGTGTCGGGGTCTGTGATGGATCTTCAATGTCGGGGTCTGTGATAGATCTTCAATGTCGGGGTCTGTGATGGATCTTCAATGTCGGGGTCTGTGATGGATCTTCAATGTCGGGGTCTGTGATGGATCTTCAATGTCGGGGTCTGTGATGGATCTTCAGTGTCGGGGTCTGTGATGGATCTTCAATCTCGGGGTCTGTGATAGATCTTCAATGTCGGGGTCTGTGATGGATCTTCAATGTCGGGGTCTGTGATAGATCTTCAATGTCGGGGTCTGTGATGGATCTTCAATGTCGGGGTCTGTGATAGATCTTCAATGTCGGGGTCTGTGATGGATCTTCAATGTCGGGCCTGTGATAGATCTTCAATGTCGGGGTCTGTGATAGATCTTCAATGTCGGGGTCTGTGATAGATCTTCAATGTCGGGGTCTGTGATAGATCTTCAATGTCAGGGTCTGTGATGGATCTTCAATGTCGGGGTCTGTGATAGATCTTCAATGTCGGGGTCTGTGATAGATCTTCAATGTCGGGGTCTGTGATAGATCTTCAATGTCGGTGTCTGTGATAGATCTTCAATGTCAGGGTCTGTGATGGATCTTCAATGTCGGGGTCTGTGGTGGATCTTCAATGTCGGGGTCTGTGATAGATCTTCAATGTCGGGGTCTGTGATAGATCTTCAATGTCAGGTCTGTGATGGATCTTCAATGTCGGGGTCTGTGATAGATCTTCAATGTCAGGGTCTGTGATGGATCTTCAATGTCGGGGTCTGTGGTGGATCTTCAATGTCGGGGTCTGTGATGGATCTTCAATGTCGGGGTCTGTGGTGGATCTTCAATGTCGGGGTCTGTGATGGATCTCCAATGTCGGGGTCTGTGATGGATCTTCAATGTCGGGGTCTGTGGTGGATCTTCAATGTCGGGGTCTGTGATGGATCTTCAATGTCGGGGTCTGTGATGGATCTTCAATGTCGGGGTCTGTGATGGATCTTCAATGTCGGGGTCTGTGATGGATCTTCAATGTCGGGGTCTGTGATGGATCTTCAATGTCGGGGTCTGTGATGGATCTTCAATGTCGGGGTCTGTGATGGATCTTCAATGTCGGGGTCTGTGATAGATCTTCAATGTCGGGGTCTGTGATAGATCTTCAATGTCGGGGTCTGTGATAGATCTTCAATGTCGGTGTCTGTGATAGATCTTCAATGTCAGGGTCTGTGATGGATCTTCAATGTCGGGGTCTGTGGTGGATCTTCAATGTCGGGGTCTGTGATAGATCTTCAATGTCGGGGTCTGTGATAGATCTTCAATGTCAGGTCTGTGATGGATCTTCAATGTCGGGGTCTGTGATAGATCGTCAATGTCGGGGTCTGTGATGGATCTTCAGTGTCGGGGTCTGTGATGGATCTTCAATGTCGGGGTCTGTGGTGGATCTTCAATGTCGGGGTCTGTGATGGATCTTCAATGTCGGGGTCTGTGATGGATCTTCAATGTCGGGGTCTGTGATGGATCTTCAATGTCGGGGTCTGTGATGGATCTTCAATGTCGGGGTCTGTGATGGATCTTCAATGTCGGAGTCTATGAATCCCTTCTCAGTACTGGTCTCGGGGCTGAGTTGAGGACCTGGCTGGTGAATTCCCTGGTCTACTTCCCAGATGTGCCTATGACAGAAAGGAGAGGTAATTAGTGGATGGCAGGAGCCTTTACAAACAGCAGACATGACTGACAACATTGTTGTCAAATGGATGATGGAGTGTTGGATCCTCACTTGGTTTATCATCACCGACCTCACCATCGGTACAGGAGTGGTCAACATTCTCCGCAGCCAGCTGGAATGCTCCGCCCTCAAAGCCCATGATGACCTCGAATTCTGGCATCCCTCCAGCCGTCTGGGATCTCTCCCTCTTGTTGTGAACCAGCTTCTCCTGTATGAAGACAGATGGAGAGAGTGTAAGCAGGGCATAAGCCAGGGCCGATATAAAGATGCCTGACATGTGTAGATGGTGAGTGGGACCAGCAAAGTGATGAGGATACGACTCGCAGGGGAGATGAAGATGTGAGGGAGAGCTAGTGGTGGCTTCCCTTGAGCTGGCTGTGAATGAGATCCCTGTGGATATGTGATGGGCGTGTGTGTGTGTGAGTTGAGAGTGATGAGAAGAGTGACTTACCCTGGCAGAATGGAAGAGATCATTCATCCTCTTCCTGCACTGTATGGCTGTCCTCTGCTGCAGAGATTTAGCACTGACCACCACTGTAGTGTTTGTGACCTTGTTGGCTGGTTTTCTTCCTGAGCACAGATACAGCACATCATGGTCAGTCTCTACTGTATACAGAAGTCTCTCCAAGGAGGCTTCCGGAAACTCGGTGTGCGCTGGGGCGGCCTTTAACTGTGGCGATGATTGCAGTGCTGAGGTAATGGCAGGGCGGGCGAGTCAGAGGCATCCCCGCCAGCAAAATGGCATGGAACCTGTGGTAGAAAATATTTGGCACTATACAGCATGAAAAGCAGCCATTTCTGTCGGCGGGCTCAATGCCACTTTTCCCATCCCCATCGGATTTGTAAAGATTACACAATGAGTTTCACCTATGTAGTGGCAGATTCTCAACCACTGGCCTGGATATGGGAACACTCTTGTGGATTCTGTTATCAGTAATGAAAATGGCCCGGTTTTACAATCTGCAACATTGGTTTTAGGCTGAGCGGCAACTGAAAATCTACCCCCGTTGTAATGTCTAATTGCTTAGGAGAGTGAAGAAGAGAAAGAATGGACCCCAAACAGAATGCAGGAACTGAGAGATGACATTAAAGGGCTGATTTTATGGTGCAGACTCGATTTTGTAGCTGCAGCCTAACATGCGAAGGACAAACCGGGCTAATCTCAAAGCTTTATTCTTATACATGGTGCGATTTGTCACTTGTATGCCATAAAATTAGGCAGAATGCTTCAGATGTGCTGAAAATGTTGGTTACTAAGCAACGGAATGATGATGTTAGATCAAATCACTGGCCTGAGGATTGATGGGCAATGGAATCTGTATTGTATTTTTTGATTTGGCATCAGGACGCTATTTGGTTATTTGGGGCTGTACGCCAACCCCCAGCGGGTAGCATCTGAGTCAAACACACATGGCTCATGGGCAGCACGGTAGCACAGTGGTTAGCACAGTTGCTTCACAGCCCAGGGTCCCAGGTTCGATTCCGGCTTAGATCACTGTCTGTGCGGAGTCTGCACGCTCTCCCTGTGTCTGCGTGGGCTTCCTCCGGGTGCACCGGTTTCCTCCCACAGTCCAAAGATGTGTAGGTTAGGTTGATTGGCCATGATAAATTGCCCTTAAGAGTCCAAAAAGGTTGGGCGGGGTTACTGGGTTTTGGGGATAGGGTAGAGGGCTTGGGTGGGATGCTGTTTCCGGGGACCGGTGCAGACTTGATAGGCCGAGTGGTCTCCTTCGGCATTGTAAATTCTATGAAAGGCCTCAAGTTCCAGCTCAGGGACCTAATCTAGACTGGTGATTCAGTGCAACACTGAGAGAATGCTGCAGTGTCGGCGATGCCCCCTTTCAGATGAGACATTTAATCCGAGAGCTCTCAGTTGGATGTAAAAGAATCCATGTTATGATGAAGGGCAGGGGCAATCTCCCTTGGGTGCTGGCTAATGTTTGTACCTCAATCAACATCGCAAGAAAACAGATCATCTGGTCATTATCATTTTTTGCTGGTTGCTGGTCTGTGCTGTTCTCCGATTGGCTGCCAGGTTTTCACATTATCTAGCAGAGCTGCTATAGCAGGATGATCTGCATATGTCAGCATTGTACAATCTGCAGTGCCGTCTGCCTCGTCAGCCTTTTGCGAAGAATCTTTGATGACAGCATGTGACTTGCAAAAGCAGTTATGGTGTTCTGTGTATTAATGACAGCACTTTGATTTTGGAAGCACTGAAAACGTTTTGTGAGACTGTGTTCTTTACCTCCAGAAGATTGTGCACCACTGCATTCAGACTATGGATAAATAGATAAGTGACGGTGTAGCAATCCTCACAACATTACCTCTCACCCCACAATATTCTTAGCTTCAAAAGAGAAACCCTGTTATTACGTGAGCGTGACATTTACATTCCCACACTGGTCCTCCTAATGGTCTCTGACTCAGATTGCCTAATTAGTGCTCATTTGTACCTAATTAGCAGCAGTCATATCTCATGGATTTAGAAATACTGACGAAATAGGTTAGGACCGTCCAAACCTATTTAGTTTCAGATCCTGAACGAGCAACAAGGGAAAGAGGAGATGCTCCTCCCATCAATCTGAACCTTTCGAGTATGGCACCAATCCAATCTTCAGCAAGACACTTTAATAGTTAGTCATTTTATTGAATGTCATTTGGCTGAGTTTACAATCCTGAAATGAATTCTTTTGTGTGGCTTTCAGTTCTAGGAAAATTTAAAACCTCCAATTTTATTTCTGATATATGTATTCGGTCCCACAATGAAACGATGAATCTGCTAATATGTTTAACAATTGTGCTAGATTGCTGTCATGGTCAAAGCTGTCAACCTTGCTACCAATATCTGCTTTTGTTAGAAAGAAAAAAATGATCAATTTTCCTCAAGTAGACTATCAGTAGAAAATTGCAGTACATTTTAAAACACCTTGCATTACAAGGCAAATAAAAATGTAGCTTGGAAACGGCACTGGAGATCACTTTCTGATTTTATACGACTGGAAGTTTGGCTTGCTTGCTGGCAACATATATTGGGAATATGGGAGGATGTTTCCTGAAGACTGGTTGGAAAATGCCTACTTTGCATGCTTGAATATCCCATGATTTGCTGGTGGGAGGAGGTTCTCCACTAGATGGTGACATCGATAACTCGCCCCTAATGAATATCAAAACTCCCACCAGGCTGATAGGAGATCAGGAGCATGGAGATGGGGATGACCTGCAGCGAAATTCTCTGTTCCTGAAACTAAGTGTTGACGCCGGGGCAGGATTCATGGACTTCTACGACAGCAAAACAGGTTCCATAGCCGGACCGATTCAGCTGCCGTGGAGGGGCTAGTACCGGCGCCACGTGGAACAGAATCGATTCCAATGGAAAACCGTGTGGGATTCACCAGGTCCGTGATTGACACTCAGGAGGGTGACAAGCTGCAGCCGTATTTACACATTACAATCCCAACACACACACTCATCCCAGCCAAAAAGATGGCACAGGTTGCACTGGAGCATGCCCATCCCATTGATAGGGCGGCTGGGAACTCAGGGTACTGAAGGGGTGGCCTGGGGGGGAACACTCAAATATGACCCATGACAATAAGTTCACAGTGGGAAATCAGTGGTGTGCGCAGCTGCATAGATGCCTTGCAGGCTGCAGCAATAGCGTTCCGTGTCCATCCACCCCGACCCCACAGTCCACATCCTAGCTACTCCCCGCTACTCCCCCCAACACTGGCCAGCAGCACAACTTTCAGCACACTATGGCGACGTTGGACACTTTCTGTGCCCCCTCTCTCCCCTCAGCAGATACGGCACCTGTTTCACGATTTTTGAAAGCGCGACGACCTGCGCCATCGGGAATGTCCTCCATGGGAGGCAGAGAATCGCAGAGGCCCTGGAGAATACCGGTCCAGGTCCGCGAATGATATGCAAACGGCATTTACTGTCTGTGCGTTCTGAAACACATTGAATCCGCGGTCGAGTCACGGAGAATTGCAATTTGGCAAAAAACGACCCCCCCCCCCCCCGCCCCGCCCCCCCCCCCCCCCCCAATCGCCTTTCCCGATTTTGCGTCTGCCGATAGAGAATCCCGCCCCTGGCCTCTGCCATTGCTGGGAGTTTCTGAATTACTGGGCGGAACTTCATCCTCCCCTTACAAGGAAAATAATGGATGGGTTTCTCCGCCCTCCCAGCTGTTTCTGGGCAGCAGGTGGCAGCACACTGTTCGCTGGTGGCAGGATTCTCTGTTCCGTTGCTGTCAATGGGAATTCACATTGAAGCCACCCACAGTGGCAGGGGTGCACCTCCAGGGGGACTAGAGAATTCCGGGCAATGAGTGAAGGACAGGGAATGACACCATCACCAAATATATCTTCCGCTTCTCTTCCCTGCCAGCATTCCAAAGTGACCATTCCTTTCATGACCATTCTCTCTGTAGGGCGGTGTAACACTGGTACTCTTGCCTCCTGTCTCCTCGCCGTCCAAGATCCCAAACACTTCTTTCAGGTGAAGCAGCAATTTACATATACTTGTTCTAATTTAGCCTATTGTATTCACTGTCACAAAGCAGTCTCCTCTACACTGGGAGGTCAAATACAGACTGGGTGACTGCTTTGCGGAACACCTCTGCTCAGTCTGAAACATGATCCTGACCATCTGGGGCTTGCCATTTTAATTCACCGTTTTGTTCTCACGCTCACATTCCTGTCCTTGGCCTGCTGCAGTGTTTCAGTGGAGGCCACCGCAAGTTTGGGGAAGAGCACGTCATCTGGAAATTCGGCATTTTACAGTGGACTCCACAGTGAGTTCAACAGTTTCAGACCATGAACTCTGTCCCCCAATTTGCCTCTCCTGGACAGACCACTTGTTTTACCAGGTGCCCACCCAAGAGTTATAGCCAAGCCCTTGGAGTTGTTACGGGTTACAGCACTATCCCTACAGCACAGGGCCATGAACATGAATTCGACTGGACTAACGGAATGAATGTCGCCTCTTGCAAGAAGTGGGGTGTTGCACTAACTCAACAGGTGCCAGAGAATATAAGCCATTTAATTTCAGTTCAATCCTTGTCTTGCTCATTTCCTGGCTTAATCAGGTAGAGAGGGAAAATTGTAGTCTGGAGCCGCACTTGGACAGATCCTAACACTTTTGTGTTGGATATACTGGTTTGACAACATTCCGACCTATTGGTACCATTGTTACCAAGGGTAAGCACGTAGGAAATGTTTTTAGATTCATTTATGGGATGTGAACGTTGCTGGCTAGGTCACTATGTATTGTCCATCCAAAATTGCCCTTAAGAAGGTGGCTGCCTTCTTGAACCGCTGCAATCCCTGTGATGTAGGTACACCCATCGTGCTGTTAGGGAGGGAGTTCCAAGATTTTGACCCAGAGACAATCTGCGATATATTTCCAAGTCAGGGTGGTGAGTGACTTGGAGGGGACCTTCCAGGGATGGTGATGGTGGAGTCTGGGATGAGGGACCGTTGACCATAAGAAAATGAAATCTTCAGAAAAATCCAGTGATGTGATTACACTAGAAAAGGTACAGAGGAAATTCAGCAGAATGATGCTTGGGCTGGAGCACTTCCGCTATGAAGACAGGCTGGTTCGGCTGGGTTGTTTTCCTTACAGCAGAGAAGGCTGAGGGGGGGACCTGAATGAGGTGTACAAGAGGAACATAGATAGGATAGACAGCAAGAAACCTTTTCGTTAGTAGAGCAGTCAATAACCAAGGGGTTATTGATTTATGGTAAAGGGATTTGAGGAAAAACGTTTTCATCCAGAGGGTGGTTTAAATCTGGAACTCACTGCCTGAAGTGTGGTCGAGGTGGGAATCCTCACAACTTTTAAGAAGCATTTAATTGAGCACTTGAAATGCCATAGCCTGCAAGGCTACGGACCTTGGAAAAGTGCTGGAAAATTGGATTAGAATAGTTGAGGGTTAATAGGTAGCACAGGCATGATGGGTGAAAGGGCCTTTTTCTCTGTTGTACAATTCTATGACAGTTATTTCTCAGTTTCTTGGTTGTCAGTGTGCAATGTTATGATCAGCCATAATTGTGATGACCTTGCTATGCTACAGCATCGTCTAACTGTGATGACGTTGAGGGATGCTGGCTTAATCCCAGGTTGCAGGAAATGGGTCATTAGCATGTACAAGGTGGGCAGATCACGCCTGCAACGACACAACAGAGACATTTGCTGCAACAGAGTCTGGAATTTTGGAATGATGCCATACTACTAAGCCAGGCCCTGGGACAGACCTTACTGAAAAGACAAGCTGCACGACTCTCCAGTTCTCAAGAACATTGGGTTCCGGGATGAACTTCCTATTCCCTCAGGAATACGAGAGTCTTTGGAAGACTCATAATAAAATCAGGTGCGGGTATTCCTTGGGCCTATCAGGTGATGCATTGGGCAGGATGCACTGGAACCTCCCCAGAGTTGCCAGAATGGAGGGTTGCAATTCTCAGTGCAGTCTTTCTGTCTTCTTTCCATGGGACAATTGCTGGCAGAGATGGATCCTATCTGGCACTTGGACTGCTGTTTTACGCAGGGGAAGCAGTGGCGTAGTGGCATTGTCGCGGGACTAGCAATTCAGTGATCCAGAATCATACCCTGGGGACTTTGGTTCGAATCCCACCATGGCAGATGGTGAAATTGGAGTTCAATAGAAATCTGGAATTAAAGGTGACCATGAAACCCCTCACTAAGGACGACATACTTCGTCCCCTTTAGGGAACGAAGTATGTCGTCCTTACCTGGTCTGGCCTACACGTGACTCCAGACCCACAGCAATGTGGTTGACTCTTAAATGCCCTCAGGGAAGGGTAATAAATGCAGGCCCAGCAAGCGACGCCTACAGACCATTTACAGAATGAATTTTTAAAAAGGTCCTATAAATCTTTAAAACAAGGCTTGAAACACACCCTACTGATGCAACATTAATGAATTCTCACCTTCAACTTAGCACTACCTATCTACTATCCGCAAATTCATTTCAGTCTGTCTTTTATTAATGGTGTCTTGCTTTATGAGCCTTAGCTTCTCACCCTGGTTTCTTAATTTAACAAAAAAGCTGAATTTGAAGATGAGCAGTTTTAAAATAGACAGAAGGCTCTGATGGTCCAATCACATAATTCAAAGTGCTAATGTATATCATTGCAAGTGAGGTACTTTCGTACAATCTGATTCAAAGTGATGTACTGTTGTGTCGCACTATTTGAAATTGAATATTACTAAAGCCACTTAATTTGAAGGGAATCACTAACATACCCCATGTGACTTGAAATGAAATAGATTATACAATGTGATTGAAAGGGAAGGACGAGTGGACAGTGATTCAGAGTGGGAGCGAGCTTGTTGAGCTAACCATTCTTTTCCTGCCTGCCAATTTTGTCTGTTCATGATCACACAGCAATGATTCTATGACAGGAATATCCCATAACAGCGGTGAGCAGCGAATGGCATGAAGTTGTTTTTTGAGGAAGGAATGTTAGACATGATGTTGGGGACTGGATGATATGCTGAGGGCAGGCTCCCCACGCCCCAGCATAAATGTCCAGGGCAGACCCACCTTTGCTTAGCCGCTCACTCCTCTATAATTCTTTGGGCGGTGGTCCTTTAAATTGTATGGCATGGGAACTTCCAGCTATCGCATTGAGGGAATCCCGCCTCACAAGAGCTGCTGGCCAATAAGATGCAAGCAGTTCTGCACACCGACAGCGTCAACAAGAGTGGTGGCCACTGTGCTACTAAAGTTAAGTCAGGACATTCAGTTAAGTATAGGATATCACTGGGGTCAGACTGACAGGCCTTGGAGAAGTGGGGTTGAGTGGTGGTGGGGAGGCGTGCATGTTGAACAGGGCTGGGGAAGAGTTGATGTGTGGAGGCACAACTTTGGGAAAGGCCTCGAATTGCACAGGGCCCACCCAGCAAAAGGCACCCTGAACCTCGCCCTTTAGAACCATAGAATTCCTACAGTGCAGAAGGAGGACATTTAGCCCATCGACTCTGCACCGGCCCTCGAAAAAAGCACCCTACCTTGGTCTACACCTCTGCCCTATCCCCACAACCCCATCTAACCTGCACATCTTTGAACACGAAGGGGCAATTTATCATGGCCAATCCACCTAACCTGCACATCTTTGGACTGGGGGAGGAAACCCGAGCACCTGGAGGAAACCCATGCAGACACTGGAAGAATGTGTAAACTCCAAACAGGCAGTCACCCAAGGCTGGAATTGAACCCGGGTCCCTGGCACTGTGAGGCAGCGGTGCTAACCACTGTGCCACTGTGGCCAACAGACACATTCTGGAACTTATTCGGCTACATGTTGCGCACTGCCCTTTCCAGCCACCCTTTAAACCAGGGCATGGTTGAGTCCCCATAGTGGGTTTTAATTGCCCACAACCAGAAGTGCTTATCTTTAGACATAGACATACAGTGCAGAAGGAGGCCATTTGGCCCATCGAGTGCGCACCGGAAAGACCAACCCACCTAAGCCCACACCTCCACCCTATCCCCACAGCCCAATAACCCCACCTAACCTTTTTGAACACCATGGGCAATTTAGTAAGGCCAAGCCACCTAACCTGCACATCTTTGGACTATGGGAGGAAACCGGAGCACCTGGAGGAAACCCACGCAGACACGGGGAGAACGTGCAGACTCCGCACAGACAGTGACCCAAGCTGGGAATCGAACCTGGGACCCTGGAGCTATGAAGCAACTGTGCTAACCACTGTGCTGCCATGCTGCCTTCATTTTTAGGAAGTTTAAGTTATGATGAACGGCATATATGATTAACATCCTGTTTCGACGTTACAATGTTGGTTTTGACTATGTGATGCCAGCGAACAAGTACAAACATTCATACATGCACATCGATATTCTGCGTCACCCATCTTTTATATTTTTATTCTATAGTGGTATGCTGACCCCACACAAATCCCAGGAAGTGGCGAAACCTCTCTCCCAGGACCCTTCAGTAAATGAGGTCACGATTTGTTGGTAAAAATGTTGCCTTGTCCCACTGACGGCTTTCCCATTGATTACAATAGGATTCTGATGCCTGCAGACTGACACCTTTTGTTCCACTGCCGTGTCCAATTCAGGTCGGGTAAGGCTTCATTGGATCCTGGGAAAGATCTGAAATCCCGTACAACCAATTCGCCCCCGGCACCCTTTGTTTGGAGACTGAGCCCAGAAAGACATTTTCACTATGTAAAAGTATCAAAAATGGATTAGAAACTGCGAAATCGGGGCAGCACGGTGGCGCAGTCGTTAGCACTGCTGCCAAACGGCGCTGAGGTCCCAGGTTTGATCCTGACCCTGGGTCATGGTCTGTGTGGAGTTTGAACATTCTCCCCGTATTTGTGTTGGTTTTGCCCCCACAACCCAAAGATTGTGCATGCTAATTTAGGTGGATTGGCCACGCTAAATTGCCCCTTAATTGGAAAAATGAATTGGGTACTTGTCATGTGAGAGTACCTTAATGTTTAAGCAATGTACCTTTAAGAAAACAGTGATGTCAGAGAGTGGGTGGGGCTGAGCTCAGGTCAGCCATTTTGCAGTTTAGTTTTGCAGTTTGGAGGAAAAGCAGCTTGTGTGTGTGTCTGTGTTTGCAGTGAGCTGGATCTCTGCCATAAAAGACCATCTCTGGATCATTTGGGTGATTTAAACTCATAATAGTAAAACCTTTAACCTGATGTGATTTTGTTTAAAGGTGTTAAGTCTCTTGGAAGTTTGAAGGAACATTTTAAGGAATTATTTACTGTTGCAATATTTTCTGAGTTATCTTTGAAGTAAGGGGTGTTAAGAGGTCCAATGTTTATTTAAGATGTTATGTTGAGTTCATGGAATAAACAGTGTTTGTGTTTGGAGCGCATTCTGGGGAAGGTGGGACCTGTACAAGCAGGACGGGTTGCATCTGAACCAGAGGGGCACCAATATCCTGGGAGGGAGGTTTTCTAGTACTCTTCGGGAGGGTTTAAACTAATTTGGCAGGGGAATGGGAACCGTATTTGTAGTCCAGCAACTAAGGTAGTCGATGTTCAGGACGTCAAAGCATGTGGTGAGGCAGTGGGGAAGATAACACTGACAAAGGAGATTACTTGCAGGCACGGAGATCGGTTGAAGTGTGTATATTTCAACGCAAGAAGCATCAGGAATAAGGTGGGTGAACTTAAGGCATGGATCGGTACTTGGGACTACGATGTTGTGGCCATCACGGAAACTTGGATAGAAGAGGGGTAGAAATGGTTGTTGGAGGTTCCTGGTTATAGATGTTTCAATAAGATTAGGGAGGGTGGTAAAAGAGATGGGGGGGGGGTGGCATTGTTAATTAGAGATAGTATAACAGCTGCAGAAAGGCAGTTCGAGGAGTATCACCCTATTGAGGTAGTATGGGTTGAAGTCAGAAATAGGAAAGGAGCAGTCACCTTGTTAGGAGTTTTCTATAGGCCCCCCAATAGTAGCAGAGATGTGGAGGAACAGACTGGGAAACAGATTTTGGAAATGTGCAGAAGTCACCGGCTAGTAGTCATGGGTAACTTCAACTTCCCAAATATTGAGTGGAAACTCTTTAGATCAAATAGTTTGGATGGGGTGGTGTTTGTGCAGTGTGTCCAGGAAGCTTTTCTAACACAGTATGTAGATTGTCCGACCAGAGGGGAGGCCATATTGGATTTGGTACTTGATAATGAACCAGGACAAGTGATAGATTTGTTAGTGGGGGAGGATTTTGGAGATAGTGACCACAATTCTGTGACTTTCACTTTAGTAATGGAGAGGGATAGGTGCGTGCAACAGGGCAAGGTTTACAATTGGGGGAAGGGTAATTACGATGTTGTCAGACAAGAATTGAAGTGCATAAGTTGGGAACATAGGCTGTCAGGGAAGGACACAATTGAAATGTGGAACTTGTTCAAGGAACAGGTGCTACGTATCCTTGATATGTATGTCCCTGTCAGGCAGGGAAGAGATGGTCGAGTGAGGGAACCATGGTTGACAAGAGAGGTTGAATGTCTTGTTAAGAGGAAAAAGGAGACTTATGTAAGGCTGAGGAAACCAGGTTCAGACAGGGCATTGGAGGGATACAAGATAGCGAGGAGGGAACTGAAGAAAGGGATTAGGAGAGCTAAGAGAGGGCATGAACAATCTTTGGCGGGTAGGATCAAGGAAATCCCCAAGGCCTTTTACACATATGTGAGAAATATGAGAATGACTAGAGTGAGGGTAGGTCCAATCAAGGACAGTAGCGGGAGATTGTGTATTGAGTCTGAAGAGATAGAAGAGGCCTTGAACGAGTACGTTTCTTCAGTATTTATGAATGAAAGGGGCCATATCGTTGGAGAGGACAGTGTGAAACAGACTGGTAAGCTCGAGGAGGTACTTGTTAGGAAGGAAGATTGTTGGGAATTTTGAAAAACTTGAGGGTAGACAAGTCGACCGGGCCTGATGGGATATATCCAAGGAGCACGGTAGCATTGTGGATAGCACAATTGCTTCACAGCTCCGGGGTCCCAGGTTCGATTCCGGCTTGGGTCACTGTCTGTGCGGAGTCTGCACGTCCTCCCCGTGTGTGCGTGGGTTTCCTCCGGGTGCTCCGGTTTCCTCCCACAGTCCAAAGATGTGCATGTTAGGTGGATTGGCCGTGATAAATTGCCCTTAGTGTCCAAAATTGCCCTTAGTGTTGGGTGGGGTTGCTGGGTTGTGGGGATAGGGGGGAGGTGTTGACCTTGGGTAGGGTGCTCTTTCATGGAGCCGGTGCAGACTCGATGGGCCGGGTGGCCTCCTTCTGCACTGTAAATTCTATGATAATCTATGATTCTATGGGAAGCAAGAGATGAAATTGCAGAGCCGTTGGCAATTATCTTTTCATCCTCACTGTCAACAGGGGTAGTACCAGGGGAATTGGAGAGTGGCGAATGTCGTGCCCCTGTTCAAAAAAGGGAATAGGGATAACCCTGGGAATTACAGGCCAGTTAGTCTTACTTCAGTGGTAGGCAATGTAATGAAAGGGGTACTGAGGGATAGGATTTCTGAGCATCTGGAAAGATACTGCTTGATTAAGGATAGTCAGCACGGATTTGTGAGGGATAGGTCTTGCCTTACAAGTCTTATTGAATTCTTTGAGGAGGTGACCAAGCACATGGATGAAGCTAAAGCAGTGGGTGTAGTGTACATGGATTTTAGTAAGGCATTTGATAAGGTTCCCCATGTTAGGCTTATGCAGAAAGTAAGGAAGCATGGGAAATTTGGCCAATTGGATAACGAACTGGCTAACCGATAGAAGTCAGAGAGTGGTGGTGGATGGTAAATATTCAGCCTGGAGCCCAATTACCAGTGGCGTACCGCAGGGATCAGTTCTGGGTCCTCTGCTATTTGTGATTTTCATTAATGACTTGGATGAGGGAGTTGAAGGGTGGGTCAGTAAATTTGCAGACGATGCGAAGATTGGTGGAGTTGTGGATAGTGAGGAGGGCTATTGTCGGCTGCAAAAAGACATAGATAGGATGCAGAGCTGGGCTGAGAAGTGGCAGATGGAGTTTAACCCTGAAGAGTGTGAGGTTGTCCATTTTGGAAGGACAAATATGAATGTGTAATACAGGGTTAAAGGTAGGGTTCTTAGCAATGTGGAGGAGCAGAGAGATCTTGGGGTCTATGTTCATAGATCTTTGAAAGTTGCCACTCTAGTGGATAGAGCTGTGAAGAAGGCCGATGGTGTGCTAGCATTCATTAGCAGAGGGTTTGAATTTTTGTGAGGTGATGATGCAACTGTGCAAAACCTTGGTAAGGCCACATTTGGAGTACTGTGTGTAGTTCTGGTCGCCTCATTTTAGGAAGGATGTGGAAGCTTTGGAAAAGGTGCAAAGGAGATTTACCAGGATGTTGCCTGAAATGGAGAGTAGGTCTTACGAGGAAATGTCGAGGGTGCTAGGCCTTTCCTCATTAGAATGGAGAAGGATGAGGGGAGACTTGATAGGTTTATAAGATGATCAGGGGAATAGATAGAGTAGACAGTCAGATAATTTTTCCCAGGGTAGAACGAACCATTACAAGGGGACATAAATTTAAGGTGAATGGTGGAAGATATAGGGCGATGTCAGAGGTAGGTTCTTTACCCAGTGAGTAGTGGGGGCATGGAATGCACTGCCTGTGGAAGTAGTTGAGTCGGAAACGTTAGGGTCCTTCAAGCGGCTATTGGATAGATTGATGGGGTGTAGATTAATTTATTCTTAATCTAGGCAAAAGTTTGGCACAATATCGTGGGCCGAAGGGCCTGTTCTGTGCTGTATTTTCTATGTTCTATGAACCAATTGTGTTGTGAATCCAAGGGCTGCCTATATCGGCTTCAATTGGGCCACAGGTAGGCGACTCACTTGATGCTTCCCCTGCCACTAATAGAATAGCAGTGGGCATGAGGCGAACGGGCCACCACCAATAGCACACCCTCTAATTTATGGATCTATCCATCTGCTTTCCCGCCTATGGGTGGCTCATAAAATCCGGTCCTCGGATATTTGCCTGTTCTCCTTCAAATAATGCCATGTCTTTAATACCGACTGAATAATATAGGTAGTCGTGGGAGGTTGCTGAAAAACAGAGGACAATAATAACAGATAGGACAGAATAACTGAGATTCTGCTTGCAATAGGGAATTTCAGACCCAGCAATAATACATATGACGGAAAAGGTCAACTTAAAATATGCGACACTATATTAAAAGTGAGGCTTGCTGTATCCTGAGTGATTCACTATTAATATAACAGACAGGAATTCGTCCTGTTGCTTTTAAGTGAGTTGGTAAACGTATTAAGCTTATTAGAGAAAACCTCAACGTGCTCAGGATAACATTGATACTTGATGCTTTAAAAATAATTTCAAGCAATGTTCATAATGTAAGTAATTTCTTTTCCTTTTTCTAAAACAGAAATGATGACATTCAAGATTTTTATTGTAAATCACATTCTGTTTGCAGACTAGTGTTAGAACTGGATAAGCTGGAATGGGCAATGGAGATAATGGTGCTGCTGACATCTGGCTAATTGCCATTCCTGTGGGGGTTGCCAGGCAGCAGAACAGTTTCGATTCAGATATGAAAGACCCTCCAGTGAACCATGATAGGCAGCAGCCGCCTGTGTACAAGTGTTGCTGCTTTTTAAAATAAAATAATAAAACCGACCTAAAATGCTCCTTAATGCCCATGTCATTGCAGAACATGATTCAAGAATGGTCGCTGCTTATTTTAAGAGCAAAGATCTAGCCAGGGTGGAGATGTGTATTCAGGAGCTGTCTTATTGCAGCAGTGATCTACAGAGGTGTAATACAATTTTAAGTTTACAAGGATGATTTTGTCTTTACAATCTTTTAAAAGCTCCCTCTTCCAATGTAATGCTTTGAACTGTGCAGCTCTGGCATCCCACATTTTATTCTGGGTCTATTTGCTTTGCCAAAGTTTGTGTATTATTATCTCAATTCTTTCCTTTTTATATCTTGACAATGTAATAAAAGAGCACTTGACTCGATGGTTGAAACAATATAACAATGGGTGTGATTCATGGGAAAAATTTCAAAGTCCGACTTCAGGTGCATTCGACAGGGGTTTTGTGGCGGCTGCAGTGCCAAGATTCACACCGCTACTCAACGCCACATAGACGTTATTTTGGGCCTCAGGGTGTTTCTCTCCGTCAAGGCCACACTTTGAAAGTTTTCTGGCACTGGGGTGCAGAGCTCGCCAACAGGACCGGCTCCTCACAGATTGGGCGCCATTTTGAAAGGCTGCCCTGATATCGATACCCCCTCCTATCAGGACCGCCCCCCCCATCACTCCCCAGCCTTTCTGCGTCCCCCTCAACCCCCCCCCCCCCTCAACCCCCCCCCCCCCCCCCTCACCCTCCTTTCCTATGCATGAGCCCCCCAGGCCCTAACCCTTGGCAGTGCCAACCTGGCACATGGACACCTTGGCACTGCTAGCCTGGCACCCAGGTTTGCACTGCCAGGGTGCCCAAATGGCACTTCTACGGTGTCAAACTGGCAGTGTCGAGGTGCCAGGGTGCGGGCCAGCGTACTACCCTGCCCTATCTCCCACCATCCTGGGGGCTAAAATGGCCTGCGGGACTCCCCAAGTTGCTACGAAGCCTGGTCCACTATTGTGGAAACCAGCACTAAATGGCGCCCAGTTGAGGCCTCGCAGGCGAGGCTGTTGACTCCCAGCGCCAGATGACTGCGGCATCAGGATAGAGAGCGTGATCCAGATCATACCTATGACTCATATGAGGTTTTGCGCTCGGCATGAATCCCGATTGGGGCTCTCCCACGATTCACCCTTCGTGCCGGGGAAAATCGGACCCAATGAGTTAAAATTCAATTATTTCATTGAGGCGTTTAGATGCTCTGCGTAGAGATTAATGCTTACAAGTGTTAAAAATTCTGCTGCATGCCCACCATAACTCTGGAATCCTGTTGGAGCAGCTAGCAACCAAGTTTAAGTCTAGGTCTGACAATGCTAAGTGTCGCTGAAGCACCACGATTCCAAAGTTGCGGCGTAAAGTCTACCTTTCCTTAAACTGCCAGTGAAATGGGGAAGAGGGTGCATGACTGGGAGCAGGGACTTCAAGCACTGGAATTCCTGTACCTCATCCTTCTTAGGCTAAGACATTGGTACCTCTGCCCAGTCTGGACTTATTTCTTGACTAGCTGGCATCTATGCAGCTCAGCAGTGGCTGGGCTGGTAATGGTTTTTCCCAACAAAGATTTAGCTGATAAGTCATTTTGTCTGACCTTCACAGTGGCTACCTTTAAATAAAAGAGACAGGGGCCATTTAGGTTTTTGTCCAGCTGAGATTCCAGCAACCTCCTAACCCTGGTGTCTCCGGCTGGACCTGCTGATAACCCTGGGTGAGGGGCGGGGGTGGGGAGGAGGCAAGTCAGGAGCAGCCGAATGAAGGAATGTAAATTTTATGACCAGTCCGCTGGGGGTCGGCAGACTAGCTCAGGGTGCGTCCAATAACTCAGTTTTGGAGGCCATGGAATGGGCTATGGACTGGATAGTATTTAAGGTAGTAAAAATTGAAAATGCTGGAAATACTCAGTTGGTCTGACGACATCTATGGAGAGAAACAGAGTTGCCAGGTAGATAAGCTTTTGTCAGAGCTCTGATCCAGGTGGTCAGTTGGTTTATATGGAAAATAATGATTATCAAGAAGTGAGCCACAGATTGTAATGCAGTAGAGAAATTTAGTTGATTTATTTAGAAAATGGTGGATTCATGGAATGCCATTTTAACCTTTTGCATCACTATTCATGCTCCCTGGGATAGGATATAATTCCAGTCTCTCGGCTCGGTTTGTTTATATACAACCCGAACGCACGTACAGTAAACACCATTTGCATATCATTCGTGGGCATGGCCCAGTATTCTCCGGGGTCTCTGCGATTCTCTGCCTCCAATTGTCCGAATTCCCGACCACGAGGTTCACTTGTATTTTAAAAATCGTGAAACCGGCGTCCTGGCTGCTGAGGGAGAGAGAGGGAGTACGGAAAGTGTTTAACATGGTTTGCTGACAGTTGGGCCACTGTCCGGGGGCTTATGTCAGGGCCGGGGGGAGTATCGAGGGGTGGCCAGGTGGTGGGCTGTGGGGTTGGGGTGGACAGGCACGGAGCACCATTGCTGCAGCCTGCAAGATTGCCCACTGTGAACTTAGGGTCACAGGTCATTTGTATGTCCCCCTTTGGCACCCCCTTCAGTGCCCCCTGGCCCCAGCCAACTCATCAGCAGGATGGGTGCTCAACTAATGCCATCTTGTTGGCTGGGATGGTGTGTGTGGAGATTATAATGTGTATATGCAGTTGCAGCTTGTCAGTCTCCCGAGTGTCAATCATGGACCTGGCGAATCCTGCACCGTTTTTCATTGGAATCAATTGTGTTCGATGTGGCGCCAGTGCTAATCCCTCCACAGTCACTTAATCGGTCCAGTTTCAGCGGCAGTTTTGCTGTCGTGAAAGTCCACTGATCCTGCCCCGGTGTCAACACTTAATCTCAGGAACGGAAAATCCAGCCCAAGGACTTTTCAGGCGAGACCGTCTTTCAAACATCAGCCATTCTCCCTCTCCTTCCTTCCTTCCTTCTTTCCCCTCTCTTTCTCTCTGCCTAATTCTGCTTTACTCTCTTTTCCTCACTTACTCACTCGCTTTCTTTCACTCTCTCCGCCCTGTGTCTCTCACTCCTTGATTGCTTCCCTCACTCCCTCTCTCCCTTACTGTAAAGTTTATGAAACACAAAACAAAAGCTACAACATGTATGTAATCGGCATGCTGGTTTTCCCTCTCTCTTCTCCCTCTGAAACAGACACAGGGAGAAACGTTTGTTGATCTGCCTGTATTTATTGACTCAAAGTGCACCGAACCTTGGGTATTGGGGAGCTGAGAGGCTCCAACAAGCCAACTACTGCATCTTCTGCACCAACCCTTAGCTAAATTCTCCAAAGGATAGTGTGTTGTTTCCCTGGTGCCAGGATCCTGGATATCTCCAAACAGCTACAGGGCATCCTGAAATAGGAGGGTAAACAGACAGATATCATTGTCCACATTAGTACTAATGACATAGGCAGGGACTAGGAATAGGTCCTGCAAAAACAATTCAGGGAGTTAGGTCGGGAGCTAAAAAGCAGGGTGCGGGATTCTCCCAGCTCTGCGCCGGGCCGGAGAATCCCCGCGAACGGGCCACACCGCCCCAGCGCCGGCACGTGATTCTCTGCAGTGCGGTGAATCGGCGCCATTGGTGCCGGCGTGGTTGGTGCGGCGTCAGTCATGGGCCGCTCCACGCGGCCGGCCCGCCGATTCTCCGACCTGGATGGGCCGAGCGGCCATAAGAAAAGAGCCGAGTCCCGCCAGCACCGTTCTAACCTGCTCTGGGCCGGCAGGACCTCACCGTGTAAAGGTCGGGTGGCGGCCTGTGGGAGGGGATGGGGGTCCGACCCGGGGGGGGAGGCTCCGATGTGGCCTGGCCCACGATCGGGACCCACCGATCGGCGGGCCGGCCTCTGTGGCTGGGGGCCTCCTTTCCTACACGCCGGCCCCTGTAGCCCTGCAACATGTTGCGTCAGGGCCGGCACGTTGAAGGAGGCCACTGCGCATGCGCGCGTTGGCGCAGGCGCCACTGCGCATGTCCTAGTTGGCGCCGGCGCAACTGCGCATGCATGGATCCCGCGGCCCACATTTCGCGCCGGGATCTGCAGCTGGAGTGGTGCGAACCGCTCCAGTGCCACCCTGGCCCCCTGTAGGGGCCAGAATTAGACGTGGGATGGTGGTGGCGGCAACGTTAAGGATCTGGGGCCAGTGGAGACGGCGCAGGGGTGCAGTGGGAGACTCGGTGTGGTCCCCGATCAGGGGTAACCACCGGTTTGTCCCGTGCAAGATGGACGGGGGGTTCCAGGGCTGGCATCGGGCGGGGATTAGAAGAATGGGGGACCTGTTCATTGACGGGACATTTGCGAGCCTAGGGGCACTGGAGGAGAAGTTTGAGTTACCCCCGGGAAATGCATTTAGATATATGCAGGTGAGGGTTTTTGTGAGGCGACAGGTCAGGGAATTCCCGTTGCTCCCGGCACAAGAAATTCAAGACAGGGTGATCTCGGGTGTATGGGTCGGGGAGGGCAAGGTTTCGGCAATACACCAAGAGATGAAAGAAGAGGGGGAAGCCCTAGCAGAAGAGTTGAAGGGTAAATGGGAGGAGGA
Organism: Scyliorhinus torazame; assembly: GCF_047496885.1. Classification (NCBI taxonomy): domain Eukaryota; kingdom Metazoa; phylum Chordata; class Chondrichthyes; order Carcharhiniformes; family Scyliorhinidae; genus Scyliorhinus; species Scyliorhinus torazame. Next base: position 293,986,404 of record NC_092709.1, on the reverse strand, counting down.
GCTGGGGGAGGAGATCGAGGAAGGTTTGTGGGCTGATGCCCTGGGTAGGGTTAATTCCTCCTCCTCATGTGCCAGGCTCAGCCTGATACAATTTAAGGTGGTTCACAGAGCGCACCTGACAGGGGCGAGGTTGAGTAGGTTCTTTGGGGTAGAGGACAGATGTGGAAGGTGTTCAGGGAGCCCGGCGAACGATGTCCACATGTTTTGGTCATGCCCGGCACAGGAGGGGTTCTGGAGAGGAGTGGCGGGAGCAATATCTCAGGTGGTGAAAGTCCGGGTCAAGCCAAGCTGGGGGGTAGCAATATTCGGAGTAGTGGATGAGCCGGGAGTGCAGGAGGCGAAAGAGGCCAGAATTCTGGCCTTTGTGTCCCTACTAGCCCGGCGAAGGATCTTCCTATTGTGGAAGGAGGCGAAGCCCCCTAGCTTGGAGGCCTGGATAAACGACATGGCTGGGTTCATAAAGCTGGAGAGGATTAAGTTTGCCTTGCGAGGGTCTGCGCAGGGGTTCTACAGGCAGTGGCAACCGTTCCTAGACTACCTCGCGGAGCGTTAGAGGAAGGTCGGTCAGCAGCAGCAGCAACCCTGGGGGGAGGGAGGGGGGAACGAGAGATTGTTTGAGGGGATGGATGAGCAGGAGATAATATGGAGGGTGGGGGAAACTGGCACGTGCAGGCGAGAGACAGTGTATAAAGCTATGTAAATATACCATTTTGCCATGTATATATCTTGCTCAGTGTGATTTTGTGTTATTTTGTTACGGGTGGTGGGGTTATTGTTTGTAAGGGGAAAAAATTGTGTTGCTAAAAATCTTTAATAAATATATTTTAAAAAAAAAAGAATTAGACGTGGGAGTGGCCCGTTCACGCCGTCGTAAAACGCGACGGTGTTTACGACAGCGTGGACACTTTGCCGCGGGATTGGAGAATCCCGCCCAGGACCTCAAGGATAGTAATCTCAGGATTACTCCCCGTGCCACATGATAGTGAGGATTGGAACAGGGGGCTAGTACAGTTGAACAGGTGGCTAAAGAGCTGGTGTAGGAGGGAGGGCTTTAGGTATATGGATAACTGGGATGTCTTCTGTGGAAGATGGGACCTGTACAAGAAGGATGGGTTGTACCTGAATTGGAGGGGCACCAATGTCGGGATATCGGAAGTGGGAACGGGCAGGGAGACTGGGGGTGTGTCATGAGTGCAAAGCCTCATGGAGTGTTGGGATGACAGATACTTGGACAGTTGCATGAGAACATAGAACATAGAACAATACAGCGCAGTACAGGCCCTTCGGCCCACGATGTTGCACCGAAACAAAAGCCATCTAACCTACACTATGCCATTATCATCCATATGTTTATCCAATAAACTTTTAAATGCCCTCAATGTTGGCGAGTTCACTACTGTAGCAGGTAGGGCATTCCACGGCCTCACTACTCTTTGCGTAAAGAACCTACCTCTGACCTCTGTCCTATGTCTATTACCCCTCAGTTTAAAGTTATGTCCCCTCGTGCCAGCCATATCCATCCGCGGGAGAAGGCTCTCACTGTCCACCCTATCCAACCCCCTGATCATTTTGTATGCCTCTATTAAGTCTCCTCTTAACCTTCTTCTCTTTAACGAAAACAACCTCAAGTCCATCAGCCTTTCCTCATAAGATTTTCCCTCCATACCAGGCAACATCCTGGTAAATCTCCTCTGCACCCGCTCCAAAGCCTCCACGTCCTTCCTATAATGCGATGAACAGAACTGTGCGCAATACTCCAAATGCGGCCGTACCAGAGTTCTGTACAGCTGCAACATGACCTCCCGACTCCGGAACTCAATCCCTCTACCAATAAAGGCCAACACTCCATAGGCCTTCTTCACAACCCTATCAACCTGGGTGGCAACTTTCAGGGATCTATGTACATGGACACCTAGATCCCTCTGCTCATCCACACTTTCAAGAACTTTACCATTAGCCAAATATTCCGCATTCCTGTTATTCCTTCCAAAGTGAATCACCTCACACTTTTCTGCATTAAACTCCATTTGCCACCTCTCAGCCCAGCTCTGCAGCTTATCTATATCCCTCTGTAACCTGCTACATCCTTCCACACTATCGACAACACCACCGACTTTAGTATCATCTGCAAATTTACTCACCCACCCTTCTGCGCCTTCCTCTAGGTCATTGATAAAAATGACAAACAGCAACGGCCCCAGAACAGATCCTTGTGGTACTCCACTTGTGACTGTACTCCATTCTGAACATTTCCCATCAACCACCACCCTCTGTCTTCTTTCAGCTAGCCAATTTCTGATCCACATCACTAAATCACCCTCAATCCCCAGCCTCCGTATTTTTTGCAATAGCCTACCGTGGGGAACCTTATCAAACGCTTTGCTAAAATCCATATACACCACATCAACTGCTCTACCCTCGTCTACCTGTTCAGTCACCTTCTCAAATAACTCAATAAGGTTTGTAAGGCATGACCTACCCTTCACAAAGCCATGCTGTCTATCCCTGATCATATTATTCCTATCTAGATGATTATAAATCTTGTCTCTTATAATCCCCTCCAAGACTTTACCCACTACAGACGTGAGGCTCACCGGTCTATAGTTGCCGGGGTTGTGTCTGCTCCCCTTTTTGAACAAAGGGACCACATTTGCTGTCCTCCAGTCCTCTGGCACTATTCCTGTAGCCAATGATGACATAAAAAGCAAAGCCAAAGGTCCAGCAATCTCTTCCCTGGCCTCCCAGAGAATCCTAGGATAAATCCCATCAGGTCCCGGGGACTTATCTATTTTCAGCCTGTCCAGAATTGCCAACACCTCTTCCCTACGTACCTCAATGCCATCTATTCTATTAGCCTGGGGCTCAGCATTCTCCTCCACAACATTATCTTTTTCCTGAGTGAATACTGACGAAAAATATTCATTTAGTATCTCGCCTATCTCTTCAGACTCCACACACAATTTCCCATCCCTGTCCTTGACTGGTCCTACTCTTTCCCTAGTCATTCGCTTATTCCTGACATACCTATAGAAAGCTTTTGGGTTTTCCTTGATCCTTCCTGCCAAATACTTCTCATGTCCCCTCCTTGCTCGTCTTAGCTCTCTCTTTAGATCCTTCCTCGCTACCTTGTAACTATCCATCGCCCCAACCGAAACTTCACACTTCATCTTCACATAGGTCTCCTTCTTCCTCTTAACAAGAGATTCCACTTCCTTGGTAAACCACAGTTCCCTCGCTCGACGCCTTCCTCCCTGCCTGACCGGTACATACTTATCAAGAACACGCAGTAGCTGATCCTTGAACAAGCCCCACTTGTCCAGTGTGCCCAACACTTGCAGCCTACTTCTCCACCTTATCCCCCCCAAGTCACATCTAATGGCATCATAATTGCCCTTCCCCCAGCTATAACTCTTGCACTGCGGTGTATACTTATCCCTTTCCATCATTAACGTAAACGTCACCGAATTGTGGTCACTGTCCCCAAAGTGCTCTCCTACCTCCAAATCCAACACCTGGCCTGGTTCATTACCCAAAACCAAATCCAACGTGGCCTCGCCTCTTGTTGGCCTGTCAACATATTGTTTCAGGAAACCCTCCTGCACACACTGTACAAAAAACGACCCATCTATTGTACTCGAACTATATCTTTTCCAGTCAATATTTGGAAAGTTAAAGTCTCCCATAATCACTACCCTGTTACTTTCGCTCATATCCAGAATCATCTTCGCCATCCTTTCCTCTACATCCCCAGAACTATTAGGAGGCCTATAAAAAACTCCCAACAGGGTGACCTCTCCTTTCCTGTTTCTAACTTCAGCCCACACTACCTCGGAAGAAGAGTCCCCATCTAGCATCCTCTCCGCCACCGTAATACTGCTCTTGACTAGCAGCGCCACACCTCCCCCTCTTTTGCCTCCTTCTCTGAGCTTACTAAAACACCTAAACCCCGGAACCTGCAGCATCCATTCCTGTCCCTGCTCTATCCATGTCTCCGAAATGGCCACAACATCGAAGTCCCAGGTACCAACCCACGCTGCCAGTTCCCCTACCTTGTTTCGTATACTCCTGGCATTGAAGTAGACACACCTCAAACCACCTACCTGAACACTGGTCCCCTCCTGCGACGTCAAATCTGTGCTCCTGACTGGGACTGGGAGTTTCAGGTAGGGTGGGAAAGAAACTGGTAGCATGGTGAGGGGGACATAATGTGGTATGATAGGGGGCTGTGGTGAGGATTGTGACTAGGACTAGTATGAGGGTGATGGTGATTAGGACCATAGGTTGGGCAGTCCTAGTTTTGTGGGTCAGCCCCGGTGAGCAGGATTTGTAGGGCGATTGATGCTGTGGTGGCAGGATTGTTTGGGGGAAACAGTAGTAGCAATCAGGGACTTGTGCTATAGATTGAATATTGAATTTTTTTGCTGTTTCCACTCATCCTTATAAATGAAATGATGGGATTGCTTCAGAGAAGTCGTTTGTATTTAGCATGTTCCCAAATAAACTCCCAGCCTTGGGAAGTTTGAACCTCTGTTGCGTAGCAACATTCTCATAAATCAGTTTGTATAGACTAGGGTCCTCTCATAAATCAAGGTCCAGGTTTGTGTAGGCTAAACCTCTGCGACTTGTGATCAATCAAGCCGCTTATGGCTTGTGAAGCTATAACACTCAGAGGTAGGTTTGAATGTGGGGACTTGATGGAAATGTGTGCTGAGTTGGAGTCCCATTGATATTTCTGGTGTAATTTATGGTGCAATCCCTGGATTTCCTACAATGTCGTATTGCTGGCACAGCAGATGAGAAAAAGATTAATATTGCAATGTAATTACTAATAAATGCAGCCAAGGTGGCCATTAAAAATGTATTTAAATATTTATTGATCTGTGGGAATGCAGAAAAAGGGGCAGAACAAAAATGTGACCAGTCAGAAACTGAAAATTTCAGACAAAACAGAAATGAAAATGAATTATTGTATATGGAAGTCAAAAAGGACATTTTTCTTTTTGGTTGGTGTATGTTTGATTGCTGCATTTGGATATTGTGGATTGACAGAAACTGCTCTCTGTGACACATGGCTGATACCTAATGATATTCACACCGAGGGATTAAACATTAATCAGTTCCAAGAATATGAAGCAAAGGTGATTGGTTTATTGATGAGAAAAAATCCATTCCTATTTTGAAAGTCTATTAAACGGTATAGAGTTCAGGAAAATATGATAGGTTGAGGACTATAGTGTCAAAGTCTAAAGATTAGATGTAGGCCTGGATTCTCTCTCCCTGGTTGGGTGTGCAGTTGGTCGGGACATCTCCTGGCTCTGCTAAACTGACCTGGAAAAAGTAGCCCAGAAGATCAGATTTTCCCTTCATGGGGGTGGGGGTTCTGGAATTTGGGATGGGTGGCCCCAGAATGAAGATGGAGGTGGACTGGATGGAAGGCCTGCCGCAATGCACCAGTACTGTACAGAGGTTTTTTAAAAAAACATTAAAACATAAAACAGTTCTCCAGCTCTTACCCCTTAAGCCACCCCCTTCCAACAGACTCCCCATGTCCCATTCAGGACAACCCATGCCACCTCATGGCCCCACCCATCCCCATGGCTGTCATATCGTCAAGGCAACCTATGCCCTTATACACCCCCCCCCCCCCCCCATGGCCCTTTATATCCCCCATGCCAACCAATGCTCTTCTACCCATCCCCATGACCATTTTAGCCCCCGTGCCAACTTAGGACCAACCTTTGCCTGTCACCCTTTGTCCTAACAACTCACCCAGTATCCACGCTGGGCAGACCTCAACACTCAATCTGAGATTAAACCAAACAATGCTCCAAGTGTCTATTGCAGACTTTGTTTAAAAAAAAAACGTTTATTCACACAAACACATTTACATTCCTTCAATTATGTGATCACTTAAAACAATAAACATTTAATTTGATTGCACAATCTCTTATAAAAAGAATTGGATTTCATAGTCCCATTTCAAAGAGACCATAACCACTTGGAGCTGTCAATCAAACTGTGAGATGTGAGGCACCCTACTGTGATAAAGATTGGTGGTGAAATCAGTCATGCAACAGTAATGCTACAATGGTAACTCTAAGGTTTATATCAACAGACAGAACAAATGAGCAAGCAATCAGGTTTTAACACCAGATAGTTTTTACCCAAAAAATCAAAGGGCTGGAGTTTTAAATGCCTTGACAGCTTTACAGACTCCTTTCACTGTTCACCTTGATACATTTGACAGTTCCAATGATCTTCACGGCTCTAATGAGTTTCTGTACTTTTGCGTGTATTCGTGTCTAATTTTAGAACACTTGAAGAGCACCTTACTTCTCCAAAAGGACACCTTATCTCCCCAAAGGGCACTTTACCTCTCCCAAACTGAACCCAATCTCCCCCAGAGTTGTCCCAGGATTATATCCAAAGGGTACCTTACCGCTCCAAAAGGATACCCTGCCTATCCAAACAAATCCAAAAGTTCAGAGCTGCTTCTCCCAGGTATGAACTGTGCATGTTGGGTTTTAGACACCTTTAACATCAAAATCACATGAGTGGCGGCAGCTGCTGATTTTTATGGGCAGCTGCCTCCGTGAAACGTGCATACCGAAGCACAACCTGACCCCATAGCCGACCACAAAATGGTAGATGCAATGTTCAGGGGCGGGATCTCTGGTTTTTGGGCTCATCTGCTAATTTTACAATAACCAACCGTATTTGGGTAGTATAATATGATAATGATATTAATGATAATCTCATTGTGCACATGTTCTTTTTGTCATAAAATGAAAAACATTTTTGACATTGAACAGTTGTCTCAAACGTTTCGTCAGAGGCTGATGTATTTTTTCTCTTCTCCCCACCTCTCCAATTTAATTCCTTCCTTTCAGTGAAGGCACTGATTTTCTACTGCTTATTGTTCCACAGGCATAGATGAAATAACTAATCTTTATGTGAGCCCAGAGGATAAGTGCCAACAGGATGCCCAATGGTAAAGGACATCACAGTGGAGCCTTCTTCTCTTTACCTTCGGTCCACATGAGTACACTTTCCAGCTTGTACAGCGAATAACAATGAACAATGAAACAAAAACACAATCTCAACTTTTGTAATTTAAGGAAGCCAGCAGTAATAGAACAGAGATTTATTTAACTATATATAATATTCTGCTCAAGGCAGTAACTCGCTTCCACTCCAGTCCTTGCTGGGAGAACTAACTACACCAGACCCTGCTTTGGGCTGGCTTTTGTGTAAGTCTCTGACGAGCTCCAGCTGGGTGATGTCTGCCCCCCTATCTAGGAAGCTCGTACTCCAGGGGTCCTATGGGGAGATCAACATTAGTTTCTCTGTAGTCCTTGTGGGGGTTATGACATCAACATAACGGAGAGAAGGAAAATTGACATTCAGACAATTGTCTTTCATTGGAATCATAATAATTTATGGATAAACATACAAGAAAGAATAGTACGAAGTCTTACAACACCAGGTTAAAGTCCAACAGGTTTGTTTCGATGTCACTAGCTTTCGGAGCGCTGCTCCTTCCTCAGGTGAATGAAGAGGTCTGTTCCAGAAACACATATATAGACAAATTCAAAGATGCCAAACAATGCTTGGAATGCAAGCATTAGCAGGTGATTAAATCTTTACAGATCCAGAGATGGGGTAACCCCAGGTTAAAGAGGTGTGAATTGTACCCAGCCAGGACAGTTGGTAGGATTTCGCAGGCCAGATGGTGGGGGATGAATGTAATGCGACATGAATCCCAGGTCCCGGTTGAGGCCGCACTCATGTGTGCGGAACTTGGCTATAAGTTTCTGCTCGGCGATTCTGCGTTGTCGCGGGTCCTGAAGGCCGCCTTGGAGAACGCTTACCCGGAGATCAGAGGCTGAATGCCCTTGACTGCTGAAGTGTTCCCCGACTGGAAGGGAACATTCCTGCCTGGTGATTGTTGCGCGATTACCGTTCATTCGTTGTCGCAGCGTCTGCATGGTCTCGCCAATGTACCACGCTTCGGGACATCCTTTCCTGCAGCGTATGAGGTAGACAACGTTGGCCGAGTCGCACGAGTATGTACCGCGTACCTGGTGGGTGTTGTTCTCACGTGTAATAGGGGTATCCATGTCGATGATCTGGCACGTCTTGCAGAGATTGCCATGACAGGGTTGTGTGGTGTCGTGGTCACTGTTCTGAAGACTGGGTAGTTTGCTGCAAACAATGGTTCGTTTGAGGTTGCGCGGTTGTTTGAAGGCAAGTAGTGGGGGTGTGGGGATGACCTTGGCAAGATGTTCATCGTCATCAATGACGTGTTGAAGGCTGTGAAGAAGATGACGTAGTTTCTCCGCTCCGGGGAAGTACTGGACGACGAAGGGTATTCTGTCGGTTGTGTCCCATGTTTGTCTTCTGAGGAGGTCGGTCCGGTTTTTCGCTGTGGCGCGTTGGAACTGTCGATCGATGAGTCGAGTGCCATATCCCGTTCGTACGAGGGCATCTTTCAACGTCTGTAGATGTCTGTTACGCTCCTCCTCGTCTGAGCAGATCCTGTGTATACGGAGCGCTTGTCCATAGGGGATGGCTTCTTTAATGTGTTTAGGGTGGAAGCTGGAGAAGTGGAGCATCATGAGGTTATGCGTAGGTTTGTGGTAAAGTGAAGTGCTGAGGTGACCGTCCTTGATGGAGACGAGTGTGTCCAAGAATGCAACTGATTTTGGAGAGTAGTCCATGGTGAGTCTGATGGTTGGATGGAACGGACTACTGCAAAGAAGTATACCGACAACTGAACAACCAAGAACACTACAGACAGTTACCCGCAGATCCGACCAAGGAACACATCCGCCAACATAACAGACTGATCAAGACCTTGGATCCAGATCTTCAGAGCACCCTACGTGCTCTCATCCCACGTACTCCCCGCATTGGAGATCTCTACTGCCTCCCGAAAATACATAAGGCCAACACACCAGGCCGCCCTATCATTTCAGGCAATGGGACCCTGTGTGAGAACCTCTCTGGCTACTTTGAGGGCATCTTGAAACCCATCGTACAAGGTACACCCAGCTTCTGTCGCGACACGACGGACTTCCTACAGAAACTCAGCACCCATGGACCAGTTGAACCAAGAACATTCCTCGTCACAATGGACGTCTCGGCACTCTACACCAGCATCCCCCATGACGACGGAATTGCTGCAACAGCCTCAGTACTCAACACCGACAACTGCCAATCTCCAGACGCAATTCTGCAACTCATCCGCTTCATTCTGGATCACAACGTCTTCACCTTCGACAACAGGTTCTTCATCCAGACGCACGGAACAGCCATGGGGACCAAATTCGCACCCCAATACGCCAACATCTTCATGCACAAGTTTGAACAGGACCTACTCACCGCACAGGACCTTCAACTGATGTTATACACCAGATACATCGATGACATTTTTTTCCTTTGGACCCACGGCGAAGAATCACTGAAACGACTACACGATGACATTAATAAGTTCCATCCAACCATCAGACTCACCATGGACTACTCTCCAAAATCAGTTGCATTCTTGGACACACTCGGCTCCATCAAGGACGGTCACCTCAGCACTTCGCTTTACCGCAAACCCACGGATAACCTCACGATGCTCCACTTCTCCAGCTTCCACCCTAAACACATTAAAGAAGCCATCCCCTATGGACAAGCGCTCCGTATACACAGGATCTGCTCAGACGAGGAGGAGCGTAACAGACATCTACAGACATTGAAAGATGCCCTCGTACGAACGGGATATGGCACTCGACTCATCGATCGACAGTTCCAACGCGCCACAGCGAAAAACCGGACCGACCTCCTCAGAAGACAAACATGGGACACAACCGACAGAATACCCTTCGTCGTCCAGTACTTCCCCGGAGCGGAGAAACTACGTCATCTTCTTCACAGCCTTCAACACGTCATTGATGACGATGAACATCTTGCCAAGGTCATCCCCACACCCCCACTACTTGCCTTCAAACAACCGCGCAACCTCAAACGAACCATTGTTTGCAGCAAACTACCCAGTCTTCAGAACAGTGACCACGACACCACACAACCCTGTCATGGCAATCTCTGCAAGACGTGCCAGATCATCGACATGGATACCACTATTACACGTGAGAACACCACCCACCAGGTACGCGGTACATACTCGTGCGACTCGGCCAACGTTGTCTACCTCATACGCTGCAGGAAAGGATGTCCCGAAGCGTGGTACATTGGCGAGACCATGCAGACGCTGCGACAACGAATGAACGGACATCGCGCAACAATCACCAGGCAGGAATGTTCCCTTCCAGTCGGGGAACACTTCAGCAGTCAAGGGCATTCAGCCTCTGATCTCCGGGTAAGCGTTCTCCAAGGCGGCCTTCAGGACCCGCGACAACGCAGAATCGCCGAGCAGAAACTTATAGCCAAGTTCCGCACACATGAGTGCGGCCTCAACCGGGACCTGGGATTCATGTCGCATTACATTCATCCCCCACCATCTGGCCTGCGAAATCCTACCAACTGTCCTGGCTGGGTACAATTCACACCTCTTTAACCTGGGGTTACCCCATCTCTGGATCTGTAAAGATTTAATCACCTGCTAATGCTTGCATTCCAAGCATTGTTTGGCATCTTTGAATTTGTCTATATATGTGTTTCTGGAACAGACCTCTTCATTCACCTGAGGAAGGAGCAGCGCTCCGAAAGCTAGTGACATCGAAACAAACCTGTTGGACTTTAACCTGGTGTTGTAAGACTTCGTACTGTGCTCACCCCAGTCCAACGCCGGCATCTCCACATCAAGAAAGAATAGAGCAAAGGAAAAGAGAGGATCAGTGATTAGATGGAGACCAGGAGATGGTCAGCTGATCAAAGTGATAATAGTTGGGACAAAAGGAGGAATGGTGGGAGAAATTACACAAATGAGTATCTAACGTGTGAAAAGTTCAGGTAACTTAATTAAATCGGAAAATGAGAGAATGGAAACCAATGTAAAGTTGCCGAGGAGTTTGGTGATGCCGGATTTTACAGTTAACTGGCACTATTTGCAGGCGAGGACATTGTGCCCATCACGTAACTGCTGCTACTGCTCCCATTGCAATTTTACCAGTGATAGAGGTAATAGGCACTTAAGGACATAAACCTGCGACTGCTGCGATTTCACCAGCGAGGTCTACATCAAGTGTCCAGCCCAGCAGCTGTAATGACGTGGGCTGGTCCTGAGTAATGTGAGCAATGTGCCTCGATGTGCCAACTGGGCCCATGAGATGTTTCTGTTCAAGGTCTGCCATGCCCTGTGTTTCCTCTTCCCTCCCTACTCTGTCCATTATTGCCAGAGACATGGTTCACCCCTGCCTCGCCGGACTGTGCCATACAACCTGAAGGCTTCTCAATATACCGGATGGACCGCACAGTGTTATCAGGCAAAGCAAAGGGTTTGCCTCCTCATCAACTCCTCACGGTGCTCGGACGTGGTGACCCTGGGGGCCTTCTGTTTCCCGTACCTGGAATACCTGACTGTGAAGTGCCACCCATACTAGCTTCCATGGGTATTCACTTCAGCTATTATTACAGCGGTCTACATCGCACCCCAGGCGGAAGTGAAGGAGGCGAATGACAAATTGTACACCGCTATGAATAACAACGAAACAGAACACCCAAAGGCCTTGTTCATCGTGGCCAGGGACTTCGACCAGGTCAACCTCAAGGGTGTACTGTCAAAATTCCACCAGAACATCTCCTGTCCCAGGGGCGCCGACACTCTCGACCATTTCTGTTCAAACATCAAGGGTGCCTCCCGATCCATCCCCGACCACATTTCGGAAAATCGGACCATAAGACGGTGCTCCTTCTCTCGGTATAGAAGCTGAAACCTAAGCGGGATAACCCAGTTAAGAAGGTTGTGCAGTGTTGATCCAAGGCAACAGGGGCGGCACAGTAGCACAGTGATCAGCACTGTTGCTTCACAGCTCCAGAGTCCCAGTTTGATTCCTGGCTTGGGTCACTGTCTGTGCGCAGTCTGCACATTCTTCCCGTCTCTGCGTGGGCTTTCTCCAGTTGCTCCAGTTTCCTCCCACAGTTCAAAGATGTGCAGGTTAGGTGGGTTGGCAATGCTAAATTGCCCTTAGTGTCCAAAAAAAAAGGTTAGGTGGGCTTACTGGGTTATGGATATAGGGTGGAGAGTGGCCTTAAGAAGGATGCTCTTTCCTAGGGCTGAAGCAGACTCGATGGACCGAATGGCCTCTTTCTGCACTGTAAATTCTATGAAGATCTACTATGTGACGGCTTGGAGTCAGTGGACTGGTCCATATTTAAGAACTCAGCGACTAACCTGAACGAGTATGCCACCACTGTCACAGACTTTATCAGCAAATGTGTAGAAGATAGCATGCCAAAGAAAGCAGTACATACGTTCCCCAACCGGAAGCCATGGCTTAATCGGGAGATTGACTCCCTACTGAAGGCCAGGTCTGAGTTGTTCATGTCAGGCAACCCTGACCTATAAAAGAAATCCAGGTACGACCTCCGCAAAGTTATCAGGGATGCCAAAAGACAATATCAGAACCAGCTAGAGTCACAGACCAACGTCACAGATTCTCGTCGGTTGTGGGAAGGCTAAAACAACATAATGGGCTACAAAGCAAAGTCGAGTAGAATCTCCAGCAGCAGCGCTCCCCTCCCAATGAACTCAATGCATTCTATGCTCGGTTCGAACAGGAAACTATCAAACCGCTGTCAACTGCCCTAGCAGCCTCGGACACACCCATACCCACCATCACAGCTTCTGAAGGCAGATCGGCCTTCTTAGAACCCCGGAAAATGACGGGTCCGGACGGGGTCTCTGGCCGTGCACTCAGACCATGCATGGACCAGCTAGCAGATGTGTTTGCAGACATCTTCAACCTCTCCCTACTCCGTTCCAAGTCTCCACCTACCTCAAGAAGGCCACCATCATACCGGTGCCAAAGAAGAACCAGGCAACATGCCTCAACCACTATCGGCCGGTGGCCTTAACATCGATCATAATGAAGTTCTTTGAGAGGTTGGTCATGAGGCACATCAACTCCAGACTTCCAGACTGCCTTGATCCACTGCAATTCGCATACCACCACAACTGGTCCACAGCAGACACCATCTCCCTGGCCCGACACTCATTCCTGGAGCATCTCGACAACAAGGACTCCTACGTCAGATTCTATTCATTGACTGCAGCTCTGCCTTCAACACCATAATCCCAGCCAAATTCATAATAAAGCTCCAAAACCTAGGACTCCTCACTCTGCAACTGGATCCTTTTCTGACCGATAGACCACAATCAGTAAGAATAAAGCACAACACCTTCTCCACAATTGTCCTCAATACCGGGGCTCCTCAAGGCTGCTTACTTAGCCTCTACTATACTTCCTAATCACACAAGACTGTGTGGCAAAATTTGGCTCCAACTCCATCTACAAGTTTGCTGATAACACGACCATAGTGGGTTAGATCGCGAGCAACGATGAATCAGAATACAGGAGGGAGTTAGAGAACCTAATGGAGTGGTGTAACGACAACAACCTCTCCCTCAATGACAGCAAAACTAAAGAGCTGGTCATTGACTTCAGGAAGCAAAGTATCATACTCATCCCTGTCTGTGAGGCTGATGTGGAGGTGGTCGACCGCTTCAAATTCCTAGGTGTGCACATTGCCAACAACCTGTCCTGGTCCAGCCATGTCGATGCTACGACCAAGAAAGCACAAAAACACCTATACTTCCTCAGGAAACTAAGGAAATTCGGGCATGTCCACATTGACTCTTAGCAACCTTTATAGATGCACCACAGAAAGCATCCTATCTGGCTGCATCACAGCCTGGTATGGCAACTGCTCGGCCCAAGACCGTACAAAACTACAGAGAGTCGTGAACATTGCCCAGTCAATGCCAAAAACCTGCCTCCCATCCATTAGCCCTCTTTACACCTTCTGCTGCCTTGGGAAAGTGAGCATAATAATCAAAGACCCCTCCCACCCGGCTTATTCACTCTTCTGCCATCGGGCAGGAGATACAAAAGTCTGAGAACATGCACTAACAGATTCAAAAACAGCTTCTTCCCCATTGTTACCTGTTGCTAACTTTTGGTTGGTTTGCTCATTTGTGTCTTTACTTAATTTGCTCTGTATTATAACCTTTGCTCTAGAGTCACCAGGTATCTTTATGATACCACCACGAGGTTCAAGTTCAATTGCTGATCAATAACTCAATACACCAGTTTGTACGTTTCAAATCAAAACACATTTATTATACACAGTCAATCACTATTCATGTATAAAACTCTACTTACTAGACTTTCTCTAACACTAAAAGGCCTATACTTAGCTTTGGAACTGGCCCACCAGGTCAGGGGAATAAATGGCCTTTCGTTCGATTCTGAGTCTGCAGGCTTCAAAGCTGGTATAGACTGGTAGCTAGGAGCGCCTATCTCGTAGCGTGCGTTGACTGGAGACTTACTTGGTTGGTGCAGATACTAGGTGGGTCACGTTCAAGGGTTGTTTCGAGCTGCTAAGAGACCCTGCCAAGAAGGACGAATTGAACTTGGGGTCTCTATTTTATAGCCCCCAGGGGCTTTACGCCCCTTTGGGCGGACCCCGTACCTGGTTCCAAGTGATTGGACTAAGTTCTGATCACTTGGATCGATTTCTCCAATACTGGAGCTGTTCCCTGATTGCTGGGTGGTTCCTAAGTGTCCATTGGCCTTCCTTTGTCTTGGCTCCTGCTGGCGCCGAGGAGTCTGGCTTGGCCTTGTTTATCTTAACTGTTTCCAATTGTTCCCGGGGATCGCTCATCAATATGTAGATGGTTGTTAGTTTCAGTGCTGTCTGGGTTCATGCAAGTTCTGATTACAGGAAACTTTGCACCTGCTTGTTTTTCCTGCGTTGGCTGAATTTCCCTGCATTCTTAGCGGATCTCCATTTTAAAGTCGGGAAGTGGCCAACCCAGGTGGCTACACACCCTTCTTGTGATCCGTAACGCAAAGCGTAAAGGATCACATAACTGCGTCGTCTTCACTCCCTGACCCAAACAAAAGAACAAAGAACAAAGAAATGTACAGCACAGGAACAGGCCCTTCGGCCCTCCAAGCCCGTGCCGACCATACTGCCCGACTAAACTACAATCTTCTACACTTCCTGGGTCCGTATCCTTCTATTCCCATCCTATTCATATATTTGTCAAGATGCCCCTTAAATGTCCCTATCGTCCCTGCCTCCACTACCTCCTCCGGTAGTGAGTTCCAGGCACCCACTACCCTCTGCGTAAAAAACTTGCCTCGTACATCTACTCTAAACTTTGCCCCTCTCACCTTAAACCTATGCCCCCTAGTAATTGACCCCTCTACCCTGGGGAAAAGCCTCTGACTATCCACTCTGTCTATGCCCCTCATAATTTTGTATACCTCTATCAGGTCGCCCCTCAACCTCCTTCGTTCCAGTGAGAACAAACCGAGTTTATTCAATCGCTCCTCATAGCTTATGCCCTCCATACCAGGCAACATTCTGGTAAATCTCTTCTGCACCCTCTCTAAAGCCTCCACATCCTTCTGGTAGTGTGGCGACCAGAATTGAACACTATACTCCAAGTGTGGCCTAACTAAGGTTCTATACAGCTGCAACATGACTTGCCAATTCTTATACTCAATGCCCCGGCCAATGAAGGCAAGCATGCCGTATGCCTTCTTGACTACCTTCTCCACCTGTGTAGCCCCTTTCAGTGATCTGTGGACCTGTACTCCTAGATCTCTTTGACTTTCAATACTCCTGAGGGTTCTACCATTCACTGTATATTCCCTACCTGCATTAGCCCTTCCAAAATGCATTACCTCACATTTGTCCAGGTTAAACTCCATCTGCCATCTCTCCGCCCAAGTCTCCAGACAATCTAAATCCTGCTGTATCCTCAGACAGTCCTCATCGCTATCCGCAATTCCACCAACCTTTGTGTCGTCTGCAAACTTACTAATCAGACCAGTTACATTTTCCTCCAAATCATTTATATATACTACAAAGAGCAAAGGTCCCAGCACTGATCCCTGTGGAACACCACTGGTCACAGCCCTCCAATTAGAAAAGCATCCCTCCATTGCTACCCTCTGCCTTCTATGGCCTAGCCAGTTCTGTATCCACCTTGCCAGTTCACCCCTGATCCCGTGTGACTTCACCTTTTGTACTAGTCTACCATGAGGGACCTTGTCAAAGGCCTTACTGAAGTCCATATAGACAACATCTACTGCCCTACCTGCATCAATCATCTTAGTGACCTCCTCGAAAAACTCTATCAAGTTAGTGAGACACGACCTCCCCTTCACAAAACCGTGCTGCCTCTCACTAATACGTCCATTTGCTTCCAAATGGGAGTAGATCCTGTCTCGAAGAATTCTCTCCAGTAATTTCCCTACCACTGAAGTAAGGCTCACCGGCCTGTAGTTCCCGGGATTATCCCTGCCACCCTTCTTAAACAGAGGAACAACATTGGCTATTCTCCAGTCCTCCGGGACATCCCCTGAAGACAGCGAGGATCCAAAGATTTCTGTCAAGGCCTCAGCAATTTCCTCTCCAGCCTCCTTCAGTATTCTGGGGTAGATCCCATCCGGCCCTGGGGACTTATCTACCTTAATATTTTTTAAGACACCCAACACCTCGTCTTTTTGGATCACAATGTGACCCAGGCTATCTACACCCCCTTCTCCAGACTCAACATCTACCAATTCCTTCTCTTTGGTGAATACTGATGCAAAGTATTCATTTAGTACCTCGCCCATTTCCTCTGGCTCCACACATAGATTCCCTTGCCTATCCTTCAGTGGGCCAACCCTTTCCCTGGCTACCCTCTTGCTTTTTATGTAAGTGTAAAAAGCCTTGGGATTTTCCTTAACCCTATTTGCCAATGACTTTTCATGACCCCTTCTAGCCCTCCTGACTCCTTGCTTAAGTTCCTTCCTACTTTCCTTATATGCCACACAGGCTTCGTCTGTTCCCAGCCTTTTAGCCCTGACAAATGCCTCCTTTTTCTTTTTGACGAGGCCTACAATATCATTCGTCATCCAAGGTTCCCGAAAATTGCCGTATTTATCTTTCTTCCTCACAGGAACATGCCTGTCCTGTATTCCTTTCAACTGACACTTGAAAGCCTCCCACATGTCAGATGTTGATTTGCCCTCAAACATCCGCCCCCAATCTATGTTCTTCAGGTCCCGCCTAATATTGTTATAATTAGCCTTCCCCCAATTTAGCACATTCATCCTCGGACCACTCTTATCCTTGTCCACCAGTACTTTAAAACTTACTGAATTGTGGTCACTGTTACCGAAATGCTCCCCTACTGAAACATCTACCACCTGGCCGGGCTCATTCCCCAATACCAGGTCCAGTACCGTCCCTTCCCTAGTTGGACTGTTTACATATTGTTTTAAGAAGCCCTCCTGGATGCTCCTTACAAACTCTGCCCCGTCTAAGCCCCTGGCACTAAGTGAGTCCCAGTCAATATTGGGGAAGTTGAAGTCTCCCATCACCACAACCCTGTTGTTTTTACTCTTTTCCAAAATCTGTCTACCTATCTGCTCCTCTATCTCCCGCTGGCTGTTGGGAGGCCTGTAGTATACCCCCAACATTGTGACTGCACCCTTCTTATTCCTGATCTCTACCCATATAGCCTCACTGCCCTCTGAGGTGTCCTCTCGCTGTATAGCTGTGATACTCTCCTGAACAAGTAGCGCAACTCCGCCTCCCCTTTTACATCCCCCTCTATCCCGCCTGAAACATCTAAATCCTGGAACGTTTAGCTGCCAATCCTGCCCTTCCCTCAACCAGGTCTCTGTAATGGCAACAACATCATAGTTCCAAGTACTAATCCAAGCTCTAAGTTCATCTGCCTTACCCGTAATGCTCCTTGCATTAAAACATATGCACTTCAGGCCACCAGACCCGCTGTGTTCAGCAACTTCTCCCCGTCTGCTCTGCCTCAGAGCCACACTGTCCATATTCCCTAGTTCTCCCTCAACGCTCTCACCTTCTGACCTATTGCTCCCGTGCCCACCCCCCTGCCATACTAGTTTAAACCCTCCCGTGTGACACTAGCAAATCTCGCGGCCAGGATATTTATGCCTCTCCGGTTTAGATGCAACCCGTCCATCTTATACAGGTCACACCTGCCCCGGAAGAGCTCCCAGTGGTCCAGATAACCGAAACCCTCCCTCCTACACCAGCTGTTTAGCCACGTGTTTGTCTGCTCTATCTTCCTATTTCTAGCCTCACTGGCACGTGGCACAGGGAGTAATCCCGAGATTACAACCCTCGAGGTCCTGTCTTTTAACTTTCTGCCTAGCTCCCTGAACTCCTGCTGCAGGACCTCATGCCTCTTCCTGCCTATGTCGTTAGTACCAATATGTACAACGACCTCTACCTGTTTGCCCTCCCCCTTCAGGATTCCCTCTACCCGTTCGGAGACATCCTGGACCCTGGCACCAGGGAGGCAACATACCATCCTGGAGTCTCTTTCACGTCCACAGAAGCGCCTATCTGTTCCCCTGACTATAGAGTCCCCTATAACTATTACTCTTCTGCGCTTTGACCCTCCCTTCTGAACATCAGAGCCAGCCGTGGTGCCACTGCTCTGGCTGCTGCTGTTTTCCCCTGATAGGCTATCCCCCCCGACAGTATCCAAAGGGGTATACCTGTTCGAGAGGGGGACAACCACAGGGGATTCCTGCACTGACTGCCTGCCCTTTCTGGTGGTCACCCATTTCTCTGCCTGCACCTTGGGTGTGACCACACTTACATAACTGCGATCTATGACGCTTTCCGCCACCTGCATGCTCCTAAGTGCATCCAATTGCTGCTCCAACCGAACCATGCGGTCTGTGAGGAGCTGCAGTTGGGTGCACTTTCTGCAGATGAAGCCATCCAGGACGCTGGAAGCCTCCCGGACCTGCCACATCTCACAGTCAGAGCACAGCACCCCTCTAACTGACATTGCGTCAATTAATTAAAATTAAAATTTGTCTTTTTTTTATAAATACTTTTTTTTTTTTAAATTACAAAGTTACTGTCAACTATCTGTTTCCTAGCACTAGATTTCTAATAGAAATGCGATAGCTAACTATAATATCCTCCGATCTCTGGCTTAGATATCCTCTAAATTATAATTAAGTTATTATGTTTAATTAGTTCCCAAATAGTCAAAAAAATTTAGGTTAGAATCCCAACCAGCCACTCAGGTCACAGCTTTTCTGTCCCCCCCGACACACACAATTTGAAAAAAGGTATAAAAGTAAAAATCACTTGCTTACCTTCTGAGATGTTCTCAGGTTCTCTCGCTGACAGAGACTGCTCCTCCACCTCCAATCCTTGGCCTGCACAATGCTAATAATATATAATATAATATGGCACTTACCTTCCACCAATGGGTCTTATTATTAGGTTAGAGGAGGAGGGTGGGTGGGAGACACTACACGTGTAGTGTCTCGGGTTTCCTCTCCACCAGAATTTATTGGGGGGGGGGGGGACTTGCCAGAGGTCGAACTTCCGGTTCCCGCCGAAATCCAAAGGGCTGCTCCTGTAAAGGTAAGTGCTTTTAAACTCACTACTCACCTCCAAGAAGGCCCCTGCGCACCGCTGCCGCCGAAATCCAATGGGCTGCTCCTGTAAAGGTAAGAGCTTTTAAACTAACTACTCACCTCCCAGAAGGCCCCTGCGCACCGCTGCCGCCGAAATCCAAAGGGCTGCTCCTGTAAAGGTAAGTGCTTTTAAACTCACTACTCACCTCCAAGAAGGCCCCTGCGCACCGCTGCCGCCGAAATCCAATGGGCTGCTCCTGTAAAGGTAAGAGCTTTTAAACTCACTACTCACCTCCAAGAAGGCCCCTGCGCACCGCTGCCGCCGAAACCCAGCGAGCACTCTTCCATGGCCTCTACACTGACCATAACTATGCACAAAAATTTTAACTGACAATTCTAAGTGGCGCTATGTCACAACCGGGACATGCAGTACAACATATTAAAAAACGGTACCTCTAACTATCTTCCATAAACTACACTCACTTGAACATCCATTCATACTAACTTCCTAACAATACAAAAATAATAGCAGCGTTCACATTTTCCTCTGGCTTGGCGGTCAAGCACAGAGTTCTACAATCTTTCAGTTGCAAATGAGACATAGTTCTTTATTCACAAATGACGCAAAACGAATGTCCTTTATTGTAGATCAAGGGGTTCGAGGGCCTGGTGAAGACCGAAAATAGGGGATCTCATCCTGCATACCGGGGTGCGAGAGCGGTAGGCTCTCCTTCGCCATTTTCTCATGCGGATAGTCTGCACGATGCTGCAGAATATCGCCAATGCTGAAAGGGATTCAATGACATATGAAAGGGAGTACCATGTTATAAACCTATCACTCCATGATGGTGTGTTGTTACTTGTCACTGGACTCTGGGTGCTATGGGGAAGTGAATCATTGACGGCCGGGGGGGGGGGGGTTGGGGTCGGGGGGTTGGCGTTCGCGAGTAACCGAATACAAATTATAATGGTAACGAAAAACACGTATGATGTCTTCATTGTTCTCTTCTTCCTTGTCGTCTCGTCTCTCTTCCTGGAGCTTCTGGAATTCTGTGGATCAAGCATAGTTTCTGTTACTATCTTGTTTAATATCTTGTGTCAGCATGTCTGGCTTTTAGTGCCAATTTCCCTTTATAATTGGTCACCATGTGTGACTCCCTCACTTTTAAAAAAAAACCAAATATTTGGACTAGACATCGAAGAAAATATTGCCATACTGCGAGCCATCTCGCAGCCTGTGTGGTTTGCCATCCCAGTGTTTGACGATGTAAATAGCATAGGGAAACAACCTAAGGGTTGCCAAAACCAAACAAAGAATTTTGAACGTAACAACCCACAATGGGGTGCGTATCGGCCGCGGCGGGCAAGATTTGGATGGAATCCCCGGGTAGGACAGTGATCAATGCTGTATGTGCTCTACCCGAGCGTAGCTGATCAGAAGGGGTGTCCTCAGGCAGGGCGGGGACCAATGCCGTTTCTCCGCTGCCTGAGCAACCGTCAAGAACGGGTAAGAATGTGGTCGTCGTGGGGGCTGCCTCTTGAATTAGGAGAGCAACTATGAGTCGGGTTCTGTCGACAGACTAGTTCCTCTGAACTATTGTCTGGGACAAATTTGTACCTTTAACAATTTTCTGTTGACAGACTAGTTCCTCGGAACTATTGTCTGGGACAAACTTGAACCTTAAACAATTTTCTGTCGACAGACTAGTTCCTCTGAACTATTGTCTGGGACAACCTTGTTCCATTAACAGCTATTTGGCGTCAAAGGGGGTGGTGACATAGGGTCGTGAAAAACTTTTGAGTTTACACACAACACTTAACGATAACATTAACGAACAAACATTCAACAAACATGGTGCAGGTTCCATCAGAAAGGACACCGTTTCTCCCAAGCGGTTCCTTTTAAAACATCATCTGGACACCTTAGTTATCAGTTGCGAACAGGGTCGCAAAGGGGTTCTCCTTTTGGGAGTCAAACTCAATGTCATCATCTTCTCCCGGATGCCATACTCTTGAATGGATGAGGGTTGCTAAAGCTGCACGGTGTGACTTAGGGTCCATCTCGTCGTTTCGGACGAGCCTGTACGAATTGTCGCGGTGCAAATAGTTGTGTCTAATTCTGTGGAGATGGAGGCGGGGTCGTCATCGTAGGGCGGTGGTCTTTGGGGAGGTTTGTTAAGGAATGTGATCAGGAAGGGATCACTCGAATCGTGTTCAGATTTGCTCGGTGTGGGGCCTGTTGCATGGGGATACTAGCGAGGCGTGCTGTGGCTATCGTCTGTGTCACAGTCGCTGTCGCTGCTGCTGTTGTCTGTGGGCGTTCCGGGCGGAGCCTAGAGTTCGGGGGTGGCGTCAAGGTCGAGTCCGTTGATGGGGTGGACGTGTTGGGGGAGGGTAGGGATACGTTGGCTGTGGGCGGGGCGTGGTCTGCTACGTTGAGCATGACATGGTGTGTGTGGTTAGACTGCGAGCCATATGCCTTGAGCTGGTTAATATGAAACCACGTGGTCTTCCCGTTAGGGTACTTAATCTTATAAACTGAGGGGCTTACTTTGTCTGCAATGGAGTACGAACCCGAATACTTAGGTGACAGGAATGTGCTGGGGTTGTAAATGGAGAGCATGACCTGCTGTCCTACATCAAAGTCAGTCGCATGCACTGTCTTGTCGAAACAGGCCTTGCTCTGTTTTTTCCTGGTGCCTAATTTTACTGTGGCTGCTAGGTGAACCATTTTTACATTCTCTATTAATTGTTTCACTGCGTTCTCGTGTGTGAGGGCTGTCACTTCGGGGCTGGTCAAGTCAAGTCCTAATAAAAATTCTGTGCCTTTCATGGGGCGTCCGGTCATGAGAGTGTGTGGGGTGTATCCTGTGGATGTCGAAACAGTGTTACGCAAAAACATTAGTGCAAAAGGGAGGACTGAATCCCAAGTGGTGCTGTTTTGTTGGACCATTTTCCTGGGGGTTGATTTTAGGGTCCGATTCATTCGCCCAAGATACCACTTGACTGGGGGTGGTATGCGATGTGGAATTTTTGGGTAATGCCAAATATCGTGAGGACATTCTTCTTGACACGCCCCGTAAAATGGGAACCTTGGTCAGATTCAATGCTGCGGGGGAGTCCCCATCTCGTAAAGATGTGGTGGGTTAAAATCTTAGCTGTAGTCTTTGCCGTGTTTGTTCTAGATGGGAATGCTTCTACCCATTTCGTAAATATGTCGATAACAACTAACACATACTGGTGACCATTCCTGCAAGGGGCAATGGTCCTATAAAATCAATCTGGAGGTTAGTCCAGAGGCCATTAACGGGGCGGGTGTGGCTAATCTGAGCTTTCTTCGCATATCTGTCTGGATTGTTTTGGGCACAGATTTTCTACATAGTGCGTGACGTCTTCCTTTAAATTCGGCCACCAACAGAGCTGCCTGAGGTGGGCTGTAGTGGGGTCAGTTCCCTGATGCCCATGACTATCATGGAACAAACAAATAAGCTGATTCCTGTCCTGTTCAGGAACCACATAAAGGGTGTCTTTTAGGACCATACCGTCATGTGTGGTCAGTGCATTTTTAAACCTATCGTATGGGGCTGGAAATGTTCCTTTCAAAATCTCCCTGAGATTACTGTCTTGCTTCTGGGCCTGCACTAAATCTTCGATATTTGTCTGTGAGACCTGAACTGCATTCACTGGGGCACTTTCGGCGGGGTTCCAAAAATGTCCATGTCTGGAACCTGCTTTAGCCAGTGTGTCAGCATTTACATTTCCAGGTGGGGAGGAATGGTGGTGACTTCGTACTTTAGTAATACCAAATATCCTGCCCTGTGCTTTGTCCAAAATGTGCCGGAGCAATGGGGCTGAAGGGAGGGGTTTTCCGTCAGCGGAAACAAATCCTCTTGCTTTCCACAGGGGTAGGAATTCTGTGAGGCTGTTACAGACATAGAGGCTGTCCGAGTATATGTCTGCTGGGCTGGGGAAGTAATCTGGGTGTACTACAATATATGCAATGGCTGCTAGTTCTGCCACCTGCGCGCCAAAGTGTCCTGGCAGTTTTAACGAGATTTCTTCTGGGGCGCGTCCCTGCGCGTCCTCAACATAGATGCCGCATCCTGTAATGCGCTTCCCGTTTAATATAGTGGAAAAACCATTCACATATATTCTCAAGGGTGCACACGTGTCTGTGTGCTAGGGGCTCTGGGGTGAACCACCTATCTTTTTGGGGGTGTTTTCGCGATAAAGGGGCCTGTGTTGTGGTGCGGTGAGATGATTTCACATTCGTGGGGGGTGCCTGGGTACTGAAGGTTGTCGGCTAGGAAAGTATGGGTCTTGGTCCTTTTAACAGTGAAGTCCCGTCCCTGCAAAAGAAGGGTCCATCTGGCTGCTCTGATCTGGCTTACTGTACCGTCCTTAAGTCGTCTGTCTAGTAAACGTTGGGTGGGGGTGTGTTCCGTGAGGATTGTGATGGCGTTTAGTCCGGTGATATATGAAAAGTATTGAACTGCCCAGAAAACTGCGAGCAGGTACCTTTCACAGGCCGAAAATCCCTGCTCCACAGCATCTAAAACTCTGGAGGCGTAAGCCACGGCTCTTAACTGTTCGTGCCGTTCCTGGAGGAGCACGGCCGAAAGGGTACGATCTGTGCGAGCTATCTCTATAGTATAGGGGGAAAGCGGGTCTGGAACCTGTAGTGCGGGGGCTGCAATGAGTGCGCGCTTTAAAGCATCTACGGCATCCGTGTGCCGCGGAAGCCATTCCCAAGGGGCTCCTTTCTTTAGGAGTTCCGAGAGGGGTGCTGCTTTGGTGGCGAAACCGTCAATATGGTTTCGGCAGTAGCTAACTAGTCCTAAAAATGACCATAGGGCGGAAACATTTTGGGGAAGGGGCAATTTGACAATCGAGTCAATTCTTTTATGCTCGATCTCGCGTTTACCATGCGTGATAATCGTTCCCAAATATACCACTTTGTTTTCCAAAATTTGGGCCTTCTTGGGGTTCACTTTACATCCAATTCACTGTAGGAGTTCCAGGAGTTCGGACAGAAGCGCGATGTGCTCTGCCTTGGTGTCTGTCTGCAGTAATAGGCCGTCTATATACTGGACCAGACATTCTGGGCGAGAACATTTTGATAAACCATTGGCCAGCTGTCGGTGGAAAATGGAGGGGGAGTTGTGGAATCCTTGTGGAAGGCAGGTCCACGTGTACTGCTGACCTTTAAAAGTGAAGGCAAATTTGTACTGGCACGCTTTTGCCAATGGAATGGACCAGAATCCGTTACTGATGTCCACAACCGTAAAATATCGTGAGTTGAGTCCCTGTTTGAACATGGTCTCGGGACTTGTGGCTACCGTGGGCGCTGCTGCGGGGGTGACTTTGTTGAGTTCCCGGTAATCAATGGTCAGTCGCCATGATCCATCGGGCTTTCTCACTGGCCAAATCGGGGCATTATTAGTTGAGGTGACTGATCTAAGTGCGCCTTGTTCTAATACACTATCAATAACTTTGGAGATTTCACCCTCTGCCTCTTGGGGAAATCCATATTGCTTCTGGGGCCTAGGGTCAGGTCCTGTTATTTGAACCGAACCAGCCATCCTGCCGCAGTCATGTTTATGACTCGCAAATGCGGTCCTGTTTTTCCGGAGAACTGCCCTAACCTGTTTGTCTGCGCTAATCGTGGTCGGGTCAAACCAACCGCCGACTGCGCTAATCTTATTAGCATACTCACCTACTGTCAGCGTTGCGGGGGCTCTTGCTGACTTTGTCATTTTCCAGACACATTGATTTACTGGGTCAAATGAAAGGTTGTGGGAGTTCATGAAATCAATGCCCAAAATGTGTTCTGCTGGGGCAGATCGACCAAAACTAGGGGGTGTTTTGTTGTAATGTTGCCAATTTGAATGGGTACAGGGGCTGTGATGTGTCCCTGTTGTGAGTGGCCTGTGAAGCCGCTGAGAGTGATTGTGGCTGTCGTGGGCCACGTGTCTTTTTGGAACATGATAGAGGAATTAATTGTGGTGCGGGACCCTCCTGTGTCCCAGAGAAATTCAATGGGCTGTCCCCGTATTTTCGCTGCAATGACTAGTCAGCCGGACCAATCCCAAAGGGTGTTGCAGACCCAGGTGGGGGAGCACGAACACCGTCAGTCAGTTCCGTTCATGTCTGTCTGGTCTGAACGGGTGCTTACACTATGTATGGGCTTTGTCCTGTTATTATTCAGAGTGCCTGCCTGCTGGGCTCTCTGTGGCTTTCGTGGGGCATTGCACTCTCGTACAAACTGACCTAATTGTCCACAGTTGTAACAGTCCTGTGGTTTCTGTGGGGGGCTGTTAATGCCTTCGTTCACCCATGCGGGGTTCTGGTACGCTTTAACTGCTTGGGTATCTGCCTCTGCCTGCTGTTCTTCGGGTTTCCTAATCGCGGGTTTGTTGTGGACAGATTGCTCACAGGAGCGGGACAACCTTTTTAAACCCCACATTTCGTTGTGCGTTTTTTCCGAGGGGTCATAATTAGTACAAGCTTTTTGTCCTGCCTCTGTACAGTGGGAGATAGGGTGCGGGTCCATTTCGCCATGTTGTCTGGGGACAAATGGGCGCGGTCTAAGTTTCCGAAAACGGCTGTAAAATGGATCCACAGGCGTCCAGCAAACGCTGTGGGGTGTTCTGTTTTCTTCTGCCTGCACTTATTCAGGCGTTCTACTGGGTCACCTCTGCTATAACCGATCGCGCCTAGGATCGCTGTGTGCATCTCTGCAAGGGTGCCTCCTCCTACATTCTGTGGGTCGGGAAGGGCTGCTACAACAGAAGGGTCTAAGCTTAAAACTGTGAGCTTCATTTGCTCACGCTCATCCAGGCCATACATGGTCGCCTGCTGTTTCACTCTAGCAAAGAAGTGGTGGGGAAGAACGGTGTGATCTTTTTGCACGCGTCCCGTAATTGGGTCACGGTTAAGGGGGTGGTGTAAAGGAATTCCGCGTCTCCGTCCAATGTGACTGTGCGGTGGGTAGTTACTGGATTCATGGGTGCCTGATCTGTCTGCTCTGTGGGGGGTTGGGGTGCTTTTCTCTTTTGGGGCTTTCCTTGCGCACATGTTCCCTGTACATATCTATGCGCGGTTTCATTTGGTTCTTGCCAATCAGGGCCGTCTTCTTCCTCTAATTGGGATCCAAAGGTGCTTTGAAACCCATTTGAATCCCGTAACAGCCTCCCCGAACAGGCGCCGGAATGTGGTGACTAGGGGCTTTTCACAGTAACTTCATTTGAAGCCTACTTGTGACAATAAGCGATTTTTATTTCATTTTGCACTGAAAGCAAAGACTGCAGTTCCGCAATCTGCTTCTGGCATTTTGCATGATCCATTGAGCTTTGTCTGTGCTCCGTGGTGGCAGCATGGAGTGCTCTTAATGCTGCTTTTAGATCGCTGCACTGCCTTTGCAATGCCTCTACCTGTTTCTCTGTCTCTTCTCTTACCAGGACTGCACGTTGCGTGTCCTGATAGGCCTTATCGTATTGGGTTTGGAAGCTACTCAGATGCGCTGGACAAGACTGGTGTGCCCTCATGGCATCATCCACCTCTCCGTCCTTTGCTGCCAACTTCCTTCTCAATTCTACATTCTCTCTCTCGATCTCACTAACGTCGACCTTGCTCATTCGATGTCTCTCTTTTATCTCTTTGTGGAGCGTCCGAACGACCTCCTCTGTGCCTCACACTTGTGCCAGACAGGACACGATTGCCATCGGCTTGCGAGCTTTCCCGAAGCTGTTCTTATGGATTTCGCTCAGGTTCTCCCACCAAGTATGTCCTATACTCCCGGGACCTGTTTCCTCATTTGAACAAAAGTCACTCCAAAGGGGCCATCCCTTCCCTTTGAGGTACCTTCTAATCTCAACTTCCCAAACGGGACACTGTCCTACTCTGCTGCTGGTCGCTGCGACCACAAATTCTTGAGGGTTCATAAGGCGTTCCATTGCCTTCATTGCCATTTTTCCTATCTGAATGCTCTCTTTTAAAATTTGGAACGAGGGGTACTAAAGCGGTGCTGTAAACACGGGTACGGCGTTCGCTATTTTCCGGAATACAAACTTCCGACAGTTTTTCGCAACAAAATCTATCAGTTTTACCTTATAGCCCTGTTAGTTACACATGCATTAACACACTTCCAAATTACGAGGATTGATCAGAACTGCTTGAACACTTGTGAATGTTTCTGTTCCCAATTGGACTCTCAATTCAAATTTTGGGTTCTCTCGGAGTGGTTAGGCCACTTCTAAGTCAGATCCCGTCAGCATTCGCCAGTAAATGTTGCTTTTGGTTGGTTTGCTCGTTGTATATTTACTTAATTTGCTCTGTTTTATAACCTTTGCTCTGGAGCTGCCAGGTATCTTTAAGATACCACCGCGAGGTTCAAGTTCAAGTGCTGATCAATAACTCAATACACCAGTTAGTACGTTTCAAATCAAAACACATTTATTATACACAGTCAATCACTACTCATGCATAAAACTCTACTTACTAGACTATCTCTAACACTAAAAGACCTATACTTAGCTTTGGAACTGGCCCACCAGGTCAGGGGAACAAATGGCCTTTCGTTCGATTCTGAGTCTGCAGGCTTCAAAGCTGGTATAGACTGGTAGCTAGGAGCGCCTATCTCGTAGCGTGCGTTGACTGGAGACTTACTTGGTTGGTGCAGCTACTAGGCGGGTCACGTTCAAGGGTTGTTTCGAGCTGCTGAGATACCTTGCCAAGAAGGACGAATTGAACTTGGGGACTCTATTTTATAGTCCCCAGGGGCTTCACGCCCCTTTGGGCGGACCCCGCACCTGGTTCTAAGTGATTGGACTAAGTTCTGATCACTTGGATCGATTTCTCCAATACTGGAGCTGTTCCCTGATCACTGGACGGTTCCTAAGTGTCCATTGGCCTTCCTTTGTCTTGGCTCCTGCTGGCGCCGAGGAGTCTGGCTTGGCCTTGTTTATCTTAACTGTTTCCAATTGTTCCCGGGGATCGCTCATCAATATGTAGATGGTTGTTAGTTTCAGTGCTGTCTGGGTTCCTGCAAGTTCTGATTGCAGGAAACTTTGCACCTGCTTGTTTTTCCTGCGTTGGCTGAATTTCCCTGCATTCTTAGCGGATCTCCATTTTAAAATCGGGAAGTGGCCAACCCAGGTCTCTACATACCAGACTCCTAACCGACCCTCTTATTGACTGATCTTATCTCTTCACACATCTTCTCTACCGAGTAGTACTGCACTCCTCTTTGCTTCACCCGGTGCCTATGTCCATGTATTTACATTGTGTATTTATGTTTGTCCAATGTATTTTTTTCATGTATGGAATGATCTGTCAGAACTGTATGCAGAACAATACTTTTCACTGTACTTCGGTACACCTGACAATAAACAAATCCAAATCCAAGCTGTCCCCCTCACCTGTCTCACCGGGGCCTCCTCGCCTGGCTCCGTGGAAATCTCTCCCCTTCCTTTGAGTAAATGGTCTAAAACTGCCAGAGTTATTGGGGAGGTACGGTACACTTTTGGGAAAGGTCCAGGGACCCATTTGGGAGGGGTAAGGTGCCATTGGGAGTGGTAAGGCAACCTTTGGGAGAGGTAAGATGCTATTTGGGATTATTAAAAGTATACATGAATGTGCAATAAACCCATTGTTACTGGAAAACTGTCAAGGCATTTAAAACTCCCTTTGATTTAAAAAAAAAAGTCTCCAGTTTGGAAAATAACCAGTGTTTGCTATTTCACTCTGCCTAATAACATAAACTGAGAGCTATCATTATAGAATTTGTGCTGCATGACTGATTTCACAAACTATCATTATCACAGTGGGGTGTCCATCAGTTCACAGTTTGATTGGCAGCTCCAAGTGTTTATAAAGTCTTCAAGATTATGAATACAGATGCTTGTTCTTATATGGGATCAAGCACTTGAATGAAATGATTGCTTTTATCAGAGATTTAGTTGAAGAAATTTGATTGTGAACTGTGTTTATGAATGAGAGTATTTAAACAAAATTGAAGACTGCAATAGGCACTTTGAATTTCATTTTATTTGACCTCAGCATGGTTCCGAAAGCCTGGGTCTGCACATGGTGGATACTGGGTGAGTTGGCATGTAGGGTCTCAGGGCAAAGGGTAGCGGGTGGGGATCATGGGCTGGAATGAGTTGGCACTAAGTTGCCATGGATTTATAAAGAGCCGGGGTGGATAGAGGGGCATAAATTGGTGTGGAGGGGATGAAGGGCTGTGGGGGTGGGTGGGGGATATGAGTTGGCATGGAGTGAGCAGAAGGAGTGTGCAACGATTGGCAAGAGTTGGGACTTTGTCCAACTCTGAGCTCCCACCTCAGAGGTGAAAACCCTGGCCGAAATGTGAAAATCCTAGCCGAAATGTATGTCCACTCAGGAATACGACACTGGAATGAAGAAGAAGGCGCAAGGTGTTTGGGTTCAGTTTATCCTTTTCAGTCTGCAGACTGTTGAGCTCTGAAGATAGGACAGAAAGCCAAAATATGTTTGAAAAGATAACTTGCACAAGGAAAAGTTAACAGCGCTGGGTAAATAGCCTATGAGAGAATTATATGTAAGATTACTTTTCAGGCTTGGTAGTAGAATTAGTCTTTCCCATTAAAATGAAAAGTGACCCATATGCCTCAGAAATACTTCTGACTTTGTGTGGGATTACGGTGAATGGCTAATATATTCATAAAATCTTTGATTGAAGTGGTCGTTCCAGCATTCACCAAGGTATAAAATGTGTTTAAAGGCAGCTCAGTGCTAGTTTTGAGAAATATCCGTGAAATGTGCTTCAAGCAAGAAAATACATTTATGACCAAGTTATGGAATGAATGGTTAGTTTGAGATAGTTTAGGGCCTTGGAATACATTTAGAAGGACAATTTAAAGAGACCCACCCTGGTGAATAAAGCATTTGCCAAACCTTGATGATGGGGACTCACAGCCAGTTTAGCCATATGAAGGAGGAATGTCATTGCTACTGGAGAAGAATAAAATCTACATAGTTGTACTTATTAATAATAATTTTTATTAATATCACAAGTAGGCTTGCATTGAAGTTATTGTGAAAATCCCCTAGTCGCCACATTCCGGCACCTGTTCGGGTACATTGAGGGAGAATTCAGAAGGCCCAATTCACCTAACAAGCATGTCTTTTTTTGAGACATGTGTGAGGAAACCGGAGTACCCAGAGGAAACCCACGCAGAAACGGGGAGAACGTGCAAGCTCCGCACAGACAGTGACCCAAGGAAGGAACCAACCCGGGTCCCTGATGCTGTGAAGCAACAGTGCTAATCACTGTGCTACCATCTTGAACACCACCATGATTCTTTGGTTCAATTTCCACTGTTACACGTTATATATTAGCAAACACAGGAGGACTTTTTAGAAATACTTCAGTTCCGGGTTGGAGGGCATTGTAAACTTTAATGCTTATACCGCACGTTAGTGAGACAATCTAACCTGGAACACTGCACTTGAAGGCCAGACTGTGCAAATAGTAGTAGTGGCTAATGGAGGTCACCAACACCACTAGCAAAGCTCCAGAATTAAAAATAACAAAACAGAAAGGTATGTACACCATGAAAATATAAAACCTGGAGGTTTGTTGAAGGTTAGAGCATGCTTGATGGGGTTTGAATGACATTCATGTGCTGCTCAGGCTTTGCTATTGCAGTTAATGGTATTGTCAGCAACCAATGAGTGCTCTACTGTCTCATAACACATTGCCAGCCACCTGTTATTCTCGGTGTAAGGAAAATAATGACACAAGTGGGAGTTTTTTGGAAGTATCCTTTTCAGATTTGTCTTTTAGTTATTAATTTCATGGCATGTTGCGAAGATAATTAGAGGTGACTTCTGTTGAAGAGTACGCAGCTTGGATGTTTCTGCAGTGATATGCTACATTATCGGCTGAGATAACCTATTTGCATATACATATCTATGCAGGATTAAGATTTGGTTTAATCTCATATAATTGAGGTTTTTGTTTTCTTTTTACTTTTAAAGGTCATGTGGATTTGTAGCCAGAAATAATTACATGTTAAAAGCTGGTTCATTTCAAGGATGCTTGAGGGTTTAATGTGTCAGGGTACAATTTAGTTGACTGCTGTACTGAAAATTGTTCATGTATGATTCATGCCTGTGAACTTCTTTTTGTCACCACATTGTGAAACGAGATGGTCAAGACATTCCTGAGATAAGGCAATGAGACAATGAGCTTAGGGTGATTGGTTACATCATAGATGCTAAATCGATTGGCCAGCTGCAAGTGTGTGGGTACCATCTCGATCCTCAGGGTCCTTCCAGAATCAAACATAAAGGACAATATGCGTGACTAGGGGCCTATAAAGATCTTGGGTGAGATTCCCACCCAAATCAGTGGACCTTTCAATAGTCCATCAAATGGTCCATTGACCCCCTTGAATTTGCCCCTTGAACGAGCATCGCAAATCTTGTGAGACACCTTGTGAGAGATTCACCGGCCTCATCCTGACACTGAGTCGGGTGCGACAAGGCCGCTGAATTACACCTTATGTCTTGACCCAGAGGAATAAAATGGGGCAATTGCATTTATTTCTCGGCACGTCTATTATTTAATGACATTAAATGAGTCTGGACTTTGTCAAGCACAGTAAGAAAAATGTCAGTGCTTGATTTGTCAACACTCCGCTCACTTTCAGGTATCTTCTACTTGAGCACCAGCAGCCACGATAAGTAGCAATTCAATACCAGGAGACTACCCTTCACCAGCTAAGGCATTGCCTTGTGTCAAACTGTTGCCTTTTTTACCTACTGTAAATATGGCAATCAATGAGGTTGCCCTTATTTCTTTGAATATCAATATTATATTGCTCAGAGTCGCCAGGTATCAAATGTGGCGACTAGGGGCTTTTCACAGTAACTTCATTTGAAGCCTACTTGTGACAATAAGCGATTTTTATTTAATTTCATTTCACAAGGTTCAACCGGATATCGATCAAAGAGCCAAACACCAGTTAGTTGGATCAAGGGTACTTTATTCACACACACAATTATCATGCAACAAAAACACTACTAGTTAAACTATACCTAACAACTATGACAACCTGTACTTAACTTCAGGCGTCCGGCTTAGGTCAGAGGAACAGTGGCCGTTGTTCGATTCTGGGTCTATCGGGTCTGTAGAAGTAACTGCTGCTCAGCTGGGTTCATCGGTCTGGTAGCGGGCGTTGAACTTGAACTTGCTTCTGGTGGTGCTGCACTTGGAAGTAGACATTGCCGGAGCGCCAGATCCAAGAGAGATTGAACACATGGTTGTCTCTCTTTTTATCCTTGTGGGTTTTCGCACTTTTTTGGGCGGTCCTTCAGTTTAGAACCCACTAATTGGGTAATTCTAGATCACTGGGTTCGATTCGAACCAATAAAGGGGCAAGTGCCTTGATGGCTGGGCGTGTCATAAGCGGTCATTGACCCTGTTGTTTTCGCTTCCTGGGTACAGGGAGTGGCGCCGAAATGTCTGAGATTGTATCGGTCGCTCAAGTACCAGTCCTTTCTCTGGCGGAGTTGCGCCATCAAAATACTAATCTGTTGGGGATTTCGATACCGTCTGGATTCCTCGTTCACAAATATACATTCAGGCTCTGAGCCTGCCTGAATCTTGCATTGTCAATTTTTCCCATTATGCTTTGCGACCTTCCATGTTCCTTATTGTAAGTGGCCATCCAGATGGCTACAGTCCATCCTCTTGACCCTCAACGCGAAGCGTGAAGGATCACACCACTGGATCTTCTCCTGTTCTCTGACATGCCGGGTACCTTCAATCAAGGACAGGTTCTACCCTACTCTGTCTGTCCTATGGGTCGAAATATTTACCTAAGTTTTCCCTAATACAAAAATTCTAAGGGGCACTATAACATTCAAACATACATTTCAGTCTCTTTACACAAAAAAAAGGGGAATCTCTAACTGTCCTTAACTAAACTACACTTATGCTGCTATCTAATAACCAAAGAACTTATATTACAATACATTCCTACTTAACACTAATGTCCATATGTCCATGTACAAAAAAAGTAACTTTATTAAAAAAACAACCGCGGAATTTATTAGGGAGGAAGGATTCAGAAAGAATTCCCATTGGTCTGAGGTAAGTACCATATTTTTATTATATTATTATTATTTTTTATAAAAATTTAATTTAGTTGTTAGCCAGATCTTGGTAGAAAGTTAGAGGAATGGCAGGGAAGGGAGTGCAATGTTCCTCCTGCAGGATGTTTGAGGTGAGGGATGCAGTTAGTGTCCCTGCTGATTTTACCTGCAGGAAGTGCTGCCATCTCCAGCTCCTCCAAGACCGAGTTAGGGAACTGGAGCTGGAGTTGGAAGAACTTCGGATCATTCGGGAGGCAGAAGGGGTCATAGATAGCAGCTTCAGGGAATTAGTTACACCAAAGATTGGAGATAGGTGGGTAACTGTAAGAGGGACTGGGAAGAAGCCGTCAGTGCAGGGATCCCCTGCGGTCGTTCCCCTGAGAAACAAGTATACCGCTTTGGATACTTGTGGGGGGGACGACTTACCAGGGGTAAGCCATGGGGTACGGGCCTCTGGCACAGAGTCTGTCCCTGTTGCTCAGAAGGGAAGGGGGGAGAGGAGCAGAGCATTAGTAATTGGGGACTCTATAGTCAGGGGCACAGATAGGAGATTTTGTGGGAGCGTGAGAGACTCACGTTTGGTATGTTGCCTCCCAGGTGCAAGGGTACGTGATGTCTCGGATCGTGTTTTCCGGGTCCTTAGGGGGGAGGGGGAGCAGCCCCAAGTCGTGGTCCACATTGGCACCAACGACATAGGTAGGAAAGGGGACAAGGATGTCAGGCAGGCTTTCAGGGAGCTCGGATGGAAGCTCAGAACTAGAACAAACAGAGTTGTTATCTCTGGGTTGTTGCCCGTGCCACGTGATAGTGAGATGAGGAATAGGGAGAGAGAGCATTTAAACACGTGGCTACAGGGATGGTGCAGGCGGGAGGGTTTCAGATTTTTGGATAACTGGGGCTCTTTCTGGGGAAGGTGGGACCTCTACAGACAGGATGGTCTACATCTGAACCTGAGGGGCACAAATATTCTGGGGGGGAGATTTGTTAGTGCTCTTTGGGGGGGGTTAAACTAATGCAGCAGGGGCATGGGAACCTGGATTGTAGTTTTAGGGTAAGGGAGAATGAGAGTATAGAGGTCAGGAGCACAGATTTGATGTCGCAGGAGGGGGCCAGCGTTCAGGTAGGTGGTTTGACGTGTGTCTACTTCAATGCCAGGAGTATACGAAACAAGGTAGGGGAACTGGCAGCGTGGGTTGGTACCTGGGACTTTGATGTTGTGGCCATTTCGGAGACATGGATAGAGCAGGGACAGGAATGGATGTTGCAGGTTCCGGGGTTTAGGTGTTTTAGTAAGCTCAGAGAAGGAGGCAAAAGAGGGGGAGGTGTGGCGCTGCTAGTCAAGAGCAGTATTACGGTGGCGGAGAGGATGCTAGATGGGGACTCTTCTTCCGAGGTAGTATTGGCTGAAGTTAGAAACAGGAAAGGAGAGGTCACCCTGTTGGGAGTTTTTTATAGGCCTCCTAATAGTTCTAGGGATGTAGAGGAAAGGATGGCGAAGATGATTCTGGATATGAGCGAAAGTAACAGGGTAGTTATTATGGGAGACTTTAACTTTCCAAATATTGACTGGAAAATATATAGTTCGAGTACAATAGATGGGTCGTTTTTTGTACAGTGTGTGCAGGAGGGTTTCCTGAAACAATATGTTGACAGGCCAACAAGAGGCGAGGCCACGTTGGATTTGGTTTTGGGTAATGAACCAGGCCAGGTGTTGGATTTGGAGGTAGGAGAGCACTTTGGGGACAGTGACCACAATTCGGTGACGTTTACGTTAATGATGGAAAGGGATAAGTATACACCGCAGGGCAAGAGTTATAGCTGGGGGAAGGGCAATTATGATGCCATTAGACGTGACTTGGGGGGGATAAGGTGGAGAAGTAGGCTGCAAGTGTTGGGCACACTGGACAAGTGGGGCTTGTTCAAGGATCAGCTACTGCCTGTTCTTGATAAGTATGTACCGGTCAGACAGGGAGGAAGGCGTCGAGCGAGGGAACCGTGGTTTACCAAGGAAGTGGAATCTCTTGTTAAGAGGAAGAAGAAGGCCTATGTGAAGATGAAGTGTGAAGTTTCGGTTGGGGCGATGGATAGTTACAAGGTAGCGAGGAAGGATCTAAAGAGAGAGCTAAGACGAGCAAGGAGGGGACATGAGAAGTATTTGGCAGGAAGGATCAAGGAAAACCCAAAAGCTTTCTATAGGTATGTCAGGAATAAGCGAATGACTAGGGAAAGAGTAGGACCAGTCAAGGACAGGGATGGGAAATTGTGTGTGGAGTCTGAAGAGATAGGCGAGATACTAAATGAATATTTTTCGTCAGTATTCACTCAGGAAAAAGATAATGTTGTGGAGGAGAATGCTGAGCCCCAGGCTAATAGAATAGATGGCATTGAGGTACGTAGGGAAGAGGTGTTGGCAATTCTGGACAGGCTGAAAATAGATAAGTCCCCGGGACCTGATGGGATTTATCCTAGGATTCTATGGGAGGCCAGGGAAGAGATTGCTGGACCTTTGGCTTTGATTTTTATGTCATCATTGGCTACAGGAATAGTGCCAGAGGACTGGAGGACAGCAAATGTGGTCCCTTTGTTCAAAAAGGGGAGCAGAGACAACCCCGGCAACTATAGACCGGTGAGCCTCACGTCTGTAGTGGGTAAAGTCTTGGAGGGGATTATAAGGGACAAGATTTATAATCATCTAGATAGGAATAATATGATCAGGGATAGTCAGCATGGCTTTGTGAAGGGTAGGTCATGCCTCACAAACCTTATTGAGTTCTTTGAGAAGGTGACTGAACAGGTAGACGAGGGTAGAGCAGTTGATGTGGTGTATATGGATTTCAGCAAAGCGTTTGATAAGGTTCCCCACGGTAGGCTATTGCAAAAAATACGGAGGCTGGGGATTGAGGGTGATTTAGAGATGTGGATTCAAAATTGGCTAGCTGAAAGAAGACAGAGGGTGGTGGTTGATGGGAAATGTTCAGAATGGAGTACAGTCACAAGTGGAGTACCACAAGGATCTGTTCTGGGGCCGTTGCTGTTTGTCATTTTTATCAATGACCTAGAGGAAGGCGCAGAAGGGTGGGTGAGTAAATTTGCAGATGATACTAAAGTCGGTGGTGTTGTCGATAGTGTGGAAGGATGTAGCAGGTTACAGAGGGATATAGATAAGCTGCAGAGCTGGGCTGAGAGGTGGCAAATGGAGTTTAATGTAGAGAAGTGTGAGGTGATTCACTTTGGAAGGAATAACAGGAATGCGGAATATTTGGCTAATGGTAAAGTTCTTGAAAGTGTGGCTGAGCAGAGGGATCTAGGTGTCCATGTACATAGATCCCTGAAAGTTGCCACCCAGGTTGATAGGGTTATGAAGAAGGCCTATGGAGTGTTGGCCTTTATTGGTAGAGGGATTGAGTTCCGGAGTCGGGAGGTCATGTTGCAGCTGTACAGAACTCTGGTCCGGCCGCATTTGGAGTATTGCGTACAGTTCTGGTCACCGCATTATAGGAAGGACGTGGAGGCTTTGGAGCGGGTGCAGAGGAGATTTACCAGGATGTTGCCTGGTATGGAGGGAAAATCTTATGAGGAAAGGCTGACGGACTTGAGGTTGTTTTCGTTGGAGAGAAGAAGGTTAAGAGGAGACTTAATGGAGGCATACAAAATGATCAGGGGGTTGGATAGGGTGGACAGTGAGAGCCTTCTCCCGCGGATGGATATGGCTGGCACGAGGGGACATAACTTTAAACTGAGGGGTAATAGATATAGGACAGAGGTCAGAGGTAGGTTCTTTACGCAAAGAGTAGTGAGGCCGTGGAATGCCCTACCTGCTACAGTAGTGAACTCGCCAACATTGAGGGCATTTAAAAGTTTATTGGATAAACATATGGATGATAATGGCATAGTGTAGGTTAGATGGCTTTTGTTTCGGTGTAACATCGTGGGCCGAAGGGCCTGTACTGCGCTGTATTGTTCTATGTTCTATGTTCTATGTAAGAGTGTGGGGTTTGTTGGAGTCCGAGGAAAGGGGCTCTAAGTGTGTATACTGGAGGGCGGGAGGCTCTCCTTTGCCAGTTCCGAAGTCTGAATGTCTGGATGACACTGCAAAGTATAGCTATAACCAGTAGGGCCTCTACTGTGTACGAAAGGGAGTACCAATTTATGATATCACACCATGTCGGGGTATCAGTGGCTGTGTCTGTGTGTGGAGTAGTGTCCGGGCTGGGGGTGTCGTGTTGGATGGTAATGTTTCAGGCCTGTGTGGTGAGGGGTGTAGGGGTGGGTAAAGCGCGGAACTGTATTGATCCACCGACAATCATGATGCAGATCATCAGGTTCATCTTCATCTTGTCTGTATCTTCCTCTGTCTTCTGGTATATCCGTATCTTCCTGGGGTACAAGCATAATATCTGTTATTATCTTATTGTTTAATATCTCGTTTGTATATCTGTTTTTCCTTAACGTCAGTTTCCCATTTAGAATCATCACCATATGTGACTCCCTCATTTAAAAAAATTTTTAAACAACCATTTGGGAGACAAGACATCCGAAAAAAAAATTCTGTCACAGTGCGAGCATTCTCGCAGCCTGTGTTTGATGGGCTGAGTGGGCGGACAATTTCTCCGTCCAGTGCAAAATCGTTTCAACCAAGTGTTTTGAACATGTAAATAGCAGGTGAAATGAAATGAAAATTGCTTATTGTCACAAGTAGGCTTCAAATGAAGTTACTGTGAAAAGCCCTTACTCACCACATTGTGGGGGGATAGCAACCGAAGGGTTGCCGGGGAGGGGACAAAAGTTGTGGCAAAGTGCATTATTTAAACCACAGTTATAAAAAGAACAGCAAAAGAGTTTTGAAAATAATTCTCCAAATGGGGTGTGTATGAGCCTTCAAGGGCAAAAATGGGTGGAATCTCCGGGTACGGCGGTGATCAGTGCCGTTACTCCACTACCTGAGCTTGGCTGACCAAATATATAGGGGGTCCCCAGGCAGGGCGGGGATCAGTGCCGTTACTTCACTGCCTGAGTGGCCTTCCAAGAGCGGTAAGATTTTCAGCATATATGGACTTCAGCAAACTTGTGCCTTTAACTGCCATGTGGTGTCAGAGGGGTAGTCACAACTGTATCAAGAAATGTGTCTGGGGTCGACACACAAAGTCGTACAAGAGGGAGAACATTCAACATTAAAAAAACAAACTAAAGAAGAAAGCGGGCAGGTTCCATCAGGGAATAGGACACCATAAATCTCAATTGGTTCCTTTCTCTCATCACCGGGACACCCCAAAGTTCCATTCCAAAAAGGGTCTCAAAGGGGTTAGCATGGTGGGATTCACACTCGGAGTCATCACCATCTCCCGGGTGCCAAACTCGTGCCTGGAGTTTCAGTGCCAATGCGGCATGGGCTGATGTGGGGTTCATCTCGTTGTTCCATGTCAGATGACAGGAATTGTCGCGGTGCCAATGTTTCATATTCTGTAGGGCGTTAGGGGCAAGGGGCGTGTCGCTATCATTGGGTGGTGGGTCAGGTTCTGGTAACGGCAAATAGATTGTGTCCGAGAGGCCGAACATATCGTGGTCGGTGTCTCTGGGGCTGTAGGGACTGGGGCCTGGTCTGTGTTTCCATTGTTCGGGTCTATCAAGGGCGTCCGTTGTGCTGTCGCTGTCGCTATTGCTGTTCCGAGCAGCCAAATCCAGAGTTAGGGTGAAATTTGACTCTGGGGGCGGGGTCAGGGTTGTGTATGTGGACGTGCTGTCCTGGTTGGGGGAGGGCTGGATTGGGTTGTCAGTGGGCGCTGTCTGCCATTGCCATTGCCAATGAGAGGTGGTGTGAGTGGCTGCACTGCGTTCCATAAACCTTAAGCTGGTTTATATGGAACCATCCTGATTTTCCATTAGGATATGTGATCTTGTAGACTGAGGGGCTTACTTTATCGGAAATTGAGTAGGGTCCTGCAAATTTAGGGGAGAGGAATGAACTAGGATTGTACAGGGAGATCATGACTTGCTGTCCGACTGTATACTCTGTCGGGTGTACTGTGTTATCAAAGCAGGCCTTACTCTGCTTTCTTTTAGTACATAGTCGAACAGCTGCAGCTTGCTGTGCTGCTTTAATATTCCCCAACAGGTTTTGGACTGCTTTTTCGTGGGTAAGGTCAGTGACTGCGGGGCTGGCCAAATCCAGTCCAAATAAATCCTCGGCACACTTCATCGTGCGTCCGGTCATGAGGGCATGGGGGGTGTAACCTGTCGAACCCGACACCGTGTTTCTAATAAACATCAGTGCGAATGGGAGCAGTGTGTCCCATCTCATATTATGCTGCTGTACCAGTTTCCTAAGTGTTGCCTTTAGGGTCCGATTCATGCATTCCACAATGCCGCTGCACTGCGGGTGATAGGCAATGTGAAACTTCTGTTTTATGCTAAAAATCGTCAGGACATTTTGAATAACTCTGCCTGTGAAGTGCGAACCTTGGTCCGACTCAATACTACGGGGGAATCCCCATCTAGTGAAACTGTGCTCAGTTAGAATTTTTGCCGTTGCTTTGGCCGTATTTGTTCCTGAAGGGAAAGCTTCTACCCATTTTGTGAATGTGTTGATGATGACCAACACATATTTGTATCCATTTCTGTAGAGGGGGAGGGGACCAATATAGTCTAACTGCAAGTTCGTCCATGGGCCATTAACAGGGCGGGTGTGTCTTAGCTGACCTTTCTTTGCATATCTGTCCTGGTTGTTCTGGGCGCAAATCAAAGAATTCTCAATGTAATGGTTTACGTCAATGTTTAAATCGCGCCACCAGCAGAGAGGTCTGAGGTGGCCAAAGGTCGATTCTATCCCTTGGTGTCCGTGTCCGTCATGGAATTTGCAAATAATCTGGGTCTTGTCCTGGGTGGGGACCACATAAATACCATTGTTTAAAATGATTCCCTCATGGATCGTCAAAGCATCCTTAAACTTATCATAGGGAGCTGGAAAGTCTCCTTTTAAAATTTCCTTTAGTGTCTCATCTTCTTTTTGTGCTTGGGCTAAGTCTTAAATGGTGGCCTGTGGGACCTGGACCGCGTGTACTGGGGCACTCTCGGGGGGTTGCCAAAAGTGGCCATGTCGTGAGCCTGATTTCACTAGGGCGTCTGCTTTCACGTTACTGGGTGGGAAGGAACGATGGTGGCTTCTAACTTAAACAATTCCGTATTTTCTACCTTTTGCTGTCTGGAGGATGTGTTTGAGTAATGGCGCTGAGGGTAGGGGTTTTCCGTCAGCGGATATAAATCCTCTAGATTCCCACAGGGGTAGGAATTCTGTAAGGCTGTTGCAGGCGTCCAAACTGTCCGAATATATATCTGCTGGGGTCGGGAACGAATCGGGGTGCTGGACAATGTAAGCGATGGCTGCTAACTCGGCTGCCTGCGAACCTAAATGCCCAGGCAATTTTAATGAGATTTCTTCTAAAGCATGTCCCTGCGCGTCCTCTACATAAATTCCACATCCTGTGATTCTTTTTCCATCAAGAACTGTGGAGGAGGCATCTGCATATATTTTTAGAGCTTTGTCTGTGGGCTGGGTCGTCAGTGGTCGGATGCCTGTCTTTTTCGGTACCGATTTGGGAATAAAGGGGCCTGTGCTGTGCTTGGATGCAATGATCTCGCACTCATGTGGGGTTCCTGCATAGTGTAAATTGTCGGCCAGAAACGTGTGCATCTTTGTCCATTTTACCGTAATGTCGCGTCCTTGTAGGAGTCGAGTCCAGCGCGCTACTCAAATTTGGCTTACTGTGCCGTCTTTTAATCTACCATCTAATAATTGCTGTGTCAGGGTGTGCTCGGTCAAAATGGTTACGGGGTTGAGTCCTGTTATGCATGAGAAGTACTGTACCGCCCAGAAAACTGCTAGCAGGTGCCTTTCGCAGGCTGAAAATCACTGCTCTACAGGGTCTAAAACTCGTGAGGCATAGGCTACAGCTCCTAAACGATCATACCTTTCCTGTAGGAGTACGACCAAAAGGGTTCAGTCGGTGATCGCTACCTCTATTGCATATGGGGAGTGTGGATCTGGGGCCTGCAAAGCGGGGCTGTGCTTAGGGCTCGTTTCAATGTGTCTACGGCATCTGTGTGCTGTGGAAGCCATTTCCATGGGGCCTGTTTTTTAAGGAGCTCGGAAAGTGCGGCTGCTTTTGTGGCGAAACCGTCTATGTGGTTCCTACAGTAACCGACCAGTCCTAAAAATGATCGGAGTGCTGTAACATTTTGGGGCAAGGGCAATTTTACAATCGAATCTATCTGTTTCTGTTCTATCTCACGCTTACCATGCGTGATGACCGTACCTAAATAAGTGACTTTTTCCTGGAGAAGTTGGGCTTCTTTGGGGTTAATTTTGCATCCAATTTCTTTGAGGAGTCCTAATAGTTCCAAAAGAAGCGAAATGTGCTCTTCCTTGGTGTCAGTCTGTAGGAGCAAGTCGTCCACATACTGAACGAGGCATTCAGGTCAGGAAAATTTTGATAATCCGTTCGCCAATTGGCTGTGAAAAATGGAGGGGGAGTTGTGGAAGCCTTGTGGAAGGCATGTCCACGTGTACTGCTGTCCCTGGAAGGTGAACGCAAAATTGTACTGGCACTTTTGATCCAATGGAATGGACCAAAAGCCATTGCTAATGTCCAAAACCGTGAAAAAGTTTGACTGAAGTCCCTGTTTTAACATGGTTCTCGGGACTCGTGGCAACGGTGGGGGCTGCTAACGGAGTCACTTTGTTTACTTCCCTATAATCGATGGTGAGTCGCCATGAACCATCTGGTTTTCTTACGGGCCAAATCGGGACATTGTTCATTGATGCTACAGGCCGAATTACTCATTGGTCCAATAAACTCTGGATTACTTTGGCTATCTCTCCCTCGGCTTGCTGTGGAAAGCCGTATTGTTTCTGGGACTTAGGATCGGGACCTGTAATGTTAACCACTCCTGGGATCTTACCACAGTCGTGCTTGTGTAGGGCAAACAATGCTTTATGTCTGTTCAAGACTTCTCTAACTGTTTTGTCTGTGGTAATGGTTTTTGGATCGAACCAGTACTCTCCCACTGAGCTAATCCTGTGTGCGTAGTCTCCTACTGTGAGCATGGCGGGGGTTCGTGCTGCTCTGGCCATTTTTCACACACATTTATTTACGGGTTCGAAAGAAAGGTTGTGTGAACTCATAAAATCTATTCCCAAGATGTGTTCTGCTGTCTGGGGTAAATCTACCAAAACGACTGAGTGTTTCGTTTTAATGTTGCTGATCTGGATATCCACAGGGGCTGTAATGTGTCCCTGCTGGAGGTGACCTGTAAAGCCACTAAGGGTAATGATGTCTGTAGTGGGCCATATATTTCGCTGGTACATTGTGGAGGAGTTTAACATGGTTCGGGACCCTCTTGTGTCCCAAATGAACTCTACTGGGTGTCCCCGGACTGTGCCTGCAACTACCGGTCTTCCGGACTTATCCCAAAGTGTATCGCAGTCCCAAGTTGGGGAGTCCGAACACCGTCAATCGGTGCCATTTATGGCCAAATTATCTGATCGGGCGCTAACACTGTGGATGTGTCTGGCATTGTTTCTAGGGGGGGCATTTGTGGGCTGATTCTGTTGCTGTTTCGGGGGGGGGGGGTGGCATTCTTGTGTGTAATGTCCTTTCTGTCCACAATTGTGACATTCCTGCACTTTAGAGTGCTGTGTGTTACTTCTGCCTTCATTTACCCATGCAGGGTCTTGATGTGCCCTTACTGGATTCATGTTGGCATCTACTCTTTCTTGGTCTGTCTTTTTCTGTAGGGACTGTTCCCAAGCTCTAGATAATTGTTTCAGTATCCACACTTCATTG
This sequence comes from Scyliorhinus torazame, assembly GCF_047496885.1. Lineage (NCBI taxonomy): Eukaryota > Metazoa > Chordata > Chondrichthyes > Carcharhiniformes > Scyliorhinidae > Scyliorhinus > Scyliorhinus torazame. The sequence goes on along the minus strand of NC_092709.1, from coordinate 293,942,828 downwards.
TGTGCCGGGTCTGAGGGCTTGTAGTTGGCACATGCCTTTTGTCCTGCCTCCGTGGCGTGGGAGACTAGAATACGGGTCCATTTGGCCGGATTGTCTACCGATAAATGGGCACGGGCTAAATCACCGAATACTGTGGTGAAGTGGATCCAGAGGTCTCCAGCAAATGCTGTTGGATGCTCTCCCTTTTTCTGTCTACGCCGGTTGAGTCCTTCTACTGGATCTCCTCTATTGTAGCCAATGGCATCTAAAATGGCTGTTGTCATATCTTGGAGGCTATCTCCTCCTACATTTTGTGGGTCGGGAAGGGCTGAACCGACGGGTCAAGGCTCATCACTATGAGCTTTACTTCTTCCTGCTCATCCAGACCGTACATGACGATCTGTTGCCTAACTCGTTCGAAAAAGTGGTGTGGGTCTGACATGGGGTGAAAAGTCTCAATTTTATCGCGAGCATCTCTTAACTGGGTGATGGTTAGTGGGGTGGTGTGCACAAAATCGGGTTGGTCTTCTGTTGTTACTCTACGTTGCGTGGTGATGGGATTCATTGGGTTGGGTGCTGCCTGTGCAGTCGGTGGTGCGAGTGCTTTCCTTTTCGAGGCCTGGGGGGCTCTATTCTGATTTCCTGTCTCGGTCACGTACCGTTGGGCCGTTTCACTAAGTCCCTGCCAATCGGGGCCATCTTCCTGATCTAACTGTGGACCAAAGGTATCTCTGAACTCATTCTGAACAGATAGCAGTGATTGCAATCTTGCAATTTGCTGCCTACACTTGGCAAGATCCATTGAACTCTGCCTTTGTTCCGTGATGGAACTGTGGAGTGCTCATAGGGCTGCCTTTAAATCCTCACATTGTTTTCTCAAACTGTTCTGCTTGGTTCTCCGTTTCCTCTCTTACCAACACCGCACATTGCGTGCCCTGGTAGGCCTTATTGTATTGAATCTGAACGCTGCTTAGGTGGGCGAGACAAGATTGGTGTGCCCTCTTGACATCAGTCATCTCCTTGTCCTTCGCCGCTAGCTGCTCTCGGAGTTGCTTGTTTAATCTCTCACACTCGCTAACATTTCCCTCTCTACTCCTCTTGTCTACGGAGCGTCCTCCCGACTTCCTCTGTGCCTTGCAATTGTACCAAGCAGGTCACGATTGCCATTGGCTTACGAACTCTACTCAAATTCCTCTTGTGGATCTAGGTCAGGCTGTCCCATCAAGTTTGCCCTATGCTGCCAGGACCTGTTTCCTCATTTGCACAAAATTCCGACCATCGGGCCATCCTTTCCCCTTTAGGTATTTCCTAATCTCTTCTTCCTATATGGGACACTATTCTGCTCTGTTGGTCGCTGCGACCTCGGGCTCTTGTGGATGCATAAGGCGTTCCATTGCCTTCATTGCCATCCCTACGATTATCTCTGTTTCTACCAGGAATTTGGGACAAAGGGGAATAAAGCGGTGGTGCAAACACGGGTACGGTTCAAGCTATTTTCCGGTTTACGCAACTCCCGAAAGTTTCACGCAACAAAATCTATCGAGGTTACCTTATATCCCTTTGTTAGTACGCATGCAAATTACACACTTCCAAATTTTGGAGGTTTGATCGATCCTGGTTTCGCTTGTGGTTTCTTTTACTTTGCCAATTTGGATTTCTAATTCAATCGTTTTGTGGGTTCTCTCGGAGTGACACAGTCACTTCTGGGTCGAATCCCACCAGAGTCGCCAATAACTGTTGCCTTTTTTACCTACTGTAAATATGGCAATCAATGAGGTTTCCCTTCTTTCTTTGGATATCAATATTCTATTGCTCAGAGTCGCCAGGTATCAAATGATACCACCACAAGGTTCAACCGGATATCGATCAAAGAGCTAAACACCAGTTAGTTAGTTCAAGATCAAGGGAAAATTATTTACACACACAATTTTCATGCAACATAAACACTACTAGTTAAACTACACCTATCAACTATGACAACCTGTACTTAACTTCAGGCACCCGGCTTAGGTCAGAGGAACAGTGGCCGTTGTTCGGATCTGGATCCATCGGGTCTGTAGAAGTAACTGCTGCTCAGCTAGGCTCATCCGTCTGGTAGCGGGCGTTGAACTTGAACTTGCTTCTGGTGGTGCTGCACTTGGAAGTAGACATTGCCGGAGCGCCAGGTCCAAGAGAGGCCGAACACATGGTTGTCTCTCTTTTTATCCTTGTGGGTTTTCGCACTTTTTTGGGCGGTCCTTCAGTTTAGAACCCACTAATTGGGTAATTCTTAATCACTGTGGTCGATTTGAACCAATAAAGGGGCGGGTGCCTTGATGGCTGGGCGTGTCATAAGCGGTCATTGACCCTGTTGTTTACGCTTCCTGGGTACAGGGAGTGGCGCCAAAATGTCTGGGATTGTATCGGTCGCTCAAGTATCAGTCCTTTGTCTGGCGTAGATGGGCCATCAAATGCTAATCGGTTGAGGGTTTCGATACCGTCTGGATTCCTCGCTCACAAATATACATTCAGGCTCTGAGCCTGCCTGAATCTCGCATTGTCCATTTTTCCCGTTATGCTATGTGACCTTCCCTCATCCTTATTGTAAGTGGCCATCCCAGATGGCTACAAAACAAAATCCATTTACAACGGAAGAAAAGATCTGTCACACAAAAACTTTACAAACCAACATGTTATTTTTCTGCTCTCAAATTAATCAGATGTTGATGAAAGTTTCCAAAATGAACATTGACTCTTGTGTTTTAATAAAATGAATCAAAACAGGGGCATACGAAAGGGATTTTATATTAGCATTTCCAAAAGAAAAGATCCAATGCCATTTCATCATTTTAGGATGAGCAAACTAAAGCATAATTCCAAAAGTTCTTTTAGTTGTTAAAAAATACTGTCAAATTTAAATGAAATTACTTCTATATAAACATCATTTCCTTCATGGGAGCATGAAACTGATTACACATGTCCTTGGTGATTAATTGGCTAATAATTAGCATTGTCCATGATTAATGGTTTGCCAAGCATTTGTAATCATTCCTCCTTAATTGTCCTGAAATTAAATTCGAGGCCTTGTTCTTTTTACAACTCAACAGTGATGAATAAGTAAATACATGAAGGAGAGCTAAAGAGGCTAACTTGACCATAATCCAAGTGTTCTCATGGGATGTTGACGCCTAGGCCCATTGATTTTCAGCCCCTATTTACTGATCAAATTGGTCTTAAAAAACAGTTAAAGCTTTTATCAGTCAAAAATAGCAAAACAAAAACTTGTGTTTTCCTGAAAAGTCGATAAGAAGCAAGGTTGTGGAGATAAGTAAATGAGGTAGGTGATAAAAGGGGCTGCCAATTCGCTATTTCCCATCTTGCGCTATCACATAAGATGCATTTCACCAACAACTCTTCTAAGAACTCACTATTTTGCCTATTTTTAATCGGGCCTTTCGACTGTATTTTTTAGTTTAAGTGGAAAGCTTTATGCAAAATATTACACCAAAGCCTAATCCTGGTGCCAGATGTCAAGGTTCCTGGTTCAGTTGGGAACGGAAAGTTTTGCTGATATTTCTCTGCCAAACCCATGGAAACTGGGGTGAGGTGTAACATAGAAAATGTGGCAGTGGCAGAAATTGGTTAACTCATAAAATTGAGACCGTCTAGTCTGTGTTCTGCTGCTACACTTAGTACTAGAACTAAGACCCTTGAAGCACTGGGTAAGCTGTGAGTGGAGTTGTACAAAAGCATTTAATTTCTTTGTGAGATGTTTGGAATATGAAATCGTAGCAAGTTGGATGTTCCAAAGGTATTATGACATCACTGATAAGTTGACATTGCACTCCAGGGAATGGGATTTCTCCCATTCCTGTCAGGGGATGTCTATTATGTGACCAGCTGTCACCTTGTGACGATATGGATGTTCAGGCTGCAACCGTCTGCTAAGGGATAAGTAAGATAGCAGAACGCGGAGCTGTTTTGACCTGATAGTGGACAGTTATATTAATTAACAGATCCTATCTGGGATAGGCATACCAATAGTGCACAATTGCTACTGAACAGGAAGAGAGGAGAAAGGAGCTTGATTTACAAAATAAAAATCAGCAAAGGAAAACAAATAGCAAGTGAAGTTTTTCTGAAGGTTTTGACACTGTCCTCATGCATTTTCTTGCAGAAAATGTGAGATTTTCTTTCATTTCTTTCTTTCTGGAATGCTGATTGGCATGTTCGTGTACGTTACCATGAGAACATAAGAAATAGGAGCAGGTGTAGGCCGTATGTTCCACTATTTAACAAGATCGTGGCTGAACTTTTACATCGACTCTACTTTCCTGCCTGATCCCGAGATACCTTGATTCCCAAAAATCTATTCATGTCAGCCTTGAATTTATTCCATGACTGAGCTCCCCCGGCTGGAGAATTTGTAAGATTCACAAGTCTCCAAGTGGAGAAATTTCTCCACATCTTAAATGGCTGACTCCCTTCTCCAGCCTCTCAGAACCTAGATCATGGAGTAAAAAGGAAAATCTTTGGTGCCAAAGATTAACCATACAGTACATTTCAACTACCTTGAACTTATTGTGGAATAAAGCAGCTTATAATTTGAACCTGGCTTTACCTTATCTAATGTTTACTCAATTCACCTTTGGAAAGACTGAAGAAATACACCTAAAAAGGTGAAAGCATTCGGTTCAGATCATTAGAATATAAAATTGTTATATCCTTGGGTTAGGTTATCACAAAAATGGACATAGAGCAGAGAGAGACAAATTGAATAATTTGTTCTGTTTATTGTCTGCAGCCAAATGATATTTATTTAAAATATTTCCTTGTGATGTCGGCAATATTGACTGGCCAGTATTTATTTTTTATTCCTCCTTGCCATGAAGGTAGTAAGAGCCCACCATGTGGTGTGGGATCAGCGACACATGTAGGCCAGTACATACAGAACTCCTTAAAAAATAAAATGAATGCCTGCCATCTTAGGTAGAACCCTTCTACCGGCTACCCTGATGGTGAGGCCACCCATCCAAACCGAGAGACTAGGCAGAGTAGGAGACCTCCACCCAAGCAGAACTCACTTCCCGGCCATCAATGAGGCAAATCCTACACCCCAGATATGGCCATCAGTGGACATGGATCCAAATCTACATGGCGAATCTCCAATATGGTGTTAAAGAAAGAAGCCTAGAAGCTTATCAACTTGGGACAGGACCAGAACATATGTGTGCAGTTAGCCGGTCTGTGGGAGCAGCGCTCACACTAATCCTCAATCCCGGAGAAAAATCCGCTCACCCTAGATCTGGCCAAATACATCCTACTCAAATCCTTGACGTGACTCAGACTCAGCCGAGCACATGAAGATGTGGCGTTGACCCTTTGGAGGGCCTCATTCCACACCTCACCATTAAGAATGGGACCGAATTTGCCCACCCATTTTGTCCTCACCTGACTTAATGGAAAAGAATCCGCTGGAAGGATATGGCCATATAGGTCAGCACGGTAGCACAGTGGGTAGTACTGCTGCTTCACAGTGCCAGGGGCCCAGGTTCGATGCCCGGCTTGGGTCACTGTCTGTACGGAGTCTGCACGTTCTCCCTGTGTTTGCGTGGGTTTCCTCCAAGTGCTCCGGTTTCCTCCCACAAGTCCTGAAAGACGTGCTATTAGGTGAATTGGATATTCTGAATTCTCCCTCTGTGTACCCGAACAGGTGCTGGAATGTGGCGTCCAAGGGATTTTCACAGTAACTTCATTGCAGTGTTAATGTAAGCCAACTTGTGAGGAGCAGCGGCGGGGCAAGGGGAACAGCGGCGGGGTGAGGGGAGCAGTGGCGGGACGAGGTGAGCAGCGGCGAAGCGAATGAAGCAGCGGCGGGGCAAGGGGAACAGCGGCGGGGCGAGGGGAGCAGCAGCGGGGCGAGGGGAGCAGCAGCGGGGCGAGGGGTGCAGCGGTGGGGCGAGGGGTGCAGCGGCGGGGCGAGGGGTGCAGCGGCGGGGCGCGGGGAGCAGCGGCGGGGCGAGGGGTGCAGCGGCGGGGCGAGGGGTGCAGCGGCGGGGTGAGGGGAGCAGTGGCGGGGCGAGTGGAGCAGCGGCGGGGCGAGGGGAGCAGCGGCGGGGCGGGGCGGGGCGAGGGGAGCAGCGGTGGGGCGAGGGGGGGCAGCGGCGGGGCGAGGGGGCAGCGGCGGGGCGAGGGAGCAGCGGCGGGGCGAGGGGGGCAGCGGCGGGGCGAGGGGGGCAGCGGCGGGGCGAATGAAGCAGCGGAGGGACGAGGTGAGCAGCGACGAGGCGAATGAAGCAGCGGAGGGACGAGGTGAGCAGCGGAGGGACGAGGTGAGCAGCGGCGAGGCGAATGAAGCAGCGGAGGGACGAGGTGAGCAGCTGTGGGACGAGGTGAGCAGCGGCGAGGCGAATGAAGCAGCGGAGGGACGAGGTGAGCAGCGGCGGGACGAGGTGAGCAGCGGCGGGACGAGGTGAGCAGCGGCGGGACGAGGTGAGCAGCGGCGAGGCGAATGAAGCAGCAGCGGGACGAGGTGAGCAGCGGCAAGGCAAATGAAGCAGCGGCGGGCAGGCATTTTCCACCCCAACCCCAACCCCAACCCCAACCCCAACCCCAACCCCAACCCCAACCCCAACCCCAACCCCAACCCCAACTCCAACCCCAACCCACCCCCACTCACCCCAATGAATTTTGGTACCTGGAACGTCCAGACCCTGATGGAGAACCCCAACAGCAACAGACCTAAATGTCACACCACCATCATAGCCCAGGAACTCCGAAACCACAACATTGACATCATCGCCCAGAGAGGGACACGACTTGCTGGGTCTAAACCCTGGAACTCCCTCCCTAACAGCACTGTAAGTGTATCTATTCCTCAGGGACTGCAGTGATTCAAGGAGGCAACTCGCCATCATCTTTTGAAGGGTAACTAGGGATGGGCAATAAATGCTGGCCTAACCATCGGCGACCACATCCTGTAAATTGCTGTATTTTAAATTGAGGGTTTTTCAGTGTTTTGTTAACCTCCCCCTTTCCCACCGCAGACATGCATGGCCAGGCCTCGTTTGTAAGTACTTGCACTAGCTCGGGACCGCGGGATTACCGCCTATAAGTGGTTGAGCATTGTGGAAGGGTGGAACACGAAGTGTCGAAGCCGCTAATGATATTGAAATCCATGCAAATGACGGTTTTGCATGGATTTGCTGGCGTGGGGTGCAAACATCGATATTGCCGCCAGCGAGGGACTCAGAGCATGGCTTTGGAATTGGTGCAAACCTCGATTTTTTGATTACCCGCGATCCTCTGCCTGATCGCCTTTCCGATGACACGAAGCAGAGAATCCAAGCCATAATGCCAAATGGTAATTGTATAATCTTTCCTATCAACTGCTGGAAATATAATGATAAATAGGGTGGCCACTAAAGTAGAAGACATCTGGCAGAATTCCAGTTCTAGATAAATGTTCCAGCTCTTCAAAGCTTATTGAGAAAACTCCAGAATTTTCAGGGCAGCACGGTGGCGCAGTGGTTAGCACTGCTGCCTCACGGCACCAAGGACCTGGGTTTGACCGCAGCCCCGGATCACTGTCCATGTGGAATTTGCACATTCTCCCCGTGTCAGCATGGGTTTCACCTCCACAACCCAAAAGGATATGCACGGTAGTTGGATTGACCATGCTAAATTGCCTCTTAAATAGAAAGAAAGAATTGGGTACTCTAAATTTTTTTTTAAAACTCTAGAATATTCAATGATTCTCACACGTTCATCAAACTTAACCTGATGTCTTCTAAACAAGCTCCATTCATTTTCAGCAATGCAAGGGCCACTGTATCATTTGGAAAATTTGGTTATGCCAGTCGGTATTTATCCTTATAACTTTTCAGCCATTTCTCGAAACTCAGTACCTCTGACTTTTACTCGAACTCGGTTCTAGAAATGCCGAATCATTCAAGGAAAGCCAGAGGTTCCAAACTCTCCTCCCATATTGAAGCATTTGCCAGTTCTCGACCAAGTTGCTAGGTAGGGAAGCTGAATGTTTCATCTCCGAAGGAGAAGTTTGGCTTCCCCTAACTCATCCAGACAAACAATCGTACATCCTGCAAGTTTGTCACAGAAAACAGATGGCTTTGTGGAGAGACGAGGAGAGGCATTAAATCGCCTGAAAGATGAGTAACTGAGGAGTGAGTAAGAAAATCTTTTCATCTGGCCCCCGCAAAATATGGGAAACGGATACAGGACAAACAAATCCTGACCTTAAGAAAAACAATCTTTAAGCTTGTCCACCGCTGGTCTTTTAATTAGGCGCTGTGGGTGTTCCTGCCACATTAGTTTAAACTTGCTGCATTTGCCTTGTACTTTTGGTAGGATTAGCTCAGACTGATTTTGTTGTTTCGAGCTGGATTGCCAGGGAAGCTTAATTGGGAAGAAAAGGTCAAGAAACAAGATGGTAAACCTGTCACTATTAATGAATTCTTTCCGACATTTTACAGAGGTAGTTTTCCATACTTTGCTCAAGTTAGTGACTGCACTGTTATGCAGTGGAATGCCAATGTTTGGTTACAAATTCCTTGAGTAGCTAGAGGACAACATATAATGAGGGAGGTTCATAGAATTTCATAGAATTTACAGTGCAGAAGGAGGCCATTCGGCCCATCGAGTCTGCACCGGCTCTTGGAAAGAGCACCCTACCCAAGCCCACACCTCCACCCTATCCCCATAACCCAGTAACCCCACCCAACACTAAGGGCAATTTTGGACACTAAGGACAATTTAACATGGCCAATCCACCTAACCTGCACATCTTTGGACTGTGGGAGGAAACCGGAGCACCCGGAGGAAACCCACGCACACACGGGGAGGACGTGCAGACTCCGCACAGTCAGTGACCCAAGCCGGGAATCGAACCTGGGACCCTGGAGCTGTGAAGCAATTGTGCTATCCACTATGCTACCGTGCTGCCCGTTCTAAAGGCCTTCCGGAATGAATCGTCATGCTTATAAATTCAGCCATGCAGCATCACCTCTTGGGCAGTAACTGGCATACGCAACCTCCAACATGATGGGCAGCAGGTACATAGGATCAGATTGAATCATAAATAGTTACGGCACACAAAGGAGACCAGTCTGCCCCTTGCGTCCGTACCTCTCTGACTAGCAGCGCCACCCGCCACATTGGTACAGCAAACAAAATTGATATTAGTTCCTTGCCTATGCAAACAAAGATCATAATGAATGCCTATTTGAAGCCCCCACTTCAAGACTTATTTGCTTTGAGACAGCCAGTGCCATTGCTGGCTGTACTCCGCAAAATCAAATCTTGGGTCCGTCTGTGCCCTACAAGGCACCTCTTCCCTTCCTTACCATTCCATTCACCAATCTCGACCCCTGTCATCCTATTCTTAACGAATTCCAGCTTCTAATCTTTCTCACCCTGATCCTAACATCCTGATTTTGCCACACATATATCCACACACGCACACACACATCCTGCCCCAATGTTTCACTTACCTGTATGCCACTGCAATACTAACTTTGGATGCTTTTGAAAGACTCCTGCAGGAAAGTGAATGTGCGTGAAGAGTAAGTCAGGACACTCTTAGCCTTGACTATGATGGCTCTCGTGTAAAGTAGCCTGCCAAAACTCATGATCAGGCTTACACCTACAAAACGGTCATTTGGATGAATTAACAATGGGCTCCCTGTGACAACTGAACCGCACCTCCAGGTGAAGATCCAGGGTGTCATCTCATCATTTTGACTCGTTGCTGAATCAAGCTGTGGCTAGTGGAGCCAATAATCATGACTTCCAAGTATCTGAAAGAGGGCATTGGGAATGACAGTGTTTTAGCCGTGGAGGGTAAGTAATTAGTAAGACAACAGTATCAGTATCTGGATAATTGCAATATCGTCCTTCAGATCTCACACCATGCTCCCAGTTGGCATGCTTGAGGTTCTTGAATCTGATCATGGTCCAGGGCGCCAACTTGTATCAGTGCCAGTGATGATTTAATATATGCAGTGTCGGTGATGGTTTAACGTGTACATAGCTAGTAATGGTTTAATATGTGCATTATTTTCATTTGGACAATTGCAAATTTCCCTTGTGGAACAAAGCCTGTTGTTGATGGATGAGTAGATATAGTTTGGCGAAGGACATACATGGAGCCTGCAAGCAGACGAGACGCTATCAGCAGCTAGACTCCAGTAAAAAAATAGATTACATTTGATTTCCAGACAGCTGATTGCAATCAATAATCAATCATGTCCTTGGGTGACAATGCTCATAGATCAAAATGCAGCTGCATGCTTTGTCTTATATCTCTTGTGAAATGGACGGCTTTCTCACAACAAGTTTCGCTCCACAGAATGAAGTAGGAGTTAATTGCATTGACAAAATCTTCTTGCAGTTTAGTTGTTGGTGCGACGGATAACACTTATTTGAAATATAGCAAAGATAAGGTAAGACAAGTGAGCAACTGAAGGCTTGACCACCAAAGGTGGAGTGAATACAATTGGCAATTCTCAAAAGGTCAGAATTAGAGGAATGCAGATATGTTCGAGGGTTCTGAGGCTTGAGGAGATAGGGCGAGGCCATGGAGGGATTTGAAAACAAGAAACAAAATTTTGAAATTGAGGCATTACTTAACTGTGGGAACTGATGTAAGCCAGCAAGTACAGGGCTGATGGTTGAGGGTACTTCTGGATTTTTTGTGTTCTTCTATGCTATGTGGGCGCGGTTGGAAAGGCCAGCTCTGTTGCCCATTCCTAAATGATCTTGGCACGATGCCCACAGCCCATGAAAGAATTTTTAAAATAGGAAAGAGGTCCTTTACCTCAACCTGCTAAACGCTACAGTTCACTTCGAGAAAAGTGAGTCCACTATGTAAACTTGAAAATCAGGATATAGGGAGGGGCATTAGCCTTTGAAAATACAGCAGCGTGTACTTTATAACAGCAGTTATTGTCAATGGTTTACATGTTGTTCTGTTGCATCCGCCTTTCTTTTGAAAAACCACTACACACAACCAACATGAAATCAGGTACGCTGGTGAAAAACACTATGAGTTTTTAAAGAGAACATTCATCTTCCAGCATTTAAAAGGCAAGCAATTTTTCTCACAACTTGCTAATGTATGTCTCCTTTAACATGTTTCATGGTTCAGGGCATCTGGCTTTAACACATTATTATACTTTTCCCATTTGTTTGTCAGACCTTGAATTAAGTACGTATATCAGGAATGCAGTTCAGTTAAAAAGTGTTTTGAAAAATGATTAAAAATCATCAGTCACGTCAACAAAATCAAAATTCAAGCCAGAGTCGAGAGAAGGCGCTTTCGTTGATTAATTTATTTCTGGCAAAACAGGAAAAAAGGAAGAAATCAGACAAAGGGAAGGGGGAGCAGGTAGGCCTCTTGTGAATATTATGTCATGGCTAGCTGGCTGGACCTGGTTGAGCAGTCAGGCTTCAGATTGGAAAATAAAACAATATTTAGAAGTGCAGCAAGGTTTCAGCCTCGGCTACTGACCCCCACACCTTGCCTCACCACCTCTTGCCTCTCTTGTAGGTCAAATGTCTGTAAACTGTAATTATGGTACATATAATAATGTCACTGCAAGGGATTAATCCCTCCCTTAATTCTGCTCCTATGTCTTATGGTCTTATTAATAAGGGGATCAGGGGTTATGGGGAGAAGGCAGGAGAATGGGGATGAGAAAATATCAGCCATGATCGAATGGCAGAGCAGACTCAATGGGCCGAGTGGCCTAATTCTGCTCCTATGTCTTATGGTCTTATGGTCTTGTGGTCTCACCCCTTCCATTTCTTGTTTTGCTGTAATCTCAATGGAGACTAGGTGCAGGATTTTCCTGTTGGGTTGCAGAACCCCACCACCATGATCATTCAGGTCCAGAAATCTGCACTGTGTGGGGTACAGTCACTCAACTGTGATTTTCCCAGAATTGGCCAATTAATGACCATAGGGATAGGGTTGACTTGGGTCCAATTAAGGATGGTGGATGGACTCTCAAACTGGAGGGCACGAGGAAGCCCACCAGCACCGATGAAGACCTTTCAAAGCAAGTGAGGGAGAGGATGCCTCAAGATGGAAAATGTTCACCCTTTTAAAAAAAATTCAAGTAGTTTCGACAACACAAAATTCCATGTGTGCCTTTCCCACCACCCACCCCATTGCAGTCTAAAAATTAAGCCCCAGAACTTTTCCTTTCCAATGTGCACATGCTCCTCTGACGCTCACGCTTGCTGTTCAAGGTCAGAAGATCAAATAATGGAAAGCTTATGTTGTTGACCTCTTTCATAGTGCATGGTCTGAACAACCAGAAAGGTAAGAAAGGCCTTGCCATTTATTGTCGGGCGTTATCATTTCCTCAGGATGTTGCAATGTTCATCATAGCCAGTGTGTCGTTACTGCTGTTATGCAGGAAAATGTCAAAACCAACTTGCAGACAGCCAGACCCCACAAAGAGGAGTTGAGTGGATTACCAGGTAATTTATTTTTTATTAGGTTCGCTGTTGATCAGCACTCCCTGTTTTTCTTTGAATTGAGACATGGATCTTTGTGGTCCATATGAATAAGTAGACAGGGCATCAATTTAACATTCCATCAGAAAAACAGTCTGATACCGACACACTCCCTCAGTACTGTGTTGAACTATCCATCTAGATTTGGTGTGCGGCTAGTACTCATACATTTTTATTGAGATGAGGATGAGACCAATTGAGTCAAACTGAGAGTTCGAAGGGGACTAAATATTAAATCTGTTTCTGCTCCTGATCAATATCTGCTGAGAACTGTGTTGAATGAGGACAGGATTGTTTTTGTATGTGCACCCTTTGGACCAAATAGCCCACAGTGTCCAAGCTTGCACATGAATAAAGGCCGCAACAGTGCATTTATGTGGTACCGTTAATGTAATAAACCATCCCGAGGTATGGGAGATGCCCAGACATCAGTGGAACCACAGCAAGCATGAATCAGCACCCTCTGAACAGTGCAGTAGAAAGCTGAGGGTGAATTGATTTCTGTCATGCTATAAGGTCACACGGTTGCCTGAGTTAGGGTTTGTGGATCACTCACTGCTTTGCTTGTTGCGAAAGGCTGATTTCAGCACATGCCATGCTCTTTTTTTCTAACAAACTCTGATACACCTATCGCTTAATTAAAACTCGAGCTCAGATTTAAAGAAGGAACTTAATAAAACCTTTTTAACAAGGTTATAATGAATTAAGATGAACTAACTTGCCTTGTTTTATTATTTTTCTTTTTTTCCATTGACAGGAAATCCTTTTTTGATTTGAATGTTTATCCCTTTCCCACCGAGGCATCAATTCCCAAATCCCTGTCATCGCCAATTGTCCTTCACCAATAAGCAACTAGGAAACTCTCAGGAGGTACAGGGGTGAGGGTTTTGTGTGCAGTATATGCAGCTGTCAATTCGCTCTCTCTCATTGGCAATCCATTCAGCAGGAAATCTCCTACTGAGTGCAATGCTAAGCGATGGAGCCAGACATGTACCACCTGACAATCTTGAGAAGCAAAGGGCTAAGGGCTCCTGAATAGCCCAAAAAGCTCACACAGTAATAGTTCACTTACCAATTTTACTTTTGAAGAAGTCTGATAAAGAAGAGAATGGTAATGATGCAAGCTTTGGAATACCATTTGAAGAGTTATAATGTCGGAATGTTTGATAACCCTGTATGTGTTATAAAGTCATGCTTTATATTGAAAATAACATATTGGGCTGAAACCATTGGTTGAGCTTACAAAACTGAACAACAACATTTCTCAGACTGAAAAAAAGCAACTTCTAAGGTGGCTGAACAATGGCATAGCTGAACCCTGAAAATTACAAAATCATTGTAATTGAGCCAGACCAAAGAATCCATCAGAGCCAATCACCTTAGCAGAATGTGAATTGTTCATCTCTTGCCCCATTCACAAATCATCCAAACAACCTGAGAAATGCAGGCAATCTCAATTGTTCACCACACAGCAAGAAGGTGGAAGCTTGTGTTCAGATTGAAAAGACCAAGTGAGGATTGAAACAAATCTGGAAGATTTGCCTAGCTTTGGCTGGAGGAATGGATCTCTAGGGTAACCTTCATCATGAAAATCAGTTTGAGGATTCAAGGTTATCTGGCTGGAAAACAAAAACGGAAGTAAGCTTTGGACTGATTCCTGGGGAATGAAATGTCAATTTAAATGGCGGGATTAAGTGGGGGATTTTTCAATCATTTTAAAAGTTTAATTGGGGAACGTTTTCTGTAGTCTAGAGTTTAAGACCCAGATTTCTGACATGAAGGAAAGCTTCTCTATTGTGGCAGAAATGACAGATCCTACTGCTGAATACGGCACTTCCTATTTTTGTGGAGGCAGGAATAGAGTTGGACTAGGATTTGTGTATACACAGTGTACAGAGGCAGCTGGTCATTTAAATCATCAGCTGCCGCCACTGAACTGGTATTTTGATAGGCTAGGAGTGTGAAACCCAGAATTTGCAGATTACCCAAGAGCTGGTGAGTGGATTCATTTAGAGAGCCTTTTGATATAACACAGAATAGAATAACATGGAATCCCTACAATGCAGAAGTAGGCCATTTGGTCCATTGGGTCTACACCGACCCTCTGAAAGAGCATCCTAACTAGGCCACGCGCTCACCCTATTCCTGCAACCCCACCTAATCTGTACATCTTTGGACACTGAGGGGCAATTTAACATGGCCAATCCACTTAATCTGTATATCTTTGATGGGAGGAAACAGGAGCACCCAGAGGAAATCCGCACAGACATGGGGAGTGTGTGCAAACTCCACGCAGACAGTCACCCAAGGTCGGATTCAAATCTGGGTCCCTGGAGCTGGAAGGCAGAAGTGTTAACCATTGTGTCACTGTACCTTTGGGAGAGGGAAGGCACCCTTTGGGGTAGGTAAAGCACCCTTTCAGAGAGCTATGATACCCTTTGGATATGTGTGTAATAATTGCATGAATTCATTGGAAATCTGTTGAACCTGCCAAAAATCTGTCAAAATTACCAAAGAACTTTTAAGTCTGTCAAACAAATGTGAGGCTGTCAAATTAATATGAAAGTTGTTAGAGAATTTCAAAAGTTGTCAGAGAACTTTCAAAGTTGTCAAAGAACTGTCAAAGGGCTCTTGATGATTTGGCATGGATTAATTGCTGAATCCTCCACAATCAACATCCTGTGGTTACCATTGATCAGAAACTGAACTGGGCTAGCCATATTAATACTGTGGCTACCAGGTCAAAGGTCAGTAATCCTACGGCGAGTAACTCGCCTCCTGACCCCTCCCCCCCCCCCCCTCCCCACCCACAAATGCCTGTCCACCATCTACAAGGCATAAGTCAGGAGTGTAATGGAATACTCTCCACTTGACTGGATGAGTGCAGCTCCAACAACACTCGGGAACCTGGACATAATTCAGGACAAAGCAGACCGCTTGATTGCTCCCCCTTCCATAAACATTCAAACCCTCCACCACCGACGAACAGTAGCAGTCGTGTGTACCATCTACAAGATGCACTGCAGGAACTCACCAAGGTTCCTGCGACAGCACTTTCCAAACCCACGACCACTACCATCTAGAAGGACAAGAGCAGCAGATACCTGGGAACCTCACCATTTGGAGGTTCCCGTCCAAGTCTCTCACTATCCTGACTTGGAAATATATCGCCATTCCTTCACTGACGCTGGGGCAACATCCTGGAACCCCCTCCCTAACAGCACAGTGGGTGCACCTACACCTCAAGGACGGCGGCGTTTCACAAAGGCAACTCACCACCACCTTCTGAAGGGCAACTAGGGATGAACAATAAATGCTGGCATAACCAGCGATGCCCACGTCCCGTAAATTAATAATAAAAAAAATGGGTGGAGCATGGCAAATATGTTTAGTGTGTGGGGGCGTGAGGAGTAAGGGTTGGAAGTCTGTTTATTGGTTCAAATATTTTTTATTTAAATCAAAAAAGTGCTAAAACACAGAGGCATGCCTTGCGTCCAGCCCATCTCTACACCCAGCAGCATCTACACTCATTCCTGGTGCAGGGCCTGACTTCTAATCCAGCTCATTCTCTGGGAAAGAAAACTAAAATTCTCCGTCTCTATGTACTTGTGCTGGAGTGAAAATCTGGGTCTAACCTGCCTACTGAAATAGTGTTTTGACAATGTTATTTTGTATTTGTTACAATAAATGTCTTAAATCTTGAAAATTTTGCATGAGATCCTTGCAGTCAGTTTCTTGAAATTCAAATATTTTTTTAAAAGATATTGATCTCAACATTATTTCAAATGTAATATTTCTAAAATAAAGAAGAATACATGTCATAAACATAACCATATTTTAATTATTTATTTAGTTTTTAAACACTGTCGTTGTGACAACTTAATTGCAAAATGCTAATTTAGATGTTTTAAATTAATATATATTTAAATCTGACTCATATATTCCTCATATAAAATAGACAAGTTATTTTTATCCTATAATTACGAATAGTTATTCATCATTTTCTCATTAAAAATTCACTTATACACTTATGAAAAGCTCTTCACCAGCCCTGATATATGTTACAATGTAAGGAGCTGGGATAATCCCTCTGGCATATAGAACTTGCTTGTTTACAGTATGAAAGATTAATATCTAAATGTACACTTTATTGTACTTTAATATGGATTGTCTCTCTTCTGCTTTGTCAACAAAGTAGTTAGTGATTATATTGTCTCCTTCAACACCCTACTTCCCCTTCCCCGGCTCCCTTTCCCCAAGTTGTCATTAACTATCCATGAGGGCATGGTGCACACTCCTTCTGTACTTGTGTTGCTTTCTGTAATGTAGCAAGTTTCAGAATTAATTTATTCAATTTAATCTTCTAGTTGATTCACATAAGAGAATACCAGATGCTGAGTCGGTAGTTAAAAGCTCTAATTCACTCTCCGAAGTATGTATTGACATTCATAAAGCTGTAGAGTTTTTATGACATCAATAGAACCCATGACTGAATTACAGTCTTGTAACTCCCCTCCTCACAGCACCTGTTATTGGAGACCATTAAAACTACTGATTTAAAAGGGAGCACTGTTAGGTTATCTTGCACAACACATTGATGGTTGTAAATGAAGTAATGCAATTGGTGATGCAAAAAAGTCATTACGCCATTATTCGTTGCTGTCACTGCATATAATTGAGAAAAAACATTGCCATTTAATTATTTTCTCTTTTCTGCTTCCGTCATTGGCCACTTGCAATGTTCCCAGCTGAAAAGATAGGCTGTAAATCTGTAGCTAAGTCTCTGCCAAAATACCCTATAACGTGTTGTCAATGGGGTTGTCCAAGAATACCATGGGTAAGCCAGCAAATTTAGTTTACTTGGATTTTTAAAAGACATTTGATAAACTCCCTCATGTGAGACTGATAGGAATAGATGGAGCCGGTGACAAATTGCCAAGATGGATTGAGAGTTAGCTTGGCATCCGTGGGCAAAGGATTATGACAAATGGAAAATACTCTGCCTGGGAAAAAGTATAGTCAGTGTTGTTTCACAGGGATCTGTGTTAGAACCCTCCTGTCTGTGAGTGTTATGGAACAGGGTGTTCGCACATAGATATAAAAGACTCTAGTAGGCTCGAGGAGTTAAGAACATAAGAACAAAAGAACTAGGAGCAGGAGTAGGCCATCTGGACTTTTGTAGACTCAGCTCCACTTTCCGGCCCGAACACCATAACCCTTTATTCTCCAAAAAACTATCTATCTTTATCTTGAAAACATTTAATGAAGGAGCCTCAATTGCTTCACTGGGCAGGGAATTCCATAGATTCACAACCCTTTGGGTGAAGAAGTTCCTCCTAAACTCAGTCCTAAATCTACTTCCCCTTATTTTGAGGCTATGCCCCTAGTTCTGCTTTCACCCGCCAGTGGAAACAACCTGCCCGCATCTACCCTATCTATTCCCTTCATTATTTAAATGTTTCTGTAATATCTCCCCGCATCCTTCTAAATTCCAACAAGTACGGTCCCAGTCTACTCAACCACTCCTCATTATTGAGCACCCTCAGCTCTGGGATTAACCTAGTGAATCTCCTCCGCACACTCTCCAGCACTAGTACGTCCTTTCTCGGTTAAGTCGGGGAGTTGGAATGGTTTTGGATTACCTCAGGAAAGGATCAGTATATTCATGATAGACCACATCGCCTCTCCCTATGATTTAAGCATCTATGGTTGCACTAAATTTTTTTGTTGGTACAGATCTCTGGGGAGAGTTTAAACAGAAAGAAGATTCACTGCCTGCAAGGAATATTTTGACCAATTATGAATGTAAGGGAAGAATTTTAATTAGATAAATGTAGGGTCAAGGATAAAGCAGCAAATAACATGAAGGCAAGTGGAAATTACATATCAAGAAGCCCCTTAAAAGAACTAGGGACACAGCTAATGTTTGAGAGAATGGAGTACTACGCAAACTGAGTTTTCACAACTATTTGCACAAGGTCATTTCAACTGTCCCTGTTAACTTTTCAATTGAAATCGATGATACTTTTCCATAGCACATAACCAGTGCAAAGTGTAGACAAGGTGAAAGTAAAGCAAGTATCTTAACTGGAAATAATGTGATCTGTTAGGAGGTTAGTGTAGAACATCAAAAGGACATAAACAAGTTGTTGGAATGGGTGGACAAGTGTCAGATGAAATTCAATGCAGAGATGAAGAGAGTCAGTTTGGTAGGAAGAACACTGACAGACATTGGGCCTGAACTTCCATTGAGTGGCAGAGTGGGATTGCCACTCGCCTCAGACTTTCTTACCTGAAATTCATTTTGATCAACCTTGCCCATCATATCATAGAATCAAGTGCAGAAGGAGGCCATTCGGCCCATCGAGTCTGCACCGGCCCGTGGAACGAGCGCCCTACTTAAGCCCAGATTTCCACCCTATCCCCATCGCCCAGTAACCACACCTAACCTTTTTGACACTAAGGGGCAATGTATCATGGCGGCCAGTCCACCTAACCTGCACATCTTTGGACTGTGGGGGGAAACCGGAGGACCCGGAGGAAACCCACCCAGACACGAGGAGAATGTCCAGACTCCGACAGTTGGTTTTGGATTGCTGAACAGAAGAATCAACAAGAAAAGATCAGCAAGTAATGCTGACATCAGTTAAAAGCAGCGAGAATAACAGAAAGCTGCCCGTGATTCTGACCGAACAGTTAATAGGCTGCTCCCAGTCAGAAAGCATTCACTTTCTTCCTGGACTAATGAAGCAAAAGTGATGACTCAGTGGCAAGCGTTCGACATTGGGGAGTGCAGCTAAAATAGACAAACAGAAGTATTTCGGAGCCTGGAGATTTCTGAATTCACAGTTTAAATGCGTACGAAAGCGCTCCAGGTGTTATTTCATTAGTGAGCAGACACCCAGTTTTGGCAAACAAGGGAGAAAAGATAAAGTGGCTTCAGTACAATCACTTTGTGTGATGCTAAGTTTGCAAGCCCTCAAACAGGCTTGGGGATCTTGCTGTGTGATTAACCCCATGCCTATCGATTGCAATGCAGGCAGCATCCCAATTTCGTGCTACTGCCCATTGGCTGGATGCATCAGCAGTGAGGCTGCATTCCTCAAAGGGGAGGAGTATTGTGGCTCGAGCCAGCGCTGGAAGCTGTGCAGGAAGAGAATCTGACCTGGAAAACATTGAAGAATGATGCAACATGGCTCCAAGGCTTTTGGATGCTGTACTGGAGGTCTTGGTGGAAAGGTGTCCTGTGACCATAAGGGTCCAAGAGGCCCTCCAGACAAATGCTCAGAAGTTGGTGGAAGCAAATAACTGTGGAGGCCAATCCCAGGAGTCACCTCAAAGGCCTGGATGCAGTGCCACATGAAGTTCAATGACCTCACATCAGCGGTCAAGGTCAGTGAATGTATGTTCAAATGAAATGTCTTTTCAACTGCACCACACCCCCATTATTCACCTACAGACAACCTCTATTAATCGGGACTTACGTGCTGCACCTCAGCCACCAATTAGCATTGCTGCTAGCCTCTCACTCTCATCTCTCAGCTTGCAAATACTGCCATTTAACCATAACAGACAGATAAGCCAAACAGATTACACAAAATTAACTAACACATTTCCTTTTCTCGTATATGCCAAAGTGGCAAATAGCTGCAAGCAGCAGGAACTAACTAGAGAGAGACATGCATGCCTATGAGTCCATTGAGAAGATACGCTGGCCATTATTGTGATATTAATTTCTGTGGCTATGTCTAGAGGAAGTGCTGAAGCTATCAGAGATGCTTGTATCCTCATTTGTTGTCTTTCATCCCAACATTCCCCTACCCCACAATCTCTTCTCATTTAGAAGCTTCAGATAGTGTAAGTGTGAAGTTCCTGCATCACAAACATGACCTTGTACCCTTCTCCTTTCAAATACTGAAGAAATGTAACCTAGTCAGGGACGGAGATGCAGCAAGGGGACAATATTGATGAAGGTGCATTGTCATTTAATTTCACACTCAGTCAGTAGCTCAGACTGGCACTGCATGTAATTTTGAATATAGTACAGAGGTAGGACATTGGGCATGAGTGGGCAGCAGAGGGCAAGAGTAACGCAAATGAAAACTCATGGAAGGGCAAGATCCCATTTGGCTTCTGCTTAGATGAGCACTTTGAAGGGTTGGTCTGCAGAAGAACGCTGATGGGCATGCACAAGTTGCATGATGTATAGGAAGGCCGGGGCATCAACTATTTACAATCTCTATTAATGGCTTAGATGAAGAAACAGAGAGTAACATACCAGAGTTTGCAGATTATACCAAACCAGGTGGAAAGGCAAGCTGTGGAGAGGACACCGAGATGCTGCAAAGAAATATAGATAGCAGATGGATCATCATGAATGGAAGTATGAAGTTATTTGCTTTGGTCAAAAGTTGAATAGTTTTTAGAAGGTGAGAAACTTGTTAGTGTGGATGGTCAAAGAGACTTGAGTAATCTCGTACAAGGCAAAATTAACATACAGGTACAGCAAGCAATTAGGCAGATTAGTCATGATCTTATTGAATCGAAGGGCCAATTCCTGCTCCAAAGTCCTATTTTCCTAGGTACCTAAACAAGTTGGCAAATGGCCCAGGTGAACGGGTTGTCAAGTGAAAATTTAAATAACTGGCCCAGTTCAGCTGCGCCCAATTATGTTTCTCTCGACAGAAAGTGCCTCTATCTTCTTCCAAATCTTTAAACTTTTAAATCTACAATGGTGGCAGCAGCCTGTGGTTGCTGCGGTAATCAGGGAGGCAGAGCAGAGTGCCTCAAAGCCTGTCTGGAGCCCCTGGCACCGGGAGACCACCTCCAAGAAACTTGCCTAGCCTTGTTGACCTCTGACATTAGGCCTTGATAGGCCGACCTGGCTCCTTGCTTGAAGAAGCAGAGGGGCGGAAATGCAGACCATCCACCCAGGAATTTCCCTATGGGGTCTGCTCATGGGAGATGTCAGCGACAATGAACGAAAACAGGAATTTCATGCAACAGTGCATTGCAGTGACCAAATATTTGAAAATAAAATGTCAAGTTTAAACCGCTTAGCAATGCTTTTTGAAACCAAAAGAGAAAATTCAGCATCCGCAGTAATTTGCTTGTAGCAATGCTTTTTGTTCATTGAAATGTATTCCTCGGTATTAGTTATTCTTTCTCACATTTGTAAAATGCTTTCAGATATGTTTGCTGAAGGACAAACGCTTTGTTATGACAATGAGAATGTTATGGAGAGAGCAGGAGCTGGTTTGCCATCATGGAGACAGGAAACT
Source organism: Scyliorhinus torazame (assembly GCF_047496885.1). NCBI lineage: Eukaryota > Metazoa > Chordata > Chondrichthyes > Carcharhiniformes > Scyliorhinidae > Scyliorhinus > Scyliorhinus torazame. The sequence goes on along the minus strand of NC_092709.1, from coordinate 293,921,049 downwards.
GGAGTGATGTATGTTGTCAGAAACCTGCCTCCAGTGGGAAATTTACTCAGATTTTCTCAGGGACGAGCACTAAACTGATATAGAAACGGATTTCCTGTCCAAATAAGATTACTGGGGTCAGGGCAGTCATGTCACTGGAGTTGTTGGTTGTCCTGAGGGACAGAGTTTGTGCCAAAGCCTGCTACTGTTCCCCAGGGAAACAAAATGTCATAGGGAAGCCAGAGGTTTGGCACCCATGAAGAAGAGCAGACAGATCCTTTTCCTGGAGGGTGACAGGAGGAGGGTACCTTGTCATGCGCAACAAGGGCATCTCTGTGTTCAGCGTCATCTCCCTCAACTTCCAATTCCTCCTTGTCGCTTACCTCCTGCTGTTCCAGCTCCACCACCCAGCGCCTCACTGCTCTTGAGTTCCACATCTCCCTGGAGGACCATATTATGGAGAGCGCAGACCATCACAATGACTGAGATCCTTAGGGGATGCTATTGGAGGGTACCGACCATATATTGGCTCAAGTGCACTCTGAGCCTGTGATGCCCCATCAGTCATGAATCTGATGTGGTGTTCAGCCTCGGTGAAGTGTGTCACCTGGGTGATGCACTGCAGCCACCTGTGAGGTGCCACAGGAGTCTGAGAATATCTGCCTCGAGAGTTGCAGTTGCTTTCAGCACTGGTTCTCAGTCATCTCCAGGTATCTTCACCTCTATATGTAGATTCTGTTCTTAGGGTAGCGTCTCCTGCAAATTTGTGCCTCTCGTCCCTCTCCTCTGGCCTCCTGATGCTGAGGTCTCTGCCTTTCCTGTGTATTAGCTTCAACATCTGAGGGTCAGCATCCATTACCAGCTGCGTCCTTCCTGGTTCTCGTGTGGAGTCAAAACAGTCTTGCCCACTTCTCAGGTGCCAATGCAATACCAGGAAGGTGACGACCCTCTAACCTGGCCAATTACCCAATGCTGCTCCTCCCCTGATCTGTGAAGGGCTGTTGCAGCTTTAACTTCAAATAGAAAAACATGAACACTTGCTTAGGAAAGAAACTTTTCTAAGCTCCATGACTGGCCTCCGATATGATCCTCGCCTGGCTGCAGCTGGTCTGACTTTTTCAGCTGCTGAGAGCCAGCTGTCCCCGGGAAGATTCCAGAAATTTGAAAAATCGGCCTTTTAACAATCCTGTAATGACTTTAATTGGCCTGTTTTGGAGTCTGGCCGAGATTGGAAACGTGTGATTTCCACCCTCCGCCCCCCCCCCCCCCCCCCACGTATTTATTGTTTTCATATAAGGAAGGGTGAACCTATAGTTAAGGTTCATGCTGGACAAAGTTGTTTGTATGTGTGGGGTTTTAGTTTCAGTTCAAACGGTGCTTCTATTGTGCTCAGAGGAGCTACGGCATCAAGGGTAAATAAAAGCTCGCAGAAATAGAAGTAATTGCTTAGTAACCAGTGGCCACTTTCCAAAGGCAAGTGAATTCCTTTGTCCCGAGTTTGACTGGAAGCCAGGGCAGCTGGACATAAGGTAGTGAGAGAGAAGGCAGCTCTCCCAGCTCTGATAGAAACAGTTGGTTCAGAAGGCTAGAGAGGGAATGCCACTCTCAGCTTTGTTGCAAGAAAAGTCATACCGTTGAGTTGTGGTTATCTAAAGAGCAGCTAGGTACGGAAATTAAGAGGGGTTTCCAAGAAGCCTGAGGTTAAAGGTAATAGAACAGAGAGCTGTTCAGTAAAGACAGGCAGAGCTGAGAAGAAGGCCAAAAAGAGACGTCAAAAAGATATCTGAAGTGATATTCAGGTTTGGGATATTTTACTGCAGTATGGGAGACATTATTTAAAATAATAGTGAAAATTGGTGGCTGGATCATGGCGTTAAGACAAAAGAAATTCTGAAGAGGGTGTTGTAATACCTGAAAACGAAACTTTGATGGAAGCAGTTGGGTCCTGTTTTATAGCCACAACTTTATATTCCCACGTGTCAGTCTCTGCCTGGAACTCTTAAACCTTATTAACACATTTAGTGCATTCACATATATGCATATCAACCTTGAATTAGACTTTATTATATTTTCCCTTACTCTAACCCCATCTAATAACTAGCCTAGTGCTATTTATCTCTCCAAGCATTCTGTGCATCTTAATATTCCTTCCTGATAATTCCTTCTGGTACCCACGCCCCTGCCAAATTATTTTAAACCCTCCCCAATGGAACTCGCAATTCGGCCCACAAGTAACTCAGTCCCAGTACTATTTAGACGCACCCCTTCCAGTCTGTACAGGATCCATATCCCCCAGAGCTGCTCCCAATGTCCCAAGTTCTTCCTCCTGCACCATGAGTTCAGCCATACATTTATCTGCTTTATCTTCCTATTTTTATACTCACTTACATGTAGAACAAAGAACAAAGAAAGAACAAAGAACAATACAGCACAGGAACAGGCCCTTCGGTCCTCCAACCTGTGCCGACCATGGTACCTGCCAAACTAAAACCGTCTGCATTTACGGAGACCGTATCCTTCTATTCCCGCCCTATTCATATATTTGTCTAGATGCCCCTTAAAGCCTCTATCGTTCCTGCTCCCACCACCACCAGGCAGCGCGTTCCATATATTTACCACCTTCTGTGTAAAGAAAACTTGCCTCGCACATCTGTTCTAAATGTTTCTCCACGCACTTTAAACTTATGTCCCCAAGTACTTGACTCTCCTACCCTAGGAAAGAGCATTTGACTATCTACTCTGTCCATGCCACTCATAATCCTGCAGACCTCTATCAGGTTGTCTCTCAACTTCCGTCATTCCAGTGAGAACAGACCGGGTTTATCTAAACTCCCCTCATAGCTAATGCCCTCCATACCAGGCAACATCCTAGTAAACCGCTTCTGTACCTTCTCAAAAGTATCCACATCCCTCTGGTAGTGTGGCGACCAGAATTGTACACAATATTCCAAATGAGGCCTAACTAAGGTCCTGTACAGCTGCAACATAACTTGCCAATTTTTATATTCAATGCCCCAACCGATGAAGGCCAGCATGCCGTATGCCTTCTTGACCACCTTGTCCACATAAGTTGCCACTTTCGGTTGACATGCATGCCCAGATCTCTCTGCCTGTCAGTACCCGCAAGAGTTCTATCATTTATTGTGTAATTCCTACATGCATTGGACTTTCCAAAGTGCATTACCTCACACTTGTCCAGATTAAACTCCATCTGCCATTTCTCCGCCTAAGACCCCAACCAGTTTATATCCTGCTGTATCCTCTGACAATACTTTTCACTATCCGTAACTCCACCAATTTTTGTGAAGTCTGCAAACTTACTAATCAGACCAGCTCCATTTTCTTCCAAATCATTTATATACACCACGACCAACAAAGGCCACAGAACTGATCCCTGTGGAACACAGCTAGTTCCATTCAGAGATGCACCCTTCTACTGCTACCCTCTGTCTTCTGTGCCCAAGCCAGTTCTGTATCCAACTTGCCAGCCCTCCTCTGATCCCATGTCACTTCACCTTTTGTACCAGTCTATCATGAGGTACCTTGTCAAAGGCTTTACTAAGGTCCATGTATACAATATCTATTGCCTTTCCCTCATCTATCACCTTTGTCACTTCCTCGAAAAACTCGATCAAATTAGTGAGGCATGACCTCTCCTTCACTAAACCATGCTGTCTATCACTAATAATTCCATTTGTTTCCAAATGTGAGTAAATCCTATATCTCTAAGAATCTTTTCCAATAGTTTCCCTACCACTGATGTAAGGCTCACCGGCCTATAATTTCCTGGATTATCCTGCTGCCCTTCTTAAACAATGGAACAACATTGGCTACTCTCCAGTCCTCTGGAACTTCACCTGTAGCCAATGAGGATACAAAGATTACTGTCAAGGCCCCAGCAATTTCCTCCCTTGCCTCCCGCAGTATTCTGGGGTAGATCATTCATATCATAGAATTTACAGTGCAGAAGGAGGCCATTCGGCCCATCGAGTTTGCACCGGCTCTTGGAAAGAGCACCCTACCCAAGGTCAACACCTCCACCCTATCCCCATAACCCAGTAACCCCACCCAACACCAAGGGCAATTTTGGACACTAAGGGCAATTTATCATGGCCAATCCACCTAACCTGCACATCTTTGGACTGTGGGAGGAAACTGGAGCACCCGGAGGAAACCCACGCACACACGGGGAGGATGTGCAGACTCCGCACAGACAGTGACCCAAGCCGGAATCGAATCTGGGACCCTGGAGCTGAGAAGCAATTGTGCTATCCACAATGCTACCATGCTGCCCTGGGGAGTTATCTACCCTAATGCTTTTTAAGATGCCCAACACCTCTTTATTAATATCAACATAACTCATAATATCTACACACTCTGCCCTATACTCCTCATCCACCAAGTCCTTCTCTTTGGTGAATACTGAGGCAAAGTATTCATTTAGTATCTCTCCCATTTCCTCTGGTTCCATACATAGATTCCCTCAAATATCCTTGAATGGACCAACTCTTTCTCTGGCTACCCTCTTGCTCTTTACATATGTTTAAGATGCCTTAGGATTTTCCTTAATCCTGTTTGCCAATGATATTTCATGACCCCATTTAGCCTTCCTAACTCTGACCTTAAGTTCCTTCCTACTTCTTTATGTTCTCCAAGGGCTTCATCTGTTCTAAGCCTTTTAGACTTTACGAATGCTTCCTTTTTCTTTTTGACAAGATTCATAATATCCCTCGTTAGCCAGGGTTCCCTATACTTGCCACCCTTATCTTTCGTCCTCACAGGTACATGCCGGTCCTGAATTCTAATCAACTGACATTTGGAAGCCTCCCACATGCCGAATGTTGATTTTCCCTCAAACAGCCTTGCCCAGTCAACACTTTCCAGATCCTGCCTAATGCTGGAGTCCCAGGAGTACCTGGAGCAATTTGAAGATTTACTAGTTTTGAGATTCTGCTTGCTAATTTCCTACCTACTTCCCCAAATTCTGACTGCAGGGCAACATCCCCTTTTCTTCTTATGTTGTTCATACCAGTGTGGACCACGACAGCTGGTCACTCTTCCCCTCAGGGTTTCTCTCCAACCGTTCAATGTTATCCTTGACTCTGGCACCAGTGAGGTAACACACCATCCTGTATTTATATCTGCAGCCACTGCAACACATGTCTTGTCCGTAACCATTGAATTACCGATCACTACTGCTCTTCCAGAATTTCTTGTATACTCCTGTATAGCTGAACCATCCCTAGTGCCATGTATTCCCCAGATAGAATCATCACTCTCATCTGCATCCAGAAGTGAATACTGGTTGGAGAGTGAGATGTGTATTGGGGACTCCTGCACTATCTGCCTGTTTCTACCTGACTGTCTCCAATACTGTGTGCAGTTTTGGTCTCCTTATTTATGGAAGGATGTAAATGCATTGGAGGCAGTTCAGAGGAGGTTTACTACACTGGCACCTGGAATGGGCGGGTTGTCTTATGAGGGAAGGTTGGACAGTTTGGGCTTGTTTCCACTCGAGTTTAGAAAAAGTGGCTTGATTGAAGTATATAACATCCTGAGCAGTCCCAGCAAGGTGGATGTGGAAAGGATGTTTCCTCTTGTGGGTGAGTCCAGCAATATTTTTCTATCAGAGGGATGTACAACTTTGTTAAGCAAAGGAATCACAGGTTATTGAGGGAAGATGGCAGTGTGTAGTTTGAAACACAAACAGATTTTCCATGATCTTATTAAATGGCGGGGCATGCCCAGAGGGGCCAAAATAGCCTACTTCTACCCCTATTTTGTATATTCATATACCTATTGCCTCAGTCCCTAAATGCTTCAAGTTGTGGACTATATCTATAAATATGCATCCATACAACTCTTGACTGTTGCATACACTCAGCTCTTATTAAGCATACTGCATTTAAATGTTACACTAATGCATTTCTTACCTGCTATTCTCAATGCATTGTCTCTGATTGTTACCAACACTCAACAAAACCAGGTCTCAAAGATCTTTCCCTCGTGTTACGCAGATCCATATGATCTCTTGGGACTCAACAATTCATAATTGTACCCATGAGAGTTGTCAGCTCAAGTGGGTACAATGTGAAAGCTTCACCCAACCACCATTATGCCTTACTCAGTTCCTAATGAAAACACTGCTGAAGGAGCCATAAGCTTAACTGGCAATAGAGCCTCCAAAGCCTGTCTAAAACAATGTCCCTCCAATGAAGTGAATAAAACACGTATTATGTACTGAACCAACTGAAATGAAATGAAGTTTCATTGAAGTAAAATGACGAATTCAAAAAATTACTTAACACATCTCATTGAAATATTGGTCTTCAAGAGGAAGCCCGCATCTGAGCCTTTAAAAAATGTTCTTTGTATATGGGTCTCACTGGTAAAGTAAATTGTCCATTCTGTTTCCCTTGAGGGCATGAAGAGTCAACAGTGTTGTTGAATCATACGTAGGTCAGACTTGGTTCAATTTCCTGAGCAACAATGACTTGCATTTAAACAGTGACTTCAAAAGATTTACTCAAAAAGAGACGTGGGGCGAAATTCTCCGGAAACGGTGCGATGTCCGCTGACTGGCGCCCAAAACAGCGCAAATCAGACGGGCATCGCGCCGCCCCAAAGGTGCGGAATGCTCCGCATCTTTGGGGGCCGAGCCCCAACATTGAGGGACTAGGCCGGCTGCGGACGAATTTCCGCCTCGCCAGCTGGCGGAAAAGGCCTTTGGTGCCCCGCCAGCTGGCGCGGAAATGACATCTCCGGGCGGCGCATGCGCGGGAGCGTCAGCGGCCGCTGACAGCATTCCCGCGCATGCGCAGTGGAGGGAGTCTCTTCCGCCTCCGCCATGGTGGAGACCGTGGCGGAGGCGGAAGGGAAACAGTGCCCACACGGCACAGGCCCGCCCGCGGATCGGTGGGCCCCGATCGCGGGCCAGGCCACCGTGGGGGCACCCCCCGGGGCCAGATCGCCCCGCGACCCCCCCAGGATCCCGGAGCTCGCCCGCGCCGCCTTGTCCCGCCGGTAAGGTTGGTGATTTAATTTACGCCGGCGGGACAGGCATTTTAGCGGCGGGACTTCGGCCCATCCGGGCCGGAGAATCGAGCGGGGGGGCCCGCCAACCGGCGCGGCGCGATTCCCGCCCCCGCCGAATATCCGGTGCCGGAGACTTCGGCAACCGGCGGGGGCAGGATTCACGCCAGCCTCCGGCGATTCTCCGACCCAGCGGGGGGTTGGAGAATTTCGCCCATGATCACTGATTGAGGGAAGAAAGGAGGGAAGAATGCATGTATTCCTTCATGGGATGTGGGTGTTGCTCGCTAGACCAGCATTTATTACACACCCCTAATTGCCATTGAGAAGGTGGTGATCAGCTGCCTTTTTGAACTGCTACAGTCCATGAGGTGTACCCACAGTGCTTTTAGAAAGGGAGTTTCAGGATTTTGACCCAGTTACAGTGAAGGAACAGCGATATAATTCCAAGTCAAGTTGGCTTGTAGCTTGAAGGGTAAGTTGCAGGTGGGAGTGTTCCCATGCACCTGCTGCCCTTTTGCTTTTAGGTGGTCGAGGGTGCAAGTTTGGAAGGTGCTGTCAAAGGAGTTGCTGCAATGCATCTTGTCGAGGTGGAAGGAGTGAATGTTTAAGGTGGTGGATAGGGTGCCAATCAAGTGGGCTGCTTTGTGAAATGAAATGAAATTAAAATTGCTTATTGTCACAAGTAGGTTTCAATGAAGTTACTGTGAAAAGCCCCTAGTCCCCACATTCCGACGCCTGTTCGGGGAGGCTGGTACGGGAATTGAACCATGCTGCTGGCCTGCCTTGGTCTGCTTTAAAAGCCAGCGATTTAGCCCAGTGTGCTAAACCAGCCCCTCCCTTAATAGTGTTGAGCATCTTGAGTGTGCTGCACTCATCCAGGCAAGCAGAGTATTTCATCGCATACCTGATTTGTGCCTTGTAAACAGTGGACAGGCTTTGAGGAATCAGGAGATGAACTACTTTCCACAGAATTTCTGGTCTCTGTCCTGCTCTTGTAGCCACAGTATTTATATGGTGAGTCCTGTTCAGTTTCTGGTCAATGGTAACCCTCCAGGATGTTGATGAGCAATGGTATTGCCATTGAAGATGCTTAGATTCTCGATTGTCAGAGGTGGCCAATTCCTGGCACTGTCAGAGGTGGCCAATTTCTGGCACTGTCACAGGTGGCCAATTCCTGGCATTGTCAGAGGTGGCCAATTCCTGGCATTGTCAGAGGTGGCCAATTCCTGGCATTGTCAGAGGTGGCCAATTCCTGGCACTGTCAGAGGTGGCCAATTCCTGGCACTGTCAGAGGTGGCCAATTCCTGGCATTGTCAGAGGTGGCCAATTCCTGGCACTGTCAGAGGTGGCCAATTCCTGGCACTGTCAGAGGTGGCCAATTCCTGGCACTGTCAGAGGTGGCCAATTCGTGGCACTGTCAGAGGTGGCCAATTCCTGGCACTGTCAGAGGTGGCCAATTCCTGGCACTTGTGTGGCACAAATGTTATTTTCCAATTACCTGCCCAAGCCTGAATGATGAAGAACGAGTTAGGTTGTGGGTCTAATGCATGCATACAAAGGACAGCGCAAGTGTTTTCTGTTTGGGGGGGGGGGGGGGGACCTGTAAGGTGTATCTATTAATAAAATCAGGAGTATTAAATATAGCTTTGATTTATGATTTTGTGGCAGCAATGTAATCTTCTAACATGTGGCTCAGAGAATATTAATTTGCTTTATCTCTCCATCCAATCCCATGTGATTTTTGTAATCCGTTGCTACTCCCAGATTCTCTATGGCTCTGCTCCAACAGATCAATGGCTGCATGTATAAAAGACACTTCTTCTTGTGCCTTGAGTTGAAACCTGAAAGATGGATAACATTGCTGAATGCACACATTCATATTCATTCAAAGTGCCGATATTAACAGCAGTAGTGGCTGAGTTACTAATGAATTACCTGTGGATTGATGATAGGGCCTAGGAATTCATTTAAAGATGAGGGCAACAAAGCAGGTTAGCTCCGATTTTTTAAAACTTGAGATAATGGTTAAGTGCAGGTGTTGACAGAGAGAGCGGCAGATATGAACCGACTCGCCAGAATGTAGCCCATTCTGACTCATAAACATAATTCAGAGCTGAATTCTGCCCAAAGCAGGTTAGATGAATTGGCCATGCTAAATTGCCCTTAAATGTCCAAAGATTAGATGGAGTTACAGGGATAGACCGGAGGTTTGGACCTGGGTAGGGTGATGTTTCAGAGGGTCGGTGCAGACTCGATGGACCAAATAGCCTCCTTCCGCACTGCAGAGATTCTATGACGGTCTGGGGAAATCTCAGGACAGGTTATATCTAAAGAGCCCTCAAGGCATCCCTGCTCCTCCTGACCCACAAGCAAATCTTCATAGAATAAAATGCATTCTAATTATTTGGGTCTCTTCTGGCCCTCATTCCTTATCACAAGCAGCCAGGGCAAGGTTGGCATTGTGCACAAGACAAGTGGGCCAGGTTCAAAATAAGATTGTGATCTGACTCATGCCACCAGCCCAAACATTTGTATATCTGTAAGGCCCTTGTCTCTCACACACTGGTAAAGTATGCCTGTTAAAATGGCGTGAGGCCTGTGCAAGGTGAATACTCAGCTGCCAATATTTTAACCCCACAAATCTGTGTTCAAGTGTGGTCTAAAATTGGACCTTTTATTTGGGGCAATGAACATCGGTCCCAGTGATTTATGTTAACTTACTTACATCAAAGCACTCGGTGTCGAGACCAAGTCAGAGTAGATTCAATTATAGCCTCAGCCGGCAGCCCGACTGCTAAAATCTTACGACTGTGCGATGGCAGGCTTCATCTTCATGGTGGGGATCTCACAGAAAGCCTTGACCTGCAGAATGAATGACCCACAGCTCAGGAAAATAGGTCGCATTACATGACTGCTGTGCATGAATGTAATATATTGCATGGTGAGATGATACAAACATGGCAGGTATTGTACAGAACAGACACAGAGAACGTTTTTGCAGTTTTGGCTCATTCTGTATTTATTAGAATGCCTCCAGTTAAAGGCCTTCACAAAAATATAACTCATTATTACCATCTGAAAACAAGGGATTTTTGAAACTGGTCCTGAACTTAACTTCAAAAATGGAGTAAGTCCCCAGCCTCACTTGTCTCGAGACAAAAAGAAGGAAAAGGCTCGATGATGTATGAGCAGTCAAGTCATTACTTTCGATGATGGCGTCTATATATCAAAATAGCCCACGTGATCATTTTACAAGTTCACAGAGAAGGGACACGTCTTCTGGATAACCACTGTCTGTGAAATTGATAATAAGAATGTGTGTGAGTGAGAGAGAAAGGGGTCAGATGGAGTATATTCATGAAGGATGGGAAAGTGATTGTGTTAGCTTCTCTCTGGGCATTAGTTTAGAATCATGTCACGTTGCTGAAGGTATTACCACACTGACAGCATTTGCTGATAATTTAGGTTGCTGCTCATAATTGTACTTTTTGTGTTTTAAGTACCGTTCCTTTGAGTTTGCCATTTGTGCTGATGTTCTGCTCACCCAGTCTTCCTTGCTCCGTAAACCGACTTCAATGACGTTTGAGGTCAACCTGGCTATGTGTTAATGTGAGAAAAAAGACTTGCATTTATACAGCACTTTTTATCACCTCAAGTTGTCTCGAAGCAATTTACGGCTTCAGCTACTCCAACAATGGTTATATCTCCATAATAAAATCAGAAATCCGGGTATTTGCTGATGATTGCAGTGTTGAGTACCATTCACAACTCTTTAGGTACTGAAGCAGTTCATGTCCATATGCAGCAGACCCAGAGAATAATCAGTTTGGGCTGATAAGTGGCAATTGACATTCACATCACACAAGTGCCAGGCAATGACCATCTCCAACAAGAGAAGATCTAATTATCTCCCCTTGGAATGTAATGGCATTACCATTACCACTTGATTGGACTCGCCATATCAATACTGTGGCTACAAGAATAGGTCAGAGGCTGGCAATTTTGGGATGAGTAACTCACATCTTGACTCCCCAAAGCCTGTACAACATCTACAATACACATGTCAGGAGCATGATAGAATATTATTCACTTGGCTGGATAAGTGCAGCTCCAACAACACTCAAGATGTTCGACACCATCCAGGTCAAAGAAACCTATTGATTGTCACCCCATCCACCAACTTAAACTTCCACTTCCTTCACCAGTGGCATATGGGGACAGCAATTTTTCCCACATATACAATGCACTGCAGCGACTCACTAAGCATCCTTTGACAGCATCTTTCAAACCCTTGACCACAACCACAGAGAAGGACAAGGGCAGCAGATGCATGGGAACACCATCACCAGCAAGTTCCCACCAAGTCACACACCATTGTGACTTGGAGCTACATCGCCATTCCTTCACTGTTGCTGGGTCAAAATCCTGGCACTCCCTTCCTAACAGCACTGTGGGTGTATCTGCAACAGATGAACTGCAGCAGTTCAAGAAGGTGGCTCATCGCTATCTTCTCAAGGGCAATTCGGGATTTGCCTGCAACACCCACATTACAAAAATGAATAAAAAGGAACAGCCAATCAGTTACTTTTGCAATATACCTACTGCAGTAATGCAGAAACATGCAGACATTATGTGCACAGTGTGGTTCCACAAAATACAATGAGTTAATAACCAGATAATGGGTTGTTGTTATGTATCAAATCAACACCAATGGCTGATGTGATGTCACATGTTACACAAAGACGTCATTGGAGCGTTTCGCGGGTTTTTGTGGAGTTCACCATTGTACCCCTTTAAGCAGCATCTTGCAAGTAATCCCCTTTCACTATGTTATACGTACAGGACATGTGCCACCTCTGATTATTTCTCTTTGCGGTTACAACTAAGAATATAACAAAAGAAAAACTGGCGACGAGATCTAGGCTGTGAAAAAAAACATGAGAAAAACAATTTTCAGCGCTGATTTTGTGAACCAGAAGGAGGAATCATCAACGGAGATCCAGGCCCATACACCATCGCGAGTGAGGTTGGGAGAAATATCGTCAACTTCCAAGGAGCAATCATCATTGTAGCAAGTAAAAAACAATGCAGACAAATATTTGGACACCGTACAGCTTGTAGCAGGGTGTCAGTGAATCATCCGGTCAATTGCAACAGCTGCTAATGCAAGTAAAAGGGTTTCAAAAGAAAAGCTAGCGGACAACTGTGAGTTGCTAGGCGCTTACTTCAAATGGAGGATCGAAGTTTTCAGTACACTCACCGTTGTAGTGGGTAGAGCTGCAGAGTCCGAACGCGAGGCACTGGAACAGGCCATGGGGAACTCAAACACAGGGCTGCGACTCTGCAATCTATTGTCGATAGCGAGATACAGAAGCGTGCACTGCGAATTTGTCTGTTTTAAAATAAATGGCAGGGTAGACGGGTTGGAGGCTGAGCAGCACGGTTCAGGGAGTTGCAATCCAAATATTGTGGGAAGGAAAGGTGCCACGGGTGAGTTTGATGAGGAGGAGGAGACATGGAACTCTTATGACGAAAGGTTTCAGTCATTCCTTAAAGCCAATCAGACACCTGCATACTGTGACCTTTCTCAGCTCAGTTGGGAGGAAAGCATTCAAATTGCTTCAAAATTTAGTACACCCAGCTAATCCTGGAGACAAGTCAGATCATGGGTTAATGATCGTCTTACCAGAACATTTCTCTCAATAACTATGGAGCAGACCATAGAAAGGCTTGACGAGATAGAGGGAGCATCAGGTGTCACTCTATGCCGATGACCTCTTGCTGTATGTTTTGGATTCGCGAGAGAGTATGGGAAGGATTATGGGCCTGTTGGGGAGGTTTAGAGGGTTCTCAGGGTACAGGTTGAATGGAGGAAAAGCGAGGTATTCCCGGTGAATGAACTGGCACAGCGGGCTAATTTAGAGGGGATGCCATTTACGGTAGCGAGGGATAGGTTTAGGTATTTGGGGATTCAGGTAGCGAGGGAATGGATGGGGCTCCATAAGTGCAACTTAACAAAGCTGGTGGATGAGGCGAGGGAGGATCTTAAGAGGTGGGATACACTGCACTTAACGCTGGCAGGGAGTGTCCAAGTGGTGAAAATGAATATTCTGCTGAGGTTCTTGTTTATCTTTCAAGCTCGCCCACTCTTTATACCAAAGGCCTTTTTTCGGAAAGTGGACATGATCATTTCTGACTTTGTATGGATGGGGAAGGTGCCGAGGGTGGGGTGGACTCTGATACAGAGGCAGAGGCAGCAGGGGGGGTTGGCATTGCTGAACTAGCTTCATTATTATTGGGCGGCGAATGTGGACAAGGTGCGGCGGTGGTGGGAAGGAAAAGGGGTAGAGTGGGTTAGGATGGAGGAGGAATCTTGTAAGGGATATAGTTTGAGGGCTACGGTGACAGCAGCTTTGCCAATGGCTCCGAGTAGGTATTCAAGGAGCCCGGTGGTGCAGTCCACAGTGAAGATATGGAACCAGTTGAGGAGGCATTTTAGTGTGGAAGGGATGTCGGTGCTAATGCCACTGTGCGAGAATCATGAGTTTGAGCCAAGGGGGATGGATAGTGTATACAGGAGGTGGAGGGAAGTGGGGCTAGTTAAGGTATTTGGAGGATGTACTCGCCAGTCTGGAGGAGCTAAGGTATAGGGTAGAGCTGCCAAGGGGGAGTGAGTTCAGGTATCTGCAGGTTAGGGAATTTGCGCGAAAGGTCTGGAGGGGGTTCCCTAGGTTTCCTGGATACACCCTGCTGGAGCGGCTGCTGCTCCCGGATATGGAAGGGGAGGGAAGAGTTGGGAATATTTACAAGTGGCTGAGGGAGCAGGGAGGCAAGCGGGTGGTGAAGCTCAAGGAGAAATGGGAAGCGGAGTTGGGAGGGGAGATCAATTGGGGAGTATGGAGTGAGGCACTGCGAAGGGTAAACTGGACCTCCTCATGTGCAAGGATGAGCCTGATACAGTTTCAGGTGGTGCACAGGGTGCATTTGACTCTGGCGATAATGAGTGGGTTCTTTCAGGGGGTAGCAGATGAGTGTGAGAGGTGTGGGCGGGGGCCAGTGAATCACGTGCACATGTTTTGGGGTTGCAAAAAATTGGGAAGATTCTGAGTGGGAGTGTTCGGTCTTAGCCAGGATAGTGGAGGAGGAGGTGGACCCCGACCCTTTGATGGTGATATTTGGGGTTTTAGAGAAGCCGGAGTTCATGGAGAGGAGGAAGGCCGATTTCATGGCCTTCGCCTCTCTGATTGCACAGCGGCCAATTTTGTTGGAGTGGCAGTCGGCATCGCCACCGGGGGTAGCGGCTTGGTTGGGTGACCTGCACAACTTCCTGCGATTAGAGAAGATAAAGTATGAGTGAAGGGGCTCTTCAGGGGGGTTTGGGGAAAGGTGGGAGATGTTTGTGACCGTGTTTGAGGGGCTGTTCATCGCGGGGGAAGGGCAGGCGAAAAAGGGGAAAAATCTGTACAGACAGTATAGTTGATTGTTGAGAAGCATGTTTCCCGGGGTGTTTGTTCGCTGTAACCTGTTTTGATACATGTTTGTAATAAAATACATTAAAAAAAAAGGCTTGATGAGGTATTTGCAAGATTCAGGTAACATGAACGACTCGTGAGTGATAACGGTACTCAGTTCACATCCGTCAAATACAAAAGCTACCTGAAGAGGCATGGTATCCACCATATCAAATCTACCTCCTACCATCCAACTACTGAACGTTTTGTACAATCGCTCAAATATGCAGTGAAGATTTTGAGGGATAAAAGGTCTCTACCTAACTGTGACAATGAAGATTATTATTGTAATGATTTCCAGAAATACTGCACATCCAACACAAAGCTCACCGGCTATACTGAGGTTCAAGAGGAAACTACACACACACTTTGACCGTTTGACTCCCTCTTCAACTTCAGAGATAGTCAGTCAACAATATTCTGGTGAAAAATTACACCTCAGGTGAAATATGGACTCCAGGAATTGTACCAGCCAAACGGGTCCAATTTCATACACTGTGCAAAGTGGCAATGAACAAATTTGGCATCGGCACACTGACCAATTATTCTCTGTATATTGTGGGTGTAAAGAATCTGTACCAGATGTTTTCACCACAGAGATTATGGACAGTGACATGCCCGACTTGAGGACTACAACTGATGAAATTACGGAATCTGTTATGACAGAGCCATCCATACAAATAGAGAGTTCCTGAGTTGGTTTCACCCAATGTAACACCGAGCAGTGTACAGCAAGACACATCTGGTACCCCCAAAAATCAAGTTCCTGAACGTCGTGTTCTGCCAATGCAAGACAGATGTCCACCCAAGAGTACATAAGATACATATGTATCTGTTAGTTGTGGCATGTATTGGATCTGTGTTAAAGTATTTGCTTCTGTAAAATTGCTGGAGACACGAAAGAAGTAAAGAGGGGGGAGTGTTATGTATCGGAGTAATACCATTGGCTGGTGTAATGTTATGTTTCACGCAATGTCATAGGAGCATTTCACGGGCTTTTGTGGACTTCACCATTGTTCCCTGTTTGAGCAGCATCTTGTGAATAAACCCCTTGCACTATGTTATACGAACTCAACGTGTGCCACCTCTGATTATTTCTCTTTTTGGCTTCAACAAAAGAGATAACAATTTTTAATAATGTTGATCCTGGCCGCATTGGCTTGGCATCCTGCCATCTGCATAAGATGTTGAGCGTGTAGCCTCCGGACTTTGGGGGTCTCAGATCAGATCACCTGTTGCACTTCTTTTGATGGCTGAACAAGTTGATTCTGGAAAGGCAAAGTCAACCACAAAGTGGCACATCTGAAGTTGCTCCTTCCTCGTGGTGTAGGATGATTTTTGCTGATGAGCTGTTTGCAGGGATGGTGTCTTCTTTAGAGATTCTGAAACCATATGTCGCAGTGATGGTGCACTCTGGCCATGCTTCTCCTGCTGCGGTCGCTGTTTGCGTTGATTGACAGATGAAGCTTCTCACTTATCGTGATATAAATATTGGGTGGGACACTGGGGATAACTGCTTTGTAATAGTTCCAATAATGCGATGGGAACTTTTATATTCAACAAAGAGGACAGATGGGGTCTTGGTTTAATGCCTCTTGCAAAAGAGAATATTTCTGACAGTGCAGCTCTCTGTCAGTACAGCAATGGAGTGTCAGAGTGTCAGATTTTGTGTTCAGGTCTCTGGGGTGGGACTTCTACCCAGAATCGTCTGACTCAGAGGAGAGACTGCTGTTAACTGAATCACGGTTAACATGTCTGAGTGGCGTTGACAAGTGTTAACAGGAGGAAATTTCTGTTCTCCCATGAAAGACTAAAGAGGATTTTTTTTGTGCAAAGGCAGAATTTGAAGGTTTTGCTTTGCAATACGGTTGTCAGGTTCAGTTTAGATTTGAGTAGCAGCTGAACTGCATTTTAATACCCGAGCAGGCGAATGAAGCCCCCAAAAAACCCGTTCTAATATCATGACAGAGCACAAACAAATCAGTTTACTGGACCCTGTAAACATCCATGATGTCATGGATATTTTGTAGCGCACAAAGACTCCGAGAGACGAATAGAGTGAAGTCGATGAGGCTTTATTAAGCGTGACTGTTCCCCCGCAGTTCAGGAGTAGACTGCCTGCGGGGGAGGACTCCAGGTACTTATACTCCACCTTCAGAGCGGAGCTAGAGGTCAACGTCCAACCAGGACCCGGGATCTGTCAGCCAATGACATCATGGCTTCACAGTCCCACATGACCCCTAATGCATACTACCACATTCACCCCTTGTTAAAAATGAACCCGGCGGGGTGATGCTTCGCATGGTGGTAAGGGTTTACAAGGCTGGTCCTGGGAGGAAAACTTTCGCATGTTATTACAGTATGTACAAGGTTTTTTTTTTGTTTCAAACTATTTACAGTAATCGTCAGGAAAAGACAAAATGTTCTCATTAAAAGTCCACATATTGTACTGTTAGATCGACGCCACGAGTCGGTCGGGCGGTCTGGTCGTCCGTGTCGATCGCCTCGGCCCCGGTGGTGGTGGTGGTGCTTGTCTTCTCCGGGAGCCTTACGGTCTCAGCTTGGGCTTCATTCCTGGTCGGGCCTGGGAGGAGGACTGATCCTCCTGGGAAGGGGGCGGTCGCGGGGTGCGGCGGTGGCAGGAGGGGGGGGGGTTGGGTGATTGGTGTCGGGGGGGGGGGTGTTGCCGGCGGGCGCCAGATCTCGCAGGGAGACCGTGTCCTGTCGGCCGTCGGGGTACTCCCCGTAAGCGTACTGCGGGTTCGCGTGGAGGAGGTGAACCCTTTCGACCAACGGGTCCGACTTGTGCGCCCGCACATGCTTTCGAAGCAAGATGGGTCCTGGGGCCGCCAGCCAGGTCGGCAGCGACGTTCCAGAGGAGGACTTCCTGGGGAAGACAAGGAGGCACTCATGAGGCATTTGGTTAGTGCTAGTACACAGTAGTGACCGGATGGAGTGAAGGACCTCCTGCCACCGTGAAACTGGGAGGTCCCTGGACCGTTGGGCCAGTAGGACGGTCTTCCAGACCGTGCCGTTCTCCCTCTCTACTTGCCCGTTCCCCCGGGGGTTGTAGCTGGTCGTCCTGCTTGAGGCTATACCGTTGTTGAGCAGGAACTGGCGCAGCTCGTCACTCATGAAGGAGGACCCCCTGTCGCTGTGGACGTATGCGGGGCAACCGAACTGTGTGAATATGGTGTTCAGGGCTTTAATGACTGTGGCCGCGGTCATGTCAGAACAGGGGATGGCGAATGGGAAGCGGGAGTACTCGTCCACCACATTAAGGAAGTATATGTTGCGGTCGGTGGAGGGGAGGGGTCCTTTGAAATCCAGACTAAGGCGTTCAAAGGGGCGGGAAGCCATAATCAGGTGCGCACCATCCGGCCTGAAAAAATGCGGTTTGCACTCTGCGCAGATGTGGCAGTTCCTTGTGACTGTACGGACCTCCTCTAAAGAGTATGGGAGGTTGCGGGACTTGATAAAGTGGTAAAACCGAGTGACCCCCGGGTGGCAGAGGTCCTCGTGGAGGGTTTGGAGGCGGTTAATTTGTGCGTTGGCACATGTGCCGCGGGATAGGGCATCGGACGGCTCGTTCAGCTTTCCAGGACGATACAAGATCTCGTAGTTGAAGGTGGAGAGCTCGATCCTCCACCTTAAGATCTTGTCGTTTTTGATTTTGCCCCGCTGTGCATTATCGAACATGAAGGCTACCGACCGTTGGTCCGTGAGGAGAGTGAATCTGCCGGCCAGGTAATGCCTCCAATGTCGCACAGCTTCCACTATGGCTTGGGCTTCCTTTTCCACTGAGGAGTGGCGGATTTCTGAAGCGTGGAGGGTTCGGGAGAAAAAGGCCACGGGTCTGCCCGCTTGGTTAAGGGTGGCCGCTAGAGCTACGTCGGAGGCGTCGCTCTCGACCTGGAAGGGGAGAGACTCGTCGATGGCGCGCATCGTGGCCTTTGCGATATCCGCTTTGATGCGGCTGAAGGCCTGGCAAGCCTCTGTCGACAGAGGGAAGGTCGTGGTCTGTATTAGGGGGCGGGCCTTGTCTGCGTACTGGGGGACCCACTGGGCGTAGTATGAAAAGAACCCCAGGCAGCGTTTTAGGGCTTTTGAGCAGTGCGGGAGGGGAAATTCCATGAGGGCGCGCATACGTTCGGGGTCGGGGCCTATTATTCCATTGCGCACTACGTAGCCCAGGATGGCTAGCCGGTTGGTGCTAAAACCGCACTTGTCCTCGTTGTATGTGAGGTTCAAGGCTTTAGCGGTCTGGAGGAATTTTTGGAAGTTGGCGTCGTGGTCCTGCTGGTCGTGGCCGCAGATGGTTACATTGTCGAGATACGGGAACGTGGCCCGCAACCCGTGTTGATCAACCATTCGGTCCATCTCTCGTTGGAAGACCGAGACCCCGTTTGTGACGCCAAATGGGACCCTTAGGAAATGGTATAATCGCCCGTCTGCCTCGAAGGCTGTGTACTTGCGGTCACTTGGGCGGATGGGGAGCTGATGGTAGGCGGACTTGAGGTCCACGGTGGAGAAGACCTTATATTGGGCAATCCGATTGACCATGTCGGATATGCGGGGGAGAGGGTACGCGTCTAGTTGTGTGTACCTGTTGATGGTCTGGCTATAGTCTATGACCATCCTTTGCTTCTCCCCTGTCTTTACTACTACCACCTGTGCTCTCCAGGGACTATTGCTGGCCTGGATTATGCCTTCCTTTAGTAGCCGCTGGACTTCGGACCGAATGAAGGTCCGGTCCTGGGTGCTGTACCGTCTGCTCCTAGTGGCGACGTGTTTGCAATCCGGGGTGAGGTTTGCAAACAATGACGGGGGCTGCACCTTGAGGGTTGCGAGACCGCAGACAGTGAGTGGGGGTATTGGGCCGCCGAATTTGAAGGTTAGGCTCTGTAGATTGCACTGGAAGTCTAATCCCAGTAATGTGGGGGCGCAGAGTTGGGGAAGGACGTAGAGCCTGTAGTTTTTGAACTCCCTCCCTTGCACCGTTAGGGTAACTATGCAGAAGCCTTTGATCTGTACGGAGTGGGATCCTGCAGCTAGGGAAATCTTTTGTGCGCTGGGATGGATGGTCAAAGAACAGCGTCTTACCGTGTCGGGGTGGATAAAGCTCTCCGTGCTCCCGGAGTCGACTAGGCATGGCGTCTCGTGCCCGTTTATCAGCACCGTTGTCGTCGTCGTCTGGAGTGTCCGGGGCCGAGCTTGGTCCAGCGTCATTGCAGCGAGACGTGGTTGTAGTAGTTGAGCGTCTTCTTCGAACCCCGTGGAGCCGTCGACACTGGGGTCCGTTGTTGCCGTCCAAGATGGCGTCGGGGGTGAACAAGGTGGCTGCCCCCATGCATCGCACATGGCTGGGGGGTCACAAGATGGTGGCGGGGGTGGACAAAATGGTCGCCCCCATGCGTCGTACAGGTCTGGGGTGGTCCAAGATGGCGGCGCCCTTCCTCCCCTCGTGGTGGCCGGGACCCAAAATGGCGGCGTCTGCGGGTCGCACATGGGGCGCTGGGGGGGTTGGGGAGCATCAGGAACGCGCGGGGCTCCCTCTTCTCTGGGGACAGCAGTGGTCGGGACACAAATTGGTAGCGCCGGCGGGTCATACGTGGGGCGCGGGGGGGGGGGGGGTTTGGGGGGCGTTAGAGACGCGCAGAACTCCCTCTTCTCCGGGGAGAGCGGTGGTCGGGACCCAAAGTGGTAGCGCCGGCGGGTCATACATGGGGCGCGGGGGGGGGGGGGGGGGGGTTGGGGAGCGTAAGCGGTGTGCAGGGCTCCCTGTTCTCCCGGGACAGCGGTGGTCGGGACCCAGAGTGGCTGCGCCTGCGGGTCGTACATGGGGCGCTGGGGGGGTTGGGGAGCGTAAACGGCGTGCAGGGCTCCCTGTTCTCCCGGGACAGCGGCGACCTCGCGGGACCGGCACACAGCCGCGAAATGGCCCTTTTTCCCGTAGCTCTTACAGATCGCTGCGCGGGCCGGGCAGCGCTGCCGGGGGTGTTTCGCATGGCCTCAGAAATAGCAGCGGGCGCCCCCGGTGCGACTTGACGTTTGGACCGCGCAAGCCTGTGGGGTGTCCGGGGGGGGGGGGGTGGGTTTGTCGCGACGGGTACGTACGGAGCCCAATGGGCTGCCGCGCGGTCGGGGCCGTAGGCGCGGGTATTTCGCGCGGCCACGTCTAGGGAGGCTGCTAGGGCCCGTGCCTCTGAGAGTCCTAGCGACTCTTTTTCTAGAAGTCTTTGGCGGATTTGGGAGGAGTTCATACCTGCCACAAAAGCATCGCGCATTAACATGTCCGTGTGTTCATTTGCGTTCACCGACGGGCAGCTGCAGGCTCGTCCCAAAATTAGTAGCGCGGCGTAGTTTTCATCTATCGATTCTCCGGGACTTTGCCGTCTCGTTGCGAGTTGATAGCGAGTGTAGATCTGGTTTACTGGGCGGACATAGAGACTTTTTAGTGCTGCGAGCGCCGTCTGGAAATCCTCTGCGTCTTCGATGAGAGAGAAAATCTCCGTGCTTAACCTCGAGTGCAGGACCTGTAGTTTTTGGTCTTCTGTGACCCGGCCGGTGGCCGTTCTGAGGTAGGCCTCAAAACAAGTCTGCCAGTGCTTGAAAGCTGCTGCCGCGTTCACTGCGTGGGGGCTGATCCTCAGGCATTCCGGAATGATCCTGAGCTCCATAGTCCTTTAGTCACGCTTAATAAATTGTAGCGCACAAAGACTCCGAGAGACGAATAGAGTGAAGTCGATGAGGCTTTATTAAGCGTGACTGTTCCCCCGCAGTTCAGTAGTAGACTGCCTGCGGGGGAGGACTCCAGGTACTTATACTCCGCCTTCAGGGCGGAGCTAGAGGTCAACGTCCAACCAGGACCCGGGATCTGTCAGCCAATTACATCATGGCTTCACAGTCCCACATGACCCCTAATGCATACTACCACATATTTATCACAGATAGAGGGGCCGATTCACCGATCGTGGGACTAAGTCTCCGCACTGGTGTGAACACAGTCGTGTTTCACGACGGTGCAAACGGGCACGGGCAGTAGGGATTCTGGCCCCCACAGGGGGCCGGCACCGCGCTGGAACGGTTCACGCCCCTCCGCGGACTGGGGGCGGCGCCAACCCGCGCATGCGCAGTGGCGAATTGCCAACCGACGCATGCGCGATAGACTCACGGAATGTTCCAGCCCCGGCACAACATGGCGCGGGGGTTCTGGGGCCGGATGCGCATCAAAGTATGCCCGGGGGGGGAAGGCCGGCCCGCCGATCGGTGGGCCCCGATCGCGGGCCAGACCCCAACAGAGCCCCCCCCCCCCCCGGTGAAGGAGCGCTTTTCCCCGCCCCACAGGCTGCCCCCCGACCCTTCGTGCAGTGTTCCCGCCGGCAGCGACCAGGGGTGAACAGCGCTGGTGGGACTCTGCCATCCGGGCCAGAGAATCGGCGGCCCGACAGCGGCCCGCGACTGCGCCGTGCCAAACCCGCCGGCGCAAATGACGCCGATCCTCCACACCTCGGAGAATCGCGCGCCGGCGTCAGGGCGGTGTGGCGCGGTTTCGGCAATTCTCCGGCCCGGCACGGGCTGGGAGAATCGCGCCCCGAGTCTTGGCATTTACCAAAAATGCTCAGCCTGCAGCCCCGACATTCTTACAAACTAGGGTCAACATGAGTTTCACTACAGCCATCATTTCTTGAGAAAATGTGACCGAGGACTAAACACAGACCACTAATTAATTCTATTAATATTTTAAATGTTAGTACCCAAAAGAGCAATTGATAAAGAAGGAAATATTGACTAAATGCCTGGTTAAAACTCAGAAAGGCCTCTGAAGCAACAAATCGGACATTTCCAAGTCTCTTATTCATGAAAAAAAGTTACTTTGCCTTGAACATTTTTAAATGTTCATGCTGGTGTGCGATTGAGGTTTACAGAGTAACAATGTCTGAGTTCAGTTCTAGGCTTGTATTGAATTATCCAATCCCTGTTAGGTTAATAGTGGCAGCACCCTCATTGATCTCAGCATCCCTCGGATAGGAAATATTCAACTAGGGTTCCTGGTGCTGCTTATTCTCCATTGACCCCTGCTAATAGGTTCCAATGTATCAATATTGGGACATAGTATCAGTTTTGATTGGATTTTCACCCTACCTCATCCCCAGGTCACAAAACCTGCCAATAATCTCACCCATGAGAGTTAAACTAGCTGAAGGACCCTGGAGGTGAAACCCCAGTGAAAAGAGTTAAAGCAGGAAAGGTTTGACAATCTGGGGGTTGGTGAGAATAAATCGAATATTTCTTTTTTGTTTCTGTTGCATTGTTGAATTTTTAACATACTGTTAACCTACTTACCAAGACACCCAGTCCAGCAAATGATACCTGTGATTTATTTTATTCATTTATTGCGGTCAAAAGGAGCAGGCGTGGAAGGCAGCTGGCAGGGAAATATTTGACTGGAAAAAAACCAAGGTTCGCCCTGTGAGATATGTAGTGTTCACTATAGTGCTTTTCTTGTTCTCTGTGATTAATGTTGTGTGGGATGCTTAGCACTGACCCTTCTATGGAGGTTATTGTTCAACGTCATATATAAGGGATAACACCATTTTGTAAAAACTTGAACCCGTGGTCCTTTGGGTATAATAATAAATCCTTCTGGTTAGAGTTATTGGCTTGATTATAAATGTGGTATTGGATATGATCAGAGCTCTCAACAGTGAATAAATCCTGGATATGAGGTTTTTGGCCGTTGGCTGTAGATCTGTGTCATTGCCTTATTCCATAAGGATAAATGTGGCTAAGAGCGGTAAGCAGCATCTGACACTTAGACCACAACGTATAGATAAGTAACATTAGTGTATCCTTTCCTTCTTATATCATCTCGTTCCTTTGTTCACATTCTCCCTTATTTCATTTCTCCCTCTTGCTTGCTTAACTTCCCTCTCTTTATATCTTGTCTGGCCTTGGGAGTTGGAAGTGCCGGAAAACTAAGAGAATCGAGAGACAGCTATAGAGGTGGTGCTACAGTTTAAAGATCTAAAACTTTAATTGGGACTAATAATGCTGCGATATCTCTGTCTCCGGAGAGTTATTCTGCTTTGCCTTACTCTCCGGGTAAGTCAGAGACTTTGAGGGATGAATTATTACAGTGCATGCATGTATGAAAGTGTAATCCTCAGTCAGGAGAGCAGTGGTTTGCGGTTGAATTTGGACCATTTGTAGACCGGAATGTAACAAATGCCCAGAATTCTTTTTGTACGCAAAACAAAAATTTGGAAAAGCTTTGCCAGTAGTCCAATAATGTGACAATCTTATTCTTGATCCCTTTAAGCTGATTTCCATACAGTGCTCAGAGTAACTAGTTTATGTTGGTAGACAAAGGACACTGTGAAACGAGTGTGAATGGTAGATAAACATTTGATTGATGTCTTGACATATTTTCACTCATTTAATTCAACCACCCACCAATAGCTGGTTGTTAGTGTACTGTGAATATCCAGCAGAGAAACCCTTGACAATCCTTAAGGCACAGTACGAAGTCTTACAACACCAGGTTAAAGTCCAACAGGTTTGTTTCGATGTCACTAGCTTTTGGAGCGCTGCTCCTTCCTCAGGTGAATGAGTCATTCACCTGAGGAAGGAGCAGCGCTCCAAAAGCTAGTGACATCGAAACAATCCTGTTGGACTTTAACCTGGTGTTGTAAGACTTCTTACTGTGCTCACCCCAGTCCAACGCCGGCATCTCCACATCAATCCTTAAGGCGGCATGGTGGCACAGTAGTTAGCACTGCTGTCTCACAGCTCCAGGGTCCTGGGTTCAATCCCAGCCTCAGGTGACTGTGTGGCATTTGCACTTTCTCCCGTGTCTGCATGGGTTTCCTCCTGGTGCTCCCGTTTCCTCCCACAGCCCAAAAATGTGCAGGTTCGGTGGATTGGCCATGCTAAATTGCCCCTTAGTATTCAAAAGCATAGATGGAGTTCTGGGTTACGGAGATGGATGGAGGCGTGGGCTTAAGTAGAGTGCTCTTTCCAAGGGCTGGTGCAGACTTGATGGGCCGAATGGCCTCCTTCTGCACTGTAAATTCTATGATTCGATCTATGACGGTTCAATGTGGATGTCTCTGGAGGTGCTACATGCTCCATGGTGCACTGTTATGAAACCATGGTACTGCAGATAGGGTTTGTGGTGATTGTCCCTTTAAGGGCAACACAGTAGAATACAGATCACATGGCCTCTGCGACCACTCGGAACTCAGAGTGTGGAATCGCACCATGGTGAGACAGACTCTTAGGCAAAGAGACATTTTGGGAGCGAAACACGCATCAGGTTTCACAGAAACTCCTTTTTGTTCATGAAGTCTGTGAAAGTGCACCTTTACATCTGGCGACGAGGATAAATTATCCTGACAATGCCTCTGGCCCGACACCTGTGTGTATCCAGTTTTAATGGAAGCCAGAAAAAAAAGTATTCACCAGCTGCTTCTGCTTGGGAGAATAGACTGGACACAATACATTAAGTGCCTTGGGTATTACTTACAAACAAACAAAATAGTGGAGGAAGCGGAACTCAAAGCAATTCCCTGAAGTGTTTGTGAAACTCAGACCTATAAATGTATTTTTAGTCTTATTAGTCTAAGCACACCCGACTCCAAATAATTTAGTGAGCTTGTGGATTTAATGAAGGCTCAATTGCAACCGCAACCATCAGTCATACACCACAGATTCAAATTTAATTCGAGGGTGAGAGCCCCAGGCAATCCATCATGACTTACACTGCTAAACTGAAGCAACTATCGGAGTATTGTGATTTTGGAGCCACCCTAAAAGACATGTTATGGAATGGGTCAGTCTGTGGCATGAACACTGCTATTCAATGCAGATTGTTTACAGAGGTCGACATAAATTTTAAATGAGCAATGGAGATAGCACAGGCCATGTGAACCTTACTCTGCTGTATTGCCCTTAAAGGGACAACCACCACAGAGCTTGTTGAACCCTTCACCTAAACCTGCTTAATTATGGATTCCAGTTCCATGAACTTTAAAACTTAATAAGTCTGCAGTCCAATACTGGCTGTTCATGTTATGGCAGCATTGTCTCATGGAGTCTGAGCATAGCTGGCCAGATGATTAATCACTTGAGGTTGTGTTCAGGAGCAGCTTGACAGCAGAGTGACTTTTGCCTTAATCTGCCTCGATGTATTGGCTATTTTTAATTTTGGTGTCATTTTTCGAATGACCATTAATCAGGAGTAGTGACACTTCCTTATTTACAATGGATTTCTCCTTATTCCTTCTGATTCACAGCTCTGGGCCTCTTCATTATTAGGCTGGTGGCCACGGCCACGGCTTGACATTGTGCTGTCAAAGTCCCCTGATAGGGTTGCTGTCTACTTTCTCGCCTTTGCACTTGGGAAATTATGTGATCACAGCAATTAATCTGTTTTTCCAATTGCTGGTGTTGGTCTTGTGACCCTTGGAACATGACATGAAACCTTTCCACCTCTGTGAAACACCATTCCAGATAGATGGTCGGGTGGGGGAGGAGGGAGAGCAGAGTGGAGGGGGAAGGTTAAAATCAGGTCTTGGAAGTATAACTGTATTTTCACAACACCTAATTATGTTGAAGTGTTTCAAAAGACATCATAGCGTTAATTACTTTTGAAGTGCAGTGAGATTTGTTACATAGTCAAATGTCACACAAACAGCAATGCAATGAATATCCAGTTCATTTCTTTGGTTAAATTGGTTGAATATAACATTGACCAAGAAAATACATGGCTCTTCTTTGAATAATGCCAAATCTTCTTGAATATGCACCAAAGTTGGTGCAATCAAAAGAACACAGAACTTCATGCATTAGAGGTACGGATAACGTCAAACTGACTGTCACATTTCAGCATTTTTGCTTCTGCCATCACTGGGGTCCTTAGGTTAGGTTGTAGTTGGATTACTCGACTCACCATATTTCATATATAAAAATACAGAGGCCCGTGATGAGTGCGTTTAGCTGGGTGTTGCCCGATGCTTCCCACTCACTTATAAGGGGGTCCTCGGGGCCCCCTGTGCCCTGCGCATGTGAGGTGGGGTGCGGGGGAAGGGAGCACGTACCCCTTTAAAAGTGAGTTGGGGCTTTGGGGGGCCCGGGGATTGCGTTGGTGTGTGTGTGGGGGGGGGGGGGGGGGTGGTCGAGAGATGGGGGCACCATTTCAGAATGCCATCCCAATCTCCTCATGCACTGAGGGGTTCTGGCGAGCGGTGTCCCTCAGTGCAGAAAACGGGTCTAAGTGTGGCCTTAGCAGGACGTTTCCTGCTGAGGCCCTGGATTACAACAGAGTCCCGTTCGATAGCGTGGTGTTTCTCAACGCTTTTACGCTGGCGGAATTTCCCACTGAGATTGTCCCTGCCCTGTGGTGATGGGCATCACTGTAAGTACACAAGGGGTTAATGTAAATACACGTAGACTAGATAGACACTAGAGGGAGCACCAGAGACATGACACACAGACATTCAACCAAGAGGTCAGTAAGATAGGACACGACCAATGGGCATTCACGATACACACAGAGGTGACACTACCACAGGGGGGCATTACACCAACACATATATATGGACACAGCACACATGATCTTCCTCTTTCCAGTGGAGACTCTCTGTGAGTACACAGGGTTGATTTGAAACACATCACACCCACCACGTGGATTGTAGCAGACTGGTTAGTCATTCTGAGTAGCTGTAGCAGGATTAACAGTAGAGTCGAATCCAAGTAGGAGAATTGTTAATAGTTTAATAAACGTGTTAAATCTATCTCCAAGTCTGAACCTTCCTTTGTCAGAGTGCACATCAAGGAAGCAGCTTATGCTACATCAAGAGCACAACAAAACATGCCCCACCAATGATGTAATGGGGTTCCCGCTGAAAGGACAGGAACCGCATTAGTATACATTTACATGTCATCAGCGGAGACAGATCCCAAGCTTTCCTCGCCCCCCCCGAGGGGACTACAGGATAAAGTGCTGTCAAAAACAGGGGTTGGAGGTGGGAAGGTTTCGGACATATACAGGGAATTGTTGGAGTGGGAAGGGGCCCCTATCAGAGAGATGAAGAGGAAGTGGGAAGAGGAGCTTGGAGGGGAGCTGGAAACTGAACTGTGGGAAAAAGCCTTGAAAAGGGTAAATGCATCCTCGTCCTGTGCTAGACTTAGCTTGATTCAGTTCAAGGTAGTCCACAGGGCCCACATGACGGTCGCTCGGATGAGTAGGTTCCTCCCAGGAGGTGGAGGACAGATGTGGGCGGTGTGGGGGTAGCCCGGCCAACCATGTTCATATGTTTTGGGCATGTCCGAAACTGAGGGAATTCTGGCAGGGATTTGCGGATGTTATGTCGGAAGTCCTGGAAGATAGGGTAACTTTGAGTCCATAATTAGCAATATTTGGGGTGTTGGAAGATCCGGGGGCAAAGTGGGGGGGGGGAGGGAGGCCGATATTCTGGCCATCTCCTCCCTGGTGGCCCGGAGATGGATCTTGCTGGGTTAGAGGGACTCGGAGCCCCCAAAATCAGCAGTGTGGGTAAGCGATATGGTAGAGTTTCTCAGGCTGGAAAAAAATCAAATTCGCTTTACGAGGATCAAAACAGGGATTCGACCGGAGTTAACAGCCGTTCATCGGTTTCTTTAACAAAAACTGAACGTCAGCAGTAAGGGGGGGGAAGGAAAAAGTGGGGGGAAGGAAAATAGGAGGCATGGTAATGTTAAATAAGGACAGGGAATTTAGTATATGGGTAATTGGGGATAGGGCGGGACAAGTGGGGTACGTGGTCTAGTGTTTGATGTTATTTTAAGGGACATTTTGTGCTTCGGCCCATGCGGTTGTTTTAGAAATGTCAATATATTAAATTGTAAAAATTACAAATGCTTCAATAAAATATTTTCTAAAAAGAAAAGTGACTACACTTCAAATATATTTCATTAGCTGTAAAATGGTTTGGGATACCCTGAGGTAATGAAAGGTGCTTTTAAACAAAAATTTCTTTCTTTACCTCCTATAATTTGCGTACTTTTAAAACCCAGGCCTGCCATCATCTAGCCATTACTTTCTTTCCCATCTTTTTTACTATTTGGTGGTGTTCAGCACTAAAAAGCTTGGCCCTTCACCTAAGTTTCTCAATTAATAAGAAAACTTGTTATGTGCTGTGTTAATTGAAAACTGTTTCCCTGTACATTTCCATGCTAATGCACGCATGTGTAACTACATTAGTGAATAGGGACCTTGGAACAGGGCCAGGTTTCATCTACGTAGAACTGATATAGAATCGTAATAGTAATTTTCCAGGAAATTCATTTAATTAGCGACAGGTGCAGTGGACATTGTGTTAGGTGATAAAAAATTATTATCACCTGAATTCAGTCTGCAACTTCCACATTTACTTCCCTTCATCGTATGATTCATGGAAGAAGGTGCTCTGCAGATTATTTAAGAAGCTGAATATTATATACAATTGGCAGAATGCACAACCCCCGTTAAAAGCCAGAACCATGATCTGATAGACTATATAATAGAAAGGAAGAGTGAGATATGAGGCCATAACTCAACAAAAAGGGGTTTGAATGGTGTTGTAAACTGGGAGACGGAACTGGGAGTATTTTGTGAATGTCAGCAGAGCAATGGGCAGAGCCTTTGTGTTGCCCTTTTTGCCCATTTACCTATTCTCCTCCTGCAGGCACAGATTCCAGCATTCCCTTAAGGTGTTTCCCTTGAAATTCAATGGAGTTTCCTCACGTAGGATTGAGCCCTACTCGTAGCGGCTCTCCAGAGAGGCCGCTGACTGGAAAATTAATCGCAATTGCATTTTGTTTGGGAGCCGTTCAGCTCAGTTGGCTGGATAGCTGGTTTGTGATGCAGAGCGAGACCAACAGCACAGGTTCAATTCCCGTACCGGCTGAGGTTATTCATGAAGGCCCTGCCTTCTCACTCTTACCCCTTGCCTGAGATGTGGCGATCCTCAGGTTAAACCATCACCATTCAGCTCTCCCCCTCATAGGGGAAATCAGCCTATGGTCATCTGGGACTATGCCAACTTTACACTTACACACTATCTTGCTTAATTAGCCATTCACCAAGTGGGAACATTGGCAGTGTGACAGTGGACAGCTTCACCAGTGGCACAACCTGTCACTGTCCTTAGCAGATCTCAACAAACTCTAGCTTTCTGGCCGTGGTCAGGACCGCGATCCTGGCTAACCTCTGCACTGGCAAGACTGTTTGAGCCAAGCTATCAAGCCATCCTCCCCATCCCCAACTACTTCCTCCATCTTACAGATATCTGACTAAATAGCTCAACCCAAAAGCAATGATTAGTGCTGGGACCATTGTGGCCTGAGTGGCTCAGTATGACAGAGCTCAGAACAATCTCTACATGTTAAATAACAGTCAAAAATATATGGGGATAATGCCATAGTGGCTAATTACAGAACGGTCTACACCTCTGACTCTGGGTTAATTAGTATGAAAGTTTCCTTTATTTGCTAAGTGTAAGGATTAGAAAATCAAAAAGAAAATACCAGGCACTTGGGAACCATCCATAATTGCTATTCTTTTTGCCTACTTGCCCAAGACAGGTCGAGAGAAAAACTGCAAACCTTGGTCACCAGAAGACAACCCAAATATTGCCATTGCTTAGAATTTGACATTAAAACTGAAAATGCTGAAAATGCAATGTGGTCTTTATGGAGAGAGAATTAGAGTTGGCGTTTCAGACAGATAACCTTTGTGAGAAACAAAATTAACAGTTCAGGGGTGGGATTCTCTGACCCCCCGCCGGGTCGGAGAATTGGCGGGGGGCGGCGTGAATCCCGCCCCCGCCGGCTGCCGAATTCTGCGGCGCCGGGAATTTGGCAGGGAGGGGGAATCGCACCACACCGGTCAGGGGCCTTTGGCCACCCGTTTTCAGCCAGTCCCGCCGGCGTATGTTACGACAGGTACTTATCGGCGGGACCTGGCTCTGCAGTCGGCCTCCGGGGTCCTCGGGGGGCGCGCCGGGATCTGGCCCCGGGGGGGGGTGCCCCCATGGTGGCCTGGCCCGCGATCGGAGTCCGCCGATCCGCGGGCGGGCCTGTGCCGTGGGGGCACTCTATTCCTCCGCGCCGGCCGGTGTAACAGTCCGCGATGGCCAGCGCGGAGATTAACCCCTCCTGCACATGACTCCAACACACGCTGGCGCTCCCGCGCATGCGCCAACTCGCGGAGGCCCTACGGTGGCAGTTGGCGTTACGCCAAGCCCCTTCCGTGCCGGCCGACGTGGCTCAAACCACTCCGATGCCGGCCTAGCTCCTGAAGTGGTTCACGCCACTCCTTCGCGCCGGAGATGCCCGCCCCGCCGGTTTCCAAAGAATCCCGCCCCAGGTCAGTAACCTTGCACAGGACTGTCTTCCCTGAACTTTTAGCACAAAAGCACAAACTGCCAATGCTGGAAACCTGAAGTGAAAATAGAAAATGTTGGAAATTCTCAGTAGGTCAGAGGTTTTGGGTCGCTGGCCTTTCACCGAAAATGTAACTCACCTCACAGTTACTGCCCGATCGTTGAGTGTTTCTGGCATTTAATGTTCCTGTTACATTTTTAACATGTAAAATGGAGCCTTGCTTTTAAAATCCTCATCCTAGTTTTCAAGCTTCTTCACGGCCACACCCTTCCCATTAACTGTAAACGCCTCCAGTTCGACAACTCTCCAAGCTGTCTGTACTCCCTCAATTCTGGCTTCTTGAACATCTCAGATTTTAATCGCTCCACTGTTGGGAGCTGCAAGTGCCTCCAGCTGCCAAGTTGCTAAGATCTGGAAATCCCATTTCAAAGCTTTCTGACTCTCAATCTATGTTTCCTCTATTAAGATGCTCCTTAAAACCTTGTTTCCTGATTAAGTTTTGGTCACTGGCCCAGATCTCTCCTTATCTGGCTTGTTGTCAAATTTTGTTTGATAACGCTCCCTTGAAGTGCCGTGGGATGTTTTACCATGCGAAAAGTGCTTCATAAGTACAAGCTGCTGTTGTAAATTGCACATGCAGCTTTAACACCAACATATTCGAGCAATCATTGTACCCTTATAATGAAGCTGCATTTCCTGAAGATTCTTTGTCTTACATATTTTAATACCTTGGCGTGTGGGTGTACTGATGTAAGATTAAAAAAAAAAAATTGGAAATATCAAACTGAAAGTTTGCATATGCAATAGGTTGACCAAGGAAAATATAAATTATTGAAATTTTGGTTGTTAAAACTGAAGTCTGAAAGATGAATATTTTCGTGAGGTTGGAAAAATAAAGGGAAAAAAAGAGTTTGGGGGCACGATTCAGCAGCCTTTGCCATGGCTCATTTCAATATTTGTTCGCCAGATTGACCCGGTGTCCGGGACTCAATGGCCGCGCCTGGGAAAGCAAGGCCAACAGCGTGGGTTCAAATTCTTTACCGCCTGAGGTTATTCATGAAGGCCCTGCTTTCTCAACCTCGTCCCTCGCCCGAGGTGTGATATCCTCAGGTTAAATCACCACCAGTCAGCTCTCCCCCTCAAAGGCAAAAGCAGCCTATGGTCACCTGGAACGATGGGGATTCTACTCCAGGGCCAAGCAGATCAACCCCATATCACAAATGACCTCTGCTGTAAAATAAATATACAGAGGATATGGTTCAGATTTAAAGTCGGCATACAGATGAGATTGTCTAGCAGAAAGATGCTGATCTTGAAGTTAACATTGGGCTTATTGGTGCAGTGCCTATGGAGGATGGAATGTTCAGACTGGGAGATGAAATGGCAGTGACAAGGCACAGGTTAGTCAAAATCACATTGATAGACGGACTGAACATATTCAGTGATGGGATCATTTAATCGACACTTGACCCCCAAACGAAGAGGAGACGGCACGATGAGTGTGAGACTGAAGCAAGTATAGCATGAGTGAATGGAATGAGTCTTCAGGGCCCTGTGTATGTTTCAGCTGTCAATTCATATGAAGAGTCAAATAGCAAACACATTTACTATTCAATTGATCCCTTTCAAATGCCACCTGATATGCTGGGCACTTCCAACCTTTCCTGTTTTGATTGTGTATGTAGCCAGATCCTCCTGTGCATTGCCAATATTTATTTTACTAGCTAGCTACATAATATTGAGAAGCCAGACATGAAATACATAGGAAATTGATTCATCAACATATTTATTTATGAGGTCATGGAAGTCCAGGGCCGGGAGAATCCCGGCCAAGTATTGACACCGGCATGAACACCGGAGTGGTGTACCCGCCATCAATGGGCCTCCTGGCCCAGCAATTCACCGTTTTTTAGGGCGCTAGCATGGCGCCGGAGTGCTGCTCGCTGCTCCAGCGCCGATAGGTGGCCCAGCACGGCTGGCGCGAGTCCGCGCATGCGTGCAACAGCTGTCTCCGCGCCGGCACGGAGCAACATGTCGGGGACCTAACAGCGGGCCCGCGTGGAAGGTAGTAGGCACCCTCCAGATCTGGGAAGCCCCCGATCGCGGGCCTGGACCCCATCGAGGCCCCCCGGAGTCAGATCCCCCCGCACTCCACCAGCATGTCCACAGCAGCCGCGGGTCCGAGCTCCCGCCGGGTGGTACCGGGCTTGAACCACGCCGGTGGGACTCGGCGGGAGTTTGGGCCCGTCGCCCGCGGAGAATTGCCGCTGATTCTCCGGTCGCCGGAAAATCGGTGGCCCAGCGTCGGAGCGGCATGGCGGGAATTTCCCGCGGCCCCGGAGAGTCTCCTATATGTTATCCTTTCCTTATGAATTTTGATTGGCCCTAGAATCTGTCTGTTTCCCTCTGCTATGTTGTTTGTTTCCTCTTCTAAAGGATATGCAAGATAGTTTCCATGGGTAGTTATAGGTGCAGCTTACTTGTTAGTAACAGAGGAAACTGCCACACTGTTCTTTTCATTCACCAGTGATACCTGCAGCAATGCACTATTGGTGAGACTGGCACTATGTTGTAACCAAGATCCTGGTCGAGTCGGGCTGGGCTGGGGTTCGATGGGGTCAAAGGTTGACCCGACCACTCTAAGCATGGGAAACCACAAGCTCATGATACAGTATGGAAGGCTTCACTTTGTTCTTCATTCTACGTCTGACCTGGGGACACATTTGTAATGTTGCCTTCCACTGTAGATTTGCGGTTAATTAATTAACCAAAAATGAGCAGGATAATACAAACCGTTTGGTGGTTGATTGCTTAAATTATTAATCTTCTAATTATGCACTTGTCTCTGTGGGGTATTCTTGCATGGCCCACTGAAAAAATGTCCAGTTTTTGGATAGCCAGATTTGATGTACTGTACTTGTGGTTTGCTCGTAATTGAAAAAGCTCTGGTTAGGGCAGCAAGGTGGCGCAGTGGTTAGCATTGCTGCCTCACGGCGCCGAGATCCCAGGTTCGATCCCGGCTCTGGGTCACTGTCCGTGTGGAGTTTGCACATTCTCCCTGTGTTTGCGTGGGTTCCGCCCCCACAACCCAAAGATGTGCAGGGTAGGTGTATTGGCCATGCTAAATTGCCTCTTAATTGGAAAAAATGAATTGAGTGCTCTAAATTTATTTAAAAAAAGAAAAAGCTCTGGTTATCTACATCAGGGTTCTTCAAACTGTGGTTCGCGGGCGGATGTCTTGAGGCTCGTAAAGTGATCAGTTGTGACTTTCCCGATGGGGGAGAGGCACCCAATGGGCTTTTAAATGAAACAATGCAGTCTTCCGGCCAGAAGCGGCGGCAGAGAGCAGATCATGCACCCGGCACGTACACTGACAGCATGCCCCATATGTCCATGCTTTTGGCACAAAATCATGGAGGAGAGATTCTTCCATTTTCCAGCTGTGAGCAAGCAAGCAAGGCAACGGGACTGTGAAGAACTGAAGATGGACTGTTTTAAATAAGGAACAAACTGAAATCAGGAACAATGCAGTATAAAGATGATTTCTTGAGTTATGGCTTTGTTAATTGTGCCAATGCCAAATAAGGATGCAAAGCCCAAGTATGTAGGTAAGTACTGGCACATGAGAGTTTACAATCCTCAAAACTTCAAAGGCATTTGAAGACTAAGCATGACGAGTTCGAGGACAAACCTCCTGATTTTTTTTCAAAGGATGCAGCAAGAACTTTAACCATCAGCTGAAGTCCTTCACAGAATGTAACAGTGAATGACAAAGCAAGTTAGGTTCACCTGTCTCATTAAAGGTAAGCAAAAATGGTGGGCCGTGAAGGTTGGCTGGTTGGTAAAAGTGGGTCCCGGGAAAAAAAGTTTGAAAAACACCAATCTATATAATCGTTGAATAAACGCTGCAGTTCCATCTGTTTATTGAATCATTATTGTGATTCAAACCATTTGTAAAACTGATTATGTAATCTTTGTTTGAAACCTCAGTTTCGTTCAATTATGAGAGTCCTGATAAATATCCTACAGTCTTTTCCACAGTATTGCAGCACAAGACAATGTAAATTGCTTCCTAGTGAATTGATGTCATCTGTTTTAATGCCACAGACTTTCTTGCCTCAGTCGCTTTCATGGTTTTAATCAATATGACACCTGATGAATTCGTTCTTTTGATAACAGTGTAGTATCAGGTCATAATGACAGATCAAGTTGCTTCGTCCATTTGTGAAACATTAATTTCCTAGTTATAACACTAACTTGGTTGCTTCTAATGTGACAGCTACAATTGATTCCCCGCTCCTTCACACTGGCGGGATTGTCTGTTCCCGCTGCAATGGATGGAGATTTGACTGAGCGCCAAGTTCCCTTTCTTGCTGGCGGCGGTAGCGGGATGGATTCACAATGGAGAATCCCGCCCAGTATTTTCTAATAAAGACTGGCACAATGGTTTGCACTGCTGCCTCACAGCAACAGGAACCCAGGTTCAATTCCGACCTCGGATAACTGTCTGTGTGGAGTTTGCACATTCTCCCCGTGTCTGTGTGGGTCTCCTCTGGGTGCAAGGCTTCATCCCAAAGTCCAAAGATGTGCAGGTTAGGTGGATTGGCCATGCTAAATTACCTCTTAATGTCCAAAGGTTAGGTGGGGTTACAGGGTAATGGGGATAGGGCGGGAGATTGGACCTAGCTAAGGTGCACTTTTGGAGGGTTGTGCAGACTCGATAGGCCAAATGACCTCCTTCTGTACTGTATTCTCTGATCTATGTGTATTCCATTTTATCTTTCGTCTCCTCCTCTGTGCCAAACATTGCTTTAGTACTGTTGCTAACTTTTGGTTGGTTCATTTGGCTCTGTTTTATAACCTTTGCTCTAGAGTCGCCAGGTATCTTTATGATACCGCCACGAGGTTCACGTTCAAGTAATGATCAATAACTCAGTACACCAATTAGTAAGATTCAAATCAAAGCACATTTATTTACACACAGGCAAATCTACTCATGCATAAACTCTACTTTCTAAGCTATTTCTATCACTAACAGGCCAATACTTAGCTTCGGACTGGCCCACCAGGTCAGGGGAAAAATGGCCTTTTGTTCAGGTTCTGAGTCTGCGGGATTCAAAAGCTGGTATGGTCTGGTAGCTAGGAGCGCCTATCTTGTAGCGAGCGTTGACTTGAGACTTACGTTCTTTGGCGGCAGCTGGACAGGTCTCTGTCAAGGGTTGGTTCGCGTTGCTGAGTGACCCTGTCAAGAAGGATGATTTGAACTTGGGCGCTTTACTTTATAGTCCCCAGGGGCTTCCCGCCTTTCGGGGTGGACCCTGTACCTGGCTTCAAGTGATTAGACTTTGTTTCAATCGCTTGGTTCGATTTCTCCAATTATGGAGCGGTTCCCTGATCGATGGGCGGTCTTTAGGTGTCTGTTAACCTCTTTTGTGTTGGCTCCTGCTGGCGCCGAGGAGTCTGGCTTGGCCTTGTTTATCTCAAATGTTTCGATTGTTCCCGGGGATCGCTCATTAGTATGTAGATGGCCGCTACATTATTATGCAGATGGCTGCTTGTATCGATGCTGTCTGGGCTTTTGCAGAGTCTAATACACAGTAAACTTGCACCTGCTAGTTTCTGCCTGTGTTGGCTGAATTTCCCTTCAGCCTTTGCTGTTCTCCATTTTACGTCGGGAATTGGCCAACCCAGGTGGCTTCAGTACTTGACAACCCCCATGGCGATAGAACGTGGAGGTGTGCTGTCAGTGGCTCACCTCCTGAACTGTGTTGGTGCCTATGT
The DNA here is from genome assembly GCF_047496885.1 of Scyliorhinus torazame. Lineage (NCBI taxonomy): Eukaryota > Metazoa > Chordata > Chondrichthyes > Carcharhiniformes > Scyliorhinidae > Scyliorhinus > Scyliorhinus torazame. The sequence goes on along the minus strand of NC_092709.1, from coordinate 293,884,336 downwards.
CCTTTAAAGTCTTATTCTTGGCGTGAATACATTTCCCATCTCTGGGCAGGTTCACCTTGCCTTAAAAACATTTGCCTTAAAAACAGAAACGCGATGGGTAATATGCCATTAAACGGAGGCATAGGAGGAAGACCTAATGGGAATGACTTTGATGAAGAGACAGAGAGTAATGTATCTAAGTTTATTGAAGATGCAAAGCTGAATGGGATGCAAGCTGCAAGGTGGACACAAAGAGGCTACAAAAGATGCAGGCAGGTTAAGTCAGAGAGGGAGACAAGATGGTAGATTAAATTTAATGTGGGGAAGTGTGAGATGATTCACGTTGATTGTAAGCTTAGAAAATCAGTAGATGTTTAAAAGGCCTGAAACTTGTTAACAAAACCAAAATACTCCAGATACTGGAACTCTAAAATAAAAGCAAAAAATGCTGGAAAATGTCAGCAAATCTGGCAGCATGAGGGGGAGAGAGAAAAAAGAAAGAGAGTTCACGTTTCAAGTCCAATATGACTCTTCTTTGGTACTCTTGTAACTTGTATATGTTGCAGTTCAGAGGGACCTGGGTGCACTCATACAAGGAATACAATGTTAGCATGCAATTAGAGAAAGCAATTTGGAGGGCAAGTGGCATGTTGGCCTTTATTGCAAGGGATTGGAGTACACTAATAAAGAAATATTGCTGCAATTGTATGGAACTTTATGAAGGTTCACTAGATTGGCGCCTCGACGATCATGTCCTATGATGAGGTGGTATGGTGTGTTACAGATTACTTGGAGTCCAAGTTGATGTGCCAACATATATTTTTACTTGTACCTGAGCTCTCGAGAGTGGTAGTTGAGGCTCTCTGTCCATCACAGGAATGTCTCCCACTTTTACTGCCTGCCATTGGTGTGTGTTGGAAGCAATTGCAGGATGATAATCAATCTGCTTGGCTGGGTTATGTACACATCGTCCTTGACCATCAAGTGCTGGTGTGGGACTGGAACCCAGAGCTTCTGACTGAGAGGCAGGGATGCTACCCACAGCATCACAAGACCAACCTCCTATGACAAAAGGCTGAGTAAATTGGATCTATACTCTCTGGAGTTCAGAAGAACGAGAGATGATCTGATTGAAACATATGAGATTCTGCAAGCTAATGCTGAGAGATTGTTTCCTCTGGCCGAAGAATCTAAAACATGGGGGAGCAATCTCAAACAAAGAGACCAATCACGCAGAACCAAAAGGAGGAGACATTTCTTCACTCAAAGGCTTGTGAATCTTTGCAATTCTCTATACCAGAGGGTTATGGAAATTCCATTGTTGCATACATTTAAGATTGAAACAGGCAAGACTTTTGGCCTCTTAGGGTTTAAGGTGAATGGAAAGTGGAGTTGAAGCTGAAGATCAGCCATGTTCAGATTGAATAGTGAAGCAGGATGGACATACCATATCTACTCCTCTTTCTTACATTCTTAGGGTAGCATAAACACCTTCACACAGAGAGATACAACTGTGAAATTCACTTTCATGATTGATGAATCTCAAGGTTATATTGGATAGGTAGATTGGATGGAAATAGATTAAAAGAATATGGGAATAAGTTATGTAAATACGATTAGAGCTATTTTTTTCACAGGGAGGGTGAAACCAGTAAAAACTTTTGGAGTAGAATGACCTATTTGTGCCTTGCAACATTTCTGTAATTCTATGAAAACCAACTGCCAATGATTACCTAATAGACCGAGCTGTAAAGTGGGTGAATATTGATTGAGGACACAATCAATTTAATCTGAAATGACTGCCAAATATCTTGTGTGACACTATTGTATCAGCCATTGCTAAGTAGTTTACTGCCTCTGAGTCAGAATGTTGTGTGTTCAAATTTCAACCAAAGACTTGGAATCCAGACGTAATCCAGATTGACTGCAGAGCAATACTGAGGGGATGCTGCATTGTTGGAAGTGCTGTCTTTCGGATGAGACCAAGCTCCTCAGTTGGATTTACAAGGTCACACAACACGATTCTCCCCAATGCATGGGCAAATATTTCTCTCTCAACGTACAGCTAAAAACTGGTGACAGCTTGCTCTGCATATTATTGGATGCCTTGTTTCCTGCAGAAGAACAGTGACTACACTTCAAAATAACATAATTGGCTATAAAGCACTTTGGGACATTGTGCGGTTATGAAAGACGCTCTTGTCCGTATTCATACTGAAAGATTGATTGGAAAAACTCAGCAGGTCTGGCAGCATCCGCGGAAGAGAAACAGTTAACGTTTTGAATCCGCAATGATTCTTCTTCAGACTTCACTATTCGTTTAGATTTCCAGCATCCACACCACAGCACTTTAAAGATTGACTTATAGGGCTGCATTGGTGCATGAATTAGTGTCTACAGGAGTGGAAGAGAGAAAATTGCATTAAAAAAAATATATCTCAATTCTGGATTTCAGACGGATCACTTTCTCTCCTTCACCTCTTAAATACTGAGTTACCCATTTCCCTCAAGGGGGTTGATTTATCTTTCAAATTTACTTTACTGATGATTTTTCCTGTAAGGCAGACAGCACTTTTGCAAAGGTTGAGTCGTTCTACTCTGGGAAGTAAGAGACTTATATATATATATATATATTTATAAAAACTTTCAGTATCATGCAGCCACAGTTTACAAGGTATTTAATAGTTCCTTCACATGCACCGTGATAGACCATCTTTGCGTAGCCCTGAGCAATCCTATTTCACGCGATCACACTTTGCCTTAATTCATTCGCACCCTTATCACTAAAACATACCAACCTATTTCTCTCGATAACCTATCTTAATAACATGAAATCGCAGACAGCTTATTCAATTTACTTATCTCAATTTAATATAAATATATATACATAGACAATAATGCTCAGGGCTAATTTGATTCAGATGCAGAAAACTAAAAAATAAAGATGCCTTCAATATTTGAAGATAAAGCTCAGGTTGTTGTACTTCATTTCACTGGTGGAAGATTGGAAATTCTATTTTGCGTGAGGAAGTCAATTGATGACATTTTCACATTTCAGTTGTAATCTAATCTAGTATTAAATTCATCTGAAGATTTAAGTTTGAATCATTTGGTTACAATCTCCCCTCTTGCCCAAGTGTTTTAGATTCAAAAACCTCTCTAGTATTTCATAGAATCCATACAGTCCATAAGGAGGCCTCTCAGCCCATCGATTCTCCACCAACCCTCTGAGGGAGTACCCTACGTAGGCCCACTCCCCAACCTTATCACATTAATCCCATACCCACTTAACCTTTTGGACACAAAAAGGCAATTTAGCATGGCCAATCCACAGAACCTGCACATCTTTGGACCATGGGAGGAAACCGGAGCACCCGGAGGAAATCCACGCAGACATGGGGAGAACTTACAAACTCCACACAGTCATCTAAGGACAGAATTGAACCTGGGTCCCTGGTGCCATGTGCCGCCTTGAGTGCCGATTTGAGTTTATAACCTAGATTGTACTGAGTACAGTTCAGTAGTTGGACATACCTGAGTCCTTTGGATGAGCTCAAACTAAGGTCTGAGTGCCCATTTATTTAGATGCTGTGATTCAATGATTTTTTTTCTTTATTCTTCCATGGGATATGGTCATTGCTGAAAAGGTCAAGATTTGTTGTCCAGCTTTTGTTATCATCGTCTCTCCCTTCATCACCCCATGATGACTAGATTTGTCCAGTTCTGATTGTTTCCTCAGCCAATCTTATCAGAAGGAAGCTATTTGATTATTCATCCCACTGGTATTGTTGTCAGAACAGAATATCACTTTAAAGGTGTATTTTTCTCCCTCCATAATTGTCTATCCTATGTCATTTATACCCTTTGAATTAAATGTGAAACTTAATTTCAAATGGATTTGAAAAACATTCAAATAACTTTGCAAAATTATGTTATGCTGTTGGAAATTTTAAAATCATTTTGAATTTAAAATACCATCACACTGATGCAACATCAAGTACTCCTTGACAAGATTACTGTCTTGTAATCACCCCCAGGAGTCTATTTTGTTTTCCATTTAGATCTTTTGACCCTTTCAATTAGATTACCTTCTGTTGATGATTGCCGAGCAGTCTTTTTATTCCTGATGTAAACGATCTGAATCCCTTGCTTATGTCACTATCTGCAATACGCTCTGGATGTTCATTACTCTGCAGTCTCTACTGGATGATGTTGTCTTAAAATTGAATTAATATCCAGTGGATAAATGCACAACCATGTCCCCAATTTTATCCCTGCCTGCACTGACTGAAACCAGAATAGGAATGAAAGTATTGCCCAGGAGCTTCCATTAGGTTTCACCAGCACCAAATATCAAGGAAGAGCAAACACAAATTACATCCAGCGAAAATCAAGTTTCCCTGCTGATTTCAGGATCATCACACTGGAAGATATTCCTGCACCAATAGAAACATAAGAAAGCGGAGCGGGAATAGGCCATTAGGTCTCTCGAGCCTGCTCTGCCATTTAACTCGGTCATGGGTGATTATCTTTATTCACGCAATTGTCCCACATTATCCCCATATCTTTTTACATTTTCAATACCTAGAAATCTATCTATCTCTGCCTGGAATATCCTCAATGACTGGACCTCCACAGTCCTCTAGGATGGAGAATTCCAAAGATTTACCTCCCACTGCGTGAAAATATCCCTCCTCATCTCAGTCCAAAGTGGCTTACCTCATTCTGAGATTGTGTCTCCTGGTTATAGATCCCAAAGCCAAGGGAAACATCCTTCTTGCCTCTACTGTCAAGTCCTGTAAGAAGTTTGTGTCCATTAATGAAATCACCCCAATTTCCTCAATCTTTCCTCATAGGCCAATCCCGCCATCCCAGGGAACAGTCTGATGAACTTTTGTTGAATTTCCTCTATGGCAAGTGTATCCTTCCATAGGTAATGAGACCAAAACTGTACACAATACTCCAGGTGGGCCTCACCAAGGCTTTATACAATTTTGGCAAGACATCTTTACTCCTGTACTCAAATCCTCTTGCATTAAAGGCCAGCATACCATTTGTCTTCCAAATTGCCTGCTGCACCTGCATTTTAACTTTCAGTGAATTTGAACAAGGAGAACCCGGTCCGTTTGGACATAAACACTTTCCAAACTCTCACCGGTTAAGAAATACGCTGCATTTCTGTTTTTCCTACCAAAGTGGATAACTTCACAGTTTTTCATATTATATTCCACCTGCCACATTATTGCCCATTCACTTAACCTGTCTAACTCCCCTTCAAGCCTCTTTGCATCCTCCTCACAACTCACATTTCCAACCTGTACAGCGTCATCAGCAAACTTGTAAATATTACATTTGGTCCCCACATCCAAATCATTGACTGTGAATAGCTCGAATCTCCCAGCCTTTGATCTCACTCCAAAACCTCTTAAAAGACCTACCTTGGCCTACAAAACCCCTGCATGATGTCTCTGACCTCTCCCCATGAGGCCTTCAAATGACCTTTCCCGCTGAAGAATCTGAACACTCCCCACTCCCTGGGCATATCTTATTTTCCTAGGCTTTTGGCTACACCATCTGGGAACCTGGAGACAGGGTGCCCCTCCCCAACACCCCAGATTTGACCTCTCCCTATGATACTTGGATTGCCACCACCCACCAAAGTTCATAGAATCATTGAATCCCTACAGTGCAGAAGGAGTTCTGGGATCACCTCTCTGGGATTGTGCCCTACTCTCCAACTGCTGTCCCCCCTTGTCCAAGATCACTTCCTCCTTTCCTCTGGGATAAGCACCCCTCTGCCCTGGGTCATCTTGCCTCGCTCGACAGGATCGGCAATTTGTATCTAGATTGCTGACTGCACCCAAAGTTGAAATTCTACCCTGTTGTATTCTGCCTTGATGTTCTTAAAACAGGAGTAAGATTAGTCCAGGTTCCTGTTTGAGACTGCTGCCAAATTAGATAGAATCAATAAAGTAAAGAAGGAGGCCCGGAATGTGGCGACTAGGGGCTTTTCACAGTAACTTCATTGAAGCCTACTTGTGACAATTAGCGATTTTCATTTCATTTCATTTCATTCAGCCCATCAGGTCTGCACCAACCCTCTGAAAGAGCTCCCTAACCAGGCCCACTTCCCCGCCCAATCCCCGTAACTCCACCTTACCTGCACATCCCTGGAAAATAAGGGGCAATTTTATCAAGGCCAATCCATCTAACCTGCACATCTTTAGACTGTGGGAGGAAACCGGAGCACCTAGAGGAAACCCACGCAGACACGGGGAGAAAGTGCAAACTCCACACAATCACCCAAGATCGGAATCGAAGCCGGTTCCCTGGTGCGGTGAGGCAGCATGTCTTTGATAGCTGAGAGAGGGCAACTTAGGAATTGCTGTCAAGGTTCTTACAAATGAATAATTCAATGACTACTCATTGGCGAGACTTGCTTATGAAGAACATTCACTTGTCAATACCTGTGTCAGTACCTGTGAAATGTAATATAATACAAGCCACAACCTGTAGATAGAAGAGGGTTTGCGACAAGCTATGATCCCACGCGTAAAAGTTCCAGAATGACATCACAGAGAGTTTTCTATGGAAATATATTCAGCTCATGGCAGAAATATATCCTTTGCACGAGTCTATGCTGAATAAATCTGCCCCAAACTAACTCTTGGTAAAAATAATTGTCTATTTTTTATCGTTTGAGTATCTGGATTTATGCGCTATCAGGAACAACCAGTCATTTTTGTGAGATCTACAGCTGTCCAGGTTATGGCATAAATATCTCATCAGCAACAAGAATTACACTTATATAGTACCCTGAATGTAATAAAATGTCCCAGGACACATCACAGGATTTTGTTATCAAAGAAAATTCAATGCTCAGCAATGCAAAAAGATAATAGGGTTTATGGTCCAAACTTGATCAAAGAGAAAAGTTTTGAGGAATGTCTTGAAGGTGGACACGGAGGTGGAAAGACAGAGAGATTTAAGGAGGGAATTACAGAGCCTTGGCTGTTGAAGAGAATTGAAATGGATGAGTGCAAATAACTCAGAAGGTTGTGAGGGGAGATTACTGAGAAAGGGAGGAGGGAGACCGTGGAGCGTCAAAACAAGGATGCAAATTTCAAAACCCAGGCTTGCCATTGTAGGCAAGTGAGCAAAGGGATGACAATGGAACAAAATTTGGTGCGAGTTAGGACGTGGGCAGCATTTTAAACCCAAATCTTGTATTTTTAAAAGTTTGTTCATGGCATGTGGGCTTCGCTGGTTAGACCAGCATTTGTTGCCCATCCCTAATTGCTCTTGAAACGTCGGTGCTGAGCTGCCTTTTTGAACCACTGTTGACCATGTATTGTAGGTACATCCATAGAGCTGATAGGGAGGGAGTTACAGGATTTTGACTCCGTGACTATGAAGGACCGGCAATACATTTCCAAATCAGGGCGATGTTTGATGTGGAGGGGAACTTGCAGGTGGTGGTGATATCTGCTGCCCTTTTCCTTCTTGGTCGTAGAAGTCCTGGATTTGGAAGGTGCTGTCAAAGGAGACTTGGTGAGTTGCTGCATTGCATCTTTTAAATGGCGCATACCATTGCCACAGTGTATGAGCGGTGGCGGGAATGAGTGGTTAAGATGGTGGGTGGGGGTGCCAATCACATGGGCTGCTTTGTCCTGGATGGTGTTGAGCTTCTTGAGTGTTGTTAGAGCTTCACTCACCCAGGCAAGTAATAATAATAATAACCTTTATTATTGTCACAAGTAGGCTTACATTAACACTGCAATGAAGTTACTGTGAAAATCCCCGAGATGCCACACAGCGGCGTCTGTTCGGGTACACAGGGAGAATTCAGAATGTCCAAATTACCTAACAGTATGTCTTTCAGGACTTGTGGGAGGGAACTGGAGCACCCGGAGGAAACCCACGCAGACACGGGGAGAACGTGCAGACTCCGCACAGACAGTGACCCAACCTGGGAATTGTAACTGGGACCCTGCCGCTGTGAAGCAACAGTGCTAACCACTGTGCTAACTGGCCACCCAAGTGGCGAGTATTCCACCACACTCCTGACCTGTGAATTGTGGATGGTGGACAGGCTTTGGGGAGTCAAGAGCTGAGTTATTCTCTTCAGAATTCCCAGCCTCTGACCTGCTCCTGTAGTTGCAGTATTTATATGGCTGGTCCATTTCACTTTCTGGTCAGTGGTAAAACTGAGGATGTTGACAGTGAGGGATTCAATAATAGTTATGCCATTGAATGTCAAGGAGCGATGGTTAGACTCTCTCTTGTTTAAGATGATCATTTCCTGGCCCTTGTGTGAGGAAATGTCTCCTTGAATCGTATAATCTCCATTGTTGTAGAAACCTCCATAAATCCTTTTAAAAGGTAATTTGTTTCTAATGGAAGAAACATTCAAATGACATAGGGCAGGAGCTGAAGTGTGGGATGACTCGTGGGAAAATGCTGGAATGGACTTGTTGGGGGGGTGGGGGGTAAAAGACCTCATTGTACTGTATTATTCTTGTAAACAGAATGTCAGTCATTCCTATTTCTTATTTAGGCAGCAAGATAGCAAATGATTACCAGAGAAGTTGGGAGATCCTGGCATCATGAATTACAACTATAAGGGCTTTGGTAATTTTTTAAAAAGGTGCTTTCGTTATCATGATGAATGATGGAATATCCTTCCTTCCTTCTTACTTTCCCCCTCCAGTGAGAGAAGGCACCAAATCACCATTTGCATCTATATTCTGGACTCTGACGTGGGTGTTAGAAGTCTATTGTTTCACTGAAAGAAAGGAATATTATAATACATACTGTTGTACGAACTTTATAGACGGGTTGTGCAGTTGGTGATTCTTCAAGAATTGGATTGAGTCGAGGGTAATAGTTCTGTCTCTGGCAGAATCATATATTCTGGGTCCAGAAGTGAATTAAATGGCTGTTTCTATCATGATGATAAATAGCTTGTCAGTAGGGCCTGAAGGAAGCATATGCTGAATACACCTCCTCTGCCTCCTATTAAACGGTAAAATAAATATCCCAGCTTTATCAAAAGACAAAGGTTATGATCTTGTGTGGAGTTCAGGAACAAAGAAACTTGGAGGAATGCAAATGTTCAAAGCTTTGCAGCTGAAGAGGCTTCATCATTTTACTTTCGTGAAAGGGTAAGATGCCTAAGCATCAAGATACAAATTATTTTTAAAATTACAAGGTGACCTACCTGGTGCTTGTGATCTGTTGAATCTCAGACTCACAAGTATTTCTATAGATAAGGAATAAATACAAAAGAACGAATGTGAGCTTCAGTGCCTTCAGTGGAAGGAGGCACTAACCTGGAAACTCCTGGCAGACATTTCCAGAACTCCTTGCGAGATATTTGTTTCACTTAAGAAGAACCCTGCAATGCATATAGTTGTTTGCTTGTTTAATTCATCATTTTAACATTTTTTCCCCCTAGAATATGATTTCTGGATCCGAGCTGATAGTTTTCCTGTGCTGTTTTATTACGGCCAGCACTCACTGTGCAGAAAAAGTGTGAACCATCTATTTGATTATGAAACATGTCACCCTATCCTCAACAGATGCTCATACATGTGGCAACTATGGGTGGACTTTCCTCGCCTTCTCTGCAGAGTGCAGGACATTGCAACCAGTTGTACTGCTGCTACTGTTGCCGCCTTTGAGATCAACTAACTCATGTCAATCTAGAAAACTAACAGCAGCTTCAAGAAAGCTGATAGGTCTCAGAATCTGATTTGTCCTGGACGTCCTGACAAAGAGTCTATGGTCCATGAAAACTGCAGGTTTTGCAGACTTAAACTGTAGATATGCCAACTCTGAAATTGCACTTTGCTTAGTGGAAGTGTATGGAAAGGCAGTTAAATCTTCTTAAAAGGATGACCAGAACCCCTGTCAAATTACGGGGGATCACGAGGCTGGGCTTGATCCAGCTTAAGGTAGTGCTTAGGACAAACATAACTAAGGAGAGGTGGAGTATTTTTTTCCCCGGAGGTGGACACTTGACGTGAGCAGTGCTCCGAGGGCCTGGCCAACCACATGCACATGTTTTGGTCCTGCCTCAAACTTGTGAGCTTTTGGGTCTCCTTTTTTGGCACCATGTCGGCAATTCTCAATATCGAACTGGAGCCCTGCCCTTTGGTTGCCATATTTGGAGTGTCGGACTCGCAGGGTCTGCAGACGGGGGCAGAGGCAGATGTCCTTCCCTTCACCGTGTTGATTGTCCAGAGGTGAGCTCTGCTGGGGTGGATATCTCGAGCCCCACCAAGTTCTCCGGCATGGTTCGAGGATCGAATGGAGCTTTACCGTGGGCAGCACGATAGCACAGTGGTTAGCACTGTGGCTTCGCAGCGCCAGGATTCCAGGTTTGAATCCCAGCTTGGGTCACTGTCTTTGCGGGGTCTGCACGTTCTCCCCGTGTCTGTGTGGGTTTCCTCCGGGTGCTCCGGTTTCCTCCCACAAGTCCCGAAAGATGTGCTTGTAAGGTGAATTGGACATTCTGAATTCTCCCTCTGTGTACCCGAACAGGCGCCGGAATGTGACGACTATGGGCTTTTCACAGTAACTTCATTGCAATGTTAATGTAAGCCTACTTGTGACATTAAAGATTATTATTATTTTATACCCAGAGAAGGTTACGTACACAATGACGGGGTCGGTCGAAAGATTCTACGGAAGTGGCGGCCGTTTATTACTTATTTCAAGGAACTAATCAGTCTCAGTTGCTTTGGGGTGGGGGGGGAGGGGGGATTTGGAGGGGGTGGGTGGGGGGTTGGGGTCCGTGGGGTTGTGTACTCTTTTGTATTTTTCTTTTTTTGTGTGTTCAATGTTTCAGGGGGAGGGGATTCAGAAACAAAGTGCTGACGCCGGGACTAAATCAGTGGACTTCCACGAACATAAAATTGGCGCTGGTCCCGGACCGATTCATCAACTATTAATGGGCTAGCACCGGTGCCACATGGAATATGATCGATTCCGATGAAAATCGATGTTAAATTTGCCAGGGTGGAGATTGGAACTTGAGAGGCTGACAAGCTGTACCCGGAAATTAGCATTCCACTCCCCAGTTACATTCATCCCAGCCAACAAGATGGCACTGCTTGCACTGGAGCGTACCCATCCTGTTGATGGGCCGGCTGGGGCTAAAGGGTACCTAGGGGGATGGCCTGTGGGGTCAACCATACAACCTGGCGTGCATGGCTGCCTTGCAGTCTGCGGCAATCGTGGTCCTTCCACCCCGACTCCACGGCCCACCTCCTGGGGTGCCCCCTGCTACTCGCCCCCTCCCCCCGGCCCTGGCGGAATCCCCAGGCCAGTGGCACAACCGTCAGCACACTATAGCGATGTTGGATACTTTTCCTACACCTTCTCCCTCATCCGCCACAGCGCCTGTTTTCAGATTTTTAAGACCACAAGTGAAACTCGCCGTCGGTAATTCCTCCGAGCGGAGACGGAGCATCGTGGAAGCCCCGGAGAATACCGGATCAGGCCCGTTAATGATATGCCAATGGCGTTTATTGTATGTGCAGAATAGAATGCATTGACGCCACTGTCAAGGCACCGGAGCATGACATCCTGTCGGGCGCCTGGCACCGGCCACGAATTTCACCTCATGTGCGAATATCCGCGCAATCGCCTTTCGCGATTCCGGTGTCGCTGGACGGAGAATTCTGCCCTATACGTTTTGCAAGAATTTGTAAAACTGAAAACTTTAATAAAAACATTTTTAAAAAACAATTTCTAGGATCAGATGAAGTAGGTGCTTTATTGCATTAAGGGTACATTAGTCCTCTTGTCCTATTCCACTGCCAGAAAAGGGTGAAATTAGTCTGTGTACATAACAGATTGATAACAACTCAGAACTCAGGTTTACAATGAGACCAATTTTCATTTTCACTGAAGATAGCTTTTCACAATCTTTAGCTCACAATCTTTAGCTCCCCGTGGAGTGGCAAGGGTGAGGAGCATTTTTTGAATGTGATCAATTAGCTTTAGCTGGAAGATCTTGTGACCTTTTCTGGGCCCTCACTGAAATTATTAGTGGTTTTCTTTTATTCTTTCATACGACTGGATGTTGCTGGTTAGGCCAACATTTATTGCTCATCCCTAATTGCCACTCAGAAGGTGGTGGTGAGCCACCTTCTTGAAGCGCTGCAGGCCATGTGGCGTAGACACATGCACAGTGCTGTTAGGGTGGGAGTTCCAGGATTTGACTCTGTGCCAGTGAAGGAACGGTGACATATTTCCAAGTCTGGATTGTGTGCAACTGAACTTGCAGGTGGTGGCATTCCCATGCATCTACTGCCCTTGTCCTCCGAAATAGTGGAGGTTGTGCATTTGGGAGATGCTGTTGAAGGATCCTTGGTGTGTTTCTGGAATACATCTTGTCGATGCCACACACTGTTGGTGATGGAGGGAATTAATGTTTAAGGTGATGGATGGGGTGCCAATCATGTGGGTTGACTTGGCCTGCATGGTGTTGTGCATCTTGAATGTCGTTGGAGCTGTACTCATCCAGCCAAGTGGAGAGTATACCATGACACTCCTGACTTCTGCCTTGTAGATGGTGGACAGGTTTGGAGAGTCAGGTGGTGAGTTACTCCCCACAGAATTCCCAACCTTTGACCTGTTGTTGTCGACACAAAGTTTATCTGGCTTGTCCAGTTCAATTTCTGGTGGATGGTAACACCCAGGCTGTTGAGAGTCTTGAGAATGTGAGTTCTGCTGGAGGGTTAGTACTGAGGAAGCGGGGAACTTCGTCATGCATGTGCAGCAGTTCCACAGTAATCTCACTCTATTTTTAAATCTCTGCAGTGGACGCCGAAACCTTCCTTTGAGCGAGAATAGTTGAACTTGAAATGTAATTAACACTAACATTATCAGTTATATTGCTGTATCAGCTTTATTCGCGAATTGTTAATCTGCTCTTCTGAATGTGGTCCTCTTCTGGAACACGCCATTAAATTCTGTGGACAAGCAAGAGTGCAATGGTCTAGAGGTAATAGCAACTTGATTGGAAGATGAGATGGGCGGTAGAAACTTCAATAAATATGTCTGTTATTTATAACCTATTATATATTGCATAGGCTATTTGCATAGATTAATCAGGGAGCTAAAATAGATCTCACGTTCCACATCACTTTAATTTTATTTTCGTTATCCTTCCAACACACTCTCTTCCCTACTCTCCTGAAGGCCCATGCTTTTATTCAGGGTTCATGGGTGATATCTACATTAATGTCTAGTACAGGGATGAAGATATTAAATATTTTAAAACTGTACTTTTAAAAAGGTAACATAAAAACTGTTTAAAAACATAAAATGCTGGATTAACTCAGCAGGTGGGGCAGGATTTCTTGAGAGAGAAACAGAGTTAATGGGGACTCCCCCGCACTGCAAATCGGCCCGACCCCCCCTCCCCACTGCACATCAGCTCCCCACCCCCAGATTAACTGGGTGCCCCCCATCCCCAACTATGAGGGTGACCTGACCCCCCCCCCCCCTGTGACCCATGTAATAAGGGGACCCCCCCACAGAGACCTCTGAAATAGGGGGACCACTCCCAGGGACCCCTGTAATAGGGGATCTTCCCGGGAACCCTTGTAATAGGGTACCCACAGAGATTCCCTGCCTAAAGGAACCCCCTCCACAAACCACCCCCACACACAGACCCTCCCCTTCACACACAGCCCCCCCATTTGTAAGCTAGAGAGCAGTCCAGGCAGGAGCAGTGGGAAGCATTATAGCTGTAGTACATAACTTGCAGCTCCACATGTCTGTTCCTCAAAGGACAGCAGCTGTGCCTGCACCTGCTTCCCACAGATCCACTATCTGCAGGCTGTTCATAGCTTTCCAGTAGTGGTCTGTGATTGACAGCGTGTAAAAACATCTGCAGTTTTGGTCCATTCCTTTCCTTTCACGCCTCAGTGACCTAAGTGGTAAAGCACCAATGTTTGTAAACATTGACCACATCAGAGAAGTAAATGCAGCGAAATCACACTTTTTGAGTGATTCGAATGCCCTTAGTGCTTGGAATGCATTTACATCTAGAGAGTACCCTTGTGCATTGTCAGTGGTATTGCCTCACCCAATCAGAGATGACTTGCCAACCAATCAGCACCTTTTTCTCATGCAGCTAAAATTGTGCTCCCTTTGAATTCTTGCATTCTTGCACCTGTCCTGATGTGTGTCCTTTGACAGCATGTCACTTTTTCAGCAATACTCAAGTTCTCTACTACCGAGCAACTATTTGATACAATTTTCCAAATCATTGTCTTTTCATCTATTAGACCTAGAATTTAGATGTTGCCCGACATAAAAGGTTGGATTCTTCTGCCCCGCCCCCCGCAAGAACGCCATGGGCAAGACGTGGACAATGGAGAAGTCCATTGACCTCGGGTGTGACTCTCCGGTCGCCGGGGGACACAGCCAGAGATTCCCGCCCAAAGTCTCTCCTGGCGACCAAGATTTTCAGTAGTTTCTTAATTTCTTTGTATTTCTTAATGGATATGGTCCTGTAACAAATCTGAATTACATCACTTTAAAGATCTCGGTTGCGTTTCAGTGGCCTCATCGCGCCCGACTTGGTGTCAGGACTCAGCTGCTGAATCTCGCGAGAGGCCTGCATCGAGATTTGCGACGCTCGAAATGTCTCGTGGCATGCCGTGATCTGGATCTCACTGTCGCTGGGCTCATTTAAATATGCGCTCGCCCAATTCACCCGGGGCCTGGGAATCACCGGCCTCGCCAGTGAGGCCTCAACCATATGCCGTTTGGTACTGGTTCACAAAGTCGTGACCCAGTCGTGATGGCACCCCAGGTGGTCAGGGACAGGGCAAAGTGGCACCCTGGCACTCCCTCTGGCACCTGTGCACTTAGGCACTGCCAGCCTGGCAGGACCAAGGTGCCAGGCTGGCAGTGCCAAGGTGCCCAGGTTGCCCATGCCAGGGGTTGGGGTGAGGAGGAGATCGAGGAACCGCAGAAGAGGTACATTGGGTGAAGTTGGGGGGGGGAGGGGGTGGGTCCTGAGGCCACAGGGGGAGGTTGGAAGATTGGAGATGCCTTTAAAAATGGTGCCCCCATCCATGAATAGTCTTCCTGCATGCTCACCAGTGCAAAAAACAGCAAAGTGCCGTTGAATAGCGGGGTCTTTCTCGGCACAGCGAGCATTGTTCTGCGGACTTTAACTTGAGTCTGCTGAATCATGCCCCTCACTTAGAGAAGGCAGAAGTATATGATATGAAAAATGTCACACTAGGGCAGTATAGGGTGCATTTCTCTTGTTGTGTTTCGGACATAACTGAGCTAACTTTCCTGGCTGCATTATTTGGAACAAGAAAGTACATGTGAGTATAATCCGAGATAATTAGTTGCTCGTTTGCTTAATGCCACTTCGAACATATTCACCTTTCCAAAGACACATGAGCAAGCATCGAGAAAATGCCTGGTTAAGTATTTCTCAGTTGATAGCAACCACAGGTAGAGTTTTTAATCTAGGCTGACAGTCCATTGCAAATGGAGTGTTGCTGGATTCCAAATGAGATGTTAAACTGTCCACCTGTGCAGATGGGAAATTAAGATCCTGCAACGCTCCTGCAAGAGCAACAGGGTGGTTCCTGTGTTGTCCTGCCCATCATTCCTCCCTCAACCAATATCTCCTTTTGTTGTGGTGGTATTAGCAGCACTTTCAGGGTCTTGCAAGTAAATTAATTTTTCAATGAGCCGTTTTCATCCAAAACTGCACACTCCAAAGCTGGAAATGAGCAAGCCTTTGAACATCTAGATTAATTTAAGTGACTTGTAAAATACCTGACGATTATCATGATTATCTGCTATTGTTCTGCCATTGTTAACAAATTCATTTTCTCAGAAAAGTGATCCTTTGGAATTGTAATTTCCCATTTTGTTCACGAATGAATGCCATAATATTATATTTCTGGCAACAGTCTGATGTTGCCAGAGCACATGTAGCTTCACTCTGATCCAGCACTGACCTGGGCTTCCCAATGTTAATACTAGATGCCCAAAAATAAAAGCATGCCTAATTCCCTGCATCTTTCACATTGACGAGCACATAAATTCACCTCAAATACACAATGGATGGGTTTTCTTGTCCATTCTACTTTCTGTGTTTCAAAATGAATGTAGGTTGGTTTGGAAGTGCACACCAGTGTAATTGTATTATAGAAGTAAAATAGCATTAGCGCTGAGAGGACCTTGCAGCTGATAACTGTAAGTGGATTATGGCCCACTGGCTTCATTCCAATCGCTTTCTGTAACCAGTTTTGCAAAGACTTTTAATTGTGGAAATCAGCCACTGTGATTTGTGTTAGTCAAACTAATACGTATAGATCTGGAAATATTGAGCCATTAATTATTTTAGATAAGATAAAATCATTGACATGTCATGTCCTAGCATTGAAAATTAAATTTAAATTTTATTCATGCTAGAGAGATCACAGTCAGCTTCTAAGGAAACACGTTCTTGAGGAGTAAAATGAATGCAAAATTCAGAAGTTTTTTTTTTAATAGATCAAACCGATCAATGTCCCTAAGATAGGATTTGTTCACCAAACAGTAAAAAGTAAAAATTGTCCAAAAGTGAAATTTGCACTTCAGTTTTCTCCCCTTCTCCTGAAAGCACTGATTTATGTTAGAATGGGGATTGGCAGCCATTCAGTACTTTACCCAAAGGATCGTTCTTCAAATGTGGCCCCAGACAGAAAGTGACAGCAGCTTATTTGACTGTGAATGGCATTTCTTGTTTCCTGCAATATTCCTCAGATAATAAAGAGGAGTGGAAGTTCTGACTCATTTTCTTTTCCCTTCTTTACTTCAGGGGACTTGGGTGCCCCCTGCTCCTGCCTTAGTCTTGACCAACTAACTCAGCATTGACCCTCATCAAACTGACCTTTTTTTGGTCTGAATGGCTCATGCAGTTTCACATGAGGTAATCCAGATCGGGCAACTCTGCTGAACAACGGACTCTTGGTGAAGCTGAGAATTACTACATTTGTCACGATATTATTTTAACATTTATATGGTGATTACTGATTCTAATTTAATTTAGAGTTAAACTATTACAGATGATCCTATATTTTGAGAACAGGCAGGGATCCCTGCATTCCTGCTGTGTCTGATATAGAAACCTGTGTTCTCAGCCAACAGCCATACTGAGTGCCGCCTGTCTAGGTGGAGGATGAGAAATCCTTCCAAGTAGCTGCTTGTGTTTAACATGGCTCTTTAGTGGAAAGCTGCTACCGAGGAAATAAATTGATGCAAATCTCTGACCGAAATTGGCACTGACTTAATGGGAAAAGCTTTTTGGCAAATTAGTGCTTTTTTGTTCATACACATTGCTTTTGATTGGGTTCCATCTCACAAGGGGAAGCAAAAGGTAGGAGTGGGGCAGGTGGTGTGAAGTGGTGTAAGGTGGGGAGAGAGGGTGGGTTGGAGGGGAAGAGGTGTTCCTGGGCTGTTTTCCTATGCTACCAGGATCTGATTCAGGATGGCACTGGCAAAGGCGTAAGAGTGCGATAGCTGCTTGCTTGTCCCTCCTTCAGAGTTGGGACAGGGTTTGAGGAGAACAGAGAGGATGTAATTAGGGAAATAAGCAATCTTAATAACCTAGTTAAAAATGACACATGGGGCTATCATTTCTAGTATGAGAAATATATATTTCTTGTCTGTCACCTGCCCTGCCAGAAATGTAATGTGACACTCGAGGGAAGGAAAAGCACGTTTTAAAAAATTGTTACTATATGTGATTTAGAAAATGTTCAATTATTCAGTCCTGCCATATTGCACCTTAATCACCAAGAAAAATGGACTGCTCTGGGATAAATACATACTTTTTCTCCACTCTCCTTTATTTTCTACCCACACTTTGTTGAAGATGTACATTCAGACTGACATATCTTTTCATTGCCATGTGATGGCTTTTCGATCATGGGGATTGGGAATTTTCCACCCAATATAACTCCGCATTTGGCTGGTATCGAACCACCCACATTTCCCAGCAAGAGTCCTGGATGGTAATGAGGAGTGGCTACTTCAATTGTGTCCTTCTAGAAGACTGATGACAAAGTAACTGAACAAAAATGTTTTTGTTTTTTTAAACAGAAATTTAGTCAGATGTCAACCTTGGATAGTTTTAACTTGTGCACCCCAGTGTTCAGCTGCTAGTGCCCTGCAGCCATGTGATCTGGCAACAGAAGTGCCATGCTATTTGCATAAAACCTTGCCCCAGCTGCAGCCTGTGCCCTGAGCCATCAGTACATTGACTTGGCACAACACTCTCTTAGTGCTAACAACAGAACCATCAGATCAGAGTGACAACCCTCCTTTGGCTGCCCATGTAGGATATTGATGGGATTCTAGAAGTACTGGCAGACAGCCATGTTGTGCTTGGAAGTCATCAGCACATTTTCTTTCAGCACTCTTGTAAACTTTCTTTGAGTTTTGGTGAATTTTGCACTTCAGGACGAGGCGCGCCATTTCAAGGAAATATAACACTTCTAAATTTCTGAATCTATAAGCAGGACAAGCTTCTCCCAGCCAAACATTCTACCCAGCACGATGCCCAGCACCATATCCCGGCACCATACCCAGAATCATACCCCAGCACCATACCCCAGCACCATACCCCGGCACCATACCCTGGCACCATACCCAGAATCATACCCCAGCACCATACCCCAGCACCATACCCCGGCACCATACCCTGGCACCATACCCAGAATCATACCCCAGCACCATACCCCAGCACCATACCCTGGCACCATACCCAGAACCATACCCCAGCACCATACCCCACTGCCCTACCCTGGCACCACACCCAGCACCATACCCAGAATTATACCCCAGCACCACACCCAGCATCATATCCACAATCATACCCCAGCACCATACTCCAGTGCCCTACTCCAGCACCACACCCGACCACCACACCCCAGCACCATCCTGAGCAACCTCAGCATCATCCCTAGCACCATACCCAGCACCACACCCAGCACCATGTCCAGCAGCATACGCAGCACCACACCCAGCACCATACACAACACCATACCCAGCACCATACCCAGCACCCTACCCCAGCACCGTACACAACACCATACCCAGCACCATATCCAGCAGCATACCCAGCACCAAATGCAACTGCAAACCCAGAACCATACCAGCACCATACCCCAGTGCCCTACTCCAGCACCACACCCCAGCACCATACCCAGCACCATACCCCAGTGCCCTACTCCAGCACCACACCCAGCACGATTCCCAGCACCATACCCAGCATCATACCCAGCACCATACCCAGTATTATACCCAGCGCCATACCCCAGCACCATACCCAGTACCATACCCCAGGACCAAACGCAACAGCATACCCAGAACCATACCAGCACCATACCCCAGTGCGCTACCCCAGCACCATAACCCAGCACCACAACACAGCACCACACACCAGCAGCAAAGCCAGCAGCATACCCAGCACCATACCCCAGCACCATACACAACACCATACCCAGCATCATACCCCAGCACCATACACAGCATCATACCCCAGCACCATACCCCAGCACCGTACAACAAGCACCATACCCAGCACCATCCCCAGCACCATACCCAGCACCATTCAACGAGCACCATACCCCAGCACCATATCCCAGCACTACAACCCAGCACCATACCCAGCACCATCCCCAGCACCACAACCCAGCACCAAACTCAGCATCATACCCAGCACTATACCACAGCACCATACCAGCACCACAACCCAGCACCAAACTCAGCAGCATACCCAGCACCATACACCAGCACCATACCCGAGCACAATACCCCAGCACCAAACCCAGCAGAATACCCAGCACCAAACGCAACTGCATACCCAGAACCATACCCCAGCATCATACCCCAGCACCATACCCCAGCGCCACACCCCAGCACCATACCCAGCACCACACCCCAACACCATACCCAGCACCACACCCAGCACCATACCCAGCACCACACCCCAGCACCATACGCAGCACCACACCCCAGCACCATACCCAGCACCATACCTAGCACCATACCCAGCACCACACCCCAGCACCACACCCAGCACCATACCCAGCACCATACCTAGCACCATACCCAGCACCATACCTAGCACCATACCCAGCACCTCACCCAGCACCATACCCAGCACCATAACTAGCACCATACACAGCACCACACCCCAGCACCATACCCAGCACCATACCTAGCACCATACCCAGCACCACACCCCAGCACCATAGCAGCACCACACCCAGCACCATACCAGCACCACACCCAGCACAAAACCCAGCACCACACCCCAGCACCATACCCAGCACCATTACCCAGCACCATACCTGCACCAAACCCAGCACCACACCCCAGCACCATTCCCCAGCACCATACCCCAGTACCATACCCAGCACCACACCCCAGCACCATACCAGCACCACACCCAGCACAAAACCCAGCACCATACCCAGCAACACACCCAGCACCATTACCCAGCACCATACCTGCACCAAACCCAGCACCACACCCCAGCACCATTTCCCAGCACCATACCCCAGTACCATACCCAGCACCATACCCAGCACCATACCTGCACCATACCCCAGCACCATACCCCAGCACCATACCCCAGCACCATACCCCAGCACCATACCCAGCACCATACCCAGCACCACACCCCAGCACCATACCCAGCACCATACCCAGCACCATACCCCAGCACCATACCCAGCACGATACGCAGCACCATACCTGCACCATACCCCAGCAACATACCCCAGCACCATACCCAGCACTAGACCCCAGCACCAAACCCAGCAGCATATCCAGCATTATACCCCAGCACCATACCCAGCACCATACATAGCACCACACCCCTGCACCATACCCAGCACCACACCCCGCACCATACCCAGCACCACACCCAGCACCACACCCAGCACCACACCCAGCACCATACCCAGCACCATACCCAGCATCATACCCCAGCACCAAACCCAGCAGCATACCCAGCACCATACCCAGCACCACACCCAGCACCATAACCCAACACCACACCCAGCACCACCCCCAGCACCATACCCAGCACCACACCCCAGCACCACACCCAGCACCATACCCAGCACCACACCCAGCACCATAACCCAACACCACACCCAGCACCACCCCCAGCACCATACCCAGCACCACACCCCAGCACCACACCCAGCACGATACCCCAGCACTATACCCAGCACCACACCCAGCACCACACCCTGCACCACACCCCAGCACTATACCCAGCACCACACCCAGCACCATACCCAGCACCATACCCCAGCAGCATACCCAGCACCATACCCAGCAGCATACCCAGCATCATACCCAGCACCACACCCTAGTGCCCTACCCAGCACCATACCCAGCATCATACCCAGCAGCGTACCCAGCACTATACCCAGCACTATACCCAGCACCACACCCAGCAGCATACCCAGCAGCATACCCAGCACTATACCCAGCACCATACCCAGCACTATACCCAGCAGCGTACCCAGCACTATACCCAGCACTATACCCAGCACCACACCCAGCAGCATACCCAGCAGCATACCCAGCACTATACCCAGCACCATACCCAGCACCATACCCAGCACCATACCCCAGCACCATACCCCAGCACCATACCCAGCACTATACCCAGCACCACACCCAGCATCACACCCAGCACCATACCCAGCACTATACCCAACACCACACCCAGCACCACAACCAGCACCATACCCCAGCACCATACCCAGCACCATACCCAGCACCACACCCAGCACCGTACCCCAGCACCATACCCAGCACCACACCCAGTATCATACCCAGCAGCATACCCAGCACCACACCCAGCACCACACCCAGCACCACACCCAGCACCATACCCCAGCACCATACCCAGCACTATACCCAGCACCATACCCAGCACCACACCCAGCACCATACCCAGCACCATACCCCAGCACCATACCCAGCACCATACCCCAGCACCATACCCAGCACTATACCCAGCACCATACCCAGCACCATACCCCAGCACCATACCCAGCACTATACCCAGCACCATACCCAGCACCATACCCAGCACCATACCCCAGCACAATACCCAGCACTATACCCAGCACCATACCCAGCACCATACCCAGCACCACACCCAGCACCATACCCAGCACCATACCCCAGCACCATACCCCAGCACCATACCCAGCAACACACCCAGCATCACACCCAGCAGCACACACAGCACCACACCCAGCACCACACCCAGCACCACCCCCAGCACCATACCCAGCACCACACCCAGCACCACCCCCAGCACCATACCCAGCACCACACCCAGCACCACCCCCAGCACCATACCCAGCACCACCCCCAGCACCACACCCAGCACCACCCCCAGCACCATACCCAGCAGCATACCCAGCACCATACCCAGCACCATACCCAGCACCATACCCAGCACCACACCCCAGCACCATACCCAGCACCACACCCAGCACCACACCCAGCACCATACCCAGCACCACACCCCAGCACCATACCCAGCACCACACCCAGCACCACACCCAGCACCAAACCCCAGCACCACACCCCAGCACTATACCCAGCACTATACCCAGCACCACACCCAGCACCAAACCCAGCACCAAACCCAGCACCATACCCAGCACCACACCCCAGCACCATACCCAGCACCACACCCAGCACCACACCCAGCACCATACCCAGCACCACACCCCAGCACCATACCCAGCACCACACCCAGCACCACACCCAGCACCAAACCCCAGCACCACACCCCAGCACTATACCCAGCACTATACCCAGCACCACACCCAGCACCACACCCAGCACCATACCCAGCACCATACCCAGCATCACACCCAGCATCATACCCAGCACCATACCTAGCATCACAGCCAGCACCACACCCAGCACCACACCCAGCATCACACCCAGCATCATACCCAGCACTATACCCAGCACCACACCCAGCAGCATACCCAGCACCATACCCAGCATCACACCCAGCACCACACCCAGCATCACAGCCAGCACCACACCCAGCACCACACCCAGCACCACACCCAGCACCATACCCAGCACCAGACCCAGCACTATACCCAGCACCATACCCAGCACCACACCCAGCACCACACCCAGCATCACACCCAGCACCACACCCAGCACCATACCCAGCACCACACCCAGCACCACGCCCAGCACCACACCTAGCACCACACCCAGCACCACACCCAGCACCACACCCAGCACCACACCCCAGCACCATACCCAGCACCATACCCCAGCACCAAACCCAGCACCATACCCAGCACCATACCCCAGCACTATACCCAGCACCATACCCAGCACCACACCCAGCACCACACCCAGCATCTCACCCAGCACCACACCCAGCACCATACCCAGCACCATACCCCAGCACCAAACCCAGCACCATACCCCAGCACTATACCCAGCACCATACCCAGCACCACACCCAGCACCACACCCAGCATCTCACCCAGCACCACACCCAGCACCACACGCCAGCACCTCACCCAGCACCATACCCCAGCACCATCCCCAGCACCACACCCAGCACCACACCCAGCACCACACCCAGCACCACACCCAGCACCACACCCAGCACCACACCCAGCACCATACCCCAGCACCATACCCCAGCACCATACACAGCACCATACCCCAGCACCACACCCAGCACCATACCCAGCACCATACCCCAGCACTATACCCAGCACCACACCCAGCACCATACCCCAGCACCACACCCAGCACCACACCCAGCACCATTCCCAGCACCATACCCAGCATCACACACAGCACCATACCCAGCACCATACCCAGCACCATACCCAGCACCACACCCAGCACCATACCCAGCACCATACCCCAGCACCATACCCAGCACCATACCCAGCACCACACCCAGCATCATACCCAGCACCAAACACAGCACCATACCCAGCACCACACCCAGCACCATACCCCAGCACCATACCCAGCACCACACCCAGCATCATACCCAGCAGCATACCAAGCACCACACCCAGCACCATACACAGCACTATACCCATCACCGTACCCATCACCGTACCCAGCACCACACCCAGCATCATACCCAGCACCACACCCAGCACCACACCCAGCACCACACCCAGCACCACCCCCAGCACCATACCCAGCACCACACCCAGCACCACACCCAGCATCATACCCAGCACCACACCCAGCACCACACCCAGCACCACCCCCAGCACCATACCCAGCACCACACCCAGCACCACACCCAGCATCATACCCAGCACCATACCCAGCACCACACCCAGCACCACACCCAGCATCACACCCAGCACCACACCCAGCACCATACCCAGCACCACACCCAGCACCACACCCAGCACCACACCCCAGCACCACACCCAGCATCACACCCAGCACCACACCCAGCACCATACCCAGCACCACACCCAGCACCACACCCAGCACGACACCCAGCACCACACCCAGCACCACACCCAGCACCACACCCCAGCACCATACCCAGCACCATACCCCAGCACCACACCCAGCACCATACCCAGCACCATACCCCAGCACCAAACCCAGCACCATACCCCAGCACTATACCCAGCACCATACCCAGCACCACACCCAGCACCACACCCAGCATCTCACCCAGCACCATACCCAGCACCACACCCAGCACCACACCCAGCACCACACCCAGCACCACACCCAGCACCACACCCAGCACCACACCCAGCACCACACCCAGCACCATACCCCAGCACCATACCCCAGCACCATACACAGCACCATACCCCAGCACCACACCCAGCACCATACCCAGCACCATACCCCAGCACTATACCCAGCACCACACCCAGCACCATACCCCAGCACCACACCCAGGACCACACCCAGCACGATTCCCAGCACCATACCCAGCATCACACACAGCACCACTCCCAGCACCATACCCCAGCACCACACCCAGCACCACACCCAGCACCATTCCCAGCACCATACCCAGCATCACACACAGCACTATACCCAGCACCACACCCAGCACCATACCCCAGCACCATACCCAGCACCATACCCAGCACCACACCCAGCACCATACCCAGCACCATACCCAGCACCAAACACAGCACCATACCCAGCACCACACCCAGCACCATACCCCAGCACCATACCCAGCACCACACCCAGCATCATACCCAGCAGCATACCAAGCACCACACCCAGCACCATACACAGCACCATACACAGCACCATACCCAGCACCATAACCCAGCACCATACCCAGCACTATACCCATCACCGTACCCAGCACCACACCCAGCATCATACCCAGCACCACACCCAGCACCACACCCAGCACCACACCCAGCACCACCCCCAGCACCATACCCAGCACCACACCCAGCACCACACCCAGCATCATACCCAGCACCACACCCAGCACCACACCCAGCACCACCCCCAGCACCATACCCAGCACCACACCCAGCACCACACCCAGCATCATACCCAGCAGCATACCCAGCACCACACCCAGCATCATACCCAGCATCATACCCAGCACCACACCCAGCACCACCCCCAGCACCACCCCCAGCACCATACCCAGCACCACACCCAGCACCACACCCAGCATCATACCCAGCACCATACCCAGCACCACACCCAGCACCACACCCAGCATCATACCCAGCACCACACCCAGCACCACACCCAGCACCACCCCCAGCACCATACCCAGCACCATACCCAGCACCACACCCAGCACCACACCCAGCACCACACCCAGCACCACACCCAGCAGCAGACCCAGCACTATACCCAGCACCACACCCAGCACCACACCCCAGCACTATACCCAGCACCACACCCAGCACCATACCCAGCACCACACCCAGCACCACACCCCAGCACTATACCCAGCACCACACCCAGCACCATACCCCAGCACCATACCCAGCAGCATACCCAGCACCACACCCAGCACCACACCCAGCACCACACCCAGCAGCATACCCAGCACCATACCCAGCAGCATACCCCAGCACCATACCCAGCACCATACCCAGCACCATACCCAGCACCACACCCAGCACCATACCCCAGCACCACACCCAGCAGCATACCCAGCACCATACCCAGCACCATACCCAGCACCACACCCAGCACCACACCCAGCACCATACCCAGCACCATACCCCAGCACCACACCCCAGCACTATACCCAGCACTATACCCAGCACCACACCCAGCACCACACCCAGCACCATACCCAGCAGCATACCCAGCACCATACCCCAGCACCATACCCCAGCACCATACCCAGCAGCATACCCAGCACCATACCACAGCACCACACCCCAGCACTATACCCAGCACTATACCCAGCACCACACCCAGCACCATACCCAGCATCACACCCAGCATCATACCCAGCACCATACCCAGCATCACACCCAGCACCACACCCAGCACCACACCCAGCACCACACCCAGCACCATACCCAGCACCATACCCAGCATCACACCCAGCATCATACCCAGCAGCATACCCAGCATCACACCCAGCACCACACCCAGCACCACACCCAGCACCACACCCAGCACCATACCCAGCACCACACCCAGCACCACACCCAGCACCATACCCAGCAGCATACCCAGCACCATACCCAGCATCACACCCAGCATCATACCCAGCACCATACCCAGCATCATACCCAGCACCATACCCAGCACCATACCCAGCACCATACCCAGCACCATACCCAGCATCATACCCAGCACCATACCCAGCACCACACCCAGCACCACTCCCAGCACCACACCCAGCACCACTCCCAGCACTATACCCAGCACCATACCCAGCACCACACCCAGCACCACACCCAGCATCACACCCAGCACCATACCCAGCACCTCACCCAGCACCACACCCAGCACCACACCCCAGCACCACACCCAGCACCACGCCCAGCACCACACCTAGCACCATACCCAGCACCACACCCAGCACCACACCCCAGCACCATACCCAGCACCATACCCAGCACCACACCCAGCACCATACCCAGCACCATACCCAGCACCACACCCTGCACCATACCCAGCACCACACCCAGCACCATACCCAGCAACATACCCAGCACTATACCCAGCACCATATCCAGCACCATACCCAGCACCATACCCCAGCACTATACCCAGCACCATACCCAGCACCACACCCCAGTGCCCTACCCCAGCACCACACCCAGCACCACACGCCAGCACCTCACCCAGCACCATACCCCAGCACCATACCCAGCACCACACCCAGCACCACACCCAGCACCATACCCAGCACCACACCCAGCACCACACCCAGCACCATACCCCAGCACCATACCCAGCGCCATGCCCATCACCATACCCCAGCACCATACCCCAGCACCATACACAGCACCATACCCCAGCACCACACCCAGCACCATACCCAGCACCATACCCCAGCACTATACCCAGCACCACACCCAGCACCATACCCCAGCACCACACCCAGCACCACACCCAGCACCATACCCAGCACCATACCCAGCACCACACCCTGCACCATACCCAGCACCACACCCAGCACCATACCCAGCAACATACCCAGCACTATACCCAGCACCATACCCAGCACCATACCCAGCACCATACCCCAGCACTATACCCAGCACCATACCCAGCACCACACCCCAGTGCCCTACCCCAGCACCATACCCAGCACCATACCCAGCACCACACCCAGCACCATACCCAGCACCATTCCCAGCACCATACCCAGCATCACACCCAGCACCATACCCAGCACCAAACCCAGCACCACACCCAGCACCATACCCCAGCACCATACCCAGCACCACACCCAGCACCATACCCAGCACCAAACACAGCACCATACCCAGCACCACACCCAGCACCATACCCAGCATCATACCCCAGCACCAAACCAAGCACCATACCCAGCACCAAACCCAGCACCACACCCAGCACCATACCCAGCACCATACCCAGCACCATACCCAGCACCACACCCAGCACCACACCCAGCACCATACGCAGCACCACACCCAGCACCACACCCAGCACCACACTCAGCACCGCACCCAGCACTATACCGAGCACCATACCCAGCACCACTCACAGCACCACACCCGGCACCACACTCAGCACCACACCCAGCACTATACCGAGCACCATACTCAGCACCACACCCAGCACCACACCCAGCACCATACGCAGCACCATACCCAGCACCACACCCAGCACCACACCCCAGCACCACACCCAGCACCATACCCAGCACCACACCCCAGCACTATACCCAGCACCATACCCCAGCACCATACCCAGCACCACACCCAGCACCATACCCAGCACCACACCCCAGTGCCCTACCCCAGCACCACGCCCAGCACCATACCCAGCACCATACCCAGCACCACACCCCAGCACCATACCCAGCACCATACCCCAGCACCATACCCAGCACCACACCCAGCACCACACCCAGCACCATACCCAGCACCATACCCCAGCACCATACCCAGCAACACACCCCAGCACTATACCCAGCACCATACCCAGCACTACACACAGCACCACACCCAGCACCATACCCAGCACCACACCCAGCACCACACCCAGCACCATACCCAGCACCATACCCCAGCACCATACCCAGCACCATACCCCAGCACCATACGCAGCACCACACCCAGCACCATACCTAGCACCACACCCAGCACCACATCCAGCACCATACCCCAGCACCACACCCAGCACCACACCCAGCACCATACCCAGCACCATACCCCAGCACCATACGCAGCACCACACCCAGCACCATACCTAGCACCACACCCAGCACCACATCCAGCACCATACCCCAGCACCACGCCTAGCACCACAGCCCAGCACTATACCCAGCACCATACCCCAGCACCATACCCAGCACCACACCCAGCACCATACCCAGCACCATACCCCAGCACCAAAGCCAGCACCACACCCCAGCACCATACCCCAGCACCAAACCCAGCACCATTCCCAGCACCACACCCAGCACCATACCCAGCACCATACCCAGCACCATACCCAGCACCGTACCCCAGCACCATACCCAGCACTATACCCAGCACCATACCCAGCACCACAACCCAGAACCAAACCCCAGCACCATACCCCAGCACCATACCCAGCACCGTACCCCAGCACCGTACCCAGCACCATACCCAGCACCATACCCAGCACCACACCCAGCACCATATCCCAGCACCATACCCAGCACCACACCCAGCACCATACCCAGCACCACACCCCAGCACCATACCCAGCACTATACCCAGCACCATACCCAGCACCGTACCACAGCACCATACCCAGCACCATACCCAGCACCATACCCAGCACCATACCCAGCACCATACTCAGCAGCGTACCCCAGCACCATACCCAGCACCATACCCAGCACCGTACCCCAGCACCATACCCAGCACTATACCCAGCACCATACCCAGCACCGTACCACAGCACCATACCCAGCACCATACCCAGCACCAAACCCAGCACCATACCCAGCACCATACCCAGCACCATACCCCAGCACCACACCCAGCACCATACCCAGCACCATACCCAGCACCATACCCCAGCACTATACCCAGCACCATACCCAGCACCATACCCAGCACCAAACCCAGCACCATACCCAGCACCATACCCCAGCACCATACCCCAGCACCATACCCAGCACCATACCCCAGCACCATACCCAGCACCGTAGCCCAGCACCATATCCCTGCACCATTCCCCAGCACCACACCCCAGCACTATACCCAGCACCATACCCCAGCACCACACCCAGCACCACACCCAGCACCATACCCAGCAGCATACCCAGCACCATACACTAGAACCATACCCCAGCACCACACCCCAGCACTATACCCAGCACCATACCCCAGCACCACAGCCCAGCACTATACCCAGCACCATACCCCAGCACCATACCCAGCACCACACCCAGCACCATACCCAGCACCATACCCCAGCACCAAAGCCAGCACCACACCCCAGCACCATACCCCAGCACCAAACCCAGCACCATTCCCAGCACCACACCCAGCACCATACCCAGCACCATACCCAGCACCATACCCAGCACCGTACCCCAGCACCATACCCAGCACTATACCCAGCACCATACCCAGCACCACAACCCAGAACCAAACCCCAGCACCATACCCCAGCACCATACCCAGCACCGTACCCCAGCACCGTACCCAGCACCATACCCAGCACCATACCCAGCACCACACCCAGCACCATATCCCAGCACCATACCCAGCACCACACCCAGCACCATACCCAGCACCACACCCCAGCACCATACCCAGCACTATACCCAGCACCATACCCAGCACCGTACCACAGCACCATACCCAGCACCATACCCAGCACCATACCCAGCACCATACCCAGCACCATACTCAGCAGCGTACCCCAGCACCATACCCAGCACCATACCCAGCACCGTACCCCAGCACCATACCCAGCACTATACCCAGCACCATACCCAGCACCGTACCACAGCACCATACCCAGCACCATACCCAGCACCAAACCCAGCACCATACCCAGCACCATACCCAGCACCATACCCCAGCACCACACCCAGCACCATACCCAGCACCATACCCAGCACTATACCCAGCACCATACCCAGCACCATACCCAGCACCAAACCCAGCACCATACCCAGCACCATACCCCAGCACCGTACCCCAGCACCATACCCAGCACCATACCCCAGCACCATACCCAGCACCGTAGCCCAGCACCATATCCCTGCACCATTCCCCAGCACCACACCCCAGCACTATACCCAGCACCATACCCCAGCACCACACCCAGCACCACACCCAGCACCATACCCAGCAGCATACCCAGCACCATACACTAGAACCATACCCCAGCACCACACCCCAGCACTATACCCAGCACCATACCCCAGCACCACACCCAGCACCACACCCAGCACCATACCCAGCAGCATACCCAGCACCATACACTAGAACCATACCCCAGCACCACACCCAGCACCATACCCAGCACCATACCCCAGCACCAC
The DNA here is from genome assembly GCF_047496885.1 of Scyliorhinus torazame. Lineage (NCBI taxonomy): Eukaryota > Metazoa > Chordata > Chondrichthyes > Carcharhiniformes > Scyliorhinidae > Scyliorhinus > Scyliorhinus torazame. The sequence goes on along the minus strand of NC_092709.1, from coordinate 293,853,075 downwards.
ACCCCAGCACTATACCCAGCACCATACCCAGCACCATACCCAGCACCAAACCCAGCACCATACCCAGCACCATACCCCAGCACCATACCCCAGCACCATACCCCAGCACCATACCCAGCACCATACCCCAGCACCATACCCAGCACCGTAGCCCAGCACCATATCCCTGCACCATACCCCAGCACCACACCCCAGCACTATACCCAGCACCATACACTAGAACCATACCCAGCACCATACCCCAGCACCACACCCAGCACCTTACCCAGCACCATACCCCAGCACCACACCCCAGCACTATACCCAGCACCATACCCCAGCACCACACCCAGCACCACACCCAGCACCATACCCAGCAGCATACCCAGCACCATACACTAGAACCATACCCCAGCATCATACCCAGCACCATACCCCAGCACCATACCCAGCACCATACCCAGCACCATACCCAGCACCACACCCAGCACCATACCCAGCACCATACCCAGCACCATACCCAGCACCATACCCAGCACTATACCCAGCACCATATCCCAGCACCATACCCCAGCATCACACCCAGCACCTTACCCAGCACCTTACCCAGCACCATACCCCAGCACCACACCCAGCACCACACCCAGCACCATACGCAGCACCACACCCAGCACCATACCTAGCACCACACCCAGCACCACATCCAGCACCATACCCCAGCACCACACCCAGCACCACACCCCAGTGCCCTACCCCAGCACCACGCCCAGCACCACAGCCCAGCACTATACCCAGCACCATACCCCAGCACCATACCCAGCACCACACCCAGCACCATACCCAGCACCATACCCCAGCACCAAAGCCAGCACCACACCCCAGCACCATACCCCAGCACCAAACCCAGCACCATTCCCAGCACCACACCCAGCACCATACCCAGCACCATACTCAGCACCATACCCAGCACCATACCCAGCACCATACCCAGCACCATACCCAGCACCGTACCCCAGCACTATACCCAGCACCATACCCAGCACCACAACCCAGCACCAAACCCCAGCACCATACCCCAGCACCATACCCAGCACCGTACCCCAGCACCATACCCAGCACCACACCCAGCACCATATCCCAGCACCATACCCAGCACCACACCCAGCACCATACCCAGCACCATACTCAGCAGCGTACCCCAGCACCATACCCAGCACCATACCCAGCACCGTACCCCAGCACCATACCCAGCACTATACCCAGCACCATACCCAGCACCGTACCACAGCACCATACCCAGCACCATACCCAGCACCAAACCCAGCACCATACCCAGCACCATACACTAGAACCATACCCCAGCACCATACCCAGCACCATACCCAGCACCAAACCCAGCACCATACCCAGCACCATACACTAGAACCATACCCCAGCACCATACCCAGCACCATACCCCAGCACCACACCCAGCACCTTACCCAGCACCATACCCCAGCACCACACCCCAGCACTATACCCAGCACCATACCCAGCACCATACCCAGCACCATAACCCAGCACCATACCCAGCACCAAACCCAGCACCATACCCAGCACCATACCCCAGCACCATACCCCAGCACCATACCCAGCACCATACCCCAGCACCATACCCAGCACCGTAGCCCAGCACCATATCCCTGCACCATACCCCAGCACCACACCCCAGCACTATACCCAGCACCATACCCCAGCACCACACCCAGCACCACACCCAGCACCATACCCAGCAGCATACCCAGCACCATACACTAGAACCATACCCCAGCACCATACCCAGCACCATACCCCAGCACCACACCCAGCACCTTACCCAGCACCATACCCAGCACCATACCCCAGCACCACACCCCAGCACTATACCCAGCACCATACCCCAGCACCACACCCAGCACCACACCCAGCACCATACCCAGCAGCATACCCAGCACCATACACTAGAACCATACCCCAGCATCATACCCAGCACCATACCCCAGCACCATACCCAGCACTATACCCAGCATCACACCCAGCACCATACCCAGCACTATACCCAGCACCACACCCAGCACCATACCCAGCACTATACCCAGCACTATACCCAGCACCATAACCCAGCACCACACCCAGCACCATACCCAGCAGCATACCCAGCATCATACACTAGAACCATACCCCAGCATCATACCCAGCACCATACCCCAGCACCATACCCAGCACTATACCCAGCACCATACCCAGCACCATACCCAGCACTATACCCAGCACCATACCCAGCATCATACCCCAGCACCAAACCGAGCATCATACCCCAGCACCATACCCAGCACTATACCCAGCACCATCCCCAGCATCATACCCCAGCACCAAACCGAGCATCATACCCCAGCACCATACCCCAGCACCATACCCAGCACTATACCCAGCACCATACCCAGCATCATACCCCAGCACCATACCCCAGCACCATACCCAGCACTATACCCAGCACCATCCCCAGCATCATACCCCAGCACCATACCCAGCACCATACCCAGCATCATACCCCAGCACCATACCCCAGCACCATACCCAGCACTATACCCAGCACCATACCCAGCATCATACCCCAGCACCAAACCCAGCACCATACCCAGCACCGTAGCCCAGCACCATATCCCAGCACCATATCCCAGCACCATACCCCAGCACCACACCCAGCACCATACCCAGCATCATACCCCAGCACCAAACCCAGCATCATACCCAGCACCATACCCAGCAGCACACCCAGCACCACACCCAGCACCACACCCAGCACCACACCCAGCACCACCCCCAGCACCATACCCAGCACCACACCCAGCACCACACCCAGCACCACACCCCAGCACTATACCCAGCACCACACCCAGCACCATACCCAGCAGCACACCCAGCACCACACCCAGCACCACACCCAGCACCACACCCAGCACCACCCCCAGCACCATACCCAGCACCACACCCAGCACCACACCCAGCACCACCCCCAGCACCATACCCAGCATCATACCCCAGCACCAAACCCAGCATCATACCCCAGCACCATACCCAGCACCGTAGCCCAGCACCGTGGCCCAGCACCACACCCAGCAGCATACCCAGCAGCATACCCAGCACCATACCCAGCACTATACCCAGCACCATACCCAGCACCATACCCAGCACCATACCCAGCACCATACCCCAGCACCATACCCAGCACTATACCCAGCACCATACCCAGCACCATACCCAGTACTATACCCAGCACCATACCCCAGCACCATACCCCAGCACCACACCCAGCACCTTACCCAGCACCATAGCCCAGCACTATACCCAGCTCCATACCCCAGCACCACACCCAGCACCACACCCAGCACCATACCCAGCAGCATACCCAGCACCATACACTAGAACCATACCCCAGCACCATACCCCAGCACCATACCCAGCACTATACCCAGCACCATACCCAGCACCATACCCAGCACTATACCCAGCACCATACCCAGCATCATACCCCAGCACCAAACCCAGCATCATACCCCAGCACCATACCCAGCATCATACCCCAGCACCATACCCCAGCACCATACCCCAGCACCATAACCCAGCACCATACCCAGCACTATACCCAGCACCATACCCAGCATCATACCCCAGCACCAAACCCAGCACCATACCCAGCATCGTAGCCCAGCACCATTTCCCAGCACCATACCCCAGCACCACACCCAGCACCATACCCAGCACCATACCCAGCACCATACCCAGCATCATACCCCAGCACCAAACCCAGCACCGTAGCCCAGCACCATATCCCAGCACCATACCCAGCACCATACCCAGCACTATACCCAGCACCACACCCCAGCACCATACCCAGCACCACACCCAGCACCATACCCAGCACCAATCCCAGCACTATACCCAGCACCATACCCAGCACTATACCCAGCACCACACCCCAACACCATACCCAGCACCATACCCCAGCACCACACCCAGCACCACACCCAGCACCATACCCAGCACCATACCCAGCACCATACCCAGCACTATACCCAGCACCACACCCAGCACCATACCCAGCACCATACCCCAGCACTATACCCAGCACCATACCCCAGCACCACACCCAGCTCCACTTCCCACACCATACCCCAGCACCACACCCCAGCACCACACCCCAGAACCATACCATCCACCATACGAAAGTGCCCTAACCCAGCACCATACCCAAAACCCCTACCCAAACACACAACCCCAGCACCCTACCTCAGTGCCCTACCTCAGCATCTTACCCAGCACCCTACCGAAACACCCTACCAGGCACCTTACCTCAGCACCATAGCCATTGCTCGACACAGCACTTCACCCCAGCACCTTACCCAGCATCCTACCCCAGCACCTTACCCCAGCATCCTACCCAATGCTCTACACAGCATCTTCCCCCAGCATCCTGCCCCAGCATCCTACCCCACCACTCTACTCCAGCACCTTACCCCAGCATCCTACCCAGTGCTCTACACAGCACCTTACCCCAGCATCCTACCCCAGCATCCTACCCCACCACTCTACCCCAGAAGCTTCCCCCAGCATCCTACCCAGTGCTCTACACAGCACCTTTCCCCAGCATCCTACCCCAGCACCTTATCCCATTATCCTATTCCAGCACCTTACTCCAGCATCCTACCCCAGCACCTTACCTGAATCCCCTACGCAGTGCCCTACCCAGTACCATACCCAGCACCCTACCACAACACGTTCCCCAAACATCCTATCAAATATCCTACCCAATCCCCCTACGCCCTGCACCCTACCCTTACACCCATCCCACCACACCCTACCCCAGCACCTTACACAAACACCCAACCCAACACACCCTACCTCAGAACCCTGTCTCAGAATGCTTCTCCAACACCCTACACCAGCACCTCTCCCAAACAACCTACCCCATTCCCCTGCTCAAAAACACTATCCCAGCACTCTACCCAAGAACCCTACCTCAACACCTTACCCCGGCACCTTGCCCCAAAACCCTACCCCAACACCCTACCATGGCACCATACACCAGCACCTTATCCAAGCACCTTATCCCACCACTCTACCTCATTACGTTACCCCAAAACCCTCCCCAAACGCCCTATACAAATGCCCTACCCTCCACCCTACCCAAACACCATAGCCCAGCACCGTACCCTTGTACCCTGCCCCAGCACTCTACCCCAGCACCCGACCAAACTTCCTCCCCCAACACCCCACTCACCTACCTCAGTATCCACTCCAGCACCCTACCGCTGCTCGTTTCCTAAACACCCTTCCCCGGCACCCAGCCCCAGGACCCTGCCTCAGAACTCTGCGCCAGCACCCTACCCAAATACCCTGACTCAGCACCCTGACCCAAAGCCCTGACCCAGCACCCTGCCCCAGCACCAGTAATTTCCTTCACATGTATCAGTGGATATTTTCTCATCTCTCACACCAGCCACCTGCCTGCAGCAAATTAAGGATGATTCTGGCTGTGAATCTATATATAATAGTGGTTGAGACTAGCCAAATGTGTTTTCTCTAGAACCCTAACAGCCGATTGACAGAGGAATTTTATCATTCTTTTAGCATGAACCAGATTTGAAATGAGGGCCCGAATTCTCCTTCGTTGAGATTGAATGTTCTCCGCCTACGGGTTTCCCAGAAGCGTGGGGTGGCTTTAATGAGAACTTCCATTGACAAGCGGCGGGAGTAGCCAGTCCCATCACCAGCAGATGGCGCGTCGCCGAGAACTATGTAGTTGGGGGAGTGGCGAATCCAGCCCAAGGTATTGGATAGTTTTCAAAGCAGCAGACCACCCTGAAATATGAGGGCCAATTCCATGATTGAATGCTGCCAGTAAAGCAGAACGGAGCTCTCAGAGTGCTAGTCGGGAGATTGTGGGCCCATTGTATCTGATTGTGGAATTACCCTATGGTATTAGGCAGCAAAAAGCTATAACACAGTAGCTTCTTTGTATTGAACAAAACAAATTCTGTATTTTCTATGTGTGGTGACCAAATCAAGAAATCTATTTCATGTATAGCAAAAGGGACAGAGTTTTGATGAGTTTAATTTAATGTTTCTCCTGACATTTGGTGAGGAGAACTGGACCCTACAGATTTTTGGTTTCACTAAACTCCCTTGCCTGTATCTTATCACCATTCTTGTAGCAGGCACTGCAACAAGAAATGATCTTCGTCCAAAAGCAGAAATTGTCAGCCATTTTCTCATTAAATCTTAGCTGGAAAATGTGCCAGGTAGGTAGACAAAGCTTTGTTCTATATGTGGAAACATCATGGAGTGATGATAGGGCGTTTAGTGGGTTTATTGATCTTTCACTAACAAGTCTGCTCTCACAGAAGGAGGTGGAAGATGCTGGATGGGTGACCTCTGAACCTAAGGGAAACTGAAGGATAGGCCCATTAATATTGTGCTTTAACATTCAGGCCCAGTTGACAAGGATTTCCAGATTACTGCAGGAGAAAGCGACAGGGTTTACACAAGAGAAAGAAGCTTTGAGGTTGTTTTCCCTGTTCAACAAAATTGAGAAATTAAAAAAGCTTGTTGAAAGAGTTTGACAATGGATCATTTAAAATTTTCTACTTGTGATGAATACACAAATTAACGGAAGTCCAGAGGGAAACATATACTGCTGGATCCAGGTTTCTCTTCTCAGGAAAAATAAATGGTTTATATATTCAGAAGCATTTTTTAAACATTCGTGCGTTGGATGTGGACGTCATTGGCTGGGCCATCATTTATTACCCATTCCTAATTACCCACATTATGTTGGTGGTGAGCTGCATTCTTGAACCACTGAAGTCCATGGTGCTGTAGGAATACCCACAGTACTGTACCAGGATATTGACCTAACGACAGTTATAGCAGCCTTTTATTTTATTTACAAATTTTGGACAAATTCCATGAGTGCAGATGTTGAGAGGCCACATGCTGACGTGAAATACCGTTATCAGAGTGAAATGGCTAGCGGTCATACAGGTGACATCAGTCCCTTTTTAGTTCCAACCCCTTTTTCCTGAATGTTCTTTCCTGCTTCAAGTATTGATTCACTCCCTTTTGAAAGAAATAGATTGACTAGTAGCTTTCAAAATGGATTGGACACATACTTGTCGGACAAAGAATAGTGGGCTATGACGAAGGAGCAAGGAGTGGGGCGAACGAGCTGGTGCCGTCATAATAGGCCACAGGGTCGCCTTCTGTGTTTACGGTTTTATGATTCTATGATTTAAGTATTGTCTTTGGATTCTTTTGTATGCCTTCTACAATCCAGAGGAGTCTGTTCAAAAGATAGAGGTGCCCACTTCAGACACATGTTGGATATAGCCATACCTAATTTGGTGTTGGACTTTTGATTGTCCTGAAGGAGGTCATTTACAGGGTCCCAACCTTGTGTGGTTAAGGACAGGTACATCATAGCAGTGCATTGGGCAAGTGCAAGAACACAGGATGCCTGCACCCCCACTCCTGGTCACCACCATTCTGGTGTGATTTAGCTTATTGCTGAAAGGAAGAAAGGAGAGTGGAGATAGGGCTAACGGCACCTTACCCCATGCATGTATCGTCTTCAGTTTAATCCCTAATCTGGGTTTACCGAATGTAACCACCGGAAAGTAAGATGGGGAGGCCAGGAATGCCATGGCTTCATAGAAACTTACAGCATGAAAGGAGTCCATTTGGCCCAACGTGTTTGCACGCGTTGACAAGAAGCCATCCAGCCTACTTCCATTTTCCAGCTCTTGAATCATAGCCTCATTACAACACAAATTCCAGGTTACCTACAATATATATATGTATAGACCCAGTGACATTGGCTGGGCAGGTCTCGAGAATACTTAGTGAGTGAGGAAGGGGATCCTCTGGATGGATTACGTTGTGCCCTTGTTTTCCTCCTATCAAATCTGAGGAACTCTGGTTTCTTCGGCACAGAGAAGAGGAAAATCGAACCTATTCATTAAATATAATGTGTTAAACGGAAAGATAGCATTATTTTCTTTTTCGAATAGCTGACACTCTTTAGAAAGTAGAACAAAGGTTTCCAAGTGTGTCCCAATATTTGCTGAGGTGGTCGGTCCCCCATACAGGAAAATTAAATCGACGAGGGGGGTAACTTTGACTTTGAGTCTGTAAAAGTGTAGACGGGTCAATATCAGATCAGTCACTCCGTCACACATCTCTCCTGATTTTCATTTCCCAGTTTATTTCCACATTTAACAGGCAGCTTATCCAAACTAGCCTGCTTTACACAGTGGCCCACCGTCAAAATGACCCCCCACTGTGAAGCAAATGATCCATGATTTGAACTTTTCAATCTCCCTACATTTTGTAAACAATGCTGTTGGGTGTGCTTTTGTCGTTTGAAGAGTCAGATGTGGAAATTGCAGCATGCCCTGTCTCTCTCATTTTACGGTTGTTGTCTCATCAATGAGCCCTGAGGGAATGTAATTGTTGGCATCATTATTCCAGGATTTGGATTGCAGAAGTACAATAAATATTCATTTCAGATTTGAATATTCATAAAACTACCATTGGCTCTATTAACCCTTTATTGGTCGGTCATTGTGGATGCACGGGGGAATTTTTGTCAGGCTCAATTCCCATCAATTGTCAGGAATTGTCAATGCTAAAGACACAATGGGCCAGAAGAGGAATGAATGAGTGCTGTCATGATCATTGTCCACGTCATTGTATAACTCCCAATTGTTTTAATCTCTTGTGTAATAAGACCAAATGAGTTTATTTAATCCCATAACTTCATGCCCTACATCTCCTCCCTCTGACATTATCCATCCATCGCCATCAGATTTATTTATTTGTTGGCTTATAATATATCTTTCTGTATATTAATAAAGATATTTTCTGCAATGATACTGCATTTGGAACCAGCTCGGTTGTTTTTATAGAGCTCAACTGGCTTCAATCAGTGAGATGTGTATTAGCCGCCCATGGGGCCTTGCAGAACCCAGAGGTTAGCACAGGACGGCTATGGAGTGTGTACAGGCAGCCTTGAGATTACATAGTATTGGGAAAATAATTACATAGTATTACATAATAATCAGGAAAAGTGCATGTTGGTGTTTCTCCTCCACATAAGCCTTTTCTACCCTCCTTCCTCTCATCCTGTCAATATCAATGTAGGAGAGGAATAAAATGTTTTGTCAATGCTGGAAGTGTTCATTCAGAGTGGAGAGACAAAGAGGAAATGATATTTTGGGGGGGTGGGGGTCCGCGATGCACACCAAATAGATACAAACATTCTGCATTGCAGTGTGGTGGTCCAGTATTTTGTAACTCGAATGTACTGGAGTGAAACTTTTTGTTTACATTGTCATTGCTTGCAGTGAGCTGTCAATTTTAACCACGATGGGAAGAAGAGGTCAGGTACATTTTAGCAAAGAAAAAGGGAAAGCCACAATGAGACTCACCTTGGGTTCTCATAGTTTCCAATAGCCAGATACAAATGGTATTGACACAGGGCTGAGGTTAACCTGTCCAGTGTCTTGCTCAGCGTGTGCACAGGGGGTTGATAGAATGGAAGACAATAATAGGGAAACAAATATTTCTGTATAACAATAAATTCAGTAGATCATTCCTATCACTAACATGAAGCCACATTCCCATCTGCAAATGAAATGTTCAGGATCTGCATTTCACAATCATTTGTGTAACAAACATAGGGTCTTTTGGGGAATACTACAGTGTGGCAGTGTGGCCTCCCCTCCCCCTCCCCCCACTGCCCTCTCCAACTCAGTCGGCTGCTGCTGCTCTCTGTCTAGACTCACACATGGAGGATGGCGAACTCAGGTGAGCCCCTGGAAATCTGGCACCAGTAAAACTCTATGCCAGCATGTTTTGATGCCTTCAGGAGGAGGAGTGGAGAAAATTGGAAAAAAGTCCTGCTGTTTGAGTCTGGCTGTACAGCTACCCAACCCACTGATTGGGACCATCTGTTTACATACAGTTATGTCTGTGATCAAGACTGATAACAGCCAGAGTATCTCACCTTACATGGATGACACTTGGAGAAGTGTTAGATTGTCATTAAAAATAATTTCATACAGTATTGAATTTGTTGCCAGCCAGGGATTCAAAATAACTTTTCCCAGAGTTTATTTGAAATCATCGTCTTTGGGCTGTTATAAGGATGATGGTATTGGTTCAAATTTATTGGTATCACTCTTATCTCTCAGTCAGAAATTTAACATGCAAGCTGTGAATTTTCTCAAAGCTGGTCCGGCATCGCTGCTTTGCCTGTTTACACAGATACACAGCCGTCGGTCACACTTACATTGATAGAATGGGACCAACTTTGAGGAAATTCCTGGCTATAATCTCGGTTGACATTTCAGTACGGTCAGGGGCAATGTGGTTTTTTCAGTGGAATAATTTAGGACTTTGGCCGGTATTTTATGTTGCTTGGGCAGGTGCGTGCCCGACCTGGAAACACGGGAAGACGTCCCAATATCATTGCACACTCACGTGATATTTCAGACGGTGGGCAAGAGTCAGAAGCGCGCCGCCAATAATTAAGCGGGCAATTAAGCCCATTTAGGAATCAATTAAAAACCATTTTGCTTGGCCAACTGGCCAGCAGCCTTTATGTTTTTGCTACAACTTCAATCCAGGGTGGGGTGAAATGGTCAGGGTGAAATAAAATTTTGAACTTCTTGACAGAAGTTTTCTGAGTTCTGCTGTCAGGCATTTCAGTGTGCTGCCTCGACACAACATGCTGCACTCCTTCATCGCATTTAATTTGTACAGGTCTGCAGCTCCCTGAGACAACTCCACAGCAGCCTTGAAGGCACCCATAAGAAGCGTCAGCCGCACCCTCCCTTTTCTTGGCATCCGCCCTCTTTCCACACCCCGAGGCAACGGCGGGCCTCTCTCAGCAAGCGTTTGGTGCTGGCTGCCTATTAATCAGCCAGCCAACGTGAAACCACGCTCCGGGACTGATCACGGCTGGAAGGACACGTCATGTCCACTTCCCGGCCCACAGAGTGCGCATGCCCGACGAGCTCAAAATTGAGGCCTTTGAACCTACATCCTGTGTGTACATACTGTTCAGGTGAAAGGCCTCATGGTACTTTTGAGAGAAGAGACGAGGAGATATCCTGTTCACCATTTCTTGTTCAAACAATAACATTAAAAACAAATTGGTTTTTCTGTTTGTGGAGACGTTTCCAGGGGAAGAATATAATTGTTGTGCTTGTCCAAGGAACAACAGCGTGTGCGTTTCAAAAAATGCTTTTAAATCAGTTGTGGTGCAGCTTTGGGTCATCGTGAAAATATGATAAACAGAGAACAAATGCTAATTTTTCCCCCCTACTTTTAAAGAGTTCATGCACAAAACTGTAGGCTCTGCCCATTTGTCCCACAATTTACATGGTGGATAGACCTGTGCAATTTGAAACGTCACTAATCTAATAATAATAATCTTTATTGTCACAAGTAGGCTTACATTAACTCTGCAGTGAAGTTCCTGTGAAAAGCCCCTAGTCACCACATCCCAGCTCCTGTTTGGGTGCACAGAGGGAGAATTCAGAATGTCCAAATTACCTAATAGCCCGTCTTTCGGGACTTGTGGGAGAAAACCGGAGCACCTGGTGGAAACCCTTGCAGACATAGGGAGAACGTGCAGACTCTGCAGACAGTGACCCGAGCTGGGAATTGAACCTGGGACCCTGGCACTATGAAGCCACAGTGCGAACCACTATGCTACCGTGCTGCCCTTGATTTGAAGCAAATGATGCAAGTTTTCCGTGTGTTCTTTGGCAATTTAAAAACTGTAAACGGAGTGCAAAAATTAAAAATACAATTTTTTTGACATTTGCTTGGATGCTACAGGGATAACTATTAATGGGCAGGATTTTCCGTCTGTTCACAGCTGCGGGACTCTTTTGTTCCCGCTGCAGCGAATGGGAGATTTGGCTGAAGGCCAATGCTTCGTCCTCACTAGCAGCAGTAGCGGGACGGACTCATAATGGATAATCCCGGCCAAGGCTTTCAATCAATTCTCATCAACTGCAGAGCGAAAACGGCATTCCATCTCTCTCACGTCAGGCTTTCTTTATTCACTTGTGGGATATGGGCACTGCTAGGCCAGCATTCATTGCCTATCCATAATTGACCTTGAGAAGATGGTGAGCTGCCTTTTGTAGCTGCTGCAGTCCATGTGGTGTAGGTCCACCCATAGTGTCGTGAGGCAGGGAGTTCCAGGATTCCGACTGGCGACAGTGAAGAAACAGCGATGTAGTTCCAATTCAATTGGAGTATGGTTTGGAGTGCAACTTGCAGATGGTGATGTTTCTATGCATTTCCAGCCCTTGTTATGTAGTAGAGGTCATGGATTTGGAAGGTGGTGTCGAAGGAGTCTTGGTGAATTATCTGCTGCAGTGCACCTTGGAAATGGTACACACTGTTGCCGTATTGAGCTGGTGGTGGAGGAAGTGAATCTTTAAGGTGATGGGTTGATTTTTTCAGGATGGTGCCGAGCTTATTGAGTGTTGCTGGAGCTGCACTCATTCAAACATGTGGATAATATTCCATCACACTCCTGACTTATGCCTTGCAGAAGGTGGACAGGACTTGGAAGTCAGGTGGTGAGTTACCACAGAATCCCAGCCTCTGATCTGCACTTGAAACCATTGTTATGTGACTGGTCCAGTTCAGTTTCTGGTTAATGGCAAACTCCAGGATGTTGATAGTGGGGGATTTAGCAATAGTAATGACATTGAATATCAAGGGAGATATTTAGATTCTCCTTTGTCGACGCGGCGCTGGTCGGGGGCCATTGAAAGAGGCCCCCGTGGCGATTCACCGAGTGCAGCTGGCCGAGTTCCCGACGGCATGGATCTCTCATGGTTTCACCCTACGGGAACTCGGCGTGGCGGCTGCGGGGTGATCATTCATGGGGGGCCCTCCAGATGGCCAGGCTACCGATTGAGGGCCACCGAAACGAGGGCACGCGCGATCTGGGAGGGGGGACCTATGTTTTTGGTGCCGGTCCACGGTGTGGGTCGGCCATGTCACGCGGGACGGCCGATATACGCCGCCACTGTGCGGATGCGTGGAGACCCCCTACCGGAAATACAGGGCCCCGTATCAGCAGCCGAAGCTGTGAGGACGACTCCGGGGCCCTGTTAGCCCCTTGCAAATTGGAGAATCACCCTGGACTTTCTCCAGGTAAGTCCAAAGTGATTATTGTGTGTTTTTTCACGGGCGTGGGGACATAGCCCCATTATTGGAGAATCCCACCCAAGATCTCCAAGCCGGCATGGGAACAATGGCAGGAAAACTGGCGCAAAATGGCCACCGAATCCCCGTTTTGCTGTGGGCTAGTAGAGAGGCAGCGTAGAGCGCCAATATGGCCTGGAGAATTGCCGGGTCCGTGGCCGCGCATGCGCACGGGGAGGGCCTGTAGCGGCCGCGCTGTGCTTCATGGCGGATGCCGCTTGTGGACTTGGCCTGTGAAATAGTCTCCCCTTTGGCCGGCTTGCAGCCCCGGAACCCCGACCACAGTGCCACCAGCCCAAATATGTCCACTCCTGCCCGCAGATCGACCCTCCCCCAATTGTGGCGGCACTTGACTGAGTCCGCAGCTGCCAAGCTGAGTTCCCGCGGGTGAGACCACACGTGTCCCACGCCGTTGGGAACTCGGCCGGTCGGGAACGGAGCATCACAGGGCGGCCCTCAGCCAAGGTACGGAGGCCATGGATACGGTGTGCCTCATACTCGCCTTTTCAGAGGCCCCCGATTTCGGCATCATCGGGGATTCTCTGCCCCGTCGCCGAACGTGATTTTGCTGTCGGGGATCGGAGAATCCAGCCCCTGATCTGTTGCTCTGGGATTGCTTATCTCTATCTATTGTATGCTGCTTCTGTTTGACATGCAAGTGGTCCTGACTGGTAGCTTCACCAAGTTGACACCTCATATTTTGTTATGTCTGGAACTCTCCTGCACCCTTGACTGAAGCATGGTTGATCCCTGAGTTTGATGGTACTGGTCAATTAAGGAATATGCCGGGCCATGAGGTTACAGATTGTGGTTGAGGACAATTCTTCTGCTGCTGATGGCCAATAGCGCCTCATGGATGACCAGTTTGGAGTTGCTCGATCTGTTTGAAATCCATCCCATTTTGCATAATGATAGTGTCATACACCACAATTAGATACTTGATTTTGAACTTGGTAGTTAGTAACTGTACCTGTCACACACTGTGCCCTTTTTTCAGTAACGCATTTCTGTATTTCCTCCAAGGATGGGGGGTTGTACATGGAGCACAATTAGTTAATTTAGTTAACTAATTAGTTAATTTACTGATACAATAGTTTAAGGTGCAAATTCTGCCTCTAGGTGTAGTATAAGTGAATATGATGATCCCAGAAGAACCTACCTCAGCTATAATTTGTAGATCTAGAGTTTGGAGGCTACAGTTCCCAGCACACCTCATGACTTTCACACATGCGCCAGCCTATCTTATCTGGCCAGGAATCTGCCCTGCACACATGCACAGAAGAAAAAGAAGGAAAGCGAAACATGTGACCTGAAGAGGAGGACAATTGTGGAGAAGGGGTCCCAGGGAGCAGGATTCAGGGAGTGATACAGGGAGAAGGTTCCAAACAAGGAAGAAGGTCCCAAGCTAGGGAGCTGGGGAGAAAGAGGCCCCAGAAAAAGGTCCCCGGTAATGGACAAGGATAGATATCAGAAACAGATTGCGTTGAGTAAAATTGCATGTCAAACAACAGAAGCAGCATACAATAGACTAAGCAATCCCATACCAACGGATTAGATCTAAGAAATTCCTCCTCATCTCTGTTTTAAATGGATGGCCCCTTACTCTCCCAGAAGGGGAAGCAACTTTCATTCTCCATTGCGTCATGCTGGAGGGGTTCTCCGTTCCCTCTGCAGTGAATGGAGATTTGGCTGAGCGCCAAATTCTCTGTACTCACTGGCAGTAATAGCTGGGCAGACTCACAACAGAGAATCCAGCCTACCCTCTCAGTATCTACCCTCTCAAGCCTCCTGAAAATCCTATCTGTCTCAGTAGCTTGCTCTCTCACATGTGACTATTTCTCACCCGGTGTAACCCAGACAAGAGGGAGAAAATTATGATCATTAATGTGATCCTGGAATATCCATCAGGGACAATACTGATTACTTTGTCTGGTTACAAATTTCATCCCACCACCTATCTACTGGTAATCTCATTGGGTTAACTTGGCATAAGTGTAAGGCCCATTTAAGAATAGTTACTTGGGAAACATGACGGAGGATTGGAAGATACTTTTCTGCATATGAGTCATCACCTTAAAGAGAGGAAGGGAGAAAATTCAGAAAAAATAACAAAGAGATTCATTGCACTTGCCTCCCGCAAAGAAGCACTGTTTCACATGTTTAAATGAGTTTGTAAACTATCTCACACTTGTTCATCATAAATCTCTCACTCCCAGCATGGGCCTGCCCTCTCATTCTTGCTCTCTGTCTCTCCCTGTCTCTCTTTCTCTCTCTCTTTCTCAAGCTAGTGTGAAAAATTCAGGACAACCCTGCATGCTCTAATAGCTATACTAACAACCAAATATATATAATCAGTTGGGTTTATAACATGGTACAGTTATGCTTGCTTGAAAGTGACATTCATTCATATGCAACAACCCGATCTCTGCAAACAGTAGGAATATGTTTATGCTTGTTTCAAATTACTCAGAAGCTTAGGGAGCCGCTGGTTCCCCATCGTTTTTCCCTTGAGGAGGTGGTGGTATAGTGGTATTATGACTGGATTAGTACACCAGAGACCAGAGTAATGTTCTGGGGACGCAGGTTCAAATCCCACTGCTGCAGATAGTGAAATTTGAATTCAATAAAAATCTGGAATGAAAAGTCTAATGATGACCATTGTTGTAAAAATCCATCTGGTTCACTCATGTTTTTTAGGGAAGAAAATCTGCTGTCCTTACCCTGTCTGGCACAGATATGACTCCAGACCCACAGCATGCGGCAGCACAGTTGCACAGTGGTTAGCACAGTTGCTTCACAGCTCCAGGGGCCCAGGTTCGATTCCTGGCTTGGGTCACTGGCTGTGCGGAGTCTGCACATCCTCCCCGTGTGTGCGTGGGTTTCCTCCGGGTGCTCCGGTTTCCTCCCACAGTCCAAAGATGTGCAGGATAGATGGATTGGCCACGCTAAATTGCCCATAGTGTCCAAAAAAGGTTAGGTGGGATTTCTGGGTTACAGGGAGGCATGGGGCTTAGGTAGGGTGCTCTTTCCAAGAACCGGTGCAGACTCAATGGGCCAAATGGCCTCCTTCTGCACTGTTCAATTCCCATACTGGTCTCCATGAACAGGCTTCGGAATGAAGCGACTAGGGGCTTTTCACAGTAACTTCATTGAAGTCTACTTGTGACAATAAGCGATTATTATTATTAAGTACTATGATGCTATGTTGCAATGTGGTTGAATCTTGACTGCCCCCTCAAGGGCAATTAGGGATGGGCAATAAATGCTGGCACAGCCTGCAATGCCCATGACCCATGAACGAATAAAAAAAACCTCGGCCAAGCAGAGTTGACTTGCCAACCAATTAGCACCTTTTTCTCCGGTCGGAGACATTGTTGTGATTGTATGAAAGTTGACTTTCTTGTGTTTGTCCAGATAAGTGAACATGTCTCTTTTTTGAGCAAATACTGTTTCTTACTGAATGAACAAAGGCTAAAAGCTAACAATCAGAATACAGAGTGCTGAATTTTCCGGCCATTCTTGCCGGCAGGAAGATCCCGCCAATGCCGACCCCATGGCGGGTTTGCGGGTGGCAGAGGGTGTGGGCCATGAAAAATGGTGCAGATATTGGCAGGACCGGAAGATCCTACCAGCGATCAATGGCGGGCCGCGTCCGATATCGAAAAACCCGCCAAGGCTGGAGGTGGGTGGGAGGGGTGGGGTGGCGGGTGGGGGGGGATTACCACCCATGGACAAATCAAATCACAGAATTAGCACACATCAAGCTTGCGAGCAGAGGTGCTCCTGTCCATAGTCCTGCTTTTGTTGCAGGTAAATTTCCAAATCATTGGGGAAAGTAACAGCATCAAATAAAATGATGCTGAACAGCAGCTTTCGCACAACTTCCCAATTGTCACAATCTGGTTGCTAGAGAAACAGCCCATCAACATAAACGCAGAAGTTCCTGCAGCAGCAGGATTGGTTTGGGTCTGGAGAACCATTTACTGTAGCAGTGCTTCAATATAAATTCATTCCCTCCAAGGAATCTCACAAGCCAAAAGCTGCTTCACTCAATCAGTCTATCATTTTCTCGTGCAAACAAGTCCCAGCCATTTTGATTAAAATAGCAATCAGTTTTGAAGGCACTTTTTAAAGATTTTCAAGTGACTGTTCTTTCTTATGTGCACTGGATGTTAACAAGGGTGAAGAAACAGCAATAGCTTTAGTTTTATAGCTGGGCAGTTCAGATATGGGTTACAGCCCTTTCCCAGGGAGAGAAAAGGCATTTGCAATTTTTCCGTGACTCCTGTTTTGTTTTACGTATGCGTGGCAGTACACTTGAGCTCGCCAAACTTCACAAGGTGCAGATGGGGTGTGTGGACACCTCTTGGACTCCTTTATAATGTTAGTTCCAAAGCCTGTTTGGAAGTCGTTGTGGGCAACGCCCTGGCAGGAGGGAAAGGTTTGCTGTCCGTCTTTGAACAGTTGCGGCGTGTCAAAGCACATCTCAGCCTCCTGACAGCTGTGGCAAAAGGGAGCAATTTATTCCTGACAGCTTTAATAACACTATCAAATAATTTATGCAGAGCTTCTCTTGTGATAATTGGAAGATGGACATGCTCTGCATAAACTGCCAATAGCTTTTTTTTCTGTGAGGCCGCTGGCTTCTCAGCAAGCTGTACCTCAGGGGATAGCAGATTGCACCATTTTCAGCTGAGGGAAGAAGAATACAGGGCTGATTGGGACAAAGAGTCAAGCACTTAATAGGTCATCTGCCAGTGGACCTCAATACTGCTTTTGGACAAATAATGGAAGGCCTATTCTTTGAAGTGAACAAAGCTCAAGTTTTGGAATCTGTTTGGGAAAGAAATGTTCTTTCTAGCAACGATTACATGTTAATTGAAGAAGCTGAAAATATATTCTGTGTTTTAATGACTTAAGCATTTTGGATTCAAATAGATGGATACTGCCTTCAACACTGATAGATTAGTGAGTCGTGATTACAGCAGTGGGAAATTGAGCACGTTGCAGCATTCGGTACCATCAAATGTACTAAAATTGGAAAGAAATGAAGAAGATTATCTTGTGTGCTGCGCCAAGATGATATGAAAGTTTATTAAGTGGTCTGTATTTCAGCCATGCATTTCTTTTCTTCGATTTGCGTCTGTTATCTGCAACCGGAAGAAAAATGAACACAGTATGAAGAAGTATGAGTATCAAAAAATATCTTCTTTGCCCGCGGAGGCAGCTAACAGCAGAAAAGAGCCTTCCAATGTCAGGGAGCATATGGAAGTGTGAAGCTGCAATTTCTCTGCTGCCAGTTATCATTGTATGAGACTGTGAAAAGCTAACACTGGTGACTCTTTTTAAAAAAACAGATCTATTACTTGTCCCTGATTATGCCTCTGTGAACCACTTTGGGATATTTGTTCTACATTAAAGGTGCAATATAAATACAAGTCGTTGTTGTTGTTGGTATGCGGATCAAGGTGAAAAATAAATTGGCAAGCTGTAGAATATAAATTGGAAGCAGCAATCATTAATTCCTACCCTTGTCATGTTGCTCCTTGAATGCAACATCCGTATTGGACCACTAAGAAGTAGGTCCAGCCGCAAGACTGATCAGGGGTCCGAGTTAGAAGAAAAAGCTAGAGAACCGGGCCAGAAGAGTCTTTTAATGGCTCTTGTTAGTGGTGCTGGGCTGGGGAAGGATGACAGGCTCCCTTTGGGTTCCCAAATGATCTTGTGCTTGGAACAGTCACTTCATTGAAGGCACCCAGTGTCAGATAAATTGTTTCCAGGTCAGGTAGCGAAAAGTCAGGATGAGTCACATCAATGGGAGTAAAGGTTAATTACCAAACACCTGGGACATAATGAATGGTCATTCCATTCATTGGCCATTGCCCCCTTTAATTGCCTGACAACTATACTTATATAATCTTCTTTTCGCCATCAATATTTCAGCTGTTGTCTGATCAGCAGCAAATTCCCAGCAGCTCTGGTAAATTTGAATCCAGTTTAACATAGAACATAGAACGATACAGTGCAGTACAGGCCCTTCGGCCCACGATGTTGCGCCAAAACAAAAGCCATCTAACCTACACTATGCCATTATCATCCATATGTTTATCCAAGAAATTTTTAAATGCCCTCAATGTTGGCGAGTTCACTACTGTAGCTGGTAGGGCAGCACGGTAGCATGGTGGTTAGCACAATTGCTTCACAGCTCCAGGGTCCCAGGTTCGATTCCCGGCTTGGTCACTGTCTGTGCGGAGTCTGCACGTTCTCCCCGTGTGTGCGTGGGTTTCCTCCGGGTGCTCCGGTTTCCTCCCACAGTCCAAAGATGTGCAGGTTAGGTGGATTGGCCGTGCTAAATTGCCCTTAGTGTTGGGTGGGGTTACTGGGTTATGGGGATAGGGTGGAGGTGTGGGCTTAGGTAGGGTGCTCTTTCCAGGAGCCGGTGCAGACTCGATGGGCCGAATGGCCTCCTTCTGCACTGTAAATTCTACGATTCTACGATTCTACTCTTTGCGTAAAGAACCTACCTCTGACCTCTGTCCTATGTCTATTACCCCTCAGTTTAAAGCTATGTCCCCTCGTGCCAGCCATTTCCATCCGCGGGAGAAGGCTCTCACTGTCCACCCTATCCAACCCCCTGATCATTTTGTATGCCTCTATTAAGTCTCCTCTTAACCTTCTTCTCTCCAACGAAAACAACCTCAAGTCCATCAGCCTTTCCTCATAAGATTTTCCCTCCATACCAGGCAACATCCTGGTAAATCTCCTCTGCACCCGCTCCAAAGCCTCCACGTCCGTCCTATAATGTGGTGACCAGAACTGTACGCAATACTCCAAATGCGGCCGTACCAGAGTTCTGTACAGCTGCAACATGACCTCCTGACTCCGGAACTCAATCCCTCTACCAATAAAGGCCAACACTACATAGGCCTTCTTCACAACCCTATCAACCTGGGTGGCAACTTTCAGGGATCTATGTACATGGACACCTAGATCCCTCTGCGCATCCACACTTCCAAGAACTTTACCATTAGCCAAATATTCCGCATTCCTGTTATTCCTTCCAAAGTGAATCACCTCACACTTCTCTACATTAAACTCCATTTGCCACCTCTCAGCCCAGCTCTGCAGCTTATCTATATCCCTCTGTATCCTGCTACATCCTTCCACACTATCGACAACACCACCGACTTTAGTATCATCTGTAAATTTACTCACCCACCCTTCTGCGCCTTCCTCTAGGTCATTGATAAAAATGACAAACAGCAACGGCCCCAGAACAGATCCTTGTGGTACTCCACTTGTAACTGAACTCCATTCTGAACATTTCCCATCAACCACCACCCTCTGTCTTCTTTCAGCTAGCCAATTTCTGATCCACATCTCTAAATCACCCTCAATCCCCAGCCTCCGTATTTTCTGCAATAGCCTACCGTGGGGAACCTTATCAAACGCTTTGCTGAAATCCATATACACCACATCAACTGCTCTACCCTCGTCTACCTGTTCAGTCACCTTCTCAAAGAACTCGATAAGGTTTGTGAGGCATGACCTACCCTTCACAAAGCCATGCTGACTATCCCTGATCATATTATTCCTATCTAGATGATTATAAATCTTGTCTCTTATAATCCCCTCCAAGACTTTACCCACTACAGACGTGAGGCTCACCAGTCTATAGTTGCCGTGGGTTGTCTCTGCTCCCCTTTTTGAACAAAGGGACCACATTTGCTATCCTCCAGTCCTCTGGCACTATTCCTGTAGCCAATGATGACATAAAAATCAAAGCCAAAGGTCCAGCAATCTCTTCCCTGGCCTCCCAGAGAATCCTAGGATAAATCCCATCAGGACCCGGGGACTTATCTATTTTCAGCCTGTCCAGAATTGCCAACACCTCTTCCCTACGTACCTCAATGCCATCTATTCTATTAGCCTGGGTCTGAGCATTCTCCTCCACAACATTATCTTTTTCCTGAGTGAATACTGACGAAAAATATTGATTTAGTATCTCGCCTATCTCTTCAGACTCCACACACAACTTCCCATCCCTGTCCTTGACTGGTCCTACTCTTTTCCTAGTCATTCGCTTATTCCTGACATACCTATAGAAAGCTTTTGGGTTTTCCTTGATCCTACCTGCCAAACACTTCTCATGTCCCCTCCTTGCTCGTCTTAGCTCTCTCTTTAGATCCTTCCTCGCTACCTTGTAACTATCCATCGCCCCAACTGAAACTTCACACCTCATCTTCACATAGGCCTCCTTCTTCCTCTTAACAAGAGATTCCACTTCTTTGGTAAACCACGGTTCCCTCGCTCGACGCCTTCCGCCGTGCCTGACCGGTACATACTTATCAAGAACACGCAGTAGCTGATCCTTGAACAAGCTCCACTTATCCAGTGTGCCCAACACTTGCAGCCTACTTCTCCACCTTATCCCCCCCAAGTCACATCTAATGGCATCATAATTGCCCTTCCCCCAGCTATAACTCTTGCCCTGCGGTGTATACTTATCCCTTTCCATCATTAACGTAAACGTCACCGAATTGTGGTCACTGTCCCCAAAGTGCTCTCCTACCTCCAAATCCAACACCTGGCCTGGTTCATTACCCAAAACCAAATCCAACGTGGCCTCGCCTCTTGTTGGCCTGTCAATTTATTGTGTCAGGAAACCCTCCTGCACACACTGTACAAAAAACGACCCATCTAATGTACTCGAACTATATCTTTTCCAGTCAATATTTGGAAAGTTAAAGTCTCCCATAATAACTACCCTGTTACTTTCGCTCTTATCCAGGATCATTCTCGCCATCCTTTCCTCTACATCCCTAGAACTATTTGGAGGCCTATAGAATACTCCCAACAGGGTGACCTCTCCTTTCATGTTTCTAACCTCAGCCCATACTACCTCGGAAGATGAGTCCCCATCTAGCATCCTCTCCGCCACCGTAATACTGCTCTTGACTAGCAGCGCCACACCTCCCCCTCTTTTGCCTCCTTCTCTGAGCTTACTAAAACACCTAAACCCCGGAACCTGCAACATCCATTCCTGTCCCTGCTCTATCCATGTCTCCGAAATGGCCACAACATCGAAGTCCCAGGTACCAACCTATGCTGCCAGTTCCCCTACCTTATTTCGTATACTTCTGGCATTGAAGTAGACACACTTCAAACCACCTACCTGAACACTGGCTCCCTCCTGTGACGTCAAATCTGTGCTCCTGACCTCTATACTCTCATTCTCCCTTACCCTAAAACTACAATCCAGGTTCCCATGCCCCTGCTGCATTAGTTTAAACCCCCCCAAAGAGCACTAACAAATCTACCCCCCAGTATAATTATGCCCCTCAGGTTCAGATGTAGACCATCCTGTCTGTAGAGGTCCCACCTTCCCCAGAAAGAGCCCCAGTTATCCAGAAATCTGAATCCCTCCCGCCTGCACCATCGCTGTAACCACGTGTTTAATTGCTCTCTCTCCCTATTCCTCATCTCACTATCACGTGGCACGGGCAACAACCCAGAGATAACAACTCTGTTTGTTCTAGTTCTGAGCTTCCATCCTAGCTCCCTGAAAGCCTGCCTGACATCCTTGTCCCCTTTCCTACCTATGTCGTTAGTGCCAATGTGGACCACGACTTGGGGCTGCTCCCCCTCCCCCTAAGGACCCGGAAAACACGATCCGAGACATCACGTACCCTTGCACCTGGGAGGCAACATACCAAACGTGAGTCTCTCACGCTCCCACAAAATCTCCTATCTGTGCCCCTGACTATCGAGTCCCCAATTACTAATGCTCTGCTCCTCTCCCCCCTTCCCTTCTGAGCAACAGGGACAGACTCCGTGCCAGAGGCCCGTACCCCATGGCTTACCCCTGGTAAGTCCCCCCCCCCCACAAGTATCCAAAGCGGTATACTTGTTTCTCAGGGGAACGACCGCAGGGGATCCCTGCACTGACTGCTTTTTCCCAGTCCCTCTTACGGTTACCCACCTATCTCCAATCTTTGGTGTAACTAATTCCCTGAAGCTGCTATCTATGACCCCTTCTGCCTCCCGAATGATCCGAAGTTCTTCCAACTCCAGCTCCAGTTCCCTAACTCGGTCTTGGAGGAGCTGGAGATGGCAGCACTTCCTGCAGGTAAAATCAGCAGGGACACTAACGGCATCCCTCACCTCAAACATCCTGCAGGAGGAACATTGCACTCCCTTCCCTGTCATCCCTTTAACTTCCAACCAAGATCTGGCTAACAACTAAATTAAATCAAAAAAAATAATAATAATAAAATATGGTACTTACTTCACACCAATGGGTTTTATTATTAGGTTAGAGGAGGAGGGCGGGTGGGAGACACTACACGTGTAGTGTCTCGGGTTTCCTCTCCACCAGAATTTATTGGTGAGGGTCTTCCCAGAAGTCCGCGGGTCGAACTTCCTGTTCCCGCCTTAAACACTAAAATTTAAAAAAAACAGCAAAGAGGGACCGAAAACGGGACCAGGTAAGTGTTTACCACTGAAATTGACTAGCCTGCTCCTGTGAAGGTCTCCCAGAAATCACTAATGCACCGCTCCCGCTGAAATCGACTGGCCTGCTCCTGCAAAGACAAGTGTTTTTAAAGGAGAAACTTACCTCCCAGATATCACTTGCGCACTGCTCCCGCTGAAATTGACTAGCCTGCTCCGCTCTCGCTGAAATCGACTGGCCAGCTGCTGCAAAGACAAGTGTTTTAAAGGAGGAACTTACCTCCCAGAAATCACTTGCGCACTGCTCCCGCTGAAATTGACTAGCCTGCTCCGCTCCCGCTGAAATCGACTGGCCTGCTCCTGCAAAGACAAGTGTTTTTAAAGGAGAAACTTACCTCCCAGAAATCACTTGCGCACTGCTCCCGCTGAAATTGACTAGCCTGCTCCGCTCCCGCTGAAATCGACTCCAGTTTGTTTGAAGTTTACCTGCAGCAGTGCAGCACAGAATATGGAATGAACAGCTTGTGCTTCAATTTGTCTTGTACTGTCACCTGTGTCAATATTCTTTTCATCGGCGAACTTGTTTAATTCCTTAAGGTTTTCTGGTCCCAATGCTGCGCCGTCAAGTGATGTTTATTGTAGCTTACAGTTTTTCTTTTAGAATCACACATGTTTTAAATTTGCTGCCAAGCAATAGACCAACTCCCCAAAGTACCATTTAGGTATGCTCAGTGAAGATCTTAAACCATGGATTTAAACGATAGCTTGTGCCAGATAAGCTAATTGCAAGCTGTGTGACAAGAGGAGCACTCCAACCAGCCTCAACTACTGCAAAGAAGGCAGTAACATCAGCCAGGTGCCTTATTCTGGGAACTCTTTCTACAAATGCTATGTACATACATAGATGTATGTGGTGATGATGGGGCAGGGCTTGGCCATGTTGCGATTTGGCATGGCAGCACAGTGATTAACATTGTTGCTTCACAGCGCCAGGGACCCGGGTTCGATTCCCGGCTTGGGTTACTGTGTCCCCCGTGTCTGTGTGGATTTCCTCCGGGTGCTCTTGTTTCTTCCCACAAGTCCCAAAAGACGTGCTTGGTAGGTGAATTGGACACTCTGAATTCTCCCTCAGTGTACCCGAACAGGCGCCGGAGTGTGGCGACCAGAGGATTTTCACAGTAACTTCATTGCATTGCTAATGTAAGCCTACATGTGACACTAATAAAGATTATTATTATTATTATTCCTGAAGTCAAATAGCTTGTAGATATAATGTAGACTAGACTGGCAAATGAAGAACAGCTGCTTGGTGAAGTATTGGAGGGCTGACAAATCCTGTCAAACTGTAGCCTCAAGAGCAAATACCTTCCGGAGGAGAAGAACTGAAAGAGCCTCTAATCAGCTTTTCATTGTAGCTTTCAGGTCATGACAAAATGTCATGCCTTAATTTAAATCTCCAACTATCCAATGTCCCCATCAATAAATCCCAGTGTTCAAAAGTTCACAGTCTTCAACAAACAACATAGATGACACTGCTTGCCTTTGAAATAATCTGATCTATTAGATGGTGACACCGTTATTTAAGGAGCATGGTAATGCTTGTACCAGCCAGATGAGAAGGATTGAATTGGCTTCCTCGGTTGGCCATAATAAAGGTTTAATTTTATTTTTCACGAGGAGATGCCTTTCCAAATCAGAATATATTTAATAATTTAAGCTTTGAACAATAAGGAGCCAGTCAAACAAGGTTTTCTTGAGTCAAAGAAAGAGCAAATATTTATTAACTAATCTTTATTAGTGTCACAAGTAGGCTTACATTAACACTGCAATGAAGTTACTGTGGAAATCCACCAGTCGCCACACTCCGGCACCTGTTCGTGTACACACAGGGAGAATTCAGAATGTCCAATTCATCTAACAGCACGTCTTTCGGGACTTGTGGGAGGAAACCGGAACACCCGAAGGAAACCCACACAGACACAGGGAGAACGTGAAGACTCCGCACAGACAGTGACTCAAGAGGGAATCGAACCCGGAACCCTGGCGCTGTGAAGCAACAGTGGTACCCACTGTGCTACCGTGCCACCCTACTAAAGATGGAAATTATAATAAAAATGTGATGTTGCACACACGTATCAGAAATAATATAAGTTGGAATCCAATTTTTAAAAAGTTGAAATAACATGGGGGCGATTCTCCGAGCCCCTCGCCGGGCCGGAGAATTGCTGCAACTGCGCCACGACGCCCCGAAGGCGGCGTGCGATTCTCCGAGGTGTGGAGAATTGGTGCCATTTGCGCCGCCGCATTTTGCACGGTGCCGGCCGCTGGAATTGGTGGGGCCGTCAATTCTCTGGCCCGGATGGGCCGAGCGGCCGTGCCGATACGACAGAGTCCCGCCGGCGCCGTTCACCCCTGGTCGTTGCCGGCGGGAACTCTGCGCGAACGGCAGGGGGCGGCCTGTGGGGGCGGGGAGGGGGGGGAGGGGGCTCCTTCACCGGGGGTGGCCTCCGATGGGGTCTGGCCCGCGATCGGGGCCCACCGATCGGCGGGCCGGCCTCTCCCTCTCAGGCCTACTTTCTGGCGCGGCCGGCCCCTGACACCGCCGCCATGTTGAGTCGGGGCCGGCGCGCTAAAGAAGTTCCCCGTGCATGCTCAGGTTGGCGCGGCCCAACTGCGTATGCGCGGGTTGGCTCGCCGCCCATTTGGCGCCGCGAAAGGTGGCTGGAGTGACATGAACTGGCCCCCTGTGGGGGCCTGAATCGGTCGTACCCGGGCCCGGTTCGTGCCATCGTGAAATGCGACGGCGTTCACGACGGCGCGAACACTTGGGCTCCATATTGGAGAATCGCCCCCCATATGTTTAAATGTTCTTTGATTGTCCTTGAGGGGTAGATTTTTTAATATTGCGGCCGATTTGGATTAGCTATTTTCGCGAATGCGGTCATGTGTAGACGGTGTTGCAATTATTACGAGATCTTGGTTTGCTGGTAGGTTTCTCGTAGAGTTGGCTTCTGAAGTGGGCAATACAAAAGAGAGAGAGACCAGCTTTTTGCCCTTTTCCTCTGCTGAAAACATTCTGGCACTTTCTTTCTGTGTAGCTGTAGTCTTGCCCTAAAATGCTTTACCCATTGTGTATTTCCATGGGGTTTTGGGTGGGCCTGTCTGTGGCAGCCATTGTTTCAGTGACCAGTACATTGCATTTCAATGACTCCTTCTTAGACAGTAACGAGTTTGGATGGGTCTCTGAATTATAGGAAAGATTTTTCTCTCTTTGCGCTCTACTGAGTGAGATGTGTTTGTTTCTCACGTTCATTCTGGAAGATTCCCTTGCATTTTAAATAGTTTGTTCTGTCTCATTTCAAATTGTATAATTTCCAGTCAATCGAAACTTGAACAGTCAAAAATGAAATGGTATAACCTTGTGACCAGCAGGATCAAGGACTTCAATCACGTTCATTCAGAGCGGGGTGGGGGAGGAGGGTGGCATAGGTTCCAGAACAGAACTCTGAGGTACCCATTCAGTGCCTTCAACCTTTGAAGATTATAAATGTCAAGTTATTTGACAATGAAATGTGTTTCCCCCACAATAGACTAGTGCACCAAGTGGTATAACACTAAGCTAAAACGCTATAACACTACACACAGCTACATCACTGAGCTAAGCTATGTTTGATTCTGAGCTGACTTAACTACTGGGCACTACAGCCAACTCGGTTACCCTGGCCTAAGAAGGAGGAGAAAAAAAAATCAGCACGTGATTCTGCCCTTAATCACTTCATTAAGCTTTGCAGGAGGGAAGGCCTGTGTTTAGCTTTCTACCATGAAATAACCTGTCGAGCCTCACTGTCTAGGCCCACTACCTAAAAATGGTTAGTCGGGTGAGATTCCAGAGGGCTGCCAGTGCCTGAGGACCTGTACGCTAGCAAGGGTTGCGTATTTCAGAGATGACTAACAAATTGGAAAAGC
Source organism: Scyliorhinus torazame (assembly GCF_047496885.1). Taxonomy (NCBI): domain Eukaryota; kingdom Metazoa; phylum Chordata; class Chondrichthyes; order Carcharhiniformes; family Scyliorhinidae; genus Scyliorhinus; species Scyliorhinus torazame. The sequence continues at coordinate 293,825,364 of NC_092709.1, read as the reverse complement.
AACATTTGTGTTTACTTTTTAGTAATTTAAATTATGGGTTACAAATGCACGATTTAGAAGAGCAACACGGTAGCACAGTGTAGCACAGGTAGCACAGGTAGTACTGTTGCTTCGCAGCTCCAGGGTCAATTCCTGGCTTGGGCCACTGTCTGTGTGGAGTCTGCACGTTCTCCCTGTGTCTGCGTGGGTTTCGTCCCACAAGTCTCGAAAGATGTGCTGTTAGGTGAATTGGATATTCTGAATTCTCCCTCTGTGTACCTGAACAGGTGCCGGAATGTGGCGACTAGGGGTTTTAACAGTAGCTTTAGTGTTGATGTAAGTTTAGCAGTAACTTTAGTAAGCCTACTTGTGACAATAAAGATTATAAGAAGAAATAATTCCTGTGAATAGAATGACACAAAGAGATTATCTCCAATTATAGATAATACGTATATATTTGTACATTTTAGTCTTGTTATTTCTTGAGTTTTGTTGTCTACATGATTAAGAACATGTTTAATGAATTCCCATGTGCCTGCTTTGGGAACGATAATATCTGTGGTTCATCTTCATGTACTCTGTGCAATATTGAGAAACAGCTGGTCCAAGTTACTGGATGCACTGTCCTCTGAGGTGGCTCTGTGATGTGAAAGGACAAAGTGCCTTTGACGCAGAATGTAGGCCCTTTTGTAGCTCTTGATGTGCTGCATTGAAAAAAAGTTCCAACTGGTTGTAGAGGTATTTCGGATGCTATTCTCCCATGCCGCCAGTCCGCCCACACAGCCACATGTTCCATGCTGGACTGTTGAAAAACCATGGGTTATATTCCTCTCCCCAAGGTGCTGAGAGAACAGACTGGAAATTTGAGTGAAGAAATCAGCAGGATGTGCATCAGACTTGTGTCCAAGATCCCAAAGTGTGCTCCTGGTGCATGAAGCTCTGCATCAGATGCTGATTTCTTCACTCAGGGTTAACTGCTTCTGTTCCAATAATTTTATTAACCTTTTGATTACTGTGGAAGATTCTGTTAAGCTCCAGAAGGTGTCAATGAGTGTACACTGCTGCCCATGTATATTGCATATGAATATTCTTACATTAAACTACATAACGAGTTAGATAGGATCGATAGAACAGAAATAGGCCATTTGGCACAACAGCTCTATGCTGATCTTAATGCTGCACTCAAGTTGGCCCCCATCCCACCCTATCATCATATCCTTCTAAGGATATTATAATGGCAAACCACTTACAGCAGACTAAACTTCAAATCCATTGAACTTGATTAATAATCTATTGCTGACAATAGACATTTATGTAATTTTAATCAGACGATTATTGTCCGTGTTGTGAGCCATTAATTTGGCTTTGGATCCCGGATTAACCATATCCTTTCCTAATTAGCGTGTCTGTGCTTGGCTGGCTTGCAGCTTGTTGGATCAGTTGTGCAAGGGCTGGAGAGCAGCTGAATGGTTGCTGAGCTTCAGATCAGCTGATCTTGGGTTGCAGTAAAGCTGGGATTGCCTGACCTGCAGTACATCTGATCACCGAGTGGGAAACTGCATTCAAATTCCATATCAGTTGCAGCTCGCACACCGTGAGCTTTCATTGGTCTCCAATTCCAATACAGCTTCTGCTCAGCTCATCCAGGGAATCTTTCTGGTCTCACGGGGCAGGCTTCGAGGTGGGAGAAAGATGCATTAGATCAGCAGCAGCAAAGGGCCCAACTGCGAAGAAACGTCCATTGTCAATCTCCCCAGCTACCAAGTAGGCCAGCTTCCAACAGGTGCCTGGTGGGAACTAGTCAGCAGCTGACCTCGGCTCTCCCCTCCATGGCCTTGCAGCTGTAGTCACGTTTTATTGAATTGAAATTAATACCGCTTCGGAGAGCATTTTAAGATGCAGGTATCCATCTTCTGATGCAGGTATCCATCTTCTGACTGCTTCTTGTAGGATGCACAGTTGCTTGCATCTCCTGCTCCTCAAATACCTATGTCTTGCTCTTGCAGCGACAGTATATATGTGGCTGGCCCAGTTCAGTTTCCGGTTATTGATAATCTGCAGAATATTGATGGTGGAAGATTCATTGATGGTGATGCCCTTGAATGTCAAGGGAAGGTAATTGGACTCTCTTTTGTTGAAGATGGTCATTGCCTGGCACTTACGTGGCAAGAATGTTGCTTGACACCTGTCAGTCCAATCCGGAATGTTGTTCAGGTTTGCTGCATGGTGGCATGGGCTATTTCATTGTCTGAGGAGTTGTGTTGGAATTAAACACTGCAATTATCAAAACATCCCCACTTTTGACCTTGTGATGGAGAGGATATCATTGATGGAACACCTGAAGATGGTTGAACCTAGGACACTACACTGAGGAACTTCTACAATCTGTTCTGGGACTGAGATAATTGATTTCCAATGCCCACAATTATCTTCCTCCAACCAGTGGAGAGATTCCCCTGATTCAATTTTGCTACTACTCCTTGATGCCATACTTAGTCTTGATGGCAAAGGCAGTCACTTTCACCTCACCTCTAGAATTCAGCTCTTTTGTCCACTTTTGGACCAAGGCTATAAGATCAAGAGCTGATTTAAGCCGTCCTGGTAGAACCCACACTGAACATCAATGAGCAGGGTATTGCTGTGTGAATGCTGCTTGAAAGCATTATAAACAACATCTCTCATTATTTTACTGACAATTGAGAGCAGACTGAAGGTTTGATAATTGGTTGGATTGGATTTGTCCTTGTATTTTGTGGACAGGACATACCTGGACAACTTTCCACTCTGCAGGGTAGATGCCAGTGTTGTAAATGTGTTGGAACTGCTTGCTCAGAGGCATAACTAGTTCTGGAACACAGGTATTCAGTAATACAGCCAAGACACTATTGGGGCTCAAAGCCTTTGTTGTATTAAGTACCCTAGTCTCAGCTTTTATGTCCATGATAGGAATATGTATTGGGTGAAGCAGAGGCAGACTTCCATTGCCATGGAGAGGGTGCCCTGATCACAATTAATTTTCTGTCTTTAGAGTCATATTGTGCTGGATGTAAGGCCCCTGACTTTGCTGAAGAGTATTACTAAAGACAGATTCTCAATGCTAACCGAAAATTGGGATTTTTGTATGTCACGACCCAAGGATTAAAACTGGTAAACAGAAAGGAAGTACTTTGATTTCCATCATGACTTTAATGACCTCAAGACATCCCAAAGTGGTTTACAACCAACCAAGTAGGTTTAAAGTGTCATCACTGTTGTAATATAACAGAGCAACCAATTTGTGCAAACTGTGATAAATGACCAGATAATGGGCTGGATTTTCCGTTCCCTCAGACCCGTTTGTCGATGGCAAGCCATTCGCTGGCGGCGGGATTCTATCTTCCTGCCACTTGTCAATGGGATTTCCTGTTGAAATCAAATCACCCCACGCCACTGCGAAACATGCGGGCGGAAGTGCACTCCTGGTGGGAAATGTGAATCACAATGGCTGGAGAATTCTGGCCAATGTGTTTTTAGTCATGTCGGTTGGTTGAGAACTCTTATTGACCACGAGTTACCCCTTTCCCCTTTTACATTCACCTGAGAGGGAAGACAATGCCTCGGTTTTCGCATCTCATTCAAAAGACAGCACCTCAGAAGTGTGAGCCCAAATATTTCTGCTAAGTCTCTATAATTGGACTTGATCCCACAACCTTCTGACTCAACAGTTAAATCTGTGCCAAGTGAACCCTGCTGACACTTCTGAAGTTAATCATTGATACATCGCTTACCCCTATCCTGTCATTACCATAATATTTACTGAAAAAAGATAAAGATGACTGGGCGATCCAGGACTTTCCCCCCCGTGATCAGAATTTGAATCTAACACATATGAATGTCTTTCTTCCCTATCGGTGTGAAATAGTTGCGTGAAAACCTCAACTTATTTCTTTATGGATTGGAATCCGCTGTGTAAACACCTGTGATTTGTCATCAATTGCCCTTAAATTGGCAGTGGGACTTTAGTGGATATTGGTTGTGGGCTGGAGAAAATGAATGAAATGAAATGAAAATCGCTTATTGTCACAAGTAGGCTTCAATGAAGTTACTGTGAAATGGAACCTTACTATGCAGATAGTATTGCGATTCCGGATCAGACCCCAACAATGGCTGAGATACTGGACAGAAACCTCAATATTTTGTTTTAATTTTGTAAGACTGAGGAAAGGATACCTCGCTCTAGGAGTGATTTCTGGCAAACAGAGATACGATGGGCGGGATTCTCCCAGCTCTGGGCCCGGCCGGAGAATCCCCGCAAACGGGCCACGCCGCCCCGACGCCAGAACGCAATTCTCCGCAGAGCGGAGAATCGGCACCATTGGCGCCGGTGTGGTAGGAGGGCGCCAGTCACGGGCCGCTCCACGCGGCCGGCCCGCCGATTTTCCGGCCCGCATGGGCCGAGCGGCCGTAAGAAAAGAGCCGTGTAACGCCGCCGCCGTTCTAACCTGCTCTGGGCCGGCGGGACCTCGCCGTGTAAGGGTCGGGTGGCGGCCTTTGGTGGGGGAGGGGGGGGGTCCGACCCAGGGTGGGGCCTCCGATGTGGCCTGGCCCGCGATCGGGGCCCATCGATCAGCGGGCTGGCCTCTGTGGCTGGCGGCCTCTTTCCGACATGCCGGCCCCTGCAGTCTTGTGCCATGTTGCGTCAGGGCCGGCGCGTTGAAGGAGGCCACTGAGCATGCGCGCGCTGGCGCCACTGCGCATGTCCTCATTGGTATTGACGCAACTGCGCATGTGCAGATCCTGCGGCGCACAGTTCGCACCGGAATCTGCAGCTGGAGCGGCGCAAACTGCTCCAGCGCTGTGCTGGCCCCCTATAGGAGCCAGAATTAGTCGTGGGAGAGGCCCGTTCACGCCATCGTAAAACGCAACAACGTTTACGATGGCGTGGACACTCTGCCTGGGATTGCAGAATCCGGCCCGTTATATTGAAACAAACTTTATTACTAACACCCAGTATTAAAATATCTTTAACATCACACAAGAAAATAACTTCTAATGACCCCTAATCAATACAGTGGCACAGTAACCAATAACTGCTATCTTTATTTTCACTCGAACAACAAAACCATTTCAGCCCTCAATCCACTTTTAAATACAGTGAGCACTCTGGAATACCTGCTGTGCAGAGATGTTTGCATGCACGACTTTTGAGAAAGATCTTTTGATACTGCTTTAAAGGAAAGACCTAATCCTTAATCCAAACAAAACGCCATTAGCCCAAACCTTTACAATGCCCTAATCTCATCCCTGGCTCCTTTAAAAAAAAAGTTCAGACCAGAATTTTTTTAAAGTGCAGTAGTCTATGACTGCAATAGTCATACACACACTAAACCAGGCTTTTAACCATTACTGAACCAAATATCTATAATACAATACATCCGGTGGCACAGTGGTTAGCATTGCTGCCTTACAGCACCAGGGATTGGGTGACTATGTGGAGTTTGCATGTTCCAACTGTGTCTGTGTGGGTTTACTCCGGGTGCTCCGGTTTCCTCCCACAGTCCAAAGATGTGAAGATTAGGTGGATTAGCCATGCTAAATTGGCCCTTTAGCGTGCTGTGGCAAGAATAAGGTTGGGTATTGGGCTGGGTAGGGTGGTCTTTCAAAGGGTCGGTGCAGACTCAATGGGCCGAATGGCCTCTTTCTGCACTGTAGGGATTCTATAATTCTGTGGTCACACTAGGCTAAGGAAAATTTGTGAGTGCTGAATGGTGACGCTGTGTTTACTAAATAGAAAATTGTTCCATAGCCCATTGCCACCCTCCCCTGAACAAGTGCACATTTTACCAATATAAAATTACATAGATGGAAACGTCTGCACAGCAAGTTGCATTTTTCCATGCTGAAACGTGTCAATTTGGTTGCAGGGAAGGCAATTTGCATTAGAATGTATTCCCATGTAATTTGTTTTTCTGTATACTTCCAAAGTCTTTGTGAATAAAAGCACAAGTTGTTCAGGCACAGAGCCACACACATGCAAAAATGACACAGGTTCTATTCCTGGTCTTTACTGAATTATCTAATAGCAACCGTTAGGCAAGGTACCTGGGACATGGTGACAAAAAGAAAGTCCATGAAAGTTTCCACGCCATTTCTATCAAATGATCCTGATAGGAATGTGTGGGTGATGGAAAGCAGCTCGGAAGAAGGAAGAAAACCCGGGTTCGCCGTTGAATGAGAAGGCCAGCAAAAGCGCTGAAAAGATGGCGGATGCCGGACCGCATGGTGGGGTCGCACTACTTACGGTGGAAAAGATGACTGAGTTGATGGCGGTGGAGCTGGAAAAGCAGTTTGCGAGGCACATGGAGGCTTTGAGGAAGGAGATGGCGGTCACATTGAAATCATTGGTGGAGGAGGCAATCGCCCCGGTGAGGGTAGCTGTGGCAAAGACATCGGCCGAGGTGAGAGAGCAGGGTGAGAAGATGAAGGAAGTGGAGGAGGCCGTGTCCAGCACAGCGACCAGCTCACCTTGATGGGGGCCGAGCTGCGGAGAGTGGTGGAGGTCAACAGAGGACTCCGAGCAAAGCTCGAGGACTTTGAGAACCGCTTGAGACGGCACAATCTGAGAATTGTGGGCTTGCCCGAAGGGACAGAGGGCCCAAGGCCAACAGAGTACTTCGCTAAGAAATTGGTGGAGCTGATGGGGGAGAATGAGAACCCCACCCTGTACGAGCTGGACCGAGCTCATCGGTCATTAAGGCCGAAGCCCAAGGTGAATGAGCCGCCAAGAGCAGTAATTATCTGCTTCCATAAGTACTGCATGAAGAAGAAGGTATTAAGCTGGGCGAAGCAGAAGCGCAAGGTGCAGTGGGATGGTACTGGAGTTCGGTTCTATCAGGACTTGACGGTGGAGTTGGCAAAAAGACGAGCGGCGTTCGGGCGAGTGAAGGCGGCACTGTACAAAAAGGGGGTGCGATTTGGTGTGGTGTACCCGGCAAAGCTAAGGGTGACGTATGATGCCAAAGACTTTTATTTCGAGACAGTGGAGGCGGCTGAGGCGTTCGTGAGGGCGGAAGGCTTGGGACAGACGTGAGGAGCGGAGCTGAAAGAGAGACTGTAGACTGTGATTGGGGAGCTGGAAAATGTATAAATGCCATAACTTTCTTTTTACTGACGTGTATTGTAAATTACTTCTCTTCACATTGTTACAGAGTTCAAGTTATTAGTTGGGTTGTTTGGCATTCTGTGTTGCGATGGTTATATCTTATTTTAGTGAATTGTATGGGTATGATTGTTGTTTTTGTTTTTTCTTTCTCTGGGACTGGGTGGGAGGGGACGGTATATCTTGGGGGGGGGGGAGCCACCCGCGCTCGCTAACTAAAGTCGGCTAGTGAACGGAGGTGAGGTGAGAGGTAGGCTGCGGACATTAGAGTCTGGTTAGCAGGTTTTGATGGGCCTATGAGGCGAGCGAGGGGGGGAGGGGAAGGGATTGATGCTGGGAACTGTTTTTTCGAGAGGAAATGTGGGGGTTCTTTGGGAGGGGGGGAAGGGGTTCGATGTTAATAATGGATAGGAGCGGGTCAGGCTCATGGGGCAGGGCCTGGTGGTATGATGATGGTGGATAAGAGGGGTTGGGGGGGTGAGAGAACCCCAGTTAGGATAATCACGTGGAACGTGAGGGGGTTAGGAGGTCCGGTCAAGAGGTCAAGGGTGCTTGCGCATCTTAAAAGTTTGAAAGCCGACGTAGCAATGCTGCAGGAGACTCACTTGAGGGTAAAAGACCAGGTGAGACTGAAAAAGGGCTGGGTTAGTCAGGTGTTTCACTCTGGATTTGACGGAAGGCCTCGAGGGGTAGTGGTGATGGTCAGCAAAAGAGTACGCTTCTAGGTGGAGAAGGTGGTGGCAGATCAGGGGGGTAGATATGTGATTGTGACAGGGGTGCTGGAGGGGAGGTTAGTGGCGATGTTAAGTGTATACGGCCCCAATTGGGATGATGTGGGATTCGCAAAGAAGGTGTTTGGGGCCATCCCCGCCTTGGACACACGCAAACTGATAGTGGGGGGGATTGGAACTTGGTGCAGGAGCCAAGGTTGGACAGGTCACGGCCACGTTCGCTGGTCCCATCATGGGGGGGGGGGCGAAGGTGTTGGCTGGGCTAATGCTGGAAATGGGAGGGGTGGACCCTTGGAGGTTTCTGCACCCGAGGGAGCGGGAGTACTCGTTTTTCTCAGCAGTCCATAAGGTATATTCGCGGATCGACTTTTTCGTGGTGGGGAAGGCTTTGCTGGGGTTAAGGGGTCGGAATACTCGGCAATTGCAGTGTCAGATCATGCTCCGCATTGGGAGGATATGGTGCTGGAGAAGAGGGTAGCACAGACACCGGGATGGAAAATGGATGTGGGACTTTTGGGGGACCAAGTGTTCTGTGACAAAATTGAAAAGGTACTTAAGGAATATTTAGGTTTCAGCTGTACGGGTGAGGTGTCGAAGGCGGTCGTCTGGGAGGCTCTAAAGGCAGTGGTGAGGGGGGAGGTGATCTCGTTTAAGGCCAGGGTGGACAAAGAGGAGAGGTTGGAGCGGCAGAGGGTAATAGATGAGATGTTGGAGGTAGCTAGGAGGTATGCAGAGGATGGGGACCCAGTTGGGGGAGGGGGACAGGGCTACATTAGAAGGAACGATAGTGGAGCAGGAGATAAAGGATGCGATTGGGAGGATGCAGTCGGGGAAGGTGGCAGGGCCGGATGGGTTTCCGGTGGAATATTATAAAAAATTCAAGGATAAGCTGGCACCCCTGATGGTGGGGATGTTTGAAGAGGCGATAGGGAACGGGGTGTTGCCACAAAATTTGGGGCAGTTATCGATTTCCCTGTTGCTAAAAAAAGATTAGGATCCGACGGAGTGTGGGTCGTATAGGCCCATAGCACTTCTGAATGTGGACGAAAAAGTATTGGCGAAGTAGGCTGGAGGAGTGCCTCCCGAAGGTGATAGGTGAAGATCAGACGGGGTTCGTGAGAGGGAGGCAGCTCTTTTCAAACATTAGAAGGGTATTGAACGTCATTATGGCACCGGCAGAGGGGAAGGAAACAGAGGTGATTGTGGCATTGGACGCTCAGAAGGCGTTCGACCGGGAAGAATGGGGGTACTTGATGGCAGTTCTGGAGCGGTTTGGGATTGGACCAAGATTTGTGGACTGGGTAAAGCTATTATATAAGGAGCCGAGGGCGAGTGTCCGCACAAACAACATCAGCTTGAGATACTTTTCTCTCCACTGTGGGACTAGGCAGGGATGTCCTATGTCCCCCTGCTGTTTGCACTCGCGATTGAGCCGTTGGCCATCGCATTAAGAAGTTCGGGGGTATGGAAAGGAATAGTGCAGGGGGGAATAGAGCATAGGGTGTCCTTGTATGCCGATGACTTGCTGTTATACGTGTCGGAACCGAGTGTGTCGATAGGGGGAATATTGGAGCTGCTTCGAGTGTTTGGGGCTTTCTCGGGATACAAACTAAATCTCGACAAGAGTGAGTATTTTGTGGTGTCTCGGCCGGGGGTGGGGGCAGTGGTGGGGGGGCTCCCATTCTGTAGGGCAGGGACTCACTTTAGGTACCTGGGGGTGCAGGTTGCCCGATAGTTGGGGGGCTCCGTAGGTACAACATTTCTAGTTTGGTGGGGACAGTGAAAGCTAACCTGGCAAGGGGGGATGGTCTCTCTCTGTCACTGGCGGGTCGGGTACAGGCTGTTAAAATGAACGTGTTGCCACGATTTCTGTTTATTTTTCAATGCCTGCCGATTTTCCGCTGAAGGCTTTTTTCAGAGAGATTGAGGGAAGGATTACGTCGTTCATATGGCGAGGGAAGGTGGCCAGAGTTAGAAAGGTGCTGCTACAGAGGGGAAGGCAGGCAGGGGGTTTGGGTCTTCCGAACCTGATGTATTACTACTGGGCGGCGAATGTGGAGAAGGTGCGGAGCTGGGTCAGAGGGGTTGATTCCAAGTGGGTCAGAATGGAGGAGAGTTTGTGCAGGGGGTCGGGATTGAAAGCGCTAGCAACAGCGCCGCTCCCGATAGCTCCGGGGAAGTACTCAGGGAGTCCGGTAATAAAAGCTTCATTGAGAATTTGTAGGCAGTTTTGCCAACACTTCGGGATGGGGGCAGGGTCAAGGGAAATGCCGATTCGGGGGAACCACAGATTTAAGCCAGGGAGGTGGGATGGAAATTTTCGGAAATGGGAGAAGAAAGGGATTAAGACACCTAAGATTTGTTTCTTAGGGGTCGGTTTGCAGGATTGAAGGAGCTGGAAGCGAATTATGGGCTGGAACAGGGGGAAATGTTTAGATACATGCAGGTTCGAGATTTTGCCAGAAAGGAGATACAGAGCTTCCCAGAGGAACCAGCCTCCACATTGCTGGAAGAGGTGCTGACGACAGGGGGACTGCAGAAGGGGGTAGTGTCAGCGGTTTACGGAGCTATTTTGGAAGAGGATAAGGCACCACTGGAAGGGATCAAAGCAAAGTGGGAGGAAGAGTTGGGAGAAAATATGGAGGCGGGGTACTGGTGTGAGGTACTCCGGAGAGTGAATGCCTCCACCTCGTGTGCGAGGTTGGGGCTGATACAGCTGAAGGTGGTATACAGAGCACACCTCACGAGGCGATGATGAGCTGATTCTTTGAAGGAGTAGAAGATGTGTATGAACGTTGCGGGGGGAGTGGGGGCGCTAATCACATTCATATGTTTTGGTCCTGTCCAAAGCTAGAAGATTACTGGAAGGAGGTTTTTAGGGTAATGTCTAAAGTGGTGCACGTAAAACTGGACCCGGGTTCTCGGGTGGCCATATTCGGGGTGTCAGACCAGCCAGGGTTGGAAACGGGTGCGGTGGCAGATGTTGTAGCCTTCGCCTCGCTGATCGCCCGAAGGTGGATCCTGATCGGTTGGAGAGCAACCTCTCCACCCTGTGCCCTGGTGTGGCCGGGGGACCTGTTGGAATTCTTGACTCTTGAGAACGTTAAGTTTGAACTGAGGGGAAAGATGGAGGTGTTCTACAATTCATGGGCATTATTCATTATGCACTTTCAAGAACTGGATAACATCGAACATTAGTTGGGGGGGTGGATGGGAGGGTTGGGGGGGGGACTGTATGTGTTAATGGCGACTATGGGTGCTTCCTGATTCCTTTTTGTTATTTGTTTTTGTGAACATGCGGGCTAATGTTTGGGGTTTGGTGGGAGGATTGAGATCGTTGTGATTTATATGGAGATTGACATATTTGTTACTGATTATTGTTTATTGTTGGTGGGTGTAAATTTGGGAGAAAATGTGAAAAAGGAGGAGAATAAAGAAATATTTAAAAAACGGAATGTGTGGGTGATGGATGAAGACTGGATAGGACTTGGATTTAATATAATCCATCATTGGATGCTCATGGGTGAGATATCAAATTGGTGGCTGGTGTCGATTGAATTGTACCCAGGTGAGGTTTAGGAGAGCAGGAAACAATTCTGTCAAATCTGTCCAAGTTGATGCAATCATACATAATACTTCAAGAAAAATGTGCGGGGTGACTGCGTGTGTGTGTGAGAAAGAGTGGGCTATGTGTGTGTGAGAGAGAGCAGGGTGAGTGTATGTGAGAGAGTGGGGTGAGTGTGTGTGTCTGTGAGTGAGTGAGCTGAGTGTGTGTGAGAGAGAGAGAGGGGTGAGTGTGTGTGTGAGAGAGGGGTGAGTGTGGGTGAGAGAGAGAGGGCTGAGTGTGTGGGTGAGAGAGAGCGGGGTGAGTGTGGGTGAGAGAGAAAGCGGGGTGAGTGTGGGTGAGAGAGAGAGTGGGGTGAGTGTGGGTGAGAGAGAGAGCGGGGTGAGTGTGTGTGTGAGAGAGAGCAAGGCGAGTGTGTGGGTGAGAGAGAGCAGGGTGAGTGTGTGTGTGAGAGAGGGGTGAGTGTGGGTGAGAGAGAGAGCGGGGTGTGTGTGTGTGAGAGAGCAGGGTGAGTGTGTGGGTGAGAGAGAGCGGGGTGAGTGTGGGTGAGAGAGAGAGGAGTGAATGTATGTGTGAGAGAGAGCTGGGTGAGTGTGTGGGTGAGAGAGAGCGGGGTGAGTGTGGGTGAGAGAGAAAGCGGGGTGAGTGGGTGAGAGAGAGAGCGGGGTGAGTGTGAGTGAGAGAGAGAGCGGGGCGAGTGTGTGTGTGAGAGAGAGCAGGGTGAGTGTGTGGGTGAGAGAGAGCAGGGTGAGTGTGTGGGTGAGAGAGAGCGGGGTGAGTGTGGGTGAGAGAGAGCGGGGTGAGTGTGGGTGAGAGAGAGCTGGATGAGTGTGTGTGTGAGGGAGAGCAGGGTGAATGTGTGGGTGAGAGAGAGAGCGGGGTGAGTGTGTGTGTGTGAGAGAGAGCGGGGTGAGTGTGTGTGTGAGAGAGAGCAGGGTGAGGTGTGTGTGTGAGAGAGAGCGGGATGAGTGTGTGCGTGAGAGAGCGGGGTGAGTGTGTGTGTCTGAGAGTGAGCGGGGTGAGTGTGTGTGTGTGAGAGTGCGGGGTGAGTGTGTGTGTGAGAGAGTGGGGTGAGTGTGTTAGCACAATCAATCACTCAGGAGACGAGATGAGAAGGAGTCAGTTTTTTCGTCAGTATTCACTCAGGAAAAAGATAATGTTGTGGAGGAGAATGCTGAGTCCCAGGCTATTAGAATAGATGACATTGAGGTACGTAGGGAAGAGGAGTTGGCAATTCTGGACAGGCTGAAAATAGATAAGTCCCCGGGGCCTGATGGGATTTATCCTAGGATTCTCTGGGAAGCCAGGGAAGAGATTGCTGGGCCTTTGGCTTTGATTTTTATGTCATCATTGGCTACAGGAATAGTGCCAGAGGACTGGAGGATAGCAAATGTGGTCCCTTTGTTCAAGAAGGGGAGTAGAGACAACCCCGGCAACTATAGACCGGTGAGCCTCACGTCTGTTGTGGGTGAAGTCTTGGAGGGGATTATAAGAGACAAGATTTATAATCATCTAGATAGGAATAATATGATTAGGGATAGTCAGCATGGCTTTGTGAAGGGTAGGTCATGCCTCACAAACCTTATCGAGTTCTTTGAGAAGTTGACTGAACAGGTAGTCAAGGGTAGAGCAGTTGATGTGGTGCATATGGATTTCAGTAAAGCGTTTGATAAGGTACCCCACGGTAGGCTATTGCAGAAAATACGGAGGCTGGGGATTGAGGGTGATTTAGAGATGTGGATCAGAAATTGGCTAGCTGAAAGAAGACAGAGGGTGGCGGTTGATGGGAAATGTTCAGAATGGAGTTCAGTTACAAGTGGCGTACCACAAGGATCTGTTCTGGGGCCGTTGCTGTTTTCTCATTTTTATCAATGACCTAGAGGAGCGCACAGAAGGGTGGGTGAGTAAATTTGCAGACGACACTAAAGTCGGTGGTGTTGTCGACAGTGCGGAAGGATGTAGCAGGTTACAGAGGGACATAGATAAGCTGCAGAGCTGGGCTGAGAGGTGGCAAATGGAGTTAAATGTTGAGAAGTGTGAGGTGATTCACTTTGGAAGGAATAACAGGAATGCGGAATATTTGGCTAATGCTAAAGTTCTTGGAAGTGTGGATGAGCAGAGGGATCTAGGTGTCCATGTACATAGATCCCTGAACATTGCCACCCAGGTTGATAGGGTTGTGAAGAAGGCCTATGGAGTGTTGGCCTTTATTGGTAGAGGGATTGAGTTCCGGAGTCATGAGATCATGTTGCAGCTGCACAAAACTCTGGTACGGCCGCATTTGGAGTATTGCGTACAGTTCTGGTCACCGCATTATAGGAAGGTCGTGGAAGCTTTGGAGCGGGTGCAGAGGAGATTTACCAGGATGTTGCCTGGTATGGAGGGAAAATCTTATGAGGAAAGGCTGATGGACTTGAGGTTGTTTTCGTTAGAGAGAAGAAGGTTAAGAGGAGACTTAATAGAGGCACACAAAATGATCAGGGGGTTAGATAGGGTGGATACAAAGAACAAAGAACAAAGAAATGTACAGCACAGGAACAGGCCCTTCGGCCCTCCAAGCCCGTGCCGACCATACTGCCCGACTAAACTACAATCTTCTACACTCCCTGGGTCCGTATCCTTCTATTCCCATCCTATTCATATATTTGTCAAGATGCCCCTTAAATGTCCCTATCGTCCCTGCTTCCACTACCTCCTCCGGTAGCGGGTTCCAGGTACCCACTACCCTCTGCGTAAAAAACTTGCCTCGTACATCTACTCTAAACCTTGCCCCGCTCACCTTAAACCTATGCCCCCTAGTAATTGACCCCTCTACCCTGGGGAAAAGCCTCTGACTATCCACTCTGTCTATGCCCCTCATAATTTTGTATACCTCTATCAGGTCGCCCCTCAACCTCCTTCGTTCCAGTGAAAACAAACCGAGTTTATTCAATCGCTCCTCATAGCTTATGCCCTCCATACCAGGCAACATTCTGGTAAATCTCTTCTGCACCCTCTCTAAAGCCTCCACATCCTTCTGGTAGTGTGGCGACCAGAATTGAACACTATACTCCAAGTGTGGCCTAACTAAGGTTCTGTACAGCTGCAACATGACTTGCCAATTCTTATACTCAATGCCCCGGCCAATGAAGGCAAGCATGCCGTATGCCTTCTTGACTACCTTCTCCACCTGTGTTGCCCCTTTCAATGACCCGTGGACCTGTACTCCTAGATTTCTTTGACTTTCAATACTCTTGAGGGTTCTACCATTCACTGTATATTCCCTCCCTGCATTAGACCTTCCAAAATGCATTACCTCACATTTGTCCGGATTAAACTCCATCTGCCATCTCTCCGCCCAAGTCTCCAGACAATCTAAATCCTGCTGTATCCTCAGACAGTCCTCATCGCTATCCGCAATTCCACCAACCTTTGTGTCATCTGCAAACTTACTAATCAGACCAGTTACAGTGATAGTGAGAGCTTTCTCCCCCGGATGGAAATGGCTAGCACAAGGGGACATAGCCTTAAACTGAGGGGTAATAGATATAGGACAGAGGTCAGAGGTAGGTTCTTTACGCAAATAGTGGAATGCCCTACCTGCAACAGTAGTGAACTCGCCAACATTGAGGGCATTTAAAAGTTTATTGGATAAGCATATGGATGATAATGGCATAGTGTAGGTTAGATGGCTTTTGTTTTTTGACTTCCCATGTCGGTGCAACATCGTGGGCCGAAGGGCCTGTACTGCGCTGTATCGTTCTATGTTCTATGTTCTATGAGTCAATCAATGGCTTTATTACACAGACATGTTCTCCAGCAGCGCAGTTACAGAATGCGGCTGCTGGGAGAATCCGGGCTCTTATACTCCACCTTACTAGGTGGAGCCAGAAGGCGACTGATCCAATCGGGACCCAGCATCTATCCACCAATAGCTTCTCGGCATCACAGGGTACCGCAATACCCCTAATGCATACCACCACAGTGTGTGCGTGTGAGAGAGAGCGGGGTGAGTGTGTGTGCGAGAGAGCAGGGTGAGTGTGTGTGAGAGAAAGAGAGCAGGGTGAATGGGTGAGCGTGAGATAGCGGGGTGAGTGTGTGTGTGTGTGAGAGAGAGCGGGGTGAGTGAGTGTGTGAGAGAGAGCGGGGTGAGTGTGTGTGTCTGAGAGTGAGCGGGGTGAGTGTGTGTGAGAGAGAGAGCGGGGTGAGTGTGTGCGAGAGAGCGGGGTGAGTGTGTGTGTGTGTGAGAGAGAGCAGGGTGAGTGTGTGTGAGAGAGAGCAGGGTGAGTGTGTGCGTGAGAGAGCGGGGTGAGTATGTGTGAGAGAGTGCGGGGTGTGTGTGTGGGTGAGAGTGAGTGGGTGAGAGAGAGCAGGGTGAGTGTGTGTGTGAGAGAGAGAGAGAGGGGTGAGTGTGTGTGCGTGAGAGAGCGGGGTGAGTGTGTGTGTGAGAGAGAGCGGGGTGAGTGTGTGTGAGAGAGAGCGGGGTGAGTGTGTGTGTCTGAGAGTGAGCGGGGTGAGTGTATGTGAGAGAGAGCTGGGTGAGTGTGTGTGTGAGAGAGCGGGGTGTGTGTGAGTGTGAGAGAGTGGGGTGAGTGTGTGTGTGAGAGAGCGGGGTGAGTGTGAGTGTGAGAGAGCGGGGTGAGTGTGTCTGTGAGAGAGTGGGGTGAATGTGTGTAGCACAATCAATCACTCAGGAGACGAGATGAGGAGGAGTCAATCGATGGCTTTATTACACAGACTTACCCAGCAGCACAGTTACAGAATGCGGCTGCTGGGAGAACCCGGGCTCTTATACTCCGCCTTACTAGGTGGAGCCAGAAGGCGGATGATCCAATCGGGACCCGGCACCTATCCACCAATAGCTTCTCGGCATCACAGGGTACCGCAATACCCCTAATGTATACCACCACAGTGTGTGTGTGTGAGAGAGAGCGGGGTGAGTGTGTGTGTGTGAGAAGGCGGGGTGAGTGTGTGTGAGAGAGCGGTGTGAGTGTGTGTGTGAGAGGGAGAGCGGGGTGAGTTTGTCTGTGAGAGAGCGGGGTGAGTGTGAGTGTGAGAGAGAGCGGGGTGAGAGTGTGTGTGAGAGAGCGGGGTGAGTGTGTGTGTATGTGAGAGCGGGGTGAGTGTGTGTGAGAGAGAGTGCGGGTGTGTGTGTGAGTGAGAGAGAGCGGGGTGAGTGTGTGTGTGTGAGAGAGAGAGTGGG
Organism: Scyliorhinus torazame; assembly: GCF_047496885.1. Lineage (NCBI taxonomy): Eukaryota > Metazoa > Chordata > Chondrichthyes > Carcharhiniformes > Scyliorhinidae > Scyliorhinus > Scyliorhinus torazame. The sequence goes on along the minus strand of NC_092709.1, from coordinate 293,808,769 downwards.
ATGAGTGTGTGAGAGAGTGAGCGGGGTGAGTGTGTGTGTGTATGTGAGAGAGATCAGGGTGAGTGTGTGTGTGTGTGAGAGAGAGTGGGATGAGTGTATGAGAGAGTGAACGGGGTGAGTGTGTGTGTGTGTGTGTGTGTGTGTGTGTGAGAGAGCGGGGTGAGTGTGTGTGTGTGAGAGAGAGAGTGGGATGACTGTGTGAGAGAGTGAGCAGGGTGAGTGTGTGTGTGAATGTGAGAGAGAGCGGGGTGAGTGTGTGAGAGAGTGAGCGGGGTGAGTGTGTGTGCGTGAGAGAGCAGGGTGAGTGTGTGTGGGTGAGAGAGCAGGGTGAGTGTGTGCATGAGAGAGCAGGGTGAGTGTGTGTGGGTGAGAGAGCAGGGTGAGTGTGTGTGTGAGAGAGCAGGGTGAGTGTGTGTGGGTGAGAGAGCAGGGTGAGTGTGTGCGTAAAAGAGCGGGGTGAGTGTGTGTGTGTGAGAGACGGGTGAGTGTGTGCGTGAGAGAGCAGGGTGAGTGTGAGTGAGAGAGAGCGGGGTGAGTGTGTGTGTGTGAGAGCGGGGTGAGTGTGTGTGGGAGAGAGAGCGGGGTGTATGTGTGCGTGAGAGAGCGGGGTGAGTGTGTGTGGGTGAGAGAGCAGGGTGAGTGTGTGTGTGAGAGAGCAGGGTGAGTGTGTGTGGGTGAGAGAGCAGGGTGAGTGTGTGCGTAAGAGAGCGGGGTGAGTGTGTGTGTGAGAGACGGGTGAGTGTGTGCGTGAGAGAGCAGGGTGAGTGTGAGTGAGAGAGAGCGGGGTGAGTGTGTGAGAGCGGGGTGAGTGTGTGGGTGAGAGAGAGCGGGGTGAGTGGGTGAGAGAGAGAGCGGGTTGTGTGTGTGAGAGAGAGCGGGGTGAGTGTGTGTGTATGTGAGAGGGTGGGGTGAGTGTGTGAGAGAGAGTGGGGTGAGTGTGTGTGTATGTGAGAGGGCGGGGTGAGTGTGTGCGAGAGACCAGGGTGAGTGTGTGTGTGTATGTGAGAGAGCGGGGTGAGTGTGTGTGTGAGAGAGAGAGAGCGGGGTGTATGTGCGAGTGAGAGAGAGCGGGGTGAGTGTGTGTGTGTGAGAGAGAGAGTGGGATGTGTGTGTGAGAGAGCGAGCGGTGTGAGTGTGTGTGTGTGTGTATGTGAGAGAGCGGGGTGAGTGCGTGAGAGAGTGAGCGGGGTGAGTGTGTGTGAGAGAGAGAGCGGGGTGAGTGTGTGTGAGAGAGAGTGCGGGTGAGTATGTGAGAGAGAGAGTGGGGTGAGTGTGTGTGAGAGCGAGCAGGGTGAGTGTGTGTGAGAGAGAGCAGGGTGAGTGTGTGTGTGTGTATATGTGAGAGCGGGGTGAGTGAGTGTGTATGTGAGAGAGCGGGGTGAGTGTGTGAGTGAGAGAGAGCGGGGTGTATATGTGGGTGAGAGAGACCGGGGTGAGTGTGTGTGTGTATGTGAGAGAGCGGGGTGAGTGTGTGTGAGAGAGAGAGCGGGGTGTGTGTGTGGGTGAGAGAGAGCGGGGTGAGTGGGTGAGAGAGAGAGCGGGTTGTGTGTGTGAGAGAGAGCGGGGTGAGTGTGTGTGTATGTGAGAGGGTGGGGTGAGTGTGTGAGTGAGAGAGAGCGGGGTGTATATGTGGGTGAGAGAGACCGGGGTGAGTGTGTGTGTGTATGTGAGAGAGCGGGGTGAGTGTGTGTGAGAGAGAGAGCGGGGTGTGTGTGTGGGTGAGAGAGAGCGAGGTGAGTGTGTGTGTGTGTGTGTGTATGTGAGAGAGCGGGGTGAGTGTGTGTGTGTGTCTGAGAGTAAGCGGGGTGAGTGTGTGTGAGAGAGAGAGCGGGGTGTGTGTGTGGGTGAGCGAGAGCGAGGTGAGTGTGTGTGTATGTGAGAGAGCGGGGTGTGTGTGTCTGAGAGTAAGTGGGGTGAGTGTGTGTGAGAGAGAGAGCGGGGTGTATATGTGGGTGAGAGAGTCCGGGGTGAGTGTGTGTGAGAGGGAGCGGGCTGAGTGTGTGTGTGAGAGAGAGGGGTGAGTGTGTGTCTGAGAGTAAGCGGGGTGAGTGTGTGTGAGAGAGAGAGGGGTGAGTGTGTGTCTGAGAGTAAGCGGGGTGAGTGTGTGTGAGAGAGAGAGGGGTGAGTGTGTGTCTGAGAGTAAGCGGGGTGAGTGTGTGTATGTGAGAGAGCGGGGTGTGTGTGTGTGAGAGGGAGCGGGCTGAGTGTGTGTGTGAGAGAGGGGTGAGTGTGTGTGAGAGAGAGGGGGGTGAGTGAGCGGTCCACGGCGTTCCAGCTGCTGATATCGGCGTGAACTGGGCGCCGTGGGATCCGGGCATGCGCAGTGGCTTCCTTCAATGCGCCGGCTCCGACGCAACGTGGCGCAGGACTGCAGGGGCCGGCATGGAAGAAAGGAGGCCGCCAGCCAGAGAGGCCGGCCCGCCGATCGGTGGGCCCCGAGCGCGGGCTAGGCCACATCGGAGGCCCCACCCCCCCGGGTTCGGACACCCCCTCCCCCCCCACCCCACCGGCCGCCCCCCCGATCATTCCACGCTGAGTTGCCGCCGACTGAGAGCAGGTGTGGACGGCACCGGCGGGCCGCGCCGTTTTTACGACGGCCACTCGGCCCATCCCGGGGCAAGAATCACGCGTAGAGCAGCCCCCGATCGGCGCCGTGTCAACCACGCTCTGCGGAGAATCGCGTGCCGGCATCCGACCGGCGTGGTGCAATTCACGCTGGTAGCGGGGATTCTCCGGTATCCTGCCCGGAGTTCCCTGATGCTCTTGGATGTGACTCGGGTTTCCTTGGCTGAAAAGGTTTAGGAACGCCTGAAATAGGGCAAACTTTTTGATTATATTGTGAAATTGGGGTGAAGGGTCAAGCAACATTCTGCAGGGCATCAGGTCTGAAAACTGTAACAGAGAAATTTGGGTACATCAAGCAGCCATGACTAGGTGATCCGAAGAGTGGATTATAAGACCTCACATTTTGGAGGCGGAAGGCAAGACTGAAGAAAGTAAGGAGTTTATATAATAGAGAACACAGTACAATCAATTTTCATCAGAGAAATTGGAGAGAAGGTTTTGAGGGCCACGAAGAATCCAGCACAAGTTTGTAGAATAGAAAGAAATAACTTTATTTACAATTACATAACTCCCTTGCTGTTCCTTCTTCTCTAGCTGGTTCCATACTGGCCAGCTCTATTTATGCAGGGATTCTGCTAATGATTCTCCGCCCCCCCCTCCCCTCATTAAGGAAGCTCATACTCCCTCAGGATTGTGGGATTGCATTAGTCCCCAGCCAGTGGTAAGCAGGCAGGTTATAACATCCCCCCCCCCCCCAAAGTCCAAGGAATCCACCGAACACCCTGGCGAAGGAGGGCGTCGGACCCGTTTTGCCGCAGGCCGGATACCATTTGCATGAGGCGGTGGATCAGGCGGTGCGTAACGAGACAGAGAACGGTGCTTCAGTGATGAACGACGTAACGGTTCTACATCCAAGGCCCGTGGGACCGACGACTCCCCCTCTGAGGTGTCCTGTGTCTCCATCTCGGAGTCGGAGACCAAAGCCCCCGTCATCTTGCCGTCCCTATCTCCACGCGGTTCTGCAATGACCTGCTCAGGCTTTGAATGCGGCGCCAGAGGAAGATCGTGAGGAATACCCTCCACTGTGGCTGGTCTGTCCGGCTGTAGACGTGAGCTCCGGGGGCAGGGAATCATTGGAAGAAGCGGCCTTCTGGACCGAATGTGGTCTACATGCCTGCGCTGGAGACGACCCTAGGTTTGCACCTAGTAAGAGATAGGGCCTGTTCAGCGAAAGATAACGCCAGGGACCCACTGGGCACCACCAGAAAAATTTTGAACTAACACTGGGTTACCGGGCGCAAACTGGCGAATCGGCCGATGCCGAGAAAGGCCATGCCCCTGCCATGCTTGAGTGCGGCGTACTTTTGTGCCAATGTCCAGGAAAACCATGCGAAGGCGGGTGCAAAGTCTCCGGCCCATTAGGAGTTCCGCGGGAGCTACCCCAGTTCCCGCATGTGGAGTGTCTGATACGAAAACAAAAAATGAGCCAGTCTACTTTCCATAGACTCAGAAGACTCTTTCTTTAGGCCCTGTTTGAAATTCTGCACTGTGCGCTCTGCCAACCCACTGGAAGCCGGGTGGTATGGAGCGGTGCGGATATGGCATCTGCCGTTCATCTTCATGAACCTCGCAAACTCCTCACTTGTGAAAGGAATGCCATTGTCCGTGACGAGCACCTTCGGGAGGCCATGCGTACTGATAGACAAATGCATCTTCTCGATCGTTGTGCAGGACGTTGTGCCTATCATCATATGCACGTCTAGCCATTTAGACCGGGCATCGATTAATAGAAGGAACATGGATCCTTGAAAAGGGCCAGCGAAATCCGCATGCAAGCGTGCCCAAGGCCGCCCTGGCCATTCCCAGTGATGTAGGGGCGCGGCTGGCGGAAATTTCTGATGCTCCTGGCAAATGGAGCACTTTTGGGCCAACTTCTCAATGTCGGTGTCGAGGCCTGGCCACCAGACATAACTCTGGGCCAAGGACTTCCGGGTGCGGCGATGACCAGCTGAGTCGCACGTTTCGGCAGCTCCCGGTGAAACGGACTTTTGGGCTCTTGATAGGAGCCCCAACGGCAATTTTGACGGCTAAAAACACTGTGCGGTAAACCAGAAGGGAATCCCCCCTGGATACGGATGAAAAAAGGAGGAGAAAGTGGCTGGATTGCAGTGGATCCTTTAGAACAGCGGCAAGGAAGGCAAGCAAAAACCAAGATGGCGTCGGAAGGTGGCAGTTTAACATGGGGCCCTGAACAACAAGAGTTCTTGAAATGCTGTGTGGAAGAGCTCAAAAAGGAAATGAAGAAAGAGCTGTTGGCCCCGATACTACAGGCGATCGAAGGGCTAAAGGAGGAACAAAAGACCCAGAAGCGGGAGCTTCGGGTCGTGAAGGCAAAGGCAGCCGAGAATGAGGACGACATACAGGGCCTGGTGGTGAAGACGGAGACGCATGAGGCACATCAGAAACGATGTGTGGAAAGGTTGGAGGCACTGGAGAACAACGCAAGGAGGAACAACCTGAGGATTCTTGGTCTTCCTGAAGGTGCGGAGGGAGCGGACGTCGGGGCATATGTGAGCACGATGCTGCACTCGTTAATGGGAGCGGAGGCTCCGGCGGGTCCGTTGGAGGTGGAGGGAGCATACCGAGTGATGGCGCGAGGACCGAGAGCAGGAGAAATTCCCAGAGCCATAGTGGTGTGATTCCTCCGTTTTAAGGATAGAGAAATGGTCCTTAGATGGGCAAAGAAAACTCGGAGCAGTAAATGGGAGAACGCGGTGATCCGCGTTTATCAAGACTGGAGTGCGGAGGTGGCGAGAAGGAAGGCGAGATTTAATCGGTCCAAGGCGGTGCTTCATAAAAAGAAGATAAAATTTGGAATGCTGCAACCGGCAAGACTGTGGGTCACATATCGAGGGAGGCACCACTACTTTGAGACGGCGGATGAAGCGTGGACTTTTATTGTGGAAGAAAAACTGGAATGAGCGGGTTATTAAAAAGAACGTTTGAACAAAGTGGTGGGGCGAATGTGGGGGGCGAAGAGGGGGGTTAAAAAGGGGGGAAAGAGGAGTTTTATGTACTAATCCTGCGATGTGGTAACTTTTCTCTCTTCCACAGGTGGTGATGGGGGGAGGAGGGGAGGTGGAGGAGATGGGGCGTTGGCCATTGGGGGCGGGGCCAAGGGAGAAGCGCGGGCTTGGTTCCCGCGCTATGATAATCATGGCGGGAATAGAGAAGCAGGAAGGAGGGGGCGTCGCACGGTGCAAACCGAGGTCACGGGGGGAAGCCGAGGTCGGCCAGAGTTTGCTGACTTCTGGGAGCAACATGGGGGGAGTAATTACGCTAGCGGGGGATCTAGCGGGGGGGGGGGGGGGTGGGAGGGGGGAATTACTGGGTTGCTGCTGCTGGGGAGAGGGGGGAGCTGGTATGGGAGGGGATGGGCTGGGGGGCACCGCCTGGGGGAGATACAGCTGCGTGGGAACCGGGTGAGGAGCTGGAAAAAGGGGGTGGCTAATCGACAAGGGGGGGGTGTAGGAAGCCCCCCAACCCGGCTGATCACGTGGAACGTGAGAGGGCTGAACGGGCCGATAAAGAGGGCACGGGTACTCGCACACCTTAAGAAACTTAAGGCAGATGTGGTTGTGTTACAGGAAACGCACCTGAAACTGATAGACCAGGTTAGGCTACGCAAAGGATGGGTGGGGCAGGTGTTCCATTCGGGGCTAGATGCGAAAAACAGGGGGGTGGCTATATTAGTGGGGAAGCGGGTAATGTTCGAGGCAAAGACTATAGTGGCGGATAACGGGGGCAGATACGTGATGGTGAGTGGCAAACTACAGGGGGAGACCGTGGTTTTGGTAAACGTATATGCCCCGAACTGGGATGATGCCAATTTTATGAGGCGGATGCTAGGACGCATTCCGGACCTAGAGATGGGAAAGCTGATAATGGGGGGAGATTTTAATACGGTGTTGGAACCAGGGCTGGATAGGTCGAAGTCCAGGACTGGAAGGAGGCCGGCAGCAGCCAAGGTACTTAAAGATTTTATGGAGCAGCTGGGAGGTGTAGACCTGTGGAGATTTAGCAGACCTAGGAGTAAGGAGTTCTCGTTTTTCTCCTATGTCCATAAAGTCTACTCGCGAATAGACTTTTTTGTGCTGGGAAGGGCGTTGATCCCGAAGGTGAGGGGAACGGAGTATACGGCTATAGCCATTTCGGATCACGCTCCACACTGGGTAGACTTGGAGATAGGGGAGGAAACAGGAGGGCGCCCACCCTGGAGAATGGACATGGGACTAATGGCAGATGAGGGTGTGTGTCTAAGGGTGAGGGGGTGCATTGAAAAGTACTTGGAACTCAATGATAATGGGGAGGTCCAGGTGGGAGTGGTCTGGGAGGCGTTGAAGGCGGTGGTTAGAGGGGAGCTGATATCAATAAGGGCACATAAAGGGAAGCAGGAGAGTAAGGAACGGGAGCGGTTGCTGCAAGAACTTTTGAGGGTGGACAGACAATATGCGGAAGCACCGGAGGAGGGACTGTACAGGGAAAGGCAAAGGCTACATGTAGAATTTGACTTGCTGACTACGGGCACTGCAGAGGCACAATGGAGGAAGGCACAGGGTGTACAGTACGAATATGGGGAGAAGGCGAGCAGGTTGCTGGCACACCAATTGAGGAAAAGGGGAGCAGCGAGGGAAATAGGGGGAGTGAGGGATGAGGAAGGAGAGATGGAGCGGGGAGCGGAGAGAGTGAACGGAGTGTTCAAGACATTTTATAAAAAATTATATGAAGCTCAACCCCTGGATGGGAGGGAGAGAATGATGGGCTTCTTGGATCGGCTGGAATTTCCCAAGGTGGAAGAGCAGGAAAGGGTGGGACTGGGAGCACAGATCGAGGTAGAAGAAGTGGTGAAAGGAATTAGGAGCATGCAGGCGGGAAAGGCCCCGGGACCGGATGGATTCCCAGTCGAATTCTATAGAAAATATGTGGACTTGCTCGTCCCGGTATTGACGAGGACCTTTAATGAGGCAAAGGAAAGGGGACAACTGCCCCCGACTATGTCTGAAGCAACGATATCGCTTCTCTTAAAGAAGGAAAAGGACCCGCTACAATGCGGGTCCTATAGACCTATTTCCCTCCTAAATGTAGATGCCAAGATCCTGGCCAAGGTAATGGCAATGAGAATAGAGGAATGTGTCCCGGGGGTGGTCCACGAGGACCAAACTGGGTTTGTGAAGGGGAGACAGCTGAACACGAATATACGGAGGCTGTTAGGGGTAATGATGATGGCCCCACCAGAGGGGGAAACGGAGATAGTAGTGGCGATGGATGCCGAGAAAGCATTTGATAGAGTGGAGTGGGATTATTTGTGGGAGGTGTTGAGGAGATTTGGTTTTGGAGAGGGGTATGTTAGATGGGTGCAGCTGTTGTATAGGGCCCCGATGGCGAGCGTGGTCACGAATGGACGGGGGTCTGCATATTTTCGGCTCCATAGAGGGACAAGGCAGGGATACCCTCTGTCCCCATTATTGTTTGCACTGGCGATTGAGCCCCTGGCGATAGCGTTGAGGGGTTCCAAGAAGTGGAGGGGAGTACTTAGAGGAGGAGAAGAACACCGGGTATCTTTGTATGCGGACTATTTGCTACTATACGTGGCAGACCCGGCGGAGGGGATGCCAGAAATAATGCGGATACTTGGGGAGTTTGGGGATTTTTCAGGGTATAAATTGAACATGGGGAAAAGTGAGTTGTTTGTGGTGCATCCAGGGGAGCAGAGTAGAGAAATAGAGGACCTACCGTTGTGGAAGGTAACAAGGGACTTCCGTTACCTGGGGATCCAGATAGCCAAGAATTGGGGCACATTGCATAGGTTAAATTTAACGCGGTTGGTGGAACAAATGGAGGAGGATTTCAAGAGATGGGCTATGGTATCCCTGTCACTGGCAGGGAGGGTGCAGGCGGTTAAGATGGTGGTCCTCCCGAGATTCCTCTTTGTGTTTCAGTGCCTCCCGGTGGTGATCACGAAGGCTTTTTTTAAAAGGATTGAAAAGAGCATCATGGGTTTTGTGTGTGCCGGGAAGACCCCGAGAGTGAGGAAGGGATTCTTACAGCGTAGCAGGGATAGGGGGGGGGGCTGGCACTACCGAGCCTAAGTGAGTATTATTGGGCCGCTAATATTTCAATGGTGAGTAAGTGGATGGGAGAGGAGGAGGGAGCGGCGTGGAAGAGATTAGAGAGGGCGTCCTGTAGGGGGACTAGCCTACAGGCTATGGTGACAGCCCCATTGCCGTTCTCACCGAGGAACTACACCACAAGCCCGGTGGTGGTGGCTACACTGAAGATTTGGGGACAGTGGAGATGGCATAGGGGAAAGACTGGAGCCTTGGGGGGGTCCCCGATAAGAAACAACCATAGGTTTGCCCCGGGGGGAATGGATGGGGGATATGGAATGTGGCAAAGAGCAGGAATAACGCAACTGAAAGATCTGTTTGTGGATGGGAAGTTCACGCGTCTGGGAGCGCTGACCGAGAAATATGGGTTGCCCCAAGGGAATGCATTCAGGTATATGCAACTGAGGGCTTTTGGGGGGGCAACAGGTGAGGAAATTCCCGCAGCTCCCGACACAAGAGGTGCAGGACAGAGTGATCTCAAAGACATGGGTGGGGGATGGTAAGGTGTCAGATATATATAGGGAAATGAGGGACGAAGGGGAGACTATGGTAGATGAACTAAAAGGGAAATGGGAAGAAGAGCTGGGGGAGGAGATCGAGGAGGGACTGTGGGCAGATGCCCTAAGCAGGGTAAACTCGTCGTCCTCGTGTGCCAGGCTAAGCCTGATTCAGTTTAAGGTATTACACAGGGCGCATATGACTGGAGCACGGCTCAGTAAATTCTTTGGGGTGGAGGATAGGTGTGCGAGGTGCTCGAGAAGTCCAGCGAATCATACCCATATGTTTTGGTCATGCCCGGCACTACAGGGGTTTTGGATGGTGGTGACAAAGGTGCTTTCAAAAGTAGTGGGGGTCCGGGTCGAACCAAGCTGGGGGTTGGCCATATTTGGGGTTGCACAAGAGCCGGGAGTGCAGGAGGCGAGAGAGGCCGATGTTTTGGCCTTTGCGTCCCTAGTAGCCCGGCGCAGGATATTGTTAATGTGGAAAGAAGCCAAGCCCCCGGGGGTGGAGACCTGGATAAATGACATGGCAGGGTTTATAAAGCTAGAGCGGATTAAGTTCGTTCTAAGGGGGTCGGCTCAAGGGTTCACCAGGCGGTGGCAACCGTTCGTCGAATACCTTGCAGAAAGATAGATGGAATGGAAAAAAGAAGGCAGCAGCAGCAGCCCAGGATCGGGGGGGGGGGGGGGGGTGGGGAGGGGGGGGGGGTTAGGAGGAACCAGAAGGATTCTCAGGGTTGTTAATATATACTGTATAATATGTATAGGTCGTTGCGACAGATAATTGTATATTGGACTGTTAAATTATATTTTTGGAGAGTGTTACTTGTGACAAGGCAGTTGCCAATTAGGGTTAGTTTTCATTTTTGTTATTTATTATTTATTCATTTTTTGTTTATAAAATAGGTCATTGTTATTTGTGTTGTTATAATATTGTGTAAAGGATGCACAATGTACTGTGTTGGTTGACCAAAAATTTTCAATAAAATATTTATAAAAAAGAAAATAACTCCGGGCCAACATTTTCATTTTGGTCACACCTGGATGCCCATTGTGCAAGTCTGTTAGTATCAGCTCCTGGCCTTCTTCCGGGACAATCACACGCGTCCCCCACAAGAGGATACCGTCTTCCATGCAAAATTCTGACAGCTTAGAGGAAAATGCCCGCAACTCGTCTGGGAGCTGTTTATGCTGCCCACCATGCAGGACTATGTGCCGAACCTTTGACAGGACTGGACCCGTCTGGGTCCACCCACGGATCTGTGATGCCGTGACAGACAAGGAGTCCATAAAATGCAGGGTTGCAATCACCTCACCGGTCGTGGGGTTCGACATGGGGCCGGTCGACAAAGGTAATCGGCTCAGTGCATCGACATTCGCTATGTGGGTCCCTGGTTTATGCTTCAGAGAATACTCGTAGGCAGCGAGCAACAAAGCCCAGAGCTGGATCCGTGCGGAAGCAATGGGCGGTATTGGCTTATCCTCCCGGAAAAGTCCCCGCAGAGGCTTATGATCAGTCACAATAGTAACGTGGCGGCCGTAAAAATACTGGTGGAAGCTTTCACCGCAAAGACCACTGCCAGGCCCTCCTTCTCGATCTGCGCATACTTCTTTTCCATTGCTGTCAATGTGCGGGAGGACAAAGCTATCGGCTGCTCGGCACCGTTCTCCATCTTGTGGGACAGGAGGGCCCCAATACCTTACGGGGATGCAACACACGTGATGAGCAAAGACTTTCCAGGATCATTGTGGGTTAGTAACCCAGACGACGACAATTGTTGTTTTACCCGCCGGAAAGCGGTTTCTTGCGGCTGACCCTAAACCCAGGTGTGATTCTTCTTTAACAGAAGCTGCAACTGGTCCGGCATAGTTGCCAGATTGGGGAGGAACTTCCCGTAAATGTTTACAATGCCGAGAAAAGAACCAAGATGCGAAGTGTAAGTCGGGGCAGGGGCCTGTTGAATTGCTCGCACCTTCTCTGCAACGGGGTGCAAACCTTCGCGGTCCACCCGATAACCCAGGTAGACCACTTCCTTCACCTGAAAGGCACACTTTGTACGGCATAAACAAACTCCAGCCTCTGAGAAGTGTCTAAGGACAGCCTCCAAATTTTCAAAAATGTTCCTTCTCCAAGATCTCTGCAATCAAAACGTCGTCTAAGTAAACAGCAACACGTGGTAAACCTCTCAAGATGCCCTCCATGACACTTTGAAAGATAGCGCAGGCAGAGGATACCCCAAAGAGCGACTGTGTATATTCATACAGGCCCGTGTGTATTAATAGTTACATATGGCCAGGAGGCAGGGTCCAACTCCAACTGTAGGTAGGCTTGACTCATATCGAATTTTGTGAACGAGAGTCCGCCTGCAAGCTTCGCGTAGCGATCTTCTATGCTGGGCATTGGATATCGGTCGAGCCGGGAAGCCGTATTCACTGCAAGTTTATAGTCGCCGCACAAGTGAACTGTGGCATCTGGCTTCATTACAGGTACAATTGGCGCTGCCCAGTCAGCGAAATGGACGGGCCTGATAATACCCAAGGACACCAAACGAGTGAGCTCCCCTTCTACCTTCTCGAGCAAGGCGTAAGGCACCGGGCGCGCCCGGAAATGACGCGGCGTGTCTCCTGGTTCGACCTGGATATGGGCTACGGTCCCTTTTATCGTCCCCAAACCGGGCTGGAATACATCTGGGTACTGTCCTAATATCTCCGTCAACCGTCCAGAACCTGTTTGAAGGATGTGCTGCCACTGAGCCGTAAATGACGCAACCAGTCCCGACCCAACAGGCTGGGCCCGTGACCGCACACCACGATAAGCAGGAAACGCCCCTCCTGGCGTCCATAATCAACAGGGGTCATCGTAATTCCAGCAATGTCCAATGGTTCCCCCGTGCAGGTGGCCAACCTGGCCTATGTATCGGTTAAGGGTCTGTATACCCTGCTTGACGTGGTTGAATGTCCTCTGGGCGATCACGGAGACCTCTGCCCCAGTGTCCAACTCCATCTCGAGCGAATGACCATTGACCCATACTGTCACCTTAATGGGGGCCACACAGGACACTGCCATACAATGCAGCTGCAGGCAGTCATCCTCTGTCTCCACATACTTGGGGGTAGTCGCCGCAGGTTCATCCAAATGGAAGGTATGGCCCCTGGGCTGGCCCCAGTTTCTGTTGGAAGGCCGACGCGTCTGGTGCCCCCAGGACCGGCGTCCACGGCGGGGTTGGCACCCACAAGTCCAACACTGACATGGCTCCTCATCCATCGATTCTGGAGAAGGCTCCCTTCGGGGAGGAACGTCCGGCAGCCACTGGCGTCGATCCGGATGCCGCCCCGCCCAAGATACGGCAGAGGTGCAGGGAGACGCCTTTGGATGGAAGGGGTTGTGCCCCAAGGCGTGCACCTCCATTCCCTGTAGCTCCTGCACTCCCCGTTCTGCGCTCTCTCGGGACAATACTATCTGAATGGCCTGTTGAAAAGTCAATGTTGGCTCAGCTAACAACTTTCTCTGGGTGGCCGCATTGTTAATACCGCAAACCAAACGGTCGCGTAACATTTCTGACAAAGTCTCACCATAGCCACAGTACTCCGCAATCTTGCGTAGCCTCGATAGAAACTCTGCAAGGGATTCTCCTGGGGTCCTCTATGCGGTTTTAACCGGTAACGCTGGACTGTCGTGGACGGGGTTGGGTTAAAATGTAGCCCCACTGAGGTCACAAGTTCATCAAACGTCTGAGTGTCCGGCCAGCAGGGTATGTAAGGCTCCTAATCACCCCAAACATATGCAGGCCACAGACGGTGAGCAAAATGATCACCTGGTGCTCGTTTTCGGTGATGTTGTTTGCCCGGAAATAGTAACGCATCTGTTGTGCGTACTGGTTCTAACTTTCCAGCACAGATCAAAAACATCCAAACGTCCATAAAGAGGCATGGTGTAACAGGAAAAAAAACTTCCAACCTGTATCCAACAAAAATTCAGGGAGGTAGCTTCAGCAGCGTAGACAGCTATCAACTTTAACCCTCGTCACCAGTTTTGTGAGGGCCACGAATAATCCAGCATGAGTTTCTAGAATAGAAAGAAATAACTTTATTTACAATTACATATATACAACAGCAGCAGTACTCCCTTGCTGCTCACTCCTCTCCAGCTGGTTCCATACTGGCCAGCTCTATTTATGCAGGGACTCTGCTAATGATTTCCTCGCCCCCCTCATTGGGGAAGCTCATACTCCCTAAGGATTGTGGGATTGCCACAATCCCCAGCCAGTGGTAAGCAGGCAGGTTATAACAGAAGGAGAAAGTAAGAGGTTAGGAGGACTCGAGAGGAAAGTTCAAAGCCACAACAACCAATGTAATTTGGATGAAATTTAGAGAGAAAAGAGGTGTCTGAGAAAAATGTATAAAATAAAAGAATATTGCAGTCCCCAGAATGCGTAGTACAATTTTAAATGATTGAACTCCAATCTCGCCAATTGGTGACAGACTATTGTTAAAAAAAATTAAAGACTTTTATCGTAATTGATTTATGTAAATCATATCTATATAGCTATAATCACAGTAGAGTTTATCGTTGATGACTGCATGACTTCCAATACTTGATGATTTCTCTTTGTGTCTATTAAAACACCTGCCGAGACTTATTGAACTGGAATGCACCCATAATGGGTCCATTCTGTCTCTGTGCCAGTTCTAATCTTTTTTATTGCACACATCAGCCATTTGCAGCAGACACAACTCTTCAGCTCAGAGTGACTGAATTTCTAGTAGGAAGAATTTATTCTGTTCACTTTTTTTTTGTTTTCAGCTGTAATAACATTCTAATTGGGAAATCAATAAGCAGCAAAAAAGACGAGGCATGGTTTTTCAGTACAAAGAGACAAGTTTTCTGTGGCTGTTAAACATGCGGGAGCAGAAATGTTGAAGGCCTTGCCCCGTAGCTGGCAGAGTGGGACAGCACAGAATATGGGCCCTGACCTAAACCTTGGGGAAGAGCCATTTGCAATGTAAGGATGGATGGTTTGTGACTGGTAGAGAGATATGACAGAGTTGCCCAACAACTGAGCGATATTGGGAGGGGCTGTTTCATGAACCAAGGAATAGTCAAAAAAGAAAGGTCTCTGAATCATCCTAAGGGGGCCCATAGACATAATTCCAAAGGTAAGTGATGTGAGCTGATAAACATTATCGTTCATTCAGCCAGTCTTGTTCTCTTCCTAAGGCATACTCCGGCTCCCATAAAGAGCAGATCATGTGCTTATTGCTTAAAGTTCTAGACAGAAGTCTCAGGAATATACTTGGAAATGCCTCAAGAGCTATGTCTGCAGATATAGGGGTTGGTGAATATGTGTGTAAGACATCTCTGTCCAAATCCCACTAATTGGAACTTCCTGCGAAATTAAGTTAGGCCAAAACTCAGTGAATCTGGGCTCTGCTCCAAAGTGCACTGTTTTGTTTTGCCCTGCTTATTTGCGGCGAATTGCAATCTCAGCCCATTTTGGGATTATTCTAGATTTGAGTGCTTCCCCGTTAACCCCTTTCAAGCTTAAGCAGAGGATGCCAGATCCCAGAGACGCTTAGATGAGTCTGCAGAAATGATCAGTTTGTCTCCAGAGGAAAAGCGCCAACTGGGACGATGACCGTTCTCTATAGCATTTTTTAATAAATTACAACTGGGTTGTTGTATTTTCAGGTATTATAAGGTTCTGGGTGAAACTCCTCAGTTTGCAAGCCCCACTGAAGAGAGTAGAAAGTTGGGCTCTTCATGTTATTGATAGAGAATACTGTAAGAAAAAGACAGTATAATTTTTAAAATATAGAAGAATCAAAATTCAATATCTAGTTGGAAATCATAGAACATGCAGTGCAGAAGGAGGCCATTCGGCCCATCGAATTTGCACTGACCCACTTAAGCTCTCACTTCCACCCTATCCCTGTAACCCAATAACCCCTCCTAACCTTTTCGGTCACCCAGGGCAATTTAACATGGCCAATCCACCTAACCTGCACGTCTTTGGACTGTGGGAGGAAACCGGAACACCCGGAGGAAACCCATGCACACACGGGGAGAACGTGCAGACTCCGCACAGACAGTGACCCAGCGGGGAACCGAACCTGGAACCCTGGTGCTGTGAAGCCACAGTGCTATCCACATGTGCTACCGTGCTGCCCCTTTGCACACTAGATGGATCTAGGAAATAGAGAAATATAAAAGTTTTACTTATAAAAGGAAATCCAGATTTAAACTTTAATTGCTACAGAGATCATGGGCGGGATTCTTCGGAAACCGGCGGGGCGGGCAACTCCGGCGTGAAGGAGTGGCGTGAACCAGTCCGGCGTCAGGCCGCCCGAAGGTGCGGAATCCTCCGCACCTTCAGGGGCTAGGTCGGCGCCGGAGTGGTTTGTGCCGCGCCAGCCGGCGCGGAAGGGGCTTAGCGCCATGCCAACCGGCACGAAGGGCCTCTGCCGGCCGGCGAAAGTTGGCGCATGCACGGGACCGCCAGCATGTGCTGGCGTCATCCCAGCGCATGCGCAGGGGGGGTTCATCTCACGACGGCCATCACGGACCGGTACACCAGCCATCATGGAGGAATAGAGTGCCCCCTGTTTTTGAAAACTCACCACTATTCTTAGAAGTCCCCCTATACCAAAAAGGGCCGACATTCTAAATGGTGATCAGGGATTCTTACTCCCCGACTCCGATGCAAGCTTCAGTGGGTGCTATTCAGGTCAAACTATATTTTCAAGTTATCCCCCGGTATAACCCATACCTTCACCAAAGATTTCATCTACTTACCACTTAGTAGCATCGATCCTGGGTCCCGCATTGCTAAGTAAGTAAAGTAGACTAATAACCACTGTTTCAGGTTAAAACTTTTAAGTTATTTTATTATTATATATTTTTTCAACTTTTTAAAAGATGCAATCACTGTCTTTACAGAAAAGTAAAAAGATCTTGCTTCTGGTTGGTTGAAGGGACCTTCAGGCCCAACTTGACAATCAATCTTCTTTAAAGTTTGGTCTTCTTTAGATGTATTCGCTGATGAGCTCAGTTGCTGTGTCCTGTCTTTCCCATGTACAGAGCTATGAGAGCTATCTCTGAGCTGACTCTGAGCTGACTCTGGCTCCTCTTTAAATTCTAGTCTTCCTTAGATGTATTAGCTATTTTAGCTCGGCTGCTTTGCCCTGTCTCTTTCTCATGACCAAGCTGACTGTAATCTGACTCTAGCTGCTTCTCTTGTTCCTTCCCTGCTTATCTCTCTCGCCCTCTGAGCTCTGGTTCTGGGTAGTTGCCCTGGCCTCGAGGTTTATATTCGCTTTCTCACAGTTACGTTTTTATGACATTATTGTAAAGTAACTCTTATTTTCTTTGATTGTAAAAGGTATCTTTGATCTAAACCTTTTATTCCAACTAAGTATTCATTTTGACATGACTTCATCTCATAGATCTGATTACATTGTTTCCTTTGTGATGTTCAAAATGCTCTGACTTCAAGAGGTGTTACTTTTAATTCCTGTCATTTCTATAGTTTTATTTTCCAATTGTGTCCTCAGCTCAATTTTGACTTTGATTTTGGCTTTGAATTATGTTTCTCGTAGACTGACAGTCTCCAGTTTTTTTAAATTTACCTGGTATTAGCAAATATTCACATCTAGAATTCTCACCAAATTCAACTGAACCTCATCCATTCTTTTCCAGATCCTTACTAAGATAGTTACTTTCAATGAAGGTGTGAGCCATTGTTTTTGGCTTCATTCAAAATCCTGTTTGTCTTGTTTGCTAAGCCTGATGAACAAGGCTATCTGCATTTTACAATCCTTCTCTGGCAGCTGCTGTTAACCCTTTGAGGGATCTTTCCCTGTATCGTCTCATGTTTCTCTCAGACCAGACATTGCCAGACTTCCATGTTTCAAATTACACATCTTTCCATATTTTCGAAAACACCCCATGGTACAGGCCCGCCTGCGGAGCAGTGGGCTCCGATCGCGGGCCAGACCACCATGGGGGCACCCTTCGGGGCCAGATCCCCCCTGTGCCCCCCTGAGGACCCCGGACGCCGCCCGCGGAGCTAGGTCCCGCCGGTAAGTACCTGTCGTAAGTACCTCCCAAACGGGCGGCCACTTGGCCCATTGTGGGCCGGAGAATTCGGCAGCTGGCAGGGGCGGGATTCACGCCGCCGCCGCCCCCCCGGCGATTCTCCAGCCCCCTGAAATATTGGAGAATCCCGCCCCATGGGTGGGATTCTCCAATCCCATGGCAGAGTGTTCACGCCGTCGTAAATGCCATCGCGTTTTATGACGGTGTGAATGGGCCGCTGCCAAGACTAATTCGGCCCCTACAGGGGGCCAGCATGGGGCTGGAGTGGTTCGTGCCGCTCCAGCTGCAGATCCCGGCGTGAACTGTGCGCCTCGGGATCCGCGCATGTGCAGTTGTGCCGGCGCCAATAAGGACATGCGCAGTGGCCTCCTTCAATGCGCCTGCCCCGACACAACATGGCGCAGGAATACAGGGGCCAGCGTGTAGAAAGGAAGCCACCAGCCACAGAGGCTGGCTGCTGATCGGTGGGCCCAGATCGTGGGCCAGGCCAGAGACCCCACCTGGGTCGGACCCCCCCCCCTCCCTCCCAAAAGGCCGCCACCCGACCCTTACACGCCGAGGTCCCGCTGGCCCAGAGCAGGTTAGAACGGCGCTGGTGGGACTCGGCTCTTTTCTTACGCTTGGCCCTCCGAGCCGGAGAATCGGCCGGCCGGCCGCGGAGAGCGGCCCGCGACCGGCGCCGTGCCAACCATGCCCGCGCCAATGGCGCCAATTCTCTGCTCCGTGGAGAATCAAATGCCGGCGTCGGGGCAGCGTGGCCCATTCGCGGGGATTCTCTGGCCCGGCCCAGTGCTGGGAGAATCCCACCCAATATTTTAAGATGGATATCCGTTGAGTATTAAAATAAGGTAACCTTAATCCCTGAGTGAATGAGGTTTGCTCATCTCGCGAAATTAATATACTCTATCTGATTTGTCCTTTGATGCCTCCAGTAAATTTTGAGACTGTATAAATAATTTCTTGTGTGTAGAGCTATTTATTTGGTCTTCATGAGGCTACCCCTATTTATCTCCCTTATTTGGTGCAAATACCACCCTTTATAATTGATGCCGTTGTTCTGTTCCATGTAATTCATGGCTTGACTTCAATGTTTCTTCACCCAGTGAGTGGTGAATCTGAGGAATTTGTTACCACAGAAAGTAGTTGAGGCCCAAACATTGGCTGCGATTCAACCAGAAAAAAATCCATGTCCAGTTTTGGCCGTGTTTTGTGTCGAGAAACATTTTATTTTGTCCTCAGTGAGTTTCTCTCCGCCGAGGCCACACTTGAGTAATTTGCAGCTTGCAAGCCCGGCAGGTACAGCTCCTTGCAGATGGGGGCATCATTTTGACTGGCTGCCCTAATCTCTTTCTCCCCCCCCTTTTGTACCCCCCTCCCCCCCCAACCTATAGGAGGCACCTGGGAACAACGCTCACTCCCCCATCACCTGGTATGGTCGCCCCCCAAGCCCAATCCCTGCCAACCTGGCACCCGAGCATCTTGCCACTGTCAGTCTGGCAATGCCACCCTGGCATATGTGCAGTGCCTGGGTGGGCTGGCAGTGCAAGGTGCCAAGGTGCCACCCTACTCTGTCCCCAACCACCCTGGGGTCTCTAAATGGCCTGGAAGACCACCCCCCCCCCACCTCCCTAGGTGTCATTACGACGGTTCCACATTTGTGGCAACCAGTATTAAATGGCTCATTTAAATATTCAGATCTGGATCACACCTAGTGAGGGCGCGATCCATATCACGACATCGTGCAAGATTTTGTGAAATCTCGCGAGACATTTCGAACATCGCAAATCTCGCGAGAGGCCTCTTACGAGATTCAACAGCTTCAAAACGACACGACGAGGCCACTGAATTGCGCCATTGTATATTTTCAAAAAGCAATTAGATATAGTACTTGGGGCAAAGGAGATCAAAGGATATGGTGGGAAAGCGGTATTAGGCTAGTGAGTTGGATGAGTAGCTGGTGGAGCAGGCTCGAAGGGCCAAAAGGCCTCTTCCTGTTCCTATATTCTATATTTCTATGAACCATTCTTGTAAACCGCTTCTGCACTCTTTCCAATGCCTCACATTCTTCCTGGCACCCAGAACTGTACACAATATTCCAGCTGAGATCTAACTAGTATCTTACATAAGTGCAGCATAACTTTCCTGCTCTTGTATTCTATGCCCTTATTAAGAAAGCCCAGAATACTATATGCTTTATTAACTGCTGTCTTCACCTGTCCTGCTATCTTCAATGGCCTATGCACATATACACCCTGGTCCCTCTGCTCCTGCACTCTAAGAATTTTACCCTGTATTTTATATTATCGCTCCATGTTCTTCCTACCAAAATACCCCACAGTTCTCTGACTAGAACTTCATATGCTCCGCACTGTCCTTTTCACAGTTTACATTATTTATAATTTCTGTGTAATCAGCAAGCTTTGAAACTGTCCCCTGCACACCAAGATCTAGATCATTAATATATATCATGAAAAGCAATGGTCCCAATACCAACCCCTGAAACCTTCCAGGAACAGAGTTTCCTCACCTGTCACCATGTCCTGGGTAGCATCTACCTCCTTGGTAAAGATGTTGTGACTGTTCTCCTTGGAGAGAAGGAGGCTAAAGAGGACTTGCAGAGTGGCATATTTGCATGTACTGGAAGCTAGATATATTAATACATGGGGCCTTATTCTTTGCAAACAGAAAGAACATTCACACACATTGCGCCAGTTTCATATAAACATAATGATATTCAGTGGTTCATTCCTCAGACCAATCAGAGTCAATCTGCCTGCTTTAAACTTTCTAACCATCTTTGGCAGTTTACTGTCAGTCACCATTAACGGTTACATTCTCCATGACAATGGTTCTACCAATCAGTGTTCACTTGCCAACCAATCAGCACGCTCTTCTCATATAGTACGAAGTTGTTGTTTCCCCTGACATTTGTATTCTTGCGGTTGTCCTGATGTGTCCAATACAAAAAGCTTTGACAAAATCTCTTTTTATGTTTTAGTGATATTTCAGTTCTGTGCCAACAAAAGACAAATGAGCTCGAAAAACCAAGCATTACTTTCATCATGAGAACATCACAAGTTATCAATGTGTTTTTGGATTTGTGCCATATGTTGTTTGTTAATAAGCAAATGAAAAACACGCATGAACAGAGTGGTCCTTTAATCATCAGATTGAAAAAAACATGGTTGTTTCTGAAAATCAGGAACAAAGATAGGAGCTGCACTGTGTGCTAGTCAGCATTTGAAAGAGAAAGAAAGGATAATGTTTCTGAGGTGAGTCTTCATCAGTGCAGCCTTTAATTAAAATTTGTTTTTCCCAAGACAAATAATTACAATGAGCAATGCCTTCCATCCACCTGAGTTCATCCATCTAAAGTGATTTTAACATCTTCACTCATTTCTTGAACAAATCCAGCACTTTTGCCTCCACTAGTCTAACAAGATTCTACACATCGATCACTTTGGGCGAAGAAGAATATTTGTCCTAAAATCACTGTTATTAATTTAAACCTCTACATCTTTCTGCTCATCCCCCCAAAATAATTGGAAGTAAAATTTGTCGTTAATTTTTCCTACATCCTGAACAAGCTCATCTACAATCATCTCTCTTCTGCCTCCTTTCTCACCCGAAAGGACCTTTAAATCTAAGAATCAACCTTCTGGCTCTTTGTCTCCAATGCTTGAATGATTGTTTTGTTTTGTGGTGATAAGAAATGAAATTTGAGGTATGATCTGACTGGGACGTTTGATCATTTCCCTCTTCAACTTTTCTACTGTTGTTCAATAGTTCAATATCCTACCAGCTATGTTATTTGCTGTTCTTCACTGGTTATCCATGTTCAGTGCCCACTCCACTATGACCTCAATATCTCTTTTGGCTCATCCTTAGATACCTGAACTTCATGCTTGAAGTTTATGCGTTAGATTATTTTTCTTTCGCATGTGAAACTTCAGGCAACCTCCTCAGTACTTGCCTCACCTTAACATGCTTCCTCTCGTGTTTACTCCTTCTTTGCTTCCCATTATTTCTTATTCATTCCCAAGGTTTACCTAGAATTTTCTAAAGTAAATTAATAGTATTTTGTGTGAAACTTTATCATAAACCCTTTGGAAGTCAAGGTACACCATAGTGTTTAATCTACTTTCAAACAGTCGAGTAGGATATTCCCCTTTTCACCCCGCATTGACTGCTATTCATGGGATTGCTTTGACACACGCATTGGAATGAAAGGCTGGTCTGATATTAAAAAATGTTCTCAAGAGTCTGCTGTTAAGCTTTGTTTTTCCAGCTGTGGGTGATGTTAATGAATGTCAGTATCTGAATTGCTTCTCCTGGTTAGGGAAGAAGCAGGAGGCAGTTTTGCCTCTGCAGCTGCATATTACCACACCTCCCTTTAAAACTGGTGAAGCCACAACACCCCTGGTGCCTTAGTAGGAGTCTTTTACTACCTCACCCAAGTAACTACATAGTAATCCTAACAGGGACCTTCAGTTTGATCCAAAATATAATCTGTCTGGTTTACAATTTACCCTGCACAGAAAATTCGAACTTGCGAGCGGGGGGGGGGGGGGGGGGAAGGTGTCAAAATGGCTTTTGCATCCTCCTGTTCCATGCCTTGACACCACTCAAAATGAGGATGTCTACAGATATCCCCAAGCTACTCAAGGAACCCTGACACCTTGCCCCTGTTGAAACCAGTCAATTCCATATCTGAGGTCAACTATAGCACCTTCACTATCGTGTGGGCTGGCATCATCGAAGTCAGCATGAACTGAGCTAAATCTAAACTTTCCTGGTAGATATGGTTCAATGCCACAGTAATATGGTTCAGTGTTACCATTGTGGTTCAGTGTTGCACCACTGTGCTTCGGTGCTGCACCATTGTGCTTCAGTGTTCAACCATTGTGCTTCAGCGTTGCACCACTGTGCTTCAGTGTTCAACCATTGTGCTTCAGTGTTGCACCACTGTGTTTCAGTGTTGCACCATTGTGCTTCAGTGTTGCACCACTGTGCTTCAGTGTTCAACCATTGTGCTTCAGTGTTGCACCATTGTGCTTCAGTGTTACACCACTGTGCTTCGGTGCTGCACCATTGTGCTTCAGTGTTCAACCATTGTGCTTCAGTGTTGCACCACTGTGCTTCAGTGTTCAACCATTGTGCTTCAGTGTTGCACCACTGTGTTTCAGTGTTGCACCACTGTGCTTCAGTGTTGCACCATTGTGCTTCAGTGCTGCACCATTGTGCTTCAATGTTGCACCATTGTGCTTCAGCGTTGCACCATTGTGCTTCGGTGTTGCACCATTGTGCTTCAGTGTTGCACCATTGTGCTTCAGTGTTGCACCACTGTGCTTCAGTGTTGCACTATTGTGCTTCTATGCCTTGCCAATATGGTTTTACGAGGCACGTACCTACTGAAGCAGTAATGAAAGTTAGTAATCACATTTTAAGTATATATTAAAAAACTCGGAAATGGATAGCAAGTCTCTGGAATGACAAACTACCTGATTATACCATCTGTTAAAATTGAAAGATATATTACCATTTTAAAATTATTCTATTCATGTTGGCTTTTTGGTATATTCTAAACCATCCCAATGCTTAGAAGGGGGGGGGGTGGATTTTATGGGCCTGATCGCTGCTAACTCTTGCGAGAGGGCCATGATGGGGTTTGCGCGGGGGAAATTTTAGAATGAGATTTTCTCCACACCCCGTCAGCCGTGTAATCATGTTCATTCCCAGTGAAGGTGTCCATTCATTTGAATACACATACCGCCGTATTTTCCGGGCACGCCTCATGTTCCCCCCACCCCACCACAATCCAAAGACTGCCCTCCAGCAGTCGAGAAGACCACCCCAGGGGCTCGGAAGCCAGTGTAACCGCTCGGTGGTCAGGGACAAGGCAAAGCAGTGCCGACCTGACACATGGCTGTACCATGGGGTGGGGTCAGCGGGCAGGGCCAGAGGTGGGGCCAGGGCCTACAGGGAACTCCATTGGGGGGGTGGGAGGGGGGGTCCAGGGGATCTACTCAGCACTGATGCTGGCGATGGTGGTGTTGGGGCCTGATCTCTGTAGAGATTGGCTTGCCGGCTCTATGGCGCCCCGCCCTGCCAGAGTTATGGCACTAAACATGCCCCTCTGCTTTCCGGCAAAGTTTCAGAGATAAAACCTCGCTGTTTCGGGACAGTCACGCTGGTTTTCAGTCAGTACCTGACACTTTGGCACTTTTTAGTAAATTTACGCCGTAAATATCAGCACTGATTTGTCATGTACTGCAAAGTAGACATTGTTGCTAGATTGTCACTCATGACTCAGTTGATAGCTTTCTCACTGCAATCACAAGGTTTCAACTTTAATCCCATCCCAGTGCTTGAGGACAAAAGTCCAGGCCTAGTAACCTCTAAACTCGACTATTCCAACACATTCCTTGCTGGAGTCACTTTTTGGCCGTACCAGTCTCATGGTCACCATTACTGAGACTGAGAGAAATCCCGTTGACAATGGCGGGACCAGTAGATGTCGCTGGCGGGCCTCTTCCACCGCAAAAAAACAAGCTGGGGGTGGTCGGTAAATCCTGCCCTAGCTTTCCATTTCAGAATTTCAGTTCAATTCTAGATCCCACTACCTGCTGTTGAGTGAAAATAGGTTTGACGGATGTGAGTTTCATTGGGCGGCACGGTGGCTCAGTGGTTAGTACTGCTTCCTCAGAGTGCCAGGGACCCGGTTTCAATTCTGGCCTGTCTGTGCAGTTTGTGCATGACTGGGGCTGGTTTAGCACAGTGGGCTAAACAGCTGGCCTGTAATGCAGAAGAAGGCCAGCAGCGCGGGTTCAATTCCCGTACCGGCCTCCCCGAACAGGCGCTGGAATGTGGCGACTAGGGGCTTTTCACAGTAACCTCATTGAAGCCTACTTGTGACAATAAGCGATTATTGTATTATTATTATTATTCTCCCTGTGTCTGCGTGGGTTCCCTCCGGGTGCTCCGGTTTCCTCCCACCGTCCAAAGATGTGCAGGTTAGGTGGATTGGCCATGATAAATTGTCCCTTAGTGTGTGGGGTTGTGGGGTTAGGGTGGGGTGGACATAGGAAGAGTGCTCATTCAAAGGGTCGGTGCAGACTCGATGGGTTGAATGGCCGCCTCCTGTACTGTAGGGATTCTATGATTCTAACAAGATCTGTTCTGAGGGGGCATGAGCTCTGATAGGTGAGATACTAGAAAAAGATGCAAGTTCGGGGGATAGGATGGGGGGCAGTGAGGGATGGATGGTGGTGTGGGGAGGTCCTAGCCGGCAGATAGGATGGTCTCAATTTTAGTGAGAAAGAGGTCTACGAGCCCCTGACATTGGTTGGAGGTGCGACTGGAGGTGACGGGGGGGGGGGGGGGGGGGGGGGGGGGGGGGGGAATTGTTTCCGAGGACAATTTGCTGTAGGAACAGAAATCAGAAGTTATTTTTACATGCCGCGATGATCCGGGAATAATAATGAGAAAGAAATCTTGCAATTAGGTGACATCACTATTAGCCTGCTCATATACTCGGTAATTTACTAAGCTTGATGAAGCCTTTGACCCTTCACCTATTATGTTGGGTAAAATTGTGGCAAAATTAACAATTTGTGACAACAGATCACCAATCACATTAGCGGCCATTGTTGAATTGTGCAGAGGCTGTAATTTTCAAGGATGGAAAAGACTTATGAAAACCCTTAACCATGGAAGCAATCAACGGGTGATTGATGTCTGGCAACAAAGAAGTGAAAACTGCTTCTGTGAAAATGCCTCATCAAAAAGACACAATGGAAGGAAAAGGAAAAATAGACATGAATGCCTGTAGAAAAAATGTTAAGAGTAGGATGCTTGCTTGTGTCCATTTGATGACCAATTTATTTTAAGAGCAAGGAATTGGCTGCTCTTTTGACTGGCAGACTGTGCTGCTTATGCTGCATGACTGACGAGACACTCATTGCTGATTCAGGCTGTGAGTGAGCTGAACAAATCACTGTGACACGTTTAAGCCACATTTACAGAGGTGCGAATAGTGTATATTCATTTCATATTTTATTGTCCACCCTTTTTATGTCCTACATACTGGAATGAGCTGAAGGGCGTGATTTAACACTCAAAAACCAGTCCATTTATGGCGGGGTCTTTCTCAGCACCGGCAGCACCAAGAACAACCTCGCTATCTCATGGAACTATTGTTTTTTTTGTATCTGGGTCGGGAACACCCCACCAAGGCTGCACTTACCACACTTCCTGCTCTGATGAGCTCAGCTCATCAGTACAGGAAGAGTTTGGGGTGTCATTTTTAAATGGCGCCCTGATCTTTCAAACCCCTTGGAATCTCCACCACAGCACCCCCCCCCCCCCCCCCCACCCCCCACCCCCTACTGCCCCAACCTATCTCTTAAGGAGCCCTCAAGCCCCCTTCACCCCATCTCATAAGGGCAGGGTATCCCGGGCCCAATCCCTGACATGAGCAACCTGGCATCCAGGCACCTTGGCACTGCCATACTGGTCATGCGCCTGGCAGCCTGTCAGTGTCACCTAGGCACCCACCTAGGCTTGGGTGCCAGCGGAAGTGTCAGGGTACTCGGAGCCTGATTACCCAGGGGCCTTCAATGACCTGGGAGACCCCCCGGAGGCGCCGTTACGCCTGGTCCACATTGTTTGGACCAGTGCTAAACGGCGCCATGGTAAGGTCTCTCAGGCCCAGCCTTTCGTTCCCAGAGATCGGGAAGATTGGATGTAGACATATATAAAAGAGCCCAATGGCTCACTTAAATATGTTAATCTGGTCCTCACCCAGATCGTGCGATCTCGCGAGGTGTTCTGAGCATCATAAATCTCGCGAGAGTGGATAAAATCAATAGATATATTTGTTTGTGGGATGAGGATGACAGTTAGCTATGGTTCTCAATCATGGCAGTGACTGGGTTGGAAAATGCGATGAGCCATTCAAAAGTCTATTGACTTCTCCAGGACCAATCCCGTCGGTGGGAG
Source organism: Scyliorhinus torazame (assembly GCF_047496885.1). Classification (NCBI taxonomy): domain Eukaryota; kingdom Metazoa; phylum Chordata; class Chondrichthyes; order Carcharhiniformes; family Scyliorhinidae; genus Scyliorhinus; species Scyliorhinus torazame. The sequence continues at coordinate 293,782,442 of NC_092709.1, read as the reverse complement.
GGGCGGTCAAATCCAGCCTATTGTCTTTACTGCACACAAACAAGAGAAACCCGTACTTACATGGCACCTTTAGTACAGGAGAATGCCCCAAGACAGCTGGTCCCAGCTGAAGTGCAAGAATGAGCTCTACAACACTCGTGGCTGGGGTCAAGGCTCCCATTTCTGATCACCATCCAGTGACTCCCACTGGGAAGTGAGAGTACGAGGACATAGGCTCAGAACAGTGTTGAGCTTTGTTGTTAAGGTGCCATGTGAGAATAGTCTGCTTTTGCATGAAGATTGGTGAAGTACTGGAGTGCAGATGTGCTGAGGAGCTGTACCCTAACATAGGTCATTAGGTCTGAAATTACTCTTTCGCACAGTGTGCACTTGTGAACTGACAGACCGTTTTACACCAGTGAAGTCAATGAAAACGAAAAGTGGCCAAATGGTGTAAAAAAACCTGCCAATTTGTTAATGCTCATTTTACACTTTAACTAAAGACCAATGAAGGTTTTCAGAGAGAACAAGGGAAAATTTAAAGGAAGATAAAAATCCTGTGCATTTCACTGATTGCCCGCTCTTGTTTTATGTCCTTTAAATTTTGGCCTTTCAGAGCTTCGACTCTCCGAATGGAGCAACAAAACTTGGGTCGCAATCACAAACACTTCCCAGTTAAGTCTTTTTGCTGCACGGAGACTGAGTGGAAGTTAGATGCTTAATTCTTTAAAGGTAGTGAGGGAAAATCTGAGAGAGAGAGCCACGTCTCAATCACTGGTCATGATTCAGTGGCCTTATCACTCCCGACTTGGCATTGGGACGAGGCCGTTGAATCTCACGAGAGGCCTCTTGTGACATTTGCGATGCTCGAAACGTCTTGCGAGATTCAATTAAATCTCGTGAGACGTCACAATCCGGATCTCACCCTCACCAACATATTTAAATGCACCGTACTGCTCGTTTAAATACCCTGATGCCGGATTCACCTGGCGCCCGGGACTCAACAGCCACACTTGGGCGACCTCGGCCAGGTGTTGTTTAGTACTGGTCCACAGAAGTGTGGACCAATCGTAGCAGCACCTGTGGGGGTGTCTCCCAGGCTATTGGAGACCCCCGGGTGGTCGGGGACAGAGCACGGTGACACGCTGGCTCCCTGCCACCTGGACACCTTAGCAATGCCAACCTGGCACCTTGGCAGTGCCACCCAGGCACCATGGAAGTGCCACCAAAGCACTGCCAGGGTGGCACTGCCATGTTGACAGGCACTGTCAGGATGCCAGGCTGGCAGATCCCGGGTGCCAGGTTGGCACTGTCGGGGATTGGACCCGGGGGTGGGGTGGGGGGTGGGAGGCGTCTTACCAATAGAGGAGGGGGTGAGGGGGTTTCCTGGGGCCTATCCTAGGTTTAGAGGTGAACATAGAACATAGAAAATACAGCACAGAACAGGCCCTTCGGCCCACGATGTTGTGCCGAACCTTTGTCCTAGATTAATCATAGATTATCATTGAATTTACAGTTCAGAAGGAGGCCATTCGGCCCTTTGAGTCTGCACCGGCTCTTGGAAAGAGCACCCTACCCAAACTCAACACCTCCACCCAACATCAAGGGCAATTTTGGACACTAAGGGCAATTTATCATGGCCAATCCACCTAACCTGCACATCTTTGGACTGTGGGAGGAAACCGGAGCACCCGGAGGAAACCCACGCAGACACGGGGAGGACGTGCAGACTCCGCACAGACAGTGACCCAAGCCGGAATCGAACCTGGGACCCTGGAGCTATGAAGCAATTGTGCTACCCACAATGCTACTGTGCTACCTGTGAGGGACAGGCCAAAAACTGGGGGGAGAGGGGGAGATTGGGGCAGCCTTCCAAAATGGCGCCCTGATCTGCGAGGTGCTCGGCAGTAGGAAATCCCTCTAAGTGCGGCCTTGGTGGAGAGAATCTCCCCGAGACCAACAAAAAGGCAAAATGCTGTGAAGCAGTGAGATATTTCTCTGAGCTGCAGGCGCCGAGAAACACCTCACTAAATGTGCCGTTCAGCAGACTAAGTCAAATTCTGCTGAAGCACGCCCACTCTGTGGGAATTGGTATAGCTGCCTGGACAGCAGTGGGCAGCAGGGTCCTCAACTTCACTCTTCAATAATTACAGTATTTTATAATGTTAAGATCAGCTGGCAGATCCCATTGTATCAATCAAAACTTTAAATCCTAATGTCGTTGATTATAAATAATGTGATTCTCTGTCAATTGGAACAAAATATACAAATTGGTAAATGAGAAACAGTTAACAGCCATGCACACCCGATTACAGTGCATGTTTGACATTGGTGCTTCAACCGGTGCCAAATAAAACTGACGATTATACCAAAAATTTACAAACCTGTTGCTTGTGGACCCCAGTGAACATTGCAAATTCTGAAATGTAATTGCTTTACTTTGAAATGTTGAAGGACCGAGGTTGGCTGAACATAATGGCAAGTCATTTTACAGCACTTCAAAATATCTGACTATCCCATTAGCTCATTTAATCAACAGAGGTTTCTCTGAAACTTGGATGTCACCAATGAAATGGGAAAAGCATGCATTGTTTGGGTGGGATAACCACCGCTGTTCATTTGCTTCATTGCCAAAAAGACGATGCTGTACGTGGATATGTGTGACAGCAAAGGCACATCAGGCAACAGGCGATTGCTAGTGTGGGAACAGAATGGGGGCAGCACGTGCTGTCCTAACATGTGTATCTTGCATCTACTAGCCTGAGGAAAGGGAGAATGGAGGCTTGAATCACGATTATGCAACTTGCATCTCTCCAGCGTCCTGTTTTAGAGAGCTGTGATTACACACTTGTCAATTGTTCGAATCCGTGAGTAATCATTTACCAACATTTTAAAAGTTTTTCTTTCATTCATCCAAATACGTTCCCTTTTCTGTACTGACGGACTAATGATGTTCAACTCAGTGCTTGTACTGGTGAGGTTTTTATTTTGTTCCTGTTTAAATATGTAAAACTATTCTCCATATATGTAACATTGACAATCTCACAGCCTTCACAAGCAATTCAGAAAAATAACCTTCTGTTATTAAAAAAAACAGACTTCAGGAATTCAATTTACAGGCCCAAAATGTTCACGTAGCCTCTTCAATAACTGCCTCAAAACTGGAATTCATGTGAAATCCTAGGGGGAGTGATAGGCTGAGATGTTCTTTTAAAATTTATATCTTATTACTGAAATATGCAGGCTGGGAACAAACTGATTTCTCTCCTTTCACCCCCAATCCCAATCTTTAGGTTTCAGTTCATCTAAAGCTACTAATGACTTGCCTTGAGCTAATCTCCTGAGCATGCGCCAGAGTCTGATCCAGCTGCTGTGTTAGCTGTTATTAAAACCCAATTAACAAATTTGTTAGTTACCCCCGCTAATTTGGAACCTGGTGCTGTCCATGAAGGGATATCTCAGCTCAACAACTCACCCATGAGCATCTCTTCTGATAGATTAAACCTTGTACACGCCTAAGTGACAATAATAGATATTTATTGGTTGCTTTGTGATTTTCTGCTGTTTGTTCTGAAATGACGGTTATAAATCACGCTAGGCCCAAGCACCGCTCATGTTTATTATGAGGCACGATAACGATGGCCTGTAATTTTTTTTTTAGCAGTCTGCTGTGAGTTAGATGTGAGATGGATCTAAGCTCTGCACCTGTTGAGTTCACACTGTATTCAATTAACATGACATTATGCTAATTTATGTAAATCACTCTTGCCGTATTATTAAAAGGGAGAGAAATATAATAGAGCAGTTCTATTGTTATGAAAAGATTTTTCGGTTTACCTCATGACTCAGCTGTCTAACGCAGTGAGTAGCTGAACTATGGAGACCAGAAAGGGCATAGCTTTAATTCTCTGACTGCACTGAATTAACTGGTTTCAGCCAGAATGGTGGTACAATTAGCCTCAGCGCCTCTAAGCTAGGGATGGGTCAAATTGGCCATGGTTGCCACTCCTGATTGCCGTATTCCCTCTTGGCTGTGCCTGTGTTCGAATACTGGGCGGGATTCGGACCAGGTTTGACGGCAGTGTTTTCGAATCGTCTGTCCACTGTCTGGATTCACAGCTGCAGAATGAATATTTGGTGAAGATTATTGTCCAATCAGAAGAGTGCGAGAAGCAGGTTGTTTTTTGATCACATTTTAACTTGTCCGCTTGAGGAAAAAGTTTGCCAAACACTTTGTTTAAAAGCAAATAATTCCCATTGGGAGTGCAGGATCCTTCTGCTTTTTTAAAAATTCCTTTTCGTTGGATATGAACATCTCTGTCAAGGCCAGCATTTATAATCCATCCAGAGTGTGGTATTAGAGTGTTCTGGGCTGTGTGGGACTGGGGAAACAGTACTGCCCACATGATGATGGAAGAGTGTCACATGACTAGGAGTCTGCAAGCTCCTGGTTTAGACTGAGTAATGCCTACAATTTTGTCTATCTGTAAATAGTTATGTTCATAGAGTAAACCAGTTATTGTTCAGACATCAATGCATCTGCAACCATTCGTTAGCCAGTAAAAGCCAACATACAACATCTAATTGTCCTTGAGAAAATGCTGCCTTCTTGAATTTCTGCAATCCATGTGGTGAAGATACTTTCAAAGTGGTGGCTAGTGGTGGCTAGGTACCCCTCCATGCCTATGGAGGAATGTCAATGTATGTTCAAAGCAGGACAACATGTGGCCTGGAGGGGTACTTGCAGGTGATAGTGTTCCAATGCATCTGTTGCCTTTGTCCTTCTAATTAGCTAGAAAGGTAATAGCAGTAAAGCTTCTGTGTGAAATGGGCCCAGACAATATCAGCCCAAATCCTGGTATGTATGCATTTGCAATGCCAAATGGTTTGATATGGTACAACCTTAGGCTCATTCGGATGCGCCCTTCTTCCTGTTTCTCTGTCATCTCTGGTATGTTGCAACTCCAGCCACCGCCCCATCAACACCCCAACTCACCTGTTTTGGGGTCCTTGAGCCCCCTTGCACCCATCTCATAAGGGCAGGACACCCCGTGCGCAATCCCCAGATGGGGCAAAATGCCACCTGGGCACCTTGGCAGTGCCCGAGCCAAGCCGGCAGTGCTACCTGAGCACCCTGGTAATGCGAGGCTGGCACCTCGGTGGCACTGCTAGGGTGTCCAGGTAACATCGGCATGCCAGGGTATCACTCTGCCAAGAGGCCAGCCACCCCGGGGGCCTCTGATTGCCTGGGAGACCCCTCAAGTGCTGAACTACCTGGTCCTCATTTGTGGAGTGCTAAATGGCGCCCGGTTGAGGTCTCCTCGGCGAGGCCAATAGATTCGGGGGCTAGTTAGTTCTGGCAAAGACATAGTTAAGTGAGGTTAACTGCACACTTAACTATGCAAGTCTGGATTCTGCTCATTGTCCTGACCCAATTCCGGCGGGACATGGCCAATCACACCCTGTGTCCCTTGTCGAAATAGGAATAGCGCTGCTAAAGACATCTAAAGAGCTTGCAGTTTTATTTCACTTATGGCAAACCGGAAGTCTGACAGTAGACGGTTGATATTATGAAATTTTGCCTTGAGCAGCAATCCTGCTGAAGCAAGAATGGGGAATCCAGGCATGTGCTTCACATTAATGAACAGAAAATCACAGGAACACCTGTCCATATTCCTGAAGTGTGCTTTTGGTTAGCAAGACTTCCATCAATAGTATGATTTCACAAATCTGGTGATAAGTGTCTCGTCCAAGAATTATAAATGGCAGGTTTGTACAATCAAACCAGATATTAGTAAATTAGTGTGCTGTTTACTGCTGCCGTAAAATTAACAAGTTAATGCCTCTGTTATAAGAACTGAGGGATGTAATATCAGCATTTGCAAAGGTAAATGGTAACTACCAGGCTCATGTGATTTAAGCTGCAATGATCACAGCTCAGCATTTCAAGGGAATAGTATGTCTTGTGTGCATTGTTATAGCATGAGGTTAGATAAAATGCTTCTAAGCATACCAATGTAGGAATACGGAAGACAAATTGTCTCCACTCTGTGGAAGTGATTGGTAGTTCTATTAAATGACATTATAAACTGCCAAAATAAATCAATCTCACAGAAATTTACTCTTACTCCTGTGAGTGAAGTGAGAGAAAAGGCAGCAACCAATAGTGGTGAAAACAACTTATTATTGATTTTTTTTTGATTTCTTGCAGTGTCAATAAAGTAAGCTGAAAATCAAAGGCTTCTCTCACTCATTGCCAGTGGAAGTCCTGTATGTAAGTGGGCACTTCCACATCCTTTAAAATTCTGAAGGAGGGAATCTATCTCCACCTGGAGAGGCAATCTTTGATCAGGGATAGTCAGCATTGTTTTGTCAGAGGAAAGTCATACCTAACAACTTTTGATTGAGGTTTTTGAGCATGTGACCAGGTGTGTAGATGAGGGTGGTGCAGTTGATGTAGTTTACATTGATTTCAGCAAAGCCTTTGACAAGGTCCCAAATGGGAGACTTGTGGTCAGCACAGTTGCTTCACAGCCCTAGGGTCCCAGGTTCGATTCCTGGCTTGGGTCACTGTCTGTGTGGAGTTTGGGCTTTCTCCCCGTGTCTGCGTGGGTTTCCTCCGGGTGCTCCGGTTTCCTCCCACAGTCCAAAGAAGTGCACGTTAGGTGGATTGGCCCTGCCAAATTGCCCTTCGTCTCCAAAAAGGTTGGGTTAGGTGGGGTTACTGGGTTACAGGGATAGGGTGGAGGAGTGGGCTTAGGTAGGGTGCTCTTTCTAAGGGCCGATGCAGACTCGATGGGCCGAATGGTCTCTTTTTGCACTGTAAATTCTATGATTCTTATAAAGAAGGCAAATGTACATGGGATACAGGGTAAATTGATAAGGTGGATTCACAATTGGCTTAGTTGTAGGATGACAGATTGCTGCTTTCGTGACTGGAAGCCAGCATGCAGTAGTATACCACAGGGATCTGTGCTGGGTCACCTATTGTTTGTCATTTATATAAACGACATAGATGACTAAGTGAGGGGTAGGATCAGTAAGTTTGCTGGTGTCGTAAACATTGTCCGGCTGGCTAACACTGAGCTTGAGTGCCTTGGGTTATAGGAAGATATAGACGGGATGGTCAGATGGGCAGAAAAGTGGCAGATAGAATTTATTCCTGAAAAGTGTGAGGTGATACACTTTGGAAGGAGTAATTTGACAATGAATGGCCTGACATTGATAAGTTCCGAGGAACAAAGGGACCTTTATGTATTTGTTCATAGATCTCTGAAGGCAGAAGGTCAGGTTAATGAGGTGGTGAAAAAGGGATTTGGGACACTTGCCTTTATCAAGGCATAGATTATAAAAGCAGGGAGGTCATGTTGGAGTTGTACAGAGCTTTCCTGAGGCCACAGCTGGAGTACTGTGTGCAATTTTGGTCACCACATTATAGGAAGGATGTGATTGCACTGTAGGGGGTGCTGAGGAGATTCACCAGGACGTTGCCTGGGATGGAACACTTAAGTTAAGAAGAGAGGTTGGATAGGCTTGGGTTGTTTTCGTTGGAGAAGAGAAGACCTGATCAATGTGTAAAGATTATGAGGGGCATGGACAGGGTGGATAGGGAACAGCTGTTCCCCTTAGTTGAAGGGTCAGTTGTGAGGGGATACATGTTCAAAGTGAGGGTCAGGGGTTTTAGGGGGTCATTTGAGGAAAAAAAACTTTTTTACCCAGAGGGTGGTGATGGTCTGGAATGCACTGCCTGGGAGCGTGGTAGAGATGGGATGTCTCACATCCTTTAAAAAGTACCTGGACAAGTATTTGGCATGCCATAACATTCAAGGCTATGGTCCAAGTGCTGGAAATTGGGATTAGGTAGTCGGGTCAGGTGTCTTTCATGCGTCGGTGTAGACTTGATGGGCTGAATGGCCTCTCTTGAATTGTATTATTCTGTGATTGCTGCATTTGCTTTAGAGATTTTGTGAGTTTTAAATGCTCAAAATCAGCATTTCAAAGATCAGTTAGGCCATCTTGGAAATTGAATAATTAATAACCAAGGCACTGGAGTAAAATTTGAATTGCTCTTGCCCTCCATTTTTCCTCATTGCTTGTCCCCTAATGCTTTTTGCCTCAGCATGGCTTCATCCAGCTGTGAGTCTGTCAGTCATGCTTCATTGTCCTCTTCTTAATCGTGGTTAATATTTTGCTTTCAGCTAATAAGATAATTGATGGATGATATAAGTTTTCCTTCCATGTTCTCTTTCAAGACTACTTGGAAATATTTTTTGACGATAGTTTTATTTTATCCCTCCTTGGACTTCATTCTCGTGGAAAAACCCAAATTTCCTTTCCCATGTCTTTTGTAGTTAAGCGTTGTTGTTGCAACAGTTTTTATCCAGTTGGATTATTCTGTTCTTACGACATTTTCCACCTTTTGGAGCTAAATGCAGAAGTGACAAAACATGGGCGAAATTCTCCCCCAACGGCGGGATGCCCGCCGACTGGCGCCAAAGCCGGCGCAAATCAGACGGGCATCGCGCCGGCAAAAAGGTGCGGAAGTCTCCGCATCTTTGGCGGCCTCGCCCCAACATTGAGGGGCTAGGCCGGCGCCGGAGGGATTTCCGCCCCGCCAGCTGGCGGAAATGGCGTTTGTTGCCCCGCCAGCTGGCGCGGAAATGCGGCGCTTGCGCGGGAGCGTCAGCGGCCGCTGTCAGTTTCCCAGCGCATGCGCGGGAGCATCAGCGGCCGTTGTCAGTTTCCCGCGCATGCGCAGTGGGGAGAGTCACTTCCGCCTCCGCCATGGTGGAGACCGTGGCGGAGGCGGAAGGGAAAGAGTGCCCCCACGGCACAGGCCCGCCCGCGGATCGGTGGGCCCCGATCGCGGGCCAGGCCACCGCGGGGGCACCCCCCGGGGTCAGATCGCCCCGCGCCCCCCCCCAGGACCCCGGAGCCCGCCCACGCCGCCTGGTCCCGCCGGTAAATACCAGGTTTGATTTACGCCGGCGGGACAGGCAATTCCTGGGCGGGACTTCGGCCCATCCGGGCCGGAGAATCCAGCGGGGGGTCCCGCCAACCGGCGCGGCCGGATTCCCGCCCCCGCCCAATCTCCGGGAGCGGAGACTTCGGCGGGGGCGGGGGCGGGATTCACGGCGGCCAACGGCCATTCTCCAACCCGGCGGGGGGTCGGAGAATGACGCCCCATATACCAACTTTGGCAGATGGATCTGAGCTCCACATCACCTGGTGTTGAAGTGAACACCATAAGACTTTAAAAAATGTTAATGAACAGGTTACACTGGTTTTTTTTCTTATCTGCGTTTGCTACTATGACCGGGATTCTCCGGTCCCGCACCGGGTCGGAGAATCGCCGGGGTGGGGGTGGGGGGGGGGGGGGGGCGCGAGAATCGCGGTACGCTGCTCCGATGCCAGGCCGCCGATTCTCGGGCGACCGGAGAATCGGTGCCCGCGGGGTTGCCGCCGTGCCGGTCGGGGGTCGTTGAAAGCTGCCCCCGCAGCGATTCTCCGCGCTCGATGGGCCGAGTGCCCGCCGAGTCCCGCCAGTGTGGGTTATGTATGGTCCGAACCCAGCGGTACCTCGGAGTTCTGGCTGCAGGGGCCGTCCTGGTGGGGGGTGCGACTCCGGGTGAGGCCGCCATGGTGGCCAGGCCTGCGATTGGGGCCTACCGATTGGCGGGCGGGCTAATTCCGGGGAGTGGCCTATGTTCCTCCGCCCCAGGCCACTGTAGGGCTCCGCCATATTGCCCGGGGGCCAGCGCGGAGACCGCAACCCACCGTGGCCGTGGCGCGCACACGCAGACCCGCGCCGGCCGTGTCGCGCCGGCTTTTGAGCGCACAGAACTCCAGCGCCGTACTAGCCCCTAAGGGAGGGGTGAATGCCTGGGGCTGGAGGCCCATTGACGCCGGCGTCGCTCACGCCGGTTTTGATGCTGGCGTCAACACTTGGAGTGATTTCGGAGACTCCCGGCCCATATCATTGAAAGGAACATCACAGAAGCAATTCATAAAAGTACACTGGAAAAGCCTAGACCAATCATTTTCAAATACTATGTAATTGCAGGACATGAGTTTAGCATTGTGAAGGGACATTTTATACAATTGAATAGATTTTCATGAAGGGTGATTGAGGTCAAGGCATATGATTGATTTAAGAAACAGCCAGAAACAGCAGGATGGGGGTAGCTATTTTAAAAGGATTAAATCAAATAGGTCAAAGAAGGTTTTTTTGTCTGATCCTACTGTCATGTCCCAGTATATTCTAAATTTCAAACTCATTTTATATTTTAAACTGACTACAAATGTTGACAAAATGATGGCCTCCCGAAGATCGCCTGACTTCTCTTGTGGATTGAAATTCTCCCCTGTCTTAAGACGCAACAAAATGAACCTTCCAGACTGCTGTTAACTTAACACCTTTTCCAGAAATTAATTCAAAAGAGCAATTTCAAATTGAATGGGTTATTCGGATACCAAGGGCTGGATTTTCGTCAAGTTGGGATGACTTGATAGTTTTTTGAAATGGCAGGCGGGTCCCAATTCTGGGATTTCCAACTCCTTTCCTGGGCTGTCTGAATTTCTGGAGTGTCTTTAAATTGTGCAGAGTAGTTGGGGTCAAAAGGCTGGCTCCAATGCAGAGATAGGCATATCCTTCCGCTCCGCAATATTCATGGAGTTGGGCCAGGTTTTTAAACAGTCATGATTAATGGCAACTCAGAGGTGTCGCAATCCATTAATTGCATAAAGGACGTTAGCAGTGGCCTCCCCGGCAATTCTCCGGTCCCCGATGGGCCGAGCGGCCGCCCATTTTCGGCCAGTCCCGCCGGCGTGAATTACACAAGATCTATACCGGCGGGACCTGGCTCTGAGGGGGGGGCTGCGGAATCCTCGGGGGGGCACGAGGGGATCCGGCCCCGGGGGGGGGGGGGGCATGGTGGCCTGGCCCGCGATCTGGGCCCACGATCTGCGGGTGGGCCTGTGCCTTGGGGGCACTCTTTCCCTCCGTGCCGGCCTGTGTAAAGCTCCGCGATGGCCGGCGCGGAGACGAAACCCCCTGCGCATGCGCCGGAATCACGGCAGCGGTTCTGGGAACACGCTGGCGCTCCTGCGCTTGCGCCAACTCGCGCCGGCCGGCGGAAGCCCTTCGCCGCCAGTTGGCGCAGCGCCAATCACTCCAGCGCCAGCCTTCTGGGCGGCCCGATGCTGGAGTAGTTCACGCCACTCTTTGGCGCGGGTACAGCCTGCCCGCCGGATACCAGAGAATCCCGGCCCAAGTACCTGTGTTGAGGCTCTTCAATGATCATCAATTGCCCACTTAAAGGCCTTAATTAGCTCAGGAACAGCCGTCCCAACCTAGAATTATTCGGCCAGAGGCAGGAAGGTGACAGGTCCCCATCCATTACCTTCTCACGCAATTAAATGCCACTGTCTTCAAATTTGCTACTGGGATTAGGGTAGCAAGTTAAAATTCCCCTAATTTGTTTCTTTATTTTTCCATGAGCACATTCCTTTGTCTTACACCATCGTTCCTATTGCCAGTTAACCTCGCTTCCGTCCTATCACAGAGCTTGGGCTGGATTCTCCGCCGGCGGGATGCTCCATTTTGCCAGCAGCCCGGGGGTTTCCCGACGGCGTGCGGCTGCCCCTCAATGGAAAACCCCATTGACCAGCCGGCTTAACGGAGCATCTCGCCGGCGGGGTGAAACAGAAATGGGTTGCGGCGGGGCGGATAATCCAGTCTCTTTTCTTTTGTTCTTTCCTCCCCTTCCTGTCTCTGGCTTTGCTTAAAACATGTTGCATTGCTACATTTTCCAGTTCTTTTTCCAGTTCTACTGATTCATTGACCTGAAACATGAATGCTGTATCTCTTTCCACAAAAGCTGTATCACCTGCTGAGTATTTCCAGCATCTACAATACTTTGCTTTTCTATATGGATCATGCCTGTTGAACCTGATTGAATTTCTTGAAGAGGTGACTATAGTGGTCAACAGTGGATTGTCCATAATAATAATTAATATTATTGAAGAGGTGACTATAGTAGTGGACAGTGGATTGTCCACAAGGTACTTCTTATAGTACCCTTGGAATTGAGGGCTAACTATTAACCCGATTGAGACATTGGCTTAGTGGCTGAAGACAGAGAGCAGGGGTAAAGGGCAGGGATAATAATTGGCAGGTTGTGACTTGTCGCATTGCACAGGAGTTTGTGTCGGGACTTCAATTATTTGTTGTATTTATTTATGATGGTTGGATGGAGAACCACGTATCCCTGTTTGGCAACAACACAAAGTCAGGGGGTATTGTACGGGCTGTAAATAAAATCATAAGATTACATTTAGCAGATTAAGTTATTGGGAACAACTGTGGCAAATGGATTTCAATATATGCAAGATCAGAAAATTTTCTAGTGGGAAATTAGAAGCAGTGGAGATGCAAAGAGATTTAATATTATGGACTCATGCAGAAAGTAACCAAAGTGCCTGATGGAATACTGGGTGCCAGGTTGGTACTGCTAAGGTGCCAAGCTGGCACTATTTGCACACATGCGATCAGGCCAGGGGTACCTTGCGCGGGTGTTGGGGGGAGCCGAGGGACTCGGGGATCACTTCGGGGGGTTCGAAGATCTCTTGCTACATTTTGGAGGTTGGTCGAATGGAGCTCCTGAGCTACATGTGTCCTCGGCCGCACATTCCCCATTGAGGCCCCTTATCAAACGCGAGTTGCTTTTTATAGCCTTGTGTTTCTCGGCGCTATGGGACTTTGATCCCATTTAGTTCAATCGCGCCATGGTCTCACTACTGTCCTTTACAAATGAAACATAACTCCCTAATTTTGTATTCAATTCTCCTCCCTCACAATAAACAATAACATTTTATTAGCTTTCCTAATTACTTGCTTACTTCCAGACTGGCCTTTAGTGATTCAGGCACAAGGACATCCAGAGCCTTCTGCACATCAGAACTCTGCAATCTCTCACTATTTAGGTAATCTGCTTCTTTTTCATTCTTCCTGTGAAAATGGACAATTTCACATTTGCCACATGATGGGGCGTCATTCTCCGACCCCCCCAGAGGGTCGGAGAATGGCCGTTGGCCGCCGTGAATCCCGCCCCCGCCGGTTGCCGAAGTCTCCGAAGGGAGAAAAGTCGGCGGGGCGTTAATGTCGCCGCTGCCGTCGGAGAATGGCACGGGTCTGCGCAAGGCAGCCGATTTTCGGCCTGCCGATATTCTCCCTTCCGGATGGGCCGAAGTCCCGTCGACGTGATGACCGTTCACGTCGACGTAAATTAAACCTCCTTTTCATCGGCGTGACCCTGTGCTCCAGATTCACGCCGACCAGCGTGGAGGTGAGTGACGGCCTGGGGGGTTGGCTCTGGGCAGGCGATGGCGTGGCCGCAGTCTGAATGCGTGAGGAGAGGTGTGTCTCGGGTTGTGTGTGTGTGTGTGTGCGGCGGGGGGGGGGGGGGGCGGTGGTTAGAGTGGGCTGGGCTCCGGGGGAGTGCCAGGAGGGGGTCCGTGCCGGGGAGGGGGATGGGAGGGGGTCCGTGCCGGGGGGGAGGTTGGGGGGAGGTCCGTGCAGGGGAGGGGGATGGGGGGTCCGTGCCGGGGTGGAGGTTGGGGGGGGGGGTCCGTGCCGGGGTGGAGGTTGGGGGGGGGTCCGTGCCGGGGTGGAGGTTGGGGGGGTCCGTGCCGGGGTGGAGGTTGGGGGGGGGGGGGGTCCGTGCCGGGGTGGAGGTTTGGGGGGGGGGGTCCGTGCCGGGGAGGGGGATGGGGGGTCCGTGCCGGGGTGGAGGTTGGGGGGGTCCGTGCCGGGGAGGGGGATGGGGGGTCCGTGCCGGGGTGGAGGTTGGGGGGGTGTCCGTGCTGGGGTGGAGGTTGGGGGGGGGGGTCCGTGCCGGGGTGGAGGTTGGGGGGGGGTCCGTGCCGGGGTGGAGGTTGGGGGGGGGGTCCGTGCCGGGGAGGGGGATGGGGGGTCTGTGCCGGGGTGGAGGTTGGGTGGGGGTCCGTGCCGGGGAGGGGGATGGGGGGTCTGTGCCGGGGTGGAGTTTGGGGGGGGTCCATGCCGGGGTGGAGGTTGGGGGGGGATCTGTGCCGGGGTGGAGGTTGGGGGGGGTCCGTGCCGGGGTGGAGGTTGGGGGGAGGTCCGTGCCGGGGTGGAGGTTGGGGGGGGGTCCGTGCTGGGGAGGGGGATTGGGGGCCCGTGCCGGGGTGGAGGTTGGGGGGGGGGTCCGTGCCGGGGAGGGGGATGGGGGTTCCGTGCCGGGGTGGAGGTTGGGGGGGGGGTCCGTGCCGAGGTGGAGGTTGGGGGGGGGTGTGTGCCGGGGTGGAGGTTGGGGGGGGGGTCCGTGCCGGGGAGGAGGATGTGAGGGCAAGTGAGTTGGTCCACCTGGCCAGGTGCCAGCCTCCAACAGTTGGACCCATGCGGTCCATGCCACCAGGCTGGGGGGAGGATTGGATATGGGCAATGATGACATGTCGTCGTTCCCCTCCCCCCACCAGGCCGTCATGTTTTCCGATCATTCAGCGATGTTGGCCGCCGTGGCGGCAGCCGCTCATGTCTATGTTGCCCTGGATGAGGAGGAGGAGGAGGAGGAGCGTGCCAGAGAGGCGGCGCAGGCTGCCGCAGAGGGACAGGCGGCAGCCGCCCAGGCTGGAGGGTCACCTGACCGACAGGACGAGGAGGGGGAGGAGGACGTCGCTGCCCCAGGGTAACGGAGGCACCCGAGGGCGCCCCATGTGTACCGGCCCCGGCAGTCATACCAGGACCTCACGGACCGGGAATGCAGGAGGAGACTCCGGATGAAGCGGGAAACCGTGGCACACATCTGCCACCTGCTGGCACACCTGCCACCGCGTGGCACTGGCGGGGGACACCCTCTCCCCGTGTCCGTCAAGGTTACGGTGGCCCTGAACTTTTATGCAACGGGGTCATTCCAGGCACCGAGTGGGGACCGGTCCGGCATATCGCAGACATCGGTGCATCAGTGCATCCGGGCAGTGACAGATGCCCTATATGCCATGGCGCACCGCTACATCCGCTTCCCCGTGGACCGGGCCAGCCAAGATGCCCGGGCCGTGGGCTTCTCTGCCGTGGCTGGGTTCCCCATGGTCCAGGGCGCGATCGATGGTATGCACATCGCCGTGCGGCCACCTGCAGATAACAGGGCCGTGTTCACCAATAGGAAGGGGACATATTCGATGAACATACAGGTGGTCTGCGACCACCGCATGATGATCCTGCACGTCTGCGCCCGTTACCCAGGCAGTGTACACGACGGTGTTGTCGCGGTCATCCATCCCCGGCATGTACGAGGGACACCATCCCCGGCTGAGGGGCTGGTTGCTGGGCGACAGGGGCTACCCATTGCGATCGTGGCTGATGACGCCTATACGGAGGCCACGCAATGAGGCGGAGAACCGCTACAATGATGCCCATGTAGCGACAAGGAGAGTGATAGAGAGGTGCTTTGGCATGCTGAAGATGTGTTTCAGGTGCCTGGACCTCTCTGGGGGCGCCCTCCAGTATTGGTCAGGTAGGGTCGGCCGCATCATTGTGGTGTGCTGCGTCCTGCACAACATAGCCCAGCAGAGGGGCGATGTGCCGCAGGCAGAGGAGGGCGGAGTGGAGGAGCGGCAGGAAGAGGCGCAGTCCTCCCCAGATGAGGGGGATGGGGGTAATGGTCAGGGCAGACTGGGTAGACACAGGCGGGTGGCTGTCCACCGTTACCGGCTGGCCCAGCGGGCATGGGACAGACTGATAGCCGCCCGCTTCACTGACTAGATGGGCGTGGAAATTGGGTAGTATGGCCACAGACCGCACACCATGGCAACAGCCGACCACCCACACCCCCCACCCATCCACCCACCCAGCACCCTCACCCCCCTCCCCACCCACCCCACCCGCATGCACACCACCCCCCCCCCCCATTGCCGATCCACCTGCGGCACAACGGGCCGGGCTCACACAGTTGTGGGTGGACGCGTGTCTCTTGCAGGCCATGGAGGATGATGACAACCCGCCCTGCGGTGAGCTCCTGGCTCTACATCGTTGGACTATGTCTGACCCATGGCCACAGTACCACCATCCACCCGGACCATCCCTGCATGTGGCTGTGACACTGATGCGCACGGTCCCGTCCTCTGCCCGGGGGGATGTTGATGGCGGCCCAGGGGGAACGGGGCAGACTCACCTGGGGCTGAGGTAAGACCACCCCTCACACACACACTTGCGCTCAACGTACATGACACCCCCGCACGCTTTGGACAGAGCACAAAGGCAGCTTCTGTAGGTGTAACATTGACTTTAATAACCAAAGGAGTTCATGCACGTGCCCTAGCCCCTAAAACTCACCTGTGCCCTGCACCCGTGCCAACTTACTCAGTGTCTAATTGTTTGGCCTTTCGGGCCCTTTGACTACGTCTATGTGGTTCCCCAGACGGTACAGCAGAACTGGAGGTGGACTCCTGTGATTCCTGCCCTCTGACACTGGATCCCTTTGGCGGCCGTTTCCTGGGGCGTCCTGGCCTAGATGGGCCAGGCTGCGGCCCGGGCGACTGGGATGGCGAGCTCCCAGCCTGTCCTGCCCGTTGCCCACCCGATGCACCTGGGACGGAAGGGGGGGGAGTCCGAGGTATCGCGGTGTACCGGGACCTCCCCTACAGGGGGAGCCGGGACGGACCACACCACCTCCTCCTCCCTCGGGGTGCCCGATGGCCCCCAGGCCTCTACATGGGTGGGGGATGCAAACGGACTGGCCATCCGACGCCCCCCCGACATCTGGCGCTGCCAGTCCTGGAGGCCCGTGCTGGTATCGACAGGGGTCTGCAGGTTTGCAGCCATGGAGCCCAGGGGGTTGGCAAACCCTGTCTGTGACAGTGCGACGCCGGCCCTCAGCGATGGCCTGCTGAGACTGGGCCATGGCCTGCTGAGACTGGGCCATGGCCTGCTGAGACTGGGCCATGGCCTGCAGAGACTGGGCTATGGCGTTGAGCGCCTCTGCCATCTGGCGCTGGCACTGGCTCATGGCCTCCTGTGAGAGGGCAGCCATTTCCTGGGCCACAGACGCCGCCTGCACGGAAAGCCCCAGGCCTCGCAAACCGTTCCCCATGTCTGACACCGTCGCACCCATTGCCTCCACCGCGGACGCCACCCGTGCGGTGTCAGCTTGGGTGGCACGCATGACCGGCACCACTCCCAGCTCCTGGACGTGGGTGGACTCCTCCACCTGCGACTGCAGCCGCCGCAAGCCGCCCGTCACCCTCTTCGCTCGTCACGGGTCGGTGGTTGCATCGGATCTATGTGTGGGTGTGGTAACTCCAGGAACCCGGGATCCATCTGGGCGGCAGATGTTCGCTTGGGCTGGGCTGCCCTCCGACCGCCCGGCCCCTCTGCTGCTCCTACCTCCACCTGCTGTACCGGGACGGCTGTGTTGTGCGCACCAGTGAGTGTACCAGACGCCTCATCACTAAAGTGCCCAACCGAGGTGAGTGTTTCTGCGATGGTGGAGAGTGTTGGTGACAGCAGTGGCGTTGTGTCATGCTCTTCGTCCCACTCTGACTCCATGGCACTTTGGGGTGGGGGTTCGTCTCCACCCATCCACTCTGAGTCACTGTCCGGTATTTCGTCTTCCCGGGTAGGGGTGTCCTGGGTAGTGCTGTCCCGGGTAGTGCTGTCCCGGGTAGGGGTGTCCTGGGTAGTGGTGTCCTGGGTTGTGGTGTCCTGGGTAGTGGTGTCCTGGGTAGTGGTGTCCTGGCTCGGATGTGACGGGGGCCTGTGGCTGCCCCCCTCGTCGCTGGGTGGTCGCTCCCGCACGTGACGGGGGTGTCGTCTCCCTGTTGCTCCAGGTCTCTCCATCTCCCGTGGCCTCCGAAGGGCATCCTGTGGGCGTCGCATGCTGGAGGGTGCGGGTCTCTCCGTCTCCCGTGGTGTGCGAGGGGCATCCTGCGGGCGTCGCATGCTGGAGGGTGCGGGTCTCTCCGTCTCCCGTGGTGTGCGAGGGGCATCCTGCGGGTGTCGCATGCTGGAGGGTGCGGGTCTCTCCGCATCCCGTGGTGCGCGAGGGGCATCCTGCGGGCGTCGCATGCTGGAGGGTCCGGGTCTCTCCGTCTCCCGTGGCCTCCGAGGGGCATCCTGCGGGCGTCGCATGCTGGAGGGTCCGGGTCTCTCCGTCTCCCGTGGCCTCCGAGGGGCATTCTGCGGGCGGTCTGCATCTGCGGGGATGGGTGCCTGGACGTTTGGTCCTGCGATACACAATGAAGCATGCATGGTTAGACATCAGGCAGTGATCAGGTGATATGGGGGAGGGGGATATAGGGGAGGGGGGATATGGGGACGGGCTGTCGGTGGCTCACTTGCTACTACGCCCCCGACCTCTGCATCAGCAACCTCCCGGTCCTCAGGTCCGCCAGCCAGTTCCAGGGCCCTTTCCTCGTGTTCGGTCAGTGGCCTCTCATCAGCGGGGCCTTCTCCAGTCCTCACATGCTCCCTATTGTTGTGTGCGAGCTTATCCTGTGGGGGGGTGGGGTGGGGGGGGAGGTGGCAGGGGTAAAAGGCAACACTGTTAGGCAGGTATATGAATGCACGCCATCGGTTGCGCGTGCATTGCAGAGGTTAAGGTTAGGGCTGGATTCACTTGGGGATATGGGGGATATGGGGGAGGGGGGGATATGGGGGAGGGGGGGATATGGGGGAGGGGGGATATGGGGAGGAGGATATGGGGAGAGGGTATATGGGGAAGGGGGGATATGGGGAGGGGGGATATGGGGGAGGGGGGGATATGGGGGTGGGGGATATGGGGATATGGGGGAGGGGGGATATAGGGGAGGGGGGATATGGGGGAGGGGGGATATGGGGGAGGGTGGAATATGGGGGAGGGGGGAATATGGGGGATATGGGGAGGGGGGATATGGGGGATATGGGGAGGGGGGATATGGGGGAGGGGGGATATGGTGAAGGGGGGATATGGGGGAGGGGGGATATGGGGGAGGGGGGATATGGGGGATATGGGGAGGGGGGTATGGGGAGGGGGGATATGGGGGAGTGGGGGATATGGGGGATATGGGGGAGGGGGGATATGGGGGAGGGGGATATGGGGGAGGCTCATCCTGCCTGCTCTGACGAGGTCGTTCACCTTCTTGTGGCACTGGGTGCCTGTCTGTGGTGTCAGGGCCGCAGCGGTGACGGCCTCTGCCACTTCCCTCCACAGACGCCGGCTGTGGCGTGGGGCAATTCTGCGGCCGTGCCCGGGATACAGGGCGTCCCTCCTCTGCTCCACCGCGTCCAGGAGCGCCTCCACATCCCGTGACTCGAACCTCGGGGCTGAGCAGCGGCCAGCCATCCAGTCGGGTGTTGCGGTCGGGTGTTGCGGTCGGGTGGGGGGGAGCAGCGCGGCCTTATGAGCCGTCACGCCGTGCGGCGCGTATGACGCTGCACGGCGTGAACCACTGCGCAAGCGCGGATCCCGTTACCTCGCTGCTAGCCCATTTCGGGCCGGAGACCTTCGACCCATTTTTCCGACGTGACACAAGTCGGATTTGCGCCGTTTTTTGCGCCGATCGGCGGACTTTCCGCCGATAACGGAGAATTTTGCCCCATACTCCGTTTTCCAGATTCTTGCCCATTCGCTTAACCGATCTATGGGCGGAATTCTCCGGCCCTTCTCTCGGCAGGATTCTTTGGTCCTGCCGGCAGCACACACCTGCCTACGGGTATCCCGTCGGGAGGGGTGGCTTCATTGGGAATTCACATTGACAGCGACAGGAGCAGAGAATCCCGCCGCCAGCAATTGGTGTGCCACCTCCCGCTGCCGAGAAACACGCGGCTGGGAGACTGGAGAATCCCACCCTATGTCTTTTTGTCACTTTCTTACATCCTCTTCACAATTTAGCTTCCTACCTATTTTTGTGTCATCTGCAAAATTGGCAACCCGATTCCTTCATCTAACTCATTTCTATAAATTGTAAACTGCTGAGGTCCCAGCAGTGACCCCTGTGACACACCACTCGTTACAACTTGTCAACTTGAAAAATACTCATTTATGCCTTCTCTCTGCTTCCTTTAGCCAGCTAATCTTCTATCCATGCCAATATGTTACCGCCTTTAACATAAGCTTTTATTTTCCACAATAACCTTTGGCAGCTGTTGCACTTTATGGAATCCCTTCTGGAAATCAAAATACAATACATCCACAGCGTCCCCATTATTCACAGCAAATGTTACTTCCTCAAAGAACTCCAATAAGTTGGTTAAACATGATTTTCTTTTCACAAAACCATGTTGATTCTGCCTGATTACCTTGACCTTATCCATGTCCCCTGTTCTAACTTATTTAATAATAACTTCTTACATTTTCCCCATGACAGCTGTTAAGTTAACAGGCCTGTAGTTTATGTCTTCCTCCCTTTTTGAGTAATGCTATTACAATTGCTATCTTCCAATCTAATCTGGAGAGTTTAGGAAAATTAAAACTATCTATCTCACTAGACACTTCTTTAAAACCCGAGGATAAAGTCCTTCAGGACCCAGGTTCTTGTCAAGCCAAAACTCCAACAATTTACTGAGTACCACTTCTTTGGTGACTGTCGCTTCTTTGAGTTCTTACACCCCTTCCATTTCTTGGTTTATAGCTGCTTCTGGGATGTTACTTTACAGTAACTCTGATGCAAAATACCTGTTAAATTCATCTGCCATTTCCATGTTTTCTAATATCAATTCTCCAGACTCACATTCTATAGGATACGCGGTCACTTTGTTAGCTCTTTTCTTCTTTAAAAAAAAATTAGAGTACCCAATTATTTTTTTACGATTACGGGGCAATTTAGCGTGGCCAATCCACCTACCTTGCACATCTTTTGGTGTTGTGGGGGTGAGACCCATGCGGGCATGGGGAGAATGTGCAAACTCCACATGGACAGTGACCACTGCGCCACCATGTCACCCAGCTCTTTTCTTCTTTCAGTATTTATAAAAACTCTTACCATCTGCTTTATTTTTCTGGCTAGCTTTCTCTTGTACTCCAATTTTCCCCTCCTTATTAATCTTTGTGTCATCCTTTGCTGTTCCTTACATTCTGTTCAATTTTCTGACCTGCCACTTGTCTGTGCACAATTATACATGTTCTCTTCAAGTTTGATACTATATTTAACCTTTCTAGTTAATCACTGATCTGTTCCTTGGGCTCATTGGCATATATCTATTCTATGCATTCTGAAATATCCCCTTAAATGTTTACCACTGCATCTCTATTGACCTATCCCTTAATCTAATTTGTCAATTTAGCTAGTTCAGCTTCAATGCCCTCATAGTTACCTAGACTCATATCCACTCCTCTAGAACATGCTGTTCAAAGACACGATTCCGAAAACATTCAGTGAACTCCTCATCTAGGTTACCTTACATCTGATTTTTCCAGTCTATTTGTAGATTAAAATCTCCCATAATTACTGCCATGTCTTCCTGATTAGCTCCCATTATTTCTTTATGATCCACCCTATGATGTGGTGGCTGTTTGTGGTCCTGGACACAACTTCCACAAGCGATTCTTGCCATTTCTCATCTCTCCCCAAACCATTTCCACATTCCTGAACTTGGATCACGCCTCTCCATTGGGCTAAGTAAAGTAAAGTTGCCATAGTCCTAGATGATCATGAGCTGCTTTTCCCTTTGAGGGTGGAGAGCTGACTGGTGGTGATTTCAAAGAATCATTGAATCATAGAATTTACTGTGCAGAAGGAGGCCATTTGACCCATTGAGTCTGCACTGGCCCTTGGAAAGAGCACCTCACTTAAGCCCACACCTCCAATCTATCCCAGTGACCCCAACCAACCTTTTGGACACTAAGGGGCAATTTAGCTTGGCCTATACACCTAATCTGCACATCTTTGGGCTGTGAGTGGAAACCAGAGCACCTGGAGGAAATCCAGACACGGTGAGCAAGTGCAAACTCCACACAGGCAGTCATCCATGGCCGGAATTGAACCTGGAGCTGGGAGGCAGCAGTGCTAATCACTGTGTCACTAGGCCTGCCATGCTGCTTTGACTAGAGAGTCACCACACCTCAGGCATGGAACAAGGTTGAGAAGGTGGGTCTTCATGAATAGCCTCAGCTGGTATGTAAATTTAACCCACGCAGTTGGCTTTGCTCTGCATCACAAACCAGTTGTACAGCCAACTGAGCTAAATTGGTCCCAATTGTGCTAATATCAGGGCGGCACGGTAGCACAGTGGTTAGCACTGTTGCTTCATAGCACCAGGGTCCCAGTGTCGATTCCAGTTTGGGTCACTGTCTGTGCGAAGTCTGCACGTTCTCCCTGTGTCTGTATAGGTTCCTCCGGGTGCTTTGGTTTCCTCCCGAAAGATGTGCTGTCACGTAATTTGGACATTCTGAATTCTCCCTCAGTGTACACAAACAGGTGGTGGAGTGTGGCGACTAGGGGCTTCTCACAGTAACTTCATTGCTGTGTTAATGTATGCCTACGTGTGACAATAATAAAGATTATTACCATCATTAACTAACAGAATTACCCCTCCACCGTTTCCTCGGTTTCTGACTTTCCTAAATGTATTGGGTGGGATTCTCTTACCCCGACGCCGGGCCGGAGAATTGCTGAGACCGGCGTGAATTGTGCCACGCCGCCCCAACGCCGGGACGCGATTCTCCGGAGAGTGGAGAATCGGCACCATTGGCGCCGGCGCGGCGCCGGTCGGGGACCGCTCTACGGGGCCCTCCACAGCGATTCTCCGCCCGGGATGGGCCGAGTGGCCATACAAAAAAACCCGCTGGGTAAGACCAGGTTAGAACGGCGCCAGCGGGACCTCGGCGTGGAAGGATCCAGGGGCGGCCGGTGGGGGTGGAGGGGGGGTCCGACCCCGGGGGGGCCTCCGCAGTGGCCTGGCCCGCGATCGGGGCCCAACGATCGGCGGGCCGGCCTAACCGGCTGGGGGCCTCCTTTGTTCCTGTAGCCCTACACCATCTAGCGTCGGGGTCGGCATGGAGAAAGGAGACATCGCGCATGCGTGGAAATCACGCCGGTCCCACTGCGCATGCGCGGACCCACGGTGCCCATCTGACGCCGGGATTGGCAGCTGGAGTGGCATGGGTCGCTGTAGGGGTCAGAATTGCTGCTCCTGAGGCCATGTTGACGCCGCCGGGAAACGCAACGGCGTTTATGATGGTGTCAACACTTAGCCTCAGGATCAGAGAATCCCGCCCATTGTATATTTTAATAATCAGATCTGAATCCATACCTTCTACAACCACGGGCTGGATTCTCCGCACACTCACGCTAAAATCGCGGCTGGTGTGGGGACGGAGAATCGATGTTCCCGTAAGAAATCGGGACCGGCGCCGCCTCCTGGGACCATTGCCAGAGGCCTGCTCAGCAATTCTCCACCCCCAACTGGCCGAATCCTGACGGCGTGGAAGGAACTAATGTGTCCAGCTTGTCGGGGAGTGCTTGTGCAGGTTTTGAACATCGGGCGCGTGGCCGATTTTGGGGGGGGCTCTCTTTCTTGAGTCTGGCTCCGCGGTCCGGTTCTTCCATGGAGCACGGTGCGGCCGATGGAGGCCGTCGCCGTGCGCATGCACGGCCTCCGCCCGTAAGTGCGGGGGCCCATATCTGCAGCAAAAGCTGCGAGATCTACTCCGGGTCCATGCTAGCCCCCTGCAGGGCTCAGAATTAGTGGTCCCAAAACTGGCATGAAACTCCACTGTTTTGACGCAGGCATGGGGACATAGTCCCAATAATGGAGAATCTCTCTAATAGCTGTGAAATTGTACTTATTTATTTCTATGTACGCTCTTAGTGTATCTATTTTGTTTTGAATGCTTCATGCATTCAGGTACAAAGGGTGCGATCTACTGGCCGTGTTGCGCCCGAAAGGCAGCGCAGCATGGCCGGTAGATGCCAGGAAATCCCTCTTCTGGGGTCTACCCAGATCGTCACGCCTTGCGAGATCGCGTTAGATCTTGTGAAATGTCACGATTTGCATCCCATCCATTGTGTGTCACTATCTGGCAACTCTGCATATTAGAACGAGATAGCTGGGAAACACCCAGCTAAACGTGGTCATTATGGACTCTGTTCGAACTTGGTTAGATCCCGCCCAAAGTCTTTAGTTTTATCCTTTTATACTTTTTATAACCTCTAGTCTCATCTGTTGAGATACTGTTAGATTTGTCCCTTCCTGTCACGATCTGTTATTCATTTCCCATATTAATAACTTTCTCTTTTTCCTTGTCTCTACTCTTTGAATTGCCACATCTTCCCATATTTGATCTGTTGCCCCCATTTCTTAGTTTTAAACCCTCTCTACTTCTTTAGTTACGTGTCTCACAAGAACACCGGTCCCAGCATGGTTCAGGTGTAGACCGTCCCAATGGTACTGATTCCACTTTCCCCAGAACTTGTGCCAGTGCCCCACGGAATGGAACCCACTTCTCCCACAGCAGTTTTCCAGCCACATTCATCTCCCTAACCGGATTCATCCCATGCCAATTTGCACGTGGCTCAGGTAATAATCCAGACCTCTGAGGTTCTGCTTTGTAATTTGGTGCCAAGCTCCTTATTCTGACCATGCACAGCACAAAGGTGTGCTTGTTCGGTGATTTGGACATTCTGAATTCTCCCTCTGTGTACCTGAACAGGTGCCAGAGTGTGGCGACTAGGGGATTTTCACAGTTACTTCATTGCAGTGTTAATGTATGCCTACTTGTGACACCAATAAAGATTATTATTAATAGGTCACAAACCAGTGGACACAAATAAGTTGATTGGCAAGGCAATATGAAAATATTGTTTGCCTCGCGATTTGTTGTGGTCTGGAATGCATGAAATTGTGTAGATTCAACAGTAACTTTCAAAAAGGAATGTAATAAATATTCGGTATGGGGCCAGACCTAAGGAGAGGGGCTATCGTGATAGCTCTTACAACAGGCACAATGGGCTGACTGAGCTCCTTCTGTGCCATATCTTCTTGTGTCCCCATGCCAGCCATTCTCCACATCCTGTCTTGGAGGCTTGGCAGTAAGCTATTTAGCTGCCAATGATGCTTTTTATCTAGTGAGAAAGTCACTTACTCTATGATCTCCATTTTGCACTTCTTGGGAAGGCAATCTTCTTAATTTACTTTCTTGATTCTGACTTGCCAGTGTCTGTAAAAGGAACGAAGGGAGCCGGAAGAAAATTTATTTTTGACTTCTTAAATCTTGTTCAATGCTCATTATTTATTCATCATCCATTCCTTGGGAGAAAGAACATTTGCAAGTCTGTCTGTGCAGTCTCATAGCGGGGGCTCTAATATAGGAAAAGAACAAATTGGTTGCTTGTGATGTTCTCAGGTCCTCAGGAAAAGTCAAAGGCCACAGATTACTTTCAAGCAAATTCCTGATGTGTGAAGTTTTACCACAAACCAAGATTATTATTGCTTGCTGCTCCACTTAGGAGTGTATGTGTATTTTTTAAAACCACTCATTCATTTTGGTCAGTCTGTCACCAGATGTCAATTGATGCGTCTGATTCAATTTATTTCTTTTCACCTTGTTCCACCTGCCTATGTTTTCTATTAAATGTGCCAATGCATATTGTTAACGATCTGCAGGTTTTAGTGAAAGTTTTCTGATACCACGGCTGATGTATGTCAAGCACACGCTGATGTTGTGGGAGAGGAACCTAAATGTGATATATATATATATATATATATATACATTTATATATGATAATTCAGCATTTCAAGATTTTCCACCTTAGCGAATTTACAACAGCAAAATGACAAACTGCTAATGGGAATTGTTGAAAGATATTTCGGCATCTCTACAACTGGGATACAATAATGTTCCGTTGCAGCAATCCAGGTTATGTGAGTGCATTTCTGGCCTTGCAATGCAGCAGGTTTGAACCTCTTTCATCAGAACATGGAACATAGAACAGGAGAGAAATTTCATGCCAATATATGCAAATGATCAACGTCTGATCCTCAAATGGACTGGATCCACTGAGACTCAGAAGGATCATTGTGTAGCGCACCGGTCACAGACTCAGAACAATCATTGTGCATTACAAAATCACAGATTCAGTGGAACTATTGTATGCTGCACCAGCCACAGAATCAGTGGGACTAGTATACAGGACATGAACCACAGATTCAGCATTATCAGCGCTATATGAGCCTTTCATGCACAGAATCATAGAATTTACAGTGCAGAAGGAGGCCACTCGGCCCATCGAATCTGCACCGGCCCTTGGAAAGAGCACCCTTCTTAAGCCCACACCTCCACCCTATCCCCGTAGCCCAGTAACCTCACCTAACCTAAGGCCAATTTAGCATGGCCACTCCACCTAACCTGCACATCTTAGGACTGTGGGAGGAAACCGGAGCACCCGGAGGGAACTCACGCAGACTGCGCACAGATAGTGACCCAAGCTGGGGATCAAACCTGGGACCCTGGAGCTGTGAAGCAGCCGTGCTAACCACTGTGCTACCTTGCCGATACAGATAAATCTTACGAGGTATCTCTGAGAAACAGGCTCCCTATTGCTGAGGTCCTTCAGCCCAGTCGTGTGGCTGGTTCAAAAAAATCCAATGGAATTATTGCCAAATATCTAGAAATTCCCGCTGTCTTGCAGTGAATATCTAAGTACAGGTCAACATCAAGGGCTTGGAATTATATAGCACCTTTAACATAATAAAACACCTGCGAAGCGATTATTAAATAAAATTTGTCACTGACAAATAAAGATGTATTACAATGAAAGGTAGGTTTAAGGGAGAATTGGAAAGGACGAGAGGGAGAATGTGAAAGGACTGAAGAGACGTTTAGGATGGGAATTTCAGAGCTTAGGACCTTACCGGTTAAAGGTTCAGCTGTTTTTAGCAGAACAAAAAAGTTTGGTATACAAAAAGCCAGAACCGGGGAAGTGCAGAGATCTCGGAGGGCTGGCAGGCTGGAAGAGATTACAGAGATAGGGAGGGGACAAGACCAAAGAGGGATTGAAAACATGAACGAGACTTTTAAAATTGAGGGGGTGGATTCTCCATTGCCCGATGCCGGTATCGGGATTCCCGATCAGACAGAGAATGGAGCGTCGATTCTCCGAACTCCCACCAGAAGCCTCAGCTTGTTACCTGCCCCGCTGCGGCGGGAGGATGCAAATAAGAGATTTGGTTAGCGGGCTGGAAGCCAGAGTCTACACCTCCTAGTCATTCTCCAACCCCCACAGCAGGAAATCCAAACGTGGCCCTGATGCGGTGGGTCAAGGGGGTCAGTGTATAACTGAGGAGCCCCTGAAAGTCCATCAGGATGCCCCCTCCCCCGACAATGAAAATCTTTCCTGGCCCCCTGACATGTCGGGGCATCTCCCGCCCCTCATCCCACCCCATCATAGGAATAACATGTCACCTGCCCCCGCAGCATGTACGCACTAGGGTGACCCGACCCCCAATTAGACCCCTCCATTTGACCCCACCATCAGACACGCTCCATCAGACTCCCCGATCAAAGACCCCCATGCGTCACCCCGGCCTGAAAGCTGAAAAACAGTCCAGGCTGTAGAGTGAAAAATCACTGCATTTTTATTGAACCCTTCCCTTACATATGCTCCCTCAGCCAAAAGTGTTTAAAGAAGTAGTTGTTACTAGAAGTAGTAGGTGAGAGGCTGCCATATATGAATATGCTTCATATTCCTTGACAGCCTTTGAAATGCAAATGTTCCATTCAATTTTACACAGCAGTACATTGCATTAGCCAGTGATTGAGAGCAGAGACAGGTGCTCTGTAGATGATTTATCTATCTTTCCCTTCATGCTTGATTGCATCTCACGTACTCTTCTTTGATACTAACCACAATGTTTATAAACACGCTTGCTATGATTGACAGCTCCACACAACATCAGCTGCAGCTAAGTGAAAGTACCTCAGTATTGGGCCACCTGCTCAAAACAGCGGCCCGATACCAGGATTTCAACGGAATCTAGCAAGCTCTCCCCCATTCAGCAATTACAATGGTAAAAGAATGAGACTTGCATACTGGGCCCCGTTCCCAGTGCCAGTGGAGACCATTGGCGATTCTCTGTTGGCGGGAGCACATAGTCTCGAGAACAGAGAATCTAGGCCAAGGAATTGCAGGATCGGGACCCAATTTTGGCCGGTACACAAGGGTAATGGATGAATAAGACTTGGTGCAATTTACAGGGAAATTACTAAATGGTTATTGTACCTTCATCTTAGATTATAGTATCTAGGAGCCTGGAAGAGTCATGATACAGCAATGCACCTGAAGCATTAATCATCTTTTAGTCCCCAACATTTGATCTGTAATTTAGTCCTTGTTTTGTGTAATACGGACATTTCACACAGGAGTATGCACTTCAACATATTTCCATGACTTTGCAAATAGGTGGGCCCAACATTGCTTCCTAATTCTACGTCACAAAATTCACAACAACTTCACCAGTTCATTTTGACTTGAAGCCGCTCTAAAACCTATAGCTACCATTTTGAAAAATCTTGAGCGGGATTCTCCAGTCTCTGCTGCCGAAATGGGGGGGTGCGGCGCCGCTTTTACGATGCACTGCCCCCTCCAAAATGGCATACTCGGGGAGTAAGCTGCACGCCGTCTGGACAGCCTCACGACATCACCTTAGGCCCTCCCGCGATGCGCCACCCCCGATGGGCCGAGTTCCCAACGGTGTGGGTCACTCATGCTATTTTCTTTCATGAATCCGGTGTGGCAGCTGCGGACTGTGTCCAGCGCCGCCACAGTCGGGTGGGAGCCGTTCCGCGGGCAGTCGGTGCTTTGGCCAGGGCTGTGGGCACTAGTGGGGGGTGGTCCAGGGGTGGCGAACCTGGTCAAAGGGGGGCACTATCTGGCAGGCTGGGTCCGCGCATGGCTGGTGCCATGTTGCATGGCGCGGCCGCTGATGTACACATGCGCGGCCACTGACCCGGCAATTCTACGGCCATATCCGCAGGTAAAGCCGGGGCCTTACGCTGTGAGCCTGCTAGACCCCCACCAGACAGAGGATCGGTATTGCTTTTGCGGGCATAAAACGCTATGTTCCCACGCTGGCGTCAGCAGTTAGTCTTCAAATCGGAGAATCCAGTCCCATGTTCCTGAGGGACAGATGGGTAAGATTCTAATATGTGAAGAATTCATATCATGTAAGTCTATATTCTCACATATGGGGGCGATTTTGTGCCCGCATTCGGCATCAGTGAGAATGGTGACATGATGCAAAATCTCACGAGAATTCACGCCGGCGAGATCGTGTTTCTTGATGTCCCTTTCAGATGATGTAATGAGGTTTATGTCGACAAAGCACAAGAAACACATTGTTATACATCTAAATCAATTTTTCAATTTTATATAATTAATGTGCCCCCCCCCGACATGACTGGCCCTCCCTTAATATTCATACCATATCAAGTTGGCAAAGGTTACAACAGATATATGAAGGCATAAATCAGTCAGTTGGGGGCGTAATGGTAAGAATAGCCCCGAGGGGGTAGAGGGAGACATCTTCGGGCAGTACCTCAGCACTGCCCCGTAGCACAGGCACAGCCCCTGGTTCTGATTGGCAGTGTAAAACTGGCAGTGCCAGCCTGTGTGAAACTGTGTCAATGGGCAGTGCCAGAGGTGGGCCCTCGGAAGCCTAATTGGCAGGGGCTTTCCTGTTATGTGTGGTGGGAGGAAGAGCACGAGGCCTTTGAGGGGGGGGGGCGGACTTGGTAGTGATGGGGGAGTGGTCATTGGGAGGGGGAACTTGCAGGCACAGTGGGGGAAAGGGCAGTGGCGGGGAGGGGGGGAAATGCCAATACTGCCACGATGGTTATTGACCATGGGGGGTGGGGAGAGCCCCTGATGATTTTGCCAGGGGTGGGTGCGCGTTCCTCCCATGATTATGCTGTGGAGATGGAAGGGTAGAGCCTGCAATGCCTTCATGGTGGTGGTGGCGATAGGGGGTGGGGGGGGGGGGCATTGGCTGAGGGATATTTAAACGCTCTTTAAAGATGGGACCCTGAACTCTGTGGAGCCAGCCTTTCTGGCTCTATCAGGCCCCGCCCCACCAGACTGATGGCGTAAACCGCACCCTCTAATTTTTTTGTCAGAGTGGCCCTAGATCTGGTCTGAAAACTCAACAGTGCATCTGGAGAGATACATGCCAGTTTTCAGTCAGAGACTGGGGGCGTCATTCTCCGCCGGCGGGAGTCTCCGTTTTGCCGGCGCCGGGGGGTTTCCCGACGGCGTGGGGCTGCCCCACAATGGGAAACCCCATTGACCGGCTGGTGTTACGGAGACTCCCGCCGGCCGGTCGGGGCAGAAATGTGGCGGGGCGGGTAGGAGAATTTCGCCCTGGCACTCTAACAAATTATGGGAGAATTCCGGCCATGGTAACTGTTTTAAATTGAAGTATTTAAGTATTGACATATTTAAATGTTGCTTTCCATGAGATATGGACATAACATTACCCTATCATTTATTACATCAATGATTTCATTGTTAAGTCCCTTTTTGCAAGAAGGATCATTGGACTAGTCTTGTTACAATTACTGGGTAAATGTTACAATGGACTGGGTAAATAATGCTGCCAGTTGACCCAAGGAAAGGGAATTCATTGAATGTTTACAGGAGGCCTTTTTGGAACAGCTTGTGATGGAGCCCACGAGGGAACAGGCCATATACTGGACTTAGTGTTATGTAATGAGCCAGACTTGATAAAAGATCTTAAAGTAAGGGAACACTTAGGAGGCAGTGATCATAATATGGTAGAATCCAATCTCCAATTTGAAAGAAAGAAGGTAGAATCAGATGTAAAGGTGTTACAGTTAAATAAAGGTAACTACAGGGACATGAGGGAGGAACTGACGAAAATCGACTGGGAGCAGAGCCTAGTGGGAAAGACAGTAGAACAGCAATGGCAGGAGTTTCTGGGAGTAATTGAGGACACAGTACAGAGGTTCATCCCAAAGAAAAGAAAGGTTATCAGAGGGGGGATTAGGTAGCCATGGCTGACAAAGGAAGTCAGGGAATGCATCAAAGCAAAACAGAAAGATTATAATGTGGCAAAGAGTAGTGGGAAGTCAGAAGATTGGGAAGGCTACAAAAACAAACAGAGGATAACAAAGAGAGAAATAGGGAAAGCGAGGATCAAATATGAAGGTAGGCCAGCCAGTAACATTAGGAATGATAGTAAAAGTTTCTTTAAATACATTAAAAACAAACGGGAGGCAAAAGTAGACATTGGGCCGCTCCAAAATGACGCTGGTAACCTAGTGATGGGAGACAAGGAAATAGCTGAGGAATTAAATAAGTACTTTGCGTCAGTCTTCACAGTAGAAGACATGAGTAATATCCCAACAATTCCGGAGAGTCAGGGGGTAGAGTTGAATATGGTAGCCATCACAAAGGAGAAAGTGCTAGAGAAACTAAGAGGTCTAAAAATTGATAAATCTCCGGGCCCAGGTGGGCTACATCCTAGAGTTCTAAAGGAGATAGCTGAAGAAATAGTGGAGGTGTTAGTTATGATCTTTCAAAAGTCACTGGAATCAGGGAAAGTCCCAGAGGATTGGAAAATCGCTGTTGTAACCCCCTTGTTCAAGGAGGGAACAAGGATAAAGATGGAAAATTATAGGCCAATTAGCCTAACCTCGGTTGTTGGCAAGATTCTAGAATCCATTGTTAAGGATGAGATTTCTAAATTCTTGGAAGTGCAGGGTCAGATTAGGACAAGTCAGCATGGATTTAGTAAGGGGTGGGTCGTGCCTGACAAACCTGTTAGATTTCTTTGAAGAGATAACAAATAGGTTAGACCAAGGAGAGCCAATGGATGTTATCTATCTTTACTTCCAAAAGGCCTTTGATAAGGTGCCTCACAAGAGACTGCTGAGTAAAATAAGGGCCCATGGTATTCGAGGCAAGGTACTAACATGGATTGACGATTGGCTGTCAGGCAGAAGGCAGAGAGTTGGGATAAAAGGTTCTTTTTCGGAACGGCAACCGGTGACGAGTGGTGTCCCGCAGGGTTCAGTGTTGGAGCCACAGCTGATCTCTTGATAGATTAACGATCTAGATGACGGGACTGGGGGCATTCTGGCTAAGTTTGCCGATGATACAAAGATAGGTGGAGGGGCAGATAGTATGGAAGACGTGGGGAGGCTGCAGAAAGATTTAGACAGTTTAGGAGAGTGGTCCAAGAAATGGCTGATGAAATTCAACGTGGGCAAGAGCGAGGTCTTGCACTTTGGAAAAAAGAATAGAGGCATGGACTATTTTCTAAACGGTGACAAAATTCATAATGCTGAAGTGCAAAGGGACTTGGGAGTCCTAGTCCAGGATTCTCTAAAGGTAAACTTGCAGGTTGAGTCCGTAATTAAGAAAGCAAATGCAATGTTGTCATTTATCTCAAGAGGCTTGGAATATAAAAGCAGGGATGTACTTCTGAAGCTTTATAAAACATTAGTTAGGCCCCATTTAGAATACTGTGAGCAATTTTGGGCCCCACACTTCAGGAAGGACATACTGGCACTGGAGCGTGTCCAGCGGAGATTCACACGGATGATCCCAGGAATGGTAGGCCTAACATACGATGAACGTCTGAGGATCCTGGGATTATATTCATTGGAGTTTAGGAGGTTGAGGGGAGATCTAATAGAAACTTACACGATAATGAATGGCTTAGATAGGGTGGATGTAGGGAAGTTGTTTCCATTAGCAGGGGAGACTAGGACCCGGGGGCACAGCCTTAGAATAAAAGGGAGTCACTTTAGAACAGAGATGAGGAGAAATGTCTTCAGCCAGAGAGTGGTGGGTCTGTGGAATTCATTGCCACAGAGGGCGGTGGAGGCCGGGACGTTGAGTGTCTTTAAGACAGAAGTTGATAAATTCTTGATTTCTCGAGGAATTAAGGGCTATGGAGAGAGAGAGGGTAAATGGAGTTGAAATCAGCCATGATTGAATGGTGGAGTGGAGTCGATGGGCCGAATGGCCTTACTTCCGCTCCTATGTCTTATGGTCTTATAAGGTTCATATGATTGTTAGGTTTTGGACAATGGCAGCAATCTGTATGCTGGCAATGGATACTCTGTGTCTCCAAACTTCCATCAAAGTGTTGATGATGTCAGGTTGCAAAACTATTTAATTTAATGATAGAATAGAGTTGGGGGTCTGAAGAATAACTAATCAGCATTTCTACCTGGACACTAGGCCCTATGATCCAAATGTCCATGGTGATGGGCTTTGAGATCGGAAGGGCACAGAAGACGTCATTGTGATATTGGGTTAAAGGCTTTCCTAAAATATCACTTGAGTATTATAGCTAGGTTAGTTTTCCGAGATATTAACTAGGGTCTGAAAGTCGCCGTTTCGCCCTGCATGAATGTGGGTGGGAGCTGATTGGAGAGACCAAATTCCTGAAGCGTTAAAATGGGGCTGGAAGGGGCAGCACGGTGGCGCAGTGGGTTAGTTCTGTTGCCTCATGGCGCCGAGGTCCCAGGTTCGATCCCGGCTCTGGGTCACTGTCCGTGTGGAGTTTGCATATTCTCCCCGTGTTTGCATGGGTTTTGCCCCACACCCCAAAGATGTGCAGGCTAGGTGGATTGGCCACGCTAAATGTCCCCTTAATTGAAAAAAAAATGAATTGGGCACTCTATATTTCTAAAAAAAAAGAATGGGGCTGGAAGATTTGCCATGCTTGAGCTCGAGGTTCAAATGTCTTTTTAAATATCTTTATAGCCACATGACTTCATTTCTGTCAAACGTGCCTTATATATAAAACATAGGAAATATAATTGACAAGCATATTTCGTTCACTCCAATCATTGCAAATGTTTCGAGTGGCGCGCCTTAGTGCAGATTCCAGGTTTCGTGTCTGTCATTTGCAAGCAATATTTTGACTTTGAGTGATTGCTGAGAATGTTGGGCGTCATTCTCCGCCGGTGGGAGTCTCCATTTTGCCGGCGCCCGGGGGTTTCCCGACGGCATGGGGCTGCCCCACAATGGGAAACCCCATTGATCGGCCGGTGTAACGGAGCATCCCGCCGGCGGGTCGGGGCAGAAATGTGGCGCGGCGGGATGGAGAATTTCGCTCGTTGACTTGTATAATAAAATTCACCAGGCTTGTCCCCACTCTGCACCCAGAGCGTGTGAGGATGCAGAGTTTGGCATCACATGCTTTATGGGAGCTGTTTGTCATTGGTTGGCCTGGCTTTTCCTGTCGACCCAGCAAATGTATTCTGACTCATCATGTTGACCACAATGACAGACCCCCTCTCCTGCTCCGTAAAATGCCATTGTTGATTTTAGGGCGCTGCAGCCCAGTATCTTCAAAAGCAAAATATTGTGGATGATGCAATTCCTAACTGAGAACTGAAAATTCTGGAATGCGCAGCAGGTCAAGCAGCATCCTTGGAGTGAAAAAAGTGTCAGCGTTTCAAGTCGTGACCTTTCATCTGAACTTAGATGAAGGGTCACAGACCTCAAATGATAACTGTTACCTCTCTGGGACTTTCACCTGTGCTGCACACCATTTTAGCATGATAGCCAATATGCAGTATCAAAAGAAGTAAAGCTTAAAAAAATTAAGCATGCTGCATTTTATCATAAAATCCCAGAATCCTACAGTGCAGAAGGAGGTAATTTGGCCCATTGAGTCTGCACCCACCCTCTGAAAGAGTATTCTACTCAGCCCCACTCCCCAGCCCTTAACCTAACCAAAACATCGTTGGACATTAGCAGGCAATTTAGCATGGCCAATCCTCCTAACCTGCACATCTTTGGACTGTGGGAGGAAACCTGAGCACCCAGAAGAAACCCAAGCAGACACGGGGAGAACGTGCAAACTCCACACAGACAGTCACCCAAGGCAGGAATTGAACCCGGGTCCCTGGTGCTGCGAGGCAGCAGTGCTAACCACTGTGCCGCCTATGAGATAGGTTACAATGCATGGCACATGCCATGTGAATATGCATATTGCTATCATGTGCTCAGTGATGAAGTCTGTTACCTATTCATTTATTATTCAAAAGTGCAATTTGCCATATCCGGTTTCCACTTAACTCACATGTAGCTGGTGGTTGAGGTATTGACACACTGCACAAGGTGAAAGCACACCTGCAAGTATCTGCCACCATCAACGGAAATAAGGTTGAGACACAACAAATAATTTATAGCATTATTGTACGGTTACTTGAACCAGTACATTTTTCAATTTTTAATCCATATCTTCATTGCTTTCTATTTTAGGTTCCCAGATCAGAAGATTCATAGCATTGAGATTTGTTTCTGAACCTTCGGACACCGTAACCGTGCGAGGTGGATCCTTCCTACTAAACTGCTCGGCGGCAGCAGACCAAGGCCCTGTGATTATTGGCTGGAGAAAAGACGGAGCCTTCGTAAACCTGGAAATGGATGAGAGACGGCAGCTGATGCCTGATGGGTCCTTAATGGTACAGAATGTGGTCCACTCAAAGCACCACCGGCCCGACGAAGGACTGTACCAGTGTGAGGCCTCAGTAGAGGGTGCTGGGACAATAGTGAGCAGGACTGCTCGGCTAACTGTGGCAGGTAAGCAAGCATGGCTAAACCTGTCAGTCAGACAAATTCTATTGAGTCTAATTTCCTTGTTTTGTCCTTTCCTACACTATTTTCTGCCAATATTGTCATTTTTATTTATACTAAAATCTTTGTAGCATAATTTTCTTGCCAACACAACTTGCATAAGCCAAAATGCCAATGCTATTGACTTACTGAAAACAGGATTCTAAAGTAATTAATGCTACAGATTCATCCCGCCTTCTGGTTTTTCTCTCCTGGGAGTGCTGATTCATGCTAGAGTATGGTTCCATGAGTGTTGAGTCCCCTCTCGTAACTTGCTAAACTGGGAATTTCCTTAATCTGTGCAAGTGGAGCATCAATGTTATTCAACTAAAAGTGACATCCACGCAGCACGATAGCATAGTGGTTAGCTCAGTTGTTTCACAGCTCCAGGGTCCCAGGTTCGATTCCCGGCTTGGGTCACTGTCTGTGTGGAGTCTGCATGTTCTCCCCGTGTCTGCGTGGGTTTCTTCCGGGTGCTCCAGTTTCCTCCCGCAGTCCAAAGATGTGCGGGTTAGGTGGATTGGCCATGCTAAATTATCCTTAGTGTCCAAAAAGGTTAAGTGGGGTTACTGGGTTGCGGGGATAGGGTGGAGGTGTGGGCTTGAGTAGGGTGCTCTTTCCAAGAACCGGTGCAGACTTGATGGGTTGAATGGCCTCCTTCTGCACTGTAAATTCTATGTTTCTATAAAAAAATCGCCCAACCCCAACCTGTCCTCTTCTAATGCTCATATTCCTGCAGAGTCACTAAACATCAATCAGGGTGAGGATCCTGAATTGGAGCATTCCCAGTGAGTTTCACTGGCTGTGATTAACAAGTCTTTTATGCACACTAGATGAAACCATGGACCTTCCTGGCTTGTACTGGACCTGGGAATACCGAACATATCATTCGTTAGATGGTATTAATTGCTAGTCTGGTGATAGGAACAGTAAATGTTCCAACTAATATTTTCTGACAGACATTGATTAATAGGTTACCTGCATCATGAAAATACAGGTTCATAAAATATTTTCATTTTATGGCAATGTAATATAAATGTGAAAAGTAAAATGACAAAAGATGCACAAAAACTTATAATTATGACATTTTACCATATTACTATATGACTCAGCATATTTTGTACTCAAACAAATTAAACCTAGAACAGTTTTCAATGTCAGCCTGTACAGAAGTAGACAATGGAACCTAATAAACAGCTAATAAATCCAGGCGAAATGGTACTTAGTACATGGCTAATGAGAGCAATCTGCACAATACCACGACAACCAGGCTGTATTTTCAGATGGTCTTTCTTCATCTCCTGTTGCAACTTAAGTGTGAATTTAAACGTTTTGCTCTGCTCTCATGTTGGTATTCTGACAACTTTGCTGTTTTTCTCCTGTTTTCGCTGACTCTGAGGGTTAGCTAAACAATGCCGCAACAAAGGAAAACAAGAAAATTACTTTGGTGAACAATACATTTTAGAAGTATCTGTTGATAGGATGGGATGAAGTAATGTGGGAGAGGGCTCCTGGGGTGTATAAACATCTGCCTGGGCCATTTGGGCTGAATGGCCTATTTCAGTGTTGTAAATGTAAATTAATGCATATTAACCAAAACAGTGGGTTGAATTTTTCTGATTGCCAGCAAGTCGTACCCACCGGGTCTGGAAGGGAGAGGTGACCTGGCTTTAATGGGCAGCAGGTCCCAGGCCAGCACATTGCTGGTAGTGCCCAATTAACAGGCTGCAGCTACAGTCAAATTAACAACGGGTTCAGCAGTACCTGGAGCAGTCAGAGGCTGAGCTGTGCCACTGCTGCTGGTGGCCATTACTGAGGGTACTGCTCCAAGGGTGAGGGAGCCTCAATGGTGAGACGCCCATGGAGAGAGTTGAGAAGGCTACGTAGACCAAGCAGCCGAATCCAGGCAAGAGGGGAGTGGATGTTTCATGAAGCACGAGTGGTGCCATTGCTGTGAAGGCACCATTGCAATCAGCGTTCCTTTCTGTGGGTTTAAGCCATGCCTCTCACCACAATTTACACATGACTGGGAGTGTTGTAGTATGCTCCAGGAGTGCGGAGGAATCTGGGGCGAAATTCTCCCCCAACGGCGCGATGTCCGCCGACTGGCGCCAAAAATGGCGGCAATTAGACGGGCATCGCGCCGGCCCAAAGGTGCGGAATGCTGTGCATCCTTGGGGGCCGAGCCCCAACATTGATGGGCTAGGCCGGCGCCGGAGGGATTTCCGCCCCGCCAGCTGGCGGAAATGGCGTTGGTTGCCCCGCTAGCTGGCGGAAATGGCGTTTGTTGCCCCGCCAGCTGGCGCGGAAATGCGGTGCATGCGCGGGAGCGTCAGCGGCCGCTGACAGTTTCCCGCGCATGCGCAGTGGGGAGAGTCTCTTCCGCCTCCGCCATGGAGGAGGCCGTTGCGGAGGCGGAAGGGAAAGAGTGCCCCCACGGCACAGGCCCGCCCGCGGATCGGTGGGCCCCGATCGCGGGCCAGGCCACCATGGGAGCACCCCCCCGGGGTCAGATCGCCCCCCCCCAGGACCCCTGAGCCCGCCCACGCCGCCTGGTCCCGCCGGTAAATACCAGCTTTGATTTACGCCGGTGGGACAGGCAAATTCTGGGCGGGACT
The DNA here is from genome assembly GCF_047496885.1 of Scyliorhinus torazame. Classification (NCBI taxonomy): domain Eukaryota; kingdom Metazoa; phylum Chordata; class Chondrichthyes; order Carcharhiniformes; family Scyliorhinidae; genus Scyliorhinus; species Scyliorhinus torazame. The sequence continues at coordinate 293,744,256 of NC_092709.1, read as the reverse complement.
TCGGCCCATCCGTGCCGGAGAATTGAGCGGGGGGTCCCGCCAATCGGCGCTGCCCGATTCCCGCCCCCGCCCAATCTCCGGTACCGGAGACTTCGGCGGGGGCGGGGGCGGGATTCACGGCGGCCAACGGCCATTCTCCGATCCGGCGGGGGGTCGGAGAATGACGCCCCTGGTCCCAGCCAGTTTTTGGAAGCAAGTATTCAGCATTAGGCACTACCGCTCCACTTTCCTCCATTTTCTGCCAGAAATTCCAGAAGGCATGCTCTTTGACAATTCACACTGGGATCTAAAGGAGGAAACTAATAACTTCAGCCATCTCCAGAACTATGCCTGAAGAAAAATGCTATGTGCAGTGGTATCCCTGCAATGCATTCTTCAAACCACTATTTTATTGTGAGCATCCAAAATTCCTGGCCAGTATTCTCTGCTCCCGCGCTGGGTCGGAGAATTGCCAGGGGGGCGTGAGAATCGCGCCACACCGCTCCGATGCCGGCTCCCCGATTCTCCGCCGCTGTTTCCCCGGCACCCGCGGGATTGCCGCCCCGCCGGTTGGGGGCAGTTGAAAGTGCCCCCCCCCTCCTGCGATTCTCCGCGCCTCGACTGCCCGACTGCCCGCCGAGTCACGCCGGCGTCGGTTACGTAGGGTCCTACCCGGCGGGACCTCCGAGTTCTGGCGGCGGGGACCATTCTGGTGGGGGGGGGGGCAGGGGGATCCGACTCCGGGGGGGCCTCCACGGTGGCCCGTCCCGCGATCGGGGCCTGCCGATCGGCGGGCGGGCTAACTGTGGGGGCCCTATGTACCTCTGTGTTGGGCCCCTGTAGGGCTCTGCCATATTGCCCGGGGGCCGGCGCGGTGATGGGAACCTACGCGCATGCGCGGACTCGCGCCGGCCATGGCACACATGCGCGGACTCGTGCCGACCTTGGTGCGCATGTGCGGACTCGTGCCAGCCTTGGCGCGCATGCGCGGACTCGCGCTGGCCATGGCGCGCATGCACGGACTCACGCCGGCTGTGGCGCGCATGAGTGGACTCGCGCCATCCTTGGTGCGCATGTGCGGACTCATGCCGGCCGTGGCGCGCCGGCGTTCGAGCACCGGAGCAGCAGACGCCACTCTGGCGCCTTACTGGCCCCCTAGGAAGGGATGAATACCTCGGTCTGGAGGCCCGTTGACGCCGGAGTGGCTCGCGCTGCTTTTGACACTGGCGCCAGAACGTGGCCGCGGGATCGGAGAATCCTGACCCTTGAGTCTATTCTTACAAATGTATTTACAATCTGCTTCTCTTTCGATGACTTACTGTATTATTTTACATTCCTGGTTCATATATACAGCTCCCTGGAATTCCCAACATATAACGCACTGACAGATTGAACTTTCATATATCATAGCAAGAGGTTGATAAACGGAGGCACTCAGGGACTTTCTAAATACTGAAACTTTTCAATTAACACATCACCTCCTAACAATGCTGCCACATTGTGATATGGTGATAATTGTGATGTTTCTCAGTCCGGTGTATGGATGAGAAAGGCATGATAGTTTTAAATCAGACACTCCTTCAGTGCTGAAACATCTCAGGGGTTTTCCTGATTTTTCTCAATGTAATTTTCAAAAGCGCTTTTCTTATGGGCTATTAGGTTACGGAAGATCCAAATTTAGTAAAAAAAATAGGATGTAGATATTTTATATCATTTTATTAATGAGCAGCTTCTGGTAACGAATTCTAACCATACCTACAGCATTCAATATCTTCATCCTTTCCTCGTGGGCTCTTCCTGTTGTCAATGATCTATGGTGCAGAAGAGACTGGATAATGCTCCCTTCAGGCAGAATACCGTCTACTGTTCTTCCTTTTCTTGAAAAAATGTACACGTAGTTCTCTGGCACCTCACTGAATTGTCTATTAGCCGAAACAGTGAATGTCAGTGGGCTATTCAATCACGATTTATACATTCTACATATTCTTTGACAGACATGAACCCACAAGCACACAAGAATATGAGAACACTAAAATCAGCACATGATTGGATTGGATTGGATTTGTTTATTGCCATGTGTACCGAGGTACAGTGAAAAGTATTTTTCTGCGAGCAGCTCAACAGATCATTAAGTACATGGAAAGAAAAGGGGAATAAAAGAAAATACATAATAGGGCAACACAAGGTATACACTGTAACTACATAAGCACCGGCTTCGGATGAAGCATACAGAGTGTAGTGTTAATGAGGTCAGTCCATAAGAGGGTCATTTAGGAGTCTGGTGACAGTGGGGAAGAAGCTGTTTTTGAGTCTGTTTGTGCGTGTTCTCAGACTTCTGTATCTCCTGCCCGATGGAAGAAGTTGGAAGAGTGAGTAAGCCGGGTGGGAGGGGTCTTTGATTATGCTGCCCGCTTTCCCCAGGCAGCGGGAGGAGTAGATAGAGTCAATGGATGGGAGGCAGGTTTGTGTGATGGACTGGGCAGTGTTCACGACTCTCTGAAGTTTCTTGCGGTCCTGGGTCGAGCTGTTGCCATACCAGGCTGTGATGCAGCCAGATAGGATGTTTTCTATGGTGCATCTGTAAAAGTTGGTAAGGGTTAATGTGGACATACCAAATTTCCTTAGTTTCCTGAGGAAGTATAGGCGCTGTTGTGCTTTCTTGGTGGTAGCGTCGACGTGGGTGGACCAGGACAGATTTTTGGAGATGTGCACCCCTAGGAATTTGAAACTGCTAACCATCTCCACCTCGGCCCCGTTGATGCTGACAGGGGTGTGTACAGTACTTTGCTTCCTGAATTCAATGACCAGCTCTTTAGTTTTGCTGGCATTGAGGGAGAGCTGCACCACTCCACTGGTTCTCAATCTCCCTCCTGTATTCTGACTCGTCGTTATTGAAATCCGGCCCACTATGCTCGTGTCGTCAGCAAACTTGTAGATGGAGTTGGAACCAACTTTTGCCATGCAGTCGTGTGTGTACAGGGAGTAGAGTAGGGGGCTAAGTACGCAGCCTTGTGGGGCCCCGGTATTGAGGACTATTGTGGAGGAGGTGTTGTTGTTCATTCTTACTGATTGTGGTCTGTTGGTCAAAACATCGAGGATCCAGTTGCAGAGTGGGGAGCCAAGTACTCGGTTTTGGAGCTTTGATATGAGCTTGGCTGGGATTATGGTGTTGAAGGCGGAGCTGTAGTCAATAAATAGGAGTCTGATGTAGGAGTCCTTGTTGTCGAGATGCTCTACGGATGAGTGTAGAGCCAGGGAAATGGCGTCTGCTGTGCACCAGCTGCAACGGTATGCGAATTGCAGTGGATCACGGCGTTCTGGGAGTATGGAGGTGATGCGCTTCATGATCAACCTCTCGAAGCACTTCACTATGACTGAAGTCAGGGCCACCGGACGATAGTCATTGAGGCACGTTGCCTGGTTCTTTTTTGGTACCGGTATGATGGTGGTCTTCTTCAAGCAGGTGGGAACCTCAGAGTGGAGTAGGGACAAGTTAAAGATGTCCGCGAACACCTCTGCCAGCTGGTCCGCACAGGCTCTGAGTACACAACCAGGGATCCCGTCCAGGCCCGTCGCCTTCCGAGGGTTCACTTTCAGGAAGGCCAATCTGACTTTGAAGCTGTGATGGTGGGTATGGGTGAGTTATGTGCTGCTGGGGCACTCAACAGCGGATTGTTGATTACCTGCTCAAACCGAGCATAGAATGCATTGAGTTCATCAGGAAGGGGTGCGCTGCTGCCGGAGATACTGCTCGACTTCGCTTTGTAGCCCGTTATGTTGTTTAGTCCTTGCCACAATCGCCGAGAGTCTGTCTGTGACTCTAGCTTGGTTTGATATTCTCTCTTGGCATCTCGGATGGCTTTACGGAGGTCGTAGATCACACGGCCCATCAAGCCTGTTCTGCCATTCAATACAATCATGGCTGAGCTTGGGATTCAACCTTAATGTTCTTTCCTACTCCCCATATCCCTTAATTCTCTGACAGGCCAAATGTCTGTCTATCAAAGCCATAAATGTGTTCAATCATGTAGAGTCCAGAACCCTCTAAGTGAAATAATTTCTCCTCATCTCAGTCCTAAATGATTGGTTCTTTATCCTGAAACCGTGACCCTGTGTTTTACATTCCTCGCCCAATGGAAAGAATCGCTCTATGTCCACCCAATCAAACCCCTTCAGAATGTTGTAGGTTTCAATGAGATTGCCTGTCAATCTTCTAAACTCCAGAGAATGGAAGCCCAATTTACTCAGCCTCTCATTATAGGACAAACTCCCATCTCAGAGAACAATACAGCACAGGTACAGGCCCTTCGGCCCTCCAAGCCTGTACCGGACATGATACTACCCTTGGCCAAAACCCTCAGCACTTCCTAGTGACATATCCCTCTGTATTCATCCTATCCATGTATTTGTCGAGATGCCTTTTGAACGCTGTTAATGTATCTGCTTCCACAACCTCCCCTGGCAGCGCGTTCCAGGCACTTACCACCCTCTGTATAAAAAAACTGCCTCGCACATCTCTTCTAAACGTTGCCCCACAGACCTAAAACCAATACCCCCTAGTGACTGCCCCCCTCCACCCTGGGAAAGAGTGCCTGCCCATCCACTCTATCCATGCCCGTCATAATCTTGTAGATCTCATTCAGGTCGCTACTCAACCTCCGTCACTCTAATGAAAACAGTCTGTATATATTCAGCCTCTACGCAAAGCTAACACCCTCCAGACCAGGCAACATCCTGGTAAACCTCCTCTGCACCCTCTCCAGAGCCTCCACATCCTTTTGGTAGTGTGGCGACCAGAATTGTGCGCAATATTCCAAGTACGATCTTACCAAGATTCTATACAACTGTAGCATGATTTGCCAGTTTTTATACTCGATGCCCCGTCCAATGAAGGCAAGCATTACATATGCTTTCCTGACTACCTTATCCACTTGTGTTGCCAGTTTCAAAGATCTGTGGACCTGCACGCCTAGATCTCTCTGACTTTTTATATTCCTAAGAGTTTTGCCATTCACTGTATATTTCCCCTCGATGTTAGATCTACCAAAATGCCTTACCTCAAATTTGTCCGGGACCAATTTTGTGAACTTTCACTTTACAGACTCCAATGCAAGTACACCTTTTCTTCAATGTGGAGTCCAAAACTGCACACACTACTCCAGATGAGGTCTAATCATAGAATCCCTACAGTGTTGAAGGAGGCACTTTTGCCCATCGCGTCTACACCAATCCTCCGAAAGGCCCTATCCGTGTAATCCCAGATGGCCTTTGGGCACAAAGGGGCAAGTTAGAATGGTCAATCCACCCAACCTGCACATCGATGGACTGTGGGAGGAATCTTTTTTCAAAAAAAAAATTTAGATTGCCCAATTCATTTTTTCCAATTAAGGGGCAATTTAGCGTGGCCAATCGACCTAGCCTGCACATCTTTGGGTTGTGGGGGCGAAACCCACGCAAACACGGGGAGAATGTGCAACGTCCACACGGACAGTGACCCAGAGCCGGGATCGAACCTGGGACCTCGGCGCCGTGAGGCAACAGGGCTAACCCATTGCGCCACCGTGCTGCCCGACTGTGGGAGGAATCTTGAGCACCTGGAGGAAACCCACTCAGATACAGGGAGAATGTGCAAACTCCACACAGACAGTCACCCAAGGTCCGAATTGAACCCAGGTCCCTGGCACTGTGATGTAGCAGTGCTAACTACTGTGTCACCGTCCCATTAAAACCTGTACAACTACAGCAAGGCTTCTTTATTCTTGTACTCTGATCCCATTGTAATAAAGGCCAACATGCCATTTACCTTTCTAAATGCTTACTGCACAGCATGCTAACTTTCTATGTTCCTCGTACAAGCACATTCACGTCTCTTTGAACATCAACATTTACAAGTTTCTCAACTTTTAAAAAATATTCTGCTTTTTTATTCTTATGAGCAAGGTGAATAATTTTACATTTCCCTGTATCATACTTAATCGTTCATCATGTTGGCCACCCACCTAGGGCATGATTCAGCGGAGGTAAAATTAATTCAGCTGTTGGGCGCATTTGGCAGGGTGCTTCTCGGCGGCTGCTGTGCTAAGAATCGCCCCATTATTCAGTGGCGAGCTGATTTCGCCAACAGGAACGGCTGTTCACAGATCGGGGCACCGTTTTGATCAGCAGCCTCAATCTTGCAAACCACCCCCCCCCTCTCCCCCCTGCTTTCTGCCTCCCCTCACACCCCACAATCTTCTCCAGGCCCCTGGGAAGTATACTTCACCACCCCTCCAATTGGCAAGGCTCCCCTGGGCCCGACCCCTGGCAGTGTCAACCTGGCATCTGGACACCCTGGTATAACCTCTCTGTGTTCTCCCCACAACTTACCTTTCCACCTAGTTTGGTATAAGCAACAAACTTAGATACATTACTCTCTGTCCTATCATCTAAGTCATTAATATAGATTGTAAATAGCTGAGGCACATTTCCTTGTGGCACTCCCGTATTCAGAATAAGGTAAATGAGTTGATGGCGCAAATCATCGTGAATGACTATGATTTAGTGGCTATTACTGAAACATTGTTAAAGGATGGTCACGACTGAGAGTTAAATATCCAAGGGTATCAAACTATTCGGAAAGACAGAGTGGATGGTAAAGGAGGTGGTGTAGCTCTGTTATTTAAGGATGACATCCGGGCAATAGTAAGAGATGACACCGGTTCTATGGAGGATAAGGTTGAATCCATTTGGGTGGAAATCAGGAATAGTAAGGTGAAAAAGTCACTGATAGGAGTAATCTTTGGCCACCAAATAGTAACATTATGGTGGGGCAGGCAGTAAACAAAGAAATAACTGATGCATGTAGAAATGGTACAGCAGTTATCATGGGGGATTTTAATCTACATGTTGATTGGTTTAACCAGGTTGGTCAAGGCAGCCTTGAGGAGGAGTTTATAGAATGTATCCGCAATAGTTTCCCAGAACAGTATGTAATGGAACCTACGAGGGAACAAGCAGTCCTAGATCTGGCCCTGTGTAATGAGACAGGATTGATTCAGGATCTCATAGTTAGGGATCCTCTCGGAAGGAGCGATCATAATATGGTGGAATTTAAAATACAGATGGAGGGTGAGAAGGTAAAATCAAACACTAGTGTTTTGTGCTTAAACAAAGGAGATTACAATGGGATGAGAGAAGAGCTAGCTAAGGTAGACTGGGAGCAAAGACTTTATGGTAAAACAGTTGAGGAACAATGGAGAACCTTCCAAGTGATTTTTCACAGTGCTCAGCAAAAGTTTATGCCACCAAAAAGGAAGGACGGTAGAAAGAGGGAAAATCGACTGTGGATATCTAAGGAAATAAGGGAGAATATCAAATTGAAGGAAGAAGCATACAAAGTGGCAAAGGTTAGTGGGAGACTAGAGGACTGGGAAATCTTTAGGGGGCAACAGAAAGCTACTAAAAAAAGCTATAAAGAAGAGTAAGATAGATTATGAGAGTAAACATGCTCAGAATATAAAAACAGACAGTAAAAGTTTCTACAAATATATAAAACAAAAAAGAGTGGCTAAGGTAAATATTGGTCCTTTGGAGGATGAGAAGGGTGATTTAATAATGGGAGATGAGGAAATGGCTGAGGAACTGAACAGGTTTTTTGGGTTGAAGACACAAATAACATGCCAGTGACTGATGGAAATCAGGCTATGACAGGTGAGGACTTTGAGATGATTGTTATCACTAAGGAGTAGTGATGGGCAAGCTAATGGGGCTCAAGGTAGACAAGTCTCCTGTCCCTGATGGAATGCATCCCAGAGTGCTAAAAGCGATGGCTAGGGAAATTACAAATGCACTAGTGATAATTTACCAAAATTCACTAGACTCTGGGGTGGTCCCGGCGGATTGGAAATTAACAAACGTGACACCGCTGTTTAAAAAAGGAGGTAGGCGGAAAGCGGGTAATTATGGGCCCGTTAGCTTAACTTCGATAGGAGGGAAGATGCTGGAATCTATCATCAGGAAAGAAATAGCGAGGCATCTGGATGGAAATTGTCCCATTGGGCAGATGCAGCGTGGGTTCATAAAGGGCAGGTCGTGCCTAACTTATTTAGTGGAATTTTTTGAGAGCACTACCAGTGCAGTAGATAATGGGGAGCCAATGGATGTGGTATATCTGGATTTCCAGAAAGCTTCTGACAAGGTGCCACACAAAAGATTGCTGCATAAGATGAAGATGCATGGCATTAAGGGGAAAGTAGTAGCATGGATAGAGGATTGGTTAATTAATAGAAAGCAAAGAGTGGGGATTAATGGGTGTTTCTCTGGTTGGCAATCAGTAGCTAGTGGTGTCCCTCAGGGTTCAGTGTTGGGCACACAATTGTTCACAATTTACATAGATGATTTGGAGTTGGGGACCAAGTGCAATGTGTCCAAGTTTGCAGACGACACTAAGATGAGTGGTGAAGCAAAAAGTGCAGAGGATACCGGAAGTCTGCAGAAGGATTTGGATAGTTTAAGTGAATGGGCTAGTGTCTGGCAGATGGAATACAATGTTGACAAATGTGAGGTTATCCATTTTGGTAGGAATAATAGCAAAAGGGATTATTATTTAAATGATAAAATATTAAAACATGCTGCTATGCAGAGAGACCTGGGTGTGCTAATGCATGAGTCGCAAAAAGTTGGTTTACAGGTGCAACAGGTGATTAAGAAGGCAAATGGAATTTTGGCCTTCATTGCTGGAGGGATGGAATTTAAGACTAGGGAAGTTATGCTGCAATTGTATAAAGTGTTAGTGAGGCCACACCTGGAGTATTGTGTTCAGTTTTGGTCTCCTTACCTGAGAAAGGACGTACTGGTGCTGGGGGGCGTGCAGAGGAGATTCACTAGGTTAATCCCAGAGCTGAAGGGGTTGGATTACGAGGAGAGATTGAGTAGACTGGGACTGTACTCGTTGGGATTTAGAAGGATTCAGGGGATCTTATAGAAACGTATAAAATTATGAAGGGAATAGATAGGATAGATGCGGGCAGGATGTTTCCACTGGCGGGTGAAAGCAGAACTAGGGGGCATTGCCTCAAAATGGGGGGAAGTAGATTTAGGACTGAGCTTAGGAGGAACTTCTTCACCCAAAGGGTTGTGAATCTATGGAATTCCTTGCCCACTGAAGCAGTTGAGGCTCCTTCATTAAATGTTTTTAAGATAAAGATAGATATTTTTTTGAAGAATAAAGCGATTAAGGGTTGTGGTGTTCGGGCCAGAAAGTGGAGCTGAGTCCACAAAAGATCAACCATGATTTCATTGAATGTCGGAGCAGGCTCGAGGGGCCAGATGGCCTACTCCTGCTCCTAGTTCATATGTTCTTATGTATTCGTCGTCTGCAAATTTGGAAAAGCCCTGTTTATGCCCACTCTTCCCTATTTCTTAACCGAGCATCTATCCATGCTAATGTACTGCCGCCAACTCCATGAGCCCTTCTTTTGCCCATTAACCTTTTCTGTAACACCTTACGAAATGCCTTTTGGAAACACCGGTATACAACATCTCCTGGTTCCCCTTTATCTACCCTATTAGTTAAATCCTCATAACAAGCTAATACATTTATCAAACAGGATTTCCCTTTCGTAAAACCATGTTGACTTGTATTTAACATAGTATGCTTTTCTAATTGCATTGTTAAGACTTCCTTTCTTGAAAAGTGGTGTAATGTTTGCCAATTTCCAATTTAGCGGGGTCATTCTTGAATCTAAGGAATTTTTGAAAATCATTCCCAGTGCATCCACTAATTCTGAAGCAATTTCTTCTAGAACCGTAGGTTTTAGGTCATCAGGTCCCGGGGATTTGTTGATTTTAGCTCCTTGAGTTTCTCCAATACTTTATATCGCTGTCGATATTAATTTGCCTAATATCCTTTTTATGCACCGGTTATGATCCATTTCTATTATGTAGCTTGTGCCTTGTGCAGGGAAGACACAACATTTTTGTTCAATGCCTCTGCCATTTCCTCATTCCTTATGATAATTTCTCCTGTCTGTCTCTGTTTCGAAGTGAACACAATTTACTTCAGCTGCGCTTAAACTCATAAAAGCTCTGGCTAGTTTACTGTCATTTTATTTTTTCCCCTTTTTAGGCCCTTTGCTTTCTTTGCGAACACTCCCAATCCTTAGACTTCCTGCTGATTTTTTCTGCAACATTGTAAGTTCTTTCTTTTCATCTAAAACTATCTTTAGCTTTTTGAGTGAGCCACGGATGGATCATTCTCGCTGAGTGTTTGTTCTTTGGCCGAATGCATTTTTGTTGAACATTTTGAATTGTTTCTCACGCTTCGTTTGCTTCAAGCTATTTTAGTCCATTTACATAATTAGCCTTAGCCATTCTCCCTTCGCCCCTATGAGTTTGGCTTTGTTTAAGTTTACAATTTTGTTTGCGATTGGACTATGTCTCTTTCACACTGAACATCAAAGTGAATGGTGTTATGATCCCAGTGGACATTTTACTATCATGTCACAAATTAACCCTGCTTCATTACACAAGTCTAGATCAAAGATGGCTTTATCCCTAGATGGTTCCACAATGTATTGCTCCAAGGAACTGTCACAATGTTCCACAAGCTCATCTTTGAGTCCACTCTTGCTGATTTTGTTTGTCCCAGTTTATATGAAGATTAAAGACCCCCAAAATTATTACCTTTCCTTTGTAACAGGCTCCAATAATTTATTAATTTATTATTTATAATATATTATCACAAAAACAGATTATCTGTTGATGATCACAGAGCTGTTTGTGGGAGTTTGCTGTGGGTAAATTGGTTTTTACATAACAATAGAAACTACACATAAATAAGTACTTCATTGGCTCTAAAGTATTTTGGAATATCCAGTGGTCACAAAAGATGCTTTATTAGTGTGAGTCTTTCTTTTTGCATTGAACTAAATTGCAAATACATTAAGGGTAGGGGATAAGGAATTATTGAGTAAGTAAATAAACTCATCATAGTTCCAGATGACCAGAGGCTGCTTTCCCCTTTGAGGGGGAGAGCTGACTGGTGGTGATTTAACCTGAAGACCACCACACCTCAGGTGAAGGGCAAGGTGGAGAGGGCAAGGCCTTCATGGATAACCTCAACAGTACGGGAATTGAACCCATACTGTTGGCCATGTGAGACAATATGACTTGTAAACCACAAAGAAGTTTATTAAAGAACCAAACACGTAGGCTGCAACTTTCGAGCTGTTCATGCTAGCGGGATCTTCAGGTCCCGCTGTCACATACCCTGGCCACTGGTTTCATGGCAGCAAGGAGTGAATTCACTGGCTAATCCCGTTAACAATGGCGGGACTAGATGGCCCCACCTTCGGCCAATGGTGGGCTGCCTCCTGCTGCCACAAAACACGCGGCAGGTTGTGTGGTAAATCCTGACTGTAATTTATAATTTGGTGAGACAGCAAATCCCAACATCAACAGTCGGAGGAAAAGATAGAAAACACAATCTGATTTCTGGTAGAGAATCCAATGCTCAAATTCAACTTTTTCTTACAGTAAAAAATTTAAGTAGAATATCCATAAACTATTAAACTAGCATTTACTTTTGATTCCCCAAGGAGAGACTACAAAGTTAGTGACATGACTCTGTCCCAGTTAAGAAGAGAATTATCATTGCCCAGTTCTAATAGTCATACCCTTTACTTTGAGAGAAGCTGCCGCAAATTTAATGAATCCAAAATTTCCTTGTGAGCCTTTGAGGTTACATGACTAATTTCTTACGCATGGGTTGCTATCTTAATTGTAATTAAGTTCAGCCTCTTTATATTATAGATAAGGTATGTATCACTGTTAATTTCTAAGGAGGAAATTTTGCACAAGGCGAGGACAGAGTACGCTTGCGAGTCTCAAAATGGGCAAATTCCATTTGTCATTTGGCTGTGGTTTAAGATTATTTTGCAGTGTTTGAGTTGCGTTAGCTTTGTAAAAAATTGGTTGTTTGTGGTTATAAAATTACCTTATCTAATGCCACATTAAGATAGCCGTCCTGACAGTTTGCACAATTAAACATTTTATTTTGTGACTTTGGGTGTGGATCTCTCTTCAGGGGCTCTTTTATTGCATTGGGAAGAGGCAGTTCCAACCCCAATGCCCATGACTCAACCTACTTGAAGCTGTTGTCCCCACCCTCGCCTCAACCCCCATCCCAGCTCACATCCCAGAGAGGAGCCGACCCCCCCCCCCTCCACCTCCATAGTGGACCTGAACCTACCCTCACCAGAGTGGGCCTGACCCTCCCTGACCCCACAGAATGAATCCAACCCCCACTGTGCCTGAGTGGACACCACTCCAAAGTGGTTTTGATCACTACCACCCCGCCCCTGCAGCCCAAAGTTGACGCAACTGCCATCCTCCCTACCCCACGGGCAGAACTGAACCCTACCTCTGCGAGTGGAAACAATTCTGTTTTGTTACCTGTGTGGTAGGTAACATGTGCTACTCAATCCTTGGTTAGTGATGAGGTATTCTGAATCCCGATGAAGAAGATTCGAACTCTTCCAGTAGTAACAAAAGGTTTATTGAGTAACTACAACAATATTTACATGAGTTCTTTACTTTAACTTTGATACTAGTGATAAGATTAACAAGATCTAACTATGGTAACTATACGTAACTCCACTGGCCATCTAAACTAGTCTGCTGTTGCTTTGATCACAGTGCACCCAAGAGAGAGAGACAATGTGGCTGCCTTTTATACCCCTGTTGGTCTGGCCCTCTAGTGATCATGTGGTGCTACTGATTACACATTAACCCCTTGTGTACATGCACACATAGAGATTGCTATGTCCCCCTTTTTTTCGTGTTACATATTTTCTGTATGTTGTAAAGAAAATTGAACAAACATAATGGATGCAGTTTGCAGATGCATTACATAAAATCAATGAGTTAGTCTGTCAAATGTGAATACATTTAGTCTCTTATGTATTGTTTTGCTTGCGTGAAATAGGTAGACAAATGAAGTTATGTACATGTTGTGATGATCTTGACGATTATACAAAGCCAATTAATATTTATGACTCCAGTCTTAATAAAAAAAATTTATTTGTGAATCCATACTTTGAGTTTGTTCGGTCGAGTTGCTTTCTTCTTCTGTTGTTGAAATGGTGATGTTGATGTTGTTATTTATTTGTGAACGTTGTCAGTGTTTCTGTGTTTAAGTAGGCAAGAAGTCATCAATGAGGTATTTGAATGGTGGAATCACTTTGTTGTCTGATTTATGCTTGCTTTTTTGTTTCTATGCTTGTGGTAGTGATTCTGTGTTACATCTTTGTTGTCTGATCTGGACTTTTTCCTGTGTTTGTGGTATTGATTCTGTATGTCATCTTTGTTGCCTGACTGGACTTTTTCTTGTTTTGTGGTATTGAAACTGCATGTCATCTTTCTTGAAAGCTGGTTTGCTTGTTTGTTGTGGAGCAAATGTGAATTTGTGAGATTTGTTGTCATGCCATGGCATGTTTGTACTCTTGCCATTGTTTTGCAGTGAGCTGTGGCATTGCCCATCATGTGCAGAGTTGTACAGGTCGTTGTTTCATTGTTGTCGTTTCTGTCGTTTTCGTTGTCGTTCTTGTTGTTGTCGTTCTTGTTGTTGTCTTTGTCGTGCTAGTTGTTTCTGTTTTTGTTATGCTTCTTGTTGTTGTTCTTGTAGTTTTTGTTCTTGTGCTTGTTCTTTTTGATGTTCCTGTCATTGTTCTTGTTTCTGCTGTGCTTCTTGTGGCTTTTGTTGTTCCTGTTGCGCTCAATGAATGTTCTGTTTGGATGATGTGAGTCATTGTCACAGTTATTGGTGTCAGTGTCCTTTGTGGTATCTGTTACATTGAGCGTTTCTTCTTGCGAATTGTGAGAATGATCTGATGGTGCATTGATTTTGGTGACATCACTCATTTGTGGTGGATTTGATTTCTCTTCTTTGCTTCCTTGGTACTCCTCTTCTAGAGTCATTTCTGGTTCACTTGAATCATCTGTGATCTCTTGGTGCTCCTCATCTGGAGTTATGTCTGGTTCATTTGAATCACCTTTGGTTTCTTGGTGCTCCTCTTCTAGAGTCAAAATCTTCAAGATTTCTATTGACGTGGTCTCTCTGGACTCTTGGTGCTCCTCTTTTGGAGTTAAAATCTTCACGATTTCATTTGACATGGTCTCTCTGGACTCATGAGTAGCCCTCCTCTGATTGTTGAGTGCTTCTGTGCAGACACGTTGAGATCTGTCAGTCTTGCTGTGATCCTGCACATTCTGTATGGGAATTGTGATTTCTTTATCACTTGTCTCACATACAGTGGGTAGACATTCAGTGTCTTCTTGTTGGTTAAATGAGCTGGGTAGACTTTCATAGATCTTCATGGTCCTGTTCATGCATGACGTTCGCTATGGAGTGTTAGCTTGCTTCCATTTTTGAGTCTGTCACCGAGCTGTCTGTGGAGGCTTGCATCACTCTCTTTGTGGAGGCTTGCTTTGCTCTCTTTGTGGAGTCTTTCATCGCTCACTCTGTGGCGTCCTTCATCGCTCTCTCCCTGGAGTCCTTCATCGCTCTCTGTGGAGTCTGTCATCGCTCTCTCTGTGGAGTCTGTCATCGCTCTCTCTGTGTAGTCTGTCATCGCTCTCTCTGTGGAGTCTGTCATCGCTCTCTTTTTGGAGTCGTGCAGTGTTCTCGCTGTAGAGTCGATCTGTGCTCTCTCAACGGAGTCGTTCTGTGCTCTCTGTGTGGCATCGTCTTCGTCTTGGGTATTGCTGTCATCCAATGTATCGACGATCTGCCATGGCACCATGGTATTGGATTCATCTGCCATGAGAAGAGTCGTGTTGAGCTTTTCAACCGTGTTGCTGATGCTGTGATCAGGATCTCTGAATAACTCAGCCATGTCTGAGCAGTATTGTGTGTATTGTTCGATAGACAAATCATCGCATTTTGTTTCGGAGTTGTTATCGTTCTCTTCATGTTCAATGAACAAATCATCTTCTTTGGTTTCGGATTTTTCAATGTGCTCTTCACTTTAGGTGGTGCAGACTGCTTGTTCCAAGTTGTTGTGAAAGTTATTTTCAACTGCTGGTGTAAGTTCGGGCATTGTTCTGTCTTTTGAGGTAAGAAAATTGGGTTTTGCAGCTTTAAATTTCTTTTTGTGCATTTCCTTTTTAAGTGGGTGTATCCTGGTCCTCTGACGACATGCGTAGGACTCGATTGCGCATGCACACTCCGAGTTTCCTGTACTGTGCGCTCTTTTCGCAACTGCGCATGCGCGGCTTCTCACGCATGCGCAGAACACTGTTTTGCCGGTTTGCGTCTTTTAGGGAAGTGTGCATATGTGGCTCTGTTCCAAAGATGGCTGCCAATCAAAAAGTGCTATTGCATCGATGGAGATCCTGTCACTGCCTCGTGGTGAGTGTAGGTGCCATTTTTTCCGATTTTGTTTTCTAAATAATGATTCTGTGTTTGTAGAGACTCAAAGTATTGCTTTTGTTTTTGTTCAAAAGCAAGGCATTTTTGTACAGCGATTTCTAGACTTAGGTGCTTATTTTGTGAAAGTTGTTCCCTCAAATTTTTCTCAGATAGTCCAGAAATTAATTGATTCATTATCACAGTGTCTCTGAAATCAGCATAATCACAGCCTTGTGGTATGAACTTGAGATTTGTAATAAAATCAGTGATGGGCCCTCCGTTTGTCTGGCATTTATGACAATTGTTAAATCTTTCCAGCATCTCACCAGACGGACCCTTACAGTGTTCATCAAATTTTTTGAGTATTACTTCTATTTTGGTTTCGTCTTCACCTTCTAAGTAATTAAAGCAATTATAGATGTCTCTAGCTTCATGCCCTCCTATTGAGAGTAGTAGTGCTATTTTTGTTGCGTTAGAGACCGTGCTTAAACCATTAGCTGCGATAAATATTTGGAATATCTGTTCAAATCTTTTCCTGTCATAACTTAAATTACCGGTTGTTTCCAGCTGCCCTAGAGGTCCAATGAGTCCCATAGTGAGTCGTCGAGGATCCATTAGCTACGAAGTCTTCCACAGTCGAATGTCCAGTCTTCTCTTTTTCTTCTCTTTTTGTCTAACCTAATCTAACTAGTTCTGTTAAAGCCACTCGACTGGCACCATGTTTTGTTACCTGTATGGTAGGTAACATGTGCTACTCAATCCTTGGTTAGTGATGAGGTATTTTGAATCCCGATAAAGAAGATTCGAACTCTTCCAGTAGTAACAAAAGGTTTATTGAGTAACTACAACAATATTTACATGAGTTCTTTACTTTAACTTTGATACTAGTGATAAGGTTAACAAGATCTAACTATGGTAACTATACGTAACTCCACTGGCCATCTAAACTAGTCTGCTGTTGCTTTGGTCACAGGGCACCCAAGAGAGAGAGAGAGAGACAATGTGGCTGCCTTTTATACCCCTGTTGGTCTGGCCCTCTAGTGATCATGTGGTGCTACTGATTACACATTAACCCCCTGTGTACATGCACACATAGAGATCACTACAGAGTCCACATCGTGCGTGGGCAACTGACCATCCGCCGACCCCTCGACCTTCCCCTCCCCTTGTCCCGACCAGCCAAGTTCTATCTTACCTTCTTCTGGCTAGTCAGTCTCACTGGGCCCTATCTGCTCTCTGGCAGTCAGTACAGTAAAAAAAGCAAATGGTTTGGGTCACTGTCTATGTGGAGTCTGCGTGTTCTTCCCGTGTCTGTGTGGGTTTCCTCCCACAAGTTCCGAAAGATGTACTGTTAGGTAATTCGGACATTCTGAATTCTCCCTCCATGTACCCAAACAGGCGCCGGAGTGTGGCGACTAGGGGCTTTTCACAGTAACTTCATTGCAGTGTTAATGTAAGCCGACCTGTGACAATAATAAAGATTATTATCATTTTGATGATGTCTGCACGTGACCCCCGAAAGCCCCCAAAGCTCCAACACATCTGTATGGGGGTCCTCATACCCCACCCTCCGCTTCAGATGCAGAGGGTACCCCTGGGTCCGATCACCATCGCACAAAAATGCCAGCTTGGCACCACCAGCCTGGCACCCTGGCAGTGCCCCTCCAGCTGGCAGTGTCACCTTGGCAGTGCCAGGCTGGGTGGTGCTAAGCTGACAAAGCCAGCATACCAGGCTGTCACCAGCCATACCAGAGTGCCACCCTGCCCAGAGGGCAAGCACCTCTGGGCCTCAAATCCCCTGGGAAACCCCCATGACTGCCATTCCATCTGACCCCTGTTTGTGGAGACCAGCAGTGAACGGCATTCACCAAGGTCTCCAAGGTGAAGTGGATAGATCCCAACACCGTGGTTACCCCAGGGAATGGCATATTACAGTGAGACTGGCTGTCTCGCTCTAATATGCAGATTTGCCAAAAAGTGATCCTGCCCACAATGGACGGGCGATGTCTCATGAGATCACGTTAGATCGCACAAGGCCAGCTGGGTAGATTCTACGAGCACGGTCTCCTGGTATTTACCAACCACATTGCGTTATGGCGGGCTGCTTTTTGGGCATAGTGTGGCCAGTGGATCATGCGCAAGGTCTTTGTAACAAGATTCCCAACTGTTATGTATTTGGATTTTCCTTGATTGGAGACATCAGATTGGGGCAAGGACAGAATACGCTGTGAAATTGTGTGCCGACTTTCCTCTGACTGTTGTCCGCACAGCAATTCATTGCACAAACAGGGGGCGGGATTCTCCGACCCCCGCCGGGTCGGAGAATCGCTGGGGGGCGGCGTGAATCCCACCCCGCCGCTCCGACGCCGGCTACCGAATTCTCTGGCGCCGTTTTTTGGGCGGGGGCGGGGATCGTGCCGCGCCGGTCGGGGGCCTTTGGCAGCGGCCCCGCCGGCAATTCTCCAGGCCCCGATGGGCTGAGCGGCCGCCCGTTTTTGGCCAATCCCGTCGGCGTGAAATGGACATAGTCCATTTGGCTTGGAGGGCGGTTAGCGGGGTCCTCGGGCGGGTGCGGGGGGATCCGCCCCCGGGGGGTCCCCATGGAGGCCTGGCACGCGATCGGGGCCCACCGATCTGCGGACGGGCCTGTGCCGTGGGGGCACTCTTTCTCTCCTCGCCAGCCTCTGTAAGGCTCCGTCATGGCTGGCGCGGAGAAGAAACCCCCTGCGCATGTGCAGGAGACACGCTGGCAGTCCTGCGCATCCGCCAACTCATGCCCGCTGGCGGAGGCCCTTCGGCGACGGTTGGCGTGGCGCCAACCCCTCCAGCGCCGGCCTAGTCCCCGGAAGTGCGGAGTATTCCGCAACTTCAGGGCAGCCCGACGCCGGAGTGGTTCGCGCCGCTCTTGGCGCCAGTATGGGTCGCCCCGCCGATTGCGGGAGAATCCCGCCCAGGGAGTTCCAACTACTTCCATCAGGCAGGAGATACAAAAGTCTGAGAACACGCACAAATAGATTCAAAAACAACGGTCGCGATTCTCCACTCCAGCCCACACCTGGTCGCTGCCGTCGTGAGCGGTGCGTGAACGCTGGGGGGGGGCGGCCTGCGGGGGGGCGAGGGGGGATCCTGCACGGGGGGTACCTCAAATGTGGGGTGCCGTCCTCTCTGAAGGAGGACCTCCTTCCTTCCACGGCCCCGCAAGATCCGTCCGCCATCTTCTTGCGGGGCGGACTTAGAGAGGATGGCAACCGCGCATGCGCGGATGATGCCCGTTATGCGGCGCCGGCCGCGTCATCTATGCGGCGCCGCCTTTACGCGGGCGACAAGGCCTGGCGCGTGTAGATGACGCGGCCCCGATCCTGGCCCATTGTCAGGGCCTGAATCGGTTGGGACCGGGGCCGTTTCGCGCCGTCGTGAACATCGACGGCGTTCACGACGGCGCGGCCACTTCGGCGTGGGAGTGGAGAATCCCGCCCACCTTCTTACCCGCTGCTCCCAGACTCATAAACGACCCTCTTATGGTCTGATCTAATTAACACGACACTCCTGTATGCTTTACCCGATGCCGGTGTCTATGTATTTACATTGTGTACCTTGTGTTGACTTATTACGTATTTTCTTTTCATGTACTAAGTGATCTGCTGGGCTGCATGCAGAAAAATACTTTTCACTGTACCTCGGTTCTCGTGACAATAAAGAAATCCAATCCAATCCAGTTTGCAGGGAAGAAACAAAAGATTGAAACCCTGAATTTCTCTGATAGACAGGAGACTTTATCAAAATCATTCGATGGAGGCCAGGGCTTTAAAGTCCCATTACACTTTGCATCAGGGAACTAAACAAACACTAATACCGCACGGCTTAACCTTTCCTTGGAGTAAAACTTCCATAACGAGATGTTTTACATGAAGAAGTATTTTCAAACTGAGTTCAAAAACAATATATGCAAATCCTGAAAAATAGGATCAAATACCATTTGAAAGAGAAAGACAGGTAAAGATTTCACGTGTGACTGTTATTCAGAGAGAATTTCACTCGAAAAGATGAGCCTCGATTTGTTATTGCATATTTGTAGTGGTTTCTTCACTTTGTATTTAACATTCTTGGCACAGCAAGTTTGTTTTTATAATAGCCTAGGCATCAATAAAGTAGAGGGTATCTGTGCTTTTTTCTTATTTCCAGTGCAAACACCAGTGAATTAAAATTCTGTGCAGGCAAACAGAAGACAGAGTCAGACACCACGACACAATCTCATCTCAGATTGTATCATTTGCAGCCAATACGGCAATTCGCAGCAATCTGAACACTTTATTCAGCTCCTCGGGAAGGTATTATACATCAATATTACAGCTGCCTGTTACTGGCAAAAGATGCCTATACATTCGGATCTATGAGCAGGGATTTTGTTGAAATGGTTATTACTCAATTTCACTCTGATGAACAATAACAATGGTTTGCAGTCCATTGTTTTTGCAAGTTCGGAGGTTCGATTATAAGGGGGGAAACTAGTATGAAGGAAGAAACTTCACCTGAGGAAGGAGCAGCGCTCCGAAAGCTAGTGTTTGAAACAAACCTGTTGGACTTTAACCTGGTGTTGTAAGACTTCTTACTGCATTAATTTCATCTCTTTATTTCGAAGCGGTAGCCTTTATTGTTAGTGATTTCATGTCCCCTGCTAAATAGTCTTACCACCAATACAAGGCAGAAGCAGCGCAGGGGACATGTTTAAATCAGACACGTGAATGGAGCTTGAATTATCTGGCCATCCCTGTTAACGGCGGTAGCTTTACACAGAGCAATTCTGCACTATGCAGTACTGGCGACTTTACAGTGGGCCTGCAATATTGGAGTTTACACATTTGTGAAATAATCCAGGAGAATAGATCACGGATGAGACAAGCAAGTGTTTTGGAGAGATTGAAGGATCTGGGAAGAAGTTTGGGAGGTGAGGTACAAATCTCCTGAAAGAGGATGGAATTTTTGGCCATTAATGGCCTTTCCTCTTCCTAACTTATGTTCTTAATGTGTCAGCTTTACGAGTTAGCACAGAGTTAACTGTGTGCAACAACAATGCATGTCAGGCAAGGTCACCCAATTCACAGCCTGTACAGTTTGCCATTCTCCAAGTTTGATGAACAAAGATCTGTGATAGAAACACCAAATCATAAAAGATACCAATTTGTTCTATTCTTCTGATGAGCACAATACAAAAACCTTGAGGGGAGAAAGAAAGACCTCTGGACCGTTTATGATTACTGCCGCCTCAAAGCGCTTTGCAGTCAATGGCGTACTTTTCAAATATCATAACTGTTGTAATGTAGGCACCCTCTTAAAAATATACAGGCCTGAATTCTCCGGCCGTTCGTTGGTGGTGGGATTCCCTGGTCCTGCCAGGCATCCACCCCCACCCATGGGTATCCGTGCAGGCGTGGGGTGATTTCAATTGGAAATCCCATTGACAGCGGCAGGAGCATAGAATCCTGTCACTAGCGAACGGCGCCGCCTCCTGCTACCGAGAAACATGTGGCTGGGAGGCCGGAGAATCCAGCCCACAATTATTTTGCAACAACTTCACCACATCTTGCGTTTGAAGTGCTCATCAAAGGCATCAAAGGACCGGAGGTCCTCAGGGGAGTGTCCTAGACCCAACCATCTTCAGCTGCTTCATCAACGATCTTCCTTCCATCATAAGGTCAGAAGTGAGGATGTTCACTGATGATTGCACAATGTTCAGTACCTTTTGCAACTCCTCAGGTACTGAAGCAGTTCATACCAATATGCAGCAAGACCAGGACAACATTGAGGCTCGGGGTGATAAATGGCAAATAACATTTGCGCCATACAAGTGGCAAGCAATGACTATCTCCACCAAGAGAGAATCTAACCATCTCCCCTTGAATTGGTGGCATTAACATCACTGAATCCCCCACGATGAACATTGACCAGAAACTGAACTGGACGAGCCATATAAATTCTGCGGCCACAAGAGGAGGTCAGAGGCTGGGATCTCTGCTGAAAGTAACTCACCTCCTGACTCCCCAAAACCTGTCCACCATCTACAAGACATAAGTTAGCAGTGTGATGGAATACTCTCCATTGCCTGGATGGGTGCAGCTTCAGCAACACTCAAGAGCTTGACACCATCCAGGACAAAACAGCCCACTTGATTGGCACTAGATTAACTAACTTAAGCATTCACTCCCTCCACTAATACACAGTGGCAACAGTATGCACCATCTGCAAGAGGGAGAATAATAATTCACCAAGGCTCCTTTGATAGTACCTTCCAAACCTGCAACCTCTACCATTTCGAAGGACAAGAGCAGCAGTTGCCACCTCCAAGTTCTCCTCCAAGCCGCATACACCCTGGGCGGGATTCTCCGACCCTACACCGGGTCGGAGAATCGCCGGGGGGCCGCGCGAATCGCACCACTCTGCCCCAACGCTGGCACGCGATTCTCCACAGAGCGGAGAATCGCTGAAATTGGCAGTGGCGTGGTTGGCACTGCACCGGCCGTGGGCTCGGCCGTAAGAAAAGAGCCGAGTCCCGCCGGCGCCGTTCTAACCTGCTCTGGGCCAGCGGGACCTTCGCGTGTAAGAGTCGGGTGGCGGCCTTTGGGGGGAAGGGGGGTCCGACCTCGGGGGGGGGGGGGGCGTCCGATGTGGCATGGCCCGCGATCGGGGCCCACCGATCGGCGGGCCAGCCTCTGTGGCTGGGGGCCTCCTTTCCTACGCGCCAGCCCCTGTTGTCTTGCGCCATGTTGCGTCGGGGCCGGCGTGTTGAAGGAGGCCACAGCGCATGCGCGTGTTGGTGCCAGTGCCACTGCACATGTCCTCATTGGCGCCGGCGCAACTGTGCATGCGCGGATCCTGCGGTGCACAGTTCACGCCGGGATCTGCAGCTGGAGCGGCACAAACCGCTCCAGCGCCGTGCTGGCCCCAGTAGGGGCCAGAATTAGTCGTGGGAGTGGCCCGTTCACGCCGGCATAAAATGCGACGCCGTTTACGACACCATTGGGATATGCTGCAGGATGTGAGAATTCCGTCCCCTGACTTGGAACCATGGGTGGGATTCTCCGATATCAGCGCGATGTCCGCCGACCGGCGGCAAAAACGGCGTGAATCAGTCCGGCATCGTGCCGCCCCAGAGGTGCGGAGGTCTCCGCATCTTGAGCGGCCGAGCCCTCACCTTGAGGGGCTAGGCCCGCGCCGGACTGATTTCCGCCCCGCCAGCTGGCGGGAAAGGCATTTGGTGCCCCGCCAGCTGGCGCGAAACTGACTTTGCCGGGTGGCGCATGCGCGGGAGCTCACGGCATCCCCGTGCATGCGCAGTGGAGGAGGTCTCTTCCGCCTCCGCCATGGTGGAGACCATAGCGAAGGCGGAAGGAAAAGAGTGCCCCCACGGCACAGGCCCGCCCGCGGATCGGTGGACCCCGATCGCGGGCCAGGCCACCGTGGGGGCACCACCTGTGGCCAGATCGCCCCGCGCACCCCCCCCAGGACCCTGGAGCCCGCCCGCGCCGCCATCCCCCGCCGTCCCAAATGTGGTTCAATCCATGCCGGCTGGTGTGGGTTGACAGCGGCGGGACTTCGGCCCATCGCGGGCCGGACAATCGCCGGGGGAGGCCCGCCAACCGGCGCGGCACGATTCCCGCCCCCGCCGAATATCCGGTGCCGGAGAATTCGGCAACCGGCGGGGGCGGGATTCACGCCAGCCCCCGGCGATTCTCCGACCCGGCGGGGGGTCGGAGAATCCCGCCCCATAATTGCTATTTCTTCATGGTTTCATTGTCATGACTCAAAATCCTGGAACTCCCTCCTGAAGAGGGCTGTGGTTGTACCTGCACCAGATGGACTGCAGCAGTTAAAGAAAGGAATGACCACCACCTTCTCAAGGGTAGTTCTGGATTGGTAACAAATGCTGACCTGGCCTGCGACAGCCACTTCGTTTAAAACAAAAACACTCAATGAGGCAACAAACCTTCCCCTTGATTAATATCTGCCGAGATTTGAAATGAAAATACCAAGGGGGAAAATGTCAGAGACATAGGGTCACTCAGTGAAAGAGCTTGACGCTGAATGAGGAGGAGAAATTAAACCAAACTTGATTTATGCGATTTTAATACTTACTGGCAGGACTTGAAGTTAACTGATGTGTTAATAGAATAATCAGCAGATGTACAGTATGTAACATTAATTAAAAAGTGCCAGACATGTTGGACTGTTTTACAGAGAGTAGAAAAGCTGAGATCCCCAATTAAATGACATCCAACTTATTAATTTTAATCAAATTCTTGGTTATATTATTTGCCCTAGTAAATTGTGTGCAACTTGAAAAACTGCTTTGCCTTGCCAGACTGCGAGGTGTTGTGCCCCGCAGGGGTGTAGAATCGCGCGTTAGTTAAATTTGTCAAAAATGTTTGAAACAAGATCCAAGCTGGCAGAAGTAAAAAGAAAAAACTGCAAATGCTGGGAATTGAAATAAAAGTAGAAAATGCAGAAAAGATAACAGGAAGTTTCTCAGCCACTGAAAGGACTAAAATATATTTTGAGCGATAGACTCCTCTTTGTCAGAACTTCCCTTTCATTTCTGACAACATGGAACTAAGCCTGCCACTATTTTCCCTCCAATTCCACATTATGTCCCTTACTTTTTTTCCCCTTTCTCAAATGTCTTACCTTTTCGGCTGTGACCACGTTCTTAAAAAAGGTCACATGCCTAAAATGTCAACTCTGTTTCATCCCCCCACGGATGCTGCCAGGCATGCTGTGTATTTGCAACATTTTCTGTTTTTATTTTTGCTTTGGAGCGCCCCCAGTATTATGCTTTTGTGACAGTGAATTGCTACCTCACCCAAAGAGAGGCCTGGGCCATTACGATGGTATGAGAACAACTGATGGACTGATGTTGCATGAGAAACAATTGTGGAAGTTGCCTGGCGAAGAATAGCTGGGAGCAGGGTTCAGGGAGCAGGTGTCAGGCAAAGGGAGCAGTCCCTTCAGAAAGTTAAGCAGCAGGAAAGTTTGCGCTTGGTGGTTGGACCATGTTATGGCGCAAGTGCAGTTTGGTGGGATGGAAGGTAAGGACAATAGTCATTGTTGTGAAAGGGTTGAGTGTGATTCATAACTTGTGGAAACATATGAAAATCCAGATGAGGTCATTGATGGTTCTAGATTAATGGAAACTGGCAGAACAAAGGGAATTTCAAAATATTTGCCATGAAATGTGAAGTCACTAAACCAGATGCAATGGGGGTGGAGTGGGGGGTTGTACAGTACATGTAGAAAAAACTGTAGGGAGAGAAAATATCTGGGTTGAGCCAACTGCTAGAGATTGACAGATAGGATTGGCTGATTAACAGATAGAATTCTGAAAGAGTGAGCAAGAGTCAGGGATTTAACACATAAACACCAATATGTCATTCCCAGAAAATGTAAAAACAAAGTAATAATTTATAAATTGATATTATGCCAAATAAGGAGATGAAAATGATTAAATTATTGTTGAAAGGAATGGATTTTAAGAAGATTAAGGAGAACAGGAAGCTATAGAAGCAGAGAGATTTGGGAGGGAATTCCAGATCATGATGCTGAAAGATCGTTCCCCCTTGTGGAAGAGTCTAAGACCAGAGGGCATAATCTCAGTAAGGGTCACCCATTTAAGACAGAGGTGAGGAGGAATTTCTTCTGTCAGAGGGTAGTGCGTCTGTGGAATTCATTACTGCAGAGTTCTGCAGAGGCTGGGTCACTAAGTATGTTCAAGGCTGAGATAGACCTAGGGCGTCATTCTCCGACCCCCCGCCGGGTCGGAGAATGACTGTTGGCCGCCGTGAATCCCGCCCCCGCCCCCGCCGAAGTCTCCGGTACCGGAGATTGGGCGGGGGCGGGAAACGGGCCGCGACGGTTGGCGGGACCCCCCGCTGGATTCTCCGGCCCGGATGGGCCGAAGTCCCGCCCAGGAATTGCCTGTCCCGCCGGCGTAAATCAAACCTGGTATTTACCGGCGGGACCAGGCAGCGTGGGCGGGCTCCGGGGTCCTGGGGGGGGCCGCGGGGCGATCTGACCCCGGGGGGTGCCCCCACGGTGGCCTGGCCCGCGATCGGGGCCCACCGATCCGCGGGCGGGCCTGTGCCGTGGGGGCACTCTTTCCCTTCCGCCTCCGCTACGGCCTCCACCATGGCGGAGGCGGAAGAGACTCTCCCCACTGCGCATGCGCGGGAAACTGACAGCGGCCGCTGACGCTCCCGCGCATGCGCCGGGAAACTGACAGCGGCCGCTGACGCCCCCGCGCATGCGCCGGGAAACTGACTGCGGCCGCTGACGCTCCCGCGCATGCGCCGCATTTCCGCGCCAGGTGGCGGGGCAACAAACGCCATTTCCGCCAGCTGGCGGGGCGGAAATCCCTCCGGCGTCGGCCTAGCCCCTCAGTGTTGGGGCTAGGCCGCCAAAGATGATGAGCCTTCCGCACCTTTGGGCCGGCGCGATGCCCGTCTGATTGGCGCCATCTTTGACGCCAGTCGGCGGACATCCCGCCGTTGGGGGAGAATTTCGCCCCAGATTTTCCATCAGTAAGGGAATCGAGGGTCATGTGGATAAGATGGGAAAGTGGAGTTGAGAATTATCACATCAATTCAGTCATGATCTCACTGAATGGCAGACCAGATTTGATGGGCCAAATGGTTTCTATGTCTTATCGGCCTTGGTGCCTACAGGCTAGATGGGAGTGGAGCAAAGGGAGAGAACCTGCATGAGGAGTCAAAGTCAGTTGGTTAGAGAGTCCGGAGGGGCGGGGGAAGGGGATGAAGGTGTGTTGAAGGTTGTGCATGTGAGGCTTGGGTGAAAATAAAATGCATAGTATATGTGGCGCGATTCTCCGCTCCCGCGCCAGTTGGGAGAGTCGCCTGGCGCGCCATTTTTCCACACGACGCCGGTCCGATGCCCTCGCGCGATTCACCCAAGCGGCGAGAACGGCCCCGTCGTGTTCTGCCGGAGAATCGCCCGAGACACCCAAAATGGTGATTCTCCGCTATCCCCGCTATTCTCCGGCCCGAATGGGCCGAGCGGCCTGTCCAATACGACGGGTTCCAACCGGTGCCGTCCACACCTGGTCGCTGCCGGCGGGAACAGCGCGGGAACGCTGGGGGGACGGCCTGTGGGGGGGGGGGGAAGGTGGGGTTCCTGCACCTGGGGGTGCCTCAAAAGGGGTCTGGCTCGCGATCGGTGCCCACCAATCGGCGGGCCGGCCTCTCTGAAGGAGGACCTCCTTTCCTCCACGCCCCGCAAGATCCATCCGACATCTTCTTGCAGGGCGGCCTCGGGGAGGACGGCAACCACGCATGCGCGGGTGATGCCAGTTACGTGGCGCCGGCCGTGTCATTTACGTGGCACCGCTTTTACGTGGCGCCAATGCCCGGCGCGCGCTGACGGCGCTGCTTTCGCGACACCCCCCCCCGAGTTCCTCGCGGCCCCGCTCCTAGCCCATTTTCGGGCCTTGAATCGATCGCGATCAGGGCCGTTTCGCGCCGTTGTGAAACTCGACGGCGTTCACGACGGTGTGGACACTTAGTCGCGGGAGCGGAGAATCTTTGTGAATAAAACAAAGTCATTTTATATGAAAGAACATTTTCA
This sequence comes from Scyliorhinus torazame, assembly GCF_047496885.1. NCBI lineage: Eukaryota > Metazoa > Chordata > Chondrichthyes > Carcharhiniformes > Scyliorhinidae > Scyliorhinus > Scyliorhinus torazame. The sequence continues at coordinate 293,717,261 of NC_092709.1, read as the reverse complement.
CTTAATCCAGCAATGAATGTCTTTTAATTTACTGAAGGTCTTTAGGTAACAAACAAACAGGGGGGAAAAAAATCAGTTTTAAGCATGTAAATTATATTTATGCCAAACACTTACTTGAAATGAAAATCGCTTATTGTCACAAGTAGGCTTCAAATAAAGTTACTGTGAACAGCCCGTTGTTGCCACATTCCGGCACCTGTTCAGGGAGGCTGGTACGGGGATTGAACCGTGCTGCTGGCCTGCCTTGGTCTGCTTTAAAAGCCAGCTATTTAGCCCTGTGCTACTTTCCACTCCACAATTCTAATCTATTTAAATTCCAAGTCCATCTAAGGTGTGAATACTTGCAAAGAGCTCTCTAGGGCTCTCATGGAAGTGTCTGGAGGGCACTAGACATGAGCAAAGTGCAAGATGATATGTAAATATTTTTCGATTTTCATAAAATTAAATTAGGACACTCAAAAGTAAACATACCAGTGAAGTTGACAAAATAAAATTGAAATATTGACATTATGTAATCAGTCCATTGAGTCTGTGTTGGCATATTTTCTGACATTGTTCGAAAGACACAAATCTAACTTGATATTCTGGAGAATTTTGACGTCTTTCTTGCATACATATCGATCTTCCTTTGTGTTGCATTTAAAATACTCACAAATGTTGAGGTAAAATTCTGCTGTTCATTTTTACTGAGTTGTAAATGTGTTTCCCCTTGATCAGCAAATGTGCTGATCATTTGAACTATTTGGCAATGAATTGATCCCATTGTTGAAATAATGGGAATAATTTTACCTTTGCATGTTGAAGAATTAGCTAAATTAATTGCACTTGAATTTCTACTTAAACAAAATGTGGCGATTTAAGATTAATAAATAATCTGGACCAACAGTTGACATCCTCTGATGCTGAAGAGACAAGTGAGGAAATTTATGGGACATTGTCGAGCGTCACAGGAGAGTTGCTAAGCACCACTGGTACATTCTGCAGGATTGTCCATAGGCAAACATGCAAACTTTATTTAAAAGGTTACCTCCGGCAAACCCAGCCCCATTAGCTTAACATCAGTAATTTGTAAGATAATGGAATCATCTTCAGAAGAGTAGGCTGGAGAAATGCCATTATAGAACATAATAATGTACAAGCAAAACAGAGTATGGGGAAGATTCTGGAGATCTTCTGAAATCTCTTTCAAATTTTTTTGTAATTTAAGTAAACTTTTGAAAGATCTGCATGAAAGGCCTCTATTTAACACAACAGCTATTGACATCTAGGGCGTTATTCTCCGACCCCCCGCCGGGTCGGAGAATGGCCGTTGGCCGCCGTGAATCCCGCCCCCGCCCCCGCCGAAGTCTCCGCTCCCGGAGATTGGGCGGGGGCGGGAATCGGGCCGCGCCGGTTGGCGGGACCCCCCGCTGGATTCTCCGGCCCGGATGGGCCGAAGTCCCGCCCAGGAATTGCCTGTCCCGCCGGCGTAAATCAAACCTGGTATTTACCGGCGGGACCAGGCAGCGTGGGCGGGCTCCGGGGTCCTGGGGGGGGCCGCGGGGCGATCTGACCCCGGGGGGTGCCCCCACGGTGGCCTGGCCCGCGATCGGGGCCCACCGATCCGCGGGCGGGCCTGTGCCGTGGGGGCACTCTTTCCCTTCCGCCTCCGCTACGGCCTCCACCATGGCGGAGGCGGAAGAGACTCTCCCCACTGCGCATGCGCGGGAAACTGACAGCGGCCGCTGACGCTCCCGCGCATGCGCTGGGAAACTGACAGCAGCCGCTGACGCTCCCGCGCATGCGCCGCATTTCCGTGCCAGCTGGCGGGGAAACAAACGCCATTTCCGCCAGCTGTCGGGGCGGAAACCCCTCCGGCGTCGGCCTAGCCCCTCAATGTTGGGGCTAGGCCGCCAAAGATGCGGAGCCTTCCGCACCTTTGGGCCGGCGCGATGCCCGTCTGATTGGTGCCGGCTTTGGCACCAGTCAGCGGACATCCCGCCGTTGGGGGAGAATTTCGCCCCTAATATGGAACATGGGGTTGGACAAGACCCTGATTTAAAATAGTCAAGAGTGAGACAGAATACATGTGAAAGTTGAAATGTTATTCTGGCAAAAATTATAGATGGCAGTCCTATAAGAATCAATCCTTGGTGTGGTGATTGTTCCTTGAAGAGCAACTGAGCAGAGTAGGGGGTCACATAGCTGTGTAACCAATTGGGACTCAGAGTGTGGGATCACCCCATGGTTAGAGAGGCTTCTAGGCAAAGAGACATTTTGGGATCTAGCTGCAGCCATGAGGTTTCTTTACAATTCTTATTAATAAATACCTTTTGTGTTCTTTAATGAGGTCTGTGAAAGTGCATCTTACTTCTGACGATGAGGATAAATTATCCTGACACTGCTTCTGGCCTGACACCTCTGAGTATCCTGTTTTAACTGAAGTCTAAAAAAAAAGTATTTACCAGAATGCCTCACTTTGGCCGAATAGACCCACTTGCCGACTCAACGGAACATTGGACACAATATGTTGAGTGCCAAGCAAATAGTGGAGGCGGTGAAATGCAAAGCAATTCTCCTCAGTGTTTGTTGAACTCAGACCCGTGAGCTCATTCGTGGGCTCACAGCCCCAAACACACCCAGCTCCATTTAGTGAGCTTGTGGATTTAATGAAGGCTCAATTGCAACCTCAACCATCAGTCATATTCCAGAGATCCAACTAAATTCAAGGTGAGAGCCCCGGTCGAATCAATCATGACTTGCTAAACTGAAGCAATTATCGGAATATTGTGATTTTGGAGCTACCCTAAATGACATGTTATGAGATAGGTTTGGCTGTAGCATTAACGACAATGCTATTCAATGCAGATTGCTTGCCGAGATGACATAAATTTTAAAAGAGCAATTGGGATAGCTTTGGCCATAGAAAGTGCTGAAATAGATGCCCTAGAGCTGCAGAACAAGCACCTTCCCATTGAGTCGAATTGAATTGGACTGAGATTTTTTAAGTGTTGTAAGGGGAACAGCCCTAAGAGTACCTTCTGTGATGAATTAGGCAATCAAAGATCCAGAGGCAACTCCCTGATTGTTTAGGGCAAGACCGGTACCATATGCCTTATGAGAGAAAGTGGATACTAAGGTAAACAGATTGGAAGAATTCGGCATTTCCAGCCAGTTCAGTTCTCAAATGGGCAGCACCTATAGTCCCCGTATTGAAACCGATCAAGACCATCTGCATTTGCGGGGATTATAAGCAACAGTTAATCAGGCCGCCAAACTAGATAAATATCCATCCCCGAAAATTGAAGACCACATGCAAAGCTGGCAGGAAGTCAATCTTACACAGAACAGGATATTATCATAGAATTTACAGTGCAGAAGGAGGCCATTCGGCCCATCGAGTCTACACCGGCTCTTGGAAAGAGCACCCGACCCAAGGTCAACACCTCCACCCTATCCCCACAACCCAGCAACCCCACCCAACACTAAGGGCAATTTTGGACACGAAGGGCAATTTATCACAGCCAATCCACCTAACCTGCACATCTTTGGACTGTGGGAGGAAACCGGAGCACCTGGAGGACACCCACGCACACACGGGAAGGACATGCAGACTCCGCACAGACAGTGACCCAAGCTGGAATCGAACCTGGGACCCTGGAGCTGTGAAGCAATTGTGCTATCCACAATGCTACCGTGCTGCACAATGCTACCGTGCTGATATGAGTCACGCATACCAGCAATTCGAATTAGATGGCACTTTCGATGTCACGGTAAACACACACAAAGGCCTCTTCCAGTACACAGACCTGCCTTTTGGCATGTCTTAAGCATGTGCAATATTCCAAAGGACAGCGAGCTCGCTACAGGGGCTACCACAGGTTTTAGCATACCTTGATGCTGTCCTTCTAACTGGATCAATATAGCCTGAGCATCTAGCAAACTTAAAAGAGGTGCAAAAGAAATATCAAGAACCTGGAGTCTACCTCAAAAAAGAGAAGTCTACCTTTCAAGCCCCTGAGATGACCTACCTGGGGCACCGTGTAGATGCACAAAGATTACACACTATGGAAGACAAGGTCCAGGCGATAAAGGAGACACCTGCCCCACAAACACAACTGAACTCAAATAATTCTGGGGGATTGTGAACTATTTTGGGTTTCTTTACGTCCAAAGCGATCTATGGTAATGAGCCCCTTGCATATTCTGCAAAAGAAACACCATTGTTGGTCTTGGAAGGCTCCCAAGGAGGAAGCTTTCAACAGAGTAAAGCAATTGCTGCATTCGTCAAACCTGTTAGTACACTTCCATCTAAAGAACTGATATTGATATGCAACATCCCTTCATTTAACAAAAAAATTTAGTGTACCCAATTCATTTTTTTCCAATTAATGGGCAATTTAGAGTGTTCAATCCACCTACCTTGCACATCTTTGGGTTGTGGGGGTGAAACCCACGCAAATACTGGGAGAATGTGCAAACTCCACACGGACAGTGACCCAGAGCCGAGATCGAACCTGAGACCTCGGCACCGTGAGGCGACAGGGCTAACCCACTGCGCCACCCTGTTGCCCTGCAACATCCCTTCATATGTCGTTGGTTCAATGTTGTCCCATGGGATGGGCGATGGCTCAGAAGGGCCGATAGGCTATATGTCAAGAAACCTCTCAGAGGCCGAAAAGGCCACTCCCAATCGAGAGGGAAGGACTATCAATAATCTTTTGACGTCAAGAAATTCCACCAGTACTTACATGGTAGACACTTTACCATTGTTTCTGATCACAAACTGCTTTTCGGTCTCTTCAAAGAGGAAAAGGCTGTTATTCTGCTAATCACCGCAGCAAGAATTCAACAGTGGGCGTTAAATCTGTCTACCTATGAACACACATAAGGAATGCAGATGCTCTTAGCTGCCTATCCTTGCAAGAAATTGTCACATGTACTCCAATACCACAAGAAATCATCCACATCACAAGAAATCAGCACAGCATTACATTTACAGACACATTGCCAGTCTTGGCAAAGCAGATCAGGAACCAGGAATTGGACCAATTGAGAACCGCTTCTGTCCAAAGGGAGAGACAAAATATTTATTGGATGGGGAAACGAGCCAGTTTCTGAAGAAATGAAATCATTCTTTGTCCGCCAAGAATGAATTGAATTGTCAGGATGGCACCCTACTCTGGGGAACAAGAGTAGTCATTCCTGTACGAGGCAGAGAGCTGCTCCTGGCTGAATTACACAGCGCTCATCCTGGCATCTCGAAGATAAAGATGCATGCCTTGAGTTGTGAGGGAGTGGCAGCAGGGTGGTGCAGTGGTTAGCGCTGCTATCTAGTATGCTGAGGACATTCCGGCCCCGGGTCACTGTTTGTGTGGAGTTTGCACATTCTCCCTGTGTCTGCGTGGGTTTCGCCCCCACAACTCAAAGATGTGCAGGTTAAATGGATTGGCCACGCTAAATTGCCCCTTAATTGGAAAAAAAAGGAGTTGTGAATGATGGTCTGGTATTGATGCTGCTATCGAGAATCTAGTCACGCACCATCAACAGTGCCGACTGCAACACATGTCGCCTGCTACAGCTCCACTGCACCCTTGGGAATGGCCTGGCTGGCTATGGGTACAAAAACATATCGATTATGTTGGTCCATTCCTGGACACAATGGTTGGGGATTCTCCCTTCTGGGGACTAAGCCCCACGCCGGCGGGAAAACCGGTGCCAACCACTCCGGCGTCAACAGCCCACCGTGGAGGCCCCCTCCGGGTTCGGATCCCCCTGTGCCCCCTCCCCCCCCCCCCCTCCCCCGAGGGCTGCCCCCGCCAACTTACCTGCCAGGTCCCGCCGGTATGTGAGTTGAGTGATTCACGATGGCGGGCCTGGCCAACACTGGATGGCCGCTCGGCCCATCGGGGCCCGGAAAATTGCTGGGGGGCCGCTGCCAATGGCCCCTGAGCGGCGTGGAGGGAATCCCACCCCAGCCCGAAAAACAGTGGCGGAGAATACGGCAGCCTGCGTTGGGGAGGCGGGGCGGGATTCGCGCCGCCCCCTGGATGTTCTGCGACCTGGCGGGGGGTTGGAGAATCCCGCCCAGTGTTTTTGCTTGTGATTGATGCACGCTCTAAATGAATGGACATTTTTGAGGTGATGTCACCTACATCACATGTTACCATCAAAAGATTACGCCAATGCTTCACCTGAAGTCATGGTATGTACAATGGAACTGTATACACAAGCGCTGAATTTTAATACTTCACCGCTCTTCATGGTATTAAATACATTGGAACTTATCACCTCGCATCAAACGGACTGGCCGAGAGAGCCATCCAGACTATCAAATCTGGCCTAATGAAACTGGAGGCCAAAATCTCACGATTCCTCCTTAGCTATTGTACCACTCCACATGCAACAACAGGAGTTCCTCCAGCAACACTGCTAATGAAACATCATCTCAGAACGAAACTGAGCCTCATATTTCCAAATTTGCCAGGGAGGGTAGAAGCCAGCCAAAGTAATCAGAAAGTAATCAGAAAGCCAGGCATGATTCACAAAGTACAGCATGATCATGTGTGGTAAATGAAGCCCTATATGTGAGAAACATCGGTAATGGATCAAATTGGGTCCCCGGAATTATTGTCTCAAAGACTGGACCCCTTTCGTACCAAGTGGACGTGGAAAGATGGATTGTTGATAAACATATGGACCACTTGTGGAAGAGAGTGACGCTCCAGCAGTCAGTGTTGCCATCAAGAGATGTTTTCGGACCTGTAACACTGAAGTAGCTGGTCGACCTGTTATAGTCATAGCTGCTGTCACCATGGAAGCAAATAGTGATAAATCATCGCCTGTTCCAGAAGAGGTACCCATTATTGCAGTTCCTGTGAACATCGATCCTGTGGAAGCAGCTCAGACAACAGAATTACGCCGCTCTACAAGAAACAGAAAACCCCCTCAAAATTTTGATTTATAATTATCCAACTCGTGTCGATTATGTATTTAGAACTGAGTGAATTAGTTATTGAAGATTGTATAAGGGAGTTAAAGGGAAAGGGATGTGGTTATTGTCCCATTAAGGGCAATAAAACAGGGTAAAAGTCACATGCCTGTGTGACCAATCAGGACTCAGTACAGAATCACCCCATGGTGAGAGAGGCTTCTAGGCAAAGAGACATTTTGGGAGCTAATAATAGCCATGAGGCTGCTGTACAATTCTTACTAATAAAAACTGGGCGGGATTCTTAGGAAACCGGCGGGGCGGGCAACTCTGGCGTGAAGGAGTGTCGTGAACCACTTCAGGGGCTAGGCCGGCGCCGGAGTGGTTTGCGCCGCGCCGGCCGGCGCGGAAGGGCCTTGGCGCCATGCTAACCAGCGTGAAGGGCCTCCGCCGGCCAGCGCGAGTTGGCGCATGTGCGGGAGCGCCAGCGTGTGCTGGCGTCATCCCAGCACATGCGCAGGGGGGGTTCATCTCCGCGCCGGCCATCGCGGACTGTTACACCAGCCAGCGCGGAGGAATAGAGTGCCCCCATGGCACAGGCCCGCCCGCGGATCGGTGGGCTCCGATCGCAGGCCAGGACACTATGCCCCGGGGCCAGATCCCCCTGCGCCTCCCCGAGGACCCCGGAGATCGCCCGCGGAGCCAGGTCCCGCCGGTAAGTACCTGTTGTAATATACGCCAGCGGAACCCGCCGAAAATGGGCGGCGACCCGGCCCATTGCGGGCCAGGGAATCGCCAGTGGGGCTGGCGCGCCGCGATTCCAGCCCCCGCCAAATCCCGCCCACTATTTGTATTCATGAATGAAGTCTGTGAAAGTAAAGGCGTGATTCTCCGCAAAGAATTCTAAGTGTTGTAGCGAGCGGGAACTGCAGCGAGCTTCCCACCGCTCGGGCCGGCAACATATTTCGATGTTAATTGGCCCACTTAAGTAATCCCGATGGGCTTCATGCCACTATTGAAGGATCGCCAGCCGATTCACCGGGACCGTGCTCATCAGCCCCCCAGCTAACAAGATCGAGCAGCACTTAAACTGAACATGCACAGCCAACCCCACTCAATTTGTGCCGATACGACTGGCCCCAAGGTTTGGGGACGTGGACCTGGGGAGGCTCCTGGATGCGGTCAAGGCCAGGAGGGATCTCCTGTTCCCACAAGGATACCGGAGGGTGAGCCACAAGGCAGCCGGCAGTGCCGCCTGCGGCGAAGTGGCAGCGGCCGTCAGCCCGGGAAGTGTGACCAGGAGGACTGACCTCACAACCAACCCACCCTTCACTCCCCCTTCTGCACCCCCTCCCTTCACCCCAACCATCCATTCACAACCCCCCCCCCCACCCCAACCACCACCAATGTGAACTGCACGTGTGGCAGTTCTCCGCAGGAGACACTCTCCCACAATCGTCGGGCAAGGGCCCAGACTGGCAGAGGGGTGCCTGACATCAGAATCCTCATGACCTTCGAGGAACGGGCCCTGGAGGAAGTGGCGGTGGCCGAGGACAGAGCGGTCACCAGAGGTCGCCACAGAGGTGAGGATCCATCGGGCCCCACCTGGATGGACTGTCACACGTGAGTTGTTATTGCCATACAGACTGACCCATCCCTTCCACTGACTATGTGTTTGTTCTCCTGCAGATCTTCCAGCCAACAGCACCGACCCATTTGGGGTAGCCCCCTCCCCTGCCTCTCATGAGACCACCTCTGAGGAGAGCTCCAAGGATGCCACAGTCGATGTGTCGCAGCTGTCTTCCCCACCTTCCACCGGCGCAGAAACGCACACGTAGGTGGGAAATGTTAGTGGTCGCGCCTCTGAGGCACAGTCTGGTGAGCACCATATAGTTGCTGATGCACATCAGGTGGAGGCAGGAACCCCCAGGTGCAACAGCAATCAGAGGTCTGCTGGACCCCAGGACCCAGCTGGGTCCCAGCCTAATGCTGAGCCTCTGGTGCAGGGTTACCCGGAGCTGATGGAGATGTTAGGATGGAGATGTCAGTAAGTGGCCTGGACATTCAGAGGGAAATGTCAGCGACACTCCATCAGGTCCATAGCCGTTTGGAAGAGTCCCAGAAGCTACAGACGCACGAGATGTCGCTGGCAATTGTAGCACTGAGCCCGGCACTGCTAGGGTGGCGAGCGCAGTGGAGAACCTGGTGCACGATGTCGGCACCATTTGTGAAGGTGTCCAAGGCATTGTGCAGTCGGTGACGGCCATGGCTGAGTGCCTTGGTAGACTGTCTCTCTCGATGGGGGACTTGACCCAGTACCAGGCTGACCTTGATGAGGCTGTGGGACATGTCCAGATCTCAGATGGAAATGACTGCGGTGCTGTGGAGCTTGCCCCAGTTGCAGGTAGGCATTACGGGGGCACTGCCGAGCATGTCCCAGTCATTGAGGAGCATCGCCGAGGGTGTCAACACCATGGTGCAAACATTGAGGAGTCACCAGGGCTAGAAGAGCCAGATAATGCAGGTGCTTCCGGGGCTCAATCCAGCTGCCTTGCCATCCAGAGGTGAATCCCAGGGCTCTATAGGCACTGACCAGGAGGAGGGTGCGCTGGGTGACAACCCGGACCCATCCCATGGACTGGTAACATGGCCACCAGCTCCACTGAGTTCCACCCCTCTGACAAAGCTGCGTCTCGCAGCTAGCGCCCGAACAGGGTACGATGGCTGTGCATGTGCTGCCGACAAGTGCGCCGGGGCCCTCCGGCCCCAGAGCCCAGAGAAGACACCCACCAAGGGCATTGAAGGCCATAGGACGAGGTTAGCAGCTGGTTGCCTCCACCTCTGTGCATCCTGGGGAGATGCCTAGACATAGTGATAGAACAAGGAAGGCCAAGCACATCGAGGATCACTGAGGGGGGTGACACGGGGTGGGTGGGTGGGTGGGTGGGGGGGGGGGAGGTCAGGAGTGGAGTGTGCGATGTGGAGGAGGGGGTTTTGTGGGGCATTTGTGGTGTCATGTGAGAGTACCTTTAAGAAATGGATGTTTATCATATGTACCTTTAAGGAATGGAGATGATCATATTACTGAAGTGATGTCACAGAGGGGGAGCTGAGCTCACTTTTACTTTTGGTTTCAGTTTGAAAAGGCAGCTTGTGTGCGTCTGTGTTTCCAGAGAGCTGCAGGAAGAAAAGCAAGGTGCTGGAGCTGAAGTCAACCAAGCTGATATATCTCTGACACCCAACAGAAAATATATATTAACTGTGACTGGTGTGTTACTGTTTTGAAGGTTTGAAGCCTTTTGGATGTTTGAAGGAACATTTTGAGGGAGTATTTAGTGTTGTATTATTTTCAGGGTTATCTTTGAAGTAAGGGGTGTTAAGGGATCCAATGTTTATTTAAAAGGTTAAGTTGAGTTCATAGAATAAACATTGTTTTGTGTTAAAAACCACGTGTCCATAATTGTAACACCACACCTGGGGAACAAGCCTCGTGCTTCAAAAGCAGCAATCCATTAAAGGGGGAGGTTGGTTGAACTCCATGATACATTTTGGGATTCTGAAAACACCTCGCCCATAAAAGTGGGGGGAGGGAGGGTGGGGATAGTGCCAAGCACCATCTGCAGCGTGAGGCACTGGTGTACACTTGAACGAGGAATATTAAAATACCCTCATCACAATCAGTATGACCCCTCTGGCTCTTTGTTCTGTGATGCAGGCAGACATCCAACCCCATGCCCCATCCCCCCAGATATGCCCCCCACCGCCCCCCCCCCCACCCCCATATCCTACACCCGAGATACTCTGCCCATGCACACCTGGCCGCGGACATGGGGCTGGGGTCCATACCCTGGGTGATTGAAGGTTGGCAGCATGCCCAGTGCCTCCGGGCTCACTGCCTGTGAGCAAAAATGGCTACTCACCTCCACGGCTCCCTGCAGGAGCCCAGGTTCACGTTTTTCAAAAGGAGTAATAACCAGTGCCAGCGTGAGCACTTGCTGAGAGGCCGCTGGATTGCGGGAGGCCGTTGGATATAGGGTGGCTCCTATTAATTGTATGGAAAAAAGGCCTTAAGTGGTGACAATTGATTTCTTAGCAAGATCCCGAATTCGGCTACGGGAGTGGGTCGGTTGCATTGCAAATTGTTTGGCATCTGGCGCGGGACTCATTTTTGTGCTCTCGCTCTTCACCGGCCTCACTGCGCTCTCGCTCGAGTGTAATTAGGCCGGGGAATCGCACCCTGCATTTTTACACTTGTAAACCTAGTAATTGTAACCAAGTCAACGATATAACTAACCAAATGAATGAAAACTAGCGGTAAGCCTGTCAATTCAACTGACGGCAATTAAATTCAGCAGGCAATTAAGATCGAAGATATCGCAAAAGAAGTAGCAATGCAATTTGACAAACATATGAGGGAATAAGTTGAACTCTGATTAATTGTAAATGCATCAGTAGCTTGGACATAAATTATACAACCAGTGCCATTGAATTAGTACCAAAAGAATTAAAAAGAAACTTGGGGTGGGGTTAAGGTAGGAAGTCAATTTCACCAGCTCCAGGCCATTGGCTGTCACTTGTGGGATGAGCTGCCAGATTCAATAGTATCTTTTGAAAGGGAATCGGATAAGTGCTTGAAAAGGAATATTCTATTCAGGGCTATCGTGAAGAACAATAGGACATGCTTCTGCGGCCTCGTCGCGCTCGATTTGCTGTCGGGATAAGGCCGTTGAATCTTGCAAGATTTGCGACACTCGATACGCCACGTGAGATTTACTGAAATATCGTGAGATGTCGCAATCTGGATCTCGCCCTCACAAACATGGGCATGCATATTCAAAGTCAGAGCAAATGAGAAAATAATGCCAGCTGTCTTGTTTATCACCATCATAACAACATTGAACACTGGTAATGCCAGCACATTATTGGCAAACCTTTGATTATTCAGGCCAACCAGGACAGTAAAGATGGCCTTTCCTATGTTGGCCGCAATCCAAGACATGGATAAGTAATTAAATCACAGAAATGTTTCATCACAGAAGGAGGCCATTTGACCCCTCGTCTCTGCACCGGCTCTACCAAACAAGCAATTCCCTTATGTTGTGTTTGGTCTTCGATGTCTTGCAAAGGAATCCTGCAAACACCATGACTTGTCCAAACCAAGATCTTTATTGAATCACACGTGGTAAGATAGCAATCTGTTACAGAGCAATTTATTATGGAGTTTCATTTTACTCCACTGGAACTACACCTAGCACGACTGTTCACCAGTATGTCTCACTATCATCTGGTGATGACCGGATGTGTCCCCCCTTATATTGGACCCTCTGGTCACATGACCATGGCGTGGCTGCACCACCACCTACTGGTTGGAGGTTGCACACCATCCATCTGTGATATTGCTTGCAGGCATATAACCACACCTTAGTGCCATTGTCCCACCTTCTCCCTGCAACCCTGAACATTTTTCCTTTTCAGATAATAATCTAATTCCTTTTTGACTGCTTCGATTGAACCTGACTCCACCACCCTGTCAGACAGAGTAATCCAGACTCGAACCATTCGCTGCATGGAAAAGCTTTTTCTCATTTTGCTTCTGGATCTATTGACAGTTTCTTTAAATCTGCGCCCTCTCATTCTCGGCCGTTTCATGAATGGGTACTACTATCAACTCTGTCCAGACCCCTCAAGACTTTGAATCCCTCTATCAAATCTCTTCTCAGCTTTTTATCCCTGAAGGAACACAGTTCCAACTTCTCCAATCTATCTTCATCACTGAGGTTCCTCATGCCTGGAACCATTCTCATGAATCTTTTCTGCACTCTCTCCAATGCCTTCACATCCTCCCTAAAGTGTGGTTACCAGAACTGAATACGAAACTCCAGCTGAGACCAAACTGGTATCCTAGACAAATTCAACATAACCTCCTCTCTATTCTACTCCATGCTCCTATTAATACAACCCAGGATACTGTATGATGTATTAGCCACACTCTCATCCTGTCCTGCCACCTTGAATGACCTAAGCTCATATGCAGCCAGGTTTATCTGCTCCTGCTCCCTTTAGAATTGTGCCCTTTATTTTATGCTGTCTCTCCATCTTCTTCCTACAAAAATGAATCACTTCATATCTCTTTGTATTGAATATGAATATAAAAATGAAGTTACTTTAAATCTGTTGCTCTTAACTGTAAAATGTATCCCAAAAGTTGCTCATAGATATCTTCTCAACTACTAAAGCCACAGGAGTTGGGGGCAATTAAGAAAAAAAAAAGTTTTATGATTAATATTTTGAAAGTTTCAAGTTACTACAATCAAGAGTGGAGAAAACCAGCAGGATAGAATAAAGGTAAAATGATTACCAAAAGGCAATGGAAAGAGCAACTGAAATATTTCAGTGACCAAAGTGGGTGGTATCTTGTCAAACTAAAGCGTTTTGTACCCGATCGTCCTGAGGCATTCCTGTTCCATCTCCACTGACGTGTCTGCAATGGAGTGGAGCAGCTCCAAGGAAATTCCTGCCCTTTATGTAATTTACTGGATAAAGCGAGGAGAGAGTTATTTAGGAATTATGATGCGGAAACAGCCTGTTCAGCGGTAGCTCCAACTGAATTGTAGCCCTAATCCCACATTCTCTCCTTACCCTTACATTCTGTCTTATTCTCTAATCACTTAATTAATCTAAATATTGATGTGGTCCTTGATTCAATTGCTAATTCTGGTACTGCAAATTACAGGAAGAGCTCGCACACCTTGGAAATAAGCACACGAGTGCTGCAAGTAAAACATTGGTGGAAACATGGGGCTGAATCTTTGTTTCTGGGACAGGAAACAGGAATCAGGCTTGTTTCCAGGTCCTGAAACTGCCCTTTTGGGGCAACGGTCACACTTTAGGATTTCGATGGAGGGGTCCCTCGATTGGTCTGGAGAGAGTTTCCATGTCCAATTAAGGGTGGCCGGCGGGCTTTCAAAGCTCAAGGGCCAATCAGAGGCTCCCTAACTTAAAAGGAACAGCAAACAGGCTGCAGTAAGTGGCAGCAACTGAGATGGAACATCAACATGAATGTGCCCTTTCTTTTTTTTTTTAAATATGTTTTATTGAAATTTTTTTCCCAAACAACAATTTTCCCCCTCTTACAAAGCAAACGCAACAATAACAATACAGAAATTTTTAACAACACACAAGTAACAAAACCCCTTTATCTTTGACCTAAACTAAACTAACCCCCCCCCCCCCACCCTCCCCCTTCCCCCCCCCTTCCCCCTGGGTTGCTGCTGCTGGTCATCTGTCTTCCCTCTAACATTCCCCTAGGTAGTCGAGAAATGGCTGCCACCGCCTGGTGAACCCTTGAGCCGATCCTCTCAGGGCAAACTTTATCTGCTCCAGTTTAATGAACCCCGCCATATCATTTACCCAGGCCTCCAGTCCGGGGGGTTTCGCCTCCTTCCACATGAGTAGGATCCTGCGCCGGGCTACTAGGGACGCAAAGGCCACAACGTCGGCCTCTTTCGCCTCCTGCACTCCCGGCTCTTCCGCAACTCCAAATAGAGCTAACCCCCGGCCTGGTTTGACCCGGGCCTTCACCACCCGCGAAATCACTCCCGTCACTCCCTTCCAATACCCTTCCAATGCCGGGCACGCCCAAAACATATGTGCGTGGTTTGCCGGGCTCCCGCCACACCTCCCACATTTGTCCTCCACTCCAAAGAACCTGCTCAATCTTGCTCCCGTTATGTGTGCTCTATGTAGCACCTTAAATTGAATCAGGCTAAGCCTGGCACATGAAGAAGAGGAATTTACCCTACTTAGGGCATCAGCCCACATACCCTCCTCTATCTCCTCCCCTAGTTCTTCTTCCCACTTTCCTTTTAGTTCGCCCACCGACTCCTCCCCCTCTTCCCTCATCTCTCGGTAAATCTCTGACACCTTGCCCTCTCCGACCCACACCCCTGAAAGCACCCTGTCCTGTATCCCCTGTGTCGGGAGCAACAGAAATTCCCTCACCTGTTGTCTAGTAAACGCCCTCACCTGCATATATCTCAAGAAATTTCCCCGGGGCAACTTATACTTTTCCTCCAATGCTCCCAAGCTCGCAAAAGTCCCATCTATAAATAAATCTCCCACCCTCCTAATTCCCAACTGGTACCAGCTCTGAAATCCTCCATCCATTCTTCCTGGGGCGAACCTATGGTTGTTCCTGATTGGGGACCCCACCAGGGCTCCCCGCACCCCTCTCTGTCGCCTCCACTGTCCCCAGATATTCAATGTTGCCGCCACCACCGGGTTCGTGGTAAACTTTTTAGGTGAGAATGGTAGCGGCGCCGTCACCAGCGCCTCTAAACTCGTCCCTTTACAGGACTTTCTCTCCAATCTTTTCCACGCCGCTCCCTCACCCTCCATCATCCATTTACGTATCATTGCCACATTGGCGGCCCAATAGTAATCACCCAAGTTCGGTAGTGCCAATCCTCCTCTGTCCCTACTATGCTGAAGGAACCCCCTCCTTACTCTGGGAACTTTCCCTGCCCACACGAAGCTCGTGATGCTCCTGTCTATTTTATTAAAAAAGGTCTTGGTGATTAGTATAGGGAGACATTGAAATACAAATAAGAACCTCGGGAGGACCATCATCTTAATTGCTTGCACCCTGCCCGCCAGCGATAGAGGCTGCACGTCCCACCTCTTGAAGTCCTCCTCCATTTGTTCCACCAACCGTGTCAGATTAAGTCTGTGCAAGGTTCCCCAGCTCCTAGCGATCTGAATCCCCAGGTATCGGAAGTTTCTTTCCACTTTCCTTAGAGGCAAGCCTTCTATCTCTCTACTCTGATCCCCTGGATCTATCACAAATAATTCACTCTTCCCCATGTTTAGCCTATACCCCGAGAAATCCCCGAACCCCCTCAAAATTCGCATAACCTCTATCATCCCCCCGCTGGGTCCGACACGTATAACAATAGGTCATCCGCGTATAACGAGACTCGGTGTTCTTCTCCCCCTCTAATCACCCCTCTCCATTTCCTGGAGTCTCTCAACGCCATGGCCAGAGGTTCAATTGCCAACGCGAACAACAATGGAGACAGCGGGCATCCCTGTCTTGTTCCCCTATATAGTCGGAAATACTCCGATCTATGTCGACCTGTAACTACGTTTGCCGTTGGAGCCCCATAAAGAAGTCTAACCCAGCTAATAAACCCGTTCCCAAACCCAAACCTCCTTAACACTTCCCATAAATACTCCCACTCCACCCTATCAAATGCCTTCTCTGCGTCCATTGCCGCCACTATCTCTGCCTCCCCCTCCACTGGGGGCATCATTATCACCCCTAATAGTCGTCGCACGTTAACATTCAGTTGTCTCCCTTTTACGAACCCTGTCTGGTCTTCGTGCACCACCCCCGGGACACAGTCCTCTATCCTCGATGCCAGTACCTTTGCCAACAATTTGCCGTCCACGTTCAATAATGAAATGGGTCTATAGGACCCGCACTGCAACGGATCTTTATCCCTCTTCAAAATTAACGATATCGTCGCCTCCGACATCGTCGGGGGTAGAGTCCCCCCTTTCCTGGCCTCATTGAATGTCCTCACCATCAACGGGGCCAACAAGTCCACATATTTTCTGTAATACTCCACCGGGAACCCGTCTGGTCCTGGGGCCTTCCCTGCTTGCATGCTTCCCAGTCACTTAATAACCTCGTCCACCCCAATCGGTGCCCCCAGGCCTACCACCCCCCGCTCCTCCACTTTCGGGAACCTCAATTGGTCCAGGAACTGCCGCATCCCCTCCTCTCCCTCTGGGGGTTGAGACCTATACAGTTCCTCATAGAAGGTCTTGAACACCTCATTTATCTTTCCTGCTCTTCGCAGCGTGTCTCCCCTTTCGTCTCTAATTCCTCCTATCTCCCTCGCTGCTGCCCTCTTTCGCAATTGATGAGCCAACGGCGACTAGCCTTTTCCCCATATTCATACCTCCTCCCCTGTGCCTTCCTCCACAGTACCTCCGCCTTTCTGGTGGTCAGAAGGTCAAATTCCGTCTGGAGTCGTCTCCTCTCCCTGTACAATTCCTCCTCCGGGGTCTCTGCAAATTCCCTATCCACCCTTAAAATCTCCCCCAGTAATCTTTCCCTTTCCTTGGCCTCTGTTTTCCTTTTGTGGGCCCCAATGTAGATCAGCTCTCTGACCACCGCTTTTAGTGCTTCCCATACCACTCCCACAGGGACCTCG
The DNA here is from genome assembly GCF_047496885.1 of Scyliorhinus torazame. Classification (NCBI taxonomy): domain Eukaryota; kingdom Metazoa; phylum Chordata; class Chondrichthyes; order Carcharhiniformes; family Scyliorhinidae; genus Scyliorhinus; species Scyliorhinus torazame. The sequence continues at coordinate 293,700,131 of NC_092709.1, read as the reverse complement.
CCGTCGTCATTGACCTCCAGGTATCTCTCAATACACCCCCGCACTCTTGCACACACTCCCTCATCCGCCATCAGTCCCACATCTAATCGCCAGAGTGTGCTCTGCTCCCTTTCCTCTCCTAATTCCAGGTCCACCCAATGTGGGGCATGATCCAAAACCGCTATGGCTGAGTACTCAGCTTCTTCCACCCTAGAGATCAACGACCTTCCCAAAACAAAAAAATCTATCCGGGAGTACACTTTATGGACATGGGAGAAGAAGGAAAACTCCCTAGCCCTAGGTCTAAGAAATCGCCATGGATCCACTCCCCCCATTTGGTCCATAAACCCCTTAAGTACCTTGGCCGCTGCCGGCCTTCTTCCGGTCCTTGAGCTGGATCTATCTAGCCCCGGGTCCAGCACCGTATTAAAGTCCCCTCCTAAAATCAAGTTTCCTACCTCCAGGTCCGGTATACGCCCCAGCATCCGTCTCATAAATCCCGCATCGTCCCAGTTTGGGGCATACACATTAACCAACACGACCTCCATTCCCTCCAGCCTGCCACTCACCATTACATATCTACCTCCGCTATCTGCTACGATGTTCTTTGCTTCAAATGCTACCCGTTTCCCCACCAAAATGGCCACCCCTCTATTCTTTGCGTCCAGTCCTGAGTGGAACATCTGTCCCACCCATCCTTTCCTTAGCCTATCTTGGTCCGCCACCTTTAGGTGCGTCTCTTGGAGCATAACCACGTCTGCCCTTAGTCCTTTCAAACGCGCGAGCACTCGGGCCCTTTTTATCGGTCCGTTCAGGCCTCTCACGTTCCACGTGATCAGCCTCACTAGGGGGCTACCTGCCCCCCTCCCATGTCGACTAGCCATTACCTTCTCTAGGCCAGTCCCATATCCCGCCTCCGCGCTCCCGCTCGCTCCCCCAGCGTCACACACCATCCCCGCCCAGCCACTCTTTAGCCATTTCCTTTTGGATTTCCGCAGCAGCAACCCAGTTGTCCCCCCCCCCCTCCCCCTCCCTCCCCCCCCACCCCGCTAGATCTCTTTCTAGCATGATTGCTCCCCCCATATTACTTCCGTAAGTCAGCTGACTTCAACTGACCCCGGCTACTCCTGCTCACTCCTCGAACCCCCCGTGTGGGGAACTCCCATCCGCCTTGCGCCTGTCTTCCCGCCTTATTCTTTCTGGCGCGGGAACATCCCTTTACCTGACCCGCCTCTTATGGCGCAGCTCCGTTTCGCCTCCCCTCCCCTTCCCCATTCTCCAACTATGTCCCGTCTTTCCCCCCTCACCGGCGCCCACATTTCCCCAATGTCTCCCCCCTTCCCAATTTACTTCTCAATTAACTTCAACCATAACATTAACAATAACATTTCCTGCAGCATCAGTCCCTCAGTTCCGATCCAATTTCTCTTCTTTGATGAAGGTCCATGCTTCCTCCGCCGTCTCGAAATAATAGTGTCTCTCCTGATACGTGACCCATAGTCTTGCCGGCTGCAGCATCCCGAACTTCACCTTCCTTTTATGCAACACCCCTTTGGCTCGGTTGAAGCTCGCCCTCCTTCTCGCCACCTCCGCACTCCAATCCTGGTATACCCGTACCACTGCATTCTCCCATCTGCTACTCCGCACCTTTTTAGCCCATCTCAGGACCTCTTCTCTATCCTTAAGGCGGTAAAATCGCACGATTATCGCCCTGGGTGGTTCTCCCGCTTTTGGTCTTCTCGCCGGAATCCGATTTGCCCACTCCACCTCCAAGGGGCCCGTAGAGGCCTCAGCACCCATCAGTGAGCTCAGCATCGTACTTGCGTACGCTCCACAGTCCACTCCTTCCACACCCTCAGGGAGACCCAGTATCCGAAGGTTCTTCCTTCGCGCTCCATTTTCTAGGGCTTCGATCCTTTCAGTACACTTTTTATGAAGTGCCTCGTGCGTCTGTGTCTTAACCGCCAGGCCCAGGATCTCGTCCTCAATATCTGTCACCTTCTGCTCCACCACGCGGAGCTCTGTCTCCTGGGTCTTTAATGTCTCCTTGAGACCCTCAATTGCCTGTAGCAACGGGGTCAGCACCTCCCTCTTCAGCAGCTCCACGCACCGTCTCACAATTTCATCCTGCTCAGGCCCCCATGTCGCCTGCGCTTTCTCCGCCGCCATCTTGTACTTCTCTCTTTTTGACCCTTTGGTCGACGATTCCTCGCGCTGCAGCTGCCGCCGCTGGTTTTTTCCTCCTTCATTTGGGGGGTACTCCCTTCTCACACACCCCACACCGGGTTGCGTCGTCGAAAAATTCCCCGTTGGGGCTCTTAAAAGAGCCTGAAGGTCCGTCGGAGCTGGAGCCGCCGAAGCGTGCGGCTAGCTAGGCATCACCGCAACCGGAAGTCGAATGTGCCCTTTCAATAACTGTTTTGAAATTTAAAGTGTCATGTGCCAGAATATTATGTACTTTCAGATCATAATTCGGGCTCAATTTACCGGCAGCGACCCACCAGATTCGGAATGGGATGCAGCCAGTAAATCCCACGCGAGACCTCCCCTGGGATTCCTGACAGTCGTCACCACTCCAAATCTAATGAGATCTCGCGAGATGTCGAAATTTGGATCCCACCCGCAATAGGCTGCACCCAGACCCGCTGAGTTAAGTGTGATTAAAAACTCATTTAACTCTGCAGACATGAGATTGAGCTGGCACCAGGGATCTACCAACTTCACCGAGGAGATGCCAGCTGGGCACCGTTCAGCACTGGTCCCCACAAATGGGGACCAGGGCGGAACGGCACTTGGGGGAGTCTCTCAGGCAATTGGTGGCCCCGGGGTGGTTGGTATCAGAGCAGGAGGCAACCTGGCAATGCTGATGTCATCTGGGTACCTCGGCACTGCTTGCCTGGGCACCTTGGCAGTGCCATCTACTGCCAGGGTGTCGAGATGGTACTTCCAGCATGCCAGGCTGGCAGTGCCAAGGTGCCAGGGTGGCATTTTGCCCACGCCAGGCATTGGGCCTGCGTGTGCCTTGCCCGTATGAAGTGGGATGCGGGGGTGCTCATGGACACCCGACAGGTGAGTTGAGGGGTCCGGGGTTTGTGTTGGGGGACCGAAGGATTGGAGTACCATTTTTGAATGGTGCTGCAATCTCTTCCTGCACTAGAAGCTCTGCTTGTCGGAGCTACTAAGTGCAGGAAATGCAGCCTCAGCAGGGTGTTCCTCATTGAGGTCCGAAAAACAAACAGAGTGCCATTAGAGAGCGGGGTCATACCTGGCAATTCTCTGGGCCACATCGGTAGCTAGAGCCAGGAGATAATTCTTGCCCCAATCTGGACTATCCTGGATCAGGAGCACTCCCTCAAAAATCACCCTCACTTAAGATCAAGACAGCCACTTCACATGCACGTATTCTGGGTCTGAGAAAGTAAACCACTTCTCCCCCAAGGAAGGCAACTGCTGAGGGATATTACCTTCTTTCTGATAGCCTGTCAAATAATTTTCTGGCTAAGTTATAACAACCCGGATATTCAGAAAATATATGAGAGTTGGGTTCATATATACTGCATGCAGAAGACTATAAGAGACATTATCTTAATAATTAATTTTCAAGTTTATTACAGAACTATTTAACCCTAACAAAATATTTTAAAATGCAATGCTACGGCAAAGATCAGTTGTGGACCTCCGTCAATATTCAAAGTGTGCTGTGCCTGAATCCCTGAGTTTGAGTTGTTGGGCAGTCGGACAGAAAATCTGCTTTCATTTTGATTTCCAACACCACGACAATCAGAGAAGTATGGAGTGGATACTCTGCCTCCTTGTGCAATATATCTGATTTTCTGAATGATAGCTAAAATGTTTATACCCCATAAAAGTGAATTACAGCATCATTAGCAACAATGCATGCTGCCTTCTTAATTAAACTCCTCCCCTTAGTTGAGGCCTTATTACTTAATTGGAAAAATGATTTTATGTCTAACGCTGTGAGCCTTTTAACCGGTCATCAGATACTTATAATACGTTTTCAATGTCTTTCATGTTTCCTCCAATTGTTTCTATTTTTTTCCAAAGGTGGTTCAAAACTTGTGATAGAGAAATAAAGGCTCCTATAGTCTATTTCTAATTTTCAATCCGGGTACATTCCTATAATTATGTCCAAGTCTGATTTGCTGAGCCGATAGGGAGAAAGGGTGCCAAGCCATGCCACCATTACTTCACTTCAAATTCCTTTGACAATTAATGAAAGATGTTAAGAGCTTTAGTTTTTCTTTGCTAGCTTTAACAGTGATTAAGAGAGGCCTTTGTGATATCTTGTGCCTGGTAAAGACGAGGGACACAATCTTATTAAAAAAAAGAGTATGTGCAGCTTGTAGCACCAGGAATGACCCCTCTATCATAGAATCATAGAATCATAGAAGTTTACAGCATGGAAACAGGCCCTTCGGCCCAACCAGTCCATGCCGCCCAGTTTTTACCATTAAGCTAGTCCCAGTTGCCCGCACTTGGCCCATAACCCTCTATACCCATCTTACCCATGTAACTATCTAAATGTTTTTTAAAAAGACACAATTGTACCCGCCTCTACTACTACCTCTGGCAGCCCATTCCAGACACTCACTACCCTCTGAGTGAAGAAATTGCCCCTCTGGGCCCTTCTGAATCTCTCCCCTCTCACCTTAAACCTATGCCCTCTAGTTTTAGACTCCCCTACCTTTGGGAAAAGATGTTGACTATCTACCTTATCTATGCCCCTCATTATTTTATAGACCTCTATAAGATCACCCCTAAGCCTCCTACGCTCCAGGGAAAAAAGTCCCAGTCTATCCAGCCTCTCCTTATAACTCAAACCATCAAGTCCCGGCAACATCCTAGTAAATCTTTTCTGCACTCTTTCCAGTTTAATAATATCCTTTCTATAATAGGGTGACCAGAACTGCACACAGTATTCCAAGTGTGGCTGTACCAATGTCTTGTACAACTTCAACAAGACGTCCCAACTCCTGTATTCAATGTTCTGACCAATGAAACCAAGCATGCCGAATGCCTTCTTCACCACCCTGTCCACCTGCGACTCCACCTTCAAGGAGCTATGAACCTGTACTCCTAGATCTCTTTGTTCTATAACTCTCCCCAACGCCATACCATTAACTGAGTAGGTCCTGGCCTGATTCGATCTGCCAAAATGCATCACCTCACATTTATCTAAATTAAACTCCATCTGCCATTCGTCGGCCCACTGGCCTAATTGATCAAGATCCCGTTGCAATCCTAGATAACCTTCTTCACTATCCACTGTGCCACCAATCTTGGTGTCATTTGCAAACTTACTAACCATGCCTCCTAAATTCTCATCCAAATCATTAATATAAATCACAAATAACAGTGGACCCAGCACCGATCCCTGAGGCACACCACTGGTCACAGGCCTCCAGTTTGAAAAACAACCCTCTACAACCACCCTCTGTCTTCTGTCGTCCAGCCAATTTTGAATCCAATTGGCAACCTCACCCTGGATCCCGTGAGCTTTAACCTTCTGTAACAACCTACCATGCGGTACCTTGTCAAAGGCTTTGCTAAAGTCCATGTAGACAACGTCTACTGCACTGCGCTCATCTACCTTCTTGGTCACCCCCTCAAAAAACTCAATCAAATTTGTGAGACATGATTTTCCACGCACAAAGCCATGCTGACTGCCCCAAATCAGTCCTTGCCTCTCTAAATGCTTGTAGATCCTGTCTCTCAGAATACTTTATAGCAACTTACCTACTACAGACGTTAGGCTCACCGGTCTGTTATCACCGTTAGGCTTTTCCCTGCTGCCCTTCTTAAACAAGGGCACAACATTCGCCACTCTCCAATCTTCAGGCATCTCACCTGTGGCTGCCGATGATTCAAATATCTCTGTTAGGGGACCCGCAATTTCCTCCCTAGCCTCCCACAACATCCTGGGATACATTTCATCAGGTCCCGGGGATTTATCTACCTTGATGCGCTTTAAGACTTCCAGCACCTCCTCCTCTGTAATATGCACACTTCTCAAGACATCACTATTTATTTCCCTTAGTTTCCTAACATCCATGCCTTTCTCCACCGTGAATACCGATGAGAAATATTCATTCAGGATCTCACCCAACTCTTGTGGCTCTGCACATAGATGCCCTTGTTGATCCTTAAGAGGCCCTACTCTGTCCCTAGTTACTCTTTTCCCCTTTATGTATCTGTAGAATCTCTTTGGATTCTCCCTTGCATTATTTGCCAAAGCAATTTCATGTCCCCTTTTTGCCCTCCTGATTTCCCTCTTAACTCTGTTTCGACAATCTCTATACTCTTCAAGGGATCCACTTGATCCCAGTTGCTTATGTACGTCATATGCCTCCTTCTTCTTTTTGACCAGAGTCTCAATATCTCGAGTCATCCAGGGTTCCCTACTTTTACCAGCCTTGCCCTTCACTCTAAAGGGAATGTGCTTACCCTGCACCCTGGTTAACACATTTTTAAAAGCCTCCCATTTACCAGCCGTCCCTTTGCCTGCCAACAGTCTCCCCCAATCTACCTCTGCAAGTTCCTGTCTGATACCATCAAAATTGGCCTTGCCCCAATTAAGAATTTTAACTCTTGGGCCAGACCTATCATTCTCCATAGCTATCTTAAAACTAATGGAGTTATGGTCACTTGTCCCAAAGTGATCTCTCACTAGCACTTCTGTCACTTGCCCTTCCTTATTTCCCAAGACGAGGTCAAGTTTTGCCCCCTCTCTAGTCGGTCCATCCACATACTGAATGAGAAATTCCTCCTGAATACACTCAACAAATTTCCCTCCATCCAAGCCCCTAATGCTATGGCTGTCCCAGTCAATGTTGGGAAAGTTAAAGTCCCCTACTACTACCACCCTATTATTCTTGCAGCTATCTGTAATCTCCTTACATATTTGCTCCTCAATTTCCCGCTGACTATTTGGGGGCCTGTACAATCCTACCAAGGTGATCTCTCCCTTCTTATTTTTCAGTTCCACCCATATAGACTCAGTGGGCGAACCCTCGGATATATCCCCTCTAAGTACTGCCGTGATGTTCTCCCGAATCAAAAACGCCACTCCCCCTCCTCTCTTACCTCCTGTTCTATCCTTTCTATAGCATCTGTACCCTGGAACATTGAGCTGCCAGTCCTGCCCCTCCCTTAGCCATGTTTCAGTCATAGCTATAATATCCCAGTCCCATGTGCCCGTCCATGCCCTGAGTTCATCCGCTTTGCCCGTCAGGCCCCTTGCATTGAAATAAATGCAGTTTAATGTAGACCTTCCTTGCTCTCTGCCCTGCTTTCTCTGGTCATGCTTTACACACTCTCCCTTCCTGCCTTTTGTTTCTGTCCCCACTGACTTCCTACATCGGTTCCCATCCCCCTGCCACATTAGTTTAAACCCTCCCCAACTGCACTAGCAAACACACCCCCGAGAACATTGGTTCCGGTCCCACCCAGATGCAGACCGTCCGATTTGTACAGGTCCCACCTCCCCCAGAACCGGTCCCAATGTCCCAGGAATTTGAAACCCTCCCTCTTGCACCATCTCTCAAGCCACGTATTCATCCTAGCTATCCTGTCATTCCTACTCTGACTATCACGTGGCACTGGTAGCAATCCTGAGATTACTACCTTTGAGGTCCTACTTTTTAGTTTAACTCCTAACTCCCTAAATTCAGCTTGTAGGACCTCATCCCGTTTTTTTCCTATATCGTTGGTGCCTATATGCACCACGACAGCTGGCTGTTCACCCTCCCCCTCCAGAATGCCCTGCAGCCGCTCCGAGACATCCTTGACCCTTGCACCAGGGAGGCAACATACCAACCTGGATTCTCGTTTGCGTCCACAGAAACGCCTGTCTATTCCCCTTACAATCTAACGGCACGCTGTTATTTTTTAGTGCCCCGGCCAGGAATACCCCCCTGAGGCCACACAGCATCATTTCCTGCACTGAGGAACACCGGCGAGTGGAGTCCCTCAGTGCAGGAAGAGATCGGGATGCTATTTTTAAATGGTGCCCCAATCTCTCAATCCCCGACACAACCCCTGGACATCCCCAATGCCCCAACTCCTTAAGCCCCTCCTCCCCACACCTCACCTCATATGGGCAGGGGACCACAGGGCCCGATTTGAGCGAGGGAAATTGTTAGCATGGTATCTTGACACCTGGCTGACACCTGGGTGGCATTGCCAGGATGTACCTGCCAGGGTGCCAGGCTGGCAGAGCCACGATGCCCGGGTGGTAGCATCAGTGCCAGGGTTCCACCCTGCCACCTGGGTAGTGTCTCCCAGGTACCGTTCCACCGGGCTCCCATTTGTGGGGCCCAGTTTTGAGCAGCACTCAGCTGGGGTCTCTTTGGTGAGGACAATAGCTTCCAGGTGGCCGTTGGATCCAGTGCGAGTGGGGCTCAGTGAGTTCATAACTTATTTAGCTGTGCGAGACTGGATCCCACCCACACCTTCTCGTGAGGTCAGGTTCGGGCGCGACGTGGCTGGTAGATCGCCCCCGAGGTCTTTCTACCATCCAGAACTAACAAGCTAGTGCTGCCCATATTTGAAGGCTTCTGGGAAAAAGATGGCTGTGTCTATTTTCTCAATTCTACAGTAAAACATTCAAAATATATATGAATTCTACCTATTATTCATATATTTTCATCACAGATTAACAAGGCTGATCATGAACCTAATTGGCTAACTGCCTTGTAGGGGTGGGTAACCCCCTTGGTCCCAAACCCACATCAGCAAAAATGACACGCTGGGAACTGGACCAGGAAATTGGCACAGTTTGCTTGTGCAGCTACTGGTATTTTCAGGCCCCGCAGGCCTCTGTTCTCAACTTCTGCAGGGCCTAAATTGCAGCAAATTGATAAAAAGCACAAATTGATGAAGTTCAAATGTGCATGGTGATACAAGTATTTCTGACAGTACAGAGAGTAAAACAAATAAAGCCACCAGAGTCCCAGATGATCATAGGCTATTTTCCCCTTTTGAGAGGAAGAGCTGACTGGTGGTGGTTTAATCTGAGGATCACTGTATCTCAGGTGAGGGGCAAGTTTGAGAAGGCAAGACCTTCATAGGCCTCAGTCGGCACAGGAATTAAACCTGTGTGATTGGAATCACGTTGCATCACAAACCAGTCTTCCACCCGACTGAGCAAACCGACGCCTATCGCTCTGTAGCAAAAGTACAGAGAGTACCAGTCATTAGAAATTGCACTAAAGACACAATTTTGTAATACTTCAACCTATCTGCAGAGTTAGAAATTACAGATGTATGATATGGATAGTTTGTCAGCCAAAGAAAGAGATATAAATTGTTGTTACTTTAAACAGGAAGAATTAGAGATGGTTAGCATGGTTGAAAGCTCTCCTATTGCAGTGATTAGTCAACCGCAAGCTAATGTGCCACATCCTGCAAGATGTACAAACCTTCCAATTTTGGAAAATATGTACTTTGTATGGTTGCGCATCCATTTGTTCCAAATTGTAGGAGATGGTGTCAAAATTGGCCAAGGATCAAAGTAGAATTGAAAGATTATTTTTTGAAAGGTGCAAATGACAGATATTAAATAGCAAAAGGAATTGCTGATGCCTTAGTGGTTCTCAAACTCTTGGTTGAATGACTCCATTTTTAATGGGTTAGTAATCACAGAAGCCTCGATCTGAATTATAACGCTATAAACTCCTTTCACATTTAAATTTCTGAATGTAAATTTGATCAGTGTCCTGTTAAAGGGACTTGCATGACATTTGCCAGGGATGTCTGATATAATGAACATTGATGTGATTGGTGATATGAAAACCTTTATCTGCCATTTAGTTGAAAGTTAACCAACATTCAGGAAATGTCTTGGTGAACATTTCACCATGTGACACCTCCCTGCTCTTCCTGGAGTGGGATTAATTTTGATGGTTCCTACTGGAGATCTCTGACACATTTCACTTATAAATGCTTCACTTTTGTCCTTTAAGGAAGAAAGACTGTCTTCCTTACGTGGTCTGGTTTATATGTGGCTCCAAACTCACAATGTGATTGACTCTTAACTGCCCTCTGAAATGGCCAAGCAAGCCATCCCGTTACGTTCCAGAAGGTCTCTCAGCATCACCTTTTCAAGGGCAATTCGGGATGGACAATAAAGGTTGGCCTTGCAAGCGATAGCTACTCCTACATTCTGTGAGTGAAAAAACAAAAGTATGGGTTTTTAATGACAGTCTGATAGTTCCATGGTCATCATAATTCATAAAAGCTTTTAACTCCAGATTTATTCAGTCAAATGAATTTCCCAGCTGTTGTGAAAGGATTTGAATTCAGGGGCCAAATTTGACTAATGTGCAATGTTGGGAATGAGGCAAGAGGACAAGAAAACAGCAGGGAGCCACTTTGGGATGGGGGTGCAGATCAGCTGCCTGCTTCATTGAAGTGCCGTTAAGTGAGGCTTCTGGCTTTTTTCCTTCTGTGACATGCGTGGAGGCTGGCAGCTTCCTGGAAGTGGCCTCCATATGCGGCAGCCCAGGGGGTCACCAGAGCTAAAGACTGATAGGGGCTGGTTTAGCACAGGGCTAAATAGCTGACTTTTAAAGCAGCCCAAGGCAGGCCAGCAGCATGGTTCAATTCCCGCACCAGCCTCCCCGAACAGGCGCCGGAATGGGGCGACTAGGAGCTTTTCACAGTAACTTCATTTGAAGCCTGCTTGTGACAATAAGCGATTTTCATTTCATTTCATTTTTTCATTTCCATCGCCCACGGGTGGGGATGAAGGCAGGGAAGGTAGCCAGCACAGCCCCAATGATGCCCTTGGAGGGCTTTCACCTCCATTCAGCAGTGACCTCCGCAATTTTGCTTGTATTTACCTGTTCAAGGGTGCCTCCATTTTGAGATTCCCTCGAAGTCTCAGACCCTCCTCAGCAGCACTCACCTCTTCTGGAGCTGCTGGCTCTCTGATGAGTGCGTGGAGAACCAACATGCCACCTTTAACTGGATGGTGGGCTCAGAGGGAGCCAATTTGGAGGCCTCCACTGTTAAAATTGTTGAGTCGTTTCAGCTGTCTGAAAACACAGGCTTAGGAAACACATTTGATCCTGACACCAAGGTTCAGGAACCCATGGGAAAATTTAGCCGGATATTTCCTGATCTTGGCCTTGCCCTCTGGCTTACTTGTGCAGGAATATAACCACTTTGCTACTGTAATTGACTGCCACCACAGCAAAGATAATAAGAAAACTCAAAGGTCGATTTTCAAGGCATGGAGCTCCAGATATCTGTTTCTCAGATAATGATTCACATTTTAGTTCTGAAGATTTCAAGAGGTTCACCGGATAGTGAAATTTGAAGAAAGATTGTTGATGAGATTGAACAAAAGAAGGGTTGACCGGTCGTTAGCACTTATCATAGAATTTTTTTAATCATAGAATTTACAGTGCAGAAGGAGGCCATTCGGCCCATCGAGTCTGCACCGGCTCTTGGAAAGAGCACCCCACCGAAGGTCAACACCTCCACCCTATCCCCATAACCCAGTAACCCCAACCAACACCAAGGGCAATTTTGGACACTAAGGGCAATTTAGCATGGCCAATCCACCTAACCTGCACATCTTTGGACTGTGGGAGGAAACCGGAGCACCCGGAGGAAACCCACGCACACACGGGGAGGATGTGCAGACTCCGCACAGACAGTGACCCAAGCCAGAATCGAACCTGGGACCCTGGAGCTGTGAAGCAATTGTGCTATCCACAATGCTACCGTGCTGCCCCACTTCTGCCTCACAGTTCCAGAGACCCAGGTTCGATTCCCACCTTGGGCGACTGTGCGGTGTTTGCACGTTCTCCCCGTGTGCTCCGGTTCCTTCCCACAGTCCAAAGATGTGCAGGTTAGGTGGATTGGCCACGCTAAATTGCCCATTAGTGCCCAAAGGTTAGGTTAGGTGGGGTTATAGGGTTACGGGGATTGCGTGGGGATTGGGCCTGGTTAGGGTGATCTTTTGGAGGGTTGATGCAGTTGTGATGGGTTGAATGGCCTCCATCTGCATTGTAGGGATTCTATGTTTCTATGAAAGGCAGAATGAGTAACCAAGCTGACAAATAAGGTGAACAAAATGCTGAACTATTTGAACACACATGAAGGAATAGCCCATAGCAGCAGTCAATGATCACAGAACAAAAAACATATTTTCTACAATATATAATTTACTGAACCCAATGCTGATTGAAATTAAGCAACAAAAGGTAAGCACAGTGTGTCCTGCATGGAAAATAGGACAGTCAAGACTCTGACTTTTTGAGAGAGATGATGGGAGAGGTGATGACGTGAGTCTGTTGCCAATGAATTATGAGAAAGAGTTGAAAAATAAACAGAGGTCCAAAGGTAAAATGGAATAAATTCTATTATGTTCTTATAAAGGTTGGACAGTTGAGTTGGAGCGAATTCTCTATGAGGAAAATAAGTGAAACTCATGTCTTACAATGGTAAAATTGAGCTCAGACAAACTTTGGGTCAATTGTCACTATCTGGCAACAGTGCAACCTAGAAATGACCGGCCAGTCAGGGAGTGACAGCAATAGGTTTAGCTCATTTTAATTGTCTTAACTCATTAGCATGCTGCTTGCTATGTCTTTGACTGAAATGCCTGGTTGTTGTTACACAGCTATTAAAATCTGGTGGCTCAGAGGCAGGCGGCCAAGGATGTGTGGTCAGAGGGATTGGTCACGGAATAGCAATTGCAGGAGGAGTGGGGAAGCCTGGTTATGGGAGTCTTAAGGCTTATTATGGCCAAAGAGGACCTTTCCTACTTATGCTTGCCCACAAGAAAACTTCAAATAGATCTTAAAAACTTATCTGACCAGGCCTCTTGTTGGCCTCAACACCCGACAGCTTTGCCATTATAAGGGAGCCACCTCTGATATCCCTGTTCATGACTCAGGACAAAATAGCAGTCGGACTCCATCATTGGAGTGAGATCAGAGCAGGTAAGTTCCAGCTCTTATTTTAATTGCTCCTCCCACACTCCCCCACACCTGCCTGGATTCTAGTAGATGTTAAAATCAACCTCTTCATCTCAACAAGGAGCACAGCAAGATAGGAGTGGAGAATCTATACATAGAGAATGGATAATGTATTCCATTAGGTTTCCTAAGAGGCCAGCTCATCTGAAATATTTTGTTACCTCAGGATCCAATGATAATTTGTTATTGATTAAGTTGAGTTCAGAGAGTATAATGCCTAAGTATTGCTGTAGATAAGTATTTTATGCTAGTGAAAGGGAATTGACCTAAACGTGCGGAACCTGGATAATTCATGTAAATAATAAAAAAGAGGAAGGATGCAACATGGTGAATTTCAAACTGGTCCAGTTACAGTTAGCTTAGATACAGGCAGGGATTTTCCTTGTCCGTGGGGCAGCATGGTAGCACAAGTGGATAGCACTGTGGCTTCACAGCGCCAGAGTCCCAGGTTCGATTCCCCGCTGGGTCACTGTCTGTGCGGTGTCTGCACGTTCTCCCCATGTCTGCGTGGGTTTCCTCCGGGTGATCCGGTTTCCTCCCACAGTCCAAAGACATGCAGGTTAGGTGGATTGGCCATGCTGCCCTTAGTGACCAAAAAGGCTAGATGGTGTTATTGGGTTACGGGGATAGGGTGGAAGTGAGGGCTTAAGTGGGTCGGTGCAGACTCGATGGGCCGCATGGCCTCCTTCTGCACTTTATGTTCTATGTTCTCAGTGCTCAGCTTTTGAAAAATTCATTCATGGGATGTGAACATCGCTGGCTAGGCCAAAATTTATTTTCCATCTCTAACTGCCTTGAGAAGGTGGTGGTGAGCTGCCTTCTTGAATGCTGTAGTCCATGTGGCGTAGGCTCACACTGGTGTTCGGGAGGGAGTTCCAGGATTTTGACCCAATGACACTAAAGGAATATATTTCCAAGTCAGGATGGTGAGTGGTTTGGAACTCCCAAGCACTGGTGTTCCCGTGTATCTGCTGCCCTTGACCTTCTGATGGTAGAGGTCATGTGCTTGGAAGGTGCTGTTTAGGCCGGCTACAGTGAGTGCAATGGATGAAGGGTAATTAGGTGGGGAAAAGCACATGTCTAGAATATTGGATTCTCTTCCAGCAAGCTTGAATTTATCACCAATCAGGACTTCTTTGTGGAATTCCTCCTCATTGGCCTTTTTGAACTCACTGCATCAAGGAGACCCAGTCTGGGGGTGGGGGGGTGGGGGGTGGGGGGGGGGGGGGGTGAGGGGGGAGAGATTGGGAAAAATTTACCTGAGAAATCCAGTCTGCAGAATTTGTAATAATATGCATAAAGCAACTTTGTACATAGTGTCATGGGTGACCTCCAACCATTAGGTGGCAGTGTAAACCCACCACATGACGCTGTGGCTTGCGAGCTGGGAGGATAGATGTATTTTGCAGTAGCTCTACAATAGTTAATTAGTGTTAGCGGTTTATTATTTTATCTATCCTAGTTATCTTATCACGTGGTTCTTCCAGAATGAATTATTTAAACTAGATGTTCTGTAGTTCATCATCTACTTTGGCCAGTCTATGAACATGACAATATACACTTGTGCAGACTTTTAAAATAATCTATAACATAATATATATATTATGGGTGAGTTTCTCTGGTCGCGTGCCAGGTGACCAGAGAATTGCGCCGAGGTCAATGGACTTCTCCATTGTCCGAGTCTCACCCGTAGCGTTATCGCGGCGGGCGGGATAGAAGACTATATTATATAAATATATTATATGAACAACAAGCATCATTAGATTGCATACTTTTCTTACTTCCTGGAATATTTTCTCTTCTAATCGTCTGCTAAACTGCATATGTCTCTTAGCACACGTGTGGCTATGCAGCAATGTTTCCCACTCTCTTTTGAACTGCCTTTCCCTTTGCTTTGCAGCTTTTCTTTGATATTCTGGCTGGAAAGGGAAAAAAAAATCATTGCAATTTGTTACCTTGATGGAGTATGTGTTTTCCTGTCATTTCATGACACAATGCACAACAAGCCTCCATATCGAGATAAATTCAAAAGTAATTTTGCCTTGACAGACAGAGTAAAATATGCCAATATCATACATTCACAATGTGTGCTACTTTATTTGGCCAATGGCATTTCTGACAAATACAGAAACCCAATTACTGTCCTTAATAGTCTCCAAACCCAGTTGCTGAGGAATCCACATATGTACAATGTCTGTTATGTAATGCAATCATTATTTTCAAGTCACACACCATTGCCCTGAGTCCAGATAGTTCATGTTTGGCAAAAGACAGGGCTTCTGAAGTTGCAGTTGCAAGCAGGGATGCTACTCGCATAGCCAGCTAAAACCATAATGTTTATGAGCTGAGTGGGAAGAACCCCAGATCAACAGTAATAAGTTAACTTCTCAGTAATTAACTAGAGTGGCTGTTTATTCATCAACCGTGCATTGGAGTAGCATGGACCCAATGGTTCAGGTGCTAGATGACCAAGTCTGTTGTAAAGAGTTGAGAGTCCCAATCTTCCATCAGGTGTGTTGTCTTGGAGTCGCATTGATCTTGAAAATAACTTGTGTTTCCCCAGGGAAGAAAATCAATAGTTAACTGATGGCAATAACTTGCTTTTAGATAAAGTACCTTTTCCACAGTAAAATGTCCAAAGGCGTTTCATACGTGACTGATGTGGAGCCACATAAGAAGATATGAGTGTAGGTGCCCAGAACCTTGCTGAAGAAGTAGCTTTTAAAGGACACCTTAAAGGAGAGAGGAATTCCGGAGTTCGGGAGATATAAAGCTGAAGTAGTTACCAGTGATGGAACAAAGAAAAGCAGGAAATGGCAAGACGGCAGACTTGGAGGAGTGCAAAAATCTCCCAGGATTTTAGGTCTGGAAGAGGTTACAAATATAGGGATGAGACCCTGGAGGCAATTGAAACAAAAATTAGAATTTAAAATCGCCAAACTAGGCGCCATTTAAGATCAGTGAACACAGTGGTAATCATAGAGGAGGCCATTCGGCCCATTGAGTCTGCACTGGCCTTTGGAAGGAGTACCCTAATTAAACCTCCACCCCATCCCCGAAGCCCAGCAACCCCACCTAACCTTTTTGGACACGAAGGGCAATTTAGCATGGTCAATCCACCTAACCTGAACATCTTTGGACTATGGGAGAAAAGCGGAGCATGTGGAGAAACCCATGCAGACATGGGTAGAAAGTGCAAACTCCACACAGACAGTCATCCGAGGCCAGAATTGAACCTGGGACTCTGGAGCTGTGAGGCAGCAGTGCTAACCATTGTGCCACTGTGCCGCCTGATTGAGTGTGAGTTAGGATATGGGCTGGAGAATGTTGGATGAACTCAGGTTTTCAGCGTATGTAAGGTAGGAGGTTGGCCAAGGAGTAATTAAATAATCATCTTTAGTGGTAACAAAAGCATGGTTGAGGGTTTCAGCAGCAGATGAACTGGGGCTGTGGCAGAGGTGGGCAATGTGACAGAGGTGGAAGTAATTCAACTTTGTAATGGAGAGAATATGGGATCTGAAGGTCAGCTTAAGGTCAATTGCAACATCTATAAGCCATGCTAGATGATCAGCAGGCATCAAGAACTCTTCACAAGTAGCAAGATGAATACAACCGTAAAATACATGGGGCGGGATTCTCCAACCCCCCGGCGGGTCAGAGAATCGCCGGGGGACGGCGTGAATCCTGCCCCCGCCGGCCGCCGAATTCTCCGGCACCGAAAATTCGGCCGGGTCGGGAATCGTGCCGCGCCAGTTGGCGGTCCACCCCCCCGTCGATTCTCCGGCCTGCGATGGGCCGAAGTCCCGCTGCTGTAATGCCGGTCCTGCCGGCGTGAATCAAACCACCTGCCTTACCGGCGGGACTGGCGGCGCAGGCGGGCGCTGGGGTCCTGGGGGTGGGGGCGCGGGGCGATCTGGCCCCGGGGGGTGCCCCCACGGTGGCCTGGCCCGCGATCGGAGCCCACCGATCCACGGGCGGGCCTTGCTGTGGGGGCACTCTTTTCCTTCTGCCCCCCCCCTGCGCATGTGCGGGGATGTCGTCAGCAGCTGCTGAAGCTCCCATGCATGTGCGGACTTCCGCCGGCCGGCGAAGCCCCTTCGGACCGGGCTGGCGTGGTGCCAAAGGTATTTCCCGCCGGCCGGCGGCGCGCCAACCACTCCGCCGCGGGCCTAGCCCCTCAAGGTGAGGGCTTGGCCCCTAAATGTGCGGAGAAATCCACACCTTTGGGGCGGCCCGACGCCGGAGTGGTTCCCGCCACTCCATCCCGCCGGGATCCCCTGCCCAGCCGGGTAGGCGAGAATCCCGGCCATGATCACCATTCTGGCGATGACTGCATTGATGTCTTGGTTCCATGATTTTGGGGGTATCAACATCAGCTGCTTGTCCCTCTACAATCTAATCAAGGTAGATACCAATCTGTGGTCTTTTATTAATATTGAGTATTCACCATGGTATTTACTACCATAGTATGAATATTAGGCTGTAGCTTCCTCGGGGTGTCAATCATTATTGGATTGCCACTCCGTGCTCAATTACTGACGTGATTTTTCGTCCAATCCTGTCTCGTCCCACCTTCCAAATCTGACCATGTGTGAGCCAGGTAGTGCAGCTCGTCGTCGAAGCCCAGCTCCATCAAAGTGATGGAGGGCACACACCCTTTTTTACAGCACTAGCTGCTGTGAACCAGGTAAGTTAAAGGTCTCATTAAAATTTAAAGGTACTTGACAGGTCAGAGAGCAGGTAAGTCGAATCATAGAATGATAGAATAATTACAGTAGCGAGGTGACCATTTGGCCTGTCATGTTCATTCCAGCTCTCGGCAAGATCAACTCATCTAAATTTCCCGCCTTTTCTATACCCTACATTTTTCCCTTCACGTGATTACCCAACTCCCCTTTGAAAGCCATAACTCAATCTGTCTCCACCACAGACCCTAATCAATAGCTGTTTGAAATGACTTTTTCACATATGGTCTTTCATTCTTTTGCCAAGCACCTTTAATTCTTTATATTCATTCATGGGATGTGGGAATCGCTGGCTGGACCAGAATTAGTTGCCCGTCCTTAATTGCCCTTGAACAGCTTCCTTGGCTACTTCAGAGGGCATTTAAGAGTAAGCCACATTGTTGGTGGTCTGGAGTCACGTGTAGGCCAGACCACGTGAGGACGGCAGATCTCCTTCCCTAAAGAGCATTTGTGAACCAGATGGGTTTTTACGACATCGACAGTAGTTTCATGGAAACCACTTGATTTTTAAGTCCAGATTTTTATTGAATTCAAATTTCATCATCTGCCATGGCGGGATTTCCCCAAAGCATTATCCTGTGTCTCTGGATTATTAGTCCAGTGACAATACCACTATCCGACTGCCTCCCTCCCTCGTAAATTGGTTTCCTTTTGTTCTCGACCAATCTCACAATGGGAACAGTTTCTCCTTATATACCTATCCAAGCACTCCTTTTTTTAAACACCTCCATCAAAGTTCTTGATTTGATTTTGATTAATTGTCACGTGTACCGAGGTGCAGTGAAAAATATTGTTCTGTGTACAGTCCAGGCACAGTATTCCATACATGAAAAACATAGGACATATGATAAATGCACAATGTAAATACATAGATATAGACATCAGATGAAGCATACAAAGTGTGGTGCTGCAACATTAGGGAAGATGCGCAGAGAGATCAGCTCAGTCATTGGAAGGCCATTCAGGTGTCCAGTAACAGCGGGGAAGAAGCTGTTTTTGAATCTGTTAGTGCGTGTTTTCACACTGTTGTATCTTCTGCCCAATGGAACAAGTTGGAAGAGTGAATAACCAGGGTGGGAGGGGTATTTGATTATGCTGCCCGCTTTCCCAAGGCAGCGGGTTGTAGACAGATTCAATGGATGGGAGGCGGGTTTGTGTGATGGGCTGGGCTGTGTTCACGACTCTGTAGTTTCTTACAGTCTTGGGCAAAGCAGTTGCCATACCAGGCTATGATGTAGCCAGATAGGATGCATCACACCCTATGGGAATTTGATAGTGGCCACTGAGCTTTGATCTTTATTTTAAATTGCCAATTGCAAAATTGGTAAGAGCCAATATGGACATGCTGAATTTCCTTAGTTTCCTGAGGAAGTTTAGGCACTGTTGCGCTTTCTTGGCTGTAGCATCAATGTGGGTGGACCAGGACAGCCTGTTGGTGATGTGTACACTTACGTATTTGAAGCTGTCAACTATCTCCATTCTGGCACCATTAATACAGACAGGGGTGTGTGGGACACTTCACTCACTGAAGTCGATGGCCAGCTTCTTCTCAACATTCTCTTCTCTAAAAAAAAGTTTTGCATTTTTATTCTTATGGCCAAAGTGAATAACCGCACAGTTCTCCACATTATGTTCCATCTGCCATATTGTTGTCCACTCTCTTAACCTGCCTCTGTCTCTTTGCTGCATCATTGCGTTCTCACAGCTTGCATTCCAACCTGGCTTTGTTTCATCAGCAAATCTGGGCTTATTACTGGCTAGCACTTCCTGTCAGTCATTAATATAGTTTGTAAATAGCTGAGGCTCCAGCACTGATCCTTGCCCATTCCACTGGTCACAGCCCGCCAACTTGAAAATGCTGATTTATCCCTACTCTCTGTTTCCTGTGCATTAACCAATTCTCTATCCATGCTAATATGTCATCCCCAACTCGATGAGCTCTTATCTTGTGTAATAATCTTTTGTTTGGCACCTTATTGAATCCCTTTGTCGTGCCCAGTATAGGCATGTTATAATATGAACTTACAGTCAATACTTTAATAAAATTGGACACAAACAAGCTATTAAGATGCCTGTCACAAATCATGTGACTTTTGACATTTGGACGACAGCCAGTATCAAGTCTCCAATGAAAACCAAATTAAATACGGACATAGGTGAGTGTACCTCGCAGCCATTTGTGGAATTCACATACCTCATTGTTTAAGGATGGACCGACAGCTAAAATCTATGGGATTTACAGACAGCCTGTCTTACGTTTAATACTGAATAAAATGGAAGATCAAGTGACCACTATCAAATTCCCAACATATCACAATGGCTTCTCCTGTCCAAACTCTACTGGGTGGGTCTCAGCGGTGTTAACCTAGTGGCCATTGATTGAAACTGGTTTTCAGAGACGGCACCCTTATTACTCCACGACTTAGTTATGAGCCAGTCTAAGAGCCTGATTCTAAACTACCTGCAAGTCATCAAGCAGCCAAAATATTTGACCTTCGATGCTTAATGTTAGATGCCTTAACTTCGATGCGGTAAAGCTGTGATAAAACTGAAAAACGTCAACCAGTCAGCATCTATAACAAAACAAATGGATTATGACATTTCAGGCTTGATACTTTATCAGAAAACTGAAGAGTGTACAAACCTGGAACTTTGCAACCTTGGTAAGCAGTACTCACTTGGGTTGAATGTAGTATAAGAAATTTGCAGGTTTGTAATTTTTGAAAACTGATTCTTCTAATTAATATTATCTTACATGTTGCAGCACATTAATATCTATCTCCCAGCATTTACACTTGTGATGTAGCCTTGCACCTGCACAGAGAACAAGAGATTCAAGTTTAGGAAGGGAATCAAAGAATCTGACAAAATAATTTCCGAAACAATTCCTGTTGTGTTAAGCTGTGTGGTGCAGTTAATATATTCATCATTATATGTGTCAAAATCATTAGGCACTCTGTACAAGCAGATGATGATTTTCTATATTTTGGATATGATCCCGGACTTTACGGAGGAGTTCTGGAGGCAGAAGAAGATATCACAGTCTGTTTCTTATTGGAACAGCTGCTCTTGTCTACGTTATTTTTTTTGGCTTGATTTTAGACCTTAAGTCTTTAAGTTGCCCAGTCTACCTGATCCATTTTAGGCAGATACTTTTCAAAACATTTACAATACAAAGAGAAAGAAATATATATAGTTGTTTTCCTGCTCCTTGTTCATGAGGCACCAAGTTCATGAGGCCATGAGGCTCCATGAAGATGTCAACCACCCACTCCAATCTTCCAAATGTCATTCAAGTGCCCTTCATTTGTGAGCTTGAAGAGTAAAGGCAGGTTACTCGCATAAAAAGTAGATCACAGCCAATTGTGTTCATCCATTCACCCATCTTTCATTCATGTAATCTCTAGCAGGCATCATCGGGCATCATTGAGCAATTAGAAGCCTTTCAGACATCTTCCTTTCCCCCTTTAACGAGGACAGCTTTAAGGAGAAGCAGTTTTTGTTTTTAAATATAAACCGTAAATTGGTATAGGAGTATAGTAGCACATCAGATATGTTACTGGACTAGTCCTGAATGAATGCTCCTAATCATCCTGACTTGGAACTATATTTAGATTGAGAATTATTGTCACGTGTTCCGAGGTACAGTGAAAAGTACTGTTCTACATACAGTCCAGGCAGATCGTACCATGCATAAAAAAACATAGGACATATATACACAATGTAAATACGTAGACATTGGGTGAAGCTGGAGGAATATAGTGCTACAACAGTAGAGAAGATGCTTGGAGAGTTCAGTTCAAACCATAAGAGGGTCATTCAGGAGTCTGATAACAGAGGGAAATAAGTTGTTTTTGAAACTGTTAGTGCCTGATCTCAAGACTTTTGCATCCTCTGACTGATGGAGGAGGTTGGAGGAGAGAATAATTCGGGTGGAAGGGATCTTTGATTAGGGTGGCACGGTAGCACAGTGGTTAGTACTGCTGCTTCACAGCGCCAGGAACCCAGGTTTGATTCCTGGCTTGGGTCACTGTTTGTGCGGTGAAGTAAAACCTCACCACTATTCTTAGAATTCCCCCTATGCCAAAAAGGGTCAATAAGACATTCTAAATGGTGAACAGGGATTTTCGCTCCCTGACTCCTATGCAGACTGATGTGGGTGCTATTCGGGTCAATCTATATTTTCAAGGTTTCCCCCGGTATAACCCATATCTTCAAAGAAAATTTCCTCTACTTACCACTTAGTAGCATCGATCCTGGGTCCTGCGTTGCTAAATAAAGTAGACTTTGTAATAACCACTGTTTCAGGTTAAAACTTTGGGCGCGATTCTCCCATCGGGTGGCTAAGTGCCAACGGCGGCGTAAAAACGGGAGTGTTTTACTCCGGCGTCGGCGCCCCTCCTGAGTCCCGATTCTCTGGGCCACAGTGGGGTAGCACGGCGCTGGAGTGGCCCACGCCGCTCCAGCTGCCGATCCTGGTGTTAACCTGGCGCCGCGGGGTCCGTGCATGCGCAGTTGGGCCGGCGGCAACTAGCGCATGCGCAGTGGCCTTCTTCCCCGCGCTGGCCCCGATGTCAAATGGCGCAGGGCTACAGGAGCTGGCGCGGAGAAAAGGAGGCCTCCGACAGAGAGGAGGGCCCGCCGATCGGTGGCCACTAAGGAACCTCCCCCCGCCGGGATAGGACCTCCCCCCCACAGGCTGCCCCTGGAACCTTCAACGCCGAAGTCCCGCCGGCTCACAGGATGTTAGGATGGCGCCGGTGGGACTCGTCTTTTTGGTGAAGCATGCTCGGCCCATCCGGGCCGGACAATCGGTGCGCCGGCCCGGGTCGGAGAGTCGGCGCATACCCCGACTGGAGCTGCGCTGACCATGCCGGCCACCATGGATCCGATTCTCCGCTCTGTGGCATCGGGGCAGCGTGGCGCGATTTGCGCGGCCCACCGGCGATTCTCCAACCAGGCGGGGAATTCCGCCCTTTAAGTTATTATTTTTTTTCTTTTGAAAGTTAAATCACTGTCTTTACAGAAAAGTAAAAAGATCTTGCTTCTGGATTCTCCTGCTTGGTTGAAAAGACCTTCAGGTCTACCTTGACAATCTCTCTTCTTTATCTTTTGGTTTTCTTCTGATGGATTCGCTGTTCTGCTCGGTTTCTGTGTTCTATCCTTCCCATGACAGAGGGCAGCTATGAGAGCTGACTCTGCTGGCAGTTAGCGATTTAGGGTTTATATTTCCCTTACCGCAGTTATTAAGTTTATATGACATTATCGTAAAGTAACTTTGTTTTGCTCTTGATTGTTCAAGCTACCTTTAATCTTAATTACTTCTAACACGACTATGTATTCGTGTTGAACATGACTTTAACTCATCAAACTCTGATTACATTTTTTCCCTTGTGATGTTCAAAAGTGCTTTGATCCTAGAGGTGATCCTGTCACTTCTAAAGTTGCTTTATTACCAAATAGTGCCCTTAGCTTGTCAGAACTCTGACTCTGATTTGGGGTTAACCTGTGTTCTCATGGACACGTTGTCTCCAGCTTCCTATATTTAACTGGTGTCAGCAGGATTTCACACCTAAACATTTGTCACCCAATTCAACTGAAGATCCTGGCAATTCTTTTTTAGCTGCTTACTAAAATAATTAACTTCAAAGAAGGTTCGAAATATTGTTTTTTTTTTCATTTAACTAAAAGTTCAATCTGCTTTGACTTGAATGATATGCATCAGTTTTACAGCTTGAATAGTCACAGACTGTTTTCTTAACGCCTGTTTGATAAAGGCTATCTGCATTCCAAAACCTTCTTTTGCAGCTGCTGTTAACCCTTCGTGGGATTTTTCCCTACATTCTCTCATGTACCCTCAGGTCAGATTTTGCAAGACTTCCATGTTTCAAATGACATATTTTCCCATTTTTACTTTACAGCGGAGTCTACACTTTCTCCCCATGTCTGCGCGTGTTTTCTACGGGTGCTCCGGTTTCCTCCCACAAGTCCTAAAAGACATGCTTGTTAGCTGAATTGGACATTCTGAATTCTCCTTCAGTGTATCCAAACAGGCACTGTAGTGTGACGACTAGGAGATTTTCACAGTAACTTCATTGCAGTGTTAATGTAAGCCTACTTGTGACACTAATAAAGATTATTGTTATTATGCTGCCCGCTTTCCCAAGGCTGTGGGAGGTACAGAGTCAATGGATGGAAGACGGGTTTGTGTGATGGACTGGGCTGTGTTCATGATTCTCTGAATATTCTTATGGTCTTGGGCTGAGTAGTTGCCATTCCAGGCTGTGATGCAGCCAGATAGGATGCTTCTATGGTGCATCTGTAAAAGTTGGTAAGAATCAATGTGAACATGTCTGGACTACTCTTCAGGGCGTCTCTGATGGGGAAGTCTGACGGGGTAGTTTTATGGGAGGTAACTTTCATGAGTGCATGAAAGTGTTGCCATTCTTTCAAGGTAGCTAGGTTAACTTAGTCACCCACTAAGTATTTATGGCCAGGTTTCTCTGTTCTGGAGCCTAAGTGCTCTTGTCAGTGGAGAATTGCTACTGGTTGCCGCTGTTGCTCGGAGCGGGGCATGGCATGTGAGTCTCTCACCTTTACCATACTAATTTATGCTGGGGGAGAACTCACTGGATTCCCTCGGAATCCCAGTATGGGGCTGCCATTTTCATCAGATAGCCTGATACCGAGGACAAGAGGCTGGCACCCTTCCCACATGACACAAATTCATCCCCTAACTCGCTGATAAGTAGGAGCATCTTCCCCCCCTCCACCATGGGAATAATGGGTCATGCCCGCACAGCGTGCACTCATGAAAGTGACCCCCCCCCATAAGACTACCCCGTCAGACCTCCCCATCAGAGATCCCCTGAAGAGTAGTCCAGGCAGTAGAATGAAAGATCTCTGCATTTTTGTTTACCCTTCCCTAACATTTGTTAATTTCAACAAAAGTGTTTATAACAGCAGCTGTTACAAGTGTCAGAGACTTCCTCAAAAGCCAATTATACTTCAAAGGGCTTCAAATCCTTTGAAATGCAAAACTACCATTCAATTTCACAGAGCAACACATTACACTGGCCAGTTTTATTACTCTAGGGACAGGTGCTTTGTGGGTTGTTTGTCTATATTTTCCTTCATGCTTGAATGCATCTCAAGTGCCCTGCTTTAATGCTAACCACGATGTTTCTAAACATTTTGATTGCCAGCTCCTCACCACATTAAAAGCAACTAGGTGGCTTCACTTCCTCTTTTTCGCAGCAGAAAGCCAAGTGCATTGTTGCACAGAGTGCTGTACAGTGTGATGAGAAAAGCTGACTGTGCAGCCAGTGAGCTCAGTCTTCTCATCTCAGCCTGCACTTTGTGTACTTTGAATGGCGGAGCAGGCTCGAAGTGCTGATTGGCCTCTTGCTTCTATTTTCTATGTTTTCTGAATGGAAAAATTCCTCCCTACATTATTGGACCATACATTTGTAAGGTGTGATGGTGCTTTTTCAGTTCTTTGCTCATCACCATGAACCGCTGATGGAGTGGGAAAAGGCATCCTTGGGTCAACATCTGCACCTTTTGAGAGGCACAGGAAGAGGTAGCCTTGGACAGCAGAAGCCTCTGCATATGCGGGTGCTTTCCAATGTAACTCGGTTGTGTTTTTATGAGCACATTGCCTTTTATGAGGGGCAGCATGGTAGCACAGTGGTTAGCACAGTTGCTTCACAGCTCCAGGGTCCCAGGTTCGATTCCGGCTTGGGTCACTGTCTGTGCAGAGTCTGCATGTTCCTCCCTTGTCTGCGTGGGTTTCCTCCGGGTGCTCCGGTTTCCTCCGACAATCCAAAGATGCAGAGGTTAGGTGGATTGGCCATGATAAATTGCCCCTAGTGTCCAAAAGGTTAGGTGGGGTTACTGGGTTATGGGGATAGGGTGGAGGTGCGGGCTTAAGTGGGGTGCTCTTTCCAAGGGCCGGTGCAGACTCAATGGGCCGAATGGCCTCCTTCTGCACTGTAAATTCTATGATTCTATGATCACCATCTTCACTATGAGTGACCATTTTACCAGAGCACTCCTTCTGATATCAGATCCTGGCTACTTTCATTGCTCAATCTTCCTTGGCTCTGATGATCTGCACTTGGGGACCCCTCCACCTGTTTAAGCTCTCTCGGGCAATTTGTGCACATTACCCCTGAAACAACATAAGAGAGCATGATAAGGCATTTATTTCTGCCTAATGGTCAATAGCAAGCACAGCTCAGATTCATTGGAGGATGCTTATTTTACTGGCTAATAGTCCTCAGTTAAAACATTTTTTTTAATGGCTGTGTTTATCTAGATTCTTGATTGGTAAGGAAGTCAAAGTGTATAGGGGAGACAGGAACGTGGAGTTGAGGCAGGACTCAGATCCACCATGAAATGGTGAAACAAGACCGAGAAGTAAAATGGCCTACTTCTGCGCCTAATTTGTATGTACCCCTTCGCAGCAACATGGCTCTCAGTCATTCTGAGGGGTCAGGGAGTGGCCTGGGCACACACCCCTCCCATATTCAGGAGCAGCATGCACCCTCAGCAGGTGTGTCTGCTGGGAGGTGAATACCTAGATGCCTCTCCTGAGGGTTGGTGGTAGAGCACTCATCCTACCAGAGTTTATGACGTCATGAGTTTTCCTGCACTGCATCTAGATCCTTCTCACAATGCTCCTGCTGCTGACAATGGCTGCAAATTCTACCTCGGCCTATGTGGAGGGCCTCCTGATGCATGCCGCCCTTCTCTCCTCTCCCTCACAGGCCTTCGGTATGGCATTGAGATAGGTGTCCGAGAAAGGTGGGGGTGGGGGTGGGGGTGGGGGGGTGGGGGGTGGGGGGGTGGGGGGTGGGGGGGGTGGAGGTGGGGGGGGTGGGGGGGGGGGTGGGGGGGGGGGGGCTGTCCTACCCCAGGTTCCAAGCCTCTGGCTCTCCTGAGACATCACTGAAATGAGAAATCGAGCTTGAAATTCACTGAGATTTCCCACTGTCCATGTTCAACATTCACAAGGCAGCCAGTAATGGCTGCTCGGTGAGTTTAAGATTGGCCCACCTCCATTCCTGCCCCTGTCGCTGCTAATTGGTTGCCGATCGCTGTCTCCAGGCCAATTAAGAGGATGCCCCTGTGAAACTTGGGATTCGATTTTGTTTTCCCCAGGAGGGGTGGGATCGGAATTTGAAAATGGACCCAACTTCCATTTCACACTGTCGACTTGAAAACCCATCCCATAGTATTTTACATTTGCAAACAGTCTCTAATCATTCTTCATTTCTAGAAATTTCAATATTTCCGAATCACTCAAACCAGGGTTCGGGGATTTTAGCAGAGCCTGGAGAAAAGGGGATTATCCTCCTTGGAGCAGAGATGGTTAAGTGGACACGTGATCGATGTTTTCAAAATCATGAAAGTGTTTGATCGACTAAATCTGGAGAAACTGTTTCCATTGACAACAAGATTGGCAACCAAAGGCCACAGATTTAAACTGTCTAGCCTACCTGATTTTTTTTAGATATTTGCCTACTTTAAAAATCTATAGCGCAGGTAGAATTTTTTTCAATTTCCTGACAGCTGCTCCTCAAGACACTGCAAGGTTAAAGGCCAGAGGTTAAACAAGGAGACATTTTCTTACGCATTGAGCTGTGGTGACCTGGAATGCATTGTCTAAAAAGGTGGTGGGAGCAGATTCAACTGTACTGTCACCTTCGGAATGGAATTGGATAAATAGTTGGGGGAGAAAATGTTCCTTGGCTATGGGGAAAGAGCAGGGAAGTAGAACTAATTGGATCGTTCCTTCGGAGAACTAGCGCAGGCAGCAATAGATGGAATGATCCCCTTATGCGTTGTAAATTCTCTGAAATTTAATAATGCTTTGTCAGTGGTCCCGTAAAGCTTTTCATATTGAACGTTCAGTAAAATTGTCAAACAGACTGCGGCAACAGTTGAGTTGGCACTGTCAGTGCACTCAGTCAGAAGCTTGAAGTCCTTAAAAGACTTGAGTACAACCACAAGGAGTATTGCATTGATGGAGATGAGATATTAAACTGTTTACCTGTTCAGGTGGGACGTGAGGATCCCATGGCATTAGTTGAAGAACAACAAGAAGTTCTCCTGATGTTCTGACCATTGTGTGTCTCCCAATTGTCACCAGAAAGCAGATAAATTTACGGTGTCATAGGCTGGGATTTTCCAGCCCTGTTGGGGACCTACCGTGGGAGATTTAGCGACCCAGCCAAAAGTCCATTGACTTTTGGCAGGGTCGGATGATCCCAGTGGTGGATAGGGGAAGAGAATTCCACCCATATGCCAAAATCTTCCATCCTTGTTCGCGGCTTGGATTTTCCGATGCCGCTGACCGTGAATGGCGTTTTGGCTTCAATTGTCAACTTTTCCGTCTTCGCTTGTAAAGGACCCCTCCACGGACGGGACTGGAGAATCCCACCAGAAAAGTCATTATGGTGCGAAAGTAGGCCATTCAATCCATTGAGTCCATGGCACCTGTCTATGGAGCAGTCCATTTGTTTGTTGATTTTGGTGCCTTGCTATCATAGAATTTACAGTGCAGAAGGAGGCCATTCGGCCCATCGAGTCTGCACCGGCTCTTGGAAAGAGCACCCTACCCAAGGTCAACACCTCCACCCTATCCCCATAACCCAGTAACCCCACCCAACACTAAGGGCAATTTTGGACATTAAGGGCAATTTATCATAGCCAATCCACCTAACCTGCACATCTTTGGACCGTGGGAGGAAACCGGAGCACCCGGAGGAAACCCACGCACACACGGGGAGGATGTGCAGACTCCGCACAGACAGTGACCCAAGCCAGAATCGAACCTGGGACCCTGGAGCTGTGAAGCAATTGTGCTATCCACAATGCTACCGTGCTGCTATGTGGAAATTGGTTTTGGAATTTCTTTGCACTTCAGAATCCATTGGCTGGAAGGGGCTCTGGGCTGTCCTGGAGATTTGACAAGCTGTATTATTAATGCTAGTTCTTTCTTTTCTTGGAGCAGACTCATGTGCATACCAATGTGCTACTGGAGAAAATCAGAATTCTGGCGTGTTAAATATTAGGAGGTTTCTAATGAATACCATATTCTATAAATCAAGATAACTTGTGGGACCTGACTTGCAGCACTTGCTCTTCTCCTCCCATGATGCTAATTTGAATTACAGTAATTGGTCTAAGTGGAATGGCATTAATATTTCTTTACATCGCAGTCATTTATCTAATCTCAGATCAGCTTTGTAACCGCGTTGCTAGGAAACGTTCTTTTAGATTAATGCCAATTTTCTGCATCGCATACTACCCGTGACTGATGGTGCTTAAGCGACTTCCCCCTAAACCTTCAGGCCTTGGTCATTCTGAAACCGGAGCTTAGGAGGTGTGAAAAATGGTGTGCTACCAGCCTTGTGTCTTTTTTGTTTTGGTTTTAGTGAATATACTAACAAAATAAGAATGCCTGTTCCTCAGTATTTTTCCATTGACCTCTGCTCACTGCGACAAGAAGTATAAGACCAGGAGAATGGAGAATGACCAGCACAACCTACCAGGCCATAGTGTTGTGGGCAACCTGCCACAGGTGTTTTCCTAGAGAGTGACTTTCTTCACAAGGAATATTAACTGATTCTTTGTGCAACATATAAACACTGCAGAAAAGAGCTCTCAGTATTGTCACTCAACATATGGAACGAATTCGAAACAATACAGTGGAAGATAAAATGTGCTGAATCCAATAAACGTAAATCTTGTGTGGTACCCCAAATTCCTTGCCTCAAATTGCTTCCACCACTATTAGCATTATGGACAAACCCAAAGGCAGCAATGCTTCATTTAAGCTCACCTCAAACACAATCTGTATTCAGAAGGGCACAATCTGTAATTCTACTGCTTGGTATTTTTTTTTAAACAATTTAAGATAGCATGAAAATGCACCCCGTTCAGTATTGCGCTGCAATTGAAATCATAGGAACAACTTTGATTGTTGTCTGCACATCAAAAGAAGCTAATTGCCTTACATAATTCAAAGACTGGTTAAAAAAAAACACAGCTGTCTGAGTTTGTATTGTGATTTGAAGGGATACTTTGGGAATGCTGAGCTCTGTTTGTATTGTGATTTGAAGGGATACTTTGGGAATGCTGAGCTCTGTTTGTATTGTGATTTGAAGGGATACTTTGGGAATGCTGAGCTCTGTTTGTATTGTGATTTGAAGGGATACTTTGGGAATGCTGAGCTCTGTTTTGGTTCCGGCTTTGTCTCCTACAGACTCTCCATCCTTCTGCCATTTTGACCAGCACAGTAAAAGCATTACAAACATTTACATCGCCAGTGCCTGATTTTAACTTTTGCCCTGTAATTATATCTGCTTCTTTCCTGACGTGCGCTGGCAATTGCCATCCTCCAGTGAGGTGTCAAAATGTTTTTCTCTGCGTATGGGCCTCCAAATACGTGTCTGAAGGTTATTCAGTTGGAAGGACGGGCAGGACTCTCAATCTCAAACTAGTCCACATCCAATTTCCACACAGGTAATAGGGAGGACTTTCTTCATCATGATCCTTCATTAGTTTGAATACAGGTATGAACTCACCCTTTTGTCTTCTCAGCACCTTTCAAGAAGAGCTGTAACCTTAATTTCCACGTCATAATACTGTAACCTCTCATTCTGAAGGATCTCTGAACAAAAGGAGAGCAATATCCATGTCAAAATATTGGTTCTTTTTCTCTCCACAGATGCTGTCAGACCTGCTGAGCATTTCCAGCACTTCTTGTTTTTGACACCAAAAGATAGACTCCAGTGGAATATGCTCCTCACACCTTTTCAGTCTGAGAAACAACCTTTTATCTCTGCCCTTTGCTCTCTACCCTTTGCTTTCTTCCCTTTGTTTTCTTCCCTTCAATTGTGTCACTCTACATGTGGCACATTCCTTTTCATTCCAGGTGCTACGATCTGTGCCATTATCAGTTAGATCTAATCTTATATTTTAATCAAAGCTGAAATAAGGGCAGCACGGTGACGCAGTGGATAGCACTGCTGCCTCATGGCGCTGAGGTCCCAGGTTCGATCCCGGCCCTGGGTCACTGTCCATGTGGAGTTTACACATTCTCCCCGTGTTTGCGTGGGTTTCGCCCCCACAACCCAAAGATGTGCAGGCTCGGCGGATTGGCACAGCAGCTGAACTGTCCCTTAATTGGAAAAAAGGAATTGGGTACTCTAAATTTTTTTTTTGTTAAAGCTGAAATTAGGTATCAATAAAATGTGTAGTGTCAGATGTGAACAGCAATGTGATAAAATTCATTTGAAATTCCATCATTGTGACATAAAAATTGTTTGTAAATCTGCAAAACCATTTAACATTCACCTTGAGGATATTATCCTATTTAATAAGAGAACGGAGTGGGAACTATTAGGAATGGTGTTCAATCCAATTGTTTCATAACCTTTGTGTAAATCCAATGCTTGCTGCTGGTCTTCCTCAATTTAGAGATACAAAGAGCATCACAGTATTATCTTTATAATCCTGATTTGGATGATATACTCCTGTCATGGAGTGTGTAGGTGTGTGTGAGTATTAACCTTTGGCTTTCTAATAATGGCTTTCTATGGGATAGTCAAATAGATTTTCAGAAAGAACATTGTAACCCTGTGCTTCTTTAAGTATTTGTGAAATGTTTTGATAATGACTGTAAAATATTAAAGGTAAGTTACTATAGTTCCCGAATGACCATAGGTTGCTTTCCCCTATGGAGGGGACCCAGATTCCCAGTTCACTTTAGCCAGCTCTGCCTTCATGCGTTTATTATATACCTTTACTTAGGTTTAAAACATTTGTTTTGGACCCACCCTTCCCACCTTCAAACTGAACATGAAATTTCATCATGTTATATTTGCTGTTGCCTAGAGACACTTTTACTATGAGGTTATTGATTGATCCTTTCTCATTGCACATTACCAGAATACACTGTATGAACTCATTTTCCAGGCCCCCTTTGCCAGTCTGATTCATTCAATCAACGTGTGGACTAAAGTCACCCATGATTATTTTGATGTCTTTCTTGCACACTCCATTTATTTCTTCCTGTATGCTCTGTCCTACAGTGCAACTACTATTATGGGGCCTATAAACCACAGCCACCATGACCTCTTACTTTCCCTACTTCTTATCTCTAACCAAACTGATTCTACAACTTGCTTTTTTGAACTCAAGGGATCCTTCATTACTGTACTAATGTCATCCTGATTTAATAGGGCTCCTTTCTGTCTTTCTGAGATGTTAAAAAGCCTTTAATAATCAGTTCCCAGATCTGGTCACCTTGCAACCATGGGCTGGATTCTCCTTTTGGGAGATTATGTTCTCCCGCTGGTGGTGAATTGCAAATGGTTTACGAGCTCTCCTGGGAGAACAAACTGGCAAGCAATTCCGTATTCCTTGCCATGTCAATTTATTCATGGCGTGGAATATAAAGGATTCCCGAGGGAATCCCAAATTTGGGCTGTCATTTTGTGCAGGAAGCCCGATTGCGCGGACTTGCATCTGGCCACCCCACACACCGCAAAGTATCTGCGAACCCCCCCCTCCCCCCACCATCCACATTACTTGGGTCCCCTCCACCCGCAAATACAGGGGTGACCTGACCTCCACCCCCCCCCCGAGGCATCCTTGTAATGGGGAGACCCCAGGGACCCCTGAATTAGGGAGACCTCCCCTTCCACTCCCCCAAGGGCCCCTGTAATAGGGAGACCCCCCCAGGAGCCCCTATAGTACGGAGATCCCCCAGCGAGCCCTGTAATAAGGAGATCCTACAGGATCCCTGTAATAGGGAGAACTCCACGGATCCCTGTATTAGGGAGGTCCCCTCAAGGACCCCTGTAATAGAGAGAACCACAGCGACCCCTATAATAGGGAGACCCCCCCACTCGAGAATGCCTTAATAGGGAGAAAGATCCCCCCCCCCCCTCAAAGGTCACCCTGAAATAGGGAGAAACACCCCAGGGACCCCTGAAGTAGAATCCTCATATCATAGAACCCCTGACGGTGCAGAAGGAGGTTATTCTGTCCCTCGGGTCTGCACTGACTCTTGTAAAGTACACTCTACCGAGGTCCATGCCCCCAACCCCATCCCCGTAACCCTACCTAACCTTTTTGGACACTAAGGGACAATTCAACATTGCCATCTACCTAACCTGCACATCTTTAGACTGTGGGGGGAAACTGGAGCACCCGGAAGAAACCCATTCAGACATAGAGAGAACGTGCAAACTTTACACAGTCACCCGAGGTCGGAATTGAACCCGGGTCCATGGCGTGTGAGGCAGCAATGCTAACCACTGTGCCACCAATCTCCCAGTGACCCTTGTAATAGGGAAACTCCCCACATGGACCCCTGTAAAGGGGGACCACCTACTCCACGCAGACCCCCCCCCCCCCCACCCCGAGAAAAAGCTTCTAGAAGCTTGCGAGAAGTCCAGACAGGGGCAGTGAGAAGAATTGCAACTGCAACACTTACAGACCCATTAGCTGCAAACCATTTGTATCTTTCTAGTAGTGGTCTGTGATTGACAGCTTCTACAAACCACGTGCAGCTTTGATTCATTCATTTCTCTTCACAGTTCAATGGCCTAAGTCTAAAGAGAGGAAAGTGCAGTGCACTTGAGTGATTGGAATGCACTGAGTGCATTAGGAACATAGGAGCATGGGCATTAAGAGCAGAAGTAGGCAATTCAACCCTTTGAGCCTGCTCTGCGATTCAATCAGATCATGACTGATCACTTCCTGGTCTCCAATCCACCTCTCCACCTGTTGTCCATATCCATTTAACCTGTTTTTTAAAATCAGAAATTGTTATAACCTGCCTGCTTACCAGTGGCTAGGGACTAATGGCAATCCCACAATCCTTAGGGAGTAGGAGCTTCCCCAATGAGGGGGGCAGAGAAATCATTAGCAGAGTCCCTGCATAAATAAAGGTGGCCAGTATGGAACCAGCTAGAGAGGAGTGAGCAGCAAGAGAGTACTGCTGATATATATATATTGTTATGGGTCAGAGTTTAGAGAATACCAAAGTGTATCATGGAGTTCACCTGACCCACAACTTTTAATAGATTGTGGTATGGGGAGCACACGGCTCACTCTACAGGTATGGTACAGCAGAAATGGACCAGTATTTTTAAAAAACAAAAGAATGTTTATTCTATGAACTCAAGTTAACCTTTTTAAAACAAACAGTGAATATCTTAGCAACCATTAATTCAAAGAAAACCCCCAAAGAATACAACACTAAGTAACCTGTATGCTGTCCTTTTACACCCAAAAGACTTAACAAACCTTTAAACAGAAGCACATCAGAGTTTATATTCAATACTGAAAACATTTATAATTCTGAATTCATCAAATGATTAAGAGATAGTCCTTCATGGCAGAGAGCTCCACAGTACAGCTGCTTTGTCTGACTTCAGCTGCAACACACTGAAATACGAAACCAAAAAGACAGACACACCCAAGCTTTTCTTAAAGTGAAACTAAAAAGCAGAACCAGAGCTCAGCTCCACCCACACTCTGACATCACTGCAGTAACATGAGCAGCCAAACATTTCTTAAAGCGTCATTCTCATGACAATATATATATAAAATGTATATATCTGTAATTGTAAATAAATGTTATTTCTTTCTATTCTACAAACTCGTGCTGGATTCTTTATGGCCCTCACAAAATAAATATATCTATCTCCTTCTTGAAACCATTTAATGACTCAGATTTCACTGCAACTATGGGGCAGCGTGTTCGACAAATTCACCATCCTCTGCGAGAAGTGTGTGACAATATTGAATTCTTTACTCGTCAGTCTGGCCTCAATAAAACTTGAGATGGATTTGTAGGTGTAGTATTATTTATTTTTAATCAACTTGCAAGGCTGACTCGCTCCACAGAGATTCAGAACACACAAGCGGTCTCCTGGAGCTCCAGAAACGAGTGCTATCGGAGACAAATAAATCTTTACAAATCTCATTCAAATAGCATCAAGTTTCACATACAAGATTTCCATAGGTCATCCTATACACCTCCTGACCTGGCCATATATCCTGATTGGCTCACTTCGCATTCCTTAACCCTGGGCCTCTTGTTACCCAGCGTCCTTTTCCCCATCCTTGCCATGTTTTCTGAATCCCTTTGTCCTTTGTTTGTGAACTCACTACTATCAGACTGGCTCACATCTACATTATTGTAACTAATATTTTAACTAACTATTTTATATCACATTCGTTTGTTCAATTCCTCATGTGTGTTTAGGTTGGGGGGGGGGGGGCAGAACAGTGCTGCCACTCAAAATGGCGCTCAGATCTGCGAACAGCTCTTCATGCTGGTGGGATCAGCTCGCCAGCAGGAATCTCTCCATTAGTGCCCTCAGTGGGGAAAAACATCCCAAGACCAAAAAAAGGGCAATGTGCTGTTGAACATCGGGGTGATTCTCAGAGCTGCAACTGTCATGAAACACCCCGCTAAACACTCCAAAAAGCAGAATTAAACTTTTACCCGCTGAATTGCACCCCCCATCTTCCCAATCCAGCAATGCAACATGACACAGTAGCACCTAAAAGAGGGGTAGGAAAATATTTAGAAATGACATACAACGTGGCAAAGGTTCGTGGGAGACTAGAGGACTGGGAAATCTTTAGGGGGCAACAGAAAGCTACAAAAAAAGCTATAAAGAAGAGTAAGATAGATTACGAGAGTAAACTTGCTCAGAATATAAAAACAGATAGTAAAAGTTTCTACAAATATATAAAACAAAAAAGAGTGGCTAAGGTAAATATTGGTCCTTTAGAGGATGGGAAGGGAGATTTAGTAATGGGAGATGAGGAAATGGCTGAGGAACTGAACAGGTTTTTTGGTGTGGCCTTCACAGTGGAAGATACAAATAACATGCCAGTGACTGATGGAAATGAGGCTATGACAGGTGAGGACCTTGAGATGATTGTATCACTCAGGAAGTAGTGATGGGCAAGCTAATGGGGCTGAAGGTAGACAAGTCTCCTGTCCCTGATGGAATGCATCCCAGAGTGCTAAAAGAGATGGCTAGGGAAATTGCAAATGCACTAGTGATAATTTATCAAAATTCACTAGACTCTGGGGTGGTCCCGGCGGATTGGAAATTAGCAAACGTGACACCACTGTTTAAAAAAGGAGGTAGGCAGAAAGCGGGTAATTATAGGCCGGTTAGCTTAACTTCAGTAGTAGGGATGATGCTGGAATCTATCATCAAGGAAGCAATAGTGAGGCATCTGGATGGAAATGGTCCCATTGGGCAGACACAGCATGGGTTCATAAAGGGCAGGTCGTGCCTAACTAATTTAGTGGAAATTTCTGAGGACATTACCAGTGCAGTAGATAATGGGGAGCCAATGGATGTGGTACATTTCTGGATTGACAAAGTGCCGCACAAAAGATTGCTGCATAAGATAAAGATGCATGGCATTAAGGGTAAAGTAGTATCATGGATAGAGGATTGATTAATTAATAGAAAGCAAAGAGTGGGGATTAATGGGTGTTTCTCTGGTTGGCAATCAGTAGCTAATGGTGTCCCTCAGGGTTCAGTGTTGGGCCCACAATTGTTCACAATTTACAAAGATGATTTGGAGTTGGGGACCAAGTGCAATGTGTCCACATTTGCAGACGACACTAAGATGAGTGGTAAAGCAAAAGGTGCAGAGGATACCGGAAGTCTGCAGAGGGATTTGGATAAGTTAAGTGAATGGGCTAGAGTCTGGCAGATGGAATACAATGTTGACAAATGTGAGGTTATCCATTTTGGTAGGAATAATAGCAAAAGGGATTATTATTTAAATGAAATAAACATGCCACTGTGCAGAGAGACCTGGGTGTGCTAGTGCATGAGTCGCAAAAAGTTGGTTTACAGGTGCAACAGGTGATTAAGAAGGCAAATGGAGTTTTGTCCTTCATTGCTAGAGGGATGGAGTTTAAGACTAGGGAGGTTATGCTGCAATTGCATAAGGTGTTACTGAGGCCACACCTGGAGTATTGTGTTCAGTTTTGGTCTCCTTACCTGAGAAAGGACGTACTGGCGCTGGAGGGTGTGCAGAGGAGATTCAGTAGGTTAATCCCAGAGCTGAAGGGGTTGGATTACGAGGAGAGGTTGAATAGACTGGGACTGTACTCATTGGAATTTAGAAGGATGCGGGGGGATCTTATAGAAACGTATAAAATTATGAAGGGAATAGATAGGATAGATGTGGGCAGGTTGTTTCCACTGGCGGGTGAAAGCAGAACTAGGGGGCTTAGCCTCAAAATAAGGGGAAGTAGATTTAGGACTGAGCTTTGGAGGAACTTCTTCACTCAAAGGGTTGTGAATCTATGGAATTCCTTGCCCAGTGAAGCTGTTGAGGCTCCTTCATTAAATGTTTTTAAGATAAAGATAGATAGTTTTTTGAAGAACAAAGGGATTAAGGGTTATGGCGTTCGGGCCGGAAAGTGGAGCTGAGTCCAAAAAAGATCAGCCATGATCGCATTGAATGGCGGAGCAGGGTCAAGGGGCCCGACGGCCTACTCCTGCTCCTAGTTCTTGTGTTGTTATGTTTTTATAACATGGGATAAAAAAACAGATTTTCATAGAGAAGTAATCTCCCTTGTATTGATTCATGAGACCTGATTATACCAAGAATGATGGACAGAAAATGACAATCTGGTCCATTCAGCCTGCCTCACACAACTGTTCTACCTGTGTATCAGAATATATAGACTCCCGACCTAAAGTAGAACCATGTGATCTCCTGGGAG
This sequence comes from Scyliorhinus torazame, assembly GCF_047496885.1. NCBI lineage: Eukaryota > Metazoa > Chordata > Chondrichthyes > Carcharhiniformes > Scyliorhinidae > Scyliorhinus > Scyliorhinus torazame. Next base: position 293,662,599 of record NC_092709.1, on the reverse strand, counting down.
AAACTTTTGAAAAGTTTAAACTGAGGCAAATGTTTGGGGGAGCACATCTGGCAAATTCCTCCTCCTCTCATCCATGAGATTGGTCTGACCCCGAGTTCCCTAAGATATCTTACCTTTCTACCTTTTGTAAGAGGTGACTTCCCCCCATAGTCCTATCAGATGCAGGATTAACTCCTGTTTGCCGGAGTTCAGTGAGTGGGTGTCTACCACACAAGATGGCATCCTATTCCAGAAGTCCACTATTTTTCTGGAAGAGGAACCGATATCTTACGCATATCTGGCCTTACACAATGGAGGGGGGAGGGGGGGGTGTGGTGGGGGAGGGAATTTCCAGCCGTTCTTGCCTGCGGGATTTTCCAGTCCCACTGACGCCAAATCCCCACCGAGAGTTTCCCAGCGGCAGGGGTTGGATTTGATGGCTAATCACATTGGGGCCAGAGGATCCCTCCCCCAGTCAATGGCGGGCCGCCTCCCACTGCCCAGAAACACACTGCGGGGAGCGTGGAAAATCTTCTCCGATATTGATTTGCGCTTCCTGATTCTTCCTAACCTATTTAATTGGAACAAAGTCAACTGCAATATGATCTGTACCCTTCAGCATCTTATAAAGATCAATCAAATCATCTTTTACTCTACCTTAATAACTAAAATGCTTTACACTGGAAATTAGTCTTGTGGTCCTCTGCTGCACTCTTTACAATATCTTAATATTGCCATCATTTGAAGAGACCAAAATTGGACACAATATTCTAAGTGAGGCCTGACTAATCTTCGATACAAGGATAACTTAGTATATTCAATTGTCCTATGAATGAACCCTAACACCCTATTTGTCCTTACTATCACTTCTTTGCATTCCTCATGTACCTTTAGCGATGTATGCCCTAGAATGATTGTACGACCTAGGATGGTTTTCCGTGTAAGGTTTACGAATGTTGATATATTTGCCAATAATTGAAATGGTCTAAATAATTGACACATCGCCCCTTCCCCGACACATTGGATAAAATCCTACCTTGCTCCAAAGGGTGCAAAATCATTTCCATCCTCATCTTCTCACTCACCACCAACATTTTAAATACTTAACACAAGTTAATCACCCATTGCATTGCTCACAGCCTGGGGTCAGGATTTGATAAGGAGCTGTGAGGGTGGAATTATTTTTAACTTATCCTAACTCTTTAAGACTGTTGCTTGGGTAATTCCTGAGGCAAAATGATCTAAATAGGCACAGCCTAAAGTCAACCAATTGTTGTGGGACATTTCTATGTGTTGACAATTGTTTATAAACTCCCAGGGTAAAGATGGCCATAATGTTTGTATATATATATATTTTTTTTACACATTCTAAATGTTGTGGATGAACACAGGACGCACCATTTTAGATTAAATGTTTTTTTTTAAATCTCTGTGTGCACTTCCTGTCAATATTTCATTAAGAGTTCCTGGGCGGGATTCTCCACTCCCACGCCGAAGTGGCCGCGCCGTCGTGAACGCCGTCGAGGTTCACGACGGCGCGGAACAGCCCCGGTCCCGACTGATTCAGGCCGTGACAATGGGCCAGAATCGGGGCCGCGTCATTTCCACGCGCCAGGCCTTGTCGCCCACGTAAAGGCGGCGCTGCATAGATGACGCGGCCGGCGCCGCATAACTGGCGTCATCCGCGCATGCGTGGTTGCCGTCCTCTCTAAGTCCGCCCCGCAAGAAGATGGGGGATGGATCTTGCGGGGCAGCGGAAGGAAGGAGGTCCTCCTTCAGAGAGGACGGCCCGACGATCGGTGGGCACCGATCGCGGGCCACCCCACATTTCATGTAAAGCCCGGTGCAGGATCCCCCCTCGCCCCCCCACAGGCCGCCCCCCCCAGAATTCACGCACCGCTCACGACTGCAGTGACCAGGTGTGGATGGCGCCGGGGGGAACCCACCGTTTTGGCCTGGCCGCTCGGCCCATCCGGGCCTGAGAACAGCGGGGGTGCCGGAGAATCGCCATTTTCGGTGTCTCCGGCGATTCCCCGGTCTGCGCCCCGCGAAACTCGACCGGGCCATTCCCGCCGCTTGGAAGAATCGCGGGAGGGCGTCGGACCGGCGCCCCCGGAAATTTTGGCAGCCCAGGCGATTCTCCCAACCGGCGTGGGAGTGGAGAATCGCGCCCCCTATATTTCAACTGGACACCATTGATTCAAATTTGTCACAATACAATTACACCCTCGCCACTAGAAATGACAGCAATTTATAAGGGACGTAGAAGAATGAGAACAGAATGTAAGTAACACCACAGAAAACCAACTTACATGCTAAATAATATATTGGGTTTTAATTTGCAGAAGCACTGCGTGTCTGGTTAGTTAAATCCTCCCTGAACCCTCCAACTCAAAACATTTTCCCTGTAAGTCATAGAAACATCGAAACATAGAAAATGGAAGCAGGAGGAGGTCATTCAGCCCTTCAAGCCTGCTCCACCATTCATTGTCGCTGATCATCAAGTTCAATACCCTGATCCCGGCTTCCCCCCCATTTCCCTTGATCCCTTTAGCTCCAAGAGCGATCTAATTCCTTCTTGAAATTACCAACGTTTTGGCCTCAATTACTTTCTGTGGTAGCGAATTCCACAGATTCATCACTCTCTGGGTGAAGAAATTTCTCCTCGCCTCGGTCCTGAAAGGTTTGCCCTTTATCCTCAAACTATGACCCCCAGTTCTGGACTCCACTACCATCGGGAACGTTCTTTAGAAATCTACCACATCTAATCCTGTTAGAATTCTGTATGTTTCTATGAGATCTTCTAAACTCCAATGAATATAGTCCTAACCAATTTAGTCTCTCCTCATGTGACAGTCTCACCATCCCAGGAATCAGCCTAGTAAACCTTTGCTGCACTCCCTCCATCCTCAGATAAGGACATCAAAACTGCACACAACACTCCAGGTATGGCCTCACCAAATTGCTGGGAATGGGAGCTAAGAATGAGGTGGTGAGGATAACCTTGGTGAACCGGGGATACCAGAATATCTCCTTAACCAATGAGATGCAAGGACTTTGATATAAACAATGGAAACATTGAAAAGGGAGGTGAATAAAAGAGAGCTAATTCAGGGCTGGATTCTCCCGCTCCGCCCGCTGCAAGAACACCACGGACAAGCTGGATACAATGGAGAACTCCACTGACCTTGGGCGGGATTCTCCAGTCGGCAGGCGAACGCAGCCGCAGAATCCCGCCCAATATGTCAAATCAGGTAAAGAGAGGGAAAGAAAGACTGAAATGAGAGCAAGGAAAAAGAAGAAAAAGCAGAAGAGAAAGAATCAAAGTTGTAAATTTAAGGTTTGACATTTTCTAAGTCTTCAACAACACTAGCTAAAGAATGAGATTTTGTAATTATAATTGTTAATTTTTTGGACCAGAGGTGTCAATATAACTAATGAAAGGATTGTCAAAGGAAGGGTGGGGCCAATTAGGAACCAGATAGGAAGACCTGCTCATCCTTGGGTTTGGTAGGGGAAGTCGGGAAAATGGCCCGCTCAGCCAGCCCACCTTGGGAGAAAGTGGCAGCCAAGGTGCGGGATCTCTGTTGCTGGGGGCCGGGTGCATGTGGAGTTGGGCGAGCTTATCCGTGAAGAAGTACGGAGGCAATCACAGTGGCTGCTGGGAGCCGAGGTCGGCAGTTTAAGATATCTCCTTAACCAATGAGATGCATTGATTTCTCACTCTAAAAGGCCCAGTTCAGTGCTGTGGGCCTTTGCCATCATTAACCTCATTATGTACTGCTGACTGAGAGCCCAGACCTCGATTAGAATAATAGAACACCTGCACCTCAGGGGAAACATTGTTTGATTGACAGCTCAAGTTCTCTGTAAATTTCACAATGTTTGTTGATAACTCAAGTGATTACAGGTGTTTGTGGTTTTGGGGTTTTGAACTTCAAAGGGGCTGGATGATCAACACTTTTATTAGCTTGCCTTTCAGACTTTTTTTCATAGGAGAAAGCGATCAATGGATTACATTTTTTCAAAGCTTTTTTATTACATATCCCACTTTACACTGTGGTGTTCATTGGTTATACAAAGTGTGGGTCAATAGGTACGGAAATGCCAGATCCTGGCATAGGATACATGTGGTGACGTTGGAATGGTGGAAGGGCAGATCCTGTCATTGGGGGCATGATGGGCCAGAGGGGGTGGCTGGAAGAGAAGACTATGCCATGGGGACATGAGGTGTCTGAACAAGAGGATGGAAGGGTGATGCTTGGTATAGGACGAAGCCTTACAACACCAGGTTAAAGTCCAACAGGTTTGTTTCGATGTCACTAACTTTCGGAGTGCTGCTCTTCCTCAGGTGGCTTGGTATAGGAGCATGATGGGACTTACGGGTGGGTGGGGCTTGGGGGTGGGGGGGTAACATGGCATAGGGTACATGAAGGGGAATCTTTTGAACTTGTCTTGTAAAAGGCCCACTCCTGTGCACTAAGCTTCATAACTACTTTAAGGTCTGTGAACAATAAAACATTAAAAACCTGGCCTGACTCCATGGAATTATGGAGGATATACCTATCTCCGCAATGGAACCGGCCAAAGGTCGGGAGTACCGCTTGCTGCCTTCTGACGAAAAGCAGCCTGCAACGTTTAAATGAACTCCTGAAAATTGCACAGCCCAGGAATCGGGTCTGGAATACCAGAATTGGGACCCAGCCACCATTTTTAAGTGAAAGTCCAGGATGAAATTCTAGGCTGGGAATTCTGAGGCACGTAACTCTACTCCTGAACTTCCCATCACTTACAAGGCACAAGTCAAGAATATGACATAATATTGTCCATTTGCCTGGATGTGTGCTGCTCAACACTATCCAAGACAATATAGGTCACTGAAACAATCACTCCACCCACCTCCAGTGTACAGTGGCTGTAATGTGTATCACCTAGAAGATGCAGTGCAGCAGCTTGCCAAACCCCTGTTGACAGCATCTTCTAAAGACGCAAACCTTACCATCTAGAAGAACAAAGGGTGGCAGGAACATGAACACCATCGCCTGCAAGTTCTCATCCAAGTTACACAGTGATGCACGATCAATGACCACTAAAGCGAGGTTGTAGTCCAACTGAAGGCTTTAATAAGCTCGATGTTTCCCCCAGCAGCTCAGGTACAGAATGAAGGCTGCTGGGGCGGCACGGGCTCTTATACCCCGCCTAGCAGGGCGCAGCTACCATACAGTTTGACCAATGGGAAACATACAATATCTACCAATGGTGTTCCAGCATTACCAGATACCGTAATACCTCTACAGAGACTACCACACACAGCTACTCCTAACTTGGAACCAGATTGCTGCTCTTCATTGTTGCTGGGTCAAAATCGTAGAGATCTCTCCTTAACAGCTTCAGGTGTGCTTACACCACCTGGATTGCAGCGATTCAAGAAAGTTGCTCATCACCACATGCTCAAGGACAATAAAGGATGGGAAAAAATTTGTTCCCAGGAACAAATAAAAAAAACATTGTCAATAATACAACTGGACTTGATTTTCCCCTTAACCAATGTGGAACAAGCTCATTTTGTTTGTACTGTATTTGGCTTGCTACCCACTATTAGTTTGTACATTGCCTCATATTGCACTGTTGTCTATCACATTTTAATGGGCGACGAATCTTCATCAGTTATCCTCCATTTATCACTGAAATGAGAGAGCCTATTAAAAAAGCTGCAAAGCTGCAGTGTGCTTTTTATTTCTGACACTGTAAGAGCAGTCACAGCAGTGGTAGATATGCTTTTTAGTGCTGTGCTTAATAAGGAGACATTTTAAATTGGTTAGCAGCTATAGCTGGTTGGCTAATCAATAGTTGTTGTCCTCATAACATCTGGCAGTGTAATAACATTCCCATACCCCTGATGTTAATTCCATTAAGCTGCCAGTAGTCACAGGGACTGATATCTCGTTCTGGCTGCCAAAAAAAGTCCAGATAATCTGCTAACCTTGTCACTGAAATTGACATTCGACAAAGATGCTTCCTCATGCAGGCTTCAGAGGGATAATGAAAATGTTATTATAATGTCCACAACAAATGTCTGACATTTCATTAAAATCAGTCAGAAAATGTGTCAGTTGTAATCCATTGCCTCATATTACAGTAGGTTTGACAAGCTCCAGATTAATTCTGGAACAGAATGCAATTATGTTTTTAAAAGTCCGTTTAAAGCTTTTGCTTATCCTTATTCTTCTAGTGTATACAATATTTTTGGGTGTGCAGGAACAAGAGAGCAAGAACATCCTTCCTCAGAGAAGGAGATCAAAACTGCACACAATGCTCCAGGTGTGACCTCACCAAGGCCCTGTATAATTGCAGCAACACATCCCTGCTTCTATACTCGAAACCTCTTATAATAAAGGCCAACATACCATTAGCCTTCTTTACCGCCTGCTGCACCTGCAGGCTTATTTCAGTGACTGGTACACAAGGACTCCCAGGTCCCGTTGCACACTCCCCTCTCCCAATTTACAACCATTCAGGTAGTAATCTGCCTTCCTGTTTTTGCTTTCCACACATTATACTGCATCTGCCATTGATTTGCCCACTCACCCAACCTGTCCAGATCTTCTGTAGGATCGCTGCATCCTCGTCACAATTCACCCTCCCACCCAACTTGGTATCATCTGCAAACTTTGAGATGTTACATTTTGTTCCCTCATCCAAATCATTGATATAGATTGTGAATATCTGTGGTCCCAGCGCTGATTACTCCACTTGTGACTGAGTACAGTCACAAGTGTAGTATCACAAGCATCTGTTCTGGGGCCGTTGCTGTTTGTCATTTTTATCAATGACCTAGAGGAAGGCGCAGGAGGGTGGGTGAGTAAATTTGCAGACGATACTAAAGTCGGTGGTGTTGTCGATAGTGTGGAAGGATGTAGCAGGTTACAGAGGGATATAGATAAGCTGCAGAGCTGGGCTGAGAGGTGGCAAATGGAGTTTAATGTAGAGAAGTGTGAGGTGATTCACTTTGGAAGGAATAACAGGAATGCGGAATATTTGGCTAATGGTAAAGTTCTTGAAAGTGTGGATGAGCAGAGGGATCTAGGTGTCCATGTACATAGATCCCTGAAAGTTGCCACCCAGGTTGATAGGGTTGTGAAGAAGGCCTATGGAGTGTTGGCCTTTATTGGTAGAGGGATTGAGTTCCGGAGTCGGGAGGTCATGTTGCAGCTGTACAGAACTCTGGTATGGCCGCATTTGGAGTATTGCGTACAGTTCTGGTCACCGCATTATAGGAAGGACGTGGAGGCTTTGGAGCGGGTGCAGAGGAGATTTACCAGGATGTTGCCTGGTATGGAGGGAATATCTTATGAGGAAAGGCTGATGGACTTGAGGTTGTTTTCGTTGGAGAGAAGAAGGTTAAGAGGAGACTTAATAGAGGCATACAAAATGATCAGGGGGTTGGATAGGGTGGACAGTGAGAGCCTTCTCCCGCGGATGGAAATGGCTGGCACGAGGGGACATAACTTTAAACTGAGGGGTAATAGATATAGGACAGAGGTCAGAGGTAGGTTCTTTACGCAAAGAGTAGTGAGGCCGTGGAATGCCCTACCTGCTACAGTAGTGAACTCGCCAACATTGAGGGCATTTAAAAGTTTATTGGATAAACATATGGATGATAATGGCATAGTGTAGGTTAGATGGCTTTTGTTTCGGTGCAACATCGTGGGCCGAAGGGCCTGTACTGCGCTGTATTGTTCTATGTTCTATGATCCCTGTGGTACCCCAATAGTTACTGCCTGCCAATTTGAAAAGGACCCATTAATCCCTACTCTTTGTTTCCTCTCTGCCAACCAGTTTTCTATCTACCTCAATACATTTCCTCCAATCCCATCCGCTTTAATTTTTCACAATAATCTCTTTTGCTGGACTTTGTCAAACGCCTTCTGAAAGTCCAAATATACCACATCAACTGGCTCCCCCTTGTCAACTATACTGGTTACATCTTCAAAGAATTCCAAGAGATTTGTCAAGCATGATTTTCCCTTTCATAAATCCATGCTGACTCTGACTGATGCTGCCACTGCTTTCTAAATGTTTTGCTATAAAGTCCTTGATAATGGATTCAAGTATTTTCCTCACTACCGATGTTAGGCTTACTGGTCTATAATTCACTGCTTTCTCTCTACCTTCCTTTTTGAATATCGGAGAGACGTGTGCTACCCTCCAATCTGCAGGGACAGTTCCAGAGTCTATAGAATCCCGGAAGATGACCACCAATGCGTGCACTATTTCCTGAGCCACCTCCTTAAGCACTCTGGGATGCAGATTCTCAGGCCCTGGGGATTTATCCGCCTTCAATCCCATCAATTTTCCCAGCACCATTTCTCTACTAATGATCTCCCTCAGTTCTTCCCCCTTAATAAACCTTTCTTTCTCCAACATTTCTGGTTTCTGTTTTGTGTCCTCTTTTGTGAAGACAGAACCAAAGTATGTATTCAATTGCTCAGCAATTTCTTTGTCCCTTATTATGCATTCCCCTGTTTCTGTCTGTAGAGAGCCTACATTTCTCTTTATCAATCTCTTTCTGTTCACATATCTATAGACACTCTTAGGGTCAGTGTTTATGTTCCCTGCAAGCTTCCTTTCGTACTGTACTTTCCCCTTCTTAATCAATCCCTTCGTCCTTCTTTACTGAATTCTAAAATGCTCCCAATCCTCAGACCAATTATTTTTCTTGGCCAATCTGTATGTTTCTTCCTTGGATCGGATCCTATTTCTAATTTCCGTTGTAAGCCTACTAGTGACAATAAAAAATATTATTATTATTATGAATGCACTGCCTGGCATTATGGTGAAGGCAGGTTCAAACGAGGCATTCGAGAGGGCAATAGATGACTATTTTAATAGAAACTATATGTAAGCGTGGAAAAAAAGGCAGGAGCATGGTACTAAGTCGCAATGCTCATTTGGAGGGCTAGTGCAGACACAATGGGCCAAATGGCCTCTTTCTGCGGCATAACAATTCAGAGATTCTGTGATCCTAAAACATCACAGTAGCGTTACCAAATACCATTTGACACCACGGGAAATGCTAGTTTAGGTGATCAAAGGCTTGGCCAACAATGTAGTTCTTAAGGAACATCTTAAAGACAACGAGAGATCTAAGAGGTTGAGAGATGGAATTCCAGACAACTGAAGTTACAGCCATCAATGGAACATGATCAGGCCACAATAATGTACCCATGTACAAAAGCTCTTTCTGGGGTCCAAAATAATTTTTTTTTTCATAAATATTTTATTGAAAATTTTTGGTCAACCAACACAGTACATTGTGCATCCTTTACACAATATTATAACAACACAAATAACAATGACCTATTTTATAAACAAAAAATGAATAAATAATAAATAACAAAAATGAAAACTAACCCTAATTGGCAACTGCCTTATCACAAGTAACACTCTCCAAAAATATAATTGAACAGTGCAATATATAATTATCTGTCGCAACGACCTATACATATTATACAGTATATATTAACAACCCTGAGAGTCCTTCTGGTTCCCCCCCCCCCCCCCCCCGCCCCCCCGATCCTGGGCTGCTGCTGCTGCCTTCTTTTTTCCATTCCATCTATCTTTCTGCGAGGTATTCGACGAACGGTTGCCACCGCCTGGTGAACCCTTGAGCCGACCCCCTTAGAACGAACTTAATCCGCTCTAGCTTTATAAACCCTGCCATGTCATTTATCCAGGTCTCCACACCCGGGGGCTTGGCTTCTTTCCACATTAACAATATCCTGCGCCGGGCTACTAGGGACGCAAAGGCCAAAACATCGGCCTCTCTCGCCTCCTGCACTCCCGGCTCTTGTGCAACCCCAAATATAGCCAACCCCCAGTTTGGTTCGACCCGGACCCCCACTACTTTTGAAAGCACCTTTGTCACCCCCATCCAAAACCCCTGTAGTGCCGGGCATGACCAAAACATATGGGTATGATTCGCTGAGCTTCTCGAGCACCTCGCACACCTATCCTCCACCCCAAAGAATTTACTGAGCCGTGCTCCAGTCATATGCGCCCTGTGTAATACCTTAAACTGAATCAGGCTTAGCCTGGCACACGAGGACGACGAGTTTACCCTGCTTAGGGCATCTGCCCACAGCCCCTCCTCGATCTCCTCCCCCAGCTCTTCTTCCCATTTCCCTTTTAGTTCATCTACCATAGTCTCCCCTTCGTCCCTCATTTCCCTATATATATCTGACACCTTACCATCCCCCACCCATGTCTTTGAGATCACTCTGTCCTGCACCTCTTGTGTCGGGAGCTGCGGGAATTCCCTCACCTGTTGCCTCGCAAAAGCCCTCAGTTGCATATACCTGAATGCATTCCCTTGGGGCAACCCATATTTCTCGGTCAGCGCTCCCAGACTCACGAACTTCCCATCCACAAACAGATCTTTCAGTTGCGTTATTCCTGCTCTTTGCCACATTCCATATCCCCCATCCATTCCCCCCGGGGCAAACCTATGGTTGTTTCTTATCGGGGACCCCCCCAAGGCTCCAGTCTTTCCCCTATGCCGTCTCCACTGTCCCCAAATCTTCAGTGTAGCCACCACCACCGGGCTTGTGGCGTAGTTCCTTGGTGAGAACGGCAATGGGGCTGTCACCATAGCCTGTAGGCTAGTCCCCCTACAGGACGCCCTCTCTAATCTCTTCCACGCCTCTCCCTCCTCCTCTCCCATCCACTTACTCACCATTGAAATATTAGCGGCCCAATAATACTCACTTAGGCTCAGTAGTGCCAGCCCCCCCCCTATCCCTGCTACGCTGTAAGAATCCCTTCCTCACTCTCGGGGTCTTCCCGGCCCACACAAAACCCATGATGCTCTTTTCAATCCTTTTAAAAAAAGCCTTCGTGATCACCACCGGGAGGCACTGAAACACAAAGAGGAATCTCGGGAGGACCACCATCTTAACCGCCTGCACCCTCCCTGCCAGTGACAGGGATACCATATCCCATCTCTTGAAATCCTCCTCCATTTGTTCCACCAACCGCGTTAAATTTAACCTATGCAATGTGCCCCAATTCTTGGCTACCTGGATCCCCAGGTAACGAAAGTCCCTTGTTACCTTCCTCAACGGTAGGTCCTCTATTTCTCTACTCTGCTCCCCTGGATGCACCACAAACAACTCACTTTTCCCCATGTTCAATTTATACCCTGAAAAATCCCCAAACTCCCCAAGTATCCGCATTATTTCTGGCATCCCCTCCGCCGGGTCTGCCACGTATAGTAGCAAATCGTCCGCAAACAAAGATACCCGGTGTTCTTCTCCTCCTCTAAGTACTCCCCTCCACTTCTTGGAACCCCTCAGCGCTATCGCCAGGGGCTCAATCGCCAGTGCAAACAATAATGGGGACAGAGGGCATCCCTGCCTTGTCCCTCTATGGAGCCGAAAATATGCAGATCCCCGTCCATTCGTGACCACGCTCGCCATCGGGGCCCTATACAACAGCTGCACCCATCTAACATACCCCTCTCCAAAACCAAATCTCCTCAACACCTCCCACAAATAATCCCACTCCACTCTATCAAATGCTTTCTCGGCATCCATCGCCACTACTATCTCCGTTTCCCCCTCTGGTGGGGCCATCATCATTACCCCTAACAGCCTCCGTATATTCGTGTTCAGCTGTCTCCCCTTCACAAACCCAGTTTGGTCCTCGTGGACCACCCCCGGGACACATTCCTCTATTCTCATTGCCATTACCTTGGCCAGGATCTTGGCATCTACATTTAGGAGGGAAATAGGTCTATAGGACCCGCATTGTAGCGGGTCCTTTTCCTTCTTTAAAAGAAGCGATATCGTTGCTTCAGACATAGTCGGGGGCAGTTGTCCCCTTTCCTTTGCCTCATTAAAGGTCCTCGTCAATACCGGGGCGAGCAAGTCCACATATTTTCTATAGAATTCGACTGGGAATCCATCCGGTCCCGGGGCCTTTCCCGCCTGCATGCTCCTAATTCCTTTCACCACTTCTTCTACCTCGATCTGTGCTCCCAGTCCCACCCTTTCCTGCTCTTCCACCTTGGGAAATTCCAGCCGATCCAAAAAGCCCATCATTCTCTCCCTCCCATCCGGGGGTTGAGCTTCATATAATTTTTTATAAAATGTCTTGAACACTCCATTCACTCTCTCTCCTCCCCGCTCCATTTCTCCTTCCTCATCCCTCACTCACCCTATTTCCCTCGCTGCTCCCCTTTTCCTCAATTGGTGTGCCAGCAACCTGCTCGCCTTCTCCCCATATTCGTACTGTACACCCTGTGCCTTCCTCCATTGTGCCTCTGCAGTGCCCGTAGTCAGCAAGTCAAATTCTACATGTAGCCTTTGCCTTTCCCTGTACAGTCCCTCCTCCGGTGCTTCCGCATATTGTCTGTCCACCCTCAAAAGTTCTTGCAGCAACCGATCCCGTTCCTTACTCTCCTGCTTCCCTTTATGTGCCCTTATTGATATCAGCTCCCCTCTAACCACTGCCTTCAACGCCTCCCAGACCACTCCCACCTGGACCTCCCCATTATCATTGAGTTCCAAGTACTTTTCAATGCACCCCCTCACCCTTAGACACACCCCCTCATCTGCCATTAGTCCCATGTCCATTCTCCAGGGTGGGCGCCCTCCTGTTTCCTCCCCTATCTCCAAGTCTACCCAGTGTGGAGCGTGATCCGAAATGGCTATAGCCGTATACTCCGTTCCCCTCACCTTCGGGATCAACGCCCTTCCCAGCACAAAAAAGTTTATGCGCGAGTAGACTTTATGGACATAGGAGAAAAACGAGAACTCCTTACTCCTAGGTCTGCTAAATCTCCACGGGTCTACACCTCCCATCTGCTCCATAAAATCTTTAAGTACCTTGGCTGCTGCCGGCCTCCTTCCAGTCCTGGACTTCGACCTATCCAGCCCTGGTTCCAACACCGTATTAAAATCTCCCCCCATTATCAGCTTTCCCATCTCTAGGTCCGGAATGCGTCCTAGCATCCGCCTCATAAAATTGGCATCATCCCAGTTCGGGGCATATACGTTTACCAAAACCACGGTCTCCCCCTGTAGTTTGCCACTCACCATCACGTATCTGCCCCCGTTATCCGCCACTATAGTCTTTGCCTCGAACATTACCCGCTTCCCCACTAATATAGCCACCCCCCTGTTTTTCGCATCTAGCCCCGAATGGAACACCTGCCCCACCCATCCTTTGCGTAGCCTAACCTGGTCTATCAGTTTCAGTTGCGTTTCCTGTAACATAACCACATCTGCCTTAAGTTTCTTAAGGTGTGCGAGTACCCGTGCCCTCTTTATCGGCCCGTTCAGCCCTCTCACGTTCCACGTGATCAGCCGGGTTGGGGGGCTTCCTCCACCCCCCCCTTGTCGATTAGCCATCCCCTTTTTCCAGCTCCTCACCCGGTTCCCACGCAGCTGAATCTCCCCCAGGCGGTGCCCACCCGCCCATCCCCTCCCATACCAGCTCCCCCCTCTCCCCAGCAGCAGCAACCCAGTAATTCCCCCCTCCCACCCCCCCCCCCCGCTAGATCCCCCGCTAGCGTAATTACTCCCCCCATGTTGCTCCCAGAAGTCAGCAAACTCTGGCCGCCCTCGGCTTCCCCCCGTGACCTCGGCTCGCACCGTGCGACGCCCCCTCCTTCCTGCTTCCAAAATAATTTATGACATGTAAGTAACTCTTAATATTTTAAAATTAAGATTCATCGAAGGTGAAATTTTCCATTCCACAAATATTAAATAAAGACAAGCCAGGCGGGTAATAACATTAGAATCCACTTCAGTGCTGCCCGTTTTGTGTACCCCGTCACAAAGTTGAACTTTATGTCCACCACCTCATACTCTAGATTATTTTTGTCCCCAGCCTCAAACTGTGGAACTCCCTTATCTCATCCAGTTTTCGTAGCGTCCAAAAACCTATAGGCTTTGAAAAATCCATGCTTGCCAGTTTTGAATCATTACTTATTGCTTCACCTTGTTGTTCTTCTTTATTCAACATTTTTACAGCCCTTGCTCACCTCGTGATAATTCAAAGTGCTATTTAAGCACCAAGAAATATTCTTTCAATAATTTAGTCGAAGGGATGGAAATAAGATAGGAAAGCCATTATTTAGTGCTTAAAATAATCAAGTCATCAGGTAACCTAAATAAGAATAATACACTACGCTTGGATTCAGAAATCAAAAGTGCACTTATTTGTATGCACCAGCATAGATTAAGTCGAAGTTTGAAGCTTCAAAAAAATCCTCCCCAAAACAGGCATTGACTTGTACACTGAGAATAAAATATGAACCTGCAGAGTTAGTGCAGGAGGACCCATTTTTGTTTGTCATTCACCATGCATGGTCTGCTCTGTGGGATGTGTCTGTATCTGACTCACATTTTCTTAGCGTCCTCACCAACACAAGTTACCAGCTCCTGGCTCTTTTGTGCTTTTTATGTCAAGCTGGATCCTCCTAGCATGACCCATAATGAGGTGGCTCTAATTTCAGCATTAGTCTAGTCCTCGTCCATTAGGTTCAGTCACTTAATTACATCAGCCAGAGCAGGATTGTTTGCCATGCTGAGATTACTGCCAGGGTATGAGCATACAGCTATTCTATTTTGTTAGTTGATGAGCTACAATAAAAGCTTGGACTCCCTCCAAGCAAATCTTTTAGTAGTTAGTCCTCTCTAAATTTAGATTAGGCTTCTAAATTAGAGGCCTCTCTCAGATCTAGAAGTCATTTGAAGCCTACTTGTGACAATAAGCGATTTTCATTTCATGTATACATTGTTCATCCCTTGTTTTTCAAGGCAGAACAGTATTTTTTATTTGAAGGCATCTCTCTTTCATAGTTCCATGATAAGAGAACTGTACCATGTCAGGGCCATTCACATTAGATTTTAAGCCCTTTTATTACATTCTGAATTCTCCCTCAGTGTACCCGAACAGGTGCCGAAGTGTGGCGACCAGGGGCTTTTCACAGTAACGCCATTGCAGTGTTAATGTAAGCCTACCTGTGAGAACATTGTCGTGCCTTTGCACTCTTCCCTTGGAGGGATCCAAGCAAAATTAGTGGAAGGAAGATCAGCTGAGAATGTGCAGTGTGAATGCTCCCTCCATGGCCATTATCACCTTTATATAAGATCTATCCTGATAGATAGAAAGGTTTCCTGGACTCCCACAGTGCACTTGATCAGGGTCTGCACTCACAGACACAACCCAGAATTCACGAGTGGAGATTTGTGAGCACGCACCAGGATAGTCTGAAACAAGATTCGAAACGTAACCGTCAGATGCAGAGATAGCACTTCACCCAAAATTATACTCCTGGGTTAAAGGTTACTCCAATTCAAAATAGATTAAAAGTTCAGGGTCCTTGTACATGTTTCCTGCAGGCTGTGTTGAGTAATACTGGCAGACGTCCCATTGTCATATTTCTCATGCGTTGTGTCCACTTTAAGTCCATGGATATGTTCAAATGGTTTGTGTGAAAAGTTAGGCGATTTTACTGCCAACATTCAGTGGAAAAGTGAACAGATGGATTCATCATAATGGCCATTTACAGAGTTTAAAAATGTCTTGAACCTCGTTAGCACTGTTGAAATCCTGGAAAGTTTTCAAAAGAGATTGTTGCACATCTGAGTGCTTGTAACAATCACCTTTGTGGACTAACAAAGACCCTGCAGCTTCAGCCAAACTAATTGCTTGTGGTAGGAAAGTGAGGACAGTATAAAATGGCTTTCAATCAATAAAATGTTATATTTCAGAAGAATAATATGTAACTCTAGATGATAGCCAGGGTTTAATTTTGGGAAATGGGTGATGGGTTGATGTTTGATCATTTTTAGCACTTCATAAAAACCTAGCCTAACATTTCATATAAGAATGTTAACAACAGGAACCTTTAACAATGAGTTAGAATCATAGAATACAGAGTTGAAGGAGGCCATTCAGCCCACCTAGCCTGCGCCAGATCTTTTGAAGAGACAATTAGAACAAAGAGCCAGTTTGATCCATTTCCATGATTCTTCTTCAAATATTTAACCAATTATTTTTGAAGTTTGGATCTCTCTGCTGCTTGGCAACTGATATTAAATCAATTGTTAATTTCACATCTGAGATTGATAGATTGCTTTGATCACTGTCTTTGATTTCTGCCAATAAAGGGGCGGGTGCCTTGGTAGTTGGGCGGATCCTTCGCGGTCATTGACCTTGGCAGTTGGGCTTTCTGAGTAATGGGAGTGGCGCTGATCAGTCTGTGGCTGTACCGGTTGCTTGATTGGAGTTCTATTGTCCTGGGAAAATGGGCCATTAAAATGCAAGTGAGCGGGAGTTTCGATCAGGCCTGGTTACCTGTGTTTCAGATACACATAGGCTCTGTACCTGTCTGAGTACTGGGTTGGTCATAATTCCCATGGTCCTGTGCAGGTGGCCATCTTAGATGGCTACATTCCGTCCTCTTCATCCTGAACGCGAAATGCGGTGGATCACTCTATCGATCCCTGTTCATCCTTGGTGGACCGGTCACCCTTGGTCAAGGCAAGGTTCTACTCTCCTCCATCTTACGGTTTGGGACACTTACCTAATATTTCATTAATACATCCATAACTTAATTCATCTCTAAGGGTCACTATAATTCAGGTCACTATAAAACATTGAATTTATCCACTCAGTTGATCTCCAGCTAACGAGATAAGAACTTATATACAGTACAAAATTTAAAACAGCAACATCACATTTCTACTTAATCCTAATAAAGTTAAAGAGGTACATGATTCATTTTTAGCAGCGATTGGTACATGCGTTTAATTTTGTTGAATTCCAAAGAAGGGGAATTGGACTGTATATATTGGGGAGCGGGAGGCTTTTGCTCACCATTTACGGAGTCGGAGTGTCTGAATGACACTGCAGATTATTGCAATTACTAGAAGGGCCTCTACTATGTATGAAAGCGGGTTGCATTTGGCAATGTTTTCGCACCAGGTGGGGGTTTCGATGTCTGTCTTTATGTGTGGTGTAATGTCCGGGCTGGTGGTGGCCTGTTGTGTGGTAGTGTTTGGGACTGGTGTGGGATTTGTTACAAAGTTTCATTTCGCGCGCAGCTGCAGAGGTCTAGCGATGATCCAAGCGTATGTCAGCAGTCCTTGCTTCATCCTGTGTTTTCTGTGTAATCCTGGAGGTGCAAGCATAGTATCTGTTATTATCTTTGGTTAATATCTCATTTTATTAGTTTTTCTCTCCTTACTCCAATTACCCGTTATGATTTTCACCATGTGTGATTCCCTCATTTTATTTTTTAAAAATATAATTTTGAGAGACAAGAAATGCAAATTTGTAAAGTACAGAGACTCTCGCAGCTTGTGGCCGATGCGGGGAGTGGGCGGACAATTTCTTCGACCAGTCTTTTCTTTACTTGCAACCAGTGGTGGTTGAGGCTTATCTTAACCAGCCGAATTTCAGGGCGGCCAGTTTTATCGAGTTTCGTCCCAGGGTTCACACTACTACGTGTAGTAGTGTGTATAGCAACCAATTGTGTCATATGTGTAAATAGCAGGTGGGGAGTGACCAGGGGGTCGCGGAAGATAAAGGAAAGAAGGGGTGAGCGTACAGAACGTGGCAAAATGCATTCTTTAAACCACAACCAAAGGGAGAGCAGAGAAGGTGAAACTAAGGCCTGCCAAAGACAGTGCAGAGTGTAGAGAACCATTCCAGAGCGTATGAAGTGACGGGAACATGAGGTGCATGTGGGCCGCTGTGGGATAAGAATGGGTAGTATCCCCGGGTAGGGCGGGGGTTAGTGCCGTTACTCCACTACCCAAGTTTAACTGACCGGATGCATTTGGGGTCCTCCGGTAGGGCGGGGATCAGTGCCGTTACTCCCTACCTGGGTGACCTGGGTGGACGGTAAGAGTTTGTAGTCGTGTGGAAACTTGTCAGAAAGACTGGGAGAACAGTGATCTGGGGCGAAATTCTCCGTTATCGGCGGAAAGTCCGCCGATCGGTGCAAAAAACGGCGCAAATCCCACTTGCGTCACGTCATAAAAATGGGTCGATAGTCTCCGGCCCGAAATGGGCTAGCAGCGACGTAACGGGATCCGCGCTTGCGCAGTGGTTCACGCCGTGTAGCGTCATACGTGCTGCACGGTGTGACGGCTCATAAGGCCGCGCTGCTCCCCCCCACCCGACCGGAACACCCGACCGCAACACCCGACTGGATGGCTGGCCGTCGCTCAGCCCCGAGGTTCGAGTCACGCGATGTGGAGGCGCTCCTGGACGCGGTGGAGCAGAGGAGGGACGCCCTGTATCCCGGGCACGGCCGCAGAGTTGCCCCACGCCACAGCCGGCGTCTGTGGAGGGAAGTGGCAGAGGCCGTCACCGCTGTGGCCCTGACACCACGGACAGGCACCCAGTGCCACAAGAAGGTGAACGACCTCGTCAGAGCAGGCAGGGTGAGCCTCCCCCATATCCCCCTCCCCATATCCCCCCTCCCCCATATCCCCCCCGCCCCCATATCCCCCCCTCCCCCATATCCCCCCTCCCCCATATCCCCCTCCCCCATATCCCCCATATCCCCCCTCCCCCATATCCCCCTCCCCATATCCCCCCTCCCCCATATCCCCCCCGCTCCCATATCCCCCATATCCCCCCTCCCCCATATCCCCCCTCCCCCATATCCCCCCTCCCCCATATCCCCCACATCCCCCCTCCCCCATATCCCCCCTCCCCCATATCCCCCCTCCCCCATATCCCCCCTCCCCCATATCCCCCATATCCCCCCCTCCCCATATCCCCCCTCCCCCATATCCCCCATATCCCCCCTCCCCCACATCCCCCCTCCCCCATATCCCCCCTCCCCCATATCCCCCCTCCCCCATATCCCCCTCCCCCATATCCCCCCTCCCCCACACCCCCCATATCCCCAAGTGAATCCAGCCCTAACCTTAACCTCTGCAATGCACGCGCAACCGATGGCGTGCATTCATATACCTGCCTAACACTGTTGCCTTTTACCCCTGCCACCACCCCCCCACCCCCCCCACAGGAGAAGCGTGCACACAACAATAGGGAGCATGTGAGGACTGGAGGAGGGCCCGCTGATGAGAGGCCACTGACCGAACACGAGGAAAGGGCCCTGGAACTGGCTGGCGGACCTGAGGACCGGGAGGTTGCTGATGCAGAGGTCGGGGGCCCACCAGCAAGTGAGCCACCGACAGCCCGTCCCCATATCCCCCCTCCCCTATATACCCCTCCCCCGTATCACCTGATCACTGCCTGATGTCTAACCATG
This sequence comes from Scyliorhinus torazame, assembly GCF_047496885.1. NCBI lineage: Eukaryota > Metazoa > Chordata > Chondrichthyes > Carcharhiniformes > Scyliorhinidae > Scyliorhinus > Scyliorhinus torazame. The sequence continues at coordinate 293,643,317 of NC_092709.1, read as the reverse complement.
CATGCTTCATTGTGTATCGCAGGACCAAACGTCCAGGCACCCATCCCCGCAGATGCAGACCGCCCGCAGAATGCCCCTCGGAGGCCACGGGAGACGGAGAGACCCGGACCCTCCAGCATGCGACGCCCGCAGGATGCCCCTCGGAGGCCACGGGAGACGGAGAGACCCGGACCCTCCAGCATGCGACGCCCGCAGGATGCCCCTCGCGCACCACGGGAGACGGAGAGACCCGGACCCTCCAGCATGCGACGCCCGCAGGATGCCCCTCGGAGACCACGGGAGACGGAGAGACCCGGACCCTCCAGTATGCGACGCCCGCAGGATGCCCCTCGGAGACCACGGGAGACGGAGAGACCCGGACCCTCCAGCATGCGACGCCCGCAGGATGCCCCTCGCACACCACAGGAGACGGAGAGACCCGGACCCTCCAGCATGCGACGCCCGCAGGATGCCCCTCGCACACCACGGGAGACGGAGAGACCCGGACCCTCCAGCATGCGACGCCCGCAGGATGCCCCTCGCACACCACAGGAGACGGAGAGACCTGGAGCAACAGGGAGACGACACCCCCGTCACGTGCGGGAGCGACCACCCAGCGATGAGGGGGACAGCCACAGGCCCCCGTCACATCCGAGCCAGGACACCACAACCCAGGACGCCACTACCCAGGACACCACTACCCAGGACACCACTACCCAGGACACCACTACCCAGGACACCACTATCCAGGACACCCCTACCCGGGACAGCACTACCCGGGACAGCACTACCCGGGACAGCACTACCCAGGAAGATGAAATACCGGACAGTGACTCAGAGTGGATGGGTGGAGACAAACCCCCACCCCAAAGTGCCATGGACTCAGAGTGGGACGAAGAGCACGACACAACGCCACTGCTGTCACCAACACCCTCCACCATCGCAGAAACACTCACCACGGTTGGGCACTTTAGTGATGAGGCGTCTGGTACACTCACTGGTGCGCACAACACAGCCATCCCGGTACAGCAGGTGGAGGTAGGAGCAGCAGAGGGACCGGGCGGTCGGAGGGCAGCCCAGGCCAAGCGAACATCTGCCGCCCAGATGGATCCCGGGTTCCTGCAGTTACCACACCCACACATAGATCCGATGCAACCACCGACCCGGAGACGAGCGAAGAGGGTAACGGGCGGCTTGCGGCGGCTGCGGTCGCAGGTGGAGGAGTCCACCCGCGTCCAGGAGCTGGGAGTGGTCCCGGTCATGCGTGCCACCCAGGCTGACACCGCACGGGTGGCGTCCGCGGTGGAGGCAATGGTTGCGACGGTGTCAGACATGGGGAACGGTTTGCGAGGCCTGGGGCCTTCCGTGCAGGCGGCGCCTGTGGCCCAGGAAATGGCTGCCCTCTCACAGGAGGCCATGAGCCAGTGCCAGCGCCAGATGGCAGAGGCGCTCAACGCCATAGCCCAGTCTCTGCAGGCCATGGCCCAGTCTCAGCAGGCCATGGCCCAGTCTCAGCAGGCCATGGCCCAGTCTCTTCAGGCCATGGCCCAGTCTCAGCAGGCCATCGCTGAGGGCTTCGGCGCCAGTGGCCATGTGCGAGCCGGCGTCGCACTGTCACAGACAGGGTTTGCCAACACCCTGAGCTCCATGGCTGCAAACCTGCAGACCCCTGTCGATACCAGCACGGGCCTCCAGGACTGGCAGCGCCAGATGTCAGGGGGGCGTCGGATGGCCAGTCCGTTTGCATCCCCCACCCCTGTAGAGGCCTGGGGGCCATCAGGCACCCCGAGGGAGGAGGAGGTGGTGTGGTCCGTCCCGGCTCCCTCTGTAGGGGAGGTCCCGGTACACCGCAACACCTCGGACTCCCCCCCTTCCGTCCCAGGTGCATCGGGTGGGCAACGGGCAGGACAGGCTGGCAGCTCGCCATCCCAGTCGCCCGGGCCGCAGCCTGGCCCATCTAGGCCAGGACGCCCCAGGAAACGGCCGCCAAAGGGATCCAGTGTCAGAGGGCAGGAATCACTGGAGTCCACCTCCAGTTCTGCTGTACCGTCTGGGGAACCACGTAGACGTAGTCAAAGGGCCCGTAAGGCCAAACAATTAGACACTGAGTAAGTTGGCACGGGTGCAGGGCACAGATGAGTTTTAGGGGCTAGGGCACGTGCATGAACTCCTTTGGTTATTAAAGTCAATGTTACACCTACCGAAGCTGCCTCTGTGCTCTGTCCAAAGTGTGCGGGCGTGTCATGTACGTTGAGCGCAAGTGTGTGTGTGAGGGGTGGTCTTACCTCAGCCCCAGGTGAGTCTGCCCCCTTCCCCCTGGGCCGCCATCAACATCCCCCGGGCAGAGGACGGGACCGTGCGCTGCAGTGTCACAGCCGCTTGCAGGGATGGTCCGGGTGGATGGTGGTACTGTGGCAATGGGTCAGACATAGTCCAACGATGTAGAGCCAGGAGCTCATCGCAGGGCGAGTTGCCTCCATGGCCTGCGATAGACACGTGTCCACCCGCAACTGTGTGAGCCCGGCCCGTTGTGCCGCCGGTGGATCGGCAATGGGGGGGGGGGGTGTGCATGCGGGTGGGGTGGGTGGGGTTGGGGAGGGGGGTGAGGGTGCTGGGTGGGTGGATGGGTGGGGGTTGTGGGTGGTCGGCTGTTGCCACAGTGCGGTCTGTGGCCATACTACCCGATTCCCACGCCCATCTAGTCAGTGAAGCGGGCGTCTATCAGTCTGTCCTGTGCCCGCTGGGCCAGCCGGTAACGGTGGACAGCCACCCGCCTGTGTCTACCCCGTCTGCCCTGACCATTGCCCCCATCCCCCTCATCTGGGGAGGACTGGGCCTCTTCCTGCTGCTCCTCCACTCCGCCCTCCTCTGCCTGCGGCACATCGCCCCTCTGCTGGGCTATGTTGTGCAGGATGCAGCACACCACAATGATGCGGCCGACCCTATCTGACCGATACTGGAGGGCGCCCCCAGAGAGGTCCAGGCACCTGAAACGCATCTTCAGCACGCCAAAGCACCTCTCGATCACTCCCCTTGTCGCTACATGGGCATCATTGTAGCGGTTCTCCGCCTCATTGCGTGGCCTCCGTATAGGCGTCATCAGCCACGATCGCAATGGGTAGCCCCTGTCGCCCAGCAACCAGCCCCTCAGCCGGGGATGGCGTCCCTCGTACATGCCGGGGATGGATGACCGCGACAACACGAATGAGTCGTGTACACTGCCTGGGTGACGGGCGCAGACGTGCAGGATCATCATGCGGTGGTCGCAGACCACCTGTACGTTCATCGAATAGGTCCCCTTCCTATTAGTGAACACGGCCCTGTTATCTGCAGGTGGCCGCACGGCGACGTGCATCCCATCGATCGCGCCCTGGACCATGGGAAACCCGGCCACGGCAGAGAAGCCCACGGCCCGGACATCTTGGCTGGCCCGGTCCACGGGGAAGCGGATGTAGCGGTGCGCCATGGCATAAAGGGCATCTGTCACTGCCCGGATGCACCGGTGCACCGATGTCTGCGATATGCCGGACAGGTCCCCACTCGGTGCCTGGAATGACCCCGTTGCATAAACGTTCAGGGCCACCGTAACCTTGACGGACACGGGGAGAGGGTGTCCCCCGCCAGTGCCACGCGGTGACAGGTGTGCCAGCAGGTGGCAGATGTGTGCCACGGTTTCCCGGCTCATCCGGTGTCTCCTCCTGCATTCCCGGTCCGTGAGGTCCTGGTATGACTGCCGGGGCCGGTACACACGGGGCGCCCTCGGGTGCCTCCGTTGCCGTGGGGCCGCAACGTCCTCCTCCCCCTCCTCATCCTGTCGGTCAGGTGTCCCTCCAGCCTGGGCGGCTGCCGCCTGCCCCTCTGCGGCAGCCTGCGCCGCCTCTCTGGCACGCTGCTCCTCCTCCTCCTCATCCAGGGCAACATAGACATGAGCGGCTGCCACCACGGCGGCCAACATCGCTGGATGATCTGAAAACATGACGGCCTGGTGGGGGGGAGGGGAACGACGACATGTCATCATTGGCCATATCCCCTCCTCCCCCCAGCCAGGTGGCATGGACCGCATGGGTCCAACTGTTGGAGGCTGGCACCCGGCCAGGTGGACCAACTCACTTGCCCTCCCATCACCCTCCTCGGCACGGACCCCCCCCAACCTCCACCCCGGCATGGACCCCCTCCCCAACCTCCACCCCGGCACGGACCCCCCCCAACCTCCACCCCGGCACGGACCCCCTCCCCAACCTCCACCCCGGCACGGACCCCCTCCCCAACCTCCACCCCGGCACGGACCCCCTCCCCAACCTCCACCCCAGCACGGACCCCTCCCCAACCTCCACCCCAGCACGGACCCCCCCCACCCTCAACCTCCACCCCAGCACGGAACCCCCCCCAACCTCCACCCCGGCACGGACCCCCTCCCCAACCTCCACCCCGGCACGGTCCCCCTCCCCAACCTCCACCCCAGCACGGACCCCCTCCCCAACCTCCACCCCAGCACGGACCCCCCCAACCCCCAACCTCCACCCCAGCACGGACCCCCCCAACCCCCAACCTCCACCCCGGCACGGACCCCCTCCCCAACCTCCACCCCAGCACGGACCCCCTCCCCAACCTCCACCCCAGCACGGACCCCCCCCAACCCCCAACCTCCACCCCAGCACGGACCACCCCAACCCCCAACCTCCACCCCAGCACAGACCCCCCCCCAGCCCCAACCTCCACCCCAGCACGAATCCCCCCAACCCCCAACCTCCACCCCAGCACGGACCCCCCCCAACCTCCACCCCGGCACGGACCCCCCCCCCCCAACCTCCACCCCGGCACAGACCCCCTCCCGGCACTCCCCCGGAGCCCAGCCTACTCTAACCCCCCCCGCCGCACACACACACACACAAGCCGAGACACACCTCTCCTCACGCAATCAGTCTGCGGCCACGCCATTTCCTGCCCAGAGCCAACCCCCCAGGCCGTCACTCACCTCCACGCTGGTCGGCGTGAGCCTGGAGCACCGGGTCACGCCGATGAAAAGGAGGTTTGATTCACGTCGACGTGAACGGTCATCACGTCGACGGGACTTCGGCCCATCCGGAAGGGAGAATATCGGCAGGCCGAAAATCGGCTGCCTTGCGCAGATTCGTGACATTCTCCGCGGCAGCGGCGCCATTAACGCCCCACCGACTTTTCTCCCTTCGGAGACTTCGGCGGGGGCGGGGGCGGGATTCACGGCAGCCAACGCGCATTCTCCGACCCTCTGGGGGGTCGGAGAATGACGTCCCTGTTTCCCGACAAACTTGTGCCTTTAACTGACATTGGGTATCGTACCCTCGAATCAGAAGAGTAATTGTGTGTCGGGCGACATGAATTAAAACCATGTAGTAGAAAAAAGAAGAAGGAAAATGGCGGGCTGGCTCCATCAGAACTTGGACACCTTAATACTTAGGCGGTGTCTTTTTCTCATCATCTGGACACCTCAGGGTTCTGTACCAAACAGTGTTGTAAAAGCATTACCAAAACGGGAGTCAGTATCTGAATCATCACCATCTCCCGGTTGCCAGACTTGTGTCTGCCGTTTCTGTGCCTTGGCCGCGTGGGCCGTCGGATAATCCGAATCGTCGTGCCTTACTAGTCTGGACGGGCGATGGCTGTGGCAGTGGCATATAGGGGGTCCAAGATATCTAAATCGTGGTTCCAGGGGTTGGGGTGACTGGGGGCAGAGAGATTGCGCCAGTGTTCAGGGATAGTAATCAAATCCGGGAGGTTCTCGCTGTTGTAGGAGTCAAGTTCAAGGTGAAAGTCCGGACCTGTGGGCGGAGACAAGTTTGGGTCTGTGGGCGTAGACGAGGGATAAATGCCGGCATGGCTGGGGGAGGATTGGCGTAGGAGTCGGACTAGGTTGTCGATGGGCGGGGCGGAATCATCTATTGCCAGAGAGATGTGGTGGGAGTGGCTACATTGGGATCCGTAGACTTTGAGTTGGTTGATATGGAATCAACCAGTTTTACCATTTAGGGTACGTTATCTTGTACACGGAGAGGCTTACTTTGTCGGAAATGGAGTAGGATCCTGCAAATTTGGGGGAGGGGAAAGAACTGGGGTTGTAAAGTGAAACCATTACTTGCTGACCGACTGTGTACTCTATGGGGTGGACGGTTTTGTCAAAGCAGGCTTTACTCTGCTCCCTAACATGAGAGCAAATGGGAGGACTGTGTTCCACGTGGTATTGTTCTGTTGCACCATCTTCCTAATGGTCGCTTTTAAAGTTCGATTCATTGTCTCGACAATGCCACTGGGTTGGGGGTGATATGCTGTATGGAATTTCTGCCTGATCCCAAAAATTGTTAAAACATTTTGCATGACTCTGCCGGTGAAGTGGGAACCTTGGTCTGCCTCAATGCTGTGGGGGAGACCCCAGCGTGTGAATATCTGTTGGGTCAAAATCTTAGTGGTGGCCTTTGCTGTGTTTGTCTGTGAGGGAAATGCTTCTACCCATTTAGTAAAGGTGTTGACTAAAACCAGCACGTACTTAAAACCATTTCTGCAAGGGGGGAGGGGGCCAATGTAGTCGAGTTGCAAATTTGTCCAAGGGCCATTCACAGATCGGGTGTGACGTAATTGTCCTTTCTTTGAGTAATATTCGGGATTGTTCTGAGCACAGATAAGGCAATTCTCAACATAATGGGTTACATCGCTTTTTAAATCGGGCCACCAACACAAAGGTCTTAAATGGGCAATGGTATTGTCTATCCCCTGATGTCCATGTCCATCATGAAATTGGTAAATGAGCTGGTTTCTGTCCTGGGTGGGGACCACATAAAGTCCGTTTTTTAAAACCTGTACAGTCAGTGCATCCTTCCATTTATCATAGGGGGCTGGGAAGTTACCATCTAAAATCTGTTTGAGGGTGTCGTCTGCTTTTTGGGCTTGAGATAGATCCTCAATATTGGTCTGGGAAACCTGTATCGGTTCGCTTTCAGGTGGTTGCCAGAAGTGACCATGACGTGATCCTGCTTTGGCTAAGGCGTCTGCCTTTACATTACCGGGTGGGGGGGTGCGATAATGGCTTCTTACGTTAATGAATACATATGTGCGGTCTGAGGCTGTCTTGAGAATGTGCTTTAACAATGGGGAGAAGGTAGGGGTCTTCCATCGGCTGAAACAAAACCTTGAGATTCCCACAGGGGCAGGAATTCTGTTAAACTGTTGCACACATACAGGCTGTCCGAGTATATGTCTGCAGGAGTTGGAATAGAGTCGGGGTGCTGAATTACATAGTCTATGGCTGCGAGTTCTGCTGCTTGTGAACCTAGGTGGCCGGGCAATTTTAAAGAGATCTCTTCTAGTGGGCATCCCTGCGCGTCTTCCACGTAAATTCCATAACCAGTAATTCTAACTCCATTTTCGATTGTGGAGAACCGTCTACATACACTTTTAAAGCATCCCCTGTGGCTCGGGAATCCTATGTCTTACTGCCTGCTCATGGGTGTAGTGACTTTGGGATAAAGGGTCCTGTGTGGAGTTGGGCTGCTATGATCTGGCACTCATGTGGGGTCCCTGCATATTGGAGATTATCAGACAGAAGTATGTGGGTCTTGGTGCGTTTTACCGTAATGTCCCTGCCTTGTAACAGTAGTGTCCAGCGAGCTGCTCTGATTTGGCTGACTGAACCATCCTTTAATCTACCGCCTAGTAATAGTTGAGTGGGGGGGGTACTCGGTCAAGATCATGACTGGGTTGACGCAAAATACTGTACTGCCCAAAAGACGGCAAGCAAATGCCGTTCGCAGGCTAAGAATCCTTGCTCTACGGGGTCTAATACTCTTGATGCATAGGCTACAGGTCCTAAGCGATCGTGTCGTTCTTGCAGGAGTACTGCTGATAGGGTTCGGTCAGTGGTTGCTACTTCTATGGCTTAGGGCAAGTCTGGGTCTGGAACTTGTAAAGCAGGGGCTGTGCCTAGGGTGCGATTGAAATCATCAATGGCGTCTGTGTGCTGCGGAAGCCATTCCCATGGGGCGTTCTTTTTAAGGAGCTCTGAGAGTGGGGCTGCTTTAGTGGCAAAACCATCTATATGATTTCTGCAATATCCTACCAAACCGAGGAATGACCGGAGTTCAGAGACATTTTGGGGCAGGGGCAGTTTGATGATGGATTTGATTCGTTTTTGGTCAGTTTCTCTCTTCTCGTGGGTGATGCTGGTGCCTAAATAAAGAACATTTTCCTTTAAAATCTGGGCCTTTTTGGGGTTGACCTTACATCCGATTGACTGCAGTAGGCCGAGTAATTCAGATAAGATCTCTATGTGTTCCTCTTTTGTGTCCATTTGCAAGAGCAGATCGTCTACATATTGTATGAGGCATTCGGGTTGGGAAAATTTAGAAAGTCCGTTGGCCAATTGTCGCTGGAAAATGGAGGGGGAGTTATGGAATCCTTGTGGGAGGCATGTCCACGTGTACTGCTGCCCTTGAAACGTAAACGCAAATTTATACTGAGTGGCCCTGTCTAACGGGATGGACCAAAAGCCATTGTCCAGCACTGTGAAATATATTGCCTATACTCCCTGTTTGAGCATGGTCTCGGGACTCGTGGCAACAGTGGGGGCTGCTACCTTGTTAAGTTCTCGGTAGTCGATGGTTAGTCGCCATGAACCATCGGGCTTTTTTATGGGCCAAATTGGGGCATTATTCGTGGACGCTACGGGTTGAATAACTCCTTGGTCTAACAAACTGTTAATAACCTTCAAAATCTCACCTCGGCTTGCTGTGGGAAACCGTATTGCTTTTGCGGCTTTGGATCGGGACCTGAAATATTTACTGTACCTGGGATCTGCCCACAATCGTGTTTGTGTTGTGCGAACAAATCTTTGTGTTTTATGAGGACCTCTCCAATCGTCTGGTCTGCACTAATTGCGGATTAAACCAATAATCCCCGACTGAGCAAATCCTGTTTTCATAATCTCCTACTGTGAGTGCAGCGGGATCCATAAGACCATAAGACATAGGAGCGGAAGTAAGGCCATTCAGCCCATCGAGTCCGCTCCATCATTCAATCATGGCTGATTTCAACTCCATTTACCCGGTCTCTCTCCATAGCCCTTAATTCCTCGATAAATCAAGAATTTATCAACTTCTGTCTTAAAGACACTCAACGTCCCGGCCTCCACCGCCCTCTGTGGCAATGAATTCCACAGACCCACCACTCTCTGGCTGAAGAAATTTCTCCTCATCTCTGTTCTAAAGTGACTCCCTTTTATTCTAAGGCTGTGCCCCCGGGTCCTAATCTCTCCTGCTAATGGAAACAACTTCCCTACATCCACCCTATCTAAGCCATTCATTATCTTGTAAGTTTTTATTAGATCTCCCCTCAACCTCCTAAACTCCAATGAATATAATCCCAGGATCCTCAGACGTTCATCGTATGTTAGGCCTACCATTCCTGGGATCATCCGTGTGAATCTCCGCTGGACCCGCTCCAGTGCCAGTATGTCCTTCCTGAGGTGTGGGGCCCAAAATTGCTCACAGTATTATAAATGGGGCCTAACTAATGCTTTATAAAGCTTCAGAAGTACATCCCTGCTTTTATATTCCAAGCCTCTTGAGATAACTGACAACATTGCATTTGCTTTCTTAATTACAGACTCAACCTGCAAGTTTACCTTTAGAGAATCCTGGACTAGGACTCCTAAGTCCCTTTGCACTTCAGCATTATGAATTTTGTCACCGTTTAGAAAATAGTCCATGCCTCTATTCTTTTTTCCAAAGTGCAAGACCTCGCACTTGCCCATGTTGAATTTCATCAGCCATTTCTTGGACCACTCTCCTAAACTGTCTAAATCTTTCTGCAGCCTCCCCACCTCCTCCATACTACCTGCCCCTCCACCTATCTTTGTATCATCGGCAAACTTAGCCAGAATGCCCCCAGTCCCGTCATCTAGATCGTTAATATATCAAGAGAACAGCTGTGGCCCCAACACTGAACCCTGCGGGACACCACTCGTCACCGGTTGCCATTCCGAAAAAGAACCTTTTATCCCAACTCTCTGCCTTCTGCCTGACAGCCAATCGTCAATCCATGTTAGTACCTTTCCTCGAATACCATGGGCCCTTATTTTACTCAGCAGTCTCCCGTGAGGCACCTTATCAAAGGCCTTTTGGAAGTCAAGATAGATAACATCCATTGGCTCTCCTTGGTCTAACCTATTTGTTATCTCTTCAAAGAACTCTAACAGGTTTGTCAGGCACGACCTCCCCTTACTAAATCCATGCTGACTTGTCCTAATCCGACCCTGCACTTCCAAGAATTTAGAAATCTCATCCTGAACAATGGATTCTAGAATCTTGCCAACAACCGAGGTTAGGCTAATTGGCCTATAATTTTCCATCTTTTTCCTTGTTCCCTTCTTGAACAGGGGGTTTACAACAGCGATTTTCCAATCTTCTGGGACTTTCCCTGACTCCAGTGACTTTTGAAAGATCATAACTAACGCCTCCACTATTTCTTCAGCTATCTCCTTTAGAACTCTAGGGTGTAGCCCATCTGGGCCCGGAGATTTATCAATATTTAGACCTCTTAGTTTCTCTAGCACTTTCTCCTTTGTGATGGCTACCATATTCAACTCTGCCCCCTGACTCTCCTGAATTGTTGGGATATTACTCATGTCTTCTACTGTGAAGACTGACGCAAAGTACTTATTTAGTTCCTCAGCTATTTCCTTGTCTCCTATCACTAGATTACCAGCGTCATTTTGGAGCGGCCCAATGTCTACTTTTGCCTCCCGTTTGTTTTTAATGTATTTAAAGAAACTTTTACTATCATCCCTAATGTTACTGGCTAGCCTACCTTCATAATTGATCCTCTCTTTCCTTATTTCTCTCTTTGTTATCCTCTGTTTGTTTTTGTAGCCTTCCCGATCTTCTGACTTCTCACTACTCTTTGCCACATTATAGGCTTTCTCTTTTGCTTTGATGCATTCCCTAACTTCCTTTGTCAGCCATGGCTGCCTAATCCCCCCTCTGATAACCTTTCTTTTCTTTGGGATGAACCTCTGTACTGTGTCCTCAATTACTCCCAGAAACTCCTGCCATTGCTGTTCTACTGTCTTTCCCACTCGGCTCTGCTCCCAGTCGATTTTCGTCAGTTCCTCCCTCATGCCCCTGTAGTTACCTTTATTTAACTGTAACACCTTTACATCTGATTCTACCTTCTTTCTTTCAAATTGGAGATTGAAATTTACCATATTATGATCACTGCCTCCTAAGTGTTCCCTTACTTTAAGATCTTGAATCAAGTCTGGCTCATTACATAACACTAAGTCCAGAATGGCCTGTTCCCTCGTGGGCTCCATCACAAGCTGTTCCAAAAAGCCCTCCTCTAAACATTCAATAAATTCCCTTTCCTTGGGTCCACGGGCAGCATTATTAACCCAGTCCACCTGCATATTGAGGACCCCCATGATCACTGTGACCTTGCCTTTCTGACATGCACTTTCTATTTCGTGGTGCATTTTGTGCCCCTGGTCCTGACCACTGTTAGGAGGCCTGTACATAACTCCCATTATGTTTTTTTTGCCTTTGTGGTTCCTCAACTCTACCCACACAGACTCCACATCATCTGAACCTATGTCGTTTAGTGCTATTGATTTAATTTCATTCTTAATTAACAAGGCAACCCCGCCCCCTCTGCCCACCTCTCTGTCTTTTCGATAGGTTGTGAATCCCTGGATGTTCAAATGCCAGTCCTGAACCCCCTGCAACCACGTCTCTGTGATGCCTACCACATCATACCTGCTAGTCACAATCTGGGCCACAAGCTCATCTACCTTGTTCCGTACACTGCGCGCATTTAAATATAGCACCTTTAATTCTCTATTGACCGTCCCTTTTTGTTTTCTTAGTGTGGTGGACCTTGGTTTACTGAGCCGTTCCATACACTGTGTCATATTTTGTGGGATGGGGACTATCGTAACCTCTCCTGAGTTCTGTCTTTTCGTGCTTTTTTGTATTCCTAAGCAGCTTTGCTTCCCACTGATTACTTCACCTCTTAGATCCCTGACTTTCCCTTCCCCCCCAATCTCTAGTTTAAAGTCCTATTGACCACCCTATTTACTCTTTTCGCCAGAACACTGGTCCCAGCTCGGTTCAGGTGGGGACCATCCCAACGGTATAGGTCCCCCCGTCCCAAAACTGATGCCAGTGTCCCATGAAAAGGAACCCCTCTTTCCCACACCACTCTTTCAGCCACATGTTAACTTCCCTTATTCTTGCCTCCCTATGCCAATTTGCACGTGGCTCGGGCAGTAATCCGGAGATTATGAACCTTGAGGACGTGTTTTTTAATTTGAATCCTCGCTCTTTATAATCTCTAAACAGGTCCTCTTTTCTAGACTTGCCTATGTTGTTGGTACCGACATGGACCACAACAACTGGATCCTCCTCCTCCCTCTCCAGTATCCTTTCAAGCCAGCCAGAGATGTCCCACACCCTAGCACCGGGCAGGCAACATACCATGCGGGACTCTTTATCCTGCTCACAAAGGATACTATCTATCCCCCTGATAATAGAATCCCCTACAATTACAACTTGCCTATTTACTCCCTCCCCTTGAATGGCCTGCTGAACCATGGTGCCTTGGTCAGCTGACTCATCCTTCCTGCAGCCCTGTTCGCCATCCACAGAGGGAGCAAGTGCCTCATACCTGTTGGACAGGGTCAAGGGCTGAGGCTCCTGAGTTCCTGACTGCTGGTTCCCTTTACCTGCCTGACTTGCAGGATGTCCCTAGCTGTTTTGGCCATTTGCCATACACATTTGTTTAACGAAAGGTTATGGGAGCTCATAAAATCAATGCCTAAAATGTGCTCTGCGGTTTGGGGTAAGTCAACTAAAACAACGGGGTGTTTGGTGCTAATGTTCCCTGTCGGAATGGGTACGGGAGCTGTGATTATATACTTGCTGTATGTGGCCGATGAATCCAGTCAGGGTGATGGTGTCTGTGCTGGGCCATTTGTCCTTTTGAAACACGGCGGAGGAGTTCAAAGTGGTGCGGGAACCTTCTGTGTCCCAAAGAAAATCGACTGTATGTCCTCGGACTGTGCCTGTAACTACTAGTCTGCCTGATTTGTCCCAGCGTGTGTCACAGAACCAAGTTGGGGAGTCCGAACACCGTCAATCTATGGAGTTAAACGCTAAGTCGTCTGAACAGATGCAAACATTATGCATGGGCCTAACATTGTTCCAAGGTGGGGGGTTGGTTGTAGGTATCAGTGCTGGTTCGGGGGGTTTTGTAGGTAATCGCGGGCGTAATGTGCCATGTGGCCACAATTGTAACAACCTCGTGTGCCGGTGCTCTGGGGCACTGTCTACCCTTGTTTATCCATACTGGGTCCTGGCTAGTCCTAAGTGGGTGCATGTTTGCTTCTATCTCGTCCTGATCTGTCTGTCGGTGTAGGGTTTGTTCCCATGCTCTAGAAAGTCGTTTCAATACCCAAACTTCATTGTGTGTGGTCTGTGGGGTCATAGTTTACACAAGCCTTTTGACCTGCATCTGTGGCATGCGAGACTAAGGTGCGGGACCATTTAGTGGTGTCCTCCTCATTTAGATGTGAGCAGTTCAATTGTCCGTAGACTGCCATGAAATGAATCCATAGGTGACCAGCAAATGCGGTCGGGTGTTCTCCCTTCTTTTGCCTGCAGTGATTTAAATGCTCACTGGATCTTCTTTGTTATACCCGATGACATCTAATATGGCTGTTTTCATTTCCTGTAGGCTTCCTCCTGCTACATTTTGGGGTTCAGGCAAAGCTGATCTTACAGACTGGCTAAGGCTCATAATTATTAGCTTTACTTCCTCTCTCTCATCTAGGCCGTACATAACCTTTTGTTGGCGCACCTCCTCAAAGAAGCTGAGTGGGTCTGCAGTGGGCTGGAATGGAATAATTTTCGTGCAAGCCTCTCTCAACTGGGTTATGGACAGTGGGGTGGTGTAAACGATATAAGGCTCATCCTGATTCGGTGACTTGCGTTGTGTGGTAACCGGATTCATGGGGGTCGAATTGTGAGTGGGTGTGTGTGCTGCCTGTGCAGTCAGTGGTGGGGGTGCTTTTCTTTTTGGGGCGTGGGTAGTTCGATTTTGATCTCTCGTGTCCTCTATGTATCTTTCGGCGCTTTCGTTTAACTCTTGCCAATCGGGAGCATCTTCCTCATCTAAATCCTGCAGCCTGAAGCCATTCTGTACTGAGAGTAGCGACTGTAACTTTTCTATCTTCTGTCGGCATTTAGCATGGTCAACGGTACTCTGCCTCTGTTCCTTAGTGGAGTTGTGGAGCGCTCTCAAAGCTGCTTTTAAATCTGCGCATTTAGGTGGGCGACCTGTTGTTCTGTTTCCTCTCTTACCAGGACTGCGCGCTGCGTATCTTGGTAGGCTTTATCATACTGGGTCTGGAAGCTACTAATGTGAACTAGACAAGATTGATGTGCGCGTTTTACATCGGCCATTTCCTTGTTGTTAGCTGCTAACTGTTCCCGCAGTTGCTCATTTATCTTCTCACTGTCATTACTGTTTCCCTCGTTCTTTTCTTCCTTCTCAATTCACTGCCTACGGAGCATCTTCACAACCTCCTCTGTGCCTCGCAACTGTGCCAAACAGGACACTATTGCCATTGGCTTTCTGACTTTCCCTACATTTTTCTTGTGGACCTCGCTTAGGTTCTCCCACCAAATTTGTCCTATCTTTCCTGGACCTGATTCTTCATTAGTGTAAAAATGCGACCAAAGGGGCCATCCTTTCCCCTTTAAGTATTTCCTTAACTCTTCCTCCCATTTGGGGCATTGCTCTGCTCTGTTGGTCGCTGCGACCTCGGGTTCCTGTGGATTCATCAATCTTTCCAATGCTTTAGTGGCCATTACTTCTCTTATCTCTTTCTCTACTTTTAATTTGGGACAGGGGAATAAGGCGGCGATTTGAACAGCGGGTATGGCCTAAGCTATTTTCCGGCTCACAATCCCTCGATAGTTGTACACAATTCTAACGAGTTTACCTTACTCTTCCTGTTAGATACGCATGCGGGTTAGTACACACTTCCGAAATTCGGTTATTTGGTCGATATGGGACTTGCACTTGTGGTTCTTTCTCTTTCTCGCAATTGGATTCAAAGTTTGTGGGTTCTCTTGGAGTGACAAAGTCACTTCTAATCGAGTCCCGTCAGAGGTCGCCAATATTGCTCTATTAATAATGTTGATGAACCACAAGCCTTCCCTTATATCGACCAAATGATCACACAACCAGTTAGTTAGTTCAAAAGATGGTTTATTTACATACACAAGGGTTATGTCGACATGCAAACACAGTATCTACTATGAGGTAAACTACACCTATCAGCTACAATAACCTATAATTAACTTCAGGGCGACCGGCACTGTGCAAATGGATGAGGCCTTTATCTGGATTTCACTTGGCTGGATCGAAGAAAGTGGCTCTGTCTCTGCTGGGCTCATCCGTCAGGTAGCGATCATTGGTCTTGAGCTTGGCTGGCTGTTCCTGCTGCAATTGGGTTGGCACAGGCCGGATCCAAAAGAGACAGAACACGTGGCTGTACTCTGGGATTTTGCGCTCGTTGGGGCGGTCCTTAACCTTGGACCCAATAGTTCGACAGGGCTCTGATCACTGTCTTCGATTTTGGCCAATAAAGGGGCGGGTGCCTTGGTAGCTGGGAGGGTCTTTAGCGGTCATTGACCTTGGCAGTTGGTCTTTCTGAGTAAAGGGAGTGGCTGTACCGGTTGCTTGATTGGAGTTCTATTGTCCTGGGAAAATGGGCCATTGAAATGCAAACGAGCGGCGGTTTTGTTCAGGCCTGGTTACCTGTGTTTCAGATACACATAGGCTCTGTATCTGTCTGAGTCCTGGGTTGGCCATAATTCCCATGATGGCTACAATCGGAATTAGTGGACATGGGGATAAGGCAAGATATATATAGTTAGGTCACAGATAAGCTATGATCTCATTGAATGGTTCAATGGACTCGAGAGGTTGAATGGCCTGCTCCAGTTCCTATGTTCCTAGCCCATGTACTTCAACTTTGCTAATAAGCTTAATATGTGGCAGATATCAAATACCTTTGGAAAGTCCATACTGCACATTGCCCTCTTTCACCTTCTCTGTTGCCTCAATCAATCAAAAACTTAAATCAACATATTCAAACAATTTACCTTGTATCAATGTATGTTGACTCTCCTTTATTAGCCTATGTTTGTCCAAGTGACTATTAATTTTATCCATAAGAGTGTTTCAGAAGCTTCCCCATGACAGATATTAAACTGATTGGCGTCTGATAGCCAGGTGATCCTTTTTCTCGTTTCTGAACAAAAGTGTAATATTTTTAATTCTCATTTGGGCCCACCTCTGTATCCAAGGCAGATTGGAAGATTGTGGCCAATATCTCCACAAATTCAACACCCTCTCCTTTTTCCAGTCAGCATAATCCCTCCTTACTTTATCAAGTGGTTATCTGTCCTATAACCTCTTTTCTGATTCTTCCCACTCCTTCATTACCCAGGGAGCCTAGCATGGATTGCCCACACTCTCCCAGTTGTAGGATGTATCTGGACTGGACTGCTTCATAAAGGCCGTCTATTGCTCTGTTTGGCCGCCCTTCACTCCAATTTACCCTGACCAGGGGCTGGATTCTCCGCCCCGCCGTGGCACATTTTTGTTTCAGCACGCCAGTGGGATGTTCTGTTACGGCGGCTTGTCAATGGGGTTTCCCATTGTGGGGCAGCCCCAGGTCATCGGGAAACCCCTGGGCTGCCGGCAAAATGGAGCATAACGCTGGCGGAGAAACCAGCCCCAGATCTCTCCTTAATTCATTGAAATTAGCCCTCCTCCAATTAAATAATTTTACTCCAAAGAACTCCTTTCCCTTCTCCTTAAGCGATCTAAATCTTACAATATCATGGTCAATATTTCCCAAGTGCTCTCCTGCTGTGACATTCCCCAATTGACTCAACCCATTCCCCAGGAATCAATGTCTCCTTTCTCATGGAGTGAGAATTATAAAAATCAGAGAAAAATCTTCTGAACAAACTTAAGAAATGTATTTTCTTCCCTGCCCTTAATGCAATCACTACCCCATTTACTTAAAAAAAAAATGTTAGTACCCAATTATATATTTTTCCAATTAAAGGCCAATTTAGCATGGCCAGTCCACCTACCCTGCACATCTTTGTGTTGTGCGGGTGAAACCCACGCAGATACTGTGAGAATTTGCAAACTCCACATGGACAGTCACCCAGGGTGGGATCAAACCCGGGTCCTCGGCGACCACAAACCTAACTCTGTCCTATAACCTCTTTTCTGATTCTTCCCACTCTGTCCTATAACCTCTTTTCTGATTCTTCCCACTCCTTCATTACCCAGGGAGCCTAGCATGGATTGCCCACACTCTCCCAGTTGTAGGATGTATCTGGACTGGACTGCTTCATAAAGGCCGTCTATTGCTCTGTTTGGCCGCCCTTCACTCCAATTTACCCTGACCAGGGGCTGGATTCTCCGCCCCGCCGTGGCACATTTTTGTTTCAGCACGCCAGTGGGATGTTCTGTTACGGCGGCTCTTTGTATTTTCTACGATCCTGCCTAATACTGTTTTATTTCTAACCATATTTTTATTATTCATTTACGGAATACGGGCTTCGCTGGTTAGGCCAGCATTTATTGCTCATCACAAGGTGGTGGTGAGCTGTCTTCTTGAAACACTGCTGTCCTTGAGGTGTAGGTACACCCACTATGCTGTTAGGGAGAGAGTTCCAGGATATAGCCCCGGTGACAGTGAAGGAGCGGCGATATATTTCCAAGTCAGGTTTGTGAGTGACTCCTACTGTTTCTCCTAGCCCTCACCAGCTTTTACAGGTCAACAAATGCATAGAAACACCACCACCTTCAAGTTTCCTTCCAAACAACATCTCATCCTGACTTGGAACGATATTGTCGTTCCTTCACTGTTGGTGGGTCAAAGTCCTGCAGCTCCCTTCCTAACAGCTTTGTGGGTTTTCCTACACTACCAGGACTACTGCGGTTCAAGAAGGCGGCTCACCACCATATTCTCAAAGGACCATAACTCCTGGTCTGGCTATCAACCTCTGCATCCCATGAGCACATGCATTGGGAGTAATCGAGAACTTACTATCTTTGAGATCCTGCTTTTTAACTTCCGCCTTAGCTCCTTAAACTCTGACTGAGGACCTAAACATTCTTCATGCCTATGTTGTTGATTCTGACAATCTGACCCATGACTTTTGGTTCTTCCGCTTCCTCAACTAGAATATTTTGGACCCATTCTAACTTGTCTCTTTCTCTGGCTCTAGGAAGGTAACACACCATACAGGTTTCACATTGACCATAGCCTGTCTGGCTATCAAGTCCCCAATTAGTGCTGCATTCATGCACATAACTGCAGTTACCTGTACTCGGGGTGCCATGTTATCGATTGCCTCCTTCAAGGTGTTATCATCCTCGCTGATATTTGGTACTCAAGGGGCAGGAATTTCTGCAGCCTGTTTCGTAGGCAGGATCTTTTGGTCAAAAGGGCTTCCTATTTAATCCACCCCTCGCTGCCAGGGGTGCACCATTGGCAGGGCTGGTTCCCGCCAGTGTCAACGGTCAGAAAATTCTGGTCAAGGTCGAATTGAGAGTGCCACACTCCTGAAAGATTCCTGCACCACCCCGCCTCTTCTAACCCATCAAGATGGACACCTATTTGCTGTTCTGAACTGTGTGGGTGTGTGGTGACTATCTCCTGGAGCAGGATATGCAGCAACCCTTCAGCCACCCAAATGCCCTGCCGTGAAGCCAGCTGCCCTACAAGCTAGAAACATTCAATGGAAGTTTGAGCAGCTGGATGTACTTCCTGCAAACATGGGCCTTCGGACACATAAAGCATTGTGAAGCTTCCCCGTGGCTGGGGAGTTGCAAGCTACAGGTTGCAGCTGTCCCTCCATTCTAATTAGACATTTAAAATAAAATCTTTCGATGCAAGGTAATTATTTATGTAATGGCTGTTAACTAGATCTACATTCGATTGCTGTTTTTGTATTCACTACTCAAAATGAACAAGCCAAAGACTAAGGGTGCAATTTAACCACTGTGCCCGGCAAGGATGTGGGCATGCCGGTTAAATAGCGGAGAGGCCAAAACTGAGCTGGGCACGAATCAGTTCGCTATCTAATCAGTGGCAGGTTCTGGATCCCACCCAAACGTGGTGAGAAGATCATTGATGCCAATTAGCACCAATCGCCATATCATTCGTGAGATGAAAGTCCAATCTAACAGCTTCCCAGGAACTTCAGTGAGAGATCATGCAGGCGTCGTTTAGTACTCCTTTTTAACAACACGAAGCTGGTGCAATGGCTGCTGAGCGGGACTGAGGAGGTGAGTTGCTATTTCCATTCTCTGCAGTCCAAGGGCACTGGAGCTGTTGCCACAGTTCCTTTGGTGGGGGCGGGGGGGGGGGGGGGGATCCTGTGGCCTTTGAAGCCTTTGGCAGGCGTCCTCTGGAGGGCCTGGAGCTGGAGAGCCCTGGCTGACCTACTGATGTCACAGGCATTGCTGTGCCACACTGACCTTGAGAGGTGGCGGTGGGGGTGGGGGAAGGGATTCGGGAGGTGGAGACCGGCACGTCTCCCTAGTGGCAGGCACTGGATCGGAATCCAGCACTTTCTACTCCTAGACAGTGCCCGTTGAGCCCTGGATGTCTCCATGGGATGGTGGAGCAGCTGGAGTGAGCTACAGAGGCCTCTCCGTCATCTGGTTTTGCCAGCCCTGGCGGTTCCCCATTGTTTGCACCATGGTGTTGACGCCATCAGTGATGCTCCTCAGTGACTGGGCCATGCTTTGCAATGCCCCGCCATTGTCCACCTGCGTCAGGGACGCATCCCTCAGTGACTGGGACATGCTTTGTAGTTCCTCAGCAATGTCCACCTGCATCTGGGACACGTCCCTTAGCGACAGGTATATAATAATATAATAATAATCATTATTAGTGTCACAGGTAGGCTTACATTAATACTGCAATGAAGTTACTGTGAAAATCCCCTAGTCGCCACACTCCGGCAACTTTTCGGGTACACTGAGGGAGAATTCAGAATGTCCAATTCACCTACAAGCACGTCTTTCGGGACTTTGTGGGAGAAAACCAGAGCACCCGGAGGAAACCCACGCAGACACAGGGAGAGCATGCAGACTCCTCACAGACAGTGACCCAAGCCGGTAAACGAACCTGGGTCATTGGCACCGTGAAGCAACAGTGTTAACCACTGTGCTACCTTGCCGAGGCCCTCAGCCATGGCCATCACAGACTGAGCCATGCTTTGGACACCACCTCAGTGCCATGCATTGCCGGCATCATTTCCTACACCCTTAGCCTTTGAGACTCCTCCAATCGGCTATGCACTCACTGGAATGTTACTAACACCCCCTCCTGAATCTCTTAGCCATGCCCTAGCATCTGTATCAACTTCAGGATAATTTTACCAAGAGGCCCGGCATCTGACTGGGACACAGCTGAGTCCGGGGATCCAGCAGACTTCCTGACTGCGGACTCCCTTGGATATTCCTGCCTCCACCTGAAGTACACCAGTAACTGTGTGGTGCTCACCAGATTGTACCCCAGACACCTGTCCACTAATGTCACCCACTGAAGTGTGCATCTCTATTGTTGGGAGGTGGTGGATGATAGCTGTGATACCTCGATGGTGGTCTTCTTGGAGCTCTCCTCCGAGGTGTTCTCTTGGGTGGCGGGCGGGGTGCGCCCGCAGATGGTTCGTCTCCATCAGGTGGAGATCCTGTAGAGAAGAGACATGGGGTCAGCGAGAGGGAGGGATTGTTTTGTCTGTCATTAACAATTCACTTGAGACAGGTCATCTGGGTATGGGGCAATGGATCTTCACCTTTGCGGTGCAGGCCAATCTCACTGTTGGTAACTGCTCTCAACTTGATCAACCCTGCAATCTCCAGGGCCCGCTACCAATAGGGGGTGAGGATTCTGATATCTGGAACCCGCCACCCATTTGGGCCATTTCACAACTCTTATGGGCTAACGTCTCCTGGCGGGGGACAGAGTGGGGACATTGTGAGCCATACGTTTGGTGTATCTTGGGGTGTCTATCACAGGTGTCCTGTGTGGGAACCACAGCTGGACATGGAGGGGTTGTGCTGGTGGGTGCCAGTGTGTGCTGGGGTACAAGCGCAGTGATTGTGGTGAAGGTGCGAGGTGCTTGTTGGGGGTGGGGATGGCAGGCGAAACTGATGCCAGTGGGCCGATGTTAACTTACTCTTGTGGTCATGTGGAGGTTGTTGGTCTTCTTCCTGCACTGTACAGTCCTCCAGGTCACGCTGCCCGAACTGACGGACGCTGCCTCTCCCCCCCCCCCCCCCAAGGCGACACTGGTGGTCCTACTGCTGGACCTCCGACTCCATTGGGGGAACAGGATGTCCCGTCTCACATCTACAGTGTCCAGAAGCCTGGCCAGGTCGGCATCACCAAAGCGAGGAGCAGGTCTGCATGCTGACATGCTTGTGTGCTGACTGAGAGTGATTTGTGAGGAAATGTTTAAAGGCAGCTCCCACTTGTTAGCGGGGGGTACTGCCGAGGTGTGAGTCTGGCGAATCAGACGGAGAGACAGCCAGTAATGACGGTTAGCACATGGGGGTACATTTTCGGCTCTAAATGCTGTTAAATATGGGCCACAATCTCGCCAACGTGGCCATTGGGGAAACACCCTGCCAATTGCGCCCGAGAAATGTTTCTGTTAAATCGACTCAAAAGTTATTTATTCAAGTGCAAGTACCTCGGCGAGACGAAACACAAGAATTCGAATCATTATAATTCTATGTGCTGAGAATACTTTGCTTCTGTAGCTCCAGACGTTTTCCCCCCTCTTGACCAAATTCCAACCATCAGCAAATTGTGGAAATCTTTGCTCGGAGGCCAATTTTAGTCAAAAGAGATGAGCTTGTTATGATCCACATGGAGACTGATAACCTTGACAAAGAGATTTAAATTCCAAGTAACTGACTTAGAGGAATCAAACAAAAGGTTTTAAATTTAAGGCTTTTACGATAATAGACTGAAATTAACGTGAACCAGCACAGAAGGAGGCCGTTCGGCCCATCTTGCCCATGTCAGTCTGAAGACATCCAGGTGCCCTTTATAACCCCACCTTCCTGCACCCAGTCCACAGCCCTGTAACTTCGAGCACTGAAGGGGCAGATCCAGGTGCTTTTTCAAAGAGTTTAGGGTCTCTGCCTCCACCCCTAACTCGGGCAGCGAATTCCAGACTCCCACTACTCTCTGCGTAAAAAAAGTTCTCCCTCATGTCCCCTCTACACCTTCTGCCTCTTATCTTGAATCAATGGCCCCTGGTTCCGGAATTCTCCACCCAGGGAAACAATTTTATCCTCTCCACTCTATCTCTTCCCCTCATTAGTAGACACCTAATGCACTAAACTACAGAAAAGGCTTCCTTTGTTAGTTTATTAACATGACTGCTAACCCCATATCACATTTACACATTTATGCTGCACCCTCCGCCAAATTATACTTTTTACAGGAACTTGTCCAAAGTTAGTTCCAGCTTCCAAAGGACTCACTTTTCCCCATGCTCCTGAGTTATGATTCCTGAGTTATAACATCCAATGCCCTTGAATCGCTTTCTTCCATCCTCTGAGAATTCCCTGAACTGACATCTAGCATCATGGCCCACTCCGGTGGTTCCTTCTCCTGGCCACATCAGGGCAAATCTTCCTTAACTCTCTGCAGGTTCTTTCTCTTTAGCCAGTGGACAGTTTCCCATCAGCATTCTGCAGGGTAGCTAGCCGAGAACAGTCCTTTTCCCTGCTATTCCCTAATATCTGCTGTTCTCCTGTCTCACTCTCTAGCTCAGTGTCCAGGGCTTTTTAATTAGACTACCTGATGTCTGTAAGCCTATCCATGGCAAAGCCTGCTGTTCTATCATTTGTTTTTCAGGATTAAACCTGGTACGTGCATTTCAATAGCACTTGACCTGGGCCCCTTGTCCCCAGGCCACACAGGTTTACCACCGGGCAAAACTGGCAGCAGGTCCCTCTTCCTGGCTTCATTTTATCTTCAGTTAAAGAGATAGTTCAAAATGTGACCATCTTAAAACAAAATGTGACCACCTAGTGGTCATAACAAGCAGTAAAACGTTTTGAGAGTAGTAGAGATTCTGTAGTGAAATTATATCACTCTTTTCGGACAGGCAGTTTTGACTTTGAAAAGCATGGGGCGGGGTTCTCCGGAACGACATGCCGCCACCGGCAGTGGGATTCTCTGTTTCTGCAGCCAGACAATGAAGTTCCCTTTGGGGCCACCCCACACCCTCGGGAAACCTGCAGTCCTGGGTGTGCTGCCAGCGGACTGAAGGATCCCGCCCACGGTTTCTCATGGTACTTGCACACTATTGGTTATCAAGAGGTAGCGAAGAAATATGAAAAAGGTTTACGTGTGGCATCTTTCCTGACTTCAGGAGACCGCAAAGTACTTCATAGCTGCTGAAATAGTTTTGTCGTGTAATCACTGTCGGAAACGCATCAGCTAATTTGCACACACGAACCGCAATGAAGTCATGGCCGGACAGTTCGAGGTGTTGCTTGACCCTGTGCTATACAAGCAAGTCAGCAGGGACCAGCCTGAGAAATAGAATTAATTTCTAGCCCCCTCAGTCAGAACGATTTAACTTCTTGAATAAACACCAATGTGCAAGCGAATATGATTAAGAAACATTATAATTTTTAGGAACAGATTATGCAAAAAAAAGCATGCAGCTTCCTTTACCCAGGAAGCAACCACTAGGGGGAGCTTTAGACAGGTACAACATGTTCTTGATCGCATGTTTTTTCCATAATGTGGATCCTGAAAAAGTACATAGTAAGGGCTTGATTAAGTGAACATACATGATTCTTATGAGGAATATGATAAAAATCATTGATCTTAACAGTGATGTGATTGGGGGAGATTTTCCACATCTTTGGGGGCCGGGACTGACAGAGGGGGCCTGACGTCGCGCCTGATAGTCTCCCCACGTTCAAATGCCCATTCACACCGACGTGAATCATGGCAGGTCTTCCACGATGTGCACCTGGAAGCAGAACCTGCTGGAGTCACACAGGCGAGTACAGCTCCTGAGGCGAGGGTCATGCCCAGGCGCTGTCCCTGGCAATGCCTGCGATGTTGCCTTTGGTGTTCTCTCCTAGCACTGCCCATGCACTGCTGCTTGGGGGGGGGGGTTATTCAACGGGGGTGGGGGTGGTGCCAGGGTTCTGTGGGGTTCTGTAGGGGGTGGGAGTTACGTGTTGTGGTGTCCTGCGTGATCTCCTGAGTTTTAAAATATAGCAGGAATACCCAGCAACGGGCAGCACGGTGACACAGAGGTTAGCATTGCTGCTTCACAGTGCCGAGGTCCTAGGTTCGATCCTGGCTCGGTCACTGTCCCAGAGTTTGCTCATTCTCCCCGTGTTTGCGTGGGTTTCGTCCCCACAACCCAAAGATGTGCAGGGTAGGTGAATTGGTCACCTAAATTGCCCCTTAATTGGAAAAAATGAATTGGTACTCTAAATTTATAAAAAGATTTTTTTTAAAGGAATACCCAGTAACATGGCTGGCAGGCCTCTCTATGCATTTCCCACCTGAGATGACAATTCAAAAAAAATCGGAAACTTCTGCCCATTGACTCTGCTTGGATTTAAATAGTAGACTTGTTGATGATTATTGAAATATAGAGGAACTGGTGTACGCACAGCTCAATATAAAGCAGAGCCTTCATTCCAGTAATCAAAAGTTCTGGATGTATTGACAAGTAATATATTTGCCTCATTGGAATGTTCTTGGCTGTGTTCAAGTCCTCTCTCAAAACTTTTTGTCATCCTGCTATATTAGAAGCATGTCAGCTTTGCACCATAGCAACAGCTGTACTTGCAAAGCAAAAAAACAATTAAAACAAATCAGTAATAAAAAATGCCATCAGTAGTGTGAGATGCTGTTACATCCTCAATTGATTCATCCCTCATGGAAAGATGCTGAGGGTGCGCATACAGCTTGATTGCAGGAGATTAATAGCTGTAATGGCTTAAAGGGCCAGGGCAACCTCAGCTTTTGAAAATGGAGTCACTTCTGATGAATTGCCAGAGCCCACTTATGTGAAACAGCCAAGTGATGCTCACACATTAACTATTCCTCTTACGTATTGAAATTATCCTTAATGTTCTCAGTATTGCTTGCTATTAGTTGTATTCCGGTTTGTTAACATTCAGCAGTGTTTTTCTTTTATTCTCCCCCAGGATATGGGCTTCACTGGCTAGATCAGCATTTGTTACCTATCTCTAATTGCCCTAGAGAACGTGATGGTGAGCTGGGCTTTCTTGAAAAGCTCCTGTCCAAGTCATGTAGGTGCACCCACAGTGCTTTTAAGGAGAGAGCTCCAGGATTTTATTCCAGTGACAGTGAATGGAACAGCAAGATAGTTCCAGGTCAGGATGATGAGTGGCTTGGAGAGGAACGTGCGGGTAGTGGTGTTCCTGTGCTGCCCTTGTCATTCTGGATGGTAAAGGTTGCATGTTTGGAAGGTGCTGTCGAAGGAGCCTTGTGAGTTGCTGCCGTGCATCTTGTAGATGGTACACACTGCTGCCACTGGGTGTCGGTAGAGGGAGTGAATGTTAAAGCTAGTGGATGGGGTATCAGTGAAGCGTTGCCCTGGATGGTGTCCAGTTTCTTGCGTGTTCAATTGGAGCTGTAAGCAAGTGGAGAGTATTCCATTACACTCCTGACTTATACTAATAGAATCCCTACAGTGTAGAAGGAGGCCATTTGGCCCATCGAGTCTACACCGATCCTCTGAAAGAGCACCCTACCCAGGCCCACTGCCCTGTCCTATGCCTGTTATCCCATAACCCGACCTATCCCTGTAACCCCACCTATCCCTGTAACCCCAGAACCCCGCCTAACCTTTGGACGCTAAGGGACAATTTATCATGGTCAATCCCCCTAACCTGCACACCTTTGGACTGTGGGTGGAAACCGGAGCACCTGGAGGAAACCCACACAAACACGGCGAGAATATGCAAACTTCTCACAGTCAGTCACCCGAGGTTGGAATTGAACCCAGGTACCTGGCGCTGTGAGGCAGCAGTGTTAACCACTGTGCCACACTTCTGTCACAAGACTTCTGCCTTGTAGATGGTGGACAGGCTTTGGAAAGTCAGAAGATGAGTTACTCTTTGCAGAATTCCCAGCCTCTGACCTCCTTTGATAGCCACAGTATTTATATGGCAAGTCCAATTCAGTTTCTGGTCAATCATAACCCCATGATGTTGATAGTGCGGGATTCAACAATATTATTGCCATTTAATATCAAGGGCCGATTGTTGGATTCTCTCTTGTTGGAGATGGTCATTGCCTCCCATATATGTGGTGTCGTGTTATTCACCCTGGGGTAACACGGACTGCAACACGATGCCGTGAAATGATCAAGCATACACCAAACATAGGCGTTGGTTCAATAAGATTTATTGAACTTCAGTAACGAAGCACACAGCTGCCTGTGGGTTGACTCTCTACTACTCGAAGTAAACTAACATTAACTATCTAGACCAGGCTAGCTCTGATCCACATGTGGAAGGTGTTGAATGATTTGTACACCCTGACTGTCACTACAGTTGTCACCAGTGGAAAGAGGCAGAGTGCTGATGCCTCATGTGTTTTATAGTTGGAAGCCCCCCTCTGGTGTTCTGTCTGGTGATTGGTCGTGTTCTGTTCTGTATGTTGATTGGCTCACCTGGGTGTCTGTCACTGCCTGCTTTTACCTCATGATGTGCATGGGTGCATATTATGACATGTGGCACATATATTACTTGTCGCTTATCAGCCCAAGCCTAAATGTAGTCCAGGTCTTCTTTCATATGGCATGGACTGCTACGGTACCTGAGGAGTCACAAATGGTGCTGAACATGGAGCAATTATGAGTGAACATCCCCATGTCCGGCCTTATGATGGGCGGAAGATCATTGAAGCAGCTGAAGACGGTTGGGCTTAGGACACTACCCTGAGGAAATTCTACAGCAATGTCCCAATAGTCGACCTCCAACAACCATAACTATATTCCTTTGTGTTAGTTATGACTCCAACCAGCAAAGCGTTTTCTCCTGATTCCTATTGACTTCGGTTTTGCAAAGGCTCCTTGATGTTACACTCAATCAAATGCTGCCTTGATATCAAGGGCAGTCGTTCTCTCCTCACCTCTGAGGTTCAGCTCTTTTGCCCATGTTTGAACCAAGGCTATAATGAGGTCAGGAGCTGAATGACCGTCAAACTGAATGTTAGTAATGATGTAGAGATGCCGGCGTTGGACTGGGGTTAGCACAGTAAGAAGTCTTACAACACCAGGTTAAACTTCAACAGCTTTGTTTTGAATCACTAGCTTTCGGAGTGCAGCTCCTTCCTCAGGTGAATTCACCTGATGAAGGAGCAGTGTTTCGAAAGCTAGTGATTCGAAACAAACCTGTTGGACTTTAACTTGGCGTTGTAAGACTTCTTACTGTGCTAACCCCAGTCCAACGCCGGCATCTCCACATCATAGCTTGGCTAATGGCACAGCAAGGTCTGGAGCACAAACCTTCAGTACTGTGGCTGAAATTAAGTCAGGGCCCACTCTGCAGTATTCAGTGCCTTCAGCTGGTCCTTGATATCAAGTGATGTGAATCAAATGGGCTGGAAACTAGCATCTGTGATGCTGAGGACCTCCGAGGAAGCTGAGATGTGTCATCCATTCAGCACATCTGGCTGAAGATATTTGCAAATGGATCTTGTTTTTTTGCACTGCTTTTCTGGGCTTTCCCATCATTGAGGATGGGGATAGCTGTGGAACCTCCTCCTCTGGTTTGTTGTTTCAATGTCCACCACTGTTTGCAACTGGACGTAACAGGACTGCAGAGTTTCGATCTGATCCATTGGTTGTTGGATTGCTTGTCTCTGTCTATCACTTTTTCCTTCTGTTGTTTGGCACACAAGTGGTCCTGTATTGAAGGTTCACCAGGTTGACATTTCATTTTTATGTATGCCTAGTGCTGTTCCTGGCATCCCTTTGCACTCTTCAGTGAACAACGCTTAGACCTCTGGCTTGATGTAAGTGATAAGGGATATGTAGGGCCATGAGATTAAAGAGTTTGGTAATTCCAGGTTTTTATTAATTTTATTGAATTCATTGAAGAAAAACAAAAAGTGATGATTAATAAGTGGTAATAGTAAATAATGGTAATGCAGTTAACCTAATGTAGTTTAGATTTACAAAGGACCTTTGATAAGGAGCCACATAATACTCATGACTAAGGTCGGAACATGTTGGGCTGAATTTTGGAACTTACCCATAAGACCGGCCCTGATGCCAAAAGCAGAAGATCAACTCACATCTGTGGATGATGGGACTCGGGGTGATATATTCCCAGCGATGGCCAATTAAGAATGGCAGTCCAGCCCCAACACTGACTGGGCCAATCGGTGGGGTATCAGCTCAGCAGCTCAGCAGCACAATGGCTGTGGCCATTGCTGAAACTGCTGTCAATGTGGAGTGGCAGTGAGAAGATGTCAGGCTCTCCTCTCTATACCTTCCCCCATCATTTTTCCAGCCCTCCCTCCTCCTAACTCATCATTAATGAACAAGGAAAATTCAGCTCGCTGAGTCAAGAGACAAGTAACAGAATGAATAGCAAATTGACTCCAAAGCAGAAAACAGATCAGTGGTTGGAGGGACCTACTCAGACTGGTAAAATGTAAAGTGGCGTTCCACAAGGATTAGATCTATTGTTCACCATTTACACAAATTTGAACAAAGATAGCTAAAATATAATTTCAAGACTAAGGGGAGTCACTAATACAGAGGAGGGTTGTGACAAAATCAGGAAGACATTAATAAGTTTGCTGAAAATCGGTCTGTGATTGGCAAATGAACTTTCACATAGATCAATGTGAAGTGATGTGTTTAGTGGGAAGATTAAGTGTCATGTGAGAGTACCTTTAAGAAATGGGTGTTTATAAATGGGTATGTATATAAATATATGTAGTGAGAGTACCTTTAAGAAATGACAGTCAGTTAAAATTGGCAGGCGTAAAGGGAAACGTACAGTTGGATGATAGTGATGAGGATAGTGATAAAGAGCATCATAGTCGAAGGCTTGGTGGGGATCTATTTAAATATGTCCAAGCATTGCCAAGGTTTGATGAGAAGGAGGTAGAAGCCTTTTTCATTTCATGTGAGAAGGTAGCTAAACAACTGAAATGGCCACAGGAGATGCGGGTGTTACTGATTCAAACAAGGCTGGTAGGTAGGGCTCGTGAAGGGTATGCATCACTATCAGAGGAGGTATCTGAGTCATATGAGGAGGTGAAAAAATCCATCTTAGGTGCATATGAACTAATGCCTGAAGCCTACAGACAAAGGTTTAGAAATTTAAGGAATGAATTTGGTCAAACATACATGGAGTTTGAAAGGCTCAAACAGAGTAATTTTGATAGGTGGACAGGGCTTTGAAAATAGACTAAACGTATGAAGCTCTCAGAGAAAGTATACTTTTGGAGGAGTTTAAAAATTCAATTCCTGATGTAGTGCGAACTATGTGGATGAGTAGAGGGCTAAAATTGCGAGGTTCGCAGCAGGAATGGCAGATGATTATGAATTAGTTCATAAATCAAAGCTTGGTTTCCGACATCAGTTTCAGCCTGTGAGGGAAAGAAACTGGGGACATGAGAAATACTCAAGCGGTAAAGATAAAGGTGATCTGATGGGAGATAATAAGGAGAGTGTACCTCAGATTAAAAGAGAAATCCAGGAGGGTGGAAAAGAAATTAAAAATTTCAAATGTTTTCACTGTAATAAACTAGGCCATGTAAAGTCACAGTGTTGGTGGTTGAAGAAAAGCACTGGGAAGGCTGATGTGGTAAAACATGATAAGACATAGGGTTTGTTCAAGTGGTAAAGGAAAGTCCAAGTCAGTAGGGTTTGTTAAAGTGGTAAAGGAAAGCACAAAGTACTGTGGTGGATAAGCCAGTGGAAAATCAGACAACTGAAGTGTTGAAGGACAAATATCCTGGGATTTTTCAGGATTGTGTAGTGACAAGGTCGCAAAGTCACAGGTTAAAACAAGAGGAGAAATCAGAGAGTGAAGATGAAGTTGAAGTGCAATTATCAGAAATGATTTTTGATCAGATGGTTGAAAAAGAACAAGAACAGGTGGAGGATGAGGCGGTTATTTTTAGTTCAGGAAAATTGGCGGAGTTACAACAAAAAGATGTCGAAATAAAACGGATGTATCAGGAAGCAGAGACAGGAAGAGGAATCTGAGTGTTATTACCGTAAAAGTGATGTCTTGATGAGAAAATGGAGACCTTTACATATGCAGAAGGATGAAAAGTGGGCAGAAGTTCATCAAGTAGTATTGCCGGTAGGGTATAGAAAGGAGGTGTTGCAAGTTGCACATGAGGTACCAGTGGGAGGTCATTTGGAATAAGGAAAACTCAAGCTAAAATCCAGAAACATTTTTATTGGCCTGGACTACATAAAGATGTAGTTAAATTTTGTCAATCATGTCACACATATCAAGTGATAGGGAAACCTCAAGCAGTGATAAAACCAGTGCCCTTAATACCCATTCCAGCATTTGAGGAACCTTTTACATGGGTCCTAATTGATTGCGTAGGACCGCTTCCTAAAATGAAAAGTGGGTATCAATATCTTCTGACTATAATGGATGTGTCTGCTACGTTTCCAGAGGCCATTCCAGTATGTAATATTATAGCTACACAGATAGTGGAGGAATTACTTCAATTCTTTACTCGATATGGACTACCCACAGAAATACAATCGGATCAAGGATCAAATTTTACCTCCAGATTGTTCAAAGAAGTTATGGATAATTTAGGAATAAAACAATTTATATCAACTGCGTATGATCCAGAATCGCAGGGAGCATTAGAAAGGTGGCGTCAGACATTAAAGACAATGTTGAGGGCTTATTGTCAAGATTATCCAGAGGATTGGGATAAAGGAATTCCATTCGTACTGTTTGCAATTAGGGATGCACCTAATGAGTCAACCAAATTCAGTCCTTTTGAACTAAGTTTTGGTCATGAGGTAAGAGGACTACTTAAAATGATTAAGGAAAAATTGGTGAGTGAGAAATCGGAAATTATATTATTGGATTACGTGTCAAATTTTCGGAAATGTTTAAATAGAGCAGGTGAATTGGCTAGATAGCATTTAAAAGTTGCACAAAATGTGATGAAACGGGTAGCGGACAAGAAATCCAAACTTCGTAGTTTTGCCTTTGGAGATAAAGTTTTAGTGTTGTTACCAGTAGCAGGGAACCTTTAAAAGCTAGGTTTTGTGGACCTTATCAGATTGAAAGGAAATTAAGTGAGGTGAATTATGTGGTAAGAACGCCAGATAGAAGGAAAACTCACCGAGTGTCATGTGAATATGCTTAAAAGGTACTTTGAAAGGGAAGGAGATATAAAGGAGGAGGTTTTAATGATTCTAACTCAAAGTGACGAACCGAATCCAGATGATTGTGAATTTGACATAGCTCGAATTAAATTGGAAAATGAGGATGTTCTTAAAAATTGGGATAAATTGTTGAGTTACCTTCCAGAGTAAAAACGGACTTACCTGAAAGAGTTATTGATATCACATGGGCAAGTTTGTGGAGATAAATTGGGAAGTACTAAAATGGCTATACATGAACATAGAACATAGAACATTACAGCGCAGTACAGGCCCTTCGGCCCTCGACGTGAAACCACTCTAAAGCCCATCTACACTATACCCTTATCGTCCATATGTCTATCCAATGACCATTTGAATGCCCTTAGTGTAGGCGAGTCCACTACTGTTGCAGGCAGGGCATTCCACGCCCTTACTACTCTCTGAGTAAAGAACCTACCTCTGACATCTGTCTTATATCTATCTCCCCTCAATTTAAAGCTATGTCCCCTCATGCTAGACATCACCATCCGAGGAAAAATTCTCTCACTGTCCACCCTATCCAATCCTCTGATCATCTTGTATGCCTCAATTAAGTCACCTCTTAACCTTCTTCTATCTAACGAAAACAGCCTCAAGTCCCTCAGCCTTTCCTCATAAGATCTTCCCTCCATACCAGGCAACATTCTGGTAAATCTCCTCTGCACCCTTTCCAATGCTTCCACATCCTTCCTATAATGTGCCAACCAGAATTGCACGCAATACTCCAAATGTGGCTGCACCAGAGTTTTGTACAGCTGCAACATGACCTCATGGCTCCGAAACTCAATCCCTCTACCAATAAAAGCTAACACACCGTACGCCTTCTTAACAACCTTCTCAACCTGGGTGGCAACTTTAAGGGATCTATGTACATGGACACCGAGATCTCTCTGCTCATCCACACTGCCAAGAATCTTACCATTAGCCCAGTACTCTGTCTTCCTGTTATTCCTTCCAAAATGAATCACCTCGCACTTTTCTGCATTAAACTCCATTTGCCACCTCTCAGCCCAGCGCTGCAGCTTATCTATGTCCCTCTGTAAATTGTAACATCCTTCCACACTGTCCACAACTCCACCGACTTTAGTGTCATCTGCAAATTTACTCACCCATCCTTCTACGTCCTCCTCCAGGTCATTTATAAAAATTACAAACAGCAGTGGCCCCAAAACAGATCCTTGTGGTACACCACTAATAACTGGACTCCAGTCTGAACATTTCCCATCAACCACCACCCTTTGTCTTTTTCCAGCTTGCCAATTTGTGATCCAAACTGCTAAATCACCCTGAATCCCATGCCTCCGTATTTTCTGCAGTAGCCTACCGTGGGGAACCTTAGCAAACGCTTTACTGAAATCCATATACACCACATCAACTGCTTTACCTTCATCTACCTGTTTGGTCACCTTCTCAAAGAACTCAATAAGGTTTGTGAGGCACGACCTACCCTTCACAAAACCGTGTTGACTATCTCTAATCAAATTATTCCTTTCCAGATGATTATACATCCTATCTCTTATAAACCTTTCCAAGATTTTACCCACAACAGAAGTAAGGCTCACTGGTCTATTGTTACCGGGGTTGTCTCTACTCCCCTTCTTGAGCAAGGGGATAACATTTGCTATCCTCCAGTCTTCTGTCACTATTCCTGTAGACAATGTTGACTTAAAGATCAAAGCCAAAGGTTCAGCAATCTCCTCCCTAGCTTCCCAGTGAATCCTAGGATAAATCCCATCCAGCCCAGGGGCCTTATCTATTTTCACACTTTCCAGAATTGCTAATACCTCCTCCTTATGAACCTCAAGCCCTTCTAGTCTAGCAGCCTGAATCTCAGTATTCTCCTTGACAACATTGTCTTTTTCCTGTGTGAATACTGACGAACAATATTCATTTAGCACCTCGCCTATCTCCTTGGACTCCAAGCACAACTTCCCACTACTGTCCTTGACTGGCCCTACCCTTACCCTAGTCATTCTTTTATTCCTGACATATCTATAGAAAGCTTTAGGGTTATCCTTGATCCTACCTGCCAAAGACTTCTCATGTCCCTTCCTGGTTCTTCTTAGCTCTCTCTTTAGGTCCTTCCTAGCTAACTTGTAACTCTCGATCGCCCTAACTGAACCTTCATGTCTCATCTTTACATAAGCCTCCTACTTCCTCTTAACAAGTGTTTTAACTGCTTTAGTAAACCATGGTTGCCTTGCTCGACCACTTCCTCCCTGCCTGACAGGTACATACTTATCAAGGACACGCAGTAGCTGTTCCTTGAACAAGCTCCACATTTCCATTGTGCCCATCCCCTGCAGTTTTCCTCTCCACCCGATGCATCCTACGTCTTGCCTCATCGCATCATAATTGCCTTTCCCCCAGATATAACTCTTGCCCTGCGGTATATACCTATCCCTTTCCATCACTAAAGTAAATGTAATCGAATTGTGGTCACTATCACCAAAGTGCTCACCTACCTCCAAATCTAACACCTGTCCTGGTTCATTACCCAGTACCAAATCCAATATGGCCTCGCCTCTCATTGGCCTATCTACATACTGTGTCAGGAAACCCTCCTGCACACATTGGACAAAAACGGAGCCATCTAAAGTACTCGAACTATAGCGTTTCCAGTCAATATTTGGAAAGTTAAAGTCCCCCATAACAACTACCCTGTTGCTTTCGCTCCTATCCAGAATCATCTTTGCAATCCTTTCCTCTACATCTCTGGAACTTTTCGGAGGCCTATAGAAGTATTAAAATGGCTATACATGATGTACATGTAGGAAATGCTGTTCCAATCAAACAACATCCATACAGACTTAACCCTTTAAAATTGGCACAGGTTAACAAAGAGATTGAGAGTATGCTTAAAAATGGCATAGTTGAAGTGGGTCGCAGCCAATGGAGCTCACCCATAGTGATGGTACCAAAACCAGACGGTACCCAACGGTTGTGTGTGGACTATAGAAAGGTTAATGCAGTTACAAGGATGGACTCTTATCCTATCCCACGTTTGGAGGATTGCATTGAGAAAGTGGGACAATCAGCTTTTATTTCCAAACCGGATTTACTTAAAGGTTACTGGCAGGTACCTTTATCCGAAAGAGCGAAGGAGATTTCAGCTTTTGTGACTCCAGATGGTATATATCAATTAAAAGTTATGCCACTTGGCATGAAAAACGCACCAGCCACATTTCAACGGTTAACTAACAAAGTCATTTCAGGATTACCCAATTGTGCGGTATACATCGACGATCTGGTAATTTTCAGCCAGACATGGACAGAACATTTGAAACATCTGATGGAGTTATTCGATCGACTTCAGGAGGCGGGTTTGGTGGTAAACCTAGCCAAAAGTGAATTTGGAAAAGCCCAAGTCACTTTCCTTGGCCATACAATTGGACAGGCTCGAATGGTCACATGGGATGTGAAACCAACAGTTATTGAGGAGTTTCCGATACCCTCAAGAAGGGAAATAATGCGATTTCTTGTCATGAGTGGATTTGTTCGAACATTTTTGCAAACGTTTTGTAGCGTGATTGCTCCACTGACGGACATGCTGAAGAAAAGTCAAAATTTTCAGTGGACAGCAGAGTTTCAACAGGCATTTGACTGCCTGAAAGCTGTGATAACCAATGCTCCCCTGTTGGAAAATTACAAGGGACTCTGTTATCAGATTGAACAAAAGTATCTGACTTTAAAGAGAAATGCCGAGGCATAGAGAAATAGTTGGATCATGCAGAGACCTTCTTCTTCAAAGAGACTGTCAATCGAGGTGGATTTCAGTTGGAGGAAGAAGAACAAAAAAAAATCGACTGGATTATTATACCTGTTTGTGTGTGTTGTTTTTTGAATCAAAAAAGTATATTTATTGTGTGCATTTCTCAAAACGATCGTGAAAAGGTGAAAAATGAAACCATCTTGAAGTTGATGGTTTTTTTTTCTTGGGGGGAGGTGTCATGTGAGAGTACCTTTAAGAAATGGGTGTTTATAAATGGGTTTGTAGATAAATATCTGTAGTGAGAGTACCTTTATGAAATGGGTGTTTACTACTGCAGTGATGTCAGAGAGTGGGTGGAACTGGGCTGTCTGTCAGCTTTTTACTTTCATTTTTGAGCAGGCTGAAGGGTCTGTTTTAGTTTCGTTTTCAGTGTTGGAGCTGAAGCCAGACCAAGCAGGTGTACTGCTGTTCTCTCTGCCATCAAAAGACTATCACTTGATCATTTGGTGAATTCAGAATTAGAAATGTTTTCAGTAGTGAATGTAACCCTAATGTGC
Organism: Scyliorhinus torazame; assembly: GCF_047496885.1. NCBI lineage: Eukaryota > Metazoa > Chordata > Chondrichthyes > Carcharhiniformes > Scyliorhinidae > Scyliorhinus > Scyliorhinus torazame. Next base: position 293,607,507 of record NC_092709.1, on the reverse strand, counting down.
TTCTGTTAAAAGGTGTTTCTTAAGTCTTCTGGATGTTAAAAGGACAGCTTACGGATTACTTAGTGTTGTATTATTTGGGGGTTGTATTTGAATTAATGGCTGCTAAGTTGTTCACTGTATATTTTAAAAAGGTTAACTTGAGTTCATAGAATAAACATTGTTTTGTTTAAAAAAAATACTTTTCTATTTCTGCTGTACCACACCTGTAGAGTGGGCCGTGTGCTCCCCATACCACAATCTATTAAAGGTTGTGGGTCAGGTGAACTCCATGATACACTTTGGGGTTCTCTAAACCCTGGCCCATAACATAAGGAAGCCACATACTGCTTGGAAATTAGTCTTTAAATGGTAAGAAGAACAGAGGGATCACCAGTAGAGTTACAGGAGCACAAATCCTGTAGGTTAATAAAGAGGCCATTGATAACACAAAGCACTAGTGTGCATTTCTAGACTGATAGATTTGGAAAGCAGGCGCCCACTTGGGGGTTCAGGCTCGGGATAAGTACCACTCTGTGCTAATTCAGCAAATTTCTTAACAACAGTATCAAAACAATGATCTTTCACTGGGTTTTGGTCGGACTTGGACTAGGAGAATGACCATCTGTGTGTTCACCCACAGAACCCTTTCTGTATTGAAGAGTAAAATACTCTAGATATTGGAAGTCTGAAAAAGCAAATTGGAAATACTCAGCAGGTCAAGGAGTATCTGTGGAGAGAACAAACACATTCAGGTCATGTTTCAGGCTGCTAACCGTGCACCAGAATGTTTACTCTCACTTCCTCTCAGCATAGCTGCTGCCTGCCCCATTTCAATTCCATTGTGCAATGACTCTGAGCAGTTTCAACTCAATTCTTAATAAGTTTGAACATTCATCACCATTGATTCAGCACTAATTGCAACTCTTATTTGGTATAGATGGGCTGATGTGGGAATTGAAAATAATGTCACGCTGAGTTACCTTGACAGCAGGGCTATACCTGACCTCAAGGTACTTGATGTTGGCAATGGCTCCAGGATTTGAGAACATAGAACATAGAAAAATACAGCGCAGTACAGGCCCTTCGGCCCACGATGTTGCACCGAAACAAAAGCCATCTAACCTCCACTATGCCATTATCATCCATATGTTTATCCAATAAACTTTTAAATGCCCTCAATGTTGGCGAGTTCACTACTGTAGCAGGTAGGGCATTCCACGGCCTCACTACTCTTTGCGTAAAGAACCTACCTCTGACCTCTGTCCTATATCTATTACCCCTCAGTTTAAAGTTATGTCCCCTCGTGCCAGCCATTTCCATCCGCGGGAGAAGGCTCTCACTGTCCACCCTATCCAACCCCCTGATCATTTTGTATGCCTCTATTAAGTCTCCTCTTAACCTTCTTCTCTCCAACGAAAACAACCTCAAGTCCATCAGCCTTTCCTCATAAGATTTTCCCTCCATACTAGGCAACATCCTGGTAAATCTCCTCTGCACCCGCTCCAAAGCCTCCACGTCCGTCCTATAATGCGGTGACCAGAACTGTACGCAATACTCCAAATGCGGCCATAACAGAGTTCTGTACAGCTGCAACATGACCTCCCGACTCCGGAACTCAATCCCTCTACCAATAAAGGCCAACACTCCATAGGCCTTCTTCACAACCCCATCAACCTGGGTGGCAACTTTCAGGGATCTATGTACATGGACACCTAGATCCCTCTGCTCATCCACACTTTCAAGAACTTTACCATTAGCCAAATATTCCGCATTCCTGTTATTCCTTCCAAAGTGAATCACCTCACACTTCTCTACATTAAACTCCATTTGCCACCTCTCAGCCCAGCTCTGCAGCTTATCTATATCCCTCTGTAACCTTCTACATCCTTCCACACTATCGACACCACCACCGACTTTAGTATCGTCTGCAAATTTACTGACTCACCCTTCTGCGCCTTCCTCTAGGTCATTGATAAAAATGACAAACAGCAACGGCCCCAGAACAGATCCTTGTGGTACTCCACTTGTGACTGTACTCCATTCTGAACATTTCCCATCAACCACCACCCTCTGTCTTCTTTCAGCTAGCCAATTTCTGATCCACATCTCTAAATCACCCTCAATCCCCAGCCTCCGTATTTTCTGCAATAGCCTACCGTGGGGAACCTTATCAAACGCTTTGCTGAAATCCATATACACCACATCAACTGCTCTACCCTCATCTACCTGTTCAGACACCTTCTCAAAGAACTCAATAAGGTTTGTGAGGCATGACCTACCCTTCACAAAGCCATGCTGACTATCCCAGATCATATTATTCCTATCTAGATGATTATAAATCTTGTCTCTTATAATCCCCTCCAAGACTTCACCCACTACAGACGTGAGGCTCACCGGTCTATAGTTGCCGGGGTTGTCTCTGCTCCCCTTTTTGAACAAAGGGACCACATTTGCTGTCCCCCAGTCCTCTGGCATTATTCCTGTAGCCAATGATGACATAAAAATCAAAGCCAAAGGTCCAGCAATCTCTTCCCTGGCCTCCCAGAGAATCCTAGGATAAATCCCATCAGGTCCCGGGGACTTATCTATTTTCAGCCTGTCCATAATTGCCAACACCTCTTCCCTACGTACCTCAATGCCATCTATTCTATTAGCCTGGGGCTCAGCATTCTCCTCCACAACATTATCTTTTTCCTGAGTGAATACTGACGAAAAATATTCATTTAGTATCTCGCCTATCTCTTCAGACTCCACACACAATTTCCCATCCCTGTCCTTGACTGGTCCTACTCTTTCCCTAGTCATTCGCTTATTCCTGACATACCTATAGAAAGCTTTTGGGTTTTCCTTGATCCTTCCTGCCAAATACTTCTCATGTCCCCTCCTTGCTCGTCTTAGCTCTGTCTTTAGATCCTTCCTCGCTACCTTGTAACTATCCATCGCCCCAACTGAAACTTCACACCTCATCTTCACATAGGCCTCCTTCTTCCTCTTAACAAGAGATTCCACTTCCTTGGTAAACCACGGTTCCCTCACTCGACGCCTTCCTCCCTGCCTGACCGGTACATACTTTCCAAGAACACGCAGTAGCTGATCCTTGAACAAGCCCCACTTATCCAGTGTGCCCAACACTTGCAGCCTACTTCTCCACCTTATCCCCCCCCCAAGTCACGTCTAATGGCATCATAATTGCCCTTCCCCCAGCTATAACACTTGCCCTGCGGTGTATACTTATCCCTTTTCATCATTAACGTAAACGTCACCAAATTGTGGTCACTGTCCCCAAAGTGCTCTCCTACCTCCAAATCCAACACCTGGCCTGGTTCATTACCCAAAACCAAATCCAACGTGGCCTCGCCTCTTGTTGGCCTGTCAACATATTGTTTCAGGAAACCCTCCTGCACACACTGTACAAAAAACGACCCATCTATTGTACTCGAACTATATCTTTTCCAGTCAATATTTGGAAAGTTAAAGTCTCCCATAATAACTACCCTGTTACTTTCGCTCTTATCCAGAATAATCTTCGCCATCCTTTCCTCTACATCCCTAGAACTATTAGGAGGCCTATAAAAAACTCCCAACAGGGTGACCTCTCCTTTCCTGTTTCTAACTTCAGCCCATACTACCTCGGAAGAAGAGTCCCCATCTAGCATCCTCTCCGCCACCGTAATACTGCTCTTGACTAGCAGCGCCACACCTCCCCCTCTTTTGCCTCCTTCTCTGAGCTTACTAAAACACCTAAACCCCGGAACCTGCAACATCCATTCCTGTCCCTGCGCTATCCATGTCTCCGAAATGGCCACAACATCGAAGTCCCAGGTACCAACCCATGCTACCAGTTCCCCTACCTTGTTTTGTATACTCCTGGCATTGAAGTAGACACACTTCAAACCACCTACCTGAACACTGGCCCCCTCCTGCGACGTCAAATCTGTGCTCCTGACCTCTATACTCTCATTCTCCCTTACCCTAAAACTACAATCCAGGTTCCCATGCCCCTGCTGCATTAGTTTAAACCCCCCCAAAGAGCACTAAAAAATCTCCCCCCCAGGATATTTGTGCCCCTCAGGTTCAGATGTAGACCATCCTGTCTGTAGAGGTCCCACCTTCCCCAGAAAGAGCCCCAGTTATCCAGAAATCTGAATCCCTCCCGCCTGCACCATCCCTGTAGCCACGTGTTTAAATGCTCTCTCTCCCTATTCCTCATCTCACTATCACGTGGCACGGGCAACAACCCAGAGATAACAACTCTGTTTCTTCTAGTTCTGAGCTTCCATCCTAGCTCCCTGAAAACCTGCCTGACATCCTTGTCCCCTTTCCTACCTATGTCGTTAGTGCCAATGTGGACCACGACTTGGGGCTGCTCCCCCTCCCCCCTAAGGACCCGGAAAACACGATCCGAGACATCACGTACCCTTGCACCTGGGAGGCAACATACCAAACGTGAGTCTCTCACACTCCCACAAAATCTCCTATCTGTGCCCCTGACTATCGAGTCCCCAATTACTAATGCTCTGCTCCTCTCCCCCCTTCCCTCCTGAGCAACAGGGACAGACTCCGTGCCAGAGGCCCGTACCCCATGGCTTACCCCTGGTAATTCGTCCCCCCCACAAGTATCCAAAGCGGTATACTTGTTTCTCAGGGGAACGACCGCAGGGGATCCCTGCACTGACTGCTTTTTCCCAGTCCCTCTTACGGTTACCCACCTACCTCCAATCTTTGGTGTAACTAATTCCCTGAAGCTGCTATCTATGACCCCTTCTGCCTCCCGAATGATCCGAAGTTCTTCCAACTCCAGCTCCAGTTCCCTAACTCGGTCTTGGAGGAGCTGGAGATGGCAGCACTTCCTGCGGGTAAAATCAGCAGGGACACTAACTGCATCCCTCACCTCAAACATCCTGCAGGAGGAACATTGCACTCCCTTCCGTGCCATTCCTCTAACTTTCTACCAAGATCTGGCTAACAACTAAATTAAATTTTTTATAAAAAATAATAATAATATAATAAAATATGGTACTTACCTCAGACCAATGGGTTTTATTATTAGGTTAGAGGAGGAGGGCGGGTGGGAGACACTACACGTGTAGCGTCTCGGGTTTCCTCTCCACCAGACTTTATTGGTGAGGGTCTTCCCAGACGTCCGCGGGTCGACTCCCTGTTCCCGCCTAAAACACTAATTTAAAAAAAAATTCTCAGCTCCTGCTGAAATTGACTAACCAGCCAGCTCCACTCCCGCCGAAATCGACTGGCCTGCCCCTGCAAAGACAAGTGCTTTTAAAGGACAGACTTACCTCCCAGCAGCCACTTCCGCACTGCTCCCGCTGAAACTGACTCACCAGCTGTTCTCCCGCTGAAATCGACTGGCCTGCCCCTGCAAAGACAAGTGCTTTTAAAGGACAGACTTACCTCCCAGCAGCCACTTCCGCACTGCTCCCGCTGAAACTGACTCACCAGCTGTTCTCCCGCCGAAATCGACTAGCCTGCCCCTGCAAAGACAAGTGCTTTTAAAGGACAGACTTACCTCCCAGCAGCCACTTCCGCACTGCTCCCGCTGAAACTGACTCACCAGCTGTTCTCCCGCCGAAATCGACTATTCCATTTTTCAATGCTGACATTCCTCTCTGTAAAAAGCACAACATTCATTAAAAAAAAAAAATATTTCAGAGTTCCAACTATTTCTGTTCTTTACTTGAAGCATGAGATTGGATTATTATTTCTATACTTACTCAATGATCTTTGGTATAGTTACAGAACCCTACATAGTTCTGCTCATGCTTAATTAGAAGCTGTGCTGTTTTATGAGCTGGGGTATAATCTGCTGTGTAAAATCAAACTTAGTTCTCCGTCCCTTTAAGCTCAGTAGATATCAATGCTGTGAGTTCTTTCAATGAATGTTCGGGGTCAGCTATAAATTAGAATGATGATCAAAACTGTGATTAACAGGTCAGTTTTGAGGTTGGAAGAGATGGTTGAACCAATGTGTCCTCAGAGAGTGGAAGCTGAAATGCACTTCAACCTTATTTTGCTAACAGAAAATGAGTGCAGGAAGAATATTGTGTAAATTGGCCCACTTGTAAGAATCAAGATTTCAAAGTTATTCCACATAGACACAGGGCTTGAAGCTTTACCATGATCTGCTGTATATATTGAAAAAGATGACGACCTGGAGATACAGGGCTGGGAGTCAACCAAGAGGAAGAACATCTAAATAGGTGTGGGAGAATAATTTTCCCTAAACTTGAACAAATTTGACTGTGATGAGCTGTGACTGAGAAATATTACTTAGAAACTTTGCAGGAAGTTTGGATGTTGCATGTTCAATGGAAATGTAATTTATTATAGATCAGGAGTAAAATAACCCTTTCCTTGATGTCCAGGGAAATTATTTTATCTTATCATTTTTTAAAATGTGTTTATGGGATGTGAACATCACTGGCTGGGCCAGCGTTTATTGCCAATGCCTGTGGGCATTTAGGGGTCAACCGCATTGCTGTGGATCTGGATCCACATGCAGGCCAGATCAGGTAAGGATGGCAGACATCATCCCTAAAGAGACATTAGTGAACCAGATATTTTTTTTGGATAGACAATGGTTTCATGGCATTATTAGATTTTTAATTCCAGATTTTTATTGAATTCACATTTCAACCCCCTGCTGTGGTGAGATTGTAACCTGGGTTCGCAGAGCTTTACCATGGGTATCTGGATTACTAGCCCAGTGACAATGCCACTACGCGACTACCTCCCCACTGCCATGGAAGGAATAAGTGCTATAAATTGGTTGAGCGTGATATTGGAATTGAAAGAGTTAAGATTGAACAAGATTCAGAGTGGCACGATTTTGTTAAGCGTGATGTATCCCGAATACCACATTGTGGAGGAGTTGAGGAATACCCTTGGAGGACACAGCTGAGCACTGGGTAGAGGAGATTACCCCCTGCATGCTAGTTCAAGACCTTCCAGTCCTGAAGCTAGACGTGCTTTGATGGAGGGTACTGGGACTGACAGAGGTTGATGACATTTCTTTCCCTTTTCATCTTGATGGGATCAGAATGGAACATTCATATCACTTTTTGTCACATGAATGTTATGCAGATGAGTTGAATGTCAAACTACATTTCTATTCCTTCTTGTATTTTCCAGTTCCATCATGAAATATCTTTGAAAATAATGATGAGAAAGGAGTTTTTTATTTTTTTTATCCCAAAAGAATATCAATGGATCAGAATCCTATAAAGCAATCAAAGCAATCATCGTGGGAACTATCCAATAATCAAAGGGGGTCAGTCAATGCAATGGGAGATGAAAATAAAAATGAACCTAAAGAGGATAACTTTTATATTTACAGCTCAGCTGTCGAGTCAGATTATGTTTGACTGTGGATTAGAGGAACATTCAGCGACTGGACATATATTTATTTTTCTTGGTTAGTTGATAACTGATTATTTAACGGTACATAACGGTGATGTTAAAAAGAGATTAAGAATATAAACCATGTAGAAGGAGGCCATTTGGCACAACAGCCCTGCTCATAATTCATATGAATGTTCCACTGGAGTTTCGAAGAGTGACTTGATGGAAGTATATAGAATCGTGAATGATCTTCACAATTAGTGACAAGGAAAGGATGTATCCTCTTGTTAGTGAGTGGAGAACTAGGGGGCACCATTTTGAAATTATGGGTCACCATTTTAGAGATGAGGAGAAATCTTTTTTCTTAGAGGGCTGTGCAACTTTGACACTCTCTGCCATTGAATATTTTTACGGAGGAAGTAGATAGGTTCTTATTAGGCAAGGGAATCAGAGGTTGCTTTGGAAGAGTGTTGAAATTAATCTCACTCCACCGTACTTCTCACATGGCCCTGTGATCGGCTTCTCCAGTTTGGGCAGAGGATTGAAATGTCTTTCTTTGTCTTTGATTGATCAGATAAGATGTAGATGGATGCCTCCAAATTCACTGAGTGCTCTGTCTGCATGATCACAGTAAGCGGGTGAAGCCAATGAGTTTTCCGAGATTATTTCTATCTTGTAGTTCTTCCCCCACCTCCTTCAGGACATGATCTATAATCCATGCTGACCATGTCAGCACTTCAATGAGACCTGATTTAAGCGGATTAGACTTGGAGGAATGTACTGCTGCCTCTGGGTAAAATTTGACAGTCGATCAACACCATTTGTGCTGAGTATTTTAAAGGGTAATTCAGACACATTTTAAACTTGCATTAGATTTATGCTCAAATCACTTTTGTCCTCAGTTCCTTATAGATCCAGCTTGATTGCCAAAAGAAAATATTCCGGGGAGCCAGTGGTGTAACAATGCTTTATGCCGTGCTGTGGCCCTTACAATGATATTTGTCATTCACGACTCATTTAGTAATCAATCTTTATTGATTGGTGTCTCTTTATTTTTGATTGCTTCTTACGCTTCAATACTATTCTCAGCAGCAGCATTATGGTAGTGTAGTGGTAATGTAACTAGATTCGAAATTTGGAACCGAGTTTAAATCCCATTTTTTTCATTTATTTATTTGTTTGCATGATGTCGGTGTGGTTTCTAGGACCAGTATTTATTGTTCTTGAGAAGGTGGTGGTGAATCACCATCCTGAACTGCTGCAGTCCACCCAAAAGGTACTCCCCCACAGTGCTGTTGGGTAAGGAGTTCCAGCATTTTGTCCCCGTAACAATGAAGGAATGGTGATATACCTCAAAGTCAGGATAGTGTGTGACACAGAGGGGACCTTGCAGGTGGAAATACGCATACCTGTGCAGTTAAGACGCATATAGCTTTTAGTTGTCAGTGCTACGAACTTTCATCAGCACAATAAACTGTAGCATACAAAGCAGTTAGGCTATAATCAGATCAGCCATGGTCTTGTTGAATAGTGGAGCAGGCTCGATGGGCCGAGTGACCTATCCCTGCTCATAATTCATATGAATGTCCCACTGGAGTTTAGAAGAGTGACTTGATGGAAGTATATAAAATCGTGAATGATCTTGACAATTAGTGACAAGGAAAGGATGTATCCTCTTGTTAGTGAGTGGAGAACTAGGGGGCACCATTTTAAAATTATGAGTCACCCTTTTAGAGATGAGGAGAAATCTTTTTTCTTAGAGGGCTGTGCAACTTTGACACTCTCTGCCTCAGAAGGCAGTGGAGGTGGGGTCATTGAATATTTTTATGGAGGAAGTAGATAGGTTCTTATTAGGCAAGGGAATCAGAGATTATTGGGGGTAGATGGGGACATGGAATTCGAAACACAAACAGATCAGCCATGATCTTATTGAATGGATGAGCAGCCTTGAAGGGCCGAATGGTCTACTCCCAATCCTATTTCGTATATTGGTAGTGTTCCCATACCCCTGCTGCCCTTGTCCTTCTAGGTGCAAGAGGTCAGGATTTGTGAGAAACCACCTCCACATCACTAACCTCGCTTTTCTCTCCAAAGTCCGCAAACATGTTGTCACGTCTCAAACTTGGGCCCATCTTTTCTGAAACTCCTTGTTTGGATTCCTCCACTCAGGGTTCTGTCCTGCCACAGGACAGTAACCATTCCCATCAAAGACAAAAATGTAACAATGACAAAGGTATATTATCCCCCCATGTCTTTCTTGCTCTGTCTTCAAGGATTGACATGGTTGATCATACCTTACCCTTCCAAGGTGTGTCCTCTGTTGCCCTGCTGGGCAACTGTTCCCACCTGGTTCCATTCTTAGCTATCTAATCATAGCCAGAAAATCACTGGGAATGTCATCTCTCCCTGCTACCGCCCCATTGCCTCTAAGGACTTATCCTTGGTCCCCTTCTATTTCTCATCTACTTGTTTTCTTTCAATTCTTTCACCGGATATGGGTATCACTGGCTAGGCCAGCATTTATTGCCTGTACTTATATGCCCTTGAGAAATTGAGCAGCTTTCTTGAATACGTGCAGTCCATGAGGTGTAGATACACTCAGAGTGCTATCAGGAAGGGAGTTCCAAGATTTTCACCCAGCGACAGTGAAAGAACGGTAATATAGTTCCAAGTCTTGGAGGGGAGATTGCAGGGGATAATGTCACCATACATAGTTGGCCCATGTCCTTCTAGGTGGTTGAGGCTATGGGTTTGGAAGAAGCCGTCAAAGGAACCTTGGTGAGTTGCTGCAGTGCATCTTGTAGATGGTACAGTGTTGTCACTGTGTGTTGGTGGTGGAGGATGTGAATGTTGAAGGTGCCAATCTTTTTTCAATTCATTTACGGGGTGTGGGCGTCGCTGGTTGGCCAGCATTCAGATGAGCAGAAATTCCTCCGAATGAGAAAACTAAATCCATTGTCTTCGATCCTTCATCATCAAGTCCATTGCTTTCCATGACTACAGGGTGAACCACACTGTTCATAACCTTAGTATTATATCTGAGCCTGAGATAATCACCTCCAACAACATATCCGTGCCATCACTAAGACTGCCAATTCCACTTTCATAGTATTGCCTGACTTCACACCACTACTGAAATTCTCATCCATGCTTTGTCACCTTAGGACCTGTGTATTCTATCACATTTCAACGTTTCCTCACACATTCTATCCTCTGTAAACTTGAGGTCATCCAAAACTCTGTTGCGACATCCTAACTTACACCAAGTCCTGTTCACCCAACATCCCTGTACTCGCTGACATGCGTTGTCTCCCAATTAAGCAATGCAGTTAAAAATTCTCATCCTTGCTTTCAAAAATCCCTTAATGGAATCTGCCCTTTCCTATCTCTGTAATTTTCTCCAGCCCAACATCCCTCTCTGCACTCCTCTAATTCTGCCTTCTTGAGCATCCGAAGTTTAATCACTCCACCTTTGGTGGCTGTTCTTTCAGATGCTTGGGTCCTAACCTCTAGAATTCTCTCCCTCTACCTCTCTATTTCTCCATCTCACTTTCCTCCTTAAAACCTATCTCTTTTACCAATTTGGTCACCTGCCCTAAAATCACCCCAAGTGACTGAGCATCTTAGTTTGTTTTCTGATGTACCTGTAAAGCACCTTGGTACATTTTATTATGAAAAAGCCATTGTAAAACACAGCACAAATCCTTCGACATATTTCAAGATCTGGCGGCGGATGAGTTACGTCAATTACTTTTGCTGGGAGTCTGTTCCACAAATTCTCAACAACTTAAATTTATTACTTGTATAAGATCATGCCACGTCGACACTTCCTTCAAGATTTATTCTTCTGATAATCTATGTACAAAGACAAAAAAACTCACTGAACAAATATGAAATAAATAGAGCATAATAGATGCTGGCCATTGTGATATTGATTTCCATTTCAGAAGCGAGAAAGATTCCGAATCATGAAGACTGCAGGGTGCCCAGGCTAATGTTCTTTTTCAATCACAAAATACAAATTGAAATCACCGATGATTGTAAGCTGCTCTATTATATCTTTTATTTAAAGGTTAGCAATCTAACATTTCCTCTTCATCTTTGCTTCATGATCATTCTTGTGTTTTGAAGTGAGTGTCAGCATTATTGCCTCTCTGTAGCCACACTCGGAGCATTTCACAATGACGCGCACTTGAACCTTTGTGGCCAAGAAGTTTGCATTAGTGTGCAGATAAGTCTCACCTTTCTGCTGGTTGCCGAGGAGCTGAGTGAAATATGTTTAAGAACATCAAAGACAGGGAATGAGAAAAGACCATTATCACATGCAGCGATATAAGTGCACAATGAGTGGATTTCAAATGGCAAAACGAGACTTAGAAATGACCCAGGAGTAATAGTAGACTCATCACTATTTGGATCCAGACACTGTGCCAAATCAATTGAAAAAGCCAAATGATTTTGGAATATAGCCAGAACAGTAGATTTTTACTCCAGGGAATTATACTATGAGGTTGATTTTGAGCCCGCACTAGCCGTGCGCCGGATAGGCGACACGGTGGAAACATTTGGAGGATTAGGAAACGTGATTCTCTCTGGATTTTAAATTTTTCCGGCCCTGCCCTGCTGGCGACGTCACGAGGTTCACGCTGACAAAGGGTGGGATCTTAATTTAAATAGACTTTAATGAATTTAAGTATTATTAATGGACCCCGCCACATAATTTCCCCCTTCACTAAGTATTCATATGTCACATCGGCGAGGTTTACAACAGGGTTGGCCAAATGAGAATCAGCCGAGGAGATCCCTCTGGAGGCGCAGAGGTCATTATAGCTCCCAGGAGGGGATGGGTGTGGGGTGAGGAGAAGGACTTGGCCGAGCACCAGCACATGTTCGCATTGCCAGCTTGGCACTGTGCCAACCTAAAAGTGCCAACCTGTGCCAGGCAGCAGACCCTAGTGGGGGCCCCATTGGGGGGGGGTTCCGTTAATATGTGGGGTGAGGAGCGGGAGGGTGCATTGCGGGGTGGGGAATGCCAGCAATTGTTGGTGGAGGGGGGTGCAGGAATGCAGATGATGATTGTCGGGTGAGTGGGGAGGGGATCGTGGTAGGAGCTGATGGGCCGTTAGGAACCAGTTTTGATCGGGGCACCCTTTAAAGATTGCACCCTGATCTCACTGGAGCCACTTGCCAGCTCTATCAGGCCCCCCGCTACCAGAATGATGGCGTAAGCCCCGCCCACTCATTTTTGTTTTCAAAATCTGGAGAGAAAACTGAGCTGGGACTCTCCGCGCCCACGCCGGGTTGGAGAATTGGCGGGGGTTGCGGAAATTCCCACCACGCCGCTCCGATGCCGGACGCCGGAGAATCGGTGCCAATTGCGCCCGCACAGTCGCCGCGGTGTCGGTCGGGGGCCGCTGAAATAGGCCCCCATGGCGATTCTCCACGGGAGACTGGCCGAACTCCTGCCGGTGTGGTTTACATCTGGTACCACCCGGCGGGAGCTCGGACCTGCAGGCGCGATGGCAGTCCTGGTGGGGGGGGCGGGTGGAATCTGACTCCGGGGGGGGGGCCTCAGCGGTGGCCAGGCCCGCGATCGGGGGCCACCGATCAGTGGGCCATCGCGATCTGGGATGGGACATAGCTTCCTCCGCACAGGCCCGCTGTGTGGTCCGCCATGTCGGCGGCGCCCGCGCCGAGTTGGGCCACCGCGCGCATGTGCGGACCCGCTTGCGGCCGCCGTGCGCATGCGCGGCTGCGCGGTCTGGACAGCAGGGCCCCGTCGGCAGCCAGAGCTGCGGGACGCACGACGGGGCCCTGCTAGCCCCCAGGAAAACGGAGAATCACCCCGGACTTTCGAGGAAAAAGTCCGGAGTGATTCTCGCCCGTTTTCCGGCGGGCGTGGGGAATTAGTCCCCAAAAGGGAGAATCCCGGCCCGCGTCTTTGCAACTGGGGTGTTACACATCAGTTTTCAGTCTGAGCCTGACACATTGCCAAAATCTGGTAAGATTCCACCCTATCTCTCTGCAATCAAGCGATAGACTGCATTACAAAATGTCCATGACGTGAAAACAAAGGTCACATACTGGCATTTTTGAACTTCAGTTACGAAAATTAGTGAGTTGATTCTCTGGCCTCCCCATGGCGTGTTTCCCGGTGTCAGGAGGCGGTGGCTTGTCGGCATTGGTCGGTAGCGGGATCTTCTGGCCCCGCAACTGTCAATGGGATTTTCTATTGAATCCACCCCATGCCGCCTGAAATCACATGGCGGAGGAGCGGCGGCGGGACCGGATCATCCGTCTGACATGAACTGCCGGAAGATCTCGCCTTAGATATTTCACAGAATACACCATTGTGCATCAGCATGGACCATAGAACAAAGTCTAACAAGAGACTGCAATTCTCATATTTCTATTCACTGTAATGGGCTTGATCAGGATGGGTGAGAAACATTATGCAGCACTGATGTATACAACACTTAGTGGGAATAGAAGCTTGGAAGATACGATTTTAAATTGGGAAAAACAAACATTTTTTTTTTTGCTTCTGAAGTTCTGATATGAAAATAATTATTCTTTCCAAAGACCCTATCACAAAAAGTCTGAAAAGTTATTTAGTGCAATACTACCAGGATTATTTATTAAAAATGCTGCATTTCTCATTTTGTGTAGTAACTATAAAACATTCTTATTGTCTTAGTTTGAAATGGGTAATTTCATTATCCTGCACCCAGAACTGTGTGGAACATATCATGGAAATATGGCTACAATACTCTAAACCTATCTTCAAACCATAGTTCTTTGCCAGCATTATGAAAGTGTTCAATTATTCTCAACGAAATTCAATGGGCAGGATTCTCCCATGCCGCGATGTTTGGGAGAATTGTCGGTCGCGCCGATTTTTCACGCGACGCCGTCCTGCCATTCTCCCAACCGGCGAGAACGGCGTCATCGAGGTCGGCGCCGCGCCTGTCAGAGAATCGCCCGAGGTGGACTCCCACTATTCAGCGGCCCCAGGTCATGCCGTCGCCGTTCACCCCTGCTAAATAAATTTGTCAGCCAGTCGTGCTCGGAGGCAGCATGTTGTGGCGTCCATGGCCGGTGCTGGCGGGTTTTGGGGAATGGTGCTGCCATGCTCGGGTAGGGGAGGAGGGTGGGGGAAGGGGAGGGGTTTTGGGGAAGGATGCTGCCATGCTCGGGGGGGGGGATTAGGGTTAGGAGGAGGGAGGGGGGGGATGAGGGGGGAGGAGGGGGAAGGAGATGGTAGGGGGGCAGAGGAGGGGGGAAGGGTGCAGTCATGTCCGGGGGGGGTGCGGCGGGGGTGTCAGGGCGGGGGGCCTCCATGTTCCGGGAGGGGGTCGGGATGGGTGGGGAGGGTTTTCCACGGGAGCGACATGCCAGCCGGCCTGCCATGGCAGGACCTTGGGTGCGCCCAGCCCCCCCCCCCCCCCCACACACACACACACAGGAGCCGTAACACCCAACCCCCGTGAGGGCATGGCCAGCCCACGGTGGCGCAATGAGGAGGGACGGGGTAAACTGGGCGGTGGACGGAGACTGTGGGCAGGGGTTAGGGTGCCTGCGTGTCTGTAGCGAGACCAGGCAACCGGGAAACACATGTATCCCATGGCACCTGGCTGTCGACGTGTCAAAGCGCCATTGTTAAACATGTTGTATCTCCCTCCCCCCCCCCCCCCCCAACCCCCCCACTCCTGCAGTTTGTCTTGTTTGCGCACCAGCCAATGATGTTTGCCGCCGTGGCGGGAGCCGCTGCCCTGCTGATGGCCCTTCGGCAGCGCCACGCAGGCGGCTCAGAGCAGCTGCGGCAGCGGCTGCTGCAGCAGAGGGACTGGCTGCAGAGGGCCCGTGCCACACGCTCAGGCTGCAGGCCCGCCCGCCTGACAGGTGCAGGAGGAGGCGGAGGGCGTCGATGACCACCACATCGTCGGGGATGCACAGGACGAGGATTCTGATCTTGTTGGGGCGCAGGGGGAGGAGGAGGAGCAGGTGGTGGTACCAAGGCGCCGGAGGCGCCCCATGAGGCCGTGAGTATACAGTCACCGCATGTCGTTCGAGGACCTGGTAGACAGAGCATGCAGGAGGAGACTCCAAATGAGTAGAGAGACCGTCGCACATATATGCCACCTCATGGCACACCTGGCACCACGTGGAGCGGGGGGAGGACATGCTATCCCGGTGACCGGGCAGCGGGATTCGCCTCCGTGGTCAGGATACCGATGGTCCAGGGGGTGATTGATGGGCTGCACATCGCCATGCGTCTACCATCGGAGAACAGGGACGTGTTCATGAACAGAAAGGGGACCTACTCCATGAACATTCAGGTGGTCTGTGACCACCGCATGCAGATCATGCACATGTGTGCCCAGTACCCCGGCAGTGTGCATGATGCCTTTATACTGGCACAATCTTACATCCCCGCCATGTTCGAAGGCCCCCCCCCACCATCTATGGGGCTGGTTGCCGGGCGACAGGGGTTACCCATTGTGGTCGTGGCTGATGATGCCTATACGGAGGCCACAGACCAATGCGGAGACCCGCTACAATGAGGCCCATGCAGCAACCAAGGGTATTATGGCGAGGTGCTTTGGCCTCTTGAAGATGCAACTCAGGTTCCTGGACCGCTTTGGAGGGGCCCTCCAGTACCATTCAGAGAGGGTCGGTCGCATAGTTGTTGTCTGCTGCGTGCTGCACAACATAGCCCCGCAGAGGGCCGATGTCCTGGAGGAGGAGGCACAGGGGGAGCCTGATGAGGGCGACACATCTGCACATGAGAAGGAGGAGGAGGATAGGGGGGGTGGGCATAGACACGACATGGGGGCTGGATATGGCCGGGGGGCTGCAGGACGCCACCGGCTTGGCGAGTGAGCACGCGAGGTGTTGATTGCCGCATGTTTCATGAACTAGGGGGAGGGCATCGCTGAGCAAGGCACTTGCACCACCGTTCCGCCCAAACGCACCACCCAGCACCCACCACCTCCCGCACCATCCGACAACCCTAGCTCCCACACCACCATTTTCACAGCACCTTACACCTGCGGCACAACGGGATGGTCTCACACAATTGCTGTGTAAGCGGGTGTGATCAGTGCCATGTTGAATGATGACAACCCGCTCTGCGATGAGCTGTGAGCTCCGGATCGCTGGACAATGTCTGACTCATGGCCATATCTGAACCCTCCACCTGGGTGGTCCCTGTATGCGTCACGGACACTTCATCACATGGCCATGTGGGGTAGCTGGCGTCGGTGTGCCGAGGACGACGGGGAGTTGGGGGGGGTGGGTGTGGGGGGACACACACCCGGCCTCACCGTTGTACCGAACTTCGACCTCAGCGCACTGGGTCCCCTTCACGACCCCTCAGGCACCGGACATAGCACAGAGGCATCTAGGTTTGGTGTAACAGTGACTTTAATCGTGACATTCACATACAAGTGCCCTAGCCCCTATAACTAAGCTGTGCCCTGCACCCGTGCCAACTTACTACATGTCTAACTTCTTTGCCTTACGGGCCCTACCACTGCGTCTTGGTGTTTCCCCAGACGGTACAGCAGGAGTGGAGGCGGACTGCTGAGACTCCTGCCCTGCAACGTGGCTCCCCGTCGGCACGCGTTTCCTGAGGCGGCCCGGCTTGGATGGGCCAGGCTGCTCGGCGGGCGTGGTGCCATCCTATTCTGCCCGCTGCCCACCAGATGCACCAAGGACGGAACAGGGGGAGTCCGAGTGTTCCGGGACCTCCCTTGCTGGAGTAAGCGGGATGGGTTCAGAACCCCCTCCTCCATCGGGGAGCCCAGTGGCCCCCGGGCCTTACTATGGGACGGTGGTGCAAGCGGAGACAAGCGCCGTGGCATTACCGACACCTGCCGCTGCCTATCCTGGAGATCCGCTGTGGCATTGACCAGGGTCTGAACGTTCGCAGCGATGGAGCCCAGGGAGTGCACCATCCCTGTCAGGGACTGTGCAACCTCCCGCTGGGCTTGTGCAACGCCATCCAGCACATGCGCAAGGCCACCGATGCTCTCAGCGATGGCCTGCTGGAACTGGGCCATGGCCTGCGGAGACTGGGCCATGGTCTGCTGAGACTTGGCCAGACCCCGGAGCATGGCGGCAATGTCCAGCTGGCTCTGGGACACGGCTGCCTGTGAGAGGGCAGCCCTGAACTTGGCCACGGATGACGTGTGCACATGAAGCCCCACCCCTTGCAGAACCTGACCCATGACCGAAACCGTTGCCCCCATTGCCTCCACCGCGGATGCCACCCGTGCGGTGTCGGCCTGGGTGGCAGCCATGACCGGCACCACTCCCTGCTCCTGGACTCCTCCAACTGCATCTGCAGATGCCGGAAGACGGCCGTCATCCCGTTGTCCACTCCCTGGGTTCCCAAATGCATCGGGTCTGAGGGTGGGTCTCGTAAGTCCAGGAACCCGGGAACCGTCTGGTCGGCAGCTGGGTGCTGGGCCTGGGCTGCCTCCGACTATCCAGCCCCTCGGCTGCTCCTACCTCCACCTGCTGTACCGGTTCGGCTGTGTTGTGCGCACTAGTCAGTGTCCCAGAAGCCTCGTCACTAATGTTCCCAACCGAGGTGAGTGTATCTGCGATAGTGGAGGGTGTGGGTGACAGCAGTGACGCAAGGTCCATGTCCTCATCGGACCCCAGGTCTGGGGTCTCCTGGGTCGAGCCTTGGACCGATGGACGTTGTCCCCGGCCCATGTGAGGTGCCGTGTCCAGTCTGTCCATCATCTTTCTGACCGTCCTCAGTGCATCACTGTCCAGAGTCCTTGTCCTCTGTCCATCACTGTCCTGGCTCTCCGTCCTCTCTTCATCCGTCTCATGGCCGTCAGTGTCCTGACTGTCCGTCCTGTGTTCGTCAGTGTCGTTTCTGTCGGTCCGCTGTGCAACCGCTTCCTGTGCCCTGGCCTCGGAAGAGGGCCCGCCTGTCCATCTTCCTTCCCCTCCCTGGCATGTGTCCCGGTGGGCGGATGAACTTTGACCTGGACGGCGGGGGCTTCTCCGAGACGTTCCGGGACGATCGGCTGCTGGCCCTGGAATACACAATAAAGCATGTATCGTCAGACGCGCGGAGTCAGATGTGAGCGGGTGAAGGGGGCTGTCATGATATGCAGACACACACATAATGATATACAGGCTGGCATAGACAAGCAGCTAATGGACCATAAGACCATAAAACATAGGAGTGGAAGTAAGGCCATTCGGCCCATCGAGTCCACTCCGCCATTCAATCATGGCTGATTTCAACTCCATTTACCCGCTCTCTCTCCATAGCCCTTAATTTCTCGAGAAATCAAGAATTTATCAACTTCTGTCTTAAAGACACTCAACGTCCCGGCCTCCACCGCCCTCTGTGGCAATGCATTCCACAGACCCACCACTCTCTGGCTGAAGAAATCTCTCCTCATCTCTGTTCTAAAGTGACTCCCTTTTATTCTAAGGCTGTGCCCCTGGGTCCTAGTCTCCCCTGCTAATGGAAACAACTTCCCTACATCCACCCTATCTAAGCCATTTACTATCTTGTAAGTTTCTATTAGATCTCCCCTCTACCTCCTAAACTCCAATGAATATAATCCCAGGATCCTCAGACATTCATCATATGTTAGGCCTACCATTCCTGGGATCATCCGTGTGAATCTCCGCTGGACCCGCTCCAGTGCCAGTATGTCCTTCCTGAGGTGTGGGGCCCAAAATTGCTCACAGTATTCTAAATGGGGCCTAACTAATGCTTTATAAAGCTTCAGAAGTACATCCCTGCTTTTATATTCCAAGCCTCTTGAGATGAATGACAACATTGCATTTGCTTTCTTAATTACGGACTCAACCTGCAAGTTTATCTTCAGAGAATCCTGGACTAGGACTCCCAAGTCCCTTTGCACTTCAGCATTATGAATTTTGTCACCGTTTAGAAAATAGTCCATGCCTTTATTATTTTTTCCAAAGTGCAAGACCTCGCACTTTCCGGGACGATCGGCTGCTGGCCCTGGAATACACAATAAAGCATGTATCGTTAGACGCGCGGAGTCAGATGTGAGCGGGTGAAGGGGGCTGTCCTGATATGCAGACACACACATAATGATATACAGGCTGGCATAGACAAGCAGCTAATGGACACAGAGAATAGGACATGACCAGTAAGCAGGCAGGTCACTCAGGGGTGGGATCTGACTATAAAAGACACAAAGCACTCACACTCCACCTCTTTCCACTGATGAACATCTAGAGAGTCAGTCAAGGGTGTTGTTACAATCTCACACCTCCAGCACGTGGCTAAGAGCTGGTCTGGTTCAGTCAGACAGAGTAACCACACTTAAGTTAGCAGAGAGTCGAACTCACAGAGAACTGTGCTAACTGTGCTATTAGTTCAATATATCTGATTGAACAAACTTCAAGGTCTGGAGTATCTTTTCGATCCAAGCTGCATCCAGTGTTATACCAGTGTACCTAACACGACATGATACCAGGAGACTACTAATTTAAGGTGGCTTACCTCAGTCCGTTCATTGACGACCAGCAAATGTATCCCGGCACCATGGAGAAGATCCAGGCTCCTCACCAGCTCAGGACCTCTGGCAATCTCAATGCCAACTGGCGGACATTCAAGCAAAAGTTTCTGCTGTACATCGCAGCCTCAGACCTCAAGTGTGAGTCTGATGCAAGAAAGATTGTGCTTCTCTTCTCAACAGTGGGTGATCAACCCATCCAACTCTTCAACTCGTTTAACTTCACCGAAGGCCAGGACAAGACACAGTTTCAGACCATCCTGGACAAGTTCGATAGTCACTGTGAAGTGGACACCAATGAAATCTTCGAGCACCACATATTCAAACAACGTCTTCAAGGTAAAGATGAATCTTTCAATGCCTTCTTAACGAATCTCCGCCTGCTAGCGCTGTCCTGCAACTTTGGTGACATTGCTGAATCCATGATCAGAGACCAAATCGTTTTTGGAGTTCACGTTTTGAAGCAGCTCATAAAAATCAAGCATATGACCCTGCCAGTCGCGATTGAAACATGTACAGCGCATGAGCACCAAAAAAATCGGTATTCCCAATACAAATCGGCTGAAAATGAGAAACTTGCCTCCCACGAGGCAGTGAGTGTGCAGGCCACCTCTCGGATGCAGTACCTCAGCATTGAAGACAGCGGCCATCTCGCGCGCTTTTCCCAGAGCCCCACGCATGCGCGATGCGAACGGGATAACAAAGCGGCTGACACCCACACTGCACAGGTGCAGATGTCTGCCGACCGCACTGCACATGTGCGACGACGTACACCGCGTCACGACGCCGGCGTCATGACGTGCCCGAACTGCGGCAACGCCCACTTAAAGGGACACTGCCCAGCAAGAGGCAGGCGATATTTAAACTGTGGGAAGTCTGGACACTATGCAGCCTTGTGCAGGTCTGCACTGCCAGTCAGAGGCCAGCGCTCCCAATTCCGACGCCGGCGCGTCCAGAATGTGCAACGACGATTACAGGATTCTGACCCTGGCAGTACACCGAATCCAGAGGACGAATGCCTGGAGTCCGCCTAATGAGTGGGCATCATTACCACACGTGAACATGCCACACCTAACTCATCTCGCATTCAGTCCATTCTCGCTGTGGATTCGGAGGACGAATGGCGTGCGGTGATGCAGGTCAACTGCTGCTCCATCCAGTTCAAGCTGGACACAAGTGCTTCTGCCAATCTCCTCTCACAGGCACACCTCAAACGCATCAAGAAGCCCCCCAAGGTCCTTCCAGCAGCTTGCCAGCTCCTGGACTATAACGGTAATGCCATCACGGCATTGGGGTTCTGCCATTTACTCGTCTCCAACCAGAGCACCCATGCACGGCTAAGGTTTGAAATTGTCAAGCCGGACAGGGCATCCCTACTGGGCGCGCATGCCTGCAAAAAGCTAAACCTGGTGCAGCGGGTTTATTCAACGACATCCTCCAACGTGCGACATCCTCTAACGTGGATCGTCAAGCTGGCATTGACGACATCCTCGCTCCATGTCCAGATGTGTTTGACGGGATGGGCACTTTGCCATATCGGTACAAGATCCTACTGCGACCCGATGCCAAGCCCGTGGTCTATGCACCACGCTGGGTGCTGGCTCCGCTGAAGGAGTGCCTGAGGGAACAGCTCAAGGAGCTGCAGTAGCAGTGGATCATTTCCAGGGTAACTGAACCGACTGACTGGGTCAGCTCGATGGTATGTGTTAAAAAACCCTCTGGAGACCTGCGCATCTGCATTGATCCCAAGGATCGCAACCAGAATATAATGCGTGAACTCTACCCCATCCCGAAGCGGGAGGAACTCACGAGTAAGATGGCACATGCAAGGTTTTTCACAAAGTTAGATGCGTCACATGGATTCTCGCAAATCCAGCTGAATGAGTCCAGCAGAAGGCTCTGCACCGTCAACACACCGTTTGGCAGGTATTGCTATAACTGTATGCCGTTCGGCATTGTCTCGGCATCGGAGATATTTCATTGCATCATGAAGCAGATGATGGAGGGCATCGACGGGATTCGTGCGTACGTGGACGACGTCATCATATGGTCCACGACCCCTGAAGAGTATGTTTCCTGTCTCCAGCAGGTATTCCGCCATGTCCACGCCAATGGCCTGTAGCTGAACAGGGCCAAATGTTGCTTTGGCATGTCGGCACTCAAGTTCCTCGGAGACCAAATGTCTCAGTAGGACGTGTGCCCCGACACAGACAAGGTCAAGGCCATCGCCGGCATGAAGGTGCCGGAAGACAAGAAGGCGGTATTGCGCATCCTGGACATGGTCAATTTTCTGGGCAAGTTCATCCCAAACATGGCCTCACACACCACGGCCCTACAAAACCTAGTGACGAAGTCCACTACCTTCGAGTGGAAGGCGACCCATCAGGCAGAGTGGTTGGAGCTGAAAGCCAAGCTCACCACTGCACCCGTATTGGCATTTTTCGACCCAGACAGGGAAACAAAAATCCCGACAGATGCGAGCCAGGATGGCATCGGTGCAGTCCTGCTGCAACGCGATGACACCTCATCCTGGGCACCGGTTGCCTACACATCAAGGGCAATGATGCCCACCGAACAAAGGTATGCACAAATCGAGAAGGAATGCCTCGGCCTCCTCACTGGCATTCTCAAGTTTCACGACTATGTCTACGGCCGGCCGACATTCACAGTCGAGGCGGATCACAGGCCCCTGGTCCACATTATCCACAAGGACCTTAATGACATGACGCCTCGGTTGCAGCGCATCCTCCTCAAACTCAGAAGGTACGACTTTGACCTGGTCTACATGCCTGGCAAGGAGCTCATCATTGCCGATACACTGTCCCGCTCCATTGCCGTGCCTAGTGAACCACTGAACATCATCCGGCAAATTGAGTCACAGGTGCAGCTGTGTGCTAGCACCCTCCCGGCATCTGATGAGAAGGTGATTCGTATCCGTGAGGAGACAGCCAAAGACCCCCTCCTGCAGCGTGTTATGCAATACCTAGCCAATGGCTGGCAAAAAGGGCAGTGCCCTCAATTTTTCAATGTAAAGGATGACCTGACGATGGTTGATGGTATCCTCCTCAAACTGGACTGGATTGGAATTCCACACAATCTCCAGAGCTTGGTGCTCCGTCAAATCCATGAGGGCCATCTGGGTGTGGAAAAGTGCAGACGCAGAGCCAGACAGGCTGTCTCCTGGCCCGGGATTAGCCAGGACATCGCGAACATGGTCCTTAACTGTGAACGCGGACATGGTCCTTAACTGTCAACGCTTACAGCCACCGCAGAGTAGGGAGACACTTCAGCAGCATGAAATCGAAACCTCTCCGTGGTCCACGGTTAGCATCGATCTCTTTCACGCAAATGGTCATGATTACGTGTTAATCATTGATTATTTTTCCAATTACCCTGAAGTTGTGAAGCTCTCAGACCTCACATCTCGGACCGTCATCGAGGCCTGTAAGGAGACATTCTCCAGGCATGGTATCCCACTCACTGTCATGAGTGACAATGGCCCGTGCTTCAGCAGCCATGAATGGTCTCTGTTTGCCCAGTCGTATCAGTTCAAACACGTCACTTCCAGCCCACACTATCCGCAGTCAAACGGAAAAGTTGAGAAAGGGGTGCACAGAGTGAAGCAGCTCATCTGCAAGGCTGCGGATTCTGCGTCTGACATTCACCTTGCGCTGCTTGCGTACAGGGCGACCCAACTGTCCACTGGCATGTCGCCGGCTCAACTCTCGATGAACAGGGACCTGCGAACGACACTTCCAGCCATACACTTGCCCAACTTGGATCACCTCCCAGTGCTGCAGAAGGTGCAGCAACTCCGAAACCAGAAAAAGCAGGGCTATGATGCTTATGCCACCGATTTTCCCGTGTTATCCCCTGTTTTCACATGTACGTATGTTCACATCCACTGCATGTATATATGTTGATATTGGCCTATTCTTGTAAATATGTTCACATATGTCATCCAAACATTAAAAAAAAGGGAAGATGTCATGATATGCAGACACACACATAATGGTGTACGGGCAGGCATAGACAAGCAGCCAATGGACACAGAGAACAGGACATGTCCAATGAGCAGACAGGACACTCAGGGGTGGGATCTGTCTATAAAAGACATGAGGCACTCACACTCCGCCTCTTTCCACTGATGAACATCTAGAGAGCCAGTCAAGGGTGTTGTTACAATCTCACACCTCCACCACGTGGCTAAGAGCTACTCTGGTTCAGTCAGACAGAGTAACCACACTTAAGTTAGCAGAGGGTCGAACTCACAGAGAACTGTGCTAACTGTGCTATTAGTTCAATAAACCTGATTGAACTAACTTTAAGGTCTGGAGTGTCTTTTTGATTCAAGCTGCATCCAGTTGCAGCCAGTGTTATACCAGTGTACCTAACACGGCAGGGGCAGTGTGAGGGGGTGGAGAGTGAGGGTGAGGGTTAGGGGGTGAAGGGGGCAGTGTGAGTGGGGGTTAGGGGGTGGAGGGGCAGTGTGAAGGGGTGGAGTGTGGGGGGGGGGGTTAGGGGGTGGAGGGGGCAGTGTGAGGGGGAGGTGAGGGGCTGAGGGAGTGTAGCCAGGCGGGGGAGTCTCACTTCGTACTGCGCCTCCGGTCTGGCATGGCGCTACCTCCTGGGTGGCGGCTTCCCCAGCGAGGTCCAGAGCCCTCTGCTCATGGACGGTGAGGGGTTGCAGCACAGGTTCTTGCACGCTCACGATGGTTGTGGGCTGTCTTGTCCTGCGGGCGGGGGAAAGCATCAGGGTTAGGCGGTCAGCAGCAAGACGTGCAGATGTTGGCAACATTATGACTGAGGGGGGGGCACTGGGCACCACGCCATGGCAGCTCGCAAGGGTTATATGGTGCCCATGTGGGTCGGGTGCAACGTGGTGCCCCCCCCTCCTGCATGGGCGCGACACATGGTGGGGGGGAGGGAGGGGTGAGGTGTGGCCCGGGTGAACTCTCGGGGTACTTACCCTGGCAGCCCTCGTGAGGTCGTGGAGCTTCCCTGGTCTCCAGAGGGGGGGGTGTGCCCCACAGCGTTGATGGCGATGCCCACTTCACACCAGCTGAGCTTGACTGTGCTGGCCGGGTACCAGTGGCCACGTCTTGGGCTCAGGATCACCCTGCGCTCTTCAACTGGGTCCAGCAATGCCTCCAGGTCTTTGTCCCGGAACCTGGGAGTGGCACGGTGGGGCTCAGCCATCTCTCTCTGTGCGGGGCCTGTGCGGGGATCGCGCACATTAAATGATGCGGCGTGGCGTCATCCGGGCGTCGCGCAATGACGACACTGCTCTGGTGCCACGCCCGCCGCGTTTCTTGCGGCCCCGCTGCTGGCCCCTTTTCGGGGTCTGAATCGATGCTGCCCGCGGCCCGTTCGCGCCGTCGTGAAACGCAACGGCGTTCACGACAGCGCGGACACTCTGACTCGCCATCGGAGAATCCCGCTCAATGATTTTAGTTTAACTTTAGACTTTTGGCCTTAAGGAATTAGCAAGTAAAATGTCCAGGTAAATGGACACAAAAGGCGGTATTCTCCTCTACCCGGCGGGGCGGGCAGTACCGGCGCCGAGGAGTGGCGTGAACCACTCCGGCGTTGGGCCGCCCGGAAGGTGCAGAATCCTCCGCATCTTCAGGGGCTAGGCCTGCGCCGGCGGTGTTGGTGCCGCGCCAGCCGGCCCAGAAGGGCTTGGCACCATGACAACCGGCGCCGACGGGCCTCCGCCAGCCGACACGAGTTGGCGCATGCGCAGGAGCGCCAGCGTGTTCTGGTGTCATCCCAGCGCATGCACAGGGGGGTTCTTCTCCGCGCCTGCCATGGCGGAGGTTGACAGCAACCAGCGCGGAGGGAAAGAGTGCCTCCACAGCACAGGCCCGCCCACGGATCGGTGGGCCCCGATCGTGGGCCAGGACACCATGGGGGCACCCCCCAGGGCCAGATCCCCCCCGAGGACCCTACAGGCCCGTAGAGCCAAGTCCCGCCGGTACGGACCTGGTTTGATTTACACCGGCGGGACCAGCCGAAAACGGGTGGCCGCTCGGCCCATCGTGGGGCGGAGAATCGCCGGGTGGGCCGCTGCCTACGGCCGCTGACCGGCGCGGCACAATTCCCGCCCCCGCCAAAACCCTGGTGCCGGAGAGTTTGGCAGCCAGCGGCGGGGCGAGATTCACGTCGCCCCCCGGCGATTCTCCAAAC
This sequence comes from Scyliorhinus torazame, assembly GCF_047496885.1. Classification (NCBI taxonomy): domain Eukaryota; kingdom Metazoa; phylum Chordata; class Chondrichthyes; order Carcharhiniformes; family Scyliorhinidae; genus Scyliorhinus; species Scyliorhinus torazame. Next base: position 293,581,456 of record NC_092709.1, on the reverse strand, counting down.
CGGCGGGAGGTCGGGTAATCCCGCCCAAGGTATTCAGGTTACATAGGCATGGCATAGATTCAAAGAGACATATCCACTTTGTAAACTGCGGACAGGGAAGAGGGAATGTGGAAATTTTTCTCCAAATCACTTCCCACCCTGACTTGAATCATTTCGCCATTCCTTCAATATCACTGGTTCAGAAACCTGGACGTTCCCCTCTAATAATGCTGTTAGTGTAACTACATTAGGAGCTGGTTTAGCACACTGGGCTAAATAGCTGGCTTTGAAAGCAGACCAAGGCAGGCCAGCAGCACGGTTCAATTCCCGCAACAGTCTCCCCGAACAGGCGCCGGAATGTGGCGACTAGGGGCTTTTCACAGTAACTTCATTTGAAGCCTACTTGTGACAATAAGCGATTTTCATTTCATTTTCATTTTCATGACATGGAGTTCAGTAGTTCAAGAAGCCAGCTCACTCAAAGGCAATTAGGGATGCACAATAAATGCTGGCCTTGCCATCGGAGTACACATCCCAAAATAATCCCAATTGCAAAAAAAGAAATGCTTTCTTTGAGAAGTATGCACCTAGTCCCATTTCACTGCTTCTTCCCTGCGCTTTAAAAAATTTATTTTCGTCAAATATTTATCCACTTTAAAAAAGGTTAATGGGGGTGATTCTCCAGCCCCGCTCGCACAGGCATAAATTGCATTATGGCCAGAGACTCTCGCGGGAGGGTCTGAATGCAATTTGCGTCGGTGTGAACTCATTTTGAAATTCTTCCCACCCTCAGCTGGTGACGTAATCCAGTTCATGTCCTCGCTGGCTGTGAGCCAGATTAGAATATTTAAATTCCAATTTAATTATGCAGAATCGTCTTTAAGCTGGCAATTCACCGGGCCACTTCAATTCTCACTCCGGTGTTTACACCGGTGTCAGCACTTGAAAATGAATGGTTGATGATTGTTTTTCTTACTGGAGGAAGGTTTATAGTGGAGTTCCCCATGGGACAGTGTTGGGACCCTTGCTCTTCCTGACATCCCGTAATGACCAAGACCTTACTGTAGAGGGCACAATTTCAATATTTGTGGATCATACAACACATGGAAGCATTGTGAACCATGAGGAGGATGGTGTGTAGAACTTCAAGAGGACTACACAAGTTGGTGGAATGGGCAGACAGGTGGCAGATGTTGGTCAATGCAGAAAAGTTTGAGGTGATTAATTTTGGTGGAAAGAACATGGAGAGATAGTACAAAATAAAGGACACAACTTTAAAGGGGAAGAAGGAGTAGAGGGACCTGGGAATATAGGTATAATAAATCATTGAATGTGGCAGGGCAATTGGCGAGAGCACTGGATAAAGCATAGAGCACCCTAGGCTTTATTCATAGGGCATCGAGTACAAGAGCAAGGAAGTTATGTTGAATTTGAATATGTCAATAGTTCACCTTCAGCTGGAGTATTGTGGCCAGTTCTGGGTGTTTCACTTTAGGAAGGATGTGAAGGCATTTGAGAGGGGCCCGAAAAGATTCACTGCAATGATTCCACAGATGAGGAACTTCAGTTATAAAGATAGACTGGAAAAGTTAGGACTGTTTTCATTACTGAAGACTGAGAGGAGATTTAATAGAGGTATTCAAAATCACGAGGTCCGGATAGAGTAGAGAGGGAGAAACTATCTACACTTGTAAAAGGCTTGAGAATGAAAAGGCACAGATTTAAAGTAATTGACAAAAGAAACAATTGTGATATGAAGAGAAACCTTTTTGCACAGTGAGTGGCTAGGGTTTGGAATGCACTGTATGAGAGTGTGGTGGAGGCAGGTTCAAATGAAGCATTCTAAATGGAATTAGACTGTTATCTGAAAAAGAAGAATGTGCAGGGTTACAACGAGAAGGCAGGACAATGTTATTAGATCAGTTTATCATTCGGAGAGCTGGTGGAGTCACGAGGGGTCAAATGGCTTCCTTCTGCACTGTAACAGTTCTGTGATTGTGAACAGGTTAGTTCCAATATTTTGGGTGTTGGCATGTACATTGACAACACTTCAAAGGGACATATGCTTTACCTGACCACCACCTCTCTTGACATCTCCATTGTTGCTAAATTATCAGTCTTTATCAACATCCAGTATGGGATGAGCAGAAATTTCCTCTAATTAAATATTGGGAAAGTTGAAGCCATTGCTTTTTGGTCCCCACTCCAAACAACGTTCCTTAGTTACCATCTCTTCCCCCCCATCCTGGCAACAGTCTGAGATTAAGCCAGTCTGTTCACAAATTTGATGTCACACCTTACCCAAGATGATATTCTGACCTCATATTTGTACCATCAGTAGGACCACCTATTTCCACTTCCATAGTATTGCCGAACTTTACCCCATCTCAGCTAATCTGCTTCACTACTTCACTACTTGAAAACTCCAATGCACTTTTGGCTGGTCTCCAATGTCCTGCTTTGGGTCTTGAACCTAGAGTTAATGGCTCAGAGGCAGGACACTGCACTACATCACAAGATCTATTCTTCCTCCTTAAAACATATCTCTTTGACCAAGCTTTTGGTCATCTAGCATAACGGGCACGATGCCGAGAAACACCATCCTATCTATCAAGATTCTGATTCTATCCGGGCTTCAGTGGGGGACACCACAATGAGGCCACACTTAGTCCAGTTTCCTGCATCAAGGAGCTCCGCTCGTCGGAATTCCTCAGTGCAGGAGGAGATCGGGATGTGCCATTATTAAATGGCGTCCTGATCTCTCTATCACCCCCAACCAGACCGCCAAACACCCCCCCAAAGGCCCAGCTCACCTATAAGAGCATGCCCCTCGCATCTGCACAGAGCACCCCAGGCCCGATCCCCATCGCGGGAAAATTGCCACCCTGACAGTGCCCCGGCCAGCTGGCAGTTCCACCTGTGCACCTTTGCAGTGCCAAGCTGGCAACCAAGTGGCACTGCCAGGGTAGAAGGTGCCCGGGTGGCACCATCAGTGATAAGGTGCCACCCTATCCAGAAAGCAAGCAGCTGTGGACCTCCGGTCCCCTAGGAGACTCCCATGAGTACCGTTCCGTCTGGTCCCCGCTTGTGGGTACCACACTGAATGGTGTTTGCCTGAGGTTTCCGCAGCAAAGGGATTCCGAGGGTAGATCATGGATCGTGTTTGGCAGTGACCTATTTAAATCCTTGTTGAATTGGGCTGGAAAACCCACCAGCGGGAGGCTGGAAAATCTCACCCCATGTCTTTCGAATTCTGAAAAAATGTGAATTGAATGTGGAAGCCGGGGAATAGAGCTAAGAAATATAACTATGAGTTGAGCAATCTACAATCTACTTGCGTTGTAGCACCTATGCAAGACTGCCTCAGGAAACCATGAATGGCTCTACTCTATTCCCCATTTCATCAGTCTTATAGTTCAGGTGCATGGCTTAAAAGATTATACAACATGAAATTGAATTAGTGGATGGAAACTTCAAGAAGGCGATCTGGGAATCTAAGCAGACACATTATGACAGACTTTCCTCTTTTGCAGTTTGTGGGAAAGTAATTGCTTGGGCTGGGAGGAATATTGAGTGGGAAGGATCATAATCCTGCTTTTCTGTCCATGAGTTCAAGTGGATGAAAATTCAGTCAGGTTCCTTCATGGTTGCAAAGCTCCCCTCGCCATCTGCTCTGTTCCAATATATAATCTGCCATTGGACTCTAATGAAGTCAGATACAAAACTGGCTTTATGCAGTCCCAGGTTTGACACTGCATTGTAATTAATATAATATGGGCTGGATGTTATGAACTCAGTAGACACCAGTAACACTTTTCTAAAAGTAAAAGAAATCCAAATTCCCAGTTATTCACTAATAGAGTGAAGCCACAAGATTTCATGATTTAAAACAGAAGGTTATTTTACTGTACAAGAGTCAAACAAAGAACACACTAATTACTATCTTAGTGAATGATCCATACTGTAAAATTCAAAGTTAACATTAGTTAAACATGAACTAACAGGCAAATTGTGGTTGATTATAAACTATAAATTGCACATTAAATGGCATCTAAAACTGAGACAGATCTTAAGAATTGGCTCGAAAGTCCACTATCATATATGTATGATATCAATCTTAGTCACAAAGTCGTTCGAAGCTCTGTCTTCCTCATGAAGGATTTCAACTCTTAACTCAATCCTTAGTCAAGTGGAGTGTGCGACCAACCCGAATTGTGCGAGCACAGTCTTTACCAAAAATAGCATACATCTGCAAATGTTGTTCAACTCTGTTCATGATGGTCTGGATAGGCCATATGTTTGGTGGCTGACCCACCACCTTCTCGCCCAATTGCAACCCTATCTCCATAATTCAAGGGGTGTCGGAAGGCACCAACTAGCAGCCCTTCCCTTAGGTCTAGTGAGGCCTTTAAGTGACCAATTATTTCCCATCAAGGCTTTCAATCCACCTCCACTGCCAAAAATTGCATGGTAAGAAGTCTTACAACACCAGGTTAAAGTCCAACAGGTTTGTTTCAAACACTAGCTTTCGGAGCACTGCTACTTCCTCAGGACTTGCCTCACTCCAGATGCCCTTGATGATCTCCATGAGCCTCTTTGCAGTCCCATCAACACCCACCACTGAATTCTGGTGTTGCTAGGACTGCCTGAGGTTCCAGCCAATCAAATTGGCTGACAGTTCTTCAGTGTGGGACTTCCTTCCACTGAGGGGCACAAGTCCCACTCTCAGGTACTGCAGGAAATTCGGAACGTGTTCTCACTGTAGGATCACATGCCAAGATGGTTGTCAATTTGCAGTCCGTTTGATCAGCTAAAATTTTATGCAGTGCTGAAGAAGTCATATTGGACTGAAAATGTCAACTCTCTTTCTCTCTTCATAGATGCTGCCAGACTTGCTGCCTTTTCCCAGCACTTTCTGTTTTTAGTATCTGCTGTATTTTGCTTTCATCAAAATGCATGCAGCATTATTCCTTTGACAGAGTTCTCTGCTGAAAGTATTTGTGTATTCTCAGTGAGGAATCAGAAAGTTGGACTGAATGGGTCTTTTTCTGATTGGCTGTCAGTGACTCGTGGGGTACCGCAGGGATCAGTGCTAGGACTACAACTGTTCACATTATGTATTAATGAGTTGGAAGAGGGAACTAAATATAAGGGGCTGAATTCTCCATTTCAACGGCTAAGTGCCGGCTCAAGCAGAGAATTCCCGGGTGTTTTACAACCCAAAAATTAGCGCCAAACTCTCACCGATTCCTGGACTGGTGAGGGGCTAGCAGCATGTACACGGCGACGACCTGCAGCGGTCGCACGAACCAGACCTGCCATCCGTGACCCCTCAGGCCACCACCCACCAGTCCCCCCAGCCCTTGTGGAAGCCCCCCCAGCCCTTGTGGAAGCCCCCCCCGGCAAGCGGCACAGATCCCGGCCAAGTGTGGCGCTGCTGGACACAGTCCACAGCTGCCACGCCAGGTTCCCAACTGTTGAGACCACACGTCCCCTGTGCAGTTGTGAGCTCAGCCCATCGTGGGTGGAGCATTGCGGGAGGGCCTGCCGATGACGCGCCAACGGCGGTTCAACGGCGTGCAGCGTACAACGTGATTGTGCCATTTCCGAGGGGGTGGAGCATGGCTGATTGTTGTGAGACCGGCGGCGGCCCCGATTTGGACCTCGGAGTGGATTCTCCGCCCGATCGCCGATTACGATATCGGCGTCGGGCAACGGAGAATCCCGCCCATGATCTGCAAATTTGCAGATGATACAAATGATTGGGTGGGAGGGTGAGCTGTGAGGAGGATGCAGAGATACTTCATAGGGATTTGGACAGGCTGAGTGAGTGAGCACATGCATGGCAGATGCAGTATAATGTGGATAAATGTGAGGTTATCCACTTTGATAGCAAAAATAGGAAGGCAGATTAGTATTTGAATGGGTGTAAATTGAGAGAGGTGGATACTCAGTGAGACCATGATGTCCTCGTGCATCAGTCGCTGAAAATAAGCAGGTCCAGCAGGCAGTAAAGAAGGCAAATGGTATGTTGGCCTTCATAGTGAGAGAATTTGAGTATAGAAATAGAGATGTTTTATTGCAATTGTATAGGGCATTGGGGAGGCTACACCTGGAGTATTTTATGCGTTTTGGTGTCCTTATCTGAGGAAGGATGGTCTTGCTATGGAGGGAGTACAGCAAAGGTTTACTAGGCTGATTCCTGGGATGGCAGGACTGTCATATGAGGAGAGACTAAGTCAGTTAAGATTATATTCATTGGAGTTTAGAAGAGTGAGAGGGGATCTCATAGGAACTTAAAAAATTCTGCAGGATTAGACAGAGCAGCTTCAGAAAGCACATTCCCTATGGTGGGAGAGTCCAGAACTAGTGGTCATATTTTGAGGATGGGGTAAACGTTTTAGGACTGTGGTGAGGAGAAATGTCTTCACCCAGAGAGTGGTGAATCTGTGGAATTCGAGACCACAGGATGTTGTTGAGGCCAAAACGTTGTGTAATTTCAAGAAGGAATTAGATATAGCCCTTGGGGCTAACCTTTGAGAATTTGGATAAACAAAATTGCATCTGTGACTTTAAAATAATTTGATTTTTATGTCTCCCTGATCTTTGAATAACTGGATGCCACGAGTAGTTGTTTTAACACTGATGAGAAATAATAACATGTTTCTAAGGGGCTACAATGATGTCTTGACTGGGTAAACTGCAGCTCAACTAATTTATCAAAAGTAATTGCCTTAAAATGTTCCATATCATTTTCATTTGTACCTTTTCTTCATGGAAGGATTACTCAACAGCAAAGCTAGCTCAGTTGAGACTACACCAGTACTTATACAATTACTTCTGTAAGGGCCCTTCCTGGTCATTTCCTTATTTCCCCTTTTTTTTGCTGTTATCATTTTGATCCACGAGGCTTAATGGACATGTATCTTTAAGCCAATCAGCAGAGAGAATAAGGAATTCAAGAAGTCGCAACATAATGTATGGTGCTGCTAGCTTTGGACAGCAAGACCCAGACTTTTCGGCATTGAACGATGGGATGGGAATCAGTTCAATTGGTTGCGGTGGCCAATGAATTGGCCAAAAGGCTGTATTCTGCCTGGTATCAGGCAGTGATTTGGTCCTACTCAAGTGGAATTATGTTCAGAGATCCAAGGAGCTCATTTTGAATCCTGTATATTCAGGGGCAGGTCCTGCTCTTCTTCTCGCTCTCTCTCTCTCTTCAGAAAGGCTGAGAGTGCTGTTTTTCTGAAACTGCAGAGTTTTGATAACCTAGAATCATAGAATCCCCACAGTGCAGAAGGAGGCCACACAGCCCATCGAGTTTGCATCAACTCTTCGAAAAACACCCCAACCTAGGCCCAATCCTCCACCATATTCCTGTAACCCCACCTAAGGTCAATTTAGCATATCCAATCCACTTAACCTGCAAATCTTTGGACTGTGGGAGGAACCCAGAGTACCCGGAGAAAACCTACGCAGGCACGGGGTAAATATGCAAACTCCACACAGACAGTCGCCCAAGGTCGGAATTGAACCTGGGACCCTGATGCTGTGAGGCAGCAGTGCTAAACACTGTGCCACCATGCCACCCTGAATGAGTCTACAGTGAAAACCAATACAGGCAGCAAACAGAGACCTGGGGCGAGATTCTCCTACCCCCCGCCGGGTCGGAGAATCACCGGGGGCTGCCGTGAATCCCACCCCCGCCGGTTGCCGAATTCTCCACCACCGGATATTCGGCGGGGGCGGGAATCGCGCTGCGCTGGTTGGCGGGGCCCCCCCTGCGATTCTCCGGCCCGGATGGGCCGAAGTCCCTCTGCTAAAATGCCTGTCCCGCCGGCGTAAATTAAACCACCTACCTTACCGGTGGGACAAGGCGGCGCAGGCGGGCTCCGGAGGGTCCTGGGGGGGGCGCGGGGCGATCTGGCCCGGGGCGTGCCCCCACGGTGGCATGGCCCACAATCGGGGCCCACTGATCCGCGGGCGGGCCTGTGCCGTGGGGGCACTCTTTCCCTTCCGCCTTCGCCACGGTCTCCACCATGGCGGAGGCGGAAGAGACTCCCTCCACTGCGCGCGGGAATGCCGTCAGTGGCCGCTAATGCTCCCGTGCATGCGCCGCCTGGAGATGTCATTTCCGCGCCAGCTGGCGGGGCACCAAAGGCCTTTTCCGCCAGCTGGCGGGGCGGAAATTCGTCCGGCGCAGGCCTAGTCCCTCAAGGTTGGGGCTCGGCCCCCAAAGATGCGGAACATTCCGCACCTTTGGGGCGGCGCGATGCCCGACTGATTTGCGCCATTTTGGGCGCCAGTCGGCGGACATCGCGCCGATACCGGAGAATTTCACCCCTGGAACTGAAAATTTTATTTGAAGGAATGTCTGCTTAAAGACAACCATCTGAAACAAAGACTATTTTTCATTTTCCTTATTTATTTGCCTGTCCTGTCTGTGTGTGTACAGCGGGTGGTGGCGGGGGGGGGGGGGGGGGGGGGGGGGAGGGGGAGGTTTTATAATAATAATCTTTATTATCACAAGTAGGCTTACATTAACACTGCAATGAAGTTACTGTGAAGAGTTAAAGTGGGGGATTTGGAATCAAATAATGGTTAACCAGTTGTATTTGCTACCTATTCCATTATATTTATTGTTATAAATCAAAAGTAATTGTGTTTAACTTTACAAATTTGGTGACCATAATTATTGGACAGCCAAGGGCGAAAGACATTGGGTATTTTTCTAAGAATCATTGGTTAATTCAGTTGTGTTACGACTCTGGGTCAAGAGGGGGCTGGAATTGACCGCGCATTCGCCCAGGCGGCCGTAACACTTACTCCAGCCGGAATTTATGGAATTGTAACTCTCTTTAGTGAACTCAATACACTGTGATCACTAAACCTAATGCAAGCATCACTTTTATATTCCTTAACATTGTATTGATCTTCACTACTGAGTGAATCAAGGTAACATTTTAAACATTCTGTTCCACTTGCTGTCGAAGTGCAGGCATGATCTAATACTGCATAGTTAAAGGAATATGTGACCATCACATTCATTACTGGACTCCTTGTGGCTGGTAAAATTTATTCAGATTCATCATTATCGTCACCCTGAATTCCATTGAATTCTCTGTCATTTTGAGGGTCGTTCCTCTCCCTTTTGAGCAGTTCACTGTATAATACTTTGACTTACTCCCAGAGCACCTATTAGCTGTTTCTTGGGCAATTCCGGGATTCAATGCCTAATTTTTGCTGTTCCATTTCTGTCTTCTGTTGTCATAATCAAATCTGTTAAAGGCACTTTCAACTTCATCCTGTCTATCTTTTATCCTTCCTCCTTCCATTCAATTGCTGTCCGCATCAGTATCTGTACCATTTCAATATCAATTAGTCATTGAGTTTTCAATTTTTTGTGTCATCGCAGAATAACCCATTCATTCTGAAAAAAGTTGAAGGAATAGATTGTTTTCCCAGGTTGTTTTTTTAAAGACAGTAGACAACTGGTACAATAGACCCTCCATCTCCAAGACACAGAAGCCTTGCCTTATGCATCAGTTAGCATAATCCTGCAATTTAAGTTCTAGTACTATCTACTAATCAAATTGGATTGAATCATCTTTTATACAATCTGTAAATGTCAATGATATAGGAACATACAAACAAGGAGCAGGATTAGGCCATTTGGCCCCTCAAGTCTCCTCTGCCATTTACTAAGATCATGGCTGATCTGATAGTAATCTCAAATCTGCAACTATCTACCCTTGACATCGTAGCACCCCTTAGCTTACGAAGAATCTATGCACGTCTTCCTTAAAAATATTCAGGGACTCTGCTTCCACCGTCTTTTCAGGAAGAGTTCCAAAGACTCATGACCCACTGAGAAAAAGAAAATTCACCTCATCTCAGTTTGAAATGGATGATCCCCTTTATTTTTAAACAGGGTCCTGAGTTCTAGATTCTCCCACAAGAGGAAATATACTCTCCACATCCATTCTGTCGATACCCCTCAGGATCTTGCATGTTTCAATCAATTTGCTTCTTGCCCTTCTAGCCCATGCAACCTTTTCTCATAAGACAACCTGCTCATTCCATGTATTAGTCTGGTAAACCTTCTCTGAACTGTTTCCAAAACCTTTACATCCTTCCTTAAATAAGGTGACCAATAAAGTACACAGTACTCCAAATGTAATCTCACTAGTGCTCTGTATAAGTGGAGCATAACTTCCCGACTTTTATATTCAATTACCCTCACAATAAATGACAACATTCGATTAGTTTTCCTAATTACTTGCTGCACCTGCAAAATAGTCTTTTGTGATTCATGCACTATGAGACACAGATTCCACTGCAATCTTTCCCCATTTAGGTAATATGCGTCCCTTATATTCTTCCTGTGAAAATGGACAATATCGCATTTTAACACTTATACTCCATTTGCCAGACCTTTGCCCACTCACTTAACCTATCTATGGGTACGATTCTGCAGACTCAAGTTAAAGTCCGTTGGACGGCCCATTTAACAGGGTGTTTCTCAGCGGCTGCAGCGTCAAGAAACACGCCGCTATCGAACGGCACACTGCCGTTTCTTTTGGCCTCGGCGAGTTTCTCCCCACCTCGGCTGCACTTAGAGGGATTTCCTGAATGGCTCCTCGCAGATTGGGGCGCCATTTTCTCTGGCTGCCCTGATCTCACCCCCCCCCCCTTTCAAGCCTCATGCTTTTTTGACTCCACTCACCCCCCCCCCCCACAAACTTGGGGAGGCCTGCAGGAACCCCCCCTCCCATTCACCCCCATTCTATCTGGCAAGGCTCCCATGGACCCGAACCCTGGCACTGTCATCCTGGCACCCTGGTAGTGCTACCCAAGCACCCTGGCAATGCAGGTTAGGTGGATTGGCCATAACAAAAAAAATTGTCCCATTGTGTCCACGGATGTGCAGGTTAGGTGCGGTTACGGGGATAGGGCGGGGAGTGGGCCTAAGTAGGGTGCTCTTTCAGAGTATTGGTGCTGACTCGATGTGTCAAATGGCCTCCTTCTGCACTGTAAGGATTCTATGAAATTATTCCCCGCACATTTGGGCCTGTGCATTTAGGATTCTGACCTCAAACACAGTGAGCACGATTAGATCCTGAGGCTATCGCGTGTCAGTACCAATCAGTCATGTAACATTGGACAGGCCCAAAAACAATGGGAATCCTGCTATTACATACCCTTTCCAGAGACTGGGAGATCCATCAATGATCTAGATTCTCCAGTGGATATTCCTATAACAGATGGTAATCAAGGCTCACCTGCAACCCCGAGGTTCCAGCCTGGGAAACAGCTGAACCAGCTGTTTAGTAAAAGGCTGGCAGATGGTTTGTAAAGTGCATCTGCAGGGGTTCAAGACAGAAATTAAATTGAAAGAGGGTGGTTATTATTTTGTTTGTAAATCATAGAAAATGACAGCAGCGGGGCTGATGGTACCTTTCTAAAGTCAGGAGGAAATGCAGCATATTATTAAAATACAAAAGAATTACAAATCCACCAGAAGCAACAGCTGCAGCTAATGCAAATTAGCCTCCACTGCTCAGAGTTCAGACAGAATGAGAAACTCCTTACAGTTCACCAGTATAAATGTGTTCTTACATAAGCTTGTCTGTAAGTTAACAACAGTCTCTTGTCCTCTCTGTCGCTATCTTTGGTCGCATCATGTTGTTCTCTCCATAAGTGCCAGCTTCCTCTAATCCAGGGACATGCGACACATGTACAATTAGATTGAGCCTATCCACTAAAACACTTTTACACTATCATGGGTTGGCTCTGATTCTGGGAATTTGGAGTAATTAAGCCAACTTGTTACAAAACTAATACCATTAAAATTAGATCCATGCACCTGTCATCAGTTTAAAGGAGATAGATTTGGGCATCTAGACGCTGGGAATGCAAAATAATGAAGTGACAAAAATAAACCTGGCTTTAGACTTCTGACCCTGCTGCCACAAAATATTTATCGACAGCATAATAATAAGACATTGGTATTGGGTTCAGCTTGTCGCCATCCCACCCACTGAATTCACTTACCTTTTCTTTTCTTCTCCCTAAGTCTTTTAGCCTTAGATATTTTCAGTCGGGTAAGACAGCTGCAGAAACAAGACCCAGGCTGAATCGCATTGGACTTATCAAGCCAGTAAACTCACTGTCCTCTGTCAAATTAAATCTGTGCTTGTGGAAAACTGATAACAGTTTTTAAAATGGAATATTCCCCCTAAATTACTCAGTCACCACAATCAATCATGTGTCACGAAAAGCACAAAACAGTAAGGATGGAACATTAGAAAATAATTATCCAGGGCAGCACGGTGGCGCTGTGGTTAGCATTGCTGTCTCACGGCACCGAGGTCCCAGGTTCGATCCCAGCTCTGGGTCACTGTCCGTGTGGAGTTTGCACATTCTCCCCGTGTTTGCGTGGGTTTCGCCCCTACAACCCAAAGGTGTGCAAGCTGGGTGGATGGCCACGCTAAATTGCCACTTAATTGGAAAAAATGAATTCGGTACTCTAAATTTATTTTAAAAAAAGAAAAGAATTATCAAATTTTATTTGACAGCATTTGGGTTTAACTTTATTTTGAACAGTATTTTGTAGGAGCAGAATTAGGCCACTCGGCCCATCGAGTCTGCTCCGCCATTCAATCATGGCTGATATTTTTATCATCTCCATTCCCCTGCCTTCTCCCCATAACCTCTGATCCCCATATTAATCAAGAACCTATCTATCTCTGTCTTAAAGACACTCAATGATTTGGCCTCCACAGCCTTCTGCGGCAATGAGTTCCACAAATTCACCACTCTCTGGCTGAAGAAATTCCTCCTCATCTCCGTTTTAAAGGATCGTCCCTTTACTCTGAGATTGTGTCCTCTGCTTTTAGTTTTTCTGAAAAGTGGAAACATCCTCTCCATGTCCACTCTATCCAGGCCTCGCATTATCCTGTAAGTTTCAATAAGTTCCCCCCTCATCCTATTAAACTCCAACGAGTACAGACCTAGAGCCCTCAACCGTTCCTCATACGACAAGCTCTTCATTCCAGGGATCATTCTTGTCAACCTCCTCTGGACACTTTCCAAGGTCAACACATCCTTTGTTAGATACGGGGCCCAAAACTGCTCACAGTACTCCAAAGGGGTCTGACCAGAGCCTTATATAGCCTTGGAAGTACATCTCTGGTCTTGTATTCTAGCCCCTCGACAGGAATGCTAAAATTACATTTGCCTTCCTAACTGCCGACTGAACCTGCATGTTAACCTCAAGAAAATTGTGAACAAGGACTCCCAAGTCCCTTTGTGCTTCTGATTTCCTAAGCATCTGCCCATTTAGAAAATAGTCTATGCCTCTATTTTTTCTTCCAAGTCATAACCTCACACTTTTCCACATTGTATTCCATCTGCCACTTCTTTGCCCACTTTCCTCGCCTGTCCAACTCCTTCTGCAGCCCGCCAGCTTCCTCAATTCTACCTGTCCCTCTCCAGATCTTTGTATTATCTGCAAACTTAGCAACAGTGCCTTCAGTTCCTTCTTCCAGATCATTAATGTACATTGTGAAAAGTTGTGGTCCCAGCACCAACCCCTAAGGCACACCACTACTCACCGGCTGCCATCCTGAAAAAGACCATTTTATCCCCACTCTCTGCCCTCTGCCAGTCAGCCAATTCTCTATCCATGCCAGGATCTTACCCTCAACACCATGGGCTCTTAACATTTAACAGTTTCCTGTGCTGCACCTTGTCAAAGGCCTTCTGGAAATCAAAATAAATCACGTCCACTGGTTCTCCTTTGTCTAACTTCCTTGTTACCTCCTCAAGGAACTCTTAACAGATTTGTCAGACATGACCTCCCCATGAAGAAGCCGTGCTGACTCAGTCCTATTTTATCATGCACTTCCAATACTCCGCGATTTCATCTTTAATAATGGACTCTAAAATCTTACCAATGACCGAAGTCAGGCTAACCGGCCTATAATTTCCCGGCTTCTGTCTCCCTCCCTTCTTAAACAGCGGTGTTACATTAGCCACTTTCCAATCCTCTGGGACTCCTCCTGCCTCCAGTGATTCCTGAAAGATTATCACCAATGCCTCCACAATCTCCTCCGCTATCTCTTTTAGAACCCTGGGGTGTAGTCCATCCGGTACAGGTTATTTATCCACCTTCAGACCTTTCAGTTTCCCCAGAACCTTCTCCTTAGTGATGGTCACTGCACTCACCTGATTCTCCTGGAGCTCTGGCATCCTACTGGTGTCTTCCACCATGAAGACTGATGTAAAATAACTATTCAGTTCCTCTGCCATTTTGTTGTTTTCTATTATTACTTCTCCAGCCACATTTTCCAGTGGTCCAATGTCGGTTTTTACCTCTCTCTGACCTTTCCTTTATTGAAAAAAACTCTTCCTATCGTCCTTTGTATTACTAGCTAGCTTGCACTCATACTTCATCTTCTCCCCCCTTATTGCTATTTTAGTTGTCCTCTGCTCGCTTTTAAAGGCTTCCCAATCCTCTGACTTCCCACTAATCCTAGCCACTTTGTATGCTTTTTCTTTTGAATTTATGCTGTCCTTGACTTCCTTTGTTAGCCATAAATGTCTTGTCCTTCCCTTAGTATGTTTCCTCCTCCTTGGAATGAATTTCTATTGTGCCTCCCAAATAACCCCCCAAACCCTGCCATTGCTGTTCCACTGTCTTCCCTGCTAGGCTCCTTTTCCAATAAACTCTGACCAGCTCCTCCCTCATATCTTTGTAGTTACTCTTATTTAATAGTAATACCGTTACATCTAATTGCAGTTTCTCCCTCTCAAACTGCAGGGTAAATTCTGTCATATTGTGGTCACTGCTCCCTAAGGGTTTGTTCACCTTAAAGTTCCCTAATCAAGTCTGTGATGTCTTTTTCCGAGGCGAGTCTCTGTGTTTGGCCAAATTACTCGAGATGCATTGCCCTGGCTTCTCCCAGATTTGTGTTTATGGTTCTGCCATTTGATATATAAAAAAATATTTTCATGCTGATCATTAACTTACGAAATGGATTAAAGAAAGGCATACATACTTGTCACCAAGGCAAGAACATGGGGCTGGTTTTTTAGCTCTCTCACTCACAGCTTTGAAGGTGGCGGTGGAACATAGAATCCAGCGAATGGCCTCCTTACCACCGACCCACCCACCATCCCACCTCGCCTGTCTGATATTTGACAGGGGATGGGGGGAGATGTGGGGAATGCAGAGGGGGCATCAAGCAGCCCACCCCTCCTTGGGGCCCATTGAGACGCGTGTGGCTCATCCCAACCCTGCCTATGTTTGACCCATGGTGGGGGAGGGAGTGAAGTAGGTTCATGTCATACAAGGAGCCCAACAGCTTTAGCTGTGTGGGCTAGTGTCAGGCAAAAGTGGAGGAAAACTCCTTTGCAAGTCCCTTAGGTCCATCGCAGGCAGTGTCCAATCTTTATACTTCCCTCACACCCCTGACCCCGGACTTATCTGGCCGCCTCAATGTAATCGGACTGCCTGTAGTTCCTGCTCAGCCATTGATCCCTGTGGCACCAGCAAGGCTTACAGAACTGCCAGCCAGCCAATTCACTGGCAGGTCTCAAAGTCAGCCATCCTCCTGAGATGAGGCAGAAGTTTCCCCTTAAAGAAAATACCGCTACTTCTAAACTGTTGCGGGAAACCCGCTACCGACGTCAGGCAATGGAGAACCCACTCCTTAGTAATTTTTGGAGAAAATTATATCCATTGTGTCCCAGTAAAATGCAGGCAGAGCTATTGGCTTGTTCCTCAAGAGTCCTTTGGCATTGCACAAATAACAAAAGACTGAAGGAGCGGGGAAGCTGGATAGAATTAGAGAGCCGGTGGCAAGCTGAGCGAACAGGATTTTCAAAAGAGAAACTATTTCATTTTGGTCAGTAGCAACTCATCCAAATACATCCAAAGAACCAATCTCTTTATAACCTTCCTACTGCCGATCCACAGGAGAATGCATTGAAGCACGGAAGCAGGTAGATCTTTGCTGTTGCATAAATATGGTGTTAAGCATCTGCACAAGAGAGAATGATAAAAACAAATAAATACAAGCGCCCCACTCCTAAGTTGTTTGAATTGGATCAAATGGTTCTGTAACTTTTAAACAAATCCATATTGTGCTATCTAAGATTGATATTGATTTGAAACTCCTTTCAGAGTACTTATGAATAAACAGGAATTAAACTGATAGATTGGGAAGTGTGACCAGGATATGTGATATGGATCTGACTAGTAGATTATTGAACTGACTGCAACCTCTTTAAATGAAACCCAATGGAGGGGAGAGCTACAATTTATGTTTAATTGACATAATATAAGTTTTCCATTAATGCCTGCATGTTGACAGGCCAACAAAGGAAAGTTTGCATGTTGAAAATCAAAGGAGGTGCACCAATGATGGTAAGCACCACAGGCCCAATAAGAATCGAAAGCACTCATCACAACACGCCTAGGATCTCTGACACATGGCTACATATTAGTTTGTGACAGGTTTTGATATATGAGCCCACATTTTGACCCAGCAGTAACGAAGGAACAGCAATATATTTCCAAGTCATGATGGTGAGTGATTTGGAGGGGAACTTCCAGGTGGTGATCTTCCCATGTATCGGCCACCCTTGTCCTTCTAGGTGGCAGTGGTCCTGATGGAACCCAAACTGAGCGCCAGTGAGCAGGTTATTCCTAAGTAATTGCCACTTGAAAGCAATGCTAATGAGCACTTCCATCACTTTACTGATGATTGAGATGATAGGGCGGTAATTGGCTGGGTTGAATTTGTCCTGCTTTTTGTGTACAGGACATACCTGGGCAAGGTTCCACATTGCCAGGTAGATGCCAGTTTTGTAGTTGTATTGGAACAGCTTGGCTAGGGATGCAGCAAGTTCTGGAGCACAGGTTTTCAGTACAATTGCCGAAATATTGTCATGGCCCACAGCCTGGTTTCCTCCCATAGTTCAAAGATGTGCAGGTTAGGTGGATTGACCTTGCTAAGTTACCCCTTAGTGTTCAGGGATGTACAAGTTAGGTTCCGTGGATAGAGTAGGGGACTGGACCGAGGTAGAGTATTCTTTCAGAGGGTGGTGCAGACTTGATGGGCTGAATGGCCTCCTTCTGCACTGTAGGAATTTGACGGTTCTATTCCGTGGTTCTAGCAAATTCATGCAGACATGGGGAGAATGTGTAAACACCACTACAGAATTGTACACGCATCCCTGGTGTTGTGAGGCAGCAGTGCTAACTAGTGTGCCACCATGTTACCCGTGTTACATATGTTTCTGCCATGTTTACTTCAATTATCTTATTCGTTTATAATTATCTCAATTAAATGTTGTGTTCTGATGTTTCAGGGAAACATTTGTAGAAGCTTGTCAAGTTTAATGAACATAAAAAACATTTATTAATAAAAATAATTTTATAAATACAAAACTTTGAAACTAGTTAACATTTAACATAAACCGTCATTTATCAGCTGAACAATGACATAAAACTACCTCAACTCAAATTTCTTGCAACAAAATATATTTTGCTTTTCACAGTAACTTCATTTCAGTGTTAATGTAAGCCTTCTTGTGACAATAAAGATTATTATTATATTTTATCACTTAAACACAACAGTTCCATCTATTTGGAACGGGGGGGAGAAAGGTAGGGAAGGGGAAAGGGGAACGAGGGACGAGGGGGGGAGGGGGGGTTTGATAATTGTTAATTGACAAGCTCAATGCCCAAAAGCAGCAGCTGCTGAAGGGTATGTCCTGGCACACATCTCCTTTGACATTATTTCAAGATGTCCTTTGGCAATGCACTCTTAGGGGTGGGTGATTGATTCGCTGCAATACCTGTCTGGCAGATCGTTCACATTAGCCTATAGGAGGCATCAAACTTTAAACTATTTGAAGTAATCACAAAGGTAAACATTACATCAGGGAAACTCGTAAACAACTCAGTTTAAAATATATTGCAAAATGGAACATAGACGTCAACACCAGGGAGACCTTTGCTCAGAAAAAACCTACTTGAAGGAACCTCCTGATTGAAAGGTCACAATTCTTTGGAACACCTGACGGCAGGAGGAAGTCTGGAAAAGGAGCCTGAGAGGGGAATACCTGCAACTTGGCATCCAAGGACCGATGCAACCTTTTGGAAACTCCTGCCAAATGAGTTATTTAAGATGCTGCTCTAGGATCAGACTCATCAGCCACGCAAGGATCCACAGAACCCATGACCAGTAACACTAAGTATCTTAGGTGGACAAACATGCTCGTTAGTGAGTGATCACAGCATTCTATCCATTATAGTTTTTTCAATGGAATTAACATCCTTATGACAAACCAAAGTTTTTAAAAAATTGTTCTTTCCCCTTCTGTAACTTCAAAATCTTATGGAATTAACAGCCTCATGAGAAACCAAAGTTTAAAAAAACTCATATCTTCCTTTCATTTTATTTACATTTTAAACGTATTTATAAATGCTGAACACTAATAATATAAAATGTTATACTACCAGATAAATGTCTCCCGATGTCTGCTGCCTCTGCTAGCCTGGAAAATTTCTGTGTATACTAAAAGGTATAAAAACTCATCAAAAATCTGGGGCGAAATTCTCCTACCCGCCCCGCCACATTTCTGCGCCGACCGGCCGGCGGGAGTCTCCGTAACACCGGCCGGTCAATGGGGTTTCCCATTGTGGGGCACCCCCACGCCGTCGGGAAACCCCCGAGCGCCGGCAGAACGGAGACTCCCGCCGGCGGAGAATGGCGCCCCTGGTTAGTGACTCAAGTTAGTGCCGTGGCTGGATTTTTCATTCAACTGCTCCAGCCTAACGCAGGGTTTCAAGCTTTCAAAAAAAGATGGGCCGGGAGTTCAAATGGCATGCGCTTCCAGTGCGCATGCCTGAACGCCCGTACTTCTGGGTCGTCATGTCGGGCATGGGCATGTGCAGTGCACCAGCGACTTAAGTCGTGAATCATGCAGGAAGTTTTGGGCACCTTTCCTGGACTTTCATTAGACTTTTATTGGACTTTTAGGGCTCGTTCTGGGCACAGTCTACTGCCTACGTTACGCCCAAAAGGCAACGCGGCGTGGCCGGTAGATGCTGGGAGATCTCTCTTCCAGTTTCTACCCGGCTTGCCACATCTCACGAGATCTAACAAAATCTCACGAGACGACATAATGTGAACCCCGCCCATTGTGGGCATATCACTTTTTAGCACTCTTGCAATCTACCCGAAGTGTTGGAATCTAACCCCTTCACCTTGGAGACCTCGGGCCATTCTGTGCTGGTCTCCAGAAACAGGGAGCAGATGGAACAGCACTTGTGGGGTTCTCCCAGGAGATTGGAGGCTCCCCGGTGCTTGCCTTCTCAGCAGGATGGCACCTTAGCACTGCTGGCACTACCTGGGCACCTTGCCACTGCCAGCCTGGCACCCTGGCAGTGCCATCTGGGTGCCAGCCTAGCACTACCAAGGTGTCCGGGGAACTGCCAGGATGTCACGCTGGCATTTTGCCTGTGACGGGGATCGGACCAGGTGTGTCGTGCGGGTGCAGAGGGTGCTATGGAGGGGGCTGAGGTTCCCTTATAGGTGACTTGGTGCTTTGTGGGGATTTGGGGGTCGAGTCAGGAAGGCAGGAGATCAGGACGCCATTTTAAAATGGTGTCCCGATCTCCTCCTGCACACTGAAGATTTCCGGCGAGCGGAATTCCTCAGTGCAGGAAACGGGACTAAGGACAGCCTCGTCAGGGAGTTCCCCACTGCACCCTGAATCTACCTGAATGGGAACAAAGTGGGGTTTCTTGCTGCTCCGACTGCCGGGAAACACCCGGCTAAACACACTCATTATGACTGTCCCCATTTGGGTAGATCGTGCCCTTAATTCTGGATATTTATATCAATTTCCACCATTTGCCAAGGCAGGATTCGGACCTGGATCACCAGTCCAGTGACAATACCACTACACTACCGGCTCCCCTTAATAATATTTGCAGAGATAGATGGGCCCTCAGCTGAACTGGGTTAATTCCTGCTCCTGATTGTTGTCCAGAAGCCAGCACTAAAATAACCTAATTTTGCTGGCAGCATAAGAACAAGATTGGACGGGATGTCTTCCATAGCTTGCTGTTGAACAAATTTTACCTCAGACCAAAAATAAACTTGAATCGATGTTCAAGTGTTAATGGAAGACTTATGCCATAAAATGTCAAGCAATTTATTCTGACACGAATGGGTGTTAATGCGGATTAGGTGACAGGAAACCGAGTTTTAGATAAACTGAAATGTATGTGGTGGGGGGGGGAGGCATTGAGAGAGGATGGGAGGATGGCCAGAAGTCAAATCTGGAGATAATAAAGTCAAGGACAAGATTTAAATATCCTGAGAACTGCCATCACACAACAGTCAATGTTTTGAGGACCAGGCTAGCATGCCCAAATTTGCTGGCATTAATCAGTGTAACTGTCCCTCTCTTCGTTTCCTTTGGTAGGTTGGAAAAGAGAATTTGCTGAACTCCAAAAAGCAGATGGGTTGGCATTGGATCAGTCATTAAATTATAAAAACATCTATTATAGGAGCTGAACGCACCCATAGATGAAGGACAGACAACTTACAGAGTTGAATGGGTCATTTAAGTATTATAATGAGGCTGTGTGTATTCATTTAACAGTCATTCTATTTTTAACTCATGTCAGCTGGGTTTTCTAGTCCTCGGGAAACCCGACAGCTAAAGGAAGGTGAGAAGAGCTGAACCCATGAGCTATGTGTCTCAGGTGCACTGCTCATGGGTCAGGGGCAGTAGCAATGTCTCCTCTAGGCTTAATCAGCCACTGAGAACTCCACTCCTATGATCTGACTCCTCCCCCCTCCTGCTTATTCCCGGCCCTCCCTACGATGCCCGATCCCTCCCAGGTAAGCCTGGGACTGGCTCCAGTGTCCATCTTAGGTCACCGTAGGACTGCTTCTAGTCCCAGCATGCCCACCACTGCTGGGACTGCAAGAGCTGCAAGACAATCAGATTGGCCAGCAACTCTTGAGAGTGGGATATCCTTCCTAAGTCTGTTTGTTAAGCCCGCCTTATTGCTATGGGGTGGGTTTTTCTGAAGTTGGTTTGTATCCGACTGAATTTTCTTCCGGATTGGGAAGAGGTGGCAGTGACGAGCAGTTTGACCTCCATTCTCGGAATATCGCGTTCCTTTTCCAGGGCTTTCACGTTTTTAGCCCATACAGTATGAAAGCCAAAAAACGATGCAAAGCTATATAGAAAATTAATTCAGCCTTGTGTCCAAATCTGGCCACCACACTTTAAGAAGTATATGAAGGCTTTGGAGCGGGTAAAGGAAAGAGCTGTTCCAGGGCCGAGGGTTACCTGGACAGACTGGAAACGCTGGGGCAGTTCTCCACCGAAAAGGCTAAAGAGGGGATTTGATGTAGGTTTTCAAACTTATGAAAACATTTGGATAGAGTAAATAAAGAGAAACTGTGGCCAATGGATGAAGGGTCGATAACCAAAGGAATAAGGTTTCTGCAAAAGAACCAGTGGTAACACCAGGGATACTGTTGCTACACAACAATTGTCTCGGATTTGGAATGCACTTCTGGTATTAACTTCTGAGAGGTATTGAATAAATACTTGAAATGGAAGCATTTGCAGAGCTGTTGAAAAAGGAGCAGGGGAGTGGGACCAACTGGATGGTTCTTTCAAACAGCCGCCACAATAATGATGAACCGAATGGTCTCCTGTGCTACAGTAATCTATTCTTGAGGCTTGCCTCCTGAGGTCAGGGAATGTGATGGATCCACAGTAGGCAATTGTTTCCATGTTGTGGGGCAGCTGAAGAGACAGTAATTCAGTGGAACATTTGTACCATGTTTTATGATGTTGATATTTTACATGTTGGACACGGTGTCTGCTTATATTCCGATAGTTGAATTATTTATTATGGTAGTATGCAGCTCCTTAAAAAATAAAATATAGT
Source organism: Scyliorhinus torazame (assembly GCF_047496885.1). NCBI lineage: Eukaryota > Metazoa > Chordata > Chondrichthyes > Carcharhiniformes > Scyliorhinidae > Scyliorhinus > Scyliorhinus torazame. Next base: position 293,559,480 of record NC_092709.1, on the reverse strand, counting down.
TTTCATAAGAAATGTTCACTAAAATTTCAGTTAGTGAAAACTGTCCTCAGGCTGCAAGTGCTCAATATTTATTGCACTAACATAACAACTCTGGCAGCAGGGGATGTTAAATATATATTTAAGTCTGATATGCTGAATGGCAATATATTATGATAGTTTTGAGATGTGATTGGCTGTGTGTGTGAGTATTGACGTGCAGTAAAAGCTCTCATTACTGGAACAAGCTAAATAGCTGTAGATCAATAGCTACATCAGAGTTTAATTGCTTCCATGTACTAAATAGTAAAAATGAAGGTTGAAGTGTGTTTCAGGGGAGAAAAAGAACTTCAAGAGATTAAAACAGTCAAGTGCACATTGGGGAAAGATTCCCTCACGTTGAGATTTGTAGCAATTTGCAAGGCATCTTTTTTGATTGTATTTACTAATTTTCAGAAGAGAGGCAACCTGCTCTCATGATTGACCACTCCGCTTGTTTCCCTGTTCGAGCAACAACAACAAAAAAACAAGGTAATTTGTAATCAATATTGTGTGAGAATGACTGGGGAGTACAGTGGCTGTAACCTCTGGGCCATGAAATCAAGCCCTAGACTGCTGACTTTGGTAGACTAGGGTAAAGTGAAGCAAAGAATCACACGACAGATCAATCAGATGGGCGTGAGTGGCTGACTTTTGAAGGAATGTTCTGCCATTGCATTTTATATAACCCAGCTTCTCTTTCGGGTTACATGCAGTTACACACCTCCTCTCCACCCCCACCAACTCCCGGGACTATGTTTCAAAACCTGTCAGTGTCAAACTTGAAAAGTGGTCAAGGTTCTTCCCCTAGGCATTTTTCCCTTCCCTCCCGAACAAAACGTGCCTTTCTCAGCTGCCAGTCACAGGGCTGTTCACAGCATCCAAGATACAAGCTTTAATACTGCCTTTGGCTATTACTCTATTATAGAAACAGCACAGAAGGAGGCCATTCAGAACATTGTGCTTGCACTGCCTGTTTGGAATAGGTAACCAATTAGTTCTACTCTCCTGCTGCTTCCACAGAGCCCAGTATTTTCTTCCCCTTTAAGTATTTACCCAATACCCCTTTGAAAGTTATTATTGGATCCTTTCAGGCAATGAATTCCACATTATTCCAACCTGCTGCCTATAACATTTCTCCTCTTCACTCTGGTTCCTCAGTCAATTACCTTAAAATTGTGTACTCTGGTTTACTGACCCTTCTGCCACAGGGAACAGTTTCTCCTTGTTTACTCAAGTAAAACCCTTCATGATTTTGAACACCTTCATTGAATCTCCCTTTAACCGTCTCTCATCAAAGGAAAACCACCGCGACTTCTCTCCGTATTTTGCTTCTCTGCTGATACAATTCTCAGAAAAACAAAAGCAAAATACTGCAGATGCTGGAAGTCTGAAATAAAAACAGAAAATGCTGTAAATGTTCAGGAGGTCAGACAGCATTTTTGGAGAAATACAGAGTTAAAGCTTTTTCAGGTCAATGATTGACCTGAAAGATTTGCTTTGTTTCTCCAATATTCTAATGGGCATGGTTTAATAGAAAAATAATTTCCGTTTTGGGCGTGCTTCTCAGGGTGTTTCCTGGCACGCGCAGTGCTGAGACCGACTCCGCTATTAAATGGACTGTGCTTTTTTGGGCCCCGGTGAGGAAGATCCCGCCGAAGCTTCGCTTAGCTCTGTTTGCCAGTGCAGGAAGAGATCTCCCGACCCCTCACTCAGGCCTCCGGACACCCCCAACCTACCAATTAGGGGGTCCACGAGCCTCTCCGCATCCCACCTTATAAGGGCAGGGCAGTCCCAGGCCCAATCCCTGGCATTGGAAAACCGGTACCTTGGCACTGCCAGCCTGGCACCCTGGGCAGTGCCCATGCCGGCCTGAAAGTGTCACCTGGACACCCTGGCATGGTGCCAGGGTGGCAGTGCCAAGGTGCCTGGGTGGCATTGGAGTGCCAGGGTATTACCATGCCCAGACCCCGCCCACTGGCGGGCTTCTGATCACCTGGGAGACCCCCCAACTGCCATAAAGCCTAGTTCGTATTTGTGGAAATCAATGCTAAACGGCGCACAACAGGGTCTCCTAGGTGAGGCCATTTGATCCTACGCCTTGGGTAACTCCGACACAGGCATATCAAGTAGGCTTACATTAACACCGCAATGAAGCTTTTCACAGTAACTTCACTGCAGTGTTAATGTAAGCCTACTTGTGACAATAAAGATTATTTATTAATTTATTCCAGTGAGAGTAACTACACAGTTGATTATGCAAATCTGGATCACGCACATTGGGGGCGAGATCCAGATTGCGATGCCTCACAAGATCTCGTTAAATCACTCGAGGCATAACGTGCTTCATAAATCTCGAGAGAGAGAGACCAATAAATCTCCCCTGCGCACTTTCTAAGACCTTGACAATTAACTTGTGGAGGTTTAGCATAACTTTCTTTATTTTGTACTCTATGCCTCTATTAATAAAGCCAAAGATCCATTATGTTTTTCAAAGAACCTTCTCAACTTGTCCTGCCATTGACAAAATGTTGTTTATATGACCACAAGAGGAATGGCAGACGACAACAAAATCTTACATAACACCTCTAATGTAACAAAATATCCCAAGTTGCTTCACAGGAGCATTATAATTCAAAATACACCACTGAGTCACATTAAGGAGATATTAGGACAGATGATGAAAAGCTCCCTCAAAGAGTTAGGTTTTAAGGAGTGCCTTAAAGGAGGAAATTAAGGTAGAAAGGGGGAAAGGTGTACAGAGGGAATTCTAGAGCTTCGGGCCTAGTCATATCAAGGCACGGGCAACAATGACAGAACGATTGAAACCGGAGATGTTCAAGAGGCCAGAGCTAGATGCGCTCCAATATCTTGGAGGGTTGTGGGCTTGGAGAAGACTACAGAGGAAGGGAGGGGTGAAACCATGAAGGGATTTGAAAACAAGGATGAGAATTTTAAAATCAAGGCATTGGCTGGAATTTTCGTTCTTGGGTTGGATGCAGAGGGTTGAGCCATTTTCCCGCTCCGCAAAGCTGGCCCGAGTAAAGAAGTCCGCAAGCCCTCAAGCCAGATTTTCATTCCTGGGGGCACAGCTGCATTGGAATTTGGGCCAACACCCCTAAAACTGGTGTGTAGGCTTCTGGATGTAGAGGTGGGCTGGGCGAAGGACTGCTTTTGTGGGCCAGTAATTTGGTTGTTATTTAAAAATTGAACCTCACACCCCCTTAGTCCCACACATGCCTCCTGCCCCATAGATGCCAGCCTCAGGAGACATGCTGACATCAAATAAAGTTATATGTCTTTTGATGATGTCACTATTACAAGATCTGAAACATTGAAATGCTTTTAACCCTTTAGTATGAAACAAACATTTCTATTTTATAACTATTTGGAGTTGTGAATCAAACTGTTCACTTAACAGACACCCCCCGCACCCCCACCTCACTGTGGGTAGTGTCCCTACCTCTGAGCCAGAGGTTATGGGTTCGAGACCCACCTCAGGCCTTGATGGCCAAGAAAGGTGTGTTTATAATGCGATCAAACAGGTTGAGTATGTCAACTGAAAATCATCCAAATATGCCAATGGCTGGTGGTAAGAGCAGGAGAGACCCCTGGTCAGCCACGCTTGATGTGGAATGGCGCCCCTTAAGCCCTTGATGACAAACTAGCGACCTGTTTCGGGTATTACTAGCAATGGAAACAGACAAAAGTCTGCCTTAGTGCATCACTAGGTATGGGAAGAGAATTGGAATGGAATGAAATCAGACATGCAGCACAAATCTTATGATGAAATGAAATGAAAATCGCTTATTGTCACAAGTAGGCTTCAAATGAAGTTACTGTGAAAAGCCCCTAGTCGCCACATTCCGGCGCCTGTTCAGGGATGTGACACCAAGGATGATAGCTCTCAGGCATACGTCAACTGACAGAGTGAAATATCAAGTACTGATTTTTTTTAAATTTCTGCAAGTTTTAAATTAAAATCCCTGAAGAGTTAAATCCCTTGACAGTTTTGATAGTTCTTCAATAGCTTGAATGTTTGTTGATAGCTTTACAATTACTTGATAACTTTGAACAGTCCTTTGACAGCTTGAACATTTCCAATTAGTTTTTGCGCACAATCATGTCTACTTTTAACAGTCCAAAAGGGCATCCGACCTCTCCTAAAGGGTTCCTTACATCTCCAACGAGTGTCTTACCTCTTCTAAAGGGTGTCTTACCTACCCAAAAGGTGTCCTTGGACTATATTGAAATGTTCTCCACAAGCGTACCCTGGATATCCAACTGAATCCACAATGTTCAGACCTGCTCCTATAAGGGCTAATCTGCATATTTAGAGTTTCAGACAACCACCTTAGCAAATGGCTGCTGATTTATATGTATATCTGACTCCGTAAACCATGGATGAGCAATTTATAACCCGCCCCCATTCCCTCCTTCCCCCTTGTGAAAATGGTGGCGCCTAGATTCGGTACCTGACTTTCGGATTCTGCTGCATTTTTGATTTTTACTGGGAACCAGCAATAGGAACAGGATCCAGGAAGAGTTAAGGTATGGGCATAAGTTTTTAGGTGATCTCCAGGTTAGGGAGGGTAGAATAAAGAGACCAGCCAACAGTGCATTGGAATAGTTAAGCATAGAAGAAAAAAAGGAATGATGAGGGTTTCAGCAACAGATGAGTTGTGATGGGCCAAATCCAGGAGATGTTACGAGATGGAAATAGCCGGTCTTAGTGATGAGATGTTACAAGGGTCAAATGTGACACCAAGGTTGAGAGCAGGCTCCGGTTGTCACCATGTAGTGGGATGGAGACAGTAGCTAGGTAACACAGTTTAAAGGGGAGGGATGGAAACATACTTTCCCTCTTTCCGATATTTATTTGGATGAAATTTCTGCTGATCCAGCACGGGATATTGCAAAAGCACTCGGGTAATTTAGCAGAAGTGGAGGAAGCAACTGAGGTTGTGGCAGGGCAAAGGTGAAAAATAATGCTATGGTCTTGGATAATTTCACCAAGCAGCAGTGTGTAGCTGAGAAATAGGAGAGGGTCAAGGATAGATCCTTGAAGGTTGTTAAAGGTAACAGTGCGGGAACAGAAAGCAAAATCCTTGTCAGTGACACTCTAGATATGGTGCTCTAGCGTAGCAATATGGCAGGATTCAAACATGGTATTCAGGGAAATTGGGCATGGATTTGGGATATGATGGTGTATGTTCAAAGGCTTTGGAGAGGAAAAACAGGTTAAAATACCAGAGGTAGTTTTCCCAGGCTGTTGGATCAAGGGTTGCTATTGTTTTAACAGAAGAGGAATGATGGGCAGATTTAACAGAGAGAGGGACATACTTGAACATTAAAAACCATTGAACATATCATAGGTTCATCCAATGTGTCCCACACAATTACAATACTTCTTGTATTGGATTTGGATATTGTCATGTGTACCGAGGTACAGTGAAAAGTAAATATATACACTCCCCACCCCACCCAAAATCACGTGATCTCCATGATTATGTACACCCCAGGGCCGGGATTCTCCCCTACCCGGCGGGGCGGGGGGTCCCGGCGGGATGAAGTGGCGGGAACCACTCCGGCGTCGGGCCGCCCCAAAGGTGCAGATTTCTCCGCACCTTCAGGTGCCAAGCCCTCACCTTGAGGGGCTAGCCCCGCGCCGGAGTGGTTGTCACGCCGCCAGCTGGCGTGAAAGGCCTTTGGCGCCACGCCAGCCAGGGCCGAAAGGACTTTGCCGGTCGGCGGAAGTCCGCGCATGCGCGGGAGCGTCAGCGGCTGCTGACGTCAATCCCGCGCATGCGCAGGGGGGGGGGTCACTTCCGCATCGGCCATCGAGGAGGCTGTGGCCGAGGCGGAAGGAAAAGAGTGCCCCCACGGCACAGGCCTGCTCGCGGATCAGTGGGACCCGATCGTGGGCCAGGCCACCGTGGGGGCACCCCCCGGGGCCAGATCGCCCCGCGCCCCCCCAGGACCCCGGAGCCCGCCAGCGCCGCCGATAAGGCAGGTGGTTTGATTCACGTCGGCGGGACTGGTATGACAGCAGCGGGACGTCGGCCCATCGCGGGCCGGAGAATCGCCGGGGGGGGGCTAGCCGACCGGCGAGGCGCAATTCCCGCCCCTGCCGCATTTTCGGTGCCGGAGAATTCGGCGGCGGGTGGGGTCGGGATTCACGCCGTCGCCCGGTAATTCTCCAACCTGGCGGGGGGTCGGAGAATCCCGCCCCAGGTCTCTGTTCCTCACCTGGTTTAAGATTGTACATTTTGGTTTTGTCGCTCCTCAGGTTTCCTGTGGAAATGCATCATTTCACATATCTTTGCATTAAATTGTATCCACAATGTGCCTGCCCATTTCAATTTTTCTATATCTTCCTGAAGTCTATTCGTAGCTTACTACAGTGAGTGGCAGAACTGAGTGCTTCTTAAACAGATTGCTAAAGGCAGGGATTTTGTGTGGGATTTCTGAGGCCAATCATTCCTCAAGCTGAAATTTAGGTTAACATTTAGAATCTGACTTAGGACTTCAAGCCAGTTACGATGGCAGCGGAAGCGGCACCTGTTAGTCAGCAATGGTTGCCTGAATAGGTAAAATTACTGTTGCAGGAAACTGAATGAACAGTTGTAAATTGAGTCTGAGTCATAAGCACAGAAAGTGGTTGCACAACTAAGTGTTTTGTAAATAAAATGCTAAAGTCCGGAATTGGGGGTGAGTAGAAAGTCAGTTAGAGGTGGAAAGGGTTTATTTAATTATTCTTTCACGGGATGTGAGCATGGCGGGCACGCCAGCATTTATTTCCCATCCTTAATTTCCCTTGAGAAGCTAGTAGGGAGCTACCTTCATGGACCACTGCAGTTCATGTGTTGTGGGAACACACACAGTGCTGTTAAGGAGGGAGTTCCATGATTTTGTCCCAGTGACAGTGAAGGAACGGCAATATATTTCCAAGCCAGGAAGGGGAACTTGCGGATGGCTTGTTCGGATTTATTTGCTGCTCTTGTCCTTTTAGGTGGTAGAGGTTGCGAGTGTGGAAGCTGCAGTTAACGGAGCCTTACTGCAGTACATCTTGCAGATGGTACACATTTCTATATTGGTGGTGGAGGGAGCGAATGTTGAGGATGGTGGATGAGGTGCCAATCAAGCGGCTGCATGGTGCTAGATGGTGTTCAGCCTCTTGAGTGTTATTGGAGTTACACTCATCCAGGAAAGTGGAGAGTATTCCACCACACTCCTGACTTGTACCATGTAGAAGGTGGACTGGGTTTGGGAAATTACGAGGTGAGTTACTCGCTGCAGGATTCCCAGCCTCTGACCTGCTCTTGTAGCCCCAGTGTGTATATGGCTGGTCCAGTTCAGTTTCTGGTCAATGGCAAACTCTAGGATGCTGTTAGTGGAGGGATTCAGCAATGGTGGCACTATTGAATGACGAGGGGAGAAGGATAGATTTTCACTTTTTGGAGTGGTGGGAGTATTACTTGCCACCTACCAGCTCCAGATGGAATATTGTCCAGGTCTTGCTGCATATCTCTGAGGAGTCACAAATTGTGCTGGACATTATTCAACCATAAATTAACATCCCTATGTCTGACCTTGTGATGGAGGGAAGGCCATTGATGAAACAGGTGAAGATGGTTGGGCCCAGGACACTACACTGAGAAAATCCTGCAGCGATGTTCTGGGATTGAAATGATTATGACCTTCAACAATCACAACAATCTTCCTTTGTTCTATGTCTGACTCCAACCAATGGAAGCTTTTCTACCTGATTCCCAATTACTTCAGTTTTGCGAAGGCTCCTTGATGCCACACTAAGTCACTCCCTCCACCATAAATGCACAGTGGCAGCAGTGTGTACCATCTACCAAGTTGCACTGCATCAAGTCACCAAGGCTTCTTCAACAGCACCTATCAAATTCGTGACCTCTACCACATAGAAGGGCAGCAGATGAATGGGAACTCCACGTTGTTATCCGAGTCACACACCATCCTGCCTTGGAACTATATCACTGTTCCTTCACTGTTCCTGGGTCAAAATCCTGGAACTACTTTTCCAGAAGCACCGAGTATCTGCACCACATGGGCTGCAGCCGCTTAAGAAAGCGAATCACCACCACTTCTCAAGGACAACTAGGGATAGGCAACAAATGATGGGCATGCTAGTAATGCCTACATCTCATTTCCCAGAGCTAAAACCACATATATATATATATATATATAATATATATCAGCAAGGATGATTTATAAAACTGGAGAAAGGTTTTGCAATAACTGAAGCCATTGCTGACTATGATTCAACCACGAGTAACTTCCTGGCATTCAGAACACTAGGCTGGTTTAGCTCACTGGGCTAGAGGCTGGTTTGTGATGCAGAACAAGGCCAGTGGCACGGGTTCAATTCCCGTACCAGCTTACACGAAAAGGTGCCGAAATGTGGCGACTAGGGGCTTTTCACAGTAACTTCATACTTGTGACAATAAAAGGTTATTATTATTAACAGCTCAAGGGTGCGATTGAATGACCTTGTCGTGTCCAACCCAGTTGACCTCTCGTGTGATTTGCGATGCTCGGAACATCTCATGCGATCTAATGAGATCTCGCAAGACATCGCAATCTGGATCCCATGATCGCTAGGTGGGATTCAGATATACACATTTAAGTGAACAGTTAGGCTCGGAGCTGAATTCTCCCGAGGCCCAGGAACTAATGCTCGCACTTGGGAGACCTCATCGTTGGGGCCGTTTAATACTGGTTCACAGAAAGTGGACCTGGTGTAACTGGCAGTGCCAATGTGCCCAGGTGCCAGGTTTCCCATGCCAGAGATCGGGCTTGGGGTGCCTTGCTCTTATGAGGTGGGGTGAGTGGTCTTCAAGGATCCCCTAACAAGTAAGTTGGGGCATTGAGTAGGAGGTGTGTGGGGTTCGTGGGATCGGGGCAGCATTTAATTATTTAAAATTTAACCTCTTCCAGGAAATGAAAGTTATACAGCCTTGGCAGGCGTTCCTCACCAAGGCCAAAAAAAACAGTCCCGTTGGTTAGAGGGGTCATTCTCGGTGCCGCAAGTGTCCAGAAACAGCTCGTAAACACACCCAAACTGGACTTTTTCTCCTGTTAAATTGTGCCAAAAATGTTGTTATCCCTGAAGGTAGCAAATTCCCTGTGCCAAATTCCAAAGGTATTATACAAAGGCCACTTACATTTCTATGGCCAGAACTAGCCAATGGAGACCACCTGTCTAATAAGACAAAGGACTCTGAAATCTTCTTTGAAATTATTTATGAATGAATCATTAACCATCTCAGGAACCTAGACAAAAGTACATACATTCTTTGTTCAAACCAAGTGAAGCTGAAAGAACCAGGGGCGGGGTTCTCCGTCCCCCAGCCGGGCCAGAGAATCGCCGGGGGACGGCGTCAATCCCGCTCCCACCGGCTGCCGAATTCTCGGGCGCCGGGGTTTTGGTGGGGGCGGGAATCGCGCTGCACCAGTTGGCGGCCGCTGCCAGTGGCCCCTCTGGCGATTCTCTGGCCCGCGATGGACCGAGGGGCCACCCGTTTTAGGCCAGTCCCTCCGGCGTAAATTAGACCTGGTACTTACAGGCAGGACCTGGCTCTGCGGGCGACCTCCGGGGTCCTCGGGGGAGGCGCGGGGGGATCTGGCCCCGGGGGGGTGACCCCACGGTGGCCTGGCCCGCGATCGGGGCCCACCGATCCGCCGGCGGGCCTGTGCTGTGGGGCACTCTTTCCCTCTGCACCGGCTGCTGTGGACCTCCGCCATGGCCGGTGCGGAGCCGAACCCCCTGCGCATGCGCTGGGATGACGCCAGCACACGCTGGCGCTCCCGTGCATGCGCCAACTCGCGCTGGCCGGTGGAGGCCCTTCGGCACCGGTTGGCGCGGAGCCAACCCCGCCGCCGCTGGCCTAGCCCCTGAAGGTGCGGAGGATTCCGCACCTTCCGGGCGGCCGCGCCGGAGTGGTTCACGCCACTCCTCGGCGCCGGGACCACCCACCCCGTCGGGTAGGGGAGAATCCCGCTCCTGTTGTCCTGTCTTGTAGACCTGCAAAGACAGTCTTCTGTCTTCTAATAACCAACCAACTCTGTCCAGGTTGAAGTTGCATGGTCTTCATCTACAGCATTTCTATTAGATCTTCTGCACTAGCGCCTACAAGATTCAATCATCTCTATGTGCCTATCCCATTGGGGAAGCCATCTCTATTGGGAAAGTGGATTATCCAGCATCTGTCTTCAACCCGCTGACTCAAGAATACACCATTGGACTTTTATTCTAGACTCTGGACCCATGTGAAACAATAACTCTTAATTCTTCTCTGTGGTCTTTGCCCTGTACCTCCTTTTTCCCCTTGTCCCTCTTTTATTGTAATAATGTACCGGGAGTTACGTCGCAACACCCTCCCACATTTTGAGTTCACCCTATCTTGAGTTTGCTGTGAGATTATTAATAGAAATCGGATCACACCAAAACTGAGCGATTGGGAAGTACATCGCCACTTACAAGGGGAGATATCAAAAGCCAAAAACACCTTTCTGCTTATGGATGGATGGTGAGAGGGGAGATCAGGGATGTTGAAATTAATTCCCTCCTGTCTGTAACATCATAAAAGATTTAAAAAAGCAATGAGAGACAGAAACAAAGATATACACTTCCTGCCACATAAAGGAAAGAGGAAAGCTGAAAGTTAGGGCCATTCATTGTTCCTCTGGTGTCGCATTGTAACTGGCTGCCATACTGATTATTTTTGAATAAAACACAGTGAACTGTTTGAAATGATTTTTTAATGTTCTATAGACCACATTCAATAAGGTTGTTTTCATGGAGGTGGCGCACTTTTGCAGTCAGGCTGTTTTAATAGTTACTTTAAAATTTAGTAATTGGCAAGCAAAAGCGATTATGCATTTATCACAAAGGTGGCTCAATAGGGTGAATGACTAATTTACTGATAGGTGAGAAGAGCCAGGAGAAAAGTTTATCTCCGGAGATAACTATAATTATCAGAACAAATTTGCAACTAGATGGAAAAAATACCATCAAGCACTGAACGCGCGACATAATTAGATGGCTTCAAAGGGTTCAATTGCAACAGTACTGTGCATGAAACATCAAACAGGGTTACCATATGAAACATTGCAACTGGAAGATTGAGTTCAGAAGCTGCACAAAAGTTTTGGGTTGTCTGTTATGATGGGTAATGGCTTTGCTACTACATTACAAGGATGTGACTTTGATTGTAGTGCGCTGAATGCTTTTACCTCCTGCTGTGCCGCAGTTAACATATATGTCAACATGCTAATAACCAAGCATCTCTTTTTTTATGTATTACCATGTAAATATGCCTTATAGTATGGGAATAAAACAGGCAGATCACAGAGTTTTGGGTCTATTTCCTCATGTCTCCTGCTCAGCTGAACTCAACTGAAATGACAGTGAGGATGCTAATTGTCAATGTCAGGCTTATTCCCCTTGTTGACTGTCAGTTTTCTATGGTATTTCCAATTCCTTGCATTTTGCTTCACCTATTCATAAAAATTACGCGGTAGTGTGCCATTATTTGTTCCCTTTGCCAACACTGTCCGCGCAGAGTTCCTGATTGTAGCTGCCACTTAAACAGCACCGCAGAAATGCTGTAAATGGGAATTCCTTTGGAGGAAATAGAGCAGCAAATTTGCAGACCGGATGCAAGAGCAATAGTGTGTTGCTGAGGGGATTAAGGATGGATGTTGCGGAGGTAGTTGTCTAAACTTCCTTAAATATAGGAATGGTGGCACAAGACCAGGGGACTCTAAAACTGTTCAAGGATAAAGGGAGAAAGATAAACCACAGGACAGTCAGCCTAATGTTAGCGGCAGTGAAACTTTTAGAGAATAATCCAAGGCAAAATTAATTAAGAGTTGGAAAAATATGGGTTAAAAAATGAATGTCATCATGATTTTGTTAAATTGGTACATGTTAACTTGATTGAGTTCTTTGATGAAATAATGGAGAGAGATGATGAAAATAGTTTGGTTAAGAACAGGAGTAGGCCATTTGGCTCTTTGAGTCTGCACTGGCATTCAATGAGATGATTCAGGCCTTGGCTGGGATTCTCCAACCCCACGCCGGGTCGGAGAATCACTGGGGGCTGCCGTGAATCCCGCCCCCGCCTTGTCCCGAATTCTCCGCCACCAGCGATTCGGCGGGAGCGGGAATTGTGCCGCACCGGTCGGCGGGGGCAGGAATCGTGCCGCGCCGGTCGACCGCCCCCCCCCCCCGCAATTCTCCGGCCCACAATGAGCCGAAGTCCTGCCGCTGTGAACCCTCTCCCACCGACGTGGATTAAACCACGTACCTTACCGGCGGGAGCGGATGGCGCGGGCAGGCTTCGGGGTCCTGGGGGGGGGGTGCGGGCCGATCTGGCCCCAGGGGGTGCCCCCACGGTGGCCTGGCCCGCGATCAGGGCGCACCGATCCGCGGCCGTGGAGGCACTCCCTTTCTTCCGCCTTCGCCATGTTCCCGTAACAGCCTCCCCGAACAGGCGCCGGAATGGGGCAGCTCCCGCCGAATCGCTGGTGGCGGAGAATTCGGGACAAGGCGGGGGCGGGATTCACGGCAGCCCCCGGCGATTCTCCAACGCGGCGTGGGGTTGGAGAATCCCACCCAATGGGCAGCACGGTAGCATTGTGGAGAGCACAATTGCTTCACAGCTCCAGGGTCCCAGGTTCGATTCCGGCTTGGGTCACTGTCTGCGCGGAGTCTGCACATCCTCCCCGTGTGTGCGTGGGTTTCCTCCGGGTGCTCTGGTTTCCTCCCACAGTCCAAAGATGTGCAGGTTAGGTGGATTGGCCATGATAAATTGCCCTTAGTGTCCAAAATTGCCCTTAGTGTTGGGTGGGGTTACTGGGTTATGGGGATATGGATAGGGTGGAGGTGTTGACCTTGGGTAGGGTGCTCTTTCCAAGAGCCGGTGCAGACTCGATGGGCTGAATGGCCTCCTTCTGCACTGTAAGTAAATTCTAATGTGGCGACTAGGGGCTTTTCACAGTAACTTCATTGAAGCCTACTTCTGACAAGCGATTTTCATTTCATTTCATTTCATGGTCTCCGCCATGGCGGAGGCGGAAGAGACCCCCTCCCCTGCGCATGCGTGGGAATGACGTCACCAGTCGCTGATGCTCCCGCGCATGCGTGGACTTAAGCCGATCGGCGAAGTCCTTTTGGCCCTGTCTGGCGTGGCGCCAAAGGCCTAGATTAGAAAACTGTCTAACTCAGTCTTGAATCTATTCAATGACATAGCCTACACTGCTCTCAGGGGTATTAATTCCAAACATTACTGATGCTCTGGGAAAAGAAGTTGCTTCTCAACTCCGTCATAAATGGGAGATCACTTAATTTGATCTTGTGGATTTTGATGTGCAAAAAAGTGCTTGATAAAGTTCCACATAATGGACTTGTAAGCAAAATTGGGAGTCCATGGGATTGAAAGAAAGGGCAGGACAAAGAAACTGACTAAGAATCATAGAATCATAGATAGCTGAGAGTGCGGAAGGAGGCCATTCGGCCTGTTAAATCTGCACGGTCCTCTGAAAGAGCAACATACCGAGGCCCACTCCCCCATAACCCTACCTAACATTTGGACACTAAGGGGCAATTTAGCGTGGCCAATCCACCTAACCTGCACATCTTTGGACTGTGGGAGGAAACCGGAGCTCCCGGAGGAAACCCACGCAGACAGGGGGAGCAAGTGGAAACTCCACACAGTCACCAAAGGTCAGAATCTAACCCAGGTCCCTTGCGCTGTGAGGCAGCAGTGCTAAACACTGTGCCACAGTGCTAAATAAGGGAACAGAGGTGAATGATTATTTTGAGACTCGTGGAAAGTACGCATTGTTGCCCCCATTACTGAAATTAGTTTTCAATCTCAGGTTTTATTAACTGAATTTAAATTCCACCAGCTGCCATGGTGGGAAGTGAATCCGTGTGCCTAGAGCAATAGCTTAGCCTCTGGATTACTAGTCCAGTGACATTAGCGCACCGCTACCATCTCCCCGACATCAGTCCCAGCATGGTAAATGGAAATTTGATTGTTGGTTTAAGGTGGGAGGTAGTCTTGGAGGACAGTAAGCCAGCGTGCGTTACCACAGTTGAGGGAGAATCAGTAAAAAGATAAAATTGGAAGTTAAAAAAAGCTGCATATCATGACACCACAAATCCCACCCAGAATGGAAATGATTAGGCAATTCCATTGTCATTTACACTGCTGTAAGGGATGGGAATGATCCTGTCTACAATATTTTATGATTTAACTATCCTCAACTCACTGCATTTTGCTAGAATGTTCTAGTCCTGTTGTTCGTAGACTCAGGATGGGATTTTCCAGTCCCGCCAAAGCAGGACCGGAAATTCTTGGACATTTGGCTGGTCCATCAGATTTTCTGCCTTGCCCGTGACAATTCCAGAAAATTCCTGCCTCTGTAAAAATAGACTTTGTTTGCTGAGTAAATAGAATGCTGTGTAAATAGATTCTGGGCAGGTTTCCCTGCCCGCATTAATCCGACGACCGAAAATTCTCACCCGAGGTCAGATAGATAGGCAGATAGAACATACAGAGCAGAAGGAGGCCATTCGGCCCATCGAGTCTGCACCGACCCACTTCCACCCTATCCCCGTAACCCAATAACCCCACCCAATCTTTTTTGGTCACTAAGGGCAATTTATCATGGCCAATCCACCTAACCTGCACGTCTTTGGACTGTGGGAGGAAACCGGAGCACCCGAAGGAAACCAACGCAGACGCGGGGAGAATGTGCAGATTCCGCACAGACAGTGACCCAGCAGGGAATCGAACCTGGGATCCTGGCACTGTGAAGCCACAGTGCTATCCACTTGTGCTACCGTGTTGCCCAAAAGTCAATGGACCTTTCCATGGTCAACGTTCCAACCGTGGCGATATTGCGGCAGGTGGGGTGGAAGAATCCAGCCCTTTGTTTACAATAAGTTCTGCTCCTTCTCCAACTCATAAACTGACACAGTGGCACCAAAATCCACAGCAAAAACTAAATGGAGGAATAATCTAACTGCCTGTCCAAAGGGATCCAAGCATTGTAGACCTCTCTTGTCCAGCTGCTCTTGATGGGATGGAGATGGTGATCCAAAGTATGTCTGCTGGTAGATCTTGCTCAGGAAGGGTGATCCATATGGGGCGCTGAGATGGAAGGCGAGCAGTAGGTGGGTTGAATAAGTCATCATGGAGTGGCTACGTGAGATGCAGCACAGATGGCTTCACCCAGCCTATGGGTTGTTTCCAGTCAGCAGACCTGTTTGAGGGGACAGGAAGCCAGGGAGGGCTGTTGAGTGGAGAGTTTCAGTTATGATGCGCATCATTGCATTCAATTGAGTGTCAACTGGATGTATTTGATAACCTTTGGCAGATAGGTGCACAGTACTCTCCAATGGAGTAAAACAGGGCAAATGTTGTGTCGTGGCAGCAGTCCCCCCCCCCCCCCCCCCCCCCCCCCCCCCCCCCGAAGTAGATCCAGAAAGTTTGGTGGTCGGTAGGTTGTTTCTGGTTTCCACCATTGCTGATGTTTTCTTCAAATGATGTCAGGTTGGGATAGTCTCTGGCCATCGATATGGACATGCAATTATTTTTTGGCACTGACATTGTGGAGGTGGAATACACTGGGGCACTGGGGGTATGGCACAAGGGAATAACAGATCTGTATTCGCAAAAAGATTTGATGGCGAGGGGATATGGAAAGGAAGTGGACAGTACCTTAACCTTCTGGTATGATGCCAAGCCAAACCTTTGCTGCCGCATTCCACAGGAGACAAAGTGGATTTCATGCATTGATTCTGATTAGTTAATCTCGGAGGCGGGAAGATAAATGGATTGGATGACTTCTATGACTTCATGCTTCCCTATGCCCTTTCATAAATTTATTACTGTTTATGCTCCATCATTTGGAGAAAGTAAAGGCATCATACCACCCCCCAAATGAGGTACTTTCAGTTTATAGACAATATGGGAAGCTGGAAATTATATGCTCCGGTTTCCTCCCAACAGTCCAAAGATGTGCAGGTTAGGTGGATTGGCCATGATAAATTGCCCTTAGTGTCCAAAAGGTTAGGTGGGGTTACTGGGTTACGGTGGGGACGTGTGCCTAGGTCGGGTGCTCTTTCAGAGGGTCGGTACAGACTCGGGCCAAATGGCCTCCTTGCACTGTAGGGATTCTATGATTCTGTGATCTGAAAGATCAAATATTTTACCTCATTTGCATAGCTCTCGCATAACCTTGCAAAATCTTCTCAAGATAGCTAAGACTACCCAGCAACTTATATTTAATTTAACATCCTGGCTGGGTTGCACATTCAGAGCAGAAGAGCTGAGAGGCACATTTATTCATGCTGAAAACCAATGGTAGAGAGGTAATTACGTGAAAAATGGATTAACTACAGAATGCGAGATGAGGGCGCTTCGTGAAATAGTTTACTTTCATCTCATAATGGAATTAAAGTGAAACCAAAATCAATTCATCTGTTGCCAAAGCACGCTAAATTTGAAGACTTAAGAAGTCTTTCAAAATATGGTACATGGGAATCAGTATGAAGGAAGAATAGTTTTACCAAAAGAGAGCAAATGGGTGTTAACCATTGCCCGTACACGGAAAACAGAAGCTGCTTCCTAGCATGCAGTCTGGTCACCAAGTCCGGAAGGTGGAGCCTTATGCTTCAATTCCTTAAAACCGGAGATTTGCTAATCAGGCATCCCTGTGCAGCTTGCCAGACAGGTCACGCAGTAAGTCCTTAGGCTGGGGTAAGGCAATAACTGCAGAACCAAGCAAACTGCTCATCCCCATTGTACATTAATGTAAGTAGAAACTTACCTGTTCTTTGGTGGCTTCCAATAATGAAGCTCGTTTAAGGGCTTGGGGGAAAGACTTGGGGAGAAAAACCGAGCAGGATATGTGCGAATTTGATAGTGGGCATGGACGCTGGGTCTCTGATTAGCATATTGAACAGACCTCATGCCTGATTTTGGTGGGCACTAAGAGGCATTGGCTGTCAGTTGTCAGCCGGCACTTTTAGGTGGAAAGGAATGATTCCGACTGCATCCAATTTCTCCACTGGGATTTTTCTGTAAGACCTCTCTCCGGATTCAGTAAAACCTGATGTTAAATGAATTTGAGCACGTCAAAACCTGCAGAGCTGCCCGCCTGCAAATGCATTGGTCTTATTATATTAGCATATTTTATGTGATCCTTTAATTAAAATGTTAAAAATACCAGTTGCTGTAATGTTCCCAAATGCTCATTTTACATTAATGCTTTTCAGAAGCACTTAAGGTAATGAAATTATCAATTTAAAAAAATATTGTGGGTGACACTTTACTGACCTGGAGTACAGAGTACAACAGTTCAGTTACATCATAAGAAACCAAGGAATGAGGGGAAAAAATTGTTCAACAAGCCCAACTCCTTCTACCGGCTATCTGAAAATCCAGTCTGTCAGATGCTCAGGGGAAAGTTCTGCATTATTATGACCCCAAAGGGTGCAAAAGCAAAATTTCAGAATAGTGATTCATCCACATATCTCCAGTATTCATCTCCCACCCTGCTATCGCCTCATACACAATATCCCACCATATCGACAATACATCATAACTGTTTCACCACCTAAATCTACACTTCATCCAATCCAATCAAAAACTCCAGCTCCCAAACCATGATGAGCTCTGACCTCTTAGTCAGGAAAGTCACTGCTGGAATAGCATTTTGTTGCACATTATGGTTGCGTTTGCTGTGGAATTAATTAAAATGTGGTGCGAGTGTGTTAAAACCTGTAGACCCTTTGGAACGCCCTCACTGAACTTCCCTCTCTCTCGCTCTCCACCATAAAACTTGTTTCTTTTCACAAGCTTTTGATTACCTGAGTCAATATTATCGAATATATTTGACAACATTTTCATGAAGCATGTTTTACCACACAGTTGCCAGTTGTTGTTATTGCTATTTTTATTAGGGAAGTGGAAAAGGTTCTTCCAATGCATCCAATGTGTTTCTGTTGGTATCTTGGTATTTTTTGTGGAATAGTAAGGATGCATCGCTCTCTGTGTAGATTTTGGATGCAGCAATGAGGGCAGAAAGAGAGGTGGCACTGTACGTAGCACTGCTGCCTCACAGTGCCAGGGACCTAGGTTGGATTCCGGCCATGGCTGA
The DNA here is from genome assembly GCF_047496885.1 of Scyliorhinus torazame. Taxonomy (NCBI): domain Eukaryota; kingdom Metazoa; phylum Chordata; class Chondrichthyes; order Carcharhiniformes; family Scyliorhinidae; genus Scyliorhinus; species Scyliorhinus torazame. The sequence continues at coordinate 293,541,255 of NC_092709.1, read as the reverse complement.
CTGTCTGGAGTTTGCATGTTCTCCCCGTGTCTGCGTGGGTTTCCTCCGGGTGCTCCGGTTTCCTCCCACGGTCTAAATATCTGTAAATTGGGTAGATTGGCCAACACATGGGATTCTGTGGATAGGGCGGGTGGGGGTATGGGTCTAGGTAAAATGCTCTTTCAGAGGGTTGGTACAAACCCGATGGGCCGAATGGCTTCCTTCTGCAGTGTAGCGATTCTGCGGAGAGTGACCCTGAGATGCTTTGTTTCCAAAGGATCTCCTCTGTTACGTGGTCTTGGAAGGTTGTGATGCTAATGACCTCCAACCACCTCTTTGCTGGTGAAACCTGTTGGGACATTACTGAAATGTAAGGAAGGTTTGGTAATTGGTTATTTTTGGGACGTTAACTGTAAAACATATCACAGACAGTTGTCACTTTGCTTCTAACACAATTCCGCTGCCTCCCCCCCACCAACTTCATATCTTGCTGGCTTTTACAAGCCAACCCCGGTATCAAGGCAAGTCTGAGGCAGATCCTCAGACATATTCACATTCCTTTCAATGACTGCACATGCGTTGGTGTCCCAGAATTGCTGCTGGTGTTCTGAATTATATCATTCAATGTAAACTAGCAGAGGCTTCACAGTACAAAATGTGTTACAAATGAGAAAATAAGCTTGTAAACATTCAACATTCAACAGCTGCTTCTGAATTAATGAATGGTAATTCCCCATATTTGAGTCTTTTAAACATTTGGTCTGAGCAGCAGCATTCATTGCTGGGCAATCAAATAGTTGGTGATGGAGGGAGTTCTTCTTTTAATGTCAATTATTCCCAATTAACCTCCCATTGTATTGCACTTGAGGAAGCAAAATCAAATACAACATTCAAGTCAAGATTAATTAGGTTATAATTTCCCTGTTGAGTGGGGAGGGAGGGACGATACCGTGGGCTAAGATTTAATTCCACTTTTCAATGATGAGTTAGCAATGGATCAGCGATGACCCCCCTGCTTCTTAGGTTCTCAGCGGGTTATGGTTTGGAAGACCCTCTGTCCCAACCGCTGTCTTTGGGCACCTCTGCCACCATCCCGGACCTGTTTCTGGAGTTATTTTCTGGGCCTTCCGCTGACCAGGCGGCGGGGGTGGAGCAGGCATTTGCACCACCACCTCCCACTGGCACAGGGCCCTGGGAGGAGCCTGAGGAGATCCGGCCTGTTGATGATCCGGGTGGCGGGATCAAGGCAGCCCCTGAGTTGGTTGGTGGGCCCGTGTCGCCCGCCGCACTCAGTGTGGTGGAGGATTCGGGCCCGGAGGGCAACTGTACGAAGGCTGTCAGCCTCCCAGTGTCAGGAGCGCAGGATGCACGAGATGCTCTGCAGCGGGGTGCGGGTCTCACTTGTGCCTGACACTAGGTCGTCTCTTATCCCCTCTGGGGAACTCTCAGAATCTGGCACATCATAATTGAAGGTTCTTTTGTTTTTCTGCCTCTGTAGGTAATTCAGGTAGTGTCCTATTGGGCCCCCGCTTCACCAACACTCCGACTCCCGCCCTCCCCACCACCCTCCTATCCCCTCTCTCCCCACTACCCCCTTCCTTTCCCTTCTGTTGGTACAGAGGCGGAATCCGCCGCATCTTGAGGGGCCGAGCCCTCACCTTGAGGGGCTAGGCCCGCGCCGGACTGATTTCCGCCCTGCCAGCTGGCGGGAAAGGCCTTTGGTGCCCCGCCAGCTGGCGCGTAAATGGCTTTGCCGTGCGGCGCATGCGCGGGAGCGGCATCCCCGCGCATGCGCAATGGAGGGGGTCTCTTCCACCTCCGCCATAGTGGAGACCATGGCGAAGGCGGAAGGAAAAGAGTGCCCCCACGGCACAGGCCCACCTGCGGATCGGTGGGTCCCGATCGCGGGCCAGGCCACCGTGGGGGCACCCCCCGGGGCCAGATCGCCCCGCGCCTCCCCCAGGACCCCGGAGCCCGCCCGCGCCGCCTTGTCTCACCTGTAAGAGAGGTGGTTTGATTCTTGCCGGCAGGACAGGCATTCCAGCAGCGGGTCTTCGGCCCATCGCGGGCCGGAGAATTGCCGGGGGGGGCCCGCCAACCGGTGCAGCGCAATTCCCACCCCCGCCGAATATCCGGTGCCGGAGAATTCAGCAACCGGCGGGAGCGGGATTCACGCCCCTGGTCTCTCCAGCGCAAAGTTTAGAGTTTGTACCATTTGTTTTTTGTAAAACATGTTGTGAACTGTTTTAATAATCAGAGTATCCACCCCCCCCCCCACTCCTCGTGCATTGGTACTGAGGGGAGGGTACACTGTTTCTCCAACACAAAATGAGCATTTGTACCGTTTGGTCTTGTATTTATTTTTACTGTTTTAATAATAAAGATATGGATCAGCAACAATTTCCTGCCTGAGCGAAGTTATGAGAGATCGTATGGGGGAAGGGGAAGCCTGTATCTGGGTCATATATTCTTTTTTCTTTTAGGCAGACACGGGGAGAATGTGCAGACTCCACACGGACAGTGACCCGGGGTTGGAATTCGAACCTGGGTCCTCAGCGCCGTAGGCAGCAGTGCTAACCACTGTGCCACCGTGTCGCCCCTGGGTCATGTATTCAATGTTGAATTAGACAGATTTTTGATCAGCAAAGGGATCAAAGGTTATGGAGGTGGGGCGGTGAGGGGTGGGCGTGGTGGGAAATAGAAAAGTGGAGTTGAGGCCACAATCAGATCTACCAAAATCTCATTGAATGGCAGAGCAGGCTCGAGGGGCCATATGGCCAACTCCTGCTCCTAATTCTAATGTTCTTGTGTTCATTGCCCAGCTCAATGCGAAGGGTATAATGGCTTTAAAAATATGCTTATCTGTGGGGGAGGTGAGGATGGGATATGAAATACCAAACAGTTGCTGAATGGGAGGGGAACCATGGCTAGAGTGGTGCTCAGTAAAGGGAGGGTGGTGGTGCAGGGGAAGTGTGGGGAATGGAGATGACAGGGTCATGGGGGGGGGGGGGGGGGTGGAATGGGTAGGTTGTTGGTTTGATAAACAAAATGTATCTTGGCATGGGGAAAGGGATGAGTGATATGAAATAGTGATTCTTGTTGACTATGAGGTGATAGAATGGAGACAATGGCCAAAGCTGCCAGAATAATTGAGAGCAGTTCAACTGTTGGGTGAAGGATGGGGATTGGGATGGTAGGTGCTTTGAGGGGTTGAGGAAAAGGGAATTTGCTGAAATTTAATGAGAGGAGAGCCATGGCAGATGTGAGGAGGGGGCATCAAGGTGTTGCTCAGTCGGATGGCGGATTGCTTGATTACAGTTGGGATTGGATTTGTTTATTGTCACGTGTACCGCGGTACAGTGAAAAGTATTTTTCTGTGAGCAGCTCAACAGATCATTAAATACATGGGAGAAAAGAGGAATAAAAGAAAATACATAATAGGGCAACACAGCATATACAATGTAACTACATAAGCACTGGCATCGGATGAAACATACAGGGTGTAGTGTTAATGAAATCAGTCCATAAGAGGGTCATTTAGGAGTCTGGTGACAGTGGGGAAGAAGCTGTTTTTGAGTCTATTCATGCGTGTTCTCAGACTTCTGTATCTCCTGCCCGATGGAAGAAGTTGGAAGAGTGAGTAAGCCGGGTGGGAGGGATCTTTGATTATGCTGCCCGCTTTCCCCAGTAGCGGGAGGTGTAGATGGAGTCAATGGATGGGAGGCAGGTTTGTGTGATGGACTGGGCGGTGTTCACGACTCTCTGAAGTTTCTTGTGGTCCTGGGCCGAGCAGTTGCCATACCAGGCTGTGATGCAGCCCGATAGGATGCTTTCTATGGTGCATCTGTAAACGTTGGTATGGGTTAATGTGGACATGATTTTTGGAGATGTGCACCCCCCAGGAATTTGAAACTGCTAACCATCTCCACCTCGGCCCCGTTGATGCTGACAGGGGTGTGTACAGTACTTTGCTTCCTGAAGTCAATGACCAGCTCTTTAGTTTTGCTGGCATTGAGGGAGACATTGTTGTCGCTACACCACTCCACTAGGTTCTCTATCTCCCTCCTGTATTCTGACTCGTAGTTATTCGAGATCCGGCCCACTATGGTCGTATCGTCAGCAAACTTGTAGATGGAGTTGGGACCAAGTTTTGCCACGCAGTCGTGTGTGTACAGGGAGTAGAGTAGGGGGCTAAGTACGCAACCTTGCGGGGTGCCGGTGTGCAGTTGCAGAGTGGGGCGCCAAGTCCTAGGTTTTGGAGCTTTGATATGAGCTTGGCTGGGATTATGGTGTTGAAGGCGGAGCTGTAGTCAATAAATAGGAGTCTGATGTAGGGGTCCTTGTTTTCAAGATGCTCTACGGATGAGTGTAGGGCCAGGGAAATGGAGTCTGCTGTGCACCAGTTGCGACGGTATGCGAATTGCAGTGGATCAAGGCATTCTGGGAGTATGGAGGTTATGTGCTTCATGATCAACTTCTCGAAGCACTTCATTACGACTAAAGTCAGGGCCACTGGACGGTAGTCATTGAGGCACGTTGCCTGGTTCTTCTTTGGTACCGGTATGATGGTGGTCTTCTTGAAGCAGGTGGGGACCTTGGAGTGGAGTAGGGACAGGTTAAAGATGTCTGCGAATACCTCTGCCAGCTGGTCCACGCAGGCTCTGAGTGCACGACCAGGGATCCCATCCAGTCCCGTCGCCTTCCGAGGGTTCACTTTCAGGAAGACCAATCTGACTTTGGAAGCTGTGATGGTGGGTATAGGTGAATTATGGGCTGCTGGGGCACTCGTCAGTGGATTGTTGGTTATGTACTTATTGTCACAAGTAGGCTTCAATGAAGTTACTGTGAAAAGCCCCTAGTCGCCACATTCCGGCGCCTGTTCGGGGAGGCCGGTACAGGAATTGAACCCGCGCTGCTGGCATTGTTCCGCATTACAAGCCAGCTGTTTAGCCCACTGTGCTAAACCCACCCCATGCAGTTTACAGTAGATGGATAGAGATATTGATTTGAAGGGTGAATAGCACTATAATGACAGAACTTACACAACAGTGTTGCCTTGCAAACAACCAAGGGTTGATAGATTGGACAGTGATGCTGAAGCCTGGGTCTATGGATGTGGATGCAATTCACTGCTCGTGGATGGGATCACTGAGGTCTGGGGTTCATCTGGTGATGATTCTCGAGATTGTAATTCCATAAGGTCACAGGGCCATGTTGGAGGGGAGACCATTCAGATTGGAAGGAGGTTCCAAGGTGGTTAATTCAAAACAGGGGTTTTAGGTGGAATGCAGTGTACCAAGGTAGAGATATATATGTTAGTGACAAAGAGGCTGCTCCACAGTGACACCCTGTGGTTAGAACCACACACTGCATGCAGATCAACCCATTCTTGGGAAAGCTAATTCTGAATTTCTTCTAAAACTACTGTTAATTTAACAGTTAATATTATGTGACATTTAACATTGAACAGTTCCACCGCACAGTCGCCTGCAGATATAACGAGTACAATAGTTAAATATCAACAATTTTATTTGGATTTTGCCATTGCGATAATAAGAATTTTCAATGCATTTAGAAATGGTGTATATACTGGGTGATTTTAATAAATAATGTGCATTTTTGCCATTCAGTCTATGTATGCGGGGCATAGTTTTTGTAATTCTAATTTGATAGAGTGACATGCATCATGCCCAAAGACCAGTTAGACCCGACAGTAATCTTATTAAGTGGTCTGAATGAAGGCTATTTATTATTTCTTTAAATGATTTATGATCACAACTGATGGAAAGTGTTGCTTTAAATACTTCAAACTGTAACATAAGCAATTCGAGAACAAACCCCATTTGAAAGTTGAGGAACAGTGAAAAACCTTATCCATCCAATCTTTGACAGCCAAAATTGGGGATATGGGGGGTTATTTGGAAGTACTAAGCGCAGTTACAAAACACTTACAGGCCATTTGGCCCACCCCACCTGTGTTGCCATTTATCTTACATGCATGCCGATAGACCTAATTATATTTACTGTACCAAATTCGTATTTTTTAAGTAAGTTATTCAAAACACAAATATTGAGAACGTATCTGGGGTTCAGTCACTAAAGTTAAGTAAGACCATGAAGGAATTTGAGGATAAGATTTTTATTTTCATTTGTTTAATCACAAGAAGAAGACAGCAAGATCGGGGGTGATGAACGGCCAAGGCTTAGGACAGGATATGGGTAGTGGAATTCCTGGAGGTTGAGGTGCTAGGAGGAAGAGTGTTGGAGAAGCTGAACCTACAGATGATGAATTCATGAATTGGAGCTTTGATGGCCGTACTGACAGGTGGGAACAGAGGCGAGGACTGTTGCAAAGTTGGAAGCATCTTCCCTTGCCAGCAGATCAGATATGCAATTTGAAGCTCGGCTCTGAATGAAACAAAACTGCGGTTGTGTATTTCAAGTCCATCCTAAGTAAGCAGCTAGTCGGTGAAGTTGCCATAGTCCCAGATGACCATACGCTGCTTTCCCCTTTGGGGGGGGGGGGGGCGGGGGGGGAGGTCGCTGACTGGTGGTGATTTGACCTGAGGATGACCACACCTCAAACAAGGGGCAAGGTGGGGCCTTCATGAATAACCTCAGCCGATACAGGAATTGAACCCACGCTGTTGGTCTCACTCTGCATCACAAACCTGCTGTCCAGCCAACTGAGCTAAACCGGCCCCGAAGTTCGAGTTAATGGCTTGGGTGATTAGTCTTCCATTTAATGAGTTGTAGGAATTTCTGTCTCTTCCATCAATTAATGTCCACCAAAAATGTTAGGGGCCATAAATATAATATCGTCACAATTGGTCCAATGAGAAATTCAGGAGAAATTCCTTTGGTCATAGAGTAGTTAGAATGTGAAATTCGTTACCACGAGGACTAGTTGGCATCAGAAGCATAGCTGTGTTTTGTAAAAGTCATATAAGTACTTGAGGGAGAATGGAACAGTAAGATATTGTAACACAGTTATGAAGTAGGACAGAAGGAGCCTTGTGTGGTGTATAAACATCAAGATGGAATAGTTGAGTATGTTTCAGTGTTGTATATGTAAACCAAAGCACTTAATAAAATGCTCTCAAGTAATGTTTTTTTCTTTTGGAATGCCTGTCAGAGACTGCACAGAACTGGTTATATCAGCTTTAATATATAATCACTGTCATGGTTTCTCTGCAGTACAAACCAATTTAATGTACTTCATATACATTCTAGTGGACTTGTAAGAACATTCATAAGTACCTTTGGATAATGGCTTTGTTGCAGTTAATGCTGCACAATATTGCCACTTGTACTGAGCTCCATTACCTCAATTTACATTGTCTTCTCAGCTACTACAAACTACTGGTTATTAAAGGTTCTTTAGCAAAATAAAATGATACATTGTTGACAACTGAGATGAATACAGCTACATTTGGGATTATTTCTTAATGCAATAGCTTGTATTTCTATGCCATTTTATTAGATCATCAGGGCAATCCAAAGCTCCTTACAACTAATAAATTACTTTAGAAATCACTGACAGGAAACAAACTGTCTTTAAGGAAGAAAGGTTTCAGGTAATAATAAAGTTTATTATTGTTATTATTAGCGGCTAGATACATTCCAACAAGGGAGAAAGGTAAGGGAGCCGAAAACATGGCTTCTTGGATGATGATTGAGATAGAGATTACGATGAGACAAAAAAGGAGTTGGAGTTGTCATCAGTTTATAGTGTGTGGAGTTCCAGTAAGGACTGTGGGAAATCAGATGAATATATGGGTTTGCTTTTGAGATCCTGTGAGTGCTTCATTAGCTGTCAGCAGTCTTTGAGGAGGATGGTTTTCCTGCAGACATCAGAAGGTTCACTATCTACTGGCCCAGGAAACCACTCGAGCTGTGTTTGTCTCAACGTCCCAGAAATCATCCCCATGGCCTCCTGGAGGTGGTGACTCCTGAGCCAGATTGAGCAGCAGTACTCTGCTTTTGGGTAGGCCAGAGCGAGTGAAGCAGTGTGCAGTGTGTTTGCTCTTCTGCCCCATGTGGTACCTGCCAGCTTCCGTATGAGATTCATTCTCTTCATGACCTTTGTTCCGATGTTCTAGAGGTGTTGCCAAAGAGGGAAATATCTGTTTCATTTTTAATCAATACAAATTATTCAACCTCTCCAGCTTTGCATTCTCTCTTATCCTTCAAATGGTTACTTTCAGTATCAACAGATGTGGTTGCAGAATCACTCCATGGCTCTTCATCTACCTTCCTCTTCATTTTCAAAAGGAACTGTCCTCTAATTATTTCATCTCTTTTCATCTCCTTTGCCATTATTTCATCTCCTTTGCCATTCACTTCCTTTACCTTGAAGAGGCACTGAGGGCCTTTAAAAGGATGTGGGTTAATCGGCCGTTTGCTTGGTGTCATTTCACAGTCATTGCTGTCCTCATCCTGAATAGCTGATGCCATGCTACTATGTATATTTTCCTTTAAAACAGGCATGCTGTGGGAAATATTTGTACCTGCAGTGAATGGCAATGGGTTTACTGCAAGTGGCTGTAATAAATTACTTTCTAAAAGTCTGATTCACTTTCTTCAAATTTGCTGTTTTCTTTCCTAGCTTTGGAAGAAATACTTGCCATCTGTTCAAGATCAGTTAGTGACAAGTCTATTTGGTAGCAGTCGTTTATCATTTCTTCATAATCAGAACCCAAATCGGATTCTGAACTCTCATCTGAATCTTCATCGCTGTTATTACCATTAGATTCGGACTCCTCTTTCTTCGGGTCACCTTGGAGCTCTCAGAATCTGTTTTCTACCAGATTTTACCTTTGACAAACTTGTGAAGAATCATTCTCGGAGAAATAATTTCATTAGTATCAGCTGAATCAAATTCACTCATTGTCATTTGATATGTGATCAATGTCTTTCAAGGTTTCTTTCTTTGAGTTATTTAATGCTCAATGAGTTTTCCTAATTCCCACCTGTCCTGCCATTGGTATCTTATACGCTATCCGCAGTACTTCCCTAGGACTCTGTAATTATGGGTGAAGCTATAACCTTTACTCCTGCCAAATCATTCCCCAAAAGCAAGTCTACTCCATCCACTGGGAATTCCTTAATCACTCTGACAACTACTGGACCAAACATTGAATCGCACTTCAATTATACTTTATACAATAGAACCGGGATATAATATCCACTTATCCCCTTAACTAACATTGAATTCTCTGGAGGGAAAACCAAATCCTTCTCCAGTAAGAGAGTTTGAATAGCCCCTGTGTCCCTTAAAATAGTTATAGGTTTGGCCACATCAGTTGAGGAAAATGGAGTAATCCTCCACTTAGACAAACACCCTGTATATCTCCCATCTATCTCATTCATCATACCTGCTCCCACAGCAATGTTTATCTCAGGTCTCCGAAGTCCAGTTAGAGCTCCAGTCTGCCCTGTAGTATTCTCCAATTTTGTTCCCTTTTCAGAATCCTCCTTATGAACTCCAACAAGTCCCATGGTCTTTCCACCCAACTTCCAAGATGCTGAACAAACATATCCCACCTTATCACAATGGTAATGCCTAGGCTTTCGAGTCTCACCTTCAGCCTCAATGTCTTCCTTACTGGTCTGAGGAGGAGATCTCACAGCAGTCCCAGCTATCCATTCCTTACCTTGGCTACCTGCCTTCCTTTCACTCTCCCTCTTCCTATCTTTTGGTCTTCAACATGGGTTTAGGTTCTTATCATAGAAGGTAGGGAATTCTTAAATTATTCTAAGAGAATGACCTCTCTCAGAGCCTCATGGGTAGTCGCAACTCCCAAAGCTCGTACCCACCTATTAGAATTGTTCTGCTTAACCCTTTTAACGTCTGTCCTGGCTGTCTCCTTAAATTCCAAACCTTTTGCCCATGTGCCATGGAACTAATTCATATGCACCCAGAATTGCCTTTTTTACCTCTTCATAATTCTTAGGCAACCCCTCTGACAGGGAAGCATAAACTTCTTGTGCCCATCCCGTCAATTTACTTTGCACGGGTAATGTCCACTTTTCTTTTGTCCACTCCATTTGGGTTGCTTTTTTCTTAAAAGCCCGAGGGCAACACGGTAGCACATTGGTTAGCACAGTTGCTCCACAGCTCCAGGATTCCAGGTTTGATTCCCGGCTTGGGTCTGCGCGGAGTCTGCGCGTTCTCCCTGTGTCTGCGTGGGTTGCCTTCGGGTGTCTGGTTTCCTTCCACAGTCCAAAGATGTGCGGGTTAGGTGGATTGGTCATGCTAAATTGCCCTTAGTGTCCAAAAAGGTTAAGTGGGGGTTACTGGGTTACGGGGATAGAGTAGAGATGTGGGCTTGAGTAGGGTGCTCTTTGTAATGGCCAGTGCAGACTCGATGGACCTTATGGTCTCCTTCTGCACTGTAAATCCTATGAATCTATGAATGAATGTTTCTACCTCCTTCTCTTCAAATTTTGGGAGGGTCTGTATAAATTGAAACATATCGCCACTGGGTTCCGTTCCAGGATTAAGATCCCTTCCAGCTCCTGGCAGCTCCCTTTTAATTTCCAATGCCTTAAGCTGGAACCCTCTCTCTAATACGTTTTCCTCTGTCTCTAATTCCAACCTCCTCTTTTCAATTTCCATTTGAAAAGCTTTTTCTTTTTGACGTTTTTCCATTTCTTTTTCTTTTTCTTTTTCTGCTGCATCTCTGATTGCTTCATTTGTAACTGGATTTTAGCTAATTCTACTGCTTGTTGCCATGGTCTAGGCTATCCTTCTGGTAATTCTTTCAAATTTAAATGCTGAGCAATCGCTTCATTTATCTCAACTTTCCTAGCTTTAGCCAGCACCTCTAATTTTAATTCACCTGCCAATTCGACTGGCTTGTCTTCTTGGAGCTCTTTAAAAAAAACAAAGACAGGTCGTCCACCTGAAGAAAACCGTTAGCAGTGTCCAGAGCCATTCTCTTATATCGCTACAAACCTGGTTTCTCTTTTTTAATTTATACTGTAACCCAAATGTCGCTGTTTACCTATCCAAAAATCATGGACCCAAGCTCCCAAATTATGTCACGACACCCTGGGCTAGTGCGTGGTCAATTCCAGCCTATCCTGACCTGTGGTTTTCACTGTAGATTCATTCATTCAGGTTCTCTGTAAGTTCAGAAATACAGCAGCTCACAGCATTTCTGCAGAGAGGGAGAGAAAAGAGGGAGAGTAGGCACTCACAATTCCTTCTTCCTTGAGCATCCAGGACCCAACTCTGCTTTCCTTGGGTCTCTGCAAATCATTCCACTCTGGTTGTACCCAATCACACCTGTTATCGGGCATAATACGGCCTTTTGGCCAATTCATTGGCCCCCACCAGCCAACCAATTGAACTGAATCCCACCCCATCTCTTGGGTGCCACAAAGTCTGAGTGCTGCTGTTCAAAAACTAGCACCATATAACTATGTTGCGACTTTTTGACTTTCTCATTCTCTCTGCTGCTTAACTTAAAGATACATGTCCATTAAGCATCCATGGATCAAAATGATAATGGCAAAAAATAAAGAAAGGCAAAATAAGAGAATGATCAGGAAAGAGCCTTACACCTGAAAGTCTGATCTGGGTTGGAATCCCTATTTCAGACTTGATCAGACAAGAGGTTCCGACTTACCTTCTGATGATTTTTTGGGCCCATTTTCTGATGGAGGGTCCTTCAAACTCACACGGTACAGTAGTCCTCACAGGGAGAGAATCATCATACAATCCACTCACTCTCTTTCCAGCTCCAACTGCCATAGTCTAGTCAGTAAAGAGTTTAAATATCCCAAAGTCACTTTGAGAAGCTAGGGAAAGAAAGTAGGTAGGTGTCTAAGGTAAGTGGCCGAAGGTTTAGTGTTGCAGGTAGGTGGCGAGAGAGTATGGTGATAGTTGGGTGAAGGGTGGAGGATGATGGTTAAGTGGGTGAGGGGGTAGAATTTCCAGTGGATTGAGGGGTCAGGGTGGCAGGTACATGGATGAGGAGGGGAAAGGGTGGTAGGTTAATCAATCTTTCTTATTGTCACAAGTAGGCTTACGCTAACACTGCAATGAAGTTACTGTGAAAATCCCCTAGTTGCCACATTCCGGTGCCTTTTTGGATACACTGAGGGAGAATTCAGAATGTCCAATTCACCTAACAAGCACATCTTTTGGGACTTGTGGGAGGAAACCGGAGCACCCGGAGGAAACCCACACTGACACAGGGACAACGTGCAGACTCCCCACAGACAGTGACCCAAACGGGTATCTAACCTGGGACCGTGGCGCTGTGTAGCAACAGTGCTAACCACTAGTGAAGGGGGTGGGGTTGATCGAGGCAGAGAGTCGGGTGGTTGGGGCAGTTAGGAGGTTGGGGATAATCAGTTGGTGGGGGGATATACAGGGGGGTTCGTTGGATGGTCCGAAGGGTTATTTTGGAGAGAAGCTGGGTGGTTGGAGTGAGGGAGTAACTGGGCTGGGGGGAGGGTAGGGGAGGTCCAGCGAGGAGTCAGCTGTGTCGTTACCCAGGGGTTAGAACAGATTTTAATCCTTCTAACGTTTCCTGCGTTACTATTCTGTTAAGTGAGTCAGAACCATCCAAAGTGTCCGACTCCTGACTGAGTTTCGGAGGGTGACAGATGCAGGCGAATTCCAGTCAGAAGTCCAAATGTTCCAGACAATTTCCTCATAATCAGTGCGTCGAGACTTTCGAGGGGTCTCCCAGCACACCGCTTGTGTGTGGGGTGGGGGGGCGGGGCGGGGGGACCCCCAGTACATCCGTCCAGAGATCGGAAGTTCTGAATGTTTGCTTCTGCTGCTGCCCCCTATGCAAAGTAGAGTGGAATGTTTCCTAATTAAAGATTCAATATAAATACAAGTTGATGTATACAATATTAAAATTATATAATATATTATATTCAATATAGTATTGAATATAACATTCAATGCACGCACAATGTAAATGTTATGAGTTCCACATCTAAGGGAGCGCTGACATGTTTCAGGACCATGTTGATGGAAATGATCCTGCAATGTAATGGATGGTAGAAAATGGGCTGATCATCTGCTCTGAACATGTAACGTGGCTACCTCTGGGTTCACAGCACACCCACGGTAGAAGTACAGTTTTCTTTTACTGAGGTTGATGGGGTGGCTTCAGATAAATGGTGACATGCCTGATTTAATTGTTAGTAGACACTGACTGAAGAGGAACAGCATTCAAGCTTGCCGAACATGGTTTGGAGTATGTTCTGGGTCAATGAGATAACACGGTAGAGTTTAGCAACATGCATTAAAATAGTGCATTGATGCTGTGCTATTAATTCTTATCAGTGAGGCTTAAAAACACATATTACCAAGAAACCCATCTGCCTCTTTGTATATCATTCAGTCTTGATGTACAGTCAAAACAACCTGTCACTATTTTTTTCTCTCATGTTTTCTTTGCTCCTCTATTGAAGGTGTTGACATTGCTGGAGTAGGGTTTTACCTCATTGGCTATCCTGCAATAATGAGTCTAAGCGACGATGTTAGGGATCATTACCAGCAATTCTGATCCAGTTCTTGCCTGATTTCCATATCTATCTGCTTTCAAGTAGAAGTCATTGGACAGTGACCGTTGATAGCCTAATTGTAAGCTTGAGAATTACTATGGACAATGTAATTACATAGAAGCTTTACCAGCCACATATCAAATATCTCTTGTTGAAAATTTACTGAAGGTATTAACCAATTTAGGGAATAGCTGTTTATCAATGATAACATCACAGGTTTTAATTGCCTCTGCATTATAAGTGCACTGGTCAGCTCTACCATTAACATCAAGTCAAAACAGCCTGCTTGATTGGCAGTCCATCCAGCATTTTAAACTTCACCACCATCCCGGGTGAGTGGCAATGTACACATGACACACTGCAAAGGTTCACCCAGGCTCCTTAGACAACAGCTGCCAAACCTGTGGCCTTTACCACCTCAAAGAACAAGGGCAGCAGACACATGGGAATACTGCAAATCCCCTTCCAAGTCACACATCATCCTGACTGGGAATTATATCACTTCATTGTTGCTGGGTCAAAAATGCGGAACTCCTCCCTAACAGTGACTCGCTGCCACTTTCTCAACAGCAATTAGGGATGAGCAACAAATTCTGGCTTTGACAGCAGTGTACATTTCTGACAGATAAATAAAAATGATGTTCAAGTGATTTCTGAACATTGTCATATGTGGGGACCTTAACAGTGTGCCCTGTGGAGGAGCAGAGCATCATTAGCAGCAACGCATGGATTTCCACATTTAACTGTGCTTGTGCAGATGCTGGAAGTTGCTATCGGTACACAGAGTGATCGTAAATACTCACAATTTTGCTGTCATTATATCAGCAAAACTGGGCCATTTTCTGTTGTTATAGGTCACTCTCCATTATTGAGTTTACGATGTTATCAAGGTAAAGATGCCATAGTCCCAGAGGACCAGAGGCTGCTTTCCCCATTTGAGGGGGAGAGCTGACTGGTGGTGATTTAACCTGAGGATCGCCACACCTCAGGCGAGGGGCAAGGCTGAGAAGCCAGGGACTTGTTATATGGCCTATAAATAAAACTGTGAACTTTTAATCTAAAGCAATCCTTAACTCTCTTCATAAGCCACAGATGCATCTTTCTTGCTAATCTTGTGTCTTTCAATGGAATGTTTCTGTTGAACGTTTTGAATTATTTTACTAATTAACGTTTTGACAGGAACTAGAAGAGTTGTTGTTAGGATGGACCGCTTTCTGCCCGCTCCGCCATTTGTTTTAATGTGCTCCTGGAAACTGCATAATTAATGAGGTGAACAGCATGAGATCTTTCACGTTGAGCCAATCCCCCCCCCCCCCCCGCCCCCCGCTCACCCCTCTCCAGCAGAGGCCACTCTGCATTCTGCCTCTGCCACCGGACTTAGTCTCAAGATACAGAAGCTTCCACCCATACATACACAAACAGGTGTTTGATCCAGGGTGTCCGATGCTTGTATTGATTTAGTTTCACATTTATTATGCCTCTGGCAGGAAAAAAAGCACTGAAACCTTTTGTCAATCTATCAGCTCCTTTTCCATGGTGTTGCAATGTGAGGCAAATGGTGGATTCTGTGTGGGAGAAATCCAGTAGCCCTCAAAAAGTGGCTCAGGGATGCCTGCTGCTTCTAACGCGGCAGAGCGTCAACTTCAGCTAATTTTTTATGATTGCTGCATTAAGCCGTTGTTATTCACACTGTTGAGAGGCTGTGTGGTTCTGAGCGGTGAGTTAACACCACTTTAAGGTCGTCTGCATCTCTGAAAGAGATGTGCATTCTGACTAGTGCATGGCCTGGAACTGTTTGTGAAAGAGAGTCTGAGCAGAAAGAGAAGTGAATTTTAGCCCAGTATAATGGAGGGAGAGTGTTCTGAAATTCCCTGACACTGCACTGGGCACCATGGCGGAGCAGAGGAAAAAGGTTGTCTATCCTTAGGGGGCAAAGAAACACTCCAGACAAGCTGGGCAGTGGGAGCAGTTGGCCTAGGCGATTAAGCTCAGAAGTCAAGCCCTGAGGACTTGGCTGCCCAACCGGAAGGAGTTCAGTGACTTCGCACAAATGGTCAAGGTCACAGAGTGCAACTACTTCACCTCACATACTACTCCATTCAAACCTCATCGCTCACCTACCAACAATCTTCATCAATCACAATCCATTCCTCATATTCATAGCTTAATTTCACCCTCACAAACTAATCATTACTGCAAGACTCAAATCCACATCTGTGTGTGTTTGTTTGCACAGTTAATCAAGGCAGCCACATCACCCAAACACTTTGCACCATACTCGCTGACACACTTCACGTAGCTCTTTCTTGCAGGACTAAGTGGTATATAACAAGAGGCAGCGGCTGGCTTCTGCTTGTGTTGCATTGGGAGTTGCAACACTGCCTATCAGGTGCTGCATCGTGGTTAGGTCCACAAATACATGGATGGAACAAGGGCTCGCAATGTAGAGGTGTAAGGATAAATTCTGTCATCCTCTGAGAGGACATTGGGACAGGAGAATAGCAATCCATACCTTGAGCATCTTTTTAATTCATCCATAACCACCAAATTAATTCTTTTGCAACAGATTGCACTTTATCTGCCAAAAAGCATCAGTTAAGTAAAAGTTGCCACTTCAGAATATCTCAGCATTTCAGCATTACCGAAGTTGAAACTCCCTAAACCGTTCTCACCAAGAAATCATAGTTTTAAGGTTAAAATTATCTTGCTTTTGATCTGTTGCAAAGCCACTAAGTTGCCATTATTTTGTTTTCTTGCTCCTCACCAGTCTCCTAATATCATAGAAATTACAGTGCATGACCTCACAAAAGAACACAAGAACTAGAAGCTGGAGTAGGCCACCAGCCCCTTCAAGTTTGCCCCGCTATTTAATACGATCATCTCTGATCTATGCCGGTCTCAACCCCTCTTCTGTGCCATTTCCCCATAGCCCTCCATTCCTCGATCTAGCAAATATTTATCCACCTCCACTTTAAATACTTCTAATAATCCAGCCACCACCACCCTCTGGGGCAGAGAATTTCAGAGATTCACCTCCCTCTGCGAAAAGACATTTCTATGCACCTCGATTTCAAATGACTGTCCCTTTGTGGGCAGCACGGTAGCATAGTGGATAGCACAATTGCTTCACAGCTCCAGGGTCCCAGGTTCGATTCCAGCTTGGGTCACTGTCTGTGTGGAGTCTGCACATCGTCCCCGTGTGTGCGTGGGTTTCCTCCGGGTGCTCCGGTTTCCTCCCACAGTCCAAAGATGTGCAGGTTCGGTGGATTGGCCATGCTAAATTGCCCTTAGTGT
The DNA here is from genome assembly GCF_047496885.1 of Scyliorhinus torazame. Lineage (NCBI taxonomy): Eukaryota > Metazoa > Chordata > Chondrichthyes > Carcharhiniformes > Scyliorhinidae > Scyliorhinus > Scyliorhinus torazame. The sequence continues at coordinate 293,524,446 of NC_092709.1, read as the reverse complement.
CCAAAATTGCCCTTAGTGTTGGGTGGGGTTACTGGATTATGGGGATAGGGTGGGTGTGTTGACCTTGGGCAGGGTGCTCTTTCCAAGAGCCGGTGCACACTCGACGGGCCGAATGGCCTCCTTCTGCACTGTAAATTCTATGATCTTTATCTTGTAGCTATATTTCCCTTGTTTGAAGACTCTCACCATCTCTCACCATCTACCCTGTCAAGCCCCCTCAGGGTCTTATATGTTTGAATAAGGTCGCCCCTCACTCTTCTAAACTCCAAGGAGTACAGATCCATTTATTTAGTCTTTCTTGATCGGACAACCCTCTCATCCCAGGAATTAGCTTTGTGAATCTCCTTTGGACTGTCTCCAAGGTAACTCTATCCGTTTTTACTTACGGGGACCAAAACTATATGCTGTATTCCACACATTTACCTTACCTGCCCACTTCTTTTTTATATCCATAGATGCAGGTTTCCTCTCAAAATTCATTTTCTCACTTCTTATGAGCTTTTTTGTCTTTTGCTGCTGGATCCTAAAATCTTCCCAGTCCTCTGGTCTACCACTGTCCCGTGCCACTTTGTATATCCTGCTTTTCAATTTAACATTATCCTTGACCTCCTTTTTTAATCATGGATTTTACCTCTTTCTCGTGGAGCTTCCCTTATGGATTGGGATAAGCTCCTGCTGAGCATTATGGACCAGCTGTTCTGATTTGATTTATTTTCACATGTACCGAAGTACAGTGAAAAGTATTTTTCTGCGGCTGAGGAACATACACAGGACATATATAGTAGACACAAGAATAATCAACAGGGAACATTGACAAATGGTACATCGACAAAACAGTGATTGGTTACAGTGCGGAACAAGAGGCCAAACAAAGCAAACAAAACACATACATGAGCAAGAGCAGTATAGGGCGTCGTGAATAGTGTTCTTACAGGGAACAGATCAGTCCGAGGGGGAGTAGTTGAGGAGTCTTGTAGCTGTGGGGAAGGAGCTGTTCCTATGGCTGGATGTGCGAGTCTTTAGACTTCTGTACCTTCTGCCTGATGGAAGGGTGTGGAAGGAGGCAATGGCTGGGTGGGAGGGGTCTTTGATAATGCTGTCTGCCTTCCTGAGGCAGCGAGAGGTGTGTACAGAATCAATGTGGGGGTGGCAAGTTTGTGTGATGCATTGGGCTGAGTTCACCACAGTCTGCAGTTTCTTGCGATCTTGGACTGAGCAGTTGCCATACCACGTTGTGATGCAGCCACATAGGATGCTCTCTATCACACATCTGTAGAAGTTTGTGAGAGTCGATGCAGACATGCCAATTTTTTTTAGCTTCCGCAGGAAGTAGCGACGTTGTTGGGCTTTCTTGACTGTTGCATCAACGTGAGTGGACCAGGACAGACTGTTAGTGGTGGTTTGAATATCTGCTCATCTACTGACCTGTACCTTAGCTTGTTTACCCAGTTCACCTTAGATAACTCCTCCCTCATACCATTATAATTGCCCTTACTTAAGTTGAAGGCACTGGGGACCTATGGTGTTCACCCTCAAACTGCAACTGGAATTCTGTCATATGTGGTCACTCCCCCCTAGGGGATCCTTAACCACAAGATTCCTTATTAATCTTTCTTCATTATGTAAAACCAAATTTAAAATAGCCCGTTCCCGGGTAGGTTCCAAAATGTACTGCTCTAAAAAGCAATCCCTAATGCACTGTACAAATTCTTCCTCTATGCTACCCGGTTTGGTTTGTCCAATCAATATTCAGATTAAAATCTCCTATAATAATTGCAGTTCCCTTCAAACATGCCCTTGATATTTCCCCATTTATGCTCTGACCTCTTGAGAGGTCACATTCTGGGGATCTATAGATTATTCCCATCCTCGTCCTCCTTCCCCTGCTATTCATGATTTTAACCCAAACTGATTTTACATCACTATCCACTGCTTTTATATCACGACTCAGCATTGCGCTGAAACCTTCCTGGATAAACAACGCTACCCCACCTCCTTTCCCCTTTGGCGTGTTATTTTGAAACATTATACCCTGGAATGTTGAGCACCCAGTCCTAGTCACCCTGCAACTATGTTTCTGTAGAATAACTAATACATCATACTCAAATGTTGCAACCTCATCTATCTTGTTGCAAATGCTTTGTGCTTTCAGATAAAGAACATTTGGTTGCCTGATCTAGAGGGTATTAGCTGTGCGAAGAGGCTGAATAGACTCAGACTGTTTTCATTAGAACAGCAGAGGTTGAGGGGTGACCTGATACAGGTCTACCAGATTATGAGGGGCATGGATAGAATGGATGGGCAGGCACTCTTTCACAGGGTGGAGGGGTCAGTCACCAGGGGGCATAGGTTTACTACTTAAGGTTAGAGGAGGTGGCCGAGGCAGGTTCTGTACGCAGAGGGTGTTGAGTGCCAGGAATGCGTTGCCAAGGGAGGTTGTGGAAGCAGATACATTAATGGCGTTCAAAAGGCATCTCGACAAATACATGGACATGATGGGTATAGAGGGATACGGCACTAGGAAATGCTGAGGGTTTTGGCCAAGGGTGGCATCATGACCAGTGCAGGCTTTGTGGGGGGGGGGGGGGGGGGGGGGGGGCGTGAAGGGCCTGTTCCTGTGCTGTATTGTTCTATGTTCTTTGACTTTTTTACAGTTGTTTACAACTTTTGTTCTGTGTTGTATATTTTTGTTTACGTTTCCTGCCCTGGCCTGTCAGACTATGACAGTCAAGTTCCCCCTCACTATCCTGTGTCACTGCTACCTCATATACTCCTGATATTTTAAACATCCATTTTTGAACCGTTCCCCCTCCTCCTCCTCCTAGTTAGGGTTCTAGTATGAGTCCTTGGTGCAAAATAATGTTCATATGGTCTGTCATCCGTTTAAAGAATCAGGAGTATATGAGGGAGCAGTGACACAGGATAGCGCGGGGGAACTTGACTCTCATAGTCTGAAAACGTAAACAAAAATATACAACACAGAGCAAAAGTTGTAAACAACTGTGAAAAATCAAAGTAAGATTCGTCTTATCTCTCATTCATGGATAAGTCAGTCTGGTTGAATGAATGGAAGTACAGTTTTTATTTCTTAAAAACACATTTTGGTACATTCACATGAAATTAACTGCTTTCTCTGTGTCTCTAGAAGTGACTCCTGACTTCTGTGCCACGTTCAAACTCCCTGGGCGCGATTCTCTGCTCCCGCGCCGTTTCAGAGAATCGCCTGGGTCGCCAAACTTTCCCGTGACGCCGGTCCGACGCCCTCCCGCGATTCACGGAAGCGGCCAGATCGGCACAATCGCGTTTTGCGCGGCACGGTCCAGTGAATCGCCCGAGACAGCCAAAATGGCGATTCACCGGTACCCCCGCGATTCTCAATGCCGGATGGGCCGAGCGGCCTGCCCAAAACGGCGGGTTCCCCCTGGCGCCGTCCACACATGGTCGCTGCCGGTGGAAACAGCGCGGGAACGCTGGGGGTGCGGCCTGCCGGGGGGGGGGGTGGGGGTTGGGGGGGTGGAGGGATCCTGCACCGGGGGGCGGCCTCAAATGGGGTCTGGCCCGCGATCAGTGCTCACCGATTCTCGGGCCGGCCTCTCTGAAGGAGGACCTCCTTTCTTCCGCAGCCCCTTGGGGAGGACGGCAACCACACATGCGCGGGTGACGCCAGTTATGCGGCGCTGGCCGCGTCATGTATGTGGCGCCAGCCTGGCACGCGTAAATGACGCGGCGCCGCTGCTAGCCCATTTTCGGGCCCTGAATCGTTCGGGATAGGGGCCGTTACGCGCCGTCGTGAACCTCGGCGGCGTTCACGATAGCGCGAACACTCTGTCTCCATTTCAGAGAATCGCATGTCACGTCTGGTCTCAGCTCGGATACAGTTTCAATTTTGTTGAATGCACCTTCATATCAGATATTGTCAGATAACGTTAGAACTTGTAGTTCATTATTTGTAACATTTGATACAGCCATGGACAGTGTTTATAATTATAATCATAATTATAACTTACTCATCAGTAATTTTCAGGAATCTTTTTTAGCTAATATTTTGAAGGACCCGCCTCTATAATTGCTGAATCCAATACTCATATACTCCTGATTTTTTAAACATCTGTTTTTGGAACATTCCTCCGCCCTCCTAGTTAGGGCTCTTGTACGAGTCCTTGGTGCAATACAATGTTTTATTTTTAAAAATAATTTTTATTAAAGTTTTCATAAAATATCAATAACAAAATGAAAAAGGAACCCAACAGGGTTAAGTACAAAACACAGTCCAAAAAAAGCAACCCTCCATACCCCCCTCCCCACTGTACATAAATAATAAATTAACATTAACACTCCGACTTAGCACAACAAATATATACACCCCCTAAGATCCCCCAGTGTAAATAACATAAACAAAAATAAAGTAAACCCCCCCCCCCCCGGAGCTGCTGCTGCCATTGACCAATGTCTACCGTTCTGCCGGGAAGTCTAAGAACGGTTGCCACCACCTAAAGAACCCTTGTACCAACCCTCTCAAGGCGAATTTCACCCTCTCCAACTTAATAAAGCCCGTCATATCGCTGATCCAGGATTCCACGCTTGGGGGCCTCGCATCCTTCCACTGAAGAAGATTCCTCTGCCGGGCTACCAGGGATGCAAAGGCCAGAATTCCGGCCTCTTTCGCCTCCTGCACTCCCGGCTCCTCTGCCACCCCAAATATTGCGAGCCCCAGCCCGGCTTGACCCTGGAACCTACCACCCTCGACACCGTCCTCGCTACACCCCTGCAAAATTCCTCTAGCGCTGGGCATGCCCAGAACATATGGGTGTGATTCGCTGGGCTCTCCAAGCACCTAACACACCTGTCCACGCCCCCAAAGAACCGGCTCATCCTTGTCCCGGTCATGTGTCCCCTGTGCAGCACCTTAAACTGTATGAGGCTGAGCCTCACACACGAAGAGGAAGAGTTCACCCTCCCCAGGGCATCTGCCCACGTTCCTTCCTCGATCTCCTCTCCCAACTCCTCCTCCCACTTACCTTTCACCTCCACCACCGAGGCCTCCTCCTCCTCGTGCGTCACCTGGTAAGTTTCCGAGATCTTCCCCACTCCCACCCACCCCCCCGAGAGCACCCTGTCCTGTACTGTGCGTGGCAGCAGCCGCGGGAATTCCACCACCTGCCGCCTGGCAAACGCCCTTACCTGTAACTACCTGAAGGTGTTCCCGGGGGGGGATCCCATACTTCTCCTCCAGCTCACCCAGGCTCGCGAACTTCTCGTCCACAAACAGGTCTCCCAACCTTCGTATCCCTGCCCTGTGCCACCCCAAAAACCCTCCATCTGTTCTCCCTGGGATGAACCGGTGGTTCCCCCATATTGGGGTCCACACTGAGGCCCCAACTTCCCCCCTGTGCCGCCTCCACTGCCCCCAGATTTTGAGGGCAGCCACCACTACCGGGCTCGTGGTATACCTCCTTGCCAGTGCCCCCAGACTCCTACCCACACAAGACGCCGTCTCCAGCCTCTTCCATGCAGCCCCCTCCCCCTCCATCACCCACTTGCCCACCATCGTCGCATTGGTGGCCCAGTAGTACCCACAGAGGTTGGGCAGCGCCAGCCCCCCTATCTCTACTCTGCTCCAGGAACACTCTTCTCACCCTCGGAGTCCCTCGCGCCCACACAAACCCCATTATACTCCTGTTGACCCACCTAAAAAAGGCCTTCGGGAGGTGCAATACAATGTTCATATGATCCATCCCTACCTGTTGTTTTCTGTTGACACACAGATTGATCACTAATCTGCGGTCCTACCTTTAACATTAACTTCTTAATTTTCCAAGCAACTGGACCCTCACCCCCACTCTTTAGTTTAAAGCCCTCTCGACTTCCCTCGTTATATGGTCCGCAAGACTGGTTCCAGCAATGGGATAGCTCCCACTTCCCTAGTACTGATGACCGGCACTGCGCCAACCACACCTGCGCCAATGGTGGCGATTCTCCGCTCTGCGGAGAATCGTGTGCCGGCGTCAGGGCGGCGTGGCGTGATTCGCGGGGATTCTCCGGTCTATCCCCGGGCTGAGAGAATCCCGCCCCACATATCTGTTGTACAGGGACAAAGGCTTGAGGCTCCTGCAGTGCTATCTCTTGGATCCTTCTACATGCCTCACTTGCAGTCACACCCTCCTCTCCGTGACCATTGACAGAATTTAAAGCAGTTACTCCAAGGGGTGTGACTGCCTCCTGAAACACTGTATCCAGGTAAATCTCCCCCTCCCTGATGTATCACAATATCTGTAGCTCTGGCTCCATCTCACTAACTCTGAGCCAAAGTTCCTCCAGCAACCAACATTTGCTACAGATGTGATCGTTATGAGCCACAATGGGGCCCACCAGCTCCCACATGTTACAGCTACAACACACTGCCTGGCCCTGCATCCCTATTTTATTTAATTAGAATTTATTACATATAGAATTTCGATTTGTTTTTACTTATACCACTAATCTTTACTTCCCGCAATTCCAGTTTCCCTGCCAAGCCTTCACTTCCAAAGTCAGAAGGGTAGAAGAGAGAAGATTCATCTGCCAGTCACTGACCTGCAATATCACACAGATGTGTTCACTCTACTCTGTGGTGCTCCTGCAACTTACGCCCCGATTCGCCGCCTCGGCCTGCACTGCACCCACTGACCTGTGGACACAGTAAAGAAAAAAATACACAGCAAGATCACCTCCCCCACTACCCTAAACTCCCACTCTTACCTTAACTCCTGGCACTCAGAACAAAATGATAGTGGGAAACTATTGAGTCTATCCCTGCCCTTGGCATTGGTGCCCACGCACAGTTACCTGCTTTTTATTGCTGTGTTGAAAATGTCAAGCATTATAGTTGTAAATGCTGCCCTTGTGGCCCAAGCTTCACATTCCCAACCCCTATAAAAGAGAAATGACACTTCCCATTCCCTGAACACAGGCCTTGTGACCACGGCCTTATTTACGGGGCTGTAATACTCTCCATAGAGCCACATGCAGCTTGTGAGTCAGTTGTTACCTGCTGTTAGTATCAGCTATTTCAGAGTGTGCATTGCACTGAACAGTTCATCCTTTGCCAGTCTCACAGTTTGATTTCTATTTTTTCCCCAAAGCCTCTGCAGAAATACAAAGAAATGTAAAATCTTGGTTGTTGTGAGTCTCCGTAGGAATCATAGACATTTCCATTCTATGATATTGCCTGAATACCTCAACAGGTTTACTGCAGTTAAGCACTCCATTTCTCTTTGAATATTGTTTTAACACATACTTCATGTATTGTATATCATAGAATCAGAGAATCATAGAATTTACAGTGCAGAAGGAGGCCATTCGGCCCATCGAGTCTGCACTGGCTCTTAGAAAGAGCACCCTACCCAAGGTCAACACCTCCACCCTATCCCCATAACCCACTAACCCCACCCAACACTAAGGGCAATTTTGGACACTAAGGACAATTTATCATGGCCAATCCACCTAACCTGCACATCTTTGGACTGTGGGAGGAAACCGGAGCACCCGGAGGAAACCCACGCACACACGGGGAGGATGTGCAGACTCCGCACAGACAATGACCCAAGCCGGAATCGAACCTGGGACCCTGGAGCTATGAAGCAATTGTGCTATCCACAATGCTACCGTGGTGCCCTAAATGTTCAATAACACTGGAGCTGTGAAGCAATTGTGCTATCCACAATGCTATGGTGCTGCCCTATATGTTCGATAACACTACTATATTGCTGAAAAGGGAAACATTTTGACGAAGCTTTTCACCCTGCATTCCCCAGGCCAAATATAAGAATGCCAAATTTCAAACCATCACAGCAATTTATAGTGCAGGAGAAAAAGGTGCAGATTGGTTGGCAAGATTACTTTGTTTGGTGTCGCCATGGAGAAAGCAATGGAAAACTATATGCTCTTCAAGCTCTAATTCAAAAAAGGCACAACAAGTTCAAACATGCAATGGCCACTCATTAAAAATAATCACCCACAGGGTCTTCCACTTATCAAAATGAAATTGAGGACCTAGAACATTAGGACTCTCATAGACAACCCCAACAATGGCAGACCGGAGTGCCACGCTGCTATCATAGTTCAGGAGCACAGGTACTTCGACAGCCATGTTGGTGTCAATGAGGCATGGCATGCAGGAAAAGGCCAATTGAAGGAGTAAGACAGCGCGTACAACTTTATCTGGAAAGGTGTTTTAGAAGAGGAATGCGTCTGCACAGGGCGGGCTTCACCAGCAAAAATGAGCTTGTCTGATACCTCAGATTCCCGTTCTGGGATAAGTGAGCGCCTTATGACTGCCTGGACACCCTAATGAGGAATCAGCATGCTACTATCATCTGTGCATATGCTCCTACACTTTATGTCCCACACTTTATGTAACAGCTGAGGTCAAGGAGGGATTCTACACCGATCTTGAGCAATCCTTTCACCAAATTCCAGCAGGTGGCAAATTGATTCTCCTCGGAGATTTCAATGCCAGAGTCGGGAAAAACACAAATCTCTATAAAGGTGTGATAGGTAAGGAAGGAATTGGGAAAGCCAACTTAAATGGAGCTCTTTATCAAAATGTCTAGCCCTGTCGTTCTTCAGCGAGGCAGCATAAGACAATATGCAACACCAAGGTGCTGGCACTAGCTCTTGCTCGACTATGTCACTGTATGAGGGACCACAGAGATGTTCACATTCACCATGCCATGACAAGTACCAATGACTGCTGGACTGATCACTGCCTTATACCATCTAACATCTCTATCAGCCTGGTCCCTTATCAGTGGAGGCAACAAAGGTAATAGTGCAAGAAAGTTAACATTGAAGGCCTCAGAGATCTCACAAGGGTGCCTTACTGCAGATCTCTCAATCTCCAGCTACCAGGAGTTACAGTGTGTCATTGGTGCCTCGTCAATACAAAAGTCCACCAAAGCTAGCACGCGCAAGGAGATCCTTGTTCTATCTACCAGTAAATGTTGTGATTGGTATGACGGAAATGATCAAGAGAGACAGGATGTAATGGAACATAAATGCAGAGCTTTCACAGATTAGAAACTTTACAACATTGCAGCAGAAAGGCAGCAGTCTTACAGGTGATTGAAAGCAGCAGTAGAGCATAAAATCTGTGACATGAAGAACAAATAGTAGGTAGAGAGAGTGCATCCAACTTGTGTGGGTTCTTCAGTGCTGTCTCAACGATCAATGGCTCAAGCACTCAAGGGTCTGCCCGGCTGAGCGTGAAGCATGGAGGGGAGCGGCGGGGGAGTCACTACCTATTGGAAAGAATATTCTGAAGCCCCCCTCAAACGAAACTCTGTATTCAACTTGAACATTTTCAACTCCGTTCCTCAATGCGTCGTTCGGCTCAATCCTGATGGGGTAGTGTTAAGGGAAAGTAATATAATTCTGTGGCTGATAACAAATCCTCTGAAATCTCTGCCAAAATTCTGAAGAATGTGGAAATACACTCCTGGCATCACTGCACAACCTTATATCACACACCTAGGAAAAAAGGAGTGTATGCCAGTGTGATTAGATATCAGGAAGACTGTAATCGTGGCTATACTGAAGAGGGAGACAAATCTGATTGCGATAAATACACAGGAGTCTCCCTGCTGTCTGCCACAGGGAAGATCATTGCAAGGATCCTCCTCGTATACCTCCTCCCAGTGGCTGAAGAGCTTCTTTCAGAATCACAACGCAACTTTCAGCCATCAAGAGGCACCACAGATGATTTTCATTGCACAGGAAATTCAAGAAAATGCAAGGAACAGCACCAACCACTGAGCGCAGCCTTTTTTGACCTCGCAAAAGCCTTTGACTCTGTCAATCATGAACGCTTATGGAGTATCCTCCCATAATAGCCCATCATCATCATCCTCTGCCTACTACACGGTGAAATGCAAATGTAATGCACATAAACCTTGACTCAGGTCAAAGAAGGTTGTGACTTTGCACCTAGCCTTTCCACCATTTTCTTCTCTGCAAACGGTAAATAACCTGCTGGCATGGAAAAACATCTGCAGAATAGATGGGAAACTGTTCAACCTTGCAGCCCTCAGTACAAAACCAAAATCACTAGAGCTTCAGTATGTAGATGACGCTTGTGTGCGCGCACTCAGAAACTGAGCTTCAGGTCATTGCCAACTCTTCCTCCGAAGCATATGAGAAAATGGGTCCTGCCCTAAACATCTGGGATAGTAAGATCTTTTTCCAACCAGTTTCCACAACAACACACCTCTCCCAATCAATTAAAATCAATAGGGAGATCCTAGAAAATGTGAACCATTTTCCATATATTGGAAGCCTCCGCTTCACAAAGACAGACATAGATGACAAAATTCATCGTTACCCTGCAATGTGCCAACCACTGAGGACGAGTGTTTTAGGACCAGAATCTACTGGGCATCTGTGATCCCTGCACTTCTATATGCTTCAGAGACTTAGACACCTACAGCAGGCATTTCAAGGCACTGGAGAAGTACCATCAGCGGCGCCTTTGCAAGATGCTTGAAATTCCTGGCATGAAAGGTTGTCCAAAGGCAGCGTCCTTCCCCAAGCCACATTTTCCAGCACTGTGATGCTGATCACTCAGAAGCTGCTCTGCTGAATGGGACATGTGTTTCATATTCCTGACACCAGACCGCCAAAGCAAACCCTCTTCTCTGAACTGTGTCGTGGCAGTAGACTTCCCTTTACTTCAGGGAAATCCTCAAAGCATCCCTGAGGAGAACAAACATTCCCGCCAATTCCTGTGAGTCCCTGCCTTGAGACTGACCAAAATGGAGAAACGTTATTCAGGAAGGCTGGTCAAGAGACTTAGTTGAGAGCACGCGGAAGCAAAGTTGAGGCACCGGAGAGAGCACACGAACCTCGACAATTTGTCTGCCTGATTCTTCAAGCATCACCACCCCAGGTGCGGCTGAGTCTGCAGATTGGGCATTGGACTTATCAGCTGTAGTAGAACCAATCGAATGGAGTAGAAGCAAGTTACCTTCAGTCCTGAAAGACTGCCAAAGAAGAGACTCTGGGCACGATTCAATGGAAATGAAACAGAGTCCTGCGTCGTGCACGCTTAGCCGGGTGTTTCCTGGTGCTAGCAGCGCTGAGAACGATCCCGCTATTAAATGGAACTCTATGTCTCGGCGAGGAATGCCTCACCGAAGTCGCACTTGGTCTCACTCGGCAGTGCAGGAAGAGATCGGTGTACCATTTACCGATCTCTGGATCCCACACCGTGGCATCCAGACCCCTCCCAATACCCCAATATTTTTTTTTTAATTTAGAGTGCCCAATTATTTTTTTTTCCAATTAAGGGGCAATTTAGCGTGACCAATACACCTAACCTGCACATCTTTGGGTTGTGGGGGTGAAACCCACGCAGACACGGGGAGAATGTGCAAACTCCACATGGACAGTGACCCAGGGCCGGGATCCGAACTCGGGTCCTCAGCGCCGCAGTCCCAGTGCTATCTACTGTGCCACATGCTGCCCCCAACACCCCAATATGGGGGTAATGGAGCAACCCACACCCCAACTGATAAGGGGAGAGCATCCCCCTGCCCAAACCCTGACACAAGCATGCTGTCACCTGGGCACCACCAGGCTGATGCCACCTGGGCACCCTGACACTGCCTGGATGGCAGCCGGGTGACACTGGCACTGTCACGGTGCGAGTCTGACCACGGTGCACAGGTGACATCGGGGGTGCCAGGGTACCACCCAGCCCACAGTATGACCACCCAGGGGCCCTTAATCACCTGGGAGCACCCCCAAGTGCCGGTATGCCCGGTCCACATTTGTGGAAACTAGTGCTCAACGGTGCCCACTCAGGGTCTCCGAGGCGAGGCCCTTCGGCCCCAGTGCTGGGTAGATCTGGCGTAGACATATTCAACTGAGCCTGACTGCTCACTTGAATAAGAAAATCCGTGTCCCAACCTCAATAGGCAGGATCCAGATCGCGATGCCTCACAAAATCTCGATCGAACTCGGGAGGTGTGACGAGGATGGTAAATCTCACTGGAGTCTCCTCGTGTCCCAAGTCAGGTGCGGTGAGGCCGATTGATCAGATTTTTAACACCTCTATTTACTCCCCCTTTAATTCTTCTATGCTCCGAGGAGAATCATACCCTCTTCACTACTCTTCCCTTTTCCTCTCCCCTGGTACCATTCTGGTCGATATCCTCTATAGGACCTCAAGACTCTTCCTGAAATGTGCTCTCCCAAATTGGCCACGATACGTCAACTAAAGCCTAAGCAGTAATTTATAAAGGTTCAGCATAACTTCATTGCTTTTGCACTCTATTCCTTTATTCACAAAGTCAAGAATCAATGGATAATATAATCGCCTAATCTGTCCATAATTTAATAATATAAATACAATGTACTAAAAACTTCATATTTCAAGAAACATTCAAATCTCCTCAAGCGGATCTGTCTTCCCAAAATATGCTGAGTTATATTTTTGCAAAGAATTTACAAAAATATGTTTAGTTCCATTTGTGAATCCCTAACATGTTCATAAGTCTCAATGATGGATACACTGTAATGCATAAGGCCTGACAGCCTGACAGGAAGATTGCTGCTTCAGGGACATAAGTAGCTCTATTCAATGCTGAAATGCACCTTTTACCACCAGTTAATCTCCTGAAGAAAATCATCCGTATTTCAAGAAAAAAAGGCCACCTGAAACTTCAGACAGGGACTCAGAAAATACCAACTGTTTCCCAAACCCCTGCTTTAACAGCGGTCTTTTTTCAAACCGTTACCCAAAACTGAGAGAGACTGCAACTGAGGGGTAGGCTGTATAGTTGCTTAAGCAGTGGTCCCACCAACTCCATTCCTCTCCCTGGCAACCGTCTGACGCTGAACCACACTAGTCATAATCCTACTGGACCCCAAGATGAGATTCCAATCTCAGATTTAATCCATCACTACAACTGCCTATTTCTGTCTCCATATTATTGTCTGATTCAGCCTTATCTTCACTCATTTGCTGTGGATACAGTCCATGCCTTTGCTAACATTGGAATTGACTATTTCAATACACTCTGAGCCAGTCTCCCTCGTTCTGCATTCCATAATCGAGGTCAGCCGAAATGTGCCTTTTTTTTACAGCATCAATACTGTCACCTGACTGCTCAGAGGTGAAGTCAGATGCAGATGGATGTGAGCCAATACCAGATTATTTATAAGAAGGAAAGACTGATGGAGAAGGAACATTCCAGAGATCAGCGGGCCGTAAGGAAAGGCACCCCCTGTCAGAAGGGGGACTCTGGTGAAGGTGCCCCACACATTCCCTTCCCGCCCGAGATCGAACCTTGTTCAATTTCGGCTTCCTCCACCCCCCCCCCCCGAACTATCGTCCGCCCGTCAGCCTAGAAACTGGGGCAAGGGTGGGCTTCGTGCCCAAGGCTCTGCCCCTGTCCATCCCGATGTAAAATCATGACCAGGTTGGAATGGGGGAATCCCAGAGGGAATCCTCCTTCATGCAATTTCAAAATCTGCTGTGTAGTATGGGTGGGACGAGCATAAAATTCTGGCCATGATGTCAAAAATATCGTCAACATTATCACAGCACAGATCCGAGATGAATCCAGGTAACCGTTGCTTTGCGCTAAACAATAAACAATTATCCTAACCCCAACTAGACCATATGCACCTAAATCACTGTGTCTTCCTTTATTCCTTCTGGTAGGGATGATCGAGCAGAATATCTGCATACATTCTGGTGGATTCCTAAAATTGGTGGGAATTTGTTGTCATGGTCATAAATTAGGCCAAGGTACCAAGCTGGATTCCAAACCAGCGCCAAGAAGTCTGAGATGTCTTTATGGGAGCAGGTCCTCCATGTTAGGTGAGGCAGGACAGGACAAATGTAGAGAATTTCTTACCATGAGAATTTTCATGCCCGTTAAGAGACACAGACTATAATTGTCTAGGTACTCCAGTGTGCCGGTGCTCACATAGAATGTACAGGCCCATTGGCCAAATTGGTCCATTTGGCAAGGAGGCCACACCTGGAGTATTGTGTTCAGCTTTGGTCTTACCTGAGAAAGGACGCACTGGCACTGAAGAGTATGCAGAGGAGATTCACTAAATTAATCCCAGAGTTGAGGGGGTTGGATTACGAGGAGAGGTTGAGTAGACTGGGACTGTACTCATTGGAATTTAGAAGGATGTGGGGAGATCTTATAGAAACATATAAAATTATGAAGAGAATAGATAGGATAGATGCGGGGAGGTTGTTTCCACTGGTGGGTGAAAGCAGAACTAGGGGGCATAGCCTAAAAATAAGGGGAAGTAGATTTAGGACTGAATTTAGGAGGAACGTCTTCACCCAAAGGGTTGTGAATCTAAGGAATTCCCTGCCCAGTGAAGCAGTTGAGGCTCCTTCATTGAATGTTTTCAAGATAAAGATAGATAGTTTTTTGAAGAATAAAGGAATAAAGCGTTATGGTGTTCGGGCGGAAGAGTGGAGCTGAGTCCACAAAAGATCAGCCATGATCTCATTGAATAGTGGAGCAGGCTCGAAGGGCCAGATGGCCTACTCTTGTGTTCTTATGTTCTTATTTGTCCCTAATCTTCCGAAACTCTATCATCTAACCCTATTAACATAACTTTTATTTCTCCTTCATGTTCTTATCTAGCTTCCTCTTGATTGCATGGATGCTATTTACCTCAACTACTTCTTGTGGTAGTGAGTCCTACATTCTGACCACTCTCTGTATCAAAAGCTTCTCCTAAATTTCCTATTGAAGCTTTTAGTGATTGTCTTATACTGACAGCTCCTAGTTTCAGTCTCCCCCACAAGTAGTAACATCTTTGTTTTGTTTACCATATAAAATCCTTCCATAATCTGAAAGTACCCTTTATCAGGCCTTCCCTCAGGCTTTTTTTTCTCGACAGAAAAGAACCACAGCGTGTTGAATCTTTTATGATGGGCATAACCTTCAGTTCGGGTATCATTCTAGTAATTCATTCTCTGTATCTGTTCCAGCGCCTCCTTATCCTTATTATAATAAAGTTTATAAAAGTGCTTGTGCATTTTATTGAATGACCCCTGCAATGAAAACTGTTCACTACTATATACCTGTTCCAGGTCCTGAGCCTGAATTGACGTGCAGTTGTTATGTAAGTATACACTCATAACTATTCAGAGCTCCCAGTTAATGTATTATTTCTCCATCAGAAACCGCAGGAAAGGTTATGGTGAGATTATCTTCTTAATGAGCTGAATCAGCATGGATAAGTAAAAGTAATCTTCATTTAATTAGAGCATCTCAGTCACGGCGTAAATACCAGTCGTGCACACACACAAACTAAGGTCTCTCTCAGCCTTTTAAGGAGTTAAGTAATCTGATTATAACATGCTTTTTGCAAGAAAAGAAACCAGACATGTTTGAATTTATTATTTTCTGAAATTCAGTTCCACTTGTTTTGCTTGATCTGTGAATTAAATGATTACATTTTCAAGTTACCCCTCATCTGAAGATATAATTTGTCCAGTATTAGTTTAATCTCTGGATTATTACCTGAGACACATGCAAATTGGCAAAGGGTACATAAAATTAGAGAGATGAATACATGGCTGAGAGACTACTGTGGGAGAAGTGGGTATCAGTTTGGGGGGCACTGACATAAGTACCGGGGGAAGTGGGAGCCGTACCGTTGGGAAGGCCGACATCTGAACCCTTTGCCCCAGACACCCGCTCATAACGTCACCTGACGTCTTCACCTTGCACTCACCAAATTCCGGCTGTGGACACGTCCCCGGAGCTGTGTCCCTTCCCCTGGGTGTTTAGATGTTGGCTGCTGTATGTGTGGTATTGCCTCCCGCAGTGTTCAGGCATCGCGGTCTGATTGGGATGTCAGGCAATGACTCCCACATGTTACATGGCCCGCCCACTCACGAACATCCATGGGCTCACTTAACCACAGTTGGCAATTCTCTCTTCGCAATAGCCTTCAGTCACATGGCCAGAGGCCTCGGCAGTCAGTGGGGGTTATGGGTGGTCAGTGAGGCAGACAGGAACGGGTATACATGATCCAGGGGTTGACATGATGGTGCCGTGCGCGGTTGCTATGCCAGAACATAACCTCCCCCCTCACCCTCCCATGGCGGCCCACCCCTACAGAGGTTTCCCGCCCATCCTGGAGATCCCTCTCCCACCGCCAAGCACTGCAGCGACAAACCCAGGGCCCTTTGCCTGTGAGCAAAGATGGCTACTCACCTCCTCGGCTCCCCGCAGAAGCCCTTCTGCCAGCTTCACGTTTTTACTATGGTGCACTAATCGGCGCCAGCATGACCACTTGCTGGGAGGCTTGTGACTCATGGGAGGCCGCAGGCTATGGGGTTGCTCCCATTAATTGTATGGAAATAGGGCTTAAGTGGTGATAATTGGTTTCTCGCCATGCGATTTCGCCTATGGGAGCGGGTCAGCCGGTGCATCGCAAACTGTTTGGCGCCATGCGCGGTTCTCTTTTTCATCTCTCCTGCTATTCACCGGCCTCGTTTCGGTCGAACGACAGTGCAACGAGTTCTGAGAATTGCATCCTGAAGGTCGATCAGTCCCCTAAACTTCAACACTTGATTGCGTTGCATCTCAGGATATTAAAGGAAATAGCTACAGAAATAATGGATACAACTGGTAGTAATCTTCCAAGAATCCTTTAATTCTGAAAAAGTCCCAGAGACTTGGAAAACTGCCAATGTAACAACTTTATTCAAAAAAGGAGGGAGACAAAAAACAAGTAACTGTAGGCCAGTTAGCTTAACTTCCGTCATTGGGAAAATGTTAGAGTCCATTATAAAGGATGTAATAGCAGATCATTTAGTAATACATAATATAATCAAACAGAGTCAGCATGGCTTTTTAAAGGGGATATCATGCCTGACAAATTTATAAGAATTCATTGAGTTGGTAACGAGCAGGGTAGGCGAAGGGGAACCAGTAGATTTAATATACTTGGATTTCTGAAAAGTTTTCCATAAGATACCACTCAAAATGCTACTTAATAAGATGGTGTTGGAGGTAGGATATTAGCAATGGTAGAGGATTAGCTAATTAGTAGAAGACAGAGAGTTGGGATAAGGGGAGCATTTTCAGGATGGCTACTTGTAACTAATGGAGTGCCACAGGGATCCATTCTGGGCCCTCAAGTGCTCACAATATATATTAATGACTTGGGCAAGGGAAATGAACACATGATTGCCAAGTTTGGGGATGACACATAAATAGGTAAGAAGGTAGCTGAGGTTAACACAAAGTCGACTGAGGGATATAGGTAGTAAGTAAAGTCGCCATAGTCTCAGATGATCAAAGGCTTTTCCCTTTGAGGGGGAGAGCTGACTAGTGGGGATTTAACCTGAGGATCACCACACCTCAGGTGAAGGGCAAGGTCGGGAAGGGACGGCCTTCATGAATAACCTCAGCTGGGACAGGAATCTAATCCACACTGTTGGCCTTGCTGAGCATCACAAATCAGCTGTCCAGCCAAATGAGCTAAACCGGTCCCCCCCCCCCCCCCCCCCCCCCCGGAAACAGACAGGTTAGGCAAGTGGGCAACAACTTGGCAGTTAGAATATAACGTAGGAAAATGTGAAGTTATGCACTTTAGTAGGATAAATAAAGGAGCTGAACATTGGGAGTGATCGAATGGCCTTGTTGCCCCCGACCTGGTGACACGACAAGGCTGTTAAATCTCGCATGAGGCCTCTCACAGGATTTGTGTTGCACGGAGTGCCTCATGAGGTCTAACGCGATCTAGGCTGGGTGGTAGCCTGGCACCTCCGCTGCCACCCGGCCACCTTGACACTGCCAGCCTGGCACCTTGACACTGCCACCCTGGCACCCTGTCAGGGGAAATCCCTCAAGATGTAAGTCGGGACGTTGGGGGAGTCCGGAGGCCATGGTGGGCAGTCTAAGGGGGGGTCGATAGATCAGGGCCCTATTTAAAAATGGGGCCCCAATCTTTTCCTGCACTGATAAGCGGTGGGACATTCCCGACCAAGGCCAATATGCAAACAGAGTCCTGTTTGATAGCGGGGTCATTCTCAGCACTGCAGGTGTCGAGAAATACCCCGCTATTATCATCCAAAATAAGACTCTGTTTTTTGGGTGTTAAATCGCGCCCATTTTTAAATGGTGAAAATCTGCAGGACACTGTAACACAGAGGGTCTTCATGTATAAATCACGAAAAGTTTAGCATGCAAATTCAGCAGATAATTGGGAAGGCTAATGGAATTTTGGCCTTTATTTCAAAGGGAATGGAGTATAAAAGTAGGCACGTCCTGCTAAAACTATACAAGGCACTAATTAGACCCACACCTGGAATACTGTGAACAGTTTGGTCCCCTTATCAAGGGAGAGATATTCTGGCATTGGAGGCAGTGCAGAGAAGGTTCAATAGTTTGATCCTGGGTATGGAGGGATTTTCTCATGAGGAGAGGTTGAATAGATTGAGCCTGCACGCACTGGAGTTCAGAAGAATGAGAGGTGATCTTGTTGAGCCATATAGGACAGGGGGATTGACAGGGTAGGTGTTGAGAGGTTGTTTCCTCTTGTGGGAGAGTTGAGGACCAGAGGGCATAATCTCAGAGTATGGGGTCGCCCATTTAAAACAGAGATGAGGAGGAATTTATTCTCTCAAGAGGGTAGTGTACCTATGGAATTCTTTACTACAGAGAGCTGTAGAGGCTGGGTCTTTAAGTATGTTCAAAGCTGAGATACAGATTTTTAATCTGTAAGGGAATCAAGTGTTATGGGGATAAGGAGGGGAAGTCGAGTTGAGGATTATATCGGATCAGCCATGATCTCACTGAATGGTGTGTCATGTAAGAGCACTCGGCGGGGGCGGGAATCGTGCCGCGCCAGTCGGCGGCCCCCCCTCCGGCGATTCTCCGCCCCGCGATGGGCCGAAGTCCCACTGTTGGAATGCCTGTCCCGCCGGCGAGGATCAAACCACCTCTCTTACCGGCGGGACCTGGCGGCGCGGGGGGTCTCCGAGGTCCTGGCGGGGCGGGCGGGATGATCTGGCCCTGGGGGGTGCCCCCACGGTGGCCTGGCCCGCAATCGGGGCCCACCGATCGGCGGGCGGGCCTGTGCTGTGGGGCCACTCTTTTCCTTCCGCGTCGGCCACAGCATTTACCATGGCCGATGTGGAAGAGATTTCCCCCTGCGCATGCGCGGGGATGACGTCTACAGCCGCTGACGCTCCCGCGGAGTCGCGCCGGCCGGCAGAGTCCTTTCGGCCCCGGCTGGCATGAAGCCAAAGGCCTTCCACGCCAGCCGGGGGAGCGGAAACCACTCTGGCGCGGGCCTAGCCCCTCAAGGCCCCTAAAGGTGTGGAGAAATCCGCACCTTTGGGGCGTCCCGATCCCGGAGTGGTTCCCGCCACTCCATCCCGCCGGGACATCCTGCCCCGCCGGGTAGGGGAGAATCACACCCATTGTGTACCTTGTATTGCCCTATTATGTATTTTCTTTTCTTTTATTTTCATGTACTGCTCGTAGAAAAATATTTCTCACTGTACTTCGGTACACGTGACAATAAACAAAATCCAGATTACCCGGTAGTTGACAGTGAAGAAGAATGTCTTAGGTTACAGGAGGATAGGTCAAATGGGCAGATCAGTGGCAGATGGAATTTAACCCTGAAAAGCATGAGGGTGATGCACTTTGGAAGGAGTAACACAACGAAGGAGTGTTCAATGAATGGCAGGACCTCGGAAGCTCAGAGGAACAGAGGGATCTTGGGGTGCTAGTCCACAGATCCCTGAAGACAGCAAGACAGGTAATAATAATCTTTATTAGTGACACAAATAGGCTTACATTAAAACTGCAATGAAGTTACTGTGAAAAGCCCCTAGTCGTCACGTTCCGGCGCCTGTTCGGGTACCCTGAGGGCGAATTCAGAATGTCCAATTCACCTAACAAGCACGTCTTTCGGGACTTGGGGAGGGAAACCGGAGTGCCCGGAGGAAACCGTGAATAGGGTAGCCATGAAGGCATATGGGACACTTGCCTTTAGCAGTCGTGGCATAGATTATAAGAGCAGGAAGGTTATGTACAGGATTTTGGTTAGGCTATAATTGGAGTACTGTGTTCAGTTCTTGGCACTACACTATCGGAAGTGATTGCACTGGAGAGGGTGCAGAGGATATTCATAGGTTGTTGCCTGGGAAGGAACATTTTAGTTCTGAAGAGAGGCTGGATAAGCTTGGGTTGTTTTCATGGAGCAGAGAAGGCTGAGAAGAAACCTGATTGAGGTGTATAAGATTTTGTGGGACATGGACAGGGTGGATAGAAATCATCTGTTCCCCTTTGTTAAAGGGTCAAAATCAATGGAGCATAATTTAAAAGTGAGACGGGGGCTGTATTCTCTGTTTTTGGGACTATGTTCTCACGCCGTCCTAAAAATTGTGGACGAAAGGGCCACATATTCCTAGCCATGCAGGGGGTGAGGAGGGACCCGGCGTAAAACTAGCAGCTGTTGCTGCAGATACGGGCGGCCGCACTTCCGGGTCAGAGGCCGCGCATGCGCACGGTGGCGGCCTCCAGCGGCCATACCGTGCTCCATGGCGGACTCAGACCGCGGAGCTGAACTTTGAACATAGTGCCCCCGATCGGCCGCGCGCCCAATCCTGACCGTCCACCCAAACATTGATCGGCCCGCCCCCGACAGGGCAGCCGTGGACTGAGTCCGCCGACGCCACGCTCGTATCCCGACCGGCAGGACCATGTTAGAACCACGCCGGCGGGACATCAGCTGGTCGGGGGTGGAGAATGGCGGGGCGGGCCTCCAGCAATGGCTGCAGGTAGGTGAGATGCGGCGCGGCCTACGCTTTTTGGGGCCTGGAGAATCGGGGAACCAGCGCCGGTCCCGATTCCATGCGGAGAAATGGATTCTCCGCCCCGGCACTGGCCTCGATTTCGGCGTCGGGGTGCGGAGAATCCAGCCCAGAAGGTTTAGAGGGGATTTGAGGAAACATTTTTTCACTAAGAGGATGGTATGGTGGGAATCTGGAATGCACTGCCTGGGAGTATAGTTGAGGCAGGAAGCCTCACAATCTTTAAAAAGCACTTGGATGAGCCCTTGAAATGTCCTAACTTTTTAGGCTGTGTGCCAAGTGCTGGGAAGTGGGGTTAATATAGAATAGAGTAGTTTTTTTGGTCTTTGCAGGCTTGATGGGCTGATGGGGTTCTTCTGTACTGTATCATTATATGATTCTTATCTCAGAATGCTATTAATGCAAACTATTTAGCCTTGCATTCCCCAGAACACTCAGCCAATACTACTATTAACGCAGACAGCCCAGTCTTTTGCTATTTTTAATATTCAACCCCCTGACTTTCAGTGCCATTAATGCAGGTAATTCATCATCACCCTGCCACCATTAGAGTCACTCCAGCCTCCTGGGTCATTATACAGGCTCTGGAACCTGGCATTGCTGTTAACATTCATCCACTAAATTCAACATCGCCATTTACATCCATATGTTAAAAAAATAGTCAGCATAACTTTTGTACTCAGACAAACCAATCCCACCCAGTCATTAGTAGAGATAGTCCATCTTCTCACTACCATTACCAGATCATCCGACTTCACACAACCACAGGACTGGTGTTTCAATGTGATACTGCAATCAGTATGGAGAATACTTAAAATGGTACACTCATTTAAAAATAGCGATAGGACATGTCCAGTGAATTATAAACTAGTCAGCTTAACATCGGGGGCGTCATTCTCCGACCCCCCGCCGGGTCGGAGAATGGCCGTTGGCCGCCGTGAATCCCGCCCCCGCCCCCGCCGAAGTCTCCGGTACCGGAGATTGGGCGGGGGCGGGAATCGGGCCACGCCGGTTGGCGGGACCCACCCCTGGATTCTCCGGCCCGGATGGGCCGAAGTCCCGCCCAGGAATTGCCTGTCCCGCCGACGTAAATCAAACCTGGTATTTACCGGCGGGACCAGGCGGCGTGGGTGGGCTCCGGGGTCCTGGGGGGGGGCGCGGGGCGATCTGACCCCGGGGGGTGCCCCCACGGTGGCCTGGCCCGCGATCGGGGCCCACCGATCCGCGGGCGGGCCTGTGCCGTGGGGGCACTCTTTCCCTTCCGCCTCCGCTACGGCCTCCACCATGGCGCATGCGCGGGAAACTGACAGCGGCCGCTGATGCTCCCGCGCATGCGCTGGGAAACTGACAGCGGCCGCCGACGCTCCCGCGCATGCGCCGCATTTCCGTGCCAGCTGGCGGGGCAACAAACGCCATTTCCGCCAGCTGGCGGGGCGGAAATCCCTCCGGCGTCGGCCTAGCCCCTCAATGTTGGGAGACGTCCGCACCTTTGGGCCGGCGCGATGCCCATCTGATTGGCGCCGGCTTTGGCGCCAGTCGGCGGGTATCCCGCCGTTGGGGGAGAATTTCGCCCCAGTTGTCTGAAAAATAATGGAATTCCTATGAAAGGAGAAAACACAGAATGAATGTAGAAACCAAAATATAGTAATGAGTAGTCAACATGAATATCAAACGAAAAAGTCTTGCTCGAGCAATTTCATCAAATTATTTTAAGGAGTTAACAGGGAGAGTTGACAAGTGTAATTTGGAAGATATGTAGATTTCCTAAAAGGCCTGCAATAATCTACCACACAACAGACAAATGAATGAAGTCAAGGCAGGCAGAATTAGCAGGGTGCATGGTTAGCTCATTGTAAGACAGGGAGCAGAGAGTAGGGATGGAGGGTAGTTATAGTCGGGAGCTGTGACCTTTTTCCCCCTGGTGTGGATGTGAAGACCTGGAAACAATTGTGTCACCTGTTTCCCATCCTGGAAGGACAATTCTAGCCAGGGTGTTTCCTGCTGTGGGGAACAGGAAAACTGGAGGCGGTCAATGTATGATAATCACCCAAAGATCAAGGACAGATTTCTCCAGTCCCTCAACCGTGTGTTTCTCGGCAGCGCCGTTTACTGGCGATGCAATTCTATCTTCCCTCCGCTTGTCAATGCGACTTCACATTGAAACCACTCCATGCCGCTGGGAAACGCTGGGTGTTGTGCTGCCAGTGGGAAAGCGAATCCCAACAGCCGAAGAATTCCGACCCAAATAGGGAATTTAGAGGAGACCTCTTTACCCAGAGAGCGGTGAGAAAGTGAAATTCATCACCAGAGGGAGCAGTTGAGGCAAATAGTATTTAAGCATTTAATGGGAAGTATATGTGGGAGAATGGAATAGAGGGTTAATAATAATCTTTATTGTCACAAGTAGGCTTACATTAACACTGCAATGAAGTTGCAGTGAAAATCCCCGAGTCACCACACTCCGGCGCCTGTTCGGGTACACGGAAGGAAAATTCAGAATGTCCAAATTACCTAACAGCACGTCTTTCGGGAGAAAACCGGAGCACCCGGAGGAAACCCACACAGACACGGGGAGAACGTGCAGACTCCACACAGGCAGTGACCCAAGCCGGGAATCAAACCCTGGGACCCTGCCGCTGTGAAGCAACAATGCAACCACTGTGCTGCCCCTAGACTTAGATGTGGACGAATGAGAGAAGGCTTGAGAGGAGCATGAATGCTGACATGGGCTGGCTGGGCTGAATTATCTGTATCCACGCCTTATATTCTGTTAGATTTTCTGTAATCAAACATCACCACAATGCCGCTTGGCTTTACTTCAAGGCCGAAGTTGGTTTGAAGAGGATCAGGGCATAAAACGATGATGAAAGTTAAGTTTTTGATTTTCCTCTGCGAATCCAGCATGAACAACTGTGTTCCTCACAATTTTACAAAGGTGATTTAGAACTCCCTCATCACGACTCTTCCCAAATTTCTCACGAGACTTTTCCACAAACCCTTTATTCACACTTAACAGTATGCTGGTGTGTCGCCAACAGCTCCCAAATTTCCATGAGGCCTGGCTCATGTGCTGAATGTGTAGGGCTGGAAGTGTGTCGTTCACAGGGAAGGGGTGTCTGATGGGATGCAAGGCTGAGGGCCGGGCTTCTGCCGATCCTCTTCCCTTCGGGTGCCTGGGGGCCCCCAGGTTCCTCCATGGGATGGAGGGGTGGCTGGAGTGAAATCCAAAAGCCCCGCCATCCTCTGGCGCTGACATTCTTGTATTCCCACCAGTGCCTGAGCCATGCTGTTGAAGCCCTGTACCATGGAACTCATGTCCTCAACCACGGAGGTCAAGAGCTGAGCCATGGAGCGGACCTCATTCTGCGCCAAGGTCTCCACAGTGGATGCAACCCTCACTGTTTCGGCCTTGTTTTGTAGGTGTGATGGCACCATCCCTTTGGACAGAAGACAATGGGGCTCCTTCAAGGAGGAATTCTGTAATCTCTTCCCGATGCTTGTAACTCTGTCTTTGTAGCTCCAGCAGCTCTGGGATGACCAAACCAAGGGGCACATAATTGGCCTGGGGCTCAGCAGAGTCCTGAGCTCTGGCATCCCTCCGAGTGCTGGATCCCTCGGACATTCCTTCCTCTATCTGTTGTGGAACTTCAGCTATGTGGTGTTCACCAGTAAGTGACCCAGAAGCCTGCTGACTATTTAAGCCCACCAAGGTGTGAGTATCAGCGCTGGTGGAGGCTGCTTGGGTCTGTGGTCTCCAGAGGGCGCGAGGATGGTCTGGGCTGGTTGACTGATTGACCTTTGGCATTAGTGTATCACAGCGGCAGACTGATGAGTGAAAGGTAAATCACGTGAGCCTTGCACCATGGCTGCCTATGTTGAAGGTTCTCACTTTTGTCTGGTGCCCCTTCCTCGCCCTTTGCACAGGTGCGGCCCTGCTCCTCACCGGCCAGCTCAGGGCTCTCTCCTCAAAAGGGGTTAGGGTTCTCGGCTTGGGCATGGCTCTGCAGGACTGTGCCCTCTCACACTGGTTGTGCTCGAGTTTGTCCTGCCATAAGACAGATGGGGAACGTGTAGCCGGGAGTCCTACCATGTCAGAGGGCGGTGGAGTGTGGCAATGGTGGAAGGTGAGTGGGAGAGGGGATGTGAGGTGCAGATTATCTTTTGGGGGACCAGAGGGAGTTGGGGGAGGGCAGCCTGACAAGTCTTGGGACCCCGTGAGGTTGTTGGGTGAGAGATCACCATGAGGGGTGTGTTAAGGGGTGTAACAGGAGACATGAGGAGGCAGACTTACTCTGGTTGCATGAAGAAGGTCATTGATCTTGTTCGGCACTGTCACCCATCATATTAAGGAGCGAGCTGGCACTCCACTATCGTGGATACAGCCTCCCAGGTGGGGGTGGTGACCTTGCTTGCTTGACGTCTGGCCGATCATGGGTAGAGGATGTCACGCCTCTGCTCAACACCATCTAGAGGTTTGGTGAGGACTCCCTCCGTGAAACATGGTGCTGTCTTCCTGGAAGGCAACCCCTTGACTGGATTTGGGACCAGTGCTGGGGATGCATTTAAAAAGAGTGCCCCACTGATTGTAGAGATTACGTTTTCCCAGAGCAAGCGAATCTTTGGCAAGCCACGAGGAGAATGGGTGAAACACATGAAAAGCATTTTTGTTAAAGAGGCTGAATATGCAGCACGTTTTCCTGCTGACGGCAGGGTTCTCCACAGTTTTCTCGCCGGGACTGAGACTTGGAAAGAATATCAGAAAACTCCGTCCCATATGTACAATGGAGCTGTTAGAGTGCATGCATGCTCTCCCAAATTAGCATCAGGATCCAGCATTGCCTGAATCTGCAACCACATCAAAGCTAGTCCAAGTTCATAACTTTTGTCAGTTATTGTTCGCAGATGATTGTCAGTTATTGTTCTTCAGGGGATGTCCCAGAGGACTGGAGAATAGCCAATGTTGTTCCTCTGTTTAAGAAGGGTAGCAAGGATAATCCCGGGAACTACAGGCCGGTGAGCCTTACTTCAGTGGTAGGGAAATTACTGGAGAGAATTCTTCGAGACAGGATCTACTCCCATTTGGAAGCAAATGGACGTATTAGTGAGAGGCAGCACGGTTTTGTGAAGGGGAGGTCGTGTCTCACTAACTTGATAGAGTTTTTCGAGGAGGTCACTAAGATGATTGATGCAGGTAGGGCAGTAGATGTTGTCTATATGGACTTCAGTAAGGCCTTTGACAAGGTCCCTCATGGTAGACTAGTACAAAAGGTGAAGTCACACGGGATCAGGGGTGAACTGGCAAGGTGGATACAGAACTGGCTAGGCCATAGAAGGCAGAGGGTAGCAATGGAGGGATGCTTTTCTAATTGGAGGGCTGTGACCAGTGGTGTTCCACAGGGATCAGTGCTGGGACCTTTGCTCTTTGTAGTATATATAAATGATTTGGAGGAAAATGTAACTGGTCTGATTAGTAAGTTTGCAGACGACACAAAGGTTGGTGGAATTGCGGATAGCGATGAGGACTGTCTGAGGATACAGCAGGATTTAGATTGTCTGGAGACTTGGGCGGAGAGATGGCAGATGGAGTTTAATCCGGACAAATGTGAGGTAATGCATTTTGGAAGGGCTAATGCAGGTAGGGAATATACAGTGAATGGTAGAACCCTCAAGAGTATTGAAAGTCAAAGAGATCTAGGAGTACAGGTCCACAGGTCATTGAAAGGGGCAACACAGGTGGAGAAGGTAGTCAAGAAGTCATACGGCATGCTTGCCTTCATTGGCCGGGGCATTGAGTATAAGAATTGGCAAGTCATGTTGCAGCTGTATAGAACCTTAGTTAGGCCACACTTGGAGTATAGTGTTCAATTCTGGTCGCCACACTACCAGAAGGATGTGGAGGCTTTAGAGAGGGTGCAGAAGAGATTTACCAGAATGTTGCCTGGTATGGAGGGCATAAGCTATGAGGAGCGATTGAATAAACTCGGTTTGTTCTCACTGGAACGAAGGAGGTTGAGGGGCGACCTGATAGAGGTATACAAAATTATGAGGGGCATAGACAGAGTGGATAGTCAGAGGCTTTTCCCCAGGGTAGAGGGGTCAATTACTAGGGGGCATAGGTTTAAGGTGAGAGGAGCAAAGTTTAGAGTAGATGTACGAGGCAAGTTTTTTACGCAGAGGGTAGTGGGTGCCTGGAACTCACTACCGGAGGAGGTAGTGGAAGCCGGGACGATAGGGACATTTAAGGGGCATCTTGACAAATATATGAATAGGATGGGAATAGAAGGATACGGACCCAGGAAGTGTAGAAGATTGTAGTTTAGTCGGGCAGTATGGTCGGCACGGGCTTGGAGGGCCGAAGGGCCTGTTCCTGTGCTGTACATTTCTTTGTTCTTTGTTTGTTCAGACCATTGTTGAACGCTTAATACTGTTCACATTCTCCTCTATTCAAACTTAAGGGTATCCAAAACTCTGCTGCTAATGTGCGATCCTGCACAAAGACACATCATCTTGTTCTCGTTAAAAAATTACAATCCTGCAACTAATCTTACAGTTAATTATGACTCGGATATAAAAAAAATTCAAATTTTAGTCACATATATTAATATCTACTAAAATATTACTGGCAATGAAGGTAATAAAAGTACCAGAGAAACGAATGAAGTGTTATAAAACCAATTTGAATAAGGCTTTCTCATGGCACCATCAATAAGTGTTACTCAACTATATTTTGTCAACCTGAAGCACTGTCTGGATCGCTCAGTAAAGTTCCAA
This sequence comes from Scyliorhinus torazame, assembly GCF_047496885.1. Classification (NCBI taxonomy): domain Eukaryota; kingdom Metazoa; phylum Chordata; class Chondrichthyes; order Carcharhiniformes; family Scyliorhinidae; genus Scyliorhinus; species Scyliorhinus torazame. The sequence continues at coordinate 293,496,818 of NC_092709.1, read as the reverse complement.
TATGAATCACCTCTTGGAGTGATTTATGTGATGCAACAATTTGTTCCACAGCCATCTACAAGATGCACTGCAGTAACTCACCAAGGTTCCTCAGACACCACCTTCCAAATCCGCCACCACTACCATCTAGGACGGCAGGATTAGCAGATACTTACAACCCCACCACCTGGAGGTTCCCCTCCAAGTCATTCATCACCATTACTTGGAAATATATCGCCTTTCCTTCACTAATGCTGCGGCAATATCCTGGAACTCCCTCCCTCATAGCACAGTGGTGTACCTATACCTCAAGGACGGCAGCAGTTCAAGAAGTTAACTCACCACCACCTTATGAAGGGCAACTAGGGATGAGCAATAAATGCTGGCCTAACCAGCATTTTACGGGCCCAAATCCCGTAAATGAATTTTCAAAAAAGCCTCCTGCTCTACAGTCAGTGTTGGGCTACTCAACAGTAACTGCAGCCAGCCCCTGTTCCGTTCTAGCTAAACTCTGTCTACAGGCTATTCTGTCAAGGGCAGGACTAGTTACTTACAGGTATATCCCCTTTATCAAACACTTCACAAAACCAGGATTGGTATTGTATTTGTTTCGTAATGATAATCTTTTATAATTACAGACTGCCAAATGTTGACTCAAGGCTGTATAGATGAGGGTGGGAATTGGGAATAGGTAAAATAATCATCTCATTAATCAAATATTAATATGTCTGTCATGCCTGGGCTTTGATATTTTAAAAGAGTAGCCCTTTTACAATGAGGGAGAAAATCTGAGTTAAAAAAGTATGGATAATTCTATCCCTATCTTCCTATTTTGGGATTTACTTTATTAGAATATTTTTTGTGGTGTTTCTAAGACAAAGAACCTGGATAATCTTGATATAAAGGTTTGGGAAAATATGACTCAGTGGAAGATAAGTCGAAACATTGTTTATTCGAAAACCACTTTCTTCTCATGTGACCAACTTTGCTTCTGGTTGTCCAACTCATATTGTTATCCCTGTCTGGTGTTAAATCTGGTAGAAGGTGGCAGCCCTACTTATTGTCTGGAACTCCTAATCCGTGTATAACATGTCTTGTATAATTACGCTTCATAGGCAAGGCAACCATAAAAGCAACATGTCTCTCTGCTAGCTGTGAATCTACTAATACCTGAAGGAATTATATGAGTACCAGTGGGAATATTCTAGATCTATTATAATCTCAAATGCACAATCTGCCAACAATGTCTTGTTTCCTACATTGCAACACAAGTCAAAGCATTGTATAAATGCAAATCCTTATTCTTCCAAACCTAGTCCAGCACGTGCATATGTTTTCACATCATTTAGAGTTTCGTAAGATTGGTAAATTCTTCGGTTTCATTAAGAATGTTGAGTTGCAATGCAACCTTTTTTAAACAGGGACTGCTACTTGCGTGTATGTACCGCCTTTAACTTAGTCCCAAGGCACTTCACAAATTTAAACATGCCAAAGAAGGAGACATTAGGAGGGTGACCAAAAATCTTGGGAAAATAGGCGGGGTGTGAGAAGGGTCCTCAAGGAGGAGTAGAATTGCAAAGCTTAAGGCCAAGGCTGAAGGGATGGCCACTCGTGGTGGATTGAAGGAAGTCAATGAGTTTTGAGATGCCGTGGAGGAAAGCAGAGTTCGTTGAGGTCTGAAGGGCTGAAGGAAGTTACAGAGAGAGTGGGGTGAGGCCATGGAGGGACTTGAATACAAGAATGAGAATTTTAAGTTTGTGTTGTTGAGGATCCAGGAACCACTGAGCACAGGGTAATAATGAATGAATGGTCAGGAGAACATAGGAATATTAATAGATCGTTTAGCCCTTTGGATCTGTTCCATTGTTCATGGCGGATCTGTGTCCCAACACCATATATCCACCTTTGTCCCATGTTCGATAATACCTTTGGTTGACAAAAATCTATCAACCTCAGATTTTAAATTAACAATTGATTTAACATCAACCGGCATTTGTAGGAGAGAGAATTCCAAATTTCTACCACATTTTCCACGTAGAAATGTATTTAATATATTTCCTGACTGGTATTATCATCACCATCAGCATTACAAGGGTTAATGTAGTATCATGGATACCCACTAGAGGGAGCTGCAGATACTACTATGTAAAGCAGTGATGCTGGACCTTAGGGGAGGAGCGTATGCAGGAGCGGCTAGTGAAGGTCATAGGAGCAGTTCGTGTGAGAAGGTTAGATTATAGTTTATACCAGTAGTGGGATTAGCTGTAGATGAGTGTAGTTAAAAAATGAATTGGGTACACTAAATTTATAAGAACAAAAAAAAAGATGTGTAGTTAGATGTTACTGATCAATTCTGTATTCTAAAGGACTAAGTGTCAAAACCCAGTTTTGTAGTGTAAATAAAATCATAGCTTTGTTTAAGTAAAAGCTATACTATGGTCTCTGTGGAACACTACGCCAAGCATTCTAAATAAGGACGCAAATAACACCACACTGACCAACGTAAATTGTTTCTCTCGATCTATCCTATCAGTTCTACTTACTATCTTGCAAACTTTGATCAAATCACCCTAGACCTTCTAAATTCCTGGGAATGCACCCTAGTTTGTATGTTCTTGCGGGGGAATTCTTCGTCGGTAGTATTATCCGTTCCACCGCCACCTGGTTTCCCGGTGGTGTGGGTTGGCTACAATGGAAAATCCCATTGGCCAGCGGATCTCGCTGCCAGCGACAGCGCGCTGCCAAGAAACACACGGCTGTGGAGGTGGAGAATTCACCCCCTTGTCCATAACTTAATACTTAGAGTCCTGGTGTCAGTCTGGGAAATCTAAACTTCACTCCTTCCAAGTCCACATATCCGTCTTGAGGTGTGATGCCCTGAACAGAACATAGGTATGGTCTAACAAAAGCTTTGCATAGCTGCATCATAACATCTACCCTTTTTCTAGGCCTCTGGATATAACTTTATGATTATTTCCTCCATCTGCCCATGACATTTTAACGATCTATCTACATGGAGTCCGAAGACCGTGTGGACCATCACTGTTTCACCTTTTCACCATTTAGAATTAATAATAATAATAATTGCTTATTGTCATAAGTAGGCTTCAATGAAGTTCCTGTGAAAAGCCCCTTCACTCTGATCACTCTGAGAAATCACTTTGATCTGATCATTTTGGATCCAGAATGTGCAATTTTACAACTAACTAGACAGAAATCTTTTTGCCAAAGTTTTGCCGCTTCACTGAACTATTAATCGCACTTCTTCAAAAATGTAATCAGGTTCATCAGGCATAATCTACCCTTTGCAAATGATAAAAGCAAAATACTGCTGATCCTGGAAATCTGACATAAAAACAGAAAGTGCTGGAAAATCTCAGCAGGTCTGGCATATCTGTGGATGCTGTCACATGGATTTGAAATGTTAACTGTTTTTCTCTCCACATATGCTGCCAGATTGGCTGTGTTTTTCCAACATTTTTGTTTTTACTTTACAAATGATATTGCAGAGCAGATGGAGTCAAGCTGTTCCAGTACAGCTACAAAACCGGCATTTGCCCAGCAATGTGGAAAATTGACCAAGTATGTTCAGTACACAAAAAGCAGGACAAATCCAACCTGACCAATTACAGCCACATCAGTGTACTCTTGGCCATCAGTAAGATGATGAAAGGGGTTATCAACAGTGCTATCAAGCAGCACTTTCTCTGCAACAACCTGCTCACGAACGCTCAGTTTGGCTTCCGCCAGGTCCACTCAATTCTTGACCTGATTACAGCCTTGGTTCAAACATGGTTAAAAGAGCTGAACTCCCAAAGTGAGGAGAGAGATGACTGCCCTTGAAATCAAGGCAGCATTTGATCGAGTATGGCATCAAGGGGCTCTTGCAAAACTGGAGTCCATGGGAAATGGGGTGAAAACTCAATGCTGGTTTGATTCCTACTGAGCACAAAGGAAGATGGTTGTGGATTTTGGAGGTCAATCATCTCAGCGCCAGTAGCTCACTGTAGGCGTTCCTGAGCAGTGTAGTAACCTCAGCCCAACCATCTTCAGCTGCTTTATTAATGACCATTTTTCCATCATAAGGTCAGAAGTGTGGATGTTCACTGATGATTTCACAATGCTCAGCACCATTTGTGACTCCTTCAATACTGAAGCAGTCCATGTCCAAATGCAGCAAGACCTGGACAATATCCAGGCTTAGGCTGACAAATGGCAAATAACATTCATGCCACACAAGTGCCAGGCAATGACTATCTCCTACAAGAGACAGTCTAACCATCACCCTTTGACATTCAATGTCATTACTATCGCTGAATCCCCCATAATCAACATCCTGGGGTTACCATTGACCAGAAACTGAACTGGACTAACCATATTTATACTGTGGCTACCAGGGCAGGTCAAAGACGAGGAATCTTACAGCAAGTAACTCACATCCTGACCCCCAAAGCCTATCCACCATCTACAAAGCACAAGTCAGGAGTGTAATGGAATACTCTCCACTTGCCTGCTTGAGTGCAGCTTCAACAACACTCAATAAGCTCAACACCGTCCAGGACAAAGCAGCCCGTTTGATTACTCCATCTTCCACAAACATTCAAACCCTCCACCACCGATGAACAGTGGCAGTAGTGTGTACCATCTACAAGATGCACTGCAGTAACTCACCAAGGTTTCTTAGACAGCACCTTCCAAACCCATGACCACTAACATCTAGAAGGACAAGAGCAGCAGATACCTGGGAACCTCCACACCTGGAGATTCCCCTCTAAGTCACTCACCGTCCTGACTTGGAAATATATCGCCTTTCCTTCACTGTTGCTGGGGCAACATCCTGGAACTCCCTCCCTAACAGCACTGTGGGTGTACCTACACGTCGAAGACTGCAGTAGTTCAAGAAGGCAACTCACCACCACCTTCTGAAGGGTAACTAGGGATGGGCAATAAATGCTGGCCTAACCAGCGACGCCCACATCCCGTAAATTAATTCTTTTTAAAACTGTCACTGCTTTGTCCTGCCGTAGACTCTCCTGGGAAGCTCTCTCCAGCAGATTCAATTGTACGATCATGGCATGTTTGTGTCTCTGACCCTCTCTTCCTGATTACAAAATGCCTCATCTTCAGTTGTTCACACAATCCTGTTGCTTACTTCCTGGGAGCTACAAAATGGAGGAATCTCTCCTCTGTGATTTCACGCCCAAAGCACAGATGTACAGAAAGCATGACGTTTGTGTATGAGCCGGGCATGAGGCCTACTCTCTGCCACCGCTTCTGGTGGGAAGACTCCATCATTTGTATTTAAAAGCCAATTGCGGCCGGCATTCTTAAAAGCCAGACACGGCCATTGGGCGCTTCTCCCGTGATCGGGAATGCCGCAACCGATCGCTCCACGACGCTCCTGACATCTGCCTGTGGCCCATCCACGGGTCGCGACCCTGAGTTTGAAAAACCTTGATCTAACCATCGCTCCTCAACATTCAATGGCATTACCATCACCGATTATCCACCACAAACTATGGGCCGCACGGTAGCATACTGTTGCTTCACAGCTCTAGGGTCCCAGGTTCGATTCACGGATTGGGTAACTGTCTGTAGAGTCTGCACGTTCTCCCCGTGTCTGCGTGGGTGATCTAGTTTCCTCCCACAGGTCCCGAAAGATGTGCTGTTAGGTGAATTAGACATTCTGAATTCTCCCTCTGTGTACCCGAACAGGCACCAGATATTGGCGACTAAGAGCTTTTCACAGTAACTTCATTGCAGTGTTAATGTAAGCCTACTTGTGACAATTAAGATTATTATGTTATATCACAGAAAGTCGGTATGCAGGTACAGCATGTAATTAAATGGCAAATGGAATGTTAGCTTTTATTGCAAAAGAACTTAAGCGGGATTCTTCGGAATCGGCGCGAAGGCCCGACACCGGCGTCAGAAATGGCGTGAACCACTCTGGCGTCGAGCCAACCGGAAGTAGCGGAATCCTTCACACTTCCGTGGGCTAAGTGGATGCTGGCTGGAGGGGTTGGCGCCATGCCAGCCGGCACCGAAGGGACTGCGCGGGTCTGTGCATGCGCCAAAGGGCCGGCGTGATCCCGCGCATGCGCGGAACCGCTGGCGTATTCTGGCCCATGCGCAGGGGCGTGTCTTCTCCTTGCCGGCCATAGTGGAGCCCTACAGGGGCCGATGCGGAAGGAAGGAGTGCCCCCAAGGCACAGGCCCGCCCGCAGATCGGGGGCCCCGATCGCGTGGGAGCACCCTCCGGGGAAGATCGACGGCCGCTCGGCCCATTGGGACCCGGAGAATTGCCGGGGGGCTGCTGCCAACGTCCCCCCACCGACGTGGCGTGAACCCTGCCTGTGCCCGGAAACCGCCGCTGGAGAATATGGCAGCCGGGATTCGCGCCGCCCCCCGGGGATTCTCCGAACGACAGGGGGGGTCGGAGAATCCTACCACTTGAGTATGAAAGTAGAGAAGTGTTGTTGCAATTGTATAGGTTGTTGGTGAGACCATGGGCGGGATTCTCCCCTAACCGGAGGGGCGGGCCGTACCGGCGCTGAGGAGTGGCGTGAACCCTGCCCGCACCCGAAAACCGCCGCTGGAGAATACGGCAGCCGGCATCGGGGTGGCGGGGCGAGATTAGCGTGTTGGCCGGGCCCCCCGGAAGGTGCGGAATCCTCTGCACCTTCAGGAGCTAAGCCGGCATCGACAAAGGGCTTGGCGCCGCGCCAACCGGTGCCGAAAGGCCTCTGCCGGCCGGCACGAGTTGGCGCATGCGCGGTAGCACCAGCATGTGCTGGCGTCATCCCAGTGCATGCGCAGGGGGGTCTTCTCCACCCCGGCCATGGCAGCCCATTACACCGGCCGGCGCAGAGGGAAAGAGTGCCCCCACGGCACAGGCCCGCTTGCGGATCGGTGGGCCCTGATCGCGGGGCCAGGTCCCCCCGCGCCCTCCCGACGACTCCGCAGGCCGCCGCAGAGCCAGGTCCCACCAGTACGGACCTGGTGTATTTTACGCCGGCGGGACCCACCACAAACGGGCGGCCACTCGGCCCATCGCAGGTCGGAGAATCGCCGGGAGGGCCGCTGCCAACGTCCCCCAACCGGCCCGCCGTGATTCCCGCCCTCGCCGAAAAACCAGCGCCGGAGAAGCCGGCGCCGGGGCTGGCGGGGCGGTATTCACGCCACCCACCGGCGATTCTCCGACACGGCGGGGGGGTCGGAGAATCCCGCCCCATATCTTTTTCTTGTTTCTTTTTTAAAATAAATTTAGATTACCCAATTCATTTTTTCCAGTTAAGGGGAAATTTAGCGTGGCCAACCCACCTAGCTTGTACATCTTTGGGTTATGGGGGCGAAACCTTCGCAAACATGGGGGGAATGTGCAAACTCCACACAGATAGTGATACAGAGCCGGGATCGAACTTGGGACCTCGACGCCGTGATGCAGCTGGGCTAATCCACTGTGCCACCGTGCTGACCATGTGAGACCATGGCCGGGATTCTCCGACCCCGCGCCGGATCGGAGAATCTCCGGGGAAATGCGAGAATCACGCCCCGGTGCAAGCTTCCCGATTCTCACCGGCCGATTCTCGGGCGCCCACGGGATTCCCGCCGTACCGGTCGGGGGCCATTGACAGCGCCCCCCCGGCGATTCACCGGGCCCCGACGGGCCGAGTGGCCGCCGAGTTCGGCTGAGTCCCGCCGGCGTGGATTACTCCGGTCCCACATGGCGGGACCTGGAAGGTGAGTCTGCGGGGGCTGTCCTGGAGGGGGCCGGGGGATCCGACCAGGGGGGGGGCCCCACGGTGGCCTGGACCGCGATCAGGGCCTACCGATCGGCGGGTGGGCTGGTTCTGTGGGGGCCTATGTCCCTCCGCGCCGGGCCCCTGTAAGGCTCCGCCATATTGCCTGAGGGTCGGCACAGAGAAGGGAACTCCCGTGCATGCGCGGCATCACGCCGGCTGTTCTGCACATGCGTGAACTCGCGTCGGCCATTCTGCGCCGACTGGAGCTGTGGGGACCACTCCGGTGCCAAGCTAGCCCCCTAGGATGGGCAGAATTCCCTTCTTTCGGGGACCGTTGACGCCGTAGTGGTTGGCGCTGTTTTTCACGCCGGCGTGGGGACATAGCCCCATTATTAGAGAATCCCGCCCCATATCTGGAGTATTGTGTGCGGTTTTGGTCTCCTTATTTAATCATAATAATAATCTTAATTATTGTCACAAGTAGACACATTAACACTACAATGAAGTTGCTGTGAAAATCTTGAGGAAGCATATGGTGGCTTTAGAGGCAATTCAGAGGAGATTCATCAGATTTATTCCGGCGATGAAAAGGTTGACGTATGAGGAGAGATTGGGCTTATACTCGCTGGAGCTTAGAAGGATGAGAGGGGATCTGATTGAGGGATATAAGATGCTAAAGGGGATTGATAAATTAAACGTAGACCAATGTTCCCCCTTGTGGGGCAATCTAGAACTAGAGGTCACAGATATAGTTTGAGAGGCAGTACATTTAGAACTGAGATGAGGAGGAACTATCTCTCGCAGAGGGTGGTGAATTTGTGGAACTCGCTGCCCTATAGTGCGGTGGAATTTGAGTCACAAGAAGGAGATAGATATATTTCTGATTTTAAACAAAATGGGTTAAAGGGATATGGGAGGTGGATTTGAGACCAGGAAGAGATCAGCCATGATCTGATTGAATGGTGAAGCAGGCTTGAAAGACTGAATTGACATCTGCTCCTAATTCCTATGTTCCTATCAACATCTTGGGGCTTAACATTAACCAGAAATTGGATTGGACAAGGCAGAAAATACTGTGGCTGCAAAAGCAGGTCAGAAACTCGTAATTCTGTGGCGAGTAACCTACCCCCGGATTTCTCAAAGCTTGTCCGCCATCTAAGGGGCTGGTTTAGCACAGTGGGCTAAATAGCTGGCTTGCAATGCAGAACAAGACCAGCAGCACGGGCCCAATTCTGGTACCGGCCTCCCCGAACAGGCGCTGGAATGTGGCGACTAGGGGCTTTTCACAGTAACTTCATTGCAGCCTACTTGTGACAATAAGCGATTATTATTATTATAAGGCGCAAGTCAGAATGTGATGGAATACTCCCAATGTGGCACGGTAGTACAGTAGTTAGCACAGTTGCTTCACAGTGCCAGGGTTTGATTCACACCTGGGTCACTATCTGTGTTTGGAATCTGCACGTTCTCCCCGTGTCTGCGTGGGTTTTCTCCGGGTGCTCCAGTTTTCTCCCACAAGTACCGAAAGACGAGCTTGTCAGGTGAATTGGACATTCTGAATTCCCCCTCAGTGTGCCCAAACATAAGCCGTGGCAACTAGGGGATTTTCACAGTAACTTCATTGCAGTGTTAATCTAAGCCTACTTGTGACACTAATAAAGATTATTATATAAGAAGAGATTATAAAACTTGCCTGGGTGAATGCAGCTCCAACAACACTCAAGAAACGCGACACCATCCAGGACAAAGCACTCCATCCACAAACCCTCACTGCCCCCACCACTGACACAATGAAGCAGTGTGTACCATCTACATCGACAAGATGCATTGCAGTAACTTACAAAGGCTCCTTAGGCAGCACCTTCTGAACACACAACCTACAATCTAGAAGGATAAGGGCAGCAAACACATGGGAGCCCCACCACCTGGAGGTTTCCCCTCCAAGTCACTCATCACACCGACTTGGAAATATATCGCTGCTCCTTTGCTGTCGCTGGGGCAACGGCCTGGAATTCCCTTCCTAACAGCACTGCATGTGTACCTACGTCAGAGGGACTGCATAGGTTCAAGAAGGCCAGCACCTTCTCAAGGGCAGTTAGGGATGGGCAATAAATGCTGGCCTTGCCAGTGAAGCACGCATCCATCGAATGAATAAAAAAAATGGACAACCAACCTGGCCAGGAAAACAATCGAGTTTCTAAGTGTCATAAAGAATGGGTGAGAGTTTGAGCAGCAACTGAGCTGAGACAGTGCTGGAGATGAATGACATTACATAGAGTATTAAATAAATAAATGGTAGCAACCCCTGTGATGCAGCTCTGGTCATAACACTCGGTGATTGACAGCTCTGCCACTTCTCCCTCATGTCTTTGTTCAGTGCAAAATCCTGATCCAAGCACAAACTGGTCCCTGATTGCCGTTTTGTTTCATCCTCAGTGCACTTCAGATCACCTGCCAAGTATTACTGACAGACGGCCACATGTTTTCAAATTCTAATCACTTCTAAATATAGGCTTTGGTTAAATATTTTCTGCTTGCTGTGTTTTGATTGAATGGCTTAGTGACTGGTGACATAGGCTGCACTGCAAAATCTTCCAAATTGCCTTTTTTATCCATCATTTGTAGAAATCCTGATCAATAAATATTCCTGTTCCATGTTTTACATTTTCTCCATCACAAAATGCCTGCACATTTATTACGATTTAGTAGCGTATAAAAATATTCCACGCTTAAAATTGTAAAAGAATTTCATCGGTATTTTTCTACATTACTTGGCATCATCACATGGGCAGTAAATGGCACTGATGGGAATATTTTAGATTCTCTTTGGTGCTCTTCACATATAAAACATCTCAGCTCCCTTTACTAACACTAAAGGGAGGAATTAATACTGGTGATTGATGGCCTGGCTATCAGAGGAACTGGGGCTACTGAGGAACAGTCCACATGGATATATGCATTGCGCAGGTTGCACTTGACTAATTCAATAGAATTTTTTGAGTAAACCACAGAATATATGCACTAAGGTAATAGAGTGGATGTTATGAACCTGACCTTCCATGAGTTGTTTTACACTGTATCACAGGGGAAGCTTGGCTCTGTGGGTAGCACTTTTACCTCTGTATCAGAGGGCTGTGAGTTCAAGTCCTACTTCTGAACACAAACCTATGCTGTCACTTGAGTCTAGTAATGAAGGAATGTTGCACTGTTAGAGGCACCATTCTTTTCATGGATTAGCTAAATTAAGATCCTGCACCTACCCTTTTGGGTTATCATAGAATTTACAGTGCAGAAGGAGGCCATTCAGCCCATCGAATGTGCACCAGACCTTGGAAAGAGCACCCCACTTAAGCCCACACCCCACCCATCCCCGTAGCCCAGTAAAAGCACCTAACCTCTTTGGACACGAAGGGCAATTTAGCATGGCCAATCCACCGAACTGTACATCTTTGGGCTGTGGGAGGAAACCGGAGCACCCGGAGGAAACCCACGCAGACACGGGGAGAATGTGCAGACTCCGCACAGATAGTGACCCAAGCTGGGAATCGTACCTGGGCCCCAGGAATTGTGAAGCAACAGTGCTAACCACTGTGCTACCATGCTGCCCTTGTTGTAAAAGATCCCATGGTTCTATTTTAAAGAAGACCAGGGAGGTTTTCCCCTGTGTCCTGGCCAATATTTATTCTTCAAGCAGCAGGACACCCTCCCTTATAGCACAGTGGGTGGACCTACACTACATGGACAGAAATGTTTCAAGAATACGATAGAGGCACATCTGTAATTATGGGTGATATTGATCAGCATTTAGATTGGGCAAATCTAATTAGCCACAACACTGTAGAGGAGGAATATACGGGATGATTTTCTGGACCAATATATTGAGGAACCAACTACAGAACGGGCCATCTTAGACTGGGTACTGTGTAATGAGAACAGAGTCATTGGCAATCTAGTTGTACGAGACTCCTTGGGGATGTGAGAGCACAATATAGAATTTTTGAACAAGATGGAGAGTGAAGTAGTTGATTCAGAGTCTAGGGTCCTAAATCTTAATCAAGGAAACTACGATGATATGAGGAGTGAGTTCACCATATTCATCCCCTGTTAAAATTGAGTCCGGTGTGGGTGGTGGAGAACGAAATACAACAAATGGTTTTCTTTTTTTTTTACATTTACATTTACATTTACACTATTTGATAGAGAGAAAAAAAATGTCTTTTGAAGTCCAGTGGACCAGTTAGAGGTTTAACCGGTCCGGTGCCTGGATATGCTGCTGGGAGCGACGTAGGATGGCGGCGATGTCGATGCTGGCCTGATGTCCAGTGTCTCCGGGAGCGTGCCGAAATCCTCCTCATCGTCGGGCGTGGGCAGGGAGAGGACGGATGGTCCCAGGGGTATGCTGCTGGGAGCGCCGGGGGAGGGGAGGGTGGTGCTGGGCCGGGGAGGTGTGTGTGTGGGGAACCTGCTGGTGCCAGGTCCCTGAGGGAGACAGTATCCTGGCGGCCGTCGGGGTATGCCACGTAGGCGTACTGGCGGTTTGCATGGAGCAATTGCACTCTCTCCACCAATGGGTCTGCCTTGTGGAGTCGGACATGCCTACGGAGCAGGACTGGTCCTGGAGTCGCGAGCCAAGTCGGGAGCGACACCCCGGATGTGGACTTCCTGGGGAAGGCAAAAAGACGTTCATGGGGTGTGTTGTTAGTGGCGGTGCACAGTAGTGACCGAATGGAGTGGAGTGCATCAGGGAGGACCTCCTGCCAGCGGGAGGCCGGGAGGTTCCTGGACAGTGGGGCCAGTTGGACGGCCCTCCACACCGTTTGGCAAGGTTGGCGTCGTGGTCCTGCTGATCATGGGCGCAGATGGTGATGCTGTCTAGGTACGGAAAGGTGGCTCGCAAACTGTACCGGTCGACCATTCGGTCCATCTCCCTTTGGAAGACTGAGACCCCGTTGGTGACGCCGAAGGGAACCCTGAGGACGTGATAGAGGCGGCCGTCTGCCTCGAAGGCAGTGCATGGATTGTCTGATTTACGAATGGGGAGCTGGTGGTAGGCGGATATGAGGTCTACCATTGAGAAGACCCGGTACTGTGTAATCTGATTGACCATATCAGATATGCGTGGGAGGGGGTACACGTCGAGCTGCGTGTACCTATTGATGGTCTGGCTGTAGTCCATGACCATTCTGTGTTTCTCCCCAGTTTTAACTACTACCACTTGGGCTCTCCAGGGGCTGTTGCTGGCCTCAATGATGCCTTCCTGTGGTAAACCACTGTGTTCTGATCTTCGAGGTTGTACGGTAGAACCTGCACTACAGGTTCACCTGTGGCCTCTGCATGCTAGCTCCGCCCAGAAGGCGGGGCATAAATATGCGTGGCCTCCAGCTCGCAGTCATTTTGCCAGCTGCTGTGGGAGGCCACACATCTGATAGTAATAAAGCCTCAGTTTGGATTCAACTTCGTCTCCAGTCAAATTGATCGTGCCTCAATTTATTAGTATCAGATTCAGAAGATGGACCTCCGTATTAAACCGGATCACCTGCAGCTGGATCCATACTCAAGCGATGCCAGAAAGGACTTCCAGCACTGGCTAGCTTGCTTTGAAGTGAATATCAACGCGGCACCAACCCCTGTTCCGGAGGCTCAGAAGATCCAGATATTGTACTCCAGACTCAACTCCCAAGTCTTCCCGCTGATCCAGGATGCGCCCAATTATGCTGATGCCATGACTTGACTCAAAGAAAATTATGAACAGAAGACGAACACGCTCTTCGCCAGACACGCGCTCGCAAATCGTACTCAACTACCTGGTGAGTCAATCGAGGACTTCTGGAGGGCCCTGATCCCACTAGTTCGGGACTGTGACTGCCAAGACGTTACAGCTAAGGAGCACTCAGATCTCCTTATGCGGGACGCTTTTGTGACTGGGATTAGGTCTGATATTATCAGGCAGCGGCTCCTAGAAGGGGCCACGCGCGACCTCACAGAGACTAAAACACTAGCGCTCTCCATGACAGTCGCCCTGCGCAATGTCCAGTCTTACGCCCCCAACCACGCGGCCCACTCCTCCTACGCTTCATAGGCCCCACATGCAGCCGCCCCAGCGGGGGTGCTGCTCACCCAATATGCCTGCGCTACGTGCCAGCCAGCGATCCCCGGGGGGCCCCGATGCTACTTCTGCGGCCAACAAAAACATCCCCGCCAACGCTGCCTTGCCTGCGCTGCCCTTTGTAAGGCCTACGGGATGAAGGGCCACTTCGCTGCGGTGCGCCAGGCCCGCTCAGCGGCTGCGGTCGCCCCCCCCCCCAGGCCATGTGCAACCAATGGACGCCGTCATCTTTGCCTCCTCGCAACACGTGCGATTCATGGGCGCCGCCATCTTGCTCCACCCCCGCAATGTGCGTTCCATGGGCGCCGCCATTTTGTAACCCCCAGGATCTCTGGGCGCCGCCATCTTGTCCACCCTGCAGCAGATGGACACCAACGGCGTACCAGGACGTCAACTCAACGGCCGCCTCACTACCCGACGATCAACCACGGCTCGCCTCCATGGCAATCGACCAGTCCCGACCACATAATCTGACCAACACATCCACCAGCGTGAAAGTCAACGGCCATGTGACCTCCTGCCTACTGGACTCCGGGAGCACCGAGAGCTTTGTACACCGAAATACGGTAAGGCACTGCTCCCTTAATGTACACCCTACCAGTCAAAAAATCTCCCTGGCCTCCGGATCCCATCACGTAGCAATCCGGGGGTACTGCATGGTCACGCTCACAGTCCAAGGCATAGGGTTCCACGGCTTTCACCTTTACGTCCTCCCTAACTTCTGCGCTGCTCTTATCCTCGGCCTGGATTTCCAGTGCAACCTCCAGAGCCTGACCCTTAAATTCGGCAGACCCTTGCCACCCCTCACTGTGTGTGGCCTCGCGACCCTAAAGGTTGATCCTCATTCCCTCTTTGCCAATCTAACTCCAGATTGGAAACCCGTCGCCTCCAGGAGCAGACGGTACAGCACCCAGGATAAGGACTTCATCAGGTCTGAGGTCCAGCGGTTGCTTCGGGAAGGCATCATCGAGGCCAACAACAGCCCCTGGAGAGCTCAAGTGGTAGTGGTTAAATCTGGGGAGAAAAACCGAATGGTCGTGGTCTACAGCCAGTCCATCAACAGGTACATGCAGCTCGACGCGTACCCCCTCCCATGCATATCTGACATGGTTAACCAGATTGCACAGTACCGGGTCTTCTCAACGGTGGACCTGAAATCCGCCTACCACCAGCTAGCTCCCCATCCGTAAATCAGACCGTCCAAACACCGCCTTCGAGGCAGACAGCCGGCTATATCACTTCCTTAGGGTCCCCTTCGGCATCACCAACGGGGTTTCAGTCTTCCAAAGGGAGATGGACCGAATGGTCGACCGGTACGGTTTGCGGGCCATGTTTCCGTACCTAGACAATGTGACCATCTGCGGTCATGACCAGCAGGACCACGACGCCAGCCTTGCTAAATTTCTCCGCACCGCCACTCTCCTCAACCTCACGTATAACAAGGAGAAGTGTGTGTTCCACACAAACCATTTTGCCATCCTCGGCTATGTGGTCCAGAATGGAGCTCTGGGGCCCGATCCCGACCGCATGCGTCCCCTCATGGAGCTCCTCCTCCCCCACTGCCCCAAAGCCCTCAAACGTTGCCTGGGGTTCTTCTCATATTACGCGCAGTGGGTCCCAAACTATGCGGACAAGGCCTGCCCACTCATACAGTCCACTCACTTCCCCCTGACAGCCGAGGCCCAACAGGCCTTCGCCCGGATCAGAGCTGATATTGCCAAAGCTGGAATGCACGCTGAGACAAAACACTTCCATTCCAAGTAGAAAGCGACGCATCGGACGTCGCCCTTGCCGCCACCCTCAATCAGGCAGGCAGGCCCGTGGCATTCGTTTCCCGCACCCTCCATGCCTCTGAAATTCGGGACTCGTCCATCGAAAAAGAGGCCTAGGCTATCATTGAGGCTGTGTGACATTGGAGGCATTACCTGGCTGGCAGGAGATTTACTCTCCTCACTGACCAACGGTCGGCAGCCTTCATGTTCAACAACACACAGCGGGGCAAGATTAAAAATTATAAAATCTTGCGGTGGAGGATCGAGCTCTCCACCTATAATTATGAGATTAAGTATCGCCCTGGCAAACTCAACGAGCCCCCAGATGCCCTATCCCGAGGTACATGTGCCAGCGCACAGGTAGACCGACTCCGAACCCTGCACGACAGCCTTTGTCACCCAGGGGTCACTCGGTTGTACCATTTCATTAAGGCACATAATTTGCCCTACTCCGTCGAGGAAGTAAGGACAATCACCAGGGACTGCCAGGTCTGTGCGGAGTGCAAGCCGTACTTCTACCGGCCGGACCGTGCGCGCCTGGTGAAGGCCTCCCGCCCCTTTGAACGCCTCAGCGTGGATTTCAAAGGGACCCTCCCCTCCACCAACCATAACACGGATTTTCTCAGTGTGGTCGATCAGTACTCCAGACTCCCCTTCGCCATCCCATGCCCCGATATGACGTCTGCCACCATCATCAAAGCCCTCAACGCAATCTTCGCTCTGTTCAGTTTTCCCGCCTACATCTACAGTGACAGGGGATCCTCCTTCATGAGTGAGTTCCTGCTCAGCAGGGGTATCGCCTCCAGTAGAACGACAAGCTACTACCCCCAGGGAAATGGTCAGGTGGAGAGGGAGAACGGGACGGTGTGGAGGGCCGTCCAACTGGCCCTACTGTCCAGGAACCTCCCGGCCTCCCGTTGGCAGGAGGTCCTCTCTGACGCTCGACACTCCATTCGGTCACTACTGTGCACCGCCACTAACAACACACCCCATGAACGTCTTTTTGCCTTCCCGCGCGGCTGGTGAAGGCCTCCCGCCCATTTGAGCGCCTCAGCATGGATTTCAAAGGCCCCCTCCCCTCCTCCGATCGACATACATATTTCCTCAGTGTGATTGATGAATACTCCCGGTTTCCCTTCGCCATCCCATGCCCCGACATGACGTCTGCCACCGTCATTAAAGCCCTTAATTCTATCTTCACTCTGTTCGGTTTCCCCGCCTACATCCACAGTGACAGGGGATCCTCATTCATGAGCAATGAGCTACGTCAGTTCCTGCTTAGCAGGGGTATCGCCTCCAGCAGAACGACGAGCTACAACCCCCGGGGAAACGGACAGGTAGAAAGGGAGAATGGGACAGTATGGAGGGCCGTCCAGCTGGCCCTTCGGTCCAGGAATCAGCCAGCCTCCCGCTGGTAAGAGGTCCTCCCTGATGCACTACATTCCATTCGCTCATTACTCTGCACTGCCACTAACAGTACACCACATGAACGTCATTTTGCCTTCCCTAGGAAGTCCACATCCGGGGTATCGCTCCCAACTTGGCTTACAGCTCCGGGAACCGTGCTTCTCCGTAAACATGTGCGGCTCCACAAGGCGGATTCGTTGGTGGAGAGGGTGCACCTACTCCATGCAAACCCACAGTATGCCTACGTGGCGTTCCCCGACAGCCGCCAGTATACCGTCTCCCTCAGGGACCTGGCACCAGCAGGTTCCACCCCCACACCACCCCCGTTGCCCCCGGCGCCACCCTCCCCTGCCCCGTCGCTCCCATCACCCCCCCTACGACCGTCCGTCCTCCCCCTGCCCACGCCTGTCGATGAAGAGGATTTCGGCACGCTCCCGGAGTCAACTTCGACCACGACAGCGCCCACTTCGCCGTCACCACTTCGCCGATCTCAAAGTACCATCAAGGCACCGGACCGGCTGAATCTCTGACCGGCCCGCCGGATGACCAGAGACATTTTTTTGCTGCTCTGTAAATATTAATATTTCTAATTGTATATAGTTAGCCACCACCCCCGCCGGACTCAATTTTAACAGGGGGTGAATGTGGTAAACCACTGTGTTCTGATATTAGATGTTGTACGGTAGAACCTGCACTACAGGTTCACATGTGGCCCCTACATGCTAGCCCCGCCCTGGAGGCAGGATATAAATATGCGTGGCCTCCAGCTCGCAGCCATTTCGCCAGCTGCTGTGGGAGTCCACTCATCTGACACAAATAAAGCCTCAGTTTGGATTCAACTTCGTCTCCAGTCAAATTGATCGTGCCTCACTTCCCGAAGCAGCCGCTGGACCTCGGACCTGATGAAGGTCCTGTCCTGGGTGCTGTACCGTCTGCTCCTGGTGGCAGTCCGAGGTTAGATTTGCGAAGAGGGAAGGCGGATCGCCCTTTAGGGTCGCGAGGCCGCACACAGTAAGGGGTGGTCGGGGCCCGCCGAGTTTCAGGGTTGGGCTCTGAAGGTTGCACTGGAAGTCCAGGCCGAGTAGTAGGGCAGCGCAGAGGTTAGGGAGGACGTAGAGGCGGAAGCCGCTGAAATCTATGCCCTGGACTGTGAGTGTGACCGTACAGTACCCCCGGATCGGCACGGAATGGGATCCGGAGGCCAGGGAGATTCTTTGGTTGGCAGGGTGTACCGCGAGGGAGCAGCACCTTACCGTATCCGGGTGGATGAAGCTTTTGGTGCTCCCGGAGTCCAGCAGGCAAGAGGCAATGTGTCCGTTGATTTTAATGCTGGTCGATGTGGTGGCCAGGTTGTGCGGATGAGATTGGTCGATGATCACTGAGGCGAGTCATGGTCGGTCGTCGCTGGTGTCGGATGATGGGGAGCCTGGGGGGGGGCACAGGTCCTGGAACGCGGGCGGTGCCCATGTGCCATGGGGGAGACAAGATGCCGGCGCCTATGGGCCGCACGTGGTGGGGGTTGAACAAGATGGCGGCGCCCATGGGCCGCACGTGTTGCTCGGAGGGGAAGATGGCGGCGCCCACTGGCTGAGCTTGTTCTGAGGGGGAGACGATAGCGGCGCCCACTGGCCGCACGTGGTCCGGGGAGGTGAAGATGGCGGTGCCCATTGTCCGTAAACGTGGGGTGGTGGGGGAGATAGTGGCGACTGAATGGGCCTGGCACACTGCAGCGAAGTGCCCCATTCTTGCCGCAAGCCTTACAAAGGGCAGCGCAGGCCGGGCAACGTTGGCGGGGGGTTTTCTGCTGGCCGCAAAAGTAACATCGGGGATCCCTGGCGTTCGCTGGCTGGTGCGTGGCGCAGGCGTATTGGCTGGGTAAGGCCCCCGCTGGGGCGGCCATCTGTGGGGGCCGTCTGTGGGATCCACGATGCGTAGGTGGGGTGGGCCGCGCTGCTGGGGGTGTAGGCCTGAACGTTGCGCGAGGCGACCGTCATAGAGAGCGCTAGTTTCTTTGTCTCTGCTAAGTCGAGCGTGGCCCCTTCTAACAGTCGCTGGCGTATGCCGTCCGACCCAATCCCCGTAACAAACGCGTCCCGCAAAAGGAGGTTTGAATGTTCAGTGGCCGTAACGGCCTGACAGTCACAGTCCCGGACGAGTGGGATTAGGGCCCACCAGAAGTCTTCTATGGACTCACCAGGGAGTTGAGAGCGAGTGGCGAGTACATGCCTGGCGAAGAGCGTGTTCGTTTTTTAGAGTAATTCTCTTTGAGAAGCGTCATGGCTTCGGCGTAGTTCGGCGCGTCCTGGATTAGCGGAAAGATGCTGAGCTCAACCTTGAGTACAGGATCTGTGTCTTCTGAGTCTCCGAGACAGGGCTGGGCGCCGAGTTGATGTACGCCTCGAAACAAGCTAGCCAGTGTTAAAAGTCCTTTTTGGCATCGCTTGAATGCGGATCCATCTGCAGGCGATCCGGTTTGATACGGAGGTCCATCTTTTGAAAATCTTAGAGCAATAAATTGATGCACGATCAATTGCACAAAGACTTGAGTTGGGTGCAACTGAGTCTTTATTGCTCTAAGATGTGAGGCCTCCCACAGCAGCTAGCGAAATGGCTGTCCCATGGAGGACACACATATTTATACTTTGCCTACTGGGCGGAGCCAGCAGGCAGGGACTACCAACATACCTGTAGTACAGGTCCTACCATACATCACCTAATAGAGGTGCAACAGTGGTTTACCACACAACCAGAACTGCACACAGCACTCTGGCCCAACGAGCATTATATACGGCTCCATCAAAACCTCCCTGTTCTCATATACTGTGCTTCGGCTATGAAAGGCATGTATACCATGTGCCTTCTTAACCACCTTGTCTACCTGTCTTGCTGTCTTCAGGGATCTTTGGACATGCACCCCAGGATCCCTTTGGCCTTCATAGAGTTGGACAATGGCATAGTATCTTTTGTTGCCCTATTATGTATTTTCTTTTATTTCCTTTTCTTTTCACGTACTTGATGATCTGTTGAGCTGCTCGCAGAAAAATATTTTTCACTGTCCCTCGGTACACGTGACAATAAACAAAATCCAGATGAAGAACGGGAGTGTCAACCATTTAAAAGGCTCCAGAAACGAATTGTTCACGTAGTGCCGCCAAACTGGTAACATCAGAGGTGAAGCAAAAAATGTTACTGTTGAAGCAGGAGCTGCCTATCCAAAGTTGAGATGAAGCACATTATGGAGATCAACTAAAGGAAGTTTTAACTCAAAATCTGATTGGAAATATATTTGGCCTTTGAGAGCAGAGAAATAGTAAATGTCCCATTCCCGAGTACCCCCACATGCCTTGCTGAAAGAAAAATGGTGAACAACATCAGAGAATGAGCTGGTGACAATGAGTCATGACAACATATTCATGAACATACAACATTTGAGAAGCTTGGCAGCCATATTATAAATTTTTTAAAATTCATTTGTTCACAGGATGTGGGCCTCATTGGCTAGGTCAGCATTTATTGCTCATCTCAAATTGCCCTTGAGAACAGTAATCTTTATCTTTAATATTGTCGCAAATATTACAAATATGTAGGCTTACATTAACATTGCAATGAAGGTACTGTGAAAATCCCCTAGTCGCCACACTCTGGCACCTGTTCGGGTACACAGAGGGAGAATTCAGAATGTCCGATTCATCTAACAGGGACTTGTGGGAGGAAACCGGAGCACCCGGAGAAAGCCCACGCAGACACGGGGAGAACGTGCAGACTCCGCACAGACACTGACCGAGCCGGGAATCGAACCTGGGACCCTTTCGCTGTGAAGGTGGTGGGGTGCTGCCTATTTTTTAACCATTGCAGTCCCTGTAGTGTAAGTACACAGTGCTGTCAGGAAGAGAGATCTAGCATTTTGACACAACAACAGTGAAAGAACAGTGATATAGGGCACGATTTACCCAAACGGGGACAGAGTCCTGTAGTGCGTGAGGCTAGACCTGGGCTGGATTCTCCTCACCCTGACGCCAAAATCGCGTTCAGCGACAGGGCAGAGAATCCGCTTTCCTGCACGGAATCGGGGCCGGTGCCAGTTCCGCGATTCTCCGCACCCACGAAAAGCTGCGTACTCGGGCAGTATGCTGCGCCGAGTATCCAGCGCCTTAGGCCATTGCCTGAAGCCCGCCACGCTATTCCCCGTCCATGACAGGCCAACTTCCCGACGGCGAGGTTCTACTCTGGTCCTAATGTTCGGAAACCCCGCGTGCGGCTGCGGACTCAGTTCGGGGCCGCCATAGCCGGGGGAGGGTGATTGGAGTGCAGGGGGAAGCTTCATTCGGGGCTGGGGTAATGTGTGCGGCCGGTCCGGGTGGGCGAGCGGCCGGCGCGGGGCACTATTTCGGGGGTCCAGATCCGAGGGGTGAGTCCGCCATGGAGCACAGAGAGGTCTCTGGAGGTCGCCGCCGTGCGCATGCATGGCCTCTGACCCGGAAGTGCTGGGGGCCATATCGGCAGCTGGGGATGTGAGCTCCACGACAGCTGACTGCTAGCCTCCTGTAAGACGGTGAATCTGTGGCCTTTTGACACCAGTTTTCCTGGCTTAAAAGACCACTGTTTTCACTACAGCGTGGGGACATAGTCCCAAAAACGGAGAATCCAGGCCCATGTGTTTTCCGGCACTCAGGAGCGCCAAGAAACGCTCCCTCATCTAACACCGATCCTGATAGGTTGGGGGACTCAGCGGAGAACTTCCAGATGAGGCCACACTTAGCCCCATTTTCTTTACTGAGGAGCTCCACTCGCCAGAACTCCTCAGTGCAGTGAGAGATTAGGATGACATTTTTTAATGGAGCCCTGATCTTTTGTGCCCCAGCAAACTCCTTAACCCCCCAGTCCCAAATCACTTATAAGGATACCTTTATGCCACCGTGGCAGTGTCAGCCCCATGCCTTGACAGTGCCCCTTCCAGCTGACAGTGCCTCTTGGACATCTTGGCGGTGCCAGGATGACACCTATGTGGAACTGCCAGGATGCCAGGCTAGCATTGCCAGCATGTCCAGTGGCATCAGTAGTGCCAAGGTACAACTCTGACCAGAGGGTAAACACCTGGGTACCTCCTCTCCTGCGAGCCCCCCTCGAGTGCCGTTCTGTCTGATCTCTGTTTGTGAAGACCAGTTCTGAATGGTGCTCACCCGAGGTCTCCAAGGCGAGGGAGTTAGATCCCACACCTTTGAAATGTCCATAATCAATGTTGAGGACAACTTTCTTCAATGTTTACCACTGTGCTGCCACCTCGGTGGGCCTGTCCTGCCAGGTGGACAGGATATATGCAGGGCTGGTGATGTTGGTGTCAGGATCATTGTAAGGTACAATTTGGTGAGTATGATTAGATCAGGGTGTTGGGACAGCTCTCCCAAGCCTCCAGGCATTAGCAAGGATGACTTTTCAGTTTTTGGTTTGCCTTTGATGTTTTAGCGCTCAAGGGTGATGTCGGGCTTTGTGCCTGGTTGCGTTTCTTTTTGACATTTACTGAATCTAGCATTTCATTCCAGATTTTTATTAATTGAATTTAAATTCCACCAGCTGCCATGGTGGAATTTGAAACTGCATCCCACAGCATTAACCAGGGCCTCAGGAATACCAGTCCAGTGACATTACCACTATGCCACTGCACCCCATGGATGCCCATGGGCATTTTATGAGATAACATAGCTCCTGACACAACAATCACCCAATATTTGTCATGAATTCTGAAACGCTGTGCACCATTGCATGCTGTTGGACATTCCACTTGTGAATTATTGATTTAGGATTTTCGTACAAAGTGACATATCAAACCTATGGGCAGTGAAAGTGTTCTTCACAATCGCGGAATAAAAAATATCTGTAAGAATAGCAGAGATTTTTAAATATATACTCCGTAGAATAGTTTTGCTGTAACAAAAACCCTTTTTATTCAAATCCCTAAGTACTAAGTGAGGCCCTATTCAAATTAGAATTCTTACATTTGTTGACGGAGTATAGCATGTTAAATTATTAATAAAATCAAGATTAAATGTATATCAGGCATAACACCATCAAATATTGATAACAGTTTTGGAATGGAAAGACTGATCTGTTTCATGTTTTTAATAAAATTTTAATAGTGGTGTTACCTTTAAGTACACAGAAGTGATCGCAGTCCCTGGCATTTCAATGTTTGCTCCACAATAATTATAAAAGTAATGTTCGCCGTATTTGACACCAATATTGTATCATGAATATTTTAAAGAACAGAAGGGATGACCCCCCCCCCCCACTCCCACACATCCTGCCCCTACCCCCTCCCCCACCCTGTCTGGCTTAACATTTATTGAATGTTAAACAGTTTAGGCGACTTTAAGAGCCAGAGGGTTACTCCCCGGTGATTAGGTTTTAAAAATGAATGTTAATTGCTTAATAATTAACGTTTCTGTAGGGGGAGATTAAACTCCCACCAGGTTACTTGCCATCCCTGAGGGGAGGGAGCATAACGTGCTTCTCAATTTTGCATTTAGAACAGGCCGAAGAACCAACTAGCGGAGTCAGTGACAGCAGCCTTAACCACGTCCCCAGGGTGACAGACAAGGGTTCTTCAAGGGTTTCATTTCAATCGAGCTTCGAAATATTAGCCAGTCTTTATATAAACTTTATTAATGGAGTTTGGTTGATCATCATTCTTTAATCCCTCCCCTACCCCCTCCACCCCTTCTCTCCTAAAGTAGTGACTTTTTCTGGGGGACGGCACTGCCATTCAGTTACTGGGACAGCTATTCAGCACCTCAGCCAATGTTTTCATTCTTCATACATGAGAAGATTGAGAGCTTTTACAGATGTTCAACAATAGAGGACAATTTAGAGGCACCCAATCTAGTTCTCACTCCTGCTCCACAAAAGCACACTTTTGGATGCGAGCAGATAGTCAGCAGAAATCAGAAACCTTGTCCAGAGTCCTTGTTCCTCGGTCAAGTGTGTAGATTCAGGAAATTTCCCAACCCTCTGAATCCAACTCGAGGAAACCTCCCCGAATGGGGGTGGATATGTGCTGGAGTCATGCCCCCCCCCACCGCGGAAAGAGTTTGGAGGCAGACAGGGAGCTGCCGAGACCCGAGGCTGACTGTTTCAAAGGCCAACCTTGGTGCTTTGCAACTTTGTCCCAGTTGTAATTAAAGTAGTTAGCACTGCTAGCCTCACCCCTTACTCCCGACCTGCTCTTCATGCTCCATAGATGCCATCTCATGAGCTGCACGCAGAACAATACTTTTCACTGTACGTCGGTATACGTGACAATAAACCAATCCAATCCCTCCCCCTCCCCCCATGACCTTCATACTAACATATGCCCCTTTACCTACCCTCCATGGCCTCTATATCTCCATGCCAACTTAGTGTCAACCCATGATCCAAAACATTCCCATGGCCCCTTACAGCCAACATAGTGCCAACTTATTCCAACTGATCCCGCCATCCACTACCCATGGTCTCACATTCTCTGTGCCAACCTTTGCCAACCTCTACCCATCCCCATAGTTCTGCAAGTTTTGCCCTTACACCATCTATGTCAACTCATCCAGACTCCACCATCATCTGAGGAGCCACTCTGAGATGAAATGAGATAAACGTCAACTACTGATGCCACTGTTTTTACATAATAAATAAACACTCTCATTAACAAATCCCAGTTGAATATTGATAGTGATAGCTATCAGGATAATGTCAAAAAATAGGTTTTGAAATTGAAGGGCCAATTCCATTCGACTAAGCCACACAAGAATCTTTCCTGGGCAAGAATTATGTGAATGAGAATCGCTACTGGTCCTGGCAAATGTGTACCTGATGCGATGGACCTTGTGGTGGGCCAAGGGTTAACTCTTTAAGGGACTTGCCCTCAAAGTTCATCCAAAGACCACCCTCCCCGACAATGCAAGACCTGCCCACCCCACCACCACCAAACCCCACCTTTACCCCCAACCAGAGACTCGCTAAATAAGGAGACCACCCCAGAGACCATCTATATAAAGAGACACTCTAAATATGGAGGCCCCCCCATCAGACCACCCAGAATATGGAGATAATCAAAAACCACCCAGAAAAGAGACCCCTGTCAGAAGGCCCCCAGAAAAGAGACTCCTGTCAGAAAGCCCCCCCCCCCCTCCCCCGCCCCCCCAAAGTGAGACCCCTGTCGGGAAGCTAGAGAACAGTCCAGACAAAGTAAGTGAAAAAAAAAATCAATGCTTTAACGCTCACCTGAGCAATACTGCTGCTGGCTCAGACACAGGGAGCAGCACTTGTAAATTCCTGGAAAAAGAAAACCCCCAGTCAGCTGGGTTTAAACCCCCATAGATCTTTGATCTGCAAGCCATTCATTCATTTCTCTTCCATATTGATTTTACTAGGCTGTGATTGACAGCTTCCACACACATGCAGCCAATAACATTGTTCCTTCACGGCTGAGTAATCTGACGTGCTCTAACATCGGTGTTTATAAACACCAAGCTTTGATTGACAGCTCCTGGACCATTTCAAACAGAATTAAGTGCTTTCCAATCACCTCACTTCACAGTCGAGTGATTTTGAAGTGGTCAGCTAGCTGCAGCATAACTTCTGCATCCTTATCCTCCAGTCCTCTAGATATAAAGGCTAGCATTCCATCAGCCTTCTTGATTACTTTCTGTACTCATGGCATTTTAGAGATCTATGCACCTGAACCCTCAGGTCTCTTTGGACATCTACTGAATTTAGTTTCATACCAACCAGAAAGTACCCTGATCTATTCTTTTTTGGTCCAAAATGGATGCCCTCACACTTACTTTCATTGATTTGTACTTATTCATTCATGGGACTTGGGTATCGCAGTCTGGCCCAGCATTTATTGCCCATTCCTAATTGCCCTTGAGGGGCCAGTTAAGAATCAGCCACATTGCTGTGGATCTGGAGTCACATGTAGGCTAGACCAGGTTAGGGTGACAGATATTCTTCCTTCAGGACATCTGCCATTTGGGGCTCTGGCGCCATTTGTTCAATTCAATTCAAATTAAAGCCATTATCTATTTTTTTCCATCCCTCAGGCTAATTGTAATTCTCCAGTTACTGCCATAGGCTACCTGAGATTAACTGACAGCACAGAGTCAGAATCAAGCCTGAGATAGTCAGATCTGTGTGATTTAGTTCATACTGTATTATTATGCCTTTTCTTGGATGTCCTTCAAGGAGCTATATTTTCTATTTAAGATACATTGGAACCTTTCCCCAAATAACATTGTCTGAAAGAAGCAGAGATGCAATCTGAGTGCTATTCAGCAAAATACCTTCCTCAGTCATGTGCTTAAAACTTTGTTACAAGTATATTTTCTCGATTAGAAATAATTGGCAGGTTCAATTCCTGTACCGATCTCCCCGAAGAGGTGCCGGAATACGGTGACTAGGGGCTTTTCACAGTAACTTTATTGAAACCTACTTGTGACAATAAGCGATTATTATTATTATTATTATTATTATTATTACTGACCAGTATTATCAGAAAGTGTGAAATATGCTAACCAACAAAATGTTCCATTTATTGGGTCTTTTAAAAAGAAAAGTTATTATGGTTTTTCTTTTTATACAAAGCAAAGATGAGCATGCACATGCACAGAAACTATATAAATCGGTTACCATTCACTCTCTATATCAGTTACAATTTATGGTTCGCAGCAAGTGCCTGTCATAATATACACCAGTATATCATGGTGCAGACACACACACACTGATGGACACACAGTGGGACCAATCAACACACACAACACCGCAGCCAATCATCAGTTAGAGCACACGCACTATAAAGACAGGGGGCATCAGAGTTCCCGCTCATTCGAGCTGCAGCTAGCTAGGAGGACAGAGCTCACAGCCTGCAACACAGACATTCACCATGTGCTGAGTGCATCGACTGGTTAGGACAAGGCAAAGGTCTTTAGTTAAAGCTGGTATCATGTTAACCCACAGTCAGAGTATGTTAAACACTTAATGATTCAATAAAATAGTGTTGCACTATTTCAAGTGTTGGTGACCTGAATGTGTTCCACGGATCCAGAGCACCCAACGCAACAGTGCCTAGTTTTGGCTAGGTCCCCTGCTCCTGACCCTTCCCTCCTGATCTTCCTCCCCTTGCTGTAATCTGGCATGCTTTCTTTGCTGGTCCTGTTGGGGGTGGCATGGTGCTGCGTATACTGTTTTGTGTTAGGGACGGTTGGGTTCAGTGCTTCCTTGTTCCCTCCCTCATTTCCCCCTGCTCGCCCCTCCCCTCCTTCCTCGCCCCCCCCCCCCCCCTCTCTTCTTCATTTATATCTGTGGTTCTTCTGTGTATTCCCCCCTCCCTCTGGCTAATTGGCTGTTGGCTACAAACAGGTCTTGGAACAGATTAGTGAATCAACTCCCACATTTTGTGGAAGCCCTCTTCCAACCCCCAGATAGCGATTTTGATTTTCTCCATTTGGAGAAATTACGATAGTTGGACAGTCAGTCTGCAGCTTTGGGTGGTGCAGCTGATTGCCAGCCAAGCAGGATTCTTTGGCAGTGATTAGGGAGGCAAAGGCAAGGGCGTCGGCCCTCCTCCTCACAAAGAGCTCTGGCTTTTCTGATACCCTGAAAAGACTGCTACTCTCAGGCATGGCTCCATCCTCACCCTCACAACCTTGGATATCGCCTCCAGGAAGGCGGTCCAGAACCCAACAAGTCTGGGGCATGACCAGAACCTGTGGGTGTAGTTGGCTGGGCCTCTTTGGCACCGTTTACATTTGTCCTTCATTTATACAGTCTTAATCTTTACAGAGGAGGAAGACATTGCTACTGATATATGATCAGAGTCTGAAAAGATATTGGCAATGGGAGAGAGAAGTTGCCAATCACTGAGGTTTCGGGAGAAAGTAAGGTTAACGCAATGAGCGGAGTTATCGAAAGTTCCTCTGCTTGCAACTTTAATGGAGTTTTTAACTTGCCTGTTCAGTTGTTTAATACCTCTTTATAACTCGAGAGCCGGCGCCAGCAGCATAGCATGAAATGCTTGCAAAGCCAATGTTGTATTGGGTTATCAATGGGCAGCAGATTTTTCCATTGCCTAATGCTTGCTCCATTAACCATTAGATAGAATCATAGAAATTATAGTAAAGATGGATGCTTGTTGCTCCACTGCACTGAACTACTGCTATTACTTCAATTGAAGCTGTCCCATTTTCCTTCCATTTCAAAATGCAATTTTCAAGCACACTTCTATTTTACCATTCAAATAAAAGATGCGATAGTTTCTGCCTCACAATCATTTGAGTCAATGCATTCCATTTTCTCATAACCGCAACCCCCTCCCCCATGTGGAAGGTATTCTTTTAACTCACCTCTCAGTTCTTCAGTGGTAATCTTGAATCATTTCCTCCTTGGTACCAATTCCTCAACCAGAGGAAACAAACTGGCATTATTTCTGTTCTCAAAACCTTTCACAACTTTGAAAGCTTCTATTTTTTTTAGGAGACCATTCGGCCCATTGAGTCTGGACCGGCCCTTGGAAAGAGCACCCTACCTAACCCCACACCTTCACCCTATCCCCGTAACCCCCCCCAACCTTTTTGGACACCAAAGGCAATTTAGCATGGCCAATCCACCTAACCTGCACATCTTTGGATTGTGGGAGGAAACCGGAGCAACCGGAGGAAACCCACGCAGACACAGGGAGAATGTGCAGGCTCCACACAGACACTGACCCAAGCCGGGAATTGAACCTGGGACCCTGGAGCTGTGAAGCAACTGTGCTAACCACTGTGCTACCATGCCGCACCATTGCATCTCTCTCCACTTTTTTGCTCCAATGCACATGTCGTAACTTTCAAGCATTTTTCACGATTATCACATCCAAAACAAGATTCCAATAAACCTTCACTGCCTCTCATATTCTGTGCTCAGATATTCTTTGCATTATGGGCATGCCCAGAACAGTGCACAATGATCTGCATTGTGGCCTCACCAAATTCAACTTCAAATGCTCATTTGTGTTAACTGCCCCATGTTTAAAATGAAGAATCACAAAAGCTTTTAACTGCCCACTGGACTGCATATTAGAAAAGTGAAGATCTGCAGCTCAAGGTCCCTCTGTTCCTTTACGCTGTAAAGAATTTTACCATTTACGGTAAACTTTTATTCACTGTTTTTGTACCCAAATGCACGACACATTTCTCTGCTTTGAACCGCACCTGCTGGTTCACAGCCCATTCCATTTTCTACACTTTTCCTCACAGTTCGCAATGTCCCAAGGTTGGTATAATCAGAAAATGTTGATATCATTCCTCTTGTGCCAATGTCCAAATAATTTATCTAAAAACAGGAGAGGGCATTTCATTACTTTGAAGATGCAATATATGTGCACGTTATTGCTATTTTTGAAGCTTCAACACAGACGTCTGAGTGTGGTGTCATTTGTTGTGAATTATGGACTGTAGAACATAGAACATAGATCATTACAGCGCAGTACAGGCCCTTCAGCCCTCGATGTTGCCGACCTGTGACCCAATCTAAAGCCCATCTACACTATTCCCTTATCATCCATATGTTTATCCAATGACCATTTAAATGCCCTTAATGTTGGCGAGTCCACAACTGAAGCAGGCAGGGCATTCCACGCCCTTACTACTCTCTGAGTAAAAAACCTACCTCTGACATCTGTCCTATATCTATGGATCAGTAAGTAATGGATAATTCAGAATTTTGCATCCATGAGGCAGACATCTAGAGATGATAAAAGCACAATACTGTGAATGCTGGAAATCTGAAATAAAAACATGGCCGAGATTCTCTGGCCTCCTCACGGCGTGTTCCTCAACAGCAGTAGGTGGCCCGTTGTGGCCAGTGACGGGATCTTCTGACCTTGCCGTTGTCAATGGGATTTCCCATCGAATTGACCACAGGCCACCCATAAACCTGCAGCGGGGGTGCGGTGTTATCAGGACCTGAAGTTCCCACCAGCATGAACAGCCAGAGGACCTCGCCCAGAAACTGTTGGGAAAAAGTCCTCTGATCTGGCTGCATCTGTAGAGAGAGAAATAAAGTTAACATTTAATTAACTCTGGGCGTGATTTACCGGCCTTGTCCCGCCAAAATCAGGGGCGGGATTCTCTGACCCCCCCCGACGGGTCGGAGAATCGCCGGGGGCAGGCTTGAATCCCGCCCCCGCCGTGTCCTGAAGTCTCCGCCAGCAGAGATTCGGAAGGGGGGGGGATTCGCGCCGCGCCGGTCGGCGGGCCCATCCCCGCCGATTCTCCGGCCCGCGATGGGCCGAAGTCCCGCTGCTGGAATGCCTGTCCCGCCAGCGTGGAGTAAACCACCTTTTGAATGGCGGAACAAGGCGGAGCGGGCGTGCTCCGGGGTCCTGGAGGGGGCCTGGCCTGCGATCGGGGCCCACCGATCCGCGGGCGGGCCTGTGCCGTAGCGGCACTCTTTTTCTTCCGCCCTCGCCATGGTCTTCACTATGGCAGAGGCAGAAGAGACCCCCTCCCCTGCGCGTGCGTGTGGATGACGTCAGCAGCCGCTGATGCTCCCGCGCATGCGTGGAACCGCGTCGCCCGGCGAAGACCTTTCGGCCCCGGCTGGCGTGGCGCCAAGGCCTTTCCTGACAGCCGGTGGAGTGGAAACCGCTCCGGCGCGGGCCTAGCCCCTCAAGGTGAGGGTTTGGCCTCTAAAGTTGCGGAGACATCCGCACCTTTGGGGCGGCCCGACGCCGGAGTGGTTCCCGCCACTCCATCACGCCGGGACCCCCCGCCCCGCCGGGTAGGGGAGAATCCAGCCCCTGATTCCTGACGGTCGTAATGTCTTGCGATATCTAACGAGATCTCGTGAAGCGTCATAATCTGCATCCTGCCCGCAATGGACACAATGGTGTAACTTAACTCTTCCGACGTCCCTGAGATCTACCAGCCTCAATGAAGAGACCCAAAAGGATGCCTTTTAGCACTGGTCGCCACAAATGGGAACCGGGCAAACGGCTCTCAGTGGGGGGTGAGGGTGGGGGGGGGGGGGGGGTCACCCAGGTGATTGGGTATCTGGGGGGGGGGTTACCCAGGTGATCGGGTATCTGGACACTTCCAGGCTGACAGTGCTATGGTGCCCAGGTGTCATTTTGCCTGCATTGGAGTTTGATAGAATTTACAGTGCAGAAGGAGGCCATTCGGAAACCCACGCAGACACGGGGAGAACGTGCAGACTCCACACAGACAAGTGGCCCAAGCCGGGAATCGAACTTGGGACCGTGGAGCTGTGAAACAACTGTGCTAACCACTGTGCTACCGTGCTGCTGGGCATGGAACTACCCTGTCCGTATGAGGTGGGGTGCGGTGGGCTTGAGGACCCCCCAACAGGTGAGTTGGGACATGGGCGAGGGGGAGGGGGGAGGGCCGGGGTCACAGTGGTGGGGTCGAGAGATTTAAAAATGGTGCTCCAATCTTTTCTTGCACTGACCAAGTGCGGCCTTGGCGGGGCGTTCCCCGCTGAGGCCCCCAAAAGTGCCGTTAGATAGTGGGGTCATTCCCGGTGCTTGTAATGCCGGTAACGACCCTCGAATCCTGCCCAAAACAGACTCTGATTTCTTTTCATTAGATCACTTCCTCTGTTTCTCTCTCGACAGATGCTGCCAGTCCAGCTGCTTTTTTCCATCATTTCCTGTTTTATGTCTAGATGATTATGTCTGGAAGAGAGTTCCACAGGCTGGAGAAGCAGCGAGTGATACTGCACTGGTGACATTCCTTGTCGCCAGTTTTGGGCTGATTCATAATGTTGAGATCTTGTAGCAGCAGGTGTTGATAATTCGGGATAAGGCAGTTGCACTACCAAAATTGTAGAGGACTGAAGGAGTGGCCATATCTCTTCAATGAGCTCGGGGGACACCATTTTTAGCACACAATAGCTGCAACTAGAGAGTAATGTCGAAAAAGGAAAACTTG
This sequence comes from Scyliorhinus torazame, assembly GCF_047496885.1. Classification (NCBI taxonomy): domain Eukaryota; kingdom Metazoa; phylum Chordata; class Chondrichthyes; order Carcharhiniformes; family Scyliorhinidae; genus Scyliorhinus; species Scyliorhinus torazame. The sequence goes on along the minus strand of NC_092709.1, from coordinate 293,464,849 downwards.
TTTCAGAAAGATTAAAGTTAAGATTCAGAAAGCTCTGTGTTCTTGGATTGCATTGAGCCTCGGACCAAATGGAAGGTTTTATTTAAAGCGTTCCAACAGGGCTACAATTTTTCATAATTGGATGGACAAAGGCTCCAAGGAACAATGTTGTAAATTATGACAATTAGGGGTCGGCTATCTTGATACATCACTCTTTTAACAACCTTTCCAGCCACCCCTGTCACTTTTCCCCCTCTCAATATCGATCAAATCACATTGTTAACATTTCTAATGCACAAATGCTGACTTCTCCAAGGGCAAGTTAAAATGCTGTTAAAATTACTGAAGCTTAATTGAGAGATGAGTCTTGCACTCTGAGGTCACTTTTCCTTTGTTTTGTTGATGCTTCTGTAGTTCTGCCGTCCAAGTGCCCAATGTCTTAGCTGATGGTTTACTCAATAACTGATTACAACACACAATGTGACAGCAGTGTTAATCTTTTGAATATTAATAGGAACCACTAAATTAATCCAACATTAATTATCTGTCAGATGCTTTCAACAGAAAAATCTAATTGAGTGCAATATAGTTACTATCTACAATATCATAATTTCAAAAGAATATTAAGAGTAATTTATTTTTTCATTAAAACGCGTCTACAGGATACACTTAAACAAGAAGAATTATAAATTACCATTGAATCCCATTTAATTTAGACAATTATAGATCCAAGAACACAAAATCATTGTACAGCCTACAAACAAGTCTAATAAGCCACAAGGTGAAAATGGAAATAATACAGATTTTAATTATTATTATTAATTTGTGGGATGGTGGATATCACTGCAAGGCCAGCATTTGTTGCCTATTCATAATTGTCCTTGAGAAGGTGGCGGTGTCCATTGCCTTGAATGGCAGTCCTTGCATTATACATGCACCAATAGTGATGTTAATGGAATTCCAAAAATTTGAATATCCAAAAAATATTGGAGGGGTATGGAACTAGATAGTTTGTTATGCAAGTAAGCTATAAATGCTTTAGTCTTTTGCTTATAAGGACTTGGGGGCGGGGACAAGGAGGAGTTTGTGCAGACCAACTAGGTTTGAACTTAGTTTGCACCAGCAAATTGCATTGATATCTACTCTAATGTAGGAAAAGGTGACACAAGTACAGAAATGGAATCAAATAAAAATAGACACAATATCAAAGAAGGCGATATTAAAATGGGTGACCAAAAACATGGTCAAAGAAATTAGTTTTAAGGAGGATCTTAAAAGGGGAGGTAGAGGAATCACGATAGCAATTGTGATCTTCCTTCCACCTGGAGATGACACATTCACCATCGACACTGGTAGGACAGCTCAAATCTATCACAGTGAACACTGCCTACTTGCCACAGAGTACAGTTGTGGTCCCTCGGAAAAGTTGTTGGGAGTGTATGTGTGCAAATTGGCTCTGAAGGGTCTTAATGTCACAGGAGGACTGATTTGGCAGAATACCTAAAACAATAAAGGAGCAAAATAAGTGATTAACCTAAGAACTTGACAAATAAGTCAAGAATGATGAGATCACTGTGGGGCAACGTTGTTTGAAGTGTTTCCAAGGTATGCATTTGGTAAGTTTATTGTGAGGAAAAGAACGGAGAAAACTTTCACTTGTTTATCATAATTCACAAGCTCGGATTGTCCAAAATGACCTAATGAAGTATTTTGAAGTGTAGTCACTCTTGTACTGTAGGGAAATGCAGCAGCTAATTTGTACCCAGAGAGATCCCACAAACAACAATCTTACATGTCTCCATAATTTGTTTCAAAGATGTTGGTTGAACGATAACTATTGGCAAAGTCACCAGTGAACTTCCCCTGCCCTTCATCGAATAATGCTGTGGGATAATTTTGTTCACATGAAATGGATAGAGCTTCCATTGAACCCTCATAATGCAAAAACTGGACTAGATTCATGGGTCAGCTCCTATTGATCTGAGGCGTTGAACCTATCCGAGTTTCCAATGGGTTGGGCAGGTAGATGCAAAACTACAATCCCTTGCCTTGCCTGCTCCGTACAAATGCTGTGCCCTTTCACTGACCTTTAGAACTCCAGTTGAGATCAATTTTGAAGAACACCAGATGGTGAAATCTTGGCACTCGGTGAAATAGGGCAGAGTTTTGAAGTTGAAGCCCTGCCGATGGTGATGAAAGCGGGAGCCAACACTACTCTAAATGGCGGCAAGACTGAGGCAACATTTTGTTGGTAGCAGCTAATTAACAGGACACCACCAGGTCCACTGTTTAATTGAGGATCGAGGACTGCTGGCTAAAAGTAGCTGACCCAATCCGAGGGCCAGCAGCCTCTGCAGCGCCATCGCGAGCGGTGACCACTGCTGAGTCTGCAGCTCCAGGATGAGGGCGCCTCAATGGTGCGGTGTTCTCAAAGAAAAAGTGGATTTTTGTGGGGAAGATGGGATCGAGCAAGGGCACTCTGGTGAGGCCAATCCACCTAACCTGCACATCTTTGGACTGTGGGAGGAAACCGAAGCACCCGGAGAAAACCCATGGGGAGAAAGTGCAAACTTCACACAGTCACCCAAAGCCGGAATTGATTCCGGATCCCTGGAGCTGTGAGGCTGCAGTGCTAACAATTGTGCCACCATGGTGCTAATGTGTTTGTTAGGTGCAGCCAACACTGAGCTCATTTCTGGGGGAAAGGCCGACTGCCTCCACATTTCAGGCTCATGCATTACAGTCTTTTGATATTAGCAGCTTAACAAAGCCACAATGTTATGTTGAAATGCTGGTTCTGCATTTCAATATGCCGGCTGAAATTAGTGGCTTCGATTTTCAGGAGAGGAGGAGTGAGATTTAGAAGGAAAAAAATAATTGATTGTTGACTTCCTAAGACGTTTCATTCTGTCTGCCACCCCGGGCGCGATTCTCCAATAATTGGGCAACGTCCCCACTCCAGCGTCAAAACACGGTTGATTCACTCTGGACTTTCCTGAAGAAACTCCATAGTGATTCTCCTACCTGGAGGGGCTAGCAGGGCCTCGGAGTGCTCCTCGCAACTCCGGCTTCTGATACGGGGCCCTGCACTTCCGGTCGGGGGTCCGCACATGCACACGGTGGCGGCCTGCGTCGGTCACGACTTGGCGTACACACACCGCGGACCAGCACCAAAAAGATAGCCCTCCCCCCAAGATCGCACGCACCCACGGATTGGTAGCCCCCGATCGATAGCCTGGCCGTCTGTGAGGCTCCCCCCCACCCCCCAGTGAAAGATCCCTCCCCCCCCACCAGGGCAGCCGCGGACTGAGTCCACAGCCGCCAGGCCGAGTTCCTGACGGGTGGGACCATGAAAGACCTACGCCGTCGCGAACTTAGCCAGTTACACTTGGATTACACCTCCAGTTACACTTGGTTACACCTCTGTCAATGGCCCCCGACCCTCACTGCGTAGACTGCGCGCGATTCGCGGCAATTCTCCAGGGACCGGCGTCAATGCCCATTCTCCGGCCTTGCGCCAGTCGTGATTTTGGCACGGAGGCTCGGAGAATCCCGCCCCCCATCTCTCAGGAAAGATATTGGCATTATTTGCCAATTGATAATTTTAAGGCCCCGTTTCCCGTGTCCAGCTACTTTCTGCTGATGTGAGTTACCTTAAAGCTCAAATCTATTTGACGAGGCTTTACTTATTCACTTGCCAGATCGGTTTCTTAATAATTAAATCCTTAATCTAAATAGGTTTAAAATAGTGAACAAATTATATGATAACTGGAAGGCACAATGACTATACAAATTAATTAGTCAAGAAAGTGCTTTATTTTAATTATACCCTTGTTTGATTGAAAATACAACATCCTGAGCTGAGTCAGATCGTGCCTAAGAAAGGACTGTGTATAATTTGTATTGGTTACTCTGTAAAACGGCTGATAATTACACTTTCCTGGATTTAAAAAAAATGTCATCATGAAGTAGTAATTAGATGTTTAGTGCTTAATTGTAGACTTAAACCCTCACATTGGAGCAACATATTATTAGCACAGCACAATTAGATGATATTGAAACATCAACAATCATTAAAATATAACACAGGATGAGAAAACTTACAATGAAAATAGCAAACTGTAATTGGGATTCAGCAGGGATTCAATAATTAATCAACTGGAAGGTTTAATGATGATTGCATTGATATAGAGCCTTGCTAGATTAAAATGTTATGAAGTGTTTCACACAATAGGGTTAATTTTGGCCTTTTGTGTTCATATAAAAGATGTGATAGGAAATAAGCATCTTCCTTTACATCTCTCCCAATTGTTACTTCCATTGAAGTAAAAAAACTTCCATTGAATTCCCAGGAAATACAAAAAGATTGAAGTGTGATCAGATCGAGGTGTTTAAAGGACTCTATAGGGTAAATAAATACAAATAGGAATCAAGAAAGACAACAATCTCCGTGGGAAATCAGAAAGTACTTTTTTTTCACAAAGGGTATTAAAGATCTCAAATTATATTCCCCAAAAGGTTGGCAATGCTGGGATAATTGGAACTTTTAAGTCTAATCAATAGTTTTTTTTATTAAGGTGTCAAGGAATATGGAGTTAAGGTAAGTGGAGTTGAGCTGTGCTCTATTGAACGTTGGAGCAGATTCAAGAAACTGAATGGTCTCCTTTTGTTCTTAAATTCCTAATTTCTTCCCCAGACTGATAACTGGCAAATCGATTTACATAAAGCTGTCAGGCTTTTTACAATATCCTTTCATTTTATGCTGGTTATGGACAGACTGATTGGTACAATTAGATCGGTCAGTGACTGGTGCGTACTTGGGATTTTGTGTAAAGCAATCCTATGCAGCCATTAAAGTCAAGGCTTTCTTGACAGTGGACATTGGAAACTGAAGATGCATTTTATGCATTATTGGTTACTATGATGATTCCTAAACTACATCACCTATTGATACATAAGTGTTATACTCTGAGAGATTCTGCAGGTATAGCAATTTGGAAATAAAGAGCTCAATTCAACTAAATGACAACAAAGTCCCTTGGCGAGAGCGGTTAGGTGCGTGTTTTCCAGCGCTCGCAGTGCCCAGAAACACATGGCTATAAAATTCAAGTTGCAATGTATAGAGGGCCTCAGCGTGGAACATGCACCTGGGGCTGCACACAGCCCCGTTTTGTACACTGGGGACCTCTGCTCGTCGGAACTCCTCAAGGTAGTGAGAGAGCGGGATGCCATTTGTAAATGCGGTCCCGATTGCCACGATCCCCTGAAGCGACCCCCAACCTCCCCAGCCTGAACGCAGGCCCCTCCCCAACAACTCCCCCCTCCCCCAACACCCACGCAGGGCAACCAGCCAGATCATGCACGTGCAAAAAGTGCCAGCTTGGCAGTGCCTACCTGGTACCCTGACAGTTCCTATAACAGCTGGCAATGCCACCTGTGCACTGCCAGGGTGCCCAGGTGACATCAGCAGTGCCGGAGCACCATTCAGCTAGTAGTTAGCTCGTAATTAGGCTAAGAACCAGATCTACTGGCTTGGTGAAGAGGTTTCCAGATGGCCTTATGAGAGTGGAGCCTCCATCCATCCTAAAAATACTATCATCTTCAAAATGAGAGGGCTGAGGCTCCCTTTGTTGTTCTTATGGCCTCAGACTTCAGTGCAACGCTGGTGGTAATATGTGTTGTGAAAGGAGGCACTCCGACCACCTCAATGGCAAAAATTGGGAAAGAGGTTGGCAGTATGGACTGGTCTACTGAAGAATAGGTTGTGACCTTGTTACAAAGAGGATAGATTTTGTTGAGCTTTCTATTTTTTATAAATTCAAGGGACGTGGGATCCGCTGACTAGGCCAGTATTCATCATCTATCCCTAATTTCCTTTGAGAAGTATTGCTGAGCTGCCTTCTTGAACCGCTACGGTCCATATGGTGTAGGTAAATCCACAGTGCTGTTATGGGGGGAGTTGAAGTGATATATTTCCAAGTCAGGATGGTGAGTGTCTTGGCAGGCAATTTACGGGTGGCGTTCTGGATAGTACAATTGCTTCACAGCTCCAGGGTCACAGGTTCGATTCCGGCTTGGGTCACTGTCTGTGCGGAGTCTGCACATCATCCCCGTGTGTGCGTGGGTTTCCTCCGGGTGCTCTGGTTTCCTCCCACAGTCCAAAGATGTGCAGGTTTGGTGGATTGGCCAAGATAAATTGCCCTTAGTGTTGGGTGGGGTTACTGGGTTATGGGGATAGGGTGGAGGTGTTGACCCTGGATAGGGTGCTCTTTCCAGGAACTGGTGCAGACTTGATGGGCCGAATGGCCTCCTTCTGCACTGTAAATTCTATGATATATCTGCTGCTCTTGCCCTACTAGATGGTAGTGGTTATAGGTTTTAAAAATGCAGACGAAGGAGCGTTGGCGAGTTCCTGCAGTACATCTTGTAGATGGCTCATGTTACTCCTACTGGGCATAAGTGGTGAAAGGATTGAATGTTTGTGGAAGGGATGCCAATCAAATGAGCTGTTTTGTCCTGGATGGTGTCAAGGTTTTTGATCGTTGTTGGAGCTGCACTCATCCAGGCAAGTGGAGAGTATTTCATTGCATGACTGACTTGTGCCTAATAGATTGTGGACATGCTTTGGGGGGATCAGGAGGTGATTTACTTGACGCAGGATTCCTAGCCTCTGACCTCCTCTTGTTGCCACAGATTTATATGGCTAGTCCAGTTCAGTTTCTGGTCAATGGAAACCCCCTAGATGTTGATAGTGGGGGATTCAGTGATGGTAATGCCACTGAATGTACTGGGGCAATGGTTCGATTCCCACTTGTTGGAGATGGTCATTGCCTGGCGTTTGTGTGGCACAAATATTACTTGCCTCTTGTCAGCCCAAGGTTATTGGATATTTTCCAGGTCTTGGTGCATTTGGACATGGACTGCTTCTGTATCAGAGATGGTGAAAAATCAGAGTCCCCACTCTCACCCACCTGTGCATGTCAAGTGCTTTTTGGCCTGAGCAGCAAAATGTTTAAGGCAATTGGCTTGTTAACAAAATTAAATTTCCATTAGTGACTTTCTTCAAAATGGTGGGCAGACTGCTGATTTCATTGCCCACCCACCTGCCACATTATGGCCAGGAGTGGAGGGAACACCATCCATAATATCTTATGCTTTTCCTTGCCAAAAACACTCCCAGAGGGGGGAAACATAAAATCCAGCCTAATGATTAAGGGCACCTGTCTGTTATGTCTTGCAGTCAGTACCTTAAGGACATCTCAAAATATGCTGATTTTACATTGCCTACCAGCATAATATTGATAAAATCTGCATGAATATTAACATGGTAATTTTATAATAATGTTTTTGTACATTTTGATAGTTGAGCTTGTGTCCTCATTCCTCGCTGGTTAAATCTCTTTTCACATTTATTGGTTATTTTCTGTTTTTCTTATTTACCATTCATATTCTGCAAAACCTTCCTCCTGCGTTTGAATTTTCTCCCCAATCACAGCTCCTCAAAAGTAATTCTCCAAGACCCTGTAATGATAAAGCACCTTACCTTCCTATATTAAAAAATCCCCAAACCTACCACATATTTATTCATGAGCTTGAATTAGCTGAATTCCAAAATCTTGACAAGAACCAAGGCTCTGCTCCTGTTCAAATGAGATAAATAGCATTGGAAGCAGAAATCTTGTTTCCCAATCAGAATAAATTTTATTGGAATGTAAGTGTCCCCAGTTTTGATACCTGTCTAAATATGTGAGTGAATACTTGGATATTTGCACCTATCAGCGATGGAAGCCCTGGGTTGCCTCATTTCTCTTGAAAACAGAAGACGAAGTGGTGATTTATATCAATGATCTGCAAGCAGGGACAGAGTGTAATGTAGCAAAATTTGTGGGTGATATGAAAATAGGTGGGAATGCAGGCAATGAAGAGGAGATGAAGATTTTACAGACAGATATAGATAGGCTAGAAGATTGGGCAAAAATTTGGCAGATGGAGTTTAATGCAGATAAGTGTGACGTTATCCATTTTGGCCGAAAAACTGGAAAGGCAAATTATTATCTATATCAAAAATGGTCTGGGCAGAGGGATCTGGGTGTCTTTGTTCATGAATCGCAGAAAGTTGGTATGCAGGTAGAGCATGTTATTAAAAAGGCAAGTGGAATGTTGGTGTTTATTGCAAAATAACTGGAGTATAAAAGTAGAGAAGTGTTGTTGCAATTATACAGGGTGCAGGTGAGACCACGGGCTAAATTCTCCGGTCTCGGCGCAATGTCCGCCGAATGGAGCCCAAAACGGCGCAAATCAGTCGGGCATCGCATCTTTGGGGGCCGAGCCCCAACCTTAAGGGGCTAGGCCGGCGCCGGACGAATTTCCGCCCTACCAGCTGGCGGAAAAGGCCTTTGGTGCCCCGCCAGCTGGCGCGGAAATGACATCTCCGGGCGGCGCATACGCGGGAGCGTTAGCGGCCGCTGACGGCATTCCCGCGCATGCGCAGTGGAGGGAGTCTCTTCCGCCTCCGCCATGGTGGAGACCATGGTGAAGGCGGAAGGGAAAGAGTGCCCCCACGGCACAGGCCGCCCGCGGATCGGTGGGCCTCGATCGCGGGCCAGGCCACCGTGGGGGCACCCCCCGGGGCCAGATTGCCCCACGCCCCCCCCAGGACCCCGGAGCCCGCCCGCACTGCCTTGTCCCGCCGGTAAGGTAGGTGGTTTAATCTACGCCTGCGGGACAGGCATTTTAGCGGCGGGACTTTGGCCCATCCGCGCTGGAGAATCGTGGGGGGGGGGGCCCGCCAACCGGGGCGGTGCGATTCCCGCCTCCGCCGAATATCCGGTGCCGGAGAATTCGGCAACCGGCGGGGGCGGGATTCACGCCAGCCCCCGGCGATTCTCCGACCCGGCGGGGGGGGGTCGGAGAATCTCGCCCCACATCTGAGTATTGTGTCCAGTTTTGGTCTCCTTATTTGAGGAAGGACGTGGTGACATTAGAGTTCAGAGGAGATCCACCAAATTGATTCCAGGGATGAAAGGGTTGACCTATAAGGAGAAATTAAACAGTCTGGGCTCATACTCGCTGAAGTTTAAAATGATAAGACGGGATCTGATCGAGGTGTATAAAATACTAAATGGGATTTATAACGTAGATCAATTGTTCCCTCTTGTTGGAAAATCCAGAATGAATGGAGGAGCAGGCTCGAAGGGCTGAATTTCCTACTTTTGTTCCTAATTCCTATGTTCTTATGACCTAAAAAAGGGCTGGTTCAGCTCAGTGGGCTAGACAGCTGGTTTGTAATGCAGAACAAGGCCAACAGCGCGGGTTCAATTCCCGTACCAGCTTACCCGAACAGGCGGCGGAATGTGGCGACCAGGGGCTTTTCACAGTAACTTCATACTTGTGACAATAAAAGATTATTATTAATTATTATTATTAATAGGGGTCCTTCTGAAAGGTTTTCATAGAGCAGATAAAAAAATATGTTTCCACTTAGAACCATAGAAATGTTACAGCACAGGAGGCCATTCGGTCTATCTTGTCAATGCCAGCCCGAGGACACCCAGGTGCCCTTTCAAATCCCACCTTCCTACGCCTGGTCCATAACCCTGTAGTTTCCCGCACCTAAGGTGCAAATCCAGGTACTTTTAAAAAGAGTTTAGGTCTCTGCCTCCACCACCAACACAGGCAGCGAATTCCAGACTCCCACCACCCTCTGCGTAAACAAGTTCTTCCTCGACACTTTCTACCACTTATCTTGAATCTATGTCTCTGGTTCTAGAATTCTCCACCAAGGGAAACAATTTTATCCTGTCCACTCTAATCTCTTCCCCTCATAATTTTGTGCACCTCAATTAAATCACCCCTCAGCCTTCTTTGTTCCAAGGAAAATAACCCCAACCTATCCAATCTCCCTCATAGCTACACTTTTCTAGCCCTGGCAACATTCTTGTAAACCTCCTCTGCAATCTCTCCAGAGCAATTATGCCCTTCATGTAATAATGTGACCACAACTGCACACAGTACTCCAGTTGAGGCCTCATCAGTGTCTTATACAATTCCAACATTATATCCTTATTTTTATGTTTTATACCTCTGCCAATGAAGGACAGCATTCTATATGCTTTCTTAACAACCTTGTTTATTTCAACTGCTGTCCTTAGAGACCTATGTACCTGTACGCCAAGATCTCTCACTTCATCTCCCCCTCTTAGTATATTCCCATTTATTGCGCACTCCCTATAACTATTTGACATCCTTAAATGCATGGCCTCACACTTCTCTATGTTAAATTCCATCTGCCACTTTATCGCCCACTCAACCAATCCATCTGTATCATTTTGGATATTATAGGTATCCTCTACACTGTCCACCACTTGGCCAATCTTTGTGCTGTCTGCAAATTTCCCAATCGTGCTCGCAACGCTCACATCTAAATCATTAATATATAACACAAACAATAAGGGTCCCAACACCGAGCCCTGTGGGAACACCACTTGAAACAATTCACCAATTGCAAAGGCAGCCATTGACCATTACACTTGGTGTCCTGTTACTAAGCCAACTTTTTATCCAGTTTGCCGCATTGCCCTGTATCCCATAGGCTTTCCCTTTCTTGACTTGCAGAGCAGAGCATAACAATATGCCATGAAACTATGATAGTCACCAAGACAGCAAGATATCAGACAGGAAATTCAGAAGAAACTCCTTTCTGGTCGTTTGGTACCTTAGAACTTGGGTATTGCTGAAAAAAGGGACACTACGCAAGAAAATACTGATTTTAGGGGAAAAACTAAATGTTATACTTTTTTTTTTCTTCTAATTTTAGAGTAGCCAATTATTTTTCTTTTCCAATTAAGGGGCAATTTAGCATGGCCAATCCACCTAACCAGCACATCTTTGGGTTTTGGGGGTGAAACCCACGCAGACATGGGGAGAATGTGCAAACTCCACACGGACAGTGACCCAGGGCCGGGATTCGAACCGTGGGTCCTCAGTGCCACATGCCGCCCAGGAAATGTTATACTTTATGAGAAGGAAGCACTGGTTGGTTGGCAAGTACGCTCTGATTAGTAGAGGCAGTCAGGATGGTGAGTGATTTGGAGGAAAACTTCCAGATGAATTTTTCATCTGTCAGCTGCCCTTTTCCTTCTAGATGGTAGCAGTTGTGGGTTTGGAAAGTGCTGTCTCAAGATCATTGGTGAGTTGCTACAGTGCATCTTATAGATGGTACACACTGCTATTACTGTGCTTTGGTGGTGGAGGGAATGAATGGTTGTTGATGGGGTGCCAATCAAGGGGCTGCTTTGTCCTGGGTGTGCTGGGGTCCACCCGACCTGGTCCCCCAGGAACACTGTACTCATCCCTTTCCAATCCTGATCACTTACCTGATACACTTGCCGTCTCCCCAGCTCCCCAGTGGGTGGACTTTTAAACTTACCTGCTTTACGGCAATTTGTGCTGTAAAAAATGAGTCACTTCTTGACCTTCGACCGACCTGCTCTTGACTGTAGGCCTCGGGGGAACTGACTGTACTGGAATGATCTCACTTAGCCTAAGTCAGAAGCTTGGAGGGCAGCACGGTGGTGCAGTGGTTAGCACTGCAGCCTCATGGCGCCGAGGTCCCAGGTTCGATTCTGGCTCTGGATCACTGTCTGTGTGGAGTTTGCACATTCTCCCCATGTTTGCTTGGGTTTCACCCCCACAACATAAGGATGTGCAAGGTCGGTGGATTGAACTAAATTGCCCCTTAATTGGACAAAATTAATTGGGTACATTAAAAAAAAATTTTAAAGTCAGAAGCTTGGGCACGATAGGAGTGGTTGCATTTCAAACTAATTAAATACAAGCAGAGTGGCAATCCTTCTGACTTGTCACTCCATCAGAAGTTATGGCCCATGATGCTAGAAAGTATTTAAATAGTGGAACTGAATGGCTGCCGCTATGCCTATGGGAAAGGTTTGTAATCTCAGTGCTTGTTTTGAGAGCATGATTTTCCTGATTTACAGGACAGTGACAACTTTGTAGAAGTCACTTACTTACCTTGGTGTAAACTTTCCTGCTCTTGGCCTTCACTTTAAAATGGGAGCCACTCATACCAACCTTTAAAGAAGAACGGGAGGACCAGCAACACCAAAACCAGGAACAGCAGCTGCCCTTCTCTGCCGCCACTAGCTATTCAGACAGGGAAGAGGAGAAGGAGGTAGAACCCCAGTTTGAAAGTAGCTATACCCACAAAACGGACTGAGGATCGGCTTCCTCAAAGTAATGGAGAAAGAGTGCTTCAGAAATCCCAGGCTTTTGTGGCAGATCATTGCTGACATTTACAGTCTCTTTCAACAAGACCTCCCTCCAGGATGATGTGGTGGGAATGTTCAGACAATGGCTCTCAATGTTATCAAAGCCCTGAATTTCTTAGTCTCTTAGTTTCTTAGTCTTCCTGTCTGGAAGCTAGGGAGCAGACAGGGGCAGTGAAAAAATTACAGAAAGTACCACGTGTCAATTCCTGGAAAGAGAGCAGCTGTAACCTGTATCTAACCTTGCAGATCTATTCGCTGCAAGCCATTCATTCGCTTTTTGTAGTGGGCTGTGATTGACAGCTTCCGCAAAACAGCTGTTAGCCTTGCTTCATTCATCTTCTTCATGGATGAGTATGTCATCCATGGGGGGGTGGGGCTGATTTGAAGTGCCGGGGTGGGTGGGGGGGGGGGGGGGTGTTGGAGGGTGGGATAGCTAGTAGCAGGCCATCACTGTCGGGCTTCCCGCTCAAAATGACGGCCTGATAGCGGGATTTCCTCGTATTCCTTGCGATGCATTAATTTTTGTGGCGAGGGATACTGAATTCCTTTGTGATTTGCATAGGAGAATATAGTCTTAAATGGAGAATCCTGTCCTCTGTCTCGTTCCGGGCATCTGCTGGGGATATCTGCAGGATTTCACAACCTGCAGCCTACAAGTCCATCTTCCAACACAAGATGCCACGTTTGCCAAGGCCATCCTGTATGTGAACTTTGATTCTGATGAGGCCAGTCAGAGACAGGGAGCTCTTGCCTTTGCTGCAGTGACTGGATTCCCACAGGTTCAGAGGATCATTGACGAATGTGGTGAGGTCAGATCATCCTGCAAAGTTCATCAACCAGAAAGCATTCCCTCAATGTACCCAGTGTTTGTAACCACTGCAATTTTATCGTTCATGTTCACACTATGTTCTGGAGCCTGCCATGAATCCTATATCCTGTTGCAGGAGATGAGGGCTACCCATTGAGGAGGTGGCTGATGACAACTATGAGGAACCATGCCAATCATGCTGAGCACAGTACGAAGTCTTACAACACCAGGTTAAAGTCCAACAGGTTTGTTTCGATGTCACTAGCTTTCGGAGCGCTGCTCCTTCCTCAGGTGAATGAAGAGGTCTGTTCCAGAAACATATATAGACAAATAATGCTGAGGAGAGGGGCAACAGAAGCCGCATTGCCACACAGGAAACCATTGAGCAAAATGAGATTTCGATGCCTTGTCAGATCTATGGGTGATATTCAGACTGCACATGCACCAGGTGTCAAGCAAGGGTGTCAAGAATGGTAGTGACCTGTTGTACCTGAAATAACTGGTGCTGCAGGGAGTAATAGAAGTGCAGAAGGAGTTTGCAAGGCACCCAGAATCCTCCTCCGAGGAGGGGGAAAAGGAGCTGGAGGAAAAAGAGTACAGTATGTCCAGGGTGGCTGCAGATGCACATCTGGTTGTCAGAGAAATCAACAACAACATAGAGACAAAGTTCAGATAATGAACTAGTCATATCCCTAAATCCCCTCCCTCCGCAATGCAAAACATTTCTAGTCATAAATACCTCCATCACAGGCATGCAGTCTGCACTGACTCCACTCAATGTGTGTAATTCTGACAAAACTCTTTGTTCACTGGGGAATGAGAATGAAGCATTGGAGAGGGGTGGACAATGGAGAGGTCATATAAGAAATGTTTCTCATTTATAATTGCACAAATGTAACAGCATTGACATACTTACATATCCCCATGTGCAACTAAGCAGTCTTCCATTTCTGCTTTCTATCACTTCTGTGTATTGTGACTGCTATAGCTTCAACAGAGCTGCTCTGAAGAATGGGATAGCTGCGATGGATGTCCTCCAAATCCTTGAGGACTTTGACAAAGAGTGCTCCACCTACACCTGCACAGGGCAGACTGGGGCACTATGGCAGGACGCAGTATGTGGGGCTCTAACTACAAGGGATGATTGCGAATAGGCATAAGAAATAAATGATCCTTGAGAAAAGTTCCCAATTCCATGTGGCCTCACTTCACCCTCTTTCTGCGGCTCACCTGCACTTCAGAGCTAGCAGAGAGTTGGGAGCACTTTGCTGTACTGAAGTGAGACACTGATCGACCAAAGTGAGACTTTCTTCCATCTGGTGTAATGTGGCAGACCAATGGGCAGGTAATTGGTCTGGGCCAGCATGAACTCACTGGCCTGACAGGTAGGGTTGTCAAACAACCACTTTCATTGGTAGTCCTTTGTAATCAGCATCATTCTCCCGGTGGCTGAAGAAATCATTCTGGAATACCGCTTTCTCGGTATAGATGTGGTGTATTTCCAGCTTTCTCTGTTCCTGTTAAGTGTGTTGCATGGACACATCCCCCAACTTAATTTGCAGAAAGCTGTATCTGCTTGAGCATCATTCCCTTCCGAGTAGGTGCCAGCCAGCGGAAACCCATGCGTTGTCCATTGTGTCTCAATGACAGGCGTGCATGTGTCTCTGCGCACTGCGGAATTCAGTCTGTATTACATAACAAACAGGTTTAGCTGTGGCTATTTTACATCTAATGTGCGAAAAAGAATCTTTGCTGCCTCCCACCTATGGTTCACTTTCCACTTTTAGAGCTTTTGTGGAGCTTTGACTTCAGCAAGGTTCATTTGTGTGCAGTCATGAAGGGCTTCAGGCAGAGAGAGAAAAAGAAATGGAATCATGTAAAAAAATAAATTAAAAGTAGCCAAGATGATAAGCGATGACAGAATTAATAACATGGTGCAGAAAAGAGATTGAGAAAAGGACGCTCTGTCTCTGCAAATTTTCAATAGTTAAGATCTCCATCTGTTTAGCGCGGTGGATATCCATTGTTTTCTCTACTTTTTCTTTTTTTTTCTCTTTTTTCTAAATTTAGAGTACCCAATTCTGTTTTATTTCCAATTTAAGGGGCAGTTTAGCAGGGTCAATCCACCTACCCTGCACATCTTTGGGTTTGGGGTGAGACCCATGCAGGCACGGGGTGAATGTGCAAACTCCACACAGACAGTGATCGAACCCGGGTCTTTGGTGCAGTGCTCACCACTGTGCCACGGTGTCTCCCTATTTTCAATCTAGCTGTGAGTTTATTCTGTTGAGTGGATAGTTTTCAGAACAAACTTGTTTCTCAGTTAAGTTGGTGGTGACCTGCAGTTTTGAGGAGCCCCAATCCCCACTGCCCACCTCGAAACCACTGCGCCTCCTTGCCCAGCATATGTCCAGCCCAGGCTGGCAGCTCTATTGCCACCATGGCCGAGTCTCCTTGTGGATGGCCATTCTTCCCAGGAAGGTGACCATCATAGACCTGCAACAATTAATGGCTCTCATGGGAGAGACGGTCTTCTTCGACCTCTCTCTCTTAGGGTGCGCATAACCTCCGGAAACGCTGACATACCTTTTGCATTCCAGATCCTCTCTCCTTGTGGGTGACCCCGAAGACCCAGCACTTGTGTGCAGCAGAACGGAGTTTGAAGTGTCCTGCCTCCTCTGGTGGCGACACTCCACTGCTCCCCCTGAGTCTGATACCTGTTCCTTGCAGAGCACCTGATTGACTCATGCACATTGCCATCACCCCTCCTCTCTCTTCGATTAATCGGGAAACCCAGAAGCAGGATGCTAATGCTGAGGCTCAGTTAAAAAGCCACAGCAAAACCCACTTTAGGTTCCAACTAGGTTTCCAACCCGCTACATGTCCAGCCGTTGTGTCTGGAGCTGTCATTTTAAAATTCCACCCCTGGTGTTTGCATAGACCAAGATACATTGACATACAGCAGCTCCTCTGTCCTGATATATCTGAGCCTATGTATAAACCATTCACATCAACTTCCCTTTATTGCAGCCAATCAATGAAGAATGCAAAATTTACAATGACATCTTTGATGCCCGGAAACACTCTGATGTGCTTTCAAACACAATGTATAGTGGCAAGTGATTTAGAAGCTAGGTTTCCCTCATCTGACTTGATGGCAACATGAAGTGGAACCTTATAAAGTGTCTTCTGTCTAGTGAAGATAAGTCAGCTACAAAATAATACATAGAGTCAGATATCTGGTATTAACAACATGTTTCTCTCAGGAATGCCTGCAGAAATTCCATTACATGTGGGGAGATAATGGAAAGGGAAGGCTGTATTGTGATGCTGGTTGACTCAGAAATAGAAGAGGCCCATTCTGCCAGCATACCTTTTGTTGAGAAGCTGGTAACTGCATTCTGGAAAGAGAGGTTACTTAATTAAAGAGACACTAGGAGGGATCCTCTGGAGAAAGGAAGCGGTCTCTCTTTTAGAAATAGTTCGCCTCTTATGACGTGAAACATGAAAGTTGAAAATGACCGTTAACTTTGTCACTCGTGTTTGTTTGTTTGTTTTGTTCATTGTCACGTGTACCATGGTACAGTGAAAAGTATTTTTCTACGAGCAGCTCAACAGATCATTAAGTACATGAAAAGAAAAGGAAATAAAAGGAAATACATAATAAGGCAACACAAGGTACACAATCTAACTAGATAACACCGGCATCGGGTGAAGCATGCAGGGGTGTAATGTTTACTTTTATCCCTCCGACTTTGGACAGATAAAAAATCTTAATGCTGGTGGAGTTTTTATAATAATAATATAATAATAATAACCTTTTATTGTCACAAGAATGAAGTTACTGTGAAAACCCCGAGGTGCCACATTCCGGCGCCTGTTCAGCTTACCCGAATAGACATCGGAATGTGGCGACGAGGGGCTTTTCACAGTAACCTTTTTTCATAGCATTTGCAGTGCAGAAGGAGGCCATTTGGCCCATCGAATCTGCACCGGCTCTTTGAAAGAGCCGACCCAAGCCCACACCCCCACCCTATCCCCATAACCCAGTAACCCCACCCAACACAGTCCAATTCATTTTTTCCAATTATGGGATAATTTAGCATGGCCAATCCACCTACCTTGCACATCTTTGGCTTGTGGGGGTGAAACCCATGCAAGCACGGGGAAAATGTGCAAACTCCACACGGACAGTGACCCAGAGCCGGGATCAAACCTAGGACCTCAGCGCCATGAGGCAGCTGTGCTAACCATTGCACCACCGTGCTGCCCTGACCAGCATTAAGATGAGAAATCATTAAGAATGTCAATGATGGAAGATGAAATGCACGCCTTCAATAAAAAAAAGATGAGCAGCCATCCTAACTGATCTTCAAAGTGCAACAGTTTTCTTTTCTCTCCACTGACAAGTGGGGAAAAAGAATGTGTGCTGAGCCTGAGGTTTAGAAACCTTGCTTTAGAGGCTTTCGTTGAAGATTCTTACAAGTGGAGAGGTGTAAAGAGAAGAGAAGGTTTTCGCGGAGGGAAAACCACAGAGTTAAGTTGATGTAGTTGTGGGAACATAGGCCACCTGCAGGTTCCCCTCCAAGCCACACACCAGCCTGACTGGGAATTATATCGCCATTCCTTCACTGTCACTGGGTCAAAATCCTGGAACCACCTCCCGAACCACACTGTGGGTATACATACATCACATGGACTGTCACGGTTCAAGAAGGCAGCTCACCACCATCTTCTCAATTAGGGATGGGCAATAAATGGCAGTCCAGCCAGCGACACTCACATCCTATGAACAAATATAATTTTTAAAAACCCTGAGCACTCATTTTCAGGAGCAACCTTGACAGCTGTAAGTTGAACTTTTACCCCACATTTGTAAGCGGTTTTATCACACTTCAACTTAACAAAGTATCCTCCCTGCCAGAAAGAAAATACTAAACGGC
Organism: Scyliorhinus torazame; assembly: GCF_047496885.1. Lineage (NCBI taxonomy): Eukaryota > Metazoa > Chordata > Chondrichthyes > Carcharhiniformes > Scyliorhinidae > Scyliorhinus > Scyliorhinus torazame. The sequence continues at coordinate 293,446,832 of NC_092709.1, read as the reverse complement.
GGCATGTTTTCCCAGTCACTGGGCCAAAGAACATAATCCCTGACCTGCTCAATTCTTCACTTCCAGCCAATGCCTGATCTTCTTCCCGCAGAAGGTTAGGTACAACCCACTGATGCCCAACAAGCGCCTCTTTGTACTTGTGGATTCCCGGTGGACAGGATCTGAAGGTTAACCCTACAACCTTATTTCCATCCATTGTTGATCCATGGGAGCTGCCAATTAATCTGGGTACCATGCCCCTCTTTCCCATGAGTGGTCCCTTTGGAACTAAGCTCCTCTAGAGTTCAAAAGGATAAGGCAACAGATTCTTCAATGTGTCAGTGCTTCCTGAACTCCACCCCGACCTCCGGCCACTTGGACTGAAGCTGCATCAGTACACCAGCCTTCTTGCAGGGTGCGCCCTGAATTCTAATCCTTTGAAAGCAAACTCTAACTTTAAAAACACAGTTTAATATAATTGCACCAAACCTCCTTTACCATGGCTGGATGGCAGGAAAAACACTCTTTTTGTCATAGAATCGTTTTGATGTGAGTAGGCAAAATTATGTCATTTGGTAAAAATTGTCAATAAAATAGTAGAAATAGCACTACTGCCTCACGGCACCAAGGTCCCAGGTTCAATCCTGGCTCTGGGTCACTGTCCGTGTGGAGTTTGCATATTCTCCCCGTGTTTGCGTGGGTTTCTCCCCCACAACCCAAAAATGTGCAGGGTAGGTGGATTGGCCACGCTAAATTGCCCCTTAATTGGAAAAAATGAATTGGATGTTCCATATTTATAGAGAAAAAAAAATAGTAAAGGTCAAAAGGTCACATCTTGATTGGTAGCCAATCCTTCAGTCTCCGAGCTTTACGCTTCAGGACTCCTAACCTCTCCACCTTCACCTCTCACTCTTCATTTGCAACTCTCCTATGACCTGGCTCTCTGACCATGAGTATAGACACTGCCCTTAGCATCTTCTTTTTGACTCATGCAATTTTTGTCAGATTATTCTTCTGGGAACAGCCTTGGGTCATTTTTATTAACTTAGATGTGCTATATAAATGCAAATAGTTGTTGCTGCTTGTCTTGCTGTAGGATATATGGAAGTTTTATGAATTACATTACATTTAATACACTAAGACTATTATTCATCATATCTTTCTCTGAAGTTTAATTATAGGAAGGAGCAAAGAAATCAACGTGCAGTGACTTCCTCCCAGCTACACAATTCACTTACCATTTAACATTATGTTCCCCTTAGGAATAAGCAATTAAGAAAAACTCACAATTAAATGTTCTCCAAGCAATGTTTCTACGAGAAGCAGAGCTGCTATGTGTACTCAGCTACTTCAACTATCAACCAGATAAGAGGAACAAAAGCCACATTTTGGTGACCTGTGTGGTTTTGTTTTTAATGCTAAAAGACAGTACAGATCACAGTGAAATAGCGCGATACGCAATATAATCCATATTGATCGACCAATTGCTTACTGAAAATTTGTGATTGTGATGTTTACCGTGTAGATATTAATATTTATATTGTGAGTTACTTTCTATGGAATTGGCTCTATGATATAACAAGACCACCACGGCAGAGTGTGAATGCAGTAGCTGGTTAAAATTGCCTCAGTGTTCCTGGGCGGGATTTTCCATGCCTCCCTGGGGATGTGTTTCACAGAGGAGGGAGGCAGCCGCCATTGGCCAGATCTTGCCGCTATCATGGAGTTTCTTTTTTTTTAATAAAGGGGCAATTTTAGCATGGCCAAATCACCTACCCTGCACATCTTTGGGTTGTGGGGGTGAGACCCACGCAGGCACAGGGAGAATGTGCAAACTCCACACAGCCAGTGATCTGGGGCTGGGATCGAACCCGGGTCCTCAGCACCGTGAGGCAGCAGTGCTCACCACTGCGCCCGCCGTGCTGCTCGGGGTGGTTAGCCTCTGGCTGTTCAGTAAAGAGTCAAGAGTTCTGCTCTTTTCCCAAGACACCTTTATTTTCCTTGAACACACTCTATACAAAACTTTATCACCACACCTAACAAGTGCCACCTGCAACCTCTTTACATATCAGTGTCAATTATTGAATACTTAACATCAATGAGACATCTGTTTGAAATGTCTCTTAACCCATTCATTAACACAGGGGTTCCTGTTTTATGCACCCTGGCGACAACTGCTGTAAAATTCCAGCCCACGTCTGGAGCAATTTCTTATGTGCAATTTGTCAACAATTTTAAATTTCTTGCTGGGCAATATCCCTGTAATTTGATAACGAATACAAGTGTTGCCATGTTTGCTTCTACTTGTAGCTTTTCCTCTAATTGGGTGGGAAGAAACTATGGGCCCATAGATTTCTAAGTGTGGTCTCTGACAGAAAGTGAGGTGCGATTCCCACCAGGTGGCTCAGCGTGATCCAGATCACAATCCACCCACACGTAGGAAAGTTTTTCAACCCAGGGGTGTTTTGCATTGAAAATTAGATGTGTGGGAACCGAAGACACTGGCAAGCCCTTATCCTCAGAGATCAGGGTGCCTTTTTCAAAGTGCACCCCAATCTCAGAATAACCATACAGCAACTCCCTTTCTCACTAGCAATGTCACATAGCAACATACATAGAAAATAGAAGAAGGAGGCCAATTGGCCCGTCGAGCCTGCTCCACCATTCATTATGATCATGGCTGATCATCAAGTTCAATATCCTGATCCCCTCTTCCCCCCCCCCCCCCCCCCCATATCCCTTGATCCCTTTAGCCCCAAGAGCTATATCTAATTCCTTCTTGAAATTACACCGTTTTTGCCACATCTACTTTCTGTGGTAGCGAATTCCACAGATTCACCACTCTCTGGGTGTAGAAATTTCTCCTCACCTCAATCCTAAAAGGTTTAGCCATTATCCTCAAAATATGACCCCTAGTTCTGGACTCCCCCACCATCGGGAACATTCTTTCTGAGCCTACCCTGTTCACTCCTGTTAGAATTTTGTAAATTTCAAGGAGATCCCCTCTCACTCTTCTAAACTCCAATGAATATAATCCGAACCAACTTAGTCTTTCCACACATGACAGTCCCGTCATCCCAGGGATCAGCCTGGTAAACCTTCGCTGTACTCCTTCCATAGCAAGACCATTCTTCTTCAGATAAGGATACCAAAGCTGCACACAATACGCCAGGTGTGGCCTCACCCAATGCCGTGTACAAGTGCAGTAAAATATGTTATTCTCTCTTCCAATCTCTTCCATCAGGCAGGAAATACAAAAGTCTGAGAACACGAACTCAGGTTCAAAAACAGCTTCTTTCCCGCTGTTACCAGACTCCGGATTGACCCTCTTATTGACTGAACTGTTCGCCACATATCTTCTCTATTGAGTATCACTACACTCCGTATGCTTCACCCAATGTCCATGTCTATGGATTAACATTGTGTATTTATTGTATGTCCTATGTTTTTCATATATGGAACGATCTGCCTGGATTGTACACAGAACAAGACTTTTCTTTAAATAAACTTAGAGTACCCAATTTTGTTTTTTACAGTTAAGTGGTAATTTAGCGTCGCCAATCCACCTACCCTGCACATCTTTGGGTTGTGGAGGTGAGACCCATGAAGATATTGCAGTGACCCAGAGCCGGGATCGAAGAACAACACATTTCACTGTGCCTCGGTACACGTGACAATTAATAAATCTAAATTTACACAAGATAACAAGGTTTCTGAGAGGATTTTACGACACACACGCTGCAGTTGTGCTTTGCCCATTATCGGGTGTTAAACATGAAACAAAGTAGGCTTCAAGGCTTCACAAACCCAAAGAGACCCCCATCCCAGGGCAGACACTTGACCTGACCTGCTCCAGTCCAGCCCGAGGCACCTACACCCCAGCTCCCTTGATGGACCCCCCCGCCCCTAGTATTTGGCAAGTAGCTGCTCTACCCTTGTGTTTCCTGGAGGCATGTGGAGAGGAGACCTCACCTCCTTTCTTCCCCTTGGTGTCCATGGCCCCTGATGTCCAATTTTAAGGACTAGTAGTGATTCGCACCCGGGTAACTCCCCGCTTGGGGGTGGGGGGGGGGTTGCGGGAATACCGGGAGGCTGCTACATTCCACTTTAATCTCACTAATGAGATTAAAATGAATGCAAATGAGCTGTGAGCATTTTCCTGTTCATGCTATCTGGAGCAGGCTGGGAGCATCAGAACTATTTTGTGCCTGCCGCAAATCCCGCTTCGGGCCTGGTCCTGGAATTTTACCAACGTAGCGGGATTTGCCAGAGAATCTCCCCTACATAGTATGTATCCTGGGTTGAGAGTCTAGACATCTATTAGTCTGTTGAAATACCTGAGCCCCAGTGCAAACATTACTTAATTGTCAGCTCTGGCTCTTTGATCTATGATATCAATATCACAATGTTTATTTACACACGATTACAAGGTTTCAAGTGCTTGCAATTTCTGCTTTGGACACTTTATTGGAAAAAATGAGTTTTTACTTACAGTGTATTGTAGGTGAATGGACATTAAAGTAGCATAGCTTGGACTGGGGGGTATGGGGCCATAGGGGCTGTTTGCGGGCATAACATGGTATCAGGGGCACGAGAAGCCAAAAGGGGTGGATGGTAGCACAAATGGAGTGTGAAACATGAGAGCTGGAGGGCCATTTTGTTTTTATTCTAACTACGGCAAGTCACATTTCACCGAGGTGGGGCTCTTAAACAGCCCATCTCCTTATCTGGCTGCCTCTGTGGCTGCCTCTGAACATCTTCCCAGGTTGGCTGGTCCGACGCCAAGCCTGCACCCATCACCCACAATGGAACTCCTGTCCGTGTGGCCATTTTGTCCTCAGATGGGAAGGCTGAGCCAAGAATTTGCCTGACTTCTGCTACCCACCTTGAGGATTAAATCCTAGACCATATCACTTTCCATTGTGCTATTTGCATTGCCACACTTGGTATCATAATTCCTACATTCTTGCCAAGATTCAGTTATATCTGCATTTTATTTTCTTGTGTATACACTCTTTTAATTATTCTATTCCATCCCGTCTTTGTAATCATGATCATGGGTCATCCATGTGATGTTCTTTAAACAATTTAATATATTCCAGAACTTCAAGCAAATTCTTCAAGTGATTGAGAGCGATGGTCTGCTAGTAACAGTATGGACTTTGGGGAAAAAAGTCGGTGAGTGGGACAGATTGGGCCTGTGCTGGCTCTTTGAAAGAGCTTTCCAATATGCTGAATGACCTCCTAATGTTCTATATGGCATCTATATGGCCAGCCCCCGCTGGGTCGGAGAATCGCCGGGGGCTGGCGTGAATCCCGTTCCTGCCGGTTGCCGAATTCTCCGGCAACGGAGATTCGACGGGGGCGGGAATCGCGCCGCGCCGGTTGGCGGGCCCCCCTCGGCAATTCTCCGGCCCGATGGGCCGAAGTCCTGCTGCTGGAATGCCTGTCCCGCCGGCGTGGATGAAACCACCTCTCTTACCGGCGGGACAAGGCGGCGCGGGCGGGCTCCGGGGTCCTGGGGCCCACCGATCCGCGGGCGGGCCTGTGCCGTGGGGGCACTTTTTTCCTTCCACCTTCGCCATGGTCTCCACCATGACGGAGGCGGAAGAGACCCCCTCCACTGCGCATGCGCAGGGATGCCGTGAGCGGCCGCTGACGCTCCCGCGCATGCGCCGCCCGGCAATGTCATTTCCGCGCCAGCTGGCGGGGCACCAAAGGCCTTTCCCGCCAACTGGCGGGGCGGAAATCAGTCCGGCGTGGGCCTAGCCCCTCAAGGTTAGGGCTCGGCCGCTCAAGATGCGGAGGATTACACACCTTTGGGGCGGCGCGATGCCGTACTGATTTGCGCCATCACGCCGATTACGGAGAATTTCGCCCCTGATACCAATAAAGCCTCAGTTTGGTTCAACTTTCGTCTTTAGTCAAATTGAGCGTGCCTCAATTTATTGGTATCAGTTTCAAAGGATGGACCTCCGTATTAAACCAGATCGCCTGCAGCTGGATCCGTTCTCAAGCGACGCCCGAAAGGACTTCCAGCACTGGCTAGCTTGCTTCGAAGCGTATATTAACGTGGCACCAACCCCTGTTCCGGAGGCTCAGAAGATCCAGATCTTATATTCCAGGCTGAGCTCCAAAGTCTTCCCGCTGATCCAGGATGCGCCAAACTACGCCGAAGCCATGACTCGACCCAAGAACAATTCCAAGCAAAAGACAAACACGCTCTTCGCCAGGCACGCGCTCGCAACTCGTTCTCAACTACCGGGTGAGTCCATAGACTTCCGGAGTGCCCTAATCCCACAGTCCGGGACTGTGGCTGCCAGGTCATTACAGCTAAGGAACACTCAGACCTCCTTATGAGGGACGCTTTTATGACTTGGGTCAGATATCATATGTCAGCGGCTCCTAGAAGGGGCCACGCGCGACCTCGCAGAGACTAAAACGCTAGTGTTCTCCATGACAGTCGCCCTGCGCAACGTCCAGTCCTACGCCCCCAACCACGTGGCCCACCCCTCCTACGCTTCATGGACCTCACAGGCAGCCGCCCCAGCGGGGGCGCTGCCCACCCAATACGCCTGCACTACACGCCAGCCAGCAAACCCCGGGGGGGCCCGATGTTACTTTTGCGGCCAGCAAAAGCACCCCCGCCAACGCTGCCCGGCCCGCGCTGCCCTTTGTAAAGCCTGCGGGAAGAAGGGCCACTTTGCCGCGGTGGGCCAGGCCCGCTCAGTGGCCATGATCGCCCCACCCCACCCCCATTCAAGGACAATGGGTGCCACCATCTGCTCCTCCCCCCCAGACCACGTGCGGCCAGTGGCCGCCGCCATCTTCCCCTCCGCGCAACATGTGCGTTTCATGGGCGCCGCCATCTTGCTGCACCCCCGCAACGAGCGTTCCATGGGCGCCGCCATTTTGTAATCCCCAAGATCTCCGGGCACCGCCATCTTGTCTATCCCTCAGCACATGGACACCACCAATATTCCAAGATCGGAACTCAACGGCCACCCCATTACCCGACGACCAACCAAGGCTCACCTCCCTGTCACTCGACCAGTCTCGCCCGCATAACCTGACCAACGCATCCACCAGCGTGATGTCGACGGCCATGTGACCTCTTGCCTGCTGGACTCCGGGAGCACCGAAAGCTTTGTACACCCAGATACGGTAAGGCGCTGCTCCCTCATGATACACCCCACCAATCAAAAAATCTCCCTGGCCTCCGGATCCCATTGCGTAGCGATCCGGGGGTACTGTACGGTCATGCTCACGGTCCAGGGCGTAGAATTCCACGGCTTCCGCCTCTACGTTCTCCCTAACCTCTGCGCTGCACTTATCCTCGGCCTGGATTTCCAGTGCAACCTCCAGAGCCTAACCCTGAAATTCGACAGATCATTACCACCCCTTACCGTGTGCGGTCTCGCGACCCTAAAGGTCGACCCACCTTCCCTCTTTGCTAATCCAACTCCAGATTGCAAACCCGTCGCCACCAGGACCAGACGGTACAGCACCCAGGATACGACCTTCATCAGGTCCGAAGTCCAGCGGTTGCTTCGGGAAGGCATCATCGAGGCCAGCAACCGCCCCTGGAGATCTCAAGTGGTAGTGGTTAAATCTGGGGAGAAACACCGAATGGTCGTGGACTACAGCCAGACCATCAACCGGTACACGCGTACCCCCTCCGATGCATATCTGACATGGTTAACCAGATTGCACAGTAACGGGTCTTCTCAACGATGGACCTGAAATCCGCCTACCACCAGCTCCCCATCCGTAAATCGGACCGTCCATACACCGCCTTCTAGGCAGACGGCCGTCTATATCACTTCCTTAGGGTCCCCTTTGGCGTCACTAACAGGGTCGCGGTCTTCCAAAGGGAGGTGGACCGAATGGTCGACCGGTACGGTTTGCGGGCCACGATTCCGTACCTAGACAATGTCACCATCTGCGGCCATGATCAGCAGGACCACAACGCCAACCTTGCTAAATTTCTCTGCGCCGCTACTCTCCTCAACCTCACTAATAACATGGAGAAGTGTGTGTTCAGCACAAACCTCTTAGCCATCCCCAACTGCCCCAAGGCCCTCAAACGCTGCCTGGTGTTCTTTTCATATTACGCGCAGTGGGTCCCAAACTATGTGGACAAGGCCCGCCCACTCATACAGTCAACCCAGTTTCCCCTGACGGCCCAGTTTCCCCTTTGAACGCCTCAGCATGGATTTCAACCGATCGTCACACATATTTCCTCAGTGTGATCGACGAATACCCCCGGTTCCCCTTTGCCATCCCTTGCCCCGACATAACGTCTGCCACCGTCATTAAAGCCCTCAATTTGATCTTCACTCTGTTCGGTTTCCCCGCCTACTTCCACAGTGACAGGGGATCCTCATTCATGAGTGATGAGCTGCATCAGTTCCTGCTCAGCAGGGGTATCGCCTCCAGCAGAACGATGAGCTACAACCCCTGGGGAAACGGACAGGTAGAAAGGGAGAATGGGACGGTATGGAGGGCCGTACAGCTGGCCCGATGGTCCAGAAATCTCCCGGCCTCCCGCTGGCAAGTTGTCCTCCCTGATGCACTACATTCCATTCGCTCGTGACTGTGCACTGCCACTAACAATACACCGCACAAACGTCTTTTTGCCTTCCCCAGGAAGTCCACATCCGGGGTGTCGCTCCCGACTTGGCTCACAGCTCCGTGAACCGTGTTTCTCCGTAAACATGTGCGACTCCACAAGGCGGTCTCGTTGGTGGAGAGGGTACACTTGCTCCACGCAAACCCCCAGTACGCCTACGTGACGTTCCCCAATGGCCGCCAGGATACTGTCTCCCTCAGGGACCTGGCACCAGCAGGTTCCACCCCCACACCACCCCCTTCGCCCCCGGTGCCACCCTCCCCTCCCCCATCGCTCACAACACCACCCCCCCACCTCCCCAGGACTGTCCGTCCTCCCCCACGCCCGTCGATGAAGAGGATTTTGGCACGCTCCCAGAGTCACCTTCGACCAGGTCAGCACCAACATCGCCGTCACTTCGACACTATCAAAGGACCATCAAGGCCCCGGACCGGCTGAACCTCTGACCAGTCCACCGGACGCCAAGAGACATTTGTTTTGCTCTGTAAATATTAAAATCATCATTGTGTATATTTATCCACCACCCCCGCCGGACTCAATTTTAACAGGGGGTGAATGTGGTAAACCACTGTTGTACTTATATTAGAGGATGTACGGTAGAACCTGCACTACAGGTTCACCTGTGTCCCCTGCCTGCAGGCTCCACCAAGGAGGCGGGGTATAAATATGCGTGTCCTCCAGCTCGCAGCCATTTCGCCAGAAGGAGGCCACACATCTGATAGCAATAAAGCCTCAGTTTGGATTCAACTTTCGTATTTAGTCAAATTGATCATGCCTCACCCACGTAGACATGGGGAGAAAGTGCAAACTCCACACAGACAGGCAGCCAAGGCCGGAATCGAACCCGGGTCCCTGGGGCTGTGAGGCAGTGGTGCTAACCACTGTGCCACCGTGCCGCCCTTGCTCTAAAGTCTTAATAAAGAAAAGCTGCACATTCTACACTAAATGAACAAACTTTTGCAGTGCAATGGTAAAGCAGATCACGCGCATATGCTTGAGAAGCATTGAAGGATTACCATCGAAGTCATGTCCTGATTGCTTGTTTGGAATGGAATACAGAAGGGAAGAGAGATCTTTAAGTACATCACAAAACTTTAGACTTTCTTCTAGTTTGTTTTTTTCCTGAGACAAATGTGAAAGTATGTGTGATTTTTAGGTATCAAAATAATGAGAAATTCGAAACTGGTAAATTGTTTTTAATTTAATTGGGAAAAAGCTGTTCACAAAAATCTGTTGAATTGTGTAGTAAGGTCTCACCTCTGGCAGTGGGAGCTGACTCTGAATTTTCAGTGAAGAGAAGCTGACAGCTTTTTGCTGCAGGAATCTGGAAAGGTGTAAAGCTCAATGCTGGAGCAAGACCTGACTTGACACTTTTAAGTACCGAGAATCAGATGTTAATTGCAGATGGGGACTGATTTGACAGCAATACATTCACCAGGTTTAATTCACAGGCGCATCATAGGGAAACCTTTCGGCTGAATGGTTTCATTTTATTTTAATTCATAAACCACAAACTATAACTATTACAATAATAACATTTCCTATGGCAATGCCTTGACCAATCAGAGTCAACCTGCTTGGTTTCACTGTAAACAAAGCTCGGCAGTTAGATTTAGATTTATTGTCAAGTGTAGCGAGGTACAGTGAAAAGTATTGTTCTGCGTACAGTCCAGGCAGATCGGTCCATACATGAAAAACATAGGACATACAATAAATACACAATGTAAATACATAGACATCGGGTGAAGCAGACGGAGTGTAGTACGTGAAAAGAACAGATCAGCCCATAAGAGGGTCATTCCGGAGTTTGGTAACAGCGAGGAGGAAGCTGTTTTTGAATCTTGTTAGTCCATGTTCTCAGACTTTTGTATCTTCTGCCCGATGGAAGAGATTGGAAGAGAGAATAACCCAGGTAGGAGGGGTCTTTGATTATGCAGCCTGCTTTCCCAAGGCAGCGGGAGGTGTAGACAGAATCAGTGGATAGGAGGCGGGTTCCCATGATGGACTCGGCTGTGTTCCCGCCTCTCTGTAATTTCTTACAGTCTTGGGCCGAGCAGTTTTCATACCAGGCTGTGATGCAGCCAATGTGGACATGCCAAATTTCTTTAGTTTCTGAGGAAGTATAGGGGCTGTTGTGGTTTCTTGATCGTGGCATTGACATGGGTGGACCAGGACAGATTGTTGAAGATGTGTACACCTAGACATTTGAAGCTGTCAACCATCTCCACCGTGGCACCATTGATGTAGACAGGGTGTGTATGATACTTTGCTTCTGAAAGTCAATGACCAGCTCCTTAGTTTTGCTGACATTGAGCAACTGTCAGTCATCAGTTGACTTGCACACTTTCCATGGTAACACCACTACCAGTCAAAACCCATTTACCAACCAATCAGCCCTTTCTTCCATGCAGCATAAATTGTTGCCCTTTCACATTTGATATTCTCATGAATTGTCCTGATGAGCGCAAGATGGAAATATTCAGCAACATGCCCTTTTGCAGCAATACTCAAAGTCTGCATGATCAAATGACTAATATTAAGGGTAAGTTGAAGGTAACATTCACATCACATAAATGACAGGTAATGATTATCTAGAATTGTGCTCCAGAACTTTCCGTGCATCTAGCCAAGTTGCTCCAGTACAGCTACAGCACAGGCATCTATCCTGCAATGTGGCAAATTGCCCAGGTATGTCCTGATTACAAAAAAGAGGATATATCCAACCCAACCAATTATCATCAGTCCACTATTGATTATCTGCCATCAACAGTGCTATCAAGCGGCACTTACACAGCAATAACCTACTCATTGACTCTCAGTTTGGGTTCTGTCAGGGCTGCTCAGTTATTGCGTTCATTACAGCTTTGGCCCAAACAAGGACACAAGGGCTTAGCTCAAGAGGTGAGGTGAGAGTGTGTGCTCTTGACGTCCAGGTAACGTTTGACTGAGTATGGCATCAATGAACCATCACAAACTGAAGGGGGGAAACCCTTCACTAGCCATACATAGCACAAGGGAAGATGATTGTGGTTTATGGTGGTTAATCATCTCAGCCCCAGGACACTGCTATCGGAGTTCCTCTGGGTAGTGTCTTGGCCCAACCAACTTCAACTGTTTCATCAATGACCTTCCTCCCATAATAAAGTTAGAAGTGGGGGATGTTATTTGATGATTGCACAATGTTCAGCACCATTCACAACTCCTCAGATACTGAAGCAGTCTGTGCCCATATGCAGCAAGAGCTGTACAACCTTCAGGCCTCGGCTGATAAGAGGCATGTAACATTCGTGCTATACAAGTGCTAGGCAATGGCTCATCTCCAAAAAAAGAGAGAATCTAATAACCTCTTTTTGAAACTCAATGGCATTACTGATGTATCTATCTTTAGATTAACAGTACAAAAGAAATAGGATGGCAGAAGCTCGTGGGTTTGATGCAGAATTAACAACAGAATTATAGGGCTGTTTAGCACAGGGCTAAATCGCTGGCTTTGAAAGCAGACCAAGGCAGGCCAGCAGCACGGTTCAATTCCCGTAACAGGCGCCGGAATGTGGCGACTAGGGGCTTTTCACAGTAACTTCATTTGAAGCCTACTTGTGACAATAAGCGATTTTCATTTTTCACAACAGAGGTTTATTGAATCGGTCTTCACAGTGTAAGGTGTGGCACAAGACTCCTCAAAAGTTAGCTAAGTAGCCTGTCACGTGACTCTGCTCTTAAAGATACATTGCACACAACTACAATAACCCACATTTATAACACTCCTTCTCCTTTACATCAAACGCCCAGCACAACTAATAACTAATGTATCAACAAAGTCATTTCTTTCTACATACAAGTACAGGCATTTTATTATTACATCACAATAGCACAGTCAATAAGATAGACAATCAGGTGGGCGTCTATTTCGCGCTGGTTGCCTGTGCACTTCCGGGACTTTGTCATTCTCGACTTTAGATGTATTTTCAAGCTTTCCAGGAGGTGTACTTACCGTGAAAGATGTTGCAGTCTCTGTTTCAAAGGGAAGATTTGTATTAGCGGGTACTTCTGGTGCAATCTCTTCTGTAGATGAACGAGAAGTTATATAGTCAGATGGAACGGAGACCATTATCTCTTGAGGTAGTTCTGGCACTGGCACACAAACAAACGTGTATTGACAATAATTGATCCACATGCTATCTCAACACGAGTTTGTCTGTAGTTTGGAATGTGTAGGATATTGGACTAATACCGTCACAGGGACCCATTTTTCATTAGTGGTGTACTGCACATGAGCACTTGTTCTCCTTGTTGAAACAAGCTCTTCCTTGAATGACATTCTTGTTTCAAGATCTGTGACTGTTGAATTTGCTCTACTATGTCTCCTCTGGCAAGAGTGAATCAAACGTAGTCCTCAGTTTCCTTTTCATCAATAGCAAAGCTGGTGAACTTTGTATACCTGCATGTGTTGTATTCCTGTATGTTGCTAGAAATGTGTTCACACGGCACTGAAGTGAACCTTTGTCTTTTGAAGCCTTCAGTGTGGGTTTCAAGGGCTGAACAAACCTTTCAGCGAAACAATTCATAGATAGTTGGTAAGGTGCTGACTTAATATGTTGAAGTCCACACTTCTTAAAGTAGCCTTTGGACTCTTGGGTTGTAAACTGTGTTCCCGATATGCTCTGGTTTTCCAAATCTCGCCAAAAAATCTCACCAAGTTTCTCACTGGTTTGTCCTGCTCTGCTTGACTTCATTATGACCGCTTTTAGTGTACATCCACAATGACTATGAACACATGCCCCTCTACTGGACCAGTAAACTCAATGTGCAGACATTGCTGTGACATTCTAGGCCACTCGCCTGGATGCAATGGGGACAATGGCTGTGTGTTTCTTACCCGCGCACATGACTGGCACAGTCCTGCTTTTTCTTCTATCAATTCCTGGCCACCAAAAGTAGCTTTGTGTTAGTTCCTTCATTTGCACTGTGTCCTGGTGTCCTCCATGTAACTGCTCCAAAGCATTATGTCGCAAATTTGGAGGAATAATTACTCTTATGCCCACAGCAGACATCCTCAGGATGTTTTCCTGTTATCCTCCCCATTAATACCATTTCCAGTACCTTCCCCGTCACAGGATCATTTCTTGTATGTCTTTGGACTTGAGCTGCAGTCGCTGGAATATTCTCAATCTGTGAACAGTAAAAAAATATTATCATGACTCGGTGGTATTTGACAAGCTGGTAATGGTAAGCATGATAATGTTGTCTGCATCAGCATGATTTTCAGATCGATGGTATTTGATTCCATACGAATGTTCCGATAGGATTAACGATTATCGTTGGAGCCTACTTGCAGCCAAGGGCTTTGTGTGGCCCTGAAATAGCTGTTAAACTCCTATCACCTGTCAGTAATGTGAAATGACAATCATACAGGTATTGGCAAAATTTCCAAACCCCAAAAATTTAATGCTCAGTGCCGCCTTCTCCAACTGAGTGTAGTTAGATTCTGCGCTTGTTAACGTACAAGATGCAAATGCGACTGGTCTTTCTTGCCCAGAAGGTTGTATATTTGACACCACTGTTTCAACATTGTATGGTGAAGCATCACAGGAAGTTGTACCGGTAACTTTGGGTGAAATGTACCAACACGTCTGATTTTTTTCAGTGCTTCTTTTGCAGATTGATATGCTTTTTTGCATTCTGGTGTCCATTGCCATGCCTTTCCCATGCACAACAATATATTTAAGGGTTTCAATAGGGTTTCCAGATTCTGGATGAATTTTCTATTGCATTTGATTAACTGTAGGAATGACCTAAGTTGAGTGACGTTCGTAGGTCTTGGAGGCTCCATAAGGGCTTACATTCTTTTGGTTCTTTATGAAGAACCTGAGCTGGATTCTCCACAGTCCCACGGCAAAATCGCGTTTGGTGCGTGGGCGGAAAATCCAATTTGCCGGCAAAATCGGGCCCGGCGCCAGTCCGGCGATTCTCGGGGCCCTGAAAATCGGCGTGTGCGCGTAATACTCAGCGCGGCTGGGGGGCCATTGCCAGAGGCCCACCCAGCGATCCTCCACTCCCAACCCACCCAGCAATCCTCCGCTCCCGACCGGCCGAGTTCCCGATGGCGTGGAACTAACATGCTATGACCGTTCAGGACTCTCGCTTGGTGGCTACGGACTCAGTCCTCAGCCGCCCTGGTGGGAGGGCGGGTGGATCGGGAACTGGGCGGCCGGGGTAGAGATCGGGCCGGACAGATCTTCCGGCTCGCGTCTGAACAGCGGGGGGGGGGGGGGGGGGGGGGCTACATTCCACAGCTGCCTCCGTGGTCCAAGTCTGCCATGGTGCTCGGCGCGGTCGGTGATGGCCGCCACCGTGCGCATGCGTGGACTCCAGACCGGAAATACAGGGACCCGTATCCGCAGCTAAAGCTGCGTGAATCACCCTGGGTCCCTGCTAGCCCCCTGCAGGTAAGTGAATCGATTGTTCTTTTTTATTGGAAACTCGGGAGAGAAACACCAGTGTTTTTCCGCCAGCCCAGGGACATAGCCCCATTTTGGGAGGATCCAGCCCCCTTACTATCATTACATGTCCAAGACATTGTATAGATGTCTGTAAGAAATCATATTTATCTTTCCTGACACAAAGCCCTTGTGTTTGAAATCTTTTCAATGCAGCTTTGACGTGTTGTAAATGTTCTTGCTCATTTGTGCCAGTGATCAAAATATCATCTCGGTAACACTGTACCCCCTGTAAGTCACTGAGAAACTATTCCATTGAATGTTGAAATAAAGCTGGTGCTGATGGTATTCCAAAAGGCAAACTCTTGTAGAGGAATCCACATGTAGTACAGGATTGATTGTTGTCTTAAAATCTCTGCAGAAATGAATTGTACCATCCCGTTTCATGACAGGTTCAATCGGGGTTGCCCGGTCACCAGTCGTGATGGGTTCTTCAAAACCTGTTTTCACAAGTCTCAGTAGTTCCGCTTCAACCTTCGAACGTATTGCATAAGGTACAGCTCTAGCCTTGAGTCATTTCAGCTGGCTATTCCCCTTAATCTTCAGGGACACTTGTACACCTTTCATGGATCCCAGTGTGTCTTCAAAAATACTGCTATATTTCTTCATAATGGTCTACAAGTCTGACTTTCATAGAATCATACAGCATCCTTCATGTCCAAAGATGTGCAGGTCAGGTGCGTTACGGGGATAGGGTGGGGAAGTTGGTCTGGGTAGGGTGCTCTTTCAGAGGGTCTGCACTGTAGTAATTCTCTGATTCTATGAGGATCAGAAGAGACCCTACGGTTCATCAAACCTGCACCAACAAAAGAACTTGCTCTAATCTACACTAATCCCACTCCCCATAGCCTTGAATGTTATGACATTTCATGTTTTCATCCAAGTACTTCTTAAAGATTGTGAGGATTCCCACCTGAAGCTGGCAATTTTTGCATGCGGCGATTGGGCTGGGGTGCCTGCCTGGGTGTTGGAGAATGGGGGAACCAGGGACCCTTCCACAGTGCGTTCATCCTGATCTCTCGTTGCACTGGGGAGTTCCGGCAAGCAGAGCTCCCAGGGTATAAAACAGGGCTATGTGCAACCCTAGCCGTGCATTCCCTGATGGGGCCTCTTATACAAAGCGAAAGGCGTTCTATAACCATGTGTTTCTCAGCACTGCGAGCTCTGGTAAACACGTGGCTAAACGTGTTCGCTATGGGACTTTCTCACCCCCTTTGCTTAATTCAGTGGTCCAGTTTGTCATAATATGCACCAGTATATCATGGTGCAGTCACACACTGATGGACGCACAGTGGGACCAATCAACATACACAACACCGCAGCCAATCACCAGTTAGAGCACACGCACTTTAAAGACAGGGGGCATCAGAGTTCCCGCTCATTCGAGTTGCAGCTAGCTAGGAGGACAGAGCTCCCAGCCTGTGACACAGACATTCACCATGTGCTGAGTGCATCGACTGGTTAGGACTAGGCAAAGGTCATTAGTTAAAGCTAGTATTGGATTAACCCACAGTCTGAGTATGTTTAAACAGTTAATGATTCAATAAAATAGTGTTGCACTATTTCAAGTGTTGGTGATCTGTATGTGATCCAGAACACCCAACACATCACAGTTCATTCAAGATGGATTACCAATTTGTAACAGCTTTAATTTGCACAGCATTACTTTTCATCAGTTTTAACTTGCAACAGCCTTAACCTGCATGAGATTATGATAATCTTTTGTTCTCTGCCCCGCTCTACCTCAATGCTTTACTGTACTGCACATGGCAAGCCTCACAGCCTGTTACCCTGGATTACTGGTTTAAAATCAGTACAGGCCCTTCCTTTGAATTTGTGCCCCCAAACCTTACTGATTCTGATGTCAGCGATTTCTGACCGTCTGTTAATCAGTTGATCAATGATCTGTTGAAGCAATCTTTGGAAAATAATTTTTTTTTCTTCTTTCTTCTGATCCCACTCTCATCGCCTGTGTTCATTTTGTAAACTGTTGTATCTAGATTAACAGCACAAAAGAAATATGATTGCAGAAGCACATGGGTTTTATGCAAGATTAACAGAGGTTTATTGAATAGGTCTTCACTGTGTAAGGTTTGGCATGAGACTCTTGAAAAGCCCGCAAAGTAGCTGATGACATCATGATGTCAGGTGACTCCGTTCTTAAAGAGGCATTGCACACAACTACAATAATCCACATGTATAACAATTACCATCGCAGAATCCACCACAATCAATATCTTTGGCGCTACCATTGATCCCAAACTGATCTGGACCACTCATATAAATAATATGGCTGCAAGAGCTGGTCAGAGCCTGAGAATTCTGACTCCCAAAGCCTGTCTACCATCTACAAGGCACAAGTCAGGAGTGTGATGGAACACTCTCCACTTGTTTGGAGATGAGCAACATTCAGCAAGCTCAATACCATCCAGGCCAAAGCAACCCACCTGAATGTCACCTTGTTCACAGCATTATACATTCTGTCCCTCCACCACCGATGCACAGTGGCAGCAGTGTACACTGTGTACAATCATAAGACCATAAGACATAGGAGCAGAATTTAGGCCACTCGGCCCATCGAGTCTGCTCCGCCCCATTCAATCATGGCTGATATTTTTCTCATCCCCATTCTCCTGCCTTTTCCCCTTAACTCCTGATCCCCTTATTAATAAAGAACCTATCTTTCTCTGTCTTAAAGACACTCAGTGATTCTGCGGCAAAGCGCTCCACAGATTCACCACCTGCTGGCTGAAGAAATTCCTCCTCATCTCTGTCTTAATGAATCGTCCCTTTAGTCTGGGATTGTGTCCTCTGGTTAAATTTACAGTGCAAAAGGAGGCCATTTGGGCCATTGCGTCTGCACCGGCCATTGGAAAGCGCACCATACTTAAACCCATGCTTCCACTCTATCCCCATAACCCAGTACCCCCACCTAACCTTTTGGACACTGAGGGGCAATTTATCATGGCCAATCCAGCTACCTGCACATCTTTGGACTGTGGGAGAAAACCGGAGCACCCGGAAGAAACCCATGCAGACACGGGGAGGAAGTGCAAACACCACACAGACAGGCACCCGAAGCCAAAATTGAACCCGGTTCCCTGGAGCTCTGAGGCAGCAGTGCTGACCACTGTGCCACCGTGCCGCCCAAGATGCACTGTAGCAACTCACCAAGGATCCTTTCACAGAACCTCCCAAACCCACAACCTCTATCACCTAGGAGGACAAGGGCAGCAGAAATCTGGGAACACCACCCCCTGCATGTTTCCCACAAACCACATACCATCCTCAACGTAGAAGAATATTGTGGTTCCTTCACTGTCGCTGAGTGCAGACGTTCAAGAAGATTGCTCATCGCCACCTTCCCAAGGGTAATTAGGTATGGTCAATAAATGCTGGCATAACTAGCAATACCTTTACACTGTGAAAGAAGGTAAACTAATCTCCAAAGAGAAAAGTCTAATCATTTCCCCCTGGCCTTTAAGGGCATCTATATCTTCATCATCATTCACCACAAATAGACTAATGTTTTTGTCGATCAGAAGTTTAATTGGACTAGTCATATCATTGCTGTGTACCCTGTGACAGGTGGTCAGTTGACTGACCCCTCAAAGCCTCTCCACTATCTACAAGGTTCAAGCATTCCTATCTAGCCAGTTGTGGCCAGAGTGTCTGGTACAATGGCTTCTTTATTTGCTCTTTCACCATTACAGCTGCTAGCTGTCTGGTCTGAATGGTCTGTCATTCATATTTTTCATCTACCATCGATGACATCACCTGAAAACACAGCATTTGTTTCTACAAGTACGTTGGTGACACCGAGATCTTCCTCACTTCCACCTCTGTTGACCTCTCCATTGTTTCTAAATTGTCTGGCATTCAATTCTGAATTGGTAAAACTTCCTCCAATAAATATTAGCAGGCCTGAGCCATTGATTTGGATTCTCGTTGCCAAGACAGGTTACTCGAGTTGGAAAATTTCCTGACTTGGCAGACCCGCCTCGATATAAAGGGCCTTGCCACACATAATGTTTGCTCTGGGAAGGTGGTTGGGAGGTTGAGCTGAACCCACCAAACACAGAAATAGATCAGAAGTGTCCACGGAGGCTGCTTAAAATATTTGCCTTAATTCTCTCGGACCTTGTCCCTGTTGTTTTAACAGTTATTAAGCCCTCAAGCCCTAACCCCTCACAAACGCCAACCAACTACTCCATGCCCGCTCATTCCCTGATTCCACCTCCAAGACCCTCATGATTTTTCCATGTCCTTTATATAATCCCATGCCCTTTCCATGCACCTTCCATGGCCTCTCACTCATTGTGTATTATATATAGAACCAATGAAGCAGAATGGCATGCCTTGAAATTGCAAGGGAAGAAAAACACCCATTCAGAAATCTACTTTGTAAGAACTGAAGCCATCTGGAAACTATATGGACAGAGACAGATGGCCAGACATCTGTCTCTCCAAATAGGCTTATTATGAATGCTTGGATGAACTCCAAGATTCACAAATGAATTATCTCAGCAGAGGTTCTGTTTTATCAGGTGGAAGTGGCATGTTTTCTTTGATTGTTTCACAACTATATGAGTCTTCTTTCTTCTGTTTTGCCAATGTCTAGATGTTTATTTGGACAAGATTAAGAGGTGTGAAGTGAAGGAAAGCTCTTGCTATTTATATTATGAATAGCTGTAGCTCATTGATAATTTTAAAGGGTTGTTATGGACAGCAGTTTTTTTCAAAGCAGATATTTTGAGTGGCATGGGGGTGGAAGGAACAAATAGGGCATGAAACGGGCATTGGAGTGACATGGAAACTAGGTGTAATATCTTTTGAGATTACCTTTCAATAGGTTCCGAAATGCAGACTATGGTTTGCAATTCCTCTGAGTTATCGGAAGCACAAAAATTGAAGCGGGCGTGGGGGCGTATGAGATGCCAGTGTTGCTATGGAACTGGCCTGGTCATGAGTAGAGGGTGTAGGCTCATTCCCTGCACCCTTATCACCAAGATTGGGGGTGGGAATATTGGAACCGGATCCTGATTCCCATTTTTTAATGGCTCTGGAATTGCCCTGACTGTGGGAAAATCTGGACCATTGTCTTTGGTCTCTGCCACAAGCTCCATTATCTAACTACTGACTCCACTGCTCTCCTGGGCAACTGTCTGAAACAAAGAAAAACATTTGCAACCTCGGTATCATATTTGATGCTGAGGTGAACTACTGATCCCATATCCACACCATCAGTAAGCCGCGTATCTCCATCTCTGTAATATTACCTGCCTTTATCTCTGGCTCAGCTCAGCTGCTGTTGAAATCATCAGCATATACTTTATTACCGCTAGGCATGATTCTTCCAACAGTTTTGGTCAGCGTCTTATCTTCCATCCTCCCAAGTGCCCTAATTTGCACCACTCTCATTCATCCATCGTCACAGAGTTTGCAGAACTACATTCGCACCAAATGGTCAAATAATGATTCAACTTTAAAATTGTCTTCCTTGTTTTCAAATCTCTCAAAACGTCAAGTCCTTATCTCTGTAATCTCCTGCAGTCCTGCAGCCATCCCAAGATATGTGATCCTCCATTTCTAGGCTACTGAGCATCCCTTACCTTAATCACTCCCACCATTGGCGGCCATGCCATTGGGCTGCCTGGGTCTCCTGGAAGTCCTTCCCTGGGTCTCGCTACCTCACAAATACGTTTTCTTCATCTTTCTTCAAAATGTTGCCATCTGCCATTGTGTTTCTTACAACAAAACAAAATCAAACTATTGAAGATACTAGAAATGTGAAATAAAAGTAAAAGGTGCTGGAACACTCCGCAAGTCTGGCAGCAGCTCTGGGAAGAGAAACAGAGCTGATGGCTGGAATTCTCCGACCATTGGGATTCTCTTTTCCCACCAGCAGCGCGCCCCCGCCTGCAGGTTTTCCGGCGGTGTGGGGTGGTTTCAACGGGAAATCCCATTGACAAGTGGTGGAAATAGAAAATCCCGGTCACTGTCCGTGTGGAGTTTGCACATTCTCCCCGTGTTTGTGTGGGTTTCGCCCCACAACACAAAGATGTGCAGGGTAGGTGGATTGGCCACACTAAATTGCCCCTTAATTGGAAAAAAAAATGAATCGGATACTCTAAATTTATAAAATTAAAATAAAAGAATCCTGCCGCCAGCGAACGGTGCGCCGCCGAGAAGCATGCGGCTCGGGGACCGGAGAATCCTGCCCGGTGTTTCAGGTCTGTGACCTTTCAAAATCACAATGGCCCAAATCTTCCATTCGGTGTTGCAACCCCGCCTTCTCACGCTGATCAGACAAAAATGAACACACTTTACCTTCCTCCGTTTCTTCTGGGCAATCTTCCAATGGAGGATCACACCAATCTGATTCAGCACAGGAAACTTTGAAGACACCAGCGACGAGAATTCATGCAGTAGCCATGCCCCCTTTGTACAGCACCATGTGCCACATTCCAGGAAATAAAAAGTTTGATGGTTCCAAAACTTCTTTGAAAAGCTACGCAGAAAGGTAAGTAGGTGAAGGGGTAGGGTGGGTAAGGTAAGTGGGTTTGGTGGGTAAAGTAAGTGAGTAAAGGAGGAAGGTGAGTAAGGGTTAGCATGGGTAAAGAGATAGGGTGTGTACATGTGTTGGGTGGTTCAGGGTACAGGGCATATAGGGGCAGCACGGTAGCATTGTGGATAGTACAATTGCTTCACAGCTCCAGGGTCCCAGGTTCGATTCCGGCTTGGGTCACTGTCTGTGCGGAGTCTGCACATCCTCCCCGTGTCTGCATGGGTTTCCTCCGGGTGCTCCGGTTTCCTCCCACAGTCCAAAGATGTGCAGGTTAAGTGGATTGGCCATGATAAATTGCCCTTAGTGTACAAAATCGCCCTTAGTGTTGGGTGGAGGTGTTGACTTTGGGTAGGGTGCTCTTTCCAAGAGCCGGTGCAGACTCAATAGGCCGAATGGCCTCCTTCTGCACTGTAAATTCAATGATAATCTATGACAAAGGTTCGGCACAACATTGTGGGCCGAAGGGCCTGTTCTGTGTTGTATTTTTCTATGTTCTATGTTCTATGCACAAGCAACCTCTCTCCCAGCCCCCCAGTCAGTCTGAGGTCACCTGACTCTAACATTCACTTATATACTAATGAAACTCCTAGTGGTCAGTCGGTGAATTACAACACAACCATGATATCACTACAGGTGGGTGAGGGGATAGGGTGTGTAAGGGGTTAGGATGGATAAGATAAGTCGGTGAGTGTGAGGTGGTGGTGTAATGGTATTGTTGCTGGATTAGTAATCTAGAGACCTGGGGGAATGCTCTGGGGGACCTGGGTTTGTATTCCACTGTGACAAAGGGTGACATCTGAATTCAACATAAATTTAGAATGATGACCATGAAACCATTGTTGATTGTTGTAAAAGCCCATCTGGTTCACAAACATCATTTAGGGTAGGAAATCTGCCGTCCTTACCTGGTCTGGCCTACATGTATGTGACTCCAGATCCACAGTCGACTCTTAAATGCCCTCTGAGATGACCCAGCAACCCCACTCAATTCAAGGGAAATTAGTGTTGGGCCATAAATGGGTGGTTGGGGTGGCTGAAGTAAGTGGATGGCAGCTGGGTAGGCTGGTAGGTGAGTTGGGTGCTGAGGTCGGATTTGGGGGGAGTCAAGGTGTTGGAGGGAATCAGATGGTGGTGGGGGTTGTCAGGTCTAGTCGGGGGTGGATAGTCAGGGAGTCGGGGAGTGGTGTTGGAAGGAATGAATGTGAGTGATTGGTGGGCGTTATTTGTATTATTGGAGTAGGATTTTTCTGTCCACCATCCTGGGAAATTATCCATGCAAGTACTACGTACTGTCTGATGTCTCCAACACTAATTTAGAGTTGGAGACTTATTAAGAGGATCCCGGGGAGCAGGGAAATTGCCCATCGGAAGCGCAAGCTTGAAGCCACCAGTTCAATCTTAATGCATAAGAAGGCTGGAGGAGTTCTGCCAAATTAGTATATTTGTCACTGGTATCAAGCAATGGACAAGTTTGCCTCACCTGCAGTGCCTGAACGATTAACTTAATGGTTTGAACAGTGTTTAGTTCATTTGACAAATTCTCACGATCACACATTTGGAGCTGGGTTCTCTGCCGTCCACCGCAAGTAGCGGAGTTCCCGATGTGGCAGAGAATCGAGCGTCGGGGGAAAAATTGGCGATCCGTTTCTGATGCTCTGGTCCCCCGCAGTGCAGGGTCGCGTATCAGCGCCAGCGCTGCGTGGAGCACTCCGACGCCGTGCTGCCCCCCAGTGGGCCACGGAATCGCTGGGCCAGGAGGCCCGTTGACATCGGCGTGAAACACTCCAGCGATTTGCCGTGAAACACCCCGGTGTTTACGCTGGCGTCAACACTTAGCCGGGTTTTGAGTCTGTATGAACCTGAAGTCCGATCCCACCGAAGGCGACCCCTCACAACGGGTTCCCTGGTGGCACAGCATGCGAGCAATGCAAATGGACATTGACTTCGGCAAGATGGGAAGATCCCACCGTAGCCAATGTTTTTTTTAAATATGTTTTTATTAAGAATTTTTCAACAATATTTTCCACCTTACAAACAAACCCCCCCCTCTGTAACAAAGAAAAGAAAGAGAACTCGCGTGGCAAGACATGAACATGGCAAGTCAATAAGATACAGAACTTTGTACATTGGATTATTCCCGTACATGTCAGTTTCCGGATCATTCATGTGTTTTCTTGCTCAAATGCCCCCCAGAGAAACCCCCCTTCCCTACCCCCCCCCTCCCTCCCCTCCCCCCCCCCCCCCCCCCCCCCCCCCACGAACGATGTCCCCCCCTCCCCCCCTGGGTTGCTGTTGCTGCTGTCCGACCTTCACCTAACGCTCCGCGAGATGGTCTAGGAACGGTTGCCACCTCCTGTAGAACCCCTGCGCAGACCCTCTCAAGGCAAACTTTATCCTTTCCAACTTGATAAACCCAGCCATGTCATTAATCCAGGCCTCCACGCTGGGGGGCTTCGCCTCCTTCCACATTAGCAAGATCCTTCGCCGGGCTACTAGGGACGCAAAGGCCAGAATGCCGGCCTCTTTCGCCTCCTGCACACCCGGCTCGTCCACTATTCCAAATAGCGCTAGCCCCCAGCTTGGCTTGACCCAGACTTTCACCACCTTAGATATTGTTCCCGCCACTCCTCTCCAGAACCCCTCCAGTGCCGGGCATGACCAAAACATATGGACATGGTTCGCCGGACTTCCTGAGCACCTCCCACATCTGTTCTCCACCCCAAAGAACCTACTCAGCCTCGCCCCCGTCTATGAACCACCTTAAATTGTATCAGGCTAAGCCTGGCACACGAGGAGGAGGAATTAACCCTACTTAGGGCATCAGCCCATAGCCCCTCCTCAATCTTCTCCCCCAACTCTTCCTCCCATTTACCCTTAAGCTCCTCTACCAAAGCCTCCCCCTCTTCTTTCATCTCCTGGTATATTGCCGACACCTTGCCCTCTCCGAGCCATACGCCTGGAATCACCCTGTCTTGAATCCCCTGTGCCGGGAGTAGAGGAAATTCCCTCACCTGCCGCCTCACAAACGCCCTCACTTGCATGTACCTGAAAGCGTTTCCCGGGGGTAGCCCAAATCTCTCCTCCAGCGCCCCTAAGCTCGCAAACGTCCCGTCAAAGAACAGGTCCCCCATTCTTCTAATCCCTGCCCGATGCCAGCTCCGAAACTCCCCGTCCATCCTTCCTGGGACAAACCGATGGTTGTCTCTGATTGGGGACCACACCGAGGCTCCCATCGCACCCCTGTGTCATCTCCACTGCCCCCAGATCTTTAGCGTTGCCGCCACCATCGTGCTCATGGTGTACCTTGTCGGCGAGAGCGGCAGCAGTGCCGTCACCAGCGCCCTCAGGCTCGTTCCCTTGCAGGACGCCATCTCCAACCTCTTCCACGCCGCCCCCTCTCCCTCCATCACCCACTGACGGATCATTGCCACGTTGGCTGCCCAATAGTAACCAGCCAAATTCGGCAATGCCAACACTCCTCTATCTCTGCTACGCCCCAGGAACCCCCTCCTTACCCTCGGGGTTTTGCTCGCCCACACAAATCCTACAATGCTCCTGCTTACCCTCTTAAAGAAGGCCTTAGTAATCACCATTGGGAGGCATTGGAATACAAAAACAAATCTCGGGAGGACCACCATTTTAACCGACTGTACCCTAGCCGCCAACGAGAGTGGCAACATGTCCCACCTTTTAAAATCCTCCTCCATCTGTTCCACCAACCGCGTCAAATTAAGTTTGTGCAGTGCCCCCCCAGCTCCTAGCTGCCTGAATCCCCAAGTATCGAAAGCTCCTTTCCGCCCTCCTCAATGGTAGGTCGTCTATCCCTCTTCCCTGGTCCCCCGGATGGATCACAAAGAGCTCACTCTTTCCCACATTGAGCTTCTAGCCCGAAAAATCACCAAACTTCCGTAGGATCTGCATTACCTCAACCATCCCCTCCACTGGATCCATCACATACAGCAACAGGTCGTCTGCGTACAGCGACACTCGATGTTCCTCTCCCCCGCGAACCACCCCCTTCCATTTCCCCGACTCCCTTAACGCCATGGCCAAAGGTTCAATTGCTAATGCGAACAGCAGAGGGGACAGGGGGCACCTCTGCCTCGTCCCTCGATACAGCCGGAAATACTCCGACCTCCGCCGGCCCGCGACCACACTCGCCACCGGGGCTTTATACAGGAGCTTAACCCAATAATAATAAACCCTCCCACCGTAGCCAATGTTGAGCTGCCTCTGCCACTGGAAACACCTCCTCACACATGGGGGATTTGGGGGTGGGGGTGGGGGTGGCGGGGAGTGCAGAAAATCCTGGCCTTGAAGTCATACAGCATTAAAACGCCAACTCTGTTTCTTTCCAGCATTTTCTGTTTTTATTTCAGCTTTCCAGCATCTGCATTATTTTGCTTCTATATTAGTGACTTACCTTGGTACCAAGAACGAATGCTAGATATAGTCATTAATTTATAACAGGCAAGCTATTACAGGAGCCTGTTGTACTAATGAGACTTTCTAAATCATTCATACTTGGAGCCACTATCGTCATTTTACCTCATCTATAAGACGACATGGATATGGAAAGATATTAATATGAATGGAAAATTTGGCAGATCTGTGAGGGTGTGTGCATTCTTGTGTGGGGCTGGGTTAATCAAAAAATCCCAGCTGAATATTGATCTTCCGAGCATCAGCAATGTTCAGTGCATTGCCACTGAATGCAAGGATTCTTCCGATCTGACATTGCTGAGCATTTCTTTTGGGATCTACTGGGCGCGATTCTCCACTCCCACGCCGGTTGGGAGAATCGCTTGGGCCGCCAAAATTTCCGGGGACGCCGGTCCGACGCCCTCCCGCGATTCTCCCGAGCGGCGGTAACGGGCCGGTCGAGTTTCGCAGGCCGCAGGCCGGAGAGTTCGCCGGAGACACCCAAAATGGTGATTCTCCGGCACCCCCGCTATTCTGAGGCCCGGATGGGCCGAGCGGCCAGGCCAAAACGGCGGGTTCCCCCCGGCGCCGCCACACCTGGTCGCTGCAGTCGTGGGCGGTGCGTGAACGCTGGGGGATCCTGCACCGGGCTTCACCTTGAATGTGGGGTGGCCCGCGATCGGTGCCCACCGATCGTCGGGCCGTCCTCTCTGAAGGAGGACCTCCTTCCTTCCGCGGCCCCGCAAGATCCGTCCCCCATCTTCTTGCGGGGCGGATTTGGACAGGACGGCAACCACACGTGCGCGGGTTGGCGCCGGCCAACCCGCGCATGTGCGGATGACGTCCGTTATGCAGTGCCGACCGCGTCATCTGTTTGGCGCCGCTTTTACGCGGGCGACAAGGCCTGGCGCGGGTAGATGACGCGGCCCCGATACTGGCCCATTGTCAGGGCCTGAATCGGTCGGGACCGGGGCCGTTCCGCGCCGTTGTGAACCTCGACGGCGTTCACGACGGCGCGGCCACGTCGGCGTGGGGGTGGAGAATCCCGCCCACTGATCCTGGCTGTCACAGAAATGTGCACCGTCCTTCGGGGAGCTCTGTCTGAGCAGATTCGGACAAGACCGGGCATTTCCCCTTTTTACAGCACTCGCTGCTATATTCTATCTGGTAAGTTTAGATGTCTAGGGTGGGCTTCTCCGAGCCTGCGCTTCGAAATCGCGCTCGGGGTGTGGGCGGAGGATGGGCGTCAGACCCGCGAACAGGTCCTACGCCGGCATCTATCGTGCGCACAGGTCAACGCGGCACCGATCAGGGGCCATTGAAAGAGGCCCCCGCGGCGATTCTCCGACGATAACTGGCTGAGTTCCCACCGGCGCGGTTCACTCATGGTTCCACCCGGCGGGAGCTCAGAGTGGCGACTGCGGATTCAATCCGCGGCCGCCCTGGTGGGGGGCGGGGGGATCCATCACCGGGATGGGGGGGACTCCAGGATGGCCAGACCCGCGATCGGGGGCCACCGATCGGCAAGCGCACGCGATCTTGGGAGACCTATATTGTCGGGGCCCGTCCGCGGTGTGGGTCTGCCATGTTGCGCGGGGCTACCACCGCAGGCCGCCGACGCGCGCATGCGGGATCCCCGGCCAGAAGTGTAGGGCCCCGTGTCGGCAACCGGAGCTGCAAGGACCAAGCCAGGGCCCTGGTAGCCCCCTTCAGGTGGAGAATCACTCTGGACTTGGAAAGTCCAGGAAAGTCCAGGACACTCCAGGTAAGTCCAGGACACTCCAGGAAAGCCCTGAGTGATTCGCACCCGTTTTCTCGGGGACATAGCCCATTATCAGAGAATTCCGCTCCTAGTCTTGGAGTGATGGTTAGTGAATGGATGGGTGAGTAGATAGATGGGTGAAGTGGGTAGGTGGTCAAGTGGGTAGATGGTATAGTGGGTACAGGGGTGAGGTGGGTGTTCAGGTAGGTGTGTAACAGGGTGGCTGAATATGTGGGAAAGTGGGTGAATGGGTCAGTGGAGGGTGAGTGGGAGGTGGATGAGGTGGATTGCTGGGTCATGTAGGGCTACTAGTCAGGTGGTCAGAGGAGTGGTAATGTCAGGGGTATTAGGTTAGGTCAGTGGAGTAGTTGGCTGGTCGGGGCAGTAGTTGGGTCAGGTTGGGTCGGGGTGCAGTTGGGTGGCTGAAGCGATAGTCAGGCCGGGGCAGACTATTGGTGGGAGATAATCAGGTCGGATTGGCGATTAGTTGGCTTGGGTAGGATGGCAGTTGGGTGGTCAAAGTAGATAGCAGCTCAGGCAGGGGGGCTCGTTCGGTGGTCGGTGGGGTGATTGGGGTTGGAGGTTGATTGTGGAATTCATTTGGTGTTAGACCAGGTTTTAATCTATCTAACATTTCCTGTATAACTATTCAACTAAGTAGTGCAGATCTCTCCCAATTCTTGGCTTGATCTCAGATTCGGAGACAATTACAGAGGATTCCAGGGAGCAGGAAAATGCCCATCCGACATTTAAACTTCCCTGGCAATTCCTTCGTAATTCTATACGTCAGTACGTCGCCAGTGTCCTGATAGGCAGCTCAGTTATATGTCCGGTCTCTGAAAATTGATAGACAGGAAGCTTTGGGTCGTTGCTCCCTTTAATTAAGAAAATTCAGCTACAATCACTCAATACATGTACAAACCATCATCTATATAATTTATAACTCCAAAGAAAATCTTAATCTCGAACTTATGCTCATCTCAATTGAGAATGGGCTGAGATTAGTCTAAGTTATTTCATCGTGAACTCTTGCAACTGGAAGGAGGAGGAGACATCCATTGCATCAGCCTGGATTAGATTCAAATCCAGTCCCTAAAATTGTCTTTGCTTCCCAGTCTATGTTTTTTGACCCAGGCTCTGGAGCAAGTGAATCTCTAGGTATATCCTAATCTTCGATTTAAAAAACCTTATCAAAACCAATGAACTGAGATTCACTCCTTCACTGGATAAATGTGTAAGGGTAAAACTGGTATCCAATTAATCTTATCACAGACAAGATCACACAAACTGCTAATCCCACTGTTGGTTTGGAGACACCTGCCGATACTCTTGTCTGTGTGTGGTTCATTTTTACCCTGTTCAGGTCTAATTCCTGTTGTTCTGCATCATTACTGCCACTGCAGACACTGCTGGACCTGCATGAAAACACAGTGGTTGCTGTTCAGCAAGTCTCACAATTGAAATGGCCATATTGGAAATAACTGAACTCAAAGGCATCATTAACATCTTGTGGGTTGCTTCATGCTGCAGTTTTGAAGGAATGCTGCATTGTTAGCGGCACCGTCCTTCAGTTGAGATGTTAAAATGAGATGCCTTCTTTTGGCACAAGTGGATATTAATCATCCAATTGCACAGTTTAAGGATGAGCAGGGAGTTTCCCTCAGCCCCAATTCTAATGTCTTTGAAGACGCAGAACAGCCAGGGTGCCATGATGGAAGGCAAACTGTCCCACTGTCTGCAGCACCAGACATGCAAGATGTTAACGCTCTTGGCTCCGTCACTCTCTGGCCCAAACCTAGCTGGATGGCAATACCTTTCTGGTGGCAGCAGAATTTTGAGTGGTAGAAAGCCACTGCCTGAGACCTGAAGGAATGGTTCTTCATATGGTTTGAAGTAATTGGATTCTATTAGGTTTTTCTGCCAAGCACAGAATTGAAGCACAAGTACTCATATTTATAAAACAAGGAAGACAAATTAAAATATGAATTGTCGTGGGAATCATTTTCTCAAGGAGATGTTAAGTACATCGAAAAGATTACCGGCACACGTGTTGTGAAAATACATCGTAGTATCATAGAATCCCCACAGTGCAGAAAGAGGCCAATCAGCCCATCGGGTCTGCACCGACACTTTGAAAGACCTAGGCCAAATCCGCCATCCTGTAACCGCACCCCAAGGGGCAATTTAGCTTGGCCAATCCACCTAACCTGTACATCTTTAGACTGTGGGAAGAAACCCAAGCACCCAGAGGAAACCCAAGCACACGGGGAGAAAGTGCAAACTCCAAACAGACAGTCACACGAGGCCGAATGGAACCCGGGTCCCTGGTGCTGTGAGGCAGCAGTGCTAACTACTGTGCCACCGTGCCGCCCATAATGGGTTTCAGGAAGTAGCTGGAAACGTCCCTGCCAACAAATGAGATTCAGGGTATTCAAAATGTGCTCGTGAAATACTGCAGATATTTGGGTTTAAGGGACCGAACATCTCCTGCTTGAAACTGTAACTATGGACCTGATATTGACAGGGGCAGACTTTTTAAATGGGGAGTGGACTTGATGGGGAAACTCAAATATTCCGGTTTCTTCACTGCTGTCTAGGTGTTTTAACTGTGGCAGGGGAGCAGATGAGCGTATGGGGCAGAAGGAGGCACTCCTGCTCCTCCTACAGTGATTTTTAAAAATTCATTTATGGGATGTGGGTGTCGCTGGTTGGCCAGCATTTATTGCCCATCCCTAGTTGCCCTTCAGAAGGTGAAGGTGATTTGCCTCCTTGAATTGCTGCAGTCCTTGAGGTGTAGGTACACCCACGGTGCTGTTCGGGAGGGAGTTCCAGGATGTTGCCCCAGCAACAGTGAAGGAGCAACAATATATTTCCAAGTCAGGGTGTCCTTCTAGATGGTAGTGGTCGTGGGTTTGGAAGATGCTGTCTATGGAACCTTGATGAGTTCCTGCAGTGCAGCTTGTAGATGGTACACACGGCTGCCACTGTTCGTCAGTGGTGGAGGGTTTGAAGGTTTGTGGAAGGAGCAGTAGTCATGAGGGCTGCTTTGTCCTGGATGGTGTCAAGCTTATTGAGTGTTGTTGGAGCAGCACTTATCCAGGCAAGTGGAGAGTATTCCATTACACCCCTGACTTGTGCCTTGTAGATGGTGGACAGGCTTTTCGGGGGGGGGGGGGGGGGGGGGTCAGGAGGTGAGTTACTCGCCATAGTATTCCTAGCGTTTGACCTGCCCTGGTAGCCACATTATTAACATGGCTAGTCCAGTTCAGTTTCTGGTCAATGGTAACACCCAGGATGTTGATTGAGGGGGATTCAGCAATGGTAATGCCATTGAATGTCAAGGGACAATGGTTAGATCCCCTCTTGTAGGAGATGGTCATTGTCTGGCACTTGCATGACGTGAGTGTAACTTGCTACTTGTCAACCCAAGCCTGGATATTGTCCACTTCTTGCTTCATTTGGACATGGACTGCTTCATTATCTGAGGAGTCGTGAATGATGCTGAACATTGTGCAGTTATCTGCAAACATGCCCACTTCTGACCTTATGATGGAAGGGAGGTCATTGATGAAGCAGCTGAAGATGGTTGGGCCTAGGACACTACCTTGAGGAACTCCTGCACTCATGTCCTGGAGCTCAGATGATTGACCTCCAACCGCACAACCATTTTCCTTTGTGCCAGGTATCACTCCAACCAGTGAGAGTTTTCCCCCTGATTCCCATTGACTCCAGTTCAGCTAGGACCCGATGCCATACTCGGTCAAATGCTGCCTTGATGTCAAGGATAGGCACTCTCACCTCACTCTGGCATTCAGCCCTTTTGTTCATGTTTGAACCAAGGCTCTAATGAGGTCAGTAGCTGAAGACCATGGCGGAACCCGAACTGAGCATCCGTGAACAGGTTAGTGCCAAGTAAGTGACTCTTAACAGCAACATCAATGACTCCTTCCATCACTTTGCTGATGATGGAGAGTAGACTGATAGGGCGGTCATTTGCTGGGTTGCATTTGTCCTGTTTCTTATGTACAGGACACACCTGGACAGTTTTCCACATTGCCGGGTAGATGCCAGCTTGGCTAGGGGTGCGGCAAGTTGTGCAGCACAAGTCCTCAGTACTATTGCTGGAATATTATCAGGACCCATAGCCTTTGCAGTATCCCGTGCCTTCAGCCGTTTCTTGATATCCCGTGGAGTGAATCATATTGTCTCTCGACTGACATCTGTGATGCTGGGGACCTCCGGAGGAGACTGAGATGGATCCACTTGGCACTTATGGCTTAAGATTGCTATGAATGCCTCAGCCTTGTAATTTGCATGTATGTGCTGGGCTCCTCCATCATTGATGATGGGGATATTTGTGGACCCTCCTCCTCCATGAGTTGTTTAATTGTCCAGCACTATTCACGGCTGGATGTGGCAGGACTGCAGAGCTTAGATCTGGAGCATTGGTTGTGGAATCGCTTAGCTCTATTATTTGCTGCTTCTGCTGTTTGGCACACAAGTAGTCCTGTGTTGTAGCTTCACCAGGTTGACACCTCATTTTTCGGTATGCCTGGTGTTGCTCCTGGCATGCTCTCCTGCGCTCTTCATTGAACCAGGGTTGTACCCCTAGCTTGGTGGCAATGGCAGAGTGGGGGATATGCCGGGTTACAGATTGTGGTTGAACACAATTCTGCTGCTGCTGATGGCCCACAGGGCCTCATGGATGCCCAATCTTGAGTTGCTAGATCTGTTCAAAGTCTATTCCATTTAGCACAGTGGTAGGGCCACACAACACGATGGAGGGTATCCTCAATGTGAAGATGGGACTTTCGCTCCACATGTGCCGATGCATCTGCAGCAGGCAGATTGATGAGGATGAGGTCAAGTATATTTTTTCCCTCTTGTTGGTTCCTTCGCCACCTGCTGTAGTCCCAGTCTAGCAGCTATGTCCTTTAGGACTTGGCCAGTTCAGTCTGTGGTGGTACTGCCAAGCCACTCTTGGTGATGGACATTGAAATCCCCCACCCAAAGCATATTCTGAGCCGTTGCCACCCTCAGTCCTTCCTCCAAGAAGTGTTTAACAGGAGGAGTACTGATTCATCAGCTGATGGTGGCCGGAAATCAGCAGGAGGTTTCCTTGCCCATGTTTAACCTGAAGCCATGAGTCTTCATGGGGTCCAGAGTAGATGTTGAGGGCTCCCCGAGCAACTCCCACACGACTGGCCACAGTGCCGCCACCTCTGTTGGATCTGTCCTGCCGGTGAAACAGGACACATCCAGGAATGGTGATAGTGCTGTCTGAGATATTGTCTGTAAGGTATGATTCAGTGAGTATGGCCATGTCAGGCTGTTGCTTGACTAGCCTGTGAGACAGCTCTCCCAACTTTGGCACAAGCCCACAGATGTTAGAAAGGAGAACTTTGCAGGGTCGACAGGGCTGGGTCTGCCATTGTCGTTTCCGGTACCTGGTTCGATGCTGGGTGGTCCGTCCGTTTTCATTCCTTTTTTGTGTTTTCGTAGCGGTTGAATACAACGGAGTTGCTTGTTCAATCATTTAAGAGTTAACAGCATTGCTGTGGGTCTGGAGTCACATGTGGGCCAGACCAAGTAAAGATGGCAGATTTCCTTCCCTGAACGACGTTCGTGAACCACATGGGGTTTTCCAACAATCGACAATGGTTTCATGGTCATCATTAGACTTTTAATTCTAGATATTTTTTATTGAGTTTAAATTCCACCAACTGCCGTGGTGGGATTTGAACTCGAGTCCCCAGATCATTATCCTGGGTCTCTGGATTACTAGTCCACTGACAATACCACTACGCTACCGCTTCCCCACTGTACGAACATGTAACATTTCCTTGAATCTGTCCTAAACTCCCCTGAGCTGCAGGGTTTCCCAGAATTTGCAGAAACCTGTCTCTAAGGCAGGTTTGTTGTAAGACTCCCAGACTCATTGGGCGCAGATTGGTCCCCACCCCAGTTCCACCTCCGTTAAAACAGGAAGTGGTGGATTAGGGTCAGGTTTGAGATTTTAAGAATTTTTACATCAGAGCCAACTCCAACCTACACATTTTTACGGATTACAATTATCCCCTGTTATTATGTAAGTGAACTTAAGCAAAGAAAATTTACTGTCAACATTAGCCTCTTTAGATGTGTTCAAGAGATAATGAAAAAGTCCAATTCAATTATACATGAGTTTTGTCTATTATTAGTTGCTGAGTGTTACCAAAGGATCCTGTTAACAATAGTAATATAGATGTAAAATTAAGATTAGCTGAATATAATACTTCACAGAATTACAGTGTAGAAGAAGGCCATTTGGTGTATGGAGTCTGCACTGGCTGCCTAGTCTCACTCCCTTGTCTTATCGCTGTAACCTTTCACATTCCTTCATTTCAGATATCAATCTAATTCCCTTTTGAATACCTTGATCGAACCTGCCTAGAGCACTACCCTCTCAGGAAGTTCTGTCCAGACTCCAACCACGCTCTGAGTGAAAATAGTTTTCCTCACATCACTTTTACTTATTTTGACAATTATTTTGCATCTTTGTCCTCTAGTTCTAAATGTGCCCTTGAGAGGGAGCAGCTTCTCACTATTTACCCAGACCATACCCTTCAGGATCTTGAAAATCTCTATCAAGTCTCCTCACAGCCTCCTTTTCGACAGGGGAAAATCAGGCCCAACTTCTCCAATCTACCCTTATAGATGCAGTTCTTTATCCATGGAATAATTCTGGTGAATCTTCTCTGTACTCTTTTCAATGCTTTCACATCCTTCCTCAAATGTGACACCCAGAATTGGACATAGTACTCCAGATCAGGCATAACTAGTGCATTTTATGGATATAATTTCTTCTGGTCGTGCATTGGTTAATATTGGTCCCATAACATGGGCGAAATCCTCCGGAAACGGCGCGATGTCCGCCGACTGGCGCCCAAAACGGCGCAAATCAGACGGGCATCGCGCTGCCCCAAAAGTGCGGAATGCTCCGCATCTTTAGGGGCCGAGCCCCAACCTTGAGGGGCTAGGTCGGCGCCGGACGAATTTCCGCCCCGCCGGCTGGTGGAAAAGGCCTTTGGTGCCCCGCCAGCTGGCGCGGAAATGACATCTCCGGGCGGCGCATGCGCGGGGGCGTCAGTGGCCGCTGATGGCATTCCCGCGCATGCGCAGTGGAGGGAGTCTCTTCTGCCTCCGCCATGGTGGAGACAGTGGCGAAGGCGGAAGGGAAAGAGTGCCCCCACGGCACAGGCCCGCCCGCGGATCGGTGGGCCCCGATCGCGGGCCAGGCCACCGTGGGGGCACACCCCGGGGCCAGATCACCCCGCGCCCCCCCCCCCCAGGACCCCGGAGCCCGCCCGCGCCGCCTTGTCCCGCCGGTAAGGTAGGTGGTTTAATTTACGCCGGTGGGACAGGCATTTTAGCGGCGGGACTTCGGCCCATTCGGGCCGGAGAATCGAGCGGGGGGGCCCGCCAACCGGCGCGGCGCGATTCCCGCCCCTGCCGAATATCCGGTGCGGAGACTTCGGCAACCGGCGGGGACGGGATTCACTCCAGCCCCCGGCGATTCTCCGACCCGGCAGGAGGTCGGAGAATCTCGCCCCATGTCTTTGCACGCTGTTTTAACATGGTTTCTAACCAGTTTGTATTGCAAGACGAAATTCAGTCTTTATTAGTGTCACAATAAGCTTACATTAACACTGCAATGAAGTTACTGTGAAAATCCCCTAGTCGTCACACTCTGGCACTTATTTAGGTACACTGAGGGAGAATTCAGAATGTCCAATTCACCTAACAAGCACGTCTTTCGGGACTTGTGGTACTTGAGGAAGAAACCGGAGCATCCGGAGGAAACCCACGCAGACATGGGGAGAGCGTGCAGACTCTGCAGACAGTGACCCAAACTGTATTAAGGAAATACATTTATATTTCTATCTGGACTTTATTTTTGTGCTCATTAGAATGTAAGAGGTTGTTTCTGGGAATGGAATATTTATTTCCCATTGAATACCTGGCATCAAACAGTCATGGATCAGTATTGTAACTCACAAGGGACCCACGGGGCCCGGTGATTAGGTTCCCCGTGAGTCACTTGGAGTACAAGCTTGACCTCTGCGTGGCGGAGCCCTGTCTCAGTGGGAGAGGAAATCCGAGTATATAAACCCGACCGAGTGTGAGCTGGGGCGGTAGTACCATCTGGGGCCTGTGTACATAGTCTTTTCGTATCTCTGTAAATGAACCTATCGTTCCCAACGCTTCTTGTGTGGCTGCTTCTGTGAACTCAATAATCAGGATGCAGACTAAACCTTGGTCTAACTTGCCGCATGAAAGAACCTTGGGCGGTATTCTCCGACCCTCCGCGCTGGAATCGTGCCCGGCGCGGGGGCGGAGAATAGACGTTTAGGCCGAAAAACTGCTGTGACGGCGCTTCCGTGATTCTCTGCAGACCCGCCAGTCCCGCGCGCGTGATCGACACGGTGCCAGTTGGGGGCCGTTGGAACAGGCCCCCGCGGCGATTCTCTGCGGTCGACCGGCCGAACTCCCGCCGCCGTGGTTTACATGTGGTACCACCCAGCGAGGGCTGTGACCCACGGCCGCGGTGGAGGTCCTGGTGGGGGGCGAGGGTATCTGACTCTGGGGAGGGCCTCTGCGGTGGCCAGGCCTGTGATCGGGGGCCACCGATCGGCGGGCGATCGCAATCTGGGAGGGACCGACCTTCCTCCGCGCGGGCCCACTGTGTGGCTCCGCCATGTCGGCTGCACCCACGCTGAGGTGGCCCGCCGTGCGCATGCACGAACCCGCTTGCGACCACCGTGCGCATGTGCGGCTGCACAGGCTGGCTAGCAGGGCCCCACCGGCAGCCAGAGCTGCGGGATGCATGCCGGGGCTCTGCTCGCCCCCTGGAAAATGGAGAATCACCCCGGACTTTCGAGGAAAAAATCCAGAATGATTCTCGTCCGTTTTCCAGCAGGCGTGGGGATTTAGTCCCCAGGAGGGAGAATCCCGTCCCATAATTCTAAGCCTTAAAAAGTCAACACTGCTTGCATCAATGGAACATTTCGATTCTCACATTTGCTTTTTTATGTTGTTTCAGAGTAAGATGCCAAATTATTCAGATATTACGGTGAATTGTGGCCAATTTTGTTTTGTGTATTTTATTTCCCAAGTTGCAACTAAATTGTGACATTCAATGAAATAATCTTTACACGGACTGAAAAAACTTCATCTTTTCTGGAGTGGGAAGGTCATAATGGAGTCCAAATAATCATACCATGACTTGAATGGACAATACTTGATGGACAAATGGCCTGTTTTTACTTTCATACCAACAATCCGGTCCACCTTTGAAGGAAAGAGAACTGTACCGATCCATGAACGTACTCGGCACTCTGAATGATGATCTACCTAAATGCTCGAAATGTATATTTCCTGCATCTCACTTTTTCCAATCTCTGTTATGCTTTAATACCGGTCGTTAAACAATAGTTAAGAAATACAATTTTGTGTGGACCTCTCCCATGTTGTAACGTCATAAAGTTCTGCTCCACTGAAAGCAATAACCCTTTTTTTTATCATGGCATCAGTGTGATATCAAAGCTTTGACTTTTATCCATCAATTTTCAGCCATGCATAATAAATATCAACTTATTTATTTTTAGGTCCACTGAGATTCGTCTCACAGACAAAGTCAGTGTCGGCTTATGCAGGAGACATTGTCCTACTGAAATGTGAAGTTACCGGTGAGCCTCTGCCTTCCATTCATTGGCAGAAAAACTACAATGATCTGAAGTTAAGTGCCGATGACACACGCGTGGCTGTTCTCCCCTCTGGATCCTTGGTGATAAGTAAGCTTCAGGCAGGGGATGGCGGGTCCTACCGTTGCTTGGCGGAAAATCCTGGAAGCTCGAGAACTGGAAATGATGCTGACCTTCAAATTTTATCTGGTAAGAGGATGTTAAGTGCAATGATTTCTCTTAAATGTAATCAGTACTGCAGCACAGCAAGTATTTTCCTCATGTCCATTGAAGGTGTTTGTTTTCACTTTTCACAGCAACAATTAAATTGAACCTTAAAGAAATGCAGGAATGCTTGGTTTTCTTCCTAATTAAATAGTCCATTTGTGCAATTGCTGAGAATATGAGAAGTGTCTGTATTTAACACCTACAAATCAGGCAAAAGACAAATTGCACAGTAAAACTCCTTCTAATCAGCAATATCATAAGCCTTTGCACTAACCTCAGTAAAACATTCTCATACTGCACCAATGTAACATTTCAATTTCCCACAGGAGCCATCCTCTTGACCTTTCGATGTGGTGCCAAGTACGATTGCCCAAAGTCGTTTCGCTTAAGACTATTACTAACTAGCAGATGCAGAAAATGTTCAGGCTAGCAGCCAAAGCTGAATTTGAAGCCAGGGATAAAAGAATAATGTGCTGAAAGAATCTTAATGCAAAACAGGGCACGAGTAGGCATTTCAACTATGCCGTGTATAAATACTTTGGTTTGTGTAATGATTCCCCACAGGACGATTTTTGGGTTGTGGAAATTATTTTTCGTTTCCCCTCATGAGACTAACCGTAACTTAGTTGTGGCAATCTGCAAACCATATTTCACAGTTGTTTCTGCTGCATCCTGTGCATATTTGTACTGACAGAGAATTTCAAAATCAAGGACAGGGCAGCAATAGGGAAAGAATAACCTGCTTCTTAGCTGCCAACACTGCTTTATTTCCACCTCATTCCTTCAAATATTGAGCATTGATTTAAAATACGAAGGTTGAACTGGAACCGGGGGCATCATTCTCCGACCCCCCGCCGGGTCGGAGAATGGCCGTTGGCCGCCGTGAATCCCGCCCCCGCCCCCGCCGAAGTCTCCGAAGGGAGAAAAGTCGGCGGGGCGTTAATGGCGCCGCTGCCGGGGAGAATGGCACGGGTCTGCGCAAGGCAGCCGATTTTCGGCCTGCCGATATTCTCCCTTCCGGATGGGCCGAAGTCCCGTCGACGTGATGACCGTTTACGTCGACGTGAATCAAACCTCCTTTTCATCGGCGTGACCCGGTGCTCCAGGCTCACGCCGACCAGCGAGGAGGTGAGTGACGGCCTGGGGGGTTGGCTCTGGGCAGGAAATGGCGTGGCCGCAGACTGATTGCGTGAGGAGAGGTGTGTCTCGGCTTGTGTGTGTGTGCGGCGGGGGGGGGGGGTGGTTAGAGTAGGCTGGGCTCCGGGGGAGTGCCGGGAGGGGGTCCGTGCCGGGGTGGAGGTTGGGGGTTGGGGAGGGGGTCCGTGCCGGGGTGGAGGTTGGGGGGGGGTCCGTGCTGGGGTGGAGGTTGGGGGGGGGGGGGTCCGTGCCGGGGTGGAGGTTGGGGGTTGGGGAGGGGGTCCGTGCCGGGGTGGGTGATGGGAGGGCAAATGAGTTGGTCCACCTGGCCAGGTGCCAGCCTCCAACAGTTGGACCCATGCGGTCCATGCCACCTGGCTGGGGGGAGGAGGGGATATGGGCAATGATGACATGTCGTCGTTCCCCTCCCCCCCACCAGGCCGTCATGTTTTCAGACCATCCAGCGATGTTGGCCGCCGTGGTGGCAGCCGCTCATGTCTATGTTGCCCTGGATGAGGAGGAGGAGGAGGAGGAGGAGGAGCGTGCCAGAGAGGCGGCGCAGGCTGCCGCAGAGGGGCAGGCGGCAGCCGCCCAGGCTGGAGGGACACCTCACCGACAGGACGAAGAGGGGGAGGAGGACGTCGCGGCCCCACGGCAACGGAGGCACCCGAGGGCGCCCCGTGTGTACCGGCCCCGGCAGTCATTCCAGGACCTCACGGACCGGGAATGCAGGAGGAGACTCCGGATGAGCCGGGAAACCGTGGCACACATCTGCCACCTGCTGGCACACCTGTCACCGCGTGGCACTGGCGGGGGACACCCTCTCCCCGTGTCCGTCAAGGTTACGGTGGCCCTGAACTTTTATGCAACGGGGTCATTCCAGGCACCGAGTGGGGACCTGTCCGGCATATCGCAGACATCGGTGCATCGGTGCATCCGGGCAGTGACAGATGCCCTTTATGCCATGGCGCACCGCTACATCCGCTTCCCCGTGGACCGGGCCAGCCAAGATGCCCGGGCCGTGGGCTTCTCTGCCGTTGCCGGGTTCCCCATGGTCCAGGGCGCGATCGATGGGATGCACGTCGCCGTGCGGCCACCTGCAGAGAACAGGGCCGTGTTCACTAATAGGAAGGGGACCTATTCAATGAACGTACAGGTGGTCTGCGACCACCGCATGATGATCCTGCACGTCTGCGCCCGTCACCCAGGCAGTGTACACGACTCATTCGTGTTGTCGCGGTCATCCATCCCCGGCATGTACGAGGGACGCCATCCCCGGCTGAGGGGCTGGTTGCTGGGCGACAGGGGCTACCCATTGCGATCGTGGCTGATGACGCCTATACGGAGGCCATGCAATGAGGCGGAGAACCGCTACAATGATGCCCATGTAGCGACAAGGGGAGTGATCGAGAGGTGCTTTGGCGTGCTGAAGATGCGTTTCAGGTGCCTGGACCTCTCTGGGGGCGCCCTCCAGTATCGGTCAGATAGGGTCGGCCGCATCATTGTGGTGTGCTGCGTCCTGCACAACATAGCCCAGCAGAGGGGCGATGTGCCGCAGGCAGAGGAGGGCGGAGTGGAGGAGCAGCAGGAAGATGCCCAGTCCTCCCCAGATGAGGGGGATGGGGGCAATGGTCAGGGGAGACGGGGTAGACACAGGCGGGTGGCTGTCCACCGTTACCGGCTGACCCAGCGGGCACGGGACAGACTGATAGACGCCCGCTTCACTGACTAGATGGGCGTGGGAATCGGGTAGTATGGCCACAGACTGCACACCATGACAACAGCCGACCACCCACACCCCCCACCCATCCACCCACCCAGCACCCTCACCCCCCTCCCCAACCCCACACACCCCACCCGCATGCACACCACCCCCCCACCCCCAATTGCCGATCCACCGGCGGCACAACGGGCCGGGCTCACCCAGTTGCGGGTGGACGCGTGTCTATCGCAGGCCATGGAGGATGATGACAACCCGCCTCCGATGAGCTCCTGGCTCTACATCGTTGGACTATGTCTGACCCATGGCCACAGTACCACCATCCACCCGGACCATCCCTGCATGCGGCTGTGACACTGCAGCGCACGGTCCCGTCCTCTGCCTGGGGGATGTTGATGGCGGCCCAGGGGGTAGGGGGCAGACTCACCTGGGGCTGAGGTAAGACCACCCGTCACACACACACTTGCGCTCAACGTACATGACACGCCCGCACACTTTGGACAGAGCACAAAGGCAGCTTCGGTAGGTGTAACATTGACTTTAATAACCAAAGGAGTTCATGCACGTGCCCTAGCCCCTAAAACTCATCTGTGCCCTGCACCCGTGCCAACTTACTCAGTGTCTAATTGTTTGGCCTTACGGGCCCTTTGACTACGTCTACGTGGTTCCCCAGACGGTACAGCAGAACTGGAGGTGGACTCCTGTGATTCCTGCCCTCTGACACTGGATCCCTTTGGCGGCCGTTTCCTGGGGCGTCCTGGCCTAGATGGGCCAGGCTGCGGCCCGGGCGACTGGGATGGCGAGCTGCCAGCCTGTCCTGCCCGTTGCCCACCCGATGCACCTGGGACGGAAGGGGGGGAGTCCGAGGTGTCGCGGTGTACCGGGACCTCCCCTACAGAGGGAGCCGGGACGGACCACACCACCTCCTCCTCCCTCGGGGTGCCCGATGGCCCCCAGGCCTCTACATGGGTGGGGGATGCGAACGGACTGGCCATCCGACACGCCCCCGACATCTGGCGCTGCCAGTCCTGGAGGCCCGTGCTGGTATCGACAGGGGTCTGCAGGTTTGCAGCCATGGAGCCCAGGGGGTTGTCGAACCCTGTCTGCGACAGTGCAACGCCAGCTCGCACATGGCCACTGGCGCCGATGCCCTCAGCGATGGCCTGCTGAGACTGGGCCATGGCCTGCAGAGACTGGGCCATGGCCTGCAGAGACTGGGCTATGGCCTGCTGAGACTGGGCCATGGCCTGCTGAGACTGGGCCATGGCCTGCTGAGACTGGGCTATGGCGTTGAGCGCCTCTGCCATCTGGTGCTGGCACTGGCTCACGGCCTCCTGTGAGAGGGCAGCCATTTCCTGGGCCACAGACGCCGCCTGCACGGAAGGCCCCAGGCCTCGCAAACCGTTCCCCATGTCTGACACCGTCGCACCCATTGCCTCCACCGCGGACGCCACCCGTGCGGTGTCAGCCTGGGTGGCACGCATGACCGGGACCACTCCCAGCTCCTGGACGCGGGTGGACTCCTCCACCTGCGACCGCAGCCGCCGCAAGCCACCCGTCACCCTATTCGCTCGTCTCCGTGTCGGTGGTTGCATCGGATCTATGTGTGGGTGTGGTAACTGCAGGAACCCGGGATCCATCTGGGCGGCAGATGTTCACTTGGCCTGGGCTGCCCTCCGACCGCCCGGTCCCTCTGCTGCTCCTACCTCCACCTGCTGTACCGGGACGGCTGTGTTGTGCGCACCAGTGAGTGTACCAGACGCCTCATCACTAAAGTGCCCAACCGTGGTGAGTGTTTCTGCGATGGTGGAGGGTGTTGGTGACAGCAGTGGCGTTGTGTCGTGCTCTTCGTCCCACTCTGAGTCCATGGCACTTTGGGGTGGGGGTTCGTCTCCACCCATCCACTCTGAGTCACTGTCCGGTATTTCGTCTTCCCGGGTAGGGGTGTCCTGGGTAGTGCTGTCCCGGCTAGTGCTGTCCCGGGTAGTGCTGTCCCGGGTAGTGCTGTCCCGGGTAGGGGTGTCCTGGGTAGTGGTGTCCCGGGTAGGGGTGTCCTGGGTAGTGCTGTCCCGGGTAGGGGTGTCCTGGGTAGTGGTGTCCCGGGCAGGGGTGTCCTGGGTAGGGGTGTCCTGGATAGTGGTGTCCTGGGTAGTGGTGTCCTGGCTCGGATGTGACGGGGGCCTGTGGCTGCCCCCCTCATCTCTGGGTGGTCGCTCCCGCACGTGACGGGGGTGTCGTCTCCCTGTTGCTCCAGGTCTCTCCGTCTCCCGTGGTGTGCGAGGGGCATCCTGCGGGCGTCGCATGCTGGAGGGTCCGGGTCTCTCCGTCTCCCATGGTCTCCGAGGGGCATCCTGCGGGCGTCGCATGCTGGAGGGTGCGGGTCTCTCCGTCTCCCGTGGCCTCCGAGGGGCATCCTGCGGGCGTCGCATGCTGGAGGGTCCGGGTCTCTCCGTCTCCCATGGTCTCCGAGGGGCATCCTGCGGGCGTCGCATGCTGGAGGGTGCGGGTCTCTCCGTCTCCCGTGGTCTCCGAGGGGCATCCTGCGGGCGTCGCATGCTGGAGGGTGCGGGTCTCTCCGTCTCCCGTGGTCTCCGAGGGGCATCCTGCGGGCGTCGCATGCTGGAGGGTCCGGGTCTCTCCGTCTCCCATGGTCTCCGAGGGGCATCCTGCGGGCGTCGCATGCTGGAGGGTGCGGGTCTCTCCGTCTCCCGTGGTCTCCGAGGGGCATCCTGCGGGCGTCGCATGCTGGAGGGTGCGGGTCTCTCCGTCTCCCGTGGTCTCCGAGGGGCATCCTGCGGGCGTCGCATGCTGGAGGGTGCGGGTCTCTCCGTCTCCCGTGGTCTCCGAGGGGCATCCTGCGGGCGGTCTGCATCTGCGGG
Source organism: Scyliorhinus torazame (assembly GCF_047496885.1). Lineage (NCBI taxonomy): Eukaryota > Metazoa > Chordata > Chondrichthyes > Carcharhiniformes > Scyliorhinidae > Scyliorhinus > Scyliorhinus torazame. Next base: position 293,403,286 of record NC_092709.1, on the reverse strand, counting down.
GATGGGTGCCTGGACGTTTGGTCCTGCGATACACAATGAAGCATGCATGGTTAGACATCAGGCAGTGATCAGGTGATACGGGGGAGGGGGATATAGGGGAGGGGGGATATGGGGACGGGCTGTTGGTGGCCCGTGGTGGTGCATTGCAGAGGTTAAGGTTAGGGCTGGATTCACTTGGGGATATGGGGGATATGGGGGAGGGGGGATATGGGGGACGGGGGATATGGGGGAGGGGGGGATATGGGGGAGGGGGGATATGGGGGAGGGGGATATGGGGGAGGGGGGATATGGGGGAGGGGGGGATATGGGGGAGGGGGGATATGGGGGATATGGGGGAGGGGGGATATGGGGGAGGGGGGGATATGGGGGAGGGGGATATGGGGTATATGGGGGAGGGGCGGATATGGGGGAGGGGGACATGGGGAGGGGGATATGGGGGATATGGTGGAGGGGGGTATATGGGGGAGGGGGGATATGGGGGAGGGGGAGATATGGGGGAGGGGGGATATGGGGGAGGGGGGGATATGGGGGAGGGGGGATATGGGGGATATGGGGAGGGGGGATATGGGGAGGGGGGATATGGGGAGGGGGATATGGGGAGGGGGATATGGGGGATATGGGGGAGGGGGGATATGGGGGATATGGGGGAGGGGGGATATGGGGAGGGGGGATATGGGGGAGGGGGATATGGGGAGGGGGATATGGGGGAGGGGGGATATGGGGGAGGGGGGGATATGGGGGAGGGGGGATATGGGGGATATGGGGGAGGGGGGGATATGGGGGAGGGGGGATATGGGGATATGGGGGAGGGGGGATATGGGGGAGGGGGGATATGGGGGATATGGGGGAGGGGGGATATGGGGTATATGGGGGAGGGGGGATATGGGGAGGGGGGGATATGGGGGATATGGGGAGGCTCACCCTGCCTGTTCTGACGAGGTCGTTCACCTTCTTGTGGCACTGGGTGCCTGTCCGTGGTGTTAGGGCCACAGCGGTGACGGCCTCTGCCACCTCCCTCCACAGACGCCGGCTGTGGCGTGGGGCAACTCTGCGGCCGTGCCCGGGATACAGGGCGTCCCTCCTCTGCTCCACCGCGTCCAGGAGCGCCTCCACATTGCGTGACTCGAACCTCGGGGCTGAGCGACGGCCAGCCATCAAGTCGGGTGTTGCGGTCGGCTGTTCCGGTCGGGTGGGGGGGTGCTGCGCGGCCTTATGAGCCGTCACGCCGTGCAACGCGTATGACGCTGCACGGCGTGAACCACTGCGCAAGCGCGGATCCCGTTACGTCGCTGCTAGCCCATTTCGGGCCGCAGACTATCGGCCCATTTTTATGACGTGACGCAAGTGGGATTTGCGCCGTTTTTTGCGCCGATCGGCGGACTTTCCGCCGATAATGGAGAATTTCACCCCAGAAATCAGCGGCGTCATTCTCCGACCCCCCGCCGGGTCGGAGAATGGCCGTTGGCCGCCGTCAATCCCGCCCCCGCCGAAGTCTCCGGTACCGGAGATTGGGCGGAGGCGGGAATCGGGCCGCGCCGGTTGGCGGGACCCCCCGCTCAATTCTCCGGCCCGAATGGGCCGAAGTCCCGCCCAGAAATTGCCTGTCCCGCCGGCGTAAATCAAAGCTGGTATTTACCGGCGGGACCAGGCGGCGTGGGCGGGCTCCGGGGTCCTGGGGGGGGCGCGGGGCGATCTGACTCCGGGGGGTGCCCCCACGGTGGCCTGGCCCGCGATCGGGGCCCACCGATCCGCGGGCGGGCCTGTGCCGTGGGGGCACTCTTTCCCTTCCGCCTCCGCCACGGCCTCCACCATGGCGGAGGAGGAAGTGACTCTCCCCACTGCGCATGCGCGGGAAACTGTCGGCGGCCGCTGATGCTCCCGCGCACGCGCCGCATTTCCGCGCCAGCTGGCGGGGCAACAAACGCCATTTCCGCCAGCTGGCGGGGCGGAAGTCCCTCCGGCGTCGGCCTAGCCCCTCAATGTTGGGGCTAGGCCGCCAAAGATGCGGAGCATTCCACACCTTTGGGCCGACGCGATGCCCGTCTGATTGGCGCCGTCTTTGGCGCCAGTCGGCGGACATCGCGCCGTTGGGGGAGAATTTCGCCCAAGGTGTTTAGTTAAAATACTGATATGCCCATCCTTGGCCTGATGCAATGTCCCAGTGAAGTCCGTCACAAGCTGCAGGATCAACATCCCATCTTTCAGTTGGGCATGTTGCAGCCCTCTGGACTCAACGTTGAGTTCGGCAGCTTTAGATTGAGAACTTTTTCCTCCATCTTAAACCCCTTTTTAAAAATATCCCATACATGTATTGCCTCAATGCAAACCCCTTCATTCCCCCTTCCACACCAGGCCATCTGTCTTTTGTTCACACAGTCGCTACATTTTGTTGCGGCCTCTCACAGCTACAGTTTATTATCTGATAAATTCTTCCTTTCTTTTATGGGCAGTACGGTAGCACAGAGAGTAGTACTGTTCTTCACAGCTCTAGGTCATTTGGACATTCTGAATTCTCCCTCTGTGTACCCGAACAGGAGCCGGATATTGGCGACTAACAGCTTTTCACAGTAACTTCATTGCAGTGTTAATGTAAGCCTACTTGTGACAATAAAGATTATTATTCTAGTTCTGATGAAGAGCCAAAAGGACTCAAAGCATTAACTCTGCCTTTCCTCTTTACAGATGCTGCCAGACCGGCTGAGCTTTTCTAGAATCCTTTATTGTTGTGGTAGATTGTAATGTGCACCTTTGGTTTCAATTGAAATTCTGTGTGCGCTGGCTTAAACGGTTTATTTTCAGAAGGTCTCTAGAGAACAGAGAGCGAGTGATGAGAGAGGTAGTTCTCAGATACAAGACCCCACTGTTAAAAAAGACTCGAACCAGGAGAGTTCTTTCCCAAAGTCGCCATGCTTATATTTCTAGTAATGCCTACGTTGAATGAGGAGTCTACAATCATGCGATTGTGAGAAGAGATTTGAAGGGACAACCTTGCTGGAAGTGAGCAAAAGATGATAGAAATTTACACCCTTAAGATTGGTGGTGAGTTACCTTCTTGAACTGTTGCAGTCCCTGAGGTGTAGGTACACCCACAGTGCTGTGAGAGAGAGTTACAGCTTTTTGACCCAGCAACAGATTTGATTTGATTTATTATTGTCACATGTATCAGTATACAGTGAAAAGTATTGTTTCTTGCATGCTGTACAAATAATGCATACCATACATAGGGAAGGAAGGAGAGACTGCAGAATATAATGTTACAGTTATAGCAAGGTGTAGAGAAAAGATCAACTTAATACGAGGTAGGTCCATTCAAAAGTAGAGTTTAAAAGAGTTAGAATGAAGTTTTAGAAGCATAGAACGAGAGTAAAAGATAGAACGAGAGGGTGTGCTGGGCACAGCTTGCAAGAACAGTGAAGGAACTGTGATATATTTCCAATCAGGATGGTGGGGGTTTGGAGGGGAACTTCCAGGAGGTAGAGATTAAGAGCGTTGGCTTATAGACTAATGGTGGAATTCTCCCATGCCTCTGCCAGTGGGTTCAATGGGTTTTGGGGAGGGACTAGAATTTGGCAGGTAGCCCAAAAATTGTTTTTCTGCTGGGATGAATTTCCCATGGGATGCCCGCCATGGCGGATCGGGAAACCTGCTGGAGACCAGCATGAAACTGATTTGCATCCCACTAATGAGGTACTAATGAAGGGCTGACTACAATCTTCCACACACACATCCCACTCTTTGCTACGCCAGCGGGAAAACGTACCTGTGCAAAACACATTTGGAACAATGTCGTGTGCAGATGTTGGGACTCACCTGAACAATATCTGGGCTTCCTTTTGAGTTCAGGATCGAGGCCGATGGAAACCCTGGACCCCAGAACTCCACAGAAATTAGCCGAAGGGCCATCTACAGTTGGATCTCCCAGGCTAGGTGTCATGGAGGGGATCCATTTTCCAGCCTCAGAGTGTTCCTGGAGATCCATCTTCTCTCTCAAGAGATCCATCTTCCGGTCTCAGAATGCTCCCGGAGATCCAGCCTTATTTTCAGGAGGTCCATCTTCTTTCATCAATTGTGGGCCAGTGATGTCAGGCGCCTTTTCAATATGGCACCCAAATACGACGGCAGACTATGCACCATATAGGCCTGCTCCAACACGGATTATGGAGCAAAGCATCCGGTCCCATAATGAGCTCTGTGCTGGAGAATGTGGCTGATTTCCTCGTTGGTCTCCCAAGCAGGAAAACCCCACGTCCCGGCCCCCGCCACAGGACTTAATCTGCAGATGGGAGAATATTGCTCTAAGTAACTGTATTCATTGTACTTTTAATATATTTAATGTAACTGACTAGTTAAGATAGAGTGTAGTTATTAGTATTCAATCTTGTTCAGCAGTTTTTGTTTAAGCCATGAACCATGTGGCTTTATTCTTTTGGTAAATACCTGGGATTTTGAATTCTAAAAAAGGATAAGCATTTGAGTGTAATATTTAATAATCTTTATTAGTATCACAAGTAGGCTTACATGAACATTATAATGGAGTTACTGTGAAAATCCCCTCGTCACCACACTCCGGCGTCTGTCCGTGTACTCGGAGGGAGAATTCAGAATGTCCAATTCACCTAACAAGCACGTCTTTTTTTGGGACTTGAGGGAGGAAACTGGAGCACCTGAAGGAAACCCACGCAGACATGGGGAGAACGTGCAGACTTCGCACAGACAGTGACCCAAGCCGGCAATCGAACCCGGGTCCCTGGCGCAGTGAAGCAACAGTGCTAACCACTGTGCTTCCATGCCGCCCTTAATAAACAGTTGGATGGTGTAAAAGAGCAAAGAAATAAAGATAAATGTCTCCACAGTTAGGCCATGGTTACAGTTATTGTGCAGTGTTGGGGGTTCTGTTGAAGCGGAGATAAAGCATTATAAGATTCACCAACATAATGCCGGAGATGCATATAGAACATAGAACATAGAAAATACAGCACAGAACAGGCCCTTCGGCCCACGATGTTGTGCCGCCCTTTGTCCTAGATTAATCATAGATTATTATAGAATTTACAGTGCAGAAGGAGGCCATTCGGCCCATCGAGTCTGCACCGGCTCTTGGAAAGAGCACCCTACCCAAGGTCAACACCTCCACCCAACACTAAGGGCAATTTTGGACACTAAGGGCGATTTATCATGGCCAATCCACCTAACCCGCACATCTTTGGACTGTGGGAGGAAATCGGAGCTCCCGGAGGAAGCCCACGCACACACAGGGAGGATGTGCAGACCCCGCACAGACAGTGACCCAAGCCGGAATCGAACCTGGGACCCTGCAGCTGTGAAGCAATTGTGCTATCCACAATGCTACCGTGCTGCCCTTAAGAACAAATTAATGTACACTATATCATTCTACCGTAATCCATGTACCTATCCAATAGCTGCTTGAAGGTCCCTAATGTTTCCGACTCAACTACTTCCACAGGCAGTGCATTCCATGCCTCCACTACTCTCTGGGTAAAGAACCTACCTCTGACATCTCCCCTATATCTTCCACCATTCACCTTAAATTTATGTCCCCTTGTAATGGTTTGTTCCACCCGGGGAAAAAGTCTCTGACAGTCTACTCTATCTATTCCCCTGATCATCTTATAAACCTCTATCAAGTCGCCCCTCATCCTTCTCCGTTCTAATGAGAAAAGGCCTAGCACCCTCAACCTTTCCTCGTAAGACCTACTCTCCATTCCAGGCAACATCCTGGTAAATCTCCTTTGCACCTTTTCCAAAGCTTCCACATCCTTCCTAAAATGAGGTGACCAGAACTGTGCACAGTACTCCAAATGTCATAGATACAAGGTGAGTCTTGAAATATTGAACTATTTCCACAGACGAAGGCTAATAAATTGCCACTTAATGATGCGGAAAGTGGATAGAAAGAGATGTTTTATGAAGCGTTGTTTAAGCATCGAATGCTTTGCCACACAAATTCCATCGTGAAGGGAAAATTGACAATCATTTGAATGCTGAAAAGTGTTCTCCAGGGCAATTAGGGATGGGCAAGAAAGCTTGGCCTTGTCACTGATGTCCGTATCCCAAGAACAAATATTAAAATGTAATAAATAAATCCAAAGTTTGAAACTGTTGATTGTGTAAGTAGGGATAGACTATTCTTCGATGTTTATCAGTGTGATATTGGGCGGCATTCTCCACTCCCACCACTCAGTTTGGAAATCCCAATTGGGCGGAGAATCCCGCATTAGCCTAAAAATGGGATCGGCGCTGTGTGGCAGATCTGTCCCAGCCTTGGGTCCCTCCTGGCGGCCATAGTGGGCTTCCTGCCTATGATGCTGATGTGAACATTCAAACAGCTCAAATTCATTTGAATGCGCTGGAATTGTGAATCTCACTGAAACCAAGCTCCCAGCAAAGGCAGACATCCCTTAGTGACCCCATCTATATGGGACGTGCCCACACACCAGTCTCTTAGCATAGAGCCACATGCCTGCACAGTATGAACATCTCCACCACTTAACCAGCTGCCACCATTCTGGCGGGAAGGTACAAGGCTCACTCATGAGGACACCCACAGTAGACCCCACTGGGAGAAGCAGGAAAGGGGCCACAGTGCCCATCGCTAACACCTGTTATGGCAGCCATCAGTTGTGGCAGTGACGGGTGGTGAGGATAGACGATTCGCAATTAAGGCTCAGGTACAAGTCACTGATGGGGGCAGGGTTGCAGTATCAGGTACATGATCTAGAATGCTCCGGTTGGGGGAGGAAATCATGCACCATGTGTGCCAGATGGTGACAAACCTGGCACCACGTGGGCTAGGTGGAAGATACCTACTTCCAGTGGCTGTCAAGCTGATAGCTGTCATCAATTTCTATGCCTCTGACTTGTTCCATGGCTCGAGCGGGGGCATGTGTGGGAGTTCACAAACGTCCACGCACAGGTGCATCTGAGATGTCACAGATGCCCTTTGCACCCGGGCACCTATGTACATCCACATCAACCAGGTCCAGACACACCAGGATGCCCAGGCTGTTGAATTTTCTGCCATCACGTGCATTCCCCTGGTGAAGGGGTTGATTGATGGCACACATGTCACCTCAGAGTACTGACTCAACAGGGGTGGTGCCCTTCATTAACAGGAAGGGGTTTCCATTCCCTGAACATGCAGTTGGTGTGCAATCACCAGCTGAACATCATACAGGTCTATGCACGATACCCAGGCAACCTGCACAACTCATACACTCGGAGGTTCCAAGCACCTTTCAGGCGCAAAGGGTTGGCTGCTGGATGACGAGGCCTACCCCCTGAGGTCATGGCTAATGACGCCTGTGTGGAGGCCCCAGCCCGAGGCAGAGAGCCATTATAACGATGTTCACTCAGCAACCGGGAGCGTCATTAAGCGGTGAATCGGGCTCCTGAACCGCTCTGGTGGGCTCTCCAATACAATTACCAGAGGGTCTGGTGCATCGTGGTGACCTGCTGCATCCCACACAACATAACGTAGTGGTGGGGCAACCTGCTGGAGGAGGGGGAAAATCCGCAACCCTCGTCGGATGAGGACTGTGTCCAGGATGAAAGAGCCGAGGACAGACCACGGAACATGTCATTCAGGGTCATCGAACCAGAGGGAACCTGTTCGGCTCCTGATTTGATTGATTGATTGATTGATTTGATTTATTGTCACATGTACCGAAGTACAGTGAAAAGTATTTTTCTGCGGCCGAGGGAACGTACACATAGAACATAGAACATTACAGCGCAGTACAGGCCCTTCGGCCCTCGATGTTGCGCCGACCTGTGCTGCTGAGTGAACATCGTTATAATGGCTCTCTGCCTCGGGCTGGGGCCTCCACACAGGCGTCATTAGCCATGACCTCAGGGGGTAGGCCTCGTCATCCAGCAGCCATCGACACTATTCCCTTATCGTCCATATGTCTATCCAATGACCACTTGAATGCCCTTAGTGTTGGCGAGTCCACTACTGTTGCAGGCAGGGCATTCCACACCCTTCCTACTCTCTGAGTAAGGAATCTACCTCTGACGTCTGTCTTATATCTATCTCCCCTCAATTTAAAGCTATGTCCCCTCGTGCTGGACATCACCATCCGAGGAAAAAGGCTCTCACTGTCCACCCTATCCAATCCTCTGATCATCTTGTATGCCTCAATTAAGTCACCTCTTAACCTTCTTCTCTCTAACGAAAACAGCCTCAAGTCCCTCAGCCTTTCCTCATAAGATCTTCCGTCCATACCAGGCAACATTCTGGTAAATCTCCTCTGCACCCTTTCCAATGCTTCCACATCCTTCCTATAATGCGGCGACCAGAATTGCACGCAATACTCCAAATGTGGCCGCACCAGAGTTTTGTACAGCTGCAACATGACCTCATGGCTCCGAAACCCAATCCCTCTACCAATAAAAGCTAACACACCGTACGCCTTCTTAAAAACCCTCTCAACCTGAGTGGCAACTTTCAGGGATTTATGTACATGGACACCGAGATCTCTCTGCTCATCCACACTGCCAAGAATCTTACCATTAGCCCAGTATTCTGTCTTCCTGTTATTCCTTCCAAAATGAATCACCTCACACTTTTCTGCATTAAACCCCATTTGCCACCTCTCAGCCCAGCGCTGCAGCTTATCTATGTCCCTCTGTAACTTGTAACATCCTTCCGCACTGTCCACAACTCCACCGACTTTAGTGTCATCTACAAATTTACTCACCCATCCTTCTACGCCCTCGTCCAGGTCATTTATAAAATGACAAACAGCAGTGGCCCCAAAACAGATCCTTGTGGTACACCACTAGTAACTGGACTCCAGTCTGAACATTTCCCATCAACCACCACCCTTTGTCTTCTTCCAGCTAGCCAATTTCTGATCCAAACTGCTAAATCTCCCTGAATCCCATGCTTCCGTATTCTCTGCAGTAGCCTACCGTGGGGAACCTTATCAAACACTTTACTGAAATCCATATACACCACATCAACTGCTTTACCCTCATCCACCTGTTTGGTCACCTTCTCAAAGAACTCAATAAGGTTTGTGAGGCACGACCTACCATTCACGAAACCGTGTTGACTATGTCTAATCAAATTATTCCTTTCCAGATGATTATACACCCTATCTCCTTTAAACCTTTCCAAGATTTTGCCCACAACAGAAGTAAGGCTCACTGGTCTATAGTTACCGGGGTTGTCTCTACTCCCCTTCTTGAACAAGGGGACAACATTTGCTTTCCTCCAGTCTTCTGGCACTATTCCTGTTGACAAAGGTGACTTAAAGATCAAAGCCAAAGGCTCAGCAATCTCCTCCCTAGCTTCCCAGAGAATCCTAGGATAAATCCCATCCGGCCCAGGGGACTATCTATTTTCACCCTTTCCAGAATTGTTAACACCTCCTCCTTCGGAACCTCAAGCCCTTCTAGTCTAGTACGTATATAGTAGACACAAGAATATTCAACAGAGAACATTGACAAATGGTACATCGACAAAACAGTGATTGGTTAATCGACATCGACAAAACAGTGTTGGCAACTAGGAGGCCACTCCATCGCCATCGACCCCCTCCCACCTTGCTCACAGCCCCTTCTGTCCGCTGCCCCCCTCCCTCCCCCACCTTCCACTTGGCCTTTCACCCCACATTCCTCTTAGCCTTTCACCCCTCCTCCTTTAAAGGGTCATCTCAGCATCACAACAGGGTGATCGGCCTAAGTTGGCATCAGTGGGTCTTGACTGCAGGACAGAGGATGATGATGACTCGCTGCGAGATGGGGTCTGGTGCTCCTCACTGTGACGAAGTGACAAAGTTGACCTGTGTCTTTTAGATAATAACCAACTGTCCACCTGAATGATCCCTGGTTGTGCGATGGGACTCCTTCTCATGGGCCACATAATTTTGGGTTATGCCTGGGGGACCGGGACTCGGGCGGGATGCACAAGGTCAGTGGGTTGGCCTATTTTCATGGATTACACTTGCACGTCCCCAACGATCCTAGTGGCAGCGTGAAAATGTTCCCATTCTCCCCTGATAGGACCACTTAGTCTCTGAAATGGAGAATCCTGCAAATTGCAATGAAGACAGTAAGGGGAGAGGTTTGGGGGGAATTTATTTCTGAAAAGGGTTGTTGGAATATGGGAGCTTGCTAGAGGGAATAGTTGCTGCAGTGGCGAAATAATTTTTTAAGGGAAGAATCAATCAGTATTTGAATCAGAGTAACGTACAGTTATGTGGGAACAGAGTAAAATTAGTTTTGCATTACTGGAAAAAAGAGCTTTTATAGACATGACATGAAGGATTTAAGTAACCTGTTCTTGTGGCGTAAACCTTCATGGTCCAGGGGACAGTAGGCCAGCCTGAAATAGTAATGATGGGGCGGGGCTCTTCACTCTCCCAGCTGTATATTTCACGGCAGCGCGCCGTTCCCTGGCCGAGATTCTCCCCTACCCGGCGGGGCGGGGGGTCCCGGCGGGATGGAGTGGTGGGAACCACTCCAGCGTCGGGCCGCCCCAAAGGTGCGGATTTCTCTGCGCCTTTAGGGGCCAAGCCCTCACCTTGAGGGGCTAGGCCCGCGCTGGAGTGGTTGGTGCGCCACCAGCCGGCGGGAAAGGCCTTTGGCGCCACGCCAGCCGGGGCCAGCGGAAGTCCGCACATGCGCGGGAGCGTCAGCGGCTGCTGATATCATCCCCGCGCATGCGCAGGGGGGGTGTCTCTTACGCGTCGGCCATGGTGAAGGCTGTGGCCGAGGCGGAAGGAAAAGAGTGCCCCCATGGCACAGGCCTGCCCGCGGCTCGGTGGGCCCCGATTGCCGGCCAGGCCACTGTGGGGGCACCCCCCGGGGCTGGATCGCCCCCGCGCCCCTCCCCAGGATCCCGGAGCCCGCCCGCGCCACCTAGTCCCGTCGGCAAGAGAAGTGGTTTGATTCTCGCCAGCGGGACAGGCATTCCAGCAGCGGGACTTCGGCCCATCGCGGGCCGGAGAATCGCCGGGGCGGGGGGGGCCAGCCGACCGGCGCGGCGTGATTCCTGCACCCGCCGAATATCCGGTGCCGGAGAATGCGGCAACCGTCGGGGGTGGGATTCACGCCAGCCCCCGGCGATTCTCCGACCCGGCGGGAGGTCGAGAATCCCGCCCAGGATTCTCTCTGCCTGCCGCTTGGCAATGAGATTTCCCATTTAACCCACTGTGAAATTCACAGGTGGGGGGTGCGCTGTAAACAGGAAAAGAGAATCCCGACGGCCAGAAAATTCCCATCATGGTGATTTCAGTATAGATGAGGCTTTGGAATTTTTGCAATATGTTTTAAGTGTTTAGGAAGTACGTGTGTAGAACATTGCCTCAGCAGTTTAGATAGTGGGTTGGAGTTGTGCTTGGGTAAATTGCATGTGCTGTGTGGATGATTAGTACCAATGAGGTGGGCACATTAACATTGAAATATCTTAAACAGTACTCATCCATAAATGACTTACAATGCCATTACTATATATGATTGAGGATCTGCAGCATGGCTAAAACTAATTGGATACCTTTGGCTCTCTCCAACAATTGATTAAATTGATTAATTTTAGTTCACTAATCAAAAAGACTGTCTTAAGTTAAATGGGATTATCGGGTTTGTAGCTCATGGTCACTATGATCTCCTGGAACTCCTCTGAAGAGCTGTGAGAGGTATTTACCAAATATTTCTGCCTGAATTGGCTTGGGATTTTGTTAATCCGCTTTTTGCATCTCAGGAGACTGCACAAGTACTTTTGGAAGGAAACACTCGGGATCATCATCGAATTGTAGAATCATAGAATTTACAGGAGGCCATTCAGCCCATCGAGTCTGCACCGGCCCTTGGAAAGAGCACCCTACCCAAGCCCACACCTCCACGCATAACCCAGTAACCCTATCTAACCCTTTTGGACACTAAGGGCAATTTATCATGGCCATTCCACCTAACCTGCACATCTTTGGACTGTGGGAGGAAAGAGGAGCACCCGGAGGAAACCCATGCAGACATGGGGAGAACGTGCAGACTCCGTACAGACAGTGACCCAAGCCGGGAATCGAACCTGGGACCCTGGAGCTGTGAAGCAACTGTGCTAGCCACCATGCTACCGTGCTGCTTTGTTTCATAATGGCTGTTTAGGACAGACTTGCTAGGCAGTCCTGTCTTTACTGGTCCATCTTTTTATATGTTTGTGTGTTCTTATGAGAGGAAGAATTGCAGTGCCTTGCCACATCTCAGAAATGTGTCCAAGTATTTTACATACGGCAAATGATACACATACAGCAGTGCAGTGGAAGACCAGTTAATCTGTCTTTGATGGCTGTGGTTGAAGGAGTTTAAAGCATTCAGGCTACACTAATTTACTGTGACCTTCAGGCTTACATTTTCCCCCTGATGATCAGTCAGTTATCAGCTTAAGCATCTTTGTCCCAAACCCATGTCACTTTTCCAGCATAACCACAGTGGCAGTATAACATTGCCAGTACACTTGAAAGGATATTTTACAATTTAAAAAATTTGTTCATGGGACATGGGCATCGTAGGCTGTGCCAGCATTTATTGCCCATCCCAAATTGCCCTTAAGGTGGCAGTTAAAAGTCAACCACATTGCTGTGGGTCTCGAGTCCCATGTGGATCAGACCAGGTGTGTCTGTGCGGAGTCTGCACGTTCTCCCCTTGTCTGCGTGGGTTTCCTCCGGGTGCTCCATTTTCCCCCCACAATCCAAAGATGTGCAGGTTAGGTGGATTGGCCATGCTAAATAACCCCTTAGTGTCCAAAAGATTAGGTGATGTTACTAGGGTAGGGTGGAGGCGTGGGTTTAAGTAGGGTGCTCTTTCCAAGGGCCGGTGCAGACTCGATGGGCCGAATGGCCTCCTTCTGCACTGTAAATTCTATGATTCTAGGTAAGTACAGCAGATTTCCTTCCCTAAAGGACATTAGTGAACCAGATGGGTTTTTACAACAATCGACAATGGTTTCACGGTCATCATTAGACTTTTAATTCCAGATTTTTATTGAATTCAAATTTCACCACCTGCAGTGGTGGGATTTGAACCTCATAGAATCATAGAGTGGGCTGGTTTAGCTCAGTGGGCTAGATAGCTGGTTTGTGATGCAGAACAAGGCCAGCAGCGCGGGTTCAATTCCCGTACCAGCTTACCCGAACAGGCGCCGGAATGTGGCGACTAGGGGCTTTTCACAGTAATTTCATACTTTTGACAATAAAAGGTTATTATTATTTACAGTGCAGAAGGAGGCCATTCAGCCCATTGAGTCTGCACCGGCCCTTGAAGAACGCACCCTACCTAAGCCCACACCTCCACCCTATCCCCGTAACCCTGTAACCCCACCTAAACCTGGATCCCCAGAGCATTAATCTGGGTCTGTGGGTCTCTGGTTTATTAGTCCAGCAACAAAACCACTATGCCACCCCTCTCCATTAGTTGAAAGAAGCCATTACTTGCACTGACATGATATTTTTAAAAGTCAAACTAATACCCCATTAATTTGATCACAAGTTGTTCCTGTTTTTTCTGTGCAGAATATATAAACCATATGATAATCTATGATAATCTATGACAGCTGTACAGTACATTAGGAAATGTAACATTTAATCTCCCCCTCAAAGAAGTTAATTTAATTAAAGTGCCAATTGTTTAATATATAGCAGTATTAAGAAAAAGGGAATGCATTCAGTACATGCAAAATAAGAAAAGTTACTTTGCAAAGTAAGGAGTTAAAAGTTTTTGCTGTCAAGTGTTGAAAGCTACTTAGTGCACACGCACTTTGAGACCCTTTTCTAATATTTAAAAAGTTACAGCTTTAAACTGACGAAAAAGAAGCACGTTAAAATATTCCAAACACATACTGAAAGCAGAATGTGTGACATTGCTGTGTCATAAAAAGTGTTGTTAGAAATGCATTATTTGAACAGAAAAGAGAATGGTGAACGAGGCTGTGATATGAGGCTGCCTGTAGCGAATTCTGAAAGGCTAACTGCTGCATGTTGTGCACAAGGACTTTAGAATATTATTTTCAGACCACTGGTTTTTGGATGGGTGCACCCAGTGACAGTTGTTAGGCCATGTTTTGATATATGTCCATGGCAGTGCAGGTGATTTAACTCAAAGAAAGAATTTACATTTACTTCATATAGCTGCTTTCACCTCATTAGGCTGCTCACATTGCATTGCAGCTGGCGAATTACTTTTGAAGTGTTGCCATTATTTTTAAAAATATATTCATTCATGGTATGTGGGCATCGCTAGCTAGGCCAGCATTTATTGCCCAATCCTATTTGTCCTTGAGAAGGTGGTGAGCTGCCTTCTTGAATCACCGCAGTCCTTGAGTTGTAGGAAGGTCCAAAGTGCTGTTCGGGATGGATTTCCTGGATTTTGACCCACGACTGTGAAGGAACGGTGGTGCATTTCCAAGTCAGGATGGGTTGTAATATAAAGGGAACATTCAGGAGGTGAATGCTCCCATGCTTCTGCTACATTGACCTTCTAGGTGGTGGTCACGGGTTTGGAATGTGCTGTCTGGGGAGCCTTGTACAGTTTGTCTTGTAGATCAGTGTTTTTTCAAACTTTGTTCCCCAGGACCCACATTTTTACCAACCTGTGGACCTTAACGACCCACTCCGGCCAAAGTTCACGACCCATGCCGGCCGACCTTAGCGACCCTCGCCGATCGACCTTCGCGACACACCACTATTGCTTACCTTTAATGTGGCAGGTGAGCCTGCTTGGTCCTCAAGTTCTCACTTGCTTCGTGATTCAATGGTTCATTTTTGCTGAGGACTTCAGCTGACGATTTAAGTTCCCACTGCATCCTTTGAAAAAAATCAAGAGATTTATCCTCAAACTCACCATTCTTAGTCTTCAAATGCCTTTGAAGATTTGAGAGTTTTAAACTCTCATTTGCCAGTACTTCCCTGCACATAACACACATGGGCTTTGCATCCTGATTTTAATTCGCACAATTAAAGCCATATCTCAAGAAATCATTTTTATATTGCTTTGTCCCAATTTCAGTTTCTTCGTAATTGTTTGCTTATCAGAGGTCCTGGAGCTCTGGATACAGCTCACACCAGCACTGCTTTGTCCTGCCATGGACTATCCTGAGAAGCTCTTTCCAGCAGATTTAATTGTGAGATCCTGGTCAGTTTGTGTCTCTGGCCCTCTATTCCTTATTAAAAAAATATAATCCATCTTCAGTTCTTCACCCAGTCCTGCTACTTGCTTGCAGGCAGCTACAAAATGGAGGAATCTCTCCTCCATGATTTTGTGCCCAAAGCACAGATGTACAGGGTGCGTGATGGTAGTGTATGTGCCGGGTGCGTGACCTTCTCCCTGCCGCTGCCTCTGGCAGAAAGACTCCATCGTTCATATTTAAAGGCCGGTGGCTGCCGGCATTCTTTTTTTAACTTTGAAAGTTTATTTCCAAAACTTGATTTTTCCAAGTTTATGACTGTTCACTACTGAAAATGAAAGCAATTTCAGTTGAACATACGCATCCTTATATTTACACACAAACTTTCTTTTAAATATATTCCCATTTCTTGAGACAGTTAAACAAATACAGAAAAAAGTACAATCTTGTATTTACTTTACAAACTATGACTTTAGACGAGATGAAGTAACTTGTCAAACACACACAATGTCACAATATTTTTTACTGGTGCCACTGCATTGCACTTTCCAAACATCCTTCTCCATTCTCACCAAAAACACTTGCTTCCTGGTTTCCAGAGAGTGGCCACACAAAGTGGTGACTGTGTAGGTTTCTTTCAGGGTTGACATGCATCAGCCGTATTGACTGGCCTCATTTGATCGGTATTCCTCGCCGACAAACCTGGCCTGGTTTCCCTCTGTCCAGTAGCTGCATCCACCCCAGTCACAGACCACTTCTCGTTGTGGGACTGCAAGCGCACATTTGGCCGGCTGTTGAATAGCTTGACCATGGAGCCGCAAGTCGCTTACTGCCGATCGGTGGCGGGGGGGGCGAGCCGGGCAGTGCATAGGGCACGAGCACCAGAAAGTAACTCCAACGGGGACCACCACCTTTAGCATCGCGCGTCCATGTGGACACCAATCAGCCCCTTTCTTCACCCCACCGCGCATGCACGGGGACCAGCACACAGCCCAGCCTCGCGTCGCCCCGCCCCCTCAAACGCCGCAACCAATCGGGGACTGTCTGAATCCGGCATTCTTAAAAGCCAGTTGCGGCCATTGGGGACTTCTTTCTGTGATCAGGAACGCCACACCCGAATGCTCCATGACACCTTTGACTCACCTGCGGGTCGCGACCCTGAGTTTGAAAAACTCTGTTGCAGATGGTACATAATGCTGCCACTGTGTTTCAGCGGTGGAGGGTGTGGATTTTAAGATGGTGGATGAGGTGTCAATGGGGAGGCGGTGGCGTAGTGTTATTGTCACTCGACTAGTTAACTGGAGACCCAGAGTAATGCTCTGGGGATCCAGGTTCAAATCCCGCCACTGCAGATGGTGAAATTTGAATTCAATAAAAATCTGAAATTAAAAACCTATCTGGTTCACTAATCTCCTTTAGGGAAGGAAATCTGCCATTCTTACCTGGTCCGGCCTACATGTGACTCCAGACCCACAGCAATGTGGTTAACTCTTAACTGCCCCTCAAAGGCAGTTAGCCATGGGCAATAAATGCTGGCCTGCCACACCCACATCCCATGAACAAATTTTTTAAAATTCAAACGGGCTGCTTTGATCTGGATAGTGCCCATCTTCCTGTGTGTTGTTGGAGCTGCACTCTTTCAGGCAAGTGGAGAGTATTCCGTCTCTTGACTTGTGCTTTGTGGATGGTGGACAGGCTTTGCAGGTATCGAAGTTAAGTTACTCTCCCCAAAATTTCCATCCTCAGACGTGGTCCTGTAGCCACAGTATTTATATGACTAGTCCAGTTCAGTATCTGGTCAATGGTAGGCTCCAGGTTGTAGATAGAAGGGGATTGAGCTATGGTAAAGCCATCAAATGTCAAGGGGAGATGGTTAGATTCTCTCTTGTTGGACATGGTCATTTGTGTGGTGTGAATGCTGCTTACCACTTATCAGACCAAGCTTGAATGTTGCCAAAATCTTGCTGCATATGGACATGGACTGCTTCAGTATCTGAGGAGTCGCAAATGGTGCTGAACATTGTGCAGTCATCACCGAACATCCCCATGTCTGACTTTATGATGGTGGCAAGGTCACTGATGAAACAGATGAAGATAATTGTGCCTAGAACACAACCCTGAGGAGCTGCTTCAGCGATGTCCTAGGACTGAGATGATTGACCTCCAACAATCACAACCGCCTTCCTTTGTGCTAGATGTGATTCCAACAGTTAGAAACTTTTCCTTTTGATTCTCATTGACTCCAGTTTTGCTGGGGCTCCTTGATGCTAAGCTCCGTCAAATTCTGCCCTGATGTCCAGTGATGGAAGAGATTGGAAGGCTGAGAGATACGAGAGGCATAATGGTGGTGGAGCCAGAGATGGTGAATGGGGTCTTAGAGGCCTTCTATCG
Source organism: Scyliorhinus torazame (assembly GCF_047496885.1). NCBI lineage: Eukaryota > Metazoa > Chordata > Chondrichthyes > Carcharhiniformes > Scyliorhinidae > Scyliorhinus > Scyliorhinus torazame. Next base: position 293,385,753 of record NC_092709.1, on the reverse strand, counting down.
AAAGCTGTATGAATCGGAGCCGGCAACCGGGGAGGAAGGTATGAGGTGGTTCTCGCAAGAGTGGATGGGGAGAAGGTGCAGGGATTGGGGGCCCGATTGGGCTGAGGGATGTATTGGACTGTGTGGGTTCGATGCAGGCAGGGAAGGCACCGGGTCCAGATGGTATCCAGCTGAGTTTTATCACAAGTTTGGGTTGGCGCTGGGGCCCCTACTCATATATAATGAGTCGATGGCAAGGGGGGGGAGGAAATGTCCTCCACCCATAGCCCCCCCCCCCCCACACACACACCCACATTGTCGCAGGCGTCCATATCACTGATTTTAAAGAAGGTCAAAGACCCGGAGCAGTGTGGGTCTTACTGTTCAATTTCACTGTTAAATGTGGATGCAAAGTTGCTGGTGAAGGTGTTGGCATCGCGGACAGAGGGCTGTGTGCTGGGTGAGATAGGAGAGGACCAGACGGGGTTCGTGAAAGGGCGACAGCTGTCGGCAATTATACGCAGGCTGTTCAACGTCATTATGATGCCCTGGGAGGGGCAGGAAGTGGAAGCGGTGGCAATGAATGCAGAGAAGGCATTTGACCGGGTTGAGTGGGCATATTTGTTGGAGATGTTGGGTTTGTGGATTGGGTTTGGCTGTTGTATAAGGTGCCAAAGGCTGGTGTCTGGACAGATAGGATTAGTTTGGAGAACTTTGGGCTACACTGAGGGATGAGGCAGGAGTGCCCTCTCTCCCCACTGCTTTTTGCTCTGGCGATAGAGCCCTTGGCAATGGCACTTAGGGCGTTGAGGGGGTGGAGGTGGATTGAATGGACAGGGATCGAACACAGGGGCCGAAATTCTCCGTAAACGGCGCGATGTCCGCCGACTGGCGCCCAAAACGGCGCAAATCAGTCTGGCATCGCGCCGCCCCAAAGGTGCGGAATGCTCCGCATCTTTGGGGGCCGAGCCCCAACCTTAAGGGGCTAGGCCCGCGCCGGACGAATTTCCGCCCCGCCAGCTGGCGGAAAAGGCCCTTGGTGCCCCGCCAGCTGGCGCGGAAATGACATCTCCGGGCGGCGCATGCGCGGGAGCGTCAGCGGCTGCTGACGGCATTCCCGCGCATGCGCAGTGGAGGGAGTCTCTTCCGCCTCCGCCATGGTGGAGACCGTGGCAAAGGCGGAAGGAAAAGAGTGCCCCCACAGCACAGGCCCGCCCGCGGATCGGTGGGCCCCGATCGCGGGCCAGGCCACCGTGGGGGCACCCCTCGGGGCCAGATCGCCCCGTGCCCCCGCAGGACCCCGGAGCCCGCCCGCGCCGCCTTGTCCCGCCGGTAAGGTAGGTGGTTTAATTTACGCCGGCGGGACAGGCACTTCAGCAGCGGGTCTTCAGCCCATCCGGGCCGGAGAATCGCGCGGGGGGCCCCGCCAACCGGCGCGACCCGATTCCCGCCCCGCCGAATATCCGGTGCCAGAGAATTCGGCAACCGGCAGGTGCGGGATTCACGCCAGCCCCCGGCGATTTTCCGACCCGGCGGGGGGTCGGAGAATCTCGCCCAGGGTCTCCTTGTATGCAGGTGACCTCCTGTTGTACATTTCCGACCTGGTGTGGAGTTTTGATAGGATCATGGGGATCCTGGGGGAGTTTGGCTGGATATAAATTGAACATGGGAAAAAGTGAGGTGTTCCCAATAAATGCCAGGGGGCAGGAGAGGAGGCTGGGGGATTTGCCATTCCGGTGATAGGGGTGAGTGTTTTTCCGCTATTTTGGGATACAGTTGGGGAGGAGCAGGGCTCAGCTGCGTAAGTTGAACTTGGCGCTGTTAGTGGAGGGTATGAAGGTGGACTTCAAGAGGTGGGATGTGTTACCCTTGTCTATAGCGGGGCGTGTACATACGGTGAAAATGACAGTGCTGCCAAGTTTCTGTTTACATTTCAGAATCTCCCCATCTTTGTTCCTATGTCCATTTTATTAAGAAAGGTGAATGAGATGATTTTGAGGTTTGTGTGGGTGGGGAAGGCCCCATGGGTGAGGAGGGTATTTCTGGAAAGGGATCGGTGAGGGGGCGGTGGGAGCTGGCTTTGCTGAGCCTGTTGAATTTCTACTGGGCAGCAAGCATCGCAATGGTTAGAAAATGGACGGTTGAGGATGGGTCGGTCTGAGGGCATGTGGAAGCGGCGCCGTGTAGGGAGACCAATTTGAGGGCACTGTTGTTGGCGCCCCTTCCGTTCTCGCCGGTCCGATACTCCGTGAGCCGGGTGGTGGTATCAGCATTGAGGGCGTGGAACCAGTGTAGGCAAAACTTTGGATTGGAAGGCAAATCTTCTTTCATTGTAGAATTTTGGAATATTGTTTATGAGTTCATTTGAAGCTGAAAGAGAGACATGTTGTCATCAGGACAAATGCAAGAATGTCAAATTTCATACAATCACAACAATATATACTACTGGAGAAAAGGGTACTGATTGGCTGGGAAATCAACTCTGATCAGCCAAGGTGTTGCCATTGAAAAAGCAGTGGGGAGCTCTAGGCTTAGCAAGCTTCCGGGTAATTCAAAAAGTGCACAAGGCTTGAACGTTTTGCTTTTGTTTGCAGAGGACGAGTCGCTGCGAATGAATGGATGAATGTCTTGCTTCTGGCATGTATAAATGAGCCACATTATGAACTTGACTGATTATCTTACATTGTTTTTTAGTGCACTTACCAGCACACTCAGGATTATTCAGTGCTGCTCAATTGCAGAATCATATCTAATGGTTGACTATTTGGTTTTGGCTGCTGAGTATGGTCTGTACTCTGCTTATTATGAAAAACCAAAGGAACAGGTGGAGGTTCCATACCCCAGTGATACTCCTCCATTCTGATGGCCCTTTAATCAGTGTCTTCTCTGGAGGGAAATGAGGGTACTTCCACATTGAGGTTTCCACATGATTCCTTATCTACCTCAATGGCACCCAATGCAGCTGCTGAACCTTCAGAAGCTCCGGTGACTCACTGGCTGTCCCCACTGTTCATTCGAACCAGAGTGCCGGGCATGGCCTCTGACTTGGCGTCTTCCAACCCCCCCACATGTCCTCTTTTTTGCAAGGGGCTAGCATTTGCCACATTGTGTGCCGTGTCTGCGTCAGTAGCACCAGGTCTGAAGGTGGTACCAAGCTATGTATGAACGCATGATATGCTGTGGAAAGGGTTACAATTGACCGAGGATCACAGACACAGACAAACTGGTTAATGTATGGGTCTGTTATGGAGAGAGCGGAAGCTGATCTCTGTTCAAGCAATGAAGTAGGAGGCTTGTCAATGCAACCTGAGAACTTATCTGGTGGTCTGACAAACAGAATCGATAGGAATATTTACAATTTTGATAATCTTGACGGCTGGCTGCAAAGTTCTTGCCTGCTGATCAGAATGACACAAAACAGCTCCTAAGGTTATAAATTTAAATAATGGGATGATACAGAGTAAACTGAGCAAAATCTGTTAATGAGTAAAATTATGGAAGACCTGCCAGATTCAAACATGACACACAACTAATTTATGCCCTAAAGGAGCAAGGATTTTATGTGTCAAAAATGACATCTATGGACAACTAAAGAGGTAAGATATAAAACTAAATGGAAAGACATACAACTATACAGAATCAACACAGGTTCTGGCAAATGGAAAACAGACAATAAACAGCAAATAGTTGTCAGGAGTTATGAAAAAGGAGTATGAAAGGTGAGTTGCAAGGAATGTGAAAATGAGCATTTTTTAGATTTGTTAGTAAACAGGGAAAATGTGAACTCCTTGAAAACTGGTAACAGTGATATTGTCAATGAAAATAAACAAATGGCAGTAATGCTGTATAATTACTTTGCATCATGTTTATCATAGAGGTAGAGGTCAGACTGCCAGACATCCCAAGAAATCTAATATTGAATCAGAGATATGAACTCACAAAATAGCAGAAATGAAAACAATAAAAGCTCAAATAAGTAACAATCCCCAGGACCAGATTGTTTCTATCCTAAGGTTTGAGAGGAAGTAGGAAGAACATTGCGGATGCCCTAACTATAATCTTCCAAAGTGTACTCAATTTTGAATTGTTCCCTTAGGTTGGAAAATTGGTCATGTCACTCTGTTATTTAAGAAGGATGACAGAGGGAAACAATGGAATTTTAGACCCAGCATTTAATGTTTGGAAATTGCTCAAGTCCATAACTCTACAGCGATCACTCACTAACAAGTGTGATTGTCCACCTGAGGAACTCCCTATCACTGGTCATAGGTTCTGTAGGGCCTTGGTGTGCCCAATCCTAGAGTTGCATCTTCAACTGCACGCTTGGTAGATGTTTTGGGAGGTGGGATTGGTCCTTATGCTAAAGATCGCTGATATTTCTGTCTGAGGCTCCTTTTCTGCACCCTCTTTTGCCATCAAGAATGGTATCCCTTCAATCAATATATTCCGCCAAGTCGGTTTCTTCTGATCAAGGGTCTCCCAGGCATTTACATCTATGTTGCATTTCTTGAGGTAAGATTTTAGGGCGTCTTGAAGCGTTTCCTTTGTCCTCCACTAGTTTGAGTGCCTTCTTTGAGCTGGGCAAAGAGCTGGTATTCTTGGCACCTTCAAAGATGCTGATGTCAGTACACCTGTCCTCCCAGCTGATGCAGAAAACCCATCTCAAACAACATGAATAGGACATCTCCAGGGCCTTGTGCATCATTTGGGTTTCTGAGCCATATAGAAGAGTTGGGAGGATGACTGCTTGTACACAAGGATCTTAGTATCAGCACGAATGTCGTGGTCATCGAGACATATCCTTAGGTGTCCAAAGGCGGCGCACAGTTATTGGATACAACGTTGGATCGCTGCATTGATGTCAGCATTAGAAGAGATGTGGCTCCCCAGGTAGGGGAAATGCTCCACGTCTGGCAGGGTTACTCCGTTAATCTTCATGGAGGGAGTTACTGAACCTTACTCAAGGGTGGGTTGGTAAAGTACTTGAGTCTTTTGTGGTTGAAGTTGAGACCGATTCTTCGGTATGCTTCTGCAAAAATGTCTGCATGGGCTTGGAGATTCTCTCCGAGAGAATGGAGATGGCTTTGTCATCCACATACTGAAATTCCACGGTGATGTCAGTCTTGGTGGTTACGATTGTATTCACTGGAGTTCTAAAGAATGAGGGGGGAGATCTCATAGAAACCCATAAAATTCTAACAGGTCTAAACAAGGTAGATGCAGGAAGCATGTTCCCGATGGTGGGATAGTCCAGAACCATGGGTCACAATCTGAGGATATAGGGTAGATCATTTAGGACCGAGATGAGGAGAAATTTCTTCACCAGAGATTGGTGAGCCTGCGGAATTCGCTACCACAGAAAGTAGTTGAGACTACAACATTTTATGATTTCAAGAAGGAGTTAAATAAAGCTCATGGGGCTAAAGGAAGGGCAAAAGGATATTGGGGACAGCCGGAACAGGCTATTGAGTTGGATGATCAACCATGATCATAATGAATGGTGGAGCAGGCTTGAAGAGCTAAATGGCTTCATCCTGCTTCTACTTTCTTGGATTTCAACCGGTTGGGATTGAAAAGTTTTCCGTCCATCCTGTAGATGGTATCCACTCCACTGGGAAGCTTATTCTTGACAAGGTGAAGGATGGTGGCAATGAAAATGGATAAAAATGTGGAAGCATTCCTGCTTAACTCCAGTCTTCACATTAAAGTTTTCTGACAACCTTTGACAGGTAGCACTTCCAAATTGACTGAGTCAAAAGCCTTGGTCAGGTCAATGAAGGTCATGTAGAGTGGTTGATGTTGCTCCTGGTACTTCTCTTGAAGTTGCTGAGCAGTTAAAATCATGTCCATTGTTCCATGGTTTGGTCGGAAGCCACACTGACTTTCTGGGAGGATTTCTTTTGAGACTGGGAGAAGGTGGCGAGCGAGGAATCAGGCAATGATCTTCCCAGCGATGGAGAGTAGGGAAATTCCTCGGCAGTTCCCACAGTCCCCTTTGTCCCCATTCTTGAAAATGGTGGTGCTGACAGCATCCCTGAGGTCAGCAGGGATTTATTCTCTGTCCCAGATTTTCAGCAACGGCTGACGGAGATGACGTCTGATCTCTTCTCCAAGTTTGAATATTTCTGCTGGGATCCAATCCACTCCTGTAACTTTTCCATTTTTCATGTGTTTAATGGTGGCTTTGACTTCATCCAGGCTTGGTAGGAGTCTAGGATCATCTTTGATGGGGAGTTGGGGGATTTCCTCGAACACATCCTCATCAATGATTGTGTCACTGTTTAGGAGTTTTTTGAAGTTATTTGTCCATCAAAGGCAGATATTTTCTCTGTCTCTCAAAGGGGTTCCATCCTGACTCTGTACTGGTTCGAGGCCAAGATTGTTGGCAACGTATATTGCCATTGGAGCACTGAGGAAGCCTCTGGCGTTGTGCTTGTCAGCGAGGAGTTGCAGCTCCTTAGCTTTCTCAGTCCACCGTTGGTTCTTGATTTCCCTATTTCTTGTTTGTATCTCCGCCTTTGCTTTTTGATAAGTTCTCCTCTTTACTTTGCTGGTGATGTCGTTTTGCCAGGTGTGGAGAGCTTTCCTCATGATGAGGTCTTGGATGATGTGGCCATTCTCATCAAACCAGACTTGGTGTTTCCTGGTCTTGTACATTACGGTTTGAGATGATAGTTGTCTTCAGCTCTTTCCAGTTTTCCTCAACTCCATTAGAATGGACACTTTGGAGATTTTGGAGAAGACATTGTTGGAAGTTCGCTTGCATGCTTGGCTCTTGAAGCTGTTCAACATTGACTTTTTTTCCAAGTAGTTTCTTCATCTTCCGCTGCTTCTGGTGGAGTTTGATGGACATGGAGGAGTGGATGAGCTGGTCACCTGTTCAGCAGTTGTCTGCATTGATCATCACTTTGGTGATGAGGGCATCCTTTTGGCCTAGGGATCGGATGATAATGAAGTCAATCATGTCCCAGTGCTTGGATCGTGGATGTCTTCAGGAAGTATTGAGCTGGTCTATTTGGTAAAACAGTGTGGTTAGTGATGACAGTCTGGTGTTCTGTACGTTTGGCAAACAGGAGAGCCCCATTGGAGTTGTAGTTCCCAACTCCATCCTTTCCGATGGTTCCTTTCCAGAGTTGGGAGTCCTTTCCGACTCTGGCGTTGAAGTCCTCAAAGGAGGCTGACCTTATCCTCCTTAGGAATTGTCATAATATACACCAGTATATCATGGTGCAGACACACACTGATGGACACACAGTGGGACCAATCAACATACACAACACTGCAGCCAATCACCAGTGAGAGCACACACACTATAAAGACAGGGAGCATCAGAGTTCCCGCTCATTTGAGTTGCAGCTAGCTAGGAGGACAGAGCTCACAGCCTGCAACACAGACATTCACCATGTGCTGAGTGCATCGACTGGTTAGGACAAGGCAGAGGTCTTTAGTTAAAGCTAGTGTCGTATTAACCCACAGTCTAAGTATGTTTAAACAGTTAGTGATTCAATAAAATAGTGTTGCACTATTTCAAGAGTTGGTGACCTGTCTGTGATCCAGAACACCCAACACATCAGGAATGTTGGAGAGTATTGTGTCCAGGGAGTGGAAGCCTTCATGGACTCATCATCGGCATCAAGGGTTGGGCATAGGCATTCATGAACATTGCCTGCTGGTACTTGGCAAATTGTAGCCGTAAATAAGGCATTCGTTGATGCTGACAAAGAGCTCCGAAAGTTGGTTGACAAGTTCATTCTTGATGGCAAATCCAATCCCATGTGTTCTGAATTGATCCTCAGAGTGTCCTCTTCAGAAGAAGGTGTAACCATTGCCTTCTTCCTTCAGCAGCCCTTTACCTGCTCTTCGGGACTCTTGCAGGACAGCGACATCAATACTGAAATTCCTGAGTTCACAGTCAAAACAAGGGCAGTTCTTCATTCTGGTGATCGTTGTGCTTGTTATCCATGAGGGTTAGTACATTCCAGTTCCGAAATTCAGATTAACTTTGATTTTTCTGACCACAGGTAGTTGAGACTACTCGGTACAATTTCCAGCCAGGTTGGAGACTATCTTTAGGGCACCTTTTTTGCCCCTTCCCCATGAGGGGTGAGCAGAGTGGATCCAGAAGAAGGCTGCTCAATCATGAAGAAAGTTGGCGGAACGCTCTCCTGTTCCCCTTCCAAGAGCGAGACGGCTGAATCAAACTCCACTGCCTATGTGCCGGTCCGAAGGTAGGGACTTCCAGATCTGACAGTCCTGTCCCCATCACCTCTCACTGATCGTCACAAGACCTATTTGTGCCGGGGATGTGTTGGTTTTCTCTACGTAGACGCCTTGTACGGGGCTTCTTTTAACGTGGGAATTATTTGCACATCAGCAGGCACACGATACTTGACAGAGAGTAGGTCCAGTTCCAGTGGCAAGGGAACCTCGATGACTGGGGATCTTCCAACCACTGCAGTCTTCATCTGCCATCCTTCCACCAAATCTGCCATTGAAGACTTGTTTTGGATTGTGCTTTGGCTGATTCCTCCCTACCAACCTAACTGTCATGGGTCATCCTGCCAGATGTTAAAGTCCTGATGACATTGCTCAAGCCTCTCCACCATGATAAGGTGGCAGTCCACCAGTCTGCAGACTCTTTTGAAAACTTTCAGCTGATCGAAAAACTAGAATGGGATTTGTCATGCCTGATCATGCCTGGTGAACCTGATTTAATTTTTTAATGAGGCCACTGAAGTGTTGGATAGGGCAATGGAAGAGAGGCAATTCCAGGATTTGACACAGAGGCAGTGAAATTCAGCATAGTTACGATTGACCTGGTGAAAGACTGGGAAGTCACATATCCAAATTTGCTGATGACACAAAGATAGGGGGCATTCTAGGCATTCTAAGAAGCAAAAATTTATAAAGAGATATTGATAGATGAAATGAATGGTAAAAACTATAGCAGATAGATTCTAGTAGAGGTAAACATGAGGTTATCCACTTTGGACCTAAAACAGGCTGAAGCAGGTGACTTTTTAAATGACAAAAAGATAGAAATAGTGGCGATCCAAAGCGGCTTGCACATTCAGGTCCATAGATCGTTTAAGTACCATCGGCGCGATTTAACAAAAAATAAACAAGAGTCCCGGTTTGGGCGTGAATAGCGGGGTCGTTCTCGGAGCCTACATTGCCAAGAACGACCCAGCTATCTAAAGGGACTTTGTTTTATTTTTGGGCATCTGCAAGGAATGCCCCACCGAGGCCACACTTACCACACTTCCTTTTTTTTTCTTCCTTTTTTAGAGTACCCAATTATTATTTTTACAATTAAGGGGCAATTTAGCATGACCAATCCACCTAGCCTGCACATCTTTGGGTTGTGGGGGTGAAACCCACGCAGACACGGGGAGAATGTACAAACTCCACACGGACAGTGACCCAGGGCCAGGGTTCGAACCCGGGTCCTCAGCGCCGCAGTCCCAGTGCTAACCACTGCGCCACATGCCGACCATACTTACCACACTTCCTGGATGACGAGCTGAGCTTGTCTATGCAGGAAGAGATTGGAATGCCACTTTAAATGCCGCCCGATCTATCGACCCCTCAGCCACCACACCGCCACCTCCAGACCTCCCAACTTACCTCTTAAGGGGTCCTTGAACCCCCCCCCCCTCACCCCACCTCGTGAGCTCAAGGCACCCGCAGGTCTGATTACTAGCACGGGCAACCTGACAGCCAGGTAGTGCCCGGGTGGTACTGGGAGGGTGCCATGGTGACAGTGCCAAGGTGCCAGGCTAGCAGTGCCAAGGTGCCCGGCTGTCAGCTGGCGTGCCCCCGATAACCTGGGAGACTCCCCTGGGTACTGTTACATATTGTCCACGTTTGTGTGGACTGGTGCTAAACGGCGCCATGGCGAGGTCTGCTGGGCGTGAGCGTTCGGCCCTGGGCCTCGGGATAATCAGGTGCAGATATATTTAAATGAGCTTAATGGCTCATTTCATTATGTTAATCTGGATCACGCTCAGTGAGAGCTAGATCCAGATCACGACATCTGGCTAGATCTCATGAGGCGTTCCGAATGTCGCAAATTTGCAAGAGGTTTCTCACGGGTTTTATCAGCCTTGTCGCGTCACTGAGTCGGGCTATACGAGGCCATTCGATCACGCCCCATGAATGGATACAGACAATAATGAACAATAGTAATGGAATGCTGGCCTTTATATCGAAAGGATTGGAACACAAAGGGGAATTCATGCTTTAGCTAAACAAAGAACTGGTTAGACCACACCTGGAACACAGTTGTTATACCTTAGGAAGGATATGGGCAATACGTTGGTGCAGTGGTTTGAACTGCTGCCTCACAGTGCCGAGGACCCGGGTTTGATCCCGGCTCCGGGTTACTGTCCGCGTGGAGTTTGCACATTCTCCCCGTGTCTACGTGGATCTCACCGCCACAACATGGATTGGTCATGCTAAATTGCCCCTTAGTTGGGAAAAAAAGAATTGGGTACTCTAAATTTTTTGTTAAATACCTTAGGAAGGATAGACTGTCCTACAATATAGTGTTGAATGATATCTGGACTCCAAGGGTTAAATTACAAGCTCAGACAGCATACGTCCGGAATGTATTCCCTAGAATTTTAATGGTTAAGGTGTGATTCGGTCTGTGTTTTCAAGATATGAAGGGGACTGTATATGGTAGATGGAGAAAAATGATTTTCACTCATTGTGGAATCGAGGTCTAGGGATCATCTAAGCCAGGGATTTTCAATGTGTGGGTTGTCGTCAGCTGTCAGAGGGTCGCTGAGTTAAGGACCAAGCTGTCTGTATGACAGGCTCAGCACCAGATTTCTGAGTCCTTCTTGTGTAAAATCACAAGATTTTCCTATCATTGGATAGCGCTGATCACCTGATCAGACCTGGAGAGAATTTAAGGTAATATTTTAATCAATTTCATGGGGCGGGATTCTCCGCAAACTGGCGGGGTGGGCAACTCTGGCGCCGAGGAGTGGCGTGAACCACTCCGGCGTCAGGCCGCACCGAAGGTGCAGAATCCTCCGCACCTTCAGGGGCTAGGCCGGCGCTGGAGTGGTTTGTGCCTCTCTGGCCGCCGCGGAAGGGGCTTGGCGCCACGCCAATCAGCGCCGAAGGGCCTCCGCTGGCCGGCGCGAGTTGGCGCATGCGCAGGAGCGCCAGCGTGTGCTTGCGTGATCCCAGCGCATGCGCAGGGGGGTTCACCTCTGCGTCGGCTATCGCGGACTGTTACAGTGGCCTACGCGGAGGAAATGAAATCCTAGAAATCCTAGAATTTACAGTGCAGAAGGAGGCCATTCAGCTCATCAAGTCTGCACCGGCTCTTGGAAAGAGCACCCTACCCAAGGTCAACACCTCCACCCTATCCCTACAACCCAGTAACTCCACCCAACACAAAGGGCAATTTATCACGGCCAATCCACCTAATAGGAGGAATAGAGTGCCCTCAAGGCACAGGACCACCCGTAGATCGGTGGGCTCCGATCGCGGGCCAGGCCACCGTGGGGGCACCTTGATCCCCCCGGAGGCCGTCCGCGGAGCCAGGTTCCGCCGGTAAGTACCTGTTGTAATTTACGCCGGCGGGACCGGCCGTAAACGGGCGGCCACTTGGCCCATCGCGGGCCGGAGAATCGCCGGGGGGGGGGAGCCGCTGCTGCCGACCGGCGCGGCGCGATTCCCACCCCCGTCAAATCCCCGGTGCCGGAGAATTCGGCAGCCGGCGGGGGCGGGAATTTTGATTTAAATCGATTTCTTTGCTGCATTGATCTCGCTTTCTCAGTTGAGCGGGACTGGTGTTTGTCAACTGAAATTATGGGCGGGACCCCGGCGGGAGGGTCGGAGAATCCAGCCCATGGGCGGGACCCTAGCGGGGGGGGGGGTCGTAGAATCCCGCCCATAGGCGGGACCCCGGCGGTGGGGGGGGGGGGGGTTGGAGAATCCAGCCCATGGGCGGGACCCCGGCGGTGGGGGTCGGAGAATCCCGCCCATGAGCGGGACCCCGGCCGGGGGGGGGGTCGGAGAATCCAGCCCATGGGCGGGACCCCGGCGGGGGTGGTCGGCGAATCCAGCCCATGGGCGGGACCCTAGCGGGGGGGTCAGAGAATCCCACCCATGGGCGGGACCCCGGCGGGCAGGTCGGAGAATCCAGCCCATGGGCGGGACCCCGGCCGGGGGGGGGTCGGAGAATCCAGCCCATGGGCGGGACCCCGGCGGGGGTGGTCGGCGAATCCAGCCCATGGGCGGGACCCTAGCGGGGGGGGTCAGAGAATCCCACCCATGGGCGGGACCCCGGCGGGCAGGTCGGAGAATCCAGCCCCTGATTTCAGTTGAAAAACAGCTGTCCCGCTCAACTGAGAAAGCGAGATCAATGCAGCAAAGAAATGGATTTAAATCGAAATTGCTGACCTGAATTGGTTGCTGAGCTATTTTGTTGGAGGATTTTGCTTTGCAAATACCTCCATAGCTTTCCTCATGGCCAAGCAAGAAGTTTATTTGCTGTGTTTTCATGTTGCTGACATCATTATGCGAAGTCATTGTGCCAGGATTTTGGGTTTGAATCCTGTCACAAATGTGGTTGTGATGGCTTGTGACTCCAGCTGTCACCTGACATACCAGGGAATAACCTCATAATTGCCCCAGTAATATAGCTGTTGATTCCTAAAACACTTTCACTCGGGCTGACTTGGTCACACTCAACTTTAAAACACCAGAGAGTGCCTTCAAATCCCACTCTCGATTTTGTGTGCAACAAACAAGGCTGACACTTCAGTACAGTACTGAGGGAGTGCTGCACTGTCAGAGGGTCAGCACTGAGGGAGTGCTGCACTGTCAGAAGGTCAGTACTGAGGGAGTGCTGCACTGTCAGAGAGTCAGTACTGAGGGAATGCTGCACTGTCAGAGATTCAGTACTGAGGGAGTGCTGTACTGTCAGAAAGTCAGTACTGAGGGAGTGCTGCACTGTCAGAGGGTCAGTACCGAGGGAGTGCTGTACTGTCAGAAGGTCAGTACTGAGGGAGTGCTGCACAGTCAGAGGGGCAGTACTGAGGGAATACTGCACTGTCCGAGGGTCAGTACTGAAGGAATGCTGGACTGTCAGAGGATCAGTACTGAGGGAATACTGCACTGTCCGAGGGTCAGTACTGAAGGAGTGCTGGACTGTCAGAGGATCAGTACTCAGGGAGTGCAGCACTGTCAGAGGGTCAGTAATGAGGGAGTGCTGCACTGTCAGAGGATCAGTACTCAGGGAGTGCTCCACTATCAGAGGGTCAGTACTCCGGGAGTGCTGCACTGTCAGAGGGTCAGGACTGAGGGAGTGCTCCACTATCAGAGGGTCAGTACTGAGGGAGTGCTGCACTGTCAGAGGGTCAGTACTGAGGGAGTGCTGCACTGTTAGAGGGTCAGTACTGAGGGCGTGCTGTACTGTCAGAAGGTCAGTACTGAGGGAGTGCTGCACTGTCAGAGGGTCAGTACTGAGGGAGTGCTGCACTGTCAGAGGGTCAGTACTGTGGGAGTGCTGCACTGTCAGAAGGTCAGTACTGAGGGAGTGCTGCACTGTCAGAGGGTCAGTACTGAGGGAGTGCTGTACAGTCAGAAGGTCAGTACTGAGGGAGTGCTGCACTGTCTGAGAGTCAGTACTGAGGGAATGCAGCACTGTCAGAGAGTCAGTACTGAGGGAGTGCTGTACTGTCAGAAAGTCAGTACTGAGGGAGTGCTGCACTGTCAGAGGGTCAGTACTGAGGGAGTGCTGTACTGTCAGAAGGTCAGTACTGAGGGAGTGCTGCACAGTCAGAGGGTCAGTACTGAGGGAATACTGCACTGTCCGAGGGTCAGTACTGAAGGAGTGCTGGACTGTCAGAGGATCAGTACTCAGGGAGTGCAGCACTGTCAGAGGGTCAGTAATGAGGGAGTGCTGCACTGTCAGAGGATCAGTACTCCGGGAGTGCTGCACTGTCAGAGGGTCAGGACTGAGGGAGTGCTCCACTATCAGAGGGTCAGTACTGAGGGAGTGCTGCACTGTCAGAGGGTCAGTACTGAGGGACTGCTCCACTATCAGAGGGTCAGTACTGAGGGAGTGCTGCACTGTCAGAGGGTCAGTACTGAGGGAGTGCTGTACTGTCAGAAGGTCAGTACTGTGGGAGTGCTGCACTGTCAGAGGGTCAGTACTGAGGGAGTGTCCACTATCAGAGGGTCAGTACTGAGGGAGTGCTGCACTGTCAGAGGGTCAGTACTGAGGGAGTGCTGCACTGTCAGAGGGTCAGTACTGAGGGAGTGCTGCACTGTCAGAGGGTCAGTACTGAGGGAGTGCTGTACTGTCAGAAGGTCAGTACTGAGGGAGTGCTGCACTGTCAGAGGGTCAGTACTGAGGGAGTGCTGTACTGTCAGAAGGTCAGTACTGAGGGAGTGCTGCACAGTCAGAGGGTCAGTACTGAGGGAATACTGCACTGTCCGAGGGTCAGTACTGAAGGAGTGCTGGACTGTCAGAGGATCAGTACTCAGGGAGTGCAGCACTGTCAGAGGGTCAGTAATGAGGGAGTGCTGCATTGTCAGAGGATCAGTACTCCGGGAGTGCTGCACTGTCAGAGGGTCAGGACTGAGGGAGTGCTCCACTATCAGAGGGTCAGTACTGAGGGAGTGCTGCACTGTCAGAGGGTCAGTACTGAGGGACTGCTCCACTATCAGAGGGTCAGTACTGAGGGAGTGCTGCACTGTCAGAGGGTCAGTACTGAGGGAGTGCTGTACTGTCAGAAGGTCAGTACTGTGGGAGTGCTGCACTGTCAGAGGGTCAGTACTGAGGGAGTGTCCACTATCAGAGGGTCAGTACTGAGGGAGTGCTGCACTGTCAGAGGGTCAGTACTGAGGGAGTGCTGCACAGTCAGAGGGTCAGTACTGAGGGAGTGCTGCACTGTCAGAGGGTCAGTACTGAGGGAATGCTGCACTGTCAGAGGGTCAGTACTGAGGGAGTGCTGCACAGTCAGAGGGTCAGTACTGAGGGAGTGCTGCACTGTCAGAGGGTCAGTACTGAGGGAGTGCTGCACAGTCAGAGGGTCAGTACTGAGGGAGTGCTGCACTATTGGAAGTGCTGTCCTTCAAAAGGGATGATATGCCAAGGCTCCATCCACCTTTTCATTCTTTCACAAGTGATCCCATGGCATTGTGTTGAAGACACATGAGCAGTGTGGTTATTACCGCGAGCACTGGCTGACATTTATCGGGGGAACGCATTTATCCGGGGAATGGACAGGATACTTTAATGAATCGAATCCCTCCAGTGCAGATGGAGGCCATTCGGTCCACAGAATCTGACCCTCTGAAAAAACACCCCACCCAGGCCCACTCGGGCCCCACCCAGGCAATTTTAGCATGGCCGATCCACTGAACCTGCACATCTTTGGACTGTGGGAGGAAACCGGAGCAGACACGAGGAGGACGTGCAAACTTAACACAAACAATCAACCAAGACCAGAAATGGGCCCTGGTCCCTTGGGCTGTGAGGTAGCAGTGCTCACCACTGTGCCACCCTCTGCAGCTTTTACTGGGAGCTGAGTTGTGTGTGCAATTCTAGTTCAGGACCCGAGAGTGTCAGTAACAATGATAATAATAATCTTTAATGTCACAACTAGGCTTACATTAACACTGAAATGAAGTTACTGTGAAAAGCCCCTAGTGTACCTGTTCGGGTACACCGAGGGAGAATTCAGAATGTCCAAATTACCTAACAGCATGTCATTCGGGACTTGTGGGAGGAAACGGGAGCACCCGGAGGAAACCCACGCAGATACGGGGAGAATGTGCAGACTCCACACAGACAGTGACCCAAGCTGGGAATCGAACCTGGGACCCTGGCACTGTGGAGCAATAGTGCAAACCACTGTGATACCGTGCCGCCCCAGTGAGAGGATAACAGTTTCAGCAAAACGATGATACCTCATTTCTGTTCCCTCTAGATTTTGTTTTTCCTTCTGAAGAGGGGTTGGAGGAATTAACTTTAACAGGAACATGGACAGACTGGGTGAGAATTTGAAAACCTGTTCAGTCCAGGATTAGGAAGATTGGAATGTAGGAACAGAAATAAACTATTCTTCGTGGGGCGGGATTCTCCCCTACCCGGCGGGGCAGGCCGTACCAGCGCCGAGGAGTGGCGTGAACCACTCCGGCGTCGGGCCGCCCGGTATGTGCGGAATCCTCCGCATCTTCAGGGGCTAGGCCAGCGCCGGCGGGGTTGGCGCCACGCCAGCCACCGCGGAAGGGCCTCCACTGGCCAGCGTGAGTTGGCGCATGCGTGGGAGCGCCAGCGTCTGCTGGCGTCGTCCCAGTGCATAAGCAGGGGGGGTTGTTCTCCGCGTCGGCCATGTCAGAGGTTGACAGCAGCCGGCGCGGAGGGAAAGAGTGCCCCCCTGGCACACGCCCGCCCGCAGATCGGTGGGCCTCGATCGCGGGCCAGGCCACCGTGGGGGCACCCCCCGGGGCCAGATCCCCCCACGGACTCTGTAAGCCACCTGCAGAGCCAGGTCCCGCCGGTATGGGCCTGGTTTGATTTACGCCGGCGGGACTGGCTGAAAGCAGGTGGCCACTTGGCACATCGCAGGCCGGAGAATCGCTCGCGGCCGCCGACCGGTGCGGCGCGATTCCCGCCCCCACCAAAACCCTGGTGCCAGAGAATTCGGCATCCGGTGTCGGGGTGGCGGGCCGAGAGTCACACCGCCCCCCGGCGATTCTCCGACCCGGCGGGGGGTCGGAGAATCCCGTCCCTCCCTCCATGTCTGTTCTGCCATTTAATGAGATCATGACTGGTCTGCATTTTCACTCCATCTGCCCATCTTTGTTTTATAATCTTTAAAACACTTACTAAACAAAGTTATCTGTTTCAATTTGGAAAGTTCCTGTTGACTCCCAGCTTAAACAGTTTTTTGAGGGATAGAGTTCAATATTTCCACCATTTTCTAAACTAGAATAGCAGGGGGGTGGGAACCTAAGCAGGGTGATAAGGGGAAGAGAAATACGGACAGTTATTGTTTGTTAGTTATTATTTGTTATTTACAGCACAGAAGGAGGCCATTTGGCCTATCGTGTCTGCACTGGCTCCCAAAAGAGCAACCTAGTTAGTCCCATTCCCCAACCCTATCTCCGTAGTCCTCTAAGGTAATCACTTTCAAATATATATTGAGCTCTCTTTTGAAACTCCTATGGAATCCGCCTCCACCTCCCTCCCAGACAGCACATTCCAAACCCAACAACTCTGAGTAAAGAAGTTTCTCCTCATCTCACTCCTAGCTCTCTTGCTGACCATCTTGAAATTGCGACCCCTAGTCACTGACATACCAACTAGTGGAAACAGAATATCCTTCTTTACCCTGTCAAACAGTGAGGTCGCCTTTTAATCTTCTCTGCTCCAAGGAGAACAAGCCCAATTTCTCCAATGTTTTCTTGTATCTAAAATTCCTCATTCGTGGTAGCATTCAAGTAATTCTTCTCTGCACTCGCTCCAGGGCTTTAACATCCCTTCTTAAATAAGGTGCCAGAACTGAACAAGATATTCCAAACGCGGTCTGACCAATGATTTGCAGAGGTGTAGCATCACTTTCTTGCTTTTAAACTCTATGCCTCTATTTATAAACCCAAGGATGCTACAAGCCTTCTTAACAACTGTTTCAACTTGCCTGGGCACCTTCAGAGAATTATGCACTTGAACCCGAGGTCCCTCTGTTCCAGTACTCCCCTCCCCTCAAAGTTGTACCATTGAGCCTATATTGTTTCCCCATATTTCTTCTACCAAAGTACATTACCTCACATTTCGCTGCATTGAAGTTCATCTTCCAGGTGTCTGCCCATTTGGCCAACTTGTCAATGGGCGGGATTCTCCGACCCCCCACCGTGTTGGCGAATCGCTGGTGGGGGGGTGGGGGGGCGTGAATCCTGCCCCACTTCTCCAATGCCGGTTGCCGAATTCTCCAACGCCGGTTTTCGGGCAGGGGCGAGTATCGCGCCGCGCCAGTCGGAGGCTGTTGGCACCGCCCCCCCCCCCCGGCAATTCTCCAGGCCCCGATGGGCTGAGCGGCAACCCGTTTACGGCCAGTCCCGCCGGTGTGAAATAGACATGGTCCATCCCGGCGGGACCTGGCTTTGAGGGTGGCTAGCGGGGTCCTTGGGGGGGGGGGGGCCGGGGTGATCTGGCCCTTGGGGGGGGGGGAAGGGGGGAGGGGGGGGAGGAGTCCATACAGTGGCCTGGCCCGCGTGTGGGGCCCACTGATCTGAAGGCGGGGCCTGTGCCACTGTGCCATGGGGGCACTCTTTCTCTCCGCGTCGGCCTCTGTAAGGCTACGCCATGGCCGGCGCGGAGAAGAAACCCCCTGCGCATGCACAGGAAACATGCCGATGGTTCTGCGCATGCGCCAGAACACGGCGGCAGTTCTGCGCATGCGCCAACTCGCGGCGGCCCTTCGGCACCGGTTGGCACGGCGCCAACCCCTCCGCCGCCGGCCTAGCCCCCTGAAGTACGGAGGATTACGCAACTTCCCGGCGGCCCGACGCCGTAGTGGTTCGCGCCGCTCTTGGAGCCGGCGTCGGGCCATCCCGCCAAGTGCGGGAGAATCCCGCCCAATGACTCTCTGAAGTCGCTCAGCACCATCCTGACAATTCATTATTCCCCAACTTAGTATCATCTGCAGATGATTCAATAAAAATCTGAAATTAAAGTCTCGTGATGACCATGAAACCATTATCCAATGTATTTTAGAGAAGTAGATCTGCTATCCTTATCTGCTCTGGCCTACATGTGAGTCCAGAGTCATTGACCAATAGCAACGTGACTGGCTCTTAATTGTCCTTTGAAATAGCCTAGCAAGCCCCACTCAGTTGTATCAAAACCACTAAAAAGTCAATAAAATGTCAATGAAACCCTGAAAAGTCCTTCTTATTACCATCTGCCTCACAGGCTAGTCGAGCAACAGCCAGACAGTCATACCTTACAGATAATGTCCCAGACAGCACCACCACTATCCCTGGGTATGCCCTGTCCCCCAGGCAGGACAAACCCAGCAGAGGTGGTGGCACAGTGATGAATAAGTACTCCTCCATGTTGAACACCATTTGAGGGTGGCAGAATGTACTCCAGGTGGGGATTTCAATGTCCATCACCAAAAGTGGCTCAATAGCTGCACTGCTGCTTGAGTCTTTAAAGAAATAGCTGCTAGACTGGGTCTGCAGCAGGTAGTGAGGGAATCAATAAGAGGGAAAAACATACTTGACCTGATCCTCACCAACCTGTAATCACAGATGTAGATGTATCTGTCCATTACAGTATTTGTAGGAGTGCCCACCGCACAGTCATTGTGGAGACAAAGTGCCATCTTCACATTGAGGATACCCTCCACTGTGTGGTGTAGCACCAGCGCCGTGCTTAATGGGACAGATTTTGAACAGATCTAGCAACACAAAAACTGTGGGCCATCAGCAGCAGTAGAATTGTATTCAATCAAAATCTGTAACATCATGGACAGGCATATCCCCCACTCTGCCATTGCCATCAAGTCAGGGGATCAACCGTTGTTCAATGATGAGTGCAGGAGGGCCTGCCAGGAGCAACACCAGGCATACCTAAAAATGTGGTGTCAATCTGTGAGGCTACAACGCAGATCTGTAAAGGATCAGATCTAAGCTCTGCAGTCCTGCTGTATTCAGTCATGAATGGTGGTGACAATTAAATAGCTCACTGGAGGAGTGGGCACCACAAATATCCCCATTCTCAATGATGAGGGAGCCCAGCACATCAGTGCAAAAAAACAAGGCTGAAGCATTCACAACAATCTTCAGCCTGCAGTGCCAAGTGGATGGTCCATCTTGGCCACCACTGGAGGTCTCCATCCGGTCTCCAGCCAATTATATTCACTCCACATGATATCAAGAAATAGCAGAAGACTAGATGTTGCAAAGGTACTGGGCATTGACAATATTCTGGCAATAGTAATAAGGACTTGTGCTCCAGAACTCACCCCATGAAATTCAATGGCATTACTGTTACTGAATCCGCCACTATCAACATTCTGGGGCCTACCATTCACAAGAAACTGAACTGGACTTGCCATATAAGTAGCTATTAGCACCGCGTTTTCCTGGGTTTCCGTGGCTATGGCTCATCTTTCATTCTCACTCCACAGTATAAATATTTCCCACTTTCTCTGTCTTTAGCTTTGACAAAGGGTCACCTGGACTCAAAACGTCGGCTCTTTTCCCTCCCTACAGATGCTGCCAGACCTGCTGAGATTTTCCAGCATTTTCTTTTTGGTTTCAGATTCCAGCATCCGCAGTAATTTGCTTTTATCCTTTTTTGTCATATAAGTATTGTGGCTACCGACAGGTTAGGGCAGCACGGTAGCATTGTGGATAGCACAATTGCTTCACAGCTCCAGGGTCCCAGGTTCGATTCCGGCTTGGGTCACTGTCTGCACATCCTCCCCGTGTATGCGCGGGTTTCCTCCAGGTGCTCCGGTTTCCTCCCACAGTTCAAAGATGTGCAGGTTAGGTGGATTGGCCATGATAAATTGCCCTTAGTGTCCAAAATTGCCCTTAGTGTTGGGTGGGGTTACTGGGTTATGGGGATAGGGTGGAGGTGTTGACCTTGGGCAGGGTGCTCTTTCCAAGAGCCGGTGCAGACTCGATGGGCCGAATGGCCCCCTTCTGCACTGTAAATTCTATGATAAATCTATGTTAGAGGCTCAGAATGCTGTGGCAAATAACTCACTTCCTGACTTTCCAAAGCCTGAACAACATCTACAAGACACAAGTCAGGAGAATAATGAGATACTCTCTACTTGCCTGGACATGTGCAGTTCCAACAACACTCAAGAACTTGACACCATCCAGGACAAAGCAGCTCACTTGATTGGCAACCCACTCTGTAAATATTCACCCCATGCATCACCGGCGAACTCTGGCAACCATCTACAAGATGCACAGCAGGAACTCACCAAGGCTTCTCAGGCAGCAGCTTCCAAACCCATGGCCACTACCATGTAGAAAGACAGGTGTGGCAGATACTGGAGAACACCACCAACTGGGAGTTGCCCTCCAAGTTACAAACACTCCTGAATTGGAAATATATCGCCATTCCTTCACTGTCACTGATTCAAATTCCTGGAACTCCCTCCTTCACAGTTCTATGGATGGCCTACACCACACCCCCAAAATGAATTTTAAAGAAAAACTCCTATCCAAAGGAGTACTCTAGCTATCCAAACGCTTCCACCAATCTCAGACTTCTTCTTACCTGTTCTGAGCTGCAGACTCCGGATTCTACACTCCTGTTCATCCAAGATCTCACTTCAGTGGGGTAAGCTCATGATTTAAATGGACAGCTGCCTCCGTGAATCCCACAGGAAAAATTGCCAGGACTCCAGTCCCAACGTCCGTGAAGATGGGAAATAGCAGTTTCGGAGTGGGGGGACTTTGAACTGGACTCCATTTCCATGATTTTTGCCACGATGGAGAGGCACTCTTGTTTATAAAATGTGGGCCTGAAGCATCAGGCTGTGCTCATACCTGGTCCCACATAATCACGTTGTTTGATGAGACTGCAGCAGAAAGGAGAAGAGTATCTGACAGGGTACCGTTCTTGCTCAGCAGAAACAAGGGAGGAAAGTTGATACGAACTCTGACCATAATAGTGCAAATAAAACAAAGAAACCCCAATATGTTGCAAGAGGAGGCGAAACTCAAACCTGAACGTGAGAAGATTTAATGGATGATGAATTAAATGTAACAATCGTTTAGAATGATCCAAATATATGTTGAAATTTGGTGCTGCATTTTTTGCATTGGTTAAAATTGATTTGAAAAATTTGACAATATAGATTTCCCCATTAAGGCGTTGAGAGCATTTTCTGAAGCAATGTCATATTTCAGTACAACTTTCCCAAATTGAGGCTTAGCACAATATACTATAAGCTACATGCATGATGACTTCCTCCAAGAGCTGGGTGATTCCTTGTGGCAGAAGAATAGCTGACTATTGATCATTGCAAATTATTCTGCTGATATTTTTCTGTATGAAAAAGTTTCTGGTTTTCAAAGAGTTTGGGCAGTGATTCTGCGACTCAACTTAGATCCGTATTTGGAGTGCCTTAATACTTATAGTTCTAGCAGTCTCAATTTGATCAGTGAGTTGCCTGATACAGGCAGAAGCATATCACTGAACTTAAGAGTCTGTAAACAGGTTACTGACAAATCCACACAGATGTTTGCGTGTTGCGGTCAGGATTTCATGTGGCTTCAGGGAGCAGGCCCGGAGCCACAGGGGCCAAAAGGTTGGAAGGGAGATCAGTGGGTGCTACGTCGGTCACCTTCCCACAACCACTAGCATTTTATCAGCAGGGGGCTCTGTGCCGGACAGTTCTCCTGCCCAGAGGCCAACTCAGGACCTTAAGCAACCATTTGAGGAACACGTCAGTGCCTCTGCCTGCAATTGTTGGTAATTTACCAGTAGCAGGTGAGCTTTCCACCCACAAGGACATTGCCGGTATCCCCTGATGGCCTTGTGGGTTTGGTCTGGGATGCGGGGGGGGGGGGGGGAGGCCTCCTGCTCAGGCTCCCTGTGGCCCATGGAAGACCACCCCTGCGGTAACATTCACCTGCCCTCACCAACCACCCCCTCCCTTGTTGGGGCGTGCCTGACTGGCCCCTTCAAACCTGATTCCACTCATCTCGGTTCCAGGCTGGCCTCCGTGATTCTGGAGACTTCTACGGTACAGAAGTGTCCTGGTACATGGATCACAAGAAGTTAGTATGCACATACAAGTGAGTAGGAAGGCAAATAAAATGTTGCCATTTATTGCAAGCGGAATAGATGTAAGAGTAGGGAAGTGTTCCTACAGTTGTACATTGCTGAGATCAAATTTGGCAGTACTCAATTCACTTTTGGACTCCTTACTTAGAAAAGATGTAATTGCATTCAGATAAATATATGGAAGGTTCACTCGGCTGATTCCTGGAAATTTATGGGGTTATTCTTTAGAGGAAAGGTTGAGCAGGTTGTACCTATTCTCATTGCAGTATAGAAGAATGAGAGGTGATCATATTGGAACAGATAAGATCTTGAGGAGACTTACCAGGATAGATGCTGAAAGGCTGTTTCCCCTTATGAGAAAGACTAGAACAAAGAAACACCGTTTAAAAATAAGGGGATCTCGCATTTAAGACAGGAATGCGGAGAATTTTTTTCTCTCAGAGAGTCATTAGTCTGTGGAATTATTTTTTCCAGAGAGCAGTGGAGGCATTGTCATTTTATATTCTTAAGGCTGAGTTAGATAGATTCTTAATTGACAATCAATGCATATAGGGTGTCGTGAGGAGAGTAAAGCTGAACCGCTTATCAAATGGTGGGGCAGGCTTGAGGGGCCAAATGGCCTAATTCCTACTCCTATGCTTCTTGTGTTACAGTGGCTAGGTTAATGTACCTTGACTCCATAAAGTTTCTCCACCATCTTTAAGATTCAATTCAGGGGCAGGATGGATTACACACTGCTTGTCTGGGTGGCCATCGTGACAACAACATCTACCACCATCCATGTCAGAGCACACTTGATTGGCCTGCCTGCCACTGGACTCTAAAAATCCACCCCTGAGGGCAGCACGGTGGTGCAGTGGTTAGCACTGCTGCCTCATGGCGCCGAGGTCACAGGTTCGATCCCGGCTCTGGGTCACTATCCGTGTGGAATTTCGCCCCCACAAGCCAAAGATTTTTTCTTTTATTAAAATTTAGAGTACCCAATTAATTTTTTCCAATTAAGGGGCAATTTAGCATGGCCGATCCACCTACCCTGCACATCTTTGGCTTGTGGGGGGCAGCACGGTGGCGTAAGTGGTTAGCATTGCTGCCTCACGACGCCGAGGTCCCAGGTTCGACCCCGGCTAATTTCGCCCCATTAATATCTACCTGAGCAGAGAGAAGAGACCTTAGTTTGGTGATAATGTAACTGAGTTGTTACTGAACTAGTAATCCAGAGCACTGTTAACAAACTGCTGCCAATGGCACGTTTATGAATTTTAATTTATTTTTTCTCTAAAAATAAGCTGGTGTCAGCAAATGTGTAGGTTTACCATCACCGGGGACTGGACCTATTTTGAGCATCATGTCTATGGTAAAGAGCTGATCGTGTATTTCCTATATTGTCCTGTTCTCGATGTTCATCGGAGGGGTTGGAGATGGCCTTTCCGATCAAGTCACCCCCCCCCTCCCCCCCCACCCCCCACCAGCCGAGGGTTAGGCTGTGGACCGCCTGGGTGTTGGTGAGATAGCATGGTGGAGGTAATGGTGTTTCGTATTTCAATCGTCGGAATCCTTGAAAGATCCTCGAGATTGTTCGCTGATCCTGCTTTATCCTTGGCTTTTGCTTTCTTCGTGCCTCCGAGAAGGTGTCTTTATCCTGAACACTGCCCTGCAATTCAGTAGTTATCTTGAACATTACTCGCTGTTGATCATGTTGCTGTTTGCTTGATGCTGTCTTTTTTCTGACAGTGGAATGTGTAAGGTGGGTGCGATGACCTGTACTGCACATTACCCTGATTCCACAAGTTTACGTTTAGTCGAATATGGAAAATGGGATTTGTGCATAGTTTTAATCTTAAAAGTGATCATGTCTCATGGTGTCTTATAATCCTGGTGGTTAAAGGAAAAGGGTGTTCTTTGTCTTCACCTTCCTGTCTCATTTAGTCGGAGATGGAAATGGGGGATGGGTGAGATGTTGGGGTTGGTAGGGTTAGTTCGTCCTCACTGTGATTGAGGAGAGTCCCCCCCAGTTAGAGCTAATCAATGTCCCTGAGGGAGGAATCTGTCCTTCCTTTCCTGATCCGAGCTTATGTTTAACCCTGGACCCACACCAACATGGTTGATGCTGAAATGGCCAAGCAAAACCACTCCGTTGAATCATACAAACAACCAGAAAGAAATTCAGTTCAAGAAAAAGGCTCACCATTACCTTCTCAGGGCAACTAGAGATGGGTAGTACATAGCGGCCTTGACTGCAATGCCCACACCCTGATAATGAATATTAAAAAAGATAAAGGTTTGATTGCCTTCCTTGGTAGGTGCCCATTTTTAGGTTGGTATCTGATCTTCCTCCAGTCTTAAATAAAATCAAATTATCTTGCAACTCCATTCATTTGGTCCTGCAATCCTGTTTTGTTATTTTATTTTCATTGCTTCACGGAAATTAATGGGTAGTTTTATCTTTTAAGCACAAAGAAACAACTTTGAATTATCAGGAGTTAACCGATCCCCTTGAGGCGGTTGATTTGTTGATCCTTTTGGTCCAATGCCAACTCTTTCTACTCATCGCAGCAGCACAGTTTATTCCTATTTTTGATTTTGATTCCAACCTTCAGAATTTTCAACATTTACGTCTGAGTGCAACTTCTGAGTTTACCTAAATCCCAGAGCAGGGATAATTCCTCATATTATCGATTTTTCTTTGACTTTGCAGCCAAAAACCTTAGTCTTGACAAAATTTACTGCAATCAGTAATCCAATTCCCTTTATTGCTAATTAATCCAAAGCTTGATACAACATAGGTCATATATCTTCTTTAAATGCATTTCTTTAAGCAGAGAGGCCCGCAAAAGGCAGACCCCTTCATCTAAAACTAATTTGCTCAGTGCGTGTCAGTGATGGTTTATTTGATGGATCGTAAATACCCCTTCACGTTGGGATAATGTGACAGCTCCTGAAGGGGGTGAGCCAATCTGGCATTGTAGGTTGTCTGATGTACTGATAGCTCACCCGCTGTGTCCTTACAGGAGCTCTGCCGTTTGGTTATTCAGAACACATAGCTGGGTGTATAAATTGAGAGATGTGCAATGTACTAGAACTGCTCCAGATCAAATTCATTTAAGAAGCATCTGGAGGTTGTGCTGGAATGTCTGTTGTGTACTTTCTTAATGGGTCAGCTAGGATAAATTAAAGAACGTTCCTTGTCTGTACCCAAATTTTAATGAGTGAGGCTGTCCAAGGAACTAAATCTGCGTTTTTTTAAAAAACTCTCGAAAATGTCTTCCTCCAAACAACGTCAGCCACATCAAGCAGTTTACAGTTAGAGAAATGGAAGGTAATTAGCTTTAGTCTTAAAGGGACCATAGACACTTATTTCTGTTAGAGAGAGACAACTGATCACGTAGCTTGAGGGGTATCACTCCGCATCAAGCATGTGGCAAGCCTCCATGAACTACCATAACTGTTGGAGGGATTGGACCCATACCGTTGGCATAGTTCTGCCCTAGCCAATTTTTTAAAAATTGTCCATGGAATGTGGGCATCGCTGGCTGGGCCAGCATTTTTATTGTCTATCCCTGAGGGCATTTAAGAGTCAACCACATTGCTGTGGATCCGGAGGCACATATAGTTCAGACCAGGTAAGGATGCCAGATTTCCTTCCTTAAAGGACGTTACTGAACAAGATGGGTTTTTAACAACAATCGACAATGGCTTCCTGATTACCTTTTTAATTCCAGATTGTCATGGCGGGATTCAAACCCAGGTTTGCAGAGCATGATGCTGTGTCTCTGAATTACTAGTCCAGCGATAATACCACTACGCCACTGCCACTCAGCTAATCAACCCCATAATTAGAGATTACAATTTAGAAATTCCAGAATGAGCCTCAAGGTGGTTTGAGATCAGGCCTTGGGCCTGGTGGAAGAGTGAGGAATGATGGTTTGCTGCAGAGAATCAGCTCAGGACAGGTAGCTGAAGTGATCAGCAGAGAGGGGTAGAGGCAGTTGGCAGCAGCTTGTGGCGATTGTTTGTCAGATTGGGGGGATCAGGATTCCTCCCTGCTGTGCTCCTCAGGAACTGATTAAGTCTGACTCCTGTCTTTCTGTCGACAGCGCACTCACACTCATCCTTATGATGGATTCTGCATCGGGGGCTGTTGATCTGGATGGCCTGGAGTGAGCGTCGTCTCCTTGGTGGCTGACTCCAGGATGGGTTCTAGCACTCCTCCTTGAGGGCCCTGGGTGACTCCATCGGATGGACGGGCAGCTGGAGTGAGCTCCAGAAGCCTCTGAGTCATCTAGCACTGCCAGTCCTGAAGGTTCCCCATTATCTGCAGCATAATGTCAATGCCCTCAGTGATGGTCCTCAGTGACTGGGTGATGCTCTGGTGTCCTTTAGCAATGTCCACCTGCGTGTAGGACATGTTATTCAGCAACTGGGACATGATGTCGAGGTCCTCAGACATGGTCTTCACAGAGTGAGCCATGCCTTGGACACCACCAGTCAAGGCACAGATGTGTGCTCCATGTTTTCTACTGCGGTCTCCATCCTAGCAATGTTGGCCTGGTGCCATGCAATGCAGACACCATCTCCTCCGCCTGAAGACTTTGTGACTCCTCCAATCAGAAGAATTGCAGTTGTTGGAACGTCAATGGCACCCCCTCTTGATTGTCACCGCTGTCACGTCCTATCATCTTAATCAGCTCTGGAAGCACCTTCTACAGAGGCACGACATCTGGCTGGGACTCAGCTGAGTCCTGGGATCCAGCTGTGATGCATCGGAGCTCTTCTCCGAGGTGTTCTTTTGAGTGGCAGGGGGGGAGGTGGCGGTGCATGATTCCGTTTGGCCTGGCCTCATCCATGTGGTCAGTGAAAGGAAAGGATAATTTTGTGGGGCATCAACAACTCACTTGAGGCAGGTCATTTGGATGAAGGGGCAGCAGATCTTCACTTCTCTGGCACAGGCTGACCTTGCTGTCGGTCACTGCTGTCTCCTCGGGCAACCCCGTGATTTCCAGTGCCCTTTCCTCTTAGGGAGCGAGGACTTGGATCTCTGACATCTGAACGCCCTCCCATCTTCCCCCTTTCCCTCTCTTTATGGGAAATCTTCTCCTGCGGGTACAAAGAGAGGACATTGTGATGGGTCATAGCAGGTGGCATGTATGGGCACTGCACGTGGTCATTTGGCGGTTGTGCTGGCGGGTGCTGGGAGTTCTGAACAACAAGCTTTAATATTGGATGTTGGGAGGGTGCGTGTTGTCAGCCAGTGGAATGGGGAGGGTTCTGAAAATTGAAGCGTGGCAGGGTGGTAACGTACCCTTGCAGTTCATTGGAGATTGTTAAGCGGCACACACTCAGTGCAGCTGCCATTACCTCCCAGGCGGCATTACTGACCCTGCAGCTGGTTCCCTGATCCCTTGGGGGGAACAGGGTGCCCCACCTCTCACCAACTGCATCGATAAGTCTGGCCAGGGCGGCATCGGCAAAGCAAAGAGCAGGTCTACACGCTGCCAAACCTGTGTGTTGACCAGCAGTGAGTGGTGATGGAGCTTTTGAAAGCAGCTCCCCCTTGTTAGTGGCACGCAACTAAGGTTAGTGGCGAGCATCTGAGGTGCGAGTAGGGAAAATTAGACGGCAAGGGAGCCATGAATGTTGAGTTTCATATGGGGGCTCATTTTTTTGCCTGAACTGTTGGGTGAATACAGACACTATAGCCGGCGTGAAACAGTCCCACAAACCTGCCCAAAACTAGTCATTTTTTGTGTGAATCGCACCCCCTGTTCCTGCATGTACATCTTCCTTCACTGTGAGATTATAAATGCTGCCAATTGACATTAAAAAAAAGGGAATCCCTTCATTATTTTGTGAGAATTATAATACCACAAGAGAATGATACACAAATGAAATACTGCTGGGCTGCTTCTAAGTGAAACTTTTGAGTACAAAGTAGTGTAACAGATAACTGAAAGTTGTCAGCTCGTATACTGATAGTTTCTCCATTGTCCTTAGGATTACGGGGGAAACCAGTGGAAAGCAGGGGCGGGATTCTCTGATCCTCCAGCCGCTTGTTTCTCGCCGATCTGTTGTTCGCTGCTGGCGAGGTTCGATCTTCCCACCACTTGTCAGTGGGATTTTGCATTGTAACCACCCTATGGCGCTGCTAAACCCATTGGCTAGGGTGTGCTGCCAGCAGAACAAGTAATCGCAACCACCGGAGAATTCTGGCCACCAGTAACCTAACTGAGATCCCAAGATACCTACAGATCCTAAGAACTCCAATGTAGTGTGCAATCATTTAACAAATAATTCCAGAAATTTCCCCCTGAGGATAATATCCGTTCTTCATTGCTCCTATTTTAAAAACCTCTTTGAAAAAATAGGCTGCACAGTCCCGCCCACCTGCCTATGCCAACAACAGTAAGGCTTGGGTAGCGTATTTTGGGGTTAATTGACTTGTTACCAAACTCAATTGATCCTTAGCTATTTATTTACCTATGGCGAGCTGCTGATTTCAGCATCTATTGTGTTACAGAGGTGAGCTCGGGGATGGGTGAGAGGGTGGTGGACTGAGAACCTGCCCTATTTTATGTCCCCTCCCTGCCAAAAGCATACTTGACGGGGGAAGGTAAAATCCAATCCATGTCTTTCCAGTTTCTTTTCATGGATTCAGACTCCTGACACTGGGGATAATCCTTGTGATTCTTCTCTGTATTGCTTCCAGTGACCATGGGCCAGATTCTCTGGCCTCCCTCACTTCTCGCTGGCAGGAAGTGGCATGCCGTTGGCAGGATATCCTGGTCAGGCCGCTGTGAATGGGATTTCCCATTGAATCCACCCCCACACCACCAGGAAACCCAAAGCCGGGGTGCGCTGTTGGCGGGACTGGAAGATCCCGCTGCCTTGAGCAGCCGGAAGATCTTGCCCCATAACTGAATAAAGCACAAGGCACAGTGATCTTCCGACTTACATTCGACTGGGGCTTTTCACAGTAACTTCATTGCAGTGTTAAAGCAAGCCTACTTGTGACAATAAAGATTATTATTCTATTCTATTCTGTTTTGCGAAGAGATTCTGTATCTTATTGGCTTTATTGATTGTTCCTCTCCATTGATTGGACATATTTAGTATTAGGTCTGTTAAGAATCCTTGGTCTCATACAACTTCACTCTAATCTATTTTATCACCAATCAACTCATAGAGTGAGAGTACAAAAGCAATACTGCAGATGTTGGAAATCTGAAATAAAAATAAACATTGCTGGAAATGCTGAGCAGCCAACGCAGCATCTGTGGAGAGGAAAACAGAATGAACAATTAAGGTTGATGACCGTGGAATAAATATGTTGTCTATTTTTCTTCCTCTGTGCAGCATTTTACATTCATTTGCACTAGATGTCATCTGCTACTGTTCTACCCACGTACATGTGTGGTCCAGCTCGAAGCTGCCTCGTTCTATTGCATTACTTCTTGTTTTGTATCACTTTACTAATTCAGCTACTTTGCATTCAGTTTCCAAAGCTAGGACATTTATGTAAATTGAAACAATTAGTGGTTCCATTCCTGAGCCCTGAGGCACCAAACTCCGTACTTCTCCCACACTGACATAACTCTTCTAATGAATACACGTGTCGTTTCTGAACCTTCAACTGGACTCCAGCGCATTCTCTGGGCTGGGCCTGATTGACCACAGCTTTTTACTTTAATTAATATCTATTCGTGTGGAACTTATCAAAAATACTTTTGAAACGTAAAAACATAAGTAGCAAAAGGAATAAGAGCAGGAAT
Organism: Scyliorhinus torazame; assembly: GCF_047496885.1. Lineage (NCBI taxonomy): Eukaryota > Metazoa > Chordata > Chondrichthyes > Carcharhiniformes > Scyliorhinidae > Scyliorhinus > Scyliorhinus torazame. The sequence goes on along the minus strand of NC_092709.1, from coordinate 293,355,213 downwards.
AGACCATGTAGCCTATTGAGCCTGCTTCACCATTTATTAAGATCTTGGGTGATCCTAGACTTCGAATCTACTTTCTTGCCTGATCCCCTTATCCCTTGATTCCATAAGAATCCAAAACTTATCAGTCTCAGCCTTGAATACCCTCAATAAATGAGCATCCAAAGCCCTCAAGAATTGAGATGAGAAACTGTTTCCACTCAAGAGAGCATCAAGAACTAGAGGGCCCAGATTTGAAATAATGGGCAAAAGTGATTGGAGCCGGGAACAAACTTCTTGAGAGGGAGATGGAGGAAGTTTGGATCGAGGTGTTCAAAAAGGAATTTGGATTGCTCTCTGAAAAGAATGAATGTGCAAGCTTACGGGGATAAGAAAGTTGGAGTGGAACGAGCAGGAATGCTCTTTCAGAGAGTCAGTGCAGACGAAATGGGCCGAATGGTCCCCTTTCTGCACTGCAAAGGTTCTATGATTCTGATCAGATCATTGCTCAATGTTTATGCGCTAACTTATGAATGGCCCTACTGCCACTTTTGGTCCTGACAAGTGTCCAGTGTACCTCAGATTACCCTGGAAGGGTAAAATGTCTCTAAAATGTGAGTAAGAGGTGAAGTTAGCTGATTCAACATGAATGATGTTCTCCACTAATTGGGTACTGCTGTCAAAACAAAACAACGTATTGCCTACGACACAAGTGAGTAATGTGGTAGATGAATGTCAGTGCCGGTGCGATGCCAGGTATGTGGGCCCTATGACCAAAAGGCAGCTGGATCGTATCAAACAGCAGGACCCTTCGTCTGTTCGCAACAGGCAAAGTACTGAGCATACCCAACCAGTCCATGCTTGCAAAACTCAGATCATAGGTAATTGGAGCCTCCCAGCAGTCAGGAACAGGGCAGGACAGTACCATTACATTGTCCTGAAACCTGGGCACCCGGGCTTTGCCAATATGGCACCTTGCCAGGGTATCAGGGCAGTGCCGAGTGCCAAGTTGGCAGCACCAGGATACCAGACTGACAGTACCAAGTGGTGGGGCCTGAGGGGACCCTGCCCATGAAAGTGTGTGTGTGTGTGGGGGGGGGGGGGGGGGGGGGGGGTGGTGAAGGAAGGATATGGAGGATGCATGAAGGGATGCCATGAAGTATAGGATTAGATTGGATTGGATTTGTTTATTGTCACGTGTACCGAGGTACAGTGAAAAGTTTTTTTCTGCGAGCAGCTCAACAGATCATTAAGTACATGAGAAGAAAAGGGAATAAAAGAAAATACATAATAGGGCAACACAACATATACAATGTAACTACATAAGCACTGGCATCGGATGAAGCATACAGGGTGTAGTGTTAATGAAATCAGTCCATAAGAAGGTCATTTAGGAGTCTGGTGACAGTGGGGAAGAAGCTGTTTTTGAGTCTGTTCATGCGTGTTCTCAGACTTCTGTATCTCCTGCCCGATGGAAGAAGTTGGAAGAGTGAGTAAGCCGGGTGGGAGGAGTCTTTGATTATGCTGCCCGCTTTCCCCAGGCAGCGGAAGGTGTAGATGGAGTCAATGGATGGGAGGCAGGTTTGTGTGATGGACTGGGCGGTGTTCACGACTCTCTGAAGTTTCTTGCGGTCCTGGGCCGAGCAGTTGCCATACCAGGCTGTGATGCAGCTCGATAGGATGCTTTCTATGGTGCATCTGTAAAGGTTGGTAAGGGTTAATGTGGACATGCTGAATTTCCTTAGTTTCCTGAGGAAGTATAGGCGCTGTTGTGCTTTCTTGGTGGTAGCGTCGACGTGGGTGGACCAGGACAGATTTTGGAGATGTGCACCCCTAGGAATTTGAAACTGCTAACCATCTCCACCTTGGCCCCGTTGATGCTGACAGGGGTGTGGACAGTACTTTGCTTCCTGAAGTCAATTACCAGCTCTTTAGTTTTGCCGGCATTGAGGGAGAGATTGTTGTCGCTACACCACTCCACTAGATTCTCTATCTCCCTCCTGTATTCGAGATCCGGCCCACTATGGTCGTATCATCAGCAAACTTGAAGATGGAGTTGGAACCAAGTTTTGCCATGCAGTCGTGTGTGTACAGGGAGGAGAGTAGGGGGCTAAGTACGCAGCCTTGCGGGGCGCCGGTGTTGAGGACTATTGTGGAGGAGGTGTTGTTGTTCATTCTTACTGATTGTGGTCTGCTGGTCAGAAAATCGAGGATCCAGTTGCAGAGTGGGGAGCCAAGTCCTAGGTTTTGGAGCTTTGATATGAGCTTGGCTGGGATTATGGTGTTGAAGGCGGAGCTGTAGTCAATAAATAGGAGTCTAATGTAGGAGTCCTTGTTTTCAAGATGCTCTAGGGATGAGTGTAGGGCCAGGGAAATGGTGTCTGATGTGGACCGGTTGCAGCGGTATGCGAATTGCAGTGGATCAAGGCGTTCTGGGAGTATGGAGGTGATGCGCTTCATGATCAACCTCTCGAAGCACTTCATTACGACTAAAGTCAGGGCCACTGGTCGGTAGTCATTGAGGCACGTTGCCTGGTTCTTCTTTGGTACCGGTACGATGGTGGTCTTCTTGAAGCAGGTGGTGACCTCGGAGTGGAGTAGGGACAGGTTAAAGATGTCCGCGAATACCTCTGCCAGCTGGTCCGCGCAGGCTCTGAGTGCACGACCAGGGATCCCGTCCGGGCCCGTCGCCTTCCGAGGGTTCACTTTCAGGAAGGCCAATCTGACTTCGTAATCTGTGATGGTGGGTATGGGTGAATTATGGGCTGCTGGGGCACTCGACAGCGGATTGTTGATTACCTGCTCGAACCGAGCATAGAATGCATTGAGTTTATCGGGGAGGGGTGCGCTGCTGCCACAGATACTGTTCTACATAGGAGGGGTGAAAGGTGGTTCTTAAAGGGGGCCCTCAGTGACCCCATAGCACGGTATGATCATTTGGTGGGGTGGGGAATGCCTCAATGCCCACAAGAATGGTGTGGTGCAGGGTCACCCTCATACCTGGGTGGTGTGGGAGCTCATGCTAGCTTTTAGTGATGGGGGACCCCTCTGAGGGGTGGGGGGGGGGGGGGGGTCAAGGTTTGGTGGCGTTGCCCATGTCTATGGGGGGTCATATTGTTCGTTGGTGGGGGTGGGCTCAACCTCACTTTGAGATCGGGACACCTTTTCAAAATAGTGCCCCAACCTCTGAGGAGCTGTTCTCGCCAGCAAGTTTTGTTCCCACAGTAGAAATGTTTCTCAGTCTGGGATTGACCGGTGAAAAACTCCCAAGCCCCCAAAAATGACTAAGTAAACAGACGCGGGGACATGATGTTTGATGCAATTCATCAGCCTTTTGGTCATATGGTCTACATACTGGCATCACTCCAGCACTGAAATGTATACACCACATTACTCACTTTATTCGGAGGCAGAATGACTAAGACTGGTCTGGATCTCACCAAAAACGCAGGGGGAGACATTCCGCCAAACCCACCTAAAATGACACTTAATCCAACATTAGATGTGATTCCACGATTGGACAACATTGCTAAACAATTCTTTTATTTTATTTATATTTTTCTTCCCAATTAAGGGGCAATTAAGCGTGGCCAATCCACCTATTCTGCACATTTTTGGGTGATGAGAGTGAGACCTATGTAGACACAGGGAGAATGTGCAAACTCCACACGGACGGTGACCTGAGGCCTAAATTGAATCTGGGTCCTCAGCGCTATGAGGCAGCAGTGCTAACTACTGCACCACCGTGCCACCCTAAACAATTCTGATTGTGCTAAGAATTACACTGACACTCAATTTAAAGTTATCAGTCAGGCTCGCATGCTGCTCACTTATGCAGGCTCGAAGCTATATATATTCACACACAGCATCCTTTTCTTTACAATCAAGAAGAACATCGAATCTAACAAATTCTTGGGGGGCAGCAATTCCCTGGTTCATTCCTCATGGCACTGTCTTGTCCAGACTTGACCTGCCTGCCTAGTTTTAATTTGAACGATAGCTTAGCAGTTAACTGTTTACTGGTGCATTTTCCATGTCATTGCCCCAACCAATCTAGGATCATAGATTCACTATAGTGCAGAAGGAGGCCCTTTGAGTCTGCACTGCCCCTCCAAAACAGCAGCCGAGCCAGGTTCATTGCCCCCCCCCCCCAAACATCTCCATAACCCAGTAACCCCACCTTTCCCTTTGGACACCAAGGGGCAAGTTAGCATGGCCGATCCACCTATCCTGCACATCTTTGGATTATGGGAGGAAACCGGAGCACCCGGAGGAAACCCACGCAGATATGGGGAGAATTTGCAAACTCCATACAGGCAGTCACCCAAGGTCGGAATCGAATCTCAGTCCCTGCAGCTGTGAGGCATCAGTGCTAACCACTCTGCCATCGTGCCACCCTAACAACTACTTTCAAATCAGTACCCTTTTCTTATGCTGTATAAATTGGCGTGCTCTTTGAGACTTACTATTCTTGCAAATCTGTCTTGGTGAGTGCAAGATGGAAAGCTTCAACAGCATGTCTCTTTTTTCAGCAATACTCAATTTCTGTACTACCAAGCGATTATTTTCCTCGATAAGTATATAACCAACTCTATTATGAAAGTTACTATTAAATCTGCTTCCAGGCAATGCATTCCAGATCAGAGCAATTTGCTGCATAAAAATGTTCTCATTTGCCCCATGCTTTTTTCACCCATTATCTTATGCTTCAGGATTAACACTTTTTTATGCATGAGCTAAAATAATTGCAGTGCCATATGGACTCCTGAAGTAGAGCATACCTTGTGAGTTTAGCCAATTAAATATAACTTTTGCTATGTCATTACAAAGTAATTAATGATGCAGACAGAAATACAGAAAATCAGTTTGGATCATTGCAGTGGAAACCTTACTTGTTCATGTGAGGATAGAATTTAAACCTGCGCAAATAAATCGGGATTAGAAACATCTGTATGTGGATCGAAATTGGTCTTCAGACATGAATGTAACCATTAATACACCTTTAAAATCAAATGGTTGGTAAAATTAGTCTGGAGACTCTCTCAGGTCGCCCAATGATGACATCGGTAATCCGGCTATTATTTTTGTCCATTCGAGTGAATGGTGGGATATATTAGCCCTCAGAAATCCACAGTTCAGATTAAGATATGTAATAACAAAATAAACAAGATTTTTAAAGTTAGCCACCGATATTTATAAAGGCTTAAACTTACTAAAGCATCTTGATGGTGACCCTTGCTCTTTAATTGGGGTTTGATTTTACATACGAACATAAGAACGAGGAGCAGGAGTAGGCCATCTGGCCATTCGAACCTGCTCCTCCATTCAATGAGATAATGGCTGAACTTTTGAGGACTCAGCTCCACTTTCCCACCCGAACACCATAACCCTTTATTCCCTTGTTCTTCAATAAACTATCTGTTTTTATCTTGTAAACATTTAATGAAGGAGCCTTATCTGTCTTCTGTGGAGGAGCACCATATTTATATGAACTAAAGCAGGAAAGATATTAGACTAGGGATCATGCAAGAGCATTCAAGCTTGTAAAAATGCAATGGGGCAGAACTGCTGTATTGCTTGGAGCTCAAGCCCCAAGGGCTGAGATCAATTCAGAATCCAGTAAAGGTGAACTAAAAAAAGAGACAATGAGAAAGATAATCAAGAGGAAGAAATTATGAGGGCAAACTAGCGAGGAATATAAAAACTGACAAAAAGAGCTTCTTCAAATATATAATAAGAAAGAGGGAGGCCAAAGTGAACATTGGCCCCTTAGAAAATTAATCTGGGGAGATAGTTATGAGGAACAAAGCAGAGGAGTGAAACAGATATTTTGCATCAGTCTTTATGGTGGAAGATACTTGGAACATCCCATTAATGCAAAAGAATATGGGGGAGGAATTAAATTCCATCACCATCACTGGAGGAGTAGTATTAGACAAACTAATTGGGCTAAAGGCAGATAAGTCCCCTGGCTCTGATGGCTTGCATCCTAGCAGCTTAAAAACGTTGCTGCCAAGATATGGATGCAATGTTTGTAATTTTCAACCAGAGGATTGGAAAACTGCCAATGTATAATAATAATAATAATATAATAATCGCTTATTGTCACAAGTAGGCTTGAATGAAGTTACTGTGAAAAGCCCCCAGTCGCCACATTCCGGCGCCTGTTCGGGGAGACCGGTACGGGAATGTGACACTGATATTCACAAAGGGAGGGAGGCAAAAAGCAGGTAACTACAGGCTGATTAGCCTGACATCTATTGTTGGGAAAATGTTGGAATCAATTATTAAGGAAGTAATAGAAACTCATTTGGAAAATCATAGTCTAATCAAGCAGAGTCAGCATGAAAGGGAAATCGTGTCTGACCGGGTTTTTGGAGGAAGTCTCCGCCAGAGAGGACTCAGGGAAACCAGTGGATGTGTTGTATTTGGGGCTCCAGAAGGCATTCAACAAGGCATCTCACAAACTGTTAAGTCATAAGATAAGAGCCTATGGTGTTGGAGGTAGTATATTGGCATGGATAGAGAATTGGCTAATTGGCAGGAAACAGCGAGTGGGGATAATGGCTTCTTTTTCAGTTTGGTGACCTGTGGAGTTCCACAGGGATCAGTGCTGGGGCTGCAACTGTTTACCACAGCTACAATTCTCCGGTTTTTATGATTCAATTGGCATCATACCCCGCCAGTGGATTTCACGGCAGCGTAGGGTGGTTACAATGGGAAATCCCATTGACGAGCAGCGAGAAGATAGAATCCCGCCGCCAGCAAATGGTGTGCGACCAAGAAACACATGGCTGGCGGACTGGAGAATCCCACCCTATATATTAATGACTTGGAGGAAGGAAGTGAATGTACTGCAGCCAAATTTACAAATGACACAAAATTAGGTGGAAAGGCAAGAAGGATACAAGCAGTTTGAAAAGAGATATTGATAGATTAAGTAAGTGGGCAAAAAGTTGGCAAATGGAGTATAATGTAGGAAAATATGAAGTTGTTCATTTTGGAAGGGAGAACAAAAGACCTGGGGCGTAATTCTCCGGAAACGGCGCAATGTCCGCCGACTGGCGCCCAAAACAGCGCAAATCAGTCGGGCATCGCGCCGCCCCAAAGGTGCGGAATGCTCCGCATCTTTGGGGGCTGAGCCCCAACCTTAAGGGGCTAGGCCCGCGCTGGATGGATTTCCGCCCCGCCAGCTGGCGGAAAAGGCCTTCGGTGCCCCGCCAGCTGGCGCGGAAATGACACCTCCGGGCGGCGCGGGAGCGTCAGCGGCCGCTGACGGCATTCCCGCGCATGCGCAGTGGAGGGAGTCTCTTCCGCCTCCGCCATGGTGGAGACCGTGGCGAAGGCGGAAGGGAAAGAGTGCCCCCATGGCACAGGCCCACCTGCGGATCGGTGGACCCCGATTGCGGGCCAGGCCACCGTGGGGGCACCCCGGGGGCCAGATCGCCCCGCACCCCCCCCCAGGACCCCGGAGCCCGCCCGCGCCGCCTTGTCCCGCCGGTAAGGTAGGTGGTTTAATCTACGCCGGCAGGACAGGCATTTTAGCGGCGGGATTTCGGCCCATCAGGGCCGGAGAATCACAGGGGGCCGGGGGTGGGGGGGGGCGCCAACCAGCGTGGCGCGATTCCCGCCCCCACCGAATCTCCGGTGGTGGAGAATTCGGCAACCGGCGGGGGCGGGATTCACGCCAGCCCCCGGCGATTCTCCGACCCGGCAGGGGGTCGGAGAATCTCGCCCCAGAGTAATATTTAAATGGAGAAAAACTGCAGAAAGCTGCAACACCAAGGGAGTTGGGGGTACTTGTGCACAAAACACAGAAAGCTAGCACCCAGGTGCAGCAGGTAACCAGGAAAACTAATGGAATTTTGCCCCTTATTTCAAGAGTTGGGAAGTCTTGCTGCAACTGTACAAGCTACTGGTGAGACCACATTTGGAGTACTGTGAGCAGTTTGGTCCCCTTATTTAAGGAAAAATTGCAGCGGGATTCTCCATCCTGGGAAGTGTGTATCACGTTTCCTGATGGGATGGAGAATTGGGCGTCGGGGGAAATCAGGATCGATGCTGGGTGAGGAACCGATTGTGATGCTTTGACCCCCCACTGGCGGCGTGAATGAGGTCCACGACCCTATGGCGGCTAGGGGATGTAAATTCATGCAAATGACCCATTTGCATTCATTTAGTGGGCCCGGAACCCTATGCTCTGGCTCTCTGTGATTCTCTTGTTACCGGGCTGGGAATCATGTGGCCGCGGATCACTTGTGGTCCCTACCAATGTGGCCCTGTCGTAAAGGGGAGTTGCCCCCAAGAGTCATCTGAGGCCCCCCCCATAATGCAGTGCCTTCCCACCTCTTCTCTACTGGACACCTCCCCCACCCCCTATGCCCGCCTCCAGGGACCCCTGTAATGGGGAGGACACCCTCAGGGAACTCTGAAAAAGGAGAAACCCGCCAGGGACAAATGCTATCGGGAGAGACCCCCAGTGACCCCTGACTAAAAGGATCCCCCATAGAGACCCCCAGGGCCAACTGCAATAGGGAGAACTCCCACAGAGACCCCCTAACTAAAGGGACCCCCCCATAGAGACTCGAGCGTCAGGCAGCAAAGTAGAGTTCAGATCAGATCAGCCATGATCTTATTGAATATCAGAGGAGGCTCCAGGGGCTGAATGGCCCACTGTTGCTCCTATTTCTTATGTTCTTATGTCCATCAAAACAGTAAATTTCAGACAACAGCTCCAAACGAACAGGGTAGAACCTTTGAGGCGCTATCATTGGTCTGTGATTGGTTACTCTGATCTACTGTGGCCTTCACTTGGGCAGAATGGGCCTTACAGATCCCTTTTGTGGGTCCTGCTGGGCCTCATGTGCCTTTGAGTCGAATTTCTGAGGAAGGCCAATGACAACTCTCAGACACACCTCCTTGCTGGAACAATCGAGGCTGACGTAAATTGGGACATTGCCCACTCCAAGATCACAATCTCCTGGCAGATCATCAATGCAGTAGAAACCTGATGGGTCAGGCCTTAGATTACAGCTGTGGTTGTAGGTGTACACTTGGTGCAAACACAATTTTTATCCTATGTAGTAATCTCACCGCATTCAGACTGGGGTAAACGGACCTGGAAAACTTTGTACACTTTACAAGTTCCCACAAATGCAATGAGATGAATAACAGTTATTCTGTTAAAAAAGCAAATTACTGCGGATGCTGGAATCTGAATCAAAATCAGAAAATACTGGGAAATCTCAGCAGGTCTGACAGCATCTGTGGAGAAAGAAGGAAGCCAACGTTTCATGTCCTGTTTTTGTCCGGTTGAGGGCGGAGTGTTGGCTAGGTTGTGAACAGAACTCCCTACTGTTCCATAAATAATTATGTAAGATGTTTAACATCTACCTGAGTTACCAGAACAGGCTGATGGGTCTCAGGTTAATGTTTCTTTCAGAGACTAGCACCTTTGATAGTGTAGCATTCATTCAGCATTGCACTGAAATATCTTTTGGGAGCAAACCTTTTGTATTAGAAACCCGCATAGGCTACCTTTTAATATTTATGAGTGATTGAGTAAAAACTGTTTATATGATTTTCAAAAACTTGTCAATACAGTTAATATATAGCAATGTAAATATTGGACTGGATTTCACACTCTCTGCCATTTGGTTTGAAGGATGTGAGGAGCATGTAAAATCCAACGGGTGGTTTCCCCGCTCTCTATGCACACTCCCCTGTCCCCATTGCAATTTTACCAATGATGGCGGCATTGCCAGGTAGCCCACCTGCCAGTGGTCCATGGCAAATCTCAGTCTGAAAGAAGAACATTCAAATTCACACCTTTAACTCCCAAGAACAAGATTATTCAATGTGCCATGCTGGCTAACTCTCTAGCATGTGCTGTCAATGCCCGGGTCAGGTGACCCCAAATGTAGTAACAGAGTGTACCTTCCAGTATCTGAGTGCCTTATAATATTTAGTATTCAAGTCCACATGTACAATCAGCTATATCATGATAGGCCAATTAAAGACTTTACCTGGGAAATGAATGCCTACTTGAGGGCTCATAACAGCACTGTTGACATTTAACCAGTGGTATGAGAGGCCCATACCAAGCAGCTATCCTGGCAGGTCTTCCTGTGTGGGCTGATGGTGGGCAGGGAGGGAGTCACCTTAACTGGTTCCCTGTGTCCATCAGAGGAACACCCAAGGTGTTACGCCCCAAGTCCTCTCCCCCTTTTCCTCTCAAACTCCAGAACACCCCCTCCCCACCTCCCTTTTCGTGACCCCCACCAAAGAGTTCCCAAACCGCAATCCAGGGCTGAGCATTTCTTCATCACCTAAGTGTAGTGCCGACACTGCCACCACTCCGTTGACTCTGCAGGGACTGGAGAGCTTCTGATATCTGAGGCAAGACTCCCTGTCCGGTCATGTCCACCCCAAGAGTGGAAATTCCCCCCCGAGGTTAATGGAAATTAAATGGCCTGCCTAATTTTCTGCCTCACCCGCGACGATTCCCGCGGCAGGCGGGACCGGAAAATCTACCCCCTCATCTTTAATTGCCTATTGGCCGTTAAATGACTGTGAGGGAACCATTGTTCTGATGGGCAGTTCCTCTCCCTCCTCCAACTTTCAGTTGAGGAGGAGGCTGCGATCACCTAGCCCTGTAAAATCCAGTTCATGGTGCATTGTGGGGATTCTAGTTCATGATGCATTGTGGGGATTCTATGAATCTTCGGCCGGAATTCTGCATCCGTTCACGACAGCGGGATTCTCCGGCCCGCTACCGTGAATGGGAAATTTGGCTGAGGCGGATTGTGATAGGAGAATCACGGACTATGATTATGATTATTTTGAATGGGCTGAGTTGTGTACTGTATAGGATAGAGTTTTGAATCTTTTCATGCAATACCCTTCACTGTGATGTTAAATTTTCCCTCTTTTTGGCTTTGAAGAACCTGGTGCGCACAGACCATTAGTGTTCATTCAACGACCCCTAAACACAGCTGTCCTGGAAGGAAGAGATGGAGTTATGGAATGTTGTGTTTCTGGATTTCCAACACCTACAGTCACATGGAAGAAAGGGGATGAGCTCATTCAGACCAGGTAATTATGTCCATTAGTGCTTCTCCCGGCCTCTGGCTCAACAAGCGATGAGAACTATTTAGATCTGTCTGAAAGAAATAAAATCATGGCCACCCCATACTTGGCATTTTAGTGATTCTCTTTGCAATCAGCAAAGAACGTTTGAACAGTTTTGATATGTTGAGCTTGCGAATTGTTACACATTCATCTTCAGCCATGCACTATTTCCCCAATCCGGGCCAGGGTTGCTGCAGAATGTAACAGGAATGTTGAAGATTTCTAATTTGCTTATTGATCCTCATAGCCTAATTTCTCAAACCCTTCTTGTGCTACTGGCAGCAATCCTGATTACATGTGTGAGACGTTTATCCTTGTTACTGTTTTTCTCTCCAGCTGCCCCCTCCACCCCCTTGAGGCACACGCAACGCACAAGCAGAATAGAAGCCAATTTCAATAACAATAAGTACAGAACACAGAATGGACCAATTGCAAAACAAAGACTGGAAATCTATTACTGTAGCTTTGGAGTACTTGATAAGTAAAACATGGCCATTGGACAGTCAGATGCAACATTTGGCTGTTTGTAATTCAGCATCCTAAGAAACAGTCACTGCAAGTAATATACAGAAGGCTGATAATGACTCTCAGCCTCTTTGCAATTAATTTGGTGCTTACATTTATATGATGTATAGCCAAGTTAAATAATCTGATAAATATATCACTTGAGGTTTCAGAGACCAACTCCTGTTGCAGTTGCTCGCAGAATAGTCATTTCCATTCAGACCATTTTTAGTACTTCTTAATTGCATTGAACAAAACTATATGATGGGTCCGATGTAGATGAGACTCACACGGATCAAAATATTTGAAATGTGAGATCTTCCATAGATTGTAAAACAATTAAAATTCCAATGAAAAAAAATGAAATGAAATTCGCTTATTGTCACAAGTAAGCTTCAAATGAAGTTACTGTGAAAAGCCCCTAGTCGCCACATTTCACCGCCTGTTCGTGGAGGCTGGTACAGGAATTTCCTATCAGCTATCACTTTAGCTGCATTGCAAATTTAGCTTCAGCTCAATACATAGAAAAACAATTTACTTAACTCACACATTTTAAGCTGACTTGACACCTCTGTTAAAATAGCAAACAAAGCAATTTTGTAGAAGCACGTGAAGTGGGGAGATGGTGATGCCGAGGTGGGAATGTCACAGGAGTTGTAATCCACAGGTCCAGACTCATGCTCTGGAGGCATGGCTTTACACCCGGCTCTGGAAGTTGGTGGAATTCCAATTTAAAGAACAATACAGCACAGGAACATCCCTTAATTAAATACATTTGCAACATGAAGCTAATTTCAGTAATGGTGACCATGAAACTATCATTGATATTTATAAAAACTCATATTGCTTGAGGAAAGGAAATCTACCGTCTTGACCTGATCTGTTCTATACACTTTAGTAAATGAAAAATGAATAAATTAAACAAAAATTCATAAATGAGAGGGGGGGGGGGGCGCAGTGGTGACAGACCTTGGTGGGGCATTGTAATGAAAAGAAAAACGTGAAAGGAAACTTAATTAATTGAAACAGAATATCATTTCCGTGGGCGATGATGCATCACAGCCCCTGTGATGCCCACCGTTCGCGGGACGCATTTAGGGTACCAGTGGACACCGCATGCTCCCTCTCCAGGACCACCTAGCTGTGAACATAGCTGCTGTGAAGGGACAGACAGTCGGGCCAGATGACTCCCTCGCTACCCCGCCGCCTTGCCTAGGTCTGGGAGCAGGCTTACAAGGAGGTCCTCCCAGGAGCAGGCTAATGAGGAAGCCCTCTTCCATCCCCTCCCTCCTCTGCATTGGAGGGGTCTCTTCCTCATGAAGCTGGATACATGTGATTCCGGAACCTGAGCAATGTCGATTGATACTTCATTGCCCTCTGAAAGTCTTAATTCCCAATGAAATGGCCCAGCAAGCCACTCAGTTCAAGGGCAATGAGGAATGAGCAACAAATGCTATCCTTGCTCATCCCATGAAAGAATTTTAAAGAGTACTTGCATGATTATAATGCACAGCGTAATTGCCAGGCTCAAATCCAGGAACAGCCAAGAAGAACTTGCTCAGAGGACTCTACTCATGTCCACCCATTTGGAGTCACAGAACGTTTTTGTACAGAAAGAAGTTACTCAGTTTATTGTGTCTTGCTGGGCAAAAAAAGAGCTAAGCAGCCTAATCCAACTTTTGCTCCATTGCCTTGGAGGTTGCCATAGATCTCGAGAATACCCAAATGTTTTTTAAGACAATGGGTTTCTACCTCTATCATCCTTTCAGACATTGAGTTTCAGAATCCCTTCTAATTCCTCTCCCAATTACTTTAAACATATGCTGCCTAATTATTGATCTCACGCCAAATGGATATATCTCCTACCTATCCACTCTATTTCAGCCCCTCAGAATTTTATACTCCTCAATGAAATCTTCCCTCAACCGCCTCTGTTCTCATTAAAACAACTTTATTTATTAATTTATGGGACGTGGGCATCACTGACAAGACTACCAGTCATTGCCAATCCCTAATTACCCTGTAGAGGATAACGACCATCAATTTAATAACAACCTGTCATCCGCTTTCTTTTTAAATATATTATTTCACATTGTTTCAAATGTCAGAATGTTGTCTCTTCCCTTTCTGAAGCTCTGTTTGACCACTTTGTTCCACTTGTTGATTACCCTACTCCTATAGAAGTCTTGTCAAACGTATTTATTTCATTAGTTCTTAATTCTTAATAAGTCAAAAAAAGCCTCACATATTTCCAACCTCACCAATTCCCTTTGCTATCATAAGAACAGTCAAACAAAATATTTTTTGCTGCCAGGTTTCTACTGCCGCTGCTGTTGAGCTGAAGGCAAACCGCACGTGTGTAGAAACAAGTCTCTTCCTCATGAAGCCAGCAGAATGGCGGGTCAGGGTATGACGTGTGGAAAATCAAAAGCTGCACTTCATCAATCAGTAGCTCAGAATCTTTACAGTGCAGAAGGAGGCCACTCGGCCCATCGGGTCTGCATCTGCTCCCTGAAAGGATACCACCTAGTCCCACTCCCCTGCCTAATCCCCATAACCTTGCACATTCTTTCTTTTCAGGTAGCAATCTGAATTCCCTTTTGAAAACCTCTATTGAACCTACCTCCATCACTCGCTCAGGAAATTCATCCCAGACTCCAAACGCCCTCTGGGTGAAATATTTTTTCCTCATCACTTTCATTTCACTTTCCAATTATTTTCAAACTGTGCCCTCTCGATCTCGAGCCCAATGTGTTTCACAAATATTCAGCCCATTACACTTAAGCACATAATTATTTGACACTTGAGTTAATTTACTATTGGTGTTCTTGCAAATTGTCCTGATGAGTGAAAGACAAAAAGCTTCGACAACGTGTCTATTGTCATAATGCAATATGTACATCTCTTGTTCTTCAATTCCTAACAGTGGACAATTTTACTTGCTTCAGGTCCAAAAAATACTCATTGCTGGCTGGAAGTAACTTGCTCATCAGAAGTATAGCTGAACAAGATGCCGGGTTTTACACATGTGTTGCCAACTCTGAGAATAAGACAGTCGGTGCTTCAGCAGAGCTCACTGTGCTGGGTAAGATTAATCTGCTAATTTATTCAATAACAATGCCACTTTGCAAATTGAATGATTTAGGCAGCCATCTTGTTCAACCATGTTCTGATAATTGTATTCATGTTCAATTGGTCAGCTGGATGGTGTAGCAATTAAGCCACACAGATTTTAATAAGACATAATGGTGACAGTTGTAAATTATTATGCCATGACCACTTGAACAGTAAGAAGTACTGAATAGACAGTAATAGATTTTCACCTAGGCAAGGCAGGTGGAAGTTGGCATATATTTCAAAGGGAATGGAGTATAAAAACAGGGTAGTCCTGCTAAAACTATACAAGGCACTGGTTTGACCACACCTGGAATACTGTGAACAGTTTTGATCCCCTTATCCAAGGAAAGGTATACTGGCATTGGAGGCAGTCCAGAGCACGTTTTCTAGGTTAATCCCAGGTATGGAGGGATTTTCTGATGAGGTGAGGTTGAGTAGATTGAGCCTGCACACATTGGAGTTTAGAAGAATGAGAAGCGACTTTAATGAGACAGATAAGATTCACAGGGGGGTTGACAGGGTAGATGCTGAGAGGTTGTTTCCCCTTATGGGAGTGTCTAGTTTCAGAGGGACTGACCTCAGAGTAAGGGGTCGCTCATTTAAGACAGAGAGGAGGAGGATTTTCTTCCAGCCCTTCCCATGAATGATGTCATTGCCTGCCCAGTTGTTAACCCATTAACCACAGCTTTAGGAGACATATAGGATGGAATTCTCCAGCAGTTGGGATTCTCTGTTCCCACAGCACACTCCCACCCATGAGTTTCCCGGCAGCATGGGGCGCTTCAATGGGAAATCCCATTGACAAGCAGTGGGAAGAGAGCATCCCACCAGCAGCGAACGGCGCGCCACCAAGAAACATGCAGCTGGGGGACCGGAGAATCCAGCCCATAATCTGGATACCTTAACCCAAGTTATTTTAATGACATTACTGCAGCAGATATATAATACAATATGTATAAAAAATTCCCACATTCGTCACACCCTTACTAATGGTGAATGAGGAAGGGGTTAAGCTAACTCAATCAGAAATATGTTCAGTGGCTGCATTCATTTGACAGTGGGTGAAGGCCATTTCCCCAAATATTTCCAGAAAAAGAAATTGTGGAAGAAGTATATTTGTTATACATTTTTTCAGAAATTGAAGCTTTTGAGAAGAGAACTTTTGTGAGATCTAGCACTGTTTTATATCACTTTCTTATATGAGAGCCTTTTAAGTATATTCGTGGTACTAATTTTTAAAATGAGAAGCCAGTGTTTAGCACAACAAATTCATTGGAAAGAAGCACAATGTTGTAAAAGTATCATGCCTGCACAACGTATGTAAATGTGATGGGCCAATTCGTGCTCCTACTTCCTATGCTCTTACACATGTGGCATAAATTGTCAAAATGATGCATCACATTGCTTGGAGATAACATTGTTTAATGCAGTGGGGATTTAGGTTAACTTTGAAAATGAATAAGACATTTGATGAAAGTGAGAAAAGAGTAAGTAGTCTTTAAAGGAATTATGTTTGGATGTGGGGAAAATGTTAAGTGAGATAACAGATTTTCCTGATCTGCACAATACATAACCCAGTTGAAAGGACTAGAAATGTGTCCCAGAACCGTCATGTTTCAGCTACATGATATTGTCTTTATCTTTGTGAGAAACTGACCGTTATAATATCCTGAGATCTGCAATGCAAAACCCTCTGAATAGTGAACACCAATCCATGTTCTACCACTTAACTGCTGGAGCACCAATGTACAAATGGGCAACTCTTTCATTGTTTTCTCAAGTACAGGTTTCTATTTATTATGCTACAGAATGTTCAAAGTGCACACGCTTAGAATTAATTTGTTGTTATTTTCATTTTTTTGTACCATTGCCCTTGTACCCATGCATCAATTTCCTCTATTCCATTTGACTAACGTTAAGGGAGATATAGTTTGAATTTGCTATGAAACCCCAAGCTCTGTCACCTGATTGTAACCTCTGGTGCCCAGACAAAATCCTTTTTGTTGCAACATCCTCTCTTTCTCTTCTAAAGGAACTGTCTTTTCCAAAGCTGCCTTTCTGAGGACACTAGAAGTCCTCTGGTGCTTCAACCTAGTGATAATACTTCAAGTTCAAGCTTGTGCTTCATAGACAGAGACATTTAGTGTAAAAGCAGGGAAGTTATGCTGAACCTTTATAGAGCTCTGGTTAGGCCACAAATAGAGCATTGTATCCAGTTCGGGCCACCACACTTTCATACGGATGTGAGGGTTCTTGAGAGTAAGAAGAGGAGATTTACCAGAATGGTGTCAGGGATGAGGGAGCTTTTGTTACAAGATTAGGTGAGAGAAGTTGAGGTTGTTCCCTTTGGAGCAAAGGAGATTGAGGGGAGATTTGATAGAGATGTACAAGATTATGACAGGTTTAGATAAGACAGACAAACAAAAGCTTTTCCCAATTAGCTGATGCTACAAAGAAGAAGGAGCATCGGCGAGTCTGGGCAATTGATGCAGGGGGGATGAGGAAGAACGTTTTTGCACAGCAAGTGGTGTTGACTGGAATTTGCAGTCCACAAGGGTGGTGGAAGCAGAGCTGCTGAATGACTTTGAAGGAAAATAAACTTAAAGGGTTGTGGGGATAGAGCAAGGGTCAGGACTGTTGGGATTACTCTACAGAGAGATGGCACATTGGCGCAATGGACTGGATAGTCTCCTTCTGTGATGTAGTGATTTTATATCTTATTGTGTAAACCATTTAATAATGTGGTCATCAAAATGTAATCTTGCAATCTCATCCAGTCTTCACACTGCATCGCCAATCGTTGTTTCCTCTAGTTTAAACCAATTTAATAAAACGTTAGTCCCATGATTGCACCAAACGTTTTCAAAAGGGCTAATGCAGGTGTTAGCATTTACCATAAAAGTGAAAGGAGTCTAATAGGTATTGTTAATCTTTGGTAGCATGTGCGTGTCATGTTCGATGCAGAAGCATGTTGCAGAATATATGAATAGATCTTTCATTATTCATCTGTATATGAATAGAAACTTCATTGCAGTGATGTGGTGAGTGCAATGTGCTTTGTATGCTCAATATAGCAATGTGGCCAAATGAATTAATTGTCTACCCTGTATAGAATTTTCCAGAGTTTCAGCATATTTATTTTAATTGTTTGTTAATTATTATCACAACCTTGGTATCACAGATCAGTGTGTCTATGTTGGTATAAAGTTGCCTTTGATTTAGCTAAGCGGCATTAGCAAGATCACAATTCAATTGCTAATCTGTGTTCCACTTGCGCCATCAAAGTTGAAATGCTACATTTGGTTAGGGATCAGATACAGAAAGCACAGCAAGAGTCCACATTGCTGGTAACTATTCTGCAAACTCTACTGGAAAGTATACAATGTAAATGCTGGACGAATTCAGGACCATCAACAGTTGAATTATTAGTGGATAATCACTGTCTCGGCTCATCCCTGAAAATGAGTATTTTGGGTTCATCTGACATCTGCAATTCTATCACAATATATTTGTCCAGATCTTCTAATCTCCATAAGAATTCCCAGGAAGCTTGAACTTCTGACAGGCACTTCCCCTGCTCCCTGGGACCTTCGCAAAAGTCTCCGACTGAGCTAGAGTTGGAATATTTGGCTGGTTCAGTGGGACTTCCTGAATAGTTACCTAGGAAATGTTGAACAGAAAAAACCTAGGTAACTCGTAAGATTAGACTAAAGTGACTCACCAATCACCATGCTGACCCCCCCCCCCCCACCCCCCCCCCAACCGCGGCCTTTCCATTGAGCCCTAAATCACCTCATCAACCTGCCGGACACCCAAGCCACCTTGCCATCTACCATCTCACCCACTCTAATCATGTACTCACTGATCTCACCCACCCTACCCATGTGCCCACTTAACAAATTACCTCACCTGCCTATCAACCCTATCACTTACCCATTCATATTTACATTCATCCACTCAGTCATTCCCTGATGTTCGTACTGGACATTTAAACTTACCATACAGCAGCTAGTGCTGTAAAAAGAAGGCATGCGCTGTCTTACGCTCGACTCTGCTGCACTGCGATAGAGCTGTTTGTTGGACGGTGTGCACTGCATTTCTTGAAGAGATGGGCTCGGAAGGCTCAGAAATATAGAGCAACGTTTAGGGGTGGAAATGTTCAAGCAAAGTGGCAATCTGATGATAATTGCCACTCCGTGAAAGATCTGGGCCTTTAATTACAGAAACTTGTATTTTTACAACTCCTTTCAGATAGTAATATGCCCCTTGGCACTTCACAGGAGAGTTATCAAATAAACTTTGTCAGAGAGCCACCTAAGGAGCCTTAGAACAATGGCCAAAAGCTTGGTAAAAGGGGTAAGGAGGAGAGAGAAGTAAAGAAGCACAGAGGTTTAGGGAGGGAATTCCAGAGCATAGGTCATGTGCAGCTGAAGTGACTACCCAATGGTGGAGCAAGGAAATCAGTGGTCAGAATTGGACCCCAGGGATCTCAGAGGGCTTCAATGTTTGACGTTACAGCGAAGGAGAGATGTGCATCCATGGAGGGAATTGACAGCAAGGGTGACAATTTTAAAATTGCCCAATGTAGGTCAGCAAGAGCAGGGATGGTGGGTGAAAGAATCAGTAACGTCGGATATAGAGGAAAGGAAACGTGAGTCTTCAGTAAGTCTTTAAATAAGTCACTTTGCCTGTTGAAGGTTGGAAACTATTATTAATTTATTAGATTATACATGCTTTGTTGATTCATGATGTAGATAACAGTACTGTATGTGTATTATATCGTAATCATCATTCAACTGCTACACGGTTCACTATGATGAATTTCTAGCTTGTCCAATCTTCACATATTTCATGTTGGCTGATATGCAGCTTGTACTGATCCAACAATAGCTATGTATTAATGGCTCTTGAATTCTGGTCTTCTCTTCTGATACTTTCTGGAAAATTGATTGTTATTGCATTTAGCCTTTTCTCATTGTATCATTGTTCTTTGTTATCAGTGGTGGGTCATATCATATCAGGATGTGAGCTGCACATACTCATACAGTACTGACTGACAAAGTCACCTCTTCTTTATCTTGACCATTATGACCCTACACAAGACAGTAATCACATACAGCAACAAGAAGAATGGCACCTTAATTTGTTACTGGCGCTGATTGACAAATAAATGTTGGCCAGGAAACTGCGAGAACCCTCCTCCTCTTCTTTGAATAGTATAATGAAATTATTTACATTCAACTTAGAAGGCGGCTGGTACAAGTTTAACACCTCTTTTGAAAGATAGCACCTCCAATAATGTAGCACTTCAACAGTAGTGCACCAAAGTGGGTTTGAATCCAAGTGGAATTGGCTTTTTGATTCTGGGGTGAATGTGCTTCCAGTAAGCCAAGGCTGATGCCAATTAAAAAGTAAGGGAAAAGTAACCAAACCCCCTTTACACAGGCACGTCGTGACGTATGGGATCAAAACTATTTGCTCAGATTGACTAAATGGCATATTTCTGTGCGATAATATTCTATCATGTATTTGGTCAGAATGCCTCTGGGAAAGAAGAGGTAAACTAAGTCGAAGTTCCTGCTCCAAAAGCTATTCCGTAATCTGTGGTAGAAAGCACAAAATGAGGCCAAGTAGCAGATTAAAGAAAACAAATATGAAATTCTTTACCATATTAGGAATATGCTCATTTTGTGAATTGCTTGCAAAGCTCTGATGTACCTTTTGGATGGTGTGATGAATATCTAGTTCATCGTTCATGTTAATATTTTAGAGGTAACGTTTATTTCTGGGAAGATTCAAGTTTAACTAGAAAGTTGGATAAATGCAAAAAAAGCTTCTTGGAGTCTGTTACACTGAAAAGATTGGCACCATGTTGACTTTCGGGCTTAACAGCTAGAAACGTAAGCATTGTAAAACAGAAGGTAGATGATGGATCTCTGTGTCTATTTGGAACCCTGGATATCCGTTATCCCTTCTCAGTTCCCAAATAACAGAGGTCAAGTCTGTGCTTTTTGGCAAAGTCCACTAGTACTTTATTTGTCAGCTGTGCCACTGGTAAACTTCTTTTCAATACAAAATTTAGAAGGTTTCCAACTAGCCCTGCAGCAAGCTAGTCAGATTGATTGTCTTTACCGAATACAGTAGTTGAGTTTTCATTCAATTACAGATCGTAGTATTTCTTCAAATCATAATACACAGGATAAAATAACTAAGTAATTTAAACAAAAGAAAGATGGCGATGAGCAAAAGCAAGCAGCAAAGGAAATAGATTTCAGAAATATAGATGGGGTGATCCCGGGAAGAATTTTTCCGTCCCGGTAAGTATTTCATTTTTTTTAATAAACATTTTATTGAGGTATTTTTGGTATTGTAACAACCACAAAATAAACAATATACATGAAACCATAAACATAGTGGAAAAGCCGTCTCCCTCCCTTACAGGTCCCACCTTTATTAACCCCCTACTCTAAGCTAAACTAACCCCCCCTTCTGCTGACGGTTAATTTTCTGTGAAGAAGTTGACGAACGGTTGGCACCTCCGGGCAAACCCTAACACTGACCCTCTCAAGGCGAACTTGATTTTCTCCAAACAGAGAAAACTAGCCATGTCCGATAGCCAGGTCTCCGACTTCGGGGGCTTTGAGTCCCTCCAAGCTAATAGTATCCGTCTCCGGGCTACCAGGGAAGCAAAGGCTAGAACGTCTGCCTCTTTCTCCTCCTGGATTCCATGGACATGACATCTGCAAACCCATGCCAAAATCCCCTAAGCTTCGGACATGCCCAGAACATGTGAACATGGTTCGCTGGTCCTCCCGCACATTTTGCACACCTGTCTTCCACCCCAAAGAATCTGCTCAGCCGGGCCCATGTCATGTGAGCCCAGTGAATGACCTTGAATTGTACCAGGCTGAGCCTGGCACATGTTGCAGATGCGTTGACTCTACTCAACGCGTCCGCCCATAGACCATCCTCTATCTCTCCTCCCAGCTCCTCCTCCCACTTGCGCTTCAGCTCCTCGGTCTGCGTCTCCTCTGACCCCATAAGTTCCTTGTAAATGACAGAGACGCTCCCTTCTCCTACCCACCCTCTGGAAATTACCCTGTCCTGAATCCCCCTTAGCGGTAGGAGCGGGAAGGTTGACACCTGTTTACGTAGGAAGTCCTGCAGATACCTGAATTTGTTTCCCCTCGCCAACCCAAACTTCTCCTCCAGCGCCCTCACACTCGGAAAGCTCCCCTCTATAAACATATCCCCCATCCTCTCAATCCCTGCTCTCCGCTTTATCCGAAACCCCCCCATCCATACTTCCTGGGGCAAACCGGTGATTATTACAGATTGGGGACCAAACCGATGCTCCCTCTGCTCCCACATGTCTCCTCCATTGTCCCCAGACTCTCAGGCCCACCACCACCATGGGGCTGGTGGAGTACTGTGCCGGTGGAGTACCGTGCCGGCGGAGTACCGTGCCGGCGGGAATGGCAGAGGCGCAGTTACCAACGCTCCAAACTGGTGCCCTTGCATGAAGCCGCCTCCATACGCTCCCATGCTGAACCCTCCTCCACCACCCACTTCCTGATCATGGCTATATTTGCCGCCCAGTAATAGTTACTAAAATTTGGCAGCGCCAGCCCGCCCCCTCCCCGAGTCCACTCAAGCATTACCTTCCTTGCTCGCGGGGTCTTGCCCACCCAAACGAAGCCAGTGATCACTTTGTTGACCCGCTTAAAAAAGGATCGCTGAATAAAGATGGGGAGACACTGAAATACAAACATGAATCTCGGGAGGACCGTCATCTTCACCGTTTGTACCCTCCCAACCAGTGACAATGGAAGCACGTCCCATCTCCGAAAATCACCCTTCATTTGGTCCACGAGCCAGATTTTATTTATGCAGCCGGTCCCATTCCCACGCCACTTGAATGCCTAGGTACCTAAAGCTTCCCCCTACTAATCTAAATGGCAGCTGCCCCAATCGCCTCTCCTGTCCCCTCGCCTGGACCGCAAACATCTCATTTTTCCCCTATTTAGCTTATACCCCGAAAACCGACCAAATTCCCCTAGAGTCCTCATGATTTCTTCCATCCCCTCTATTGGGTCCAATACATACAGAAGCAGGTCGTCTGCAGAAAGCGAGACTCTGTGCTCCACCTCCCCCAGCCCCCCATGGACCAGCCCCTTGAGGCTCTCAGAGCAATTGCCAACGGCTCTATAGCTAGCACGAACAACAGTGGGGAGAGGGGGCATCCTTGTCCCGTCCCCCGGTGCAGTCTAAAATAGTCTGATGTTGGCCTATTCGTCTGTACGCTTGCCACAGGAGCCTGACACAGCAACCTGACCTAGTCAATAAAGCCCCGCCCAAATCCAAACCGTCCCAGTACCTCCCACAGATAATCCCATTCTACCCAATCAAAAGCCTTTTCTGCATCCATTGCGATCACTACCTCCACCTCCCTGATTACGTTTAACAACCTTCTTACATTGGCCACCAACTGCCTACCCTTAACAAACCCCATCTGGTCCTCCCCAATAATGTCCGGAACACAATCCTCGATCCTGGAGGACAAAATTTTGGCCAGCAATTTAGCATCCACGTTCAACAGGGATATAGGCCTGTAGGACCCTCACACTCCAGGTTCTTGACCCGCTTCAGAATCAGCGAAATCATGACCTGTGACATCATTGGGGGCAGCACCCCTCTTTCCCTTGCCTCATTGAACATTCTCATCAACGCCGGCCCCAATATCCCAGAGAACCTTTTATAAAACTCCACTGGGTACCCGTCCGGCCCTGGGGCTTTACCTGACTGCATGGCCTTCAGACCTTCCACTATCTCTTCCAACCCAATCGGGCCCCCATCCCTCCCACCAGCTCCCCGTCCACCATTGGAAAATTCAGCCCCTCAAAGAAGTGCCTCATCCCCTCCGGCCCCGTAGGGGGTTCCGACCTGTACGGCCGACTGTAGAAATCCTTAAACGCCTTATTTACCCCTGTTGAATCTCCAACCAGGTTCCCATCTCCGTCATTTACTTTCCCTGTCTCACTGGCTGCCTCCCTCTTTCTAAACTGCTGTGTAAGCATTTTGCTGGCCTTCTCTCCATCCTCATAGATCACCCCTCTTGCCTTTCTCAGCTGCTCCACCGCTCTCCCTGTGGTTAAGAAGCCAAACTCCGCCTGTAGCCTCCGCCGTTCCCTTAAAAGCCCTGCCTCTGGCGTCTCCGCATACTTCCTATCGATCTGTAATATATCCTTTACCAGTCGGTCCGTCTCTGCTCTGTCCACCTTCTCCCGATGGGCCCGTATCGAGATCAGCTCCCCTCTGACCACCGCCTTCAGTGCTTCCCAGACCACCGCTGCTGAAATGTCCCCCGTATCGTTGACCTGCAGGTAGTTCTGAATACATTTCCTCAGCCGCCCGCACACCCCTTCGTCAGCTAAAAGTCCCACATCTAACCTCCATTGCGGGCGCTGGTTACTGTCTTTACTAACGTGCATGTCAACCCAGTGCGGAGCATGGTCTGAGATTGCGATCGCCGAGTACCCCGTGTCCACCACCCCTGCCAGTAAGGCCCTGCTCAAAATAAAGAAATTAATCCGGGAGTACACTTTATGCACCTGTGAGTAGAAGGAGAACTCCTTCACCCTCGGCTGCCCAAATCTCCATGGATCCCCCCCCCCATCTGCTCCATGAACTCTTTTAGTTCCTTTGCCATTGCTGGCATCCTGCATGTTTTCGAGCTCGACCGGTCCAAGCCAAGGTCAATAACTGTGTTGAAGTACCCTCCCATGACCAACCTGTGCAAGTCCAGGTCCGGTATCTTCCCCAGCATTCTCTTTATAAACTCCACATCATCCCAATTTGGCGCATACACATTTACTAATACCACCTGCACCCCCTCCAGTTTCCCACTGACCATAATGTACTGACCTCCCACATCCGAGACTATTCTATCCGGCTCAAACACCACCTGCTTATTGATCAGGATCGCGACCCCTCTAGTCTTTGAGTGTAGTCCCGAGTGAAAGACCTGATTGACCCAGCCTTTCCTCAATCTAATCTGGTCAGTTACTGTAAGGTGCGTCTCCTGCAACATTACCACGTCCGCCTTCAGTCTCCTAAGATGCGCGAACACACGTGCCCTCTTGAACGGCTCATTTAACCCTCCCTTAGTAACAACACTCTGTAACCCAACCACTTTAATAAACCAAACATATGCACCCCCCCCCCCCCCCCCCACTACGCTTCCGTGAGCTCACCCGCCCAGTTAGCTTGGTGGCCCCCATCCCTGGCACCGGTTAGTCTCCCACCTATTGTTCCCACCCCACCCTCCCTGTCACTCATACAAACATACTCCAACATCAAACAATCCCCACACAATAGCTCAACAGAAAAACAGGAAGATCTAAACAAGCACACCTCCATCCCCCAACAGTGCAAATGAAAACCTTAACTCACTCAGCTCTACCGCTGGTCCCACATCAATGCAAAAGGCATTACAAACAACTTCACAAAATGAAAAACGAGAAACTTTTTTTTAAAAGGACAGAAAAACACACAAAAAAAACAAGAACGTTGCAGCAAAGTTCGAAAGTTCTCAGTCCACCACCAGTCCTTTCCTTTTCGCGAAGCCCAGCGCGTCCTCAGTAGATTCCCAGCTATTGTTGCACTCAAGTAATGCTCAATATGATTATAGCTAATTATTCTTAATGAGTTCTCATTTAACCCTTTTACCTCTATCATCTTCCCTTACTCTCATGGTTATAGCTGACTAGAAAAGCAATTTCTATCAGTAGGCTTAATTAGGTGGCGGGCAGGAGACAGCACCCCTACACCACTTGCAAAAAAGTGCAGTCCACAGACGGTTTTGTTTTTGGAGTTAGAGTTAAATTACTTTAAAAAAGTTCAGTGAACCATGGCGATGGGTGGAATGTATGAGTGGGGGGGGGGGGGGGGGGGCGGGGGCGCAATTTAGCATGGCCAATCCACCTACCCTGCACATCTCTGGGTTGTAGGGGTGAGATCCGTGCAGACACGGGGTGAATGTGCAAACCCCACACGGACAGTGACCCGGGGCCGGGATCGACCTGGGTCCTCGGCGCCGTGAGGCAGCAGTGCTAACCACTGCACCACTTGCCCTGAACCTGATGTTAATTCTGAATGTTGGAGAATAAGATAGATGTTTTAATTGTTTTACCGTTATAACTTTCTTTTCCTTAATATTTTTTATTCTCCTCCTTTTTCACATTTTCTCACAAATTTACACCCACCAACAACAAACAATAATCAGTAACAAATATGTCAATCCCCAAATCAATAACAACAATCCCATCGTTCCCACCAAACCCCAAACATTAGCCCGCATGTTCACATAAACAAATGACAAAAAGGAATCAGGAATCGATAACGCAGGTTGATAGAGTGGTCAAGAAGGCATACAGCATGCTTGCCTTCATTGGACAGGGTATTGAGAACAAGAGTCGGCAGGTCATGTTACAGTTGTATAGGACTTTGGTTAGGCCACATTTGGAATACTGCATGCAGTTCTGGTCGCCACATTACCAGAAGGATGTGGATGCTTTAGAGAGGGTGCAGAGGAGGTTCACCAGGATGTTGCCTGGTATGGAGGGTGCTAGCTATGAAGAAAGGTTGAGTAGATAGGATTGTTTTCGTTGGAAAGACGGAGATGGAGGGGGGACCAGATTGAGGTCTACAAAATTCTGAGAGGTATGGACAGGGTGGATAGCAACAAGCTTTTTCCAAGAGTGGGGGGTGTCAATTACAAGGGGTCACGCTTTCAAGGTGAGAGGGGAAAAGTTTAAGGGAGATGTGCGTGGAAAGTTTTTTATGCAGAGGGTGGTGGGTGCCTGGAACGCTTTGCCAGTGGAGGTGGTAGAGGCGGGCACGATAGCATCATTTAAGATGCATCTAGACAGATATATGAACGGGTGGGGAAAAGAGGGAAGTAGATCCGTGGAAAATAGGTGACAGGTTTAGATAAAGGATCGGCGCAGGCTGGGAGGGCCGAAGGGCCTGTTCCTGTGTTGTAATTTTCTTTGTTCTTTGTTCTTTGAATCACCCATAGTCACCATCAACATACACCGCCCCTCTGCCCCCAACCCTCCCACCCCCCCCCCCCCCCCCAACTAATGTTCGATGTTATTCAGTTCTTAAAAGTGCATGATGAATAATGCCCATGAATTGTAGAACTCCTCCATCTTTCCCCTCAGTTCAAATTTAACTTTCTCAAGAGTCAAGAATTCCAACAGGCCCCCCCGCCACACCAGGGCACAGGGTGGAGAGGTTGCTCTCTAACCCATCAGATCCGCCTTCGGGCGATCAACGAGGCGAAGGCGACAACATCTGTCTCCGCACCCGTTTCCAACCCTGGCTGGTCTGACACCCCAAATATGGCCACCCGGGGGCCCGGGTCCAGTTATGTGCACTACTTTAGAAATTACCCTAAAAACCTCCTTCCAGTAATCCTATAGCTTTGGACAGGACCAAAACAGATGAACGTGATTAGCGGGGCCTTCCCCCCACAACGTTCACATACATTTTCTACTCCTTCAAAGAATCGGCTCATCCTCGCCCTCGTGAGGTGTGCTCTGTATACCACCTTCAGCTGTATCAGCCCCAACCTCGCGCATGAGGTGGAGGCATTCACTCTCCAGGACACCTCACGCCAGAACCCCTCCTCCATATCCTCTCCCAACTCTTCCTCCCACTTTGCTTTGATCCCTTCAGTGGTGCCTTCTCTTCCTAAATAGCCCCCTAAACCGCTTACACTACCCCCTTCTCCAGTCCCCCTGTCGTCAGCACCTCCTCCAGCAATGTGAAGGCCGGCTCCACCGGGAAGCTCTGTATCTCCTTTCTGGCAAAATCTCGAACCTGCATGTAAACATTTCCCCTGCTCCAGCCCATACTTCGCTCCCAGCAACTTCATACCTGCAAACCGACCCCTAAGAAACAAATCTTTTAGTGTCTTAATCCCCTTCTCCTCCCATTTCCGAAAATTTCCATCCCACCTCCCTGGCTCAAATCTGTGATCCCCCGAATCGGCATTTCCCTTGACCCTGCCTCCCACCGAAACTGCCTCCAAATTCTCAGTGAAGCTATTATTACCAGACTCCCCGGGGCTATCGGGAGCGGCGCTGTTGCTAGTCCTTTCAATCCCGACCCCCTGCACAAACTCTCCTTCATTCTGACCTACTGGAAATCAACCCCTCTGACCCAGCTCCGCACCTTCTCCACATTCGCCTCCTAGTAGTAATACATCAGGTTCGGAAGACCCAAACCCCCTGTCTGCCTTCCCCTCTGGAGCAGCACCTTTCTAACTCTGGCCACCTTCCCTCCCCATATGAACAAAATAATCCTTCCCTCAATCTCTCTGAAAAAAGCCTTTGGCAGGAAAATCGGCAGACATTGAAAAATAAACAAAAATCGCGGCAGCACGTTCATTTTAACCGCCTGTACCCAACCCGCCAGTGACAGAGGGAGACTGTCCCACCTTGCCAGATCAGCTTTCACTCTCCCCACCAAACTAGTAATGTTGTACCTGCGGAGCCCCCTCCCCCCACTCCCGGGCAACCTGCACCCCCAGGTACCTAAAATGAGTCCCTGCCCTACGGAATGGCAGCCCCCCTACCCTTGCCCCCACCCCTGGCCGAGACACTACATAAATACTCACTCTTGTCTAGATTTACCCCGAGAAAGACCTAAACACTCGAAGCAGCTCCAATATTCCCCCTATCGACACACTTGGTTCCGACACGTATAACAGCAAATCATTGGCATATAAGGACACCCTATGCTCTATCCACCCCCCCCCCCCCCCCCGCACTATTCCTTTCCATGCCCCCGAACTTCTTAATGCGATGGCCAACGGCTCAATTGCGAGTGCAAACAGTAGGGGGGACATAGGACATCCCTGCCTAGTCCCACAGTGGAGAGAAAAGTATCTCGAGCTGATGTTGTTTGTGCGGACACTCGCCCTCGGCTCCTTATATAGTAGCTTTACCCAGTTCACAAATCTTGGTCCAATCCCAAACCGCTCCAGAACTGACATCAAGTACCCCCATTCTACACGGTCAAATGCCTTCTCAGTGTCCAGTGCCACAACCCACTTCTGTTTCCTTCCCCTCTGCCGGTGCCATAACGACATTCAATACCTTCTAATGTTTGAAAAGAGCTGCCTTCCTCTCACGAACCCCGTCTGATCTTCACCTATCACCTTCGGGAGGCACTCCTCCAGCCTACCCGCCAGTACCTTCGCCAATACTTTTGCGTCCACATTCAGAAGCGACATGGGCCTATACGACCCACACTCCATCGGATCCTTATCTTTTTTTAGCAACAGGGAAATCGATGCCTGCCTCAAAGTCTGAGTTTGTGGCACCACCCCCTTCCCTATCGCCTCTTGAACCATCCCCACCATCAGGGGTGCCAGCTTATCCTTGAATTGTTTATAATATTCCACCGGAAACCCATCCGGCCCCGCCACCTTCACCGACTGCATCCCCCCAATCGCATCGTTTATCTCCTGCTGCACGATCACTCTTTCTAATGTAGTCCTGTCCCCCTCCCCCTAACCTCGGGTACTCCAACCCATCTAGAAGTTCCTGCATCTCCCAGTCTCCCCCAGGTGGCTCTGACCTGTACAACCTCTCATAAAATTCCTCAAAAACCTTGTTAATCATATCCGGAGCCACCACCAACTTCCCTGCCCTATCCCTCACCTGAACAATTTCCCTTGCTGCTGCTTCCCTCCGGAGCTGACCTGCTAACATACTTATCTCCATGTTCGTAAACTGCACCCCGAGCTCTCCTCAGTTGGCGCACCGCCTTCCTGGTAGATAGCGAGTCAAAGCTCGCCTGGAGTTCCTTCCTCTTTTCCAGCTTCGCTGGGTCTCCACCTTCTGCATACCTCCTATCTACCTCCAATATCTCATCTATTACCCTCTGCCGCTCCAACCTCTCCTCTTTGTCCACCCTGGCCTTAAACAAAATCACCTCACCCCTCACCACCGCTTTTAGAACCTCCCAGACAACTGCGTTCGACACCTCACCCGTACAGTTGAAACCTACAAATTCCTTAATTGCCTTTTCAATTTTGTCACAGAACACTTGGTCCCCCAAAAGTCCCACATCTAATTTCCACCCTGGCCTCTGTGCTACCCCCTTCTCCAGTACCATGTCCACCCAATGCAGAGCATGATCTGACACTTCAATTGCCGAGTATTCCGACCTCTTAACCCCAGCCAGCAAAGCCTTCCCCGCCACAAAAAAGTTGATCCGCGAGTATACCTTACGGACTGCTGAGAAAAGCGAGTACTCCCGTTCCCTCGGGTGCAAAGACCTCCAAGGGTCCACCCCTCCCATTTCCACCATTAGCCCAGCCAACGCCTTTGCCCCCCCCCCCCCACCACCACCCGGATGGGACCAGCGAGTACGGCCGTGACCTGCCCAACCTTGGCTGCTGCACCAAGTTCCAGTCCCCCACCACTATCAGTTTGTGTGTGTCCAAGTTGGGGATGGCCCCAAACACCTTCTTTGCAAATCCCACATTGTCCCAATTGGGACCGTATACACTTAACAGCGCCACTAATCTCCCCTCCAGCGCCCCTGTCACAATCACATATCTACCCCCCTGATAGAACATAGAAAATACAGCACAGAACAGGCCCTTCGGCCCACGATGTTGTGCCGAACCTTTGTCCTAGATTAATCATAGATTATCATTGAATTTACAGTGCAGAAGGAGGCCATTCGGCCCTTTGAGTCTGCACCGGCTCTTGGAAAGAGCACCCTACCCAAACTCAACACCTCCACCCAACACCAAGGGCAATTTTGGACATTAAGGGCAATTTATCATTGGCCAATTCACCTAACCCGCACATCTTTGGACTGTGGGAGGAAACCGGAGCACCCGGAGGAAACCCACGCAGACACGGGGAGGACGTGCAGACTCCGCACAGCCAATGACCCAAGCCGGAATCGAACCTGGGACCATGGAGCTGTGAAGCAATTGTGCTATCCACAATGCTACCGTGCTGCCCTTAAGAACAAATAAATCTACACTATATCATTTTACCGTAATCCATGTACCTATCCAATAGCTGCTTGAAGGTCCCTAATGTTTCCGACTCAACTACTTCCACAGGCAGTGCATTCCATGCCCCCACTACTCTCTGGGTAAAGAACCTACCTCTGATATCCCTCCTATATCTTCCACCTTTCACCTTAAATTCATGTCCCCTTGTAATGGTGTGTTCCACCCGGGGAAAAAGTCTCTGACTGTCTACTCTATCTATTCCCCTGATCATCTTATAAACCTCTATCAAGTCGCCCCTCATCCTTCTCCGCTCTAATGAGAAAAGGCCTAGCACCCTCAACCTTTCCTCGTAAGACCTACTCTCCATTCCAGGCAACATCCTGGTAAATCTTCTTTGCACCTTTTCCAGAGCTTCCACATCCTTCCTAAAATGAGGCGACCAGAACTGTACACAGTACTCCAAATGTGGCCTTACCAAAGTTTTGTACAGCTGCATCATCACCTCACGGCTCTTAAATTCAATCCCTCTGTTAATGAACGCGAGCACACCATAGGCCTTCTTCACAGCTCTATCCACTTGAGTGGTAACTTTCAAAGATGTATGAACATACACCCCAAGATCTCTCTGCTCCTCCACATTGCCAAGAACTTTACCGTTAACCCTGTATTCCGCATTCATATTTGTCCTTCCAAAATGGACAACCTCACACTTTTCAGGGTTAAACTCCATCTGCCACTTCTCAGCCCAGCTCTACATCCTATCTATGTCTCTTTGCAGCCGACAACAGGATAGGTGTGCGAGATGCTCGAAAAGCCCAGCGAATCACACCCACATGTTCTGGTCATGTCCGGCACTACAGGGGTTTTGGGTGGGGGTGACAAAGGTGCTTTTGAAGGTAGTGGGGGTCCAGGTCGAACCAAGCTGGGGGTTGGCTATATTTGGGGTTGCAGAAGAGCCGGGAGTGCAGGAGGCGAGAGAGGCTGATGTTTTGGCCTTTGCGTCCCTAGTAGCCCGGCGCAGGATACTGTTGATGTGGAAGGAAGCCAAGCCCCTGGGTGTGGAGACCTGGATAAATGACATGGCAGGGTTTATAAAGCTGGAACGGATTAAGTTCGTCCTAAGGGGATCGGCTCAAGGGTTCACCAGGCGGTGGCAACCGTTCGTCGAATACCTCACAGAAAGATAGAGGGAATGGAAATGAAGAAGACAGCAGCCCGGGGGGGGGGGGGGGGGGGGGGGCGGGGGGACCAGAGGGATTCTCAGGGATGTTAATACATAAGTATAATATGTATAGGTTGTTGTTATAGATAATTGTATATTGGACTGCTAAAACATATTTTTGGAGAATATTTATCTGGGACAAGGCAGTTGCCATTTAGTTTTGTTTTTGTTTATATATTATTTATTTCTTGTTTATAAAACTGGCCATTGTTATTTATATTGTTATATTACTGTGTAAAGGATACACAATGTACTGTGATGGTTGGCCAAAAATTTTCAATAAAATATTTTAAAAAAAAGAGTGATAGTGGAGCAGGAGATAAAAGATGCGATTGGGAGGATGCAGTCGGGGAAGGTGGCAGGGCCGGATGGGTCTGCCAGCATCTTCTCAATCTGGAAGCGTACCCTTTTGCTGACCATTACCTTTATGACTTTCTATAGTAAAGTTTATCTTATTTATTTTAAACCATGGAATCTTATGTATGTGTCTCCTAGTCTGTAATTGGGATTTCAAACTTTGTCTACTTTAAACAAAAATGATTGATTACTCATCAGATAGTAACAATGAGATGATAAATCGCTGCCCCATCTGAGTCGCAGACAGATAAAAAATATCCTTTGACATTTTCAAAGAAATGCAAGGGAGTTATTCCCATTGCCCTGCCCAATACTTATACCTCAGTCAACATCACTTAAACAGATTACCTCATTCCTGGGACCTTGCTTTGAATAGAATGGCTGCCACAAAGTATGTGTTTCAATGTCAAGTGCTTTGGGACATACTGATATCATGAGAGGTGCTATATAAATTCAAATATTTTTTAAAGGCACTGTTTAAATGTAGGTATTATAATCTACTGTCTGTGGACAATCTGATAAACTGGCAGTGATTGCAGACAGTGTGTTCGTCTTTGAGTCTCATCTACTTGTGATGAACATGGTCGATTAGACCCTGCACTGCATACAAATGGAGGTAGAAATTGGTTTGGAGGCCATTTGGAACTGTACAAAATAACTTTATTTCACATTGATTCAGCTCAGTGTTCGGTGAAAGAGAAATCAGCAAGCTATCACACACAATGAACTGGAGAAAGAGAATGATTGGCAGTTCCCTAATTCAAGTGTTGCAGTACGCAATCAGTAAAAGCCAGGTCACTTAATTCTCTCCAGACGCACTTAAAGGTACAGCATCCTAACAGGAAAAAAAATGATTGCTACACAGTTGTTACACTGAAACCTATCTTTCTCTATTAAAGATTATAAATGACAACATGATTGGCTGTGCAATATGCTGGAAATCCAAAGCACTTTGCCGTAGTGGAGTAGACCATATTGTAGTGGGATGAAGTGGTGATGGGACATCTACGATTGTAGTTATCCGCCAAGGGAGTTCTCAACAGGAAGGCTCCAATTCGATATTTGGGTTTGAGGTTGTTTAATCAGCCAGGCTGGCAGTACAAGTAACCAGGATTAATTTGTGTGCTAGCAGGGTATGGGGAGGAAAATAAGACACACAGCAAATGCTCCTTCTTCTGGGTGTCTCCAGTATTCCATGCTGGAAAGTGCAGTTTTAGAGTTTTGGTAAGGACTAGATTTCACTTGGCATCTCACAGCATCATGTATGATAAAGGCTACATGAGTGATGTACCAGAGTACAGCTGATGTCCATTGAATCCATCCCACAGAATGAATCAGGAGGGAATGTCGAAACTTGAAGGAATGGATGGTTCACATTAATTTCAGATCTCTATTAATGTCCATGGAATTCCTGTGTACACAAGATGGGATAAATATGTAAATGGTATACCTCTTTATGGGCGGCACGATAGCATAGTGGTTAGCCCAGTTGCAGGTTTGATTCCCGGCTTGGGTCACTGTCTATGCGGTGTCTGCACATTCTCCCTGTGTCTGTGTGGGTTTCCTCCAGGTGCTCCGGTTACCTCCCACAGTCCAAATATATGCAGGTTAGGTGGATTGGCCTTGCTAAGTTGCCCTCAGAGTCCAAAAAGGTTAGGTAGGGTTACTCGGTTACGGGGATAAGGTGAAGGTGTGTGCTTGGGTGGGGTGCTCTTTCTAAGGGCTGGTGCAGACTCGATGGGCCAAATGGCCTCCTTCTGTACTGTAAATTCTATGTATGTATACTATGTATTCTACCTTGAATTCTCAAAACAACGCGGATGACATTTTCTTCTGGCCATATCACTCCAGTAAGTGCCTATTGGAATGTGTTAAATGGAATTCTTTACCTCTTACTGCCAAAACATTTTCAATGTTGTGATATTTCCTTCTTTGATAATTGCTTTCTTCTCATGGTATATTGCAATTTCCATTAAACAAGTTAGGCATATTTGGGTCCAAGGCCACAAGAAGCAATTAGATATTTTTTAATTCCAATGAGTAATATTTTTTGAGTAAGTTTTCCTGAAGACGATACCGAAACCCTTAGGTCACTCTCTGCACAAATATCACAGAGGTCATGTGTTAAAATACTAATAATATAAATCAAAACCAATCCAGTTGGACATAAACCAGTGGAACCTCCATTAGGTATGCTGAAAGAACTTCTGCTGGGCAAAACCCTGTCTGAGATGTTTTCTAGCACAGGAATGGTGGGCTGAATGGCCTCCTGCATTATTTGATTCCATGCTAATTTATTGCACATTCAGTTGATGTTTCATCCCAATCATCTTGATTTCCAATTGAAGTGAAATGTTGAGGCACCTGGAAATCCAAAACAAAGGAGGAGATCTTGGAAATATACTATGTGTTCCCTTTTGAAAAAATATAACTTAGTGATTCAGGAAAAGCCATATTATCATGTTCTAAGAAATGTTATGACAGGATCTCTGGATGATGGAACCAGTCAAATGAGGAACAATAAGTGCAAACTTGAATCATGTCATTTGTTGCTTGAAGTCCCAGGATATAATGCCACTGACCTGGGCACACATTATAGCAAGCAGGTTTCCAACCCATACTGAAATTACCCTTGACAAAGACGCAAGTGACACTCGATGTGATTGTGACATTTGTAAATGACCTTTCCCCATCCTTCTTGACCTGCCTGCTGCCTTTTAGCATTATTGATCACACTATCCTCCTCCAGCACCTTTCCACCATCTATCTAAATGGGTGGCACTGCACTAGACCAGTCCGCGTAGTGTCGATTTCATCTCCCTCTTGTCCCTTCTCCGACTCTCGTCTACATTCTGCTCCTCACAACAAGATATCCTTCCCAGTGGGTCAGGTGGGTACCCATTGCACGTGGCCAGTCACTGCTCATTAACTATCTCATCCCTCACCCGAGTCTCCACTTCTTATCAAATTGTGAGCTCATTTCCCCTGCAAGGAGGGAAAGCGTAGAGGTGTGATTGTGTGGAGAGGAGGGCAGGACCCACCTTTGGAGGGCTACTGTGAGGCCTGGGTGCGAGAGGGGAGTATGGTGATGGTGATTATAAGCGTTGGCTGTTCAGATGAGGATGTGAGGTGCCTGCAGAAAGAGCAATGGGTGGAACTGCAACATATGTTGGTCTGAGTCGTGCTTGCAGCAGAACACTGGGCAAGTAAGGGAATGGGGCTTGACACCTGGAAATGTCTTATCACTCATTTGTGTCTGTTCTCCTGGAATCCTGAATTCTCTTAGTTCACTGGCTGCAGGTTGGAGTGACCATACTCCTGCTCTTGACTTCCTCAGTCACTCATATTCACACCTGCTCAGTTGGACAGGTTGTCTTCTTCCTCCCATCCTTGGGAGAGCTCACTTCACTGTAGTCCCTCAGATCTTGGAGCAGGCTCTCCAGAGAGACCCTGGAGCATCCTTCCCACACCTCACTTTATTTCCTGTGGTTCTTGCAGCTTCAAAAATCCAATTGTTGGTCCATTGAAGCATGCAGGAGAGCATGCCAGGAGCAAGACCAAGCATACTGAAAAATTAGGTGTCAACCAGGTAAAGTTACAACACAGGACTACCTGCGTGCCAAACAGCATAAGCAGCAAGTAATAGAGCTAAGCGTTTCCTGATTACATTAGGTGTAATCTCCTGGCACATCCACCCGTGAATGGTGGTGGACAATTAACCAACTCACTGGAGGAGGAGGCTCCACAAATATCAATCTCCCCAACCTCAAGCATGGTGGAACCCAGCACATCTGTGCAAAAGACAACGTGGAAGCATTCACAGTAATCTTCAGCCAGAAGTGCCCAGTGGATGATCTCCAAAGGTCCCAGCATCACAGATGTCAGTCTTCAGCCAATATGATTCACTCCATGTGGTATCAAGAAATGGCTGAAGGCACTGGATACTGCAAAGGCTGTGGGCCCTGACAACATTCCGGCAATAGAACTGTGGGTGGACCTATATCTCATGGGCCAGCAGCAGTTCAAGAATGCAGCTCACCACCACCTTCTGAAGGGTAACTAGGAATGGGCAATACATGCCGGTCTAGCCAGTGATGCCACATCCCGTAAATGCATTTTACAAAAACTATTGAAACCCATGATGTAGTTGCTTATTTAGAAATCCTTCCATTGACACAGCTGGCCTGTTACCCACCCTGATTGGTCAGGAATCCATAGGCAGGATGTTAATGCCACAGCTCTATGGAAGCTGGTTCTGATCTGCCGCTCTGGCAGGGACTTAGTGCAGAAGATGTCGCCCCATGTCCCATTCACCCATTGCCTCTGTACTCTCTGATGTACATTGGCTTCTGGACTTTCAATGCCTCAATTTATTCTCATCCTTGTTTAGGATTTAGCCCACTGTGCTAAACCAGCCCTGCCTATTCTGTTTGTTATTTGCCTGTATCTTTCTTTGCTAACTTTTCAATCAGATGTTCAGTCTTGTGAAGCAATGCAGTCTCAGGTGCTGGCTAAACCCAGCAACTGAGGGATTATGAAGGGGTCTTTTCACCCAGGCATTGTATAATTTCTTGAGGAGGAGAAGAAAAAGAAAACAAATTGCTTCTCACAATTGGCCTTAGCACTCACACAAAAGAAGTATTTATTGTGACTGCGCCTGATGCCAGAGACACACTTGATAAAGCATGTCATATACTGTATAATAATGAAAGATTGGAACTGCTTGCTTCACAAGACAGCAACAATACTGCTGACATTCTTCTTCATCATCCAAAGAATTATAAGTTATTTATTTCATATCTAATGCTTCTTTTCTATCTCCTTAGGCATTGAGTACAGTCCAATACGTTTACCCAGCCTATCCCCAGATTACATTTTCCAATGGCTGTTTGAGGTGACCCATTTTTAAGAAATTGCTATATCTCTTCAGACATCACATGGCTAAATCTAACCATAGAGTAGCGATAATGGGGAAGGGTGCTTTAGTTATCCTAATGCAGACTGGGAATGGTAGGGAGGGGGAACAGTTTCTGACGTGTTTTCAGGAGAGTTTTCTTGATCTTGTCCAACAAATAAGGAGGCATTGCTGAATCCGGTTATGGGAAATAAGTTGGGTCAAGTAGATCAAGTGCCAACAGGAGAACCTTTAGGAACAGTCATCATAGATCATAAGGTTTAGATTCACTATGGAAAAGAACAAGGAGCAATCTAGAAAAAATACCTAATTGGAGAGAGCCAATTTTAGTGGGCTGAGAATGGACATGTACCAGGAAATTTGGAATGAAAGATTGACGGGCACAACTGAGGGCCTTTAAAGAAGGGACAGATTTGGTGCAGTCGAAGTGCATTCCCACGAAAAGGAGAAATGACAAAAGAAATAGAAAGTAAGATGAAGCAGAAAAAGGGTGCATGTGACAGATGTCAGGTTGTTGATACAAATGAGAACATAGTTGAAGAGAAATTTCAGATGGAAAGTGAAAAAGGCAATAGACGAGGCAAAGAGAATTTGAGAAGAGATTTGCAGCTAACGTGAAGGGGAATTCAAAGGTTTTCCACTGGCATTTAAAAAAGTAAAAGGATAGTAAGAGGAGCGATGGGATATATCAGAAACAAAAGAGGGATCTACACATGGAGGCAGATGTGCTGAATGAAGGAAGAAAGATGCTGTCAAAGTCAGAGTGAAAGAGAAGATGGCTGAGAAACTGAGTGGGTGAAAAATAATAATAATTTTTTTATTGTCACAAGTAGGGCTTGCATTACACTGCAATGAAGTTACTGTGAAAAGCCCCATGTTGCCACATTCTGGCCCCTGTTCGGGTACACTGAGGGAGAATTCAGAATGTTGAATTTCCCTAACATCACGTCTTTCGAGACTTGTGGGGGGAAACCGGAGTACCCAGAGGAAACCCACGTACACACATGGAGAACGTGCAGACTCCCCACAGAGTGACCCAAACCTGGGACCCTGGCGCTGTGAGCAGCAGTGCTAACCACTGTATTACTGTGCCACCCAATTTAAGATAAAATGTTGACTGTACTTAAAGTTGACAGGTCACCAGAACCAGGTGGGAAAATGAAATGAAAATTGCTTATTGTCACAAGTAGGCTTCAAATTAAGTTACTGTGAAAAGCCCCTAGTCGTCACATTCCGCCGCCTGTTCGGGGAGGCTGGTACGGGAATTGAACTGTGCTGCTGCCCTGCCTTGGTCTGCTTTCAAAGCCAGCAATTTAGCCCTGTGCTAAACCAGCTAAACCAGGGATGCATCCAAGGTTACTAAAAGAAGTAAAGGTGGAAATTTTGGAGGTACTGGTCATAATCTTCCAATCCTTCTTGGGTACAGTGGAAGAGGACTGGTGAATTGCACACGTTGCTCCCTTATGTTTTTCAGGTCAAACCCAGCAACCACAAACCTGCCGATTTAACCTTGGTGGTGGGAAAGATTTTAGAAATGATGCTAGGACAAGATTAACAGTTACTTGGACAGATGTGAATTAATTAAGGAAAGCCAGCACCGACATGTTTAGTCAAGTTGATTGAGTTTTTCGATGAGGTAAAAAAGGGGGTTGGTGAGGCAGCGCGCTGGTATGAGGCAGCGCGCCATCATACCACTGGTGGGCAGCACGGTAGTATAGTGGTTAGCACAATTGCTTCACAGCTCCAGGGTCCCAGGTTCGATTCCGGCTTGGGTCACTGTCTGTGCGGAGTCTGCACATCCTCCCCGTGTGTGCGTGGGTTTCCTCCGGGTACTCCGGTTTCCTCCCACAGTCCAAAGATGTGCAGGTTAGGTGGATTGGCCTTGCTAAATTGTCCTTAGTGTTGGGTGGGGTTACTGGGTTATGGGGATAGGGTGGAGGTGTTGACCTTGGGTAGGGTGCTCTTTCCAAGAGCCGGTGCAGACTCGATGGGCCGAATGGCCTCCTTCTGCACTGTAAATTCTATGAATGCAGTTGATGTCGTCCTTGTGAACTTCAAAAAGGTGCTTAAGTAAAAGACTTGACAGCAACCTGGAAGCCCATGGCAGAAAAGGAACCATAAAGGCAATGTTATGAAGTTGGCTAAGTGACAGGATGTGGAGTAGTGGTAAATGTTTGTCTTTTGGATTTGAGGAAGGTACATAATGGGGCTTCCCACCAGTGCTATGATGATACCACTAGACCACTACCTCATTGCTGCCGCATTTTTTACATTACAACAGTTGGCTGCATTTCAAAAGTACTTTCTTTGCTGTGGAGCCCATAAGGCATCCTAAAGTCATGAACGGTATGACATAACTACAATTTCTTTCCAACACAACTCGTTTTCCTTGTTCAATTGGTCAAACTCTTCTGAATTTTACTCCAGAATTATAAAACTTTGTTCGAACACTTGTGCTTATGATTGCTGCACTGAGTAAGAAGGAGTCAAAGCCCAGCGAGAGTATTGTGTGCAGTTCTGCTCAACCCCCAGAGGTTAAAGTGCAAGAAATCCAAAAAAGGAACCCAACCTACCTTGAACCCATTCAATTCTGGTTTAATGACAATATGGTGACAGGTGGATGATCAACGGGCTTGTGGGTAGCGGGTTGGTCATTTAAATATTAAAATGTGGTTTCCAGCGTTTATTTAAATAGACATTCTTTTTTTTTAAACTGGGCTTCTTGTCAACAAGATTATGAGAGGCATGGATAGAGTGGATGGGAAGACATTTTTTCCCAGGGTCAGTCACCAGGGGGCATAGGTTTAAGGTCCATGGGGCAAAGTTTAGAGGAGATGTGCGAGGCAGGTTTTTTACACAGAGGGTGGTGAGTGCCTGAAACGCATTGCCAAGGGAGGTTGTGGAAGCAGATACATTAACAGCGTTCAAAAGGCCTCTCGACAAATACATGAATAGGATGGGTATAGAGGGATAGGGCACAAGGAAATGCTGAGGGTTTTGGCCAAGAGTGGTAGCATGACAGGTACATGCTTGGAGGGCCGAAGGGCCTGTTCCTCGCTGTACTGTTCTTTGTTCTTTGCTCTTTGTTCCCAGGCCATGGGAAACCT
This sequence comes from Scyliorhinus torazame, assembly GCF_047496885.1. Classification (NCBI taxonomy): domain Eukaryota; kingdom Metazoa; phylum Chordata; class Chondrichthyes; order Carcharhiniformes; family Scyliorhinidae; genus Scyliorhinus; species Scyliorhinus torazame. The sequence continues at coordinate 293,314,837 of NC_092709.1, read as the reverse complement.
GGCAGCATGATGGGAGTGTGAGGGCTAAATACATGAGGCAAATGTCTTCATTGAGTGGCTTGTGGGCCAAGCTAGAGTAGGCGTGCTTCCTTCAGGCCCAACCAGCAACCATTCCACCCCTGCAATTTGTTGTACTGCAGACCATCATTTACTCCCACCTGAGATTGGGATCTTCAAGGCCAATGGACCATCATGGGACTCCCACCAGTAATCAGGGTCCTCTGGAGCATCTTGGGACCACTCTCTTGCTCCCAAAATTTGGATTCGAGGACCACAATTTCCCCTGCCCATCATCCAGAATTCCTTTCCTACATTTTAAAAGTACTTTCTTTGCAATGGAGTCCATCAGCCATCCTAAAGTCATGAACAGTATGATATAACTACAATTTCTTTTCAACACAACTAGTTTTCATTGTTCCACTGGTCAAACTTTTCTGAACTTTACTCCAGAATCATAAAACTTTGTTCAAACACTTGTGCCTTGAGATTGCTGCACTGAGTAAGAAGGAGTCAAAGCTCAGCTAGAGTATTGTGTGCAGTTCTGGAATCCGCATTACAGGAGGGATAGCACTGGAAAGGGTGCAGAGGACATTTACCATGGTGTTGCCTGGGCTGGAGAGTTCAGCTATGAAGAGAGATTGGGCAGACCAGAGTAATTTTCCTGAGAGCAGAGGAGACTGAGGGGGGACATGTTAGAGATGTACAAAATTATGAGGGCCATAGATAAGAGGAGAGCGGATGAGACATAATAATAATAATAATAATCTTTATTGTCACAAGTAGGCTTACATTAACACTGCAATGAAGTTAGTTTGGGAATTTGGGAGTTTGGGAATTTGAATCGAGGTGGGAATTCGAAGCTGGGTGGGGAGGAAGTGCTTTTTGTGACTGGTAAGTAGTGTTTCTGTTTTTCTGTTTCTTTTCATTGGTATATATATATTTTTTTTTCTTCATTGTTTATTTATTTATTTAAATTTTTTCTGGGGAAATTGAAATTGTTGAAGTTAACCAAAGGTTTAAGACATGGCAGGAGATCTCAGACCCGTGTCATGCTCCTCGTGTGCGATGTGGGAGCTCAGGGACACGTCCACTGTCCCTGGCTCCTTCACGTGCATGAAGTGTGTCCAGTTGCAGCTCCTGTTAGACCGCTTGACGGCTCTGGAGCTGCGGATGGACTCACTTTGGAGCGTCCGCGATGCTGAGGACGTCGTGGATAGCACGTTTAGCGAGTTGGTCACACCGCAGGTGAAAGGTACTGAGGGAGATAGTAAATGGGTGACCAAAAGACAGTGCAAGAGTAGGAAGGTAGTGCAGGTGTCCTCTGCGGTCATCTCCCTGCAAAACAGATATACCGCTTTGGATACTGTTGAGGGAGATGGCTCACCAGGGGAAGGCAGCAGCAGCCAGGTTCATGGCACCGTGGCTGGCTCTGCTGCGCAGCTGGGCAGGAAGAAGAATGGCAGGGCTATAGTGATAGGGGACTCAATTGTAAGGGGAATAGACAGGCGGTTCTGCGGACGCAATCGAGACTCCAGGATGGTATGTTGCCTCCCTGGTGCAAGGGTCAAGGATGTCTCGGAGCGGCTGCAGGACATTCTGGGGGGGGGGAGGGTGAACAGCCAGCTGTCGTGGTGCACATAGGCACCAACGATATAGGTAAAAAACGGGACGAGGTCCTACAAGCTGAATTTAGGGAGCTAGGAGTTAAACTAAAAAGTAGGACCTCAAAGGTAGTAATCACAGGATTGCTACCAGTGCCACGAGCTAGTCAGAGTAGGAATGTCAGGATAGAGAGGATGAATACGTGGCTCGAGAGATGGTGCAAGAGGGAGGGATTCAAATTCCTGGGACATTGGAACCGATTCTGGGGGAGGTGGGACCAGTACAAACCGGACGGTCTGCACCTGGGCAGGACTGGAACCGATGTCCTAGGGGGGGTGTTTGCTAGAGCTTTTGGGGAGAGTTTAAACTAATGTGGCAGGGGGATGGGAACCGATGCAGGAAGTTGGAAGGTAGTAAAACAGGGACAGAAATAAAAGGCAGTAAGGGGGAAAGTGTAAGGCAGAGAAGCCATATTCAAAAATCAAAAAGGGCGACAGTACAAGGTACAGTGACTGAGGGGAGCTCAGTGAATAGGACCAGGAATACTAAAAGAAATAAAACGGGAAGTGAAAACATTAATGGTAAGCGACGCAGCAGGTTGTTACAGGAAGATATGGGTTCGACGACAAGGAAAATTAGGAGAAAGGTTAAGAGGAAATATAACTTAGGAGAGGTTACTGATCGAGGAGTTAAGATTAAGAACAGAGGTAAAAAAGCCAACATAAGTGTACTTTACCTGAATGCTCGTAGTATTCGGAATAAAGTAAATGAGTTGATGGCGCAAATCATCGTGAATGACTATGATTTAGTGGCCATTCCTGAAACATGGTTAAAGGATGGTCACGACTGGGAGTTAAATATCCGAGGGTATCAAACTTTTCGGAAGGACAGAGTGGATGGTAAGGGAGGTGGTGTAGCTCTGTTATTTAAGGATGACATCCGGGCAACAGTAAGGGATGACATCAGTGCTATGGAGGATAAGGTTGAATCCATTTGGGTGGAAATCAGGAATAGTAAGGCGAAAAAGTCACTGATAGGAGTAATCTATAGGCCACCAAATAGTAACATTATGGTGGGGCAGGCAATAAACAAAGAAATAACAGATGCATGTAGAAATGGTACAGCAGTTATCATGGGGGATTTTAATCTACATGTTGATTGGTTTAACCAGGTCGGTCAAGGCAGCCTTGAGGAGGAGTTTATAGAATGTATCTGCGATAGTTTCCTCGAACAGTATGTAATGGAACCTACGAGGGAACAAGCGGTCCTAGATCTGGTCCTGTGTAATGAGACAGGATTGATTCAGGATCTCATAGTTAGGGATCCTCTTGGAAGGAGCGATCACAATATGGTGGAATTTAAAATACAGATGGAGGGTGAGAAGGTAAAATCAAGCACGAGTGTTTTGTGCTTAAACAAAGGAGATTACAATGGGATGAGAGAAGAACTAGCTAAGGTAGACTGGGAGCAAAGACTTTATGGTGAAACAGTTGAGGAACAGTGGAGAACCTTCCAAGTGATTTTTCACAGTGCCCAGCAAAGGTTTATACCAACAAAAAGGAAGGACGGTAAAAAGAGGGAAAATCGACCGTGGATATCTGAGGAAATAAGGGAGAGTATCAAATTGAAGGAAAAAACATACAAAGTAGCAAAGATTAGTGGGAGACTAGAGGACTGGGAAATCTTTAGGGGGCAACAGAAAGCTACTAAAAAAGCTATAAAGAAGAGTAAGATAGATTATGAGAGTAAACTTGCTCAGAATATAAAAACAGATAGTAAAAGTTTCTACAAATACATAAAACAAAAAAGAGTGGCTAAGGTAAATATTGGTCCTTTAGAGGATGAGAAGGGAGATTTAATAATGGGAGATGAGGAAATGGCTGAGGAACTGAACAGGTTTTTTGGGTCGGTCTTCACAGTGGAAGACACAAATAAAATGCCAGTGACTGATGGAAATGAGGCTATGACAGGTGAGGACCTTGAGAGGATTGATATCACCAAGGAGGTAGTGATGGGCAAGCTAATGGGGCTAAAGGTAGACAAGTCTCCTGGCCCTGATGGAATGCATCCCAGAGTGCTAAAAGAGATGGCTAGGGAAATTACAAATGCACTAGTGATAATTTACCAAAATTCACTAGACTCTGGGGTGGTCCCAGCGGATTGGAAATTAGCAAACGTGACACCACTGTTTAAAAAAGGAGGTAGGCAGAAAGTGGGTAATTATAGGCCAGTGAGCTTAACTTCGGTAGTAGGGAAGATGCTGGAATCTGTCATCAAGGATGAAATAGCGAGGCATCTGGATGGAAATTGTCCCATTGGACAGACGCAGCATGGGTTCATAAAGGGCAGGTCGTGCCTAACTAATTTAGTGGAATTTTTTGAGGACATTAACAGTGCGGTAGATAACGGGGAGCCAATGGATGTGGTATATCTGGATTTCCAGAAAGCCTTTGACAAGGTGCCGCACAAAAGGTTGTTGCATAAGATAAAGATGCATGGCATTAAGGGGAAAGTAGTAGCATGGATCGAGGATTGGTTAATTAATAGAAAGCAAAGAGTGGGGATTAATGGGTGTTTCTCTGGTTGGCAATCAGTAGCTAGTGGTGTCCCTCAGGGATCAGTGTTGGGCCCACAACTGTTCACAATTTACATAGATGATTTGGAGTTGGGGACCAAGGGCAATGTGTCCAAGTTTGCAGACGACACTAAGATAAGTGGTAAAGCAAAAAGTGCAGAGAATACTGGAAGTCTGCAAAGGGATTTGGATAGGCTAAGTGAATGAGCTAGGTTCTGGCAGATGGAATACAATGTTGACAAATGTGAGGTTATCCATTTTGGTAGGAATAACAGCAAAAGGGATTATTATTTAAATGATAAAATATTAAAACATGCTGCTGTGCAGAGAGACCTGGGTGTGCTAGTGCATGAGTCGCAGAAAGTTGGATGGAATTTTGTCCTTCATTGCTAGAGGGATGGAGTTTAAGACTAGGGAGGTTATGCTGCAATTGTATAAGGTGTTAGTGAGGCCACACCTGGAGTATTGTGTTCAGTTTTGGTCTCCTTACTTGAGAAAGGACGTACTGGCACTGGAGGGTGTGCAGTGGAGATTCACTAGGTTAATCCCAGAGCTGAAGGGGTTGGATTACGAGGAGAGGTTGAGTAGACTGGGACTGTACTCGTTGGAATTTAGAAGGATGAGGGGGGATCTTATAGAAACATATAAGATTATGAAGGGAATAGATAGGATAGATGCGGGCAGGTTGTTTCCACTGGCGGGTAAAAGCAGAACTAGGGGGCATAGCCTCAAAATAAGGGGAAGTAGATTTAGGACTGAGTTTAGGAGGAACTTCTTCACCCAAAGAGTTGTGAATCTATGGAATTCCTTGCCCCGTGAAGCAGTAGAGGCTCCTTCATTAAATGTTTTTAAGATAAAGATAGATAGTTTTTTGAAGAATAAAGGGATTAAGGGTTATGGTGTTTGGGCCGGAAAGTGGAGCTGAGTCCACAAAAGATCAGCCATGATCTCATTGAATGGTGGAGCAGGCTCGAGGGGCCAGATGGCCTACTCCTGCTCCTAGTTCTTATGTTCTTATGTACTGTGAAAAGCCCCTGGTCGCCACATTCCGCCGCCTGTTCGGGTACTCAGAGGGAGAATTCAGAATGTCCAAATTACCTAACAACACGTCTTTCGGGACTTGTGGGAGGAAACCGGAGCACTCGGAGGAACCCCACGCAGACACGGGGAGAACATGCAGACTCTGCTCAAACAGTGACCCAAGCCGGGAATTGAACCTGGGACCCTGGAGCTGTGAAGCAACAGTGCTACCCACTGTGCTACCATGCTGCCCACATTCCCCCTTGGTGGAGGGATCAATGACCAGGCAACATAGATTTAAGGTAAGGGGCAGAAGGATTAGAGGGGATGTGAGGAAAAACGTTTCAATATGTAGAATGAATCATAGAATCCCAACACTGCAGAAGGAGGTCATTCGGCCCATCGAGTCTGCAACAACCCTCCGAAAGAGCAACCTACCTAGGCCACTCTCCCACTTTATCCCCGTAACTCCACCTAACCTTTGACACTAAGGAGCTATTTAGCATTCCCAATCCACCTAACATGCACATCTTTGGACTCTGGGAGGAAACCAAACACCCGGAGGAAATCCACGCAGGCATGGGGAGAACACACAAATGCCACACAGACAGTCACCCGGGGTCAGTATCAATAATAATAATAATAATCGCTTATTGTCACAAGTAGGCTTCAATGAAGTTACTGTGAAAAGCCCCTAGTCGCCACATTCCAGCGCCTGTTCGGGGAGGCTGGAATGGGAATTGAACCCGCGCTGCTGGTCTTGTTCTGCATTACAAGCCAGCTGTCTTAGCCCACTGTGCTAAACCAGCCCCTATCAAACCCGGATCCCGGAAGCTGTGAGGCAACAGTCCTGACCACCCTGCCACCGTGTCTTATCCAGAGGGTGGGGAGAGTCAGGAACTCACGGCCTGAAAGGATGGTGGAGGCAGAGACCCTCATAATATTTCAGAAGTATTTAGATGTGCACTTGCTATGCCAAGGCATCCAAGGTTATGGGCCAAGTGCTGGAAAATGGGATTAGGATAGTTAGGTGGTTATTTTTGACTGGCACAGGTGTGATGGGCTGGAGGGCCTTTTCTGTGATGTCAACCTCTATGACACATGTCATGGTGTCTACATTGGCTCAGTGATTGCACTCTCTACAGTTCAGAAACAATGTGGTGGGTTTTAATTTCAGCAGTGAGGATGTCAGGAAGAAAAAGAGAAGGTAGAATGGTATATTTGTAGTTTAAGAGGAACAAGAGCATCCACTCTACAGCTCTTGAAAACAGACATCATACTACAATAGTTAAATAAAGCCTTTCTAAGTGTGTTTCTCAATGGAATGCCACAGATTGCAAAGGGGTTTTGAGATAACATCAAATGCTAATGGAAGCAGCTTAAATATGGGGTTGTCACATTACAGCATTAAGCGTTGATTTGTATTTTCCCCATTAATCAAATATAAATAATAGATTTGATCACTGGTGTCATTGAAAGATGGTCAATTAATTCAATAATCATTGCAGCCTCATTAGCTGTGGCAGCAAATTACAGCAATCGCCTAATCGTGCTGTTGGCTTACTAAACGCTATTCATCTTGTGCTGTAAAAATGCAAATCCTTACTTACTGATGCAGTGAGGATTTTATGATAGCCTCTCTCTGACTCTCAACTATTCTAATGGTCTGCATGCTCTGTGAGCCCAATTGGAGGAGTCCATTCTGAGTTTGGGCTACATAAGGTATATCTCGACCCATCCACCCTGGTTTGACAAAGGTAAAACTGTGCACTTTCCAGCTTCAAGAAGAACAGGAATCAGGGCGGGATTCTCCGACCACCCGCCGGGTCCCGCCCCTTGTTACTGCGATTGGTTTTTGGCTGCCGAATCCCCAAATATTAGATCAACCAAAACACAGATTTACAAAAGTGGTCCCAGGGATGAGAAACTTCAGTTATGAAGATAGATTGGAGAAGTCAGGACTGTTCCCGTTGGTGAGAAGGCTAACAGAGATTGGATAGAGATGTTCAAATGATGAAGGGGCTGGACAGAGCAGGTGAGGAGAAACTGTGCCCACTTGGTAAAGGATCGAGAGCAAGAATGCACAGATTAAAAGTGATTTGAAGTAATTGGAGTTTTGAAGAATGAAAGGTGACCTTATTGAGACATACAGTCCAAAGATGTGCAGGTTAGGTGGACTAGGCATGCTAAATTGCCCCTTCATGTCCAAAGATGTGCAGGTTAGGTGAGGTTACGGGGATAGGGCGGGGGAGTGGGCCTGGCTATGGTGCTCTTTCATCGGGTCAGTGCAGTCTCATTGGGGCGAATAGCCTCCTTCTGCACTGTAGGAATTCTATGATATAGGATTCTCAGGCGGATTGATAGGGTAGGTGTTGAAGCATTGTTTCCCCTTATGGGAGATTCTAGGACCAGTGGCATAATCACAGTGTAAGGGGCCACCCATTTAAGCCAGAGGTGAGGAGGAATTTCGTCCCTCAGAGGGTATTGAATCTGTGGATGTCTTTACCGCAGAGAGCTGTAGAGGCTGGGTCATTAAGTATGTTCAAGGCTGAGATACAGATTTTTAACCAGTTAGGCAATCAAGGGTTATTGTGATAAGGCAAGAAAACGGAGTTGAGGATTATCATTTCAGATCAGTTATGATCTCATTGAATGATGGAGCAGATTCGATGGGCCGAGTGGCCTACTTCTGCTCCTATGTCTTCTGGTCTTATTTGCAAAAGAAGTAAATGCAACGTGAGAAAAAAACTTCTTCACATAGCAAGAGGTTTGGATCTGGAATGGACTACCTGGAAATTTGGTGGAGGAAGTTTCAATCGAGGCATTCAAGTGGGCATCAGATGATTATTTGAATTGAAGTAATTTGCAGGGTAATGGGGAAAAGACAGGAGAGTGGTGCTAAGTCATGATACTCATTCAGAGAACCAGTGTAGACTCGATGGGCCTAATGGTCTTCTTCTGCACCGTAACAATTCTGTGAATCTGTGGCTACCAGAGATCAGCTAGATAACCCAGCATTCAAAGGCCAACATTATTTTATATGCCCTGAAAAATACAATCTGCTCATACTGGATTTACCAAACAACAGTACCTGAAATTGGAAAACAAATAGTGTTAAAATTGATGTTGGCCTCCTGGGCTAGGAATGGCAAATCTACCTGGTTACTCCTCATCACCATCCAGGATCTCCTGAAGAAAAGTGAGTGTGAATGTTAGGAGAGTTCAAGAAAGCAATTCATTATAGTGTCTTCCTGCCAATATTCAGTTTGTAGGTTCCAATCGGGAAATTGATCAGAGGACCAGAAGATCATAGAATTCTATGTTGTCAAGCAGCATGACGTGAAAAGGACAGAAAACTGGAATAACAATTTTGTATTTCCAAGTTGACCTCGAAAAATGTTGGTCTTTATTAGGATGATTATGTACAGTAACATTTCTGTTTACTGCATTCTCCCAACCGGAATTCTTTGTTAACCGGATTTCTTAGGTGGCATCCGTTTTCTGGTTAGAGATGGCAAACCGGTAATCGGGGCGGCCTGTCCTCTGCCCGGCCTCAACCTCCTTCTGTTCAGCAGTGCCATCTTCCCTCAGCGCTGCTCATTTGATTTGCATGTTCCTGCACCTCTCTTGAGACCTCTGTACCCGTGTGATCATCCTGGAGCTCGCTCATTGGATTACCCTGCCAAACCCACCTTACATCTCAGCTAACTGGCATATGTGACGAACAGACACCTCCCACTTCTGGAGCATAGCGGATAACTTCTGCAGCTGAAATGTGAGAAGGCCACGCAGCTATAAATGTTAACCAATAAAATGACTTTGAACCAGTTCTGCAGCAGGGATAAGAAGCCCGTTATGTGGAGGCATTAGAGAAACTGGGCTCGTTCTCCTTATAACACAAGAGGGTTAAGGGGAGATTTAAAGGTCCATTGAAAGTTTTGAAGGAATTTGACAGAGTAAGTGAAGAGGAACTGTTTCCCTTGGTGAGCAGGCTGGGAACAAGGGAACGCGGGTTTAAGATAAGCAAGTTCTGTTGAAGGATCACTTTGATCCACAGCATTCTGTTTCTCTCCACAGATGCTGCCAGACCTGATGAGTTTATCCAGGACTTTGTTTTTATTTCAGAATTAAGCTAAATGGCAAAAGAAGCTGAGAGGAGGAGAAATTTTGGATAACAGTGAATTATTAAAAGAGTGGTAGAAGCAGATTTAATAGTAAATTTCAAATAGGATTGGAAACCTTACGGACAGTCAGTTTGGGTTCCGCCAGGGTCACTCAGCTCCTGACCTTATTACAGCCTTGGTTCAAACAAAAGAGCAGAATTCCAGATGTAAGGTGCGAGTGACTGCCCTTGACATCAAGGCAGCATTTGACCAAGTAAGGCATCAAGGAGCCCGAGCTAAACTGGAGTCAATGGGAATCAGGGGAATAACTCTCCACTGCTTGGAGCCATACCTGACTCAAAGAAGGATGGTTGTGGTAGTTGGAGTTCAATCACCTCAACTCCAGGACATCACTGCAGGAGTTCCTCAGGGTAGTATCCTAGACCCCACCATCTTCAGCTGCTTCATCAATGACCTCCCTTCCATCATAAGGTCAGAAGTGGGGATGTTTGCGGATGACTGCACAATGTTTAGCACCATTCGTGACTCCTCAGATAATGAAGCAGTGCATGTCCGGATATTTTGCACAATATCCAGGCTTGGGCTGGTAGTGGCAAGTTACATTTGCACCACACAAGTGCCAGGCAATGATCATCTCCTACAAGAGAGGATCTAACTACTGCCCCTTGACATTCAAAGGCATTACCATCGCTGAGTCCCACGCAATTAATATCCTGAGGATTACCTTTGATCAGAAACTGAACTGGACCAACCATATTAATATTGTGGCTACCAGGGCAGATCAAAGACTAGGAATCTTATGGCGAGTAACTCACCTCCTGACCCCAAAGCCTGTCCAGCATCTACAAGGCACAAGTCAGGAGTGTAATGGAACACTCTCCACTTGCCTGGATGAGTGCAGCTCCAACAACACTCAAGAAGCTCGACACCATCCAGGAAAAAGCAGCCCGCTTGATTGCTCCCCCTTCCACAAACATTCAAACCCCCCACCACTGACGAACAGTGGCAGCCATGTGTACCATCTACAAGGTGCACTGCAGTAACTCACCAAGGTTCCTTAGGCAGCACTTCCAAACCCACAACCACTACCGTCTGGAAGGACAAGAGCAGCAGATACCTGGGAACCCCACCACCTGGAGTTTCCCCTCAAAGTCACTCACCACCCTGACTTAGAAATATATCGCCGCTCCTTCACTGTCGGTGGGGCAACATCCAGGAATTCCCTCCCTAACATCACAGTGGGTGTCCCTACACCTCATGGACTGCAGCGGTTCAAGAAAGCAGCTGACCACCATCTTCTGAAGGGCATCTAAGGATGGGCAATGAAATTCTGGCCTAACCAGCAACACCCACATCCCATAAATTAATTTAGAAAACCCTCCTTGATGAAAAGTTTTTTAAAAAGGGCTGAGTGAAGATGCATAATTGAGGGTGGAATAAATTAGCATTTCTTTCAAAGATCTAGCAAGGCATGACAGACTGAATGTCCTCTTCTTGTGCTGTAAGATTCTAATTCTATCATGTTTTAGTTTGTGAGCCTTTAGTCAGAACAGAAAACTGAGCAGTAAAGAAGCTGAATATGCAATGACTAAAAGATATCATCACAGTTACTGAAAGATTGAAGGCTGCTGTCACTGCTTCACAGAGAAAAGGTGAACTGACAGCTAAAGCAAATATGATGGATGATGATGGAAGCTTAAGTGGTTCAATGTTGTTTTTGCTCATAGCAATATTTGTTGACACAAAAATGCATCACAAAGCACTATAATCAGTAACAACACTTTAAGGGTGATGATGCGCCTTTAACACAGATGTCAAATAGAGCCTAATTTGCATGGTTTTGGAAGGGAATTTGGGGAGGTGAAGATGAGCATTGTCTTCACTGGTTGTAGGGTGTTTTTCTTTGTAAACTGTGGGAGCTCTTGTAACTACGCCAAAATAACAAAACCTTCTCACAGCACACACACAGTTGGTTCCTGCCTTCCATTTGAAACAAATCCAACTGTACTTTCTCTTAAAATTCGTAGATCTGAAAACTCAGCAGGTTTCTACTTGAGTGTATCGTGTGAAAACTAGAGAGCCCAAAGACACCCAAGAACTTATATGAATTATACAACTCCATTTGAAACTGGAAATTGTCTTTTTGAGATTGTCTTGTTTGTTCCTTCCTTCCTGTAACATTGAACTAGTTTCTGTCAATGTTAAGAGATGAATGCTGAATGTATTGGTATGACATTGCTTTGGCTGTTTTTCAGTGCAGGCATTAACCAATTCACTTGACAGATAGAGGATGTAGCCGCAGTCAAATAAATGGCCTTGATTTTGAGGTGAAAAGTAGGCAATCTCCATATTTAAAAGCATGAGAAAAGAAGATGCAGGAGCGAGCTCAGAGAAGCTGGCTGGTGGGGGGGGGGGGGGGGGGGGGCAAAGGGGTTTGGGGTCATTCTCGCCTACTAGAGTACTCCTGGAGTAGCAGTCAGATTTTTTTCCATAGAGTCAGAGTGATAGTTTTATTTAAGGTGGTTGACCAGGTATGAGATTGTGTTAGCCAAATCTACCAAGCACCATTTATGCTCGACTCTGCACCTAACAGAATTGATTCGATCAATGCAAGTAATGAATGAGCTGGGAGACATCCTTGATCTACTGGGATCGAGGCTGGTGAAGGTTGGTGGCAGGGTTATGGTGGAATATAATGACAGATATCTTCCAGAGTTGGCACAGTGGCACAATGGTTAGCACTGCTAGCTCACAGCGTCAGGGACTTAGGTTCAATTCCAACCTCGGGTGACTGTCTGTTTGGATTTTGCACTTTCTCCCCGTGTGTGCGTGGGTTTTCTCCGGGTGCTCCGGTCTCCTCCTCCAGTCCAAAGATGTGCAGGTTAGGTGGATTGACCAATCTAAATGATCCCTTGGTGTCCAAAATGGTTAGATGGGTGTAATAGGGATAGGGCGGGGAAGTGGGCCTAGAAATGGGGCTACATTCTCTGGCTGGCCGGCATGGGGACAGAGAATCCATTTTCCTACACTGAATTGGGACTGGCGCCGGTTCCTCGATTTTGTGGGCCCCGAAGAACAGCGTACTCGGAAATATTTGCGCGGGCGGACAGGGTGGGGCGTGGGGAGGGTCTATTTTCAGAGTCCAGCTCCGCGGTCCGAGTCCGCCATAGAGCATGCAGCGGCCACTGGAGGCTGCCGCCGTGCGCATAAGCGGCCTCCGACCCGGAAGTGTGGGGGCCCGTATCCGCAGCAAAAGCTGCTAGATTTACGTCGGGTCCATGCTAACCCCTGCAGGGTTGGAATATGTAGCCCTTTCACGCCAGTTTTTCTTCTACAGTTTTGATGCCGGCTTGGGGACATTGTTCCAATAATGGAGAATCCAGGCCTGGGTCTTTTTCGGATGGTCGGTGTAGACTTGATGGGCTGAATGGCTTCCGTCTGCACTGTAGGGATTCCATGAGTCAAGAACCGGCGATTCCATTGGATTATTTCTTCTTGGAAACTTAGGAAGGCAAGGGAAATGAGAAAGCATTTAATGAAATATCAGAATAGCATTGTCATTGCCTCAGATCTCATTTTCTATCTGTATCCCTGTTATTGATTTTCCACTTCCAATTTTTCTTCATGTTTGGTTCTGTGTCTTGCTCACTCTCTGGGAGGGATTATGTTCCTGCCCTCCTCACTCTGTGTGTTTTCCGGCAGCGGAGGTAGCTTTCCTTTGGCTGTTGGTGGGTTCTTCCAATGTCGATGGAATTTTGCGTGGCTCGCCCATCCCGTGGGCGGCGGGGGGGGGTCACATTCAGCAGGACGGGAAAATCCTGCCAGTGCAAAAGGCTGGAAAATCGTGCCCCGAGTCTTCTCGTTCCAAGCAACAAGTAATCAAGCTCACAATAACAATTTTGTTTGAGGCCTTCAGGTTCTGTGGTAAGGTGTAATGGGTTGAATTGATTTTTCTTATTCTTATCTGACAATAAGCTCTGCCTGGGAAAGAAAATAACTAATAATCTGCTCCGGAACCCTTCTCTTCATGGGATCTCGCAGTATTGCTAAATTTGATTATGACACTGAGCTATGTTGCTAAGTTACGAAATAAAATGGAGAATTATAATTTTCAGTGACACTTGGAACATTATGAAGATGGGCTGAGGTATGGTATGTGGATTATAATACGATAATGCTTTTGGGACAGATATCAGTAACCGTGTTGCAGAAAAAGAGGCTGAGAAAGAGAAGAGTGTGGGACAATAGATCATATCCTGAAGCAACAAAAGTAACTTGCATTTATACATTTACACAGTACCTTTAATGTGGCATAACCTTGCAAGGCACTTCACAGGAGCATAGAATCATAGAATTTACAGTGCAGGAGGCCATTCGGCCCATCAAGACTGCACCGGCACTTGGAAAGAGCAAGCTACTTAAGTCCATACTTCCACCCCATCCCTGTAACCCAGTAACCCCACCTAACCTTTTGGACATTAAGGACAATTTAGCATGGCCACTCCACCTAACCTGCACATCTTTGGACTGTGGGAGGAAACCGGTGCACCCGGAGGACCCCACATAGATACAGAGAAAAAGTGCAAACTCCACACAGACAGTCACCCGAGATCGAATTGAACCCGTCTGAGGCAGCAGTGCGAACCACCGTGCCACCCTTAATCGGACAAGAACTGACACTGAGCCAAAGAAGAAAACGTTAGGACAGGTTACAAAATACTTGGTCAATGAGGCAGGATATTAAGTCACGTCTTAAAGGTGGCAAGGGAAAGATGGAGAAATGAAAAGCCTTTGGGAGGAAACACCAGAGTTCAGACTGAAGGCATGGCAAACAGGACCCTGGAGAGTAGAGTGTACAAGGGACAAAACACTGGGGTCCATGCCCTGCACTCACCTGTCACTGAGCAGCAGAAGAAGAAGCTCCTAGGACCTTTTTGATATGCATTGCATTCCTTCTCTGCTACTTTGCTGTACTCTTGCAGATGGGGAAATTACGTAGAGGAGCTGAAGGTATGAGTTGGGTTCATACTGTAACTACCATTGAGTTGGTTTTATTGAGGTTTCTATGTGTTATTTGAATGTAACTTGGTGTTTCAACAAGCAGAATGATTTAGTAATTAGCAGAAGTCAGGTTGGAGTTACTAATTGTTTCATGTCTTTTTCAATGGAACATTACAAAGCTTGACCTGCGGAGGAACCACTCACATTCCTGTTCGAGGCTGCTTAGGGGTAGATATTTACTCTTAGAGAATTTTCTTCTTTGTTCGGGACAGCCCGAGTTTGGGTTTGGGGGGGAAGAGTACTCAGAGATTGCAATCCTGTTGCACAGCGGTCAATTTATAAGCAGCAGATTTGTAACACTACGTGGTATGATTTTACAGCCTATAATGACAGGGTTTGGTACGGTTTTCTGGTTTGATTGAAGCTGCTTTCGGTTCAATGTCAAATATCACAGTTTTGAAATATGCAGTGCTGTGCAAACTGAGGAAGAGAATGACTCTGATCAAAATATGGGTTCTCTCCCTAACAGCACTGTGGGTACACCTACACCGTATGGGCTGCAGCGATTCAAGAAGGCAGCTCACCACCACCTTCTTAAGGGCAATTAGGTATGGACAATAAATGCTGGCCTAGCAAGTGGCACCCACAGCCCAAGAATGAATAAAAAAGGAAAGATTAGTAAAATTAGGAACTGAGGAAAAGGGTGTTGTAGAAGTGTTTATACAGAAGAGGTGCAAGACTTGGGCTACATTCAGACATGGGCTGGGGGAGAAGTGAATTCAAACATGTATCTGAACATTTGGACGGGGCTTAGGGGGTGTGTTAGTGAAACTTGGAGATGCCAGAAGAAATTAAGAAACTAAGGGAGTGATTATAACGATTACAGCAAGAAATGGAGAGACTGGAAATACAGCGCGAGGAATCCTTGTGAACAATATTGAGTTTGGACATGAAAATAACAGGCATTCCTGTCAGATCCGTGAATCAGCCTGGTTGGAAAGTTACTGGCTCTGAATTGTGATTCATGTAGGGGTTGTTAGCACAATTGGCTAGATCGCTGGAGTGTGATGCACAATGAGGTCAACAGCAATGGGTTCAATCCTGTACCAACTGTGATGATTCATAGAGGCCCTACCTCCTTACCTTTTCCCATATTTACAGAGTTACAAGCTACACATCACCAAATTGTCACTCTGATAGAGAAAGATGCCTATGGCTCTTTGGGACTAATGATGATGATTGCAGTTCACACCTACTTATCCTGTACTTAGGAGTTCCACCAATCCCACAAACATTTTCATTCCTTTACTGTTTATTGTTTTCTTTTCTTTAGCAAAGTAACTTCATTATCATCTTTAAATATTTTCTTCTCCTGCACCGACAAATTCTAATCTTCCATCAGTTTAGTAATTGGGAATTTTACTTTAATTTTAATGAAGTATCATCCGACTGTTGTAATCTGTGGGCACCATATTTTTTAAGATTGTGAATGTCATTTCCCTTTTCACTGTGAAGTTAGGAGGGGTTTGGAGCATTTGTTACTGTGACAATGCCAGTAATATCCATAAGTCTTGACCTGTCTCCTGATCGCACTGAATTCCGAAAGCAGGCCATCACACATCGGGTTGAGTGCATACCTAGTTTCAAGGTCCCATTTTCAATTTCAATAAGTTTAATATTTTAAATATGGTTCAGCAAATACCTTCGGAGCTCTCTGCTCCCTCATTGCTCACCAACATGACGCATGAGGTAGGTGCGATGAAAAATAGGCTACGTTCCAGGTAGATCACTCTTTTATGTTTTTGCTTGGGGATGGTTTTGAACATTGTGACATTGAAAGGGATCATTCTCCTGAAAAAAAGTGACTTGGAGACATTTTTTTCTCAATTGATCTAAAGGCGTCAGTAATAAGAGAAGCACCAGGCCCCATGATTTTTCTTCCAGTTCCTGACGACCACAAGTGGAGTGATTAATATCAGGAATACTCAAGGGACTGGAATTGAAGGGATGGAGGATTGCAATGATGGAAGAGGTTGCCGAGATAGGGAGGGAGTCCCTGGGCGCGATTCTCCACTCCCGCGCCGAAGTGCCCACGCCGTCGTGAACGCCGTCGTGAACGGCCCCGATCCCGGCCGATTCAGGGCACGAAAATGGGCTAGGATCGGGGCCGCGCGAAACGCGGGGGGGGGCGTGTCGCGAAGGCCGCGTCGTCACCGCGCGACGCCCGAATGACGCGGCAGTGCGTCATAAATGGCGCGATCCGCGCACAGAGGACCCGGAGGAGAAGAGAGGAGATGGCTGAGCCCCGAAGAGCCGCACCGAGGTTCCGGGTCACGGACCTGGACACCCTGGTGGATGAGGTGGAACAGAGAAGGGACACCCTCTGCCCAAGACGTGGGCATTGCCAGCCATCTAGCGCGGTGAGGCGCGGCTGGCGGGAGGTGGGCACCGCAGTCAGTGCTGTGGGGCAGACCCCCAGACGGGGGAGCAGTGCCGCATGAAGCTGCATGACCTCACCCGGGCTGCCAGGGCAAGTGCCATGAGGGGGCCCCCCTCCTGGCATGGGGGGGGGGGGGGCAGGGGGGATTGGGAGTGTTGGGGGGGATTGGGGCATCAGGGGCAGTGCTGGGGGGGGTCAGGGGGGGTTGGGGATGTCACGGTGCCGAACTATCTACGCCCCCCCCCTGGCTGAGTCTCACCATGCCATGGCCCGGTCCCAGCAGGCGATGGCACAGTCCCAGCAGTCGGTCGCGGAGAGCATTGACCGCCTGGCGCACGTGATGGATGGCGTCGTGCACTCACAGGTCGAGATCGCACAGACCTTGGCAGGAATGTGGCACTCCCTGGGCTCCGTCTCGGCGAACATTCGGACCGTGGTCAATACCGCTGCAGGCCTCCAGGACTGGCAGCGCCAGGTGTCGGTGGTGCGACGGGGCATGTCTCCGAGCGCATCTCCGTCCCACAGTGAGGCCCGGGGGCCACCGGGCTCCCCGAGGGAGGAGGAGGTTCTGGGGCCCGTCCCGGTAGCTCCATCAAGGGACGTCCCGGTACACTCGGCCTCCCCCCGTTCCGTCCCTGGCGCATCTGGTGGGGAGCGGGCAGGTCAGGGTGGCACCACGCCATCCAGCACGCCCGCCGAGCAGCCTGGCCCATCGAAGCCGGGCCGCCCCAGGAAACGTGTGCTGATGGGGAGCCATGTCGAAGTGCGTGATTCTCAGCAGTCCGCCTCCACTCCTGCTGTACCATCTGGGAACACACCTAGACGTAGTGGTAGGGCCCGTAAGGCAAAGACGTTAGGCACGTAAGAAGTTGGCACGGGTGCAGGGCACAGTCTAGTTGTAGTGGGTAGGGCACCTATGTTAACCACACGAATAAACGCACTGTTAAATTTGACTTGTAAGACTGTGTGCTATGTCCGGTCCGGCCAGGGGGCTCGTGAGGGTGCCCGATTGGCGATGCGGTATACGAGCCCTTCAAGGTCTGTTCCGGATGTGCTGACCCTTTCCCCCCCTGCCTCCCATAATCGGACACCGTTGTCCTCGGTACACCGACGCAACCCACCCCACGGGCATGTGGTGAAATATCCGTGACGAAGGCTGTGACCACCGGAGTGCATGGTTCAGCTATAGCCATGAGTCAGACCTCGGCTGGCGAATCTGAGCTCACAGCTCATCGCAGAGCGGGCGGTCATCATTCAACATGGCACTGATCACACCCGCTTACCCAATCATCAATGTTGTGCAATCCCGTAGTGCCGCAGTGGTAAGGTGATGTGGAATTGTTGCCGTGAACGCGGTGCGGGGGGGGGGGGGGGGGGGGGAGGTGCTGTGTGGCGCCCGTGTACAGGAGTGACGGTGCAAGTGGCAGTGTTCAGTGAATCCCACCCCCATAGTGCGTGAACCGTGCGGCCACCAATGCGTCGCGAGCCCGCTGTCCGCGGCGGTGCCGTCGCGCAGCCTCCTGGACGTAATGAGCAGCCGGGCAGTGTCTGCGTCCTGCGCCCCTCCCCCACCCTGATGCGCCCCATCATCCTCATCCTCCGCATCCTCCTCTTCCCCATCCCCTCGGTGCCGTCGGGTCCTCCCTCCGACTCCTCCACCAGGTCATGTCCCCTTTGCATGGCAATGTTGTGCAGCGCACAGCAGACCACAACCATGCGACCGACCCTGTCGGGCCGGTACTGCAGGGCCCCTCCTGATCGGTCCAGGCATCTGAATCGCATCTTCAGCAGCCCGAAGCACCGCTCCACCACACCCCTGGTTGCTGCGTGTGCCTCGTTGTATAGGCTCTCCGCGTTGGTGTGAGGCCTTCGTATTGGCGTCAGCAGCCATGACCTCAATGGATAGCCCTTGTCGCCCAGCAACCAGCCCCTCAGCCGGGGGGGGGGGGGGGGGGGGGGGGGGGGGGGGAGGCATCCATCGAACATTGCGGGGATGAACGACTGTGCCAGAATGTAGGCGTCATGCACACTGCCGGGGTACTTTGCACACACGTGCATGATCTTCATGTGGGGGTCGCACACCACCTGAATGTTCATGGAGTATGCGCCCTTTCTGTTCATGAACACGTCCCTGCTGTCTGCAGGCGGGCACATGGAGACGTGCACACCATCGATGACACCCTGGACCATCGGTATCCTGGCCACCTTGGCGAATCCACCTGCCTGTGCTTCCTGCTGTGCTCGGTCCTCAGGGAATGGAATGCACCTGTCCACGATAGCGTACAGGGTGACGGTCCTGATGCACCTGTGGACCGATGCCTGTGATATCCCGGATTGGTCCCCGCTCGGCGCCTGGAAGGAACCGGTCGCATAAAAGTTTAGGGCCACCGTCACCTTGACGGAGACTGGTATCGTGTGTCCTCCTCCCATTCCACGTGGTGCGAGTTGCGCCACGAGCTGGCATATATGAGCAACCGTCTTCCTGCTGAACCGTAGTCTCCTCCTGCATGTGATGTCCGTTAGGGCCTCGAACGACATTCTGTCACGGTACACCCTCGGCCTTGCTGGACGCCTGTGGCGCCCTGGCACCACCATCAGTGGGTCCTCCTGCTCCACCTGCTCCTCCTCCTCCTCCTCCTCCTGCTCCCCCCCAAGCACTTCCTCTGCATTCCTCGCCGTCTGGCGGTCAATGTTCCCCTCGGCATCCCCCCTGTACATTCGGGTCGTGAGCGCCTGCGGCCTGCGCGGTGACGATGGGCCACTCCGCGGCCATCCCCTCTGCTGCCCCGGCAACCGCTGCATCTGCAGCCACTGTGGGCCGTCGGACTCTACGCTGCCGGATGGCAAACTCCAGAGCTGCGGCTCCAACCACGGCAGTAAACATCGCTGTCTGGTTGGCATACATGGTGACCTGCAGGAGGGTGGTGGGGGGGCAGAGAAACAACATGTTACACCAAGGTTCTTCCACACCTCACCAGCCGGGTTGCATGGGATCCCTGTGTGTCCCTGTGGCCTGGTCGCGCTGCAGACACGCAACCAGCCTAACACCTGGTCACTGTCAGCGCCCAACGGTCAGTTCACACTGTACTGCTCACCAGTGTGCCACTCGCCTGTGCCCATCAGCCACACTCAAACTGCGGCCGTGTCCTCGTCACCGTCCTGCCATATCAGGGCGGCTGACATGTGGCATCCGCGGATGGACGATACCATCCACACTCTCCCTCACCCCCTTCCCACCTGCACACACTCCCTCACCCCCCCCACCTGCACACTCTCCCGCACCCTGCCCCCCACCTGCACACTCTCCCACACCCTCCCCCACCTGCACACTCTCCCTCACCCCCCTCCCACCTGCACACTCTCCCTCACCCCGCCCACCTCCACACTCTCCCACACCCTCCCCCACCTGCACACTCTCCCTCACCCCCCTCCCACCTGCACACTCTCCCGCCCCTCCTCCCACCTGCACACTCTCCCACACACACACCCCTCCCACCTGCACACTCTCCCACACCCTCCCCCTCCCATCTGCACACTCTCCCTCATCCCCCCCTCCCACCTGCACACTCTCCCTCATCCCCCCCTCCCACCTGCACAATCTCCCTCATCCCCCCCTCCCACCTGCACACTCTCCCTCATCCCCCCCCCCTCCAACCTGCACACTCTCCCACATCCCCCCTTTGGCCGCAGCCTTCTCGGGTAAGCTGACCAGGTCTCCAGGAGCTGCGGAACAGTCCGCTCACCTCCTCCCTGCTCAGCGTCAGCCAGCACGACTGGTTGACGACTTTAAAAAGCAGGTGTGAACGGCGACGGCGTGACCCTAGTTCACGCCGTCGGGACTTCGGCCCATCCGGGCCTGAGAATCGCCATTTTGGGTGTCTCGGGCAATTCTCCGGCCTGCACAGCGCGGAACTCGACGGGGCCGTTCTCGCCGCTTGGGAGAATCGCGGGAGGGCGTCAGACCGGCGTCGCGGAAAATTTGGCGGCCCAGGCGATTCTCCCAACCGGCACGGGAGTGGAGAATCATGCCCCCTATCTCTGCAAACAAGAATAGGGGGCGAAATTCTCCCCAAACGGCGCGATGTCCGCCGACTGGCGCCCAAAACGGCGCCAATCAGACGGGCATCGCGCCGCCCCAAAGGTGCCGAGCCCCATCTTTGGGGGCCGAGCCCCAACATTGAGGGACTAGGCCGGCGCCGGAGGGACTTCCGCCCCGCCAGCTGGCGGAAACGGCGTTTGTTGCCCCCGCCAGCTGGCGCGGAAATGACATGTCGGGGCGGCGCATGCGCGGGAGCGTCAGCGGCCGTTGACAGTTTCCCGCACATGCGCAGTGGGGAGAGTCTCTTCCGCCTCCGCCATGGTGGAGACTGTTGCGGAGGAGGAAGGGAAAGAGTGCCCCCACGGCACAGGCCCGCCCACGGATCGGTGGGCCCCGATCGCGGGCCAGGCCACCGTGGGGGCACCCCCCCGGGGTCAGATCACCCCGCGCCCCCCCCCCCCAGGACCCCGGAGCCCGCCCACGCCGCCTTGTCCCGCCGGTAAATAGGTACTTTAATTTACGCCGGCGGGACAGGCAATTTCTCGGCGGGACTTCGGCCCATTCGGGCCGGAGAATCGAGTGGGGGGGCCCGCCAACCGGCACGGCCCGATTCCCGCCCCCACCGAATATCTGGTACCGGAGACTTCGGCAACCGGGGGGGGCGGGATTCCCGGCGGCCAACGGCCATTCTCCGACCCGCTGGGGGGGTCGGAGAATGACGCCCCTGAATTGTAAAGTTAAGTTTTCAGTAGTTTGGGAGCCAGTATAGGTGAGTGAGCTCAGGGGGTTGGATGACCTTCAACATTTGTCAATGTGATGCATTTATCACTAAGGTAAATTGGGCACTTGAGTATGCCTCAAAGGTTTGAATAAAAGTTAGAACAAGTTCTCTCATATTTATGAGTGGTGATGATAATTCTGGATGTTAGTTAGCCTGCAGTTCTGATCATGCTACCTCATGAAGGATATTGATCCATTAAGAAGGGTTCAGAGAAAAGTGAACAGAATAATACAAGCTTTAGGAACTAAATTTTGCAGAAATATTTGAGTAAGACAATGCAGTTACACTACCAATAAATTTTAATTGGAAGCAAATAAAGATTCTGGTATTCTGTTCCAGTATTTGATGTGAAAAGAAAATCATTTTTTAACAATAAATTTGATGCAATTTATTTTGCAACCCAACTAAGTCTGTGTAATAAATAGATAAATAAATAAATGAACAAGACATTGATATAAAGGCACTTATTTTCAAGATAGCGCAGGATTATTGATAGGGCTCTATGTTTGTCATGAATGAAACTGGGTCACACATTGTCTGAGAAAATAGGATCAGCTTGTAAAGCCTCCTGATTTTATTTGGTTTCATATCAGTTTTAAGGGACCCAAGTACAATATTTTAACACCTTAATAATAATAATCTTTATTGTCACAAGTAGGCTTACATTGCCACTGCAGTGATGTTACTGTGATAAGCCCTTTGTCGCCGCATTCCAGCACCGTTCGGGTACACAGAGGGAAAATTCAGAATGTCCAATTTAACTAACAGCATGTCTTTCAGGAGGAAAACCTTGTGGGAGGAAACCGGAGCATCCGGAGGAAAGTCACGCAGACACGGGGAGAACGTGCAGACTCCGCACAGACAGTGACCCAAGCCGGGAATCGAACCAGGGATCCTGGCACTGTGAATCAACAGTGCTAACCACTGTGCTACCATGCCGCCCAATCCACCCTCCATGGTAGCACGGTGGTTCGCACTGTTGCTTCACAGCAGCAAGGTCCCAGGTTTGATTCCGGCTTGGGTCACTGTCTGTGCGGAATCTACACGTTCTTCCCATGTTAGCGTGGGTTTCCTCCGGGTGCTCCGGTTTACTCCCACATGACCTGAAAGACATGGTTGTTAGGTGAATTGGACATTCTGAATTCTCCCTCAGTGTACCCGAACAGGTGCTGGAGTGTGGCAACTAGGGGATTTTCACAGCAACTTCATTGCAGTGTTAATGTAAACCTTGTGACACTAATAAAGATTATTACTAATAATCCATTGGTTGTCCACAACCTACAAAAGCTGTCCAGTCGCAACTCCTTATTTGTACAGAGTATTCTTTTTTTTAAAAAAAATTTGGTAGAAACAGAATTCAAAAACCACACTGAGATCAAGAAGTGCTCAGAACAAAGGTATCAGATCATCAGATAGATTACATAACAATATTAATCAGGATAGTTCAACAGGAATACAGAATAGACATGAACAATGACTTGGCTACAATCTCATTCACTGCCAATGCGCAGCTATACAGAGGATACAAAAAAAAATAGGTGGAAGAGAAAGAAAATGTTGTTTCAATTCTGGACACTCAGAGACCATTGATATTTCCTTTAGCTTTTTCTAACTGGAGTGAATGGCATTGTGTGACAAAATTGCTACAACTGGGAGCAAGACTCGCCCCATAAAGTGAACAAATTGACTATAAATCTAGTGTTATGCTGTAAAGTGTTTGAAGGAGACACCACACAGAGGTTCTTGTGACTCAGCTGCTGCTGTTTGGAGTTAAATTGACTCCCACAATTGAGGGAGAGTAAACCAGAGATGCCCCAGCTTCTGAGTCCAAATACATATATTCAAGGTTACTCTAGAATTAGAGTGTATAGTTTTCAGTGCAGTCATGAGAGGGTTTTAAAGAATTATTTTTTACAGGATATGGCTACTTATGGCCAGTCCATCACTTTATTGCACTAATTGCCCGATAAAATATGGTGGTGAGCTGCCTTCTTGAACCGCTGCAGTCCATGTTGTGTAGGTACACCCACAGTGCTGATAGGGAGGAACTTCCAGGATTTTGATGCAGTAACAGTGGAGGAAGGGCAATATAGTGACAAGTCAGGATGGAGTACAGCTTGGGGAGAAACTTCCAAGTGGTGGTGTTTTCGTGCATCTTCTGACCGTGTCCTTTTAGACAGTGGAGGTCATGAGTTTGGGGAGTGCTATTGAATGAGCATTGGTGAGTTTATCACAGAATGTACAGCGCAGAAGGAGGCCATTCGGCCCATCGAACCAGCCCTTGGAAAGAGCACCCTACCCAAGCCCACACCTTCACTCTATCCCCGTAACCCAGTAACCCCACCCAACCTTTTTGGACACCAAGGGCAATTTAGCATGGCCAATCCACCTAACCTGCACATCTTTGGACAGTGGGAGGAAACCGGAGCACCCGGAGGAAACCCACGCACACATGGGGAGAACGTGCAGACTCTGCACAGATAGTGACCCAAGCCGGGGGTCGAACCTGGGACCCTGGAGATGGCACACACGGCTGCTACTGTGCGTTGGTGATGGAAGGAGTGGATATTGAAGGGGGTGGATTTTTTAAAAATTCATCTACGAGACGTGGGAGTCACTGGTTAGGCCAGCAATTAATTCTGATCCCTAGTTGTCCTTCAGAAGCTGGCGGTGAGTTGGCTTCTTGAACCACTGCCTTCCCTGAGGTGTAGGTGCATCCATAGCATGGCCTAAGCAACCTTGGTGAGTTCCTGCAGTGCATCTTGTAGATGGTACACACCGCTGCCACTTTTCGTCGGTGGGGGAGGGATTGAATGTTTGTGGAAGGGGGATCAATCAATCGGGCTGCTTTGTCCTGGATGTTGCCAAGTTTCTTGAGTGTTATTGGAGTTGCACTCTGTGGTAAACCACTGTGTTCTTATATTAAGGGTTGTACGGTAGAACCTGCACTACAGGTTCACCTGGGCCCCTGCATGCTAGCTCCGCCCAGGAGCCGGGTTATAAATATGCGTGACCTCCTGCTCGCAGCCATTTCGTCAGCTGCTGTAGGAGGCCACACATCTGATACTAATAAAGCCTCAGTTTGAATTCAACTTCGTCTCCAGCCAAATTGATCGTGCCTCACACTCATCCAGGCAACTGGAGAGTATTAAACTTAACTCCTGACTTGTGCCTTGGTGGACAGGCTTTGGGGAGTCAGTAGGTGAGTTACTCACCGCAGGACTCTTGCCTTTGATCTGCTATGGCAGGCACAGTATCAATGTGACTAGTCCATTTCAGTTTCTGGTCAATAGTAACCCCCAGGACATTGATCGAGGAGAATTCAGTGATGTTAATGCCATTGAATGTCATGGGGTGATGGTTAGCTCCTCTCTTGTTGGAGATGGGCATTGCCTGAGACTTGTGTGGTTCAAATGTTACTTGCCACTTGTCAACCCAAGCCTGGACATTGTCCAGGTTTTGCTGCGTTTGCACATGAACCTCAGTAACTGAGGAGTCACAAATGGTGCTTAACAAACCTTATAAAGGAAGGATGAAGCAGCTGAAGATGATTGGGCTGAAGATACTACTCTGAGCACCTCCTGTAGTTATGTCTAGGGATTGAGATGACTGACCTTCTTTACTCCATTCAGTCGAGTGTTTTCCCTCAAATTCCCATTGACTGCATGGCTCCTTGATGCCATACTAGATCAAATGCTGCCTTAATATCAAGGGCAGTCAATCTCACCTCACCTCTGGCATTCAGCTCTATTGTCCACGTTGGAACCAAGGCTGTAATGAAGTCAGGAGCTGAGTCACCCTGGCAGAAACCAAACTGACCGTCTGTGAGCAGGTTATCACTAAGTACGTGGCGCTTGATAGGACTGTTGACGACCTCTTCCATCACTTTGCTGATGATGAAAATGAAAAAATGAAATGAAATGAAATGATCGAGAGTAAACTGATGGGGCGGTAATTGGTTCGGCTGGATTTGTCCTGTTTTGTGTACAGGACACACCTGCTGTTCTCTTTTGGTAAACACCACCAAAAGCACGTTAACTGGTCATTCATCTCTTTCTTGCTTGTGGAATTTTCCGCGCCGGCCCCGACGTAACATGGCGTAGGGCGAAAGGGGCTGGCGCGGAAGAAAGGAAGCCCCTAGCCCGAGAGGCCAACCCGCCGTTCGGTGGGCCCCGATCGCGGGCCAGGCCACAACGGAGGCCACCCCCGGGGTCGGACCCCACTACCTGGCTCCCCCCCCCCCCCCCTTACAGGCCGCCCCCGGATCCTTCCACGCCAAGGTCCCGCCGGCTAAGAGCAGAATAGAGCGGCGCCGGCGGGACTCGGGTTTTCTGTTACGGCCGCTCGGCCCATCCCGGGCCGAGATTCGCCGGGGGGGGGGGGGGGGGGGGGGGGCCCTTAGATCGGTCCCCGGCCAGCGCTGCGCTGACTGTGCCAGCGCCAATGGCACCGATTCTCAGCAGAGCGGAGAATCACGACCTGGCATCGGGGCGACATGGCGCGATTCGCGCCGGCCGCGGTGATTCTCCAGCCCGGCCCCGGGCTGAAAGAATCCCGCCCCCTGTATTTGCCTGTAAAATGTGTGTAGTACATGCTTGGGTCACCCCCCGCCCCCCCCCCCCCCCCCCCCCCTACCCACACAGGCATAAAGGTGACCAGAACCACCCCACCTCCCCATCCCCACCATCACCGCTGGCATCCAAAATCATCCCCCCCACCATTAGCATTGCCAGCATCCCCACAGAATGAGAACCCCTCCTCAATGATGTTCCTTGAAGCTCATGCCCCTGACAACAACCCTGGTCCCTCCTCAGGCTCTGCTCCAGCAGTGTCAATATGGCACTGCCAAGGTGCCAGTAGGATGTTTCCACTTGTAGGAAAATCTAGAAGCAGAGGACACAATCTCAGACTAAAGGGATGATCCTTCAAAACAGAGATGAGGAGGAATTTCTTCAGCTTGAGGGTGGCGAATCTGTGGAACTCTTTGCCGCAGAAGGCTGTGGAGGCCAAATCACTGAGTGTCTTTAAGACAGAGATAGATAGGTTTTTGATCAATAAGAGGATCAGGCATTATGGAGAGAAGGCAGGAGAATGGGGATGAGAAAAATATTAGCCATGATTGCAAAGCGGAGAAGACTCGATGGGCTGAGTGGACTGATTCTGCTCCTATGTCCTATGGTCTAATGGTCTTATGGGATGTACCAGAGCATTTCCCAGCCATATCCCTCACCACCAGAGGGTTATACTCACCTCCAAGCCCATGGTGTGGTCATCAGGACTGGTGTCCGTTTTTTGAAACCAGTAGTGATTCCCGTTGGCGTTATGTCACAAGGGCAGGGCAGGGGGGAGCATCTGATGATCCTAAAAACAATGATGCTCAGCCATTTAAGAATATTTAAATTCAAGGCAATCATGTTCACGCATTAGGTTGTAGAATGCCCTAATTTTCCTCCAATTCCTTGGATGCCACATGGTCGGATTTTCTGGGCCCCCCACCGTGACAGGATCCTCCATGGGAGATTTGGTGGACCAACTAAAAGTCCATTGACTTTTAGCAGCATCAGATGATCACAGTGGGGGACGAGGCCAAAATCTTGCACATAGAAAATTGTAATAATACTCTTTTGTGGTGTGCATGGTACACCGTGGCCGAAATTCTCCTGCTGTTGGGATTCTTTGTTCCCCCTGGCAGCGTGCCCCCACCCACGGGTTTCCCTGCAGTGTGGGTGGCTTCAATCGGAAATCCCATTGACAAGCGGCGGGAGTAGAGAATCCTGTCACAAGCGAACAGTGCGCCACCGATAAATAAGCGAGTAGGAGACTGGAGAGTTAAGCCCAGTGTCTTCCTTCAGTCATTCCATGCCGTTAACTTTTACTGGTATGGAACAAAAGTATGGGCGGTGCTTCCAAAATGTAATCAATATTATTGTGAACTGGCTGGACCACTGTGGACTGAAGTTGTTGGGAGGCTACGTTTAACCTGGGTTTCACCATCATGTGGTCTCGAATTGCTACTTCCCTGAGGTGTTCTGGCACAGCGCAGTTACTCATACCAATGTGCACCTCTTTCCCACATTCTACGCCATGAAACAATGATTCCCTGTTGTACTATAGTGCTGATCAGAATTTCAATAAGGAAACAGGGTGTCCACACCGGGTAACGTAAGGACAAAGTTTTATTTACATGAATGATGTTCTTCTCTGATCATTGCCTTACTGGCCGATCTTGTATACAATGGGTAATTGAAATATCCCGCCCCGGCACGCCAGTTCATACTCCGCAAAGAGTACAGGGAAGACGAGTATTCCCACCCCGTGGGCCCCGTGGAGGGTATTACAAGGATAATAAAAGCCTCAAGCAGCTACAGATTTAAGGTAAGTTAATTATTTTAATGAGGCATTGCAGTCTGGATTAATTCACTCCTAGAAACAAGATTACTAATATCTTTGTGCGCTTTGATTTCTTGCAGCAAAACTAGTGCCTGGTTCTGTTTGGTCAATAATGAAATAATACTTTGTTATATCAATGCCCTGCAATCTTTGAGACAGAACCATAAAAAGCAGGATCTTACTTCAAAGTTATCATTTATATCTTTTGCAGCCCTAGATCTTTAAATGGTAGGTGTAAGACTGTGGATACAGACTTGGAGCACAAATATTTGCACTTTTTAATGTCAAGTTATCTGATTGTGGCAAAGGCATGTACATTTTGCTCTATTATTTTTGGAATGAGGCCTTGAAGGCGATCAGATGTTTCCAGTTTTTAACCATAAGACATAGGAGCGGAAGTAACGCCATTCGGCCCATCGAGTCCACTCCACCATTCAATCATGGCTGATTTCAACTCCATTTACCCGCTCTCACTCCATAGCCCTTAATTCCTCGAGAAATCAAGAATTTATCAGCTTCTGTCTTAAAGACACTCAACGTCCCGGCCTCCACCGCCCTCTGTGGCAATGAATTCCACAGATCCACCACTCTCTGGCTGAAGAAATTTCTCCTCATCTCTGTTCTAAAGTGACTCCTTTTTAATCTAAGGCTGTGCCCCCGGGTCCTAGTCTCCCCTGCTAATGGGAACAACTTCCCTACACCCGCCCTATCTAAGCCATTAATTATCTTGTAAGTTTCTATTAGATCTCCCCTCAACCTCCTAAACTCCAATAAATATAATCCCAGGATCCTCAGACGTTCATCGTATGTTAGGCCTACCATTCCAGGGATCATCTGTGTGAATCTCCGCTGGACCCGCTCCAGTGCCAGTATGTCCTTCCTGAGGTGTGGGGCCCAAAATTGCTCACAGTAAACTAAATGGAGCCTAACTAGTGCTTTATAAAGCTTCAGAAGTACTTCCCTGCTTTTATATTCCAAGCCTCTTGAGATAAATGACAACATTGCATTTGCTTTCTTAATTACGGACTCAACCTGCAAGTTTACCTTTAGAGAATCCTGGACTAGGACTCCCAAGTCCCTTTGCACTTCAGCATTATGAATTTTGTCACTGTTTAGAAAATAGTCCATGCCTCTATTCTTTTTTCCAAAGTGTAAGACCTCGCACTTGCCCACGTTGAATTTCATCAGCCATTTCTTGGACCACTCTCCTAAACTGTCTAAATCTTTCTGCAGCCTCCCCACCTCCTCCATACTACCTGACCCTCCACCTATCTTTGTATCATCGGCAAACTTAGCCAGAATGCCCCCAGTCCCGTCATCTAGATCGTTGATATATAAAGAGAACAGCTGTGGCCCCAACACTGAACCCTGCGGGACATCACTCGTCACCGATTGCCATTCCGAAAAAAAACCTTTTATCCCAACTCTCTGCCTTCTGCCTGACAGCCAATCATCAATCCATGTTAGTACCTTGCCTCGAATACCATGGGCCCTTATTTTACTCAGCAGTCTCCCGTGAGGCACCTTATCAAAGGCCTTTTGGAAGTCAAGATAGATAACATCTATTGGCTCTCCTTGGTCTAACCTATTTGTCATCTCTTCAAAGAACTCTAACAGGTTTGTCAGGCACGACCTTCCCTTACTAAATCCATGCTGACTTGTCCTATTCTGACCCTGCACTTCCAATCTCATCCTTAACGATCGATTCTAGAATCTTGCCAACAACAGAGGTTAGACTAATTGACCTATAATTTTCCATCTTTTTTCTTGTTCTCTTCTTGAACAGGGGGGTTACAACAATGATTTTCCAATCCTCTGGGACTTCCCCTGACTCCAATGACTTTTGAAAGATCATAACTAACGCCTCCACTATTTCTTCAGCTATCTCCTTTAGAACTCTAGGATGTAGCCCATCTGGGCCCAGAGATTTATCAATTTTTAGACCTCTTAGTTTCTCTAGCACTTTCTCCTTTGTGATGGCTACCATATTCAACTCTGCCCCCTGACTCTCCTGAATTGTTGGGATATTACTCATGTCTTCTACTGTGAAGACTGACGCAAAGTACTTATTTAGTTCCTCAGTTATTTCCTTGTCTCCCATCACTTTGGAGCGGCCCAATATCTACTTTTGCCTCCCGTTGGTTTTTAATGTATTTAAAGAAACTTTTACTATCATTCCTAATGTTACTGGCTAGCCTACCTTCATATTTGATCCTCTCTTTCCTTATTTCTCTCTTTGTTATCCTCTGTTTGTTTTTGTAGCCTTCCCAGTCTTCTGACTTTCCACTACTCTTTGCCACATTATAGGCTTTCTCTTTTGCTTTGATGCATTCCCTGACTTCCTTTGTCAGCCATGGCTGCCTAATCCCCCCTCTGATGACCTTTCTTTTCTTTGGGATGAACCTCTGTACTGTGTCCTCAATTACTCCCAGAAACTCCTGCCATTGCTGTTCTACTGTCTTTCCCACTAGGCTCTGCTCCCAGTCGATTTTTGTCAGTTCCTCCCTCATGCCCCTGTAGTTACCTTTAGTTAACTGTAACACCTTTACATCTGATTCTACCTTCTTTCTTTCAAATTGCAGATTGAATTCTACCATAATATGATCACTGCCTCCTAAGTGTTCCCTTACTTTAAGATCTTTTATCAAGTCTGGCTCATTACATAACACTAAGTCCAGAATGGCCTGTTCCCTCGTGGGCTCCATCACAAGCTGTTCCAAAAAGCCCTCCTGTAAACATTCAATGAATTCCCTTTCCTTGGGTCCACTGGCAGCATTATTTACCCAGTCCACCTGCATATTGAAGTCCCCCATGATCACTGTGACCTTGCCTTTCTGACATGCACTTTCTATTTCGTGGTGCATTTTGTGCCCCTGGTCCTGACCACTGTTAGCAGGCCTGTACATAATTCCCATTATGGTTTTTTTGCCTTTGTGATTCCTCACCTCTACCCACACAGACTCCACATCATCTGACCCTATGTCGTTGATGTACAATCAATTACTCTCGAGACAAGGTGAGTCATAACTAATAGGCTTTAATCAGCTAGAACTGTACCCAGCATCTTCTATACAGAAAGTGAAGGCTGCTGGGACGGCATTGGTTCTTATACCCCACCTCTCAGGGCGGAGCTATGTACGTTAGCCAATGGTAGACTCCTAGGTCTAGCCAATGGTCATCCACCTCTCAGGTACTGCAATACCTGGTATTACCACAGTCATTTAGTGCTATTGATTTAATTTCATTCCTAATTAACAAGCCAACCCCGCCCCCTCTGCCCACCTCTCTGTCTTTTCGATAGGTTGTGAATCCCTGGACGTTTAAATGCCAGTCCTGAACCCCCTGCAACCACATCTCTGTGATGCCTACCACATCATACCTGCCAGTCACAATCTGGGCCACAAGCTCATCTACCTTGTTCCGTACACTGCACGCATTTAAATATAGCACTTTTAATTCTCTATTGACCGTCCCTTTTTGTTTTCTTAGTGTGGTGGACCTTTGTTTACTGAGCCTTTCCATACAATAGATAGATGGGGACTATCGTAACCTCTCCTGAGTTCTGTCTTTTTGTGTTTTTTTGTATTCCTAAGCAGCTACGCTTCCCACTGATTACTTCACCTCTTGGTTCCCTGACTTTCCTTTCCCCCCCCCAATCTCTAGTTTAAAGTCCTATTGACCACCCTATTTACTCTGTTCGCCAGAACACTGGTCCCAGCTCGGTTCAGGTGGAGACCATCCCAACGGTATAGGTCCCCCCTGTCCCAAAACTGATGCCAGTGTCCCATGAAAAGGAACCCCTCTTTCCCACACCACTCTTTCAGCCACGTGTTAACTTCCCTTATTCTTGCCTCCCTATGCCAATTTGCACGTGGCTCTGTCAGTAATCCGGAGATTATGACCCTTGAGGACCTGTTTTTTAATTTGAATCCTAGCTCTTTATAATCTCTAAACAGGTCCTCTTTCCTCGACTTGCCTATGTTGTTGGTACCGACATGGACCACAACAACTGGATCCTCCCCCTCCCTCTCCAGTATCCTTTCAAGCCGGTCTGAGATGTCCCGCACCCTAGCACCGGGCAGGCAACATACCATGTGGGACTCTTTATCCTGCTCACAAAGGATACTATCTATCCCCCTGATAATAGAGTCCCCTACAACTACAACTTGCCTATTTACTCCCTCCCCTTGAATGGCCTACTGAACCATGGTGCCTTGGTCAGCTGACTCATCCTTCCTGCAGCCCTGTTCGCCATCCACACAGGGAGCAAGTGCCTCATACCTGTTGGACAGGGTCAAGGGCTGAGGCTCCTGAGTTCCTGACTGCTGGTTCCCTTAACCTGTCTGACTTGCAGTCACACCCTGCTGTCCCTGGCCACTGGCAGGATTTAAACTACTTACTCTGACAGGTGTGACTGCCTCCTGAAACACAATGTCCAGGTAAGTCTCCCCCTCCCAGATGTGCCACAGTGTTTGAAGCTCAGACTCCAGCTCATCAACTCTGAGCCGGAGCTCTTCGAGCAACCAACACTTACTGCAGATGTGGTCGCTGCAGCTCGCAATGGGATCTGCCAGCTCCCACATCAAGCAGCTCAAGCTCATCACCTGACCAGCCATCTCTAATTAATTAATTAGTTTAATTTAAATTTACGAGTTTAGCTGTGTTTTTTTTAAATTTGGGGGAGATTTGCTATCAACCAATCAGATCACAGCTTCCCTCTGACGTCACTTTTGGGGGGGGAAAAAGTGGAAAACAGGAAGTTACCGTTAGGTTTTTATACTCACACAGACACTGCTCCTCCTCCTCCGAACGGCTCCCGAAACTTTCCTGGTTACCTCATTGCACCAAATTACCAAGTTTCAAATTCCCACTCTGGATGTGTCTTACTCACTCAGGCTGTGTCTCTTTGACCTGCGCAACCCTCCAGGAATTCCTCTAGCTCCCTAGTCTCAGACTGAGTGGCACGGTGGTATAGTGGTTAGCACTGCTGCTTCACAGTGCCAGGGATTGGTTCAATTCTGACTTTGGGTTACTGTCTCTGTGGAGTTTGCACTTTCTCCCAGTGTCTGCGTGGGTTCCCTCCGGGTTCTCCGGTTTCCTCCCACAGTCCAAAGATGTGCAGGTTAGGTGGATTGGCCATGCTAAATTGCCCCTTGGTGTCCAAAGCTTGCTTAAATTGCCCAAAGGTTCGGTGGGATTACGGATTACGGGGATAGGACAAGGGTATGGACCTAGGTTGGGTGCGCATTCAGAAGGTGTGTGTAGACCCTTTGGGCCAAATGGTCACCTTCTGCACGGTAGGGATTCGATGAAAAATGGTGAGAATGAAGCTCCAGCATCCACAGTTTTTTCTTTTGGCTGAAGCATGAAGTTTATTCAGTTGGCTAATGGCTGAGTGGGCTTATTCACTGAGCTGCATAAATTAGCATACTCACTCATGCGTACAATTTCCAGGTGTGCAGTTGGGGAAGTATGAGGGCACTACAATTAGTCTCTACCTCAGAAGGAGGGAAAACTCAGCCACTACTCCCACTCACATCTGCAATCCCAGTTGGAACATTGGCTGAGGCTGGGGAAGGGGTTGTCTATGATACGTACCATAGCTTGGTAATGTTTGCTGTCAAGGTATGGACTGAAGAGTGGTTATGACAGAAATAAGAGAGAGAAAACAGTCCTCGAATGGGATTTCATCAGAGAATGAATGTTACTTGGGAAAGAGGCAATGAGGAAAAAATAATTTTGCATAAGTTGATGACTGTTCTTTGAGGACCACAGATTTCAGGTTTCAGGTTTTCATGTTGATGTCTGCTAGTTTTCTAGATTGTAGGCAGTTTTTATTGAATACTTTGCATTATTTTCAACATATTTATATGAACTTTACGATTCAACTCACTAACTGCAGCCAAAAGACTCAATGAATGCTGCTTTATTGCTGAAAGTCAGGTGATGTATGAGAGAGTACGGTAGATGTAGCTCACTTTCCTCCAGGCTTTGGTGTTTGGTTAATATTTGCTGTCTCCTCAACACACCACTGATAACAGCATGCTAGAGACTGTGATCTCAATTGTGTGGAAATATGAGCAGACCCACGTGCTTTCATTCCACCACCATATTGGAGCTCTAAGACATAGTTCTGCCACTGTTTGTTTAATTACATTTTTCTTTGAAGGAATTCAATATGTGGGTACACTTATGGATTAATGACTAGTTGGACTGACAAGTGTGGTACTTAGACATACTGGCAAGTAACATCCTATGTTTACTGAAGAATCTTGCATTGAATTAACTGGACTGAGCCAAAGCACCAATCGGGATGGTTAAATTATCCTCAGCATCCTTGTTGTTGGAGAAGTAGACATGAGGGTAAGTCTATAGTGACTCTTGCTGGGGAGAACTTGTGAAGCTAGCATCAGACCCAACACTGCTGACACTTTGGTTGAATACCCATCAACATTGAACCCCCATTGATTAGACTCCTACATTAAGAATAACTACTTACTGAATAAATACCTCACCCAAACATGATTATCTCATTCAAGGGAGGAGCGGGGAAATGAGGAATGGATAAAGGGTTGGTTAGTTAACAGAAGTAGAGAGTGAGGATAAATCAGTCATTCTTGGTAACTAGTGTTGTGCCACAGGACTTCACCTATTTTTGGAGTGCCAATGTGTCACAGTGGTTAGCACTGCTGCCTCACAGCGCCAGGAACCCAGTTTGATTCCAGCCTTTGGTGATTGTATGTGTGGAGTTTGCACCTTCTCACTGTGCCTGTGTGGGTTTCCTCCGAGTGCTCTGGTTTCCTCCCGCAGTCCAAAGATGTGCAAGGTTATGTAGGGCTACAGGGTTTCAGAGAGTGGGCCTAGATAGGGGTCTCTTTCAGATGGTCGGTGCAGACTTGATGGGCTGAATGGCCTCCATCTGCAGTGTAGGGATTCTAATTACAAAATTTACAATATTAACGTGGATAATGGACAGAATGGATAGAAAGTAAGTTGTGCAGTGGACATAATGGGTGCGATCCAACGAAAAAAACAAGAGAGTCCTATTTGGGTGGCATTAGCGGGGTTGTTCCCGGTGCTTGTAGTGGTGGGAATGGAAACAACCTTGCTATCGATCGACACTCTGTTTCCTTTTTCAGGCCTCAGTGGGCATTTCCTGCACTGAGGAGCTCTGCTCCTCTGTCAAGATGGCGCCCAAATCTCTTGACCCCCCCGACATGACCACAAACATCCCAACGTACCTGTTGGGGAGTTCCTTGCCCCCCCCCCCCCCCCCCACCGGCCCCCACACCTCATCTCATAGTGACAGAGGCACCCCTGGGCCCGATCCCTTGTGCGGGCAAAATGCTACCTGGGCAGCTTCACATTGTCAGCCTGGCACGTTGGCAGTGCCCCTGCCAGCCTGGCAGTGCCGCATTGGCACCCTGGCACTGTCAGGCTGACAGGCTGGCAGTGCCAGGATGCCTGGGTGGCATCAGCAGTGCCAGGGTGCCAGCCTGCCCAGAGGCCAACCACCCAGGGGTCTCCGATCGCTTGGGAGACATCTCCTCCAAATGGCATTCCGCCTGTCCCCGCTTGTGTGGACTAGTGCTAAATGGCGCCTGGCTGGGGTCTCATCGGTAGTTCCCGAGTGCCGGTTACATCCAATGTCGCTTAACTATGCAAATCTGGATCACACCCTTTGCCCCGATTCTGGTGGGATGCGGCTGATAAACCGCGCCCAAGGAGTTCGCAAGGGGGCATAGATAGGTTAAGTGACTAGGTTAAAATTTGACAGATGGAATATAATGTGGGAATATGTGAACTTGCTCACTTTGACAGGAAATATTAAAAAGCAATATAATATTAAAATGGCAAGATTGTGGTACAGAGGGATCAGGGTGAATGAATCACAAAACATTAGTATGCAGATGATTAGGATGGCAAATGAAATGTTGTTTATTGCAAGGAGAATGGAAGGTAAAAGAAGGGAAGTTTTGCGAAAGTTGTACTGAGCATAAGTGACACTTATCTGGAATACTGTGTACAGTTCTAGCATCCTTATTTAATGAAAGATATTAATTCATTAGAAGCAACTCAGAGAAGGTTCACTTGATCGATTCCTGTGATGAAGGGGTTGTCTTCTGAGGAAAGGTTGGCCATGTTGGGCCTGTCTCCCTTGGACTTCAAAAGGTTAAGAGGTGATCTTATTGAAACAAATATGATCCTGAGGGGACTTGACAGGGTGGATGCTGAGAGGCTATTTCTCCTTATGGGAGAGGCTAGAACTGAGGAACACAGTTTAAAAATAAGAGGTTCCCCATTTAAGATGGAGATGAGGAGAAATTTATTCTGTCAGAGAATTGTTAGTCTGCGAAATTCTCCTCCTCAGAGAGTAGAGGAGGCAGGGTCACTGTATATTTTTATGGCTGAGTCAGATAGATTTTGTATGAGAAAGGGAGGAAGAAAGACCAAATTAATTCAATGCATGCTCTTAGCAGTGGCTGACAATGGTCTGCATGTGATGAATATTGCTATTGAGATCATGCAATTCAGAAAGTATTAAAAAGATTATTGCATTACTATTATTGACAATATAAGTATGTTGCTGCAGGTACAGTGACAATCCCAACAAATCCATGAGCTGACTTTTGTCCTTTGGGCATTCGTAGAATTTTGAATCAACCTTAATTTATTTTTTAAACCACCTTGCATACATGAATTGTGCCAGTGAAATGGAGAGAAATTACTGTAACGCCTTGTTCAAAAAGGGTAAACAGGCTAACATCACTCGTATAAATTGAAATAAAATGACTGTGCATTTGAAAACTCATGGGTTAAATCAACAACAACCAGGCAAATGCAAGTTTTGTTCAACAAATATATTGAATTTTTCAAGGAGTAAGTATTTGGATGGACAAGAGAATGCATCAGATGAAGTGCACATGGATTTTCAGGAGGTATCCGATAAGATGTGTTACAGATGTCTCGTTAACTCTCAACAATGGCTAAGACACTGAACCAGACGCATAATGTTTTTAAGTTTTAACACTGTGTAAAAAGATCTATTTGTTCCGGGAATAAGAAATAAGGCTTTGTTATTTTCGAAACAAACTTTATTAAAACAAAGGAGAAGAAAACAATTTTTAAACTTTTACTTCACTGTTCTTAACTAACAGATTACTTGCAGTTTCTTAACTTTAATACTCTAGTTCTCAATACACAACACTTAATATAAACATACAACCCTAAACTCCCCATGCACACACAAGCATAGATGATGTTGACATCTAAGAAGCAATTCTCTGCTGTTAGTCACATTCCGTTAGAACGCTTTTCGAAAGCCTGTCTGGGGAACTGCATTTTCTATGACTTCTTTCTGTGGCTTTTGTCATACTGTCCTCAATGGCTGCTCACATCCTTCTCGCTAACTGTTCCAAATTGATTCTCTCTCTCTCTACCTTCAAACAAAAGTCCTCCTCTGGAATGTCCAGCCTGCAGCATATCAACTGTAATTCGGCTGCTTGATTGCCCACTCCCATTTCCACAAGAAAACAGAGCTATACCGTGGGGCAGCACGGTAGCATTGTGGATAGCACAATTGCTTCACAGCTCCAGGATCCCAGGTTCGATTCTGGCTTGGGTCACTGTCTGTGCGGAGTCTGCACATCCTCCCCGTGTGTGCGTGGGTTTCCTCCGGGTGCTCCGGTTTCCTCCCACAGTCCAAAGATGTGCAGGTTAGGTGGATTGGCCATGATAAATTGCCCTTAGTGTCCAAAATTGCCCTTAATGTTGGGTGGGGTTACTGGGTTATAGGGATAGTGTGGAGGTGTTGACCTTGGGTAGGGTGCTCTTTCCAAGAGCCGGTGCAGACTCGATGGGCCGAATGGCCTCCTTCTGCACTGTAAATTCTATGATAATTATACCATTCATATGCAACTATCTTCCATTGATGGACAAATAGGTCATCAGACTCTGTATAATAGGATAATCGCTAGACATACATGAATGTACCGAAAGTCAATGGATCTTGGGTGATCATAAAGATAAAAGCAAGTTACTGCGCATGCTGGAGTCTGAAACAAAAACAGGAAATATTGGACCATCTCAGCAGGCCTGACAGCATCTGCCGAGAGAGAAGGGAGCTAATGTTTTGAGTCAGGAGGGTGAAACAAAGGTTGAATTTCCTAAACAAGTTTAAGTCTAAATGGGACCATGTGACTCAGCCAGGTGTGGGCGTATCTTTCTGAGTCCAAGCTAACAGTTGTAAAAAACCTGCTAAATCCTGGTCTGTTTCCTATTTCTCATTTAATGCCTGTTCTGCTGGCTGGTGTTAAAACCATCGACTTTTGATTTTGTACTGAAACCGCAGCAACCCCCGGCTGCAAGCTGCTATGTGGACTAAACCAGCAGATGCCCTCTAATTCAGTATACTCTGTGGCATAGTCCATGATGTCATCTTGATGCACTTGGCAAGCAGCCAATCAACTCGTTTGAAATCTAGGCCTTGGACAGATTCTCATTTGGGATTGGTCGAGATTTTCAGAAACTTTTTTAAAATTTAGAGCATCCAATTCTTTTTTTTTCCAATTAAGGGACACTTTAGTGTGGCCAATTCACCTACTCTACACATCTCTTTGGGTTGTGGGAGTGAGATCCACGCAGACATGGGGCGAATGTGCAAACTCCTCATGGACAGTGACTCGGGGGCCGGGTTCGAACCCGGGTCCTCGGCGCGTGAGGCAGCAGTGCTAACAACTGTGCCACCATGCCACCTCGCTTTTCAGAAACTTCTGGAATAGGAGAAGCAAGCCCCATTTTGTCGGTTCTGTGAAAATCCAAGACTGAAGCAGCTTTAAGGTGTTCTCTCTCTGCTAGGTGGGTTCAGAAGCTCCAGCCACACCTGTGGCAGACACTCCTATTTAAATGAATGCAGACAGTAGCCAGACCTGTGAAGGGAACTACTGGTTTGAATTGCTACGAGCAGGTTCTCCCACCACGTCTGTAACAGTTTAATCGTTTGTGTGGGTGGCTGGGAAAAGCCAAGTCTGAGAACTATCTTCACGATACAGCCAGAATCTCTGCGCAGAGACCAGGCAAACAGTTGAACAGCAGAGGTGATATAAAATCTGCTGTAAACTCTCGGGTAGAAAACTCCAGAAGTATCTTGGGGAGTCTGAGAGCCCATCTGGTGGTCACATGACAGAATTGCACAGGCCTGAATCTCCTGTGTGAAGGCGATTCCCCGGACCTACAATCTGGGAGTTCTAATGGATGGTAGTCCTTAAACCATCCGAACTCACCGATGGTTTGCAACATCTTGCATTCCTAAGAGATCACCACTTGCAAGGACCTCAACCTCAGCAGCTTCTGATATCTCCCAAATCTTGACAGGTGTCTCACAAGTAAAAGATGCAAGGGTGCATGGGAACCAATATAATATCATAGAAAATTGGGTGTTGGTGTCACAAAATAAATGATTAATGGCGTTTTTTTGGATTGTAGGAAAGTTGCAAGTGGTACATCTTTCGATCCTTTTCTTCTCAATAAACAAAAAAAAAGAATTTGCATCTATATAGAGCATTTAGTAAACTGTGCTGAGGCCATTCAGAGGAGTACAATCAGACAAGCTAAAGAAGGAAACGATATGAAAGGTGACCGATAGCTAATCAAAAAGGTAGTTTAAGGAATGTCAAAGAGGAAGGATAGCTAGGGATTGTGCAATCAATGAAGAGTTGCTGACGATTGGAATTCAAACACTCAGTCACTGGAAATTGACATTGAGGTAAAAATGCAGCTAGATGTAAAAAAGTCCAATGTATTTTCATCTTTTTTAATAGGGGTATAGTGTTCTCGAGTAATGCAGTAAATAATGCTGTACAATGGATTGATTTTCAAGTAGTTTATAGAAAGAAAATGAATGCAATAAAAGGCGGAATTTAGTTCATCCAGCAGGGACTCTGATGGTACGCATGAAGTTTGCAGCAACCCGTCCATGGCCATTTGTGAGACCCAAGGTCACATTCTAGGCACCTTGTGCCGTAATGAGCAGCCAACAGGGTTCCTGTCCTTTACAAAAGGGGGGGGTGGGGGGGTGAGAAGAATGTGAAGTCGGCCGCATCATTGATTAGATGCATTTAGGTAATTAAGCATTTCCTTAAAATTTTGAGTTCTGAGGTATCAACATTTTCTCAGGGATAGATGGTCTTTGGGAGCTATGTAAAACAGAACACCTCCAGCCTAGAAGAAATAGGGTTGGCAGCATGGACAATATTTTACTGGATTGGAAAAAGGCAAGTTTTGAAGAAAATTCATTCCACTGCAAAGAAATATTCATAGCACAAACATTTTCCTATCCTATCCTGGGTTCCAGCTCTCCAACTGCACTGGACAAATTGAAGATTCAAATGCATTCATTTAAAAAAAAAATCACAGCCCAGCTTCCTCGATGGATTCGATTTATTGTCACGTGTATGGAGGTACAGTGAAAAGTATTGTCTGTGTACAGTCCAGACAGATCATTCCATACATGAACAATCATAGGGCGTATATAAATACTCAGTGTGAATACATAGATACAGGCATCGGATGAAGCATACAGAGTGCAGTACT
Source organism: Scyliorhinus torazame (assembly GCF_047496885.1). NCBI lineage: Eukaryota > Metazoa > Chordata > Chondrichthyes > Carcharhiniformes > Scyliorhinidae > Scyliorhinus > Scyliorhinus torazame. The sequence continues at coordinate 293,274,274 of NC_092709.1, read as the reverse complement.
ACTCCATAGAGAGAATGTGTGAAGAAATCAGTTCAGTCCATAAGAGGATTATTCAGGAGTCTGGTAACAGTGGGGAAGAAGCTATTTTTGACTTTTGTATCTCCTGCCCGATGGAAGAGGTTGGAAGAGAATAACCCGGGTGGGAGGCGTCTTTGATTATTCTGCCCAAAGCAGTGGGAGCTGCAGACAGAGTCAATGGATCGAGGCAGTTTTGTGTGAGGGACTGGGCTGTGTTCACGACCGTCTGTAGTTTCTTACTGTCTAGGGCCGAGCAGTTGCCATACCAGACTGTGGTGCAGCCAGATAAGATCCTTTCTATGGTGCATCTGTAAAGATTGGTATAAGAATCAATGTGGAGATACCAAATTTCCTTAGTTTCCTGAGAGAGTATGTGCTCTTTTGTGGTTTCTTGGTCATAGCGCCGATTTTTTCGACCAGGACAGATTGTTGGTGATGTGCACACCTGGGAATTTGAAGCTGTCAACCATCTCCAGCTTGGCACCATTGATGCAGACAGGGGTGTGTGATTTATGCCACACAGCCGTATGTAAATAGGGTGTAAGTATGCAGCCTTGCGGGGCCCCGGTATTGAGGACTATCATGGAGGAGGTGTTGTTGTTTATCCGAATGGTCTACGGGTCAGGAAGTCGAGGATCCAGTTGTAGAGGGAGGAGCCAAGTCCTAGGTTTTGGAGTTTTTATATGAGCTTTGTTGGAATTCTAGTCTTCAAGGCAGAGCTGTAGTCAATGACTAGGAGTCTGATGTAAGAGTCCTTGTTGTCGAGATGCTCCAGGGATGAGTGTAGGGCCAGGGAAATGGCGTCTGCTGTGAACCGGTTGTGGCAGTATGCGAATTGCAGTGGTTCAAGGCATTCTGGGAGTATGGAGTTGATGTGTCTCATGACCAACCTCTCGAAGCACTTCATAATGGTAGATGTCCTTCTTCCATTCTCATCTTCCTCCCCCAACAAGACCAGTAATTAGCTGCCACTCCTGTCCCCTCAACATTAACCTCTCACCTCCTCCAAAATTGGAAACTTTGTCCGCTTCCTATCAGAGGCGGTTTCGTAATTTCGAACCTGCCAAATCCGTTTTCCTCAGCTAAAATCTGGCCCAAGTGTCAACTGCGGCTTAATGGATAAGACATTTGCTCCCCGAGTCAGAAGGCTGTAGGCTCACTCTGGAGACTTGGGCAGAAAATAAAGCTGACAGTACTGCAGTACTAAGGGAGTGCTGCCTTGCTGAAAGTGCTGTCTTTCAAATGATACCTTAAACCATTGTCTGCTCTCTCAGAAGGAGGTAAAAGATCCTGTGACACTATTCAAGGAAAAGTAGAGGTGTTCTCATCAATATTTATCCCTCAGCCAACATCGGAAATCGATGATCTGATTGTTTACTTCATTGTTTGTGGGATCTTGCAGTGCGCAAATTGGCTGCCATATCGCCTACATTAAAATGCACATCATTGGCTTTAAAGTGCTTTGGGGGCAGCATGAAATGGCGAAAGGTACAAGAAAGGCAAGTCTTTTATTTTCTAAATTAAACTCCATTTTGTTTTAAATGAGCTACCTTCAAACAAATGTTGAATAAAAATATGAGCTGGAAATCTGGATGCTCTTCCTGGTGCTGTGATACATATCTCATTTGCTCCACACCAACTCTGCATTTTGTCTTCTGTCTCAATTAAAATGTAAATTCCAGCAGCCTGTCTTTGTAATTCAAAATAAAAGCTTGAGGCAGAAGAATTTAAACTGCTGGTAATAAAACCAGCTACAGATGTTGCTGGGAGTTAAGGCTGTGACTCTCTGAAATCCACATTTCATTTTTTTTAATGCCATGATTAGATTACACATGCTCATACTATGATGGTGACTGTTACTTCAGTCACGGTTTGCAGGAAGTGGTGTATGATTATGTATACACTGTACATGAAAACACAGTAATGAAATTGGGGGTGGAGGGGTCAATATATCAACAGCCTGCTGCTTCATTTCCAACACAATCTCTGAAAATACTCAGACTGTAGGCAATTTTATTTTATGAAGAATGTAGCAGCTTGAGTTCCCTGAAGGCTCTGTGGGTAAATATTCTACAGGCAGTCCGTAAGGATCCTAGGTTTCAATTTTTGGGTACCGGAATTGACCTCCAGTCTCTGCAGGCTAGGACAAGGAGACGTCACTCATGCCGATTTCACGATTGCTCACCTGTACTGGAAAGTGGACGTGGGCAGGCTGAATTTTAAGGACCACAACCTCGCGAAAGGAAGGAATATTCAGGGCAAAACCTACCGTAAAAGCTGAAGGCCACAAACCAATAGCAGGTTGGCTGGTTTGATTAGATTTAGTTTTTTTACTTTTCTTGGCAAGTGCCAGGATATCGCAATCAAGAAAAAAAAAACATGTCTGTGGTATTATCATAACTATCAGCATTGCAAGGGTTAATGTAGTGTCGAGAGTTGCCACTAGAGGGAGCAACAGTTACAACCATATTAGGCAGTGATGCTGGACCTTAGGGGAGAAGTGTATGCAGGAGTTAGCTAGGTGAAGGTCAGAAGAGCAGATAGTGCAACAGAGGTACATTATAGTTTATACCACTAGTGAGATTAGCAGTAGATGAGTGTAGTTAGATGTTATTGATCAATTGTGTATTCTTTAGGAGTACGTGTCGAATCCCAGTTTATTAGTATAAATAAAATCATAGCTTTGTTTAAATTAAAGCTATTTTGTGGGCTTTGTGAACACTACGTCAAACATCCTGAAATAAGCAACACAAAGAACACCACAACTTCCTCCCATTTTTGAAATATTTCTATCTTAAGAACATGTTGAGGTATGAGATGTTTTTGCTGAGATTTTTAAAAATGTATTCTTTTTAATGGAAGAATCAACCACATTGCTCTGTGTCTAGAGTTACATGTAGTTACATGTAGGCCAGACCAGGTAAGCATGGCAGATTTCCTCCCTTAAAGGACATTAGTGAACCAGATGGGTTTTTATGACAATCTGATAGCACCATGGCCACCATTACTGAGACTAGTTCCAAATTTTATTAATTGAATTTAAATTCCACCAGCTGCCATTTGAACCTATAACCCCAAAGCATGAGCCTAGGCCGCCAGGTTACTAGTCTAGTGATATTACCACTGTGCCACTGGTTCCCTCCAGATAAAATTGTTTTCGGACTTAGTATTAATGCAACAAAAAAACAACTCTCACGTTGAAGATTTACATGGGCAAAGTTGAATGCCAAGCTGCTCAAGGAGAATTTTAGAATGTGGACTTAAAGCCCATGAGCAGGATTTTCTGATCGTTCCTGCTGGCGGGATCTTCTGGTCTCACTGAAGGTGACCCCCTGTCGGGTGCTCCCTGGCAACGTATGGAACAAACAATGTGAAATCTCGTTGACAGTGGCAGGACTGGAAACCACACTCCGGGAGATTTGGGGGAGGTAGCAAATCTTGCCCATGGGCAAGTTTTGAGGGGGTTGTTTATAAGGTGAGTAGGGAGGTACCAATATGCTGGAGTTTAGGAAGGGAATTTCAAGTTAGATTAAAGCATGCACTCTCTGCCTCAGCAAGTAACTCCGCTGTGGTTGCCCGTGTGTAATAATACCATGGCCCTATACCAACCATCTTCTCTGAATGAGGTTGTCACTGGATTATGTGCTATGAACCCACGGCCATTAGGAGCTGTGCTAACCTAAGGTCATTTAATTTTAAATCCTTACAGCTCATTTAATTTTATTATATAAATCTGTGTAAGATTCAAAACTCAGGTCCTGGTGTTGAAAGAACAGTGCTTTGAGCCAGACTAATAATCAATCACTTTAATAGTGTCCTTTGAGAATTGTAATAAAACATCCCTCCTGTCAATAGTACCCCACATAGTGCAATTGGGTGCAACAAATATGTGTAAATAAGTATGTTTTTGCTTTTTTTTATTTTGTTCGTGGTTCGATGTGTGGTGGGCCTGAAATGGTGATTGATTTTTCTGACTTCACTTTGTCGCACATGCACAACACGCACACACAATTAAAAAAACTGAATGAGAAAATTACAATGGGCTGGGATATTTTATTGTTCCTTAGTTATTGATCTATCCGACAAGGTTTTACTGTTGAAAAAGCCTCTTATTTATTTCCAGCAACCCTACTTTTCACTCTGCCACTTCTGAAGGTGCAATGTTTTTTTAAATGGTTTCCATCTGGAGGAAACAGAAAGGGTTTTCTTGCCACGAAAAGTGCCCTGGAGCCTTTTCACGGTCGAATTAGCATTGACGCCTCAGGCGGGACTTCTGCCCCTCACTTGGGAGGATGTCCCGCTTTATGGAGCTGCCGACCAATCGGATTGGCTGGCAGTTCTCCAGCCCCTGTAGTGATGAGAGTTATAATGGACTGAAGAGGCAGTGCACCAACGTGCCTGAGAAAAGGGGGCAATCAAAGTGTCGCGGGGGAGGGGTATATAAGGGAATACCTGCAGTCAGAAGGGGGCTTCTAATCTTCCATCTGAACATCTAAGCCCTTTTTTGGGGGGCTTCTTCTACGCCAGGTAAATTCCACAGCCAGCACGGCCGGTGTCCGGGCCAGCAGCCCGCAGTCACTCCAGGCCATTTCCTACCTCCTCTCTCCCGCACAGATGGCAGGTTCACAATTTTTAAAACCACAAGTGAACCACGCTTTCGGGAACTCGGCTCATCGGAGGCAGTGAATCGCGGAGGCCCCGGAGCATAGGGTGTCAGGCCTGCTAATGATATACCTACTGTACTTTCACCCCACACAACGAGCAACGCATTTAAGCCATTTTCAGGGTGCCGGAGCATCCCGATTTGGCGTCAAACCGGCACCTACCCGGTTTGGAGTGGGAAGCTATTCTCCGCCCGATCGCATTTCGTGATTTCGGTGTTAGCAAGTGGAGAATCCTGCCCAAAGTCTCCTCTTCACATTGAGGATACATTGTGTCACGTGGCACGAACAACGTGTTAAATGGGATAGACATCCTACAGATCTAGCAACTCAACACTGGGCATCCGTGCAGTGTTGTGCATCATCAGCAGCAGAATTGTACCCAACCACAATCTGTAACCTCATGGCCTGGCATACCCTCCACTCTCCCATTACCATTGAGCCAGGGGATCAACCCTGGTTCAATGAAGAGTGCAGGAGTGCATGCCCGGAACAGCAGCAGGCATACTGAAGAAAGAGGTGTCGATCTGGTGAAGCTACAGCGCACAACTATTTGCATGCCAAACAACTTAAGGAGAAAGTGATAGGGCGAAGCAAACACACAACCAATGGATCAGATCTAAGCTCTGCAGTCCTGCCACATCCAGCCATGATTGGTGGTGGAAAATAAATACCTCACTGGAGGAATATCCTCATCCTCAATGGCGGAGGAGCACAGCACATCAGTGCAAAATACAAGGCTGAGCCATTCACAATAACCTTCAGCCAGAAGTGCCAAGTGGATGATCCACCTTGCTGCCCTCTGGAGGTCCACAGCATCACAGATGTCAGTCTTCAGCCAATTCAATTCACGCTACATGGGATCAAAAAATGGCTGAAGGCACATAATACTGAAAAGGCTATGAGCCCTTACAATATTCCGACTATAGTAGTGAAGACTTCTGCTTCATAACTTGCCACGTTCCTGATCAAACTCTTCCAGTACAACTACATCCAACCAGCAATGTGGAAAATTGCACAGGTGTGTCCTGTCCATAAGAAACAGGACAAATCCAACCCGGCCAGTTACCACATCATCAGTCAACTCTTGATCATCAGCACAATTCTGGAAGGTGTCATCAACAGAGTCACCAAATGGCACTTACTCAGCATGAATCTGCTCACGGGTGCTCAGTTTGGGTCCTTGGTTCAGACATGTATAAAAGAGCTCAATGCCATAGGTGAGATGAGAGTAATTGCCCTTGACATCAAGGCAGCATTTGGAGGATGACATCAAGCAGCCCTAGCAAAACTGGAATCAATGGGAATTAGGAACCCTCTGCTTGTTGCAGTCAAACCTGGCACAAAGGAATATGTTTGCGATGGTTGGAGTCAATAATCACAGCTCTAATACATCACAGTAGGATCTCACAGGGTACTAACCTAGGTTCAACCATCTTCAGCTGCTTCGTCAATCATCTTTTGTCTATCATAAGGTCAGAAGTGGGGATGTTTGCTGGTAACTGCACAATGTTCAGCACCATTCATGACTCCTCAGATAATGAAGCAGCCCATGTCCAAATGTAGCAAGACCTGGACAATTTCCAGGCCTGGGTTGACAGTTGGCAAGTTCCATTCGCGCCACACAAGTGCCAGGCAATGATTATCTCCTTCAAGAGAGGATCTAACCATCCACCCATGACATTCACTGGCATTAACATCGCTGAATCTTCTTCTATCAACATCCTGGGGTTACCATTGACCAGAAATTGAACTGGACTAGCTACATAAATATTGTGGCTACCACAGCAGGTCAAAGGCTGGGAATCCTGCAGCAAGCAACTCATATACCCCCTGACTCCCCAAAGCCTATCCACCATCTACAAGTCAGGAGCGTAATGGAATACTCTCCACTTGCCTGGAAGAGTGCAGCTCCAACAACACTCAAGAAGATCAACACAGGAAAAAGCAGCCCGCTTGATTGCAAACATTCGATCTCTTTACTATCGGCAAACAGTGGCAGCCCAGTGTACCATCGACAAGATGCACTGCAGAAACTCATCAAGGTTTGTTAGGCAGCACCTTCCAAGCCCACGACCATTACCATCTTGAAGGACACGAGCAGCAGATACATGGGAATACCACCACCTGGAGGTTCCTCCACCCACTCACCACACTGACCTGGAAATATATTGTCACTCCTTCACGTCAAAATCTTGGAACTCCATCCCTAACAGCACGGTGGATGTACCTACAGCACAGGGACTGCAGCAGTTTAAGAAGGCAGCTCAACACTACCTCCTTGAGGGCAACTAGGGATGGGTAATAAATATTGGTCTAGCCAGCGACTCCCACATCCCATAAATGAATACATTTTTTAAAATGTAAAATTTCCTGAAGGCGCCAATCAAAGAGGAGCAAGAAAATTCTCCTGGTGTAATGTTCAACTTGAATCCCTGAGCCAACACCACGAAAGGACATTCGCAGCTTTTGATGGGATCTTGCTGTGCTCAAAATTGGCTGTTGCCTGATTCGCAGTGAAGTACTTTGGGAGACCTGACTTTCTGAGAGATGCTACATAATGCAAGTTTATATTCTTTGTAAAGCAATTGTGGGTTAAATTGCTCAGTGTACTGAATTTCACTCAGAAGGTGAGGAGGTGGTGAATTGATGAGATGGTGAATTGATCTTTTCTGTTGAACACTTGTCTCACATTGTGCTACCCATTTTAAGATCCATGCTTTCAGGTAGGGTGGACTATCTGTCATCCCAAAACAAGGCTTATGGTCGGGAGGAGCAAAACCCATTAGAACCAACAATTGTTCCCATTCATCAACCTGCCCCCCTTCCCATAAAACTAATTTTCCTCCTGAAAATATTGAATTGTTTCCTGAACCTATTTATGTTCTTCATATTAATATTCCTCTCTGGTAAATTATTGTCCAATCCTATTCCCTTAAGTGGATAAAAATAAATAGATTTCCCTCCTGAATTTCTCATTTTTACCTTGTGTTCCTGGTATTTGAGTATTTTGCTATTGTAATTAATTTATCTTGGACAAGTCTGTCAATTTTTTTCACAATACTGTAAACTTGGGGCCCAATCGAACAGCCTCGTCACTCCCGACTCAGAACGCGACAAGGCCGTTATATCTCGCCAGTGGAATCTTGTGAGATTTACGGAGCTTGCGAGGCCTCGCAAGATCCAACGAGATCTTGTGAGACGCCGAGATCTGGATTTCGCCCTCGCAGAGTGGGATCCAGATTTGCACATTTAAGTGAGCAGTTAGCTTCACTCACGTATGGCTGCGGTAGAGTCTCCCAAGGCCCAGGTTCGAACGTTTGCGTCCGGGTGAACGCGCCGTGGCACCGTTTAGCACTCGTTTCCACAAATGTGGACCAGGCATAACAGCACTTGGGGGGGCGGGCGTCTGCCAGGCGATCGGAGGTCCCCGGGTGATCGGGCTCTGGCACGGTGGTACTCTGGCACCCCTGATGCCACCCAGGCACTTTGGCAATGCCACCCTTCCACTGCCAGGGTACATGGGTGGTGCTGCCAGGCTGGCAGCAGCACTGTCAGGGTGCCAGGCTGGCAATGCCAAGGTGCCCGGTGGTATGGTTACCCATGCCGGGGATTGGGCCATGGGTGCCCTGCCCTTGTGAGGTGGAGTGAGAGGGCCACGAGGACCCCCTATTCGATAAGTTGGGGCATTGAGGAGGTCCGGAGGCAGCGGTGGGGGACATTTTAAAATGCCGCTGCCATCTCTTCCTGCATTGGTTGGTGAAGGCATCAATGCTCGAAATGAAATGTCGCCTCAGCGAGGCATTCCTTGCCGAAGCCCGAAAAAAAGGTCTCGTTTAATGGTGGCCCACTAAACGCGCCCAAAATGGGACTCTTTTCTTCCAGTTAACAAAGAACAAAGAAATGTACAGGAAAGGAACAGGCCCTTCGGCCCTCCAAGCCCGTGCCGACCATGCTGCCCGGCTAAACTATAATCTTCTACACTTCCTGGGTCCGAATCCCTCTATTCCCATCCTATTCATGTATTTGTCAAGATGCCCCTTAAACGTCACTATCGTCCCTGCTTCCACCACCTCCTCCGGTAGCGAGTTCCAGGCACCCACTACCCTCTGTGTAAAAAACGTGCCTCGTACACCTACTCTAAACCTTGCCCCTCTCACCTTAAACCTATGCCCCCTAGTAATTGATGCCTCTACCCTGGGGAAAAGCCTCTGACTATCCACTCTGTCTATGCCCCTCATAATTTTGTAGACCTCTATCAGGTCGCCCCTCAACCTCCGTCGTTTCAGTGAGAACAAACCGAGTTTATTCAACCATTCCTCATAGCTAATGCCCTCCATACCAGGCAACATTCTGGTAAATCTCTTCTGCACCCTCTCTAAAGCCTTCACATCCTTCTGGTAGTGTGGCGACCAGAATTGAACACTATACTCCAAGTGTGGCCTAACTAAGGTTCTATACAGCTGCAACATGATTTGCCAATTCTTATACTCAATACTCTGACAGTGCTCATCGCTATCCGCAATTCCACTAATCTTTGTGTCGTCTGCAAATTTACTAATCAGACCAGTTACATGTTCCTCCAAATCACTTATATATACTACAAACAGCAAAGGTCCCAGCACTGATCCCTGCGGAACACCACTGGTCACAGCCCTCCAATTAGAAAAGCATCCTTCCATTGCTACTCTCTGCCTTCTATAACCTAGCCAGTTCTGTAGCCACCTTGCCAGCTCACCCCTGATCCCGTTTGACTTCACCTTTTGTACTAGTCTACCATGAGGGACCTTGTCAAAGGCCTTACTGAAGTCCATATAGACAACATCCACTGCCCTACCTGCATCAATCATCTTTATGATCTCCTCAAAAAACTCTATCAAGTTAGTGAGACACGACCTCCCCTTCACAAAACCATGCTGCCTCTCACTAATACGTCCATTTGCTTCCAAATGGGAGTAGATCCTGTCTCGAAGAATTCTCTCCAGTAATTTCCCTACCACTGAAGTAAGGCTCACTGGCCTGTAGTTCCCTGGATTATCCTTGCTACCCTTCTTAATCAGAGGAACAACATTGGCTATTCTCCAGTCCTCCGGGACATCACCTGAAGACAGTGAGGATCCAAAGATTTCTGTCAAGGCCTCAGCAATTTCCTCTCCAGCCTCCTTCAGTATTCTGGGGTAGATCCCATCAGGCCCTGGGGACTTATCTACCGTAATATTTTTTAAGATGTCCAACACCTCGTCTTTTTGGATCTCAATGTGACCCAGGCTATCTACACACCCTTCTCCAGACTCAACATCTACCAATTCCTTCTCTTTGGTGAATACTGATGCAAAGTATTCATTTAGTACCTCGCCCATTTCCTCTGGCTCCACACATAGATTCCCTTGCCTATCCTTCAGTGGGCCAACCCTTTCCCTGGCTACCCTCTTGCTTTTTATGTACGTGTAAAAAGCCTTGGGATTTTCCTTAACCCTATTTGCCAATGACTTTTTGTGATCCCTTCTAGCCCTCCTGACTCCTTGCTTAAGTTCCTTCCTACTTTCCTTATATTCCACACAGGCTTTGTCTGTTCCCAGCCTTTTAGCCCTGACAAATGCCTCCTTTTTCTTTTTGACGAGGCCTACAATATCTCTCATTATCCAAGGTTCCCGAAAATTGCTGTCTTTATCCCTCTTCCTCACAGGAACATGCCGGTCCTGAATTCCTTTCAACTGACACTTGAAAGCCTCCCACATGTCAGATGTTGATTTGCCCTCAAACATCCGCCCCCAATCTAGGTTCTTCAGTTCCCGCCTAATATTGTTATAATTAGCCTTCCCCCAATTTAGCACATTCACCCTAGGACCACTCTTATCCTTGTCCACCAGCAGTTTAAAACTTACTGAATTGTGATCACTGTTCCCGAAATGTTCCCCTACTGAAACATCTACCACCTGGCCGGGCTCATTCCCCAATACCAGGTCCAGTACCACCCCTTCCCTAGTTGGACTGTCTACATATTGTTTTAAGAAGCCCTCCTGGATGCTCCTTACAAACTCCACCCCGTCTAAGCCCCTGGCACTAAGTGAGTCCCAGTCAATATTGGGGAAGTTGAAGTCTCCCATCACCACAACCCTGTTGTTTTTACTCTTTTCCAAAATGTGTCTACCTATCTGCTCCTCTATCTCCCGCTGGCTGTTGGGAGGCCTGTAGTAAACCCCCAACATTGTGACTGCACCCTTCTTATTCCTGATCTCTACCCATATAGCCTCACTGCCCTCTGAGGTGTCCTCCCGTAGTACAGCTGTGATATCCCCCCTAACCAGTAGCGCAACTCCGCCACCCCTTTTACATCCCCTCTATCCTGCCTGAAACATCTAAATCCTGGAACGTTTAGCTGCCAATCCTGCCCTTCCCTCAACCAGGTCTCTGTAATGTAAATCGTACCATTGAACTACGTCATCTCAAACTCTTCTCTGTTTTAAAGAAAACAAGCCGCACACCCTTAACCTTTCTTCAATCTTAAATTCCATGATATCTGGAGAAATCACCATCCTGGCTTAGACTGCAATTCTTTCACTGGTTCACACCAAGGAATGCGCCATGTGTTAAGGCACAAAGCCTTTACGCTTGTCTTTTTAACATTACTTGTCCCTCTCCCAACATTTCTCACTGTTGCCCTGTTTGAATCTGGCCCTTGGTTTCTCTGCCTATCACTTTTCTTATTCCCCTTTCTGTCATTTGCCCTTAATTCCCCTCCTCTGACTCCTTGCCTCGGTTCCCATTCCTGTGCCTTTTTAGTTGAAACCCTCCCCAGCCACTCTAGCAATTACTCCCCCCTAGGACATCAGTCCCGGCCCTGCTTGGGTGTAGCCCATCCAATTTGTACTGGTGCCACCTCCCCCAATACCAGTCCCAATGCCCCAGGAATCTGAAACCCTCCCCCTCATAGCATATTTTCAGCCACATATTCATCTGATATATCCTGCTATTTCTACTCTGACTAGCACGTGGCACTGATAGTAATCCTGAGATCACTACCTTTGAGGTCCGACTTCTCAACTTTCTTCCTTACTCCCTATATTCTGCTTTTAGGATCTCATCCTTTTTGTACTTAGGTCATTTGTACCAATGTATGCCACCCTCTCCCTCCTGAATGTCCTGCACCAGCTCCGAGACATCCTTGACCCTAGCACCAGGGAGACTACCTACCATCCTGGAGTCCCGTTTGCGGCCACAGAAACGCCTATCTATTCCTCTTACATTTGAATCCCCTAAAACGATTACATTCCCACACTTTTTACTCCTCCCCTCTGCAGCTGAACCAACTGTAGTGCAATAAATTTGACTGTTGCTGGGACTTGGGCAAAGGTTTTTTTTAAAAAAAAATCTACTTGTACGAAACCAAACTTTTATTTCCAATGCAGTCAATAGTAAGTGCTACTGAAAGCCTATGCTTCTCCTGTAAACCTGGGACTGTCAATAACCATTGCTGACTCATGGGCTTTCCACTGCAATGATAGTGCGGCCAAAATCAGGAATGCTGAGGGACCAATAAATGGTTCAGCTGCAAGAAAAAAATCAAACGGAAGCCTTTAAGGTCACAAACTCTGGACATTAAGTGGGTTAAAAGGAAAAACTCACTCCATCACTAAATCCTTTGATTACTGAGCGTCGTTTTCTTAACTATAATTACCTACTGAGATAATTGGTTACAGCAATAATGCAGGCGGGGAATCTTTATTAAATTAAGTGTGTCTTCTGAGGAGCCATACCAGGTTGAAAACAGTCAAACAGAAATGACGGTAACATTTCCCGCAGTGCAAATTACAAATTGAATTTCCCATGGTTGAAGTTGCTTTATATCTGTTTTCTACCCCGCATCAATCGATACATGAGTGTCTGGTAACTGGTTAAATCCTGGAGCTTGTTCTGTATTGTCAGATTCTTGTATTTGTCCAAGTCTTTTATCCTCTGCCGGATGATTCAGTCATTTTCAGTCAGTCAGGTAACTGGTGAATCTGCAACAAATATAGTTTTTTATTTCTCATTTACGATAAGCACTAAATGCGTGGAGGCTGAAGATAATTTCAAATGTCACAAATAAGACTTGAGCCTCTTACTGTTCCTTCCAGAATGTGCCCGACAGTCAAAAGCTTCGACAGTTCGAACAAAGAGTTACTTATGTCAGCAAATTGGTTAATTCAATAGTCACTGGGCTGAAACACTGGGATAAATGCAACTTCAGACATCCTGCCCTGAATGCTTCTTCAATGTGTTGAATTATTCCTGGCATCTGCGTCATGCATATCTTTTGGTGTGCCTTCCTTGATGACAGCACGGCAGCATTGTGGATAGCACAATTGTTTCACAGCTCCAGGGTCCCAGGTTCGATTCCGGCTTGGGCCACTGTCTGTGTCTGCACATTTTCCCCATGTGTGCGTGGGTTTCCTCCGGGTGCTCCGATTTCCTCCCACAATCCAAAGATGTGCAGATTAGATGGATTGGCCATGATAAATTACCCTTAGTGTCCAAAATTGCCCTTAGTGTTGGGTGGGGTTACTGGGTTATGGGGATAGGTTGGAAGTGTTGACCTTGGGTAGGGTGCTCTTTCCAAGAGCCGGTGCAGACTCGATGGGCCGAATGCCCTCTTTCTGCACTGTAAATTCGATGTATTTCTATGTATGTATGACATGATTAAGGAAAGTACTGACCAGTATGAAAATAAACAATAAAGACAAGGGGTGTCATTCTCCGACCCCCCTCCGGTACCGGAGATTGGGCGGGGGCGGGAATCGGGCAGCGCCGGTTGGCGGGACCCCCGCTCAATTCGCCGGCCCGGATGGGCCGAAGTCCCGCCCAGAAATTGCCTGTCCTGCCGGCGTAAATCAAAGCTGGTATTTACCGGCGGGACCAGGCGGCATGGGCGGGCTCCGGGGTCTTGGGGGGGGCACGGGGCGATCTGACCCCGGAGGGTGCCCCCACGGTGGCCTGGCCCGCGATCGGGGCCCACCGATCCGCGGGCAGGCCTGTGCCGTGGGGGCACTCTTTCCCTTCCGCCTTTGCCACGGCCTCCACCATGGCGGAGGCGGAAGAGACTCTCCCCACTGCGCATGCGCGGGGAACTGTCGGCGGCCGCTGATGCTCCTGCGCATGCGCGCATTTCCGCTCCAGCTGGCGGGGCAACATGCGCCATTTCCGCCAGCTGGCGTTGCAGCAAACGCCATTTCCGCCAGCTGGCGAGGCGGAAATCCCCCCGGCGTCGGCCTAGCCCCTCAATGTTGGGGCTCGGCCCCCAAATATGCGGAGCATTCCGCACCTTTGGGCCGGCGCGATGCCCGTCTGATTGGCGCCATTTTTGGCGCCAGTCGGCGGACATCGCGCCGTTGGGGGAGATTTTCGCCCAAGGTCCCAGGTCCCATTGCTGAAACGCGTTGAGCTTTTTTATCTCAGCTGGGCAGTAGCAGCACAAGTCCTAGAAAGCGGAGAAGTCACTCGAGGCCTCACTTCTAAATGTTGTCCAATGACTATTGCAGAAAAATGTTAACCTGCGGGTATCTGGTGAGTCCAGGATGACGACACAATTAACAGTGAGTAATTGGGATCATTTGCCCCCATATTTAAGGCAGTACAAATGTTGTTCGAGCTCCAAATTGACATCCACCACAAATGTGTGGACATTTGATAAGAATTGCACTGGAGGTGACCTTGGACAGTAAATGTGGAATATTGCTCAAATATGTCCTATCCTCAAAAGTGAACAAATCTAACTCAGCCAATTGTACCTCAGTACGGTTTGGTGTTGAAAGTGTGGGTGACAGTACAATCAAGCAACATTTATCCATGAATAATCTTTTCATCAAATGGGGACTTTCAGCTGGTTGAAGTCATACCTTTAAAAAAAAGATGATTGTGGTGTTTGGAAGCCAATTATTTCATCCCAAGGACATCACGGCAGGATTTTGTTTGGGTAGTGTCTTAGGCCTAACCATCTTGAGCTGCTTCATCAATAACCTTCCCTCCGTCATAAGATCAGAATTGGGGATTTTCACTAATGATTGAACAGTGTGATACTGATTGTAATCATCTTTATTAGTGTCACAAGTAGGCTCACATTAACTACGCAATGAAGCTATCAAGTTCTATAGGCAAATCCTCACATAATGAAGTGCCATGTGAGAGTGCCTTTAAGAAATAGGTGTTGACCAAATAGCTGCAGTGATGTCAGTGTGTAGATGGAGCTGGGCTCTGCTCTGCTTTTACTTTCGTTTTGAGCTGGCAAGCTGCTGTGTGGCTCTGTTTAGTTTCGCTTAGAGTTGGAGAGCTGCAGTCAAAGCAAGCAGATGTATACTTGTATCTCTCTACAGAATGTCTTCAGCTCATTTGATGATTTCAAAGTAATACCTGTTTCTGTAGAGAATTCAAACCTACTGTCTTTGTTAAAAAGTGTTTTGGCTTATGGATGTTGTTAGGAAAGTTACTGAGGGTTACCTGTAGAATATTGTATTTGGGAAAGTATCAGTGTTTGTAGTTGATAAGATGTTTACTATGTGTTTCTAAAGTGTTAACTGAATTCACAGACTAAACATTGTTTTGTTTTAAAAATACGTTAGATCGCTATTGCATCACACCTGTAAAGTGGGCCCTTGTTACCCCCATAACCAAAATATATTAAAAGTTGTGGGTCAGGTGAACTTCATGATATACTTTGGAGTTTTCTAAACCCTGGCCCATAACAGAAGAAGTCCATGTCCATATGCAACAAGCCACGAACAACATTCAGGCATGACTGATAAGAGGTAAGTAACATTTATGTTGCAAAAATACCAACCAATGACAATCATCAAAAAGAGAAAATCCAATCATCTCCCCTTGACAATCAGTGATATTGTCATTGCTGAATCCTCCACTATCAACCACCTCCACTCCTGGGAAGTGCCAATGGCCAGAGACTTAACTAGAGCAGCTACAAACATACCATGGCTACAAGAACATGCAGGCATTGGGAATTCTGTAGCAAGTAACTCACCTCCTGACTTCCCAAATCCTGGGCTGGAATCTCCGTTTCAGCGGCTACATGCGGACACTAGTGGAGCATGTGTGGTCTTTTATGACCAAAACATCTGCTTGAAACCCTCACCAATTCTGAGACCGGTGAGGGGCTAGCAGCAGTGCCGGGTGAAACCCCCGGCTCCCTCATCAAAAATGACCAGAGAATGGGCGGATCCCTGGCCGCGCATGTGAACAGCTGACGACTTGCAACGATCGCACCGTACAACATGGTGCCGGCCGTTTATGGACCCGTGGGCGGCACCACAGCCCACCCTCTGGCCATTCCCTGGCCACTTCCCATCAGTCCCCCTGACCCTCATGGAAGCCTGCCCCCCCCCCCACCTTCCCGGCCAGCATGGACACGGTCTGCAGCCGCCATGCTGAGTTGCCGTACGGCTGAGACCCCACGTGTCCCGCGCTGTTGGGAACTCAGCCCATCGGGGGCGGAGCATCGCAGGAGGGCCGGCTGATGATGCGCCAACGGCATTGCAATGGCACGTGACGCGATGGCTCCATTTCCGAGGGGGCGGAGCATGGCTGACCGGGGTCAAACCGGCGCCAGCCCCGATTTGGGCGTGGAAGTCGATTCTCCTCCTGATGTTGCATTCAGACAATAAATGTCTGTTGAGAGTTGGATGCAGAAATGGAGGAAATGAACAAGCAGCATAGAGTTGGCATTCTCCCTGCATTACAATTACCAAGTGCAGGTTAATTTTCAATCCTGAGCCGTGTTTTCAGGTGCTGTCAAATTTCGTCCTCCAGTGTTTAAAATCCTGAAATGTTTTAAATGAGTAAATAAGGAGAAACTGTTTCCATTGGCAGAAGAGTTAGTAACTAGAGAACGCAAATTAAAGATAATTTAATGCAGAACCGGAAGTAGTTGAGGAGACATTTTTTAACGTAGCAAGTTGTGATTTGAAATCCCCTGTCTGAATGAGTAGTGAAAACCCATTCAATAATCCCTTTCAAAACTGAATTGGATAATGTCATAATATACACCAGTATATCATGGTGCAGACACACACTGATGGACACACAGTGGGACCAATCAACATACACAACACCGCAGCCAATCACCAGTGAGAGCACACGCACTATAAAGACAGGGAGCATCAGAGTTCCCGCTCATTCGAGTTGCAGCTAGCTAGGAGGACAGACCTCACAGCCTGCAACACAGACATTCACCATGTGCTGAGTGCATCGACTGGTTAGGACAAGGCAGAGGTCTTTAGTTAAAGCTAGTATCATATTAACCCACAGTCTAAGTATGTTTAAACAGTTAATGATTCAATCAAATAGTGTTGCACTATTTCAAGTGTTGGTGACCTGTATGTGATCCAGAACACCCAACACATCAGATAAATACTTGAAAAGGATAAAAATACAAGGCTATAGGGACTTTCAAAAACCCTGGCACAGACACAGTGAGCCAAGTGGCCTCCTGTGCTGGAGATTTATGCTGCACACCCACAATTTCATAACATTTACAAATCATAGAATCTCTACAATGCAGAAGGAGGCCATTTGGCCATCGCTTCTGCACCGACCCTCCGAAAGACCATCTCACATAGGCCCAATTCCCCCCACCCTATCCCCGTAACCCCACCGAACCTTTGGACACAAAGGGGCAATCTAGCATGGCCAATCCACCTAACCTGCATATCTTGGACTGTGGGAGGAAACCGGAGCACCCGGACGAAACCCACGCAGACACGCCGAGAAAGTGCAAGCACCACACAGACAATCAGCCGAGGCCAGAATTGAACCCGGGTCCCTGGAGCAGTGAGGCAGCAGTGCGAACCGCTGTGCCACCACGCCATCCATCTGTGTGTTTTACAGCACTTTCTGGTATTTATAGTTTTAATTTTCTAATTTTGTGAAATATAGCCAGCAGTATGAACTACCAGAAGATGGTTGGCACCTGTGCAACATTAATTAGCACACATTGGTGGGGAGAAACTTGAGGCTTTCAAATTAAAGGTAAAGCTTTAATATTGCAAATTGCAAACTCACCAGGGCTTGCTATTATTTTCATTAATTAGGATGGAGATATGATTCGATCTGAAAAAAGGGCATTTATTACCACTTTCACGCATTTTTGGACTGACTGAGAGATGTGGATAACGTTCCCCAGCACAGCCTGGGATGACTTTGATTCAGTGAGGGCAGTGGCCACTTTCACAACCACTGGTATGTTCCATCCCCAATGCTCTCCTTCCCACCCTAGTACAGCAAACTGCAGGTCACATATGTCAGCAGCACCCTCCACTGGATAATTGCTGCCTCCTCATTCACTGTTTCTCAGATATATTTGGGAAATTCGATACTTGGCATATTGGGAGGTTGAGACCTACTGTGAGTTGGTCTCCTCACCATTAATAGATTCTATTAAATCTAGTCTGTACTCCCTGATAGAGCAACATGTTCATCTTAAGGTGTGGTGCCCAGACTGAACCTAATACTTGCAATATGCTGCCCTGCTGAAACTATTGCGGCTGTTGGCTCTATTTCCTCTGGATAACGTCCTATTCCCTTCGAAGGCTGTGCCTTGAGGGCCTCCTGGGGTCAACACTGCACCTCTCCTCCTAGATGACTGTCTCCAGCGCTGCATCATCAAACCTGGGAGCCCTCCATCTTGGCCATTTTATGTGTGTTTGTTTCTGCTAAGTCTTCCACAGAGAGTTTGCAGCAACGTCTGTATAATGCCTGCAGAGACCCCTTTAAGAGGGACTGCGGTAGTCACCACTAGTAGTATATTACATGTATTACGGCTCTGCCCGTATAGTAGAGGTACATGGGTAAATCCCTGCCTGCTGGCTCCGCCCAGTAGGCGGTGTATAAATGTGTGTGCTCGCCGGGGCTGCAGCCATTCTGGTTCCAGCGACTGGAGGCACCACATCTTTGCTCAATAAAGCCTCGATTATTCCACTACTCTTGTCTTTGTGGTAATTAATAGTGCATCAGGGATTTTGCTGCCTTTTAGATTTAAAGGCGAGCTTGTGCCATGTAGCCATGTGTGCATCTAACCCTCTGATAAGTGTGCAGCCAATCAGCAATGTGTTCTGAGCTGGCTTGTGCTGACATCATTTAAATGAGGAGGCAGCAGGTAGCTTGCATACTGTCTGCCTTATTGGGCCCAGCCACTCAGTGATTGAGTATTGTGAAGTCGGTGCCCAGTAGGCCTGGTCAAATATTCCATCTCTGATTATAATTCACTAGTAACCCCAAATGACAAAACCTCACCAGTTCACATATGTGAATCATCTATCTAGGTGGTTAGAGGGGCTTACCTCTTAAAGAAGTGCAGCCTGCTTAATCTGCCACTAATTTTGCTACTTTTCCCGAGAGGGGTGAGGGATGAGTAGGATTCAGCATTTCAAAATGAGGTAGAATCCTATTTGAGCAGTCGGATTACCGATGGCAATATTATTCTTGAGACACCTGCATCCAGCAGGAACCTTGGATGTTGGTCAAATGTGCCCTGAGAAAGTGCTAGTGCGCGTAAAGTGGAATGGTATGTTTGCTCTTCCAGTTTTTATGGCACATATTTCACATTCATGTCCTGAGGCTAGGTTTTAAATTGTGTGTCCATTCCATTATCCTTGCATATTTTCTTATTTTCCTAAGTCGTTCCTTTACCCATTCCTGCATTTTCTGCATTGCATTGATATTGTGCTATATCAACAGGAAGGGGTATGTCCGTTGTTATGGGCGAGGCATTTTCAGATTGTTGCTTTTGAAAGCACACGACTTGTTCTCCAGGTGTGAGTTTACAATTATGGACACGTGGGTTTTTTAAACACAAAACAATGTTTATTCCATGAACTCAACTTAACCTTTTAAATAAACATTGGATCTCTTAACACCCCTTACTTCAAAGATAACCCCGAAAATAATACAACAGTAAATAATTCCTCAAAATGTTCCTTCAAACCTCCAAAAGACTTCACCTTTAACAACAAACATGAGGTTACATTCAATATACTTATATTCTTTGGATTTTCAGACACCACCAGACCAGCTCTGTATTTTTCTTCTTGCAGCTGTTTGCAAAACACAGAAACACTCCCAGCTTTCTCCTCAAACTGGCTTTCTCCTTTTCAGCAGCTCTCAGCAAACCAGCCAAGCACTTTTCAGCTTTCATCTCCTCAAACTGGCTTTCTCCTTTTATGCAGCGCTCAGGATACCAGCCAGGCTCTCCTTAAACTAAAAACTAAAAACTAAAAAACAGCAAAATGGCTGAACTAAAACCCAGCTCCACCCACACTCTGACATCACTGTATTTCTTAAAGGTACATCCATTTCTTAAAGGTACTCTCACATGACACCATTTTATGATGTCCCATTTTAGAGGTTGATTAAACTTTTATCATTTGTGCCTGTGTGGAATTGCGCCAGAAATATCCCACACTTGATGCCTGGCTGCATTGTCTGATACGAAATTGAGTGTGGTCGCCCTGATGTTCACCCTTCATGGAAGGCGCATGTATGGTGAACTAATGAGGATAGGATCACATTGCATTATGATAAAACTGGAAGATCCACCTGAAAGATGCTTCTGACTGCTGTTCCAGAATCCAGGGTCCCTGACGGCCTCCATCCTGAAGGCATTCTTCAGGTAAGTCCCGACTTCTGCATGCCACATTGTTCCAGATGTATTCTGGACCGGCGTGTCTCCCCACTGGCATCGCAGAGAATCTGGCTTGGGGGACACAATCTGGCCAGACCTTCATCTGCATACCACTAGCAGGACGCAAATCAGTCTAACACCAGCGAAGAACAGAGGGCTGGATTCTCCGCTGTTGGGATGCTCCATTTTGCCGGCAGCTCGGGAGTTTCCTGACGGTGTGGGGCTGCCCCATAATGGTAAACCCCATTGACCAGCCGGCGAGACGGAGCAGCCCGCTGGCGTGCTGAACCAGAAATCTGACGCGGTGGAACAGAGAATCCAGCCCCGAGTTTTGGACTCCCAATGAGTTCTTCCAACTTCCCCCCCACCCGCCATTGAACCCGCTGGGCGGGCATGTGAGAATTCCAGTTGCAGTCCCTGAAGTTAAATCCAATCAGTGGATTGTGCTACAAATTTCTTACTCAAGAGTCGAACAAATGTAAACTTGACACTTATAATCCAAATAACAAACCATGTGCACAATGGAGCTTTCAATCAAATTCCTAGCTCCAATAGCTCGAATAGAAAAGTGCTATTAAAAAAAACACAGAGCCAGACAATAAATCTATATGGCTCTACATTGACTAAATAGAAGCAAAGTTGATACTGTTTGGTATGTGCAATAGCTTTATTAAAAATCGATCAAATAAATGTTCCATTATAACCTCCCTGGCTGCCAGACTATAGTGAACATGCTGGAACCCCAATATCAATGATACTATGTTAATTTAGTTAAATCGGAAATTAACGTTTTAAAGGAAATTATCTACATTTGTCAATATTAATCTCTCTCTCTTATTTTCTTTTCTCAATTTTCTTTACATTTGGCCACTGAGGGCATTCTGCATTTTTCAGGAGACTAATCCTAACACATAAAGGCAAAGTCACCATAGTCCCAGTTGACCAGAGGCTGCTTTCCCCTTTGAGGGGAAGAGCTGACTGGTGGTGATTTAACATGAGGATCGCCATACCTCAGGCGAGGGGCAAGGCTGTGAAAGCGGGACCTTCATGAAAAACCTCAGTCGGTACGAAGTTTGTACCCGCAATGCTGGCCTCGCTCTGCATCACGAACCAGCTGACCAGCCATCTGAGATCAATAGAGAATATATGTTTACACATTGATCCTACCTTCAGCTGATTTTAAATCACAAATGAGTATCATTCAGGTTGATTCTGCCCCACAGCACCAAGGGAGTGCTACACTCTCAGAGGTGCTGTCTTTCAGAGGGTGTGTTAAACTGATTGAGGCCCTGTCTGACCCCTCACATGGATGCAAATGGCACCACTTCAACAAAGAGCAGGGGGTTCTCCTGGTGATTTGCTGATTTATTCACTGCCCTGTTGTTTCCTATGTGCAAATAGACTCCAGCATTTCTTACATTACAACAGTGACTGCACTTCTAAAGTATTTTGTTGGTGGTTAAGCACCCGGAGGAAACCCATGCAGGGCTGGGATATCATGGGCACTAGCTCGTTCTGGGGCATGGGAGCTAGTTTACTGGGGCACAGGTTCCATGGGAACTTGCACATTCACTGGGGCACAGGTTCCTCAAGCCATGGAAGTCCATGTCACGCAGGCACACCCACAGTGCTGTTGGGAGAGGAGAGCGAAGGGGGGAGGAGTTCCAGGATTCTCACTCAGCGACAGTGACGGAACGGCGATAAATGTCCATGTCAGGATGGTGAGTGTTTGGATGGGAATTTTCAGGTGGTGGCATTTCATTTGTCTACTGCACTTGTCCTTCTAGGTGGTCGTGGAAGGTGCTGCCTAAGGAACCATACTGAGTTCCTGCAGTGTCAATTGTACACACTGCTGTTACTGTGCGGTGGTGGAGTAAGTGAATGTTTGTGGATGAGGTCCCAATCAACATAGAACTTAGAACATATAATGCTGTGGTATTATAGGTATTATGGTACCTGACAGGCTAAAGCACCATTGGTGGAAACTGTATGCTTTTGATTGGTAGAATGTATGATAGCTCCGCCCTGATAGGCGGGGTATAAGAACCTGTGCCGCCCCAGTGTTAAGTAATGGGTTAAGAGACATTGCAATTAGTTGTCTGTTAAGTATCCATTAATTGACACTGATATGTAAAGGGGCTTCAGGTGGCCTCTGTCAGGTGGTGTGTTGTTAAGAGTTTTGTGCAGAGGCTGTGGAAGGGAAATAAATGGTGTTTGGTGAAAAGGAACAAGAACTTTAGACTCTTCATTTCACAGCAACTAAAACGTCTAACAATGGTAGCAGAGGGTGGTTGCTGTGCAAATGTGAAGGTTTGAAAGATACAACTTTTCCTGATCAAACCAAGGAGTGAGCGAGAAGGAAAAAAAAAGATACATGGCTGAGCCCAGGTTAAAGATGGCTGGATATGACTATCCTCCCTTATTTTCTGAAAGGGAATCATACGTCCAATGGAGAAGTGCAGTAGTTATGTGGACTAAAGTAACTGCTTTGGGAAAGAGAAAACAAGGTATGGCATTGGCTCTTAACCATATGGCAGTAAAATCCGAAACAAAGTGCTTTTTGAGCTGGAATTGGAAGAGTTAGACTCAGAAGAAGGCCTGGAGACTTTATTACATTATATGGATAAGATTTATAAGAAAGTTGACTTGTTAAGTGCGTATGAAGCATGGTCGGATTTTGATAAGTTCCGGAAAATGGAGGCTATCTCCATGGAAGACTATAAAATGGAATTTGGCAGACTACATAAAAGGCTGCAGAAACACAATCTGGAATTTCCATAGTCTGTGTTGGCCTTTAAATTACTTGACTGTGCTAGAGTGAGCAACATGGATAGGCTCCTGGTTTTGACAGGAGTTCAGTTTACTGATAAGGATACCTTATTCGAACAGATGACAAAAGCTTTACAAAAGTTTCAGGGGAAACATTCGATTCCGATGGCTCTGATGACCCAAATAGGTCAGCCTGCAATAAGGCAGAATATGGAAGATACACTACTAACAGGATGGCGAAATCGTATGGCTACGAACAGGGCTCAAGACTATAGACGGAGACCGAGACAAGGAAATCATGAAGACAGAAACCCAGTTAGAACCTACAATAGGAAGATGAACCCCAGAAATGCATGGGGCATGATAAATCGATGTTTTTGATGTGACTCTCAATACCATTATGCTTTCAACTGTCCAACACGTTATAATAGAGTGTTTGAAGTGACACATGACACGGAAGAGTCAGAAGAGGAAAAAGATAGTGACGAGAAAGAAGGCATTGTCCTATTGTCAAGTTCTGGGATAAAGCAAATAATATATTTATTTTGCATTTTGTAGATTTAGCAACCAGATTTAGTCAATCAACGATTGTACGAAGTAAAGGAAAGAGAGTAATTCTGGATCAAATCGTGGAAAAATGGATAGGAACAGGAATGGGTCCACCGGCAGTACATGCAAATAATTCATTGCAGATGGTTGGGGGCTATAGTCCTTATCATTTAGTGTTTGGTAGAAATCCTAAAATTCTGTCCATTTTGGATGACCAGCCTCCAGCTTGGGAGGGGACTACAATTAGCTCTCGTTTTGCTGAACATTTAAATGCATTACATCGCAGGAGAAAAGCGTTTTTGGAAGCAGAAGTCTCTGAAAGAATTCGCAGAGCTTTAAGACATAACGTACGGCCATCAGATGCCGTTTTTCAGCAAGGAGGCATGATGTACTATAAGAGAGACAATTCTAATGAATGGAAAGGCCCAGGGAAGATCATAGACATAGATGGCAAAACAATTATTTTGCAACATGGTAATCAAACAGTTAGTGTACATTCATCAAGGATAATGGGTACAGATTACAAATTTTCAAATTTAGACAGAGCAGACAGACATGACGAGGAACCAGAGTCATCTGGTACGCATGTGTTACAGAACTATGAGGACCAATTAACTGATATAGGCAGGGTGTCTGTGGAGGAACACAACACTTTGGATGAATTAGAACAGGCCATTTTCCCGAAAGGGCAACTGCCAAAAGTTGGTACAAAAGTGACATACTTGCCTGAAGGGTCTAGTCAATGGAAGGATGCAACTGTTATTAGCAGAGCAGGGAAGGCCACTGGAAAGTATAAACATTGGTTCAGTGTACAGCATTCAGGGGAAGGAGTCAAGAAAATGGATTGGGAAAATGAAGTTCAAAAATGGAGGGCACAGAAACGCAGTGCCAGTTCAGATAGTACATCAGATAGTGAACAGGTCCGCAGGAAAAGGTCGAGAACTATTGAAAGGACATCCCACAGCAGAAGGGAAAGATCAAGCAGTAGCAGTACAGAATGAGATACCAGGCGGGAGAGGGGACGTAGTTTGTCAAGATCTCGGAACATGATTAAGACTACGAATGCTAATAGGAGTAGAAGCCCACGTGCATGTGAGATTTTGGTAGCTTCAAATAAATTAGATGAAAAAGGTATTAAAGAAGCTAAACAGCAAGAATTGCATAGTTGGAATGAATTTGGGGTATACACGGAAGTACCGGATAGGGGACAAAGAGCTCTATCCCACAGATGGATTTGCACGGAAAAGGTTCTTCCGGATGGAACCTATAAGGCAAAGGCCAGGCTCGTGGCAAGGGGATTTGAAGAAAATTTAGAAGATCAGGATTTAAGGGTAGATTCACCTACAGCAGGAAAGGTTATTTTAAAGATCTTCTTGGCTCTATTAGCCACAAAGGCATGGGAATGCAAATCTATAGATATAAAAGCTGCCTTTTTGCAGGGGCATCAGCTCCAGAGAGACATTTTTCTCCATCCTCCTAAAGAAGCAGCTAACACAGAGGGGGTACTCTGGAAGTTGAACAAATGTGTATATGGATTAAATGATGCATCTAGAATCTGGTATTTTTCGGTAAGGTCAGTTTTGTTAAAGTTAGGCTGTTGCCAGTTGAAAGCAGATCCTGCAATGTTTACTGGCACTATAAAGGAAATCTTTCTGGCATTTTTGTGATGCATGTCGATGATTTTTTGTGGGGTGGGACTAGCGATTTTGAAGCTATTATAATCTCTCGTTTGAGGAAAGAATTCAGGGTTGGAAGTCAGGCTTCTGGTGCATTTAAATATATTGGACTGGAAATTGGCCAGACTAAGTTAGGGGCAACTTTATGTCAGCAATCTTATTTGGAAAGCATCACCCCAATAGCAATTAGTCGTGGCCAAGTTTCACAAAAAGTGGCATTGGTTTCAAAGATAGAAAAAGAGCAACTGCGAAGTTTAATTGTGCAACTGAACTGGTTAGGTAGACAGACTAGACCGGACGTGAGTTTTGATGTCTTAGAGTTGAGTACAAAAATGAATGATCCCAAAGTGGAAGACATAATAAGAGCAAATAAAGCGTTGGCCAAACTAAAAATGCAGGAATGTGTTTTGAAGTTCCCGGTTTTAGGTGACCTTAAGCACTTGAAACTCATAGTTTGTAGTGATGCGTCCTACGCAAATTTATGTGATGGGGTTTCAAGCGCAGGAGGTTTTATAATTTTCCTTTTGAGGAACAATGGTAAATGTTGCCCACTTGTGTGGGAAACAAAGAAAATAAGGCGAGTGGTAAAAAGCACTTTGGCTACTGAGATGTTAAGCCTTGTAGAGGCGGTGGATATGGCTTTTTATATAAGTATGATATTGACAGAAATTTTGGGATTAGGGGATTTGGGTAATATACCTATTGACTGTCACATTGACAATAAATCCCTGTGGGAAAATGTGTATGCCACAAAAAGTGTCAATGAAAAGCGGTTACGGATAGACATCGCAAGTTTGAAGCAGATGTTGGACAGAGGGGAAATAACAAAAATTAAATGGGTCGACAGGAGCTATCAACTGTCAGACTGTTTTACAAAACGTGGGGCTAGTTCACAGAAACTTTTGAATATTGTTAATGAAGGGCACTTGTTTCTGTGACTGTTAGAACATAGAACATAGAAAATACAGCACAGAACAGGCCCTTCGACCCACGATGTTGTGCCGAACCTTTGTCCTAGATTAATCATAGATTATCATTGAATTTACAGTGCAGAAGGAGGCCATTCGGCTCTTTGAGTCTGCACCGGCTCTTAGAAAGAGCACCCTACCCAAACTCAACACCTCCACCCAACACCAAGGGCAATTTTGGACATTAAGGGCAATTTATCATTGGCCAATTCACCTAACCTGCACATCTTTGGACTGTGGGAGGAAACCGGAGCACCCGGAGGAAACCCACGCAGACACGGGGAGGACGTGCAGACTCCGCACAGACAGTGACCCAAGCCGGAATCGAACCTGGGACCCTGGAGCTGTGAAGCAATTGTGCTATCCACAATGCTACAGTGCTGCCCTTAAGAACAAATAAATCTACACTATATCATTTTACCGTAATCCATGTACCTATCCAATAGCTGCTTGAAGGTCCCTAATGTTTCCGACTCAACTACTTCCACAGGCAGTGCATTCCATGCCCCCACTACTCTCTGGGTAAAGAACCTACCTCTGATATCCCTCCTATATCTTCCACCTTTCACCTTAAATTTATGTTCCCTTGTTATGGTTTGTTCCACCCGGGGAAAAAGTCTCTGACTGTCTACTCTATCTATTCTCCTGATCATCTTATAAACCTCTATCAAGTCGCCCCTCATCCTTCTCCGTTCTAATGAGAAAAGGCCTAGCACCCTCAACCTTTCCTAGTAAGACCTACTCTCCATTCCAGGCAACATCCTGGTAAATCTTCTTTGCACCTTTTCCAAAGCTTCCACATCCTTCCTAAAATGAGGCGACCAGAACTGTACACAGTACTCCAAATGTGGCCTTACCAAAGTTTTGTACAGCTGCATCATCACCTCACGGCTCTTAAATTCAATCCCTCTGTTAATGAACGTGAGCACACCATAGGCCTTCTTCACAGCTCTATCCACTTGAGTGGCAACTTTCAAAGATGTATGAACATAGACCCCAAGATCTCTCTGCTCCTCCACATTGCCAAGAACTCTACCGTTAACCCTGTATTCCACATTCGTATTTGTCCTTCCAAAATGGACAACCTCACACTTTTCAGGGTTAAACTCCATCTGCCGCTTCTCTGCCCAGCTCTGCATCCTATCTATGTCTCTTTGCAGCCGACAACAGCCCTCCTTACTATCCACAACTCCACCAATCTTCGTATCGTCTGCAAATTTACTGACCCACCCTTCAACTCCCTCATCCAAGTCATTAATGAAAATCACAAACAGCAGAGGACCCAGAACTGATCCCTGCGGTACGCCACTGGTAACTGGGATCCAGGCTGAATATTTGCCATCCACCACCACTCTCTGACTTCTATCGGTTAGCCAGTTCGTTATCCAACTGGCCAAATTTCCTACTATCCCATGCCTCCTTACTTTCTGCATAAGCCTACCATGGGGAACCTTATCAAATGCCTTACTAAAATCCATGTACACTACATCCCCTGCTTTACCTACATCCACATGCTTGGTCACCTCCTCAAAGAATTCAATAAGACTTGTAAGGCAAGACCTACCCCTCACAAATCCGTGCTGACTATCCCTAATCAAGCAGTGTCTTTCCAGATGCTCAGAAATCCTATCCTTCAGTACCCTTTCCATTACTTTGCCTACCACCGAAGTAAGACTAACTGGCCTGTAATTCCCAGGGTTATCCCTAGTCCCTTTTTTGAATAGGGGCACGACATTCGCCACTCTCCAATCCCCTGGTACCACCCCTGTTGACAGTGAGGACGAAAAGATCATTGCCAACGGCTCTGCAATTTCATCTCTTGCTTCCCATAGAATCCTTGGATATATCCCGTCAGGCCCGGGGGACTTGTCTATCCTCAAGTTTTTCAAAATGCCCAACACATCTTCCTTCCTAACAAGTATTTCCTCGAGCTTACCAATCTGTTTCACACTGTCCTCTCCAACAATATCGCCCTTCTCATTTGTAAATACAGAAGAAAAGTACTCGTTCAAGACCTCTCCTATCTCTTCAGACTCAATACACAATCTCCCGCTACTGTCCTTGATCGGACCTACCCTCGCTCTAGTCATTCTCATATTTCTCACATATGTGTAAAAGGCCTTGGGGTTTTCCTTGATCCTACCCGCCAAAGATTGTTCATGCCCTCTCTTAGCTCTCCTAATCCCTTTCTTCAGTTCCCTCCTGGCTATCTTGTATCCCTCCAATGCCCTGTCTGAACCTTGTTTCCTCAGCCTTACATAAGTCTCCTTTTTCCTCTTAACAAGACATTCAACCTCTCTTGTCAACCATGGTTCCCTCACTCGACCATCTCTTCCCTGCCTGACAGGGACATACATATCAAGGATACGTAGCACCTGTTCCTTGAACAAGTTCCACATTTCACTTGTGTCCTTCCCTGCCAGCCTATGTTCCCAACTTATGCACTTCAATTCTTGTCTGACAACATCGTATTTACCCTTCCCCCAATTGTAAACCTTGCCCTGTTGCACGTACCTATCCCTCGGTTTTTCTTTCTCGTCCAAACAAAAAAAAAGGGGGAGACATCATGTGTGTGTTTTTGAGTTTCTTGAAATTTTGTTTTCACCTAATTATTTTTTTTCTCCAAGGAAGGGGAGACTGTTAAGTAATGGGTTAAGAGACATTGCAATTAGTTGTCTCATTTATGTTCAGTATCCATCAATTGACACTGATATATAAAGGGGCTTCAGGTGGCCTCTGTCAGGTGGTGTGTTGTTAAGAGGCTGTGGGAAATAAGGGAAATAAATGGTTTTTGGTGAAAAGGAACAAGAACTTTAGACTCTTCATTTCACAGCAAATAAAACGTCTAACACCCAGCAGCCTTCATTCTGTACCTGAGCTGCTGGGGAAACATCTAGCTTATTAAAGCCTTCAGTTGGACTACAACCTCGCTTTAGTGGTCATTGATCGTGCATCAATTTAATAAGCTAGTTTTTAAGAAGAAAGGATAGAGCACCGAATGAAGCCGGAGTGTCTGCAACTTAGCCCCCACGCGGCGAACTCAGCGGCAATCTTTAAGCACTGGCTGGGCGTGCTTTAAAGGGTGTCTCGAGATGGCCGAAAACTCACCCATGGGAGAGCAGAAACTGCACGTCCTGCACTCAAGGGTGAGCCCGGAGATTTACACCCTTATCGAGGAGGCGGAAGACTTTGATGCAGCAATAGAGCTGCTAAAAGGACAATATATACGCCCGGTAAACGAGGTCTACGACCGGCACCTGCTTGCAACAAGGCGACAAACCCCTGGGGATTGCTGGAGGAATTCTACCGTGCACTCCTGGTGTTGGGCAGAAGCTGTGGCTGCCCGCAAGTTTCGGCGAGCGAACACATGGAAATCTTAGTCTGGGACGCTTTCGTAGCAGGTATGCTATCGTCACAAATCCGGCAGCGCCTGTTAGAAAAGGACACCTTGGGTCTCAGGGAGGCACGGGCCCTTGCTGGCTCCCTGGACGTGGCCTCCAGGAACGCCCGCGCTTACGTTCCCAACCGCGCGGCAGCCCCCTGGGCAGCGTGGAACCCCTCCACGGCCGACTCCGAGACTTCCCCCATTCTCCCACAGGCCTGCCCTGCAAGGCGACCTGGCAACCCCGAGGGGCCCTGCTGCTACTTTTGCGGGCAGGCCAAGCACCCCCGCCAGCGCTGCCCGGCCCGCGCATCCACCTGCAAGGGATGAGGCAAAAAGGGCCATTTTGTGGGGGTACACCAGGCCCGGGCGGTTGCTGCGGTCTCCGGCGGCGAATGCGGACCGCAACCTCGGCCCCATGTGGCCAGCCGCCATCTGCATATTCCAGGGCCACGTGCGGACACCGGGCGCCGCCATTTTGTTCCGCTGACGCCACGTTGGAGGGATGGGTGCCGTAATTTTGTCCACCCCAAGCCATGTGCGACCAATGGGAGACGCCATCTTGGATGAAACCCAAGGAACCCAACTCGGCTTACCACGCACTGCCCGAAGAGAACTCTCAACTGCTGCGACTAGCCTCGGTGACTCTGGATCAGTCTCGGCCTCGAACACTCTCAACTGCTACGATGACCGTATTCATCAACGGGCACGAGACGTCCTGTCTAATCGACTCTGGGAGCATGGAGAGCTTCATACACCCTGACACGGTAAGGCGCTGTTCTCTCCTCATCCACCCTGCCAATCAAAAAATCTCCCTGGCTTCCGGTTCCCACTCAGTGGAGATAAAGGGGTTTTGTGTAGCAAACCTCACAGTCCAGGGAAGGCAGTTCAAAAATTTTCATCTCTATGTCCTTCTCCACCTCTGCGCGGCTACATTCCTGGGGTTATACTTCCAGTGTAACTTTCAAAGTCTGACCTTCCAATTCGGCGGCCCTATACCCCCCCTTACTGTCTGTGGCCTCGCGACCCTTAAGGTTGACCCGCCTTCCCTGTTTGCGAACCTCACCCCGGATTGCAAACCCGTCGCCACCAGGAGCAGACCTTTATTAGGTCAGAGGTCCAAAGGCTACTGAGGGAAGGGGTCATTGAAGCCAGTAACAGCCCCTGGAGAGCTCAAGTGGTAAAGACCGGGGAGAAGCATAGGATGGTTATCGACTACAGTCAGACCATCAACAGGTTTACGCAGCTGGACGCATACCCTCTCCCCCGCATATCCGACCTGGTAAACAGGATCGCGCAATACAAGGTCTTCTCCACGGTGGACCTCAAGTCCGCCTACCACCAGCTCTCCATCCGCACTAGTGACCGCAAGTACACTGCCTTCGAGGCAGATGGGCGGCTCTATCACTTCTTAAGGGTTCCCTTCGGTGTCACTAACGGGGTCTCGGTCTTCCAGCGCGCGATGGACCAAGTGGTTGACCGGTACGGTTTACGGGCAACATTCCCGTATCTTGTAATGTCACCATCTGCTGCCATGACCAGCAGGACCACGACACCAACCTCTGAAAATTTCTCCAGACCGCTAAAATCCTTAACTTTACATACAACAAGGATAAATGCGTGTTTAGCACCGACCGTCTAGCCATCCTCGGCTACGTAGTGCGAAATGGAGTTATAGGCCCCGACCCTGAACGCATGCGCCCCCTTATGGAGTTCTCCCTCCCTCACTGCTCCAAGGCCCTGAAACGTTGCCTAGGGTTTTTTAGCTACTACGCCCAGTCGATTCCCAACTACGCGGACAAGGTTCGTCCCCTGATCCAATCCACAGCTTTTCCCCTGTCGATAGAGGCCCGGCAGGCCTTCAGCCGCATCAAAGCAGACATTTCAAAGGCCACGATGCACGCCATCGACGAGTCCCTCCCCATCCAAGTCGAGAGCGATGCGTCCGACGTAGCTCTGGCGGCCACCCTCAACCAAACGGGCAGACCCGTGGCCTTCTTCTCTCGTACCCTCCATGCTTCCGAAATCCGCCACTCCTCAGTCGAAAAGGAGGCCCAGGCCATAGTTGAAGCTGTGCGACATTGGAGGCATTACCTGGCCGGCAGGAGATTCACTCTCCTCCCTGACCAACGGTCGGTTGCTTTCATGTTTGATAATGCACAGCGCGGCAAGATAAAAAACGACAAGATCTTGCGGTGGAGGATCGAACTCTCCACCTACAACTACAAGATCTTGTATCGTTCCGGGAAGCTAAACGAGCCTCCTGACGCGCTGTCCCGTGGCACATGTGCCACCGCACAAGTGGACCGCCTTCGAGCCCTCCACGGGGACCTCTGCCACCCGGGGGTCACTCGCTTTTTCCATTTTGTCAAGATCCGCAACGTGCTCTACTCCATCGAGGAGGTCAGGACAGCCACCAGGGACTGCCAAATCTGCGCAGAGTGCAAACCGCACTTCTACCGACCAGAGAAAGCCCACTTGATAAAGGCTTCCCATCCCTTTGAACGCCTCAGCATGGACTTCAAAGGCCCCCTCCCCTCCACCGACCGCAACACGTACTTCCTGAACGTGATTGACGAGTACTCCCGGTTCCCATTCGTCATCCCCTGCCCCGACATGACCGCAACCACCGTCATCAAGGCCCTCCATAGCATCTTTGCACTGTTCGGGTTACCCGCTTACATACACAGTGATAGGGGATCCTCCTTTATGAGCGACGAACTGCATCAATTCCTGCTCAGCAAGGGCATCGCCTCGAGCAGGACGACCAGTTACAACCCCTGGGGTAACGGACAGGTAGAGAGGGAGAAAGGAACGGTCTGGAAGACCGTCCTACTGGCCCTACGGTCCAGGAACCTCCCAGTCTCCCGCTGGCAAGAAGGCCACCCGGATGCCCTCCACTCCATCCTGTCACTGCTTTGTACGACCACCAATCAGACACCTCGCAAACGTCTCCTTGTCTTCCCCAGGAAATCCTCCTCTAGGACCTTGCTCCCGACCTGGCTGGCAGCACCCGGACCCATCCTCGTCCAAAAACACGTGCGGGCGCACAAGTCGGACACGTTGGTCGAGAGGGTCCATCTGTTCCATGCTAACCCCCAGTATGTCTACGTGGCGTACCCCGACAGCCGACAAGATATGGTCTCCCTACGGGACCTGGCGCCCGCCGGAACCCCACGCACATTCCAGCCGCCAGTCCCACCCTCCCCTCCACCGCGGCACCTTACAGGAGGATCGGTCCTTCCGCCGGCCCACCCACCGCAGGCGCTCCCTTCCCAGGTCAACAGTTTTCCCCACCAGCACCGTCTAGGGGTGCCGAAGGTGCCATGGAGATCAAAGCCATGCTCCCGGAGTCACAGACGCCCGAGCCTCCACCGGAGTCACCACCGAAGCTCCGACGATCACAGAGGACGACCAGGGCTCCCGATCGACTGATTGCTTCATTTTAATTGTAATCTGTAAATACAAACCATCGAATGTACATAACTATCAG
The DNA here is from genome assembly GCF_047496885.1 of Scyliorhinus torazame. Taxonomy (NCBI): domain Eukaryota; kingdom Metazoa; phylum Chordata; class Chondrichthyes; order Carcharhiniformes; family Scyliorhinidae; genus Scyliorhinus; species Scyliorhinus torazame. Next base: position 293,241,094 of record NC_092709.1, on the reverse strand, counting down.
AATTATAAATAGTTACTGAACACTGTACGGAGGTATTACGGTACCTCCATAACTAATTATACCATGTTGCCATGTTTTGTAGTTTCAGGCCACCACCCCCGCCGGACTCTTTTTTAACAGGGGGTGAATGTGGTATTATAGGTATTATGGTACCTGACAGGCTAAAGCACCATTGGTGGAAGCTGTATGCTTTCTATTGGTAGAATGTATGATAGCTCCACCCTGATAGGCGGGATATAAGAACTCGTGCCGCCCCACCAGCCTTCATTCTGTACCTGAGCTGCTGGGGAAACATCTAGCTTATTCAAGCCTTCAGTTGGACTACAACATCGCTTTAGTGGTCATTGATCGTGCATCTGAGGCCATTCGGCCCATCGCGTCTGCATCGACCCACTTAAGTCCTCACTTCCACCCTATCCCCGTAACCCAATAATCCCGCCTAACCTTTTTGGTCACTAAGGGCAATTTATCATGGCCAATCCACCTAACCTGCATGTCTTTGGACTGTGGGAGGAAACCAGAGCACCCGGAGGAAACTCACACAGACATGGGTGAACGTGCAGACTCTGCACAGACAGTGACCCAGCGGGGAATTGAACCTGGGACCCTGGTGCTGTGAAGCCACAGTGCTATCCACTTGTGCTACCGTGCTGCCCCACTTGTGCTACCGCGCTGCCCCGGTCATCAAGTGGGATGTTTTGTCCTGGATGGTGTCAAGCTTCTTGAGTGTTGTTGGAGCATGTAGGCAAGTGGAGAATGTTCCATCATCTTCCTGACTTGTGCTGTGTAGATGGTGCACAGGCTTGGGGAGTCAGGAAATTAGTTACTCGCAGCAGGATTCCTCGCCTCTGACCTGCTCTTGTAGCCATCGTATTAATATGGCTAGTCCAGTTCTGTTTCTGATCAATGGTAACTCCCAGGATGTTGATTGTGTAGGATTCAGTGATGGTAATGCCATTGAATGTCATGGGATGATGGTGGTTAGATTCTCTCTCGTTTGAGACCGCCATTGCCTGGCACTTGTGTAGCATAAATGTTACTTGCCACTTGTCAGCACAAGCCTGGATATTGTCCGGGTCTTTCTGCATTTGGACATGGACTGCTTCAGTATCTGAGGAATCGAAAATGGTGCTGAACATTGTGGAATCATCAGCTAACATCCCCACTTCTGATATTATGATGCGAAGAAGGTCATTGATGCAGCCACTGAAGGTGGTTGGGTCTAGGACACGACCCTGAGGAACATTTGCAGTGATGTACGGGAGCTGCGATGATTGACTTCCAACTACAACAAACACCTCCCTTTATTCTGCCTTCTTTTTTTCAATGTATTTAGCAATACATTCATAGGTTCCCGTAACAGCCTCCCTGAACAGGCGCCGGAATGTGGCGACTAGGGGCTTTTCACAGTAACCTCATTTGAAGCCTACTTGTGACAATAAGCGATTTTCATTTCATTCATTTCATAGGTTGTGAAATTTTGGGAAGAAGATCCCAACAAGAACAATCTGTCTGATGTTAGAAGTAGCCCTTATTTGCCAAAGTCTAAGTGAAATAAATAGGCCAAATTCTTCCCTCGTGGAAAGTATGTGCGGCTAATGATAAGTTTTGGCTTCGGTGTAATCCCCTTCTGCCAAGCCGTCCGCCAGCACTCTCTGTTCAAGTTCACATGTGAAGAAAGCTTACTTATGTTTTTATCACAAGCATTGTGGATTGATATCCCAGCCACGGCCTTCAGCAGAGAAATGGGAGAATTAAAGCAGTGCACTCAAACTGTCAGTCACAGAAAGTGACTTTCAATGTGGTCCAGAATAATCACCCCTCTCTCTAATACCGGCCTCAATCCCTATAATAGCAGATTTCAAATTATATCACATTGATATGATGCATTGCAGATGGCTTAAAAAGCAGACAAAGACAAATCCTCTGAATTGTTTCCCTTCAATGTTACTGCATTTTAATTTGCTAAATTAGTTTATATATAAATATATTTGTTTGACTGGTAGTAAAATGACTCATTTAAATTACTTTATTACAATTTTAATATTAAATCCTGCAGCACACCAAAAAGCCATTGTTGCTGCTGTGCTAAAATATCATTCACATCATTGCCTCTGGAATTTATTTTGTATTCTTTCAGTCTTGATGCCCGAGGCAGTTTTTTTTCACTTCACAAATAGAAACATGCTTGGGTAATTAGAATCTTCCAATCCGAGGAAACAATCTGTCCAATCTCACTCCTGCCAGTAATTTCTAACGGACTCAAATGGATATGACTTCAACTCATCTGCAGCATTTGCAATTACATCGCTTCCTCATTAATTTAAACACTATCTGTTCACTTTTGTGTCTATAAACCATCTTTGGACAGGCGTAGATTGAGTGGGAGGGTTTCAGGAATACCAGCGAAATTTCTCAATTCCTGCGGATTCGTATGTCAGTGGTGTTAGACAGCATAAAATAAGTGATTGCGCTGGATCGTGGAGATAGCGCACTCAAAGCACGGTGTGACTTTTTTACGATTGGCAGTTTAAGACTACAGGGTTTGCATTCCAAGCAAAGATGCTGGAGGAGTTTTTAAAATGTTTTCATTCCCCCAACTCTGACGCTGTTCCCCCACCCTGGGTTCTCTCTGCTCTTCTCATGAGAATAATGTCCTCTGCTGAGCTGTTGTTTCAGGAGTGCTTCAGATGCTTAATCCGAGTTGATATCCTTCACAAGTAAATCTACACAGGAGTGCCAGCAGGTTGTTATGTAACAGGCTGCAAAATAGCGGTTGAGGCAATCAGATTTTCCAACCTAACCTCTGCAGCTGTATTTCTAAGACCTGCACTCTTTTTCATATTTTGGCTCATTTGTTTTTGACGGGTTTGGTGCTTATTCAAGTTGAAAGATGTCTTGATAGGCTGGGGAGTGAAACACGTTTTCCATTTCTTGCACCCAGTCAGTGGAAATGTTGAGCATTCTGAGATCATAAGAACATAAGAATTAGAAGCAGGATTTGGCCATTCAGCCCCTCGAGCCCACTCCGCCAGTCAATGCGATCGTGGTTGATCTCCTCTCGGCCTCAAGTCCACTTGCCATAACCCTTCAACCCATTACCAATTAAAAATCTGCCTATCTTCTCCTTAAATTTACTAAAAGTCCCGACATCCACTGCACCATGGGGTAGTGAATTTTACAGACCCTTTGAGAGAAGTGATTTCTCCTCACCTCTGTTTTAAATTCAGGTACAGAAAGATCAGCTGGACCAACTCTACTCTATCCCAACAATGAAACATCACAGCAACCTCATTCCCTGTCATTCTCAGAGAAAAACGTGCATTTATATAGCGCCGACCATAACTTCCGGGAGACTCGAAGCAGATCTTTACAGAAAATGATGGAGAAACCCAGCAGGTCCGGCAACATCTGTGGAGAGAGAAACCAAGTGAATGTTTCAAGTCTGTATATCAGAAGCAGAGTCATACAGACTTCAAACGTTAACTGTTTCTCTCTCCACCGATGCAGCCAGCCCTGCTGAGCTTTTCCAGAATTTTCTGTTTTTATTTCAGATTACCAGCATCCACAATACTTTGTTTTGATCAAAGGAGATCTATTCCTCAGGGCCATGAAGGAGAGGAGGATGGCTCTCTGACCTGTTCCTGGATGGGAGAGTATGGCAGGAGGGGGCACCTCCTCCGCAGGGCACCTCCTCCCAGGGCACCTCTTCCCAGGGCACCTCTCTGTTCAGCATCATCTGCCTCTGCTTCTTCTTCTCTCCGCTCCTGCTCTTCTTCGTCCACTGATGAACTCTTTTATAGCAGGGCTTCACTGACATTTTTTTCATTGATTCATAGGATCAGGGGATCACTGCCTAGGCCAGCATTGATTGTCCATCCCTAATTTCCCTTGAGAAGGTGGTGGGGGGCTGCTTTCTTGAACTGCTTCAGTTCCTGTGGTGTGGGTACACACAGCGCTGTTAGGCAGGAAATCCCAGGATTTTGAGCCAGCAGCAGTGAAGGAACAGCGATATATAGCCAAGTCAGGATAGTGACTGAATTGGAGGGAAACTTCCAGATGCTGGTGTTCTCATGTGCCTGCTGCCCTTATCCTTCTAGATGGTACTGATCATGAGCTTGGAAGGTACTGCCTAAGGAGTTTTGGTGAGTTCCTGCAGTGCATCTTGTAGATTGTGCACACAGCTGTTGGCATGCATCAGTGGTGGAGGGAGTAAATGTTTGTGGAAGGGGTGCCAATCAAGCCGCTGCTTTGACCTGAATGGTATCAAGCTCCTTGAGTGTTGTTGGAGCTGCGCTCATCCAGGCAAGTGGAAAGTATTCCATTGCACTCCTGACTTGTGTCTTGTAGATAGTGGACAGGCTTTGGGGAGTCAGGAGGTGAGTTGCTTGCCACAGAATTCCAAGCCTCAGACCTGCCTTTGTCACCACAGTATTTTTATGGCTAGTCCAGTTGAGTCTTTGGTCAATGGTAACCCCCGGGATGTTGATAGTGGGGCATTCAATGATAATAATGCCACTGAATGACAAGGGGCGATAGTTAAATTCTCTCTTGTTGGAGATATTCGTTGCCTGGCACTTATGTCATGCAAATGTTAGTTTCCACTTTTCAGCCCAAGCCTCGATATTGTCCAAGTCTTTCTGCGTTTGGACAAGCAATGCTTTGGTATCTGAGGAGATGGGAATGGTGCTAAACATTTTGCGATCATCAGCAAACATCCCGACTTTTGACCTTTTGTTTGAAGGAAGGTCATTGATGAAGCAGCTGAAGATGGCTGGACCTACGACACATGCCTGTCAAGGCACCACCCCCAGCCTCTGTTCCTGCTTTTGACCGCCCTGAAAATTCACCTCCAGGATTCAAACCTCGGACTGTGCTAGAGAAGAAGGTTCAACTGAAGTTCTGGTATGGCACAGCTACAGTGGGCCAACTGTTTTGTTTGTGTGATGTACATTCCGTGGTTAGTTTAACCCACTCCGACAACAGGTGGTCCATTTAGCCATTAACGCAAAAAGGGGACAGTAGTTTGAAGGTTTGAGCAACTTTTGATTTGGGACCAGAGGTAAAACTGACAATTGTCAACAACATTGTAAATATGAAATGTCTTTATATAAACTTCCCCAAAAAGTTCAAGAAACAATTGTCCATGACATTTACTTTGAGGTGAAGTTTACTGATGTAAGGGAGGATGCATTCACTTGTTAGCTGTGTACAGGCTGGGTGAGTAGTGTAAATGCAGTCCCTGATTTTCTAATCAGAAGAAATGGGAACCTCGGCAATTTTTGCATTTTAATGAATGGGCGAGTGGGGCGGGGGGGAACCCTCAGGTGCAAGGGGTTTGAGTCCAAACAGTTCACATTAAAAATTCACTGTGTGGCTTCAGGAAAAGCGTAAGAGGCAACATATTCTTGGCTGCATTTCTATGAGTCCAACATGTGTGCATTTTGTCTGCTTGTAGGGATGTTAGATGTGCAACTAACATGTGCCTGTATATTCGGGTTATTTATTATCCTTGTGTAGGTGTTGATCTAATAGTAGGATAAATTTATTAAAGCTCATGAAAAATCTGATCCAAAATACTTTCTAAAATACATAGAATCTACAAAGCAGAAGGAGGCCATTCGACCCATCGAGTTTGCACCGGCTCTTGGAAAGCGCACCCTGTCCAAGCCCACGCCTCTCCCCTTTCCCTGTAACCCAGTAACCCCACCTAACCTTTTTTGGACACTAAGGGCAATTTATCATGACCAATCCACCTAACCTGCACATCTTTGGACTGTGGGAGGAAACCGGAGCACCCGGAGGAAACCCACACACACATGTAGAGAACGTGCAGACTCCGCACAGACAGTGACCCAAGCCGGGAATCGAACCTGGGACCCTGGGGCTGTGAAACAACTGTGCTAACCACTGTGCAACCGTGCTGCACACATACAACTAAATTCAACAATTTACCAAGTGTATGTATTGTTAACAAGAGAAAAATATAATTAACAATGTCTGTCTTGTTATATGTTCAAAATGACGCATGGGATCACATGACATTAGTGTCCAAGGGACATTGTTGCTTGATTTGAGAACTCCAGGACTTGAGCACAAAAATCAAGGTTGATGCTCCAGTACAGTACTGAAAAAATGCTGCATACTCAGGTGCTTTCGTTCAAATGCAATGTTAAACATAGGTCCTTTCTGACCTCTGAGGTGATGGAAAAGGTCCCTTGATACTAATTTCCAAGAAGTTCAAGGAAGTTCCTGGTGTCTTGGCCTATATTTATCCCTCAATCAACATCCAAGAACAGACAAACTGGTCCATGTCATGTTGCTCTTTGTGGGAGTTTGTTGTGTGCAAATTGTTTGCTGTTTCCTACATTGCTACAGGTACTACATTTCAAAAGAGCTCAATTGACTGTAAAGCGCTTTATGCTGTGCTGTGGTCAGAAACGTGCTATAGAAATGCAAGTCATTTTTTATTCAGTGAAAGACACAACAAGCATTCATGCAAGTGGCTACTCCAATCTCCTGCAGCAATTTTAATAGAATATTGGTGGAAACATTGACTCGTGCAAATGACTGCTCTTGCCATTTCTCCAGAGTTTCTTCTGATTTTCTATCAATAGCAAAGTGAGGGATTAGGAATACACTGCAAAAATTATCCACCAAGACCTTCATGAAAAGCTTCAAAAAAGGTTCAGACAAGGAGGGTCAAGGTGGTAACTAAGGTTGTGATGGAAAATAAATATTTTGGAGAAACTTTTGAAAGTAGAAACATAAGAATGAGAGTAGACAATTTAGCACCTTGAACCATTTCCAACATTCAGTTGAAACATGGCTGGTCTGTACTGCAATTCCAGTGATTCCTCTTTGCTTGATATCCGCTGACGCGCTGAATGATCAATAATCGATCAATCTCAACTTTCAAAATTTCAGTTCAACCAACCTTTGGGAGTAAGTTCCAGATTTCCCTGCCCTCTGTGTGAAAAAGTACTTCCTGGGCGTGATCGAACCGCCTCACTGTGCCCAACGACGCGCAGGCTGCCTCCCTGGGTGGGATCCAGATTTGTATATTTAAGTGAGCAGTTAGGCTAATTTAAATATGTCGGCGCTCAATTCTCCTAAGGCCTGGGATAGAACACACACAACTGGGAGACCACACCATGGCGCCGTTTAGCACTTGTCCACATATAACGGCAAATGTTGGGGTCACCTAGCCATTGGAGGCCCCCTGGTGGTCGGGCTCTAGACAGGGTAGTATCGTGGAACTCTCTCTGCCACCGAGGCACCTTGGCACTGCCAGCATGGGACCCTGACACTGCCAGGATGCCCAAGTGGCACTGGAAGGGGCACATTGGCAGTGCCAAGGTGGCAGGTTGGGACTGCCAGGGACCAGGCCCTGGGGTGCCCTGCCCTTATGAGGTAGGGTGAGGGGGAGCTTGAGGACCTCTTAACAGGTAAGTTGGGGCATTTGGCGGGTCTGGAGTCCGCAGCAGAGTCTAGAGATCAGTGAGATTGGGCTGGCATTTAAACATGGCGCCCCAATCTCGTCCTGTACTGAAGAGCTGAGTTCGAACTGAACTCGTCAATGCAGGAAATGAAACAGAGCCCAGTTTCGGCTCTGAGAAACAGACCCAAACACACCCAAGGGACTCTGTTTTTTTGCCGTTAAATCGCACCCCTGATTTCACTTCTCACTAATCTGCCCCTTATTTTAAGACTGTACCGCCTTGTTCTGGATTCACCCACCAGGCAGAGTTATTTCTCTGAATCTACCTGATTGAAATCCTTTATCATGTTAAACTCCTTGATTGGCTCACCCTTCAACTTCCTAAACTTAAGAGATAGCAAGCCTAGCAGGCTTCATAACGTTAACCCTTTGACATTCTGGTAAATTGTGTATTGTAGCCCATCCAAGATCAATATGCGTTTTCTGGGTGCGGTGCCCGCAACTGAATGCGACAGTCCAAATGGGGTTTGACGAAGGTTGTGTGCAATGGAAGCATCACTTCCTCACTTTTGAATTCCACTTTCCTTTAAATCAAAGCTAACATTTTATTATTCTTTTCTTGATTATTTTTGTACCTGTGAACAAGCGCAAGAGAAGGGATCTAAGATATAAGAGAGACTTTGGGAGAGACCACCTCAGTGTGGCTTTGATAGTTGTAGGCTGTGCCACTGACTTTGGGGGGGGGGGGGTGGTGATGCACATCAATGTAAATGCATGTAGGCTAGCTAGACACTAGGGGGAGCACCGGAGACATCACACACACACACTCAACCAATAGATCAGTTAGATAGGACTCGACCAATGGACATTCACGATACACACAGAGGTGACACCACCACAAGAGGGCATTACACCAACCCATATATAAAGGACACCACACACATGATCTGCCTCTTTCCAGTGGAGACAGTCTGTGAGTAGAGACACAGGGTTGATTCAATATTACACCCACCACGTGGATTGCAGCAACTGGTTAGTCAGTCTGGGTAGCTATAGTAGGATTAGCAGTCATGTCGAACCCGAGTAATAGCAGTGTAAATAGTTTAATAAACGTGTTGACGTTATCTCCACGTCGGAACCTCTCTTTGTCAAGTGCACCACAAGGAAGCCGCTTATGTTACACCTACAACATAACAAATCATGGTACCAGGTCTGAACTGTTTCAATCCATATAGCTATACCTCAGCGTACAGTGACAACCAGCAACAATACCCAGGCAAGATGTTCGAGATCTGGGTTCCGCAGCAGCTCCAGTGCCACGCCGATCTCCGTGAAAACTGGCGGGTATTCCGGGAAATGTTTGGAATCTTCCTGGTAGCAGCCGAACTAGAAGACATGGCCGATGCTGAAAAGACAGAGCTTCTCCTCACCATCGCCAGTGCCAGAGCAGAAGAAATCTTTTAAAAATTCAAGTTCTCCAAGGGGCAAAACAAAGCGACTTCCAGGCAGTCTTGGACAAATTCGGCAAATACTGTGAGGAAAACACACTGAAAACACAGCAAGAAAAGGTAAGAGAAGCGCAGTACTCACCACGAGGCCGAGATCCCGGAGCAGAGAACAATTGTGATCGGCAGCCATCTTTCTAAAGGGATTGCACTTGCACAGTTGCGCAGAACGGGAAGGTCCGTTTGCGCATGCGCGAGACGCTGCGCAAGCGCAATCACGAAAACGGCCATCGGTACAGAAACAGCGACTTTCGCATGCGCAATCGCTTCCTACGTGCTACGTCAAGCACGTCATGACGTCAGAGGCCCCAGCTAACGCTCATTTAAAGGGGAAACGTTCCAAATCAAAGAAGAAATCTTTTAAAGCCGTAAAACAACCTTCTTTCACCTGGAATGACAGCACAATGCCTCAAATTGAACCAGGAAATGAAATTAACCTCCGAAGCACCCTGCAACAAGCAATTATCTACGCCTAAACCGATGATTCCGACCTTGAATGCTTTGAAACCGACCTTTACATTTTCTCTCTACCTCGCGAGCCCAATGCCAGCTCCAATGCAAACAGTGATGATATGGTCCTAGAAGACAATGACTCAGACGAACCTTTCACCTTGGGAGGCTACCCCAGTACCAAATCCGAACCGCAACTAGACGTGTTGCACATTGGCGTCCCCCGTACTGAATCCGACGCAGACACGGATTCGTTCTTCGGATTTGAGGATCTTCAGGCCAGCAGATATGACATCCTGACACGTGAATGCATGATTATACTGCGGCCTGAAACCAAGAGACAGATAGCGATACAAGCCCATAGAGAGCGGCCTGCTGCCACACAGAGCGTGGTCCACGCACCGCTCAGGGTTCCCGACTCTATGAAAGAAGACACGCAAGACTCCACACCGCAGTCCTTGCATGAACAAGAAGTGACTCCAGTGTCACAAGCCTCCACAGCGAGCTCGTGGACAGACTCCACAATTGCAGAAACGCAAGACTCTGACACGCAGTCCTTGCACGAACAAGAAGTGACTCCAGTGTCACAAGCCTCCACAGCGAGCTCGTGAACAGCCTCCACGATAGAAGCAACGCAAGACTCTGACACGCAGTCCTTGCAGGAACAAGACCATGAGGGTCTAGCAACCTCCTCTGACCAACTAGCGGCAGACAATGCAATTCTGCCATGCTGAAGTAAACAGCAAGAAGACTATGACAGTCTACCACGCTCCAGTGCACAGTAGGACGACCATGACGGTCTATCATGCTACAGTGAAGAACAAAGCGACGATGACAGTCCAAGCCCAAATGAAGGTCAACAGCAAGACAATGACAGTCCACCCACATTGTTTGCACCACCAGATGAAGACTCTGACAATTTACCCAACCAAAGTAAACAACAAGCAGCGACTGAGGATCTACCCACGGTATGTGAGACGAGTGACGACAGCATCCCACTTCCCATACAAGATGTGCAAAGTGACAGACCTCAGCTAGTGTGTACAGAGGCACTCGACGATCACTGTGAGACCACTGGTTACTCCGGTGACACCACGACACTTCCACCCTCATTCGCTCGAACCTCTCCACAAGTCAATGCATTCCTGCATGTTCCGACTCCAGACATGCAGCTTCACGAAATCTCAGCTGACTCCAGTGAACCTGCTAAGACTCCAGACGGGGAGCATCAACAAACCAACACTGACTCAGTTAAAACAGACCAGACTCCAGATGGGGAGCAACCAAACGCCGCCTCTGATTCACGTAAGCAGGACTTTACTCCAGACAGGGAGTGCCGCAACCTCAGTGATGGCACGCTCAGGGTGACAGCAGATGCCACAACGACAGGAGATGGATCGCTTAACAATTACACTGGGTCAGTAATAACAAGCAGCGGCTGCAGCCCAAGAGGAATACACCAATATTCACCACAGCTATATCCACACATTCTTTCCACACCAGCAGTGCAGCCAATGATAGCTCATGCTGGACAAACCCAGTATTCAGGCATGCAGCAGCCAGCAGTCTATGCAGCATATTCGCAAACAGGCCAGCACTACGGATTGCCCACTAATGGAATCAAGACCGAAGGAGGACTACCGCAAGCGCAATCTGCACTACAGACTGGATGCCTTAGTTACAGCCCAGGATTTGCTGCACCCCAGCCTGGTCAGACGGCATATTCCTATCAGATGCAAGGCTCTTGTTTCACACCATCACCAGGTATTTATGCGAGCAGCAATTCTGTTTCCAATTTGACAAGCTTCAACGGTTCTCAGCAGGATCACCCTTCCTGCACAGTATGTGGCCAGAACCAGTATGTACAGTCTTATCCAACTTCACCATATGGCACATCCATGACCTCGAATGATACTGTTGATGGTAGCTCTTCAACGTCAACACCTTATCAGCTACAAGATGCCATCCGACAGCACCATCACAAACATCGAAAAAGAAAGGGACTCCAAATCAGACAGCGAAGTGATTTGACCACTTCTTGGTTCCTGTGGTACAGGGACGTTGATGGCGTTCATAACCAAGCGAGACATTTGATCATGATGATTGATGATTTTTTGGACTCACACGAATGACTTGGACCTATTGTTGAATCACTGTTCCCATGACCTGTATATACCTTAACCTATCTACCTGATTTTTGTTCAATTTTCTCAAAGTGTGCAGAAAATATTGAACATATAAAAAAGGGGGGATGTGGTGATGTGCATCAATGTAAATGCATGTAGGCTAGCTAGACACTAGGGGGAGCACCAGTGACATCACACACAAACACTCAACCAATAGATCAGTTAGATAGGACACGACCAATGGACATTCACGATACACGCAGAAGTGACACCACCACAAGAGGGCATTACACCAACCCATATATAAAGGACATCACACACAGTATCTGCCTCTTTCCAGTGGAGACAGTCAGTGAATAGAGGCACAGGGTTGATTCAATATTACACCCACCACATGGATTGCAGCAACTGGTTAGTCTGTCTGGGTAGCTATAGTAGGATTAGCAGTAGTATCGACCCAGAGTAATAGAAGTGTAAATAGTTTAATAAACGTGTTGAAGTTATCTCCACGTCTGAACCTTCCTTTGTCAAGTGCGCCACAAGGAAGCCGCTTATGTTACACCTACAACATAACAAATCAGGGGGAAGAGATGCCCTATAGTTAGAGAAGCAGAGGGTGTAAGCAAAGGACCCGAATTGGAGCAGATGGTAGCAGTGGGGTGGGTGGAGAGAGGCCGTGAAGAGATTTGTATGGATTTTGAAATAGTCAATGGAGCACAAGTCTAGCTCCGTGTTAAAGTGATAAAAAATGTGTGCGTCATACAATGTCAAATCTAATCCCAAAGCAAGTTCTCCATTCAAGGGATTAGAAAAAGATGTTGATTAAAAGAGAAATGAAGAGAGACTTTTTAATTTTTTGTTCTGGCATGATGTGGGGATTAGCAGAATAATACACGTATTAATGATGGGCATCTGTGCGAGGAAAATAGAGGGAATTACAGCACAAAATAAGTCCAACAGTTTTCACAAGGCTAAGAGTCGCTTTGTGATCTTTAATCTGATGCTTTCAATTTCTAACACACTCAGGAAATCCACTAACAAAGCTGCTCGAGGACGAACCTTTTCAAACCAAGAATGAAGCAGAGCTCCTTTTCTTTAAAAGGATGGCTATTCCAAGGCCTGATAGTGACACCATTCCTGTCTTTGTTTGCTTGGTGTTACCAGGGTTGATTGAGACAAATCTAAAAAAGCAACAACAATTACAAAGGCAACACCTTTGTTCAAGGTACTGTGTACGATTGGGTTTAAACCTAAGTGCATGACTTAAAGGCCCATGTTGTTCAGGAATTCTAAGTATAAAATGTTGTTGTGCGCTGATAGCACTACTGAGAAAAGGAGCTAGTTGCTATCACAGAACGTGCTGAAAGATTAAATCCAAAGGGATTTATACATTCTCCCAAGCATCCCCTAATTTAGTGTGGGATTTATTTGAGGATGATTGCATCCATCAGGCACAAGTCATTTGGGTCACAGGAGGTCATCGTGATGGGCACGACAAGCACAAATGCATTTTTTTCAGAGTATCACACAGAGATCCGCTTTGAACCAGATAAACTGCTGCTTAATGCGAGTTCAGTTTACAAAAAATTCTGAACTCCCTCCCTCAAAATGTCAGTGCTTCTACACGCTCCCTCCACCCTTCCACCAAAGAAGTTTAATTGTCATAAATAACAATTTATGTTTGTGTGAAACCCCAATCAGCATAATTTATATTCTATCTAGAGCCTTACTAGGTCACCCTTAGACTGGGACAAAGATCACAAAGCTGGCTGTTATGGGAAATGGAAATGTCACACAGGTGTAGTTTGAGACAAGATTCAAGCGTTGGGGCGAATGCAGATTATTAGGCAGTATTTGGAAACTGACACAAAAATACCTTACCAGGTGACATATCCAGCTTGAGCTCTGACTTGGCTACCAGTTAATTGGGGCAGCAACCAACGCCAACCCGGAAGCTGAAACCTAAAGCAAAGCTTGCCTCATTATCTGTCTCTGTTGGTAATATCAATTTTGAACTGATAACTGTGATTTGTTTTAAGTACACCTTGCCCAGTTCCTTGAATAGCTCAATAGGATCAGTGCTAGGCCCCCAGCTATTCACAATCTTTATAAATGATTTAAGTGAGGGAACAAAATGTCATATCTCCAAATTTGTAGATGACACCGAGTTGGGTGGGAGGGTGAACCATGAGGAGGAATCAGAGATCCTTCTGCGTGATTTGGACAAGTTGAATGAGTGGGCAAATGAATGGCAGGTGCAGTATAATTTGGAGAAATGCGAGGTTATCCACTTTGGTAGCAAAAATAAGAAGGCAGACTATTATCTGAACGCCCATAATTTAGGAGAAGGGAATGTGCAACGAGACCTGGGTGTCCTCGTACACCAGTCACTGAAGGTAAGCATGCAGGTGCAGCAGGCGGTAAAGAAGGTAAATGCTATGCTGACCTTCATTGCGAGAGGATTCGAGTACAAGAACTGGGATGCCTTACTGCAATTATACAGGGCCTTGGTGAGGCCACACTTGGAATATTGTGTGCAGTTTTTGTTTCCTTATCTGAGGAAAGATGTTCTAGCTATAGAGGGAGTGCAGCGAAGGTTTACTAGACTGATTCCTGGGATGGCTGGACTGATGTACGAGGAGAGATTGAATCGGTTACTATTGTATTCACTGGAGTTCAGAAGAATGAGGGGGTATCTCATAGAAACCTTTAAAATTCTAACAGGACTGTATAGAGTAGATGCAGGAAGAATGTTTCGGTGGTGAGTGTCATAATATACACCAGTATATCATGGTGCAGACACACACTGATGGACATACAGTGGGACCAATCAACACACACAACACCGCAGCCAATCACCAGTGAGAGCACATGCACTATAAAGAAAGGGGTCATCAGAGTTCCCGCCCATTCGAGTTGCAGCTAGCTAGGAGGACAGAGCTCACAGCCTGCAACACAGACATGTGCTGAGTGCATCGACTGGTTAGGACAAGGCAAAGGTCTTTAGTTAAAGCTAGTATCGTATTAACCCACAGTCTAAGTATGTTTAAACAGTTAATGATTCAATAAAATAGTGTTGCACTATTTCAAGTGTTGGTGACCTGTATGTGATCCAGAACACCCAACACATCATGATACCAGGAGTGGTGGGATACAAACACTTCTTATACCTACCTGCAAGTCATCTGCCTTCCGCCAGCACTCCGTCATCCTGCGATATCGACAACATCAACCTCGGGGCCAACTGGAAGACTTTCAAACAGCGCTTCCAGCTCTTCCTCGGAGCCATGGACAGGGAGGGCGCCTCGGACACCAGAAAGATTGCTCTTCTCCTCTCCACGGCCAGGGACCATGCCATCCACATTTTCAACTCTCTCCCCTTTGCAGATGATGAAGACAAGACGAAGTTCAAGACGGTCCTCCTCAAGTTTGACACTCACTGCAGCGTAGAGGTGAATGAAAGTTTCGACCGCTACGTGTTCCAGCAGCGTTTGCAGGGTAAGGATGAACCTTTCCAATCCTTTCTTACGCACCTCCGCATCCTTGCGCAATCTTGCAGCTACGGGCCCACCTCCGACTCCATGATACGCGACCAGATCGTTTTTGGTGTTCAGTCGGACCCCCTCCGTCACCAGCTCCTCAAAGTAAAGCAACTCACCCTGGCGATCGCCATCGAGACCTGTGTCTTACATGAAAACGCCACGAGTCGGTATTCCCATATACAAGCGGCTGAAACGGCGCGGCAAGGTCCCCACGAGGCAGAACGGGTCCAAGTGACTGAGCACCTCCAGGGCCTCAGCCTGGATGAGAGCGGCCATTTTGCGCGCTTGTACGCATCAAACGAGGGGATGGCGACGTTGAGGAATGTAATGCGCAGGAGCGCACCACGCACCACGCACGGCCGCACCGTGCATGCACGGTGGCGCAGCGAACATGCTGACAACGGTGGCTCCGCCCATTTAAAGCGGCAATGCCCCACAAAATCTCGACAATGTCTACGATGTGGGAGACTTGGCCACTATGCTGCCTTCTGTCGAGCAGCTCAGCCTGCCTTATCATATCGCTTCAGCCAGCCTTGCCGGAATGTTCGGGCAATTCAACCCACGGTCACCGAATCCGATGCGGACCTCCCACACAGCAGTGACACCGAGGATCCGAAGGCGCCTTTTCGAGTTGGTGTCGTAACAAAAAACAGGCTGTCCCCGAAACAAAGACACCAGCCGCTGTCGGTATACAGCATCGATCCAGACGATGAGTGGTGTGCCCCCCTTACGGTCAACCAGAATTCGTCGCCCACCTCAGAGATTTAATTTGTGAACTTTGTGAACTTATGGACTTTCTGATTTGTTCTGTTCTTCCGTTTAATCGTTCAAGTGGTTTGAATATAGTGTTCATCTCGTTATTCTTGTGTTTTTCTGCACCAGGCACCTTCCCATGGAAATAGCTTAGTTTTTATGGACATAGTCCTGTAAATATTTTGCACACACGTTGTCAGGAACATTCACCATACACTATTTGTTGCCACGCAGGTACATTTTTTATAAAAGGGGGATGTCATAATATACGCCAGTATATCATGGTGCAGACACACACTGATGGACACACAGTGGGACCAATCAACACACACAACACCGCAGCCAATCACCAGTTAGAGCACACGCACTATAAAGACAGGGGGCATCAGAGTTCCCGCTCATTCGAGTTGCAGCTAGCGAGGGGGACAGAGCTCACAGCCTGTGACACAGACATTCACCATGTGCTGAGTGCATCGACTGGTTAGGACTAGGCAAAGATCTTTAGTTAAAGCTAGTATCGTATTAACCCACAGTCTAAGTATGTTTAAACAGTTAATGATTCAATAAAATAGTGTTGCACTATTTCAAGTGTTGGTGACCTGTATGTGATCCAGAACACCCAACACATCAGTGGGTGTGTCCAGAACCAAGGGACACAGTCTGAGGATACGGGGTAGACCATATAGGACAAAGATGAGGAGAAATGTCTTCACCCAGAGAGTGGCGAGCCTATGGAATTTGTTACCGCAGGAAGTAGTTGAGTCCCTAACATTTATTTTCAAGAAGCAGTTATATATAGCACTTCGGGCGAAGGGGTCAAAGGATATGGGGGAAGCAGGATTAAGCTTTGAGTTGGATGATCATAATGAATGGCGGAGCTGGCTGGAATGGCCTAATGGCCTCCTCCTGCTCCTATTTTTTCTATGTTTCTAATGGGTAAAGGTGCTGCCCAATGTTTCCACGAGCAATACAAAGCAGGATGGTTTAAGGTTATTCTGTGCTGAAGTAACTGATGAGAGCCCAACCACCTGTTAAGGCATTACGTGCAATCTCAGTGCCCTTGGAAACATCTAGGCTCCTGCTGCTGATTGCCTGCTCGTGAGTGACTGTCTGCTGGTGTAACTTAACAGCTGGCTCTAAGTTGGTGTAAGATCCAGGCAAGTGGCCGCGAGGAAGCGAAGACAGATAAGAACAAAAAAGTTTTATTTTGACTTACTCACTACACGCCCTACTCCCTGAAGAGTCTCCCGTGTCCTGATCCACACCCGGGCTGGGGTATTTATGTCCCAGGGCACCATGTTAAGGGTTTAGTCCCGCGCTCTCATCTGTGGCGATCATACTTAGGTGAGGCCACAGGGTACCTAATGCTCCAGACCCCGTGGCCTCCAATAATATTTGTGATTTTGTGATTGATCCATTAAAGATCCATTGAAATAGAAACAAAGTACTTGCTTTTATATAAATAATAGCAAAATACTGCAGGGATGCTGGAAATACAAAATAAAAACAGAAAATGCTGGATTAACTCAGCAGGCCTGGCAGCATCTGAGGAGTTAACATTTGGAATCTGTATGATCCTTCTATCAAAATTTCATATAAGGGGCTGGATTCTCCAATAATGGGGCTCTGTCCCCACGCCTGCGTACAAATGCTGGCTTTACATTCTGGACTTTCCTTAAGAAAGCCCAGAGTGATTCTCCCATCTGTCGGGGGCTGGCAGAGCCCCGGAGTAGTTCTCGCCGCTCTGGCTGCGGATACGGGGCCCCGCACATCTGGTCCTGGTCCGCGAATGGTGGACTCGCACCGCGGACCGTGATGGAAGAAGTAGGTCCCCCCGAGATTCAGCGCGCCGGCAGATCGGTGCCGCCCGATCGCTTGCCTGGCCGTCCATGAGGCCCCCCCGGTGAACGATCCTCTTGCCCCCACCAGGGCGGCCGCGGACTGACGGCCAATAGGTGGTTGGAACCACGCAATCGGGTACTCGGCCAGTTGCGTGCGGTGAATCGTGGGGGTTAGCCTCTATCAATGGCCCCCTACCTGCGCCGCGTAGTTTGTGCGCGCGCGATTCTTGAGCGATTCTCCAGGGATTTCAGCGTAAATGACCATTCTCTGCTCCCACGCCGAATGCGATTTCGGAATGGAGGCTCGGAGAATCCCGCCCCAGGCCTTTCATGATCAAACGATGCTCCAAAGCACTTTCTAGCCAATTAAATACTTTTGGAAGTATAGTCAGTTTGGTAAAGAAGGAAACACAACAGCCAATTTGCACTCAAGGCTCAGCAAAAGGCAATGTATTCACCAGATCACCGCTTTGATGATGTTGATTGAGGAATAGGTAGAGAGTAAACAGGCCCTTGATTTTGACATACCATCCAAAAGACACCGGTTGCGATTTAACGGGACAGAAACAGAATCCCGTTTTGGGCGCATTTAGCAGGGTCTGAGAACATACCGCTATTTAATGGCACTTTGCAGTTTTTTTGTCCTCAGCAAGGAACACCTTGCTGAGATCACACTTACAACATTTTCTGCACTGACCAGCTCAGCAAAGCTCATCAGTTCAGGAAGAGATCAGGACATTTTTAAATGCCTCCTTGATCTTTAGACCCCCTGATGCACGATCAATTGCACAAAGACGAAAGTTGGGTGCAGCTGTGGCCTTATTACAGTCAGATGTGTGGCCTCCTGCTGCAGCTGGCGAAATGGCAGGGCACTGGAGGTCATGCATAATTATACAGTTCTCCGTAGGCGGAGCCAGCCGGCACGAGCTACCGGCGAACCTGTAGTGCATGTCCTACCTTACATCTCCTATTACAGTGGTTCACCCCCCCCCCCCCCCCACTTAGCCACCACACCGTAGCTTCTAGAACCCCCACTGCACCCAACTTACCTCTTTCCCCCCCCTGCTTCACGCCTCTCTTAAGGACAAGGTACCCCCGGGCCTGACATTTGTGTGGACTAGTGCTAAACGGCACCATGGCGCGTTCTCCCAGACGGGGTCATTAGTTTGTGGGCCTGGGGGAATACGGTGCAAACACATTTAAATGAGCCTCGTGTCTCATTTAAATATGTATATCTGGATCTCGACCAAATCGCGACGTTTTGCGAGATTTCGTTAAATCACCACGTTGGGCGCGATTAGGCCATTAAATTGTGTCCACCATCTGGTGCAGCATTGCCCAAGAGTAATAGTCAAAATTTTACACTGTAGCTTATGGAGTGAGACTTGGACCAACAAACGTCTGATTTAGAGACAAATGTTCACTGAGCGATGACTAGCATGTCTACGTATCAAGTATAAACTCTTAAAGAATGAATTAAATAGTAGGAAATAAATATTTACATTTATGTAGCACCTTTCATGATCAGTGGAATCCAAGCACATTATAGCCATTGAATTACCTTTTGAAAAATGGTATTTGTTGTAATGTAGAAAGAAACCAATATGTGCACAGCAGAGCTCCAAAAACAATCATGAAGTCATGACCACTACATCTGTTTTAGTGATTTTGGTTGAGGGATGAATTTTGACCAGGAAACCAGGAGAACTCTTGAATAGTGCCAGGAAATCTTTTACAGCCATCAGAGAAGGCAGATGTGGCCTTGGTTTAAAGCATCATTTGAAAGATGGCATCTCCGACAGTGAACCCACTCCACTCACCCAAAGGCCCCTCATGCATTCCCTTGCCTTGTTTTGGAACTTACATGCCCATTGATCCACTGCGTACAGAGCTGATGAATCATACAGTGACAATAGGATGTGTCAAAAAAAAATTTTTTAAGTCATTCATTCATAAAATCACCGAGACCCTTTAAATTATCAGAATAAATTATTGCAGATGTTGAAATCTGAAACAAAAACAGAAAACACTGGATAATCTCAGGAGGTCTGACAGAATCTGTGGAGCGAGAAGGGAGCTAACGTTTCGAGTCTGGATGACTCTCTGTCAAAGCTAAATTATCAATCCAGGATCAGAAACCAAAAGCTGTTTCAGCGCTCTAATGGATGTCTGAACTCCCAGACAAGAGTGATGATGCATTCTTGGCCCAGGCAGCAATTAGAGCGCTGAAACGACCGCACCCCATGAAAAACATTGCTTGATTGACATCTCTAGCTCTCCGAACTCTGCTGTCACTTTCATAGAGTTTCATAGAATTTACAGTGCAGAAGGAGGCCATTCGGCCCATCGAGTCTGCACCGGCTCTTGGAAAGAGCACCCTACCGAAGCCCACACCTCCACCCTATCCCCATAACCCCTTAACCCAGTAACCACACCCAACACTAAGGGCAATTTTGGACACCAAGGACAATTTAACATGGCCAATCCACCTAACCTGCACATCTTTGGACTGTGGGAGGAAACCGGAGCACCCGGAGGAAACCCACGCACACACAGGGAGGACGTGCAGACTCCGCACAGACAGTGACCCAAGCCAGGAATCGAACCTGGGACCCTGGAGCTGTGAAGCAATTGTGCTATCCACTATGCTACCGTGCTGCCCAAATTATTTATTCACATTATTTATACACAGTAAATAGGCTTCATGTGCTTGAAGTTTATGCAGTGGGTGAATGGGCCTGGAGGTGCCACAGTGTGGGGGAATGGAAGGTGTGCGGGGCCATGGGGGTGAATACAGGAACATAGCTTGGCCTGGGGGATATGAGGTGCCATGCTGTGTGGATTAAGAAGGATAGCTTAGCATGGGTGTATAAAGGGTCGTGAATAATAATAATAGTCTTTATTATTGTAACAAGTAGGCTTACATTAACACTGCAATGAAATTACTGAGAAAAGCCTCCAGTCACCACACTCCAGCACCTGTTCGAGTACACTGAGGGAGAATTCAGAACGTCCAATTCACCTAACAAGCACGTCTTTCGGGACTTGTGAGAGGAAACCGGAAAATCCGGAGGAAACCCGTGCAGACATGGGGTGAACGTTCAGACTCCGCACAGACAGTGACCCAAGCCAGGAATCGAACCTGGGACCCTGGTGCTGTGAAGCAACAGTGCTAACCATTGCGTTACCGTGCCGCCCATGGTCTAGGGGTGGAGGGGTCTAGTTTGGCATGGGGGGGGGCTGTAAGATGTGCCACGGGTGTGGGTTGAGGGGCTGAGAGTATGATTTCCCTCATGAGAAATTTTCAACGAGGTGACACATTTCAAAATAAGGGATTTCCCATTTAAGACAGAGATGAGGAGGATTGTTTTCTCTCAAAGGATTATCAATCTTTGGAATACTTTTCTGCAAAGAGCAGGGAGGCTGGGTCACTGAATATTTTCGAGAGCGAATTTGACAGATTTTTGACCTACAAGGGACAAGGGATGTAAAGGTTATGGGGGACAGGCAGGAGAGCAGAAATACGGCAACAGTCAGATCAGGCAAGATCTTACGGATAGGTTCAAGGGGCTGAACGGCCTCACCTGCTCCTAATTCCTATGCCCTAAAGAAATGTTAAAGTCATATCTGCAATGCAGTACCAATTCACATTTGTAACACAATGCTGATCAAGATAAAATTGTGTTATAAAAAAGGTTAAATTATCATCCAGCTTTGATAATCAGCCAAATCAGCCAGTGACATGGTTGTGACTAAATGTTAAAAGATTTCATGACACAAAGCCAATTTTCTAAATCAGACGTGTGCAGCCTTGCAAAGTAGCAAGAATAGTCATTGGATGCTTTGATGTTGTTGTGTTTAATGTGCTTCTGAATTGTCACTTGTCCAATGAAGTTACTCATAAAAACCTACAGTACGAGACTTTTTTTTCATCTAAGGATCTAACTCGTAATATTGGCGCAAACTGTCTGCTCCCATTTGCGACGGGCAGAAGTTGAAAGTCACATGAGATCGCAATAATCTTTTTGAAATTGTCGTAAAACCAGTTTGTGATCGTCTGCTCCTCCTGTCAATGGCGTGTCGTGTTTCCCCCCTCCGCCGAATGTTGGGAGCATCATTTCCATAGATTTGCATCTAATTTTAACCCCTGTCAGCGGGAGCACCTTGGTACGTACCCCCCATTGTAGATTGTTTCTGTGGCGGGTAATTGGCGACATCAGAACCAGGCCCATGAACCCACAATTGCTGATGAGCCCTGGACAGAAAGATTAGTATTGCACACGAGTCCTAACTCTTGTCTGTTTCTCACTGACGCGGCAGAGAGGAGGCCAATAGGAATATAGAGCTTGAATTTATTGATGTCTCCATAAATGCAGACAGGAATTAGAGAAGGAGAAGATTGCAATGATTGCTCACCAGAGGGAGGAGCAAAACCCTCAAGACCAAGGAGCAGGGTCCCCTGCAGACACCGAGGATGCGGAGAGCAGAAACATTGTGCATAGGCTCCTCACGAGATCCATTGTGTACAGATGTCGCCTGCCGTATCTACAGATGACCAAGAACCAGTGTTGCTGATGCTTCTGCATGTCCACGGCTCTGGTAACTCACATTTTCCACGTTCTCCATGAATTTGCGCCACGTGGAAGACACTCAACTTCTACGCCACTGACTCCTTCTAGGACTTGACTGGGGATCTGCGGGGA
Organism: Scyliorhinus torazame; assembly: GCF_047496885.1. Taxonomy (NCBI): domain Eukaryota; kingdom Metazoa; phylum Chordata; class Chondrichthyes; order Carcharhiniformes; family Scyliorhinidae; genus Scyliorhinus; species Scyliorhinus torazame. The sequence continues at coordinate 293,218,733 of NC_092709.1, read as the reverse complement.
ATTCGCAGGCATCCACACAAGTATACAAATATGAGGTCCACAATTACATCAACTTCGACAGCGAGGCCACCAGAGCACTGGCCTTTCAGAGACTCCTGGGTTCACACAGGTGCAGGATGCCACCGCCACAGTCATGTGGCTTTTAAAGCTCTCTGGCAGCAGGCACTACAATACATAAACAGCAATCGCTTGTACACACTCAATGGTCAGCTGCTCTGTTGCCATAACAAACAAATTCTGCATGTTTGCGGCAGATATCCAGGAAGCATCTATAATTCATGTGCCTCGAGTAGACCACAGATCGCAGAGATCTTCAAGTTAACACACAGGATTCACAGAAGGTTGGCTCCTCAGGAACAAGAGGTACTTACAAAGGATGTAGCTGATGATACCTGTGCAATGGCCTCAGACTCCTGCAGAGAAAAGGTAGAATGAGACTCATGCTGCTACCTGGACATAGGTCGAGTACAACATGGGGATGCAGAAGATGCTATCCCAATGCATGGCCAGGCCTGCTGGAGCACTCCAGTACACACCCCAGAGGCTGCCACGCATCATCGTGGCTTGCTGCGTACTGCACAACCTGGTGCTGTAAAGGAGAGATGACTTGCCAGATGAAGAAATGGAGAATCTGCACGTCTCCTTTGCTGAGAAGGATCTCGAAGGGGATGACAGTGATGAGTTTGAGGAAGTCAACGCTGCAAAGGTAAAGGGCATAGCACAGGCCAGATGAGGCAGGCATGCACAGGAGGGCCCTGTACCACAAGATTCCAGGAGGAGGATGACGAGATGGAGTGAAAATCCTCTTGGACAAGTGACCTACAAGGCAGGCCAACATAAACAGCAACTTTGCGATTCCTATCTTTTCAACTATTCACTTCAGAATGAGAGTCAGTAGCTCCAGATCAGGCTATGCTAGCATACATAGAAATATACACAGAAAATAGAAGCAGGCTGAGTCCATTCAGCCCTTCGAGCCTATTCCGCCGTTCATTATGATCATGGCTGATCATCAAGTTCAATATCCTGAGCCCGCCTTCCCCCATATCCTTTGATCTCTTTGTCTGGATGACTCTTTGTCAAAGCTAGTGAGAACTGGAAATAGGGTCAGAGTTATACTGTAGTGGGGGTGGGGAGCGTGAAACGGTGGGGCTGGATGGGGCCTTCTAAGGCGCTCTCCTTAGTGCCCTTACCCAAAGTGCCCTTGGGGCTAGAGCAGGGGTCCTCAATGCCTGAGGGCGTTGGGCATGTCAGATGTGCCTCGGAGAGAAGTGGAGATTATTAGTGCTTGGCAGCTGGGTAACACACACAAAAGTGCACTCAGAGTGGCATTGACTGCCACTGAGATGATCTAGTGCACCCATGGGTGCTTGCCATTGGCCTCACAATCGCTGCAGGTACAGCCAATTCTGTTTTTGACCAACACGATGGCTCTGTTCTTGAAGTCACTGAGGGAGTTGATGTTTGCCCCCAGCCCCCTGCTGCCTGGGGCCTCCCTCTCTTATTGTGTGTGATCTTGTCCTGCAAATAACAATAGAGAGGGTGTCAGCAATACACCTAGCAGGGCGGGTGAGAAGGATGGCTGGCATTTAAGCATAGTTTGCGGAGCCTGAATAGAATGAGGACAAGGTCACCAGAGGGGATGAAGCCTGTTGGAGATATGAGGGTTCATGTGAGAGAGTGAGTGGTGATGTTCATTGAGCTGGCACGATAGCCTTATAAGTGTGTGAGTTGAGAATGATGAGATGGTTGACTTCACCCTGGTGGAACAGATGAGTTCTCTCTACACTGCCTGGCGGACCTCTTCTGGGCAATGTTTGCACTAACCACCACTGCCACCACCTCCCAAGCTGGATTTGTGGTGCTGCTGCCCATCCAACCAGAGCAGGGGTAGAGGACATCACAGCAGGCTCCTTGGTGTCCAGCAGACACCTGAGTCAGACATCAGTAATTCTTTGGGCATCACATTGCTTCGTTTTTGGGACCATCTCTTCAATGGAGGTGCTCTGGGCTGTAAGCATTAAGGACTGTGCAGCTTTGAACAAAAGAACAAAGAACAAAGAAATGTACAGCACAGGAACAGGCCCTTCGGCCCTCCAACCCCGTGCCGACCATACTGCCCGACTAAACTACAATCTTCTACACTTCCTGGGTCCGTATCCTTCTATTCCCATCCTATTCATATATTTGTCAAGATGCCCCTTAAATGCCCCTATCGTCCCTGCTTCCACTACCTCCTCCGGTAGTGAGTTCCAGGCACCCACTACCCTCTGCGTAAAAAACTTGCCTCGTACATCTACTCTAAACCTTGCCCCTCTCACCTTAAACCTATGCCCCCTAGTAATTGACCCCTCTACCCTGGGGAAAAGCCTCTGACTATCCACTCTGTCTATGCCCCTCATAATTTTGTATACCTCTATCAGGTCGCCCCTCAACCTTCTTCGTTCCAGTGAGAACAAACCGAGTTTATTCAATCTATCCTCATAGCTTATGCCCTCCATACCAGGCAACATTCTGGTAAATCTCTTCTGCACCCTCTCTAAAGCTTCCACATCCTTCTGGTAGTGTGGCGACCAGAATTGAACACTATACTCCAAGTGTGGCCTAACTAAGGTTCTATACAGCTGCAACATGACTTGCCAATTCTTATACTCAATACCCCGGCCAATGAAGGCAAGCATGCCGTATGCCTTCTTGACTACCTTCTCCACCTGTGTTGCCCCTTTCAATGACTTGTGGACCTGTACTCCTAGATCTCTTTGACTTTCTTTGGCTATTTAAATATGGTGCCCAGAGTGAGGAAACAGGCAGATGAACTGCCCACAATCCAGTGGATTTCATGGGGATTCATAATTTATGAGACAGGACAGGGACGATACGGTGCAGAAACCCGCCATTGTGGCCAATGGGAAAAGTGCAGATGTTCACACCCGCTACTACACTTTGTGCAATTCGGGGACAATTCCGCCCATTATCTTCAGTTACTGATGATGAAGGGGAGCCAAAGCACTTCTGAATATCCTAAAGAATTCAGTCTTCATTGTATATAAGCTTTTAAAGTTTCCCCTGTCTTTAGTGTTACAGTAGCTGAATTATTTTAGAGCTTTGAGAAATGATGCACTTTCAATAGAGCTGCAGAAAACTTCAAAATATCTCCTCTGTGAGGAGCTTTCTGATGATTGCTGTTGTGCACCCATAATCCCGTGAGGTTTGAATATATCCTCCCATTGACAAGTGAACATCTTATTGCCTGTCACTGTGTTCGACTTCCTCTTCACTGCTTGGCTATGACCTTTAGAGATTCACCAGCTGGTCTTTGGTGTGGAGCAGTTTCAATTCCTATGGCACTTCTCAATTATGAGCATTTTTTTGTTGCGGTTTATTGTTCTTGTTGCTGCTAAGGTCTCAATTCAAAAACTGCAGATCTGTTGAATTTAAAAATTGGTTCCATACATACTGGATCTCTTGAGGTTGTGGATTCCATGCAGGTTTTTTGGAAATCATGCTTGTCGTAACATTCTACCTTTTTGCACTCGAGCCTTAAACCATATTCCACTGGGTGGGATTCTCTGGTTCCCACAGCCTTGTGTATCTCGACAGCCCGCCGCCATTCACTGGCAGCGGAATTATTTCTTCCCGCCGCTTGTCAGTGGAATTTCCCACTGAATCCACCCCACGCCGCCGGGAATCCACCGGGCAGGGTTCGCTGCCAGCGGGAAAAGAGAATCCCAACGACCGCAGAATTCCGGTCACTGTGTTTCTGTGGCGTATCTATTAGTTTTTATTATTGTTTGGTTAGTGCGTATTGACCATGACGTGTCGATCGCATCTAAACTCAGTGCTCTATGTGGAGTCATTGGATGGCCATCAGGAATAGCCCCGTGGTTGGCCAGTCCTCCATCTAGCCTAGGACTTTGAGGTAAATCGGAATATGATGGGGAGACAGTGGCTTAGCGGTAATATCACTAGACTAGAGGCCCAGGCTAATGCTCTGGCAACATGGCTTCAAATCCTGACCTGGCAGCTGATGGAATTTGAAAATAAAATGAAAATTGCTTATTGTCACAAGTAGGCTTCAAATGAAGTTACTGTGAAAAGCCCCTAGTCGTCACATTCCGGCGCCTGTTCGGGGAGGCTGGTACGGGAATTGAACCATGCTGCTGGCCTGCCTTGGTCTGCTTTCCAAGCCAGTGATTTAGCCCTGTGCTTAAATGCAATTATTCAATTCAAACCGCAATTGAAAGCCAGCCTCAGTTACGGTGCCAACTATCATGGACTGTTGTAAAATCCCATCTGGTTCATTAATTTCTTGGAGGGAAGGAAATCTGCTGTTCTTACCTGGTCTGGCCGATATGTAACTCTAGACTCATAGCAATGTGGTGCCGTCTGAAATGGCCTAAAAGACCCTCAGGGTGATTAGGGATGGGCAATAAATCAGTCCTTGCTAGTGATGCTTACATCCTGTGAGGGAATTTTAAAAAAGTATTGAGGTTAACAGCAGTGGGCAACATGGTAGCACAGTTGCTTCACAGCTCCAGGGTCCCAGGTTCGATTCCCGGCTTGGGTCACTGTCTGTGCAGAGTCTGCACGTTCTCCCCATGTCTGCGTGGGTTTCCTCCGGGTGCTCCGATTTCCTCCCACAGTCCAAAGATGTACTGGTTAGGTAGATTGGCCATGATAAATTGCTCTTAGTGTCCAAAAAGGTTAGGTGGGGTTACTGGGTTACGGGGATAGTGTGGAGGAGTGGGCTTAAGTAGGGTGCTCTTTCCAAGAGCCTGTGCAGACTCGATGGGCCGAATAGCCTCCTTCTGCACTGTGGATTCTATGATTACCTCAATGCAGTCTAGAGATTGAACTTGCGACATTCTTGGCTTGTATCTCTCATTAACCCATTGAGTCACTGGAGTAGTGTTGTAAACACGTTCAGAAAAATTTAGTTGATTGTTACGGCATATGTTCACAGTGTTGGATGGAAAGAGATTGTCCCTGATTTGTAGGATTGAGGAGCTAATAGGAATGCATGCTTACACATATAAAGTATGTTTTTTCCTGCTTAATTCCCATACACATGGTATAATTTGTTGTGCAGGGCATGGGAATAGGATTTATGTTTCCATTTGTGAGATGGTCATAAATGTCAGGTCTGCTCTCTATGTGGAGACTCAAACCGTATTTCACTGCTCTGTGTGGCATATCCCTCATTCAGTTGTTATTTTTGTTTGTTTAGTGAATTTTGTGCTTGTCAAGATGAATGATGAGAGTGCGGGGAGAGGAACATACTCCAAATTTGCATGTTTTATATCTCTTATCTTCTCGCACTCTCATTGTGGTTGATTAATGTACTAGAGTTTTTTCTCGATTGCTTTTGGAGGTCAGGGGTGAATTATACAGAGCTGTTTCCCCTCTGAGTCAGTGGAGCATCTTTCCCTGTTTGTCCAAAGTACAGCACTGAAACAGGTGCATGCCAGTGTTAATATTCCATGTGAACCTCCTCTCACCCCTCTTAATCTCAACCCGCAAACATATTAGTCCAAATAGTGCATAGTGCATTTGAAATAATTGGCTTGTTGAAAAGGAGGTTATTATTGTTCTGAGGTCAGAATTTTACATTGAGCGTGCACCAAACCTGGAATTGCGTGAAATCATGCAAGATGTTGAACACATGTCCGGATGTCATCACACTCATGCACAACATTATGATCGGTGGGAGTGGGTGGGTGGCGGTGGGGGGGTCAATCAACCAGGCAGCCTTTACGTTTTACCTACAAACCGCATTCAGGGTGGGACAAAATGTCTGGAGTTGAATAAAATAAGTGATGACGTTTGAGGGATGAGATGCTATGTGTCATCCCTAGCTATGTCTGCTGTCAGGTGATTGAATGTGCATTATTTTTAAATATATATATTTTTACTGCTATTTTCAATTCTCCACAGTAACTCTTTACGGTTAATATGAATATGCATTATTGACACAGTTTGCGCATTTTATTGAGCTCATTTCATTGTTACAGAACTGCAGGTCTCTGTGGCAGCTCCACATCAGCTGTCAGCCTTCAGGAAGCGCCCCTCTGCACCCTCATTACTCTCAGCCCTCGTCCTCATTCCCCATTCCACCCATGTCCCCACCAGCACTGAGTCTTTCTCAGTGCTCGTTTCAAGCTGGCTCTTAGTCAATTGACTAGCCAACGTGAAATCTTGCTCGGTCTCCGCTCACGACCAAAAGCGCGTATCACATCCACTGCTAGGCCCAAGGAGCACAAGATTCAGGCCGAAGGTTTCTATGTGTGGTGTGGTGGCTGTAAGTGTGCTTTCAGGCACTTGTGCATGGCTTTTGTCCCTGGATCCAATGCATTATGGGAATTGCATAGGCATGTCAAATTTCCTGCTTGGACTCAAATTCTGCACGGATTTTGCTTAAGCCAAATAAAAAATCGAAGTTATGGATTTAAAAAAATCTATTCGAATATTTTAAATTATGGTTTACGTGCCCTGTCAACCACAGTAAACGGGAATCTTCGGCTGTTGAAAACAGCGGTGTAGTAGGTGGCTTCATCCGAACAGGTGCAATGTAGACAGAGAAACTTGGAGAATGGAATAGTGTCCCTACAGGGAGTGGGATGGGAGGAAGAAAAATCTAATCAGCTGTGGGAGTCGATAGGTGAGAGAAGGGTGGAAATTGAAGGCGAAGGGTTGTTTTTATTTTTCAGTTTTGATGTGAAGGCGGGAAACAACATCGGTACAATCATCAATACTACTGGAAAAAGAAGTGAGAGAGGGTATCTGAGTAAGTCTGAAACAAGCACCTGAAGGCAAACATAGCTAAGAACCACATTGGTTCCAACAGCAACACTTTTGATTTGGAGTGAATCAAGTCAAAGCAGAAGTTTGTCAAATTAAAAACAGTTCAACAAGATGGCAGAGGGTACTGGTGGATGTGGCCTGGTTGGGAGGAGCAGGCTACCCTGATAGCTGGATGAGGGTGTAGAAGGACTGAACAATCCTCGTTAAATGGAGACAGTTAAGAAGGCCGGAAACTATTAACTGAATGGAAGATTCCAAAATTTAGGTCAGAAGCTCTGAATTTTTCCAATAATTCAACTTTCCATGTTCACCATACATTTGGATCTGTGCCAGAGGACATTTTCAAAACTACTTATATTGATGAGAATGTTTACTGTAAAACCAACTACTTTCATGACTGGACTACTCTGTGTTCCCAAATTACCACTGGCCAAGACTGACTTTCCCAATGTGCTCTAAAATATTCTTGTTTTCCATTCCAATGCTGTGGGCACTTTTCTGTTAAAAACATGCCTGCAGGCAATTTTAGGCTGAAACAATTTAAGCCAGTGCTGGAAGCGAAACCCCCAAAGAAATAAATTAAGCACGAGATCAATAATAAAAGCTGATTTGGCATATTTTCGCGACTCGCACTGTTTCCATAGAATCCCTACAGTGCAGAAGAAGGCCATTCGGCCCATCACGTGCACTGACTCTCCAAAAGAGTACCCTACCTAAGCCCATTACTTGCACATCTTTGGAATATGGGAAGAAATCGGATCACCCAGAGGAAACCCGTGCAGACATGGGGAGATGGTGCAAACTCCACACAGACAGCCACCCAAGGCTGGAATTGAACCCGGGTCCCTGACACTGAGGCAGAATGCTAACCACCATGCCACCCTGTTAAAATGGTTAAAATGAAGAATTAATAAAAGTACCCCCAGGTGAAGCACTGGACAACTACTGGCCCTTGAGAAACTGTATATAAAGTGAGTGTCTTCAGGGCAGGAAAGGAAGATATTTGGTGGGAGCAAACAACGATAAATGCCAATGCCCCTGTCAATGTGTAGTGCTATTTACTCCACCGCCAGCCCTTAGCGGCATCTTCTGAAGTGAGCCATAATTAATACTATGAGGTGCACGTTTAAATACACTGACAGATGTTTATTTAAATCAAATACAGCAAGCATTACCATTTTAATGATCAGAAAACTGATTAGGCGGGTCCCTGTTATATTACCCCATACAGATTTTTTTTGTCATGGTAATGTAATTAATCTTGAGGAAAGGTGACGTCTTTGTTTGTGAACGTTTCTGGTGATACGCACTTTGAATCATTTGAGCCAATCTGAATATTAAATGATTCAAAGAAAGATTCATTCCACACTTGTTCTCATTTTATAAACACATGTCCCTTTATTATTGTGTGTTAGAAAACTTCATTAGATAGAATCCTGACTCCTCGGTGAATGCTACTTGATGGGAAAAAGCTAAATATCTCAGGGAATTGCTGCTCACAGAGTTAAATATTGTTACAATTTTGTTATATTTCCACTCACAAGTGGATCGTGAATTAATTTATTTGTTACTCCACTCCTGTGCAATAAGCGTTATATACTTACAAAGAATGAGCAGGATGCTGAGTGGGAGTAGCCTATCGGCACCCAAACAGTGGACACAATTCAGTGACTGAGTTAAAGTCCACTGAATGGCAAGTTTAGCGGCGTGTTTCTCGGTGCTAGACATATCAAGAAACAGCCCGCTATTCAACGGTACTTTGCCTTTTATTGGCTTCGGGGAGATTCTGTCCAGTGAGGCCTCACTTCGAGGCATTTCCTGCTGGCTAGACTCCTCGCAGATCGGGCCGCCATTTTGGAAGGTTGCCCCAATCTTACCCTTTTGGGTAACCCCCCTGTTGATTCCCCCCCTGCCCCCCCCCCGCTTCTCCGCCCCAACTTTGGGGAGGCTCCAGGAGTCCTCCTCACCCCACCCCTACCTGGTAAGGCTACCCCCCCCCCCACCTCTGGGCCTGATCCCTGGCATTGTCAACCTGGATTCTGAGTGTGCTGGTACTGTCACCCTGGCAGTGCCCTTTCTATCCTGGCAGTGCCAGACTGGTAGTGCCAGGCAGGCAGTGTCAAAATGCCCAGGTGCTATGGGAAGTACGAGGGTGGCATTCTGCCATGTTCCCAACAACCCGCTGGCCTCCAATGGCCTGGGAGGCCAACCGCCCCCCCAGGTGCCGTTATGCAGTCCACTTTTGTGTTGACCAGAAATAAACAGTGCCCTGTCGATGTCCCCCGGCGGTCGGTGAATCCTGGGCACCGGGTAATCTGGCGTCTGGGTATTTAAATGAACCATACAGCTCATTTAAATATGCAGGCCTGGATCATGCCCAGCGAGGGTGAGATCCAGATTGCGATGTCTCGCGAGATTCTGTTTCAAGAGGCCTCTTTCAAGATTCAATGGCCTTGTTAGGGCACCAAGTCGGGTGCGACAAGGCTACTGAATCATGCCCAATATCTAAACTGTAGGACAGAGAACAAATAAAGGAGATAATAAAGACATGTAAAAAAGACAGTACTTTGATCTTCATGTCGATTGGGAAAATCAAATTAGCAGAAGGGAGAAGTCATAGACTGTATTCGAGACAGTTTCCTAGAACACTGGGGCGGGATTCTGTGTTCCAGAGGCAAAGTGTTGACACTGTCGTGAACGGCGTTGCGTTTCTTGGCGGCGTCAACATGCCCTCAGGAGCTGAAATTCTGACCCCTACAGGGGGCCAGCACGGCACTGGAGCGACCCACGCCGTTCCAGCTGCCGATCCCCGGTGTCAGATGGGCACCGCGGGTCTGCGCATGCGCAGTGGGACCGGCGCCAACGCGCGCATGCGCAGTGGCTCCCTTCTCCACGCCGACCCGACGCAACAAGGCGTAGGGCTACAGGGGCCGGCGCGAAACAAAAGAGGCACACAGCAGAGGCCCCCCCCCTGGTGTCGAACCCCCCTCCCCCATCAGACCGCCCCCGGATGCATCCACACGAAGTCCCGCCGGGTAAGAGCAGGTGTGAACAGTGACGGCGGGACTCGGCTTTTTTGATGTGCCCGCTTGGCCTATCCCAGGCCGAGAATCGCCGGGGGGGGGGGCCCCGTAGAGTGGCCCCCGAGCGGTGCCGCGCCGGCACTAATGGCGCCGATTCTCCGCTATCCAGAGAATCGACGGACCTGCGTCGGGGCGTCGTCGCGCAATTCGTGCCGGGCCTGGCGATTCTACGGCCCGGCCCCAGGGTGAGAGGATCCCACCCAATAAGTTGTGGATCTAACCAGCGATCAGGATATTTTGGACCTGGTAACGTGCAAGGAGGCATTTGTTAGAGGTCAAACAGTCAAGTATCAAACATACACTATACACTAATCTTATGATTCAACTTGATTTATTCACTAAACTTGCATCAAATACACCGGCTGGGATTCTCCGAGCCCTCGCTGGGTCAGTGAATCGCCGGGGGGGGGGGGGGAAATCCTGCCACCACCGCTCCGACGCCTGGCCGTCGATTCTCCGGCGACCGGAGAATCGCACCCGCGCGGCTGCCGCGGCGCCGGTCGAGGGCCGTTGAAAGCTTAGTTCCGCCGAGTCCCGCCAGTTTGGTTCACATATGGTCCCACCCGGCGGGACCTCGGTGTTCTGGCCGCGAGGGCCGTCCTGGTGGGAGGGCCGCGGGATCCGACTCCAGGGGGGGTTCCTCCGCGGTTGCTAGGCCCGCGATCGGGGGCTACTGATCGGCGGGCGTGCTCATTCCAGGGGGGGCTATGTTCCTCTGCGCCGGGCCCCTGTCGGGTTCCGCCATGTTGCATGGAGTCCGGCGCGGAGACGGCAAACACGCGCATGCGTCCACGCGGAACCGGCCGCCACGCGCATGCGCAGACCCGTGCTGGCTGTGCAGGGCCGGCTTTCGGTGCCGGAGCAGCTCACAGCACTCCAGCACCATTTTGCCTCCTGAAATCCGGAGAATTACTGGGCCAGGAGGCCTGTTGACCCCAGGGTACACCACTCCGATGTTTACACCGGCGTCAACACTTGGCCGGGATTTTGAAGAATCCCGGCCAGCATATATTAAAATCTCATTTTATACAACTGATCACAATTCGTCTCAAGACTCACAGCTCCAGACAGAAGTAGATATTACTCCTTTGAACTGAATTGGCTAAATTCTCCTCGGAGGCCTGTTCTGTTCTCTGAACCTTCACTCGGGTTTCTGCATGCGCGAGGTTGGCCCCAGGACGTCGCTGATGCAAAATCTTCAAAGTAATTTCTTAATACTCTTCCGCTCTGTGTCATAGACAGGCAAAATTTGTGTCCTATTTTGAACTGTCGAAGGTGTCTAACCACAGATCGGTTCTTCAGATATCGGTCCAGAGATTGTGGTTAAAGGTGTCAACTCAAGTTCCACTTTGCGTTTTGCAAACTTTCCCTCTGTGCATTGCACACTCTCCCTTTGAATAGGCCATTGGTCTAAAGGTAATTGGTGAGATTCTTCGTTGGCTGACACCAAACTCACAAGACGCGATTTGGTGGGGAATAGGTTCCAAAGTTCAAGTCATGGTGGGCGCCGATTTGACGCCAAATTGCAATTCTCCGTCACATCGGCATCAGTGTCAGTGCGGTCCGGAATGCATGTACAGTAAACACCGTTTGCATGTCATTACTGGGCCCGACTCAGTATTCTCTGGGGCCTCCGCGATGCTCCACCTCCGATGGGCCTGGTTCCTGGTGGTGCGGTTCACTTGTGCTTTTGAAAACCATGAAACTGGCATCGTGCCTGCTGAGAGAGAGTGGGGGTACAGAAAGTGTCCAACATCACCATAGTTTGCTGACAGTTGTGCCACTGACGGGGGTGGTGGGCCTTCTGCCAGGGCCTGGGGGAGTAGCGGGGTTGGCCAGAAGGTGGGCTGTGGGGTCGGGGTAGATGGGCACAATTGCCCCTGCCAGCAAGGCAGCCATGCAGCTGCACATGCGTTAACAATCCACTGTGAACTTCATAGAATCAATTTACAGTGCAGAAGGAGGCCATTCAGCCCATCGAGTCTGCACCGGCCCTTGGAAAGAGCACCCTACCCAAGCCCACACCTCCATCTTATTCCCGTAATACAGTAACTCCACCCCACCTTTTTGGGCACTAAGGGCAATTTATCATGGCCAATCCTCCTAACCTGCACATCTTTGGACTGTGAGAGGAAACCAGAACACCCGGAGGAAACCCACATAGATAAGGGGAGAACGTGCAGACTCCGCACAGACAGTGACCCAAGCCTGGAATCAAACCTGGGAGCTTGGAGATGTGAATGAATCAACTGTGCTAACCACTGTGCTACCGTGCTGCCCATACGAGGGATTCCGGGGCATCCCGCTTTCAGGCTACTATTTTGAGCTATTCCCCCGCACTGCAAATCAGCCCGCCACCCCCTCCCACATCGCAAAGGAGCCCCCCAGCTCTGGATTTTCTGGGTGTGCCCTTCCTTCCCCCAAGTACAGGGGTGAGGTGACCACCCCTCCCCAGGGACTCCCTAAATAGGGAGACCCCCGACAGGGACCACAGAAATTGGGAACCCCCCCCCCCCCACAGGGACCCCCCTAAATATGTTTTTAAACCCATCAGGTCGTGGAACTGAGAGTCATTCATTCACTTTTCATATTGGGTTGTGATGGACAGCTTCCACAAAACAACTGTGAGCCTTGTTTCATTCAACTGCTTCACTCTAAGTGCTGTAACCACAGTGTTTACAAACATCAACCAGATCAATGAGTATTAGGTGCATTCTAATCAATCACACCACTTCATGTTTGAGTGGTTTTGAAGTGATGAGCAGGAAATCAACAGACAGCACTTAGCTCTCTTTGATGTGGTTAATGTGGCACTGATTTTTCATCAACAAATGTCAGGAATTTCCTTAAAGTCACCCCTACTTTGCTTTCGGAAAACACATTGTCATGCATAAACATGGGCGGAATTATGCCGGGTCAGAGAATCGCCGGCGGGCTGCGCGAATCGCGCCACGCCGCCCCGATGCCGGGATGGGGCCGGCGTGGTCGGGGTGTGCGCCAACTGTCCGGCCTGGATGGGCCGAGCGGCCGTCAACAAAAACCCGAATCCTGCAGGCGCCGTTCTAACATCCTCTGAGCCGGCGCCGGCGGGACTTCGGCATTGAAGGGTCCGGGGGCAGCCAGTGGGGGGGGGAGGGAGTGCCTGACTCCGGGGGTGGGGGGCTCCATAGAGGCCTGGCCCGCGATCCTGGTGGGGGGGCTGTGGGATTTAACTCCGGGTGGGGCCTCCACGGTGGCCAGGCCCGCGATCGGGGCCCACCGATCGTCGGGCCGGCATCGCTGTTGGGGGGGCCTCCTTTCCTCCGCGCCGGCTCCTGTAGCCCTGCACCATTTGGCGTCTGGGCCAAATGCGCATGTGTGGACCCCGCGCCGCTGGGTTCACGCAGGGATCGGCAGCTGGAGCGGCGTGGCCATGCTACCCCACTGTGGCCCGGAGAATCGGGTCTCGGAACGGGCGCCAACGTCGGAGTAAAACACTCCCGTTTTACGCCGGCGTCGGTACTTAGCCGCCCGATGGGAGAATCCCATGCACAATTTCTGCTGTAAAGTTTGGTGATCGAGAGGGATCAGCTCTGATAAAATACCCAACTATAATATTTCCCCTGCTTAAAAACAATGATTGAATATCAAAGTAATTCATTTGGGTGTTCATGACGTTCTGAGAGTGTAATAAGGTCTTATATGTGAATGTTGTTTTGTTCTTTCTTCAAATGTCAAATTGAGATTCTAGCCCTTTTCCCCAATACGCCACAAAACCAGTGTCTATTCTATCATTTAACTGGATTTTTGAATGTTTGCTTTTTAAAAAGGTCACCGATTTTAACGCTGAAAGCAAACAGATCTCTGTATAAATCAAAGGACCAGCTTTTGAAATTCAGTGTGTGGTGGCAATTTATGGTCATTCATTTTCAGAAAAATAGAACTAGTTTGTCAGTTCAAAGACTTTACTGGAAATCAGTGTGTTTTGCACAGTTTTCAAATCTATTAATTTGCTATTTAAAATCCATGCAAAAGTCTGCTTTACCCAGTGCCCCAAAATCTGATAATCTAATATGCCCTCCAGTTATGAAAAGCTAGGAGCCCGGAAGACATTTTCATAAAATTCACCCCATAATGGTTATTTTGGCATATACGGTGAAATAATAAATGCGTGATTAGAATCTTTATGTATACATATATATGAAAACATATAAGGCGCACGATCCAACGACAATGTCACGCCCGCCTTGGGACATGACACGGCCTCTTGTGGATTTACTGGGCTTGCTTCACCTTGCAAGATCTGACGAGATCTCGTGAGATGTCGTGATCTGGATCCTGACCCCAATGTTTGAATTCAGGCTCACTTGAATAGGCTCTCGCTGGAGTTACCAAAGCTATGGGATCTCAGAGACCCTGAACAAGTGCCGTTTAGCCCTGGTCTCTACCAACGTGGACCATGCATGCCGTCACTTGGGGTGGGGTCTCCCAGGCTACTGGGCGCCTGGGTGGTTGAGCTCTGGGAAGGGTGGTACCCTGGCATCCCTAATGTCACCTGGGCACACTGGTGCCACCCTGGTACTGCCAAGTTGCCCAGGTGGCACTGCCAGCCTGGAAGCAGCACTGCCAGGTTTCCAGGCTGGCAGTGCCAAGGTGTCCAGGTGGAATCATGCCTCAGCTGGGAATCAGGCCCAGGCATGTCCTGCCATTATGAGGTAGGGTGCGGGGGGCTCAATTACCCCCTTGTAGGTGAATTGGGGCACTGGGAGGGAACAGAGGCTGCCGGGGTGAGTTTAGAGATCATGGCACCACAATCTCTTCCTGCACTGATGAGCAGAGCACGTTAGTGCAGGAAATGGGACTCAGTGGGGCGTTCCTCACCAAGGCCCCGAAATGAAGCAGAGTCCTGTTTAATATTAATAATCTTTATTAGTGGCGCCTGTTTGGGTACACAGAGGGAGAATTCAGAATGTCCAATTCACCTAACAAGCACATCTTTCGGGACTTGTGGGAGGAAACCGGAGCACCCGGAGGAAACCTAAGCAGACACAGAGAGAATGTGCATACTCCACAAAGACAGTGACCCAAGCTGGGAATCGAACCTGAGTCCCTGGCGCTGTGAAGCAACAGTGCTAACTACGGTGCGACCGTGCCGGCAACGGCGGCCACTACCAGTGCCGGGAAACACCTGGCTAAATGTGCTTGGCAAGGGACTCTGTTTCATTTCCGTTAAATCACACCCATAATCTATGTTTGGCATTGGGATACAGGAAAAGCCATGCAGTATTTGTTTTCCATACATAGTTGCCCTGAAGGCATTAGGGTCAATTCCAATAGCCAAGTATTAGGCATTAATGGAGATCATGCTGTCTCGGCCTGATATCCCCACAGAATACAATCTTTGCAGCCTCATTGATAATGCTTGCTTGCTTCCACCACCAACACTATTATTCAGTTGGGTGCACTGCTCTCTGAAACTGTAAGAGAGTGAAATGAGTTAAGAACAGAATCTGCAGGGTTCAATTTTTCTAATAGATTCTTCCCTTTGCCTACAGCATGATATATTCCAGAGAAATGATGCTTAATGCTACTGGTGGAGATCAATTCCACCCCGAAAGGATAGAACTGTTCCCCACTGGTGTTAAATTGCGAGTTGGGAGGGGAAATTTCAAGATGGAAATTTCTGAACAATTCAAGTTACTCATCAATAACCTTGAGGTCTCCGATGTTATTTTTAAGGAAGACACAGAAAAGACCAATTAGACTATCAAGTCTACTACTTCTGATTTTCCCAACTTGGCTATTTAGAGCCCTCAGGGAATGTTGTACATTCGCAAAGTTAATCAAATAAAATTCCAGGCTATGTATCTATGCCAATACTCGTCAGCTCTAGATGACTGTCTGACACAGGTGATACATTGATCTTACTGACCCAGGAATTATCATGCCCCATGGAGTAATTGATTGTGTCAGTCTATCCTTTAACTTTCAGGCATCTTTCAAACCAGATATTCATCCTGGTGGAGTTAATTGGCTCAATAATAATTGCTTTCTCTATGGGCCTGTTCCTCATATCCATTACTTTATTTGACAAGGAATTTTCTAATGCCTCAATCTACCAGAAGCTTATTGTTTTTAAACCTTTCAAGTATAAGAATCTGTTTCCTTATGGAGTAACATCGTGCTCAGGTAGAGTTTAACTGTTCAATATGTTCTTCCAGGATATGTGTCCTATCTTCCGAGCGTGCTAGCTTGCGATGCACAGGAGGTATCAAAGGACACTTACAATACTGGACAATAAAAAGAACAGTTTTCTCTTTGATGTTTTTCATCCAATGTCTGACTTTCTTGCATTGCCTACTCATGATGGAAACAGTTAAATATAACTGGAAATATGGTCTGTTCCATTTACTACTAACTTCCCCTCATCACTCAAAAATATGTTAACATTGAAAAATCTCCCCAAACGACATAAAAGCGTGAGCATTGTTGGAAATCGTGTTGCTGTCTCAGCTTATTGCTTGATACTTCTCCCAGAATATGGAGCTTCTTCGCAGATTGGGATCAACTGTTTGTCATTTTTGTAAAATTCGGAACTTCAGAGAATAACCAGCCTTCGATCCATCTTCCTCTCTCTCTAATGGAGAGTCATCACATTGTTGGAAGAATGCCAGACAAAATGAACACAAAATGTCATGTTGCTTTATTATGTTGCCATCTCTCCAAACGCCCTGACTCTGCACTGAACTTCGTTTGTGCTTGCTGAGGAGAGACTTTGCTGAGTGAAGGGTGCGTGACCTCAGGCACAGGTTTCTTGATTAGTATTGTCTTTTAAGTGGCTGATAGCTTTAGATAGCCATCTAAAAAAGACTTTAATTCATGTAGCACTCTTCATGAACTAGGCTGTTCCACAGCTCATAGGTACGTTCTGAAGTGTAATAATTTTTGTGAGGTGGGATACAGGGCAAGGTAAGGAATACCAAAGGGGTTTAGAAGTACTCACAAATGTAGTCCATGGGTAACAGAGCCTGAACTTCTGACAGTTCCTACCAAATTCAAATGGCAGGACTCTGATGCAAGGCAATGCTAGTTATGATGAATTTCTAAAGCGGCAGAAGATTTTTAAACAAGTACTTTGCTTTGAGAAACTCTCATCATTTGAAATGCCGCATAGTGGGCGGCACGGTAGCACAGTGGTTAGCATTGTTGCTTCACAGCTCCAGGGTCCCAGGTTTGATTCCTGGCTTGGATCTGCACATTCTCCCTGTGTCTGTGTGGGTTTCCTACAGGTGCTCCGGTTTCCTCCCACAAGTCCCGAAAGACGTGCTGTTAGGTGAATTGGACATTCTGAATTCTCCCTCTGTGTGCCCGAACAAGTGCCGGAATTTGGCGACTGGGGAATTTTCACAGTAACAAAGGACACTTACAATACTGGACAATAAAAAGAACAGTTTTCTCTTTGATGTTTTTCATCCAATGTCTGACTTTCTTGCATTGCCTACTCATGATGGAAACAGTTAAATATAACTGGAAATATGTATTATTAATGTAAGCCTACTTGTGACAATAAAGATTTTATTATTATTACTATTTTGAAATTAGAGTACCCAATTAATTTTTTCCAATTAAGGGGCAATTTAACGTGGCCAATCCACCCACACTGCACATCCTTGCGTTGTGGGGGCGAAACCCATGTAAACACGGGGAGAATGTGCAAACTCCACACGGACAGTGACCTAGAGCCAGGATCGAACCTGGGACCTCGGCGCTGTGAGGCAGCAGTGCTAACCACTGCACCACTGTGCTGCCCACATTATTATTATTATAATCCTCAGTATTATAATGGCAGATATTTCTACATTTACTGAAAGTAGTCACACTTAATACAGATGGCTCTGCACTTACATTGTTGTGCTTATGTATCACACCATACGATTGTGTGACAATTTAGAAAAATTGAGTCTACCTTTAAGACAATGCCAGGAGAATTATGTTCATACAATAGTGATTTTCAAAGGGTAGCATGTGGCGCAGTGGATGGCACTGGGACTGCGGCGCTGAGGACCCGCGTTCGAATCCTGGCCCTGGGTCCGAATCCCGGCCCTGGGTCACTGTCCGTGTGGAGTTTACACATTCTCCCCATGTCTGCGTGCGTTTCACCCCCACAACCTAAAGATGTGCAGGTTAGGTGGACTGGCCGTGCTAAATTGCCCCTTTATTGGGAAAAATAAATAATTGGGTACTCTAAGTTTATTAAAGAAAAAGAATAGTGATTTCATCAGCAGAATAAGTAAGGGAGAAAACCTTAATTAGACGATAATGATTTCCTCATGCTCTTCAGCATCTTTTTCACAGAGTCCAATCAGGTAATCACGCATAATAAAAACAGAAGATTCTGGAAACACTCAGCAGGTCTGACAGCACCTGTGAAGAGAGAAACAGAGTTAACGTTTCAGGTCTGTGACCGAGGACTGAATATTCCTGGGGCATTGGAAACCTAATTCTAACATTGGGACGATTTGCAGGTCCTGAGCTCATACTTGTCGTCAAGGGCCCAACTTTAGTTGAATGGCTGGCAGGTTTCCAAGGTGGGAGGCCAAAGCACAGGATGACCCCTAAGGTATGTGGGTGCAGTTGAAATCAGAAAAGTGACAACGAATGTGTTTCAAAATGGAGGGGAAGCCTGTTGAAAATGAAAAATTATCGTTTTTAGGGCCTTCAGTGTGGAATGGATAACCCTCCACAGGTTGGTTATGAACTGTAGCCTTTTTATAATTGTGGCTCATTTTTGGAACGAGATGTTGATAACACTCCTGTCGGCTACATCAAGGTTGCTCCTGTGTTGCTGCTAGGCTCTGATCACAGTTGGGGCTAATCCAACACTGGGAAAAAGTCGGGCCTTAATTTTTAAAATTGTTTCATGGGATGTGGGCATGGTTGGCAAAGCCAGTATTTGTTGACCATTCATAATTGCCCTTGAGAAGATGGTGGTCAGCCGCCTTCTTGAACCACTGCAGTCCATGTAGATACACCCACAGTGCTGTTAAAATGTGAGTTCCAAGGGCAGCACGGTGGCGCAAGTAGTTAGCACAGTTGCCTCACGGCGCCGAGGTCCCAGGTTTGATACCGGTTCTGGGTCACTGTCCGTGTGGAGTTTGCACATTCTCCCAGTGTTTACGTGGGTTTCGCCCCCACAACCCAAAAGATGTGCAGGGTAGATGGATTGGCCACTCTAAATTGCCCCTTGATTGGAAAAAATGAATTGGATACTCTAAATTAAAAAAAAAAATGTGAGTTCCAGGATTCTGACCCAGTGACAATGAAGGAACAGCGATATAGTTCCAAGTTAGGATGCTGGCTGGCTCTGAGGGTAACTTGAAGGTGCTCCCATGCATCTGTTGCCTTTGTCCTTCTATATGGTAGTGTTTATGGATTAGGAAGGTGGTGTTGATAGAGCCTTGGTGAGTTGCTACAGTTCATTTAGTAAACAATAATAGAATAATCTTTATTAGTAGCACACTGCTGACACTGTGTGTCAGTGGTGGAGGGAGTGATTGTTAAAGGCAGTGAATGAGGTGCCAATCAAGTGGGCTGCTTTATCCTGAAAGGTGTCAAGCTTCTTGACTGTTGTTGGAGCTGCACTCATCCAGGAAAGTGGAAAGCAGTCCATCATACTTCTACCTTGTAGATGGTGAACAGATTTTGAATCAGGAGGTGAGTCACTCGCTGTAGAATTCCCATCCTCTGACCTTCTCTTGTAGCCACAGTATTTACATGCCTAGTCCAGTTCATTTAGCACTCAACGGTAACTACCAGGATGTTGATAGTGGGGGCTTCAGTGATGGCAATGACACCGGATGTCAAGGATTAGCTGTTATTGGAGATGGTCATTGTCACTTGCGTAGCGTGGATGTTACTTGCCACTTCTCAGCCTGAACCTGAATGTTGTCCAGGTCTTGCTGCATATGGAGGCAGACTGCATCAACACCTGAGGAGTCATGAATAGTACAGAACATCATGCACTCATCAGCGAATATCCCCACTTCCAATCCTATGAAGAAGGGAAGGTTATTGATGAAGTAGCTAAACATGGTTGGGCTGAGGACACTACAATGAGAATCTCCTGCAGTAAGATCCTGGAGAGGAGACGATTGACCTCTACTGCCTGTATCTATTTTCCATTGTGCTAGATATGATCCACTGTGGAGCAAGTTGCTGATTCCCATGGCAGTCCTCCCATGGGAACTATGCCTGGAGGGGAAACGGCATTGGGGAGTCCTGACTGTATCTGAGTTTCTCCACAGCTGCCGTAGCTCCTCCCCCACCTCTGAACCCACCTTCACCTCCTTGACTGTAGTCCCTTTAGCCATGCAGTAATGGAAACATGTCTTACATAGAACATACAGTGCAGAAGGAGGCCATTCGGCCCATCAAATCTGCACCGACCCTCACCTCCACCCTATCCCCGTAACCCAATAACCTCTCCTAACCTTTTTGGTCACGAAGGTCAATTTATCATGGCCAATCCACCTAACCTGCATGTCTTTGGACTGTGGGAGGAAACCGGAGCACCCGGAGGAAACCCACGCAGACACGGGGAGAACGTGCAGACGCCGCACAGACAGTGACCCAGCGGGGAATCGAACCTGGGACCCTGCCGCTGTGAAGCCACAGTGCTATCCACTTTTGCTACCATGCTTCCCTTAAAGTGGTGAAGACTGGTTGCTTGATATAAAAGATATAACGTGTTCAGCAATAATAGAGTCGGAAAAAAGAATGGAGGATCAGTGATGACAAAGGAAAACATTGCAATATTGGAAAGTAGGAATTTGGTTAGAGTTGAGAAACAAAATGTTTATGATTACACCACTTGGGGTATTCTAAGGGCCCCATATATCAGCGATTTCTGACTATATCTAAATTTCCCCATAGCACCCCCACAGCCCCCACTCCAGTATACAGCTTCGGCAAGTCTGACAACCCAAATGTGGCCACTAAGGGCGAGGGCTCCAGCTCAATTTTCAGGATCACCGACAAGGTGCTAAAGAATGAGACCCAGAAGCCCACAAGCTTAGAACACGACCAGAGGATGTGCACATGGTTGGCGGGACCCGCTCCACAGCACTTGCACTTGTCCCCCACTCCCGCAAAGAAAACACTCCTCCTGGACCTAGTCAGATGAGCCCGAGACACTACTTTAAGCTTTATTAAGCCAAGCCTTGCCCGCGAGGACGTGGAGTTCACCCTCCGCAGGGCCTCACTCCACACCCCATCCACCAACACCAGCCCTAATTCCTCCTCCCATTTGACCTTTAAACCCTTGTAACAATGTTGCATCTTCAGAGATAACCCTTTCATAGATACCCGAGGTACTCCCCACCTCCGACCCTGTGAGCGAAAAAACCCTCTCCATCACGAGTTTGGCGGCGCCACAGGGAATGTCGGAAAGGTCCATTTTGTAAAATTGCACACTTGCAGGTATCTGAATGACTCAGACCGCGAGAGCCCAATTTTCTCTGACAACTCCTTTAAACTTACAAACTGTCCCTCCAAGAACAGATTCCCCCATTCCTTTCAACCCTTTTCTTCCCCCCCTCCCGAATGTGACATCCAACCTCGTAGGTTCAGACATTGGGGCAGGGATTCTCTGATCCCGTGCCGGGTCGGAGAATCGGCAGGGGGGTGGCACGAATCGCGCGACGCCTCTCCAACGCCGCGGTTGCCGCGGCGCCAGTTGGGGGGCAATGAATGCAGCCCCCCCCCGGCGATTCTCCACGCTTGATGGGCCGAGTGCCCGCCGAGTTTGGCCGAGTCCCGCCGGCGTTGTTCCCGTGTGGTCCTACCCAGCGGGACCTCGGCATTCTGGTTGCGGGGGCAGTCCTGGTGGAGGGGGGGGGCCTCCACGGTTGCCAGGCCCATGATCGGGGGCTACCGATCGGCGGGCGGACTAATTCCGGGGGGGTGCTATGTTTCTCTGTAGGGCTCCGCCATGTTGCGTAGGGGCCGGCCATGGCGAGCATACCCGGACCTGTGCCGTATCGGCAGCTGGAGCTGTGTGAAGCGCTCCAGTGCCCTGCTGGCCCCCTGTGGGTTGGGGATCGCTGCTCCTAGCGGCCAGATGACGCCGTCGTAAAACACTCTGACGTTTACGAAAGCGTCAAAACTTAGCCCCATTATCGGAGAATCCCGCCCATGATTCATTCAGATCGGAGCCAGCTTCGATACCGCCTCCAATCTAAAATGCTGCCGATATTGTCACCATATCTTCAGGGTGGAGACAAACACTGGATGTGCCGAATATTCACCGGTGAGAACAGGAGTGAGGCCATCGCAAATGCCTTCAACCCAGACCCCCTACATGATTTTGACTCCATCGGGACCCCGGTACCCAAAAGTTTCCCTGCGTTCGCCGCCCAACAGGAATATATCTAGGTAACTCCAAGCCCCCTGATGTCGGTCCCTCTGAAGGACTGTCCTTCGAATCTTCACCACTTTGCTCCTCCAAATCAAGGACAAAATCAATGTCTCAACTTCCCAAATAAAGGACTTTGGAATAAAAACCAGCAAACACTGGAACAGGAACAGAAATCTTGGCAAAATATTCATCCTGATCGACTGAATCCTGGGAGACGGTAATATCCCATCTCTGTAAATCAGTCCTGACCGTGCTCAACAAGATTGTATAGTTAATTTATGGAGCTGAGCCCAATCCAGAGTCACCTGAACCCCCAGATATCTGAAGTCAGAACCCGCTAAGCAGAACGGCAACATTCCCAGATTGACTCGGGAAACACTCACTTTGAAAATGAAAATGAAAATCGCTTATTGTCACAAGTAGGCTTCAATGAAGTTCCTGTGAAAAGCCCCTAGTCGCCACATTCCGGCGCCTGTTCGGGGAAGCTGGTACGGGAATCGAACCGTGCTGCTGGCCTGCCTTGGTCTGCTTTTAAAAGCCAGCGATTTAGCCCAGTGAGCTAAACCACTTTTCTCCAAGTTCAATTTGTACCCTGAAAAAGAGCCAAAGTGCCTCTGCAGCGCCATTATATCATCCATGGTGGGGATCGGGTCTGTCACGTGCAGTGAGAGATTGTCAGCATACAGGGACACCCTATGATCCACCCTCCCCCTCCTCATTATTCCCCTCCACCCATCTGAAGCTCTCAGGGCAATGGCCAAAGGTTCTATCGTCAACAGAAACAAGAAGGGGGACATAGGGCACCCCTGTCTCCGTATCCTGTTCAACTGAAAATACCCTGAGCTCATGTTATTTGTGCAGACACTGGCCTTCTGTGCTTTATGCATTAATCATACCCAAGACACACTTTTCCAGTACCGCAAACAAATATTCCCATTCTATCCATTTGGGCGGCACGGTAGCACAGTGGTTAGTACTCTTGCTTCATAGCTCCAGGGTCCCAGGTTCGATTCCCGGCTTGGGTCACTGTCTGTGCAGAGTCTGCACGTTCTCCCTATGTCTGCGTGGGTTTCCGCCGGTGCTCCGGTTTCCTCCCACAGTCCAAAGATGTGCAGGTTAGGTGGATTGGCCATGCTAAATTGCCCTTAGTGTCCAAAAAGGTTAGGTGGGGTTACTGGGTTACGGGGATAGGGTGGCGGTGTGGGCTTAAGTAGGGTGCTCTTTCCATGGACCGGTGCAGAGTCGATGGGCTGAATGGCCTCCTTCTGCACTGTAAATTCTATGAAATCTACTCTGTCCAAAGCCTCCTCGGAATCCAGTGCAACAACTACCTCTTGTTCCGTCTCCTCCGACGGAGACAGAACCACATTTAACAACCGCAGCATGTTAGACGACAATTGCTGACCCTTCAAAAAAAGCATCGAACCCTCCCCAATAACTTGAGGGACAGATACTCCAGCCTCTATGCTAAGACCTTAGCCAATTTAATAGGGAAAGCAGGCAGTACAACTCGCACTCCACCGAGTCCTGATGCTTTTTTAAGAGAAACAAAATGGATGCTTGCATCAGCGCCTCGGGTAGGGAGCCCCATGTTACCGAGATCTCGAACATCTGCACCAGCAACAATACCAACTGTGCTGCAAACTGTATAAAATTACACCCAGGAACCAGTTGGATGCAGGACCTTAACAGTCTGCATTCGCCCAAAAGCTGTCAGGACCTCCTCCGCACCCAAAGGCTCTTCCAACTCTTTCCGCACTTCCTCCTCTATCTTGGGACAGTCCAGGCCCTTCAAATACTCCACCATACCCCACCCCTTCCCAGGCGGCTCCAACCTAGAAAATGTTCTTCTAGAACGCTTCAAACTCTCCGTTGACTTTATCTGGCTCGGACACCAGCCTGCCACCCCAGTTTCGAACCTGAATAAACTCTCGGGAGGCCACCTGCCGCCTCAACTGGCAAGCCAAGCGATAACTCGTCTTCTCCCCATTTTCATACGTAACTCGCCTCAAGTGCCATAGCTGGAACGCCGCCTTATTTGTAGACAGTAAATTAAACAGCATTTGCAGCTTCTTCCTGCTAGCCAAGATGTCTGGAGTGGGGTCACTTGAGTATCTATGTTGTACCTCCAAGACTTCATCCACCAGCATTTGGCGCTCCTCCCTTGCCTCCCTATCTATCTGCGCTTTATGCAAGATTATCTTCCCTCTCACCACTGCCTTCAGGGCCTTCCACAGACCCAAGGGTGAAACGTCCCCATTCTTATTCAACCCTATACACTCATTGATTGCCCTTGATATCCCTCCACAAACCCCATTTCTGCAAACAGCCTCACATCCAACCTCCATCCCGATCGCTGAACCGACTGTGTCTCCAATACCATACCTACCAGATGTGGAGCATGATCCAAAATAACTATCGCGGAATATTCTACTTTCTCATCCTTGGTAGCAGAGATCTTCCCATCACGAAGATGTCAATCCACGGATATACTTTATACACTGGAGAAAAAAAGGAGAATCCCCCCCGCAGTTCAGAAACTGCCATGGATCTGTTCATCCCATCTCCTTCATAAACGATAAACCGTGTCAATAACTTTGCTACCCCTGAAGGGCCCAACACCTTCGGCCTAGACTGATTGAGCATTGGAATCAAAACACAGTTCAAATTCCCCCCACCTCCGTCAAAATCTATTGGGGCGCGACCAAGTCTGGTATGGAAACCAACATCCTCTTTATAAATGCTACGTCATAAGACCATAAGACATAGGAGCAGAATTAGGCCACTCGGCCCATTGAGTCTGCTCCGCCATTCAATCATGGCTGATATTTTTCTCATCCCCATTCTCCTGCCTTCTCCCCATAACCCCTGATCCCCTTATTAATCAAGAACCTATCTATCTCGGTCTTAAAGACTCTCAGTGATCTGGCCTCCACAGCCTTCTGCGGCAAAGAGTTCCACAGATTCACCACCCTCTGGCTGAAGAAATTCCTCCTCATTTCTGTTTTAAAGGATCGTCCCTTTAGTCTGAGATGGTGTCCTCGGGTTCTAGTTTTTCCTACAAGTGGAAACATCCTCTCCACGTCCACTCTATCCAGGCCACGCAGTATCCTGGAAGTTTTAATAAGATCACCCCCTATCCTTCTAAACTCCAACGAGTACAGACCCAGAGTCCTCAAACGTTCCTCATGTGACAAGCTTTTCATTTCAGGGATCATTCTTGTGAACCTCCTCTGGACCCTTTCCAAGGCCAGCACATCCTTCGTTAGATATGGGGCCCAAAACTGCTCACAATACTCCAAATGGGGTCAGACCAGAGCCTTATACAGCCTCAGAAGTACATCCCTGGTCTTGTATTCTAGCCCTCTTGACATGAATGCTAACATTGCATTTGCCTTCTTAACTGCCGACTGAACCTGCACATTAACCTTAAGAGAATCTTGAACAAGGACTCCCAAGTCCCTTTGTGCTTCTGATTTCCTCAGCATTTACCCATTTAGAAAATAGTCTGTTCTATATGATGACAAACTTCATTTGCCAATTCTGTAATTTTATCAATGTTCTGTAATTTGTTGCAGTCCTTCTTAGTCATAGAGTCATACAGTGCAGAAAAGGCACGTCGGCCCATCGAGTCTGCACCGACAATAACTGCCTCTAATCTTGCGCTAATCCCATTTACCAGCACTAGTCCCATATCCTTGAATATGATGGTGTTTCAAGTGCTCACCCAAGTGCTTTTTAAAGGTTATAAGGTTTTCAACCACCACTACCTTCCCAGGCAGTGCATTCAAGATTCTTATCACTCTCTGAATGAACATCTTTTTCTCAGTTCCCCATGAAAACTCCTGCCCCTCACCCTAATCTATGCCCACTTATGATTGACCCCTCAAACAAGGGGAACAGCTGCTTCCTAATTACCTGTCCAAACCCCTCATAATCTTATTGCCCTCAACGCCCCTGAATTTGTTTGACATGATTTCCCCCTGACAAAGTCATGCTGACTACCACTCATCAACCCACGCCTTTCCAAGTGGAGATTAATTCTCTCCTTTAGATTCTCCAATAGTTTCCCTACCTCTGACAAGAGACTCAACGGTGTATAATTCACTAGTTCATCTCTATCACCCTCCTTGAAAAGTGGAACAACATTAGCTGTTCTCCAGTCCTCTGGCACTTGCCCTGTGTAAGAAGTCTTACAACACCAGATTAAAGTCCAACAGGTTTATTTGAAATCACAAGCTCTCGGAGCGCTGCTCCTTCATCCGGTGAAGTGATGAAGGAGCAGTGCTCCGAAAGCTTATGATTTCAAATAAATCTGTTGGATTTTAACCTTGTGTTGTGAGACTCCTTACTGTGCTCATCCCAGTCCAGTGCCGGCATCTCCACATCATGACTTCCCCTGTGGCCAAAGAGGAATTAAAAACTTGCATCAGAGCCCCTGCAATTTCCTGCCTCGCCTCCCACAGTAGCCTGGGATGGAACTCAACTGGGCTTGGGTGTCTTTTTTAAGCCTGTCAAAGCCTCCAATAATTCCTCAATTCCTATGTAAAATTGCTTGTGGTAATACCAGGTATTGCAGTACCTGAGAGGTGGATGCCCATTGGCTAGACCTAGGAGTCTACCATTGGCTAACGTACATAGCTCCGCCCTGAGAGGTGGGGTATAAGAACCAATGCCGTACCAGCAGCCTTCACTTTCTGTATCGAAGCTGCTGGGTACAGTTCTAGCTGATTAAAGCCGATTAGTATGACTCCTTGTCTCACGAGTAATTGATTGTACATCAATTTAATCAGCTATTACTTCTGAAAGGATGGACCTCCGCATCAAGCCGTAGTGCCTTCAGCTCAGTCCCCACGCAGACAACTCTGCTGCTATTTTCAAGCACTGGCTGGCGTGTTTTAAGAGCTTCGTCGACACGGCCGCTGACACCCCCACGGAAAGGCAGAAAATGCACCTTCTACGCTCCCGGGGCAACCCTGCAATCTACCCTCTGATCGAGGAGGCGGAGAATTATGCTGCAGCTATCGAGCTGCTAGAAGGACATCACATCCATCCTCTGAACCAGGTCTATGCCCGTCACCTGCTGGCAACGAGAAGGCAGAGCCCTGAAGAAACACTGGAAGACTTCGACCGGGCTCTACTAGTGCTGAGCCGGAACTGTGGCTGCCCAGCAGTCATGGGGAACGAGCACATGGAACTTTTAATTTGTGACGCTTTCGTGGCAGGTATGTCTTCCCCTGACATCCGCAGAAGGCTCCTTGAAATGGACACACTGGGCCTCACTGAGGCACGGGCCCTGACAGGGTCCATGGACGTTGCGTACAAAAATGCACTGGCTTTTGCTCCCGGACGCACGCCGCCCCCTGGGCTGCGTGGCACCCCGTCGCTGCAGCCCCCCAGACTTTCCCGCTAACCCCGCAGGCCTGCGCCGCTAGACGGCCCGTTTTCACCGCCGTCCAACGCTACTTCTTCTGCGGCCAAGCGAATCATCCCCGCGCGCGCTGCCCGGCCCGCACCGCCACCTGCAAAGTGTGCGGCAAAAAAGGCCATTATGTCGTGGTCTGCCAGGGCCGCGCCGTGGCAGCGGTCGCCAGCGACTATCAGCGGCCTTTGTTTCATGTCCTGGCCGTCCAAGGCCCACCACCGCCCTTCTGTCCCAGGCAACGTGCAACCCACGGGCGCGGCCATTTTGCCCCCGGCCACCACGCTGGATGGGTGGGCGCCGCCATTTTGTCCCTCGCCGACGCCATCTTCTGCATCCCCGGACTCCATGTGCGACCCGTGGCTGACGCCATCTTGGATGGGGCCTCAAGCCCCAGCACTGGCGACTCCATGCTGCCTGACCAGAACTCCCCCTTGCTGCAGCTGGCCTTCGTTACCCTGGACCAGAGTCGGCCCCGGACGCAAGCGAAAACCACCACAACGATCGCCATCAACGGCCACGTGACGTCGTGTCTGATCAACTCCGGGAGCATGGAAAGCTTTGTCCACCATGACACAGTAAGGCGCTGTTCTCTTGTCACCCATCCTGTAAACCAACGGATCTCCCTGGTCTCCGGGTCACACGCAGTGGAGATAAAGGGGTTCTGCCTAGCGAACCTCACTGCCCAAGGCAGGGAATTCCGCAATTTCCGCCTGTACGTTCTGCCGCACCTCTGCGCAGCCACCCTTCTTGGGCTGGATTTCCAGTGCCACCTACAAAGCATGACCTTTAAATTTGGCGGCCCTATACCCCCCCTTACTGTCTGTGGCCTCGCGACCCTTAAGGCCGACCCGCCATCCCTGTTTGCGAACCTCACCCCGGATTGCAAACCCGTCGCCACCAGGAGCAGACGGTACAGTGCCCAGGACCGGACCTTCATCAGTTCCGAGGTCCAAAGGCTGCTGAAGGAAGGGGTCATCGAAGCAAGCAACAGCCCCTGGAGAGCTCAAGTAGTGGTGGTAAAGACCGGGGAGGAACATAGGATGGTCATCGACAATAGCCAGACCATCAACCGGTTTAGGCAGCTAGACGCGTACCCTCTCACCCGTATAGCCGACCTGGTAAACAGGATTGCGCAATACAAGGTTTTCTCCACGGTGGATCGCAAGTCTGCCTACCACCAGCTACCCCTCCGTCATGGGGACTGCCAGTACACTGCCTTCAAAGCAGATGGGCGGCTCTATCACTTTTTAAGGGTTCCCTTCGGTGTCATGAACGGGGTCTCGGTCTTCCAGCGTGAGATGGACCGAATGGTTGACCGGTACGGCTTACGCGCAACGTTCCCGTATCTTGATAACGTCACCATCTGCGGCCATGACCAGCAGGGCCACAACACCAACCTCCGAAAATTTCTCTAGACCGCGAATATCCTTAATCTGACCTACAATAAGGATAAATGCGTGTTCAGCACCAACCATCACGCCATCCTAGGCTACGTAGTGCGAAATGGAGTCATAGGACCCGACCCTGAACGCATGCGCCCCCTCATGGAGTTCGCCCTCCCTCACTGCCCCAAGGCCCTAACGCGCTGCCTCGGCTTCTTTAGCTATTATGCACAATGGGTCCCTAATTACGCAGACAAGGCTCGACCCCTGATCCAGTCCACAACCTTCCCCCTGTCGACGGAGGCCTGCCAGGCCTTCTGCCGCATCAAAGCGGACATCGCAAAAGCCACGATGCACGCCATCGACGAGTCCCTCCCCTTCCAGGTCGAGAGCGACGCGTCAGACGTAGCTCTGGCGGCCACCCTCAACCAAGCGGGCAGGCCCGTGGCTTTCTTCTCCCGCACTCTTCATGCTTCCGAAATTTGCCACTCCTCGGTCAAAAAGGAGGCCCAGGCCATGGTAGAAGCTGTACGACACTGGAGGCATTATCTGGCTGGCAGGAGATTCACTCTCCTCACGGACCAACGGTCGGTGGCCTTCATGTTCGATAATGCACAGCGGGGCAAGATTAAGAACGACAAGATCTTGCGGTGGAGGATCGAATTCTCCATCTACAATTACGAGATCTTGTACCGTCCCGGGAAGCTGAACGAGCCTCCTGATGCCCTGTCCCGCGGCACTTGTGCCACCGCACAAGTGGACCGCCTCCGAGCCCTCCACGAGGACCTCTGCCACCCGGGGGTGAAACGCGAGTAAGGTTGTTTCACGGGAGTGATGGTAAACTAGATGAGGAAGCCTGTGAAGCACTACTCCGGTGGTTTGGCGGGAATGATGAGGTGATTACAAGAGACGCCCAGTCTGCGCAGAACACTGAGAAGTGTGAAAGCTCTGAGATGGCGCACGCAGAGATGGAAAGTGAGATGCAGTAGTAGACACCTCGGAGGAAAACGTCTCAGCTGCGAACAAATTAATCACTGAAGATATAATTCCCATTCTGGAGAAACTGGCTCCAGATGGGTCATCTCAGCTCCATGAAATTATTCTGGCAGTAGACTCCCAATTGCTCGAGGCTACCCCACTGCAAGATGAGTTTGAGGAAACGATGGCTGCATCAATTGGCAGTTCCACGATGACGGATGATACGTAGTACAAGACGAGAATGAGCCAGCAGTTGGTTCTTCAGGAAAAGATGACTTATGGGTTGTACTTTCAAGTGACGAAGAGCCATCACTTGGGGCTCAAACACAGAATGTAGGGACAGCACCCAATGTTGGGGATGTGGGTCCAATCCAGATACCAGAGTGCAAGGCTCTGCAGCCAGCCATTGAAGGTGTAGACTTGACCACGACCGGCCAGTCCCTCAGAAGCATGCCAGCATGAGATGTCTCAGCAGATGATCCACAAACCACTGCTCCCCGGGTGCAGGCTGGCGGCAAGATGGGTGCCACCAAAGCCAAGCGAAAAGAGAGGAGCAGCCACAAAATCAGTCACAAAATCGCTCTCAAAACAAAAAAGAGGACGAGAAGGAGAATGGAAGATATAATAATAATAATCACTTATTGTCACAAGTAGGCTTCAATGAAGTTACTGTGAAAAGCCCCTAGTCGCCACATTCCGGCACCTGTTCGGGGAGGCTGGTACGGGAATTGAACCCGCGCTGTTGGCCTTGGTCTGCTTTCAAAGCCAGCTATTTAGCCCACTGTGCTAAACCAGCCCCGATTGGGAGTCCCATCGATGACACCAAGCAAAACAACAGTCTCACTGATGACACCAAGCAAGAACACATCAGCAATGTGGCCGAAAGGACAGAGAATACAAGTAAATGGTCCAAAGCAGGTAACGGGCAAACTAACAACTGAAGTCTGGAGGCATTAATTAGGTAAAGAGCAATGTAATTGGTTGGTGAGAAATGACGCAGCAGCAAAAAGCCTCGCGTAAAGACGCAACAGAATCTGGTGATGCCAGAGAATACATAACGATGCAGCAGCAAAAAGCATTGTGTAAAGATACGAAAGAAGCTGATGACGCAGAAGCTGGTGAAGCAGGCATGGCCAGCAAGGACACTGGTCTTTAGGACGCATCCTGGAGGCTGAGCCAAAAGGCTGAGGCACAAAAGACCGGCGCAGAAACCCGTTTTCCAGAAAGCTGACAAGAGCCTGGATGATCAGGGGGGTGATCCTATCGGAGATGCACAATGAGCTGAGCATAGGGGACACAGTTAGCAGGCATATCATATTAATTGATGCATGTACGTATGCTACATGTGTTAAATAACAATACCAATCATGTTTTTTGTATAAATGTTAACATCTCCAAAGAAAGGGGGAATGTGGTGATATGTCTGTGAATAATATTGTATATAGTTAGCAATGCAAGCTCCAACCAGCTGGTGGTGTCAGAGATCGTTCATGTGACTGTTTTTCTCTCAGTGGGTGTCCATATTCTGGATAAATCTGTCCAAACATGTGGTATTATTATATATGCCAGTAAAGTAAGGGTTAATAAATGTACACAGAGAGCCACTAGTGGAAGCTAGTCTCGGTAGTATAGAAGAGCAAGAGAGTAGTTGATTATGTTACTGAGTTAGATGTAGGTGACTTTAGTGATACAGTTTACGTGTGATCAATCAACTGTTTGTTTCTCAGGGATAAGTGTCAAATCCAGTTAGTAGTGTTTAATAAAATAGTTTTGTTGGGTTACAAGACTCGTTGTTCTCACATCAAAGCCATCCAGATAGAGCAAGGCAGAAACAACACAAAACATTCCTCCCCTTTCACTCTCTCAAACTCACACTCCAGTTCAAGGTTTCCCAGCCAGAGAGATTTGAGATGGATACATTTCCTGCAAGCATGTTTGCTCGAGTTATCGCCATTCAGACACACAGCTTGCTCTACCATATTTTTGACAAGCCTAAAATATTTGTTCGATGATTATTTGTAGTTATGTTAAGTAGTTTATCTAGTTGAGTTAAAATTAATAATTAAATAGAATTAATACAGTTCAGGTCCTAGTTTGAACTATTGCCCTAGTCTATAGAAAACTGAAACTTTAAAACTCATCAACCAATTACCTAGCTGCTTACCTAATTAATGCCTCCAGACTTCAGTTGTTAGCTTGCCCTCTACCTGCTTTGGATCATTCCCTTGTTTTGTAAGCGACCAGAGTAGTATCTCCTCCCTCACTGCACTGGACATACAAGACAAGGGAATACACAATGAATGGTAGGATGCGAAGTGCAGAAGACCAGAGGGTCCTTGGGTTGCATGTCCAAAGATCCCTGAAGATACCAGGACAGGTAGATAAGTTGGTTAAGGTAGCACGGTGGTGCAGTGGTAGCACTGCAGTCTCACGGCACGAGGTCCCAGGTTCGATCCCGGCTCTGGGTCACTGTCCGTGTGGAGTTTGCACATCCTCCCCGTGTTTGCGTGGGTTACGCCCCCACAACCCAAAGATGTGCAGGTTAGGTGGATTGGCCACGCTAAATTGCCCCTTAATTGGAAAAAATGAATTGGGTACTCTAAATTTATTTTAAAAAAAGATAAGTTGGTTAAGAAGGTGTATGGGATTTTGTTATCTGAGGCATAGAATATAAGAGCAGGTGGTGTGCAGTTCTGGTCACCACACTGTAGGAAGGATGTGATTGCACTAGAAAGTGTGCAGTGGTGATTCATCAGTGTGTTTCCTGGGCTGGAGCATCTCAGCTGTGGAGAGAGGTTGGTTAGGGTAGGTTTGTTTTCCTTAGTGCAGAGACTGAAGAGTGACCTGATTTAGGTGTGCAGAATTATGAGGGACAAAGGTAGGGTAGATAGGAAGAAACGTTTCCCTTTAGTAAAGGAGTCAACAACCAAGCGGCATAGATTTCAGGTAAGGGGCAGGAGATTTAGAGGGGATTTGAAGAAAAATCGTTTTCCTCCCGAGGGTAATGGGAATCTGGAACTCACTTCCTGAAAGGGCAATAGAGGCGGGAACCTTCACAACATTCAAGAAGCATTTAGATGAGCACTTGAAAGGTCAGAGCATACAAGGCTACGGACCAAATGCTGGAAAATGGGATTAGAATAGGTAGGTGCTTGATGGCCGACGCAGACACGGTGAGCTGAAGGGCTGTGCTGTAAAACTCCATGACTCTGAATTCTCTGAGGTCAGTAAGTATTCTGTCAAAACAGAAGTCCCTTGAGCTGGATATCATGTAACATGGTGTCCAGAATTGTATGTGGTACTCTAGCTGCAGTCTAACATGTGTTTTATTTTTAACTGCTTTAGCATAATCTTGCTGCTCTTATAATCTTGGCCTCAGCCTGTGCAGGAAAATATCCCCCATACCTTCCTGACCACTTTATCTACTTGTCCTGCTGCCTGTCCAAGGATCTGTGGACAAGCACTCCAAGCTCCCTCTGTTCCTTTACATTTTTCAGAATCCTAGCATTTATTACACATTCTTCCCCAAATGCATTGCATCACATTTGACCTGATTGAACTCTATTGTCCATTTTCTGCCCACCTGATCTGTCTGTTCATCTCTTCCTGAAGTCTGTAGCTCTCTTCATCGCGATCAATCAATTTTCTTGTCCACTGTGTGGTGATATGCCTGTTAATAGTACTGACCATTTGATCATGGTGGGGGCAGGGATCGCTCCAGCTTTCCACTATTTTGCTTTCTGTTTTCCTTCTGCAGCCTATTAAAACATCCCCTTTTAGTTTTGGTTGAGATAAAATAACCAAACACTTAATGGGGTTTGAGCCCCCCTTGTCTCTGTGTCCTTCTCATTGTCTCAGAGAGTTTGTGCATTAAAAGCTTCTTCAGAATGCTTTGAAAATTGATGTTGAGTGTTTTGGGTTTTTAACTATTAGCACAAAGCATTACGATCTCTTAGACATAGTGGATATTAAATAATTATTAAAATCTCTGTTCCTTTTTAAAATGTTTGTTGTGCTCAATGCAGCGGGCCAGGCCACCGTGGGGGCACCCCCGGGGTCAGATCGCCCCGCGCCCCCTCCAGGACCCCGGAGCCCGCCCACGCCGCCTGGTCCCGCCGGTAAATACCAGCTTTGATTTACGCCGGCGGGACAGGCAATTTCTGGGTGGGACTTCGGCCCATCCGGGCCGGAGAATTGAGCGGGGGGTCCCGCCAACCGGCGCGGCCCGATTCCCGCCCCCGCCCAATCTCCGGTACCGGAGACTTCGGCGGGGGCGGGATTCACGGCGGCCAACGGCCATTCTCCGACCTGGCGGGGGGTCGGAGGTTGACGCCCCAGAAGTGGAAAAGAAAATCAAGTGCTGTTTCAACTGTCTTAAGATGAAAAACCCCTTACTTTCACCTCCAGAACATTGGCCACCTCTCCCGCTATCTCAGCCCAGCAGCCACAGTAGCAACAGTAACTTGCAGATAGATAGCAGTTGTACTGTAAAAAATGCACACAATGTACTCCGAGTCCATTATCCACCATCATGTGTAGCTCACGAGCACCATTACTGACCAAGCTGGCTGAATCCCAAAGTGAGTAACTGCTGGACTGGCCTGCGGCAGGTGGTGAGAGAACCAAATGAGGGATTAAAACTACTTGTACATGTCCTTGCCAGACTTATAATAATAATAATAATCTTTATTGTCACAAGGAGGCTTACATTAACACTGCAATGAAGTTACTGTGAAAATCCCCTAGTCGCCACATTCCGACACCTGCTAGGGTACACGGGGGGAGAATTCAGAATGTCCAAATCACCTAAAAGCCCACGTCTTTCGGGACTTGTGGCAGGAAATCGGAGCACCCGGAGGAAACCCGTCTAATTGTCCTCAATGCATTTGTTCAGTTTTGTTTCCAATTAAGGGGCAATTTTTTTTTAGCTTAGCCTGCACATCTTTGGGTTGTGGGGGTGAGACCCATACAGGCATGGAGAGAATATGCAAACTCCACACGGACAGTGACCAGATGCCAGGATCAAACCCGGGTCGTCTGTGCCGTGAGGCTGCTGTGCTAACCACTGTGCCATGTGCTGCTCTACATGCATCTGTTCGTGACAGTTTTGGTGGGAGTGACCATTGCGTAGTCCGATGTCAGAAGAGCAACCTCTGGTTCTATACCTCTCCCTCATGTTCTGTGCTTACCTCTGCTGCGAGAGGGAGAATAATCCTCTCTATTGAACGGATGGATGGAAGGCATTTTGATTTCACTGTCCGACTTCTATCCTTCTCAGTCAGGAACAGTGGGCGAGATTCTCCGACCCCCCGCCGGGTCGGAGAATCGCCGGGGGCTGGCGTAAATCCCGCCCCCGCTGGTCGTCGAATTCTCCGGCACCGGATATTCGGCGGGGGCGGGAATCGCGCCGCACCAGTTGGCAGGCCCCCCCACCCCCCGCCGATTCTCCGACCCGGATGGGCCGAAGTCCCGCTGCTAGAATGCCTGTCCCGCCGGCGTGGATTAAACCACCTCTCTTACCGGCAGGACAAGGCGGTGCGGGTGGGCTCCGGGGTCCTGGGGGGGTCGCGGGGCGATCTGGCCCCAGGGGGTGCCCCCACGGTGGCCTGGCCCGCGATTGGGGCCCACCGATCCGCGGTCGGGCCTGTGCCGTGGGGGCACTCTTTTCCTTCCGCCTTCGCCACGGTCTCCACCATGGCGGAGGCGGAAGAGACTCCCTCCACTGCGCATGCGTGGGAAACTGTCAGCGGCCGCTGACGCTCCCGCGAATGCGCCGCCCGGCAATGTCATTTCCGCGCCAGCTGGCGGGGCACCAAAGGCCTTTCCCGCCAGCTGGCAGGGCGGAAATCAGTTTAGCGCGGGCCTAGCCCCTCAAGGTTAGGGCTCGGCCGGTCAAGATGCGGAGGATTCCGCACCTTTGGGGCGGCGCAATGCCGGACTGATTTGCGCCATTTTTGGCGCCGGTCGGTAGACATCGCGCCGATTACGGAGAATTTCGCCCAGTATCTCCCTGTGGGCCCTAACAGCCTCCAGCATCATATCCAGGGATGCATCACTAAAGCCTCACCTTGTGTTTAACTCCCAGCTCCAGAATCAATCAATTTCATGTTTAGAAAGTTCTCTTAAATACTGAGTTGAAATTGACTCAGGCAGGGTGTCATCACGTCTGCTCATTTAATTGGTCGTGAAATCCAAAAATAGTACCTTAATGCAGTGGTTGGTTAAAAAAGCTGCCGACAAATGCACAGCACTTAGTTGTGGGGTTCCTGGGTGATTCTGGAACCCCACACCATCCCCTACAGTTACTGTCAGCATGCCCGCAAATTAATATCCAGCTGATGATTTCTGAATCCATGCTGGATATTACTTATGGCATTTGTGCCCTGCAAGTGAACATTGATGATATCCCATATTATACTGTCAAGCATTTTTCACACTCCAAGTGTCAGACTAATTGGCCTGTAATTTCTAGGTTAATGTCTTGTTCAGTGTTTCAACATCAGAATAACATTTCCAATCCTCCGGTGCTCAAGTATAACACCTGTATTTGAAATGAAATGACATGAAATGAAAATCGCTTATTGTCGCAAGTAGGCTTCAAATGAAGTTACTGTGAAAAGCTGCGAGTATTTATGGCACACCCTGAAACTTCTCCCCGAAACACATCGGGTGCGATTCTCCACTCCCACGCCGGTTGGGAGAATCGCCTGGGCCGCCAAAATGTCCCAGGACGCCGGTCTGACGTCCTCCCGCGATTCTCCCAAGCGGCGGGAACGGGCCGGTCGGGTTTCGCGGGCCGCAGGCCGGAGAATCACCGGAGACACCCAAAATGGCGATTCTCCGGCACCCCCGCTATTCTCAGGCCCGGATGGGCCGTGTGGCCAGGCCAAAACGGCGGGTTCCCCCCGGCGCCGTCCACACCTGGTCGCTGCAGTCGTGAGCGGTGCGTGAACGCTGGGGGAGGGCGGCCTGCGGGGGGGGCGAGGGGGGATCCTGCACCAGGGGGGTACCTCAGATGTGGGGTGGCCCTCGATCGATGCCCACCGATCGTTGGGCCGTCCTCTCTGAAGGAGGACCTCCTTCCTTCCGCGGCCCCGCAAGATCCGTCAGACATCTTCTTGCGGGGCGGACTTAGAGAGGACGGCAACCACGCATGCACGGGTTGGCGCTGGCCAACCCGCGCATGCGCGGATGACGCCCGTTATGCGGCGCCGGCCGCGTCATCTATGCGGCGCCGCTTTTACGCGGGCGACAAGGCCTGGCGCGTGTAGATGACGCGGCCCCGATTCTGGCCCATTGTCAGGGCCTGAATCGGTCAGGACCGGGGCCGTTCCGCGCCGTCGTGAACCTCAACGGCGTTCACGACGGCGCGGCCACTTCAGCGCGGGAGTGGAGAATCCCGCCCATCATCTTTTTCTCTTCATTGAAGTCATACGGCCAGATTTTCATGGAGTCGGGGATACCCATTGAGGCACAATCAATTTGACTAAAGACGAAAGTTGAATCCAAACTGAGGCTTTATTGCTATCAGATGTGAGGCCTCACACAGCAGCTGGCGAAATGGCTGCAAGCAGGAGGACACGCATATTTATACCCCACCTCCTGGGCGGAACCAGAAGGGAGGGGCCACAGGAGAACCTGTAGTGCAGGTTCTACCGGAGATCCTCTAATATAGGTACAACAGTGGTTTACCACTTTCACCCCCTATTAAAATTGAGTCCGGCGGGGGTGGTGGATAACTATATACAGTAATGATTTTAATATTTACAAAGCAAAACAAATGTCCATTGACGTCTGGTGGACCGGTCAGAGGTTCAGCCGGTGTCAGGTCCCTGAGGGAGACAGTATCCTGGCAGCCGTCGGGAATGACACGTAGGCGTACTGGGGATTTGCGTGGAGCAAGTGTACCCTGTCCACCAACGGGTCCACCTTGTGGAGTCAGATATGTTTATGGAGAAGCACGGTTTCCGGAGCTGTGAGCCAAATCGGGAACGACACCCCGGATGTGGACTTCCTGGGGAATGCAAAAAGACGTTCATGCGGTGTATTGTTAGTGGCAGTGCAGAGTAACGAGTGAATGGAATGTAGTGCATCAGGGAGGACAACTTGCCAGCGGGAGGCCGGGAGATTTCTGGACCATCGGGCCAGCTGTACGGCCCTCCATACCGTCCCATTCTCCCTTTCTACCTGTCCGTTTCCCCAGGGGTTGTAGCTCATCGTTCTGCTGGAGGCGATACCCCTGCTGAGCAGGAACTGATGCAGCTCATCACTCATGAATGAGGATCCCCTGTCACTGTGGATGTAGGCGGGGAAACCAAACAGATAAGATCGAATTGAGGGCTATAATGACGGTGGCAGACGTCATGTTGGGGCAAGGGATGGCGAAGGGGAACCGGGGGTATTCGTCGATCACACTGAGGAAATATGTGTGACGATCGGTGGAGGGGAGGGGGCCTTTGAAGTCCACGCTGAGGCGTTCAAAGGGGCGGGAGACCTTCACCAGGCGTGCGCGGTCCGGCCGGTAGAAGTGCGGCTTGCACTCCGCACAGACTTGGCAGTCCCTGGTGATTGTCCTTACTTCCTCGACGGAGTAGGGCTAATTTTTTGCCTTAATGAAGTGGTACAACCGTGTGACTCCTGGTGACAAAGGCTGTGGAGCAGGGTCCGGAGTCGGTCTACCTGTGCGCTGGCACATGTACCTCGGGATAGGGCGCCTGGGAGCTCGTTGAGTTTGCCAGGGCGATACATAATCTCGTAATTGTATTATTTTTCATCTATAGCGTGCATTGTGGCCTTGGCAATATCAGCTCTGATCCCGGCGAAGGCCTGTTGGGCCTCGGCCATCAGGGGAAAGTGGGTGGACTGTATGAGTGGGCGGGCCTTGTCCACATAGTTTGGGACCCACTGAGCGTAATATGAAAAGAACCCCAGGCAGCGATTGAGGGCCTTGGGGCAGTGGGGGAGGGAGAGCTCCATGAGGGGGCGCATGCGGTCGGGGTCGGGCCCCAGAACTCCATTCTAGACCACATAGCCGAGGATGGCTAAGCGGTTCGTGCTAAACACGCACTTCTCTATGTTGTAAGTGAGGTTTAGGAGAGTAGCGGTGTGGAGAAATTTAGCGAGGTTGGCGTTGTGGTCCTGCTGATCATGGCCGCAGATGGTGACATTGTATAGGTACGGAAACGTGGCCCGCAATCCATACCGGTCGACCATTCGGTCCATCTCCTTTTGGAAGACCACGACCCCGTTAGTGACACTGAAGGGGACCCTAAGGAAGTTGTATAGGCGGCCTTCTGCCTCGAAGGCAGTGCATGGACGGTCCGATTTACGAATGGGGAGCTGGTGGTAGGCGGATTTCAGGTCTACCGTTGCGAAGACCCGGTACTGTGCAATCTGGTAAACCATGTCAGATATGCATGGGAGGGGGTACGCGTCGAGCTGCGTGTACCGGTTGATGGTCTGGCTGTAGTCCACGACCATTCGGTGTTTCTCCCCAGTTTTAACTACTACCAATTGAGCTCTCCAGGGGCTGTTGCTGGCCTCGATGATGCCTTCCCGAAGCAGTCGCTGGACTTCGGACCTGATGA
This sequence comes from Scyliorhinus torazame, assembly GCF_047496885.1. Taxonomy (NCBI): domain Eukaryota; kingdom Metazoa; phylum Chordata; class Chondrichthyes; order Carcharhiniformes; family Scyliorhinidae; genus Scyliorhinus; species Scyliorhinus torazame. Next base: position 293,179,083 of record NC_092709.1, on the reverse strand, counting down.
AGGTCTTGTCCTGGGTGCAGTACCGTCTGCTCCTGGTGGCGACGGGTTTGTAATCTGGAGTTAGATTGGCAAAGAGGGAAGGTGGGTCGACCTTTAGGGTCGCGTGGCTGCATACAGTAAGGGGTGGTAAGGGTCCGCCGAATTTCAGGGTTAGGCTCTGGAGGTTACACTGGAAATCCAGGCCGAGGATAAGTGCAGCGCAGAGGTTAGGGAGAACGTAGAGGCGGAAGCTATGGAATTCTACGCCCTGGACCGTGAGCGTGACTGTACAGTACCCGCGGATCGCTACGCAATGGGATCCGGAGGCCAGGGAGATTTTTTGATTGGCGGTGTGTATCATGAGGGAGCAGCGCCTTACCGTATCCGGGTGTACGAAGCTTTCGGTGCTCCCGGAGTCCAGCAGGCACGAGGTTACATGGCCGTCGACTTTCACGCTGGTGGATGCATTGGTCAGGTTATGCGGGCGAGACAGGTCAAGTGACATGGAGGCGAGCCTTGGTTGGTCGTCGGATAAGGGGCGGCTGTTGAGTTCAGGTCCTGGAACGCTGGTGGTGCCCATGTGCTGAGGGTTAGACAAGATGGCGGCGCCCGAAGATCTTGCGGGTTACAAATGGAACGCCCATGGAACGTACGTTGCGGGGGTGGGGCAAGATGGCGGCGGCCATGAAATGCATGTGTTGCGTGGAGGGGAAGATGGCGGTGCCCACTGGTCACACGAGGTCTGGGGGGGAGGAGGAGATGGCGGCGTCCATTGTCCGTGACTGGGGGGGTGGGGGCGATCGTGGCTACTGAGCGGGCCTGGCACACAGCAGCGAAGTGGCCCTTCTTCCCGCAGGCTTTACAAAGGGCAACGCGGGCCAGGCAGCGTTGGCGGGGGTGCTTTTGCTGGCCGTAAAAATAGCATCGGGGGCCCCCGGGGTTCACTGGCTGGCGTGTAGCGCAGGCGTATTGGATGAGCAGCGCCCCCGCTGTGGCGGCTGTCCGTGGCGTCCACGAAGTGTAGGAGGGGTGGGCCGCGCGGTTGGGGGCGTAGGACTGGATGTTGCGCAGGGCGACCGTCATGGAGAGCGCTAGCGTTTTAGTCTCTGCGAGGTCGCGCAGGAGCCGCTGGCGAATGATATCTGCCCCAATTCCAGTCACAAAAGCGTCCCTCATAAGGAGGTCTGAGTGTTCCTTAGCTGTAACGTCCTGGCAGTCACAGTCCCAGACTAGTGGGATTAGGGCCCTCCTGAAGTCTTCTATGGACTCACCAGGTAGTTGAGAGCGAGTGGCGAGCGCGTGCCTGACGAAGAGCATGTTTGTCTTCTGCTCGTAGTTGTCCTTGAGTCGAGTCATGGCTTCAGCGTAGTTCGGCGCATCCTAGATTAGTGGGAAGACTTTGAAGCTCAGCCTGGAATATAAGATCTGAATCTTCTGAGCCTCCAGAACAGGGGTTGGTGCCGTGTTGATATACGCTTCGAAGCAAGCTAGCCAGTGCTGGAAGTCCTTTCTGGCGTCGCTTGAGTGTTGATCCAGCTGCAGGCGATCTGATTTAATACGGAGGTCCATCCTTCGAAACTGATACCAATAAATTGAGGCACGATCAATTTGACTAAAGACGAAAGTTGAATCCAAACTGAGGCTTTATTGCTATCAGATGTGTGGCCTCACACCACAAGCTGGTGAAATTAATGAAATGAAAATCCCTTATTGTCACAAGTAGGCTTCAATGAAGTTACTGTGAAAAGCCCCTATTCGCCACATTCCGGCGCCTGTTCAGGGAGGCTGGTACGGGAATTGAACCGTGCTGCTGGCCTGCCTTGGTCTGCTTTCAAAGCCAGCGATTTAGTCCTGTGCTAAACAGCCCCAGCTGCGATGAAATGGCTGCGAGCAGGAGGACATACATATTTATACCCTGCCTCCTGGGCGGAGCCAGCAGGCAGGGGCCACAGGTGAACCTGTAGTGGAGGTTCTACCGTACATCCTCTAATATAGGTACAACAGTGGTTTACCACACCCATTGAGGGACCAGCTGCTTACTCCATGAGGGACCGGAGATGGGGCTGTAACATTGCTACACTACAGCCACTTGCCTGTTCAGCATCAGTCCTTATCTAACATGGCCCGTTAAAGATGCCGTTGAGATTCCTTGACCGCTCAGGAGTAGCATTCCGGTACTCACATGCAAGGCTTGTCAAGGATAGTTATTATTTGCTGCATGCTGTGTAATACAGCAAAATGGAGGGGAATTTGCACTGAGGTGTCTGAAGCCAGTGAAAACCCACATCAACAGACGAAAACTGAGAAGGAGAGTCACAATGGAAGACATTCTGAGCGGTGGGCCCGGTTAATGATGTTCAGATCTGATTAGGATGCCATTGTCACCAGGCACCTCTTAATACAGAGACAATTCATCTAAGAGGTTTTGAAAATCTCATTGCAATCCAGCAGCAAGATCATGGTGAGTCATTGCCACAAATAGCGCTCATTAACATTGATGCAACACATCTTCCAGGAGATGCCCACCCCAAGAAGATAGAATGCCAACAGCAATGTTTGCCACACAATATCATCAGCTGGCTGACTCTCACACCATCATCCCCCTTCAGTTCACATTGTCCTTGAGATGCCCTTTAAAAAGGCCTGCAATTCATTGTTGGATCCTGCTAATTAACCGGACATTACTTCACCTTGTATCCAGCCAAAGCCTGTCTATCATGTCAAGGGTGCACATGTGCAGTGTGAGTTGAGGATCAGAACCTGCATATATGAATGCAAGGCCAATAACAATGCAATGATTTGACGCTGTGCAGGAACGGCCACACGTGTGTTTGCCACGCCACCTACTTCCTTCCATAGTCACCACTCACCGCTTATGCAAAGTGACACCAGTGTGTGACATCTACATAATTCAGTGCTGTAACTCACCAAGGTTCATTGTCAACCAAACAGCCACTACCACCTTGGACAAGGTTTTTCAAACTGCGGGTCGGGTCGCTGGTTGGTGTCGTGAGGGTTGCGGAGCGATCGATCGCAGCATTCCTGCGGTGGTCCTGATCGTGGGAGACCCCGTGCGAGCACGGATTGTCACTGGTCTCTGCAAATGTGGACCAGGTGTACCAGCACATTGCAGGGGCAGGGACTCTCCCTGGCGATCGGCCACTGGGTGTTCGGGATCTGGGCAGGGGGGTACCCTGGGACCTCCCAATACCACCTAGGCACCCTGGCACTGCCACACTGGTAGTGCCATCCTGGCAGCCCTTCCAACACCTGGCAAGGCCGCTGGCATGGTGTCTGACTGACAGTGTCCGGGTGCCATTTTGCACCCGTTGGGGATCTAGCCTGGGGGTGCCCTACCCTTATGGGGTGGGGTGTGGGGGGCTCGATGACCCCCTTATAGGTGAGTTGGGGCTTTGGGGGGATGCAGAGGCCATGGTGGTGGATCTAGAGAGTGGGGTGCCATTTTAAAATGGTGTCCTGATCTCTTTGGGACTAAGTGCAACCTTGACGGGGGCTTCCTCACCGCGGCCCTGGAATGAAGTAGAGTCCCTTTTGATAGCAGGGTCTTTCTCAGCACTGCAAGTGCTGGTAAACACCCGGCTAAACGGTCTCGATATGGGACTCTGTTTCATTTCTGTTAAATCGCACCCTCTGTTGCTGTACCTGACCTGTGACAGCACATTAAAGACATACCAAAAGTTGATGAAGCTGTCAGCATTCTGGAGTAGCATCCACAAGGAGCATCCAGTGCTGACGAAAACATGCATTATGTTGCTATTGCCCTTCATGACAACATACATGTGTGAGGTTGGATTTCTGTTTTCCTAAAGATGAAGATGGCACAAAGGAGCTGGACGAACTCTGCACCTGATATGCACATGCACTCTCCCCCTGTGAACTTGATTGGAATGAGATTGTGAGGACCAAGTAGGCTCCCCTTTTGCATTAAAGGTAAGTGAACATGATGTATGTCGTGAGGGTCGGTCGGCGAGGATCCTGAAGGTCAGCCGGGTGGCAAAAGTGTGTCCCGGGAAAGAAGGTTTGAAAAACACTGACCTAGAAGGGCAAAGGCTTCAATTGACTAGGCGCTCCCACATATGCAAGCTTCCCTCAATGAAACATAACCTCCTGATCTGTGGAGCCGCCAGTGTGCCATCACTATGGAACACTCAAATGCGCGTCTCTGTCATCCACACACCACTATGGGTAGAGCTACACCAGATGGACTGTAATACTAAGAGATGGGCTACTGGTTGCAGTATCCATTGCCACAGCTAAGAAGTTACTGCTTTTTGTTTACCCGGTAATTGTAGCTATTATCCCACAATAACAGACCAGCACAGCCATTATCCCGGGAGGGGTTGAGACAGGCTGCTCACCTCATTGAGCAGTATGGTGGCTGGCTTGTCATGAAAGGAACTCTTGGGGACCTACATGAGACTAGGGAGTCTGAATTTGTGCAGGGGCAGCCAGTGTCACTGGAGCATGTACTTTCGATGAGAGCTCTGGTATGAGACCAGGGCATGTTGTCTGCAAACAAAAGGAATATGTTCCAGCCTTGTAACTTTTTTTAATGACATGGGAACTGGGAAAGCAAACCACGTTGCTTTCTCAATGACAACGCCTCTGCCAGTCAGAATGAACTTGCCAACCAATCAGCAACCTTTTCTCCTATAGTATACATTGCTGTGATTGTTTAAAATTTGCCATTCTGGTGTTTGTCCTGATGAGAGTAAGATGAAAAACTTCGGCAACATGTCTCTTTTCAACAATATTTCAATTCTGTGCTACCAAGCGACTGTTTATATCGCTATTTTTTTTAACTTTACCGTTTAATGCATATAATCGTCTCAAAATGCATTACCCCACATTTCTCTGCATTAAACTTCAAAAGACACCTATCCGCCTAATGTATTAACATACCATATTGATGCGGGTTGGAAATATAATTCTTTAATTGTGGAGAAGGCGCGTTTTGGGGCAATCAGAGAAATTTGTAACTTTGTAACTAGCCATGCTGATGCCTAAATATATATTTTTTTAATTTTTCCATGAAAGGGAAAAATTAGCGTGACCAATCCACCTACACTGCACATCTTTTGGGTTGCGGAGGTGAGACCCATGCAGACACAGGGAGAATGTGCAAACTCCATACGGACAGTGATCCGTGGCCGGGATCGAACCCGGGTCCTCGGCGCCGTGAGGCAGCAGTGCTAACCACTACGACACCATGCCTCCCGCTGATACCTAAATATTCTTGCAGCTGACAGAGTGTGCCTGAAATGGAAAGGGTTTCATTCTCATCACCAGCACATTGAAGTGATTCGAGAGGCTTAAATAAAATAAAAGCAAAGGAAAAAATAATTATTTTACCTAAAAGCCCCAGCAGGGTTTCTGTTCATATACATCAACATGTATTGGCCTGACTGCCTTTTTGGTTGTATTCATATTGCTCCCACTAGGGTTAAATCACGTGAAGTGACTTCTACTATTGACGCATGTTGTCGGCTGATGCCTCGCTTAAAAGGAAATAAATTGTTATCAGCAGCATTAGGCTGTAGTTCCTGCTCAACCAATCCTTCCACTCTGCTGCAGGTACTGTCACTTGACAAAGCTTTTATTTTGCTCCCTTCAGCCCCACATAGTAAATTGATTAAAAAGGGATAAGCAGCAAAATGTGAGAGAGAACCTGTTTTTTATTCATCGCAGGTTACCCTCGTCATGGATGAAAAGTCATGGTTTTGCTGTCAGCATTATGGAAAATCTCGGCACTTACTCAGACAAAACAGAACAAGCTCCTTTGCAATGGTTCATTTTGAAAACCAAATTCTAAAACCTGTATTATTTTTTTCTCCCCTCCCAATCGCCAATTCCAGAAGGTTATGCATAGAGGGTTAGAGGAAAAGGGGTGGGTGGTGTTTCAAAGAACATAGAACATTACAGCGCAGGACAGGCCCTTCGGCCCTCGATGTTGCGCCGACCTGAGAAACCACTCTAAAGCCCATCTACACTATTCCCTTATTGTCCATATGTCGATCCAATGACCATTTGAATGTCCTTAGTGTTGGCGAGTCCACTACTGTTGCAGGCAGGGCATTCCACACCTTTACTACTCTCTGAGTAAAGAACCTACCTCTGACATCTGTCCTATATCTATCTCCCCTCAATTTAAAGCTATGACCCCTTGTGCTGGACATCACCATCCGAGGAAAAAGGCTCTCACTGTCCACCCTATCTAATCCTCTGATCATCTTGTATGCCTCAATCAAGTCACCTCTTAACCTTCTTCTCTCTAACGAAAACAGCTTCAAGTCCCTCAGCCTTTCCTCATAAGATCTTCCCTCCATACCAGGCAACATTTCGGTAAATCTCCTCTGCACCCTTTCCAATGCTTCCACATCCTTCCTATAATGCGGCGACCAGAATTGCACGCAATACTCCAAATGAGGCCGCACCAGAGGTTTGTACAGCTGCAACATGACCTCATGGCTCCGAAACTCAATCCCGCTACCAATAAAAGCTAACACACAGTACGCGTTCTTAACAACCCTCTCAACCTGGGTGCAACTTTCAGAGATCTATGTACATGGACACCGACATCTCTGCTCATCCACACTGCCAAGAATCTTACCATTAGCCCAATACTCTGTCTTCCTGTTATTCCTTCCAAAATGAATCACCTCACACTTTTCTGCATTAAACTCCATTTGCCACCTCTCAGCCCAGCGCTGCAGCTTATCTATGTCCCTCTGTAACTTGTAACATCCTTCCGCACTGTCCACAACTCCACCGACTTTAGTGTCATCTGCAAATGTACTCACCCATCCTTCTACGCCCTCCTCCAGGTCATTTATAAAAATGACAAAAAGCAGTGGCCCTAAAACAGATCCTTGTGGTACACCACTAGTAACTGGACTCCAGTCTGAACATTTCCCATCAACCACCACCCGTTGTCTTCTTCCTGCGAGCCAATTTCTGATCCAAACTGCTAAATCACCCTGAATCCCATGCCTCCGTATTTTCTGAAGTCGCCTATCATGGGGAACCTTATCAAACGCTTTACTGAAACCCATATACACCACATCAACTGCTTTACCCTCATCCACCTGTTTGGTCACCTTCTCAAAGAGCTCAATAAGGTTTGTGAGGCACGACCTACCCTTCACAAAACCGTGTTGACTATCTCTAATCAAATTATTCCTTTCCAGATGATTATACATCCTATCTCTTATAAACCTTTCCAAGATTTTGCCCACAACAGAAGTAAGGCTCACTAGTCTATAGTTACTGGGGTTGTCTCTACTCCCCTTCTTGAACAAGGGGACAACATTTGCTATCCCCCAGTCTTCTGGCACTATTCCTGTAGACAAAGATGACTTAAAGATCAAAGCCAAAGGCTCAGCAATCTCCTCCCTAGCTTCCCAGAGAATCCTAGGATAAATCCCACCTGGCCCAGGGGACATATCTATTTTCACACTTTCCAGAATTGCTAACACCTCCTTCTTATGAACCTCAAGCCCTTCTAGTCTAGTAGCCTGAATCTCAGTATTCTCCTCGACAACATTGTCTTTTTCCTGTGTGAATACTGACGAAAAATATTCATTTATCACCTCTCCCACCTCCTCGGACTCCAAGCACAACTTCCCACTACTGTCCTTGACTGGCTCTACTCTTACCCTCATTATTCATTTATTCCTGACATATCTATAGAAAGCTTTAGGGTTATCCTTGATCCTACCTGTCAAAAACTTCTCATGTCCCTTCCTGGCTCTTCTTAGCTCTCTCTTTAGGTCCTTCCTAGCTAACTTGTAACTCTCAAGCGCACTAACTGAACTGTCATGTCTCATCTTTACATAAGCCTCTTTCTTCCTCTTGACAAGTGTTTCGACTGCTTTAGTAAACCATGGATCCCTTGCTCGACCACTTCCTCCCTGCCTGACAGGTACATATTTATCAAGGACACGCAGTAGCTGTTCCTTGAACAAGCTCCACATTTCCATTGTGCCCATCCCCTGCAGTTTTCCTCTCCATCCGATGCATCCTATGTCTTGCCTCATCACATCATAATTGCCTTTCCCCCAGACATAACTCTTGCCCTGCGGTATATACCTATCCCTTTCCATCACTAAAGTAAGCATAATCGAATTGTGGTCACTTTCACCAAAGTGCTCACCTACCTCCAAATCTAACACCTGTCCTGGTTCATTACCCAGTACCAAATCCAATATGGCCTCGCCTCTCATTGGCCTATCTACATACTGTGTCAGGAAACCCTCCTGCACACATTGGACAAAAATGGACCCATCTAATGTACTCGAACTATAGAGCTTCCCGTCAACATTTGGAAAGTTAACGTCCCCCATAACAACAACCCTGTTGCTTTTGCTTGCTCCTATCCAGAATTATCTTTGCAATCATTTCCTCTACATCTCTGGAACTTTTCGGAGGGCTATAGAAAACCCCTAACAGGGTGACCTCTCCTTTCCTGTTTCTAACCTCAGCCCATACTACCTCAGTAGACGAGTCCTCATCAAACGTCCTTTCTGCCACTGTAATACTGTCCTTGACTAACAATGCCACCCCTACCCCTCTTTTACCACCTTCCCTGCACTTACTGAAATATCTAAACCCCGGCACCTGCAACAACCATTCCTGTCCCTGCTCTATCCATGTCTCCAAAATGGCCACAACATCGAAGTCCCAGGTACCAACCCATGCTGCAAGTTCACCCACCTTATTCCGGATGCTCCTGGCATTGAAGAAGACATACTTTAAACCACCTTCCTGCCTGCCGGTACACTCCTGCAACTTTGAAACCTTACTCATGACCTCACTACTCTCAACCTCCTGTATACTGGAGCTCCAATTCAGTTTCCCAAGCCCCTGCTGAACTAGTTTAAACCCTCCTGAAGAGCATTGGCAAATCCCCCCCCCCCCCCCCCCAGGATATTGGTACCCCTCTGGTCCAGGTGCAGACCATCCCGTTTGTAGAGGTCCCACTGACTCCAGAATGAGCCCCAATTATCCAGAAATCTGATACGCTCCCTCCTGCACCATCCCTGTAGCCACATGTTCAACTCCTCTCTCTCCCTATTCCTCATCTCGCTATCACGTGGCACGGGTAACAACCCAGAGATAATAACTCTGTTTTTCCTAGACCTAAGTTTCCACCCTAGCTCCCTGAATTCCTGCCTTACATCCGTATCCCTTTTCCTACCTATGTCGTTGGTACTTATGTGGACCACGACTTGGGGCGGCTCCACCTCCCCCTTAAGGATCCCGAAAACACGATCCGAGACATCACGGACCCTGGCACCTGGGAGGCAAGACACCAACCGCGAGTCTCTCTCGTTCCCACAGAAACTCCTATCTATCCCCCTAACTATGGAGTCTCCAATGAATAATGCTCTACTCCTCTTCCCCTTCCCTTCTGTGCCAGAGACCTGTACCCCATGGCTTACCCCTGGTAAGTCTCCCCGCCAACAGTATCCAAAGCGGTTTACTTGTTACTAAGGGGAACGACTACAGGGGATCCCTGTACTGACTGCTTCCTCCCAGCCCCTCTCACCGTCACCCATCTATCTTTATTTTTCGGAGTAACTACATCCCTGAAGCTTCAATCTATGACCACTTCTGCCTCCCGAATGATCCGAAGTTCATCCAGCTCCAGTTTCCTAACACGGTTTCTGAGGAGCTGGAGATGGGTGCACTTCCCACAGATGAAATCAGCAGGGACACCGTTGGCGTCCCTCACCTCAAACATTCTGCAGGAGGAACATTGCACTACCTTCCCTGCCAACCCTCTAGATAAAAAAAGAAAAAGAAAGAAAGAGCTTACCTGTTATTCACTCCCCTTCTCAGCAAGCACTCACTCAGCAACCTCTGCGCCCCGCACAATAACACCTGAGGGAAAATAAAAGAAAAACTACTTACCAGTCACCAGCCAATCCCTTACCTGCAGGCTGTGATGTCACGGTTCAACTTCTTTCTCCTTCTACCTGCCCTCGAGCCTTCCACTTGATCTTTACTGGTGTTGTTTTTTGGGGGGTTAGAGGAGGGGGTAGGGAGGGAAACACTGAAGAAGTGCTTCGGGTTTAATGTCATTTGACGACAGCTCCTCCACAAACCACCTTCAAGTTAGGGTGAGCACAACGGCGTATGCAAATTTCCCCCGCAACAGCCAATCAGCAGCTCTGCTCTACTGCCCTCTGCTGGATGCTTGTCTTCACTTGAACAGCTAGGGTCTCTTGCTCGGGTACACCTTCAAGTTAGGGTGAGCACAACGGCGTTTTCAAATTTCCCCCGCAACAGCCAATCAGCAGCTCCGCTCTACTGTCCTCTGCTGGATGTTGGTCTTCACTTGAACAGCTAGGGTCTCTTGTTCAGGTACACCTTCAAGTTAGGGTGAGCACAACGGCGTATGCAAATTTCCCCCGCAACAGCCGATCAGCAGCTCTGCTCTACTGCCCTCTGCTGGAAGCTTAAGCACCATTATAGATTTGTTGAGCTGAATGACGGGTTTCTGTGCAATACATTCTGTATGCTCAGGTTTTAGGTTGCTATCGTACATAGAGCTCAGCCACAACATAAGAACCTACGTAATGGGAGCAGGGGCAGTCCATATTGCCCAACAAGCCTGTTCATGACTCAAGATTAAGGCTGATTTTATCTCAATGTTAACTCCACTTTCCATTATTTCCCACAATCCTTGACTCTCCTGAAGTTCAAAAATCTGAATATATTCAAGATTGGGGTAGTTCATTACTCAGCGCTCACAGCTCCCTTGGATAGAGAACTCCAAAGATTCAAGCCCTCTGAGAGAAAACATTTCATCTCACCTTCATCTTAAATGGGTGACCCCATATTCTGAAATATTCCCCGAGTTCTAGATTCCCCTAAGGGAGAATATGTTCTTCGCATCCACCCTGTTGCTCCCTGTCAAATTTGCAAATGCTTCAAAAACATTGCTTCTCATTCTTCTGAACTCTGACCTCATAAACTTAAAAGTATCTTTTTCAGATTGAAAACACTAGCCTTAGACCCACACTTTTCCCCTTTAAACTTAATATGAAATTGTATTAGTTTATGATTACTGTCACCGAAAGGGTAATTTACCATGAGGCTATCAATTAATCCTGGCTCATTGCTCATTACCACGTCTAAATGGGACTATTTCATAGAACAGTATTTCTAGAGTGAACCAGGGAGCAAGCTATCTTTGCCAATCTTATTTGCCCAATTTACATATGAATTAAGATAACTGTGATTATTATGGTTATTCTGAGATCCCCATTCATTTCTTCTTGTATACTCTGTCCTACAGTATAACTATTGTTTGGGGCCTACAATCTGAACCCATAAATGGCCTCTCAGCTTTCCTATTTCTAATCTGTACCCAAACAGATTCCACACCTTGCTCTTTCGAGTTAAATTAATCTCTCATTACTGTTCAAATAACATCCTTAATGAACAGAGCTCCTCCTTCATCTTTTTTTCATTTGCTGCCTTTTCAAAATGTCAATATTCAGGTTTGAGTCATGGTCACCCTGCAACCATGGCCGGGATTCTCTAACCCCGCACCGGGTCGGAAAATCCCTGTACGAGAATCGCGCCACGCCGCCCCGGCTTGCCGATTCTCCGGTGCAGATTTTCAGGCTCCCGCGGGATTTCCGCCGTGCCGGTTGGGGGCCGTTGAAAGCACCTCCCCCTCGGCGATTCTCCGGGCCTCGACGGGCCGAGCGCTCGCCGAGTTCAGCCGAGTCCCGCCGGCGTGGGTTACGTATGGTCCCACACGGCGGGACCTCGGAGCTCTGTCTGCGGGGCCGGCCTAGTAGTGAGGGTGGGGAATCCGACCCCGGAGGGGGCCTCCACGATGGCCTGGCCCGCGATCGGGGCCTACCGATGGGCGGGCGGGCTATTTCCGTGGGGGCTTATGTTCCTCCGTGCTGGGGTCCTGTAGGGCTCCGCCATATTGCCCGGGTCCGGCGCGGAGATGGGAACCCACGCGCATGTGCGAACACGCACCCGCCGTAGCGCGCATTCGCGAACTCGCGCCAGCCGTGGCGCACATGCGTGAACTCCGCCGGCCGTGGCGCGCCGGCTTTTGGTTGCCGGAGCTGCGGAGACCACTCCGGTGCCATACTAGTCCCTAGGAAGGGGTGGATAGCTGCCAGGTGAGGCCCGTTGATGCCGGAGTGGCTTGCGCCACTTTTTACGCCGCGTCAGAACTTGGCCGCAGGATTGGAGAATCCCGGCCCATGTCTCTGTGATGGTTGTCAGGTCATACATATTTATTTATATCTGTGCTAACAATACATCTGTTTTATTAAGAATGCTATGCGCATTCTGATATAGAGACTTTAATGCCGTCTTTTTATCATTATTTCAAATCTTGGCCTGGTCTGGTTGTGCACTTCTAAGGTTGTTTGTTCTGTCCCTTCCTGCCATATTGAAATTGGTTCGGTATTTGGACAAGGCAACATTTATGGCGTTATAATCCTCCTTACTGTACTTGGGCTCAGCGAGGAAATCAGCCACATCCCACTGCTGATCGCAATATCTGGCCATTGGGTGAGGAAGATCTGCTTTGAACGTGATGCTCCCCTATGATTAAATACCTTGGCAGCTTAGCAACTTAGTCTGCTGTTGTGCATTAGTCAAGCACTGGAAAACTGCTGTCACCCTCAGAATTTACCCTAGCATAAGACAAGGACTAAAAACACTGCCAGATGACAATTCCCACCATATAAGATGTGTGTGTGAGTGTTTTAAACAAATACTGTTAATGTTGTGTTATTTTCATTTTAGTTTCAGACAAGTATTTTACATAAGAGGACTAGCATAAATGTGAATGTAGAGTATATTTGCACCAAAGAATCTTCTGGAGGCTGAAGCTGCACTGAAATAGTATTAGCTCAGTCATTTTATAATTATAACCTTTATTATTGTCACAAGTAGGCTTACATTAACACTGCAATGAAGTTGTTGTGAGAATGAATTAACTCTGTGTTACTGGCCACATTATAGTCCTGGTGCGAGAACTGGCTGGTATTCAGAAGCAGTTTGCTTCTAAATGTCATGTGTTAAAGCTTCAGCATCTGTTTGGCTTAAACCAAAAGTAATTGGAAAATATCAAATGATTATGCAACTTCTTCCAGGTGCAATAGAGAAGCATTATCTTGTTTGATTCCTTATGTCACACTCCAATTAATATAGACTTGAAATGTATCAAAACCCCACATTGAAGCTTTTTATGATCATCCTTCTCATCCCCCCTGAGACTACTATAGTTCTATGCTGAACAAAACAAATGTTCCCAATATATCTGTAGCACAGTAAAAGAGCACATTAAGTATTTCACACAGGCAGTGATGATCAAGGATATTGTGAAGCTCTCTGGGACATTTTCACAGCTGTATTTACTATCAGTCTATCTGACCATTCTGAGCCAGTAATGAATTCATTTATTGATTTTTGTACTCCAATTTTCATCTCCTCTCCAGAGGTCCTGTCTCATGGTTAGAGCAGGTTTTGCAGTCAGCAGCCCCCCACTGGTACCAAATGAAGATGAACTGAATGATTGATAATTTCTTCATCCTTTTCTTCATTCTCCAAATAATAGGAAAAGATAACACCCCATTTTGGGAAAATTACAGGTTATGCCATTGAATGTGCCAGTCAAAGCTCTAGCACAATCAAATCTTTAAAACAAAATACTTGAGAGTCACACCAAACACAAAGCTACTCATTTTTCCACTCAGTCACCATTAGCAAAGTGTATAAAATTATGGGGAGCGTAACTGTGTGAATAGGAAGGAACTTTAGTGGAGGGATCAAAAACCAAGGGGCATAGAGTGAAGCTTAATGGTTCAGAGAGGTTTGTGGTGCTAATTCTAGGACGGTTGGTGTAGTGTTCACAAAGATCACAAATAGCTTTTATATTGAACAAAGCTATAGGTTTAATTACACTATTTAATTGGATTCGACACTTACTCCAATATAATAAAAAGTTGATAATGAACATACAATCTACACTCATCTACTACTAATCTCCACAATAATACAATAACTATGATCTGCTCTCACTCACACTATCTTTCCTACAGTCTGTCTTCTAGTTTACTCCTCAACCTCTCACCCACAAGGCTTAGCATTGATGCCTTATATAGTTCTACATCTAGCTCCCTCTAGTGATTGATTTGAACATAACATTAACCCTTACAGTTCTGTACATTTATGATAATATCACAGGGTTGAGGGGAAAAAGAAATTCTCCAAGAGGGTGGTTGGAATCTGGAACTCACTGTCTGAAAGGGTGGTAGAGGCCCTCATAACATTTAAGAAGCATTTACATGAGCACTTTAATTGCCATAGTTTACAAGGATACAGGCCAAATACTGGACAATGGGATTAGAGTAGATAGGTGCTTGATGGCTGGTGTGGACATGATGGGCTGAGGGGCCTCCTTCCGTGCTGTAAAAACTATATGACTCTTAAGGTGAAACCAGGAAACATCCCCGATAGCACCTTGGAAGGCTGAGTAATTGGAGCTGTGGGCAACCTCATAACCTCAATCTTGATTTCCAGCACCAACAATTAATCTCTAATTTCTATCAGAATTTACATCAATTAAATATTTTAGCCTTAACGGGCAGGCCACATTGATGATAACTTTTGCTTTGCAGTAGAATGACAGTTGACATTGAGCAATAACAAGAAGCCTATGCTATTGGCTCCACTGCCGGTTAAATGGCACGTCTGCTTTCCATTTATATTGAAGTCAATTGGAACAAAAACATGGAACAGTATTTAATGGGTGGCCCAGCCAATATTGCATATTTTATACTACTGCCCAATGTCAAAATGAGCTCCTTGTACACTGCAAATAAAACTCTCCCAAGGACCTTTGGCCACTTCCTACAACCAATCTACATGCTGTCCCTCTGCGACATCATTCGAAAGCATGAAATTAGGTTCCACATTAATGCAGACCACCCAGCTTCATCTTCCACTGAACTGATTTGTCATGCAGATTGTCCAGCATCCAGTATTCTACGTGTAGAAATCTCCGCCTATGATTGAGAATAATGAAGCCATTGGGCAGGACTTTCCAGTCCGCTACAGTCAACAGACATTTGGCTGGTTCTCCAAATTTTACCATCACGCTCGCATCGATTCCTGCTGTTTGTGGAATGGGAAAATCCTGGCTATTGTCTTTGGTCCAAACACAAACTCTATCCCAATTTGTCACTGTATCTCATGCAAATCGGTCATATGGTTGGCTGACGAGGGAAAATAAACGAGGGAATATGCTGCTCCAGCAACGGGTGAACACTCTGCTGCAGCATTGGGGAACACACTTCTGCAGCAAAGACGGAACACTCTGCTGCAGCATTGGGGAACACACTTCTGCAGCAAAGACGGAACACTCTGCTGCAGCATTGGGGAACACACTTCTGCAGCAAAGATGGAACACTCTGCTGCAGCGACGAGGGAAATGCAAAGATTGATACTGGTGCAAGAATGAGTGTCTTTTGGAGTTTGCGAATGAGGGATAATTCTGAGACTGAACAGAAAGAACTTTAATCTGAACTTGGTCCAGGAATCAGACATAATTCTCTTATCAATATAGTTTGGCTTGTTAGTTATATCAAGTAACCTCAAGAGATCTCCCTTTACTTTAGAAAGTCAGTAGAAATAAAAGAAAGAAAGAACTTGAATTCACCTTTTATGGCTGCCCTACATGCTTTACAGAAAATGTAATACTTTGTAAGAGCAACCAATTTACACAGAACATGGTTCCCAAAACAGCAATGAGATAAATGTCAGGTGCTCTATTTTCATGAAGAATAAATATTGGCCACTATATCAATACCCATGTCTTCTTTTACATCCACTGGAGGGAGCAGACGGAACTTGAGTTTAACTACCTCATTTGAGAGAAAGCATCTCCAACAATACTGCAGTCCCTCATGACTGCAATGAAGTGTTGACCTAGGTTATATGTACTCAAGTCTTTGGATTAGGGCTTGAACCCACAACCACATGATTCAAAGACAATAGCGCTACCACAAAGCCATGGCTGACAACTTAAAATAAACAATTTGGTGGACTGTGGCTTAAAATGTAGCTTGATAAACAGATGTATTAAACAGTGATTGGATGAGACAAAAAATTCACACCATATAAGGTGCAGGTTTTATGTTCTCTCTTTGAACTAACAATTACATCTCTTCCAAACAGCAATTTAAATGAAGTTCTTCAATATCAATACACAAAGCAAAATAGTGAATGCTGGAAATCCAAAATAAAAACAGAAAATGCTGCAATTCTCAGGAGGTCTGGCGTCATCTGTAGAGAGAGAAATAAAGTTAATGGGCGGAATTTTACCCAAATCTGGCAGAGTCTCAGGTTCAGGTTGACAACCGGTGTATATCACTCCGGATGCACAGCTGAGTTTTCACTCCAGATTTTCTGGCACTCAATACACAGAAAGTCTGGGGGAGTCGTTTACGCCGACACTCTGCAAGGCGGGGCCTGATAAGCAATTTTAAGGCCAGCTCCACAGAGATCAGGGGGTCATCTTTAAAGGGTACCCCTACCTGCGCTAAAAATAAACTCCCCCTATCCACCGCCCAGGAAAACAGAGGACACCCAGCCCCCACAAGTGACCCTACACTGCAAGTATCATGGACAGTCAATTTGCGGTGTTAGGCCTTATAATTATGTTCACATTTATTGTGATATATGCTAATCAGTCTTGTGCCCTTTCTGGGCTTGAATCTGATCGCATCTTTGGAGGGGAGCAGGGACAATCTGAAACTGAAATCTCGTTGAAACAAATCTCGTTTTTGGCCTCTCTTGAGATTTAGTGACCATTTAGTGGCCAGAGTCAGTGGGAAAAAGGATCAGTGGGGAATAGAGGAGCAGATATGTAGACAATTTACTGAGGTGTGTAAGAATAATAGGATAATTATACTCGGGGATTTCAACATCCCCAACATAAATTGGGATAGTCATAATGTAAAGGATTTAGAGGGAATTTCTTGAAATGTATCAATAGGTAGAAGGCCCAACAAGAGATGGAGGAGTGCTGGATCTGGTTCTGAGGAATTAAGTCAGACAAGTGTTCAATGTGGCAGTGGGGAGCATTTTAGTGATCGCGACCACAACACGGTATGGTGCAGTCTTGTTATGGACGTAGAAAACGATGACATGCAAAAGACGGTTTTGGAATGGGGAACAGCAGATTTTACTAAAATGAGGTAGGATCTGGACAAATTTGACTCGGAACAGCGTTTTGCAGGAAAATCTACAGTGGTGCAGTGGAGAGCATTCAGAAAGGAAATGGGGAGCGTACAGGTCTAGCACATTGCTGATAGGGGAAATTGTAGGAGCAATAAGTTCAGGGAACTTTGGATGTCTTGGACAATCCAGGACTGGAGAAGGAGGAAGAGAAAGGGGTTTAGCAAGCCCAAAGGGAAAAATTCAACTGCGGGCCTTGAGGAATATAAGAAGTGCAAGAGGGAACTTAAGAAAGCAATTAGAAGAGCAAAATGGGGCATGAAAAAGGATTGTAAATAAGATTATGGAGAACCCCAAGTTATTCTACAAATATATTAAGGGGAAGAGGGTAACCAGGGAAAGGGTAGGGCCTGTTAGAGACGAAGGGGGTAATCTGTGTGCCAAGCGGCAAGTCATTGCAAGGGTGTTAAATGAATATTTCTGAATGGTCTTCACTTTTTTTGAAAAATATTTTATTCCTGACATACACAACATGAACAGAATTCACATTTGCACTGAGTGCTGAATTTGGTGCTTTTTGAGTGCTATAGTAAGAGTTTGGTGACCGAGGGAGTTAGGTGAGGAGGGAGTAAGGTGCTCCTTTCATTTTGTTTCCAACATTTCCGCAAAGAGTGCGAAGAGAGCCAGGAGTTTACAGAAAGTGTAGCTGACTGGGAGCAGAGTCGGAGGGCGGAGATCTAGTTAGTCCACAGGGCAGCTATATTCTGTCAGGTAAGAAGGGATGGAGGCTAGGCCAGTTGCATGCTCCTCCAGTAGGATGTGGGTGGTGAGGGATACCACTGGTTTCCCCGCTGACTATACCTGCGGGAAGTGCACCCAACTTCAGCTCCTCAAAGACCGTGTTAGGGAACTGGAGCTGAAGCTGGATGAACTTCGGATCATCCGGGAGGCAGAGGGGGTGATTGAGAAGAGTTACAAGGAGGTAACCACACCCAAGGTACAGGACAAGAATAGCTGGGTTACAGTCAGGGGGAAAAAAACAAACAGGCAGACAGTGCAGGGATCCCTCGTGGCCGTTCCCCTTCAAAACAAGTATACCATTGTGGATGCTGTTGGGGGGGATGACCTACCGGGGGAAGGCCCTAGCGGCCAGGTCTCTGGCACTGAGTCTGGCTCTGGGGCTCAGAAGGGAAGGGGGGAGAATAGAAAAGCAATAGTTGTAGGAGATTCAATGGTTAGGGGAATAGATAGGAGATTCTGTGGTCGCGAGCGAGACTCCCGGAAGGTATGTTGCCTCCCGGGTGCCAGGGCCAGGGATGTCTCGGATCGTATTCAGGATCCTTAAGGGGGAGGGGGAGCAGCCAGAAGTCGTGGTGCACATTGGTACCGACATAGGTAGGAAATGGGGTGTGGAGGTAATAAACAAGTTTAGGGAGTTAGGCTGGAAGTTAAAAGCCAGGACAGACAGAGTTGTCATCTCTGGTTTGTTGCCGGTGCCACGTGATAGCGAGGCTAGGAATAGGGAGAGAGTGCAGTTGAACACGTGGCTGCAGGAATGGTGTAGGAGGGAGGGCTTCAGGTATTTGGATAATTGGAGCGCATTCTGGGGAAGGTGGGACCTGTACAAGCAGGAGGGGTTGCATCTGAACCAGAGGGGCACCAATATCCTGGGAGGGAGGTTTTCTAGTACTCTTCGGGAGGGTTTAAACTAATTTGGCAGGGGAATGGGAACCGGATTTGTAGTCCAGCAACTAAGGTAGCTGATATTCAGGACGCCAAAGCATGTAGTGAGGCAGTGGGGAAGGGAACACTGACAAAGGAGAGTACTTGCAGGCACGGAGATGGGTTGAAGTGTGTATACTTCAACGCAAGAAGCATCAGGAATAAGGTGGGTGAACTTAAGGCATGGATCGGTACTTGGGACTACGATGTGGTGGCCATCACGGAAACTTGGATAGAAGAGGGGCAGAAATGGTTGTTGGAGGTCCCTGGTTATAGATGTTTCAATAAGATTAGGGAGGGTGGTAAAAGAGGTGGGGGGGGGGGTGGCATTATTAATTAGAGATAGTATAACAGCTGCAGAAAGGCAGTTCGAGGAGTATCACCCTATTGAGGTAGTATGGGTTGAAGTCAGAAATAGGAAAGGAGCAGTCACCTTGTTAGGAGTTTTCTATAGGCCCCCCAATAGTAGCAGAGATGTGGAGGAACAGATTGGGAAATAGATTTTGGAAAGGTGCAGAAGTCATAGGGTAGTAGTCATGGGCAACTTTAACTTCCCAAATATTGAGTGGAAACGTTTTAGATCAAATAGTTTGGATGGGGTGGTGTTTGTGCAGTGTGTCCAGGAAGCTTTTCTAACACAGTATGTAGATTTACCGACCAGAGGAGGGGCAATATTGGATTTAGTACTGGGTAATGAACCAGGGCAAGTGATAGATTTGTTAGTGGGGGAGCATTTTGGAGATAGTGACCACAATTCTGTGACTTTCACTTTAGTAATGGAGAGGGATAGGTACGTGCAACAGGGCAAGGTTTACAATTGGGGGAAGGATAAATACGATGTTGTCAGACAAGAATTGAAGTGCATAAGTTGGGAACATAGACTGGCAGGGAAGGACACAAGTGAAATGTGGAACTTGTTCAAGGAACAGGTGCTACGTGTCCTTGATATGTATGTCCCTGTCAGGCAGGGAAGAGATGGTCGAGTGAGGGAACCATGGTTGACAAGAGAGGTTGAATGTCTTGTTAAGAGGAAAAAGGAGACTTATGTAAGGCTGAGGAAACAAGGTTCAGACAGGGCATTGGAGGGATACAAGATAGCCAGGAGGGAACTGAAGAAAAGGGATTAGGAGAGCTAAGAGAGGGCATGAACAATCTTTGGCGGGTAGGATCAAGGAAAACCCCAAGGCCTTTTACACATATGTGAGAAATATGAGAATGACTAGAGCGAGGGTAGGTCTGATCAAGGACAGTAGCGGGAGATTGTGTATTGAGTCTGAAGAGATAGGAGAGGTCTTGAACAAGTACTTTTCTTCTGTATTTACAAATGAGAGGGGCGATATTGTTGGAGAGGACAGTGTGAAACAGATTGGTAAGCTCGAGGAAATACTTGTTAGGAAGGAAGATGTGTTGGGCATTTTGAAAAACTTGAGGATAGACAAGTACCCCGGGCCTGACGGGATATATCCAAGGATTCTATGGGAAGCAAGAGATGAAATTGCAGAGCCGTTGGCAATGATCTTTTCGTCCTCACTGTCAACAGGGGTGGTACCAGGGGATTGGAGAGTGGCGAATGTCATGCCCCTGTTCAAAAAAGTGACTAGGGATAACCCTGGGAATTACAGGCCAGTTAGTCTTACTTTGGTGGTAGGCAAAGTAATGGAAAGGGTACTGAAGGATAGGATTTCTGAGCATCTGGAAAGACACTGCTTGATTAGGGATAGTCAGCACGGATTTGTGAGGGGTAGGTCTTGCCTTACAAGTCTTATTGAATTCTTTGAGGAGGTGACCAAGTATGTGGATGAAGGTAAAGCAGTGGATGTAGTGTACATGGATTTTAGTAAGGCATTTGATAAGGTTCCCCATGGCAGGCTTATGCAGAAAGTAAGGAGGCATGGAATAGTGGGAAATTTGGCCAGTTGGATAATGAACTGGATAACCGATAGAAGTCAGAGAGTGGTGGTGGATGGTAAATATTCAGCCTGGATTCCAGTTACCAGTGGCGTACCGCAGGGATCAGTTCTGGGTCCTCTGCTGTTTGTGATTTTCATTAAGACTTGGATGAGGGAGTTGAAGGGTGGGTCAGTAAATTTGCAGACTATACGAAGATTGGTGGAGTTGTGGATAGTGAGGAGGGCTGTTGTCGGCTGCAAAGAGACATAGATAGGATGCAGAGCTGGGCTGAGAAGTGGCAGATGGAGTTTAACCCTGAAAAGTGTGAGGTTGTCCATTTTGGAAGGACAAATATGAATGCGGAATACAGGGTTAACGGTAGAGTTCTTGGCAATGTGGAGGAGCAGTGAGATTTTGGGGTCTATACATCTTTGAAAGTTGCCACTCAAGTGGATAGAGCTGTGAAGAAGGCCTATGGTGTGCTTGCTTTCATTAACAGAGGGATTGAATTTAAGAGCCGTGAGGTGATGATGCAGCTGTACAAAACTTTGGTAAGGCCACATTTGGAGTACTGTGTACAGTTCTGGTCGCCTCATTTTAGGAAGGATGTGGAAGCTTTGGAAAAGGTGCAAAGGAGATTTACCAGGATGTTGCCTGTAATGGAGAGTAGGTCTTACGAGGAAAGGTTGAGGGTGCTAGGCCTTTTCTCATTAGAACGGAGAAGGATGAGGGGCGACTTGATAGAGGTTTATAAGATGATCAGGGGAATAGATAGAGTAGACAGTCAGATACTTTTTCCCCGGCTGGAACAAACCATTACAAGGGGACATAAATTTAAGGTTAAAGGTGGAAGATATAGGAGGGACATCAGAGGTAGGTTCTTTACCCAGAGAGCAGTGGGGGCATGGAATGCACTGCCTGTGGAAGTAGTTGAGTCGGAAACATTCGGGACCTTCAAGCAGCTATTGGATAGGTACATGGATTACGGTAAAATGATATAGTGTAGATTTATTTGTTCTTAAGGGCAGCACGGTAGCATTGTGGATAGCACAATTGCTTCACAGCTCCAGGGTCCCAGGTTCAATTCCGGCTTGGGTCACTGTCTGTGCGGAGTCTGCACGTCCTCCCCGTGTCTGCGTGGGTTTCCTCCGGATGCTCCGGTTTCCTCCCACATTCCAAAGATGTGCAGGTTAGGTGAATTGGCCAATGATAAATTGCCCTTATTGTCCAAAATTGCCCTTGGTGTTGGGTGGAGGTGTTGAGTTTGGGTAGGGTGCTCTTTCCAGGAGCCGGTGCAGACTCAGGGGGCCGAATGGCCTCCTTCTGCACTGTAAATTCAATGATAATCTATGATTAATCTAGGACAAAGGTTCGGCACAACATCGTGGGCCGAAGGGCCTTTTCTGTGCTGTATTTTCTATGTTCTATGTTCTATTCCATCAAAACATAGTCAACAGTTT
The DNA here is from genome assembly GCF_047496885.1 of Scyliorhinus torazame. Lineage (NCBI taxonomy): Eukaryota > Metazoa > Chordata > Chondrichthyes > Carcharhiniformes > Scyliorhinidae > Scyliorhinus > Scyliorhinus torazame. The sequence goes on along the minus strand of NC_092709.1, from coordinate 293,156,788 downwards.
GGACAGTTTTTCCCTTTTTAATCCCCCCATCCACCACTCTCCCACCAGCTCCTCAACAGCCTCCACCGCACCTCAAAATCCTCAACTCGAACTTAATCTTCTCCAGCCAGGGAAAGCCGTACAAGTCCCCCAGCCAGGCTGCCACCCCCCACGGCATCTTCAATGTCCAATTCAAAAGGATCTTTCACTGGGCAATCAGAAAGGCCACAACATCAGCCCCCTTCCCCTCCAGCAGCCCCTCCAGCCTCCAAAAGCCCAAGGATTGGCACCATAGGGTCCGGCCTACCTCAACTCCCATTATCCTGGATAGCATCCCAAACACTGCCTCCCAAAAGCTCTCCAGCTTCTTGAAGCCCCAGAACATGTCGGCATGATTCGCCGGTCCCTGCCCACACTTCTCACACCCACCGGCCACCCCTGGAAGACGCCACTCATCCGCGCCCGAATCATGTGCATCCTGTGCACCACCTTGAAATGAATAAAGCTCATCCTCAAGCAGGAGGAGGTTGAGTTCACTTGCCGCATCGCCTCCATCCTCTCTCCCTCCCAACTCCTCCTCACACTTCCACTTTACCCTCACCAACTGTGCCTTGCCCTGCCCTACCAACCATCCAAATATGTCCTCAATCTTACCCTCCCCCAAGTTATCAGGGAGCAGATGTTGCTCCAATAATGTGCACTCCAATAGTTAGGGAAATGTCCTCCACTCCTTTTATGCAAATCCCGCACCTGCGTATTCTTCCCTGGATAACGAGCAAACCACCAATCCCACCCAAAGAGCCTCAACAAACACACCCCTGACATGAAAAAAACACCAAAATTCACAAATAACCTCCTCCCCAAAAAAGCAAAAGGTTTTTTTTTGAGGGGGGGGGGGGGGGGGTGATGGGGGGCGCGATCGTTCCCTTTAAAATCTTACATCTTCCAACATAAAACCTCCATCCCTCATCGGCAACCCAAAACAACAATAACTTCTAGCTTTCGCGGAAGTACTTCCTCCATCCTGCATCACCCATAAGCTCTCCCCCAATTGATGCTCCCTTATAAAGCCAAAAACCTGTGCATCCGCACAATCACCATTGGCGGCGGCTCCCCTGCTCTCGGTTTCTGCCTCAGGAACCTGTGGCCCGGTCCACCTCTGGGGCCTTGTCGAACACCTTCTCCCCTACCAACCTGGCCAATATCCTCAAAACGTACTTTGTGGTGCTCATTCCCTCGACATCCTCCAGCAGTTCCACAATCTGCAAATTCTGTTTTCTGGACCTGTCCTCCTGCCCCTCCACTTTCGACACAGCAACGTGCACAGATCCTCCAGAATCCCCACCTCCGCCTTCAAAAATACAATCCGATCACACTGCAACCGAGGCTGCTATGGGAGGCGGGGCAGGAAATTGGAGGTGTAAGCTTTTAATTCCTCTCTGATCATAGGGGAATGCCAGAGGACTGGAGAACAGCTAACATTGTTCCACCTTTCAAGAAGAGTGGTAGAGATAAAGTGATAGAATTACAGACCGATGAGTCTTGCGTCAATGGGGAAACTAATGGAGAAAATTATGAAGGAGAGAACTAATTTCCACTTGGAAAGGCATGGGTTGATTAGGGATAGTCAGAGTGGCTTTGTTAGAGGGAGGTCATGCCTAAAGATTTGATGGAATTTTTTGATAAAGTGATTGACTGTGCAGTGGATGCAGTTTATATGGATATTAGCCAAGCCTTCGACAAGGTTCCACATGGGAGACTGATTGAGATGGTTGAAGCACATTGAATTCAAGGAAACTTGTCGAGATGGACCTGAAACTGGCTTAGCACCAGGACACAAAAGATGGTGGTGGAAGGTTGTTTGAGTAACTGGAGGCCAGTATCCAGCAGTGTACCATAGGGATCAGTGCTGGGTCCATTACTGCTTGCTATATATTCATAAATAATATAGATGAGAACCTGGGGGGAATGATAAGTAGGTTTGCAGATGACACCAAGATTGGTAGGGAGGTTAACAGTGAAGAAGATGGGAGTAGAATACAGGAAGATATTGATGGATTGCTCAGATGGGCAGGCCAGAGCAGGGGCAGATGGTATTTAACCTTGTTCAGTGCGAGGTGATGCACTTTGGAAGAAGAAACAGGACAAGAGAGTATGTAATGAGTGGCAGGACACTAGGAATCTCAGAGGAACAGATGGATCTTGGGGTACTTAGTCAGAGATCTCTGAAGACAGATAGCTAAGAAGGCAAAGACACTTGCCTTTATCAATTATGGCATAGAATATAAGAGCAAGGAGGTTATGTTGGAGCTATACAGAATGTTGGTTAGGCCACAGTTGGAGTTCTGTGTGCAGTTCTGGTCACCTCTATAGGAAGGAGTGATTGCACTGGAGGGGGTACAGAGGAGATTCACCAGGATGTTGCCTGCGATGGAGCATCTGGGCTGTAAGGAGAGACTGGACGGGCTTGGATTTTTTTCAGAGCAGGTAATGCTGAGGTCTATAAGATTATGAATGGTTTGGACAGGATAAGTATGGAACAGCTGTTTCTTTGCTGAGGGATCAAACACAAGGGGGCATAGTTTTAGGATGAGGGACAGGAGATTCCGAGGGATTTGAGAAAAAGCATTCACTAAGAGGGTGCTGAGAATCTGGAATGCACAGCCTGAGAAGATAGTGGTGGCTGGAAACCTCACAATCTTTAAACAGCACATGGATGAGCACTTGAAACACCATCACATTCATGGATATGGGACAAGTGCTGGTAAATGGGATTAGCGTGAGATTTGGGGAACAAAGAACAAAGAACAAAGAAAAGTACAGCACAGGAACAGGCCCTTCGGCCCTCCAAGCCTGCGCTGACCATGCTGCCCGTCTAAACTCAAATCTTCTACACTTCCGGGGTTCGTATCCCTCTATTTCCATCCTATTCATGTATTTGTCAAGATGCCCCTTAAACATCACTATCGTCGTTATCGTCGGTGCAAAAGAGCAAAGGTGAAGGCCTGTAATAGGGTACAGGTCAGTCGGGATCCAATGACTAAAGGTTTCATGGTGCAAGGTCGAAGGAAGTGGTGATGGTACAAAGAAAGAAAACTAAAGCTGATGTGTGAATGGCAGAAATAAAAACAAAAAATTCTGGAAAAGCTCAGTAGCATCTGTGGTGAGAGAAATAGAGTTAACACTTCAAGTCCGTGTGACTCTTTTACAAAGCTGCCAGACCTGCTGGGTTTTTCCAGCATTTCCACTTTTTATTTCTGATTTCCAGCTTTTATTTGAGTGTAAATTTCAGGGGCGTCATTCTCCGCCAGCGGGAGTCTCCGTTTTGCCGGCGCCCGGGGGTTTCCCGACGGCGTGGGGCTGCCCCACAATGGGAAACTCCATTGACCGGCCGGTGTTACGGAGACTCCCGCCGGCCGGTCGGGGCAGAAATGTGGCGGGGCGGGTAGGAGGATTCCGCCCCTAGTTCCTGAATATTTGCCGTCTGAAGAAAAGAAAAGAAATTGAGAGAAAAGCAAGAAAGAGATAAAAATAAACTGGCGTCGATAAATGGACCTAAATGGAGGCAGAAGCTACGTACTAAGATTGTTAAACTCATTGTTGAGTCCAATAGACTGTAAAAGTGATCAGGTGAAAGGTGAGATGCGGGGCGTCATTCTCCGACCCCCCAGCGGGTCGGAGAATGGCCATTGGCCGCCGTGAATCCCGCCCCCGCCGGTTGCCGAAGTCTCCGGTACCGGAGATTGGGCGGGGGCGGGAATCGGGTCGCGCCGGTTGGCGTGTCCCCCGCTCGATTCTCCAGCCCGGATGGGCTGAAGTCCAGCCGAGAAATTGCCTGTCCCACCGGCGTAAATTAAAATAGCTATTTACCGGCGGGACAAGGCGGCGTGGGCGGGCTCCGGGGTCCTGGGGGGGGTGCGGGGCGATCTGACCCCGGGGGGTGCCCCCACGGTGGCCTGGCCCGCGATCGGGGCCCACCGATCCGCAGGCGGGCCTGTGCCGTGGGGGCACTCTTTCCCTTCCGCCTCCGCAACGGTCTCCACCATGGCGGAGGCGGAAGAGACTCTCCCCACTGCACATGCGCGGGAAACTGTCAGCAGCCGCTGACGCTCCCGCGCATGCGTCGCCCCGAATGTCATTTCCGCGCCAGCTGGCGGGGCAACAAACGCTGTTTCCGCCAGCTGGCGAGGCGGAAATCCCTCCGGCGTCGGCCTAGCCCTTCAATGTCGGGGCTCGGCCGCCAAAGATGCGGAGTTGGACAAAAATTAATAACTGGGATCAACAGTGCTTTAGGAGAGAAATTGCTTGTTCTGAATTATGGTAAAATCTAGAGGCAACAAAAGGATGGAATTGATTGCAGTTTAGCAAGGCACCTTCTTGAACATGAATGCTGCCCAATTTTATTATGTTCTTGCATCTTGGTTTTGTGGCTTTGCCACCTTTATAGGCTGCAGAAGAACTTTCAGTGCCACCTGAATACATTATTTAGCAACAGAATACTACGTGGAGCTGGTATTGCAAACGTGATGAAATTCACTCGGGCATAGGGAATACCAAATAAAAAGACAAGCAAACCACAAAGGTCAATCTTGTAGATGACCTTGATACATTCTGTGAATGCCTCACTCACAAAAGAAACCTATCACGGTTTGTGACAGGAAGCCTGACCAGCCACTACAGTGACAAAAGATAATTGCCAAAACATGTTTTGCAGGTGTTTTCACACTCAAAGCATAAGGTAAATTACCAAAAATTATTTTGTCACGCCACTTTTGAGTGCACCTTTGCCACGTTGCAACCATCTGTCTTTCAATTCCGTCAGAAAACAAATGGTTTGCCAAAGCCATTTTCATGAAGATGGTAGCGCCTTTAAATAAACCTGTCTCGTTAATAGTACAGACAATGCTAGATAAACATTTACCTGTCTAAGAGCTGCACAGAATCCCTGATCCGAACATAAAATATTACCCAATTATCCATTCGTTATAGCTCAACGTTTTAAGCATTAATCCACTGTCAATTGTCACCCAGAGTTGGTGCAGCTTTATAGAAATGGAATCAATTTTGTTTAAAATATTGGTCTTTTTTTATAAAAGTGTATTGAGTTGGTTTCTTTAGATTGAATTGGAGAATTCATTATTAATTGGGCTGTGGTGAAAAGATTTTAGCAATTGGTTGTTACTATCTGCACTGTATAGAAATCCTTAAGCAAGGAAAATTCTAATTCAAGTAAAGTCTGCCTTGGTGAGTAGCTCTGAACATTATCTCTCGGTCAATTGAAGGTGTGTCCTGGCTTCTCTGTTCCCGTGGATTTCCTTCATGCTTATTTTGCAGAAGTGAAAACTGTGAGAGAGTTGCTCCGGGAACCTTGACTGATACGTGAAAGAACTAAGAAAAGATGGTGATCCATGGTGGAATAAGAGACGGAGAAATAAATTGGAAAGGCCTGAGAATAAGAAAATCCCACAAAGTTCACCTCTGAATCGTTACGATGTTCCTCTAAATGTTGCTTTTACATATGCATTCAAGCTCGTGTAAAATTGCAATGAAGACTTAAGAATTCATAAATGAACGTTAACTGTAGCGATATCTATGCTCGGTGTCCCTGTATTCATAGAGTAATTTATGGCATAGAACAAGGCCATTTGGCCCATCGACTCTGGGCTGGTATAATTCAGTCAGTCATATTTCCCCACTTGATCCCAGCAACCTGGCAGGTTTATTTCCTGCCAGTGTCCATCCAACTTCCTTTTCAAATCATTGATTGTTCCACTTCCACCATCCTTACGAGTAACGAGTTCCAGGTCATCACTGTGGTGTTCTTTATGTTGCATATTTCAGGATGGTTGACGTAGTGTCCACAAAGACCTGGGGCGTCATTCTCCGACCCTCCAGCGGGTCGGAGAATGGCCGCTGGCTGCCGTGAATCCCGCCCCCGCCGGTTGGCGAAGTCTCCGGTACCAGAGATTGGGCGGGGGCGGGAATCGGGCTGCGGCAGTTGGCGGGCCCCCCCGCTCAATTCTCCGGCCCGGATGGGCCGAAGTCCCGCCAAGAAATTGCCTGTCCCACCGGCATAAATTAAAGTAGGTATTTACCGGCAGGACAAGGCGGCGTGGGCGGGTCCGGGGTCCTGGGGGGGGGCGCGGGGCGATCTGACCCCGGGGGGTGCCCCCACGGTGGCCTGGCCCGCGATCGGGGCCCACTGATCCGCGGGCGGGCCTGTGCCGTGGGGGCACTCTTTCCCTTCCGCCTCCGCAACGGCCTCCACCATGGCGGAGGCGGAAGAGACTCCCTCCACTGCGCATGCGCGGGAAACTTTCAGCGGCCGCTGAATCTCCCGCGCATGCGCCGCCCCGATATGTCATTTCCGCGCCAGCTGGCGGGGCAACAAACGCCGTTTCCGCCAGCTGGCGGGGCGGAAATCCCTCCGGCGCCGGCCTAGCCCCTCAATGTTGGGGCTCGACCCCCAAAGATGCGGAGCATTCCGCACCTTTGGGGCGGCGCGATGCCCGTCTGATTGGCGCCGTTTTGGGTGCCAGTCGGCGGACATCGCGCCGTTGGGGGAGAATTTCGCCCCACAAATTAGTTTGAACTTAAACAAAGCTACAAATGTATCAACGCTACTAATTTGGATTTGGCACATATTCCTAAAGAATCCACAGTTGATTATTTAACATTAACATCTACAGCTAATCTTGATACTGATATAAACTATAATCTGCTCCCACTTACACTATCTGTACTTCTGACTCTCTCCAGGTAACTCCTGCACACACTCTCCCACAAGGCTTAGCATCACTGCCTTATATAGTTGGAACTGTAGCTCCCTCTAGTGGCTACTCTAGACACTTCATTAACCCTTGCCATTCTTATAGTTATGATAACACCACATCCCCCTTTCTTTGTAAAAGAAAATTATTATAACTTTGTGATATTTTCTTTAACCATCACATTCTATGTGTGATTCTGACTATTAGCTATTATTCATCAAAAACTTGATGAATATGTCCAGAGGAAGTGTATAGTTCTACGATGAAAAAATCGACGAGGTTTCAGCACCGATGCTCTGACCGGTGAGGGGTTAGCAGCTGCGCCACGTAAAACACATGGCCTTACAAAATAAACGGCTGGAGAATTGCCAGGTCTGTGGCTGCGCATGCGCATGGCGACGGCCTGTAACGGTCGCCACCCCTGGGCCAACCCCCACCAGTCCCTCAGCCCTCTCTGAAGCCCCTTGACTGTGGCGGCACTGGACACAGTCTGCAGCCTCCACGCCGGGTTCCTGAAAACTGAGAGCAGACATGCCCAGTCTATCGGGAACTCGGCCTATTGGGGCGGAGCATCTGGGGAGGGCCTTCAGGTAATGTGTGGTGTACTCCCCGATGACGCCGTTTTGGAGGGGGCGGAGTATCCGAAAAAAGGCACCGCCCCAATTCAGTTGTAAAAAGGGATTCTCCACATGATCGCCGATTACGAAATCGGCGTCGGCAAGTGGAGAATCCTGCCCTGTACATTCGCAGATAACTGTTATATCACTTAGACGATAAAATGATTAATTATACAGTCATCACAAATCTTCAGCGGGATTGTCCCTTCTGGGGACTAAGTCCCCATGCCGGCGGAAGAACCGGCGCCAACCACTCCGGCATCAACAGTCCCCGAAAGTGCGGAATTCTCCGCACTTCCGGGAGCTAGGTGGATGCCAGAGGGGTTGGCGCCGCTCCAGCAGGCACCGAAGGGACTGCACAAGTTCGCACATGCGTCAAAGGGCCGGCATGATCTCACGCATGTGCGGAACCACCGCAGTGGTTCCGCACATGCGCAGACCGTCCGGCGTATTTTGGCGCATGTGCAGGGGGTTCCCTTCTCTGTGCCGACCATGATGGAGCCCTACAGGGGCCGGCGCGGAAGGAAGGAGTGCCCCCATGGCACAGGCCCGCCTGCAGATCGGTGGGCCCCGATCACGGGCCAGGCCACCGTGGGGGCCCCCCCCCCGGGGTCGGATCCCCCCGTGGCTCCCCGAGGACCGCCCCAGCCGACTTACTTGCCAGGTCCTGCCGTGTGGGACCATGCGTAACCCACACCGGCAGGACTGGCCACTCCGCCCATCAGGGCCCGGAGAATTGCCGGGTGGGTGCTGCCAACGGCCCCCGACCGGCATGGCATGAACCCTGTCCCCGCCCAAAAACCGGCGCCGGAGATTACGGCAACCGGCATCGGGGCTGCGGGGCCAAATTCACGCCGCCCCCCAGGGATTCTACGACCCGGCGGGGGGGGGTCAGAGAATCCCGCCCTAAGTCTTTCAGGCGATCTTCTTCTTGTGGATTTTCTTAACGGCATCTTCAGGGTATTCAATTGCTCTGCCATATCTTCTTGCTGTGTTTGTGTCAAGTAAGGATTTGGAAAGTCAATGTTCTTGAAGATGTTATCTAGTTCGATAACATTCTGAGGTTGAGCACTGTGATGCGTAACAGCGCTCATCTGTTTCTTCTGTACAGCGATCCCTGTTACGTTTTGACTAAGTATGACCTTGGTGCAAATCGTATCAGAACTTTTGCGATGTGGTGCCATCCCCCTTCAGGATTCTGAATCCGCATGAAGTCACCTTCTTGAAGTTCAGACAGAGGTTTGGTTCGTTTATCATAAACCTGTTTTTTGCTTCTTTTTCTTTGATGTGATATGCTTGTGTATCTCTCGATTATCCATGTCAGGAATGATTATCACAGGTAATGTGGTGCGAAGTCGTCTACCCATTAGCATCTGAGCAGGTGATAATCCAGTTGACAATGGTGTCGCTCTGTACGCTAACAACGCCAACCGTAGATCTTGATTGTCATCAATTGCTTTGCGGAACAATTTATTTATTATTCCTACTCCTTTCTCTGCTTTGCCATTTGACTGAGGATAACATGGGCTTGAAGTAATATGATTGAAGTTGTATTGCTCTGCACTCCCAACTTGAGAAACATGGACCATTGTCAGAGACAATATTGAGAGGTATCCCATGGCATGCAAAAATTGATTTTGTCGCCTTTGTAAGATCTGGCAGTCAAATCTTTCAGCATCATCACCTCTGGAGTAATAGTCTATGACTACCGAATAGTCACGATCTTGGAAATAAAACAAATCCATGCCCACTTTGCTCCATGGACGGTAATGATTTCCACCTCTTTCATGCTTTCTTTGCTCTGTGTTGGCTGATGCATCTGGCAGATTGTACATTCTTGTACATATTGATCAATGTCTCTATTGATTTCCGGCCAATATACCGACTGTCTGGCTCTTCGAAAACATTTTTCTATGCCCTGATGACCCTCATGAATTTACGTTTAGGATTCTGCAGGTCAGGCTGCAGAATCCCTAAACGTAAACTGACAGGAACCACAAAATCTCCCTTAAGCAGGAAACCATCTATTGCAGAAAGATCATCTCTTATATCTTGAAACGCAGATCGACATCCAGTAGGCCATCCTGATTTTAAGTATTGCTTCACCTTCTGGAGCGTCAAATTCTTTTCAGTTTCGGCTTTGATTATGCGTAGTTTTCGGTCAGACACTGGTAGAATCGCGGTAAAGAAAGAGGCTTGAGATTCCACTATTTGGACAATCTCGGGTTCTGATGTTTCCATATCAGTGGCTGCCCTGGATAAGGTATCCACCACAACAAGGTCTTTCTTTCCCTGGTGTATCGACCAGGTCGAAATCATATCGCCTCAGCTTCGTCATCATCCACTGCAACCGTGGAGACATCTCATTGAGGTCTTTTCTGATGATATTTACCAACGGCCTGTGATCGGTTTCGACTGTGAAATGCAGTTGTCTATATATGTAGTTGTGAAATTTTGTGATGCCTATTAGGAGGCTAAGGCACTCTTTTTCAATTTGCATATCTCTGCTCCGTGGGAGTCATTGATCGAGTCGCATACGCAATTGGTTGCCACATCTCATGGTACCATGTGGTGTTCTTTGTGTTGCTTATTTCAGGACGGTTGGCATAGTGTTCACAAAGACCACAAAATAGCTTGAATTTAAACAAAGCTATACATTTATTAACACTGCTAATTTGGATTTGACACATACTCCTAAAGAATACACAGTTGATTATTAACATTTAAACTACACTCATCTACAGCTAATCTTAATACTGACATAAACTATGATCTGCTTTCACTTACACTATCTGTACTTCTGACTCTCTCTAGCTAACTCCTGCACACACTCTCCCACAAGGCTTAGCATTACTGCCTTATATAGTTGTAACGGTAGCTCCCTCCAGTGGTTACTCTAGACACTCCATTAACCCTTGCAGTTCTTACAGTTATGATAATACCACAATTACCATTCACTGCACAAAAACATTCTTCCTCTCATTCCCCCTGCATCTCTTGCCCAAAACCTGATATTGGTGTCCCCTAGTCCTTGTACTATTAGCTAATGGGAACAGTATTACCTTGGGCGGGATTCTCCACTCCCACGCCAAAGTGCCCACGCCGTCGTGAACGCCGTCGAGGTTCACAACGGCGCGAAACGGCCCCTATCCTGACCGATTCATGGCCCGATAATGGGCTAGGAGCGGGGCCGCGTCATCTACACGCGCCAGGCCTTGTCGCCACGTAAAGGCGGCACCGCATACATGACGCGGCCGGCGCCGCATACATGACGCAGCCGGCGCCGCATAACTGGCGTCACCCACGCCAACCCGCGCATGCGTGGTTGCCGTCCTCTCCGAGTCCGCCCCGCAAGAAGATGGCGGACGGATCTTGCGGGGCCGCGGAAGGAAGGAGGTCCTATGTCAGAGAGGACGGCCCGACGATCGGTGGGCACCGATCGCGGGCCATCCCACATTTGAGGTACCCCCCGGTGCAGGATCCCCCCTCCCCACCCCCGCAGGCCACCCCTCCAGCATTCCCACGCTGTTCCCGACAGCAGCGACCAGGTGTGGACGGCGCCGGGGGGATCCCGCCGTGTTGGCCTGGCCGCTCGGCCCATCCGGGCCTGAGAATAGCGGGGGTGCCGGAGAATCGCCATTTTGGGTGTCTCCGGCGATTCTCCGGCCTGCGGCCCGCGGAACCCGACGGGGCCGTTCCCGCCGCCAATATTTCCGGGGATGCTGGTCCGACGCGCTCCCGCGATTCTCCCAAGCGGCGGGAACGGCCCGGTCGAGTTTCGCGGGCCGCAGGCCGGAGAACCGCCGGAGACACCGAAAATGGCGATTCTCCGGCACCCCCGCTATTCTGAGGCCCGGATGGGCCGAGCGGCCAGGCCAAAACGGCGGGTTCCCCCCGGCGCCGTCCACACCTGGTCGCTGCAGTCGTGGGCGGTGCGTGAACGATGGGGGGGCGGCCTGTGGGGGGGCGAGGGGGGAATCCTGCACCGGCCTTCACCTGGAATGTGGTGTGGCCCGCGATCGGTGCCCACCGATCGTCGGGCCATCCTCTCTGAAGGAGGACCTCCTTCCTTCCGCAGCCCCGCAAGATCCGTCCCCCATCTTCTTGTGGAGCGGATTTAGACAGGACGACAACCACGCATGCGCGGGTTGACGCCGGCCAACCTGCGCATGCGCGGATGACGCCCGTTATGCGGCGCCGGCCGCGTCATCTAAGCAGCGCCGCTTTAACGCGGGCGACAAGGCCTGGCGCGTGTAGATGACGCGGCCCCGATCCTGGCCCATTGTCAGGGCCTGAATCGGTCGGGACCGGGGCCGTTCCATGCCGTCGTGAACCTCGACGGCGTTCACGACGGCGCGGCCACTTAGGCGTGACAGTGGAGAATCCCGCCCACTATCTTCCCTCACCAAATGGTTCATTTAAATACACAAGGGATTTACAATGGTTGTCCAAAGAAGTAAAAGAAAACAAGGGAAAACAAGGCATTACCAACTCCAATGGTTGTTCACCCAAAAGTCAAAATTGACCATTTTTGTTTGTAAGTGCGTGGAGAGGATAGGAAGAGGTTTGGTTGGGCTTGTGCCATTGTACCAGCAGTCTATGAGCAGATCAGCTACTTTTTAAATATTCGTTCATGGGATTGCCCATGCCTTATTTCCCTTGAACTGCATAGAAACATACATAGAAAATTGAAGCAGGAGGAGGCCATTTGGCCTTTCAAGCCTGCTCCGTCATTCATTTATGATCATGGCTGATCATCATGTTCAATACTCTAATTTCCCCTTCCTCCAATATCCCTTGATACTTTTATCCCCAAGAGCTTTATCTAAAACCTTCTTGAAATTCTCCTTCATAATCAAAGGCTCTTCCCACCCAGCTTACTCACTCTTCCATCGGGCTGTAGATACAAGTCTGAAGTCTGAGAACACGCACAAACAGATTCAAAAACAGCTTCTTCCCCGCTATCACCAGACTCCTAAACAACCCTCTTATGGACTGACCTGATTAATACTACACCCCTGTATGCTTCACTCGATGCCCGTGTCGATGTATTTAAATTGTGTGCCTTGTGTTTCCCTATTACGTATTTTCTTTTCATGTACTAAATGATCTGTTTGAGCGACACGCAGAAAAATACTTTTAACTGTACCTCAGTACACGTGACAATAAACAAATCCAATCCAATCTAAATTACACACCGTTTTTGCCTCAACTACTTTTTGCGGTAGTGAATTCCACAGAATCAGCACTTTCTGGGTGAAGAAATTTCTCACTCTTATCCTCAAACTAAGACCCCCTAGTTCTGGAATGGTTTGCTCAGTTCAAGGGTCAAACACATTTCTGTGATCTGGAGACACATGTAGGCCAGATCAGGTAAGGGCAACATATTTCCTTCCCTAAAGGACATTAGTGAACCAGATGGGTTATTATGACAATCCGCAATGGTTTCATGGTCGTCATTTGACTTTTAATTTCTGATTTTTGTTGAATTCAAATTCCACCATCTGCTGTTGTGGGATTTGCACCTGGGTTCACGGGAAATTACCCAATATCTGACCCAGTGGGCAGCACGGCAGCACAGTGGTTAGCACAGTTGCTTCACAGCTCCAGGACACCAGGTTCGATTCCCGGCTTGGGTCATTGTCTGTGCGGAGTCTGCACGTTGTCCCCGTGTTTGAGTGGATTTCCTCCAGGTGCTCCGGTTTCCTCCCACAGTCCAAAGATGTGCAGGTTAGGTGGATTGGCTATGCTAAATTGCCCTTAGTGTCCAAAAAAGGATAGGTGGGGTTACAGGGGTAGGGTGGAGGTGTGGGGATAGGGTCGAGGTATGGGCATAGGGTGGAGGTATGGGCTTAGGTAGGGTGCTCTTTCCGTGGGCCGGTGCAGACTTGATGGGCCAAATAGCCTCCTTCTGCATTGTACATTCTATGATTCTATGATCTCTGAATCACAGAATACTACAGTGCAGAAGAGGCCCTTCAGCCCATCGAGTCTGCACTGACGCATGAAAGGCCCTGACCTGCCCACCAAATCCCACTTGCCAGAGCTTAGCCCATAGCCTTGAATGTTATGTTCCACCCCAGGCAACATTCTGGTGAATCTTCACTGCATCCCCTCTAGTGCAATCACATCCTTCCTACAATGTGGCAACCAGAATTGCACACAGTACTCCAGCTGTGGCCAAAGATCTATACAGCTCCATCATGACCGATCTGGTTTTGTAATCTACGCCTCGATTGATAAAAGCATCCCATATGCCTTTTTCACCACTCTACTGACCTACCCTTTGGTTTTGAGAGATCTATGGACAAGCATGCTTAGATCCCTTTGCTTTATGGAACTACCCAGTGTCAGACCTTTCATAGTATACTTCCTTGTTAAATTACTCCTTCCAAAGTGTATCACCTCAGACTTTTCAGGGTTAAATTCCATCTCACACTTACCCACCCATTTGACCATCCCGTCTAGATCTTCCTGTAACCCAAAATACTCAATCTCACGGTTAACCACCCGACCAATCTTTGGGTCATCCACAAACTTTCTGATCCCACCCACCACATTGTCATCTATGGCATCTATTTAAATGACAAAAAAATAGGAGGCCCAGCACAGTTCCACGTGGTATGCTACTGGTCACTGGCTTCCAAACACTAAAGCAGCCATCTCTCATCACCTTCTGTCTCCTACCACTAAGCCAATTATGAATCTACCTTATTAAATCACCCTGTATCTCATGTACATTTGCCTTCTTAATAAGTTTCCCATGTGGGACCTTGTCAAAGGCTTTGCTGAAGTCCATGTAAACAACATCAACTGCACTACGCTCATCTACACATGGTTACATGCTCAAAAAATTCAATCAAATTTGTTAGGCATGACCTCCCTCTGACAAAGCTCTCTGGATTCCTAGTCCATTGATAATACCACTATGCCATTGCCTCCCCACCAACTAACTTTGCAAGTGCATCCCAATGCTACGCAACAACTTTGAACATGTAAAGAGAAAGGAAACTGATGCATGGTGGTCAAGAAACCACTGACATACATTGTGCAAGAATGATCCTGTGGGTAAAATTTGAAAGCAATGTCACCTTTTCCATCAAGTGCAGATTGCTAATATTCTGTACAATCTGGAATTTTGTGGCAGACACAATGTGATTTTTACATGTATATGACCAAACCCACTGTGATTTATTTAACCTGTTTGCTAGTTTTTAAGGTACTAAGCTTTGGAATTACATTCCTAAACCTCGCTGCCTCCTTTGTTGTAATGTGCCTTTAAGGGCATGATATCACGAGAAGGGAAATAGGAACATATGAACATTTGAATTTGGTCATTCGGCTCCTTGAACTTACTCCGTCATTCGATCTGATTGTGACCTCAACTCCACATTCTGCCTACACCCAATACCCTTTAAATCCCTTGTCAATCAAGAATATAACTAACTCTGCCTTAAATTTATTGACTCACCCTGCCTCCACTTCTCTCTGGGGAAGAGAGTTCCAAAGATTTGTGACCTTCTGAGGGAAAGAATTTCTTCTCATCTCTGTCTTAAATGAGAGACCCCTTATTTTTAAACTATGTGCACTATCTCCAGTCTCTACCGGAGAGATATATACCCGATTCAGACGCGACAGGGCCGTTAGATCGCACCCGTTATTTGTATCCCCTACAGTGGAGACAGATGAAAAATATCTGTTCAAATGCATCATGTAATTTAGTCTTAGTTTCATTTTTGCTTTGAGCCGAGCACACACCCAGATCTAATGTCTTTAAGTTTTCTACCTATGTACAACTGTTCTCATGTGCCAAGTCTTAATAAATTAACCCAAAACATGTTTATCCAAACCCTTTCGAGCTTATACAATAAATAAGCACAAGGATTATAATATTATAATAACACAACATCATTAACTGCCCCGCCTCCTCTAAGATGTTTTCTAAAATCGACCTTGTTCACTAAAGCTTAGGGTCGCCTATCCTAAATTTGCTTTCTGTGCCTCGGTGTTGAATTTTGTCTGATTGCATTCTTGTGAAACACCATAGAAGATTTTATTGTGTTGAAGGAGCTATATAAATACAAACTGTTGCTGTTTTAAATTAACATGCCTTTATCTTATATTTGCAGTTCCTCCAAGCTTCCTAAAGCATCCTTCCAACCTCTATGCTTATGAGAGTATGGACATTGAGTTTGAATGCGCAGCCAGTGGGAAGCCAGTCCCTACTGTGAAATGGATAAAGAATGGAGAAGTGGTCATTCCCAGTGATTACTTTCAAATTGTGGTAAGTAGCACAATTCAGTGACATTGCCCTGATTTACTGGAGAAACCAACATTAATGAATCTTCAATTTAACGTGTTCCATTGGACTTAGTTCAAATTAAATTAACTGGAACAATGTTGGCTTGATTATTGATTCTGAACAAAACTGCTTGGTTATGTGTTATTGTAGTTCACAGCAAAAGGGAATCCAGAGATCTTATATGGGTATATTAACAGTGAAAAGGCTGTCAGAGGAGCAGTGGGATCAAAATGGAGACCCATCGCTGGAGGCAGAAGGCACGGCTGAGAGAGTAAATGAGCAATTTGCATCGGTGTTTACCTAAGAAGAAGACATTGCCAAAGCTGCACTAAATGAGGAGGTTCTTGAGATACTGGATGAGATAAAGATAGATAATGAGAAGGTATTAGGGAGGCTGGATAAGTCACCCAACTTGGGGGATATTAACATCCTGGGGTTATCGTTGACCAGGAAATAAACAGGACTAGTCATATAAATACTATGGCTGCAAGAGCAGGTCAGAGGCTTGGAATTTTGTGGAGAATAACTCCCTCCTAACTCTTCAAAGCCCGTTCCACCACCTTCGAGGCACAAATCACTTGAACATAAGAACTAGGAGCAGGAGTAGGCCACCTGGCTCCTCGCGCATGCTCCTCCATTAAATAAGATCATGGCTGACCTTTTTGTGGTGTCAGCTCCAGTTACCCGCCCATTCACCATAACCCTTAGTTCCTTTACTGTTCAAAAATCTAGCTATCTTTGCCTGAAAAACATTCAACAAGGTAGCATCAACTGCTTCACTGGGCAGGGAATTCCACAGATTCACAACCTTTTGGGTGAAGAAGCCCCTCCTCAATGCAGTCCTAAATCTGCTCCCCCTTATTTTGAGGCTTTCCTGGGTGAGTCTAGCTTCAACATCACTCAAGAAGCTCAACACCATCCAGAGCAAAGCAACTCACTTGATTGGCACCCTATCCATCACCTTCATCATTCACCCCTTCCACCACCAATGCACAGTGTCATCGATGTGTTCCATCTACAAGATGCACAGCAGCAACTCACCCACCAAGTCTCCTTCAATCGCTGCACAAACCAATGGCCTCTACTGGCTAGAAGGACAAGGGCAACAGAGGCATGGAAACACTGTCACCTGCAAGTTCACCTCCAAGTCACTCACCAACTTGACTTGGAAATATATCACCGTTCCTTCATTGTCATTGGGTCAAATTCCTAGAACACCCTTCCTCCCAGCATTATTGCTGTTCTGGCAGTTCAAGAAGGCACCACCTTCTCAAGGAGAATTGGGGATGGGCAATAAAAATAAATGCTGGCCGACTCAGCGATGCCCTGATCCCATGAATTAATAATAAAAGAAGGCAACATCAGATGCATTCTAGGCTTCCAACAATGAGCAGCAGGACCCAGGGAACACCCAGCACCAGGGGGCCGCAGGGCAGTGTAAAGAGTTGGAGGCCATATTAACTGAACAGGGCTCAAAGGTGAAGAAGGAGACTGAGGGCATAAAGGATCTGTGTGTCCTTTATGGAACTGTCAGACAATATGTGCCACTTCACCAGGGAGACAGTGTGGTACCTGTGCCACATTCTTTCCAACTTGGCACCATGTTGAGGCGTAGGGTACCTGTTTTCTGTCGTCGTTAAGGTCATGGCAACTCTCAACCACTTTGGTGGGTAAAAACAAAAAGACAGAGGATGCAGTTCACCAGCCTCATCGCACCCGACTTGGTGTTGGGAAGAGGCCTCTCGCAAGATTCGCGCCGCTTGAAACATTGAATGTTGCGAGATGTCGCAATCTGGATTTTGTCTTCACTGGAGCAGTTTGTCCATTTAAGTATACATCATATACGTCCATCAGATGCACCCGGGGCCTGGGCCTCAATAGTCATGCCTGGGAGACTTTGTCAGGAAGCAATTAGAACCGGACCACACAAACATGGAGCAGGCATAATGGGACCTGGGGGGAGGTCCCTCAGGCCATTGGAAACGCCCAGGTGGTCAGGGATAGGGCAGGGTGAAACCCTGGCTCTCCCTCTAGCACATGGGTACCTTGGCACTGCCAGCTCGGTGCCCCAGTGCCAACTGGCCACTCAGGCAGTGCCATCCTGGCACTGGCAGGTGCCAGGTTGGCAATGCCTGGGTGCCTGGAAGATAGATTGACACTACAAGGGATCTGGCCTGGGGGGGCCATATCTGGTAAAGGGGGGATGAAGGGGCATTCGCAGGGGCCTCCCCAAAGTAGAAGATGTGTGGGGGTCAGAAGAGCGTGGGTGGGGTGGGGGGCGGGGGGAGATCAGGGAAGCCAGACAAAATGGCACCCCGAACTGCGAGGCTTGCCAGCAGGTAATGCCTCCAAGTGTGGCCTCAGTGGAGAGAGTGCAAAGTGCCGTTGAATAGTGAGGTGTTTCTGGGCACCTGGACATTAACTTAAGTCTGCCGAATTGTGCCAATCGTATTTCTTAATTTGTGAGAGATTGCGAAGTGTTCATGTCCAAAGGCATCTGGGTGTCCTTGTTCAAGCGTCACTGAAAACTGGCATGCAGGTGCAGCAAGCAACTGGAAGGCATCCAAACATACAAAATAGGAGCAGGAGTAGGCCATTCACGCTTTGAGCCTGCTCCACCATTCAATACGATCATGGCTGAACTGCTTGAGTTTCAAGTTCCAAATTCTGATCTTTTCCCATTAACCTTTGATTCTCTTGCCTAACAAGGGTCCATCTACATCTGCCCTAAAAATATTCAGTAGCTTCATTTCCACCACATTCTGGAATTCCAAGGACAGTACATCTACATGCTCCCTGCTATCCACAGCACATGTTGTTCCTTCAAAGAACTAATAAATTGGTCAAACATGATTTCCCTTTCATAAAACCATGATGACTCTTCCTGATTACCTTAAGTTTTTATAAGTGCCCAACAATGACTTCTGTAATGATCATTTCTAACACTTCCCCCATGACAGACATAACGTTAACTGGCCTGTAGTTTCCTGTTTTCTGCCTCCCTCCTACCTGGAAGAGTTATATTTGCTACTTTCCAGTCTGATTTGAACCTTTCTAGAATCTACAGGGATTTTGGGAAAATGAACACTAACGCATCTACTACCTCATTCGCCACCTCTTTTAATATCCTTGGATGAAGACCATGTGCACCCAGAGACCGTCAGCCCGCAGCTCCATCAGTGTGTTCAGACCCACTTCCCTACTGATTATAATTCCACCAAGTTCCCCTCTCTTACAGCTAATAGTGGAATGTTTCAGTAAGCAAAATATTTATTCATTTCATTTGCAATTTCCTTATTATCTACTATTTAGTTCCCATTCTTACTCTCATGAAGACTAATGCTCACTTTACCAACCCTTTTCCAGTTTAATTACCTATACAAACTCTTGCTGTCATTTTTATATTTCTACCTAGCTTAAGAGGTGTACAAGATTATGAGGGGCATGGACTGCATGGATAGGGAACAGCTGTTCCCCTTAGTTGAATGGATGGTTACGAGGTTGGTTACGTTCAAGTTGAAGGGTAGGATTTTAGCGGGAGGTTCAGGGGGGATTTGAGGAAAAACATTTTTAGCCAGAGGGTGGTGACAGTCTGGAGTGCACTGCCTGGGAGGATGGTAGAGGTGGGATGCCTCACATCCTTTAAAAAGTACCTGGATGAGAACTTGGCATGTCTTGGCATTCAAAGCTACGGGTCAAGTGCTGGCAA
The DNA here is from genome assembly GCF_047496885.1 of Scyliorhinus torazame. Taxonomy (NCBI): domain Eukaryota; kingdom Metazoa; phylum Chordata; class Chondrichthyes; order Carcharhiniformes; family Scyliorhinidae; genus Scyliorhinus; species Scyliorhinus torazame. The sequence goes on along the minus strand of NC_092709.1, from coordinate 293,137,411 downwards.
ATGGGATTAGGATTGGCAGAGCAGGTGCCTTTCATGCGGCGGTGCAGATTCAATGGGCCAAACGGCCTTTTCTGCACTGTATTTTTCTGTGATTCTTCTCATAAGAGAAAGATTCCTTTCTCCTGATAAACCTTTTAGTCATTCTCCGCTGTTATTTATATTCTGGCCATTCATTTGACCTGCCATTCACCTTTGCACAGTTATATGCTTTTTCCTTAAGTTTGATGCTTTCCCTAACTCCTTCAGTTAACCATTGATGGTGGGTCCCCCATTTAGAATTTTTCGTTATAGTAGGAATATACTTATTCTGTGTATTCTGAATTATCCCCTTAAATGTCTGCCACTGCTTCTCCATGATGTATCCTCTAGCCTAGTATCCCAGTTCATTTCACCTAGCTCATCTTTCATACCCATAAAGTTGCCTTTATTTAAGTTTAAAATGCTAGTCTTATACCCACTCTTCGCCCTTTCAATTAGATATAAAATTTAATCATATTGTGGTCGCTGCCAGCTAGGGATGCCTTCACTCTGAGGTCATTAATTAATCCGGTCACATTGCACAATACCAAGTCCAATATAACCTGCTTTCTGGTCGGTTATAGAACATGCTGCTCTAAGGAACTATTTTGAACTCATCATCCAGGCTGCGACTGCCAATCTGATTTTTTCCAGTTCATATGTAGATTAAAGTCATCCATAATTATTGCTATCCCTTTATCACAAGCCCACTATATTTCTCCTTGTACTGTTTGTGGCCTGTAGACTACCCCCACTAGTGACTTCTTCCCCCAACTATTCTCCATCTCCACCCAAACCAATTATACATGCTGACCTTCTCAGACAAGGTCATCTCTAACTATTGCACCAATCCCATCCTTGGTTAACAGTGCTACCCTTGCACCTTTACCTTGTTTCTTTTTCTTCTTGAAAATAAATGGTATATTGGTCTTAAACATATATTGCTGCAATTGTATAGACCCTTGTGAGACTACACCTGTATTATTATGTAGAGTTTGGCATTCTTACCAAAGGAAGGATATACTTGCCATAGAAGGACTGCAACAAAGTTTCACCATGCTGATTCCTGGGATGGTGGGATTGTCCTATGAGGAGAGATTTAGGAGGCTAGGTCCATATTTTCTCGAGTTTAAAAGAATGATAGGTGATCTCATTGAAGCATACAATATTCTTAAAAGTTTTGACAAAGTAGATGCAGGAAGAATGTTCCTCCTGGCTGTGGGGGTCTAGAATAGGGCATACACTCTCAGAATAAGGGATGAGTAGGAATAAGGATTGAGGGAGGAGAGATTTAATCACTCAGAGGGTGATGATTATTTGGAATTCTCTACTCCAGAGGGCTGTGACAGCTCAGTCATTGAGTATGTTCAATGCAGAGATCAATAGATTTCTAGATGTTAAAGATATCAAGAAATACGGGGATAGTGCAGGAAAATGAAGTTGAGGTGGAAGATTAGCCAGGATCTAGTTGAATGACGGAGCAGGCTTGAGGAGCCAAATGACCTCTTCCTGCTCAGATTTCTTATGTTCCTATGCTCCCTCCTGGACCTTCCTGCTCACCACCTCTCCTGATTCGCATACCCTTCCAGTTACTACTTCCTTCCCGTTTATTAAGTCGCTGTTTTTCACATTGGAGGGATGTGTGCAGTAGGGAAGTACCTGATGGTTTTGATATTCATTCATGACTGCAACTTGGATGTACGAGGCGCATTCTCATAATTTGTAGATGACATAAAACCTGGAAGTTGCTTGGGTTTTGAAATGTAGCAGCACTACATGGCTGATCTGGCTTGCTGAAGTCATATGACTGCCATGAGGCAAGCTCACTGTCGGCTGCTATCTTAGTTCAGTTCCATAAAATCTCTCACTGAGAGAGGCCATTGAAGAAGGCTGCTGTCCTTATACATGAAACAGAAGTATAGTGAGGACACAGTCAAGGTTGATTTCTTGGGCAAATAATTCTGCAGAATTTACTATATTTTTATTTATTCATTCTGGGTATATGGGAACCAATGGCAAGACCAACGTTGATTGCCCATTCCTTGTTCTTGAGGGTGTGGCGGTAAGCCGTCTTCTTTGAGCCATTGTGGTTCATTTGGTGAATGTACGCTTATTTGTAGGAGGTACTGGAGGGCTCCTAATGCCTATAAAACTATCCTGTTATCAGGGTATTTAGCTGAGTACGGTAGAGGATTTTAACATCCTGTTTATGGAAATTGATCTTTAATGTGGCAGCTTGATAGGATCTTCATCCAACAGTGTAGTTAGAGGTAGCAGTCAGCAATCCTGAGTGCCAGGGCAGAAGCACAGAGGTGAGATTGGTCTCTGAAATGCTTTGATTTATTTCACAGTGGGGCAAGAGAAACACTGGCATCAAACCAAAAATTCATTCTTAACAATGAGCTTGGAGAAAGCAACAGTGATGTTAATAGCTTGGACATGATCCAAGTTTGATACCCATTTGATAAACTGTTTACTCAGCTGTAAAGGACATTAGATCGCATCCTATTTCACTTTTCTTAACTGTGATTCCTTGTTTTGCATTTTCATCTGTGTAGTTTGAATTAATCTTCATCAAATTGACATATTTCTTTAATTTAAAAAAAAATCCAAAAGTAGCAGCAGAAGGATGAAGATAGTTCATGATTGGCTATAGAATAAGATTAACAATGATGGCTTGATTTCTCCCAGAAGTCTGTGCTATGTAACATTTTTTATTTTATATAAAGTTTTTATGTCCCATTATGATGTAATGCCCCTGGACTGGTAATCTAGAGTCCTAACCCCTAATCAAATGCTCTGGTGTTATACATGGGTTCAAATCCCACCATGGCAGCTGGTGGAATTTAAATTCAATTAATTAATTAAACTAGTCTCAGTCATGGTGACCATGAATTGATTGTTGTAAAAACAGAATATCAACATAATGTCCTGATGAGTTTAAAACTTACAGGTCAACAATAATCAAGAATATTTTTATTCTCAGGAAGTAGGCCTGATAAAATATGAGGAAAATCTTTTTGTGTACAGCATGGACTGCAGCGGTTCGAGTAGGCAGCTCACAACCACCTTCTCAAGTGCAATTAGGGTTTGGCAATAAATTATGGCATCCAGCGAAAGGACAAAACAAAAAGGTTACGATCTGGAATGCACTGCCTGAGAGGGCGATGGAGATCGATTTAATTTCGGCTTTCAGAAAGGGGATTGGATAATTATGCGAAGAGATCAGATTTACAGGGCTATGGGAACAGGACAGGAAAGTGGGACAAACTGAATTGCTATGCAGGGAACAGGCTTGGGCATGATGGGCAGAATAGCCTCTTATTGTTTTGTAACCATTCTCCGATTCTATGGCTACACTTTTTGCCCGTCTCCAATTGTCTTGCGAATGTTGTTTGCACAATTGAGTTGTTTTGGCAGAAGAGAAAGTCATGGGGCGAAATTCTCCTACCCGCCCCGCCATATTTCTGCCCCGACCGGCCGGCGGGAGTCTCCGTAACACCGGCCGGTCAATGGGGTTTCCCATTGTGGGGCAGCCCCACGCCGTCGGGAAACCCCCAGGCGCCGGCAAAACGGAGACTCCCGCCGGCGGAGAATGACGCCCATGTAGTGCGGAATTGGCGGACAGATTAGAAGAAAGAGGAAGACTCCTTCCTTGAAGAGCATCGAAGTTCCTTGTTAGTATAGTGGTTAGTATCCCCGCTTGTCATGCGGGAGACCGGGGTTCAATTCCCTGATGGGGAGAGTTTGTTCCTTACCAGAACAAAATTGGGAATCCTTTTGGGGCCGCACGGTAGCCTTGTGGATAGCACAAATACTTCACAGCTCCAGGGTCCCAGGTTCGATTCTGGCTTGGGTCACTGTCTGTGCGGAGTCTGCACATCCTCCCCGTGTGTGCGTGGGTTTCCTCCGGGTGCTCCGGTTTCCTCCCACAGTCCAAAGATGTGCAGGTTAGGTGGATTGGCCATGATAAATTGCCCTTAGTGTCCAAAATTGCCCTTAGTGTTGGGTGGGGTTACTGGGCTATGGGGATAGGGTGGAGGTGTTGACCTTGGGTCGGGTGCTCCTTCCAAGAGCCGGTGCAGACTCGATGGGCCAAATGGCCTCCTTCTGCACTGTAAATTCTATGTATCAGTCAATCATATTTTGCCACAAATCAACAATTTGTCATAGTTATTTCTTTTTGGGGATAGCCAATATATCAACCAGCTTTGATAAATTCAACCTTATAAATTGCCATGAATTTCCAGCTCTGCAATTATTAGTCCAGAATGATAACAGCTTCATTACTATATTTACATCAGGAGAACTAATGGGGACACAGCAAGAAGAAGGAGCAGATATCATGGCCTTTCAGTTATAACAACTAATCACCCTGATAGTTCAAATGGGCAGTTAGGATGTGAAACCATGCAGAGCAGATAGTCTCAAGTTTGATTTCCAGTTACAGTGATTGAGTCGAATTCAGCTGGTGCACTAAAATTTCAAATCTCAGAGTTCATGGATTGGCAAAGCAAATGCCAGCCTGAGTTCTAACTCTTATTCCTTATCCATTGAATCATGATGAAAAATTGTGTTTGCACGTACCAGGTAAGAATGGGATGGTTATGATACATTACATGTCAAATAGCCTTCATTTTCTTGTTTTTAGCTAAATTTCTATTCGTTTTCAAAACTGTCAGATTTCCCATTGTCTTTTTACATTTATCTTTGTCATATGTCTATCTGTCAGGTTTATCCACATCTTTCTGAATATTATAATTTATGGGGAAACCATTGGTCTGAGTCCTTTTCCCAAACTATGTGGCTTGAGGATTGGCTGGAATTGATTTTTGGGATGCATCTACATTTTGGGAGGGATTGCTGATTCCCATTATTCCTTGAAAGGCAACCTACTGCAAGAGAAATGGGTGAATCACGTAAGAGCACCAAATCGGGCTCCCGCCAGGCGCCTGGCCGATTCCGAGTCACCCAGCTCTGGATCTCACCCTCTCTGGGCCACATTTGCATATTTAAATTAGCCTAATGACTTCACTCGCTGCCCTGCACTCAATGGCTGCACCTGGGAGGCCTCACCAGGGCGTCGTTTAGAACTGGTCCACACAAGTGGGGGTGGGGGGGGGTGACCGGGGGGGACCGGGGGGTGGGGGGGGGGGGGGGGGACCAGAGAACCAAAAAGCTTTTAGTGGCTAGAGGTGAAATTGACCATCGCAAAATCCTGGCCAAATGCCCTACATCTGATCACATGTTGGAAGAAAGATAATTAATGAAGCAGCTGAAGATGTTCGGGCCTAGGACACTACCATTAGGAACTCCTGCAGTCATGTCATGGGATTGAGGTGACTGATCTCCAACAACCAAACCATCTTCCTTTGTGCCTCCAAGCATAGAAGAGCTTTCCCCTGATTCCTATTGACCCTGGTTCTGCGAATGCTCCTTGATGCCATATTTTGTCAAATGCTGCCTTGATGTCAAAGGCAATCACTCTCACCTCAGTTCTGCGGTTCAGCTCTTCTGTCCATGTTTGAACCAAAGCCGTATTAAGGCCAGGAGCTGTGTGATGCTGGCAGAAACCTAACTAAGCATCAGTGAGCAGGCTATAGCTGAGTAAGTGCTGCCTGATAGCATTGTTGATGACCCCTTCCCTCATTTTACAGATGATTAAGAGGAGACTGTTAGGGCAGTAATTGGCCAGGTTGGACTTTTCCTGCTTTTGTATACAGGACACACCTGGGTAATTTTCCACATTGCCAGGTAGATCCCAGTGTCGTAGATATACTGGTTAGGGGTGTGGCAAGTTCTGGAGCACAAACCTTAAGTACTGTTGTCGGCATGGTAGCATAGTGTTTAGCACTGCTGCTTCAAAGCGCCATGGACCCGGGTTCAATTCCAACCTTGGGTGACTGTGTAAAATTTGCATGCTGTCCCCCTTTCTGCATGGGTTTCCTCCGGGTGCTCTGGTTTTCTCCCACAGTACAAAGATGTGCAGGTTAGGTGGGGTTACGATATAAGGTGGGGGATTGGGCCTAGGTGGGGTGCATTGCAGAGGGTCAGAGCAGAGTTGATCGTCTGAATGGCCTCCTTCTACACTGCAGAGATACTATGGAATATTGTCAGGGCAGGGAATATTGCCTTTGCAGTATCGAGTGCCTTCCGCCATTTCCTGATATCCTGTGCGGTGAATCTAATTGTCTGAAGCCTGGCATCTCTGATGCTGGGGACCTCTGGAAGAGACTGAGATGAATCATCCACTCGGCACTTCTGGCTGAAGATTATTGTGAATGCTTCAGCCTTATCTTTTGGACAGATGTGCTGGGCTCGTCCATCATTGAGGTTGGGGATATTTGTGGAGCCTCCTCCTCCAGTGAGGTGTTTAATTGTCCACCATCATTCATGGCTTGATGTGACAGGACTGCAGAGCCTAGATCTGATTCACTGGTTGAGGGATTGCTTAGCTCTGTCTATCACTTGCTGCTTATGTTGTTTGGCATATAAATAGTTCTGCGTTGCGACTTCACCAGGTTTACACCTCATTCTTTGGTACATTTTGGTGCTGCTCCTGGCATTCCCTCCTGCACTCTTCATTGACATTGAACCAGAGTTGTTCCCATGGCTTTGAGGTGATGGTAGAATGGGGGATATGCCGGGCTATGAGGTTACAGTTGAGCCTGAGTATACTTCTGCTGCTGATGATGGCTCACAGCACATCATGGATGCCCAGTCTAGAGTTGCTTGATCTATTCTGAATCTATCCCATTCAACACAATAGTAGTGCCGCACAACACAATGTGAAGGCGGGACTTCATCTTCACAAGTAATATGAGGTGGTCACTCCTAATGATACTGTCATGGACAGATGTATTTGTGACAGGCAGATGAGTGAGAATGAGGTCCAGTGGGCTGGATTCTCCGGCCGCCGACATTGAAATCGCAATCGGCGACCGGTTGGAGAATCCAAGTTTCCGACCAAATCGGGGGTGGCGCCGCTTTCGCAATGCTCTTCCTCCACCAAAGAGGCGTACCCTAGGAGTATGCTGCGCCACGTATCGACAGCTTCAGGACATTGCCGGAGTCCCCCCCCTCGTCGATACTCCGCCCCAGACCAGCCGAGTTCTCATGGGTCTCTCATGGTCTCACCCGTCGGGAACACGGCATGGTGGCTGCAGACTCAGTCCAGTGCTGCCACAGTCAGGGGAGGCCGATCCACGGGTAGGGCGGACTATTTTGTGGGCAGGGTCCACGAGCGGCCGCTGCCATGTTGCACGGCACGGCCGCTGCATGCCGCCGGCGTGCGCACGTGCGGCCACGGACCCGGCAATTCTCCGGGGCGTATCGGCAACTAGAGCCGGGTGCTCTACGCTGCTGTCCTGCTAGTTCCCAGCAAAATGGGGAGTCGGTGGCCATTTTGCGCCAGTGTTTCATCGCTCCCAAGCCGGCCTGGGGACATAGCCCCAGAATTGGAGAATCCAGACCAGTATGTTTTTCCCTCTTGTTGTTTCTCTCACCACCTGCGCATACCCAGTCTAGCAGCTACGTCCTTTAGGACTCAGCCAGCTCAGTCAGTAGTGGTGCTCTTGGGATGGACATTGAAGTCCCCCACCCAGAGCATATTCTGTGATTCTGTGCCCTTGCCACCCTCGGTGCTTCCTCTAAGTGGTATTCAAGATGGAGGAGTACTGATTCATCAGCTGACCGTAGCAATCAGCAGGAGTTTTCCTTGCCTATGTTTGACCTGAGGACTTCATTGGGTCCGGAGTTGATGTTGAGGAAACTCTCTCCTGACTGAATAACCATTGTGCCCCCACCTCTGCTGGATCTGTTGCCAAAGGCAGTCACCAATAATGTTGCTCTTTTAGAACATAGAACATAGAAAAATATAGCACAGAACAGGCCCTTCGGCCCACGATGTTGTGCCGAACCTTTGTCCTAGATTAATCATAGATTATCATAGAATTTACAGTGCAGAAGGAGGCCATTCAGCCCATCGAGTCTGCCCCGGCTCCTGGAAAGAGCACCCTACCCAAGGTCAACACCTCCACCCTATCCCCATAACCCAGCAACCCCACCCAACACTGAGGGCAATTTTGGACACTAAAGGCAATTTAGCATGGCCAATCCACCGAACCACATCTTTGGACTGTGGGAGGAAACCGGAGCACCCGGAGGAAACCCACGCACACACGGGGAGGACGTGCAGACTCCGTACAGACAGTGGCCCAAGCCGGAATTGAACCTGGGACCCTGGAGCTGTGAAGCAATTGTGCTATCCACAATGCTACCGTGCTGCCCTTAAGAACAAATTAATCTACACTATATCATTCTACCGTAATCCATGTACCTATCCAATAGCTGCTTGAAGGTCCCTAATGTTTCCGACTCAACTACTTCCACAGGCAGTGCATTCCATGTCCCCACTACTCTCTGGGTAAAGAACCTACCTCTGACATCCCCCCCTATATCTTCCACCATTCACCTTAAATTTATGTCCCCTTGTAATGGTTTGTTCCACCCGGGGAAAAAGTCTCTGACTGTCTACTCTATCTATTCCCCTGATCATCTTATAAACCTTTATCAAGTCTCCCCTCATCCTTCTCTGTTCGAATGAGAAAAGGCCTAGCACCCTCAACCTTTCCTAGTAAGACCGACTCTCCATTCCAGGCAACATCCTGGTAAATCTCCTTTGCACCTTTTCCAAAGCTTCCACATCCTTCCTAAAATGAGGCGACCAGAACTGTACACAGTACTCCAAATGTGGCCTTACCAAAGTTTTGTACAGTTGCATCATCACCTCACGGCTCTTAAATTCAGTCCCTCTGTTAATGAACGCTAGCACACCATAGGCCTTCTTCACAGCTCTATCCACTTGAGTGGCAACTTTCAAAGATGTATGAACATAGACCCCAAGATCTCTCTGCTCCTCCACATTGCCAAGAATTCTACCATTAACCCTGTATTCCGCATTCATATTTGTCCTTCCAAAATGGACAACCTCACACTTTTCAGGGTTAAACTCCATCTGCCACTTCTCAGCCCAGCTCTGCATCCTATCTATGTCTCTTTGCAGCCGACAACAGCCCTCCTCACTATCCACAACTCCACCAATCTTCGTATCGTCTGCAAATTTACTGACCCACCCTTCAACTCCCTCATCCAAGTCATTAATGAAAATCACAAACAGAGGACCCAGAACTGATCCCTGCGGTACGCCACTGGTAACTGGGCTCCAGGCTGAATATTTATCATCCACCACCACTCTCTGACTTCTATCGGTTAGCCAGTTTTTTATCCAACTGACCAAATTTCCCACTAACCCATGCCTCCTTACTTTCTGCATAAACCTACCATGGGGAACCTTATCAAATGCCTTACTAAAATCCATGTACACTACATCCACTGCTTTACCTTCATCCACATGCTTGGTCACCTCCTCAAAGAATTCAATAAGACTTGTAAGGCAAGACATACCGCTCGCAAATCCGTGCTGACTATCCCTAATCAAGCAGAATCTTTCCAGATGCTCAGAAATCCTATCCTTCAGTACCCTTTCCATTAGTTTGCCTACCACCAAAGTAAGACTAACTGGCCTGTAATTCCCAGGGTTATCCCTAGTCCCTTTTTTGAACAGGGGCACGACATTCGCCACTCTCCAATCCCCTGGTACCACCCCTGTTGACAGTGAGGACGAAAAGATCATTGCCAACGGCTCTGCAATTTCATCTCTTGCTTCCCATAGAATCCTTGGATATATCCCGTTAGGCCCGGGGGACTTGTCTTTCCTCAAGTTTTTCAAAATACCCAACACATCTTCCTTCCTAACAAGTATTTCCTCGAGCTTACCAGTCTGTTTCACATTGTCCTCTCCAACAATATGGCCCCGCTCATTTGTAAATGCAGAAGAAAAGTACTCGTTCAAGACCTCTCCTATCTCTTCAGACTCAATACACAATCTCCCGCTACTGTCCTTGATCGGACCTACCCTCTCTCTAGTCATTCTCATATTTCTCACATATGTGTAAAAGGCCTTGGGGTTTTCCTTGATCCTACCCGCCAAAGATTGTTCATGCCCTCTCTTAGCTCTCCTAATCCCTTTCTTCAGTTCCCTCCTGGCTATCTTGTATCCCTCCAGCGCCCTGTCTGAACCTTGTGGCCTCAGCCTTACATAAGTCTCCTTCTTCCTCTTAACAAGACATTCAACCTCTCCTGTCAACCATGGTTCCCTCACTCGACCATCTCTTCCCTGCCTGACAGGGACATACGTATCAAGGACACGTAGTACCTGTTCCTTGAACAAGTTCCACATTTCACTTGTGTCCTTCCCTGACAGCCTATGTTCCCAACTTGTGCACTTCAATTCTTGTCTGACAACATCGTATTTACCCTTCCCCCAATTGTAAACCTTGCCCTGTTGCACGCACCTATCCCTCTCCATTACTAAAGTGAAAGTCACAGAATTGTGGTCACTATCTCCAAAATGCTCCCCCACGAACAAATCTATCACTTGCCCTGGTTCATTACCAAGTACCAAATCTAATATGGCCTCCCCTCTGGTCGGACAATCTACATACTGTGTTAGAAAAGCTTCCTGGGTACAGTGCATAAACACCACCCCATCCAAACTATTTGATCTAAAGAGTTTCCACTCAATGTTTGGGAAGTTGAAGTCACCCATGACTACTACCCTGTGACTTCTGCACCTTTCCAAAATCTGTTTCCCAATCTGTTCCTCCACATCTCTGCTACTATTGGGGGGCCTATAGAAAACTCCTAACAAGGTGACTGCTCCTTTCCTATTTCTGACTTCAACCCATACTACCTCAGTAGGCAGATACTCCTCGAACTGCCTTTCTGCAGCTGTTATACTATCTCTAATTAACAATGTAATTAACAACGCCACCCCCCCCACTTCTTTTACCACCCTCCCACCTCTTTTACCACCCTCCCTAATCTTATTGAAACATCTATAACCAGGGACCTCCAACAACCATTGCTGCCCCTCTTCTATCCATGTTTCCGTGATGGCCACCACATCGTAGCCCCAAATACCGATCCATGCCTTAAGCTCACCCACCTTATTCCTGATGCTTCTTGCATTGAAGTATACACACTTCAACCCATCTCCGTGCCTGCAAGTACTCTCCTTTGTCAGTGTTCCCTTCCCCACTGCCTCACTACATGCTTTGGTGTCCTGAATATCAGCTACCTTAGTTGCTGGACTACAAATCCGGTTCCCATTCCCCTGCCAAATTAGTTTAAACCCTCCCGAAGAGTACTAGAGAACCTCCCTCCCAGGATATTGGTGCCCCTCTGGTTCAGATGCAACCCCTCCTGCTTGTACAGGTCCCACCTTCCCCAGAATGCGCTCCAATTATCCAAATACCTGAAGCCCTCCCTCCTACACCATTCCTGCAGCCACGTGTTCAACTGCACTCTCTCCCTATTCCTAGCCTCGCTATCACGTGGCACCGGCAACAAACCAGAGATGACAACTCTGTCTGTCCTGGCTTTTAACTTCCAGCCTAACTCCCTAAACTCATTTATTACCTCCACACCCTTTTCCTACCTACGTCGTTGGTACCAATGTGCACCACGACTTCTGGCTGCTCCCCCTTCCCCTTAAGGATCCTGAAGACACGATCCGAGACATCCCTGGCCCTAGCACCCGGGAGGCAACATACCTTCCGGGAGTCTCGCTCACAACCACAGAATCTCCTATCTATTCCCCTAACCATTGAATCTCCTACTACTATTGCTTTTCTATTCTCCCCCCTTCCCTTCTGAGCCTCACAGCCAGACTCAGTGCCAGAGACCTGGCGGTAGGTCACCCCCCCAACAGCATCCAAAATGGTATACTTGTTTTGAAGGGGAACGGCCACGAGGGATCCCTGCACTGTCTGCCTGTTTATTTTCTTTCCCCTGACTGTAACCCAGCTACTCTTGTCCTGTACCTTGGGTGTGGTTACCTCCCTGTAACTCCTTTCTATCGCCCCCTCTGCCTCCCGGATGATCCGAAGTTCATCCAGTTCCAGCTCCAGTTCCCTAACACGGTCTCGGAGGAGCTGGAGTTGGGTGCACTTCCTGCAGGTATAGTCAGCGGGGACACCGGTGGTGTCCCTCACCACCCACATCCTACAGGAGGAGCATGCAACTGGCCTAGTCTCCATCCCCTCTTACCTTACAGAATATAACTGCCCTGTGTACCAACTGGACCTCCGCCCTCTGACTCTGCTCCCAGTCAGCTGCACTCTCTGTAAACTCCTAGCTCCCTTCTCGCTCTTTGCGGAAATGTAGGAAACAAAATGAAAGGAGCACCTTACTCCCTCCTCACCTAACTCCCTCAGTCACCAAACTCTCACTATAGCACTCAAATGCACCAAATCCAGCACTCCCTCAGTCACCAAACTCTCACTACAGCACTCAAATGCACCAAATTCAGCACGCAGTGCAAACCTTTTAATGAGTGGAATACTATCCCATCAATCGGCTCCAATAATGTTGCCAAATTAACTAGATATGGCAGTTATTAATGATAATATTGCTTTTCAGAGTCGCCAGGATACCACTACAAGGCTTTACCGGCTATCGATCAAAGACCAAACAACCAGTTAGTCAGTTCAAGTTCAAAGATAGTTTATTTACACACATGGATTAATTTGACATGCAACATAAAACACTACAAGTTAAACTACACCTATCAACTGCAATGACCTATACTTAACTTCAGGGCAACCGGCTCTATGCAGATGAACAAGGCCTTTGTTCGGATCTTGCGTGGCTGGGTAGAAGAAGTGGCTTCGTTTCTACTGGGCTCATCCGTCTGATAGCGATCGTTGGTCTTGAACTTGTCTTCTGGTCGTAATGCTACACTTGGTTTTAGGCATAGGCCGGGGCCAAGAGAGACCGAACACATGGCTGTGTCTCTTTTTATCCCTCTGGGACTTTGTGCTCTTTGGGGCGGTCCTTAGCTTTGGACCCAATAATTCGACAGGCTTCAATCACTGCCTTCGATTTTAGCCAACAAAGGGGCGGGTGCCTTGATGGCTGGGCGTGTCCTGAGCGGTCATTGACCTTGGCTGTTTGGGCTTTCTTAGCAAAGTGAGTGGTGCTGGTTAGTCTGCATCTGTATCGGTTACCCGAGTACAGTCCTTTTGTTCTGAGGAAATGGGCCATTAGAATGCAAACGAGCGGGGGTTTCAATCACGTCTAGTTTTCTGGGTTGCAAATACACACACAAGCTCTGAGTGTGTCTGAGTCCTGGGTTGACCATAATTCCCATGGTCCTTTGCAGGTGGTCATCTGAGATGGCTACAGGTCTGTCCGGCTGGTGGGATGGTGATAGTAGGACATTATCTATAAGGTATGATTCTGTGAGATAAGGTATGATCCTGTGAGAATGACTGTGTCAGGCTGCTGCTTGAGTCGTCTGTGAGCCAATTGTTACAAAGGAGACCTTTGTAGGGTCGGCGAGGCTGGGTTTGCCATTGACATTTCCAGTGCCTGGGTCGTTGCCAAGTGGTCCGTCCGCTTTTTCCCCCTTTTTATTGATTTTGACAACTGATTGGCTTAAGAGTCAACCACATTACTGTGGATCTGGAGTCACATGGAGGTCAGACCAGGTCAGTGAGGACTCTTTGCTCACCTAAAGACATTAGTGAACCAGTTGGTTTCTTACGATGATCGCTTCATGGTCATGGTTCAGATATTTATCGGATTCAACTTCCACCATCTGCCGTGGCCAGATTCGAACCCAGGACGCAGAGTATTACTTTGGGTCTCTGGATCACCAGTTCAATGACAATGCCACTACACCACTGCCTCCCCCCCTATATTTGGCCCTCTATGAATTCAGTAGTAGGTCCATTCCCAGCACAGAATGGGTGCGGGTTATCTCATTACTAAACAAATACGAATTATGTCTCTTTGGCTCAAACATGGGCACTGCAGCTATCAGTACATGTCCCCATGTGCCCATTTACCTGTATATCCACAGTTTTCTTATCCATTTATCTACCTATCTCTGACCTATTAAGTAAATATTGACTTTTCAGTAAAACACAAACTGAATCTGTATTTGGTTTGATGCAAGAATGCTGTTAACGTTAAATGATTTCACACTATATTCATTTGCTCTGTAATATAGAGTGGCAGCAACCTACGGATTTTGGGCCTGGTGAAGTCAGATGAAGGATTTTACCAATGTGTGGCAGAGAATGATGCTGGGAATGTGCAGACTACTGGACAGCTAATCATCCCAGAACCAGGTAAGACAATATAACCCTCGACCCCTGCCTGCAATTTTCATTCTTATTTGTACTTTCCCTTTTTTAATGACAGAGCGATCATTTGGAAAGAAAGGACAGTTACTGCTGTTACATTTTGTTCTATCTCATGGTCCCCAGAAGCTCAATATAATCACACTTTCAGACTCAAATTTTGGAGCTTTCTTCAAATGTATTTCTCAAATCATTTGCTGCGGACCAATACCTTTACCAATAATATAATATAATTCATTCAATATTATATGAGGTGTTGTTTGAAAGTATTGGATTTAGGGAAGTGATCCCTATATATATCCCACATAACGTGATCCGTATATTTAGAGAATTCTGTGAAATTTGGTTGTGTTGTGGATTGAGGATCTCGGGCCTTCGTTTGGAAAAGGGGGCTTAGGTTCAAACAGGATGTTAGTTCCAGTGTCCTTGTTGTGAATAAGATTTGGGGCAGGCAATAGTTTCATGGACAGTTAAAAGAAGGAACTTGCATTTACATTGAGATTTCCATCTCCCGATAGCGCTTTGCAGCTGATGAATTATTTTGAAGCATAGTACCCACCCAAGTCTGGTCTACGTTATGACATGATGTGAATACACCTTTAAGGGGTGGTATCTTAAACTACTGTCAAATATTCCACCTTGACAGGATATGATGTATGAGTCCCATGACCCACAGGCAAGCAGCAGTGGTCAAAATCCGACATGTGCCTCACAGTCTCCCAGTAAATATTATTTGTATATAGCCCTATCTCCAGATAAAGAACCCATATTATTGTTTCAGCAATCTTTGAGCATGATTGGTACATTTATGCCGTAGAAAAGAAGAACGTTACCATCTATATGCGACCTCAGTTCCACACCAATGTGTTTGTTCCCTAAGGAGGCCCTGAAGAGGCCTAACAAGCCACTCACTTGTATCAAACAGCTTGCAGTTAAAGAACAAGGCCCAGCGCAACCTTTTCAAAGCAATGCGGGATGGCCAATAAATGCCAGTGATGCCTACATTCAAGAATTATTTTTTTAAAGTAACATTTTTGGGGGGGACAAATCAGGTAATTGCACCCAACAAAAAAAAAATGAGATAAATTAATAATAATTCTGTTCGGTAAAGTTGTTTGATGGATAAATCTTCGTCAGAACTTTCCTGTTCATTTTTTTAAAAAGTACTACGTGATTGTTTATATGTTTCAATGAGACTTTAGTTTAATACTTCATCCGAAAGAAGGTGCATCCAATAGTACAGCACTCCCTCAGTGCTGCAATTTAAGTATTTAGTAGAAGGTCAGTGGAAATTTCCCTGATGCTCTCGCCAATATTTGTTCCTCAGGCAGCATCGCAAGAGTAGTTTATCTGGTCATAATCACATTGCTGTGTGTGGAAGTTGGCTGCATGCATATTGGTATCCATGTTTCCTACATTAAACAGTGACTACACTTCAAAGGTTCTTCATTGGCTATAAGACACCTCAAGACATCGGTGGTTGTGCAAAGCACCATACATATGCAAGTCTTTTTTCTATTTTCCCCTTACAATTGTAGCCCAGGAACTTGTCCTTTTAAAATGTTTCATTCTGTGATAAAGAGCTGCTGAACTTTGCTCCCTGCAAAAAAAAGAGTCACTGAAATTGCTGAACTTTCACCAACTGTGAAGAGCTTTCAGCATGGAGATTGTTGAGTCGATGTGTTCTTGTAACTGTGGCGACGGTCTGTATCTCAGTAAATACAGAATCTAAAGACTGATGTTTCATTTGTTTGTCAAAGATAGTAGGATTCTACACCTTGTAAAGCAACATGATATCTGGGAAAGATCCAGTCCCGATTGTTACTTCAGACATTTTCAAGGGTTGCCAGGAGCAGCTGGCTGTGCAGCTTCCTGCAACAAATCACCCACTCACGGATGGACAGATTTAAAATCTGTCTGCCCTGAGATTCGCAAGAGAATGGTGTAGTGCCTGAGGAAGAAGAGGCGCTGAAGCAAAGCCTTGCATTCAGCCTGCTGTTTTGTGGCCATTATCTATCTAACTGGAAGGCTACCTTTGGATGCCGCTGAAACTAAGACACAATCTGTGGCAAATGAAGCAGGACACTTGTCTGACAGATTTCTGGGCAGGTTGCAAGAAGCATATTGCCACCTTATACCGATCTTGCTCGGTCGTCTCTCTCTCTCTCACTATCACAACTTTCCTCATCTCACCCAATTTTAACATATTGCTGTGGACAACACACTCCTGAATGTTCTCCATTTGTCCTATTTAAATTTTGAATTCCTTCCCTCACCCTCACTCTATTGAGAAGTCATCTATTCTAACTCTCTCTATTCCATTCTGACTGGAATCTACAAGCTTTTATAACTGAAGCTTGGTGTTATTAAATAATGGTTGGAACATGGTGCTGGCTATGAATTACACTGTGTTGACCTTGTGTAAATTGTCAATATCCTTTTCCATTCCATTGAAGCTCTGCTCTCCAACACTACTAATTCCCAAACTGCACTCGTCCATCACTATTTCTTGACTTACTTTGATTTCTCTCCTCTTCGTAAGGACTGCACTTTGGGCCTTGACCCTTCAATTGATTTTCTCAACTTCAGAATGGAAGAAGACAGCTATAACTATAAATAAATAGAGGTGGGGGGTGGGAAAGGAACTGCCGTTACATCTTCTCATTCTCTTTGTCAGATTATTCTATCAATTCCCAACGACAAACCCACGCTGCCTTTGAATCTTGAGACCACCATGTGGTTCCATAACTCATGCTGGGTTTTGCCAGAGTTGTGAATAAGAACAGGAGAACTAAGCTGTTAAACATAGGGATGCACAGGTACAGGAAATGCCTGGTCTCAGGACTGTGCTGTTTTTAAAATTCTTTCATGGGATGACAGCACCACTAACATTGCTCATTGCCCTTGAGAAGCTGGTGGTGAGCTGCCTTCCTGAACTGGTGCCACCTGGTAAGGGGGGGGGGGGGTCTTTGGGTCTAAACATTGGTATCGAACCTTCTTGGAGCTGCACCTGCTCTACAACTCTGGTGGAGGTGTTGCAGAAACCCCCCTATTCCGGAACGAGATTCTCCGACCCCCCGCCGGGTCGGAGAATCGCCGGGGGCTGGCGTGAATCCCGCCCCCGCCGGTTGCCGAATTCTCCGGCACCGGAGATTCGGCGGGGGCGGGAATCGTGCCGCGCCGGTTGGCGGGCCCCCCCCCCCCCCCGGCGATTCTCCAGCCCAGATGGGCCGAAGTCCCGCTGCTAGAATGCCTGTCCCGCCGATGTGGATTAAACCACCTCTCTTACCGGCGGGACAAGGCGGCGCGGGCGGGCTCCGGGGTCCTGGGGGGGATGCGCGGGGTGATCTGGCCCCGGGGGGTGCCCCCACGGTGGCCTGGCCCGTGATCGGGGCCCACCGATCCGCGGGCGGGCCTGTGCCGTGGGGGCACTCTTTTCCTTCCGCCTTCGCCACGTTCTCCACCATGGCGGAGGCGGAAGAGACTCCCTCCACTGCGCATGCGCGGGGATGCCGTGAGCGGCCGCTGACGCTCCCGCGCATGCGCCGCCAGGCAATGTCATTTCCGCACCAGCTGGCGGGGCACCAAAGGCCTTTCCCGCCAGCTGGCGGGGCGGAAATCAGTCCGGCGCGGGCCTAGCCCCTCAAGGTGAGGGCTCGGCCGGTCAAGATGCGGAGGATTCCGCACCTTTGGGGCGGCGCGATGCCGGACTGATTTGTGCCGTTTTTGGCGCCGGTCGGCGGACATCGCGCCGATTACGGAGAATTTAGCCCCCGGTGTTTCCCACTGCATATCTGGTGAAATTGTGGCAACAGGCCGACAACCCCACAGAGATTCTGAACCATTGGATTTGCAATGCCTGTGGAATATTTGTACTTGTTATAACACAACAAAATCTGCGTTCCACCACCAGAGGGAAGATTAATATTCCCATTTGTAACTCACTGGAAGCCTCTAGTGGCAGAATCTGTGCATTGTTCTGCTTGCGTGAAGACCATTGTGTGGCACGATCAGAGACCCCAGATGCTGGTAGATCCACAAATTGTCAAGAAACTTGGAGTCTGAGATGGTGCACACTATCTAAGAATGTAAATAGTTCCAAAGGGGGATAGTTTGCAATATAAAATGAAAGAGATAAAGCAGGTAATTATCATTGCAGCTTAGAAAAATATCAAAACGTAGCTAACCAAGAACCACTTAGCGATTATCTATACTTTGCAGAAAGCATTCCATACAGACAAAGCTTTTATTCATTAAGGGAAACAACCCATATTTTATCATTATTTATAATGCTTCTGTGAAGTGCTTACATTTACTGATGTTAAAGGTGCTATATAAATACAGGATGCTGTTGTTGTTATGTAGTATAAAGGTCTGGAACATACAGGGTTAGTGTGGGACTGATAGTTACTCCAGCCGAGGACTAAAGAGGAGCACACTATCAATGGTGAAAAGAGTGCACAATAAGGAGTTAAATTAAGACTCGGGAGATGGAATTTTCCAACCCTTCTGGTCCCGTCGACGTGAAGGAAGATTTCAATGGCTTATTGGTCCCACCGTGGCGGGTGGGGGGGGGGGGGGGGGGGGGGGGGTGCGGGGGGGAGGTGGGGGGGGGGGGAATTCCAGCCAGTGTGTAGGTAACTTCAAACATAGGTTCTAAAAATTTGCAATTTAGAACAGCAATAGGAGCCTGAGGGAAGCAAACAGAGTTTATTGATAAAAACAGAAAATATTGGAAACACACAAAAAGTCAAACGTGACCCATAAAGTGAAATGGTCGGTTAAACTTTGTGTGGATACCCTTCATCGAGAATGCAAACTTTGCTTTTGGCATGCTAGGAAAGAATACGTTGGAGCAGGTTGTCTGCAAATAATTCTGAATTTAATTGCTGGAAATCAGACCTGTGCACCTATGGTATCTTGATTTGCACAGACTGCAAAAAAGAGACTGGGTCTAAACAAGACACAGGGCATCACTATAAAGGTTTGCAGGTGAAACAAAACCTGGAAATAGTATCATAAAACCCCTACAGTGCAGAAGGAGGTCATTCAGCCCATCGATTCTGCATCGGCCCTCTGAAGGAGCACCCCACCCAGGGCCATGCCACTGTTCTATCCCTGTAACCCTACCTAACCTTTTGGACAAAAAGGGGCAATTTAACATGGCCGATTCACCTAACCCGCACATCTGTGGGAGGAAACCGGAGCACCTGAAAGAAACCCACACCGACACGGGGAGAAAGCGCAGACTCCACACAGACAGTCACCTGAGGTTGAAATTGAACCCAGCTCCCTGATGCTGTGAGGCAGCAGTGCTAACCACTGTGCCACCATGCCGCCAATATATAAACTGGATAGTAGGAGACATGGACATGGACAAACTGGTGAAATGATGAAACTTATGGCAGATAAAAGTATAATGCAGCAAAGCTTGAAAAGGAAGATATGAGGAGACGTAACTAAACAGTACAATTTTAAATGGTGTGCTGGAACAGAGGGACGAGGCGGTTAATGTCGACAAATATTTGACGGTGTCATGACAAGCTGTTACAAAGGCAAATAATTTACCTGGCTTCATAAGTATGGCCATAGAATACAACAGCAAGGAAGTTATGACAGACCTTTATAAATTACTGATTAGGCTTCAGCTGAAGTATTTGTTCAGTTCTGGGCACCATACTTTAGGAAGGATGTCAAGACGTTGGGGAATGTGTGGAGGAGAATTATTGGCATCGTACTATGGGCGTCATTCTCCGACCCCCAGCCGGGTCGGAGAATGGCCGTTGGCCGCCGTGAATCCCGCCCCCACCCCCGCCGAAGTCTCCGGTACCGGAGATTGGGCGGGGGCGGGAATCGGGCCGCGCCGGTTGGCGGGACCACCCGCTCAATTCTCCGGCCCGGATGGGCCGAAGTCCCGCCCAGAAATTGCCTGTCCCGCCGGCGTAAATCAAAGCTGGTATTTACCGGCGGGACCAGGTGGCGTGGGCGGGCTCCGGGGTCCTGGGGGGGGCGCGGGGCGATCTGACCCCGGGGGGTGCCCCCACGGTGGCCTGGCCCGCGATCGGGGCCCACCGATCCGTGGGCGGGCCTGTGCCGTGGGGGCACTCTTTCCCTTCTGCCTCTGCCACGGTCTCCACCATGGCGGAGGAGGAAGTGACTCTCCCCACTGCGCATGCGCGGGAAACTGTCGCCGGCCGCTGACGCTCCCGCGCATGCGCCGCATTTCCGCGCCAGCTGGCGGGGCAACAAACGCCATTTCCGCCAGCTGGCGGGGCGGAAATCCCTCCAGCGCCGGCCTAGCCCCTCAATATTGGGGCTCGGCCCCCAAAGATGTGGAGCATTCCGCACCTTTGGGCCGGCGCGATGCCCGTCTGATCGGCGCCGTTTTTGGCGCCAGTCGGCGGACATCGCGCCGTTGGGGGAGAATTTCGCCCCAGGGATGAGAAACCTCAGTTTTGTAGAGAAATTAGAAAGTTCAAGATTGTTCTTCTTAAAGTAAAGCAGGTTCAGGGGAGATGTAATAGAGATGTTCTAAATTATGAGGGGTAGGATAAAGTAAGTAGGGGGAAGATGTTTCTTCACAAGATTTAAGATAATTGCCTAAAAAAAGAATAGAGTGAAGACGATGTGGCTCACTGCTGTGATCTGGAATGCAGTGCTTGAAAGAATGGTGGAAGCAAATTCATGATTTACTTGCTGACAGAGGTACAAAGGGTTAGCACTGTTGCTTCACAGCACCATCACCCGGGTTCGATTCCTGATTTGGGTCACTGTCTGTGCGGAGTCTGCACATTCTCCCCGTGTCTGCATGGATTTCCTCGGGGTGCTCATGTCCCAAAAATTGTTAGGTAAATTGGACATTCTGAATTCTCCCTCAGCGTACCCGAACAGGCATGGCAACTAGGGGATTTTCACAGTAACTTCATTGCAATGATTTAAAAAATATATATATTTATTAAAGTTTCTTCACACAATTTTTCTCCCCGACAAACAATAACCCCCCCCCCCATAACAAAATAACGAGAAATCGCGCAGAGCAAGATATATACATGGCAAAATGATATATTTACATGGCATTGTACAATGGCTCTCTCCCATACGTGCCAGTTTCCCCAATCCTTCATGTTATCTCTTGCTCATCCACCCTCCCAGGCAGTCCCCCCCCCCCCCCCCCCCCTCCCAGGACGTTGTGTCCGTCTCCCCCCCCACCCACCCCCCTCCAGGTTGCTGCTGCTGCTGACCGATCTTCCTCTAACGCTCCGCGAGATAGTCTAGGAACGGTTGCCACCGCCTGTAGAACCCCTGCGCAGACCCTCTCAAGGTGAACTTAATCCTCTCCAACTTTATGAAGCCAGCCATATAGTTTATCCAGGCCTCCACGCTGGGGGGCTTCGCCTCCTTCCACATTAGCAAGATCCTTCGCTGGGCTACTAGGGACGCAAAGGCCAAAATGCCGGCTTCTTTCGCCTCCTGCACTCCCGGCTCGTCCACTACTGCAAATATTGCTAGCCCCCAGCTTGGCTTGACCCGGACTTTCACCACCTGAGATATTGCTCCCACCACTCATCTCCAGAACCCCTCCAGTGCCGGGCATGACCAAAACATATGGACATGGTTCGCCGGGCTCCCTGAGCATCTTCCACATCTGTCCTCTACCCCAAAGAACCTACTCAACCTCGCCCCCGTCAGGTGAGCTCTGTTAACCACCTTAATTTGTATCAGACTGAGCCTGGCACATGAGGAGGAGGAATTAACCCTACCTAGGGCATCCGTCCACAGACCTTCCTCGATCCCCTCCCCCAGCTGCTCCTCCCATTTACTCTTCAACTCTTCTACCAGCGCTTCCCCTTCTTCTTTCATCTCCTGGTGTATTTCCGACACCTTGCCCTCGCCGACCCATACACCCACACACCCGAGATCACTCTGTCTTGAATTTCTTGTGCCGGGAGCAACGGGAATTCCCTCACCTGTCACCTCACAAAAGCCCTCACCTGCATATATCTAAAGGCATTTCCCGGGGGTAACTCGAACTTCTCCTCCAGTGCCCCTAGGCTCGCAAACGTTCCGTCAATGAACAGGTCCCCCATTCTTCTGATCCCCGCCCGATGCCAGCTCTGGAACCCCCCCGTCTATCTTCCCCGGGACAAACTGATGGTTACCCCTGATCGGGGACCACACCGATGCTCCCATTGCACCCCTGTGCTGTCTCCACTGGCCCCAGATCCTTAGCGTTGCCGCCACCACCGGGTTCGTGGTGTACTTTGTCGGCGAGAGCGGCAGCGGTGCCGTCACCAACACCCCCAGGCTCGTTCCTTTACAGGACGCCATCTCCATCCTCTTCCATGCCGCCCCCTCTCCCTCCATAACCCACTTGCGGATCATCAACACATTTGCTGCCCGGTAGTAGCTCCCCAGGTTTGGCAGCGCCAACCCTCCTCGGTCCCTACTGCGTTCCAGGAACCCTCTCTTTACCCTCGGGGTCTTATTCGCCCACACAAACCCCATAATACTCCTACCTACTCTCTTAAAAAAGGCCTTAGTGATCACGATGGGAAGGCACTGAAACACAAACAAAAACCTCGGAAGGACCACCATTTTGACCGACTGCACTCTACCCGCCAGCGAGAGCGGTAACATGTCCCATCTTTTGAAATCCTCCTCCATTTGCTCCACCAACCTCGTCAGATTCAGTTTGTGTAGGGCCCCCCCAACTCCTGGCTATCTGGATCCCCAGATATCGAAAGCTCCCCTCCGCCCTCCTCAGCGGTAGGTCCCCTATCCCTCTTTCTTGGTCCCCCGCCTGTAATACAAAGAGCTCACTCTTCCCTACATTGAGCTTATAGCCTGAAAACTCCCCAAACTCCCTCAGAGTTTGCATGACCTCCACCATCCCCTCCATTGGATCCGCCACGTACAGCAACAGGTCATCCGCATATAGCGACACCCAATGCTCTTCTCCCCCTCGGACTACCCCCCTCCATTTATTAGAAACCCTCAATGACATGGCCAATGGTTCGATCGCCAATGCGAACAACAGGGGGGACAGGGGGCACCCCTGCCTCGTCCCTCGGTACAGTCGAAAGTACTCTGACCTCCGCCGGTTCGTCACTACACTCGCCACCGGGGCTCTGTGAAGGAGCTTAACCCAACTGACAAACCCTCCCCCGAACCCAAACCTACGCAGCACCTCCCAGAGGTACTCCCACTCTACTCGGTCAAAGGCCTTCTCCGCGTCCATAGCTGCCACTATCTCCGCCTCGCCCTCCACCGGTGGCATCATTATCACGTTTAAGAGCCGCCGCACATTGGTGTTTAGCTGCCTGCCCTTTACAAATCCTGTCTGGTCCTCGTAAATCACCCCCGGGACACAGTCCTCGATCCTCGTGGCCAGCACTTTTGCCAGCAACTTTGCATCCACATTAAGGAGCGAGATCGGCCTGTACGATCCACATTGCAGTGGGTCCTTGTCTCGCTTTAGGATCAAAGAAATTGTCGCTTCCGACATTGTCGGAGGTGGGGTCCCCTCCTCTCTTGCTCATTAAAGGTCCTCACTAGTAGCGGGGTCAATAGGTCTACGTACTTCCTGTAGAACTCCACCGGGAACCCGTCCGGTCCCGGGGCCTTCCCCGCCTGCATGCTCCCCAAACCCTTGCTCAGCTCCTCCAGCCCAATTGGTGCCCCCAAACCAGCCACCTCTTGCTCCTCCACCCTCGGGAATCTCAGTTGGTCTAGGAATCGTCTCATACCCTCTTCCCCCGCTGGGGGCTGGGATCTGTACAGCTCTTCATAGAAGGCGTTAAATACCTCGTTTATTTTCGTTGCACTCCGAACCGTGGCTCCCCTTCCATCTTTGACTCCCCCTATTTCCCTCGCTGCTATCCTTTTACGGAGCTGCTGTGCCAGCATCCGACTGGCCTTTTCCCCATACTCGTAGGTCGCCCCCTGCGCTTTCCTCCACTGTGTCTCCGCCTTACCTGTGGTCAACAGGTCAAACTCCGTCTGGAGCAGTCGTCTTTCCCCAAGTAATCTTTCCTCCGGGGCCTCTGCGTATCTCCTGTCCACTCTCAAAATCTCCCCCACTAACTTCTCCCTTTCCATGCCCTCTGTCTTTTCCCTGTGACCCCTAATGGAGATTAGCTCTCCCCTGATCACCGCCTTCAACGCCTCCCATACCACCCCTACCCACACCTCCCCGTTGTCGTTGGCCTCCAAGTACCTTTCGATACACCCCCTCACCTTCCCACACACCATCTCGTCCGCCAGCAGTCCCACATCCAGCCGCCACAGCGGGTGTTGGTCCCTCTCCTCTCCCAGCTCCAGTTCCACCCAGTGCGGGGCATGGTCCGAAACGGCTATGGCCGAATACTCCGTCCCCTCCACCCTCGGGATGAGCGCCTTGCCCAGAACAAAAAAATCTATCCTGGAGTAGGCTTTGTGTACATGGGAAAAGAAAGAAAATTCCCTGGCCTGCGGCCTTGCAAACCACCATGGGTCCACTCCCCCCATCTGATCCATAAACCCCCTAAGTACCTTGGCCGCCGCCGGCCTCTTTCCAGTCCTTGATTTGGAGCGGTCCAGTGCTGGATCCAACACTGTTTTGAAGTCCCCTCCCATTATCAGGCCTCCTTTCTACAGGTCCGGAATGCGCCCCAACATGCGCTTCATGAATCCTGCATCATCCCAGTTCGGGGCGTATACGTTTACCAACACCACCCACGTCCCTTGCAGCCTACCACTCACCATTACATATCGCCCTCCATTGTCCACCTCAATAGTCTTGGCCTCAAATGACACCCGCTTTCCCGCTAATATTGCCACCCCTCTATTCTTCGCGTCCAGTCCCGAGTGGAATACCTGTCCTACCCATCCCTTTCTTAACCTGACCTGGTCCGCCACCTTCAGGTGAGTCTCTTGGAGCATGGCCACGTCGCCTTCAGTCCCTTTAAGTGCGTGAACACTTGAGCCCTCTTCACCGGCCCATTCAGCCCCCTCACGTTCCACATTATCAGCCGGATTGGAGGGGCTCTCACCCCACCCCCCCCCCCCCCCACCCCCCGCTGACTAGCCATCTCCTTTCCTGGGCCAGTCCCGTGTCCACGCCTCCCTCACCCTCCAGTCCCCCAGACGGGGGGCCCCCGTCTCGACCACCTCCTCTGTGTCCCATTCCTTTTCGGCCAGTGCAGCAGCAACCCTTTCACCCCACCCCCCTTCCCCCCCTTCCCTCCCCCCGCTAGACCCCGTCTAGCTTTTTTGTTCCCCCCATGTCACTCCCGTAAGTCAGCTGACACCTGCTGACCCCGGCTTCCCCCGCCGTCCCATTGACCTCCCCGTGTGGGAGTCTCCCAATCAATATGCGTTCCTTCGTTCCCCTTCCCACCTTTCTTCCCGCGTGCGGGAAAAACCCCGTGCTTTCCACAGCCCACTCCGTCCCCTCTGGCGCAGCTCCTGTCGCGGCCTTGTCTCTCTCCCCCAGCCCATATAACATTTCCTGCGCGTGATTGACCCCCTATATACAACAACCATCACACATCAAACCTCAAACATCCCCCCCACCCTCACAAACCCTCAGTTAGAGTCCAACTTTTCGGTTTGTATAAAGGTCCACGCCTCTTCAGGTTAGTGTTGGCCCTTGTATATGACCCACAGTCGCGCTGGCTGCAGCATTCCGAATTTCACTCCTTTTCGGTGCAACACCGCTTTGGCCCGGTTGAAACTTGCTCTCCGCTTTGCAACCTCCGTGCTCCAGTCTGGGTATATTCGGATCTCTGCATTGTCCCACTTACTGCTCCGCTCCTTCTTGGCCCATTTCAGGACCAACTCTCTGTCCGTGAACCGGTGAAACCTCACCACCATCGCCCTTGGCGGCTCATTTGCCTGGGGCTTCCTCCCCATCACCCGGTGTGCCTTGTCCAACTCCAGCGGCCTCGACGGGACCTTCGTGCCCATCATCATCTCGAGCATCATGCTCGCATATGCCCCGGCATCAGCCCCCTCCACTCCTTCAGGGAGACCCAGGATCTGCAGATTCTTTCTCCTCGACCTGTTCTCCAGGTCTTCGAGTCTTCCCGCCCACCTCTTGTGTAGCGCCTCGTTCTGCTCCACTCTCACTGCCAGGCTCAAGAGCTCGTCCTCGTTCTGGCTGACTCTTTTCTCTACCTCCTGGATCTTAACCTCGTGGGCCTTCTGGGTGATCCCGAGTCCTTCAATTGCCGAAAGCATAGGCGCCAGCATCTCCTTGCGCATCTCCTCGCGCTGCTCTTCGAAGCAGCGCTTGATGAACTCCTGCAGCTCCCCTTTGTCCCTGGCCGCCGCCATTTTGTTTTTTTTACCTCGCTTCTCCCGTTGCTCCAGTGCCGCTTTTCTGGCCGTTGCACTTCGGGTCCGTTTCATAGGCATTGGAGGGGGACCTCTCTCTTCCCTTCCCCATGGGTTTTTGTCAAAAAAAGTTCCGTTGGGGCTCCTCTAACGAGCCCGAAAGTCCGTGGTAGCGGGAGCTGCCGAATCGCGCGGCTTAGCTCTGCATCGCCGCACCCGTAAGTCTCCTTCATTGCAATGTTAATGTAAGCCTACTTGTGACAGGAATAAAGATTGTTATTATTATTACTAAGGGCTGAATGGTCTTCTGCACTGTATGATGTTGTGAGATGTTCCCCCTCTGATAGGAGGCATTCACACAATCAGCCCTGTTGTGCCAATGTACCCTTCCTTGAAGCCACAAATACATGTCTGTGCAGCATATAGAGGCTATTTTGACATTACAGATAACACACAGAACGACACTGCCTTGTGCTATCGTTGCAGGAGGGCTGGGAAGTAGCAGTTCTGCTCCGCTGAATGTAGCCCACGGTGTCACAATTTTCAGGTTTTTATGCAAGAGAGTTCAGGTTCAACATCACTGATCCTGCAGAGAACCTCACAGGCATTGATAACGTGGAGTGTACTCTCTCCTGCCCCAGCAGTTGTTCAACTAAAGCTTGATCCAGGGATCAAAGCACAGATCCCTGAATATGTAGCCCAGCTACTGAAATATCAGGCGAGCCGCCACATACGTTCTGTGTTGTTGACAGACGGTAGATTGACAAGCTAAGGGGCAGGATCATTTCTTCACGGGGAGAAACATCAATTTGTTCACCTTCTCAGTTATTGAAAAGCATTAAAAATATAATCCCTGTCTCAGAGAGTGAGAATCAGAGCTGGGAATGGTCCCTTTAAATTTGTGAGATAGGGCACCCAGTCTGTCAAACCCATTTGCCTGCTTTGGTTAAACCTACCACCGTGCAAATAGAATGACATCTGGACCTTCAGGTGTCACAAAGAGCTGTCTTCTCACAATAGCTTGAAATGTTTGAGATTGCACATAATGAGCTTCACCTAGGATGTCTAATTAGCACTTCAAATCAGCATTATAACAAACCTGAT
Source organism: Scyliorhinus torazame (assembly GCF_047496885.1). Taxonomy (NCBI): domain Eukaryota; kingdom Metazoa; phylum Chordata; class Chondrichthyes; order Carcharhiniformes; family Scyliorhinidae; genus Scyliorhinus; species Scyliorhinus torazame. The sequence goes on along the minus strand of NC_092709.1, from coordinate 293,109,704 downwards.
CCCAGCCTGTAGATTACAGGTGTGAGAGAAAATGCTCCATGCAGCTTTGAAATTTAACACTTCATTTGTTAAATCTAGCTTTGCAGCAACAACATGCATTTCGATAGCGCCTTTGGCACAGTAAAATTGCGTTAGCTGCTTTGTGGGAGTATTACCAAACAATTTTTTAAAATGGAAAATGACCAAAAGCGTGGTCAAAGGAATAGGCTCAAGGAGCATCTTAAAGGAGGAAAGAAAAGTGGCAGGCTGGAGGAGTTTAGGGTGGGAATTCCCAAACTCAGGGACTAGGCAAATGATGGCCCGGCTGCCAATAATGGAATGATTAAAATCAGGGCTGCACAAGAGGCCAGAATTGGTGGAGGTTTCGGGAGGGTTGGAGATTACAGGGATATTCGTGGTTAAGCTATTTGGGGAGAATTTTTTTTTTTGAGGGTTTTGAAATCGAGACCTTGGTGGACTGGGACCAATGTCGGCCAGTTACACAGGTTATGTTGATTCCCTGGGAGCAGACAGCATGAGACTTCTATCTGTGCAACCTGCATAGGTTTGCTCAGTGATGTCAATGGTGAATGTTGTGTGGGTGGCACAGGTAGCAGCTCAAGGCACAGTCGGAAACAGAAGCTTGGCCCCCAGGAAATCACAATTTTACCCCTGCTTTTCAAATCCAACAGAAGTAATGTTGTGGGTGCTACGTTTGCCAACATGGCGGCGCGGGCGGGCTCCGGGGTCCTGGGGGGTGTACGGGGCGATCTAGCCCCGGGGGGTGCCCCCACGGTGGCCTGGCCCACGATCGGGGCCCACCGATCCGCGGGCGGGCCTGTGCCGTGGGGGCACTCTTTTCCTTCTGCCTTCGCCATGGTCTCCACTATGGCGGAGGCGGAAGAGACCCCCTCCACTGCGCATGCGCGGGGATGCCGTGAGCGGGCGCTGACGCTCCCGCGCATGCGCCGCCCGGCAAAGTCATTTCCACGCCGGCTGGCGGGGCACCAAAGGCCTTCCCCGCCAGCTGGCGGAGCGGAAATCAGTCCGCCGCGGGCCTAGCCCCTCAAGGTAAGGGCTCGGCCCCTCAAGATGTGGAGAATTCCGCACCTTTGGGGCGGCGCAATGCCGTACTGATTCGTGCCGTTTTTGGCGCCGGTCGGCGGATATCGCGCCAATTACGGAGAATCCCGTCCCAGGTGAAACATCAAATATTGGTGGGATCGGATGGAATCATTGGTTTTGACTGAAAAAATCATAAATAATAGGCCCGAGAGCTGAAATTCGTTGAAACTACATGTAATGATATGCATAAGCAATCATGTAGATAATGATGTAAATGACCTCCGACCAGCAGGTAGCAGTGTAAATCTACCATTTGTCCCTGTACCTGGAGGAGTTGGGAGTTAGTCATATTAGTGGATAGTCATACTTGCAGTAGCTCTAGGATAATTTATCAGTATTAGTAGTTTGTAAGATATTTCTCATAGTTATCTTTACCGCGCATTTATTTTATAATAAAACACCCAGGGGCTGGTCTAGCACACTGGGCTAAAACACTGGCTTGTAATACAGAACAAGGCAGCAACGCGGGTCAATTCCCGTACCAGCCTCCCCGAACAGGCGCCGGAATGTGGCAACTAGGGGTTTTTCACAGTAACTTCATTGAAGCCTAGTTGTGACAATAAGCGATTATTATTATTATTTAACGAGTCAAGAACTATACGTTGTTCTGTGCCTTTTTCCTACCGGCCAAGCACCAGAACATAACACTACCAGCAACCTTATAACAATGCCTCAGACCACAAGTGGAATGAAAGAAAAAAGAAAGAAAAAGAGAGAATGTTCCTGACTACTTCTTGTTGAAACCGTTACTTAAAGGATGTAAATCTCTATTCCAGCTCCCTGGCAGTTTATGGGACAGATGGTGATGAAGTTGGCCATAAAGATGTATTAACAGAGGCTGCTGACCGTGGTGGGAGGAACATGGCTCCTGCTGTCTGAGCTCTTTGCATAAATGGTAGCCATCCATTCTAAACACAGCATGCACTCTGCATTGCACAGCTGTTCAGGCTATCACTGCACATTTGCAGAAAGCCAGGTATGCTCTCTGGCAACCTTAGTAATTTACACCTTACACAAATCAAAGATAAAGGTTCTCACATCGGACAGGCCACGGGTGACTAAATTAAATTCTTGTTACCAGTGAAACACTTTCGTTTAGAAGGCGATTCCAACTTTCAAAAAAATATAATCTCTATTTTTGGATTGTTTGCAACCCACAAATCAGATTTCCCTGTGAATAATTTTTGTGATAGAGATGTACAGTTGTGATATGCACTGCCACTCATTTGTTACCCAATTTCTGATTAGGGTAAATGGAGTGAAATTTACCACCTTGCCTAGATTACACAGAGTGGCCTGAAGTGAAAGCAGTTTCTGGTTGCCTCGACTGCTCCTGGAACTTTCTTCATTTACATGGCAGATTTAAAATACACACATCACCAGCACTGCCTCATTAACGTCAAAGTACTGTTACTAATGTCAGGGTTGCTGTGAATTTTTTGGAAACAGCAAACTAGTCATCAGAGCCATTTCAAAATTAGTTGGTTTTTTTAATTATAGGACAAATAACAAATTAAATTCCAAAGTCTTTCAGTGGTCATTTCGGTTCTTGAGCCAACGACTATATAGGCCTGGATATTAAAATGATAACAATGAAAAACAGAAAATCTCCCAAAATGAAACTTACCCGTAAATTGGTTTATTGCATTTCTGAAATTCCTCTTAATAACCTTTTTCAGTGCTGCTGTCTCTGTGACTTTGGGCCAGAGCGTGACTCAAATTCTCAGTAGTCACCGGAGGGCCTCACTGCTCAGATTTCTGCCAGAGTGGAGAGTCTTCCATTTATTTGAAGCTTAATTAGGGGGCTGCCATGTTATTACCTATTGGAATCTCACTTTATTGCTGCAGCAGAATAAATAATTGATTTTGTGGTAGTTTGACCTTATTTTGGAACTCCCTATTGCTGAAGAAAAGTCTGAAGGTAAGTTTTATTTGCAACAACTGCTGGCAACAGAAACTTGGCAGCCTTGAGTGGAGGTATTGGGCAGGGAAGGACCTTTTTTAATATCATGCCTAGTTGCTTATCCCTACTCTGGTTAAACTATCATCTCCGATCTTCCCTTTTGAATTATCTGTTTGTTTCAAAGTTAATACTCCTCTGGGGAAGTATGTATAGCATCATTATAGAGCAGTGTTCTTAATAGATAGATTTATGATTTTGATATGTATGGCACAAATTAAAATCCCCTTAACCTCTCTCTCTCTCCACCCCCTAACCCCAGCTGCTCTCCGAGTGGAGGGAGAAATGCACTGTACTCAGACTCCTTACATGGGGTCAAATCTTCCAGCCTCTAGATTGTAACAGACTGGATGTAAAACCAAAGATGCACATTGGGATCTTGTGGAAGCCCTGATGTGCAGATCGATGTGGGAGTTGCTCAGGAATTACCCTGTTCTCCAGGATATTTCTGAATGTCTCCGAGTCTGATCCAGAGCCACAGGGCGAGATCTTCCAGCTGTTCACACCTGTAGCATGTTTCTCAGTAGCAGGAGGCGAACCACTAGCATCATGCCCCTGCCACGGGTTTCCAGGCGGTGTGGGGTGGATTCACTGGGAAATTCCATTGACAGTGACGATTCCAGATGATACCGCTGCCAGCCAACGACGGGCCGGCTCCCGCTGCCAAGAAACATGCCGCGGGGAGGCCAGAGAATCGCGCCCAGGCACTTGCCTGGATAGTCACCCAGAAATCTTCGACAAACGGGTCAGGATCTGCTGAGCAATGACAATAATGGTTGGATTACCACTTTGTTTTAAAAGTCTCCAAACTCGATGCTGCTGCGCATTTCTGATAGGACGTTCTGTGCCTAGTTTGCCCAGAAATGCGCAGTGCAACATCCATCAGAGAACTCTGTTGGAGTGGAGTAGAGTTGGGGGAAGACAGAACACGCCCCCTTTTTTTCCAGCACTAGTAATTGTATGATGTGTTTAAATGTCTACTCTGAATGCTAGTGAATAAATGAGTTGATGAATGGTGAGTGAATGGGTAGGTAGGTAAAGTGGGTGGGGTGGGTGACGTGGTGTGGGGGGCGGGGTTACTCAGATTTCCGTCATTTGATGGACTTCCCCTGTTTGTCTTACATTATTTCATGCCGCTACCCTATTGGCAGACCTCTGGAACCTAGTCTACTGGGCCCGAGAATTTCAGGACCAAATAATGAAATTTGAATTTAAATAAGTGCAGTATTGAGAGGGAGACGGTGTGCTATGGGGAATGAATAGGTTAGGGGGAATATGTTTGCATTTACTACAGCAAAGAGTCAACATGGACACACCATTGGCCAAATTATTCTGACTTGTCTCTTACCTGACTCATCAGCTTCACATAGATGGCCGCGCTAATACCAAAGATTGATTAAGTGCTGCTCAAAATCAGAACTGTCCCATTCTTAGAGCCAAACATGTAGTATGAATTTTTGATTCTAGTTCTGTGATACTTCTTAAGATGGAATGTTAGAGATAATAGCAGGCGTTCAAGAAGGAGATAAAGATGATTCAGAACAAATACGTTCCCACAAACAATAGGGTAGGGACTTCCAAATCTGTTCCTGAATATCAAAAAGCGTACAGGGTAATTTAGGAAAGAAAATACAGATTCAGGGAACTCAATCAGCAGAAAGCAGGGATGGACTTTAAAAAGAAATTAGGGAAGTGAAGAGAAGGCGGGACTAATATTGGCACATAAAATTATGGAAAACCCCAAACTGTTTTGTAAAGACACAAAAAGCAAGGGGATGATTAAGGAAAGTGTAGAGCCGATCTGAGACCAAATGGAAAACCTGTGTAAGGAGGTCTTGGGCATGGTTCTGAAGGAATAGATTAAAAAGAGGGGTACAATGCAGACATTGTCGTCAAGAAAAGGAGTCCGAAGTATTGGAAGTGACGGAGGAATTGTTAAGGGGCATCTTTGAAATTCGATCAATCCCCAGACCTGGATGAAAAGTGCTGGAATACTTTTTCTTTTAAGGGAAGAAAATGGAGGAATTAATAGATGCACTGGCTACAGAAATGGAGAGCTACAGGACAGCTGAAATTAATAATAAAAATAATAATAATCGCTTATTGTCACAAGTAGGCTTCAATGAAGTGACTGTAAAAAGCCCCTCGTCGCCACATTCCGGCACCTGTTCGGGGAGGCCGGTACGGGAATTGAACCCGCGCTGCTGGAATTGTTCTGCATTACTCTGTAACCCTCTGTGCTAAACTAGCCACTAAATTGTACTGCCAACTAGTCTAACCTTTGTAGTGGACAAGTTATTGGAAACAATTCTGAGAGAGTGTTTTAGTTATTTAGACAGGCGCAGAGTAATCAGAAACAGTCAACATGAATTTCTTAAAGGATGGTTGTGTGTGGCTAAGAAGTGGAGGAGGCAGTGGTGTTGTGACCCAGAGTAATGTTCTGGGGATTTGGATTCAAGTCTCACTGTTGCAGATTGAAAGGGCCATATGGTGGCTCAGTGGGTAGCACTGCTGCCTCACAGCACCAGGTACCCAGGTTTTATTTCAGCCTTATCTGTCTGGAGTTTGCACCTTCTCCCCATGTCTGCGTGGATTTCCTCCCACAGTCCAAAGATGTGCAAGTTGGATGGATTGGTCATGCTAAACTGCCATTGATGTGCAGACTGGGTTACGGGGTTATTGGGAGGGGGAGCGGATCTAGGTGGAGTACTCTTTCAAAGGGTTGATGCAAACCTGATGGGCTGAATGGCCACTTCCTGAATTCGATGATAACATGGCTCAGTACTCAGCGCCTTTCCTTGATATATATCAATGATTTGGGCTTAAATTAAGGGATATAATTAAGACATTTGCAAAAACTTGCAGGGTGGCACAGTGGTTAGCACTGTTGCCTCACAGAACTAGTGACACGATTCCGTCCTCGGTGAATGTCTGCGTGGTGTTTTCACATTCTCGCCGTGTCTGTGTAGGTTTCCTCCAGGTGCTCCGGTTTCCTCCCACAGTCCAAAGAAGGATTGACCATGCCAGATTGCCCCTTAGTGTCCAAAGATGTGTAGGTTAGGTGGAGATAAGGGATTACAGTGATAAGGTGGGGGGGGGGGGGGGGGGATTCTTTCCTCTGCTATACACCTCAGTGAATAAAAGACCAGGGAGATTATGCAAGATCTCGTTAGGCCACAGCTGAAGTACTGCCTGCCATTCTAGTCACTGTGATGAGGGAAGGATATGACCACTCTATAGAGGGTACAGATGAGATTCATTATTATTTTTTAAAATTTTAGAGTACCCAATTCATTTTTCCGATTAAGGGGCAATTTAGTGTGGCCAATCCATCTAGCTTGCACATCTTTGGGTTGTGGGGGCGAAACTCACGCAAACACGGGGAGAATGTGCAAACTCCACACGGACAGTGACCCAGAGCCGGGATCGAACCTGGGACCTCGGCGCCTTGAGGCAGCAGGGCTAACCCACTGCGTCATCGTGCTGCCCTTACAGATGTGATTCATGAGAATATTGTCAGAAATGATAAATTTTAACTCTGAGTGAGATTGGATAGATTGGAAAGTTTGTTTTCTTTGTAACAGAGACGGTTTGGGCAAGGTTTAATTGACTGCATAAAATTTTGTGCAGCCTATAGGTTGAGTTGAGAGGAAGGACTATTTCCCACAGCAGCAAAGTCAGTAACAGGAGCAAAGATATAAAGAAGTTGGGAGAAGGATTAGATGGGAATTGAGGAAAGATCGAACCACCCAGAGCATGATGGGGATCCGGGAGTCGCTGCTTAAAGTGCCAAAACCTAAAACGCTGTGGTCGGAGAGCTGGACAGTGGAATGAGACTGAACAGCTCTTTTTCAGCCAGCACAGGCATGATGGGTTGAATAGCTATAATGATGCGATGGATTCATGAGGAACTCCATAATACCTTCGGGAAAAACTCAACTCTTTACTTAATTCGTTTGAAGTTTTCTGTGACGCATGAAAGTTTTGAACCTTCAGCTGTGTTAACCTCTTGTTAAAGTTGTCCAGTTGTAACATCATAAATATTGGTTGGTGAGGCTGAAAAATATTTAGTCGTCAACAGATATAATACGCAGATAGAAGCAATTCACGATAATTACGCACTTAGGGGAAATCTAAATACTTATGAGGCATGCACTTCAACAAAGTAGACTGTAATAATGTCACTCAGATACAAAATAATCAGTCTCTCATAATAGGAGCATAAGAATAGAAGTCATGGCTGAGAAAAGGTCATTCATCATAATGAAGCTCATCTCTCTCGTACATTAAATGAGCTTCATGGCATCTGGTTGTATCTTGAAGAACCCAAAGGTTTTTTTGTCTTAATTTATTCACTTATTCAGATATTTATCACTCATTTTTCTTGACACACCTAATTAAAAACTATTATTTCCCTTTATATTGTTTGGCCCTGCTTTCTCAATGTAGCTTGATGTGATGGGGCAGAATTCTCGTATTTACTCCGATGGAATTGCAGGAATCATAGAGTCATAGAATTTACAATGCAGAAGGAGGCCATTCGGCCCATCGCGTCTGCACCGGCCCTTGGAAAGAGCACCCCACCTAAGCCCACACCTCCATCCTACCCCCATAACCCAGTAACCCCACCTAACCTTTTTGGGACACTAAAGGCAATCTAGAATGGTCAATCCACCTAACCTGCACATCTTTGGACTGTGGGAGGAAACTGGAGCACCCGGAGGAAACCCACGCAGACACGGGGAGAACATGCAGACTCCGCACAGACAGTGATCCAAACGAGAATCAAACCTGGGACGCTGGTGATGTGAAGCAACAGTGCTAACCACTGTGCTACCGTGCTGCCCCAAGGAGCCTTCTCCAGTGGCTTCTGCCTTTGCTGCTTCCAGGAACTTTCACGAGAACTGACAGGATCATACATTTTGACCACCTAAATATGGATGGGATATGAATATATCCACTTGAGAGGACAGACCAACCTCAATTTAATGTCTCACTTGAAAGATGCAAACGGAAATTACTCAGCAATTATGTGCTGTGTACTGTTATGAAACCATGTCTGCACCAGTGGTTGGTTCTTGGACTGGAGCCTGAGGCCTCATGGCTCAAAGGCAGGACTTCCACCAACTGCGTCACTCAGGCTCTGTCACTGGGAGCTCTGGCATGATGACAAAATTCAGGCCCTTGTTTACCGTTGGGGCAGTTCTGAAATTTTCAGTTACTTGACATTGCGTCAGACACCTGTAGATTGTTACAGTAATCCTCTAGCCACATCATGCTGTGCCACTCCCCCCATCCCCCCCCCCCCCCCCCCCCCCCACTCTCCTCCCCAGCTCCCCAGCCATTCAGGAGCTGTAGAGGACACCTAAGGAATGCAAAACAAATGCACTCAGCTTATCAGCCTGGGTCAGGGATGAGCAGGCATTGTGGAGGAACTGACTGGTGCATTGGGATTTCACCAATGCAGAAAATCCCAGTCTGAATCTGGAATTATTTTATTTTAATATTCTTTGTACTTTCCCCTTCGCTGTTCACACTGTTACACTTGGGCTCAGCCTTGTTGATCTCTGTGAATTGGAAAGCCCCTGTATAACATCTGTAAACTTGTACTTCACAGTTCTGAAAAGCTTTCTCACCATCCTATTAGCTCTTTTCATTGCCGTATCACTTAGTTAAACATTGCAAGTGAAATACTTCCAGGCCTCGTTCTCTCAGCTTTCCTACATTAATATATAATATATACATATTCAAGATTCCTTATGTGTAGTACTTATATTTTTCAGGGATACATTATGTTGTCATTTATCTTTCCAAATGTTTAACTGATCTCAATCTTTTTGTAAGATCTTTGCTGTACATTCGCCTGTTTCCTCTACATTTGTTTCACCAGAAAGTTGCACTAGTTTGATGTCTAGGGCAATTGTAAATCCCCTTGTCTCATACAGCGTGCTAGGTATGTGCTAGGCAAAATTAAATCTTCATAAATTACCAACTAACCATACAAATTTCAAAAGTCAAGTTCCTCCAGAACACTGCATAAATTGGTTAGCAAATTGCTCCTCAAGTAAATCCAAATTCAAAGATCATTCCTCTGTATGAATCAGTGCCTAATACAAATTGAAAAGGAAAAAAAGAGAAAACAAAATTATCAAGCTTTACTTTTTATTCAGTCGACAAACTGTTGTGTGGTGGCAAATATGGACCATCATCGGCAGGCACTTTCAGTTATGAGGATATTTCTTAGACCACTCATCAAACCTCTACGGCATGGCAGACTGGAAGCCAGAAATATTGGGCTGGATGATATACGGAGGGCAGGTTGCCACACCACAAGGTAAATGTCTGGGGTGAACCAGCCTCCGATCGGCCAGCTGGTTTAGCAGGGCTGGTTTAGCAGGGGCTGGTTTAGCACAATGGGCTAAACAGCTGACTTGTAATGCAGAACAAGGCCAGCAGCGCGGGTTCAATTCCCATACCGGCCTCCCTGAACAGGCGCCGGAATGTGGCGACTTGGGGCTTTTCACAGTAACTTAATTGAAACCTACTTGTGTCAATAAGCGATTATTATTATTATTATTAAATTCTATGATTCTATAATTACCACGTACCGGCCACCGTCAGCTGATGAATCAGTTCTCCTCCATGTTGAACTCTATTTGGGGAAGCACTGAGGGTGGCAAGGGCACAAAATATGCTCTGGGTGGGGGCATTCAAAGTCCATCACCAAGAGTGGCTTGGTAGTACCACCACAGGCCGAGCTGGCCGGGTCCTAAAGGACAAAGCTGCTAGACTGGGACTGCAGCAGGTGGTGAGGGAACCAACAAGAGAGAAAAGCATACTTGACTTCTGTCATGATATGCAAACATGCAACCAATGAACACTCAGAATAGGACACAACCAATGGGCAGTCAGGACACTCAGAGGTGGCATCACCACAAGGGGGCATGACATATACACTATAAAAGGGATGAGGCACTTACACCCTGCCTCTTTCCACAGACAGACATCTAGAGAGTTAGACAGGGTTGATCAGCAGCATCACACCCCAGCACGTGGCTTAGAGCAAGCTGGTACAATTAGACTGAGTTACTACAGTTAGATTAGCAGAGAGTCAAACTCATTTGAAAACTGTGTTAATAGTTCAATAAACACGTTGAACTCATTTCAGAATCTGGAGCATCCTTTAGTTAAGACTGCATCAAGTAGCAGCCTGTGATATCCGAAGCAGCATAACACAACAACTTCATCCTCACCAACCTGCCTGCTGCAGATGCATCTGTCCATCATAGTATTGGTAGATGTGACCACCGCACAGTCCTTGGACATGGAGGTCTCTTGTACAGCCAGCATTTGTTACTCAACATTAATTGGCTTCTCGAGGTAATGATGAGCTGCTGCTTTGAATGCAACTGAGGACAAAGTCCTGTCTTCATGTTGAGGATACCCTCCATTGTGTTCTGTAGCACTACCACCGTGCTAAATGGGATAGACTTCGAACAGATCTAGCAACTCAAGACTGGGCATCCATGAGGCGCTGTGGGCCATCAGCAGCAGCAGAATTGTGTTCAACCACAATCTGCAACTTCATGGTCTGACATATCCCCAAATCTACCATTACTACCAACCCAGGGGATCAACCCTGGTTCAAAGAAGACTGCAGGAGAGCATGCCAGGAACAACACCAGGCATTCTGAAAAACGAGGTGTCAACCTGGTGAAGCTACAACACAGGACTACTTGCATACCAAACAGCATAAGCAGCAATAGACAGAGCTAAGCGATTCCACAACAAACGCATCAGATCTAAGCTCTGCAGTCCTGCCACATCCAGCCGTGAATAGTGCTGGACAATTAAACAACTCACTGGAGGAGGAGGCTCCACAAATATCCCCATCCACAAATGTTGGAGGAACACAGCACATATGTGCAGAAGTCAAGGCTGGGGCATTCATAACAATCTTCAGCCAGAAGTGCCGAGAGGATGATTGTAATAAGTCCACGGAAGCAGAAGTCCCTTCACCAGAATTCCTTTTATTTACAAAACCAACAGCCGAACAACCAGGTTAGAACATAGAACATAGAAGATTATAGCTCAGTACAGGCCCTTCGGCCCTCGATGTTGCGCCGACCTGGAAACCACTCTAAAGCCCATCTAAACTATTCCCTTATTGTCCATATGTCTATCCAATGACCATTTGAATGTCCTTAGTGTTCGCGAGTCCACTACTGTTGCAGGCAGGGCATTCCATGCCCTTACTACTCTCTGAGTAAAGAATCTACCTCTGACACCTGTCCTATATCTATCTCCTCTCAATTTAAAGCTATGTCCCCTCGTGCTAGACATCATCATCCGAGGAAAAAGGCTCTCACTGTCCACCCTATCTAATCCTCTGATCATCTTGTATGCCTCAATCAAGTCACCTCTTAACCTTCCTCTCTCTAACGAAAACAGCCTCAAGTCCCTCAGCCTTTCCTCATAAGATCTTCCCTCCATACCAGGCAACATTCTGGTAAATCTCCTCTGCACCCTTTCCAATGCTTCCACATCCTTCCTATAATGCGGCGACCAGAATTGCACGCAATACTCCAAATGCGGCCGCACCAGAGTTTTGTACAGCTGCAACATGACCTCATGGCTCCGAAACTCAATCCCTCTACCAATAAAAGCTAACACACCGTACGCCTTCTTAACAACCCTCTCAACCTGGGTGGCAACTTTCAGGGATCTATGTACATGGACACCGAGATCTCTCTGCTCATCCACACTGCCAAGAATCTTACCATTAGCCCAGTACTCTGTCTTCCTGTTATTCCTTCCAAAATGAATCACCTCACACTTTTCTGCATTAAACTCCATTTGCCACCTCTCAGCCCAACGCTGCAGCTTATCTATGTCCCTCTGTAACTTGTAACATCCATCCGCACTGTCCACAACTCCACCGACTTTAGTGTCATCTGCAAATTTACTCACCCATCCTTCTACGCCCTCCTCCAGGTCATTTATAAAAATGACAAACAGCAGTGGCCCCAAAACAGATCCTTGTGGTACACCACTAGTAACTGGACTCCAGTCTGAACATTTCCCATCAGCCACCACCCTTTGTCTTCTTCCAGCTAGCCAATTTCTGATCCAAACTGCTAAATCACCCTGAATCCCATGCCTCCGTATTTTCTGCAGTAGCCTACCATGGGGAACCTTATCAAACGATTTACTGAAATCCATATACACCACATAAACTGCTTTACCCTCATCCACCTGTTTGGTCACCTTCTCAAAGAACTCAATAAGGTTTGTGAGGCACGACCTACCCTTCACAAAGCCGTGTTGACTATCTCTAATAAAATTATTCCTTCCCAGATGATTATACATCCTATCTCTTATAAACCTTTCCAAGATTTTGCCACAACAGAAGTAAGGCTCACTGGTCTATAGTTACCGGGGTTGTCTCTACTCCCCTTCTTGAACAAGGGGACAACATTTGCTATCCTCCAGTCTTCTGGAACTATTCCTGTAGACAAAGATGACTTTAAGATCAAAGCCAAAGGCTCAGCAATCTCCTCCCTAGCTTCCCAGAGAATCCTAGGATAAATCCCATCTGGCCCAGGGGACTTATCTATTTTCACACTTTCCAGAATTGCTAACACCTCCTCCTTATGAACTTCAAGCCCTTCTTGTCTAGTAGCCTGAATCTCAGTATTCTCCTCGACAACATTGTCTTTTTCCTGTGTGAATACTGACGAAAAATATTCATTGAGCACCTCTCCTATCTCCTCGGACTCCACGCATAACTTCCCACTACTGTCCTTGACTGGCCCTACTCTTACCCTAGTCATTCGTTTATTCCTGACATATCTATAGAAAGCTTTAAGGTTATCCTTGATCATACCTGCCAAAGACTTTTCATGTCCCCTCCTGGCTCTTCTTAGCTCTTTCTTTAGGTCCTTCCTAGCTAACGTGTAACTCTCGAGCGCCCTAACTGAAACTTCATGTCTCATCTTTACATAAGCCTCCTTCTTCCTCTTGACAAGTGTTTTGACTGCTTTAGTAAACCACGGTTCCCTTTCTCGACCACTTCCTCCCTGCCTGACAGGTACATACTTATCAAGGACACGCAGTAGCTGTTCCTTGAACAAGCTCCACATTTCCATTGTGCCCATCCCCTGCAGTTTTCCTCTCCATCCGATGTATGCTAAGTCTTGCCTCATCGCATCATAATTGCCTTTCCCCCAGATATAACTCTTGCCCTGCGGTATATACCTATCCCTTTCCATCATTAAAGTAAACATAATCGAATTGTGGTCACTATCACCAAAGTGCTCACCTACCTCCAAATCTAACACCTGTCCTGGTTCATTACCCAGTAGCAAATCCAATATGGCCTCGCCTCTCGATGGCCTATCTACATACTGTGTCAGGAAACCCTCCTGCACACATTGGACAAAAACAGACCCATCTAAAGTACTCGAACTATAGCGTTTCCAGTCAATATTTGGAAAGTTAAAGTCCCCCATAACAACTACCCTGTTGCTTTCGCTCCTATCCAGAATCATCTTTGCAATCCTTTCCTCTACATCTCTGGAACTTTTCGGAGGCCTATAGAAAACCCCTAACAGGGTGACCTCTCCTTTCCTGTTTCTAACCTCAGCCCATACTACCTCAGTAGACGAGTCCTCATCAAACGTCCTTTCTGCCACCGTAATACTGTCCTTGACTAACAATGCCACCCCTCCCCCTCTTTTACCACCTTCCCTGAGCTTACTGCAATATCTGAACCCCGGCACCTGCAACAACCATTCCTGTCCTTGCTCTATCCATGTGTCCGAAATGGCCACAACATCGAAGTCCCAGGTACCAACCCATGCTGCAAGTTCACCCACCTTATTCCGGATGCTCCTTGCATTGAAGAAGACACACTTTAAACCACCTTCCTGCCTGCCGGTACACTCCTGCAACATTGAAACCTTACTCATGACCTCACTACTCTCAACCTCCTATATACTGGAGCTACAATTCAGGTTCCCAAGCCCCTGCTGAACTAGTTCAAACCCTCCCGAAGAGCATTAGCAAATTTCCCACCCAGGATATTGGTAGTCCTCTGGTCCAGGTGTAGACTATCCCGTTTGTAGAGGTCCCACCGACCCCAGAATGAGCCCCAATTATCCAGAAATCTGAAACCCTCCCTCCTGCACCATCCCTGTAGCCACGTGTTCAACTCCTCTCTCTCCCTATTCCTCATCTCGCTATCATGTGGCACGGGTAACAACCCAGAGAAAATAACTCTGTTTGTCCTAGATCTAAGTTTCTACCCTAGCTCCCTGAATTCCAGCCTTACATCCCTATCCCTTTCAGCTTGATGTCTACACTGGAGTGCAGAGGATCTGACACTCCCTGTTATGTACAGAGAAAGGGGTTCCCTGATTGGGCCACTAATCAGGGAACTCATATTCTAATTGGCCAATCTCAAAGGCCTGGCCTAAGTCATTACACCCCTCCCCCCCCAAAGTCCGAGGAGCCCCCGTGGTCCTCATGACTCACGGGTCTCCTGCTTAGTTTCTGCACTGGGTCCGGATCCTCCACTTCGGCCTCCGACGTGGGGGGGGGGTATAGCGACTAGGCGCCCGTCTTTTACGATGTGACTGCTTGAGGGGCGGTTCACCCCTTTCCTCCGGCGGCTGTGGCATCATCCACGGTGTCCATATCCGAGTCCGATGTCCTCACTAGTGGTGTCGGAGGGGCGTGAATAGTTTGTCGGGGAGAACTCTCCACGGTCTTCTGTATGCTGGTCTGAGTCAGCTCCGGGGGAGGAAACAAATCTGAGGCCCGCACCTGGTCCAGGTGTTTTTTTATTACATGTTTTCCTCACATGTATCTCATACGACACAGGTCCTGTCCTGGCCTTGACTGCTCCTGCTACCAATGTGGGGCCATTCGCATAATTTCTGACCTATACCTTTTCTCCCGAGTTGAACTGCCTTTCTCAGCGAGTGTTGGGCCTCTTGGTGTCGCTCTACTCTTCCGCCTAAATTTGGGAATAGTAGACTCAACCTGGTTCGGAGTTGTCTGCCCATGAGTAAATCCGTCGGTGCTAATCCCATTGTGGCGTGTGGGGTTGCCCTGTAGTCAAATAGCCAGCGTGACAGTCTAATGATGCTGCTGACTGTATTTTGAACCTGACTTTTCGGGTCTGGACGGCTCTCTCCGCCAACCCATTTGATGCCGGGTGGTATGGTGCAGTCCTTATTTGCCGAATGCCAATCGACTTCATAAATTTTGTGAAAATCAATCCCTTATCTGAAACTAACACCTCCGGGATACCATGTGTTGCAAACAAGGTGCAAAGTTTTTCGATGGTAGCTGTTGAATTTGCAGATTTCATTTTGTAGACATCCAGCCATTTGGAATGGGCGTCTACGATTACGAAAAACATTGAACACATAAACGGGCCTCTAAAATCGACATGAAGTTGTGACCCTGGTCTACCCGGCCATTCCCATGGATGCAGCTGGGCTGCCGGTAGCACCTTCTGCCCTTTTGGCACCGACTTACCAATGCCGCTATGACTGTGTCGAGGCCTGGCCACCAGACATAGCTCCTGGCCAGCATCTTCTGATGTGTTATGTACTCTGGGATAACACAGGCTGCAACAGGATGATTTATTGAACCAGTAGCACAGTTAGCACAGTTCTCTATGTGTTCGACTCTCTGCTAACCTCAGTGGGTTACTCGGTCTGACTGAACCAGACTAGCTCTTAGCCACGTGCTGGAGGTGTGATACTGTACATCCACCCTGACTCACTCTGTAGATGTTCATCAGTGGAAAGAGACGGAGTGTGAGTGCCTCGTGCCTTTTATGGTGAGATACCACCCCTGAGTGTCCTGCCTGCTCATTGGTCATGTCCTGTTCTCTGTGTTTATTAGCTGCCTGTCTGTGCCTGTCTGTATATCATTATCTGCATGTCTGCATTGTTGTGTTCTGCTTCTTCATGTAGCATAATCTGCTCCCTTGATGTATACTCTGACAAAGGAAGGTTCAGACTTGGAGATAGGTTTAACACATTTATTGAACAGTTAACAATTATCCTACTTGAGTTCGACTCTCCTGCTAATCTTACTATAGTAACTCAAGCTAACTAACCAGTCTGCTCGAATCCACGTGTGGGTGTGATGCTTCCAATCTGCCCCTGTGTCGCCTGTGGAAAGAGAAAGAGAATGTGTGCGCTGTCCTTTTATACGGGTAGCCCTCTTGTGGTAGTGTCACCTCTGGGTGTGTCTTGACTGCCCATTGGTCGTGTCCTATCTTACTGACCTATTGGTTGAATGTCTGTGTGTCATGATGTCTCTGGTGCTCCCTCTAGTGTTTACCTAGTTCTAGTGTATCTACGTTAACCCCTTGTGTATTTACAGTGATGCATATCACCACATGCATATCATGACATCTTCATTTTTGAGACTCCAGGGTGCCCATGATGTAGTTCAGCCAGTATTGCTCGACGGCTTTGACTTGGAACTATTACTCGAGCCCCCCATAGCAGTATCCCGTCTTCCACGGTGATCTGCTCTCTTCTGCTCCAGTAAGGGTGGAATTCCACCTGGACCGGTCTTTCCATCTCCCCGTTAGCACCATGTGTTTCATTTTTAATAAAACTGGGTCCCTTTGAGTCCACAAACAAATGTTTTGTGCGGCCACTGGAAGGGTGTCCAGGAAATGTAACGTCATCAGAGTTTCCTCTATTCTGCGTACAAATGGTGGGGTGTCCGGTAATGGCAGCCTGCTTAGTGCGTCGGCGTTTGCCACCTGGGTTCCCGACCGATGCTACAGTTGATACTGGTACGCCGCCAGTAGTAGGGCCCAGCGTTGGATCCGGGCCGAAGCGATTGGTGGTATTGCTTTGTCTTCTTTCATCAAACCCAGCAATGGCTTGTGCTCTGTAATTATAGTGAATTTCCCCCCGTACAAGTACTGGTGAAATTTCTTCACCGCAAAGATCACAGCCAGTCCTTCTTTTTCAATTTGGGCATACTTTCGTTTTGCTGCTGCTAACGTCCTGGAAGCAAACGGTACAGGCCGTTCCTGTCCGTTTTGCCCTGTGTGCCAGAACTGCACCAACATCATATGGAGACGCGTCGCAAGTGAGCACCAACTCTTCCTGGGGTCGTAGTGTGCCAAGACATTTTCTGAGGAGAGCTGTTCTTTGATCTTCTTGAAAGCCCTATCATGGCAGGCGGACCACTCCCTGGCTTGCCCCTTTTTTATTAATTGGTGTAGGGGGTCCAGGATGGAAGCCCTGTTCTGAATGAACTTTCCATAGTATGTCACCAGTCCTAAAAAAGATCTTGCGCGGGATTCTCCGAAATCCCAGCCAAGCGTTGACGCCGGCGTCAAAACCGGCGCGAGCGACGCCGGCATCAACGGGCCTCCAGGCCCAGGCATTCACCCCTTCTTCGGGAGCTAGTACAACGCCGGAGTGCTGTCCGCTTGAAAGCCGGCGTGCCACGGCCGGCGCAGGTCCGCGCATGCGCGTGGGTTGCGTCTCCACACCGATCCCCGGGCAATATGACAGAGCCCTAGAGGGGCTCGGCGCGGAGGAACATAAGACTCCGCCGGAATTAGCCCACCCGCCGATCAGCCCGCCCCGATCGCGGGCCTGGACACTGTGGAGGCCCCCCCCCTCCGAAGTCGGATCCCCCCAACCCCCACCCCCCACCAGGACGGCCCCTGCAGCCATAACTCCGAGGTCCCGCTTGGTGGGACCATACATAACCCACTCTGCCGGGCACTCGGCCCGGCGAGCGCAGAGAATCGCCGCGGGGGCCGCTTTTAATAGCTTTCGCCGGAGAATCGGCGAGCCGGTGTCGGAGCGGCGTGGCGTGATTCTCGTGCCACCCCCCCAGCGCTGGATCGGAGAATCCCGGCTCTTAACTCCTGGATTGTGGAAGGGGCCGGGCATCTTTAGTCGCCCTTACCCGATCCTCCAAACGGTGTGACCCTGTCTTGTCAACCTTGTACCCCAGATAAGTTACTTGAGGTGCTAGAAAAACACATTTCTCCCTCTTTAGGCGAACGCCTGCTGCTGAAAATCTCCTAATGACTTCCTCCAGGTTTTGCAGATGTACTGCCAATCTATTTACATAACTGAATTTCCTCAACCCTGGAATAATTCTCAAATATTTTCTGTGCTCTCTCCAATGCCTTCACATCCTTCATAAAGTGCAGCGCCCAGAGCAGAATGCAATACCCCAGCTGAGGTTTAACTGGTGATTTATACAAGTTCAACATAACCTCCTTGCTGTTGTATTCCCCGCATGATAACCATTCTCTTAATCTGTCATGCTGCGGCTGGTTTAGCATAATGGGCTGAATAGCTGTCTTAAAATGCAGAACAAGGCCAGCAGTGTGGGTTCAATTCCCGTACAGGCCTCCCCGAACAGGCGCCGGAATGTGGCGACTAGGGGCTTTTCACAGTAACTTAATTGAAGCCTACTTGTGACAATAAGCGATTATTATATTATTATTATCTTCAGTGACTTATTCCCATTTATACCCATGCATTGTCCCTCTGCTCCTGCCCCCCCCTTTAGAATGATATCCTTTATTTTATATTGTCTCTCCATGTTCTTCCTACCAAAATGAATCATTTTACACTTCTATGCATTTATTTTCATCGACCACTTGTTTATGTCCCTTGAAGTTCAACGCTATCATCCTCAAAATTCACAATGCTTCCATGTTTTCCATTGTTTGCAAACATCGTAATTGTGCCCTGTACATCAAGTTATAGGTAATTAATATATATTAGGATAAGGAAGAGTCCCAACACCAACCCATGGTGAACACCACGACAAACCTTCCTCCAGTCCAAATAACATTCATTAATCTTGGCCTCCTTCTGGGCTGTAACCAATACTTTTCAATCTGTTTGTTCCTCTCACATTAAATGTTTAACAGCCAATTTACACTTCTACCACTCACCATTGCCCTCACAATGAATAAAACAGCTGTGGGTGCCTACCCTATTAGAGGTTTGTCATCAGTAATTTATGTTGTACATGTGCAAAGTCCATGACTTCTGATAATAGAAGCTTTGATTGCAATTTAAAGGTGCTATGTTGTCAGAAAAAGAATGTAAAATGTTTTAGTCATAGCATAAAGAGTATATCAGTCACAAATTTGAGGCTGTACTTTGAGTGGCTGTTTGGTTGGATACATTTTGTTAATTCCTTTCTTAATCTCGATTTGGGCTATTTTCAAGTGCAACTCCCTAAACAGTAACTCAGTTGAAAAAAACATGTATGGTACCTGCAACAGCTTTCTGAACAGCTTTGTAACATAGAGAAAATAGAAGCAGAAGAAGGCCATTCGTCCTTTTGAGTCTGCTCCGCCAATAATGATGATCATGGCTGATCATCCAACTCAGTAACCTGTTCCCGCAAATGGTAGCACAGTGGTTAGCACTGTTGCTTCACAGTGCCAGGGTCCCGGGTTCGATTCCAGGCTTGGGTCACTGTCTGTGCGGAGTCTGCACGGTCTCCCTGTGTCTGTGTGGGTTTCCTCCGGGTGCTCCGGTTCTCTCCCACAAGTCCCGAAAGACGTGCTTGTTAGGTGAATTGGACATTCTGAATTCTCCCTCAGTGTACTCGAACAGTGCCGGAGTATGGCGACTAGGAGCTTTTCACAGTAATTTCATTGCAGTGTTAATGTATGCCTATTTGTGACAGTAAGTATTATTATTATTAATCCTTCAGTCCTTCAGTCCCAAAAGATATGTCTAACTCCTTCTTGAAAACATATGTTTTGTTCTCAATTACTTCCTGTGGTGGAGAATTCCACAGGCTCACCACTCTCTGGGTGAAAAAGTTCCCCCTCATCTCAGTCCAAAAGGGTCGGCCTAATACCCTCAGACTTTGATCCCTGGTCCTGGACAGACCCACCATCAGGAACATTCTTCCTGAATCTACCCTATATACTCCTGTTAGAGTTTTATAGGTTTCTATGAGATTCCCCGTCATTCTTCTAAACTCCAGCAAATATAATCCTACCCGACACATCTCTCCTCATACATCGTCCTGCTATCCCAGGAATCAGTCTGGTAAACCTTTGTTGCACTCCCTCCATCGAAAGAACATCCTTCCTCAAATAATGAGACCAAAATTGTACACAACATTCTAGGTGTGGTCTCACCAAGGCCCTGCATAACTGCAGCAAGATATCCCCGCTCCTGTACTCGGTTCCTCTCACTATGAAGGCAAACGCACCATTTTCCTTCTTCACCATCTGCTACATCTGCATGCTTATTTTCAGGGACTGGTGTGAAAGGACACGCATTTCCCTCTCAGTCTATGGCCATTCATATAATAACCTGCCTTTGTGTTTTTGTTCTCAAAGTGGATAACTACACATCTGTCCACATTATACTGCATCTGCCATGTGTTTACTCACTCAACTTATCCAAATCACACTGATGGATCTCTGCATCCTCCTCACAGCTCACCCTCCCACCCAGCTTTGTTTTAAATCAGCCACAGTGTCATCTGCAAATCTGGAGATATTGGGCGGGATTCTCCCAGCCCGGGTCCAGGCTGGAGAATCCCTGCAACCGGGCCACGCCACCCCGAGGCCGGCACGCGATTCTCCGCTCTGCGGAGAATCGGCGGCT
This sequence comes from Scyliorhinus torazame, assembly GCF_047496885.1. Taxonomy (NCBI): domain Eukaryota; kingdom Metazoa; phylum Chordata; class Chondrichthyes; order Carcharhiniformes; family Scyliorhinidae; genus Scyliorhinus; species Scyliorhinus torazame. The sequence goes on along the minus strand of NC_092709.1, from coordinate 293,088,986 downwards.
TGGCCCCGCCGCAGGCCTCTGTACACGGCCGGTCCGCCAATTCTTCAGCCCAGGTGGGCCGAGCGGCTGCTCTAAAAAGGCAGACTCCCACCAGCGCCGTCCACACCTGGTCGCAGCCGGCGGGAACTCTGCGCGCAGGGTCGTGGTCGGCCTGTGGGGGGAGCTCCGATCCTGGGGGGGGCCTCTGATGGGGCTTGGTCCGCGATCGGGGCCCACCGATTGGAGGGCCGGCCACTCGCTCCCCGGGTCTATTTTCTTCCACGCCGAGCCCTGAACTCCCTGCATGTTGCGTCGGGGCTGGCGCGTTGAGAGAGGCCACTGCGCATGCGCAGGTCGGCGCCGGCGCCACTGCACATGCCCGGATTCTGTGGCGCACAGTTCACACCGGGATGGGAGACTGGAGCAGCGTGAACCGCTCCAGCACCGTGCTGGCCACCTGTAGGGGCCAGAATCGGTACTCCCAGCGGCCCATTCAAGCCGTTGTGAAAGGCGACGGCGTGGACACTCTGTCGCCGAATGGGAGAATCCCGCCCATTACATTTTGTTTCTTCATCTAAATCATTAATATACACTCTGAATAGCTGGGGTCCCAGCACTGCCCACTAGTCACTACTTGCCACTTGGAAAACAACTTGTTTATTCCTACTCTTTGTTTCCTGTCTGCCAACCAGTTTTCTATCCATATCAATACACCTCCCCCAACCCCATGTGCTTTAACCTCTTCTGTGGGACTGGTAGCTGGAATGAATCCAGAAGAATCACTCAACACACGGGGTATGCTTCAATGTCAAATGGTTTATTACACTAGTGGGGAGCAGTCTGTTGAGCATACCATGCGTCTCTCTACCAGACTTAAGAAATCATCAACATTTGTAGTTACACAGCCCATGTCGGTTGGACACAATTCCATAACAAGTATTGATTGCTAGCAGCATAGGGCTGTGCAGCCTGCTCAGTAACAGATGGAGGCCTCCCTTATCAACTCTCCATGGGTTCCCTGGATACCTACAGACAAGGACTACCTTACCTGCATTGCTGTGCTACAAGCAGCATTCTGTAAAGGACGTTGCTGATAAAGGATGTCTTTCAGAATAAGCCATTTCAGTGTAAGTCCATGGGAACTTCGGGTTCACATGTGTGGCCAAGCTAGTTAGCTATGATGTCTCATATCTTATTACATTTCGCTTGGAAGCAGGGTTTAGGATAATTAGCATATATTGTTTGTGTGCATATTTGGCTCGTGTGTGTAAATGATTATACGTATAGTTAGTATGCATCTATAGCCATTATAGGTTAGTATATGTGTATTGTTGGTGTATATCTGAGATTAGTATGTGACTACATATTAGCACTGGTATACATTCAGTACATGTACATATATTGCAGGTGGTTCTGCCCCAAGTCCATGCCTACAGGACCTAGTCAAAAGCCTCTGAAAGTCCAAATAAAGCACATGCACTGTCTGTCCTCTCATCAACTCTACTAGTTACATTCTTAAAGAATTTCAGTAAATTTATCAAACTCTTTCATACATCCATGCTGAATCTGTCCGATCATGGCACTGTTTTTCAAGCGATATACTTTTACCCGCTACCGATATCAAGCTTACTGGTCTATAATTCCCTGTTTTCTCTCTACCTCCCTTTTTAAATAGTGGGGTTACATTAACAACCTCCAATCCATGGAAACTGTTCCAGAGTCTTTCGAATTTTGGAAGCTGACCACCAATGCATCCATTATCTCTAGGGCCACTTCCTTAAGTACTCTGGGATGTAGATTATCAGGTCCTGGGGATTTATTGTCCTCCAATCCCATCAGTTTCCCCAACACCATTTCCTTACTAATATTGATTTCCTCCAGTTCCTCCCTCTCAGTAAACCATGTGTTCCCCAACATTTCTAGTATGTTATTTGTGTCTTCATTTCCGAAGACAGAACCAAAATATGTATTTAGTTGTTCATCCATTTCTGTGCTCCCCGTTATAAATTCCCCTGTTTCTGACTGTATGGGACCATCATTTGTCTTCACCATTCTTTTTCTCTTCAGAGGAAGGACATTATTATGCTAAATTTGCTGACTACATCCAAACCTTAAACAAGACAGGGTGTAAAGGGGGGGCAGGGCAGAAGATGGGAACATGGGCCAGAATTTTACGTGGTTTGAGCTGGCATAAGGCCGACCTGACAGCACGTGAAATTGTGAGAAGACGTCAGACCACAGCCTGACATCATCGCACCCTTCGCTCAGCGAGCATGCGTGGGAATCAGAAGTGGTCCGGCCAACAATTAAGCCCATTAAGGACTCAATTAAAAGTGATTTTACATGGCTCCTTCACTTTTACAGTTGCCAGGTGGGCCAATTGGCAAGGGGCCTTCACATTTTCACCTCAAACTCAATCCAGGGCGGGGTGAAATGTCCGGGTCGAAATATAATTTGAAAAGATATATGGGAACTGAGGGTTTCTGAGTTCTGTTGTCAGGTGTTTGAACGTGCTGCATGGACACACTGTTCTTCGCATTTAATTTGTACAGGTCCGCAGCTCCGCAGCAGATATCCGCCTTGAGGAAACCTATTGGAAGTGCCTGCCTGTAACCTCCCTTTTCTCAGCATCCACCCTCTTCCCCTCTCCACCCCTACCAGCACCGCTGACACTTCCTCAACGCGCCTTTCACGCTGGCTGCCCATTAATTGGCCAACCAGTATGAAATTGCGTTCAGGAGCCAATCGCGGCCTGAAGCACCTTTCCTGTTTGCTTCTGGGCCCACTGGTTACGTGTGCCCAACGAGCGCAAAATTCAGCCCATTGAGATGCAGAAGGGGACAGCCAAGGGAAGTCCTTAAATACTCGCCTGGCCACTGCTATTGTGTCAAAACATCACTGGCAGATCACACAGTAATAATATCAGCTGGCAGTGAGTAAAGTTCTCCCCAGGCACTGTGTATTCAGAACATTACCACCTCTGTAATGTTTACCATTCTGCCTTTGATCGTGGTATTGACTATCTGGAAGAGAGGAGTAGGAAGTAACTTCAAAAGGCACTGGTATACGCGCTTGAAAAGTGGACATTTTCAGAACAGTGGAGGAAGAGCAGGGGATTGGACAGCTATTTTTATAAAGCTGACACAGGTATGAATTGCTGAAAGGTCTCCATTTGTGTTGTAAGATTCTGAAGAAAGTATTGTGAATCTTAATGGATAAACTCTAATTCTGTTACAGTTTGTTGCGTTTTCTGGATTTGGAAATTGTGAACCCGTGCCATATTACAAACTGGAACACAAAATCCAGAATTTCACTTCAGTGCGTCTTGAGGGAATCTGGCATTGTTGAATGCATTGCATGTTTGTTCTGTTAGTTCCGATGGTTGGTAACAACCTATGGAACTATTTCAGTAAAAGCAGGAGGCTGTTTCAGTAATAGATAAAAACAGAATATGCTGGAAATAGTCAGCTGAACAGACATGGAGAGAAACGGAGTTGACATATATCAGGTCATCTTTCATCAGAAGGTGACAGTTTCTAAGAATAAATTTAGAATACACAATTCTTTTTTTCCCAATTAAAGGGTAATTTAGCGTGTTCAATCCAGCTACCCTGCACATCTTTGGGTTGTGGGGGTGAGACCTGCGCAGACAAGGGGAGAACGTGTAAATTCCACACGGACAGCGACCCGGGGTCGAGATTGAACCCGGGTCCTTGTTGCTGTGAGGCAGCAGTGCTAACCACTGCACCACCGTGCCACCCCCTGAAGGTGACAGAGATTGAACAACTTTCAATGCAAGTGCAGAGCCAAAGAAAAAGGATTGGAGTGGTGCGAACAAAAAGGTAGGCTGGATGGCAGGAGTGCTCAATGGGAAAAGTTGCTGATCAATGCTCTTGTGAAGAGTTTTACCCCAATCAACACATGCAATTCTCGCCATTTGTTTCAACTCTGTGAACACGGCAGTGAGCAAATTGGTTGCTGCAGCGACAACATTTGAACAAATTAATTGGGGCCATTTGTGAGTTAATCCACCCGACAGGATTGGATCAGATGCCAGTGTAATGTTACTTTTTGTAAAATAAATTTAGAGTACACAATTCTTTTTTTCCAATTAAGGGGCAATTTAGCATGGCCAATCTTTTTCTGCACATCTTTTTGGGTTGTGGGGATGAGACACACGCAGACATGGGGAGAATGTGCAAACTCCACACGGACAGTGACCCAGGGCCGGGATCAAATCCAGGTCCCCAGCGCCATGAGGCAGCAGTGCTAACCACTGCGCCACCGTGCTGCCCTGCCAGTTTTATATTACACCCAATTTTACTCTCAAGTGACTCCAAGGACAAAACGATCTGCAAAGTGGCAGAGTTAACATTGTAGCCACGTAAAATGGCTGCGTTCCGATTAATTTGGCCAAAACCCAGTTTGAAATGGCTAACCCGAAAGACTGCTGGGAAAAGCAGCTAACAAGACACAAGCAGACAGCTGCAGACAGTATTGCATGTTTGACTCTGGGGAAGTTAGCCCAGATCGATACTCAGGGCTATCAACAGCCCATCAACCCAGGTATTTGCAGTTACATTCAAGACTGTTTGCAGCCCATCTATCCAGGCATCTGCAGTTAAATCGGCTATCCCCGGGAACAATTGCAACATATTAGCAATTGAATACCGGGCCAGACCTGTCGCTGCCTGCAGTGGCCGAAACAAAGACAGGTGAACGACCACCCCCCGATCGAGGAATCGCCTCACCATTGGACACATCGACCCCAGGGATTGGGAACAAATCCAATCACTTGGGACTCAGGGTCAAGGGCCGCCCTGGGAGGCAGGAAGCCCCTTGGCCCTATAAAAGTGAGGGGCCAAGTTCAGATCTCGCTCTCTCTCCTCTTCGCCTGCTCGAAACCTTCGCAAGAACAGCAACCGGCAACAGTAAGTTTGAATCCAGCAATCGCTATCCGGTAGAGACACCTAGCCACCGATCTGTAGCACCCTTTTGAATCCCGCGGGCCAGATCTGATTGGACAAGCCATTCGTTTCCCTGACCTGGTGGGCTCTTCCTAAGTTAAGTATTGGCCAGTAGTGATAGGTTTATTATATAGAAAGTAGTATTAGGGTATTAATATTGCTTGTTGTATATAATAAATGACCGTTGTTTTAATCCTTACTAAGCGGTGTGCTGTATTATTCATCATAACCTGAACTTGAACCACGTGGCAGTATCATAAAGATACCTGCCGACTCATGAGCAAAGGTGACGTAATCAGAGCAAATAGACTAAGGTTAAAAAGAGCAACAACATGGAAGTGATATTTTGTCCACAGTGTCAGATTTGCATCATGTTCTTTTTATTGATTTGCTGGGGCTTTATAGAGGTATATTAAAAAAACAATCACCATCCCCTTACAAAACCTTCAAAGGGATAACAGCCATACATTGCTGGGCCGGTGCAGCTCACAAGCAATGCAGTTCTTCATTTCCATGTGATACAGTCAACAGTTAAAAAACATTAAAATGACCAAATATTAAGGTTGATAAAAACATTAAGATCACATTAAGTTCAAGCACATCTTTTTGCCATCAGAGTAATCCTTTATGCTTCACCAGGTCTTGAAATTGCTCTACAAAATTTCCACCACATCCTCATTAGAATGGGTGAAGATTTTTTTAAATTCACAATAACACTGATGGATTGTGGAAGTGTGTTTCTCAAGTTGATGAGCTGCGTTAGCTTTTCAACATCTTCCACTGGGAAGGAAGTTATTCTCGGGTATCTGTGCTTGAAAATTGAATTTTATGTTCTCTATTGCAGAGCTGATTCGAAACAATAGTTCTGTGTGTGTGTGTGTGTGTGTGTGTGTGTGCAATGGTTCCCCTCATGCTGAATTTTTTCTGCCTCCATGAAAATTCATCCATGTACAACATTTGTGTTTGCACCATTAACATCCCGGTTACTGCTTCCACTGGCGGCTATGAAAGAGTAAGTCGCACATTTGGTGGCTCCCGCTCTGGTCGGACTTTTGGACCTTTTCCCCCACTCTTTTAACGCACTTGAATTGTAGAACGGATGTCAGTGGCAATTCTCTACTGAATTCCCACTTCAGTGCATGGAAAAAAGGACTAGAAATGTTCGTTAGGGCAGAAATAGGAAGACAGAGAAGACTTGGGCTGTAGTTGCAACAGGGCACAGCATGGCGAGGGGCGAACCTCTGGCTTGTCGACCCAGCAGTCTATGGAGCAGCTGATGGAAGTCACCCAGGAGGGCTTTGCTACGCAGAAACGGGACTGCTTGGACCCGATAAAAGTGTCGGTTGAGTGGCTGGAGCTCAGGTTGGACGCCCAGGATCAGGCGATCTAGAAGGTGGAGAAGGCGCTGGCTGAGCAGGAGGAGCATCAGACCACGGTGGAGCTGGAGGTGGGGATGCTGAGGAACCAGCAAAAGAAGCTTCTGGAGAAGGTGGAGGACCTAGAGAATAGGTCCCGCCGGCAGAACCTAAGAATTGTCAGGCTCCTGGAAGGGTCCGAAGGAACGGACGCTGGGGCATATGTCGCAGGCATGTTTGAGAAGCTGCTGGGGGATGGGGCATTCTCCCGGCCCTTGGAGGTGGGTAGGGCTCACAGAACACCTGCGAAGAAGCCGCAAATGGGAGACCCCCCGAGGGCTATGGTGGTGAGATTCTACAGGTTCTCGGATAAGGAGCGTATTCTGCAGTGGGCTAAGCAGACACGGAGCTGTAAATGGGACAATAGCATCCTGCGGGTTTACCAAGACCTGAGCGTGGAGGTGGCCAGGAGGAGAGCAGGCTTCAATCAGATCAGGGCGATCGTTTTCAAGAAAAATGTGAAGTTTGGACTGTTATACCAAGCCCGTCTCTGGGTCACGCTTGAGGATCAGCATTTTTACTTTGAGTCGCCTGAGGACGCGTTGGACTTTGCGAAAAAGAAAGGGCTGATGAAGGACTGAGAACTTTTGAACTTGGCTGCAACGTTCGTGTTTCTGTTTTATCTGTTTTGTTTCTCTGTATTTGTAAAAAGTTTCTCGTTTTGCTTGGAACCAGCACTAGAGCTGGATGAGTTTAGGTTTTCATTTGCACTGCTGGGGGAGGGTGGTGTGCTAGTTTTGATCTTGGTGTTTTTCATTGGCAATTGTGTGGGGATTGTTTGATGTTGGAGTTTGTTTGCATGAGCGGGGTAGGGTGGGGAGGGAACAATAGGTTGGAGACTATCTGGCGCCAGGGATGGGGGCCACCAAGCTAGCTGGGTGAGCTAGCTCTCAGAAGCGCAGTGGGGGGGGTGCAAATGTTTAGTTTAGGAAAGGGATTGGGTTACAGGGTGTTGTTAGGGGGGGAGGGGGGTGAATGTTCTGCTGGCAAGGGAGGGACTTGGGCTGAGAGCAGAGAGGATGTCGGGGGCTGCCTGGGGATGGACTGGTGGAGGTGCGGACCATGGGCTGGTGGCGGGCCTAAAAAAGGGGATGACTGATCGGTGTGGGGGGGGGGGGCGGGGGTGGGGGGGGGGGGCAGTGAGCCCCCCCAACTAGGCTGATCACCTGGAATGTTCGAGGGTTAAATGGGCCAGTCAAAAGGGCACGTGAGTTCGCGCATCTTAGGGGATTGAAGGTGGACGTGGTGATGTTGCAGGAGACGCACCTTAAGGTAACGGACCAGGTTAGTCTTAGGAAAGGCTGGGTCAGCCAGGTGTTTCACTCGGGACTAGATTCAAATACTAAAGGGGTCGCAATCCTGATTAATAAGTGGGTGATGTTTGAGGTGGGTAGAATAATCTCGGACGTGGGAGGTCGGTATATTATGGTCAGTGGGAAACTGGAGGGGATGCAGGTGGTATTAGTAAATGTGTATGCGCCAAATTGGGATGATGTGGAGTTTATAAGAGGATGCTGAGGAAGATACCGGACCTGGACTCACACAGGTTGGTCATGGGAGGGGACTTTAATACAGTTATGGACCCGGGCTTAGATCGGTCAAGCTCAAAAACGGGCAGGGTGCCAGCAATGGCAAAGGAACTAAGAGGGTTCATGGAGCTGATGGGGGGGGGGGGGGGGGGGGGGGATTTCTTTATTTTTAGCAGGATCTTTCTGGCTGGGGTAGTGGACACGGGCACGGGGTATTCAGCGATCACAATCTCAGACCATGCACCGCACTGGATTGACCTGCAGGTTAGTAAAGACAGTAATCAGCGCCCGCACTGGAGATTAGATGTGGTACTTTTGGTGGATGAAGGGGTGTGCGAGCGGCTGAGGAAATGTATTCAGCACTACCTGCAGGTCAATGACACGGGGGAAACTTTGGCAGCGGTGGTTTGGGAAGCACTGAAGGCGGTGGTAAGGGGGAGCTGATCTCGATCCGGGCTCATAGGGAGAAGGTTGACAGGGCAGAGACGGACAGACTGGGCAAAGAGATATTCCAGATCGATAGGAGGTATGCGGAGACCCCAGAGGCAGGGCTCCTGAGGGAGCGGTAGAGGCTGCAGGCGGAGTTTAGCTTGCTGACCACAGGGAGGGCGGTGGAGCAGCTGAGAAAGGCGAGGGGGGCGATTTATGAACATGGGGAGAAGGCCAGCAGAATGCTTGCACAGCAGCTTAGGAAGAGGGAGGCAGCTAGGGAGATAGGGAAAGTAAAGGACGGGGAGGGGAACCTGGTTGGCGTTTCGGTAGGGATGAATAAGACGTTTAGAGATTTTTACAGCAGGCTGTACAGGTCGGAACCCCCTACGGGGCCGCAGGGGATGAGGCGCTTGTTGGACGGGATGAATTTCTCAACTGTGGACGGAGAGCAGGTAGAAGGGCTGGGGGCCCCAATTAGTCTGGAAGAGGTAGTGGAGGGCTTGAAGGCCATGCAGTCGGGTAAGGCCCCGAGTCCGGACGGGTACCCAGTGGAGTTCTATAAAAAGTTCTCGGGGATACTGGGGCCAGTGTTGTTGAGGATGTTCAATGAGGCAAGGGAAAGAGGGGTGCTGCCCCCGACGATGTCACAGGCAATGATTTCGTTGATTCTTAAGTGGGACAAGAACCCGGAGCTGTGTGGGTCCTACAGGCCAATCTCCCTGCTGAATGTGGATGCCAAGTTGCTGGCCAAAGTCTTGTCCTCCAGGATTGAGGATCGTGTTCCGGACGTTATTGGGGAGGACCAGATGGGGTTTGTTAAGGGTAGGCAGTTGGTGGCCAATGTAAGAAGGTTGTTAAACGTAATCAGGGAGGTGGAGGTAGTGATCGCAATGGATGCAGAAAAGGCTTTTAATTGGGTAGAATGGGACTATCTGTGGGAGGTACTGGGACGGTTCGGATTTGGGCGGGGCTTTATTGACTGAGTCAGGTTACTGTATCAGGCTCTGGTGGCAAGTCTGCGGACGAACAGGACAACTTCGGACTACTTTAGACTGCACCGGGGGACGAGACAGGGATGCCCCCTCTCCCCACTGTTGTTTGCGCTGGCAATAGAGCCGCTGGCAATCGCTCTGAGAGCTTCAAGGGATTGGAGAGGACTGGTCCGGGGGGGGGGGGGGTGGGGGGTGCAGCGCAGGGTTTCGCTCTATGCGGATGATCTGCTTCTGTACGTTTCGGCCTGTTGCTAACTTTTGGTTAGTTCTTAATTTGGCTCAGACACCGCAGTAAATGCTGCCCATTGTGCCTTTGCTGAATTTGCGCTGTTTTACACCAATTAGTAAGTTTCAAATCAAAACACATTTATTATACACAGTCAATCACTACTCATGCATAAACTCTACTTACTAGACTATCTCTAACACGAAAAGGCCTATACTTAGCTTTGGAACTGGCCCACCAGGTCAGGGGAACAAATGGCCTTTTGTTCAGGTTCTGAGTCTGCAGGCTTCAAAGCTCGTATAGACTGGTAGCTAGGAGCCTGTCTTGTAGCGTGCATTGACTGGAGACTTACTTGGTTGGTGCAGCAACTTAGGCAGGTCAAGTTCTAGGGTTGTTTCGAGCTGCTGAGAGACCCTGCCAAGAAGGACGAATTGAACTTGGGGACTCTATTTTATAGTCCTCAGGGGCTTCACGCCCTTTTGGGCGGACCCCGTACCTAGTTCCAAGTGATTGGACTAAGTTCTGATCACTTGGATCGATTTCTCCAATACTGGAGCTGTTCCCTGATCGCTGGGCGGTCCCTAAGTGTCCGTTGGCCTTCCTTTGCCTTGGCTCCTGCTGGCGCCGAGGAGTCTGGCTTGGCCTTGTTTTTCTTAACTGTTTCCAATTGCTCCCGGGGATCGCTCATTAATATGTAGATGGTTGTCAGTTTCAGTGCTGTCTGGGTTCCTGCAAGTTCTGATACACAGGAAACCTTGCACTTGTTTGTTTTTCCTGCATTCTCAGCGGATCTCCATTTTAAAGTCGGGAAGTGGCCAACCCAGGTGGCTACAGGACCCAGTAGAGGGGATGGAGGAAATCACGAAGATTTTAGGGGAATTCGGCCGGTTCTCGGGGTATAAGCTAAATATGGATAAGAGTGAGATGTTTGTGGTTCAGGCGAGGAGACAGGAGGGGCGACTTGGGGAGCTGCTGTTTAGGTCAGTAGGGGGTAGTTTTAGGTACCTGGGCATCCAAGTGGCTCGGGAATGGGACTGGCTGCATAAATTGAATCTGGCCCGGCTCGTGGACCAAATGAAGGACGATTTCCAGAGATGGGACGCGCCCCCGTTGTCACTGGCCGGGAGGGTACAAACGGTGAAAATGACGGTCCTCCCGAGGTTCCTATTTGTATTTCAATGTCTCCCATTTTTATTCCGCGGTCTTTTTTAAGCGGGTCAACAGGGTGCTCATGGGCTTCGTCTGGGCGGGCAAGACCCCGCGGGTAAGGAAGGTAATGCTCGAGCGGAGCCGGGGAGAGGGTGGGCTGGCGCTGCCAAATTTTAGCAATTATTACTGGGCGGCTAACATAGCCATGATCAGGAAGTGGGTGGTGGGGGAGGGGTCGGTGTGGGTGTGTATGGAGGCGGCTTCTTGTAAGGGCACCAGTCTGGTGGCGTTGGTGACTGCGCCTCTGCCGCTCCCGCCAGCGCGGTACTCCACCAGCCCCGTGGTGGTGGCGGCCCTGAGAGTTTGGGGCCAGTGGAGGCAGCACGTGGGAGCATCGGTCTGGGCCCCAATTTGTGATAACCACCGGTTCGCCCTGGGGAGTATGGATGGGGCATTCCGGTTATGGTGGAGAGCGGGGTTTGAGAGGATGGGGGATGTGTTCATAGAGGGGAGCTTTCCGGGTATGAGGGTGCTGGAGGAAAAGTTTGGGCTGGCGAGGGGAAACGAATTCAGATACTTGCAGGTGCGGGACTTCCTTCGTAAACAGGTGGCAACCTTCCCGCTCCTACTGCTGAGGGGAATTCAGGACAGGGTAATTTCCAGAGGGTGGGTAGGGGAGGGGAGCATTTCGGACATCTATAAGGAGCTTATGGGGTCGGAGGAGACGCAGACCGAGGAGCTGAAGCATATTGGGAGGAGGAGCTGGGAGGTGAGATAGAGGATGGTTTATGGGCAGATGCATTGAGTAGAATCAATGCATGTGCAACATGTGCCAGGCTCAGCCTGATACAATTTAAGGTTGTGCACCGGGCTCACATGTCACAGTGGCCCGGATGAGCAGATTCTTTGGGGTGGAGGACAGGTGCACAAAATGCGCGGGAGGGTCAGCGAACCATGTCCATGTTTTGGATATGTCCAAAGCTTCGGGGATTTTGGCAGGGGTTTGCGGATGTCATGTCCAATGTTTTAAAAACAAGGGTGGCGCTGAGTCCAGGGGTGGCGATTTTCGGGGTGTCGGAAGATCCGGGAATCCAGGAGAAGAAAGAGGCAGATGTTCTGGCCTTTGCTTCCTGGTAGCCCGGAGACGGATACTATTAGCATGGAGGGACCCAAAGCCCCCGAAGTCGGCACCTGGCTATCGGACATCGCTGGCTTTCTCTGTATGGAGAAAATTAAGTTCGTCTTGAGAGGTTCACTGTTAGGGTTCACCCGGAGGTGGCAACTGTTCGTCGACTTCCTTGCGGAAAATTTGTTGTCAGCAGATGGGGGGGGGGGGGGGGGGGGGGGGGGGCGGGGAGTAGTTTAGGTTAGAGTAGAGGGGGTAATGTGTACAAAAGGTAAATGGTTTTTGCACTATGTTTATGGTTTCATGTATCTTGTCTATTTTGTTGTTGTTTCTGTAACAAAAATACCTCAATAAAATGTTTATTAAAGAAAAAAGAACATTCCGGTCACTGATATTTTGCACTATCGACAGAAAAGTTCATATGCAGACCAGCAATTCCAAAAGCTGTACTGGTGGACCAAGATTTTAGTCTATTGGCTGCTCCAATAACATGACCATCTCAATCGTAAACATTGTTTAGATGCCTCTGCCTCCAGGTATTCAGTCTCACGACAGTACAACACTCTTCCTGAAGTCAGGGATGGATTATGAATGGGATATCAAATAGTCTGCAAGTATGGGTAAAGCAAAGAGTTTCGCTTCCCTATCTGACTAAAATTGGCAACAATTACATTCAGACCTGCAATCTTCTTTCACGAATTAAAGATCAGTAAGAAGCTTTCAACTGATAACCACGTAAATTGATTCAATAATACAGGCAATTTACGAGCAAGGAGATTCTTTAATAAGATCAAAACCTGTGTGCTCAAACACTGGCAGTCTTTTCGAACAATTGTTGAATTTTATATTTGAGAGGAAAGCCATTTTATATATTACAAGATCAAAGTAAGAATGTATAAGAGGACACAGTTTTCTCTGGGGAAAATGTGTGCACATCTCCCGCAATGCAAATGCCTTATCGCTGTTTGACAGAATAGAATGGGCTGTCTCCACGGAAATATCTTTTGTTCAATTTGCAATCGAATTTGCTTTATTTAAACATTAATTATTTAGAGGTGCGATACAGAGATAATCCTTTAATGAAATTCTCCTGTAGCTGACGATGAAACTGGCAGTCTGCCATCATCTTCCAACCCTTTCTATCTTATCTTCTTGGCATCAACTACCCCCCCCCCCCCCCCCCCGCCCCACAGAGTGTGCTCACACTAAACTGAGATTGTGATATATTTGTTTTCTTGGCAATTGTAGTCTGAGATAGTTAGACATACTGTTTTTTGTAATATTTATTTATTTCAAAGAATACTGTCTTCATTTTTTTGAAACAAGTACCCTGGGGGCAATGTTCCCACAAAGCTTTTGGATTGTGTGGGCAATTTATTTACATGCATACCCTTTAAATGTTTTGTGTGTCCAACCACACATGGCAACCTAAAGGGGTCAACTAGTGTATGACCTGTGCAGGAACTTTTGGGTTTGCCACACAACTAAGAGGAAACATCTGGGAGCCATTTTAACCTAATCCGCTAGTTAAATATATGCAGATTTGGGTTAGCCACCTGTTTTCCACGCCAGCTTACTTTCCCTTGGAATAAAGTGTAAAACCTATATCCACTCTTTCTTGCCTGGAAGGTGAGCTTAAATTGACTCTTTTATGATATTCAGTTCATGTATCCCCCTCAGTCTCTCTCCTGATCTCACGCTTTCAACATCCATTGGCTTTATGCTGTTCTTTGGCGATTGGTTCTTGTAGCACAGGCTTCCCTTAGCTCATGGATTTAAAAAATAAATTATTCATTCATGATGTGTGAGCATTGCTCGTGACCCCAGCATTTATTGTTCATCCCTAATTGCCCTTGAGGAGATGGTGGTGAGTCACTGCATTCAATGTGGTGTAGGTGCTGATTTGTTATGTTGTAGGTGTAACATAAGTGGCTTCCTTGTGGTACACTTGACAAAGGAAGGTTCAGATGTGGAGATAACTTCAACACGTTTATTAAACTATTTACACTTCTATTACTCGGGTTCGACACGACTGCTAATCCTACTATAGCTACACAGACTGACTAACCAGTTGCTGCAATCCACGTGGTGGGTGTAATACTGAATCAACCCTGTGTCTCTTCTCACTGTCTCCACTGGAAAGAGGCAGATCATGTGTGTGGTGTCCTTTATATATGGGTTGGTGTAATGCACCCCTGTGGTCGTGTCACCTCCTTGTGTATCATGAATGTCTATTGGTCATTTCCTATCTACTTGATCTATTGGTTGAGTGTATGTGTGTGATGTCTCCGGTGCTCCCTCTGCTGTCTAGCTAGCCTACATGTATTTATATTGATGCACATCACCACATCCCCCCTTTTTTATATGTTACATATTTTCTGCACACTTTGAGAAAATTGAACAAAAAACAGGTATGGTTTCATGGGAACAGTGATTAAACAATAAGTCCAAATCATTCGTGTGAGTCCAAAAACCATCAATCATTATGGTCAAATGTCTCTCTTGGTTATGAACGCCATCAACGTCCCTGTGCCACAGGAACCAAGAAGTGGTCAAATCACTTTGCTGTCTGATTTGAAGTCCCTTTCATTTTTCGATGTTTGTGATGGTGCTGTCGGATGGCATCTTGTTGCTGATAAGGTGTTGACGTTGAAGAGGTACCATCAACAGTATCATTCGAGGTCATGGATGTGCCATATGTCGAAGTTGGATAAGACTGTGCATGCTGGTTCTGGCCACGTGCTGTGCTGGAAGGTTGATCCTGCTGAGATCCGTTGAAGCTTGTCAAATTGGAAACAGAATTGCTGCTCGCATAAATACCTGGTGATGGTGTGAAACTAGAACCTTGCATCTGATAGGAATATGCCGTCTGACCAGGCTGGGGTGTAGCAAATCCTGGGCTGTAACTAAGGCATCCAGTCTGTAGTGCAGATTGCGCTGGCGGTAGTCCTCCTTCGGTCTTGATTCCATTACTGGGCAATCCGTAGTGCTGGCCTGTTTGAGAATATGCTGCATAGACTGCTGGCTGCTGCATGCCTGAATACTAGGTTTGTCCAGCATGAGCTGTCATTGGCCGCACTGTCGGTGTGGAACAAATGTGTGGACATAGCTGTGGTGAATATTGGTGTATTCCTCTTGGACTGTAGCCGCTGCTTGTTATTACTGACCCAGTGTAATTGTTAAGTGATCCACCTCCTGTCGTTGTGGCATCTGCTGTCACCCTGAGCGTGCCATCACTGAGGTTGTGGCACTGCCTGTCTGGAGTAAAGCCTGGCTTGCGTGAATCAGAGGCGGCGTTTGGTTGCTCCCCATTTGGAGTCTGGTCTGTTTTAACTGAGTCAGTGTTGGTTTGTTGATGCTCCCCATCCGGAGTTGTAGCAGGTTCACTGGAGTCAGCTGAGATTTCTTGAAGCTGCACATCTGGAGTCGGAACATGCAGGAATGCATTGACTTGAGGAGAGGTTCGAGCGAATGAGGGTGGAAATATCATGGTGTCACCGGAGTCACCAGTGGTCTCACAGTGATCGTCAAGTGCCTCGGTACACACTAGCTGAGGTCTGTCACTTTGCACATCTTGCATGGGAAGTGAGATGCTGTCGTCACTCGTCTCACATACCGTGGGTAGATCCTCAGTAGCTGCTTGTTGTTCACTTGTGTTTGGTAAATTGTCAGAGTCATCATCTGGTGGCACAAGCAATGTGGGTGGACTGTCATTGTCTTGCCGTTGTCTTTCATTTGGGCTTGGATTGTCATCGTCACTTTGTTTTTCACTGTAGCATGATAGACCGTCATGGTCGTCCTGCTGTGCACTGGAGCATGGTGGACTGTCATAGCCTTCTTGCTGTTTACTTGAGCATGATAGACTTGCATCGTCTGCCGTTAGTTGGTCAGGGGAGGTTGCTAGACCCTCATGGTCTTGTTCCTGCAAGGACTGCGTGTCGGAGTCTTGCGTTGCTTCTATAGTGGAGGCTGTCCACGAGCTCGATGTGGAGGCTTGTGACACAGGAGTCACTTCTTGTTCGTGCAAGGACTGCGCTCTGGAGTCTTGCGTTTCTGCAATTGTGGAGTCTGTCCACAAGCCCGCTATGGAGGCTTGTGACACTGGAGTCACTTCTTGTTCATGCAAGGACTGCAGTGTGGAGTCTTGTGTGTCTTCTTTCGTAGAGTCGGGAACCCTGAGCGGTGCGTGGACCTCGCTTTGTGTGGCAGCAGGCCGTTCTCTGTGGTCTTGTACCGCTCTCTGTCTCTTGGTTTCAGGCTGCAGCATCATCCTGCACTCACGAGTTGGGATGTCATATCTGCTGGGCTGAAGATCCTCAAATCCGAAGAACGAATCCGCGTCTGCGCCGGATTCAATACGGGGGTCGCCAATGTGCAACACGTCTAGTTGCAGTTCGGATTTGGTACTGGGGTAGCCTCCCAAGGTGAATGGTTCGTCTGAGTCGTAGTCTTCTAGGACCATATCATCACTGTTTGCGTCGGAGCTGGCATTGGGCTCGCAAGGTCCAGAGAAAATGTAAAGGTCGGTATTGAAGTGTTCAAGGTCGGAATCATTGGTTTGGGCGTAGGTAACTGCTTGTTGCAGGGTTCTTTGGAGGTTAATTTCATTTCCTGGTTCAATTTGAGGCATTGTGCTGTCATTCCAGGTGAAGGAAGGTTGTTTTACAGCTGTAAACATTTTTTCTTTGATTTTGGACATTTCCCCTTTAAATGGGCGTGGTCCAGGGCCTCTGATGCCATGACGCATGTGACGTAGTGGGTAGGAAGCGATTGCGCATGGGAAGATCACTGTTGCTGTACTGATGGCCGTTTTCACAATCGCGTATGCACGGCTTCTCGCACATGTGCAAACGGACCTTCCCGTTCTGCGCGCTTCTCGCGCAACTGCGCAAGTACAGTCCCTTTAGAAAGATGGCCGCCAACCAGAATCGTTCTCTGCTCCGGGATCTCGGCCTTGAGGTGAGTACTGGCGCTTCTCTAACCTTTTCTTGCTGGTTGGAGTGTGTTTTCCTCACAATATTTGCCGAATTTGTCCAGGACTGCCTGGAAGTCGCTCCTGTTTTGCCCCTTGGAGAAATTGAATTTTTAAAAGATTTCTTCTGCTCTGGCACCGGCGATGGTGAGCAGAAACTCTGTTTTTTCAGGATCGGCCAATTCTTCTAGTTCGGCTGCCACCAGGAAGATTTCAAACTTTTGCCGGAATGCCCGCCAGTTTTCGCAGAGATCACCGTGGCACTGGAGCTGCTGCAGAACCCGGATCTCGACATCTTGCCCGGGTATCGTTGCTGGTTGTCACTGAATGCTGAGGTATGGCTATCTGGATTGAAACAGTTCAGTCCTGGTACCATCATTTGTTATGTTGTAGGTGTAACATAAGCGGCTTCCTTGTGGTGCACTTGACAAAGTAAGGTTCAGACGTGGAGATAACTTCAACACGTTTATTAAACTATTTACACTTCTATTACTCGGGTTCGACACTACTGTTAATCCAACTATAGCTACCCAGACTGACTAACAAGCTGCTGCAATCCACGTGGTGGGAGTAATACTGAGTCAACCCTGTGTCTCTTCTCATTGACTATCTCCACTGGAAAGAGGCAGATCATGTGTGTGGTGTCCTTTATATATGGGTTGGTGTAATGCCCCCCTGTGGTCGTGTCACCTCCTTGTGTATCGTGAATGTCTATTGGTCATTTCCTATTTAACTGATCTATTGGTTGAGTGTGTGTGTGTGATGTCTCCGGTGCTCCCTCTGGTGTCTAGCTAGCCTACATGTATTTTCATTGATGCACATCACCACAGGTGCAACCAGAGTGTTGCTCGGGATTTAGGATTTTGGCCCAGCCGCAGTGAAGGAATATTTCAAAGTCAAGTTGATGTGTGACTTGGAGGAGAATTTGCAGGGGGTGGTGTTCCCTTGCGTCTGCTGCCCTAGTCCTTCTAGGTGGTACAGGTGGTGGGTTTGGAAGTTGCTGTAGAAGGAGCCTTGGTGAGTTGCTGCAGCGCATCTTGTAGATGTCAGTTCCTATTGCCATTTGGTTTGGCTTCTCGATGTCATACCAGGTCAAATGCTGACTTGATGTCAAGGGAATTCATCCTCACCTCACCTCTGAAATTCAGCTCCTTTGTCTATGTTTCATCACTTTCATGATGGTTGATAGTAGACTGATGGTTTGGTGGTTGGCTGGAATGGATTTGTTCTGCTTTTTACGGTCTTTATTCTGGCCATTTGATCAGAGCTGAAAAGCTACAAAAACGTATTCTAGAGAGCAACATGGAAGTCAGCAGAAAGAAAGGTTGTCCTCGGTGTAGTTGGATGATGGATGTCAAAAAGCAGTTTCAAACAAGGTGATGTGAGAGGATGGCACAAAAGAGACTATTGTGACATCGTATGACAGCAGATCTCTTGGTAGAAGTAGCTACAAGCTGCAGCAGCAGTTATAGACTGGACATACCTGGATAATGTTCTACATTGTCCGGTAGATATCAATGTTGAAGATGTACTGGAGCAGCTTGACTAGGGGCACAGCTAGTTCTGGAGCACAAGCCTTCAGTACTGCCACCAGAATAGTGTCACAGCCATTTACTGTATTCAAATGCTTTCAGCCATTTCTTCATACCAGTGGAGCGAATCGAGCTGGCTGAAGACTAGCATCTGTGATGTTGGGAACCCCAGGAGAAGAACAAGTTCGATCATTCACTCAGCAGTCTGGCTGAAGATAGCTGCAAATGCTTCAGCTTTTATCTTTTGCATTGATCCCCATTATTGAGGATGGGCATATTTGTGGATAACTGAAAATAAAACTTGTCCATTAAATAGTGAAATGAGGAGGAATTACACTGTGTCCAGATGGCCGAAAAGTTTCTGTTTCCCTAACTTTAAATCAAGACAGCCTTTCACAAGTGCAGCACCCAGGAGTCTATGGGAATCGGGGGGGAAAACTCCTGACTGGATGGACTCATATCTGGCACAAAGAAAGATAGCTGTGGTTGTTGGAGGTCAATCATCTCAGTTCCAGGATATCACTGCAGGAGTTCATCGAAGTAGTGTCCGAGGCCCAACCATCTTCAGCCACTTCTTCCATGGCCTCCCTCCATCAGAAGGTCAGAAATGGGGATGTTTGTTGATGACTGCACAATGTTCAGCACCATTCGTGACTCCTCAGACACTGAAGCACTTGTGTCCATATGCAGCAAGACCTGGACATCATTCAGATTTGGGCTGACAAAGGGAAGACCATTCGCACTTCACAAGTGCTGGGCAATGTCCATCTCCAACAAGAGAGAATCCAACCATCGCGACTTAACTTCAATGGCATTGCCCCATTGTCAAAGTCCTGGGGGCTATCACTGACCAGAAACTGAACTAAACCGGCCGTATAAATACTGTGGCCTAAAGAACAGGTCAGAGGATGGAAATTCTGTGGCGAGTAACTCACCTCGTGACTCCCCAAAGCCTATCCATCATCTACAAGGCATAAGCCAGGCATGTGATGGAATTATCTTCACTTGCCTGAATAAGTGAAGCTCCAGCACACTCAGGAAGCAGGACGCCACCAGGAAATCTGCGGATGGGCGTGTGCTGCCAGTGGAACGGAGAATCCAGCTGGCGGAGAATCTACCCCAATGTATCTCTCCTTGAATTATGACGGTTTGAGCAAGGTGAAGAATCTTGCTTTGGACAGCATGAAATAGGCTACCAGACTGGAGTGTGTTAACAGCAAGACTTTGTTAACAACTCAAAACAATACATATTTACGGTAGAAGGTACAGGTATGGAGTGGACCTCATTCTAGATCTTAACCCAACTGTGTCCATCTCCAGACTGACCCTGGCTCTGGGTTATGCGTGGACATCATTGTGTGGGCGGTACTGTGCGCAGTCCCACATTAACCCTTTGTATGCCAGACCTTTGTACTACACAAGGTGAACAAGGAAAAAGCTGTTCCATTTTATAATTGTATTAAGACTTCAGCAAAAGCTGCGGGGAGAACAGAAGGAAGATTTGAATTCGGATTTGTTTTATTGTTACGTGTACCAAGGTACAGTGAAAAGTACTGTTTTGTGTACAGTCCAGACAGATCATTCCACACATGAAAAAACATAGGACATACTTAAATGCACAATGTAAACACATAGGCACAGGCAACAGGTGAGCACACGGAGTGCAGTACTACTCAGTCGAGACGATGTGTGAACAGATCAGTTCAGTCCATAACAGAGTCATTCAGGAATCTGGTAACAGCGGGGAAGAAAGCGTTTTTGAACCTGTTAGCCAAGGCAGCGGGGGTGTAGATAGAGTCAGTAGATGGGAGGAGGGTTTGTGTGATGCACTGGGCTGTGTTCACGACTCCCTGTAGTTTCTTACGGTCTTGGGCCGAGCAGTTGCCATATCAGGCTGTGATGCAGCCTGATAGGATGCTTTCTATGGGGCAAGTGTAAAATCCTTTTGTACCCAGTGAATAGTAGTGACCAGGAACTCTCTGCTCATGAGGATGGTGGAAGCAGAAACAATCAATGATTTCAAAAGGGAACCGGATGGGCACTTCAAGGAAATAAACCTACTGGTTTCCCGCGGTTGGGTGTGGGAATGGGACTGACCGGATTGTTCCACAGTGAACTGACAAGCACTCACTGGACCAAAGAGCTTCCTTCTGTGCGGTGAATGACTCTCTGGCTGTATTTATGTTCTCCCTGTGATATGTTTGGAGGACACTTAATCAGAGGGAAATGGTGGTTGGTACCCTGCTACCTTCCCACTTCCACCCTGATTAAGTCCATGGCAGGAAGGCCAGTGAATGGCATTCCCGCCCGACTGCCAATTGCTGCCTAATAGAGGGCCTAATCCTGCTGACTATGGTATTAACCCATCAGCATGTGGGCCTGTTGCCACACAGAGAGAACACTGAGCAAACCTATGCAGGTTGCTTATGGTCTCCCTGGGTGAGAAGGGTCTCTCATTCAAAGGCATTCAGTGCCTGATCCAGGGACCTGACAACAGGCTGAGAATTACCCTCTTTCCTTGCAGCCGAGCCTCCCTTACATCGCCTTCCCCCATGGCTCCCACCTTGCAAATCCTTCGTTATCACTTACCTGAGTCCAGAGAACTGAACAAACATCTGGAACTCGAGCCGCCCAGTGGTGCTGCTGAGCAAAAGAGTTGCCAGTTTCTGATTGGCTGGCGGCTCTCAGCAGGTGGGGCTTCTTTCCCTCCAGGATCCTAATCCTGTGGAATACCTGCCAGTGAGATCAGGGCTGCCTGATTAGCTTGTAATACCAGCGGGCCCTCCCAGGAAGAGGTGACGAGGGTCCCTCGATGTCTCACCAGCTGGAGCCCAAGAGCCCATTGCCTCCATAAATTTCCCCCCATGATTCTATCTGCCCTATTAGATCCTTTAATTATCTTAAAAGTCTTGACATATGAGTGGTAATTGGCGCTATTGTGTTTCAATTACTGAAGGCAAAGCAAATGGAGTTTATTTTCCTCTTTGAAGAACTTGATATTTCAAAGAGGAACCCATGAAGTATCTGGGGTTGAGGCAGATGAGAAAGGAAACAATTCAGATGGTTTGAAGGAGAAGGAAGCAAGCCGATCTGTTAGCTCTGTGGACTCAATGCTCAAGGTGACTAATACAACTCACAAGGATGTCATTTATTTCTGGGATAATGGTCCACCCTTGAGGCCAGTCTTAACATTGTTCTATTACAAAAAGTGACAATCTCACTGTGAGAGGCTGCAAAGTCATTATGTGAATTGAAAACTCGCATACGAGATGACAGAAGTTATTTTTCAGAGTAATTGTACGTTTGTCGAAGAGAGTAGGGGGAACCTTTCTCTGTTTGTTGCCACGTTGCACTTACCCCGGGTATGTTCTATGTTGATGTCGCACTGTCAAAAGTGGCCATTTGTTATGTGACAAGCGCATGCGACCTGCCAGGGGAAATCCCTACCCTCCCGGGACTCCTGGTACTTCCCAACACTGCAGTTCCCAGAAGCACTGCAGCGCTGTGCCTGGATAGGCTGGAGAGGTGTCGGCCAACATTACAAATGCAGGCGGAAGTCCCACCTGCTGCCAACAACATTCATTAGAGCGCAAAATGGCAGTGGGCCTGTCGGAATCAGCAGGGATGCGTTCCCCACTGATTCCGGATGACGCCGAGCGCTCACCATCCTGAAAATTCAGGACTATGATTTTTTTGGTTAAATATATGCATGTTACCTCACTTTTTGGTTTCACCATGTATCGGGGACAAATTGTACTAACACCAACCTACCCGCTTTCAACGCTACAGATCTTGCTAAAAAGTGAAATGATGAATCTGCATAAATATGTGTTCCATATGCTGTATTTCAACCATAAAAATATTAATGTCACTAAAATGTAAAAGGAGCAGCTTCATCAAAGTAATGTTACTGGATACTTTACAATTTTTATGCTCAAAAAGGACATATGCAAATAGATGATATGAAGATGTGAAAGTATCAGCAATAATTTTCCATTATTTATTGTACCACTGGCACTTAGCACTTAAGACAAACATCTGAGAAGTCTATTTATTAAAATTGCATTACCGCGAGTGTGGCATTTTTAAGCAGTTTAAGCTGTGGACTATTCAACATAACCACCATCCGGCACTATGTCTGCATTTCACCCTTCCTTCGGGAAAACAGAACTCCCACTGCAGGGCGAGATCAGCCCTTGGATTTTGCTGTCACTCTGTTGCCTGGCTCTGACAGTTAAAAGGAAATAGTTATCGCAGATGCTTGGGCATTGCCCAATGGAGCAGTAATGCGGATGGTAGTCAACCATACTTTATTTGTCGATGCAACCATCTGTGGAATTTAATATCTCAGGCAAAACTGTTCCAGTCAGCACAGGAGGCTTAACTGACCTCTGGGGCGCTTTGAACAATTATTATTTATTTATTAGAGATAAGAAATTGATTAAACTAAAACTGGATGCTGCAAAGCCAGCAAAGGGATTGGGTGAGTTTGTGTTTTCGGTCTGCAGTGCACTTTTATGCTTACTGAGGAAATGCAGGATAACATATGACTGCTGTGCATGTTGTGAGGTTTTTTAGTGTGCGATCCGCTGAGTGCATTAAAGTGAAAAAAATCAAATAAATATAGACAGACCATAATATTGTCAAGTTTTTATTATCTTAGGTTGGCAATGTTTAATTATCAGTTGAAGATGGAAAAGAGCAGAAAAATGCAAAAGCATGAACTGTTAATAATTTAAATTGATTACTTGGACCTGCAGCTGAATTTTATTTAAGGCTTAGCAATATATTATTTTTACTTTGCTCTTCGACAGCTTCCATTGCCACGAGTATGCCAGCCTTGATTTTATAATAAGCAGTCGGCTCCTCTTAAAGGTATATTGTGCAGATCACCTTCCTGAAAGTCCACAGCCTTAAATTATGGACTATGAATTTAATTAAAAATATAAAAGAGAATTCAATTCATATTTAGATTAAATTGTGCTAGTGTGAATGGGGTTGCTACATAATGGAGTTCAGCATAATTTTCATAATAATCATGTTTCCAAAAAGTTCAAAGATCCAATGTGCTTGCATTTTTACCAAAAAAATACAGTGTCAGGGTCACCATTAAAATGGTGCATTAATTGGCAGTCTCTACTCAGTGATTATGAAGGGGCAGTATATCTTTCACAGAGAGATCACAGAAAGACTCACCAATGCAGTGGATGATCTTCTAAGGTTGGAGTTTAAAGTCGTTGGATCAGATAAAATGAACTACATTCTGTCTCTAATCATGCTGCACCTACCTTGGGAATGCATGAGATTAGTGCTAGAGAGGTGATTTAATTAATTTGCACTGTCAATGGGGAATATTGAAAGCAATATTATGGTGTATTGGAAATTTGGGCACACATTTGGTATGATATTTTGAAGCGTTAACGTCCCGGAATTACTTCCATACCTGTGGCAAGGAATATCCACTGCTGGGAGTGAAGCCTTTTGTTGGCGGTAGGGTTGCCAACCTTACAGGAGTGGCCTGGTGTCTCCAGGAATTAAAGATAACCCCCCCCCACCCTCAGAACATTGCTGCAGGAAACCCTGGGAAAAGTCCTAGCAGGATAAGATGAAATTGTATGCACATTTTCATTTGTTAGTTGAAATCGATGAAAGGAAAGTTCTCTGTTTAATTGACATTCAATAGTCAACTGTTCGCAACATTCGCAAATCTGAGCCAAACTTTGCTGGGTTCAAATTCCACCCCCGAACTTGAGCAGAAAAATCAAGGTTGACACTCCAGTGCAACCCAAAGGGAGTGCTGCACTGTCAGAAGTGGCAGCTTTCAGATGAGTTGTTAAACTGAGGCCCTGTCTGCCCTCTCAGGTGGACATGAAAGATCCATTTTGAAGAAGAACAAGGGAGTTATCCCTGGTGGCATGGTGGCAAGTGGTTAGCACTGCTGCCTCACAGCATCACGGACCTGGGTTAAATTCAGGTCTTGGGTGATTGTCATTGCACATTCTTCCCGTGTCTGCATGGGTTTCCTCTGGGGGTTCCGGCTTCATCCCACAGTTCAAAGATGTGTAGGTAGGTGGATTGCCCATGCTAAATTGCCACTTAGTGTCCAAAAGGTTAGATGGGATTACTGGGTTACAGGTATAGGGTCGGGGCGTGGGCCTCGGTCGGGTGTTCTTTCAGAGGATCAGTGCAGACCCAATGGGCTGAATGGCCTCCTTCTGCATTTTGGTGATTCTATTCTATGATTCTGACCAATATTTATTCCTCAATCAACCTTCAGCAATTTTCATATACGTTGTTTGTGGGCGTTTGCTGAGTGGAAATTTGCTTTGGCATTTCCTACATTCCAACAATGACTACTGTTCAAAGGTACTTCATTGACTGTAAAGGACTTTGAAAGATCAGGTGGTTGTGAAAAGTGCCATATGAATGCAAGTCTTTGTCAGATTAGAATCCTGAAACTTACTCCTAAAAGCACTCTGAATGTACCAACACAACACGCACTGTTATGGTTCAAGAATGTGGCTCAACCACACATTCTCAAGGGCCATTAGGGTTGGGTAAAACGCTTGCCTTGTCAGATGCGCCTGCACCCAATGGGCGCGATCTACCGGCTGTCCATGCCAGCGGGATATTCCAGTCCCAAGCCGGCGCATGGCTTTCCATGATCAAAACGAGGAGTAGACTCGATGGGACGAATGGCCAAATTATGCTCCTATATCCAGGCTCGCTTCTCAATGCTTACTCGCCCAGTCAATGCTTGCTCCCCGCCACTGCCAACTCTCCCTGTCACTGTTGTTCCCCCCTACAAGGGCCTTGGTGCTCTCCCCCACTCCCAAAAGACATAACGGGAAGCCCCCTACAATTGGGCTCCCCAGAGGACCAGCCCCTGGCACTGCCCCAGCACAGCTTGGCGCAGGTTGCCACTTCCAGGTTGGCACATACTGGGATTACCAGCCTGTGCCAGGGATCTGCACAAGCATGTCTCTTTCCCTCCAGGAGCTATACCTATCGTGACACCCATGGTACGATCTTCTCGACTGTTTCCCATCTTGATAAAGCTGTTGTGAACATGTCATATTGGCGAGGCTTGACGATTCAGTGAGGGGGGATGAACCTGTGATGAGTAGGCTCTTTCATAATATGTAGATTCATTAAAATGCATTTAGGGTGGGATTCACATTACGTCACCTGCAACGGGAGAGAAAATCAGGAAATGAGATCCCAGCGGCAAGAGTACCACTTCCTGATCCTTGTGGCATTCTGCGCCCATGTCGCCTTCTCGGTAACTGAAAACGCAGGCACAAAATCGCCCCAGCAATGTTTTCTACAATACATAGTAACAACATTTCAGGAACTGCTTCATTGGCCACAAAGTTTTGCTTAGAAACCGAATCGCCTGGTGGGGTAGTATAACAGAATTAGGGAACAAACTTTAAAAATTGGAAGTCGCCCATTTCAGACAGAGATGGGAAAATGTTTTTCTCTTAGAGGGTCTTTTGTGAGGGCCACGAAGAATCCAGCATGAGTTTTAAGGATACAAAGTAATAACATTTATTTACAATAACATATATATATATATATATATATATATAACAGCAGCAGCAACTTCCCTTGCTGCACACTCCTTCCTGCTGGTTCCAAACTGGCCAGCTTTATTTATACAGGGAGTCTACTAATGGTTTCTCCGCCCCCCTCATTGGGGAAGCTCATACTCCCACAGGATTGTGGGATTGTCATTAGTCCCCAGCCAATGGTAAGCAGGCAGGTTATAACATCCCTCCCCCCCCAAAGTCCAAGGAATCCACCGAAGACCCTGGCGAAGGAGGGCGTCGGACTCGTTTTTCTGCAGGCCGGACACCATTTACACGCGGAGTTGGATCAGGCGGCGTGTAACGAGACGGAGACCGGCGCTTCCGTGATGAATGGCGCAACGGTTGTACATCCACGGCCCGTGGACCCGAGGATTCCCCCTCTGATGCGTCCTGTGTCTCCATCTCGGAGTCAGAGTCTGCTGCCTCCGTCATGTCAGCGTCTCTATCCCCATTCGGTTCTGTAACGACCTGCGCAGGCTTTGAGTGAGGCACCAGTGGAAGATTGCGAGGACTACCTTCCCTTGTCTCTGGTCTCTGCGGCTATAGAAATAAGCTCCGGGGGCGGGGAATCTTTTGAGGGAATAGTCTTCTGGACCGAACGTGGTCTACATGTTTGTGCTGGAGACGGCCCTGGGCTTGCACCTGGTAAGATATAGGGCCCGTTTGGCGAAAGATTACGCCAGGAACCCACTGGGCACCACCAGCAAAATTCCGAACGAACACTGGGTCACCGGGCGCAAACTGCCGAATCGGTCGATGCCGAGAAAATCCCTGTCCCTGCCGTTCTTGTGTGCGGCGTACTTTTGCGCCAATGTCCGGGAAAACCATACTAAGGCGGGTGCGAAGTCTCCGGCCCATTAGGAGTTCTGCGGGAGCTACCCCAGTCACCGCATGGGGGGTGGTCCTATACGTAAACAAAAAGCGAGCCAGTCTCGAGTCCATTGATCCGGAAGACTGCTTCTTTAGGCCTCTTTTGAATGTCTGCACTGCGCGCTCTGCCAACCCATTTGAAGCCGGGTGGTATGGGGCAGTGCGGATATGGCGTATGCCGTTCATCTTCGTGAACCTCACAAACTCCTCACTCGTGAATGGAGTGCCGTTATCCGTGACCAGCACCTCGGGGAGGCCATGCGTACTAAAAGACAAACGCATCTTTTCAATTGTTGCGCAGGACGTTGTCCCCTGCATCTTATGGAGGGTGAGGCCGTGGAATGCCCTACCTGCAACAGTAGTGAACTTGCCTACATTGAGGGCATTTAAAAGATTATTGGATAAGCATATAGATGATAATGGCATAGTGTAGGTTAGATGGCTTTTGTTTCGGTGCAACATCGTGGGCCGAAGGGCCTGTACTGCGCTGTATCGTTCTATGTTCTATGTTCTTATGCACCTCTAGCCATTTAGACTGGGCGTCAGTTAATAGAAGGAACATGGATCCTTGAAAAGGGCCTGCGAAATCTGCATGCAAGCGTGCCCAAGGCCGCCCTGGCCATTCCCAGTGATGTAGGGGCGCGGCCGGCGGAAGCTTCTGATGCTCCTGGCAAATGGTGCAGTTTTGGGCCACCTTCTCAATGTCGGTGTCGAGGCCTGGCCATCAGACATAACTCCGGGCCAACATTTTCATTTTGGTCACACCTGGATGCCCATTGTGCAAGTCTCTTAGTATCAGCTCCTGGCCTTTTTCCGGGACAATCACACGCGTCCCCCATAAGAGGATGCCGTCTTCCACGCTGAATTCTAACAGCTTGGAGGAAAATGCCCGCAACTCGCTTGGGAGCTGTCTATGCTGTCCACCATACAGGACTATGTGCCGAACCTTTGACAGGACTGGCTCCGTCTGGGGCCACTCACGGACCTGTGATGCCGTGACAGGCAAGGTGTCCATAAAATTTAGTGCAACCACCTCACCGGTCGTGGGGGTCGACATGGGGCCGGTCGATAAAGGCAATCTGCTCAGTGCGTCGGCATTTGCTATCTGCGTTCCTGGTTTGTGCTCCAGAGAATACTCGTGTGCAGCAAGCAACAAAGCCCAGCGCTGGATCCGTGCGGAAGCAATGGGCGGTATTGGCTTATCCTCTCTGAAAATTCCCAGCAGAGGCTCATGATCAGTCACGATAGTGAAATGGCGGCCATACACGTACTGGTGGAAGCGTTTCACCGCAAAAACCACTGCCAAGCCCTCCTTCTCGATCTGCGCGTACTTTTCCTCCGCTGCAGTCAATGTGCGGGAGGCGAAAGCTATCGGTCGCTCGGCCCCGTTCTCCATCTTGTGGGACAGGATGGCCCCAATACCATACGGGGATGCATCACATGTGACGAGCAAAGGCTTTCCAGGATCATAGTGGGTTAGTAACCCAGACGACGACAATTGTTGCTTTACCCGCCGGAAAGCGGTTTCTTGCGGCTGACCCCAAACCCAGGTGTGATTTTTCTTTAGCAGAAGCTGCAACGGGGCCAGCGTAGTTGCCAGATTGGGGAGGAACTTCCCATAATAGTTTACAAGACCGAGAAAAGAACGAAGATGCGAAGTGTCAGTCGGCGCGGGGGCCTGGTGAATCGTGCGCACCCTCTCTGCGACGGGGTGCAAACCTCCGCGGTCCACCCGATAACCTAGGTAGACTACTTCCTTGGCCTGAAATACGCACTTTGTGCGACGTAAACGGACTCCAGCCTCCGAAAAGCGTCTAAGGACAGCCTCCAGATTTTCCAAATGTTCCTGCTCCGATGTCCCTGTAATCAAAACATCATCTAAGTAGACAGCAGCACGTGGTAAACCCCTCAAAATGCCCTCCATAACACGTTGAAAAATTGCGCAGGCAGAGGATACTCCAAAGGGCAACCGTGTATATTCATACAGGCCCCGGTGTGTATTAATCGTTATATATGGTCGGGAGGCAGGGTCCAGCTCCAACTGCAGGTAGGCGTGACTCATATCTAATTTTGTGAACGAGAGTCCACCTGCAAGCTTCGTGTAGAGATCCTCTATGCGAGGCATTGGATATCGGTCGAGTCGGGAAGCCGTTCTTTCTCTGCATGGCCGCATTGTTAATACCGCAAACCAAACGGTCGCGTAACATTTCTGACAAGGTCTCACCATAGTCACAGTACTCTGCAATCCTGCGTAGCCTGGATAGAAAATCGGGAAGGGATTCTCCAGGGGTCCTCTCAGCGGTATTAACCGTATTAACCGGAAACGGTGGACTATCGTGGACGGGGTTGGTTAAAATGTTGCCCCACTATATTCACAAGTTCATCAAACGTTTTGGTGTCCGGCGCAGCTGGGTACGTAAGGCTCCTAATCACCCCAAACGTATGCGGGGCGCAGGCGGTGAGCAATATGACCACCTGGCGCTCGTTTTCAGTGATATTGTTTGCACGGAAATAGTAACGCATCCGTTGTGCGTACTGG
Organism: Scyliorhinus torazame; assembly: GCF_047496885.1. NCBI lineage: Eukaryota > Metazoa > Chordata > Chondrichthyes > Carcharhiniformes > Scyliorhinidae > Scyliorhinus > Scyliorhinus torazame. The sequence continues at coordinate 293,059,666 of NC_092709.1, read as the reverse complement.
TTCCAGCTTTCCAGCGCAGCATCCAAAACATCCAAACGTCCGTACAGAGGCATGGTATAATAGAAAACAACTTCCAACCTGTATCCAACAAAAATCCAGGGAAGTGGCTTCAGCAGTGTAGACAGTTATTCACTTTAACCCTCGTCGCCAGTTTTGTGAGGGCCACGAAGAATCCAGCACGAGTTTTAAGGATACAAAGTAATAACATTTATTTACAATAACATATATATATATATATATATATATATAACAGCAGCAACTTCCCTTGCTGCACACTTCTTCCTCCTGGTTCCAAACTGGCCAGCTTTATTTATACAGGGAGTCTACTAATGGTTTCTCCTCCCCCTCATTGGGGAAGCTCATACTCCCACAGGATTGTGGGATTGTCATTAGTCCCCAGCCAATGGTAAGCAGGCAGGTTATAACAGGGTCATTTCTCTGTGGCATTCCCTTCCCAAAGAGCATTGGAAGAAGAGTTACTGAATATATTCAAGGCCTTGGTGGACAGATTTTTGACAGACAAGCTAGCCAAAGGTTATGCAGGGCAGACAGGAAAAGTGGAGTTGAGGCCAAAATCAGATGCAACTATGATCAAATGATGGAGCAGGCACGAAGGGCCGAATGGTCTACCACTACTCCTAGTTATTGTGATCTTTTGTTTTCTTATGTTCGGACATCCTGAGATCACGAAAGGACTATATAAATGCAAGTATTTCTTATTCTCCTTCCAGTATACAAATTAAGTTGTAAGGTATTACTTTACTTGAGATGATAAGTAGGAATGTTGGGCTTAATCACCTTCAACTCGCACTTTTCATATTCATACCCTGACAGTACCTTTAAACGACTATTAAGGTTAAAACTTTATATATTGTCAGGAATTAAAAGTGCATGTGGAACGTGTAGATCTGTGAATATTGGGCAAGGAAAGGTTACCAGTGTCGATGGAACCACACCCCAGCATGACAATTGAGAGAAAGAAAATGTGGAAAAAAATTGTTGCTATTGAAGTAAAATGGCATAATATTAAAAGTGGCAAAAATGCCAGTAGGTAAATGAAGTCTCAGTAAGATTTGTTGGGTTACATGTCATATTATCAAAATATGACGGTGAGTTACCGAAGTTAGATGGCATGCCATTATAGCATTATTGCATTTGGATTGCACATGATTGAATTTGGACAGCATACAACATATTATGATGGCATTTTATTGTAATTAAGTCAAGTGTAATTAACTTCAGGTGACATATTATTGCAGTAAAATATCACATCCTTGAAATGTTAAACTACTGAAATAAGGTGAGATGTAAGTGAAGTACGATTGGGCAATGATGGAACAAGTAATCCTTTTATTGGTGTAGATGACAATTAGTTGAAGGTTGCAATCTTGATGCTGTGTTTGACCCTGAGTTGAACTTTGAACCATACATCCGCACCATCACCAAGACTGTCTACTTTTGCCTCCAGCACATCGCCTGACTCTGTCCTACCGCAGCCACTGAAACCTTCATCCATGCCTTTCTTACTTCTAGACTTGACTATTACAATGCCCTCCTAAACAGCCTCCCATCGTGTACCCTATCTAAACATGTACTCATCCAAAGCTCTGCTGTCCATACCTCAATTCACATCAAGGGTGAGATCTACGGGATCGGAGAGCCTAGGGAGCGGGTGGAAGGTGTGGGGGCTGGATTTTGGATGGTAGTCAGCGAGGAAGGAAGCCTGGGACAGAACATGCTCAGGTAACTATAGACCAGTCAGCTTAACATCAGTGGTAGGCAAAATAATGGAATTCTTACGAAAGGAGAGAATAGAAGAACACCTGGAAAGAAAAGATATTGGGCTGGACCACCCACTTTGGCCAAGCTTTGGTCATCTGTTCCAGAATCTCCTTCTATGGTTCAGTGTCAAATTTTGTTTTGCTGTGTCCTTGATAAGTACCTTGGGATATTTTACAATGCAAAAGGCACTATATAAATGCAAGTTGTTGTTGACGCACTTTGGAACTATAACCACAGTTGTAATATGTGGTTAATTCATGACAATGCATGGTTGAAAGGATTAAATGTTTCTGAATTCTGACTGCAAATTCTTATTGTTGTAAGGTCATTCTGATTTGAAGTTGAATTGCATTCGATTGAATTATAATATTCTTTTGTCGTAAGATACGGATGGAAAAATATTGTTCGAGTACAACTCATTGAAGTTGGGGATGTGGGATTGACATTTTATACCTCATGATTAAAGTAAGATATCTAACCGTTGAGACATAAAATTAATTGAATTGGTCATTCGACTGGAATAGAAACTGTACAATTCAAGGGGCTTGCTTTGTTTTGAAGTACGGTGTTTGATTGAAGTTGAATTCCTATTGAACTAAAATGGTTATCACTGAATTATGGTGATGAGATACTTAAATATGGTGATCTCCTACTGGCATAAGAAGAAATGTGATTGAAATCAGATGGCATGTTATTGGTATAAGCATGTTCTTGAATAACAGTGGGTTGTTATTGAAATGCGAGAGATTACTATTGAACAATAATAGGGTTTGATCTTGACTTTGTGTGATAGCATAAAACAGGTGGCAGCCCATTCTATATCTCTCCCAGTTTTTATTTCTATTTCTGCAGTTCTGTAAAAGGATCATTTAGATCCAAAACGCTAACTCTTGTTTCTCTCCACAGATGCTGCCAGACTGACTGAGTTTATCCAGCATTTTTTGTTTTTCTTTATTTCTGTTTACTTCACATTACAATGGGTAGTGTTCGCTTTACATATTATTGTGAGTAAATATAAATGAATGAATGTTCCTTTGTGAGAATAGAGGAAGAAATGGACTTGGTTGTGACCATTGATCATTCACTGAAGCTCAGTGTGATGGTGCTATGAACAGAATTAATAAATGACTGGGATGAGCTACTCAGAGCCTTTGATTATAAATTGGAACACATTGGGTGGAACCTTAGTATATTTTTGGGAAGTGTCAGGCTCAGACTGAAAATTGGCATGTAGCTCTCCAGCTGCATAGACCAGGGGCGCCATTCTCCGACCCCCCCCGCCGGGTTGGAGAATGGCCGTTGGCCGCCGTGAATCCCGCCCCCGCCGAAGTCTCCAGTACCGGAGATTGGTCGGGGGCGGGAATCGGGCCCCGCCGGTTGGCGGGACCCCCCGTTCAATTCTCCGGCCCGGATGGGCCGAAGTCCCGCCCAGAAATTGCCTGTCCCGCCGGCATAAATCAAACCTGGTATTTACCGGCGGGACCAGGCGGCGTGGGCGGGCTCCGGGGTCCTGGGGGGGGGTGCGGGGCAATCTGACCCCGGGGGGTGCCCCCACGGTGGCCTGGCCCGTGATCGGGGCCCACCGATCCGCGGGCGACCTGTGCCGTGGGGGCACTCTTTCCCTTCCACCTCCGCTACGGCCTCCACTATGGCGGAGGCGGAAGAGAATCTCCGCATGCGCCGGGAAACTGTCAGCGGCCGCTGACGCTCCCGCGCATGCGCCGCATTTCCGCGCCAGCTGGCGGGGCAACAAACGCCATTTCCGCCAGCTGGCGGGGCGGAAATCCCTCTGGCGTCGGCCTAGCCCCTCAATGTTGGGGCTAGGTCGCCAAAGATGCGGAGCATTCCGCACCTTTGGACCGGCGCGATGCCCGTCTGATTGGCGCCATTTTTGGCGCCATTCGGCGGACATCGTGCCGTTGGGGGAGAATTTCGCCCCAGTTTTCTCTCCAAATCGTGAGCCTCCCGGAGTACAAAAAATGATCTAGAGGTATTTACTCCCTGACTCCGGCGTGGAGGGGCCTGATAGACCTGGCAAGGCTGGCTCCACATACTTAGTTCACGTACTTCAATATACTTAATAGAAATCGGGGCACCATCTATATAGGAGTCCCTGATCAGCACTGAAGTGGAACTCCAGAACCCCGCCCCTCAGCAACCCCCTCGCCAACCCCCCACAGGGTATCAGGAATCAGGGGCTGGGGGAGGGGGGGGGCAGTCTCGTCCCCTCCTCCTCCCGTACAATCATCAGGAGCTCTCCCTCACACCTGTTTCCCAGCAAAATCAGGGGCTCCTCAACCATCACACAATCATCGGGAGCTCACAGCCAACGCCACGGAAGTATCACCAGCGACGCCCCCCCCCTCACTCTCCGCTCCCTCCGTGCGTGCAAGATTCCCCCTCACCACCCACTCCCCCCCCCCCCCCCCTCCCCCCGCAACTGTGCCTGCAAGTTCCCCTCTCACTGTCCCCTTCTAACGTGCCAGCAGAGGGTCCTAGAGGCCTCTCATGAGATTCAACTGCCTCATCGCGACACCGTGCTGGGTGCGACGAGGCCATTCAATCACGCCCATAACCTTCTAAGCCTTGTATTATTCCAGTGAGTATTCACTGTACCTTTTCTCCTACCCTTCCTAGAATGGGGAGGCAAGTACTGCAGCCACTATTCCAACTGTGGCCTATAATTAATGCAAACACAACTTTTAATTCCTTGTTTTTTATATATAAAACCCAGATTTCCATTTGTCTTCACATAGATTCTTCTACTTCTACATTTACCTTTAAATATGTATGAATTTTAATTTTAGATGAGTTCCCCATTAAATTTAAGAATCTTATAACTTTGTATCCTGTTTTTACTTGTTCCCCAATGTATACAGCTCAAATTTCTCTGCGGTGAATTGTGTTTCTGCTGAGCCATTTTATGCCTTGCTACAATCCACTGTTTACAATGTCCTCAGTTTAGAATCATCAGCAAAGCTTTACAGGGTCCCTTGTGCCTAAATTTAAATAATTGACATAAGTGGAAAATGATATAATTTGATGTAGCACCTTGTGTTCACAGAACAATGTAAGCATCAGCAATTTCAAGGCTAGAGAGATAGAAACATGGTCAATGTTTAATTCCAAACATAAACTACAGAATTAGATGCCAATGCGTTATTATAAGCAAGTAAAGCTAATGGGATAGATTTTTTCTTTACTCCCAAGACACAAAAGATAGAAAAGCAGAGGTGGAAATTGGGCTTGAAAATTGCAAGTGCCTTGTGCAGACTGTCCAATTTTATTTCCATCAGAATGAGTGGAATGCGCCATTACAGGAGTGCAATCCTGTGCTCCTGATTTTCCTTTCTGTGCACCACCCAGGTGGTGCTTTATGCCCAAAGTGTAAAGGAGAAAATCCAAAATAATGTTTTTGTTTTGAAGTGTTAACATTTTTAATTCCTAGTGACACTTTGTTTCTACATTCGCGGCCATTCTTGCTGATGGGCTATTCAGCCTTTGAGTGGAGCGGCATGTGGAGTTGTATCATAGTCAACCTCAATCTTCTCCTCCACTGATGGCCTGCAGGGCTGTTGCTTCAAGATCGCCAGAGGGAGCCCAAGCCAGCAGAGAAAGAAGGAAAAGAAAATGACGGATTAAAAAATATATAGCTTACCTGTCCTTCCAAATATAGGGTGCACTTGTAATCTATTGATCTGTAAAGTCATTGGTGATGGCGGCAAGGCTTTCAGCAGTGATTCCAGAACAGCCTGAATAATACCTTTCTCTTTTGTCATGGGGCAGTTCACCTCATGCATGGCTCATCAGAGCATGTAACCCAACAAGGCTTACTGAGGCTTCCGTTACCTCCAATCATATTTGATCATTCTAGTCTGACGGTGTAATCTTGGGTCTGATTTCAAATTGTTCATACAGTGAGAAGGATTGATAATGATCTTATCTTTTTAAAAAAATATATTTTATTGAAAATTTTTGGCCAATCATCACAGTACATTGTGTATCCTTTACACAGTAATATAACAATATAAATAACAATGGCCAGTTTTATAAACAAGAAATAAATAATATATAAACAAAAACAAAACTAAATGGCAACTGCCTTGTCCCAGATAAATATTCTCCAAAAATATGTTTTAACAGTCCAATATACAATTATCTATAACAACAACCTATACATATTATACTTATATATTAACATCCCTGAGAATCCCTCCGGTTCCTCTCCCCCCCCCCCCCCCCCACCACCCGGGTTGCTGCTGCTGTCTTCTTCTTTTCCATTCCCTCTATCTTTCTGTGAGGTATTCGACGAACGGTTGCCACCGCCTGGTGAACCCTTGAGCCGATCCCCTTAGGACGAACTTAATCCATTCCAGCTTTATAAACCCTGCCGTGTCATTTATCCAGGTCTCCACACCCGGGGGCTTGGCTTCCTTCCACATCAACAGTATCCTGCGCCGGGCTACTAGGGACGCAAAGGTCAAAACATCAGCCTCTCTCGCCTCCTGCACTCCCGGCTCTTCTGCAACCCCAAATATAGCCAACCCCCAGCTTGGTTCGACCTGGACCCCCACTACCTTCGAAAGCACCTTTGTCACCCCCACCCAAAACCCCTGTAGTGCCGGACATGACCAGAACATGTGGGTGTGATTCGCTGGGCTTTTCGAGCATCTCACACACCTATCCTCTACTCCAAAAAATTTGCTAAGCCGTGTTCCAGTCATATGCGCCCTGTGTAACACCTTGAATTGTATCAGGCTTAGCCTGGCACACGAGGACGATGAGTTTACCCTACTTAGGGCATCAGCCCACAGCCCCTCCTCAATCTCCTCCCCCAGCTCTTCTTCCCATTTCCCTTTCAGCTCATCTACCATAATCTCCCCCTCATCTCTCATCTCCCTATATATGTCTGACACCTTAACGTCCCCCACCCATGTCTTTGAGATCACTCTGTCCTGCACCTCCTGCGTCGGGAGCTGCGGGAATTCCCTCACCTGTTGCCTCGTAAAAGCCCTCAGTTGCATATACTGGAATGCATTCCCTTGGGGCAACCCATATTTTTCGGTCAGCGCTCCCAGACTTGCAAACGTCCCATCTACAAACAGATCTCTCAATTGTGTTACTCCTGCTTTTTGCCATGTTCCAAATCCCCCATCCATTCTCCCCGGAGCAAACCTATGATTATTTCTTATCGGGGACCACACCGAGGCTCCCGTCTTTCCCCTATGCCGTCGCCATTGCCCCCAAATTTTCAGAGTAGCCACCACCACCGGGCTGGTGGTGTATTTCTTCGGTGAGAACGGCAACGGCGCCGTCACCATGGCTTGTAGGCAAGTCCCCCTACAGGACGCCTTCTCCAATCTCTTCCACGCCGCTCCCTCCTCTTCTCCCATCCACTTACATACCATTGAGATGTTGGCGGCCCAGTAGTACTCACTCAGGCTCGGTAGCGCCAGCCCCCCCTATCTCTACTACGCTGCAAAAATCCCTTCCTCACTCGGGGTCTTCCCGGCCCACACAAAACTCATGATACTCTTCTCAATCCTTTTGAAAAAAGCCTTCGTGATCACCACCGGGAGGCACTGAAACACAAAGAGGAATCTCGGGAGGACCACCATTTTAACCGCTTGTACCCTCCCTGCCAGTGACAGGGATACCATGTCCCATCTCTTGAAGTCCTCCTCAATCTGTTCCACCAACCGCGTTAAGTTTAACCTATGCAATGTACCCCAATTCTTGGCTATCTGGATCCCCAAATAGCGAAAGTCCCTTGTTACCTTCCTCAGCGGTAAGTCCTCTATTTCTCTGCTCTGCTCCCCTGGATGCACCACAAACAGCTCACTTTTCCCCATGTTCAGCTTATATCCTGAAAATTCTCCAAACTCCCCAAGTATCCGCATTATCTCTGGCATCCCCTCCGCCGGGTCCGCCACATACACCAATAAATCGTCCGCGTAAAGAGATACCCGGTGTTCCTCTCCTCCCCTGAGTACTCCCCTCCACTTCCTGGAACCCCTCAATGCTATTGCCAGGGGCTCAATCGCCAGTGCAAACAATAATGGGGACAGAGGACATCCCTGCCTCGTCCCTCTATGGAGCCGAAAATACGCAGGCCCCCGTCCACTCGTGACCACGCTCGCCATCGGGGCCCTATACAGCAGCTGTACCCATCTAATATACTCACCTCCAAAGCCAAATCTCCTCAACACCTCCCACAAATAATCCCACTCCACTCTATCAAATGCTTTCTCGGCATCCATCGCCACCACTATCTCCGCTTCCCCCTCTGGTGGGGGCATCATCATTACCCCTAGCAGCCTCCGTATATTCGTATTCAGCTGTCTCCCCTTCACAAATCCAGTTTGGTCCTCATGGACTACCCCCGGGACACAATCCTCTATCCTCATTGCCATTACCTTGGCCAGAATCTTAGCGTCTACATTTAGGAGGGAAATAGGTCTATAGGACCCGCATTGCAGCGGATCTTTTTCCTTCTTTAGGAGAAGCGATATCGTTGCCTCAGACATAGTCGGGGGCAGCTGTCCCCTTTCCTTCGCCTCATTAAAGGTTCTCATCAGTAGCGGGGCAAGCAAGTCCACATATTTCCTATAAAATTCGACTGGAAATCCATCCGGTCCCGGAGCCTTCCCCGCCTGCATACTCCTAATTCCTTGCACTACTTCCTCTATCTCGATCTGTGCTCCCAGTCCCACCCTCTCCTGCTCCTCCACCCTAGGAAATTCCAGCCGGTCATGGAAGCACATCATTCTCTCCTTCCCATCCGGGGGCTGAGCTTCGTATAATCTTTTATAGAATGCTTTGAACACTCCATTCACTCTCTCCGCTCCCCGCTCTATCTCTCCTTCCTCATCCCTCACTCTCCCTATTTCCCTCGCTGCTCCCCTTTTCCTCAATTGATGGGCCAGCAACCTGCTCGCCTTCTCCCCATACTCATACTGTACACCCTGTGCCTTCCTCCACTGTGCTTCTGCAGTACCCGTTGTCAGCAAGTCAAATTCTACGTGTAACCTTTGCCTTTCCCTGTACAGTCCCTCCTCCGGTGCCTCCGCATATTGCCTGTCCACCCTCAGAAGTTCTTGCAGCAACCGCTCCCATTCCCTACTCTCCTGCTTTCCTTTATGTGCCCTTATTGATATCAGCTCCCTTCTAACCACTGCCTTCAGCGCCTCCCAGACCACTCCCACCTGGACCTCCCCGTTATCATTGAGTTCCAAGTATTTTTCAATGCACCCCCTCACCCTTAGACACACCCCTTCATCTTCCATTAGTCCCCTGTCCATTCTCCAGGGTGGACGCCCTTCTGTTTCCTCCCCTATCTCCAAGTCTACCCAATGTGGAGCGTGATCCGAAATGGCTATAGCCGTATACTCTGTCCCCCTCACCTTCGGGATCAACGCCCTTCCCAAAACAAAAAAGTCTATTCGCGAATAAACTTTGTGGACATAGGAGAAAAACGAAAACTCCTTACTCCTAGGTCTACTAACTCTCCACGGATCTACTCCTCCCATCTGCTCCATAAAATCTTTAAGTACCTTGGCTGCAGCCGGCCTCCTTCCAGTCCTGGACCTCGACCTGTCCAGCCCCGGCTCCAGCACCGTATTAAAATCTCCCCCCATTACCAACTTTCCCACCTCTAGGTCTGGGATGCGTCCTAGCATGCGCCTCATAAAATTGGCATCATCCCAGTTCGGGGCATATACGTTTACCAAGACCACCGTCTCCCCCTGTAGTTTGCCACTCACCATCACGTATCTGCCCCCGCAAACCGCCACTATGGTCTTTGCCTCGAACATTACCCGCTTCCCCACTAGTATAGCCACCCCCCTGTTTTTCGCATCTAGCCCCGAATGAAACACCTGCCCCACCCATCCTTTGCGTAGTCTAACCTGGTCTATAAGTTTCAAGTGCGTCTTTTGTAACATAACCACGCCTGCCTTAAGTTTCTTAAGGTGTGCGAGTACCCGTGCCCTCTTTATCGGCCCGTTCAGCCCTCTCACGTTCCACGTGATCAACCGGGTTCAAAGGGGATCAACCCCTTGTCGATTAGCCATCCCCTTTTTCCAGCTCCTCACCCGGTTCCCACGCAGCTGTGTCCCCCCCAGGCGGTGCCCCCCCGCCCACCCCACCCCATTCCGGCTCCCCCCTCTCCCCAGCAGCAGCAACCCAGTAACTCCCCCCTCCCACACCCCCCCGCCCCCCGCTAGATCCCCCACTAGCGTAGTTACATCCCCCATGTTGCTCCCAGAAGTCAGCAAACTCTGGCCGACCTCGGCTTCCCCCCGTGACTTCGGCTCGCACCGTGCGACGCCCCCTCCTTCCTGCTTCCCTATTCCCGCCATGATTATGATAGCGCGGGAACAAAGCCCGCGCTTCCCTTTTGGCCCCGCCCCCCATGGCCAACGCCCCATCTCCTCCACCTCCCTTCCTCCCTCCACCACCACCTGTGGAAGAGAGAAAAGTTACCGCATCGCAGGATTAATAACATAAAACTCATCTTTCCCCCCCTTTTTCCCCCCCTCTTCGCCCCCCATACTCGCCCCACCACTTTGTTTCAAACATTCTTTTTTAATAACCCGCTTATTCCAGTTTTTCTTCCACAATAAAAGTCCACGCCTCATCCGCCGTCTCAAAGTAGTGGTGCCTCCCTTGATATGTGACCCACAGTCTTGCCGGTTGCAGCATTCCAAATTTTATCTTCTTTTTGTGAAGCACCGCCTTGGCCCGATTAAAGCTCGCCCTCCTTCTCGCCACCTCCGCACTCCAGTCTTGATATACGCGGATCACCGCGTTCTCCCACCTACTGCTCCGAGTTTTCTTTGCCCATCTAAGGACCATCTCTCTGTCCTTAAAACGGAGGAATCTCACCACTATGGCTCTAGGAATTTCTCCTGCTCTCGGTCCTCGCGCCATCACTCGGTATGCTCCCTCCACCTCCAGCGGACCCGCCGGGGCCTCCGCTCCCATTAACGAGTGCAGCATCGTGCTCACATATGCCCCGACGTCTGCTCCTTCTGCACCTTCAGGAAGACCAAGAATCCTTAAATTATTCCTCCTCGCGTTATTCTCCAGCACCTCCAGTCTTTCCACACATCGTTTATGGTGTGCCTCATGCATTTCCGTCTTCACCACCAGGCCCTGTATATCGTCCTTGTTCTCGGCAGCCTTTGCCTTCACGACCCGAAGCTCCCGCTCCTGGGTCTTTTGCTCATCCTTTAGCCCTTCGATCGCCTGTAATATCGGGGCCAACAGCTCCTTCTTCATTTCCTTTTTAAGTTCTTCCACGCAACATTTCAAAAACTCTTGTTGTTCAGGGCCCCATGTTAAACTGCCACCTTTCGTCGCCATCTTGGTTCTTGCTTGCCTTCCTTGCCGCTGCTCCAAAGGATCCACTGCAATCTGGCCACTTCCCTCTCCTTTTTCCATCCGTTTCCAGGGGGGATTCCCTTCTGGTTTACCGCACAGTGCTTCTGGCCGTTAAAATTGTCGTTGGGGCTCTTATTAAGAGCCCAAAAGTCCGTTCCATCGGGAGCTGCCGAAACGTGCGACTTAGCTGGTCATCGCCGCACCCGGAAGTCCAGGCTACTTATCTTAAGCGTTTGATTGTCAAGAAAATTGAAAAGAACCTGTTGCTATTTTAAAATCATTCCTAGAAGTTGTGAGAGTGCTGTAAAAAATTTGCATTTCCTGATAATGTGACTTTATTGCCATCCATTAAAAGCTGTCATAACAATCACCTGTGTTTACATTGTGCTTTTAACTTAACAAAATATCCAAAGTTGCTTCACAGGGATGTATCAGATAGAAATAGATGCTGAGGCAAAGAAGGTGATATTGCCGGTATTTAGGGAAACAGCCGGCCAGTGGGACTAATTGGTTAGCTCTTTTTATTCAGCTGGCACAGACATGATGGGCCAAACAGCTTCCTGCTGTTCTGTCGAATCTTAGGAGGGGCGATCAAAAGCTTTGATTAAATAGGTGGGTTTTGAGGGGGGTGTGTAAGTAGGGCAGCATGGTAGCGCAGTGGTTCGTACTGTGGCTTCACAGTGCCAGGGTCGCAGGTTCGATTCCCGCGTGGGTCACTGTCTGTGCGGAGTCTGAATGTTCTCCCCGTGTCGGCGTAGGTTTCCTCCGGGCGCTCCGGTTTCCTCCCACAAGTCCCGAAAGACGTGCTGTTCGGTGAATTGGACATTCTGACTTCTCCCTCTGTGTACCCGAACAGGCACCGGAATGTGGTGACTAGGGGCGTTTCACAGTAACTTCATTGCAGCGTTAATGTGAGCCTACTTGTGATAATAAAGATTATTAATTATTAAAGTGGTGAAGAGTCCGAGGGATTTATGGTAGGAATTCCAGTGCATGGGACAGCTGTCAATAGTAAGATAAATAGATCGAGTCGAGAATGCTTAAGAGGACAGAACTATAGGAATGGAGAGTTCTGGGGGGAAGGGGGTGGTTTTCGGACTGGAGAAGACCACCTGAGGTGATATGACACAGGTTTCCTGCGCTTGCTTGAAATGAGCCACTGGTGTAAAGGTTGAATATGGTGGTGACTTTCACTGTCACAGTTAGAACTGTCCAGATGACTGATCTCGCCACAGGTCTTCATACAAAAGATAATACAACTCTCCAACCGCCTCTGGTGAAGCACACTCTTCTCACACAGAGGTCTTCCTAAGACCTTTGGGAAAATAATACTGTCAGATTCATACTCCTCAAATGATGCCGAGTGCTCTTTCTGCCACCCTGCCTGTAAATTCCTGAATTGTGATTTAGACCCTCTTGCCTAATGGTGATGGAAGCATCTTCTAGTGGTTACACAACCTTTCAGACTGCCAGAGGAATAATAAGTTCTGACCAAATGAACAGTAAAATCCTCCACTCCAAAACTCTCTTGCAATTCGAGCAGTCACCTTTTAAAGCTTCTTCACATGTCATTCTCAAAACTGAAGCAATTTTGCAAATACCATCTGATTTTATTCTACCCCATCGTGAACTAGCCCTGGTGCAATGGACCCAATCTTTTGCATGGCACCTATTTTCTCCTTTCTGGGAACAATTTTTCTGCAAGAAATATTTCTAAATTGTTCCAATCCAAGTACTCATTCATCCAATCACTCACACTATTTTCGGAAGATTACGGGAGTTCAATAATGTTTCAGAACTGTTAGGCAGGAGTGTGATAAAGCTAAAATGTTTGGGATTTGCAAAGTTTAAAGCGCAATAGATGGTAATCACGGGCGGGATTCTCCGACCCCACGCCTGGTCGGAGAATCGCCGGGGGCTGGCGTGAATACCGCCCCCGCCGGTTGCCGAATTCTCCGGCACCGGATATTTGGCGGGGGCGGGAATCGTGCCGCGCCGGTTGGCGGGCCCCCCCCCCCCCCCCGGCGATTCTCCGGCCCGCGATGGCCCGAAGTCCCGCCGCTGTCAACCCATGCCAGCCGGCGTAGATTGAACCACCTTTGGGACGGCGGGACACGGCGGCGCGGGCGGGCTCTGGGGTCCTGGGGGAGGCGCGGGGCGATCTGGCCCCGGGGGGTGCCCCCACGGTGGCCTGGCCCGCGATCAGGGCCCACCGATCCGTGGGCGGGCTTGTGCCATGGGGGCACACTTTTCCTTCCGCCTTCGCCATGGTCTCCACCATGGACCCCCTCCACTGCGCATGTGCGGGGATGCCGTGAGCGGCCGCTGACGCTCCCGCGCATGCGCGCCCAGCAAAGTCAGTTTCGCGCCAGCTGGCGGGGCACCAAAGGCCTTTCCCGCCAGCCGGCGGGGCGGAAATCAGTCCAGCTCGGGCCTAGCCCCTCAAGGTGAGGGCTCGGCCGCTCAAGATGCGGAGACCTCCGCACCTTTGGGGCGGCGCGATGCCGGACTAATTCGTGCCGTTTTTGGCGCCGGTCGGCAGACATCGCGCCGATATCGGAGAATCCCGCCCCACGTGCCAGTGCAAACTCCCACAGTTTTCAGTCATGCTTATACTGTATTATGCAAAGCAGGATTTTGGTGTCAGTCAAGAAAAAAATGAGGATAGCCATTCACTAGGCAGACAGCTGCCTACAGAGTTTATCCAACTGTTTGAAGGCTTACAACACCAGGTTAAAGTCCAACAGGTTTGTTTCAATGTCACTAGCTTTCGGAGCGCTGCTCCTTCCTCAGGTGAATGAAGAGGTATGTTCCAGAAACATATCTCTAGACAGATTCAAAGATGCCAGACAATGCTTGGAATGCGAGCATTAGCAGGTGATTAAATCTTTACAGATCCAGAGATGGGGTAACCCCAGGTTAAAGAGGTGTGAATTGTGTCAAGCCAGGACAGTTGGTAGGATTTTACAGGCCAGATGGTGGGGGATGAATGTAATGCGACATGAATCCCAGGTCCCGGTTGAGGCCGCACTCATGTGTGCGGAACTTGGCTATAAGCGTCTGTTCGGCGATTCTGCGTTGTCGCGCGTCCTGAAGGCCGCCTTGGAGAACGCTTACCCGGAGATCAGAGGCTGAATGCCCTTGACTGCTGAAGTGTTCCCCGACTGGAAGGGAACATTCCTGCCTGGTGATTGTCACGCGATGTCCGTTCATTCGTTGTCGCAGCGTCTGCATGGTCTTGCCAATCAACCGCGCTTCGGGACATCCTTTCCTGCAGCGTATGAGGTAGACAACGTTGGCCGAGTCGCACGAGTATGTACCGCGTACCTGGTGGGTGGTGTTCTCACGTGTAATGGTGGTATCCATGTCGATGATCTGGCACGTCTTGCAGAGATTGCCATGGCAGGGTTGTGTGGTGTCGTGGTCACTGTTCTGAAGGCTGGGTAGTTTGCTGAAAACAATGGTTTGTTTGAGGTTGCGCGGTTGTTTGAAGGCAAGTAGTGGGGTGTGGGGATGACCTTGGCAAGATGTTCATCTTCATCGATGACGTGTTGAAGGCTGTGAAGAAGATGTCGTAGTTTCTCCGCGCCGGGAAAGTACTGGACGACGAAGGGTATTCTGTCGGTTGTGTCCCATGTTTGTCTTCTGAGGAGGTCGGTGCGGTTTTTTGCTGTGGCGCGTTGGAACTGTTGATCGATGAGTCGAGCGCCATATCCCGTTCGTACGAGGTCATCTTTCAATGTCTGTAGATGTCTGTTACGCTCCTCCTCGTCTGAGCAGATCCTGTGTATACGGAGAGTTTGTCCATAGGGGATGGCTTCTTTCATGTGTTTAGGATGGAAGCTGGAGAAGTGGAGCATCATGAGGTTATCCGTGGGTTTGCGGTAAAGCAAAGTGCTGAGGTGACCGTCCTTGATGGAGACGAGTGTGTCCAAGAATGCAACTGATTTTGGAGAGTAGTCCATGGTGAGTCTGATGGTTGGATGGAACTTATTGATGTCATCGTGTAGTCGTTTCAGTGATTCTTCGCCGTGGGTCCAAAGGAAAAAAATGTCATCGATGTATCTGGTGTATAATGTCGGTTGAAGGTCCTGTGTGGTGAGTAAGTCTTGTTCAAACTTGTGCATGAAGATGTTGGCGTATTGGGGTGCGAATTTGGTCCCCATGGCTGTTCCGTGCGTCTGGATGAAGAACTTGTTGTCGAAGGTGAAGACGTTGTGATCCAGAATGAAGTGGATGAGTTACAGAATTGCGTCTGGAGATTGGCAGTTGTTACCCCATCTCTGGATCTGTAAAGATTTAATCACCTGCTAATGCTCGCATTCCAAGCATTGTCTGGCATCTTTGAATCTGTCTAGAGATATGTTTCTGGAACATACCTCTTCATTCACCTGAGGAAGGAGCAGCGCTCCGAAAGTTAGTGACATCGAAACAAACCTGTTGGATTTTAACCTGGTGTTGTAAGACTTCCTACTGTGCTCACCCCAGTCCAACGCCGGCAACTCCACATCACAACTGTTTGAAAGCAGACTTGCTGTCATTCGGGTATATGATCCAGCACAATACCCTCCATGGGGGATCTGTAGTATCTGCGAGCAGGGAGAGGAGAAGCAAGGTCCATCAAACAATAGGATTGAAGAATCTTAACAGAGGGACACAGAACCTAAACCAGGAAGGATAAAACAACAAGCAGAAATGAGGGTTGTGACCTACCTAAATGGGAACAGAGTCCCATAGTGCGCAATTAGTTGCTAATTAGAAGCTCGGTGCGCCGAGAAACACCACACTATCAAACGGCCATTCAGGCAGATCGGGGGTCTCAGTGGGGAATGTCATTTTTAACAAGGCAAAGGATTGCACTATGAATGGTAGGACCCTGGAAAGTGCTAAAGGTGAGAGAGACCTTGGAGTGAATCTCCACGGACCCCCTGAAGGTGGAAGGACAGATAGTGGTTAAGAAGGCAGATGGGATATTAGCCTTTATTAGCTGAGGCATTGAATACAAGAGCATGGAGGTCATGCTGGGCCTGTATAAAATGCTGGTTAAGCCACAACTAGAACATTACGTGCACTTATGGTCACCACATCATAGGAAGGATGTGGTTGCACTGGAGAGGATGCAGAGGAGATTTACCAGGGTGCTGCCTGGGCTGGTGGGTCTGAGCTATGATGTAAGATTGCATAGGCTGGAGCTGTTTTCCTTGGAGCAGCAAAGGTTGAGAGAGGACCTTATAGAGGCGGATAAGATTCTTCATCTTCTTCGGCGATTGCTCACTAGTGAGTATGATTGTTCACCTAAGAAACTCCATGTCACTGGTCATGGGTTTGGTTTGTCCTTGCATGACTGATAAGCCTTATCCTAGAGCCACATCTCCAACCACACATTTGACACATCATCTGGGGTTTAGCACAGGGCTAAAGAGCTGGCTTTTAAAGCAGACCAAGGCAGGCCAGCAGCACGGTTCAATTCCCGTACCAGCCTCCCCGAACAGGCGCCGGAATGTGGCGACTAGGGGCTTTTCACAGTAACTTCATTTGAAGCCTACTTGTGACAATAAGCGATTTTCATTTCATTCATTTTCATTTTTCATTCACAGGTGTTTCCAGGAGGTGGGATTGGGGCATGACTTGTGACCGTTGATATTTCTTTCTCAGGCTCCTTTTCTGGACCTTCTCTTGCCATCAGGCATGCATGGAAGAATTGTGGAGTTGGTTTCAGATGATCATGGCCTCAATGTTGATGCCCATGACACCTTCAAGGATTCTGATGTCAGTATGCCTCTCAGAATTACAGAATCATACAGTGCAGAAGAGGCCCATCGAGTCTGCACTGATGCATAAAAAACAGCTGACCTGCCTACCTAATCCCATTTGCCAGCACTTGGCCCATAGCCTTGAATGTTATGATGTGCCAAGTGCTCATCCAGGTACTTTTTAAAGGATGTGAGGTAACTCGCCTCTCCCACCCTCCCAGGCAGGGCATTCCAGACCGTCACCACCTTCTGGGTCAAAACATTTTCCCTTAAATCTCCTTCCAGCTGACATGGATAATCTACCTCAGGCAGCATTTATGGTACCTCTCCAGTGCCTTGAAGTAGCATCTAAGTAGTCCATGTTTCTGAGCCGTATAGAAGAGTTGGGAGTATGACTGCCTTGTACACAAAGATCTTGGTATCTGCACAGATGGCGTAGTTGTCAAAGACTCTCATCCTTAGGTGTTCGATGGAGACACTTGCTGATTAGATATGATGTTGCATCTCTGCATCAATATCAGCCTTAGATGAGATGTGGTTCCCCGGGAAGGGGCAATGTCCCACATTTGAGACGGTTTCTCCATTGACCTTGAGGACAAGACTGTGGTAAAGGACAGGAGGCTTCTTGAGGTTGAGGCTGAGACCGATTCTTTGGTATGCTTCCGTGAAGGTGTCAAGCATGCCTTGGAGATTCACTTCTGAGAGAGTGGGCATGGCGATGTCATTCGCATACTAACGTTCCACGAGTGATGTCAGTGTTGTTTTTTTCATGGATTTCAACTGGTTGAGGTTGAAAATGTTTCCATCCATCCTGTAGAGGATGTTTACTCCACTGGGAAGCTTGCCCTTGAGAAGATGAAGGTGAAGATAGAGAAAAAGTTGGGGGCGATGATGCACCCCTTGTTGACCCCAGTTTTGACTTTGAAGGTTTCGGTCTTAATTCTGTTGGTGACTGATGTCGACATCTTGTCGTGGAAGAGTCTGAGGATGTTGATGAATTTCTCTGGACCACCAGCCAGCCTTTGAAAGGATCTTTCTTCCATAACACTTCCCAATTGACTCAGGCAAAAGCCTTGGTGAGCTCGTGAAGACCATGTCGAGTGGTTGATGTTGCCCCTGGCATTTCTTTTGAAGTTGTCAAGCAGTGATAACCATGTCCATTTTTCCACGGATTGGTTGGACGCCACACTGGCTTTACAGAAGTGTTTCTTCAGAGACTGGGAGAAGGTGGGTGACATGGGTCATGGTGATGATCTTCCCAGTGATGGAGAGTAGGGAGATTCCTTCCTAGTACCCACACTCCACTTTGTATCCTTTCTTGAAGATGGTGGTGCATTCCTGGAGTTGGCCTGGATTTCCTCTCTGTTCCAGATTATCGTGAACATCTGATAGAAATGACAGGTGACCTCTTCTCCTTTGACAAAGACTCATCGGACTCGAAACGTTAGTTCTTTTCTCTCCCAACAGATGCTGCCAGACCTGCTGAGATTTTCCAGCATTTCCTCTTTCGACCTCTTCTCTTCCAAGTTTGAAAATCTCCGCTGGAGTCCCGTCAACTCCTGTGGCTTTTGTATTCTTCTCTGATAGGACTTCTTCGAAATGTCCGCCCTAGTGAAGGTTGATGTTTTCTCTGTCTATCAAAAGGATTCTGCCCTAACTCCACAGCGGTTTGAGGGCTAGGGTATTGGGTCCATATATTGCCTTGGTGGCACTGAAGAAGCGCTGGGTTTTGTGCTTGTTTGGCGGGGAGTTGTAACTTCTTAGCTTTCTCAGTCCACCTTTGGTTCTTGATTTACCTATTCCTTCTTTGTACCTCTGTCTTTGCTGCCTGATGAGTTCTCCTCATCTTCTTATGGGTGATGTCATTTTGCCAGGCGCGGAGAGCATTCCTTGTCTTGTCGATGAGGCCTTGGATGATGTGGTCATTGTCGTTAAACTAGTCTTGGCATTTCTTGGTCCTGAAGCCGATGGTTTCTTCACAGCTTGAGATGATGGCTTTCTTCAACTCTTTCCAGTTTTCCTCCACTCCATTGGAATGGACACTTTGGAGATTTTTGAGAAGACATTGTTGGATATTCACTATCATGTTTGGCTGCTCAACGTTGATATTTTTTCTGAGCTGTTTCATCATCTTCCGCTACTTCTGGTGGAGTTTGATGGGCATAGAGGAATGGGTGAGCCGATGTTCTGTGCAGCTGTCACTGATCATCGCTTAGGTGTTGAGGGCATCCTTCTGGTCTTGGGATCGGATGATGATGAGGTCAATCACTGCTTTGATTGTGGATATCTCCAGGATGTCTTGAACTTGTCTTTTTGGCAGAACACTGTGTTAATGATAACAAGCTGCTGTTCCATAAGATGTATAAGTTCATAAGATCGAGGAGCAGAATTAGGCCATTTGGTCCATCAAGTATCCTCCGCCATTCGATCATGGATGATCACATCCTGGACCTAACTTCACCATTCTGCCCATTCTCCATAACCCTTCAAACCCGTTACCAATTAGAAATCTGTCCAACTCCTCAAATTTGCTCCCTGTCCCAGCATCCACCACACTCTGGGGTAGTGACTTCCACAGATTCACAACCCTTTGGGAGAAGTAGTTTCTCCTCAACTCTGTTTTACATTTGCTACCTCTTATGCGAAGACTATAACTGTGCATTTGATGAGCAGGAGAACCCCGTGGAATTGCAATTCTCAACTCTTTCCTTTCCGATGGTTGCTTTCCAGAGTGAGAGTCCATTCCACCCTTGGCACTGAAGAAAGATGATCTTCATTAGGAAGTTGGACATAATGGTGTCCAGGGTGGAGTAGAAGCCTTCTTTGGACTCATCATTAGCATCAATGGGTTGTGGGGTTGGTAGTCATAACCGTTGCCTGTTGGTTCTTACAAGTTGTATACGGAGAGTCATGAGGTGCATGTTGATGCCGATAGGGAGGTCCGGGAGTTGGTTGATGAGTTTTTTCTTAATGGCGAACCCAATTCGATACGTTCTGGGCTGATCCTCGGATTTTCCTCTCCAGAAGAAGGTGTAATCATCGCCTTCTTCCCTCAGCTGCCCTTCGACAGCTCTTCAGGTCTCTTGCAGGGCATCAATGTCAACGCAGAAGTACCTGAGTTCACGGATAACAAGGGCAGTTCTCCGTTCCGGTCGATTGTTTTGCTCGTTATCCACGAGGATTCGTATATTCCAGGTTTCACAATTAAGCTTAACTTTGATTTTGTGACCGCAGGTACATGAGCCTGCTGGATGCAGCCAAATTGGAGGTGGAACAGATAATTTTTTTAGGGCACTTGTTCTCACCCTTTCCTCATGAGGGGTGAGCGGAGTGGATCCTGAAGATGGCTGCTCTGTTGTGAAGAAAGCTGCTGAAACGCTGTCCTGCTCCTATTCCAAGATTGAAATGATGGAATCAAACGCCACCTCCTAAATGCCAGTCCAAAGCTGGGGACTTCCAGATCTCGTGGTCCTGTTCCCGTCACCTCTCTCCACAGGGCTTGTTTCGATATACTGCTGCACATCAGTAGGCACATTGTCCTTAAGAGAAGGTAGGTCCAGTCCCAGTGGTGAGGGAACGTTGATGACTGGGGGTCTCCCGACTGCTGCAGCCTTCATCCACCAACCCAGCCATTGATACCATAATAGTATCTCTCAAGTGATCCACAGTTGAGGACTTGTTTCGGATTGTGCTTTGTCTGGTTCCTCCCCTCCGACTTACAGTTATGGGTGACCCTGCCAAGAATTTAAGACTTCCGATGGCATGCTCTCTGGATCAACGGAATGCTCAAACATCTCCACCATGGCAACATGACCATCCACGGAAGATGTGTATAAGATTATGGGGAATAGATAGCATGGATGGGAAGGCACTTTTTCCAATGGTAGAGAGGTCAATAACCAGGGGCATAGAGTTAAGGTAAGAGGGGATTTGGGGAGAACCCAGATGGTGGTGGAAGCCTGGAACTCACTGTCTGAAAGAGTGGATGAGTCAGAAACTCTCGTAACATTTAAGAAGCAGTTAGATATTCACTTGCACTGCCGTGACCTCTAGGGCAATGGGACAAACGCTGAGAAATGTGATTAGTGTAGCTAGATCTTTGTTGACCAGCATGGACATGATGGGCTGAATGGCCTCCTGTGCTGTAAATGTCTATCAATCTATGATCTATGCCACGCAGCGAGACAGTTCCTATTCCTGTCATCTAATAAAACATGCTCCAAACCTTTTGCAAGAATATATTCTTTGCAAGAACAGTCACATTGGTTCACATTTTTAATAACACTGTGTGTGCAGCTACTGTTCTTATGATGTGTCACTTTTCTGACAGTTGTGATATATTTTTGACTGAAATCTGTTCTCGCGATCACTCGGGTGTTACCTCAGGAGGCAGGTGTCAGTGAAATGGACGGATGATCTGATTTCACAACAGAATCTTGGGATTGCTAAAACTTTAGTCATCAAGAACTGAGACCAGAGATGAACAACCTGCATGTCCTCCTGCTTCTGTCACTCAATTGAACAGTTTGGTCCTGCATAGTTTCCAGTCGATGCGCAGATGTAGACAGAGCTGGCAGCTCTGCCCACCTGACCAGTCCATTGATATGATATCTTCCTGCAGTCTGTGGCTATCCTCCTCACTATTTACCACCCTATCAATTTTCATGTTGTCTGCAAACTTCTTGATCGTACCTCCTAAATTTAAATTCAAATCTTTAATGCTCACCACAAATTTCAAGAGCTCCAGC
Organism: Scyliorhinus torazame; assembly: GCF_047496885.1. Taxonomy (NCBI): domain Eukaryota; kingdom Metazoa; phylum Chordata; class Chondrichthyes; order Carcharhiniformes; family Scyliorhinidae; genus Scyliorhinus; species Scyliorhinus torazame. The sequence continues at coordinate 293,037,999 of NC_092709.1, read as the reverse complement.
AGCGAGCCCTGTGGAACCCCACTGGAAACACACTTCCAAACACAGAAACACCCCTCTACCATCACCCTCTGCTCCCTGCCTCTCAGCCAATTTTGGATCCAATGTGCCACTTTGCCTTGGATTCCATGGGCCCTTACTTTCTTGACTAGTCTTCTATGAGGAACCTGATCAAAAGCCTTGTTAAAGACCAGATAGACCACATCAAATGCATTACCCTCATCAAAACCCTTGATTACCTCTTTAAAAAAATGATTAACTTAGTCAAACAGGAACTTTGTCTTAACAAAATGATGCTGACTATCCTTGATTAATCCACATCTATCCAAGTGCAGGTATATTCTGTCCCCCAGAATTATTTCTAGTAACTTCCCCACCACCAAAGTTTGACTGACAGGCCTGTAATTTCCTGGTCTACCCTTGACCCCCTTTTTAATAATGGGGAAATGTTAGCAGTCCTCCATTACCCACTTCTGGCCAAAGAGGATTTGAAAATTACAACCGGTGCTCCTGATATCTCCTCCCTTGCATCCTCAACAGCCTGGAATACATCTCATCCGGGCTTTCAGTTTCCTATATGGTCTGTAATTGTCCCTACAGTTTTCCAGTCATTCTCTTGCTCTTACAGGTTGAAATAAATCCCTTGGGTTTTCCTTTATTCTATCCAATAAAGCTTTTTCATGCACTCTCTTAGCTTTTCTAATTTCTAATTTATTTTTTAAGTTCCCGCTTGCACTTTTTATAGTCCTCTCAGGCCTCTGCCATATTGAGCCCTTGGTGCCTGGCATAAATTTCTCTTATTTTTTTAAATCCTGACCTTTATGTCCCTTGACATCCAGAATTCTCTGGCCTTGGACCTACCCATTGACTTTACGGGAACGTATTTGCCCTGTACTTTTGCTATCTCCTTCTTGAAGGCCTCCCACTGCTCTGACACAGTTTTAGAAACATAGAAGCTAGGAGCAGGAATGGTCTGTTTGGCCCTTCAATCCTGCACCACAATTCAATATGATCATGGCTGAACCAAGATCTCAATGCCATATTCACACCTTCTCCCCATACCCCTCGATGCCATTAAAATCTAAAAAATGATCTATCTCTTTCTTGAATACATTTAGTGACTTGGCCTCCACAGCCTTCTGTGGTAGAGAATTCCATAGGTTCACTATCATTTAAGTGAAAAACATTTCCTCATCGCAGTCCTAAATGGTCTACCCCTTATCCCGAGACTGTTTCTCCTGGTTCTAGATGCCGCAACCAGAGGAATCAACTTTCCTGCAATTACTCTGTCCAGTCCTGTGAGAATTTTATACGTTTCAATCAGATCTCCTCTCATCCTTCTAAGCTAGCGAATACAGGCCCAGTCGAACCAATCTCCCCTCATACGACAGTCCTGCCATCCCAGGTATCAGCCTAGTGAACCTCCAGTGCACTCCCTCTGTGGAAAGTATATCCTTTCTTGGGCAAATAGTAGGTCACAAACGAGTCTGAACTGAGTTGGCAAAGAGGAAACTCAGTTTATTGCAAAGCAATTATATTTACAATATACATCAGATCCCTAATTCTAACAGGACTAGACAGGGTAGATGCAGGGTAGATGTTACCAATGATGGGTGTGCCCCAGGGGTCACAGTCTGAGGATTCAGGGTAAAACATTTCAGATGTTTAGCTATGAATCCCAGCCAGGTCTGCTCTGTTGCTTCCATGCCTGGCTGACTTGATACAGAACTCAATTAGGAATGTCCGCTGGTTCCCCGCTCCCTTGGCGAGACTCGCGGGGGGATTGATTGCTCCAACCCCCTCTCGTGCAGGTTATAACAAGGTAGGGAGACAAAAACTGCACACAATACTCCAGGTGTGGTCTCACAAAGGCCCTGTATAACTGCAATAAGGCATCTACTTCGGAACTCAAGTCCTCTTACAATGAAGGCCAACAATGTGCCTTCCTAATTGTTTGTTGCACCTACCTCTCCACTTTCATTGACCGGTGTACGTCCCTTTGTACATCCACATTTCCCAATAGTTCCTCACTATTTTTCACACTGACGTGTATAACTTTACATTCAGCCACATTTACTGCATCTGCCATGTGTTTGCCCACTCACTCAACTTGTCTAAATCAACTTGAAACCTCCTAGCATCCTCCTCACAGCTCACAATTCCACCCAGTTTTGTGTTGTTAACAAACTTGGAAATGTTCCCTCATCCAGGTCATTTATATATATCGTAAACAACTGGGGTCCAAGCACTGATCCCTGCGGTACCCCACTAGTCACTGCCTGCCTTTTGGAAAAAGACTCATTTATTCTCACTTTCTATTTCCTGACTGCCAACCAGTTTTTGATCCATGCTGACACATTACCCCTATCCTGTGAGCTTTAATTTCCTCACTAACCTCTTATGTGGGGCCTTAACAAAAGGTTTCTCAAAGCCCAAATTATACCACATCCACTAGGAAAGGTCTATGGGAGGCAAGACTAATTATTCCCATTTGGCACTTCCTGGGCGCGATTCTCCGACCCCCCACCGGGTCGGAGAATTGGCGGGGGTCGGCGTGAATCCCGCCCCCTCCGGAGATTCGGCGGGGGCAGGAATCACGCCGCGCCGGTCGGCGGAAATCACGCCGGTCGGCGGGCACACCCCCGGCGATTCTCCGGTCCGCGATGGGCCGAAGTCCCGCCGCTGTCAACCCACGCCAGCCAGCGTGGATTGAACCACCTTTCGAACGGCAGGACAAGGCGGCGCGGGCGGGCTCCGGGGTCCTGGGGCGGGGGCGATCTGGTCCCGGTAGGTGCCCCCACGGTGGCCTGACCCGCGATCGGGGCCCACCAATCCACGGGCGGGCCTGTGCCGTGGGGGCACTCTTTTCCTTCCGCCTTTGCCATGGTCTTCACTATGATGGAGGCGGAACAGACCCCCTCCACTGCGCATGAGCGGGGATGCCGTGAGCGGCCACTGACGCTCCCGCGCATGCGTCGCACAGCAAAGTCATTTCCGCGCCAGCTGGCGGGGCGCCAAAGGCCTTTCCCGCCAGCCGACGGGGCGGAAATCACTCCGGTGCCGGCCTAGCCCCTCAAGGTGAGGGCTCGGCCCCTCAAGATGCGGAGAATTCCGCACCTTTGGGGCGGCGCGATGCCGGACTGATTCGCGCCGTTTTTGGCGCCGGTCGGCGGACATCACGCCGATTGCGGAGAATCCCGCCCCCTGTGTCTGATCATTTAGGGAGGGGTCCCAGAAAAAGTTATCACAGAAGACTCCTGAATTGGCAGCTAGGTGTTCCTAATGGATGGGGCATGGAGAACTGACACAAAATGTGGAGTACACATAAGCATAATGGTCTTTTCCTGTCCTTGGAAAATAAAATACATAATAAAATGAGTTAGGAAAACGCACTGAATGACTGTCACAGGCAGCAATGGGTTCTCTTCTGCATCATTCATCCCTGGCGTCCATGGTGATGTCTCTTTGCTGAAACAATGGCACAGTATACAGCAGATCATCAAAATTCTTGAAAAGTTTATTCAGGCTATCCTAGACCAACTCATTGTCAGCTGGATTTTATATCAATTATTGGCACAGCCAACCAGGATCTGTACCCACAATATTGCTCCAGAATGCTTGATCGGTAGGTAAGTGCAGAAACAGCAGCAGAATAATTCGACCACTTTCATATAGGACGCTTCCACTAATTGCCTGGTCACCAGCAACACCGGCTGCCATTTTGTGTTGGTGGATAGATGAAATAGTACCCTACGCCAGTGTAAAAGCTGGGAATGATCCAATCACATCATTGTGCCCCATTTATTTACATCTGCTGGCAAACCTGTGGCTGCTTTATCAGCACTGAAAAATCAGATTGTAAAATTAGATATGGTGCTAAGTGGGTGGAGGTCCAACATATTAGAACTCTGCCCCTTTTTTCCAGTGGTGAGTGGCCACTTTACACCCAATTATTAGGCAAAATGGTTGAAAAATATGCCCTTGGGTGTTTGAAATGTAAAGTATTTTATCCCCCTGCACCACATCCTTCAACTTGATGGAAGAGATTTTCGTATTTTTTAAAATCAGTTTTACATTGTAAATCTCATGATATTTCAGATAATAGCTGTTGTGTTATGTACTCTGGGATAGCACAGGCTGCAACTGGATGCAGCTTTAACCAAAAGATACTCCAGACCTTGAAGCTAGTTCAATCTGATTTATTGAACCAGTAGCACAGTTAGCACAGTTCTCTATGAGTTCGACTCTCTGCTAACCTAAGTGAGTTACTCTGTCTGACTGAACCAGACTAGCTCTTCGCCACATGCTGGAGGCGTGATGCATTATCAATTACGACGACACAAGAGTAGAGAGTAATCGAGGCTTTATTACGCAGAGATGTGTGGCCTCCTACAGCTGCTGCTGAAATGGCTGCAGCTCGGAGAGCCCACACATTTATACTCCGCCTCCTGGGCGGAGCCAGCAGGCAGGGATCTATCCCCGTACCTGTAGTACAGGGGCCTTACCTCGTATGGGGTATATACAATACAACAGTGGTGACTACCACATTCACCCCCTGTTGAAAAAGAGTCCAGCAGGGGTGGTGGAAAACTATTTACATTCAGATGTTTAACATTTTAAGGAAAAGTTTACAAATTCAGACGATCGGGCGCCTTGATCCGTCGTTGCGAGCGCCGCAGTTCTGGTGGCGATTTCGGCGTCGGTTCGGTCGTTGGTGACTCCGGGAGCGTGTCGACATCTTCTTCATCCCCGGGTGGGACCAAGGGGAGGACGGATCATCCTGGAGCGGGGGCTGTGGTGGGGTGCACTGGGGGGAAGGAGGGTGGCGCCGGGGCAGGAGTGGGGGGGAGGGGGGACAGGACCCAGCTGGTGCCAGGTCCCTGAGAGAGACTGTGTCTTGGCGGCCGTCGGGATACGCTGCGTAGGTGTACTGCGGGTTCGCGTGAAGTAGCTGCACCCTCTCAACCATGGGTCCGCCTTGTGTAGCCGTACGTGCTTGCGGAGGAGGACAGGTCCTGGAGCTGCCAGCCATGTTGGGAGCAAAACCCCGGAGGTGGACTTCCTGGGGAAGGCAAGGAGACGTTCGTGGGGAATTTCATTCGTCGTAGTGCAAAGGAGCGACCGAATGGAGTGAAAGGCGTCGGGGAGGACCTCCTGCCAGCGGGAGGCCGGGAGATTTCTGGACCGTAGGGCCAGCTGGACTTCCAGACCATCCCATTCTCCCGCTCCACCTGCCCGTTTCCCCGGGGGTTGTAGCTGGTCGTCCTGCTCGCGGCAATGCCCCTGTTGAGCAGGGACTGGCGCAGCTCATCGCTCATAAATGGGGATCCCCGGTCGCTGTGGACGTAGGCGGGGAAACCGAACAGAACAAAGGTGGTGTTGAGGGCTTTGATGACGGTGGCAGACGTCATTTCGGAGCATGGGACGGCGAAGGGGAATCTGGAATATTTGTCGACCACATTAGGAAAGTACGTGTTTCGGTCGGTGGAGGGGAGGGGCCCTTTGAAGTCCCCGCTGAGGCGTTCAAAAGGGTGGGAGGCCTTCACTAGGTGCGCTCGGTCCGCCGTTAGAAGTGCGTTTTACACTCCGCGCAGACCTGGCAGTCTCTGGTGATAGCCCTGACTTCCTCGATGGAGTAGGGCAGATTGCACGCCTTTATGAAGTGATAAAAGCGGGTGACCCCTGGGTGACAGAGATCGTCGTGCAGGATCTAGAGTCGGTCCACTTGTGCGCTGGCACCAGTACCTCGGGATAGGGCATCGGGGGGCTCGTTGAGCTTACCGGGGCGATACAAAATCTCGTAATTGTAGTTGGAGAGCTCGATCCTCCACCTCAAGATTTTATCATTTTTGATCTTACCCCGCTGTGTGTTGCTGAACATGAAGGCAACCGACCTTTGGTCAGTGAGGAGAGTGAATCTTCTGCCGGCCAGGTAATGCCTCCAATGTCACACAGCTTCAACGATAGCTTGGGCCTCCTTTTTGACGGAGGGGTGCCGAATCTCTGAGGTATGGAGGGTGCGGGAAAAGAATGCCACGGGCCTGTCTGCCTGGTTGAGGGTGGCAGCCAGAGCAACGTCTGATGCATCGCTCTCGACTTGGAAGGGGAGCGTCTCGTCGGCCGCGTGCATCGTGGCCTTAGCGATGTCGGCCTTGATACAGTTGAAGGCCTGGTGAGCCTCGGCCGTCAGGGGGAAAACGGTGGAGTGAATGAGTGGGCGGGCCATGTCCACATAGTTAGGGACCCACTGGGCGTAGTACGAGAAGAAGCCCAGGCATCGTTTCAGGGCCTTGGGGCAGTGGGGAAGGGGGAGTTCCATGAGGGGGCGCATGCGATCGGGGTGGGACCCAAGCACTCCGTTCTGGACCACATAGCCGAGGATGGCTAATCGGTTCATGCTGAACACGCACTTCTCCTTGTTGTAAGTTAGGTTGAGGAGTTTAGCGGTGTGGAGGAATTTGGAAAGGTTAGTGTCGTGGTCCTGCTGGTCGTGGCCGCAGATGGTGACGTTATCCAGGTACGGGAAAGTGGCCCGCAGTCCGTACCGATCAACCATTCGGTCCATCTCCCATTGGAAGACCGAGACCCCGTTAGTGATGCCAAAGGGAACCCTAAGGAAGTGGTAAAGGCGGCCGTCCGCTTCAAACGCTGTGTACGGGCGGCCTGCCTTGCGAATGGGGAGCTGGTGGTAGGCAGATTTCAGGTCCACTGTCGAGAAGACCCGGTACTGTGTAATCTGATTGACCATATCAGATATGCGTGGGAGGGGATACGCGTCGAGCTGCGTGTACCGATTGATGGTCTGACTGTAGTCAACGACCATCCTGTTTTTCTCCCCAGTTTTCACAACTACCACTTGGGCTCTCAAGGGGCTGTTGCTGGCATTCCCGTAGCAGCCGCTGGACCTCAGACTTGATGAAGGTCCTGTGCTGGGCACTGTACCATCTGCTACTGGTGGCGACGGGTTTGCAATCCGGGGTGAGGCTTGCAAACAGAGAAGGCGGGTCGACGTTAAGGGTCGTGAGACCGCAGACAGTAAGGGGTGGTAGGGGCCCACTAAATTTCAGGGTTAGGCTCTGGAGGTTGCACTGGAAGTCCAGGCCGAGTAGCAAGGCAGCGCAGAGGTCGGGGAGGACGTAAAGCCGGAAGTCGCTGAACTCTACGCCCTGGATGGTGAGGGCGGTGGTGCAGTACCCCGGGATCGCCGCAGAGCGGGATCCGGAGGCCATGGAGATTTTCTGGTTAATGGGGTGTACCGTGAGGGAGCAGCGCCCTACTGTATCAGGGTGGATGAAGCTCTCAATGCTCCCGGACTCCAGAAGGCAGGATAGCTTGTGCCCTTCGACCGTCACTGTCGTCGACGCGGTCGCGAGGTTGTGCGGTCGGGACTGGTCGATCGTGATGGAGGCGAGAGGCGGCTGGTCGGTGGCGGTTGCAGGCAATGAGCGGCCCGATGAGGTGACCGACGAGCACTATCAATTACGACGAGACGAGAGTAGAGTGTAATCGAGGCTTTATTACATAGCGATGTGCAGCCTCCCGCAGCTGCTGCTGAAATGGCTGCAGCTCGGAGAGCCCACACATTTATACTCCGCCGACTGGGTGGAGCCAGCAGGCAGGGATCTACCCCCCGTACCTGTAGTACAGGGGCCTTACCGTAATACACCTCGTATGTTGTATATACAATGCAACAATGGTGACTACCACAAGGTGTGATACTGTAAGGCGTGACTCACTCTGTAGATGTTCATCAGTGGAAAGAGGCAGAGTGTGAGTGCCTCGTGCCTTTTGTAGTGAGATACCACCCCTGAGTGTCCTGCCTGTTCATTGGTCATGTCCTATTCTCTGTGTTCATTAGCTGCCTGTCTGTGCCTGTCTGTATATCATTATCTGCATGTCTGCATATCATGACAATAGCATTCACCACTGAGACAGCTACTGTGCGTCTCTTGCTCTGTGCTTTAGCATGACCTCTAATGTAGCACATATGGTATTTTACTCCCTCATTACTGGGAAATTGTATAAAATACCTTGCAGTACAATACACCTTTGCCCCAGCACATGTTTTTTGTGACTTCTAATTAGACAGAATGTCGAGACAGCACTTTTGACTCCATCTCACGCTGATATTTCACTGAAGTGATACAAAAGCACAAATGCTAAGAAACGGTCTTGATTCAGACCTCATTATCATACAGAGGGCTGTACAGGGCAGCAGGAGTGATTATGTATTTAGCAGCTTCAACCTACTTACTCTAATTAGTGAAATTACAGCGACACAAATTACATAGAGGTGGTAGCGAAGGAAGAGACACTTTAAACGATGGATAAAATCTAATAATCCATTAAAACATTGATAGGCCTGGCAAAGTTAGAAGATATTGACTTAATCTGTAAAGTGCGATGATTCATTTAAAAGGCCTCATGCATCCTACGCCTTAGTTGGATATTATTTCTGGAGGTTCAACACATGACCTCCTGTCTCCTATTACTAACAAACATTTTTTTCTTATCACCAATATTTTTTTATATAGTTAATGAGCAAACAAAGGTTGTTCACAGAAAATGGAAACAAAAGCAATTTTTCAGGATTATTCTTTCTTTCCTCACTGCAACATCCAGGGAATTAATCTTTGATTCAAGGAGACTCTAGGACAGACCTGAGGTGTGAGCAACTCTTTCTTTTAAAATTTAGAGTACCCAATTCATTTTGTCCAATTTAGCATGGCCAATCCACCTACCTTGCACATCTTTGGGTTGTGGGGGCGAAACCCACGGAAACACGGGGAGAATGTGAAAACTCCACATGGACAGTAACCTAAAGCCGGGATCGAACCTGGGACCTCGGCGCCGTGAGGCAGCAGTGCTATCCACTGTGCCATCATACTGCCCCCACTGTTAGCAACACTGAAACAACACCATGTACAATGCCTGCAAAATAATAAAATGTCCCAAAGCAGTTCACAGGGACACTGAGCTGCATAAGGTGATATTGGGTCATATTGGCGAAACAAATTTCCTCACTTGGCAGACCCGGCTCAGTGTAAAATGCCCCTTTATTTGGTATTTCCGTTCCAGGAAGCCGGGGCAGGATAAAGTCAGGCCCGATGCACCCCTGAAAGCATTTCGGAGGTGTCTATAGAGATGGCTGAGAACCAAGGGGGAGAGACAATGGCATTGTGGTGATGTCACTGGACTTGTAACCCAGAGCCCCAGGCTAATCTTCTGAGGACATAGATTCAAATACTACATGGCAGCAGATAGAGTTTAAATTCAATTGTAAAATCTGGAATTGGGCAGCACGGTGGCACAGTGCCAGATGTTGGTCAAGCAGCCTGATAATTTAAATGCAGTAGAAGGTTCGAGAACAGGGTGGTGAGATACAGCTGGGTGTTGTCAGTGTACATGTGGGACATCATGGCCAGGATTCTACGAGTCTCCGTGCCAAAATCGCGATTGGCTCCGACCGCGCGCGGTCGATGCGGTGCCGGTCGGGGGCCGTTGAAAGAGGCCCCCCCCGGCAATTCTCCGCGATCGACCGGCCGAGTTACAGTCGAGTTCTGCCGGCGTGATTCCAACCTGGTTCCACCCGGCCGGAGCTCGGACTTGCGGCCGCGCTGGCCGACCTGGTGGGGTGGGGCGGGGGTGGGGGGGGCGGGAGGGGTGGGGGGTGCGGTTCAGACTCCGGGGTGGCCTCCATGATGGCCAGGCCTGCGATCGGGGGCTACCAATCGGCGGGCGTGCATGATCCAGACTTTGAAAAAAGTCTGGAGTGTTTCGCACCCGTTTTCCGGCGGGCGTGGATACATAGCCCCATTTTCGGAGAAACCCGACCCACATGCTATCAGATGATCTCATCAAGGGCAACATTTGGTGAGAAATACAAAGGAGCTAAGGAGCAAACCTTGGGGACAAAAGAGGTAATGGTGTTGGCGCAAGAAGAGAAGTCATTGGTAGTGATTCTCTGTCTACAAACAATTAGGTAAGAATGGAACCCGGTAAGTATAGTGGAAATATATCGCCGTTCCTTCACTATCGCTGGGGAAAAACCCTGGCACTCCCTCCCTGACAGCATAGTGGGTGTACTTACACCTGAAGGACTGTAGCGATTCAAGAAGGTACCTCACCACCACCTTTTGAAGGGAAACTCGGGATGGGCAATAAATGCTGGCCTAACCAGCGATGCCCACGTCCCATAAATGATTTAAAAAAAACAGCAGGACCACAGTAGTGAGGCATTAGAGGATGGTCATGTGATCAACTGTGTCAAGACTTGTGCAGGCAGGCTGAGAAGGATGAGATGAGATAGTCAGCAACATGGCAGGACAGAAACCTGAATAGAGGAATTAAAGCATGGTGTTCTAGAGAAAGTGGGCAGGTATTTTGGAGGGGAATAGGAGGTTAGAGATGGAGCAGCCTTTCTAAGAACTGAAGGGTCGAAGGTTAGTTGTTTGAGGAAAGGGGTGATGATGGCAGATTTGAAGGGAAGAAGACAAAACCTGAAACAGGAGAACCATTAACAATGTCAGCGAATATGGGAGCCAGAAAGGGAAATTGGCTGGTTTAATGGGAATGCCATTAAGAGAACAGGAGGTGAGTCTCATAGACAAACTGAGCTCAGAGGGGACTGATCGCAGAGATGGGAGAGAAATTAGATAAAGGTGCAAATTCAGGGCTAGGGCAATGGGGAGCTTAGAGGAATTTAGCCTGGTGAGCTCGAGGCAGGAAGCTAAATGGACAGATATAGCTGATCAGGTAGCCTCACCTTGGTGACAATGAAATCCTCGTAATTGTTATTGAAAATTAGGGTGAAGGAGGCAGGTGAAAGGGATTTAAGAAGTTGGTTTGTAGTGGGGAAAAGAAGCCGATGGATTCTCCTGTAGTGTGATGTGAAATAATCAGTCATTTCAGGCTGGCTTTATTAGCTGAAAATTGGCACTTAGATTCCTGAGATGCGACCTCCTCCATTTTTCGTTAATTCACAATTATGTTAGATGCCCACTCTGGTGGAACAAAACAGCAAGGAACAAAAGAATGATTGGAACTTCTCCAGATCTGCTAAGCTTAAACCTCTTGTCTTCCTGCACAGCCTTGTAAATGTAAATACATCATTGTATTCCGTGCAGCCTGATTGGCATTCATGCATGAATGTCTTTCTATTTTCTCCTTGGCTGCTGCTGGCAGCCAGAGTACCTCAAAAGCGAAAGGGCTTCATCAATTAGGCATGACAGATCTGTACTCAGTGGTTAAAAAAAACCTGACCTTGTTGGTATTCCCTCATTCATTTCCATCAACACTAAACAACAGGACAAGTGCAAATGTTGATTTCATGCTTCAAGCCTGTTTCTGGGAGGAGCGTATTACTGTATTCTATTGGGCTTCCACACCCCTTTGGCAGTGACTGGAAAATGACTTAAGTATAGATCAGCCATTTTTAAAATTGGGGCTTAATTTTAAGGCTGGCTAGGAGGCATTTTGCTCTGCTGCTCATGTTTGCCAGACAGTTTATATTACACTGGATAATAATCATTATGATCAGTACTGCAATCGCAGTTGAAGGTTGAAATTGAAATGCCCATGGTTGCCTGAGAGGGCTCCATTTTTGTTTCTTTCCGATATGCTGCCACTCCCCTCGCACCTCCACCATGAAACCTGCTCACCATTTCAACTTTTTTTTCTTCCAGAACTGATATTTAGTGCAAGGTTATCATTTCTGGACTTCACTGGATTTCACTGCCTCCCAGCCAGATTTGTAGGTACCCAAATCCTGGAGCTGCCAGTCACTCAATGGTGGCTGTAATTGAATCTTGCCATTTTTTTTCAACTCTGGTTGCCCGCTGGCTGCACGGTGGGCCAGTGGTTAGGACGGCTGCCTCATAGCGCCAGGGACCCAGGGTTGATTCCGATATTGGGTGATTGTGTGGAGTTTGCACGTTCTCCCCGTGCCTGCGTGGATTTCCTCTCACAGTCCAAAAGATGTGCAGGTTAGGTGGTTATATAGGGTTATGGGGATAGGGCAGGGGACTGGCCTAGGTAGGATCCTTTTTTGGAGGGTCGGCACAGATTCGACGGGCTGAATGGCCTCCTTCTGCACTGTAGGGATTTATGATTCATGATGCCTCAATATTTCACCTTAGAATTAGGCAGGATCTGATATTTCTGGCTTGCAACAGGCCTCATGTGAAGAGGATCATGGAGTGAGGCACTGGTCATTGAGAAATCCACCATTCCTCAATTCCAGCTGCTACTTGAGCTGTGCAAAAATCAAATATACCCATTCCTTGGCTGATTTAAATGTTTCCTATCGGTCTTCTAATTTTCATTTTTAGAAACACGTTGGCTCTTTATTTAGTTTCTAATGTTCTTTCAATGTTTTTCTTCTTTTCTAAAGCTGTACAGACAGTAGCAGCCTTCATTTATTTTCTGCAATAGACCATTGATCATGTGTAGCACCGATGACGACTTTAACTTAGTTATTTGTTGGGAAACTCTCACCCATGCATTTGCTACTTCCAGACTTAACAATTTCAATATGCTCTCCGCTTGCCTCCTATCTTGTTGCAGGTTCCATGAACGACCGTATCTGAAACTCTGATGGCTGCATCCTTCCACCAAATCCTGTTCCCCCTCACCCCTGTGCTTCTGGACTTACATTGGCTCCCAGTCTGTTAATGCCCCGATCTCAACCTTGTTTTCAAATGCACCTTTACTCTCTTTCCTTCCTATTTGTGTAACCTCCTCGAGCTTCACAACTCTCCAAAATCTCTGTGCTTCTCCAAATCATGACCATCTCCAAGTTTCATTGTTCCACCAATGGTGGCTGTGCCATCAGCTGACTAGGCCCTAATCTCTGGAATTCCCTCCCTGAATTTCTCTGACTCTCTCTTTTCCTCTCTTTTCTCCTTTAAGGTGCTCTTTTAAGCCTACCTTTTTGACAAAGCCTATGGTCATTTTTTTAAATTTCACCTCATGTGGCTCAGTGTCAAAGTTTGTTTTACTTTGTTCTTGTGATCTGCCTTGACACACGTTACTACATTAAAGTTACTCGATAAATGTTAGTTGATGTTGTTATGAGAGCATCCCAATCAATCCAGATTGTGGGTGGGATTTTCTGCCTCCTCCGCAGAGTGTTTTCCAGCAGTGTAGGTGGCCTGCCTTTGGCCGGCAGTGGGATCTTCTGGTCCTGCAGATGCCCAGGGGGTTTTGCATGCCTCAACCCCTCCGCCACTCGGGAGTGCGCTGTGGAGCTGGGTCGGGGTGGCAATGATGGACCAGAAGATCCTGCCCATGAGAACAGCAGGACGACTTTGACCCATGCTCTTATATGTTAATGAGTGTGATAGAAGCCGATTTTGTGGCCCTCCTTATTCTAGAGAGACTAAAGCTAGTAGAGCCTATCACAACTTTAGTTAAGGTCAGCTAACTCAACTCAGACCGGGAATAAAATCACGGCCTTCTAGCCTATGTGTGCATGTGGTTCCATTAATAGCACTTTCAACTCTGACGCAGAAGGGTGAGGATTCAGATTTAATCTCTGACTTGACCTAACGTTGCAGTACAGCAATGAAAGAGTGCAGCATTGCACCAAGTGCTGGTCACAGATGAGATCTTAAATATATGACACAACAACATGAAAGAAATGAACTGGTGTAAATTTGGCCACAGTGTTTTACCTACATAATAACAGTGATTACATTTCATCAAAATTCAGTTCAATAAGGTTTGAGTAACTCACCTCCTGACTTCACAAAATCTGTCCATCATCTCGGCACAATACAGGAGTATGATGGAGTGCTCTCCACTTGCCTGGATGCGTGCAGCTCCAACAACACGCAAGAAATCAACATCATCCAGGAGAAAGCAGCCCGCTTGATTGGCATCCCATCCACCACCTTAAGCATTCACATCTTCCACCACTGACACACTGTGGCAGCAGTGTATACCATCTACAACAGTGTTTTTCAAACTTTTTTTCCAGGGACCCATTTTTACCAACCGGCCAACCTTCGGGACCCAACCTGGCCGACCTACGCAAACAACGCCAGCCGACCTTCGCGGCCCACACCGGCCGACCTTCGCGGCCCACGCAGGCCGATCTGCGCGACCCACCATTTTCTCTTACCTTGTTTGTTGCTGACAGAAATGGAGGAAATGGTTTTGGGTCCCTTTAGCCCCAATGGTCCCTTTGTTCCTTTGGTCCCTTTGACACCCCAAACTTGAAAAAAAAAGGCTGCGACCATATGGAAAAAAATGCAGCCGCACTGCGCATGCATGTCCGACCATCGCCGCATTTTTTGTATCTGTTCGTGGCCATTTTGAACTCCCTCCCTAACAGCACTGAGGATATGTCTGACTGCAGCAGTTCAAGAAGGCAGCTCGGCCACCATCTCCTCAAAGGTTTATAGATGTGGGCAATAAATGTTGGCCTAGCCAGTGGCGCCCACATCCCATGAGATAATAATAAAAAAATCTCCTCTTTCTTCCCATTCAAACATACTTCTTTGCAAACATTTTTAGATTCAACAGAACCTTTTACCAGCTGGGAAGCCCGCAAATGAATTGCAGGATAATTTTATTCCATGAAATGTAATTTTAATCTTGGGCTATAATTATGAAGTGAATTGCAGAGATAACATTTTACTGAATAAGCAATCTGCAACATTTCTTTTTCGATGAATAAACAAAAACGAATAAACACCTAAGCAAACTGGCAAAACCAGTTCCAGGATTTACCTTCTCTCTCTCTCTATCTCTGCCAATTGTCTGAGTCCAAAATAAGTGCATTTGGACAGTTTCAATATAGGTCCTAATTGATAAAAATGTCTCAACATAAATCAAACCACAAAACAGATAGTTTGCTGTTCAGTTTGGTGTCGTTGCATCAGTGGTTTAGATTTATCGCTTCGATTCTCCTATTCTGTTCAACCGTGATGATTTCCTGAACCTGAAGGCCACTGACCTTTCACAGAGGTTTCTGAATAGAGAGGAAAACAATGGTTTCATTTGACAGTGCTGGAGGATGCCAAGTACAGGAACAGAAAAGTCACACTATAGTGTAATTTGGCTAGAGCTGAGATGTCTTCAAGTGTGGCAGTACCCTGCAATTCAGGAAAATTGAACTTTAAACCTTAATCTGAATTTCATGTCAAACTCTATGAACATTGACCATCCTCCCACACATTATTAGTGCATTTTAGATTTGGACACTTCCTGTAAAGTGCCACACTTAGTACCTGTGACATGTTCCCATTGCTTACATTTCAGTCATACGACTTTTGTTTTGACTGTCTGTCATATTATTGTCACAATTTTCTGCCACAACAATTTGCATTAATTGGAAGTCTTTTGCTATTTAAAACAAATCCCAGAACACAGAGAGGTGTGCGAAGAAAAAGAAAATTGATGCTGGGCCAAAGAAGAAGATATTCGGAAGAATGACCAAAAGCTTGATCAAAGAGCTACGGTTTACAAAAGGTCTTAAAGGAAGAAGGGAAGACAGAGAGGGAGATGGGTTTAGGAAGGCAACGGCAGAGTACAGGTGTTTGAAAGCACGTAAGCCATTGGTGTGATAAAGTGAGAGGAAAGTATACCCGAGGCCATAAGAGTGGAAAGTTTAACTAGTGTTGCGGCAATAACCCTGGAAGAGGTTACAAATGATGGGCGTGTGTGAAAGGACATAAACATAAAGAAAATAACTTTAAATTGCACCCCCTCTCTTGTCCCCATCCATATGCCCGTAACCCCTGGTTCCCACCATTAGATCCCAAGACCAACAATGCTTCACTACACAGCACCTGTGGCACCACAATCCTGTCACACTCATTCCTACAACACACCTACCTTCAATATGGGAATCAAAAAAAGCAAGGGATACAAATGAACTTCTCAGTTGAACAAATACGTAATCATGATCAGGACAATATTTTACAGTTTCTCCACAAATATTCACATAATTTTGGTACTTGAGCTTCAGAATATCACTACGTTCCCGGACACTGCTCTTGAATAACAAAGAAACATATTCGGTCGCCATAATTTAATGGCGCTGTGAACGAACATTATATTACAAAACAACATTCCCATTCTCACTCACCATGAGCAATGCCATTTGGAAACTACTCATATTTACAAATAAATACAGAACATTTGAGGTAACAAAATTAGCTGTTTGTTGTTTATTGAGTTAAACATTTTATTTTTGTTTTCAAGATGTAATTGGTGGTGAGGAAAGGCATTTTAATTAGTTTGCTCTTTAACATGAGTTCCAGACAGGCAGTCTCTCAGTTACACTTCCAGCCTAGAATCAGGTTTCTCTGCCCAGTACATATGTGGAAGATCCTGAGCTTTGTTGCCATTCCCAGCAAAGATGTCTGTATTTTGAACTGTATCTGATGACGCAGCAACACAGCCATGGGGGTCAGAGTTCATCCCTTGCGCACACCTTCATATCAGGAACAAACCATTCCCTTGGGGTGATGGGAAGCACTCTCTCTTCCACAATCCCCATGTTAATCCATTGCCCACCGGCTGGGAAGATGCCGAGGAACACTGAAATTTTGTGAGTTTATGGACCATTCCTTCAAGTCTAATAGATATGTAAATGTGTGCGGCACGGTAACACAGTGGTTAGCACTGTTACTTCACAGCGCAGGGACCTGGGTTTGATTCCCGGCTTGGGTCACTGCCTGTGCGGAGTCTGTACGTTCTCCCCGTGTCTGCGTAGTGTTGCTCTTATTAGCCTTAGTTTTATTAGCTCTAATTCTGTCGCCTTTGCTCACGAGTCTCCAGGTATCTTTCTGATAAATGTGTGCGGCACGGTAACACAGTGGTTAGCACTGTTACTTCACAGCGCAGGGACCTGGGTTTGATTCCCGGCTTGGGTCACTGCCTGTGCGGAGTCTGTACGTTCTCCCCGTGTCTGCGTAGTGTTGCTCTTATTAGCCTTAGTTTTATTAGCTCTAATTCTGTCGCCTTTGCTCACGAGTCTCCAGGTATCTTTCTGATACCGCCACGTGGTTCAAGCTCTAGTTATGATTAATAAGACAGCACACCGCTTAGTAAGAGTAAAATGAATGGGCATTTATTATGTACAGCAATAAATATTGCCACAATAATCCTACTTTCTAAACTACTACCTACCACTATTGGCCAATACTTAACTTTTGGGAATGGCCTACCAGGTCAGGGAAACAAATGGTTTATCAAATTGGGTCTGGCCTGCGGGATTCAAAGGCTGATACAGGTCGATGGCTAGGAGCCTCTATCGGGTAGCGATCGCTGGAGTCAAACTTACGGTTGCTGGTCGATGGTTCTTGCGAAGGTTTTGAGCAGGAGAAGAAGGGAGAGAAGGGTCGATCTGAACTTGGCCCCTATTTTTATAGTTCCCGGGGGCTACCCGCCTCTCGGGGCGGACCTTGACCCTGGTCCCAAGTGATTGGACTTGTTCCCAATCACTGGGTTCGATATGCTCCAATAATGGGGCGATTCCTTGATCGGGGGGTGGTCGTTCACCTTTCTTTGTCTCGGCCACTGCTGGCGCCGAGAGGTCTGGATCGGCATTCAATTGCTAATATGTTGCAATTGTTCCCGGGGATAGCCGATTAAACTGCAGATGTCTGGGTTGATGTGCTGCTAATGGTCGCAGGTACTGATCTGGGCCGACTTCCCCAGAGCCGAATACGCTGTTCTGTCTGCAGCTGTCCGTTTGTGCCCTGTTGGCTGCTTTTCCCATCAGCCTTTTCAGTTAGCCATTTTACATCGGGTTTTGGCCAAATTAATCGGGAATCAGCCATTTTAGGTGGCTACAGTAGGTTCCCTCCGGGTGCTCCGGTTTCCTCCCATAAGTCCCAAAAGACGTGCTTGTTTGGTGAATTGGACATTCTGAATTCTCCCTCAGTGTACCCAAACTGGCACAGTAGTGTGGCGACTAGGGGATTTTCACAGTAACTTCACTGCAGTGCTAATGTAAGCCTACACGTAACACTTATAAAGATTATTGTTATTATTATATTATTATTATGTATGCATTATTTAAAAAAATAAAGACAGAAGACTGACGAGAAAAGTGTTCATCTATGAGGTAATGCCAAGAAATATATTGTAGGAAAAAAGCAACAGCCGCAGGGAGCTTTGCCTGTTTGCTGTTAAATGGCTCATTTTATCATGGCCCAAGTTAGAGCTGTTGCTGCACCTCTGATAGTCAACTTTACTGGAATCAATTCATAACGCCTGCAACACGTCATCATCACTTCTCGTAACTTCAGGAGTGTTCTGCATAACTTTTCCTTTATACTTATTTACGACTGGACTAAATTTTTCTAATCTGTATGAATGTAGATGCATCTGTTTTACCATTTCTCTTTACCTTTTTAGTCATTAATAAACTTACCCTATCGCAACTCAAGAAAGCCTGGTTAAATTGGCTCCTTTTTCAACATAACTATTGGGACTTGAACCTTGTCAGATTAAACGTTGTTGCTACCAGAAGAGCGTGGGTTGTATAAAAACAGTCATTCCCCCTCATCTGGGTTTGTAACAATTTGGGGGTATCCCAGCCGGACGGTGACAAATCGAGGTGTCCCACCCAGATCAACTGTTTTGGGGGAATCTCTCCTGAGGCTGGTCTTAATAATGGTCATTCCCTGACACTTACATGGGACAAACATTACTTGAACCTAGCTTGGCATCCATCGCAGTCTGGAGATGTGGCTTGGATGATTTATTATTTAACTATTTGTGAGTGAAACTGAACACTGTGCAATCATCAACAAGCATCCCTGCCTTATGATGAGGGGAACATCACTGATGCAGTGATATTGGAACTAGGAAGATACCCTGAGGAACACCTTCAGCAATGTCCTGGACCTGTGTGAATTGGCCTCCAAAAGCCAAAAACTTGAACCATCATTTTTTTTCCCAGGCAGGCATCCAGCCAGTGGATAGTTTGCCCCAATTCCCATTGACTTAAGTTTTACTTGAGCACTTTGATACCGCACTTAATCAGATGCTTTCATGATTTAGCAGAGCAGGTGGATACAGTGCTTAAGAAGATTTACTTGCCTTTATTAGCCGAGGCATCGAGTTTAAGAGCAGGGAGGATATGCTGGAACTGTATAAACCATTGGTTAGATCACTGCTAGAGTACTTTGTGCAGTTCTGGAATTATTATAGGAGGGGTATGATAGCTCTTGAAATGGTGAAAAGGAGATTTACCAGGATGTTGTCGGGCTGGAGAGTTTTAGTTGTGAAGAGAGATTGGATAGACTTGGATTGTTTTCCTTGGAGCAGAGAGACTGAGGGGGGCATGATTAAGATGTATAAAATTATGAGAAGCAGTAGACGGGAAGAAACATTTCCCCTTAGTGGAGGGATCAGTGACCAGGGTGCATAGATTTAAGGTAAGGTAAGGTTTAGAGAGGATGTGAGGAAAAATGTTTTTACCCGAGAGTGGTGAGAGTGTGGAACTCGCTGCCTGAAAGAGTGGTGGAGGCAGAGACCCTCATAACATTTAAGAAATATTTAAATGTGCACTTGCGATTCAAAGGTATACAAGGCTATGCGCCAAGTGAGAGGGAAATGGGATTAGAATAAATTAGGTGGTTATTTTTAACTGGTTCAAACTCGAAGGGCCGAAGGGCCTTTTCTGTGCTATATGGCCCTATATCAAGGACAGGCACTTTCACACACCTTTTAATTGATCTCTTTTGGCCATGTTTAGACCAAGGTTATCATTTGGCTGAAGTCAAATTGTTCTGTTGGACCCCTAACTGTGTATTGGTGAGCAAGTGCTGCTTCACTGCTAACGATTCGTTCTATCACATTGCTGATGATTAAGAGGAGGCTGATAGGGCAGTAACAGGTTGGGTTGGGTTTATTCTGATTTCTGTGTACAGGATCTAGCTGGATAATTTTTTCACATTCTTGTTTGATGCCAGTGCTGTAGCTGCAATGGAAACAAATGGTGCTTAGAAGAGGAATAATGAATCATCAGCTGAGGGAAATGGGATGTGGTAATTAGCAAGAGGTTCCTTTACACATGAGACTACGAGAGATTGGTACTGTCAATGTTCAAGATTTCGAGAGGCCAATTTCCCCTTCTGTGCCTTGGGCTCTGGTGGAACAGGACGTATCCAAGGGTAATGATGGACGAGGCTAAAGTGCTGGATGATAGATATGATACTGGAGGTATAACTGTGAGGCTGTTACTTAATTAATCAACGAGGCAAGTGCGATTTATTCTTGGTTTTCTTTTTAAGCTGAATGGCTTGTTAGGTCACTTCTGAGGACAGTGAAAAATTGACACCTTTTTTTCAATTTCCAGACTGAAGTAAAATTCTCCAGCCACCGCTTACCTCCTCTGAATCAACTAGTCCTAGCCTCTGGATTTAAAGTCCGATAACATAACTGGCAGAACCTAGGGTTAAGTAGGTCATGGAACACTTATGAAACTTTAAACAGGCCATGGGACACTTATGAGACTGGGAGATTGACATTCCCAAAGGATATGGGGAATACACACTCCCCACTGAGGGGCGGGGCATCCCCTTCTACATCCTGCATCAAACCGGAGGGTCATGAACTATGAGTGGCCCTCCTGGAGGAGAGTAACTGCTCTGTACTCTTGTTTTGTTGCATTAAACCTTTTTCCTTTTGATTCAACTTGTACGACTCCTTTCCGGACCTTACAATAATAACCATTGAATACTGAACCACTGAATATTGTCTTTGTAGTGCTACAATGTATCTTCCCAACTATCAAAGAATAAGCCCAAAATGGAATCTAGTTTGTACTTATCCATCATCGTATTTAATGGAAGGTTTGATAGAAGACGCATATTCAAGCCAGCGCACAAAGCAAAGTAGGTTGCGAAGCTACAAAATAACTCACACAAGCTTGTCTTTTAAAAGCGGAAAAGAATTATAACAAAGTATGATGTCTGAGTGATGTACACACAAAGATCACAATGGACAGTGCGGGATATCTCCTGTAACATAGAAACATAGAAGCTACATTTTACTCTTCTGAACTCCGGCAGATACAAGCCTACCATGTCCAAACGTTCTTCATGAGACAATCTTCAATATCAAACCAAGCTAGAGTCACAGACAGACTTTCGGCGGTTGTGGCAAGGACTAAACAACATAACGGGCTACAAAGCGAAGCCGAACAGTATCTCTGGCAGCAGCGCACCCCTCCCCGATGAACTCAATGCATTCTATGCTCGGTTCGAGCAGGTAACCAACAATCCACTGTCGAGTGCCCCAGCAGCCCATAATTCACCCATACCCAACATCACAGCTTCCAAAGTCAGATTGGCCTTCCTGAAAGTGAACCCTCGGAAGGCGAGGGGCCCGGACGGGATCCCTGGTCGCGCACTCAGCCTGCGCGGACCAGCTGGCAGAGGTATTCACGGACATCTTTAACCTGTCCCTACTCAATTCCGAGGTCCCTACCTGCTTCAAGAATCATACCGGTACCAAAGAAGAACCACGCTACGTGTCTCAATGACGACCGACCAGTGGCCCTCACTTCAGTCATAATGAAGTGCTTCGAGAGGTTGATCATGAAGCACATCACCTCCATACTCCCAGAACGCCTTGATCCACTGCAATTCGCATACCGCTGCACATCAGACACCATTTCCCTGGCCCTACACTCATCCCTAGAGCATCTCGAAAACAAGGACTCCTAAATTAGACTCCTATTTATTGACTACAGCTCCGCCTTCAACACCGTAATCCCAGCCAAGCTCACATCAAAGCTCCAAAACCTAGGACTTGGCTCCCCACTCTGCAACTGGATCCTCGATTTTCTGACCAACAGACCACAATCAGTAAGAATGAAAAACAACACCTCCTCCACAATAGTCCTCAACACCGGCGCCCCGCAAGGCTGCGTACTTAGCCCCCTACTCTACTCCCTGTACACACACGACTGCGTGGCAAAACTTGGTTCCAACTCCATCTACAAGTTTGCTGACGATACGACCATAGTGGGCCGGATCTCGAATAACGACGAGTCAGAATACAGGAGGGAGATAGAGAACCTAGTGGAGTGGTGCAGCAACAACAATCTCTCCCTCAATGCCAGCAAAACTAAAGAGCTGGTAATTGACTTCAGGAAGCAAAGTACTGTACACACCCCTGTCAGCATCAATGGGGCCGAGGTGGAGATAGTTAGCAGTTTCAAATTCCTAGGGGTGCACATCTCCAAAAATCTGTCCTGGTCCACCCATGTCGACGCTACCACCAAGAAAGCACAACAGCGCCTATACTTCCTCAGGAAACTAAGGAAATTCGGCATGTCCACATTAACCCTTACCAACTTTTACAGATGCACCATAGACAGCATCCTCTTGGGCTGCATCACAGCCTGGTATGGCAACTGCTCGTCCCAGGGCCGCAAGAAACTTCAGAGAGTCGTGAACACAGCCCAGTCCATCACACAAACCTGCCTCCCATCCATTGACTCCATCTACACCTCCCGCTGCCTGGGGAAAGCGGGCAGCATAATCAAAGACCCCTCCCACCCGGCTTACTCACTCTTCCAGCTTCTTCCATCGGGCAGGAGATACAGAAGTCTGAGAACACGCACGAACAGACTCAAAAACAGCTTCTTCCCCACTGTCACCAGACTCCTAAATGACCCTCTTATGGACTGACCTCATTAACATTATACCCTGTGTGCTTCATCCGATGCCAGTGCTTATGTAGTTACATTGTATATGTTGTGTTGCCCTATTATGTATTTTCTTTTATTCCCTTTTCTTCCCATGTACTTAATGATCTGTTGAGCTGCTCACAGAAAAATACTTTTCACTGTACCCCGGTACACGTGACAATAAACAAATCCAATCCAATCCAATCTGCCCATTCCAGGTGTTATTCTTGTAAACATTCTCTGAACTTCTTCCAAAGCATTTACATCTTTCCTGCGCCAGGGACCTGGTTTCAATTCCAAACTTGGGTGACTGTGTGGAGTTTGCACTTTCTCCCCGTGTCTGCGTGGGTTTCCTCCGGGTGCTCCAGTTTCCTCCCGCAGTCCAAAAATGTGCAGGTTGGATGGACTGGACATGCTAAATTGTCCCTTAGTGTCTTAAGGTTAGCTGGGATTTCATGGTTACGGGGATAGGGCAGGGGGATGGGCTGAGATTGTTTGCTCTGTCAGAGGGTTGGTGCGGACTTGATGGGCCCAATGGCCTCCTTTTGCACTATAGGGATTCTATGAAAACTGTGCACAGTACTCCAAATGTGGTCTCAATATTGCCCTGTACAACTGACGCATAACCTTGCTACATTTGTATTTAAATTCCCCTCGCAATAAACAATTAAATTTGATTAGCTTTCCCAATTATTTGCTGTCACCCATACTAGTCTTTTGTGATTCATGCACGAGGACACCCAGATCCCTCTGCATCTCAGAGCTCTGCAAACTCTCACCAATTAGATAATAAGCTTCTTTTTTTATTCTTCCTGCCAAAATGGACAATTTCACATTTCCCCACATTATACTCCATTTGCCTGATTTTTGCCCATTTACTTAACCTTTCTCTATCTTTCTGTAACCTCCTTATGTTCTCTTCACAACTTACTTTCTTCCTACCTACCTTTCTTTCATCAGAAAATTTAGCTACCATCCTTTCATCCAAGTCATTTTGACAAATTGTGAACAGTTGAGATCCTAGCATTGATCTCTGTGGCACATCATTCATTACATCTTGCCAATCTGAAAAGGACCCAATTATGCATTCTCTTTGCTTCCTGTTAGCCAGCAAATCTTCCACCCATGCCAATATGTTACCCCCGATAACATGAGCTTTTTGGGGGAATAATCTTTGATGTGGCACCCTATGAAATGCCTTCTGAAAACCTAAGTACAGCATATCCACCGCTTCTCCTTTATCCACAGCACGTGTTACTTCCTCAGAAAACTCCAATAAGTTGGTTAAACATGACTGCACACATGTGAACGAGCACTGTGATGGACAGAATCATCGAAGCAGTGAAGAGCAATATCCCTCCATTCGTGATATATCAAGCTGACATAAATTCATGCTGCCATTGTGATCTATTCAATAACAATCACCCCAGGTTGGATTAGATTAGGAGTGGGACATCCTGGCCGAGGCATATGCATCTCATGGAATAGATGAGCATGAAGATTGCCAGGATGCCTGAGCAGCTGTGTCTTGGTGATGGGGAATCACCATTAGCTGTTGATAAAGGCAGTGTTGACATCGCCTTTCATTGAGCACGTGGGATGTTGGCACGGTACCACAGTGGTTAACACTGTTACTTCACTGCACCAGGGTCCCAGGTTCGATTCCCGGCTTGGGTCACTGTCTGTGTGGAGTCTGCACGTTCTCCCCATGTCTGCGTGGGTTTCCTCCGGATGCTCCGGTTTCCTCCCACAAGTCCCGAAAGACATGCTGTTCGGTGAATTGGACATTCTGAATTCTCCCTCTGAATTCTCCCTCTGAAGAGGCGCCGGAGTGTGGCGACTGGGGGAGTTTCACAGAAACTTCATTGCGGTGTAAATGTAAGCCTAAAGATTATTATTACTGTTAGCAGGAGCATAAGGTTGGGATTGTGACATAAAATGGCAGCAAAAGCATGGTTAAGGCAATGACATGCATCAAAGTTTGCATCCAATCTGAGAAGGGCTGTAGTTAAATAACTCCTTTTGTGTCTCACACAAGTCCCAGCTCTGCTTGCACTGCCCCTGGAGTGCAGGTGGAGGTGGAGGTGTAAGAGTCAGAGTGCACAATCCCTTTTGTTGGAGGGAGGAAAGTCACAATGATGCTCCAGTGGGCAGGACCATGAAGCCTCAGGAGTCACCTTTCGAGATCCAGTATTTAGACAATCAGCAACAGGTGTGAGGACACCAGGCGGAGTTCCCTGAGGCAGCAGGAGCTCTTGGGCAGTGAATGGAAAAGTCTATCATCATATTGAGCTCCACATGGCCTTGGGGTCTCAACCGCATGAGCTCTGACCATGAGAGATTGGCCACTCTCGTGGAGGAACACATACATCAAAATTTGGAGTGAATGCACGACCAGCGTCTCGGCCAGGGTAGGTGCAAGCCTCCCTGAATAGCCTGGATCTGAACGCTCAAGAGCATGAGCACTGACATCTATTCAATACATGAGGAAATGTGTACCCATAATAGGACAGTCACACTGCTAGCAGAGCAGTTGCTGGAATGGATGACTGGTGCGCACAAACAATCAGCCCCCTCAATCTCACCTGAATGTCAACCCAGCACTGTGCAGATCTATGAGGAAGGTGTACATACTGAGAGCTCCTCAACCCCTCCAGCCAAGCCCTTGTCTGCAATGCACATGCCAACGACCACAGCTGCCCATTCAAAGATGCAGAGGCCATAGTCTGAAGGCTGTCCCCAATGGGTGCCTGCATGATGAGTCAGGCTGCCATGCTCCTCATTACTAGTTAGGCCGGGAAATGAACAGGATGTCTTCAGCTTCTCACCGGGGGGCACTTTGCAGGGATGCACAGTGCACTGTATTACCTACAGCACTAATGAGTTGACCATGGTTACACTCTTCACATTATGTAAATCACATTTGAGAACTTCTTCAATATTTTTACTTACATTTGTACATGATGGTATATGTGTTTCTACACCAAGAGGTCAAAAAGAATGGTGAAATTATGAAGGTGGCTCTTACCAGTAAAAAAGAATGATGAAATTATGAAGGTGGCTCTTACCAGTAAAATTGAGATTCATCTCAAAATGTGCTATCAAGAGGATCAAGGTTGTTGGTTGATTTGTGATGCTTTGGAGAGCTTCTTTCTTCTCTGTACTATCACCTAAAATTCCAATGCTTGAAACCTCAAGCACTGAGATGCTCCGTATAATTTCATTGTCCGTCCAAACTTGACTTTGTGTTCAGACTCTACGGACAGATGCTGGCAACAGATAAATCTCAAGCATGAGTGTTGGGTGCAAGACATTCATCCATATTGTAGTGTTACACATTGGCTGAGATGAGGGGCGAAATTCTCCCCCAACGGCGGGATGCCCGCCGACTGGCGCCAAAGCCGGCGCAAATCAGACGGGCATCGCGCCGGCAAAAAGGTGCGGAAGTCTCCGCATCTTTGGCGGCCTAGCCCCAACATTGAGGGGCTAGGCCGACGCCGGAGGGATTTCCGCCCCGCCAGCTGGCGGAAATGGCGTTTGTTGCCCCGCCAGCTGGCGCGGAAATGCGGCGCATGCGCGGGAGCGTCAGCGGCTGCTGTCAGTTTCCCCGCGCATGCGCGGGAGCGTCAGCGGCCGCCGAAAGTTTCCCGCGCATGCGCAGTGGGGAGAGTCTCTTCCGCCTCCGCCATGGTGGAGGCCGTAGCGGAGGCGGAAGGGAAAGAGTGCCCCCACGGCACAGGCCCGCCCGCGGATCGGTGGGCCCCGATCGCGGGCCAGGCCACCGTGGGGGCACCCCCCGGGGTCAGATCGCCCCGCGCCCCCCCCCAGGACCCCGGAGCCCGCCCACGCTGCCTGGTCCCGCCGGTAAATACCAGGTTTGATTTACATCGGCGGGACAGGCAGTTTCTGGGCGGGACTTCGGCCCATCCGGGCCGGAGAATCCAGCGGGGGGTCCTGCCAACCGGCGCGGCTGGATTCCCGCCCCCGCCCAATCTCCGGGAGCGGAGACTTCGGCGGGGGCGGGGCGGGATTCACGGCGGCCAACGGCCATTCTCCGACCCGGCGGGGGGTCGGAGAATGACGCCCGAGGTGTGGGCATTGTTGCTTGATAGATCATGTATCCACATCCATTTCAGAATCTTTTGAATGGACAGGGGCTTCCTGCTCTTCATCTTCCTCCTCCTCAAATGTTGGATCTCTGTACACAGTGTTATCATCATCAACACCGAGGACCTTCCCTGTGCGATGTTGGGCAGCATGCAGCACACCACTGCTGTTCGTGTTACCCTTGCTGGGGCATGCTGTGGAGCTCCACCTAAGTCATCGAGGCACCTGAGGCTTGATGGTATACCTGGTGATGACATGGCCGCTGTTGTAAATGCACTCTGCTTCAGTTTCAGTGGCCCAAAGAGGGGGTTGTGCTTGTCGTGTTCCGGGGGAGAGTAATTAGGATTTCCAGAACTCTGCTATTTTCACCATGATGTTATGGCTCTCCATCCAGGCAGAAATCTGGGCCTATAGCGGATTGTTGCTGGGCCAATCTGTGGGACAGGTCCCTGAATTTTGGCACAAGCCAGGAGGACTTTGATGTGTTATGTACTCTGGGATAACACAGGCTTCAACTGGATGCAGCTTTAACCAAAAGATACCCCAGACGTTGAAGTTAGTTCAATCTGAGTTATTGAACCAGCAGCACAGTTAGCACAGTTCTCTATGAGTTAACCTAAGTGTGGTTACTCTGTCTGACTGAACCAGATTAGCTCTTAGCCACGTGCTGGAGGTGTGGTACTGTACAAACACCCTGACTCACTCTGTAGATGTTCATCAGTGGAAAGAGATGGAGTGTCAGTGCCTCGTGCCTTTTATATTGAGATACCACCCCTGAGTGTCCTGCCTGCTCATTGGTCATGTCCTGTTCTCTGTGTTCATTAGCTGCCTGTCTGTGCCTGTCTGTATATCATTATCTGCATGTCTGCATATCATGGCAGACTTTGCAAGGTCAACAAGGCTGAATGTGCCGTTGAAATTTCTAGTACCACGGTCAATCCAATATGATTCTTTTTTAACTTTTCTGCAGCACTTTAATGCAACTGATTGGCCTTTTCAGTCAATCACAATGCTGTGGTTCTGGAGTCACATCAGACAGTAACATTTCTTAACTGGTGTTTTTGTAACAATCAAGGGTCACCATTAATGAGACTATATTTTTAATTCCAGATTTATTAATTGAATTTAAATTCTACCTGGGGGTATTTGATCCCATATCCCCAGAGCCAAGGGGCTCCGGATTGCTAGTCCAGCACATTACCACTATGCTACACCTCCCACCCCTCAAAATATATTATGGACAACTTGAATTAGATAACGGGTTTAAAAGAGAATTAGATATGTTTGTTGAGAAAGTTGAGTTTGAAGAATAAATGAGAGATGATATTGATCAACCAAAAATGAATCAGCCTGTCAGATCAATTAGTCTTTTGTTGTTCTTCCATGTGTCTGCACAATAAACTCTCAATAAAAGTACAATAATGATTAAATAGTGGTGTATCATTCCATCCATAAAGAACTCTTCATTTTGTTTCATCATGTTGTCTTTCGCATGTTTGTTGCATTTATATTAATTGCATTTTTATTATTGGTCTGATGTAAAGTTCAAGTATTATTATTGGTCCATGATGCATAGGAATATTAGAATTTCTTGGAGTACAGAATACCAAGAGGCTATTTGGCCCAACAAGCCCATCTCTTTTTAAGAGGCACATGCAACTCTATTGGATTTTAATTTAGATTTATTGTCACATGTACCAAAGTACAGTGAAAAGTATTGTTCTGCATACAGTCCATACAGATCGTTCCACACATGAAAAACATAGGACGTACTATACATACACAATGTAAATACATAGACGTAGACATCAAGTGAAGCAAACAGAGTGTAGTACCATGCACTAGAGAAGATTCATGGAGAGATCAGTTCAGTCCATAAGAGGGTCATTCAGGTATCTGGTAACAGCGTCATCAGGTACCAGGTCATCTGGTAATAGCGGGGCAGAAGCGGCTTTTGAATCTGGTAGTGTGTGTTCTCAGACTTTTGTAGCTCCTGCCCGATGGAAGAGGTTGGAAGAGGGAATAACACGAGTGGGACGGGTGTTTGATTATGCTGCCCACTTTCCCAAGGCAACGGGAGGTGTAGATAGAGTCAATGGATGGGAGGCAGGTTTGTGTGATGGACTTGGCAGTGTTCACGACTCTCTGTAGTTTCTTACGATCATGTGCTGAGCAGTTGCCATACCAGGCTGTGATGCAGCCAGATAGGATGCTTTCTATGGTGCATTTGTAAAAGTTGGTAAGAGTTAATGTGGACATGCCAAATTTCCTTAGTTTCCTGAGGAAATATTGGCACTGTTGTGCTTTCTTGGTAGCAGTGTCGACGTGGGTGGGCCAGGACAGATTGTTGATGATGGAATCTGAAGCTGGGCATTTCCACCTCGACACCATGCGGACAGGGGTGTGTACGATATTTTGCTTCAAAGGGCATGTGAGGGTGTTGAGGGTGGAGAGGGGCACAGAGTAGACATGAAAGTAAATTTGAAGCCACAATCAGCTCAGCCATGATCTTATCAAATGGCGGAGCCCAGGTTGCGGTGCCGAATGTCCTAATTCGTATGTTGATGTGTGAAATTGTAAGACTACAAGCAATTGTAGTGATGTGAAGGAGTGAGGCCATGGAGTGCTTAATTACAATTATCGGAATGTTAATTTTGAGATACTGGGGGACTGGGAGCCCATGTGGGTCAATGAGTGAATGAGAGATGGTGCAAGCTAGGATATGAGCAGGCAGGTGTGCATGAACCAGAGGCAAAACAATGGAATTAGACAAAGATTAGGTGAGAGATGTAACCATCAGACCCCTGTGGATCATTGGTATTTTGAGGGTGTCAGCTGTGACTCATTTGGTAGTACTCTTTTTTTAAAATAAATTTAGAGTATCCCATTATTTATTTTCCAATTAAGGGGCAATTTAGCGTGGCCAATCCATCGCATGCACATCTTTGGGTTGTGGGGGCTGTCATGATATTCAGATAAACATCATGGTGCAAACATACATACACACTGATCGACAGATCAACAGACCAATCAATACACACACAACATCACAGCCAATCACCGGCAAGAGCATACACACTATAAAACGGGGAACACGACACTTCCCGCTGATTCCAGCAGGAGACAGCTCAGGGCACTGAGCTCACAGCAAGCCACTCAGACATTCACCATGTGCTGAGTGCCTCTCCAAGATAGTGTCAGGGCTAGGTCCACAGGTTAGAGGGTGTGGTGGTATGTATTAGGGGTCATGTGGGACTGTGAAGCCGTGATGCTATTGGCTGACAGATCCCGGGTCCTGGTTGGCTGCTGACTCCTGGCTCCGCCCTGAAGGCGGAGTATAAGAACCCGAGCTTCTCCCCGCCGCTTCATTCTGTTGCTGAACTGCTGGGGACAAGTCTCGCTTAATAAAGCCTGAATCGACTTCATCATTTCTCGTCTCTCTCGTAAGTCATTGTGCGCTACAATTTATTAAGCGAGCTTAAAAGACTATGGAGCTCCGGATCGCCCCGGAATGCCTGCGGATCAGCCCCCACGCAGCGAACTCGGCAGCAGTATTTAAACACTGGCAAGCATGTTTTGAAGGCTACCTCCGAACGGCCCCCGGCCGGATCACAGAAGACCAGAAAATGCAGGTCCTGCATTGGAGGGTAAGCCCGGAAATTTACCCTCTCATAGAAGACGCAGAGGATTTCCCGACAGCGCTCGCATTACTGAAGAGCATCTACGTTCGCCCCATGAACCAGGTCTACGCGCGCTACCAACTCGCAACGAGACGGCACAGTCCCGGAGAATCGCTAGGAAGAATTCTACGCCGCGCTGCTAATTTTGGGACGGGGCTGCAGCTGCCCGCCGGTGAACGCGATCGAACACACGGACATGCTAATTCACGATGCTTTTGTGGCAGGTATGAACTCTCCCCAAATCCGCCAAAGACTTTTAGAAAGAGAGTCGTTAGGACTCTCAGAGGCACGGGCCATTGCAGCTTCCCTAGATGTGGCCGCGCAAAACGCCCGCGCCTACGACCCCGACCGCGCGGCAGCCCCTTGGGCTCCGTGGACCCCCGTCGCGACAAACCCCCCCCCCCTCACAGGCTTGCGCGGTTAAAGCGCCAGGCCATCCCGGGGGGGCCCGCTGCTATTTCTGCGGGCAAGCCAAACACCCCCGGCAGCGCTGCCCGGCCCGCGCAGCTATTTGTAAAAGCTGCGGCAAGAAGGGCCATTCCGCGGCTGTGTGCCGGTCCCGGGGGTCGCCGCAATCCCCGTAGAAGAACGAGCCTAGCATAGCCCGAACGCTCCCCAACCTTCCCAGCGCCCCATGTGCGACCCGCGGGTGCCGCTATTTTGGGTCCCGGGCACCACGAGGGGAGGATGGGCGCCGCCATCTTGTGACCCCCCAGCCACGTGGGATTCATGGGGCAGCCATTTTGTCCACCCCCGACCACGTGCGGTCCATGGGGGCGGCCATTTTCTCCACCCCCGGCCGCGTGCGATTCATGGACGCCACCATCTTGGATGACAACAAAGGACCCCAGCATCGATGGCTCCACGGGGTCCGAAGAAGACGCCGCGACACTACTACCACGACTGGCTTCGGTGACTCTGGATCAATCACGGCCCCGGACGCTCCAGACGACGACAACAACGGTGCTGATCAACGGACACGAGACATCATGCTTGATCGACTCTGGGAGCACCGAAAGTTTCATTCACCCAGACACAGTAAGACGCTGTTTTCTGACCATCCATCCAAGTACGCAAAAGATTTCCCTAGCTGCAGGATCCCACTCCGTAGAGATCAAAGGGTTCTGCATCGCGAACCTAACGGTGCAAGGGAGGGAGTTTAAGAACTACAGGCTCTACGTCCTTCCCCAACTCTGCACGCCCACATTACTGGGATTAGATTTCCAGTGTAACCTGCAGAGCCTAACATGTCAATTCGGCGGCCCAATACCCCCACTCACTATCTGCGGCCTCGCAACTCTCAAGGTTGAACCGCCGTCCTTGTTTGCAAACCTCACCCCGGATTGCAAACCCGTCGCCACTAGGAGCAGACGGTACAGCGCCCATGACCAGATATTTATTCGGTCTGAAGTCCAGCGGTTGCTGAAGGAAGGCATAATCCAGGCCAGCAATAGTCCCTGGAGAGTACAGGTGGTAGTAGTAAAGACCGGGGAGAAGCAAAGGATGGTCATAGACTATAGCCAGACCATCAACAGGTACACACAGCTAGATGCGTACCCTCTCCCCCGCATATCCAACATGGTAAATCGGATTGCCCAGTATCGGATTGCTCCCCATCCGCCCAGGTGACCGCAAGTACACAGCCTTCGAGGCAGACGGGCGTCTATACCACTTCCTAAGGGTCCCATTTGGTGTCACGAACGGGGTCTCGGTCTTCCAACGGGAGATGGACCGAATGGTTGACCAGCACGGGTTGCAGGCCACGTTCCCGTATCTCGACAACGTAACCATCTGTGGCCACGATCAGCAGGACCACAACGCCAACCTCCAAAAATTCCTCCAGACCGCTAACGCCCTGAACCTCACATACAACGAGGAAAAGTGCGTTTTTAGCACAAACCGGTTGGCCATCCTGGGATACGTAGTGCGCAATGGGATAATAGGCCCTGACCCCGAACGCATGCGCCCCCTTATGGAATTTCCCCTCCCCCACTGCTCCAAAGCCCTGAAACGTTGCCTGGGGTTCTTTTCATATTACGCCCAGTGGGTCCCCCAGTTATGCAGACAAGGCCCACCCGCTAATACAGACCACTACCTTCCCCCTGTCGACAGAGGCTCGCCAGGCCTTCAGCCGCATCAAAGCGGATATCGCAAAGGCCACAATGCGCGCCATCGACGAGTCCCTCCCCTTCCAGGTCGAGAGCGACGCCTCCGACGTAGCTCTAGCGGCCACCCTTAACCAAACGGGCAGACCCGTGGCTTTTTTCTCCCGAACCCTCCACGCCTCAGAAATCCGCCACTCCTCAGTGGAAAAGGAAGCCCAAGCCATAGTGGAAGCTGTGCGACATTGGAGGCATTACCTGGCCGGCAGGAGATTCACTCTCCTCACCGACCAACGGTCGGTAGCCTTCATGTTCGATAATGCACAGCGGGGCAAAATTAAAAATGACAAGATCTTAAGGTGGAGGATCGAGCTCTCCACCTTCAACTACGAGATCTTGTACTGTCCCGGAAAGCTGAACGAGCCGTCCGAAGCCCTATCCCGCGGCACATGTGCCAACACACAAATAGACCGTCTCCAAGCCCTCCACGAGGACCTCTGCCACCCGGGGGTCACTCGGTTCTACCATTTCATAAAGTCCCGCAACCTCCCCTACTCTGTGGAGGAGGTCCGTACAGTCACCAGGAACTGCCACATCTGCGCAGAGTGCAAACCGCACTTTTTCAGGCCGGATAGAGCGCACCTGATCAAGGCTTCCCGCCCCTTTGAACGCCTCAGTCTGGATTTCAAAGGGACCCTCCCCTCCACCGACCGCAACGCATACTTCCTGAACGTGGTGGACGAGTACTCTCGTTTCCCCTTCGCCATCCCCTGCCCCGACATGACAGCGGCCACAGCCATTAAAGCCCTTGGCACCATATTCACACTGTTCGGTTGCCCCGCATATATCCATAGCGACAGGGGGTCCTCCTTCATGAGTGACGAGCTGCGCCAGTTCCTGCTCAGCAAGGGCATAGCCTCGAGCAGGACGACCAGCTACAACCCCCGGGGGAATGGGCAAGTAGAGAGGGAGAACGGCACTGTCTGGAAGACCGTCCTGCTGGCCCTACGGTCCAGGGATCTCCCAGTTTTCCGGTGGCAGGAGGTACTCCCGGATGCTCTCCACTCCATCCAGTCGCTGCTGTGTACCGCCACTAACCAAACGCCTCATGAGCGCCTCCTTGTCTTCCCCAGGAAGTCCTCCTCTGGAACGTCACTGCCGATCTGGCTGGCGGCCCCAGGACCCATCTTGCTCCGGAAACATGTGCGGGCGCACAAATCGGACCCGTTGGTCGAGAGGGTTCACCTTCTCCACGCGAACCCGCAGTACGCCTATGTAGCGTACCCCGACGGCCGACAGGACACGGTCTCCCTGCGGGACCTGGCGCCCGCCGGCAACACACACACCCCCCCAACACCGATCCTCCCCTCCCTACCACCGGCGCACCCCGCGACCACCCCCTTCCCGGGAGGATCGGTGCTCATCCCATGCCCGCCCAGGAGTGAAACAGGAACGAACACCGAAACGCTCCCGGAGACGAAAACGCCTGAACAAGCACCTGCACCACCACCGGGGCTGAGGTGATCGACGAGAAAGACCAGACCGCCCGCTCGACTCGTGGCATCCGCGTGACACCAAGAATGTTGTTGTATTGTAACAAAAAAAATATTTTTCTCTTACTAATATTGTAAATAGTTTCACAAACTTTGTACATAGCCCAGTGTAGGGCTAAAACTGTAGTAACATGTCCAAAATTTTCCTCCCAGGACCGGCCTTGTAAACCCCTACCACCATGCGAACCACCACCCCGCCGGGTTCCTTTTTAACAAGGGTTGAATGTGGTGGTATGTATTAGGGGTCATGTGGGACTGTGAAGCCGTGATGCTATTGGCTGACAGATCCCGGGTCCTGGTTGGCTGCTGACTCCTGGCTCCGCCCTGAAGGCGGAGTATAAGAACCCGAGCTTCTCCCCGCCGCTTCATTCTGTTGCTGAACTGCTGGGGACAAGTCTCGCTTAATAAAGCCTGAATCGACTTCGTCACTTCTCGTCTCTCTTGTAAGTCATTGTGCGCTACAGAGGGTAATGAACGAACCACAGTGACCAGTTTACAGATGTTGTTATTGTTAGTAATAAAACTGAGTTGTACCATCCGCAACCGTGTTGGTTCGTCTATGTAGCAGAGCACCCAACATGACAGGGGCAAGACCCACGCAGACACGAGGAGGATGTGCAAACTCCACACGGACAATGACCCAGGGTCGGGATCGAACCTGGGACCTCGGCACCGAGAGGCAGCAATGCTAACCACTGCGCTACCATGCTGCTCGTCTTGGTAGTACTCTTGCTTCCAGGTTACAATGTTGTGGGTTCAAATCCCAGTGGGTTCAAATCCCACTCCAGGATCTGAATACAAAAATCAAAGCTGACAAGGCAACGTTGGAGGTGCTGTCTTTTGGATGAGATGCTGAACTGTGGCGTCATCTGCCCTCTCAGGTGGATTCCATGATGCTGTTGCAAAGATGGGCACAGTTATCCACGTTGCTCCAGCCAATATTTATCTCTCAGTCAACATTATAAGAACAGATTATCTGCTTGCTATCACATAGCTATCTGTGGGTGTTTGCAGTGCGCAAATAACTGCTGCGTTTCTTGCTTTGCAACAATGACTGCGCATCAAAAGTACTTCATTGATTGTAAAGTGCTTTTGGTGTATCCTGTGGCCATGAAAAGAGCTGTATAACGGCAAACCTTTATTTTTCAATATCGCTGGGGCCACTCTGATGCAATACTCATTCTAACATACGCGCCCAGCAGGGTGGAGCACTCAAAGAGAGTGAATCGCAATCCAACTGAGACTGACAACTCAAACCTTACAATTCAATTTCAACAAGAAGGTCGAACTGAGCACAGCTCCAAAGTTCCACTCTTATTTTTCTGTTCCTTGCCCGGGCATCTGAAATTCTTGCAACACTTCAGAAAGAGCCAGCACCTTCAGGGGTGGAGGATAGACAGCTAGGTCGGCTGTCAATTAACCTGGTGCCTCAGATTTTACAAATACTCATGATATTACGACGTATAAATATTAACAAGGCAATAATGGAAATAGCAGTGACCTTGTTACATCTCATTTAATTTCCTTTTCCTTGAAAAGCAATAACAACCTCTATAATTGCAGATTCATTCAGTTACTGGCGTTAGAAAAACAAAATCACGCTGTCTTGAAATTACATTCTATACACAATCAACAAGATCATTGTGCACAATATTCTCGTGCTTATATAATAATAATCATCATCTTTATTATTGTCACAAGTAGGCTTACATTACACTGCAATGAAATTACTATGAAAAGTAAGGGGCTGGATTAGCACAGTGTGCTAAACAGCTAGCTTGTAATGCAGAACAAGGCCAGCAGCATGTGTTCAATTCCTGTACCAGGCGCCAGAATATGGCGACTAGGGGCTTTTCACAGTAACTTCATTGAAGCCTACTTGTGACAATAAGCTATTAAAATAAAAATTCAAGATAGATGCTTTAATTATGTTTTGGACATATCATATTCACAATCTGTATGGTTGACATACATCTTTCCACATAAATTCACTCTTAAAAGTTAGTAAGAGTGAGCAACTGTTTATTGAACCTGGGGGTCAAAATCAGCCTTCATTTTTCCCCCACACTTTTCTCCCCTCTCCTCCAAATGATTTCAGTGCTGTTCCAATTCCAGCTCACATTAGACAGTGTACAGTTTGTGTATTCGTGTAGTTTGTACTTTTGAATCTCAGATCACTCAGGTATGGATAAAGTAAACGTGGAGCGGATGTTTCCTCTTGTGAGGCATTGTAGAATGAGCAGTCATATTCTGAGGATACGAGGTAGCAAATTTAAAACAGGCTTGAGAAGAAACTACTTTTTCCAAAGGATTGTGAATCTGTGAACTCACTACCCAACGAATGCGGTGGATGGTGGGACAGTGAGTAAATTTAAGGAGGAGTTAGACATTTTTAATTGGTAATTGGTTAAAAAAATCTTTATTATTGTCACAAGTAGGCTTACATTAACATTGCAAAGAAATTACTGTGAAAAGCCCCTAGTCGTCACATTCCACAAGCCTGTTCGGGTACACTGAGGGAGAATTCAGAATGTCTAATTCACCCAACGGCATGTCTTTTGGGACTTGTGGGAGAATACCGGAGCACCCAGAGGAAACCCACGCAGACACGGAGAGAACGTGCAGACTCCGCACAGACAGTGACCCAAGCCAGAATCGAACTTTGGACCCTGACGCTGTGAAGCAACAGTGCAAACCACTGTGCTACCGTGCCACTGAAGGGTTATGGGAAATGGGCAGGACGGTGTTGTTAAGGCCAGGATGAGATCAGCCATGATTGAATGACAGAGCAGACTCGATGGGCCAAATGGCCTAATTCTGCTCATATATGTTATGAACTTATCAACTCTTCCTGTGTGATCTCAGACTGTGCGACCAGAGTTTTTTTCTTCCTCACCCACCAGTCACTTCAATGGGAAGAAAATGACAACCCCGCAGGTGAAAGAAAGGAAATTCCGGCGTGAGGTTCAAACATAAGGGCTGGGATTCTCCGCCGGCGTGATTCTCCGTTATGCCGGCACCTGGGGGTTTCCCGATGGCGTGGGGCTGCCCCACAATGGGAAACCCGTTGACTGGCTGGCGTAACGGAGAATCCCGCCGGTCAGTCAGGGCAGAAATGTGGCGGGGCGGAAGATCCCGCCCAAGAACATGAAAAATAGGAGCAGGAGCAGACTATAGGAAGGATGTGATTGCACTCGTAAGAGTGCAGAGGAGATTCCGATTATTGTGGTCAATGAAGGTTGCTCGGAGAAAAAATACTTGTTTACTCCACGTGGCCAATGTAATAATCGCACCAAGGCCAGTCTTAAGACACCATAACCTTTTATTTATTTAACGGAAAAGGTGACAGTGTCCCAAGTCCAAGCCTGGGGACCTACAAAATACTGGCCCGGGTTGAAGCAGTGGATTTTCAACCCCCCCCCCATGCTTGTTTCCCATTGGACAAGCTCTGGTTTGGAAGTCCATACTTCACCAAGCCCACAGGGAGATGTGTTGTTGGTCCTTCGTGGCCACCATAACACAAACATATCAAGGAATGATGTTGAAATGACAATGAGAGAGGCTGAAAACAAGTTGATCTTTGAGTCAACATTTACCAAGGCTCATCATTACAAAATAGAAAATAACAAGCAAACTGAGTGGGTAGCATTTTTCCAGCCCATGTGGGGGTTAGAGCTTCTGAGAATGTTGCTGGGCAACTACATCAGAATGGCTTCCGGCACTGATCAACCACCCAGTAGGGTGGCCCAGGTATAGGAATAGACAGCCAACTCCAAGGGGACTGACAGGCAATGAAGCCAATAGGGGAGGCATGATAGTACAGTGGTTAGCACTATTGCTTCACAGCGCCAGGGTCTCAGCTTCGATTCCCGCTTGGGTCACTGTCTGTGCGAAGCCTGCACATTCTCCCCGTGTCTTCGTGGGTTTCCTCCAGGTGCTCGGGTTTCCTCCCACAAGTCCCGAAAGATGTGCTTGTTAGGTGAATTGGACATTCTGAATTCTCCCTCAGTGTACCCAGACAGGTGCTGGAATGTGGCGACCAGGGGATTTTCACAGTAACTTCATTGCAGTGTTAATGTATGCCTACTTATGACAATAATAAAGATTATTATTATTATTAAGACCAAATCAAGAGACATTTTCCTGCACTGCAGATTTCCTGGTGTTCATAGAATTTACAGTGCAGAAGGAAGCCATTCGGCCCATCGAGTCTGCACCGGCTCTTGGAAAGAGCACCCTACCCAAGGTCAACACCTCCACCCTATCCCCATAACCCAGTAACCCCACCCAACACTAAGGGCAATTTTGGACACTATGGGCAATTTATCATGGCCAATCCACCTAACCTGCACATCTTTGGACTGTGGGAGGAAACCGGAGCACCCGGAGGAAACCCACGCACCCACGGGGAGGATGTGCAGACTCCGCACAGACAGTGACCCAAGCCGGAATCAAACCTGGGACCTTGGAGCTGTGAAGCAATTGTGCTATCCACAATGCTACCGTGCTGCCCGTGTTAGATGCGTCCCTCACTGAGTCAAGAGATCATTTAAAAATGGCACACCGATCTCTTCCTGCACTGATGACCATTTTGCCGAAGTGCAGGAAATGTGACTGAGTGCGGCCTCGGCGCGGCGGAAATGCCGTTCGATAGTGGCGGGCAGGACTCCGCTAATCCCACCCAGAACGGTACTGGGTTTTTTTTGGTTAGACCGTGCCCCTAGAGTGGGCCTTGTGGCCTCCTCCATCGGTGCTTATATTTATGAGAACCGCCAGATCAGCTCCAGACCTGCTCAAATTCATCAATGCCGCAGAGAACAGTGATAGTACTATGGGACCCTCAATAAGCACAAAGTGATTTAAAAAAGATTACGTTTCATTCTTTTTTCAACTTAATTTCCCTCTTGGGCGGCACAGTGGTGCAGAGGTTAGTACTGCTGCCTCACGTTGCCGAGACCTGGGTTCGATCCCAGCCCCGGGTCACTGTCTGTGTGGAGTTTGCACATTCTCCCCGTGTCTGCATGGGTTTCACCCCCACAATCCAAAAATGCGCAGGGTAGGTGGATTAGCCACGCTAAATTGCCCCTTAATTGGAAAAGAAGAATTGGGTACTCTAAATTTATTTTTAAAAATCTTAATTTCCCTCTCTTTGAAAAATTATTGTGTCACCCCTTTTCCTAACATTTCTACTGCAACCCAGTTTTGCCTCAGGAGAGTAGCCAGGCACACATCTCATTTAACTAAGCGAACTGTGCTACAGGTTGGCAGAGCCACAGCTTATACAAACCCTTATACTGTTGAATTATAACCAGTTAATGTGCAAATCAGGAGAGCAGATTACTGTTAAGCTTTCTGTTGGTTGTACTCAAGGGCCATCTTACTTCGGCTTGCAGATTATCAGGAAGCAATTGAGAAGAATTCCAATTCACAACATGAGATCTCCCATCCCAGTTTCCACAAATAGGTTGGAATCTTGGAATGATGCAGCACAGAAGGAGGCCATTCAGCCCATTGTGACATTACTGGCTATTTATAAGCTATTCTAATAGTCCCACTCCCTTGCGCTTCTCCCATAGTCCTACAATTATTTTCTTCTCAAGTATATATCCAATTCCCTTTCGAAAGTCACTCTTGGAACTGCTTCCACTGCCCTTTCAGGTTGTGCAGTTCAGATTATAACAGCCTAGTGTATAAAAACATTCTCCTCCTCTGTCCTCTGGTCCTATTGCCGATTATTGAGATTTGGTTGTATATTAGCAGTGCCCAGAGTACTGTGGATTTGGGTATTGTATTGCCGAGTTTGCCATGGAGGGCTCATTTGATTCTGAGCTTCGATGTCTTAGCACTCCCCAAAGAAATACAATTATTAGTTGGTAATAAGACAATTCATGGCCTCCAATAACACCAATTAATACCTGATGGTTTCTGTGGCGAGGATAGCAGCAGTTTTTGTTTGCTATTTGCATGATAAATATGCTTCTCTATTCACCGCACAATATGTGACTCCCCTTGGAGCCAATCATAATGGGTTATCTTTAAGTGTTTATCCTCATAGTCATTCATCTGCTGATAGGAATTTGCTGGAGTCTTTACACTCCAGTCTATCATTAAAATAAAGAGTCCACGTGGACACAACGCAGTGCTGTTCCTTGCACAATATATTATTTATCTTTATTAGCTGAAATGCTTTTAAATGTTCAGCTATTTTTAAAGTCGCATTTCATATTTAGAGTGTAGCCTCGTGTTGCATTTGTTTTATGTGGAAGGAGGTGCAAGGTAATGGTTGAAGCGGTCTTCACATTATGGCTTGGATTCAAAACCAGCTGACCAACAAACCACCGACCATTGAAGTTTTGCAAATCAGCATTCCAGCTACTAATTACTAGCGACATTTGCTCGAGCCCAGTAACAATCTGCCCAACAAATTTGCTTGTTCAGAATTAAGAATTTTTATTATCTCTGCTTATCAGCTTTGTCTGTTTTTAAAAATCATTTCTTTTTAGTTTTGGAGCAGAATTTTTGTCATATTTATGAAATGAATTTGGCATACCTGATGGTTAAAAAAACTGTTTCACAGTCGCAACACAATCTACTCACAGGGGGGGCGGGATTCTTCGAGCTCCCCACCGAACCAGACAATCGCCGGGGGGGTGGCGTGAATCCCGCCCCCGCCGGCTGCCGAATTCTCACGCGCCATGGTTTTGGCTGGGGTGGGAGTCGCGGCGTGCCGGTTGGTGGGCGCTGGCAGCGCCCCTCCTCCCCCCCCCCCCCCCCCCCCGGCAATTCTCCGGCCCACGATGGGCCGAGCGGCCGCCCGTTTTAGGCCGGTCCCGCCGGCGTAAATTAGACCTGGTACTACCGGCGGGACCTGGTTCTGCGGACAGCCTCCGGGGGTCCTCGGGGGGGGGGGGGGGCGGCGCGGGGGGATATGGCCCGGGAGGTGCCCCCACGGTGGCTTGGCCCGCGATCAGGGCCCACCAATCCGTGGGCGTGCCTGTGCCGTGGGGGCACGCTTTCCGTCCGCACCGGCTGCTGTGGACCTGCGCCATGACCGGTGCGGAAGCGAACCCCCCTGCGCATGTGCTGGGATGACGCCAGCACACACTGGCACTCCCGCGCATGCGGCAACTCGCACCGGCCGGCGGAGGCCCTTCAGCACCGTTTGGCGCGGCGCCAGGCCCCTTCTGCACCAGTTGGCACGGCACCAACCCCGCCGCCGCTGGCCGAGCCGTGAAGGTGCGGAGGATTACGCACCTTATGGGCGGCCCGACGCCGGAGTGGTTCACGCCACTCCTCGGCGCCGGGACCGCCCGCCCCGCCGGGTAGGGGAGAATCCCGCCCAGGATCTTTTCCCAGCTAGGATCAGTTTTATGGCACCAATTCTGCTGATCACAATCTTCTATCTATAAGACTCTATCACTGAGCACATACAGCTCGTTATCATTGTTGTCATTCTGGCTATTCAGTCCTCTCATCTGATAACATGGTTCACTAACGTCCTTGAGGGAAGGAAATCTGCCTCCCTTACCTGCTCAGGCCTACATATGACTCCAGACCCACAGCAATCTGAAATGGCCTAACAAGCCACTCATCTGTGTTCACCGCGACAGAGGAAACAAGAAGGAATGAAACTGGACAGGCCACCCAATATCAACCTAGGCACCGGAAACAACAATGGCAAAATGTTGACTCTGCAACGTCCTCCTTATTAACATCGGGGTGCTTGAGCCAAAATTGGAAGAGCTGTCTCACAGATATGTCAAGCAACAGCCTGACGTAGTCTACTCATGGAATCAGACCTTACAAATATTGTCCCAGACACTACCATCACTATTTCTGGGTATGTCCTGTCCCACCAGCAAGACAACTCCAACAGAGGTGGTGGCAGTTATCCAGTTGGAAGGGAGTCCTCAGCATCAACTCTGGACATCATGAAATCTCATGGCACCTGGTCAAACAAGGGCAAAGAAACCTGCTGATTATCACGTACCGTCCCTCCTCAGCTGATGAATCAATACTCCATGTTGAACACAAGTAGGAAGAAGCACTGAATGTGGCAAAGGCTCAGAATATACTCTCAGTGGAGAACTTCAATATCCATCACCAAGAGTGGCTCGATAATACCACCATAGACCGAGCTGGTCAGGTCCTAAAGGACATAGCTGCTAGACTGGGGCTACAACAGGTGGTTAGGGAATCAACATGAGGAAAAGACAAATGAGGTCCTGAAAGTAGACTTCAGGGTGCTCGGAAGGAGATGAAAAACAGAGCCTCTGAAGCAATCACCTCGGGATTACTCCCAGTCCCACGTGCGATTGATTATAGAAACAGGAGAACTGAACGATTAAACATGTGGCTGGAAAACTGGTATAGGAGGCATTGGGGAAGGATCTGGGAAAGGTGGGACTTGAACAATCTGGATGGTCTGCAGCTGAACAGGACTGGGATGAAAATCCTCACAGAGAGATTTACTATTGCTGTTGGAAGGAGTTAAAACTAGAGTCCAAAGATGTGCATGTTAGGCGGATTGACCATGCATCAATTGTCTCTTAGTGTCCAAAAATGTGCAGGTTTGGTGGGATCATGGGGTTGCGGGGATGGGCCCCGGGTCACTGTCTGTGTGGAGTTTGCACATTCTCCCCATGTCTGCATGGTTCTCACCCCCACAATCCAAAGATGTGCAGGTTAGCCTGGATTGGCCACACTAAATTGCCCCTTAATTGGAAAAAACAAATTGGGTATTTTTAATTTATATTAAAAAAAGAAGGGAAAACGGTCAGATCAGTGGGAGGAATTCAAAGACATAATTCTATGGGAACAGTGTAGACATGTCCACACAAAGACATGCTAAATCTAGAGCCCCCTGGTGATCCAGAATCATACAAGGTAAGATAAAGCAGATGAAGAAAGCTTATGACAGTCACAGAAGACTTAATATTATAGAAAGCCGAGAGGATAATATAAAGTAACGAAGTGAAGTAAAAATGGAAATTAGGAATGCAAAGAGAGGATATGAAAAAAATATTGGCAGGTAAAATCAAAGAAAACCCTAAGCTGTTTATCAATACATTAAGAGCAAGAGAATAACTAAGGAAAAGTTGGGGCCTATCACAAATGTACACGGTAACTTGCGGGTTGAGGCCGAAGGTTTGGCCAGTGTTCTGAATGAGTACTTTGCCTCTGTCTTCACGAAGGAGAAGGATGATTCAGACATTCTAGTTAAACAGGAGGAGTGTGAAATATTGGATACGATAAGCAGAGTGAGAGAGGAAGTACTGGAGGAACTGACATCTTTGTAAGTAGATAAATCACCAGGGCCAGATGGATTGTATCCCAGGCTGTTGAAGGAAGCCAAGAAGGAAATAATGGATGCTTTGAGGATGATTTTCCAAACCTCACTAGATACAGGCGAGGCCCCAGAGGATTTAAAAAGGGTGCAAGGCATAGGCCAGAAAACTATAGGCTGGTCAGTCTGACTTCAGCGATGACTAAATTATTGGAAGCGATCCTGAGATACAGAATGAACTGTCACTTAGAAAGGCATGGATTGATCAGGGGTACTCATCGTGGTTGTGTCAGGGGAAGATTGTGTCTTATTAATTAATAGTATTTTCTGTTGAAGTAACAAAGCGAACCGCTGAAGGTAGTGCAGTGGATGTTGTCTGCATGGACTTTAGTAAGACATTTGACAAGATCCCACATGACAGACTGATCAGTAAAGTGAGATCCTTTGGGATACTGGGGAAGGTGGCAAGTTGGATCCAAAATTGGTTCAGTGACAGGAAGCAAAGGTTTATGGATATTATTGTGAATGGAAAATGATTTCCAGTGGTGATTCACAGGGCTTACTCTTGGGGCCCTTACAGTTTGCTGTATATATTAATGATCTTGGCTTAAGAGTGTGAGGCATGATTGGGAAATTTGCAGATGGCACAAAAATTAGCCATGCATAAGAACATAAGAACTAGGAGCAGGAGTAGGCCATCTGGCCCCTCGAACCTGCTCCGCCATTTAATGAGATCATGGCTGATCTTTGTGGACTCAGCTCCACTCTCCGGCCCGTACACCATATCCCCGAATCCCTTTATTCTTTAGAAAGGTATCTATCTTTTTCTTAAAAACGTTTAAAGAAGGAGCATCAACTGCTTCACTGGGCAAGGAATTCCAGAGACAACCCTTTGGGTGAAGAAGTTCCTCCTGCACTCCGTCCTAAATCTACTTCCCCTTATCTTGAGGCTATGCCCCCTATGCAGTTGATAGTGAAGAGGATAGCTATTGACTCCAGAATTATATCAAGGGTTTGGCTGAGTGGGCAGTGTCAGGTGGATGTACCTTTAAGAAATGTGTGTTTATCAAATAGCTGCAGTGTTGTCAGTGTGTGGGTGGAGCTGGGCTGTCTGTGTGTCTTTTACTTTAGTTTTTGAGCTGGCAGCTGCAGTGTGTTTTTGGTTTTGTTTTCAGAGTTGGATAGCTGCAGGCAAAACAAGAAGATGTTATGATCTCTCTCTGCAATCTAAAGATCACTTGATGATTTCAA
This sequence comes from Scyliorhinus torazame, assembly GCF_047496885.1. Lineage (NCBI taxonomy): Eukaryota > Metazoa > Chordata > Chondrichthyes > Carcharhiniformes > Scyliorhinidae > Scyliorhinus > Scyliorhinus torazame. The sequence goes on along the minus strand of NC_092709.1, from coordinate 292,993,363 downwards.
AGTAATACCTGTTTCTGTAGAGAATTTAAAACTGCTGTCTTTATTTTTAAAAGGGTTTAACTTGTGGATGTTGTTTGGAAAGTAATCAAGGGTTATCTATAGGGTACTGTATCTTTTGGGTGGTGGTCAGGATTGGTAGTTGATAGACTGTTTACTGTACGTTTATAAAATGTTAATTAGATTCATAGAATAAACATTGTTTTGTTTCAAACATACTTTAACTCTCTGTTGCACCACACCTGTAAAGTGGGCCCTTGTGCTCCCTATAACCAAAATCTATTTAAAGTTGTGGGTCAGGTGAACTCCATGATATACTTTGGGGTTCTCTAAAGCCTGGCCATAATAGCAGAGAAGTGGCAAATGAAACTTAATCTGGAAAATTGTGCGGTCATGCATTTAGGGAGGGCAAACAACTCGAGAGAATGCTCAACAAGAGGGAAGATATTGAGAGGGATTGAGGAAGTGGGGGACTTTGGAGTGCATGTCAAACAGGTCCTTGAAGGTGGCAGGACAGATGGACAAGGTGGTCAAGAAAGCATATTCCTTTATTGGGTGAGGTAATGAATACAAAAGCATGGATGTAATGAGGGAACTGTATAAAACACTGTTTAGATCACAGCTTGAATTGTATATACACAGCAATCACCACATTACAGGAAGGGCATAATTGCTCTGGAGAGAGTGCAGAGGAGATTTACAAGAATGCTGCCAGGGCTTGAAAATTGCTATGAGGAGAGGCGATGCTTGTTTTCCTTAGATCAGAGGAGGCTAAGGGGTGACGCAATCGATGTGTACAAAATTATGAGGGGCCTAGACAGGTTAGACAGGAAAGATTTGTTTCCCCTAGCTGAGGGGTCAATTTAAGGTGATTGGTCAAAGGATTAGAGAGGACATGAGGAAAAACATTTTCAACCAGAGGGTTGTGCGCATCTGGAATTCACTGGCCGAATTGGTGGTTGAAGCTAAAAAGCTCAACTCGTTTAAAAAGTACCTGGAACTGATCTGAAGTGCCGTAATCTGTCCAGCTACGGACCGGAGCTGGAAAGTGGAATTAAAATGAGCGCCTAGTTTCTTTTTTTTCTCTTTTGGCCTGTGTAGACATGATGGGCTGAATGGCCTCTCTCTGCACTGTAACTTTTCTGTGGCTCAGAGAATGAGGAGAAAAGTTCATCTGGTTACCTCTCACATGAAGCATAGTGCATGACACAAATTAGAGGAAAGGATTTAACTTGCCGTAAAAGGCATCTTTAATGAAGATAATGAGTGATCAGGATTATTTGTAGACACCTGTGTTTTGCTTTGAGCCAATATATGTATGATTGGCACAGCCACAAGGGCTGATGAAATCTCAATGGCTAACCCATCGATTATCTTGCAAAGCCTGACACAGTTGTGCCCAATAAATGTGTTCTATTTGCTCATTTCCATTCACAGTGTCAAGTCCAGGCAAGCTGGTTGCAGAGGTCAGGTTGCTGTGAGTAATGAAGTCTGACGGAGTGGACTGTGGAGGGGTAGAGGATGGAGGTGATGCTAATAGGCCCAAAAGCATTTAAAAGACTGCCTGGACATGCAGGGTGCACAAGAGCAAGAAAACCAAATTTGCACGTTTGAGACATCAGCTTGCGCAGTTTTACAAGAATGTAATTTTCAGAACTCAAGGGAGGGAAAATACAAGTTTAAATTATCAGGCATCTACTCGTAAATATAGACAGGAGCTTTTGTACATAAAAGAAATATTAATTTTGAGAACAGGAGCAAAATTCTCCATAAGCGGCGCGATGTCCGCCGACCGGCGCCAAAAACGGCGCAAATCAGTCCGGCATCGCGCCGCCCCAAAGGTGCAGAATCCTCCACCCCATGACCAGTCAAGTCCTAACCTTGAGGGGCTAGGCCAGCCCCAGACTGATTTCCGCCCCGCCAGCTGGCGGAAGTGCCCCGCCAGCTGGCGGAAGTGCCCCGCCAGCTGGCGCGGAAATGACATTGCCAGGCGGCGCATGCGCAGGAGCGTTAGCGGCCGCTCACGGCATCCCCGCGCATGCACTGTAGAGGGAGTCTCTTCTGCCTCCGCCATGGTGGAGACCGTGGCGAAGGCGGAAGGAAAAGAGTGCCCCCACGGCACAGGCCCGCCCGCGGATCGGTGGGCCCCGATCACGGGCCAGGCCACCATGGGGGCACCCCCCAGGGCCAGATCGCCCCGCGCCCCCCCCCAAGACCCCGGAGCCCGCCCGCGCCGCCTTGTCCCGCCGGTAAGAGAGGTGGTTTAATCCACGCCGGCGGGACAGGCATCCTAGCAGCGGGACTTCGGCCCATTCGGGCTGGAGAATCGCGGGGGGGGTGCCGCCAACCAGCGCGGCGCGATTCCCGCTTCCGCCGAATCTCCGGTGCCGGAGAATTCGGCAACTGGCGGGGGCGGGATTCACGCCAGCCCCAGGCGATTCTCCGACCCGGCGGGGGGGTCGGAGAATCTCGCCCAGGATTAGGAAGAGAAGATAAACTCTATCTAAATCATGCCTGCCCTAGCTGCGTGCAGGCACAACTAAATCAGGTTGATCTAAATTTAAAACATGTTAATATATACAGAGCTGAACATGGAGGCAATAAAAAAAGTGCTGTCTTGAATCTGTCCTTCATGAGATTTTGTTCCTCTGGGGAAATCTGTATGGATAGAATTTTGTGCAGCTTTAAGACCTTTTCTGCATCGTTTTGTCTTCTTGTTACCTTCTCCATTGTGAAGAGTGCCACATGAGTTGGAGAAACACAGGCGGGATCCAGCCGCCTGTTTTGAAGGGAGGAAATATAATTAATTGCGACTCCTTAAATCACGAGCCTTCATATATTTTCCTTCATTGATTTCTAAAGTGACCTGTTGGTTAATTACAACAGTTCTCAAGATTTATAAATTAAAGCACTCGCTCTTGTTCTATTTCGGATTGATTTTTTTTGCAGCCCAATTCATTTAAAATACTCATTGTTTGTTTTAGCTTGCATTCGGAATGGAAGAAGAACTGATGCACTTAAATTTTATGGAGCAGGCTAGCTATAACACTGTGTTAGTAGTCCAAACCCTGCATAATGCAAATACTGACTCATTCTATCTCATTTTTTAGAAAATGGCAGGAAGGAGTGTTTCTTTGAAGTCCCACTATCTAAAGCAATTGCCTCAGGGAGCTCAAGGTTACTCATGACAGGATATAAGATGTATGCGTAGTACCAGAAAATTGAGATTAGACAGGTCGAAGTTAACCGTACGTTATTTATGTTGTTTTGCACTTCTAGGTTGGTGTCCTATCATACATTAGTTAGTCATGATGCCTTTAAGCGGGTTAGCATCTCTTGCATTGGAAATATTAGGCTTAAGGTTGGGAGAGGAGTGGTGGTGTTGGGTGGGGACTGTTCAACAGTAGCACACCCAGGCTTGTTGACCCTGTAACGTCTTCCTAACTAACATCTGAGGGCTTGTGCCAAGATTGGGAGAGCTAGTCAAGCAAGAGCCTGATATAGTCACAATCATAAAATGATACTTTATAATCAGTCTTTCAGACACCAGCATCACCATCCCTGAGTATCTCCTGTCTTACTGACAGGACAGACCCACCAGAGGTGGTAGCACAGTTTTTAAAGTCAGAAGGGAGTTGTCCTGGTAGTCCTCACCATCGACTTTGGTCACTCTGCGGTCTCATTTGTATCGGGTCAAACATGGACAAGGAAACTTCTTGCTGGTTACCATCTACTTTCAGGCCTTCAGTCATTTCTTGATATCAGATGGAGCAAATCAAATTAAACATCTCTGGAGGAGGCCAAGATGGATCACCAACTTGACACTTCTGATTAAAGGAGGCTGCAAGTACTTGAACCTGAGGTGAGATTCTCCGACCCCCCGCCGGGTCGGAGAATCGCCGGGGGCTGGCGTGAATCCCACCCCTGCCGGTTGCCGAATTCTCCGGCACCGGATATTCGGCGGGGGCGGGAATCGCGTTGCGCCTGTTGGCCCCCCCCCCCCCCCCCCCCCCCCGCGATTCTCCGGCCCAGATGGGCCGAAGTCCCGCCGCTAAAATGCCTGTCCCGCCGGCGTGGATCAAACCACCTCTCTTACCGGCGGGACAAGGCGGCGCGGGCGGGCTATGGGGTCCTGGGGGCGGGTGGGGGGGGCGCGGGGCGATCTGGCCCCGGGGATGCCCCCCACGGTGGCCTGGCCCGCGATCGGGGCCCACCGATCCGCGGGCGGGCCTGTGCCGTGGGGGCACTCTTTCCCTTCCGCCTTCGCCACGGTCTCCACCATGGCGGAGGCGGAAGAGACTCCCTCCACTGCGCATGCGCGGGAATGCCATCAGCGGCCGCTGACGCTCCCGCGCATGCGCCGCCCGGAGATGTCATTTCCGCGCCAGCTGGCGGGGCACCAAAGGCCTTTTCCTCCAGCTGGCGGGGAGGAAATTCGTCCGGTGCCGGCCTAGCCCCTTAAGGTTGGGGCTCAGCCCCCCAAGATGCGGAGCATTCTGCACCGTTGGGGCGGCGCGATGCCCGACTGATTTGTGCGGTTTTGGGCGCCAGTCGGTGGACATCGCGCCGATTAGGGAGAATTTCGCCCCTTGTCTTTTGCACTGATGTGCTCGTACCTCCCATCATTGAGAATGGCATTATTTGTGGAGTCTCCTCCTGCAGTTGGTTGATTAATTGTCTACCGCCATTCATAACTAGATGTGGCAGGACAACAGAGCTTGGATCTGTTCCATTGGTTGTGGGATTACTTAGCTCTGACCATCGCATTCTGCTTCCATTGTTTGTTATGCGAGTAGTCCTGTGTGGCATGTTCATCAGATTGATTCCTCATTTTTAGGTATGCCTGGTGCTGCTCCTGGCATGCCCTCCTGCAAACTTCATTGAACCTGGGTTGATCACCCGGATTGATGATAATGGTAGGGTGGGGGATATCCGAACCATGAGGTTACAGTTTGTGGTTCAGTATAGTTCTGCTGCTGATGGCTCACAGTGCCTCTTAGAAGTCCAGATTTGAAATGCAATATCTGTTCGAAATCTATCCCATTTAACATGGTGATAGTGCCAGGCAACGTGATGGAGAGCATCCTCAATATCAGGGTGTAAATGGCCTGAAATGCCAACATGATCTGTCAAAAGATTGCCAAAAGATTATTCGTGTTCCTTGACCTGCTTACAAAAGGAGCAATAGCAGTACATTTTATTTGTTGTTAGAAGCTAACCTGTCCAGGTTTCCTTGTCCAAGGCAAGAGCCAGTCACCCCATGATGAAACCCTGGCAAGTTCATGAAGGGATCTTCCCTAGCAGCAGAAATCTCAGTATGGTCTGAGGCAGGCGCATCCCAATATTCACTCTTAGAAGTGCTACTGTTGAAAATATTTTTATCAAAAATAAATCCCATTGTCAATTGTCTTGACCATCCAAAAAATGGTTGTTTGGTAGTACCGAACTTGACTATTGCTGAAAGAAGGCATTTTGTCAAAGCTTTTCATCTTGAACTCATCAGGTCAATCTCAAGAATACCAATATCAGGGGCAACAACAATGTTATGCTATATGTGAAGAGAGTTGCTGAGAGGCAACGCCTCTACCAACCAATCAGCACTCTCTTCTCATCCAGCCTAAATTGATTCCCGTGACATTAGCATTCTTATGATTGTCCTGATGAGTGCAATATGAAAAGCTTTGACAAAATGTATTTATTCAGCCATCCAAAAATGTTAGATTGTTAATTTCATTGAAGCTCTCTCATTTTGGGCATACATACCACTTAGCCATGATTAGGCGAACAATTAAGTGTATCCCAAAGCAGCTCTATTTATTCCTATGGGAACAATGATTCCAACCTCACCTGAGCTTCAAATTGGAGTGGCTTGGTCCCAGTTTGGTGATTATCAGAAATGAAAGGTAATAAATATGTTAAGTTTTGTTTGGAAAATAAGAGTCTCTGATATTACTTACATGCTTTGAGCAGGCATTGATGTAATTTGAAGAAAAATGACTCTCACTAGGTTTCCCCTTGAAGCAGCTTGAAAACAAATCCAGTGATAGTTTTTTTCAGGTTCCTGTGTTCCTGGATTGACGAGCAGCGTCGCTGCTATCATTTACTTTCATAAAAGTGAACAGAGCTATCCCAGCATACAGGCAAGATGCCTCTGTCATCTCTAATATCGGAGAGATTTTGGATTTGAGTGGAGAATTGAAGTGATAAGACTCAATGGGAGAGAAAGTATGGGACCAAATCAAAGGTGCCTCCTACCAGGCGGGAGATGGATTCTTCATATGTTATTTAAAATGTTGTAAATAGTGAAATACTTTGTACTGAAGGTACTCCCTTTCTGTTTTCCCTCTTTAAACAAGCTGCTGTTATCTGGTATTTCGGAGTAGATTTACTGACATTCTGAATGTCCCTATGCATTTTAACAGCACAGTAATAAAAAGGCACGAATACGCCATCTTTTTCTTGGAAGCTTTTAAAAAAAATTTCTGCCCTTAACAAGGGAAAGGGGTTGAGATGTTTTTCTCTGTACAGAATTCAACATCAACTAGTCTCACATTGATATTTTCCAAGGGTAAAATCAAAGCCAAAGCTTTCTCCTCTTCCCAATAAAGGTACCGAATATCGTTTGGAGTTAAATAGGATCCCAGCATGTCAGGTAGGAAAATAAGGTGTTCCACCTCCTCCTTATACCATCTACCTCCAGTTCCACTGTCACCTACTCAGTAGGCATTGTATTGATGGAAACACTATGGCCTGTATTTTCACTACCAAAATGGCAGACATGCCTGGAATCTCACCCTCAAACATGGCACTCACTATTTTGCAGGGGTGGGAATGGGCTCGGGTTAGGGTTTGCAGATAGTCAGCTCATGGAGGCAGCTGCCTCCACTCAAGTCAGATTTTGGTCCCACAAGTGTGGGACTTGCAGAGCAGGGTTCGTATTGCCTCTGCACCCAAATGCGAGGAGGAACTTTGTGCATGAGAAGGGTGCTGTGCACTACGTGAGAAGGAAGATATAAGATGGGCAGGGCACACTCACACAGAGTCCGTAGGTGCCAGTCAACATGAGCAGATTGAGGCCAGAGGGAGGGCACAAGGTCAGGAGGAAGAGGAGTGCAGGAAGGAGGAGAAGAGACAGGACAACAAGGTACAACCTTATGGGAAGTGTGTACAGATCTAGGCCATCATACCTCAATAATGGAGAACCAGTGCTGAAGAAAACTGAGGTTAGGCCGTGAGGTTGTGACGGGAAAATGTTGCATGGTCCAGCAACAAATACACTACATCGACCCTATCCACTCCCAGTGGCTTTAAAGGTAACCATCATTCTCAAATATTTATGATGTGGAGATGCCGGCGTTGGGCTGGGGTGAGCACAGTAAGAAGTCTTACAACACCAGGTTAAAGTCCAACAGGTTTGTTTCAAATCACTAGCCTTCGGAGCACTGCTCCTTCCTCAAGTGAATGAAGAAGTAGGTTTCAAAAACATATATATAGTCAAAGTCAAAGATGCAGCACAATGCTTTGAATGTGAGCATTTGCAGGTAATTAAGTCTTTACAGATCCAGAGAGAGGGGTAATTTCAGGTTAAAGAGCTGTGAATTGTCTCAAGACAGGACAGTTGGTAGGATTTCGCAAGCACAGGCCAGATGGTGGGGGATGACTGTAATGCAACATGAATCCAAGGTCCCATTTGAGGCCGTGCTCATGTGTGCGGAACTTGGCGTCGCGACAACTGATGAACAGACATCGCGCGACAATCGCCAGGCAGGAATTTACCCTTCTAGTCGGGGAACACTTCAGCAGTCAAGGGCATTCAGCCTCTAATCTCCAAGGTGGCCTTCAGGACGCGCGACAATGCAGAATCGCCAAGCAGAAATTTATAGCCAAGTTCCGCACACATGAGTATGGCCTCAACCAGGACCTTGGATTCATGTCGCATTACATTCACCCCCCACCATCTGGCCTGGGCTTGCGAAATCCTACCAACTGTCCTGGCTTGAGACAATTCACACCTCTTTAACCTGGGATTACCCCTCTCTCTGGATCTGTAAAGACTTAATTACCTGCAAATGCTCGCATTCAAAGCATTGTGTTGCATCTTTGACTTTGTCTATATATATGTTTCTGGAACTCACCTCTTCATTCATCTGAGGAAGGAGCAGCGCTCCGAAAGCTAGTGATTTGAAACAAACCTGTTGGACTGTAACCTGGTGTTGTAAGACTTCTTACTGTGCTCAAATATTTATGGCTTTGGCTCTTTCCAGGCCACAGGAGGAGACCAGTCCGGTATATTCCAGTCAGCAGCACACTACTGCACTGGAGGATAACTAATGCGTTGTTTGCTTGTGTGGGGGAATCACATTAATTTCCCTGGAAGTATAGCATCTCAGATGCAGAGAACCACGGCCTTTACCCAGTTAGAAGGCTTATCTCAGGCGCAGGGTGTTATTGATTTGCACCCATGGTGTCATTAAGGTTCCTACTCGGCATTTTGACACATTTTTCAACCCAAGGTCCTTCTGCTCACTCAATGTTCAGACATTTGTGACCACAACAAAGTTTTCCTTCAGGCAAGTGCAAGGCTCCCTGGCACTAAGGAGTTCCCAAATCCCTCAGCAATTTCAGCTACCATCACTGAACCGCGATTGGCTTCCAAGGGACCAAGGTTACCACTTAAGAACTTAAACAATGGCACCTTTAGGGTACCACAAAGGAAGGTGGAGAGCAACTACAACTGCAGACAGCTCATCATCAGGAGCACCTCTGAGCAGGCCAAGGGCACTTTAAAGAAGTGCTTCAGGTGCCCCAGTCTCAAAATTAGTAGTGATATGCTGCATGTTGCACAACATCACGTAGCAGTGCCATGTGCAGAGCTCAGCCTCTGAGGAGGAGAAGAATGAGGAAGATAATGATGAGGAAGAAATCACTGTCTATTCCGATAATTCTCAAATGAAGGAGGATGAGGAGGCAGCCAACGACAGAGCAACTGAGAGGCATGGCCATGTAGCCAGGCTCTGAGCAAGAGGGGATCAATGTAAGAAAGGTCCTTGAGCAAAAAATCGATTCATATAATTTCCATCCTCCTATCTCACACTTGCCTTCTGACAAACACTGGTCGGCATCTTCCAAGTAACAATTTTTTAAAATTGTGACAAATGCAGGATTTTAGATATTTTGGATGATAAACATTTGGCAATTTAAAGGTTAACGGTCTGAGTTTGACTGCAGGAGTCATGTTTTTTTTAAAATTTGTTTTGCAAGACCAAAAAGCATTTATAAGCCAGAGGTGAAAGTGACCAAAGTAAAAAGCCTGGACTAATGCACTGTCGTTTGACAAGGGGGAGTCCCTGGGATGTTCATGTGTTTTCAGCTGGGGAGTCAATTTGTTTTCAGCTTGGGGAGATTGTCATCAGACATTTTGAGAAAGCTTTTGAGTTGAGTTCTGATCTGGCTACCCTTTAGGCCACAAGTAAAGTATTTTGCTCTCACAGTAGGATAGTTAAAAAAATATATTTATTTAAAGCAGTGCAGACTTGTCTGAGGACAAGAGGAAGCTGAAACAAGCCAGTTGAAACAGCTTTTTTAAGACATTCAGCCAGAGTCTGCAGGGATTCTAACATGAGCCAATTCTGTTTTAGAAAGCAAATATTACTCTGTGCCATTGGGATGGAGGATGGATTGAGAGCTGTGTGTTTATTTTCATAGAATTTACAGTGCATAAGGAGGCCATTCGGCCCATCGAGTCTGCACCGGCACTTGGAAAGAGCACCTTACCCAAGCCCACACCTGCACCCTATCCCCATAACCCAGTAACCCCACCCAACACTAAGGGCAATTTTGGACACTAAGGGCAATTTATCATGGCCAATCCACCTAACCTGCACATCCTTGGACTGTGGGAGGGAACCGGAACATCCGGAGGAAACTCACGCACACACGGGGAGGATGTGCAGACTCTGCACAGACAGTGACCCAAGCCGGAATCGAACCTGGGACCCTGGAGCTGTGAAGAAATTGTGCTATCCACAATGCTACCGTGCTGCCCTAAAGGAAATTTTTTAGTTCTAGTTTAATTTGGGATAGAGTAATAATTATAAGAATAAGAATAATCTTTATTGGTGTCACAAGTAGGCTTACATTAACACTGAAAATGAAGTTACTGTGAAAATTCCCTGAATGTGAAAATAATTAAGGGTACTGTTTTAGTAGTATTGGTTCAGGGCTAATTGTGAACTATTTTCAGGTATGATGTTAAAGATTTTAATATTGTTTTAATACTAAAGTTTTATTTTAAAATACCAAATTCCTATTTCTTTGCGTGGTCACTCCTGGAGCGAAGTATTCTTTCTGCACCGTCTTACAAAATAAAATTAAATAATGAGGTTTCGGTCCAGTGGCCTACCCACTTTTGAGGTCTGGTCTGGAGTCGTAATAACATTAACACTTTAGTTACTGAGGGAATGCCCATCCCCCACAAGGGAGAGAACCAACATTAATGAGTTTGACTCAGTTATATTAAAATGGTCCAACCTCAACCTATTATAAACACAAATTGTAAAATGTCCTTCAATCTGGCCCCTCACATAAACACCAGAGCCTGTAAATGAGGTATCAAAGCCACCACCTTGTCTACTGAGGTAGTATGGGCTGAGGTTAGAAACAGGAAAGGTGAGGTCACCCTGTTAGGGGTTTTCTATAGGCCTCCGAAAAGTTCCAGAGATGTTGAGGAAAGGATTGCAAAGATGATTCTGGATAGGAGCGAAAGCAACAGGGTAGTTGTTATGGGGGACTTTAACTTTCCAAATATTGACTGGAAACGCTATAGTTCGAGTACTTTAGATGGGTCCATTTTTGTCCAATGTGTGCAGGAGGGTTTCCTGACACAGTATGTAGATAGGCCAACGAGAGGCGAGGCCGTATTGGATTTGGTACTGGGTAATGAACCAGGACAGGTGTTAGATTTAGAGGTAGGTGAGCACTTTGGTGATAGTGACCACAATTTGATTACGTTTACTTTAGTGCTGGAAAGGGATAGGTATATACCGCAGGGCAAGAGTTATGTCTGGGGGAAAGGCAATTATGATGTGATGAGACAAGACATAGGATGCATCGGATGGAGAGGAAAACTGCAGGGGATGGGCACAATGGAAATGTGGAGCTTGTTCAAGGAACAGCTACTGCGTGTCCTTGATAAGTATGTACCTGTCAGGCAGGGAGGAAGTGGTCGAGCAAGGGAACCGTGGTTTACTAAGGCAGTCGAAACACTTGTCAAGAGGAAGAAGGAGACTTATGTAAAGATGAGACATGAAGGTTCAGTTAGGGCGCTTGAGAGTTACAAGTTAGCTAGGAAGGACCTAAAGAGAGAGCTAAGACGAGCCAGGAGGGGACATGAGAAGTCTTTGGCAGGTAGGATCAAGGATAACCCTAAAGCTTTCTATAGATATGTCAGGAATAAAAGAATGGCTTGGGTAAGAGTAGGGCCAGTCAAGGACAGTAGTGGGAAGTTGTGCTTGGAGTCCAAGGAGATAGGAGAGGTGCTAAATGAATATTTTTCGTCAGTATTCACACAGGAAAAAGACAATGTTGTCGAGGAGAATACTGAGATTCAGGCTACTAGACCAGAAGGGCTTGAGGTTCATAAGGAAGAGGTGTTAACAATTCTGGAAAGTGTGAAAATAGATAAGTCCCCTGGGCTGGATGGGATTTATCCTAGGATTCTCTGGGAGGCTAGGGAGGAGATTGCTGAGCCTTTGGCTTAGATCTTTAAGTCATCTTTGTCTACAGGAATAGTGCCAGAAGACTGGAGGATAGCAAATGTTGGCCCCGTGTTCAAGAAGGGGAGTAGAGACAACCCCGGTAACTATAGACCAGTGAGCCTTACATCTGTTGTGGGCAAAGTCTTGGAAAGGTTTATAAGAGATAGGGTGTATAATCATCTGGAAAGGAATAATTTGATTAGACATAGTCAACACGGTTTTGTGAAGGGTAGGTCGTGCCTCACAAACCTTATTGAGTTCTTTGAGAAGGTGACCAAACAGGTGGATGAGGGTAAAGCAGTTGATGTGGTGTATATGGATTTCAGTAAAGCGTTTGATAAGGTTCCCCACGGTAGGCTACTGCAGAAAATACGGAAGCATGGGATTCAGGCAGATTTAGCAGTTTGGATCAGAAATTGGCTAGCTGGAAGAAGACAAAGGGTGGTGGTTGATGGGAAGTGTTCAGACTGGAGTCCAGTTACTAGTGGTGTACTACAAGGATCTGTTTTGGGGCCACTGCTGTTTGTCATTTTTATAAATTACCTGGAGGAGGGCGTAGAAGGATGGGTGAGTAAATTTGCAGATGACACTAAAGTCGGTGGAGTTGTGGACAGTGTGGAAGGATGTTACAAGTTACAGAGGGACATAGATAAGCTGCAGCGCTGGGCTGAGAGGTGGCAAATGGAGTTTAATGCAGAAACGTGTGAGGTGATTCATTTTGGAAGGAATAACAGGAAGACAGAGTACTGGATTAACGGTAAGATTCTTGGCAGTGTGGATGAGCAGAGAGATCTCGGTATCCATGTACATAGATCCTTGAAAGTTGCCACCCAGGTTGAGAGGGTTATTAAGAAGGCGTACGGTGTGTTAGCTTTTATTGGTAGAGGGATTGAGTTTCGGATCCATGAGGTCATATTGCAGCTGTACAAAACTCTGCTGCGGCCGCATTTGGAGTGTTGCGTGCAACTCCCGTCGCTGCATTATAGGAAGGATGTGGAAGCATTGGAAAGGGTGCAGAGGAGATTTACCAGAATGTTGCCTGGTATGGAGGGAAGATCTTATGAGGAAAGGCTGAGGGACTTGAGGCTGTTTTCGTTAGAGAGAAGAAGGTTAAGAGGTGACTTAATTGAGGCATACAAGATGATCAGAGGATTGGATAGGGTGGACAGTGAGAGCCTTTTTCCTCAGATGGTGATGTCTAGCATGAGGGGACATAGCTTTAAATTGAGGGGAGATAGATATAAGACAGATGTCAGAGGTAGGTTCTTTACTCAGAGAGTAGTAAGGTTGTGGAATGCCCTGCCTGCAACAGTAGTGGACTCGCCAACACTAAGGGCATTCAAATGGTCATTGGATAGCCATATGGACGATGAGGGAATAGATGGGCTTTAGAGTGGTTTCACAGGTCGGCGCAACATCGAGGGCCGAAGGGCCTGTACTGCGCTGTAATATTCTATGTTCTATGTTCTATAATCAAACCATGACCACAATGCTGAGAGTGACATGACTTCAGACTTTATACACTATACATGCTGCATACTTGGGCAGAGAAATGGCAAATGGAGTTTAATCCAGACAAATGTGATTTGTCAATGCATTTTGATAGGTCTAACATAGAGGGGAAATATATCGTAAATGGTAAAACACTTAGGAATATAGAAAGTCAGAGAGATCTGGGCGTGCATGCCCACAGATCTTTGAAGGCGGCAACACAAGTGGACAAGGTAGTGAAGAAAGCATACGGAATGCTTGCCTTCATTGGATGGGGCACCGAGTATAAAAACTGGCAAGTCATGCTACAGTTGTATCGAACCTTGGAAAAGCCGCACTTGGAATATTGCGCACAATTCTGGTCACCACATGACCAGAAGGATTTGGAGGCTTTGGAGAGGATGCAGAGGAGGTTCACCAGGATGTTGCCTGGTCTGAAGGGTGTTAGCTATGTGGAGAGGGTGAATAGACTCAGACTGTTTTCATTAGAAAGACGGAGGTTGAGGGATGACCTGATAGAGGTCTACAGATTATGAGGACCATGGATAGAGTGGATGAGCAGGCACTCTTTCCCAGGGTGGAGGGGTCAGCCACCAGGGGGCATAGGTTTAAGGTCCATGGGGCAAACTTTAGAGGAGATGTGCGAGGATGATTTTTTAAGCAGAGGATGGTGAGTGTCTGGAACGCGTTGCCAACAGAGATTGTGGAAGCAGATACATTAACGGTATTCAAAACGCATCTTGACAAACACATGGATAGGATGGGTATAGAGGGATACGGCACAGGGAAGTGCTGAGGGTTTTGGCAAAGGTTGGTATCATGTCCGGTTTTGGAGGGCCGAAGGGCCTGTTCCTGTGCTGTATTGTTCATCGTTCTTTGTTCTTTTGTCTGTATGTGCCAGCAAACATGCAGATAACGCATATTGAGCCCACAACTGTGCAACAACAGCTCTTTGAGAAACTTGCACACCATCTATTTGGGATGATCTGCAGATGCCGGCATTGGACTGGGGTGAGCACAGTAAGAAGTCTTACAACACAGGTTAAAGTACAACAGTTTTGTTTCGATGTCACTAGCTTTCGGAGCGCTGCTCCTTCCTCAGGTGAATGAAGAGGTATGTTCCAGAAATATATATATAGACAGATTCAAATATGCCAGACAATGCTTGGAATACGAGCATTAGCAGGTTATTAAATCTTTACAGTTCCAGAGATGGGGTAACCCCAGGTTAAAGAGGTGTGAATTGTGTCAAGCCAGGACAGTTGGTAGGATTTCGCAGGCCAGATGCCTTCAGGACGCGCGACAACGCAGAATCGCCGAGCAGAAACTTATAGCCAAGCTCCGCACACATGAGTGCGGCCTCAACCGGGACCTGGGATTCATGTTGCATTACATTCATCCCCCACCATCTGGCTAATGGTCTAGTTTCTGAGGTGGGCGCCATATGCAACATTCCAGGCTTCCATAATCCTCTGTTTCCCCTCACAAAACACATCCTCTGCTCGCTGGAATGCAAATGCTGCCAAAGTGCTGTGGACAGCACAGGAGCAATATTCCCTGGAGCATATACGGCCTCTCGAGCTCCGATGCTTACACTTTGGCCAATGCATGTCTCTGCTGTGTGGGTGTTTGCTGTGCACCCAGCATGAATGTTTGAGATGAACCTGCTGCCCAACATGTGTTCATCGAGTTTGATCAATGAGCACCCATAATGTCTAGTTGGGAAAGAAAATGAAAGGTACAGAGACTACCTCAGTGCTTGAGCCTTTAAACACTGGTTTCTAATGTGATACACCAGAGAAGGAAAAAGCCCTCCACTGTCTCACAAATATGGTCAAACCCTTACTCCGGAAGATTTCATTTTGAGATGGAGCTTAGACTTTATTATCACTGGTAAGAATTCCCATAATGTCACCATTCTCACAGAGTACTGTAGTGTATATACAAGTGTATGTAAATATATTCAAATATGATACATGCAATGTGAAATGTGTACCCATGGTGAACCTGTTAGTGTTCTAGTCGAGACACTGCCCTATGCACTCACACATTCCTATGAAGTGCCCCTTGAGTTGCCTCAGAGCGGGTTTAGGCAGGATGCTAATTTCTCAGTCTATATGGCACTGAGCAATGTCGTGGCCTGCCTCATCATTCTGGCACCCAATGGTGGGTTCCTTCAGACTGTGGCCTCTGTAGCACATGTGGAGCAGACAATGTGGAGGGACTGGGGAGGCCGAAAAGGTCAGGGTGCTGAGGAGCTATTGGTACTGTTGCCCTCCTCAATGACCTCCTGGTCTACAGGTGGGGTTAATGGGGCTGGCTAGTGATGCACAACAGTCACCCATTCCAGTAACTATTGTTCCAACAGTGCAACCATCCTGTTTAGCGGCACACAGCTCCTCAAGTATTCCATGGATGTCAACGCTCATACTCTGAATGGACTGATCCAGGTTACTGAGGGAGGTTTGCATCCTTTCCTGGCTGAGGCGCTGCGTGTCTCCATGAGATAGGCCAATCTCTCACGGCGTGAGCTCATGTGGCATGAGCCCACGGACAATATAGACTCTTCCACTTGCAGTCAGAGAGCTCCCGTTGATTTAGGGAACTCGGCCAGATGTCCACACAGCTGCTGCTAATAATCCAAATACTGTGCTCAAAAAGGTGACTCTTGAGGCTCCATGTTGCTGCCCACTGGAACAGCATCATGAATTTTCTCCCTCTTCAGAGGAGGACTGAGCACAGATGTTCCTGACTCTAATACGTCCTCCTGCACTTTGGTGCAGTGTCTTTCATCTTGTGCCAATTCGTCGATACACGTGTTACATCCCTCCGAAGTTCTGGTATCTAAGTTAACGGGTATCATGTTCTGTAGACTGGCCGAAGTGAATGATGAACCCAGAACAGCTAGTTTAAATAATTTATCATTAAACAACTGCATGATAAAGATAACTAGGATAAATCAAATAATAAACTACTAACACTAATTAAATATTATAGAGCTACTGCAAAATGCGTCTATCCTCCAGTACCACCTACTCCCAACTCCCCAGCCACAGGGCTACATGGTGGGTTTACACTGCCACCTAGTGGTCGGAGGTCATGCATAACATTATGGACAGAATTGCTTTATGCATATCATCACAGCGTGGTGTGGGCTTGTCAGATGTGATGCTGCCATCTTGGAATTCTCTTCCTCCTGAGTGCCTGAGTGAAGATCTGGTCTGAAGGGAAGGAGCTGGGTGGGTGAGCAAGCAGAGCCGGGACCTGTGAGAGACAGAAAAGGAGTTATTTAGGTGTAGCATATCTTGCTGTGAAATCACAATCTGAGACAGGTCTTTGCCTTAACCATGACCATGCTATCCATAAGACGAGGCCTCATCCTTGCACCCTCTCTCATGTCAATGTTTCTTTGAGCTGACACATGGCGCGGGATTCTCCGAGTCCGTGCCGGGTCGGAGAATCGCCGGGGGCACAGGAAATTCCCGCCACGCTGATCCTGTGCACATTGGGGACCACCTTCCTCCATGATTGTTCGCCCGCTTTGTGCCTCACTGCCATGTCTCCAAACGCCCCCCCCCCCCACCCCCACCCAATTCAACCCCGCCCTAGGGTGCGCAATCCCTCCATGCCCAAAGACCCTGGGACTTACCTGAGTCAAGTTGGCATTTATCTTCTTCATGGGGCTTCTTCACCCACTATTGAGTTCTGGTGCTGCTGTGACTTCAAGAGTTGCTGGTTAATCAGATTGGCTGGCGGCTTTAGAGAGCGGGACTTCCTTCCACTGAGAAACAAAAGTCTGACGCTAAGCCTGTGGGCGGCCTTTTTAAAAGTTGGCCAGTTTGCTGACCATGACAACTATTAGTGATTATTGTAAAACCCATCTGGTTCACTTTAGGGAAGACAATCTGCTGTCCTTACCTAGTCTGGTCTACATGTGACTCCACACCCCCAGCAATGTGGCAACTAGGGACATTTCACAGTAACTTCATTGCAGTGTTAATATAAGCCTACTTGTGACACTAATAAAGATTACCACTATTAATATTTTATAAAACATTAAAGCAGGGCAGATCGACACATCAGCTCCATTTACCTGCATTTGTTTCACATCTGTTGACATCCTCATATAACAAAAAGCTACCAATCTCAACCTCTAAAAGTTCAATATGCCCAACATCCAAAGCCTTTTTGGGGGAGAGAATTCCCGCATCAGGTGCTTCCTAATTTTGATCCTCAATAAGGCTCTAGGTGGTGCAGTGGTTAGCACTGCTGCCTCATGGCGCCGAATACCATTGTTCGATCCCAGCCCCGGGTCATTGTTCATGTGGAGTTTGAATATTCTCCTCGTGTCTGCGTGGGTCTCATCCCACAACCCAATAGGATGGATTGGCCACGCTAAATTGTCCTTTAATTGGAAAAAAAATTATGCACTCTTGATCCAAATTTCCCTGCTGGAGGAAACAATTTCTCTGTGTCTATTCTGTTGAATCCCTTTATTACTTTGAACACCTCAATTTCACCCTTCAGAACTCAAGAAATACAAATCAAATTTATCAACCTGTCCTCGTAATTGAATGCTGGTCTCATTCTGTTGTATCTGTACTGTAGCTCATTATAGCGCTCCTGAGGTATGGTAACCAGAACTGAACACAGATGAGAGCTTACCAAGGTTCTGTACTATTGAAGCATCACCACCTCAAATTTGCCCATCTAACTGGGCCTAAAAGGGCAGGGAGAGTGTTATCCACAAGTAATAAGGGTCAACCACAGGAAATAATGCCAGGTTAGACACTGGTGTTTTCGCTAGCATTCAGGTCACTTTGCTCAGCCCTCTTGGCACTACAACATTGTGACCTGGAAGTCACCCCATACAAACTAAATTGCAATGCCAAGCTCAAAAAGGAAAATAAATGGTTCTGGAGTTCCCTGACAACCCGGCCAGGGAATTTTCCAATTATTTTCATTGCTCAGCAGCAGGCAGTGAATTCTGTCGCTGCCCCCTGCAGTTAACATCCTCTGAAAGATTTCCACTGTGTAATTGAGCTGAAATATTCTGTGGAGATTATACTGATTGCATTACAATCTGTAATCATGTTAAAATAAGTCGCAATTCGGGAAGTTGTGTGATTTACATAAAAATGGCTTTCAAGGCAGAAAAATGACCAAAATGGGAACAATTATATTAAATGGCAATTCACAGTGGAAGTGCTTATTACTGGTAATTAAATCACCGATCATCGTAATCAACTCACTTGTGCTAATTGGAGACTGTTCCATTTAAAATCTCATAAATTCATAAAGTCCTTGCCAAGAAATGCTGGGGTATATTTTCTGGTCACTATGGCTGGTGCTACAGGAAGATAGGATATTCCCTATTCTCCCGTGCAATTGTGGTAGGTGAGTGGCCACAGTGAGGTCACATCCTAGATTCCAAAAGTCTTGCCTTAATCCCATATTCACAGGTCGGTTAGCTCAGTTGGTTGGGCGAGTGGTTCGTGAAGCGGAGTGACACCAACAGCATGGGTTCAATTCCCATACCAGTTGAGGTTATTCATAAGGGTCCCTCGCCTGAGGAGTGGTGACCCTCAGTTTTTTAAAAATTTGTTCATGGATTGTGGGCATCGCTGGCTGGGTCAGCATTTGTTGCCAATCCTGAGGGCATTTAAGAATAAACCACATTGTTCTGGATCTGGAGTCACATATAGGCCAGACCAGGAAAGGATGACAGATTTTCCTCCCTAAAGGACATTAGTGAACCAGATGGGTTTCTACGACAATGGGCAATGGTTTCATGGTGATACTGAGACATTTAGTTCCAGATTACATTGAATTCAAATTTCACCATCTGCTGGATTTAAACCCGGGACCCCAGAGCATGACTAGTCCAGCAACAATACTACCATGCCAACGCCTCCTCCACTGGTGGTTAAATCACCACCAGTCAGCTCTCAAAGGGGAGAGCAGCCTCTGGGACTATGGTGACTTTCACTTTCGTACCACATTCTAACCAACTGAGTTAACTGACCCCCAAGCTACAAGAGGTCGAGAAGTGGAAAAGTTTCGGGAGGGATCTTGGAGCTTAGGTTGCTGAAGGCATAACTGCCAATGCTGGCGCAATGGAAATTAGGAATACACAAGTATTGGAAGAGCAGCTTGCCAGAAAACAACTATTGATGTGCACAGTTGGACCATCTACCTGGTAATTGAACTGTTAGGCCATCATAAGTAGTCAACTTATTTTGCATTTGTTCCCATTGCATGTTGAATATGGTCACCACCTCGTGCCAGGTATGCTGCCCCGCTTTCCTCTGAGCAAACAGCTCTGCAGTAATGCTGAAGAAAAACACTCTTCACATTCCCAGATATCGAATAGAAAGCTACATGGAGAATCACTTCAATATAGGATCATAGACTAATACAACACAGGAGGCCACTTGGCCCATTGAGTGTGCACCGACCCTTTCAAAGAACAATCTAGTTAGATCCACAACACACTCTCTCCCTACAGACCTGCAATTTGTTCCCCTTCAGGTCCACCTCCCTTATCACTGTTAAATCTGTTTCCACTGCCCTATTTGGCGTTAAGAATTTACTTGTCGCCAATCACTAATTGGAACACCATCAAGGGGAGATCCCCATACCTGTGATTATGGCAGCACTATTCAAACTGCTTCACAGCTCCAAGGCACCACCAACACATTACAGCACAACAAGTTTGCAACAACCATTCACTAGTTCCCTTAACTTGTTTTGCTTTCTCCTATTTCTTTGTTTGCATCTTTCTCTTGGAGACTGCAGGCCGTTCCTGCCACTTACATCCCTGTGTGGCAGCTTCCGTTGCAAGCAAGTTCCACACACACACAACATTCACAAGGTCCATTTTCCCAGGCCATCGCTTCCGGACATCTTTGCCTTTCTGACTGTTTTTGAGGTCTGTTTTTGCCAGGTTTTTCACTTGAGATGTTGGCTCTTCACACCACCTGTTTTCCTCTCTCTGGACCTTAAGGCTATTGCCTCTGACTGAGTGTCTAAATAGCTCCCATTTGGATGCTGCAATTGGTTGCAAGCTCTACGTTTATTGCTTCCAGGTTTCAATATCCCGAGACCTTGCCTTATTAAGCCGTCTGTCCCTGGATGCACACCAATAATTATCGGGCCTCACATTCAGTCTCTTGCCTCAGATTTACTTTTCTTCCTTTAAATTTTGCCGGCTACTTCGACACCACATGAGAGAAGAAAATTTAAAATGTTTCCAAGTCCTTGGAAAAGCTAGTAACTGTTGCCACTAATCTTTAATTGATTGTTTCACTTTAAAGCTTGTCTGCAACCTGTGAAGGGAGATAACTTCTCACATTTGCACTCTAGGAGCAAGCTGCCGAGGTCAGACCTGATGTGGGCCAGGAGCTCACTGTGAATGTGGATTTAAGGCAAGATTTAGGAATACGGGAAGTGGCCTCAATGTGGAGCAGTGAATTCCTTGAGCCAACTCACTGCTCCAAACACCTTCCACGATTGTATGGGAGGAAAGGGAATTTCCAAGAGTTCAGCATCAAGCATATTGTCAATGCAAGAAAGAATTAGGGACCCATGTGCTCTTGGTGATGTGAGTGCTTTGCTGAGTTATCCGGTAATGCACATGTGGTTTAATTTACTCCAATATATAAATGGATTCCCCATTGGATTAAGCCCACTGACCCACTATCTGGTGAGACAAATGCCTCACCCAGGATTGTCACTGACTTCCTTCATCTAAACACATTAACCAATTGTGTTTTATCAGTTAATTTAATGTTATTAATGATACACCGAGACGGTGAGAAAAGGTTAATTAATTGCTACCAGTGTTTAAGTCACAAGCTAATATATCTCCATGTGGGGAACATGCAGTACATTCTAAGTGAAAGCAGTGCGCAAGCAGGAAAGCTCTGTTGTCATGGTAACATCATAGATTGGGCAGGCAGACTCACTGCCTCAGGAAGAAGCATGCTACCATGTCTGCGGAGTCAGAAATGTGTGAGATTGGAGTTGGGATGTCGCCTGGGAAATGGCGTTGGTTGAGTCTGACAGTGATAGCCTGAGCAGTCTTAAAGGAAAGGGATTTCCTCATAGTTCAATTGTACAACAAGGCAGAGTAAGCCAGTGCTGAAAGTCATAACAAAAGAGACAGAAGACTTTTAGGTCTCCTTGTATGGAAATAATAGACAGTTGCGCAGTAAGTAACAGTTGCAGAACACCTGCATCACCTGGAAAGAAGGTCACCTGATGCCACTGTTACTGACTCTGACATTCTTTGAGTGTTCTCTTATTCCCTTGCATAACTTTATTGAGAGGCTCGCCGAGTCCCTAGATGAATTACGTTCGAGGCTGAAAATGATTCTCTGGGGTCTGCCACCACCAAGCAGTTAAAATGGGGGGGGGGGGGGGGGTGGAGAGGCAAATTCCTGTTGAATTTCAGACCCTCTTAGTCATCTAGCTCCCCAGTTTCTATTTATTTCTAACAATTAATTTGCTCAAAGAACCATTGTTGTCAAGTGGCAATCAACAAGCTTAGCAACCAGAAGTTAAAGCATCGCTTTTGTGTTTGCAACCAATTGATGTTCACTGGATTTCTGTTCAGCTACTCCAGTCCATTACGAGGAAGGCAATCATTTACATTTTATTCAGCTGTATTCAGTGTCCTTTGCATTAGTTGTGTCTATTGGGCTTCACTGGGAACCCTGATGTGTTGACGGAGGTGGCATCCATCAAAGCCTTAGATTTCCTGAGTTAGTCCCAAATCACTTTACAACCAATGAAGCACTTTTGAATTGTTGTCACTGTTGTAATGTAGGAAAAGATAGCTGATTAGTTGCGTACAGCAATCTCCCACAAACAACTGTCTAATAACACTGGATAATCTGTCCATAGCGATGTGAGTTGAAAGATAAATATTGGTCATTATCCCATGCTTTGCTGCAAAATAATGGCTTGGAAACCTCACTGTCTACCTAAGAGAACAGGCGGGTTTAATGTCTCATCTGAGAAACAGCACGTCTGCAAGCGCAGTATTCCTCAGTAACTCTTGAGTTGGCAATTGTGACTTTGTGGTATTTGATGTGCTATGTACTCTGGGATAACACAGGCTGCAACTGGATGCAGCTTTAACCAAAAGATACTCCAGACCTTGAAGTTAGTTCAACCTGATTTATTGAACCAGTAGCACAGTTAGCACAGTTCTCTATGAGTTTGACTCTCTGCTAACCTCAGTGTGGTTACTCTGTCTGACTGAACCAGACTAGCTCTTAGCCACGTGCTGGAGGTGTGATACTGTACATACACCCTGACTCACTCTGTAGATGTTCATCAGTGGAAAGAGGCGCAGTGTGAGCTTTTATAGCGAGATACCACCCCTGAGTGTCCTGCCTGCTCATTGGTCATGTCCTGTTCTCTGTGTTCATTAGCTGCCTGTCTGTATATCATTATCTGCATGTCTGCATATCACAACATCTTCCCTTTTTAAAAATGTTTTGTTGGCACATGGGAACGTACTTACATGTGATGGCATATATTAACATATTTACAAGTGGTGGCATATGTGAACGTATTTACATGTGAAGGCAGCTGTCTAATGTGAGAAAACAGAAGATAGCAAACAAAACAAATGTTCATAAGTCCAGTCTCTGGGGCTTGCGTCTGATCCTTGTCGACCGCCGGAGAGGTGGTGGTGGGGACGACGGCGCCTTGACAGGCGGGATGGAAGCCTGACTGGTGGCCTCGTAGTTCGAGGTATCAGGAGGTGGTAAAACAACGGACGAAAATGGAGAAGAAAGCGGTTTCGGGCAGGCAACCTTGCGCAGTGCCCATCTGTTTCGTCACACAACAGAACCATCAGCCATACGTACAACCTACAAGCGGGGTGCAGCCTGTCGAAGAACGACAGCTGGGGCAGACCAGCCACCATATGGTATCTTGATCCTGACAGTGTCTGCCGGGGATAACATGGGCAAATTGGTGACATGAGCATCATAGCCCTGCTTTTTGCTGGTTTCGGAGCTGCTGCACCTTTTGCAGCAGCGGGAGGTGATCCAGGTTGGGCAAGTGTCTGGCTGGAAGTGTCGTCCGCAGGTCCCTGTTCATCAGGAGTTGAGCCAGCAACATGCCAGTGGACAGTGGGGTCGCCCTGCATGCAAGCAGCACGAGGTAGATGTCAGAAGCAGAATCTGCAGCCTTGCAGATGAGCTGTTTCACAATGTGCACCCCTTTTTCAACCTTCCCATTGGACTGAGGATAGTGGGCTGGAAGTGACATGTTTGAAATGGTCTGACTTGGCAAACATAGAGCACTCGTTGAAGCACGGGCCATTGTCACTCATGACAGTGAGTGTGAACATGCCTGGAGAACGTTTCCTTACAGGCCTTGATGACGGTCCGAGATGTGAGGTCTGAGAACTTCACGACTTCAGGATAATTGGAGAGATAGTCACTAATCAACACGTAGTCATGACCATTCCAGGAAAAAGGTCGATGCCAACCTAGGACCATGGGGAGGTCTCGATTTCATGCTGCTGGAGCGTCTCCTTGCTCTGCGCTGGCTGGAAGCATTGACAGGTCGCACAGTTGAGGACCATGTTCGCGATGTCCTGACTAATACCGGGCCAGTAGACAGCCTGTCTGGCTCTGCATCTGCACTTCTCGATGCCCAGGTGTCCCTCATGGATTTGGCTGAGCACCAAGCTCTGGAGGCTGAGTGGAATGACAATCCGGTCCAGCTTGAGGAGGATACCATCAATCACCGTCAGGTCGTCCTTTACATTGTAAGATTGAGGGCACTGCCATTTCTGCCCGCCATTGGTGAGGTGGTGCATGACACGCTGCAAGAGGGGGTCTTTGGATGTCTCATCGTGGATACGAACCACCTTCTCATCAGATGCCGGGAGGGAGCTAGCACACAGCTGCACCTGTGATTCAATCTACCGGATGATTTCCAGCGGTTCACTAGGCAATGTGATGGAGCGGGACAATGCATCAGCGATGATGAGCTCCTTGCCAGGCGTGTAGACCAGGTCAAAGTCGTACCTTCTGAGTTTGAGGAGGATGCGCTGCAACCGAGACGTCATGTCATTCAGGTCCTTGTGGATAATGTGGACCAGAGGCCTATGCTCCGTCTCGACAGTGAATGTCGGCAGGCCGTAGACATAGTCGTGAAACTTGAGAATGCCAGTGAGAAGGTATTCCTTCTCTTTTTGCGCATACCTTGTTTCTGTGGGCGTCGTGGCCCTCGATGCGTAGGATACCGGTGCCCAGGATGAAGTGTCATCGCGTTGAAGCAGCACCGCACCGATGCCATCCTGGCTCGCATCTGTTGAGATCTTCGTCTCTCTGTCTGGGTCGAAAAATGCCAAGGTGGG
This sequence comes from Scyliorhinus torazame, assembly GCF_047496885.1. NCBI lineage: Eukaryota > Metazoa > Chordata > Chondrichthyes > Carcharhiniformes > Scyliorhinidae > Scyliorhinus > Scyliorhinus torazame. The sequence continues at coordinate 292,968,733 of NC_092709.1, read as the reverse complement.
TGCAGTGGTGAGCTTGGCTTTCAGCTCCAACCACTCTGCCTGACGTGCTGCCTTCCACTCAAAGGCAGTGGACTTTTTTACCAGATTTCGTAGGGCCGTGGTGTGTGTGGTCAGGTTTGGGATGAACTTGCCCAGAAAATTGACCATGCCCAGGAACCGCAACACCGCCTTCTTGTCTTCAGGGACCTTCATGGCTTCGATGGCCTTGACCTTGTCTGTGTCCTGCTGAGAGATCTGGTCACCTGGGAACTTGAGTGTCGACATGCCAAAGCAACATTTGGACCATTTTTGGACCAAGCTTTAGACCATTGGTATAGACACGGCGGAATACCAGCTGGAAACAGGAAACTTCCTCTTCTGGGGTCATGGACCATATGATGATGTTATCCACGTACACACAAATGCCTTCAATGCCCTCCATCATCTGCTCCATGATGTGATGGAAGATCACCGATGCCGAGACAATGCCAAACGGCATGCGATTATAGCAGTATCTGCCAAACGGTGTGTTGAAGGTGCAGAGCCTTCTGCTGGACTCATTCAGCTGGATTTGCAAAAATCCATGTGACGCATGGTGAAAAAACATGTGTGTGCCGTCTCACTGGTGAGTTCCTCCCGCTTCGGGATGGTGTAGTGTTCACGCATTATATTCTTATTGAGATCCTTGGGATCAATGCAGATGCGCAGGTCTCCCAAAAGTTTTCTAACACATACCATCGAGCTGACCCAGTCAGTTGGTTCGGTTACCTTGGAAATGATGCCCTGTTGCTGAAGATCCTTCAGCTGTGCCTTCAGACGCTCCCTCAGCGGAGCCAGGACCCGGCATAGTGCGTGGAACACTGGCTTGGCATCAGGTCGTAGCAGAATCTTGTATCAATATGGCAGCATGCCCATCCCGTCAAAGACTGATGGGTACTGAGCGAGGATGTCGTCAATGCCGACCTGAAGATCCACATTGGAGGATGTCGTTGTGTAAACCCGCTGCACGAAGTTCAGCTGCTTTCAGGCCTGTCTGGCTTGACAATTTCAAAACGTAACCGTGCATGGGTGCTCCGGTTGAAGACTAGTAGATGGAAGGATCCCAGTGCCGTGATGGCATTTCTGTTGTAGTCCAGGAGCCTGCAGGCTGCTGGAAGGACCTTGGGGGGCTTCTTGATGCATTTAAAATCTGCTTGTGAGAGGGGGTTGGCAGAAGCATCTGTGTCCAGCTTAAACTGGATGGAGCAGTGGTTGACCTGCATCACCGCACGCCATTCGTCAGCAGACTCCACAGTGAAGATGGATTAAATTTGTGATGAGTTGGATGTGGCATATTCACATTTGGTAATGATGCCCACACAGTAGGCGGAGTCCAGGCATTCTTCCTCTGGATCCGTTGTGCTGCCAGGATCAGAATCCTGTAATCGTTGTTGCACACTCTGATCGCGCCGTCGTCGGAATTGGGAGCGCTGGCCCCTGACTGGTGGTGCAGACCTGCACAAGGCTGCATTGTGTCCAGGCTATCCGCAGTTTAAACATCGCCTGCCTCTTGCAGGGCAGTGTTTCTTTAAGTGGGCGTTGCCGCAGTTCGAGCACGTCATGACGTTGGCGTCCTGACGCTCCGCATGTTGTCATACATGCGCAGTGCGGGTGTCGGCCGCTTCGTTATCCCGTCCGGATCGCGCATGTGTGGGGCCCCGGGAAAAGCACGCGAAATGGCCGCTTTCATCAATGCTGAGGCGCTGCATCCGGGAGATGGCCTGCACACTCTCTGCCTCGTGGGAGGCAAGCTTCTCATTTTCAGCCGATTTGCACTGGGCATAGCGATTTTTGGCATGCTCATGCACTATGCATGTTTCAGTCGCGACTGGCAGGGACATATGCTCGATTTTCATTAGCTGCTCTCTCAGAGGATCAGAGTGAACTCCAAAAACATTTTGGTCTCTGATCATGGAGTCAGCAATATCAGCAAAGTTGCAGGACAGCGCTAGCAGGCGGAGGTTAGTTAAGAAGAAGTTGAAAGATTCATCTTTACCTTGTAGACGCTGTTTGAATATGTAGCGCTCGAAGATTTCATTGGTGTCCACGTCACAGTGACTGTCGAAGTGTCCAGGATGGTCTGAAACTTTGTCTGTCCTGGTCTTCGGTGAAGTGAAAAGAGTTGAAGAGTTCGATGGCTTGATCACCCACTGTTGAGAGGAGAAGCGCGATCTTCCTTGCATCAGACGCACCCACGAGGTCTGAAGCTTCGATGTACAGCAGAAACTTTTGCTTGAATGTCCGCCAGTTGGCACTGAGATTGCCGGAGGTCCTGAGGTGGTGAGGAGCCTGAAACTTCTCCATGGTGCTGGACGTCAAGGAACGGACTGAGGTAAACCAGCTAGATTAAGCAGTCTCCTGATAGCATGATGTGTTATGTACTCTGGGATAACACAGGCTGCAACTGGATGCAGCTTTAACCAAAAGATACTCCAGACCTTGAAGTTAGTTCAATCTGACTTATTGAACCAGTAGCACAGTTAGCACAGTTCTCTATGAGTTCGATTCTCTGCTAACCTAAGTGTGGTTACTCTGTCTGACTGAACCAGACTAGCTCTTAGCCACGTGCTGGAGGTGTGATACTGTACATACGCCCTGACTCACTCTGTAGATGTTCATCAGTGGAAAGAGGCGGAGTGTGTGTGTCTTGTGCCTTTTATAGTGAGATACCACTCCTGAGTGTCCTGTCTGCTCATTGGTCATGTCCTGTTCTCTGTGTTCATTAGCTGCCTGTCTCTGCCTGTCCGTATATCATTATCTGCATGTCTGCATATCATGACAGTATTAACATGTTCCATGGTGATTGGCGTGTGGAACAAATGTATTCAAAAGGAAACTGGATTTCTATCTGAAAATAAAGAATGTGCAAGATTACAGGGATAAGGCAAGGGAGAGGGGTTGATAGAATGCTCTTTTAGAGAGCCAGTGAAGACTCGATGGACCAAATGACATCCCACAATTAGTCAACGAGTTTTCTGCCACAATCTTCGTCCCCAATTTTCTCTCTTGTTACTTTTCTTAATTGCCATAAAGAGGCGCCCAACCTCTGGATTCTTGTTAAACACAATGAGAGATTTATTAAGAGTGTTGCTCATACAATCAAGATGATGATCTGCCCAAAGCCCGCATAAACACTCTGCTGACGTCACTACACAACGCATAAGCAGCAGGAATGTATTCCCAGATACATAACATGCCATTGTGAAGATTCTGTGATAAATTCCGATAAAAATGAACCTGTAGATGGTTAATGCTTCATTCGAAATACTCTGCATTCTTATTGATTCCATATCCTTTTTTGTTGGTTAACACCTATGAGGTTTCGAGACAGTCAGTCTCTTTGTTTTAGAATGGCCCATTCAAATCAGATAATACATCTTTGGTTGGTTTCAGGGAAGGGCATCAACTCACGTCAGTCTTGAATGTCACGTTATTCCCTCTTGGGACAGGGGAGTGATAGTAATCTATAGAAGAAGTCAGGTGATCTTGGACAACCATCTTTCCCAGAGTTTTTGTCCAGATATTTAAAATATAAAATTAGTTTGAAGTTAGAAATATAGCGTGCCGTACTGGGCATGACAATAAGAATAAATAAAAATGAAATCTTCATTGTGAAATTCTTAATTTTAAGCAGCTTAGGCTGTTATGAGGTTCTGGCTTCATGCATTTCCTTATATTCATTGCAGAACATGTCCACTAGTGATCGGGCTTTACAAAATATAATCTTTACTGTGATGTGACCATCAATTCACTCAAAGACACGAGGAGAAGTAAATTGTGGAGCCCGTACATGCCCCAACATATCCCCCTGTGGGTGAAGCCACACAATGGCCCATAGGTGGAGCCCACAGGGTTAACAGCATAATACAACAGCAGAACATGATAGAAATGCACTGGTGAATTATTAGCACTATACATTCACCACATTCACCTCCTGTTAAAAAATGAAGTCCGGTGGGGGTGACAGGCTCATAGATTCAGCCGCTCCGGCGCACGGAATGTGCGCTGCGATCGCCGAAGCTCTGGTCTTGCAGCCGGTCCGGGTGGCTGTGGAAGTGGGTCCGGTGTGGGCACAGGCGTGGACTCCGGGAGCGGCTCTTCTGGAGCTTCATTCCTGTGGGCCGGTTTGGTGGGTGGGAGGGAACGCGGGAACCATATAGGGGTGGGGGCACTGGACATGGCAGGTTGGACGGGATATAGTGGGGGGGGAGCTGCGGTGGTGGTGGTGGTGGAGCCTGCGGGCGCCAGGTCCCGGAGGGAGACGGTATCTTGTCGGCCATCGGGGTGTTCGACATAAGCATATTGTGGGTTGGAGTGTAGGAGCTGGACCCTCTCTACCAGGGGGTCGGTCATATGGCTCTGAACGTGTTTTCGGATGAGGACTGGTCCCAGTGTCTTCAGCCAGGATGGAAGCGAGGCCCCTGAGGTAGCTCCTCTAGGGAAAACAAACAAGCGGTCATGAGGAGTCTGGTTTGTGGCCGTGCAAAGGAGGGACCTGATAGAGTGGAGCGCATCGGGGAGGACCTCCTGCCAGTGAGAAACTGGGAGATTCCTGGACTGCAAGGTCAGTAGGACGGTCTTCCAGTCCGTCGCGTTCTCCCTCTCCCCCTGCCCGTTTCCCCTGGGGTTATAACTGGTCGTCCTGCTTGAGGCGATGCCTTTACTGAGCAGGTACTGACGCAGTTCGTCGCTCATGAACGATGAACCCCGGTCACTGTGGACATAACTGGGGAAACCAAACAGGGTGAAGACACTATGCAGGGCTTTAATGACAGTGGGAGTGGTCATATCGGGGCAGGGGATGGCAAATGGGAAGCGGGAGAACTCATCTATGATGTTGAGAAAGTATGTATTGCGGTTATTGGAGGGGAGGGGCCCTTTTAAATCGATACTGAGGCGTACAAAGGGCCGGGTTGCCTTTATCAGGTGGGCCTTATCCAGTCGATAGAAGTGCGGTTTACACTCAGCACAGATTTGGCAGTCCCTGGTCATGGCTCTGACCTCCTCGGTGGAGTAGGGCAGGTTGCGGGCCTTGATATAATGGGTGAGCCGGGTGACCCCCGGGTGGCAGAGGTCATCGTGGATAGCCCGTAGTTGATCATCTTGCGCGCTGGCGCATGTGCCACGGGACAGGGCATCTGGGGGCTCGTTGAGCTTCCCAGGACGATATACTATATTGTAGTTATATGTGGAAAGTTCGATTCTCCACCTCAAGATCTTATCATTCTTGATTTTGCCCCGCTGCGTATTGTCGAACATGAAGGCTACCGATCGTTGGTCGGTGACGAGGGTAAACCTCCTACCAGCGAGGTAGTGCCTCCAATGCCTCACGGCCTCTACGATGGCTTGGGCTTCTTTTTCGACTGAGGAGTGTCGAATTTCAGAAGAGGTGAGGATGCGTGAAAAGAATGCTACCGGTCTGCCTGCTTGGTTGAGGGTGGCGGCGAGCTAAACCTCTGATGCGTCGCTCTCCACCTGGAAGGGGACGGACTCGTTGTAGCGCACAAAGACTCACGAGAGACGAATAGAGATGAAGTCGATGAGGCTTTATTAAGCGCGACTTGTTCCCCGCAGTTCAGTAACAGACTGGCCTGTGGGGGAGAACTCCTGGTTCTTATACTCTGCCTTCAGGGCGGAGCCAACCAGGACCCGGGATCTGTCAGCCAATGACATCACGGCTTCACAGTCCCACATGACCCCTAATGCATACTACCACATTCACCCCTTGTTAAAAATGAACCCGGCGGGGTGGTGCTTCGCATGATGGTAGAGGTTTACAAGGCATGTCATCACAGTATGTACAGGGTTTTTTTTTTTTTGTTTTGAACTATTTACAGTATTCGTAAGAGGGAAAAGGGGAAAAGAAAAAAATTCTCGTTAAAGTCCACAACATTCTAGTGTTACACCGATGCCACAAGTCGGTCGGGCGGTCTGGTCGTCCTTGTCGATCGCCTCAGCCCCGGTGGTGGTGGTGCTTGTTCCAGTGTTGTCGTCTCCGGGAGCTTTACGGTTTCTGCTTCAGCTTCACTTCTGGTCGGACCTGGGAGGAGGACCGATCCTCCCGGGAAGGGGGCTGTCGCGGGGTGCGCCGGTGGCAGGGAGGGGGTGATTGGTGTCGGGGGGGGTGCGTGTTGCTGGCGGGCGCCAGATCTCGCAGGGAGACCGTGTCCTGTCGGCCGTCGGGGTACTCCACGTAGGCGTACTGCGGGTTCGCGTGGAGGAGGTGAACCCTCTCGACCAACGGGTCTGACTTGTGCGCCTGCACATGTTTCCGGAGCAAGATGGGTCCTGGGGCCGCCAGCCAGGTCGGCAGCGACGTTCCAGAGGAGGACTTCCTGGGGAAGACAAGGAGGCGCTCATGAGGCGTTTGGTTAGTAGTGGTACACAGTAGCGACCGGATGGAGTGGAGGGCGTCTGGGAGGACCTCCTGCCACCGTGAAACTGGGAGATCCCTGGACCGTAGGGCCAGTAGGACGGTCTTCCAGACCGTGCTGTTCTCCCTCTCTACTTGCCCGTTCCCCCGGGGGTTGTAGCTGGTCGTCCTGCTCGAGGCTATACCCTTGCTGAGCAGGAACTGGCGCAGCTCGTCACTCATGAAGGAGGACCCCCTGTCGCTATGGACGTATGCGGGGCAACCGAACAGTGTGAATATGGTGTTAAGGGCTTTAATGACTGTGGCCGCTGTCATGTCAGGGCAGGGGATGGCGAAGGGGAAACGGGAGTACTCGTCCACCACATTCAGCAAGTACGTGTTGCGGTCGGTGGAGGGGAGGGGCCCTTTGAAATCCAGACTGAGGCGTTCAAAGGGACGGGAGGCCTTGATCAGGTGCGCACTATCCGGCCTGAAAAAATGCGGTTTGCACTCTGCGCAGATGTGGCAGTTCCTTGTGACTGTACGGACCTCCTCCACGGAGTACGGGAGGTTGCGGGACTTTATAAAATGGTAGAATCGAGTGACCCCCGGGTGGCAGAGGTCCTCGTGGAGGGTTTGGAGACGGTTAATTTGTGCGTTGGCACATGTGCCGCGGGATAGGGCATCGGACGGCTCGTTCAGCTTTCCGGGACGGTACAAGATCTCATAGTTGAAGGTGGAGAGTTCGATCCTCCACCTTAAGATCTTGTCATTTTTAATTTTGCCCCGCTGTGCATTATCGAACATGAAAGCTACTGACCGTTGGTCAGTGAGGAGAGTGAATCTCCTGCCAGCCAGGTAATGCCTCCAATGTCGCACAGCTTCCACTATGGCTTGGGCTTCCTTTTCCACTGAGGAGTGGCGGATTTCAGAGGCGTGGAGGGTTCGGGAGAAAAAGGCCACGGGTCTGCCCGCTTGGTTAAGGGTGGCCGCTAGAGCTACATCGGAGGCGTCGCTCTCGACCTGGAAGGGGAGGGACCCGTCGATGGCGCGCATCGTGGCCTTTGCGATATCCGCTTTGATGCGGCTGAAGGCCTGGCAAGCCTCTGTCGACAGAGGGAAGGTCGTGGCCTGTATTAGGGGGCGGGCCTTGTCTGCGTACTGGGAGACCCACTGGGCGTAATATGAAAAGAACCCCACGCAGAGTTTTAGGGCTTTTGAGCAGTGAGGGAGGGGAAATTCCATGAGGGGGCGCATACGTTCGGGGTCGGGGCCTATTATCCCATTGCGCACTACATATCCCAAGATGGCTAGCCGGTTTGTGCTAAAAACGCACTTGTCCTCGTTGTATGTGAGGTTCAAGGCTTTAGCGGTCTGGAGTAATTTTTGGAGGTTGGCATCGTGGTCCTGCTGGTCGTGGCCGCAGATGGTTACATTGTCGAGATACGGGAACGTGGCCTGCAACCCGTGTTGATCAACCATTCGGTCCATCTCTCGTTGGAAGACCGAGACCCCGTTTGTGACGCCAAATGGGACCCTTAGGAAGTGGTATAATCGCCCGTCTGCCTCGAAGGCTGTGTACTTGCGGTCACTTGGGCGGATGGGGAGCTGATGGTAGGCGGACTTGAGGTCCACGGTGGAGAAGACCTTATATTGGGCAATCCGATTGACCATGTCGGATATGCGGGGGAGAGGGTACGCATCTAGCTGAGTGTACCTGTTGATGGTCTGGCTATAGTCTATGACCATCCTTTGCTTCTCCCCTGTCTTTACTACTACCACCTGTGCTCTCCAGGGACTATTGCTGGCCTGGATTATGCCTTCCATCAGTAGCCGCTGGACTTCGGACCAAATGAATGTCCGGTCCTGGGCGCTGTACCGTCTGCTCCTAGTGGCGACGGGTTTGCAATCCGGGGTGAGGTTTGCAAACAAGGATGGGGGCTCAACCTTGAGGGTTGCGAGGCCCCAGATAGTGAGTGGGGGTATTGGGCCGCCGAATTTGAAAGTTAGGCTCTGCAGGTTGCACTGGAAGTCTAATCCCAGTAATGTGGGCGCGCAGAGTTGGGGAAGGACGTAGAGCCTGTAGTTTTTAAACTCCCTCCCTTGCACCGTTAGGGTCACTATGCAGAAGCCTTTGACCTGTACGGAGTGGGATCCTGCAGCTAGGGAAATCTTTTGCGCACTGGGACGGATGGTCAAAAAACAGCATCTTACCGTGTCGGGGTGGATGAAGCTTTCTGTGCTCCCGGAGTCGATCAGGCATGGTGTCTCGTGCCCGTTGATCAGCACCGTTGTTGTCATCGTCTGGAGCGTCCGGGGCCATGCTTTGTCCAGCGTCATTGAGGCCAGACGTGGTCGTAGTGCTTCAGCGTCTTCCTCGAACCCCGTTGAGCCGTCGATGCTGGGGTCCATTGTTGCCGTCCAAGATGGCGGCGGGGGTGGACAAAATGGCCGCCCCATGCATCGCACAGGGCTGGGGTGTCCCAAGATGGCGGCGCCCCTCCTCCCCTCGTGGTGGCCGGGACCCAAAATGGCGGCGCCTGCGGGTCGCACATGGGGCGCTGGGGGGGTTGGGGAGCGTTTGAAACGCGCAGGACTCCTTGTTCTCCGGGGACAGCGGTGGCCGGGACCCAAAAAGACTGCGCCTGCGGGTCGTACATGGGGCGCTGGGGGGTTGGGGAGCGTTAGAAACGTGCAGGACTCCTTCCTCTCCTGGGACAGCGGCGACCTCCCGGGACCGGCACACAGCCGCGAAATGGCCCTTTTTCCCGCAGCTCTTGCAAATCGCTGCACGGGCCGGGCAGCGCTGCCGGGGGTGTTTCGCCTGGCCGCAGAAATAGCAGCGGGCCCCCCCGGGACGACTTGGCGTCTGAACCGCGCAAGCCTGTGGGGTGGGGGTGGGGGGGGGTTGTCGCGACGGGGGTCCATGGAGCCCAAGGGGCTGCCGCGCGGTCGGGGCCGTACGTGCGGGCGTTTCGCGCGGCCACATCTAGGGAGGCTGCAAGGGCCCGTGCCTCTGAGAGTCCTAGCGACTCTTTTTCTAAATGTCTTTGGCGGATTTGGGGAGAGTTCATACCTGCCACAAAAGCATCGCGAATTAACATGTCCGTGTGTTCAATCGCGTTTACCGGCGGGCAGCTGCAGGCCCGTCCCAAAATTAGCAGCGCGGCGTAGAATTCGTCTAGCGATTCTCCGGGACTTTGCCGTCTCATTGCGAGTTGGTAGCGTGCGTAGATCTGGTTCACTGGGTGAACATAGATGCTCTTTAGTGCTGCGAACGCCGTCTGGAAATCCTCTGCGTCTTCGATGAGAGGGAAAATTTCCAGGCTTACCCTCGAGTGCAGGACCTGTAGTTTCTGGTCTTCTGTGACCCGGCCGGGGGCCGTTCGGAGGTATGCTTCGAAACAAGTCTGCCAGTGTTTAAAAACTGCTGCTGAGTTCACTGTGTGGGGGCTGATCCTCAGGCATTCCGGGATGATCCTGAGCTCCATAGTCCTTTAAGCACGCTTAATAAATTGTAGCGCACAAAGACTCACGAGAGACGAATAGAGATGAAGTCGATGAGGCTTTATTAAGCGTGACTTGTTCCCCGCAGTTCAGTAACAGACTGGCCTGCGGGGGAGAACTCCTGGTTCTTATACTCCGCCTTCAGGGCGGAGCTAGAGGTCAACAGCCAACCAGGACCCGGGATCTGTCAGCCAATGACATCACGGCTTCACAGTCCCACATGACCCCTAATGCATACTACCACACTCGTCCACCGCGCGCCTCGCGGCTTTGGCGATGTCCGCCTTGATGCAGCTGAAGGCCTGGCGGGCCTCAGTCTCCAGTGGAAAGATGGTGGCCTTGATTAGTGGGTGGGCTTTGTCCGCATAATTTAGTACCCACTGGGTGAAATAGGAGAAGAATCCAAGGCAACTCTTCAGGGCCTTGGGACAGTGAGGGAGAGGGAGTTGCAGGAGGGGGCGCATACGATCAGGGTCGGGCCCTAGGACCCCGTTCTCCACTATGTAGCCAAGGATGGCTAGTCTGGTTGTTCGGAAAATGCATTTCTCCTTGTTGTAGGTGAGGTTGAGTTTTTGGGCGGTTTGGAGAAATCAGTGGAGGTTGGAGTCATGGTCCTGCTGATCATGGCCGCAGATGGTGACATTGTCCAAGTACGGAAATGTGGCCCACAGCCCGTACTGGTCAACCATTCGGTCCATTGCTCTTTGGAAGACTGAGACCCCGTTCGTGACACCAAAGGAGACCTGGAGGAAATGGAAAAGGCGGCCGTCTGCCTCAAAAGCCGTGTAGTGGTGGTCCTCCGGGCGGTGGTATGCAGACTTGAGATCCACCGTGGAGAACACGCGGTAGTGTACGATCTGATTTACCATGTCTGCAATCCGGGGAAGGGGGTACGCATCGAGTTGTGTGCACCGGTTAATGGTCTGGCTGTAATCAACTAACATCCGGAACTTTTCCCCGGTCTTAACGACCACCACCTGAGCTCTCCATGGTCTATTGCTGGCCTCGATGACTCCCTCCCGCAAGAGACGCTGGACCTCAGACCTAATGAACGTCCTGTCCTGCATGCTATACCACCTGCTTCTGGTGGCGACTGGCTTGCAGTCGCCGGTGAGGTTTGCGAAGAGAGGGGGGAGGGTCGACTTTTAGGCTCGCGAGGCTGCATATGGTGAGTGGGGGCCCCCGAACTTAAGAGTAAGGCTCCTGAGGTTACATTGGAAGTCGAGTCCCAATTGGAGAGGAGCGCAGAAGTCTGGGAGCACATATAGTTTAAAATTAGCGAACCCCACGCCCTGTATCGCTAGGGTTGCAGTAGTGCACCGTTAGATTTGCACCGAGTGCGACCCAGAGGCGAGGGAGATGGTTTGTTGCGTCGGGAAAATTGGGAGCGAGCAGTGTCTTACCATGTCCGGGTGAATGAAGCTCTCTGTGCTCCCAGAGTCGAAAAGGCAAGGTGTCTCGTGCCTGTTAACCCGGACGGCCATCATGGAGCTCCGGAGGTGCTTGGTTCGCGACTGGTCCAGGGTGACCGCGCTGAGTTGCGGGTAGCCGATGGCGTGATCGGAGGTGCTGGGGCGGCCCCGCGATGTCTGTCCGTGTAGATCATACGCGTCGAGCGGCGTAGCAGATGGCGGCCAAGATGGCGGCCCCCATGGATCGCACGTGGCTGGCCGCGTGGGGGAGGATGGCCAAGATGGCGGCCCCCGTGAGTCGCACGTGTTGTGAGGAGGAGGAGGAGGCAGACACGCTGCCACATTGCGGGGTCTGCGGGCCTGTGAGTCTGAGGATTGGGTCTGTGAGTTAGAGTTCTTAGACCTGGCCAGGCAGACCTTGGCGAAGTGACCTTTTCGCACGCAGCTGCTGCAGTTCGCAGTGGGGGCCAGGCAGTGCTGCCGGGGGTGTTGAGACTGGCCGCATAAATAGCAGGGTAGCCCCCCATGATGGGCGGGCAGCCGCGCAGCACAGGCCTGGGGTAGCCTCTGGTCAAGGGCCCCCGAGGGGGTCGCGTGGTCAGCCGGGAACGCAGTAAGGCTCTGAAAAGCAACCTCCAGAGAGGTGGCTTTCTTTACCGTGTTTTCCAGGTCCTGGGCCCCTTTTTCAAGCAGGTGCTGTCTCACATAATTCGACCGGACTCCCGCCACATAGACGTCTTGGTCGGCGAGCTCCATGTGCTGAGTGGCCGTAACGGCCTGGTAATTACAGTTGCGTGCGAGGGCTTTGAGGTCGGGTAGGTAGTTATCTAGCGACTCCCCAGGGCACTGGTGGTGAGTGTGAAGATGTATCATAGACCTCGTTCACAGGCCGTATGTAGAGGCGTTCGAGCAGCGCGAGGGCATCCGTATAGGAGGTGACCTCATCGAGCTGGACAGAAATGCGATGGCTCACCCGTGCGTGGAGGAGGCTCAGCTTCTGTTCATCAGGCGGATGGCGTGGACGTCGCGGCGAGATAGGCCTTGAAGCATCAAAGCCAGTGTGAAAAAAAAATTTTTGCCTCCGTGGCCTGCGGATCGAGTTCAAGTCTGTCAGGTTTGAGGGCTGATTCCATAGTTGTATTTAAGCTGATTAAATTGATGCGACCATCAATTCACTCAACGACACGAGGAGAAGTAAATTGCGGTTTTAATCAGCTTAGATCAGTGCCTGCCTCCGACTGGTACAATACTGGGAACTGCCTGCAGGTGAGCTGCTCTTTATACTTCCTCTTAAGGGGAGGAGCCATGGGCGGAGCCCGTGCCCCAACATATCCCCCTGTGGGTGAAGCCACACAATGGCCCATAGGTGGAGCCCACAGGGTTAACAATATAACACAACAGCAGAACATGATTCAAATGCACTGGTGAATTATTAGCACTATACATTCACCACAGTTCTGGCTTCATGCATTTCCTTTTATTCATTGCAGAACATGTCCACTAGTGATCGGGCGTTACAAAATAAAATCTTTACTGTGAACATAATTAACGCTTACAGATATATTCAGGGAGCTTGTAACGCCATTGGAGATCTATGGGTAGAAGTCCTTGTGTTGTGAAAGTGATGATAACTGACCATATAGCTGTTGAGCTGGTTGATGAAGCTCTGCAGATGGAATTTCTAATTTAGTTATTTTCTTTTTTGATATAAAGGAGGTTAAATTTGTACGTAGATGATTTGAAAATTAATTGATGACAGATGTTTGGTTCTAACCAGCCAAGACCTTTTCATGGAAACGCATAGGTTAATACGTCAATTCTGGTCAGCTAGCTAGCTCGTTATTGTGCATGTTGTGTTTTTCATCACACTGCCAGCTGCCTTGTCTGAAATGTACCCCCATGTGCCAGTTACAAAATCCCAGAAATAAACCAGAAATTTACCCAACGTAAATTATTGGCAGCACCTTTCTTGGCCCCAGAAAGGGCCATTGAACCATCCCTCTTGCGTGAAAATGCAGGAAAGTGAGTCCAGGAACTCTGGGGGTCCATGGACATGCATGTGCATAGCGTTGGCCGACCCCTCATTCTGGCGAGTAACGCCACCCAAGAGCAGGGCCTATGGGACCCAGTTGCCACTTGAGCAATGATGTGGTCAGACCCATTGGCCAAGAATCACTGCAGCCCGACAAGACATCTTCCCTGAGGTCCAGGAAGAAGACTTGTGAAGGTGCTGCACTTGTGGTCGCAGGAACCATGTGGGCTGGGAATGCCAGAATCGACAGCGAATGCATCGCCCTCGTCGGGTGACAAACTTAACCCGAGCCAGGGCACTACACTTAGCCCAGCCCGATGAGGATGATTGCGTGCAACTAAATTGCATTATGGTACCAAAGGTAGCCCCCATCAAGATAACCATCCAGGTGAATGGTCATCACTTGGATACGGAAGTAGATGCAGGTGCTGCTGTCTTGGTCATTGGACAACAAACGTACTGGAACATTCGTATGGACATCCAGCACCTGGGCTTTAGGGACGCCAAGGTATGGCTGTAGACATGCACTGGAGAACCATTGGGATAACAACGACTCCAGTTACCTATGGCAACATTCAGTTTGACTGCCACTGATAGTGGTGCAGGGGCCCGGACCCAGTCTTCTGGGCTGCAACTGTTACACAGGGTTACACAGACTCCGCCTAGATTGGCAACAGATCTTTAGAATGAGTACAGGTGAGGGCAGCACGGTGGCGCAGTGGGTTAGCACTGCGGCCTCACGGCGCCGAGATCCCATGTTCGATCCTGGCTCTGGGTCACTGTCCGTGTGGAGTTTGCACATTCTCCTCGTGTTTGCATGGGTTTTGCCCCCACAACCCAAAAGTGTGCAGGCGAGGTGGATTGGCCGCACTAAATTTGCCCCTTAATTGGAAAAAATGAATTGGGTACTCCAAATTTAAGGAAAAAAAAGAATGGGTACAGGTGAATTGTGTACAGGTCCTGGAAAATAGCTGAAAGTCTTCCAAGACGGTTTAGGGAAGATAAAGGGGGCCATGGCCAAAATCTACATAGTCCGAGAGGCCCAACCCAAGTATTTCAGGGCCCGCCCAGTCCCACACATTTAAATATCTTTGTTGTTCTCTATATTCTGTCTAATCTTCTGACCTACCATGCGTCTTTGCACAATTATGTGCCTTTTCTTTAAGTTTGATATTGTTTAATTTTTTTTAGTTAACCACAGAAGGTGGATCAACCCCTTGGAATTTTTCTTTCTTTAAGGACTGTATCAATTCTGTGCATTCTGAAATATCGCTTCAAATGTGTGCCACTGCATTTCTTTGACCTATTGCTTAATCTCATTTGCCGGTTCAAATTGGCTCGCTCCGCTTTCATGCCCTCATAATTGCCTTCACTTAAGTTTAAAATCTTAACCTTCTTCTCTCCCTCAAATCGAATGCAAAATTCAATCATATTATGATTGCTGCTACCAAGGGGTGCCTTCACTATGAGGTTATTAATGAATCCTATCCCATTGCACAATACTAGGTCTAGTATAGCTTACCCTCTGGTTGGTTTCAGAACGTGCGGTTCTAAGAGACTAGCCGAAAACTTTCTACGAACTCTTCATCTACACTACCTTGGCCCATCTGATTTTGCCTGTCTATATGTAGATTAAAAATCCCCATGATTACCTTCTGACAAGCTCCCATTATCTCTTCCTTTGCACTCTGCCCTACCATATGGTTACAATTAAGGCACCTCCCAGTACAATACACCACGATCACAAGTCATTTGTTGCCTTTATCATCTCAACCTAAATTGCTTTCATATCCTGAGGCGAGATTCTCCGACCCCCCACCGGGTCGGAGAATCGCCGTGGGCCATCATGAATCCCGCCCCCACCACCCGCCGAATTCTCCGAAGGGAGAAAAGTCGGCGGGGCGTCGATCGCGCCGCACACCTCGGAGAATGGCACGGGTGGGCGCAAGGCAATGGATTTCGGGGCTGCCGATATTCTCCCGTCCGGACGGGCCGAAGACCCACTGACGTGACCACGGGTCACGTCGGCGTAAATCAAACCACCTATTAATTGGCGTCAACCAGTGCTCAAGGTTGACGCCGACCAGCGTGGAGGTGGGTGACGGCATGGGGGGTTGGCCGCTGGAGAGGCGATGGCGTGACCGCAGTCTGTATGTGCGGGGGAGAGGTGTGTGTAGGGTTGTGTGTGCGGCGGGGGGGGGGGGGTGGTTAGAGTGGGCTGGGCCGGGAGAGCCGGGAGGGGGGGGTGAGTGCCGGGGACGGGAGGATGACTGCCGGGGAGGGGGGTGGGGGGGGGGTGTCCATGCCGGGGAGGGGGGGGTGGTCCGTGCCGGAGAGGGGGATGGGGGGGGTCCCTGCCGGGGAGGGGGATGGGGGGGGGTCCGTGCGGAGGAGGGGGACGGGGGGTCGGGGGGTCCGTGCCGGGGAGGGGGACGGGGGGTCCGTGCCAGGGAGGGCGAGGGGGGGTCCGTGCCGGGGAGGGGGACGGGGGGGGGTCCGTGCCGGGGAGGGACGCAGGGGAGGGGGGGGAGCCCATGCCGGGGAGGGGGGCAGGCAGGTGCGTGCCGGGGAGGGGCGGGTTCCATGCCGGAGAGGAGGACGGGGGGGTCCGTGCCGGGGGGGGGGGACGGGTGGGTCCGTGCGGTGGAGGGGGACGGGGGGGGTCCGTGCCGGGGAGGGGGGGCGTGGAGGTGCGTGCCGGGGAGCGGGGCAGGGAGGTGCGTGCCGGGGAGGGGGGCGTGCAGGTGCGTGCTGGGGAGGGGGACGGGGGGGGACGGGGGGTCCATGCTGGGGGGGGGGGGGGGTTCCTGCCGGGGAGGGACGCGGGGGGGGGGGGTCCGTGCCGGGGAGGGGGGGGTGCGAGGGCAAGTGAGTTGGTCAGCCAGCGATTTTGGCCGCTGTGGCGGCAGCCGCTAATGTCCATGTTGCCCTGGATGAGGAGGAGGAGCGTGCCAGAGAGGCGGCGCAGGCTGCCGCAGAGGGGCAGGCGGCAGTCGACCAGGCTGGAGGGACACCTGACCGACAGGACGAGGAGGGGGAGGAGGACGTCGCGGCCCCACGGCAACGGAGGCACCCGAGAACGCCCCGTGTGTACCGGCCCCGGCTGTCGTACCAGGACCTCACGGACCGGGAATGCAGGAGGAGACTCCGGATGAGCCGGGAAACCGTGGCACACATCTGCCACCTGCTGGCGCACCTGTCAACGCGTGGCACTGGCGGGGGACACCCTCTCCCCGTGTCCGTCAAGGTTACGGTGGCCTTGAACCTTTTATGCAACGGGGTCATTCCAGGCACCGAGTGGGGATCTGTCCGGCATATCGCAGACATCGGTGCACCGGTGCATCCGGGCAGTGACAGATGCCCTATATGCAATTCGGCACCGCTACATCCGCTTCCCTGTGGATCGGGCCAGCCAAGATGCCCGGGCCGTGGGCTTCTCTGCCGTGGCCGGGTTCCCCGTGGTCCAGGGTACGATTGATGGGATGCACCATGCAGATAACAGGGCTGTGTTCACCAATAGGAAGGGGACCTATTCGATGAACATACAGGTGGTCTGCGACCACCGCATGATGATCCTGCACGTCTGCGCCTGTTACCCGGGCAGTGTACAGGACTCATACGTGTTGTCGCGGTCATACGTCCCCGGCATGTACGAGGGACGCCATCCCCGGCTGAGGGGCTGGTTGCTGGGCGACATGGGCTACCCATTGCGATCGTGGCTGATGGCGCCTATACGGACGCCACGCAATGAGGCGGAGAACCGCTACAATGATGCCCATGTAACGACAAGGGGAGTGATCGAGAGGTGCTTTGGTGTGCTGAAGATGCGTTTCAGGTGCCTGGACCTCTCTGGGGGCGCCCTCCAGTATTGGTCAGATAGGGTCGGTCGCATCATTGTAGTGTGCTGCGTCCTGCACAGTATAGCACAGCAGAGGGGCGATGTGCCGCAGGGAGAGGACGGCGGAGTGGAGGAGCAGCAGGAAGAGGCGCAGTCCTCCCCAGATGAGGGGGATGCGGGCAATGGTCAGGGCAGACGGGCTAGACATGGGCGGGTGGCTGTCCACCGTTACCGGCTGGGCCAGGGGGCACGGGACAGACTGATAGACGCCCGCTTCACTGACTAGATGGGTGTGGGAATCGGGTAGTATCGCCACAGACCGCACACCATGGCAACACCCGACCACCCACACCCCCCCACCCATCCACCCACCCAGCACCCTCACCCCCCTCCCCAACCCCACCCACCCCACCCGCATTCACACCACCCCCCCATTGCCGATCCACCTGCGGCACAACGGTCGGGCTCACACAGTTGCCGGTGGACGCGTGTCTATTGCAGGCCATGGAGGATGATGACAACCCGCCCTGCGATGAGCTCCTGGCTCCACATCGTTGGACTATGTCTGACCCATGGCCACAGTACCACCATCCACCCGGACCATCCCTGCATGCGGCTGTGACACTGCAGCGCACGGTCCCGTCCTCTGCCCGGGGGGGTGTTGATGGCGGCCCAGGGGGAAGGGGGCAGACTTACCTGGGGCTGAGGTAAGACCACCCCTCACACACACACTTGCGCTCAACGAACATGACACCCCCCGCACGCTTTGGACAGAGCACAAAGGCAGCTTCTGTAGGTGTAACATTGACTTTAATAAAGAAAGGAGTTTATGCACGTGCCCTAGCCCCTAAAACTCATCTGTGCCCTGCACCCGTGTCAACTTACTCAGTGTCTAATTGTTTGGCCTTACAGGCCCTTTGACTACGCCTAGGTGGTTCCCCAGATGGTGCAGCAGAACTGGAGGTGGACTCCGGTGATTCCTGCCCTCTGACACGGGATCCCTTTAGCGGCCGTTTCCTGGGGCGTCCTGGCCTAGATGGGCCAGGCTGCGGCCCGGGCGACTGGGATGGCGAGCTGCCAGCCTGTCCTGCCTGTTGCCCACCCGATGCACCTGGGACGGTAGGGGGGGAGCCCGAGGTGTTGAAGTGTTCCGGGACCTCCCCTACAATGGGACCCGGAACGGGCCCCAGCACCTCCTCCTTCCTCGGGGTGCCCGATGGCCCCCAGGCCTCTACATGGGTGGGGGATGTGAACGGACTGGCCATCCGACGCCCCCCCCGACATCTGGCGCTGCCAGTCATGGAGGCCTGTGCTGGTATCGACAGGGGTCTGCAGGTTTGCAGCCATGGAGCTCAGGGGGTTGGCAATCCCTGTCTGTGACTGTGAGACGCCGGCTCGCACATGGGCAATGGCGCCGATGCCCTCAGCGATGGCCTGCTGAGACTGGGCCATGGCCTGCAGAGATTGGGCTATGGACTGCTGAGACTGGGCCATGGCCTGCAGAGACTGGGCCATGGCCTGCAGAGACTGGGCCATGGCCTGCTGAGACTGGGCCATGGCCTGCAGAGACTGGGCTATGGTGTTGAGCCCCTCAGCTATCTGCCGCTGGCGCTGGCTCATGGCCTCCTGTGAGAGGGCAGCCATGTCCTGGGCCACAGACGCCGCCTGCACGGAAAGCCCCAGGCCTCGCAAACCGCTCCCCATGTCTGACACCGTCGCACCCATTGCCTCCACCGCGGACGCCACCCGTGCTGTGTCGGCCTGGGAGGCACGCATGACCGGCACCACTGCCAGCCCCTGGACGCGGGTGGACTCCTCCACCTGCGACTGCAGCCGCCGCAAGCCGGCCGTCACCCTCTTCGCTCGACTCAGGTTCGGTGGTTGCATCGGACCTGTGGGTGGGTGTGGTAACTCCAGGAACCCGGGATCCTTCTGGGCGGCTGATGTTCGCATGCGCCGGGCTGCCCTCCGACCGCCCGGCCCCTCTGCTGCTCCTACCTCCACCTGCTGTACTGGGACGGCTGTGTTGTGCGCACCAGTGAGTGTACCAGATGCCTCATCACTAAAGTGCCCAACCGAGGTGAGCGTCTCTGCGATGGTGGAGTGTGTTGGTGACAGCAGTGGCGTTGTGTCGTGCGCATCGTCCGACTCTGAGTCCATGGCATTTTGGGGTGGCGGTTCGTCTCCGCCCATCCAATCTGTGCCACTGTCCTGTATTTCAGTTTCCTGGGTAGGGGTGTCCTGGGTAGGGGTGTCCTGGGTTGTGGTTTCGTGGCTCGGCTGTGATGGGGGCCTGTGGCTGCCCCTCTCGTTGCTGGGTGGCACACGCCTGCGTCGCCACACCCGCATGAGACGGGGGCGCCGTCTCCCTGTTGCTCCAGGTCTTTCCGTCTCCCGTGGTCTCCGAGGGGCATCGTGCGGGCGTCGCATGCCAGAGGGTCCGGGTCTCTCCGTCTCCCGTGGTCTCCGAGGGGCATCGTGCGGGCGTCGCATGCCAGAGGGTCCGTCTCCCGTGGTCTCCGAGGGGCATCATGCGGGCGGTCTGCATCTGCGGGGATGGGTGCCTGGACGTTTGCTCCTGTGATACACAATGAAGCATGCATGGTTAGACACGCAGGCAGTGATCAGGTGATATGGGGGAGGGGAGATATTAGGGAGGGGGGGATATGGGGACGGGCTGTCGGTGGATCACTTGCTGGTGGGCCCCCGACCTCTGCATCAGCAACCTCCCGGTCCTCAGGTCCGCCAGCCAGTTCCAGGGCCCTTTCCTCATGTTCGGTCAGTGGCCTCTCATCAGCTGGGCCTCCTCCAGTCCTCACATGCTCCCTCGTGTTGTGTGCGCGCTTCTCCTGTGGGGGGTGGTGGCAGGGGTAAAAGGCAACAGTGTTAGACAGGTATATGAATGCACGCCATTGGTTGCGCGTGCATTGCAGAGGTTAAGGTTAGGGCTGGATTCACTTGGGGATATGGGGGAGGGCGGATATGGGGGAGGTGGAATATGGGGGAGGGGGATATGGGGGAGGAGGGATATGGGGGATATGGGTGAGGGGGGATATGGGGGAGGGGCGATATGGGGGGATATGGGGGAGGGGGGATATGGAGGATATGGTGGAGGGGGGATATGGGGAGGGGGGATATGGGGGAGGGGGGATATGGGGGAGGGGGGTATGGGGGTTATGTGGGAGGGGGGATATGGGGGAGGGGGGATATGGGGAGGGGGATATGGGGAAGGGGGAATATGGGGGAGGGGGAATATGGGGGAAGGGGGATATGGGGGAGGGGGATATGGGGAGGGGGATATGGGGAGGTGGGATATGGTGGATATGGGGGAGGGGGGATATGGGGGAGGGGGATATGGGGGATATGGGGAGGGGGGATATGGGGGAGGGGGGATATGGGGGATATGGATATCGGGCAGGGGGGGGGGCTCACCCTGGCTGCCCTGATGAGGTTGTTCACCTTCTTGTGGCACTGGGTGCCTGTCCGTGGTGTCAGGGCCACAGGGTTGACGGCCTCTGCCACCCCCCTCCACAGACGCCGGCTGTGGCGTGGGGCGACTCTGCAGCCGTGTCCGGGATACAGGGCCTCCCTCCTCTGCTCCACTGCGTCCAGGAGCGCCTCAATGTCGCGGGACTGGAACCTCGGGGCTGAGCGGCGGGCAGCCATCCGGTTGGGTCTTCTGGTCGGGTGGGGGGAGCTGCGCGTCTTATGCACCGTTACGCCGTGCAGCGTGCATGACGCCATGCAACGTGAACCACCTGAGCCAGCGCGGATAGCGTCACGTTGCTGCTTGCCCATTCCGGGCCGGAGACTTAACGACGTTTGGGGCAGCGTGATGCAGGTGGGATTTGCGCCGTTTTTGGCACCGGTCGGCGGACATCACGCCGATAACGGAGAATTTTGCCTCTGGTTCCCTGAACTTAGGTTATCCCTTCTACGGTGCTCATATCGTTATTAATTAGCAGAGTCATTCCCTCCACCTTTTCCTAACTTCCTGTCCTTCCTAAATGTCACATACCTTTCAATACTCAGGTCCCAATCTCTGTTATGCTGTAGCCATTTCTTTGTAATGGCTATTCAGTTCATCGATTTTGTTTCGAATGCTATTTGTGTTTAAATACAGAGCCTTTAGTTGTGTCCTTTTATTATTTTTATTGTGTCTACCCTTATCTGTTGATTTACTCTTAGACTTACTCTCTGCCGTTTTCTATTTGTCATGGTCTGTTAATCATTTCCCATATTAGTATCTGTCTCTCTTGCTTTGTTTCTACTCTTTGGTTGATATAAATGGGTGATATAGGATCTAAAATCATAACAATAATAATCACTGGACAAGGTATAAATGAATTACAATCATTGGCTTTATTCCTCTCAATGTGATCTGGGTGTCTGTCCAGTGCTGTTTGGTGAGAGGATGTGACTGGTGCATTCTGACATTGATTATTCCATGTGCTGCGGCAGTAACTATACCTGGTGGGTTGGTTGGCAGCTATGTGTCTTTGGTGGTCTTTGAGACTGAGGTGGCAGTGACCAGAAACGGCTTAATTATAGGCTATGCCACATTGTTAACCACAAGGGACAACCTGACCATTCACTTCCAAATTGCCTACTGGGGGAATGTGTAAAAGGGTGTGAATATGTTATCATCCTCAGATGACAACATCATCCATGGCCATCTCAAACTTGTCCATGACATTGGGCTCTAATTCAAAATCCAACTTGATCTGAGCAACATCAAAAGCTCACATCAATGGCTCTCCATATGAATCTGAAGGCCTCTGACAGCAGGCTGTATGAGGAATATATTAGAGCCTTTGGTTTGGAAGGGAGGTGCTCTGCTGAAAGTGACCTGTGGTGCATTCAGTGTTTTGATTCCCTCAAATAAACACAGCACAGATAACAATTTGTGGACAGTCGGCTTCACTTGCTAAGCTTGCTTGGTCCACTTTCATGCAGCTTCAATAATTTCTGTTCCTGCAGCCACAGGGAGGTTCAGAGGAAGTCACTTCCAAGCATGTTTTAAGCATTCTGAGCGTTATTATTGTGGCACACTTCTCGTTTTGTCAAGAGACTTGAGACTCCGTTAGGAACAATAAGGTGTTGGTTAATAAAGAATAACTTGATGCAGGAGGTTTTGCAGTACTAGGCTGCCTTGGATCATAGCTATAATAATAATCTTTATTGTCACAAGTAGGCTTACATTAACACTGCAATGAAGTTACTGTGAAAAGCCCCTAGTCGCCACATTGACAAAATGGAGGAATCGCAATCGCCCCCAAAGCATGTGACATCGATGTTCGGGGGGCGTGACCTGCTCTCTGCCTCCCTTCAGGCAGGAAGATTACATTGCATTCAAAACAAAATCTTCTCCTGCTTCTCTGATTGTGCAAACCTACCTTGGCTAATAAATGAATGGGTTCCAGATGCTTAACCACCTTCACAACCTGTCGTGCTACCTTCAGGGATCTGTGGACATTCGCTCCAAGGCTCCTCCCTTCCGCTACACTTCTCAGTGTCCTCCCATTTATTGTGTAATTCTTTGCCTTGTGTGACCTCCCCAAATGCATCACCTCACACTTCCCTGGGTTGTATTCCAGTTGCTGCTTTTCTGTCCACCTGGCCAGACCAGGAGCTGCTTCATATTTTGAAAGACATGAGGGATAAAGTAATTGCTCCTGTATCCATTTGCATTTCATTCAATTCCGAGTGGGCTGGTTGACTGGCCAGAACGTTCTTTTATTTCTCTACTTGTTTTCTCTCATGTATGAATAGTGCTTTTTGCTCAGTTGTGTTCCGAATGAAGCAAAAATGTGGATATGGGCTAATTGGCCGAATGTGGTGATATATTCAATGTAATTCAGTGTAACACAGGATTTGGCTACTTAGGAACTGGTAATTCAGTCGGTTTTGCGATCAGAAATAGAAAAGAAATTCATAACAGAATTTAAAAAAAAGTATCTTCACATTTTGGGTGAAATCTTGCCTTTAAATGCTAGCTGATCAGTTTTCCTCATTGGAGCTTACGGAACCATGCGGTTCTGCACATGAGCACCGATGAGCGGGCACTCATGCGCAGTGTGGCCACATTTTTTTGTATGGTCGCGGCCGTCATTTTGAAGTCCGCTCACAGCTGGCATTGTTAAATGACTGCTGCTGTGGCTGTTGCGCACAAATTTTCGCAATCAGGAGCGCCGCGACGGATGGCTCCGCGACTCTCCCGACACCCGCCCACGACCCACCAGCGGGTCGCAACCCCCACTTTGAAAATACCTACTCTAAGGGGAATGATTTAGACTTCAATGTTGCTGGAGAATGGTGAGAAATGCTTTCCCTGCCTTCTTATTGTGGGCACAAAGATTCTAGACTGCTGTTGACATTCAATCGGGCTCTGCAATGAATTAACAATTTGCACTGATGCCCACTGTTCCTTCCATCAATACTTTGAGATGCTTTTCATAGTTAAATACTCATCAGCATAGCAAAATGGAAAGAAGCTTAACAAATCCGTTACTGCATTCAGCTTACATGTGAAGATCGTCTTAATCATATTTGCCAATCTGTTCCCATAACGCCCAAACCCTTTACCATCACCTCTGCATCAAATCTAATACTTTTCTGTCTCAGCCCCCAACCCTCGAAGTGAATGTTTCTAGTGTACAAATAAATATTTTGTGCCCTCTGTTTTAAAAAATGTACCTCTAATTTTGTATCTATGGCCCCTTCTTAACCCCCTCCCCCCAACATTCTGCTTTTATATACACTGTCCCATATGTTTATAGATCATAGTTCATAGAATTTACAGTGCAGAAGGAGGCCATTCGGCCCATCGAGTCTGCACCGGCTCTTGGAAAGAGCGCCCCACCCAAGGTCCACACATCCACCCTATCCCCATAACCCAGCAACCCCACCCAACACTAAGGGCAATTTTGGACACTAAGGACAATTTATCATGGCCAATCCACCTAACCACATCTTTGGACTGTGGGAGGAAACCGGAGCACCCAGAGTAAACCCACGCACACACGGGGAGAATGTGCAGACTCTGCACAGACAGTGACCCAAACCGGGAATCGAACCTGGGACCCTGGAGCTGTGAAGCAATTGTGCTATCCACAATGCTACCCTGCTGTATACATTTAAAACTTATTATATCTGCATTTCTTTTGATATACAATATAGAATTTCATTCCTTTATTCCTATAGTCTTTTCAACCTGAGGTACTTTAATGTTCTGCACTTTCCTTTCACGCATAATACCTTAAGTTAGAAGAGTACACTGTAACTTTCCCTCTTTCTATACAGAATATCCAGAATATAACACGATTGTGTCGTTCCCCCCCCCCCCCACAAGAATCACATCAAACTTACTGACATTGAATTCTATCTGCCACTTTTCAGACCTTTTCCTCCATTTTACCCATATTTCTTTGCAGCTTCCTTCGGTATTATAAAACATTAACTAAGGGCAGGATTCTCCAGCCTCCCTGCCGCATGTTTCTCAGTGGCAGGAGGTGATGCATCATTCGCTGATGGCGGGATTCGCTGCTCCTGCTGCTATTAATGGGATTTCCTATTGAAGCCATCCCACACTGCCCAGAAACCCACAGACAGTGGTGCGCTGCCGGCGAAATCCCACCGCCAGCGAGCAGCCAAGAATTCCGGTTTAGCCATTCTGTCTTGGTATCATCTGTAGATTTCAACCGCATTTTCTGTCTGCCAACATCCAAATCACTGATCCCCACATTGAATAGTTATGGTCACTGAGGGGACACCATTACCTACTTCACACCATTCTTTCAAACCATCTTCAACTATTCTCTGTTTTCTTCCTTCCAACCAGTTTTTAATCCAGCTTGTTACCCTCTACCTAATTCCAAAACTTTTAATTCATTGAACTACATCATTATCATACATAAACAATAGCCTCTTAGTTGAGGCAGTGGAGGATCATGGATCAGCATGAGTCAACCTGTTATTCAGAAGAAGAAATAGAAACGTGGAAGAACGAAAAATTATATTCAGCCTGCATTCTCCAGTTTGCATTAAATACATTGAATTTGGTACTGGAGATGACATTATTACATCAGGTTGGAATCCCACTTACCCATCACTTGAGTAATGATTAGCTGTATTAGATCAGAGGCTGCAGATGATTGTGGAGTGGATTAATCACGGGAAATAATGTGTTTTGTGTGAATAGAGAGATGACTATTCTGGCTCACATTGGTGATGCAGAGAAGACTGCAATCAGAGAAAAGGGCAGCATTGCCTGACAATTATTGTTGTCATCCTGTTGCCAGAAAGCAAGGCTAGCATTTTCCAAAATCTAGAGATGTAATGTAATCATTTTCTTTTGTGGAGTGGGTGTTTGTGTGTTAGCTAAGTTGGGAAAATACACCTCTCCACAGGCAAAACAGGTCACAGTAATTGTTTAATATTAGTTGTTACTTGGTAACAGAGAAGGTATTTGAGTAGCACAGCTGGTGGGCCAGATTGGAGCATGCAGCAAGATGTCGTAGCAGCTCATTTGACGATATTTATAACCTCAGAGAGAGCACAATTTTGAACCTATCAACACCGGAATCTGGTGACTACATTTACTCATATGAAGGGTCAATACCCATAATGGACTGATTGGGTCTAACTGCCTGTTTCCAAGTTGCAACTTTCATGGATGTTATGGACAGATAATTTTACCCCAGAGAATCCTAAAGTGCATTCAGCCCATCGGGTCTGCACCGACCCTCTGAATAAAGCACCTACCTAGGACTGCTTCCCTTCAATATCCGTAACTCCGTAATCCCACCTAACCTCTGCATCTTTGGACACTAAGGGGCAATGGTGGCACGGTATCACCATGTGGTTAGCACTGTAGCTTCACAGCTCCAGGGTCCCAGGTTCGATTCCCGCTTGGGTCACTGTCTGGGCGGAGTCTGCACGTTGTCCCCATGTCGGCGTGGATTTCCTCCGGGTGCTCCAGTTTCCTCCCACAAATCCCAAAAGATGCGCTGTTAGCTAATTTGGACATTCTGAATTCTCCCTCTGTGTACCCGAACAGGTGCCGGAATCTTTATTCTGACAATAAAGATAATTAATTTTATTTTAGCATGGCCAATCCACCTAACCTGCACAGGGAGGCAATTGTGTAGTGGTATTGTCACTTGATAAGTAATCCAGAGATCCAGGACAAGATCTGGGGACCCAGGTTCGAATCCCACCATGGCAGATGGTGATATTTGAATACAATGAAAATAAATCTGCAATTAAAAGTCCAATGATGACCATGAAGTTATTGTCGATTGTCTCAAAAATCCATCTGGCTCACTAATGCCCTTTAGGGAAGGAAATCTGCCGTCCTTATCTGGTCTGGCCTACGTGTGACTACAGCAACATGGTTAACCCTCAGGGATGGGCAATCAATGCTGGTCCAGCCAGCGAAGCTCACGTCCCATGAACACATTTTTAAAAATTCTTTGGACTGTGATAGGAAACTGGAGCACCTGGAGGAAACCCACGCAGACATGGGAAGAATGTGCAAACTCCACAGAGTAACCCAAGGCCGGAATTGAACGAAGGTCCCTCGCGTTGTGAGGCAGCAATGCTAAGCACTATGCTTTCTTATTTACTTCTTATTTAGTCTTTTTGCAAATCACGAGCCATCAGCCTTGGATAGATATGAAAATCTTTATCTTTCCTATATTTATCACTTTTCTATGTATGTGACCTTGCTGTACGCAGGTTTGCCACTGTGCTTCCTACAATACAACAGTGGCTACTGTTCAAAAGTACTTAATTGGCTGGAAAGTGTTTTGGCTCACGTTAAGGTCAACTAGATGAATAAAATCCTCTGCATTTTGTTTCTGAAGAAAGATTAGGGGTGGGATTATCCGGTCTGCCAGCCGTGTTTTCCGGTGCAGCGCACCCCCGCCGGCAGCAGGATTATCGTAGGTGGCGAATGGGGGTCGGGATTCTCCGACCCTCCGCGCCGCAACCGCGCCCAGCGTGGGGGCTTCGAATGGGGCGTCAGATCCGCGATGCATTCCCGTGATTCCTTGGCAATCGGAGAATTGTCGGCAATAGCGCGTGCGCGTTTGACGCGGTGTCGGTCGGGGGCCGTTGATAGAGTCCCCCGCGGCGATTCTCCGCGGACGGCCGACGAAGTTCCCTCCGGCGTGGCTCACGTATGGTTCCACCCGGCGGGAGCACAGAGTCGCAGCTGCGGTGGGTGTCCTGGTGGTTGGCGGGGGGATCCGTCACCTGAGGGGCTTCCACGACGGCCAGGCCCACGATCGGGGGCCACCAATCGGCGGGCGGACGCATTCTGGGGGGAGGCCTTCTTCTTCGGCGCCAGCCCGCTGTGTGGGTCCGCCACCATGTTGCGCGGGTCAGGCGCCGCAGGCGCCATGCGCGGACCTGCAGCCGGAAGCGCAGGGCCCTGTATCGGCAGCCGGAGCTACGTGGAGCACGGTGGTGCTCTGTAAGCCTCCTTAAAACAGAGAATCACCCTGGACTTTCTAGAAAAAAATCCAGAGCGATTCGTGCCCGTTTTCTCGCGTGCATGGGGGCATAGCCCCATTATTGGAGAATCCCGCCCGGGGTTCCCATTGTGGCCAACGCACGCCGTCAGGAAACCCGCGAGAGAGGGTGCGCTGCCGGCAGACCGGAGGATCCTGCCGTTGGAGAATTCCGCTGCAGAACTTCATAGATATTACCTGGTCCTAACAGTTCTGAGGTTCATATCTGTTGAAGATCTCAATTTTGTATAGTCAACAGTGTAGGTTTTTGCTGCATTCTTTTCTATGTATGTGAAATTTTATTGTACTTATGGGTCTGTCATAATCTTTTCACTAATCTGTTTAACTTGAATAGTGTTTCTTGGCTGGTACGACATTTATTATTGGTATGCACAGCCAACCCATTCCCTATCAACAAGCAATAAAACTGTGCGCATGTGACAAAGTATGAGAAGTGTATATGAAACAGATAAAACTTAATGTAGCTGACCCTTTCTCCGCTAGAGTGTGTGATTATCATTAATTGCTTCTGACTGCAGATGGTGGTAACGTGGCTTGAATTTCAATAAAGAACACAGTGTTGATTAATTAAAATGAATTACCGGTACAAACAAATAAGGTGACTAATTAATGTGCTTATTCCAAAGAAAATAGGATTTTATTTTATCTTCGGCTAGTGGTACCACTAGTCGTGAGTGTTGTAATAATTATTGGGATTTTGCACTTTAGCTTTGAAGAGACCATTCACTGTAAGCATAAACTTTAGACTCCCCATTTCCGCCTGCTGCTTTACCAGTCCTGTCCTGGAAATATTTGATGTACTGTTCCACGGAGGAACTCGATCGACTGG
Organism: Scyliorhinus torazame; assembly: GCF_047496885.1. Lineage (NCBI taxonomy): Eukaryota > Metazoa > Chordata > Chondrichthyes > Carcharhiniformes > Scyliorhinidae > Scyliorhinus > Scyliorhinus torazame. The sequence goes on along the minus strand of NC_092709.1, from coordinate 292,940,210 downwards.
ACCCGCTCCACCTCGTAGGACCCCTGCCGTGCCGATTCGGCCGCCTGGATTTGGGAGTACCGACTGGTCGCGTTCTCATGGAGGACGCAGGTCTCGATGGCAGTCGCTAGGGTGAGGCGCTTTATTTTGAGGAGCTGCTGGCGTAGGGTGTCCGTGATAACCCTAAAAACGATCTGATCCCGAATCATGGAGTCTGAGGTGGCCTCATAGCCGCAGGATTGCGCGAGGATACGGAGGTGTGTCAAATAAGATTGAAAAGGCTCATCCTTACCCTGCAGGCGCTGCTGGAAGAGGTACCTCTCGAAGCTCTCATTGACTTCCACGCTGAAGTGTTCCTCGAACTTCAGAAGCACTGTCTTGTATTTTGTCTTGTCCTCGCCTTCCATGAATGCCAGGGAGTTGTAGATGTGGATGGCGTGTTGCCCCGCCATGGAGAGGTGGAGGGCGATCATCCTGGTGTCCGATGCATTCTCCCTGTCTGTGGCTTCTAGGAAGAGCTGGAAGCGCTGTTTAAACAGCTTCCAGTTGACGCCAAGATTCCCAGAGATTCAGAGCGGCTGCGGCGGGCTGATGTTTTCCATGGAGCAGGATGGCGGATTTCTGAAAGGGTGCAGGTAGGTCTCACAGTCCCTGGCTAGCTTCCACTACTGGTATCATGTCGTGTTGGGTGTTCCGATACACAAATGATCCAACACGATTGTAGATGGTACAACTCTGTTTTATTGTCTTAAACAATAACAACTAATAACTGCTGGCTGAGGTTCGTGCTTCACCAGCTAACCTGTGGACCCAGCCCTTTCACTATCTTGGTGAGGCACTCAGCACATGGTGTATGTCTGAGTGGCACGCTGTGAGCTCTGTGCTCTGAGCTATCTCCTGGTAGAATGAGCGGGAACTGTGGTGTTCCCTGTTTTATAGTGCGTGTGCTCTCACTGGTGATTGGCTGTGATGTTGTGTGTGTGTTGGTTGGTCCAACTACCTGTCCATCAGTGTGTGTGTGATTGCACCATGATATGCTGATGTGGATATCATGACAGTAGTCATGCAGGCTGAATTTAAGTGCTGTTAACCTCACATTACCTCACAATAAAACAACCATTCCTCATCCATCAGACTAAATGATGAAATCCAATGTGCTTGGTATTGTACAAAAACCCAGCTATGTCCTCACCTGACCAGCCAAACGCCTGAGCATGGTGCCTGTTTAGGAACCAGGGGCACGATTCTCCGACCCCCTGCCTAGGTCGGAGAATCGCCGGCGGCTGGCATGAATCCTGCCCCCGCCGTGTCCCGAATTCTCCGCCACCAGAGAATCGGGAGGGGCGGGAATCGCGCCAGTCGGCGGGCCCACCCCTGGCGATTCTCCGGCCCGCGATGGGCAACCCTCTCCCGCCAGCGTGGATTCAACCACCTTTTGAACGCCGGGAGCAGGCGGTGGGTGGGTGGGCCCCGGGGTCCTGGGGGGGACGCCCCGGGGTCCTGGGGGGATCTGGCCCCAGGGGATTCCCCCACAGCGGCCTGGCCTGCGATCGGGGCCCACCGATCCGAGGGCGGGCCTGTGCCGTGGGGCACTCTTTTTCTTCCGCCTTTGCCATGGTCTTCACTATGGCGGAAGCGGAAGAGACCCCCTCCCCTGCGCATGCGCGGGGATGCCGTGAGCGGCCGCTGACGCTCCCGCACATGCGTCGCCCTCAATGGGAGAATTCCGCACCTTTGGGGCGGCCCGATGCTGGAGTGGTTCCCGCCACTCCATTACGCCGGAACACCCGCCCCGTTGGGTAGGGGAGAATCCCGCCCCAGAAGTGGAAATGCTCAATGATTCTGTTTCTTCACTCTTTCGACTAAAGCAACTGTTGCTGACTATTTCGTTCACATTGCTCATGCCTCATGTCAGAATCAAAAGAGCAGGTGCTTTGACCACTCCACTGATCTTGTCATGTCTGTTTAAAAGGATCTGCAGTGTCTCTGTGCACCTGGCTCATTTTGTGTCCCCAGATGAAGTGAAAATCAGCCCAGTGACTTGCAATGCCGCATCCAGTAATTCCAAGAACGCATCTTAATCATTAGGTCCCTGCCAATGCTCTTATCTTCCTGATTCATTCTGCCACTCTGGGTTCTGTAAAGTAGACATCGGACACCTTTATCGTTTGGCAAGAGTAAAAAGAAGTTACCGGGCAGAATTTTACAGCTCAGCTTGAGCAGGATTGTAAAATGTGGCGAGCCGTTCACAACCCCATTAACCTTGAATGGAAACGGAAGATCGTGCTAGTGGGAGGGGCTGTAAAATTTACTCAATGTTTTTTCAGTTGTCGACTCTACGTAAGAAATAAAAATGGACAGCATGGGAGATCTTTTATAGAACTCACCAAATCCAAGATAGGTGAGAATAGCGTCAGATCAACGATTGTAACCTACAAAACAAAGAGAATGGTATTGGCTGCAAAATTCATCTCCATAGCATCGCTGAACACAGCAATACAGAAATCGGAGGCCATTCGAGCCGGGTGTGCTGCCATATGTTAGGACGATATTCCATCCACAACTGGAAGAATGTGAAAGTAGCATGAGCTGGCGCGTTGGGAGGGGCATTATTGGTAGCTGTGTGAGGATGAGGGACGGGATCAGGATGTTAGTCCAACCTAACTGCCCGCTCCTGTTGGCAACATCAGGATCTTGCCATGGCATGGCGAGAAACCAATAATCACCAATTAAGGGCATTCTCTATCCCATTAACGGAAGGACCCCCGATCTAACGGCCTCCCGTCATTTAACCGGCTCCCTTGCAGGCACCCTTTAGTGCATCTATTTAAAAACATGAAGCTAGTGGAATGGTTGCTGTGGGGATCATTGGTGATGAGTAGACATCTTGGAGATGGGGCCATCAGCCTGAGGGCAACCGGGGCTGCTGCCCCAGTGCTTGGGAAGGGTGGGGGAGTCCCCCCAGGGGGGCGGGCCCGGTCAGGATGGAGTTTGGCCTCCATCAGTGGGTGGTCACCCCTGGGCTAGGGGGGGTGAAGGCCTCAGTGCCTGCGGGTCCGATATGCCACGCTCCAGATCATGAATACCCACAACAGGAGCAAATCCACCGGCTGCCTGTGTCCATCCAACCGAACATCCCCAGGAGAGAGCCTTGTCCATGGTAATATGGTGCAAGTCACTTTAACCCGCACTGACTATGACAGCCTCTGGCCACACAGCTGAAGAATATCGGTAATGGGGAATTGGCAATGGTAGTAAATATGAGCACTTCACAGCACCCAAGTGGATTCCAATGGTAGACATACCATGTCGCAGGTGAGTGTTACTACCTGATATCCCAATCAGACTATGAGGCCTGGGCACTTTGTCTGAACACTGGAGGCTTCAGAACTGTAAGGGCAGCAGCCGACAAGCAAACGCCCAAGAGCTGGGCCTCAGCACTGGGAACATCCCCGCGACCGGTGGGTGGGTGTATGAATCGCCGGGGGAGCGGGGGAGGAGGCCAGTGCTGGCTTAGGTGTACAGGTTTCATTGGTCATTTTGTGTCGCAGGAGGCTCCGCCTCAGCAACGGGATGGTGTGGCACTTGTGCCATGTCCTTACGGACTTGACACTCCGTGGAGGAGGAGGATAACCACTCCTCGTGGCTATCAAGATCATCACAGCCCTGAACTTACACTTGGGTTTATTCCGGGGCTCGAGTGGTGACTTGTGCGGCATATCCCAGCCAACAGCCCACAAGTGCATCCGTGAAGTCACGGATTCCCAAATTGGCTGGGAAGCTGATGATATAAACTTTGACCTGGACCAAGCCCATCAAGATGCCCGGGCAGCAGGAATCTCTGTCCTCTGCCATTGCCAGGATGCCTCAAGTCCAGGGGGTAATAGATGGAACACATGTTGCCTTGCATGCACCTTGCCGCCACTCCCCCCCAGTGCCCTCTCAGTGATCCTCATCTTCGTAGCTTTCTGTGCTCTGCCATTATGTCTAGGTGCAGCCACAGATTGCACATCAGAGGTAGAGGCAGCCTGCTGCTTACTGTACCCTGTGGCCTTTCATGCCCATGGCAGGCGTCCTCTGCAGAGCCTGGTGCCTGAGCATCCCGGCCGAGCTTCTGGTGGTACTCGCCTCACCTCGCCACCCTGTTCTGTCTGCAGACCCCAAGACATGCCATTGTCAGGGGGTTGGGGGGGGGGGAATCAGGAGAGCTGGTAACTGCCAGCATCTCCCTGCAGGGATGCTGTGGATTGGTCTCCAGTGCTCCCTCCTCCCGGTTGGTGCCCATAGTGCCCTGGAGTCACCTTGGGATGGAGGGATAGCTGGATTTAGATCCAGGCTTGACATTGTCTGCATTATGGTGCCGAAGCCCTCAGCGACCTGCCCCTGTGACCGAGCCACGCTCTGCCGTGCCTCAGCCACCTGCATCCGGGACATGGCCCACAGAGAGCGGGCCATGCTCCGGAGCACTTCGGCAATGCCCACCTGAGGCTAGGATGTGCTCCATAGCGCCTCAGCAAGGTCCACCTGAAGGGCGTGTCGGTGGTTGTGGCAAACCACTGCAGTACCTTGCCAAGCATCACTTTTTTCATTCAATTTGACCATAACCTGCAAAGCCAGCATCTGTTGCCCATCCCTAATTGCCTTTGAACTGAGTGGCTTGAGTAGTTAAGAATTATATGTAGGCCGGACCAGCCAAGGATGGCAGATTTCCTTCCTTGATGGGTTTCTATGGTTTCATGGTCACAATTAATGAGTACATCTTTTTTTCCCTGATTTATTCAGTAATTGAATTTAAATTCCACCAACTGTTGGGATTTGAACCCGTGACCTCAGAGTATTATTAGGAGTCTCTGGAAATGCTAATCCAGTGACATTACCACTACACTACCAGAAGTCTCTAAAAGTACATCATTACAGTAGATAAACGTGATCAGAATGGTTTACTTTTGTTCAGACTTGGAAAGAGAACTGGTTCGGCCACATGCCTATTTCAGTATTTCGACCATTATGGACTTCTGTGTGTGTTGTACCTATGAAGAGCAAAATAACCTCAATTTCCTTCCCCAGACCATTAGCATGGTATGGGAATTCCCTTGCATCGAGAATAGGAATGGCATCATGAGTGCAGCTATATTCCTGATGGTTAGTATGGGATTCTTCCAACTGCATCTGAATAGATGTGGCTGCTGATATTTCTTCACCAGTCAAGGCTCAGAGTCAGTGCTAAACAGATAACATTGCTGATGATAATATTGGAGGTAAAACTGAAAGATGAAGGTGCTGCAAGTTCAGAGGGAGATAGATTAATTTGAGAAAGGGAAATCGTCAATATTGTAATAAAAAGATCAAAAGACAAAAGTGGTCAGAATGGTAATGGAGTTGAAAGGTTGGTGGGGGGGGGGACTGTTGTTGGTGTCCAGGAGGACATTGAATGTTGGAGACAGCAAAGGGATCAGCTTGTTGGGTAAAGAGAAAGTCTGGAATCAAGGATGACAGAAGACTTGCTAGCCTCAAGTTGAGCTCTGAATTTGTCGGGTTGGGGTTTAGAAGGATGAGGGGGGATCTTATTAAAACTGACAGGATACTGCGAGGCCTGGATAGAGGGGACGTGGAAAGGAAGTTTCCACTTGTAGGAGAAACTTGAACCTGAGGACACCATCTCAGACTGAAGGGACGATCCTTTAAAACAGAGATGAGGAGGAATTTCTTCAGCCAGAGGGTGGTGAATCTGTGGAACTTTCTGCAGAAGGCTGTGGAGGCCAAATCACTGAGTGTCTTTAAGACAGAGATAGATTGTTTTTTGATCAATAAGAGGATCAGGGGTTATGGGGAGAAGGCAGGAGAATGGGGATGAGAAAATATCAGCCATGATTGAATGGCGGAACAGACTCGATGGGCCGAGTGGCCTAATTCTGCTCCTATGTCTTATGGTAAAAGGATGAGGTTGAAATTGTTACTGAGGGAGACCATCAGGAGGTCAGAGGGAATACTGAAAATTCAGCAGAGGCTTATATTAGAAGGAGCAGCAGAAGGAGATATGAGGGCAGCATAGGCAGGAGGAAATAACAGGGTGATATCCAAAACTTGTTTCAGTTTCTGGTTAACAGAAAGGTGAGAAAATGGGTTTTGGCTACTTTATTTCTGGACTGATAATTAATTTATTAAAAATGTATTGACTGTACTGTCATATTTTACACATTTGGACAACATTGGAGTGGCACAGAAGCACAATGGGTAGCACTGTTGCCTCACTGTGCTAGGGACCAGGGTTCAATTCTTGCCTCAGGTGACTGTGTGGAGTTTGGGAATCGAACCTGGGACCTGGAGCTGTGAAGCAACTGTGCTAACCACTATGCTACCATGCTGCCACGGCTTCCACTCCCGCCACCAAATTAACGACTTCAGGTTGGGTGGCACAGTGGCACAGCGTTTAGCACTACTGCCTCACAGTGCTAGGGACCCGGGTTCAATTTTGGCCTCAAGTGACTGTCTGTGTGGTGTTTGCACTTTCTCCCCGCGTCTGCGTGGGTTTCCACCGGGTGCTCCGGTTTCCTCCTGCAGTTCAAAGAGAAGTGCAGGTTAGGTGCATTGGTCATGCTAAAATGCCCCTCAATGTCCAAAGATTGTGCAGTGTAGGTTGGGTTACAGGGATAAGGTGGGGCAGTTGGCCTTGGTAGGATGCTCTTTCAGAGGGTTGGTGCAGACTCAAATGGGCTGAATGGCCTCCTTCTGCACTGTGGGAATTCTATGATTGCATAAATGGAAACTATATTTAAACAAAAGAATGCAAGAACATAAGTTTGAAGATAGGTTTCAACAAATCCCTTCTGAGTAGGTAACTTCAAGTATGTTATAATGTTGGATAAAAAATTGGTAAATGTGCTACATCTATTTCTTCTTGTTCTAGAAGAAAACTGTACAGATTACCCAATATAAAGGAACAGGAGAGGCCATGCCCCTTGAGCTGACTCTGCTATGTAATTCTGCACTTCATGCTCCATATCTCTTCATATGATGCATAAAATTCTTGATTACGTGTTGCAATCCTGCTGTTGATTGATGTTTATGCCTGGGCTGTTCAAGAAAACAGTGTTCGCAGATCTGGGCCAAGTTATTTCAATGGAAAAATTGTGCCTACGTTTGTGAAAGGGACAAAAAAGTGACGCTGATGATGGCAGTTGTCAAGATGAATATGGAGTGAATTGACAGTCATTTTCTGAACCACATGTAGGCTGAGCTTAGGGAAAAACTAAAGATAAAACGAAGAAGTAAAAATTGAACAAATATTGAGGAATATGTAAATCAAACCATGTGAAATGTTTATGATCACTGAGCGAAAGTATTTTGCCATATTCACATCCTTCATTAATAACAATTGTATATATTGTTCCCTGAAAAGTTGCTCTACCTGTCCTGACGGACAGTTTTAATGTGTGTTTCGAAATATAACTATTTTTCATATTTTTTCAAATGATCGTTTTTTTTATTCCCTATCCTCTACCTTTTTTTTCTCCTTTGTTCATTAACGTGCTCCTTATAACCTAATAATGACATGACTCATTCGCAAACCCTGGTAACCCTATCAGTTCCCACACTGAGAATCCTATGCCTACCTGCCTCACTGACCAGTTCCTCTCCTCCTCAACCCTCAGCATTACCAAACGCTGGTGCCCTTCCCTCCGCCCCTCGGGATGTGGTCCCCGTCCTGGTCTCCAGCCGATTTGTCCGCCTCAGCTGGCGTCCACCCGCAGAAGCGCACGGAAGTATCCAGACATACACCGTTTACTTCACCAGGGAAAGTGTTAACAGGTAGGTGTGAACAGTTTCATCAAATCTGCCATTGCTGCATGTCTTGAAATTGCCAAATGAACATTTTTCTGTCATTATCCTATCCATGGCTGTATGCTTTCTTGTTTATCCAATAACTTGTTGCTTCTAACCTCTATGCCACCTGTCATTTTTTTGTGTGCACCCGTCTGCTCTATCTGTTTGTTGTCGTTTCAATATTTCACTCAAGCCAAAGATGTTCTTCCTCGCCCCCATAATAAGATTATCTGACTTGGCCTCATCTCAGTTTATTTGCTGCTGAAACCCTCATCCATATCCTAAATTTCACTATTCCAATCCACGCCCGCCTGGTTTCCATGTTTTACCCTCCATAAACTTGAGGTAATTCAAAACTCTCTTGTCTGTCTTCGACCCTTCACCGAGTTCCATTCATCCATTGCCCCTGAGCTGACTGATCTGCATTGACTCTCAGTTAAGATTTTTAAATTCCCATCCTTGCTTTTAACTTCCTCGGCGGCCTCGCCCCCTTCCCAGAAGGAAAGAACAAGGGAAATAAGAAAACTGGTCGGAACTTTTTTTTCTCCCTTCTGGGTGGTCGACTCGAGATGCCTGTACTCCTCCAGTTCTGGTCTCTGGAGCATCATTGGTTTTAATTGCTCCCTGTACCTCTCCTCCTCTCTTCCCAGGTTTAAGATGCTCCTTCCAACCTACCTCTTCGACCAAGTGTTTGGTCATCTGCTTTAATATTTCCTCATGTGGTTTCATGTCACATTTAGTTTTGTGTGAATGTGAAGCGGCTTGAGATGTTTTAGGGTTTAAAGGTGCTAATGTAATGCAAGTTGTCTTTTTCAGAGAGTCGATATACATTTAGTGATTACCATTGTGTACTTCATCTATGTTCATATACCTTTGCCCCTTTCAGTTTGTCATCCTTGCTCATAGTCTGTTTCATTCCCTTTTATTTGCTTGTCTTTTGCCAACTTACATTCCTTCGAATCATGCATGAAAAATATCCCGCACTGCCTTCTCTGCTCATTTACCCGCTTCAAGGGTTTATGTCATTTTTCTGACAGTCAATAAAATTTTATCTACCTTGCCTCCAGCTAGTCGATCACTCTTCCATTTCATTTGCATTTTGACTCTGCTGAAAAGGTGATGTAGATTTATTTGTGAAGTCCTCAGTTGGTTACGCCAAAAATACATTTCCCGACGCTCCATTGCTAATAGTTACAAAAAGTGCAGTAATTATTTTCCCTGTACTGTGCCGTGATTTCCGTGTAAAAGGCTTCAGGGAGTCTTGTTGTGTTCTTTGTAATGATTAATTGCTAGTTAGGGATAATTTTCCAGTTAAACTGTATAAATCATGCTTGTTCACAAGTTCTACATTGGGAGATTGTGTCAGCTGTTATTAAACCCTGCTGCGGAACAGAAATCTCAGGTAAATCACTGCTTGCCTGAAGGTGGCCAATTACACATTGTTACATATCTTGGAGTAACCTTTTATTGCTTGGAAACTTCACAAGGTGGTAAAGATAATTATTTATTGGAACATTGCCATTAATCATGTTATCACTCCTACAAACTGCTGTGAGTGTCGGAATAAGAGACAAACATAATTACTGATAATAGGTACAGCACATCCCACTTTTGCAAAATAACCATCAGAAATGCCTGTGGTTATACAACTGATAGTCAGTGTTTGAATAAGAAAGACACGTCAATCACTGAGGCAGACCAGAAACATTACCATAGCTTTTGCCTTTCCAATGCTAACTGACCGGTTGTGTGTCGCAGATAGATATCAATGGGTATGATATAATTGGGATTACGGAGACATGGCTGCAGGGTGAACAGGGATGGGAACTGAATGTCCCAGGGTTCTCAGTATTTAGGAAGGACAGACATAAAAGAAAAGGTGGTGGCGTGGCACTGCTGGTTAAAGAGGAAATTAACACAATAGTGAGAAAGGATATTAGCTCTGACAATGTGGAATCTGTATGGGTAGAGTTGAGAAATACCAAGGGACAAAAAACATCAGTTGGTGTCATATATAGACCCCCAAACTGCACTGGTGAGGTTAGGAATGGCATTAAACAAGAAATTAGAGATGCCATGTAACAAGGGAATATCGGTGATCATGGGTGATGTTAATCTTCACATAGATTGGGCAAATCAAATTAGCCACAATGCCGTAGAGGAGGAATTCCTGGAGAGTATACGGGATGGTTTTCTTGACCAATATGTGGAGGAACCAACTAGAAAGTAGGCCATGTTAGACTGGGTAATGTGTAATGAGAAGGGAATCATTGCCAATCTGGCTGTACGAGACCCCTTGGGGATGAGCGACCATAACATGATAGAATTTTTAATCAAGATGGAGAGTGAAGGAGTTGATTCGGAGACGAGGCTGCTGAATCTTAATAAAGGGAACTATGAGGATATGAGGCGTGAGTTGGCCTTGATAGATTGAGGAGAGATACTTAAAGGGATGTCAGTGGATAGACAATGGCAAACATTCAAGGAACGCATGGAGGAATTACAGCAACTGTTCATTCCAGTCTGGCACAAAAGCAAAGGTGGTAACAGGGCCAATCCATGGCTTACAAAGGAAATTAGAAACAGTATCCAAAACAAGGAAGAAGCATACAGATTGGCCAAGAACAATAATAGGTCTGAGGAGTGGGAACAGTTTAGAATTCAGCAAAGAAGGACGAAGGGATTGATTAAAAGGGGAAAATACAATGCGAACGGGAGCTTGCAGGGAACATAAAGACTGACATTAAGAGTTTCGACAGATATGTGAAGAGAAAGAGATTGGTAAAGAAAAATGTAGGCCCACTACAGACAGAAACAGGGGAATGCTTAATAAGGGACAAAGAAATGGCTGAGCAATTGAATACATACTTTGATTCTGTCTTCACAAATGAGGACACAAATCAGGGGCGTCATTCTCCGACCCCCCGCCGGGTCGGATAATGGCCGTTGGCTGCCGTGAATTCCGCCCCCGCCCCCGCCGAAGTCTCCGGTACCGGAGATTGGGCGGGGGCGGGAATCGGGCCGCGCCGGTTGGCGGGACCCCCCGCTCAATTCTCCGGCACGGATGGGCCGAAGTCCCGCCCAGAAATTGCCTGTCCCGCCGGTGTAAATCAAAGCTGGTATTTACCGGCGGGACCAGGTGGCGTGGGCGGGCTCTGGGGTCCTGGGGGGGGACGCGGGGCGATCTGACCCCGGGGGGTGCCCCCACGGTGGCCTGGCCCGCGATCGGGGCCCACCGATCCGCGGGCGGGCCTGTGCCATGGGGGCACTCTTTCCCTTCCGCCTCCGCCACGACCTCCACCATGGCGGAGGCGGAAGAGACTCTCCCCACTGCGCATGCGCGGGAAACTGTCGGCGGCCGCTGACGCTCCCGCGCATGCGCCGCATTTCCGCGCCAGCTGGCGGGGCAACAAACGCCATTTCCGCCAGCTGGCGGGGCGGAAATCCCTCCGGCGCCGGCCTAGCCCCTCAATGTTGGGGCTCGGCCCCAAAGATGCGGAGCATTCCGCACCTTTGGGCCGGCGCGATGCCCGTCTGATTGGCGCCGTTTTTGGCGCCAGTCGGCGGACATCGCGCCGTTGGGGGAGAATTTCGCCCCAGATCCCAGAAATGTTGGGGAATGAAAGGTGCAGTGAGAGGGAAGAACTGAGGGAGATCAACATTAGTAGAGAAATGGTGCTGGGAAAACTGATGGGATTGAAGGCAGATAAATCCCTAGGGCCTGAGAATCTGCATCCCAGAGTGCTTAAGGAGGTGGCTCTGTAAATAGTGGATGCATTGGTGCTCATCTTCTGGGATTCTATAGACTCTGGAACAGTCCCTGCAGATTGGAGGGTGGCTCACGTCACTCCGATATTCAAAAAGGGAGGTAGAGAGAAAGCAGGGAATTATCGACCAGCAAGCCTAACATTGGTAGTGGGGAAAATGCTTGAATCCATTCTCAAGGACTTTATAGCGGAACATTTAGAAAGCAGTTGCAGAATCAGTCAGAGTCAGCATGGATTTATGAAGGGAAAATCATGCTTGACAAATCTCTTGGAATTCTTTGAAGATGTAACCAGTACAGTTGACAAGGGGGAGCCAGTCGATGTGGTATATTTGGACTTTCAGAAGGCATTTGACAAAGTCCTGCAAAAGAGATTATTGTGCAAAATTAAAATGCATGCGATTGGAGGAAATGTATGGAGGTGGATAGAAAACTGGTTGGCAGAGAGGAAACCAAGAGTAGGGATAATGGGTCCTTTTCAAATTGGCAGGCAGTAACCAATAGGGTACCACAGGGATCGGTGCTGGGATCCCAGCTATTCACAATATATATTAATGATTTGGATGAGGGATCAAAATGTAACATCTCAAAGTTTGCAGATGATACCACATTAGATGGGAGGGTGAATTGTGATGAGGATGCAGGGATCCTACAGCAAATCTGGACAGGTTGGGCGAGTGGGCAAACCAATGGCAGATGCAGTATAATTTGGATAAGTGTGAGGTTATTCATTTTGGAAGCAAAAATAGGAAGGCAGATTACTACCTGAATGGTTGTAAATTGGGAGAGGGGAGTGTGCAGCAGGACCTGGGTGTCCTTGTGCACCATTCGCTGAAGGTAAGCATGCAGGTGCAGTAGGCGGTAAAGAAGGTTAATGGTATGTTGGCCTTCATTGCAAGAGGTTTTGAGTATAGAAGCAGGGGTGTGTGGCTGCAATTGTACAGGGCTTTGGTGAGGCCACACTTGGAGTATTGTGTGCAGTTTTGGTCTCCTTCTCTGAGGAAGGATGTTCTTGGTCTCGAGGGAGTGCAGCGAAGGTTTACCAGACTGATTCCAGGGATGGCGGGACTGTCATATGAGGAGAGATTGACTAGGTTGGGATTGTTCTCGCTGGAGTTCAGAAGAATGAGGGTGGATCTCATAGAGACTTATAAAGTTCTAACAGGACTAGACCGGGTAGATGCAGGGAAGATGTTACCAATGATAGGTGTGTCCAGAACGAGGGGTCACTGCCTGCGGATTCAGGGTAAACCATCTCGGACAGAGATAAGGAGATATTTCTTCACACAAAGAGTGGTGAACATGTGGAATTCATTACCACAGGATGTAGTTGATGCTAAAACTTTGAATATATTCAAGAGGCGGCGAGATATAGCACTTGGGGAGAATGGGATCAAAGGCTATGGGGAGAAAGTAGAATTAGGCTATTGAGTTGGATGATCAGCCATGATCGTGATGAAAGGCAGAGCAGGCTCGAAGGGCCAAAAGGCCTCCTGCTCCTATCTTCTATGTATCTATGACACTTCCAATTTTATTTTGGAGCTCAAGCATCTGCAATTTCTCGACTTGCGGTGAGAGAGATGTGCTGAGCAGTCGCATTTAAGGCAGCTCTCATTCAAACGATAAGAAAGTAGGTACTTTTACTCTAAATTAGCCTGAAAAAAACAGACTAAAACATCCCCTCACGCTCAATAACATGGGGACTAACAGAAATGCAGCAAGCATCAGCTCCAGTGGCTGGAGAGAAACAAAAACACGTTGGTAAAGACAGGAGCAGCGAGCGAGCGGGTCAGCGGACCTACGAGGCTTGGGGTCCCTGGTCATTCCTGAGAGAGGGAGACGTGACCTGTAAGACGAGGCCCCCCCACCCCGAACCCCCGGAGGCTGGTTGGAAGGTGTAACTCAGGGAATTGAAGGAACTGAAGGAGGGAATAAAAGTTGAAATCAACACGGAGGTCAAGGTGGCGGTGACAGAAGCAAGTGAAAAAGAGATTCGAGGCCCGGGAAATACAATCAAGGAACTAGAAAAAGTCTTGATGGACCAGAATGACCCAATCATGGCCCTAAAGGCTGAAATAAAGAGGTTGGTGGTGACTCTGGGGAACCTGAAGGGGAAGGTGGAGGACCAAGGGAACCGGCCGAGGCATCAGAACATTAGAATAGTAGGTCTGCCAGAAGGAACCGAGGGCAAGGACTCAATGGACTACGTGGCCCAGATGCTGGGAATCCTGGTGTGGAGAGACAGTTTCTCCTACTCACCGGAGAGCGACATGGCCCATAGGTTGCTCCGGCCGAAACCCAAGGCTGGGGAGCAGCCGAGAGTGATCATCGCCAACTTCACCGGAACTAGGACAGGGAAAAAATCCTACGCTGGATCAGACAGACAAAGTCTTGCAGCTGGGAGAAACACAGGGTCAGGATGTACCAGGACATTGGGGCAGACCTGGCAAAGTGCCGGGCAGAACTTAACATTGCAAAGTCGGCCCTGTTCAAGAACAATATCAGGGGCGAAATTCTCTGGAAATGGCGCGATGTCTGCCGACTGGCGCCCAAAACGGCGCAAATCAGTTGGGCATCGCACCGCCCCAAAGGTGCGGAATGCTCCGCACCTTGGGGGGCCGAGCCCCAATCTTAAGGGGCTAGGCCCGCGCCGGACAAATTTCTGCCCCGCCAGCTGATTTGCGCCGTTTTGGGCGCCAGTCGGCAGACATCGCGCCATTTCCAGAGAATTTCGCCCCTGATATTGTTCTTGAACAGGGCCGACTTTGCCATGTTAAGTTCTGCCCGGCACTTTGCCAGGTCTGCCCCAATGTCCTGGTACATCCTGACCCTGTGTTTCTCCCAGCTGCAAGACTTTGTCTGTCTGATCCAGCGTAGGATTTTTTCCCTGTCCTAGTTCCGGTGTAGCTTGGCAATGATCACTCTCGGCTGCTCCCCAGCCTTGGGTTTCGGCCGGAGCAACCTATGGGCCATGTCGCTCTCCGGTGGGTAGGAGAAACTGGAAAAGGCCTTTGGTGCCCTGCCAGTTGGCGTGGAAATGACATCTCCGGGCGGCGCATGCGCGGGAGCGTCAGCGGCCGCTGACGGCATTCCCGCGCATGCGCAGTGGAGGGAGTCTCTTCCGCCTCTACCATGGTGGAGACCATGGCGAAGGCGGAAGGGAAAGAGTGCCTGCGGATCGGTAGGCCCCGATCGCGGGCCAGGCCACCGTGGGGGCACCCCCCGGGGCCAGATCGCCCCGCGCCCCCCCGAGGACCCCGCGCCACCTTGTCCCGCCGGTAAGGTAGGTGGTTTAATCTACGCCGGCGGGACAGGAATTTTAGCGGCGGGACTTCGGCCCATTCGGGCCGTAGAATCGCGGGGGGGGGGGGGCCCGCCAACCGACGCGGTACGATTCCCGCCCCCGCCGAATATCCGGTGGTGGAGAATTCGGCAAACGGCGGGGGCAGGATTCACGCCAGCCCCCGGCGATTCTCCGACCCGGCCCGGGGGGGGGGGGCTACGGGGGGGGGGGGTCGGAGAATCTCGCCCCAGGTTCGGATTGCTGTACCCAGCCAGACTCTGGGTAACGTACCAGGGCAGGGAATATTATTTTACTGCCCCTGCAGATGTGGAAAAATTTGTCCAAAAGAATGGACTGGATAAACAGCAGAGAAGGCAGCGATGAAGCAGACATTGAAGAGATTGGGGATTGATAAAGCACAAATTGCGTGGGATATACCACCTCGTTCTGAACAGGGGAACTAGTTAACAGGAAGGAGGGGGCGAGTGCAGCAGAGCGCATGAGAGGGTGGGGAGGAGACAGGGGGAAAATCAAAACAGTGGGCTTAGGAGGGGATAGGGGATCGGGCCTAACCCAGGAGGGGAGCCAACACACGAGTAGGAACGCTAGCGGCAGGAGGTACAAGTGAGGGGGGAAGCGCATCTCCCACCGGGAATAGAGTGGGGACAACAGTGGGGAAGGGATTGGTTAGCAGAAAAGGGGAGAAGCAAAACCACAAGGGGAACAAAGGGTCAGGGCTACAACAGGCCACAGGTGGTAACAAGGAACAAGATAGCACTGCAAGTAGTCACTCTTGAAGGTCCATGAACAAAGGGAAACCCTGGAGTTCAGGGGCGCAGCCACAAGGTAAGTATAGTTGATCCCGCAAGGGGGGAGGGAACGTCAGGGGACTTAACGGCCCAGTGAATAGATCCAGAGTCTTCGCCCACCTGAATAGTATGAAAGCCGACATAGTCTTCCTCTGAGACACGCATCTGAAGGAGAAAACCAACTGTGGGTAAGAAAGGGCTGGGTGGGACAGACATAACATTCATGTTGCGGAACGAGAGCTAGAGGGGTAACCATACTATTGAGTAAGAGGACAACATTTACTGCGATCAGGGGGACTGTACGTCATGGTCAACGGTGTCCTGGACTGGGCACCAGTGGTCCTGGTCAATGTGTACATGCCTAACTGGGACAACACGGAATTTATAAAGAAGACAATGGCGGAAGTCCCCGTCATTGACACCCACAGCCTAATCATGGGTGGGCCTAAACTGTGTACAGAACCCGCTGATGGAACAGGTCAAACCCCAAAATGGAAAAGAGAACTCTGGACATTTATGGAGCAGAAGGGGGCTGTGGACCCATGGTGGTTCATGCACCCGGGTGAGAAGGAGTTTTCATTTTTTTCACAAGTACAAAGGTCTATACCCGTAACAACTTTTTTCTAGTGTGGAATTCGCTGGTTCCAGGGATAGTAAGAGTGGAACACTCTGCGATCGTAATCTCCAACCACGCTCCACATGACATGGATGTGAGGTTGGAGGTGGGCTGTGCACAACGCCCCGCCCACAGAGGTTGGACACGGCCATCTTGGCTGACAACGTCTTCTGCCAAAAATATTACCGACCATAAATGAGGATATCACTAACGACCGGAACAGGGAGGCCTCACTCTCTGCATTCTGGGAGGTGCTGAAGGCTGTGATTAGAGGAGAAATTATCGCTTACAAGGCATTCAGGGATTAGATGGGGTAGTTGCTAGGCAACAACGGATCGACTCCATACTGGAGGTAGACAGACGGCACTCCAAGACCCCGACCATAGTGCTTCTGACAGAGAAGAAAAAGCTACACATGGACTTTAACCCGCTATCCACCAAGAAAGCAGTGCACCAACTCCGCCAGATCAGGAGATTGTTTATGATCACGGAGGAAAAGCTATGAAAGCAGACAGACACAAGGAGATAGAGCAGGTGAAAGATAGCAAAGGAAGACTGGTAGCCAAACCGAAAAAGGTCAACAAAACGTTCAAAGCCTTCTACAGGGGGCTGTCCACCTCCAAACCACCCAACGGTGACTCGGGGATGAAACAGTTCCTCGATGGACTGGACGTGTCAGTCATGGGGGAAGATAGGAGAAAGGGGCTGGAGGCACCACTCAAACTGAAATAAATCACGGACAGCATCAGCTCCATGCAGGCGGGGAAGGTACTGGGACCAAATGGCTTCCTGGTTGACTTCTACAATACTTTTGCGGCAGCACAGGCCCCGCACCTGCGGGAGATGTTTTCAGACTTTCTAGCAAGGGGCATTTTGTCTTCAATGCTAGCACAAGCCACTATATCGCTAATACCCAAGAAAGACAAAGACCCAACCGAGTGTGTATCCTACAGACCCATCTCGCTGCTCAATATGGTTGTGAAAATACTCGCAATAATCCTAGCCAGGCGACTGGCGAACTGTGTACAGAGGTGGACGCAGATGACCAGATATCTTGGACCCTCAAAGCAGCTTGGAATGGATCATGAAGTTCCTGTGAGAGTTTCGAGCCTTCTCAGGCTACAAGCTCAAGGTTGCAAGCTCAACCAGAGCAAGAGTGAAGTCTTCCTGGTGAACCCGAAAGGGGGAGGGGTTATGCTAGCGGGTCTATCATTTAAACAAGCCAAAAGCAAATTCCGCTATCTGGGGATCCAGATCGCCCACGACTAGACACGGATCCACAAGTGGAACCTGACTAGTCTGGTGGAGGAAGTCAAAAAGGACCTCCAGAGATGGGACACACTCCCGCTCTCCCAACAGGGAGGGTGCAGACAGTCAGAATGAATGTGCTGCCAAGACTCCACTTCCTGTTCAAATCCATATCGATCTATATCCCCAAGGCCTTTTTTAACTCGGTCGACAAAGTGATCATGGCATTTGTGAGGGGTGGGGGGAAAGAACCCAAAGGTCCCCAAAAAGGTCCTCCAGAGAAGAACATGCATGGTGTGCCTGGCCCTCCCAAACCTACAATACTACCGCTGGCTGCCACAGCAGAAAGAGTAAGGGTATGGATGAAAGAACGGAAACGTAATGGGTGAGGATGGAGGAGAGCTCCTGTACAGGGACGACCCTCCGCGCTCTCACCACAGTGGCACTCCCATCCCCACCAGCCAAACTCTCAACAAGCCCAGTGATGGCAGCCATACTCTGAACCTGGAATCAAATGAAACAGCACTTTGGCTTATCCGAAATGTGCACTCTGACCCCCATCTGCGGCCATCACAGATTTGCGTCAGCCATGTTGGACACCATCTTTAAGAGATGGAGACAGGACGGTGGGGGGGGGGGGATGCTAACTGTTAGGGACTGCTACACGGAGGACAGACTAGAGACGAGAGAGGAACTGACAGAAAAACTACAACTACCCAACGGGAACGAACTGCGACACCTATAGGTAAAGAACTCCTTCCACAAGAAGACGACAACATACCCACGGATGCTGAGATATTCAATGTTAGAGGAACTACTGGACGTGGGCAATCTGAGAGGGGAGAACTGCGGGGACCTGTATGGATAACTACTAGAAGGGGTATGCTCCCCACGAGATGAGACACGGGGAAAATGGGAGGAAGAACTAGGGATTGAAATAGTGTGGGGATTCTGGAGTGAAGCACTGAACAGGGTCAACTCCACCTCCACTTGCGCAAGACTAAGCCGCATGCAACTGGAAGTGGTGCACAGAGCATACCCGAATGAATAGCTTCTTCTCGTAGGTGGAGGACAAAGGTGAACGGTGCCAAGAACCACACCCATATGTTCTGAGCATGGCCCAGACTGGTCGGGTACTAGACATTCTTCTTTGAAGCAATGTCCAAGCTTGTGGAGCTCAGCCCGAAAGTGGCAGTCTTTGGAGTCTCAGACCAGTCAGAGCTATTTATGGGGAGGGGGTCTAATGCCCTACCCTTTGCCTCCCTAATTGCCCGCCAAAGAACCCTGCTCGGCTGGCCATCAGCAGCTCCACCCGAAGCTGCAGACTGGCTGTCCGACCTGTTGGAATTCTTCCACCCGGAAAAATTTGCCATCTGAGGGTCGGAAGAAGGCTTCCACAAGACATGGAAGCCATTCAACAAATTGTTCCGAGACCTGTTGGAAGCCAACAGCCAATAGAGCGTGGAGGCTTGTGTGCATAGGGACTACTCAGACATCAAAGAATAGGAAGGGGGGGGTGGGGGGGGGGGGGGGAGGAAACAGCCAGAATAGACAATGGGGCGGCCAGGAACATGGCAGGGACAAAGGGTCTCAGGTCAGATTGGGTCCAGCTGAGGCCGAACTGCCCTCTACAGGAAGGGATACCATTCGGGTGGGGTAACCTGCCAGGAGCTGGGAAGGGGGCAATTCCTATGTAAATAAACAATGATCTCGTTCTGTAAACTCTGTAAAAACTGCACCATTTCCAATTTAAAAGAATATATCTTTTTAAAAGCGTCTGCAATTTCTCTTTGGGTGGGATTCTCCGGCTTCCCAGCCGTGTGTTTCTTGGCCCCACGCTGTACGTGAGCGGCAGGATTCTATCTTCCCGTCGCTTGTCAATGTGACCACCTCATGCCGCCGGGAAACCCTTGGGCGGAGCTGCGCTGCGGGCGGGAAAAGTGAATCCCGACGAGCAGAGAATCCCGCCCTTTGTTAATTTTTAATGCCTCTAACTTTTCTAAATGGTGTTTCCTTCATTATCATTCATTCCATCCTTCCAGTAGTGTTTTAAAAATGCATTCTGATTCTCCTGATTTCCTCCATTGTGTTTTTCTTGGGATGCACAACTGTCAATTGATATTTTCACAGTTTGATATTGCGAGGAGTAATGTTATTGAACATTGCCCAGAGGCTACTTAAATGCCCAGTAGTGTTTAAAAATGCTCACTGGGGAAAGCTAAGTACATCAGTTAAACACAACAGAACATTATCATCACTGTTCTGATCAGACTGGTGCTGACAAATAGCTGAAAGATATTTCATAGATCTTGAAGAACACATCCTGTGATTATTTACAAGCATAAATCGTTTCTTTATGGCACTGAGTTGTCTATCTAACCTAATTCACTGTTAAAATTGGATGGAAACGCTTGTGTGCCTTAGTATTGCAATATAACGCTACTCACTCTCATTTTTCCTCGGTTTAAAATCAGAGAGCGTGCATTGAATACCTCCCAGTTTGGAGACCTGCAGCTTACTGTTGGAAATTTGAAACCGGAAGAAACATATTCCTTTAGGATCACAGCCTACAACAATTTTGGACCGGGGCAAAGTTCACAACCTATTAAAGTATCTACTCAGCCTGAGCGTAAGTAGTTCAAGAAGCTGGTAATAACGGCAGAGAACATTCTCATTGATCGCGGGTAAAGATCTGAATGGTCACAATGATGCTTTCTAACTCTGATGCCAAAATGCCTTTCCTTGTCAATGTCCTGCGATTCCCACAAAAGTGTGCATGCGTGTGTGTGTGTCAATGTGCATGTGTATGTGTGGCTGAGTATGCATCGGATCAGACTTGTCAATGGATATTCCGTACACCCTCATTATTATGATTTTCTTAACCCCTCGAAATTGCCAAATTTTATCTCACCAAATGGATTGATTTAAGGATTTTGTTTTGGGTGCAGGGTAGGGAGTTTGTTCTATTGTGTGTAAGTGGACTTGCCTGCTAAATGGGACTGTATTGATCTAGCTCATTAGAAAAGAGTATGGAGGTCTGGACTATCTCTCTAAAATGAAACGCATAGCCATTTCCTCTTGAAGCCACTTAATGTGATGTTGGTCAGATGTGAAGCACTTCCTGTGAGGCAGAGATAATTGAAGAGGTGAATCTATCTAGGCAGCATTTCCAATCCTTTTGCAGAGCAGCACTGGGAAATTCATGGGAACAAGCTGCTGGCTTTTTTTTAAGAAAGCTAGGTGAAGAATGTCACAGGACCACATGCACATCGCTGCGGCACTCCAGCGTGTGGCCCAATCACAAAGGGCCATGGCTGTAGGCGTCAAGAGCATTGGCCTGGTGCTGGCTGACCTGAACTAGACACAGAGGGAGCTGGCACAGATCTTGATGTACCACCTGGGGCCCCCAGAGGGTGTAGGAGGTGATGGAGTCGGTGCCGGTAACTCCTGCAGGGGAGGTGCCGGAACATCACAGCACCCGAGTCCCCCCACCCGCCCTGCTCTGGCGCATCCAATGGGCAGTGGGCAAACCAGGGTGGCACCACGCCACCTGGGATACCTGGACGACAACCGGCCCACCCAGGCTCGGTTCCTCAAGAGGATGGCTGACCCAGGTCATAGGGCGATAATTACAGCAGGCCGCCTCTATTCCCAATGTACCACCTGGGGACCCACCTAGATGGAGCATTAGGGCACGTAAGGCCAGGATGTTAGACACCGGGCAGCACGGTGGCGCAGTGGGTTAGCCCTGCTGCCTCACGGCGCCGAGGTCCCAGGTTCGATCCTGGCTCTGGGTCACTGTCCGTGTGGAGTTTGCACATTCTCCCCGTGTTTGTGTGGGTTTCACCCCCACAACCCAAAGATGTGCAGGGTAGGTGGATTGGCCACGCTAAATTGCCCCTTTATTGGAAAAATGAATTGGGTACTCTAAATTTCTTTTAAAAAAGGATGTTAGACACCGGTTAAGTTGGGAGGAGTGAAGCACATAGGGGCTAGGGCATAAAACCTGCATATTGCACAACAAACATCTATTCACCAAAGTAGCGAACTGCCTCTGTGCTCTATTTGAGGGGTGCTAGGGATGAGCAAGGCTGGTTGCAGCGGGTGGGTCGAATGGTTGTGTGGGGCATGGGCGTTGGAGGTGGGCACGGGCCAGGGCCCCTTGGCCAGTCAGAGGCCACCCCCAGTGTCATCCCCGGAGGTGGCAGTGCTAGATATGTGGGAGCGCCATGTGGTCGGGCTGACCTGGTCCATGGCCCATCACTGCACGCTGCCCCAATACCCAGCCCCGTCCATCCCCCGAACCCCGGATTCCGTTCACACCTCCACCACCCAGGGGTTCGATGGGACCATGCGATGGAATGGTCAACACGCATGCTGGGATCACGCAGGCAGTTGGTGGAAAGTGCTTCCAAAGACAGGAGTCAGACGTTGTCAAATAATGCAGAGCACCAGAGCTGATAACGGAGCGGGTCGTCATCATCCTCCATCCCATGGACAAGACCCTCTATCCCATGGACCAGGCAGTTTCCAACCTTTCTGGTTGGATATCGAAATCCATTGTCTGCGGGGAGTGAAATGCGGAGATGTTAGCATGGTGCGTACTCCCTTGACCCACAAAGTTGAAACGTCTATCCGGTGGCCCCGGCCTGCAGTGCTGCCTCTGACCCCGCATGTTCTTCCCCCCCCCCCCCCCCCATTCCCACCCCCACCGCCGGCAGTTCCCCCTGCCACTTTTCCCTCCGACCACACCCCTGGCCCCATCGGTGCCTGGACCAAGGGGGCCTCTGGCCCTGGCACCCATCCCAGCCGACAGGAGTACCGATGGCTGGCACAGTTGGATGGCTGCCTTGCTGTCCGCACAATGGTGCTCTATGCCTCGACGCCCTGGTCCCAGGGGATCCAATCCCACGTCCCATCTCCTGGTCGCCGCCCACCGCTACCCCCTGCCCCCGGCCCTGATGTAACTGTACTCTAGACAAGCTAGGTTACTCCCTGAGTATCTGAACAACTATTTCACCCCATGTTTACCACCATAAAAAGGATAAAAGATCAATTGACCTATGATGGTTTTCAGTTAAAGTCATTCAGCAGTTCAGACTTTCGCTTTGATGCTTCTTCCTTCTAAGTTGGGAGGGTTTTCTCTGGTAAGGTTGTCTATTTTCTTTGTAAATTCAAGATCACAGCCCACATGGTAGTGGTTAGCACTGCTGCCTCACAGTGCCAAGGATCCGGGTTCATTTCCAGCCTTGCAGGTTAGGTGGAATGGCTATGCTAAAATTGCCCCTTAGTGGGGTTAAGGGGTTATGGGGATAGGGTGGGGGGTGTAAGCCTAGGTAGGGTACTTATTCAGCGGGTCGGTGCAGGCTCGATGGGCCGAATGGCCTCCTTCTGTACTGCAGAAATTCTGTGATTCTAAATAGTAAGGATGTGCTAGGCACTCACTGGTTTTAGAACAATAAAGCAGTCATTTACTTCAGCACAGAGAAAGCACCTACTCTCTTCAAGGTCTAATGTCTTCTGCCCAGCTTTGTGAGAAGCAGGACCAATCACTGACTGTTGTCAGCCGGAGACCTGTCCCTGGCCAACCCACATGTTGCCAGCCAGCCAATAAAACCAACTTCCTCCAAATCTGGTTCTCAAGATTCCCTTGGTGACAAAGGGTCTGTGTTACCCCATCCAAAAATAAATCCTGGAATCCACTGTCTTGACTAGCAGGTTGTCTGAGCTTAAGTCCACTGCTGAAAGGCACATCACCATTATGAGTCCACAGACCAAAAATGATAGAATAGAAGAAAGAAAATCAAAAGGAAGGACTTTAACATACCTCCCCCTTAGGGGAATGAAACATCATTGCAAGAACATTTCATACCAAGGTACGTGACACAAAACACACATCCATTCATCCTTCCTTTCTTACCTAATTTCCCCCAATTCTTATTTCTGCCACTTATTAACATTTAAACCCATGACAATGCAGCCACAATAATATATTTTTCAGGAATATGCACAATTTTCACATTGAAAGGTTGCAACAATAAGCTCCAATGGAACAATCTTGCATTCCAAATGTTCAATTTTTCTATAAACGCGAGTGGTTATGGTCCCTATAGACTAAGCTTTGTTTATTTTTATGCCGGACATTTACTTCATTATGTAGAAGGGCTAGTAGCAATGCTAAGGCTTCCTTCTCAATGGTGAAGTACTTTCTTTGGCACAGATATAGTTTTTTTTGAAAAAAGTATCCCACCAGCCCCTCTATTACTGCCTCATCATTCTGTAGTAACACCATAGAACATAGAACATTACAGCGCAATACAGGCCCTTCGGCCCTCGATGTTGCGCCGACCTGTAAAACCTCTCTAAAGCCCATCTACACTATTCCCTTAGCATCCATATGTCTATCCAATGACCATTTGAATGCCCTTAGTGTTGGCGAGTCCACTACTGTTGCAGGCAGGGCATTCCACGCCCTTACTACTCTCTGAGTAAAGAACCTACCTCTGACATCTGTCCTATATCTATCTCCCCTCAATTTAAAGCTATGTCCCCTTGTGCTAGACATCACCATCCGAGGAAAAAGGCTCTCACTGTCCACCCTATCTAATCCTCTGATCATCTTGTATGCCTCAATTAAGTCACCTCTTAACCTTCTTCTCTCTAACAAAAACAGCTTCAAGTCCCTCAGCCTTCCCTCATACGCTCTTCCCTCCATAATAGGCAACATTCTGGTAAATCTCCTCTGCACCCTTTCCAATGCTTCCACATCCTTCCTATAATGCGGCGACCAGAATTGCACTCCAAATGCGGCCACACCAGAGTTTTGTACAGCTGCAACATATCCTCATGGCTCCAAAACTCAATCCCTCTACCAATAAAAGCTAACACACCGTACGCCTTCTTAACAACCCTCTCAACCTGGGTGGCAACTTTCAGGGATCTATGTACATGGACACCGAGATCTCTCTGCTCATCCACACTACCTAGAATCTTACCATTAGCCCAGTACTCTGTCTTCCTGTTATTCCTTCCAAAATGAATCACCTCACACTTTTCTGCATTAAACTCCATTTGCCACCTCTCAGCCCAGCGCTGCAGCTTATCTATGTCCCTCTGTAACTTGTAACATCCTTCCGCACTGTCCACAACTCCACCGACTTTAGTGTCATCTGCAAATTTACTCACCCATCCTTCTACACCCTCCTCCAGGTCATTTATAAAAATAACAAACAGCAGTGGCCCCAAAACAGATCCTTGTGGTACACCACTAGTAACTGGACTCCAGTCTGAACATTTCCCATCAACCACCACTCTTTGTCTTCTTCCAGCTAGCCAATTTCTGATCCAAACTGCTAAATCACCCTGAATCCCATGCCTCCGTATTTTCTGCAGTAGCCTACTGTGGGGAACCTTATCAAACGCATTACTGAAATCCATATACACCACATCAACTGCTTTACTCTCATCCACCTGTTTGGTCACCTTCTCAAAGAACTCAATAAGGATTGTGAGGCACGACCCACCCTTCACAAAACCGTGTTGACTATCTCTAATCAAATTATTCCTTTCCAGATGATTATACATCCTATCTCTTATAAACCTTTCTAAGATTTTGCCCACAACAGAAGTAAGGCTCACTGGTCTATAGTTACCGGGGTTGTCTCTACTCCCCTTCTTGAACAAGGGGACAACATTTGCTATCCTCCAGTCTTCTGGCACTATTCCTGTAGACAAAGATGACTTAAAGATCAAAGCCAAAGGCTCAGCAATCTCCTCCCTAGCTTCCCAGAGAATCCAAGGATAAATCCCATTCAGCCCAGGGGACTTATCTATTTTCACACTTTCCATAATTGCTAACACCTCCTCCTTATGAACCTCAAGCCCGTCTAGTCTAGTAGCCTGAATCTCAGTATTCTCCTCGATAACATTGTCTTTTTCCTGTGTGAATACTGATGAAAAATATTCATTTAGCACCTCTACTATCTCCTCGGACTCCACGCATAACTTCCCACTACTGTCCTTGACTGGCCCTACTCTTACCCTAGTCATTCTTTTATTCCTGACATATCTGTAGAAAGTTTTAGGGTTATCCTTGATCCTACCTGCCAAAGACTTCTCATGTCCCCTCTTGCTCTTCTTAGCTCTCTCTTTAGGTCCTTCCTAGCTAACTTGTAACTCTCGAGCGCCCTAACTGAACCTTCATGTCTCATCTTTACATAAGCCTCCTTCTTCCTCTTGACAAGTGTTTTGACTGCTTTAATAAACCACGGTTCCCTCGCTCGACCACTTCCTCCCTGCCTGACAGGTACATATTTATCAACGACACACAGTAGCTGTTCCTTGAACAAGCTCCACATTTCCATTGTGCCGATCCCCTGCAGTCTTGCCTCATCACATCATAATTGCCTTTCCCCCAGATATAACTCCTGCCCTGCGGTATATACCAATTCCTTTCCATCACTAAAGTAAACGTAATCGAATTGTGGTGACTATCACCAAAGTGCTCACCTACCTCCAAATCTAACACCTGTCCTGGTTCATTACCCAGTACCAAATCCAATATGGCCTCGCCTCTCGTTGGCCTATCTACATACTGTGTCACGAAACCCACCTGCACACATTGGACAAATATGGACCCATCTAAAGTACTCGAAAAATAGCATTTCCAGTCAATATTTGGAAAGTTAAAGTCCCCCATAACTACCCTGTTGCTTTCGCTCCTATCCAGAATCATCTTTGCAATCCTTTCCTCTACATCTCTGGAACTTTTCGGAGGCCTATAGAAAACCCCTAACAGGGTGACCTCTCCTTTCCTGTTTCTAACCTCAGCCCATACTACCTCAGTAGACGAGTCCTCATCAAACGTCCTTTCTACTACCGCAATACTGTCCTTGACTAACAATGCCACCCCTCCCCCTCTTTTACGACCTTCCATGAGCTTACTGAAATATCTAAACCCCGGCACCTGCAACAACCATTCCTATCCCTGCTCTATCCATGTCTCCGAAATGGCCACAACATCGAAGTCCCAGGTACCAACCCATGCCGCAAGTTCACCCACCTTATTCCGGATGCTCCTGGCATTGAAGAAGGCACACTTTAAACCACCTTCCTGCCTGCCGGTACACTCCTGCAACTTTGAAACCTTACTCATGACCTCACTACTCTCAACCTCCTGTATACTGGAGCTACAATTCAGGTTCCCAAGCCCCTGCTGAACTAGTTTAAACCCTCCCGAAGAGCATTAGCAAATTTCCCTCCCAGGATATTGGTACCCCTCTGGTCCAGGTGTAGACCATCCCATTTGTAGAGGTCACACCGACCCCAGAATGAACCCAAATTATCCAGAAATCTGAAACCCTCCCTCCTGCAGCATCCCTGTAGCCACGTGTTCAACTCCTCTCTCTCCCTATTCCTCGTCTCGCTAGCACATGGCACGGTTAACAACCCAGAGATAATAACTCTTTGTCCTAGATCTAAGTTTCCACCCTAGCTCCCTGAATTCCTGCCTTACATCCCTATCCCTTTTCCTACCTATGTCGTTGGTACCTATGTGGACCACGACTTGGGGCTGCTCCCTCTCCCCCTTAAGGATCCCGAAAACACGATCCGAGACATCACGGACCCTGGCACCTGGGAGGGGACACACCAACCCTGAGTCTCTCTCGTTCCCACAGAATCTCCTATTTTTCCCCCTAACTATGGAGTCTCCAATGACTAATACTCTACTCCTCTCCCCCCTTCCCTTCTGAGCAACAGGGACAGACTCTGTGCCAGAGACCTGTACCCCATGGCTTACCCCTGGTAAGACCCCCCCCCC
Source organism: Scyliorhinus torazame (assembly GCF_047496885.1). Lineage (NCBI taxonomy): Eukaryota > Metazoa > Chordata > Chondrichthyes > Carcharhiniformes > Scyliorhinidae > Scyliorhinus > Scyliorhinus torazame. The sequence continues at coordinate 292,912,865 of NC_092709.1, read as the reverse complement.
CCCCCAACAGTATCCAAAGTGGTATACTTGTTACTAAGGGGAACTACCACAGGGGATCCCTGTACTGACTGCTTCTTCCCAGCCCCTCTCACCATCACCCACCTATCTTTATTCTTCGGAGTAACTACATCCCTGAAGCTTCTATCTATGACCGCCTCTGCCTCCCGAATGATCCGAAGTTCATCCAGCTCCAGCTCCAATAACCTAACGCGGTTTCTGAGGAGCTGGAGATGGGTGCACTTCCCACACTTGAACTCAGCAGGGACACTGACGGCATCCCTCACCTCAAACATTCTGCAGGAAGAATATTGCACTACCTTCCCTGCCATCCCCTCTAGATAAAAAAAGAAAACAAAGAAAGAGCTTCCCTGTTATTCACTCTACCCCTTAGGTTAAAGGAGGTGGAAGGGTGGGGGAACACTACAAGTATAGTGTCGATGGTTTAGAAAGTGCCCAACTTAAATACAGGCAAAAAATAAAACACTTAACCAGCAACCACTGCGCCCCACACAGAAACAGCAATCAGCTGTTATTGGCCTGCGCAAACAATTTAAATCTTTACTACTTACCTAGCAGTCACTCTGTCCTCACTCCGACTGGATTCAGCTGGAAACTCCCTACAGTAAGTTAAAAAAAAAAATTACTCCCCTTCTCAGCAAGCACTCACTCAGCAACCTCTGCGCCCCGCACAATAACATCTGAGGAAGAGAAAAGAAAAACTACTTACCAGTCACCAGCCAATCCCTTGCCTGCAGGCTGTGGTGTCATGGTTCAACTTTTTTCTACTTCTACCTGCCCTCGAGCCTTCCTCTTGATCTTTACATGCATATTATACGCATGCAAATTTCCCTCGCAACAGCCAATCAGCAGCACCACTCTACTGCCCTCTGCTGGATGCTTGTCTTCACTTGAACAGCTAGGGTTTCTTGCACAGGTACACCTTCAAGTTAGGGTGAGCACAACGTACGTATGCAAATTTCCCCCGCAACGGCCAATCAGCAGCACCGCTCTACTGCCCTCTGCTGGATGCTTGTCTTCACTTTAACAGCTGGGGTCTCTTGCACAGGTACATCTTCAAGTTAGGGTTTCCACAACGCACGTATGCAAATTTTCCCCACAACAGCCAATCAGCAGCACTGCTCTACTGCCCTCTGCTGGACTCCTATCCCAGGTCACTGGTGTCCATGGCCAATTTAAAGGGTTTGGAAAAGTCTGGGACGACCAACACTGGTTCCCTCAATTTCTCAAACGCTGTTTGGCATTCTGTGGACCATACCATTTTTTGTTTGTTTCTGCAATATACCCACGCGTATTGGATTTCTGTCTCTGTCTGATATGGATATTGTTTTATCAGGTTGGAGTCACCTACGTCCGCATCCTGTTCAGTTAATGTAGTTCACCCATGAACCCCTACAAATCTGCTTATGCTTTTGCAGTATCCTTACAAGATATTGTCATTGCTCTTCTTTTAAATCGGCAAACTATTTAACTGTCCATCTCTTACCCTACCTCACTCTTATCCTCTCTGCCCTCTTCCTTTAATTCTGCCACCTGACACATTTGTTCCTTCCTATCCTCTTCCCTACAATGATATTTTTTCAACATATTTATGTGACACAATCGGTCCTTCTTCCTCTGGTCTGGTAAGTCACCTTACTCACCCTGCTAACTACTTTATAGGAGCCTCTGAATTTCACTTTCAGAGATTCACCCTGCAAAGGCAACAATACCAGTAACTGATCTCCAGCTTGTATATTCTGGACCTGGCATGTTTGACTGCCCACATTTTCATTCTTGCTCCCCAAACCTCTTTGGCTGCCTGAAAAGCTCCTGTGCATCTGTCCAGAAACAGAGACATGTAATCCAACATGGAGGATTCATCCTGGCTCGAGGGGCCAGATGACCTACTCCTGCTCCTAGTTCTTGACCGGGATTCTCCGCCCCGCTGCGCCACATTTCTGCCCCGACCGGCCGGCGAGGTTCTCCGTTTTGCCAGCTGGTCAATGAGGTTTCCCATTGTGGGGCAGCCCCACGCCATCGGGAAACCCCTGGGCACCGGCATAACGGAGAATGGTCTTTTGTTCTTTTGTTTTAGAAAAATCTCGTTCATCAATTTCAATGGACCCCGTTTTTCATGACTATAAACCAATTCAAATTGACTAAACCTAGAAATTCATTCAGAGAATCCCTGGTGGCAAATAGCAAAAAATCCAATCCCTTGTCCCAATCTCTTGGATATTAATAGCAATAGGCTCTGATCATGGTTTGAGAGTGGGACGATATCTCTCCAAAGCACCCTGATCGTGGGTTGTGGGTGATCGGCAGTCGACTTTAGTTGCTTGACGTTCAACATGGGTTCTTCTCACAGAAAGTAGTGAATTCTTAAATCCTTCCAAGAGAATTACTTCTCTCGGAGCCTCATAGTTAATTTCAACTCCCAATGTTCACAGTCACCTATTAAAATAGTTCTGCTTTACCCTTTCAAATTTAACATATGTTTGTCCCAGTTGTTTGCTTAAATGCTGAAACATTTGCCTATATGCCTCTGGAACTAATTTATATGCACACAGAAAAGCCTTTCTTACCTCATCTTAATCCTTCAACACCCTCTCTGACAGGGAAATATAAACTTCCTGTGCCCACCCTATCAATTTACTTTGCATGGGTAATGTTCACTTTTTCTTCAGTCACTCCATTTGAGTTGTTATTTTCTCAAATGCCATGAAGAATGCCTCCACTCCCTTTTCTTTAAATTTTGGTAGGGCCTAAATAAATTTAAGCATATCCCAACTAGGTACTTTTGTAGGGTTAAGCTCCCCTCTATCTCCTGGCAGCTCCTTTTAATTTCCACTGCTTTAAGCTGTAACCGCCTCTCTTTTGCCTTTTCTTCTCTCTCTAATTGCAGCTTTCTCATTTCAATTTCCATTTGAAAAGCTCTATCTCTTTCTTTTTGCTGCATCTCCATTTCTTTTTCCATTTTTAAAATTCCCTCTCATGCTCAAACTGCAACCGAATTCTCGCTAGCTCGATTTCCCCACCAGAAAATGCCTCTGATGCTACATTTCTTGGGTTACTTGCTCATGGTTTAATCACCTCTTCTCAGCTCTCCCAGAGGCATCCTGCAGAAACCAATGACTGACTGTTATCAGTCAGAACACTGTCCCTGGCCAACCGACATGTTGCCAGCCAGCCAATCGAATCCACTTCCTCCAAAGCTGGTTCTCAAGATTCCCTCGGTGCTGATGAGTCTGTATTCTCTTCTCCAAAAAACAAATCCTGGAACACACTGTCCATTGCTTAAAGGAGCATCCTAATTATGTTTCTACAGACCAAAAATAACAAAATAAAACAAAATAAATGGGAACAAAGGGAAATCAAAAGGAAGGACTCTCACACTATCCATGCATATGTGACCCATTATGGTTAAGCTGCAAACATGAGTAAATGTTATTGAAGGATATTTACAGTGTCTGATTCGAAACTAGGTGGAAATTTAATTATGCCAACCTGGCTCGTGTTGAAAAGAGCTGACAAGATAACTCTAACCAAGTGTAGTGTGCTGAATGTCCCCTGGCTCAGCATGGATAGGGTAAAATAGAATGACATTTGTTTTTTATTGTAGCTTTTTCTGTGCCCAGGTATCCAATCTAAAAGGCCCATTGTGCTCTAATCCCAATGGTATCCCCATCGATTATGTTATTACTGCAATTTCTCGGAGTATACATTCTAAGCACCTAATCTCGGTATGTGACTGTAATCCATTTTAATGCTGTAAAATTTCTGTTAAAATGATTGCCCGTACATGCAGGTTGGATCAGATACCAATGAAACATATGGAAATGTGGGAAAGTGAATCCAGATTCTACCTCTTTAATCAGTTTAAGAGCTCATGGCAAGATCCCTCTTTTTGAAATAATCACCTGAAGTATAAGAGCCTGGCTTTCAACGAGTGCTTTGTATCTCAAGATTAAATTGTGCTGTGATGCATTCTCTGGTTTGTAGATGGGCTCCAGTTTATATTTTTCCAATACTGAAGAGAAGATTGAACACCCTATTTAATTACTTCAGCCTAATCTCTATATTCCATATGAACTTTTGTGAAATGCTGCCCTGTCTTAAAGATGTTATCAGAATATGAAGGTGCCAGGCATCTTTGGCTTACAGAGGCATGTCTTCATGAAAGAAATGGAATTACACTCCTGAAGAAGACCATTTGGAGATTTATAACATTTATTTGGGTGTAGAATTTTCTGTGGTAAAATGAATGCCCTAGAATCCTACTGGACATGCTGGCACCTGAGAAAAATTCCCAGTAACTGTTTCTGTGCTCAAAGTTCTGCATCAACTACTTAAATTTAGTGTTGGTAGACTATTAATTGCACAGAGCGTCATTGCCAAGTCTGCTCCATGCCTCACCTTGTCGTGTTCGGTACACTGGTCTAACACTGCCTGCAACTGGATGCAGCTGTTTCAAAAAGATACTCCTGACCTTGAAGTTAGTTCAATCAGGTTTATTGAACTAATAGCACAGTTAGCACAGTTCTCTGTGAGTTCGACTCTCTGCTAACTTAAGTGTGGTTACTCTGTCTGACTGAACCAGACTAGCTCTTAGCCACGTGGTGGAGGTGAGAGATTGTAACAACACCCTTGACTAACTCTCTAGATGTTCATCAGTGGAAAGAGGCGGAGTATGAGTGCCTCGTGTCTTTTATAGTCAGATCCCATCTCTGAGTGTCCTGCCTGCTTATTTGTCATGTCCTGTTCTCTGTGTCCATTAGCTGCTTGTCTGAATATCATTGTGTGTGTCCCCGCATATCATGACACACCTAACATCCACATATTTGCATTTAACAAGAAGAGTCACTGGATAGTAACAAGAAATGCTACAATGGATTTTTTAAATCCAAATAATTTGGGAGAGTTAATACATAAAGACAGTAAAAAAAATACAAGAGGACAGTTTGAAGAAAGAATTTGAAGAAATTTGTCACTTACCATCCTGAAGGCAATCAAGTTCCAGTCGATCATGCTGACCGGGTGCACAAAACCCTATTCACCCATCTACGTTTATCACTCGCAGGAACTGGTCCAGCCCCGATTTTGAATGCTTGCAGCGAATAAAAACACCCGACCTGTTCTGGCAATTTATTCCAGATAATGGTCTGGAAAAGGAAGTACCTTTAGCATCTAAGCTTAGTGCTATACATAATTATACTGATCATTCCTGTTCACCCACCACTCTTCTCGATATATTGCATCCCTCCCCTGTTGACACCAGGTTAAACAGAACATAAGGAGTAATGTTATCGTCCCTTGCTGGCAGGTTTGACGGCGGTGATGCTCATGAAATGCAGTGAATGGCTTGGCTACCGCCTACCTGCCGCCCAGATGTGTCTCCTATTTATGAGGAGGGATGCTCCAGATGCCAGACTGGCCTCCTGCCCTCGTGCCTGTTGGGGCCCTTACGTGGCCAATTAATGGCCATTTAAGAGCCTCACCACCCCAACCTTTATTTTACCTGTGGCAGGTAGAGACCCAGAAGAGTTTGGTATGCCGGCATTTTTAGGTGCTCAGGTTTGTGTCAGGTAAAGGTGGGGAAGGGGTCGGTGCTCCTCTTTTGCAGGTTCCCTGAGAAGTCCCATGATCATACCACCTTTAGTCCAAATCCCTCCCAGGACACACCCTAATTTAACCCACGAACCTCTTCACTCCCCTCATTGGGTCCTGACAGGCAACTCCCACCTCTAACTCAGATTTACTTTCAGTCTGGTTTCCTTAGCTCCCTCTCTTTCTGAATCGGCATCTCTCTAAGGCAGGACCTCCTCCCCAAATGAGGGCCAGAAGCCTCACTCTTAGCCAATTAATATCTCGCTGAATGTTAAATGGCTGCTGGGCAGCCAGTATTAACTGGAATGTGATCCCATCCAGCTGGTGGAGCAGGTACCCTCGCCCTACGAAAAACCCTGCTCATATATACAGACAGAAGAATTCCATCTCTTCCTGCACAATGATTAAAAGGGCAGAAAGGGGGTGGGACGTACTATGTCGGGTTGAAATCATTGTCCAGTCCATTACACTGTAAAAGACCATGGGCGGGATTCTCCGAACCCCCGACGGGTCGGAGAATCTGACATCTGTGATACTGGGGATCTCCAGAGGACTTCAAGATGGATCTTCCAACGGCATTCTGGTTGAAGACCGCTGCTGGAATGCCTGTCCCACCAGCGTGAATTGAACCACCTTTTGAACGGCGGGGCAAGGCGGCGTGGGCGGGCTCTGGGGTCCTTGGGGGGGCACGGGGTGATCTGGCCCCGGGGGAGGTGCCCCCACGGTGGCCTGGCCCGCGATCGGGGCCCACCGATCCGTGGGCGGGCCTGTGCCGTGGGGGCACTCTTTTTCTTCCGCCTTCGCCATGGTCTTCACTATGGCGGAGGCGGAAGAGACCCCCTCCCCTGTGCATGCGCGGGGATGACGTCAGTAGCTGCTGACACTCCCACGCATGTGTGGAACCGTGTCGCCTGGCGAAGACCTTTCGGCCCCGGCTGGCGTGGCGCCAAAGGCCTTTCCCGCCAGCCGGTTGAGCGGAAACCGCTCCGGCGCGGGCCTAGCCCCTCAAGGTGAGGGTTTGGCCCTTAACGGTGCGGAGAAATCCGCACCTTTGGGGCGGCCCGACGCCGGAGTGGCTCCCATCACTCCATCACGCCGGGACCCCCCGCCCTGCCGGGTAGGGGAGAATCCCGCCCCATATATACAAGTAGTAGAATGCCAGTATGCTCAGACATAGCTGACAGACTGTATCTGTGGCAGATAGTGAGGGAACCAACAAGAGGGCAAAACATACTAGACCTGATCTTCACTAACCTGCCTGCAGCAGATACATCTGTCTATGACAGTACCGGTAGGAGTGACCACCACACAGTCCTTTTGGAGACAAAGTCATGCCTTTACATTGAGGGTACCCTCCAGCATGTTGTGCAGCACCCCACTGTGTTAAATGGGATAGATCAATCAACTCAAAAATGGTAACCAAGAGGCCCTTTGGGCCAGTAGAAGAATTGTATTCAACCCATCTGTAACCTCAGGCCTGGCATATCCCTCACTCTACCATTACCACCAAGCCAGGGAATCAATCCTGGTTCAATTAAGAGTTCAAGAGGGCATGCCAGGAGCAACATCAGGCATACCGAAAAACAAGGTGTCAACCTGGTGAAGCTACAACACAGTGCCAAACAGCATTAGCAGCAAGTAATAGACAGCTAACCGATGCCAAAACCAATGGATCAGATCTAAGATCCACCATCCTGCCACATCCAGGCGAGGATGGTGGTGAACAATTAAACAACTTGCTGGAGGAGGAGGCTCCACAAGTATTCTCATCCTCAATGATGGGAGAGCCCAGCACAAAGACAAGGCTGAAGCATAAACAATAATCTTCAACCAGAATGCCGTTGGAAGATCCATCTTGAAGTCCTCTGGCGATCCCCAGCATCACAGATGTCAGTCTTCAGCCAATTCGATTCACTCCATCTAATATCAAGAAACAGCTACTCCAGAACTTGCTATGCCCCCCGCCAAGCTGTTCCAGTACAGGTACAACACTGGCATCTACGTGGCAATGTGGAAAATTGCCCAGGTATGTCCTGTACACAAACAGCAGGACAAATGCAACATGGCCAATTACTGCCCTATCAGTCTACTCTCAATCATCAGTAAAATAATTGTTAGGGATCAGCAACAGTGCTATCAAGCAGCACTTAATCAGTGATAAGCTGCTCACGGACGCTCAGTTTGTGTTCTGCCAAGATCACTGTGCTCCTGACCTCGTTACAGCCTTGGTTCAAACATGGAAAACTGAGCTGAACTCTAGAGATGAGTTGAGAATGATTGCCGTTACTATCAAGACCATATTTGACTAAGGATGAACACGGAGCCCTAGAAAAACTGAAGTTAATGGGAATTGGGGGGAAACGCTTGCCTTTGGAATCACAGCTAATCCAAGGGAAGATGTGTGCGGCTGTTGGAGGTCTGTCATCTCAGCTCCGGGACATCACTGAAGGAGTTCCTCAGGGAATGCCCGAGGCACAACCATCTTCAGATGCTTCATCAATGTCCTTTCCTCCAACATAAGGTCAGAAGTGGGGCTGATGACTGATGACTGCACAATGCTCCGTACCATTTGTGATTCCTCAGTTACTGAAGCAATCCGCGTGCAAACAATATCCAGGCTTGGGCTGACCTGTGGAAGTAACATCCACACCACGCAAGTGCCAGACAATGACCATTTCCAACAAGACAGAATGTACCCATTGTCCCTTGACATTCAATGGCATAATGGTCACTGAATGCCGCACGATCAACATCCTGGAGTTGCCATTTACCAGAAACTGAACTGGACTAGCCACAGAAATAGTGTGACAACAAGAGCAGGTTGAAGGCTAAGAAACCTGTGGCAAGTCATTCACCTCCTCACTCCCCAAAGCTGTCCATGATCTTCAAGGCATAAGTAAGGAATGTAATGGAATACATTCCATTTGCCTGGATGAGAGCAGCTCCAACAATACCCAAGAAGTTAACACCATCCAGGACTAAGCAACCTGCTGATTACTACCCCTTCTACAAACATTCACTCCCTTCACCACTGATGTTCAGTAGCAGCCATGTGTACCATCTACAAGATGCACTGTAGGAACTCACCAAGGCTCCTTATACAGCAACTTCCAAAGCCACGACCACTACCATCTTGGACAAATGCAGCAGATACATGGGATCACCACCACCTAGAAGACCCCCTCCAAGCCACTCACTAACTGCTTTGGGAAACGTCCTGCCATTCCTTCACTATCGCTGGGTCAAAATCCTGGAACTGCTTCCCTAATAGCACTGTGGGTGTACCTATACCACATGGACTTCAGTGATTCAAGAAGGCAACTCACCACTACCTTCTCAAGGGCAATTGGAGATGGGCAAGCCACCTTTTCAGCTACACATCTACTTGGGCTATCTCTAACCTTTAACAATGAAACTTGAAAATGCAGTGTCTGAATACATCCAGTATTGTCGCCATACCATATGGATGAGCCTATACATCTGCGCGTATAATGTAAACAAAATGAAGAACACAGACAATCTAAAACTCACTGTTAAACTGAGGAAATTAAGAAGAGTAAGACAACTTGGCTGAAATAGTTTATTGTTTCCCAAAGAAAGAATGACATTCCTAAGCAATAATACAACAACTCAATGCAGTTGTTGATAAGAATATTTGAGGTTAATTCTGGATCAGTGACCTCTTGGCTCTTCAAAGAGGTTGCAAGATTCTTCATTCATTCATAGGGTGTGGGCATCGATTTTGGGGCCTGCATTTATTGCCCATCCCTCATTGCCCTTGAAGAGAATGGCTTGCTAGGCCATTTCAGAGAGCGTTTATGAGTCTATGACATGTAGGCCAGACCAGGTAAGGATGGCAGATCCAAAAGGGCATCAGTGAACCAAATGGGGTTTTTACAACAATGGTTTCATTATATATTTAATTCCATATTTTTATTCAATTCAAATTTCACCATCTGCCGTGGTCCTAGGTCCTCAAAGCATTACCCTGGGTCTCTGGATTGCTAGTCCAGTGACAATACCACTTACCCAACACCTCCCCTTAAGGTGAACTCTTGATAAAAGCCTTGACCCTCCACTTGTTTGCTCTAACTTGGACAAGTTTCACAACTTGCTCTGTAAACTACAGAATGCTTACTGCTCCACTATTGGCAAGGTTGTTGGCAATAGGGAACGTGGCTAGGACTAGGTCCTGGCTACTTCCAGGATGTTACTGATCTAACATAGCTCCCGTGCCAATCTTACTCATTCTCATCATTTCTGGATCAGGATTTTCCCACAAAAAATGGGTTGGAAGAAATGGGAACCAAATCAAAGAAGCAAACCCTTGCAGTGTAAATTGAGGACACGTACTGTCCTTAAAGAGTTAAAACTCTGGAAACTGGATTCAGGCACTCTTTTGAAAAACGAACAGCATGCTCTAAATTTGAAAAATTGAAACTATGCAAGGCTGTGATAGGAATTAATTTAATTTGTGCTAATGTGTCTGAAAATGTTGATTTAGTCAGGATTAAGATGTTAACATTATTTTTTAAATGTCTAATACTTATTAGAATTACATTATAAAGATTGTGTTTAATGCATCAGAAAGGGGGCTAAAAGGATTAGCTGCAGTTTAGCACAGAGACTCCACAGCTGCTTAAAATGTAAAATTTCACTAACGGACTGGCAGTTCTGGAGCGTTGATGGTCTCATTGGTTGAATTTGGCTGTAATAAGATTGGGGACTGTAAATCTGTTTATAATTTTCATTTTCACACTTTTGAAAAGAACCTGTAGTAGAGGCTGGGCTGAAGCCTCCATTACTTCACACTTAATTATGCTCGTCAGTGCTGTGAAGTCCAGCATTTCAATAGCCTATTACTATTCCAGCTGGTAATCTTATTAACATCCAAAGTGCACCGCATTGTATAAAGTGCAAGCTTCTGGAAATTAGCCTTTCCGTTAATATTACCAATGTGGGATAGAAGGACCATGACATGAGTCAAACGAATGCCTCATCGAAAATCCGTGTTTCAGTCACAAAGCTATTTCTCTCATTATACTGATTAGGGTTGATTACTTGCTTGCCAAATCCTTCAGAATTTGTTTGGATTTGTTTTTTTTTCTGATGTCACTTTTGTAGAATTGACATAACACATTAAATCAAAATTTATTCTTTGCTGCATAATATTTCTCCTCTTTGTATTCAAAATTTCTCACCACTTCCTCGGTCCTGCTAGAGTTTCAATGCTTCTTGCTGATCAAAGTATTGGCTGAGAAAGCTGTTTGCTACTATGCAGTGTAACACAATCAGTGGAAACAAATGGGACTCATTTTTCCATTTTATTCATTCATATGTAGTCTGACTCCATTGGGAAAAAATGCAGGATTGCCAATTTTTAGTGTAGAGAAGCATAACATTCCAGATGGATAGAGTAACTTTCTCTCAGTTTTTTGGGGGTCTTAATGTTCTGTTTTGAAATGAGTTTAAGATGTTTCAACCCCATTCCCAGTGGTCATGGACTGAAGACTGTACACTAATTTACACTAACTGACACCACATTAGCATTCAGACAGGCCATAGCATGGCTAACTGTGAGAGATAGACACACGCCCCACTGATAGAGTAGGAGGTACCCAACCCTCCAGGGCTAGAAATCAGCCATGTTTTGGGAATTGCTTTATACCAAAGAGAATCATAAGCGGGATCCCTTCCTCCAGCTGTAGTATGCATCATTTTCTGAGTCAGATTGCTTGTCAGACATCCAAGGCGGGATTCTCCGACCCCCCCGCCAGGTTGGAGAATCCCCGGGGGCGGGGGGGGGGCGGCGTGAATCGCGCCCCGCCATTCTGACACCGGCTGACGTATTCTCCGGTGCCAGTTTTCGGGCGGGGGCATGGATCACGCCGCGCCGTCGGGGGCCATTGGCAGCGGCCCCCCCGGCAATTCTCCGGGCCCCGATGGGCCGAGCAGCCGTCAGTTTCTGGCCAGTCCCACCGCCGTGGATTGGACATGGTCCCACACGGTGGGACCTGGCTTGTAGGCCGGCTGGTGCGGTCCTCGGGGGGGGGGGCGGCGCAGGGGGATCCGGCCCTGGGGGGGGGGGGGCACGCTGGCCTAGCCCGCGATCAGGGCCCACCGTTCTGCAGGCGCGTCTGTGCCGTGGGGGTACTCCTTCCTTCTGCGCCGGCCACTGTAGGGCTTCGTATGGCCGGCGCAGAGAAGACACCCCCCTGTGCAAGCGCTAGAATATGCCGGCCGGTCTGCGCATGCGCAGAACCACGCCGGCGGTTCTGAGCATGCGCTAACTCGCGTCGGCCTTTCGGTGCCGGTTGGCGGGGCGCCAATCCCTCCGTCGCCAGCCTAGAGTGCGAGGATTCCGCAACTTCCGGTCGGCCCGACGCCGGAGTGGTTCGCGCCGCCTTATACGCCGGCGCGGGCCATCGCGGGGATTCAGGAGAATCCCTCTTAACATGTCGATTGGTAGGAAAAAGAAAAATTAAACACTGAAGCGCTCGGAAGCTGAAATAAATTAGAAAATATGACAAAGATACAGTCGGCGATCCAGCGTGAAAATGAGACAGAGATAGAACGAAACAAGGTGGGAATCTTTATCAGAAGTCCAGAACACCGGAAATATTTACTTTTCTTTTTCAGATACCAATCAACCTGTGGATTTCTGTAATTTCTTTCATTGCATCATAGTGTTGCTCCTTCATATATTTACCATTTTTCTTCCATGCTAAACAGTGCAAGTTCCGGGACCAGCGGAAAATTTTCAAGTTGTTGCTGCTTCACCAACTTCCATTGTGGCCTCCTGGAACCCCCCTGCTTATGGAAATAATCCAATCCAAGGCTACAGGCTGTTTTGGATAGAGGTCACTGGAAAGAAAGAACAGGTGCGTTCATGCGACTGCAGAATCTGTAATCTTTTTTGAATTCAGTTTAAATTTACGTATTGTATAAATTACAAATTGTATAAAACACTGGTGAGGCCTCAACTGGAGTATTGTGTGAAGTTCTGGTCGCCACACTACAGGAAGGATGTTTCTCTGGAGAGAGTGCAGAGGAGGTTTAAAAGAACGTTGCCAGGGCTGGAAAACTGTGGCTATGAAGAGAGATTGGATAGGTTGGGGTTATATTCTTTGGAACAAAGAACGCTGAGGGGTGACTTAATTGAGGTATGCAAAATTATGAAGGGAAGAGATAGAGTGAACAGGCTAAAATTGTTCCCTTGGTGGAGAATTCTAGAACCAGGGGACATGGTTTCAAGATAAGTGGCCAAAGGTGTAGAGGGACCATGAGTAAAAACCTTTTTACACAGAGGGTAGTTAGTGAGAGTCTGGAATTTGCCCGAGTTGGTGATGGAGGCAGAGATCCTAAAGTATTTTAAAAGGTATCTGGATCTGCACCTTAAGTGCTCTAAACTGCAGAGCTGAAGACCGGGTACAGGAAGATGGGATTAGAAAAAGCACCTTGTCCAGGCTGGCATGGAATAGATGGACTGAATGGCCTCCTTCTGTGCTGTAACTTTTCTATGATTCTATGATAATTACCTTCTGCTTAGGCACATCTACAATTATCATCAGCTTTAGTAAAGCTTGGTTTCTTATGGAGATTCCGATTCCATTAAGTGGTATCGATCTGGGACGACTCGGCCTGCCATTCATTTCTTCCAATAACAGCAAGCTTAAGCTGCTTAAATGTATTGATGGAGGTTTTGTATCAAAACGTTTGATTTGCTGCCAACACTAATAGGAGAGCTTGACAACCAACTCTACTTACCAAGGCAGTCTTTTTAATTCCTTGGTGAAGTCACATTCTTATCTAACGGTTTTCGGGCTGTGGAATTAAATGGTTTTCAAGTTTAGGCACCCAATGTTAAAATCAAACTCCCAGGAATTATATGCTTCTCTCATTTCAACTATCCTTGTGGTCGACCTAATTGAGGTGGCAGTCAATCTTCTCTTTGGGCAAAGGTCACCCAAGCATATCTCACAAAAGTCTCAAGGCATGAAACGGGGGGGGGGGGGGAGAAAAATATCTCTTATCCCATTGGTCTGGGCTGGATTTTCAATTATTTCCTCTTTACTTTTCCTGAAACCATTGACTCAGACATACTTATAGACCCCATAGCAACAGGAAGGCGGATAAACTGTGGGGAAATGTGGCTACAAAGTGAAGCACTGCAAGGCTGGGGACCCAGTGGATCAGTCCCTGACACATTGTGGAGGCCACAATCGAGGGGTGAAGGGGCATTGTTCACAATCCAGGGAGGATGAGGCATTTTCCACAATCGAGGGGCGGTGAGGCATTAATTGATTGAATGATTGATTTATTGTCACATGTACCGAAGTACAGTGAAAAGTATTTTTCTATGGACAAGGAAACGTACACAGTAGACAAAAAAATAGTAAACAGTTACAGTGAATGTGAAAAAGTACATAGTACATTGACAAATACATAATTATTAGTTACAGTATGGAACAAGGGCAAAATCAAAGCAAATACGACATAAGCAAGAGCAACATCGGGAGTTCTGAATAGTGTTCTTACAGGGAACAGATCAGCCTGAGGGAGAGTCGTTGAGGAGTCTAGTAGCAAGTGCAGAGTATTTCTTAGCTGATTAGGGATTGTGAAGTGATGATGTCCAACGGTGATGTCTAACTCATTTTAGAGTCACTGAAAGCTAACATGCAAATTCAGCAAGCAATTAGGAAGACAAATGGTGTGTTGGCCTTTACAGCAAGAGGACTTGAGTATTGGAATAAAGGTGTTTTACTGCAATTATACAGAGCTTTGGTGAGACAGCACCTGGAGTATTGTATATGGTTTTGGTCTATTTATCTCAGAAAGGATACATTTGCCCAGAGGGAGTGTAGGTTCACCAAACTGATTCCTGGGATGGTGGGATTGTTCCATGCGAAGAAATTGATGAAAATGGGCTTATGTCCTCCAGAGTTTAAAAGAACAAGTTGTGAAACATACAGAATTCATACAGGGCTTGACAGGATAGTTGCAGGAAGAATGTTTTGCCTGGCTTAGAAGCTCTAGAACCAAGAGACACAGGCTCAGAATAAGGGCGAGGCCGTTTATGGTTGATATGAGGAGGAATTTCTTCATTTCTCCACTCAGAGGGTGTTGAACCTTTGGAATTCTTTGTCCCAGAGGACTGTGGAAGCTCAGTTCAAGACAGAGGTTGATAATAAGATGTAACACAGTCGGAACCATTCAAAGTTTGCAATTTAAATCAAATTTTCGGATGGTTCCCAATGCAGTCCCATTGCCGAGAGGAAGATGCATCTCCAGGTAATTGCCATGCAAACCTTTACCTTTGAAGTTCCGAAGGGGCTTCCAGCGCAAGTACAACGCTGGGAAGCTCGGAGGTTCCAAATACGTCAAATATAAGCGGAAAATAAATTCTCATTTTAGGAAGTGATTTTAGCACCTGAAAGGCCTAAGTCCCTTTTTATTACTGAAAGAATATTCCAACAAGAAATTATAAGATTCTACCAAATACATCCTGGGCGGGATTCTCCCAGCCCTGGGTCGGGCCGGCGAATCCCCGTGAATGAGCCACGCCGCCCCGACGCCGGCCCACGATTCTCCGCAGAATCACGGTCATGGGCCGCTCTACATGGCCAGCCCGCCCATTCTCTGGCCCGGATGGGCTGAGCGGCTGTAAGAAAAGAGCCGAGTCCTGCCAGCGCCGTTCTAACCTGCTCTGAACCGGCGGGACCTCAGCATGGAAGGGTCGGGTGGTGGCCTGTGGGGGGGGGGGGGGGGGGGGGGTAGTTTGGGTCCGACCCCGGGGGCCCACCGATCTGCGGGCCGGCCTCTGTAGCTGGGGGCCTCCTTTCCTATGCACCGGCCCCTGTAGTCCTGCGCCATGTTGCGGCAGAGCCAGCGCGTTGAAGGAGGCCACTGCGCATGTCCTCGTTGGCGCCGGCGCAACTGCGCACGCGCGGATCCTGCAGCGCACAGTTTGCGCCGGGATCGGCAGCTGGAGCAGGGTGAACCTCTCCAGCGCCGTGCCGGCCCCCTGTAGGGGCCAGAATTAGGACTGGGGGCAGCCCGTTCACGCCGTCGTAAAACGCGACACCGTTTACGACGGCGGGACACTCTGCCACGGGATTAGAGAATCCCGCCCCCCCCATGTCATGCTTGCAGCCTTGTCGCCAGGGTGGAGAGATGTAGGAAATAGAAATGCAGCTGTTCACCCCTTTGGACATAGGTGCAATTTAGAATCTAATGTAATAAGATATATAATCCAAGTAAAATATTAATATGGACCTCCAGCTAACAGTAATCAATGCCAGCAATGCTATTGGCATATTAATTACCAGTTAGCCATTGCAAACAGATAATGCAAAGATTAACTGTAACTCTGGGTTACCAAAGCCTATTAGCAGAAATTGTAATTATAAAAAGTGTGGGCAGCCTTGTGCTGACAACTATTTATCAAGGTTACAAAAAAGCAAAGCAGCTGTTAATTTAAATTATGTTTCAAACAATATGAACTTTCCCTAAATCTTCTCTGCTTTCCTCATTAACAACTGCACTCTAATTGAGATCGATTACAGACCATGGATCTTCCTGGGTTAAGAGGGCCATCTAATGATGAGAGACTGAATAAATTGGGTATATGTTCTCTGGAGTTGAGAAGAATGAGAGGTGACCTCATTGAAATGTTCAAGATTATGAAAGAGGGTAGCTATCGAAAGGTTGTTTCCTCTGGCTGGGGAATCGAGAACAAAGGTGTGCAGTCTTACCATAAGGGGCCAATCATTTAGGACTGAGGTTAGGAGAAATTTCTTCACTCTAGGTGTTACCCTCACACATTAATACTCATGGATTTCATGGAAGGTGAATACTTTACTTTTAAAACAAAATGGAGACTGGAACATCCACTTTGAAACAAAATGGAGTTGAGAGATCTGGGGCGGGATTCTCCGCAATCGGCGCGATGTCCGCCGACCGGCGCCAAAACTGGCGCGAATCAGTCCGGCATCGCGCTGCCCCAAAGGTGCGGAATTCTCCGCATCTTGAGAGGCCGAGCCCTCACCTTGAGGGGCTAGGCCCGCGCCGGACTGATTTCCGCCCCGCCAGCTGGCGGAAGTGCCCCACCAGCTAGCGTGGAAATGACTTTGCCGTGCGACGCATGCGCGGGAGCGTCAGCGGCCACTCACGGCATCTCCGCGCATGGGCAGTGGAGGGGGTCTCTTCCGCCTCCGCCATAGTGGAGACCATGGCGAAGGCGGAAGGAAAAGAGTGCCCCCATGGCACAGGCCTGCCCGCGGATCGGTGGGCCCCGATTACAGGCCAGGCCACCGTGGGGGCACCCCCCGGGGCCAGATCGCCCCACGCCCCCCCCCAGGACCTCGAAGCCCGCCCGCACCGCCTTGTCCCGCCGGTAAGAGAGGTGGTTTGATTCTCGCCGGCGGGACAGGCATTCCAGCAGCGGGACTTCGGCCCATCGCGGGCCGGAGAATCGCCGGGAGGGGCCTGCCAACCGGCACGGCGTGCTTTCCACCCCCGCCGAATATCCGGTGCCGGAGAATTCGGCGGAGGGTCGGAGAATCCCGCCCCAGATAACCTCCTTTCTTGTCTGCCAATATACTCAGACTGCACAAGTTTGGAAGTTAACCCGGCTTTCTGGACCCAACATTGAAATGTAAATGACCTTTTGGGATGTTCCAGTGAGAAGAGATTAAAATGCAACATATCTTTCCTGTGGATTTCATGGTTGCTTTGTCCAAATAACTGCAGAGGTTAGTTTAAAATGCGCTTGCTGACTTCATAGCCGTGGAATGGTGTTCCACAGAATGGATGTGAGATGAAACCTATTTCTCTCACAAGGAGATGCAAATGGATGAAACTCAAACTCTATTATGTGTCAGTGTTCAAGTCACCAGAGATTATTTGTGTGGATAATGGAAACATAGATGGTCACATGACAGAAACCAGATTGTGATAAAGGACATGTAGTGATCTTTACATGGGTATGCACATAAGGAGTTAATGGGAAATTGAAAGATCACTGGGGGCAGCACTGGCGGGTATAAAAGCCTGTCTGCCTCTCTTGGTGATTAGACTGTGACGAGAGCAGGAGCATAGATCTAGCTCAGGGCTACTAGTGTGGTCAGTCATAGCTACTGTATATAAACGTTGTAACCTTTCTACTGGTATTGATCTTAAAGTAAGAACTCATGCAGTTGTTAAATTCTGTTACTCAATAAACCTTTCAATACCTCTGGACAACTTCGAGCCTTCTTCATCAAGGTGCAGATAGCCTCTGCCGCGACTGGATTGAGTAAAGCATTTTACATACAGTAGTGCTACCAAACACACTACAGTAAGGTAACAAAAGAGGACATTTATTAACGCACATTTTGAAATCAACCTCAGGCAATCAGACAAGGAGATTCAGAAGTCCAGGGGTGGGATTCTCCGACCCCCCGTGGGGACGGAGAATCGCCGGGGGCTGGCGTGAATCCCGCCCCCGCCGGTTGCCGAATTTTCCAGCACCAGATATTCGGCGGGGGCGGGAATCGCGCCGCGCCGGTCGGCGGGCCCCCCCCGGCGATTTTCCGGCCCATGATGGGCCGAAGCCCCGCTGCTGGAATGCCTGTCCCGCCGGCGTGAATCAAACCACCTCTCTTACCGGCGGGAGTAGGCGGCGGGGCGGGCTCCGGGGTCCTCGGGGGGGCGCGAGGTGATCTGGCCCCGGGGTTGCCCATACGGTAGCCTGTCCCGCAATCGGGGCCCACCGATCCGTGGGTAGGCCTGTGCCATGGGGGCACTCTTTCCCTCCGCCTGGGCCACAACCTTCACCATGGCCGACGCGTAAGAGACAACCTCCCCGTGCATGCACGGGGATGACGTCAGCAGCCGCTGACGCTCCTGCGCATGCACGGACTTCCGCCGGCCGGCGAAGTCCTTTTGGCCCCGGCTGGCGTGGCGCCAAAGGCTTTTCCCGCCGGCCGGCGGCGCACCAACCACTCCGGCGCGGGCCTACCCCCTCAAGGTGAGGGCTTGGCCCCTAAAGGTGCGGAGAGATCCGCACCTTTGGGGCGGCCCGACGCCAGAGTGGTTCCCATCACTCCATCCCGCCGGGACCCCCCGCCCCGCCGAGTAGGGGAGAAACCCGGCCCAGATCAGCAAAGAAAGTACTTTGCATAGAATCGATCAGTGGGCAGAGAATTAGGGCTAGTTTTACATATCAATTTGAAGAATCAAACCAAATCTTCGTTCCAAGAGTTCGACTATACCTCGCCTGGAGCGAACCCAAAAACCTGTTGGTGCAAGCAGTAAGCCAATGTGAATATGTCATCAGAAACCACCAACCTCCATTTCTTCAGTGAACCAAAAGTGAATCACCAGAACTGCAATGTTTCAAGCTTCTATTTTGAGACGTGTTGATGTACCATTAATTCACTGCAAGACGATGAGAGTGAGTGAACATAGGCTTTATTAACCACGATCTTGCCTGCCTGTGTCTGCTGTACAAATGGGTGCCGCCCCCCCGGCACCGCCCCCAGGTGGCCGGCCTATATACCATCCAAGGGGGCAGAGCCAGAGGCGGAGCCCACCAGGTTCCAGTACAATACCTGTAAGAAGGTCACATTACCATTGAACATAAAACATAGAACATAGAACATACAGTGCAGAAGGAGGCCATTCGGCCCATCGAGTCTGCACCGACCCACTTAAGTCCTCACTTCCACCCTATCCCCATAACCCCTCCTAACCTTTTTGGTCACTAAGGGCAATTTATCACGGCCAATCCACCTAACCTGCACGTCTTTGGACTGTGGGAGGAATCCGGAGCACCCGGAGGAAACCCACGCACACACGGGGAGAACGTGCAGACTCCGCACAGACAGTGATCCAGCAGGGAATCGAACCTGGGACCCTGGCGCTGTGAAGCCACAGTGCTATCCACTTGTGCTACCGTGCTGCCCACAGTGGCCCACAGTGCTACACAAACAGCTTATACTATGGTGAATACATTCACCACACGTGTGTTTGTGTGTGTGTGTGTGTGTGCATCTGGGTGCTAGTGTGAGGAGATATTGGGAATTCATTTGGGTATTAAGAAATAAACATTTATCTTCTGTTTTTTAAATTTACAAGAAAACCTGGGCGGGATTCTCTGACCCCCCACCGGGTCGGAGATTCGCCGGGGGTCGGCGTGAATCCCCCCCCCCCCCCCCCCCCCCCCCCCCCCCGCCGTCCTCCGAATTCTCCGGCTCCCCCAAAATTGCCCCAGCGTGAATCGCGCCGCCCGCCTCTGAGAATGGCGTTGACCAGCGCGACACATTGGGCCCCAGGGCCGCCCGAATTTCCGGGCCACGATGGGCCGAAATCCCGCCCGTTTAACGAGGGTCCTGCCAGCGTAAATCAAGGTTGGTCCCTACCGGCGGGTCCCAGCTCTGTGGGCGACCTCCGGGGTTCTCGGGGGGGGGGGGGGCGCGGGGGGATCTGGCCCCTGGAGGTGTCCCGACAGTGGCCTGGCCCATGATCGGGGCCCACCGATCCGCGGGCGGGCTTGTGCCGTGGGGGCACTCTATTCCTCACCATCGGCCGCTGTGGTCCTCCGCCATGGCCGATGCGGAGCCAAACTCTCCCGCGCATGCGCCGGGATGACGCCAGCACATGCTGGCTTTCCCACGCATGCGCCAACCCGTGCCGGCCGGTGGAGGCCGTTCGGCGCCGGTTGGCGTGGTGCCAAGCCCCTTCCCCACCGGCCGGCGGGACGCAAACGTCCGCACTTCAGGGGCTAGGCCCACCCCAGAGTGGTTCACACCACTCCATGGCGCCGGGACCCCCCGCCCCGCTGGGTAGGGGAGAATCCCGCCCCCTGTCTTTTGTCTGTTCTTGGGAGTCACAGCATTCAACAGGCTAAAACACTTTTTTCTCTAAAACACATCTGTCCCCAGTCAGTTGAGCGGTTAGAAAAATAGGGAGAACCGTCACTCCCTTGACCGTAAAGAAGGGCTGCGAATTTTTGGAATTCGCTACCCCAGCAGGTTGTGGATGCTCCATTGTTGTTTTTGAGGCTCAGACTTTTGATCTCTTAGGGAATCAAGTGATTTGGGGAGAAGGTAGAAAAATGGAGTTGAAGCCCAAGGTCAGCCATATTGGATGATGGAGCAAGACCCAGGGGCACAATAGTATACCCCTGCCTCTATTTCTTATGTTTTTCTTAAGCTTCCAGTGTTGAAAATAATCTGGTGCATTCATGAGGATTTCTGCTATTGTTTATTGCTAGCTGCTAGGCTACCTTCCAGGTAATATGCTGAAGAGTCTATATTTCATACTCTATCCTTCTGGTAGCAAGGCTGGAAGCAAAAAAAACAATTTACATAAATGCCAAATGTGTAGTGTAAGCACGTTTGCTCATTATATATATGGAATGTGGAACAGACACCAAGTAAATCTTAACAATATGGGTTGGAATCCTCTGGCCCTTGGGATTCTTATTTCTCGCTGGCAGTATCCTCCCACCCATAGGTTTCCCAGAGGCGTGGAGTGGCTTCAATGGGAACTCCTATTACCAAATGGTGGGAAGAGAGAATTCTGCTGCTCGCAAATGGCTGGCGAGAGGGGACTGGAGAATCTTGCTCCTCATCTTACAAGGGATGTGGGTGCCATTGGCTGTACCAGCCTTTTTACTCATGCTTAATCTCCCTTAAGAAAGGGATAGTGGGCTGCCTTCCTGAACCACTGCACTCCACATGGTGCAAGTACACCCACGGTGCTGTTAGAAAGGGCGTTCCAGGATTTTGACTCATTGACAGTGGCCCCCAAGGTGTTGGTGATGAGGGTTTTGCCAATGATCACATTGGTGTTTATGTTCGACATGAACCACCTCCCAATTTACTTTCCCTAAACCTGTCATCATAACCTTTTTTTCCCTTCGAGGTAAGTCTAGATTCCCATTAAATACATCTCCACTCTTCACCTCAACCATTCCTTGTAATAGTAGTAAGTAAATTCTGAGCACTCTCTGGGTAAAAAGGTTCCCATTAAATTCCTGGTTAGATTTGTTAATGACTACCTTACATTTCTGTCAGGAAGTCAAATACTTCATTTCTCGATTTCAAATATGGCCATTTCTTTGTGGGGGTTGAGTGGGGGGGAGTCGAATGGTTTTAAAATGTTTGCAATTCAAAGCAGCATTTCACAGCAGCTGAAATCATCATTGTATTGATGTCAAATAACAGACAAAAATAAATCTATTGACTGGGATTCTCCACCCCTCCCCGCCACATTTCTGCCGCGACTGGCCGGCGGGAGTCTCCGTTTTGCCAGCCGGTCAATGGGGTTTCCCATTGTGGGGCAGCCCCACGCCTTCGGGAAACCCCCGGGCACCGGCATAACGGAGAATCCCGACGGCGGAGTATCTCACCCATTATTTTCAAACATAGGGGGCGGGATTCTCCCGTAACCAGTGGGGCGGGGGGTCTCGGCGGGACGGAGTGCCGTGAATCCTCCGCACCTTCAGGGGCTAGGCCCGCCCCGGAGTGGTTGGCGCCCTGCCAGCCGGCGGGATAGAGGCTTGGCGCCACGCTAACCGGCGCCGAAGGGCCTCGGCCGGCCGGCGCGAGTCGCCGCATGCGCAGGAGCGCCAGCGCATGCTGGCGTCATCCCCGTGCATGCGCAGAGGGAATCGCAACCTCACCGGGAATGGCGGAGGACCACGGCCTCTGGTGCGGAACAATAGAGTGCCCCCATGGCACAGGCCCGCCCGTGGATTGGTGGGCCCCGACCGCGGGCCAGGCCACCGTGGGGGCACCTCCCGGGACCAGATCCCCCCGCGACCCCCCAGGAACCCCGGAGCCCGCCCGCACTGCCAGGACCCGCCGGCAAAGGACCTACTCTAATTTACGCCGGCGGGACCAGCTACAGATAGGCGGGACTTCGGCCCATCGCGGGCCGGAGAATTCGGGCGGCCCTGGCGCCCATTGAGCCGCGCCGGAACCCGCCATTGTCCGAGGCGGGTTTTTGGGGGCGGGAGAATTGGGAGGACCACGGGGGCGGGATTCACGCCGACCCCCGGCGATTCTCCCACCCAGCGGGGGGTCGGAGAATCCCACCCAAGAAGTCCAAAACTTTTGGCTTTTCAAGGAATGGGAGATCAGTGCCCTGCCACTCCTACAGAAATGGGGGCTGGATCATTCACAATAATGGGTGATTTGAGATCTCAAAAGAAAAAGAAGAAAGGCCTCACATTATTGGTAGAATATAATCATAAGCATGGTGACTGATTGGTGACTAGGTGGTCATGATATTTACTCAGTGATGTAGAAAATCGGAGTACGGGGAGGATCAAACTCCAGACTGGAAACTCAGCAGTAAGTTTTCTGGACATTCAGCTGAAATTAATTTATCGCTTCTGCTGCTGTCACTTTGCTGATATGCTGCACCACAGGCCTCAGGTCTTCTCCCAGTAAATAATACCAAGTGCTCTAAATAAACACAGGCTTAGCACCTCATAATTTTTAAAAGACCGCCATTATTGAAGTCCACTTGCGTAATGGAATGCCGGTACCATCTTCATGTTTGGTGAAGTGATCCAGGCATTGTAATGACTTTGAGTGAGGTGCAATTGTTGTCTCTTTGATAATGAGCATGTGTCATTTCACCTTGTTTCAGAGTGTTGATCTGGATAGTATAACCTATAAACTGGAAGGATTAAAGAAGTTCACCAAGTACAGTTTGCGAGTTTTGGCTTTCAACAGACATGGCGCAGGCGTCTCCACCCAGGATGTGCTGGTCACCACACTATCTGATGGTAAGCACAATAAATGGTTTGCTCTGTTATAGACTATGTTTTGTTTTGGAACTATTTTTGCTCCATTGATCTACTTCCTGATTTGTATCATCTTCTTGTTCACTCTCTTTAGCACTAGCCATGTGCTGCACTGAACAACCCTTTCTCTTGGGTACAGAGTTTAAAGATTGGCATAATAAAGCACACTCAGCTTTAAGTCCCAACAATGTAGTCTCTTCACCCAAATACAAAATGAATGTTCCCTCAGTAATGCAACTGACACTAGTGAACAGGAGATGCAAAAGCCCCCCGAAAATAATGTATTTTTTATTGCCCTTGAACTGAGCGATTTGCTCGTCCATTTCAATGGAGGGCGGTTACATGTAGGCTAGACCAGGTAAGGATGGCAGATTTCCTTCCCTGAAGGACATTGGTGAGCCAGCTGGGTTTTTACAACAATCGACAATGGTTTCATGGTCATCAATAGACTTTTATTCCAGATATTTATTGGATTCTAATTCCACCAACTGCTGTGGTGATATTTGAACCCAGGACCCCAGCGCATTACCCTGGGTCTCTGAATTGCTACTCCTGTGTCAATACCACTACATCATTGTCTCCTCACATCTGGGTGAAGATGCAGTGGATCTTCACCTCACTGGTGCAGGCCACCTTGCTGTCGTTGCCTAGCCTCTCCTTGGGCCTGCGATCCCCAGGGCCTGTTCCTCAGAGGAGGTGAGGATTCAAATCGCCAGGATTCCTCCGCCATCTTGGCCCTTTCCAGTTTGTTATGAGCCACTGTGAGTCACACGCTTGATGGGTCAGGGGAGTCTACAGCAGGTAGCATGCGCAGGCACCACACCTGGGCATGAAGAGGTTGTGCTGGTGGATGCCAGGGGGTTTTGATGAACTAGCACAAATATCCAGTGTGGGGAAGGTGCGAGGTGCTAGCCAGTCGAGTGGGGGGGAGGAGAGGGATTTGGGAATTTTGAGGGGTGGCAGACGGAACTGATTCCAAGGGAGAGGTGGTAACATACCCTTGCAGCTCTCGGAGGTCATTGGTCTTCTTCCGACATTGGACAGTGGTCCTCCTTGTCAAACTGCCCGCACTGACAGCCGCTTCCAATGCCTCCCAGGTGCCATTACTGACCCTGCTGCTAGTCCTCCGAACCCCTTGGGGGAACAGGGTGCATCCCCTCTCATCCATAGCATCAGGACGCCTTGTGAAGTCGGCAGCCCAAAGCAAGGAGCAGGTCTGTGTGCTGCCATGCTTTGTGTGTTGACTGGGAGTGAGGGAGCACTTAAAAGCAGTTCACCCTTGTTAGTGATGAGCTGCTGAGGTGCAAGTTGGGCGAATGAGACAGCAAGGGAGGCAGTAATGTCAAGAATATCACCAACGCAGCCATCGTGAAACTCCCCACCAAACTCACCCAAAACTGGACTTTAACTTGAGTCCAGTGAATCACGGCATATATTTTTGTCTTCACTTCCTTAGGTTGTGATCTAACAAGTCTGATTGGCTATTGCAGAATCTACTCTATTAAAACTAATATATTAAAAATCAGGCCAGTTCTATATGGGACGGATCGCCCTCCAGACTGCTGGTCAGGCAGTGCAGACAAAAATACATCTCCGAAATCTATTTGATCCCTTTCACAAAGGGCCAACTGATGTGTTTAATTAATTATTATCAATACATTTCATTCAAAAGTCTTCTCTGGGCATCTGAACAGTAAAATGGTAGTAAATGGAGGATTGGAGGCAACTATGGACAAAAAAGGGATTTAAACCTGGAGGCAGAGTGCATGGCTGAGGTACTAAGTGAAGAAGTCACATATGTCTTCACCAGGAAGAAGATGTTTCTAAAGTCTTCTGCGGAATTTTCTGCTTCCCTTCTTCTTGGTTGGGTTTGGAGACGGGAGCAGAATATCTCACGAGAGGACCAAATCACGCTGTACGTTGGCGGGAAGTCTGACTGCAATTGTCCCCGTCCCTATCACTGGCATAATGGGAATCCCAATGATGGATGGCAGGGTAGCACAGTGGTTATCACTCTTGCTTCACAGCTTCAGGATCCCAAGTTCGATTCCCAGCTTGGGTCACTGTCTGTGTGGAATCGGCACGTTCTCCCTGTGTCTGCGTGGGTTTCCTCCGGGGGCTCCAGTTTCCTCCCACAAGTTCTGAAAAACATGGGGCGGGATTCTCCGACCCCCCGCCGGGTCGGAGAATCGCCGGGGGCTGGCATGAATCCCGCCCACGCTGGTTGCCGAATTCTCCGGCAGCGGATATTCGGCGGGGGCGGGAATCGCGCTGTGCCGGTTGGCGGCACCCCTCCCCCGGCGATTCTCCGGCCCGGACGTGCCGAAGTCCCGCTGCTAGAATGTCTGTCCCGCCGGCGTGGATTAAACCACCTCTCTTACTGGCGGGACAAGGCGGCGCGGGTGGGCTCCGGGGTCCTGGGAGAGCACGGGGCGATCTGGCCTCGGGGGGGTGTCCCCACGGTGGCCTGGCCCGCGATCGGGGCCCACCGATCCGCGGGAGGGCCTGTGCCGTGGGGGCACTCGTTTCCTTCCGCCTTCGCCACGGTCTCCACCATGGCGGAGGCGGAAGAGACCCCCTTCATTGCGCATGCACGGGGATGCCGTGAGCGGCTGCTGACGCTCCCGCGCATGCGCCGCCCGGCAAAGTCATTTCCGCGCCAGCTGGCGGGGCACCAAAGGCCTTTCCCGCCAGCTGGCGGAGTGGAAATCAGGGCTCGGCCGCTCAAGATGTGGAGGAATCCGAACCTTTGGGGCGGCGCGATGCCAGACTGATTCGCGACGTTTTTGGCGCCGGTCGGCGGACATCGCGTCGATTGCGGAGAATTCCGCCCATACTGTTTGGTAAATTAGACAATCTGAATTCTCCCTCCGTGTACCCATACAAGCGCCGGAATGTGGCGACCTGGAAATTTTCACTGTAACTACGTTGCAGTGTTAATGTTAGCCTACTTGTGACAATAAAGTGTATTATCCTCAGGAACACAATTATAAGAAATTTGAACATCAACATCAGGGGCGAAATTCTCCGGTATCGCCGACCGGCGCCAAAAACGGCGCAAATCAGTCGGGCATCGTGCTGCCCCAAATCCTCCGCATCTTGGGGGGCCGAGACCTAACCTTGAGGGGCTAGGCCCACCCCGGCCTGATTTCCGCCCCGCCAGCTGGCGGAAGTGCCCCGCCAGCTGGCGCGGAAATGACATTGCCGGGCGGCGCATGCGCGGGAGCATTAGCGGCCACTCGCGGCATCCCCGCGCATGCGCTGTGGAGGGAGTCTCTTCCGCCTCCGCCATGGTGGAGACCGTGGCAAAGGCGGAAGGAAAAGAGTGCCCCCACGTCACAGGCCCGCCCGCGGATCGGTGGGCTCCGATCGCGGGCCAGGCCACCGTGGGGGCACCCCCCGGGGCCAGATCGCCCGCGCCCCCCCCCAGGACCCTGGAGCCCGCCCGCTCCGCCTTGTCCCACCAGTAAGGTAGGTGGTTTAATCCACGCCAGCGGGACAGGCATTCTAGCAGCGGGACTTCGGCCCATCCGGGCCGGAGAATCGTGGGGGGGGGGCCCGCCAACCGGCGCGATTCCCGCCCCCGCCGAATCTCCGTTGCCGGAGAATTAGGCAACCGGCAGCGGCGGGATTCACGCCAGCCCCCGGCGATTCTCCGACCCGGCGGGGGGTCGGAGAATCTCGCCCCAGACCTGTATGCCTGATCATCCCTCTCCATTAAATATCCCACACACACTGGGGTGAGGGCAGGCCAGCGTGAAATACGACAGGTCTCCAATGGTAGTCATTTGGTGGGCAGACCCACCAGGGGAGCTCAGGTGAGTGCATCGCTCAGAGGGGAGAATGTGATGAGGGAGAGGGTAGTGGCAGGGGCAGGGCCCGGGCAGTTGGAGACGTCGTGGGATAGCCCCCTTCAGGTTTTTGTGTACTACGTTCCTGACAATGTGGCAGGGAAAGCCGGAGTTGGTGCCGAGGACTTCAATGCAGCTTTTCCAGCCCGCTGCTTCTGTAAAAAAAAAATGGTCAAACTCTGCCCTTGGTGAAAGAGGAGTTGAGCCTCTGGATGGGTTCTAAATTGATGGAAGTATTTGAAAGGTTGGCTGTGCTTAATGTTGACAAGTTAGCAAGCCTGGATCAACTGCATCCGAGGATCATGAGAGAATTGTGGTTTTTTTTGCTTAGTGAACAGCTAGGTTCTGGAATGTACTATGGTGGAGGTAGATCTTATTGGCTTTCAAAGGGAAATTTAATAATTACCTGAATAGAAAACCTTTGCAGTCCTATGGGGAAAAGATGGAGACGCAGGATTAGGTGAGCTGACTCCTTGTGTGCTCTAATCATTGTATGATTCAATGATTCTACCCATATTTATCATATGGCTTTGTGATTTACAAGCAGAAAGCATTATTGAGGTCATATTAGATATGAGGTTTTTCAAATGTGTAGGTCAAATATCACAAACCAATTTTGGATTTGATCCTTGTTTAGTTCACCCATTAGATAAATAACATATACAACCAACCATGCAGCTGTATGCTCAATAATCCTATGGTATACACACCCTGTGGAACCGCAAGCATATCTATAATTCAAATCAGAGATCCATTATTTATATTATAAAGTACAGATTTTCCACCAGTTATTAAAACTTGACATCTGGAGCATTTTCGCTGATGTGAGTTAGGCAGGGATGCGAGCACATGATTTACAGTCTTAAAGTCAGTGGGGATTTTGGGAAGTCATTGAGCTGGAGAAAGTTTAAATCTTAAGAAGCAGCCTCTGGGGTTTTCAAAGCTTTTGAATAATGATTAACAAGCCACTAAGTCTCCTGCTAGATATGCAGGGAAAAGCAGTGCCCGCAGCGTAATTAACCCTTTGCGTCCAAGTATGCAAGTCAATCTTTCTCCTGCTGAGGTATCCTCAGCTGTTCCTGGTTTTGGAAAGGCTGCCTTTTTTTCATGGGTTGTCCAGGGACAACATCAAAAGGCCATTTGTTTAAAAAAAATGTGAAAGTTCTGGAACTCAATGACATGGGGCGAAATTCTCCCCCAACGGCGCGATGTCCGCCGACTGGCGCCAAAAACGGCGCCAATCAGACGGGCATCGCGCCGGCCCAAAGGTGCGGAATGCTCCGCATCTTTGGGGGCCGAGCCCCAACATTGAGGGGCTAGGCCGGCGCCGGAGGGATTTCCGCCCCGCCAGCTGGCGGAAATGGCGTTTGTTGCCCTGCCAGCTGGCGCGGAAATGCGGCGCATGCGCGGGAGCGTCCGCGGCCGCCGACAGTTTCCCGCGCATGCGCAGTGGGGAGAGTCACTTCCTCCTCCGCCATGGTGGAGACCGTTGCGGAGGCGGAAGGGAAAGAGTGCCCCACGGCACAGGCCCGCCCGCGGATCGGTGGGCCCCGATCGCGGGCCAGGCCACCGTGGGGGCACCCCCCGGGGTCAGATCGCCCCGCGCCTCCCCCAGGACCCCGGAGCCCGCCCACACCGCCTGGTCCCGCCGGTAAATACCAGCTTTGATTTACGCCAGCGGGACAGGCAATTTCTGGGCGGGACTTCGGCCCATCAGGGCCGGAGAATTGAGCGGGGGGTCCCGCCAACCGGAGCGGCCCGATTCCCGCCCCTGCCCAATCTCCGGTACCGGAGACTTCGGCGGGGGCGGGATTCACGGCGGCCAACGGCCATTCTCCGACCCGGCGGGGAGTCGGAGAATGACGCCCAAGGTTTGTGATCCCGGTTTAAAAACTGAACAGGCTAGAAAAGCTTGGCAGGTCCGCAGCATCTGTGGAGAGAGAAAGCAGAGTTATTGATCGGAACTCTGCAGTCGCAGCAAATCACTCTTCCTGTCGGCAGGCAGCAGGCCCCCGCATGCGGGTTTCCCGGTGGCGTGCGGTTGTTACAATGGGAAATCCCATTGACAAGCAGCGAGCTGCGTGTGACCGAGACATACGAGCCTGTGGGGGCCGGGGAATCCAACCCATTGTTTTGAAGAAGACAATTCTTTCTTCTTCAGTTCTGAAGGAGAACCATATTGGACCCAAAACGTTAACTCTGTTTCTCTCTTCCTGACGTGCTGAGATTTTCCAGAATTTTCCATTTCATTTCAGATTTCCAGAATCTGTAGCATTTTGCTTTGCTTTTTGAGATCCTGATGCTATCTTGCCATTACTTCATTGTCCAGTTCCACCATTATCAGGTATTTTTGTTATTCACAGCATCTCCTCTGAGGTATGCAATAAAAGAGCAGCATACAGCCAAGACTCCCGTAGAAACCTCGATGTTGGCTTGATGCAAAGTGGCATACCCTACTCAACTCCTGAGTCCAGAATAAGTTTTTTCCTTACTTCTTTTATCTATAATTTCTTTACCTTTCCCAGCCATTATGAAGGCGCTGAGTGCTTGCCGGGCAAGGACCCACAGGAGCCGTGCTGTGGCATTCCTAACCTTCCTACTGAAAGAGGATTGGAAATGATTGATGCTGAAAAGGCTCAAGAGCAGAATGGAACCATATAAAGACAAAAAGAATGACTCATAGGGTTTTAAGCAAAGACAGCACCGCTTTCTTAACCAATGATGAATGCTTCCCTTAATGCATTTAATTCAGTTTCATCTGTCACAGGTCAGGGACTTCCACCCTCCTTTGTAATCTGATTGCAAAGCTACTTGATTTTATATATTGTCTCCTTCCATTATCCAGGATGTAGCACTCGCTGAATGACTCAGTTGGCTCTTATTCTTTTCCCAATCTAATTAATATCCCACTGCACTTTAATAAAATGATGTAGCATAATTTATTCTGTCTTCAGCAGCATGGGATAATTTACAATCTATCCACCATTTTCCTACCATTATTCCTGCCCAAATCTCCCATTAACAATAATGTTTGAAGAAAGATGGATTGGTTGGAATCAGTACAGAAACAGGACCTAGATAATGGATAACATGCACTGAAGATGTTGAACTAGACACAATTAACCTTTTGTACAGTGATTAACATACTGGGTATTTTTGGTAGTTGCTTCTCTGTTCCTCTCCTACCGATCTGGCTCAGTACCTGAATGGTTTATTTTTAGAAACAATATTATCTGTTGCGGTGCTCCAGGGTCCCAGGTTCGATTTCGGCTTGGGTCACCCGTGTCTGTGTGGGTTTCCTCCGGATGCTCCAGTTTCCTCCCACAAGTCCTGAAAGATGTGCTGTTAGGTGAATTGGACATTGTGAATTCTCCCTCCGTGTACCCAAACAGGCGCCGGAGTGTGGTGACTAGGGGCTTTTCACAGTAACTTCATTGCAGTGTCAATGTGACACTTATAAAGATTATTATTAATTAATTCTTCTCCCAATTCATGTTGGATGTTCACTCTTTTGGAGCATTTTACGATTTGAAATGTTACATTAAAAAAAAGTTATTGCTGTTTTCCAATCAAGGCACTATATATTCACTGATGGTTAGAACCAGTTATATTTCAATAGATACTCTGAATTTCATCTTTTTGTAATAATAGAAAGGGCATGATTCAACTCCTCGTCACGCCTGACGTGGTGTTGGGATGAGGCTGTTGAATCTCAAGGGAGGCCTCTTCCGAGATTTGCGACGTTCGAAACATCTCACAAGATTTACCGGAGTCTCGCGAGACGTCGCAATCTGGATTTCGCTTGCTGAGATCCAGATATGCATGTTTAAATGAGCCATTAGGGATTCACCGGCTGTGCCTGGAAGACCTTGGCAGTGCGCCGTTTAGAACTGTTCAACACAAACATGGACCAGTCGTAACGGCATCTGGGGGAGGGGTCTCCCAGACCATTGGAGACTCCTGGCTGGGCGGCCACTGGGCGGCCATTGGAGACCCCTGACATGGGAAACCTGGCATCCTGACACCTGGGAACATTGGCACTGCCAGGGTGATGGTGCTTGGGTGCCAGGTAGCCCATGCCAGGGGTCAGACCTGGGGGGGGGGGCCTTGCCCATAAGCGGTGGGGTGAGGGAAGGCTCGAGGACCCTGGAAGAGGTAAGCTGGGCAAAGTGGGGCGGGGGAGTCAGGAGGTCGCGGTGGGATCGCTGAGAGGGGTCGAAAGCTCCACCTTGATCCGCGACTTGCGGCCTGAATGGGAAATTCCGTGCCGAGGCCAAAAACAGCAACCTGTCGTTGGATAGTGGGGTCTTATAAGGAAACATCACCCTTCAGTATTTGTACCAATACAAAGCTAAATCAGCTCATTTGCACAAAAAAAGACAAACACATGGTATCATCCCTCACAGGTTCCTCAACAGAAATGTGTTATAATTTCCAGAATTTTGTCGTAGAAATGATCTATCCACCAATGTGTGACTTGTTCCATGTATCAGTCTCATTCTCCATCCAGGAGTTGCAACTGAGTAGACCCTCCCACACGGCCCAATCTCACCGGAGCCAAATCCTTGCATCCACATATTGTACCGGTGCTTGAGGTGCAGTTGACCATCCTTGACTTCCAGCTTGTTTAATCGGCGCTGACATGCCAGTTATATGCAACACTCACCTGACCAGCAACAAAAACATCAATCTGTGAAAGCATTTCTTCAACGGCGTTAGCAGGTGGCCCACTTGGGACAATGTTGTGCACCAGGTGCTGCAGCATCTTCTTGCTTCAAATTGGATTGTCTTCTGTACTCATACGTCCCCCTGAGCCCAGTGTTCTAGGTCCCAGGTATCTTAGAAGAAATTGTCCTTCTTTCCGCTACAGAAGAGGAAGGAAACAGCAACAGCATCCTCCAGGCATCTGCAGCCACCAGCAGGACCAAGCAGCAAACACAACCTGCAGCTGTGAAATGTTCTCACAACTAAAAAGGCCAATTCCTTACTAGCAATAGCCTTCAGCTCTGAAGCTAGAGACTGCTCACAGTCAAAGGGAGTCAAAGTGATCTTCAACATATAACCAAGAACAGGGTTCTGACCCGGAGGTTTTTGGAAGGACAGATAGGTCGTAGCTGTAGTTGGCCTGGTTATGGGTATCCACAACATTGAAATATGGTTTGAAGGCCTCATGGACGGAAATCCCCTCACCAACCCCAGCCTGTGGCCACCCCTGACCTTGAATGCTTCAGCTCCGCAACCAAGCCCAATCCCACTGAGACGTCCCCACCCCCCCCCCCCCCCACCCCCACACACCCCGAGTACTGAGGCAGCAGCTGCAGTGCCTTTGAGCTGCATTCCTGAAAATGGCAATGCGTACTCACCTCCTCACGTCCCTTCGGCAGCCATTGTTCTTAAAACTGAATAGCTAGGATGCCACTAGAGTAGTTTTACATGAGTTAGTTTAGTAAGGATTGAGATTAATTATTGAACGTATACCCGGTAATCATTATTAACCATTAAACTGTATTTTAGGACACAGCAGTGATAATCATGTAAACTCTAGCTACAAGCAGTGGCTACAATGCATGATGGGATTTAAGCTAGATAACTTGCCCATGTTTTTGAGACACAGGAGGTGTGTGGTTAGCGGATTACATAGTGGACGTAAACAAGTTTTATCAGTGGCGTCCAATATCCTCTGAAACAATCCATGGAGTAAAGAGGATGCCAGTTCTGCCATCCTATCCCTAATGAAAAATGGGTGGGCAGGATGTTAGGATGGGGAAAACAACTTAAAATGGACATAAAACATTTGGTAGACAACAGGTGACAGGATGAGGCTTGATCATGGGTTGATCGCAATTTTATTGGATAAGCTTGAACATGACAGCATCAGGGATTGAATCAAGTCCAACTGGGGTGGGCTATTGATTTTTGGAAATTGTATAAGTGATGCATTTTTATGAGTGTTCAGCAGATCGATCTTGGCATTATCCAGGTCCATCTCTCATTTACACGAAACCAAGCTTGGGTGAATAAAGCCATCTTAACCAGGTTGTGTGTCTGCTCTGTTTATTAAGCTAAGGCCTAACAATGAGGGACAAACCCCATGTTAATGCTAGCTCAATACTCAGGCCTTGGAAAATTCCCCTACAAGCTTCATATTTTTAAAAAGGAGTACTCAACGTCACCTGCATGATATCGTCTTGGGGAGCTGGTTAACTACATTTGACTTCAATCACGCCAATGAGACAGAAATTAATGCAAATTAAGGTTAATGATATGCTTGCCATATTTGGACAAGATCCAGAACTCGCTATTGGAAGCGGGCCGGTTAGATAGCAATCTGACTCGCGCCCATTATTTATCCGGTACAGCCAGATCTGCGCCGGGCTCAATGCGGTGGTTAAATAGCACCCATATAAAAGAGGAGCAGAAGTAGGCCATTCAGCCTGCTCCGCCATTTAGTATGATCATGGTTGATCCTCTAGCTCAACACCACACTCCCGCTCTCTCCCCTTGCCCCTGGACACCTCTTGAGTCTAAAAATCTACTTCTTTCTTAAATATATTCAGTGACTTGGTCTCCGCAGCCTTCTACGGTAGAGAATTCTACAGGTTCACCTCAGTTTGAAGAAATTCCTCCTCATCTCAGTCTGAATAGGCCTACCCCCATATCCCGAGACTGTGAGCCTTTGTTCTAGATCACCCAGCCAGAGGAAATATCATCCCTGCATTGAGTCTGTCCAGTCCCGTCAGAAGCTTCTACATTTCAATAAGACCCCCTCTCATTCTTCTAAGTTGATGTGGATACAGGCCCAATCTCTCCTCATATGATAATTTTGCCTTCCCAGGGATCAGTCTGGTGAATTTTCATTGCACTCCCTGTTTGGCAAGTATATCCTTTCTTAGAACAGGAGACCAAAAGTATACATAACACGCTTGGCATCTGCATTCATTTCCTAAATCACTGCCCATACCAACTGAGGGATGTGTTGCAAACACTTTGAAAATGCCAGTGACAATATGCTGGGAATTATTGAGTGAGCAACAGACACCATTGGATATGTTTAAAATGCAAGATAGGTTTCGGCAAGAAATCACTATTTTGTGCCAGCCACCATAAGGATAATCCTTTTAGAAAGCATTTTGGCGAGTGGAGGTGATGTCATCTCTGTTGAGTAATGATGAATCAGGCATGTATGTGTATGTGTGTGTATGATTGCTTCACTTAATAAGGAGCACTGGGTAGTTAATGAAGCTGAGTGCGTAATTGAGTTAATTGAAGCACTTTGCGAGAATGCCCCAACTTCTTATATTGCACTGTCGTCTCGGGAGACTGAAAATAATGAATCGAATGGGCTGACTTGATTTTAATTTAAGACTGGATTGCGAGCTGCTAGCCATTCCATTCTACATCAGTCAATCTAAATTGAGCATGCTTTGTGGGAAATCTCTCTCATTCCAGCTACCTCTCATCCTCTTGACGTGGGCCTCCTTGCTGCAACCCCAACTCTGGAAACCTGACATACTGTGGAAAGCAAGGCTCAGCTCTTTACATCCCTACTTGTTTACTGTTTTCCACACACACAGATAATTGCTTCAAAATGGCACTCTGTTTAAGAGTAGCAGTTATGGTTTTTTTTAAGGAGATTTTTGACTTACGATTTTTCTGTACTAATTGCTTTGTAGCTGTGTAATTTACAGAAAACTGGAAATCTTTATACTTTTACACTAATACGTCATGACTCCAGGCAGGTTCTCGCTGTCTTGCTACACGGCTAAGCTCACGGGAAACGTGAGAACTAATTTCATGGTCTCCTTTGCTGCTGCTAACAGAAGACTTGAATATCCTTAATAATTAGTCTCTTATTTAATTTAAAAAAACAAATGTGGACATTATTTTGAAAAATACAATTGCACATTTTGGGGAAGTGATGATGTTGTGGTGTTGTTGCTGGACTAGTAATCCAGAGACCCAGGTTATTGCCCTGGAGACCCGGGTTCGAATCCCACCACGGCAGTTGGTAAAATTTGAATTCAATAAAAATCTAGAATTAAAAGTCTAATGATGTCACTAATGTCCTTCAGGGAAGGAAATCTGCCACCCTTACCTAGTCTGGTCTACATGTGACACTAGATCGACAGCAATGCCCTCTGAATAGCCACGCAAACCACTCAGATAAAGGGCAATTAGGGATGGGCAATAAATGCTGGCCAAGACAGTGATGCCCACATCCCATGAATGAATTTTATTTTGGAACTTCCTGGATAATCAATTTACATAGGAACAGGAGTAGGCCATTTGGCCCATCAAGCCTGGGGCAACAGTCAACGAGATCATGGGACGATCATCGACCTCTCAACACCATTTTCCTGTGCTATCTCCATATCCCTTGATGTCATTAGTATCTAGAAATCTATTGATTTCTGTCTTGAACATGTTCAATGTAATTCCAAAGATTCACCAATCCTTTGAGTGAAGACATTCTTCCTCATCTCAGTCTTAAATGGCCCTTCCCGTAGTCTGAGATAGTGTCTCCTGATTCTAGACTCATCCAGCCAGGGGAAACTTCCGACCTACATCCAACCTGTCACATCCTGTAAGATGTGGGGAGGTGGGGGAGTCCTGGAGACAGTGCCCGCTAATGACATGCTAATGTATTAAAATTAGGTCTTTGGGCGTTTTTTGCATTACTTCGCCAGTGAGGAGGTTGAAAATCGGGATTCAAGTTTTCCAATTCTCCTTAGATTTTGCTCCTGCATCGGCAAACCCATTAACGGCTAAATCAGACTCAAATTCGCCCCTACAATATTTGCTCCAAACATCCAAATCATTTATATAGATTGTGAACAGCAGTGGTATCAGCACTGATCTTCATGGTATGTCACTAGCCTGCCTGCTGGACAATGACCCTGTTCGCTGTTTTCTGTTTGTTAACCAATTCTCATGGACTGACCTGATTAGGACTACACCCCTGTATGCTTCACCCAATGTCGGTGTCTATGTATTTATATTGTGTACCTTGTGTTGCCCTATTATATATTTTCTTTTTCTTTTATTTTCTTACATGTACTAAATGATCTGTTTGAGTTGCTCGCAGAAAAATACTTTTCACTGTACCTTGGTACACCTGATAATAAACAAACCCAATCCAATCTCATGTGCTCTAATTTTGTTCACCATATTTTTTTAAAATTCAGTTCTCTAATTTGGCCAGCATTTATTGCCTGTCCCTAATTGCCTCTTGCGAAGGTGGTGGTGAGCTGCCTTCTTGAACTGCTGGGGTCCCTATGGTGTAGGTACAACAACAGTGCTCTGGGGGAGGGTGCTTCTCAATATTGACCCATGAGTGACAGTGAAGGATATGGTCAGTGGCTTGCTTCAGAACTCAGATAGTGGCTGTACCATGCATCTGCTGATGTTGTCCTTCTCGTTGATAGAGATCACACGTTTGGAAGATGCTGTTGAAGGAGTCTTGGTGAGTTGCTGCGGTGCATCTTGTAGATGACTCTGTAGATGACCCATCCATTGACTCTGTCTACACCTCCCACTGCCTTGGGAAAGCAGGCAGCATAACCAAAGACCCCTTCCACCCAGTTCATTCTCTCTTCCAACCTCTTCCATCAGGCAGGACATGTAAAAATCTGAGAACACGCACTAACAGATTCAAAAATAGTTTATTCCCCGTTTTTCCCAGACTCCTGAATAACTCTCTTATGGACGGAACTGATCTCTTCATATATCTTCTCTACTGAGGAGTACTACACTCGGTATGCTTCACCCAATGTCTGTGCCTATGTATTTACATTGTGTATTCATGTATGTCCTATGTCTTTTCATGTATGGAACGATCTGTCTGGACTGTACGCAGAACAATACGTTTCACTGTATCTCGGTACACGTGACAATAAATCAAATCAATTCAACATGGTACAGACTGATGCCAATGTGCACCGGGCTGGAAGAAGTAAATGTTCTATAATGACTTTGGTTCCTGTGTTGTAGATTTTGTCCTGTTTACAGAATGAAATGTATTCTGCATCATCAGTGCCAACATACCGACAACTGCGCATGTCCAGGTGCAATTTGTCATTTTATTTTATTAAGTGATTGAGCATTCCTCGATGGCTGGGAAAGATTTCCACAGGCCAGTAATAAGAAAGTTGCATTGGGGTAATATATGAGGGAGCTGATTACAGTCAAAAGAATACTCGAGTGCCATCTAATTCACCATATAGCATTGCTGCTGGCAGTAGAGTGAGGTCAGAGCGTTTTCAGCAGACAACAGTGCCCTTTGAAAACTTTAATCTCTTGCAAGTCTTTTCTTCCCTGCTTTTGAGTTAGATCAGTTAGAATATTTTATCAGGGAAAAGATCTCTGAAGCTGTTTGCTTTTGAATCAAGTAAATTGATCATGGTCTGTCTGTTTGTTCGGTGAAATGGTTCCTATTAACCTGAGGGGCGACTCTTTGATTGCGTTTAGTCTGTCATATGTCAAGTGGTTGAGGCATTGTGGCGGAAAAGTGCCAATAGCTCACCAGAAGTAAAATTCATTACACCAAGACATTACACAACAATTATGATGGAAAGTTATAAATTAATAAGAATTCAGCTGTATGACTTTCCACTGGCTCAACAAAACTGCTTTAGATATTTGTTGAACTTACTCATTATGTAAGCCAAGGATTTTACTTGATTATTTTAGAAATTATGGCAGAAATGAAATTACCATAAAATATGTATTAATGATCTGATAGCTCAGTTGGTAAAGGTCATTTCCCCTGTGAAGCTGTAAGACATAGGCTTGAAAGTTTGCATCTTGGGCCATGTGGGACAAATCTTAGGGTGGAATTCTTCCATGATCCACCAGCGGGTTCAATGGCGAATGGATATGTGTCCTATCGAAAGGACAGGCAGATGGGCAAAGGGGATGGGGTTGCATTGTTAGTGAGGAATTAAGTTAAATCGATAGCAAGGAGCGATATAAAGTCTGAAGGCATAGAATCTCTGTGGGTAGAGTTGAGCAATGGCAAAGGTAGAAAGACCCTGATGGGAGTTATGTACAGGCCCCCGAGCAGTAGTCAGGATGTGGGGCAGAAAATAAATCGGGAGATAGAGAAAGCATGTAAAAAAAGCAAAATAACAATAATCATGGGGGACGTCAATATGCAGGTGGACTGAGAAAATCAGGTTGGTAGTGGATCCCAAGAAAAGGAATTTGTGGAATGTTTAAGAGATGTTTTTTTGGAGTAGCTTGTGGTAGAGCCCACGAGGGAACAGGCAATTCTGGATTTGGTGATGTGTAATGAGGCAGGCTTGATTAGGGATCTTAAGGTGAAGGAACCCTGAGGGAGCAGTGACCACAATATGATAGAATTTACCCTGCAGCTTGAGAGGGAGAAGCTGGAGTCAGATGTAACAGTATTACACTTAAATAAGGGTAACTACAAAGACATGAGGGAGGAGCTGGCCAGAGTTGATTGGAAAATGAGCCTAACAGGGAAAACAGTGGTATGTTATTCTCTAAGTCTGAAAGAGATTGTAGACTTCCAGTTACCACAAATACTTTATTCAATGGGTTTGTTCTGTTTCCAGAGTTTAACTAGATATAATACAGTCAAGAGGTATGACCAGTGAAGCTAAGGTAAGCTGCCTATCCTGAGCTGTCTCTGTCTGCTGCTGCTCCCTAGCCCTGTGCTTCTGAAAGTGGCGGATCCTACCTTGGGCTGGACCCTTTATACCTGTCTCTGATGCCCTCTAGTGATGCTGTGGCTGTTACATCTGTGTGCAGTCCCTGGTGTATGCGCAGATGTATGTACAGATGTACAGATCACTACATCCCCCCCCCCTTTTATTGGACATGTTTTCTAGACTGGCCTCAGGAAAACTGTACATAACAAGTGATGAGAATATGCAAATCTGCGCATTGTGAAAATGATAAAAGTGATACAGAAACAATTAACTGCGTTGTGAGTCCATCATGAGAAATGTCCATATTCGTCTTGTGCGTGTGTTGAGGTGTCATCACAAATCTATCCGGTCGGGTACCTTATAGCTTCTGCTGGATCGTCTTAATGGTGGTAGTAGGGATGATGGTTTGATGTCGTCAAGAGTACTGTCTGGCGTTGTGCGGCAAGGAACGTCCTGTGGACAAATTGAGTCGGTCAAGTCCAGTGTGGGAAATACTGGCTTTGTAGGTCAAATCTCTAATAGATCCCGGCGGTTACGGCGAAAAAGTACTCCCGCAGACGATTTGACAATGTAGGACCGCGGTGCCTCCTGCCTGATCACCGTGGCTGACTCAGACCATCCGCCTTCTGGGTCCCTGATTCTGATTGTGTCACCTATTGTCAGTGGCTTGAGTGGGATCGCCTGTTGATCATAGTATAGTTTTTGTTTGGAGCATAGTGCCCGCATGTTGTCGAGAACCAGTGCGTTGCCAGGGTCTCGGAATTGCTTTGCCGGTAGGGTTGTCCGGATGTCTCTGCCGAAGAGCATTTGCACTGGCGACAGTCCTGAGCTCAATGGGGTTTCTCAGTACGATAACAGAGCTAGGTTGATGTCGGAACGTGACTCGGCTGCTTTGCTGATGAGTCGTTTAATGATGTGGACACCTTTTTCCCCTGTTCCATTTGATTGCGGGTAGCGATTCTGTGTCGCACCATTGTCTGACCTCGACTTTTTCTTGTGTTTGTGGTATTGATTCTGTATGTCATCGTTTGTGAAAGCTGTTTTGCTTGTTTGTTCTGGAGCAGATGTGAATTTGTGAATTCTACATCATGCCATGGCATATTTGTAGTCTTGTCATTGTTTCTCAGTGTGCTGTGGCATTGTCCTTCACGTGCAGAGTTGTACCATGTTGTACAGGTCGTTGTTTCATTGTTGTTGTTTCTGTCTTTGTTGTTTTTGTTGTTCTTTTTGTCGTGCTTGTTGATTCTGTTTTCGTTATTTTCGCTTTTATTCTTGTTCTTTTTCTTGTCATGCTTGTTGTTTCTGGGATGCTTCTTGTTACTTTTGTCGTTCTTGTGCTCAATGAGTGTGCCATGTGGATGATCTGAGTCATTGTAACAGGTATTGGTGTCAGTGTCCTTTGTGGTCTCTGCTACATTGAGCGTATCTTCTTGAGAATTGTGAGAATGATCTGATGTTGCATTGATGTTGGTGACATCAGTCATTTGTGATGGATTCGATTTCTCTTCTTTGCTTTCTTGGTACTCCTCTTCTAGAGTCATTTCTGGTTCACTTGAATCATCATTGATTTCTAGGTGCTCCTCTTTTGGAATCATTTCAGTGTCACTTGAATTATCATTAAGTTCTTGGTGCTCCTCTTTTGGAGTCATTTCAGGTTCATTTGAATAATCTGTGATCTCTTTGTGCTCCGCTTCTGGAGTCAAAATCGTCACAATTTCATTTTGTTGTGGGTTGTGGTGCTCCTTTTCTGGAGTCAAAATCTTCAAGATTTCTATTGACGTGGTCACTCTGGACTCTTGGTGCTCCTCTTCTGGAGTCAAAATCTTCAGGATTTCTATTGACATGGTCACTCTGGACTCTTGGTTCTCCTCTTCTGGAGTCAAAATCTTCAAGATTTCAATTGACG
Organism: Scyliorhinus torazame; assembly: GCF_047496885.1. Taxonomy (NCBI): domain Eukaryota; kingdom Metazoa; phylum Chordata; class Chondrichthyes; order Carcharhiniformes; family Scyliorhinidae; genus Scyliorhinus; species Scyliorhinus torazame. The sequence continues at coordinate 292,872,026 of NC_092709.1, read as the reverse complement.
TGGTCTCTCTGGACTCATGGGTGGCCGTCCTCTGATTATTGAGTGCTTCTGTGCAGACGAGCTGAGATATGTCAGTCTCGTTGTGATCCTGCATATCCTGTATGGGAATTGTGATTTCTTCGTCACTTGTCTCACATACAGTGGGTAGACATTCAGTGTCTTCTTCTGGTGGCTCAAATAAGCTTGATAGATCTTCATGGTCTTGTACATGCATGGCGTTCGCTATGGAGTGTTTGCTTGCTTCAATTTTTGAGTCTGTCACCGAGCTGTCTGTAATCGTTCTCTTCATGTTCAATGAACAAATCATCTTCTTGTGTGGAGGCTGGTACCCTCCGTACTGCGTGGACCACTCTCTGTTTCTTGGCATCAGGCCGCAGCATAATCCTGCACTCACGAGTCGGGATGTTATATATGCTGGGCTGAAGATTCCCCAATCCGAAGAACTCATCGTCTTCACAGTACAAAACCTCTAGTTGCGGTTCTGGAACTGGGGTAGCCATCTCCCAAGGTGAAATCTTCGTCTGAGTCGTCGTCTACAAGGACCGTATCATCTTCTAGGGCGGTACTAACTGCTTGTTCCAGGCTGTTGTGAAAGTTATTTTCAACTGCTGGTGTAAGTTTGGGCATTGTTCTGTCTTTTGAGGCAAGAAAATTGGGTTTTGCAGCTTAAAATTTTTTTTTGTTCATTTTCGTGCATTTCCCTTTTAAGTGGGCGTGGTCCTGGTCCTCTGATGTCATGACGCTCGTGACGTCATGCGTAGGACTCGATTGCCCATGTGCACTCCGAGTTTCCTGTACTGTGCATGTGCGGCTCCTTTCTCAAGATGGCTGCCGCTCAGAACTTCCTTCAATCCTGCCTCTGCCTCGTGGTAAGTTTTGGCGCCGTTTTTTCCAATTTTCGTTTCTAGACAGTGTTTCTGTGTTTGGAAAGACTGACTGTATTGATTTTGTTTTTGTTCATAAGCAAGGCATTCTTGGATAGCAGTTCCTAGAGTTAGATGCTTATTTTGTGATAGTTCTTTCTTCCCTCAAATTTTTATCAGGTAGTCCAGAAATTAATTGGTGCATTATCTCAGTGTCTCTGAAATCAGCATAATCACAGCCTTGTGGTATTAACTTGAGATTTGTAATAAAATCAGTGATGGACCCTCCGTTTCTCTGGCATTTATGACAATTATTAAATCTTTCCAGCATCTCAGCAGTCTGACTGTTACAGTGTTCATCAAAATTTTGAGTATAACTTATATTTTGGTGTTGTCTTCACCTTCTAAGTACTGAAAGCAATTATAGATTTCTCTAGCTTCATGCCCTCCTGTTGAGAATAGTAGTGCTATTTTTGTTGAGTTAGAGGCAGTGCTTAAATCATTAGCTGTGATAAATATTTGGAACAGCTGTTCAAACATTTTCCAGTTATAACATAAATTACCGGTTGTTTCCAGCTGCCATGGAGTTCCAACAAGTTCCATCAAATCAGGTAGTCGAGGATCCATTTGCTGCGAAGTCTTCCACAGTCGAATATCCGGTTTAAGTTTTTCTTCTCTTGCTGGTGTCTAGCTAGCTTTCTGAAATCACTCGTGGTACCATATGTTATTCTCTAAGTCTGAATAAAGATTGTAGATTTCCAGTTCACATCAATACTTTATTCAGTGGGTTTGTTCTGTTTCCAGAGCTTAACTAGATATAATACAGTCAAGACGTATGACCAGTGACGCTAAGGTAAGCTGCCTATGCTGAGCTGCCTCGCTGTGCTGCTGCTCCCTAGCCCTGTGCTTCTGAAAGTGGCGGATCCTACCTTGGGCTGGACCCTTTATACCCGTCTCTGATGCCCTCTAGTGATGCTGTGGCTGTTACATCTGTGTGCAGTCCCTGGTGTATGTGCAGATGTATGTACAGATGTACAGATCACTACAAGTGGAACAGCAATGGCAGGAATTTTGGGGGGTTATTCGGGAGACACAACAGAAATTCATCCCAAGGAGGAGGAAACATGCTAAGGGGAGGGCAAGGCATCCATGGCTGGCGAGGGAAGTCAAGGACACATTAAAAGAGAAAGAAATAAGCATACAAAGTGACAAGGATTAGTGGGAAGCCAGAGGATTTGGAATCCTTTAAAAGCAAGCAGATCACAACTAAAAAAGCAATAAGGGGAGAGAAGATGAAATATGAATGCAAGCTAGCCAGTAATATAAAAGAAGGTAGGAAGAGTTTCTTTCAATGTATAAAAGGTAAGAGAGGCACAAACAGACATTGGACCACTGGAAAACGTGGCTAGAGAATTAATAATAGGAGACAAAGAAATGGCAGGCGAACTGAATACTTTGCATCAGTTTTCACAGTGGAAGATACCAGTGGGATGCCAGAGCTCCAGGAGAATCAGGGGCAGATGTGAGTGCAGTGCCCATCACTAAGGAGAATGGTCTGGGGAAACTGAAAGGTCTGAAGGTGGATACGTCACCTGGACTCGATGGACTATACCCCAGGGCTCTAAAAGAGATAGCTGAGGAGATTGTGGAGGCATTGGTGATGATCTTTCAGGAATCACTGGTGGCAGGAAGGGTCCCAGAGGACTGGAAAGTGGCTAATATAACACCGCTGTTTAAGAAGGGAGGGATGCGGAAGACAGGAAATTATAGGCCGGTTAGCCTGACTTCGGTCATTGGTAAGATTTTTGAGTCCGTTATTAAAGATGAGATTGCGGAGTACTTGGAAGTGCACCCGTCTGCCGACCATCCCTCTGATAACCATCCCTCCCTCTGCAAACCATGCCTCTGCTAACCATCCCTCCCTCTGCCAAACAACACTCTCCTAACTATCCATCTGCCAACCATCCCACTGCCAACCATCCCCCTGCCAACCATCCCCCTGCAAACCATCCCTCTGCAAACCATCCCCCTGCAAACCACCCCCAGCAAACCATCCCTCTGCCAACCACCACCCTGCCAACCATCCCCCTGCCAAGCATCCCCAGCAAACCATCCCTCTGCCAACCATCCCCCTGCCAACCATCCCTCTGCTGACCATCCCTCTGCAAACCATCCCTCTGCAAACCATCCCTCTGCAAACCATCCCTCTGTCACCAAGCCCCCTGCCAACCATCGCCCTGCAAACCATCCCCCTGCAAACCATCCACCTGCCAACCATCCATCTGCCAACCATCCATCTGCCAACCATCCCCCTGCAAACCAACCCCCTGCCAACCATCCCCCTGCCAACCATCCCACTGCAAACCATCCCACTGCAAACCATCCCCCTGCAAACCTTCCCCATGCAAACCATCCCTCTGCCAACCATCCATCTACCAACCATCCCCCTGCCAACCATCCCCCTGCCAACCATCCCCCTGCCAACCATCCCCCTGCCAACCATCCCTCTGCCAACCATCCCTCTGCCAACCATCCCTCTGCCAACCATCCCTCTGCCAACCATCCCTCTGCCAACCATCCCCCTGCCAACCATCCCCCTGCCGACCATCCCTCTGCAAACAATCCCTCTGCCAACCATCCCCTGCCAACCATCCCCTCTCAACCATCCCCGCCAACCATCCCTCTTCCAACCATCCCTCTTCCAACCATCCCCTGCCAACCATCCCTCTGCAAACCATCCCTCTGCCAACCATCCCTTTGGCAACCATCCCCCTGCCAACCATCCCCCTGCCAACCATCCCCCAGCCATCCCTCCTTCTGCCATCCCTCCCCTGCCAACCATTCTCCTGCCAACCATCCCCTGCCAACCACCCCCCTGCCATACATCCCTCTGCCAACCATCCTCTGCCAACTATTCCCCTGCAAACCATCCCCCTGCAAACCACCCCCAGCAAACCATCCCTCTGCCCACCATCACCCTGCCAACTATCCCCCTGCCAACCATCCCCCAGCAAACCATCCCTCTGCCAACCATCCCCCTGCAAACCATCCCTCTGCCAACCATCCCTCTGCAAACTATCCCTCTGCCAACCATCCCTCTGCAAACCATCCCCCTGCAAACCATCCCTCTGCCAACCATCTGTCTGCCAACCATCCCCCTGCAAACCATCCCCATGCCAATCATCCCCCTGCAAACCATCCCTCTGCCGACTAACCCTCTGCCAACCATCCCTCTGCCAACCATCCCTCTTCCAACCATCCCCCTGCCAACCATCCCCCTGCCAACCATCCCTCTGCCAACCATCCCTCTTCCAACCATCCCCCTGCCAACCATCCCCCTGCCAACCTTCCCCCTGCCAACCATCCCCCTGCCAACCATCCCCTGCCAACCATCCCCTGCCAACCATCCCCTGCCAACTATCACCCTACCAACTATCACCCTACCAACCATCCCTGCCAACCTTCCTCCTGCCAACCATCCCCCTGCCAACCATCCCTCTGCCAACAATCCCTCTGCCAACCAACCCTCGTCCAACCATCCCCCTGCCAACCATCTCTCTTCCAACCATCCCTCTTCCAACCATCCCCCTGCCAACCACCCCTCTGCAAACCATCCCTCTGCCAACCATCCCTTTGCCAACCGTCCCCCTGCCAACCGTCCCCCTGCCAACCATCCCCAGCCATCCCTCCTTCTGCCAATCATCCCTCTGCAAACCATCACCCTGCCAACCATCCCCCTGCCAACCATCCTCTGCCAACAATTCCCCTGCAAACCATCCCCCTGCAAACCACCCCCCTGCAAACCACCCCCAGCAAACCATCCCTCTGCCCACCATCACCCTGCCAACTATCCCCCTGCCAACCATCCCCTGCCAACCATTCCCCTGCCAACCGTCCCCCTGCCAACCATCCCCCAGCCATCCCTCCTTCTGCCAATCATCCCTCTGCAAACCATCACCCTGCCAACCATCCCCCTGCCATCCCTCCCCTGCCAACCATTCCCCTGCCAACCATCACCCTGCCAACCATCCCCCTGCCATCCCTCCCTCTGCCAACCATCCTCTGCCAACCATTCCCCTGCCAACCATACTCTGCCAACCATCCCCCTACCAACCATCCCTCTGCCAACCATCCCTCTGCCAACCATCCCTCTGAAAACCATTCCTCTGCAAACCATCCCCCTGCCAACCATCCCCCTGCCAACTACCATCCCCCTGCCAACCATTCCACTGCCAACCATCCCCCTGCCAACCAGCCCCCTGCCAACCAGCCCCCTGCCAAACATCCCTCTGCAAACCATCCTCTGCCGACCATCCCCCTGCCATCCCTCCCCTGCCAACCATCCCTCTGCAAACCATCCCCCTGCCAACCATCCCTCTGCAAACCATCCCACTGCCAACCATCCCCTTGCCAACCATCCCGCTGCCATCCCTCCCCTACCAACCATCCCTCTGTCAACCATCCCCCTGCAAACCTTCCCCCTGCCAACCATCCCTCTGCAAACCATCCCACTGCCAACCATTCCCTTGCCAACCATCCCGCTGCCATCCCTCCCCTACCAACCATCACTCTGTCAACCATTCCCCTGCCAACCATCCCCCTGCCAACCATCCATCTACCAACCATTCCCCTGCCAACCATCCCCCTGCCAACCATCCCCCTGCCAACCATCCCCCTGCCAACCATCCCCTGCCAACCATCCCCCTTCCAACCATCCCCCTGCCAACCATCCCCCTGCCAACCATCCCCCTGCAAACCATCCCTCTGCCAACCATCCCTCTGCCAACCATCCCTCTGCAAACCATCCCCCTGCCAACCATCCCTCTGCCAACCATCCGTCTGCCAACCATCCGTCTGCCAACCATCCCCATGCCAATCATCCCCCTGCAAACCATCCCTCTGCCGACCATCCCTCTGCCAACCATCCCTCTGCCGACCATCTCCCTGCCAACCATCCCCTCTCAACCATCCCCGCCAACCATCCCTCTTCCAACCATCCCTCTTCCAACCATCCCCCTGCCAACCATCCCTCTGCAAACCAGCCCTCTGCCAACCATCCCTTTGCCAACCATCCCCCTGCCAACCATCCCCCTGCCAACCATCCCCCAGCCATCCCTCCTCCTGCCATCCCTCCCCTGCCAACCATTCTCCTGCCAACCATCCCCTGCCAACCATCCCCCTGCCATACATCCCTCTGCCAACCATCCTCTGCCAACAATTCCCCTGCAAACCATCCCCCTGCAAACCACCCCCAGCAAACCATCCCTCTGCCCACCATCACCCTGCCAACTATCCCCCTGCCAACTATCCCCCTGCCAACCATCCCTCTGCCAACCATCCCCCTGCAAACCATCCCTCTGCCAACCATCCCTCTGCAAACTATCCCTCTGCCAACCATCGCTCTGCCAACCATCCCTCTGCAAACCATCCCCCTGCAAACCATCCCTCTGCCAACCATCTGTCTGCCAACCATCCCCCTGCAAACCATCCCCATGCCAATCATCCCCCTGCAAACCATCCCTCTGCCGACCATCCCTCTGCCAACCATCCCTCTGCCAACCATCCCTCTTCCAACCATCCCCCTGCCAACCATCCCCCTGCCAACCATCCCCCTGCCAACCATCCCTCTGCCAACCATCCCTCTTCCAACCATCCCCCTGCCAACCATCCCCCTGCCGACCATCCCTCTGCAAACAATCCCTCTGCCAACCATCCCCTGCCAACCATCCCCCTGCCAACCTTCCCCCTGCCAACCATCCCCCTGCCAACCATCCCCTGCCAACCATCCCCTGCCAACCATCCCCTGCCACCTATCCCCCTACCAACCATCCCTGCCAACCTTCCTCCTGCCAACCATCCCCCTGCCAACCATCCCTCTGCCAACAATCCCTTTGCCAACCAACCCTCGTCCAACCATCCCCCTGCCAACCATCCCTCTTCCAACCATCCCTCTTCCAACCATCCCTCTTCCAACCATCCCTCTTCCAAGCATCCCCCTGCCAACCACCCCTCTGCCAACCATCCCTCTGCCAACCATCCCTTTGCCAACCGTCCCCCTGCCAACCGTCCCCCTGCCAACCATCCCCCAGCCATCCCTCCTTCTGCCAATCATCCCTCTGCAAACCATCACCCTGCCAACCATCCCCCTGCCATTCCTCCCCTGCCAACCATTCCCCTGCCAACCGTCCCCCTGCCAACCATCCCCCAGCCATCCCTCCTTCTGCCAATCATCACCCTGCCAACCATCCCCCTGCCATCCCTCCCCTGCCTACCATTCCCCTGCCAACCATCCCCCTGCCATCCCTCCCTCTGCCAACCATCCTCTGCCAACCATTCCCCTGCCAACCATCCTCTGCCAACCATCCCCCTGCCAACCATCCCTCTGCCAACCATCCCTCTGAAAACCATTCCTCTGCAAACCATCCCCCTGCCAACCATCCCCCTGCCAACCATCCCTCTGCCAACCATCCCCCTGCCAACCATTCCACTGCCAACCATCCCCCTGCCAACCAGCCCCCTGCCAACCAGCCCCCTGCCAACCATCCCTCTGCAAACCATCCTCTGCCGACCATCCCCCTGCCATCCCTCCCCTGCCAACCATCCCTCTGCAAACCATCCCCCTGCCAACCATCCCTCTGCAAACCATCCCACTGCCAACCATCCCCTTGCCAACCATCCCGCTGCCATCCCTCCCCTACCAACCATCCCCATGTCAACCATCCCCCTGCAAACCTTCCCCCTGCCAACCATTCCCCTGCCAACCATCCCCTGCCAACCATCCCACTGCCAACCACCCCCTGCCAACCAGGCCCCTGCCCTCCCTCCCCTGCCAACCATCCCTCTGCAAACAATCCTCTGCCGACCATCGCCCTGCCATCCCTCCCCCTGCCAAACATTCCTCTGCAAACCATCCCCCTGGCAACCATTCCTCTGCAAACCATCCCACTGCCAACTATCCCCCTGCCAACCATCCCCCTGCCATCCCTCCCCCTGCCAACCATCCCTCTGTCAACCATCCCCCTGCAAACCATCCCCCTGCCAACCATCCCCTGCCAACCATCCCCCTTCCAACCATCCCCGCCAACCTTCCCCCTGCCAACCATCCTCCTGCCAACCATCCCCTGCCAACCGTCCCTCTGCAAACCATCCCTCTGCAAACCATCCTCTGCTAAACATCTCTCTGCCATCCCTCCCTCTGCCAACCATCCCTCTGCCAACCATCCCCCTGCCAACCAACCCTCTGCCAAACATCCCTCTGCCAACCATCCCTTTGCCAACTATCCCCCTGCAACCCATCCCCTGCCAACCATCCCTCTGCAAATTAACCCCCTGCCTACCACCCCCTGCCAACCATCCCCCTGCCAACCATCCCCTGCCAACCATCCCTCTGCAAACCATCCTCTGCTAATCATCTCCCTGCCATCCCTCCCTCTGCCTGACGTAGAAAGATGGGAGAGGTTGGGTCTGGTCTCCATCGAAAAGGCAAGGTTGAGAGCAGGTTTGTTAGAGGCAGTCAAAATCATGAGTGGTCTGCACAGAATGGATAGGGAGAAGTAGTTTCTGTTGTGAATGGATCGAAAACAAGAGGGCACAGATTTAAGGCAATTGGTAAAATAAACAATGGTGACATAAAAAGAAAATGTTTCTTGCAGTGAGTGGTAAAGGTTGGAAATCTGTCCCTGAGAGGGTGTTGGGGACAGTGTGGCAAACCAATTCAGGGTTTTCGGAGATTGGCACTAGGTAAATTGCACCTTCAGAAGGCCAGCACAAACACGTTGTGTTGACTGATTTCCTTCTGTGTTGAATCCATTCTATGTTTCTGTACTAACCAATTTCTCATGAAGTCCTATCAGTTAGCTCTGTTGACTTGTTGCCACACAATTTTGTTACCTTGTTGAATCAGGTTGTTGTGTTGATATTCATGCCAACAAGAGTATGAACTAGTTCTCTTGTAATTGTTTCATATTCTTTCATCTTATCCTGCCATCATAATCTGCCATCTGTCTAGTTTCATTTAATATTCTATCACCTGGTTCTGCCAACTAGCTTTGCCATTTTAGCCCTCTCAGCCTTTCCTGTGTTCTGTCACTGCTTTATTTATTTATTTTCTTACAGACTTAATTTACAGGATCCTGTTACACGGTTCCATTCTCTTTTGTAGTTTCATTCTGAAGATTAGTTCTATCATCTTGTTTTCCATTAGTGTCAAGGATTAGTTCTTACTGCTCAGTATTCTTTTGCCAATTAGCTCTATGACTTCATTTCTCCAGTCTCCTTTTGTCTGTTGTTTCATTCTGTGAATTAGGCATTGACCAGTTCTCTATCTGTGGCCATTTCTTTTGTGAACCAACTGCTGGTTCAGTTTCATGCAGACTGATTAGTACTCATGTTGCTAAGATATTTCATTAATTATAACCTGCGTCACTGGGGATCGAAAATGTGAGATAAAAGAAAACCATATACGTGACAGATCAGCTAAATAGATATCTGAAATCTATATTACACTTGTAAAAATCTAAACCAAATAGAAATTCATGACTAATTTGAATGGAATTATGATAAAATAATGTTGGGCGCAATCTAACCGAATTGCAACAGAGACCCGTGTCGAACGCGTTTAGCTGGGTTTTTCCCCAGAGCTCGCAGTGCTGAGAAAGACCATGCTATCTAACGGGACTTTGTTGCAATCCAGGGCCTCAGCGGGTAACTCCCCGCCGAGGCCGCACTTAGTCCCGTTTCCTGCACTGAGTTGCTCGGCTTGCCAGAGCTCCTCAGTTCAGGAGGAGATCGGGACGCCATCTCCCTGATTTGACACCTGGACTACCCATAGTCCCAACGTGCCGTTAAGAGGGTCCACTGGACCCCACAGAGCAGCTCACCTGGATAGGGCACACACGAGCTCGATCCCTGGTGCGGGAAAAATGCCACACTGACACCTTGGCACTGCCAGCCTGGCACTCAGGCATCACTGCTGGGGTACCAGGATGGCAGTGCCAGTGTGCCATCCTGCTCAGAGGGCAATCACCTGGGGGCCTCCGACCCCCCAAATGCTGTTCCATCTGGTCTTCATATGTAGGGAGATAATGGGATTAGATCTCAGGGCATCAGTAGATCAAGCGAGTGCATATTAGAGTGAGACTAGCTGTCTCACTCTGATATGCAGCTTTGCCAAATACTGATCCTGTCCACAATGGGAGGGATTCAGATCGCGACGTTAGATTTCGCGAGGCATAGCAAGCCCCGTCGATCCCGGCAGAGGGATCTCCCAGCATCTATCGGCCATGGCTGGAAAAACTCAGCATGTCTATCAGCATCTGTGGTGACAAAAACAGAGTTAATAGGCAAGATCTTCCAGTTCTTCACACCGGCTGGATCTTCTGGTCCTGGCAATGGCGCACCCCTGCCGTTGTTTTCCCGGCAACAATGGGTGGAATTCAATGGGAAATCCCATTGATAGTGGCAGGATGGTCTAAAATCACTCCCCATTCCCTGTTGCACCAACACTCCCCTGTTGCACCAAGTTGTAATGTTCAGCAACCATTGAAAATACTCTCCCTTAGTCCTCTGAGAATTTCTGAAATGATGTTCAACAGTAAGGCCATTCTGGTGATTTCATGTCCTGGCCTCACACAGATGAATCTTCCAGACTCTTTAGATTCAATCAGATACCATCCTCCCACCCGTATTTTGCTTGGCAGCTTGAAGAGGACCAGCAGCCTTCTCCTCTCTGCTGACCGCACTAACTGCAGCCTATTTAACTCTGTGAAAACCTCTCTCTCTTCCTGTCCAAGATCTGTGAGACAGATAGTCTAGTTACAGTCAGCCCAGCTGCTCCTACCTTTGTTTTCAGGTGTGAACATTTTGCACCTTGCTCTCAAACAAAATATCAACCTGAGCCCCATGGTAACTAAACCACAGGCTGGTTGTCAGGCAGAATTCATAATAAATCACATGACTCTTCTCATTACTCCATTTTACGTTGCATTAAAGAGACAACCCAAAACAAAATTATCTTTTGAAACCTTGCATTTGTAACATCTGATATTCCAAAAACAGCACGATTGTACAATATTTTACAGACCTGCATCAACATCTAGTTAGGAATCAGACTAAGGTTGATAACTCACAATGTTATCAGTACATGTTCAAGTTGGAAAAATCTGCTTCCTAAGCACAAACCTCCAACCTCTAAATTTCAGCATTACCTGAGACCAGAAGGTGGGAGGGCAACCAACACGCTCCATGGAGATGCATTGGTGCTTTGAATATGATAACGAGGCTGAAAGCTTCATTGGCATTCAGTTTCTTAATGACTGGGGATAGTTAGCAGCTTCATGGAATTGTGGACTTTGTGGATTCAGGAAGTGAGTACCTTTATGGGTGACCCCAGGATCTAGGTGCCAGTCTTTGTGATTGAACACCCCAGCACCTCCTTCACCTCTAAGGCACCAGCACCCACCATGAAGCCCCGAGCCTCTGATTCTCACTCTCACCACCAGGTCTCCAATCCCCACTCCCACCACCATGTCTCCAATCCCCACTCCCACCACCAGGTCTCCAATCCCCACTCCCACCACCAGGTCTCCAATCCCCACCCCCACCACCAGGTCTCCAATCCCCACTCCCACCACCAGGTCTCCAATTCCCACTCCCACCACCATGTCTCCAATCCCCACTCCCACCACCAGGTCTCCAATCCCCACTCTCACCACCAGGTCTCCAATCCCCACTCCCACCACCAGGTCTCCAATTCCCACTCCCACCACCATGTCTCCAATCCCCACTCCCACCACCATGTCTCCAATCCCCACTCCCACCACCAGGTCTCCAATCCCCACTCCCACCACCAGGTCTCCAATCCCCACTCCCACCTGCAGGTCTCCAATCCCCACTCCCACCACCAGGTCTCCAATCCCCACTCCCACCACCATGTCTCCAATCCCCACTCTCACCTCCAGGTCTCCAATCCCCACTCCCACCTCCAGGTCTCCAATCCCCACTCTCACCACCAGGTCTCCAATCCCCACTCCCACCACCAGGTCTCCAATCCCCACTCTCACCTCCAGGTCTCCAATCCCCACTCCCACCTCCAGGTCTCCAATCCCCACTCCCACCTCCAGGTCTCCAATCCCCACTCCCACCTCCAGGTCTCCAATCCCCACTCCCACCTCCAGGTCTCCAATCCCCATTCCCACCACCAGGTCTCCAATCCCCACCCCCACCACCAGGTCTCCAATCCCCATTCCCACCACCAGGTCTCCAATCCCCACTCCCACCACCAGGTCTCCAATCCCCATTCCCACCACCAGGTCTCCAATCCCCACTCTCACCACCAGGTCTCCAATCCCCATTCCCACCACCAGGTCTCCAATCCCCACTCTCACCACCAGGTCTCCAATCCCCATTCCCACCACCAGGTCTCCAATCCCCACTCCCACCACCAGGTCTCCAATCCCCATTCCCACCACCAGGTCTCCAATCCCCACTCCCACCACCAGGTCTCCAATCCCCACTCTCACCACCAGGTCTCCAATCCCCACCCCCACCTCCAGGTCTCCAATCCCCACCCCCACCACCAGGTCTCCAATCCCCACTCTCACCACCAGGTCTCCAATCCCCACTCCCACCTCCAGGTCTCCAATCCCCACTCCCACCACCAGGTCTCCAATCCCCACTCCCACCACCAGGTCTCCAATCCCCACCCCCACCACCAGGTCTCCAATCCCCACCCCCACCTCCAGGTCTCCAATCCCCACCCCCACCTGCAGGTCTCCAATCCCCACTCCCACCTCCAGGTCTCCAATCCCCACTCCCACCACCAGGTCTCCAATCCCCACTCCCACCACCAGGTCTCCAATCCCCACCCCCACCTGCAGGTCTCCAATCCCCACTCCCACCACCAGGTCTCCAATCCCCACTCCCACCACCAGGTCTCCAATCCCCACTCCCACCACCAGGTCTGCAATCCCCACTCCCACCACCAGGTCTCCAATCCCCACTCCCACCTCCAGGTCTCCAATCCCCACCTACCACCACCAGGTCTCCAATCCCCACTCCCACCACCAGGTCTCCAATCCCCACTCTCACCTCCAGGTCTCCAATCCCCACCCCCACCACCAGGTCTCCAATCCCCACCCCCACCACCAGGTCTCCAATCCCCACTCTCACCTGCAGGTCTCCAATCCCCACCCCCACCACCAGGTCTCCAATCCCCACTCCCACCACCAGGTCTCCAATCCCCACTCCCACCACCAGGTCTCCAATCCCCACTCCCACCACCAGGTCTCCAATCCCCACTCTCACCTCCAGGTCTCCAATCCCCACTCCCATCACCATGTCTCCAATCCCCACTCCCACCACCAGGTCTGCAATCCCCACCCCCACCACCAGGTCTCCAATCCCCACCTACCACCACCAGGTCTCCAATCCCCACTCCCACCACCAGGTCTCCAATTCCCACTCCCACCTCCAGGTCTCCAATCCCCATCCCCACCACCAGGTCTCCAATCCCCACCCCCACCTGCAGGTCTCCAATCCCCACCCCCACCACCAGGTCTCCAATCCCCACTCCCACCACCAGGTCTCCAATCCCCACTCCCACCACCAGGTCTCCAATCCCCACTCCCACCAACAGGTCTCCAATCCCCACTCCCACCACCAGGTCTCCAATCCCCACCCCCACCACCAGGTCTCCAATCCCCACCCCCACCACCAGGTCTCCAATCCCCACTCCCACCACCAGGTCTCCAATCCCCACCCCCACCACCAGGTCTCCAATCCCCACTCCCACCACCAGGTCTCCAATCCCCACTCCGACCACCAGGTCTCCAATCCCCACTCCCACCACCAGGTCTCCAATTCCCACCCCCACCACCAGGTCTCCAATCCCCACTCCCACCACCAGGTCTCCAATCCCCACTCTCACCACCAGGTCTCCAATCCCCACTCCCACCACCAGGTCTCCAATCCCCACTCCCACCACCAGGACTCCAATCCCCACCCCCACCACCAGGTCTCCAATCCCCACCCCCACCACCAGGTCTCCAATCCCCACCCCCACCACCAGGTCTCCAATCCCCACTCCCATCACCAGGTCTCCAATCCCCACTCCCATCACCAGGTCTCCAATCCCCACCCCCACCTCCAGGTCTCCAATCCCCACTCCCACCACCAGGTCTCCAATCCCCACTCCCACCACCAGGTCTCCAATCCCCACCCCCACCACCAGATCTCCAATCCCCACTCTCACCTGCAGGTCTCCAATCCCCACCCCCACCTCCAGGTCTCCAATCCCCACTCCCACCACAGGTCTCCAATCCCCACTCCCACCACCAGGTCTCCAATCCCCACTCCCACCACCAGGTCTCCAATCCCCACCCCCACCACCAGATCTCCAATCCCCACCCCCACCACCAGGTCTCCAATCCCCACTCCCACCACCAGGTCTCCAATCCCCACCCCCACCACCAGGTCTCCAATCCCCACCCCCACCTCCAGGTCTCCAATCCCCACCCCCACCACCAGGTCTCCAATCCCCACCCCCACCACCAGGTCTCCAATCCCCACCCCCACCTCCAGGTCTCCAATCCCCACCCCCACCACCAGGTCTCCAATCCCCACCCCCACCTCCAGGTCTCCAATCCCCACCCCCACCACCAGGTCTCCAATCCCCACTCTCACCTCCAGGTCTCCAATCCCCACCCCCACCACAGGTCTCCAATCCCCACTCTCACCACCAGGTCTCCAATCCCCACCCCCACCTCCAGGTCTCCAATCCCCACCCCCACCTGCAGGTCTCCAATCCCCACCCCCACCTGCAGGTCTCCAATCCCCACCCCCACCACCAGGTCTCCAATCCCCACTCCCACCACCAGGTCTCCAATCCCCACTCCCACCACCAGGTCTCCAATCCCCACCCCCACCACCAGGTCTCCAATCCCCACTCTCACCACCAGGTCTCCAATCCCCATTCCCACCACCAGGTCTCCAATCCCCACTCTCACCACCAGGTCTCCAATCCCCATTCCCACCACCAGGTCTCCAATCCCCACTCTCACCACCAGGTCTCCAATCCCCACTCCCACCACCAGGTCTCCAATCCCCACTCTCACCACCAGGTCTCCAATCCCCACTCCCACCTCCAGGTCTCCAATCCCCACTCCCACCACCAGGTCTCCAATCCCCACTCCCACCACCAGGTCTCCAATCCCCACTCTCACCTCCAGGTCTCCAGTCCCCGCTCGCACCACCAGATCTCCCATCCACCCTCCAACCACCAGGTCTCCAATCCCCACTCCCACCACCAGGTCTCCAGTCCCCGCTCGCACCACCAGATCTCCCATCCACCCTCCAACCACCAGGTCTCCAATCCCCACTCCCACCATCAGGCCTTCAATCCGCACTCCCACCACCAGGCCTTCAATCCCCACTCCCACCACCAGGTCTCCAATCCCCACTCCCATCACCAGGCCTTCAATCCCCACTCCCACCACCAGGTCTCCAATCCCCACTCCCACCTCCAGGTCTCCAATCCCCACTCCCACCTCCAGGTCTCCAATCCCCACTCCCACCTCCAGGTCTCCAATCCCCACTCCCACCTCCAGTTCTCCAATCCCCACTCCCACCTCCAGGTCTCCAATCCACACTCCCACCACCAGGTCTCCAATTCTCCTCCCATCACCAGGTCTCCTTTCCCCACTCCCAGCACCAGATCTCCAATCTCACTTCCCTCCCCTCCAAGACTCCAATCCTCCTCCCATCACCAGGCCTTCAATCCCCACTGCCATCACCAGGCCTTCAATCCCCACTCCCACCAGCAGATCTCTAATCCCCACTCCCACCACCAGGCCTTCAATCCCCACTCCCACCATCAGGTCTCCAATCCCCACTCCCACCACGAGGTCTGCAATCCCCACTCCCACCAGCATGTCTCCAATCCTCTTCCCGTCACCAGGTCTCCAACCCCACTCCCACCATCAGGTTTCCAATCCTCCTCCCACCACCAGGCCTTCAATCCCCACTCCTGCCACAAGTTTCCAATTCTGGCCCTCTCTGCATCCCCAGGGTTGTTGCCCACCTCCACTTTCCCCCAATCCACATCTCCCTGTATCAACATCCCTTCCCCCATCAGTTCACTGCCTTCCCTTTCCATACCATCAACTCCTGTGGCGAGTAACTCACCACCTCATTCCCCAAAGCATGTCCATCACTTAAAAGGCACAAGTCCAGAGTGCGATGGAATACTTTCCGCTTGCCTGGATGAGTACAGCTCCAACAACACTCAAGAAGCTTGACACCATCCAGGTCAAAACAGCCACTTGATTGGCAATCAGTGCACAAACATTCAATCCCTCCAACACCAATGAACAATGGCAATCGTGTGTACCACCTACAAGATGCACTGCAGTAATTCACCAAGATTCCTTGGACAGCACCTTCCAAACCCACGACTATTACCATCTAGAAGGACAAGAGCAGCAGATACCTGGGAACTCCACCACCTGGAAGTTACCCTCCAAGTCACTCACCACCCTGACTTGGAAATATATCACCTTTCCTTCACTGTCGCTGGGTCAAACTCCTGGAACTCCCTCCCTAACAGTACTGTGGATGTACCTACACCACATGGACTGCAGTGGTTCAAGAAGGCAGCTCACCACCTTCTCGAGGGCAATTAGAGATGAGCAATAAATACTGGCCTTGCCAGTGAAGCCCACATCCCATTAAAATTAATTTTAAAAAGACACTAATTTTCCCTCCCCAACTGATTGACTCAACCTCCAATCATCATTTCCCCCTCCAGATTGCTACCCATTCTCCAATGGACAGATTTAGCCATGCTAACCTCCAAGCTGTGGGGGAGCATTTGGGGGAATTCTGACGTCCGGGTTTCTCATGCCTTTCTGAGCCAATGCTTAAATAATTAAAAATTCAGCTCATTATCAAGCATAACTTGCTCAGTGCTTTCTTTCCCTTTTCTTTAATTATCTGCTTTTCCTGTGTTTTTGCAGTGCCTGGTGCATCACCGCAAAACATTTCACTGGAGGTGGCAAATTCTCGAGTAAGTATAGAAACTTCTTTCTTTTTATCACATGGAGTCAGTTTCAAGTGTGAATAAAGCTTCATGTAACTCAATTTCAGTGATTTCAGCACAGAGTCAATGAGATAGTGCAAACAAATCTGTGTTCGTGGTCTTTGTGAGTGGGACAGGGTGATGGGGGAATGAGTCATTCCTGTCAGGTTATACATTGAAAGAATATAATTGGCTAATGTTTTGACTTGAGGTTCTTACAGAATGACTTTTATTATAACTGGAATTGATCATTTATTTTTTCCACTTCAGTTCACCATTTGTGCCATATAATGGATATTGCTGTTTGTCTAAGGAGTTTTGTGCATTTGAGACAACCTTCCAGCAAAGCTGATTGAACAGAAATCGTGTTGGATTGTCACTGCCCCAGACAATTGGTCATCCTTACAGTAAAGTGACAAATTTACCCAGTTAACGCTTTGAACCCTCAGTTGCCACTGTTGCCTAAAGTGCACCACCTTTTTCACATTTAAGAGTAATATAAATACCTGGGACAAACAAGAAAGTAAAATAAATATCTTCCCTTCCTAAATTATTAAAAGGTATTTTAATCTACATTTCTGAAAGAAATTAATGTGTCATTCTCGAGTTGATGTTAATGCCCTCTGCCTTTCAAGAAAACATTTGAGGGCTGTATTTCCAGTGTGATTGTAGATGCCTCGCAATAAAGCAGTAATACCATTGAAATTATCACTAGCGGCAAAGAATATCTCAATTGTCATGGTTTGTCTATAGTAGATCTTTGGTGGCATGGGTTTGAAAGTCAAGTTTCAAGCTGTGGAAAAAGTTTATTTAAAAAAATGCTTGTTTGAGGATGCATAAATTCCATAATCGCAGGTACCATAAAGGCATTGAGGAGAGGAGATGGCCATTGCCATTTCTTATCCAGTAACTCCTGCAGACAATCTGATGGTGATTCCTTTTCCGGTCTTATTTGTCTGAATTCGATCACCTTCCAAGCGAAACTGTTTTCAGCCATGAGGACCATGAAGTCTTCATGCAATTCCATCTTGAAAGGCAATCAGTTTGGAACAGGGCAGCTTTTAGGAAAATGAAGAATGAGCTACTGAAGGTGGGAAATGAGCACACTGGACCAAAGGAGATAGAGGCCTAGAGTTTGCATCCTCAAGGCTGGTAGGGGAGTTGTGAAAATTCCCAGCTTGTCCAATCTGCCTCAGGGGAAAGTGCTTGCCAAGGGAGGATCTTCATTGCTGGGGACTGGGTGTGAGCTGAAGTGAGACCAGCTGGCCAGAAAAGAAGTGCGGAGGCAGCTACAGTGCTGAATACAGAGATGGGCTGTTGAAAAGGCCCACCTCAGTGCTGTGTGGCTTTGTCCCAGTGAGAAATGCTTCAAGGCCTCCATTCCTCATCTCTCACATCCACTTCATCCTCCAAATCCCATCCATGCCATCTCATGTTTCCCCACCCACCCCTTCAGGCCCCTTTTGCCACCCTTCCAACCACCTCTTCTGCCCCCTCATCCCTTATGCCAGACTCTGGCACTTGCATCCCCCTGGACCCACTGTAGCCTTTCTACAAGCAATGAACATCACAGTATAAAGTCGATGTCATTAAAAAAACCTCAAGAATCACCAACCAAAAACACTTGAAAACATTAACCTGTGTCAACACACATTGTGAAATTGACTGCAGATTGCAGAGAGCCTGAGCTGTCAATCAAATAATAGTTCCTCTGGGGAGCAAGTGTTCTGCTACCCTAATAGATGTTTGGGTTTTCAGCCAACCATTTGTTGGAAGCCAGCCTCCCAATGGTGATTACAGGAGGCCCGGTCATTTTTGAGATCCGGGCCTCATTAGCATCTGGCTGAAAGATTGCAAGAGACAAACATTCTGGAAAATTCTGGGCAACAGATCATCAGACAGTCAAGCTAGTCTCCTGGCCAAAGGAAAATAGGTCCTGTGGAGAGGAATGCTATCTCAGTGGAGGGGCATGAAGGGGAATGAATTTTGAGTGACAGCAGATTTGGCATGTTTTGTGGAATCTAAAATAGCTCTGCTGGTCCTTCAGAGCTCATAAAGGTATTATAGAATTTAACATGTGTTCCTCTTCAGCTGGATCATGAGTATATACTGAGTGATATGTGTACCACGTATTCTCCGCTAGGTGCTGCGCTAATAAGGGGTCCTATGTATATCATATTTGCATGATACACTTAATTGGAAGTTCCAGCCACTGAGCAATAGGCTCTCGAGAAGAATGTGATGGCCCCAGAGACAGCTGAAATAGAGCAATAAAGCATTGTCCAATGTCTTTAGGGAGGTACCTTCCCTCTCCAACCTGAAGGAAAGCTTCAAAATAGATCAGTAATGGATATTGTATTCTTAAATTAGGACTGCAATCTAAGAGCAGAATATCAATTTTCTAGGAAGAATTCTAACACTGCCACCCTGCCACACTACACCCCCCCCCCAAACCCCGCCAGACCTTTTGCATTTCTTTCTCTACCATCTTTAAGAACTTTGTTCACATGGATTCTTATACAGCTTTGGTCCTTGACAGATTTTAACTTCTCATCATTAAGAAGAAAGTTTGCTTTGTCTTTTTCAAATCCAAAGTGAATGATGTCACATTTGCATTCATTGAACTCGATCCGTCACAGTTTTGCCCTCTCAGGCAGTCTATGGCCCTCGGAATTTTCTGCTCCCATCCAAACAAACATACGGTGCCTCTTAACTTAGTGTCACCTGTAAATTTGTGTGTCCAATCCCTTCCTTAATCTTAGTCGTTAACGTGAAAGATTAAAAAGGTGAAGCCACAGTACAGGTCCCTGGAGAGCAGTACTTGTCACAGCCTGCCAATCAGGAAATGTTTCCTGTATTCCAATTCCTACCTCCCAACCAATTACTGACAGGATGAATGTATATTTAAAAAAGAACTTTAGGTTCCAGCTCTATGGGGAAATAGAGGTTAGAAGTAAACATAAATTGAAGATGGGAACATATTAAAAATATAGGAGAATATGGAAGAAGGTTGAGCGAGGTAAGGAAAACAAGGAGTTGATAATCTCAACAAATATTAAAAGGTACAGTGAAGCATTCTACATATGTAACAGTAAAAAGAATTATTAAGTTTAGGGAGGGATACCTAAGAGGGAGGGGAGGGCAGTGACCTAATAGAAAATGACCAGAAATGGAAATGGATACTTGCCAATCGTTGTTGACATAAGAGAAGACAATTAGTTAATGTTGAGGAAAGATGTGTTTCAATAAATTAAAGAAATATATAAGGGGAGCTAAAGGAGGCGCCTGACAGAATCTATCAAATGACACAGAGGGAAATGAAGGCAGAAAGAGCAGTGACTACAGGGGTAGTGAAAGCACTTCATTCTAATGTGGGGCACGTCAGTTCCGCACACCCATTCTGGCATGGATAGCATCCTGTGTAAAATCCTCTTCATTTGAAGTGGGCATCCAGGATTACTAGGCAGCTAGCAGCAAATATACCAGAGGACACGAGAAGAACATGATCAGGAAAGGACTTAAATACTAAGATAAGAATGTTAGTTTGGAAGTGTTATGAAAGGAGAAACCAATGCAATTTTGCCTTTTTGAAATGTAATTGCTGTTATGTGAGAAATGTGGCCACCTATTTGCGCAGCAAGACCACACAAACAGTAATGACATATCAAGCAGATAATCTGTTTTATTTCAGTAATTTTGATTGAGGGCTAAATATTTAGGGATGACAGCAGAGAAAATTCCCTAATCTTCTTAGAATAGAACCTTTTACATGCAGCTGAGAAGGCAGAAAGAGCCTCACTTTAATGTCTCATCCACAGAATCGTCACTTCTGATAGTGCAGCATTCCCTTAGAACAACACTGAAGTGTCAGCCTTGATTACATGCTCAAGTCTCTGATGTGGACCCCCAAGTTTCTGACTAGTCTTAAAACCGTTCACAGGTATCACTGGGTTTCAAACGAAAAAGGACAGAGGGGGGCGTAGCCATTTCCAAACAATGCTTGGAACAATATATTTTTTTAAAGAGAAACTAAGATCAAGTGTCAGACACGAAGCTTTGCTCTATCGAGATTTTGAAACTCTTCAATATCAAGGCATGGGGATTCAGGACAAACCACTATAATTAGTTTGTCTGGAGACCTGAAACCCAAATCATCAATTCTTCACCCGCGCAAATTCCTATAATAAAAAAAGGTGTTCCGATTGCACATATGACTGACTGTACAGTATTCATGAAGTATGACAACTGCTTTTCCCAATACCTCCCTTGTGCCAGGGTTCCTGAGTTATTACCTCTGGTTTGCAAAAAATAAATCTTGGCACATGCAAAATATGTAATTTTTTTCCCAAAGAAACAACATTTCTGTTTTAATTTGATTGGGTGAAAGATCTCGGAGGTGAAAATTATACAGGAGTAAAGATTATTGTGAAAAGATCTATTGTAGCTCCCATGGAAGGACACTCAAGTTCTTTCTTTTTCAAGGCTTAAGGCTTTTATGGTTATGTGGGGATAAGAGGCCATAGATTAAAATTCAGTGCTGGAGGTAAAAACAAAATCAATAAATAGGTAAAACAATATACCCCCAATTTATTAGGAATGTCACAATGAGTACTAAGTAATAAAATGTGACTGGCTGGAAGTTAAAATCAATCCTGCAATGCCCTGGATTTGTCAGGAGAGGTCAAAGCAATATCTGCTTGATGGATCTGGAGGACATAGATGAAAGAAAGAAAATGCTGCATAACTACTGTGTTATATTCATTTGATAGTTTTTGTTAAATAATTTGGATTACGTTGTCCAGTTGCCTACACCAATCCATTCTTTCTAAATCCACCAGAACAAAAAAAATTACTCACTCCACACTCAGTTCACGTCTGGATGTCGAGAATCAGAGGGAAGTTAAAAAGTCAAATATGTGCAATGTGACCCCAACCCACTGAATACCCGCATGGTGCTGGAAGATTAATTTTTAATTTACCTGTCTTCCTCTGGTTCCACTGTCCTAAACAGCAGGCCATGATCTGTATTATCTAGTCCACTCAAAAGTGTAATAACAGGAATCATTATTGAGTATCGGAGTTGGGACGTCTTGCTGAAGTTGTACGGTGCACATTGGTTAGCACTGCTGCTTCACAGCGCCAGTGTCCCAGGTTCGATTTCCTGCTTGGGTCACTATCTGTGTGGAGTCTGCACGTTCTCTCTGTGTCTGCGTGGGTTTTGTCCGGCTGCTCCGGTTTCCTCCCACTAGTCCCGAAAGACGCATCGTTAGCTGAATTGGACATTCTGAATTCTCCCTCATTGCACCCGAACAGGAGCCGGAATGTGACAACGAGGGGATTTTCACAGTAACTTCATTGCATTGTTAATGTAAGCCTACTTGTGACAACAATAAATATTACATTATACAAGATATTAGTAAGGCCACACTTAGAATACTGTGTACAGTTCTGTTCACCTTATTATAGAAAGGATATTATTAAACTTGAAGGAGTGCAGAAAAGATTTACTAGAATGCTACTGGGACTTCATGGTGAGTTATAAGGAGAGGCTTGATAATCTGGGGTCTTTTATCCTGGAGCGTTGGAGGCTTAAGGGTGAACTTATAGAGATGTATAAAACAATGAGTGGCACAGATGAGGTAGATAGTCAACATCTTTTCCCAAAGGTGGGGGAGTCTAAAACTAGAGGGCATAGGTTTAAGGTAAGAGGGGAGAGATACAAAAGAGTCCAGAGGGGCAATTTTTTTCACACAGGGGGTGAAGAGTGGCTGGAACGAGCTGCCAGACACAGTAGTTAAGGCAGGTACAATTTTGTCTTTTAAAAAGCATTTAGACAGTTATGTGGGAAAGCTGGATATGTATGGTTATGGGCCAAATGTGGGCAATTAGGACTAGCTTAGTGGTAAAAACTGGGCAGCATGGACAAGTTGGGCCGAAGGGCCTGTTTTCATGCTGCAAACTTCTATGACTCTATTCCATGACTCCATATTATCTTTCAAAATTCTCTTTTCTGGTGTGAACGATGTTTACAGCGTATAATTCAGGGGATCTTGGTATCCCACTTGGAGAGGCAGGACATTTAAATAGCATATTTAAAAAGTGCTCTCTTTTGCCATTGAGAATCCAATTTGAAATGTTATGTTGCTGCATGGGTTTGTGAGTTGTTGGGAATCTCATCAGTGAAAGCCTCACCCAGCTTCAATCAGCAACCGTTCCCTAGCCAGGATTGCGATCCTTCCATTCACGCTTCTTAATCATGGACCTTTCCCTCCTCCTGATTGCTGGGGGTAAAGGAGGAGCTGAGGGTATTCAGGGTGGGGGTGTCAGGGTGGTAGGAGAGCGAGTGGATGAATGGATGATTGAGTGAATGAGCAGGTGGGTAAATAGGTAGGTGGATGAGATAGGTGAAGTGGGTGAGGTGGGTAAGGTGATAAGTGGGTAGGGGGTAGGTGGATAAGGTGGGTACAGATGTAGGTGTGTAAGGTAGGTAAGTGGGTTTCCGGGTCGGGGGACAGACGTGTCTGTTTGTGGTATAGGTCGGGTCAGGAGACTAGCTGGACGGTCAGGCTGGAAGTCAGGGTGTGGTAGCGGCAGAATCATACAATTGTTACAGTGCCATACAGGAAGCCATTCAGCCTATTGTGACTCCAAAGGCAAAATTCACATATGACCATTCCCACACTTTCTCCACTTAAACCTGCACATTCTTCCTTTTCAGAATATAGTCTAATTACCTTTTGAATGCTTCAATCAAACCTGCTTCCACAACACTTTCAGGCAGAGAATTCCATATTCTAACCACTCACTGCGTGAAAAGACTTTTTCTATCCTTTTCCATCTTTTGTCACTTACTTTAAATTTGTACCCTCTCATTTTGGATCCTTTCACAAGTGGGACATTTTCTTTTTATCTACTCTGTCCTGACCCCTTATGTTCCTGAACATCTGTATCAAATCTCCTCTCAGCTTCCTTTTCTTTTTAAAAAAATGTGTTGATGGGATGTGGGCGTCATTGGCTGTGCCAGCATTTACTGCCCACCCCTAATTGCCTTTGAAGGGGGCATTTAAGAGTCACCCACATTGCTGTGGGTCTGGAGTCACATGTAGGCCGGACCAGGTAAGGATGGCAGATTTCCTTCCCTAAAGGACATTAGTGAACCAGATGGGATTTTATGACAATTTACAATGGTTTCATGGTCATCATTACACTTTTAATTCCAGATATTTATTGAATTCAAATTTCACCATCTGCAGTGGTGGGTTTCGAACCCAGGTGGCCAGAGCATTACCCTAGGTTTCTGGTTTCTAGTCCAGTGACAAAACCACTACGCCACTGCCTACCTACTGTTTTCCAAGGAGAACAATCGCAACTTCTCCAGTCTACCTACACAACTAAATTTCCTGGAAGCATTTGCGTGAATCCTTTCCACACTCTTTCCAATACCTTTTCCTAAACCACAGAGAATATCATTGAGAAGCAGGCTGAATATAGAAAGTTCAGAAGGGAGGTAAAAGAGAAACAAAGAAGGAGTGTAAAAAGAAACTGGGAGCCAACATGAAAGTCTTCTATCGGCATATAAATAGTAAACGGTGTAGGGCCCATTAGGAACCAGAAAGGGGATTTACACATCCATTCATCCACTCACTCTTCTACCACTCTGACCCCCCCCCCCCCCGGACTACCCCCAGCCATGACTATCAAACTGACCTCACAACTGCCCACCCAAACCTGACCTGATTACCCTCCCATCCAACCTGATTACCCTCCCCCCCACCGAACCTCATCCATTCACTAACATTCAGTGGGTACGTCCTATCTTCCTCCGACTTCATACTACTTAGATGGAGTTCCCCAATGGATGCTGTGCTGCACATTTCTGTGAAAGCTGGACTTGGAGGACACTAAAAGTGTATAGGGGTGCTGAGCCGGTGGAATTCCCAAATCCATGACAATCCGATAATCATTGCCGCTGCTCAGAAGATCTGAGCCAGTATCTGGGCATACCCTATTTGACCATTTTGAGACATGGCAAAGCATTATTAGCAGATACTAATGACATTTTGCCTTTGGTTTCCAACGTTTTCCACCACTGGGGGTTTTCCTCGCTTCGTGTTTGGGTCTGTTGTTGATTAACTAATAGGGATTGATTACAGTCATTAGTCAACAAGTCCATTATCGTTGAATTATGTGACTCCCAGATGGTAGAAAGCGAGAGATGGATCTTGGTCTTTTGTCATTTAGTAGTTGCTATGTTCCTAGAATAGTAAAGCAAATGTCTGTTGAGTCTACAGTGGTGATTTTCCATTGCATGAGTCACTGGGTGAAATTTTGTGCTTCCTTCCTCCTGGGAAAAATTTGGTGCTGGAGGGCATTTAATTAGGAGGTAGAGCAGTGTGTGAGGATCCTTACACCTTCTTGCCTCTACCCCAATGAAGCCCATGGCAGGAAAGCCCATGGACGACCTTCTCACCGCACTGCCAATTAACCCAGCAGCAGGCAGGGGGCTTTCTGTGCAGTGAGAAAACCCTAGTGTATTTGCTTTTGGGCTCCTATGAGCTTATGGGTAGTGGCCCCTCAATCAAGGGCACTCAGTGTCTGATCGAAGGACCCAGCATCGGGAAGGGGCACCAACAGAAAGCCCCAATAATCTCCACCTTGCTATCACTTACCTGTGCCTGAGTCCCTCCTTTAATTCAACAGCTCGGGTGGACGTTGTTCCAGCAGCAGTTGCTGCCTGTTCCCTGGAGCTGCTGAGTACTGAGGGGCTGCTGTCTTTTGATTGGTTAGCAGCTCTCAGCAGGTGGGACTTATGCCTCTTCAGGTCCTTTGCCCAGGGGACGGCCAGCTGCTGACTTGTCAGATGCCTGAAAGAGGCAATGCCACGTGTCTCACTAACTCTGAGGGGCAGCTGAGCCCCTCGTCACCTCCCAAAAATTCCAGGCACTGAGTCTAATCCCAATGTCCTGATTCCCCATAGCCTTCAATATTGCTAATTTTCCAAGGATCTATAGGCCAGGATTTTCTGGACCCTCCCACAGGCAGAATTTCCCAGTCCCGCCAAAGTGAATGGCCGTTTGAATGGCGTGGTGTGAACCGCTGCCCTGGGGCCGGAAAATCCCAGCCATAGACTCTGCTTCAACCAGAATTTGTAACATAACCTTGGAAGTCCTTATTAAGCTCAACCTTTAATCATCTCAATTTTGTTTAAAAAAAAGAACACTCTAATTATGCAGTGTCTCTCCTCATGACTATAACCGTTCATTTCTGGTTATATCTGAGTGAATCTGTTACTTCTTTCCCATTACTTTTACATCCTTCCGATAGAGCAGTACCCAAAAGATTATGTAACAAACCAGCTGCAGCAAAACTAAGGTCTTTTCATGTATTACACAGAATAAATATTGTGAAGCCCTGCACCGCCCTGAAGCCTAATTAACCTTTAATTATTCATTTAACTATGCTGGGTGGACTGCCAATTTCAGTAACTGCCCACCTAGTGAGTTACGGGGACTAGGTTGGTGGTGGGCAGGACGGTGATGGGCAAGCTGCCCAATCTATTTTACGTGCTCCCTTGATGAAACATTTAAAATGCAGCCCTATGTACGAACAAAGTCGTAGGAGATTTAAAAGGATATGTAAAACATCGAGCAGTAAGTCTTCGGCGAAATTGTCATTGTTTATTTGTCTTTCCTAGAGCATTCTATTAAATCCATCCAATCAAACAAATATGGAACAAAAATAGTGAATACTGGAAGCACTCAGCAGGTCAGTCAGCAGCCACAGAATCCCAACAGTGCAGAAGGAGCACATTTGGCCCATCAAATCTGAACTGACCCTCTGAAAGAGCACTATATCTAGGTCCCAAGTCCACCCTATTTTCATAACCAGTGCATTGATCATGGCCAATCCACCTAACCTGCACATCTTTGGACACTAAGGGGCAATTTAATACGGCCAATTCACCTAACCTGTATATCTTTGGACACTAAGGGGCAATTTAATATTGTCAATCGATCTAAACTGTACATCTTTGGACACTAAGGGACAATTCAGCATGGCCAATCCACCTAACCTGTACAGCTTTTGACTGTGGGAGGAAACCAGAGCACCTGGAGGAAACCCACGCAGACACGAGGAGAACGTACAAACTTCACATAGACAGTCACCCAAGGCTGGAATCAAGCCCGGGTCCCTTACACTATGAGGCAGCAGTTGAGCTAATGTTTCATGTGCAAATTCATAAAAAAATCTGAAGTTGTAGCTTTTCAGTGGCGATGGCAGTGAATGTTTCATTGTGAGCATAATGAACAGAAAATAACTCAGGGGTTGAAAGAAAATAAGAGGAAAATGACAATGCATGAAAGGCTTTGGATTCATCTGTGTTCTATAGGAAGAACTGTTTTATGTAACATGTTGATAAAATGCTTTTATCGCTAATCATTTGGAAGAGCCTTGAGTTGCCAGAGAAATCAAAAGCTTTACTGTGTAATAATTCTTCATTTGGAAGTGTGCTGTAGTTGGTAAACAAAGGCCTTGCAAACATCATCAAATCATATGAGAATTCAAAGATTTCTGCTATGACGCAACTCTCTTTATTCCTTTCTTTTATCATGTACCTTTATCCTTCCCTACATTCCACTTTTAGTTTGCTCCAGTATGAGTTATTTCCTTTTGGCCTTTTTATAAAAGCTATTTTTATGCTACATTTGGTCTTTTCCTATCCTACTTTTTCTTCTTAAATGTTTAGGGTTTCATAATTTCCCAAATGACGCTTTCTTTGTACTTCTCCTTTTAAATGTTTGTTTCGTGATTTGTTTCAACCTTGGTGGTGTCCTGCACCAGGGGGCCCTGCCTCTTCAGCTGCATTGCTTCGTATAAAACTACAAACAAGAGAAAAGGTGGCCAAAGGAGATGTAAAAAAAGGGAAGGAACAGATTTCAGTCTATTTCAGTCTCTGGGCGCCCCTTCATCAGGTCGGAAAATAACTAGAAAATGCAGCTTTGGTTAACAACTTGATCGTGTGTTCAGGCTTTGTAAATTAAAAATATAGTCATCTTTCTTGCCATAACAATCTTGGTAATTTCCCGTTAATTTGCCATGTCCTGTTTCTCAGTTCAATGATGTTTTGATCTGAACCTCATCTATATCTGGCATCCTTACTACTGACTTTCAACCACAAGGACATTTGAGGGTTGAGTTCAAAGTTTTAAAGAGTTTTATCTGTTACTTGCTGATTGGCCTGCAGATGATATTCTGTTTTTATTTCCGATTTCCCACTGTTGTGTTTTGTTTTCGTACTTATTTGTAATTTATCCCAATGGAATTTTTCTGGTGCATTCGAGCTTGAACGTTCCCCGTTGACCCAGTGATGGTTAAAAATAGTTGAGGTTCAAGGACAAGGATATATTCATGCCATACTAAACAAAGGGGGATGGAGTAAGGAGGGAGATAGAAGCAAGTTGCAGAAGCTTTTTCATGATCCCCTTGCTGACCAGTGAGTATTTGTGCTGTGATGTGCATGTACTGCTTTTGCTAAGTGACATTGATACCAAACTGCCACCTTGCAGGTTTCTTTGGAACTGATAGCTTTGAAGACAAGACCTAGCACAGTGAACTGATAGTTTCTTCTATCATTATCTTTCTTACCGTCCAGCAGCAAAAACAACCCATTGAATTTGTTGATTAAGGCTGTTGATTCTTTTCTGAATCCAAACACTATTTAGTCTCTGGTCACCTACACCACCAGTTGTGAAAGCTGCCCATAGCATGACTGCATTTGGACATGTCAACTCCTAATTACTGCCATCCAAACTGTTGAAAACAGAAGAATACGAAGAGCTATCCCATTTCACAATGTCAATTGATGACTGGATAGTTATCTTCACTGTGGTGCTAGATATGTCCTTGAGACAGCACCAGGAATACTGATGGGTCACATGGCACATTGTTAGACATTTGCCAGCCTCCAAATAATAGTTAAAAACTAACAGCCCCTGTCACTGCCTTCAGTCAACAAAAGTAGGTGAAGGATGGCAAAGATTCTGCAGCTCCACAAACCTTTTCACACATCTGCTACCTCCTTGAGTTGCTTTAGTCTGTGCTTCTGTAACATTCATGCATCTCTACAGATCTCAAATCTGCCCATTCTCAAGAACACAAGAAATAGAAGCAGGAGTAGGCCACCAGTCCCTTCAAACCTGCCCCACCATTCAACATGATCATGGCTGATCTATCCTGGTCTCAACTCCATTTCTGTGCCATTTCCCCATTGCCCTCTATTCCTCGATCTTATTTATCCGCCTCCACTTTAAATATGTCAAATGATCTAGCTTCCACCATCCTCTGGGGCAGAGAATTCCAGAGATTCACCACCCTCTACGAGAAGCAATTTCGACACACCTCAGTTTCAAATTAGTGGCCCTTTATCTTGTAGTTATGTCCCCTTGTTCAAAACGTTCTCACTAGTGAAAACATCTCTCCATCTACCCTGTCAAGCACCGTCAGGATCTTATATGTTTGAATGGGTCACCCCTCACTCTTCTAAACTCCAAGGAATACACACCCAGACTATTTAGTCTCTCTTGATAGACCAACCCTCTCATCCCAGGAGTTAGCTTTGTGAATCTCCTTTGGACTGCCTCCAATGTTACTATATCCTTTTTTAGTTTAGGGGATCAAAACTGTATGTAGTATTGCAAGTGAGGCTTCATCAACAGCCTTTACAATTGCAACAAAACCTCCTGATTTTTAAACCCTTTGCAATAAAGGCCAAAATGCCATTTACCTTCAGTTACGGATGCCTGGTCAGATCTCAATAGTGGCTAAGATACTGGACTAGAACTGCAACATTTTTTAAATTTTCGGAGCAGAAAGATCGATCCAGGAGTGATTGCATAAGAAATAGGGCTTGGCTATTTTTAAAAACAAAATTGTATTGAAACAAAAGAAAAACAATATTTAAACGTTTAAACTTCAAACCTAGCAAAAACAGCTTACATGTATCTCTTAACCCTAATAATTAAAAAAAAATCTTTATTGTCACAAGTAGGCTTACATTAACACTGCAATGAAGTTACTGTGAAAAGCCCCTAGTCGCCACATTCCGGCGCCAGTTCCGGTATACAGAGGGAGAAATCTGAATGTCCAATTCACCTAACAGCACGTCTTTCGGGATTAGCGGGAGGAAACTGGAACACCCGGAGGAAACCCACGCAGACACAGGGAGAATGTGCAGACTCCACAGACCCTGGCACTGTGAAGCCATGGTGCTAACCACTGTGTTACCGTGCTGCCCTTGTACAGCATGTTAAAATTAATAGATAGCTTTCAACTCCATTTAGGCAGACAGGCAACAATGATACTTGAATATATTCCTGTTGTTTTCAAAAGCCTGTCTCTGTGGCAGCTTTTCATGACCTCTCCCAGTGGCTTTCCAACTCCTCTGCCCCCACCTGTTCAAACAGGATTCTTTTTCTCTGTCTGAGCTCCGCCCAGCCCCTCAAACAATGGTTCTGTCCTGGGGTGTCCAGGCTTGAACTCATCATCACTATCTAAGTTTTGATTGCCCACTCCCATTTACATGAAAGAACAGGGCCATGCAATGAATATGCAATCAACCTCCAATTTACGTACAAAAGGGGCCATCGGACTCTGTAATGGGCTACTGGCTGGTCATTAATTATTCCTGTCTCATTACACAGGACCAGATCCAGGATAGCTTGCTCCCTCATAGGTTCCATTATACGCTGTTCGAGGAAACAATCGCGGATACATTCCATGAATTCCTCCTCAAGGCTGCTCTGACCGACCTGGTTTGACCAATCGACATGTAGATTAAAATCCCCCATGATAATTGCCTTACCATTTTTACATGCATCAGTTATTTCTTGTTTATTGCCCAACCCATCGTGATGTTATTATTTGGTGGCCTGTAGACTACGCCTTTGCACCAGCCTTTATGCAGCATCTTATCAAATGTCTTTTGGAAATCTAAATACACTACATGTATAGGTTCCCCTCTCCTTGTTACATTCTCAAAGAATTCGAGAAAATGTGTTAAACATGATTTACCTTTCACAAAACCACGTTGACTAGGTTTGATTATATTCAGCTTTCCTAAATGATTAGCTATTTCCTCTTTTATTATTGACTTCATCATCTTGCCAATAAGTGATCTGAAAACAATTGGTCTATAGTTCCCTGCCTTCTGCTTTTCTCCCTATTTGAACAAGAGAGTCACATTGTTTTCCAATCTTTCGGTGGCTGACTGGACTTTAGGGAGCTAACAAAAATTTTGACCAATGGGTCCACTATCTCTGCCATTAAAACCGTAGCGTGCAGTTCATTGAGTCTTGGTGACTTGTCCGCCTTTAGCCCCCTGAGTTTCTCTAATATGCTATCCCTTGTGATTGGGATTTTTGTAAGTTCTACCATGTTATTTAAAGTTTCAAACGTTTCTTATGTAAAACATTGTTTGAACTCAATGTTCCTACTCGGACTTTCTGTTACAAATTTTAAATTCAGCCACCAACTCAAAGGAAGTGCTCATGCTTTATGTTCGTTCTGATATCCCTGCCTCTTATCTTAACTCCTTCAAATCTTCCTGTTTCAATGCCATTTGGCTAAAAGAATCTCTCTAATGCCTCCTTAATTAATTTTGCCAGCTGTTTCTCTTCACAGTCTCTAGAATTTTTCTAGCCTTTGTGGTACAAAATTGAATCTTATCATTTCTTCAAGGGTGAAATCACCATCCTCAGCAATGTCAATGTTCATCATGAGAAATTGTTTCACTTATTTTCTACCACTCAGGTTGGCATGAATGCCAATTCCTTTGCCACTTTGAATAAACTCAAATAAGCACTTCAAACCAGAAGCACGTTAGTTCGCTTTAGAGTAGCACCAGTGTAAATCATGTAATGTGGGACTGATTACAACCATGTTTGTCCATTTTTCAACTATGTAATGTGGGTCAGGGACAGTTACGAATAGGCTGGACCAGATTCTCTTCACTAATGGGTATTAGTGGGCGAGTTGTGTTTTTAAGGCAGTTATCAACTTACCAGAGGATAAGCAACCAGCTGCTATGCTGAGGCCCATTTTGCTCCCATTTTCCTGGATTCAGCCCAATATGCCCAGTTTGGAATTCAAATGGCCGTTAGGCCCCATCCATTTCCGTTTGCAAAGAGTCTGATACCGTTTACAGGCAGGGATCTCAACACTCCTTTTTCCACCTTCAGCAATTTGACAGGGGGCGTGCATGATGCAAAATGAGCATGCTTCACTCACCACATTGGATTCTTAAGTGTCCATTTCGCACCTCAAAATGTTTTAAACCATCAAATTTTGCTTGTATGGTTTTATCTACAGGCATTAACAGAACTAAGCAATAACGTATTTGAACTTGTCATCTACCCAAACCTTGGGCGGGATTCTCCATTGGCTGACGCTGAAATTACGAAACACGATTGGGCGGAGAATAGGTTCCGACACTAAAATCGTGGCGGGCACCAATTTGACGCCAAATCGCTATTCTCCGACATCTTGACCACTGTGTCAATGTGGTCCGGAACGCACGTTACAGTAGACACCGTTTTCATATAATTTGCGGGCCTGACTCGGTATTCTCCAGGGCCCCTGCGATGCTCCGCCTCCAGTGGGCTGAGTTCCCAACAGTGTGGTTCGCTTGTTCTTTTTAAAATCGTGAAACCGGCACGATGGCCTCTGAGAGAGAGGGGGTATGGAAAGTGTCTAACATCGGCATAATTGGCTGACAGCTGTGCCGCTGGCCAGGGGGCTTCTGCCAGGGCTGGGGGGAGTAATGGGCGACGGCCAGGCGGTTTGCTGTGTGGTCGGGGTGGACGGACATGGAACACCATTACCTAGCCGGAAAGTCAGCCATGCAGCTGCGCACGCCGTTGACGGCCCACTGTGAACGTAGGGCCACGGGTCATATAGGTCTCCCCCCAGGCCACTGCCCTAGGTGCCCTCTGGCCCCAGCCGACCCATTCAGCCATGATTGAATGGTGGAGTGGACTCGATGGGCCGAATGGCCTTACTTCCGCTCTTATGGTCTTATGGTCAGCTGTATGGGTGTGCTCCAGCACAACCATTGCCATCTTGTTGGCTGGGATAAGTGTGTGTGGGAATTGTAATGTGTATATGCGGCTGCAGCTTGTCAGCCTCCCGAGTGTCAATTACGGACCGGTGAATCCCGTCCCGTTTTTCATTGGAATCGATTGTGTTCTACGTGGCACCGGTGCTAGCCCCTTCATAGCTGCTGAATCGATCCAGGTGCGGCATCAGTTTTGCTATTGTAAAAGCCCATGAATCCTGTCAATCCTTAGTCTCAGAAACGGACACTTCTGCCCCTTGTTATTATTCCTCCCAGCATGTATTTCTTCACACTTATTCACACAATATTATACCTGCTACATGCTTGTACATTCCACTGACATGTCTAAATCTCTCGGATGTGTATTCTCTTCTTATCTCGGGAACAAATCTGACGACACCGTTGTGACCAGACTGGGTTAACTTTGGACTGGTTTCCAGAGAGAAGGATGGGGTCAGTCATAAGGGAATAGATTTTGCAGCTTGGATTGAAAATATTTGGCTTTAATCGTCCCAATAATTCATAGCTATTCAATGTTATCAAATGTGTTTATAAAACATTTTTAAAAATATCTCAGGCAACTGGATGGCTTAAGTGCACATGTGTAAAATTTGGCTTTGTTTGAGTATCGAGCATTGGAATTGTGCAATATGCTGCCTCACAGTGACAGGGACCTGGGTTTGATTCCAACCTTGGGTGACTGTCCTGGGTAGATTGATCTTTCGGAGGGTCGGTGCAGGCTCGATGGGCTGAATGGCTTCCTTCTGCACTGTCAGGAGTCTATGCTTCTATGATCACTCTGTAATGCTGGATTGAGCTGCTCAATAACAAGTACCGTGTTAAACCAGTGTTTGCAGTTAACAGCAGGAAAAGGAAAAAGAACAGTAAACTATTAAGTTCAGTTCACTGCATTTCTTCTGCTTGTTTCCATATGGACAAAGAGGAATTATCATTCTGTGCTGAACACCTGGGCTCTGGAGCATACCCTACCATCTGGTGTTTTTGAGATCTGAGAACAGGGAGAATTCAGTCTTTCTGCTGCTTGCCAGAAAGTCTTCCACGTTCTCCCCCACCCCCTCATCTTTATGTGGGAATATACTGCTAATGCATAACTAAAAGACACAAAATGTTTAAGGTCACTGATGCAAATTTCTGGGTCTATTTGTTTCTTCATTGAAATGCAAATCAAGGTTTAATATTGTGTCCCTCAGCACCACCTGCAGCAGCAACTGAAGCTGTTCTTCCTGTTTGCTAACTGCTACAAATCTCTTCAATTCAGTGGAGGCTGCTTCAATGGCACACAGTAACTTACTTATTTATTTTTCAGCCGCAGAAAAAATATCCTCAACTCATGGGGGAGTTTGCTATTTTTGTATTATTTTCCTTGCAAAAGTTGTTCTCGTCTAAGTTGGAGTGGCAGATTTAGCAAAATGCTTGACAATACACTTGGCAACCTGGCACCCTCCTGATTACCTGTGAGCCCCCCCCCCCCCCCCCCCCTCCGAATTGCTGCTGCTCTAGGCAGGGTGACAGAGCATGGGTTGTGTTCAGGTTTACCTGTTGCTTGGGGAGCGAGTAAGTGTGTTCTGGCATTCTCCTCTATAGATTGGCTGAATTGCAAGATAGAGAGCCCATTAGGTTTGCCTTTGTTCCTTGCACAATGTGGGATATTCAGATTCGGGTCGTAGGTGGGCTGTAATCCGCAGCCCTCACACCTCCTGGAGGGAAACCGGTGTCTTTAGTAGCATAGCAATGGCTCCTGAAAATATTGGCTCCTGAAAATATTGTTTATCCATTGCTAAATCATTGATTTTCAACTGCCAACTATTGCAGTCCCAGCAATTCTGTTACCAATGATTCCGGTTAATGCTTGGGGAATTCACATCGAAACATGACTGTATGTTGCAAATGCTCACAGCCCCTGATGAATAAGATACATAAGGATAAATCTCCAACTAACTATCCATTGTAAAACTAGCTTTGTGGATTGACTGGTTGTTATCGAGAACACTTAATTTTCATTTTCAGTGATTGGAAATTGGCTGGTTCTGTGATGGGTAGTCGTTCGTGTTACATCAGGGCAACGACCTCATCGTGTCCCTGCTTCTTCCTCCTTATTGACAAAAAAAACTCTTCAAACTTAAAAACAAGTTGAAATAAAATTTAACGTGTGAAAAATGTCACCACCAGAGTAACAAACCATTTTCATTCACCAAAGTTACTATCGGCAAGTTCGAATTTCACTTTTGATCAGCCATAATTTCAATTTCAGGCTGCTGATGTTTCACTTTCTTTTGCTCTTATTGAGCTGATGGTGTTTCTGATGAAGATTGGAACATCTGTCACCATAGGGAACAAATCCTGAGCACAGACCGGCTCAAGAATGGGTAGTGATTGTTGATGAACTAATAGCCCAGAGGCTTGTTCTAGCCAGAGCACTTGACTTCCAATCCTAGCCATGGTAACTTGAGCATTAGAGTTTGTTTTTTAAAAAAAAAAGCTAAATGCATCTGGAATTAAAAAGCTGGCATTAGTAAGTCACCTTGAAGATACTGGATTGTTGGGAAAACCCAGCAGTGTTGCTAACTTTTGGTTGGTTCACTTGGCTCTGTTTTATAACCTTTGCTCTCGAGTCGCCAGGTATCTTTATGATACCGCCACGAGGTTCAAGTTCGAGTAATGACCAATAACTCAATACACCGATTAGTAAGATTTAAATCAAAGCACATTTATTATACACAGTAATCACTACTCATGCACAAATTCTACGTCTAAGCTATTTCTATAACTAAAAGGCCTGTACTTAACTTCGGACTGGCCCACCAGGTCAAGGGAACAAATGGCCTTTTGTTCGGGTTCTGAGTCTGCGGGATTCGAAGTTGGTACGGATTGATAGCTAGGAGCACCTATCTCGTAGCGAGCGTTCACTTAAGACTTACGATCTCTCGGCGGCCGTTGGACCGGTTACGGTCAATGTTGGTTCACGTTGCTGGGTGACCCGGTCAAGAAGAACGATTTGAACTTGGGTGCTTAACTTTATAGTCCCCAGGGGCTTCCCTCCTTTCGGGGCGGACCCTGTACCTGGTTCTAGGTGATTGGACTTCGTTCCAATCGCTTGGTTCGATTTCTCCAATACTGGAGCGGTTCCCTGATCGATGGGCGGTCTTGAGGTGTCCGTTAACCTCTTTTGTGTTGGCTTCTGCTGGCGTGGGGAGTCTGGCTTAGCTTAGTTTGTCCCAAATGTTGCGATTGTTCCCGGGGATTGCTTATTAGTATGTAGATGGCTGCTACATTATTATGCAGATGGCTGCTTGTATCGATGCTGACTGGGCTTTTGCAGAGTTTAATACACAGTAAACTTGCACCTGCTGGTTTCTGCCTGTGTTGGCTGAATTTCCCTTCAGCCTTTGCCGTTCGCCATTTTAAATCAGGACTTGGCCAACTCAGGTGGCTACAGCAGGTTCACTCATGTCCTTTAGGGAAGGAAAGTGTAATTCTTACCTGGGCTGATTTATGTGTGACTCCAATCCCTCACCAACACAGTTGACTCTTCTGAGCCCTCTGTCTGTGCCCTCTGAAATGGCCTAGCAAGGTATTATAGTTTATCAAAATAATACAAAAAAATAATCAGAATAAAACAATAAGAACATTAAGATAACACAGTAGCTAGCATGGTAGCACAGTGGTTAGCACTGCTGCTTCACAGCGCCAGAGACCCAGGTTCGATTCCCGACTTGGGTCACTGTCTGTGCGGAGTCTGCACGTTCTCCCTTGTCTGCGTGTGTTTCCTCCGGGTGCTCGGGAGTTTCCTCCCACTAGTCCCGAAAGACATGCTGTTAGGTAATTTGGACATTCTGAATTCTCCCTCAGTGTGCCCGAACAGGTGCCGGAATGTGACGACTAGGGGATTTTCACAGTAACTTCATTGCAGTGTTAATGTAAACCTACTTGTGACAATAAAGATCATTAAAGATTATTAATTAATTATTGAAAGATGAACTACTCAGTATCAAATTCGACCAATGATTAATCTAAATGCTGGCCTTGCCAGCGCTGGTCATATTACATGACAGAATGGAAAAACACCTATAGTACAACATTCAAATTCATCATACTCATTCGCTTTTGGGACATTTGAATGTGATGAGTTCAATATTTATTGGTTCTGTAAAAGACGTTCACCACATCTAGGAGCAGCAAATAAGTATCACAGGGAAAGTTTCCTTATGTTACTTTGGTGTATAAAATTATTGCTATATAAAATAATTTTTCTCCCTTCCCCCACTGCCCACATGCACTGTACATTGGACACCAGATTCTGCTCCATAAATTGCTGAGGTCTGGGGCCTGATCCCTTTTGAGTGAATGTTGTGCAGTGCATACATAGCCTGTAAGTGCCAGTTGCTACAGACTTGGTGATGTCACCATTTTGTCAAGGCCTTCCGGACAGGCAATTTGGCTCGCCATCTGAGGCAAGTCAACAATTAACTGAAGTGTTTAAACCCACAAAAATAACCAGGAGCTCTGTTGCATGGGGCTGCCGTCCTGCTCAAATTGAACTGCCCAGCCCCTGATCTATCTTTCTCAGTCCTCAGACACCAAAGGAGCATGGGTACAGCAAACATGCCAGTCAGGTGTATTTAGATAATACCATTTCAGCCAAGAGAATACCTTTGGGCCTTCTGGTCCACCTGTCCACAGGATTACCTTTGTGTCAATTTCTATTAAAGTTGAATCTCATTTGTTGACAAGAGCCTGCCTGGTTCCTTCTTGAAACCCATTAGAGTTACTTGAGTTCACCATCCATGTTAATCGTCTGTGCCACATATTGATCACCCTGTTAGTGGGAAAAAAACCTTCAGCTGCATTTTCCATTCTCTCCCATTGTTCTAAATTTGTAAATCTGACCCTTTTTTAAAAGTGGAATATAAACTTATTTTGAAGACGCAATTGCCATCATATCTGCAATTTCCATCCGCCCCAACCAAATCCAAAAGAGCATTTGTGTTTCAATGTGAAAAGAAATGAGAGCAGAATGGTTCATTTTCAATCTTTTTCATTATATGTGAATATACTGGATGTGTTCAATTGCAAAACAGCTGGAGCTGAACAGAATGATATGTACCATGCTGTGCCTAGTGTGAAATTGAGCTTGGAAATCTCAGTTACTCTGTAGAAAACATTTAATGCCAAAAAACAAGATGAACCTGTCTTTGGAAAACAGATAACTCCATTGCTGAGTAATGCTACAGCTCAATGTCAAAGTGAACAACTAAAATTCTATTTGATCTGCTTTTAGAAAGAGGTCAAAAAGCAGATGCACATGGGTGTCTGTTACTTCCTATACTTGAGGTAATATCAATGAAACACAAACCAAAACGGGAAGTGAAGCCAAGTCTGAAACAAAATTTAAAAAACGAGCTTCAGCATTTGATTGTTCTGAGTTACATTTTCCTCTGTTAATGTTAAAGAGGCAAGCAGTTCTCCACGCGTTATGATGACATTTCACCTTTGGCTAAAGATATCGAGAAAATATAAAGCTGGTCAAGTTTCCTTTTTGAAAATACTTCCGTCCATAACTTTCCGATCTCCTCCGATTCTGAATTTGCTGACTTACCCTGCGGTGTGCTTTATGGCCACTCACCACCTTATGGAGCCTCATGTGAATACTCATTCCTCCCATGTGAACCTGAACAGTGAGCATTGG
Source organism: Scyliorhinus torazame (assembly GCF_047496885.1). Classification (NCBI taxonomy): domain Eukaryota; kingdom Metazoa; phylum Chordata; class Chondrichthyes; order Carcharhiniformes; family Scyliorhinidae; genus Scyliorhinus; species Scyliorhinus torazame. Next base: position 292,833,273 of record NC_092709.1, on the reverse strand, counting down.
CAAGTTCTTTAGCCTGCATAGTAAATCAGTCCTGATTCGATCTAAGCGAGGGCCAGCTGTGACTCAGCTGGTATCAGTCTTGCCCCTGAGTGAGAAGGATATAAGTCCCACACCAGGACTTTAGCATAAAATCAAGACCAATAGCTCCATTGCATTACGTAAGGAGCGTTGCACTGTCAAAGTGCTCTCTTTCAGATAAGACTTTAATCCAAGGCTCCGTCTATGACCTCAGCTTGAGCTAGAAGATCCCACTTGATGCGATTATCTGGTACACCATTTCTATTAGTGGCCGCTTCCTATATGCACATTAGCTACCACATTTCCTATATTACAACCGTGACTACACCTCATAAGTACTTCATAGAACATACAGTGCAGAAGGAGGCCATTCAGCTCATCGAGTCTGCACCGACCCACATTAAGTCCTCACTTCCACCCTATCCCCGCAACCCAATAACCCCTCCTAACCTTGTTGGACACTAAGGACAATTTAGCATGGCCAGTCCACCTAACCTGCACGGCTTTGGACTGTGGGAGGAAACCGGAGCACCCGGAGGAAACCCACGCACACACGGGGAAATGTGTAGAATCCTCACAGACAGTGACCCAGCGGGGAATCGAACCTGGGTCCCTGGCGCTGTGAATCCACAGTGCTATCCACTTGTGCTATCGTGCTGCCCATTTCACTGCCTGTAAAGTGCGATGTGCTGTCCTGTGATCGTGTAAGGTGTTGTGTATGCATAAGTTTTTCTTTCTGTATTGTGTCTACAAATGTAAGCCTCCCTCCATTGATCACTGAATGGGATTCAGGAGTGGGGATTAGACAGATAAATTATTACTTCCTTCCAAATTCTTGGTAATAGAGAATGGGCTGGATGGTGGAGTAAGGCCAGGATGAGATCAGCCATGATCGAATGGCAGAGCAGACTTGATGGGTCAAATGGCCTAATTCTGCTCCTATATCTTATGAAGTTACGAACTTATGACACTGAGATCAACATTCGGATCCCATTGCAGAGACTTCCTTGTTCAAACTTGGCAGTGTGGATGAGCAGAGAGATGTCGGTGTCCATGTACATAGATCCCTGAAAGTTGCCACTCAGGTTGAGAGGGTTGTTAAGAAGGCGTACGGTGTGTTAGCTTTTATTGGTAGAGGGATTGAGTTTCGGAGCCATGAGGTCATGTTGCAGCTGTACAAAACTCTGGTGCGGCCGCATTTGGAGTATTGCGTGCAATTCTGGTCGCCGCATTATAGGAAGGATGTGGAAGCATTGGAAAGGGTGCAGAGGAGATTTACCAGAATGTTGCCTGGTATGGAGGGAAGATCTTATGAGGAAAGGCTGAGGGACTTGAGGCTGTTTTCGTTAGAGAGAAGAAGGTTAAGAGGTGACTTAATTGAGGCATACAAGATGATCAGAGGATTGGATAGGGTGGACAGTGAGAGCCATTTTCCTCGGATGGTGATGCCTTGCACGAGGGGACATACCTTTAAATTGAGGGGAGATAGATATAAGACAGATGTCAGAGGTAGGTTCTTTAGTCAGAGAGTAGTAAGGGCGTGGAATTCCCTGCCTGCAACAGTAGTGGACTCGCCAACACTAAGGGCATTCAAATGGTCATTGGATAGCCATATGGACGATAAGGGAATAGTGTAGGTGGGCTTTCGAGTGGTTTCAAAGGTCGGCGCAACATCGAGGCCGAAGGGCCTGTACTGCGCTGTAATGTTCTATGTTCTATGAATCTGGGAATACCCTACTCAATATGGTTCCACATCATACTCTGCAAGAATGGGCAGAATTGTGGCAAGTGGATTTCAATGTAAGCAAGTGTGAGGTTTCCATTTTGGACCAAAAAAGGAAAGAGCAGAGTACTTTCTAGATGGTATGAAGATGAATTCAGTGGAAGCCCAAAGAGACCAGGCGGTTCAGGTGCATAGATCTTTAAAATGCCACAAACAATTGCAGAAAGTATTCAAGAAGGCGAATAGAATGCTGGCCTTAATATTGCGAGGATTGGAGTATAAAGACACAGAGTAGAGCTGCACGGGGGCGCAGTGGTTAGCACTGCTGCCTCATGGTGCCAAGGACCTGGGTTCGATCCCAGCCCTGGCTCACTGTCCTTGTGGAGTTGGCACATTCTCCCCGTGTTTGCGTGGGTCTCAGCCCTACAACCCAAAGATGTGCAGGATAGGTCGATTGGCCATGCTAAATTGCCCCTTAATTGGAAAAAAAAAAGAATTGGGTACTCTGAATTTATAATATAAAAAAAATAAGGACGCACAAGTTATACTGCAGCTTTACAAAATCTGGTTAGACCCCACTTGGAGTGCAATGAGCAGATCTGGGCACTACACCATAGGAAGGATATTTTGGCCTTGGACGGAGTGCAACGTAGGTTTACAAGAATGATACCTGCACTTCAGAGATCAGTGACGAAGAGAGATTGTGGTGATGTGCATCAATGTAAATGCATGTAGGCTAGCTAGACACTAGAGGGAGCACCAGAAATATCACACACACACGCTCAACCAACAGATCAGTTAGATAGGACACGACCAATGGACATTCACGATACACACAGAGGTGACACCACCACAGGAGGGCATTACACCAACCCATATATAAAGGACACCACACACATGATCTGCCTCTTTCCAGTGGAGACAGTCAGTGAGTAGAGACACAGGGTTGATTCAATATTACACCCACCACGTGGATTGCAGCAACTGGTTAGTCAGTCTGGGTAGCTATAGTAGAATTAGCAGTAGTGTCGAACCCGAGTAATAGAAGTGTAAATAGTTTAATAAACGTGTTGAAGTTATCTCCACGTCTGAACCTTCCTTTTTTTTTTAGAAAATACAGCACAGAACAGGCCCTTCGGCCCACAATGTTGTGCCGAACCTTTGTCCTAGATTAATCATAGATTATCATTGAATTTACAGTGCAGAAGGAGGCCATTCGGCCCTTTGAGTCTGCACCGGCTCTTGGAAAGAGCACCCTCCTTTGTCAAGTGCACCACAAGGAAGTCGCTTATGTTACACCTAGAACCTAACAAATCAGAGATTATACAAATTAGGCCTATATTCTCTAGAATTTAGAAGGTTGAAATGAAATAAAAATAGCTTATTGTCACAAGTCGGCTTCAAATGAAGTTACTGTGAAAAGCCTCTAGTCGCCCCATTCCGGCGCCTATTCGGGGAGGCTGGTACGGGAATTGAACCATGCTGCTGGCCTGCCTTGGTCTGTTTTAAAAGTCAGCTATTTAGCCCAGTGTGCTAAACCAGCCCGAGATGGGATGATCCCCAGTTATGTGATGATCTGATCAAAGTCTTCAAAATATTAACAGGAAAAGACAGGGCAAATAAAGATAAACTGTTTCCACTGGTTTGAGATTGTAGAACCAGCCTGCATAGCCCAAAAACTATGGCCAGACCATTCGGGAGAGATGTTAGGAAGCACTTCTACACACAAAGTTGGTGAAGGGTTGGAACTCACTTCCACAAATGGCAATTGATGCTAGATCAGTTGTTAATCTGAGGTAGATACATTTTTATTAAGCCAAGATATTAAGGGATATGGGTCATAGGCAGGTATGATCTCACTGAATGGAGGAGCAGGCTCGAGGGGCTGAATGGCCTACTCCTGTTCCTACCTCTGGTTCATTGTTTTTAAGAGGAAGAGTTACAATGAAATTCTGATATAGTGCTCCATTGTGAGAAACGTTGGGCTAAAAACCGTTCACCACCTGCAAACACTGAGGCAGGCACCATGCAAATTTGGTGCTGCCTCCTCATTTACCTAATTATAGCAATGACGTGAGCAGGGCCTGTGCTGCTGATAGCCTGAGCACTCAGCAAGGAGCCAAAGAAGTGTGTGCGATAGATATGTGATAGAATATGCTGCAACCAGCCTCCAACTCTTAAAGACAGTCTGTTTCTTTTAAAGTGATGCAAATTACCTGCATGACAACAGCTGCCTGTAGGAGCTGCATAAATGAAGCGCCAGAGAAAAGAAAGGACGTCTGGGTCCATGGATGCAGCCCTGAAGACATCAGTCATGGAGGTTGACAATAGGAGAGAGGTTACATTTCCACAGAGGCCAGCAGGCTCTCAAAGACCACCTTTTTGAAGATAATGGAAGCAGATGACCAGGGTCATTGAGGCAAAGAGTTTGGTTCTGAGGACCTTGCAACAGTGCCAGTATAAGTTTAATGACCTTACACGGATAATCAGGATCAGTAAATGCATCTTCAAAGGACCTCACACCCACCGCCTCATCAACCTCTCACTGCTCAATGCACCACACCCTCATGATTCATTCAGCAGCAACCCCTGAGACTCGGGCACATGCCTAATATCAATAATGCCATACCAGCTCCCATTGGTTCCACATACCTCCACCTATTCAGCTATGGCAGGTACATCACCCAGTGCAACTCATCACTGCATTCTGCTCTCTCTTGTCAGGCAAGGTAACCGATAACTTTCAGGAGCAGAGCAGAACAGAACCAGTGGGGGACAAAGACACCTGTATCTCCTGAGCCCTACAAAATAGATGCTTCTCCACATCTTGTGTCTGTCTGGCTACAATTGATTTTGTGGCATCCAGCATTGCTGAGAATATTGAAGACCATAAGACATAGGAGTGGAAGTAAGGCCATTCGGCCCATCGAGTCCACTCCACCATTCAATCATGGCTGATTTCAACTCCATTTACCCGCTCTCTCTCCATAGCCCTTAATTCCTCGAGAAATCAAGAATTTATCAACTTCTGTCTTAAAGACACTCAACGTCCCGGCCTCCACCGCCCTCTGTGGCAATGAATTCCACAGACCCACCACTCTCTGGCTGAAGAAATTTCTCCTCATCTCTGTTCTAAAGTGACTCCCTTTTATTCTGAGGCTGTGCCCCCAGGTCCTAGTCTCCCCTGTTAATGGAAACAACTTCCCTACGTCCACCCTATCTAAGCCATTCATTATCTTGTAAATTTCTATTAGATCTCCCCTCAACCTCCTAAACTCCAATGAATATAATCCCAGGATCCTCAGGCGTTCATCGTATGTTAGGCCTACCATTCCTGGGATCATCCGTGTGAATCTCTGCTGGACACGCTCCAGTGCCAGTATGTCCTTCCTGAGGTGTGGGGCCCAAAATTGCTCACAGTATTCGAAATGGGGCCTAACTAATGCTTTATAAAGCTTCAGAAGTACATCCCTGCTTTTATATTCCAAGCCTCTTGAGATGAATGACAACATTGCATTTGCTTTCTTAATTACGGACTCAACCTGCAAGTTTACCTTTAGAGAATCCTGGACTAGGACTCCCAAGTCCCTTTGCACTTCAGCATTATGAATTTTGTCACCGTTTAGAAAATAGTCCACGCCTCTAAAGTCACTTTTCCAAAGTGCAAGACCTCGCACTTGCCCACGTTGAATTTCATCAGCCATTTCTTGGACCACTCTCCTAAACGGTCTAAATCTTTCTGAAGCCTCCCCACCTCCTCCATACTACCTGCCCCTCCACCTATATTTGTATCATCGGCAAACTTAGCCAGAATGCCCCCAGTCCCGTCATCTAGGTCGTTAATATATAAAGAGAACAGCTGTGGCCCCAACACTGAACCCTGCGGGACACCACTCATCACCGGTTGCCATTCCAAAAAAGAACCTTTTATCCCAACTCTCTGCCTTCTGCCTGACAGCCAATCGTCAATCCATGTTAGTACCTTTCCTCGAATACCATGGGCCCTTATTTTACTCAGCAGTCTCCCGTGAGGCACCTTATCAAAGGCCTTTTGGAAGTCAAGATAGATAACATCCATTGGCTCTCCTTGGTCTAACCTATTTGTTATCTCTTCAAAGAACTCTAACAGGTTTGTCAGGCACAACCGCCCCTTACTAAAGACGATAGAATGTTCCTGCTTTATGCCCCTTCCCAAATCCCACCTCACTCATCCTGCTCGCTGGCATGATGAACAAGGTGCTGAGGATGTGACCATGGTCCGCTTGATTTCCACACCATCCCCTCTTCCTTCAACTCAATCTTCCCTTTTCCAACTGTTGTTCTTTTAGACACGCAAGAGCAGCCATCTGGTGAACCGCAGCACACCCGAGAGAAAGAAAGAGAGTATCCTGATGAACAGGCACTGCCGCTTGACATAAAAATCACAGTCACCAGCTAAGGTGATACTGCAAGTACCTTTGAGGCTTCTGTAAAGTCGGAATCTGCGCATCGCGAGTCACCTGGCCAGGCACAAACGACGAGTCATGCAGACTTAAAACATTAACTCTGTTCTAAAATCCACAGATTCTACTTGACCTGCAGAATCTTTCCAGAATTTTCTGTTTTTATTTCAGGAGTAAGTGTTTGTTCGTGTTCCGGCTCGCTAGAGGGCAATTAAATAGATCAGTTCTGCTATAGGGATTCAGGTGAGGTCTTTGATGAGGGACCCACAGAGAATGCTGATGAGAACGCACACTGAGATGCTGGGTGCATTGGCCAGTTTGTCAGTCAGCCTTCTGTCACTGTGGAGGAGTATGGAGGAATCTATTTCTAACTTGACAGAGGGCACTTTGCAGAGTTTGCCCTCTCTGCAGCCTCAGCTCCCTCTCCTTGTCGTGTTGTAAGTGTGACCCAGAGGCACTGCAACTACAGCTCTCATACCTGTTGCAACCTTATGTGGAGAGGTCACCTACTCCTCTTCGGAAGCAACAACACGTCTATCCAAATCCAGGGACTCATCACAGAATCTCCAAAAACACTCTACGCCCAGAAACCTTTGCAATCATCTTACCTGCAAAATGGGCACCTGGGCTCTTTAAAAAAAATGCTTAGTTGTGGGTCGTTCTTTCAGAAGAACGCATGTTCTTTGGTGAGTGACAAGTAAATATGTTGAATGGACCTGCATGGCCCATGTTTGAAAAGCGTGCATCAAATCAGCCAATAGGGCTGAGTGACATCATAGTCTGGCCAGTTGGAAGTTTACATGGAGTACAGGGTATGTCTGCGCAGGTGCCCTGCCCAACAGGAGACACCATGTGAGCAGAAGTGTAATAATCCACAGGAGGCAGGGGTTCCGTCACCACACCAGCATTTATTTGCAATAACTTATATACACCAGCAGCTCCAAACAGTGCTGCTAGCATTCCAGTCAACTTAAGACTGCCTCACAAAGCCTACACAGGTGCTTATTTGGGCCCCCTCAATGAGCTATCATTGAGGGAGCTCATACTCCAATTGGCCAACCAATAATGCCAATTGGAGGTCATTATAAGAGGCCTTTCTAATCCCACTTGGGGAGCCCCAGCTTGCATAGCGCCAGTTGTAGCAGCTCGACAAGAGTCCCAATTAATGCCCATTGTCTTTTAGATGAGACATTAAATCAAGGCCTCATCTGTTTGTTCAGATAAACAAGCCCTTGGCACAAGCTCTTGATGAGCAGCAGACATCACCCTGATATTCTGGCCAGCATTTAACCCTCAACTCACACCAACAAAAACAAATTAGCTGGTCATTTATACCATTGCTGTCTGTTAAGCTTTGTTGTGCCAAACTGGCTGCTGCATTGACCTACAGCACAGCTATTCAGTCGCTGTGGCACACTTGTGTAAAAAGTGCTATTTAAATTCATGTATTTATTTATCCTCAGCACTGCTTTTCAATCAAATCAAACTGTTGCATTGAATTATACTTATCCTTTATTTTCTCTTATTTTTCCTGTTGACTTGATTTTATTATTGAAACACCGGGATAGATTTTGATTTGACTTTCAGCTGTATTTTCAGCTTGTCAGTTTAGTTGATTTGAGGAGTATCATTGGCACGATGTGACTTCCAACATGGAGGGACATATACTTGCCACAAAGATGTTTCTTGTGATCTTACAAGCTCAGAGATTTTTTATTAGTTTTAGTCAGCACCTCTGACCTCCAGCAAGTAGTCTGCATTGAATAAAGCTGGAGTAAATTGGCAGTAAAGCTGTAGTGAACCATTGCTGGTGAGGTAGAAATTCAAACTATAATTTCAAATTTTCATTGGATTTTGTGCCAAGCCAAGGGGGTCTCCAGCAGTGCTGTCACCATGCAGGATAACCAACCAATTATATTGAAGTATTCTTACAGACAGCAAACCAGAATGTAAAAAACACCATGGGCATGATTCAGCGACCACGTTGCGCCTGGCGCGAATCTGGGCGCAACGAGTGAATCATGCAAGAGCCCCAAATCGGGCCCCCTGCCGCTGCGCTCAGAAAATGCCGGCTATTAAATGGGACTCTGTTTCATTCCGGGGCCTCGGCGAGGAACACCCCGCCGAGGCTGCACTCAGTCTCATTTCCTGCACTCAGGAGCTCTGTTCACCGGTGCAGGAAGACAAATGGCGCCCGCATCTCTCGATCTCCCAATCTCCCTGGACCCCCCCATACCCCAACTTACTTGTTTGAGGAGGGGGGTTTGAGCCCCCACGCACGCCACCTCTTTAGGGCAGGGGCCAATCCCCGGCACAGGCAAAATGCCACCTTGGAAGTGCCAAGCTGGCACCCAGGTGGCAATGCCAGGGTTCTCGGGTGGCATCATCAGTGCCAGGGTGCCACCCTGCCCAGAGGCCGACCACCCAGTGGCTCTGATCATCCCCTGTCCCCCACCAAGTGGACTACAGGGGCCGGCACGGAAGAAAGGAGGCACCCAACCAGAGAGGCCGGCCCGCCGATTGGTGGGCCCCGATCGTGGGCCAGGCCACATCGGAGGTCCCCTCCCCCCTCCCCCCCACCCCCTCAAGCCGCCCCGGACCCTTCCACGCCGATGTCCCGCCAGCTGAGAGCAGGTGCGAACGGCGCGACTCGGGTTTTTTACGACGGCCGTTAGGCCCATCCCGGGCCGGGAATCGGCGGGGGGGGGGGGGTCTGCGTAGAGCGGTCCCCAACTGGCACCGCGCCAACCATGCCGGCGGTAATGGCACCGATTCTCTGTGGAGAATCACGTCCCGGCGTCGGGGCGGCGTGGCGCGATTCGCGCCAGTCGCGGGGATTCTCCGGCCCGGCGTCGGGCTGAGAGAATCCCACCCACAAGTGATCACATGTCAGACGTCCAGCTTGATTTTCACTGCCCAATTCCACCCACTTTGAACAAGTGAACTTGATTCCTATCTTTATTTTCTCCCTTCTAACCAATTTAAAATCTAGTTTGCTCTTCTTCCCCAATTCCATAACCTTAAACTTCTCTTGTAATAACCCATGTAATCCTTCTCATTATAGGAGGAGTTGTGAATGGAGCTGAATACTGTAGAATCATTAGTGAATAGCTCTCGTGCTGTCATTATGATGGCAGGAAAGATCATTGAAACAGCAGATGCTTGGCCTAAAAATGAACTCTGGCAACAATGTTATGGGGTTTCGATGATTGACCTCCAAATATTATGATCATCTTTTTTTTGTCAGGTATGATTCCAGCCACTGGAAGCCCCTGAATCTAAAAAATCTAATTTTTGCTAAGGTTCCTTGATGCCGTGGAATGAATGTTGCCTCTGTGTTGAAGACAGTCAGTCTCACCTGCCCTTTGGCATTCAGCTCTCATGTCTATGCCTGGATCGAAAGCGTTGACAGGGCCTGCCACTGGATTGATGCGGCAGAACTTGGGCTGATCATGTGTAACTTGATTGATTCCTTCTATCGCTTTTCTAAGGAGGAAATTGACAGGCCTGTAATTGACTGATCTAGGATTGGGGATTTGCCAGTTCTATGATACTTTAACCAGGATGTTGTCACAGTCCATAGCTGATAGCTTTCAATCATCTAGTGCACCCTGCCGCTTTTTAAGCTACTTGAAGTCAATTGAATTGGCTGAACACTGACACCTATTATGCTGTGGATTTTGGAAGGAGGGGTAATTAGATTATCCAGTTAGCCTTTTTGGCTGAAGGTACAGTACTTGCAAACAGTTCAACCCTGCTTCTTGCATTCAAATGCTGGGCTGCACCATAGTTGAGGATGAGGATATTGAAGGCGTTTCTACTGGTTGTTGCCTGAATACCTACCATCATTGATGAATGAAGCCTTGCTCTGATCCCTAGATTGTGTCACCACTTAACTTGGTTTGTAGCGAACTCCTTTGGCTGTAAGCATACAGAAAGCTGTGCTCGATACACATGAGCACTCAATCATTACCACATTCTAAAGGTATGCCAACTGCTGTGTCTGGCACTCTCTTGTACAATATGATTTTCCACTGAATCAGGATTGTTTTAGCAGTTTGATTGCAATAGAGGAGTGAAGAATATGTTGCAGGCTTTGCTGGTCCAACATTCTGCTTGTGCCGAATGGCCAATGGTCCTGCCAATGGTGACTCCCCTGCCACTGGTTCCCTGGCAGTGGAAGGTACGAACAACAGGAAACCCTGTTGACTACGGTGGGACCAAAAGATCCCCCGCCAATCAATGATAAACTGTCTCAGTCGCTACAAAACATGCTGCAGAGGGGGATGGGTGAAAAGCAATGTGGTGGTTACACAACCAGTTAGCATGGTCAGATTTGCCGGTGTTTGTTGGTGAGGCTAAGATTAAGTCAGTTAACTTGATATAAGATCAGACTAGCAGCCATTAGGACTCAACCAGCTACTACTACCACTGTTGAACAAACTTCGCTGGTGTATTTGTGAGTCCTTCATCTATTTTACATTCTTTATCCTTGCTTCCCTCAGCAGTTCAACATAGTGGAGTCAGGAAATGGCAGTTTGTTAACCACAGAGGTTTTCTTTCTTTTTTCATTGGATGTGGGCATCCTTAATTACCCTCAAACTGAATGGCTGACTCGGCCATTTTGGAGGACATTTAAGAGCCAAGCATATTGTTGTGGAACTGGAGTCACATGTAGGCCAGACCAGGTGAAGATTTCCTTCTTCAAAAGAGCATTAGTGAAGCAGATGGATTTTTCTGACAATGGTTTCATGGTCATCATTAGACTTTGAATTCCAGATTTTTATTGAATTCCAATTTAATCATTTACAGTGGTGGAATTCGAACTTGAGTCCCTAGAGCAATGAACTGCCATAATTCCCTGGATTACCAGCCCAGTGACAATACCGCTGCGCCACCACCTCCCCCTCTTTTACCCTTGCTTGACTTGACTCCATGAGATCCGGAGTCAATATTGAGCACTCAATCACCTGAAGGCACACCATTGACCGGGCTACGTCAAAAGTATGATTCAAGATCAGCAAAATAACACTCTGATATTTATCCAAATGACAGTTTCAAAACATGCTGATAAATGGGTAAATGTGCTGCCTGAGATCTGATACGCTGACTCATAATCGCATTTCACAGAAGCAGGAATAATATCATACAATCAATTAAAATGTTCAGTCAGCTACAGGTGCCACTAATTGTTAATCAATGGACTGTATAATTACTGTAACTCCAACTTGCAAACCATTGATCATGCAGAAGGGACCTTTCATACCTTCAGATGTGGAGGGGATAACTCGAGATTCTTTCCAAACCTGAGAGACAGCTGCCAACTGCTTGAGTCTCTCAAAACAAAATTAGAACAGTTTCTGATGCATCCACGAAATTAAAAAAAAAGTTGATAAATCAGAGTTGACTTACATGTTTTCCAATCATATTTTGAATTTTAATTGGTTTATTTGCATGTTAACAGGCAGCTTGGTGCAGATGGTGACTGAGTCCACACATGCCTGCAGCTGGCATGGTCCAAATGTTCCACTGAACTAATGTGCCAGTCATTAAGTCGTGATAGGATTCGTATACTGCCAGGAGGCACCTGTCACTATCAATATCAAGTTCATGATTGGTCTTTACTGGGGTTAATCAATTGGAATTCGTATAGCTGTGTGTAGAATCTTTGACAGGGGCTGAATCGGTTTGTTTCCCGAGATTCACTTCTTTCATCTTAAAAGAGCCAATCTTGCCACCAAAAGGAACAAGTTTACCAAAAGAACCGATTCATTTATGTAGGTTTTAATTGCAGAGTATATGCTGTTGCTTTGAGTAGTTTTCATCCACATGCCACCCCCCCCCCCCCCCCCCAGCCCCCTCCCCCATCCCGCAAGCCCCAACTCACTATGAGGGATCGCAGCGTGGCAGTTCGATTGAGCCCATAGTTTCCCCCGAGGGGACACGTGTTGGATGGAGTCAGACCTGTTAGCCCCATAAGCAGAGTGTCAGTGGCTGAGACGGTGTACGGTTTCCTAAGTGGGCTGAATAGAAGGCCTGTGTCGGTTCTCTGAAACTGTCCCAGTTGTGATAGATTTTAAGCACTCTATCCCTTAACCCTCATACACCACCCTCCACCCCCATGGCATCTTATACGTTCCTTGAGAACCAATGTCAACGTAATGCCTAATCATGCCTCTCAGCCTCTACCCATGCCCCCTCATGCAGTGCATGCCAACTTATTTAGGGTGGCACATTGGTCAGCATTGCTGCCTCACAACGCCAGGGACCCAGCTGACTGTGTAGAGTCTGCACTTTCTCCCTGTGTCTGAGTGGGTTTCCTCCGGGTGCTTCGGTTTCCTCCCACAGTCCAAAGATGTGCAGGCAAGGTGGATTGGCTATCCTAAATTGCCCCTTAGTGTCCAAAAGAAATGCGCAGGTTAGGGCGGGAACAGGGCGGGGGAGTGGGCCTAGGTAGGTTGCTCTTTCAGAGGGTCGGTGCAGTCTCGATCGGCCGAATGGCCTCCTTCTGCATTGTAGGAATTCTATGGTTCTTATTCCCCTTCCATGCCCATTCACCCAGTGTGCACTGTGTGCATAACTTCTGAGCCATATATAAAAATGGCAAGAATGGAATTGCTGAGAGAAAATAAAACTCCCATTCAGAAATATTCTTTTGAAAACAAAACTGCTGTGGGTCTGGAATGATATGTAAGCAAGACAAGCAATGCATGGCAAATTTCCTTCCCTAAATGACATTGTGAACTTGATGTTTTTTGTTAATGACAGTCAGTGATAATTTATGCCTACCATTATTGAGGCTAGCTTTCAATTCCAGATTTCTGGAAAATTAATTAAATTTAAATTCCATTAGCATTCATGGTTACAAGGTAAGCCTTGTCTCCAGAGCATTAGCCTGGGCTGAATCTCTGGATTACTGGCCCAGCAACATTACCACTACACCCCACTCTCCTTTTAAGACATTGATGATGTGGAGAAGCCGGCATTGGACTGGGTTGGGCACAATAAGAAGTCTTACAACACCAGGTTAAAGTCCAAAAGGTTTGTTTCGAATCACTAGCTTTCGGAGCGCAGCTCCTTCATCAGGTCAGTCCCTTGGACTTTAACCTGGTGTTGTAAGACATTGACAAAAATGATCACAGGACAACAAATTATTTTAACTACTTTAAGATGTTAACCAAGTGAAGACAACAATTAACTTCACTTATCAAAATCAAACTTGTTGCTGATTTAATGCTTTTAATTGTTCTGGGCTCAAAACCAAGCCTCATTATGCATGGGGGAGGGGCTAAAGAGAGTTGTTGTTAAGGCACAAGTTGGCACAGATGGTGTAAAGGGCTGTGGGATAGGCAGGGCATAGGCTGGCATTGAGTTTGAATTGATGGAGCATGGGTAAAACCTTTTGAAGTCACCTTTCAAAAGGTTCGCAAATCCAGATCACAGAATCACAGATAATACAGTGCAGAAGAGGCCCTTCGGCCCATTGAGTCTGCACCGATGCCTAAAAACACCTGACCTGCCTACCTAATCCCATTTGCCAGCACTTGGCCCATAGCCTTGAATGTTATGACGTGCCAAGTGATCATCCAAATACCTTTTACAGGCTGTGAGGGAACCCGCCTCGGCCACCCTCCCAGACAGTGCATTCCAGACCTTCACCACCCTCCAGGTAAAAACGCTTTTCCTCAAATCCCCCCTAAACATCCTGCTTCTCACTTTGAACTTGTGTCCCCTCATAACTGACCCTTCAACTAAGAGAACAGCTGTTCCCTATCTCCCCTAACCATGCCCCTCATAATCTTGTACACTTCGATCAGGTCACCCTTCAGTCTTCTCTGCTCCAGCAAAAACAACCCACCCTAACCAACCTCTCCATAACTTAAATGCTCCATCCCAGGCAACATCCAGGTGAAACGCCTCTGCACCCCCTCCAGTGTAATCACACCCTTCCTATAATGTGGCAACCAGAATTGCACACAGCATTCCAGCTGTGACCCCACCAAAGTTCTATACAACGCCAACGTGACCTCTCTGCTTTTGTAATCTATGCCTTGATTGATAAAGGCAAGTGTCCCATATGCCTATTTCACAACCCTATTAACCTGACCTTCTGCCTTCAGGGATCTATGGACAAACACGCTAAGGTCCCTTCCCAGTGTCATGTCATTCATTGAATATTTCCTTGTCAAATTACTCTTTCCAAAGTGTATCACCTCACACTTTTCAGGGTTAGATTCTATCTGCCACCTTTTTGCTCATTTGATCATCCCATCTCTATCTTCCTGTAACCCAAGACACTCAACCTCACTGTTAACCATCGACCAACGTTTGCATCATCCGCAAACTTACTTATCCTAACCCCCACATATTCACCTATGTTGCTTATATAAATGACAAACAATAGGCGACCCAGCACAGATCCCTGTGGTACTCCACTGGATACTGGCTTCCAGTCACTAAAACAGCCGCCTGCCATCACCCTCGGTCTCCTATAGCTAAGCCAATTTTGAATCCATCTTATCAAGTTCTCCTGGACCCCATTTGCCTTCTTGATAAGTCTCCCATGTGGGACCTTGTCAAAGGCTTTGCTGAAATCCATGTAAACTACATCAACTGCACGACCCTCATCTACACACCTGATCACCTGCTCAAAAAAATTCAATCAAATTTTTTAGGCATGACCTTCCTCTGAAAAAAACCATACTGACTATTCCTGATCAAACCTTGCCTATCCAGGTGCAGATAAATTCTCCCCTTCAGAATTTTCTCCAATAGTTTTCCTACCACTGACATGAGACCCATTGGCCTGTAGTTCCCTGGCTTATCTCTACAACCTTTCTTAAATAGTGGGACCACCTTAACTGTTCTCCACTCCTCTGGCAACTCCCCCCATGGCCAGAGAAGAATTAAAAATTTTAGTCAGCACCCCTACAATCTCCTCCCTCACCTCCCACAGCATCCTGGGACACAATTCATTTGGACCTGGAGATTTATCCACTTTTAAGTCTGCCACAACCTTCAATACCTTCTCATTGCCTATGACAATTTGCTCAAGAACCTGACAATCTCTCTCCCTGAGTTCAATATCTACCTTGTCATTACCTTGGGTGAAGACAGATGTCGTATTCGTTCAACACCCTACCAATGTCCTCTGGCTCCACCGACAACTTTACCCCTTGGTCCCTAATGGGCCCTATTCTTTCCCTGGTTATCATCTTCCCATTGATATACTTATAGGATATCTTGGGGTTTTCCCTACTTTTACCAGCCAGAGCTTTCTTATATCCCCTCTTCCCTCGCCTAATTGCTTTCTTAAGCTCCATTCTTCCCTCTTCTGTGCTCCACTAATGGCTCAGTTGATTTGCTCCCCTTGTACTTGTTAAAAGCCTCTCTTTTCCTTCTCCTCATATCCTGAATATTTCTGGTCATCCATGGTTCTCTGGGCTTGTTATACCTTCCTATTACCAATGTGGAAACATGTTGGGTCTGTACTCTCCCCATTTCCTTTTTGAATGCCTCCCACTGCCCTTCTGTAGATTTCCCCACAAGTAACTCTTTCCAGTCTACCTTGGCCAGATCCTGCCTTATTTGACTAGACTCTGCTCTCCCCAATCCAAAACCCTTTTTTTGCAACTTGTATATTTCTTTGTTCATCCGGGTTATTCTAACACACACTAACAGATTAGAAATCAGCTTCTTCCCCGCTGTTACCAGACTCCTGAATGACTCTCTTATGGACTGAACTGATCGCTCCATGCATCTTCTCTACTGAGTAGCACTACACCCCGTATGGTTCACCTTACGTCTATGTATTTTAAAACAGAGATGAGGAGGATTTTTTTCAGCCAGAGGGTGGTGAATCTGTGGAACTCTTTGCCGCAGAAGGCTGTGGAGGCCAAATCAATGAGTGTCTTTAAGACAGAGATAGATAGGTTCTTGATTAATAAGGTGATCAGGGTTATGGGGAGAAGGCAGGAGAATGGGGATGAGAAAAATATCAGCCATGATTGCATAGTGGAGCAGACTCGATGGGCCGAGTCGCCTAATTCTGCTCCTATGTCTTATGGTCTTATTTATACTGTGCATTTATCGTATGTCCTATGTTTTTCATATATGGAAAGATTTGCCTGGACTGTACACAGAACAATACTTTTCACTGTACCACGGTATATGGGACAATAAATCTAAATCTAATTGTATCATGTTGTGGTTGCTATCACCAAAATCCTCCCCCACCAACTCACCATCCACCTGTTTGGCTTTTTTCACCTAAATTAGGTCCAGCAGTATATGTCCCTTGTTGGACCCTCTACATATTGAGCTAAAGAGTTCTCCTGTATACATTTTGAGAACTCCACTCCATCTAAGCCTGTAACACGATGTCTATCCCAATTAATGTTGGGAAAGTTGAAATCGCCCTATTATTTTTACACACCTCCGCGAATTGCGTGCATATTTGCTCCACTATTTCTTTTTTTTTAATTTAAAGTACCCAATTCATTTTTTCCAATTAAGGGGAAATTTAGCGTGTTCAATCCACCTACCTTGCACATCTTTGGGTTGTGGGGGCGAAAACCACGCAAACACGAGGAGAATGTGCAAACTCCACAAGGACAGTGACTCAGAGCCGGGATCGAACCTGGCACCTCGGTGCCGTGAGACTGCAGTGCTACCACTGCACCACCATGCTGCCCTGCTCCCCAATTTCCCACTGACTATCTGGGGGTCTATAATAAACACCTAGCAATGTGCTTGTCCCTTTTTTATTCCGAAACTGTACCCACAAAGCTTCATTTGATGCCCCCTCATTTCTCTTTACTGTAGTAACTGACACCTTATCTGACAATTAAATGAAATGAAATGAAAATCATTTATTGTCACAAGTAGCTTCAAATGAAGTTACTGTGAAAAACCCCTAGTCGCCACATTCCGGCACCTGTTCGGGGAGGCTGGTACGGGAATTGAACCATGCTGCTGGCCTGCCTTGGTCTGCGTTCAAAGCCAGCGATTTAGCCCTGTGCTAAACCCGCCCCTCAGTGCCCCTCAGCCTAACAATGCAATGCCTCCCCATCTTTTACTCCCTCCTCTGTCTCACCTGAAGATTCTACATCCCCGAATGTTGAGCTGCCAATCCTGCCCCTCCCTCAACCATGCCTCCATGATGACTATATATCTCAATTCCAATTGTCATTCCTCATCTGTAACTCATCTGTTTTACCTGTAATACCCCTGGCATTAAAGGAGAGGCCATCCAGCCTTGTTTTACTCCCTTGAAACTTGCTACCGCTGTATTCCCTCTGACTTAATTGTTTTTCTGTGTTATGCTCTGTCCTTATTCTGCTAACAGTCTGCACCCCTCCCCCTGCTGAATTAGTTTAAACTCCTCCCAACAGCACTAGCAAACCCGCCAGTAAGGATGGTCGTCCTGCTTTGGTTCAGATGTAGACCGTCCCGCTTATACAACTACCACCTTCCCCAGAAACAGTCCCAATGGTCCAGGAATCTAAAACACCCCTTCCTGCACCAACTCCCAAGCCACGCATTCATCTGCGCTATTCTCCTATTTCTGTACTCGCTAGCACGTGGCATTGGGAGTAATCCGAAGATTACAACCGGAGAGGTCCTGCTCTTTAGTCTACTGCCTAACTCCCTGAATTCTTGATGCAAGATTTTATCCCTCTTTCTACCTATGCTATTGGTAACAACAAGTACCATGACCTCTGCCTTATCACCCTTCCCCTTCAGAATGCCCTGCAGCTGGACCCTGGCACCAGGGAGGTAACGCGCCATCCTGGGAGTCACATTGATGGCCACAGTAGCACCCATATGTTCCCCTGACTATAGAATTTCCTATTACTATTGTTCTTCCTCTCTTTCCCCTCTCCTGTACAGACAGGCTGTCTGTGGTGCAACATTGTCTGCACTCCCTGGAGGAAACAGCCTCATCAGTCTCCAAAATGGAAGACCACAGGGGACTCCTGGATTACCTGCCGGTTATTCTTGAACAGTTTAGTGGAGACCCGTTCCCTTCCTTTCTCAAGTC
Organism: Scyliorhinus torazame; assembly: GCF_047496885.1. Classification (NCBI taxonomy): domain Eukaryota; kingdom Metazoa; phylum Chordata; class Chondrichthyes; order Carcharhiniformes; family Scyliorhinidae; genus Scyliorhinus; species Scyliorhinus torazame. The sequence goes on along the minus strand of NC_092709.1, from coordinate 292,815,047 downwards.
CCTTCAGCTGCGGTGTGACCATCTCTCTAAACGTGCTATCAATGATGTGCGGATGCTCCACAGTGTCCCCAGCCGCTGTTCCAGCTCTGAAACTCAAGTTCACCTGCTCACATGCTGGTCCTGGGGACTGGAAATGTTCCCGGATTCCCACATGGAGCACAAGAAGCAAACCATTGCTTTGAGCTCTCCTGACATGACTAAACAATTTAATTAAAAACTTTAGAAGACTATTATATTTTAAAAATATATCAACCAAGCCCCTACCCTTGCTAAAATAATGACTTACAATTCAATCTAGTTTGAAAAATACCCACCAGGACTTACTTTTTAATTAATTTGTTTATGGGACGTGGGCATCGCTGGTTAGGCCAGCATTTATTGCCCATCCCTATTTGCCATTCAGAAGGTGTTAGTGAGTTGCCGACATGAACCGCTGCAGTCCCTGAGGTGTAAGTGCACCCACTGTGCTGTTAGGGAGGGAGTTCCAGTATTTTGCCCCAGCGACAGTGAAGGATTGGTGATATATTTCCAAGTCGAGATGGTGAGTGACTTGGAGGGTAACCGGCAGCGGTGGGGTTCCCAGGTATCTGCTGTTCTTGTCCTTCTAGATGAGGACATCTCTAAATGCCCTCCCAGAGGTCATTTAAGAGTCAACCACATTGCTGTGGGTCTGGAGCCACATATAGACCAGGCCAGGTAAGGATGACAGATTTCCTTCCCTAAAGGACAGTAGTGAGCCAGATGGGGTTTTACACCAAACAATAATGGTTTCATGGTCATCATTTGACTTTTAATTCCAGATTTTATTTTATTGCAGGGCAATTGGAGATACCTACTCCCACAATAAAGGGAGTAAGTCGGGTGTATGGGGCCTAAGCTGGCTAACCACACTGTTATCCTACACTGGCAAAAACTGGGGGCTCTGGGAATGGTGGTGGGAATCCCTCAATCAGTTCCCACCCGCCATTCTGACTCCATGAATATCAGGACCTTAGAATTGGTTGTATGCAAGCGAGTCGTCTTTTAGGGTTTGCTTTGGCGTTAGGATGAATTCATTTAAAGATAGTTTTATTTGGTGGAAAATGAGTGTTTACTTCATGGTGGCAAACTGAACCGCGTCACTTCATTATTCCTTTTTTAATTTGTTCTCAACATCACAGTTACTCTGGCAAAGGTGCAATTATTGCCTTTTCCCAATGTTTTGTTTATTCATTCATGGCATGTGAGTGTCATTGCCCATTCCTAATTGCCCTTGAGAAGGTGGTGATGAGCTGCCTTTTTGAAGCACAGCAGTCCATTTGGCGTAGATACACCCATAGTGCTGTCAGGGAGGGAGTTCCAGGAATTTGACCCAGTGACAGTGAAGGAACTATGATATATTTCCAAGCTAGGATAGTGAGTGGCTTGGAGGAGGGACTTCCAGGCAATGGTGTTCCCGTGTATCTGCTGCCCTTGTCCTTCTCAAGAGGTGGTGGCGTAGCGGCATTGTCACTGGACTGGTAATACAGAGAATCAGTAATGCTCTGGGGACCCATGTTCGAAACCCACCGTAGTGGAATCAAATTCAGTAAAAATCCGGGATTAAAAGTTTAATGATGATCATAAAGCCCTTGTTGATTGTCATAAAAACTAATTTGGTTCACAAATGCCCTTTAGGGAAGGAAACCTTCCATTCTTACCTTCTCTGTCGTATGTGTGATTCCAGATCCATGGCAATGTGGTTGACTATTAATTCTCCTCTGAAATGGTCTACTGAGTTCAAGGGCAATTAGGGGTGGGCAATAAATGCTGACCCAGCCACCGATGTCCACATCCCAGGAATGAATGGAAAATAAAATTGCCTTGAGAAAGGTGTGGTGGGCCTTCCCTTTGAACTTTGGTGAAGTTTTTCAATGTTATTGGGTGGGAAGACCAGGAATCTGACCCAGCAACAATGAAGGAACAGCCGTATATGTTTAAATCCATGAGGTTGTACGACTTAGAGGACAATTTAAAGATGATTGCTGTTCCCACTGCTCTTATCTCTTCTGATGATCAAGGTGGTGGGCCTAGAAGGAGCTGCCAAAGTAACCTTGAAGAGTTTATTTTTAATCCTTTCACAAGATGTGGGCACGGCTGGCTAGACCAGCATTTGTTATCCATTCCTAATTCCGTTTGAGAAGGAGCTGTGCATCCTGTAGATTGTTACACACTGTAGTTTTGGTGCACACGTTTTTCCGAGGTAATAATAGATTACTCAGAAAATAAATTATACGACTGTGACCATGTCACAGTCAAAATCCTAAATGTTGCAATGTTGAGGGTAAAAATGTATATAAAGTTGTACAGAGACTCTAGTAATGCAGTGGTGTGACCAAATGTTATCTCACTCCCCTCTTAATAATTTCCAATTTGGTTCGACCTGATTAGAAATATTTCATCCTGGCACTATCTTCATAATGCAAAGAACATGACTAATTTATAAATAAAGTATTGATTGGAAGCCTTTTTTTTAAGCATGGATAGCTCTTAGCCAACTAACAAGCACCAACATTTTATTAATTCTGACAAGCGATGAGTCTCTTGAGGAAGCAATCCTATTACTTTCCAGGGTGTTTCGAGTCAAAATCTTCAAACGTTTCAATCAACGGACATGTAGTTGTCATGTATTACAGTGGGAACAAAAAGAATGGTATGGCCTGTCAAATTCGAGTGGATGAGAAGGGAAAAATACACAAGAACTTCAACAAAAATCTGGAACAATTTTAGAAATGTATTCCAAGAAGGCTTGATATATGACAGCTTTATACTCTTTGAGTCAAATTTCAAAGGAATGTATAGTCATTTAGTCAATAATTTGGTCTCTTGCAATGTTAAAATTCTCTTTCCTTATCTGTCTTTGTGAAGGTGGCCCTGATCAGAGAACAGAATTGATACCTTTCAATACCAACACTTGTTTTCCTGTGTCGGCTTCCCATATCGCAAGGTCAGGTGCAGCACAATTTGACATAAAGTTCCCTCTAATCTGCTACACTTTGAAAGGAGCACCCATACTATTTCATTGTGACATTTGTCATTTAGGGATATGACCTAGCTATCCTGTTCCAATTTACTGCAAATTGGTGGCAAATTTGAGGCAGTGGTGGATGGAACAGACTTCCGATTTCCCAAACACCTATCGCACAGAACCTTGATGCGCTATCGGTGGAGACGTCAGTGATATGAGTGTATTTCATCCAGCTTTTTATAGGCCAGTGTACAGCAACATCCTGTCTGCAGCCTTTTTAACCATCTAATTGTAAAATACCTAGAATGGAGATTATCATCCCTTCCTATTTACAGAAACTCTGAATCAATTTGCTCGTTTCTCCATTGAGTCAACAACAAAATCACACAATTTTAACCTTTAATGGCTATTCATAAACCCATTAATGTATTTACAGTAAAGGGAGGCTTAATTAGTCATCCATCATGCATCAAAAAATTATCCTAACATTAGTGTCTAAGGTGATAAATAGTGAATTGATTTACATTTTGTGCTAAGGAACATTTCTGCAAATTAGAAAATCAAATTACCCATTTTCCAATTTATTGTGCTTCTCTAAGAAAATGAATTGCAGTATTTTTCTAGTGTGCCTCATCTTCTAGGTACACTTACAGCTGTAAAAATGTTTTGTTACCAATTTCAACTGTCGACAATATTTTTCAGCAATGTGAAACAGGACTGGATACATTAATCAAAACAGAGTTTTTCAAAACAAAATCATCTGGCCCCTTTCTCTTGCCACCCCTCCTTGCTCGCAGATGCAAGGCTAACTGCAGCCTCAACTGAATTGACATTGGCTAATAAGCAGGTGATATTTATGAACTAACCTTTTGAAAATCCACATATATTTGGTGAGAGATTAACTGGACGAAGGGAATGCCTCTCGGAACTAAACAAACACTGGTGAAGGGCAGCAGAGAGGAATGCCTCCAGGGCACCATGACAACAGTAAGCAATTTTAAAAGAATTTAACCATTGGATTTAGCAATGTCGCTAATGATTTCTGGGTGCTAAAAGAATGACTGAGGTATGAATTTTGGATGCTATTTTTTTGTGCATGATTTCTGCCTATAAGTGCACATTGCTGCTAACTTAAAAACTAGCAACTTTCCTTGAGGATGGAAGTAGGGAATTTTCTCCTGTTTTAAAATTCTAGTTTGGTCACTCTGGGTCTACATCGCAATTCTTAAGCACTGGCTCCTGTCCCCTCCTACTGATCTGCCATCTCCTCAGTCCCTCTGTATCCTATCTTATTCATGACAGGTTCTGCACAACAGGATTGGTCAATTGTTTCAGTGGGCTGCTACATCTGTTGTAATATGCCTTTATGGATAGCAACACACCAGTACTCGAAGGGAAATATATCGTACGATCCAATCTTAGTTTCACTTTTGTTTTGAGCAGAGCGCATACACATTTCCTAATGTGTCCAAACTGTACAACTATGGAAGACTGTTCTCATGTGTCGAGTCTTAATATATGAACCCACAATGTATTTCCTCAATCCCTTATGAGCCATTGGTGCCTCCTGTCCCGTACATCAATTAAGCTCAAGGTATCATATCATTATAACAACGTGGCATGGTGATCAGGGGTCGTCCGTCAGGCATCAGATTAAGTACAGGCACGACAGGCTTAGATCCTACTACATGGCATGAGAAGACCATCAACGTTTTGATCAGACCGCAACAAAGTTATGGGGCGGGATTCTCCGTAATCGGCGCGATGTCGGCCGACCGGCGCCAAAAACGGCGCGAATCAGTCCCGCATCGCGCCGCCCCAAAGGTGCAGAATTCTCCACATCTTGAGGGGCCGAGCCCTTATCTTGAGGGGCTAGGCCCGCGCCGGACTGATTTCCGCTCCGCAGCTGGCGGGAAAGGCCTTTGGTGCCCCGCCAGCTGGCGCGAAACTGACTTTGCCGGGTGGCGCATGCGCGGGAGTGTCAGCGGCCGCTCATGGCATCCCCGCGCATGCGCAGTGGAGGGGGTTTCTCCCGCCTCCGCCATGGTGGAGACCATGGCGAAGGCGGAAGGAAAAGAGTGCCCCCACGGCACAGGCCCGCCCGCGGATCGGTGGGCCCCGATCGTGGGCCAGGCCACCGTGGGGGCACCCCCCCGGGGCCAGATCGCCCCGCGCCCCCCCCCAGAACAACGGAGCCCGCCCGCGCCGCCTTGTCCCGCCGTCCCAAAGGTGGTTCAATCCACGCCAGCTGGCGTGGGTTGACAGCGGCGGACCGGAGAATCGCCGGGGGATTCTCGCCGACCGGCGCGGCGCGATTCCCGCCCCCCGCCGAATCACCGGTGGCGGAGAATTCGCGACACGGCGGGGGCGGGATTGACGCTGGCCCCCGGCGATTCTCCGACCCGGTGGGAGGTCGGAGAATCTCGCCCATGGTATTGGAGTGTGTTGAAAACAAAGAAAAGCTTTGAAGACACAGTGTCTAGCTAGTGCTCTAATAAAGAGCATTGATAGGCATGGATCCTTTGTGATGAGATTGCAGCACGCGGCCTGTCAGTTCCATAAGTGAGACAGCGGTCGGAATTCTCCGCTCCGATCCGAGTTCGCCCCGCAACCGCTGCCAGCAGAAACGGAGAATTTGGCAGTCAGGCAAAACTCCATTCGCTGCAGCAGGACCAGAGAATCCCGCCGGTGTATTAAAGGACCAGCATTGGGTTAGTTCAGTCAGGAAAACCGAGTGACCTGGGTGTGGGCTGGATCCATAGGGAGTTAAGGAGAGTCAAGGAAAAAAAAGGTCACAAAATCAGGACAAATTGCGATTTGTAACAAATGGTTTTCGGAGTTGCTGAGCCGTAAATTGAATAAGAAACAAAGACACCAGAACTGATCTTCATGGGTGGAACTTCAGAAAAGTAAGCAAAAGCAGCCATGGTAACATTCATCCCAGATACGAGTGATGGAGGAAGATCAAAGGGATATTGTCACAATAGCCACAAAATTCCCCAGTTTGAATTGGGATGCAGCTGATCTACTATCCAAAGTTCAAAGTGTTTGAACAGCATACAGAGCCAAGGTCTCATGATTCAGTTGTGCCTGAACCACACAAGCACGCCATAAAAATTCATCTAGCAATTGGGAATGAAGATTTACGCAGGCTGAACATATCAGGATTAACAGGAGAAGAGCTAAAGGATCCCTAAAAGATATGGGGCTGGATTCTCCGCACCCCGACAACGTAATTGACTACCATCAATTACCAAGAGACGAGAATGGTGGAATAATTGAGGCTTTATTGAACAAGATGTTGTGCCTCCTGTAGCTGGAACCAGAATGGCTGCAGCGCAGGAGAGCACACGCATTTATACGCCGCCTACTGGGCGGAGCCAGCAGGCAGGGATTTACCATCGTATCTCTAATATACGTGCAGTGCCGTATTACATATAATATACCACTAGTGGTGTTTGCCACATTCATCCCCTGTTAAAGAAAGAGTCCGGCAGGGGGGACGGAAACATTACAAATGAAGTCTGCCGGGGGCTTTGACCCTCCGCCGCGATCGCCTCAGTCCTGGTGGTGATGTGAGTGCCGACCTGGTCACCTGCGACTCCGGGAGCGTGTTGTCCTCGTCTTCGTCACCCCTGAGTGGACCCTGTGGGAGGACGGATGCTGCTGGGCTGGGGGCTGCGGTGAGGTTCGCTGGAGGAAGGGTGAGTGGCGCAGGGGTGAATGAGCGGTGTCAGGTCGTGGGTCGTGGGTGGGGACCCAGTGGGTGCCAGCTCCCGGAGAGAGACAGTGTCTTGGCGCCCGTCGGGGTGTGCCACGGAAGCATACTGCGGGTTTGCATATAGGAGGTGGACTATCTCGACCAGGGGATCCGGTTATGACTCTGCACATGCTTCGGAGGAGGACGGGCCCTGGAACTGTCAGCCATGTTGGGAGCAAGACCCTGGAGGTGAACTTCCTGGGGAAGGCAAACACACGTTCATGCTGAGTCTCATTAGTGGTGGTGCAGAGGAGCGGCCGGATGCAGTGGAGCGCGTCGGGGAGGACTTCCTGCCAGCGGGAGACTGGGAGATTTTTAGACCGCAGGGCCAGCAGGACGGCCTTCCAGACCGTCCTGTTCTCCCTCTCCACATGTCCGTTTCCCCGGGGGTTGTAGCTGGTCGTCCTGCTTGAGGCAATGCCCTTGCTGAGCAGGAACTGATGCAGCTCATCACTCATTAACGACGATACCCGATCGCTGTGGATGTAGGTGGGGAAGCCGAACAGAGTGAAGATGCTGTGCAGGGCTTTAATTACCGTGGCAGAAGTCATGTCGGGGCATGGGATGGCGAAAGGGAACCGGGAGTACTTATCAATAACGTTGAGGAAGTACACGTTGCGGTCGGTGGAGGGGAGGGGCCCTTTGAGGTCCATGCTGAGGCGTTCAAAGGGGCGGGAAGCCTTCACCAGGTGCGCTCTATCTGGCCAGTGTAAGTGCGGCTTGCACTCTGCTCAGACTTGGCAGTCTCTGGTGACGGTCCAGACCTCCTCAATGGAGTAGGGCAGGTGCGGGCCTTGACAAAATGGAAGAACCGGGTGACCCCCGGGTGGCAGAGGTCAAAATGGAGAGTCTGGAGTCGGTCTACCTGTGCGCTGGCACATGTACTGCCGGATAGGGCATCTGGGGGTTCATTGAGCTTCCCCGGGCAATACAAGATCTGTAGTTATAGGTGGAGAGCTCGATCCTCCACCTCAAGATTTTTGATCTTGCCCCACTGTGCATTATTAAACATGAAGGCAACCGACCATTGGCCAGTGAGGAGAGCGAATCTCCTGCCAGCCAGGTAATGCCTCCAAGGCTGCACAGCTTCCACAATGGCTTGGGCCTCCTTCTCGACAGAGGAGTACTGAATTTCGGAGGCATAGAGGGTGCAGGAAAAGAAAGTCACGGGCCTGCCTGACTGGTTGAGGGTGGCGGTCAGAGCCAAGTCCGATGCATCGCTCTCCACTTGGAAGGGGAGGGACTTGTCGACCGCGTGCATCGTGGCCTTGGCGATGGCCGCCTTTAAGTGGTTGAAGGCCTGGTGGACTTCAGCTGTCAGGAAAAACTGTGGACGTGATGAGTGGGCGGGCCCTGTCCGCATAATTAGGGACCCACTGAGCGTAATATGAGAAAAACCCCAGGCAACGTTTCAGGGCCTTGGGGCAGTAGGGGAGAGGGAATTCCAGGAGGGGGCGCATGCGGTCGGGGTCGGGCCCTAGGACTTCATTTTCCACAACATAGCCAAGGATGACTAAGCGGTTGGTAAAGAACACGCATTTTTCCTTATTGTAGGTGAGGTTAAGGAGTTTGGCGGTATGGAGGAATTTTTGGAGGTTTGTTTCATGGTCCTGCTGATCATGGCCGCAGATGGTGACGTTATCTAGGTACGGGAAAGTGGCCCGCAGCCCGTACTGGTCAACCATTCGGTCCATCTCTCGCTGAAAGACCGAGACCCCATTGGTGACGCCGAAGGGAACCCTAAGGAAGTGATAGAGATGGCCATCTGCTTCGAACATAGTGTATTGGTGGTCCTCCGGGTGGATGGGGAGCTGGTGGTAGGCGCACTTCAAGTCTACTGTGGAAAAGAATCGATACTGCGCAATCTGATTGACCATGTCAGATATGCGTGGGAGCGGGTACGCATCGAGCTGCGTGTACCGATTGATGGTCTGACTGTAGTCAATAACCATCCTGTGCTTTTCCCCAGTTTTCACTACCACTACATGAGCTCTCCAGGGGCTGTTGCTGGCCTCGATGATCCCCTCCCACAGAAGCCGTTGGACCTCCGACCTGATGAAGGTCCTGTCCTTGGCACTGTACCGTCTGCTCCTAGTGGCAACGGGTTTGCAGTTCGCAAACAGGGAAGATGGATCGACCTTAAGAGTCGTGAGGCCACAGACGGTGAGGAGGGGCAGGGGTCCGCCGAATTTCAAAGTCAGGCTTTGCAGATGGCACTGAAAATCCAGGCTGAGCAACAGGGCAGCGCAGAGGTGGGGGAGGACGTAGAGCCGGAAGTTGCTGAACTCTATGCCCTGGACGGTGAGGGTCGCGATACAGTACCCCCCGGATTTCAACGAATGGGATCCGGTGTCCAGGGAGATTTTCTGGGTGACGGGGTGTACCGGGAGGGAGCAGCGCCTTACCGTAGTGGGGTGGATGAAACTCTCTGTGCCCCCAGAGTCAAAGAGGCAGGTGGTCTCATGCCCGTTGATCTTCACCGTCATCGTAACGATCGCGAGGTTGCGGGGCCGAGTCTGATCCAGGGTGATGCAGGCGGGCTGTGGAAGATGTTGGGAGGTCCCGGGCTGATCAGCGGTGGCGGAGGTAGCAGTAGGCAGCGAATGGCGAGACAAGCAGGGGTCCTGAGGCGCGGTCCAAATTGGCGCCAAAGATGGCTGCGCCCACAGCGCGCACATGGCAGGCGGCATCAAAGATGGCGGCGCCTATGGGCCGCACTGGTTTGCGGTGGGGAAGATGGTGGCGCCCACGGGCCGCACGTGGCTTGCGGAGGGGAAGGTGGCGGCGGCCCTGGGTCGCACGTGGGGAGTGTAGAAATGCCAGCCTGGAAACAGCGGCGACCAACCAGGCCTAGCAAACGGAAACAATGTGCCCTTTCTTCCCACACCCATTGCAGGTCGCGCTCCGTGCCGGGCAGCGCTGCCTGGGGTGTTTGCTTTGTCCACAGAAATAACACTTGGGCCCCCCAGAGTTGGCTGGCTGCCGCACGGCGCAGGCTGGCGGTGAGCTGGAGTCGGCAGCTGGTGGGGCCCACGATACCCACGAGGGTGCCGCGCGGTCAGGGGTGCAGGATTGCAGGTTACGGGAGGCCACTTCTAATGAATTAGCAAGCTGCCTAGTCCCCGCGAGATCGAGCGTACCCCCTTCCAATAGTCGCTGGCGGATGTACGTAGACTTCATGCCCGTGACATTAGCGTCTCTCATTACAAGTTTGGTGTGTTGGACTGCCGAAACTGCCTGGCAGTCACAGTTCCTACCGAGGATCTGTAGGGCCCATAAGAAATCGTCCAGAGTCTCCCCGGGGAGTTGCTGTCTCGTGGCCAGGAGGGCCAATTATGTGTCAACAGACCAAAATAATAAAATAATAAAAGATATGGGAACAAAGGAATTAAAATGGAAGGGCTCTTACATTACGATTGGGTTCTGTTCAGTTCTAAAAAGTTGTTTTTCACACTTGATTCACTGGTTTAATATAATGTCCCTTCAGGAGCGTCATCGCTTCGGAGTAGGTGGGCGCATCCCGGACGAGGGGAAAAATATCAGAGCTCACTCGTGAGTAGAGGACTTGGAGCTTCTGCGAGTCCGAGGGTTCTTTAGTGGCTGCTCTGAGGTAGCCTTCGAAGCAGGCTAGCCAGTGGTCGAAGGTGGACATGGCGTTGGCTGCGTGAGGGCTCAGCTGTGGGCGATCAGGCTCGATGAGGAAATCCATCTTTTAAAATCTTGTACAATAAATTGATGTACCGTCAATTACCACGAGACGAGAATGGTGGAACAATCGAGGCCTTATTGAACAAGATGTTGTGCCTCCTGTAGCTGGAACCAGAATGGGAGCAGCGCAGGAGAGCACACACTTTTATACGCCCTCTGCTGGGCGGAGCCAGCAGGCAGGGATTTACAGTTGTACCTGTAATATACGGGCAGTGAGGTAATACATACAATATACCACTAGCGGTGTTTACCACAGTAATCGCGGCCTGCGCTGGGGCGGAGAATCCAGTTTGATGCCATAATCAGCCCGTCGCTGGTTCGGCGATTCTCCAGGCACCGATAATCACGTAACCGGGGAGTATGTAAGCTGCCGGGGGGGCCATTGCCAGAGGCCCGCTCAGCAATCCTCCAAACCTGACCGGCTGAGTTCCCGACGGCGTGGAACTAACCTGCTATTGCCGGCCGGGATACTCACATGGCGGCTGCGGACTCAGTCCACGGCCGCCCTGGTTGGGCGTGGGCGGATCAGAGACCAGGGAGGGCCTTATCGGTGGCCAGGGAATTAATATGCGGGGTTTGAGGGTCGGGCGCGCGGCTGATCAAGGGGTCTCTTTCTTGGGTCTGGCTCCGCGGCCTGAGTCTGCCATGGAGCACGGCGCGGCCACTGGAGGCCACTGCCGTGCGCCTGCACAGCCTCTGACCCAGATATGCGGAGGCCTGTATCTGCAGCAAAAGCTGCAAGATTCACTCCGGGATCCTGCTAGCCCCCTGCGGGGCTTTGAATACATTTCACTTTTTGAGGAAGTTCCGGAGTGAAACTCCAATGTTTTTGTCGAAGGCGTGGGGACATAGTCTCAATAATGGAGAATCCAGCCCATGGACTGAATAGAAGACGGGTTTAGAGTCAGATAAATTTTCCACATTCATTGACTAAAGTTCATGCCATTTTGACAACAGCCTACACAATCCATAGGTCACTTTGTCATTAGATGTCGAAAAATACGTACATGTGATTTTGCAAATGCAGAGCTAGCAGACAGACTTGTTGAGTTGGTGATCGCATCCACTCCCATGGAAGTGTTCCAGAAAGACCTGCCAGGCAATCCCAAAGCATATAGCGTCAAAGAACTACTCAAGGATGGATGTCAGTACAAAATGATCATCGCAGGTCACTAAAGCTTACAGGTCATAAGTACAAGCCCAGTTATTGACGCACACACGAGAACACCCAAACGTCGCATGAGGTTTGGAAGCTCTGGTCTTCTACATTCACCAAAGAAATGCCCAGCGTTTCATCAATTCTGCAAGGTTCTGGTGAAAGTGATTCCACCAGAGCACATTGAGATCCATTGCCAGAATTTGGTGAGCAAATCTTATTAAAAGACTGAATTAAATTTTTTTAAATAATCAGTGGAATAAATCAGGCAGAGTATACTGATTGTTTAACCAGCACACTCTGAGTTAATACATTCTTGTACTTATTTGGTAAAATTGCCTACAAGGTAATTATGAGTGAAGGTATAGATGAATTCTCAAATACATTTGCTCAGATATTAAAAGCCTATGACAATTATTTAAAACTCCAAGTGTGGAGAGTGCAGCCTTTAAAGACATATAGTGAATATCCCCAGCAAAGCATCAAACGGGTGAGAGGAACCCAGGGCGGCAAAGAAGAGAATGCTCAATAAAAAAGTAAGGTGGTTGCAGACCACGTCAATGCAATGAAGTGCATGAGCTGAAGAGTTTAATGCAGAGCAAAGAATTGGCTCAGAAGCAGCTGAAAGGCTTAAACATAGAACTTTTGAAAATGCAGACACGTTACTTTTGTAGGCCACGAAAGTGTCCACACTCAGTAGATCAAAATAAATAACGTTTTACTGAGAACACACGGCAGCTCCCTGCTAAGTCTCCCTTCAGTCGTGCCAAAACTGGCCGACTTTGTATCGCAGCTGATTGTCCGACAATTAGAGTGCCCTGCCCCCTTAACGGGCGAGCTCATATTCTACAAGGTTAATGGGGAGTCTGTTTGTGCTGCCCTGTAAGTTCTGTTCTGGTTATGACGGTTACCCAAATGGCAAGAGCAGGTGGCAGTGCGAAGTGAGCAGATAGCTGTGAATGAAGGAAATTTATCTGATGTGAACCAAAATCAACAAAAGTTGCAAAGGGAATATGGAACAATTCTGCAGGAAAATGTTCATCTCAGTGCTGAATTAAAAGACTTGAAACACAAGATTCAAGCTGAGTATGTGCCTTGCATTTTCAGTGAATCAAGCTGTTCACGATCTGAACAAACACATTTCTGAGGTGTCACAAATATACATGGATGCTTTGAAAGAAACAGAAAGGTTAAATGTTTAGAAGAATTTTCTCAAAGAAGTTGCTACCCTGAAAGATTCTTTGAAGATCAACATGTGCTCCTGGAAAATACATGAGGTGTTAAAACAGATGTTGAATACAGGTTCACAAAACATTACATTGGAACTACCATTAGTGAAAAAGAAATGTACTGATGTACAGCATGAGTTGGCAAGAGGTCAACATCAAAAGAACAGCTAATCATCTGTCAAGATCAAATTGCAAAAGGGGTACATAACTGCGGTGATATGCCTGAAATCAATATCATAGATGGATGGTGTGCGACCTTCAACCAGTAGGTGGCAGTGCAGACACACCATGCGGTCTCAAGACACTGGTCATGTAACCACTGACTCCAATTTTAATGGGGGCACATCTGGCCATCAGGAGATGGTTGTCGGAGATGGTAGAAAGACATACAGGTGAACAGTCATGCGAGGTGTAGCTCCAGAGGAGTGCAAAGAAACTCCATGATAACATGCTCTTACCACGTGTGATTTAATTAAGATCCTGGTTTGGACAAGTCAAGGTGTTTGGTGGATTCCTTTGCAAGACAATGAAGAACAAACACAACAATAGCCCATCAGCAGCCTGAAGAAATGAAGACTGCCTTGAACAGCAGAATGGAGGAACAGCAGAATAAAGTCCTGAAGGCTCTGTTTGATTACAACAAACTCAAGATGAAGCATTTGAGCATCAGGAAGAAAAGGAAAATATGTTCAAAAACCATCACACACTCCAAGGATCCCTCAGTTTGCAGTTTGTTCCCCTGGAAAATAGTGAAGAGAAGCTAAATGTATTTAATGTCACTCTGAAATAACTGGAGACTCAGTTATATTCCAGGAAGAATATGACAGAACCCAAGGAGAAAGAAAACATGAGTTTACTCCCTGAGTGAACGGACAAACATTTCTCCAGAAGATACAGGATAATCCATTGTATCCGATCAATAAAATGGATTTTCATCAAAGAAAAACATAACTCTATAGAGCAGAATAGAGTGGACTGGGAAAATCAAGTTGGTAGTGGATCCCAAGAAAAGGAATTTGTGGAATGTTTAAGAGATGTTTTTTTGGAGCAGCTTGTGACAGAGCCTGCTAGGGAGCAGGCAATTCTGGATTTGATGATGTGTAATGAGGCAGATGTGAGTAGGGATCTTAAGGTGAAGGAACCCTGAGGGAGCAGTGACCACAATATGATAGAATTTATCTTGCAGTTTTAGAGGGAGAAGATAGAGTCAGATGTAACGGTATTACAATTAAATAAGGGTAACTACAAAGACATGAGGGAGGAGCTGACCAGTGTTGATTGGGAGAGGAGACTAGCAGGGAAGACATTGGAACAGCAATGACAGGAGTTTTTAATAATAATAATCGCTTATTGTCACAAGTAGGCTACAATGAAGTTACTATGAAAAGCCCCTAGTCGCCACATTCCGGCGCCTGTTCCAGGAGGCCGATACGTGAATTGAACCCGCGCTGGTGGTCTTGTTCTGCATTACAAGCCAGCTATTTAGCCCACTGCACTAAACCAGCCCCCGGGTTTTTGAGGGTTATTCGAGAGGCACAACAGAAATTCATCCCAAGGAGGAGGAAACATGTTAAGGGCAGTACAAGGCATCCATGGTTGAACGGGGAAGTCAATAACAGCATAAAATCAAAAGAAAAAAGCATACAAAGTGGCAAGGATTAGTGGGAAGCCAGAGGATTGGGAATCCTTTAAAAGTGAGCAGAGGACAATTAAAAAAGCAATAAGGGGAGAGAAGATGAAATATGAGTGCAGGTTAGCTACTAATATAAAAGAAGATAAGAAGAGTTTCTTTCAATATATAAAAGGTAAGAGAGAGGCAAAAATAGACATTGGACCATGGAAAACGTGGCTGGAGAAGTAATAATAGGAAACAAAGAAATGGCAGATGAACTGAATAGTTACTTTGCATCAGTCTTCATGGTGGAAGACACCGGTGGGATCCCAGAGCTCCGGGAGAATCAGAGGGCAGAGGTGAGTGCAGTGGCCATCACTAAGAAGAAGTATCTGGGGAAACTGAAAGGTCTGAAGGTGGATAAGTCACATGGACCAGATGGACTACACCCCAGGGTCCTAAACGAGATGACTGAGGAGATTCTGGAGGAATTGGTGGTGATCTTTCAGGAATCACTGGAGGCAGGAACGGTCCCAGAAGACTGGAAAGTGGCTAATATAACACCACTGCCAGATATAACATCGCTGCCAGAGGAAGTGGTGGAAGCAGGGACGATAGTGACGTTTAAGGGGCATCTTGACAAATATATGAATAGGATGGGAATCGAGGGATAAAGACCCCGGATGTGTAGAAGATTTTAGTTTAGACGGGCAGCATGGTCGGCACAGGCTTGGAGGGCCGAAGGGCCTGTTCCTGTGCTGTACTTTTCTTTGTTCTTTGTTCACTGTTTAAGAAGGGAGAAGAAGGGAAATTATAGGCCGGTTAGCCTGACTTCGGCCTTTGGTATGATTTGAGAGTCTGTTATTCAAGATGAGATCGCAAAGTACTTGGAAGTGCATGGTAAAATAGGACTGATTCAGCACGGCTTTGCCAAACAGAGGTCATGTCTGACAAATCTGTTCGAGCTCTTTGAGGAGGTAGCGAGGAAGTTAGACAAAGGAGAACCAGTGGACTTGATTTATTTAGATTTCCAGAATCTAAATAAATGCCGCTTAGGAGACTGTTAAATAAGTTAAAAGCCCATGGTGTTAAGGGTAAGATCCTGGCATGGATAGAGGATTGGTGACTGGCAAAAGGCAGAGAGTGGGGATAGAGGGGTCTTTTTCAGGATGGCAGCTGGTGACTAGTGGTGTGACTCAGCGGTCTGTGCTGGGACAACAACTTTTCACAATAGACGTTAATGATCTGGAAGAAGGAACTGAAGGCACTGTTGCTACGTTTGCAGATGAGACAAAGATCTGGGGCGAAATTCTCCCCAAACGGCGCGATGTCCGCCGACTGGCGCCCAAAACGGCGCCAATCAGACGGGCATCGCGCTGCCCCAAAAGTGCGGAATGCTCCGCATCTTTGGGGGCCGAGCCCCAACATTGAGGGGCTAGGCCGACGCCGGAGGGATTTCCGCCCCGCCAGCTGGCGGAAACGGCCTTTGTTGCCCCGCCAGCTGGCGCGGAAATGACATATCGGGGCGGCGCATCCGCGGGAGCGTCAGCGGCCGCTGACAGTTTCCCGCGCATGCGCAGTGGCGGGAGTCTCTTCCGCCTCTGCCATGGTGGAGACCGTGGCGGAGGCGGAAGGGAAAGAGTGCCCCCGCGGCACAGGCCCGCCCGCGGATCGGTGGGCCCCGATCGCGGGCCAGGCCACCGTGGGGGCACCCCCGGGGCCAGATCGCCCCGGGACGCCGGAGCCTGCCCACACCGCCTTGTCCCGCCGGTAAGAAAGGTACTTTAATTTACGCCGGTGGGACAGGCAATTTATCGGCGGGACTTCGGCCCATTCGGGCCGGAGAATCAAGCGGGGGGGGGGCCGCCAACCGTCGCGGCCCGATTCCCGCCCCCCGCCGAACATCCGGTATCTGAGACTTCGGCAACCGGCGGGGGCGGGATTCACGGCAGCCCCCGGCGATTCTCCAACCCGGCGGGGGGTCGGAGAATGACGCCCCCGTTTAGGGACAGGTAATATTGAGGAAGTAAGGGGACCGCAGAACGATTTAGACATGCTAGGAGACTGGGCAATGATGTGGCAAATGAAATACAATGTGCAAAAGTGTGAGGTTATGCACTTTGGAAGGAGGAATTTAGGCATAGACTATTTTCTAAATGGGGAAATGCTCAGGAAATCATAAGCACAAAGGCATTTGGGAGTCCTTGTTCATGATTCTCTTAAGGTTAACGTGCAGGCTCAGTCGGCACTTAAGAAGCCAAATGCAATGTTAGCATTCATGTCAAGAGGGCTAGAATACAAGACCAGGGCTGTACTTCTGAGGCTGTATAAGGCTATGGTCAGACCCCATTTGGAGTATTGTGAGCAGTTTTGGGCCCCGTATCTAAGGAAGCATGTTCTGGCCTTGGAAAGGGCCCAGAGGAGGTTCACCGAATGATCCCTGGAATGAAGAACTTGTCATATGAGGAACAGTTGAGGACTCTGGGTCTGTATTCGTTGGAGTTTAGACGGATGAGGGGGGATCTTATTGAAACTTACAGGATACTGTGAGGTCTGGATAGAGTGGACGTGGAGAGAATGTTTCCACTTGTAGGAGAAACTAGAACCAGAGAACGCCATCTCAGACTAAAGGGACGATCCTTTAAAACAGAGATGAGGAGGAATTTTGTCAGCCAGAGGGTGGTGAATCTGTCGAACATTTTGCCGAGAAGGCTGTGGAGGTCAAATCATGAGTGTCTTTAAGACAGAGATAGATAGGTTCTTGGTTAATTAGGGATCAGGGGTTATGGGGAGAAGGCAGGAGAATGGGGATGAATAACATCAGCCATGATTCTTTGGCGGAGCAGACCCGATGGGCCGAGTGGCCTAATTCTGCTCCTATGTCTCATGGTCTTTTGGTCTTATGGAATAAATGAACCAGATGTTGAAACCCGAGCATTTGAAATGCCAAGTACTGCAATTGCAACTCCGAACCAACAAATTCAACCCAAGGCAACTGAGACTACCACTGCTCCGAATAGGAAGAGAACGAGATGTCGAAGCGTCATAAAGCCTACAAACGATCTGAATTTGTAAAATCAGAGATTTGGGAGGAGAAGGGTTGCATGGAAATATTATATTGTAAATATATTTGGGTGGAGGTGTAGTGTATGGGTGTTCAGGTTTGTAAGGATTAGAGTGAGACTGGGAAAGTAGTACTGTCCACACTATGATGCAGAGAGGCACATGATGATAGACTGTGTGTAAGGAGAGTCTGAAAAAGGTTGGTATGAAGATAGCACCCAGTGAGGGCTATGCCTAGGAGGTATGTATGTTGTGTGTTAACATTAAACGGTTTATGTTCAATTACACAAGCCTCGAGACCCCTTAGTAGACATCAAACAACCTTACAACAATCTCCTCCAGAGTCAGCTTTTGTTAATATTTTCATCGGTTTCCAAGATAAAACATTTTTGATGGGATTATCCGTAATCTCCTACCCTTATCTTCCTCGTTGGACCAGAAATCTCCTGATCTAGAAAGTACTCCTGAACATACTCTTCCCTCTCTCTGCCATTTACATTATTACTATCACAGTCCATTTGGGATGATTTTCACTAATCTATATTCATGCATCTCTGCAATTTCCTTGTAAATTTGTTCTCCATTGTTGCACATGAACTCGGTATCATTCATAGAAGATGGGCCAATTATATGAAAATTAAAGATCATTCAGAAACTAGTTAATGAATGTAATTCCTGCTTTGAATGCAGCCGAGATTTGACTGCATATTGAGCCCAAAACTGCCTAAATTTTCACTCATGCTCATTTGCATATTGTCAGAATGTGAAATCTGCCATGAGTAAATGTAACTGGGCTGTGTTTCAGAACATAAATTTGAAAAATGTTGTTTTCATTAAAACATCCTCCTTAATATTTGAGACTGATAACTTGGTGCATTTTTATTAATACACCTGAAAATAGGCTTATAGCAAAAATAAGAATTTTTAATCAGGGTGCTTCGGCCACCCCCTCGATTTTAACCAGCTGAAATAACTTTGTTTTTAAATGTAGGGATCCATTTTCTGGCCAATATGGTGTAGAGTGGTTTGTTTTTTGCTCAATTAAAAGAAACTCCAGAGCTATTAGTGCCCTGACATCCAAGTGGAGACAAGGAGTATAAGAGGTAGACAGGAAAGTAGGGTTGAGGCCACAATCAGATTAACTGTGGCCTTATGAAATGGTGGAATAGGCGCAAGGGGCCGAATGATCCATTCCTTTATTTATATGTCCATATGGCCAAATGGGTCAGTTTAATTTTAAGAGTACCTCCAAGTCCTACAAATGGGTGCATTTAACATAAACTAAATGATGGCAATTAATCAATCTGGGGTGTGACCAGGTTTTTGGATGGGTCCCCTCCTCTGGTGCGGTTTTTAAAGCAGTGCAGAATGTTGCAGAAACTCATTTTACTTCGAAGTTAACATGCAAATGAAATTCTGCAATCCTTTGTGCTGGTTTGGCCAATTTTGGGCAACTTTCACTGAAAATAAATGTGCGACCGAGCAGAAACCCCAGGCTTGAGTCATTAATAATAATGACCTTTATTAGTGTCACAAGTAGGCTTACATTAACACTGCAATGAAGTTACTGTGAAAATCCCCTAGTCGCCACAGTATGGCACCTGCTCGGGTACACTGAAGGAAAATTCCGAATGCCCAATTCACCTAACAGCATGTTTTTCGGCACTTGTGGGAGGAAACGGGAGCACCCGGAGGAAACCCACGTAGACATGGGGAGAACGTGCAGACTCCGCAAAGACAGTGACCCAAGCCGGGAATCGAACCTGGGACACTGGTGCTGTGAAGCAACTGTGCTACCCACTGTGCTACCATGCCACTCATAGATGGTAAATATTTATGTGATGATTCATTATAGAG
The DNA here is from genome assembly GCF_047496885.1 of Scyliorhinus torazame. Classification (NCBI taxonomy): domain Eukaryota; kingdom Metazoa; phylum Chordata; class Chondrichthyes; order Carcharhiniformes; family Scyliorhinidae; genus Scyliorhinus; species Scyliorhinus torazame. The sequence goes on along the minus strand of NC_092709.1, from coordinate 292,795,676 downwards.
TGGAAACTAGAAGTAGGAAGAGGATACGGATAGCTTTTTTCCATTTAAATAGTATTATCAAAATGTCTCAACATTTAAATCGAAATGAGCATGTAATATGTCACTTTATGAAACATTAGAGGCTTTTCCCCTCATAACGTTCTGCCAATTTTGTTACTAACTGTACATCGCCATTAGTTTGAGTTTTAAAATGGTTGCCACGGTTACAATGCAGAATTTTGATTACTGCAGTCAATCAAACTTCTCGAAAGAGTTGTGAGAGATTTTGGCTTCTTCATGTCAGAGCGTCCTTTGTTTGCACAGCTCAAAAGTATTCAAAGATAAGGGGCGGGATACTCCGGCCCCCTGCCAGGTCGAAGAATCACCGGGGGGGGTTAATCCCACCCCCGCCGGCCGCCGAATTCTCCGGGTCCAAAAATTTGGCGGGGGCGGGAATCGCGCACTCCGGTCGGCGCCCCCCCCACCTCGGCGGTTCTCCAGCCCACGATGGGCCGAAGTCCCACTGCTGTCATGCCAGCCCCGCCGGCGTGAATCAAACCACCTACCTTCCCGGAGTGACTTGCGGCGAGGGCGGGCTCCGGGGTCCTGGGGGGACGCGAGGCAATCTGGCCCCAGGGGGTGCCCCCACGGTGGCCTGGCCCGCGATCGGGGCCCACCGATCCGCGGGCAGACCTGTGCGATGGCTGATGCGGAAGTGACAACCCCCCTGCGCATGCGCGGGAATGACGTCAGCAGCCGCTGACTCTCCCGCGCATGCGCGGACTTCCGACACCCGGCGCAGTCCCTTCGGCCCCGGCTGGCGTGGCGCCAAAGGCATTTCCCGCCGGCCGGCGGCGCACCAACCACTCCGGCAGGGGCCTAGCCCCTCAAGGTGAAGGCTTGGCCCCTAAAGGTGCGGAGAAATCCGCACCTTTGGGGCGGCCCGACGCTGGAGTGGTTCCCGCCACTCCATCCCGCCGGGACCCCCCGCCCGGCCGGGTAGGGGAGAACCCGGCCAAGGCCACGATTCTCCATTTGGGAGACTATGGGCGTGATTCTCCCTTCTGAGGACTAAGTCCACATGCCTGCCAGAAAACGGGCGAGAATCACTCCGGCATTTTTCCTCGAAGTCCAGGTTCATTCTCCATTTTCAAAGGGTCTAGCAGAGCCCCGGCATGCGGTCCCGCAGCTCCGGCTGCTGGTGGGGCCCTGCAGTTACGCACATGAGGCCGCGCACGCGCACGGCAGCCAGCCACTGGTCCGCGCATGCGCGCGGCGGCCGTCTTTGATCTGGATCCCCGCAACATGGCAGAGCCCTATAGGGGCCTGGCGTGGAGGAACGTGGGCCACCCCACCAGAATGAGCACGCCCGCTGATCGGTAGCCCCCAATCGCGGGACTTGCGACCGTGGAGGCCACCCACGGAGTCGGATCCCCCCTCCCCCCCACCAGGACGGCCCCCGCAGCCAGAATGCCGAGGTCCCGCTGGGTGGGACCATATGTGATCCATGCCGGCGGACTCAGCGGTACTCAGTGGGCACTTGGCCAGCCGAACACGGAGAATTGCCGCGGGGGCTGCTTTCAACGGCCCACGACCGTCACCGCGTAGCCCGCGCGCACGCCTAGCGGGTCTGCGAAGAATCGCGGAACTACAGTCGCACCGGATTTCCGGCGTTAACGGCTAATCTCTGCCCCCGCACCGGTGGGATTCTTCGTCCCACCGCACCTATTTTCTGGTGCGCCATGCCTCCACCAGCAGTGGAATCGTCTATCCCGCCAGCCGGTAAGTAGGGTTTCCCATTGTGGGCAACCCTACACTGTCTGGAAGTCCCCCAGCGTGGGTGCACTGCTGGCGCAACAGAGAATCCCAGCAACGGAGAATCCAGCCCCATATTCTTCCCCCCGGAGGGGCATTGCTACTGATTTGCATTCCCACTGGAGTGCAAAACTGGAGTCAATGGGAATTGGTGAAAATCCTCCACTGATTAGAGTCATACATGGCACAGAGGAAGGTGGTTGTGGTTGTTGAAGGTTAATCATTTTAGTCCCGAGACATTGCTGTTGGAGTTCCTCAGGGCAGTGTCTTAGGCCCAACCATTTTCAGTGCTTCATCAATGGCCTTCGTTCCACCATGTGGGAATATTCACTGAGGATTGCACAATGTTCAGCACCAATCACGATTGTCAGATCCGGAAGCAGTTTGTGTCCATATGCAGCATGACCCGAACAACATTCAGGCTCGGATTGATAAGTGACAAGTAACATTCATGCCAGACAAATGTCAGGCAACAGATGTCTTCAACAGGAGAACATTTAAACATCTCCTCTCAATGCCATCACCACCGCTGAATCCCCACTATCAACATCTTGGGGTTTACCAGTGACCAGAAACTGAACAGACTAGCCATATAAATACTGTGTCTACAAGACCAGATCAGTGTCTGGGAATTCTACGAGATTAATTCACTTTCTGACTCCTCAAAGTGTGTCCACTATTTACAAGGCACTACTCAAGAGTTCGATGGAATACTGTGAACTTGCCTAGATTACTGCAAGAAGTTTGACACTATCCAGGACAAAGCACTTACCTGATTGGTACCCCATCTGTCACCCTAAACATTTACTCCCTTCACCATTGAGACATAGTGGGTACAAATGTATCGGAGCAATTACCACTCCCTCCACCACAGTGGTATTAATTTGTACCATCTACAAGCTGCACTGCAGCAATTCACTAAAGTTCCTTACACAGAAGCTTCCGAACTCACAATCTTTACTACCTAGAAGGGCAAGGGCAGCAGGTGCATGGGAACATGATCTCCTGCAATTTTCCTTCCAAGTCACACACCATCCTAATTCGGAACTATATCACTGTTCCTTCACTGTCAGCAGGGTCAAAATCCTGGAATTCCCTTCCTAATAACATTGCATACCAACACTACATGGACTTCAGTAGTTCAATAAAGTAGCTCATTCCCACATTCTGAAGCATAATAAATATTAGCTTAGTCGGCAACACCTACATCCCGCGAACTGATATAAAATATCCGAATCCCATTATTGTGTTATCTTACTGCCTCTTGTATGAAGTTGGGGGCTTTCCTGGTTATAATTGCTCTTTATTCTGAAGAAGTAATTGCAGCGACCAGCTCTAAACTTTGCGTTTACCATTTTGATATCATTTTCCTCCTCCAGTGATGAAGAAGTGCTAAACAGTTAACTTGTTCCATTTCACTTAGCATCTCAAATATCTCTATTCTGTGATGTTTCTGTCCTTTCAATGCTGAAGGGACCAAGATGTCCTACTTTATAAAGGAATTAAAGTGAATGTGGAGCATATATTTGAAGTTCTGCCCAACACTTTAAACCTTTACCGTTATATTTTACACAATCTTTTGGGCCAGATTTTTCAGCGATGCTGGGGCAATTGCCACTGTAGTCGGGATAATGACCTCATTACCACTATACCCCTGTATGCTTCACCCGATGCCGGTGTTTATGTAGTTACATTGTGTACCTTGTGTTGCCCTATTATGTATTTTCTTTTATTTCCTTTTCTTTTCATGCACTTAATGATCTGTTGAGTTGCTCGCAGAAAAATACTTTTCACTGTGCCTCGGTACACGTGACAATAAACAAATCCAATCCAATTCAATCCAAAATGATGGCTAGTCAGAGAGGTTGGCTACTCAGCTCAGTGGGTGTGGGTATTTGGATTGGGGAGAATGGGTTGTCAGGAAGAGGTGCATAGTCAAATCAGGTGGGGAGCGATTTGGGGTGGGTGGGGAGTTGGAGAGTACATCGAGAGTTGAGTTATGGAGCGGTTTTAGAATTCCACAGTGGGACAGTATTAGGCTAAGTATCCGGGAATGTCGGGCAACAGGCTCAAGCTTCCAGTATGGAAGTCAATGTCAGACATTCTGAAAAAGGCCCAGGCAGCACAAATTTTCCCATCAGAAGTCTAAACTTTCCAGACAATTACAGCACAAATGCACAAGCGACTATTGCGTCAGGACTTCTGAAGGATTTTGATGCACAACAGTGGTGGATATATCAACATTTGATACCGTTGGAATTAGAGATCTTCCCCGATTAGTTTTCCTAATTTCACTCATTTATTTTTTGTGGTACTTCATACATTGCACTATTGCACTACTACATACTATGGTCTGCCTGCAACTGTGGGAAGCTGCCTCCTTAGGCCTTAGCTAACTATTAATGTTACCCTGTTTCTGGTTGGCAGAGGCTCACAGGTATTGAGGAAAATAATGTTGAAGACCTGAAATTTGATGAAGAGACTTTGTCAGATAAAAATACTTTAAGCAGGTGATTAATGTATCTGAACACAGGGCAGAAAGAGCAAAAGCACCACATTTATGTATTTACCTTAAATGCAGATGGCAGGTCCAGACAACGATCTCAAGAAAATAAAATGAGTAATACTGAGGACTGTCATTGTTTCACTCTGATTAAGTATTATATTGGTTCTAGGATTGGCACAAGATTGGCAAGGCTACTGTGAGACAGATCAGTATAATAGTAAAGATGTGTTGCACCTAAATCCTGTGCCAGATTAGTTCAATTGTGCCTGTCTATCAGATCAGTGGCTTGAAATGTTATTGTAAGTGAGCACTTTGTATTAATTGGAAAGACTGTTTTATAGTTCTAATAGTTAAATGAAGCTGAATGGATTGGTTCAGTACACAACTCTGCTGTAAAGTGTGTGAATGATGTGCTAATAACCAAACTGACAAACACATTTGTTATAAAGTTAAAGTTTATAAGCTTGCTGTGCTTTGTTTAGTATGTTTGTAACATTAAAAGCCTTACAATTTTAAATCATGTTATGTGATTCTTCCAGTCAACCACTTAAAATTCAAACATAATTTTGCAAGTTATTGGTCTCCACTGGGATCCTAACACATTAAACCTAAGAGTCTTTGTCCAACTTGGTCATTTCATGAGTTTTTGCGGCAATTTTTATCAGTAGCACCAGTTATGAAAAATGTTATCATTAGCAAATATCCACATGGTAATATAAGATCCAACTGGATATTGCCTGCGGCTAGTCAGTGAACCAAAAGACTTACAAAGACCCAAAATCCTTTCATCTCTGAATCCATGGAACTGACATGTTCATGGTGGTGAAATTTTAAATAATACTTGACAATGTTTCAACATATTTTCAGTATCACGAAGTACCTATTTCAAATCCATCCAGTGTTTGGTTTAATCTTTGCTGCAAGGCATTTGCAAAATCCATAAATGCTAGTTTACCTTTCTGCTTATACTGTTTTAATTCAGTAATAATTAATTAGTTATTAATCACCATTGTTACATAAAATCATAGTCTGAACTTCCAGGATACTGTACAAAGCACTAACTTCTTCTTAAAAGAAAATTGAGAGGACGAGTGGTGTAGATGTTTTAAGTAATGATGAATATTTATAATGTAGTTATAAGTGAAGGTTAACTACTGGGAAATGTGCAAATCTAATAAGCTTCAAGTAAGAGCTGAGATTACAATAAAGTTTTCACTCAGATGTTATGAATAGGGACTTAACTCCAGCAAAATCTGTTAATGTTGGAAAGATAAATAATACTTTTTAAAATAAATTTAGAGTACCCAATTAATTTTTTCCAATTAAGGGGCAATTTAGCATGGCCAATCCACCTACCCTGCACATCTTTGGGCTGTGGGGGTGAGACTCATGCAAATACAGGGAAAATTGCAAACTGTAATACTATTTTTAAAAAAGAGTAATCAGGTTAAAAAGAGAATTGGAGGGTATGAAGGTAACTCCATATAGATAGAGCAGATCACTTCCACAGCTAGAGAGAGACTGGGAAGCATTTCCATTCAGAGAGAAATGCATACTCCTGTACGTGAATCAGAAAGCATGCAGAGACAGAAAGCAAATAGGAAGGCACATGATATATTAGCTTTTGTTTCAAAAAGAATAGAGTATAAGAATAAAATTTTCCTACAATTTGATTGGATTGAATTTGTTTATTGTCACGTGTGCCGAGGTACAGTGAAAAGTATTTTTCTGCGAGCAGCTCAACAGATCATTAAGTACATGAGAAGAAAAGGGAATAAAAGAAAATACATAATAGGGCAACACAACATATACATTGTAACTACATAAGCACTGGCATTGGATGAAGCATACAGGGTGTAGTGTTAATGAAGTCAGTCCATAAGAGGGTCATTTAGGAGTCTGGTAACAGTGGGGAAGAAGCTGTTTTTGAGTCTGTTCGTGCGTGTGCTCAGACTTCTGTATTTCCTGCCCGATGGAAGAAGTTGGAAGAGTGAGTAAGCTGGGTGGGAGGGATCTTTGATTATACTGCCCGCTTTCCCCAGGCAGCGGGAGGTGTAGATGGAGTCAATGGATGGGAGGCAGGTTTGTGTGATGGACTGGGCAGTGTTCACGACTCTCTGAAGTTTCTTGCGGTCCTGGGCTGAGCAGTTGCCATACCAGGCTGTGATGCAGCCCGCTAGGATGCTTTCTATGGTGCATCTGTAAAAGTTGGTAAAAGTCAATGTGGACATGCCGAATTTCCTTAGTTTCCTGAGGAAGTATAGGCGCTGTTGTGCTTTCTTGGTGGTAGCGTCGACGTGGGTGGACCAGGACAGATTTTTGGAGATGTGCACCCCTAGGAATTTGAAACTGCTAACCATCTCCACCTCGGCCCCGTTGATGCTGACAGGGGTGTGTACAGTACTTTGTTTCCTGAAGTCAATTACCAGCTCTTTAGTTTTGCTGGCATTGAGGGAGAGATTGTTGTCGCTACACCACTCCACTACGTTCTCTATCTCCCTCCTGTATTCGGACTCGTCATTATTCGAGATCCGGCCCACTATGGTCGTATCGTCAGCAAACTTGTAGATGGAGTTGGAACCAAGTTTTGCCACGCAGTCGTGTGTGTACAGGGAGTAGAGTAGGGGGCTAGGTACGCAGCCTTGCGGGGCGCCGGTGTTGAGGACTATTGTGGAGGAGGTGTTGTTGTTCATTCTTACTGATTGTGGTCTGTTGGTCAGAAAATCGAGGATCCAGTTGCAGAGTGGGGAGCCAAGTCCTAGGTTTTGGAGCTTTGATATGAGCTTGGCTGGGATTATGGTGTTGAAGGCGGAGGTGTAGTCAATAAATAGGAGTCTAATGTAGGAGTCCTTGTTTTCGAGAGGCTCTAGGGATGAGTGTAGGGCCAGGGAAATGGTGTCTGATGTGGACCGGTTGCAGCGGTATGCGAATTACAGTGGATCAAGGCGTTCTGGGAGTATGGAGGCGATGCGCTTCATGATCAACCTCTCGAAGCACTTCATTACGACTGAAGTCAGGGCCACTGGTCAGTAGTCATTGAGGCACGTTGCCTGGTTCTTCTTTGGTACCGGTATGATGGTGGTCTTCTTGAAGCAGGTGAGGACCTCGGAGTGGAATAGGGACAGGTTAAAGATGTCCGTGAATACCTCTGCCAGCTGGTCCGCGCAGGCTCTGAGTGCACGACCAGGAATCCTGTCTGTGCCCGTCGCCTTCCGAGGGTTCACTTTCAGGAAGGCCAATCTGACTTTGGAAGCTGTGATGGTGGGTATGGGTGAATTATGGGCTGCTGGGGCACTCGCCAGCGGATTGTTGGTTACCTGCTCGAACCGAGCATAGAATGCATTGAGTTCATCGGGGAGGGGTGCGCTGCTGCCAGAGATACTGTTTGGCTTCGCTTTGTAGCCCGTTATGTTGTTTAGTCCTTGCCACAACCGCCGAGAGTCTGTCTGTGACTCTAGCTTGGTTTGATATTCTCTCTTGGCATTCCGGATGGCTTTGCGGAGGTCGTACCGGGATTTCTTGTATAGGTCAGGGTCGTCTGCCTTGAACAGGGAATTGGTGAGGACACACCTAGAGCACTGTGTGCATTACCCTTACCAAAGGCAGGATATACTTGTCCGAGAAGGGGTGTGACAAAGTTCACTAGATTGGTTCCTAGGAAGAGATTGAGCTGGCTAGGCCTATATTCCCCAGAATTTAGGAGAATGAGAGATAATTGAAATGTATTGAATTTTTATGGGTAGATGCTCAGAAGATGTTTCCCCTGCCTGGTAGCTAGCCATAGTCACTGAGGGACCACACAAGTGATTATATAGCTTGAGGCGCATCAGTCCACAAAAGCATGGACAAGGGTGCTGTGGGGGGGGGGGGGGGGGGGGGGAGGGGGGGGGGAGGGTCACGGCGTGATTGGCTGCATCGTTCCTACAATGGTCCCGATTGCGGGTGAAGCGGCCAAAGGCAGCCACTGGTTTTTACATTGTGTATGGTAGCCGCTGCTGCCTTTTAAATTAAGATAAATGAGGCTGTGTGGAGATTTGTCCATCAATTGTTCACAATTTACATAGATGATTTGGAGTTGGGGACCAAGTGCAATGTGTCCAAGTTTGCAGACGACACTAAGATGAGTGATAAAGCAAAAGGTGCAGAGGATACCGGAAGTCTGCAGAGGGATTTGGATAGTTTAAGTGAATGGGCTAGGGTCTGGCAGATGGAGTACAATGTTGACAAATGTGAGGTTATCCATTTTGGTAGGAATTACAGCAAAAGGATTATTATTTAAATGATAAAATATTAAAACATGCTGCTGTGCAGAGGGACCTGGGTGTCTTAGTGAATGAGACACAAAAAGTTGGTTACAGGTGCAACAGGTGGTTCAGAAGGTGAATGAAATGTTGTCCTTTATTGCTAGAGGAATGGAGTGTAAGACTTGGGAGGTTATGCTGCAATTATATAAGGTGTTAGTGAGGCCACACCTCGAGTATTGTGTTCAGTTTTGGTCTCCTTACCTGAGAGAGTGTGTAGAGGAGATTCACTAGGTTAATCCCAGAGTTGAGAGGCTTGGATTACGAGGAGAGGTTGAGTAGACTGGGACTGTACTTGTTGGAATTTAGAAGGATGCAGGGGGATCTTATAGAAACATATAAAATAATGAAGGGAATAGATAGGACAGATACAGGGAGGTTGTTTCCACTGGCGAGTGAAAGCAGAACTAGGGGGCATAATCTCAAAATAAGGGGAAGATGATTTAGAACTGAGTTTAGGAGGAACTTCTTCACCCAAAGGATTGTGAATCTATGGAATTCCCTGCCCAGTGAAGCAGTTGAGGTTCCTTCATTGAATGTTATCAAGCTAAAGATAGATAGTTTTTTGAAGAATAAAGGAATAAAGGGTTATGGTGTTCGGGCGGGAAAGTGGAGCTGAGTCCACAAAAGATCAGCCATGATCACATTGAATGGCAGAGCAGGCTCGAAGGGCCGGATGACCTACTGCTGCACCTAGTTCTTATGTTCTTATGTTTCTTATGTTCTTATTTCCGGCCAAATGCAGTAGCAGAGAGCAGGTCACACCCCCTGCACGTACACTTGATGGCAAGCGTCTTGTATGTCCTTTTGGCGCCAAATCACAGAGCAGAGTTGCTTCCATTTTCCAGCTGCTGGCAAGAGGACTGTGAAGGTGATTCATTTTCTTAAAAGTAAGAGACGGCCATGTATAACCAGCGGCATGTGGCTCAGTGGATAGCACTGGGACTGCGGCGCTGAGGACCCGGGTTCGAATCCCGACCCTGGGTCACTGTCCGTGTGGAGATTGCATATTCTCCCCATGTCTGCATGGGTTTCACCCCCACGACCCAAAGATTTGCAGGTTAGGTGGATTGGCCACGCTAAATTGCCCCTTCATTGGAAAATAAAAAAATAATAATTGGGTACTTTAAATTTATTTTTTGAAAAATAAGAGACGGCCAGCAACTCAAATAGGCAGTGTACATACCTGACAGGATCTCACAACAGAATCTGCTGGAAAGAGCTGCTAAGGAGCGAGCAGTGCTAATATTAGCTCTGTACAAAACTCCAGTACACCTGCTTAACAGCATATAAATAATAGGAGCTGGTTTAGCACAGTGGGCTAGACAGCTGGCTTGTAATGCAGAACAAGGCCAGCAGTGCGGGTTCAATTCCAGTACCGGCCTCCCTAAACAGGTACCGGAACGTGGCGACTAGGGGCTTTTCACAGTAACTTCATTGAAGCCTACGTGTGACAATAAGCGATTATATTATTGAGAAACTTAACTCAGAAACAGAGCAGCATAAAGATGACTTTTGAGCTATTATTTTGCCAATTGTACCAATGCAAATAAGGATGCAAAGCCCATGTGAGAAATGTTCAGGGAAGTCCTGGCAAATAAGAAGTAGGAGCAGGAGTAGGCCATCTGGCCCCTCGAACCTGCTCCGTCATTCAATGAGATCATGGCTGATCTTTTGTGGACTCAGCTCCACTTTCCCGCCCGAACACCATAACCCTAATCCCTTTATTCCACAAAAAACTATCTATCTTTATCTTAAAAACATTTAATGAAGGAGCCTCAACTGCTTCACTGGGCAAGGAATTCCATAGATTCACAATCCTTTGGGTGAAGAAGTTCCTCCTAAGCTCAGTCCTAAATCTACTTCCCCTTATTTTGAGGCTATGCCCCCTAGTTCTGTTTTCACGCACCAGTGGAAACAACCTGCCCGTATCTATTCTATCTATTCCGTTCATAATTTTATATGTTTCTATAAGATCCCCCAACAGCCTTCTAAATTCCAACAAATGCAGTCCCAGTCTACACAACCTCTCCTCGTAATCCAACCTCTTCAGCTCTGTGATTAACCTAGTTAATCTCCTCTGCACACCCTCCAGCGCCAGTACGTCCTTTCTCAGGTAAGGAGACCAAAACTGAACACAATACTCCAGGTGTGGCCTCACTAACACCTTATACAATTGAAGCATAAACTCCCTAGTCTTAAATGCCATCCCTCCAGCAATGAAGGACAAAACTCCATTTGCCTTCTTAATCACCTGTGGCACCTGTAAACCAACTTTTTGCGACTCATGCACTAGCACACCCAGGTCTCTCTGCACAGCAGCATGTTTTAATATTTTATCATTTAAATAATAATCCCTTTTGCTGTTATTCCTATCAAAATGGATAACCTCACATTTGTCAACATTATATTCCATCTGCCAGACCCTAGCCCATTCGCTTAACATATCCAAATCCCTCTGCAGACTTCCGGTATCCTCTGCACTTTTTGCTTTACCACTCATCTTAGTGTTGTCTGCAAACTTGGACACATTGCACTTGGTCCCCAACTCCAAATCATCTGTGTAAATTGTGAACAATTGTGGGCCCAACACTGATCCCTGAGGGACACCACTAGCTACTGATTGCCAATCAGAGAAACACCCTTTAATCCCCACTCTTTGCTTTCTATTAATTAACCAATCCTCTATCCATGCTACTACTTTACCCTTAATGCCATGCATCTTTATCTTATGCAGCAACCTTTTGTGTGGCATCTTGTCAAAAGCTTTCTGGAAATCCAGATATACCACAACCATTGGCTCCCCGTTATCTACCGCACTGATAATGTCCTCAAAAAATTCTACTAAATTAGTTAGGCACGCCCTGCCCTTTATGAACCCATGCTGCGTCTGCCCAATGGGACAATTTCCATCCAGATGCCTCGCTATTTCTTCCTTGATGATAGATTCAAGCATCTTCCCTACTACCAAAGTTAAAGTAACTGGCCTATAATTACCCGCTTCTGCCTACCTCCTTTTTTGAACAGTGGTGTCACATTTGCTCATTTCCAATCCGCCGGGACCACCCCAGAGTCTAGTGAAGTTTGGTAAATCATCACGAGTGCATTTGCAATTTCCCTAGCCATCTCTTTTAGCACTCTGTGATGCATTCCATCAGGGCCAGGAGACATGTCTACCTTTAACCCCATTAGCTTGCCCATCACTACCTCCTTAGTGATAACAATCCTCTCAAGGTCGTCACCTGTCATACATAGCCTCATTTCCATCAGTCACTGGCATGTCATTTGTGTCTTCCACTGTGATGACTGACCAAAAAAACCTGTTCAGTTCCTCAGCCATTTCCTCATCTCCCATTACTAAATCTCCCTTCTCATCCTCTAAAGGACCAATATTTACCTTAGCCATTCTTTTTTGTTTTATATATTTGTAGAAACTTTTACTATCTGCTTTTATATTCTGAGCAAGTTTACTCTCATAATCTATCTTACTCGTCTTTATAGCTTTTTTAGTAGCTTTCTGTTGTCCCCTAAAGATTTACCAGTCCTCTAGTCACCCACTAATCTTTGTCACTTTGTAGCTTTTTCCTTCAATTTGATACTCTCCCTTATTTCCTTTGATATCCACGGTCGATTTTCCCTCCTACTACCGTCCTTCCTTTTTGTTGGTATAAACCTTTGCTGAGCACTGTGAAAAATCGCTTGGAAGGTTCTCCACTGTTCCTCAACTGTTTCACCATAAAGTCTTTGCTCCCAGTCTACCTCTTCTCTCATCCCATTGTAATCCCCTTTGTTTAAGCACAAAACACTAGTGTTTGATTTTACCTTCTCACCCCCCATCTGTATTTTAAATTCCACCATATTGTGATCGCTCCTTCTGAGAGGATCCCTAACTATGAGATCCTGAATCAATCCTGCCTCATTACACAAGACCGCTTGTTCCCTCGTAGGTTCCATTACATACTGTTCTAGGAAACTATCACGGATACATTCTATAAACTCTCCTCAATGCTGCCTTGACTGACCTGGTTAAACCAATCGGCATGTAGATTAAAATCCCCATGATAACTGCTGTACCATTTCTACATGCATCAGTTATTTCTTTATTTATTGCCAATCCCACCATAATGTTACTAATTGGTGGCCTATAGACTACTCCTATCAATGACTTTTTCACCTTACTATTCCTGATTTCCACCCAATGAATTCAACCTTATCCTCCACAGCACCGATGTCATCCCTTACTATTGCCCGGATGTGATCCTTAAATAACAGAGCTACACCACCTCCCTTACCATCCACTCTGTCCTTCCGAATAGTTTGATGCCCTCGGATATTTAACTCCCAGTCGTGACCATCCTTTAACCATGTTTCAGTAATGGCCACTAAATCATAGTCATTCACGATGATTTGCGCCATCAACTCATTTACCTTATTCCGAATATTACGAGCATTCAGGTAAAGTACACTTATGTTAGCTTTTATACCTTTGCTTTGAATCTTAACACCTTGATCAGTAACCTCTCCTAAGTTATTTTTCCTCTTAACCTTTCTCCTAATTTTCATTGTCGTTGAACCCATATCTTCATGTAACAACCTGCCGCGTCGCTTTGCATTTATGTTTTTACTTCCCGTTTTATTCCTTTTAGAATTACTGGGCCTATTCACTGAGCTCCCCTCAGTCACTGTACCTTGTACTGTCGCCCTTTTTGATTTTTGACTATGGCTTCTCTGCCTTATACTTTCCCCGTTACTGCCTTTTGTTTCTGTCCCTGTTTTACTACCTTCCGACTTCCTGCATCGGTTCCCATCCCCCTGCCACATTAGTTTAAACACTCCCCAACCGCTCTAGCAAATAGCCCCCCTAGGACATCAATTCCAGTCCTGCCCAGGTGTAACCTGTCCAGTTTGTACAGGTCCCACCTCCCCCAGAACCGGTCCCAATGCCCCAGGAATCTGAAACCCTCTCCCTGACACCATCCCTTCAGCCACATATTCATCCTATATATCCTGTTATTTCTACTCTGACTAGCTTCGATCACTACCTTCGATCACTACCACAGTGTCTTGAGCAGCCGCTCCAGCTCTGAAACTCGAGCTTCCAGGAGCTGTAACTGGAGACACTTCCTGCACAAATGCTGACCCTGCCACATGGAACAAGAGGAGCAGACCATGCCTTGGAGCTGTCCTGCCATGATTTATTTCTTTAAATTAAACTTTTGAAAGATGTTTTTGTGTCGGATTATATCCAATCTCCTGTATACTATTTAATTAGCTTTATCACTGAGTATTTATCCTGCTTGATCTGACAACAAATTAAAAAGTTATTTAATTAAAATTTTAAAAGTTATTTAAATCAACTTAAAAATAGTAATTTAAATCAACCCAAAATAGTTATTTAAGTGAAATTTAAAAATTAAAAAATAGTAATTCAAATCAACTTAAAAATAGTAATCTAAGTCAAATTTTTAAAATAGTAATTCAAATCAACTTAAAAATAGTAATTTAAATCAAATTAAAATTAGTAACTCCACAAATATTCAAATTTAGCCCAGTCTGCCTTTCAGGCAATCAGATCACAGTCTCCTGTGACATCACTTTACAGGGTTCTTTTCAGTTTTGAAATAAACAAATAGACAAGCAGCTGTCCTCCAAGAAGCGCAGTGTCCCGCGCAGGTCCGCTCCTCTCTGCTCAGCCCCGAGCCTGGCGCTGCCTTTATCCTCTCCCCTGCAGCACTGTCCTGCGCAGGTCCGCTCCTCACTGCTCCCGGAAGGTAAGTGAAGGCCCCGAGCCTGGCGCTGCCTTTATCCTCTCCCCTGCAGCAGTGACCCACGCAGGTCCGCTCCTCACTGCACCCGGAAGGTAAGTGAAGGTAAATGAGTGGAGATATTTCAATTTTTGAAAGAGAAGTGGTGGGTGATAAATTCCTTTTGAGGTTGAGACCCTAGAGTTAGTTATTAACTTCTAGCTGACTCCAAATTAAAAGACTATGCTGCTGTACCTGACCTGTGGTACCACAATAAAACATGCCAAATGTCCATGAGCTGTCAACATTCTGGAGTAGCATCTCCCAGGAGTATCCAGTGCTGAGCATAACAAGAATTTAATTGCTATTTTCCTTCATGATGAACTACGTGTGCAAGTTTAGATATTCCATTTTCTTGAAGGTGAAGATGGCACAAAGGAACAAGCTGAAGTTTGCACCTGATATGCACATTGCTCTCGCCTCCTTTGAACCTGATTCAAGTGAGATTGAGAGGGCCAAGCAGACTCGCCGTTTGCATAAAAGGCAAGCGAACGTGGCATGTGTCGCGAAGGTCAGCCGGCGTGGGTCTCAAAGGTCGGCTGGCGTGGGTCACAAAGGGTTAGGGTGGGAGAGGGCCTTGGTAGTGCTTGATCAGAGGGTCAGTGAAGACTCCATGGGCTGAATGGCCTCCTTTAGCATTATAGGGATTCTATGGATTCTATGGATTTGGGGATAACAAGGGATGGCAGAGCTGGGGTAGAAGTTTTGTCAAGATGTCTGTGATTGGCAGAGCAAGCTAGAAGGGTAAATGGACTACTCCATTTTCAATTTCCTGTGTGCTTATGTCCCTAACGTTGAGAGACTCACGTTTGGTATGTTGCCTCCCAGGTGCAAGGGTACGTGATGTCTCGGATCGTGTTTTCCGGGTCCTTAGGGGGGAGGGGGAGCAGCCCCAAGTCGTTGTCCACATTGGCACTAACGACATAGGTAGGAAAGGGGACAAGGATGTCAGGCAGGCTTTCAGGGAGCTAGGATGGAAGCTCAGAACTAGAACAAACAGAGTTGTTATCTCTGGGTTGTTGCCCGTGCCACGTGATAGTGAGATGAGGAATAGGGAGAGAGAGCATTTAAACACGTGGCTACAGGGATGGTGCAGGCGGGAGGGATTCAGATTTCTGGATAACTGGGGCTCTTTCTGGGGAAGGTGGGACCTCTACAGACAGGATGGTCTACATCTGAACCTGAGGGGCACAAATATCCTGGGGGGGAGATTTGTTAGTGCTCTTTGGGGGGGTTTAAACTAATGCAGCAGGGGCATGGGAACCTGGATTGTAGTTTTAGGGTAAGGGAGAATGAGAGTATAGAGGTCAGGAGCACAGATTTGACGTCGCAGGAGGGGGCCAGTGTTCAGGTAGTTGGTTTGAAGTGTGTCTACTTCAATGCCAGGAGTATACGAAACCAGGTAGGGGAACTGGCAGCATGGGTTGGTACCTGGGACTTCGATGTTGTGGCCATTTCGGAGACATGGATAGAGCAGGGACAGGAATGGATGTTGCAGGTTCCGGGGTTTAGGTGTTTTAGTAAGCTCAGAGAAGGAGGCAAAAGAGGGGGAGGTGTGGCGCTGCTAGTCAAGAGCAGTATTACGGTGGCGGAGAGGATGCTAGATGGGGACACTTCTTCCGAGGTAGTATGGGCTGAAGTTAGAAACAGGAAAGGAGAGGTCACCCTGTTGGGAGTTTTTTTATAGGCCTCCTAATAGTTCTAGGGATGTAGAGGAAAGGATGGCGAAGATGATTCTGGACAAGAGCGAAAGTAACAGGGTAGTTATTATGGGAGACTTTAACTTTCCAAATATTGACTGGAAAAGATATAGGGCGTCATTCTCCGCCGGCGGGAGTCTCCGTTTTGCCGACGCCCGGGGGTTTCCCGATGGCGTGGGGCTGCCCCACAATGGGAAACCCCATTGACCGGCTGGTGTCACGGAGACTCCCGCCGGCCGGTCGGGGCAGAAATGTGGCGGGGCGGGTAGGAGAATTTCGCCCATAGTTCGAGTACAATAGATGGGTCGTTTTTTGTATAGTGTGTGCAGGAGGGTTTCCTGAAACAATATGTTGACAGGCCCACAAGAGGCGAGGCCACGTTGGATTTGGTTTTGGGTAATGAACCAGGCCAGGTGTTGGATTTGGAGGTAGGAGAGCACTTTGGGCACAGTGACCACAATTCGGTGACGTTTACGTTAATGATGGAAAGGGATAAGTATACACCGCAGGGCAAGAGTTATAGCTGGGGGAAGGGCAATTATGATGCCATTAGACGTGACTTGGGGGGGATAAGGTGGAGAAGTAGGCTGCAAGTGTTGGGCACACTGGATAAGTGGGGCTTGTTCAAGGATCAGTTACTGCGTGTTCTTGATAAGTATGTACCGGTCAGACAGGGAGGAAGGCGTCGAGCGAGGGAACCGTGGTTTACCAAGGAAGTGGAATCTCTTGTTAAGAGGAAGAAGGAGGCCTATGTGAAGATGAGGTGTGAAGTTTCGGTTAGGGCGATGGATAGTTACAAGGTAGCAAGGAAGGATCTAAAGAGAGAGCTAAGACGAGCAAGGAGGGGACATGAGAAGTATTTGGCAGGAAGGATCAAGGAAAACCCAAAAGCTTTCTATAGGTATGCCAGGAATAAGCGAATGATTAGGGAAAGAGTAGGACCAGTCAAGGACAGGGATGGGAAATTGTGTGTGGAGTCTGAAGAGATAGGCGAGATACTAAATGAATATTTTTCGTCAGTATTCACTCAGGAAAAAGATAATATTGTGGAGGAGAATGCTGAGCCCCAGGCTAATAGAATAGATGGCATTGAGGTACGTAGGGAAGAGGTGTTGGCAATTCTGGACAGGCTGAAAATAGATAAGTCCCCGGGACCTGATGGGATTTATCCTAGGATTCTCTGGGAGGCCAGGGAAGAGATTGCTGGACCTTTGGCTTTGATTTTTATGTCATCATTGGCTACAGGAATAGTGCCAGATGATTGGAGGATAGCAAATGTGGTCCCTTTGTTCAAAAAGGGGAGCAGAGACAACCCCGGCAACTATAGACTGGTGAGCCTCACGTCTGTAGTGGGTAAAGTCTTGGAGGGGATTATAAGAGTCAAGATTTATAATCATCTAGATAGGAATAATATGATCAGGGACAGTCAGCATGGCTTTGTGAAGGGTAGGTCATGCCTCACAAACCTTATTGAGTTCTTTGAGAAGGTGACTGAACAGGTAGACGAGGGTAGAGCAGTTGATGTGGTGTATATGGATTCCAGCAAAGCGTTTGATAAGGTTCCCCACGGTAGGCTATTGCAAAAAATACGGAGGCTGGGGATTGAGGGTGATTTAGAGATGTGGATCAGAAATTGGCTAGCTGAAAGAAGACAGAGGGTGGTGGTTGATGGGAAATGTTCAGAATGGAGTACAGTCACAAGTGGAGTACCACAAGGATCTGTTCTGGGGCCGTTGCTGTTTGTCATTTTTATCAATGACCTAGAGGAAGGCGCAGAAGGGTGGGTGAGTAAATTTGCAGACGATACTAACGTCGGTGGTGTTGTCGATAGTGTGGAAGGATGTAGCAGGTTACAGAGGGATATAGATAAGCTGCAGAGCTGGGCTGAGAGGTGGCAAATGGAGTTTAGTGTAGAGAAGTGTGAGGTGATTCACTTTGGAAGGAATAACAGGAATGCGGAATATTTGGCTAATGGTAAAGTTCTTGAAAGTGTGGATGAGCAGAGAGATCTAGGTGTCCATGTACATAGATCCCTGAAAGTTGCCACCCAGGTTGATAGGGTTGTGAAGTAGGCCTATGGAGTGTTGGCCTTTATTGGTAGAGGGATTGAGTTCCGGTTCGGGAGGTCATGTTGCAGCTGTACAGAACTCTGGTACGGCCGCATTTGGAGTATTGCGTACAGTTCTGGTCACCGCATTATAGGAAGGACGTGGAGGCTTTGGAGCGGGTGCAGAGGAGATTTACTAGGATGTTGCCTGGTATGGAGGGAAAATCTTATGAGGAAAGGCTGATGGACTTGAGGTTGTTTTCGTTGGAGAGAAGAAGGTTAAGAGGAGACTTAATAGAGGCATACAAAATGATCAGGGGGTTGGATAGGGTGGACAGTGAGAGCCTTCTCCCGCGGATGGATATGGCTGGCACGAGGGGACATAACTTTAAACTGAGGGGTAATAGATATAGGACAGAGGTCAGAGGTAGGTTCTTTACGCAAAGAGTAGTGAGGCCGTGGAATGCCCTACCTGCTACAGTAGTGAACTCGCCAACATTGAGGGCATTTAAAAGTTTATTGGATAAACATATGGATGATAATGGCATAGTGTAGGTTAGATGGCTTTTGTTTCGGTGCAACATCGTGGGCCGAAGGGCCTGTACTGCGCTGTATTATTCTATGTTCTATGTTGTGACATTAAATACCATCATGTTCATAGAATCATAGAATTTACAGCGCAGAAGGAGCCCATTTGGCCCATCGAGTCTGCACCAGCCCTTGGAAAGAGCACCCTACTTAAGCCCACGCCTCCACCCCATCCCCGTAACCCAGTAACCCCACCCACCTTTTTTGGACACTAAGGCCAATCCACCTAACCTGCACATCTTTGGACATGTTATTCCAAGGCCTGGACTTTCACCCTCGTGGCGGGTAGTGAGAGTTAGAAAATTTCCCAGGTCAGCTTGTCCGCCTCGGGTGATCAAAGAACAATACAGCACAGGAACAGGCCCTTCGGCCTTTTAAGCCTGTACTGGTCATGATACCACCCTTGGCCAAAATCCTAAAGGACAAAGAATGTGCCTACAAAGACGAGATTTCATTGTGGTGAATGGGTGTACGCTGCAGCTGGGCCAGCAGACCAGAGAAAAGTTTGGAGGCAGCCACAGGGGCTGCAATGTGCAGAGGTGAGCTGTTTAAAAGGCTTGTCTCGGTGATGTGGGATTTTGTCCCAGTTAAAATAAAAACAGAGGCCCTCCAGCTCTCACCCCTCACATCCCTTCACAGCCCCATATACTCACCATGCCCCATCTATGCGACGGTATACCCCCACCCACCCTTTATGGATCCTTATGCTTGCCATGCCACTTTATGCTCGTAAGCAACCCTAATACCCCGAACAACGCCTATGAAACTATTTTCCCCCATGCCAAAATATTTCCCCCAATGTATGCCCACTCCTATCAATCCCTAAGTCCCCTCATGCTCTCCCTTACCCAGCTATGATACTTCCATGCCCATTCACCAGCTGTATAGAACAAATGAACCTATATATAAATTAGGCTATGCAAAATAGAAGCTTTAAAATAGTAATTTGTTGATAACTTCCACTTCCTTAAAAATAGGCAAATGTATTTCTTGACTCTCGTCACGAATTATTACCTGAGAGTCCAGACATCCATTAGAGTACTGAAATACCTGAGTCCCAGGGAAGAGCTTGCTTGATTGAAAGCTCAGGCTCCCTGGTCTATGCTGGCAATTTCACAATGTTTATTTACACATGATAGAGGAGCAGTGGCTAAGTGATCGCAAAACTGACAAATCAGAACAAGTGTCTGTAGCCTTGCCGCATGCAGCCATGAATGGTCCTGGATAATTAAACAACTTAAAAGTGCCAGAGGCTCACTAAATACCTCCATGTTCATTTATGTTGGAACCCAGCACCTGAATTCAAAAGACAAGATTGAAGCATTTGTAACTATCTTCCACCAGAATTGTTGAATGGTTAAGGTGAATCCCAAAGCTTTTTGTTCAGATGTAAAAAGCAAGAGGGTGGCCAGGGAAAGGATTGGGCCACTTATGGACAGTGGGGGGAATCTATGTGTTGAGCCAGAGGAAATGGGTAAGGTACTAAATGAATACTTTGCATCAGTGTTCACCAAAGAAAGGGACTTTGTGGAAGTTGATTCGTGGGTAGGGTGTGTGGACAGTCTCAATCATGTTAACATCGAAAAGGAGGAGGTATTGTGTCTTTTAAAAGATATTAAGGTAGATAAGTCTTCTGGGCTGGATGGGATTTACCCCAGAATACCGAGGGAAGCAAGGGAGGAAATTGCTGGGGCCGTGACTGACATCTTTGTATCCTCATTGGCTACAGGTGAGATCCCAGAGGACTGGAGAATAGCTAATGCAGTGCCGCTGTTTAAGAAAGGTAGCAGGGATAATCCTGGAAGCTATAGGCCAGTGAGCCTCACGTCGGTAGTCAGTAAATTACTGGAGAGAATTCTCAGGGACAGGATTTATACCCATTTGGAGACAAATGGACTCATAAGTGCTAGGCAGCATAGTTCTGTGAAGGGGAGGTCGTGCCTCACTAACTTGATCGAGTTTTTTGAGGAGATGACAAAGATGATGGATGAGGGGAGGGCGGTGGATGTTGTTTACATGGACTTCAGTAAAGCCTTTGACAAGGTGCCTCATGGCAGACTGGTACAAAAGTTGAAGTCACAAGGGATCAGAGATGAGGTGGTAAGATGGATACAGAACTGTCTCGGTCACAGAAGGCAAAGGGTAGCAGCAGAAGGGTGTTTTTCTGAATGGAAGGTTATGACTAGTGGTGTTCCACAGGGATCAGTGCTTGGGCCTCAGTTGTTTGTGGTGTAGATGAACGATTTGGAGGAAAATGTAGCCGGTCTGATTAGTAAGTTCGCGGATGACAGACACCAAGGTTGGTGGAATGGCAGATAGTGTTGAGGATTGTCAGAAGCTACAGCAGGACATAGATGGGTTGGAGACTTGGGCAGAGAAATGGCAAATGGAGTTTAATCCGGAGAAATGTGAGGTAGTGCATTTTGGTAGGTCTAACATAGACGGGAAATATACCGTAAATGGTAAAACTCTTGGGAATATAGAAAGTCAGAGAGATTAGGCGTGCTGGTCCACAGATCTTTGAAGGTGGCAACACAAGCGGACAAGGTAGTCAAGAGAGCATACGGGATGCTTGCCTTCATTGGACGGGGCATCGGGTATAAAAACTGGCAAGTCATGCTACAGTTGTATAGAACCTTGGTGAGGCCGCACTTGGAATATTGCGCACAATTCTGGTTGCCACACTACCAGGAGGATGTGGAGGCTTTGGAGAGTGTGCAGGGGAGGTTTACCAGGATGTTGCCTGGTCTGGAGGGTGTTCGCTATGTGGAGAGGCTGAATAGACTTGGACTGTTTTCATTAGAAAGACGGAGGTTGAGGAGTGATCTGATAGAGGTCCACAAGATTATGAGAGGCATGGATAGAGTGGATGGGCAGGCACTCTTTCCCAGGGTAGAGAGGTCAGTCACCAGGGGGCATAGGTTTAAGGTCTGTGGGGCAAAGTTTAGAAGAGATGTGCGAGGCAGGTTTTTTATGCAGAATGTGGTGAGTGCCTGGAACGTGTTGCCAGGGAAGATTGTGGAATCAGATACATTAACGGCATTCAAAAGGCATCTTGACAAACACATGGATAGGATGGGTATAGAGGGATACGGCACAAGGAAGTGCTGAGGGTTTTGGCCAAGGTGGGTATCATGACCGGTACAGGCTTGGAGGGCCGAAGGGCCTGTTCCTGTGCTGTATTGTTCTTTGTTCTTTGTTCTTTGTTAAGGTGTCTGAGCCTCCTCTTAAGATCTCCAATATCACAGGTGCCAGTGTCTTCAGCCATTTCAATTTACTGCACATGATATCAAGAAATAGTTGAGTACACTGGATACAGCGAAGGCCATGGGCCAGGACAACATCTCTGTTGTAGTAGCTTGAGGTCCAGGACTAACTGCACATATACCCCAGCTGTTCCAGTACAGTTATGACACTAGTATCTACCCTCCCATG
Organism: Scyliorhinus torazame; assembly: GCF_047496885.1. Classification (NCBI taxonomy): domain Eukaryota; kingdom Metazoa; phylum Chordata; class Chondrichthyes; order Carcharhiniformes; family Scyliorhinidae; genus Scyliorhinus; species Scyliorhinus torazame. The sequence continues at coordinate 292,773,501 of NC_092709.1, read as the reverse complement.
TGGCAAATTGCTCAGGTGTGTCCCATTCACAAAATGTAGGACAAATCCATTCTGGCAAATTATGACCCCATAATCTTATTCAGAATCATTTGCAAAATTATGAAAGTGGTTATTGATAACACCATCAAGTGACACTTACACACTAATTGCCTGCTCACCGATGTTCAGTACCATTCAGCTCCAGATGCCTTTACAGCCTTAGTTCAAATATGGTTGAATATTTAGGGTGATGAATGGAGTGCCAATCAAGTAGTTTGCTTTATCCTGGATGGTGTTGAGCTTCTTGAGTGTTGTTTGAATTTCACTCATCCAGGCAAGTGTAGAGTATTCCATTAGACTCCTGACTTGTGACTTGCAGCTAATGGACAGTCTTTGGGGAGTCAGAATGGAATGGTAAAGAATGCCACAATTTGACTGCTCTATCTCAATATATCTCCACCTGGTAAGACATTGCAAACAATATGCTGTTCTACTTCACTAGTGTATAACCTGGGGAAGTTGTTCAGGAGTAGCTAATAGAGCAACCTTTCATGCACGTATGTATCTCATGCAAAATCACTCCACTTTTTATGGAATGCATGTAATTCTTCGCGGGATTGGTAGAAAGGGGCTGGGAGATGATGGAGGGCTGCCTGTGGGTCTACACCTGTGAGTCATCATCTGGTGAATTCTTCATCTGGCCAACATGGTTGAGAAATGGAAATGTATATAGGCAAGATTTTCTCAGCAGCAGGAGGGATTTGGATGTTAACTCCAACTGCGGACTGTTCTTGCAAGTATCCAGAATTTGTGGATATTGTTAGATGTTCCACCCTATAATCTAAAGCATAGATCTAAGACTGTTTAGCACAGGGCTAAATCGCTGGCTTTGAAAGCAGATCAAGGCAGGCCAGCAGCACGGTTCAAGTCCTGTATCAGCCTCCCCGAACAGGCGCCGGAATGTGGCGACTAGGGGCTTTTCACAGTAGCGTCACTTGAAGCCTACTTGTGACAATAAGCGATTTTCATTTCATTTCATTTTTCATTTCATTTCATAAAAGAAACACAGTACAAAGTAAAATAAAAATATTACATGACGCAAATCCTTCTCCAGAGACATGAGCACAAAACTAAATCAACACTCTCGTGCAATCTGAAGGGAGTGCTGTGCTATTGGAGATATTGGAGTTCTCTGGCTGTTGGGATTCTCTTTTTCCACTGGCAGCGCACCCCCATCTCTAGATTTCCCAGTGGCATGGGGTGGCTTTAATGGAAAATCCCACTGACCAGTGGCGGGAAGACTGAATTCCGTCGGCAGCAAACAACGCGCTGCCGAGAAAAACGTGGCTGGGTGTCTGGACAATCCATCTTTTAGATTACATGATAAACCAAGTTACTGTGAGGTGAATGTAAATGATTCCATGGAACTATTTGACAAAGAGCAGTGAGGTTTTTCCCAATATTTATTACTCAAACTCATTGAAAGAATTATCTGGCCATTATCGTGTTACTATCTGTGGGAACTTGCCGCGCGCAAGTGGACGCAGATTCCCTAGGTTGCAACAGTGCATACACTTCAAAGGGTTTCATTGGCTGTGAAACTCTTTGGGATATTCTGAGGTTGTGAGAGGCCGATATAAATGGACGCCTTACATTTTTTAACTTTCCTTATGAAGAAAACAATTTATATAGTGCCTTTAACACAGAATAAAATCCCAAAATGCTTAATAATAAGAGTAATGGGACTGAACGTCCTTTTTAAGGCTGTAATTTGTGAAGGAGAAGCGACTTGCATTGTGGTGTATTTTGCAACAGACAAACCTCACCCTTCAGGGTTAGGGATCATTGATGAGCCAAGTAGGAGATGTATAGCCTCCCTAAAGTGTAACATGCTGGGTTTCAAAGATTAAATTTCAATTACTTCCTTTTAATATCCTCTTTTACTGGGTAACTCTTGCAAGATTGCAGCAGTTTCTGTGCATCATATACCTTTATGTTTTCTGTATTGCCGATGATGGACTCGGGATAGCTACGCTGCTCTGTTGATTTTATTTTGTCCCTGGAGGCAAAAGGCTTTTGTGTTAAACACTATTAATAAGTATGATGACAGTGGCATCCACAGACGGTCAGGCCAGGAGTCACACTTGGTGACCAATCGCAGTTGCAGTTAGAAGGCTGTTCTGTAACTGAGTTGTGAGTGCTGGGAGAGCAGCATTCAAACAGTGACCTGTAGCGCTCCCCCTTAATTATCTTTCTTCGTAGCCATTACAACGTCTGCTGAATCTGGAAACCTGCTGCAGAGCTTGAAAGCAAAGAAAACATATCCAGTTCCACCTGCTTCAATTTAAACTGAAAGAAAAGAAAAATATTTCCTCCATCGCAATGGTGACTACATTTCAAAAGTACTCAATTGGCTGTAGAGTCATTTGAGGCTTCCTGAGATCATGGAAAGCATTCTCTAAATCCAAATCTTTCTTGATAATTAGAAATGCAATAGCAGCACACCAAAAAGCACAGTAAAGTCGGCCTTCAGTACCATCAACTTGTCATATGTGCCCTGTTTTATATCAGAGAGTACCATTGAGAAGCTTTTCTCGACATCGCTGCTTCAATGTGACTCCAGGAAAATAAGAAACGTTAACAGATGCAATTTGCAATTTCCCCTCTGAATGTTCAAGTACAGTATTATTGGCAGCAATGTTAATTTGGCCATTGAGTACATAGATGAAAGGAGCTCTTTCATACAATAGGATAGCACATTTTCTGGAACTTTAGTGTCATTAATTCCTCAAACATATAGGTCTGGAGTTTTGCACAAACTGCGTTAGATCTCGTGCGGCATCACGAGCCGGGTGGATTCTGGAAGAGGAATCTCGCGGCAACTTCCGGCCACGTGGGCTGCCTTTTGGGCGCAATGCAGCCGGTAGATTGCGCCCATAGCCTTTTGATCCAGAGTTCCATTCTACGATATTCCCGTCCAGTTATAACTTCAACTGGGATCATAACATTGCTGACTGCACTTCAAAAGTGCTTGGCAGTAAAATGCTTTCAGATGTGCTGAGGCTGTGAAAGGTGTTATATAAAATTCAAAGCCTGTCTTTTCTTTAAGTAAGATGGCATCGTAAACAGTGGAACCTTCACATTCTTTATGATCCATTGAAGCATATGCCGCAGAGTTAAGTTCAATCTGTCTGAATGTTATTACTTCAGATGTAAATAAATGAAATACAGTGGATGATTATGGATTTCCAAAAGGTGCTTGATAAACTATCACGTTTTCCACGATCAAAATGAAATAAAGCACCTCATGTTAAAAATAATGCAGCCAAATGAATAGAGCAATGGTTGAGACAGTGTGCAAAGAGCATGTGTAAATTGATCATCTTCAGGGTTTCAGGGTGTGGAAATCGATGTGTTCCATTTTAGGTTCTGTCATTTTCCGTTCACATAAATAATCTGGACTCCAAGATGCACTCACAGACATGCATGTCAAGCCCCCCATGCCTCAAACCTTTGGAAGCATTTGTCCCAGATAGCAGCCAAGTGACCCCCATAGTCACTACCCATGCCTTCACAAATTGTATCAGTGAATTACTTTATAGTGATAGTGCATAAGTAGATCTGCCCTGAAGTGACACTCTATCAGGTGATGCAATTAATGTGCAGTGTTACGATGTGGCAGGTGTTAATTGCCGAGCTGACCAAATCACAAAGGGAAATTTGACCAAGTTATCACAACAATTTCCAATTTGTGTTTTATTACAAAAAGGTATGGGCACTTTTGGAGATTTTAAATATTAAACTAAAACAATCATTAATAAAATAAAAGTGAACTTAAGTATATACGCTTACAGTTACATTGTTAAATTTAGCCGTACATTTCCCAAAAACAATTCTACTGAGCTTGACTCACAAATACTTTTCTAGGCAACAGCCCCTATTGATTCAGATTGATAATCTATAAAATTCCAGTAAGAAATCTTACAACACCAGGTTAAAGTCCAACAGGTTTGTTTCAAACACTAGTTTTCAGAGCACTGCTCCTTCCTCAGGTGAATGAAGAGGTATGTTCCAGAAACATATATATGGACAAAGTCAAAGATGCAAGGCAATGCTTTGAATGCGAGCATTTGCAGGTAATTAAGTCTTTACAGATCCAGAGATAGGGGTAACCCCAGGTTTAAGAGGTGTGAATTGTCTCAAGCCAGGACAGTTCGTAGGATTTTGCAAGCCCAGGCCAGATGGTGGGGGATGAATGTAATGCGACATGAATCCAAGGTCCCGGTTGAGGCCGCACTCATGTGTGCGAAACTTGGCTGTAAGTTTCTGCTCGGCGATTTTGCGTTGTCGCGCGCCCTGAAGGTAAACCTAATTAAATTGCTTCATTCATTTTTGATATTTTCCATTAATTTCTCTTCAGAAATTCAATAAGTAAACACAAGCAAACCTTATTTATATCCTCATGCAAATTTCCATCCATGTTGTTCACTTATTCCATCTTAACTTTGCTGATCTTCATTTACAAATACTTGTTTTTCCACCTAACTCTTTGCTGATTTTGTTATGATGAGTCCTCGGGTGAGGTTCGCAAAACATGTTATTCCTGGTGAGGAGGAATGAAGTGGTTCCCTTTCTTTATAATAATAATAATCTTTATTAGTATCACAAGTAGGCTTACATTAACACTGCAACAAAGTTATTCAACCCCCTTGATTGGTCGCTACAAGAATCATTGAGAAAGGATCCCTTTCCTTGCGGATATTTTTACCCAGCCCAATATATTTATGTTTTAAAAGGAGCCAATTTAACCAGCCTTTCTTGAGTTAACAAAAGAGTGAGTTTATTCCCTAGTAAATGCAAAAATAACGATAAAGCCCATGCATGTACGTTTCGCAGATTTGAAAGGAGAATTGAGTTAAAAGTATGTTGAAAAAAAAAATGAAACTTCCTTTGACTTGTGGCCATTGCGATTTGTGATTCCAGTAGCGCTGACTTCAGCAGGTGAATAGTCAGTTTTGAGATGTCAGTATTCTGCGGTTTGGCTGAGAGGCTGCTCTGTTTGTTTCAGCTGTGGCTTTGCTGACTTGACTTTCTTCAGCAATCAGAGAGAGTGAACTATCTGCAAAACATTTGTTAGGGATCTGCTGCTGTCTTTCCTACCTTATCACACGCTGACACACCCAGCACTAGTTTTCCAGCTGGCTTTTATCCCAGTCCTTGTATGTTACTGGAAGGTGGAAATCCACAAACCGGTCTGAGACAATGCTTATAGTATATCATTGCTGCTGAGATGATAATCAGCTCCCATTGCTTCCACAGGAGATAGCAGTTAGCATGCCGTTCATGGTTTTGATGTATCCTTGTCTGAAAACAGGGTGTGATTCCATTGTCTATCTTTTGGTTGCAACCCAACAGCAATTGAACCAGTGGCTGAATTTACATCCTCAGCCACTTTTGGCTTGTATGTTGATTTTTAAAACCACAGGTCTTATTTAAAAAGTTCAGTTCATCCATACATGATTCAAGGTTATTTTTTCCATTACGACAATTTAAACCTTGCAGTATGACTGTCTTCAGTTTAGTTAAATTAATTATGCACACACATACAAAGAAACATACATAAACACCCCAGAAGCCTGTTTCACAGTACACCACAGTAATATCGAGTGGAAAAAATGATATTTTCTTTACAACAGCATGGAAATAACTTGACTCATTTTCCACATAAAACTGTCTCCTATAAGTCAAGCATTCAGTGTATTTACTGTCAAACTCACAGATACCTTCCGATCAGCTTTCCTTTATTGGGCAATAACCTAACATGTTAAATTGTAACCTTTCGGACATCGTGATCATGCATGCCAGTTGAATATGCTAACACACTTTTCTAGAAGAGAATGAAAATAAATAAAGAACACATGGAAATGTATGGCAGGGGAATACTCCATTGCAACAATAACAACTTATATTTACGTAGCACCTTTAATATCCCAAAATGCCTCAGAAGACCATGGGTCTGAAAACATGGCTGAAAAATTGTTCTGTTCCAAAGAAGAGTTATTTTGGATTCGAACCGTGAACTCTCTCCACAAATGCTGCCAGACCTGCCGGGTTTTTCCAACACTTCATGTTTTTATTTGAGACATTTAAAATCAAGATGTTGCAAGACCGAGAGCCAATGCAGGACAATGGGCACCGAGGAGATAGGGAATGGGACTTGCTGTGAGTAATGGCAGCGTTTTAAGGATGACCTCAAGTTTATATAGGGTAGAATGTGGCAGACAAGCCAGGAATGTATTGAAAACTTTGAGGTATCGAAGGCATGATCGAGGGTTTAAGGTGAGGGCCAAGGGCAAAACCAGGTGGTGTGATGAAGGTCAAAATTGGTGTTCTTGGTGATGATACAAATTTGAGAGAAGAAGCTCATCTTAGCATCAAATGTGACACCAAGGTTTCCAACAAACTGGTTTAATCTTAGACTGTTGCCAGGGTGAGGGATTAAGTTGATGGCTCGGTAATAATTGGAGCTGGGACCATATTTAATTGGGGATAATAAGAGGTGGGTATTGTTGTCTCATTAGTTGCACAAAGCTCTCCTTCCATTAAAATAGGAAGGACAGGACAGAAAGATAGAAAGGAAAGACAGATAAATACATTTCAACCTGAAAGCTCACAAATGCCGCAGAACGGCTGCAAAAAGGCTGACACAGCCCAAGCAATGTTGACAATGCAAAAATAGTTCCAGTAAAGTTTGAGACAGCCACTTATTCAAGGCCCTGCACCAGATTTTTTCAGGACAGCTGAGTTTTCCAAAGGGAACATTCAATAAGTATCAGGCCCTTATATGCATAAGCAAAGGGAAGAACACCTGTTTCAGACATGGGTGCTGGATGCCTTTTTTCCCCTCTTCACCAATATGGAATCACTTGTAATGCCAAGTAAGTATACATGCACTGCTCCCATTTTGCAGGCTTATAGGTACCCAATTTGTATCTGAAGAATGGGTGCCACACTATTGTTTTTCCAGTTAAATGTGGTCCATTGGTTAGAGGGCAGCGATACAAGATCAGATTAGCCATTGGTGGTGGTCTTTCAATCATTACAATGTGAAGAAAACCACATTGAGATGACAATGGACACGATTTAACAAAAAAAAGGCCCATTGTGGACAGGTTTAGCAGGGTGTTTCCCAATGCTACAAGCGGGACTCTTATTTGTTTCGGGCCTCGGAGGGGAAGGCTCTACCGAGGCCACATTTACCTCATTTCCTGGACTGAGGAATTCCGCTCCTCAGTGCAGGAACAGATCGGGGCCCTAACTTACCTGCTGGGGAGTCCTCAAGCCCCCCACACCCTACCTCATAAGGGTGGCACTGCTGGGGTGGCACTTCCAGGGTGCCAGGCTGGAGTTACCAAGATGTCTATGTGGCATCAGCAGTGTCAGGGTGCCACCCTTCCCAGAGGCTGACCACCCAGTGGCCTCAGATCGCCCGGTAGACCCTGAGAACCCCCCCCCCCCCCCCCCCCCCTCAGGTGCCATTCCACCTGGTCCCCATTTTTGGAGACCAGTGCTAAACGGCACTCGGCTGGGTCTCCTCGGCAAGTCCGCTAGTTAGCTCTGACGGGACACATTTCAGTGTGCCTAACTGCACTCCCGTTAGACCTTTCGAGGCGTGGCAATCCAGTAGATCTCACAAGAGGCCACGTCGGGTCCCGAGTCGGGCGTGATGTGGACATTAGTTTGTGCCTAACTTCTTTATCCATTCTAATATCTAGACCGGAAACACTAATGGTGCAGTACAGAAATTCTGCTGAAAGCTTAGAGTGTTCATTTAAAATGTCTGTCATTATTTGATCTTGCAAATAGACTGTATTTAATGGCAAAAGGACAAGGAAAGGCTAGTTCATCAGCGATAGCTACCTGAAATCTGTGTAATTGTCTGTAATATATTGAATCTATGCTTCAATGATTATAATTATAGCTGTTAGCTGTTGCAATTAGTTACTGCTTTCACTCAGGCTTGCTATTGGTGCTGAAACTCTGCTTTCCTAGAATTTTTGAGTCATGGACAAAGGACTATTTCAATTTTTATGAGGGCATCAGAAATCACAATGATTTTGGATGTTGTAAATTATTCCTCACAATGAGTTATTTGATCTTTGCACCAGCATGAACTGGACAAAGAGAGGGACCATAAGATTTTAACTGCGATCTCCAGCCTGGCTCATTCAATCTGCTTATTGGTAATCCATTCTCTATGTTGTGATAGTAAAAACAAGGAACATTAAATTCTCCTCTGATTCTGAAATTCACTTTTTAATATGCTGCACTTGCGACATGAAGAACACTTTTTTATTTATGGGTGAGCCATCATTTATTGCCTGCCCCTTGTTGCCCTTAGAAAATGGTGAGTCACCTTCTTGAACTGCTGCAATCGATGTGATGTAGGTGCACTCACAGTGCAGTTAGGAAAAGTGTTCCAGGAATTTGACCCAGTGACAAGGAGTAATTATATATTTCCAAGGCAGGATGGTGAGTGGCTTGGAGGGGAACTTGCAGTTGGTGGTGTTCCCATGCATGTACTTATTGTCCTTCTAGGTGGTAGAGGTCACGTGCTTGGTACTGTTGAAGGAGTGAATTGCTGTAGTGCATCTTGTAGATGGTATACACACTGTTGCCAATGTGCATTAGTGGTGGAGAAAATGAATGTTTAAGGTGATGGATGGCATGATAGTCAAGCAGGCTGTTTTGCCCTGGATGATGTTGAGCTTCTTGGGTGTTCTTAGTGCATCCTCATCCAGGCAAGTGAAAAGTATTCCATAACATTCATGCCTTGAGCCAATGGGAGACAGACTTTGGAGAGTCAGGAGGGGAGCTCATCACTGCAGAATTTCCAGCCTCTGACCTGCTCTTGTAGCCACAGTATTTATATGCTGGTCCTGTTCAGTTTCTGGTCAATGGTAACCACCAGGATGTTGATCGTTGGGGATTCAGCGATGGTAATACCATTGAATGTCAATGGAAGATAGTTAGATTCTCTCTAGTTTGAAATTGTCATTGCCTGACACTTGTGTAGCATGAACGTTACTTGCCTGAATGATGTTCAGCTCTTGCTGAATATGGACAAGGACAATCTGGAGAGATGCAAACGGTGCTGAACATTGTACAATCATCAGTGAACATCCCCATTTCTTACAGTATGGTGCAGGGAATATCATTAATGAAGTAGTTGAAGATGGTTGGACCTAGGACACAACACTGAGGAACTCTTGCAATGATGTCAAAGAACAAAGAACAATACTGCACAGGAACATGCCCTTCGGCCCTCCATGCCTGCGCCAATCGAGGCCAAATGCCTGAATCCTTCTATACGCCGCCTGTTCCTGTGTCTATCCAGATAATGAAGACAAGGCGATCTCGCCAATAGCGTCGGCCCGTATTCAGTGCTGGATCCTATTGATAGCAGCGTATGAGTACGCCTTCACCCAGGCTTGTAGATTGCAAAAGCGATGCGCTGAGAAGGCTCCCGCTGCTTATATGCCCGCCATCACTGCCAATGGCCAACAAAGTCATTTTGACACTTAACTTCATGACACCTTGCCGGTAACCGTCGTCCAAATATGTGAGGTCTCAGTACTGGCAAAAGTAAGCCACATCATTTTACATGGGGATCAGCTGGGGAAGCTGCCCCAGGACGGAGGGACCGTTGAAGTCAAGATTCCGGAGCTCAGTGTGGAAGATGGCATTCTCCTGTGCAGGGCCTGAGTTCTGCCAATCCAAGGCTGACAGGCGATTTTCCAGGATCTGCACAACCGACACCCAGGGGTGTCGAAAATGGAAGGGCTAGCCAGAGGCTATATGTGGTGGCCTGGCCTGGATGGCGTGATTGAACGACTAGCCCAACAATGCACCGCATGCAAGGAACAGCAGAAGTTCCCACCAGCCGCCCCACTACATCCATGGGAATGGCCAGGCCGACCTTCGGTGCGCCTGCACGTTGATTTTGCCGGATCTTTCCAAGGATCAATGTACTTGATCAATTTACTCATGATAGACATCCACTCCAAGTGGCTGGAAGTCCATCGAATGCCGTCCACCACGTCGAAGGCCACGGTTGAGGAGCTATGGCACACTTTCAGCACCCATGGCATCCCGGAGGTGATAGTCACTGACAACGGCACCCCGTTCATCAGTGAGGAGTTTGATCACTTTGTGAAGGAAAACAGGGTGGCACATCCGCATGGCCGGTATCACCCTTCCTCCAACAGGCGGGCTGGCCGAGTGAGGGGGGCAGACCTTCAAGAGAGGGATAAAGAAATAGACCACGGGATCCATGTAGATGCGATTGGTATAGTTTTTGCTTACCTACCGACCATGCTGCATATGCAGCCGGCATGCACCGATGGAACTATTGATGGGCCAGAGACTCAGAATCCGCCTCAGCCTCACGCTCCCCGATATTGGCAGGAGAGTACAATATACGGTAGTATTGTGGTTAGCAAAGTTGCTTCACAGCTCCAGGGTCCCAGGTTCGATTCCCGGCTTGGGTCACTGTCTGTGCGGAGTCTGCATGTCCGCCCCGTGTCTGCGTGGTTTCCTCCGGGTGCTCCGGTTTCCTCCCACAATCCAAAGATGTCCAGGTTAGGTGGATTGGCCATGCTAAATTACCCTTCGTGTCCAAAAAATGTTGGGCGGTGTTACTAAGCTAAGGGGTTATGGGGATAGGGTGGAGGCATGGGTTTAAATGGGGTACTCTTTCCAAGTGCCGGTGCAGACTCGATGGGCCGAGTGGCCTCCTTTTGCACTGTAAATTCTATGTGGTCAGGACCTGCAGAGGCGAAGCCAAGGCAGGTGGACACGGACCAAGTGTTTCAAACCAGCTGACATGGTGTACATCCAATACTTTAGGGACCGTGCCCATTGGATTCCAAGGACAGTGGTGCAACAGGCCAGACCGGTTTCCTACTAGGTGAAGGCGTGCAAACGGGCTGTGAGGAAACACCTTGACCACTTCAGGAGCAGAGGACCAGAGCTAGGCCACATCCAACCAGAGTAACCATCTTGCAGCCTCATCGCCTGGCACATGGGGGTCTAGGGGCATCGCCCCCTGGGGACCCCGACACCAAGATGCGAGAGCTGTGAACTCCAATTCTGAGATAGAGACCCAGGCACCCGAGACTTCTGACAGTGACCAGACCAGGGTTCAGTTGTCAGTGGTGCCTCCCAGATGCTCATTGCGCAAACGACTTTCCTCAACACGCGACACATCCTGCGACCCAGCCACGCAGCCACGAAGTGCAACCATGGGCAAAGAGGAGCAGATGTCCTCCTGCTCTCCCTTCTTCAGAAGAACTTATGGACTTCGAGGGGGGTTGATGTTATTACCCCTATGAGACCCATGGGGATGACCCAATTAATCTCCCCATGAGCCTCATAGAGTACGGGCTCCCTTGCTGAGGGGCCCTTCAATGGTTAGTTAATTCAGTAACACAAAAGCCAGCCCAGATAGGCGCCACATTGCAGAGTAGTCCGACTGAGACTGGGACAATTATTTGGAAATACTTTCCTTTTGGAAATAAACTATCTTCTTGACTCTCATTTCCAAACTTCTCTATGACTACTAAGGAGAGCGTTTCAGACAAAATAATGGCCCTGGAAATAGGCATCCTATTATTGCACCCAGGGGATAGTGAGGTGAATGGAGGAAAGTGCCCTATGGGTGTTTTTTCTACTCTGACCTGGGAATTGGTGTGATTGGGAGTGGATAGGGGTGTCTTGCAGATTTCTGTTCTTAGAATGCATCAGTGCACTGTATATATTAATGAGTTGGATATAATGCTAGAGGGGGTGGTGTTCAAATTCACAAATATTACTCAGCTAGGAGGCATCATAATTAATTCTGAAGGCCAACAGAAGGTGCAAGGAGATATTGATAAGTTGTTGGAGTGGGAAACAATGTGGCAAGTGGAAATTAATTTTGGTAGATATATATAAGTAGTCACTTTGAATGTAGAAGAGCAGAGGGATTTGAGCGTTTCGGTTTATCTGCCATAACAAACTGCACTTTGTGACACTCTCAATAGAATATCGAGTTCCATAACAAACATAAAAACGTTAAGGGGTTGGCTTTTACATTTCTCGGCAGAATGAGGAACTGAGTGATCCGCTCACGCTCGTCCTGGTTATCTCTGCAGGAGATATCTCCTGTTTTCACTGGGGGTGAGCTTGGAGGTGGGAAGGGAATTTATTTACCTGAATCCCACCGCCTTCACCAGAATTAATTTATGAGTGCTAAGTCCCAAACTTGACCTTCCCATCCCACTGTCAATTGAGGCCAATTGAGGCCTTAAGTGGCCAATCAAGGCGAATGTACACCCTATACACATGACTGTGTGCAAGATTTAACTCCAGTTCGATCTATAGGTTTGCGGATGATATGAACAAAGAACAAAGAACAAAGAAATGTACAGCACAGGAACAGGCCCTTCGGCCCTCCAAGCCCGTGCCGACCATGCTGCCCGACTAAACTTCAATCTTCTACACTTCCTGGGTCCGTATCCTTCTATTCCCATCCTATTTATATATTTGTCAAGATGCCCCTTAAATGTCCCTATCGTCCCTGCTTCCACTACCTCCTCCGGTAGCGAGTTCCAGGCACCCACTACCCTCTGCGTAAAAAACTTGCCTCGTACATCTACTCTAAACCTTGCCCCTCTCACCTTAAACCTATGCCCCCTAGTAATTGACCCCTCTACCCTGGGGAAAAGCCTCTGACTATCCACTCTGTCTATGCCCCTCATAATTTTGTATACCTCTATCAGGTCGCCCCTCAACCTCCTTCGTTCCAGTGAGAACAAACCGAGTTTATTCAACCGCTCCTCATAGCTAATGCCCTCCATACCAGGCAACATTCTGGTAAATCTCTTCTGCACCCTCTCTAAAGCCTCCACATCCTTCTGGTAGTGTGGCGACCAGAATTGAACACTATACTCCAAGTGTGGCCTAACTAAGGTTCTATACAGCTGCAACATGACTTGCCAATTCTTATGCTCAATGCCCCGGCCAATGAAGGCAAGCATGCCGTATGCCTTCTTGACTACCTTCTCCACCTGTGTTGCCCCTTTCAATGACCTGTGGACCTGTACTCCTAGATCTCTTTGACTTTCAATACTCTTGAGGGTTCGACCATTCACTGTATATTCCCTACCTGCATTAGACCTTCCAAAATGCATTACCTCACATTTGTCCGGATTAAACTCCATCTGCCATCTCTCCGCCCAAGTCTCCAGACAATCTAAATCCCGCTGTATCCTCCGACAGTCCTCATCGCTATCCGCAAGTCCACCAACTTTTGTGTCGTCTGCAAACTTACTAATCAGACCAGTTACATTTTCCTCCAAATCATTTATATATACTACAAAGAGCAAAGGTCCCAGCACTGATCCCTGTGGAACACCACTGGTCACAGCCCTCCAATTAGAAAAGCATCCCTCCATTGCTACTCTCTGCCTTCTATGGCCTAGCCAGTTCTGTATCCACCTTGCCAGCTCACCCCTGATCCCGTGTGACTTCACCTTTTGTACTAGTCTACCATGAGGGACCTTGTCAAAGGCCTTACTGAAGTCCATATAGACAACATCTACTGCCCTACCTGCATCAATCATCTTAGTGACCTCCTCGAAAAACTCTATCAAGTTAGTGAGACACGACCTCCCCTTCACAAAACCGTGCTGCCTCTCACTAATACGTCCATTTGCTTCCAAATGGGAGTAGATCCTGTCTCGAAGAATTCTCTCCAGTAATTTCCCTACCACTGAAGTAAGGCTCACCGGCCTGTAGTTCCCGGGATTATCCTTGCTACCCTTCTTAAACAGAGGAACAACATTGGCTATTCTCCAGTCCTCCGGGACATCCCCTGAAGATAGCGAGGATCCAAAGATTTCTGTCAAAGCCTCAGCAATTTCCTCTCCAGCCTCCTTCAGTATTCTGGGGTAGATCCCATCAGGCCCTGGGGACTTATCTACCTTAATATTTTTTAAGACACCCAACACCTCGTCTTTTTGGATGACAATGTGACCCAGGCTATCTACACCCCCTTCTCCAGACTCAACATCTACCAATTCCTTCTCTTTGGTGAATACTGATGCAAAGTATTCATTTAGTACCTCGCCCATTTCCTCTGGCTCCACACATAGATTCCCTTGCCTATCCTTCAGTGGCCAACCCTTTCCCTGGCTACCCTCTTGCTTTTTATGTATGTGTAAAAAGCCTTGGGATTTTCCTTAACCCTATTTGCCAATGACTTTTCGTGACCCCTTCTAGCCCTCCTGACTCCTTGCTTAAGTTCCTTCCTACTTTCCTTATATTCCACGCAGGCTTTGTCTGTTCCCAGCCTTTTAGCCCTGACAAATGCCTCCTTTTTCTTTTTGACGAGGCCTACAATATCACTCGTCATCCAAGGTTCCCGAAAATTGCCGTATTTATCTTTCTTCCTCACAGGAACATGCCGGTCCTGTATTCCTTTCAACTGCCATTTGAAAGCCTCCCACATGTCAGATGTTGATTTGCCCTCAAACATCCGCCCCCAATCTATGTTCTTCAGTTCCCGCCTAATATTGTTATAATTAGCCTTCCCCCAATTTAGCACATTCATCCTCGGACCACTCTTATCCTTGTCCACCAGTACTTTAAAACTTACTGAATTGTGGTCACTGTTACCGAAATGCTCCCCTACTGAAACATCTACCACCTGGCCGGGCTCATTCCCCAATACCAGGTCCAGTACCGCCCCTTCCCTAGTTGGACTGTCTACATATTGTTTTAAGAAGCCCTCCTGGATGCTCCTTACAAACTCCGCCCCGTCTAAGCCCCTGGCACTAAGTGAGTCCCAGTCAATATTGGGGAAGTTGAAGTCCCCCATCACCACAACCCTGTTGTTTTTACTCTTTTCCAAAATCTGTCTACCAATCTGCTCCTCTATCTCCCGCTGGCTGTTCGGAGGCCTGTAGTATACCCCCAACATTGTGACTGCACCCTTCTTATTCCTGATCTCTACCCATATAGCCTCACTGCCCTCTGAGGTGTCCTCTCGCAGTACAGCTGTGATATTCTCCCGAACAAGTAGCGCAACTCCGCCTCCCCTTTTACATCCCCCTCTATCCCGCCTGAAACATCTAAATCCTGGAACGTTTAGCTGCCAATCCTGCCCTTCCCTCAACCAGGTCTCTGTAATGGCAACAACATCATAGTTCCAAGTACTAATCCAAGCTCTAAGTTCATCTGCCTTACCCGTAATGCTCCTTGCATTAAAACATATGCACTTCAGGCCACCAGACCCGCTGTGTTCAGCAACTTCTCCCCGTCTGCTCTGCCTCAGAGCAACACTGTCCCTATTCCCTAGTTCTCCCTCAATGCTCTCACCTTCTGACCTATTGCTCCCGTGCCCACCCCCCTGCCATACTAGTTTAAACCCTCCCGTGTGACACTAGCAAACCTCGCGGCCAGGATATTTATGCCTCTCCGGTTTAGATGCAACCCGTCCTTATACAGGTCACACTGTGGTGTGACTGTGGTGGGTCATATAAACAACAACGAATCAGACGACAGAAGGGAGATAGATCACTTGGTTGCATGGTGTACCAAAAACAACCTCTCTCTAAATATCAGCAAGACCAAGGAACTGAGCATTGATACAGGAAGTGCCCACGACAAACCCCCCCCCCCCCCCCACCCCGTCTACATCAATGGCTCCGAAGTGGAGATGGTCGATAGCTTTAAGTTCCTGGGGGTCACCATCACCACCAGTCTGTCCTGGTCCACTCACGTTGATACAACAGTCAAGAAAGCCCAACGACGTCGCTACTTCCTACGGAAGCTAAAGAAATTTGGCATGACTGCATCTACTCTCACAAACTTCTACAGATGTGCCATAGAGAGCATCCTATCTGGTTGCATCACAGCTTGGTATGGCAACTGCTCGGTCCAGGACCGCAGGGAACTGCAGAGTGTGCTGAACTCATCCCAACGCATCACACAAGCTTGCAACCCTCCCATTGATTCTGTCTACACGTCCCGCTGCCTCAGTAAGGCAGACAGCATTGTCAGAGACCCCTCCCATCCAGGCATTGCCCTCTTCCAGACTTTTCCATCAGGCAGAAGATACAGAAGTCTGAAGACCCACACATCCAGACATAGGAACAGCTTCTTCCCGACAACTACTAGACTCCTCAACGACACTCCCCCGGACTGATCTGTTCCCTGTAAGAACACTATTCACGACGCCCTATGCTGCTCTTGCTCATGTATGTGTTTTGTTTGCTTTGTTTGGCCCTTGTTCTGCACTGTAACTAATCACTATTTGTCAATGTACTTTGTTGATTATTCTTTTTGTCTACTATGTACGTACTGTGTACGTTCCATTGGCCACAGCAAAATATTTTTCACTGTACTTCGGTACGTGTGACGATCAATCAATCAATCAATTAATCAATCAATCAATCAATGAAGGATTTCACCCTACCACCTCTGGTATTAACTCATTGGCAGGCCTGTCACCATGAGCCATGCTTGACAGGTGAACCTGTGCAGGCTATTTGTCACATTGGAGGGGTGGTGGAGAGAGTTAGGGGGTGGGGGGGAGTTTTGTCGATCAAAGACAATCAGTGCCTGATCGAAAAACTGGACATTGGGAAGGGGAGGGAACCCACTGACAGCCACCTTGTTTCCAATCGCCTTGCCTCCCTTTCCCATGCAACCCAACATCACAAAATGCACCTCAACCCGCTCAACACTACCGACCTACAGCCTGGATCCTCCATAATCTTGGGACTTTGGCAGTAACCACAGACTCAACAGTATGAATGCTGCCAGTCTCTGATTGGCAAGCAGCTCTCACTAGGTTGGACTTCCATCCCTAAGGGGTCTTGATTTCTGGGGAAGACATACCAGTGGTCTTGCCACTGCCAGTGCATTGGTGGGCCTTCCCTTAAACCATTGGATGGCCAATTAGTGGCCGTCCAGCAGGAGGGTATCCAATTGAAGGTGCATAGGTAGCCTGCTTCTTAACCACAAATCTTTCCCTTTGTTTTTTTTTGCCCTGCAGTTGTCATCAGGACCAGTTTCTCACCCCTATTTTTAAGAGTCTACAATTTGAGTTAATATAGTAAAAAAGTGATGATTTTTTTGCTGCAACTGCCTTCACAGTGGAATATGAATCTAAGAATTGACATACTGTATGCTGGGATGTCATAAGGAAGTGGGATAATGACACATTCGCAGCTAAAATTGTAAAGGGTCTTTGCTCTCAGAATTGGTCTTTTTTATTCACTGAATGCACACAAAGATGTTAAAAAAAATCATTAGAAATTACACAGATTCTGCCACTTTCCTCTTAAGATCTGCTGGTAAATTGCACAATAGGCCTAGAGACAGGCCTTTCCTACCACTCTTGTGCCGTGTCTTTTAGGCAAACGTAAAAGACTCCCAAACATTTTTGCATTCAACTCCTGAAAAATACAGCGGGCAATGAAGAATTGTGGGTGATCGGGTTGTTAACGAGCTCAATAGATTGTTAATCAGTGATTTCAAAATGATGGACAGGATGGGGGCGGGAGGAGTGGGGGGGGGGGGGGGTGCGCGCGCAAGTGTCTGATTGCAGCGGTTGGCAAGGTATTCTCAATTCAGCGTGCAATTGCAAAGGCATTGGATTCAACAACCTTTGTCTTAGACTTGGTAAATCGAGCTGGGCAGGCTTAAATTTAAAATGGTGGATAAGCATGAGACATGTAACATTCAAATTGCCAACCCCCCTCCTGGGGGTAGGATGGATGCCTCCTGAGCCTGGCTCTTGTTAAATCAGGAATGGGAAGGCGGGGATTGGAATTTAAATTTTTAACAATTTAACATCTTGCCTCACACAAATATGCCCTTCCTTGAGGTTAAAATGTAATTGTCAATTCGCCCCCTAAACGCAAGAAAATTAGGACCAAGGCGTGGCACAGTGGTTCACACTGCTGCCTCACAGCGCCAGGGACCCGGGTCCAATTCCAGCCTTGGGTCACTATCTGTGTGGAGTTTGTACGTTCTCCCTGTCTACATCAATGAGAACGAAGTAGAAAGGATCGAGAGCTTCAAGTTTTTAGGTGTACAGATCACCAACAGCCTGTCCTGGTCCCCCCATGCCGACACTATAGTTAAGAAAGCCCACCAGCGACTCTACTTTCTCAGAAAACTAAGGAAATTTGGCATGTCAGCTACGACCCTCACCAATTTCTACAGATGCACCATAGAAAGCATTCTTTCTGGTTGTATCACAGCTTGGTATGGAGCCTGCTCTGCTCAAGACCGCAGGAAACTACAAAAGGTCGTGAATGTAGCCCAGTCCATCACACAAACCAATCTCCCATCCATTGACTCTATCTATAATGCCTCAGAAAGGCAGCCAGCATAATTAAGGACCCCACCCACCCCGGACATACTCTCTTCCACCTTCTTCCGTCAGGAAAGAGATACCAAAGTTTGAGGTCACGTTACCAACCGACTCAAGAACAGCTTCTTTCCATCAGATTTTTGAATGGACCTACCTTGTATTAAGATGATCTTTTCTCTCCACCTTGCTATAACTGTAACATTATATTCTGCAGTCTCTCCTTCCTTCCCTATGTACAGTATGCATTGTTTGTACAGCATGCAAGAAACAATACTTTTCACTGTATACTAATACATGTGACAAATAAATCAAATCAAATCAAATCTGTGTCTGCGTGGGTTTCCTCCGGGTGCTCCGGTTTCCTCCCAGAGTCTAAAGATGTATGGGGTAGATTGATTGGCCATGCTAAGTTGCCCCTTATTGTCCAGAGATGTGCAGGTTAGGTTGTGGAGTTGCAGGGATGGGGCGGGTCGAGTACTCATTTGAAGGTGCAGGCTCGATGAACCGAATGGACTCCTTCTGCACTGTAGGGATTCTATGACGACGAGAAGCAACATTTTCCTGAGAGGAGTGTGAGACTGTGGAAGCACTAGCAAAGTTAGCAAAGAGCATGCTAACATTTAAGAATAGGTTAAATAGGTGTTTGGAGGAAAGGGAACAATGGAGTTTAGGTACAAGTTATACATGATTAAGTCTGCTACTCATGTTTAGAATAAACATGTGGTGTCCCGCAGGGTTCAGTGTTGGGGCCACAGCTGTTCTCTTTATATATTAACGATCTAGATGACGGGACTGGGGGCATTCTGGCTAAGTTTGCTGATGATACAAAGATAGGTGGAGGGGCAGGTAGTATGGAGGAGGTGGGGAGGCTGCAGAAAGATTTAGACAGTTTAGGAGAGTGGTCCAAGAAATGGCTGATGAAATTCAACGTGGGCAAGTGCGAGGTCTTGCACTTTGGAAAAAAGAATAGAGGCATGGACTATTTTCTAAACGGTGACAAAATTCATAATGCTGAAGTGCAAAGGGACTTGGGAATCCTAGTCCAGGATTCTCTAAAGGTAAACTTGCAGGTTAAGTCCGTAATTAAGAAAGCAAATGCAATGTTGTCATTCATCTCAAGAGGCTCGGAATATAAAAGCTGGGATGTATTTCTGAAGCTTTATAAAGCATTAGTTAGGCCCCATTTAGAATACTGTGAGCAATTTTGGGCCCCACACCTCAGGAAGGACATATTGACACTGGAGCGGGTCCAGCGGAGATTCACACGGATGATCCCAGGAATGGTAGGCCTAACATACGGTGAACGTCTGAGGATCCTGGGATTATATTCATTGGAGTTTAGGAGGTTGAGGGGAGATCTAATAGAAACTTACAAGATAATGAATGGCTTAGATAGGGTGGATGTAGGGAAGTTGTTTCCATTAGCAGGGGAGACTAGGACCCAGGGGCACAGCCTTAGAATAAAAGGGAGTCACTTTAGAACAGAGATGAGGAGAAATTTCTTCAGCCAGAGAGTGGTGGGTCTGTGGAATTCATTGCCACAGAGGGCGGTGGAGACCGGGACGTTGAGTGTCTTTAAGACAGAAGTTGATAAATTCTTGATTTCTCGAGGAATTAAGGGCTATGGAGAGAGAGCGGGTAAATGGAGTTGAAATCAGCCATGATTGAATGGTGGAGTGGACTCGATGGGCCGAATGGCCTTACTTCCGCTCCTATGTCTTATGGTTTGATTGCATGGCTCCTTTCTATTATGTAATTACTATGCAGTTCTATGCACCCTGGCAGCCCTTTGCAAACAGAGGGTACAATTTAATGGAAAGGAAACAGAGCCCCGTTTTGGGCACATTTAGCAGGGTGTTTCCTGGCACTTGCAGCGCCAAGAACAACCCAGCTATTAAATGGCATCCCGATCTCTGAACCCCTCCGGATCCCCCAATGCTTCAAATATAATTAGGGGATCTTCGGGCCCTCTGCACCCCACCGCATAAAGGCAGGGCAACCCTGGGCACAGCAAAGATGCCACCTAGGCATCTTGGCTTGCCAGCCTGACACACTGGCAGTGCCATCTTGGCAACCCGGCATTGCCAGAATGGCACCCAGGTAGCACTGCCAGGGTGCCTGGGCAGTACTGTCAAGGTGCCGGGCTGGCTGTGCCACAGTACCCGGGTGGTATCAGGAGTGCCAGGGTACACCCTGCACAGAGCCTGACCACCCAATCTCCTGGGAGACCCTGGTCCATGTGGGGAGACCAGTACTAAACAGCGCCCGGTCAGAGTCTCCGAGGTAAGGCCGTTAGGTCCTGCGCTTTGGGTAACTCCGACGCAAACATATTCAAGTGTGAATAACTATTCAGGCCTCGAGCAGGGTGTTGGTTAGCGGGTTGATGGGGTGTGGACTGCCTTCAACAGCAGCCTCCTTTGACCATCGGGTACCCACTCCCGCCTCCCACCCTCCCCACCAGAAGGACTAGCTCCTGCAGGCCCTGCCTGTACACCCCCATTCAAAGTGAATGGCTTTTGTGTAAAACAGAAATGCAGCGGTGAGAGTTTTTTGAAGTTGGAAATAAGACTGGAGAAATCAGCCACTGGTGCTACGGTTATCGATTTCCTGGGGGCAAGTAACAGCACAGATCATTGCCTGCACCATCTGTCCCCAGAGAATCAACAGGGTTTGAGTCGTGTCACTAGCTGCGTGAACAAATTTCTCCCTTAAGTTATTTGGTGGGGTGCCAGTAGCATTTCTCTGCATCTAAACCATGCTGATTGCCCTTCCTGGTAATTGGAACATGTTACAATGCTAACATTCTTCACTGTCGTAAATTCAGAAGTACATAAAAGGCAATGAAAAATGGACTATCATCCTCAGATTCTTCCATTATTCCCTCAGAACTAGCCAATGTATCATAGACTTCAATTTTGGTTGTGGGATACTCACTGTGGACTGGACATTGATTAGCGTAGCTGCTCTTTGACACATTCATATGGATTGGTGGTTTGTGCATTGCAGTTGGAAGGTAATACATTGGTTTTGCATTAGTGTATTGGATTTTGTATCATCTTATATATCATAAACTTTCATAGTTAAGTACTATGACATAAGAATTGGTATCAGAACATCTTTATTATGGCTGGTCTCCTGCAATAAAAATGATGCAATGAGGCTTACCACATTGCCAGGGGAGGGGAAGTGGAAATTCTTAATAAATTACCTAATTTGGACTCTCATTAGTGTGATTCGCTTGGAGTGAGTAAACTGTAAAACCCTACTCTCAATTACAGATGACAAACAAAAATTCACATTATGACAAGTAGCAGATTCTAACGATATTGTCTAATATCCTGCAGTGGTACTTTCAATTTTATTGTCAAATATTTGATGCTTCATCTCTCCCACCTTTTCCAATGGAATGGATTACATGATGGGTCACAGGTCAACCTTCTATATGTCTGACTCATGACATCTTTTAAAGGAACTTGCAAAACTTGGGAGCAAAATATATTTTTTGTGTGCCACAATCAACCCTTAAAACACAATGGATGAGATAACTAGCCATATAAATAATGTGGCTTCTAGAGCAGGTCAGAGGCTAGAAATCCTGCAGCAAATAACTCACCTCCTTACTCTCCAAAGCATACAAGGCATAAGTCAAGGCATAAGTTGTGTGGGTGATTTTGTCGTAACAGGTTCCACAATATCTGCAGTTCTAGTCCTCAAGTCGGGCATGTCACTGTCCATACTCTCTGTGGTGAAAATATCTGGTACAGATTCTGTACTCTCACTGCGTGTGAGACAATATTTGGTCAGCATGCCAATGCCAAATTTGTTAATCGTCAGATTGTACGGTATATGAAATTGGACCTGTTTTGGCTAATACAATTGCCGGAGTCCATTTTTCACCTGAGGTGTAATTTCTCACAAGAACATGTTATATTTTAAACTCCTGGTAGTATGTTATATTACCTTGTGTAATGTAGTATATTACTCTTTTGAACCAGCGAGTTGATGAAATAAACAATAGTCTTCTTGTAAAGATAAATTAATTTATTGAGTAATATAAATAATATTTGTGAGTCCTTTTTACTTAATACTCAACTGGTAAAGAAATAAAATATATTAAAGATAACTAACTAACTATACAATGTAATAATGAAATAACTTATAACTTCTCTCTCTCTAGCTATTCTATATCTTGTCTGTTCACTCTCCTGAAGCACACTCTCTCAGAAAGAGCGGGAAAGTCCTTCTTATACCATCTGATAGTGAGACAGCTAGTGTTGAATTGACTGTACTAGTTTTACATACATGGATCATGTATATTGATATACGGAGATCACTACATCCCCTTTTTTAAAACATTTTCTTGCAAATATTAAAAGAAAAATTTACATATGAAATGTAGTGTATACAATGTACAGCAATCACTAGAATTATGAAAAGGTTCACAAATTCAGCCGATGGGTCTTCTTCTTCTCCTTGTCGACCTTCTGAATGACAAAGATGATGAAGAAGTTTTAATGTCTTTGTTGATAATCAAATTTGAATGGTCAATTTGTTTTGAAATTGTTTGATTCAAATCAAGATTAGGAAAAATCTTCGCAGTATCTGTGACTTGAAGTAGATCCCTATGATTTCTTCTCAGAATGTTTCCATCTGAAGTTTTTATCAGATAAGATCTTGGAGAGAATTGCCTAATTACGTGAGCAATGTCAGGCCGACCTCCTTCAGGAAGTCTTAATCTAACAGTATCATTCTCAGATAGAGTAGACACATCTTTTGAATGTAGATCAAAATATTGCTTTTGCTTCATTTTCTGTTGTTGAATTTTCTTCACAGTTTTTCAGGATCAGGAACATTTAACTGAGATAGAGTTGTTCTTATGTCCTATGATTGAGTAAAGCTGGATAAAAATCAGATTGTGAATCTTTTGATTTGTGAAGTAGCTGTTTCATAATGGGGACACCTTTCTCTGCTTTTCCATTGGACTGTGGAAAAAGAGGGCTTGAAGTTACATGTTCAAAATTGTACTTCAATGAGAATACTTGCCATTCATGACTTGAAAAACATGGACCATTGTCAGACATGACAATACGAGGAATACCATGCCTGGCAAATATTTCCTTGCATGCCTTTTTGACAGTACTGGATGTGATGTCCTTCAATTTCACTCATTCAATAAAATTGGAAAAATAGTCAATGACAATGAGATATTCCATGCCAAATAAGTGAAAGATCAGCACCAACCTTAATCCATGATGATGTAACTATATCATGTGGTTGCATTGGTTCTTTGCATTGATGATTTTGATGTGACTGACAAATTGAACATGATGATATCATGTCCGAGATATCATTGTTGATACCTGGCCAATAGATTGATTGTCTGGCACGATGTTTACATTTCTCAATGCCTAAATGACCCTCATTAAGTCTAGAAAGCATTTCAGACCTCATGCTTTGTGGAATAACAATGCGATCTTGTCTCAGCAAAATACCATCCACAATCGTCAGTTCTGACTGAATGGTTTGTTATTGCAGACAATTACCTATTGGCCATCCTTGTTGAAGATGATGTATGACTTTCATCAAAGTAGCATCTTTTAGTGTTTCAGTGCAAATTTGTTGTAATCAGAGGCTGGAAGTAACTCGGAATAATTGCAGTTGAGAATTAATATCATTGATCGATTCTTCTTGAAGAATTTCAATGTTGACTGATCTAGATAAAGTGTCAGCAATTACTAACTCTTTACCTGGAGTATATTGTAGAGTTAAATCATATCCTCTCAATTTCATCATCAGGCGCTGAAGTCTGGGAGTCATATCATTTAAATTTCTTTCAATGATGTGTACAAGTGGGCGATGGTCAGTTTTTACTGTGAACTTGGGTAGACCATAAACATAGGTGTAGAATTTGGTAATCCCAGTAACTAGCCCAAGACACTCCTTTTCAATTTGGGTGTACCTACACTCAGTCATAGTCATGGATCTTGACGCGTAGGCAATAGGGACCCAATTATTGAAATGGTCTTGTTGGAGTAAAACAGCACCGATACCATTTTGATTCGCATCCGTTGAGATTTTAGCAGGTCTTGTAGGATCAAAAAATTATAAGCACGGAGCTTGTATCAATTGTTGTTTTAGATCTGTCCATTCTTCAGTATGTTTTTCAGTCCAAACAAAATCTATTCTTTCTGATCAGTTGACGTAGTGCAGTTGTTCTGTTAGCTAGATTTGAAATAAACTTTCCAAGAAGGTTGACAAATCCTAGAAAGCGTATCTTCTTGTCTTTTGGAATTTGCACTGCCTTGATGGCTTGCACCTTATATTCATCTGGCTTGATTCCATCAGCTGTGATGTTGTCACCTAAGAATTTCAAAGAAGAGGCGGCAAACATGCATGTAGCCTGGTTTAGTTTCAGACCATATTTGTGTATCCTTTTGAATACTTCCCAAAGACATTTCATATGCTCTTCAGGAGTTGTTGACCAAACAATTATTTCATCAACATAAACATGAACACCTTCAATGTTCGCGGTTATTTGTTCCATTGTACGATGAAATATTTCTGAAGCTGCTGTAATTCCAAAGGGCATTCTGTTGAAACAGTACCTTCCAAATGGTGTGTTAAAGGTACAGAGGAGTTTACTGGAGTCCTCAAGTTGCACCAGCCAAAAACCTTGTGACGCATCAAGTTTGGCAAAGATTCTGGCATTGGCCATTTCTGCAGTAATGTCTTCCTTCTTTGGTATTGGATAATGTTCTCTTCTAATATTGCGATTGAGATCTTTGGGATCCATTCAGGTACTTATCTCACCTGTAGGTTTTTTAACGCAGACTAGGGAGCTTACCCAGTCAGTAGGTTGAGTAATTTTAGATATGATACCTTGAACTTGCAATCTTGACAGTTCAGCCTTTAATCTGTCTTTAAGAGGAGCAGGAACACATCTAGGTGGATGGATTACTGATTTGGCATCCATCTTCAGTTGTATCTTGTACTGAAAAGGTAATGTACCCATACCGTGAAATAAAACAGGGTATTCCTGTAAGAGTTGTTGAATGTCATCTTTGAGTGCAGTCGGCTAACATGTATTAAGAAAATTTCTTTGAATGAGCTGTGAATCTTTACACGCTTGAGCACCAAGTAAAGAAGAACGAGCATCATTTACTATCTCAAATCTGATTTGTTTATGAATGTCCCTGTTTGTGACACTCAGGTAACACGACCCATGTGAGAAAATTGGATTGCCATTATAATCTTTCAATGAGAACTCTGGAGGTATCATCTCAGAATGACTTTTGATCTTTGACAACTCCTTGGAATTCAGAAGATTAGCTGAGACACCTGCTTCAAGTTTGAAAGAAATTGGAATTGTATTAATATATACAGTGGTCATCCATTTGTTGCAACCACATTGACTCTTTGATCTTTTGTTGCTTGAAGATCCTTTTCATTTTCATGACGAGCTGGCTTTGTTGCTTGAAGATTATTCTTGTCATTCTTCATGGATGATTCAACCACACCAACGAGGAAAGTATCATCATTTTCCGTGAAATCTTGTGTGTTGATTTCTTCTTTTTTGTCCATACCTCTCACTTTGTAGTATTTTTTCTGTGCAGGAGGAATATAACTTGCGGGATGATTGACACTGAGAAGCATAACAGTTTAACTTCTGACATCTCAAACAGCGTTTACCAAAAGCAGGGCAGTTTCCCTTTAAGTGGGTGTCACCACACCTATGACACGTAATCACGTTGTCGTCGTGACGTATTAGTGATATACACGCATGCGCAGACTTCGTCCTTGACATCTCGCATTTCTGTGCGTAGTGCGCATGTCCAGAGCCCGAAGATGCGTGCGAGAGATAGTTACCGTTCCTCAGTCTTCTGCTTTGCCTGCAACACCATTTTGATTTTCTCTGCCTCGTGGTAGAGATTTGCCCTTTTTTCTTTGGGATAAAATGCTAAATACTGACTTTTGGTCTGTTCCACGGAGATGCATTTATCTATCGCGATTTGCAAAGTTAAATCATTTTGTTGAATTAAAGCTTCTCTGACAGTATCATTAAGTATGCCATAAACAATTTGGTCTCTCACAGGCAAATCATAGAGATCTGCGTAGTTACATGTTTTAGCTAAGAGTTTGAGATCTGTGATGAAGTTATTCACCGGTTCACCAATTTTTTGAACTCTTTTATGAAGTTTTCATCTTTCTAAAATTTCATTGGTTTGCATCTTGCAATGTTCATCGAACTTTGCTATAACTTGATCAAATTTCGATTTATCTTCACCAGCATTACAATTAAAGGAATTGAACATAAGAACAAAAGAATTAGGAACAGGAGTAGTCCATCTGGCCCCTCGAGCCTGCTCCGCCATTTAATGGGATCATGGCTGACCTTTGTGGACTCAGCTCCACTCTCCGGCCCGTACACCATATCCCCGAATCCCTTTATTCTTTAGAAAGGCACCTATCTTTTTCTTAAAAACGTTTAAAGAAGGAGCCTCAACTGCTTCACTGGGCAAGGAATTCTATAGATTCACAACCCTTTGGGTGAAGAAGTTCCTCCTACACTCCGTCCTAAATCTACCTCCTCTTATTTTGAGGCTATGCCCCCTAGTTCTGCTTTCCCCGACCAGTGGAAACAACCTGCCCGCATCTATCCTATCTATTCCCTTCATAATTTTATATGTCTCAATAAGATCCCCCCCGCATCCTTCTAAACTCCAATGAGTACAGTCCCAGTCTACTCAACCTCTCGTCATAATCTAATCCCCTCAACTCTGGGATCAACCTAGTGAATCTCCTCTGCACTCCCTCCAGTGCCAATATGGCCTTTCTCAGGTAAGGAGACCAAAACTGAACACAATACTCCAGATGCAGCCTCACCAACACCTTATACAATTGCAGCATAACCTCACTAGTCTTGAACTCCATCCCTCTAGCAATGAAAGACAAAACTCGATTAGCCTTCTTAATCACCTGTTGCTGAAGATTTTGATTGCTTGCTGTCCTTATTGGGACAGAAGTAAAGCAACTCTGCTAGCATCTGGTGCAGCTTTTGAATCACTAGCTTCGAAATAGAGCTGGAACTGTTGTTCAAACAACTTCCAATTCAAATTATGATTACCAGTGGTCTTTAGATGTCTGGGTGCTTGAACGTGGTCCATTAAAAAGTTGTTTTCGTCGAAGATTCCAATGTTGCGATGACTTCTGCAGTCAAATAATAGAGTCAGATTTTTGTTCTTTTAATTCTAAATCTTTCCTAGTCTTTCTTAAAATCTTAATTTACTCTGGTACCATGTTATATTTTAAACTCCTGGTAGCATGTTATATTTCCTTGTATAATATAGCATATTACTCTTTTGAACTAGCTGAGTTGATCTTGAAAATACGGAGGCATGGGATTCAGGGTGATTTAGCAGTTTGGATCAGAAATTGGCTAGCTGGAAGAAGACAAAAGGTGGTGGTTGATGGGAAATGTTCAAACTGGAGTCCAGTTACTAGTGGTGTACCACAAGGATCTGTTTTGGGGCCACTGCTGTTTGTCATTTTTATAAATGACCTGGAGGAGAGCGTAGAAGGATGGGTGAGTAAATTTGCAGATGACACTAAAGTCGGTGGAGTTGTGGACAGTGCGGAAGGATGTTACAAGTTACAGAGGGACATAGATAAGCTGCAGCGCTGGGCTGAGAGGTGGCAAATGGAGTTTAATGCAGAAAAGTGTGAGGTGATTCATTTTGGAAGGAATAACAGGAAGACAGAGTACTGGGCTAATGGTAAGATTCTTGGCAGTGTGGATGAGCAGAGAGATCTTGGTGTCCATGTACATAGATCCCTGAAAGTTGCCACCCAGGTTGAGAGGGTTGTTAAGTAGGCGTACGGTATGTTAGCTTTTATTGGTAGAAGGATTGAGTTTCGGAGCCATGAGGTCATGTTGCAGCTGTACAAAACTCTGGTGCAGCCGCATTTGGAGTATTGCGTGCAATTCTGGTCGCCACATTATAGGAAGGATGTGGAAGCATTGGAAAGGGTGCAGATGGGATTTACCAGAATGTTGCCTGGTATGGAGGGAAGATCTTATGAGGATAGGCTGAGGGACTTGAGGCTGTTTTCGTTAGAGAGAAGAAGGTTAAGAGGTGACTTAATTGAGGCACACAAGATGATCCGAGGATTGGATAGGGTGGATAGTGAGAGACTTTCTCCTCGGATGGTGATGTCTAGGACGAGGGGACGTAGCTTTAAATTGAGGGGAGATAGATATAAGACAGATGTCAGAGGTAAGTTCTTTACTCAGAGAGTAGTAAGGGTGTGGAATGCCCTGCCTGCAACAATAGTGGACTCGCCAACACTAAGGGCATTCAAATGGTCATTGGATAGACATATGGACGATAAGGGAATAGTGTAGATGGGCTTTAGTGTAGAGTGGTTTCACAGGTCAGCGCAACATCCAGGACCGAATGGCCTGTACTGCGCTGTAATGTTCTATGTTCTATGTTCTATGATGAAATGAACAATAGTCTTCTTGTAAAGATAAACTAATTTATTGAGTTATATAAATAATATTTGTGAGTCCTTTTTACTTAATACTCAACTAGTAAAGAAATAAAATATCGTAAAGATAACTAACTATACAATGTAATAATGAAATAACTTATAACCTCTCTCTCTAGCTATTCTATGTCTTGTCTGTTCACTCTCTTGAAGCACACTCTCTCAGAAAGAGCGTGAAAGTTCTTTTTATATCACCTGATAGTGAGACATCGAGGGCGAGATTCTCCGACCCCCCGCCGGGTCGGAGAATCGCTGGGGGCTGGCGTGAATCCCGCCCCCGCCGGTTGCCGTATTGTCCACCACCGGATATTCGACGAGGGCGGGAATCGCTCCGCGCCGGTTGGCGCCCCCCCCCCCCCCCCCCCCCCCCCCCGGCGCTTCTCCGGCCCGGATGGGCCGAAGTCCCGCTGCTAGAATACCTGTCCCGCCGGCGTGGATTAAACCACCTACCTTACCGGTGGGAGAAAGCGGCGCATGCGGGCTCCGGGGTCCTGGGGGGGCACGGGGCCTGGCCCGCGATAGGTGCCCACCGATCCGCGGGCGGGCCTGTGCCGTGTGGGCACTCTTTCCCTTCCACCTTCGCCACCGTCTCCACCATGGCGGAGGCGGAAGAGACTCCCTCCACTGCGCATGTGCGGGAATGCCGTCAGCGGCCGCTGACGCTCCCGCGCATGCGCCGCCCGGAGATGTCATTTCCGCGCCAGCTGGCGGGGCACCAAAGGCCTTTCCCGCCAGCTGGCGGGGCGGAAATTCGTCCGGCGTGGGCCTAGCCCCTTAAGGTTGGGGCTCGGCCCCCAAAGATTCGGAGCATTCCGCACCTTTGGGGCGGCGCGATGCCCGACTGATTTGCGCCGTTTTGGGCGCCAGTCGGCGGACCTCACGCAGTTCCCGGAAAATTTTGCCCCTAGTGTTGAATTGACTGTACTAGTTTTACATACATTGATCATGTGTATTGATATACAGTGATCACTACAGAACACACTTCTCATGGCCAAAGACAGTGCTTTTGGTGTGTTGTTCCCTTCTATCCACTTGTGTTTGAGTTTGTTGCTTGACTATCTCGGAAGTTGAAGGGGGAGTCAAAAAGTCAAACTGTGTGTAGTTTCCTTTTTAGCAGTATCGCAGTGAGCTTTGAGTTTTTGAAAGCGCAGTGTTCCTGCATGTCATCAGTAAGCTAATGGTGTTTAGGTAGAGAGCCTTTATCCCTCAAAACCTTCACTGCATGTTTGAACAATTTTAGAAAATATTCAGCTGAGCCGTTGGCAGCTGGATGGTCGGGGGCTGATTTGATATGGCAGATACCACACCCCTTCAGGTGGTCATCGAATTCAGCTGATGTGAACTGAGTATCATGAGTTGTTCAAGCCTTTCCATGGTCTGTTCTGCAGTTGTCGATTTCATGATGGCAACCTCCGGCCACTTAGAATGTGCGTCAACCATGACCAAATGTATGTTCATTCGACTGGTCCCGCATAATCAACATGGATTTTGGGGGCCACTCCCATGGATGCAAAGATTGTAGTGGAGGTACAATTCTCAACACAGTGCAGAATTGGCATAACCCTACCTTCTCTATTTGGGCATCCAACCTGGCCCACCAAAAGTACTTTCTCTCCAACTCCTTCATTCTGACTACACTGGGATGGCCCTCTGCAGCTGGTCCAGGATTCTACTTCGTACACACGGCGGAATGATTACTCGAATACCCCACAACAATACTCTACTTTGTACTGACAGCTCAAGATACCTTGTAAGATAGGGTTTAAGATCTGGGCGTTTTCTGTGCCTTTTTGTATCATGTTCAACACATTTCTCATCACCGGATCTTTTCGGGTCAATTTATGCACGTGAGAAGGCGTTACCAGAACATTTTCCACATGAGACAGATAGAATAAGTCGTTGATGTGTTCATCACATTCATTCTTATCTTTTTGGTCTTGATGGTCTTGCAGCGGCAGTCGGGAAAAAGCGTTTGTGTTCGTATGCTGTTCAGATCTCCGATATTCAATAACATAATTTTATGCCAACAAGATTGACGCCCAATGTTGTAATTAACTAGCAGCGAGCAAAAGGATCCCCTTATGCAGCCCAAAGGTTGTTGCGAAGGGACGATGGTCATTCAATGGAGTAAATTGACAGCCAAATAAATAATGGTGGAACCTTTGAGCACTAAAAATGAAGCTGGGAACTTTTCTCAAGTTGAGAATAGGTTCTTTACATGCCCTACATCATTTGAACCTGTAATTCAAATGTCATCCAGGCAGCACTGCACATCCGATAGCTCACTTAAGAGCGAAACCATAGATCGTTGGAAGAGAGCTGGTGCTGATGTTATGCTGAACAGAAGCCTCCGCTAACAAAACAGACTCTTGCGTGTTACTGTTGTCTGTAATGGTTGAGACTTAATAGCAACTTTAATTGGGGCTGTTTAGCACACTAAGGGGCTGTTTAGCACACTGGGTTAAATTGCTGGCTTTTAAAGCAGACCAAGGCAGGCCAGCAGCATGGTTCAATTCCCGTAACAGCCTCCCCGAACAGGTGCCGGAATGTGGCGACTAGGGGCTTTTCACAGTAACTTCGTTGAAGCCTACTTGTGACAATAAGCCATTTGCAGCTCGGCTTGGTAAAGATCAAATTTGCTAAATTTGTGTCCACCTGAGAGACCTGCAAAAAGATCTTCGATCAGTGGCAGAGGGGACAGATCGGCAGAAAATACGGGGTTGATTGTCTTTTTGAAATCCCTGCATATTTGTACTGAGTCATCCTTCTTTAAGATTGGGATGATTGGGATTGCCCAATCGCTGATGGTAACAGGTTCAATGACTCCTGTTTTCAGTAACCTCGCGAGTTCTTCCACTTCAGGTCAAATGGCATAAGGTACGGCACATGCTCTCAACCACCTAGGCACGCTGTCTGCCTTTATCTTGGGTTTCACTTCGACCCCATTCATGGATGCAAGTGACTCCTTAAGCACCTTTGCATATTTTCTCAGAAGTGGTTGAAGATTGTTTGTAGAATCAACAAGTTGGTTCATGATGGCCCAGTTTAGCTTAAACTTCTTCCTTAACCAAGATCTCTCAAACAATGCTGAAAAGGTTCCTTGAACAATGCGAAGATACAACTCCACTTTCTGCTTGCTAACTCCCAGTCACATTGATGAAACTTTTCAGTGACACACCCTTCTCGTTAAATGTCCTAAAGACCACATCAGATGGTTGCAATGGCAGATACAAATTTCTGATGGTACATTGGGCGGCATGGTGGCACAGTGGTTAGCACGGCTGCCTCACAGCGCCAGGGACCCAGGTTCAATTCCGACCTCGGGTGACTGTGTGGTGTTTATACGTCTACCCCTGCCTGCGTGGGTTTCCTCCGGATGCTCCGGTTTCCTCCCACAGTCCAAAGATGTGCAGATTAAGTGGATTGGCCATGATAAATTGCCCCTTAGTATCTCAGGATGTGCAGGTTAGGTTATGGGGTTACAGGAATAGGGAAGAGTGGGCAAGGGTAAGGTGCTCATTCGAAGGGTCGGTGCAGACTCGACGGGCCGAATAGCCTCCTTCTGTACTGTAGGGATTCTATGATTCTTTGATATCGATTCAGGTAAACGTGATATTGTGGCGCCCATATTCACTCCCCATCTTAATAGTGTTCCCATTTAATTTTGGATAGATCTAAAATTGTTTCTGGTCTCTTTGTACTGCTAGAACACTGAGCTTAAATTCCTTAAGCTGACTTGACACTTAGGTACTCGGTGAGTCTTCAGTTGGATCATTCCACTGGTAAACTGTGGACTTTGCAACATTTTGCTTGGTACATTTCTTTTAAGCTGATGACGTTTGGCGTGACCAACATGCCTTGGCAATATGACCAACTTTACCATTATTTTTGATTTGTTCTTCTTGCTCCAATGATCTCCAGCCACATGTCCCACTTGGTTGCAGCGACGATGACATGGTAGATTCATGGTGCACCTGCTTCTCACAGACTCCAGCTTATGGACTTTAGCTCAAACTCCAGTCAATGAAGCTTCTCTCACAGCAAGTCCCATAGATTTCTACAGCAGATTTTAGGGTTAATGCACCTTCAGTCAACAATTTCCTTTGGATGGTTTCATTCCTGAGGCCACAAACTAATCGGCCGTAAAGTGTATTATCCAAAGTCTGGCCAAATTCACAGTACCTTGCTGGCCTTTGCAGTGATGCAACAAATTGTGAAATGTTTTCCCCTTCCTCCTGTGCACAACTGTGACAGCGGAATCATTCAGCTATTAATAATGGACGGGGAGAGAAATGTTCTTGTAAGACAGTCATTAACTAGGGGGACTGTATCTGTTAATGGAGATTATGGGTGATTCCTGATTCCTTTTTGTTATTTGTTTGTGTTAACATGTGGACAGTTGTTTGGGGGTTGGTGGGAGGATGGGATTGTTGTTGATATGGGGATTGACATTATATTTGTTACTGCTTATGGTTTATTGTTGGTGGGTGCAAATCTGGGAGAAAATGTGAAAAAGGAGGAGAATAAAAATATTTTTTAAAAAAAGACAGTCATTAACTCATCATCCAACTTGTCTCCAGGTTTAGCTGGGGGTACTAAATTCTTTAGCAACATGAATGTTTCCTCCCAACTGAGCTGAGAAAGGTCACAGTATGCAGGTCTGCTGGTGTCTGATTGGCTTTGAGGAATGACTGGAATCTTTCCTCATAAGAGTCCCACGGTGTCTCCTCCTCATCAAACACGGCTGTGGCGCCTTTTCGTCCCGCCATTTTTGGATTGCAGCTCCCTGATCTGTGCTATTCTGCCTTCAATAAGTCTTCCTAGCCATTTATTTTCTCCCTGTAAGGTAAGGTAAAGTCACCATAATCCCAGAGGACGATAGGCTGCTTTCCTCTGGGGAGAGCTGACTGGTGGTGATTTAACCTGAGGATCACCACACCTCAGGTGAGTGGCAAGGTTGAGAAGACCTTCAGGAATAATCTCAGCCGGTACGGAAATTGAACCCGCGCTACTGGCTTCACTTTGCATCACAAACCAGCTGTTTAGGTAACTGAGCTAAACTGGCAACCCCCCAGTAATTTGCAGTTGTCTGATAGCTTTGTTTTGAAAACCGTTTTACTTGCGCTCGCAGCTTTCGACCAGATGATTCGCCGACGTCCTACTACAAACTGTACAGTGTCCGAATATTTACTTGAGAGTGTTTTTTATTTGCCACAACAATGATTTGCCTTGGAAGTCCATGGTCTTTCTCCCGGCCTCACTCCCGATGGGTATGTGCCTGGATCTCCGTTGATGATTCCTTCTTCAGCCTCACAAAATTGTTGTTGAACATTGTTTTTCTCCCGTTTTTATATTACTGCCCAGATCCCGTCACCAGTTTATCTTTTGTTATATTCTTTGTTGTAGCCGCAAAGAGAAAGAATCGGGGTGGCACATGTCCTTTCATGGAACACAGTACAAAAGGTTTATTTACAAGATGCTGCTCACACTGGGTACAATGGTGATTTCCGCAAAAGCCTGCAAGTGTTCTGATTATGTCATTGCGTAACACGTGACATTGCATCAGCCAATAGTATTGGTCTGATGACACCTCCACATCAGAATTTCTTTCATTTTATTTATTCCAGAATTTAATGCAAGGTCATTTCTGGCCAATGGAAGTGAAATTCAGGAAAACTGTAAAATAGGTCACCAGCACAGTAGCACAGTTGCTTCACAGCTCCAGGATCACAGGTTCGATTCCTGGCTTGGGTCACTGTCTGTGTGGAGTCTGCACGTTCTCCCCGTGTGTGCGTGGGTTTCCTCCAGGTGCTCCGGTTTCCTCCCACAGTCCAAAGATGTGCAGGTTAGGTGGATTGGCCATGCTAAATTGCCCTTAGTGTCCAAAAAAGGTTAGGTGGGGTTACGGGGATAGGGTGGAGGTGTGAGGTGTGGGAATAGGGAGGAGGTATGGGCTTTGTTAGGGTGCTCTTCCCAGGGGCTGGTGCAGACTCAATGGGCTGAATGGTCTCCTTCTGCAATGTAAATTCTATGATTCTATGAACTTATTTGGCTGGATTCTCCGCTTCCATAACTGCGTGCTTCTCGGGGGTGCGCTGTTCACTGATGGTGGGATTCTGTCTTCCCACCGCTTGTCAATGGGCTTTCCCATTGAAGCAGCCAACTCTACCTGGAAACCCGTGGGCAGGGGCTGTGCTGCCGGCGGGAAAAGTGAATCGCAACGGCCGGAGAATTCCAGCCATTGTGTCACTTTTGTTGGACCTTTGTGATGTGTGGCTACTCAGATTCTGATTTTCCACAAAGAGAATGCTTCTGTATCAATCCAGGGAGCTGCACAGGGCCTTCAATCTTCCACTCGCTTTTTGTGTAGTGGAAAAATAGGAACTCCACAAAAGTGAACTATTACATCTAGGAAATAGGACATACAGGGCGGGATTCTCTCGCAATTGGCGGGATGGCCCGACGCCAGCGCCAAACACGCCGGCGTTGGGCCAACCAGAAGTTGCGGAATCCTCCGCACTTCCAGGAGCTAGGCCAGCGCCGGAGGAGCTGCCGCTGCACCAACCGGCGCCAAAGAGCCAGCGCGAGTTGCCGCATGCGCAGACTGGCCGGCATGTTCCTGCGCATGCGCCGGGGGGTTCTTCTCTGCGCAGGCCATGGCAGAGCCCTACAGAAGCCGGCGCGGAAGCCGTGCCCCGACAGTGCAGACCCGCCCGCAGATCGGTGGGCCCCGATCGCGGGCCAGGCCACCTTGGGGGCCCCCCGGAGCCGGATCCCCCCCCCCCCGTGCCCCCCCCCCCCCGCGGACTCCACTAGATGGCCCACCAGCCAGGTCCCGCCGCGTGGGACCATGACCATTTCACGCCGCCAGGACTGGCCAGGAACTGACGGCCGCTCGGCCCATCGGGGCCTGGAAAATTGCCGGGGGGGGGGCTGCTGCCAACGGCCCCCAACCGGCGTGGCATAAACCCCGCCCCTGCCCGAAAACCGGCGGCGGAGAATATGGCAGCCGGCATCGGAGCAGCGGGGCGGGATTCACGCTGTCCCCTGGGGATTCTCCGACCCGCCGGGGGGGTCGGAGAATCCCGCCCAATTTCTTTGAAGATAGTGCAGAGGAGATGTACAGGAATGTTACCAAGGGCTTGGAAATTGCAGCTCTGAGCAGAAGTATGATAGCCTAGGTTTATTTTCCTTAGAACAGAGGAAGCTAAAAGGTGACCTAATTGAGGTGTACAAAATTATGAGAAGCCAAGGCAGGGCAGTCAGGGAATACTTGGGGCGGGATTCTCCGACCCCACATCGGGTCGCGGAATCGGCGGGGGGTCGCGCGAATCGCGCCACCACGCCGCTCCGATGGAGAATCGGCGCCATTGTGACCGGCTTGGTCGACGTGGCGCCGGCGGCCCCCCGCGATTCTCTGGCCCAAATGGGCCGAGCGGCCTTAAAAAAAAGAAAATGAGTCCCGCCGGTGCCGTTCTAACATGCTCTGAGCCGGCGGGACCTCGGCATTGAAGGGTCCGGGGGTGGCACGTGGGGAGGAGGGGGCGTCCGACCCCGGGGGGGGGAGTGCTACCGATGTGGCCTGGCCCGCGATCGGGACCCACCGGTCGGCGGGCCGGCCTCTCTGTCTCCCGGCCTCCTTTCTTACGCATCGACGCCTGTACTCCTGCGCCATGTTTGGTAGGGGCCGGCGCGGACAAGGGAGACACTGCGCATGCGCGGAAATCGCGCCGGCGGGGCTGCGCATGCGCGGGTTCGCGCCAGACCCACTACGCATGCGCACATCCCCCGGCGCCCATTCCACGGCCGGATCAGCAGCTGGAGCAGCGTGAACTGCTCCAGCGCCCAGGGGGCCAGAATTGCTGATCCTGAGGCCGTGTTGACGCCGTTGAGAAACGGTCGTCGTTTCCGACGGTGTCAACACTTAGCCTCAGGATCAGAGAATCCTGTCCCCTGTTCTTCTAGCCGAGGGACCAATTACCAGTGGGCGTAGACTTAAGGTGATTGGTGGAAGGATTAGAGGGTACATGAGGAAAATGTCTTTTTTTCATTGAATACACGCCGTGCCAAGTGGCTGGAAATTTAAAACCGTTCCATCAGCATTCAGCAACATTGAAGGCCTTGGTCATATTCCTACAGGTCGAATATCCTTGAGCATACGCCCAAAAAGCGAACACATCCAAATACCAAACTTTTTTTGAATGGCGATGCAGTTAATTTGTGTGTTAAAGAAGCAACGTATTATTATATTATAGGTATAATAACACGTTAACAGGTAAGAAGTAAGCCGTGTGAGAGTTAGCAAACGGAGAAACTAATTGTTGAATATTTGTTGAATATAGCTAGCACAGTCTTAGGTTACTGTAATGTAAGTAAGCTTAGGACTTCTGTATATATGATAGATCTGAGTACTGAAATGCAATGTACCCCAAGGCAGATAAAGCATACTTGATCGATGGAGTTACGAGTTGTTATGGCAGTCAGGATGGGAAACTTTGATGTATAAAGTCACTGTCATTTCTGTCTCCTTTGAATAAGCTTAACTTCGAGAGGAACACCTTGGAAGGGAGAGAGAATTAATGGGGAGCCAATGGATTTTCCACTCGCAGTAGTTTAATCAATGTCTAAACTGGTGTCATGAAAGTGCCCCTTCTATATTTTGGCAAACCTGAATGAGGATTATATCATATCTCTGTTAAAAGAGGAAGTTATTCTATTCCAATGAGGTTTGATTGAACATTGGTGACTAAAATGCAGAAATCTTTCTGTTTTCCAGAGTGTAAAGGTCAGCTGGCTGCCACCACCACCCAATGCCCAGAATGGTTTTATTACCGGCTACAAAATCAGGCACAAAAAGATTGGTCGTAGGGGTGACATAGAGACCCTGGAACCCAACAATCTTTGGTACCTCTTTACAGGTGAGATTCAATGCTTCAAAGCATTGCCCATTTTTATTAACACCGGGTGCATCCTGTTGTATGAGGTCCTGCTCTTCCATAACCACTCCTCATACTGAACTACATTGGTTCCAGGGTCCCCAAATGCCTGAAGTTTTAAATCTGATCTTAAATCACTTCATCCAGCCCTATATCACCCTGAACTTGCTTTACCACTGAATCTGGCCTTTTGGATCCCCCATCTGACCCATCACATCAATATTGGTAGCAGAGCCTTCAGCTCCCTGGGTCTACTGTCCCGTGGCTCTCTCTAAATCCTCTGCCATTCTTTCTCCTCCTACTTTACAAACCTAATCAGCCAATCATTTGGTTCACCCTGCTGATCTCTCCTTTCGTGGCCCTACATCCACTTTCCACACACCTGTCTGAGCAGTTCCTTGTAATGTTCTATATTAGAGGTGCTGGATAAATACAAGTTGTTGTTGGTGTGCTGGATCCATGTGTTTGGAACTTGTAGCACACCCAGGAAGCAAAGCGAACAGTGCACAGTGTATTCCAGCTATTAGTTTTATCATGCAATCTCACATTGTCCTCTTTGTCTTTTGATGGTAGTGGAACAAATCCGAATTGGGCTTCAACCACCAAATTTACTAAATATTAATTGAACAAATGCAGCAGAACAGAAGATATATTTTTAAGCAACTATCTTGGCCAACACCTTGAGTACCGGAAAATAATATTGTAATTGCTGTAATAAGAAAAAATCTTTGTAGTGATTCCTTTCCCTTAACCTTTACAGAATCTATCCGACCGTACAATCTCTCTTTAAAGCCTCCAGACAGACTAACCATTTCAGCAAGATAAGTTCCCTCAAAAACGAGACCAAGCATATTTAAATAACGGATTTTTTAATTTACAGAATATCTGGCACACAAACACAAGTTTGAACAACTTTACAAAGCATTTCGAATTTAATACCCTTCCCTCGGCACTAGTCGCAGACAAGCTGACCGAAGAGAGTTTTAACTGGAAACAAATAGATAGATTGGGGCAAGTGTGTACTTAAAATCAGAGAAAAAAAACGAAACATGATTGCAAGCTAATGCTGATTTATTACCGGCTACAAAATCAGGCACAAAAAGATTGGTCGTAGGGGTGACATAGAGACCCTGGAACCCAACAATCTTTGGTACCTCTTTACAGGTGAGATTCAATGCTTCAAAGCATTGCCCATTTTTATTAACACCGGGTGCATCCTGTTGTATGAGGTCCTGCTCTTCCATAACCACTCCTCATACTGAACTACATTGGTTCCAGGTTCCCCAAATGCCTGAAGTTTTAAATCTGATCTTAAACCACTTCATCCAGCCCTATATCACCCTGAACTTGTTTTAACTGTGGTGCATTTGGCTGTATAAGAGTGATCTGCTCACTTGAGTCCATGTGATCACTCAAACAGGTGGGTGGACTTTGCCAACACCATTTAAAATGATAAAATGAGAGGCTTTCCATTGGATTTGGCTCCTGAACCATCCAATGAAAAGATGAGTTTCAGGCACAGAACATGGGGGTTCTTTAAAATTCTGTTTGCCTGATCTCAGGAGAGGATCAGTTCTCACAGTTGCTTTGTTCCCTCTGGTAAACATTGTAGAAAATTGTCAGCATTGTGGTTTTGGAAAGTTTGGAGCTTATCAAACAAGCACCAGGATAGGAGGCACTACATCTGAAGAGGAAATCATTCACCATACACAGCAGTGACAACATGGTACAGTTGGACCTATAGGTGTACAGGAGAGAGGTACAGAGGAGAGAGGTGAGGTGTTGGGTGCTCTGAGGTACAGACGAACCAACACGCTTGCGATTGGTACAACGCAGTTTTATTCCATCTAACTATTTATACATCAGACTTGGTGCTTAGCACGTTGTGACTGTGTGAGTGACTTGCTATATAGGTCCTGGCCCTGTGCTGTCTCCAGATGGACTGCCCAGGAAGTGTTGTTATTCTTGTCTTATACTGTGCCTGCTCTTGTCTGTGATTGGCTGTCATGTTATGTGTGCTAATTGGTCCGTTGGTCTGTCTATCATTGTGTATGTGTTATGATGTATGTTTGAATATCATGACATCCCCCTTTTTTACAAGATTATGTGCCTACGTGGTTATAAATATAAATGTGTCCTGAGTGCAGCTAAAGGTGTGTGTGTGTGTGCGTAATATTTACATCATGTACATGGGGCTTAACTGTATACAAGGGGCGATGTCAGGTGTGACATGCTAACGAGGTTGTACCATAACAAAAGAAGAACAACGTGGAAATTTGGAACGATCAAACGAGGCCTGTAACGATAAAACAGTGACATGTTATAAAACAGTGGTTGCAAAAGTTTGACGTGTGAACAGTCTCATAAGTCCAGTCTAGTAGGTGGGCGACAAATTCGGGTTGACCGCCTCAAGGGTGGGTCGAGAACCACCGGCTGAGGTGCGAGCCTGGCCACGGATGGCGATAGAAGGGGCATGGTATATGGCAGCTCCACGAAGTCGCTATCAGGAACCAGTGGAGGACACGGCGTCTGTGTAGGGTCCCGTTGCGAGCGTGGAAGTAAGCGAAGGGCTCGGCGATTGCGGCTATGCACGGATCCATCCGGCTTGCATACCAGGAACGAGTGGGGAGCCATGCGTCGGAGAACTTCGGCAGGTGCTGACCAGCCACCATCTGGTAGGTGGATGCGGACGTTGTCTCCAGGGGCCAGGGAGGGAAGATCAGTTGCCCGCATGTCATACGATCTCTTCTGGCGATCGCGCTGCAGTTGCATCCTATGCAGTACCGGAGCATTGTCTATTGTTGGTGCCAGGATGGAAGACACAGTGGTTCTGAGGGCGCGACCCATCAGCAGCTGTGCTGGTGAGAGACCCGTGGCTAGTGGGGCCGAGCGATAGGCCAGCAGGGCGAGGCAGAAGTCCGACCCGGCAGCAGCAGCCTTGCAGAGGAGCCGCTTGGCAATGTGAACGCCCTTCTCCGCCTTTCCATTGGACTGGGGATGCAGAGGGCTGGACGTCACGTGTGTGAAGCCATACGAAGCAGCAAAGGACGACCATTCATGGCTGGCAAAACAGGGCCCATTGTCCGACATGACAGTCATCGGAATGCCGTGGCGAGCAAAGGTGTCTTTGCAGGCCCTGATGACAGCAGACGATGTCAAATCGTGCAGACGTATGACTTCTGGGTAGTTTGAGAAGTAGTCAACTATGATGACATAGTCCATGCCGAGCGCGTGAAATAGGTCGACACCCACCTTCACCCAGGGGGACGTCACCAGCTCATGGGGCAGAAGCGTCTCAGGAGGTTGCGCCGGCTGAAACCTTTGGCAGGTTGTACAGTTGAGCACCATGTTGGCAATATCGTCACTGATGCCCGGCCAGTATACCGCCCCTCGAGCCCTCCGTCTGCACTTCTCGACCCCCAAGTGGCCTTCATGTAGTTGGTCGAGAACCAGCTGACGCATGCTGTGCGGAATCACAATCCGGTCCAGCTTCAGAAGGACACCATCAATGATGGCTAGGTCATCTCGTACATTGTAGAATTGTGGGCACTGCCCCTTGAGCCACCCTTCCGTCATGTGGCGCATCACACGTTGTAGAAGGGGGTCAGCCGCAGTCTCACGGCGAATGTGGGCCAGACGTGCATCAGTAGCTGGCAGATTGGCCGATGTGAAAGCCACCTGTGCCTTGACCTGACATACGAACCCTTCCGCATCTGGCGGCGTGCTCACTGCTCTGGATAGGGCATCCGCCACGATGAGGTCCTTCCCTGGAGTGTAGACCAGTTGGAAGTCGTACCTCCTGAGTTTAAGTAGGATGCGCTGGAGGCGAGGGGTCATCTCGTTCAGGTCCTTGTTTATTAGGCTGACCCGGGGGTGGTGGTCAGTTTCGAGCGTGAACCGTGGAAGACCATAGACGTAATCGTGTAACTTGTCGAAACCGGTTTGCAAGCCCAGGCATTCTTTTTCAATTTGCGCGTAGCGCTGCTCTGTGGGGGTCATGGCCCGCGATGCATAGGCCACTGGGGCCCATGCCGCCGTGTCATCTCTCTGCAGGAGCACTGCTCCAATGCCGGATTGGCTGGCATCAGTTGAGATTTTGGTGGCACGAGACGTGTCAAAAAACGCCAACAGTGGTGCTATAGTGAGTTTGCGTTTGAGCTCCTCCCATTCCAGCTGGTGCGTGTGTTGCCACTGGAACTCTGTGGATTTTCTGACGAGGTGGCGCAGAGTCGTCGTATGGGAGGCAAGGTTGGGAATGAACTTCCCCAGGAAGTTGACCATGCCAAGGAAGCGTAGGACAGCCTTCTTGTCGGCCGGCTGCGGCATGGCTGTGATGGGGCTCACCTTGTCTGCATCCGGACGGACCCCTGACCGGGAGATATGGTCCCCCAGGAACTTCAACTCGGTCTGGCCAAAGGAGCACTTGGCTCGGTTGAGGCGCAGGCCATTTTCCCATATGCGGGCAAAAACGCGTTGGAGACGATGTATGTGCTCCTGCGGTGTGGTGGACCAGATGATGACATCGTCCACATATACGCGCACCCCTTCGATTCCTTCCATCATCTGCTCCATGATTCTATGGAAGACCTCGGATGCCGAGATGATGCTAAATGGCATCCGGTTGTAGCAGAACCTGCCGAAAGGGGTGTTGAAGGTACATAGCTTTCGGCTGGACGGGTCCAGTTGGATCTGCCAAAATCCTTTAGAAGCATCCAGTTTCGTGAATATCTTCACCTGGGCCATTTCACTGGTGATCTCCTCCCGTTTGGGTATGGGATAATGTTCCCTCATAATATTATTATTGAGGTCTTTGGGGTCAATACAGATGCGGAGCTCGCCAGAAGGCTTCTTGACACACACCATGGAGCTGACCCATGGCGTGGGCTCCGTGACCCTGGATAGGACCCCTTGGTCCTGGAGATCCTGCAGCTGCTGCTTGAGGCGGTCTTTAAGTGGCACAGGAACCCTGCGAGGTGCGTGAACGACCAGGATGGCGTCCGGTTTGAGGCGAATTCGGTAGGTGTATGGCAGTGTTCCCATGCCTTTGAATGCCTCCTGGTTGTGGGCGAGGAGCGATTGGAGCTGTGCGTTGAACTCTGCATCCGGGAAGTCAGACGTGCCGTCTGGAGAGAGAGAGAGGATTTGTTGCACAAGGTGGAGAGTCTTGCATGCCTGTGCATCCAGCAGGGAGTCCTTCGATGAGCCAACTATCTCGAACGAGAGTGTGGCCATGTGTGTTGTGTGTCACTTGGAGCTGGCAGGATCCCATGGCCGGGATAACGTTCCCGTTGTAGTCGACCATCTTGCACCGGGATGGCTGGATTGGTGGTCTGACCTTTATGGCGTAGAAGGCTGACCATGCTATGAGGTTGGCGGAGGCGCCAGTGTCCAGGCCGAAAGTGATCGGCGATCGGTTGACCGTTAGGGTGGCACTCCATTCATCGCCCGGATTGATGGTGTTGACCCGGTTTGCATCAATGACCGCAACCCGGAAGGCGTCTTGGTCATCTGTGTCGTCGGTTTGGATGTCCTGATGTGGAGGCTGAATGGTCCGCACGTTCCTGCGAGGTTGTCGGAGATGTGGAAGATCAACCGGTTGAGCCGCTCGACAGTAGGCAGCGTAGTGGCCCATCTTGCCACAGCGTAGGCATTGTCGGGTTTTTGCAAGACATTGCCCTTTTAAATGTGCAGCTCCACAGTTGCCGCACGTCATGATGTCATGGCGTTCGTTACGCCACTGCGCATGCTTGAAGAGCTTCCAATTTGTGCCCAGGTTCCCAGCGACTTGCAACGGCTGCGGTTTGTTGCGGGTGTCCATGGCTCAGGATGGCAGATTTGCCGGTAGGTATCAATTCACTCCTGGTATCATGAGGTGTTGGGTGCTCTGAGGTATAGACGAGCCAACACGCTTGCGATTGGTACAACTCTGTTTTATTCCATCTAACTATTTATAAATCAGACTTGGTTCTCAGCACGTTGTGACTGTGTGAGTGTCTTGCTATATAGGTCCTGGCCCTGTGCTGTCTCCAGATGGACTGCCCAGGAAGTGTCGTGTTTCTTGTCTTATACTGTGTCTGCTCTTGTCTGTGATTGGCTGTCGTGTTATGTGTGCTAATTGGTCCGTTGGTCAGTCTATCATTGTGTATGTGTTATGATGTATGTTTGAATATCATGACAAGAGGTACACAGGGGAGTGATGCCCATGAGAGAGAGCTGTAGAGGAGAGACAGATGCAGAGAAGACAGGTGCAGAGGAGGGAGATGTACAGGAGAAAGAGATGTACAGGAGAGACAGATTTACAGAGGAAATGGATGTGCAGGAGAGACAGATTTACAGATGAAATGGATGTACAGGGGAGGGAGATGTACAGGAGAGAGAGAGAGTTACAGAAGAGACAGATGTACAGGAGAGAGAGATGCAGAGG
Source organism: Scyliorhinus torazame (assembly GCF_047496885.1). NCBI lineage: Eukaryota > Metazoa > Chordata > Chondrichthyes > Carcharhiniformes > Scyliorhinidae > Scyliorhinus > Scyliorhinus torazame. Next base: position 292,729,187 of record NC_092709.1, on the reverse strand, counting down.
AAAGAGATCTACAGAAGAGAAGTGCAAAGGAGAGAGGTGCACAGATTGTTACAGTTATAAGATTGTTATATTTTGAATTGATCATGCTGATCATCAAGTTCAATTTCCTGATCCTACCTCCCCCGCATATCCCTTGATCCCTTTAGCCCCAAGAGCTATATCTAATTCATTCCTGAAATTACACAACATTTTGGCCTCAACTACTTTCTGTGGTAGCAAATTCCACAGGTTCACAACACTCTGGGTGAAGAAATTTCTCCTCACCTCAGTCCTAAAAGATTTGTTGCTTATCCTCAAATTATCACCCCTAGTTCTGGACTCCCCCACCATCAGGAACATTCTTTCTGAATATACTGTGTCTAATCCTATTAGAACTTTGTAAGTTTCTGTGAGATTCCCTCTCAATCTTCTAAATTCCATTGAATATAATCCTAACCGATTTAGTCTCCCCTCATATGACAGTCTCACCATTCCAGGTATCAGCCTGGTAAACCTTTGCTGCACTCCCTCCATAACAAGAACATCCTTCTTCAGATAAGGACACCAAAACTGCACGCAATACTCCAGGGGTGGCATCACCAATGCCCTAAATGATTGCAGTAAAACATCCCTATTCTTACACTCAATCCTCTCGCTATGAAGGCCAAAAAACCATTTGCCTTCTTTATTGCCTGCTGTATCTATAGGCTTACTTTCAGTGACTGATGCATGAGGACACCAAGGTGTCGCTGAGTATCCATCTTCCTTAATTTACAATCATACAAACAATAATCTACCTTCCTATTTTTGCTACTGAAGCAGATAACCTCACATTTATCCACATTGTACTGCATTCGCCATGCAAGTGCCCACTCATTCAGCCTGTCCAAATCACACTGAAGCATCTCTGCATCCTCCTCACAGCTCCCACCCAATTTGGTATTATTTGCATATTTGGAGGTAATACATTGAGTTCCCCCGTCCCAATCATTAATATATAATGTGAACAGTTGGGGTTCTAGCACAGATTCCTGCAATACCCCACCAATCACTGCCTGACAATCAGAAAAAGACCCATTTATTCAAACCTTTTGCTTCTTGTCTGCTAACCAGCTTTCTCTCCATCTCAAGACACTACCCATAATCCTATGTGCTTTAACTTTACATATTAATCTGCTACGTTAGACCTTGTCGAAAAGCCTTCTGAAAGTCTAAACAAACCACATCCACCTCTTCTCCCTGGTCAACTCTACTGGTTACATCTTCAAAGAATTCTCATAGATTTGTCAAGCATGATTTTCCTTTCGTAAATTCATGCTGATTTTATCTGATTCCACCACTGCCTTCTATGAAATGCTGTGCTATGAAATCCTTGATAATGGACTCCAGCAACTTCCCTACTACCGGTGTTAGGCGCACTGGTCTATAGATCCCTGTTTTCTCTCGACCTCCCTATTTGAATAGTGGGGTTACATTCGCTACCCTCCAATCTGCAGGAAATCAATGTCTGATGATGAGGGTGTTTCAAATATCTTTGCACATGCACAGTATACAATGCCAGGAGTCAAAGTGCTAACCATCGCTTAGATAGCTAGCAGCTGTGATTGGCTTATTACAGCTCTTTACAACACCGGCAAATCCTTTCCTTTTTTGTATCTGCAGTGGTGTAATATTCTGAATGTTAGCTGTCCAACAGTGGCAAGTGGTATTTAACTGCATTATTAGCCATGAATTCTAATGATTAATGGTCATGTTATCAAACTGGAAACTGTAATCATTAATTCACCTGAAGACAGTGAAACAGCAATGTGGAACATGGCCTTGGTCTGTGGTGCTCCACATTCTGTAAATCATTGTCACACATGTCACACCCAGATTAAAGGGCAACATCAAATAAGTAGAGCACATGAGTGGAAAATGGGTTTTATCGGGAAAATTTACTGCACAAAAAAAGTGACACTAATAGACTGATTATATAACATATGCAGATCTTAATGTTTTCAGAGGTTTGTGTTATTCACACTGGAGAAGTAGGGCAGCATTCTCCCGTGCCCCCCCACAACAGGATCAATGGCCGATGGGGTGAAGGGGGAGCAATTCAGAGGTCAAACAGCCGGTTTCACGCCAGCGAGAAATGACAGCGGGATTTAACGATACCTTTTTTGCTGGAGGCTGGCGTGATACCGACTTGCATCCCACTAATGGGATGCAGATGAAGGCCCGACCGGAATCTTTCCCCCATCTTTCCCCGATTCTTTGAACGTCAGTGGGAACATACGTCAGTTCAGAGCGCATCTGGAACAACGTGGCATCCAAAAGTTGGCAGTCACCTTAGGGCCTTGGTCAGCTTGCGGATACCCAACGAGAAGAAGATGGAGGCCTCCAGCTAACAGATCCTGAAGCACCATGTGCGTGGGAGTTCTGCACGTGGCAACGTCACTCAGGCTCAGACCATCTTCTGGGGACTTCGCTCGCACTCCAGACCTTCGTCCAGGCACTTCACTATGGGTTTGGACCTTCTTTTAAGTTCTTTGCCATTGCATCTGATCTTGAGCTGTGGGATGGAAGGCAGCAGGAGGTACGGTTGGGCGGTGGTGGAATATTGGTCGGAGGGGTTAAGGAACGCGAGAAGGACTTCAGATGTGGTGGTGTTTAGGATCCAAAACACATTGGTGTTTCGGGGACCAGGAAAGGGTTTTATAGCGATGCAGTACAGTGATTGGTCGGGGAGATTGAGAAAGGTGCCGTGTTGATTGCTGGGCAGGGGAGGAAGGGGGTAGAGGGGTATGAATGCCCCGGCATTTGAAGGGGGGGGGGGGGGGGGGGGTGGAATTCCAAAATATGTGAAGATGGGGGGAGAATGTCCAGGTGAAGTGGTTCATGGGGCGGGGGGAGGGGGAGGTGGAGGCGGCTCTTTGCAGGAGAGATGCTTGGGGCAGGGGGCGTTCACCACACAATAATCACAGTAAAAAAAAACAGAAAACATTATGGGTGAGATTTTCTGCCGTTCACGCTGGTGGGATCTTACAGTCCGTCGACGGCCTCCCCCGCCATGGCGTGGCAAGAAGTGCATTCACCAGGAAACCCTGTTGAAAATGGGATGACCAGAATATCCTGTCACTGGCCACTAGCAACCCACCCTCTGTCACTGCAAAGCAAGCCGCTGAGGGCGAGGTAAATCCCGCCCTATATTTACAGAGGATAGATTTGTAACAATGTTTTGTCCACCCGTGCAACCAGTTGTGGTCAAAAACTCATTATTTCTTGTGGGCTACTATTTCTTCCAGTTGCTCCCTTGACACCTGCAGCAGGGGTTGCCTTTGATGAATTTGACAGATGCCCTCTGGAGAGCCATAGTCTGGAGGGACCTCGCTTCCTTTGGCTGTCCTCTTGTGGGCCAGCTTCTCCCTCTGTGGTCAGGGACGACAAGGCTGAGTAAATGGCACAGGGATTTCATATTACAGCTCCTCCCCCTATAGGTGGCCAAAGACCTCAGCTTCACTCCTTGAGGGGATGGTGCACCTGGAGGGAGGCCAAACGCCCCGTCTCCCCCTCGAGTGCCAACTGCAAACGTTCCTCCATGGATACAGCAATGGAGTATAGATCTGCTTAACATCTCCAGCAGATACTGAGCATTCTGATGGACCAGATTCTCCATGGAGTCTGCCAACATGCCCATGGAGAGTTTCATGTGTGCGGAGGTCAGCCCCACTTCATCAGAGAGTAGGTGGATGGACTCCTCTGACTTGCATGCCACTCTGTTGAGGGCCTCCAACACCTCTGCCTGATGTTGCCCTGCCCCTTTCTGATTCTCCACAATTATTTGGGAAGTCAATTCCAGAGGATCACCATCGCACTTGGACCTTGCAGACGGCACTTTCCCAACACTCCTCCAAGTGCTTGTAAGCTTGGTTGAACTTGCCTCCTCCTGCTGTGGACACATGTGTCTGCAGTGACCACCAGATCAGGAGACCTTGCCTAAGCTTAAATGTGTACCCACCAAGGAGTGAGTCTCTGGGCTGGTGGAAGGTTCAGGTGTCTACTGTGATGTTACTATAGGTGCACATCTCTCTTCTTCCTGGCCCCTCTGGGTTTGGACATCTGCTGAGGCCTGACAGGGAGTCCTCATCCTTGAGCATTGACCTCTTCCTGGTGATACCTGTAGGTGAGAGAGGGGAGAGAGGAAGTGACAGCACTAGCTGCCTCCAATACGGAGGCACATTATGCATACCATGGATAGATCCTTACTGGGTGGATCCCCATGCCCAAGCTTCGGATCGCCAACTGCCTGATTCGGCTCCATGCCTGCTAGCTGAGCTACCATCTCCTCAAACTCTGTGAAGTGCCTCATATGTGGGCACCCCTCCTCCCGGCTTCCCCTATTCGCTATAGTTGTGCCTCATATTCCCCTACCCAAGTACAACAGAAAAGGCGTTTGAGAGGAATTGTATGTTTCATCCATTTGCACATTACATTTCCTCATCCACTTATTCTTAAAGTAGGCCACTGTTGAGTAGCATGGCATTTGTGCATTGCAAGTTCCTGAAGTATGTGGACCAGCTCCCTCCAGGACGTTGAGCTTATCCATATACAAGGAGAAGGCTTACACAGGCATCTGATTTGCAGATGTTGCTAGTGCCCTCCGCAACTAAGCCCATTCCCCTCACCACCATCCCCCCTCCTCATGCTTCTATAGAGGGATATCTGTATGTGGAAGGGTAAAGGAGGCATGGTGGTGACCCCAACACTGAGTGGATGTACGGCAGTGAGGTACAGCTGTGTTGTTGCCACTGACGTGCTTATACCTTTACATATACTCGGGAGAGCAAATAAGGGCATTCATTCTTTCACAGCATTCTAATGCCGACCACCACTGGACAGCCCGGCACTGTCGGTACACCTATGCCTACACCTATGCAGGGTTGGTTTCCCTGCTTGATCTCCTTCTCCCATCAGTTGGGTACAGTATATTCCTCCAGACCTCGACATAGTCAAGGAGGATGTGTGGAGTGTCATTACTGAATTTTGGCACTGGACCTTCACTTCCACTTCCAAACATCTCCATTGTTCCTTTAGACAGTGGATCTTCGAGCACCTTTTAGATATGACGCCTGGATATGACATTGGGGCGCGCGCCATCCAGCCCACCCCACCATGCAAGATGTCAGGAAACCCCTGCCTGAATAATGGATGACACCAGGATTGGGAGAAACTGTGGATTTCCCGTTGGCCTTCACAGCAGGAGACACTACCCGTACCCACCCCGTCGCAGGACTTAGTCCTGGATGGAAGAATTCTGCCTGTACATAGGGATGTACAACATTTGTATTTAGTGTGATACACTGGACAAGTTTGTTACTTGTACAGACTATGATACATCTAATCTATCTCCATCTGGACAACATGCATACAGGAGAGATTCAAAATGCAATTGCCAGTACTCCTAGGAACCTCCTTCTCTGTTTCCTTGTATCATCCTACACACTCCTGTTCCTCCTCTTCCCGTAATTCTCTTAGTGTTGAAGTCAAAATGTACCTTGCAGGATCTCACAACAAAAAAAGCTTACTCCTTCAGTTCTTCTTCCTACAATCTACATACTCTTAAAATAAATCATGATGATACCTGGTTATTAATTTTTGTCGGTAAACCCAAGCCTTACGATATTCATGGAGAAGATTGGGCCAAATAGAACATAGAACATACAATGCAGAAGGAGGCCATTCGGCCCATCAAGTCTGCACCGACCCACTTAAGCCCTCACTTCCACCCTATCCCCTTAACCCAATAACCCCCTCCTAACCTTTTTTGGTCACTAAGGGAAATTTATCAAAGCCAATCCACCTTCCCTGCACGTCTTTGGACTGTGCAAGGAAACCGGAGCAAACCCACGCAGACACAGGGAGAACGTGCAGACTCCACACAGACAGTGACCCAGCAGGGAATCGTACCTGGGACCCTGGCGCTGTTAAGGCACAGTGCTAATCACTTGTGCTACGTGGCAAAGCTCACGCCTTATTTATTTCGGGCCAATAACATTGTGGGAGACAAGAAGCAGAAAGTAATCATCCTGACAGCTTGCGGGCCCCCAATGTTCAGCATAATAAAAAGCCTAACCAACCCCAAGGCTCCTGACTCAAAAACATTTGACAAGCTCGTAGACCTAGTGTGAAATCACTAGGCCCCAAAGCCATCAATGGTCCTCCAAGAATACCTGGCTGGATTCTCCATTCTCCCAGCTGCATGTTTCCTGATGGCATGCTGTTCACTGGCGGCAGGATTCCGGGATTCGCTGTCAATGGGATTTCTCATTGGAGATACCCCACACCACCAGGAGCGCAGGGGTGCACTGCCAATGGAAACAGAGAATCCCAACAGTCGGAGAATTCCAGCCACTATTTTAATATAGCAGGGAGGACCCCAGGGGAGCCCATCACTGAAGTTCTCAGAAGGTTGCAAAAATTGGCAGAATACTGCAAATTGGGCCCATCACTGACCGAGATGCCATGCAATAGATTGGTGTGTGGAATATGCAATGTCACTACTCAAAATAAGTTACTGGCGGAGTCTAATCTAGACCTGAAAAAGACCATTGGGATACCCCTGTCTTTGAAAAACACAGAGAAAAGGGCTCAAGAACTACAAGGGGAACTGTGGAGTAGTGCCCTAAGGTTGGAAGTAGGGGCCTTGCACAAGAAAGCCGATAAATCGCCCCGTGGAGCTTGTGGAATATGAGTTCCCCTATTGAGCGGATGGAGGCCCGGCCCATTGGAACTATTCAGCGGGAGTTTAAAATCTGCAGCCCAGACCCAGACAAGCATTTCCGATTGTCCCTGGGCTGGGATGCAAACATTTTTTGCCATGGCTGTGACTTTTTTTTGTTGTCTACATAATCCTGAGTTTGTATGAAGCCTGGTTATTGCACACCAGACTTTGTGGGTTCCTCAGAGATAGAGTCATAGCGTCATAGATATTTATAGCATGGAAACAGGCCCTTCGGCCCAGCTTGTCCATGCCCCCCAGTTTTTATCAGTAGGCTAGTCGAACTTGTCCGCATTTGGCCCATATCCCTCTATACTCAAACTTCTCTCACCGGACATTTTGACGTAACCCCCATCAAGAAGGCCAGCCTTTCTGCTCAGTCTGTGGGGAGTTGTGTCCGGACTCCCTGTCCCCTGAAACCAAGAAAGTAAACAGCTATTGTGAAAATATTTCAATCACAAGAGAAAGAAATGCTTACCAATTCAGGCTTCAACCCTTTACCCACAACTCCTCACTCTCCATCCTTGCCTTATGATTGGCTGGCTGCTCTAGCAGTCCCGGAAGCACACAAATTCAATAGTGGCTGCAGGGAGGAGAGCGATGGTGACCACAGACATGTAAGTCCTGGTGTTTTATGATGGAGAGGGATCAAAGAGCTTAGGGAATGTGGGTGAGAAAGGTGGGGGGGGGGGGGGGGGGGGGGGGGGTCAGGTTTTGGCCAGGTGTCAAGGAATGAAGGGGGTGCTGCTGCCCCTGATGTGTGCAGGTATCTCCAATTGATGAGCCGCTATCCTTCATGTCTTCTCAAAGAAACCCTTTCACAAATGGCCTTTGCACTCTGCCCTGCCTGCCTTTTGTGACAGTGGAGGTGGATTGAGGCCCCTAATTGCCATTTACGTGGGCAGTTAAAGGCCTCAATAGGCGGCAGGGTGGGGGACCTAGTGGGCAACTTATCCACTCTCCATATTATGGAGAACTGGTCGGGTGTGGGCAAGAAGCAGGTTGACTATGTACCCAACATATTTCATGTAGCCATCCCCCCTCCCCTGCCAAAAACATAGCGCAGGAGGCTGTAAAACCCAGCCTCCCCCTTTTTCAAAAGTAAACAGGACTCCTCTGAGGGATTCTTCGGTCAGCCAGCCATGTGTTCCTTGGCGGCATGGCCTCACCGTCCACGGGATTCTCCGTCCTGGCCACCTGACAATGTAATTTCCCATTGTGGCCACCTCATGCTGCCGGGAAACCCGCAAGCGTGGGTGTGCTACCGGCAGAACGGACATCCCGCCGACGGAGAATCCCGTCTTTACTACCAGCAAAGTTACAGAGTGGTTCAGGGGCAGTAAGAAAATTCCTGACCATTATTCCGAGCACATTACTGAAAATTTCTCTTTATATCTGGACAAATAAGAATGCTCTGAAGGTCATAGGGAGATGGTACTTAGCAGAAAGGTAATATAAAATATGGGGAAAAAAAATCAACTCTAAGGGCAGAAAGTACCTGACAGTATGAGGATTACTTCTGAGAATGAAGCACTGCTTTCATTAAACACTGAAATGTCAGCATAGATTGAGCAATCAAGTCCTTGAGCAAGGCAATTGTTGCCAACTGAGGCAAGCAAGCACTATGAGATGAAAAGCACATGGAACCATGGCTAGTGCACTCACTAAGCATGACGACAGGATGCAGAATTGGGACATAATATCCTACCTCCTAACCATGGTAAGGGGCAGATCATTTGGGACTGAGATGAGGAGAAATTACTTCACTCAAAGGGTCAGGAATCTTTGGGATCCTCTACCCCAGAACGTTGTGGATATTCCATCATTAAATATATTTAAGGCTGGGATAGAAAGATTTTTGATCTCTTGAGATATGGTGAGCAGGCGGGAAAGTGGAGTTGAAGCCCGAGATCAGCCGTGATCGTATTGAGAAGACTCGACGACGATATGGCCTGATCTTATTTATAGTATTCTTGTATGTTCATGTCTCGCAAGATTCTGTGCTAGCAATGGATCCATGCAATTTGTATTCTTGTATGTGCACTGGGTACACCCTGATAATTGCATCGGGGCTCGGTGTGCTGGTCTTTTCTCAGTAGAGTTGTAGTTGGTTTAATGCAGTACCCCACAAGAGTAAAGTGGCAACCTCTTCCAGTGATGTATTATCAATTCCAATAATAACAGATTTCTACAGAGTAGATCTTGACTCTGTGTGATAGTGTAAACGGGCTGATTGTGAGCTGGCAGCATTTTTGCATCTATGACTAAATTTAATTCCATCCGCTTCAGTAAACAAAAATCAGCAGAGATGTAAATTGTGCTGCTGACTCACTATCACTCATTTTACACTATCGCACAAAGCCAAGATCTACTCAAATGTCAGGATTGTATGATTTTATGTACACTGGATGGTAGGCCTCAGTTCATATTCAAAGGAGAACAGATGATTACAATGCTTGTTCTAGAATCTAATACTTCTTGTCTGACATATGAATCATGTAAAACATTAAATAATCTTTGAATGACAGTTTGCACTAACCATTGCCATGATTTGATTGATAGGTCTGGACAAAGGAGGTCATTACAGTTTTCAAGTTGCTGCTATGACAGTGAATGGGACAGGCCCTGCGTCCGACTGGTTCACAGTGGAAACACCAGAGAATGATTTAGATGGTAATAATCATTTCACAAAACATTGACACACCACTTACAGCATTAAATTGTGGCAATTAAAATGATGGCCAACAGATCACCAGTAATTTGGTAGGCAGTGGTAACAGATCATGGGCTGGATTCTCCGCTGGCGGGATTCTCCATTGCGCCGGCAGCGCACCCACACCCGGGGATTTCCTGACGGCGTGAGGCTGCCCACAAGGGAAACCCCATTGGCCGGCTGGCGGGATGGAGAATCCTGCTGCCAGCGGGGGGCAGGATGGATAATCCCGCTCCATGGTTTTGTATGAAGATCAACCGAGAGGGCTGTTGAATAGTGAATGCTTTGTGCAAAAGATATAACTTGAGTGGTGAATGCGTTAACTCACGGAGCATGAAGCGGAAGCCATTAGTGATCAATAAATTGATCAGACGCCAGTTTTGTTGTGTACAATAAACGCTGTCTTTACACTGCACTTGAGCATATCGGCCAATTGTCTTGTTTCTATTGAGCACTTTCTTTTGCCAAGCTCTGTGAAGGTTATGAAGCACCAAAAATATTTAATCATGAACTTTCGCTCTTACGACTACACGATAAGAGGAAGTAATTTTGCAGCACAATAGCAGATCGAAAACTGAGTTTTCTTTCTTTATGTATTACTGACAGTACATTTATATATTTGTGCTTCATCATTGTAGCCTCACTGCAATTGCCTTGAATAAATAGAGAAATACCTGATTTTATAGGAAAAATAATATGAGTACAGATGTGAGTACAGATGCAGGAAAGAACATGTGTGTGTGAGTGATAGAGAGAGAAAGAAGGAAAGAGAAAGAGAGAGCGATGGAACCAACAAGATAGTGAAGTCAAGATTTTCTGACCAGCATGAAGGTATGGTGATGGAGACCCAAGACATTGATGGGAGCAAATTTGATCTCCTGCTCACTGTATTGATTAGTCTATGGGCCAAGGATCAGTGGACGGTAATATGCATTGACCGTCTACAATAGGGAGGCAACTGTAGAGGTCAAATGGCTACCAACAAAGAAGAATGGAGCGCCAATCAGAATGGATCCTCTATCTGACACAATGCTGATTCCTAATTTCTTAGCTGCAAGAAACATACCACCCAGTGACAGTATCTTAGAGAAGAAATTGAGAGAATAATGTACTCTGAGAAAAACATAGGAAATTACGGATAGAATTCTCCCATTTTAATAATAATTTTTATTGTCACAAGGCTTACTCTGCAATGAAGTTACTGTGAAAAGCGCCAAGTCGCCACATTCCGGCACCTGTTCGGGTACACAGAGGAAGAATTCAGGATGTCCAATTCACCTAACAGCACGTCTTTCAGGACTTGTGGGAGGAAACCGGAGCACCCAGAGGAAACCCACATAGACACGGGGAGAACAGGCAGACTCCACACAGACAGTGACCCAAGCCGGGAATCGAACTTGGGACGCTGGCGCTGTGAAGCAACAATGCCAACCACTGTGCTGCCATGCCATTTTGAGATGGTGCGGAGGCAGACGGCTCCAATGGCGCCTTTCCTGCTGGCAAGATTGGCAAAATCCCGTGCCAGGATTAACCTGGTGTTGTAAGACTTCTTACTGTGCTCACCCCAGTCCAACGCCAGCATCTCCACATCATTAATCATGTACAGGCGCGTTTCCTTCAGAGTCAACTAGCGGTCGGCAGCTGATTCGACCGCCTGCCGTATGCTTGCAGGTTTAAAGGTCACCACTCACATCATTCTCTCCAGCTCAACTTCCTTCACCAGCACCACGCAGGATGTCAAAGAGAGAAGCATAAGATCATAAGACATAGGAGCAGAATTAAGCCGCTTGGCCCAATGGGTCTGCTCCGCCATTCAACCATGGCTGATATTTTCCTCATCCCCATTCTCTTGCCTTTTCTCCATAACCCCTGATCCCCTTATAGATCATAAGAACATAAGAACTAGGAGCAGGAGTAGGCCATCTGGCCCCTCGGGCCTGCTCCGCCATTTCAATGAGATCATGGCTGATCTTTTTTGGACTCAGCTACACTTTCCAGCCTGAACACCGTAACCCTTAATCCCTTTATTCTTCAAAAAACTATCTATCTTTATCTTAAAAACATTTCATGAAGGAGCCTCAACTGCTTCACTGGGCAAGGAATTCCATAGATTCACAACCCTTTGGGTGAAGAAGTTCCTCCTAAGCTCAGTCCTAAATCTACTTCCCCTTATTTTGAGGCTATGTCCCCTCGTTCTGCTTTTACCCACCAGTGAAATCAACCTGCCCGCATCTATCCTATCCATTCCCATCATAATTTTATATGTTTCTATAAGATCACCCCGCATCCTTCTAAATTCCAACGTGTGCAGTCCTAGTCTACTCAACCGCTCCTCATAATCCAACCCCTTCAGCTCTGGGATTAACCTTGTGAATCTCCTCTGCACACCCTCCATCAAAAACCTATCTATCTCTGTCTTAAAGACGCTCAGTGATTTGGCCTCCACAGCCTTCTGTGGCAAAGAGTCCACAGATTCACCACCACCTGGCTGAAGAAATTCCTCCTCATCTGTGTTTTAAAGGATCGTCCCTTCAGTCTGAGATTGTGTCCTCTGGTTATAGTTTTCCTACTAGTGGAAACATCCTCTCCACGCCCACTCTATCCAGGCCTCGCAGTATCCTGTAACTTTCAATAAGATCCCCCCTCATCCTTCTAAACTCCAACAAGTACAGACCCAGAGTCCTCAAATGTTCCTCATATGACAAGCTCTTCATTCCAGGGATCATTCTTGTAAACCTCCTCTGGACCCTTTCCAAGACCAGCACATCCTTCCTTAGATACGGGGCCCAAAACTGCTCACAATGCTCCAAATGGGGTCTGACCAGAGCCTTTTATAGCCTCCGGAGTACATTCCTGCTCTTGTATTCTAGCCCTATCGACTAACATGCTAACATTGCATTTGCCTTCCTAACTGCCGACTGAACCTGCACGTTAATCTTAAGAGAATCTTAAACAACGACTCCCAAGTCCCTTTGTGTTTCCGATTTCCTCAACATTTCCCCATTTAGAAAATAGTATATGCCTCCATTCCTCCTTCCAAAGTGCATAACCTCACACTTTTCCACATTGTATTCCATCCTAACACTTCTTTGCCCACTTTCCTAGCCTGACCAAATCCTTCTGCAGCCCCCTTGCTTCCTCAATACTATCTGTTCCTCTACATAGCTTTGTATCATCTGCAAACTTAGCAACAGTGCCTTCAGTTCCTGATTCCAAATCTTTAATGTATATTGTGAAAAGCTGTGGTCCCAGCACCGACCCCTGAGGCACACCACTAGCACCGACTGCCATCCTGAAAAAGACCACTTTACCCCCACTCTCTGCCTTCTGCCAGTCAGCCAATCCTCTATCCATGCCAGGATCTTACCCTTAACACCATGGGCTCTTAACTGATTTAACAGTTTCCTATGCGGCACCTTGTCAGAGGCCTTCTAGAAATCTAAATAAAATACGTCCACTGGTTCTCTTTTACCTGACTTCCTTGTTACCTCCTCAAAGAAATCTACCAAGTTTGTCAGACATGACCTCCTCTTGACAAAGCCATGCTGACTCGGTCCTATTTTATCATGCACTTCCAAGTACTCCGCGATCTCATCTTTAATAATGGACTCTAAAATCTTGCCAATGACCAAAGTCAGGCTAACCGGCCTATAATTTCCCATCTTCTGCCTCCCTTCCTTCTTAAATAGCGATGTTCCATTAGCCACTTTCCAGCCCTCTGGGACCCTTCCTGCCTCCAGTGATTCCTGAAAGATCACCACCAGTGCCTCTACAATCTCCTCAGCTATCTCCTCCCCTGAGCCCATTACCTGCGGGGCACCCATGCCCCACTCTACTTATCGCATTTGGAGTCTTTGTATATCTCCTTCTTGGAAACAATGCATTATTCCTTTGACCCCCTTGTTTGTGAGCTTTTGATACAGGTGGGCACAGCTTCCCTACCCTCGGTCTTCCCTCTGCCTTTCATTGTTCATATTCTTCATCAACCTCCTTGCCCCTTTGCCTGCCATCATGAGCACTCATCTGTCCCTCCACTCCTTAACCCATCCCCCCACTCCTTAACCCGTCCCCCCACTCCTTAACCCGTCTCCCCACTCCTTACGCAATCCTCCTTGCACATTACCTGCCTTGTCTTGGTCAGGCCACCCCTAGCACCCTGGCCTCACTTCTCACTCCACCCCCAGTCAAACCTCAAATCTTTGTTGCCATGGCTGCATGGCTCCTGCAGCACAGTGCTGGTGTGTAGCACCAGGGACATGGAGACTGGGTATTCCCCAACCCAAGCGCAATACTGATCCAATTTGGTGACACAGGAGGGTCAATGAGTCCAGCAGCATGGTGGTGAACAGTGCACTGGGAACAGTGCAGCACCATGGCAGTGTTGCACTCACCCCAAAGTCTCTTGCAAACTGAGGACGGGCTTGTGCACACCACTCTTTAGCAGCTGGATTTTAGCCCAACCTAATTTCACCCTGACGTGACGCAAGCTTGGAAGGCCTGGCAGAATGCACGGTAGCATGGTGGATAGCACAATTGCTTCACAGCTCCAGGGTCCCAGGTTCGATTCCGGCTTGGGTCACTGTCTGTGTGGAGTCTGCACATCCTCCCCGTGTGTGCGTGGGTTTCCTCCGGGTGCTCCGGTTTACTCCCACAGTCCAAAGATGTGCAGGTTAGGTGGATTAGCAATGATAAATTGCCCTTAGTGTCCAAAATTGCCCTTAGTGTTGGGTGGGGTTACTGGGTTGTGGGGATAGGGTGGAGGTGTTGACCTTGGGTAGGGTGCTCTTTCCAAGAGCCGGTACAGACTCGATGGGCCAAATGGCCTCCTTCTGCACTGTAAATGCTATGAATGAATGTCCCAAACAGAAGAAAGATTGCTTCCTAAATTCAAGTGGTGCCTTTGCCTGATTGTGTAAGTGGAGCATGAGCTGTATTTTCTATGAATGCTGATGGGCAGCTGTCTTAATGAGCGCTCGTGAGATCCAATTTAATGCAAATGGCATTCACACCACCAGTCAGTAAGAAGACCGACCTGCCATTAACCCGCAATTGGGAGAATTGCAACCTGATTTTATGCTGGCAGCTTTCCGACTTTTTGGCTCACATAAGATCCTCCGCTCATGCCCGTCAGGGGCAGGATAGGAGAATTCCACCCTGCGTGAAATGTAACAAATAGGTCAATTTCTTCTTGGTGTGCATAGACAGAACCAAACTAACAATTTCCACACATAAAACCCTTTGCAGAAATGTGCCTTGTCAGGTTAGCATTGAAAGGTTTGAGGTGTTTAGGCAAAAATTATGGGCAAGATTCTCCTCTTGTCGACGCCAAAATCGCATTCGGCGATCAGGCGGAAAATCCCTTTTGACTCCGAAATCGGGGGGTCGGCGCCTGTTTTCGTACGCTCTGCTCCCTCCAAAACAGCATCAGTGGCTTCAGGACATCACCTGAAGGTCCTCCCTCGATGCACCGCCTTCGATGGGCCGACTTCCCGATGGCGTGGATCACTTGTGCTGAGCTTTTGTAAACCTGGTGTGGCGGCTGCAAACTGTGTCCAGCGCCTCCACAGTCGGGAGGGGGAGCCGTTCCGTGGGCTTCGGCGGGGTCTGGGGGGGGGACTGGTGGAGGGTGGTCCAGGTGTGGCGAGGGGTGTTACAGGGGGCCACTATCTGGCAGGCCGGGTCCATGCGCGACCGGCGCCATGCTGTACGGCGCAACCGCTGCAGGTCGTCACCATCTGCGTGCGCGGTCACGGACCCGGCTATTCTCCAGCCATTTCTTGGGAACGACGGGGCTTTTACATGGCACGGCTGATGTCCCCCACCGGGCGGAGCATCAGTGTGGGTGCGGGGCTGACTTTTACATCATAAGACTAGACACATTCTCCGGACATAGCCTCAAAATCAGAGAATCCAGCCCATTGTCTGTAGAGCTATCTATCTATCTGTTATAATAAAATTTTAAAGGCAAGCTTGTTAACACTCTAATTTAAAGGAACAAAAATTTAAAGTAAAAGCTGCAAACCTCCAGTGGTGAACAACCTGGCTTCAGTAAAATCTAATTGGAATTCAGATTTAGTCAATCGATGGTGAGTCTATCTGAAGTCATAGCTCATCTCAGCCAATTCCTCAGAGCCTTCAAGCAACTAGGATTGTGTAAACAGCCCGACTGTGAGTTAGCAAAGACTCCACTGTGGTACCATTTACAGACACAAGGTCATGGGAAGTACACATGGGATTTTTCAGTATGAGCTGTGCACTGGCAGGCGTCCATGCCAGCAGTGCTCATTTGGAAAATCAACTTGAGGATATTAAACTGAGATCCTGGGCTGGATTCTCCGTTTCAGCAGCAAAGTGTTGGCTCAAATGGAGAATTTGCGGGTGTTTTAGGGGCACAAAATCGGCGATAATCCCTCACCAATTCCTGGACCGGTGAGGAGCTAGTAGCCATGTGGGGTATCTGCCGATACGGATGCAGAATGGCCATGTCCGTGGCCACGCATGCATACGGCGGCGACCTGCAGCGGCAGCATTGTACAACATGGCGCGGCCGTGCGTGGACCCAGCCTGCCAAAAACTGCCCCCCTGTAACCCCCTCGTCACCCCTGGACCACCCCCCACCAGACCCCCCGGCTCCTGCTGAAGCCCCTCCTGCCAGCGGAACCGCTCCCCCCCCCACCCCCCCCCCCCCCCCGACTGTGGCGACTCTGGACACAGTCCGCAGCTGCCACGGCAGGTTTACGAAAAGTGAGAGGACACGTGTCCCACGCCGTCGGGAAGTCGGCCCATTGGGAGCAGAGCATCGGGGGAGGGTCTCAGATGACGTCCTGAGGCCATCCCGACGGCGCGAGGAGTACGCCATTTATGAGGGGGCGGAGCCACGGAAAAACGCGCCGCCCCCAATTTTGGCTTAAAAATTTATTCTCCGACCGATTGGCAAACGCAATTTTGCCGTTGCCGATCGGAGAATCCCGTCCCCTATCTTCCTGTGGATTTTAAGATCTAGTGAGGGTACTTAAAGATGAGCAGTGGTTCTTCCTGGTGACCTGATAGTCTTACTTCAGTTAACACCACAAAATGATTAAGTGATTAATCTCATTATTGTTTGAAGGATTTGACTGACATAGAGACATAATGCATTTGTGTACACATTAGCAGTCAGTTTAGTTCAAAATGAGTCCATTGTATGAAACTCTTTGAGGCATTTTAATGGTAGAAGGCACAAACTGTAAATACTATAATAAAATAAGCCTGTCCTAAAACTGTTGTGCTCCAAATACTTGCATGACAAGTATTTACTTTCTTAAAATGTGTATTTCCTTTTGATCATTTTATAAAATGGATTTGAAAGTTATATATATATATACTCACAGAGAAATTTCTTCTTCAACCACAGAATCCCAGGTTCCTGACCAGCCAAGTTCTCTTCACGTCAGGCCTCTGACCACAAGCATTGTGATGAGTTGGACTCCACCTTTAAACCCAAACATAGCGGTCAGAGGTTACATCATTGGTTACGGAGTGGGGAGCCCCTATGCCGAAACTGTGCAAGTCGACAGCAAGCAACGCTATTTTTCCATTGAAAATCTAGGTAAGTATCACCTGAACCTAGTCTTTTGGAGAAGAAATGGAAATACCAGTTTCCATCTGGCACTAATATCTTAAACAGTGAATCTGTGATCTGAAAATACTTTTGCAAACATGAAAGCAAAAGCGAGAATGTTACAAACAAACCATGTGCAGCCTACAGTAATCATCATCTCAAACTTAGTGGCCCAGTGTCTCTACAGCTTGAGTCAGCTGGTTTGATCTCAACACTCTGCTCACCTATCACCTGACATTTCCTGTCAGTAAACAACAATAAACCCCACCACATCTGAACTCACCCCATTTAAACCAAATGAACTGGTTGTTGAGCTAATTTCCTATCTGTGGGATTTTGCTGTGTGTAAATTAGCTGCTGATTTAGCATAAGGTCCGTGATTAAATTTCAAAATTGCTACTTTAGATATCCTCCTGATTTGGTGAAGACGCAATGAAACAACACATAAATAGAGTTCTCATACATTGGCGGTGGGATTCTTTCTTCCCGCCGCTTGTCAATGGAGTTTCCCATTGAAGCCACCCCATGCCGGTGCACTGCCAGCAGGAAAAGAGAATCCCAACGGTCGGCGAATTCCAGCCAATATGTGCATGTTGGCCGTGGTTCCTGAGCAGTAATTCAGCAGGGTGAGCGCCATGCCTGTCCACAAGGGGCAAGGGGACAGCTTCAGCCTGTTTTATTATGACGGCCTCATAAACGATTTTAATTGAAGAGATTCTGGTAGGAATTAGCTGCTTGACCATTAAACTTGTACAGGTTGGAGGCAGCAACCAGAAATTGGAGCAGCAAATTATTTGCCTTTGTGAGTGTTGAAACAAAGACCATTGTACTTTTTAAGGAAAAACTGGATAAATATTTGAAGCAGAGGAAGAGAGTGGTAGTGCTTTTTACTAAGAAAGAGCAGTCTCATGAATAACAGGTGGTAAATAGGCAAGAAATGGCCTACTGCGTCAAATTGCAAAGTGTTTGAGAAGGAGAGAGAGGGTAACACTATTCTGGTTAAAATGACGTAATGTTAATGACACTGATAGGTGAGGCATGGTGCTGCAGATAGGACAGGAGCCTGAGGGAATTTGAACATGGAAGATCAGATAGTTTGAAAGGAAAGGAAGGTCAAATATGGAAAGCAGTTAGAGTAGTTAGGCAGAATGAAGATGCCATTTTTGAGAAGGGTGCAATGACAGTAGTTTTTGAAGGGGAGGGAGGGACAATGCAAAAGGCAGAGGGTGGTAAATTTGTGGAACCTGCTCCCACATAGTGCATCGGAATCTGAAACAATAAATGGTTTCCAGAAGGAGATAGATATATTTCTGATTTTAGAAACTCCTCCTCCTGAACAATCCTGCCCCACTCTCAAGTCCTGATTGTTAAAAACTGGTCTGTCAGGTCTGTGGGTCTGTTGGCTCGGACTGGATAATCATCTTGTGTGCCACTGAAAATCATCTTGTATGCCATCTTTGACACGTTTGCCATGCAGTGTTAATGTAAGCCTACTTGTGACAATAAAGATTATTATTATTATAATTTGCTGCCCTTTGAGCTAGAAGATAGCTTGGGAAGAACTGGAGAGATATAGGATGAACCTACAAGTGATACGGAGTTGGACCTGGAGTAACAAAGGGGTAGGGAAATGAGCTGGTGGCTGAAACACCTACATAAATAGTCTCAATCACAGAAACTGAAAAGTCCATAAACTGCTTGTACTTGACAATAGAGGTGAGGAAACTAATTCTAGTTATCCTCTAACTACAAGGAGGAAAGCAACAGATAAGAGTTGAAGTAAATAAATGGAAATAATAATATTCCAAAGTTTTGGCCCGAGCCCATATATAGAATGGCTGTTTGTTAGTCCTTGGGCAATGGAAATTATATTACTCAAGTATTGACTTTACTACTGAGGGGAATATGATGCATCAACATTTTCTTTGTCATAAAGACAACACAATCCCATCTTTATTCATTCACTCAAGAATATGCGAAATTTGTGTATATTGTCATTATGAAATTAGACTTTTGTAACCCAGTCACAGTCCTTCTCAGCTAAAATGTTGTATTTTTAATATATTTTTAAAATCTACTTTTAGTGAAACACAATCTGTGTGACATGGAAAAAGGTTTGTCCTGGTACTACCAGGTTTTAACAAATAAATCTGCTACCTGTGAAACATTGAGCCTTACTAATTGGATTAAAGAAAAAAAGCTACAGTTAGTTTCAGCATCCTTTTAGGCAAGGGGGAGGAAATGACAATCAGAGTTCCCACTGCTAACTTGTCGGCAATGACTCATGTTGGAAAATGCACACATCTCAACATCCGTGCCTGGAACCTCCAGGTTACCCCGACCTCCCACTGTAATTTGAAGAAGTTTGGGAGACATCCTGAGATATGACATAAATGTTTGCTCTTCCAGGTTTCATGCCAAGCTTCCAATGAAGTTATAGCAGGAAACCAGGAGAAATCCCTGGAAATGTTACTTCCTAACAAAGATAATTATCACTAATTTTGCATTTGGGCCAATTACCTGAAGTTATCTAGGCAGATAAATGGATATTTCCCCCTCCCTAGCCTTTCATAGGTGAGTGACTACAGGAAAAGAGGCAGGGTAAATGTGGTGTTGGGTGCTCTGATGCACAGATGAACCAACACAGTTGTATTTGGTACAACTCTATTTTATTTTAACTTATATATATAGTTCGTTCTGGATACTCTGCACGTGGTGTCTCCCTGAGTGTGTCGTGTAACAGGTCTGTCCTTGTCCTGGTCTCCAGCTAATACTGTCCACCAGGTGTCGTGTTTGTCCTTTTATACAGGCCCTGTCTTTGTCTGTGATTGGTTGTGGTGTTGTGTGTTCTGATTTGTCTGTTGGTGTGTCTATCATGATGTGTGTGTTTGAATATCATGACATCCCCCCTTTTTACAAAGATATGTGCCTACGTGGTTATAAATATAATCGTGTCGTGAGTGCATCTAAGAGTGTGTGTGTGTGTTGTGTACAGCATGTGCATATGACGTAACTATTTACATGGGGCGATGGCGGGTGCGTCACGCTAACGAGGTTGTACCATAACAAAACATGAATGCGAAAAAAAACTTTGAATAGTGGTCCGGTCAAACGATATCTGGAATGATGAACAACAACAGATTATAATACAGAAGTGTTTAACTTTTTAAACATATGAACAGTGTTATAAGTCCAGTCTAATGGGCTTGCGACGAATTCGGGTTGACCGCCTCAAGGGTGGGTCAAGAACCACCGGCTGATGTGCAAGCCTGGCCACGGGTGGCGATGGAAGGGGCGTGATCTGCGGCAGCTCCACAAAGTCATCCTCGGAAGCCTGTTGAGGATCCGGCGTGTGTGTACAGTGTGGCTGCGAGCGTGGAAGTCGGCGAAGGGCGCGCCGATTGTGGCGACGAATCAATCCATCCGCCCTGCATACCAGGAACGAGGTGGAGTCTTTTTTCTTTTTATGTTTGTGGTGGACGTCATCTTGTAGCCGATGGGTCGTTGCCATTGAAGAGGCACCATCACTAATGTCATGCAAGGCGATGAATGTGCCAGATGTTGAAGTCGGCCGAGACCGTGCACGCTGGTTCCGGCCACATGCTGTGCTGGAAGGGCGACTCCGCAGAGGAACGTCGAAGCATGTCGCCTTGGAGAGAGAGTTGTTGCTCGCATCAACGTCTGGCGATGGCGCGAATTGGTGTGTCTGTCTTGGACCGCTGGTGCTGGTCGCCACTGCCGACCCAGTGTGACTGCCACGCGATCCATTCCCTGTCGCCATGGCATCCGTCGTCACCCTGAGCGTGCCATCACCGAGGCCGCGACACTGCCCGTCCGGAGCAAAGTCTGGCGTACGCGAATCAGAGTCGGCGCTTGGCTGCTCCCCATCTGGAGTCCGGTCTGCCTTCCGTCGATGCTCCCCATCCGGAGTCCCAACAGGTTCACTGGAGGCAGCCGAGATTCCCTGAAGCTGCACTTCTGGAGTCGGAACATGCAGGAATGCACCGACCAGTGGAGAGGCTCAAGTCATCAAGGGTGGAAGCGGTGCGGCGCCACCGCAGTCGTCAGTGGTCCCACCATGATCGTCGAGTGCCTCTGTACGCACTAGGCGAGGTCTGTCACCTTGCACCTTTTGCATGGGAAGTGGGATGCTGTCGTCACTCGTCTCACATCCCGTGGATAGATCCTCATTAGCAGCTTGCTGTTCACTAGGGTTGGGTAAATTGTCAGAGTTTTCATCTGGTGGTGCAAACCATGTCGGTGGACTGTCATTGTCTTGCCGATGTCCTTCATTTGGGCTTTTCTTCTTTGGAATTTTAAATCTTCCCCCAGACATTGCAGAACCTTGGGCTATGAGGAGCGATTGAATAAACTCGGTTTGTTCTCACTGGAACGAAGGAGGTTGAGGGGCGACCTGATAGAGGTATACAAAATTATGAGGGGCATAGACAGAGTGGATAGTCAGAGGCTTTTCCCCAGGGTAGAGGGGTCAATTACTAGGGGGCATAGGTTTAAGGTGAGAGGGGCAAAGTTTAGAGTAGATGTACGAGGCAAGTTTTTTACGCAGAGGGTAGTGGGTGCCTGGAACTCACTACCGGAGGAGGTAGTGGAGGCAGGGACGATAGGGACATTTAAGGGGCATCTTGACAAATATATGAATAGGATGGGAATAGAAGGATACGGACCCAGGAAGTGTAGAAGATTGTAGTTTAGTCGGGCAGTCTGGTCGGCACGGGCTTGGAGGGCCGAAGGGCCTGTTCCTGTGCTGTACATTTCTTTGTTCTTTGTTCTTTGAAATACTCCTACCCGCCCCGCCACATTTCTGCCCCGACCGGCCGGCGGGAGTCTCCGTAACACCGGCCGGTCAATGGGGTTTCCCATTGTGGGGCAGCCCCACGCCGTCAGGAAACCCCCCCAGCGCCGGCAAAACGGAGACTCCCGCCGGCGGAGAATGACGCCCCATGTTTATTGCCCTCAAATTCTCCCATATGTATGGTCTCGAATGTAGGATCCAATGTTTCTTTCGACATTGTACTATTTTCCAAAGAACATTCCGTTTCACTTTTCTTCTCAGGTACCTCATATGTATCTTTGTCTAATGTACATGCCTTCATAGTCTCTGGGTCTGATTTTGCTGGGACTGGCATGGTCACAGTCTCTCTTTTACTGTTCTCAATTGCCCACATTATACTCCCCAGACATAACTGCTTAATCTCTGGGGTTAGTGTGGTACAATGGATAATCGGGTCGACCTTATCTGCATCTTCACCATTAGTGGAAAGCACACTTGGTTCACTTGAAACTGCTGCGGGTTTTAAGTTCTTTATCTGGCTACTCGATGTCAGTGTCCTCAGGATTCTTGCTCCAATGTTCTGCTCATTTATCAGTGGAGTGTGTATAGATTCAATGCAGTTAATGTTCCCCTCAAGGTTTGAAGAGTCATTGCTGACTAACTGCTGGTCTCCGAAGTTGGGACTTTGCGGTGTTGTGTTGAAGGGAGACATTTGTCCCTGCTGTAGGTATGATTCAGGTTGTGTTATTTCCATTAACTGAGGATCAATGTCTTGTCCATTTTTTTTTTTGTACTAAAACACTGGCAATTCTCAGTCTGCTCCTTGCAAGTTAAACATACAAGTAATTTCTTTAGCAAATCCTCAGCATCCTTCTGTGACCGTGCAGCATTATTTATCTCTGTTCGGCTATAATGATCCTGAAGGTCAGCGCATAAACCTTTTTCCTTCGGGCTTGGAAGAGGAGATTCCTTTGGCTTGTCTTCAGTTGGGCTTGAACAGTCATCAGCGCTGTGCCCTTCATTGTAGCATGAGAGACCGTCATGGTCATGCTGCTGTGCAGTGGAGCGTGGTAGGTTGTCATAGCCTTCTTGCTGTTCACGTGAGCATGGCAGACTTGCATCATCTGCCGCTGGTTGGTCAGGAGAGGTTGCTAGACCCTCATGGTCTTGTTCCTGCAAGGACTGCGCATCGGAGTCAAACGTTTCTTCTTTCGTGGAGTCTGTCCACGAGCTCACTGTGGAGGCTTGTGACTCTGGAGTTACTTCTTGTTCATGCAAGGACTGCGCTCTGGAGTCTTGCATGTCTTCTTTCATAGAGTCGGGAACGCTGAGCGGGACGTGGACCATGCTCTGTGTGGCAGCAGGCCACTCTCTGTGGGCTTGCACCGCTCCCTGTCTGTTAATTTCTGGCTGCGGCATCATCCTGCACTGATGAGTTGGGACGTCATATCTGCTGGGTTGAAGATCTTCAAATCCGAAAAATGAATCCGCATCTCATCGGATTCAATGTGAGGGTCGCCAATGTGCAACACGAAAGGTTCGTCCGAGTCGTAGTCGTCTAGGACCATGGAGCTGTCATTGGGCTCGCGAGGTCCAGAAACAATGTAAAGATCGTCATCGAAGTATTCGAGGTCGGAATCATCGGCTTGTGCGTAGGTTACTGCTTGTTGCAGGGTTCTTCGGAGGTCAAATTCATCTCCTGGGTCAATTTGCGGCAATGTGCTGTCATTCCAGGTGAGGGAAGGTTGTTTTACAGCTTTAACAGATTTTTGTTTTTTTGATTTGGGACGTTTCCCTTTTAAATTGGATTTGGGACGTTTCCCCTTTAAATTGGTGCAGTCTGGGGCCTCTGACATCCTGACGCTCGGTATGTAGCACGTAGGAAGCGACTGCGCATGCGCAGATCGTTGTTCCTTTACCGATGGCCGTTTTCTTGACTGCGCATGCGCAGCGTCTCGCGCATGCGCAAACAAAACGTCCGGTTCTGCGCACTGCTCGCGCAACTGTGCTAGCGTGGTACCTTTAGCAAGATGGCCGCCGACCTCGACCCAGCCCTCTCTCAGGCCCGGGATTTCGGCCTCTGGGAATTCAGCCTCCGGGATCCCGGCCACGAGGTGAGTACTGCCGCTTTTCTTACCTTTACTTGCCGATTGGAGTGCGTTTTCCTCACAGTACTTGGCGAATTTGTCCAGGACTGCCTGGTAATCGTACCTTTGCTGCCTCCTGAAGAAACTGAATCTTGTGAATATTCCTTTTGCCCTTGCACCGGCGATGGTGAGGAGAAATTCAATTTTTTCATTATCATCCAGGTCTTGGAGTTCAGCTGCCACCAGGAATAATTCAAACATTTGCCGGAATCGCCGCCAGTTTTCGCGGAGATCGCCGTGGCACTGGAGCGGCTGTGGAACCGGGAGCTGTAACATCTTGCCTGGGTACTGCTGGTTGTCTCTGTACACTGAGGTATGCCGGCAGGTATCGATCCACTCCTGTACCATGTGGTGTTGGGTGCCCTGATGCACAGATGAACCAACCAATACAGTTGTATTTGGTACAACTCTATTTTATTTTAACTTTTATATACAGTTCGTTCTGGATACTCTGCACGTGGTGTCTCCCTGAGTGTGTCGTGTAACAGGTCTGTCCTTGTCCTGGTCTCCAGCTAATACTGTCCACCAGGTGTCGTGTTTGTCCTTTTATACAGTCCCTGTCTTTGTCTGTGATTGGTTGTGGTGTTGTGTGTTCTGATTTGTCTGTTGGTGTGTCTATCATGATGTGTGTGTTTGAATATCATGACAGTAAAGGAATCGAAAAAAATACAAATTATGCACAGGTTTAACTTCATTAGGTTATTATGGGTCAGATCTGGGTCAGAATAAGTTCATACTTCATAATCATATGGTAAGTAGCACATGTTCCTATTATATTCTGTCAAATCAATATTATTGGTAAAATTTGGCAGTGACCTATAACTAATTTGGTCTAATTCTACAAATGACTTCTACACATTTGTGAATCCATATCAAATAGTGAAAAATGATGTACCTATGTGTGGATGAATTAGGATATACACTTGTTTAAAAATTAGCAGCTAAAATACTGCACTCCAGACCTTTTATTTCACACAATGCCTCTTATAAGTAAGAATAATGAGACACACTAAAGTTAATACTGTGTTTTCTTTTGCAGAGCCAAGCTCCCATTATGTCATTTCTTTGAAGGCCTTTAACAACGTAGGACAGGGGGTCCCTCTGTATGAGAGTGCCACCACCAGGGCTTTATCAGGTAGGTTATACTTGGACGAGGCATTCACAATGCCAACATTTATTATCCAGGCCGAGATGTGTAGTGAGAACTGTTCTAGAATATTTCCACCATAAATTTGTTAGACGATCTTGTGCATTTCCTGAAATGAAAGTGAATTGGGAAATATTCAATGTTCCATTATTTTGCCACAGTTCTGGAGTTGTAATATTTTAGATATATTGGCAAACTTTGAACATTTCAGACCATGTGTGCATAGGATCAGAGGGAATGAGAAAGGGGTGAAACCACGCTCATGGCTGAAAGGGGAGAGATAAAGAAAAATATACGCATCAAAATTATGCACATCTCTACATTTATTTGCTGTTGCTCTCAAAACCGTACCTTTTAAAAGCTACTAAATTTCTTAGGAGCTAATTGCATATTGCCAGCAAAGAAAATATATCTGCTGCTTCAGAACAGAAAGAATTATCCAGACCTCGAAGAATTAAAATATCTCTTGTGGAAATGCCAGCCAGTGAAAGCATGATGAAATAAATTAGCAGGATCACTTGGCTGGCTGAAACTCACCCACATTATACCTGGAAGAGTGTAATATTAGCGCTAGGTTCAAAGAATGGATAATTGTTCTGTCTGTTGCTATCTCTAACTGAATTAGCACAAATTTCAACAAGGATCCCTCGCTTATTTGAATAACAATTTAACCTCAAAGGAACTAGATAATATTCCTTTGCTAATGAATTGTCCTTTTGCTCTAGACACTCATCAGATGAGCATTAGATTATTATAGAGGCCACAAATATAATTTCCAATGTAAGTGTTCATCCCATCTAGTTTATCCTTCTGTGCCTACCTATAGTCTCCCTATTAAAACATTTCCCTGATTATTGGATAATTCACTACCCTGCCAAAAAGATCATTCAGACTCTGCTTTGTGAGAAAGTACTGCCTCAAATGGTGTGTGAGTTGATCTTTGGCAAGTTCATATCACTAGCACTTGACCTAAAGTCGTACTTCCTTGAGGTAGTGTTCAGGATTTACCTCTCTATTCCAAATAGTACAATACAAGCTCCTCCTTGTCCATCAAGCCAGAAAAAGCTATGTGTTTTAACCTTTGTCTTTCTCTCTTGAGTTCAATGAACTTGTCTTCCCCTATACCTTAATCACTAGAAAGGTTTTGTATGTTTTAGTTCAGATAGATTTTTGAGTAGACACACATCTGGACCTCTATCTTATCTTTAAATGTCTCTTTTGTTCCCCTTTAAGTCTTACTTCCTGATGCACGATCAATTGCACAAAGACCAGAGTTGCGTACAACTGTGGCTTTATTACAGTCAGATGAGAGGCAGCAGGAGGCCTCGCATCTGACTGTAATAAAGCCACAGCTGTACGCAACTCTAGTCTGGCCGGTAGAAGTGCGGCTTGCACTCCGCACAGACCTGGCAGTCCCTGGTGACTGTCCTTACTTCCTCGACGGAGTAGGGCAGATTGCGAGCTTTGACCAGATGGTACAATCGAGTGACCCCCGGGTGACAAAGGCTATCGTGCAGGGCCCGGAGTTGGCCCATTTGTGCGCTGGCACATATACCTCGGGAGAGGGCATCTGGGGGCTCGTTGAGTATACCGGGGCGATACAAGATCTCGTAATTATAGGTGGAGAGCTCGATTCTCCACCACAAGATTTTATCATTTTTGATCTTGCCCCGCTGTGTGTTATTGAACATGAAGGCTACCGACCGTTGGTCCGTAAGGAGAGTGAATCTCTTACCGGCCAGGTAATGCCTCCAATGCCGCACAGCTTCAACGATAGCTTGAGCCTCCTTCTCAAGGATGAGTGTCGAATTTCAGAGGCATGAAGGGTGCGGGAAAAGAATGCCACGGGTCTGCCTGCCTGGTTTAGGGTGGCGGCAAGGGCGACATCTGAAGCGTTGCTTTCTACTTGGAGAGGCAGTGACTCATCCACTGCGTGCATCCCGGCCTTGGCAATGTCTGCTCTGATGCGGGTGAAAGCATGTTGTGCCTCAGCCGCAAGGGGGAATTGGGTGGACTGAATGAGTGGGCGGGCCTTGTCCGCATAGTTTGGGACCCACTAAGCATAGTAGGAAAAGAACCCCAGGGAGCGTTTGAGGACCTTGGGCAGTGGGGGAGGGGAAGTTCCATGAGGGGGTGCATGCGCTTGGGGTCGGGCCCAAGAAGACCATTTTGGACTATATAGTCGAGAATGGCTAACCGGGTCGTGCTGAACACACACTTTTTGTTCGAGGTCAGGTTGAGAAGGGTGGCAGTGTGGAGGAATTTATCGAGCTTGGCATCGTGGTCCTGCTGGTCATGGCCGCATATGGTGACATTATCTAAGTACGGAAAGGTGGCCCGCAAACCATACTGGTCGACCATTCGGTTCTTCTCTCTTTGGAAGACCGAGACCCCATTTGTGACACCGAAAGGGACCCTAAGGAAGTGGTAGAGGCGACCGTCCGTCTCGAAGGCCGTGTATGGACGGTCCAACTTCCGGATGGAGAGCTGGTGGTAGGCGGATTTCAGGTCAATTGTTGAGAAGACCCGATACTGCGCAATCTGATTGACCATATCAGATATGCGTGGGAGGGGGTACGCGTCGAGCTGCGTGTACCGATTGATGGTCTGGCTGTAGTCCACGACCATCCTGTGTTTCTCCCCAGTTTTAACCACTGCCACTTGGGCTCTCCAGGGGCTGTTGCTGGCCTCGATAATACCCTCCTTAAGCAGCCGTTGGACTTCGGACCTGATGAAGGTCTTGTCCTGGGTGCTGTACCGTCTGCTCCTAGTGGCAATGGGCTTGCAATCCGCAGTTAGGTTTGCAAAAAGGGAGGGGGGATCGACCTTGAGGGTCGCGAGGCCGCAAACGGTAAGGGGGGTAAGGGGTAAATTTGAGGGTGAGGCTCTGGAGGTTGCACTGGAAGTCCAGGCCCAACAGGAATGCAGCGCAGAGATTAGGAAGGACATAGAGGCGGAAGTTACTAAATTCTACGCCCTGGGCCGTGAGGGTGGCTGTACAAAAGCCTCGGATCGGGACGGAGTGGGATCTGGAGGCTAGGGAGATCCTTTGATTGGCTGGGTGGACCGCGAGGGAGCAGCGCCTTACCGTATCTGGGTGAACGAAGCTTTTGGTGCTCCCGGAGTCCAGCAGGCACGAGGTCGCGTGGCCGTTGATTTTAACCGTCGTCGACGCGGTGGCCAGGTTGTGCGGGCGTGATTGGTCCAGCGTCAGCGAAGCGAGCTGCGGGTAGCCATCGGATTCTTCGGGTGGCGAGCGGGTGAGGTTCCGATGTCGAGATGTCCGGAGACCCTGTGGGGAACAAGATGGTGGCGCCCATGGTGCGCACATTGCGGGGTCGGGAGAAGATGGCGGCGCCCATGGTGCGCACATTGCGGGGTCGGGACAAGATGGTGGCGCCCATGGTGCGCACATTGTGGGATCGGGACAAGTTGGCGGCACCCATTGGTCGCACGGACCCGGGAGGAGAAGATGGCAGCTCCCATTGTGCGTCTGGCGTGGGGGAGGGGGCAATAGCGGGCGCGATCGCAGCGACTGCGCGGGCCTGGCACACAGCCGCGAAGTGGCCCTTTTTACTGCAGGCTTTACAAGCGGCAGTGCGGGCCGGGCAGTGTTGGCGGGGGTGCTTCTGCTGACCGTAGAAGTAGCAGCGGGGACCCCCGGGGTGTGCGGATCGGCGTGCGGCGTAGACGTATTGCGAAGGCAGGGCCCCGGCTGAGGAGGTCGGCGGCGGAGTCCAGGAGGGGTAGGGAGGGGTAGAAGGGTGGGCAGCGCGGCGGGAGAGGTACGATTGTACGTTACGGGATGCGACCGTCATGGAGAGCGCCAAGGTTTTCATCTCCGCCAGTTCAAGCGTGGCCCCTTCCAGCAATCGTTCTCGGATGCGGTCCGACGCAATCCCCGTCACGAAGGCATCGCGCATGAGGAGATTCGCGTGTTCGGCGGCCGTGACAGCCTGACAGTCACAGTCACGGACGAGTGGAATTGGGCCCGTCAGAAGTCTTCGATGGACTCACCAGGTAGTTGCGAGCGAGTGACAAGTACATGCCTGGAGAAGAGCGTGTTCGCCTTCTGTGTGTAGTGTTCTTTGAGGAGTTCCATTGCTTTTGTATAAATAGTGGCGCCTTGGATCAACGGGAGCTCAGTCTGGAGTACAGGACGTTTATCTTCTCAGCCTCCATTGGCGCGGGGTCCGCCGCGTTGATGTAAGCCTCGAAACATGCTAGCCAGTGAGTAAAGTCTTTCCTGGCGTCGGGCGAGTGCGGATCCAGCTGCAGGCGATCGGGCTTAATTCGGATATCCATTCTGTGGAAAATCTGACTGTAATAAATTGATGCACAATCAATTGCACAAAGACTAAAGTTGAGTACAACTGTGGCTTTATTACAGTCAGATGCGTGGCCTCCTGCTGCAGCTGGCGAAATGGCAGGGCACTGGAGGTCATGCATATTTATACAGTTCTCCCTGGGCGGAGCCAGCCGGCAGGAGCTACCGGCGAACCTGTAGTGCAGGTCCTACCTTACATCTCCTATTACAGTGGATCACCACATTTCCCATGTTGACCCCCTTTTGCTTTGATTTATACATGCACCCTTTATTTCCTTGCTCTTTGTTTACTCCATTCCTTGGATGATATTAAACGTGCTCAGGTGAATTACCGTAAAAGATACCATGGTGCTATTTCAAAAAATAGCCGAGGAGATCTCCCTATTATCTTGACAAATCCTTCAAACAACATCACCAAAAACATCTGGGGCGAGATTCTCCGACCACCCGCCGGGTCGGAGAATCGCGGGGGCTGGCGTGAATCCCGCCCCGCCCGTTGCCGAATTTTCCACCACCGGATATTTGGCGGGGGCGGGAATCGCGGCGTGCCGGTTGGCGGGCCACCACCCGCGATTCTCCGGCCCGGATGGGCCGAAGTCCCGCCGCTAAAATGCCTGTCCCGCCGGCGTAGATTAAACCACCTACCTTACCGGCGGGACAAGGCGGCGCGGGCGGGCTCCGGGGTCCTGGGGGGGGGCGCGGGGCGATCTGGCCCCGGGGGGTTCCCCCACGGTGGCCTGGCCCGCGATCGGGGCCCACCGATCCGCGGGCGGGCCTGTGCCATGGGGGCACTCTTTCCCTTCCGCCTTTGCCACGGTCTCCACCATGGCGGAGGCGTAAGAGACTCTCTCCACTGCGAATGCGCGGGGATGCCGTGAGCGGCCGCTGACGCTCCCGCACATGCGCTGCCCGGATATGTCATTTCAACGCCAGCTGGCGGGGCACCAAAGGCCTTTTCCGCCAGCTGGCGGGACGGAAATTCGTCCAGCGCGGGTCTAGCCCCTTAAGGTTGGGGCTCGGCCCCCAAAGATGCGGAGCATTCCGCACCTTTGGGGCGGCGCGATGCCCGACTAATTTGCACCATTGTGGGCGCCAGTCGGCGGACATCGCGCCGTTTCCGGAGAATTTCGCCCCAGGTGCGAGATTCTCTGACCCCACGCCGGGTCGGAGAATCGCCGGGGGCTGGCGTGAATCCCACCCCTGCCGGTTGCTGAAGTCTCCGGTACCGGATATTCGGCGGTGGCGGTTGGCGGGCCCCCCCGTGCGATTCTCCGGCCCGGATGGGCTGAAGTCCCGCCGCTAAAATGCCTGGCCCACCGGCGTGGATTAAACCACATACCTTACCGGCGGGAAAAGGCGGCACGGGCGGGCTCCGGGGTCCTGGCGGGGGGTGCGGGGCGATCTGGCCCCGGGCGGTGCCCCCACGGTGGCCTGGCCCGCGATCGGGGCTCACCGATCCGCGGGCGGCCCTGTGCCGTGGGGGCACTCTTTCCCTTCCGCCTCCGCCACGGTCTCCACCATGGCCGAGGCAGAAGAGACTCCATCCACTGCGCATGCGCGGGAATGCCATCAGCGGCCGCTAACGCTCCCGCGCAAAAGCCGCCCGGAGATGTCATTTCCGTGCCAGCTGGCGGGGCACCAAAGGCCTTTTCCGCCAGCTAGCGGGGTGGAAATTCGTCCGGCGCCGGCCTAGCCCCTTAAGGTTGGGGCTCGGCCCCCAAAGATGCGGAGCATTCCGCACCTTTGGGGCGGCGCGATGCCCGACTGATTTGCGCCGTTTTGGGCACCAGTCGGCGGACATCGCGCCGTTTCCAGAGAATTTCGCCCCAGGTTATTATCTATTGCTGTTAGTGAGACCTTGCATTGTGCAAATTGGTTGTCATCTTTCCTACATGGCAGTGGTGATTACACTTCAAAGTACTTAACTAGATGTAAAATCGTCCTTTTCATTTTATTCCATCTTTTGTTAATCTCCACTTGGTATCCTCATTATGAATGTACTGAGAGAATAGTGGTAGAGCTCTTTCATAGAGTTCGTGCTGGGCATCGAATGGAGCACAATTCTCCCAACCCGTGCCACCTGACTCAATCTGATTTACGCCCTCACTGGACATGAACCATACAGCATATTTAAATTATTTAAATAAGTATTTATATATGCTTGGCGAGTTTAAAGCCGAATTTCCTCAACCCGCATCCTCACCCCTTGCCGGTGCAGCTGAGGACAGCAGGAATCAATACTGGTCTCCACCAATGGTGCCAGGGGGCTCGGAGGCCATTGGAGCCCCAAGGTGGCCTGGTACATGGCATGCTCCCTGGCACCATGGCATTGCCAGGTTGGCACTGCCAGGGTGCCATGGGACAAAGCCAAGGGATGGGGCCAGAAAGTGGGCAGGGCCTGAAGGGGGCGGGGATTGAGTGACCTGGTAGTGGAATGTTGCTCATCTGGGAGTGTGGGGGCGTTGGTACCTGTGATTTGGGAGAGGGGCTTGAGGCCAGTGAAGGTGGTGAATGGGGGGGGGGGGCGGTAATGAAGCCTTGATGCTGACGATGTTGGGGGTGGTGGGAGGTGTGGGGGAGGTTTGAATGTTACTTTTACATCGGGGTACCCTTGAAAAAGGGCGTCGCAATATCTGTGAAGCCGGACTTGCTGGCATGTTTCGGGCCTGCCTCTCTCAGTGCCAGTGCAAAACCTGTCCCATTCCAAAAAGGCGTGGATGGATTGCGATCTAAATTACGCCAAACTGCCCACCAGGAATCGTACCTAGTTGTCCGCCGGAGGCCAGACTTAGCATTTTTTGGGAGAATTCAGTCCTAGTTTTTGTTGATCACTCATCGATTATTGCTTCAGAGTAAACTGGAAATTCTTTCAATATCGAGTAAATCATGCAACGTCTGTGGAGTGAGGAACAGAGTTAGCTTTTCAAGTTAGGGATGTAACACGTTTTTGAGACAGGCAAAGGGGGAGCGAGAAAAGAACAAAAGTCTTTTAATGAAGGAAATTTGCCAGTCATAAGCAGTCTGATTTGTATGTGACGCTAGACAAACAGCAATTATTGACTCTTAACTCGACTCTGAAGTGATCAAGCAAACCAACCGGTTGGAATAAATTTCTGTGTTTGCAACGGTTTATGTAGGTGGCAAGCCACCACCTTCTCAAGGCCATTTGGTTGCTGTTCTGATCAGAGATACTCATATCCTGACAACTTTAATTTTTAAAATACAGAAGATGAACAAGGTAAAGGAGACAAACAGAAACCCCATCAGAGAGAGAGAAAAGCAGAACTTTAAAACAGGAATTCCTGGGATGGCAGTGAACAAAACACAAATACAAAACCTGAAATAAAAACAGAAAATGGTAGAATTAACTAGCAGGAAAAGTAGCATCTGTGGAGAGAGATAAACATTTTTGTTCGAGGTTTTTAGAAGTTTTGGGGACAGGATTGGAGGTCACTGGGTCTGCTAATCTGCACTGCCAGCCATTGTGTGGATTCAGACACGAGGGGCAGGATTCTCCCCTACCCAGCGGGGCGGGGGGTTCCGACGTAATGGAGTGGCGGGAACCACTCCGGCGTCGGGCCGCCCCAAAGGTGCGGAAGTCTTTGCCCTCACACTGAGGGGCTAGGCCCGCGCCGGAGTGGTTTGCGCTCCGCTGGCTGATGGGAAAGGCCTTTGGCGCCACGCCAGCCGGGGCCGAAAGGTCTTCGCCGGGCGACGCATGCACGGGAGCATCAGCGGCTGAAGAAAAAGAGTGCCCCCACGGCACAGGCCCGCCCGCGGATCGGTAGGCCCCGATCGCGGGCCAGGCCACCGTGGGGGCACCCCCCGGAACCAGTTCGCCCCGCGCCCCCCCCCCCCCAGGACCCCAGAGTTTGCCCACGCCGCCTTATCCCGCCGTTCAAAAGGTGGTTTAATCCATGCTGGCGGGTCAGGCATTCCAGCAGCGGGACTTCGGCCCATCGCGGGCCGGAGAATCGGCGGGGGTGGGCCCGCCGACCGGCGCGATTCCCGCCCCCGCCGACCGGCGCAGCGCGATTCCCGCCCTCGCCGAATCTCTGGTGGCGGAGACGTCGGGACACGACGGGGGCAGGATTCACGCCAGCCCCTGGCGATTCTCCGGCCCGGCGTGGGGTCGGACAATCCCGCCCCAGATCTTGACCCTGAGCCA
The DNA here is from genome assembly GCF_047496885.1 of Scyliorhinus torazame. Taxonomy (NCBI): domain Eukaryota; kingdom Metazoa; phylum Chordata; class Chondrichthyes; order Carcharhiniformes; family Scyliorhinidae; genus Scyliorhinus; species Scyliorhinus torazame. Next base: position 292,695,554 of record NC_092709.1, on the reverse strand, counting down.
TTTCTGGCGCAGAAGGATCAGAATCAAAATGGCTACCCACCTCTATGCGCCAGGTAACCCATTGAGGGGAATTAGAGCCAACATTCCTACACCAATTGAAATCTTCAGTCAGCAAGAGACATGGCCAGCTAACCATGGCAGGTTGATGTTGGGCAAGTGGGGGATGGGCTTCAATCCACGAGGGTCACCCCCACCCCAGCAATCATGGCCACTGGGCTACAGCCGCAGCCACTGACCATGTGCAGAAGAGTTGCCTCTTCAGGATCACGGCCAGGCAGCTGTAACATCCCTAACTATGATGAAGAATGCTGACCTCGGCTCGTAGGGCTGCCTCCATATCTCTCCATTCCAGATCGGCAGCCCCCACTTTGGTGGGTGGGTTTGTCAATGTATCAGTACTGGAGGGCTTCCTATTGGTCCTTCAGCGCAGGGCATCCACGCACCATCGTTAAATGGACGTCGAGCTCTCTGCTATTAATTAGCTTGGTCCTTTAAAAATCTGGATGGGAGTGTCTAAACATCATAGTAAATTCTGGACATGGAACAAATCCAGACGAATGTTTCAGGCAAATCATTTTTTTATGTCATCTGATTTGAAAAAAGTTAGAGATCTATGCCAGTTGGACGCAATTGCAGGTGCAGGGGAAAAGGGGAAGTTAGGAAAAAATAAAGGGACAGTCTGCAATGGGGTACAGGGCAGAAGAGATTAAATGACAGAAGGGATGACTATGATGCAAAAGGAGATAGTAATGGGACAAGTAAAGAAGTGAAAGACGGGCCGATGAGGTGTGAATATAGACATAGACATAGAATTTACAGTGCAGAAGGAGGCCATTCTGCCCATCGTGTCTGCACTGTCTCTTGGAAAGAGCACCCTACTTAAGCCCATACTTCCACCCTATCCCTGTAACCCAGCAACCTCATCTAACCTAAGGGCGATTTATCATGGCCATTCATCTAACCTGCACATCTTTGGACAGTGGGAGGAAACCGGAGCACCCGGAGGAAACCCCCGCAGACACAGGGAGAACGTGCAGACTCCACACAGACAGTGAGTGACCCAAGCGGGAATCGAACCTGGAACCCTGGTGCTGTGAAGCCATAGTGCTAGCCACTAGGCTACCGCGATAACATTGGTTATCAATGTTTAGCAATATGTTTTTCAAGTTCCCTTCTTTGATTTTCCCTTGATGCACAGACACTCAACACTTCTCTCACAGAATGGCTGTCATGTGTCATGATATGAAGACATGCAGATAATGATATACAGACTGGCACAGACAGACAGCTAATGAACACAGAGAACAGGACATGACCAATGAGCAGGCAGGACACTCAGGTGTGGTATCTCACTATAAAAGGCACGAGGCACTCACACTCCACCTCTTTCCACTGATGAACATCTACAGAGTGAGTCAGGGTGTATGTACAGTATCACACCTCCAGCACGTGGCTAAGAGCTCGTTATGGTTCAGTCAGACAGAATAACCACACTTAGGTCAGCAGAGAGTCGAACTCATAGAGAACTGTGCTGACTGTGCTGCTGGTTCAATAAATCAGATTGAACTAACTTCAAGGTCTGGAGTATCTTTTGATTAAAGCTGCATCTAGTTGCAGCCTGTGTTATCCCAGAGTACATTCCACAAACATCAAGGGCAGGATTCTTCGACCCCACGCCGGGTCAGAGAATTGCCGGGGGGCGGCGTGAATCCCGCCCCCGCTGGCCGCTGAATTCTCCGGCACCGAAAATTCGGCAGGGGAGGGAATCGCCCCACACCGGTCGGCGCCCCCCCCCGGCAATTCTCCAGTCCGCGATGGGCCGAAGTCCTGCTGCTGTCATGCCAGTCCCGCCAGCGTGAATCAAACCACCTACCTTACCGGCAGGACTAGCGGCGCGGGCGGACTCCGGGGTCCTGGGGAGGGCGCGGGGCGATCTGGCCCCGGGGGGTGCCCCCACTGTGGCCTGGCCCGCGATCGTGGCCCACCGATCCGCGGGCGGGCCTGTGCCATGGGGGCACTCTTTTCCTTCCGCCATGGCCATAGCTTCTGCGATGGCCGATGCGGAAGTGACCCCCCCCCCCCGCGCATGCACGGGGATGATGTCAGCGGCCGCTGATGCTCCCGCGCATACGCGGACTTCCGCCGACCGGCGGAGTCCTTTCAGCCCCGACTGGCGTGGCGCCAAAGGCCTTTCCCGCCGGCCGGCGGCGCACCAAGCACTCCGGTGTGGGCCTAGCCCCTCAAGGTGAGGGCTTGGTCCCTAAAGGTGCGGATTTCTCCGCACCTTTGGGGCAGCCCGACGCCGGAGTGGTTCATGCCACTCCCTCCCGCCGTGACCCCCGCCCCGCTGGGTTGGGGAGAATCCCGGCCCATGTATCTATGATGTGTAGTCAGTGGGGAAGAATTCATTCACGTGGCGCTATTTCAAGCAGTGTTCTGCAGACCGTTGATTCTCTGGTGACTGACAACATTGTGAGGTTGCTACCTATGCTGGTTTATTCAATGAGGAAACTTGTATAAGCCGCACAGGTAGCGGCCCACCACACTGTCTAAACCAAAGAGCCAGTGAAAGTCTGCAGAGCTTTGCTTGAAGTGGAGGTCCTCAGTTTTTTTCCCCCTCATATGTTTCGACCAATCATTGAAATTATTTTTCTGCATGCTGGCATTTTGGCATTAAATGCTATTGACCGACCGCTCTCTAAAACAGGGCTCTCTCTTTCTCTCTCTCACCCCCCCTCCCCCCCGCCCCAGTTGGGGATGGACAGTCATCCTGAGCCAATTAATGTTCCACCCAGCATAAAATGGCTGCGGGCCAGCTGTATTTTTCATGGGCGGGCCCCCGACCAACTGTTTAGTTGGATGGTGGGGAACATGACACCTTGAAAAGTTCATCCCGGACAAACTGTTTTGTGTGTCTACGTTGACCTCAATTATTTTGTTCTCACCATTGGACAAATGTTTGCGCATCGTTCGACCATTAACTGAATCTGGCTCATTTCTGCATCTAATACGGCCTGTTCCCTTCGCGACTGTGGGCCACATTGTTGTAGAAAGCTATGCCGAGCACACTCGAGAAATTCCCAAACTTTCAGGCATGTTCTTGTCGGCTTATCCCTATCTGCATGTATTGTGGTGAAATCAAATAGTGGGTTGAGCATAACAGCTGATGTTGGGATGAGGAAGCACTGTTTTGAATCGTTTCAGCCAACCCACCTGTCGTGTTGGGTGTTCTGATGCACAAATGATCCAACACGGCTGTAGATGGTACAACTCTGTTTTATTGTCTAAACAACAGTAACAACTAACTACTGGCTTGGGTACGTGCTTCACCAGCTAACCTGTGGACCCAGCCCTATCACTATCTTAGTGAGGCACTCAGCACATGGTCTATGTCTGAGTGGCGCGCTGTGAGCTCTGTGCTCTGAGCTATCTCCTGGTAGAATGAGCGGGAACTGTGGTATTCCCTGGTTTATAGTGCATGTGCTCTCACTGGTGATTGGCTGTGATGTTATGTGTGTACTGGTTGGTCCAACTACCTGTCCATCAGTGTGTGTGTGATTGCACCATGATATGCTGATCTGGATATCATGACATCCCCCCCTTTCACAAAGGATATGTGCCTATATGCTAATAAATAGAAATGTGTGCTGAGTGCGTCTGAGTATGTGTGTGCAATATTTACAACGTGTACATGAGGCTAAACTATAAAGAGAGGAAGGTGTCAGGTGCAACAGAACAACGAGGTTGTACCAACAACAGAACAAATGCAATCAACAAACGACAAGAAAAAACTTCTGGAACAATGAACGACAAGAAAAGAAACTTGTTAACAGTACTGTAAAACAATTCAGTGAGTCCAATGTGCTAACAGGCTCATAAGTCAAGTCTCTCAGGTGGGCGACGAATTTGGGTTGACCGCCTCAAGGGTGGGTCAGGATCCACCGGCTGAGGAATGGGCCTGGCCAAGGGCGAGAGAGGAAGAGGCAGAGTGGCAGGAAGCTCAACAAAGTCGACATCAGGGACAACAGGTGGGCGTGGCACTGTTGCATGATCTCGTAGCAAGCGCAGAACCGGACGAAGGGCCCGCCGATTACGGCGGCGAATGGAGCCATCAGGCATATGAACCAGGAGTGAGCGGGGAGCCACGTGGCGGAGAACCTCGGCGGTTGCCGACCAGCCACCCTCCGGTAGGTGTATACGGACGTTGTCTCCAGGCACCAGGGCAGGAAGATCAGTCGCCCGAGCGTCATGTGCCACCTTCTGCTGAGCATGCTGTTGTTGCATCCTTCGCAGTACTGGAGCATGGTCGGGTTCCGGAACATGAATGGACGGCACAGTGGCCCTGAGGGTGCGACTCATCAACAGCTGGGCTGGCGAGAGGCCCGTGGACAGTGGGGCCGAGCGATAGGCCAGCAGGGCTAAATAGAAGTCAGATCCGGCATCAGCAGCCTTGCAGAGGAGCTGCTTCACAATGTGGATGCCATTTTCCGCCTTGCCATTCGACTGGGGATGCAAGGGACTGGACGTCACGTGTGTGACGTTGTATGAAGTGGCAAAGGAAGACCATTCTTGACTCGCAAAGCAAGGCCCGTTGTCAGACATGACGGTGAGCGGAATTCCATGGCGAGCAAAGGTTTCTTTGCATGCCCGTATGACAGCTGATGACGTTGTGTCGTGCAGGCGTATGAGCTCTGGATAACTTGAGAAGTAGTCAATAAGGATAATGTAGTCCCTGCCGAGCGCATGAAAGAGGTCCACGCCCACCTTCGCCCAGGACGTGACCAACTCATGGGGCTGAAGGGTCTCAGGGGGTTGCGCCGGCTGAAACCTCTGGCAGGTGGGGCAGTTGAGCACCATGTTGGCGATGTCGTTGCTGATGCCCGACCAGTACACAGCCTCTCGGCCCTCCGCCTACACTTTTCAACTCCGAGATGGCCTTTGTGCAGTTGTTCGAGGACAAGCCGGTGGTGCATGCTGTGTGTGATCACGATCCGGTCCAACTTCAAGAGGACACCATCAATGACGGCCAAGTCATCCCGGACGTTGTAAAATTGTGGGCACTGGCCCTTGAGCCACCCTTCCGTCATGTGGTGCATCAAACGTTGTAGAAGGGGGTCAGCCACAGTCTCACGGCGAATGTGGGCCAGACGTGCATCAGTGGCCGGTAGATTGGCCGATGTGAAGGCTACTTGTGCGTCGACCAGACCCCTCCAAGTCGGGCGGTGTGTTGACCGCCCTGGACAGAGCATCTGCGATGATGAGATCCTTCCCCGGGGTGTAGACAAGTTGGAAGTCGTACCTCCGGAGCTTGAGCAGAATGCGCTGGAGGCGAGGGGTCATGTCGTTGAGGTCCTTCTGAATGATCCCGACCAGGGGGCGATGGTCGGTCTCCACAGTGAACTGCGGAAGACCATATACATAATCGTGAAACTTGTCGATGCCAGTCAACAGGCCTAGGCACTCCTTCTCAATCGGCGCATAGCGCTGTTCTGTGGGGGTCATGGCCCGCAACGCATAGGCGGCCGGGGCCCATGATGCGGTGTCGTCCTATTGCAGGAGTACCACCCCAATGCCGGATTGGCTGGCGTCAGTTGAGATCTTTGTTTCCCGTGTGGTATCGAAAAACGCCAGTACCGGGGCGGTGGTGAGCTTGACCTTGAGCTCCTCTCATTCACTTTTGTGTGCGGGCGGCCACTGGAATTCCGTTGTCTTCTTGACCAGGTGGCGAAGAGCAGTCGTGTGCGAAGCAAAGTTAGGAATGAACTTCCTCAGGAAGTTGACCATCCCGAGAAAGCGCAGCACTGCCTTCTTGTCTGACGGCTGCTGCATGGCTGCGATGGCTGCTACTTTGTCGGCATCCGGCCGCAAACCTGACCGGGAGATGTTGTCCCCCTAAAACCTTAGCTCAGTCTGGCCAAAAGAGTACTTGGCTCGGATAAGGCGCAGGCCCTGATTCCGTATCCGTGCAAAGACACGCTGGAGACGACTGATGTGCTCCTGTGGTGTGTTGGACCAGATGATAACATCGTCTACGTAGACGCGTACCCCTTCGATGCCCTCCATCATCTGTTCCATGATGCGATGGGACACTTCGGAGGCCGAAATGATGCCGAATGTCATCCTATTATAGCAGTATCTGCCAAATGGAGTGTTGAAAGTGCACAGCTTCCTGCTGGACTGATCCAATTGAATCTGCCAAAAGCCCTTTGAGGCATCAAGCTTGGTGAATATTTTTGCCCATGCCATTTCGCTCGTGATTTCTTCTCGTTTGGGTATGGGGGAGTGTTCCCTCATAATGTTGTGATTCAAATCTTTTGGGTCGATACAGATCCGGAGCTCGCCGAAGGGCTTCTTGACGCACACCATGGAGCTGACCCATGGCGTTGGCTCCGTGACCCGGGAAAGTGCTCCTTGGTCCTGCAGGTCCTGCAGCTGCTGCTTGAGGCGGTCCCTGAGTGGTGCTGGGACTTTACGAGGTGCGTGAATGACCGGGGTGGCGGTTTAAGCCGTAATTTGTACGTGTAGGGCAGTGTGCCCATGTCCTCGAAAACCTCCTGGTTGTGCGCGATGAATGAGTGGAGCTGCGCCCTAAAGTCTGCATCCGGGAAATCGGGCGTGCCTTCTGGAGACAGAGTGTATACCCGCTGAACGAGGTGGAGGATCTTGCACGCCTGTGCGCCTAACAGAGAGTCCTTCGAGGATCCTACGATTTCAAATGATAATGTGGCTTTGTCTGAGTTGTGTGTAACATCGAGCTAGCAGGACCCCGTGGCCGGTATGACGTTTCCGTTATAGTCAACCAGCTGACAGTGGGATGGCAGAATCGGTGGTTTAACCTTCAAGACCTGGAAGGCTGACCATGCAAGGAGATTGACAGAGGCACCAGTGTCCAGGCGAAATGTGATGTGGGATCGGTTGACCGTTAGGGTGGCACACCATTCATCGCCCGGATCAATGCTGTGCACTGGCAACGGCTGGTGGTTCCGACTTGGGGAAATCCGGTTCTTGTGGATTACCGCAACGTGGAAGGGCTCCCTGTCTTCGGTGTCGCTGGTCTGCATTCTATCTGGATATGACTCAGTGTAGGGGGGATGAATCACCCGCACGTCCCGGCGAGGCTGGCGGAATTGTTGTGAGTTGGCAGGTTGAGCTGCTCGACAGCAGGTAGCATAGTGGCCCATCCTGCCACAGTGAAGGCATTGTCGTGCTTTGGCCGGACATTGCTGCTTTAAGTGGGCGGAGCCACAGTTGCCGCACGTCGTGACGTCATGGCGTTCGTAGCGCCACCGCGCGTGCGCAGTGCGGTCCTGCGTAGAGCGTGCCTGCGCATCGCGTCCCTCTGCGTCGACGTCCCCTCTTTTGGCGCGTACAAGCGCGGGAGGCCTCGGAAAGCGCGCAAAATGGCTGGCCTCGTCCGGGCCGCGGGCTGGGAGGAACTCGATCGACTGGACCCGCTCCGCCTCGTAGGACCTGTGCCGTGCCGTTTCGGCCGCCTGGATTTGGGCGTACCGGCTGGTCGCGTTCTCATGGAGGACGCAGGTCTCGATGGCAGTCGCTAGGGTGAGGCGCTTTATTTTAAGGAGCTGCTGGCGTAGGGTGTCCAAGATGACCCCAAAAACTATCTGATCCCGTATCATGAAGTCGGAGGTGGCCTCATAGCCGCAGGACTGCGCGAGGATATGGAGGTGTGTCAAATAAGATTGGAAAGGCTCATCCTTACCCTGCAGTTGCTGCTGGAAGAGGTACCTCTCGAAGCTCTCATTGACTTCCACGCTGAAGTGTTCCTCGAACTTCAGAAGCACCGTCTTATATTTTGTTTTGTCCTCGTCTTCAGCGAATGCCAGGGAGTTATAGATGTGAATGGCATGTTGCCCCGCTGTGGAGAGGAGGAGGGCGATCTTCCTGGTGTCCGATGCATTCCCCCTGTCTGTGGCTTCTTGGAAGAGCTGGAAGCGCTGTTTAAACAGCTTCCAGTTTACGCCGAGATTACCTGTGATTCGGAGCGACTGCGGCGGGCTGATGTTTTCCATGGAGCAGGATGGCGGATTTCTGAAAGGGTGCAGGTATGTCTCACAGTCGCTGGTTAGCTTCCACTACTGGTATCATGTCGTGTTGGGTGTTCTGATGCACAAATGATCCAACACGGCTGTAGATGGTACAACTCTGTTTTATTGTCTAAACAACAGTAACAACTAACTACTGGCTTGGGTACGTGCTTCACCAGCTAACCTGTGGACCCAGCCCTATCACTGTCTTGGTGAGGTACTCAGCACATGGTGTATGTCTGAGTGGCGCGCTGTGAGCTCTGTGCTCTGAGCTATCTCCTGGTAGAATGAGCGGGAACTGTGGTGTTCCCTGTTTTATAGTGCGTGTGTTCTCACTGGTGATTGGCTGCGATGTGATGTGTGTGCTGGTTGGTCCAACTGCCTGTCCATCAGTGTGTGTGTGATAGCACCATGATATGCTGATGTGGATATCATGACTCCACCTTCTTTTATCAACATTTTTGTCGGTCTTTCTCATCAAACCTGTTGACCCTCTTTTTCACATTTACTTTACATTCTTCTCTCCTGTCATTCATTGCCCTTTTTCTCTCATTACACTCCGAAATGTTTTATTGAATATTCAGGGACTGATTCTTTTATGATTGCTCAACAGCCTATTAAATTCTTAATCTTCCCTAGTTATGTTTTTCTGATCTGCCAATCTGTGCCCCAGGTGCCCCCAGGCTAACAAAAGTTGATAGATCTCAAATTTGAAATTATGAATTATGTGGGAGAAAGTTCCAAAGTTCTGCCAAACTTTGCATTAAAATCTGGGGCGTCATTCTCCGCCGGCGGGAGTCTCCGTTTTGCCGGCGCCCGGGGGTTTCCCGACGGCGTGGGGCTGCCCCACAATGGGAAACCCCATTGACCGGCCGGTGTTACGGAGACTCCCGCCGGCCGGTCGGGGCAGAAATGTGGCGGGGCGGGGAGGAGAATTTCGCCCCTGTTTCCTAACCTCTCTCCCAATTTTAATGTGATGTCCCCTTTCTCTAAACTCCCCCATTCGCAGAAAGGGTCTACCAACACCCAATCAATTCCTTTCAAAGTCTTACAAATCTCCATCAAATTGCACTTTATCCGTCTGTATTCTGCAGAATATCTTTATGTAATCTCTCCTCATAAACTGATCATTGGAGCCCTGATAGCATTCTGGTAAAGTTTCCCCTTGAAATTCCTATCAGGGTTAATGGCTTGATCTAACGGAAAGGTTTTAGGTAATTTCTGACGGGTTTGCTGGGAGTTTCACACCAGCTCTGTCACCGAGCTCCCCACCACTATCTAACCACACTGAATCACTTTTCTGGGTCCTGGTGAGTTTCTTCCCGGTCAGGCTCACACTTAGAGTTATTTTCATCACTGGGAAGCTGAACTCACAGTACTACCTGGGCACCTTTGGCAGCTCCAGGATGGCAGTGCCAAGGTGCGCGCATTCAAGGGAGCGGGCCAGGGGGCCACCATGACCTGTCCTTGACCACCGAGGGACCTCCGATAGCCCAGGAGACCCCCAAGGTGCTGTTCCACCTGGTTCACGTTTGTGTGGATCAGCACTGCACGGCACCCTGCTGGGGACTCCTTGGGGAGGCCGGTAGATGCTGGGAGCCTGATAAGTACCAGGTCAGTATGTCTAAGCGGGTTGTGAACCTACTTAGGCATGCAAGGCTTGGTTCTGCCCATTGTGTGCGGGATCCAAATCACGGTGCCTCGCGAGAGCTGGGTCGATCTCGTGAGGTGTACTGGCTGTTGGGAATTCCGCTGGAGGCCTCTCCCATTTGGGTGCAAAGCCGTCGGTAGACCGTGCCCAATACATTCTTTGGGAGGTGCAGTGCCCAGAACAGTACACAGTACTCCAGATGTAATCTAACCTAGGATTTAGAACAGAAGTTCCTCCCTTTAATATTTTATCCCTTTGGTTGTAAATATTAACATTTCATTTGCCTTTTTGATTTTTTTTCTCGACCTGACTGATTCATTTTAATGATCTCTAAGTGGGCCCTGAAATCTCTTTGGATTTCCACTGTTTCCAACTTTTCACAAGTAAAGAAATAATTGGATCTATTCTTTTTGACCCAAAATGGATGACCTCATATTTAAACGTGTCAAAATTAATTTGCCATGATGCATTTAACATAGAAATTTCACTATTTAGTGTTATGTTTCTTTCTTTACTACTTGCTCGACCATCAATCTTGGTATTATTGGCAAAAATGTGTTCATTAATAGAGTAGATAAAGGCCCCAGCACATGGTGGTTTGGGGCAATACTGTAGAGTATTCGCCGATAACCTAAAGGGGTTTATTTAGAACAAGAGAAAGGTTAACTATACACAGGCACAGTGGTCCCTGAATCAGCAGCGGGACTCTCTGACACCCTGTCAGGTGGGAGAATCCCCGGGGGGGTGGCGCGAATCCCGCCCCGCCGCCCCGACGCTGGCTGCCGTATTCTCCAGTGCCATTTTTCGGACGGGGGCAGGGTTCACGCCACGCCGGTCAGAGGCCGTTGGCAGCGCCCCCTCCCGGCAATTCTCCAGGCCCTGATGGGCCAAGCGGCCGTCCGTTTTTGGCCAGTGCTGCTGGCGTGGGTTACGCATGGTCCCACACGCCGGCACCTGGCAGGTATCTCGGCTGGGGCGGTCCTCGGGGGACACAGGGGATCCGACCCTGGGGGGCCCCCACGGTGGCCTGGCCCGTGATCGGCGGCCACCGATCTGCGGGAGGGCCTGTAATGTGGGGGCACTCCTTCCTTCCGCGCCGGCCCCTGTAGGGCTCCGCCATGGCCGGCGTGGAGAAGAGACCCCCCTGCGAATGCACCAAAACACACCGACGGTTCCGTGCATGCGCGAGGTCACGCCGGCCCATTGGCGCATGCGCGGACTCATGCAGTCCCTTCGGCACCGGCTGGTGTGGCGGCAACCCCTCCGGCGTCCACCTAACCCCCGAAAGTGCGGAGAATTCAATGATAAGGGGCTGTTTGAATGTGGTGGATGCCATTTGTTTTGACAGTAATGAAATTGTTCCCTGGTAAACACAGTGCCATTGTCAGACACCAGTACCTTGGGGAAGCCATGGAGAGCGAAAATGCAATGCAATGCAGAGAGTCAATTCTGAGGTTGTCGACCCAGCTCCTGAGCATCCAGCCACTTGGAGTGGGGATCCACTAGCATCAGGAACATTCTTCCCAGGAAAGGGCCTGCTAAATGAATGTGTAACCTCGTCCACAGAGGACCAGGCCATTCCCATGGATGCAGGAGGGCTGTGGGCAGCAAGGTGTGTTGTGCTTGACAGTAGTCACTAGCGCACTAGGTGCTCAATATCCTTATCAATGGTCGGGCCTCCCTAGATCCTGGCCAACATTTTCATCTTTGTCTGGCCAAAGTGTCCATTGTGCAATTCAGCTCCGGTGGGAGAACATTGGGCTGGATTCTCCGATTTTGAGGCTATGTCCGGAGGAGGTGTCTAGTTTTACGATGAAAAAGTCGGCGCTACCCCCGCACCGATGCTCGCCTGGTGGGGGGCTAGCAGCCGGGCCACATAAACCCCCCGGCGTTCCCAACATAAACGGCCAGAGAATTGCCGGTTCCGTGGCTGCGCATGCGCATGGCAACGACCTGCAGCGGGTCGCGCCGCACAACATGGCGCCGGTCACGTGTGGACCCGGCCTGCCAGATATTGTCCCCCTCGCCACCTTCAGACCACCTGCACCAGTCCCCACAGCTCCCACTGAAGCCCCCCCCCCCCGCCCGGCCAGCGGAACGGTCACCCCCCCCCTCCCCCCCCCCCCGCCCTCGACCGAGGTGGTGCTGAACACAGTTAGGAGTGCCAAAAGGGTCACAAAATGTCCTTAGCAGACAGGATTAAGAAGAATCCCAAGGCATTTTATACGTTTATTAAGAACAAGAGGGTAGCTAGAGAAAGGATTGGCCCATTCAAGGTCAAAGGAGGGAAATTATGTATAGAACCAGAGGAAGTAGGTGAGGTCCTTAATGAGTATTTTGCATCAGTATTCACAAAGGAGCGGGACATGTTGATAGGTGGCGTCTCAGAAGAATGTGTAAACACTTTAGAACAGGTCATTATTACGAGGGAGGAAGTGTTAGGTGTGTTAAAAAGCATTAACGTAGACAAACCCCCAGGGCCAGGTGGCATCTATCCCAGATTACTGAGGGAGGCAAGCGATGAAATCACTGGGCCTCTGACAGAAATCTTTGTGCCCTCATTAGCCACAGATGAGATCCCAGAGGATTGGAGGATAGCCAATGTTGTACTGTTATTTAAGAAGAGTTGCAAGGATAATCCGGGTAATTAAAGGCCAGTGAGCTTGACGCAGTGATAGTGAAATTGTTGGAAAAGATTCTCAGATATCGGATCTATGCACATTTGGAAGTGAATGGCCTTATTAGCAACAGACAGAATGTACAAGGGAGCTCATGTCTCACCAATTTGATTGAACTTTTTGAAGAGGTGACAAAAATGATGGACAAAAGAAGGGCTGTGGATGTTGTCTACATGGACTTTAATAAAGCATTTGATAAGGTCCCTCATGGCAGGCTGGTGCAAAAGATTAGATCCCATGGGATCAGGGGTGAACTAGCTGGCTGGATCCAGAACTGGCTTGGCCATAGAAGGCAGAGGGTAGCAGTGGAAGAATATTTTTCCGAATGGAAGAGTGTAACTAGTGGTGATTCACAGGGATCAGTTCTGGGACCTCTGCTCTTTGTAATATATATAAATGACTTGGAAGAAAATGTAGCGGGTCTGATTAGCAAGTTTGCGGGTGATACTAAGATTGCAGGAACTGCGGATAGTGATGAAGATTGTTAGAGAATACAACAGGATATAGATAGGCTGCAAAATTGGGCATAGAAATGGCAGATGGAATTTAACCCAGACAAATGCGAGGTGATGCATTTTGGTAGATCCAAATCTTCTCTGTGTATGTCACCAACTTGGTGGTTCTACTGTCTAGGCTGAAAGACTCAACTCCTCACCACTTTGGTTGACACCCCTGTGTTGACCTCCATGTTTAGCGGGTGTGGGTTGACCATGAGGACTACTCCTACTGGGACTGTTTTGCCTACTTTCTTCACATTCAGCCTGTAAATTTCTGATTCTTTGTCGGAGTTCTTCTCCACTTTATTCAGTGGAGTCCTTGTTTATTTTTCATTTAAACTTGGCTTGTTGCGACAATGCGGTCTGTATGTGACCTTTCCTGATGCACCTAAAATAAAATAATTTTCTACAGTGACACACTTCTTGGGGATGATCTCCTCCGCATCTATAGCATTCGTTATAATTCCTGGGTTGATGGCCCATTTTTCATCCTAACCTCTGACTACAATCCTGCTCCTGGGATTGTGGTTGAACTTCTTCTTTGCTTGTCGACCTGGGTGCGCACCTTGCAGCCATATTACTCCACAGTTGCACGCATTGAGGCTCTGATGCTCCCTTCTCAGTGCATTCGATTGCTTAGGCTATTTTAATCAGCACAGCCAGACAAATCTTTATCTCAGCTAGCAAGTTCCTTTGCACATTGATGTTATTCATGTCACATGCCAAGCGGTCATGCAACATGTCGCTCAACACAGTGCCGAATTCACAATGCTTGGTTACTTATCTTGTATTAAATTGATCTTTTCTCAACACCCTAGTTATGACTGTAACATTACATTCTGCAGTCTCTCCTTCCTTCCCTATGCACGGTATGGGTTGTCTGTATAGCATGCAAGCAACAATACTTTTCATTGTATACTAATGCATGTGACAATAATAAATCAAATCAAATCAAATCAAATTTAGCGAAGTCTGGGAACAAAACCCAGATCGTCTCTCCTGGGTCCCTGACTGTCAAATTAAAATTGTAGCGCTGTAGTATGATGGAGGGATTGGGGTTGAAATGCTCCTTCACAAGCGTCACCAATTTGACAAACAATTTTCTGTCAGGTGCCTCCAGGGCTGTCAAATGCCTTATGCGGGTATATGTCTGGGGCCCACAAACTGTTGATAAAATAACCTTCTGTTTATCTTCCCCGTGATTTGGCCAGCACGGTAGCATAGTGGTTAGCACAATTGCTTCACAGCTCCAGGGTCCCAGGTTCGATTCCCGGCTTGGGTCACTGTCTGTGCGGACGGTCTGCACGTTCTCCCCGTGTGTGTGTGGGTTTCCTCCAGGTGCTCCGGTTTCCTCCCACAGTCCAAAGATGTGCAGGTTAGGTGGATTGGCCATGATAAATTGCCTTTAGAGTCCAAAATTGCCCTTAGTGTCGGGTGGGGTTACTGGGTTATGGGGATAGGGTGGAGGTGTGGGCTTGGGTAGGGTGCTCTTTCCAAAGAGCCGGTGCAGACTCGATGGGCCGAATGGCCTCCTTCTGCACTGTAAATTCTATGATTTCATTAGCGATAAAGAAATAACTAAGCCACTCGAAATATTGGTTGCAGTCTTCGGCTCCTGGTTGAACGGATCGAGTTTCCGGGCGGGATTCTCCGACCCCCCGCCGGGTCGGAGAATCGCCGGGGTTCAGCGTGACTCCCGCTCCCGCCGGCTGCCGAATTCTCCGGCCCCCCCAAAAAATCACGCTGAGCTGACGCGAATCGCGCCGCCCGCCTCTGAGAATGGCGAGGACCGGCGCAACGCTATGGACCCCGGGACCGCCCGAATTCTCGCGGCCGGATGGGCCGAAGTCCCGCCGACGTGGTCATGGGTCACGTCGGCATAAATTAAACCACCTATTTAATGGCGTCAACCAGTTGTGATGGTTGACGCCAGCCAGTGCGGAGATAGGTCTCGGCGTGGAGTGGCCGCAGGAGAAGTGACGGCGCGGCCGCAGTTGGTGGGGAGGGGGGTGTGTGTGTGTGGATGGGGTTGTGTATGTGGAGTGGGGGGATGTCGGTGGATTGGAGGGGAGTGTGTGGAGTGGAGGTGTGTGGAGGGAGGAATGTGGAGTGGAGTGTGTGTGTGGAGTGGGGGGGGGGTTGTGGATTGGGGGTGTGGGGGTGTGGAGTGGTGGGAGGGTGTGGAGTGGAGGTGTGTGGAGGGGGTAATGTGGAGTGGGGGTGTGTGTGTGTGGAGTGGGGGGGGTTGTGGAGTGGGGGAGTGTGTGTGTGGAGTGGGGGGGGTTGTGGAGTGGGGGAGTGTGTGTGTGGAGTGGGGGGAGGGTATGGAGTGGGGGGTGTGGAGGGGAGGATGTGGAGTGGGTGTGTGTGTGTGTGTGGAGTGGGGGGAGGGTATAGAGTGGGGGTGTGTGGAGGGGAGGATGTGGAGTGGGGGTGTGTGTGTGTGTGGAGTGGGGGGTTGTGGAGTGGGGGGTGTGTGTGGAGTTGGGGTGTGTGTGGAGTAGGTGTGTGTGTGTGTGGAGTGGGGTGTGTGTGTGGAGTGGGGGGAGGGTATGGAGTGGGGGGGTGTGGAGGGGAGGGGGTGTGTGGAGTTGGGGTGTGTGTGGAGTGGGGGGTGTGTGTGTGTGGAGTGGGGGGTGTGTGTGGAGTGGGGGGAGGGTATGGAGTGGGGGGGTGTGGAGGGGAGGGGGAGGTGGAGAGGGGAGGGCGAGTGCTGGGGAGGGGGGGCGAGTGCCGGGGAAGGGGGCGAGTGCCGGGAAAGAGAGGGCGAGTGCCGGGGGGGATTGGGTGGGGGTGAGGGGGGGGGGGTGAGCGCCGGGGAGGGGGGGCGAGTGCCGGAGAGGAGGGGGGGCGGGTACCGTGGAGGGGGGGGGGAGTGCCAGGGAAGGGTGGGCGAGTGCCGGGGAGGAGAGGGCGAGTGCCGGGGAGGAGAGGGCGAGTGCCGGGGAGGAGAGGGCGAGTGCCGGGGAGGGGGGGGGGCGAGTGCCGGGGGGGGGGGGGGGCGAGTGCCGGGGAGGGGGGGTGCGAGTGCCGGGGAGGGGGGGGGTGAGTGCCGGGGAGGGGACGGGTGCCGGGGAGAGAGGTCGAGTGCCGGGGAGGGGTGGGTTTGGGGTGGTTGTCCGCCTGGCTAGGTGCCAGCTTCCAATAGTCGCGACCATGCAGCCCATGGCACCTGGCTGCGGGGAGGGGGGCGGGGGTGGGGGGGCGGGTACGGGCAATGATGACATGGCGTCTATCCCGTCCACCCCCACCCACCACCCCCTGAAGGCCGTTATGTTTGGTAATCAGCCAGCGAGGTTGGCCGCCGTCGCGGGAGCCGCACTTCTACATGTTGCCCTGGGGGAGCAGGAGGAGGAGCGTGCCAGAGAGGCGGCGGAGGCTGCCGCAGAGGAGCATGCTGTAGGGATGCAAGTGTCAGCCACCCAGGCTGGAAGGCCGCCCGCACGACAGGATGAGGAGGAGGAGGAGGAGGTGATGGTGGTGCCACGGAGATGCCCGATGAGGCCCCGTGTGTACCAGCCCCGCTCGTCGTACCAGGACCTCACGGACCGGGCATGCAGGAGGAGACTCCGGATGAACCGGGAAACCATTGCCCATATCTGCCACCTGATGGCACACCTGGCACCGCGTGGCACTGGGGGAGGACACCCTCTCTCCCTGGCCGTCAAGGTTATGGTGGCCCTGAACTTTTATGCCACGGGGTCATTCCAGGCGCCGAGTGGGGATCTGTCCGGCATCTCGCAGGCATCGGTGCGCCGGTGCATCCGTGCAGTGACCGACGCCCTATATGCCATTGCGGACCGCTACATCCGCTTCCCTGTGGACCGGGCCAGCCAGGATGCCTGGGCAGCGGGCTTCGCTGCAACGGGCAGGATGCCCCATGGTCCAGGGCGCGATCAATGGCCGTGCGGCCACCTGCAGATAACAGGGCCATGTTCACGAATAGGAAGGGGACCTATTCCATGAACATTCAGGTGGTCTGCAACCACCGCATGATGATCATGCACGTCTGCGCCCGGTACCCAGGGCGTGTACAGGACTCATTCGTATTGGCACAATCTTTCATCCCCACCATGTTTGAGGGACATGGCTAAGCCCCTGGCTAAGGGGCTGGTTGCTGGGCGACAGGGGTTACCCGTTGCGGTCGTGGCTGATGACGCCTATACGGAGGCCACAGACTGACGTGGAGAACCGCTACAACGACGCCCATGCAGCCACCAGGGGTGAGATAGAGAGGTGCTTTGCACTGCTGAAGATGCGCTTCAGGTGCCTGGACCGCTCTGGAGGGGACCGCCAGTAGCCGTCAGACCGTCAGATAGGGTCGGCCGCATCATTGTGATCTGCTGCGTCCTGCACAACATAGCCCAGCAGAGGGGCGATGTGCTGCAGGCAAAGGAGGGGGAAAGGGAGGAGCAGCAGGACGAGGCGCAGACCTCCCCAGATGAGGAGGATGGGGGCAATGATCAGGACAGACGGGCTGGACATGGATGGGGGCTGCCCACCGTTACCGGCTGGGCCAGCGGGCACGGGACAGGCTGATAGCCGCCCGGTTCACAGGCTATCACAGGGGGCGCGCGGGTGGGGGTGGGGGGGGGGGGCGGGGGGGGGGGGGATCGCCGAGTATGGGCACAGACTTCACACCAGGGCACCAGCCGACCACCCTCACCCCACCCATCCACCCTCACCCCACCCACCACCAACCACCCTCACCCCACCCACATGCATATCACCCCTCCATTGCACATCCACCTGTAGCACAACGTGCCGGGCTCACACGGTCGCCGGTGGAAGCGTGTCTATTGCAGGCCATGGAGGATGATGACAACCCGCTCTACATCGTTGGACAATGCCTGACCCATGGCCACAGTACCACCCTCCACCCGGACCGTCCCTGCATGCAGCCGTGACATTGCAGCGCACGGTCCCGTCGTCTGCCCGGGGGGATGGCGAGGGTGACCCGGGGGGAGGGGGGGCACATTCACCTGAGGCCGACGTTCTATCACCCCTCACACACACTGGCGCTCATCTCACACCACACCCCCGCACGCATCAGACAGAGCACAAAGGCAGCTTCTGTAGGTGTGAAAGTGATTTTAATAACAAACAGTTCATACACGTGCCCTAGCCCCTATAACTAATCTGTGCCCTGCACCCGTGCCAACTTACTCAGTGTCTAATTGTTTGGCCTCACTGGATCGTCCTGGGGGCATGGTATGCCTGATGGGCCGGGTCTGTCCCTGGCTCATGGTCACCCTGGATCGTCCTGGGGGCGGTCGGCATCCGCGGGGATGGGTGCGTCGACGTTTGGTCCTGCAATACACAATACAGCCTGCATGGTTAGACACGCAGGCGGTGATCGGGTATAAGGGGGAATGGGGGATATGGGGGAAGGGGGAAATGGGGGAAGCGGGATATGGGGGAAGATGGATATGGGGGAAGGGGATATGGGGGAAGGGGGATATGGGGGAAGGGGGATATGGGGGAAGGGGAAAAGGGGGAAGGCCGTGGGGGGTCTCACTTGGTAGTGCCCCCGACCTCTGCATCCGCAATCTCCCGGTCCTCGGGTCCGCCTGCAAGTTCCAGGACCCTCATTCATGAACGGTGAGTGGTCGCAGTTCAGGTGGACCCCCTCCGGTCCTCTCACGCTCCCGGTTGTTGTGTGCACGCTTCTCCTGTGGGGGGCAGGAGGGTGGCAGGGATAAAGGGCAACAGTGTGAGGCAAACATATACATGCGGACCAGCGGTTGTGTGTATGTTGGCAGAGGTTCACAACCCATCCTGCCACTGCAGCCTGCATGGGTGGGTGCAGCCATGTCAGTTGCACCTGGGGCTGTGCCGCACATCGGAGGTGGGGGGGGGTACTCACCCTGGCTGCCCTGACAAGGTCATTGACCTTCTTGTGGCACTGGGCGCCTGTCCTTGCTGTTACAGCCACGGTGCTGACGGCCTCTGTCACCCCCCTCCACAGGCGCCGGCTGAGGCGTGATGCAACCCTGCGGCCGTGTCCGGGGTACAGGGCCTCCCTCCTCTGCTCCACTGCGTCCAGGAGCGCCTCGATGTCCCGCTCCTGGAACCTCGGGGCGCTGCGTGGCGGGCTGCCATTTTGATGGGTCTCCGGGGGGGGGCGTCTTTTGTGCTGCGATGCCGCGCGTCCGTGACGGGTGACGCCGTCGCGAATGGCGTCATGCCGCTGCTATCCCATTCCGGGCCAGAGAATTTGCGCCGTTTCGGGGGGGGCGACGGCGGAGTGATTCACGCTGTTTTTGGCGCCGGGTTCCGGCCTTCGCACCGATTATCGGAGAATCCCGCCCTCCTTATCAGAGGCATAGTTTTTTTTTTCACTTCGCTGTTTTTTAATGACTTTGTCCTTTTTTTCTTTTGGAAGTTTCCAATGTAATCCCTTCTCCCACAAGTTCTGAGACTATGGATAGCTTGCGATCACTGTCCAATGTACCCTCGCGGTGGCTTGAGGCAATAATGTGGAGACTTCTTGGATAACCAAAAGAGGTTTATTAAGAATAAGAAAACGGTTAACACATCAGCTTGGAGGTCTCTGAAATGGTTCTTCACTCTACAAATCCTGGGTCCACACTTACTGGACCCCTGTTCCCAGGGCCGGATGCTTTTTTCCCTATTAGTTGGGGTTCAAGTACTCATGCACGATAGGCCCCAAGCCGGTCATGTAGACCGTGAGGGATCGCCCCTTAAAGGGACCGCGCTACCACAAGTACATACTCATGACCACTACCCTCTCTGTTCTCTACTGCCCATCCATTCTCCTAACCAGATTAATTATTTGGTTACATTTCCACAAGCTTCCATAACAGTATCTTGGGTGAGATTCTCCGACCCCCCGCCGGGTCGGAGAATCGGCGGACGATTCCCGCCCCCGCTGGTTGCCGAAGTCTCCGGCACCGGAGATTCGGCGGGGGCGGGAATCGTGGCGCGCCGGTTGGCGGGCCCCCCCGCTCGATTTTCCGGCCCGGATGGGCCGAAGTCCCGCCGCTAAAATGCCTGTCCCGCCGGCGTAAATTAAACCACCTACCTTACCGGCGGGACAAGGCGGCGCGGGCGGGCTCCGGGGTCCTGGGGGGTGGCGCGGGGTGATCTGGCCCCGGGGGGTGTCCCCGCGGTGGCCTGGCCCGCGATCGGGGCCCACCAATCCGCAGGCGGGCCTGTGCCGTGGGGGCATTCTTTCCCTTCCGCCTCCGCCATGGTCTCCACCATGGCGGAGGCAGAAGAGACTCCCACCACTGCGCATGCGTGGGAAGCTGTCAGCGGCCGCTGACGCTCCCGCGCATGCGCCGCCCGGAGATGCCATTTCCGCGCCAGCTGGCGGGGCACCAAAGGCCTTTTCCACCAGCTGGCGGGGCGGAAATTCGTCCGGCGCCGACCTAGCCCCTCAAGGTTGGGGCTCGGCCCCCAAAGATGCCGCACCTTTGGGGCGGCGCGATGCCCATTCGATTTGCGCCATTTTGGGCACCAGTCGGCGGACATCGTGCCGTTTCCGGAGAATTTCGCCCCTTATGTCGGACCTTATTGAAAGTCTAATCGTAGTCCATATAAACTACTTCCATAGTTTTTTCCTATCAAATACTGTTTGCACTGAAAAATCAGTAAGGTTCATTAGGCTGGAGCAAACCCTTTACAATCCACGATGGCTGTCTCAAATTAGTTCAAATTTCTTGAAGCATTCTATAAATTGTACTTCATTTTAGATCCCAATTATTTCCACACAACAGCAGGTTTATAATTTCCTGGTTTCTTTTTCTCGCCTACTTTTATAAATGAAGGCCGTAGAACTTAACCGTATGAATTCTTCATAAGCTTACACTGTTCCCCAGTCCCTTCTTAACAATGGACAAAATTATGAGTAATCCACAAAGGCGATAAAGATAAATTTCTGAGTTAATTAAGGTACTATTTGGCTGTGACTTTATGTCAGACCTTTTCTCAAGCACCAAGTGTAGAATTAGGGCAAAATTGATCTTGATGCCTCCAGGGCTTCACTTTAACAAGTCTTGCTCTACGAGGAATGAGGTTTTGTTTGAGATGGAAAAACTGATCTTCAATCCCATTGAGAGTTGAATTGTCATCCTGGGAGTACTGGTAAGAATATACGTTTGTCAAAACTGAGACAGCAAACAAGCCTAATAACGACTCTGGCGTGATCCTACTTCACTTTCGTTCACTGCACATAATGCCTGCTTTCAGGGGTATTTATTTCTATTGAAAGTGGTATAGGCCACCCAGGGTGGAAAACTATTGTTCTTGATTAAATCTTCTCAAATGTTAAAGTTCACATCAGTCAAACTCAAAGAATTGCCTATGGTTCAACTCTAAACGTTTAAGAAACAGTCCAAAGATGAAAGATGTGCAGGTTAGGTGGATTGGCCATGCTAAATTGTCCCTTTGTGTCCAAAGGTTAGATGTGGTTATGGGATTAGACGGATAGGGTGGGAGAGTAGGCTTAGTTGGAGTGCTCTTTCAGAGAATCGGTGTAGCCTCGATGAGCTGAATGGCCTCCTTCTGCACTGTAAGGATTGTATTATTCTATAAACCATAAATATATTGAAAAGGTCCAGCAAAAGGAAATCTGTATTCGTTCCTCATTGATGGTCTAATGGTGACACAAATCAATTTGCTCTAATTAAATTCTGGAATTTTCAATATTTACCTAAAATTAACACTGTTCTACACAAGGCAGCAAGGTGATGTTTTGAGGCCTTCAGTGTTTGGGATTCTCCTATGTACTGAAAACATATTCAAGATGAATTGGGCAGATTTTTTATTGACAAGAGAGTCGAAGGTTGTGGGGAAAAGACAGGAAAGAGGAGTTGTGCCATGATCATATTGTACGGTGGAGCAGGTTTGATCAGCTGAACGGACCATTCCTGCTCCCATTTCTTATAATCTTATGGTTTTACTCGTTTTACCAAATGCCCTTTGTGCTGTCCTCTTTTCTTCCCTCTCCAATTCTCCTTTGTTTCTTACACAATCCGAAACTGTGCTGGCATGCCTTGCGCACTGATACTTTTCAATTGTCATTTGAAGGAATAAAAGAAAGTGGTTCAACTTGACTATAGGGGAATTTTCCAAGCACCCCCCCCCACCCCTGTGGTGTGTTTCTTGGCGGCGGGAGGTGGTCTGTCATTAGCCGATGGCGGGATCTTCCGTTTCCATCACTGCCAATAGGATTTCCCACTCAATCCCACCCACCCCCAACCCCGCCTGCACCACCGGGAAACCTGTGGTGAGTGTTTGCCATCAGTGGACTTGAAGATCACGCTGGCGACAACAGCCAGTAACCCCCCCCTCCCCGCTATTTCTTTGCTTTGTCCCTCTTCTACTTCCTAAGAGGAGTCCTTTGGCTGCCTATATACCCTGAGGCCACAATCAAAGACTCACTGGGTGGAAAATTAAAAGTGTGATCCAAAGCCCAACTGGTTCATTGCATTTGTTAATATGCAAACAAACATATAACAGCTTGGCTCTCTCACTGAGTTTTCTCACCTCTCATCTCTGCCAGAACCTCCTGTTTTTCAATTTTACCGACTTGGAGTGTGAAAGAAACTTAGATTTAAACTCACAGCCCAGCGCTCTGCCAGGTGTGATGTTATGCGTTACACACAAAGAGAACAAAAAGGATGCCAAGAAATTAGAACTAGCAATAACTTCAGCTTAATTTGATGAGACTACCCCATAAAGCAATGTAATTATTAATGTTTGTTTATCCTTGTATTAATTGATTTTCCTGATTGAATTAACGTGATTTTTAAAATAATTTTTCTCATATCATTTCACACCATTTTATACATTTCTCACTTCTTGAATTATTGCTGCTGTTTTCTTTATTTTT
Source organism: Scyliorhinus torazame (assembly GCF_047496885.1). Classification (NCBI taxonomy): domain Eukaryota; kingdom Metazoa; phylum Chordata; class Chondrichthyes; order Carcharhiniformes; family Scyliorhinidae; genus Scyliorhinus; species Scyliorhinus torazame. Next base: position 292,672,824 of record NC_092709.1, on the reverse strand, counting down.
CTGCTCCATGATTCGATGCATGATTTGTTTGCTGCCATTACCCAGACCCCATGGATCCTTTAGATATTGATTTGTTTCATTTGTTTGGTGATCTTCCTACCTCAATCCCAGATGCCTCCACCCCCATGTTACCACCTGTAGGTGTCCAGGCAGTTGCCGTCAGTCATGACTCTGTCAGGGTCAGCTGGGCAGATAACTCTGTGCCAAAAAACCAAAAGTTAACAACAGATGGACGCTTTTATACTGTTCGATGGAGGACGAGCTATTCTGCCAATGCCAAGTACAAGGTAAATGCCACTTTAAACTTCTCTTCCAGCTCACAAAGTCTTTCCACTTAAAAAAATTATTTTAAAGAACAAACTGAAGCTTACACTGAAGTTAAACTTAATTATTTTTAACGCTTTTTAATTCACTGGATAATCATTAAAAAATAATTTCCATAGTAAAAAATTGTGTATAAAAGGAGAGAGGAAAGTTACTCATGATTACTCAGTTGATAAGTGCACTCCTGTTATAGCACCGAATGCACAAAATTTAAATATCGCCGCAGTCCCAGAGGACCATATGCTGCTCTCCCCTTTGAGAGCTGACTGGTGGTGATTTACCCTGAGGGTCACCAAACATCAGGAAAGGGTCAAGGTTGAGAAGGCGGGGCCCTCATGAATAACCTCAGCTGGTACGGGAATTGAACCCATGCTGTTGGCGTCACTCCGCATCACGAACCAGCCATTCAGCTAACTGAGATAACCCACTACGAGAGGTGAAGAGACAATTAAAGTTATATTTCCACCTTAAATCGCGGGACTTTGGCTGAGATCTTTGACTCAACCTCAGCACAAAACGTCAATTGGCATCAATGGCCCTCATTTCCATTTGGTGCATTTACAGAGTTTTTAAAAAATCTTTCATGGGATGTGGGCATCGGTGGATAGGCCAGTATTTATCGCCCATCCCTAACAGACCTTGAGAAGGTAGTGGTGAGCCACTGCCTTGAACTACTGGCGTCCATGTAAGTGTAGGAACAACCACAATGTTGTTAGAGAGGGAGAGTGAATGGCTGTGGAAAGGGAGCAGGACCTGTTAATGTCAGATGCCCTCCCACAATGTGCAGTCACAAGAAATTCCTCTGTAGGCAAAGAACAGATAGTAGTTGTGCCTGCCTCCCACAGCTCAATCTATTAAAATGGAGTCATCTTTGGAATTGCCTCTAGTTACACCCTCTGAGTCTCTGAGGTACTGTATTCCAGCCAAGTACAAACACACGTGAATATTCTAATGCACAATTGGGACCCACTGGAGTTTTCCAGGTCAGATTCATGGCTCAGAACACTCCAAAGAGAAAAATGTGGTCCCAGTTAAATCGATTCTTTTACACTGGGTCTGATTCCAATTACGATAGCCCAAGCTATCAGCCCCCCAAACTGCTGGTCAGCCTAAGAGAACCTTAAATATGTCTGAACCGAAAAAGAGATAAGGTCAGGCATAGGGACAAGAGTCCTGTTGACAGCCTAAAACAGGCTCATGAATAAGTTAATAAAACCAAGTGCCCGTTGAAGGATCTTTCCATTAAATTTGTAGGTGGTGTGTAAATCCTGCTCTGTTTAGTTTTTGGATCAAAATGCAAATTAATTTCAATTAAAATTCATCATCCAGTATAGCACAGTCATATAAATATTCCCTTTTAGAAAAGAAAACTTAACTTTTTAATGCTACAATCATTTTGATATTAAAGTTGAACAGGTTATTTATTGACAAGCATCAGTAAAATTGTTAAATACTCTGAACATCTAATAATAGCCTCAGCTTCTTTGTATCTATAATTACTGTTATTAAATAAACCCCCAAGAGACAAAGCTCCAGGGTGCATACATCACTAGGGTTGAAGAGAAGATGGAGAAATAATGATTCAGTGAAGGCAAGCTTTAAAAACCTTTAAATTATATGACAAAAAGAAAGCTATGGAACTAAACAATTACAGCAGGTGAAGGTGCAATCATTCGTGATCTAAACTTATTGAAGATAGAGGAAGAAGACAGATTATGTAGGGCAGCTTCATTATTAAAAGCAATTTTTAATCAATTCATTAAATAAAAACAAAATATTTATGTATACCATCCATCTTAGAAGGCGTTGTCACAGTGTTCTTCCTGAGAAGAACTCAAGGCAAACTCACTAGCATGTAAAGCAAGCTTGGCGCCAAAGAAAGTATTGGCATTTTAATGAATATTTAAAGCAACAATATGCTTTGCTTAATCAAATTAGGGAAATATCTTTACTATCATTACAAAGGTGATTGATGCAGGTAGGGCAGTGGATATTGTCTATATGGACTTAAGTAAGACCTTTGACAAGGTCCCTCATGGTAGACTGGTACAAAAGATGAAGTCACACGGGATCAGGGGTGAGCTGGCAAGGTGGATACAGAACTGGCTAGGTCATAGAAGGCAGAGAGTAGCAATGGAAGGGTGCTTTTCTAATTGGAGGGCTGTGACCAGTGGTGTTCCGCAGGGATCAGTGCTGGGACCTTAGCTGTTTGTTGTATATATAAATGATTTGGAGGAAAATGTAACTGGTCTGATTAGTAAGTTTGCAGATGACACAAAGGTTAGTGGAATTGCGGATAGCGATGAGGACTGTCAGAGGATACAGCAGGATTTAGATTGTTTGGAGACTTGGGCGGAGAGATGGCATATGGAGTTTAATCCGGACAAATGTGAGGGAATGCATTTTGGAAGGTCTAATGCAGGTTGGGAATATACAGTGAATGGCAAGAGTATTGAAAGTCAGAGAGATCTAGGTGTACAGGTCCACAGGTCACTTAAAGGGGCAACACAGGTGGAGAAGGTAGTCAAGAAGGCATACGGCATGTTTCCCTTCATTGGCTGGGGCATTGAGTATAAGAATTGGCAAGTCATGTTGCAGCTTTATAGAACCTTAGTTAGGCCACACTTGGAGTATAGTGTTCCATTCTGGTCGCCACACTATCAGAAGAACGTGGAGGCTTTAGAGAGGGTGCAGAAGAGATTTACCAGGATGTTGCCTGGTATGGAGGGCATTAGCTATGAGGAGCGGTTGAACAAACTCGGTTTGTTCTCGCTGGAAGGACGGAGGTTGAGGAGCGACCTGTTAGAGGTCTACAAAATTATGAGGGGCATAGACAGAGTGGATAGTCAGAGGCTTTTCCCCAGGGTAGAGGGGTCAAGTACTAGGGGGGCATAGGTTTAAGGTGTGAGGGCAACGTTTAGAGGAGATGTACGAGGCAAGTTTTTTACACAGAGGGTAGTGGGTGCCTGGAACCCGCTGCCGGAGGAGGTGGTGGAAGCAGGGTTGATAGCGACATTTGAGGAGCATCTTGATAAATACATGAATAGGATGGGAATAGAGGGATACGGACCCAGGAAGTGTAGAAGATTTTAGTCTAGGGCAGCATGGTCGGCACGGGCTTGGAGGGCCGAAGGGCCTGTTCCTGTGCTGTACTTTTCTTTGTTCTTTGTTCATTTCACAGTTGTGTTTAAGGTTTCCAAATTGAATTTTGTTTAGCATATTCCATTTTTTCAATCGATAGTTAGCAAGTGATAATTGTTTTCTGCTGTGTTGTTGTCCAGTCTGTAGATGCAACAGCCTTGAGTCACACTGTCACAAGTCTCAAACCCAACACCATGTATGAGTTCTCAATCATGATAACCAAAGGGCGGAGGGCAAGCACATGGAGCATGACAGCACATGCTACAACCTATGAAGCTGGTGAGTCATTGCAAACCATCTAAACTGTGGATAGCTGGCTGTTCTGATATCCCTGATGTCTCTATCTGGCTGGACGGATGTGCTATTTCATGTTTAAAAAGGCTAGCCTCAAGGGTGTTGTACTAGTTTTACTTGATCAGATGAACAATATCTTGTTGCATCTTTACCTAAGAGTGAAAACATGGGCGGGATTCTCCCCTACCCAGCGGGGCTGGCCGTACCGCGCCGAGGAGTGGCGTGAACCACTCCGGCGTCGGGCCGCCTGGAAGGTGTGGAATCCTCCGCACCTTCAGGGGCTAGGCCAGCGGCGGCGGGGTTGGCGCTGTGCCAGCCAGTGCCGAAGGGCTTGGCGCCGCGCCAACCGGCGCCGACGGGCCTCTGCCAGCCGGCAGGAGTTGGCGCATGCGCAGGGTGTTTCTTCTCCACGCCGGCCATGGCGGGCTGTTACACCGGCCAGCGCGGATCAGTGGTGCCCCCACAGGCCTGCCTGCGGATCAGTGGGCCCTGATCGCAGACCAGGCCACCGTGGGGGCAGCCCCCACGGCCAGATCCCCCCGCGACCCCCCGAGGACTCCGCAGGCTTCCCGCAGAGCCAGGTCCCGCCAGTACGGACCTGGTGTATTTTACGCCGGCGGGATCCGCCGAAAACAGGTGGCCGGGCCAGAGACTCGTCGGGGGCTGTGCTGCCAACGGCCCCGACCAGCGCAATTCCCGCCCCCGCTGAAAAAACGGCGCCGGAACGATGGGACAGGATTCACGCCGCCCCTCGGCGATTTTCGAGGTCGGAGAATCCCGCTTCATTTCTTTTTAAAAGTCACAATTTCTACTGGAGAAATTCAGGCACTTGGGGTGAAATTCTCCTACCCGCCCCGCCACATTTCTGCCCCGACCGGCCGGCGGGAGTCTCCGTAACACCGGCCGGTCAATGGGGTTTCCCATTGCGGGGCAGCCCCACGCCGTCGGGAAACCCCTGGGCGCCGGCAAAACGGAGACTCCCGCCGGAGGAGAATGACGCCCCTCGATTTGTACTGAATGCACAGATATATCAGAACTATACAGTCAGACTGCCAGGTGTTTATGTCTTAGGTTGTTACAGTTCACTTTGTTCTGTAAGTGCCAATTAAGAGATGACACAGTGGCGAGCAAAACATTGCCTTAATATCGTTCAATGGACTTACCAGCAGTGATCATACAATAGTTCTCAATTGCCACCACATTCTTCATTCTTTGCAAATAATCTTTTGAAATATTTATTTGCTCTTTGTTAAATTCTTAAGGGATATCGCTGTGTCAGAGAGAGAGATTTTGCGTTGCCCATTGGTGGGTTTGCAGGCCATGGTGGCAGTTGACGGGAGGTAGAGTGTTAAAACCCCTTGGAAAGCCTTCCCACCAGGGGCGTCATTCTCCGACCCCCCGCCGGGTCGGAGAATGGCCGTTGGCCGCCGTGAATCCCGTCCCCGCCCCTGCCGAAGTCTCCGGTACCGGAGATTGGGCGGGGGCGGGAATCGGGCCGCGCCGGTTGGCGGGACCCCCCGCTGGATTCTCCGGCCCGGATGGGCCGAAGTCCCGGCCAGAAATTGCCTGTCCCGCCGACGTAAATCAAACCTGGTATTTACCGGCGGGACCAGGCGGCGTGGGCGGGCTCCGGGGTCCTGGGGGGGGGGGGCACGGGGCAATCTGACCCCGGGGGGTGCCCCCACGGTGGCCTGGCCCGCGATCGGGGCCCACCGATCCGCGGGCGGGCCTGTGCCGTGGGGGCACTCTTTCCCTTTTGCCACCGCTACGGCCTCCACCATGGCGGAGGCGGAAGAGACTCGCCCCACTGCACATGCGCGGGAAACTGACAGCGGCCGCTGACGCTCCCGCGCATGCGCCGGGAAACTGACAGCGGCCGCTGACGCTCCCGCGCATGCGCCGCATTTCCGCGCCTTTGGGCCGGCGCGATGCCCGTCTGATTGGCGCCGTCTTTGGCGCCAGTCGGCGGACATCCCGCCGTTGGGGGAGAATTTCGCCCCAGGTTCCTACCCACCCCCACCTCTCAGCAATTGTGCAATGGGACAGGCAAGTTCAACCCACCCAAACGTATCCCCAAATGAAGCCCTTAAATGTCTCCTTGGAGCGTTAAATCGTTATTGGGCAGTCAGTGTTGTTGGTGTTTGCGGGAAGGGAAACTCCATCATCCTAAGAATCCTGGCCACAGTTTTTGAATCTGGACTTGAGGTCATGGTCAGAATATCCTCCGCAATGAGTTATCTGGGGCGAGATTCTCCGACCCCCGCCAGGTCTGAGAATCGCTGGGGGCTGGCGTGAATCTCGCCCCCGCTGGTTGCTGAAGTCTCCGGCACTGGAGATTCGGCGGGGGCAGATATCGCGCCGCGCCGGTTGGCGGGCCCACCCGCTCGATTCTCCGGCCCGAATGGGCCGAAGTCCCGCTGCTAAAATGCCTGTCCCGCCGGCGTAAATTAAACCACCTACCTTACCGGCGGGACAAGGTGGCGCGGGCGGGCTCCGGGGTCCTGGGGGGGGGCGCGGGGTGATCTGGCCCCGGGGGGTGCCCCCACGGTGGCCTGGCCTACAATCGGGGCCCACCAATCCGCGGGCGGGCCTGTGCCGTGGGGGCACTCTTTCCCTTCCGCCTCCGCCACGGTCTCCACCTTGGCGGAGGCGGAAGAGACGCCCTCCGCTGCGCATGCGCGGGAATGCCGTCAGCGGCCGCTGACGCTCCTGCGCATGCGCCGCCCGGAGATGTCATTTCCGCGCCAGCTGGCGGGGCACCAAAGGCCTTTTCCGCCAGTTGGCGAGGCGGAAATTCGTCCGGCGCCAACCTAGCCCCTCAATGTTGGGGCTCGGCCCCCAAAGATGCGGAGCATTCCGCACCTTTGTGGCGGCTCGATGCCCGTCTGATTTGCGCCGTTTTGGGCGCCAGTCGGAGGACATCGCGCCGTTTCCGGAGAATTTCGCCCACGATCTCAGTCAGGGTTGTCTGGAGGAAGGACCAAAGGAAGGTGAGATCCTTTCTGTGTTAAATATGAGCCAACCCAAGCTACTCAATTAAGCCATCCAGTTCCACCGAAAGAGTCCTTACGCCTGTCGTCATTATGTATGCTTGGCTGATAGCTAAGACTCACAAAAGGATGATCTCAACAGGGGCTCTTTTTGACACCTGGAGGGAGCTGTTGGCCATGCTTTATTTACATCTTTAAGTGGCTGTAATAAGTTGTTCTTTCTGTGATCTCTTTTGTCAATATCTATTTGCACAAGATTAAGAGGTGTGAAGTGTTTAAAGCCTCTGATATTGATACTTTAAAATGGTCTGTCTGATTGATACTTGGATATGGTTCTCTGAGCAGCCGTGAAGCACAAGTCATCCAGAAACTGGCCAGTCTCCTTGCAAATTGTGAGTTGGAGCTTGGAGATGCCTATCCTTACAATGGAGCTAGCCAGGTTGGGAGTGCAAGGTGTGGGCTTGCTACCTGCACCCTTATCCTGCACCAGTAAAAATGGGGATGTCCTACCTGCCATTTTTAAATGGCTCTGCCTCCATGAGAATCTGGGCCAAAGGATTTAGAACACAGAACATAGAACATACACTGCAGAAAGAGGCCATTCGCCCATCGAGTCTTCACCGACTCACTTAAGCCCTCACTTCAACCCTATCCCCTTACCCCAATACCCCTCCTAACATTTATTTTGGACACTAAGGGCAATTTATCATGGCCAATCCACCTAACCTGCACATCTTTGGACTGTGGGAGGAAACCGGAGCACCCGGAGGAAACCCATGCAGACAACGTGCAGACTCCACACAGACAGTGACCCAGCAGGGAATCGAACCTGGGACCCTGGCGTTGTGAAGCCACGGCACAGGCCCGCCCGCAGATCAGTGGGCCCTGATCGCGGGCCAGGCCACCGTGGGGGCACCCCCCAGTGCCAGATCCCCCCCCGACCCCCCGAGGACTCTGACCACTCTGCTACCGTGCTGCCCTAAATAATAATTATAATTTATTATTGTCACAAGTAGGCTTCAATGAAGTTACTGTGAAAAGCCCCTAGTCGCCACATTCTGGCGCCTGTTCGCGGAGGCCGGTACTGGAATTGAACCCGCGCTGCTGGCCTTATTCTGCATTACAAGTCAGCTGTTTAACCCACTGTGCAAAACCAACCCCAATTTGATAGAGAAAATGAAAAACTATTCCACTGGCAGGAGGATAATTACCCAGATTAATCAAAGCGGGACGGAAACAATTTCTTTTATGCAGTGAGTTGTAATGATCTGGAATTCACTGCTCAAAATGGCGGTGGGAGCAGATTCAGGACTAACTTTCAGAAAGGACTTGGCTATGTATCGGATATGGAAATAAATTGCAGCGCTATGGAGAAAGAGCAGAGGAGTGGAATTAATTTGGATAACTCATTCAAAGAACCTGCACAGTCATGATGAGCCTTCTGTGCTGTATCATTCAAAGATGGTGTGATGCTTTTCACATTCTTCTTCTCTTCTGACTCTCTGCCATGCACCATCTTTGACCAGGATGACAGGCAGGAAATCTGTGCCCAAAACTTCAGCAATGTTGAACCATAACTTAATACGAAGTGATGCACAATCTTTATTTTAACTTCACAATTTTCTCCTCCTGTCACCTGAAATCAATGATATACTTCTGGCCTTCGGTTGCATGGCCATTGGTCATCTTCTGGTACTTTAATCAAGTACCTATGTTCAGAATATAAACTTTTATAATAGATATTAATATACTATTTAACCTCAGAGACCCTCACAGCTGATTCAATGCCATTTTCGCACAAGGCCCACGGATGAACTTCTCCCACCATCCTCAAAATTGAGAGGCCAGACAAGAAGCAGCTCTGAATAAAGACCTCAACTGGGGCAAGTTTGGGAGGGCCACCCTGGACGTCACTAAACTCCACTATAATTGTGGATAGATCAAGAGCAGACAGCCTGACGACCACCTGGGCAATTCTATGTACCTTCACCCCTGCAAACCCACTGTCTGGGGACCGTAAAAGTGTGCCCAGTAATTTAGCTTGGGATTGTTGCTGTGCCATCCTCGGTCAGCGAATCTCAGCATTTCACTAGACAAAGTTACAGAACCACTGTGGAAACTAATTGATTTTTGATTTATTTTGGCAATTGTATGGCCTCGACTCAGTGCCTCTCCACAGCTGCCTTCACAGCTTGGCTCTATGTCCTGGAGCTCCGTGTTACTTGTGTATTCCCCTCGCAAGTATCAACAAAGGCATGAAGACCATCATTTCCACCATTTCCAAGATGGCATTTCAAACGTGAAAATCTGTCTCAGTGCACATCTGAAGCATTGTTTTGTTTGCAAGAATTAGTGGCAGGACTTCAGCAGGCAGTGTAGAATGAATGCTTCACTACCTGGTAGATTCACTTTGTCGGTCATAACATCTGTTGGCCAGGATTCTCCCCTACCCGACGGGGCGGGGGGTCCCGGCGGGATGGAGTGGCGTGAACCACTCCGTCGTCGGGCCGCCCCAAAGGTGCGGATTTCTCTGCACCTTTAGGGACCTTGAGGGGCTAAGCCCGCGCCGGAGTGGCTGGCGCGCCGCCGGCCGGCGGGAAAGGCCTTTGGCGCCACGCCAGCTGGGGATGAAGGGACTCCGCCGGCTGGCGGCAGTCCACGCATGCGCGGGAGTGTCAGCAGCTGCTGACGTCATCCTCGTGCATGCGCATGGAGGGGTAACTTTCGCGTCGGCCATGGCGGAGGCTATGGCCGAGGCGGAGGGAAAAGTGTGCCCCCACGGCACAAGCCCACCCGTGGATCGGTGGGCCACGATCGCGGGCCAGGCCACCGTGGGGGCACCCCCAGAGGCCAGATCGCCCCGCGTCTGCCCTGCGTCTGCCCCCCCAGGACCCCGGAGCCTGCCCACGCCGCCAGTCCCGCTGGTAAGAGAGGTGGTTTAATTCCAGCCGGTGGGACTGGCATGACAGCAGCGGGACTTCGGCCCATCGCGGGCCGGAGAATCGCCGGGGGGGGGCCCCGCCGACCGGCAAGGAGCGATTCCCGCCGCCGCTGAATCTCTGGCGGCCGGCGGGGGCGGGATTCATGCCACCTCCCGGCGATTCTCCGACCCAGCGGGGGGTCGGAGAATCCCGCCCAAGGTACCCATTACCAGGCTTGCATTATGGGTTCAGCTCGGGAAACGTTGTTGCAGATTCAAACTTGAAGTGACCTGCTTAGAATGGAGACCAATTTACATGGCCTTGTCAGTAATATTGGAAACGTTCGGGCAATAATAATTCACAGTTCACTTAACATTGCTTTCTCTCTCTCCCCCTCCCCTTTGCTTTATCTTTGGATAATAGCTCCTACTTCAGCCCCGAAGGACCTGACTGTTATTAGCAGGGAAGGAAAGCCTCAAGCCGTCATCATCAGCTGGCAGCCGCCAATGGAAGCCAATGGAAAGATCACTGGTAAAATAAGCTTAATTTCTATCAGACTTTTTCCCTTCCTCTCGTCAATGCAATGCAGGTCCACTTTAAAATTCCTATTGCTAAAAAAGCTGAGGAAAACTATTGTCCATTCTACCTAATTCTGTTCATCATTATTTCTATTAAGGCCCTATTTAAACATTATGCTTAAAATTTATGTTAAAAGGGCCAATTTTTAAAAGCAATTTTTATGACGTTTGATCTTCCTCGGTGGATTTAGCCTGTGTAAATGTCTTAAACAGTGGCAGCTTCAGTAAGGAACTGTTTGGGCAGTGAATTACAGGAGCTGTTAGGCCCTATTCTTAAACAAATTAAAATTGACTAGTTTTTTAATGTATTTCCTTGTGCCAACTCTCATTTGCTGGCAGCACGGTAGCATTGTGGATAGCACAATTGCTTCACAGCTCCAGGGTCCCAGGTTCGATTCCCGGCTTGGGGCACTGTCTGTGCGGAGCCTGCACATCCTCCCCGTGTGTGCGTGGGTTTCCTCCGGGTGCTCCGGTTTCCCCCCACAATCCAAAGATGTGCGGGTTAGGTGGATTGGTCATGATAAATTGCCCTTAGTGTCCAAAATTGCCCTTAGTGTTGGGTGGGGTTACTGGGTTATGGGGATAGGGTGGAGGTGCTGAACTTGGGTAGGGTGCTCTTTCCAAGAGCCGGTGCCGACTCGATGGGCCGAATGGCCTCCTTCGGCACTGTAAATTCTATGAAAACCTGCTTCTTCCTAATACTTTTTGACATCCCACCAGCCTCCCACCCAATGCATTGAATGAAGAAACGCACATAAATGTGTATTGACAGATTCCAGAGGCCCAAGGCTCATCCCAAATTGTGTCTCAGACCACATCACCTTATTAAGGGTCTGCCTCTTAAAGAGGACCAATTTGGGCTAGCTGCCTTGCCAGCACAGCCCTCCTGGAGGTCTGGGTGGGGAGGAGATCGGGAGGGGATCAAAATATAGAATGGCAGCAGTTTGGAGTAATGCTGTAGATCTGGAAGGAGAACCTCTCCTAGATCTGGCTTCGTATAACTGTATGATTTAAAATTTATCTTACTTTTTGATGGTGGCCTTTAAGGATCACTGATTAAGCTGCAATGGGTACCAAAAAGCTCAAGACCAATAAATGTCTGGGAAAGGTCCTTATATAGGTATGAGGCATCAGATTAGACATACGTAAGAATCATAGAATTTACAGTGCCGAAGGAGGCCATTCGGCCCATCGAGTCTACACCGGCCCTTGGAAAGAGAACCCTACTCAAGCCCACGCCTTCACCCTAACCCCGTAATCCAAATTCCCCACTTAACCTTTTTAGACACTCAGGGCAATTTAGCATCGCCAACCCACCTAACTCGCACATCCTCGGACTGTGGGAGGAAACCGGAGCACCCGGAGGAAACCCACGCAAACACGGGGAGAACATCCAGACTCCGCTCAGACATCGACCCAAGTCGGGAACTGAACCCAGGACCCCAGAGCCGTGAAGCAACTGCGCCAACCACTGTGCCACCGTGCTGGGTTCTATGCTGTTGTAAAAGGGATGATGTTATCAGGTGGAGCAAAATAGGTCAGGGATAGTTTTGAGGGTGGGGGAGATTATATTACAAAGATGTCATGGAACAGAAGGCACAGATAGTGGGAATAAGGGCGGCACGGTGGTGCAGTGGCCAGCACTGCTGCCCCACGCGCCGAGGACCCGTAGTCAATCCCGGCCCCGGGTCACTGCCTGTGCGGAGCCTGCACATCCCCCCCAGGTCTGCATGGGTCTCACCCCCACAGCGTTAAAGATGTGCAGGTTAGGTGGGTTGGCCATGCCAAACCGCTCCTTAATTGGAAAAAATTATAAATACAATTTTTTAAAAGTTAATGGGAATGGTAGTAGTAAAGGAATAAAGCATTGGTCCAGAGTTGGTGTTAATAGCAGAATGAAGGTCTGATAAGGTTTTATGTGACTGTCTGGGACACCTGAATATCACTTGGCTCAACATGTGGCCAAGTGTATTTTAGACTGGGCATAGTCCCACAATATTTGATTTTTTTTCTCCAACAAGTCTAAACAATGGTTGTGATCAGGTCCAATTTCAACCCAAGATGTTGTAGCCTTCAAAAGTAAGGTTAGAGAGTGAATAATAATTGAACCCCATTTTAGAGTCGTACATTCTGTTCTTAAATTTTTATACAGCGTGTGTTGATTTTACAGTATTATTTATAGTAAAGGGTGTTGTAAAACTGAGGCAAACGATATTACCACTGGCTGAACAGCATAACAAGTTCACATAATTATTTCCATTAGAAATATAGCAATAGGAATTTATAATGGGAAAAATTTTCGGAATTCTGCACAGATGTAAGATTTTAATACATTTATGATTTTGGGACCTGGAGTTTGTTTCTAGTTAACAGCGTCATTCCACTTCCATCTGTCAAAGAACAATTCTGGGCTCACAGGCAATTTGCATAACTCCCTCTAATTATTGCATTACAATAATGGTGATAGGCAAAGTAGGAGAGGCAAGATTAGACAGGAAGCAATAAGCAAGTTTTTGAGAAAAGGTAATAGCCACATAACAAATAAAAGAAATGCTTTGACTGGTTGAAAAAGATTCCTTTGTTAGTTGACAGTTTATAATGGTGTGCACTCACATGCACACTTGCTTGAAATGTATTCCATTCTGTTAGTCTATGTTATGCCACCTCCATGCCAACTCATGGTCACCACCACCCCCATGTCCGCACATACCCTGATTCCACTTCTATAGCCACTCGCCCACATCCATCTTGGGCAGATCCCAAGAGCCATGTAGAGATGAAAGGGCATTACAGAGAAAAACACACTGATGAAGGTTGGTACTAGCGCACAGCTCTGTTTAACTGCGTTAGTGACTCGGATAGGTCAGGAGACTGACCATCATCTAGTATATGCATGCTATCATGGAACTTGCCTTAGTGGATAAGTTCAGTTATCTCAGCAGTACACTCTCTCGAGTTATTGATATTGGAGATAAGAGCATGCAATAATTGCCAAATGCAAGTGTAGCCTCTGGCAGACTGCAAACATGAGTTGGGAACAAAGAGGAGTAAATCTGCCTCCTAAACTTAAAGTCTACTGAGCTTTAGCACCATCCACTCTGCTGTATGCATGCAAAAGTTGGACTGTGTATAAGCGTCATGTCAACTTTCATTTTAGCTATCTTCAGAAGCTTCTGAGGATCAGAGAGCAGGACAAAATACCAGACACTGAGGTGCTCACCCAAGCTGACATGCCAAGAATACACACCAAATTGAGACAGTCACATCTGCGTGAGGCTGATCATGTCACTAGAATACCTGACACTCTCTTCCAAAAGTGAATCTTCTGTGGTGAGCTTGAATCTGGGGTGCACTCTCATGGCAGCCAAAAGCAGCACCAAGGACACTCTGAAAGCTTCACTTAGGCATTCTGATATCGACTACAAGTTCTGGGAGAAGCTTGCCCTGGCATAAACAAATGAAAGCAGCGCAGCCGCCTTCAAAAGCAAGCACATATCAGAGACAGATAGAAAACGCAAGGAGAGGAAATCATAAGTCAGCGACTTGTCCAAAACTCTGTTGTCTGTGGTTTATCCTGTTCAACAGAACCTTCCTGACACATTGGCATTAGCAGTCACCCGTGTACCCACCAGATACAGCTTGGATTTTGTATGTCTCTCTTGTGGAGACCATAAATTGGCTTCCATTTGAATTTGAATTGTTTTTTGAAGCAAGCAATCAGATGCATTAAGGGTTTGTCCTGACCACTCTGTGCATTAATTTTATAAATTTAAGAATGGAATAAAAATTGGAAAAATAAGATACCAGGGAAATAACTTTAAATTATGAGGACAGGATTCATAGATTAAGCTTGCAATTCCTTGTGTATATAAGATTAGGCAATGTTTTAATTGTTTTATTTAAGGTGAGTAGATAGAGTAGGTGGATAAAAATTATTTTCTCTGGTCGGCAAGTCCAGAATAAAGGGGCATAACCTTAAAATTAGAGCTGGGCCTTTTCTTTATTTATACATGAGGTGTTGACATCCTTGGCAAGGTCAACATTTATTTATAATCTTTAATTGCCCTAGAGAAGCCACCTTTTGAACTGCAGTGGTCCATATGCTGTAGGTACCTATAGGGCTGCTAGGTAAGGAGTTCCATTCAGAGGTAATGTCAAAAAGCACTCTTCGCACAAGGGACACAATTAGTGAAAATCTCCACCAAATAGTTGCTGAAGCTGGATCAATCGATCATTTCAAAACTGAGATTGATAGATATTTGCATTAAGGGATATATGATCTAACCAATTGGTGGAACAGGGTAGAGGGGCTGAAAGAACTATTCCTGGTCCTATTTTCCTTTATTTCAGAGACACGAATTATTAACTTATTTAGCATTTACCAATTGAGCTAAACCTTATTAATCAAATTGCTGTATCATGTATTGTCAAACCTCAATGTTCGGGACACAATTGTTAATCTTTTGATGCTGATTACACTTATACAAACGACAATATGGAGTGAGGCAGTTAACAATGTAAGCTCTGTCAGCTAGGAATAAATAGCTCAGTGTAATTCTAAGGTTGCAATTTAATTCAGGATGAAAGTGATAGTTATAAAGTGTTAAAGTTTACGTCCCATGTTGTAAGCGTCATTTAATTATTGACTTTTTTAAAGCCTTTGATTTTCTGCCCACTTGCTGCATAATAGTTCCATGTATGTACCTCTGATACCTTTCCCAGGTAGTCATTCCTCATATGTGAGCCTAGATGATAATTGTCAGCAGCAGACTATCTTAGTTGAATGTAAAAGTCTATCATAGAAAATTCTGCCTTCACATGATCTTCACACACATAGCATTTACAACTTTGGTCAGTGGAGATTGATTCGAAGCAGAAATGTACTCCTCCCTATCTCAGGAGTGTTAACAACAATAATAATAATAATGATCTTCATTAGTTTCACAAGTAGGCTTACATTAACGCTGCAATGAAGTTACTGTGAAAATCCCCCAGTCGCCACACTCCGCCGCCTGTTCGGGTATAGTGAGGTAGAATTCAGAATGTCCAATTCACTGAACAAGCGCGTCTTTTGGGACTTGTGGGAGGAAATCAGAGCGCACGGAGGAAACCCACACAGACAGGGGGAGAACGCGCAGGCTCCACACAGTGATCCAAGCTGGGAATCGAACCCCGATCTCTGGAGCTGTGAAGCAACAGCGCGAATCACTATGCAACCATGCCTCATATAATGAGATCATAAATTTATCAGAAGTGGAGGATAAAATTTGGGACCTTTCGGGTCTGTCTAGTTCAGATATACACCGCGTGTACCAAGTTAAGACTTGAGTTTGCTTAATCACTGACTCTTAGTTGCTCCTTATCAATTTTCAGTGAGAAAAGGTTTTGTCAGCATTGAAACATTGTATTTCTGCAATCCCCTCCTGTCCTATGTCGCAGCTTGTGCCCTTAGTTATTCCAGCTCTGACTTCCACTGTCTTGCCCCCTGTCCACTACTTCATCATTGGTGGAAGAGCCTTTCGGTTTTTTGACCCTACACCCTGGAATACCTTCCCTAAACACATTCCCCTTGTTGCTTCTCTATCCAGCTTTAAAAAAAAACAATCTTGTTTTCAATCATATTTTTAGTTATCTCTTTCTTCTGTTTGAAGCACCTTGGGATATTCCCTCCATTAAAGCAGCCAAGATAAATAAATTTATTGTTTGATGATATTGAATCCAATTCTACAATACAAATACTGCGGATATCACACAAAAGCTGAATTTATCTCATTAAAGCATTGTAATCACAAAATAGTCCTAATGATTTTTTCCCTTTACCTTTAGGCTATTCTTTGTTTTATACAATCGAGAAGAACGCACCGATTGATGAATGGGCAATGGAGTCAGTCAGTGGTGATAGACTGACCCATCAGATTCTGGATCTCAATTTAGACACAGTGTACTATTTCCGAATTCAAGGACGAAATGCAAAAGGCTTGGGGCCCCTATCCGATCCTATTCTGTTCAAAACACCAAAAGGTTGGGTTTCAGCATCAATTTTCAAAATATATTATTCTGTGTGCATTAATGGAGTTATAGAGTTGCACCAATGAGTTATGCTAATGAGTTATAGAGTTGTGCTTTGCATGGAGAGGAAATTTGTGGAAACTTTTCATATAATTTTGACATTCAGAAGGAGCACTTCAGAAAATAATTTCAGGCATGCTAACAGCAGATCAGCGAGGCTCTGAATTTCTTTTGACATGGAATTTAGAAAGAGAAAACACACAATTGTAGACACTGTACGTACAAGGAAGCTGTGATAATTTACTCATAAGTTCTGATGCTTTCCTTCATGATTAAAGT
This sequence comes from Scyliorhinus torazame, assembly GCF_047496885.1. Taxonomy (NCBI): domain Eukaryota; kingdom Metazoa; phylum Chordata; class Chondrichthyes; order Carcharhiniformes; family Scyliorhinidae; genus Scyliorhinus; species Scyliorhinus torazame. Next base: position 292,656,228 of record NC_092709.1, on the reverse strand, counting down.
AAGCTGAGAATTCTAATGTTCTTCTGTTTATTGTTTATTTAATATCAGCTGGTAAACCTTTGTTTCATTCCTTCCATAGCAGGAATATCCTTCCTCAGATAAGGACACTAAAATTGCACACAATTCTCCAGGTGTGGCCTCACCAACGCCCTATACAATTTCAGTAAAACATCCCTATTCCTATACTCAAATCCTCTCACTATGAAGGCCAGCATACATTTGCCTTCTTTACTGCCTGCTGTACCTGTGCGTTTATTTTCAGCGACTGATGCACAATGACACCAAGGTCTCGTTGAGTATCCACCTCTCTCAATTTACACCCATTCAAATAATCTGCCTTCCTATTTTTGCATCTACAAACAATTTCTTGAAATTCCACAAATCGAGTGTTTAAAATTCACAAGACTAACCAGATGCATAATTCTAGGGAGCACACTGCAATTCCATCCATCCCTTTGACACAATAATTGGGAAGGTATTTTGCCCATTGCTTTTATTCATGATGCTAAACGGGGATATCAAAACCGAAACGTTTAAAGATGAGAGCCCGGAAATTACTTTAAAAATAACAGTGAGACTAATGGCATTCACCATTATTTATGCACAAATCAGGCAGCAACTTGAGTCAGTTGCTTGCGCAGTTAGAAACAAAAATGTGAAAGTGCTGTCAAAGTCGCAGTCCAGTTCCCATTTCAAATGTGGTGAACAGTGTGAAGTTCCTGTACTTAGCTGTAGTCTAGATAGATGTAGACTAATCTCACAAAAAGAAAGTTAGGATTTGTCCATTTCATGTTAAGTACTGTTGCTCTTTTTAACCTTAGTCTATTTGCTCTGTTTACGTCACCTTTGCTCATGAGTCGCCAGGTATCTTTATGATAACGCCACATGGTTCAAGTTCAGGTTATGAGTAATAACACAGCACACCGCTTAGTAAGGATTAAAACAACGGTCATTTATTATATACAACAAGCAATATTAATACCCTAATACTACTTTCTATATAATAAACCTACCACTACTGGCCAATACTTAACTTGGCCCACCAGGTCAGGGAAACAAATGGCTTGTCCAATCAGATCTGGCCCGCGGGATTCAAAAGGCTGCTACAGGTCGGTGGCTAGGTGTCTCTACTGGATAGCGATCGTTGGATTCAAACTTACAGTTGCCGGTGGCTGGTCTTGCGAAGGTCTCGAGCAGGCGAAGAGGAGAGAGAGAGAGATCTGAACTTGGACCTTCACTTTTATAGGGCCCAGGGGTTTCCCGCCTCCCGGGGCGGCCCTTGACCCTGAGTCCCAAGTGATTGGATTCTGTCCCCAATCTCTGGGGTCGATGTGTCCAATGGTGAGGCGATTCCTCGATCGGGGGGTGGTCGCTCACCTGTCTTTGTTTCGGCCACTGCAGGCGCCGACAGGTCTGGCCCGGTATTCAATTGCTAATATGTTGCAATTGTTCCCGGGGATAGCCGATTTAACTGTGGATGTCTGAGTAGATTGGCTGCAAACAGTCCTGAATGCAACTGCGAATACCTGGGATGATGGGCTGTTGATAGCCCTGAGTATCGATCTGGGCTACCTTCCCAGAGCCGAATATGCAAAACTGTCTGCAGCTGCCTGCTTGTGTCTTCTTGGCTGCTTTTCCCAGCAGTCTTTCGGGTTAGCCGTTTTAAACTGGGCTTTGGCCAGATTAATCGGAACGCAGCCATTTTACATGGCTACAGTACGTGTTTTAATGGAATGCTAAGTCTGAGTTACTTCTGAGCAACTTCTCTAGCTCTGAAAATTAACCTTTATAACTGTGGACTCTCATTCCTTCAACTTTCAATTGTTATTGGAATTTTATAACTTGCAAACCAAGTTTGCCCGCACCAGCCTCTCCGAACAAGTGTCGGAATGTGGCGACTAGGGGCTTTTCACAGTAACGTCATTTGAAGCCTACTTGTGACAATAAGCGATTTTCATTTCAAGTTGCATTTTTTTCCTTTTTCTTTCTGACTTATCCCTATTAATCTAATATTTTTTTTCCTCTCTTTATTTTGTTTATTGGGTGGAATTTTCCACATGGGCGGGTGGGATACAAGGCATATTTTCCACTGGGAAGCAGGGCAGGACCTCATGTCCAATCTTATGCCTGGAACTCATTAATCATGCATCAGTGAGTAGCTCTCTGAATAACATGGCAGGGTGGGCACTGGTTTGCTGCGTAGTCGGAATTTCTGGAGCGGGCCAATGAAGAAAATGTAAGAAAAAGGGTCTGTCAAGGTTTAGCCACAGCTTCTTGGAGGCATTAGTCTGAGGTGTCCACCAGTAACTTTTCCCAAGGCAGGCCCATCAACCTCACCTCACTGGTCTGAGAGGGTGTCGCAGAGGAAGTTAGCTCAGTGGTAAAGCACCAAAGAAATACTATCCATTGGGGAAGAGGACGAATAATCTCATTCTCACCACCAGGGGAAGAAAACCTATTGCTCACTGCAAACTCACCGTCTCATTGCATTTTCTTTATTCGTTCATGGGATGTGGGTGTCTCTGGCTGGGCCAGCATTTATTGCCCATCTCGGAGGGCATTTAAGAGTCAATCAATCACATTGCTGTGGGTCTGGAGTCACATGTAGGCCAGACCAGGTAAGGACGACAGATTTCCTTCCCTAAAGGACATTAGTGAACCAGATGGATTTTTCAACAATTGTTTTGTGGTTATCATTAGATTTGTAATTCCAGATTTTTATTGAATTCTAATTTCATAATTTGCCATGGTGAGATTTGAACTCAGGTCCTGAAAGCATTTCCCTGGGTCTCTGACTTACTAGTCCAGTGGCAATACCACTGCTTCCTGATAAAGGCATTATGCACTCAAAGCATCGCGTTGCTAAGGAATCTCAGACGATAGTAGTGGGAGAGATATCAGCATTAAATGTCTCATCACCGCATCTCACCTATCATGGCTGGTTTAGCTCAATAGGCTAAGACAGCTGATTGTAATGCAGAATAAGGCCAGCAGCGCGGGTTCAATTCCTTACCCGAACAGTGCCGGAATATGGTGACTAGGGGCTTTTCACAGTAACATCATACTTGTGACAATAAAAGATTATTATTGTTATGTTGCACCAACAGCATCTTCAGCCCTTATTATGGAGTGCTCAGCACACACAGCAAGCATGCAAGCTTCCCAACCTCTGTTCCACCCCTTCTCTTCACATCCCATCCATTTGTCTTCATGTAGGACAAGCTTGTACACAACTAAAGGGAGAGATCCCAGAGCAGAGGAGGGATGATCAACATACTGGAGATCACCAGAATCAAGGGGGAGGCTGCCAGGTTGGCAGAGGAGGACAGTGATCGCTCTTGTGGTGAAGGTGAGGTTGACCTCTCCCAGCAGTCCAGTATGGATTAGCCCTCCATGAATTGATCAAATCCTGACATTCCCCGTGAGTGATATGCAATGTTGTATTCAGTCTGCTCATGAACTAAATCTATCTTTTCTTTCTTACAGCCAGAGCTGGTCCAGACAAACCATCAGAGCTAACATAAGCCCCAGCCCGCAGGCCACCTCAGAGAAGGGCGATGAGGATCTATTCAATGAAGACTTGCGTCTGCATTTTGCTGCACCCTCCACCAGTGCAGAGACACACACCTCAGTGGGTGACAGATCTAGATTAGGTTTGGGGTCACATTCTGGAGGACGTTTCACTGACATGTTTCCACAGCCATCGGAGGCAGTGACAGTTCAGGTCTCGGGCACTCAGAGGACTGCTGGAGATCTGGCACCCACTGAGTCTGAGTCAGTGATGAGCCTCTGGAAACAGAGGTAGCAACCATGCTGGAGGTGCATGGACAGGCAGTAGAACATCAGGCAGAGTTGCGAGATTGAGGTCTCCCATGAGAAGGTGATGGCAGGTGGGGCACTTTGGAGATTCTGTCCAGCAGATTTTTCTGGGTTTTCACCCTAACCTGCACTCACACTCCTCGGCATAGGTGGATACCATCAGTGGCTAGGTGAGAGACGGGATGGGTCCCTCAACCTCATTCCAAGTGCTACTTCTCCTCAGGAAGTCAGGCAAGGGCCCTTAGGGCATGAAAAGGGAGGACAATCAGTTGGACACCCTTGGGCCATCCATCCAGGTGACTCCGGGAGCGTCAAACCAATCCAAATGCCCTTTGCCTGTGACTCCACCCCCTTCAGCTCCACAGGCGAATGAGGGTGCACCTGTCTCACAGCAGGAGACCCAAAGCAGATCGGAGCTATCCAGGCCTCAAGGCTCCAGAGGACACTTGCTAACGTCATCACAGCCAACAGGGCATCACAGTCAGCAGGCTGCCTCTACCTCTGCTGCGGATGTCAGGAAATCATCCAGACATAGCGGCTGGGTAAGAAAAATTAAGAAATGTTGAGTTTGCTATCGGGGCACTCACTGTGCATATCATTCACTTTTGTAAATCATTTGCTATTCATGACAATGACCTCATCATTTGAATGTGTTGTACATATGGATCGATGAACCCTCTTACTGTGAGGGTGCCCCAAGCTCCCACTCTGTGAATGGCTGCCTTTGTGAGCCTCAGATTCATGTGATGTTTAGCAGACTCATATTAGTGACTCGCTCCCTGTGTAATGTCAAGGAGATGTGTCAAGTTCATCCGTGATAGTGTCTGCACATTGAGTTTGGAACCTTTATTCCTTATAAAAGACCATAGACATGTGTGCTCATGTGCCTTTGAGGGTTACAAGTAATGTTGTCATAATTTCTTGCGCCAAAGTACAAGACTTGTAGCCATGACAGTATCTCCAACCACATGTGTATCTCTATTGCCGAAAGCAGTATCTCATTCAGATGGCAATGATTGCATAATCTGCGGTAGCCACAGGGGCTTGATACTCCGATTTTGCGTCTAAGTGCCACTGCCGGCCTGAGAACTGTGCATTTTATTATGCCTCAATCAGCGTCGAACCCTCGCCAATCTGGGACCAGTAAGGGGCTAGCAGCCGCGCCGGATAAAACACCCGGTTCCCAGGACAAAAAAGCCGGAGAATGGCTGGGCTTATGGCCGGGCATGCGCACGGCGATGACCTGCAGCGGTCGTGCCATAAAACCTGCCAAGTACTGCCACCCTGACCACCCCCCACCAGTCCCCCCAGCCCTCGCGAAAGTCCCCCCTGACCAGCAGCACGGCTCCTGCACGACCGTGGTGGCGCTGGACACAGTCCGCAGCCACCACGTCAGGTTCCTGGCTGCTGAGACCATACGACCCCCGCAAAGTCGGGAACTTGGCCCATGGGTGGCAGAGCATCGGGGCAGTGCGCATTTCAATGAGATACCAACGCCGTTCCAACGGCATGTGGCGCGCAACACGATGACGGCATTTCAGAGGAGGCGGAGAATAGAAAACAGCCGTCAAACCGGCGTCACCACCGATATGGACATCATAAGGGATTCTCTGCCCGATTACAATATCAGCGTTGGGCAACTGAGAATCCCACCCGGATTTAATAATAATAATAATAATAATAATAATAATCACTTATTGTCACAAGTAGGCTTCAATGAATTTACTGTTAAAAGCCCCTAGTCGCCACATTCTGCCGCTTGTTCGGGGAGGCCAGTACGGGAATTGAACCCGCGCTGCTGGCCTTGTTCCGCATTACAAGCCAGCTATTTAGCCCACTGTGCAAAACCAACTAAACCAGATTTCCACTGGAGAGCTACCTTGCACTTTCCACAGCGGCTACATACAGCTTAAGTTTCTAACGTTTCCAAAGAGTTGGGCCTGGTGATCTATGATGGCTGCAGGTACAAGGCTTAACGTAGACCTTGCTCTTGATGTCACTGCTTGTAAAGGCCTTTCTGATAACTGGTATGGCACTAAGGAACAGGAGTAATGCGCTAGGTACCTCTTGCCTGGACCTTACTCATGCTGGAACCTTGCGGACTTCAGTGCGTCACAGGCATGTCTTCCGTGTCATGCTGCTCCGAGCACATCCTCACATGGTGGCTGACCATCATGTCACTTTGCAGGTTCCCACCCTTCCAGGTCTTCATCATCTGAGGAGTTCTCAACCTCTTCCACATCTCCTTGTGGCAAGTGATCTCCCCTTTCAAAAGTCAATGGCGCAGTACTCAACAGACTATAGTGCTGTAGGACACCCTCTGTGGAAAGTACTGCAGAACGGTCCAAACAACGGACACACATCTTCAATGTGACAATAGCCTGCTCAATGATGGAGCTTTTAACAGAGTTTGCCACTTTTCTATCCTCTGAGGCATTTTGAGGATGGCGCACATGTGTCATGGGCCATTTTTTCAGCGGGTATCCTTTATCACCTGGCAGCCAAACCTGTAGGCGCTGCAACCCTTCAAATATCTGTGGCACCTGGGAGCGAGTCAGGATATTGGAGTCATGGGAATTCCGAGGGTACCTAACACAAATGTACATGATGTGTTTCTGATGGTCACTCACCAGCTGAGCACTGAGGGATTGGAACCCTTTCCTGTTAATAAAGATCAGGGTCTGTTGCCATGGAGCTCTTAAAGCCACAGGTGTACAATCAATTACATCCTGTATTCTGGGGAAGCCTGAGATCGCTGCAAATTCCAGAAATCCAGCAACCTGGCTACCTTCATCCCTTATGAATTTCATATAATGATGTCTTACTGTAGGGGGCATCCCGTCACCTGCTATATACATTTATGTGTTGAGGACTGAGAGATGCCGCTTAAGTCTCTTGTGGACCCCTGGAATATTACGCTTGCAAAATAACTGAGTGATGTGGTGATCTCCAGGGACACTGGCAGGGGATGATTCCATATGGCATTAGATCCTCCCACAGAATGTGTTGCATACGAGCAACCACACCTCTCGACAATTGCAGATGTGCACGGCATTTTGCCTCGCTCATCTCCAAATAGGAAAGCTATCTTCGGTCGACCCCTGGTCATGCCAGTCATAATTGTTGGATGGGTCTGACATTCTCAGCCTCTGGGACTTCTTGGGGCTCCATTGGACCATGCACCCCAGACCAGGGCTCATCTCAAAACTGTACTCAATGGCACCAGACCCCTCTTTTTCAATCAAAACACGGCCATCCAAAAGGCAGCATGAAGCACAGCCTCCAACCTGCAATCCTCTTTGGGTTTGGGTGTATTGTCACATGTACTGAGATACAGTGAAAAGTATTGTTCTGCGTAAATGCAACAGATGAATGTACAATGACCAACTATAGTAGACCTCCCACTAAAAGCCAGAAAACAATTGTCATGCCGAATGCTACATCTGTGCTGCTCACCTTTCCTTGTCCCAACCTGTTCACTGGGGTGTTTCCTCGTAGGTGTCTAAGAAGCCACCTGAGCAAATCGACATCTCAATCCCATAGGGATTGAAAGAGGCTTGAATGTAACCATGATGTGCCCACTCCCCGTGTCCAGCCGTGGGTTTCTCCTGCTCTGTCACAGACCCCTCCCATGGAGATTTCTTTCCAGTTTCATTTTTAAACTGCATCATTACTTCTTGTGCCAAAATGGTAGTGCTGCATTTCTAATTCAAGACCAACTTCGACCCTCCCCCAGTTACTGTTCATGTCCCTTTGGTCATCCCGGAACCCCACAATGTGCAAGTGGACCTCCCTCTGGTCAGTCTCCAGCCTCCCCCAGTAACCCCGGAGCCCATAGTGGTTGTTGTGGACATTCCTACCCTCCACCTCGAACCCAACACTGTGGATCTCCCTGTGACCCATGTGGCCTCACTGCTGCCCGTCTTGAGCTGTGTGCAAAGTGACATAAAGAATTAAACCACCATTCCCCCTTTTCCCCCCACCACCCAAAGACAGTTTTGAATGTCCCCACACCGTCCCCCACTACTTTTCCCCATTTACCGGCTGTAGATGCCCCTCTTTACCATGACCATCACATCTGCAACCCAGTACCGAGCCAGATGCCCTCATCACCTCCAAATGTGAGACAATGACCTCCACCAGTACAGAAAGGCCTTGCAGCTCCCTCAGGGCCCTGAAGCATGGCCCGTAATGCTCCAGTACTGCCTTTAATCTCTTATCCCACCCATGTGCCAGGAACCCCAGGATTGCCTTCAATCTCTCACCTCACCATTAGGCCTCAGTCCTGGGACTATGACTGCTTATCAATCAGCTCCCCGGTTTCTTCAGGGTTACCAGAACACTGTGTCCCTCCCTGCCTCCATAAGTCTCTGTGCAACCCTCACCCTCTAAGCCTTATTTATCCCTGCTGCCCAGTCATGAGTGTACATACATTCCTTCACCCCTGTGATACACTAACCCTCACTTTCCTACTCCAAAGACTGCCTGCGTCCCCTGCCACATATGCCTTACAAAGACTATCCAGCCTCCCTGCTGTTCTGCATTTGACACTTCCATGTCAGGCTCCAGCTTCCCCACCCAAATCTTCCCCTCTGCTCGCCATCTTCGCCTGGTCCCACCTGAAACACAACCGTCCCCTTCACCCTTTACTCTTATGTTTCTGTCACTATCTGTGCGTTAGAGAGGATCAAGGAAAAACGAAGAAAAAGATGATATTTCACATTACTTTCTTATTTTTAATGTATATATCAGACTGTATTTGGTTTTTTTTAAATAGCAGATTTTAAATGTATTTCTACACTACCTAGGATTCTACTGAATTCACATGTAGAGATGCAGAATAGTGAAAGGTTCATAAGACAAGCAAAACTATTGGGATTGGAGTGTAAGAGTAAAGATGTCTTCATATAATTACATAGGGCATTGGTTCGGCCAATAGAGACTGGTGCACCATCTAGTGGACTTCACTTTGAGTAACTCTTTGTGCATTCACAGAATCCTGTTGCTCTGATCACTCTAATAATAGGTTCCATCACAATGCTGTTAGCCTTGAACCAATCAGCAGTTTTCCACTCTTGCATCCCACATATTGAGAAGTTTCTCGGTGATCTCTCAAAGTACTCTCACAGCCTTGACAAAATATTCCAATGTTCTTCAACACAGGGAATGCAAGGGACATGGATGAAAGGACTAAAAGGCAACAGGGCCGTTGGCAAAGAAAATGGTTCTATTGAAAACAAAAGCATCACCGACTGTAATAAACAATTGGAGAGATGGATGGAACACTTTGAGTTTTACTCTGGGGAGAATGTGGTCACCATGGATGGTCTAAACACCATAGAAAACTTGTCTGCCATGGCTGGGCTGGATAGCGAGCCAAAGTGAAGGAGCTTAGCAAATATTGACCTGCTGGCCATGAGCAAAGCTTCAAGTGATGTTGCTATACCACCTGAACTCATCAAGCACGGAATGTCAGTGCTCCAGCAGCATCTGTATAAACCTCTCTGTCTCTGGGATGGAGCCATGCCTCAGGTTATACACAATGCAAAAGCTGCGACCCTGGACAAGAACAAGACAACCACAGTGATGCAGCAACTATTAAGGCATCTCCTGGCTGAGCTTGGTGGGAGAAGTACTTGTCTGTTTTGTCCTTGTTAGTCTGCAGATCCTGGCTGAACATATCTATCCCGAATCTCAGTGAGGTTTCAGGACCGGGAGGTATACAATTGACAAGACCTTCTCAATCCGGCAGCTGTAAATGAAATAGAGTGAACAAAGGAGACCACGAGGTATTTTGTCATCAATCTTACTAAGGCATTTGACTGTGAGCAGAGATTGTCTATTTATGCTGCTGGAGAAACTTGACTGCCCATTGAACCTGCTCAATCAGATCTCCACTTTCCATGACAACATGATGGTAAAATCAGCTATGAAGGGGTAACATAGGAATTCATTGAGATCCACAATGGGGTCAAACATTGTTGTGTTCTAACACAGACACTCTTTGCTGCTGTTATATGATCTCAGGTCATCTACAGAGAGTGTTTTCTTAAAAATTCATTTACGGGATGTGGCCGTCGCTGATTAGGCCAGCCTTGCCCATCCCTAGTTGTCCTTCAGAAGGTGGTGGTTAGTTGTCTTCTTGAACGGCTGCAGTCCCTGAGGTATAAAACATAGAACATAGAAAATACAGCACAGAACAGGCCCTTCGGCCCACAATGTTGTGCCGAACCTTTGTCGTAGATTAATCATAGATTATCATTGAATTTACAGTGCAGAAGGAGGCCATTCGGCCCTTTGAGTCTGCACCGGCTCTTGGAAAGAGCACCATACCCAAACTCAACACCTCCACCCAACACCAAGGGCAATTTGGACATTAAGGGCAATTTATCATTGGCCAATTCACCTAACCCGCACATCTTTGGACTGTGGGAGGAAACCGGAGCACCCGGAGGAAACCCACGCAGACACGGAGAGGACGTGCAGACTCCGCACAGACATTGACCCAAGCCGGAATCGAACCTGGGACCATGGAGCTGTGAAGCAATTGCGCTATCCACAATGCTACCGTGCTGCCCTTAAGAACAAATAAATCTACACTATATCATTTTACCGTCATCCATGTACCTATCCAATAGCTGCTTGAAGGTCCCTAATGTTTCCGACTCAACTACTTCCACAGGCAGTGCATTCCATGCCCCCACTACTCTCTGGGTAAAGAACCTACCTCTGATATCCCTCCTATATCTTCCACCTTTCACCTTAAATTTATGTCCCCTTGTAATGGTGTGTTCCACCCGGGGAAAAAGTCTCTGACTGTCTACTCTATCTATTCCCCTGATCATCTTATAAACCTCTATCAAGTCGCCCCTCATCCTTCTCCGCTCTAATGAGAAAAGGCCTAGCACCCTCAACCTTTCCTCGTAAGACCTACTCTCCATTCCAGGCAACATCCTGGTAAATCTTCTTTGCACCATTTCCAGAGCTTCCACATCCTTCCTAAAACGAGGCGACCAGAACTGTACACAGTACTCCAAATGTGGCCTTACCAAAGTTTTGTACAGCTGCATCATTACCTCACGACTCTTAAATTCAATCCCTCTGTTAATGAACGCGAGCACACCATAGGCCTTCTTCACAGCTCTATCCACTTGAGTGGCAACTTTCAAAGATGTATGAACATAGACCCCAAGATCTCTCTGCTCCTCCACATTGCCAAGAACTCTACCGTTAACCCTATATTCCGCATTCATATTTGTCCTTCCAAAATGGACAACCTCACACTTTTCAGGGTTAAACTCCATCTGCCACTTCTCAGCCCAGCTCTGCATCCTATCTATGTCTCTTTGCAGCCGACAACAGCCCTCCTTACTATCCACAACTCCACCAATCTTCGTATCGTCTGCAAATTTACTGACCCACCCTTCAACTCCCTCATCCAAGTCATTAATGAAAATCACAAACAGCAGAGGACCCAGAACTGATCCCTGCGGTACGCCACTGGTAACTGGGATCCAGGCTGAATATTTGCCATCCACCACCACTCTCTGACTTCTATCGGTTAGCCAGTTCGTTATCCAACTGGCCAAATTTCCCACTATCCCATGCCTCCTTACTTTCTGCATAAGCCTACCATGGGGAACTTTATCAAATGCCTTACTAAAATCCATGTACACTACATCCACTGCTTTACCTTCATCCACATGCTTGGTCACCTCCTCAAAGAATTCAATAAGATTTGTAAGGCAAGACCTACCCCTCACAAATCCGTGCTGACTATCCCTAATCAAGCAGTGTCTTTCCAGATGCTCAGAAATCCTATCCTTCAGTACCCTTTCCATTACTTTGCCTACCACCGAAGTAAGACTAACTGGCCTGTAATTCCCAGGGTTATCCCTAGTTCCTTTTTTGAACAGGGGCACGACATTCGCCACTCTCCAATCCCCTGGTACCACCCCTGTTGACAGTGAGGACGAAAAGATCATTGCCAACGGCTCTGCAATTTCATCTCTTGCTTCCCATAGAATCCTTGGATATATCCCGTCAGGCCCGGGGGACTTGTCTATCCTCAAGTTTTTCAAAATGCCCAACACATCTTCCTTCCTGACAAGTATTTCCTCGAGCTTACCAATCTGTTTCACACTGTCCTCTCCAACAATATCGCCCCTCTCATTTGTAAATACAGAAGAAAAATACTCATTCAAGACCTCTCCTATCTCTTCAGACTCAATACACAATCTCCCACTACTGCCCTTGATCGGACCTACCCTCGCTCTAGTCATTCTCATATTTCTCACATATGTGTAAAAGGCCTTGGGGTTTTCCTTGATCCTACCCGCCAAAGATTATTCATGCCCTCTCTTAGCTCTCCTAATCCCTTTCTTCAGTTCCCTCCTGGCTATCTTGTATCCCTCCAATGCCCTGTCTGAACCTTGTTTCCCCAGCCTTACATAAGTCACCTTTTTCCTCTTAACAAGACATCCAACCTCTCTTGTCAACCATGGTTCCCTCACTCGACCATCTCTTCCCTGCCTGACAGGGACATACATATCAAGGACATGTAGCACCTGTTCCTTGAACAAGTTCCACATTTCACTTGTGTCCTTCCCTGCCAGCCTATGTTCCCAACTTATGCACTTCAATTCTTGTCTGACAACATCGTATTTACCCTTCCCCCAATTGTAAACCTTGCCCTGTTGCACGTACCTATCCCTCTCCATTACTAAAGTGAAAGTCACAGAATTGTGGTCACTATCTCCAAAATGCTCCCCCACTAACAAATCTATCACTTGCCCTGGTTCATTACCCAGTACTAAATCCAATATTGCCCCTCCTCTGGTCGGACAATCTACATACTGTGTTAGAAAAGCTTCCTGGACACACTGCACAAACACCACCCCATCCAAACTATTTGATCTAAAGAGTTTCCACTCAATATTTGGGAAGTTAAAGTCGCCCATGACTACTACCCTATGACTTCTGCACCTTTCCAAAATCTGTTTCCCAATCTGTTCCTCCACATCTCTGCTACTATTGGGGGGCCTATAGAAAACTCCTAACAAGGTGACTGCTCCTTTCCTATTTCTGACTTCAACCCATACTACCTCAATAGGGTGATACTCCTCGAACTGCCTTTCTGCAGCTGTTATACTATCTCTAATTAATAATGCCACCCCCCCACCTCTTTTACCACCCTCCCTAATCTTATTGAAACATCTATAACCAGGGACCTCCAACAACCATTTCTGCCCCTCTTCTATCCAAGTTTCCGTGATGGCCATCACATCGTAGTCCCAAGTACCGATCCATGCCTTAAGTTCACCCACCTTATTCCTGATGCTTCTTGCGTTGAAGTATACACACTTCAACCCATCTCCGTGCCTGCAAATACTCTCCTTTGTCAGTGTTCCCTTCCCCACTGCCTCATTACATGCTTTGGCGTCCTGAATATCGGCTACCTTAGTTGCTGGACTACAAATCCGGTTCCCATTCCCCTGCCAAACTAGTTTAAACCCTCCCGAAGAGTACTAGCAAACCTCCCTCCCAGGATATTGGTGCCCCTCTGGTTCAGATGCAACCCGTCCTGCTTGTACAGGTCCCACCTTCCCCAGAATGCGCTCCAATTATCCAAATACCTGAAGCCCTCCCTCCTACACCATTCCTGCAGCCACGTGTTCAACTGCACTCTCTCCCTATTCCTAGCCTCGCTATCACGTGGCACCGGCAACAAACCAGAGATGACAACTCTGTCTGTCCTGGCTTTCAACTTCCAGCCTAACTCCCTAAACTTGTTTATTACCTCCACACCCCTTTTCCTACCTATGTCGTTGGTACCAATGTGCACCACGACTTCTGGCTGCTCCCCCTCCCCCTTAAGGATCCTGAAGACACGATCCGAGACATCCCTGGCCCTGGCACCCGGGAGGCAACATACCTCCCGGGAGTCTCGCTCGCGACCACAGAATCTCCTATCTATTCCCCTAACCATTGAATCTCCTACAACTATTGCTTTTCTATTCTCCCCCCTTCCCTTCTGAGCCCCAGAGCCAGACTCCGTGCCAGAGACCTGACCGCTACGGCCTTCCCCCGGTAGGTCATCCCCCCCAACAGCATCCAAAACGGTATACTTGTTTTGAAGGGGAACGGCCACGAGGGATCCCTGCACTGTCTGCCTGTTTGTTTTTTTCCCCCTGACTGTAACCCAGCTATTCTTGTCCTGTACCTTGGGTGTGGTTACCTCCCTGTAACTCTTCTCAATCACCCCCTCTGCCTCCCGGATGATCCGAAGTTCATCCAGCTTCAGCTCCAGTTCCCTCACACGGTCTTTGAGGAGCTGAAGTTGGGTGCACTTCCCGCAGGTATAGTCAGTGGGGACACCGGTGGTATCCCTCACCACCCACATCCTACAGGAGGAGCATGTAACTGGCCTAGCCTCCAACCCCTCTTACCTTAAAGAATATAGCTGCTGTGTGGACTAACTAGATCTCCGCCCTCCGACTCTGCTCCCAGTCAGCTGCACTTCCTGTAAACTCCTGGCTCTCTTCGCACTCTTTGCGGAAATGTCGGAAACAAAATGAAAGGAGCACCTTACTCCCTCCTCACCTAACTCCCTCGGTCACCAAACTCTCACTATCGCACTCAAAAAGCACCAAATTCAGCACTCCCTCGGTCACCAAACTCTCACTATCGCACTTAAAAAGCACCAAATTCAGCACTCAGTGCAAACAAAGTCTGCACTGTAGGGGATCACTTTTATACTGTGAATCTAGCCTCTGAAAAACTGGCCTAATCCAATTAACTAATTAACAAGCTCCAGCTGCAAGTGCCTAGAAGTAGAAGCCTGTTTAAAGCTGATTGAAAATTCAAATTCTTCTAAACCAAACAGCAACTTTTAAGTTAATTAACTAAATAAAAGAAAGACTAAACTTTAGATTAAAATGAAGCCTTATACTCCCTCGGTCACCAAACTCTCACTATCGCACTCAAAAAGCACCAAATTCAGCACTCAGTATAGGCATACTCACAGTGCCATTAGGGAGAGAGTTCCAGGATTTTACCCAGCGACAGTGAAAGAATGGCTATATATTTCCAAGTCGGGGTGGTGAGTGACTTGGAAGGGAAACTTCAGGTGGTGGGGTTCCCAGGTATTTGCTGCTCTTGTCCTTCTAGATGGTAGTGGTCATGGGTTTGGAAGGTGTTGCCTAAGGAACCTTGGTGAGTTACTGCAGGGCATCTTGTAGATGGTACACACCACGTTTGATGGTGGTGGAAGGGGGAGCAATCAAGCAGGCTGCTTTGTCCTGGATGGTGTCATGTTTCTTGAGTGTCTTTGGAGCTGCATTCATCCAGGCAAGTGGAGAGTATTCCATTACACTCCTGACTTGTGCCTTGTAGATGGTGAACAGCCTTTGGGGGGGTCAGGAGGTGAGTTACTCACTGTAGGATTCCTAGCCTTTGACCTGCCCTGGTAAGCACAGTATTAATGTGGCGAGTCCAGTTTGTTTCTAATCAGTGGCAACCTCAGGACGTTGATTGTGGGGGGTTCAGTGATGGTAATGCCATTGAATGTCAAGCGGTGATGGTCTCTCCTATAGGACATGGTCATTGCCTGGCACTTGTGTGGCACGAATGTAACTTGCCACTGGTCAGCCCAAGCCTGGATATGGTCCAGGTCTTGCTGCATTTGAACATGGACTGCTTCATTATCTGAGGAGTTGCGAATGGTGCTGAACATTTTGCAGTCCTCCGCAAACATCCCCACTTTTGACCTTATGATGGAAGGAAGGCCATTGATTGTGGGGGGTGCAGTGATGGCAATGCCATTGAATGTCAAGGGGTAATGTTTAGATCCTCTCTTGTAGGACATGGTCATTGCCTGGCACTTGTGTGGCACGAATGGAACTTGCCACTGGTCAGCCCAAGCCTGGATATGGTCCAGGTCTTGTTGCATTTGAACATGGACTGCTTCATTATCTGAGGAGTCGCAATTTGTGCTGAACATTGTGCAGTCATCCGCAAACATCCCCACTTTTGACCTTATGATGGAAGGAAGGTCATTGATGAAGCAGCTGAAGATGGTTGGGCCTAAGATACTACCCTGAGGAACTCCTGCAGTGATGTCCTGGAGCTGAGATGATTTACTTCAAACCACCACAACCATCTTCCTTTGTACCAGGTATGACTTCAGCCAGCAAAGAGTTTTCCCCCTGATTCTCTTGACTCCAGTTTTGCTCGGGCTCCTTGATGCCATACTCGTTTAAATGCTGCCTTCATGTCAAGGGCAGTCACTCGCACCTCACATCTGGCATTCAGCTCTTTTGTCAATTTAAATGTGGGAATTGATGAAAAGCTCTTTAGCCTTCCTCCCCTGGAACCCGAGACAAAGTTGTGCCAAGTCCTCATCAGAGAGTTGCTCCACACTGACAATGCTGCACGAGCATTCCTTACCAAGGAACACCTTCAGCGACAAATGGACAGATATCTCCAAGACACATAACACTAAGGAGCAGGATTCGGTCATTTGCGCCTTATCCACCATTCTATAAGATCATGGCAGGAGAAAAAGCTGAGCAGTTTCCACTTTTGCTGTCTCAGGCATATCTTCAACATCTCTCGGCAGGACGTGGCCACCAAATCAGAGGTTCTAGAGCCTGCACACATTGCCAAGCCAACAATGGGCGATTTACCAACCACCCCACCGCCTGTTTTTCGGCGGCAGAGGGGCCTGCCAGCGGGATCTACCGGTCTCGGCATTGTCAACGGGATTTCATGTTGACTGCACCCCTTGTCGCCAGACACTGAAGATCTGGAACGTAAACAGAAAGTGCTGGAAAAACCCAGCAGGCTTGGCAGCATCTGTGGAGAGAGAAACAGAATTAAAGTTTCCGGTACAAGTTCGGAAAAATAGTCGTTGGTACTCAAAAATCTAACTCTGATTCTGTCTCCACAAATACTGTCAGACCTTCTGAGTCCTTCCAGCGCTACCTGTTTTTATTTCAGATACCTGCGCTGGCTCAACCTCCTACATTAAATGGAAGATGGTTGTATATCCAAAGACTTTCTGTACAGTGAACTGGTCAATGGGTCACAACCTCCTAGGCATCTGTATCTCAGCGACAAGGATACCTGCAAGTGAGATATGAAGCTGGCAGACATTGACACTGACAACTGAGGGACAGTCATTGATGGCCATGGCCTCTGGAGGCTGACTATTTTGAAGGACATTGGAAGAGGTGAGCAGAAACTAAAATTTCAGCTGGCCAAGAGAAAACATAGGCCAGTGAATCATGCACCTTCTCAGCCCACTATCTTCCCTGCAGCAAATGTGGCAGAGACTGCCATGAGTGAGGGTCCTGAGCTACACCAGGTGCTGCTTAAGACAGAGTTGATAACCACAATGCAAACTATTGTTTGTTGGTGAGGCCACACCCAAAGTAATAATGATCTTTGTTATTGTCACAAGTAGGCTTACATTAACACTGCAATGAAGTTACTGTGAAAATCCCCTAGTCGCCACACTCCGGTGCGTGTTTGGGTACACAGAGGGAGAATTCAGAATGTCCAAATAACATAACTGCCTGTCTTTGGGAATTGTGGGACGAAACCGGAACACCTGGAGAAAACCCACACAGACACAGGGAGAACGTGCAGACTCCGCACACTCAGTGACCCAAGCCGGGATTCGAATCTGGGACCCTGGCGCTGTGAAGCAACAGTGCTAACCACTGTGCTACCGTGCCGTCCGCCGTATAGTGTCTAAGGAAGGATATCTTAGAGGAAAGATGCCAGGGAGGAAGGGCAATGAAGACTCACTGATTACTAAGATGAGAGGTTTATTCTATGAGAAGAGATTGTGTAAAGTGGGCCCATATTCCCTGAAGAAGAAATAACATGAACACTGTGAGTCTGTGCTGGGTGAAGAGAGGGGGCTGGCCTGTAACCTAGGAGAATTTTCCCATTCACTAATTTAAGTGAAATAACTGTGCTTCATTGATGCCAACATCTTTATTCACATTAGTGAATGGAAAATCTTTAAACTCATTAATTATTTATTTCCGCCTACAAGGAGTTTTTGAACACCCTGGCATGACAATTGATAGATTTTGTAAAATACCAAGGGATCTGGAAAATGTGCGTTTTAAAAAATAATTATAAAATCAGTACTGGTTGTATGATTTGTAAACTGTCATTTAACCTCTGGGACCTGAGTTTAAATCCTAATTTGACCAGTTGGATGAAAGTCTAATTTCTTTAATGGTTGCATGTTTTCTACATGACGTTAGTTTGGTACTGTCTCAATCCAGTTTGTAGAAAGTTTGGCATTACAGCAGTGACATGCCCATGGTTTATCACAATGGTTAAATCACTCAAAATGTTCACAAGCATCTGGAAATGGACATGTTATGATTGATTCAGTTTCGGGTGAGATCGGAGCATGAACCCAAGAGGCATTACTCTGAACCAAATCTGTGACTGTTTGGTTGTAAAACATGGAAGTGTTTTCACTTGCTAACACAAAATTTCCTTTCCTCTCTGGAAACAAACCATAAAATACATTTTGGAAATGTTCTCCACAATTTATCTCCTTTTGAAATGTTATGGTGTGGCTGGCTTGATTATTGATGCTAGTGCTACTTTATGATGACTTTGTAATTTCCAGGCCAGAAACACTTGTGCCGTGATTTTTCAGGCCCGTTCAATGTACCCGCAAATCCCATTCTGGCCGCTAACTCTCCCGAGAGGGCAATAACTGGATTTGTCCTGGCGAGATCTCAGAATGTTCCCTGCCCGTCAACAGTGACGAGACCAGGGGGTGAACCTGATTTTCATGAACTTAAATATATTTCAATATCATTAAATGGCTTTGCGACGGACCTTACAGCCCCGTGTGGAGTTCCTCCCCAAGTGGTGTGACATCACACCGACACGATTCACTAGTAGTTTTTGAAAGCAAGGGCTGGGGCTGTGCCAGGGTGCCGGGGGCAGCTGCCCAGCCACATTAAATTGCCCCTTAATTGGAAAAAATTTATTGGATACTCTAAAAAAAAAATTTAAATAAAAACAAGACTCCAACAGTGGCTAGGTTACAGGACCAGAATCTCAATATTTTAGTTTATTTGTAAATCTGTGTGGAAATAATGGTTCGCTCCAGGAGTGATTGCATGAAGAAATGGGGATTCGGTATTTTTTTAAAAACCTTTATTAGGAATACAATATTAAACTCTTCAACTTCATACCTGAAAAGAACAGCTTACAATTACCCCTAAAACACGACTGCTCAATTCCCCATTAAACAACAAGAAAAGAAATGTACAGCCCATAATCCACCTTAATAATCAGCATGGCAGAGAGTAATACTTTATTTACAGAACAGATGTGGCTCCTCTTGGAACCCCTTCAGACTCTGGTGGAATATCTTCAAAAAATCTGGTTCTCTTGCCGTGTTTCAGCTTCTTCCTTATCCTCAGAAAGCCAGCTCCACTTTAAATATTGCATGTGATCAACTGGTTGTGACCGGTAGATGCTGGGAGATCCCAATTCAGGGATCTACCCGGCTCGCCACACCTCACGAGATCTAACACGATCTTGTAAGACGTTGCGATGTGAATACCACCCATTGTGGGAGAGATCACTTTATGGCAGTTTATCTGCATATTAGATTGAGACACGGTGTGTACCCTGGCACTGCTGGTGCCACCTGCCCAGATGCACTTCCAGCTGGCAGGGTCACTGCCAGGGTGTCAGGCTGGCATTTCTGCATGGCGGTGATTGGGCAGAGTTGGAGCTCCTCAGTGCAGAAAATGGGGCATGGTGCGGCCTCGTCTGTTCCCCACTGAGGCCCCTGATCTACCAGGATGGCTGTCAGATCGCAGCGCGTTTCTTGGCGCTCCGGGCGCCAGGAAACACCTGACTAATCTTGTGCCCTACGGGCCATTCGGGTAGATTGCGCCCTTAATTACTCTTTTTCTAACTATCCTACTGTGAGAGATTTGTGGACTCAGTATCAGACAGATCAGACTTTAACTCCTCTCCAAAGCTTTTCCAAAATATCGCTCAGTATCCCTTTGCTCTACCAGCAATGACATCCCCTCCCCAATCTGAAAAACAAATTATCTCTGCAGACTGAAAGCACATTAACTCCATAGGGACTTTCCGTAGTCAAACCACAGTACGTTAGCCCAGACTGAAAACCACATTCCTCTGGTGAATTTCACCTTCTGACTCCTAAAAGCTCCCAAGCCCTGCAAAACCAAAATTCTTTTAAAAAACATGGTCACTGCAGTCAAACACACTGTAACCCCAGGTTTTTAACCCTTAAAGTGCCCAATATTTAGAGTCCAATATTCCGAAAATCCTCCATTTATCACGGAGGGTGGGGGTTGGGGAGAGTGCCCCCAATACTTCTGTGGTGGTGGTGGTGGTGGGGGGTGGGGTGAGGGTGTTAATCATGGGATCATGGAGATCTTCACAAAACTGTGCTGCCTCTCGCTAATACGCCCACTTGCTTCCAAATGGGAATAGATCCTGTCTCGAAGAATTCTCTCCAGTAATTTCCCTACCACTGAAGTAAGGCTCACCGGCCTGTAGTTCCCTGGATTATCCTTGTTACCCTTCTTAAACAAAGGAACAACATTGGCTATTCTCCAGTCCTCCAAACATCACCTGAAGACAGTGAGGATCCAAAGATTTCTGTCAAGGCCTCAGCAATTTCGTCTCTTGCCTCCTTCAGTATTCATCAGGCCCTGGGGACTTATCTTTTTCAAGACGCCCAACATTTCGTCTTTTTGGATCTCAATGTGACCCAGGCTATCTACACACCCGCCTCCAGACTCAACACCATCAATTCCTTCTCTTTGGTGCATACTGATGCAAAGTATTCATTTAGTACCTCGCCCATTTCCTCTGGCTCCAGACATAGATTCCCTCCCCTGTTCTTCAGCGGGCCAACCCTTTCCCTGGTTACCCTCTTGCTTTTTATGAACGTGTAAAAAGCCTTGGGATTTTCCTTAAACCTATTTGCCAATGACTTTTCGTGATCCCTTTTAGCCCTCCTGACTCCTTGCTTAAGTTCCTTCCTACTTTCCTTATATTCCAATGCCATGGACTCATTGGCAGAAATGTGCCACTCAACATATGTTTGTAGGAGGGTTGTCGGAAGAACCAGGTAGAAGTTTTGAACATGTCTTTTTAGATTGAGGTATCTACAATCCAAAAGCAAATTCTGCCAGTTTGGGATACAGGAAACTAAATATTGGGAAGATCAGAGCACTTCAAGGGTGGTTATACTCTGCCATAAAGATCTTCAACCACAGGCATTGACAGAGTTAATAAAACATTGAACAAGTAGTTTATATTCATCGCAGGGACTGGACATAAAAGCAGTGATGTGGTTACCAGGGATAATGACAAAATCAACAAGTATTAAATTATTTTGTGCATTGTCAAGAATGAGTGATA
This sequence comes from Scyliorhinus torazame, assembly GCF_047496885.1. Classification (NCBI taxonomy): domain Eukaryota; kingdom Metazoa; phylum Chordata; class Chondrichthyes; order Carcharhiniformes; family Scyliorhinidae; genus Scyliorhinus; species Scyliorhinus torazame. The sequence continues at coordinate 292,634,952 of NC_092709.1, read as the reverse complement.
TAGAATTTTACTACACAAAAACAGCTCAATTGATTCAATAGGCCTATACTATTGTTTATACATGACACAAGTCTCCTCCTGCCTACAACACACCCTATCAGCATGTCCTTCTACACCTTATTCAGCCCCTTATTACATCTTGTACTCCATTAACCCTGCTTAAATGTGGCAGCTTCCACTTAAATACAGATTGTGCAGAAAGGATTGAGTTTGACGAGGAATTTTTTTTTTCATAAAAGTATTGATTTCACAGATTCACCTTTTAGAACAGAATTAAGTTATTCTGTTTTAAAAAAAGGTCCAGCAATACAGTCACATAAAGTCCCAAAGCTTTCCATGAGGTCCCTCGCGTGAACCAGATGATAATATATCTTCTGCTTTGATGTTTCTTTTTCTTGTCTTTTTGTTTGAAATGCAAATGTAAAAGTGCCTGTCCTTTATTGTAATTAGTCAGCGCAACCAACTTGCATCACGCCTGTTCTTCAGAGCTCAGTTCCACATGCAAGCCTCTCTCAGAAGCTATCAGAATCTAATATATTGTCTTTTCTTACAGTTGAACATCCTGACAAAATGGCTAATGACCAAGGTACAGTAGCCCCAGTCTGTCAACTTTTCAGATTGAATCAGAAATGTGCAATATGAATCATGTTGGGTGCTATTTTATAATACAGCAATCCTTCAGGGTCATATGCAGAAAGGGATTGCTATTCCCGAAGTAATTAATCTCATTAATGAAGTGCCACTGAGCCGAATCTTGTGCTTAATGAGTAAGAAGTAGACTTCTTCAGCAGAGAATTATTTTGTCTTTCCAGTCAGACAGATCAAGTGAATTGATTTCAGTTCAGTCCTCTTACATGAGATGCAGGCTTCTCTGAATAATCCTTTAATTACTCAGTGCATTTATTCGACAAAAGGAGGCAGCAAGATTTGGCTGTTGTGAATCCAATCTCTCTATCTATAATCAAATATTTTGTATGTGGTGCGCATTCACGGGCAGGGAAATTATCCAGCCCATGTGCAAAGTATCTGTCATGCTTGAAATTATGATTGGCTCAAACATCTTATTTGTAAACAAAGCAACAAATCACTGCCGCATGAATAATAACTGATGGCTTCAAAACTTATGATAGAGATAAGAAAGGCTCTACCAATAAGCAACGAGAAAGCCGACAAAGGCAAGTAATAATAGTCCGCAAAAAAGCATTTTTAGCTGCCATCTTGGTTTCCCGTACCCAAATGATAAGCTAACAGTAAAGTCCCACACATCTCTGTTTCCACCAGTCTTATCAGTGCAATTTAGCTGAAATGGCCAAAATAGGGCAAATGTTTGAGGAATTCTAAGTATGACTAACGCAAAAAAAAAAAAAATTTTTATTGGAATGCTCACAATTGAAGGATTCCATGCTATCATTAAAATATTTTATTTGTGGTGAAAAATCAATTTTCATAAACTGCACCAAACAGGGAAAATGTCAGAAGCTATTATTAAATATGCCAAAGCAATTCAGCAGAGTCAACATGGTTTTGTGAAAGGGAAGTTATGTTTATCCTATTTATTGGAGTTCTTTGAAGGAGTCACACATGCTTGGATAAAGGGGAACCAGTGGATGTCCTGTACTTAAATTTCCAGAAAGCATTTGATAAGGTGTCATATCAAATTTATTTTCAAAAAATAAAAACTCATGGTGTAACCGGCAACATATTGACATGGATAGAAGATTGGCAAGCTAACAGGAACAGAGTTTTGGCATTTTCTGGTTGGCAAGATGTAGTGAATGTTGTGCCACCTGGATATTGGCCAAGTCTTGCTGCATTTGGACATGGACTGCTTCAGTATCTTACGAGTTGCAAATGTGGAGATGCTGGCGTTGGACTGGGGTGAGCACAGTAATAAGTCTTACAACACCAGGTTAAAGTCCAACAGGTTTGTTTCAATGTCACTAGCTTTCGGAGCGCTGCTCCTTCCTCAGGTGAATGCAATTATCAATGAACATCACCACTTCTGATCTTATGTTGGAAGGAAGGCCATTGATGAAGCATCTGAAGATGGTTGGGCTGAGGACGCTGCCCTGAAGAACTCCTGCAGTGAAGGCCTGATGTCCTGAAACTGAGATGATTGACCTCCAACCATCACAACTATCTTCCTGTGTGTTATGGTGCGACTTGGACCAACAGAACCCTTTCATCCTGATTCCCATCAACTCCAATTTGCGAGGACTCGACGCCATATTCATAGAATTTACAGAATTTACAGTGCAGAAGGAGGCCATTTGGCCCATCGAGTCTGCACCGGCTCTTGGAAAGAGCATCCTACTCAAGGTCAACACCTCCACCCTATCCCCATAACCCAGTAACCCCACCCAACACTAAGGGCAATTTTGGACACTCAGGGCAATTTATCATGGCCAATCCACCTAACCTGCACATCTTTGGACTGTGGGAGGAAACCAGAGCACCCGGAGGAAACCCACGCACACACGGGGAGGATGTGCAGACTCCGCACAGACAGTGGTCCAAGCCGGAATCGAACCTGGGACCCTGGAGCTGTGAAGCAATTGTGCTCTCCACAATGCTACCGTGCTGCCCCATTAGGTCAATTGCTGCCTTAATGTCAAGTGCAGGACTCTCGCCTCATCCCTGGAGCTCAGCTCATTTGTCCTAAGGCTGCAATGAGGTCTGGACCTGGCAGAACTCAAACTGAACATCAGTGAGCAGGTTTTTGCGAAGCAAGAGCTGCTTGTTAGCATTGTTGATGCCCCCTTTCAACACTTTGCTGATTATCAAGTGTAAACTGATCTGGCGGTAATTGGGTGGGTCAGGTTGGCCTGTTTCTTGTGTACAGAACATACCTGGGCAATTGTCCACATTGTCGGGTAGATGCCAGTCTTGCAGCTGTACTGGAACAGCTTGACTGGGGGCGTAGCGAGGTCTAGAGCACAAGTCTTCAATATTATTGCCAGAGTATTGTCAGGGCCCATTGTCTTTGCAGAATCTAGTGCCTTCACCTGTTTCTTAACATCACGTGGAGTAATTCAAATTGGCTGAAAATGGACATTTGTGGTTTCGAGGACTTCTGGAAAATCCCGAGATAGACCACCCACTCGCCAACTCTGGATGACGATGGTTGCAAATGCTTCAGTCTTATCTTTTGCACTGATGTGTTGGACTCCCTCATCATTGAAGTTGGGATATCTTTGCAGCCTTCTCCTGAAATGAAATGAAATGAAATGAGTGAGTTATTCAAATTTCTTCCACGATTTATGACCAGATGCAACAGGACTGCAGAGCTTAGATCAGGCTCATTGGTTGTGGGATCGTGTAGCTCTGTCAGTCATGTTGCTTCTACTGGCTGGCAAGTAAGTAATCCTGTGTTATAGCTTCACCAAGTTGACCCTCATTTTTAGGTGTACCTGGTGCTGCTCGTGGCATGCCCTCCTGCGTTCCTCATTGATCAAGGGTTTATCGCCTGGCTTGATGCTAATGGTAGAGTGGGAGATATGCGGGGCCATGAGATTACAGATTGTGGTTGAATACAATTCTGCTGCTGCTGATGGTCCACAGCACCTCATGGATGCCCAGTCTTGAGTTGCTAGATCTGTTTCAAATCTATCCCATTTAGCACGGTGGCAGTTCCACAGAACACAATGGAGGATATCCTCAGTGCGAACATCGGACTTCCTCTCCACAAGGACTGTGTGGTGCTCACTCCTACCAATACTGTCATTTACAGATACACCTGCGACAGGTAGATTGGTAAGGATGAGGTCAAGTATGTTTTTCCCTCTTGTTGGTTCCCACACCACCTGCCACAGACCCAGTCTAGCAATTATGTCCTTTAGGACTTGGCCAGATCAGTCAGTAGTGATGCTTCCAATCCACTCTTGGTGGTGGACATTGAAGTCCCCTCTCCCCCCCCCCCCCCCCCCCCCCCCCCAGAATGTATTCTATGCCCTTGCCACCCTCAATGCTTCCTCCAAGTGGTGTTCACACTTGACGGAGTCCCAATTCATCAGCTGAAGGGGGGGGTAGAATGGTGCATGGTAATCAGCAGGAGGTTTCTCTGCCCATATTTGACCTGATGCCATGCGACTTCGTGGGACCTGGAGTCGATGTTGAGGACTCTCAGAACAATCCGTTCTGACTGTATACGATTATGTCGCCACCTCTGCTGGGTCTGTCCTGCTGGTGGAACAGGAAATACCCAGGGATAGTGATGGTGGTGTCTGGGGCATTGTCTGTAAGGTATGATTCTGTGAATATGGCTATATCAGGCTGTTGCTTGACTCGTTTGTGAGACAGCTCTCCCAATATTGGCAAAAGCCCCCAGATGTTAATAGGAGGACTCTGCGGGTTTGACAAGGTCGATGTTGTTCCCAGTGCCAAGGCCCGTCCGGTTTTATTCCTTTTTCACTTTTTAACGCTATGATAGAACTTAGTGGCTTGTCAGATGGCATTTAGGGAACAACATTTCTGGTTATTATCGTGCTCTGTAAATGGCAAACATAATCTGCCAGTCTGGATTACTAGTCCAGTGACAAGGCCTCAATGCCAATACCACACCTGTGAGGAGGGAGACATGGTGGGAAAGGCTAACAAATAAGAAATTAAGCTATGTTTTGTCTTTTGAAGGTATTGCTATGAATCAGAATAATTTGGTAAATGTATCACGGACAATATATTTTTGTGGGATACGTAATATAGCCTCAGCATTTTGTTTATGGCTGGTGGATGATGTTGCTATTTGCAGAGGGTGATATGATTCCCCCTTTGTCAGCAGCTTCCCTTGTCCAGTTGAGACTCAGCGGAATGTCAGAGATGACAGTTGAGTAATTGACTGAAAGGGTATTTGTCAGAGACAAACAGAGTAGGAGATATATAAGAAGAAAAGTAAAGAGAGGAAAGGAGAGACTAACAGACAGATAATAGAATCATGGAGAGTGCAGCACAGCCGGCCATTAGGTCCAATGCATCTGTGCAAATCCTTTCAACTGGAGTTATGTGTGTGAATCCCACTTCTCTGTTCTTTTCTAACCAGCTCCCTTTATGTTTTACTTGGAAGAGAGAGATTGTGAGAAAAGGTGTTGGTGACAAATGAAATGTTGCAGAAACAATAGGAAGAAGGGCGCATGAGGTGCAGAGAGAGAATCAGGCAAAAGTAGTGAAGGTGGAGACGATGACAAATAGAATTGGTGTGGGGAGAGCCCATTTTCAATTTCTTGGCTGTGAGCTATGTCATGAGAAATTAAAAGTTTATAAAAAACAGCTTGTGTCCCTGAGCAAGGGAACCGAAGCTTGATGGTAAGGTTGTAATGACTGGATTAGTGCATTCTCTGGGAACATGTATCAAATCCCACCCTGGCAGCTGGTGGAATATGAATTCAATGTATTAATAACTCTGGAATAAAAAGCCAGTCTCAGTAACAATGACCAAGAAACAAATTGATTGTCAAAGTAAGGGTGGCACACTGGCACAATGGTTAGCCTCACAGTGCCAGATACCCGGGTTCAATTCCAACCTCAGGGGCTGTCTGTGTGGAGTTTGCACATTCTCCCCATGTCTGCGTGGGTTTCCTCTGGGTGCTTCGGTTTCCTCCCAAAGTCTAAAGATGTGCAGGTTAGGTGGATTGGTAAATTGCCCCTTAGTGTTCAGAAGTCTGGTGGGGTTACAGGAACAGATGGTGAGAATAGGCGTAAGTGGGATTGTCTTTCAGAGAGTCGGTGTAGACTCGATGGGCCAAATGGCCTCCTTCTGAATTGTAGGGATTCTATGATTTAAGTCACTAATGTGCTACAGGGAAGGAAATCTGATTTCTGATGCAGTCTGGCTGAATGTAACTTCAGACCCACAATGTGGTTGACTTCTAATTGCCCTCTGGAGTGGCCTAGCAAACCATTCCGTTGTACCATACTGCTGCAAAAAAGTTGAATAAGAATAAAACAGGACAGGCCACCCAATGTCAACCTATAGGCACTGTAAATGACAACATCTTACCCTGTTGATCCTGCAAAGTGCTCCTCATAACATCTGGAGGCTTGTGCCAAAATTGGGAGAGCTGTCCTCCAGATGAGTCAAGCAACAGCCTGACTGCATCGTACTTATTGAATGTTAACTTACAGCTAATGTTCCACCACCATTACCATTCATGGGCAGACCCACTAGATCACTCCAGACTCATGAAGTCCCAGGTTATCAGTTCAAACATGGGCAAGGAATCCTCCTACTGATCACCATCTATTGCCCTCCCTCAGTTATTGTACTAGTGTTCCTCCAATGATGAACACCACTTGGAAGAAACATTGAGGGTAGTAAGGCCATAAAATGATGGGAGGCTTATCCATCAGCAAGAGTGGGTTGCTCGCCAAGCTGGTTGAGTCCTGAAGGGTGTATTCGTCAGACTGGTCCTATAGCAGGTAGTGAGATAGCCAACCAGAGGGAAAATCCTATGTGATCTTGTCCTTACCAATCTACCTGTACAGATAAGCTGTTCATGCTAGAAGTATCCATTACACAGTCCTTATGGAGATGACGCTGAGGATACCATCCATTGAGCTGTGTAGCACAGTGGACTAAACAGCTGGCTTGTAATGCAAAACAAGGCCAGCAGCATGGGTTCAATTCCCTTCCTGGCCTCCCCAAACTGGCGCCGGAATGTGGCGACTAGGGACTTTTCATAGTAACTTCATTGAAGCCTACTTGTGACGATAAGCAATTATTATATTATTATTAACCACTCAGTTTTAGGAATAGATTCTGTACAGATCTAGCAGCTCAAAACTGGGCATCAATGAGGCACTGTGGGCACCAGCAGCAGAATTGTATTCAATCATATTCTGTACCCTTGTGGCCGGCATATTCCCCCACTCTGCCATTACCACCAAGCCAGGGGATCAACCCTAGTTCATTGAAGAGTGCAGGAGGGCATGCCAGGAGCAGCACCAAGCATAACCTAAAATGAGCTGTTGTAGAAAATGCAATGATTGACAACCACTAGTTGGCCAACGAACAGCGAAAGGTTTATTAACAAAATGAACTATACACAGAACATAATCAACAATGTCTTCATTCTCAGCACCAGGATCACAACTGGCTGAAAAGTCTGTGCTCTGCACTAACATCCCCGAGTTCGTACCCCATTGGCTGATGAGGTCACATGGCCCTTCCAATGCACACACCCTTAAAGAGATGATCTACTACATCCCCCCACCAAGTCCCTGATTACATAGTACATCAATAACTTATACAACTCTCAAACTATTAACAATAATGAACAATTTTTACAGTTTCATCAGAAACTCAATCTGTAAGGGGACATTCTCTTGGAACAATGTAGCTCAAATGGTTGAATTTACATCGTAGAGGTAGCTGTGGTTGGATCTGCTTCACTGGAACTCTCTCTTGGCAGTAGGACATCACGTTCCACTGTTTCCTCAGTTCCACTGGGAGCAACACTTTGGCCTGCCACTGACTGATCAACCATTTCACTTCTTGGACAAACAACAACACTGCTTTCTGGCACAACCTTGGCCACCACAACTCCTGGGACCCAATGTTCTTTACAAAAATTGGATCTTCTATCCCAAATGCTCTTTCCACATTTGCTGAATCACGGTTCCTTTTCTGACAACTCTGCCTTGTCTCCACCCTCTCCACCAAATTTGGAATTACCAGGCTCAACCTGGTTCTCACATGATGACCCATCAGCAACTTAGCTCAGGCTGTGCCTGTATTGTTATATGGGGTGATTCTGTAGGCTCACATAAATCATGCTATCGCAGGTGATTTCTTCTTCATGCCAGCCTTGAACATCTGAGGTTGGAGAGTACTGCAGCTAGACTGGCTAAATATACCAGAGAGGCCATAAAAACGTTGGGGTAACCATGACTCCAGTGAGCTACAGACAGCAGTCTGCACAGCTACCATTGTTAATGGTGTCGGGCCACAAGTTGGTTGTGGGAGGGGATTTTAATACAGTCATCGATCCCGGCCTTGACCGGTCGTGTTCGAAAACGGGGAGGGTACCAGCAATGGTACTGATAGGGTTCATGGAGCAGATGGGGGGGGGGGGGGGGGGGGGTCGGCCCATGGAGGTTTAGGCAGCCGACGGGGAAGGAGTTTTCTTTTTATTCGCATGTACATAAGGTTTATTCCTGGATTGACTTCTTCATTTTGAGCAGGGATTTGCTGGCGGGGGTGATGGACACGGGGTATTCGGCCATCACTATTTCGGATCATGCCTCACACTGGGTGGAACTGCAGGTTGGTGAGGAGTGCTTCCAGTGCCCGCAATAGAGGTTGCACGTGGGCTTGTTGGCAGACGAGGCGGTGTGCGAGAGGCTGAGGAAGTGCATGCAGAATTACATGCAGGTTAATGACACGGGGGAAGTCTCAGCAGCGGTGGTCTGGGGGGGGCGCTGAAGGCATTGGTGAGAGGGGAGCTGATTTCGATCCGTGCTTATTGGGACAGGACGGATAGGACAGAGACGGACCGACTGGTTAACGAGATTCTACAGATAGATAGGAGGTATGCGGTGACCCCGGGGGTGGAGCTTTTAAGGGAACGGCGGAGGCTGCAGGCCGAGTTCGGGGTGCTGTCCACAGGGAGGGGAGTGGAGCAGCTTATGAAGGCGAGGGGTGCGTTCTACGAACACGGGCAGAAGGCCAGCAGAATGCTGGCGCAGCAGCTTAGGAAGAGGGAGGCGGCCAGGGAAATAGAGAGGATGGTTGATGGGGATGGGAACTTGGTAACGGAGTCGGCAGGGCTAAACAGGGCGTTCAGGGACTTTTACAGTAGGCTCTACCGCTTGGAACCCCCCACGGGGCCTGAGGGGATGAGACGCTTTCTGGACGGACTGACCTTCCCAGGCGTCGGCAGGGAGCTGGTGGATGGGCTGGGGGCCCCGATTAGGGCCGAAGAAATAGCTGAGGGCTTGAAGGCAATGCAGTCAGGTAAAGCCCCGGGGCCGGACGGGTATCTGGTGGAATTCTACAAGAAATTCTCGGGGATATTAGGGCCGTTGCTGGTCAAGGTTTTCAATGAGGCGAGGGATAGAGGGGTGCTGCCCCCGACAATGTCACAGGCCAGTATTTCATTGATATTGAAGCGGGACAAGAACCCGGAGCTATGCGGGTCATATCGGCCAATCTCAGTGCTTAATGTGGACGCCAAGTTGCTGTCCAAAGTTTTGGCCTCCAGGATTGAAGATTGTGGCCCGGATGTGATTCTGGAGGATCAAAACTGGGTTTGTCAAGGGCAGGCAGTTGGTGGCCAATATATGTTTATGATGCCCCCGTAGAGTAGCGAAGTTGAGGTAGTTGTGGCAATGGATGCAGAGAAGGCATTCTACTGAGTGGAGTGGGACTATTTATGGGAGGTGCTGGGATGGTTTGGGTTCGGTAGGGGCTTTATCGACTGGGTTAGGCTGTTGTTCCAGGCCCCGGAGGCTAGTGTAAGGACGAATAGGATGACCTAGGACTATTTTAGACTGCACCGGGGGACAAGACAGGGATATCCCCTCTCCCCACTGCTGTTTGCGTTAGCTATAGAGCCGCTGGCAATTGCTCTGAGAGCTTCAAGAGGCTGGAAGGGGCTGGTTCTGGGGCGGGGCGGAGGGGGCGGGGGGAGGGAGGTTGGGGGGCGGGGGGGTGGAACCTAGAGTCTCGCTGTACGCGGACGACCTGCACTTAAACGTATCAGATCCAGGGGCAGGGATGGGTGAAATTTTGGTGATTTGGGGGGGAATTTGGCCGGTTTTCGGGATATAAATTGAATATGACAAAGAGTGAGATGTTTGTAGTCCAGCCGAGGGGTCAGGAGGGTCGGCTGGGGGAGCTGCCGTTTAGGTTAGTGGGGAACAGTTTTAGATACTTCGGGATACAAGTGGCGCGCGACTGGGGCCGGTTACACAAGTTGAACTTGTCCCGGTTGGTTGAGCAGATGAGGGGCACGTTTCGGAGATGGGATGCGCTGTCGCTGGCTGAGAGGGTGCAGACGGTTAAAATGGCGGTCCTACCGAGATTTCTATTTGTATTTCAATGTCTCCCAATTTTCAACCCGCGGTCCTTTTTTAAGAGGGTTAACAAAATCATCCTGGGATTTGTGTGGGCATGTAAGTCCCCACGAGTGAAGAAGGTGATGCTCGAGAGGAATCGAAGGGAGGGGGGCTTGCCCTGCCAAATTTCAGTAATTACTACTGGGTGGCTAACATAGCCATGATAAGGAAGTGGGTGGTGGGGGCAGGATCGGTTTGGGAGTGGATGGAGGCAGCTTCATGTAGGGGCACCAACTTGGGGGCGTTGATGGCAGCATCTCTGCCATTCCCGCCGGCGAGGTACTCCACCAGCCCCGTGGTGGCGGCGGCCTTGAGGAACTGGGGTCAGTGGAGGAGGTACGTTGGAGCAGTGGGAGCATCGGTGTGGTCCCCAATATGTGACAACCACCGGTTTCCCCCGGGGTGCTTGGATGGGGGGGTTTCGAGTTTGGCGAAGGGCAGGAATTGAGAGGATGGGGGACCTATTCTTAGAGGGGAGCTTCCTTAGCTTGAGGGTGCTGGAGAAGTTTGGGTTGGCAAGGGGGAACAAATTTAGATATTTACAGGTGCGAGACTTTCTGCGCAGGCAGGTATCATCCTTCCCACTCCTGCCACTAAGGGGGACCCAGGATAGGGTAGTGTCTAGGTGATGGGTGGGAGAGGGGAGCATCTCGGACATCTACAAGGAACTTATGAGGGTGGAGGAGACGCAGACCGAGGAGTTGAAGTGTAAGTGGGAGGAGGAGCTTGGTGGTGAGATGGAGGATGGCTTATGGGCAGACGCGTTGAGCAGAGTCAACGCGACCGCAACATGCGCAAGGCTCATCTTGATCCAATTCAAGGTGGTACACCGCGCCCACATGAAAGTGGCCCGGATGAGTAGATTCTTTGGGGTGGAGGACAGGTGTGTAAAATGTACGGGAGGACCAGCGAACCACGTCCATATGTTCTGGACGTGTCCAAAACTTAGATGATATTGGCAGGGGTTTGCTGACGCCATGTCCAGAGTATTGAAAACAAGGGTGGCAATGAGTCCAGAGGTGGCGATTTCTGGGATGTCGGAAGATCCGGGAGTCCAGGAGGAGAAAGAGGCAGATGTTCTGGCCTTTGCTTCCCTGGTAGTCTGGCGACGGATACTGCTAGCTTGGAGGGACTCAAAGCCCCCGAAGTCGGAGACCTGGTTAACTGACATGGCGAGCTTTCTCAGACTAGAGAAGATTAAGTTCGCCCTGAGAGGGTCACTGTTACGGTTCGCCCGGAGGTGGCAATCATTCATCGACTTCTTCGCGGAGAATTAATCGTCAGCAGGGGGCGGGGGGGAGAGGGGGGTTTAGGGTAGCGTAGAATAGGGGGTGAAATAGGCAGGTCTTGGAGGGATGGGAGTCGGTGATTGCACTATGTTTGTTGTTCTCTGTTCATTATTTTTATCCTGTTGCTGTTTGTAATGCCAAAAATACCTCATTAAAATTGTTCATTAAAAAAAAAATGGTGTCGGGCAAAAGACTGAGTTTATCAAGCGTGACTGGGCCCAATCGATCAAGCTGAACTGCCTGAAATTTTTTTAAGTCAAGGATGGGAACCTGCAGGAAGTCAGTTGGTACTCTGCAGGCCTGCTTGTCTTCACACCTGTACCTCAGATGTCCTTATGTTCCACATGTGAAGCACTCTGCTTCTCTAACTCTACATGTTTCTGGGAAATGTCTGCCCCGCACTGATAGAACTCTATTATTCCTAGGCTGTTCAAATCTTCTATATCTTGTGGCTTTTGCAGCTTCTGTGTCATTCTCTCCAGTTAAATCAGCACCTTCTCTCCTCATGCCACTGCTGCGATACCTTATCGCTCTGTGCAGTCTGCAGTTCGTGGGTGCACCTCTCGGAGCTCTCTATCGCTGGCATCATTTTCAGCACCTTCTTAATGGTTAACTCTGATTCAGCTAACAATTTTCTTCGTATAGCTGCATGGTTTACACCACGTACCAATTGGTCACTTAGCAGGTAATTCAATGCTGACCCAAAATCGCAATGCTCCGCGATTTGTCTTAGCCTTGCTACAAATGCCGAGATGGTCAACCCTGGGCTCTCCCAGTGGAGTTAAATTTGTATCTTTGTAATACTATTGAGGACTTTGGGTGGGAATGACCCTTCGCTAGTTCAATGAGCTCTGCAAATGTCTTCGTGTCGGGAGCATCCAGGGACATTAAACTCTGGATTAAGTTATATGTCTGGACCCCACAGGCAGGCAGCAAAACAACGTTCTTCCTATTCTCCCCCGTGTGGTATTATTAGGTTTGCAGTACCCGAGAGGCGGTAGATCATTGGGTAAACCTAGGTGTTTACCATTGGCTGTTTGGTATGTAGCTCCGCCCTGACAGGCGGGGTATAAGAACCGGTGCCGTCCCAGCAGCCCTCATTCTGTACCGAAGCTGCTGGGGAACAAATCTAATCTATTAAAGCCTTCAGTTATGTTACAACCTCGTCTTTGAGTTTAATTGATCATGCATCAATTTTATAGAGTAGGTCTTAAGCTGAAAGAATGGATCTCCGAATCAAGCCGGAGTGTCTACAACTCAGCCCCCACGCGGAGAACTCGGCGGCGATATTTAAGCACTGGCTGGCGTGTTTTAAAGGCTACCTCGAGACGGCCGGAGGCACCCCCTCAGGAGAACAGAAACTGCATCTCCTGCACTCAAGAGTAAGCCCTGGAACCTTCACCCTCATCGAGGAGGCGGAGGACTTCGATGCTGCGATCGAACTGTTAAAAGAACATTATATCCTCCCTGTAAATCAGGTCTACGCATGTCACCTGTTTGCAACTAGACGGCAAAGCCCCGGGGAATCGCTGGAGGACTTCTACCGGGCGCTACTGGTGCTGGGCAGAAACTGTGGCTGCCCGCAAGTTTCGGGCAGCGAGCACACTGAACTTCTAATCCGGGATGCCTTCGTAGCAGGTATGAGCTCCTCAGAGATCCGCCAAAGACTCTTAGAAAAGGACACCCTGGGGCTGAGAGAGGCACGGGCCCTGGCAGGGTCCATGGACATTGCCTCCAGAAACGCGCAGTCCTATGCGCCCGACCGCGCTGCGGCCCCCTGGGCTGCGTGACATCCCGCAGCGGCAGCCCCACTGACCTTCCCCATGTTCCCGCAGGCCTGCGCTGTAAGACGGTACGCTAACTCCGTCGGGCCCCGCTGTTTCTTCTGCGGGAAGGCGAAGCACCCCCGCCAGCGCTGCCCAGCCCGCACCTCCACCTGCAAAGGGTGCGTCAAGAAGGGCCATTTTGTGGGGGTCTGCCAAGCATGAGCCGTGGCCGCGGTCTCCATCGACTCCGGACCGCCGCGGCAATCGTCCCCTCGGGCCCCAGGCGACAAGCACTCACCGCCCCCCCCCCCTTTTCTAGGGCCACGTCCGACCCACGGGCGCGGCCATCTTGCCCCTCGGACACCACGCTGGACGGTTGGGCGCCGCCATTTTGTCCATCCCTGCCGCCATTTTGTCCATCCCCGACCACCATGTGCGATCCATGGGAGACGCCATCTTGGATGGAGCCCCAGGCCCCAGCACGGCCGACTACACGCTGCCCGATCACAACCCGCAACTGCTCCATCTGGCCTCGGTGATGCTGGACCAAAATCGACCTCGGACACTCGCAACTGCAACGACGACGGTGTTCATCAATGGCCATGAGACGTTTTGCCTGATCGACTCTGGGAGCACGGAGAGCTTTATACACCCCGACACGGTAAGGCGCTGTTCACCTGTTACCCACCCTGTAAACCAAAGAATCTCCCTGGCCTCCGGGTCACACTCGGTGGAGATAAAGGGGTTCTGGCTAGCAGACCTCACTGTCCAAGGCAGGAGATTCAACAATTTCCACCTTTATGTCCTGCCATACCTCTGCGCGGCTACACTCCTGGGGTTGGACTTCCAATGTAACTTGCAAAGCCTGACCTTCAAATTTGGTGGCCCTATACCTCCCCTTACTGTCTGCAGACTCGCGACCCTTAAGGTCGACCCGCCTTCCCTGTTTGCGAACCTCACCCCAGATTGCAAACCCGTCGCCACCAGGTGCAGACGGTACAGTGCCCAGGACCGGACCTTCATCAGGTCAGAGATCCAAAGGCTACTGAGGGAAGGGGTCATTGAAGCTCGTAACAGTCCCTTGAGAGCTCAAGTAGTGGTGGTGAAGACCGGGGAGAAACATAGGATGGTCATTGACTACAGTCAGACCATCAACAGGTTTACGCAGCTGGATGCATACCCTCTCCCCCGCATATCCGTCCTGGTGAACAGGATCGCGCAATACAAGGTCTTCTCCACGGTGGATCTCAAGTCCGCTTACCATCAGCTACCCCTCCGCACTAGTGACCGCAAGTACACAGCCTTCGAAGCAGATGGGCGGCTCTACCAATTTTTAGGGTTCCCTTTGGTGTCACTAATGGGGTCTCGGTCTTCCAACGCGAGATGGACCGAATGGTTGACCGATACGGCTTACGCGCAACGTTCCCGTATCTGGATAACGTCACCATCTGCGGCCATGACCAGCTGGACCACGACACCAACCTCCGGAAATTTCTCCAGACCGCGAAAATCCTTAACTTAACGTATAATAAGGATAAATGCGTATTTAGCACCGACCGTCTAGCCATCCTCGGCTACGTAGTGCGAAATGGAGTTGTAGGCACCGACCCTGAACGCATGCGCCCCCTTATGGAATTCCCCCTCCCTCACTGCCCCAAGTCCCTGAAGCGCTGCCTCGGGTTTTTCAGTTATTACGCACAGTGGGTCCCCAACTACGCAGACAAAGCCCGACCCCAAATCCAGTCCACAACCTTCCCCCTGTCGACGGAGGTCAGGCCTTCTGCCGCATCAAAGCAGACATTGCAAAGGCCACGATGCGCGCCATCGACAAGTCCCTCCCCTTCCAGGTCGAGAGCGATGCGTCCGACGTAGCTCTGGCCGCCACCCTTCACCAGGCGGGCAGACCCGTGGCCTTCTTCTCCCGTACCCTCCATGCCTCAGAAATTCGCCATTCCTCGGTCGAAAAAGAGGTGCAAGCCATAGTAGAAGCTGTGCGACATTGGCGGCACTACCTGGCCAGCAGGAGATTCACTCTCCTCACTGACCAACGGTCGGTGGCGTTCATGTTCGAAAATGCACAGCGGGGCAAGATAAAGAACAACAAGATCTTACGGTGGAGGATAGAACTCTCCACCTACAACTTCGAGATGTTGTACCGTCCTGGGAAGCTAAACGAGCCTCCCGATGCCCTGTCCCGCGGCACGTGTGCCACCGCACAAGTGGACCTCCTCCGAGCCCTCCACGAGGACCTCTGCCACCCGGGGATCACTCGTTTTTTTCACTTCATTAAGACCCGCAACCTGCCCTACTCCATCAAGGAGGTCAGGACAGTCACCAGGGACTGCCAAATCTGCGCGGAGTGCAAACCGCACTTCTACCGGCCAGAGAGGGTGCACCTGATAAAGGCTTCCCGTCCCTTTGAATGCCTCAGCATGGACTTCAAAGGCCCCCTCCCCTCCACTGACCGCAACACGTATTTCTTGAACGTGATTGACGAGTACTCCCGGTTCCCGTTCGCCATCCCCTGCCCCGACATGACCGCAAACACCATCATCAAGGCCCTCCAGGGTATCTTTACACTGTTCGGGTTCCCCGCGTACATACACAGTGATAGGGGGTCCTCCTTTATGAGCGACGAACTGCGTCAATTCCTGCTCAGCAAGGGCATCGCCTCAAGCAGGATAACCAGTTACAACCCCCGGGGAAACGGGCAGGTAGAGAGGGAGAACGGAACGGTCTGGAAGACCGTTCTACTGGCCCTACGGTCCAGGAATCTTCCTGTCTCCCGCTGGCAAGAATTCCTCCCGGAGGTCCTCCACGCCATCCGGTCGCTGCTCTGTACAACCACCAATCAGACACCTCATGAACGTCTCCTTGTTCTCCCCAGGAAGTCCTCCTCCAGGACCTCGCTCCCAACCTGGCTAGCGACACCCGGACCCATCCTGCTTCGGAAGCACGTGCGGGCGCAAAAGTTGGACCCGTTGGTCGAGAGGGTCCACGCTAATCTCCAGTACGCCTACGTGGCATTCCCTGACGGCCTGCAAGATACAGTCTCCCTCCGGGACCTGGCGCCCGCCGGAACCCCACGCGCACCCGAACCATTACCACCCCCCCCCCACAGCACCTCACAGGGGGGTCAGTCCTCCCGCCGCTCCTGCCTAGGCCCTCCCACCCACTGACGACACCTGCAGGCGCCCCCCTCTCGTGTCAACCGTTTGCCCCACGAGTGCCGTCTAGAGGTGATGAAGCTGCCATGGAGGCCGAGGCTACGCTCCCGGAGTCGCAGACGCCCGGACCCCCACCAGAATCACCACCGAGGCTCAGACGATCCAGGAGGACAACCAGGCCACTCGACCGACTGATTGTTTCACTGTAACTCTAACTGTAAATGAACACTGACAGTATTTATCTTCCACGATTGTAAATATTCTCGACAACCCTGTAAGGAGGTATCACGGTACCTCCATATCTGATCATACCATGTTGAATGCAATTGTAACCACTGGCCACAACCCCCGCCTGACTTTTTTTTAACAGGGGGTGAATGTGGTATTATCAGGTATTGCAGTACCCGAGAGGCTGTAGAGCATTGGGTAAACCTAGGTGTTTACCACTGGCTGTTCGGTATGTAGCTCCGCCCTGACAGGTGGGGTATAAGAACCGGTGCCGTCCCAGCAGCCCTCATTCTGTACCGAAGCTGCTGGGGACAGATGTAGTCTATTAAAGCCTTCAGTTATGTTACAACCTCGTCTTTGAGTTTAATTGATCGTGCATCACCCCTCTAGTTCATTAGCCTGGAAAAAATATTGCAAATGCTCCACATACTATACCCAGCTTCTGTAACACCATCAAATGCTTTTAATTTTCCAAAGAGAGGCATGACTACTTTGTTCCTTTTTCAGGCTGAACTCAATTAGACTTGCAACTGAACTTGCCTTCAAAACTCTTTTCTCTGGTGCAATTTTAGTTACTTTTGCTTTTCCTCTTCAGCAATGTAATAAATGCAATGACCACCTGTTAGCTAATGAACATCAAAGGGTTTATTAACAAATGACCTATATACAGAGCACAATCAACACTGTCTTCATTCTCCGCACTGTGATCACAACTGGCTGCAAAGTCCGTACCCTGGACCGAGATCCCCACGTGTGTTCCCATTGGCCGACTGGGTCACATGGTCCTTCTATTGCTCGCCTCCTTAAAGGGGCGAGCCATCACAGGTAGCAGCCTGGTGAAGCTACAACATAGGACTACTTGCATGCCAAACAGCAGATATAAGTTCAGGCAGGGCAAGTCAAGTCAGTTCCAAGCAGTCATAGTATAAAATAGCCACTCCCTAATTTGGTAGTAGTTGACATTAAATTGGGAGCTAACTCAGAGAGAAAGATGACTGGAACGTGATTATGATCTGAATAGGGCATAAATAACCTGTGTCTCGAATGGTAGTAAGTATAGTCGTACATCTCACCTCCAGCATCACTACATTTACAATTTTTTTTAAGATAATTGCTCTACATTCTAAACCAATTTTGCAGAGCAATAAACCTGAGGTGAAAGAAGATCGAAAAGAAACCTTGATAAATTTGTTTCAAGAACTAATGTGATCCAAAAATCAGAAAAATGACTGATTTACAAAGATAAATATGGGCAGGATTCTCCAACCCCGCGGCGGGTCAGAGAATCGCCGGGGGGGGGCCGCGCGAATCGTGCCACGTCGCCCCGACGCCGGGATGCGATTCTCCGCAGAGCGGAGAATCAGTGCCATTAGGGCCGGCATGGTCGGCTCGGCATCGGTCGAGGGCCGCTCTACGCGACCCTTCCGCGATTCTCCAGCCCGAAGGGCTTTACTAGTCAAGTCCCTTTACCCTCGTGGAGTTTGGAATTTTCACACCTGAGGAAACAAATGGGTTTTTCACAGAGCGAGTGATTTAGACCTGGAAAGCACAGCCTGAGAGTGTGGTGGAGAGAGGTTCAATCAAAGCACTGATGTCTGAAAAGGAAGAATGTGCAGAGCTATGAGGAGAAGGTGGGAGAATGGCACTGAGCTAATTGCTCATTGTATGAGCCAGTGCAGACATGATGGACTGGCTGGCCTCCTTCTGTGCTGTAACTTGATTCCTGTGATTCTGTGAACGTAAAACAATTTCCCATTGGCAAAATTTGACCATTAATTGATGTGATTATACCAAAATTATGAAGGAATATTGAAATATAAAGCATTATATCAGGACTATTTTTCATCAATAATATATATGTATCAGTCAGATCCCCCCCCCCAGTAACAAGTTGAATTTTTATTCCAAATTACTTCATCATTCCTTTGTACTTTGTCACCCAATTTCCTGTTTATGTTTTGCATCGTTGCTTTGTGAGACATAAACTGCTGTATGTGTCTTTCTGAAATTCCTTGTAAGGGATCATTGCTTACTAATTCCAATTTGGGACATTGGTAAATCAAGAATAAATGATTGGCCACACATCTGTTAGCACCACTCTTTCAAATTGAGATGAGAGAATGAGTTGTGAATAAAGGCTGAATTAAATATTCTTTTTTTTTGTATTCATTAACGGATATGAGCATTGCTGACAAGGCCAACATTTATTAGCCATTACTAGTTGCCCTTGAGAAGGTGGTAGTGAGCCACATTCTTGAACCGCTGCAGTCCATGCAGTGCTGTTAGGGAGGGAGTTCCAGTATTTTGACCCAGCAACATTGAAGGAATGGCGATATATTTCCAAGTCACTTAAAGGGGGACTTACAGGTGGTGTTGTTCTCGTGCGTCTGCTGTCTTCGCCCTTCTAGATGGGAACGGTTTGGAAGATGTTGTCAGAGGAGGTTTTGGCAAGTTGCTGTAGTGCACCTTGCAGATGGTACACACTGCTGCCACTGTTTGTCGGTGGTGGAGGGAGCGAATGTTTAAATTGTATGATGTGCCGGTCAGGCAGATTGCTTTCTCCTGTGTAGTGTTGAGCTTCCTGAGTGCTGTTGGAGCTGCACTCATCCAAGCAAGTGGAGAGTATTCCATCATAATGCTCACTTGTGCCTTGTATAATGTGGGCAGATTTTGGGGAAACAGGAAATGAGTCACTCACTGCAGAATTCCCACCCTCGGGCCTGTGCTTGTAGCCAATGTACATATATGAGTGCTCCTGTTCAGTTTCATGGGTGATTGAATTATTTAATACGTTGAATCCATTTTGCAGCCCATCTCCTTTTTTGCTCAAGTTGATGTTGAAGGTTTCTTAGATAACATTGTTCCACTGTGCTGAAATCCAGCTCAGTTCCTTAGCTCTGACATGTGTTCTTTGCTCAGCAGGTAGGAGTGTACATGGAGATGGGGCATTCTGGCCAGCAGATACCAATTTAATTGACAGGAGCAGCTTAAATGGTAAGTTCATAAAATAAGATGAAATAAACAGTTGTTTTTTTCTCCCATTAAAGATACCTTGATGGGATATGGTTCTATGGCTGGTGGTAACCCTTTGCTACCACATTCTCCAGATCGGCAGTGATTGTTAGTAAGCTATTCTGTCATTAAAAAATTCACATGCAGAAACCAATTTTTTTTACTCAATCTCCACACGAGACAGATTTTCTGGTCAAAATAGTGATCAAGGTTTGGTATCCAGTCCAGTCTAATTTCCCCCATTTTCTAGTCCAGAGGGTCAATTCTAGCCAAATTGCAATCCCTGCTATCTGGTGTTTCAAACATTGACCAGAGATGCGCTGGTGCATTTAGCTTCTAAACCGTATGGGCTGCCCAAAGCAGCATATATTCAGGTGATGTATATATTTGGAATGTAAACTTTTTATTTCAGGTTAAATAATCATTATTTAGTAAGCACATGTTCTTGGATATTAAACACTGGCTCTAACATGATACCCCAATCTTTTTCACTGATTTTCATGCTGAGAATTATTAATACATTATATATCTCATGGTATCCCTGTGGTAATGAAAGAAACCCTCATGTTTTACAATGCAGGTTTATGGTTCTCTTGTGGGTCTTCAAATCAAATGCAATCAATGATGATAACAGAATTACCATAATTTCAGTTAAAACTGATTTTGGAAAGAAATTCCTGAAGGAATAGCTTACAGTATTTAAACAGCTTTCCAGAGGAATTGTTCACCGGTCTGAAATAAGTCACCGTGGCTGACCTTTACAAATTATTCTTTGTGATTTCCAGCTATCACAACCGCCGACAAATTCAAATATCAATTTTTCTTTCAACAAAATAAGGTTTTTTGAAAATTATTTCCTATTCTTTGATCTCTGTGGTTATCCCTGTACCATATAATAACCAGAGTCCAATGGGAAGGCAAACAACCTGCTTTCATGCCTGTTCCTCTGCTGCTGTATACACAGTCACTGGAATTACACATAGTCTCCCTGTGATGGGCATGTACATCACTCTGTGGCTGATGTTAAGGGCACACTGCTCGAAAAATCATGAACAGGAACCTGCACCCTGCCATTCTTTGGCACATTGTTTCACACACTGGAATGTGTGTTTGTCCAAGTTTAAACAAGTTAAAAGAATAGGCTGGAGAGTATTCATTGAGACAAATTAGAACGTATTAAATACTAAAGGAAATTAGATCACGGGCAGAATTTTACAGCCCCATCCTAGTGGGGTGTATGCTGGGCCAGGAAATACAGCGAGCCATTCGAAAAAGTCCATTGACTTCGGTGGCACAGTGGTTAGCACTGCTGCCTCACAGTGCAAGGGATCCGGGTTCAATTCCGGCCTTGGATGACTGTCTGTGTGGAGTTTGCACGTGGTTTCCTTCCACCGTTCAATGATGTGCAGGTTAGGTGGAATTACGTGGATATGGCGGGGTCCAAGGTAGGGTACTTTTTCAGAGGGCCGGTGCAGGCACAATGGGCCGAATGGCTTCCTTCTACACTGTAATGATTCTAGTATTCAACGGGACTGTAAAATCCCACCCCGCATTTAGAAAATGACTCCATTGTGTCTGCAATTTTTAAATTTCCTATGAAATGTGTGAAGGTTGATTTGTTTTATTTTGGGTTTGCTGTTTCACAGATTTAATACAGATTTAATTCAACCACAAAGCAACTAGAAAGGGAAGAATTTTGCCAGGCAAGGGGAGGTGGGTTTCCGAGTGTGTGAGGACTTAAATCCAGCGAGTACATATTAAAGTTAACCTTACTGCACAGATCAATATGCAAATTTAGGTCCTGCCAATTGTGGGTGGAATGCAGATCGCGGCATCTTGCGACATCCCGTTAGATCTCGCGAGGCGTCGCAAACTGGGTAAATCTTGCAAAAGGCCTCTCGCAAGATTTTTTTCCCCGCATCACTTCCTGTGTCGGGCACGGTGCGACCTTTAGATCACACCCTTCTCCTTAAATTATATAATATGCTAAATGGGATTGATAAGGTAGATTTAGTTTGGATGCTTTCCCTTGTTGGACATTCTAGAACGAGGCGCCATAGTTTTAGGCTAAGGGTGGCAGATTTAAAACAGAAATGAGGGGGAATTACTTCACTAAAATGGTTGTGAATCTGTGGAATTTTTTACCCCAGAGAGCCCAGAACAGTAAAAAACATTTAAGGTGGTGATAAGTAAATTTGTAATTAGTAGCGAGATGAAGGGTTATGGGGAGTGGGCAGGAAGGGAGAGATGATGCCGAGATGAGCCATGATCGTATTGAATGGTGGAGCAGGCTCGATGGGCTGAATTGCCTACTCCCACTCCTAGTTCTTATGTGCTTGTGTATATATCAATCTGTGATTCTATTGTTCTACAGACATTAGAGGCTGAATTTTGCCTTGTGCAATTTTGCAAAATGGATGATAGCAAATTAACAGGCTTTTTTCCATTTTGCTCGATTTTTCTTTTCCATGTTACTTCTGGTCTGTCCATCATTTTGTACTTTTATACATTTTATCATATAACCTCATAACCTTCATTCTTATGGAGAAGAATTTGCATTTTTATCAAGTCTTTCTTCATATTTGTACTTCCTCAGCATTTAACTGAATCTATATTCTATCCTCTCTAAAGCTTAAATATTCTTTCTATAGCATAAAACCCAATATTGCACACTGAACTCCAAATTCAGCCCATTGTATCTGTGTTAGCTCTTTTGAAATGCCATCCGGTCTCTCTTTTCCAATATCTGTCTGGCTGGTGGGAAGGGAGCTCACATAGGCATCTACTTTGTGAGCCAGAAGTCTCTGAACCTGTGCTGTTGTAACATCACTATATTCGACTTATCATTGCATATGAGCTATTTTGGAGGCAGGCTACAATGGCGTCTGCTCTAACTTTTGGCACCTCCCGTGGGGGACAGCAAGTTCCTGCTGGAACATGAGAAATGCAGGTTTTCAGTGCTTTCTCACAATTGTGTTCATCTGTGTTTGTCTAAGAAATCGGTGAGTACATTTTCAGTATTCTGAGTGACAGTACCAGCATTCTGCCTCTTTTTCCTCGGGGCAGTTTGACAGGTATTCTTTCCTGTTGCCCTGTGGGATAATACTGGCAGCCCCCACTTTCAAACGAGCAAATAGTTGTAGTTATTTGGGGATAGTGGTATTGATGCCTGGGAAACTGGCTTATCAAGTCTCCAACTTGCTTTCGAGACCAAGGTGATGATCTGCACCTTGATCCCTTAGCACATGTACAATGATGGATCAGTGTTGTCAGTGGGAAAGGTTCTTGAGCATCTTCCAGGAAAAAGGTGAATGGCCATCTATTGCTGTCAAAGGTTGCAAAACCAAGATCAGGGGCGGGATTCTCCCCTACCCGGTGGGGCGGGGGGGTTCTGGCGTAATGGAGTGGCGGGAACCACTCCGGCGTCGGGCCGCCCCAAAGGGTCGGAAGTCTCGGCGCCTTTAAGGGCCAAGCCCTCACCTTCAGGGGCTAGGCCTGCGCCAGAGTGGTTTGCGCTCCACCGGCTGGCGGGAAAGGCCTTTGGCGCTCAGACAGCTGGGGCCGAAAGGTCTTCGCCGGGCGACGCATGCGCGGGAGCGTCAGCAGCTGCTGACGTCATCCCTGTGCATGCGCAGGGGAGGGGGTCTCTTCCGCCTCTGCCATAGTGAAGACCATGGCGAAGGCGGAAGAAAAAGAGTGCCCCCACGGCACAGGCCCGCCCACGGATCGGTGGGCCCCGATCGCGGGCCAGGCCACCGTGGGGGCACCCCCCAGGGCCTGATCGTCCCGTGCCGCCCCAGGACCCGCGCCGCCTTGTCCCGCTGTTCAAAAGGTGGTTTAGTCCACGCTGGCGGGACAGGCATTCAAGCAGCAGGACTCCCCGCCGATTCTCCGGCCCGCGATGGGCCCACCGACTGGCGCGGCGCGATTCCCGCCCCCGCCGACCGGAGCGGTGCGATTCCCGCCCCCGCCGAATCTCTGGTGGCAGGGACACGGCGGGGGCGGGATTCACGCCAGCCCCCGGCGATTCTCCGACCCGGCGTGGGGTCAGAGAATCCCACCCCAGGTGTGTGTTCTTTAAGCCAGGGGGCAAATAAAAAGGTGCCTGTATGTTTGGCATCATAGACAAGATTGAACGCCAGTTCCCAGTTTCTAGTTGATTGTCCATTTGGTCTACATTTTGGTAGCCCCACATGCCATGGTAGCTGTTAAAATCGCTAATGTAGATGACTGCATGGTTGAATGTTAGTAGGGCAATGATTGGTCATGTTTCTGTTCGTAGTTTGTAAACATTAATACAGTGACCTTGTCCACTTGCCCACACTGAATTTAATATATATTGATAGGATGTCTACATGCAGGATTTCTTCCATTTGGTATTTTTGTCAGCATGGAAATAGGTGGGCACACCATTTCACATGATATTGGCACACTATCATGTAAAATCCTTGAATTTGCATATGGGTTGGGTTCAAGTATGTTTGTTTCTTGGATGGAAAGGATGTCAATCATATGTGGTCTAAGTTCCCTTGACAAGATCACATACTTGGCTTCAGATAAACTTCACAATTGAGTTGATAAATGCAGAGTGCTAGACTGATTACCTTGATTGGTTTGTCCAGGAAGGCACCTTTTCTTGAAATGTTTGTTGCTTTTGTGCTTTTCAGACCAGGAGACCATTTTGGGTGTTTGGTCTTGATTACATTAATTGATGCATTATGAATAAACTTGCGTGCCCACAAATAAACCCTTTGTAACTTATCACCAATTCCCATTTTTTTTACAATGTGTCATTATTATCACACGCCACTGTATTCGAACAATTGATATTCCTTCAATGTCACCGGGTCAAAATCCTGGAACTCCAACTGTATGGGTGTACCGACACCGCCTGGACTGCGGCAGCTCAAGAAGGCAGCTCATCACATCTTCTCATGGGCAATAAATGCTGGTCTCATCCCTGATATTCAAGCCCCACAAATTAATATATTTTTAAAATCAGTAAGTTTGAAAAGAAAATATACACGCTACCTGATGTGGCTGATTAGATTCTTTTCTGCGGTAAGCAAACCTAGGTTGCCTCAAATCTGTGAGTGTGAAACTCGAGAGATGTCACCATGTCAGGAAGATTTGTCTCTTTCTTTTATTGAATTTAATGTTCCTGTCATCCATGGTTTTGTTAACATTCATTTTAAATTTAACTAGTGCTTAGAGGATCAGAGTACACCATCCTTTCACCTCCGGTGACGGGGTTTTAATCCAGTAAACTGATGGAATAAAGCTCCTCTCCCTTTGACAGCTGCAACAGTCTCACGTGAAATGAGACTGAGTAGTCGGTAAAAAGTCCAGGACAGAAAACCGCCCATAATTCAGGACTAATTTGGCAGCCTCAGTCAAGGATGGATGGTGTGAAAAATCACAACGACACACCGGTGTGGGAGGGGTCTCTACTGTGGTTGGCTTTCTGCCCATTGTTCCTTTGTTTTTAACTCATTCTCTGCCTCTTGTGCTGACAGTTCATTCTCCAGCCAGCCACTGATGGGAAGTCCACCATTCCCCATTGCTGAGCAACAAGTCTTCTCTCCCCTCCCCATGTATAAGATTTAAATTGGCCACTAACTAACTATCTTCTTGTTGGAATTTGTTATATTTTATGTTTTGAGGAGGTGTGTGTGAAATCTGCTGCTGCCACTTTTCTTGCATCGAAAATAATTGCTTTCAGCTATTTACTTTTGCTTCATGACACAATCGCATATTTAGGCTCTAAAGAGACCTAACGCATTCTGTTCGGGCCAATTTTAGGCTGTCTTTGTCCCTCCGTCCTTATGCTCTCATGGACAAGAACAAGCAGCTGGTGGCAAATTCTTCCTCTTAGCTAGTTCAGGCAATCTTTAGAGATTGCATTCACACAGCATCTTTCATGTTCACCCTTCCAAATCAGAGAAATATGTCTCCAGTCAGTCTAATCAGTTCTTATTTCAATAGCACTGAGCAGGTTGTGACTCTTAAAATAGAGTAAAAAGCTAGTTATAAATTGTGCATATTTCAATTTTATTTATGAAAAAATATTTCTTTAATTTAATTTAAAAAACATTTTTAAACTTGATTTATTGTCACATGTACCGAAATACAGTGAAAGGTATTTTCCTATGGCCAAGGGAACGTACACAGTACTACATAGTAGACAAAAAAACAATAATCGACAGAGGACATTGACAAATGGTACATCGACAAACAGTGATTGGTTACAGTGCGGAACAAGGGTCCAAACAAAGCAAATACATGTGCAAGAGCAGCATAGGGCGTCGTGAATAGTGTTCTTACAGGGAACAGATCAGTCCAAGGGAGAGTCATTGAGGCGTCTAGTAGATGTGGAGAAGAAGCTGTTCCGATGTCTGGATGTGCAGGTCTTCAGACTTCTGTATCTTCTGCCTGATGGAAGGGTCTGGATTACGATCTTGGCTGAGCAGTTGCCATACCAAGCTGTGATGCAGCCGGATAGCATGCTCTCTACGGCATATCTGTAGAAGTTTGTGAGAGTCGATGCAGACATGCCGAATTTCTTTAGCTTCTGTAGGAAGTAGAGACGTTGTTGGGCCTTCTACTTATGTTTCGGTGTGACAATTATTTGTGCTTAGGAATTAAGAATTCTGGAATTCATGTTTTAAATTGCAATCAATCGCCAATAAAAAAGAACATGCTCAATACGTTGCATAGGATTAGCTTATGTTTAAAAGACAAATGTGGCAGAAACAAATTAATAAATAGGATTAGAACACATAACAAATAAATTGATAGAATTTACACATAATCAAACGATAAATGAGTAATAAGATGGGTACATAGAATAATAGATAGATGGCAAGAGAGATAGGTGACATTTTAGATAGAGAGCCAAGTCAAAAAGTAGCTAATAATACCACCAAGATGCAAGCCTGTAATTCAAACTCCTGAATTTCATAATGTCATAAGTTGTGAGGTTTCCAATTTTTCTTACATTTGCACTGCAGGTAGTCTGGTTACATAGTAAAGGTGTCATTATATTCTTAGAATAGGTTTACCATACGGCAGTCCAGTTGTTGAGAGGCCGCCCAGGAATTTCTAAACTTTAAACCAGACCTCAAAAATCATATTTAAACTCATAGGCAAATGTTTCAATGACATTGATGTCTTGTGATATAAAGCTATTAATTAAGGATTTTTGTTCAAATCAGCAACAACATAATCATCAATATGACAATTTTAAAGAATTCAGCTCTTGGCCGAAAGATTGATGTGCCAGAAATGCATCATGGGAATTTTGACTGTCGAGACCACCAATTTCTTGTCAAATTTATAGTTCGAAAATCATTCCTGGTGTGCTGACTTACACAACCAAATTCCTGATTTGTGATCATACAGTACAAAGGTTTGTGTCACAGCCGCTATTTCTTAAAATCTCATGCAAAAATTCACGCCATGATCCCACCTCCTGCTGTGAAGTCAAGTGTACCTGTGGGGTCAACATTGTAGCATGCTGCCAGCATTGAGTCCATAATACGTTGAGGGGAAATCAGTTGAAGGTTCAAATTCCTTCTCATAATGCCATTCTTGTTCACGTGTTGTCATCAAAGTTGTTAAATCTGCAACATATCACAACTGAAGTGGAATTAAGAACATTGCCAGTCATGGCAGCTGTAGAAAGAAAGGGATGCATTTATTTCACAAGTTTCATAATCTCAGGATCTTCCAAACTGCTACACCGATAAACAGGGACAACTTGTTGAAGTGTAATCATTGTTATAATGTAGGGAAACTGGCAGCTAATTTGATCATTGCATTGGTTTTAATTTTCCAAAACTCCCTAGATTCTGGATAGGTCCCATCAGATTGGAAATTAGGGAATGTAACTCCTTTAATCAAGAAAGGACAGAAAGAAGGAAACTGCAGGCCAGTCAGCTGAACATCTGTCATAGGTAACAGCTGGAAGCTATAGAGAGTTATAACTGAGCATTTAGAAAATCTCAATGCATTCGGGCATATTTTTGTGAAAGGCAAATTGTGTGTGACTAATTTAACAGAGTTCTTTGAGGAAGTAACAAGTAACATGGATGAAGGGGTACCTGTGGATGTGGTGGTGCACTTAGTTTTGCAGAAGGCATTTGATAAGTTGCCATCTCAAAGGTTACTACAGAAAGTAAATGCTCATCGTGTCGGGGGTAACATGTTCGTATGGATAGAGAGTTGATTAGCAAACAAGAGTAGGCATCAATGGATCATTCTAGGGTTGCAAGATGTAAAGGGTGGAGTGCCAAGGGAGCATTGCTGGGGCCTCAACGTTTTTTAAAATCCTTTCAATGTGATGTGAGCATCTCTGGCTCAGCCAGCATTTATTGTACATCCCTGATTGCCCTTGGGAAGATGGTGATGAGCTGCCTTCTTGAACTGCTGCTGTCCATGTGCTGTTGGTACATCCACAGTGCTGTCAAGGAGGGAGTTCCAGGATTTTGACCAGTGAAACTGAAGGAATGGTAATATAGTTCCAAGTCAGGATGGTGTGTGACTTGAAGGGGAACTTGCAGGTGGTGGTGTTCCCACACATCTGCTGCCCTTCTCCTTCACAATCGTAGAGTTTGTTTATAAAGTGCTGTTGAAGGAACCCTGGTGAATTGCCACAGTGCATCTTGTAAATTGTACACATTGTGTGTTGGAGGGGGAATGTTGAAGGTGATAGAAGGGGTGCATTCTGTTGGGCTGCTATGTCCTGGATGGTGTTGGGTTTCTTAAGTTTCTCACACCACATGTACTGCAGCGGTTCAGGAGGGTATCACTGCCACCTTCTCAAGGGCAAGTAGAGATAGGCAATACATTCTGGCCAAGCCAGTGATGCCCAAATCCTGTGAAATAATTTTTAAAAGAGTATAACTGAGTTAGGTGTCCAACTTCGTTCAATGCACCTCCACAATTTGTTTCATCCGCCCATCAAACACACATCCTGATTGACCCTCCGACACCAAATTGGCCACACCCCCAACTTTCAAATGTGAGTGTTTTCCAATTGCAATTTTTTCACAGCATTACAACCAGATTTTACGGCGCAACAGAAATTGAAGTCATTTTTACTGCCTACTTTAAAAAATATATATTTTTAATTTTTTTAAAAATCCCCCAATGATGGGGCAATTTAGCGTGGCCAATCCACCTACCCTGCACATCTTTGGGTTGAGGGGTTGAGACCCACGCAGGCTTGACGGGAATGTGCAAACTCCACATGGACAGTGACCCGTGGCCGGGATTGAAATAGGGTCCTCGGCGTAATGAGTCAGCAGTGCTAACCACGGCGCCACCGTGTCATCCTTTACTGCCTGTTTAACATTAATTTTTTGAGCATTTAAAAAAAAATATCCCAACTGAGACCTGCTCTGTATTTTCTATTTATTGAATGGATTTTTACGCCATCATTATAAATCACAGTAAGAACTGAAAAGCTTCTCCGACTGCAGGTTCTGAAATATGCTGTTCCCTGACGTGCACGAATGATGGTTAAATGAGTCGAAGCTTCAAATTAAAACTCACAGAAGTCGTTTCCTTGCATCCAGATTAATGCCCCTTTATGACCGTTTTAAGTTTGTGTGAGTACGGGAGGGCATTTGGGTGTTTTTTGACTTCAGCAAAACGGCTTCATGAACAATATTTGGGACATTTCTGGATCTAACTTTGGGGTTGCACCCACAAAGAAACTCAAGGCCATTGTTATAACCCCAGTGAAGGTGACGGGATAGGAACCATCAGGTTTCCCGTGCCCTCTGGGAAACGTGAACCCAGTAAAGTGGCGGGGCTTCCTCTTAACAGGTGTAGCCTCTCTAGTATAAATACCCCAACCTGGGTGCAGGTCAGGGAAGGGGACCTTCTGGGGAGTGGTGATGATTTAACCTCTTTGTGCTCAAACCTGCTGCTTATGCGTGGCTGCTTACCTTGGACCTAAGAGCCATGATGTTGACATAATAACAAGAAGACATTTGACATTGTGTAAATTTCTATGAAGCTTGCAATGACTGTATTGATGCTGTGCCTTGGTCCAGGTGTCTTAAATGTAGTGCATATTACATTACTGCTGAATGTAAAATGAGTGAGAGGGTGAGAACACATATTGTACTCTGAAGGAATTTAAATACGTAATCCGACTAAGATATTGACCTGATTAGCAGTAACCTGTGAAGGACAAACTTTCCTTTTGAGGTTTGAGGATTCATTTGCATCTCTTTAGTTCAGGCAGAGCTTCAATGAACAAATCTTGTCCCAGAGCTCGCCTAGGATTAGTAAAATGAGCTGCTTCCAAAGGATAAGCCACCTGATGGGATCATAAACTCTAATTTCACCTAATATTATGGGGGAACAGGACATCAGATTTCATGATATTAATTACACTGAGTGCTAGCAAATGTACCTTAGACACACAATCGACAGCATTTTACCTAACGGAACTATATGCACCAGTAAGCTTGCAACAGTTTATGAATAAGGAGGTATCACAAAGCATAGAGATGTAACATACTGGTGTGCATTAAGTTTGGATGGAAACTGTAATAACAAGCCTCACAACATGTGATTAAAACATTGGATTGATTACTTCCTGTGGCTGTGGTGTGTGAAAAGATATAGAGATCTGCAAGATTTTTTTCTACATTTACTGCATCGAGTGTAACCCATACCTGCATATGCCTTTAATGACAAGCTTCCTTACTCCATCCTCCGGGGAAAACAATCTGTCGAGATTAATGTGCAGTTTTATTATGATAGCAGCAAGAACTTATATTCCGCTGTACCTCTGGTGCAATAAATCATTCCAAGGTGCTTCTCAGTGGAAAAATAGGCAGCAATAATTAATAGAGGAATTAAAAACGGTGATTAAAGACATGGTTGATAAGATTTGGAAAGCACAGAAAACAGCAAGGGAGAGTGAGGCAAGGGAAGGAATTCAAAGCATGCGATTGGAGCTGAAGGCTTTGCCACAAATGGTGAACTGGAAGGAAGTGAGTGAGGATGGAAGGGTAAAGGAGGGCTGAAAGAGAGGGGACGAGATGTGGCTGTGGAGATATTGGTTTTGAAAGAATCAATATGTTGGTGGAATGGAGAGGGTGGAGGTGATGATTGAGTTGGCAGAGTTCAGCATGATAAAAGCAAAATACCGCGAATGCTGCAGATCTGAAATGAAAACAAAATGCTGGAAAAGCTCATCAGGGCTGGCAGCCTCTGTGCAGAGAGAAACACAGTTCATGGATGGAATTTTTCACTCCAGGCCTAAGTCCCATGGCAGTGGCAGAAATCGGGAGTGTTTTCCGCCACGGAGGACAGAAGGGGTTTGCGCCAAATTGCGTGATGCCGGCTTAACTAATTATGCAGGAATGTGGAGTTGTGGTTGCAACCAGATCAGCCATGTTCTCATTGAATGGAGGAGCACGCTTCAAAGGCCAAGTGGCCTATGCCTGCTCCTAATTCATATGTTCATATGTAGCTCGAGGATGGAAGGAGGAGGATGAGCTGTCCATCCAGGCCTGCATGAAGAGGGGAAGAGGGGGGGTTGTCTCCAAGCTGGTCAGTGCCCAGGGCCTCCATCTGAAGACTGCTCTGCAATGCCAGAAGCAGATGAATGACCTCATATACACCACAAGGATCAGTGAACCCTCAACTGCTCACACTAACCTCACTGAATGGTAGAGAGAACTTTGGCCTCAGTGACAAGGGCACCATCTATGCGGCCCATGCATTAAAGAGCTAGGCTACATGCTAAGGGACTTTTATCTGTCCCTCTAGTTTGGAACTTATTGCCTCCATTTTCATGTCCTGTCTGTCCTGGCACCTTCTGCGCAATGCTGCTTCCAACTTTTTGTGAGGGCCACGAAGAATCCAGCACGAGTTTTAAGGATACAAAGTAATAACATTTATTTACAATAACATATATATATATAACAGCAGCAGCAACTTCCCTTGCTGCACACTCCTTCCTCCTGGTTCCTAAACTGGCCAGCTTTATTTATACTAGGAGTTTACTAATGGCTTCTCCGCCCCCCTCATTGGGGAAGCTCATACTCCCACAGGATTGTGGGATTGTCATTAGTCCCCAGCCAATGGTAAGTAGGCAGGTTATAAAATCCCTCCCCCTCCAAAGTCCAAGGAATCCACCGAAGACCCTGGCGAAGGAGGGCGTCGTACTCGTTTTGCCGCAGGCCGGACACCATTTGCACGCGACGTTGGATCAGGCGGCGTGTAACGAGACGGAGACCGGCACTTCCGTCATTAATGGCGCAACGGTTGTACATCCACGGCCCATGGACCCGAGGATTCTCCCTCTGATGCATCCTGTGTCTCCATCTCGGAGTCAGAGTCTGCTGCCTCCGTCATGTCAGTGTCTCTATCTCCATTCGGTTCTGTAACGACCTGCGCAGGCTTCGAGTGAGGCACCAGTGGAAGATTGTGAGGACTTCCTTCTCTTGACTCTGGTCTCTGCGGCTGTAGAAATGAGCTCCGGGGGCGGGGAATCTTTTGAGGGGATAGTCTTCTGGACCGAACGTGGTCTACATGTTTGCGCTGGAGACGACCCTGGGCTTGCACCTGGTAAGATATAGGGCCCGTTCGGCGAAAGATTACATCAGGAACCCACTGGGCACCACCAGCAAAATTCCGAACAAACACTGGGTCACTGGGCACAAACCGCCGAATCGGCCGATGCCAAGAAATTCCCTGTCCCTGCCATTCTTGTGCGCGGCGTACTTTTGCGCCAATGTCCGGGAAAACCATACTAAGGCGGGTGCGAAGTCTCCGGCCCATTAGGAGTTCTGCGGGAGCTACCCCAGTCACCGCATGGGGGGTGGTCCTATACGTAAACAAAAAGCGAGCCAGTCTCGTGTCCATTGATCAGGAAGACTGCTTCTTTAGGCCTCTTTTGAATGTCTGCGCTGCGCGCTCTGCCAACCCATTTGAAGCCGGGTGGTAAGGGGCAGTGCGGATATGGCGTATGCCGTTCATCTTCGTTAACCTCGCAAACTCCTCACTCGTGAATGGAGTGCCGTTATCCGTGACCAGCACCTCGGGGAGGCCATGCGTACTAAACGACAAACGCATCTTTTCAGTTGTTGCGCAGGACGTTGTCCCCTGCATCTTATGCACCTCTAGCCATTTAGACTGGGCGTCAATTAATAGAAGGAACATGGATCCTTGAAAAGGGCCTGCAAAATCTGCATGCAAGCGTGCCCAAGGCCGCCCTGGCCATTCCCAGTGATGTAGGGGCGTGGCCGGCGGAAGCTTCTGATGCTCCTGGCAAATGGAGCAGTTTTGGGCCACCTTCTCAATGTCGGTGTCGAGGCCTGGCCACCAGACATAACTCTGGGCCAACATTTTCATCTTGGTCACGCCTGGATGCCCATTGTGCAAGTCTGTTAGTATCAGCTCCTGGCCTTTTTCCGGGACAATTACACGCGTCCCCCACAAGAGGATGCCGTCTTCCACGCTGAATTCTGTCAGCTTGGAGGAAAATGCCCGCAACTCGCCTGGGAGCTGTCTATGCTGCCCACCATACAGGACTATGTGCCGAACCTTTGACAAGACTGGCTCCGTCTGGGTCCACTCACGGATCTGTGATGCTGTGACAGGCAAGGTGTCCATAAAATTTAGGGTTGCAACCACCTCACCGGTCGTGGGGGTTGACATGGGGCCGGTCGATAAAGGCAATCGGCTCAGTACGTCGGCATTTGCTATCTGCGTTCCTGTGCTCCAGAGAATACTCGTATGCAGCAAGCAACAAAGCCCAGCGCTGGATCCGTGCGGAAGCAATGGGCGGTATTGGCTTATCCTCTCTGAAAAGTCCCAGCAGAGGCTTATGATCAGTCACGATAGTGAAATGGCAGCCATACACGTACTGGTGGAAGCGTTTCACCGCAAAAACCACTGCCAGGCCCTACTTCTCGATCTGCGCGTACTTTTTCTCCGCTGCAGTCAATGTGCGGGAGGCGAAAGCTATCAGTCGCTCGGCCCCGTTCTCCATCTTGTGGGACAGGACGG
Organism: Scyliorhinus torazame; assembly: GCF_047496885.1. Classification (NCBI taxonomy): domain Eukaryota; kingdom Metazoa; phylum Chordata; class Chondrichthyes; order Carcharhiniformes; family Scyliorhinidae; genus Scyliorhinus; species Scyliorhinus torazame. The sequence goes on along the minus strand of NC_092709.1, from coordinate 292,601,403 downwards.
TCCCAATACCATACGGGGATGCATCACATGTGACGAGCAAAGGCTTTCCAGGATCATAGTGGGTTAGTAACCCAGACAACGACAATTGTTGCTTTACCCGCCGGAATGCGGTTTCTTGCGGCTGACCCCAAACCCAGGTGTGATTTTTCTTTAGCAGAAGGTGCAACGGGGCCAGCGTAGTTGCCAGATTGGGGAGGAACTTCCCGTAATAGTTTAGGAGACCGAGAAAAGAACAAAGATGCGAAGTGTCAGTCGGGGCGGGGGCCTGCTGAATTGCACGCACCTTCTCTGCGCCGGGGTGCAAATTTTCGCGGTCCACCCGATAACCTAGGTAGACTGCTTCCTTTGCCTGAAATACGCACTTTGTGCGACGTAAACGGACTCCAGCCTCCGAAAGGCGTCTAAGGACAGCCTCCAGATTTTCCAAATGTTCCTGCTCCGACGTCCCTGTAATCAAAACGTCATCTAAGTATACAGCAACACGTGGTAAACCTCTCAAAATGCCCTCCATAACATGTTGAAAAATTGCGCAGGCAGAGGATACTCCAAAGGGCAACTGTGTATATTCATACAGGCCGCGGTGTGTATTAATCGTTACATATGGTTGGGAGGCAGGGTCCAGCTCCAATTGCAGGTAGGCGTGACTCATATCTAATTTTGTGAACGAGAGTCCACCTGCAAGCTTCGCGTAGAGATCCTCTATGCGAGGCATTGGATATCGGTCGAGTCGGGAAGCCGTATTCACTGTAAGTTTATAGTCGCCACACAAGCGAACTGTGGCATCTGGCTTCATTACAGGTACAATTGGTGCTGCCCAGTCAGCAAAATGGACGGGCCTGATAATACCCAAACTCTCCAAATGAGTGAGCTCCCCTTCTACCTTCTCGAGCAAGGCGTAAGGCACCGGGCGCGCCCGGAAATAGCGCGGCGTGGCTCCTGGTTCGACTTGGATACGGGCCCCTTTTATTTTCCCCAAACCAAGCTGGAATACATCTGGGTATCATCCTAGCACCTCAGTCAGCCCTTCAGAAACTGTTTGGAGGATGTGCTGCCATTGCAATCGCAAATGGCACAACCAGTCCCGACCCAACAGGCTGGGACCATGGCCACGCACCACGATAAGTGGGAAACGCCCCTCCTGGCGTCCATAAACAACAGGGGTCATTGTAGTTCCTGCAATGTCCAGTGGTTCCCCCGTGTAGGTGGCCAACCTGGCCTGTGAGTCGGTTAACGTAAGGGTCTGTATACCCTGCTTGATGCGGTCGAATGTCCTCTGGGCGATCACGGAGACCGCTGCGCCGGTGTCCAACTCCATCTCAAGCGGGTGGCCATTGACCCATACTGTCACCTTAATGGGGGCCACACAGGGAGCTGCCACACAATGCAGCTGCAGGCAGTCGTCCTCCGTCTCCACGTCCTCGGGAGTAGTCGCCGCAGGTTCATCCACATGGAAGGTACGGCCCCTGGGCTGGTCCCAGTTTCGGTTGGAACGACGGCGCCTCTGGCGCCCCCAGGACTGCCGTCCGCGACGGGGTCGACGCCTACAAGTCTGACACGGACATGGCTCCTCATCCATTCGTTCTGGAGAAGGCTCCCTTCAGGGAGGAATGTCCGACGGCCACTGGCGTCGGTCCGGACGTTGCCTCGCCCAAGGTACCGCAGGAGTGCGGGGGGACGTTTTCGGACGGAAGGGGTTGCGCCCCAAGGCATGCACGTCCATTCCCTGTAGCTCCTGCACTCCTCGTCCTGTGCTCTCTCGGGACAATACTATTTGAATGGCCTGTTGAAAAGTCAATGTTGGATCAGCTAACAACTTTCTCTGGGTGGCCGCAATGTTAATACCGCAAACCAAACAGTCGCACAACATTTCTGACAAGGTCTCACCATAGTCACAGTACTCCGCAATCCTGCGTAGCCTGGATAGAAAATCGGCAAGGGATTCTCCAGGGGTCCTCTCAGCGGTATTAAACCGGTAACGCTGGACTATCGTGGACGGGGTTGGGTTAAAATGTTGCCCCACTATATTCACAAGTTCATCAAACGTTTTGGTGTCCGGCGCAGCTGGGTACGTAAGGCTCCTAATCACCCCAAATGTATGCGGGCCGCAGGCGGTGAGCAATATGACCACCTGGCTCTCGTTTTCGGTGATATTGTTTGCCCAGAAATAGTAACGCATCCGTTGTGTGTACTGGTTCCAGCTTTCCAGCGCAGCATCAAAAACATCCAAACGTCCGTACAGAGGCATGGTATAATAGAAAACAACTTCCAACCTGTATCCAACAAAAATCCAGGGAGGTGGCTTTAGCAGTGTAGACAGCTATTCACTTTAACCTTCGTCGCCAGTTTTGTGAGGGCCACGAAGAATTCAGCACGAGTTTTAAGGATACAAAGTAATAACATTTATTTACAATAATATATATGTAACAGCAGCAGCAACTTCCCTTGCTGCACACTCCTTCCTGCTGGTTCCTAAACTGGCCAGCTTTATTTATACTAGGAGTTTACTAATGGTTTCTCCAGCCCCCTCATTGGGGAAGCTCATACTCCCACAGGATTGTGGGATTGTCATTAGTCCCCAGCCAATGGTAAGTAGGCAGGTTATTACACAACTGAACCACAACTGCTGTCCTGTCCCCATTGCTTCCACTCGCTGGAACCCCATTGCTAGGAAACAGCAGTTTTTTTCCTCTACTTCATTTTTTAGCTTCTCTAAACTACTTCAAGGGTCTTAAAATATAATTTCAATTACAGCTATACAAAGAGCTCCAGAACATCTGTCTCCTCTCGAAAATGAAACTGGACACATGTTTAATCTTTTAACCAATAAATAAAGAATATAAATTAAACGTAAAACTTATTCCTAATACTCACAAATAACTTATTTCTTCTGGGATCCGTATCATGGTTCACATCTGTACACCCCCCCCATACCCATTCACATCTGCACACCCCAACCCAAACTCCACCCGGGCCCTTCCCACCCTCCTTACCATACCAGCTCACTCATTCCACAACCCGGTAGTATCTTTCTTTCCCCTACCACCTCAACATTCCCCACCCCCATCTAGGGCTCCACACCAACACCAACTCTGCATTCCTCTCTTCCCTCGTCTATCCCCCCCCCCCGAGCACAGACTATGGCCACCCACAAGTACCAGATGTAACCTTTGACTGCATCGAGAAGATCCATGCGGTTGATTCTCCACCCATCCAACACTGCACATGGTGTTCCATAGTCCATGGTCGCTGGAGGCCTCCATCTTTTGGCTTCTGGTAGCTGCCCGGGGCCTTCTTCCATTGAGTGCTGACATGTCCACATATGGAAGTGTTCTGGACCAGACGGATATCCCGATGGCAGTACAAGTAATTGGATGGGGTGGGTGGCACAATCCTGATCAGGCCCTCATCTGCATCCCACTAATTGGATGCAAATCAGCTGCACACTGGCCTCTGGCAGGTATGGTGATTCACTACGCTGTCAATTTATGCCAGCGGGAAACTGATTTTTCAGGTCCGACCGCAGTGTTCCCCGCCTTTACACCCCCCACAGGGTCCAATTTGACTCTTGAAGAAGAGTCATAAGGACATGAAATGTGAATTCTGTTTCTCTCTCCACAGCTGCCATCAGACTTGATACGTTTTTCCACATTATCTGTTTTTATATTGGTGTTCTACATCAGTTGGATTTTCTGTGGGGTCGAGGTCAGTGGAAAATGTGACTGAGATTTTGTCAGGTAGATATGGCCTCATCTAAGTGCCAGAAAACCAGGGAGAAATCCACTGTAGCCAATTGTGAGAGCCCCAGCCGTATTTTACATTCACCAGGCAACTAAGGAAACCCAGAGTCCAAGAGTTGCTGGTCAATCAGAGGGCCAGCAGCTCCTCCGTCCCAGCAGCTCCACTGGGACCAGTGGCTATTTCTGGATCTGCACCCGGTCAAGACAAGCAGCATGGACGTTGCCTTTGGACCAAAGTAAGTGGGGCTGCGGTCACTGACACTAGACAGTTAGCGAGTTGTGGGCAGTGGTTCATGAGGGCAGGCAGGGTGTTGCAGTGGGGGTGGCCATTACTGCCAGAAGGGCCCTCCGTGGACCCGCAGTGTGTCTGACAGGACTACACCCTCCCCAACACGGTGTTCAGGGAGGGCACCAGAGTTCACCAGGTGGTGTCACCACATGGATAGCCCACCTGTGGTTGGTAAAATGCCAGTGCCAGCCAGAAGAGACCCTTAGTAGACTGCTAAGGCCCCCAATTGGCTCCTGGCAGGAGGGACATTCTTCACCTTCTCCACTACTGGTAAAATGTCAAAACACAAAGATGGTGATGGATTGGAGAGGTATAGCTGCTTCTCATTAGCATACAGCTAAACACTGGATTGCATTGAGCAGCCACATGAACCTTCCTTGAAAGCCACTCGCTCTAATACCAAGCGAGCTTCTGCTTCTTTGAAAATATTTTTGGGCCAGGAGAAACACAAAAGCTCCAGAAGAATCTTCTGCTGACTTCCACCCCCTCTGTGCAAACCCGTTCCCATACCCCCTTCAACTGATCGCTTGGCCCTTTCCTCTTCCCCATGACACATAGATAAAACTTCTATTCAGATCCATTCTGGGGGCACTAAAGTTCCTGAGTCCCTGACTGATGAGTTATGTTTGAGCTCTATTTTGGTGCTTGAGAGTAAGCAACTGAGGCTCAGCCCTCGTTATTTTTCAGGCCTCACAACAGGATGCTCCTCCAATAATAATTATTTTATATTAAGTGTGAGGTTGGTAGTGGGAAGTCTTCATCTGTTCATGATGACAAGGCCCCTTTACCGCACAAAATGGAAACAAAGTGGGTTAGGTTGGCAGCCCATTCCACTGTGTTTTGTAAATCTGTCCTGTTGAAGTGATAGTGATTGTTTTGTTATGTTTCCTTTGTAACATAAGCGGCTTCCTTGTGTTGCATTTGTCAAGGAAGGTCGAGACGTGTAAATAACTTCAACTCATTTATTTACACTATGTACACTTTTACAACTTGAGTTCGACACTACTCTAATCCTATTGTAGCTACCTAAACTGACTAACCAGCTGCTGTCTTCCACGTGGTGGGTGTAATATTGAATCAACCCTGTGCCTCTCCTCACTGACTGTCTCCACCGGCCAAAGGGGCTGATCATGTGTGTGGGGTCCTTTATGTATAGGTTGGTGTAATGCCTCCCTGTGGTCGTGTCACCTCCTTGTGTATCGTGAATGTCCATTGGTCGCCTCCCATCTAACTTATCTATTGGTTGAGTGTGTGTGTGTGATTTTTCTGGTGCTCCCTCTAGTGTCTGTCTAGCTTACATGTATTTACAGTGATGCACATCACCACAGTGATATCCATAAAGGAACAGGACCTGGCTGCGAGGTGAAGTCTGCCAACTCTGCATAGCACTTGACAGATTCAGGCAGCTGCAGGGATCTCAGACTTAGCCTAAATGGCTTTTTAAATTTACATGACATTGACACACCTAGGTACAGGGAATGGGCAGAGCCATGTGCCATTTGTGCCATAAATTGATCGCACCGAAGTGATATGTTTGACCGGATTACTTTCATGATTGCCTTATCGTGAAGGAAATTTCCCTTTAAATCACAACTACTGGAGGTTAAAGATCAATAGAGAAAAAAATACACCAGAATTTGGAACATGATAGCTTCTTGATGAATATAAATATTTGCTCCTTTATCCACTGTGATTACTGCTAGAATTCTCATCTGCAATTACCGTGAGGAATCGCTTGGTTATTGCTGGCAGTTATTGGAGTGACCAAATGATTATTCATGGGTTCAGCTGAAGGTCGCTTGTGTAATCACATGGAAAGATAAATAGACCAGCGACATAATGAAGGATAAACTGTTAGTAGTGAAGAATGGCAATAACCAGTGTGTTTGCAATTATTATGAGATGTACAGCCTTGCAAGACAATCGCCTGCATGATCTTTACAAAGCAGTTATTACCACAAAATGACCATAATAATGGTTCCATGTAGAAACAAGATCACTTTATATTTACATTTAAATGTGACTAAGACAATTCCTCAAAGGAGAATGCTAATTGAAAATGATAAGAGCAACTTGGCAGCTTGACCTGGACAGGACTTACAAATACTAACACAGCAGGGGCCAACTTTGGTGGGACCGGAAGGTTCCGCTGGCAGGAAGGGCTGGAAAAATCACGGCCAATATTTGAAGAGAAAGAATCTCAGGGCTACGGGAAAAAGGTTGGGGGGTGGTACGAGGCAAGTTCCTCTTTCAGCCAGCCAGCACAGGCACGACAGGCTGAATGTCCTCCCTCAATACTGTAACCATTGAATGATGCTATGATTTTAATACGCAGAGGAGGGAATTTTCCATTCTGAAATCTAAGTGCAGCATTTCCCGTCGGCTGTAATGGCGGCTTTCCATGCCAGAATGTCCGTTTTTCAGCTCATTATATATGCATGAATGGGAAGCATGTTGGATCTCATGGCGGAGCAGGCTGAGGATCATCCAGCCACCCCCCCCCCCCCCCCCCCGTGACCTCATGGGATCATCTTTCTGGGCATAATATTTAACCTCAACCACACCCATCATTCATTGTCTGCAGCCCAGGATTAATCATGGAAAGTAATTAGCCACTTGCGAAGAAGTTCGGAGCAGCGGTGACTTTGAGAGCGATGGATGGCCTCCCATCTATCAGTTGTCCCTTAAGATGCGAACCACTACATCCTTGGACAGGAAAACCTCAACAATACTGTCTCTCGTCCATCTAGAGGTATGAGAAAGAACCTCTGTGCAGCCTTGGTCTTGCCACATATCTTTGCTCAATGGCTCTTTCAGCCTTTGCTTCTGGATACTGAGGGGGCCCCACTGGCCTTTGTTCATCAGGGTGAGGCTATTTCTTTACCCAGTCTGGTAGCGACAGGCCCTTCTTTTCCACCATCTTAGTTGCCCAATTGTTAGGATGATCGCTGGGCTGTCTACTCCACCCATGTTTCCCTCATACTTGTATCTGCAGGACCATTGAACAGACCATGTGTCAGCATAACCCTTCAAATGTCATCTTCAAGTCGCTTACTATGGAGCCACTGTGGATCCAGTGGGTTACTTTAATCCCCACTATTGTATCATCACTTAGTCTATTTGTGCATTAATCAGCATTCATACCTGAAGCACACTCATCACCCCAACTCTTAGTACCAACACAGAACTGTATGTGCCTTCAGTCTCGAATAATTTGCCCCCCCCATCCCCGATTATGTGTGTGTTAACCCATTCACAGTCTTCCCTCCCCAACCCCCATCAAGCCTTTGCCCTTTTCCCTCCGGACCCTTCTCTTGTCTCTTTTGTGTCTTACCCACCCCCCTCAGTCAAGCCATTGCCCTCCAGCTGTTTCCACCACCAATTACGCACCCACCTTCTTAATGAGTAGTCATGACATTTAAATCTATCCAGATATGGTTCCTGACGTGGCACGGCAGGCAACCCAACCCGCCATGAATGTAGGGAGCGGACAATGGCCATTGGGAAGCTGATTCTTGCCTGACCTCCAGGTTTTCCCACCCCACCCACCATGAAACTCACCACTGATTGCACTGGCAACCCCTGCCCTCAGTGTCTTGGCTCAAGTGTAAAGAATGGCCACTTGGATGAGGCGACAGCAATCTTTCTTTGGATCAGAACTGTTATGGGCCAGGGTTTAAAGAGCCCCAAAGTGTATCATGGAGTTCACCTGACCCACAACTTTGAATAGATTATGGTTATGGGGAGCACACGGCCCTACTCTGCAGGCGTGATGCAATAGAAATCCACAGTACTTTTAAATTAAACACTGTTTATTTATGAAACCAGTTAACACTTTAAAAACCCACAGTAAACATCTTAACAACTATCTACACCAATAAATCCCCCAAAGAATACAGTACTCTCTAAGTAACTCTTAATCTTTCCTTGCAACATCCATAAGACAAAAAGAACCCTCTTTACAGAAATACATCAGGTTTAACTTCACTACTGAGAACAGTTACCACTTTGAAATCATCAAATGAACATTCATAAGCTTGCAGAGATTCATGCACATCTTGCTGTGATTGCAGCTTTTCCAAATCTAAAACAAAACTAAACACACCCTGTAGCTGCGAGCCCAAAGTGAAAGTAAAAGCAGACAGACAGCCCAGCTCCACCCACACTCTGACATCACTGATAAACACCCATTTCTTAAAGGTACTCTCACATGACAGTACTCTAGCTTGAGTCACCACCTTCAAGAGAAGGCGAGGGGTTGGAAATATTTGATCAGTGCTTATATCTGGATCCAGTGAGGAATCGCTGAGCTGAAAACTGAAATAATCAAGGTGACATGTTGCATAAGTCGTGCACTGTCCTATTTTGTCTACATAATTTGACATTCAACACTGTAATTGCCATTTCTGAGGCATTTATTTTACAGGCCTATTTGTCTCCATGGCAAAATGGAACTTGTTGCAATAATGACAAGCAGCAGGATTGGTTTAGTTATCCTTCTTTCTCAGATTACTTCTGGTACAACAGAGATGAGGAGGTTTAGCTTCACATTAACTACTTTAAAAAGGTTCATTTAGCATACGCAGGTGTCACATTAGCTTGGTGCACTGCAACTCCTGCTGTGCCATAGCGCTAGCATATTGGTTCATGCTGAGGCTCCCTTATCTCTCCTGGAACTGACTGGAGAGGTGAATAGAGGGGACACAATCCTTTCCCTCAGGAATCGAGGAAGGATCGTGAATTTGGAATTAAAATAAATTGGTGGCATTTTAACCCCAGGAAGTAAACATTCTATATCATACCAAACTTCCTTTACTTCTGTTTCTTTTCTATTCCTCCTAACCACACTATTTATTTTCTTCTATTCATTTCGAGAATTGAGTAACCTTATCCCAAGTATCAATTTATAAGAACACAGGAACCTTTATGTCGAGAATAGCCCATTTTTTCCAAAGCTACTGTGACTTTTAGCTCACCATATTGGCTAACTCAGCACCAATTAAGCCCAAGACAGACTAACATGTGTGATTTATTTCCTCACAATGTTTGCCCATCTAATCCTGAGGGAATAGAACAGTCGCAGTTAAAACCTACAAGATGATCTGGCTACACACTTAAAAAGGAAAGACAGGCAGTGTTAATGGAAGGAACACAGGAGTGGGACTAATTAGTTTTATTTGTTGAAAAGTTGGAACAGATATGATGGACTGAATGGCCTCCTGTTGTGCTCTATAATGCTATGGTTCATAAAATGTAGCCTGTGGAGCTCCTCCAATGGATTGGCTGCAAAATGCAATGAGAAGCTGGGTCATGCTTATCAGAAAGTCCAAGTTTTAACTTGTGCTGCGTTCACCAGTGTAGGAAAGGCTCAGTAACTGGCTGCGATCTATGGGAGGAAACATCAGCCAGAGTTTCCACTTCTCATCAGTGTCCAGTGAATCCAGTGGGAAGGGTATGTGGATGTTTGATGAGAACAGTGTCAGGGTTTGGTTCTGATGGTCCTCCTGGTTATTCAATGTTAAGGCTCACACATTGGGACATAGGACTTTGGAGCAGGAGTAGGCCATTTGGCCCTTCCAGTCTGTTCTGCCATTCGGTAAGATCATGATTGATCTGGCTATGGTCTTAATTCCACTTTCCTTTCTGCCCTCCATAGCCCTTGACGCCCTTGTCGATCAAAAATCTATCTAACTCAACTTTGAACAATTTCAATGACCCAGCCCCTAACTGCTTTCTGTGAACTCGAATTCCACAGACTAGTGACCCTCTGAGAGAAACAAATTCTCATCATCTCCATCTTATTTTTAAACTGGTTTTAAGCTTAGTTCTCGGCTCCCTTATAAGAGGGAACATCCTCCCAGTATGTACCCTATCATGTCCCCTGAGGATGAATAATGCTGTTTTTTAATTCATTGGATGTGCACGTCGCTGGCTGGACCAGCATTTATTGCCCATCCCCATTTGCCCTTGAGAAGAGTGTGGTGAGCTGCTTCTTGGATCTGTTGCAATCCATGTGCCGTAGCTTCACCCCCTGTGCTGCTGGGAGAGGATTCCAGAACTTTGACCCAGTGACAGTGAAGGAATTGTGATATATTTCCAAATCAGGCTGGTGAGTGGCTTAGAATCATAGAATGTACAGTGCAGAAGGAGGCCATTCAGCTCATCGAGTCTGCACCGACCCTTGGAAAGAGCATCCCACTTAAGCCCGCACTTTCAATCTATCCTCGTAACTCAGTGACCCCTCACCTTGGAGGGGATCTTCTAGGTGGTGGTGTTCCCAGGTATCTGCCGCCCTAATCCCTTGTCCTTCTTGATCAATGGTGGGCAACCTGCGTCCCAAGAGGCACATGCGGCTCATCAGTGTTCTGTGTGTGGCATACAATGTTTTGTTGACTGTTGCCTACTTGCAGTGTTGCCACATTCCACGGGTTTCTGTCCACATTTTCCTGCCAGTATGACTGAGTAATAGACATGTAAAGCAAGGGCAAGTGAAATGAGCTGCATGCTGATTACATACAACATTGACTGTGGAAACTGTGTCCTGACTTTATGTCCAATCAAAGCGTAAATATTTATTTTGTTTTTACCATTTGAAGTCGATAAAATTAAAATATGAATAATTAAAGATTTTCTATAACTCGTTATGAAATATTTGGCGCGTATTAAATGTATTCAATCTAATTCATGAGGTCATGGCAGTGAACATGCCGGATCTCAATTTTGCGGCCCACGGAGATGAAGGAGGGCCACTCAGGCTGCCCACTAAACAGTCTAGGTTACCTATCACTGTTCTAGATGGTGGTGGCTGTGGATTTGGAAGATGCTTTCCAAGGAGGCTTAGTGAGTTACTGCGGAGCATCTTGTAGATAGTGCACACAGCTGTCACAGTGCATCGGTGATGGAGGGACTGAATGTTTGTGGAAGGGGAAGCAATCAAGCGGGCTGCTTTGTCCTGCATGGTGTCAAGGTTCTTGGAGTTGCAGTCACGCAGACAAGTGGGAATTATTCCATTGTGCCTTGTGGATTGTGGACAGGCTTTGGGAGGGTCAGGAAGTGAGTTACTAACCACACAATTCCCACCTCTAACCTGCTCTTGTAGCTACGGTATTTGTATGTCTGGTAACCCCCAGGATATTGATAGAGGATTTAGCAGTGGTGATGCCACTGAATGCCAAAGGGCAATGGTTAGATTCTCTCTTGTTGGAAATTATTATCGCCTGACACTTATGTGGCGGGAATGTTACTTGCCACTTGTCAGCCTAAGGCTGGATATTGTCCATGTTTTGCTACATTTGGACATGGACTGCTTCATTATCTAAGGAATCATCAGAGACCATCCCCACTTCTGACATTATGATGGAGGGAATGTCATTTATGAAATAGCTGAAGATGGTGAGCCAAGGGCACAACCCTGAGAACTCTTGCAGTGATGTCCTAGAATTGAGACGACTGGTCTCTCACCATCGCAAACATCTTCCTTTGTGCCAGATATGAATCTAACCAATGAGAGTTTTCCCCTGATTCCCATTGACACCAGTTTTGCCAGGGTTCAACGATGCCACACTTGGCCAAATGCTGCCTTTAATGCAATTATATCTTTTTTCAAACAAGGAAACTGAAACTGTACATAATACTGCAGATGTGATCTCACCGAGGCTGCAGCAAAACCTCCCTACTTTTGTATCCATTCCCAATGCAATGAACGACAGCATTCCATTTCCACTTGTTGCTGTACCTGCATATTTTCTTTTGTGATCCATGTACCAGGACACCCAGATCCTTCTGGACCACCAAGTTCTGAAATCTCTCCCCATTTATATAATATGCTGCTTTTCTATTCTGTCTGCCAAAGTGGACAAGTTCACGTTTTCCCACATTGCACTTCATGTGCTAAATATTTTGCCTAATCACTTAGCCTAGTTATATTCCTTTGCTGATACTTTACCTGCTCTTGACAACTTATTTTTCTATCTATCTTGGCGCCATTGGAAAATTTAGCTCCGTACATTCAGTCCCTTCATCCAAGTCATTGGCATAGATTGTAAATAGTTGAGACCTCTGCACTGATCTCTGTGACACTCCACTAGTTACAACTTGCCAATTCGAAAATGGCCCATTTATCCCTACCCTCTGCTTTCTGTAAGTCAACTAATACTTTATCCATGCTAATATGTTACTTCTTACACCATGGGCGGGCGAATCCCCACGACCGGACCAAGCCGCCCCGATGCCGGCACGCGATTCTCCGCAGAGCAGAGAATCGGCGGCATTGGCGCCGGCGTGGTTGGCGCGGCGTCGGTCGCGGGCCGCTCTACATGGCCGGCCCGCTGATTCTCTGGCCCAAATGGGCCGAGCGGCCGTGAAAAAAACAAGTCCCGCCGGCACTGTCCACACCTGCTCACAGCCGGTGGGAAATCTGCGTGCAAGGATCGGGTGGTGGCCTGTGGGGGGGGGGGGGGGGGGGGGGGGGGGGCCTCCGATGTGGCCTGGCCTGCAATTGAGGCCCACCAATCGGTGGGCCAGTCGCTCTGTCCCCCGGCCTCTTTTCCTACGCGCGGCCTCTGTACTCCTGCGCCATGCCGGCGCGTTGAAGGAGGCCACCGCGCATGCGCGCGTTGGCGCGGCGCCACTGCGCATGCACGGATCCCGTGGCGCCCAGTTACGTTTATGACGGCGTGGTCGCTCTGCCGCGGGATGGGAGAATCCCGCCCCATGTGCCCTTATATTGTGCTGTGAACTTTAATGTGGTACCTTATCAAATGACCTTGGAAATTCAAGTGTACCACATCTACAGGTTCCCCTTGATCACCTTCCTGTAACTTCCTCAAATAACTCTAACAAATGACTTAGATGGATCAGGATTTCCCTGATGGATATTGACTGTGTGACCAAGAAAAAGAAGCATCTTTCCCAGACCTTCCCAAGCAAAAATCTTGGAATAAAACTCCAGGGCATGAATGGAACCTAACAAAGTGCTCAAACAAAGTGCTCCATGGCCCCAGGAACATCAAAGCCATCATTATTTTCTTTTGCCTAATACTCTCTTCTTTTTTTCCCTTTTAGTGCTCTCAATATGCTTCATCATATTAGTTGTCACAGCTACAAGCAATCTTTGATTAATTGTTCTATTTCTGCCCGTTAACAATCTTTGATAAAGGTTCTAGCTTCTATTCAACCAGCTCAAATCTGTGGATTTCATCTTGCAGTTTGATAATCATTGATGAATTATCCTAATTTCTGTTCCAAATGGTAGGTTTCATCTCCCGCTGTAATATCTTGATGAATGTGTTCCACCTTGTGCGACGCAGTGTGGCTGCAGAGTTCTGAATAATCCCAGTATTTGATGGGCTGCATTAAAATAAATTAGATTTGAAGCAAAGCTTGGTGCTTTTTACAAGTGATATTTTTCAATATGCAACAGCTTAACTCTCCAATGAAAACTATTTGTAATGAGAATCATAATGTAACCAAGAACATTGAGCTTCCTTGGCTTTTGGCAACAGCCTGAGGGCTGAACCAAATTGTTTGCAACGTTGGTGTCATATTTGACCCTGGGGTGAGCTTCCGACCAGATATCCTCACCATCACTCAGCCTAGTTCCAGTACCATAACATCATCTGACTCAGGTCACCAATTGATATCCACACCCAGGCCTTTGTTGCATTTCGACTTGACCAGTCCATCACATCTGTCCAGCCTCCTTCATCCTACTCTCCATAAACTTAAAGTCAAGCAAAACACTGCAATCCATGTTCTTACCCGCACTAAACCTCGCTCACTCATCTCCCTCTTCTGCATTGGCTCCAGGTTATGCAGCTTATTGATTTTAAAACTCTCATCCTTATTTTCAAATCCCTCCACTGCCTCAACCTGCTCCTTTCCTTATAATGTCCTCCAGCTCATAATCCTCAGATATATCTATACTGCTCTCATACTGATCTTTACCTTCAGATGCATGGCCTTAAGATCTGGAACTACCTCCCAACTACACTTCCCCTCTCTACATCTCTTTCGTCCTTAAAGAACCTGCTAAAAACTAAGGACGGAATACCCCCATTTTGAGACGAGGTGCATGGCAGGAGGCTTCAGCAGCACCTTTACCACTGGCCAGAATAGTGGGATCTCATGACAAATTCTGCACTTCGAACCTTATTAAATATGCACAGGTACGTTAAGCCTCCACGTCACCTGGCAGGTTGATTCATCCACCCATCGCCAGCTGGCGGGTTCAGTTGTGCTGCCGCCAGATTGAAATACCAGTCCAGAACACTAGTATCACTTTCTCCATCCCACCTGCCTTCACTAGACTATGCAGGGCGTAAAGGGCTGTCCCTCTCCACTCTCACTCACCTCTTGAATTCAGCTCTTTCATCCATGTTTGGATCAAGGCTGAAATGATGTCAGGAACCGAGTGGCACTTGCTCAATCTGAGCATCAACAAGCATGTTATTGCTGTAGAGTGTTTGATAACATTCATCATAAAAGCAAAATACTGCAGATGCTAGAAATTTGAGATAAAAACAGAAAAGGCTATAAAATCAGCAGGCCTGGTAGCACGTGTAGAAAGGGAAACAAGTTCACATTTTGAGTCTGCAAGACTCTTCACCAGAGCTTAAGAGGGATAGAAACCTGACGGATTTTATACTGTCTCCCCTGTCTGTTATACTGTGTAGTGGTCTCTCCCATCAATACCACCAGTTGTTATTTTTGTTGTTATTATTGGTGAACCCAAATCGTTTGTTCCATGTATGCATGGAAAGGAAAGAATTTCCAGCAAAAGAGAATAAAACATGAACTTGGTACCAAAAACAGGCCACAACAAGCTTCCCTACTAGCTGCCTTGCAGCCATGGTTCCTTCTTTTCATTACACACTTCTAATGACCATGGGCTTAAATTTCTGCATTGTGTTTTCTTGATCACTTGCCACAACTTCGACAGATGTTCCATGGAAGCTCTAAAGAAATGGTGCGAAAACAGAACTGGTGCAAATGTATCCTATCTTAAATTCCATGCCTAGGTGACTGTATATTGGAAATCCCAAGTCCTTATAGTCAGTACAAGATAGTATTGTTACAATCTTCATGGCGATCTGTAAACCAAAATAACCAAATGTGCCGAATTACCCTCAGATGAAGAAAGTACCCACAAGATTTCACTTTTCATAAATTTTCCTTTAATATTAATGAGAATCCTTATAAGCAGGCAAACATGTACAGTCCCAGTTTCAGCCACATAGTTCTTCCAGGCAAAATTCCAATCCACTCCCTTAAAGGACCGAGCTGGTTCCCCACAGGCAGCAGCTAACACTTCTGTTTCCCCTCTTGGTCTGTGTGCAATGCAGCCTCTGTATTTTCATTGCTCTCCTGTTATAACTGCTTCCTGATCAAATGTCACCAGATCACATGGGCCAGTACTTCTCCAAAAATAAAATTTGTCCCTTTACTATCAATACAAACGCCTTTTCAAACATTTGTAAAAACACTTTATCCAAACAAGTTACGATAATTTCAAATTTTCCTTGCCGTTACTGCTGTCCATTCAAAGGTCATCACAGTAGGCTATCTATTGGAAAGACTTAACAGTGAGCTCAATACTGTCATCACCTGACATTCATTAACCGCAATCACACTCACACCGTCAATGAGTGACTGTGATGGTACAAACAGGATCTCAATCTAGTGTTAATGATGTTACTTGTACTGTCCTTATTGCAGAGATTAGTCAACTGAGCTCCCTGGCCTATTAAGGCTCAATTATATGCTGGATCGTGTAGTTACCAATTTAGACATCAATTTTGGCTATTAGCAGCACATCAAATCTCTATTGGTGATTGATGCACTAACTCTAACTTAATATAATCCAGAGACCCACTTTACTCAAACAGACTCAAATGGATAAGTCTCCTTCCAGCCTGACTATGCTTAATGTCTGATCTTGCAGTGTAACTGTGACAGAACCTTAAATCTGTCTGGCCCTTTCAGGGTGCGATTCTCTGGCCTCATTACACTCTCGCTCAAGCGAAACGAGGCCGGTGAATAGCGAGAGAGGCAGAAAACGAGAACCGCGCCAAACCGTTTGCGATGCAATTGGCTCGCTCCCGTAGGCGAAATCAATTATCACCACTTAAACCCTATTTCTGTACCATTGACAAGAGTCACCCATATCCAACGACCTTCCGTCATTTAGCGGCCTCTGCAATAAGTGGTCACGCTGCCACCTCCTTTTGAAAACGTGAACCTGGCGGATGGGCTTCTGTGGGGACCGAGGAGGTGAGTACCCATCTTTGCTCACAGACAAAGAGCCCAGGGCCACTGGACTTGCCACCCCACTGCTGGGGGACCCCCCTCAGAGGTGGGACCATGAAGTGGGGCAACCACCCCAAACCCGTGCGTACTCTATCTTGGGCATGTCTTGTCCCTGCCCGTCTGCCTCACCGACCACCCATAACCCCCGCCAAGTGCCGATGCCTCTTGCTGTGTGGCTGAAGGCTATTGCTAATAGGGAATTGGCAATTGTGGTTGAGTGAGCACTTCACACAACCCAAGTGGTTCCCGTGGGTGGGCGGGCCTTGTAGCATATGGGAGTCATTGCTTAGCATCCCAATCATACCTTGATGCATGGACACTGCTTGAACACAACAGCCACCATCCGAACACCTAGGGGATGGGACACAGCTCCGGGGTCATATCCACGGCCGAAGGGTGAGTGAGTGCCACGGGAAGAGGAGATGCATGGAGAGATGGCACCCTCTCTTCCCGCTCAGTGGTCATAAGGCCCTGGGGTTCACCTTGAGACAGAGGGGCAGCTAGTTCAAGCCCCGGCTGCCCCTGTGTCATCTGGCTCTGCCAACCCTGGTAGCTCCCCATAGTCCGTACCATCGAGTCAACGCCCTCGGCATTGCTCCTCAGTGATTGGGCCATGCTCTGAAGTGCCTAGGCAATGCTCATCTGAGAGCGGGACATGTCCTGCAGAACCTCATCAAGGTCAGCCTGATACGGGGTGACATCCCCCAGTGAGGTGGACATTCTGCCTCAACCCTCAGCCATGCCATCACCGACTGCGCGGCACCTTGGGTACCTGTGGTAGTCGGTATTAAGCGTATTACGGTACCCAGGTTGATGCTGTAAGACCATTGGTGTGGGAGGTACCAGAGACAGCAATATCATTGTTGAAGCCTGCCTGCTGATTACGCCCAGTAAGGTGGAGTATAAGGGCATGTGTCTCCCTAGCAGTTTCATTCTGTACCTGCACTGCTGGGTGAAACATCTAGTCCAATAAAGCCTTCAATTGTCATCCAATCTCGCCTTTGGAGTTATTGATTGAGCATCAATTTATTGGACTAGATTTTAAAGAATGGAGCTCCGGATCAAGCCGGAGTGTCTGCAACTCAGCCCCCATGCGGCAAACTCAGCGGCAACCTTCAAACACTGGCTGGAGTGCTTCAAAGGGTACCTCAGGACAGCCACGACTGCACCTACAGGAACAGAAACTGCAAGTTCTCCACTCGAGGGTGAGCTCAGAGATCTACACCCTCATCGAGGATGCGGGCGATTTTGAGCCCGCAATGACCCTGCTGGACGGACACTATATCTGCTCAGTAAACCAGGTCTACGCCCGACATCTGCTAGCGACGAGGCGACAAATCCCCGGGGAATCGCTGGAGGAATTCTACTGTGCGCTCCTGGTAGTAGGTAGGAACTTTGACTGCCCGCAAGTTTCAGCCAGCGACCACACAGAACTTTTGATCCGGGAAGCATTCGTTGCAGGTATGCTGTCCTCCCAAATCCGCCAGCGGCTGCTAGAAAAAGAGACACTAGGCCTCAAGGAGACACAGGCCCTTGCGAGCTCCCTGGATGTGGCCTCCTGAAATGCCCGCGCGTATGTCTCCGACCGCTCGGCAGCCGCATGGGCAGCGTGGAACATCCCCGTGGGCGCCGCCATCTTGCACCTCCCCAGCCATGTGCTACCAGTGGGCGACGCCATCTTGGCTGGAGTCTCAAGACCCCGATTCAGATGACCACACTCCACCCGAGGAAAACCTCCAACTTTTGCCGCGACTTGCCTTGGTGACCCTGGACCAGTCTCGGCCCCGAACACTCTCAACCGCGACGACGACTGTGCTCATTAATGGGCACAAAACATCCTGCCTGATCGGGTCCGGGAGGACAGAGAGCTTCATACACCCCAACACCGTAAGGCGCTGTTCTTTTCCCATCCACCCAGTTAACCAAAAAATCTCCCTGGCCTCCGGGTCTCACTCTGTAGAGATCAAAGGTTCTGCGTAGCGAACCTCACGGTCCAGGGAAGGGAATTAAATAATTTCCGCCTCTATGTCCTCCCTCACCTCTGCGCTGCCACGCTCCTAGGGTTAGACTTCCAATGTAACGCCAGAGTTTAACTTTTAAATTCGGCGGCCCTATACCCCCCTCACTGCCTGCAGCCTCGCGACCCTCAAGGTCGATCCGCCTTCCCTTTTTGCGAACCTCACCCCGGATTGCTAACCCGTCGCCACCAGGAGCAGACGGTACAGTGCCCAGGACCGGACCTTCATTAGGTCGGAAGTCCAGCAGTTACTGAAGGAAGGTATTATTGAGGCAAGCAACAGTCCCTGGAGAGCTCAAGTAGTGGTTGTAAAGACCGGGGAGAAGCATAGGATGGTCATCGATTATAGTCAGCAACTCGACGCGTAACCTCTCCCCCGCATATCTGATTTGGTCAATCAGATTCCACAATACTACTTGGGCACGATTCTCCGCTCCCATCGTGTTCTGCGCGACGCAGGCCGGAGAATCGCCCGAGACACCCAAAATGGTGATTCTCCGCTATCCCCGCTATTCTCCGGCTCAGATGTGCCGAGCGGCCTGCCCAATACGACGGGTTCCCACCGGCGCCGTCCACACCTGGTAGCTGCCGGTGGGAACAGCGCGGGAAAGCTGGGGGGACGGCCTGTGGGGGGGGGAGAGGGGGGGTTCCTGCATCGGGGTGGGGGCCTCAAATGGGGTCTGGCCCGCGATCGGTGCCCGCCAATTGGCGGGCCGGCCTCTCTGAAGGAGGATGTTCTTCCCTCCGCGCCCCGCAAGATCCATCCGACATCTTCTTGCGGGGCGGCCTCGGGGAGGACGGCAACCACGCATGCGCGGGTGATGCCAGTTACGCGGCACTGGCCGCGTCATTTACGCGGTGACGCTTTTATGCGGCGCCAATGCCCGGCGCGTGCTGACGACGCAGCTTTCGCGACACGCCTCCCGAGTTCCTCGCGGCCCCGCTCCTAGCCCATTTTTGGGCCTTGAATCGATCGCGATCGCGGCCGTTTCGCATCGTCGTGAAACTCGACGCCGTTCACGACGGCGTGGGCACTTGGTCGCGGGAGCGGAGAATCCCCAAGGTCTTTTTGAACGGTGGATCTAAAATCCGCCGACCACCAGCTCCCCATCCGCCCTAGCGACCGCAAATACACTGCATTTGAAGCAGATGGGCGGCTCTACCACTTCCTAAGGGTTCCCTTCGGAGTCACTAACGGGGTCTCGGTCTTCCAACGGGAGATGGACCGAATGGTTGACCGGTACGGTTTGCGGGCCACGTTTCCGTACCTCGATAACGTCACCATCTGCGGCCACGACCAGCAGGACCACGACACCTTAATCTAACCTACAACAAGGACAAATGCGTGTTCAGCACCGACCATCTCGCCATCCTCGGCCAGGTAGCACATGATGGAGTTATAGGGCCAGATCCTGAACGCATGCACCCCCTCATGGAGTTCCCCCTCCCCCACTGCTCCAAGGCCCTGAAACGCTGCCTGGGATTTTTTTCATATTATGCCCAGTGGGTCCCCAACTATGCGGACAAGGCCCGCTCACTAATTCAATCCACGGTTTTTCCCATGTCGGCAGAGGCCCGGCAGGCCTTCAGCCGCATCAAAGCGGACATTGTAAAGGTCATGATGCATGCAATCCCTTTCCTTCTAAGTCGAGAGCGACGCGTCCGACGTATCTCTGGCGGCCACCCTCAACCAAGCGGGCAGACCAGTGGTCTTCTTCTCCTGCACCCTACACGCTTTAGAAATCCGCCATTCCTCCGTTGAAAAGGAGGTCCAGGCTATAGTAGAAGCTGTGCGGCACTGGAGGCATTACCTGGCCGGCAAAAGATTCACTCTCCTCACTGACCAACGGTCGGTTGCTTTCATGTTCGATAATGCACAGCGGAGCAAGATAAAGAACGATAAGATCTTACGGTGGAGGATAGAGCTCTCCACCTACACCTATGAGATCTTGTATCATCCCAGGAAGCTAAACAAGCCTCCTGATGCCCTATCCCGTTGCACATGTGCCAGCGCACAAGAGGACCGACTCCGGGCCCTCCACGAGGACCTCTTCCACTTCATCAAGATCCGCAACCTGCCCTACTCCTGCGTGGAGGTCAGTACCGCCACCAGGAACTGCCAAATCTGCGCGGAGTGCAAGCCGCACTTCTACAGGCCAGAGAAAGTGCACCTGATAAAGGCTTCCCATCCCTTTGAAAGCCTCAGTATGGACTTCAAAGGGCCCCTCCGCTCCACCGACCACAACACGTACTTCCTGAACATGATTGACGAGTACTCCCGGTTCCCATTCGCCATCCCCTGCCCTGACATGACCACAGCCACCGTCATAAAAGCCCTCCACAGTATATTTACACTGTTCGGTTTCCCAGCCGACATACACAGTGATAGGGGGTCCTCCTTTATGAGCGACGAACTGCGTCAATTCCTGCTCAGCAAGGGCATTGCCTCGAGCAGGACGACCAGTTACAACCCCCAGGGAAACGGACAGGTAGAGAGGGAGAACGGAACGGTCTGGAAGACCGTCCTACTGGCCCTTCGGTCCATGAATCTCCCAGTCTCCCGCTGGCAGGGAGTCCTTCCGGATGCACTCCACTCCATCCGATCACTGCTGTGTACCACGGCCAACCAAACACCTCACGAACGTCTCTTGTCTTCCCTAGGAAGTCCTCCTCCGGGACCTCGCTCCCAACCTGGCTGGCAGCTCCTGGACCGATCCTGCTCTGCAAACACGTGCGGGCGCACAAGTCGGACCCATTGGTCGAGAGGGTCCACCTCCTTCACGCGAACCCTCAATACGCCTACGTGGCGCACCCCGACGGCCGACAGGATACGGTCTCCCTACGGGACCTGGCGCCCGCGGCATCCCCACCCACACCCCCACCACCAACCCCACCCTCCCTCCCACCGGCGCACCCCACAGCCGCCCTCTTCCCAGGTGGATTGGTCCTCCCACCGGTCCCATCTAGGGGTGATTGAGGTGCTGAAGAAGCCAAAGCCACACTCCAGGAGCCATGGATGCCCGAGCCGGCACCTGCATCACCAGCGAAGCTACGACGATCGCAGAGGAGGACCAGGGCCCCCGACCGACTAATTGCTTCCTTTTGAATGTAAATAAATACTGTAAATAGTTGCGAGATGTGATGAGGCAAAACACTGTACTAATGTATACCGGGTACCACCATAACCTCAACCTCTACCACTGTATAACGTGAGACCACCACCCCCACCGGACTCTTTCTTTTAACCGGGGGTGAATGTGGTAGTCGATATTAGGGGTATTACGGTACCCAGATTGATGCTGTAAGACCATTGGTGTGGGAGGTACCTGAGACTGCTATTTTCATTGGTGAAGCCTGCCTGCTGGTTCCGCCCAGTAAGGCGGAGTATAAGAGCCTGTGTCTCCCTAGCAGCTGCATTCTGTACCTGCGCTGCTGGTGGAAACATCTAGTGTAATAAAGCCTTCAATTGTCATCCAATCTCGCTTCTGGAGTTATTGATCGAGCATCAGTACCTTCACTAATGGTGCCGAAGTCGTGCACCAGGCTCTCCACTGTGGTTGCCACCCTAGCAGTGTTGGCCTCCGTGCCACGCATTGCCAGCGATATCTCCTGCGCCCGTAGCCTCTATGGATCTGCTGGAGTGACGCTGACATCTCCCTCTGAATATCCCCACTGCTACCTCATGTCTCCATCAGCACCAGGATGACCTGTTCCACAGGCTCAGCATCAGGCTGGGACCCAGCAGGGTCCTGGGATCCAGCAGACCTCCGACTGCTGTCTCACCTGATGTACATCAGCAGCAGTGTGGTGCTCAAAAGATTGTGCCCCAGAAGCCTGACCACTAACATTTTGGACCGAGGTGCATCCAACTGCGCTGATGGAAGGTGGGGATGGCAGCTAAGACTCGGCTTGTACGGTGGCATCCTCAGAGCTCTCCTCCGAGCTGGTCTCATGGGATACTGGAAAGGGTGACGCCCAGGATGGGCTGGTGCTATCAGCTGGAGAATCTGTGGGAGAATGGTCATGTGGTTAGTGGGAGGCTTGGATCAATCAGTAAAGCAATAGCAATTCACGTTTGACAGGTCCTCCGCGTGGGGCCCAGTGGTTCCTCACCTCTATGTTGGTGGC
The DNA here is from genome assembly GCF_047496885.1 of Scyliorhinus torazame. NCBI lineage: Eukaryota > Metazoa > Chordata > Chondrichthyes > Carcharhiniformes > Scyliorhinidae > Scyliorhinus > Scyliorhinus torazame. Next base: position 292,578,926 of record NC_092709.1, on the reverse strand, counting down.
CGCCCTGTCCTTGGCCACACTGGTCACCTGCAGGGCACGCTCCTCGAAGGAGGTGAGGATCATGATGTCTGGCACACCACCGCCAGTCTGGGCCCTCTCCCAGCGATTATTGGAGAGCTTTTCCTGAGTGGACACAGAGATGGCATCATTAGTGACACGTGTGGTTCGTAGTGATGTGAAGGAAGGTTTGGGGGTGCTGAAGGGGGAGGGGGTGGAGGAAGGGTCGGGAGGATTGAAGGGGGAGGGGGTTGGATGCTCCCGTGGAGGAAAAAGGTCTCTGGGGGGGATGGGGGAGGAGGGATGGCGTTGATGTCTACTCACACGTGCTGCCCGGTGTAGGTCATTGACCTTTTTCCTGCACTGGAGGCCAGTCCTATTGGCCAAACGGCCGAACGCACAGCCACCGCCACCTCATTCCAGGTGGCACTAGCTGCCCTGTGACTGACCTTTCTGGACCCCCAGGAGAACAGGCCATCCCTCCTGGCCTCCACAGTGTCCAGCAACCTCCTCAGGTCAGCGTCCCCGAACCTTGGGGCTGGTCTCCTCGGCGTCATTGTTGTGAGCTGGCTGGGATTGGCTGAGCAAGTGCTGCCTCAACCTTGTTAGCAGGAGACTGGCGAACGCAGTGCTGGCCAATCAGCCGGCGAGCTTTCATTTGTGGCGAGAAGCCCGTGAGGCCTTGTTACGGGGACCAATTAACGTTGAATAGCGTTGCCGGCCTCGCTGTGCCGAGTGCCGGGAAGCTCGCGGCAATTCCTGCTCACTACAACACTTAGAAATCTTTCCGGAGAATTGCCCGCTCATTTACTGCTTGTCGCATTGGACAAGCAGGCTGCTGGATTATATTAACACTGCAGGCAGGGCAGAATGACACATCTGGACTCAGGGAAATCGCTGGCTGCCTCTTTTGAATAATTCAACCATGCATGAAGTTCGGATGATATGTTCACAAATCGGAGTTGTGTGACATACTCTAGCTTAACAATCTAGCTTGGCCCTTTTGGGCAGAACATTTTTATAATTCTTTCGTTAAGCATCTGTCACTTTCACAGATAAATGTTCACTTAGCTGAATTTAAAATATCACTCAGTGTTTGCAGATGCTTTCAAACAATTCCGCCTGTGTGACCTTCGTCCAAGGTTGAACATGCACATTTAGAATCATTTAGATTCATGTTGTTGCTATGTTACAATGAGAATGCAGCAGATGAGTGCCTGAAATTTGCTATATCCACACATTGTTACACTAACAATGGAAGGACGTGGTATTATCAGCAACAATATGCGGGATTCTCTGGTCTCCCAGCCTCGTACATCCCGGTGGTGGGAGGCGGCATGCTGTTCACTGGCAGCGGGAGTCTCTGGTCTCACCGCTATCAATGTGTTTTCCCATTAAAGTCATCTCACGCAGCTTGGAATCTCACTGGAGATGGTGCTCTGTCAGCAGGAGCAGAGAATCCTGCCACCAGCGAATGGCTGAAGAATTCTGGCCAATGTTACTTTCCTTCAGGTTAAGTAATTTCTTTATTGTTTTCTTTATTGTAGAGCTTAGCTCAGTTGGCTAGCCAGCTAGTTCATGATGCAGAGCACAAGGGCACAGCAACTACTGGCCAGATGCCATGGGGGATCCTTCAAGGCAGCTGGGGGTTGGGGGTTCGACCTGGGCTGGAGGGAACCAGGCCAGGGTCCCGAAGAAAGGGGGAAGCCTTGAAGCCTACTTTTTTTTATGTTTAACACCCCATAACAGGGCAAAGCACAGTTGCAGCCTGTCCTCAAATCATTGAGCAGGACAGAGCCATTCTGCAGCTTGTCTCTTGGAGAAGCATTTCACTCCCCTTGATGCATCAAGAGGCTCTGTGGTTTCATTGTTGCCGTGTGCCTTCTTCTATCACTTTACACTTGGTTGTTTACATTGAATTTGGATGCTGTGGATGCTGCAAAGTGCAACAGGAGGGCTGGGGGCATCCCCCCGGGCCTGCTTCATTTATGGTTAGTTACATTCATGAATGTTTGCCAGAAAGCCCCTGGGCAGTGTAGTGGGAGTTAGAGAGCTGGACATGGTCCTCTTTCCCTCTTCACTGTTCCTGACAACTCGAGTGTTGCTCAGGCGCAACAAAGAGGAAAACTGCCTCTTGACAATTCAGGAGAAATCAGAGATACGTAGCGAAATAAAATATCCACTATTTCCCAGCTGCTACGGACAGGAAGGGGGATTAATTTAAACAGTCCTGATTTTTCAACTCACTACCCAACCATAAACAGATAGGTGTTATTAAATTTTGATTTCCCCTTTATAAGTGGTGGCGTATTTTCCCAACCTTTCAGTTTGGAATGATCTGATCCTTTATTAACAACCCCCACAGCAAACTCGAGATAAGGTAAAAGGGTTGGTTTATTTTGCAAACACAAAATACAGGGAGGGGTTTCGCACTGTCCTTCTCTTTTGCACTCATATGACAAAGAGGAATATTTTTTTCTTCTTGATTTGGTTTTATGGTATGTGGGCGTTGCTGGCTGGGCCAGCATTTATTGCCCATCCCTGAGGCCATTTAAGTGTCAATCACATTGCTGGGTCTGTATTATATTCATTGTTAATGTAATTCAATCTTAGTTAATTCTAATACTAGTAGGCTGCAGCAACCAGATAAGCGTGACAGATTTCCCTCCCTAAAGGACATCAGTAAATCAGATTGGTGTTTACGACAATTGACAATGGTTTCATGGTCATCATTAGATTTTTTTCAGATAAATTTAGAGTACCCAATTTCGTTTTTCCAATGAAGGGGCAATTTAGCATGGCCAATCCACCTACCCTGCACATTTTTGGGTTGTGGGGATGAGACCCACACAGACACTGGGAGAATGTGCAAATTCCACACGGACAGTGACCCGGTGTAGGGATCAAAGCCGGGTCCTCGGTGCCGTGGGGAAGCAATGCTAACCATTGCGCCACCGTGCCGGCCTTAGACTTTTAATTCCAGGATTTTTTATTGAATTCAAATTCCACCATCTGCCCTGGCGTGATTTGAATTTAGGTCCCCACAGCATTACCCCAGGTCAGTGGATTACTAGTCCAGTGACAATACCACTACACCACTGCCTCCCCAATATGGGAAAGAAACGGGTCTAGGGTAAGACTACAATTAAAAATAAGTGTTATGGTTTCATGTGAGACCAGAGTCCAGAATCAAAAGACCAATGGTGTTTTCCTTCAGAGGTTAGCAGGCCGAAACTGTTGCAGTGTGGTCCATCTTTCTGGAAGTGAGGACTTCCATGATGGAAGAAGGCATGCAGAGATGAATTAGTCTTATAGGCACAGATATAGGAGTTCCAATGTTTCCAGTAATACACAGTGTAGATGAAGGCCAGGCAATTTAGTGGGACTGTGATCTTTCAGCTGCAAATTGTTGGGTGGTAAAATGGTAGAGTGCCTGGGTTCAGTTCCTCACAGCAATGTTACAGGTTCTAAAAGCTTGGGGCAGATCATGTGACATACCTCCAAATTCTTCTCCTGGGTGCAGTGATCTCTGCATATGTAAATACATGATTAGTTAATGTGCAGTCAGTACAGCCAGGTGAACACTAGATGGCAACACTAACAGGGACTATAGAAACAAGCTCAAGCAGTTTTCCGCCCCTCTTCTTCTCTTCATGTGTGTTGTAGCTAGAGGATAGAAGTGTGACCAGCTCAGAGTGTAGTGTATTATATTCATTGTTAATGTAATTCAATCTTAGTTAATTCTAATACTAGTAAAGTTATTAAAGTAAAGAACTCACAAGTATATTATTTTGTTACTCAATAAATAATTTGTCATCAACTGGAAGACTTTGACTGTTTATCATCAAATTAAGTATATCTCGGCAAGACAAATGAGTAGCATATATATTACACCCCTGTAATATAACACTGGGTTTTGGGCAAAGGATGTATTTTTTCAGCTCTACAATCTTGAGGTGTTTAATAGAGGAGTCAGTGCCCCTTTTGTATTTCCAGACGGGCCTTTCTGTATTGTCATAATATACACCAGTATATCATGGTGCAGACACGCGCACACACACTGATGGACATGCAGTGGGACCAATCAGCATACACAACACCGCAGTCAATCACCAGTGAGAGCACACGCACTATAAAGACAGGGGACAGGAGAGTTCCCGCTCATTCTAGTAGCAGCCAGCTAGGAACACAGAGCTCACAGCCTGCAACACAGACATTCACCATGTGCTGAGTGCATCACCTGGTTAGGACTAGGCAAGGGTCAACAGTTAAAGCTGGTATTGCAATTACCCACAGTTCAAATATGTTAATATAGTTAACCTTATAATAAAATAGAGTTGCACCACTTCCAGTGTTGGTGACTTGTTTGTGATCCAGAACACCCAATACATCAGGTGGCACAGTGGTTAGCACTGCTGCCTCACAGCTCCAGGGTCCCTGGTTCAATTCCTGTCTCAGGTTACTATCTGCGTGGATTTCCTCCAGATGCTCCGGTTTCCTCCCACAGTCCAAAGGAGCGAAGGTTAGGTGGATTGGCCCTGCTAAATTGCCCCTCAGTGTCCAAAAGGTTAGGTGGGGTTACTGGGTTGCGGGGATAGGGTGGAGGTGCTCTTTCTAAGGGCCGGTGCAGACTCGATGGGCCGAATGGCCTCCTTCTGCACTGTAAATTCTATGATTGTGCAGCAGCTTCCAACCACACTATTGTTGCATTGCTCTCACAAAATGACTTTTATATGTGAAAAAACATACAGATTGTATATTCAGTAATGGAATGTTAGATGGCTTTTGTTTTGGTGCAACATCGTGGGCCGAAGGGCCTGTACTGCGCTGTATTGTTCTTTGTTCTATGTTCTATGTAATGTCATGTTTGCCTTGTATAAACCAGTGATGAGATATATGAATTAGGTAAACCGTGGACCTTGCCATCAAATAAATCAAATTGAAGCATGATCCGTAAGTGTTTCAACAAAGGACTCATCAACTGCACTGCCCTGCCTTCTAATTACATCCTAAATAGCACTGTAATGTGTTCAGCAAACCTGCAGATAATGTGTGCAGCAAACCTACAGATAGGCTTACTTCTAACTTACATGGTTTTCCTTGAGCTGCTGGACATAATGAGAGTCAGGGCTGCTTTCAGGGCAAGATGCCACACTTTATCATCAGTTGCACTGTGCTGGAATTGAGATGATGTGACAAGGAATTTGGCCAATTTCCTTGTGCTATCAGACATACCAAAGAGCTGATCCAGATTTTCACTGGCTGCTCTGACTTTGGTTGTCGATCCTGAAATGTTGTTTTTCCTGAAGGAAGTATCAGTCAATTTCAGTACATCAGTGTTAGGATCATGTAACCACAAGGAGGCTTGACTCCTTTCGATAAGTTGGTGCCCCAATCAAGCGAGCAGCTTACCAAAGGCATGTGCCTGAGTGCTCCTGTCTTTAAAGTGTCTGTTCCTCATTGGTAACTTGTTTTCTACTGAGTGAATGATGAGAAAGAAGGAGCCAATTGTTTCAGGCCTACCTGGTGAGCTGATGAGAAGGCCTCAATTTTTGAATTACATTCAAACTAAGAAGCTGCAGAAACCATGTGTAACCTGGCCTTCCACTCCACTATATTTGGTGGTGACCTTATTTGAGAGATCACGTTTTCTTCTATCTGAGAATTGCAATCTCCTGGTCATGGAATTCCCTTTGTATGTGAAGAGAAAGAAATTGGTGAAGACAAATATCTGACCAACTAAATGCGCACTTTGGTTCTGTCTTCACAAAGGAGGACATAGGCTGAAATGCTGGGGAACACAGGGTTTAGTGAGAGGGAGGAACTGAAGGATATCCGTATCAGTAGCGTGTCAAAACACCCTGGGCTAGTGTATGGTCAATTCCAGCCCCACTTGACACAGAGTCGCAACACAAGTGAAATTAGATGTTATTTTAAAATACCCAGAGGACCCTGGCTGAGCCCAATAAACTGCAGTCACCAGGTTTGTAAATTTAACACAAATAACCTTTTTTTATTTAACAGCAATATAGCTCAACTGACTACATAATACTCCTTACCCGACTCCCCCTTTCCAACTTGCCCTACTCTATACATACACACACACAACATGGAGGGAGAGGGTGGGGGAGAGGAAAGAAACAATTACGATAAAGTAAAAAGGATAAAAGATCTCTGATTTACTCTGATGATTTTCAGTTAAAGTCTTTCAGGACTTCAATCTTCTGCTTTGATGCCTCTTCGTTCTAATCTTTTCTCTGTCAATGCTTTATACTTTCCTTGTGGAGTCGAGATCATTTTAACTATATAGTAAAGATCTGCCAGGCACTTATGAAATGAAAATGAATGAAAATCGCTTATTGTCACAAGTAGGCTTCAAATGAAGTTACTGTGAAAAGCCCCTAGTCGCCACATTCTGGTGCCTGTTCGGGGAGGCTGGTACGGGAATCGAACCGTGCTGCTAGCCTGCCTTGGTCTGCTTTAAAAGCCAGAAATTTAGCCCAGTGTGCTAAACCAGCCCCTTTAATACTTACAGGTATTAAACAATAAAGCAGTCCTTTACTTCAGCAGAGAGAAAGAGGTCCTTCATTCAAGGTCTAATCACTCCTGATCAACTCTCTCGGAAGCACCCCGCAGCAACCAATTACTGACTGTTGTCAGCCAGAACACTGTCTCTGGTCAACCCACAGGTTGCCAACTAACCAATCGAACCAACTTCCTGTAAAGCTCATTCTTAAGATTCCCTTGACGAGCCTGTACTCTCCTCTCTGAAAACAAATCCTGGAACACACTGTCCTGACTCGCAGGCTGCCTCAGCTTTTGTCCACTGCTTAAATGCGCACACCAATTATGAATCCATGGACCAAAAATAATAAAATAGAACAAAAGAAATGGGAGCAAAGGGAAGTCAAAAGGTAGGACACTAACAAGAGAAATGGTGTTGGGTAAATTGATAAGTTTGAAAGCTGATAAATCCCCCGGAACTGATCATCTACATCCCAGAGTACTTAAGGAAATGGCCCTAGAAATGATGGATTCATTGGTGGTCATCTTCCAAGATTCAACAGGCTCTGGAACAGTTCCTACAGATTTGAGGGTAGCTAATATAACCCCACTAGTTAAAAAGCGAAGAAAAGAGAAAACAGGGAATTATAGACCAGTCAGACTGACGACAGCAGTGGGTGAAATTCTAGAGTCCATTATCAAAGATTTAATAGCAGAGCACTGGAAAAACAACGACAGAGTCAGCATGGATTTACGAAAGGGAAATCATGCTTGACAAATCTACTGGAATTCTTTGAAGATGAACTAGTAGAGTTGATGATTGGGAGATAGTAGATGTGGTATATTTGGAAGCCATTTGACAAAGTCCCACATAAGATATTATCATGTAAAATTAAAGCGCATTGGATGGGGATAATGTATTGATATAGATAGAAAATTAGTTGGCAGACAGAAAACAAAGAGTTGGAATAAACTAGTCTTTTCCTGAATGGCAGGCAGGGACTAGTGAGGTACCACAGGGATCAGTGCTAGGACTCCAGCATTCACAATATATCTAAATGTAATATCTCCAAATTTGCAGATGCCACAAAGTTGGATGGAAGGGTGAGTTGTGAGGAGAATGCAGAGATCCATTAGTGTGATTTGGACAAGTTGAGTAAGTGGGCAAATGCATGGCCGATGCAGTATAATGTGGATAAATGCGAGGTTATCCACTTTGATAGCAAAAACGGAAGGCAGATTATTATTTGAATGGCTATTAATTAAGAGAGGGGAATGTGCAACGAAACCTGGGTGTCCTTGTATACCAGTCACTGAAGGTAAGCATGCAGGTGCAGCAGACGGTAAAGAAGGCAAATGGTATGTTGGCCTTCATAGTGAGAGGATTCAAATACAGGAGCAAGAATGTCTTGCTGCAATTATACAGGGCCTTGGTGAGGCCACATCTGGAATATTGTGTGCAGTTTTGTCTTGCTATGGAGGGATTGCAGAGTGGATTTACCAGACTGCTTCCTGCGATGGCAGGACTGACATATGATGAGAGATTGAGTCGGTTAGGATTATATTCGCTGGAGTTCAGTAGAATGAGGGGGTTCTCATAGAAACATATAAAATTCTAACAGGGCTAGACAGAGTAGATGCAAGAGTAGATGCAAGAAGATGCGCTGTATTGTTCTATGTTCTATATTGAGGGCATTTAAAAGTTTATAGGATAAACATATGGATGATAATGGCATAGTGTAGGTTAGATGGCTTTTGTTTCGGTGCAACATCGTGGGCCGAAGGGCCTGTACTGCGCTGTATTGTTCTATGTTCTATGTTCTAAGGATATTCCTGATGGCGGGGTGTCACATTCTAAGGACATGGGATAAACCTTTTAGATTGAGGTGAGAAGTTTCTCCACCCAGAGAGTGGTGAGCCTGTGGAATTCCCTACCATCGGAAACAGTTGAGGCCAAAACATTGTATGCTTTTAAGAAGGAGTTATACATAGCTCTTGGGGCTAAAGGGATCAAAGCATGTTGGGGGGGGGGAAATAGGTTACTAAGCTGGATGATCAGCCATGATCATATTGAATTCCGGAGCAGGCTCCAAGGGCCAAATCGTCTTCTCCTCTTCCTATTTTCTATGTGTCAACCTGGATACAGAGCGATCTCAGCTGCCACACTGAACCCCTCATTAAAGTTTTAGTTCCACTTATACTTTCCAGTGGGGACGTTTTATAAATCCTGTGAAGAGTGGGAAAAACAGAATGAGAAATAGTCAGAGAAAAGGGAAACACAAAAACAAAGAGAAAATAATTTCATGAAAGATAGGAAGCAGCAGAGCAGAATAGTACATCAATTTTATAGAATTTGCCTCATTATTCACCAGGTTTATGGGTTAATTTTGTAAATGTGTATCCTACCTTATGTTCTTTTGGACATCTAAAGCTATAACATTGAACTGAAACGTGCTGACTTTGTTCGTAAGATAAAGTGTATTGCTTGTAGTTGTACAAAAATAACTTAAAGAAGCACAGCTATTTAGGTATTAGAGGAAACAATTTCTGCAATAGTTCAATTGTAACACTGCTACCTCCACACAAGATCCTGCTACCGTAATCCCATTTCCCAGCTCTTTCCTTTCCTTCAAGTGCGTAATTCCCTTTAAGTGTGTGCGCTTAATAGACATGTGTGGCAATGTATTCTGAATTCTAATAGCCATTGCATGAAGAAACTTCATTCTAACTGCCACAGTTTATATTTTTAAGACCCAAGCATAAACTTTTATATATTTTTTTTCTCAGAGCCTCCAATTGGTCAGATGCATCCACCTCATGGCAGTGTGACTCCTCAACAGAATGGTAATCTGCTGGTGATTATCGTGGTCTCCATTGGTGCAGTAATGGTTGTGGTGGTCATTGTTGTCGCCGTCATCTGTACCCGCCGATCATCAGCACAGCAAAGGAAGTATGTTCATATTTTATTAACTAATCTGATATTTGGTTTTCACTTGGCTCTGGTAACTTTTGAAGGAGGTCAGCTGCTGCTTCGGTGAGTTTATCCAGTGAATCACTCAGTCGGCAAAACCAGGAAGGTCTATGGTTGGATTTTTGGAGTTGATCCAGCTGCTCTGATTCAGGGTTATGATAGAGATGCGCTTAAAATTTTAAAGCACAGAAACAGATCATTCAGTCCGCCTGGTCTTCACCAATGCTCCACAGAAACCTCCTCCTACCTTAAAACACCTAAACCTATTTACAAGGTTGCAATGCCTTTGCTGCATCTGAATGCAGTTTCATTGGAGATCAACATCCTTGCGCTATGTTGGAACTTATTTTTCATTAATTGCTGGAATGTGACAATGCCAGCATTTGTTGCCCGTCTCTAATTGCCCTTCAGAAGGTGGTGGTGTGCTGCCTAATGTTAAGCAATGTTTTTGGAGTGTATTCTCTATTCAGCGAGTTAAAGGATATCAGCGTTGGGAGAAGGAGCATTCTATTATCCATTTCACACAGTAATGTCAACACCAAGCTCTCATAGGTCAAGTGCAGCGTGCTACACAATAGCATTTGGCTCAACACTATGCCTTAATCTCAAACTCAGAAAAGGACACCCGACTGTATCAACGATTGTGTGAATTGTTCTCACACAAGGAATCTATGTGACCTTTCTGTGTGAGATTGCCAATTTAGTGCCATAGTTTGCATTTGTTTTATTTTGCCAGGTTGAAACAGCTAAAATGTGCTGTGCATAAGATATTTATAGCAGGCAGAGAGAAGCGACTTTAATCCTGGAGCTTGGGCTGAAACAATGCTCAAATATCTTGGATGAAAGAAGGATGAGCTAACCCGCAGTGAACCTAAGTTCCTAGGTAATCATTTTTGATACCTGTGACTGTGTCATAAATGGGACAGGGTATTCTGAGATCTGTGTCACAATTGCAGACCTCCATTGTGATATTTTTATGCATTGTAACAGATCTATCAATTACTGGGTCGAAGAGATGCCAAAGGAAACAAATAGAAAATATTTTTCTTTCAATAAGATCTGTTTGAAGGGATTGGAAAACTCTCTTTGTTACAACCAAAGTTATATATGGGTTATATACATTATCCTCAAGTGAGGATTTAATCTTACTAGAATTTATAACTTTTGACAGCATTTGATTGAGTGCTGAAAATATATGTATGACTTGAGTTATCTATTTATTCATGTCCTGGAGATAGTATTTTTCATAAATTTTTTCATACTCGTATATTTGCGTTTTTTTGTTTTTTACTGGACTTTTCTTCCACTTTATATCTTTTATACAAATATAGAAACAAATAGGGAACTCATCCTGACACCAATATCAGAGAGATCAAAAGGAGGATGGGTTTAACATAATGGGAGTTCAGTTCCTCTTATTGCCATATGGGTCAATGCACTGCTTGATAAATAACCACAAAAAACAATAACTTGCATTTATTTAGTATCTATAATACAGTAAACTCTCTCAAGACACTTCATTGGAGCAATAATCAAATAACATTCAACACCGAGTTATATGAGCAGATATAATAATAATAATAATCACTTATTGTCACAAATAGGCTTCAATGAAGTTACTGTGAAAAGCCCCTAGTCGCCACATTCCTGTTCGGGGAGCCTGGTATGGGAATTAAACCCGCGCTGCTGCCTTGCTCTAGGACTGGTGCAAAGACTTGGCGAAAGATGTAGGTTTTACAGAGCATTTTAACCCAGAAAGAGAAGCGGAGAGGCTTCGGGAGGGAATTCCAGAGCTTCGGGCCGTCAGTGATGAAATGAATCAAACCAAGTGTGTGCAAGAGATCAGAATTGGAGGAACACAGTTATCTCAGAGGGTTGTAAAGCGAGACAAAGTCATAAGTTAGAAAGGGATGAAGCCACAGAGTTATTTAGAAACAAGAATAAGAATTTTTAAATCAAGGTCCTGCGAGAACGACGACAAGGCCAGTGAGAACAAAGGTGATGGGTGAACAGGACTTGGGGCAAAACTTAGTGTTGGTGACTGGGGTCCTGCCCACTGGTTGGTGAACCGGTGGGGACACTGCATCGCTTTTCTACGAGTGGCCCAATGAAATTACCAGATATCAGGCACTTACCTGCACAGTGACTGACCTCCTGTCAGATTAAGCCCCCATTAGGACTTAATTCTGCTCTTGAGAGCTACTGGTAAGATATTGGTGCCTTCACCAGGGATGAATGCAGAATCCCTGGAGAGAGTTAAGTGAGATGAGGGTGGCAGTGAGGAGGTCGCCTGTGAGGTGGGATGACTGGGTTGGAACCAAAGGGCAGGAGAATGGCCGTCAGGTGGACACCCCCTCGCCCCCAACTATCTGATGCTGGTTCTGCCGATTGGGCACTGAATGTCTGTGAACAAGGCCACTGACAAACCCAGTAGGGTTGGGTGGGTTTCTGGAGGCATGGGAGATCTGTGCGAGTATTGTTTAATTCGTCAGACACCACTAAATCCTGGTGAGCTCAGTGACAATTGGATTTAAGTGATTCCTGAATGAACCTAACTGACTTCCCGCTGCTAGCGGGCAACGTTCCCAGACGGCATTTTCCAGGTGCATACTTAATGTGGGATAGACGCACGGCCTCTCATGCGATTCCCCAGGCTGTCCACCAACTTGTCTGCTCCAGCTGGCTCCTCTGCACTTGGTTCCAATTAGGACACAGGTACAGAGTTTATTCTAAGCATAAGATTGCAGCGGATGCAAGGTGGGAGGTGAGCTATGAGCGCAGTGCAATTTTCTAGTCTAGAGCTAACAAAAGCATTGATGAAGCAGCTGAACTGTGGCAGGGCAGAGACTGTGGATGTAATAATGTTGGAAGTAGACAGACGTGAAGATCTCAAATTCTGACTTGCACAGCTGAAGCACTGGCTGCAATACTACAATTGCTCTCAGTCCCTAAGATAGGGAGTGAAAAAGATAGCCATATAGATTGTGATCTATCTGCTGACTGCTAATGGAATATTTGCATGTGTAGAAATAGGTGATAGCAGAAACTGAGTTATAATATCCTCTAGATTCACATACCTTGTTGACACTTGCAGCCTATTGGAAGGCCGTTGCTCCCCTTTGGACCATACTCCAGCAAGACAAGAGGGAGGACATTGGGAATAAAATTGATGCATCAAACGAATGTCCTTGTTTTACCTGTTACCTTTATTCCATTCAATGTGCTTTAGCTATAGCAATCAGTATTATCATAGGTTAATAACCGGACAATGCTGACAGTGGCACACTTTTCTTTGCTTGTTTGAGAATTAACCTTTAACCTTATCCTTTGCACAAGGGTTTCTCATGGCTGAATACTTCAACATTCTTGAGGGGAGATCGGAAGACTAATGTCGGGTTAACAGGACATAATTTATTTATATTTTGAAGTTTCATCTTGTGGACAGATTAATTAAGGTCTCATTAGTTTCTCACTAATTAGTTTTAAACTCATAGATAAGTGATAGAAAAGCAAGATTGTTGCATAATTGCATCATGGCATTTACTTATTGTTTCATTTACGATCTTCCCATTGCAGAAAGCGTGCAGCTCATAGTGGTGGCAAACGAAAGGGCAGCCAAAAAGACTTGAGGCCACCAGACCTCTGGATACATCATGAAGAAATGGAGATGAAAAATATCGAAAAGCCCTCAGGCACAGATCCATCTGTGAGAGATTCACCCATGCAGCAAAGCTGCCAGGATATAACCCCCGTCAGTCACAGCCACTCAGAGAACCAGTTAACCAGCAAAAGTGGCTCACATTCAGGTAAGCCCAAGTCCAATTTATTTTTTATTTTTAGAGTACCCAATTATTTTTTTCCAAGGGGCAATTTAGCGTGGCCAATCCACCTACCCTGCACGTCGTTGGGTTGTGGGGGTGAGACCCACGCAGACATGGGGAGAATATGCAAACTCCACACGGATGGTTACCCGAGGCCAGGATCGAACCCAGATCCTCAGCGTTGTGAGGCAGCTGTGCTAACCACTGCGCCACCGTGCCGCACAAGCCCAAATGCAATTAAATGCTCTTGTATGATATACTTTATAAAGTAGAATCTGTGCACAGATTACAGCTGGTTCCGATCTTCTTCTGTTACAAAATCCTGGCATCTACTTCATGATTTTCCATCCGTAATGTAGTTTTCTGTTGATTGGTGAGAAGTCATGAGGGAAGTTACTCTTCTCAGAATCGGCAGCCTCTGACCCGCTCTGGTAGCCACAATATTTAAATGGATGATAGAGTTAAGTTTCTGATCAATGGTAACCAATGGGTGTAGCTGGTGGGGGAGTCAGTGATAGCAAAGCCATTGAATGTAAGAGAAGGTTAGATTCTCTTTTGTTGGACGGGGATGTTCATTGTCTGGGTTGCACATATTTTCCTTGCCATTTATCAGCCCAAGTTTGAATGTTGTCCAATTCTTGCAGCATGCTTGCATGAACTGCTTCAGTATCTGAGGGGTACTGAACATTGTGCAATCATCAGCAAATGTCCCCACTTCTGACCATATCATAACATTTACAGTGCAGAAGGACGCTATTCAGCCCGTCAAATCTGCAATGGCCCTTGGAAATGCACCCTACCGAAGCCCACATCTCCAGTAACCCCACCTAACCTTTTTTTTGGGACACTAAGTGCAATTTAGCATGTGCAATCCACCTAACCAGCACATCTTTGGACTGTGGGAGGAAACTGGAGCACCCGAAGGAAACCCACATAGACATGGGGAGAACGTGCAGACTCCGCAGACAGTGACCCAAGCCGGCCTCAAACCTGGGGCCCTGGAGTGTGAATCATAGAATTTACAGTGCAGATGGAGGCCATTCAGCCCATCGAGTCCTCACCGGCCCTTGGAAAAAGCACCCTACCTCCACCCTACCCCATAACCTAGTAACCCCGCCTGAAATTCTTGGACACTTAAGGGCAATTTATCATGTCCAATCCACCGAACCAGCACATCTTTGGACTGAAGCAACAGTGGCGTCCCTCCACATGATGGAGGCAAGGTCAATGACACAGCAGCTGTACATGTGTGACTTAAAACACATTCTTGAGAAATTCCTGCAGCTCTCCTCCTAGACTGAGATGATTGGCTTCCATCAGCACGGTAGCATTGTGGATAGCACAATTGCTTCACAGCTCCAGGGTCCCAGGTTCGATTCCCGGCTTGGGTCACTGTCTGTGCGGAATCTGCACCTTCTCCCCGTGTGTGCGTGGGTTTCCTCCGGGTGCTCCGGTTTCCTCCCACAGTCCAAAGATGTGCGGGTTAAGTGGATTGGCCATGCTAAATTGCCCATAGTGTCCAAAATTGCCCTCAGTGTTGGGTGGGGTTACTGGGTTATGAGGATAGGGTGGAGGTGTGGACCTTGGGTAAGGTGCTCTTTCCACGAGTCGGTGCAGACTCGATGGGCCGAATGGCCTCCTGCTGCACTGTAAATTCTATGAACTCTGTCAGCCATAACCATTTTCCATTTTGCTGGTTATTACTCTAACTCAGTGGAGGGTTTCCTCCCAATTCCCATTGATTTGTTCTGGTTGAATACAGTTGTGTCGGTGATATCCCACAGCACCTTGTGCATGCCCAGTTTTGAGCTGCAGGATTACGTATCCAATTTAGCACACAATACCATGTGAAGATGGGATTTTGTCTCCACTAGAACTTGCCACTGGGCATTCCTACCAATACTTTCATGGAAAGGTGTAACTGTGACAGTTCAATTGTTGAGGACCAAATGTTTTTTTTTCCCTCATCGATGTAACACCACTTGCTGGAAACTCAGTCTGGTAGCTATGTCCTTCAGGACTCAGCCAACCTGGTCAACAGTGGTGCTACCAAGTCAGTTTTGGTGATGGGCATTAAGTCTGAGTCCTTGTTACCCTCAGCGGTGTGCAGCATGGAGGAGCATCGATTAGTCAGTTGACAATCCCATAGTTTCACGATCATTGTAACTGAGATTATTATTTTATTCCAGATTTGTTAATGAATTATCATGCTGGGATGCAAACTCATATCTCCAGGGCATAACTCCAGGCCTCCGAATTACTGTTCCAGTAACATTGTCACAATGTCGTCGGTCTTGTTGTTGGGGCTAATTTGCATCTCCTGAGGGTCAGCAGCTGATCAGTCTGTCAAACCATTGGGCTTCTGGGTGAATAATGGAGCAATAAAATAATAGTCGACACCGAAGTCGGACCTCCGACTTCCCGGATCTTCTGGGTTTCTTCCTCATGGGCGTGTTCCCCTGCTGACCCAGAAATACCAGGGGCCATGGTTCAGAATAGATAAACCTTACAGCTCGGATGTAACTTTTCCCACTGTGAGTCAGGGTTTGATAATAATACAGCTTTTATGTCATGTCGATGGGGCAACTGACTGAATAAACTCAGTTTTTAAAAAATAAATGTAACTCTGGGATTTGAATCATTCCCTTTACTGATTGGATTTCAAATCTCCATCTCCTTTTTCTCTGAAAACTGTAAACTATGGTGGCCTTCAGATTAGATACGTATTTCTTAGTATCCATTTACCTGCTTACGCTCACCTATTTTAATGCTGGGAATATGGACCAAGATTTCTCGGCTATCTCTGTTATCTCTCCCAAAAGGAACAGTCATTTCAATAAAAGTTGGAGGTTGCCTGCTTGCATAACAACATAATAAGGGCATCTGCCCTGCAAAAACATTTGCTGCGATTTTATGCCTGCATTCACCATGAGGGCAAACAGCAATGTTCCCTGCCGTATCGTCTCCCCACATTTTAAATTCCCCTATCTCGGCTAGATGTACAATGGCTTTTTGATAATGGGAACCAGGCAAAGGGCATCCACCGGGGGCGCACAGGTAAGCATAGCCCCCGGGGGAGAGGGGAACATGCCCCCTGGCACCCTGACCTGGGAATTGAATAACATAAGAGGGTACCACTACAGTAGTAGCAGTCTTTATGGGCAGGTTCGATCAAAAATATGGACATTGGAATTTTAAAAAATATATATTTTTATTCTCCTTTTTCACGTTTTTCCCCAGATTTACACCCACCAACAATAAACAATAATCAGTAGCGAATGCAATGTCAATCCCCATATCAATAACAACAATCCCATCCTCCTACCAAACCCCCAAACAGCATCTTGCATGTTAACATAAACAAATGACAAAAAGGAATCAGGAATCACCCATAGTCACCAGTAACACAGTCAGTCCCCCTCCCCCCAACCCGCCCAACCCCTCCCTGCCTAATGTTCGATATAATCCAATTCTCGAAAGTGCATAATGAATAACACCCATGAATTTTAGAACCCCTCCATCCTTCCCCTCCGTTCAAATTGACCTTCTCAAGAGTCAAGAATTCCAGCAGGTCCGCCATGCCAGGGCACAGGGTGGCGAGGCTGATCTCCATCCCAACAGGATCCGGCTCCGCACCCGTTTCTAACCCCGGCTGGTCCGACACCCCGAATATGGCCTCCCGAGGGCCCGGGCCCAGTTTCACGTGCACCTCTTTAGAGATTACCCTAAAAACCTCCTTCCAGTAATCCTCCAACTTTGGACAGGACCAAAACATATGAACGTGGTTTGCGGCCCCCCCCCCCCCCCCCCGGCAACGCTCACACACATCTTCTATCCCCTCATCTTCATCCTTGTGAGGTGCGCTCTATATACCTTCTGCTGTATCAGCCCCAACCTTGCACACGAGGTGGAGGCGTTCATCCTCCGGAGCACCTCACACCAGAACCCCGCCTCCATACCCTCTCCCAGCCCTTCCTCCCACTTTGACTTGATCCCATTCAGCGGCGCCTTCTCCTCTTCCAAAATAGCCCCGTAAACCACCGATACGACCCACTTCTCCAGTCCCCCTGTCGTCAGCACTTCTTCCAGCAATGAGGAGGCCGGCTCCGGGAGGACATTGGAATTTATAACATGGGAAGTTTACATAGGAAATATAAGCAAACATTAATATGTTATTGGTAAGTGGAAGTGACATTTTAAATGGTCGAGATATTTCCATTCAATCCCAATGGTAGCATCTTTTGATTATCCAAAGGTCATGATCCCGATGAAGTTGGAAGCAGTATGTCCACGTTAGAACGTTCTCTAGCAGCTCGAAGAGGAACACGACCAAAACTGATGATTCCCATGGACTCCCAGCCCAGCAATCCAAGTGAGTAACTCTGGTGTTTTATGATTCAAGCCAATTTCTCTCATTGGGGCTCAAATCATATAAAATTACATTGAATTGTATAAAATGTACAGAGCTTCTGGCCTAACTAGTCGGTGCTGCCTGCCTGCCTCGCTTATTATCTGAGTGTTTTGTATGACTGAGGTGGGGCATTGTTCTTCTGAGGGAATTGGGGAGAAAGAGGTGTTGGAAACTAATGTTTTACTTTTAGATAAAGAGACACCGCTTTATTCCATCTGTTTGAGAGTGTCTTGCTTCACAATTGATGAAACATGCACTCACTCACCTAAACTTTGTATTTTAGTCAATAAATGAAAGCTTAAAGCTAAGTGAAATCTAAATCGGTAAAGAAGATTAACATTTTGCCCCAGGCTCTCAGTGTTATCGGATTCATCGCAACATCATCGAAGCGCCAAAGCAGATCCAAAGATGAAGTTATCACAACCTTTGCAGCTTAACAGCAGCAAATGTTCTATTAGGCCGCCATCAGTTTTGTCTGAAATTTAAATCAACTGATGTTTTGAAGCACTTGCTTATCTTCCACTCAAACACATTCAGTTGTGTACAAAGAACAGTGCAGCACAGGAACAGGCCTTTCGGCCCTCCAAGCCTGCGCCGATCATGATGCCCATCTAAACTAAAACCTTCTGCACCTCCGGGTCCATATCTCCCAACTCCTATCCTATTCATGTATTCGTCAAGATGCCTCTAAAATGACACTACCATGCCTGCTTCCACCACCTCCCCCGGAAGCGCGTTACAGACACTCACCACCCTCTATGTAAAAAAAACTTGCCTTTCACATCTCCTCTAACCTTCTCCATCGCACCTTAAACTGATGCCCCCTAGTAATTGACTTTTCCACCCTGTGAAAAAGCGTTTGACTATCCACTCTGTCCACGCCCCTCGTAGTTTTGTAAACCTCTACCTGGTCGCCCTTCAACCTCCGGCGATCCAGTGAAAACAAATCCGAGTTTATTCAATCTCTCCTCATAGGTAATACCCTTCATACCAGGCAACGTCCTGGTAATCTTTTTCTGGGCCCTCTCCAAAGCCTCCACATCCTATTGGTAGAGTGGCGACCAGAATTGAACACTATACTCCAAATGCGACCGAACTAAGATTCTATAAAGCTGCAACATGACTTGCCAATTTTTAAACTCAATGCCTTGCCCGATGAAGGCAAGCATGCCGTATGCCTTCTTGACTACCTTCTCCACCTGTGCTGCCACTTTCAGTGACCTGTGGACCTGTACACCTGATCCCTCTGCCTGTCAATACTCCTAAAGGTCTGCCATTCACTGTATATTTCCCGCTTGTATTAAACCTTCCAAAATACCAGATTGGTACCATTGCATTCAAGCACAAAAACACATGAAAAATGGATGATTAATGAATTATTAGGTTGAGGGTACAGGAAATAGGAGTGTCACGTGTGATAATGTGTATTCTTTCCAGACTTTGGCTTATGATACATTTTGGGGCCAATTATTGGAAGTTTTATTTTATGGCTGGCTTAGATTTATGCAATGCGGGAGTGCTTGATATTAAAACTAATTGAATTGTAGAAAAGGTGGCAAAGTACATGATTAGAAAACACTCTGCAGCCCACCTGGCTGAAGCCATGAACAAATAGCTCTCAATCTCTCAAATAGTTATCTATCTTTCTCTCATTTTATTCCATATTATCTGTCCCCACCCTCTCTCTGGGTAGCCTATTCCAACTGGCTGCATAAAATAAGTAAATCTAAATGACCTGTACACCTCTCTTCTAGAGCGAATAGCAAACACATTATAGGTTGGGTACCTCAAATATGGCGACACAAAAATGGCAGTGCTTTCCTACACTCCAGCGAACCTTGACCCCATCTGACCCAGCTTGGAAATACTCAAGGAGTGGTCAAGCACAGATCAGTTCCACATGCCTGAATCTCCCGCACACCACAAACGTTAACTCTGATCCAATTCAGAAAGGTGCAAGGAGTTGCCGAGTACTGATTCGCTTTGTGCACCTGATGTGCTCCAGCTTGACCCCGCCCAACCCAGTGCAAATATGGCAGAGATGATTGAACTCACCCAGGAAGAACAAAAGACGTATGTAAGACGCAATGAGGAAAAATATTTAGCTATGTGTTGAACATGGGATCAGGCCATATGCCAAATCTTGCTACCGTACAGGGTACCTGTATTGAGTTTTCATGTCATTAAGGCCGAACTCAAATATTGCATTTAATTCACAAAAGCCTTTAAATTCCATGGGTACTGGTTGCCTCCTTGCAGCTGGACCATATCTGTACAGAGTTATTAAAGAGTACATATCACGCATTATTAAAAAACACGTAGGGCACAATTCTCCGACCTCATTATGCTCTCGTTCAAGCGAAACGAAGCCGGTGCATAATGTGAGAGGACAAAGGCGAGAACCGCGCCATGCCAAACAATTTGCGATGCAACCGGACCGCTCCCGTAGGCAAAATTGGGATCCTGCTGTAGCGATGGGGGACCCTCGGCTGGGGGTGGGGGACCCTCCGCAGGGGTGGGCCACCATGAGAGAGTGAGGGGAGGCGCTGTGGGGGTGGTCAGGGGGGGAGGCAATTGCTCACAGCACCACCATGCCAACCCCTGGGTCGTGTTTATCCATTCTGGGGGGCAACCCTTAAACCTGCCCATCTGCCCCACTGACTATCCATAACCCCCACCGACTGCCAGGGCCTCTGGCTATGCGGCTGAAGGCTATTGCTGAAAGGGAATTGGCAATCGTGGTTAAGTGAGCATTTCACACAACCCAAGTGAATTCCAGTGTGTGGGCGGGCCATGTAGCATGTGGGAGTCATTGCCTAGCATCCCAATCACACCTTGATACGTGGACACTGTGCTTGAAAACTGCAGGAAGCTGCACCAGACATGCAGCAGCCAACATCCAAACACCCAGGGGATGGGACACGGTCTGGAGACATGCCCATGGCTGGAGGGTGCGTGGGTGCCACGGGGAGGGGGAGATGTAGGAGAGATGCGCCAAGGGTTCGGAGGTCAGCCCGCATTGAGGAAGAAAGTGACAGGCAACATACTGATTGTGCGCAAGGGCGTTTACTGTGTGTAACAATTCCCCACTCTCCCGATGGTGCCGTGCCACCTACCCCCACCCAACCCTGTCCCCCCTACCCCGGTGCTTCAGTGATCCTCGATGTGCTTGACCCTCCTATCTCTACCAAAACATCTAGGTGTCTCCCCAGGATGCACATCAGAGGTAGAGGCAGCTAGCTCATCCCATGGCCTTCGATACTCCTGGCGGGCATCCTCTGGGGCCAGAGGGCCCCGGTTCACTTGTCGGCGATGCACAGCCATGCCACCCTGTTCCGTGTGTTGGCTGCGAGATCTGGTCTCATCAGAGAGGCGGCCTTGATTGCCACTCCAAGGAACGGGCCCAGGTTGGCACCCAACGCCCCTCCTCCCGGTCAGTGCTCTTAGGGCCCGGGGTTCACCTTGCCCCGGCTGCTCCTGTATCATCTGGCTCTGTCAGCCTTCGTGGTTCCCCTATGCCTGCACCATGAGGTCAACGGCGATGTCACTGGTGACTGGGACTCTCATAATACGCACCCACTCTCATAATATACATCATGAGGTAAAAACAGGCAGTGTCAGACACCCAGGTTAGCCAATCAACATACTGAACAGAACACAACCAATCACCAGACAGAACTGTCATAATATACACCAGTATATCATGGTGCAGACACACACTGATGGACACACAGTGGGACCAATCAACACACACAACACCGCAGCCAATTACCAGTTAGAGCGCACGCACTATAAAGACAAGGGGCATCAGAGTTCCTGCTCATTCGAGCTGCAGCTAGCGAGGAGGACAGAGCTCACAGCCTGCAGCACAGACATTCACCATGTGCTGAGTGCATCGACTGGTTAGGACAAGGCAAAGGTCTTTAGTTAAAGCTAGTATCGTGTTAACCAACAGTCAGAGTATGTTACAACAGTTAATGATTCAATAAAATAGTGTTGCACTGTTTCAAGTGTTGGTGACCTGTATGTATTCCACGGATCCCGAGCACCCAACACAACAAGAACACCAGAGGGGGGCTTCCAACTATAAAACACACGAGGCATCAGCACTCCGCCTCTTTCCACTGGTGACAACTGTAGTGACAGTCAGGCTGTACAAATCATTCAACACCTTCGACACGTGGATCAGAGCTAGCCTGGTCTAGTCAGTTAGAGTTAGTACACTTAGAGTAGTAGAATGTCAACCCACAGCCAGCTGTGTGCATTGTTACAGAAGTTCAATAAATCGTATTGAACCAACGCCTACGTTTGGTGTATGCTTTACAGTTCATCTGCATCCTGTTGCAGTCCGTGTTACCCAGGGTGAATAACATGACAGGGACATGCTCTGCAGTGCCTCGGTAATGCCCACTTGCAATTGGGACAAGCTTCGCAATGCTTTGGCCATTCCCATCTGACATGTCCCACAGAACCTCATCAAGGTCAGCTTGGTACTGGATGACATCCCCCAGTGAGTTGGGCATTCTGCCGAGACCCTCAATCATGGCTGTCACTGACTGCGCCTTGGCCACCTTCACTAATGGTGCCGACATCGTGCACCAGGCTCTCCACTGCGGCCGCCACCCTAGCAGTGTTAGCCTCGGTGCCACGTATTACCGGCGACATCTCTTGCACCTATAGCCTCTGAGACTCCTCCAAGCGGCTATGGGCCCGGTGAAGTGTCGCTGACATATCTCTCTAAATGTCCCCGCCACTCCCTAATGCTTCCATCAGCTCCGGGATAGCCTGTTAAACTGGCTCAGCATTTAGCTGAGACCCAGCTGGGCCCTGGGATCCAGCAGACACCCAACTGCTGTCTCACCTGGAGGTTCCCACCTCCACCTGATGTACATCAGCAGCAGTGTGCTGCTCACCAGATTGTGCCCCAGAAGCCTGACCACTAACTTTTCGCACCGAGGTGCATGTATCTGCGCTGCTGGAGGATAGGGCCTTCCCAGGTCTTCCTCGGAGCTCTCCTCCAAGGTCTACTCCTGGGAGGCTAGAGAGTGGGCCACTTGGGATGGGCTGGTGCAATTGGCTGGAGGACCTGTGGGAAAATGTAGTCAGTGGGAGGGATGGATCAGTCAGTAAGGCAATAACAACCCACGTTTAACAGGCCCTCCGAGTGGGGCCCGGTGGTTCCTCACATCTGCGGCATCCGCCAACCTCCGTGTTGGTGACTGCTCTGTCCTCGGTCACCCCTGTTACCTCCAGGACACGCTCCTCAAAGGCGGCACACCGCTGCCGGTCTGATCCCTCTCCCGACTGTTGTGGAAGCGCTTTTCCTGAGGAACATGGGGCGAAATTCTCCCCCAACGGCGGGATGTCCGCCGACTGGCGCCAAAGCCGGCGCCAATCAGACGGGCATCGCGCCGGCCCAAAGGTGCGGAATGCTCCGTATCTTTGGCGGCCTAGCCCCAACATTGAGGGGCTAGGCCGACGCTGGAGGGATTTCCGCCCCGCCAGCTGGCGGAAATGGCGTTTGGTTCCCCGCCAGCTGGCGCGGAAATGCGGCGCATGCGCGGGAGCGTCAGCGGCCGCTGTCAGTTTCCCGGCGCATGCGCGGGAGCGTCAGCGGCCGCTGTCAGTTTCCCGCGCATGCGCAGTGGGGAGAGTCTCTTCCGCCTCCGCCATGGTGGAGGCCGTGGCGGAGGCGGAAGGGAAAGAGTGCCCCCACGGCACAGGCCTGCCCGCGGATCGGTGGGCCCCGATCGCGGGCCAGGCCACCTTGGGGGCACCCCCCGGGGTCAGATCGCCCCGCGCCCCCCCCCCCCAGGACCCCGGAGCCCGCCCACGCCGCCTGGTCCCGCCGGTAAATACCAGGTTTGATTTACGCCGGCGGGACAGGCAATTTCTGTGCGGGACTTCGGCCCATCCGGGCCGGAGAATCCAGCGGGGGGTCCCGCCAACCGGCGCGGCCGGATTCCCGCCCCCGCCCAATCTCCGGGATCGGAGACTTCGGCGGGGGCGGGGGCGGGATTCACGGCGGCCAACGGCCATTCTCCGACCCGGCGGGGGGTCGGAGAATGATGCCCATGGAGAGGGCCTCTTTAGCCACACAAGTGATTCACGGTGGTGGAATGGGGTTGTGAAGGAAGGGTTGGGGAGTTGGAGGGAGAAGGGGAGTCGAGGCAGGGTTGGGTCACATGAAGAGTTGGGGGGATGAATGCTCGTGTGAGGGTGGGGGGAGAGGGGGCATTGGTGTCTATTGACTCGTACTGCACTGTGTAGGTCATTGACCTTTTTCCGGCAATGGAGGCCAGTCCTCCTGGTCACATTCCTGGCACTCACAGCCACCGTCACCTCGTCCCAGGCAGCACTGGCTGCCCTGTGGCTTACCCTCCAGGACCCTCGGGGAAACACGACATCCCTCAGCATCTAGCAGCCTCCTCAGCGTCTAGCAGCCTCGCCCAGTCAGCGTCCCCTAATCATGGGGTCGGTCTACTGGACGCCATTGTTGCGAGCTGGCTGGGGTTCGCTGAGCAAGTGCTGCTTAGAAATCTTCCTGGAGAATTGCACCTATAGTTTTCACTTCGAACTGCAGGGAAGTGTTTACATAATTTCAGTTTGATTGATCTTTTCTCTTTTTATGCAGGGTGTGTTGATATGGCAAAGTGGGAGAGACATGAAAGAGCCATTAAGACCATTGTCTGAAAATTGAATTAATATCAGTAGAAACATGGCCATCTACCTAAAGTGCTTTGCAGTGATATCAGTTGGTTTTCCTGTGTCCTATTCACTGAATTGAAGCGTTCTGATTTGAATTAAGGCACTCTGATTTTGTTTCCTGAAAACCGACATGTTCCGAAGTCCGGTATGGACTAGATCCCAAGGTTGCCAGATTTGACGTATCCGACCTGCCTTTTAATATATCTAATTCCTTCAGAATCTTGAGTGCTTGAATAATACCTTCCCGAGTTAACAGGCTCTTCAGCTTCATTCTGTATCTTAGATATCTCGAGCTAAGTGCCTTTTGGTTGCCGTATCACGCACTGCTCGAATGCTCATTTTTCCTTGTTGCCATACATTGCTGCAGATGTATGTGCAACTGCACCATGTACAGACCCATTAGCAATACCTGCAATCTGGGTTTAGTGTTTCTCACATCCTGAGACCCAACTAGCTTTCTTCTCTAGTACTGCCCATTGTCTTGTTAATGAATTATTATATTCCTGATTATTAGTCGGAAGTTGATTTATTTTACTGGCCAATCCTTTTGGTACCTTTGGACATAAGCAATGTGGGCCTGCTGCATTTTCTTTCTCTAACTTTCTCAAACTATCAATGACCGTCTTATCTAAAAGCTTATTTAGAATTTCTGCATTTGGCCCATCGCGTCTGCACTGAACCTCTGAAAGAGCACTCTACCAAGGCGCACTCACCTGCCCTATCCCTGTAACCCCTAACCTGAACATCTTTGGACACTAAGGGGCAATTTATCGTGGCCAATCCACCTAATCTGCATATTTTTGGACTGTGGGAAGAAACCGGAGCTCCCGTAGGAAACCCACACAGACACGGGGAGAACGTGCAAACTCCAAGCGGTCACCCAAGGCTGAAACTGAACCCGGGCCCCTGGCGTGTGATGCAGCAGTGCTAATCACTGTGCCACCATCTGCCCCTTTATCCTTTATCACTTCCTCCAATCTCCCCACATTTCCTTGCTGGGATATCAGAGAAAGAATTCCATGAGCCCTCATTTACACCTTTCACCATGAGAATCCCAAAATTGGTGAAAGTTAGTTTATATATCTTAAATTAAAGCACAATTTATCACTGTTCTTCCCATGTAGGGGGTGAAATGCTTCCCACTACCTCACTGGTGCTAATTAGGCATTTACTTCAAAATTTAAATTGTAATTAAGCAAACATTAGCAAAGGAAAATACATCCTCAACTGAAAATAGTTCCTTCAAGTGACAACAGATTTTTAAAAAATCTCTCAATCGGAACCATTACCAAACACAAACTTTTGAAGTTTGTTGTCTAGTTTTTCTTCAAATAATTTTAAAATATAAATGAGCAGAAATGCTTTGAAGCTAACAAAAATTAATCCATCATTACAGTTGGCACTGTGGTAACGAAACATCCTGAGAAATTAGGTAGGCTGCATATGCTCAGACTGCATCATCTAAATTCGGCATACTGATTGTCACCTTTGGCTGTAATGTCTCATCAAAACCTAGGATTTTGGCAGAGACTGAGTCCTTGAGATAAAAGCTTTAATGAAGGCACACACAGAAGTAAGGCAGGATTTTCCGGATGGCAGGGTTCCGTGCCCGGCACCCGAAGAGTTAGTCTCTGCAGAGTGTTAATTGGTTGGAGATGGGAGAACCATCTCTCAATCTGGAGGAAGGCCTGCATCAGAGTACAGCCAGCCAACCTGCATGGCCAGCCACACTGCAGCTCCAGTGCCATTAGTTACCAAGACTGGGACTATGCAAAGACCTGAGATGTTAAGTCCTGGAGTCCAGAGCCAGGTACCAGCAGGGGGGTGTCTCACAGTGTGCGAAGAGGTGGAGCCTGGGGTGGCTGAGGCATGGGGTGGGGAGGGCATAGTGCGGTACTTGATGGAGAGGCCAGGGGCTAGGGAGCGCTCATGGGGTTGGTGGGGCGGATGCAGTCTTGTGGGGAGAAAGAGGGCCCTTGAAAGAAGTGCCTCCTTCCTGCTCGAGGCTCAAGTAGGGTACCTGCTCAGCTTTACTCCAGCCTCTGAGTTCCTCGTGCCAAACGCAAAATTGAGTCAGGATAGGAAGCCTAGCCACTTTTTTAGAATAAGTGTTTTATTGTCACAAGTAAGCTTACATTAACACTGCAATGAAGTTACTGTAAAAAGCCCCTAGTCGCCACACTCTGGGGCCTGTTCAGGTACAGAGAGGGAGAATTCAGAATGTCCAATTCACCCAGTAAGCATGTCTTTCGGGACTTGTGGGAGGAAATCGGAGCACCCGTAAGAAACCCACACAGACACAGAGAGAACGTGCAGACTCAAGCCGGGAATCGAACCTGGGACACTGGTGCTGTGAAGCAATAGTGCTAACCACTGTGCTACCGTGCCACCCTCAGTTGCAGACCTCAATTGGGGCAGGGGTGGGTGGGCATCCTTTGGCATTTTCCACCCCACATAAAATTGTAGAGGCCAGGGATGGACAGTCAGGGGCAAGAAGGCCACTCGGGAACATTATGGGCCCCCCACCCATAAACCCACTGGCAGGGGGCCATAAAAGACAATATATTGGAGAAGAGTAATTGTGATATTGCGAAATATATAACATACAAACTGGACTACCTGCTCCAAGCCGAGGAAATAAAGGAATTAAAGTTTTTTTTAAAAATTAAATATAAGATAAAGATGTTTTTATGAAGTGATAAGTTAAGATATTCATCCAACAGGCACATGTATGAATGAGATAGGCATTAAAGCTATAAATCAGACTACAAAAATGTTTCTATGAAGTAATTTGAAGCATTTCTTTTATCCAAGAGATTTCATTAAACAATTCACTTAAGTACCTTCTTTTGCAGAATTGATTTGGTAATAATTTTAGACTCACAAATACGAAATACGAATATCTAAATTCACACAAAATTGTTATACACAAGAACATTATTTGACAAAAAATATTTATTTTCACAGTGAATGTATTTATATTAGCTTTATAAACTTGGCTGGACTCCAGTTTAATTAGATTTACACTTTCTACTAATCATTCTCTACATTCTCAATGTCACTCTCAAAATTCTTGGAATCAAAATTTACACCTACACCTATTTCCTCAATGTGTGCTAATACTCTTAAATATTTCACCATTCGTATCAAAGACAACCAGCGGAATTCTCCATCGGCGGGATCCTCCAGTCCGCCGGCAGCGCATCCACGCACGCCCATGCGTTTCCCGGTGGCACGAGGTGGCCACATTGGGAACCCCACGAGGTGGCCACATTGGAACGGAGAATCCCGCTGCTGGCGGTGACGTGCCTCGCAGGAAATTGCGACTGGTGGACTGGAGAATCCCACCCAACACCTGTAGTATCACTCTATACACTTTGAGTCACTGTCTGCATTTTCAGTGTTTGATCAAATATTAAGGGCGCGATCTAACAGGAAAGCACGGGCAGCACAGTAGCACAAATAGATAGCACTGTGGCTTCACAGCGCCAGGGTCCCAGGTGCGATTCCCCGCTGGGTCACTGTCTGTGTGGAGTCTGCACGTTCTCCCCATGCCTGCGTGGATTTTTCTCCGGGTGCTCCGGTTTCCTCCCAATGTCCAAAGACGTGCAGGTTAGGTGGATTGGCCATGATAAATTGCCCTTAGTGACCAAAAGGGTTAAGTTATTGGGTTGTGGGGATAGGGTGGAAGTGAGGGCTTAAGTGGGTCGGTGCAGACTCGATGGGCCAAATGGCCTCCTTCTGCACTGTATGTTCTATGTAATCTATGTAAAAACGTTTTTAACCGTGGTAGTGAGCGGGAATCGCCGTGTGTTTCGTTACGGCCAATCTTGTGAGGCCATTACCGGTATCTAACACCGGTTCCAGTGAGCGGAGCACCTCGGTGCAGAAAACAGGGTTAAGTGCAGCCTTGTCGGGGAGTTCCCCGCTGAGGCCTCCAATTTACCCGGATGGGCGTTAGATAGCAGGGTGTTTCGCGGAACTCAGAGTGCCGGGAAACAACGGTGAATTTCGCACACTATGGGACTCTGTCCCCATTTGGGTAGATCGATCCCATAATATATATACCAATTTCTACATTCATCACACCAGCCCAGGTGAAAGAAACTGAAGATGAAGTTGAAGTTGGTTGGGAATTACTATTTTCAGTGCTGAGTATATTGCAACTTAGCTGCTGCTGATCCAATAATATCACAGAGATTACAAAAAGAAGAGGTTCTCATCAATTTTATCAAGGCTTAGGGGGATCGTACAAGGGAACCCCACAGGGGGACCCTTGCTTGTCCACCACAACCCTGTATTTCCAGGATTTCTGCGGCTTCTCTGCCAAAGTTGTGGCATGAGTGAACAAACCCCAACGGAAACTTACCCCAAAATATTTTGACAGAAATAATCAATTATGCCCAAAATCTTGTCATATTATGCCTTTTATAGACAATTTACTTTTTATTTGTTTTGAAAATAAGGATCAGAAAAATCATTTGGTCCAACAAGTTGATCCCTTTCAATTATTAATCCTTTCTTCCAATATCCTTGATCTCCTTTCTAAGAATTCAAGAATGTGCTGGGTTCAGTACCTTTTACAACACTTCAGATTCTGAAGCAGTCTTTGTCCCTAAAGAGAAAGACCTGGACAACATTGAGTAGATAAGTGACAAGTAACATTTGCGCCACCCAAGTGCCAGGCAATGGCATGTTCAACAATCTTACCACCAAAACTTAACATTGATCAACATTACCATTGCTGAATTACCCACCATCAACATCCGGGGGGTTACCGTTGACCAGAAACTTAAATGTACCAGTCATCTGAATACCGTGGTTGCAACAGCATATCAGATGCTTGGAAATCTGTGGCAAGCAACTCGCCTCCTGTCTTCCTAATGCCCTACTCTACCATCTACCATCAAGGCGCAGATTAGCAGCGTGATGGAAGACTCCCCACTTGCCTAGATGAGTGTAGCTCCAATAACACTCAAGAAGTTGGACACCATAGAACGGAGCTTCATCAGCATAACATCATAACATCCACCAACTTAAATATACACTTCCTCCACCACCAACACAAAATGGCAGCAGTGTATGCCATCTACAATGGGGGCCAGTTTAGCTCAGTTGGCTGGACAGCTGGTTTGTGATGCAGAGTGAGGCCAGCAGTATGGGTTCAATTCCCAGACTGACTCAGGTTATTCATGAAGGCCCTGCTTTCTCAACCTTTCCCCTCGCCTGAGGTGTGGTGATTCTCAGGTTAAACCACCACCTGTCATCTCTCCCTCTCAAAGGGGAAAGCAGCCAATGTTCAACTGGGATTATGGTAACTTTACTTTACTTACTTACTTACCATCTACAAGATGCACTGCAGCACTTACCAAGGATACTTCAATGGAACCACCCAAACCCATGACCATCTAGAAGAACAAGAGCAGCATGCGTATGGGAATGTATCTGACTGCTAGTTCAACTCCAAGTTGCACACACTCCTGAGTTGGACTATATCACAATTCATTGTCCACAGTATCCAGTGTCATTGGTTCAAACTCCCAGAACTCACTCGTCTTGACAGCACTCTCGTCGCACTTACACCACTTGGATGGCAGCTGTTCAAGAAATGTTACACCTCACAGGAAATTCTGGATGGACAATAAATGCTGTCGTTGCCAGCATCATTCACATCCTATGAATATATAAAAATAGGCTACCTCTTAAATCTCATTGGGCTGGAATTTCTGCTAAGTTGCACTTAATTTGCACGGAATCAGACACACCGTACAAAGGGTGAAGGAATTTCAAAAGCAAGTGATGCCCAGTGTAAATCGAGTTTCTGTGATCTTCCGTGCTAGTTAAAATAATATTTGAAAAATGGCTCCATCCATAAAACCAGTTTCTCTCCAATCAAATTACTCATTGTGGCGCATTTGCCCTAATTGCGCCCATTTTGCAGCCCTTCAAGAGGCTCTTCAAGTTTATTTATTTATTCAGCTGTAAGTTCCTTTTAAAAGCTTTTAGATACTAAGAATATTTAATTTACTACAAAACTGGCTAGATAAACC
Organism: Scyliorhinus torazame; assembly: GCF_047496885.1. Taxonomy (NCBI): domain Eukaryota; kingdom Metazoa; phylum Chordata; class Chondrichthyes; order Carcharhiniformes; family Scyliorhinidae; genus Scyliorhinus; species Scyliorhinus torazame. Next base: position 292,548,464 of record NC_092709.1, on the reverse strand, counting down.
AATGAAACCAGTAAATGGTTCTGCATTGTTTATAAAATATGGACAGCCGTATTTGTGATAACCCTCACGAGGATCATAAGGAATCACTCATTGATCTTCCTGTGGGGCTCGTTGAGTACAAGTTCCCATGGTAACAGGCTGAGGCCCATCCAGCTGGGATGGGCCTCATTTTCGAGCCTTTTAAATACTGTCCCTGACCCGGTTAGGAGTTCCTGGTAGCCCTGTGCTGGGATACTAATGTTGTATGCCACATGTGTGGCTTTACTTTTGAGTTTAAATAAATATGGTTTAACCTTTATCTTCATGTCGCCTGGATTACTACACTGGCGATGAGAAGCAAAAACGGGATTCTGGATCGTCCTGCTTAAAAGAAAAACATCCTCCAGTAAGAAGTGTATGAAGGGAATCCGGAAATGCTATTATTTGGGAAACCCGAACCGTATGGTGTGGATATGGAGGATTGGCTCCAGAATGATGAAAGAATTCTCAATTTCTTTTGTGCGAATGACATAGAGAGTGATGACCAACAGAAGATAATCCCGTTGACTGCCTGTGGAGCCCAGACATTCGGCATCATCAAGAGCCTAACTTACCCAGAGGCTCCGGACTCAAAAACCTGTACTGAGCTGGTGGATTTGTTGGCAAACCACCACAATCCGACACCATCAGTTATTCTCCAGCACTACAGGTTTAATAGAGCTGAAAGACTCTCTGGAGAGCCTATAACAGAGTTCATGAATAGGCTCAGGAAACTGGCCGAGCATTTTGAGTATGGGCCATCCGTGCTGGAGATGCTATGGGACCAGCTGGTATGTGGGATAAACAAAGTCACAACACAGATAAAACTGCTTTCAGAGCCTGCCCTTGATCTGATAGGAGCCATAGAACTGTCACTGTCCCTGTAAAATGTTGAAAAAGGGACTTGGGAACTCCCAAAGTTCGAGCACTGTGCTCAGTGTTGGTCGTCCCGAACTCCCTGTAGACAACACCTCCACGCCCCGTCCACCACCTGGTCATTACTCAGCCACGACACATAAGGGCGTGGGTCGATGACCAAGAAACTCCAGGATTGTCAGAGAAGCTTCCCCAGAGGACTTTGGAAAGCAGTCACAAGAGTGTTGTACCTGCGGCCAAAGGATATGCCCAAGGTAAGGCTGCCATAATCGTCGGTATGTGTTCTGCCCAGGCCGTAAACCAAAGCCACCTCAGGCCTGGGCCCGGCAAATTTATCAGCCCAACAGGACGAACTAATGCAGTTGAACTGCATCATAACCCCCAAAGTTGTCCCCATCAAAATTAAACTCTGGGTCATCAGTAACTCCTTGGAAATGGAAGTGGACACAGGAGCCGCTCTCTCTGTTGTGGGGGAACCGACCTTCAGGCACTTCCGGGTCGGCATCATGCCCCTGTGTCTGCGGGCCACCAGGCTCAGCTTGGCCATATACATGGGGGAGCCTTTACGAATCATTGGAACCACTGTGACCCCGGTCGTCCATGGGCAACAGATGGTCCAACTTCCCCTAATAGTCATGCAAATAGCAGGATTCAGTCTTCTGGGCAGAGACTGGCTGCAGCAAATCCTATTGTATTGGCAACAAATTTTCAGGGTACAAACCAGGGGCCTACATGAAGTCATCAAGAAATATCCCGAGGTATTTTATGAGGGCCCCGCGATTAAAGGAGCACCTATGTGAACCTGGAGGCTCTGCCTAAATATTTTGGGGAAGACTGGTCCCCTATGCCTTGCTCGTCAAGGTGGAGGCCGGACTTGGATGTCTGGAGCACCTTGGCATAATAGGCCCAATACAGTTTGCAGAATGGGCTGCACCGGTGGTTCCCGTATGTTTACCAAGCTGGAGAAGAGCCATGTGTACTCCAGCTGGACTCGATACAGCATCCAGGAAGTTCACCACCATCAACACCCAAAAGGGGTTGTATGAATATCCTTCAAGGGCTGCCTAGGGTGGCAGCTTCCCAGATGATTTGTCAATCATAGGAGTCAACAACAAAGCACACCTGGCAAACTTGGAGGAATTCCTGCGACGATTCTCAGATGCAGGTGTCAGCCTCAAGCAGGAAAAGTGCATGTTTCAAACGGGCGAGGTGACATACCACGGTTACCGGATCAACAAGAACAGACTGCACCCTGTACAGGACAAAGTGAAGGCCATTAAAGGGGTGCCAACCCCACAAAACAAGACAGAATTGAAGTTGTTCCTCAGCCTCATCAATTATTATGGAAAATTTATCCCTAGCCTGGCCACCTTACAGGCCCCAGTTCTTGTTAAAGGAAAAACAGAACTGGTCGTGGCAGGTGCCACAGAACAAAGCATTCACAGAAGCGAAGCAACAGCTGCTGTTGTCCAATATCTTGACACACTCCGATCCCACAAGACCACTGGCACGAGCATGCGACGCCTCTCCCAAGGAGTAGGGGCAATGCTCTCTCATCATTGGGACAATGGCACCCCGCGACCGATTGCATGTGCGTTGTGAACCCTGGCAGATGCAGAGTAATGCTATGCACAAATCGAACCAGAGGGTTGGGCCGTGATATTCGGAATGAAGAAATTCCATCCATATTGCCGATACGTCATGATAATCATGGACCATTAACACCTGTTGGCCTGTGTAAGGAGGACAAGGCAATCCCACCCATCGACTCGGCTCGGATTCGGGGTGGGCACTCTTGTTGGCGGCAAACAAATACTCCTTCGAGTACCACCCAGGAAGACACATAGCCAATGCTGATGCCCTGAGATGCCTAGTTTTACCCACAAGCTCCCCCTATAAGAATAGATGAGGTCATCATGACTTTGAATTTTCTGGACACCCTGCCTGTATCTGCCAGGCAGATCCAGACATGGACCCAGAAAGACCACATGTTGGTGAAACTACACCACATGATCCAAAGTGGTGGAATCCAAGGCCCACCTCTATGGAAGACCGGAGGCCCTTCCTATCTAAATGCGAAGAATTCAGCTTGGAAGATGACACATCTTGTGGAGGGTTCGTGTGGGGTTGTGCTTCACGCTGGCCAGCTCCCAATCTTAAAAGAGCTCTACAGTGGGCACCCAGGAGTCTCCAAGATGAAGATGTTCGCAACAAACTATGTCTGGTAGCCTGGGCTTGATTTTGACATTGGGAGTTTGGTAAAACAATGCATGTCATTTCAGGAGAATCAGAAGTTCCAGCTATCGGCCTCACTACAACCATTGGAGTGGCCAGGAAGGCCTTGGTTATGGGTACATGCGGATCGTGTCGGTCCATTTATGGGGGCAATGATTTTGATCTTAGTCGACACCCATTCTAAATGAATGGACATACATCCTCTTCAACTTCCAGCACCACTGTGGAAAAACTCTGGCAATCATTTTGCATTCATAGGATACCAGGGGCGAAATTCTCCCGAAACGGCGCGATGTCCGCCGACTGCCGCCCAAAACGGCGCCAATCAGACGGGCATCGCCCCGCCCCAAAGGTGCAGAATGCTCCGCATCTTTGGGGGCCGAGCCCCAACACTGAGGGGCTAGGCCGGCGCCGGAGGAATTTCCGCCCCGCCAGCTGGCGGAAACGGCCTTTGTTGCCCCGCCAGCTGGAACGGAAATGACATCCCCGGGCGGCGCATGCGCGGGAGCGTCAGCGGCCGCTGACAGTTTCCCACGCATGCGCAGTGGAGGGAGTCTCTTCCGCCTCCGCCATGGTGGAGACCGTGGCGGAGACGGAAGGGAAACAGTGCCCCCACGGCACAGGCCCGCCCACGGATCGGTGGGCCCCGATCGCGGGCCAGGCCCCCCCAGGACCCCGGAGCCTGCCCACACCACCTTGTCCCGCCGTTCAAAAGGTGGTTTAATCCACGCCGGCGGGACAGGCAATTTATCGGCGGGACTTCGGCCCATCCGGGCCGGAGAATCGAGCGGGGGGGCCCGCCAACCGGCGCGGCCCGATTCCTGCCCCCGCCGAATATCCGGTGCCGGAGACTTCGGCAACCGGCGGGGGCGGGATTCACGGCAGCCCCTGGCGATTCTCCAACCCGGCGGGGGGGTCGGAGAATGACGCCCCAGGGGCGAAATTCTCCTACCCGCCCCGCCACATTTCTGCCCCGACCGGCCGGCGGGAGTCTCCGTAACACCGGCCGGTCAATGAGGTTTCCCATTGTGGGGCAGCCCCACGCCGTCGGGAACCCCCCGGCGCCGGCAAAACGGAGACTCCCGCCAGCGGAGAATGACGCCCCATAAGTCCATGGGCGGGATTCTCCGCTTGCCGACGCTGAAATGGCATTTGGCGATCGGGCAGAGAATCCCTATTGATGCCAAAACTGGGGGGCGGCGCCTGTTTTCGGATGCTCCGGCCCCTCCAAAACAGCATCATCGGGGAGCACGCCGTTGGGATGGCCTTAGGCTGTCATCAGAAGTCCCTCCCCCGATGCTCCGCCCCCGATGATCACTTGTGCTCTGAGTTTTCGTCAACCTCGCGTGGTGGCTGCGGACTGTGGCCAGCGCCACAACAGTCCGCGGCGGGGGGGGGGGGAGTCATGCCGCTGACCAGGGGGGGGCTTCGGCCAGGGCTGGGGGGACTGGTGGGGGCAAGGGGGTGGCGAGGGAGGATCCAAGGAGGCACTATCTGGCAGGTCGGGTCAGTGCGCAGCTGGCGCCATGTTGTACAGCGCAACTGCTGCAGGTCACGGCGACGGACCCGGCAATTATATGGCCGTTTTTGCCACGGGAGCCGGGCGTCTTACCAGGCGCCGCTGCTAGCCCCTCACTGATCCTGGAATCGGTGAGGATTCAATGCCAATTTTGGAGTTGTACAACGCCACTGTTCCCACGCCGGCATCGGCACTTAGACGCAAAATCGGCGAATCCAGCCCCTTGTGTCTTACAATGGGACCCCTTTCACCAGTGGAGAATTCAAGGCATTCACAAAGTCCAAAGCACATTCAGATGGCGCCCGACCACCCGTCTTCTAAAGGCTTGGCCAAGCGGGCAGTCCAAATACTTAAAAACGGTATGAAGGAATAGACCGCCGATTTGCTCGACACCAAACTGGCTTGGTTTCTTTTCAACTACAGAACAACGCCACATTTGATGATGGCAGTTGAGCCAATGGAATTGCTAATGGGCTGATGCCTCTGGACCAGACTCACTGCTTCCTAACCTAAGTGGGAGAATGGAGTCAAAACAGGAGGCTCAATAGAAAAACTATGGGGTGAATTCTCCACCTCCCCTGCTGTGTGTTTATCGATGAAGCGCCATCGCAGGCACTGGGATTTTCCATTCCCGCCGCTGGCCAATGGGATTTTCCATTGTAGTCACCCCACGCCGTCGCGAAGCCCTTGGGCAGGGGTGCACTGCCGGCGGAACACAGAACCCCGCCGGCGGAGAATTCACCACTCTGACATCCGATGACCTGATTGGACTTTCAGACTGGGAGATACACGGCGGGATTCTCCGTTCCTGAGACTATTGGGGCACGATTTGTGGACTTCCACCACTGTAAAACTGGCAGTACACCTGGACTGATTCAGTGACTATGGAAGGGCTAGAATTGGCACCACGTAGAACACAATTGATTCCAATGAGAAATAGTGCTGGACTCGTTGGGGTCGGGATCGACACTTTGGAGGCTGACAACCTGCAGACGCATGTACTTAAAAAAAAATGTAAAGTACCAAATTCTTTTTTTCCCAATTAAGGGGCAATTCAGCATGACCAATCCACCTACCCTGTGCATTTTTGGGTTGTGGGGGTGAGACCCACGCAGACACGGGGAGAATGTGCAAACTCCACAAGGACAGTGACCCAGGACCGGGATTTCGCAATTTCAGAACCGGGTCCCCATGGATCTCAAGAGTGGTAGTTGAGAAGACTCATTCCGTGTCATACAAGATCAAAACCAGGGAGAGGACCCTAAAAAAGCACCACCATCTTTTGAGCAGACAACCCTCGCCTGCTGAGACTACACTGGGCGGGTTGATACCCTCCGCGTCTTTGGAACCTACCACCAGGTAAGGGACTAAACCTATGGTGCACCCAAGCGTTGTTCCCCAGGAGGATGAAGACTCAGTCACTGACATGGAAACTAAAGTGATGAACCTGCAGCCAGAAATCAGAGCTGGGGTGGAACCCCATCAGTTGCCCTTCGACGCTCAGCGAGGAAGCGACGATCCTCCGTCCACTTTACACCCCCGGATCCGACTCCACTGACTGTGACTCAAGACAGTTGGCAAAGTGATGAAGGAGGCCTCATGGTCATGGGAGCGAGGGGGAGGATCTGGACTTTGGAGGGGAGGGATATGATGACCCTCACGAGGATCGTGCGTGATCACTCATTGATCTCCCTGTGGGGCTCGTTGAAACGGGCTGAGGCCTGTCCAGCTGGGACTCGTTATTGAGCCATTTAAATACTGTCCCAGACCCGGGCCAGGATTTCTTGTTAGTCCTGGGCTGATACACTAATGTTGTATAACGCGAGTGCGGCTTTACTTTTGAATTAAAATAAATTTGTTTTAACCTTTATCTTTGCGTCTCCTGGATTACTGCAGTATTAAAATATTTATTTTTGAAATTTATTTATTTTCAGCTGTCTTAACTCAACTGCATCAGGTTACCAGTCTTAAACACATCAAGGAATGTTTCACAATGCCAAAAGAAGGTAAGTTCTAATACGCAGCCCAATTTTGCTGGTTTATGGAAGCCTTTATGGGGTGAATTTTAATGGGCGTATTACACCGCCTCCTCCCCCCCCCCCCATGGTAAAAGTTGGACACAAGCCAAATGACTTTAAAAAAAGGCCACTCCTCAGTGAGAGGAAGTCAGGCCCTCAAGAGCTGCTTGCCAATCAGATCAGCTGGCAGCACTACCAGTCCCAGTCACATCAGAACCCAGTAATGGGCGGTGCTGAGACTACAAGGAAGCCATGGGAAGAAGAGAGCAATGGATCCCGAAAGACCCATAACAGGTGGGTCCAAGGAATTTGTGCGTGGAAGGATCGAGCATCCTAAGGCGCGGGGGTCAAGAGGCGAGTGGAGGGGCAGATGTTAGAGGCCAAGTGGGTAGGCAAAATACGAGATGTACCATCTTGGTGCTGAGGGTGGGGGGCGGGGAGCAGGGGGTTCCCCCAATGTACACAGGGCACTCTCCCAAAAAATGTACCCACCACTCCCATTCCTTCCCTCATTTCACTATCTGATGTTAAAGGGATAGACTCCTCACCCTTGCCTGCCTGCCCATGCCAACCATATTCTAGCATGGGAAGCATAATATTGAGATCAGTTGGCATGTTGGCACCTGCCCACCTACCATACTGTGGAAACTGGTGTGTTGGCAAAGTGCTTGTGATCCAACATCATCATATCAGATTTTACGCATGTGCGATATAACAGCAGTTCCTGATTTACATAAGTGAAGTTCCAGTCTATGTTTGTGATTATACAAATGAGGTTGAGTGGAAGCTTGAATCATAAAACTAATTTGGAAAAACAGCACAATTTTGAGTGCAGTTAGTAAACTGGAGATGGCTCAGACTATTCCAATAGCTGCTACATTCGATTCAGGGGCAGGATCCTATTGGAATATTATAATCGATCACATATTTAATAGATTAAGGGGAGGCAGAAGCATAGTGACATTGTCACTGGACGAGTAACCCGGGGACCCAGGGACAAATCTGGGGACCCATGTTCCAGTCCCACCACGGCAGATGGTGGAATTTAAATTCAACAAAAATAAATAAATCTGAAATTAAAAGTCGAATGATGACCACAAAACCATTGTTGATTGTATAAAAACCCATCTGGTTCACTAGCATCCTTTAGGGAAGGAAATCTGCCATCCTTACTTGGTCTGGCCTGCAGGTGACTCCAGACACACAGCAATGTAGTTGATTCTTAAATGCCCTCTGAAATGGAGTTCGGACTGGGCAATAAATGCTATCCCAGCCAGTGATGCCCACATTCCGCAGATGAATTTTAAAAAACCCAAAAAATTTGAAGGGTCCATGAACAGCATTTAGTGAAGCCAGGAACAGTTGGAGAAGATGATAACAAACTCTATATTAAAAAAGTGCTGTTGTTACATCTGAGGAGCCGGGGCTCATAGAAGCCCTGGGAGCTGTTTGATAGCTCTGTACAGTTGAGGGCTCAGCGAAGCCTATGGGGAGCTGAGAAGGTGACGGAAGGTCATTGGCTCCATACTGCTGGACAACTGGGGCTCCAGAGAGTTGACAATTTGGGCAAAGGAAAGTCTTTGATCTGCACCAATCATCTGAAAAACTGAAATTGTGCTGGTGATTCGAAGCTGGAGCTGTGAATCAGGTACGTCGCAGTATCAGGAGGAAAGATTGAACAACTGGGAGGGAAGCGGGCACTGTGGCAGTCTGAGTTGGAGTGGCTTTTGAGGAAAATCAGAGGCTAGTTCTTTGAAAGTGAAGAGCTGAAATCCTTTGTGAGGGAGTTAAAGAATGTTTGATCCTGGGCGGTACGGTCGCGCATTGGTTAGCACTGCTACCTACAGCACTGAGGACCCGGGTTCGATCCCGGCCCCGGGTCACTGTCTGTGTGGAGTATGCACATTCTCCCCGTGTCTGCGTGGTACTTGCCCCCACAACCCAAAGATGTGCAGGTTAGGTGGATTGGCCATGCTAAATTTCCCCTTAATTGGAAAAAAATAATTGGGTACTCTAAATTTTTTTTAAAATTAAATAAAAGAATGCTTGGTACTCACTGATGCCTGGGTAGGTTACTGAGAAATGTTTATCCACGTTCTGGTTAGTGTCTGCCATTTAATGTGCAGTTCGTTTGTTGTGTGTTTGACTACAGTTTGTTTGTTAATTTGTGTTTGCCTCATGTCAATTCTGGATATTAAGGTATAAGAGTGATAATATTTCCCATTTGCTCTGTTGACTTATACATAGAACAATGTCTTTTATTTGTTTAAAACCATGGAATCTTGTAGCTTTATTCTCTTCGTAAGTGCCTTGGATTTCAACATTCATCAACTTTAAACAAAACGTCTCTGGTCGCTCATTGGATCATAATAAAATGTGGGTGTCTAGTCTGGGTCCGTAGCAAATGTGTCAGGCAGATGAGCTTGGTACAAGTGATGACAACATTCCAAGATCAGCAAAGCTGTCGCCTTTGTGACAAAATGCCTTGGATAATTCATTTGTCAAGAGACAATCTCCCTTAAGTGTCATTCGGCAAAAGCTGAAGGTGTAGTTTTTGCTGTTCAGAATTAATTAAAATGCGATTTATTGTGAAATGTGGCCTATTTGTGTAAAGGTAGCATAATTAGAAAACCTAAACCACATTAAAGGCGAGATTCTCTGTCCTCCCCATGGCGTGTTTCTCAGCAGGGGGAGGGGACCGCCGGCGTTGGCCAGCAGCAAGATCTTCTGGTCCCGCCGCTAACCCACCCCAAGCAGCAAGGAAATCCCTGCCACGGTGCACCGTCTGCTGGACAAGGAGGTCCCACTGGCGTGAGCAACAGGAATATCTCACCCTAAGTGTGTTATTTTTGCAATATTTTGAGTGCTCTTCCCTCAGAAAATATTTCAGTTTGTTGATGCATTTTTTTAACTTTCCAATCTGCAGCTGTTGTAAGTGCGATTCCTGTTCCAACACTAGAGAGTGCCCAATACCCTGGCATCCTGCCATCTCCGACATGTGGATATCCTCACCCACAGTTTCCATTGCGTACCATGCCATTCCCCACACTGACTGTTGATCGCGGATTTGGATCAGGTAAGAATCCATTACTAATTTAATTTTCAAATAAAATTTAGTTTTTATTTAAGAGGGAGACAGAAAGCAGAGTCCAAAGAAGTGCAGGTTAGGTGGATTGGCCATGCTAAATTGCCACTTAATGTCCAAAAGGTTTGGTGGGGTTATGGGGATAGGGTCAGGACATGGGCCTAGGTAGGGTACTCTTTCCAAGGGTTGGTACAGACTCAGGCCTGAATGGCCTTCTTCTGCACTGTAGAGTTTCTATGATTCTATAACTTTAGCCAGTTAGCCTACCATTTGCTATCGAGATATTGCTAAAATCCATTATGAAGGGTGTTACAAGAGGTTACTTATAGAATCATAATGGGATCAGGCAGATTCAACGTGGTTTTGTGAAAGGGAAATGGTGGTTAACAATTTATTAAAGTTCTTTGAGAAAGTTACAAGCATGATGGATAAAGGGGGAAGCTTCCATACATCCAGTCCCTTCATCCAAGACATTGATATGGATTGTAAATAACTGAGGCATCAGCACTGATTCAGCTATTATAGCTTGCCAACCTGAAAAATACCTATTTATCCCTACTCTCTGTTTCCTGCTAGCTAACCAGTCCTTTATCCATGATAATATGTCACCCCCAAACCACAAGTTCTTATTGTGAAGACAAATTGAATATTGGTGTTTTTTGCAAAGGGATAAATATAAAAGTGGGGAGATTTTATTGCAGTTGTACACAGCCTTGGTGGGAGCACTTCTGGAGTATTTTCCACCAGAAAACAATGAAGGCTGGGTCATTTAATTTATTCAAAGCTAAGTTAGATGGATTTTTGTGATCACCATGGGAGTCAAGGGTTACAGGGACAGACAGGAAAGTGGAGTTAAGACCTTAATCAGATTAGCCATGATCTTACTGGATAGCTCAAAGGGCTGAATGGTCTACTCCCACTCCAAAATCCTATGCTCGTTTTTTGGATTTAAACATGCTACATAGAACCTGGACAATACAATAACATGTTCATTTTCTGTATACCTGATCAACTTGAAAGGCAATAGACCTATGCAAGAAAAAAACCAGGAAAACTGGAATTGAGTCCCATGGAGAAAATACAGCTATCGTAAGATTATCTACATTGGCAGGAAAAACGGAAATACAGAGTATTTCTTAAGTGGCAAGAGGCTGGGAAGTGTTGGACTTCAAATGAATTTGGGTGTCCTTGTTCATGAGTCATTGATAACTTTGTAAATCTTTGTAATTTGAGATTTGTAATTCTCCAGTCCTCTGTCACCACCCTTGAGTTGAAGGAAGACTGAACAGTTATGGCCAGTGTCTCCGCAATTTCGACATTCATTTCCCTCAGTACCTTTGTACACATCGCATCTGCTCCTGGTGCCTTATCAATTTTCAGTACCCAGCCTATCCAATACCATTGCCGTATCAATTTTGAACCATTCCAGTGTCTTGCATTTCCCCCTCCTTCACTATGCATCTTCGTCCTTGGTAAAGACAAATGTAAAGTATCCATTTAATGCCTCAGCCATGCTCCCTGCCTCTATGCAGTGTTCCTCTTTTTTTTTTACCTCTAATCGGTCCTACTCCTCCTTTTACTCCCTTTTATCAATATATATATTATATACTATTATATTTCAGTATATATATTTATATAATGTGGTGCTGTTATTTGGATCATTTTGATACTGTGCCAGAAGCAATGCAGGTGTGAGAATATTCCGAAGTCTCTTGTTGTAAATGGAACATTTATTTACTGTCACCCTAAAAGAATTAAAGAGTATGGTGATAGGGTTAGATACAAAGGGGTGGGAGGTGGTCCCTGTGGAACTTAAGTGCCAGAATTGACCAAATAGGTCCATGGTTAGACTTATTACTGAATATAATTCAATGTAACCACGGTTTTCTTTTTAAAAGCCATGAGTGAGGCTCAAACATCGCATCTTCAGCAGCCAGCCATGTTGACCCAAACACAGCCTGAGCATTCATCGGGCGAGGAGGCTCCGAGCAGAACGATTCCTACGGCCTGTGTCCGACCCACTCATCCGCTGCGCAGTTTTGCAAATCCCCTGCTACCTCCTCCTATGACTGCACTGGAGCCCAAAGTTCCTTACACACCTCTTCTCTCTCAACCAGGTAAGCAGTAACGAGCCAATGATTGAAAATACTTTCTGTGAACTGACATCTTGTTGAGTGTTAATTTCCTTGACTACTTGAAGGAAAATGATTGGAATAATACTCAAATCCTTGAATACAAATGGCAGCATTTTCAGCTTGGAAGCGATAAATTTTCTGACCAATTGCAAGAGCAATCTTACATCTTAGTACTGTGGTAGTATCAGGTATTGCAGTATCCGAGAGGCTGTAGACCATTGGGTAAACCTAGGAGTTTACCATTGGATGTTTGGTATGTAGCTCCGCCCTGACAGGCGGGGTATAAGAACAGGTGCCGTCCCAACAGACATCATTCTGTACCGAAGCTGCTGGGGAACAGACCTAGTCTATTAAAGCCTTCAGTTATGTTACAACCTCGTCTTTGAGTTTAATTGATCGTGCATCAATTTAATAGACTACTCTTAAGCTGAAAGAATGGATCTCCGAATCAAGCCGGAGTGTCTACAACTCAGCCCCCACGCGCAGAACTCGGCGGCGATATTTAAGCACTGGTTGGCGTGTTTTAAAGGCTACCTCGAGACGGCCGGAGGCACCCCCTCAGGAGAACAGAAACTGCATCTCCTGCACTCGAGAGTAAGCCCTGGAATGTTCTCCCTCATCGAGGAGGCGGAGGACTATGATGATGCGATCGAACTGTTAAAGGAACATTATATACGCCCTGTAAACCAGGTCTACGTACGTCACCTGCTTGCAACTAGACGGCAAAGCCCCGGGGAATTGCTGGAGGACTTCTACCGGGCGCTACTGGTGCTGGGCAGAAACTGTGGCTGCCCGCAAGTTTCGGGCAGCGAGCACACGGATGCCGTCATAGCAGGTATGGGCTCCTCAGAGATCCACCAAAGACTCTTAGAAAAGGACACCCTGGGACTGAGAGAGGCACTGGCCCTGGCAGGGTCCATGGATGTTGCCTCCAGAAACGCGCAGCCCAATGTGCCCGACCACGCGGCGGCCCCCTGGGCTGCGTGGCATCCCGCAGCGGCAGCCCCACTAACCTTCCCCGTGTCCCCCCAGGCCTGCGCTGTAAGATGGCCTGCTCCGTTGGGCCCCGCTGTTTCTTCTGCGGGCAGGCGCACACGCTGCCCGGCCCGCACCTCCACCTGCAAAGGGTGCGGCAAGAAGGGCCATTTTGTGGGGGCCTGCCAAGCACGAGCCGTGGCCGCGGTCTCCAACGACTCCGGACCGCTGCGGCAACCTTCCCTTCGGGCCCCAGGCTGCCAGCACACACCGCCACCCCACTATCCTAGGGCCACGCCCGACCCACGGGCGTGGCCATCTTGCCCCTCGGACACCACGCTGGACGGATGGGTGCCACCATTTTGTCCATCCCCACCGCCATTTTGTTCATCCCTGACCACCATGTGCGATCCATGGGAGACGCCATCTTGGATGGGGCCCCATGCCTCCAACACGGCCGACGACACGCTGCCCGATCACACCCCGCAACTGCTCCATCTGGCCTCGGTGATGCTGGACCCAAATCGACCTCGGACACTCACGACTGCAACGACGACGGTGTTCATCAACGGCCACAAGACATTTTGCCTGATCGACTCCGGGAGCACGGAGAGCTTTATACACCGCGACACGGCAAGGCGCTGTTCACTTGTTACCCATCCTGTCAACCAAAGAATCTCCCTGGCCTCCGGGTCACACTCGGTGGAGATAAAGGGGTTCTGCCTAGCAGACCTCACTGTCCAAGGCAGGAAATTCAACAATTTCTGCCTTTATGTCCTGTCGCACCTCTGCGTGGCTACACTCCTGGGGTTAGACTTCCAATGTAACTTGCAAAGCCTGACCTTTAAATTCGGCGGTCCTATACACCCCCTTACTGTCTGCGGCCTCACGACCCTTAAGGTCGACCCGCCTTCCCTGTTTGTGAACCGCACCCCGGATTGCAAACCCGTCGCCACCAGGAGACGACGGTAAAGTGCCCAGTACCGGACCTTCATCAGGTTAGAGGTCCAAAGGCTACTCAGGGAAGGGGTCATTGAAGCTAGCAACAGTCCCTGGAGAGCTCAAGTAGTGGTGGTGAAGACCGGGGAGAAACATAGGATGGTCATTGACGACAGTCTGACCATCAACAGGTTTGCGCAGCTGGATGCGTACCCTCTCCCCCACATATCCGACCTGGTGAACAGGATCGCGCAATACAAGGTCTTCTCCACGGTGGATCTAAAGTCCGCTTACCATCAGCTACCACTCCGCACTAGTGATCGCAAGTACACTGCCTTCGAAGCAGATGGGCGGCTCTACCAATTTTTAAGGGTTCCCTTTGGTGTCATTAATGGGGTCTCGGTCTTCCAACGCGAGATGGACCGAATGGTTGATCGGTACGGCTTATGCGCAACGTTCCCGTATCTTGATAACGTCACCATCTGCGGCCATGACCGGCAGGACCACGACACCAACCTCCGAAAATTTCTCCAGACCGCGAAAATCCTTAACTTAACGAACAATAAGGATAAATGCGTATTTAGCACCGACCGTCTAGCCATTCTCGGCTATGTAGTGCGAAATGGAGTTATAGGCCCCGACCCTGAACGCATGCGCCCCCTTATGGAGTTCCCCCTCCCTCACTGCCTCGGGTTTTTCAGTCATTACGCACAGTGGGTCCCCAACTACGCAGACAAAGCCCCTCCCCTAATCCAGTCCACAACCTTCCACCCTGTCGACGGAGGCCCGCCAGGCCTTCTGCCGCATCAAAGCAGACATTGCAAAGGCCACGATGCGCGCCATCGATGAATCCCTCCCCTTCCAGGTCGAGAGCGATGCGTCCGACGTAGCCCTGGCCGCCACCCTCAACCAAGCAGGCAGACCCGTGGCCTTCTTCTCCCGTAACCTCCATGCTTCAGAAATTCGCCATTCCTCGGTGGAAAAAGATGCACAAGACATAGTAGAAGCTGTGTGACATTGGAGGCATTACCTGCCCGGCAGGAGATTCACTCTCCTCAGTGACCAACGGTCGGTGGCGTTCATGTTTGATAATGTACAGCGGGGCAAGATAAAGAACAACAAGATCTTATGGTGGAGGATAGAACTCTCCACCTACAACTACGAGATCTTCTACCATCCTGGGAAGCTAAACGAGCCTTCCAATACCCTGTCCCGCGGCACGTGTGCCACTGCACAAGTGGATCGCCTCCGAGCCCTCCACGAGGACCTCTGCCACCCGGGGGTCACTTGTTTTTCCCACTTCATTAAGACCCGCAACCTGCCCTACTGCATCGAGGAGGTCAGTACAGTCACCAGGGACTGCCAAATCTGCGCGGAGTGAAAACCGCACTTCTACCGGCCAGAGAGGGTGCACCTGATAAAGGCTTCCCGTCCCTTTGGGCGCCTCAGCATGGACTTCAAAGGCCCCCTCCCCGCCACTGACCGCGACACGTATTTCCTGAACGTGATTGACGAGTACTCCCGGTTCCCATTCGGTATCCCCTGCCCCGTCATGACCACAACCACCATCATCAAGGCCCTCCAGGGTATCTTTACCCTGTTCGGGTTCCCCGCGTACATACACAGTGATAGGGGGTCCTCCTTTATGAGCGACGAACTGCGTCAATTCCTGCTCAGCAAGGGCATCGCCTCAAGCAGGACGACCAGTTACAACCCCCGGGGAAACGGACAGGTAGAGAGGGAGAATGGAACGGTCTGGAAGACCGGTCTACTGGCCCTACGGTCCAGGACTCTCCCCATCTCCCGCTGGGAGGAAGTCCTCCCAGAGGCCCTCCATGCCACCCGGTCACTGCTCTGTACAACTACCAATCAGACACCTCATGAACCTCACCTGGTCTTCCCCAGGAAATCCTCCTCCGGGACCTTGCTCCCAACCTGGCTAGCGACACCCGGACCCATCCTGCTTCGGAAGCCCGTTGGTCGAGAGGGTCCACCTGCTGCACGCTAACCCCCAGTACACCCAGGTGGCGTTCCCTGATGGCCGGCAAGATACAGTCTCCCTCCGGGACCTGGTGCCCGCCGGAACCCCACGCGCACCCGAACCATTGCCCCCACCCCCTCCCCCCCCACAGCACCTCACTGGAGGGTCGGTCCTCCCGCCGCTCCTACCTAGGCCATCCCACCCACCGACGCCCCCTGCAGGCGCCCCCCTCTTGTGTCAACCGTTTGCCCCACCAGCGCCGTCTAGGGGTGACGAAGCTGACATGGACGACAAAGCCAAGCTCCCGGAGTCACAGACACCCGGACCCCCACCAGAATCACCACAGAGGCTCAGACGATCCAGGAGGATGACCAGGCCACCCGACCGACTGATTGCTACACTGTAACTGTCAATGTAAATGAACACTGACTGTATATATCTTCCACGCCTGTAAATAGTCACGCTACCTCCATATCTGATCATACCATGTTAAGTGCAATTGTAACCACTGGCCATCACTCCCGCCGGACTCTTTTTTTAACAGGGGGTGAATGTGGTAGTATCAGGTATTGCAGTACCCGAGAGGCTGTAGACCATTGGGTAAACCTAGGAGTTTACCATTGGCTGTTTGGTATGTAGCTCCGCCCTGACAGGCGGGGTATAAGAACAGGTGCCGTCCCAGCAGCCCTCATTCTGTACCGAAGCTGCTGGGGAACAGATCTAGTCTATTAAAGCCTTCAGTTATGTTACAACCTCGTCTTTGAGTTTAATTGATCGTGCATCAAGTACAAGAAGACGACAATAGTTGTATGAATTCCCTGATGGTTCAAGTACGAAGTAGCTGCGATTGTTCTTTGCAAAACTGAGGGCCAGCAAGGTGAACGTTCGGTTTGGTGTTTGGTTCACCTTGAGTTTGCTTGCTTTTATTTTTAAAAATAGGTTTTAGCATCAGAAAGCCAGAAAAATGGGAAAATAAGTGAAAATGGTTCTTGTTTAAAGTTTACACTCTGCTAAACCATTGCTAATGGAGCAAGAAAACACATATAATGAGGATTGTTTCATGCAGCCTGATGTTTTGGCTGTGAGGTATGTATAGTGATTGAAAGTACATTCAATAGCATGAATCGTAGAATTATAGAATGC
This sequence comes from Scyliorhinus torazame, assembly GCF_047496885.1. NCBI lineage: Eukaryota > Metazoa > Chordata > Chondrichthyes > Carcharhiniformes > Scyliorhinidae > Scyliorhinus > Scyliorhinus torazame. Next base: position 292,531,540 of record NC_092709.1, on the reverse strand, counting down.
GAACAGTGCAGAAGGAGGCCATTCGGCCTAAATCATTTGGGAAATATTTTGATGGAGGATCCTGTAGAACTCAGTTAGTGCGGGAAACCTTGGAGACATCAGCGAAGGGAATCTGCACGGAACCCACATCCCTTTTTTCTCGCACTAGCCCGCCATATTCTGATAAGAAAAGAGTTTAAAGATCCCAACACTCCTTTCAAAAGCAACACAGAGAAGGTAAGTGTGTAAGGGGGTAGGGTGGGTGAGGTAAGTGGATAGGATAGTAGATGTGTAGGACGGCAGGGTGCCAGCTGGGTAGGGTGGTTGTGGTAGGTCAGGGAGATAGGCATGGGTGGTCAAGTGGAGAGTCGGGGCTACAGTTGTACAGTCACCCAGCAGTGAGTCTTGCACTTTTCTGTCTGGCATCTCCTGGGTAACTATTCAGGTAGGTAAGTCAGAACTTTCCAAATGTTTCCACTCTAACTCAGAGTAGGAGCTTTTTCAGAGGGTTTCAGGGAGCAGGCAAAGTGCTTGTCAGAAGTTCAAACTTTCTGGGAAATTGCCACTGAGTCAGTGCACTGGGACTTCCGATGGGTTAAGTAACATACCTTCCAGGATACATCTAGGATCTGATGATCCGGAGACCAGAAGATCTGGGCCAATGCTTCAGGTCTGTGACCTTTCAGTAAAACTGCCTGAAAGGCCGTTGACCTGAAACAGTAATCCTGACTGGATTACAATTGGGATTCTATATTTCACATCGGCAGCACACACCCCCGTCTGCGGGTTTCCCGGTGGTATGGGGTTACAATGGGAAATCCCATTGATAAATGGCAGGAAGAGAGAATCCGGCCACCAGTGAACAGCACATCTCTGAGAAACATGCAGCTAGGGGGCTGGAGAATCCCAACCGCTGTGTCTCTATCCCCAGATGTTACCTGACCTGCTGAGTATTTTCCAGCAGTTTTTATTGCCAGGCACTTTTCCCAAGACCGGGCAGCATCTGTGGAGAGAGAAACAGAATTCACCTTTGGGTTCAATACCACTCTCTCTTCAGAACAGAAGGCAAGTAGGAATGTTATCGTTTTATGCTGTTGAAAAAAGGGGTAGGGTCAGTCAGAAGAACAAGGAAGATCAGGAATAGGTTAGAGAGTGGGAGAAATGAAAGGATAAAATGGTATGAAACAAAAAACAAACGCAATAATGATGGTTTTGGTAAAAAAATAAAGCATTGGTCCATAGTAAGTGATAACGCCAGAATAAAGGTCAACTCAGAATTTAGCAGCAGAATGAAGGTCAACTCAAAATTAAGCAGCAGAATAAAGGTCAGCTCAGAATTTAGCAGCGGAATAAAGGTCAGCTCAGAATTAAGCAAAGGCATGAAAACAACATACTGACTGGCATTTGGCAAAAAAAAATCCAAATGGTGAACATAGTTCATGAACCTTTTCAACGGCATAAAACCCATCACATTTCGACCTCTTGTTAGTTCCAAAGTAGAGTCAGATTGGACTCAAAACAGTGACTCTGTTTCTCTTTGCACAGATGCTGCCAGAGTGCTGGGTTTTTCCAGCATTTTCTGTTTTTATTTCAAATTTCCAGCATCTCATGACATTCAATATATTTAGCTACAGATTGGGGGATAGAAATGCCATTGATTCTGCCATAATAATAATACAACATGCAGGCTCCAAGAGAGGAGAAAAGATACAGGCCGGAATTCTCCAGCCATTCGCTAGCGGGGGGATTCTCTGATCCTGCCGGCAGCACCCCCCCCCCATCTGCAGGTTTCCCGGCGGCATGGGGTGACTTTAATGGGAATTTCCACTAACAGTGGTGGGAACAAAGAATTCCACTGCCAGCAAATGGGGGGCTGCCTCCCGCCACCGAGAAACACGCGGCTGGGAGGCAGAAGAAACTCACGGATAATATTTTATTGAACATCGCTGGCTGTACCAGGATTTATTGCCCATTCCTAATTGCCCTTGAACTGAATGGCCTTCTCTGAGGGCATTTTAGAGTCAACCACGTTGCTGTGGATCTGGAGTCACATGTAGGCCAAACCAGGTAAGGACGGCAGATTTCCTTCCCTAAAGGACATTAGTGAACCAGATGTGTTAATGACAATCGATTCATGGTCATCATTGAACTTTTAATCCCAGATTTCTTTTTCATTGAATTCAAATTCCACCATCTGTCGTGATGGGACTTGAACCCGGATCGCCAGGGCATGACTCTCGGTCTCTGGATTACGAGACCTGTGACAATTCCACTGCACTTCCACCTCCCTACCTAATCCCAGGGAGCCAGTACGCCCTCCAGGAAAATTTTGCAAAGGTAATGGCCCCAGATAACAACAGTGATCAATGCCAGAAGAACATGGATGCAGTGATCTCACGAGTGGTCGAATTCAGAGAACGTATGGTCAAATACCATATCCCACCAACTGCAACACCATTTCTATGCTACTCAATGCACCACGCCCACTTAATTTGCCTACCAACGATTTCTATCAGGTCTCATGCATGATCTTCATTGTTTAACCATACCCTCACAAACCCATACACCCACACTTCACAGCATGCACACACAGCCACCTATTCAATTATGACAGTCGCAACATCCAAAAACATTGCATCACATATCCCTCACTCTTTTAAGAACAGGGGCCAGCAGCTCTACCCAACAAGCAACAGACAAACTGCATATCCTTTTCCAGATGAGTAGACAATGAATGCCATAATTGGAGCAGCATTTTTTTCTTATTCGTTCAGGGGATGCGGGCGCCGTGGCTAGCATTTATTGCCCATCCCTAATTCGCCTTCAGAAGGAGGTGGTGAGCTGCCTTCTTGAACCGCTGTGGTCCACCTACAGTTCTGTTAGGAAGAGAGTTCCAGGATTTTAACCCAGCGACAGTGAAGTAACTGTGATATAATTCCAAGTCAAGTTGGTGAACGGCTTGGAGGAGAACTTACAGGTGGTGATCTATCCCGTCTGTCTGCTGCCCTCTTAAGTGATAGAGGTAACAATGGGTTTGCGAGGTAGTGTCAAAGAGGCCTTGGTGTGTTGCTGCGGTGCATCTTGCAGATAGCAGCCATGGTGGGGCCGGGGTGAATGTTTATTGTGGTGCATGGGATGCTTATCAATTGGGTTGGAATGTGTTGGGTTTCTTAAGTGTTTTAGGAACCGTGCTTATCCAGGCAACTGGAGATTATTCCAACAAACTCCTGACTGCATTGTGGACGGTGGACAGGCTTTGGGGTATCAGGAGGTGATTTATTCTTCACAGAATTCCCAGGATTTAAACTGCTCTTGTAGCCACAGTATTCATATGACTGATCCAGTTCAGTTTCCGGTCATTGGTGGTCCCCAGATTTTGTTGGTAGGGGATTCAACAATACGAATGCCATTGAATGTCATGGGGTGATGGTTAGATTCTCCCTTGCTGGAGTTAGTCATCGCTTGGCACTAGTGTGGTGTGAATGTAAATTGCCACTTGTCAGCCCAAGCCTGAAAGTTGTTCAGAACTTGATGCATATGAACATGGTGCTGAACATTGTGCAGTCATCAGTGAACATCCTTCCTTCGGACCTTACGATTGAAGGAAAATCATTGATGAAGCAGCTGGAGATGGTTGGGCCTAGAACACTACCCTGAGGAACTCCTGCAGTGATGTCCTGGGGATGAGATGATTGATCTCCAACCACAACCATCTTCCTTTGTGCTAGCTGTGACTCCAGTCAATAGCGAGTTTTCCTCCTTAGTTGTTCGCTCCAGATTTTCTGGGGCTTCCTGATGGCACACTAGGTCAAATGCTGCCTTGATGCCAGTTAATCTCACCTCACCTTGGGAGTTCAACTCTTTTGTCCATGTTTGAACCAAGGCTGTAATGAGGTGAGGAGCTGAGTGGCCCTGGTGAACCCAAACTGAGCATTAGTGAGCAGGTTATTGCGACGCAAGTGTCATTTGATAGCACTGTTGACAAAACTTTCCCATCATTTTGCGAATGATTGTCATCAGCAGTAGGGTATGAATTGGTTGGGATGGATGTACTGCTTTTTGTGGACAGGGCAATTTTCCGCTCAATGCCAGTGTTGTAGCTGTTCTGAAATAGTTTGGCTATGGGCTCGGCTAGTTCTGGGACACTAGTCTTCAGTACTTTGGCTGGAATGTTGTCAAGGCTGTTGCTAACTTTTGGTTGGTTCAATTGGCTCTGTTTTATAACCTTTGCTCTAGAGTTGCCGGGTATCTTTATGATACCGCCACAAGGTTCAAGTTCAAGTAATGATCAATAACTCAACACACCAATTAGTAAGATTCAAATCAAAGCACATTTATTATACACAGTAAATCACTACTCATGCATAAACTCTACTTTCTAGGCTATTCCTATCACTAGCTTCGGACTGGCCCACAAGGTCTGGGGAACAAATGGCCTTTCGTTCAGGTCCTGAGTCTGCAGGATTCAAAAGCTGGTATGGACTGGTAGCTAGGAGCGCCTATCTCGTAGCGAGCGTTGACTTGAGACTTACTTGCTTGGCGGCAACAAGACAGGTCACTGTCAAGGGTTGGTTCAAGTTGCTGAGTGACCCTGCCAAAGAAGAACAATTTGATCTTGGGGGCTTTACTTTATAGTCCCCGGGGGCTTCCCGCCCTTCAGGGCGGACCCCGTACCTGGTTCCAAGTGATTGGACTACTTTCCGATCACTTGGATCGATTTCTCCAATGCTGGAGCGGTTCCCTGATCTCTGGGCGGTCCCTAAATGTCCATTGGCCTTCCTTTGTCTTGGCTCCTGCTGGCGCCGAGGAGTCTGGCTTGGCTTTATTTACCTTAACTGTTGCCATTGTCCCTGGGAATCGCACATTACTATGTAGATGGCTGCTGCATTACTAAGCAGATGGCTGCTGGTTTCAGTGCTGTCTGGTTGTTTTGCAGGTTCCAATATACATGATTTTTGTATTTGCTAGTCTTTGCCTGTGTTGGCTGAATTTCCCTTCAGCCTTTGCGGTTCTCCATTTTAAGTCGGGAAGTGGCCAACTCAGGTGGCTACAGGGCCCATAGTCTTTACAATATTCATTATCTTCAGATGGAGTAAATACGATTTGTTGATGACTGGAATCTGTGATGCTGGGTACATCAGCAGGAGGCAGAGATGGATCATCCGCTCGACACTTCTGGCTGAAGATAGCTGAAAATACTTCAGCCAGATCGAGGCTTTGGTCGGTGGCTGGGCTGAAGCAATCAAAGATGATCATATTTTCAAAGCCAAAACCTTGTTCTCACATCCGACCACCCCCTTCCTCCCACAATCTCTTCTATTTTATAAGCTGCCAGTGCTGTGAGCATGACCTCTTGTGTTTGCTTCTCCCCTCATCATAACTGTTACCCTTGTTTCTTCCCCATTTCAGCCACCTAAGAATGGCAGCCTGGCTGGATAGTGGTGGAAGAACAAGAGGTGGACAAGCAGGAGACAGCGATTTAAAAAGAGACACCTTCTCTCACTCTTATACTTGCAGTCACCAGCTCAGATACTGACACTCGGACAGTTTAGAGCTGGCATCTGCACAGGGTGAAACACCAGGGCCTGACTGTCCTGCAGCCAGGGCAGGAGAAGGGATCACCATTTCTATTGCAGAAGACTGGGATGAGGTTCTGATAGAATGACATTAAGAAAAAGGGTTCGCACAATAAAATAGTTTGTGGATTGATAGACCTGACAGAAACTCTAGCTGCGGTCAACAACTTGGAGCCCAGAACCATCTCGCCACAGAGTTGAAATGCAGCACCCATAAAGTGATGTGGCACCCTGCACCACCGCAAATCCTGCAATCCTCACAAAGCTACATGTTCACTCTGCCTGCTTCTCTTTGGTACAAAAGAATGAAATGCATACAGCCCTTTTAAAAAACAGAGCTTCAGTAACCTCCGTTATACAACACTAGAAAACATGCCGGGAAATATCTAAAATATCGTCACGCTCACAGTCACTGGAAATGCCAATCTTGCCCTGTTCTGTGGTTGCAGTGGGAGCTGTAGTAGGTGGCATATTTTACTGAGGACACCTTAAATAAAGTAGAGATATTTCAGACATTGTTCCTCGCTGAGGTTCAATTGCTTCCTGGATGAAAATAGCCTTCGGTTAAGAGCGCTTCTACCCCTCCTCCTCCTCCACCCTCTTGCTGATGTCCTGCTCATTCTCCCTGTTATGCTGTATTCCAAGGGGATGCAATCTATTGCACCCATGTCTGGGAGTAAATAGCTTGGGCAGAGTCCTTAAAGTCAGCTCAAGTGCTTCAGGGCAAACCGCAGCACTGGGAGGCAGTGGTGCAGTGATATTGTCATTGGACTGGTAATCCAGAGACCCAGGGTAATGCACTGGGGACCCGGGTTCAAATCCCAGTAGAGCAGATGGTGATGTATGAATTCGATAAAAATGTGGAATTAAAAGTCCATGGAACCATTGCCGATTGTTGTAAAAACCCGTCTGGTTCACGGAGAAAACACCTGCCATCCTTACCTGGTCTGGCCGACATGTGACTCCAGACAGACAGCAAAGTGGGGACTCTTAAATGGATCCTCAGGGATGGGCAGTAAATACTGATCCAGCCAGGGTCGCCCATATCCCATGAATAAAGAAAAGAAAGTCTTTAGTCACTTTGAAAAATCCTAGAAAGCACCAAACATTCAACAATGACAATAGGCAGTAGAATTTAGTTCGGTTTAGCAGCCGACATGAAAGAAATAAATTATCCTTTTGCATAGCACTGGTGGGTGGTGGTGGAGGAAGGAGACACTGCCTGGTGCTGAATATATGTTCAACTATGTGAGGTCAAATGAGGGGGTTAATTAAAGCATTGAGCTCCAAAACAACAGCACTGGCAAATCAACACTGCACGTTGATTGAAGTCAAGGGAGAAATTTTCTGACCCCATTCACCGTGGATGCAAATCTCGTTATGGCGATTTGGAAAGGACACTTTATGTATAAACGCAAGTTTTTCCTTTTTCTTTCATTATGCACTGTTGGTAACAAAACTCGGAAGAAATGTAAATTGCTCCTCCCTCCACTGCAGACAAAAAGAACTGCTATTGACTGTGACCAGGTAATGGTAGGTTAAAACTGTTGCCTTCTAATTCACCTACAACATGTCTGGAGTAATAAGAACTGTGCTAGACGTTGCTTATGGCTTCTGTGTGAGCTTCCTCTGCAGTGAAAGAAAAGAGCCCTCTGGTGTTAAATGTTAACAAGAGCCCTGCAGATCAGGGCTTTATTTGCTCGGACTGGTGTTGGGATCAGAGAATGATGATGACATGATAGTAGGTGATGCTCAATTAGATTCATCTAGAGCATCCCAAAAGTTTGGATTAGCTGCTTTATATCACAGGATGATATGAAGGTTATTTAGGCCTACGGAGACAGATAACTTTTAAAATGAGATATGAATTCCCTGTCGCTGAGTTAAAGGAATCACTTGACAATATTTCAAGACTTTTACTGTGGCAAATGAACTAAAATCAACTTCCACTAAAGATAAGACCATAAAACCATAAAATACTTAGTAGGAAATGAATACACTAAACTACAGGATCAAGAACCCTTATTATTTTCCCAATAGGACCGATAACCCCATTCCACATTTATATATTACACTGCACTGTCTGCAAATTGGATTCTTGACAGGAAATAGTCCAAAGTTAATGTTCGCTTGCAATGGGCTTGCTTCTCCACATTTCACTGAGTCGTAATGGCCAGTGTCCATTGCAAATCGCCTTCCTCATTCAACTTCCAATAGTAAGGCTCACTTTTGTGATGCATTCTCCCGGCTCAGGGCAAATCTTCCAGTGTCATTAAATGTCTGCATGTTTCTTCTCTTTGACTAGTGGATAAGCTCACATCAGCATACTTCCTGTAGCTAACAGGGAGCAGCTTTTTCCCCTGCTCCCCACAATGGATGCTGATTCCCTCTCACTCTCTCTCTCCCTCTCGCTCTCTCACTCTGTGTCCAGAGCTTTCAAATCAGACTGTCTAAGAGTCTGTAAGACTACCCATGGTCAAGCCTGCTGCTCTTTTCTGTTTTTCATGTGTTAAACCTGGCACAGGTTTCAATAATTTTTGACCTGGGCCCCTTGTCCACACAGGACCCACCAGGCCACACAGGCTTACCTTTGGTCAGACCTGTTGCGTGTCCGTCTTCATTACTCCATTTTACCTGAAAAAAGCCAGTGAAAAGCATTACCATCTTATAACATCTTTATAGTCATAGCCCATTGTACTCATACTGCATCTTTGGAAAAACAATCAAACCGGTCGCCTATTCTTTCCTCATTGCCCTGAAATGTTATTTCCGTAAAGCTTTTATCCAATTATTTTTTGAAATTGTAGAATCTGCTTCCACCATCCCGTTAGGTGATACATCCCATACACTTATAGAATCATTGAATGGTTACAGCACAAAAGGAGGTCATTTGGCCCATTGTATTTGTGCTGGTCCTTCAAGGGAGCAATTCACCTCGTGCCACTCCCTGCCTTTTCCCCATAGCTTTGTAAATCTTTCCCTTTCAGAAATTGGTTTAATTTCCTTTTGACAACCTCAGTGACCCTGCCTCCACCACACTCACAGGTAGTGCATATCAGATCTTAACCACTCACTGCGTGAAAAACTTTTTTCTCATGTCTCGATTGTTTCTTTTACCAATTACTTTAAATCTGTTCCCTCTGGTTCTCGACCCATCATGGACAGATGCAACCACAGCAGGTAGTTTGGTGAGGATAGGGTCAAGTTGGTTTCCCCCTCATCTTGGTGTTCTCACCACGTCGCAGGCTCACTCTAGCAGTTATGTCCTACAGCATTCCGTCTGCTTGGTCTGTAGTGATGTTACCAAGCAACTCTTGGTGATAAACAGTTGTGTTTACCACCCAGGGTACATTCTACGTCCTTGCTAATTTTCCTCCAAGTGTTGCTCAACATGGAGGAGTATTGATTCACTATCTGAGGGAGGGCAGTAAGTGCAAAATAACAGGAGGTTTCCTTGCTCATGTTTGACCTAATGCCATCAGAGTTCATGGACTCTGAAGTTAACATTGAAGACTACAAGGTCTAATACCTGCAAGATATGCTATTATGCTGCCAGCAATGAATCAGAGCCTACCTACCCAGTGATGGTGATGAAGGTCTCTGGGACATTGTTTTAAAGCTATGATTCTGTGAGTGGGCTGGTGTCAGGTTGGTGCTTGCTTAGTCTGATGAACTGCACAAGTCCACAGATGTTGGTGAGAAGGGCATTCCAGGGTTGACAGGACAGTATGTGCTTTTATCATGTCCAATGCCTAGGCTGATGCTGGTTGCAGCTTAATTAATCAGTTTTTGTCTCAGACAAGTAACACATAGATCCAGGAAGGCTGAAAGGGATGATCTGTTTATATGAAGTCTATGCAATCAGTGCAAGTAATGATTCAGTGCACTTCATCTGAATGCAGACTAAGCACCCATTTATCTCATGCTGTCATTCTAGATTACTTGCAAGATTGACCCAGTTTCCACTTGCCAGGAATTTTATCAGTTGATGATGTGGTAAAAACACCTCATCCATCAAAGATTTCTAAGTATGACCAAGGAGCCCTTCATCCTTATAATATACAGAGCACTCCTTTTTTCCAATTAATCCAAAGAAGCAAATTTTATATCTGTAACTGAGAGATAGGCCTTGATTTTAACCTCCTCCTTATTCCCTCTGACAGGCAGGAAAGGGTTTGAGGGATGGATTAAAACCCTAAAAATCAAGATTCTGGCTTTAAACCACCATGTTTTCAGCATCCATAATGTAACAATTTAGACTATTGCCAGGACCCCCGTTAAAAGCAAGCAGGGGCATAATTGTGGTTTAGATTAATACTGAAAAGAGACATTGTTGACTCTTTTCATCTTGCACTCATCAGGGCTCTTTACAAGAATATCAGAATAAGGGGAAAACAAATATTTACACTGTATGAGCAGAGAATGTTAATTGGCTGACAAGTGTACTCTGACTGATGGAGGCGTTACAATGGAAAATGAACCAGTTGATGGTGACTGACAGATAAGAAATGTTTGAAATTTAAACCAGGTAGTTCGACCTGATTGGTCAAATCATTGTCCTGGGAAATGGCTCTCACTTATTTTGTTGAGCTGAAATAGGCGCAATGTGTGTACATGTTCTTTCTGTCTGCAAGGAACAGGGTCATATGTATTAATATATGTAACTTCTAGTACGCACAAATCTGCCACACTGAGAAGCCAACTGACAACTTTAAATCGGTTGTCAGTGTAATATTTAGCACACTGAGGATTATTTAGCAAATGTTACCCAAATGCAGAATCACATCTAATGTTTGACACTGTTTTGAGTTTTACAAGCATGGGCTGGTTGGGTTCGGTTTGTACCTCGACTGTTGCAAAACGCGGCTGGGACGTTCTGTTTCATATGATCTGCTAGCCTTTGAGAAGTATAACAGGTATACTTAGCATCACACTGCCACTGAAATTCATGTACCACATTACTCATTTGTGTGATAGGCAGAACAGAGGGGGTGATTTCAGGAGAGGGTTTTCCACTTGAGATCTAACTTGATTTTCGGCCTCCCCCCACACAAGTTCAATCCTAAAAATTGAAGCTGGGAGGGAAATGCCGATTAAGTGGCCAAGGAGCCTGTTCTCTTCAAACAGAAAGACTAAGTCCAGGCATTGGGCCTTTTTCAGTTAAATAAAAGAATGCGTGATAATGGTGTGCTGGTACATTTCCCATGAAAGTGCCTGAGTCAATCAGAATCAACTTGCCTTTTTTGAATTCAAGCAGTAACTTAAAGGATAACTGTTCCCTGGTGCATATTCCAAGGCAACCAATCAGAGTCCACATGGCAACCAATAGTACTCTATTCTCATACAGTATAAATTGCTGTTCCTTTTGAAATTTGATATTTTTACATCTATCCTTATGAATGCATGATGCAAAGTTTCAACAGAGTGCCTCTTTTTTTAACAATACTAAAGTTCTGTACCACGGACGGCTGTTAAATTTTACCATTGTGGTAACTAAACAATCCACTTGGCAAGAAAGCTTTGCCTTGTCTTAGCCTATTTGATTAGTCTATTTTCTAGGGAAACCAACACATAGATAACAAGATAACAGGAAAGGGATAAGATCTGCTGAAATTAAGTGCATTTAATTGAGAGTTCGCTATTGTCAGTCCGGATGAAATGATCAATCGAACACCAGGGGCGCGATTCTCCACTCCCACGCCGGTTGGGAGAATTGCCTGGGCCGCCAAAATTTCCGGGGACGCCGGTCCGACGCCCTCCCGCGATTCTCCCAAGCGGCAGGAACGGCCCGGTCGAGTTTCACGGGCCGCAGGCCGGAGAAACGTCGGAGACACCCAAAATGGCACCCCCGCTATTCTGAGGCCCGGATGGGCCGAGCGGCCAGGCCAAAACGGCGGGTTCCCCCCGGCGCCGTCCACACCTGGTCGCTGCAGTCGTGGGCGGTGCGTGAACGCTGGGGGGGGGCGGCCTGTGGGGGGGCTAGGGGGGATCCTGCACCGGGCTTTACCTGGAATGTGGGGTGGCCCGCGATCGGTGCCCACCAATCGTCGGGCCGTCCTCTCTGAAGGAGGACCTCCTTCCTTCCGCGGCCCCGCAAGATCCGTCCCCCATCTTCTTGCGGGGCGGACTTAGAGAGAACGGCAACCACGAATGCGCGGGTTGGCGCCGGCCGCGTCATCTATGCGGCGCCGCTTTTACGTGGGCGACAAGGCCTGGCGCATGTAGATGACGCGGCCCCGATACTGGCCCATTGTCAGGGCCTGAATCGGTCGGGACCGGGGCCGTTCCGCGCCGTCATGAACGTCGACGGCGTTCACGTCGGCGAGGCAACTTCGGCGTGGGAGTGGAGAATCCCGCCCCAAGTCTCTTCAACGTACATTCATTCATGGCCGGGGCTGCACCACTGTACTTCGGGGAGGTACAACAGCAAGCCAACATTAGTACATTCGACAGTAGCTTATATACAGTATGACACTGTCCCTTTTCTGAGGACGGCCCCCTTAGAGGCCAAAGTTAGGGACACTTTCTGTTGCTCTCAGCTAAGTTATTATTATCTTTAGAATGAGGAACCCATTCCCTCATCTGCGTCCTGTTTTCCTGTTATTGCAGACTGTCTAGTGCAAAAGCAGAAGAGATTCATCTCGAAAGTCACGTGCACAGTTACAAAACTTTGACATTCCAGTTTACACAAAGCTTTGACATTCCATTTCCCATCAAGCTCTATTTGACATTCCATTTCCCATCAAGCTCTATTCTATCTTGATTTGACATTCCATTTCCCATCAAGCTCTATTCTATCTTGATTTGACATTCCATTTCCCATCACGCTTCGATTCTATCTTGAACCAAACTCTCATAATCAGCACTTTAATGATTTGGTGCACTTCAAGTGAACTCCGATGAAGTAGTAATTTATCTTAGGCTGGCAGCTTCATGCAGTTGGGAAAGCAACCCATTGTCGAGGAGGTTTCACTGTACATCTTTATGCTGTACCCATTTTATCATTATGTGCTGTTCTTCCAACATTTCTGTACATTTGCACCCAGTGGCAAGCTTTTCAGTCTTTCATTGATAAATATGTTAGGAAGCATGACAGGACTAAAAAGCACTTCACAGTGTTGAGGAATTGAGTTTGATTTTTCTTCTACGACACAAACCACAAACTGCAAGACGGTCCAAATAGTCTCAGTTGAGGCCCAGATGGACAAATAGTCAATTAGTCCATGTTCACCTTCAGTGTCAGAACATTGTGTATCTGTGGAAATCTCCCCCCACCATGCAACTCCACAGCCACACGCCACCCCTCAGCATGTCCTAAACAGAAATAATAAAATATGTTGAAATCACGGTATAAAAACAAACTCCTAATTATTTGGATTCAGTTGACTGATTAATCCTATCTTTCCCATTCCTTTGCATTATAAGTGAAATGTAAGGCAATACTTTATTGAATCTGAGATGCAGGTACTTTGGGCTTTGTCCCTGAGAGTATTTACAAAGAATTTGAGCACACAGGTCAGCGGGCTCCAAAGAATGGCCTGCCCACTATTAAGTTGCATGGGCTGGAGCTTTTTGAGGAGGTAACTGAAAGGGTTGATGAGGGTAATGCTATTGAAGTGGTGTACATGGACTTTCAAAAGGCATTCAAAATCCCCAGGGCCAGATGGCATCTATCCCAGATTGCTGAGGGAGGCAAGAGATGAAATTGCTGGGCCTCTGACAGAAATCTTTGTGTCGTCATTGGCCACAGGTGAGAACCCAGAGGATTGGAGGTTAGCCAATGTTGTACCATTACTTAAGAAGGGTTGCAAGGATAATCCAGGTAATTATAGGCCAGTGATAGTGAAATTGTTGGAAAAGATTCTCAGAGATAGGGGGCGGGATTCTCCGACCCCCCGCCGAGTCTAATTTAATTGAATTATTTGAGGAGGTGACAATAATGATTGACGAGGAAAAGGCTGTGGATGTGGTCTACATGGACTTTAGTAAAGCATTTGATAAGGTGCCTCATGGCAGGCTGGTGCAAAAGATTAGATCACATGGGATCAGGGTTGAGATAGCTGGATGGATCCAGAACTGGCTTGCCAATAGAAAGCAGAGGGTAGCAGTGGAAGAATGTTTTTCCGAATGGAGGTCTGTAACTAGCGGTGTTCCACAGGGATCAGTTCTGGGACCTCTGCTCTTTGTAATATATATATAAATGACTTGGAAGAAAACGTAGCGGGTCTGATTAGCAAGTTTGCGGATGATACTAAGATTGCAGGAGTTGTGGATAGTGATGAAGATTGTCAGAGAATACAACAGGGTATAGATAGGCTGCAAAATTAGGAAGAGAAATGGCAGATGGAACTTAACCCAGACAAATGCGAGATGATGCATTTTGGTAGATCCAATTCAGGTGGGAGCTATAAAATAAATGGCAGAACCATCAGGAGCATAGAGACACAAAGAGATCAGGGTGTGCAGGTCCCCACAGATCCTTAAAAGTGGCAGCACAGGTGGAAATGGTGGTAAAGAAAGCATTTGGCATGCTTGCCTTCAAAGGATGAGGTATCGAGTATGAAAGCTCGAAAATTATGTTACAATTATATAGAACGTTGGTTCTGCCACATCTGGAATACTGGGGGGGATTCTCCAACCCCCCTTCGGGTCGGAGAATCGGCAGGGGGGGGCGGCGTGAATCCCGTCCCGCCGCTCTGACGCCGACTGCCGAATTCTCCTGCGCCGGTTTTGTGGCAGGGGCGGGGATCGCGGCGTGCAGGTCGGGGGCCGTTGGCAGTGGCCCCCCCCCCAGCGATTCTCCTGTCCCCGATGGGCCGTTTTCGGCCAGTCCCACCGGCATGAATTGCACAAGGTCTATACCGGCGAGACCTGGCTCTGAGGGCGGCCTGCAGAGTCCTCGGGGGGGGGGCGGGGGGGGGGGGGGGGGCGCAGGGGGATTTGGCCCCGGGGAGGGGCCTCCACAGTGGCTTGGCCCACGATCGGGGCCCACAATCTGTGGGGGGCCTGTGCCGTGTGGGCACTCTTTCCCTCTGCAACCGGCCTGTGTAAAGCTCCGCCATGGCCGTCGCAGAGAAGAAACCGCCTGCGCATGCGCAGGAATCACGGCAGCGGTTCTGGGAATGCGCTGGCGCTCCTGCGCATGCGCCGGCCGGCGGAGGCCCTTCGGCGCCGGTTGGCAGGGCACCAACCACTCCAGCACCGGCCTAGCCCCGAAGGTGAGGAGGATTCCGCACTTTCCGGGCGGCCTGATGCCGGAGTGGTTTACGCCACTCTTGGGCGCCAGTACGGCCCGTCCCGCCGGATACCGGAGAATCCCGGCCACTGTGTCCAATTCTGGTCACCGCACTAGCAGAAGGACGTGGAGGCTTTGGAGAGAGGACAGAAAAGGTTTCCAGGATGTTGCCTGGTATGGAGGGTATTAGCTATGAGGAGATATTGAATAAACTGGGATTGTTCTCCCTAAAGAGTCGGAGGCTGAGGGGCGACCTGATAGAAGTTTATAAAATTATTAGGGGTATCGATAGGGTGAACAGTTGGACGATTTTCCCAGGGCGGAAATGACAATTGCAAGGGGACACAAGTTCAAGGTGAGGGGGAAAGGGTCAGTGGAGATGTGTGGGGGAGGTTTTTTTACACCGAGCGTGGTGGTGGCCTGGAATGTAATGCCAAGTGAGGTGGCTGAGGCAGATACGTTAGCAACTTTTAAGACTTATCTGGATAGGCACATGAACAGACAGGGTTTGGAAGGATACAGGCAGTTGGTCTAGATAGGACACGTGATTGGCGCAGGCTTGGAGGGTGGAAGGGCCTCTTTCTGTGCTGTATTGTTCTTTGTTCTTTGTCAGTGCCACACAACAGACTTATGTGAATAGCTACAGCTCATGCACTAAAAGTGACAGAAGCAACATGAATACATAATTGGCTGACTAATAGGAAATGGAGAGTGAGAGTCAATGGCTTTCCTTTAGGTTGGAGGAAGGTTTGTAATGGAGTTCTCCAGCAGTTGGTATTGGGACTTTTGCTTTCCCTTAGCCGAGTGTTCCCTGCTGAGGCCCCCTATCTAACCGGGGGATGTTTATTAGTGGGGTATTCTAGGCGCTGCGAATGGCAGGAATCACACGGCTAAACATGCTCACTATCGGACTTTGTTCCTGTTTGGTTAAATTGTGCCCTGAGTTAATGTTTCACGTTCGATGTGACACGTCTTTGAACTTCTGAGATTGGAGTTCTGAAAGAGGGTCATGTTGGACTCAAAACATTCACTCTGTTTCTCTCTCCACTGATGATGCCTGTATGTATTTTGGTTTAAAGCTATTTGGCAGAGCAAAGGACTGGAGAACAGCACTGCCCATGACCTAGGGCGGAATTCTCCGCAATCAGCCTGATGTCCGCCGACCGGTGCCAAAAACGGCGCGAATCAGTCCGGCATTGCGCCGCCCCAAAGGTGCGGAATCCTCCGCATCTTGAGCGGCCGAGCCCTAACCTTGAGGGGCTAGGCCCGCGCCGGACTGATTTCCACCCCGCCAGCTGGTGGGAAAGGCCTTTGGTGCCCCGCCAACTGGCGCGGAAATGACTTTGGCGGGCGGCGCATGCGCGGGAGCGTAAGCGCCCGCTCACAGCATCCCTGCGCATGTGCAGTGGAAGGAGCCTCTTCCGCCTCTGCCATGGTGGAGACCATGGCGAAGGCGAACGGAATAGAGTGCCCCCACAGCACAGGCCTGCCCGCGGATCGGTGGGCCCCGATCGCGGGCCAGGCCACCGTGGGGGCACCCCCGGGGCCAGATCGCCCCGCGCCCCCCCCAGGACCCCGGAGCCCGCCCGTGCCGCCTTGTCTCGCTGGTAAGAGAGGTGGTTTAATCCACGCCGGCGGGACAGGCATTCCAGCAGCGGGTCTTCGGCCCATCCGGGCCGTAGAATCGCCGGGGGGGCCCTGCCAACCGGCGCGGCGCGATTCCTGCCCCCGCCAAATATCCGGTGCCGGAGAATTCGGCAACCGGTGGGGGCGGGATTCACCCCAGCCCCCGGCAATTCTCTGATTTGGCGGGGGGTCGGAGAATCCCGCCCATGATGAGCAGAGTCTCTTGGTAAGAGACTCTGAGAGAACAGTCAAGGATAGAATTCTGCAAGCAGCTTACCTGCATGGAACAGCTCCATGCTTTGGATCTGTGAATAGTTAAAGGTTAACAATAAATGGTTCATGTTTAGACATTCAAGTCTCAAGCTCTCCTCATTGAGACATTTAAAGAACCCGGGCGAAATTATCCCCCAACGGCGGGATGTCCGCCGACCGGCGCCAAAGCCGGCGCCAATCAGACGGGCAATACGCCGGCCCAAAGGTGCGGAATGCTCCGCATCTTTGGGGGCCAAGCCCCAACATTGAGGGGCTAGGCCGACGCCGGAGGGATTTCCGCCCCGCCAGCTGGCGGAAAGGCGTTTGTTTCCCCGCCAGCTGGCGCGGGAATGCGAAGCATGCGCGGGAGCGTCCGCGACCGCTGTCAGTTTCCCGGCGCATGTGCGGGAGCGTCAGCGGCCGCTGTCAGTTTCCCGCACATGCGCAGTGGGGAGAGTCTCTTCCGCCTCCGCCATGGTGGAGACCGTGGCGGAGGCGGAAGGGAAAGAGTGCCCCCACGGCACAGGCCCGCCCGCGGATCGGTGGGCCCTGATCGCGGGCCAGGCCACCGTGGGGGCACCCCCCAGGGTCAGATCGCCCCGGCCCCCCCCCCCAGGAACCCGGAGCCCGCCCACGCCGCCTGGTCCCGCCGATAAATACCAGGTTTGATTTACGCCGGCGGGACAGGCAATTTCTGGGCGGGACTTTGGCCCATCCGGGCCGGAGAATTGAACGGGGGGTCCCGCCAACCGGCACGGCCCGATTCCCGCCCCCGCCCAATCTCCGGGAGCGGAGACTTCGGCGGGGGCGGGATTCACGGCGTCCAACGGCCATTCTCCGACCCGGCGGGGGGTCGGAGAATGACGCCCCAGATTCCAGAACATGACGGCAGCGATGGGATCTTCTGAAAGATATCACATCGGCAGTGATGTCCAACGGCAAAAGGACCATACTGATTGGCCGTGGTGATCAGCAGCAATAGGAAAGATGGCAGCTAAATGCAAGAACTCAGAGCTGGGCGGGATTCCCCGACCCCCCGCCAGGTCGGAGAATCACTGGGGGCTGGCGTGAATCCCGCCGCCACTGCCGGTTGCCGAATTCTCCGGCACCGGATATTCGGCGGGGGTGGGAATCACGCACGCCGGTTGGTGGGCCCCCCCCCCGGTGATTCTCCGGCCCGGATGGGCCGAAGTCCCCCTGCTGGAATGCCTGTCCCGCCGGTATGGATTAAACCACCTCTCTTACCGGCGGGACAAGGCGGCGCGGGTGGGCTCGGCGGTCCTGGGGGGGGCGCGGGGCGATCTGGCCCCGGGGGGGTGCCCCCACGGTGGCCTGGCCCGCGATCGGGGCCCACCGATCCGCGGGCGGGCCTGTGCCGTGGGGGGCACTCTTTTCCTTCTGCCTTCGCCCTGGTCTCCACCATGTGGGAGGCGGAAGAGACCCCCTCCACTGCGCATGCGCGGGGATGCCGTGAGCGGCCGCTGACGCTCCCGTGCATGCGCCTCCCGGCAAAGTCAGTTTTGCGCCAGCTGGCGGGGCACCAAAGGCCTTTCCCGCCAGCTGGCGGGGCGGAAATCAATCCGGCGCGGGCCTAGCCCCTCAAGGTGCGGGCTCGGCCCCTCAAGATGCAGAAGATTCCGCACCTTTGGGGCGGCGCGATGCCGAACTGATTTGTGCCGTTTTTGGCGCCGGTCGGCGGACATCGCGTCGATTGCGGAGAATTCCGCCCATCCCAATGTATGAAAACCTGAAGCCAAATTTGAGGGGACCTCAGAGGTCCATTGCAAGAACCCTCAGTGAGGCAGAATAAGAACTGCCCAGCCCACAAAACAGGTGAGCAAAAATTGCAAAAAAAACCTGAGTGACGCAGGTTACAAACGGTGAGCAAATAATTATTTTAAAAAGTAGCTGTACTTAATGTTATTGAGGAGGTGGCGGTCCAGGAGGCTCAGCATCCAGAGGGCAGCTGAAAGAGACATGCAAGTAAAAAAAAACAAAAGTTTAAAAGAACAAAACTGCAGAAATAAAAGGGCTCACAGAATAAATTGGAAAAGCTACAGAGTTTAAAAGAAACAACAGCAAAGAATTGCTGCTGCTATGAAGGTTTTAAATAGACAGCAATCAGTGCAGAAGGCTGTCCCTTAACATTTTTAAATAAAGGCCGATCGTCAAAGCGGCTGAGAAGCTCCCCAAAATGCAATGATTGAAAGCAAAAATAAGTTTTAAATATTCAGCAGGCTTGAGGAGAATGAAGCAGCCAATCCCAGTGGATCCTAAAAAGCCTGGGAAGAATAGAGATAAAGACAAAAAGACCTGCAGAGTACAGGTGCACCTGTCTGGAGTCCCGGAGCACGAGACATCCAACATCAAAGGTTACTGCCGTGTTCGAAAAAAACCTACAGAATCACCCAGAGCAATGAGATGAATTTGCTGCTATGCTCATTTTGAACTGGAAAGAAGCTTTAATTGGACAATAATCGATCAGGAAAGAAGCTCCAGATTGAAACGTTAGCTCTGTTTTCTCTCTACAGATGCTGTTCGGCCTGCTGAGGTTGTCCAGTATTTTCTGTTTTCGTTTCAGACCTCAGCATCCACAGTGATTTGCTTTCGTCTAAGAAATTTTAATACGTTTTTTTTTTTAAAGCAGCTATGCTTGCTGGCCAGCTTGCCAAAAAGCACAGGAAAGTTGATAGCTACATAGAAAGCCTGAAGTAAAACTGAGTTATTGGTCTCAAAGTGTCAACATGATTAAACATTGGTGAATGCAAAAAAATACAACCGGCCATGGACAGAAACTTAGGACCTTGCTCTGGGGTTTCTTGTTGACCTTGCCAGAGGTGCCATCTCTCAGGGGTCGCTTGTTGACCCTAGCGGAATTGCCATCTCTCAGGGGTCTCTAGTGACCTTGGTGGAGTTGCCATCTCTCAGGGGTCTCTCGTTGACCTTGGTGGAGTTGCCATCTCTCGGGGGGTCTCTCGTTGACCTTGGTGGAGTTGCCATCTCTCAGGGGTCTCTTGTTGACCCTAGCGGAATTGCCATCTCTCAGGGGTCTCTTGCTGACCCTAGCGGAATTGCCATCTCTCAGGGGTCTCTAGTGACCTTGGTGGAGTTGCCATCTCTCAGGGGTCTCTCGTTGACCTTGCCAGAGTTGCCATCTCTCAGGGGTCTCTCGTTGGCCTTGGCAGAGTTGCCATCTCTCAGGGGTCTCTCGTTGACCTTGGTGGAGTTGCCATCTCTCAGGGGTCTCTCGTTGACCTTGGTGGAGGTGCCATCTCTCAGGGGTCTCTCATTGACCTTGCCAGTGTTGCCATTTCTCAGGGGTCTCTTGTTGACCTTGGCAGAGTTGCCACCTCTCGGGGGTCTCTTGTTGACCTTGGCAGAGTTGCCATCTCTCAGGGTCTCTCAATGACCTTGCCAGAGTTGCCAGCTCTCAGGGGTCTCTGTTTGGCCTTGGCAGAGTTGCCATCTCTCAGGGGTCTCTCATTGACCTTGCCAGTGTTGCCATTTCTCAGGGGTCTCTTGTTGACCTTGGCAGAGTTGCCACCTCTCGGGGGTCTCTTGTTGACCTTGGCAGAGTTGCCATCTCTCAGGGTCTCTCAATGACCTTGCCAGAGTTGCCAGCTCTCAGGGGTCTCTGTTTGGCCTTGGCAGAGTTGCCATCTCTCAGGGGTCTCTCGTTGACCTTGGTGGAGGTGCCATCTCTCAGGGGTCTCTCATTGACGTTGCCAGAGTTGCCATCTCTCAGGGGTCTCTTGTTGACCTTGCCAGAGTTGCCATCTCTCGGGGGTCTCTCGTTGACCTTGGTGGAGTTGCCATCTCTCAGGGGTCTCTCATTGACCTTGTCAGAGTTGCCATCTCTCGGGGGGTCTCTCGTTGACCTTGGTGGAGTTGCCATCTCTCAGGGGTCTCTCGTTGACCTTGGTGGAGGTGCCATCTCTCAGGGGTCTCTCGTTGACCTTGGTGGAGGTACAATCTCTCAGGGGTCTCTCGTTGACCTTGGTGGAGTTGCCATCTCTCAGGGTCTCTCGTTGACCTTTGTGGAGGTGCCATCTCTCAGGGTCTCTCGTTGACCTTGGTGGAGGTCCCATCTCTCGGGGGTCTCTCGTTGACCTTGGTGGAGTTGCCATCTCTCAGGGTCTCTCGTTGACCTTGGCAGAGTTGCCATCTCTCGGGGGTCTCTCGTTGAACTTGGTGGAGTTGCCATCTCTCAGGGGTCTCTCGTTGACCTTGGTGGAGGTACAATCTCTCAGGGGTCTCTCGTTGACCTTGGTGGAGGTCCAATCTCTCGGGGGTCTCTCGTTGGCCTTGGTGGAGGTGCCATCTCTCAGGGGTCTCTTGTTGACCTTGGCAGAATTGCCATCTCTCAGGGTCTCTCGTTGACCTTGCCAGAGTTGCCATCTCTCAGGGATTTCTTGTTGACCTTGGTGGAGGTGCCATCTCTCAGGGGTCTCTTGCTCAATTGGCTGAACAGCTGGTTTGTGATGTAGGCCAGCATCGCGGGTTAAATTCCTATACCAGCTGGGGTTATTCATGAATAACTTCTCAATCTTGCCTATCCATACTCGCTCTTGAGATGGTGGTAGGCCTAATGACCTTCTCTTCTGGCTGTTGAGATGAGGTCTGAACCATTATGGTTGATTCTAATTTGGTCTAGTCCTTACAACTTTATTCTCGGTTATCAGAAAGTAGTCATAAGAAGGCAGCTTTCTATGGTTAGCACAGTTTTTATTATTCTGGGAATAACACTGGAAAAATAGAAGTTACAGCTTCAGGTTAAAATCAATGATCTGTTGCTTTTGCTCCAACAGAAAGGGGAAACCACTTATAGAAACATTTCCTCTAGGCCTCTATACTGATAGTGCACAATGTAAAAAGAAAAAGGAAGAACTTACATTTGCATGGCACCTTTCATGACCGCAAGCCATCCTAAAGCACCTTACAACCAATACTTCCGAAAAGTAGACACTTTGGGGTATACTGTTTGTGCAGAGGTCTGAACAGCATGGGTGTGTGTGTGCACTTGTATGTGTATGCACACATGCGTTCATATGTGTGCCTGTATATGTGTATTTGTTTGTGTGTCATTTACAACATGACTTTCATGAATAAGAATATAAAAATGAGCAAATCTTTCGATGTGCACCACCTTGTCTGTAATATAAAAGCAAAATACTGTGGATGCTGGAAATCTGGGACGGAATTCTCCCGAAACGGCGCGATGTCCGCCGACTGGCACCCAAAACGGCGGAATGCTCCGCATCTTTGGGGGCCGAGCCCCAACATTGAGGGGCTAGGTCGGCGCCGGAGGAATTTCCACCCCGTCGGCTGGCGGAAACAGCCTTTGTTGCCCCGCTAGCTGGCGCGGAAATGACATCTCTGGGCGGCCCATGCGCGGGAGCGTCAGCGGCCGCTGACAGTTTCCCACGCATGCGCAGTGGAGGGAGTCTCTTCCGCCTCCGCCATGGTGGAGACCGTGGCGGAGGCGGAAGGGAAAGAGTGCCCCCACGGCACAGGCCCGCCCGCGGATCGGTGGGCCCCGATCACGGGCCAGGCCACCGTGGGAGCACCCCCCAGGGCCAGATCGCCCCGCGCCCCCCCCAGGACCCCGGAGCCTGCCCACGCCGCCCTGTCCCACCATTCAAAAGGTGGTTTAATCCACGCCGGCGGGACAGGCAATTTATCGGCGGGACTTCGGCCCATCCGGGCCGGAGAATCCAGCGGGGGGGCCCGCCAACCGGTGCGGCCCGATTCCCGCCCCCGCCGAATATCCGGTGCCGGAGACTTTGGCAACCGGCGGGGGCGGGATTCACGCCAGCCCCCGGCGATTCTCCGACCCGGCGGGGGGTCGGAGAATGACGCCCCTGAAATAAAAATGAAATGATGAAATAACCAGCAGATCTGGTAGCATCTGTGGAAAGAGAAACAGATTGAATGTTTTGAGTCCATATGTCTCTGCTTTAGACTCTTCAGAAGAAGAAGTCAGATAGGATCCGAAGTAGGTCAGTCAGCCCTTAAAGCCCCATTTAATAATTAGATGTCGGCTGATCTGTACTGCAAATACCTAATGTGGTTTTCCAGCATTTTCTTTCTCTTCATTAAGCATCATGTCCAAAAATTCAAAACCAAGATTGATAAAGGTTTGTTCGCTAAGGGTACCAAGGGATTTGGAGCCAATGGGGTAAATTAAGTTGAGGTACAGTTTTAACAGGCTTTCTGAGCCGCTGCCATTCCTCCAACCCTATCCACAATCCCCCACAACACTCAGGTTATACAGTCCTTTATCCCTTCCTGATTCCTGCTAAATTAATGCCGCAGTGAAAAGCCAATCATGCATGTCAAGTCATGTTTGTCACATTGCACAGATAACGCAGCAATAAATGCGTTGATGTGGTGAATGTCATCTTGCCTTTTGTCAGGAGAAATAAATAACTTCAGAAGGTGAGAAACCTATCCTCCAGGAAGCTTATTTGTAAGATTTTAATTGAAAATTTATGGAGTCATCCTTCATTTTGTTTCCTACTCCATCGGCCCAGGATCCTATTCCCTCGTACGAAGGTTGATAAGGTCGTTTCTTGACTAGAAGTATTGTGCACTGCTGCACCCTGCCAGGCATTTCGGAGAGCTAAGTGGATTGGAGCATTCGGCAAATTAGTTTGAAAATAATAACAGCAACCCAGACTGGCAGGGTAACAATTCAAATGCTGACATATAGTTTAGAGACCAAACACTGACATATGATGGAATGTTCTCACCTCAGCTGAGATGATGTTTGTTGCCTCTCACTCTAGGAGGTGAAAGATTGACTTTGAGTGTATTTGTTGTGACGGGTAAGTACGGGTCTGATAGGATGAATTCTACTCATTCCATTTAGATTGACTTTAGAATCCTTTCCGACAACTTTGTTTATCTTTCAACTGGAACCCATTCCCACTGTTATTTGCTTAGGTTGATGGTTGTAAATAAATTCCCAGCACTTAGAGTTTTCATCTGGTCACGAAGCTGACCCCTTGCTACTGAGCAGCAGGTTCACAATTATAAAGAACAAGAATAGTTTAATGACGACAGCAAGACAAACAAACAATATGACCGCTGCCAGCCTCCTTACCTCATGCTTTATCATAGAATCATAGAATTTACAGTGCAGAAGGAGGCCATTCGGCCCATCGAGTCTGCACCGGCTCTTGGAAAGAGCACCCTACACAAGCCCACACCCCCTCCCTATCCCTACAACCCAGTAACCCCCCCCCCAACACAAAGGGGAAGTTTGGACACTAAGGGCAATTTATCGTGGCCGATCTACCTAACCTGCACATCTTTGGACTGTGGGAGGAAACCGGAGCACCCGGAGGAAACCCACGCACACACGGGGAGAACGTGCAGACTCCGCACAGGCAGTGACCCATTCCGGGAATCGAACCTGGGACCCTGGAGCTGTGAAGCAATTTTGCTAACCACTCTAGAACTTTATCTCTAGGGTTCGCTCTGAAAAATGTAAAAGGGCCCCCCAGTGTTCCGTTTCCCTTGCTGCTGTTCAAGAAATGAGAAAGAAAAAGAATGAAATGAAGATGAATGAAAATCGTTTATTGTCACAAGTAGGCTTCAAATGAAGTTACTGTGATGTGAAAAATCTGCCACATCAGGGGCGAGATTCTCCGACCCCCCGCCGGGTCGGAGAATCGCCGGGGGCTGGCGTGAATCCCGCCCCCCGCCGGTTGCCGAATTCTCCGGCACCGGATATTCAACGGGGGCGGGAATCGCGCCGCGCCGGTTAGCGGGCCCCCCCCCCCCGCGTTTCTCCGGCCCGGATGGGCCGAAGTCCCGACGCTAAAATGCCTGTCCCGCCGGCGTAGATTAAACCACCTATCTTACCGGCGGGACAAGGCGGTGCGGGCGGGCTCCGGGGTCCTGGGGGTGGTGCGGGGCGATCTGGCCCCGAGGGGTGCCCCCACGGTGGCCTGGCCCGCGATCGGGGCCCACCGATCCGCAGGCGGGCCTGTGCCGTGGGGGCACTCTTTCCCTTCCGCCTCTGCCACGGTCTCCACCATGGCGGAGGCAGAAGAGACACACTCCCGTGCATGCGCCGCCCGGAGATGTCATTTCCGCGCCAGCTGGCGGGGCACCATAGGCCTTTTCCGCCAGCTGGCGGGGCGGAAATTCATCCGCCGCCGACCTAGCCCCTTAAGGTTGGGGCTCGGCCCCTAAAGATGCGGAGCATTCCGCACCTTTGGGGCGGTGCGATGCCCGACTGATTTGTGCCGTTTTGGGCGCCGGTCGGCGGACATCGCGCCGTTTCCGGAGAATTTCGCCCATGTTTCCCCTCTATAGTTTTTGTTCTTTCTTTTGAATTTAGACTTCTCCTAGGTCTGTCCAGCCACTGGATGTGTGCACGGGCAGACTATAGTTAATCCCCCTCTGGTTAATCATTATCTGGAATCCATATATAATGGGCGCAAGTCTCCCATCGGGAAACTAAGTCCCGACGCCGGAGTGAAAACCGGAGTGTTGCAAATACTGTGAGGAAAACACACTCCAACCAGCAAGGAAAGGTAAGAGAAGCACTAGTACTCACCTCAAAGCCAAAATCCCGGAGCAGAGAACGATTTTGGTCGGCGGCCATCTTTCTAAAGGGAGTGCACTTGCGCAGTTGCGCGACGCCGCGCATGCACAATCATGAAAACGGCCATCAGTAAAGGAACCGCAATCTGCGCATGTGCAAACGCCTCCTACGTGCCACGTCACGCGCGTCATGACGTCAGAGACCGGACCACGCCCATTTAAAGGGGAAATGTCCCAAATCAAAGAAAAAATCTTTTAAAGCTGTAAAACAACCTTCCTTCCCCTGGAATGACAGCACAATGCCTCAAATTGAACCAGGATATGAAATAAACCTCCGAAGAACCCTGCAACAAGCAGTTACCTACCCTCAAACCGAGTCTGATTCTGACTTCCCGCAGACCAGTGACACCGAGGACCCGAGGGAGACTTCTCGAGTCGCTGTTATAACAAAGAACAGTCTGTCCCCGAATCAAAACCACCAGCCGCTGTCGGTGCACAGCATTGATCCAGACGACGAGTGGTGTGCCAACAGTCAACTGATCCCAGATACGATTCCGCCTGGACACTGGTGCTTCCGCTAATCTCCTAGCGTGGTCAGCCTATCAGACCCTTGGGGTTAAACCAACCATTCTTCCGTCGGCCTGCCAACTAGTGGACTACAATGGCTATGCCATTCCTGCTACCGGTTCATGCCAACTCGAAGTGACGCACAACTCGCGAAAAGCCATCCTTCCCTTCAAAATCGTGGGCTCCTCGAAGGACTCTCTGCTCGGCGCACAGGCATGCAAACTCCGAAACCCCGTTCAACGAGTACACGCTCTCTCTCCAGGGGACACGTCTGCCTTCCAGGATGCGGACTTCAGGGCGCAACTCAATGCCATCATCAACCAGCACCGCAACGTTTTTGAAGGCATAGGCACGCTTCCATACACTTACAAAATCCTGATCATGCACCTCGCAAAGTCCCAGCACCCCTCACGGAACGCCTCAAGCAGCAGGTGCAGGACCTCCAGGACCAAGGAGTGCTCTCCAGAGTGACGGAACCAACAGACTGGGTCAGTTCCATGGTGTGCGTAAAGAAGCCCTCCGACGAGCTCCGGATCTGCATTGACCCAAAGGATCTGAATCGCAACATAATGAGGGAGCATTAATTACCCTATCCCCAAGCGCGAGGAGATCACGTGCGAGATGGCTCGGGCCAACATCTTCACCAAACTTGACGCCTCGAAAGGATTCTGGCAAATTCAACTAGACAGGTCCAGCAGAAAGCTGTGTACCTTTAATACCCTGTTTGGCAGATACTGCTACAACAGGATGCCGTTTGGGATTATATCGGCATCAGAAGTATTCCACCGGATCATGGAGCAAATGATGGAGGGCATTGAGTGTGCGCGTCTATGTTGACGACATCATCATTTGGTCCACATATCAGTCGCCTCCAGCGTGTTTTCAAACGAATACGAGACCAAGGCCTTCGCCTCAACAGAGCCAAATGTTCCTTCGGCCAGACGGAACTCATGTTCCTAGGGGACCACATCTCCCGGTTGGGTGTGCGGCCGGATGTGGACAAGGTGGCAGCCATCACGGCCATGCAGAAGCCAGCGGATAAGGAGGCGGTCCTCCGATTTTTGGGTATGGTCAATTTCCTAGGGAAGTTCATCCCCAACCTCGCCTCCCATACCACAGCTCTCCGGAACCTGGTCAGGAAGACGACAGACTTCCAATGGCTTCCCGCCCATGAGCGCGAATGGGAGGAGCTTAAGGCCAAGCTTACCACGGCCCCGGTATTGGCATTTTTTGATCCCACGAAGGAAACAAAAATTTCAATGGATGCCAGCCAATCCGGCATTGGGGCGGTGCTCCTGCAACGCGATGAGGCCTCATCATGGGCCCCCGTTGCATATGCGTCACGTGCCATGACCCCCACGGAACAGTGCTACGCGCAGATCGAAAAGGAGTGTATGGGCCTGTTGACTGGGGTCGACAAATTTCATGATTACGTGTACGGCCTCCCCCAATTCACTGTCGAGACTGACCATCGCCCACTGGTCAACATTATACAAAAAGACCTGAATTATATGACCCCTCTCCTCCAGCGCATTCTGCTTAAACTCCGGCAGTACGATTTCCAGCTCCTATACAACCCGGGCAAGGACCTGATCATAGCCGACGCTCTGTGCAGGGCAGTCAACACCCCGTGTGACCCAGAGGGGTTTGTCTGCCAGGTTGACGCCCATGTGGCCTTCACGACCTCCAATCTGCCGGCCATAGATGAACGCCTTATCCACATTCGCCGCAAGACTGCGGCTGACCCCCTACTACAGCGTGTCATGTGCCACATGACGGACGGGTGGCTCAAGGGCCAATGCCCGCAGTTCTACAATATCAGGGACGATCTGGCAGTAGTCGATGGTGTCGTCCTGAAGCTGGACTGCATCGTGATTCCGCACAGCATGCGCCAGCTCATTTTGGAACATCTACACGAGGGCCACCTTGGCGTGGAGAAGTGCCGACGGAGGGCCCGAGAGGCAGTGTACTGGCCCGGCATCAATGAGGACATTGGCAACACAGTGCTCAACTGCCCCACCTGTCAGCGGTTCCAGCCGGCCCAACCACGTGAGACCTTACAGCCCCTTGAGTTGGTCACGTCCCCTTGGTCTAAGGTAGGCGTTGACCTGTTCCATGCGCTCGGCAGGGACTATGTTCTGATTGTAGACTATTTTTCGAACTACCCAGAGGTCATACACCTGCACGACATCACATCATCGACGGTCATCCGTGCCTGCGAGGAGACCTTTGCTCATCATGGCATCCCACTCACTGTGATGTCGGACAATGGCCCCTGCTTCGCGAGCCAGGAATGGTCCAACTTTGCCAGCAGGTACAACTTTGTTCATGTGACATCCAGTCCCCTGCACCCCCAATCCAATGGCAAAGCGGAAAAGGGCGTCCACATCGTCAAACGGCTCCTCTGCAAGGCTGCCGATGCAGGATCCGACTTCATAGTTTTCATAGAATTTACAGTGCAGAAGGAGGCCATTCGGCCCATCGAGTCTGCACCGACTCTTGGAAAGAGCACCCCACCCATGGTCGACACCTCCACCCTATCCCCATAACCCAGTAACCCCACCCAACACTAAGGGCAATTTTGGACACTAAGGGCAATTTATCATGCCCAATCCACCTAACCTGCACATCTTTGGACTGTGGGAGGAAACCGGAGCACCCGGAGGAAACCCACGCACACACGGGGAGGATGTGCAGACTCCGCACAGACAGTGACCCAAGCCGGAATCGAACCTGGGACCCTGGAGCTGTGAAGCAATTGTGCTATCCACAATGCTACCCACTTCGACCTCGCCTTGCTGGCCTATCGTTCGGCACCACTCTCCACGGGCCTGTCGCCAGCCCAGCTGCTCATGGGTCGCACCCTCAGGACCACGGTGCCGTCCATTCACGTCCCAGACCTCGACCACGTTCGGTCCTTCAGCGGATGCAACTGTCTCGTGCACAACACAAGGCGGCGCATGACGCTAGGGCGACTGTTCTCCCTGCTCTGGCGCCGGATGACAACATCCGCATCCATCTTCCGGAGGGTGGCTGGTCTGCAACTGCTGTGGTTCTTCGGCAGGTGTCTCCCCGCTCGTTCCTGGTTCGTCTGCCAGATGGTTCTATTCGCCACCGCAATCGGCGTGCCCTTCATTCCACGCTCGCTACGTGATCCTCCACCGGTGCCACGCCCTCCTGTTGTCTTCAACCTGGACTATGAGGAGATTCCAAATACTCTGCATCCTCCTCACTCTGCCATGGCCCAGCCCGTTCCTCAGCCGGTGGCTCCTGACCCACCCTTGAGGCAGTCAACCAGAATTCATTGCCCACCTCAGAGACTTGACTTATGAGTTTTACGATGTTGGACTCTGATCTGTTCTGTTATCCTGTTTCATCATTCTAGTAGTTTGTATATAATGTTCATTTCGTTGTTGGTGTGACACCCTATTTCTCGGCACCAGGCACCTTCCCGTGTAAATAGATTAGCCTCATGTACATAGTCATGTAAATAATACGCACGCACATAGTCAGGTACATTCACTACACGATATTTATTGTCATGCAGGCACATATTCTTTATATAAAAGGGGGGATGGCATAATATACACGAGTATATCATGGTGCAGACACACACACACTGATGGACATGCAGTGGGACCAATCAGCATACACAACACCGCAGCCAATCACCAGTGAGAGCTCACGCACTATAAAGACAGAGGACAGGAGAGTTCCCGCTCATTCTAGCAGCAGCCAGCTCAGAGCACAGAGCTCACAACCTGCAACACAGACATTCACCATGTGCTGAGTGCATCAACTGGTTAGGACTAGGCAAGGGTCAACAGTTAAAGCTGGTATTGCATTTACCCACCCTTCAAGTATGTTAATATAGTTAACCTTATAATAAAATAGAGTTGCACCACTTCTAGTGTTGGTGACCTGTTTGTGATCCAGAACACCCAACACATCACTCTTCACCGCAGACACCCCTCCCCCTCAACCCAGCTTTGTGTCATCTGAAAACTTGAAGATATTACATTTAGTTCCCTCATCTAAATCTTTGTGAATAGCTGGAGTCCCAGCACAGATCCCTGCGGCACCCCACTTGGCAAAAGATCCATTTATTCCTATTCTTTGTTTCCTGTCTGCCAACCAATTTTCTATCCATTTCGATACGCTACCCCCAACACCCGCACGCTTTAATTTTACACGCTTTGAACTTTTAGACTTTCATTTTTTTAAAGCTACTTTACATAGCAGCTGTTTACACCTACCTGTGCTAGATTCTGCATCCGTGAATCAAGTTTCTTAAAAAAAGCTTTTCACAAAATAAAATTAGATCACACAATTTCTGCTGACTATATAGATGCTAATAGCAGTCAGTCTAGTGATTTTGTTTCAGAAATTAGTCATTTTTCTTCAAATTAAATCAAAGTCTTTGGATACCAAAACAGAAAGTTTGTCGACTTGTGTTGTAATCTTTCTCAAATATTTGTGGTTGTTTTTATCAACATATAATACCTGAATATGCAGTTGACAGTGAAATGAAATACA
This sequence comes from Scyliorhinus torazame, assembly GCF_047496885.1. Taxonomy (NCBI): domain Eukaryota; kingdom Metazoa; phylum Chordata; class Chondrichthyes; order Carcharhiniformes; family Scyliorhinidae; genus Scyliorhinus; species Scyliorhinus torazame. The sequence goes on along the minus strand of NC_092709.1, from coordinate 292,501,213 downwards.
TTAATCAATTGCAATTGCATTTATTAAGGAGTAAAGTAGTACCACGTTTGGATTCAGATATTAGTATGCTGCCTGTTGTGTTGTATTTATATGATGACACTATCACCACAGGCAGGTCTGCTCCTTTGACAACATGTATTAAAAACAAAAAGACACTAGTGTCTCCAGTGACATGAAGTCTCATCTGAGGAAGAGTTCTCCCCTAGCAACCCCCCCACCCCCACACACATACACCACCAACCCCCTCCACACACAGCCAGTGTGGCATAAAATCAGCACCGTCTTGTAAAAATCCCACACAGTTTGAATAAATTAGTTGCAAATCAGTACAGTTCATTCAATTATTGTGGGAAATTGCTCTGATCCTGTCACACGTCCAATTTTGGGGGGATTGTCCTCCATGATGCAGCCTCAAATTGAGCTGATATGAGGGAAAATTCATATATTGAAGCCAGCTTCCTCACTCTGGGTGGGAGGTCCTAACTTTTCCCCTTGTTAGAAATGCCACACTTTAGAGTCAAAATGCTCGAACTTTATTGAGTGTATTTCTTGCTGCTCTCTGTGTGGCTGGTGGAAAGCCAGACTGATACTTTATTACTCAGCACGTTAGTGTGGTGCGACAGTGAATGAACCGTGGGATATATATTCCATAACAATTAATTCACAGTGCTTTAGGAATACCATAACAGCATTACAGCCCTCACCGGGACCACTATTTGCCATTCCTTCCACCCCCACCGCATGGAAATGGTGCAAGGGTTGGGATTAAGGCCCTCAGAGGACTTCTCTTCCATCCCCCCAATTCACGATGTTTCCTGGGCCTATCAATGGAATTTGATAATAGGCACCATGAAGAAGCATTAGGAGCTTGGATATATCATGAAGGTAACCCAAAAACTCCTGAAGGCCCTGTTCTTGACTGTAACTTTCAGTAGGACACAAGACCACAAGGACTAGGTGCAGGAAGTGGCCTTTTGGCCCCTCAAGACTGCTCCACCACTCTCGATTTGAGTGTGGCCACTAGTCATCCTCTCAAAGGGGAAGCACCTCTTGGCATCCATTATCTCAAGCCCCGTCAGGTTTTACTAATTTCATCTCTCATTATTTTAAACTCCAGTGGGTATAGGCTAAACCTGTTTAATCTTTTCACAAAACAACTCCTTGATCCCAGGAATTAGACAAGTGAACCTGCTCAAAACGGAGTGTAGGAATGTCAAATAAAAAGAAAACCCTGGAAATAATTAGAAGTGTTCGCAACCCTTCATCCTTAATTGGACAATGGGCCCACAGTCAGCTGATTAGGAGACCACCTACAGTAAAGTTGTTGAGTAGGTCCCGCTGCCAGAAAATGTGGCCTTGGGGCCCACTTTTCAACCTGATGTCGGGGTTCGCACTCAACTAATCAAATTTAGCTTGTTGACTTTGTTTCTCTCTTCAGAAATGTTGCCAGAAATTTTTCAGCACATGCTGTTTTATATTTCAGATTTTCTCCCCACCCCCAGGGTACTTTGCTTTGTCTTTGTTGATTTGATGTACTAGTGGTGGCCCGATCACGTAATCTGATCATGTGACTTTTGCGAACTCGGCCATTATGATATCAGTAGCACTACACTCTGTATGCTTCATCCAATGTCTATGTATTTACATTGTGTATTTAGCGTAGGTCATTTTGTTTTTCATGCATGGACTGTATGCCGAACAGTGTACCTCAGTAAACGTGACGATAAATCTAAATCTAGAAATCAGAAGAGGGCTCAGATAAAACAGTTAGCTTCATCATTTCGATATGATAGCATGAGTATGACCTTTTCTAAATGCCTGTTAATTTGTCCATTGAAGCCATTGACAGTGCCTTGAAGAAAATCTTTACCTCTTTTTTCAAAAGCGTAAATTAAATGCTTCACTGCAACTTTGGAATTATCCTTCTTGAAATGTAATATTTTCCTGTGACATCGCAAGTGTACTCCGCTTTCAGTGGATTTCTTTGATATGCAACATTTACCCTGACTACTTATCCTCTGTCAGCAGAATGGCTATTGAATGAAGAAATATAACTCCTTAAATTCCCCATACATTCTCGCATAGTGTCATGCCTGTGATCATGGTTAAATGTGCCTCGTCCACCACGATTATAACTGATTACCAGAATAATATTGCATTTTAGTCAATACTGCTTGTTGCATATTTTGTGGTGTTGTCGGTATAATCAATAGGTGAATAGATACATGCTGCTCTGGTCAAGTAAAAAGGCACCACTGTGGCTGCACATCAGTTCCTACAAAATGAAGAGGGTATGTTGTAGCACACGGTGCATTCTGAGTCAGGATATCAACCATTAAGCCCAAGTTTAAGACAGAGACTGGGGAAACCACACTGAGCATAGGAAATCGGTTATTGCTGTGTGTTCCCATCTGCAATTCAGGCAGTTCTCTGATCTGCAGGAAGTGAGGCTGCATGGGCAGAAGCTGCAAATACAAAGTCCTTTGTTCCCAGGCTACCAGATACAGTGTCCTGGGGAACAATTTTCCATTTCTGGTAACTCCTGGACAATCCAAGAGGGTTGGCCATCCCTACATGAATCACAGAATCTTTGGGCTTCGTCTGCCTGTGTAAAAAGGACCATTACTGTCTCGTCTGGTACTGCAGCCGTGTTTCCATTGCAGAACACTGGGGGGTTTCTGATTTTCCATTGGCAGGCTCGATTGCTGGGAATCATATTGAATGGAACAACCTCTGGCCCAGGCAAGTGACTTGGGGGGAGGATGGATCCAGAGGCAGAAATCCCATTTTATACAAGGCCCCCTTCAAACAAGAGAAACCCTGGTGGCATCTCTGCCTCAGGGTAACACCTATCCCTGGTTATTACATGTTGCCTTTGTACTTGTAGGTAGTTTTTGTGAGGGCCACGAAGAATCCAGCACGAGTTTGTAGAATCGAAAGGAAATAACTTTATTTACAATTACATAGATGCAACAGCAGTACTCCACCACTGCTCTCTCCTCTGGCTGTTCCACACTGGTTTGCTCTATTGTGCAGGTGACTCTGCTAATGATTTCTCCGCCCTCCTCATTGGGGGAGCTCATACTCACAAAGGATTGTGGGATTGCCATTAGTCCCCAGCCAATAATAATCTGGCAGGTTACAACAGTAGTGTTAAATATACAGGCCAATGATCCTGTTTATTCCATTGTCAGACGCAGACGTGTAAGATGTGCATCTGATGGTCACATATCAGCTGCATGCTCATTGCGTGGAACCCCTTTTGGTTTCTGTAGAGCAGCCTGTCATCTGCAGGAATTCGTAGGAGGACATGCATCCTGCAGATCACCCCCTGGACCCGGGGCACCCCTTCGATGGCGGCGAACTCCACTACCCGGTGGGCTCGATCATCATTGAAATGGATGTATTGTGTCGACTGGGCATATAGAGCTTCTGTGGCAGCATGGATGTACTTCTGCACTAAGGTCTGTGAGATCCCAGACAGGTCCTTACTCGGCGTCTGGAAGGACCCGTGGCGAAAAAGTTCAGGGCGTCCATCACCTTGATGGCCATCAGGAGTGGGTGTCGTCACCTATACCTCCACCATGCCAGGTGTGTCATCATCTGGTAGATATGCCGCACTGCCTCCCTGCTCCGTCACAGTCCCCTCCTCAAGCAGAGCCAGCCAGTCCAACCGCAGGCCATCCCCCAGGGCTGCGGGGACTAGCAGAAAGGCCACCATTGCTGGTTGAATTCCAATATCCATTGTCTTCAGAGGTTGAAAAGCTGACATGGTAGCATGGCACATACCTCCGTGCCCAACCGGGTCCAACGGGCTACATGGTGACGCTAGTTGGCACTAGAGGCTCTGTATGACGGCCCTGTGGGGGCCTCTGCCCCGACACCGTCCCTGCGTCAAACGATATCGTCGGCCGCCATTGCTTCATGGCCCCCATCCATCGTCTCCGCAGAGGCTGCAGTGGGCGTTGCCCTGGAAGGGCCGCCTGATGCCCCGCTGGTGGGTGGCGGCCGGTTGGTTGATGGGGGGTATAGCCGAGGGTGGGGTGTGGCGGTGTTGGGGGTGGAGTGTGGGGGGTGGTAGGGTAGGGGCTGTGGTGCGGGGGTGGTGGGCTGGGGGCACCCATATGGCTGGTGTCCCTCTGACCATTGGTCAGTGGGGTGCACGACAAGATGGTTGCCTTACAGGCCACGACAATGCTGGTACAAGGCTGGGCACTGCCCCAGTCACTTGCGGGGTCACCCCAGCCATTCGGCCCGTTCCCCTGGCCCTGGCAGGAACCCAATCCCAGCCAGCCTGGCCAGTGTCCGGCCCGGCAGCCCACGGGCGCACATCTATCTGCCCTACCATGCACCATGCCCTTCTCTCTCCCTCATCAGCCACGATGCAAATTTCACGATTTCATACGTGAACCGTGCCGCCGGGAATTAGGCCCATCGGAGGCGGAGAATCACGAGGCCCCGGAGAATACCGGATCAGGCCCACTAATGATATGCAAATGGCGTTTACTGTACATGCATTCCGGAACGCATTGTTGAGGCAACAGAGATTTGCAATTTAGAGTCAAATCGACGCCTGCTGTGATTTCAGCGTCGGAATTGATTCTCCGCCCAATCACGTTTTCCAATTTCACCGTCGGCCGAATCCAGCCCAAGGTTTTTCCTCACATCCCCTCTAAACCCCCTTCCCCCCACCATGAACTTGTGTCCCCTCATGACTGACCCTTCAACTAAATAGAGGCCGGTGGCCCTGCGCTGACAGGAGCCGTGCGGGCGGAGTGGACCCGGCCATCCGCGGCCTGGTGGACAGGCTGAACCAGTCAGCGCGATACTGCAGCACCAGCTCGTGTACCGGCCGCGCGCCGCTCCTGGCTATTTGTGGCTCATCAGAAATGTCAGAAAGAAGATGTGCTTGCAGGACTGCAGTAAGTAGAAGATAATGCTGTATTTAAATTTGGACCATTTGTTCTCCACGTTCAGTGCAGGAAGATGGAGGATGCCCAACTCCTGCACTCTGTCACGATAAACTCTGGCTTCAGGAACTCTGGGATCACAGTTGGTAAGAAAGGCAAAATAATGATGGCTGTTCGCAGTACCCAGTGTCTGGAGGTTCCTTTATGTCATCAAGGGAGAGTGAGTGACGAGTACATCGATTACCTTGTGCAAGTGGCGAATCAGAAAATGGAAGAAAATCAAAAGAGGATTGAAAGATTTTACACTGGCCTTCAATCTGCCCTAACTGCCCCTGTGCCTCCTGAACAACTTGATGAAAATGTGAGCACCGCTGCCTCTGGTTACACTCGCCGAAGAAGACAAAGAGCTACGAAGAAAGAACGAGGAAACAGCGAGCTGGCAGCCCATAGCGATGGCGAGAGAGACCTCTCCTTTCTGATGGGCGCCACATGACCACAACTTTCTAATCCCCAGAATGAATGGAAAGAAATCACTTGCTCGCAGATGGAGACCCTCGAGGGGCTCAACCAATAGTTCCAAAAATAATCTTTCCATCAGCATTTGGAATAATTTAATCAGCGGTCCGTCCGATGCTTCCAGTTCTGTGCGTCTATTATACTATTTTTATGAAGTAAATTTTATTCTTGCTCCTTTTTAAAAAAATGAACGGTACCCTTAAAATGACATGAGCTGGGTGAGACACTGACTCTTCAGGTCACATTGGTTGAAAATTTCCGAAGATCTTTAATGTAAGAAGACTGGGTTGAAAAGTAATCAAACAAGCGCAGGCTCAGCAATGGGTGATGAAAATTGATAGAGTAAGCAATATATATATATAGTCCTCAAAAAGGCAAAAGAGTGAGGTGTATCAAAATAAATGTTATTTCATGGACAAAGATCGTATTTGTTTAGCGCCCTTCATGACCTCCGGATATCCCAAAATGCTTCATCGCCGATGAAATCGATTCAGTCCGAGATTTATCTTCATTTTGCTGGACAGGCAGGTGTGGCTTCTCGTGTCTGCTACAGTGCAAGAGTGGAGCTAAGGCCCAGAGGATTGTAAAACCCATGCCTCTGGTTTGAATTATAAAGCACATGTTTGTTGTTTTTTTCAAGAAAAACTAAATTGAGGCCAATCTCTATATCGTTCACGGGATGGATCCTCGATCTAACAGCCTTGTGTGATCTAACTGGCTCCCCAGCGAGCGGTCAACAGGGCTCCCTTTAGCACACCTATTTAAAAACGTGAAGCGAACACAATGGCTGCTGTGGGGAATGGAGGAGGTCAGTAGCCTTCTTTGAAGTTGGGCAATCTGCCCAGGGGCACTGGAGCTGCTGCCACAGCTCTCACGGGTCCAACAGGCCACCCCCTGGATTGTGTATATCCATAACAGGGGCAAATTCAGCTGCTGCCTGCCCATCCAACAGGACACCCCTGTCTGTGGTAATATGGTGAACTCCCACTGACTGTGGCGGACTCTGGCTGCACAGCTAAAGGCTATCGCTTATAGGGAATGGGCATTGTTAGTTACACAAGCACTTCACAACTCTCAAATGGATTCCCATGGGTACACGTTGCAGACGAGTGTGACTGCCTGGAATCCCAATCAGACTGTGAGGCCTGGGCACTTTACCTGAACACTGGAGTCATCAGCACCACAGAGACAGCATTGGGGGTGCACCTGGGCCCAGTCCAAGCCAGTCCAGGCGGTCAAAAGCCAGAGAAGGCGGAGCGGCAGCGTCGCTGGGGGCTTGTGGCAGCAGCACATATGTAGCCCGCCCCACACCTTAAGGATCTGGCCGCCATGCAGGTCGGGGAGGGACTCAGAGGGGGAGGCTGGCAACGGCCCAAGGTGTACAGGCGTCGTTGGTCGTTTGAGGAGCTGTCAGACAGCATTTGTCACAAGAGGCTCCACATCAACCAGCGAACAGTGCAGCAACTGTGCCATGTCTTTGCGGACTTCGCACCACGTAGAGGAGGAGGATATCTGCTCCCGGTGGTCGTCAAGGTCATCACGGACATGAACTTCTACGCTTCGGGTTCATTCCCGGGCTCAAGCGGAGACTTGTGTGGCATTTCCCAACCTACAGCCCAGAAGTGCATCCGTAAAGTCACGGATGCACAGTTCACCAGGCCAGCTGCCAACATAAACTTTGACCTGGACCAAGCCCAACAAGGTGCCCGAGCAGCAGGATTCTCACCCTCGGAATGCCCAAGGTCCAGATGGTAATAGATGCCATGCCTGTCGCTGTGCGCACACTGGGTCAACAGGGATTGAGTTCCCTTCATCAATAGGAAGGGGTACCGCACCCGAATGTTCAACTTGTGTGTGACCACCACCTCTGGACCATGCATGTGCGTGCACACATTCCCCTTGAGTGTGCACAACAGCTACACCCTGGGGCAGTGAGAGATCCCTGGCACCTTCGAAAAACACCCAGGATGATGGGTTGGCTCTTGGGGGATAAGGGGTACCCACAGAGATCATGGCTAATGATGCCAGCATGGAGGCCAGAGACTGATACGGAGATCCAGTATAACGAGATCCATGTAGTCACCCGGCCTGTCATTGAGCAGGGCATTGAACTGCTCAAAATGCGGTTACAATACGTCGACCGCTCTAGTGGTGCACGGTGCACTGTAGCACACCCCCCAGAGGGTAGCCTGCTTTGTGGTGGTCTGCTGTGCCCTATGCAACCTGGCACAGCAGCAGGCGACATGCTGTAAGTGGAGAAGGAGGGACACGCAGCGTCACCTGAGGATGAAGAGGGGGCGGACAAGGAAGGGATGGAGGAAGAGCCCGAGGAGGTCATCATCCTCACGTACTTCCCACAGGACGGGGCTTTCCGCACCCTGTGGCCTTTGATGCTCCGAGCATGTGTCCTCTGGAGGGCCTGGGGCCGGATTGCCCCAGCAGACTTGCCGGTGGCACACACCATGCTGTGCCACCCTATCCCAGCTGTTGACCTCAAGACACGTTGTTGTTTGGAGCTGGGCACTCAGGAGAGCTGAAGACCACCGTTATATCCCTGTTGGAAGGCTCCGCATCAGCCTCCGCTGCTCCCTCCTCCCGGACAGTGCCCACGGGGCCCTGAGGGCCACCTTGGGCAGCTGGAGTGAGCTCCATAAGCCCCCGAATCACCTGCCTCTGCCAGCCCTGACAGCTCCTCATTTCTGCACCATGTGTCGACATCCTTAGCGATGCTTCTCTGTGACCAGGCCACGCCCTGGAGTGCCATCTGAGACTGGGACATGCTCTGCTACGCCTTAACAAGGTCCATCTGGCATGTGGGACCGGTGCCAGCGGGCCAATGCGACATCACCGGTGCAGCATGGTGGAGGTTGGTAAGCTTCTTATGGCACTGGATGGCCGTCCTCCTGATTACACTCCCCGAGCTGACAGTCGCTGCAGCCCCGCCCCCCCCAGACGGCACCGGCTGACCTGTGGTTGACCGTCTGACTCACTCAGAGGAACAGGGTGTCCCTTCACCACTCCACCTCTTCCAGCAGTCTGGCGAGGTTGGCATCTCCGAATCATGGTGCGGGTCTGCACAATGGCTTGGTGCCTGCTTTCTGGGGTTTGCTCGGAGGGAGCGGTTTAAGAGCTGCTCCCCCTCATTAGTGGGCAGCTGCCAGGCAGTGGGCAAACCAGCTGGCAGGACAGCCATTTCTGCCGTGAAGCCCATGGGGGATCATTACTAGCCTTAATTAATGCTAGATACCGGTCGCGGTCTCGCCAGGTCGGATGTCAGGAAGCATCCGGCAAATCGCGCTCGCTATCATACGTAGTCCTTTTCCCGTTAGATCGTGCCAGAAGTATAAAGGCAATCTATTTTAAATTGCAACTTGAATGTATTCTCTGTTGGAGTTTGCCAAAAATGAAAAAAGTTCTATTGTTTTGTGAAGATTTGGCATTGGGGTCAGCAGTAAATATGAAAAAGGCTGGTGGGAAACTTTATGGTATCTGGGCAGATGGAAATATTGTGTATTCTTACTATGGCAATCTTAATCAAATGTGCCAACTTTCATATCTGTTTGTGGGCTGAGAGGGTTGGCAATTAACCCTGTCCACCCAGTTTGAGTTGAAAAGGTTGTGCACCCACTCTGACATCTTTGGCAGCTGATCATTTGTGATTTTAACCTGCTCGCCAGAGCCCTTTATAACATGTGCATGGGGGTCCTGATGGCATAATAGGGTCCAGACTACAATTTGAATTTGGCGGCCTCCAGGGGAAGCGGCAAGGTGCGTCTGAGCCCCACAGGTAAAACTCAAGCCTCTTCTACCATGAACTCTTATCAACCTTCCAATGTGAGGGCCCAGTGAGGCAGTCTCTGAAGCCATTCCCATCATTGATCTGCTCTCATCGGGTGGCCTTTGGACCATGCCTGTTTCCACAGCAGGAGGGCAAGTTAAAGCACTGGTGCAGTTTCCAAGCCCAGATCCTTTCAAAACTCTATTAAGCCTAAATACCATCTTTTGTCATGCATGCATGAATGCTCTGGGTTAGGGAGGGCTGGTGGTGTGGCAAACAGGGCAAATACTCCGCAATCCACCTCGTGTAGTGGTAACCCCACATCACCTGGTTTGTATGCTCCGCTGGTCCATCGCTTGCACATGCTTCAAGTTTCTATTTATTCTACAAATTCTATTTTGCAAGAATGGAATTGTTTTGTAAAAATGCATTGCCCAGCTGGCAATCAAGAGTTACATGTCCTTTAACTTTGCTATTTTGTGGATTCTGATCACAGGTTCTAATCTCACGCTGAGTCATGGTAAGACAGCCTCACTGGGACTGGCTGGAAAAGCGAGATCTCCGCTGCTTCCTGTTTCTGTCCCAACAGCCCCAGAGGTCACAGAAGAGAGCCACAGGACAGAGGACCAATCTAATGTAAGGTCAATAGAATTAGTTACACTTTAAAAGCAAAATCGCTGATACTGGAAGAACTGTTGTATCATATGTTGCCAGTATTTGTCCTTCAGTAAGATTACAATTGGTATCAATGAAGTCAGCATACTGTCAGCAGGGTATGAAATTCTCTGCTGTTGTTTTATTCATAGAATACAATGGAATCAAATTTAGCAATAGCAGGCAAGCAGGAAAGCGATATGTGGTAACTGAAGGTAGGAACTTGTTTGACCGACAAGACTACAAATTTAGAGCTTATTTTTGTTCAATCAGAGTTTAAAATACTGCCACATTTCAAATATATATATTTTGTAGCAGTAAATATGGCCAATAGCAAGTTTATCTGAGATTGGCCCCGGGTTAGGTCTCAGGTTGGGCCAAATCACAATCTCCATACATGGGCTCCTTCCCTATGGTTGATGCCACCCTGTCAACCTACCATTGTTCAGAACTCCACATGTTCAACATTTTATACAAACAAAATCATAGAAGTACCTGAAAATGTGATTTTTGAAAGATCAAATTAGTGCAGATCCTATTCTCATCTTGAATTCCGAACTGAGAGTGTTAAGTCAGTCGCAAGGCGTATTAAACTGTATTCAGAATAGCTCAGAGAGTTTTTTGAGAGATCCTTTAGTCATGCTGTTTTGTCTTTTCCATACTTCATATTGTCTGCACAGTGTAAAACATGGCTGTCATGTTTCCTCATTCAGGTATATGAGCAAGATGACTTGAGTGAGCAAATGGCCAGTCTGGAGGGCCTAATGAAGCAGCTGAATGCCATCACAGGCTCGGCATTCTAAACATCACCTGACAAATCAACCAGGAGCCAGGCAGCATGCCAGTATTTATGTACTGACCTTGGGGCATGTAGTGTGCCCTCTCTTCAACAACTTTCAGTTCAAACAAGGAAATTCCTCAAAGGACATTGTTCTGTTGACAACTGTTCCATAGCTCATTTGTATATACTCATTGTCTTAAGACTAACACATTGGAATTTTGTTAAAGACTAGTTGAGCATTTCATTTGCAACTAGGCAGCACTTCCAGAGAAGTTTCCAACTTTGGACAGGAATGGGAAGGGGGGGGAAAAAAAATCACAATTACAAAAATTATAGTAAAATAGAATGGGTCAGCATGCTCCGTCAGCGACATTTTGGGAAAATACTTCTTCCACAACTCAGCCCATATAATACATGTAAAATAGAGTCTGTGAACACACTCCATCGGTGACCCAGTTTGGCTTGTGCTGGGTAAGGCTGTGGTTCTTAGACAAGAAAAGTCTCCAGAAATACTGGATGCCACGCACAACAGAAAAAGAGCAGGCAATTTAATACTGGCACATAAATATTGATTATTAAAAAAGAACATAGGCTGTGTCAGGGGGCACGAGTATAAGGCAATATTTTAAATAATTCACGGTTGTTTGTCAGTTTACATTTAACAAAGTCGTTCAGTGATCAGAGTGCAAGCCTTAGACAGCATCATTAAAATCACACTCCAGGCCATAAAGGATCAAACCTTCTGTTCAGCTTTGGCGTGTGCTCATCCCTGAAGAACATGTTCGTGGCCCTGTTTAAAATGAAACCATCATGGATGCTTTATTGATCTTTGAAGGAGCCAATTGTTTTTCTTTTACCCATTTGATAAGAGCAAAAGTAATTAAAGCTAAAGGTGCAGGTGTTACTAGCTGCTGGAGCACCTTATGTCACATTATCTTTATGGGGACAAAATTCCCATATTCTAATTCTTGATGTTGTTGGATATATGGCAATGATGGATTCATTATTTAATCATGGATTCTTTGACAATTATTTACACTTACTACATAAATGTAGCAGTGAAGGTTTTGGCATTTTTTAGAGTAGCCCAATTGCATTATATTGTGTGTCGACATTCCAAGCATTGAAGGTTGTAGATTTATGGTGACAATTCTTCGCCAAGAATCACGGCAGATTCATGGTATAGCCTATTGTGTTATTGCCGGCCGTTGCAGTTTCTCTCAAATGTTGCTGTTTTATTTTGCTTGCTTTTGATACGCACAAAAGAACAGCAACACACACACTGTAGAACCTGGTAGTCTATATGTCTGGATCTATCATCTAGAAATAAATAAGTCCCTCAGACGGTATGTAATGCTGTCTTGTTGTCTAATCAACCAAATAACCCATCCCACACTATCAAACCCACATATCCATGACCACAATCTCATAATCCGAAAGCAATAAAGAACCAAGAAAGATGTCTGGGACCATTAGATTCTACTTTGACAAATGTCAGAGCTCCTGATAGTTTTGAATTCATTAATATAACATGTTAGAAGGTAGAAATTCAATTGTGTTTTCCCAGTTTTGGGCACCAATTGGCATTTTTCACATAAATATCATGGTGGATTATCCTGCTCCAGAAGTGCACACATATTGTGACTGTTGCATACTGATTAAGGCTCTCCAAAGGCATCCCTGACCACTTGAAATGAATGGTAAGCACACCTGGATAAGGAAACTTTTGGTAAATTGATGGTTGGGAACATTTGATTTGATTATTCTTAAACCCACATGGTGAAAATACTCCAGGAATCAGGCTGAAGTAATGATATTTTAAAGGCATTCCCATTTCCAGTAAATCTATGGACAGTCATTGTTAGGTAGCTTGGCATTCCTGAAACAACTTCCCAGCTGCTATAGTGGAGGTTGGGAAGTAGTTGTATTAAATAGTTGTTGGAGCTGACTTTCGACTGCAGCTACTTCACTGGCAGCAGGCGGACGGGGAAAGATGGGGAAGGTTGTTGGATTTTCCATTAAAGCCGTCACATCAGGGGTATGGCAAAGCAGCAGGAGACATGGTAGCACAAGCCTGGCGAGGGCATGAAGAAGCGAGAAAAAAGAAAGCTAACAGGTGTTTTGCAACAGGCTGCCTCACCTCAACCTGCTTCAGCAGGCAGGCAATCACTCACTTGCAACACATATTGTTGCAAGAATTGGAGCCAACTACCATGGCAGACGCAGTACTTCCTGTGGCTCTGAGCTTCTATATCAACTACTCATTAAAAAATATATATTTTATGTGACATGGGTGTCGCTGGGGTGGGACAGCATTTGTTGCCCATTCCAAACCCCTTTAGCTGAGTAGCTGCTGGGCCATTTCAGAGGGCAGTTAATAGTCAACCACTTTGCTCTTTGCCTGGAGTCACATGTAGACTAGATCAGGTAAGGGTGGCATGTTAGTGAACAAGATGGGTTTTTACAACAATCGATGATAGTTTTATGGTCACCATTTCTGAGATTAGCTTTTAATTCCATATTTTTATTAATTGAATTTAAATTCCACCATCTGCTGTGGTGGGATTAGCCTGGACCTTTGCATTACTAGCCCATTGACATTACCACCATGCCACCATCTCCCCACAGCCCTCCTATTGTAACAGGTGACATGAGCAATATCAGTTTGTTTTTCTGTCCTTGTGGTCTTCAGTCAAATGATTTATATCCGCTTTGAAGGGAACAACACCTTCCCAAGGCAGGCTGCTGATCTGGAGGAGAGAGCGGTCAGGTTGCACCACAGGCTTTCCTCAGGTGCAAGGCCTGACTGACTACCAGACACATTTTATGACTGGAAGGGGTTCCACTTGTGGCCATAGGTGAACAATGTAGCTCTGTACCCAGTTTCCAGGCAGGGGTCATGATGCCTTCAACAGTCCTGAACCAATGGTTTCCAGGCTGGTTCTTTGGAGACAGGGATCTCCCCTCTACACCTGGTTCATGATTCCTGTCAGGAACATGGGCACAATTGCAGGTACCAATGCAATGGAACCCACAAGAATGTTAATTGAACAATCCTAGACACCTTCAAGAAAGCATATATGGACTAAACCAAAGGAGTACCATGGCTATAGCCCTGAATTAATGTCCCAATTTGTAGTGGTTGTGCATTCCAAACAACTGTACTATAATGTTTCCTGGGCTCGCCTCCTGTGCACTAGTGCTCAGTGAGTCTTCCAGTGCAGACATCTCTATCTTCTTCTTCTAAGTACATGAAATGGCAATCTCTGAGTTGGTTCTTGCTGAGGTGAAGCCAAGTGGCAGTGTCATTACGAAAGTAGCTTTCTTCCAGTGCTTCAGCTCCTGGGCATTCTACATATGCTTCACTTGAAATGGAAGAGAGTCCCAAGGATTATCATTTGGTGTCAAAGATGAGCACAGACAGATGAGTGGCTGCTGAAAGCAGTTGGATTTTGTCAGGAACAATGAGTCACAGTAAGTCTTTAGTGAGAAAGGAAAAAGTGTAAACCAGCCTCGAGTCCTGCAGTGCTTGTCCTCACCATTCGCCACGCTGCAGATGCAACCCATGCTCACGGACTCCATGACCTCCTCCATGTTATGCAGAGTTCTTTATTGCAGGTTCTTCCTCTTTCTGCCATTGTCTCTGCCTTGCTATTGCTCATGAGCTTGCCCTCTGAGAAAGAAGGCAAAATGTTAATGGCAGCATAATGAGATGCTCTGGGAATGCACATGTCCGGATGAATCGTGTTGCCAGTGTGCAAAATATGTGGAGTTAAGTGTACTGCATTGATTGGAGGAGAATGTCTGATAATCAGGGACGAGAAGGGTTCAGTGTGCTGGCACTTTAATGCTGCAGATTCATAGTGTAGGACGAATAGTGTATAGGAGTGAGGAATTTTAAGGCAGCACCCTGGCCAGGTGATGAATTATGTTTCTGCATTTTGGGTATGTCAGGGTGATGTAAGTGATACTTTTGTCTCCAATCCATTCTGCCACATATACCATCTGGTACCTTCTGCTTCTTGACGTTTCTCCGTGACATGTTAGAAGATTGTCTGCAACCAAAGTGCATCTCTCCTTTTAAATGTTCAGTGTGGTGCCTGACAATCACATCTACAAGTAAGCAAGCTGTTATTGAACAGTGCAGCTAATACTGGCTGCCCATCTATATATTGCTAATCAGGGGCCCCTGACCAGTTTTATTTCCTCGTTCCAATCACATGAAGAACCATGTGCTGCCTGCAAAATGCCAATCCTGTCGAAGACTTGCCCAAATATCTACGCCTGTGGGTTTGTTTAAAATCTGAATCCTTATGGACGAATAGCCATAATATAATTTGCCTCTTGCTTCATTATTCTTGGATATTTAGGAAGTGTGTGGCTTGATGACATACATCATTAGTAAACAATCTTCAAGCTCTCACTGGTAGAGCCCTGTGGTGTAAAGTTATACCGAGAGCGCATTTGAACCACGGAGGTTTAGATCAATAACTTTCTTATCTTGTTAATATAGCTAGCCGCAAGCAATTTTTTTTACAAACGTTATAAAAGGGTCCTGCAAACTCTAAGGCAAGGTTGCAACAAATACATTTTCACAATCATTTTCGATGTTTCCTGTTAACTTTCCCTACTGTTGAAATAAACATTGACAAGTTGTCCAAAATATTTTATGGGGACGATGTTCAGCTAGAAGAAAAAAACATAATGTCCCTGAAGACCAGCAGGCCAGGAATGAATAATGGAAATGAGAGAGTGGCTGAATATTGTGGTGTTTTGGGGTTAAGGGAGTGTTATATCAAGCTTATGCCAAACATTGAGCAAGCAGGATATGGTCCAGCATTGGGTAATTACAGGGAGAAAATAGAAGATTTAGATTTTCTGATCTACCTGATTTGTTTACTTTTTGTTGTTTCTTTATGTCCTGACATTAATCAGTGCCACCTGGCACGGGGCTGTAATGAGGGGTTTTAATTTGCTCAGATGCAGGGCCACAAAGCACTCAGGATCATTAAGCGGAACAATTGCAAAATGAAGACGTTACTTGAGCAGGAGCCAGTGAAGGTCAGCGAGCACAGAGGTGATAGATGAAATGAACTTGGTGTGAGTTAAGGCATGGGCAGCAGATTTTTGGATCACCTCAAGTTTACAAAGGGGAGAAAGTGGGAGAATAGCCAGGAGGACTTTGGAGTCATCAAGTCTAGAAGTAACAAAAGCATGAAGGAGGGGCAGGATTCTCCCGCAATTGGTGGGATGGCCCGGCGCCAAGAACGTTGCGAACCACTCCGGCGTCGGGCCAACCGGAAGTTGGGGAATCCTCTGCACTTCCGGGGGCTAAGCCGGCGGCGGAGGGGTTGGCGCCGCGCCAACCGGCACCGAAGGGCCAGCGCGGGTTGGCGCATGCGCAGAACCACCGGATTGGTTCCGCGCATGCGCAGACTGGCCGACGTGTTTTCTGCGCATGTGCAGGGGGGTTCTTCTCCGCGCAGGCCATGGCGGAGCCATACAGAGGTCGGCGCGGAAGGAAGGACTGCCCCCACGGTACAGGCCCACCCGCAGATCGGTGGGCCCCGATCGCGGGCCAAGCCACCGTGGGGGACCCCCCCCCCCAGGACCGGATCGCCCCGTGCCCCCCTGAGGACTTCAGCAGCCGGCATACAAGCCAGGTCCCATCGTGATGGACCATGTCCATTTCACACCGGTGGGACTGGCCAGGAAACGACGGCCGCTCAGCCCATCGGGGCCCGGAGAATTGCCAGGGGGGCCGCTGCCATCGGCCCCCGACCGGAGCGGCGTAAACCCCGCCCCCACCCAAAAACCGCGCTGGAGAATATGGTAGCTGGCGTCGGAGCGGCGGGGCGGGATTCACGCCGCCTTCCAGGGATTCTCTGACCCGGTGGGGGGTGGGAGAATCCCGCATGAGGGTTTCAGCATTAGATGAGCTGAGAAGAGGAAGACGAGGCATAATTATGGAGGTGGAAATAGTTGGTCTTAATAATGGCATGAATATGTGGTCAGAAGCTCATCCCGCGGTTAAATATGATACCAAGGTTGCGAATAGTCTGGTTTAGCCTGAGACTGTTGCCAGGAAGAGGAATGGAGTCAGTAGCTGGGAAACAGAGCTTGGACCAGTGACCAAAGTCAATTTACGTCTTTCGAATATTTAATTGGAGGAAAGTTCTGGTCCTCTAGTACTGGATGTCAGCAAGCAGTGTGATAATTTAGCAATGTGGTGATGAGGTAGAACTGCGTGGTATTGTCACATATGTGACAACTAACACAGTGCTTTTGGATGTCATTGCTGAGAGGCAGCATATGGATGATAATTAAAAGGGTATCAAGGATGATGCCAGGGGCACACCAGACGCAACAGTGTGGGAGCAGGAAGAGAAGCTGTTTCAAATGCTATCATGGCTATAATAAATTAGATAAGAATGGAACCAGGTGAGAGCCGTTTCAGCCACAAACAATGGAGAAGGATGGTGTTATAAACCAGGTCAAAGACTGCACTCAGGTCAAAATTGTCATGGAGAGAAAATTTACCTTCGTCACCATTCACATAGGATGTAATTTGTGACTTTGAGAAGAGCCGTTTCAGTATTGTGGTCGGGCAGATTGGAGGGATTCAAACACGATGTTCCAAGAAAGGTAGACATGGATTTGGAGGCAACAACATGTTGAGATGTTTGAAGTGGACAGGGAGGTTGGAGTTAGGGCAGTAGTTTGCAAGGAAGCTGGAACGAGGGACATGTTTCGGTTTTTGAGAAGCGGAGAGTGGGACAGCACCTGACAAGAGAGAGTTATTTCCAATATTGGCTAACATAGAGACCTGGAGGGAGGTTAGACAGTCAGCTGATTAGTGGGACTAGAGTCTCTTGAACAAGGTGTGCTCTGAGAAGGCATGAGAGGGGATAGGAGAGAAACTGGAGAAATATGCAAGTCGAGGGGAGGGAGTTTTAAAGGAAATTTGGCCAGGTGAGCTTTTGGAAGAGAGAGAGTTGCCAGAGGCATCTATTTTGATGGTCTTGATCTCAGTGACGAAAAAGCCCATGAGTTCCTTGCACTTATTGTTGGAGAGTGAAGGTGAAGGAAACAGGGGAGAAAAGTTTAGGAAGACAGTTTGGAGTAGAGAAAAGAAGCTGGGGGGCTATCTTTGCATCACATGGTGATCTGGAATAGTGAGCAGTTTTAGCAGACAACTGAATATGCTTAACAGAGTGCACCCAGAATCTGGCAGTAAATGACTAAGCCAGTTGTCCACCATATCCTGCATCCCTTGGACTTAAGAGAATAGAGTTGAGCACCATGCCAAGGAAAACTGTCAAGGTGACAGAGGTTAATGGTTGTATTGGGGCTTAGGGCATCAAAGATGAGTTGAAATGAGCTGAGATTAAGGGATGCAGTTGGGAGAACCTGAGGACGTTTTGGATCTTATCCGTTCTATGCTGGAAAAGTAATTGCTTAACACTTACATGGGGTGCTAAAGGTATTCCTTTCTGCAGAATTATCATTTTGCTTCTCGAGAAGCACAGTATATTCCTAGCACACACCAATTCCCAGGTCATTTCAATAAAAAGGACACATTTGCTTGACAATAATAAGGTCTGTCACATGCCCATTCTCATTGCTATAATCTTAATTTTTTACATCTGCAATCTAATGGCCACTGTTAATTGTTGCCTTTCGGAATCTGGCTCTAAATGTTTTATTTTGAGGGGAATAATTAGCTGGCCGGTAAACTTGCAATACTGGCACGAGTAACATTAATGCGGTCTACATGAAGGGTTAGCGCTCTCCCACAACACGCCTTCCTTTTCACTGAATGTACAAAATTATTGACCTTGATCCGTTGGGAGTTAATTACACCTGACTGCAGATTCAGTCAAAATTCTCTGTCTGTTCTACTGGAGAACATAGGGAAGTGCATGCTACATTTTAGGCAGCAAGACTAGTTCCTGTATAATTTAATCATTACTGTGCCACAACTGGCCTACTAATTCCTTCTTCCTGGGGTCATTGAAATTCTGCCCATCGTTCAATAGCCCCGTTCCGATTGATAACAAAGATTAAGATCATTGTTCTATGAAATAACAGCCAATCTTCAGATTTTTTGCCATCCATTTAATCCTAAAGTAGTCACCCCAGTGGCAACTTCTATTGTGTGGGGGGGGGGGGGGGGGGGGCTCCACACCCCCTCCACCCAATAATGGGAGCTTTTCAAGCAACCCACATGGATTTACTTGTCATGCTTCCCACATGGCGCGCCTCCTACCCACTGCTGAGCTAATACCGATGGCAATAATACCAGTGGAATGAGGCAAGTGGGTATTAATTTTCCACTTAACTGGTGGCAGGGTCAGAAGGCCACCCATTGGCTTTCCTGCCAGACTTAATCAAGGTGGAGGTGGGGAAGTGGCAGGGTCCACACCCGCCACCCTCCTGTCTGATTAAATGCCCCCTGACACCAAACCCGCCGGGGAGGGGCGGACATTAAATCCCACCCAAATGGCAGACGTAAAGTAATAATAACATTTCTCAATGACTGAAGTTATCTCATGTTATGGCAACTGTTGTAAAATATATCGTTAACACCATTTTGTAAATTAACTTCAGCCTTATGCTTTCAATAAATCATGTAAAGACAGGGGAACATTAATTTTAGCCCTGGTCAGCTGAGTGACACCCCTAAATGGAAATGAGTCTGGGAAACACATTCATTTTGGTTTTAGTACTGAGTTTATCAGCTTGTGCATTCAGCAGTGCAATAAATTTTAATACCTTGCGCTTAACTCACTAGTTGCTAAATTAACATGTACTGTTTCTCTTCTGTCTTATTTATATTCGTCTCCTAGATTATCCTTAAATTTATCTATCTGTTCAAGTTATCTAGTTTCCTAGATTTCATTCCTACACTACTTTTGATGCCAAGGTTGATATCTGGATGGGCACGACTTCGGAGGGGCACAATATATTTCACAATAAAAATAGTGATGCTGGGTTATTTGAATCGTTGAGTCATTTTATAATTAATTTATTTTCTACTCATCAGACATGGGCCTGTACAGGATAGACAGAGAGGGAACGCCTGCCTGTAGTGATTTTATCTGCCCATACTTTCATTATATCTAACAGATTAGTTGCTAAATTAACACTGTTTTTTAAAATTCTGTCTCTTTTACATGCGCTGCTAGTTCATCCTGTAATGTTTTAGATAGAAAAAAATAAATTGCACCTTTCAAAGGTAAAACCACCCATTTTGTGCTCCATGATATCATTTCTGTTGACTCTTGAAATTTGTTTCCTTATATTTTTTTCAATTAGAATTTTTTTTAAAGGGTCCTGCAAACTGAAGGGCAAGGTTGCAACAATTACATTTTCACAATCATTTCCGTTGACTCTTGAAATTTGTTTCCTTTTATTTTTAAATTTATGTCAGATATTTATTTTATAAAAGGTACTAGTGTTGTCGTGTAAATGGTTATGTGGCCAAAAAATAATCCAGAGGCCAAGAACAATAACCTGTAGAACACAAATTGAAGTTGTGGCAATTTAGAATAGATTTTATTTTTTATTGAAGATCTGAAAATCTCATTTATTCATTCATGAAATGTGGATATGGCTGGCAAGGTAAGTATTTACAGTCTTTCCTTAGCTGCCCTTGAGAAGGTCAGCCATTTTAGAGGACAGTTAAGATATATCCCACTGCTGTGAATACAGGAACAACATAGGACATAGGAAATAGGAGCAGGGGTAGGCCATTCAGCCCCTCAAGCTTCAGCCACCTTTCAATGATCTTCAACCTCAATGCCATTTTCCTGCACTGTCCCTGTATCCCTTGATATCTTTAATATCTTGAAATCTATTGATCTCTGTCTTGATTTTACTCAATGACAGCTCCTCTACAGCTCTCTGGATGGAGAATTCCAAAGGCTTGCCACCCTCTTTAGTGAAGAAATTTCTCCTCACCTCAGTCTTAAATGATCCACCTCTTATTCTGAGACTGTCCACTGGTTCACGATCCGTCAACCAGTGGAAACATCCTTCATGCATCGATCTTGTTGAACCTTGTTAGAATCTCGTATGCTTCAATAAGATCACCTCTCATTCTTCTAAACTCCAGAGAATAGAGGCAGAGTTGCCTCATTCTCTCCTCCCAGGGAGCAGTGTGCTGAACATTTGTAGCCCTCCCTCTATTTCAAATGCATCCTTCCTCAAGTAAGGAGACAAAAACTGTACACGATGGGCATGATCCAATGGCCATGCTGCACCCAAAAAGCAGCTCGCCGCAGAGCAGCAGCATGGTTGATAAAAGTGGGAGACACAACTTCCAAAATATACCAGGCTCGCAATGCCTCACACGATCTCTGCAAGACATTGCGATGTAAATCCCACCAATTATAGACAGGAACATTTTTTCGCAAATCTGCATATTACAGCGAGACAGCTAGTCCCACTCTAATATGCAAATTCCCAAGATACCTGAGGTTTTGTGATTCATCCCCTTCACTTTGGAGACCTCGGGCGATTGCTATTCAGCACTGGTCCCCACAAATGGGGGTGTCCCAGGGCATCGGAGGTCCCCAGCTGTATACCCTTTGGGCAGGGTAGTGCCCTGGTACTGCTGGTGCCACCTGGACATCCTGGTACTGACCAGGTGGCACTGTCATGGGGCTCTTCCAGAGTGCCAGGTTGGCACTGCCAAGATGCCAAACCGGCATTTGTTTGCATGTGTGCGATCGGGCCAAGGGTGTCCTGCGTGGGTGTTGGGGGAGGGTGCTGGGGGGCCTGGACCATCCCATAGTGCGTTCAGGCTGGGGGGCCGAGGGTCGCTTTGGGGGCCTCGGTGATCAGGACGCCGTTTAAAAATGGCATCCCGATCTCTTGCTACACTGGGGAGTTCTGGCGAGTGAGTTCCCCACTGAACAAAACGGGGCTATTTTCGCCCTCGGCCGCACATTCCCCGCTGAGGCCCCTTAAACAATGTGAGTCGCGTTGAATAACCACATGTTTCTTGGCACTGCAAGTGCATGGGACTTTGTTCCCAATGAGTTGAATTGCACCCAATACTCCCGGTGTGGTATCACTAAGGCTCTATACAATTACAGCAATACTTCTTTACTCCTGCACTCAAATCCTCTTTCAATAAAGGCCTACTCACCATCTGCCTTTCTAATTGGTTGCTGCAATCAATTCAGTGACTTATGAACAAGGACATCCAGGACCCTTTGGACATCACCACTTGCCAATCACTCCCCTTTTAAGAAAAACTCTGTATTTCTGTTCTTTGGAGCAAAATGGATAATTTCATATTTTCCACATTATATTCCATCTGCATTATTCTTATCCAGTCACTGAACCTGTCTAAATCCCCTCAAAGCCTCTTTGCATCCACCTCACAACTGACATTTCTACCTAGTTTTGTGTCATCGGCAAACTTGGAAATGTACATTTGGTTCCCATATCCAAATAATTGATATGAATTGTGAAAAGGTGCGACCCAAGCACTTAGCTTTGAGGTATCCCACCAGTAACAGCCTGCCAACCTGAGAATGACATATGAATTCTACTCTGTGTTCTGTCTGTTAACCAATGCTCCATCAATACCAGCATATCACCCCCAATGCTCTGTGCTCTAATTTTGCTTAACACCTTCTGAAAATCTAAATACACCACATCCACTGGTTTCCCCCTTCCCTTTCTGCTAATTACATCCTCAAAAAATTCCAGCAGCTTTTCTAAACAAAATTTCCCTTACATAAGTTTGTGTTGACTCTGCCCAATCTTACCATAAGTTTCCAAGTGTCTAATTATCAAATAAATTCGAGCATTTTCCCTACTTCCGGTGTCAGGCTACAGATCTGTAGTCCCCCATTTTCTCTCTAGTTCCTTTCTTAAAGAGTGGGGTTACATTTGCTACCTTCTAATCTGCAGGAACCATTCCAGAATCTACACAATTTGGAAAATGACCACCAACACATCCACTATCTCCATGCCACCTCTTTCAACACTCTGGGATGTAGATCACCGGGTCCAGGGAATTCATCAACTTTCAGTCTTATTAATTTCTCCACTGCTATTTTTTTTACTAATACTAATTTCTTTCAGTTCTTCATTCTCGCTACTCCCTTGGTTCTCCAGTATTCCTGGAATTTTTTTTATATCTTCCTCTGTGAAGGCAGACACAAAGGGATTTTCTGTCCCATCTCGCCAGCAGGCTCTTCGAAGACGATCCCCCTCGGCCACAGATTCCCCGGCGGCAGGATAGGCGAGCAAGCTAAACGCGGTAGACATCGGCAGCACCGGAAGTTCCCATCGGCAGCCAATGGTGAGCCACCTCCACGTCCGGAATCTCCGCTGCGTGGGGTGGTGGGGGGGGGGGGGGGTAGAAATTTGTTTAGTTTCTCTGACATTTTCTTATTCCCCATTATACCGGGCAGCACGGTAGCCTTGTGGATAGCACAATTGCTTCACAGCTCCAGGGTCCCAGGTTCGATTCCGGCTTGGGTCACTGTCTGTGCGGAGTCTGCACATCCTCTCCGTGTGTGCGTGGGTTTCCTCCGGGTGCT
Source organism: Scyliorhinus torazame (assembly GCF_047496885.1). NCBI lineage: Eukaryota > Metazoa > Chordata > Chondrichthyes > Carcharhiniformes > Scyliorhinidae > Scyliorhinus > Scyliorhinus torazame. The sequence goes on along the minus strand of NC_092709.1, from coordinate 292,478,011 downwards.
CCGGTTTCCTCCCACAGTCCAAAGATGTGCGGGTTAGGTGGATTGGTCATGATAAATTGACCTTAGTGTCCAAAATTGCCCTGAGTGTTGGGTGGGGTTACTGGGTTATGGGGATAGGGTGGAGGTGCTGAACTTGGGTAGGGTGCTCTTTCCAAGAGCCGGTGCAGGCTCGATGGGCCGAATGGCCTCCTTCTGCACTGTAAATTCTATGATTCTATGATTATAAAGTCCATGTGGAGGCTCAAGTGAGATTATAATATCCAATTCATATCATACAGGTTTAATTATTATAGCCTCTTGGAGAATGCTAATATATGACTAGATAATGAGGTAGCATTTCTCTATCCGGTTTTACGATAAGCTTATGGATGCAAATTTCTTTTCATGAATTAGTACCATTTGAAAACACAAATTTTCTCACGATCTGTTCCTTTCCTTTGGATTTTATTAAGCACAGACTAACTGCAGGCATTGTCACAGATACAATCGTTAACATAGATGTTCAATGACTTTGTTATTGACTTATCAGGACAGACATTTATGATCTTGATTTCAGCAGACTGCATTGCTATCAGACATCTGAGCACAACCACCTCAGCATTGGCAATGCTGACCCCTGCAACAGAGGAGCACCCATTCCCTGCAGGATGGTCTCTCAAGTGATGCTTAATTGCACATTTTTAAGTTAGTTTTTGAGGTGTCATATTTTAAGCTCAGCAAACTTAGTTGCCAGCTTTGTGTTTTGTTGAGGCTATTGATGTCTCTCCCCATAGTTTGGGCAGATATGTCCTTTCCTCCCCCTCTTCCACCCAGCAGATCCAGGATGTGGTTGACCCAATCACTGGCTTTCAGGCCCCTGTTTATCACTTCCTGGGACATTTAGCAAAAGCATGCGATTGTTTCCATCTCGCTGCCCACAGTGAACAGCATTGCTGCTGTCTCAGGGCAGTATGTCTTAAGCAGCTTTAGAGCTTCATTCAGCAACTTGGCTGGTGTCCCTGCCTTCACTGACAAGGCCACCAGATGTTGGTTTGGATTAGTATCTATGAACTGCTCAGTCTTCTCCCATATCATCTTCTGCAAGTCAGATTTACTGGCTCTGTCTAGATCATCCATACTCTTCTTTAATGACTTCAGCTTGCCCCTCTGTTTGTCTTTCTGGTACTGGGGAATGACTACAGCATTAATCATCTCTGTGAGATCTGCAATCTCTTTCTGGATCTCTTTGTTGGGAGATGTCTGACCTTAGACCTTTGATTCGCGTGCAGCAAGAGGATTCTGCAGAATGTCAGCCTTTCTTAGTGCCTTTTAAAACTCAGATCCTTGTTATAGAATCATACAACCTCTACAGTGCAGAAGGAGGCCATTTGGCCCATCAAGTCTGCACCGACCATAGGGGCAGCACGGTGGCACAATGGTTAGCATTGCTGTCTCACGGCATTGAGGACCCGGGTCCGATCCCAGCCCCGGGTCACTGTCCTTGTGGAGTTTGCGCATTCTCCCCGTGTCTGCGTGCGTCTCACCCCCACCCCCACAACCCAAAAAGATGTGCAGGTTTAGTGAATTGGCCATGCTAAATTGCCCCTTAATTGGGAAAAAAAATAATTGGGTACTCTAAATTTATTTTTTAAAAGTCTGCACCAACTCTGTGAAAGAGCACCCTACCTTGCCCCCCCCCCCCCCCCCCCCCCCCGCCCTATCCCTATTAACCTTAAACCCCATCTAACCTTTGGACACTACGGGGCCAATCCACCTATGGACTGTGGGAGGAAACCGGAGTACCCGGAAGAAACCACACAGACAGGGTGAGAACTTCCAACTTCTACAGAGACAGTCACCCGAGCGCGGAATTGAACCCGGGACTCTGGCGCTGCAAGACAGCAGTGCTAACCACTGTGCCACATTGCTGCCCATGTCTGCCACCCAATGCTATAGGACCATTGAAAAATTACAGCACAGAAAGAGGCCATTCGTCCCATCTTGTCCATGCCAGCCCGATGACATCCAGGTGCCCTTTCTAATCCCACCTTCCTATAGCCCTGTAGCTCACAGCACTTAAGGTGCAGGTCCAGGTACTTTTTAAAACAGTTTGGAGTCTCTGCCTCCATCACCAACTCAGGCAGCGAATTCCAGACTCCCACCAGCCTCTGTTTAAAAAAGTTCTCCCTCATGTCCTCTCTACACCTTCTGCTTCTTATCTTGAATCTTATGTCCCCTGGTTCAAGAATTCTCCGCCAAGGGAAAGAATTTGATCTTTTCCACTCTTTCTCTTCCGCTCATAATTTTGTACACTTCGATTAAGTCACCCCTCAGCCTTCTTTGATGCAAGGAAAATAACCCCAAACTATCCAGTCTCTCCTCGTAGCTACATGACCTTGGTGATAACATTTTCTGATACAATCACAAAAGGACCAGCATGGCAAGTATTCTGCATGTGTGTTCGACCGCAGAATCCACCACGGTGACAGAATTCACTGATTCAGACAGGTCAGTCAGCATAGTCCCCACTGAACAGAGATGAGTAGTGGTTAGCACAATGGCTTCACAGTGCCAGGGTCCCAGTTTCGATATCCGGCTTGGGTCACTGTCTCTGCGGAGTCTTCACGTCCTTCCCGTGTCTGGGTGGGTTTCTTCCAGGTGCTCCGGTTTCCTCCCACATATCCCAAAAGATGTGCTATCAGGTAATTTGGACATTCTGAATTCTCCCTCAGTGTACCCAAACAGGCGCCGGAATTTGGCGACTAGGGGCTTTTCACAGTAAGTTCATTGCAGTGTTAATGGAAGCCTACTTGTGACAATAAAGATCATTATTATAATCTCTAATAATAATATCAAGAAAAGATGCCCATGAAGCTATCGGACTGTCATAAAAACCCAAGCAGTTTACTAATGTTGTTTCAGGAAGGTGTTATCCAACCTGGATCACACGTGATGCCAGTCCCACACCAATGATTTTTAAGTAGCTTCTGAAGATGCCCAGCATGGTTTAATAGAAGGCCCATCGCCCCTTTCTCAAGGGCAGCCAGGGATTAGCAATACATGCCATATTTGCCAGTGACACATCCTGAGAATGAACAAATAAAGAAAAAAATCTAATTTAGTTTTACAAAGGTACAATGGCTTAGTGGCGAAGCTAACTGAGGACCAATTTGAGGGGTCAAACCCACTGTGACAAGCTGCGGGAATTATGGCAATAAATCTGGAAAAATGTGAGGTAGCATAAGAAAAATAAATGACCTAGACAGCTGCTGACTTGTTTTAACACTGGACGGTTCGTCTTGGTCAGCAATAGGGAAAGCTCCAGCAACCTGACTCCAGTTCCACAATGGCTGGGTGATAGTTCATACCCTCCGAAATGGCCTGGTAAGCGTTTCAGTTGTAACACGACAAAAGGCACCACTGTGGGAGCACACCAATAGGTAGGTCAGAAGGCAGGTAGGATGCAGATGGTGCTGACGGTGGCATATTTATTGCCTGTCCCTGAGAACCAAATTTCTTTAAAGAACCATTCAAACTACTGCATTAAACTGCTGATCTTGTCGTGAAAACATGAAGAAGTATAATTTTCACAGATGCCGGCAGAAAGTAAATCAAAGCGCTAATGTATTACCATCATAAGCAGCCATATAAATGAACATGTTTGAAAAGTTGCCCAGTTATTAACACTGCAAATAATTGGTAATTAAAAATGGAAAGCTGTCGACAGCATGAGATGCTGAACAAACAACATTCGATTCAAGATTGCTCCCTTATGTCTGTAATAACTTTAATAATTATTCATTATTACCTCCCCACTTAGTTTAATTAATTGAACTAAACAGCATCGAGTCGTTTTCTGAACTCATTAAGGTAACTGGTGATAAAATAGCATAACAAGAGCAAGAAAATAATTTTACTTGGAGATTTCAATTTATTACAGAGGAAAAACAATTGAAAACAGAAAAGCAGAAACAAAATAACTTGCTTCATTTAATTTAACGCCGTCTTGGCTAAGACTCTCCCCCCCCATGCTATCACCCCACCTCCGTCCCCACCCCACCCCAAACACTGTTCCCCCTCTTCCACAATAACAATCTTAAATGAGGAAGAGGAGATTATTTACATTTTCAAAAAACAAATATGGCAACCGACTATTTGTAAGAATGATATTCTCTAAGTAATTTTCAATGAACTGTTTTTCTCTCTTTCCACGTCATTCACAAGTGTGTTGGCCCCACAAAGCCTGGCAGCATTGTATCAAGACTAATTAGTTATAAATAGTACAAAACCAAGCCACTAGACTGCGAATAGGTTTCTCCCAAGACCCCACCAGCGTATTTCGTGGCAGGCACCATGGTAGAACATGGTGGGAGGGCCAGAAATTGGTTTCACGCCAACTTAAACTTACAGCAGGATCTCCCGCTGGTGCCTGCCATGGTGGGTCGGAAAACCCGTCAGAGGACACATGAACCTCATTGGCATCCCGCTTGTGGAATGCAGATGAAGGCCCAACCATACACACCCGATTCACCGCAATGTCAGCGGGAAAACACGCCGGCGTGGAACATGTTTTTACAACGTGGCGTGCAGATGTCGGGACTCATCTGAGCAATGCCTGTGGCTGGCTCTAGAGATTACAGCGGCGATCGCCTGCAATCCAGGATCCTGGAACATCAGTGGGTCAGGGGAGCATCTGCAGGTGTTCTGGAGGGGGTCCAACTTCCCATCTCAGAATGTTCCTGGAGATCCATCATCATTCTCAGGAGATCCATCTCCTGGTCTTAGACTGCTACTGGAGATCCATCTTCATTTTCGGGATAAACTGATCTACCTTCTTGCTTCAATAATGGGTCAGTGATTTGGGGTGCTTTTTCTATGTGGCACCCAGACATGATAATTAATCAGGTCCGTTTGGCGTGTTTTCCCACTGGTTACCGCAGCTGGAAACGCTCCACGTTCCTGCACCCGCCATTGCATATAGTCATTAAATGGGAAAATTCCAGTGTTTTTTGATGCCACTTGTCAAATGACCAACCCACTGTTGGTTAAAAACTGCTTGGAGTTTGACAATGGCATCAATTAAGTTGGTCCAAGTTGAAGTTTCATAGAATGCCTACAGTGCAGAAGGAGGCCATTCAACCCATCGAGTCTGCACCTACCCTCCGAAACAGCACCTACCAATGTCCACTCCCCCATCCAGCCCGCCCTCTCCCCATCAACTAATCTGCACATCCCTGGACACTAAGAGACAATTTATCATGGCCAATCCACCTATCCTGCACATCTTTGGACTGTGGGAGGAAACGGGAGCAACCGTAGGAAACCCACACAGACACAGGGAGAAAGTGCAAACTCCAGACAGACAGTCACCCATGGCTGGAATTGAACCCCGTCCCTGGCGCTGTGAGACAGCAGTACTAACTATTGAAATACAGAATTCTGTTCATTGTTTATATCTACTTGAACCTTTCTTTTAATCTTTAATTAATAGAATTGAATTGAATTTGTCTTTTATTTTTAGGTGGCTGACCTCTCCCATTAATTATATTAATATGAAACAATCACTAGAAAGACAGTAAGATCTGAAACACCCAGCATGATGAGTCCCCTATAACCCAAATAAATATATTTGTTCCCCACCCAGCTTCCTCTGATTAACTCAGTAAAGTGTAGAAGAACAGGGGCGAGATTCTCCACCGGTGTGACTCTCCATTTTTGCTGGCGCCTGGTGGTTTCCCGACAGCGTGGGGCTGCCCCACAATGGGAAACCCCATTGACCGGCCGGCGTAACAGGTCGGGGCAGAAATGTAGCGCAGCAGGGCGGAGAACCGAGCCCCTGATTCAAACTGAGAAAAGCATATTTAGTTCTGATGACTTTGTGGTGGAGGGAGTTGGTGCAGCGTGGTACCTTTATTAATGAACAAATGCATGTGAAGGGTCAAGGCCCAGAGTGTAGTGCAGGACAAGGTTATGATGTTGATGTCTCTTGAAGGTCACTGAGCATTTGATTGACTCAGCTTTGCTCTATTTCTGTGACAGTTAATTGCGTCCTTGATGGTAACTTGAACCATTTGAATAATAGTATTGGTCAATGATCATTTGAAAGTGATCTAGCAGAAAACCTGCGCTTTTCAGTCATTTAAATCTTTTCATTTTCCTGATGTGCAAGTTTAAGCCAATAAAATACGTCACCGACTGACCAGAGAAACATTTCTTACATGGCTACTGTTTTGATTATTATCGGAACAATAATTAATTGCAGTCAACTCATGCCATATAATTCTGCCTAGGCCAACTTGCAACATGTGGAATTATATTGCTAATGGGAATTCTTGATCTGGGATTTGTACTTGGCCATTCCACAGGAATGGGGGTAAGGCAACAAATCGATTATCACCTAGAAGATTAACTGGTGAACAATGGTAACAGAAGCTTTGAGGGGAGGGGAGAACCAAGATGGTGCAATGCACAAATTGAAGGGAATGAGGGAGGTGCAGAGTGAGCTTGGGAGCAATAAAGACTTGACAAAAAAAACACTTAATAAAACCACATGCCGCATTAGACAGTGTTTCCTGAGAGACTCTATAATTGTACTAAAATGCCTTGCAAGGCAATAGGGTTAAACTGCAAGTATTCAGAATGCAAAACTCATGAGTGAACAGTGGGTCAAAATCAGAACTACTGCTCTAATTCCAATGGAAGTGCCCAGAAAGAGCCTCCTCCTCGGCCAAAATCCTGAAACATTGGCAATGCAGGGCTTCAGCAGAAGCTGTAAACTGGTGGATCCTTTTCCCATCCTTTTCAAGGACACTGAGTTCAAAGAAACTGCACCAAATAACTGGAATCACCATATCCCTGGTCATACAAGGACCTGGATTATCTTTAGCAATGATATGCCAGGTGATAGCATGTGCACTAGGCCACAGAAAGGTGCTAGTGAATCTAAGGACGCGATTAACACGCAAAAACCAGAGTCTGCTTTGGACGGGTATAGAGGGTCTTTCTCGGCTGTCACAGAGTATGACCCTGCTATCAAACGGGACTCTGATTTTTTTCTGGCCTTGGTCGAGAACACCCCACCGAGGGAACACTTACCTCATTTTCTGCACTAACAAGCAAGAGATCGGCCGCCATTTTTGAACTGCCCCCGATTTTGCGACCCATTTGAACACCACACTGTGGCCTCTGGACTCCCTACTGCCCCAGCGTACCTTCTAGAGGGTCCTCGTGCACCCCCTCAACCCAACTTTTAAGGGTAGAGCACCCTCGGGCCCAATGCCTTTTACAGGCGACCTGGTACCTGGGCACCTTGGTACTGCCAGCCTGGCACTCTGGAACTGCCCCTCTCTGCCGGGCAGTGCCACCTGGGAGCCAAGTTGGCAGTACCATCATGCTAAGCTGGCAGTGCCAAGGTGTCCAGGTGGCAACAAGATATCAGGGTACCACCCTCCCCAAGCCCAATCACCCGGGTGCCTCTGATGGCCTGGGAGGCCCCCCCCCCCCGGGTGCCCGTTATACCTGGTCCACCTTTGTGTGGACCAGTGCTAAATTGCGCCATGGCGAGTTTCCGGGCTCAGGAGAATCAGGCGGCGACATATTAAATGTGCCCAATGATTGATTTAAATATGTTAATCTGGGCAACATCCCGATTACGACGTCTCGTGAGATCTCGTTAGATCTCGTGAGGCGTTTCAAGCATCGCAAATCACGAGAGGGATGCCTCTCGTGAGATTTAGCGGCCTTAGCCCGTCACCGAGTTGGATGCGACGAGGCCGTTCGATCATGCCCTAAGTTGAGAACTGTTGCACGGCTGCCTCCCCAGTTCCTCCCCTGAAGATATCAGGAAAGCAATATTTTTCACTCTACTGAATGAGTACTGAGGCTGCATTTGTTATTTCTGAGAATGGGTAGATGGATCTCCGACTATCTGCCCTCCCGCTGCCACCCTGCCCTGCCCACCTCCATCCCCCTTGCCCCTGGTCCCAGTACTATTCAACCTCTTGGGTGGGTGGGAATGTGAGTTGTGACCCAAGTGACATACATACCCACCATTACCATTACCATAAAGAGAATTTACTCTGACCTCATAAACCTTTTGCTAAATTAGTGACAGGGGTCTTGGCTGAACGTATCCCTGCACTTATAAATAATGTGCCTCCCAGCACATTTTAAAGTTAGTACTCATTTAACAGTTTCATTCAATATGTGAACTTTATCCATTGTGAACGCCACAGCCATTCCAAAAAAAAAGCAATTAGCATGCAATTTATTGATGCAGTCACTTGCCGTTCAAAATTATGCTTAATTATGCTTGTTTTGAATTGGTGGACTTTTTGCTTGACAAGCCACTTTTGCCCAACACCCTCAACTTAAACTTGATTCAAACATTGACCACACAGTACATTGAATATCACAGGGGACTTTAGGCTGCCACTACTCTTTTGCCCGTGTTAAAAATATGTCATGCGTTTCTTTCGCAATCGTGAACAGAGCAGTCACCAAGAACGTTGTTGCTTGTACAATATCCTTTTCAATTGCTACAACATATTGCCGCTCCAAGGTAAAGTAAAAGTAATGTTTGCCGAAGGCTTTCTCCACTTTGCTTTTTTTCTGCTGTCAGTCCGTTTATCGGTTGTCTCAATTTCCTTGTAGAACTTAAGGTTGATGTCTTACAGCGGAACAACCGCATCTCACAGCAGCCACCTTTGGTGATGACCATTTTCCACATGCATTGCAAAAATGCATACTTGATTAAACTGGCATGAACCTGTTACTATTTACTGTAAATTAGGGCAAACTGAATATACGTGATTGCGGAAAGAACAACATTTTTATGTATAATAATGTTTAACAACTCCTTTCTTTGAGAGTTGCTAACTGGGGTACTGGAGGGAGGGTGGGAACTGTACCTTTTATAATGAATATTTAATTTATTAGTATGTCCTTTTTCAATAATTTAAGAGGAAAGTGTCAACATACTGGTGAGTTGGGAATATGCTCTATTGTGACTACAATAAAGGTTTGATGAGGTGGAGCTTCACACTCGCACACACACGCACACGCATACTCACACTCACACACACGAGAAAGGCTCCTTGTAAACAACCAAACTGTCACATGTTGAAATATAGGCAATGTTAACTAAATTAGATTAGCAACTGCAATATTAAGTGTACATTGACTTGCAAACAGTTAAAAGGAGAAACATAGAATGACTGTTTCTGCTTAAAACTTGTACACAAGAAAAGTTTTGTAATACACGGTAGAACAGTCAGATGTTCGTCTTGTACACAAGAAAAGTTTTGTAATACACGGTAGAACAGTCAGATGTTCGTTTTTTATAGAAATGTTATTTCAATGGTGCATTTTTGTTTGATAAATAAAGTTTTGATACAAAACATGATCGGCCTGCGCCTAATTTATTATATTGTAGAATACACTAGTCGTTTTTTTAAGGTGTTTCTCATCATCCTTGGATATGGTAGACACGAGGCTTACATGCTGGATGTATGTTCACAACAGTTCAGGCACAGAAGGAACATTTTCTGCATGTCTCTGACTTGCCTTTAATTTCTGCAGCAATTCGCTCAATGCCCTGCCATAATTTTGACAGAATATCCCACAGAAATAACAGCAATGCCATTCCTTCAGAGACCCTGCTGATATCCTGTCAAAGTTAAAGTTAAGGCGAAAGGGTGGGGATGTGGCTAATTGAGTTGTTCTTGTAGCAGGCTTGCAGGGACATGATGGACTAAATTGCCTTAATCTATGCTGCAACCATGCTATGATTCTCCAATTCTCCTCCTATAGAAATTTGCGGAATGTTTAGAATTTTTTTCAGAATTGTCAATTTTTCTACCTTTGCTAATTCTTTGACAGCAAGAACCAATTAAGGATTGAAGCAAACCTCCACAAATTTTCAAGTCCTCTGAGGATTCATTTAAGGAAAATTTGTTGAACTTGTTAAATTAATGGGCCCATCAACGCCACCTCATTACGAATGTCCTGTGAAACCCCCCTGGTGGAAGACAATAATAATAATAATCTTTATTATTGTCACAAGTAGGCTTACATTAACACTGCAATGAAGTTACTTTGAAAATCCCCTAGTCACCACACTCCAGCGCCTGTTCGGGTACACTGAGGGAAAATTCAGAATGGCCAATTCACCCAACAAGCCTGTCTTTCAGGACTTTTGGGAGGAAACCCACGCAGACATGGGGAGGTGCAGACCCCCGCACAGACAGTGACCCAAGCCGGGAATCGAACATGGGTCCCAGTGCTAACCACTGTGCTGCATTCCGCCCCTTGGAGAGAAGCCTTACCAAGTACAAATTTTAACTTAAAACTTGGGTTTTTTTAATTAAAAGTACATTTAAACTTAAAATGAACATTTTAAACATATTCACAAAACCATATTAAAGAAGGCATTAGGGGCACAGAACATTTTTTCCCCATTTTGCTCAGAATGGCTCGGAGAAATTGGGATTGATGTAAACTCACAGCCTTTCAGCAGCAGCATGAGGTCGGGTGAATTATAATTCTCCAGGTTCCCTGCCCACTCACTCAATAAGTACGGCGAATGATTCCCTCAGAGAATCTCCCAGCAGGGATTGAGGGCACCGAGGCAGTCTCGGGCACAACATGCCTGAGCTTTGTGTGTGGAAAGTCCTAATTCCTTCTGGTCCCAATGAGGAATTGTGAAACCTCACATTTCAGGCATGCTTCTGACAGTTGTCTTTGTCACCTGTTTAGAAGAGCAGGTTAAAATTGAGAATAATAGGCTTTCTAGGCAGGTTAAGTAACCAGCACATTTTGCCTGCCAACTTGCCCGTTTTCCTCTGGGAGATCAAAGAACAAAGCACAATACAGCACAGGAACAGCCCCTTAGGCCCTCCAAGCCTGTACCGGTCATGATATCAACCTTTGCCAAACCCTCAGCACTTCCTTGTGCCGTATCCCTCTAAAGAACAAAGAACAATACATGGAGATATGGGTTTAAAATTACTCCTAACACAAAATCATAATACTGAAGAATCTGAAGATATGAAATGGAAAACAAAAATGATGGAAATATGAAAATCACAGAATTTCTGAAACTCTACCTATGCTTCCACAAGTGCTGAGTATTCCTGGCATTTTCTGTTTTATTTCAAATTACTTTGAAAAGTCACGATACAGGCACTACATTTGGGGTAAACAGCAACAAGGTGCAGTTTACAGGTTTCCTACCAATACTTCCATTCCATAACCTTTTTGTCTGCTGTGGAAATTGTAGGGGGTGGTAAGTGGGGAGAATGCGACTCATGGGTTGGACCTGAATTGATAGTAAATGAATAGGAGATGTGTCCATTTAACCTGGGACAAAAGTGAGCTGCAAACACCAGATAGTAACTTCAGAAGTATTTTGTTGAGGAGAAGGTTCAAGACTGGGGCAGAGTATCATGAACAAAGAAGAAACAGGTACAGTAGAGTTTCCAGGGATCATGGCAGTGGAGGGTCACCAGGATATCTGTTGCAAACAGCTGAGATTCTTTATTGTTTCATGAGAAGTGCGTGTCACTGGCAAGGCCAGCATTCTTTGCCCCTCCCTAATTGCCCTCGAACTGAGTGGCTGCGTGGCCACTTTGAGCGCAGTTGAGAGTCAACCATGTAACTAAGGATTTGGAGTCACAGACCAGGTTAGGATGGCAGATTTCCTTCTCTAAAGGGCATGAGTGAACCGGATCAGTTTTCCCAACAATCGATGATAGCTTCATGATCATCACCTCATTATTCAAAATGAAAATGAAAATCGCTTATTGTCACAAGTAGGTTTCAAATGAAGTTACTGTGAAAAGCCCCTAGTCGCCACATTCCCGGCGCCGGTTCGGGGAGGCTGGTACGGGAATTGAACAGTGCTGCTGGCCTGCCTTGGTCTGCTTACAAAGCCAGCAATTTAGCCCTGTGCTAAACCAGCCCCTGGTAATAACTGAATTAATTCAGTTACTAATTAATTCAAATTCCATCAGCTGCCATGGTGGGATTTGAATCCATGTCTCCAATGCATTAGCCTGGGCCTCTGGGTTGTATCCAGTGATATTGCAGTGACACCACCATCCCCACTATTAGGAGAGAGCCAGCTCCGGGCCAGATATTTAACGTCAGCTTTTCAATATGCTACATAATGAAACCTCAAATCCATTTTGCTTTTGAACTATCTTGTCCAGAGGCACTCCCATCAATAAAGAACGTGTGTATCGCTAACGCTAGATTGCTCTGTTCCGTCAGTCCTGGTAAGAGACTTATCACTTTGTTTTTCTGAAAATGCTCGACATCACGTGGGCCTGTTGCTCACCTCTCCACATTCACTTTGTCTTCCTGTAACCTCTGCACTCTTGCTCACAGTTTACCTCAACCCTTAATCCAGTTAAAGATACAAGGAACCATCTTACACGTGAACCAACATCACTAAAATAAAAATAGACGTTCCTTATCATATTGCTGTTTGTGGGGCCTCACAGTGCCGAAATTGGTTGTCATGCATCCGATATTCCAACATTGGATATGACTACTTCTCTGACTCTAAAACCTTGAGTATATGACAGACGAGATATAAATGTAAAAAAATTATAGATGGCATGCACCTTTCCCTCATGCAATAAGCATCCATGGCTAAATCCATTGCCATGGGATTTAGGAAATTTCTTGAATTCTACAATACTGCATCAGCAATCCTGTTGGCATCTTTCCCCATCTATCCACCTACTGCCTGTTCTTTACCAATCAAAATGGTTAAAGGTAGGATATACATTGTGAAATTCCATGCACTCTTTTGCAAGATATTGGCCGGGATTCTCTAAAATCGTGGCTAAGTGTTGACGCTGACAGTGAACACCGGAGAACCGTGTCCCGGCATCGGACCGGCATCGCGGACTGTCTCACCATCAACTCCGATCTCCGAGCCGGCGCGGGCTTGACGAATCCCGGCCAAGATTTCCACTGACCAATTTTGTTTGCCAAATGACCCAAATCCCAAATCCCGTAGCATTCGGACCCATTCACCTCTGCCTGAATACGTAGGGTGTTCCAGCACCCCAGTGCTCTGAGAAAAGTAAAAATGAAACAAAGAAAAGGACAAGATTTCTGACAAGCATTTCAAGGAACTAAGGGGCTATTTTGCCCCCAACATTGGTTGTGGCCTAGGTGAGCTGGGTAATATACCTGCAATGTCTTTGACAACATTAAAGTTATAATACAATTCACTTGCCGATTTGAAGTGTAATTTTGAATGGATGTTCAATAATCCCAACAGCTCCAGGTTTAGCTCCACGGCCTCCCCCACCAAAATCTCTCAGCTTTTACCTGTATTGTCATGTATTGGCTATGCAATAAAGTACGTCATTTTGTAATGAGAAAGTAAAAGATATTTATAGAAAGCAATCTATCCTATGACACCAAAATATTTGCAGTATTTGTCAAACGAGATTCGATCTCTTTTATATATACTTCCACAAGTGCTCCCAACATGTTAGAGAAAATGATATATACTGGGATGAAATTATTAGGACTAATGACCCATGAAAGGCCACATAAAGGGCAAACCACAGATTTCAGATGAAAGATGAACAGGTCTGAAAAATAGAACAATCTTTCTCCAGGATACAGCTGAAACAGCAATCAAACTGAAGCCTCAGCCTCGAAATTCGGCTGTGTACTGAGCGCTAAGCAGCCGACTGAATCATCACTAAGGCTGTCTGGAAACCCGTGCACTTGTCCAAATGGAAATGCTGCGTCCAGAATGCCAGTAGAGGAGGTTCTGTTGGTGGCAATATCAGCGGTGGAAGCATTCCAAGTTGAAAGTAAAGCCTCAAATTAGGTTCTGCACATCATGCAGGACCAGTTTCTGGTTTGCTTCACCTCAGCACCTTAGTCGCTCCTTGCATAACAAACAGGGCACACATGGGCAGTGAAAACTCACCCTTACCAGAGGAATGAAAGACAGGGGGCGTCATTCTCCGACCCCCCCAGCGGGTCAGAGAATGGCCGTTGGCCGCTGTGCATCCCGCCCCCGCCGGTTTGCCGAAGTCTCCGAAGGGAGAAAAGTCGGCGGGGCGTCAATGGGCGTCGCAGACCTCGGAGAATGGCACGGGTGGGCGCAAGGCAATCGATTTTGGGCCTGCCGATATTTTCCCCGTCCGGATGGGCCGAAGTCCCGTCGACGTGATGACGGGTCACGTCGGGTAAATCAAACCTCCTTTTAATCGGCGTCAACCAGTGCTCAGGTTTACGCCGACCAGCGTGGAGGTGGGTGACGGCCTGGGGGGATGGCCGCTGGGCAGGCGATGGCGGTGGCCGCAGTGTGAATGTGTGGGGGAGAGGTGTGTGTAGGGTTGTGTGTGTGTGTGTGCGGCGGGGGGGGGGGGGGGGGGGGGGGTGTGTGGTAGAGTGGGCTGGGCTCCGGGGGAGTGGCCGGGAGGGGGGTTGCGTGCCGTGGGAGGGAGGATGGGGGGGGGGTCCGTGCCGGGATGAGGATGGGGGGTCCGTGCCGGGGAGGAGGATGGGGGGGTCCGTGCCGGGGAGGGCCGGGGAGGGAGGATGGGGGGATCCGTGCCGGGGAGGGGGATGGGGGGGTCGTGCCGGGGAGGAGGATGGGGGGGTCCGTGCCGGGGAGGAGGATGGGGGGGGTCCGTGCCGGGGAGGAGGATGGGGGCGGTCCGTGCCGGGGAGGAGGATGGGGGGGGTCCGTGCCGGGGGAGGAAGATGGGGGGGTCCGTGCCGGGGAGGAGGATGGGGAGGTCCGTGCCGGGGAGGAGGATGGGGGGATCCGTGCCGGGAGGGGGATGGGGGGGGTCCGTGCCGGGGAGGAGGATGGGGGGGGGTGCGTGACGGGGAGGAGGATGGGGGGGTCCGTGCCGGGGAGGAGGATGTGGGGGGTCCGTGCCGGGAGGAGGATGGGGGGGACGGGGTCCGTGCCGGGGAGGAGGATGGGGACGTCCGTGCCGGGAGGAGGGATGGAGGGGGTCCATGCCAGGGAGGGCCGGGGAGGAGGATGGGGGGGTCCGTGCCGGGGAGGAGGATGGGGGAATCCGTGCCGGGGGAGGAGGATGGGGGGGTCCGTGCTGGGGAGGGGGATGGGGGGGACGGGGTCGGTGCCGGGAGGAGGATGGGGGGGTCCGTGCCGGGGAGTTGGGGTGCGAGAGCAAGTGAGTTGGTCCACCTGGCCAGGTGCCAGCCTCCAACAGTTGGACCCATGCGGTCCATGCCACCTGGCTGGGGGGAGGAGGGGGCATGTCGTCATTCCCCCCCCCCCTTCCACCAGGCCGTCATGTTTTCCGATCAGCCAGCGATGATGGCCGTAGTGGTGGCAGCCGCTAATGTTTATGTTGCCCTGGATGAGGAGGAGGAGGAGGAGGAGCGTGCCAGAGAGGCGGCGCAGGCTGCCGCAGAGGGGCAGGCGGCAGCCGCCCAGGCTGGAGGGACACCTGACCGACAGGACGAGGAGGGGGAGGAGGACATCGCGGCCCCACGGCAACGGAGGCACCCGAGGGCGCCCCCGTGTGTACCGGCCCCGGCAGTCATACCAGGACCTCGCGGACCGGGAATGCAGGAGGAGACTCCGGATGAGGCGGGAAACCGTGGCACACATCTGTCACCTGCTGGCACACCTGTCACGCGTGGCACTGGCGGGGGACACCCTCTCCCCGTGTCCGTCAAGGTTACAGTGGCCCTGAACTTTTATGCAACGGGGTCATTCCAGGCACCGAGTGGGGATCTGTCCGGCATATCGCAGACATCGGTGCACCGGTGCATCCGGGCAGTGACAGACACCCTATATGCCATGGCGCACCGCTACATCCGCTTCCCTGTGGACCGGGCCAGCCACGATGCCCGGGCCGTGGGCTTCTCTGCCGTGGCCGGGTTCCCCATGGTCCAGGGCGCGATTGATGGGATGCACGTCGCCGTGCGGCCACCTGCAGATAACAGGGCCGTGTTCACCAATAGGAAGGGGACCTATTCGATAAACATACAGGTGGTCTGCGACCACCGCATGATGATCCTGCACGTCTGCACCCGTTACCCGGGCAGTGTACACGACTCATACGTGTTGTCGCGGTCATCCATTACCGGCATGTACGAGGGACGCCATCCCCGGCTGAGGGGCTGGTTGCTGGGCGTCAGGGGCTACCCATTGCGATCGTGGCTGATGACGCCTGTACGGAGGCCACGCAATGAGGCGGCGAACCGCTACAATGATGCCCATGTAGCAGCAAGGGGAGTGATAGAGAGGTGCTTTGGCGTGCTGAAGATGCGTTTCAGGTGCCTGGACCTCTCTGGGGGCGCCCTCCAGTATCGGTCAGATAGGGTCGGCCGCATCATTGTGGTGTGCTGCGTCCTGCACAACATAGCCCAGCAGAGGGGCGATGTGCCGCAGGCAGAGGAGGGCAGAGTGGAGGAGCAGCAGGAAGAGGCGCAGTCCTCCCCAGATGAGGGGGGATGGGGGCAATGGTCAGGGCAGACGGGCTAGACACGGGCGGGTGGCTGTCCACCGTTACCGGCTGGGCCAGCGGGCACGGGACAGGCTGATAGCCGCCCTCTTCACTGACTAGATGGGCGTGGGAATCGGGTAGTATGGCCACAGACCGCACACCATGGCAACAGCCGACCACCCACACCCACCACCCATCCACCCACCCAGCACCCTCACCCCCCTCCCCAATCCCACCCACCCCACCCGCATGCACACCACCCCCCCATTGCCGATCCACCTGCGGCACAACGGCCGGGCTCACACAGTTGCCGGTGGACGCGTGTCTATTGCAGGCCATGGAGGATGATGACAACCCGCCCTGCGGTGAGCTCCTGGCTCTACATCGTTGGACTATGTCTGACCCATGGCCACAGTACCACCATCCACCCGGACCATCCCTGCTTGCGGCTGTGACACTGCAGCGCACGGTCCCGTCCTCTGCCCGGGGGGATGTTGATTGCGGCCCAGGGGGAAGGGGGCAGACTCACCTGGGGCTGAGGTAAGACCACCCCTCACACACATACTTGCGCTCAACGTACATGACACCCCCGCACGCTTTGGACTGAGCACAAAGGAAGCTTCTGTAGGTGTAACATTGGCTTTTTAAAAAAATATGTTTTATTGAAATTTTTTCCCAAACAACAATTTTTCCCCTCTTACAAAGCAAACGCAACAATAACAATACAGAAATTTTTAACAATACACAAGTAACAAAACCCCATTATCTTTGACCTAAACTAAACTAAACCCCCCCCCCCTCCCCCCCTCTCCCCCCCCCCCCCCCCCCCCCCCCCCCCCCCCCCCCCCCCCCCCCCTCCCCCCCCCCCCCCCCCCCTTCCCCCTGGGTTGCTGCTGCTGGTCATCTGTCTTCCCTCTAACGTTCCCCTAGGTAGTCGAGAAATGGCTGCCACTGCTTGGTGAACCCTTGAGCCGATCCTCTCAGGGCAAACTTTATCTGCTCCAGTTTAATGAACCCCGCCATATCATTTACCCAGGCCTCCAGTCCGAGGGGTTTCGCCTCCTTCCACATGAGTAGGATCCTGCGCCGGGCTGCTAGGGGCGCAAAGGCCACAACGTCGGCCTCTTTCGCCTCCTGCACTCCCGGCTCTTCCGCAACTCCAAATAGAGCTAACCCCCAGCCTGGTTTGACCCGGGCCTTCACCACCCGCGAAATCACTCCCGTCACTCCCTTCCAGTGCCGGGCACGCCCAAAACATATGTGCGTGGTTTGCCGGGCTCCCGCCACACCTCCCACATTGTCCTCCACTCCAAAGAACCTGCTCAATCTTGCTCCCGTTATGTGTGCTCTATGTAGCACCTTAAATTGAATCAGGCTAAGCCTGGCGCATGAGGAAGGGGAATTTACCCTGCTTAGGGCATCAGCCCACATACCCTCTTCTATCTCCTCCCCTAGTTCTTCTTCCCACTTTCCTTTTAGTTCGCCCACCGACTCCTCCCCCTCTTCCCTCATCTCTCGGTAAATCTCTGACACCTTGCCCTCTCCGGCCCACACCCCTGAAAGCACCCTGTCGTAACATTGACTTTAATAACGAACGGAGTTCATGCACGTGCCCTAGCCCCTAAAACTCATCGGTGCCCTGCACCCGTGCCAACTTACTCAGTGTCTAGTTGTTTGGCCTTACGGAACCTATGACTACGTCTATGTGGTTCCTCAGACGGTACAGCAGAACTGGAGGTGGACTCCTGTGATTCCTGCCCTCTGACACGGGATCCCTTTTGCGGCCGTTTCCTGGGGCGTCCTCGCCTAGATGGGCCAGGCTGCGGCCCGGGCGACTGGGATGGCGAGCTGCCAGCCTGTCCTGCCCATTGCCCACCCGATGCACCTGGGGCGGAAGGGGGGGGGAGTCCGAGGTGTCGCGGTGTTCCGGGACCTCCCCTACAGGGGGACCCGGGACGGACCACAGCACCTCCTCCTCCCTCGGGGTGCCCGATGGCCCCCAGGCCTCTACATGGGTGGGGGATGCGAACGGACTGGCCATCTGACGCCCCCCCGACATCTGGCGCTGCCAGTCCTGGAGGCCCGTGCTGGTATCGACAGGGGTCTGCAGGTTTGCAGCCATGGAGCTCAGGGGATTGGGAAACCCTGTCTGTGACTGTGCGACGCTGGCTCGCACATGGCCAATGGCGCCGATGCCCTCAGCGATGGCCTGCTGAGACTGGGCCATGGACTGCAGAGACTGGACCATGGCCTGCAGAGACTGGGCTATGGCCTGCTGAGACTGGGCCATGGCCTGCAGAGACTGGGCTATGGCGTTGAGCGCCTCTGCCATCTGCCGCTGGCGCTGGCTCATGGCCTCCTGTGAGAGGGCAGCCATGTCCTGGGCCACAGACGCCGCCTGCACGGAAAGCCCCAGGACTCGCAAACCGTTCCCCATGTCTGACACCGTCGCACCCATTGCCTCCACCGCGGACGCCACCCGTGCGGTGTCGGCCTGGGTGGCACGTATGACCAGCACCACTCCCAGCTCCTGGACGCGGGTGGACTCCTCCACCTGCGACTGCAGCCGCCACAAGCCTGCCGTCACCCTCTTCGCTTGTCTCCGGTTCGGTGGTTGCATCGGATCTATGGGTGGGTGTGGTAACTCCAGGAACCCGGGATCCATCTGGGCGGCAGATGTTCGCATGCTCCGGGCTGCCCTCCGACCGCCCGGCCCCCTCTGCTGCTCCTACCTCCGCCTGCTGTACCGGGACGGCTGTGTTGTGTGCACCAGTGAGTGTACCAGACGCCTCATCACTAAAGTGCCCAACCGAGGTGAGTGTTTCTGCGATGCTGGAGGGTGTTGGTGACAGCAGTGGCGTTGTGTCGTGCTCTTCGTCCCACTCTGAGTCCATGGCACTTTGGGGTGGCGGTTCGTCTCCACCCATCGAATCTGTGTCACTGTCCGGTATTTTGTTTTCCTGGGTAGTGCTGTCCCGGGTAGGGGTGTCCTGGGTAGTGGTGTCCTGGGTAGGGGTGTCCTGGGTAGGGGTGTCCTGGGTAGTGGTGTCCTGGTTCGGCTTGACGGGGGCCTGTGGCTGCCCCTCTCGACGCACCCGCACGAGACCGGGGCATCGTCTCCCTGTTGCTCCAGGTCTCTCCGTCTCCAGTGGTCTCCAAGGGGCATCCTGCGGGCGTCGCATGCCGGAGGGTCCGGGTCTCTCCGTCTCCAGTAGTCTCCGAGGGGCATCCTGCGGGCGTCGCATGCCGGAGGGTCCGGGTCTCTCCATCTCCCGTGGTCTCCGAGGGGCATCATGCGGGCGGTCTGCATCTGCGGGGATGGGTGCCGCGACGTTTGCTCCTGCGATACACAATGAAACATGCATGGTTAGACACAGGCAGTGATCAGGTGATATGGGGGAGGGGGATATGGGGGAGGTGGGATATGGGGGAGGGGGGATATGGGGACGGGTTGTCGGTGGCTCACTTGCTGGTGGGCCCCCGACCTCTGCATCAGCAACCTCCCGGTCCTCAGGTCCAGCCAGCCAGTTCCAGGGCCCTTTCCTCGTGTTCAGTCAGTGGCCTCTCATCAGCGGGGCCTCCTCCAGTCCTCACATGCTCCCTGGTATTGTGTGCACGCTTCTCCTGTGGGGGGTGGTGGCAGGGGTAAAAGGCAACAGTGTTAGACAGGTATATGAATGCACGCCATCGGTTGTGCGTGTATTGCAGAGGTTAAGGTTAGGGCTGGATTCACTTGGGGAAATGGGGGAAGGCGGATATGGGGGATATGGGGGAGGGGGAATATGGGGAGGGGAGATATGGGGATATGGGGGAGGGGGGCTATGGGGGAGGGGGGATATGGGGGGAGGGGGATATGGGGGAGGGGGGATATGGGAAGGGGGATATGGGGGATATGGGGGAGGGGGGTTATGGGGAGGGGGGATATGGGGGATATGGGGGAGGGGGGATATGGGGGGGATATGGGGGAGGGGGGATATGGGGGATTTGGGGGAGGGGGGATATGGGGGTCATGGGGAGGGGGGATATGGGGGCTATGGGGGAGGGGGGATATGAGGGAGGGGGGATATGGGGATATGGGGGATATGGATATCGGGCGGGGGGGGGGAGGCTCACCCTGGCTGCTCTGACGAGGTTGTTCACCTTCACGTGGCACTGGGTGCCTGTCCGTGGTGTCAGGGCCACAGCGGTGACGGCCTCTGCCACCTCCCTCCACAGACGCCGGCTGTGGCGTGGGGCGACTCTGCGGCCGTGTCCGGGATACAGGGCCTCCCTCCTCTGCTCCACTGCGTCCAGGAGCGCCGCCACATCCCGTGACTGGAACCTCGGGGCTGAGCGGCGGCCGGCCATCCGGTCGGGTGTTCCGGTCGGGTGGGGGGGAGCAGCACGTCCTGATGAGCCGTCACGCCGTGCGGTGTGTATGACGCCGCACGGCGTGAACCACATGAGCAAGCGCGGATCCCGTCACGTCGCTGCTAGCCCATTCCGGGCCGGAGACTTCGAGACGTTTGGAGCGGCGTGATGCAGGTCGGATGTGCGCCGTTTTTGGCGCCGATCGGCAGACTTTGCGCCAATAACGGAGAATTTCGCCCATGTTGCTGGTTATTTGTTGGCTTTGTATCTTTGGCTCCTGCTTCTGTGCAATTTTTGTTTACTATACTCTATCCTGAAACATTCCCTTCATTCGCACAAGGAAAGGATTTGTTGGTTTTGCTCTGCTGTTGCTCGTTTCCCAATACGTAATGGGCCTGTAGGAATGGTTGATCCTGGAGAGCTGTCTTTGGGAATAGAGCAAGAGGTGGAGCAGCGACAAAGAAACCACAGGGCGGGAGACACTGCCTGGTGGAAGATCACACCCAGCAGACGACTGAATCCACAGAGGCTAGTCGGGGAACATTTCTACCACCTTCACTTTGCTGGACAAAAAACAGTTTAATATCGGTTCAGGGCAAACAAATCGACAATATTGTCTATTACACTTCACAGTGAAAGGAGCTGCAATGAGGAAACATCTCAGTGCTGTTTTCTAAAATCAACCCATCGATCCAGCGTCCCTGGTTCAATTCCGTCCTCGAGTCACTGTGTGTGTGGAGTTTGCACTTCCTCCCCGCGTCTGAGTGGGTTTCCTCTGGGTGCTCCGGTTTGCTCCCGCAGTTCAAAGATGTGCAGGTTAGGTCGATTGGCCATGCTAAACTGCCCTTCGTGTCAAAAAAGGTTAGGTGGAGTGACTGGGTTACAGGGAAAGGGTGGAGGTGTGGGCTGAGGTAGGGTACGCTTTCCAAGGGCCAGTGCAGACTCAATGAGCTGAATGGTCCCCTTCTGCACTGTAAATTCTATGATTCTATGATCTTGCCAATCCCAGAGTTGAAACCGAACTCTTTTGAGAGAAACACATTGGGCGGGATTCTCTGACCCGGGCTGGGTCGGAGAATCCCTGGGGGGGGCGTGATTCACGTGACGCCGCTCCGCCGATTCTCCGGCCCCCCCCGGCGATTCTCTGCGCGCGATGGGCAGAGTGGCCGACAAGATGGGCCGAGTCGGTTAGGTGGCGTTCACATGTGGTCCTACCCGGCGGGACCTCGGCGTTCATCCTGTGGGGGGGCGGCCTGGTTGAGGGGGGGGGGGGGGGGGAGTGGGGATTTGTCCCCGGGAGGGCCTCCACCATGGCCTGCCCATGATCGGGGCCTATTGATCGGCGGGCCGGCCTCTCCTGGTGGGGGCCCACGTTCCTCCGTGCCGGGCTCCTGTAGCTCTCTGCCATGTTGCGACGGGGCTGGTGCGGAGAAGGAAACTAGCACGCATGCGCGAGTTTGCGCTGGTCGTAACGCGCATGCGTGAATTTGCGCCGGCCATAGCGCGCATGCGCAGATCCCCGCCGCCTGTTTGACGCCGATATCAGCAACTGGAGCGGCTCACTGTGCTGGCCCTCTGTAGGGTGCAGGATCGCTGATCCTGGGGGCCTGTTGACACCGTCGTAAAACACGATGGCGTTTACGACGGCGTCAACACTTAGCCTCAGGATCAGAAAATCCCGCTCATAATGTGCGCCAACCAAATATGGTATGGAAAATTACAAGAGAAAAATTTGTGCTTTTGTTTATAATATCTAGGCTTTGAACTTTGATAGGATAGAGCACCATGTTCCAACAATATACAAACATCTCTTACTGGAAAATTGACTATGTCTCCCTGTGTCTGTCTTTGTGTGCTCCGGTTTCCTCCCACAATCCAAAGATGTGCTGGCCATGATCAATGCATGGGGTTCCAGGCATAGGGGGCGGGATTCTCTGAGCCCCGGGTCGGGCCGGAGAATCGGCACAACCGCGCCACGCCGCCCCAACACCAGCACGCAATTCTCCGAGGAGCAGAGAATCGGCGCCATTTGCGCCGGCGCGTTAGGCGCAGCGGCGGTTGAGGGCCACTGTCCGCAGCCGGGCCGCCGATTCTCCGGCCTTGATGCCGAGCGGCCGCGTGGAAACGGCAGTGTCCTGCTGGGGCCGTCCACAACTGCTCGCAGGTAGCGGAAACTCTGCGCGCAGGGTCGGGGTGGAGCCTGGGGGGGGGGGGCTCCTTCACCGGGGGGGGGGGGGCCTCCGATGGGTCTGGCCCGCAATCGGGCCCTACCGATCGGCGGGCCGGCCTCTCCAGCCCCAGCCCTATTATGTTACGAGGCCGGCCCCTGAACCCCCGCGCCATGTTGTGTCGGGGCCGGCAGGTTGAGGAAGTCCCCCACGCATGCGCGGGTTGGCGCAGCGCCACTGCGCATGCATGGTTCGGCGTGGTGCTCAGTTGGCGCCAGAAAGGGAGACTGGAGTGGCTTGAACTGCTCCCGCACCGTGCTGGCCTCCAGTGGGGGCCAGAATCAGTAGTGCCCGCGCCCGTTTTGCGCTGTCGTGAAACGCAACGGCGTTCACGCCGGCGCGGACACTCTGCCTCCATTTCGGAGAATCCCGCCCAGGGTTATGAGTGGGCCTAAGTAGAATGCTCTTTTGGAGGGTCAGTGCAGACTCAATGGGCCGAATGGCCCTGTGGGGATTCTATGGATATGGAATATGGATATGGTAATGGAAAATTACCATAGAAACTGAAAGAAAGATGGACAGTTTTTTGGGTGGATTCCAATTATTGTTTAAAGGCCCACAGAATATTATTAGATACTATGCTTTTAAACGAAGCTTCATAAAGACAATATGGCCTGTCCATAGTGTAAGTTAACCCTATCCCTTGAGAAATGTATTAAAGGTGGAATATTTTACTGTTGAAAGAAGAAGACCCTGACAGAATTGTTGGAAGGAGAACTCAAGGAGAGAACCCAAACTGATCAACAGCAACTTATATTTATATAATATCCCAGGACACTTCGCAGAGGCATCATAAAACAAAATTTGACATGGAGCCATTGAAGGAGGTATTCGATCAGATTACCAAAATCTTGGTCAGATGGGTAGATATAAAAGAGATCAAGATCGAGAGGTGGAGGGGTGTAGGGAGGGAATTCCAGAGCATGAGGCTTAAACAACTGAAGGCACAGTCACCAATGGTGGAAGAATTATAATTCACAAGAGGCCAGATTAGAGTAGGAAGGCAATGGGAGTGGTGTATGAGCATGGGGAGAAGGCCAGCAGATTGCTAGCGCAGCAACTCAGGAAGAGGGAGGCGGCCAGGGAAATAAGTAGAGTGGTTGATGGGGAGGGGAGCAGAGTGGAGGACCCCGCAGGACTGAATAAGATATTTCGGGACTTCTAGTAAGCTGTACACTTCAGATCCCCCGGAAGAGCCGGAGGAGATGAAAAGGTTCCTGGATGGACTAACATTCCCAAAAGTAGGCAGGGGACTAGTGGACGGGTTGGGGGCCCCGATTCGAGCGGAGGAGGTATTGGGGGGCCTAAAGGCCATGCAGTCGGGGAAAGCCCCGGGGTCGGATGGATACCCAGTAGAGTTTTACAAGAAGTTCTCGGAGGTAGTGGGGCCGGTCCTGACAAGGGTTTTTAATGAGGCAAGGGACAGAGGGACCCTGCCGCCGGTGATGTCGCAAGCCACCATCTCGCTGATATTGAAGCGGGACAAGGACCCGGAATCCTGCGGGTCATACAGGCCAATCTCCCTGATCAATGTAGATGCCAAGCTCCTGGCCAAGGTCCTGGCGATTAGAATTGAGGACTGCGTACCGGAGGTGATTGGGGACGATCAGACAGGGTTTGTGAAAGGCAGACAGCTGACAGCTAACTTGAGAATATTGCTTAATGTGATCATGATGCCCTCGACGGACAAGGAGATGGAGGTAGTTAGTGGTGGCAATGGACGCTGAGAAGGCCTTCGACCAGGTGGAGTGGGGCTATTTGTGGGAGGTGCTTGGACGGTTTGGGTTCGGGGAGGGACTGGTTAATTGGGTCAGACTATTGTACCAGGCCCCAAAAGCTAGCGTTAGGATGAACAGGATAATGTCAGATTATTTCAGATTACATCGCGGGACCAGACATGGGTGGCCACTCTCCCCTTTGCTGTTCGCGCTGGCCATAGAGCCGTTGGCGATGGCGTTGAGTGCTGCGAAGCGGTGGAAGGGAATGACTAGGGGGCGGGTGGAACACAGGATCTCTCGCTATGCGGACGACCTGCGCCTGTACGTGTAGGACCCACTGGCCGGGATGGAAAATATACTGGAAACATTGAGGAAGTTCGGCCGATTTTCAGGGTACAAATTAAATATTGCCAAGAGTGAGATGTTTGTGGTGCAGGCAAGGGGCCAGGAGAATAGACTGAAGGAGCTGCCATTTAGGCTGGTGGAGGAAAGTTTCCGGTACTTGGGGATACAGGTGGCACGAGACTGGGGCAGGTTGCATAAGTTAAATTTGACTAGAGTGGTGGAACAAATGAAGAGGGAGGTTCGGAGATGGGATGCACTCCCGCTGTCACTGGTGGGGAGGGTGCAGACTATAAAGATGACAATCCTCCCTAGATTTCTGTTCACCTTCCAGTGCCTCCCGATCTTTATCCCACGGTCCTTCTTCAAAAGGACTGGCAAAATCATCATGAGCTTTGTCTGGGCGTGTAAATCCCCGCGGGTGAAGAAGGCGATGCTTGAAAGGAGCCGCAGCGAGGGGGGACTGGCATTGCCGAGTCTGATCAACTACTACTGGGCGGCTAACATAGCCATGATAAGGAAGTGGATGGTGGGTACGGGGTCTATCTGGGAGCGAGTGGAGGCGGCTTCGTGCAGGGGCACCAGTTTGGCAGCCCTGGTCACGGCTCCCTTACCGCTGTCGCCGGCTCGGTACTCCACCAGCCCAGTAGTGGGGGCGGCCCTGCGGATATGGGGCCAGTGGAGGAGGCATGTAGGGGGGGTGGGTGCGTCTGTCTGGGCTCCAATATGTGATAACCATCGATTCGTCCCCGGGAAACTGGATGGAGGGTTTCGAACATGGCGGCTGGCGGGGGTGGGGAGGGTGTGCGATATGTTCCTGGAGGGGAGCTTTGCGAGTTTGAGGGGCTTGGAGGAGAAATTTGGGCTGGTAAGGGGACTTTAGGTACTTACAGATGCGGGACTTTGTACGCAGACAGGTCCCATCCTTCCCACGCCTCCCGCCAATAGGGATCCAGGACAGAATAGTCTCTAGAGGAGAAGGAGGAGAGGGTAGAGTATTGGATATCTACAACGTGCTCATGAAGGGGTAAGAGTCCCAGACGGAGGAACTGAAACTCAAATGGAAGGAGGAGCTTGGCGGGGGGATGGAGGATGGGCTGTGGGCGGAAGCACTGAGTAGGGTAAACTCAACCGCAACATGTGCCAGGCTCGGCCTGATTCAATTTAAGGTCATTCACCGGGCCCATTTGACGGTAGCTCGGATGAGCAAATTCTTTGGGGTAGAGGACAAGTGCGCTAGATGCGCAGGAGGACCAGCGAACCATGTTCACATGTTTTGGGCATGTCCCAAGCTTAGGGGGTACTGGGAGGGATTTGCGGGGGTCATGTCCCGGGTGCTGAAAACAAGGGCGGTGATGAGTCCAGGGCTGGCAATTTCCGGGGTTTCGGAAGACCTGGAAGTCCAGTGGGAGAAAGAGGCAGATGTTCTGGCCTTTGCTTCCCTAATAGCCCCGCGGCGAATACTGCTGGCATGGAGGGTCGCGATACCCCCGAAGACCGAACTATGGCTTTCGGACAAGTTTTCTGGGTATGGAAAAAAAATCAAGTTCGCCTTGAGGGGATCTGTACTGGGGTTCGCTCGAAGGTGGCAACCATTCATCGACTTCTTCGCGGGAGAGTGAACGTTAGCAGGGGGGGTGGGGTGGGGGAGGGGGAGATTAGAGTAGAGTTGGGGGGATAAATAGGCGGGTAGTGTCTATGGGAGAGGAGCGGGTATGTGCATTATGGTTTGGTTGAAGTGTTGGCTTTTCGTTGATGTTTGCATTTTTCTGTAATCTGTCACTGTTTACAATGCCAAAAAATACCTCAATAAAATTGTTTGTTGAAAAAAAAAGAGGCCAGATTAGAGGAATGTACATATCTCAGCAGGTTGGAAAAGATTACAGTGATCGTGAAGGTCATGGCCATGGAAGGTTTTGAAAACAAGGAAGTGAATTTTCAAATTAAGACATTGCTTGACCAGGCTCCAAGGGTGAGTGGAGAATGCGACTTTGTGCAAGCAAGGACACATGCATCAGAGTTTTGGACGACCTCACGTTTACATAGGTTAGAATGTGGAAGACCAGCCAATAGTGCATTGGTATCGTCTACTCTCAGGTTAACAAAGGCATGGATCAGGATTTACCAGCACCAGATAATCTGACGCAGGGGTAAAGGCAAGCTATGTTGGGGAAGTAACACTTCCACTGTCTTGAGCAGAGAAGCTCTGTAGTACACCAGTGAGCAGATATCTAGATTTGCTTTTGTATGTTGCATGCTCTACAACGAGTGCCATCAATAATAATAATAATCTTTATTGTCACAAGGAGGCTTACATTGCAATGAAGTTACTGTGAAATGCCTCGAGCCGCCACATTCCGGCACCTGTTCGGGTACACAGAGGGAGAATTCAGAATGTCCAAATTACCTAACAGCACGTCTTTCTAGTGGGAGGAAACCGGAGCACCCGGTGGAAACCCACGCAGACACGGGAACCTGGGATCCTGGCGCTGTGAAGCCACAGTGCAAACCACTGTGCTACCGTGCTGCCCATGAGGGACACATTTTGAATGCACAGACCTTCTGAGTGATCATTTGAAATCAAACATGAGAAATGTATAATTTATCATTTTCCTGCCCACATCCATTTAGCACAAGAACCCAGAGAGAGCTTGAAAGACAGACTTTGGAAGACATTAATAAACATAGAAAAAGTGGGAAGAATTGACCTGTATATAAAAAAACCTCAAGCCAGAAAACAAAATCACAGATTGGAACACGGAATGCCATGGAATCTCATAGCTGGGCTATTCACTCAGAATATATTTAGAAGGAATGTAACACTTGTCTGAAAGGAAATAAAATTAGTGAACTGTCCTGAACCTTTTTGACTAAGCTTTTCCTTCTCCTTTCCTGAATGGAAGGCAGACAAACCCATCTTTTAGCACAGTTTCACACTGATCTCTGATGAAAAAAGAATTCCAAAGAAACGTATTGCTGTTCTTGCAGCTCTCAGCACTGGCCCTGTAGCCCAGGCTGCAGCCATCCTGGACACTGCCCCTGCCCCGTGAGGGGGTCACCTCGGCCACTCCCGTCCCAGTCCGCCCGGCCAGTGTCCTGCCCAGCAGTCCGCAGTCGCTCCTCTCCATGACCTACCTCCTCTCTCTCTCCCCCAGCAGCCAACACACCGGTTTCACAATTTGTGAAGGCGCAAGTGAACCGCACCATCGGAAACTCGGCCCATCGGAGGAGGACAATCTTGGAGGCCCTAGAGAATACCGGGACGGGCCCGATAATGATATGCAAATGGTGTTTACTGTACGTGCATTCCGATACGCATTGAAGCCGCTGTTGAGGTGATGGCGAATCACGATATGGCGTCAAATCGGCACCCACCGCAATTTTGGCGTCAAGACCTATTCTCCGCCCAATCACATTTTGCGATTTCGGTGTCGGCAAATGGAGAATCCCTCCCCTCATTCTTTAGTCTTCCTCTGCCTCCATGTGAATTATTCCCTCCATGATCCTGCCACTTACCGCTGACCTGGTACTAATTGCCCTCTATCCTGGCCTGCAAAACAATGAAATAAATATTGAGTGCAGCGATAACATGAGACAGTAATAGCCAATCACAATGGTCTACAGCTTCACTGAGGATTGGGTAAAATTGTGCAATTTGATCCCCAAGTCACAGGAAACAATCCTTACAATATGTGCAACTGGCATTAAATAGAAACAACCTCACTTATTCAGCAACATTGAAGTAATGACTCCAATATTGTCCTCTATTTCATCATAAATAAAACCATAATAAACTGATTGGTAACTGTCATGTGAGAGTACCTTTAAGAAATGGGTGTTTAAGAAATGTACTGGGCTGTCTGTCAGCTTTTTACTTCGTTTTAGGCTGTTTCCTGCAGAGTGTGTTTTAGTTTCGTTTTCAGAGCTGGATAGCTGCAGTCACAGCCAGAAGGTGTAAGAGTCTCTCTCTCTGTAATCTAAAAACTGTAAATCGATCCTTTGGTGATTTAAAACTAATAACTGCTCTCAGTAGTGACTTTAACCTGATGTGCTTCTGTTTAAAGGTTTTGTTTAAGTCTTATGGATGTTAAAAGGAAAGCTTAAAGGATTACTTAGTGTTGCAGTCTTTGGGGGTTGTATTTGAATTAATAGTTGCTAAGATGTTCACTGTATGTTTTTTAAAAATTAACTTGAGTTGCTTTGTTTTGCTTTAAAAAATACTTTTCCATTTCTGTAGAGTGGACCGTGCTCCCCATACCACAATCTATTAAAAGTTGTGGGTCAGGTGAACTCCATGATACACTTTGGGGATCTCAAAGTCCTGGCTCATAACATAACACTAAGACAATAAATTGCCACATAATTCCTGTCTGTCATATCAGAGTACTATGACTAACATAACATTTATTAACGGATCATTTTTCAGTCAAACATTTCAACAGCCATTGAACTGCCTGTATCTTATAGAAATGTTTAGGAAAATTCACTGAGTATGCATACCAACATATGTTCTGGGGTGTCTGTGTTGGTGACCTACAGTACTCACCATTTTGTAATTACTTGCAGGGCTGAGGGGAGGATACCTCCATATTCCTGCCTCATGTCTGTTTCCACAACCAAACAGATCAGTTCAAAGCTCTTTAGTTCTGCTGCATTCAGTAGTGAATGGTAGTGAACAATTAAGCAAAGAACGGGAGGAGGTGGCGCCATAAATATTCTCAATAATGGAGAATCCCAGCACATCAGTGCAAACGATAAGACTAAACATTTACAACCATCTCCAGCCAGAAGTGCTGAATGGATAATCCATCTCAACCTCCTCCTGAGGTAAATTGCATCACAATTTCACTCTGCAGCTGATTCAAACATGTGGCGTGATGTCAAGAAATGGCTGAAGGCTCTGGACGAAGCAATGGCAAAAGGCCCTGACAACATCCCAGCTGTAACACTGAAGGATTGGACACCAGAACTAGCTGTGCTAATTCAACCTGAAGTAGAATGCAGACACCGATATTTTACTTAATACTCGATTTATGTACAGAATGTAAATATTACTGTTGTATCTACCTCCTCCTAACTAACCCAATGTATCAGAATTCTCTTTCGCTGTGCTTGCAAATACACATTAAATCAATAGAATAAACACATTAATAAGGTGACAGTCCCTTAAATAGGTACTGTTACAAAGGGTAAAACTTTAAAGGAAAATTTACTAACTAAATTAAAATGTTCCACTGGCCGCAAAAGGCCTCAAACGTGCCAGTGGACACCACATGCTCACTGCCCGGGACACCTGGACATGAACATAGCCACAAAATAGGTGCAGACAGTCGGGTATAACAACCCCCTTCACAGCCTGCAGCCTGGACCTGGTAATGGTCACTTTTGTCAGGCCCAGGAACAGACACACGAAGACCTCAAGGCTACAGAAAATACAGGTGGCCTGGAAGTCCAGGTGCCATCTTAATGTACAATTGTACACATCAAGTCCCCAGTTGTAAAGGGGAGGACTCCCAAGTAGAGAGCCCTCCACTGGGAGCCCCTGCCATCATTGAACAGCGTGTCCAAATGTCTGGCGAGACCAAGGAAGTGAAGGATGTAAAGCAGGAGCCTGTGTAGGAAATCCCTCTGTGTGGAATGGAAAGCCAGAGAGGGCATTTCTGTGAGAAAGCTCAAATTGTGAGACCCAGATTTCAAGTCTCTCTTTATATCCCCCTTTTTAGCAAGCTCACAAATCAATAAAAATAAATTAATAAAAGGGGTGGACAGCTCCTGGTGGGTCACTGTAATTAAAACAAGATGTCAAAGAAAACTCACCACATCAGATCAAAATATAATTTCTGGGGTAATGATGCACCCCAGCCTCACACCGCCTATCAGCTGTCGAAGGCCTTTAACATACTTGTTGACAATGTATGCTCCCTCTCCAGGGCCACCTGGCCATGAAATAGCCGCAGAAGAGGAGGAAAGGTTTCGGTCAAGTGGCCCCCTTGACCGTCCGGTACAGGGACCTGTTGATGGCCAGTTCAGCCAGACCCAGGAGCAGGCCTGCGAGGAGGTCCTCCATCCTCATTTTCCCCTTCCTCACCGGTTAACTGTAGCCACTTAAAATGGCCAACTCCCGATTCAAAATGGCGAACGGCAAAGGCTGATGGGAAAGTCAGCCAACAGGACAAAAACGAGCAGCTGCAGGTTGACTGTGCATTTACCTCTGGAAAGGCCAGACAAGATCGATACCAGCAACCATCAGCATAACAAAACACCAGCCATCTGCATAATAATGAGCAATCCCCGGGAACAATAAGCAACATTTAGACACACAAAGCAAAACCAGACTCTTTGGCGCCAGCGGAAGCCTACACAAAAGGAGGTGAACGACCACCTCAAGACCGCCCATCGATCAGGGAACCGCTCCAGCATTGGAGAGAATCGAACCAAGTGATTGAGACAAAGTCCAATCACTTGGGACCAGGTACAGGGTCCGCCCCGAAAGGCGGGAAGCCCCTGGGGACTATAAGAATTGAGCCCCAAGTTCAAGGCGCTCTCTTCCAGCTCTCTTCCACCGCTTGCAGCTCTTCTTCTTCGGCTCGCTTCCAACTCTTCCAGCTCTCGTCACTGTTCAGCAGCCGACCGAACCTGTAAGTCTCACTTCAACGCTCGCTATGAGATAGGCGCTCCTAGCTATCAATCTGTACCAACTTCGAATCCCGCAGGCTCAGAACCCGAACGAAAGGCCATTTGTTTCCCTGACCTGGTGGGCCAGTTCCAAGTTAAGTATAGGCCTGTTAGTTGTAGAAGTAGCTTAGACGTAGAATTTATGCATGAGTAGTGATTACTGTGTATAATAAATGTGATTTGATTTAAATCTTTCTAATCGGTGTATTGGATTATTGATCATTACTCGGACTTGAACCACGTGGCGTATCATAAAGGTACCTGGCGACTCAAGAGCAAAGGTGATAAAACAGAGCAATTAAACTAAGGCAAAATTAGCAACATTATTTGGCGACATCCTGACGGGACCCGATCTAGAAGTGGAAAACCACTCCAGGAGAACCCAAGAATTTGAATTAGATATCCAATTGGAAACAGAAAACCACAAGTGTTCAAGCAGTTCTGATCAATACTCATAATTCGGAAGTGTGTGTATGCATGCGTAACTAACAGTGTGATAAGGTAAAACTGATATAGATTTTTTGTTGCGACAAAACTGTCGGAAGTTTGTATTTCGGAAAGTAGCGAAAGCCGTACCCGTACTTACAGCACCACCTTTATACCCCTATCCTAAATTTGAAGAGCAGCATTTGGATTAATACCCCTGTCCCAAATTTGAAGAGCAGCAATCGGATAGGAAAGATGGCAATGCAGGCAATGCAGCGCCTAATGAACCCCCGAGGAATTTGTGGTCGCAGCGACCAGTAGCAGTAGAGTGGGACAATGTCCCATTTGGGAGGAAGAGATCAGGAAAATCTCAAAGGGAAAGGATGGCCCCTTTGGAATGAATTCTGTGACAACGAGGAATCAGGCCCCGAGAGTATAGGACATACTTGGTGGGAGAACCTGAGCGAGATCCACAAAAGAGCTTAGGGAAAGCTCCCAAGCTGATGGCAATCGTGTCCTGCTTGGCACAATTGCGAGGCACAGAGGAGGTCGTTAGGACGCTCCGGAAAGGTGTTGAGGGCATACATCGAATGAGTAAGGTCGATATAAGCGGGGAAGAAAAGGAGAATTTAGAATTGAGAAGGAAATTGGCAGCAAAAGATGTAGACGTGGAGGATGCCAAAAGGGCACACCAGTCTTGTCTGGCGCACTTAAGCAGCTTCCAGTCTCAATACGAAAAGGTCTATCAGGACACGCAACGTGCAGTCCTGGTACGAGAAGAAACGGAATAACAGGTAGAGGCATTACAGAAACAGTGTAGTGACATCAAGGCAGCATTAAGAGCACTCCATGCTGCCACCACAGAACAAAGACAAAGCACGCTAGATCACGCAAAGTGCAGGAAGCAGATTGCAGAGCTGCAATCGCTGCTTTCTGTTCAGAAAGGTTTTCAGGAAACCTTTGGAGAAAGATTAGATCAGGAAGACTGCCCTGATTGGGAAGAATTGAACGAAAGAGCGCAGAGATATGTTCAGGGAACATGTGCTCAGGGAAAGCCACAAAAGGGAAAAGGGCCCCACCCCCCCCCCCCCCCCCCCCCCCCCCCCCCACAGCAGATAGTTCAAGCTCCAATGAACCCAGTAACCACCCACCGCACAGCCACATTGGACGATGAGGAATTTCTATATTCCACCCCCTTAACAGTGACCCAATTACGGGACGCATGCGATATGATCACACCGTTCCTCCCCACCTCACACCCCCACCATTTCTTTGCCACAGTTAAGCATCAGGCGACCATGTACGGCCTGGATGAGCGAGAGCATGTAAAGCTCACCGTTTTAAGTTTCGAACCTTCGGTCGCAGCAGCCCTTCCCAACCCACAGAATGTAGGAGGAGGCACCCTTGCAGAAATGCATACCGCGATCCTGGATGCGATCGGGTATAACTGGGGTGACCCCGTAGATGGCCTCAATAAATGTAGGCAAAAGAAATCCGAGCACCCCACAGTGTTCACTGGACGCCTGTGGATCCACTTTGCAGCAGTCTTTGGAGACTTAGACCGTGCCCATTTGTCCCCAGACAACATGGCCAAATGGACCCGCACCCTTATCTCCCATGCCACAGAAACAGGACCGAAAGCTTGCACGAGTTATGATCCCTCAGAGGAGGCCCGTAACGAGAAGTGGGTAGTGAAAAGATTGTCCCGTGCTTGGGAGCAATCTATACAAAGTAAACCCGCAGTTAAGAATACCGAGGAAACGCAGGCCGGCGCAGATATGCAGGCAGTAAAGACAACACACCAGAACCCCGCATGGGTGAATGAGGGAAAGAACAGCCCCCCATCCAAGTCACAGGAGTGTTACAACTGCGGACAGTTGGGACACTTCGCCAGAGAGTGCAATGCCCCTAAAAAGCCACAGAGAGCCGAGCAGATGGGCACTCTGAGTAAGAAAAAGACAGAGCCCATTCATAGCGTTAGCGCCCGTTCAGATCAGACGGACTTGACCGGAATGGACTGACGGTGTACGCGCTCCCCCAGTTGGGTCTGCGACACCCTTTGGGATAGGTCCGGACGACCGGTAGTTGCAGTGAAAATTCGGGGACAGCCCATCGAATTTCTCTGGGACACAGGAGGGGCCCGCACCACAATAAATTCCTCCACCTTGTTTTAAAAAGACACGTGGCCCACTACAGCCACTATCACCCTCAGCGGCTTTACAGGCCACTCACAGCAGGGACACATCACAGCCCCTGTACCCATTCAAATCGGTACCATCACCACCAAGCACACCATAGTGTTAGTTGACCTGCCCCACACAGCAGAACACATTCTGGGAATTGATTTTATGAATTCCCATAATCTTTCATTCGATCCAGTCACCCAGTGTGTCTGGAAGATGGCAAAATCCGCAAGAGCCCCCGCAACGCTCAACATAGGAGAGTACGCGAACAAAATTAGCGCAGTAGGCGAATTTTGGTTCAACCCGACCACGCTTAGTACGGACAAGCAGGTTAGGGCAGTTCTGCAAAAGAACAGGGCAGCATTCGCGACCCAAAAGCACGACTGTGGATGGATGACTGGCTCCGTACAAATAACAGGACCTGACCCTAGACCCCCAAAACAGTATGGATTTCCCTACGAGGCAGAGGGAGAAATCTCCAAGGTAATAGAAAGCTTATTAGAGCAGGGCGTACTTAGATCAGTAGCCTCCACTAATAATGCCCCGATTTGGCCAGTGAGAAAGCCCGATGGATCATGGCGACTGACCATCGATTACCGGGAACTCAACAAAATCATCCCCGCAGCAGCCCCCACAGTAGCAACAAGTTCCGAGACCATCCTCAGGCAGGGACTCAATTCCGATTCTTCACGGTTTTGGACGTCAGTAATGGATTCTGGTCCATTCCATTGGCAAAGGCATGCCAGTACAAATTTGCCTTCACCTTTAAAGCGCAGCAGTACACGTGGACATGCCTGCCACAAGGATTCCACAACTCCCCCTCCATTTTCCACCGTCAGCTGGCAAATGGTTTAGCCAAATTCTCTCGCCCCGAATGTCTGGTTCAGTATGTAGACGACCTACTACTGCAGACAGACACCAAGGAAGAGCACATTGAGCTTCTGTCCGAACTCCTGGAACTCTTACACTCAATCGGTTGCAAAGTCAACCCCAAAAAGTCCCAGATTTTGGAAGAAAAGGTGAGAGATTTGGGAACAATTATCACACATGGTAAACGCGAGATCGAGCATAAAAGGATTGACTCGATTGCTAAATTGCCCCTTCCCCAGAACGTTTCAGCCCTCCGGTCGTTTTTAGGACTGGTTGGCTACTGCCGAAACCACATCGACGGTTTCGCCAGCAAGGCAGCACCCCTCTCAGACCTCCGAAAGAAAGGAGACCCCTGGGAATGGCTTCCACATCATACGGATGCTGTGCTCTCTTTAAAACAGGGACTCATAGCAGCCCCCGCACTACAAGTTCCAGACCCGCTTTCCCCTTATGCCATAGAGGTAGCGACCACAGACTGCACCCTTTCGGCCGTGCTCGTCCAGGAACGGCACGACCAGTTAAGGCCCGTAGCTTACGCCTCCAGAATTTTAGATGCTGTGGAGCAGGGATTTTCAGCCTGTGAGAGGCACCTGCTCACAGTATTCTGGGCAGTGCGGTATTTTTCATACATTACCGGACTGAACCCCGTCACAATTCTCACCGAACACACCACCACCCAACTTTTACTGGACGGACGACTCAAGGACGGTACAGTCAGCCAGATTAGAGCAGCTAGATGGACCCTTCTCTTGCGGGGACGGGACATCACTGTTAAAAGGACAAAGACGCACACCTATTTAGCCGACAACTTACAGTACCCCGGAACCCCCCATGAATGCGAAATTATCTCTCCACACCACAACACAGGCCCCTTTACTGCTAAAACACCCCCCAGAAAGATAGGTAGTTCAGCCCAGAGCCCCCAGCACATGGACACGTGTGAGCCCATAAAGATCTATGTGGATGGATCTTCCACAGTCTTGGATGGGAAGCGCATAACAGGTTGCGGTATCTATGTCGAGAACGCGCAGGGACGCGCCCTTGAGGAAATATCGTTAAATCTTCCTGGCCACTTAGGCGCGCAGGCAGCAGAGCTCGCGGCCATCGCGTATATAGTGGAACACCCAGATTCCTTCCCCAGCCCAGCAGACATATACTCGGACAGCCTCTATGTCTGCAACAGCCTCACGGAATTTCTGCCCCTGTGGAAAGCAAGAGGATTTGTTTCTGCAGACGGAAAACCCCTCCCCTCAGCCCCATTGCTCCATCGCATTTTAGAGCGAGCCCAGAACAGGATTTATGGGATAATCAAAGTCCGCAGTCACCATCGTTCCTCCCCCCCTGGAAATGTGAAAGCCAACGCACTGGCCAAAGCAGGTTCCAGGCATGGATATTTTTGTACATCCCCAGAAGGCACACCAGTGAGTGCAGTTCAGGTCTCACAGACAAAGATCGAGGATCTAGTGGAGGCCCAGAAGCAGGACAGCAATCTCAGGGAGATTGTAAAAGGAAAATATCCAGCGCCCTATGAGAGGTTTAGAAATGCATTGACCACACAGGGCGGTGTGGTGTTAAAGGACACCCTTTATGTGGTTCCTGAACAGGACAGGAATCAACTGATTTCTTTGTTCCATGACGTCAGGGAATCGATCCCACTACAGCCCATCTCAAGCAACTTTGTTGGTGGCCGAATTTAAAGGAAGATGTAAACCATTACATTGAGAATTGTCTTATCTGTGCCCAGAATAATCCGGACAGATTTGCCAAAAAGGTTCAACTCAGCCACACCCGACCCGTTAACGGCCCCTGGACTAACCTCCAGATTGATTTTATAGGACCATTGCCCCCTTGCAGGAATGCCTATAAATATGTACTTGTGGTAATTGACACATTTACGAAATGGGTGGAAGCATTCCTAGCCTGCACAAACACTGCAAAAATCACAGCCAAGATTTTGACCCACCACATCTTTACAAGATGGGGACTCCCTCGCAGCATTGAATCAGACCAAGGTTCCCATTTTACAGGACATGTCATGCAGAACGTCCTCACGATATTTGGCATCACCCAAAAAGTCCACATAGCATACCACCCACAGTCGAGTGGTATCGTGGAGCGCATGACTCGAACCCTAAAATCCACCCTCAGAAAAATGGTCCATCAAAACAACACCACTTGGGACTTAGTCCTCCCCTTTGCGCTGATGTTTTTGCGTAACACAATTTCTACACCACAGGTTACACCCCACACACCCTCACGACCGGACGCCCCATGAAAGGCACAGAATATTTATTAGGTTTGGACTAAACCAGCCCTGAAGTGACGGCCCTCACACACGAGAAAGCAGTACAGCAATTAGTTGAAAATGTTAAAATGGCTCAGCTAGCAGCCGCAGTAGAATTGGGCACCAGAAAGAAACAGAGCAAGGCTTGTTTCGACAAGACAGTGCATACGACTGAGTACAGTATAGGACAGAAAGTTATACTCTCCGTATATAACACCAGCACATTCCTGTCACCAAAATACTCGGGTCCGTACTCCATTGCGGATAAAGTAAGCCCTTCCGTGTATAAAATAAATTACCCAAACGGTAAGACTGCGTGGTTCCATATAAACCATCTGAAGGCATATGGAACACAGTCGAACCACGCACACCACCTCATGCTCGACGCAGCACACCACACCCCGCCCACAGCCAACGTAACCCTACCATCCCCCAACACGTCCAGCCCAGCCACGGACTCGACCTCGACTCCACCCCCGAAATATACGCTCCGCCCCGGAACGCCCACAGACTGCAGCAGCAGAGACAGCAACTGTGACTCGGACGATAGCCACAGCACGCCTCCCTACTATCCCCATGCAACAGGGCCCACACTCAGCGATTCCGACTACGATCCAAGTGATCCCTTCATGATCACTTTCCTGAACAAACCCCACCACCGACCACCAAACCACACTGACGACCCCACACAGCTAGACACCAACTATTGGCACCGAGATAACTCGTTCCGACTCGTCCGCAACGACGAGAGCGACCCCACCTCACACCACGCAGCCCTTTCAGCCCTGATACACTCAAGAGTTTGGCACCCGGGAGAAGATGACGACCTTGGGTCTGACTCCCATACCAAGAACCCCTTTGCGACCCTGTTCGCCACCGAGAACTGAGGTGTCCAGATGATGTTTTAAAGGAACCGCTT
Organism: Scyliorhinus torazame; assembly: GCF_047496885.1. Taxonomy (NCBI): domain Eukaryota; kingdom Metazoa; phylum Chordata; class Chondrichthyes; order Carcharhiniformes; family Scyliorhinidae; genus Scyliorhinus; species Scyliorhinus torazame. Next base: position 292,439,568 of record NC_092709.1, on the reverse strand, counting down.
GGGAGAAGTGGTGTCCTTTCTGATGGAACCTGCAGAATGTTTTATGTTGTTTGTAAGTTTGTTACATGTTGTATGTCCGACAGGAAAAACGTTTTTTTCACTGCCCTACGCCTATTCGGCCGAAACCTCTCAGAACTTGTCCGCACGCCTTTTCAGCAGAAACCTCTGAGGACTTGCCTACAGAGACTCACTATTGCCGGACACTAGTTCAGCGGAATTAGCTTGTCTGCAGAGACTGGTTAAGGTACCAGACGCCCGTTCATAACTGCCCTTCTGGTTCGAAGGAAAGAACCACTACCGCAGCCCCACCACGATGACTACATTTTCTGCCCGTTCTTGTCGGTTGCTCAGGCAGTGGAGAAACGGCTTGGGACCCGCCCTGCCTGGGAAGCCCCCTCTGGTCAACTACGCTTGGGTAGGGGAGACACGGCATTGGTAGCCGTCCTACCCAGGGACCCCATCCAACTCTTACCCGTCGCGGCCCATACGCACCTCATTTTGGCACTTTTCGTTCAAAACGTTTTGTTTTGTTTTAGGTAACCTTTAGGTTGCCAACCACATGCTATTTACATCCTGAAACATTTGGATGGTAATCCGCACACTCTGCGAGACGGCTCACATTGGTTCATTATTGGGAAGTGTGTCTTGTCCTAAAATTCGGTTTTTGAAAAGAAAAAATGATGGAGTCACACATAGTGACCAATTATAAAGGGAGTAATTGGCACTACAGGACAGACACACTATCGTACGAGATATTAAACAAAGATAGTTACAGACACTATGCTTGTTTCCACAGAACTTCAGAAGCTCCAGGACCGGAGAAGAGAAGAAAGAAAAGGAAAGAGAAGAGCCATGAGGACTTTCTTCACATGGATCAGCATCATCTTTATGGAAATTTGGTTGCGAATGAACACTAACCCCATGACCTCAAGCCCCAGCCGTTAATGTTTCACTTCCCCGCAGTACCCAGACCCCAGTCACCAGCGACACCACATCATCTTGGTGTGCCAGGTTTATAACCTGGTACTCCCTTTCCTATGTAATAGAAACCTTACTGGTATTAGCGATACTCTGCTGCATCGTGCAGACTATGCATCTACGGAAATGGAGAAGGAGAGCCTACCGCGCTCGAACCCCGGTATATAGGATCAGATCCCTTATGTTCAGATACGACCAGACCCCCGACCCCTGCGATCTATAATAAAGTGCATTCACTTGCGTTTATTGTAAATAAAGAAATGTAAAGAACTGTTCATGAGCAAATTGTAAGATCCTGAGCTTGACTGCCAAGCCAGGAAGACTGATGTATAAACTGCTATGATTTTGTTGTATGGTTGATGAAGTTAGGATAAAGAAATGTTTAAGTGAGTGTAGTGAAGTAAGAATAGTTAGAGGTTCCCAGTTTATTGTTTTGTAATGCATGTCCCTGTTTGACATAGCGCCCTTAGAATTGTCAGTTAAAATTTTTTTGCATAGCTATGGTCAGTGCAGAGGCCATGAAGGAAGTGCCCCCCCCAGGTCAGGGAATGGAAAGCAACATAGTTATGTGATCCTTCACGCTTCGCGTTAGGATGTGTGTAGCCACATAAAATGGCCAACGCCCGATTCAAAATGGCGAACGGCAAAGGCTGATGGGAAAGTCAGCCAACAGGACAAAAACGAGCAGCTGCAGGTTGACTGTGTATTTACCTCTGGAAAGGCCAGACAAGATCGATACCAGCAACCATCAGCATAACAAAACACCAGCCATCTGCATACTAATGAAGAATGAAATGAAATGAAAATCGCTTATTGTCACGAGTAGGCTTCAAATGAAGTTACTGTGAAAAGCCCCTAGTCGCCACATTCCGGCGCCTGTTCGGGGAGGCTGTTACGGGAATCGAACCGTGCTGCTGGCCTGCTTTGGTCTGCTTTCAAAGCCAGCGATTTAGCCCTGTGCTAAACAGCCCCTAATGAGCAATCCCCGGGAACAATGAGCAACATTTAGACACACAAAGCAAAACCAGACTCTTCGACGCCAGCAGGAGCCTACACAAAAGGAGGTGAACGACCACCTCATCGCCCATCGATCAGGGAACCGCTCCAGTATTGGAGAAAATCGAACCAAGTGATTGAGACAAAGTCTAATCACTTGGGACCAGGTACAGGGTCTGCCCCGAAAGGCGGGAAGCCCCTGGGGACTATAAGAATTGATCCCCAAGTTCAAGGCGCTCTCTTCCAGCTCTCTTCCACCGCTTGCAGCTCTTCTTCTTCGGCTCGCTTCCAGCTCTTCCAGCTCTCTTCAGCAGCCGACCAAACCTGCAAGTCTTACTTCAACGCTCTCTACGAGATAGGCGCTCCTAGCTATCAATCTGTACCAACTTCGAATCCCGCAGGCTCAGAACCCGAACGAAAGGCCATTTGTTTCCCTGACCTGGTGGGCCAGTTCCAAGTTAAGTATAGGCCTGTTAGTTGTAAGAAGTAGCTTAGACGTAGAATTTATGCATGAGTAGTGATTACTGTGTATAATAAATGTGCTTTGATTTAAATCTTACTAATCGGTGTATTGGATTAAAAAATATATATATATATTTATTAAAGTTTTTGAACACAATTTTTCTCCCTTACAAACAATAACCCCCCCCCCGTAACAAAATAACGAGAAATCGTGCAGAGCAAGATATATACATGGCAAAATGATATATTTACACAGCTTTGTACACTGGCCCTCACCCGTACGTGCCAGTTACCCCAACCCTTCGTGTTATCTCTTGCTCATCCACCCTCCCAGGCAGTCCCCCCTTTCCCCCCCCCCCCACTCCCAGGACGCCCCCCCCCCCCCCAAGGTTGCTGCTGCTGCTGACCGACCTTCCTCTAACGCTCCACGAGATAGTCTAGGAACGGTTGCCACCGCCTGTAGAACCCCTGCACAGACCGTCTCAAGGCGAACTTAATCCTCTCCAACTTTATGAACCCAGCCATATCATTTATCCAGGCCTCCAGGCTGGGGGGCTTCGCCTCCTTCCACATTAGCAAGATCCTTCGCCGGGCTACTAGGGACGCAAAGGCCAGAATGCCGGCCTCTTTCGCCTCCTGCACTCCCGGTTCATCCACTACTCCAAATATTGCTAGTCCCCAGCTTGGCTTGACCCGGACTTTCACCACCTGAGATATTGCTCCCGCCACTCCTCTCCAGAACCACTCCAGTGCCGGGCATGACCAAAACATATGGACATGGTTCGCCGGGCTCCCTGAGCACCTTCCACATCTGTCCTCTACCCCAAAGAACCTACTCAACCTCGCCCCCGTCAAGTGCGCTCTGTGGACCACCTTAAATTGTATCAGGCTGAGCCTGGCACATGAGGAGGAGGAATTAACCCTACCTAGGGCATCAGCCCACAGACCTTCCTCGATCTCCTCCCCCAGCTCCTCCTCCCATTTACCCTTCAACTCTTCTACCAGCGCTTCCCCCTCTTCTTTCAACTCCTGGTGTATTTCCGACACCTTGCCCTCCCCGACCCATACACCCGAGATCACCCAATCTTGAACTTCTTGTGCCAGGAACAACGGGAATTCCCTTACCTGTCGCCTCACAAAAGCCCTCACCTGCATATATCTAAAGGCATTTCCCGGGGGTAACTCAAACTTCTCCTCCAGTGCCCCTAGGCTCGCAAACGTCCCGTCGATGAACAGGTCCCCCATTCTTCCAATCCCCGCCCGATGCCAGCTCTGGAACCCCCCGTCTATCTTCCCCGGGACAAACCGGTGGTTACCCCTGATCGGGGACCACACCGATGCTCCCATTGCACCCTGGTGCCGTCTCCACTGGCCCCAGATCCATAGCGTTGCCGCTACCACCGGGCTCATGGTATACTTTGTCTGCGAGAGCGGCAGCGGTGCCGTCACCAACGCCCCCAGTCTCGTTCCTTTACAGGACGCCATCTCCATCCTCTTCCATGCCGCCCCCTCTCCCTCCATAACCCACTTGCGGATCATCGCCACATTTGCTGCCCAGTAGTAGCTCCCCAGGTTTGGCAGCGCCAACCCTCCTCGGTCCCTACTGCGTTCCAGGAACCCTCTCCTTACTCTCGGGGTCTTATTCGCCCACACAAACCCCATAATACTCCTGCCTACTCTCTTAAAAAAGGCCTTAGTGATCACGATGGGAAGGCACTGAAACACAAACAGAAACCTCGGAAGGACCACCATTTTGACCGACTGCACTCTACCCGTCAGCGTATTGGATTATTGATCATTACTCGGACTTGAACCACGCGGCGGTATCATGAAGGTACCTGGCGACTTAAGAGCAAAGGTGATAAAACAGAGCAATTAAACTAAGGCAAAATTAGCAACATAACCAAAGATCAGGGGTGGGATTCTCCGGGCTCTGAGACCAAAATCGCGATCGGCGATCGGCCGGAGAATCCTCGTTGGCACCGAAATCGGGGATGGCGCCGCTTTTGAGATGCTCCGCCCCTCCAAAACTCTATGAGTATGCCGCACACCATATGGACGGCCTCAGGATGTAACTTGAGGCCCTCCCCCGATGCTCCGCCCTCAATGGGCTGAGTCCCCGACGGCGTGGCTCACTCATGCTATTTACTTTCGGGAACAGCACCGTCACAGTCGGGGGCAGGGAGACGATCCGTGAGCAGCGGGGGGCTTTGGCGGGGGTTGGAGCACTGGTGGGGAGTGGCGAGCCTGGCCAAATGGGAGCACTATTTGGCAGGCTGGGTTCGCGTGCGGTCGGCGCCATGTTGCACAGCCGCGGCCACTGCAGGCCGCTGCCTTGCTCATGCGTGGCCACGGACGCGGCAATTCTCCGGTCGTTTCCGCAGCTAGAACCGGGGGCTCTACACTGCGTGACTGCTAGCACCCCATCAGACAGAGAATCGGTGGAGGTTTTGCGCCATTTTTCAGCACTTAGTCTCAAAATCGGAGAATCCAGCCCCAGGAGTGCCACCAAAACCTGAGGAATAGACCCTTCAAAAAGTGAAAAGGTGGTTGCAGCCTCTACATACACATGGAACATGAACTCCTCGAGGCCCCAGAAAACATTTGCAGTCTGGAAGTCCGTGAACCACCTTAATCTGCAGTTGCATGGCACTACAAGACCCTTCACACCAGAGGTCCCTGGTGGAAAAGGGGCGAGCTCCCATGTAGAGAGCCCTCCGCTGGGGACTGCTCCTACTGCCCGATGGCAGGACAGAATGTCACGGTGTGTTTGAGAAGGGCGAGGAAGTGAAGGAAGAGCAGCAGCAAACCATAGAGGAAACCTCTCTGTGCGGAATGGAAAGGCATACGAGGAACCTCCGTTAAACAGCTCAAACTGTGGGGGTTGAAGATCCTGAGGGAAGTGTGGGGATGCAGGACCAATGTGGAATTCCACCCGATCGACCCCTGGACCACCCTAATGCCCACAGTCCAATATGTGCAGGTTAGGTGGATTGGCCACCTAAATTGCCCTTAGTGTCGAAAAAAGGTTAGGTGGGGTTACTGGATTACGGGGATAGGGTGGAGTTATGGGCTTAAGTGGAGTGCTCTTTCCAAGTGCTGGTGCAGACTTGATGGGCCGAATGGCCTCCTTCTGCCCTGTAAACTCTATGAATTTCTATGATTCTCCGGAGAATCGGCGCCATCGGCGCCAGCGCAGCCAGTGTGGCGCCTGTCGGGGGCCGCTCTACGCCCCCCCCCCCCCCCCCCCCCGGGATGGGCCAAGCCGACATACTGAAAAACCCAAGTCCTGCCGGCGCCGTCCACACCTGCTCTTTCCCGGCGGGACCTCGGCGTGGATGCATCTGGGGGCGGCCTGGTGGGCGGGGAGGGGGGCCCGCACCCGGCGGGGGGGCCCTCCGCTGTGGCCTGGCCCACAATCGGGGCCTACCAATAGGCGGACCGGCCTCTCGGGCTGGGGGCCTCTTCTGTTCCACTCCGGCCCCTGTAGCCCTACGCCATGTTGCGTCGGGGCCGGCATGGAGAAGAGAACCACTGCGCATGCGCGGCAATCGCACCGGTCCCACTGCGCATGCGCGGAGACTGCGTGGGTCGCTCCAGTGCTGTTCTGGCCCTCTGTAGGGGTCAGGAGTTCTGTTCTTGAGGCCATGTTGACGCCGTTGAGAAACGCGACGGCGTTTACGACGGCATCAACACTTAGCCTCAGGATCAGAGAATCCCGCCCCTGGAGTCACAGGTAGACCAGACCGGGTATGGGCGGCAGATTTCCGCCTCTAAAGGATATTAGTGAAAAAGATAGGGGTGGGGTCTCTGTCGGCCGCCCTCGAAATCGAGAAAGGCAATTGGGTGGAGAATCGCTTGTGAGGCCACCAGAATGCCTGGCAGCGGCACAATGCGTTCTACTCCGCACGTATAGTAAATGCCGCTCACATATTATTAGTGGACTTGACCCAGTATTCTCTGGGTCCTCCACAATGCTCCACCCTCACCATGAGGAATTACTGACAGCGAATTTCATTTGTGGTTGCAAAAATCGGAAAACAGGCCCCATGGTCGATGAGGGAGCGAGAGAAGGTAGGACATGGAGAGGCGCAACCGTGAGCTGCAGGGCTGGCTGCGGGAGGGCAGGCGTGCTATATGCCAGGCCCGGGGGTGGGGGGGCAGTGGGGGGTGACCAGGGGATGGGCCGTGGGGTCAGGGTGATCGCACATGGGACCGGGGCACCCAGGCTCGGACCGCCATTGCCGCGGCCTGAAAGGCAGCCATTTTGCTGCGCACCCCACTGACCACCCACCGTGGCCGCGGTTGTGCAGTGACACCAGCCGTATGGGTGCCCCACCCCACAACCCCTGCCTTCCACCCCTACCCTCCACCGCACCAACTCCCCATCCAACAGGTAACCACCCACCGGCAGGGGCAGGACACGGCTCATCAAAGGACAGCGCCCACAGAAGCCCCTGCAGAAGGACGCCGGACGGGGCCGCGGAGCATACCACTGGCATGGGTAGCGCCAGACAACGGATTCTCTTGCAGCAGGGACAGGTGCCAAGACCAGAGGCCCCCATTGTGCCGGGCACCGACGGGGCCAGGGGTGCCGAGGGCAGAGTGCCGGGGGAACGACCGAGGGTGGGTGCAGGGGAGGGGGGGGGGGGGGGTGCGGTGACATGTAGGAACAGGGTCCACATTGTAGAACAGGCTACCGTGTCGCCCATTGGATCTGGTTGAACCTCGTTCGACGAGGAGGATGCGGGAGAGGGCGAGGATGGGCGGACCATGAGGCCTGGGCAGGCACAGGAGGCTACAGAACGTGCATGGGACGCAATAATCGGCATTAGGTTCTCCTGCTAGGGGGGCCTGGCCATTGGCACAGACATCCCATCCCACCCTCACATGCCTGCTCCGCCGATCACCCCTCCCATGAACACCCCCCTGCACCATTAGACTCTCATCCTCCTTGCAACCCGTTCATGATTCCTACTTGCCTCACCACGGGGTACGGCCCTTGGGTTGGCAGTAACAACGGGTCTGGTCCATGGGATGCAGGATGACGACAACCCGCTCTGCTCTGGTGCTCCTCATCGTCTGACAGCGTCTGACTCCTGCCCACGGTAGCACTTTCCACCGTCCACCTGGGTGATCGCTGCATGTGAGCTGGCCATTCCATCGCAGGGTCCCACCGAATCCTTGGCTTGGCGTCTTCGATGGGTGGGAGTGGTGGGGGGGTGGAGCAGGATGGGGGTGGGGCATGGGAGCAGTGAGCGCTGGCTGAACTGGGCCCCAACGTCTGTCCACCCCCCCCCCCCCCCCCCCCCCGTCCACCCCCCCGCCACCCCACTATCCTCTCTGCAACCGGCCCAGCCAAGCCCATCACTGACACCTGTCTGACAGACCACTGAGGCACGTTGAAACGTTGTGAACAGTTGTTTATTGTGAAATGGTGAACATATATATCCAGGTTTGTGCCCTAGCCCCTATCGCTGTACTGTGTGTTGTACCTGTGCCAACCTTTTAAAAGAGTACCCAATTCTTTTTTTTCCAATTAAGGGGCAATTTAGCGTAGTCAATTCACCTACCCTTCACATCTGTTTGGGTTGTGGGGGCTGAGAACCACGCAGACACGGACACCTGTGCCAAGTTAACTAGATCTACATTTCTGGCCTTACGGACCCTAAAGCTACATCTAGGTCGATGCCCAGGAGTGGAGGTGGCCTGCTGCAATTCCCTCCCTGTGACCTGGGTCCCCTTCTGGGTGGTCTTCTTCTGGAGCAACCGGGCCTGGATGGGCCCGACTGCTGCTCAGGTGCACTAGTTGGCGTTGTGTCACCCAGTTTTGCCTTCTGCCCATCAGATGCACCATTGACAGAAGGGGGGTGTTCGAGGTGCTTCAGTATTCTGGCACCTCCCCTGCGGGAGTCACCGATACAGGCCCCATCACCTTCTCCTCTCTCGCAGTGCCCGATGGCCCCCCCCGGGCTACTCCATGGGATGGGGGCTCAAGCGAAGCTAACCCCTGAGGCTCCCCCACCACCTGGCGCTGCCAGTCCTGGAGCCCCACTCCCGTCCCAACCAGGGCCTCAGTGCTCGTGGCCATGGAGCACAAGAAGTGGACCACCTTTCTCTGGGACTGCACCACATCACGCTGTGACTGTGCCACCACCTTCTGGGTCCATGCCACATCAATCAATGGCTGTGCCCCCTCCCTCTGGGTCTGTTCCACATCAGCCAGCGCCCAGGCAATGCCGGCAATGCCTTCAGCCATGGCCCGCTGTGACTGGGCCATGCACTGAAACGCTGCATCAATGTCCAGGTGGGGCTTGTACATGACTGTCTGTGATAGGACAGCCCTGCCCTGCACCTCGGTCACAACCCGCACAGAGTGCCCAGCCCTCGGGCATCCTGACCCTTAGCTGTTACCTTCATCCCGAAGGCCTGCATCACGGTCACTATCCGTGTGGGGTTAGTCTGGGTGGCGTGCATGGTCGGCAACAACTCCTGCTCCTGCAGGCTGTTGGACTCCTTCAACTGCACCTGCGGGTGCTGAATGATTACTGACATCTCCTTCTGCAGTGCCCGGTTCTGCACCTGCATCTCCACTATCGAATGGACTGCCCTTTCCAGAAGGGTGGAACACATCTGTACGGTAGCTAGTCCCAGGGGTTGGGCCACCTTTCGACCGTCCGCCCCCTTGGGGATTTCTACCTCTACCTGCTGTACCACAGTGCATGCAAGGTGCTCACCAGATAGTGCCCCAGGAGCGTCTTCACTAAATTACCCAACTGAGTTGAGTGTCTCTGGGATGGTGCAGCGTGTCAACCCCGGACTGGTGCTCTGGGGTGTCTCGGGCAGCGGTCCGAGAGCTCCCGTCACTGTCCGTGTCCTTTTCCTTGCTGCTATCCACTTGGGTTATGGTTGGTGGGGGGCTTGGGACACCAGAGGGGCCAGCGTCATTGCCAGGATAACCAGTAAGACGCAAAGCATGACGCATGATTGGAGTGGCGGGTGGTGGTGGGGGGAGTGGGTGGGAGGGTGTTGTGGGGGTTTGGTGGTGGAGGGGCGTTGTGGGGGTGGTCATGGTGGAGGGGGGGTGAGGGTGGTGTGGGAGTGGTGGTTGTGAGGGGAGTGTGGGGTTGATGGTAGGGGTGGCGATACACGTGCCATGGGTAACCGCAACTCAGCGGGGTCTCACTTGCTCGTCTGACGCTGACCTCTGCCTTGGCGACTGCGCTCTCTCTGGGCCCACCAACCAAGTTCAGTGCCCACTGCTCTGCTGCAGTGACGGCTGCAGATCTGGCGGTCCCCTTCCAGTCTTTCCCATCTCCCGGTGGTTGTGGGCCGCCTTCTCCTGGGGGGGATGCTGGCCAGTCAGACACATGCAGCACAGGGGATGGATAGCTGGTGACCTTCGTGAAGAGGGCACCTGCCCATAGCGATCAGCATGGATGCTGGCAGGTGGTGCAGGGTGGGGGTTCAGTCGCCCTCCAGGTGTGGGGGGAGGGCGTGTGGGACAGGGTTTGGTTCCAGGGGTCCAGTGCTGCCTACTCACCCTGGCCACCCTGAGGAGGTTGTGCAGTTTTTTCCGTCACTGCTGGCCGGTCCTGATGGTGGGGCCCACAATGCTAACGACCTCTGGTACATGTGCCCAGGCCCGGTGTACAGCGGTGCGTGGCAAACTCCTTCCCACCCCAAGTACAGGGTAAACCGCCTCTCCTCCACGCTATCCAACACGGTCTCCAGCTCCCATCTGCAAAGCAGGGTGCCGCTCTGTGTGCTGCCATCTTGTTGGCTGGGATGAGTGTGTGGGGGGAGTGGAGTGCTGATATGCAGCTGTAGCTTGTCAGCCTCTTGAGTGACAATCCCAAAACTGGCGAATCAGACACCATTTTTCATTGGAATCGAGCGTGTTCCATGTGGAGCTGGTAATAGCCCATTAACGGTAGTTTAATTGCTCCGGGAGGGGTGCAAATTTTGCTATCGTCGAAGTCCACCAATTCAGTCCCGGTGTCAATACTTGCAGAAGGATTCTACATTCGTGAGACTGGGTGTTGATGCTGGGGCAGGATTCGACAGCAGAACTGGCACTGCACCTGAATCAATTCAGTGACTGTTAAGGGGCTAGCACCGGCACCACATGGAACACAATCGATTTGAATGCGGAATTCGCTGGATTGACGATTGACACTCAGGAGGCTGACAAGCTGCAGCCACATATACGCACTTCACTCCCAACATACCCGGTGGCTGGTTTAGGACAGTGGGCTAAATAGCTGGCTCGTAAAGCAGACCAAGGCAGACCAGCAGTGCGGGTTCAATTCCCGTACCAGCCTCCCTGAACAGGTGCCGGAATGTGGCGACTAGGGGCTTTTCACAGTAACTTCATTTGAAGCCTACTTGTGACAATAAGCCATTTTCATTTTCATTTCATTTCACCATCCCAGCCCAAAGGATGTCAGCAAGGAGGGCCGAGCTGGAGACTCTCCTGGATGCAGTGGAGGAGTGGTAGGCCACTTTGTACCCGTCCTGGGAATTAGGATGCCAACCAGCGCTGTTCACCGTGCCTGGGCATGGGTAGCGCCGGGGGCAGGACCGTCCGGACCGGCCAGCAGTGCAGGAAGAAACCGTACGATTTTCTTAGGGTGGCCAGGGTGAGTATGCAGCACTGTGCCCTGTACACTAATCCCTGTCCCACACACCCATAACCTCAGCCCCCCCATTCACCCGGATGGCGTCCGAACCCCCAGTCGGCACCCATATCAGCCGCCATGGCCGGGTGCCCTGGCCATTGAGGCCACCAGCTACCCACCCCCTGGGCTGCATGCATCAGACTGTCTAATGTTGTGCGTTTTCTGTTTCCACCCCACAGGAGAAGGCTGCCCATAACCGCTGGGAGCGGGAGAAAACTGGAGGGGGACCACCTGCGGCCCCTCACAATGGCTGAGCAGTGTCCCTGGATCTGGTCGGCAGCCCAGAGGAAAGGGAAATCGCCGGGGTGGAGGTCGGCCACGGATGAGGAAGTGAGACCCCGCTGAGTCGTCCCCCCCCATGCCACGTGTGTTAAGCCCCCCCTCAACACCACCCCAACACCACCCTCACCCCTATCCACATCCCGCAACATCCTCACCCCCACCCTCACCCCCATACCACCATCACCCCCACTGCAACCCCCCCTCCCGGCCCGCTGTCTAATCAAGCGTTTTGTCTTATGTCTTGCAGTACCTGCTGGTAATGGGGCGGGTCCATCTGTTGTCCTCCACCCCAACCAGTGTCACAATTGGAGCCCCCTGTGGGCCGTCAGCGATGAAGATAGCACCAGAGACAGCAGCCCTCAACACAAGACCCAAGACACCCCGGAGCTCGGGTCGGAGGACACACGGATTTCCCATCACAGCTGTCTCCAACACCCTCCACCATCTCACAAACACTCAGCTCAGTTGGGCACTTCAGTGAAGAGGCTCCTGGGACACTCTGTGGTGCAGACCACACAGTTGCTCTGGATAAATAACCAGTTGCTCTGATATAGCAGGTGGAGGTAGGAACATCCGAAGGGGGGCGAACCATCAGAATGTGGGCTGACCCTAGGGACAAGCTGCTGTCCAGAGGGGTTTTGAGCTTCTGGAACACACGAGCAACAGCCGGGCCTGTCATAATATACACCAGTATATCATGGTGCAGACACACACTGATGGACACACAGTGGGACCAATCAACATACACAACACCGAAGCCAATCACCAGTGAGAGCACATGCACTATAAAGACAGGGAGCATCAGAGTTCCCGCTCATTTGAGTTGCAGCTAGCTAGGAGGACAGAGCTCACAGCCTGCAACACAGACATTCACCATGTGCTGAGTGCATCGACTGGTTAGGACAATGCAGAGGTCTTTAGTTAAAGCTAGTATCGTATTAACCCACAGTCTAAGTATGTTTAAACAGTTAATGATTCAATAAAATAGTGTTGCACTATTTCAAGTGTTGGTGACCTGTATGTGATCCAGAACACCCAACACATCAGGGCCCATCCAAGCCCAGTCGCCCCAGAAGACGCCCGCCAACGGAGAGTCAGGTCACAAGATGGGAATCACAACTGGCCACCTCTACTCCTCGTGTATAGTCTGGGAATCCACTTAGACATTGCAGTAGGGCCCGTAAAGCCAGAAAGTTGGACACCAGCTAAGTTGGCACGGGTGCAGGGCTCAGTTTAGTTATACGGGCTAGGGAATGTATCTGTAAATAGTTCTGCACATTAAACACCTGTTAACACTGTTACAACCTGCCTCGGTGCTATTTCAGATGGATGAGGGTGGGGGAGGGTTGGCCTGGAAGTCCCAGGGAGGGGGTGCAGTGGTCGGGGTTGGACGGGCAGATGCTGTGGGTGGGCTCGTTGTGGGTGGGCTGGGCTCCCCACCCTCCCCTGACTGTTCCCACCACCGCCTCCTCAGTGATCCAATGGAACTGTGTGCGGCGGAGGGGTGTGGGGGTGGGTTGCGGTGTCTATACCCTTGGCCATTCACCTCCTCCCCTAGTCTGTGAACCTGCAGGCGATCAGAGCATCCCATGCGCTTTGGCACTGGCGCACACGTCGAGCGTCCTCCCCCGTGTCCTGATAATCCTCCCCCTCCCCCATATCCTTCTCATTGGACGAGGCCTGGTGTTCACTCCTCGGCTGTGCGATGTTCTGGAGGACGCAGCAGGTACCACGATGCGGGCGACCCTTTGGGCGTGATACTGGTGGGTTCTTGCAGGGTGGCCCAGGCACCTGACCGCATCTTCAGGAGGCCGAAGCACTGCTTGATCATGCGTCTGGTCTCTGCATGAGCGTCGTTGTAGCTGGTGTCCATGTCGGTCTGTGGCCTCTGGATATGAGTCATCAGCCACGAACGCAGCGGATGACCCCTGTCACCCAGGAGCCAACCCCTAAGCCGGGGAGGCACCTCGAACATGTCAGGAATCGGCGAGTGGGCCAGGATGAAGAAATCATACACACGGCCCGGGTATCGGATGCAGACGTGCATGTTATGCATCTGGTGGTCACATACCAGCTGCACGTTCATCGAGTGGAACCCCTTTCGGTTTGTGTCGAGCAGCCTGTCATCTGCAAATGCTCGTAAGGGAACATGCATCCCGCTAATCACCCCCTGGACCCAGGCATGTCGGTGGTGGTGGCGAATCCCACCGCCTGGGCAGCCCTGCGGGCTTGGTCCATATTGAAATGAATGTATTGCGCTGTCCAGGTGTATAGGGTCTCCATGACGGCATGGATACACCTGTGCACCGAGGCCTGTGAGATCCCAGACAGGTGTCCACTCTGCACCTGGAAGGAGCCTGTGGTGTAAAGGTTCAGGGTGACCATCACCTTAAAGGTCACCGGGAGCGGGTGCCCTCCTCCATAGCCATGCAATGCCAGGTGCACTATGATCTGGAAGCTATGTCGCATTGTCTCTCTGCTCAGCTGGAGTGTTCGACGGTATGCCCGGTCTGGCAGGTCCTCAAATGACAGGAGGTGCTGGTCCACACGAGACCTCATGTGGCGTTTCATTCCCACATCCTCCTCCTCGGCCTGTTGGGTGGCCTTCTCTTATTCCTGGGCGGCTGTCCCCTGTTCCTCTGGGGCAGGCTCTGCTGCTGCAGTTTCCTCCTCCTCGAGCAGCTCCAGCTCGAACAGCCGCAGGGCATCCCCCAGGGCTGCGGCAACGAGCAGGAAGGCCACCATTGCTGATTGCATTCCAATATCCATTGTCTGCAGGGGTTGAAAGACCGACACATTAGCACGGTGCGTACCCCCGGTGCCCAACCAGGTCCACCGGGCTACATGGTTTGCACTGCGGACTCTGCCCCCGCATGTTCCCCTCCGCATCTCTGCACCCCTGGCCACGCCATTGCCCGGCACCATACAGACTCTGACCCTGGCACCCGTACCTACTGCCAGGTGCCAGGGGTTGCATTAGCTGGCACCGGCCATGCCAGTGGTAAGCTCCGCAGCTCTCATCTGCTGCTGCCCTGTTGGGGCTATGGTGGCCGTAGTCCTTGGGTTGGCCACGTGATGTCCCACCAGCAGGGGGCGGCCGGTGGGGGGTTGGTATGGGAGAAGATGCTGTGGAGGGTGGGGACTGGAATGCGTAATGGTGTGGTGCGAGCACCTATATGGCCGGTGTCACTCTGCAGAACGAGGGTCATGATGGGTGGTCAGTGAGGTGCGCAGCAAGATGGCGGTCTTGCAGGCTGTGGCAATGGTGGTCTGTGCCTGGACACCGCCCCGGTCCCATGGGGAGGTCGACCTGGCCCCACGGCCTGGACCCCCGTCACCCCCACCCTCCCGGCCCTGGCAGGGCCCCTCCCCCCCAGACATCCCGGCCAGTGTCCGGCCAGCAGTCCACAGTCAAACCTCTCTGTGTCCTACCTCCTCTCTCTCCCTTATCAGCCACAACGCTGGTCTACCAATTTTGAAAAGCTCAAGTGAACCTCACCATCAGGAATTCTGCCCATTTGAGGCGGAGAGTCGTGGAGGCCCCAGGGAATACAAGGTCGGGCCTGCTAATGATATGTAAAATGGTGTTTACTGTATGTGCTTTCTGAAACACATTGACGCCGCTGTGTAGGCGACAGAGAATTGAGATTTGGTGTGAAATCGGTTCCCGCCACAATTTTGGCGCCGGAACCGATTCTCCGCCCAATCGCGAATGAAACGCCACATGAGGTCTCGTGTGTACCAGCACCTCCTGTCATTTGAGGACCTGCCAGCAGAATGAGAATCCCATTCTTCCTCTCTGAGACGGAG
The DNA here is from genome assembly GCF_047496885.1 of Scyliorhinus torazame. Lineage (NCBI taxonomy): Eukaryota > Metazoa > Chordata > Chondrichthyes > Carcharhiniformes > Scyliorhinidae > Scyliorhinus > Scyliorhinus torazame. The sequence continues at coordinate 292,424,359 of NC_092709.1, read as the reverse complement.
AATCCCGCCCAGGGTTTTTTTGGACGATCAATGTTAGTTTCATGGTCACCATTACTTTGACTAACTTGTGATTCCACAGTCCATCTACTTCTATTGAATCTAGATGGCCTTGGCTGCATACACAATAGGATAGGTACTATTCTGGCCTTTAGTTTCTCGTGGAATTTCAGGATATAGTGCTTGCATGTCTGTTAACGGGTAATAGATGATTTAACTACAATTACTAACAGAGTTTATGTTATTGGTTTCCCAGTTGATGATACTTGTTCCAAGAGCTATGCAATTAATAAACTTGCAGGCAGATCAAAAGGCAACAGATAAAACTAAACTTTCTTTAACACACAAGTAGTGCGCAAAGACCTAAATAAATCACTTTGTGTGTAAGATTATTAATCAATGAAGGCATTGAGACCCACTGTTCTGGACAGACTAACATGTTCCAGTAGAGATTACAGGGGCTGGTTTAGCACACTGGGCTAACTCGCTGGCTTTTAAGGCAGACTAAGGCAGGCCAGCAGCATGGTTCAATTCCCGTACCAGACGCTGGAATGTGGCGACTAAGGGCTTTTCACAGTAACTTAATTGAAGTCTACTCGTGACATTAAGTGATTTTCATTCATTCAAATGATCAGCAATGGGGACTGATGTTTCTTCCCTTTCCTGGCCCTGGGCCATTGAAGCAATTCGAAGTTCTCTCACTGTTGCCCCAGCTGAAGTTATCTCTTTCCACCAGACCATCAAACCTGGGGCGTTGTTCTCCCTCCTCATTCTGTAAAGTGCCCAGGCTTTGAACCAGCCCAACTCATTTCTATGCACGAGATGCAATTAGGAAGTCACCACATTCTATCCCTTTCTATCCAATCCCCTCTCGTTAGCAAAAGCCGAACCAGTAACCAACAGTCAATTAGACACGCATTCTGCAACTTAATATTCAAAACATGTGAGATGATTTCACCCGTGGCAATTGTGCCTTCCATTGGAGAGATGAGCAAATCAGTCACAGGACTTAAAATGAAAGCAAAATAAAAACTGGAAATACTCAGCAGGTCTGGCAGCATCTGTGGAGAGAAAAATAGAGTTAACATTTTGAAACATTACTCATTTTCAGACATTACTTTCCAGCAGACACATTCTCACCCTTAACTCCATCCATCCACTCCAACTGCCCTATAACTATTTTCTGAATTTTCTCCTTCCAAACAGGAGTCATTCCTGATTGACCTTACTTGTCTGAACAGGTTTTTCAAAGCTGCGTTCCTATAGCAGATACAAAGCTTCCAATATTCTAGGGCTTATTTATACATTGTCCTTCTCTCACTTAGTTACAACAGAAAATATTCTCCCAAATTTTCTGCTTATAGCGAGAGTGTGTACTCTTCGAGGAACTGCCAGCTCTAGAGGAAGAAGTCATTTTTCAAATGCAGCGACACCAAACATTCCAGATCATATAGGCAGATGGAGATTTGTACTTCCCCAAATGCAAACCTCAGTTTCCTTAAAGTTTCCTTACACTAACCAGTGTAAACATTACAACAGCCAGTATTATTGTTCTTATACATTTAATTGTCCAATTCATAAGCACATATGAATTAGGAACAGAAGTTGGCCATCCAACCCCGTAAATCTTCTCCACCATCCAATCAGATCATGACTGATCTGTTTCTGTTTCGGTTCCACATTCCCACCCATCCTAATAACCTTTTATAAGGATACAGGAAGGCTGACAGTAAATGTGATGTAGATTTATTTACAAGTATTTACAAAGGTCTGCATAACGCAGCATCTCACGCCCAGTGTAATCCTAGCTGGGAGGACCTATCTCACCAGGCCCAGACCTGGGCCTGATTTAACCTGTCTAGTTACTTGTGTGGTAGGTAACTCGTGCTACTCAATCCTTGGTCGATGGTGAGGTCTTCTGAATCTTGATGAAGAAGACTCAAACTCATCCAGTAACAACAGAGGTTAATTGAGTAACTATAACAAGGGCATGAGTTCTTTACTTTAACTTTGATACTAGTGATAAGGTTAACAAGATCGAACTACAATAACCATACGAACTACAGTAACTCTACTAGCCATCTGAACTATTCTTCTATTGTCCTGGTCACAGTGCACCCGAGAGAGAGAGAGACTGAGGGAGACACAATGTGGTTGCTTTTTATACCCCTGTTGGTCCGGCCTTCTCGTGATCATGTGGTGCTACTGATTACACATTAACCCCTTGTGTACATGCACATACAGAGATCACTCCATAACCTTTACTCCAGGTGGCAGACCTCCGCCCTCTACCTAGGGAGTTTGTACTGCACAGGTCCCATGGAGAGTTCAATGAAGGCTTTGACGTGGTCTTCGTGGGGGTTATGACATCTTTGATTCCCTGATCCCCTTGCCTAACAAGAATCTATCTACGCCACCTTAAAAATATTCAATGACCCCGCCTCCACTGCCTTCTGAGGCAGAGCTTTCCAAGTCAAACAACCCTCTGGGAAAAGAAAACTCTCCGCATTTCTGCCCTATAAGGGCAACCCCTCAGTTTTAAACAGTGCCCTCTAGTTCTGGGCTCACCCAGAAGAGGAAACATCCTCATCCACCTTATCAAGGCCATTCAAGATCTTATATACTTCAATCAGATCACCCGTCAATCTTCTAAACTCCAGAGAAAACAAGCCTCACCTGTCTAACCTTATTTACATAAAACTTACAGTGCAGAAGGAGACCATTCGGCCCATCGAATGTGCACCAGCCCTTGGAAAGAGCACCCCCCACTTAAGCCCACACCTCCACCCTATCCGCGTAACCCAGTAACCCCACTTAACTTTTTTGGACACGAAGGACAATTTAGCATGGCCAATCCACCTAACCTGCACATTTTTGGACTGAGGAAGGAAACCGGAGCGCCCAGAGGAAACCCACGCAGACACGGGGAGAACATGCAGACTCCGCACAGACAGTGACCCAAGCCGGGAATCGAACCTGGGACCCTGGATCTGTGAAGCAACAGTGCTAATCATTGTTCTACAATGCCGCCTTATTCCAGGTATAAATCTAGTAAACCTCCTCTGAACCACCTCGAACATATTTACATTATTTCTTAAATAAGACCAAAATTGTACACAGTATTCAAGATGCGGTCTCACCAATGCCCTGTATAACTGAAGCATGACATCCTTACCTGTATGTTCAATTCTTCTTATTAAAGGGTAGCATTCTTTTAGCCTTCTTGATTATATGCTACCTGCAGACTGGTTTTTATTATTCAAGCACAAGAACATCTAGGCCCCTCTGCACTTCAGAATTCTGCAGTTGTTCTCCGTTTAAGTAATAATGTGCTTTATTATTCTTTCTGTTAAAGTGAACACCTTCACATTTTCCTGCAATATATTTCATCTGTCAGATTTTTGCCCATACACTCAATCTATCTATATCCATCTGCAAACTCCTAATGTCTTCTTCACAGCCTACTTTCCTGCCTATCTTTGTGTCATCCGTAAATGTGCTACATTCAGTCCCCTTATATAAGTCATTGATGTAAATTGTAAAACACAGAACCCTGAAGGACTCCACTCATCACATCCTGCCAATTAGACAAAGACCCATTTATTCATACTCTGTGCTTTCTGCCAGCCAATCAATCCCCTATCCAAGTTAATATGTTTCTCCCTATACCATGAACTTTATTTTCCACAATAACTTTTAATGTGGCTTCTTATCAAATGCTTTCTGGAAATTCAAGTACAGTGGGCGAGATTCTCCGACCCCCCGCCGGGTCGGAGAATCGCCGGGGGCTGGCGTGAATCCCACCCCCGCCGGTTGCCGAAGTCTCCGGCACCGGATATTCGGCGGGGGCGGGAATCGTGGCGCGCCGGTTGGCGGCCCCCCCCTGCTCGATTCTCCGGCCCAGATGGGCTGAAGTCCCGCTGCTAAAATGCCTGTCCCACCGGCGTAAATTAAACCACCTACCTTACCGGCGGGACAAGGCGGCGCGGGCGGGCTCCGGGGTCCTGGGGGGGGTGTGGGGCGATCTGGCCCCGGGGGCTGCCCCCACGGTGGCCTGGCCCGCGATCGGGGCCCACCGATCCACGGTCGGGCCTGTGCCGTGGGGGCACTCTTTTCCTATCGCCTCCGCCACGGTCTCCACCATGGCGGAGGCAGAAGAGACTCCCTCCAATGTGCATGCGGGGGAATGCCGTCAGCAGCCACCGACGCACATGCGCCGCCCGGAGATGTCATTTCCACGCCAGCTGGCGGGGCACCAAAGGCCTTTTCCGACAGCTGGCGGGGCGGAAATTCGTCCGGCGCCGACCTAGCCCCTTAAGGTTGGGGCTCGGCCCCCAAAGGTGCGGAGCATTCCGCACCTTTGGGGCGGCGCGATGCCCGACTGATTGGCGTCGTTTGGGCGCCAGTCAGCGGACATCGCGCCGTTTCCGGAGAATTTCGCCCAGTAAGTCTGCAGGTTCCTCTCTATCTACAGCGTATGTTACTCCTTCAAAGTACACTAATAATTTTGTTAAACATGATTTCCCTTTTATAAAACCATGCTGACTCTTTCTGATCACCTTGAGTTTTTCTAAGTACCCAGCTAGAATCTCCATAATGATCGATTCTAACACCTTCTCCACAAGAGATATCAAGCTTATAGGTTTATAGTTTCCTGTTTGCTGCCTCTTTCCCTTTTTGAATAGAGGGGTTATATTTGCTACTTTCTGTCCTGATGAAACCTTTACAGAATCTGGAGAATTTTGGAAAATTAACACCAACGCGTCTACTACTTCATGAGGCATCTCTTTTAATGCCCTTAGATGAAGACCGTTAGGAGACAGAAACCGTCAGCCCGTAGCTGTCAGTTTGTTCAGTACCACTTCCATAGTGATTGTAATGTTACCAAGTTCCTTTCTCCCTTCCACCTTGTGATTTACAGCTATTACTGGAATGTTTTGTATCTTCTATAGTGATGACAGAAGGAAAATATCAGTTCATTTCATCTGCTATTTCCTTATTATGCACTCCCCGTTAACCCCCCATTCTGAGTTACTGAAGGACCAATGCTAACTTTATTTGTTTCTTGTTTAAATACCTGTAGAAGCTCTTACTAGCTGCTTTTACATTTTGAGCTAGATTCTTCACGTACTCTAATTTCTTTCTCAGTTAACCGCTTCATCGTTCTCTGCTGTTCCTTTTATTCTCACCAATCATCTGACGTGCCACTCGCCTTTGTGTATGTTTTATGCTTTTTCCTTAAGTTTGATGCTTTCCCTAACTTATTTAGTTAGTCATGGATGATGGGTCCTCCATTTAGAATTTTTCTTTATATTAGGAATATATTTATTCTGATTATTCTGAAATGTTCCCTTAAATATCTGCCACTGTTTCGTTATTAATCTATTCCCTCACTAGTAGCTTGGTAGCACAGTGGGTAGCACTGTGGCTTCACAGCTCCAGGGTCCCAGGATCGATTCCCGGCTTGGGTGGAGTCTGCATGTTCTCCACATGTCTGCGTGGGTTTCCTCTGGGTGCTCCGGTTTCCCCCCACAAGTCCCGAAAGATGTGCTTTTTAGGTGAATTGGACGTTCTGAATTCTCCCTCTGTGTACCCGAACAGGCGCAAGAATGTGGCGACTCGGGCCTTTTCACAGTAACTTCATTGCAATGTAAGCCTACTTGTGATTATAAAGATTATTTGTTTTAAAAATAGGATCCCAGTTCATTTCAGCTTTCATGGCCACATAGTTGTCCTGATTTAAGTTTGAAATACTAGTCTTAGACCCACTCTTCTCCCTTTCAAACTGGATGTAAAATGAAATTATATTGTGGTTGTTGCTGCCTAGGCATGTCTTCACTCTGAGCTCCTTAATTAACCATGCCATATTATACAATAGCAAGTCTAATGTTCTCTGGTTCATTCCAGAACAAGCTGCTCTAAAAAAACTATCACAAAAGCATTCTATGAGCTTCTCAATGAGTCTACGACTGCAAATCTGTTTTTTCCAGTTTACATGTAAGTCATCCATGTTTATTTCCATCTCTTCATCACAACAACCAGGTCTCCATTATGGCAATCTGATCCGATGTATTTACTTTAATATGCCCTGTTAATTCATTTACTTTGTTACCCACATGGAATGCACTGCCTGTGGAGGTAGTTGAGTCGGAAACATTAGGGACCTTCAAGCAGCTATTGGATAGGTACATGGATGACGGTAAAATGATATAGTGTAGATTTATTTGTTCTTAAGGGCAGCACGGTAGCATTGTGGATAGCGCAATTGCTTCACAGCTCCATGGTCCCAGGTTTGATTCCGGCTTGGGTCATTGTCTGTGCGGAGTCTGCACGTCCTCCCCGTGTCTGCGTGGGTTTCTTCCGGGTGCTCTGGTTTCCTCCCACAGTCCAAAGATGTGCGGGTTAGGCGAATGATAAATTGGCGAATTGGCCAATGATAAATTGCCCTTAATGTCCAAATTGCCCTTGGTGTTGGGTGGAGGTGTTGAGTTTGGGTATGGTGCGCTTTCCAAGAGCCGGTGCAGACTCAAAGGGCCGAATGGCCTCCTTCTGCACTGTAAATTCAATGATAATCTATGATTAATCTAGGACAAAGGTTCGGCACAACATCGTGGGCCGAAGGGCCTGTTCTGTGCTGTATTTTCTATGTTCTATGTTCTATGTTCTATGAATGCTACGTGGATTCAGGTATAGGCAGTGGAATTCTCCATTGGTGGGTTCCTTTGGTCCGCTGGCAGCGCACCCATACCTACATGGGGCGGGGTGGCCACAATGGAGAATCCCATTGGTCGGCTATGGGAGCAGAGAATCCTGCTGCTGGTGGGGGCGCGCTGTGCTGGAAAACACGGCTGGTGGACCGGAGAACCCCGCCCAGGGCCTTTAGTTTATTATTTTTGTTACATTTGTAACATCTAGTCTTGATTCTTTGTGTATTCTTAGTTTTTTTTTCCCTCTGACCCTTCCTGCTATTCTCCCACCATCATTTCCCATATTACTGTTTTCCTCTTTTACTATGTCTCTACTCTTTGATATATCAATTTTTCCATGTTTGATCCCTTGTCCCCACTATTCAGTTTAAAACCTTCTCTATTTCTCTATTTACACGGTTCACAAGAACACAGATCCCAGCATGGGTCAAGTGTAAACCGTCCAATAGTTCTGCCCCAACTTTCCCCAGTGCCCCACAAACTCACTTCTCTCACAACACGTATTCATCGCTCTAATTCGATGCACCCTATGTCAAACTGCATGTGGCTCAGGTAATACTTCAGAGATTATAACCTTTGAGGTTCTGTTTTTCAATTTAATGCCTAGCTCCTCACACTCTCTATGCTGAACTTCTTTCCTAGTTCTTCCTATGTCGTTGATACCTACATGAACCAAAACTGGATTTTCCCCCTCCCACTCCAAATTCCTCGCCAGCCCTGAGCTGATGTCAGGAACCCTGATACCAGACAGGCAACAGAGTAGTGAACAGTGTCAATCCCCCTCACTCTACTGTCCTTTGCCACCACTACATTCTTATGTGCCAGCCCACTTGCATGGCTTCCTGTACCACAGTGCCATTGTCAGCTTGCTCATCCACCCTGCAGCCCCCACTCTCATCCAACTAAAGGAACCTCAAACCTATTGCACTCCTGCATTCCTGCCCTCTGTGCCCTTATCTGCATCGCTGGTAATTATACCCTCCTGTCCCAAACCATTGGCCAGTTCAGATGACCCTATCCTAAGTGGTGTGACCGCCTCCTGGTACAAAGCATCTAGGTAACTTTCCCCCTCCCTGATGTGTCACAGGATCTGCAGCAAAATACCTTGAGCCAAAGCTCATAGAGTCGCAAATACTTACTGCAAACATGTGTTCCCTGGATCATAGTGTTATTCAGGATTACCTACATGCTTAAGCCCTGATATGTCCCCTATCCTGATATCCATAATGTGTTGTAAATGATTACTTAATGATGTTACTCACTTATTTATGTTGCTCTTTGAACATATTTTATTAACTTTACCACCAATTTGTCTACCATTTTAAACCTTGGGCAGGAGAGAAGTGAAGGGAACCGGGGTATACCCTTATACATTTGTTTAGTAAATCTCACTATGGTACAAGACCATAAGACATAGGAGCAGAATTAGGCCACTAAGCTCATCGAGTCTGCTCCGCCATTCAATCAGGCTGATATGTTCCTCATCCCCATAACCCCCGATCTACTTATTAATTAAGAACCTATCTATCTCTGTCTTAAAGGCACTCAGTATTTGGCCTCCCCAGCCTTCTGCGGCAAAGAGTTCCACAGATTCACCACCCTCTGGCTGAAAACATTCCTCCTCATCTCTGTTTTAAAGGATCGTCCCTTTAGTCTGAGATGGTGTCCTCTGGTTCTAGTTTTTTCTACAAGTGGAAACATCCTCTCCACGTCCACTCTATCCAGGCCTCGCAGTATCTTGTAAGTTTCACAAAGATCCCCCCTCATCCTTCTGAACTCCAACGAGTACAGACCCAGAGTCCTCAACCGTTCCTCATATGACAAGTTCTTTATTCCAGGGATCATTCTTGTGAACCTCCTCTGGGCCCATTCCAGGGCCAGCACACCCTTACTTAGATATGGGGCCCAAAACTGCTCGCAAAACTCCAAATGGGGTCTGACCAGAGCCTTATACAGCCTCAGAAATACATCCCTGGTCTTGTATTCCTGCCCTCTTGACTTGAATGCTAACATTGCATTTGCCTTCCTAACTGCCGACTGAACCTGCACGTTACCCTTAAGATAATTGTGAACAAAGACTCCCAAGTCCCTTTGTGCTTCTGATTCCCTGTTTAGCACAGGGCTAAGCCGCTGGCTTTGAAAGCAGACCAAGGCAGTCCAGCAGCACGGTTCAATTCCCGTACCAGCCTCCCCGAACAGGCGCCGGAATGTGGCGACTAGGGGCTTTTCACAGTAACTTCATTGAAGCCTACTCATGACAATAAGTGATTTTCATTTCATTTCATGGATCTGTCTGAGCACCATGGCTTGCATGCTTTGGGGAATGATGATTCTATCTAGTTTAAGAAGGATCTCCTCGACAATCGTTAACTCGTCCTTAACGTTGAATAACTGGGGGCACTTTTGCCAGCCATGGGCAAGGTGTTGCATCACGCGCTGCAGTCGAGGATCTTTGCAAGTTTCTTTGCGTATCTGGACAACTCGTTCATCAGTGGCTGTGAGGTTGCTGGCACACAACTGCACCTGTGCCTCGATGTGGCAAATGAAGTCGTCCGGTTCACACAGCGTGGTGATGGATCGGGATAGGGCATCCGCGACGATCAGCTCCTTGCCCGGTGTATAGATGAGTTCGAAGTCATATCGGAGGAGACGAAGAAGAATTCGCTGCAGCCGAGGTGTCATGTCATTTAAATCTTTCTGGATTATGTGGACTAAAGGCCTGGGGTCTGTTTCCACCATGAACTTCGGCAGACCGTATACGTAGTCATGAAACTTGACTATTCCTGTCAGGAGACCCAGACACTCCTTTTCGATCTGGGCATACCGTTGTTCAGTCGGAGTCTTGGCCCTGGAGGCATATGCCACTGGAGCCCAGGACGAGGAATCGTCTCGCTGGAAGAGCACCGCCCCAATGCCGAAGTATTTCATCACATGCCCTCCATCATTTGCTCCATTGTGCGATGAAATACTTCGGAAGCTGATATGATATCAAAAGGCGTGCGGTTGTAGCAATACCTGCCGAACGGAGTGTTAAAAGTGCACAGCCTCCGACTGGACTCGTCCAGCTGAATTTGCCAGAAGCCACGGGAGACGTCCAGCTTGGTAAAGAATTTGGCGTGAGCCATCTCACAGGTCAATTCTTTACGCTTCGGGATTGGGTAATGCTCTCGCATGATGTTGCGATTCAGGTCTTTGGGATCAATGCAAATGCGGAGTTCGCCAGAGGGTTTCTTGACGCAGACCATGGAGCTGACCCAGTCTGTGGGTTCCGTCACCTTTGAGATGATGCCCTGGTCTTGGAGCTCTCGGAGCTGCGTTTTCAGACGATCCTTGAGAGGAGCCAGCACCTGGCGTGGTGCATGGATGACTGGGGTGGCATTCGGCTTGAGCAATATCTTGTAGCGATATGGGAGCATGCCCATCCCATCAAACACACCGTGGTATTGTGTGAGAATGTCGTCTATCTCAGCCTGGAGATTCGCATTGGGTGAGGCCGTCGCCGGTGTCGAGGACATGGCATGAACTCGCTGTACCAGATTTAGGAGTTTGCATGCGCGAGCGCCGAGCAGGGATGCCTTGTCAGGCCGGACGATCTCGAATCTCAACGTCGCCTTGATTGCCTTGTGAGAGAAACCTAGCTGACATGATCCACTGGTACCTATGGCATTACCATTGTAGTCAAGGAGCTGGCAGGCTGGTGGAAGAATGCTAGGTTGGTGTCGGATGCTGTTGAGGTCCGACTGTGATATGAGGTTCGCAGACGCACCAGTGTCCAATTTAAATCGGATGCGAGACTGATTGACCGTGATGACGGCACACCACTCGTCGTCAGGATCCACATTGAGGATCGAAAGTCAGTTGGCAGGCACGGTAGAGACCAACTCGCGTGTGGTGATGATGCCCACCCTCTCTGGAGACTCGAGGCAGTCAGCATCGGGATCCGTTGGGCTGCCTGGATCAGAATCCTGCATGCCTTGTTGTAAGCAGCGGACACGTCTGCACTGCAGCTGGGATCGCTGGCTGTTGTTCAGTGGAGCGGACCTGCAGAAGGCCGCGTAGTGGCCAGGCTTTCCACACTGTAGACATCGCCTGCTTTTGGCTGGACATTGCCGCTTTAAATGGGCGGAGCCACAATTCGGACACGTCATGACGCTAACGTCAGCACGTTCTGTGCGCCATCGCGCATGTGCAGTGCGGTCGGCCGACATTCATGCATGCGCCTCAGGGTCTTCGGCCTCATCGTCCACCCGGTCGTGGCACGCATGCGTGGGGACCTGAGAATCGTTACTCCCGCATCAGGGCGGCAGAAACTGCAAACGGCCACTCTCCTCGATACTCAGGCCTTGCATTTTCGCTGTGGCCTGCACCCTTTCTGCCTCGAGGGAGGCCAGTTTTGCAGTTTCTGCCGCCCTGATGCGGGAGTAGCGATTCCTGGCAAGCTCATGGACAACACACGTTTCGATGGTGATGGAGAGGGTCAACTGTTTGATTTTGAGGAGCTGCTCCCGCAGGGCGTTGGACTGGACCCCGAAAACGATCTGATCCCGGATCATGGAATCAGTCGTCGAGTCATAATTACATGACTGCGCTAGGATGCGGAGATGGGTCAAGAAGGACTGAAAAGGTTCATCCTTACCCTGAAGCCTCTGTTGGAAGATGTACCGTTCAAAGCTCTCGTTCACCTCAATGTCGCAGTGGCTGTCGAATTTCAGCAGAACTGTCTTGAACTTTGTCTTGTCTTCGCCATCGGCAAACGTAAGCGAGTTATAGATGTGGATGGCGTGATCCCCCGCAGTCGACAGGAACAGCGCAATCTTCCTGGCATCCGATGCTGCCTCGAGGTCGGAGGCCTTGATGTATAGAAGGAACTTTTGTTTGAAGACTTTCCAGTTGACGCCGAGGTTGCCGGAGATCCAGAGTTGCGGAGGGGGCTGGATCCTTTCCATGCCGCTGGATGGATGCTTGCTGGTCGTTGCAGATGCACTCGAGGTAGGTTCATTAAGATTAATAACACTCTGGTACCATGATGTGTTAAGTAAGTTGGTTCAACGTTGACTGCAACTCGATGCAGTGAAACTAGAAACAGCATCTGACACAGGAGATGGTCCAACACTGTTTTATTGAACTTCCTGATTGCTGTACATAGTCTGCTGTGAGTTGACACTCTATCAATCTAACTGATAACCTCCTACTGGCTTGACCAGACTAACTCTCTACCTCATGGTGATAGTGCTCACTGGCTTGTGCACTCTTACTATCTCAGTAGCTGCATCCTGTAGAGAGAGAGAGAGTCTTAATGCCCTGTGTGCTTTATAGTGGTGGTGTCCTGCCTGGTGATTGGTTGTTATGTGTCGTGTGTGTTCATTGGTTATCCTGTGTGTCAATCACTGCCTGTTTGCTTCTCATTATATACATGAGTGGATATTATGACATCCCCAGCCCTGATAAAGTCCCGTCTGCCTGCGAATCGGTCCTCCCCCGACTGTAGCGGCGCTGGACTGAGTCCGCAGCTGCCACACCGAGTTCCCGACAGGTGAGACCATGGGAGACCCACGCCATTGGGAACTCGGCCAGTCGGAGGCGGAGCATCAGGGGGGAGGGCCTTAGGCAATTTCCTGAGGCCGTCGATACGTTGTGTGGCTGGTACGCTGCTTTGGAGGGGGCAGAGCATCGCGATGGTGGCGCAGCCTCCGATTTGGTCGGGAACTTTGGTTCTCCGGCCAATCGCCGAACGCGATTTTGGCGTCGGTGACTGGAGAATCGCGCCCAGTTGTCCTGATCAGAGAACTCTATTCTGACAGTACTGTGCTAGTCACCCACATGGCAAGTCGCATCCAAAGACTCACAGGCTGCCTCTCCATGCCTGGAGCTTATTCCCTCTAATTATAAACGTCAAGAACACTGTGGTCATGGTGTTGCCTCTCTGCCCATGAACAAACTAAATGCATATGCTTGTAAATTCTGATACCCCAGGTCCGCAGTGACAGACAATCTGTCTCTTGATGTGGAGTTCGATAAATACATAAGGAAAGCAGCTTTGGTCAACTCATGAAATGCGCATGGATTAACATCAAAGATGATGGTTTATCAGGCCTGAGGTTCTCAGCACCTTATTGCATAGCTGTGAAACATGGATGACTTACTGCTATTAGGAACAGAAGCTCAATCATTTTCATCTTTGCTGTCCAATGTATTACGGGTATATCCTGGCATGACAACACAAATACAGCAACCCTCTCAAAGGCAGAGATCTTGAAGCAGCGGGATTCTCCCGTAACCGGCGGGCGGGGGGGGTCCCGGCGGGACAGAGTGGCGTGAACCACTCCGGCGTCGGGCCGCCCCAAAGGTGCGGAATCCTCCGCACCTTCAGGGGTTACGCCCACCCCGGAGTGGTTGCCGCCCCGCCGGCCGGCGAGATAGGGGCCTGGCGCCATGCCAACTGGCGCCGAAGGGCCTCCGTCGGCTGGCGTGAGTCGCCGCATGCGTGGGAGCACCAGCACATGCTGCCGTCATCCCCGCGCATCCCCCACACTGATATAGACTGATATCTGCGCACAGGGGTCCACTTCTGCACCGGGAATAGCGGATGACCACGGCCTCCGGGGGGAAGGAATAGGGTGCCCCCATGGCACAAGCCCACCCGCGGATCAGTGGGCCCCGACTGCTGGTCAGGCCACCATGGGGATACCTCCTGGGGCCAGAGCCCCCCCGCGACCCCCCAAGAACGGAGCCCGCCCGTACTGCCAGGTCCCGCCGGTAAGGGGCCAACCCTAATTTACGCCGGCGGGACAGGCATAGAACGGGCGGGACTTTGGCCCATCGCGGACCGGAGAATCCGGACAGCGCCGGGGCCCATTGAGTCGCGCCGGACCCCGCCATTCTCCGAGGCGGGCAGCGCGACTCACGCCGGGCCGGTTTTTTGGGGGGGCGGGAGAATTGGGAGGACGGCGGGGGCGGGATTCACGCCGACCCCCGGCAATTCTCTCACCCGGCGGGGGTTCGGAGAATCCCGCCCAGTTGGCATTAAACAAACAGAGGAGGCTTCAGTGGATTGGACACAGGGTGAAAGATGGTCGCATACTCAAGTATCTTCTGTCTGGTGAGATAGGAGGAGCCACACGACCAATGGAGCACCCATCACTCCGCTTCCAGGAATGCTTGCAAGTGTGACATGAAGGCCTTAAACATTGACTGTCATATCTGGAAATCGCTAGTTGGCAAAGAAGGAAATGGCAACACTTCAGGTGCACAGCCATGCATTACAAAGATGACCAATGGTTACATCAGCTTGGCATCAGGCACCAATGTCAAAACAACAACTCACCATGACAGTTGGCAGTTTCATGTGCAGCACTTGTGGCAGAACCTGTCTCTCAAGGATTGTCCTTCACAGCCATCAGAGGAGCTGAATGGCTTACCCATGTTCCTATATTCCAATGTTCCTATGTTCAAAGGTGAAGTCACCCCTCCTAAATAAATAATTTTCTGTGTGGGGTTCATCATTTCTCGTTGATGGAAGGATGTCAAAAGGGAGTATTTTAGTGCAGTGTCTTGTGCCCACTAAGCCGTAGGTTAGAATTGCTCAAAACCATTTCCCTTCAAACTTTTATTTGCAGATCTGTGCAAATTGGCTGCAGCCAATTCCTACAATACAGCATTTCATTGGTTGTGAAGCACTTTGCAATGCTATATAAATGCAAGCTCATGCCTCCTGTACAGAAAGAGGAGAAAGAAGTAGGGTTAGTATGTTTTAACCATCTGCAATGTGTCAATTATGGGAAACAGAGTCAGCAGTTTATGAACTGATAGACTATTGTCAACACTTGTATATTTGCAAGAGAATCTTCATGCTGTTTTCAAGTGAGAACCTTGAGGAAATAAATGCTGGGGTGGAGCCAATCAATTCTGCAATGAGTCCTTTTGTTACAATTTAACTACCGCAATGCTCCTTCATGTACAACATATGTCTTCTACATCGCATTAAGGTTCCCTTTTAGAATTGCTCCAAGTGGTGGTGGTAAAGTAGTGAATCACTCATAAGCCTAACACACACAATATGGGACGATTTCCCCTGTCTGTAAATGAACTTTTTTAGATGTCCGAGCCAACATTCATCCCTCAAGCAGCATCACTAAAACAGATTATCCAGCCATTTATCTCATTGCTGTTTGTGCAACTTTGCTGTGTGCATATTGGCTGTTTTGTTCCCGACGTTACAGCATTGCCCACAGCTCAAAAGTGTGATACCTCTTTTGGCTGCAATTGCTTAAGAATATCTGAGTAATTAAGGGTGCTGTATATGTGCAAGTTCTTTCCTTTATAAATGACCTTGTATCACGAGAATGGAAAACATGTCTCCCCATGCTGTACAAGATGCGGATGATTCTACACCTCTATTTGCAAGTAAAGGGATGTGTTAGATAAGGGGGAAAAGACTGACGTTGTTCTTTAATTATAAAAGATTACAATAAAAATGTAAAACTAGACAATCTCTTTTTATATTCGGCTGTGCAAGGACAGCAATAGATGCCTGGTTTTGTCAATACTGATTAAGCATGTGCATTAAATCCTGGAGGATGTAATGAATTTTGTAAATGAGAAAGAGACTCGGCTCCCATAATTCACATGTTTACAATAGAACTGGCAAGTAGTTCAGTTTTTGTGAATTCAGTAGATAATGAGTTCTGTCACACCCTGATGCCTGTGGACTAAATTAAAAGACATATGGAACCTGCAGTTGCTTCTGCAGGAACAACCACTCATATCACAGGCAGTTAATGATGTTATCCTTCTGTCAGCCAGTAAACATTAAATCTTCACAAGAGGGCAAAGTGACTCAGGTCTGACTACCTGGAGAGCCAGCGAAAGCCCTGCAGTGCATACTTTTCGTGAAGGTCTGCAGAATTTACTGCCAATCAGGCACTTCACTGGGAATCAGCGAGCAATCCTCAGGATCAAGAACCACGGAGGCAAAAAAAATCCCAGCCCCTGCAGTGCCATAGGTGGGAGGATTGGTTGTTGCCAGTAAGGCACCCACTCAAGGCAGGTTTGGGTGGATGCCAGCGGAATTGCTGTGGGACCCACACTACAGTTGAGTGATGGCAGGATGGGTGTCGTGAGGGAGAAAATGGAAGGCGGTCGTCAGCAAGGACAAAGAACAAAGAACAATACAGTAGGAACAGGCCCTTCGGCCCGCCAAGCCTGCGCCGATCATGGTACATGCCTAAACTAAAACCGTATGCACTTACGGAGCCCGTATCCTTCCATTCCCACCCTATTCATATATTTGTCTAGATGCCCCTTGAAGGAATCATAGAATCATAGAATTTACAGTGCAGAAGGAGGCCATTCGGCCCATCGAGTCTGCACCGGCTCTTGGAAAGAGCACCCTACCCAAGGTACACACCTCCACCCTATCCCCATAACCCAGTAACCCCACCCAACACTAAGGGCAATTTTGGACACTAAGGGCAATTTATCATGGCCAATCCACCTAACCTGCACATCTTTGGACTGTGGGAGGAAACCGGAGCACCCGGAGGAAACCCACGCACACACGGGGAGGATGTGCAGACTCCGCACAGACAGTGACCCAAGCTGGAATCGAACCTGGGACCCTGGAGCTGTGAAGCAAACCTACTATTTCTGATAGGTAAAAAGGATCATTAATTAGCCATTTTATTAAAAATATAAAGTAGTAGCTCAGGCTGCCATTTACCATTCTAGAATCACCCTATACTATTTGCCTAGCTATCTACTACCTTAATTTCATATTTTCTATTTCTAACTTCTAATCTGCGCAGCTGTTTGCTTTGAGCAAAGAAAACGTTACTGCTGATATATTTTGAATTTGAATTTTGTAAGTTACTAAATATAATCATCTCAAGTAAAGCCTTCTGCAAGGGCCTGTATTGAGAACATTTGATTTTGTAACACCACAAGAAGATTTACCCTTCTTTTTATAATGAATAGATACCAAATAAAATTTAATTTCGCACCCGAGAAGTGTAGCGCAATTTTCTGCCTGGTTAAGTGTATAGGAGAATGCACAACAACAGTCTTCGACAATTGGTGTAGTGGCAGAGAGGAGGAGATAGCAGAGCCGGAGGCGGTCGGAAAGAATCGGAAGAAACCGGAAGACCGAAGATCGTACCATTAACAGAAAGACCAGAAGGATGGAAGACCAAAAGACATCTATCCGAAAAACGGCTAAACTGGGGTAAGAAAACATCTCTTCACCTCATTAAAAGTCTTAAAGCCGCACCGGCCAGTGCCACAAACCCTCTAGAAAGGACCTGTAAAGAAAGAGCTATTCAATCGGGTGCAGGTCGTATAACTAAATAAAATACAACTGCCAAGTTGTGAAGGTGTAATTTCAAACGGCACACAACGACATCGGTATTTTACTGATTTATGCGGTCGCTAACGATAAGTTTGAATTACGGCCACCGTGTTTGCGACCAGAAAATTCGATTTTAAGGCACGATTTATGGCGGACGAAAGTCCTAAAATAGACCCTGTTCCTTCCAAGGGTAGAGCACAACTTCCCACAACTTCAAAGGGAGGTTGAGGCTGTGCCAGAGGTATCCATTGACGATATTTTGGGAGACCTTAAATCTTCTATTTATAGACATTTTGGATTGTCTAAAGTAGCTACGACAATTGAATCAAAATATGGGGCGAAATTCTCCGGAAACGGCGCGATGTCCGCCAACTTGCGCCCAAAATGGCACAAATCAGTCGGGCATCGCGCCGCCCCAAAGGTGCGGAATGCTCCGCATCTTTGGGGGCCGAGCCCCAACATTAATTTCCGCCCCGCCAGCTGGCGGAAAAGGCCTTTGGTGCCCCGCCAGCTGGCGTGGAAATGACATCTCCGGGCGGCGCATGCGCGGGAGCGTCAGCGGCCGCTGACGGCATTCCCGCGCATGCGCAGTGGAGGGAGTCTCTTCCGCCTCCAGCATGGTGGAGACCGTGGCAAAGGCAGAAGGAAAAGAGTGCCCCCACGGCACAGGCCTGCCCACGGATCGGTGAGCCCTGATCGCGGGCCAGGCCACTGTGGGGGCACCCCCCGGGGCCAGATCGCCCCACGCCCCCCCAGGACCCCGGAGCCCACCCGCGCCGCCTTGTCCCGCCGGTAAGGTAGGTGGTTTAATCTACGCCGGCGGGACAGGCATTTTAGCAGCGGGACTTCGGCCCATCCGGGCCGGAGAATCGCGGGGGGGGGGGGAGGGGCCCGCCAACCGGCGCGGCGCGATTCCCGCCCTCGCCGAATATCCGGTGGTGGAGAATTCAGCAACTGGCGGGGGCGGGATTCACGCCAGCCCCCGGCGATTCCCCGACCCGGCGGGGGGTCGGAGAATCTCGCTCATGGCATCCCTAAAGGACAGTGGTCCATTGACAACATTAAAAAAGTTTTGGGGGAAATCACATAATTGACCAACAAAAAAACGTATAAAATGGTCTTTTGCAGTAATGTCACAGCTCCGTAGACAACAAGAAATAATCACAAACACAAATCACAATTGTGAACTTAAATCTGTCAAAGAAAAACTCATTGACCAATTGCAAGCTGCAGAATCTAAGCTCGAAAAATCTGATCAAACTGAAACACTATTGGCAGACTCGAACTGCGAACTCAGAAATTACTATTACAAATTGATGAATTCCAAAAGAGAAATACTGACTCAGAATCCACAGTTCAACAGTTAAGATCACAAATTGATGGACTAAAAACTCAAAATAACATTTACTTGAGGAAAAACGTACTTTGGAGAATGAAATGGGCACCATCAAATGTCATAACAAATTACTGACTGACAAATTAACGGCTCAGAAGCCTTCAAATCTGCCTTTAAAACCTCAGCTATATCTTAATTCTCCAAAGCAAACAACTTTGCCAGCGGCAGACACAGAAATAATTCTAATCAAGACTGTACCGCTTGCAGATCCCACAATGCAGGATCTGCAAGCTGCTGCTGACATGACAACTATCGTTCCGGGTTCAAGTACCCTTGCGCTGAGAACAAACCGTTATCTGACTCTGAGACCGACCAAGACATGTTGCTGGCCCTGATTCAAAAGCCTCTCATGGCAGCTTTGACAGACTCCGAGATTGTTAAACAAGGGAAGCCTGTTCAGTTGAACAATGATAGTTGCGAGGGGGACGAGCCTAGTGGCAAACAAAGTGTAATACAACTTAACCCATTAAGCACCAAACAGCTTGGAGTTGACGTGACAACAACAACAGTCTGTGTTCAAAACCATTAAAAAAATCTCACAGACTATGATTAAATGTTTGAAACAGTTTGGAAAGAGTTTTCTGGAATGGAACTCCAGCCAAGAGAGGAAAACTGTGATATGAGTACATTAGGACCATTTAAAACCGCTTTTGTCACTGGTTTAAGATCAGAACTGTCCACAGCTTTAAACTTGGTCCTACCCGACTGGCAGCTAGAGGGTAGTAAAAACCGTAACAGATCTCAGCCCCAGTCCGAAACAGCAACTGCTGAAAATAGCACATCAATCGCAGCAGAAATTACTTCTTTTCCTCCTCTGGTAACAACAAATCCGATCCCTGTTCTTACACAGATAAAATATTCCAGAAAAGATATGAGATTCCTTTATTGTGGTGAAGATGGCCATTTTGCAAATTTGTGCACTTTCAGAATACAGATATTCAGATTTCATGACTACAAAATGGATTCCTACGACCAGAATTGTACACAATATTCCAAATGAGGCCTAAGTAAGGTCCTGTGCAGCTGCAACATGACTTCCCAATTTTTATATTCAATGCCCCAACCGATGAACGCCAGCATACCGTACGCCTTCTTGACCACCTTATCCACATATGTTGCCGCTTTCAGTGATTGGTGCACGCCCAGATCTCCCTGCCTGTTAATACTTGCAAGAGTTCTACCATTTACTGTGTAATTCCTACATGCATTGGACCTTCCAACGTGCATTACCTCACACTTGTACGGATTAAACTCCATCTGCCATTTCTCCGCTCAAGACGCTTACCAGTTTATATCCTGCCGTATCCTCTGTCAATCCTCTTCATATCCGCAACTCCACCAATTTTTGTGTCATCTGCGAACTTACTAATCAGACCAGCTACATTTTCTTCCAAATCATTTATATACACCACAACCAACAAAGGTCCCAGAACTGAGCCCTGTGGAACACCGCTAGTCACAGTCTTCTTTTCAGAAAAGCACCTTTCTACTGCTACCCTCTGTCTTCTGTGTCCAAGCCAGTTCTGTATCCAACTTGCCAGCTCACCTCTGATCCCATGTGACTTCAGCTTTTGCCCCAGTCTACCATGAGGTATCTTGTCAAAGGCTTTACTGAAGTCCATGTATACAACATCTATGCCTTTCCCTCATCTATCATCTTTGTCACTTCCTCAAAAAACTCGATCAAATTAGTGAGGCATGACCTCCCCTTCACAAAACCACGCTGTCCATCACTAATAGGTCCATTTGTTACCAAATGTGAGTAAATCCTGTCTCTAAGAATCTTCCAATAATTTCCCTACCACTGACGTAAGGCTCACCGGCCTATAATTTCCTGGATTATTCCTGCTGCCCTTTTTAAACAATGAACAACATTGGCTACTCTCCAGTCCTCTGGAACTTCACCTGTAGCCAATGAGGATACAAATCTTACTGTCAAGGCCCCAGCAATTTCCTCCCTTACCTCCCTCAGTATTGTGGCATAGATCCTATCAGGCCCTGGGGACTTATCTGCTTTCATGCTTTTTAAGATGCCCAACACCTCCTCTTTATTAATATCAACAGGACTCAGAATATCAACACACTCTACCCGATACTCCTCATCCTCCAAGTCCTTCTCTTTGGTGAAAACGGACGCAAAGTATTAATTTAATATCTTGCCCATTTCCTCTGGTTCCATAGATAGATTTCCTTGAATGGACCAACCTTTTCTCTGGCTACCCTCTTGCTCTTTACATATGCATAAAACACCTTATGATTTTCCTTAATCCTGTTTGCCAATGACATTTCATAATAATAATAATAATCGCTTATTGTCACAAGTAGGCTTCAATTAAGTTACTGTGAAAAGCCCCTGGTCGCCACATTCCGGCGCCTGTTCGGGGAGGCCGGTACGGGAATTGAACCTGTGCTGCTGGCCTTATTCTGCATTACAAGCCAGCTGTTTAGCCCAGTGCTAAACCAGCACTTGATGACCCCTTTTAGCATTCCTAACTCCTACCTTAAGTCCCTTCCTACTTTCTTTAAATTTGTCAAGGGCTTCATCTGTTCTAATCCTTTTAGACCTTACGAATGCACTCTTTTTCTTTTTAACAAGGTTCATAATATCCCTCGTTATCCAGAGTTTCCTATACTTGCCACCCTTATCTTTCGTCCTCACAGGTACATGACGGTCCTGAATTCAAATCAACTGACATTTGAAAGCCTCCCACATGCCAGATGTTGATTTTCCCTCAAACAGCCTCATCCAGTCAACACTCTCCAGATCCTGCTGTTGTAATTAGCCTTCCCTCAGTCTAACACCTTCACCTGAGGACCACTCTTGTCCTTATCCATAAGCAGCTTACAACTTACAGAATTATGATCACTGTTTCTGAAATGATCTCCTACTACTGAAACTTCGATCACCTGGCTGGGATCATTTCTCAGCACCAGGTCTAATATGGCCCCTTCCCGAGTTAGGTGATTTACATATTTTTTCAAGAAACCCTCCTGGACACTCCTCATACATTCTGCCCCATCCATGCCTCTAGTAGTAAGTGTGCCCCAGTCAATATAAGGAAAGTTAAAATCACCCACCGCAACAGCCCTATTGTTCTTTCCAAGATATGTCTGCATATCTGCTCCTACATCTCCCGCTCGCTGTTAGGAGGTCTGTAGTAAACCCCCAACATTGTGACAGCACCCTTCCTATTCCTGAGCTCTAACCATATTGCCCAAACCCTCCAAGGTGTCCTCCTTCAGCACACCTGTGATATTCTCCTTAACCAATAATGCAACTCCCCCACCCCTTTTATATCCCCCTCTATCCTGTCTGAACAGGAATGTTTAGTTGCCATTCCTGTCCATCTTTCAACCAAGTTTCTGTAATAGCAAAACATCATAATTCCACATACTCCAAGTTCTAAGTTCATCTGTTTTACCTGAAACACTCCTCGCATTGAAACTAATGCACTTCAGCCCACCAGCCCTGCTGCGTTGAACAACCACTCTCTGCCTTCTCTTCCTCTTAATCTTACTGGCCTTAGCCTGTAGCTCTCCCTCAGTTGTTTCTCCCGCTGACCTCCTACTCTTCTTCCC
This sequence comes from Scyliorhinus torazame, assembly GCF_047496885.1. Classification (NCBI taxonomy): domain Eukaryota; kingdom Metazoa; phylum Chordata; class Chondrichthyes; order Carcharhiniformes; family Scyliorhinidae; genus Scyliorhinus; species Scyliorhinus torazame. The sequence goes on along the minus strand of NC_092709.1, from coordinate 292,402,338 downwards.
ACCCCCTACCATACTAGGCAGTTCAATCTGTTTCTCTGCCTTCCGCTTTTCTCCTTACTAGATTTTGTTTCTATCCTCTCTTTACTACCCTCTGACTTCCTGCATTGGTCCCATCCCCCTGACACATTAGTTTAAACCCTCTCCCATTAGTTTAAACCCTCCCCAATAGCGGTAGCAAACAACCCCCTGAAGAGAGGGGATTAACTCTCAGCAGGTCCTCCCTTCGTGATGCAAGGCCCTCCATCAGGCACTAAATCAGTTTGAACATGAGAGGAGAAATTAGCAGAAGGATCGAGAACCAGACGATGATGATTTAAGGCGATAGGCAAATGAAGCAAAAGTATCATGAGGAAAATCTTTTTCATTCAGTGAATGGTTAAGGTCTGGAATGTATTCCCTGAGAGTGTGGTGGAGGCAGATTCAATTGTCACTTTTAAAAGGAATTTTGGTACTTCAGAATGATGGGAAAGAATTTCAGGGCTACGGGGGTGGCGGGTGCAGGACTGGAATAAGCTGGAATTCTCTTGCAGCAAGCCAGCATGGGGACAATGGTCTCCTTAACAATTCTTTGAATCCATGATTCTGTGTTTATCAAGGGACAATCAAAGCTTGCTGATTAGGAATTTAGTATAAGACAGCAACACTAAGAAAGGAGAAGAATGAGGTGTATAAACAGTCCTATGACCAATCAAGTGTGGCTCAGTTGGCAGTTCATGTAACTCTGTGCCAGAAGGTTGTGGGTTCAATCCTGTGCCACGATTTAAGCCCAAAATCAAGTTTGCAATCTGCAGGTGTACTGCTTTGGTGAAAGTGCCATCCTTTGGATAAGATATTAAACTAAGGTCATGTGCGCTCTCAGGTGCATGTAAAGTATCTCTTGATTCTATATTGAAGAAGAACGGAATGTTACCCCAGTGTTCCAGTGAATATTTATCCCTCAGTTAATATCACAAAAACAGATGACTACAAGAGCAGGTCAGAGGCTGTGGTGAGTAACTCACTTCCTGACACCCCAAAGCCTGTCCAGCATCTAAAACACAAAAGTCAGGAGTGAGATTTAATACTCTACATTAAACTGGATGAATACAGCTCCAACAATACTCAGAAAGCTTGACACTCACCTCCTGCCCCACTGACACACAGTACCAGCCATGTGTACCATCTACAAGATGCACTGCAGCAACTCACCAAGGCTTCATCAACAGCACCTTCCACACCCATGACCTATAAGAAGGACAAGGGAAGCAGACACATGTAAACACCACCACCTGGAGGTTCTCCTCCAAGCCACAACCATCCAGACTTGGAAATTTATCACCGTTTCTTTATTTCCGCTGTTTCAAAATTCTGGACTGTCCTTCCTAAGTGCACAGTGGGTGTACCTACACCACATGGACTGCAGTGGTTCAAGATGGCAGCTAATCACCACCTTCTTGAGGCTAATTAGGGATGGGCATCAAAATGTGACGCCCACATCCCGTGAATAAATAAGAAAAAAAAGATGATTTCTTGATCTTTATTGCAATGAGGATGGAGTCTTGTTACCACTGTACGGGGTATTGTTGAGACCACAGTTGGAGTGCTGCGCACTGTTTCATTCTCCTTATTTAAGGAGGGATATATTTGCATTGGAAGTGGTTCAAGAAAATTCAAGAGGTCGGTTCCAGGGATGAAAGTGATGTCTTATGAGGAAAGGTTGAGCAGGTTGGGCCTATGCTCACTGCAGATTAGAAAATTGATAGGTGACATTATTGAAACATATAAGATTCTGAGGGGACCTGGCAGGGTAGATGTTGAGAGGATGTTTCCCATTGTTGAGGAATCCAGAATGAGGGAGCACAGTCTCAAAATTCTCTCCTGAGGAGGAATTTCTTCTCTCGGGGGTCATTAATCTTAGGAATTCTCTCCACAGGGAGCAGTGGAGGCTGGTCATTGAATAGATTCAAGGCTGAGTTAGACAGATTTTAGATTGACACAGGAGTCAAGGGCAACAGAGGGCAGGCAGGAAACTAGAATTAAGGCCACGGTCAGATCAGCCATGATGGTATTGAATGGCAGCGGATCAGAAGCAAGGGGCCAAATGGCCCTCTCCTACCCTTCTGTTTTCTTTTGTTTTTAGCATGTATTCTTATGTAGTCATTATCACATTGTTGTTTGTGAAAGTTTGCCGTTTGCAGTTTTGCTCCTGCATTTCCTACATTACAACAGTGGCTATACCTCAAAATTATTCACGGTGATTCAAGGTTATTGGTGAAGGCCTCGCCTTCTTAACCTTGTCCTTCGCCTGAGCTGTGGTAATCTTCAGGTTAAATCACCACCAGACAACTCTCCCCCTCAAAGGGGAAAGCAGCTGATGGTCACCTGGGACTATGGCAACTTTACTTTATACCTCAAAAGTACTTCATTTGCTATCGCCGTTTTGGGACATTATGAAAGGAGCTAGATAAATACAATTTGTTTTTTCATTTTGACAGGAAGGCTACTAGCTCCAGTCATAGGCCAGGATTTACAGCCCTGTCATGGTGGCTCTCACCGCGCCCCCCTCCCGTCCCCGCCCCCACCCCCCACCCCCAGTGAATGTGACGGGCCAATTAAATTGCCGTCTTCTTCGGCGGGGCCCTAATATTCTGCCGGTGAGGAGGGACCATGGAATCCTGGATCATAGTATATTTTGATCACTGCCTTCATATTGACTGTATTTTTAACTCACTTTCTTTTATGTGGTCATTTCAATTTCACAATCCTTTCCTTTTTTTTGCCAGTTATGTAGTCACATCAGTTCTACATAATGGTCATCGATGAAAGACCAGGAAAAACAGTACCCTCTTTCAATCAGACATACTTTGAATTGATGTTGAGTCTGTGTTGATTTCTCTCAAGCAGACTGTTTTATACAAACTGAACTTGAACTGCTTTCTATATTTCATCAATCTGTCAGTCAGGAGTTTCCATTCAAGGCCCCCCCCCGATGCACTGACACTCCTGACATAGTGAAATATTACAGCAGCAATCTTGAACACATTATGTTTATGGCATATCAGCAAACTTTCTGTCAATGTCAATCTTGTTGAATCCGTCTCTTCTGGAGAGGCGAGGTCGTGATTCATAATTCCAACAATATTTTAACGGGCATTTAATTTGAATGTCACATATACGGGTTTCCTAGGCTTCCTTAAACCTGCCATCGAAACCAAGGCGAGGAAACAGCAACACAGTTCAAGGGACTCAGTAAAAAACAGGCAGATGGCCAGCCACATATACTCAATGCTCACATCTGCTTTCTTACCCTTCACCGGGAAGGGGTTTGTTTCGAATATTTTTAGGGCAAAGCTAATTTGTACACTTTGGAGACTCAAATTTAGGATTGGTGATGGTAATGGATAGGTTGGACACTGGACTAGGAACAAGTTGACCATCATCAGCAGCAACGGGCGATGCTTCTGGACACTCAGATTGTTGCATCAGGTGGCAGCCATCTGCAGCCTCCTAGAAGTAGACTTATTCCCTGCTGGACCTGATAGCTGTCGTAACCCCCACGAGAGAAACCATTATTGATATCATCGTGGGGTACTAGCTTCCCAGGAAAGGGGCGGAGGCCCACCCAACTGGGACTCGGCAAACCAAGCATAAAAGCTGGCCCGAGCAGGGACTGGCATGATTGTTGTCGCAACGGGGACTGTCGTTGTAGGTAGTTACTGCAGTGGGCAGACATTATGTCAAAAGTTAAATAAATCCTTTCCTTCCGACTGCTGGCTTCCTTGGTCACTAAACTGGCGATGAGAAAAAAGGCGGCTCCGGACTCGGTTTTCAGGATGCCCAGCCACCCAGGGTGACCACTGTGCAGCAACATGAGGATGTACGGTTTAAAAATTCCACTGTTTGGTAATCTAGAGGCCTTCGACGTGGGTCTGGAAGATTGGGGCCAATGCGTATGAGGTACTGCTTTCAGGCCTATGGTATCTTGCGGGAAGGCCGTCAAAAAGTCATTTTCCTGAAAGCCTCCGGGGCCCCGACCTTTGGGATAATAAAGAGCCTCACCTACCTAGTTGCTACGGACTCCAGATTGTTTGATGAGTTGGTTGCTCTAGTGGCTGAACACTATGATCTGAAGCCTTCCGTTATTATGCAATGGTGTATGTTCAACATGGCAGTGCATTCTCCGGGTGAGTTGGTCACTGAATTTTTGACTCACCTTAGGTGGCTGGCGGAGCACTGCGAGTTCGGGCCGACCTTCTCAGAAACATTGAGGGATAGGCTTGTTTGTGGAATAAATAACTTGGCCACACAAAGGAAGCTGTTGGCAGGGACCATATTAACCTTAAAATGGGCCATTGAGTTATCACTATCCCACGAAGATACAGAGAAAGGGGTACAGGAGCTTCAGGGTTCCATGGACTATTGGGTATAAAGTTTGACCTGACCTCTGTAGCGTACTCCCGCAACATCATAGAGCAGTGCCAGAATGGCCAGGTCGCCTCCCAAGAGGCAACCGAAGGCACAATTCTGTAGTCAGGCCCAGTACTCAGGAGCACTTCAGAGATGTGGGATACCTCCCTGAGGACAAAGGGGAGAGCTGATCACATTGACAGATGTGTGGACAAAGACCGTGTGGTGATCAGAGCCGCCAAAACCAGTGAAGAGCACGTCACCCAGGGCAGCTGATGAGGCCACCAGGAGCCAAGACCTTGTGCATGGTCCCACTGGACGAAGACTGTATAATGCAGCTGAACTGCATCATGACCCCAAAAGCGGCACTGATCCGGGTCACATTGCAAGTGAACGGGCTTCCTCTGGTGATGGAGATGGACATGGGAATAGCTGTCTCCATCTATGCCCAACTGACCTTTCATCAGCTAAGGAATCTTACCACCAACACTGCGAGACACCAAGGTCAGGGTGGCGTCCTGTACAGGTGAATCTCTGAGCATTGTGGGGGAAAACCTGACCCTGGTGACACATGGACAGCAAACCGTCAGGCTACCCTTAGTCATGGACCCAATCTACCAGGGCGTGACTGGTTTTGAGTCCTCCGTTTTGACTGGCAACAAAGTTTCCGGTTGGGAGAACAGACTCTCCCAAATGGAGAATGTCGCCCATTGGGAGAAGATACTCAGGTACTCTCTGATGACTGGACAACAGGTGAGATGTAGAAGCTCAGTGGACATCCCATTCCATGCCACCTTTCGCCATCATTACTCTCATGTGCCGAACACACTTTAATCCTTCCGCAATGCTGGAGAGCAGCTTGGTGCAGATGAGTCATGTGTTGTAAGGCCAAGGCTAAGGCTATTTGGAAGCAAATGGACGTATTAGTGAGAGGCAGCATGGTTTTGTAAAGGGGAGGTCATGTCTCACTAACTTGATAGAGTTTTTTGAATAGGCCACACAGATGATTGATGCAGGTAGGGCAGTGGATGTTGTCAATATGGACTTCAGTAAGGCCTTTGACAAGGGCCCTCATGGTGGACTAGTACAAAAGGTGAAATCACACAGGATCAGGGGTGAGCTGGCAAGGTGGATACAGAACTGGCTAGGGCAGAGAAGGCAGAGAGTAGCTATGGAAGGATGCTTTCCTAATTGGAGGGCTGTGACCAGTGGTGTTCCACAGGGATCAGTGCTGGGACCTTTGCTCTTTGTAGTATATATAAATGATTTGGAGGAAAATGTAACTGGTCTGATTAGTAAGTTTGCAGACGACACAAAGGTTGGTGGAATTGCGGATAGCGATGAGGACTGTCAGAGGATAGAGCAGGATTCAGATTGTTTGGAGACTTGGGCGGAGAGATGGCAGATGGAGTTTAATCCGGACAAATGTGAGGTAATGCATTTTGGAAGGTCTAATGCAGGTAGGGAATATACAGTGAATGGTAGAACTCTCAAGAGTATTGAAAGTCAGAGAGATCTAGGTGTACAGGTCCACAGGTCACTGAAAGGGGCAACACAGGTGGGGAAGGTAGTCAAGAAGGCATACGGCATGCTTGCCTTCATTGGCTGGGGCATTGAGTATAAGAATTGGCAAGTCATGTTGCAGCTGTATAGAACCTTAGTTAGGCCACACTTGAAGTATAGTGTTCAATTCTGGTCGCCACACTACCAGAAGGATGTGGAGGCTTTAGAGAGGGTGCAGAAGAGATTTACCAGAATGTTACCTGGTATGGAGGGCATTAGCTATGAGGAGCGGTTGAATAAACTCGGTTTGTTCTCACTGGAACGAAGGAGGTTGAGGGGCGACCTGATAGAGGTCTACAAAATTATGAGGGGCACAGACAGAGTGGATAGTCAGAGGCTTTTCCCCAGGGTAGAGGGGTCAATTACTAGGGGGCATAGGTTTAAGGTGCGAAGGGCAAGTTTTAGAGTAGATGTACGAGGCAAGTTTTTTACACAGAGGGTAGTGGGTGCCTGGTACTCGCTGCCGGAGGAGGTAGTGGAGGCAGGGACGATAGTGACATTTAAGGGGCATCTTGACAATACATGAATAGGATGGGAATAGAGGGATATGGACCCAGGAAGTGTAGAAGATTGTAGTTTAGTCGGGCAGTATGGTCGGCACGGGATTGGAGTGCCGAAGGGCCTGTTCATGTGCTGTACTTTTCTTTGTTCTTTGTTCTTTGTTTGTATCTGCCAACCCAACTCATATGCCAGACATGATGGCATTGGAAGATTGTTAGGCCATGCTCAAAGTTTGCATGAACTAATTTGAGAGCCATGATTGGTATTCCACAGGGTTGGAAGAAGATATCTTCTCAATAACACTCGAACATGACTCATGCTTTAGCTGGACTCCTCAATATCTGGGCTATTGTAGTCAGTGCGTGTGAAAGGACTGTTTGTGTGTTGCAGAATTTCTGCTCTCCTTACGTGATTATTCCTTTGGTTAATATCCTTCTGCAATACAACATCGGCGTCCAGCTGAGCAGAGCATGGAGAGGGCTGGACATGCCCTCTAGATGGACTCCCCATCTGCTGCCACTGCCACCTTTGTCTGCTCATGTTCACTTCTGAACTTTGACTGATCAGCTCAAATCTGTGCTCACTATCTAACTGGTCCCACCAATGTGTGAGTTCCTTTGTTAGTGCACGGTCAGCATGACTCCTGTGATGGCTTGTCTTTCGAAGAAATCCAATCCTCTCATAAATTGTCCACCAAAAGCCCTGGTGGAGAGAAACAATGGCCGGGGCGGGGGGTCCCTGCAGGATGGAGTGGCGGGAACCACTCCGGCGCCGGGCCGCCCCAAAGGTGTGGATTTCTCCACACCTTTAGGGGCCAAGCCCTCACCTTGAGGGGCTAGGCCCGTGCCGGAGTGGTTGGCACACTGCCGGCCGGCGGGAAAGGCCTTTGGCACCACGCCAGCCGGGGCTGAAGGGACTCCGCCGGCCGGTGGAAGTCCGCGCATGCGCGGGAGCGTCAACGGCTGCTGATGTCATCCCCGTGAATGCGCAGGGGAGGGGGGGTTACTGCCGCATCGGCCATTGTGGAGGCTGTGGCCGAGGTGGAAGGAAAAGTGTGCCTCCACGGCACAGGCCCGCCCACGGATCGGTGGGCCCCGATTGCGGGCCAGGCCAGCGTGGGGGCACCCCCCGGGGCCAGATCGCTCCACGCCTTCCTCAGGACCCCGGTGCCCGCCCGCGCCGCCAGTCCCGCCGGTAAGGTAGGTGGTTTGATTCACGCCGGCGGGACTGGCATGACAGCAGTGGGACTTTGGCCCATCGCGGCCCGGAGAATCGCCGGGGGGGGGGGCGCGGGGGGGGGGGGGGGGGGCGCGCGGGGGGGGGTGGGGGGTGCCAACTGGCGCGGTGCGATTCCTTCCCCCACCAAATTTTCGGTGCCGGAGAATTCGGTGGCCGGCCGGATCGGGATTCACGCCGCCCCCCAACAATTCTCTGACCTGGCGGAGGCACGGAGAATCCCGCCCAATGTGTTTTAATACTGGAAAAATGGGAATTCTGCAAGATAGCATTACAAATTTCTCTTTGAATACTCCTGCTGAGAGGGTCCATGCCACATGATTGCCATACATTTGACTCAAATCTAAAGATAATATTATATTTAGATGGCTGTGTTAAAATACCACAAACTAATGAGCTGGAAGTTCTTCGGGGTTTCCTACCCTGTATCATGCTATCAATCATTTCAGCTCCAGGACATAAGCCCAACCACCTTCAGCTGTTTCATCAATGGCCTTCCATCCATTGTAAGATCAGATATTGAAGCAGCCCCTGTCCATATGCAGCAAGAACTGGACAATATAAGGCATGGGCTGATAAGCGGCAAGTAACATTCATGCTACACAAATGCCATGCAATGACTATCTCCAATACGAGGGAATCTGACCACCTTGCCTTGACTTTCAATGGCATTACCATCACTGAATTCCTCATTATCAACACCCTATAGGTTACCATTGACCAGAAACTGAATTGGACTAATCATATAAATACTGTGGCTACAGGTCATAGACTGGGAATTCTGTGGAATTCTGCGAAACTAACTCCCTGACTTCCTAAAGCTTGTCCACACATCTTGAGTGCACAAGTCAGGAGTGTGATGGAATAGTCTCCACTTGGCTGGATGAGTGCAGCTCCAACAACATTCAAGAAGCCTACCATCCAGGGTAAAGCAGCCTTCTTGATCCACCTACCACAATAAACATTCATCTGTCTATCGCACTGGCAGCAGTGTGTACTGTAGTGATCTGTACAGCTGTACATACATCCGCACATACACCAGGCACTACAGCACAGATGTAACAGCCACAGCATCACTAGAGGGCAGCATCAGAGACGGGTATAAAGGGTCCAGCCCAAGGGAGGATCCGTCTCTTTCAGAAGCACAAGGCTAGTGAACAGCAACAGACAGAGACAGCTCAGCATAGGCAGTTTACCTTAGCTTCACTGGTCATACCTCTTGACTTTATTCTATCTAGTTAAGCTCTGGAAACAGAACAAACACACTGAATAAAGTAGTTGTGTTAACTGGAAGTCTACAATCTTTATTCAGACTTAGAGAATAACATATGGTACCAGAAGTGATGTCAGAAAGCTAGCTAGACACCAGCAAGAGAAGAAAAACTTAATCCAGATATTCGACTGTGGAAGACTTCACAGCAAATGGATCTTCGACGACTAACTGATTTGATGGATCTTGTTGGAACTCCATGGCAGCTGGAAACAACCGGTAATTTAAGTTATAACTAGAAAATGTTTAAACAGCTGTTCCAAATATTTATCACAGATAAAGATTTAAGCACTGCCTCTGACGCAACGAAAATAGCCCTACTACTCTCAACAGGAGGGCATGAAGCTAGAAAAATCTATAATTACTTTAATTACTTAGAAGGTGAGGACAACACCAAACTTGAAGTAATACTCAAAACATTTGATGAATGCTGTAACAGTCAGTCTGGTGAGATGCTGGAAAGATTTAACTCTTGTCAGAGAAACCGAGGGCCCATCTCTGATTTTATTACAAATCTCAAGTTAATACCACAAGGCTGTGATAATGCTGATTTCAGAGGCACTATGTTAAAGGATCAATTAATTTCTGGACCGTCTGATAAAAATTTGGGGGAAGAACTTTCACAAAATAAGTATCTAACTCTAGAAATTGCTATACAAAAATGCCTTACTTATGAACAAAAACAAAATCAATACTTTGAGTCTCTACAAACACAGAATCATCATTTAGAAAACAAAATCGGTATAAATGGCGTGAACACTCACCATGAGGCGGCGGCAGGGTTGAATCAGAGGAAGACGGAGGTTCTGAGCAGCAACCATCTTGAGAAAGGAGCCGCACATTCGCAGTTGCGAAAAGAGCGCACAGTACAGGAAACACGGAGTGCGCATGGGCAATCGAGTCCTACGCATGACGTCACGAGCGTCATGACGTCAGAGGACCAGGACCACGCCCACTTAAAAGGGAAATGCACGAAAATGAACATCAAGAAATTTAAAGCTGCAAAACTCAATTTTCTTGCCTCAAAAGACAGAACAATGCCCGAACTTACACCAGCAGTTGAAAATAACTTTCACAACACCTTGGAACAAGCAGTTAGCACCATCCTAGAAGATGATATGGTCCTTGTAGACTACGACTCAGATGAAGATTTCATCTTGGGAGATGGCTACCCCAGTACCAAATCCGAACCGCAATTAGAGGTGTTGCACCGTGAAGACCCTGATGATGAGTTCTTCGGATTGGGGAATCTTCAGCCCAGCATATATGACATCGTGAGTGCAGGATTATGCCGTGGCCTGACGCCAAGAAACAGAGAGTGGTCCACACACCATGAAGGGTCCCAGCCTCCACACAAGAAGATGATTTGTTCATTGAACATGAAGAGATCGATCACAACTCCGAAACATAAAGTGATGATTTGTCTATCGAACAATACACACAATACTACTCAGACATGGCTGAGTTATTTGGAGATCCTGATCACAGTATCAGCAACACGGTTGAAAAGCTCAACACGACTCTTCTCATGGCAGATGAATCCAATACCATGGTGCCATGGCAGATCGTCGATACATTGGATGACAGCAATACCCAAGATGAAGACGACGCCACACAGAGCACAGAACAACTCTGTTGAGAGAGCACAGATCGACTCTACAGCGAGAACACTGCACGACTCCACAAAGAGAGCGATGACAGACTCCACAGAGAGAGCGATGAAGGACTCCACAGAGAGAGCGATGACAAACTCCACAGAGAGAGTGATGAAGGACTCCACAGAGAGCGCGATGACAAACTCCACAGAGAGAGCGATGAACGACTCCACAGAGAGAGCGATGAAGGACTCCACAAATAGAGCGACAAAAGCCTCCACAAAGAGAGCGGCGCAAGCCTCCACAGACAGCTTGGTAACAGACTCAAAAATGGAAGCAAGCAAACACTCCATATCAAACGCCATGCATGAACAGGACCATGAAGATCTATCAAGCGTATTTGAGCCACCAGAAGAAGAGATCAATGATGATTCAAATAAACCTGAAATTATTCCAAAAGAGGAGCACCAAGAAATCAATGATGATTCAAGTGAACCAGAAATGACTGTAGAAGAGGAGTACCAAGTAAGCAAAGAAGAGGAATCAAATCCACCACAAATGAGTGATGTCACCAACATCAATGCAACATCAGATCATTCTCACAATTCTCAAGAAGAAACGCTCAATGTAGCAGATACCACAAAGGACACGGACACCAATAACTGTGACAATGGCTCAAATCATCCACATGGCACACTCATTGAGCGCAACAGGAACAACAAAAACCGCAAGAAGCACAGCAGAAACAAGAACAACAACAGCAACAACAAAAACAACATGCAGCGCAACAAGAACGACAAAAGCAACAAGAAGCATCCCAGAAACAACAAGCACGACAAGAAAAAGAACAAGAATAAAAGCGAAAACAATGAAAACAGAATCAACAAACGCGACAAAAAGAACAACAAGAACGACAACAACAAGAATGCCAACAAAAACAACCTAGACAGAAACGACAAAAACAACAAGAACGGCAACAAAAGTAACAAAGACAGAAATGACAGAAACAACAACAATGTACAACATGGTACAACTCTGCACGTGAAGGACAATGCCACAGCACACTCCGAAACAATGACAAGACTACAAGCATGCCATGGCATGATATAGAATTCACAAATTCACATCTGCTCCAGAACAAACAAGCAAAACAGCTTTCACGGATGATGACATACAAAATCAATGCCACAAACACAGGAAAAAGTCGAGGTCAGACAACGTTGCAACACAGAATCGCTATCCACAATTAAATGGAACAGGGGAAAAAGGTGTCCACATCATTAAACAACTCATCAGCAAGGCAACCGAGTCACGTTCCGACATCAACCTAGCTCTGTTATCGTACTGAGCAACCCCATTGAGCTCAGGACTGTCGCCAGCGCAAATGCTGTTCGGCAGAGACATCCGGACAACCCTATCGGCAATGCAGTAGTTCTCGACAATATGCGGGCACTCCGCTCCAAACAAAAATGATACCTCGATCAACATGCGATCCCACTCAAGCCACTGACAATAGGTGACATTGTCAGAATCAGGGACCCAGAAGGCGGATGGTCTGAGTTAGCCACGGTGATCAGGCAGGAGGCACCGCGGTCCTACATTGTCAAATCATCAGCGGGAGTCCTTTCCGCCGTAGCCGCCGTGATCTATTAGAGATTCGACCTACAACGCCAGTATTTCCCACACTAGACTTGATCAAGTCCATTTGTCCACAGGACGATCCTCGCCACACAACGCCAGACAGTACTCTTGATGACATCAAACCATCATCCCTACTACCACCATTAAGATGCTCCAGCAGAAGCCGTAAGGCACCCGAACGGCTAGATTTGTAACGACACTTCGACACACGCGCAAGAAGAATATGGACATTTCTCACGATGGACTCATAACACAGTTAATTGTTTCTGTATTACTTTTATCATTTTCACAGTGTGCGGATTTGCATATTCTCACCACTTGTTATGTAAAGTTTTCTTGAGGCCAGTCTAGAAAACATGTCCAATAAAAGGGGGGGGGATGTAGTGATCTGTACATCTGTACATACATCTGCACATACACCAGGCACTACAGCACAGATGTAACAGCCACAGCATCACTAGAGGGCAGCATCAGAGACGGGTATAAAGGGTCCAGCCCAAGGGAGGATCCGCCTCTTTCAGAAGCACAGGGCTAGTGAGCAGCAGCAGACAGAGACAGCTCAGCATAGGCAGTTTACCTTAGCTTCACTGGTCATACCTCTTGACTGTATTATATCTAATTAAGCTCTGGAAACAGAACAAACCCACTGAATAAATTATTGGTGTTAACTGGAAGTCTACAATCTTTATTCAGATTTAGAGAATAACATATGTACCATCGACAAGATGCACTGCAGCAACACACCAAGGCTCCTTCGGCAGCAACTTACAAACCCATGAGCTCTACCACCTAGAAGGACAAGGGCAGCAGACACAGGGGAACACCCTCAACCTGCCAGTATCCCTCCAAGTCACAAACCATCCTGACTTGGAAATATACCACTATTCCTTCACTGTGACTGGGACAAAATCCTGGACTTCCCTTGCTAACAGCACTGTGGCTGTTCCCAAACACATGGACTGCAGTGGTTTAAGAAGGCAGCTCACCACCACCTTCTCTTGGGAAATTAGTCATGGGCAATAACTGCTGGCCCAGCCAGCGACACTCACATCCCATGAATACATTTTAAAAAAACAGATACCCCCTCTCTATACTCTCTGCAGTTTCCTTAAAAAGCTCTATTAAATTTGTCAGACATGGCTTGTCATTTACAAATTCTTTGCTGGCCGTACTTAATTAATCCATGTCTTTCTGAGTGTTTGTATTATCCTGCATTATACCAACTACTGATATTATGTTAACTGGTTTATTGTTATTCAGTTTTATCTTCTCCTTCCTTATTGAACATAAGTGTTGCATTAGTAACCTTCCAATCATCTTCTGTTCAAAGAATGTAGTCAAGTCTCTTCTATTTCTCTCTGATGTCCTTTAATGATCTAAGAAGCATGTCAGCAGGGCCTGCTGCTTTAACTACTTTGATTACCATAATTTTCATCTCATGGCTTATTAAATAGAAACAGGACCATTGCTGCATTTCTCAAATTACATTGATAGCAGTTCTGGGCATTAGGTCAATCTCACAGCTTCATGGACACTTTTACCAGATTATTTTTTTTATTATCGACAGATCATTTAAATAAATTTAAACTCTCAGCCTGCCATGAGAGGATTTGAACACATGTTCTCTGAATTATTAGTCCAGGTCACAGACGCAATGCAATCGCTCTGCCAATGCACCCATAATGATTTGAGTCAAGTCTCATCTTGCAAAGTGCTCACTTGTTCTTCAGAAATGCACGTAGAAAAGACGTAAATATCAAGTCAAGATCACAAAGCACAAAGCTGCTCCATTACTGGTGTTGTAAGACTTCTTACTGTTACATTACAGGGTCACACTTGCATACAAGTAGATACACAGCAGTATGTGTCGACTGTCATTAAAGTAAGACAATTACTCCATTTACAGGAGTGACTAATGCCACTGAACAGGAGACGATGCATTTCACAGACTCCAATTAATAATGGGTTTACGCCGGTGTGACCTTACTGCCTCAGCAATGCAATTGTGATATACGCCCTAAACATCGAATAAAAGATTATTCCGCATGCATGAATGTAGCCAATCAATAGTCAGAAAGTACCAAAAGCTACCAGCGTGAAAGGAAAAACAGAATCAATGAAATCATTCGCTAATTATTGGGAAATCATTATACCACCAACTTAAATTGTCACAAAGAAACCTAGGGGTTGAATTTTCACAGAGTTCTCCTGACCAACCATTGTAAGCAATATTTCCCCGGAACCCAATTTATTTAAAAATATATATTTTTATTCAGAAAGATATTTCATTACAACAAGGTAAAACAAAACAATAACATACAGCAACCAAAAAGAAAATGCTGGAAAATCTAAGCAGGTATGGCAACATTTGTCGGGAGAGAAAAGAGCTCACGTGCAGGGGGCTGGCAGGGCCCCGGTGTGGTGCTTGCAGCTCAGGCTGCGGATATGGGCCCTGCATTTCCGGTCGGGAGTCCGCGCATGCGCATGGCGGCGTCCTGCAGCGGCCGACCCGTGCAACATGGTGGACTCGGACCACAGAGCGGCACCAAAAATGTAGGCCCCCCTGAGATTGCAGGCACCCGTGGGTCCGTGACGCCAATCGCTACACTGGCCATCCATGAGGCCGCCCCCGGTGAACGATACCAGCCGCCCCCCCCCCACCCCCCGAGTCCGCAGCCGCCAGCTGACGCTCCCGACGGCCGATAGGTGGTTAGAACCATGTCGTCGGGAACTCGGGCGGTTTTGCATGGAGAATCGTAGGGGGGTCCCCTACCCGCGCCACGTAGTTCGCAGGAGGGGCGCTGGTCCGAATTTCCAGTTTGACGACCATTGTCTGCCCCCCACACCGAACGCGATTTTGACGAGGAGGCTCGGATAATCCAGCCCCATACCTCCCCCTAGCAACTGATGGTAACCAACTTCCTGAAAAAGGAAATGGAAGGCTGCCACCCCAAGTAGAACCTTTCCACCGATCCCTTCATGGTATATTTGACCTTCTGAAGACACAATGATTTAAAAGCACTTCTCTTTGCAGGGGCAGGCCAGTCGATTTCGGTGGCGTGAGAGCAGCTGGTTAGTCAGTTTCAGCGGGAGCATTGCGGAAGGAGGGTGCTGGGAGGTAAGTCAACCTTTAAAAGCACTTCTCTTTGCAGGGGCAGGCCAGTCGATTTCGGTGGCGTGAGAGCAGCTGGTTAGTCAGTTTCAGCGGGAGCATTGCGGAAGGAGGGTGCTGGGAGGTAAGTCAACCTTTAAAAGCACTTCTCTTTGCAGGGGCAGGCCAGTCGATTTCGGTGGCGTGAGAGCAGCTGGTTAGTCAGTTTCAGCGGGAGCATTGCGGAAGGAGGGTGCTGGGAGGTAAGTCAACCTTTAAAAGCACTTCTCTTTGCAGGGGCAGGCCAGTCGATTTCGGTGGCGTGAGAGCAGCTGGTTAGTCAGTTTCAGCGGGAGCATTGCGGAAGGAGGGTGCTGGGAGGTAAGTCAACCTTTAAAAGCACTTCTCTTTGCAGGGGCAGGCCAGTCGATTTCGGTGGCGTGAGAGCAGCTGGTTAGTCAGTTTCAGCGGGAGCATTGCGGAAGGAGGGTGCTGGGAGGTAAGTCAACCTTTAAAAGCACTTCTCTTTGCAGGGGCAGGCCAGTCGATTTCGGTGGCGTGAGAGCAGCTGGTTAGTCAGTTTCAGCGGGAGCATTGCGGAAGGAGGGTGCTGGGAGGTAAGTCAACCTTTAAAAGCACTTCTCTTTGCAGGGGCAGGCCAGTCGATTTCGGTGGCGTGAGAGCAGCTGGTTAGTCAGTTTCAGCGGGAGCATTGCGGAAGGAGGGTGCTGGGAGGTAAGTCAACCTTTAAAAGCACTTCTCTTTGCAGGGGCAGGCCAGTCGATTTCGGTGGCGTGAGAGCAGCTGGTTAGTCAGTTTCAGCGGGAGCATTGCGGAAGGAGGGTGCTGGGAGGTAAGTCAACCTTTAAAAGCACTTCTCTTTGCAGGGGCAGGCCAGTCGATTTCGGCGGCGTGAGAGCAGCTGGTGAGTGGTGAGTCAGTTTCAGCAGGAGCTGAGACTTTTTCTCTTTTCTTTAAATTAGTTTTTTAGGCGGGATCAGGAAGTCGACCCGCGGACGTCTGGGAAGACCCTCACCAATAAATTCTGGTGGAGAGGAAACCCGAGACACTACACGTGTAGTGTCTCCCACCCGCCCTCCTCCTCTAACCTAATAATAAAACCCATTGGTCTGAGGTAAGTACCATATTTTTATTATATTATTATTATTTTTTATAAAAATTTAATTTAGTTGTTAGCCAGATCTTGGTAGAAAGTTAGAGGAATGGCAGGGAAGGGAGTACAATGTTCCTCCTGCAGGATGTTTGAGGTGAGGGATGCAGTTAGTGTCCCTGCTGATTTTACCTGCAGGAAGTGCTGCCATCTCCAGCTCCTCCAAGACCGAGTTAGGGAACTGGAGCTGGAGTTGGAAGAACTTCGGATCATTCGGGAGGCAGAAGGGGTCATAGATAGCAGCTTCAGGGAATTAGTTACACCAAAGATTGGAGATAGGTGGGTAACTGTAAGAGGGACTGGGAAAAAACAGTCAGTGCAGGGATCCCCTGCGGTCGTTCCCCTGAGAAACAAGTATACCGCTTTGGATACTTGTGGGGGGGACGACTTACCAGGGGTAAGCCATGGGGTACGGGCCTCTGGCACGGAGTCTGTCCCTGTTGCTCAGAAGGGAAGGGGGGAGAGGAGCAGAGCATTAGTAATTGGGGACTCTATAGTCAGGGGCACAGATAGGAGATTTTGTGGGAGCGTGAGAGACTCACGTTTGGTATGTTGCCTCCCAGGTGCAAGGGTACGTGATGTCTCGGATCGTGTTTTCCGGGTCCTTAGGGGGGAAGGGGAGCAGCCCCAAGTCGTGGTCCACATTGGCACCAACGACATAGGTAGGAAAGGGGACAAGGATGTCAGGCAGGCTTTCAGGGAGCTAGGATGGAAGCTCAGAACTAGAACAAACAGAGTTGTTATCTCTGGGTTGTTGCCCGTGCCACGTGATAGTGAGATGAGGAATAGGGAGAGAGAGCATTTAAACACGTGGCTACAGGGATGGTGCAGGCGGGAGGGTTTCAGATTTTTGGATAACTGGGGCTCTTTCTGGGGAAGGTGGGACCTCTACAGACAGGATGGTCTACATCTGAACCTGAGGGGCACAAATATCCTGGGGGGGAGATTTGTTAGTGCTCTTTGGGGGGGTTTAAACTAATGCAGCAGGGGCATGGGAACCTGGATTGTAGTTTTAGGGTAAGGGAGAATGAGAGTATAGAGGTCAGGAGCACAGATTTGACGTCGCAGGAGGGGGCCAGCGTTCAGGTAGGTGGTTTGAAGTGTGTCTACTTCAATGCCAGGAGTATACGAAACAAGGTAGGGGAACTGGCAGCGTGGGTTGGTACCTGGGACTTCGATGTTGTGGCCATTTCGGAGACATGGATAGAGCAGGGACAGGAATGGATGTTGCAGGTTCCGGGGTTTAGGTGTTTTAGTAAGCTCAGAGAAGGAGGCAAAAGAGGGGGAGGTGTGGCGCTGCTAGTCAAGAGCAGTATTACGGTGGCGGAGAGGATGCTAGATGGGGACTCTTCTTCCGAGGTAGTATTGGCTGAAGTTAGAAACAGGAAAGGAGAGGTCACCCTGTTGGGAGTTTTTTATAGGCCTCCTAATAGTTCTAGGGATGTAGAGGAAAGGATGGCGAAGATGATTCTGGATATGAGCGAAAGTAACAGGGTAGTTATTATGGGAGACTTTAACTTTCCAAATATTGACTGGAAAAGATATAGTTCGAGTACAATAGATGGGTCGTTTTTTGTACAGTGTGTGCAGGAGGGTTTCCTGAAACAATATGATGACAGGCCAACAAGAGGCGAGGCCACGTTGGATTTGGTTTTGGGTAATGAACCAGGCCAGGTGTTGGATTTGGAGGTAGGAGAGCACTTTGGGGACAGTGACCACAATTCGGTGACGTTTACGTTAATGATGGAAAGGGATAAGTATACACCGCAGGGCAAGAGTTATAGCTGGGGGAAGGGCAATTATGATGCCATTAGACGTGACTTGGGGGGGATAAGGTGGAGAAGTAGGCTGCAAGTGTTGGGCACACTGGATAAGTGGGGCTTGTTCAAGGATCAGCTACTGCGTGTTCTTGATAAGTATGTACCGGTCAGACAGGGAGGAAGGCGTCGAGCGAGGGAACCGTGGTTTACCAGGGAAGTGGAATCTCTTGTTAAGAGGAAGAAGGAGGCCTATGTGAAGATGAAGTGTGAAGTTTCGGTTGGGGCGATGGATAGTTACAAGGTAGCGAGGAAGGATCTAAAGAGAGAGCTAAGACGAGCAAGGAGGGGACATGAGAAGTATTTGGCAGGAAGGATCAAGGAAAACCCAAAAGCTTTCTATAGGTATGTCAGGAATAAGCGAATGACTAGGGAAAGAGTAGGACCAGTCAAGGACAGGGATGGGAAATTGTGTGTGGAGTCTGAAGAGATAGGCGAGATACTAAATGAATATTTTTCGTCAGTATTCACTCAGGAAAAAGATAATGTTGTGGAGGAGAATGCTGAGTCCCAGGCTAATAGAATAGATGGCATTGAGGTACGTAGGGAAGAGGTGTTGGCAATTCTGGACAGGCTGAAAATAGATAAGTCCCCGGGACCTGATGGGATTTATCCTAGGATTCTATGGGAGGCCAGGGAAGAGATTGCTGGACCTTTGGCTTTGATTTTTATGTCATCATTGGCTACAGGAATAGTGCCAGAGGACTGGAGGACAGCAAATGTGGTCCCTTTGTTCAAAAAGGGGAGCAGAGACAACCCCGGCAACTATAGACCGGTGAGCCTCACGTCTGTAGTGGGTAAAGTCTTGGAGGGGATTATAAGGGACAAGATTTATAATCATCTAGATAGGAATGATATGATCAGGGATAGTCAGCATGGCTTTGTGAAGGGTAGGTCATGCCTCACAAACCTTATTGAGTTCTTTGAGAAGGTGACTGAACAGGTAGACGAGGGTAGAGCAGTTGATGTGGTGTATATGGATTTCAGCAAAGCGTTTGATAAGGTTCCCCACGGTAGGCTATTGCAAAAAATACGGAGGCTGGGGATTGAGGGTGATTTAGAGATGTGGATCAGAAATTGGCTAGCTGAAAGAAGACAGAGGGTGGTGGTTGATGGGAAATGTTCAGAATGGAGTACAGTCACAAGTGGAGTACCACAAGGATCTGTTCTGGGGCCGTTGCTGTTTGTCATTTTTATCAATGACCTAGAGGAAGGCACGGAAGGGTGGGTGAGTAATTTTGCAGATGATACTAAAGTCGGTGGTGTTGTCGATAGTGTGGAAGGATGTAGCAGGATACAGAGGGATATAGATAAGCTGCAGAGCTGGGCTGAGAGGTGGCAAATGGAGTTTAATGTAGAGAAGTGTGAGGTGATTCACTTTGGAAGGAATAACAAGAATGCGGAATATTTGGCTAATGGTAAAGTTCTTGAAAGTGTGGCTGAGCAGAGGGATCTAGGTGTCCATGTACATAGATCCCTGAAAGTTGCCACCCAGGTTGATAGGGTTGTGAAGAAGGCCTATGGAGTGTTGGCCTTTATTGGTAGAGGGATTGAGTTCCGGAGTCAAGAGGTCATGTTGCAGCTGTACAGAACTCTGGTCCGGCCGCATTTGGAGTATTGCGTACAGTTCTGGTCACCGCATTATAGGAAGGACGTGGAGGCTTTGGAGCGGGTGCAGAGGAGATTTACCAGGATGTTGCCTGGTATGGAGGGAAAATCTTATGAGGAAAGGCTGACGGACTTGAGGTTGTTTTCGTTGGAGAGAAGAAGGCTAAGAGGAGACTTAATAGAGGCATACAAAATGATCAGGGGGTTGGATAGGGTGGACAGTGAGAGCCTTCTCCCGCGGATGGATATGGCTGGCACGAGGGGACATAACTTTAAACTGAGGGGTAATAGATATAGGACAGAGGTCAGAGGTAGGTTCTTTACGCAAAGAGTAGTGAGGCCGTGGAATGCCCTACCTGCTACAGTAGTGAACTCGCCAACATTGAGGGCATTTAAAAGTTTATTGGATAAACATATGGATGATAATGGCATAGTGTAGGTTAGATGGCTTTTGTTTCGGTGCAACATCGTGGGCCGAAGGGCCTGTACTGCGCTGTATTGTTCTATGTTCTATGTTCTATGTTCTATGATTCTATCAGATCACTCAGCCAGGCCAAGGCACTGGGCGGTATCGGGGACCTCCACCCGTCAGCCTTCACCCCGTCTGCAGTGTAGTGATCTGTACATCTGTACATACATCTGCACATACACCAGGGACTGCAGCACAGATGTGACAGCCACAGCATCACTAGAGGGAGCATCAGAGACGGGTAAAAAGGGTCGAGCCCAAGGCAGGATCCGCCTCTTTTAGAAGCACAGAGCTAGTGAGCAGCAGCACACAGGGATAGCTTAGCATAGGCAGCTTACCTTAGTTTCACTGGTGATACCTCTTGACTGCTTTACATCTAGTTGAGCTCTGGAAGCAGAACAAACCCTTTGAATAAAGTGTTTGTGTTAACTGTAAGTCTACAGTCGTTATTCAGAATTAGAGAATAACATATAGTACCAGGAGTGGTTTCCGTAAGCCAGCTAGACACCAGCAAGAGAAGAGTACTTAAACCAGATATTCAACTAAGGAAGGCCTCGCAGCATTCTGACCCTTCAGATACCAATCGGCACGATAGATCCAATCCAACCTCCACACCTGCTCAAAACCACTGGTAATATGCATTCCAATTGGAAACTTTTTATACAACAGTTCAAAATATATCTAGAAGCTAAGGATCTAACCTCAGCGTCTGATGCCAGGAAGATAGCCTTGCTCTTATCCCTGGCAGGTCCACAGGCATTAGAAATATATAATTCCTTTACCTACCTGGAAGGGGAGGGCAAGGGCAAGCTGGAAATAATCATGAAGAAATTTGAAACCCACTGTCAATCTGAAGTCAATGAGATATTTGAAAGATTCAAGTTCACCAGGCGTTTACAAAACCGGGAGAATCTTGCAGCAGTTTTGTAACTGATTTAAAATTACCAGCTCAATCCTGCAACTTTGAAAACCTCCGTGACTCCCTCATCAGAGACCAGATAGTCAATAGTATATCTGATGAGGGACTTAGAAAATCCTTATTAACACGAAAAGACCTAACCCTAGAATCAGCCGTGGAAAGATGCTCTACTTATGAAATAAGTAAAGAAGAATATAAGGAGATTACTGACCGGGACCAAGGCCTTCACCACGAGGTCGAGCCCGTCAAAATGGTGTCCCAGTCTTCCAGAAGGCGCTCCTTGAACGGCAATCCCGCGCGCGCGAACCTGGATGCAGGCCACACGCATGCGCAGTTCTCCCGAAGATTTGACACGGAAGAAAGGCTTACTGCGCATGCGTGAGCGAGGAGGGACAGCGTCATAACGTGTCCCCGCTGCGGACACGCCCACTTAAAAGGGCAATATCCAGCTTCTGGAGAACAATGTTCAAAGTGTGGCAAATACAACCACTTTGCCTCACAGTGCAGAGCTGCACTGCAAATGAAGACAACAAGACAGAAACACATGAACTTCAACGTAAAAAGCATAGACTCAATGGAGCACAAAAAAAACAATGATGAGTATTCCTCGGATGAGGACAACCTCACTTGCGACAACTCTTTTGTCGTGGACTCGATCGAGATAATCGAGGAACATGACGCAACAATCGCCGCGCCTCACCCGGTCAACAGCATTGATTCCAGCAGTGAGTGGACTGCGACTGTGCAAGTCAATGACTTTCTATTAGTCTTCAAGCTTGACACTGGGGCCTCAGCTAACATCCTCACTAATAAGGATCTCCATTCGATTCCAGGTGACCATGAAATAATACCCGCTGCATGTCGGCTGAAGGACTACAACGGCAATCAGATCACCTCAAAGGGATTGTGCCATCTCCGGGTGGACAACAAGACGATACACAAGCAGTTCCGATTCGAGATTGTAGACGACAATAAATCCTCACTGTTAGGCGCTCAGGCCTGCAAAGACTTGCGGCTGGTGCAATGCATTTACATGCACACCCAGGATCCATCAAGCCTGGAAGCTAAAATCCACAGCATGCTACAAGAATACCCCGACGTATTCAAAGGCATGAGCACCCTACCCTGCCAATACAAAATCATGCTGAAGACAGACGCCAAACCCGTCATTCAGCCGCCCAGGAGGATTCCAACTCCACTGCGGGAGAAGTTGAAAGCGGAACTCAACAGACAGCAGTCACAAGGCGTAATATCGCGAGTCACACAGCCGACTGACTGGGTTAGCTCCATTGTCTGTGTTAAGAAACCTTCTGGAGATCTTTGCATATGTATAGACCTGAAGGACCTGAACCAGAACATTCACCAAGAACACTACCCCATCCCCAAGCGTGAAGAGATCACATCTGAGATGGCGAATGCTCGTATCTTCACCAAACTCCACGCCTCGCAGGGATTTTGGCAGATGCAGCTCAATGACTCGAGCAGATTACTGTGTATGTTCAACATGCCTTTTGGACGTTTCTGCTTCAATCGCATGCCCTTTGGCATTATCTCTGTGTCAGAGATCTTCCACAGGATAATGGAGCAAATGACCGACGGCATCGAGGGTGTCAGAGTCTATGTGGATGACATCTTCGTATGGTCCACCACTGAAGAAGAACATCTCTGTCGTCTGAAGAAGGTGCTTCAGAGGATTCATAAATACGGTTTGAAACTGAACCAGGCAAAATGCACATTTGCGAAGGAGTCTGTAACCTTTTTGGGTGACGCCATATCATCTCAGGGTGTCAGCCCTGATGAGGCACAAATCGCTGCAATATAGACCATGAAGATGCCACACGACAAGAAGGAGGTGCTACGATTTCTGGGCTTCGTCAACTTCCTCAGCAGGTTCATCCCAAACCTGTCCGCACGGACGGCAGCTTTACGCAATCTCCTATGAAAGACCACTGCGTTTGAGTGGACATAACGTCACCAAAATGAATGGGTGGATCTCAAACAGCAACTAACGAGGGAACCGACACTTGCTTTCTTTGACGCAACCAGATCCACCAAGATCTCCACTGACGCCAGCCAGGACGGGATTGGCGCCGTTCTCCTCCAACAGTCCGACCAGTCTGACTGGGTCCCAATGGCACACGTGTCCAGGGTCATGACTGCAACTGAGTGCAGATATGCACAAATCGAAAAAGAATGTCTCGGACTCCTCACTGGGATTCTGAAGTTCCATGACTATGCCGATTTCGGTGGGAGAACAGCTGGTGAGTCAGTTTCAGCGGGAGCAGTGCGGAAGTGGCTGCTGGGAGGTAAGTCTGTCCTTTAAAAGCACTTGCCTTTGCAGGGGCAGGCCAGTCGATTTTGGCGGGAGAACAGCTGGTGAGTCAGTTTCAGCGGGAGCAGTGCGGAAGTGGCTGCTGGGAGGTAAGTCTGTCCTTTAAAAGCACTTGTCTTTGCAGGGGCAGGCCAGTCGATTTTGGCGGGAGAACAGCTGGTGAGTCAGTTTCAGCGGGAGCAGTGCGGAAGTGGCTGCTGGGAGGTAAGTCTGTCCTTTAAAAGCACTTGCCTTTGCAGGGGCAGGCCAGTCGATTTCGGCGGGAGAACAGCTGGTGAGTCAGTTTCAGTGGGAGCAGTGCGGAAGTGATTGCTGGGAGGTAAGTCTGTCCTTTAAAAGCACTTGTCTTTGCAGTGGCAGGCCAGTCGATTTCGGCGGGAGAACAGCTGGTGAGTCAGTTTCAGCGGGAGCAGTGCGGAAGTGATTGCTGGGAGGTAAGTCTGTCCTTTAAAAGCACTTGTCTTTGCAGGGGCAGGCCAGTCAATTTTGGCGGGAGAACAGCTGGTGAGTCAGTTTCAGCGGGAGCAGTGCGGAAGTGGCTGCTGGGAGGTAAGTCTGTCCTTTAAAAACACTTGTCTTTGCAGGGGCAGGCCAGTCGATTTCGGCGGGAGAACAGCTGGTGAGTCAGTTTCAGCGGGAGCAGTGCGGAAGTGATTGCTGGGAGGTAAGTCTGTCCTTTAAAAGCACTTGTCTTTGCAGGGGCAGGCCAGTCGATTTCGGCGGGAGTGGAGCTGGCTGGTTAGTCAATTTCAGCAGGAGCTGAGAATTTTTTTTTTTTTTGAAATTAGTGTTTTAGGTGGGAACAGGAAGTCGACCCGCGGACGTCTGGGAAGACCCTCACCAATAAATTCTGGTGGAGAGGAAACCCGAGACACTACACGTGTAGTGTCTCCCACCCGCCCTCCTCCTCTAACCTAATAATAAAACCCATTGGTCTGAGGTAAGTACCATATTTTATTATATTATTATTATTTTTTATAAAAAATTTAATTTAGTTGTTAGCCAGATCTTGGTAGAAAGTTAGAGGAATGGCAGGGAAGGGAGTGCAATGTTCCTCCTGCAGGATGTTTGAGGTGAGGGATGCAGTTAGTGTCCCTGCTGATTTTACCTGCAGGAGGTGCTGCCATCTCCAGCTCCTCCAAGACCGAGTTAGGGAACTGGAGCTGGAGTTGGAAGAACTTCGGATCATTCGGGAGGCAGAAGGGGTCATAGATAGCAGCTTCAGGGAATTAGTTACACCAAAGATTGGAGATAGGTGGGTAACTGTAAGAGGGACTGGGAAGAAGCAGTCAGTGCAGGGATCCCCTGCGGTCGTTCCCCTGAGAAACAAGTATACCGCTTTGGATACTTGTGGGGGGGGGGACTTACCAGGGGTAAGCCATGGGGTACGGGCCTCTGGCACGGAGTCTGTCCCTGTTGCTCAGAAGGGAAGGGGGGAGAGGAGCAGAGCATTAGTAATTGGGGACTCGATAGTCAGGGGCACAGATAGGAGATTTTGTGGGAGCGTGAGAGACTCACGTTTGGTATGTTGCCTCCCAGGTGCAAGGGTACGTGATGTCTCGGATCGTGTTTTCCGGGTCCTTAGGGGGGAGGGGGAGCAGCCCCAAGTCGTGGTCCACATTGGCACTAACGACATAGGTAGGAAAGGGGACAAGGATGTCAGGCAGGCTTTCAGGGAGCTAGGATGGAAGCTCAGAACTAGAACAAACAGAGTTGTTATCTCTGGGTTGTTGCCCGTGCCACGTGATAGTGAGATGAGGAATAGGGAGAGAGAGCATTTAAACACGTGGCTACAGGGATGGTGCAGGCGGGAGGGATTCAGATTTCTGGATAACTGGGGCTCTTTCTGGGGAAGGTGGGACCTCTACAGACAGGATGGTCTACATCTGAACCTGAGGGGCACAAATATCCTGGGGGGGTGATTTGTTAGTGCTCTTTGGGGGGGTTTAAACTAATGCAGCAGGGGCATGGGAACCTGGATTGTAGTTTTATGGTAAGGGAGAATGAGAGTATAGAGGTCAGGAGCACAGATTTGACGTCGCAGGAGGGGGCCAGTGTTCAGGTAGGTGGTTTGAAGTGTGTCTACTTCAATGCCAGGAGTATACGAAATAAGGTAGGAGAACTGGCAGCATGGGTTGGTACCTGGGACTTCGATGTTGTGGCCATTTCGGAGACATGGGTAGAGCAGGGACAGGAATGGATGTTGCAGGTTCCGGGGTTTAGGTGTTTTAGTAAGCTCAGAGAAGGAGGCAAAAGAGGGGGAGGTGTGGCGCTGCTAGTCAAGAGCAGTATCACGGTGGCGGAGAGGATGCTAGATGGGGACTCTTCTTCCGAGGTAGTATGGGCTGAAGTTAGAAACAGGAAAGGAGAGGTCACCCTGTTGGGAGTTTTTTATAGGCCTCCTAATAGTTCTAGGGATGTAGAGGAAAGGATGGCGAAGATGATTCTGGATAAGAGAGAAAGTAACAGGGTAGTTATTATGGGAGACTTTAACTTTCCAAATATTGACTGGAAAAGATATAGTTCGAGTACAATAGATTGGTTGTTTTTTGTACAATGTGTTCAGGAGGGTTTCCTGAAACAATATGTTGACAGGCCAACTAGAGGCGAGGCCACGTTGGATTTGGTTTTGGGTAATGAACCAGGCCAGGTGTTGGATTTGGAGGTAGGCGAGCACTTTGGGGACAGTGACCACAATTCGGTGACGTTTACGTTAATGATGGAAAGGGATAAGTATACACCGCAGGGCAAGAGTTATAGCTGGGGGAAGGGCAATTATGATGCCATTAGACGTGACTTGGGGGGGATAAGGTGGAGAAGTAGGCTGCAAGTGCTGGGCACACTGGATAAGTGGGGCTTGTTCAAGGATCAGCTACTGCGTGTTCTTGATAAGTATGTACCGGTCAGGCAGGGAGGAAGGCGTCGAGCGAGGGAACCGTGGTTTACCAAGGAAGTGGAATCTCTTGTTAAGAGGAAGAAGGAGGCCTATGTGAAGATGAGGTGTGAAGCTTCAGTTGGGGCGATGGATAGTTACAAGGTAGCGAGGAAGGATCTAAAGAGAGAGTTAAGACGAGCAAGGAGGGGACATGAGAAGTATTTGGCAGGAAGGATCAAGGAAAACCCAAAAGCTTTCTATAGGTATGTCAGGAATAAGCGAATGACTAGGGAAAGAGTAGGACCAGTCAAGGACAGGGATGGGAAATTATGTGTGGAGTCTGAAGAGATAGGCGAGATACTAAATGAATATTTTTCGTCAGTATTCACTCAGGAAAAAGATAATGTTGTGGAGGAGAATGCTGAGCCCCAGGCTAATAGAATAGATGGCATTGAGGTACGTAGGGAAGAGGTGTTGGCAATTCTGGACAGGCTGAAAATAGATAAGTCCCCGGGACCTGATGGGATTTATCCTAGGATTCTCTGGGAGGCCAGGGAAGAGATTGTTGGACCTTTGGCTTTGATTTTTATGTCATTTTTATGTCATTCCACCACCAGGAAACACAACCTGTCTGGAAACTGCATCATTGGCAATCTCTCCCTGGAGGCTCAGACTTGTATAGTTCTCGATAAAAGGCCTTAAACTCCGCATTAACTTTCCCTGGGGCAGACACCAACCCCCCACCCCAATCCCTTATCTGTATTATCTCCTGGGAGGCAGCCTGCTGCCTCAACGGGTGCCTAAAAGATGTCTGGCTTTCTTCCCATATTCGTAAAAGGCCCCCCTCGAGCATTGCAGCTGGTTCACCTCCTTTCTCATCGAGAGCAGCTCAAATTCCATCTGCAACTTCTTCCTATTCGCCAACAACTCTGATGTCAGGGCAATCGAATACTGGCGGTCCACCTTGAGATGGAGTCTATCCGCTTCTCCATCTCCAACCTTCCAAATTCATCCTATGCGCCTTGTAGGAGATTATCTCCTTCCTAATGATTGTCTTCAGAGACTGTCACAATGTGGAAGGCGAAACTGCCTCATTCCTACTGAACTCAATGTACTCCCCAATGGCGGAGCATATATGCTCACAGAATTCTTTGTCCGCCAAAAATGCCATGTCCAATCTCTATGGGGGTCGTTGAGAGAAGCCCAGCTCCAACATTTTGGAGCATGATCCAAAATAACAATCGGCAAGTATCCTACCTACTTCACCCCAGGAAGAAGACATCAACCAACCACAAAACAGTCAATCCAGGAATAGACCCGGTGGGCATGAGAAAAATTGACAACTCCTTATACGTAAATCTGTACAGGTCTGCCCCACCCCCCACCCCCCCGCCACCACATCTGTGCCATTAATACCAATATTGCCTTTGCTACCCCTGACGGACTCAGAGACGTGGGACTTGACCAATCCAACAGGTGACCCAAAACTGAAGTTGCCCCCCCCACAGATTTAGTTGATATGAAATTAAATGAAATCGCTTATTGTCACAAGTAGGCTTCAATGAAGTTACTGTGAAAAGCCCCTAGTTGCCACATTCCGCCGCCTGTTCGGGGAGGCTGGTACGGGAATTGAACCGTGCTGCTGGCCTGCCTTGGTCTGCTTTCAAAGCCAGCGATTTAGCCCTGTGCTAAACAGCCCCTGTGATATGAATCCAGATCCGGAATAGAAACCAACACCTTATTGATAAATGCCAGTTCAGTGCAGAAACGCTAACCAGGACCACCAACATGCCAGCCAACAACTCACTTGTGATGATATGCATTAGCAATCATGTAAATAGTAATGTATATGACCTCCAACCAGCAGGTGGCAGTAGAGAACAACCACATGACTATGTGGAGTACCAAAATCAATGTAATTGATGAGATCAATCTCAAAGACACATTTTTCATAGATCAGGGGCGGGCTTCTCCGTTTCTGAGATTAAGTGCTGATGCCAACGCAGAATCCATGGGCATTTACGACAGAAAAACTGGGGCCGCACCTGGCCCATAAGACCATAAGTCATAGGAGCAGAATTAGGACTCTCGGCCCATCGAGACTGCTCCGCCATTCAATCATGGCTGATATTTTTCTCATCCCCATTCTCCTGCCTTCTCCCCATAACCCCTGATCCCCTTATTAATCAAGAACTTAACTTTCTCTGTGTTAAAGACACTCAGTGATTTGGCCTCCATAGCCTTCTGCGGCATAGAGTTCCACAGATTTACCATCCTCTGGCTGAAGAAATTCCTCCTCATCTCTGTTTTGAAGGATCGTCACTTTAGTCTGAGATTGTGTACTCTGGTTCTACGTTTTCCTACAAGTGGAAACATCCTCTCCACGTCCACTCTATTCAAGCCTCGCTGTATCCTGTAAGTTTCAATAAGATTCTCCCTCATCCTTCCAAACTCCAACGAGTACAGACCCAGAGTCCTCACCCGTTCCTCATACAACAAGCTCTTAATTCCAGGGATCATTCTTGTGAACCTCCTCTGGACCTTTTCCAAAGCCAGCACATCCTTCCTTAGATACGGGGCCCAAACCTGCTCACAATACCCCAAATGGGGTCTGACCAGAGCCTTATACAGCCTCAGAAGTGCATTCCTTATCTTGTATTCTAGCCCCCTTGACATGAATGCTAACAGTGCATTTACCTTCCTAACTGACGACTGAACCTGCACGTTAACTTTTTAAAAATATATATTTTTATTCTCCGCCTTTTTCACATTTTCTCCCAAGTTTACACCCACCAGCAATAAACAATAATCAGCAACAAATATGTCAATCCCCATAACACTAACAACGATCCCATCCTCCCACCATACCCCAAACATCAGCCCGCATGTTTACATAAACAAATGACAAAAAGGAATTAGGGATCACCCATAGTCACCCTTAATACACACAGCCCCCTCCCCCCAACCCTCCCACCCCCCCCCACTCCCAACTAATGTTCGATGTTATCCAGTTCTTGAAAGTGCATAATGAATAACGCCCATGAATTGTAGAACACCTCCGTCCTTCCCCTCAGTTCAAACTTGACCTTCTCAAGAGTCAAGAATTCCACGCCAGGGCACAGAGTGGAGAGGCTTCCCTCCATCCCAACAGGATCTGCCTTCGGGCGATCAACGAGGCGAAGGCTACAATATCTGCTGCCGCACCCGTTTTCAACCCTGGCAGGTCCGACAC
Source organism: Scyliorhinus torazame (assembly GCF_047496885.1). Lineage (NCBI taxonomy): Eukaryota > Metazoa > Chordata > Chondrichthyes > Carcharhiniformes > Scyliorhinidae > Scyliorhinus > Scyliorhinus torazame. The sequence goes on along the minus strand of NC_092709.1, from coordinate 292,372,632 downwards.
CCCGAATATGGCCTCGCGGGGACCTGGGTTCAGTTTCACGTGCACCACCTTGGAAATTAACCTAAAAACCTCTTTCCAGTAATCCTCTAGCTTTGGACAGGACCAAAACAGATGAACATGATTAGCGCCCCGACTGCCCCCCCAACCCGACCCCCCCCCCCAACGCTCACACACATCTTCTACTCCTTCAAAGAATCGGCTCATCCTCGCCCTCGTGAGGTGTGCTCTGTACACCACCTTCATCTGTATCAGCCCCAACCTCGCACTTGAGGTGGAGGAATTTACTCTCCGGAGCACATCACACCAGACCCCCTCCTCTATAACCTCTCCCAACTCTTCCTCCCACATTGCTTTGATCCCTTCCAGTGGTGCCTTATCCTCTTCCAAAATAGCTCCGTACACCGCTGACACTACCCCCTCCTCCAGTCCCCTTGTCGTCAGCACTTCCTCCAGCAATGTGGAGGCCAGTTCCTCTAGGAAGATCCTTTCTGGCAAAATTTCGAACCTGCATGTATCTAAACATTTCTCCCTGCTCCAGCCCATACTTCGCTTCCAGCTCCTTCAATCCAGCAAAACAACCCCTAAGAAACAAATCTTTTAGCGTCTTAATCCCCTTCTCTTCCCATTTCCGAAAATTTCCATCCCACCTCCCTGGCTCAAATCTGTGGTTCCCCCGAATCGGCACTTTCCTTGACCCTGCCCCCAACACGAAGTGTTCCCTACACGTTAACCTGAAGCGAATTGTGAACAAGGACTCCCAAGTCCCTTTGTGCTTCTGATTTCCCAATCATTTCCCCACTTAGAGAATAGTCTCTGCCTTCATTCCTCCTTCCAAAGTGCATAACCTCACACTTTTCCACATTGTATTCCCTCTGCCATTCGTTGCCACTCTCCTGGCCTGTCCAGATCCTTCTGCAGCCCCCCTTGCTTCCTCAATACAACTTGTCCATCTACAGATCTTTGTGTCATCTGCAAACTTAGTAACAGTGCCTTCAGTTCCTTCTTCCAGGTCATTAATGTATATTGTGAAAAGTTGTGGTCCCAGCACAGACCCCTGAGGCACGCCACCCGTCACCGGCTGCCATCCTGAAAAAGATCTCTTTATCCCCACTCTCTGCCTTCTGCCAGTCAGCCAATCCTCTATCCATGCCAGGATCTTACCCTTAACACCATGGGCTCTTAACTTATTTAACGGTCTCCTATGCGGCACCTTGTCAATGGCCTTCTGGAAATCTAAATAAATCACGTCCACTGGTTCTCCTTTGTCTAACTTCCTTCTTACCTTTTCAAAGAATTCTAACAGATTTGTCAGACATGAACTCCCCTTGATGAAGCCGTGCTGACTCAGTCCTATTTTATTATGCACTTCCAAGTACTCAGCAATCTCATCTTTACTAATGGACTTGGCAATCTTACCAATGACCAAAGTCAGGCTAACCGGCCTATAATTTCCTGTCTTCTGCCTCCGTCCCTTCTTAATCAGCAGTGTTACTTTAGCAACTTTCCAGTCCTCTGGGACCCTTCCTGCCTCCAGTGATTCCTGCAAAATCACCACCAATGCCTCCACAAATTCCACAGCTATCTCTTTTAGAACCCTGGGTTGTAGACCATCCGGTCCAGGTGACTTATCCATGTTCAGACCTTTCAGTTTCCCCAGAACCTCCTCCTCAGTAATGCCCACTGCACTCACCTCTGACCCCTTGTTCTCCTGGAGTTCTAGCATCCCACTGGTGTCTTCCACCGTGAAGACTGATGCAAAGTAACTATTCAGTGCGTCTGTCATTTCTTTGTTTCCTATTATTACTTCTCCAGCCACATTTTCCAGCGGTCCAATGTCTATTTTTGCCTCTCTCTTACCTTTTATATGTTGAAAAATCTCTTCCTATCTTCCTTTATATTACTAGCTAACTTGCACTCATATTTCATCTTCTCCCCCCTTATTGCTTTTTTAGTTGTCCTCTGCTTGCTTTTAAAGGCTTCCCAATCCTCTGACTTCCCACTAATACTCACCACTTTGTATGCTTTTTCTTTTTCTTTTATGCTGTCCTTCACTTCTCTCGCCAGCCATGGATTCCTTGTCCTCCCCTTAGTATGTTTCCTCCTCCTTGGGATGGATTTCTGTTGTGCCTCCCGAATAACCCCAAAAAACCTCTGCCGTTGCTGTTCCACTGACTTTCTTGCTAGGTTCCTTTTCCAATCAACTCTGGCCAGATCCTCCCCCCTGTCTTTGTATTGTCTTATTTAATTGTAATACCGTTACATCTGATTGCAGCTTCTCCCTCTCAAACTGCAGGGTAAATTCTATCGTATTGTGGTCACTGCTCCCGAAGGGTTCCTTCACCTTAAGTTCCCTAATCAAGTCTGCCTCATCACACATCACCAAATCCAGAATTGCCTGTTCCTTACTGGGCTCTGTCACAAGCTGCTCAAAAAAAACTTCTCTTGGACATTCCACAAATTCCTTTTCTTGGGATCCACGACCAACCTGATTTCCCAGGTATTGTACCTGCATATTGTGGACTGGGTGGCCGATTCCGGTACCATTGTGGTGCTGCATGGAACACAATCGATTCCACTGAAAAACGGTGCGGGTTTTGCTGAGTCCGTGATTGACACTCGGGAGGCTGAAAAGCTGCAGCCGCAAATACACGTTACGATCTCACACAGATTTACCCCAGCCAAAAAGATGCCACTGGTTGTGCTGGAGCGTGCCCACACAGCTGATGGGTCGGCTGTGGCCAGAGGGCACCCAGGGGGGGCCCTGGGGGACACCTATATGACTCGTGGCATAAAGTTCACAGTGGGCTGTTAGCGGTGTGCGCAGCTGCATGGCTGCCTTGCCGGCTGCGGCAATGGTGTTCCATGCCCATCCACCCAGACCCCACAACCCACCTCCTGGCCATGTCGATGTGCTGGAGCACCTCCGGAGTCGGAACAGATTCTCTACCCAATCGCCTTTCCTGATTTTGGCATCGGCCAACGGCGAATCCCGCCCATGACATCTAATGAAGATAAACATTGTAACGGCGTGCAAACAGACAACGCTTCACAGCAAACGTGCAGTAATAGCGATGCAAATACACGTATTCAAAGAGACAACAGTTCCTCTGATTATTAATAAAACCTTAATCAATGCTAAACTCGACACAGGAGTGAGGGCCAATCTTATAAGTTTAGCGGATATGCAAGAAATGAAAATTAAACCGCAAGTTTTAAATAAAACGGTACTTTTGAAGGATTGCAATGGCAAAAGAATTAATACTCTGGGAGTATGGGAACTAGAGGTCAGTGTAAAGAATAAGGTGCATTTCATTGTAGAGGCTGAGTGTGAATCGTTACTGGGAGTGGAAGCACGTGAAGCACTCAAATTAGTAAAAAGACTGCACAGTGCTGACTGTGCTGTAACCACACAAAGTACATCAGTGGATGCAATCCTGAATGCATTTCCAGAAATATTTCCAGGATTTGGAGTTTTGCCATTCACTTATCGAATTCAATTAAAAGAGAATGCGCAACCAGTCATACACGCACCAAGCCGAATACCAATTCCATTAAAGGAATGACTAAAAAATGAACGAGAGATAATGACAAATCTGGGGATGATAAAATGAATTGAAGAACCAATAGATTGGGTGAAATCCATGGTCTGCCTGAGGAAACGGAATAATAACCTGAGAATCTGCAAGAAAACCAAAGATCTCAATTTAGACATGAAGAAAGAGCATTATCCGATTCCGAAAAGAGAAGAAAGAGAATTATAACCTGAGAATCTGCAAGAAAACCAAAGATCTCAATTTAGACATAAAGAAAGAGCATTATCCGATTCCGAAAAGAGAAGAAAATACGGGCGGGGTTCTCTGTTCCCCGACACCGATTTTGTAATCGGCGATCATGCGGAGAATCCCTTTTTACGATGGAATCGGTGGCGGCTCCTGTTTTCGCACACTCCACCCCCTCCAAAACGGTGTCATCGAGGAGCGCGCCGCACGCTGTCGCGATGGCCTCAGGACACTACCTGAAGGCCCTGCCCCGATGATCTGCCCCCGACGGGCCGAGTTCCCGAAAGCTTGGGGCACATGTGGTCTCAGCAGCCGGGAACCCAGCGTGGCAGCTGCGGACTGTGTGTAGCGCTGCCAACAATCGGGCGGGAGCCGTGATGCTGACCGGGGGCGGTCTTCGGCGAAGGCTGGAGGGACTGGTGGGGATTGGCCCAGGGGAGGCGAGGTAGTGTCCATGGGGGCACTATCTGGCAGGTCGGGTCTGCGCATGGTCGGTGCCGTGTTGTATGGCGCGACCACTGCAAGTCGTCGCCATGCACAAGCGCGGCCACGGACCCAGCAATTCTCCAGGCGTTTATATCAGGAAGGCCATGCGTTTTACGTGGCTTGGCTGCTACCCCCTCACCAGTTAGAGGATCGATGTTGGGGCCGTGCCGATTTTTCCCATGGAAAATTTCACAGATCCTCCAGGCGTAGCCCGGAAATCGGAGAATCCAGCCCTATGTGTGAGATGTCAGGAGTGACATGCTTTAGCAAACTCGACGCATTGCAGGGTTTTGGGCAATTCAAGTTGATGAGGAGAGCACAAAGCTGTGAACCTTTAGCACTCCATTTGAGTGATACTGCTTTCTCAGAATGCGATTTGGTATTATTTCAGCATCTGAAATTTCCCATAGGGCAACGGAGCACAACGTAGAAGGAATTCTAGGCGTCAGAGTATACATAGACGATATTATCGTTTGGGGCTCAACAAGAGAAGAGCACGACGAAAGACTTATCAAAGTGCTGGGAAGCATCAAAAAGCATGGTCTGAAGTTAAATAAAGCCAAATGCTAGTGTGATGTAGACAAAATCACATTCTTGGGAGACAGACTTTCTGCTAGAAGTATACAACCTGACCAAGAGAAAATAAAGGTGATATTAAACATGCCACATCCAACAGACAAAAAAGGGCTCCTCAGGATGCTCGGTATGATAAATTTTATAGGGAAATTTATTCCTAATCTATCAGCAAAAACAACATGCTTGAGGGAAATAATCATAAAGGATACTGTTTTCCAATGGTCTGACAGACATGAGCACGAGTGGCAAATGTTACAGGAAGCATTGACAACAGCTCCAGTGCTGAATTTTTTGACCCTATAAAGAAGACAAAAATATCAACAGATACGTCAAAATATGGGTTGGGAGCAGTGTTATTGCACTAAGACAATAATGAAAATTGGCTTCCAATGGCCTATGCTTCAAGGTCAGTGACTGATACAGAGCACAGGTATGCTCAAATAGAAAATGAATGCTTGGGCTTTTTTTTTATAGAATAGAATTTGCAGTGCAGAAGGAGGCCATTCGAGCACCCTACCTAACCGCACACCTCCACCCTATCCCCATAACCCAGTAACCCCACCCAACACTAAGGGCAATTTTGGACACTAAGGGCAGTTTAGCATGGCCAACCCACCTAACCTGCACATCTTTGGACTGTGGGAGGAAACCGGAGCACCCGGAGGAAACCCACGCACACACGGGGAGAACGTGCAGACTCCGCACAGACAGTGACACAAGCGGGAATCGAACCTGGGACCCTGGAGCTGTGAAGCAATTGTGCTATCCACAATGCTACCGTGCTGCCCTCGCTTGATAAATGGATTAAACAAATTCCATGATTATGTGTATGGCCTACCGATGTTCTTAGTGAAAACTAACAATAGACCATTTGTGGCGATAGTAAAGAAAAATCTAAATGAGATATCACCATAAACACAATGTATTATGGTGAAGTTACAGAGTGTACGACTTCATTCTCATTTAAATGCCAGGAAAACATCTTTATAATAGCTGATGCACTCTCTCGAGCTATGGACGTGAAGGAAGAACAACGTATGGATGAGGATGTGCAAATACATGTGAATCTTGTGACAGAATCCCTTCCAGTGTCCGATGAGAAGTCAAAACTAATCATAGACAAAATCAACAAAGATGATACCTTACAGAAGATAATAAAATATCTCACTCAGGGCTGGCCAAAAGGATCCTGCTCCAAATATTATAACATTAGAGCAGAGCTAAGTGCAGCCAATGGTTTTTTTGCTCAGGCAAAACAGGATTGTCATACCACAATCTCTAAGATCGATGATTCTACAGAAGATAATGAGGGGCACTTAGGCATCGAAAAATGTAAGTGAAGAGACAGAGAAACGGTATACTGGCCAGGCATCAATCAAGGCACTCAAATCATGATGGAAAACAGTGCAACTTTTCAGAAATTTCAGTGCAAACAACGGTAAGAACCAATGCGAATGGGCAAAACAATTATGACTCCATAGCAAAAAGTGGGAATGGATCTGTTCCATCTGACAGGAAAAGAATACCTGTTAATGATCGACTATTTCTCTAACTTTCCACAAGTGGTACAACTAGCAAACTCATCAGCCAGGTGTGTCATCAGACATACCAAAGACATTTTTAGTCACCAAATTGAATACCTCCAACTGTTATGAGCGACAATGGCCTATGTGACTGGTGCAACATTGCGCCTAGCCCTTGGCAAGGGGAAGAAATCTTAGGAAGAATAAGAAGTAGAACTGGAAATGAGGTTGTTACATAATGAAGATAATAATTATAAGATTTAGAATTAAAATTACAGATCTGGAAAAAGAAATTGTGTGTTATTTGCAGCATATCTCACAATGTTTTCAATCGAAGGCCTTTGTCTCCCTAAAAAGCCGAGAGGTTGAACTCATGGTATGCCTCAGAACTATCATTACCACTTTTAAAAAGAGACTAAATTAAAGTAATATACCACCACAACTCGTAATGTGCGACTGAGCCTTAATTTAGCAGAATGTATTTTAATGATTGGCAACAAGACGGGTCATTTACAAGACTGTGAAAACTGGCAGTTCATAAATTCTACCTCTCCTCACTGTTCGCCATTGGAGAAGCGCTCACGGCCTTAAAAAAGAGCGAAACAATGCTTTAATGACAATTAAATAAATTTAAATCTGGGGCTGGTTTCTCCGTTCGGGAGACCAGGTGATCCCGCCGGAGTGGAGCCATGGAACTATAGAATTCCTATAGTGCAGAAGGAGGCCATTCAGCCTATCGAGTCTTCACCAGCCCTCTGAAAGAACAACCTACCTAGGCCCATTCCCCCGCCCTATCCCCATAACCCCACCTAACCTCCAACTCTTTGGACACTCAGGGGCAATTTTAGCATGGCCAATCCACCTAACCTGCACATCTTTGGACCGCGGGAGGAAACCGGAGCACCCAGAGGAAACCCGGCGTAACAGCACCTGGGGGTATCTCCCAGGCCATAGGAGGCTCCCCGGTGGGCGGATACCGGGAAGGGTTGTACCCTCACATTCCCGCTGACACCCGGGTACCTTGGCACTGACAGCATGGCACCTTGGCACATAAACCTGGTAACCCTGGCAGTGCCACCCTTTCACTGCCAGGGTGCCGATGTGGCACTGTCATGCTGACAGGGGCACTGCCAGGGTGCTGGGCTGGCAGTGCCAAAGTGCCTAGGTGCCAGGGTTCAGCTCGTCAGTGCATGTAGTGTGGTAAGTGCGGTCTCGGCTGCAGGTGCCTGGAAGTCCCCGTTATACGCGCGTCTTTGCGCGTTAAATCGCGCCCGTCCTCTTTTTTACAGCAGAAAGCACTTGCGTTGTGGGGCCTTCTAATGCACTTTGAAGAGCACCTCCATTATACACTAAACCCCTTGACCCACTCACTGCAGGGGCCACCTCTTCAGAGCCACGCTTGAAAATACCTGCACCAATTCACAAGTGTGTGAATCCCAGCAAAGAGGGCTGGAACAATACGAGGGGGGGCAGGAAAATCGGGCTTCCTGCCTATTAATCAGATCCATTTGGGTTCAAATGACCCACTTGCATCTTCCCATCATAGAACATAGAACGATACAGCGCAGTACAGGCCCTTCGGCCCACGATGTTGCACCGACATGGGAAGTCAAAAAACAAAAGCCATCTAACCTACACTATGCCATTAGCATCCATATGCTTATCCAATAAACTTTTAAATGCCCTCAATGTTGGCGAGTTCACTACTGTTGCAGGTAAGGCATTCCACGGCCTCACCACTCTTTGCGTAAAGAACCTACCTCTGACCTCTGTCCTATATCTATTACCCCTCAGTTTAAGGCTATGTCCCCTCGTGCTAGCCATTTCCATCCGCGGGAGAAGGCTCTCACTGTCCACCCTATCTAACCCCCTGATCATTTTGTATGCCTCTATTAAGTCTCCTCTTAACCTTCTTCTCTCCAACGAAAACAACCTCAAGTCCATCAGCCTTTCCTCATAAGATTTTCCCTCCATACCAGGCAACTCTCCTCTGCACCCTTTCCAAAGCTTCCACGTCCTTCCTATAATGAGGTGACCAGAACTGTATGCAATACTCCAAATGTGGCCGTACCAGAGTTTTGTACAGCTGCAACATGACCTCATGACTCCGGAACTCAATCCCTCTACCAATAAAGGCCAACACTCCATAGGCCTTCTTCACAACCCTATCAACCTGGGTGGCAACTTTCAGGGATCTATGTACATGGACACCGAGATCCCTCTGCTCAGCCACACTTCCAAGAATTTTACCATTAGCCAAATATTCCGCATTCCTATTATTCCTTCCAAAGTGAATCACCTCACACCTCTCTACATTAAACTCCATTTGCCACCTCTCAGCCCAGCTCTGCAGCTTATCTATGTCCCTCTGTAACCTGCAACATCCTTCCACACTGTCGACAACACCACCGACTTTAGTGTCGTCTGCTGTGTAGTTCGCTGCTTCCCTGATGGGGGACCAAAGCATCAGAATGGAATTGGTGCTCGGCGCCGATCCCGGTTTTAGGCTGACGCTCAATTTTCCTCTGGATTAGGAAACCTGCTAGTGGTGGTGGGAAGTGGAGAATCCACCTCCTGTTCTCTCGTTACATAAAATTGGTCTTCTGTTACTGGAGACCATCCATCCTTATTTATTCGATCAAAACTCTTCATGCCATTTAACATCACTATCAAACTTCTCCTTAATTTTAGTTGAGTAAGTGTACGGGAAGCAGAGTTTTCGATGAGCTGAGGTTTACACAGAGTATAATATGTCATATCAATAAATAAGTTGCTTCAATTTTAATCACACACTCCCTTCCCTTCTGTCCAAGCACAGCCAATGTTTAACCATCCTCACCAGCCACATTGCAGCCAAATCACAGGCCCACCCACCCAACAATTACATAGCAGCATCTCCAAGGTATTGGAGGTATTGGCAGGCTTAAAAGTGGATAAATCTCCAGGTCCAGGCGAATTGTGCCCCAGAATGCTGTGGGAGGTGAGGGAGGAGATTGCAGGGGCCCTGGCCCAAACCTTTAATTCCTCTCTGGCCACGGGGGAGGTGCCAGAGGATCGGAGAACAGCTAATGTGGTCCCACTATTTAAGAAAGGTTGGAGAGATAAACCAGGGAACTACAGACCAGTGAGTCTCACGTCAATGGTAGGGAAACAATTGGAGGACATTCTGAAGAAGGGAATCTATCTCCACTTGGAGAGGCAAGGTTTGATCAGGAATAGTTAGCATGGTTTTGTCAGAGGGAGGTCATGCCTAACAAATTTGATTGATTTTGTTGAGCATGTGACCAGGTGTGTAGGTAGTGCAGTTGATGTAGTTTCCATGGATTTCAGCAAAGCCTTTGACAAGGTCCCACATGGGAGACTTATAAAAAAAGCAAATGCATAGGGGATAGGGGGCAACAGGCCGATTCAAAATTAGCTTATCTGTAGGAGACAGAGGGTGAGGACAGACAGCTGCTTTAGTGACTGGGAGCCAATGTCCAGTGGCGTACTACTGGGATCTGCGCTGGGTCCCCTCTTGTTTGTCATTTATATAAATGACATAGATGACTATGTGGGGGGTAGGATCAGTAAGTTTGCGGATGAGGAATAAAGGGATCTTGGCGTGTTTGTCCATAGATCCCTGAAGGCAGAAGGGCAGGTTAATAGGGTGATGAAAAAGGCACATGGGACACTTGCCTTTATCGATTGAGGTATAGATTACAAAAGCAGGGAGGTCATGTTGGAATTGTATAGAACTTGGTGAGATCACAGCTGGAGTATGCAATTCTGGTCGCCACTTTAGAAGAAGGATGTGGCACTGGAGGGGGTGCAGAGGAGATTCACCAGGATGTTGCCTGGGATGGAATATTTAATTCATAAAGAGAGGTTGGATAAGCTTGGGTTGTTTTCATTGGAGCAGAGAAGGTTGAGGTGTGACTGATTGAGGTGTACAAGATTATGAGGAGCATTGACAGGGTGGGTAGGGAACAGCTGTTCCCCTTAGTTGAAGGGTCAGTTACGAGGGGACAGAAGTTCAAGGTGAGGGGCATGAGGTTTAAGGGGGATTTGAGGAAAGACTTATTTACCCAGAGGTTGGTGAGGTCTGGAATGCACTGCCTGCGAGGGTGGTAGAGGTGGGTTGTCTCGCATCCTTTAAAAAGTACCTGGATGAGCACTTGGCATGTCTTAATATTCAAGGTTATGGACCAGGTGCTGGCAATTGGGATTAGGTAGTCAGGTCAGGTGTTTTTGATGTGTCGGTGCAGACTTGATGGGCCGAAGGACCTCTTCTGCACTGTATTATTCTGTGATCTACTTACTCCCTAGTACTGTCACACAAACTATCAGAAACCAACCTGCTGCTTCGTGGAACATCTTCCTAGACGTCCCCTCTACAGCATTGCCAAAATTGAAAATTCCCTTTCCAATATTCCTGAACCATGTGATCCTATCCTATTAATACCCACACATGGGTAACCCCCAGTACTGATAATCCAGTCTCCCTAATAAACCTATTGGCATAACAGCGCAGTTCTTAAAAATCTAAATCTCCAGCTCACTGTCGGCAATGACATGTGAATGAAAAAGTAGGAAATAAAAAGCTGGTATCAACAAAGGTGATCATGAAATTGATGGATTGTCATTAAAAAGACAACAGATTCATTAATGTCCAGGAGAATTGGCGCACTGAAATTTCTGGGCTTCATATCAGACTCCAGTCTCATCCAAGCGCGGGAACTTTATGGCGGTGGGATACTATGGTCCCATCAAAGTTAATGCACTTTTGAACGGGTCCTGCCGTGACAGAGATGTGAATTACATCACCAATATAGTGAACTGTCTTCTTGAACTACTACAGTCTGTGTCGTGTCGATGTTAGGGAGGGAGTTCCAAGATATTGAGCCATGAGATTCTCATATTTATTCAATTGTTGTAAATCAATCCTATTTCTAATCACACTTAATTTAGGCACCTTGAGTTATTGGAGTACATAGTTTGAATCTAAAGACCATTAATGCTTGTATTTCTTTCGATCTCCAGTTGAAAGCTATAGTAAGATCAGTGGATTTAAAGAGTAAATTTCATTTTTGGTGTGAAAATACATCCCAGCCTTTTCAGACACTTTTTTGTTTAAAAAACAGTAGGTGCTATGAATCCACAATGCCAATGAATATCAAAGGAGCTAAGCGCACTGAGACATTGATATATCTACTGACTTGTACAAAAAAGCATAGTCTGCAAAATGACACCATCTGTGATCTACTGCATGTAAAACAAAACCTGTTAAAGAGCAAACTAGCTGGACAATTGCCAGTCTATAATGAAACTATCTTTAGGCCTTTGGTTTTCCATTGCTCTCTTGGTAATACAGAGTCCTTTTGATGTAGTTATGTTGAGCTATTTATTCCTCTATTTCTCTCTATCTGGCCCAGTACTTCCATTTTTCTTACTCAAAATTTATTCCTTGCTTGTTGGGCGAAATTCTCCGGAAACGGCGCGATGTGCGCCGACTGGCGCCCAAAACGGCGCAAATCAGACGGGCATCGCACCGCCCCAAAGGTGCAGAATGCTCCGCATCTTTGGGGCCTAGCCCCAACATTGAGGGGCTAGGCCCGCGCTGGACGTATTTCCGCCCCGCCAGCTGGCGGAAAAGGCCTTTGGTACCCCGCCCTCTGGCGCGGAAATGACATCTCCGGGCGGCGCATGCGCGGGAGCATCAGCGGCCACTGACAGTTTCCCGCGCACGCGCAGTGGAGGGAGTCTCTTCCGCCTCCGCCATGGTGGAGACCGTGGCGGAGGCGGAAGGGAAAGAGTGCCCCCACGGCACAGGCCCGCCCACGGATCGGTGGTCCCCGATCGCGGGCCAGGCCACCGTGGGGACACCCCCCGCGGCCAGATCGCCCCGCGCCCCCCCCAGGACCCCGGAGCCCGCCCGCGCCGCCTTGTCCCGCCGCTAAGGTAGGTGATTTAATTTACGCCAGCGGGACAGGCATTTTGGCGGCGGGACTTTGGCCCATCCGGGCCGGAGAATCGAGCGGGGGGGGCCCGCCAACCGGCGCGGCGCGATTCCCGCCCCTGCCGAATCTCCGGTGCCGGAGACTTCGGCAACCGGCGGGGGCGGGATTCACGCCAGCCCCCGCCGATTCTCCGACCCGGCGGGGGGTCGGAGAATGTCGCCCCTGATACTCAATTTCTTTTTAAATTAAAGGGCAATTTAGCGTGGTCAACCCACCTACCCTGCACATTTTTGATTTGCGGGGTGAGACCCACACAGACTCTTTGAGAATGTGGAAACTCCACACGGACAGTGACCCGGGGCCGGGATCGAACCCAGGCCCTTGGCACCATGAGATAGCAGTGCTAACCACTGTGTCACTGTACTGCCCATTATACTCAATTTCTAATTATTGCTTTTACCTTGCATTTCATTAGATTCTGTCAGATTGACTTGTGATGAGAAAATTTCCACTGTATTCCAAGGGATTTTTCTGTGCCATATGATTCAATGACTCTATGACCCTTGAGCACTGCATCGTTGATTATACTGTTTTTCAGGTGAACGTCCTGTCTCTATAGCTGCACATTAAAGAGTGTCCCAGGATTTCAGTTGAATAACAGGATGCTGTCACTGGGCAACTTGCATCTTTTAATAAAAGCACACTAAGCGATCATTTGCTGTTTTTTCAGAATTTCTGTTTGCAAATTAACGACTGTTTGCCTCATGAAACAGTGATGAACACCTCATGGCTGTGAAGCAGTTTGGGAGTCCCTGAAAAGCAGCAAATAAAACTCTTCCTTCTTTAACATTTGTTTTAATAACCGTGCACTTACTTTGCCATTTTTTCCTTTCTCTAGGCTTTGACTCCCTTTCCCACTCTGTCACCATCTGTATCCATCCAGAGGTTTTGAATCTTTATTTATTCTTTCACTAGATGTGGGCATCGCTGGCCAGGCCAGCATTTGTCGTCCATCGCTAATTACCCTGGCAAAGGTGGCGCTGGGCTGCGTTCTTGAACCACTGCTGTCTATGTGTTGCAGGTACATGCACAGTGTTGTTACGGAGGGAGTTACAGGCCGGAATTCTCCCTTTCAGAGACCTTGGGGGAAATTGGAAAAAGCGATTGGACGGAGAATCGATCGTGAAGCCAAATTCGTGGCGGGTGCCCAGAATGCCATGCTCCGATGCCTCGACAGCAGCATCAATGTGTCCTACTCCAAATTCACAGTAAACGCAGTTCACATATTATTAGCTCGCCTGACCTGGTATTCTCCGGGGCCTCCACGATGTTCCGTCTCCGTCGGGGTTGGAATAACCGATTGCGTGTTTCACTTGTGGTTTCAAACATCGGAAACAGGCACTGTTGTTGGTGAGGGAGAGAGAGGAGGTAGGAATCAAGGCCTTCATCCTAGTTGCCGCAGTCCTGGGGGATGCATTGAGGCTGTACGAGTTTGAGATGCTCGAGGGGGATGTGGTAGTCACCACTAGTGGCATATTATATGTATTATGGCACTGCCCGTATATTAAGGGTACAACGGTAAATCCCTGCCTGCTGGCTCCGCCCAGTAGGCGGCGTATAAATGTGTGTGCTCGCCGGTGCTGCAGCCATTCTGGTTCCAGCTACAGGAGGCACCACATCTTGTTCAATAAAGCCTCGATTGTTCCACCATTCTCGTCTTGTGACAATTGATGACGCATCAGGCGACCCTGCAACAATGAACCTACACCAGAGGAACAGGAGGCGGCAGCCGTTGAGGATGGAGAATCGGCTGCCCAACAGGCCGAGGGGGAGGTGGGAAGGAGGCACAGACTGAGGCCTCAAGTGTACCGCCAGCACTTGTCTTTTGAGGACCTGCCAGACCAAGCATGCCGTCGAAGGCTCCGGTTGAGCAGGACGATATATCTGCGAGATCATGGTGCACTTGGCACTGTGGGGATATGGGGGAGGACACCCACTCCCGGTGACCGTCAAGGTGACAGTCGCCTAAACCTTTATGCCACGGGGTCCTTCCAGGCGCTGCATGGGGACCTGTCCGGGATCTCAGACCTCATACACAGGTGCATTTGGAGGCGCTATATGCCCGGTCAGGACAATACATTAAATTCAATGTGGATTGTCCAGGGGGTGATCAACGGGATATGAGCCTCCTATGAGCACTGGCTCATGACAGGCCGGTCTTCACAAATCAAAAGGGGGTCCACTCGTTGAACGAGCAGCTGGTGTGTGACCATGAGATGCACACCGATACCCGGGCAGTGTGCACGGCCCCTTCATCCTGGCACACTTGACGGTTCCTGACTTCTTTGAGGTGCAACCCCGCTGAGGGGTTGGCTCCTGGGTGACAGATGTTCCCCGCTGCAGCCATGGCTTATGGCACCCATCCAAAGGCCACAGACCGACACGGAGACCCGCTAGAACGATGCCCATGCAGCCACCAGGGGCGTGATCGAGCGGTGCTTCGGCATCCTGAAGATCCAGTTCAGGTGCCTGGATGGCCCTCCAGTGCAGCGCTAGGAGAGTCCTCCACAATATCATGCAGCAGAGGGGCAATGTGCTGGAGGAGGAGAAGGAACGCCAGGCCTCGTCCACCAAGGAGAATGCTGGGCAGGTCGAGGATGGGCAGGACATGGGGCCTGGGCAGTCGCAGGAGGTCACACAACATGTATTCACGGGATTCTCTAATCGCCTACAGTTTCATTGACTCTGGGGCCTGGCCATCGGCACAGACTTCCCACCCCACCCCTATGGCTGGCTCCCCTCCCACGAACACCCTCCCAGCAGCCCCCCCTCACTCCCCGCAACCCCCTCCGTGATTCGTATCTGCTACACTACGGGGTGCAGGCCCTGAGTTGGCAGTAATAGTGGGTGTGATCCATGGAATGGAGGATGTCAACGAACTGCTCTGCGATGGGCTCTGGTGCTCTGCACCGTTTGACAACATCTGATTCCTGCCCATTGTAGCACTGTCCACCATTCACCTGGGCGATCCCTGCATGCGAGCTGGCTATTCCATCGCACGGTCCCACTGAACCATTGGGGTGGCAGAGGTAGGGAAGGGGGTGGGGGGGCACCGGAGCAGCGAGTGTTGGCTGAACTGGGGTCGCTGGCTCATGTCCATCCCCAACGTCCACTCATCTCCCCTCCCGACCCCAGTGCCCCCTCTGCAGCCAGCCTATGCCTATCCTCACACCCTTCTGACAGAGCACTGAGGCAGGTTCAAAGGTTGTGAATATGTGTTTATTGCACAACTATGTTTGTGTCCTAGACCCTATCATTATCCTATGTGCTGCACCCATGTCAACATAACTGGTGTCTACCTTTCTTGCTTAGGGACCCTAACGCTATGCCTAGGTGGATCCCCAGGCGGCACATCAGGAGTGGAGGCGGTCTGCTGCGATTCCCGCCTTGTGACCTGGGGCCCCTTTGGCAGCTGTCCTCTGGGGCAACCGCGTCTGGATGGGTCCGGCTGCAGCGCAAGTGTCGCAGGTGGCGTGTGGCCGCCCTGTTCTATCCACGGCCCATCAGATGTGTCAGGATCAGGAATCTGAGACGCTGTGGTCTTCCGGCATCTCCCCTGCGGGAGTCATCATCAAAAGCCCCATCACCTCCTCCACCCTTGGGGTGCATGATGGACCCCAGGCTACTCCATGGGAACTCCTGACACTACCTCACCTTCCGGCACTGCCAGGCATGGAGGCCTGTTCCCATCTTGACCAGGATCTCTACACTCATGGCGACGGAGCACAGGGAGTTCACCACCACCCTCTGGGAGTGCGCCACATCACCCATTGACAGTGCCACCACCTTCTGTGCCTGCCTCAGGTCAACCAGCGCCCAGGCAATGCCGCCAGCGCCTTCAGCCATGACCCGCTGTGACTGGGCCACACTCTGGAGCGCCACTGCAATTTCCAGGGGGCCCTGGTACATGGCTGCCTGTGACAGGGCAGCCCTGTCCTGGGTGCACAGACTGCCCCAGACCTTGGACATCTTGACCCATGGCCGCTGTCTTCGCCCCCAAGACCTCCACTGTGGACGCCACCAGTGCGCTGTTGGCCTGGGCAGCACGCATGGTCGGCACCACCTCCTGCTCCTGCAGGCGGTTGGGCTCCTCCATCGTTGGGGATGATCACTGTCTGACACTTGTGCGGTTTGACTTTATGATGGAGGGAAGGCTGAAGAAGCTAAAAATTGTTGGTCCTTGGACACTGCCCTGAGGAACTTCTGCAGTGATGTACTGACATTGAGATGATTGGCCTCGAACAACCACATTTGCTACATATGATTCCAACCAGTGGAGCGTTTTGCCATGATTCCTATTGGCTTTTCGGTGCCTCACTCGATCAAACACTGCCTTGATGTCAAGGGCAGTCCACTCTCACTTCAGAACCTGAGTTCAACTCTTTTGTCTATCTTTGAACCAAGGCTGTAATAAGGTCAGAAACTGAGTGTTCCTGGCAGAACCCAAACTGAACTTCAATGAGCAAGTTATTGCTGTGTAAATCTCACTTGATAGCACTGTCGATGGCCCCTTCCATCACTATGTCCAGTGACATAGTGCAACAACAACAATCTCTCCCTCAATGTCAGCAAACTGATGTTATAAAGTAAAGTCACCATAATCCCAGATGGCCAAAGGCTGCTTTCCCCTTCGAGGGGGAGAGCTGACTGGTGGTGATTTAACCTGAGGTTCACAAACCTCTGGCGAGGGGCAAGGTTAAGAAGGCGGGTCCTTCATGAATAACCTCAACTGGTACAGGCCTCGCTCTGCATCACAAACCAGCTGCCTCACCCACTGAACCAACTATCACTGGCAGTGTTTGGTAACTGCAGGATGAGTGCAGTAGGATTTAAGGAATGTATGCAACACTTTGAAAACACTGGGCCTCCAGCACCTAGAAGATCAAGGACAGCAGGAGCATGAAAAGCATCATAAATCCTTCTCCAAGACACACAACATCCTGATTGGGAAATATATTGTTGATATAAAATCCTATATCTCTCTACCTACCAGCATCTTCACGGTGGTTCAAGAACCTTCTCAAGGGCAGCACAAAACAGACAATAAACACTGGCCTTGCCAGAGATGCCCCTATCTTCAGAATGACTATTTCAAAATTGATATGCTGCCCCTGGGTATTCTGTTTGATTGCTAACAGATAGCCAGCAATCTGGCAAAATAAAAAGCAAATGAATTTAAACCACACAAGGCTCTTTAATTTACATTGTGATTCCAATCCACAGCAAGTAGTGAGATTACGATCTGTCAACAAAAGGTTGCTAATGGTCTCTTCACCACAATCAATAGCTGCTCTGGGTAGCAAGTATCCACTCTGAAAATTGTTTTTACTGCATGAGTGAAATGTTCTATTTTGTAGGCAGTCGCATGTGTGACCAATGCTCCATTAAAAATGAATTAGTGCTGGTAAATATATATTGGAGGAATTTATTTTCTGCCCTTTCTCTGTTCCCTTTAAAGTTATTTTTCAACTATTTATCCGAATCCCTTTTGCATTTATTTTCTATGCCCCAATATCTACAGGAAAACATTCCACATTCCACAAAATTCTATGATGATTCTAATAATTCTGTATGGGGAAAAAATGTCTTTACCCCTTTGTTCTCCAAATCAATACCCATTGTGGTCAATGTGTCAATGGTCAAAGCTTCTTAAACCATAGTAGTTGACACCACGATAGCTCCTCCTATGGAACACTACCTCTGACAACAGTAAAAACTGCGGGGTCGAAGTGACAGAATATAGGATTGGTCTTCGGCTGTGTAGGGCTTATCTTTGCTCGCACCTGCCCAAAGGCCCGAATATCTTATAACTGCTTTGATATCCATTCTCATTCTGGGTTGGGCAGATTGTGGATTGGGAAGTTATGGTCATGAAAAGAGAATTGAGATACTGGAGTTCTGATGGCCAAGGAGAAACTTTTCCACCAAGAGTGAAGTTTTTTTTAGATTTGAAGAGTTCTAATTGGTTTTGAGACTTTAAAAAAAAGAGTTTTGATAGGTCCTTTGAATAAAATATGCAACGGTCTGCCTCCTAAAGTGTAAAAGATCCCATGGTGCTATTTCAAAGAGTGAGTATTGTCCTAGTTCCCTGGACAATAAAGTAAGGTCACCAGATGACCATGGGCTGCTTTGAGGGGGAGAACTGACTGGTGGTGGTTTAACCTACGGATCACCACACATCAGGCAAGGGGCAAGGTTGAGAATGCAGGGCCTTCATAAATAATCTCAGCTGGGACAAGAACTGAACCCAAGCTCCTGGCTTTAGCTTGAGATCACAAACCAACTGTCTAGCCAAGTGAGCTAAACCTGCCCCGAATCAATATGACAAAAACCAGCTCATCTGGTCATTGTCACATTGTTGTTTATCCACCTGCTAACTGTCCAGCCAACTGAGCTAACTGATCTTAAAATTGAGAAATCTTTGTGGAGAGTTATTATACACCAAATGCCTTGCTACAGAGAACCGGGGCTGGATTCTCCAGTCGGCAACGCCAAAATTGTGTTCGGCGATTGGCCGGAGAATCAAAGTTCTCGACCGAATTGGGGATGGCACCGCTTTTACGATGCTCATCCCCTCCAAAGCGGCGGACTAAGAGAGTACTCCATGCGATGTATCGACAGCCTCAGGATATTGCCTGAGGCCCGCCCCCCGATGCTCCGTCCCCGACCGGCCGGGTTCAGGCACACCAATTGCATGTGGTCTCATCCGTCGGGAACTCGGCATGGCAGCTGTGGACTCAGTCCAGCGCTGCTACAGTCGGGGGAGGACTGATCCGCAGACAGGGATGACTTTACCAGGGGCTGGAGGTACTGAGGGGGAGTGGGCCGGGGCGCGCGAGCCGGCCAAAGAGGGAGCATTATTTTGCGGGCCGGATCTGCGAGCGGACTCTGCCATGTAGCATGGTGCGGTCGCTGCAGGCTGCCGCAATGTGCATGCGCGGTCACGGACCTGGCAATTCTCCGGGCCATATCGGCAGCTAGAGCCGGGTGCTCTACGCTGCCGGCATGC
Source organism: Scyliorhinus torazame (assembly GCF_047496885.1). Classification (NCBI taxonomy): domain Eukaryota; kingdom Metazoa; phylum Chordata; class Chondrichthyes; order Carcharhiniformes; family Scyliorhinidae; genus Scyliorhinus; species Scyliorhinus torazame. The sequence goes on along the minus strand of NC_092709.1, from coordinate 292,353,260 downwards.
TAGCTCCAGCAAAACGGAGGATCGGTGGCTGTTTTATGCCATTTTGGCTGGCGTAAAATGCCACCGTTTCCACGCCAGCGTGGGGACATAGCTTCAGTGTCGGAGAATCCAGCCCCAGTTCTTTTTATTCATTTCTGGGATGTTGTCACTACCTGCATTTATTGTCATCTCGAAGTGCTCTTGAGCAGGTGGCGGCGAACCCATTTTCTTGAACCTCCTTTGCAGTCCATCTGATACTGTTAGGAAGGGACATCCAGGATCTTGATCCAATGATGATGAAGGAATGACCATATATTTCCAAGTCAGGATCGTGTGTGGCTTGCATGGGAACTTGCATGTGGTGATGTTTCCATGTGGCTGCTTGTTCTCCCAGGTGGCAGAGGCCGCAGGTTTGGACGATGCTATTGAAGGGCCCTTGGTGACTTGCTGCAGATAACGTTCTGTGGTTTTAACTGCACACAATATTCCAAATGTATCATTGCTTTTATATCTTTGGTCCGACAGATAAAACATTAAACCCCTATTTGTGATTTGCTTTTCATGAGTGTTTTTACGTACACTCCCCCATTTCAAGATCTATACACGTTTACCCTCGGGCCTGCTTGTTTCATTGCTCTATTAAGGATCCTCATTAAATCGTACAATTTCACAAGCCACCATTGACATGTCTGTTTTCTTACAATCTCCTGCATTCTTCCTCACAAATTGCCACAGGCACATTCCCCCTATATTTCACACAGAAAATCTTCTCTCTAATAGGAATTTAAAAGTGACAACTGCTTATACCCCCTCAATTTTCCTTACTCTTATAATCCTCAATCTATTAAAAGTGGGATTAGCACCACATAGGCAGGGCATCTTGATTTGCCTCCATAGTGTCTAGCATTTTCAGCCTCAGTGGTGTCACAGAAACATAGAAAATAGGCGCAGGAGTAGTGCTGCAGCATCCGAATAGAGGCTTTGGCCATGTTCCGATAATAGAGGGAACAATCTGTTGCGATCATACACCTCAGCAATGTTGTTGGCAACAGTTCTTCAAATGCCTGGTATTCATAATGCAAATTCACATGCAAGTGTCCGATTGGTAAGAATTGAAAATATGTCTGACTGGGACTTCTAAACCTGAGAGGTTATCCATTATCAAGTTATGCTAATACATAATAATGATACAATACTAAGTTAACTTGAACTCTCATTTTATTTTTATGCTACAAATTAGGATAAATTTTGTGCTATCCAGCTTAAATGGTGCCAGTGCTGGGAAATTGAATTCTCTTTCCAATTTCATTATCAAGTGGATGTCAACATCACGTACTGGCAGGCCAGATAAAGCACAACCCATTTGAAGACTGAAGCTGTCATTATATAGCCTTAAAAATGCACTTTAGCTCAAGACTCAGAAAGGGACAATCTAGTGCACCAATCCAAGGGTTCGCCATGTTCCAGAACAATTATCCTTTTGAATTTTGAGTAAGATAGTCAATTAGTTTCAAAGTAAGAACTGTTTTGTGCTATCTGAGCACATACACTATGAACTGGTCTGAGATTACCCAAATGTTCGACTTTGTCCGAAAGAATAATCAAGCTTTCAGATGCTTAATCTGGGCTGGATTAAGTAAGACCAGGTGGCACGGTGGCACAGTGGTTAGCAGTGCTGCCTCATAATGCCCGGAACCCGGGTTCAGTTCCAGCCTGGGCCGACTGTCAGTGCGGAGTTTGCACTTTCTCCCCATGTCAGCTTGGGCTTCTTCCAGGTGCTCTGGTTTCCTCCAGCAGTCCAAAGATGTACAGGTTAGATGAGGTTATGGAGATAGGATGGTTCGAATGGGCTCCTTCCGCATGTAGGGGTTTTATGGATTTCATTATAAAGCGCCTTTCATAACTTCAGAGGATTCTAAAGAGCTTCACAGCATTTTTTTGTGCCCTCACTGCTGTAGTGTAGGGAAACATAATGAAGGATGACATAAGGATAGCAATCAGAAAAGATTTTAGCTCAGATGGTCGAGAAGGAGAATCAGTATGGGTGGAGATTAGGGATGACAAGGATGAGAAGACACTGGTAGGAGTAGTTCATAGATCTTCTAACAGTAATCATTTGAAAATGTGTTAAACAAGAAATAATTAAAGCTTGCAACAAAGGCAATGTAATAACCATGGGGACGTTAATCTTCATATAGACTGAACTAATCAAATTGAAAAAGGTAGCCTGCAAGATAGGTTTGTAGAATGGTTTTGCAAAAGATTCCTAGAACAAAATGTTGTGGAACCAAGTGGGGATAAAGCAAGGTGAGATATAGCATCAGGTAATCAGGTTTAGTTAGAAATATAATAATAAAAGATACTCTGGGAACAAGTGTTCATAATGCAAATTAATTCCTATTAAGTTTGGAAATGATATACTCCAATCCCAAACAAGAATCTTAAACTTAAATGAAGTGGTATGAGGAGGAAGCTGGCTAAAGTTGACTTGGGGAATGTCAAACCGCTGAGCAGTTAGCCTGCCCTCAATCATTGGGTAAGTGTTTGAACAATTACTGACAGTATTATATTCAGGTTTGCTGGCAATACAAAGCTAGATTGAAATATAAGCTGTGAAAGAAGCACAAAGAACTGAATTTTCTGGGCCCTATGGTGACGAGTTCGGAAGTGTGGGATCTGGGAAAATAGGAGGAGCTGTGTCAGCAAGGCTCACCAATATATTTCTCCGGCTTGCTTTTATTTTCCTTGCTAGTTTACTCTTACTATCTATTTTCTTCTTCTTTGTTGTTTGGTATCAAATTGAAAGAAAATGTATACAAATTTATTGGTACACTAGAAGATGGGGAACATTTTAGAAATCATCAAAGGGTGACTTCAAAACAACAAAGAAGGAGAAAATAGATCATAAGGGTAAACTGGCAAGGAAAATAAAAACCAACAGCAAGAGCATCTACGGTATATGAAAAGGAAGAGTGTGGCTGACGTAAATGTTGGCCCCTTACAGGTTGAGACTGGGGAATTAGTAATGGGAACAAGGAAATTGCAGAGACTTTACTTTGTATTGCGCTTCACAGTAAAAAAAAAAATAATAATAATCTTTATAGTCACAAGTAGGCTTACATTAATACTGCAATGATGTTACTGTGAAAAGCCCCGAGTCGCCACATTCCAGCACCTGTTCGGGTATACAGAGAGAGAACTCAGAATATCCAAATTACCTAATAGCACATCTTTCGGGACCAATGGGAGGAAACAGAAGCACCCGGAGGAAACCCACGCAGACACGGGGAGAACGTGCACACTCCACACAGACAGTGACCCAAGCCAGGAATCGAACCTGGGACCCTGGAGCTGTGAAGCCATAGTGCTAACCACTGTGCTACCGTGCTGCTCTCGACACCATAAGTCACCATAGTCCTCTTTCCCCTTTGAGAGGGAGAGCTGACAGGTGGTGATTTAACCTGACGATCACCACACCTCAGGCGAGGGGCAAGGCTGAGAAGGCAGGGCCTTCATGAACAACCTCAGCTGGTACAGGAATTTAACCCATGCTGCTGGCCTTGACTTTGCCTCATGAACCAGCTGTCTCATCAAGTGAGCGAAACCAGCCTCCAGTAGAGAAACCTAAAAACATCCCAGTGGTAAAAAAAAAATTATGGGCCAAAAGGAGTGAGGAACTTAATCACTATTATTCAAGAAATGGTATTAAGGAAACTAATGGGACTAAAGGCTCACAAGACCCATCGACCTGATGGCCTGCATTCTAGGGTCTGAAAAGAAGTAGTGGTAGAGAAAATGAATGCGTTTGTTATAATCTTCCAAAGATCCCTAGGTGAAAATTTTCCAGTCACTCCCGCCGATGACCCTCTGCCTCAGGTTCGCTGGTGGCGGAGGGTGCGAACAACAACAAAAAATCCATTGAGAGCGGTGGAACCGGAAGATCCCGCTGCTGGCCAATGGTGGGCCACCTCCACCGCCACAAAACACGTCACTGGAGAGGGAGGGGATGGAAAATCTCGCTGCTGGAGTCAAGGAAGGTTTCAGCGGGGTGGAAAGCCACAAATCTAAAAGCCCTATTCAAGAAAGGAGAGAGACAGTTAGTCTAACATCTGTAATTAGGGAAATGTTAGCATGCTTTATTAAGTAAGTAGTAGCAGGAGATTTAGAAAACATAATGCAATCAAGCAGATTGTATGGTCCTGACATTGGGGTACCTAAGCCTGTGGGAAAAGCCATTGCAAAGAAATTGCAAAGAGATATCGGCAGGCTAAGTGACTGGGCAACAAGGTGGCAGATGGAGTATTGATGTGGGGAAGTGAGGTTATTCACTTTGGTGGTTATGAATGGAAAAGCAGAATAACTTTTATTGGATGTGAAACTTCTGAATGTTTATGTTCGGCGTTGTAATCGTACAAGGATCACAGAAAATGTTAGCTTGCAAATAGAGCAAGCAGTCAGGAAGGCAAATGGCATAAAAATAGAAACTGCCTGAAACACTCAGTCGGTCTGGCAGCACCTGTGGAGAGAGAGAAAGAGTTAATGTTTCGAGTCAAATATGACATCTTCGAACCATGTTCGACTCGAAACATTAACCCTGTTTCTCTGTCCACAGATGCTGCCATCGGGTACACGGGGGGAGAATTTAGAATGTCCAAATTACCTAACAGCACGTCCTTCGGGACTTGTGGGAGCACCCGGAGGAAACCCACGCAGACACAGGGAGAACGTGCAGACTCTGGACAGACAGTGATCCAAGCCCGGAACAGAACCTGGGACCCTGGCGCTGTAAAGCAACAGTGCTAACCACTGGGCTTTATGGCAAGGGAACTGGACTACAAGAATATGATTGTTTTGTTAGAATTGTATAGGGCATTGGGAGACCACGCCTGAAGGGCTCCATGCAGTTTTGCTCTCCATCTTTAAGGAAAGATGTACTGGGATTGGAGACAGTACAACAAAGTTTCTCTGGGTTAGTTTTCTGGGGTAAGAGTGTTGACCTATGGTAAGACGCTCAGTAAATTAGCCCTATGCTGTCTGGAGTTTAGAAGAATGAGAAGGGAAGTAGAATCTTTGTTTTACAAAGTGAATTATGATCTGGAATATATGCTTGAAATGGTAGGGGAAGCATATGCAAATGTAAACTTCAAAAGAGGATTAGATAAATACTTGAAGGAATAAATAGAAAATGCAGGAATATGGGGAAAGAACAAAGAAATCTGATTAAAATTGGATAGTTCTTTCATTGAGCTGACATGGGTACAATAGGCCAAATGGCCTCCTTCTGTACTGTGTCATTCTATGAGGCTGCAAATGCTCATTTGGTCTTTATTTTCTCCTTTATAAACTGATTAGGGAAAAAATGGATGGACATTTTCTTTGCAAATGACCTTAGAAGCTGCTGTCATCCATTTTACTTTCAGTGCAAAAAAATAACAATGGACAGTGGAAAAAATACCCCTTCACTATAAGGAGATCACCATCTGGATGGATTACTACAAAATAATTCAAAGCACTTCTTAAAACCATCTGAGGGATTATAAAAATGAAACACAGCAGGAAATGGTACTTATTTTTCTGCATGCTATTGATCAGACTCCCAGATGCACTGTTGTATAATATTCTCCTCGCATAAGAAAGGGAAACATTGGATTAAGTTCCATTTTTATTTCAGTGATTTGATCTTCTTCCCTGTATAAATAGATTTGGAAGAGAAATTCCGAACCTCGCACTGAAGAGCGAGGCTGATTAGGGAACAAAAAGGGGATTTACATATGGGGGCAGGGTCCATGGCTAAGGTATTAAATGAATATTTTGCATCTGTCTTTGCCAAGGAAGAAGATGATATGCAAGTCAGAATGGGGTCGTTCAGACACTTGAAGAGTTTTAAATTGATAAGGAGGAGATAATGGATAAGCTCTGTACTTAAAATTGTCCAGGGATAAGAACTGTATGAAATGCATCTGAGGATACTAAATTTAAATTTTTTTTTAGAGAACCCAATCCTTTTTTTTCCAATTAAGGGGCAATTTAGCATGGCTAATTCACCTACGCTGCACATCTTTGGGTTGTGGGGGTGAGACCCACGCAGACACAGGGAGAAAGTGCAAACTCCACACAGGCAGTGACCCAGTGCCGGATAGAACCCGGGTCCACGGCGCCGTGAGGTAGCCGTGCTCACCACTGTGCCACTGTGCTGCCCTCATCTGAGGGTACTAACTAAAGTGAGAATGGAACTTGTAGGTTTTTTGGGTCCTTTGGCCAAAAGAGCAAATCTCGTTATGTCCGCTAAATCGCACGAGAGGGCCAAAATGGGATCTGTACCAGTGGGGGGGGGCGGTCTCGGTTTGAGATGTTCCTCACCCCCACCACCCTTCCCCCGCCGGTGATGTGATCCCTTTCTGGCCGTGAACCTGATTTGCATAAAATTACATTGGTTTAAATCTCATTAAGTGGCTTTACGCCATTGTGTCCGGCCCTACAGAATTATCCCCCCTGTGCTCCTCCCCGCCCCGGCGGAGTAACATCACGCTGGGGCGGAGTGATGACTGTGCCGGGGAGGGGGGATGGGGGCGCAGATGTACCTGGAGGTAAAAAGGAGACAACAACATGATACAAAATTGGCTGCGTGACAGGATACAGTAGTGGTTCGTGTCATTCATTGGCCTGGAGGAAGTAATATAGAATGCAGAGAGACAATGGGTGGGATTTTGCACTGAAGTCAATGGTCATTTGTGCTGCTCGCCAGCCATGCTGCGAAGGAACCCGCCTGCCAATGGTGGCCCACTTCAGCGGCTGGAAAAACGTAGGTGGACACCAGAAAACCCCGGCCAATATAAAATAAAGGGTACAATTCTAAACTTGCATGAGCAGAGGAACTTGGATGTACATGTGTAAAAATCATCAAAGGTGGCAAGACATATTGAGATAGTGGTTGATTAAGTGCACGGCATCCTGGACTCCATCAATAGGGGCATAGAATAGAAAAGCAAGGAAGTTGAACCTGTATAAAACGTTGGTTTGGCCTCAACTGGAGTATTGCATTTAGTTCTGGGCAGAACACTTTAGGAAGGATGTGAGACATTAGAGAGAGTGCAGGAAATTTTCATGCAAATGTTTCCAGAGATGGGGGACTCCTGTTACGTAGGTAGATTGGAGACGCTGGGACTGTTACCCTCAGGAAAGCGAAGGTTGAGAAGAGACTTGATTGAGATGTTTAAAATCATGAGTGATCTGGACAGGGGAAATAGAGAGTAACTATCCCGAGTGGTGGAAGGGTCAAGAATCAGAAGGCACATATTAAAAGTAAATGACAAAGGAAACAAAGGCAATGTGAGAAGAAAGAAATTCATGCTGTGAGTAAGGATCTGGATTGCAGTGCTTGAGATTGCAATGGAGGGAGGTTCAACTGAGGCATTCAAAAGGGAATTGGATTATTATCTGAAAAGATAAAAATGTGCTGGGCTACAGGGAGAAGGCAGGTTGGGCGCCCTTCTCTGCTGGAAGCTTTCTATTATTTTATGGGTTGAAATGTCAATCTATGACATTTCTGGAAGGGGGGTTGTGTTTCTAATCCTTTTGACATTTGTTATATTAGCAATACACTGTTGAATAGTTGTGAAGTGATGGCTATTAACAACAATGAAAGAGTCAATTGTTATAGTACCAGACCAGACCCCAATTTGTTTTAGGAAACCGAACAAGAAACCCCAACAATTTTTCAATTTGTAAACTGTGAGGAAAGGTTACTTCACCCCAGGAGTGATGCCACTGACAAATAGTGATCTCTTTTATTAAAACAAACTTTTTAATTAACACTGGATTAAATACATTAATATCACTGAAAATAGTTTTTCAATTAACAGTAAAACAATTCTTAAAATAAAAGAAACACTTCAGCTACTAATTTACACCTTCTCTATCTGCTATCAAGCAGAGTGTATTACAGGTCAGAAGACACAGGAATACTTGCTGCACTCTTGTGTAGAGATTTCCTGGAAAGACTGCTTGGAGAGAGAGAGAGAGAGAGAGACCCTTTCAGGCACAGCCTTCAAATCCTCCTGTCTCTGTCAGATTCCTGCTCAACCTGGTGATCATAACAATGTTTCATAAGGCATCTCTTTGTAACAAAAAGTACATGGTTGGAATGAATGATTATCTCACTTTTATGACATCTTAATTGCATCTTTTGTAGACACGCCGTCTACCTGTATGTTAAACTAGGATTTCTTTTAAATATTACTACAAAAGATATATATACCTTAATTGAGGCTTTAATAACATTACCGCAACAGATATATATTATATCTATTTACACAATACAGTCTATCTAAAATTCCCTACATTCGTCACACTTCCCCACTTAAAAATTGAACCAAAAATATGTGAAGATGACTTAATTTTCTAAAGCATTTTTATCTTTAAACACTATTCATTACTAAATACTATTCATTACTCAGAAAAAGTAATACCTTCTTTCTATAATCCACTCTGTATATTATATTTAGGCATGAAATTTAAACATTAGTATGACCCATTTCAGTCTTTCTATTCCAACTTTGAATGTTCCATCCTTCTCACATCTCAGTCGTGATAAAGGCAACTGGAATCATGCTTCTCTTCCTGTCACATATATAATTTTCAAGTCAAATGGTTGTAGCAATAACTTGCATCTAAACAGTCTTGCATTTTGATCTTTAAACTTCGCCAGAAACTTTGATGGATTATGGTCTGTATATACAATTGTATCTGATGAATTGCTAGCAACATTAATGTCAAAATGCTGCAATTCTAATACCAAACACATGTCTCTTTCCCAAAAACTTCTTTTGATTAATGTTTAGTTTTCTGGAAAAATAACCAAGAGGCCTTTCATCTTATCATCTTCTTGTAACAGTATAGCACCAATGCTTACATCATTCTCATCAACTGCCACCTTAAATTTCTTGGCATTATTCTGTGTTGCCAACACAGTGGTTAACACAGTTTTCAGATTGTCAAATGCCTCCTGACATTCTGATGTCCATTGAAATTTCCTTTGCTTTTTCAGAATTTCAGCCCCGCGCCGAAATTGCGTTTGGCGCAGGGGCGGAGAATCAAAGTTTTCACTCTGAAATCGGGCCCGCCGCCGGTCCAGCGATTCTCTGGGACACGAGAATGGGCGTGATCGTGGAGTACTCCGCATGGCTGGCGGGCCATTACCAGAAGCCCGCCCAGCAATTCTCCGCTCCCAACCGGCCGAGTTCCTGCCACTGTGGTTCTAACCACCTATTGCCATTCGGGAACCTCGCGTGGCAGCTGCGGACACAGTGGCTGGGGGGCAGGGGGATCGGGCACTGGGGGGGCCTTATGGGCAGCCGGGGGACAGATCGGGCCGATCTGATGCAAGGGCATGAGGCCGATCGGGGGTGGGGGGGGGGCCTACATTTTGGAGTTGCCTCTGCGGTCCAAGTCTGCTATGGCGCTCGGCGGGGCCGCTGGATGCCGCCGCTGTGCAAATGCGCGAACTTGAAACCGGAAGTGCGGGGGCCCCGTATCCGCAGCTAAAGCTGCGTGAATCACTCCGGGTCTCTGCTAGCCATCTGAAGGTGAGTGAATTAACTTTTTTTTTTGAGGAACTCCGGAGTGAGACGCCACCCATTTGTACGCCGGGTTGGAGAATCCAGCCCACGGTCTTTAAAGTTTGATGCCACCATTGCAATGCTCCCTATGATTCTGGATGATGCACAGTTGATTAAAATTGCTTTACTCCAAAGCTATCCAAAACTTCCCTGAATAACATTGACATAAAATTGATTCCTTGATCTGATTAGATTCGATTTGGTGGTCCATAAGACCATAAGCAGAATTAGGCCAATTGGCCCATCGGGTCTGCTCCGCCATTCAATCATGGCTGATATTTTTCTCATCCCCTTTCTCCAGCCTTCTCCCATAACCTCTGATTCCCTTATTAATCAAGAATGTAGCTGGTAACATTTTTTTTTTTAGTTAACTCCTCTAAAACGCTCTCAGCTGTAATATTTCACAATGGAATGTCCTCCGGAAATCTAGTAGACACATCGATTATGGTCAACAAATACTGATTTCATCTTTTTGTCTCAGGAAAGGGTCCACGTAATCAATGAAGAACCATAGAAAAAATTCCTCAAATGCTGAAATGGGCATTTAGGATGCTGGTTTGATTACCACTTGAGGCGTTCCTATTACCTGAGATGTGTGACATGTACAGCAACATTCAAATACAACCTTATATCGTCCAGGCCAATAAAAATGTTTTTGTATTTTTGCTTGAGTTTTTGTTATTTATAAATGGTTCCTCATGGCTCCTCATGTGCTACCCCAAGTGTAGTGCAGATTGAGCCTTTTGGTTCAGCTCTGGTATGTCTCTCTTGTGGGGACCATGAATTGGATTCAATTCAAATTGGTTTTTGGAGCAGGCGTGGAGCTGGATTAGGGGTTTGCCCCTGACCCACACTCTGAGCCCTGGCTTTGTAACTCAGATAAAGTAATACCTTCTTTCTATAATCCACCAGTAACACCAGTTGCTGAGCTCCTGCCCATTTTTTCATTTCTTTCAATATGTAAAAGTCTCTACTTCCTCTTTAAAACATCATTGGCGGGATTCTCCAGCAACAAGAGTGGCGCGAACCACAGGGCTTGGTGTTGGGACCCTTACTGTTTGTGTTATATATTAATGATTTGGATGTGAACGTGGGGAGCATTATTGGGAAATTTACAAATGATGCAAAGATTGGCCGAGTGGTGGACAGTGTAGAGGGTAGCTATAACCTTCAAAATGATATAGATGGGTTGCTGGAGGGGGCAATAAAGTGGCAGATGGAATTTAACACAGAGAGGTGTGAGGTCATCCATATAGGGAGTTCGTAGAACATAGAACATAGAACAGTGCAGCACAGAACAGGCCCTTCGGCCCTCGATGTTGTGCCGAGCATTGTCCGAAACCAAGATCAAGCTATCCCACTCCCTGTCATTCTGGTGTGCTCCATGTGCCTATCCAATAACTGCTTGAAAGTTCCTAAAGTGTCCGACTCCACTATCACAGCAGGCAGTCCATTCCACACCCGAACCACTCTCTGATTAAAGAATCTGATGTGTTAGGCTGGCTGGTTCGTTGTGGACTGCACTTGATGCAGGGAAGCTAGAAGCAGACGTCTATCACTGGAGAAAATCCAACACTGTTTTATTCAACGATAGAACTGATATACATGTTCAGCTGTGGGTCGACACGGTACTGAACTGACTAGAGACCTTGTACTAGCCTGACCAGACGTGCTAGCTACCTCATGGTGTTTGCACTGGCTAGCTCGTGGACTCTGACTGTCTCAGTGTCTGGGTCCAGAGAGAGCGGGAAACCTAGTGCCCTCTGGCTTTATAGTGGTAGTGTCCTGTCTGGTGATTGGTTGCACTGTGTTGTGTGCTTATTGGTCATCCTGTATGTCAATCACTGCCTGTCTGCACTTCAGTATATACATGAGTAGATATTATGACATCTCCTCCCCTTTTTTTTAGATAAATAAATACTAGGGTGCGTCAGCATTCATATATATATATGTGCCTGACTATATACAAAAGGTGTCTAGATGAACGTATATACATAGGATGGTGTCGATAGTGCAGATACATGGCAAACAAAACAATACTTACAGAGGTTAAAGCGATGAAGTCACAAAATGTACAAGAGTTCAGTCTATAGATTTAGTCTTTGTGGTGGGCGACGAATTCTTGTCGATTGCCGGAGAGGTGGATCAGGAGCCGCCTGCGCTTGGATAGGCGGGATCGCTGCCATCGCGGTGGTCGCGTGGGCCGGCAGGATTGCTGGTGGATCGGTGGCCTTGTGGTAGGGTACGTCCGGAGGAAGCATCGTAGGCGGCGGGGCACGTCGGTCAGGTAGCGGGTGTGGAACGTTTCGCAGTGCCCGTCAGTTGCGCCGTAGCAGGGAGCCATCAGCCATGCGGACAAGGAACGATCTTGGGGCCACTTGTTTGATCACAACAGCTGTGGCTGACCAGCCGCCCTCAGGCAACTGGACACGAACACGATCATTGGGGGCCAACTCGGGTAGATCCACGGCATGAGCATCATATGTGGCTTTTTGTTGGGCCCGTGACTGCTGCATTTTTTGTAAGACCTTGAGGTGGTCAAGGTCTGGAACATGGATGGCTGGAACTGTGGTCCTCAGGGTGCGATTCATGAGCATCTGCGCTGGAGACAACCCAGTGGACAGTGGGGTTGCCCTGTATGCCAGCATCGCCAGGTTGAAGTCGGAGCCTGAGTCTGCAGCTTTGCACAGCAACCGCTTTACAATATGGACCCCTTTCTTGGCCATCCCGTTTGACTGCGGGTAGTGGGGACTGGAGGTCACGTGACGGAAGTTGTAGGACTGTGCAAAATCAAACCATTCCTGGCTGTAAAAGCAAGGACCGTTGTCGCTCATTACCGTGAGCGGTATCCCATGCCTGGCGAACGTTTCTTGGCAGGCTTTGATTACCGCCTTCAAAGTGAGGTCGGACAGTTTCACCACCTCTGGGTAACTGGAGAAGTAGTCGAGCAGGAGTACGTAGTCACACCCCTTGGTGCGGAAAAGGTCTACACCTACTTTGGACCACGGAGAGGTCACGATCTCGTGCTGCTGCAGTGTTTCCTTGGGTTGAGCTAGTTGAAACTTCTGACAGGTCGGGCAGTTGAGGACTGTGTTGGCAGTGTCCTGGCTGATGCCCGGCCAATAGACCGCCTCCCGAGCTCTGCGTCGGCATTTCTCGACCCCAAGGTGACCCTCATGGAGTTGGCCCAGCACCATAGCCTGCATGCTCTGAGGAATTACGATCCTGTCGAGTTTCAGAAGGATTTCCTCCACCGCCGTCAGGTCGTCTTTTACGTTATAGAACTGAGGACATTGTCCCTTCTGCCAGCCATTGGTAAGGTGCTGCATCACACGCTGCAGCGGAGGATCCTTGGCCGTCTCCTCACGAATTTGGACCACCCGTTCGTCAGAGGCCGGAAGGTTGGTGGCACACAACTGCACTTGCGCTTCTATGTGGCAGATGAAGCCACTTTGTTCACATGGTGTGGTAATGGGCCTGGAGAGGGCATCTGCAATGATCAGCTCTTTGCCTGGCATGTAGACAAGTTCGAAGTCGTAGCGGCGCAGCTTAAGAAGAATTTGCTGTAACCGAGGTGTCATGTCATTTAAATCCTTTTGGATTATATGGACTAGAGGCCTGTGGTCCGCTTCTACCGTGAATTTTGGCAGGCCATAAACGTAGTCGTGAAACTTGACTATCCCTGTCAGGAGGCCCAGACAATCCTTCTCAATCTGAGCGTACCGTTGCTCAGTTGGCGTCATGGCCCTGGAGGCATACGCCACTGGAGCCCAGGACGTGGAGTCATCTCGTTGAAGGAGCACCGCCCCAATGCCGTCCTGGCTTTCATCAGTTGATATCTTGGTTTTCTTGGTTGGGTCGAAGAACGCTAGAACTGGGGCTGTGGTGAGCTTTGCTTTCAGCTCACGCATTCCTCTTCATGCGTGGGCAGCCAGTGGAATTCCGTCGATGTCTTGACGAGATGGCGGAGGGCCGTGGTGTGGGATGCCATATTGGGAATGAATTTCCTCAGGAAGTTGACCATCCCGAGGAAGCAGAGGACCGCCTTCTTGTCCTCCGGGGTCTTCATGGCGTTGATCGCCGAGACCTTGTCGGCATCTGGCTGCACGCCCTGCCGCAAGATGTGGTCACCTAGGAACTTAATATCAGATTGTCCAAATGAGCACTTGGCCCTGTTGAGCTGGAGACCATGTTCATGAATTCTCTGGAATACCTGCTTGAGGCGAGCGATGTGTTCCTGGGGCGTTGTGGATCAGATGATTACATTGTCAACGTAAACGCGCACCCCCTTGATGCCCTCAGTTATCTGCTCCATGATGCGATGAAATACTTCGGAGGCAGATATGATACCAAAGGGCATCCGGTTGTAGCAGTAGCGACCGAATGGGGTGTTGAACATGCACAGCTTGCGACTGGACGCGTCGAGCTGTATTTGCCAAAAACCCTTGGAGGCGTCCACCTTAGTAAAGAATTTGGCATCAGCCATTTCACTGGTAAACTCTTCACGGTTTGGTATCGGGTAATGCTCCCGCATGATGTTGCGGTTTAGATCCTTCGGGTCAATGCAAATGCGAAGCTCCCCTGACGGCTTCTTGACGCAGACCATGGTGCTGACCCAGTCTGTGGGCTCTGTGACCTTCGATATGATGCCGTGGTCTTGGAGGTCCTGTAATTGCTTCTTCAGACGATCCTTGAGGGGTGCCGGCACCCGGCATGGTGCATGAATTACAGGGGTGGCGTTCGGCTTGAGCAGGATTTTGTGTCGGTATGGGAGCATACCCATTCCATTGAATACGCTGTGGTACTGCGTGATGATGTCATTTATGTCGGCTTGCAAGTTACCATCGGGCGAGGCCGTCGCCGGTGCTGATGACATGGTGTGGACTCGCTGAACCAGGTTCAGGAGCTTGCAGGCACGAGCACCGAACAGGGACGCTCTGTCAGGCCCGACGATTTCAAACCGCAGCGTCGCCTTGATCACCTTGTTGGATACCCCCAGTTGACACGAGCCACTGGCAGCTATGGCGTTGCCATGTAGTCAAGGAGCTGGCAGGCCGGTGGTAGAATGCTTGGTCTGGCGCGAATGGTGTCGAGGTCGGATTTTGAGATGAGGTTCGCCTATGTGCCGGTGTCCAGTTTGAAACACATGTGAGCCTTGTTAACTGTGAGGACAGAACACCACTCGTCGTCGGGATCCACACTGAGGATGGATAGGCGTTTCGCCGTTGTGGTGGAAGGCAGCGCATGTGTAGTTATGATGCCCACCCGGTGCGGGAACTTGAGGCACTCAGCATCAGGGTCTGTTGGGCTGTCGGGATCGGAATCTGGCATGCCTTGTTGTATTGAGCGAACACTTCTGCGCCGCAGCTGGGATCGCTGGCTGCTGAGCGGTGGAGCAGATCTGCAAAGGGCTGCGTAGTGGCCAAGCTTGCCACACTGTAGACACCGGAATCCTTTTGCCAGACATTGGCGCTTTAAATGGGCGGTGCCACAATTCGGACACATCATGACGCCGATGTCAGCACACATGCACAGTGCGGTCGGTCGACGTACGCACCTGCGGAGTCGGGTTGTCGTCCACTCGGTCGTGGTGCGCATGCGCAGGAACCCTGGAAAAGCGGGCGAAACGGCCACTCTCCTTGGTGCTCAGGCCCTGCATCTGTGCAATGGCCTGCACCCTCTCCGCCTCGTGGGAGGCCAGCTTTGCAGTTTCTGCCGCCCTGATGTGCGAGTAACGATTCTTAGCATGCTAATAATCTGGGGCTGATTTAGGTCACTGGGCTAAATCGCTGGCATTTAAAGCAGACCAAGGCAGGCCAGCAGCATGGTTCAATTCCCGTACCAGCCTCCCTGAACAGGCGCCGGAATGTGGTGACTAGGGGCTTTTCACAGTAACTTCATTGAAGCCTATTTGTGACAATAAGCGATTTTCATTTCAACAATCTGATCCCAGATCATGGAATCAGCCGTCGGCTCATAGTTACATGACTGCGCAAGGATGCGGAGATGGGTCACGAAGGACTGAAAAGGTTCATCCTTACCCTGAAGCCTCTGCTGGAAAACGTACCGTTCAAAGCTCTCATTCACCTCATTGTCGCAGCAGCTTTCGAACTTCAGCAGGACTGTTTTGAATTTTGTTTTGTCTTCGCCTTCAGCGAATGTAAGGGAGTTGTAGATGTGGATGGCGTGGTCCCCCGCTGTTGAGAGAAATAGCGCGATCTTTCTGGCATCCGATGGGACTTCGAGGTCGGAGGTCTTGATGTACAAGAAGAACTTTTGCTTGAAGATCTTCCAATTACCGCCGAGGTTGCCGGAGATGCGGAGCTGCATAGGAGGCTGGAAGGCGTCGAGGTTGCCGGAGATGCGGAGCTGTGGAGGAGGCTGGAAGGCGCCGAGGTTGCTGGAGATGCGGAGCTGTGGAGGAGGCTGGATGTTTTCCATTTCACCGGATGGCTGCTTGCTGGTCAATGCTGATTCACTTGAGGTATGTCCGTCAATATCAGTATCACTCCTGTACCATGATGTGTTAGACTGACTGGTTCGAAGTGGACTGCACTTGATGCAGGGAAGCTAGAAGCAGACGTCTAACACTGGAGAAAATCCAACACTGTTTTATTCAAAGATAGAGCTGATATACATGTTCAGCTGTGGGTCGACACTATACTGAACTGACTGGAGACCTTGTATTAGCCTGACCAGAGCATGACTGTCTCAGTGGCTGGGTCCTGAGAGAATGGGAAACCTAGTGCCCTCTGGCTTTTTAGTGGTAGTGTCCTATCTGGTGATTGGCTGCACTGTGTTGTGTGCTTATTGGTCGTCCTGTATGTCAATCACTGCCTGTCTGCACTTCAGTATATACATGAGTAGATATTATGACATCTCCTCCCCTTTTTTTTAGATAAATAAATACTAGGGTGCGTCAGCATTCATATATATATATGTGCCTGACTATATACAAAAGGTGTCTAGATGAACGTATATACATAGGATGGTGTCGATAGTGCAGATACATGGCAAACAAAACAATACTTACAGAGGTTAAAGCGATGAAGTCACAAAATGTACAAGAGTTCAGTCTATAGATTTAGTCTTTGTGGTGGGCGACGAATTCTTGTCGATTGCCGGAGAGGTGGATCAGGAGCCGCCTGCGCTTGGATAGGCGGGATCGCTGCCATCGCGGTGGTCGCGTGGGCCGGCAGGATTGCTGGTGGATCGGTGGCCTTGTGGTAGGGTACGTCCGGAGGAAGCATCGTAGGCGGCGGGGCACGTCGGTCAGGTAGCGGGTGTGGAACGTTTCGCAGTGCCCGTCAGTTGCGCCGTAGCAGGGAGCCATCAGCCATGCGGACAAGGAACGATCTTGGGGCCACTACCGTGGACATCCCTCCCATATCTCCCACCCTGAACCTTATAGTTATGCCCCCTTGTAACAGCAACATCCACCCGAGGAAATAGTCTCTGAATGTCCTCTCTATCTATCCCCCTCATCATCTTATAAACCTCTATTAAGTCGCCTCTCATCCTCCTCCGCTCCAAGGAGAAAAGCCCTAGCTCCCTCAACCTTTCCTCAGAAGACCTATCCTGCAAACCAGGCAGCATCCTGGTAAATCTCCTCTGCACCCTCTCCAATGCTTCCACATCCTTCCAATAGTGAGGTGGCCAGAACTGCACATGATACTCCAAATGTGGTCTCACCAGGGCAGCACGGTAGCCTTGTGGATAGCACAATTGCTTCACAGCTCCAGGATCCCAGGTTCGATTCCGGCTTGGGTCACTGTCTGTGCGGAGTCTGCACATCCTCCCCGTGTGTGCGTGGGTTTCCTCCGGGTGCTCCGGTTTCCTCCCACAGTCCAAAGATGTGCAGGTTAGGTGGATTTGCCATGATAAATTGCCCTTAGTGTCCAAAATTGCCCTTAGTGTTGGGTGGGGTTGCTGGGTTATGGGGATAGGGTGGCGGTGTTAACCTTGGGCAGGGTGCTCTTTCCAAGAGCCGGTGCGGACTCGATGGGCCAAATGGCCTCCTTCTGCACTGTAAATTCTATGATAATCTATGTACAGTTGCAGCATAACCCCGCGGCTCTTAAACTCAAGCCCCCTGTTAATAAACGCTAACACACTATAGGCCTTCTTCACGGCTCTATCCACTTGAGTGGCAACCTTCAGAGATCTGTGGACATAAACCCCAAGATCACTCTGTTCCTCCTCATTCCTCAGAACCCTGCCGTTGACCCTGTAATCCGCAGTCAAATTTTTCCGACCAAAATGACTCACCTCGCACTTATCATGGTTAAACGCCATCTGCCATTTTTCGGCCCAGCTCTGCATCCTATCAATGTCTCTTTGCAGCCTACAACAGCCCTCCACCTCATCCACTACTCCACCAAACTTGGTGCCATTAGCAAATTTACTGACCCACCCTTCAGCCCCCTCCTCCAAGTCATTGATAAAAATCACAAATAACAGAGGAACAAGCTCTGATCCCTGTGGTACACCGCTGGTAACTGGTCTCCAGTCTGAACATTTTCCACCCACCACCACCCTCTGTCTTCTATGTGATAGCCAGTTACTTATTCAATTGGCCAAATTTCCCTCTATCCCACACCTCCTTATTTTCTTCATAAGCCGACCATGGGGAACCTTATCAAACGCCTTACTGAAATCCATGTATACAACATCAACTGCTCTACCTTCATCTACACACTGAGTTACCTCCTCAAAGAATTCAATCAAATTTGTGAGGCAAGACTTACTCTTCACAAATCCATGTTGACTATTAAGCTACATCTTTCCAAATGATCATAAATCCTATCCTTCAGGACCTTTTCCATTAACTTACCGACGACCGAAGTAAGACCAACCGGCCTATAATTACCAGGGTCATTCCTATTCCCTTTATTGAACAGAGGAACAACATTCTCCCCTCTCCAGTCCTCTGGCACTATCCCCGTGGACAGTGAGGACCCAAAGATAAAGCTAAAGGCTCTGCAATCTCATCCCTTGCCTCCCAAAGAATCCTAGGATATATCCCATCTGGCTCAGGGGACTTGTCGACCCTAAGGTTTTTCAAAATTGCTAATACATTCTTCCTCAGAACAGCTACTTCCTCCAGCCTTCCCACCTGTATCACACTCTCATCCTCAAAAACATGGCCCCTCTCCTTGGTGAATACTGAAGAAAAGTATTCATTCAAAGCCTCTCCTATTTCTTCTGACTCCATGAACAAGTTCCCACTACTGTCCTTGACCGGCCCTAACCTCACCCTGGTCATTCTATTATTTCTCACATAAGAGTAATCACTCCAGCGTCGGGACCCCGAAACGTCGGGAATTCTCTGGTCGGGAATGGGCAAATAGCGGCGTGACACCATTCGCGATGGCGTCAACCGTTTTCCGACGCTCGTGCGGTCAGTGTATCTCCCACCCTGAACCTTATAGTTATGCCCCCTTGTAACAGTAACATCCACCCGAGGAAATAGTCTCTGATTGTCCACTCTATCTATCCCTCTCATCATCTTATAAACATCTATTAAGTCGCCTCTCATCCTCCTCCGCTCCAAAGAGAAAAGCCCTAGCTCCCTCAACCTTTCCTCAGAAGACCTATCCTGCAAACCAGGCAGCATCCTCGTAAATCTCCTCTGTACCCTCTCCAATGCTTCCACATCCTTCCTATAGTGAGGTGACCAGAACTGCACACAATAATTCCATAATTCACCCATACCCACCACCACAGCTTCCGAAGTCAGATTGGCCTTCCTGAAAGTGAACCCTCAGAAGGCGATGGGTCCAGACGGGATCCCTGGTCGTGCAGTCAGAGCCTGCGCGGACCAGCTGGCAGAGGTATTCACGGACATCTTTAACATGTCCCTACTCCACTCCGAGGTCCCCACCTGCTTCAAGAAGACCACCATCATACCGGTACCAAAGAAGAACCAGGCAACGTGCCTCAATGACTACCGACCAGTGGCCCTGACTTCAGTCGTAATGAAGTGCTTTGAGAGGTTGATAATGAAGCGCATCACCTCCATACTCCTAGAATGCCTTGATCCACCGCAATTTGCATACCGCTGCAACCGGTCCACATCAGACACCATTTCCCTGGCCCTACACTCATCCCTAGAGCATCTCGAAAACAAGGACTCCTACAGTAGACTCTTATTTATTGACTACAGCTCCGCTTTCAACACCATAATCCCAGCCAAGCTCATATCAAAGCTCCAAAACCTAGGACTTGGCTCCCCACTCTGCAACTGGATCCCCGATTTTCTGACCAACAGACCACAATCAGTAAGAATGAACAACAACACCTCCTCCACAATAGTCCTTAACACGGCGCCCCACAAGGCTGCGCACTTAGCCCCCTACTCTACTCCCTGTACACACACGACTGCATGGCAAAACTTGGTTCCAACTCCATCTACAAGTTTGCTGACAATACGACCATAGTGTGCCGGATCTCGAATAACGATGAGTCCGAATACAGGAGGGAGTTAGAGAACCTAGTCGAGTGGTGTAGCGACAACAATCTCCCCCTCAATGCCAGCAAAACTAAAGAGCTGGTAATTGACTTCAGGAAGCAAAGTACTGTACACACCCCTGTCAGCATCAATGGGGCCGAGGTGGAGATGGTTAGCAGTTTCAAATTCCTGGGGTGCACATCTCCAAAAATCTGTCCTGGTCCACCCACATCGACGCTACCAGCAAGAAAGCACAACAGTGCCTATACTTCCTCAGGAAACTAAGGAAATTTGGCATGTCCACATTGACTCTTACCAACTTTTACAGATGCACCATAGAAAGCATCCTATCAGGCTGCATCACAGCCTGGTATGGCAAATGCTCGGCCCAGGACCGCAAGAAACTTCAGAGAGTCGTGAACACCGCCCAGTCCATCACACGAACCTGCCTCCCATCCATTGACTCCATCTACAACCTCCCGCTGCCTGGGGAAAGCGGGCAGTATAATCAAAGATCCCTCCTACCCGGCTTACTCACTCTTCCAACTTCTTACATCAGGCAGGAGATACAGAAGTCTGAGAACACGCACAGACTCAAAAACAGCTTCTTCCCCACTGTCACCAGACTCCTAAATGACCCTCTTATGGACTGACTTCATTAACACTACACTCTGTATGCTTGATCCAATGCCAGTGCTTATGTAGCTACATTGTATATGTTGTGTTGCCCTATTATGTATTTTCTTTTATTCCCTTTTCTTCTCATGTACTTAATGATCTGTTGAGCTGCTCGCAGAAAAATACTTTTCACTGTACCTCGGTACACGTGACAATAAACAAATCCAATCCAATCCAATCCAATCCAATACTCCAAATGTGGTCTCACCAGGGTCATGTACAGTTGCAGCATAACAACCGCGGCTCTTAAACTCAAGCCCCCTGTTAATAAACGCTAACACACTATAGGCCTTCTTCACGGCTCTATCCACTTCAGTGGCAACCTTCAGAGATCTGTGGACATAATCCCCAAGATCTCTCTGTTCCTCCACATTCCTCAGAACCCTGCCATTGACCCTGTAATCCGCATTCAAATTTTTTCTACCAAAATGAATCACCTCGCACTTATCAGGGTTAAACTCCATCTGCCATTTTTCGGCCCAGCTCTGCATCCTATCAGTGTAACATTGCAGCCTACAACAGCCCTCCATCTCATCCACTACTCCACCAATCTTGGCGTCATCAGCAAATTTACTGACCCACCCTTCAGCCCCCTCCTCCAAGTCATTGATAAAAATCACAAATAGCAGAGGACCCAGCACTGATCCCTGTGGTACACCACTGGTAACTGGTCTCCAGTCTGAACATTTTCTATCCATCAACACCTGTCTTCTGTGTGATAGCCAGTTATTTATCCAATTGGCCAAATTTCCCTCTATCCCACACCTCCTTATTTTTTTCATAAGCAGACCATGGGGAACCTTATCAAACGCCTTACTAAAATCGATGTAGATGACATCAACAGCTCTACCTTCATCTCCACACTTAGTTACCTCCTCAAAGAACTCAATCAAATTTGTGAGGCAAGACTTACTCTTCACGAATCCGTGTTGACTATTAAGCTACATCTTTCCAAATGGTCATAAATCCTATCCTTCAGGACCTTTTCCATTAACTTACCGACCACCGAAGTAAGACTAACCGGCCTATAATTACCAGGGTCATTCCTATTCCCTTTCTTGAACAGAGGAACAACATTCGCCACTCTCCAGTCCTCTGGCACTATCCCCGTGGACAGTGAGGACCCAAAGATAAAGCCAAAGGCTCTGCAATCTCATCCCTTGCCTCCCAAAGAATCCTTGGATATATCCCATCTGGCTCAGGGGACTTGGCGACACGAAGGTTTTTCAAAAGTGCTAATACATCCTTCCTCAGAACATCTACTTCCTCCAGCCTTCCCGCCTGTATCACACTCTCATCCTCAAAAACATGGCCCCTCTCCTTGGAGAACACTGAAGAAAAGTATTCATTCAAAGCCTCTCCTATTTCTTCTGACTCCATGAACAAGTTCCCACTACTGTCCTTGACCGACCCTAACCTCACCCTGGTCATTCTATTATTTCTCACATAAGAGTAAAAATCCTTGGGGTTTTCCTTGATCCGACCCGCCAAGGACTTCTCAAGCCCCCTCCTAGATCTCCTAAGCCCTTTATTTAGCTCATTCCTTGCTACCTTGTAACCCTGAAGCGACCCAACTGAACCTTGTTTTCTCATCCTTACATACTCTTCCTTTTCCTCTTGACAAGACATTCAACCTCTTTTGTGAGCCATGGTTCCCTCACACGGCCATTTCCTCCCTGCCTGATAGGGACATACCTATCAAGGACACTCAGTATTTGTTCGATGAACAAGCTCCACTTTTCATTTGTGCCTTTCCCTGTCAGTTCAAACAGTTGCAGGGGGTATACTATAAATGGGAATATACTAAGAGGGGGAGATGAAGTGAAGGATCTTGGAATACAGATATACAGCTCCCTAAAAGCAGCAGTTCTCGTAGACAAGGTTGTTAAGAAAGCATATGGAATGTTCTCCTTCATTAGCAGAGGTATAGTGTGGGATTCTCCATGAATCGGCGCGATGTCCCGAACCCGGCGCCAAAAACGGCGCGAATCACTCCGGCGTCGGGACCCCGAAACGTCACAAATTCTCTGGCCGGGAATGGGCTAGTCGCGGCGTAATACCATTCGCGATGACGTCAACCGTCACGGACGCGCACGCCATCAGTGATGCCGCGCGCCGTCAATGCACAAAAGATGCCCTCCCCCGGGAACCCAGCAAAATGGCCGCCTGCCGCGGTGCCAAGTGAGACCTCCCACTGCCTGCCCCTCTTTCCACTTTCCCCCATCCCCCTTCCCCCATATCCCCCCTTCCCCCATATTCCCCTTCCCCCATATGAGGGAAGGGGGCATATGGGGGAAGTGGTACATGGGGGAAGGGGGGATATGGGGGAAGGGGGTATGGGGGATATGGGGTAAGGGGGATATAGGGAATGGGTATGGGGGATATGGGGAAGGGCGGATATGGGGAATATGGGGAAGGTGGGATATGGGGAAGGGGGATATGGGGAAGGGGGGATCTGGGGGATATGGGGAAGGGGGATATGGAGGAAGGGGGATACGGGGTTATGGGGAAGGGGGAAATGGGGGATATGGGGTATATGGGGGATATGGGGTATATGGGGGAAGGGGGTTATGGGGGAAGGGAAATATGGGGAAGGGGATATGGGGGAAGGGGGAAATGGGGGAAGGGGATATGGGGGAAGGGGGATTAGGGGGGAAGAGGGGATATGGGTGAAGGGGGATAGGGGATATGGGGGAAGGGGAATATTGGGTAAGGGGGGATATGCGGTGATATGGGGACCCCCACCCGTCACGCACACTCCAACGGCTCCTGCGGCCCCCCCACCACCTGCGGCAGTTCCGTCACTTCTCCGACGGCGGTCCCACGCCGACCCCTACCTCCGCGCTGGCCAACTGTTAAATAAATTAAATAGGTGGTTCGATTTACGGCGGCTTGACCCGTGGTCACGTCGGTGGGACTTCGGCCCATCCTTCCCGGAGAATTGGGGCAGCCCCGGAGCCCGTTGCTTCGCGCCGGTCCTCGACATTCTCCGAGGCGCGTGGCGCGATTCACGTCGACAGGATTTTTGGGGGGACGGAAAATATCGCAGGGCGGCCGGGCGGGATTTACGGCGCCCCCTGGTGATTCTCCGACCTGCCGGGGGGTCGTAGAATCCCGCTCATAGAATTTAAAAGTCAGGATATAATGTTAGCATTGTATGAAACACTGGTCAGGCCACAACTGGACTATTGTGTGCAGTTCTGGTCACCACATTACAGGAAGGAGGTTATTGCTCTGGAGAGAGTGCAGAGGAGATTTACAAGAATGTTGCCAGGGCTAGAAAAGTGTGGTGATGAGGAGAGATCGGATAGGTTGGGGTTATTTTCCTTGGAACAAAGAAGGCTGAGGGGTGATTTTATTGAGATGCACAAAATTATGAGGGGAAGAGATAGGACTGACAGGATCAAATTGTTTCCCCTGGTTGAGAATTCTAGAGCCAGGGGACATAGATTCACAAAAGGTGGCAGAAGGTACAGAGGAGGCATGAGGAAAAACTTTTTCACGCAGAGGTTAATGTGAGTTTGAAATTTGTTGCCCAAGTTGGTGGCGGAGGCAGAGATTATAAACTCTTTGAAAAAGTACCTGGATTTGCACCTTAAATTCTCTTAATTACTGGGTTATGGACCAGGTGCAGGAAGGTGGGATTAGACTGAGCAGCTGGGTGCCCTAGGGCTGGAATGGACAAGCTGGGCGTAACTTTTCTATGATGTAATAATACTCCAGCATACACTTCGATTTTAACAGGGGCTGGTTTAGCACACTGTGCTAAATTGCTGGCTTTTAAAGCAGACCACGGCAGGCCAGTAGCATGGTTCAATTCCCATGCCAGCCTCCCCGAACAAGTGCTGGAATGTGGCGACTAGGGACTTTTCACAGTAACTTCATTTGAAGCCTACTTGTGACAATAAGCAAATTTCATTTCATTCATTTCTATGTATGCTTTCTGGTACAACAGCTTTATCTCTGAATCCTTCTGTTGTAATTGCACCAACATTCCTGAACTAAAAATATCCGTTTCATCCCCCACCTGCTCTTGTTCTTCATCAACAATCTGGTCAAAAATTGTTTATAAAGACTGAACCTCAGCCTCCCTATCTTTACTCCTTGATTTCTCCTCCTCCTGTCTCAACCTGTGGATTTGTGTCACCACACAAACTGAAAACCAGGCTATGCTTCTTGCATTCCTCAGTTGTTTAACTTTCCATCAGTTTTTCAACCACAGTAGCCTGCAGTCCCACCTGTGATCCAGCTATATCATTACCCAGGGTAAACTGTACCCTGAAAAAGGCAATTTCTCTATTACTCCCACCACCACTTCACCACTTTTCATCAGGTTTTCAAACTTTAACTTACATCATGGCACACTACGGGCGGGATTCTCTGTAATCAGCGCGATGTCCGCCGACCGGCGCCAAAAATGGCACGAATCAGTCCGGCATCGCACCGCTCCAAAGGTGCAGAATTCTCCACATCTTGAGGGGCCGAGCCCTTACCTTGAGGGGCTAGGCCCGCGCCGGACTGATTTCCGCCCCGCCGGCTGGCGGGAAAGGCCTTTGGTGCCCCGGCAGCTGGCGCGGAAATGACTTTGCCGGGCGGCGCATGCACGGGAGCGTCAGCGGCCGCTCACGGCATCCCCGCGCATGCGCAGTGGAGGGGGTCTCTTCCGCCTCCGCCATAGTGGAGACCATGGCGAAGGCGGAAGGAAAAGAGTGCCCCCACGGCACAGGCCTGCCCGCGGATTGGTGGGCCCTGATCGCGGGCCAGGCCACCGTGGGGGAACCCCCGGGGCTAGATCGCCCCGCGCCCCCCGCAGGACCCCGGAGCCCACCCGCACCACCATGTCCCGCCGTCCCAAAGGTGGTTCAATCCATGCCGGCTGGCGTGTGTTGATAGCGGCGGGACTTCGGCCCATCGCGGACCGGAGAATCGGCGGGGGATTCCCGCCGACCGGCACGGTGCGATTCCCGCCCCCGCCGAATCACCGGTGGCGGAGAATTCGCGACACGGCGGGGGCGGGATTCACGCGGGCCCCCGGCGATTCTCCGACCCGGTGGGGGGTCGGAGAACCGCGCCCTACTCCTTTCACCACTAATTATACATAGAACATAGAACACTGCAGCACAGTACAGGCCCTTAGGCCCGCGATGTTTTGCCGACCACTTATCCTAATCTAAGATCAACCAAACCTACACCCCTTCAATTTACTGCTGTCCATGTGCCTGTCCAAGAGTCGCTTAAATGTCCCTAATGGGTCTGACTCTACACCTCCGCTGACAGTGCATTTCACACACCTACCACTCTTTGTGTAAAGAAATGACCTCTGACATCTCCCCTTTACCTTCCTCCAATCACCTTAAAATTATGTCCCCGCATGACAGCCATTTCCACTCTGGGGAAAAGTCTCTGGCTACCCACTCTATCCATGCCTCTCATCACCTTGTGCACCTCTATCAAGTCATCTCTCTTCCTTCTTCGCTCCAGTGAGAAAAGCCCTAGCTCCCTCAACCTTTCTTCATAAGACATATCCTCCAGTCCAGGCAACATCCTGGTAAACCTCCTCTGCACCCTCTCCAAAGCATCTACATCCTTCCTATAATGAGGCGACAAGAACTGGGCACAATATTCCAAGTGTGGTCTAACCAGGGTTTTATAAAGCTGCAGCAAAACCTCACGGCTCTTAAACGTAATCCCCCTGTTAATGAAAGGCAACACACCATACGCCTTCTTAACAACCCTATCAACCTGTGTGGCAAATTTAAAGTACGTGGACCCCAAGATTCCTCTGTTCCTCCACACTTCAAAGCATCCTGCCTTTTACACTGTATTCAGCATTCAAATTCGACCTTCCAAAATAAATCACCTCACAAGATCTGACACCTTAACCTCCAACCTGTGAAAAGGCTGTATACTCGTTTTCACCTCTTCATTAGATTTAGATTCGATTTAGATTTATTGTCATGTGTAACGAGGTACAGTGAAAAGTATTGTTCTACGTGCAGTCGAGGCAGATCGCTCCATATGTGAAAAATATAGGTCATATAATAAATACACAATGTAAATACTTGGCATTGACATCGGGTGAAGCATACGGAATATAATGCTACAACTGTAGAGAAGATACATAGAGAGATCAGTTCAATCCATAAGAGGGTCACTCAGGAGTCTGGTAAGAGCGGGGAAGAAGCTGATTTTGAATCTGTCAGTGCGTGTTCTCAGACTTTTGTATATTCCGCCCAATGTAAGAGGTTGGAAGAGAGAATAACCCAGGTGGAGGGGTCTTTGATTATGCTGCCTGCTTTCTGAAGCGAGGGGAAGGTGTAGACAGAGTCAATGGATGGGAGACGAGGTTGTGTGATGGACTCGGCTGTGTTCACGACTCTCTGTAGTTATTTATGGCCTTGGGCCAAGCAGTTGCCATACCAGCTGACATGCAGCCTTCTATGGTGCATCTGTAAAAATAGGTAAGAGTCAATGTGGACTTGCCGAATTTCCTTCATTTCCTGAGGAAGTATCGGCACTGTTGTGTTTATTTCTCATAGTGTCGACGTGGCTGGACCAGGACAGATTGTTGGTGATGTTTACACCTAGGAATTTGAAGCTGTCAACCATCTCCGCCATGGCATCATTGATGCAGACAGGGGCATGTGCGACACTTCACTTCCGGAATCATTGACCAGATCCTTAGTTTTGCTGACATTAAGGGAGAGATTGTTGTCGTTGCACCATGCCATTAGGTTCTCTATCTCCCTCTTGTACTCTGACTCATTATTGTTTGTGATCCGACCCACTTCGGTGGTGTCTTTAGCAAACTTGTAGATAGAGTTGGAGCCTAATTTTGCCACACAGTCATATGAAATGAAATTAAAAATTAAAAAATGAAAATCGCTTATTGTCACAAGTAGGCTTCAATCAAGTTACTGTGAAAAGCCCCTAGTCGCCACATTCCAGCGCCTGTTTGGGGAGGCTGGTATGGTAATTGAACCGTGCTGCTGGCCTGGTCTGCTTTAAAAGCCAGCTATTTAGCCCAGCGTGCTAACTAAGCACGCAGTCTTGCAGGGCCCTGGTATTAAGGACTATCATGGAGGAGGTGGAAATTGTACTTTTAAATCCCGGTTTAGAGCCCTCAAGTTTTGTTACAGTACCGGACCAGACCTCAATTTATTTTAGGAAACTGGACCTGAAACCCCAACAATTTTTCAATTTGTAAACTGAGGAAAGGATATCTTACCACAGGAATGATTACACTGACAAGTAGGGATCTTTTACACAAAAACAAACTATTTTAAAACAGGAATTTAGGGAACTAGGGTGGAAGCTGAGAGCCAAGACAAACCATGTTGTTATCTCTGGTTTGTTGCTGGTGCCACGTGCTAGTGAGGTGAGGAACAGGGAGAGAGTGCAGCTAAACACGTGGCTGCAGGGATGGTGTAGGAGGGAGGGTTTCAGGTACGTGGATAATTGGAGCACATTCTGGGGAAGGTGGGTCCTGTACAGACAGGACAGTTTGCACCTGAACCAGAGGGGCACCAATATTCTGGGAGGGAAATTTGCTACGTCACTTCTGGGGGGTTTAAACTAAATTGTCAGGGGGCTGGGAAAACGAGCTGTGTTCCAGAAGCCAGTGTCGAGAGTAGTGAGGTACTGAGGAGGGTATCAAGGTCGCAGGAGTGTACAGGCAGACAGAAAGGTGGGTTGAAGTGTGTCTACTTTAATGCAAGGAGCATCCGGAATAAGGTAGGTGAACTTGGAGCGTGGATTGGTACACGGGACTACGATGTTGTGGCCATTACGGAGCCAATGTTAGAACAGGGACAGGAATGGTTGTTGGAAGTTCTGGGGTATAGATGGTTCAGTAAGAGTAGGGAAGGTGGTAAAAGAGGTGGAGGAGTGGCATTGTTAATCAAGGATAGTTTAACGGTTGCAGAAAGGCAGTTTGAAGGGGATCTGCCTATTGAGGCAAAATGGCTGAAGTTAGAAATAGGAAAGGAGTGGTCACATTGTTAGGAGTTTTCTATAGGCCCTCAAATAGTAATAGAGATGTGGAGGAAGAAATTGCAAAACAGATTATGGAAAGGTGTGGAGGTGTCAGGGTAGTTATCATGGGTGACTTTAACTTTCCAAATATTGATTGGAACCTCTATAGGTCGAACAGTTCGGATGGGGCAGTTTTTGTACAGTGTGTGCAGGAGGGTTTCCTGACACAATATGTGGATAGGCCGACAAGAGGGGGGGCCACATTGGATTTGGTACTGGGTAATGAACCGGGCCAAGTGTTGGATTTGTTTGTGGGAGAGCACTTTGGAGATAGTGATCACAATTCGGTGTCTTTCACTATTGCAATGGAGAGGGATAGGGCTATATGGCAGGGCAAGGTATATAATTGGGGGAGGGGTAATTATGATGCGATTAGGCAAGAATTATGGAGCATAAGATGGGAACAGAAACTGTCAGGGAAAGGCACAAATGAAAAGTGGAGCTTGTTCAAGGAACAAATAATGCGTGTCCTTGATAGGCATGTCCCTGTCAGGCAGGGAGGAAATGGCCATGTGAGGGAACCATGCTTCACAAAAGAGATTGAATGTCTTGTCAAGAGGAAAAAGGAAGAGTATGTAAGGATGCAAAAACAAGGTTCAGTAGGGTCGCTTGAGGGTTACATGGTAGCAAGGAATGAGCTGAAAAAAGGGCTGAGGAGAGCTAGGAGTGTGCATGAGAAGTCCTTAGCGGGTTGGATCAAGGAAAACCCCAAGGGTTTTTACTCTTATGTGAGAAATAAAAGAATGACCAGGGTGAGTGTAGGGCCGATCAAGGACAGTAGTGGGAACCTGTGCATGGAGTCAGAAGAGACAAGAGAGACGTTGAATGAATACTTTTCTTCAGTGTTCACAAAGCAGAGGGTCCATGTTTTTGAGGATGAGAGTGTGATTCAGGCGGGTAGGCTGGAGGAAGTAGATGTTCTGAGGAAGGATGTATTAGCAATTTTGAAAAACATGAGGGTCGACAAGTCCCCTGGGCCAAATGGGATATACCCAAGGATTCTTTGGGAGGCAAGGGATGAGATTTCAGAGCCTTTGGCTTTGATCTTTGGGTCCTCACTGTCCACGGGGATAGTGCCAGAGAACTGGAGAGTGGCGAATGTTGTTCCTCTGTTCAAGAAAGGGAATAGGAATGACACTGGTAATTATAGGCCAGTTAGTCTTACTTCGGTGGTCGGGAAGATAATGGAAAAGATCCTGAAGGATAGGATTTATGACCATTTGGAAAGATGCAGCTTAATCCGGGATAGTCAACACGGATTTGTGAAGGGTAGGTCTTGCCTCACAAATTTGATTGAATTCTTTGAGGAGGTAACTAAGTGTGTACATGAAGGTAGAGCAGTTGATGTCGTATACATGGATTTAGTAAGGCGTTTGCTAGGGTTCCCCATGGTCGGCTCATGAAGAAAGTAAGGCGGTGTGGGATAGAGGGACATTTGGCCAATTGGATAAGTAACTGGCTATCACGTAGAAGATAGAGGGTGGTGGTGGGTGGAAAATGTTCAGACTGGAGACCAGTTACCAGCGGTGTACTACAGGGATCAGTGCTTGGTCCTCTGCTATTTGTGATTTTTATCAATGACTTGGACGAGGGGGCTGAAGGGTGGGTCAGTAAATTTGCTGATGACACCAAGATTGGTGGAGTAGTGGATGAGGTGGAGGGCTGTTGTAGGCTGCAAAGTTACATTGATAGGATGCAGAGCTGGGCCGAAAAATGGCAGATGGAGTTTATCCTGATAAGTGCGATGTGATTCATTTTGGTAGAAAAATTTGAATGCGGATTACAGGGTCACGGCAGGGTTCTGAGGAATGTGGAGGAACAGAGAGACCTTGGGATTCATGTCCACATCTCTGAAGGTTGCCACTTAAGTGGATAGAGCCGTGAAGAAGCCTTATAGTGTGTTTGCGTTTATTAACAGGGGGCTTGAGTTTAAGAGCCGCGGGGTTATGCTGCAACTATACATGACCCTGGTGAGACCACATTTTGAGTATTGTGTGCAGTTCTGGTCACCTCATTATCGGAAGGATGTGGAAGCATTGGAGGGGTGCAAAGGAGATTTACCAGGATGTTGCCTGGTTTGCAGGATAGGTCTTATGAGGAAAGGTTGAGGGAGCTAGGGCTTTTCTCTTTGGAGCGGAGGAGGATGAGAGGCGACTTAATAGAGGTTTATATGATAATGAGGGGGATAGATAGAGTGGACGTTCAGAGACTATTTCCTTGGGTGGATGTAGCTGTTACAAGGGGGCATAACTATAAGATTCAGGGTGGGAGATATAGGAGGGATGTCCGAGGTAGGTTCTTTATTCAGAGAGTGGTTAGAGTGTGGAATGGACTGCCTGCAGTGATAGTGGAGTCAGACACTTTCGGAACTTTCAAGCGGTTATTGGATAGGCACATGGAGCACACCAGAATGACAGGGAGTGGGATAGCTTGATCTTGGT
Source organism: Scyliorhinus torazame (assembly GCF_047496885.1). NCBI lineage: Eukaryota > Metazoa > Chordata > Chondrichthyes > Carcharhiniformes > Scyliorhinidae > Scyliorhinus > Scyliorhinus torazame. The sequence continues at coordinate 292,322,061 of NC_092709.1, read as the reverse complement.
TTCGGACAATGCTCGGCACAACATCGAGGGCCGAAGGGCCTGTTCTGTGCTGTACTGTTCTATGTTCTATGTTTATTATTAACACAGGATTAAACACATTAACACGGAGTGGCACAGTGACACAGGGGTTAACACTGCTGCCTCACAGCGGCAGGGACCCAGGGTTCGATTCCGTCTTTGGGTGATTGTGAGGAATTTGCGTGGGTGTCGCCCGGGTGTTCTGGTTTCTTCCTATAGTTCAAAGATGTGCAGGTTAGGTGGATTGACCATGCTAAATTTTCCTTTTGTGTCCAAAGATTAGGTGGGGTTACTGGGTAGGACCTGACCCTCGGTCGGGTGCTCTTTCAGAGGGTCGGTGCAGAGTCCTTCCGCACTGTAGGGATTCTACTACTACATATTCTACCCGACCCCTACATCACCCCCCCACACACACACACACACCCCAGCCACCCCCCGTCCCACCACCAAAGTTACTGGATAGGATTTTCCAGCCCCCTGTGGCATGGTCCCCTGTAGCAGAGGTGCACAGAAAACCCCATAAACATTGTTGGGACTGGGAGATCACACTGGTGGGAGGGGCTGGAAAATTCCGGCCACTGTTCTGAGGGTTTCCGTCTCCCATAGCGTTCCCGGTCCTTGGAAAAGATGTCTTGGAGACATGTGGGCATTCTCTTTTCCTTGGAGAAAATCATCCTGGGTGAAATGGGGGAGCAACTCTCCAAAATTGATGGCAAGCCATGTGTAGACTTCAGGCCTAGGTCATATTAGTGGCCTAATTCTGCTCCTATGTCTTATGGTCTTATGGAAGGACTATGGATCCTTTTTAGTGAAAGACTGATCCAAGGGAGAAGACTGAAGGACTTGTTGTATGTTGTTTGTTACTGACTAAGGAATGATTGCAGAGATATAGATATATCTGAACTGTACCTGGTTTGTTGGAGGAACTTAATTATTTACAAATATACAAAACTAGGTGTTACTCAGGCTGAGCCATGAATGTTTTTCTTCCTGACTTTTAGTCATGTGACTCCCTCTTACGTCATTGTATAGGTGGTATTCTTTCTCCAGTCCCACACAGTAACCCTTTCAGCTCTGAACACCGTAATTCTACATATCGCCCCAAGTCTTTGTCCAAATAGATTTTACATTTATATTTAGGTCTTCCCCCTTCTTCCCCCAAGTCTCTGACTTACTTGCTTTAATTGGTCTGGAGTTTTCACAACACACCTGTTCACCCTTGTGGGGCTTGGAAGACCAGAAGTCTCCCTTTGGACTACTTTGCTTTGGCTTGGTTGGTCCTCCAGAAGAATTGCAAATCTGGTGCATTGTCAGTTTGACTCTCAACATCTGTTTCTACCAAATGTGGAATGGAAGGTTGCCTGAGCCGGATCTACATTTGATCCTCTTTATTCTCTCCCTATAGTTATACCTCTCCAAATTCACTCTTTGCCTCTTGGTTTATGTGTGTTTATCCCTCTCTTTGCATTTTATATGTTCCTTATCTTTTTTTGTTGAGCTGACCGTGGCTCCTTGTGATGGTCTTGTCCACCTCTCTTTACTTCAGGAGTGATGACCCTTGTAGCCTCTGGTTTGTGAAATCCTGGGTGATTCTGGACTGTTGCTTCAGGAGCTAATTGTTTAAGCAGAACAGGAAACTGTGAGGAAGGCACTTGATCAACATTTGGAATTCCCTCAATTCCAGTAGCACTGGTGTAGCAGTGAGGTCAGTGTCTTCCAATGTGGAAGACGTTAACATTAACTAGTTTTGCTCTGTCTCTGGACTTCCTTGACTGCTTGCATCCAGGGCTACCATTTTGGTGGATGGATAGATGTGGAGTGGATGCACTTGCAATGGGGTCACCACTGTCGGATGGATGTGATATTGTATCAATGTATTCTATCACTTGAGCTTGGTCTTCCAGCTGCTCCCCGGACTCACAGAGTGATGAGAGATCATGGTTGCACTCATTGGTTCAACTGGTTCATTACTACCACTTTGGTGAAAAGAGGTTTGTCATGTGTGCCCTGGACATCTATTTGGAAAAGGGCTGGATTATTGGCCTCAGTGAAGAGTGTGAAAAAATCAACACTGAAGTTCCAATCTAGATCATCAGTGCGTGTGGACAGTTTGAGCGATTCCAATTTGGTCTCATTCATGACTGTCTGTTTATTGACGTTCCCCGCAGTCTTTGTGAGGTTAAGGTCGACACAGGCATTTTGACTCAGAAGAGAGAATTCCTGATTGTGAATAACACATGTTTCCTGTATTTGTTTGCTCTTGTATTGGAGCATTGCTTGCTGGACCATAGAACCGCTTTTCAGTTGTCCTCAGCTATTGTTTCACTAGCCATGTCTGGGTATTGAGCAAGATTGTTATGCTTGCTCCTGCATCCAATTTGAAATTAGTGATTGACTCCAATGTCCACATTCCAGAATGTGCATTTGGGGTCTTTGATCTCGTCTGGAAACATTGCCGTTCCTCTTGTTGAGATTCTTCAATTTCATTAATGTCCTTGTGTACAAAGATTCTCTTATCATCCTCTGTGAATCTAAAGGTTTTAGTTCTTTCTGTATCTCTTTCCAAAGTGTCCAAAGCTTTTACAATAAAAGCATTCTGCAATGCTTGCAGGACACTGTTCGCACCTGTTGGGGTTTTTGATGTCACAGCACAGCACTGACACGGCTTACTGGAATCTTGAATTTTTGTTCCATAAGATGTCTTTTTGCCTGGAGTCCTTTTGACATTTGTTCAATGAGCTGTATCATCATGGTAGGTTTTTTGAATCACGGTTTTCTGGACCTTTTTGTTAAACTTGGCTTTTTCTAATATCTTGTTACTCTGTAAATTATAATAATTATCTTCAAATTTGTCTGATGCTTCATTAATGTCTTGTCTTGCTATCACATCATCAGCAATTGCTCCAATAGAGTGCAATGATATCTTGACTTGTTCAGCCTCTGATTTATTGTTCAATTCGAATGCAATTCTAAATCTTAAAATCTCTTTCCCCATAATGCCCATTTCTGTGCCTAATCCGGTCTTTCCATTTGCCTAAATCGACCTGATGAGGTGAATTTGGACCGGAATACTCAGGCCATTTGCTGGAGGAGGATTCTCTGGTCCCGTCGGCAGTGTTCCTCCACATGTGGTTTTCCCGGCAGTACAGGGTAGTTTCAATGGGAATTTCTATCGATAGTGGCGGGAGCAATTCCACCGTCAGCGAACGGTGTGCTAGCGCCCGCTGCCAAGAAACACAGGACTGGGAAGCGGGAGAATCCTGCCCTTGGAATCCATAGCTGTTTTCAACTCTTTGAAGGTCAGCTTGGATTATTTTTTAAAACTGTTGCAGTAATGCAGTTTTCCTGTGCAAATCAGCCTTTCTTGGATACCCGCTGTGGTCGCTGAATTCTTGTTGCAATTGTTCCTAAACTTTGCAGGTTTCTTGAAATAATCACTGGAAGTGACGATTACGCTCTATCTGTTGATTACCTTCTTTGCTTTTTGCATCAGATCTAAACTCTTGCTTCTTAGTCAACTTAATAATGACCTTAAAATTACTTGTGAGTTGACGACTGCCTATTTTGGGTAAATTGTGACTCTCGAACCATTAAACTTATAACAGTAAGCAATAAAAGCACCTCTCTTGATGAGGAACTCTGAAATTCCTTCCCAGGGAAATGATAGGTGGCAGCTAAATGTCAAGAAACAGATACAACAGGAGTGAATGATGTCTAAATAAGAGCCGTAGAAACAATTCTATTCTACAGGTCAAACCAGAGGTGAAACCAGGGAATGATTCCAGGACCAGGAAGTGATGATTGCAGCAATGAAGAGTGTCCAAAATCTTTTATGTGGAACATCTGGAAGGAATTGAGGATACAATGTGGATTACTTTTATTGATTCTCAGAGTGTTTTCAAATTTGCCTTTGGTACATTAATTTTATTGCACTGCACTAGAAAGCAGTACAGACTTTCTCAGCAATTCAGCAAAGTGCTCGAGGTGAGAACGAGGAAAATAATTTTCTGCGGGAGTTTACCAGCGGCAGTGTTGACGCTTCCTTCCCCTCTCTTGTAAGAGGCTAGAGTTGGAGAAAGTCATATTCTGCAGGGTTATACAGTTGGAGGAAGATATGAAGATAGGGAGGCATGAGGCTAACATATCAAACAATTTATGTATAAAAGACAAATTATTTTTAAAATTTATGTTCAAGATCGCTGCTGAATACAGTGCTTCTCCCTCCATTTTAAGAACCAGCAAAGAGTGACTAAAACATGTTTAAGAGGGAGAAAGAAGAGTTTAAGAGAAAGCTAGCTGGTGATATGAAAACAGATAGGACGAGTTTTTCGAAGTATTGATATATGAAAAGAGGGAGTGTTGATCCTTTTGAGAGTTTAATGGAAAATGAGCAATGGCCGAAGTGCTGAACAAATATTTTGTGCCTGTCTTCACCGGAGATGATTGAGAAAACTTCCCAAAGATAATTGAAAATCAAGACGTGAAAGGAAGGGAAGAACGTAAAAACCCACCATAACCAGGGAAAAGGTGTTGGAAAAACTATTTGACCTAAAGACTGACAGGGTCCCAAGACCAAATGGCCTGCACCCTCGGGTCTTAAAATAAGTTTCTGCAGAGATAGATGCATTGATTGCAATCTTCCAAAATTCCTGCAAAGGTTCCCCACGTTGGAAAAATGGCAACTCTAATAACTTTATTCAGGAAAGGAGGGAGATGGAATGTAGGAAATAATAGATCAGTTAGCCTAACATCTGTCATAGGGAAATTCCTAGGATCCATTATTAAAGAGGTTATAGGAGGATACTTATGGGATCATAATAAAAAGGATATCACGCTTAACTAATTTATTATAGTTCTTTGAGGAAGCAGCAAGCAAGGTGGAAAAAGGGGACCTGTTGAAGTGGTAGATTTGGATTCCAAAGGGCTAAGGGCTATCAATGAAATACAAGTTAAGAGCACATGTAGGGAATAACATATTAGTAAGGATAAAGTTTGGTTTGCCAAGCAGAGAGTAGGGATAAATGGATATTTCTGGGCTGGCAAGCTGAAACTAGTGGAGTGACACAGGGATCAGTGCTGCAGCCTCAACTATTTACAATCTATGTCAATGACTTTGATGGCGGAACTAAATGTACGTAAATAAATTTAACGATGGCACCAAGTGATGAAGGAAAGTAACATTTGGACCACACAAATGGCAGACAATGACCATCTCCAACAAGAGAGAATCCATCAGACCCTTGTGGGGCCTGAAGTGGGGGAGGGGGGGAAAGTTCGGGGCAGTGAAATAAAATGGCACCTAGATCTGAGAGGAGCCTTTTCTGCCGGCGAGCTTCAGCTAACTAGCAAGAAACCCCTCTAAGCATGGCCTTGACGGAGAGGCCCCAAAAAATGGCCAAGTCCCGTTGAACAGCAGGCGCTGTTTCTAGGCGCTGTCTTGCTTTATGTGCCATTCAGTGAACTTTAACACGAACCCTCTGAATCGCACCCTCAGAAGATTGTAGGAGATGAAAGTAAAATATGAAAATTCCCTCGGGCATCATGTGTACATTAAAATATGGAGTGAGGCGATGGTTAGTAGAGTTAGTCACATAATAAGTAAATCATTAATTTTACTGCTATGGTATATAGGGCAGAAGGCCAAGGGCTGATTGCTGGTCTGTCCTCAGTTTGGACCTTGGTTGTAATAAATGGGTGAGGCTCTGACTTGATTCTTAATCAATTTTAATGTCTGCACTGCCTAATTTCCATTGGACAGGGGGAGTTAAATTGCCCCTTAGGATGTTTCCCTGAAATAGTTTGCAAAACCGAGGTAGTATTCATCTTTCCATGTTAAATCAATTATTTCCCAAAATTAAATCTACCTCAATCTGTGTGGAACATTACAGAAGAGCAGAGATGCAGTTATTTTGTCGATGGAGTACAGTATTTCGCACTCAATTTAGTAGCCATGTCTATAGTTTTGAAAATTATTCACCACTGCTGAACTATTTCCCCCGTGTTATAGATACAAAATGCCAACTACAATTTCAAACAATAAAGACATTCAGTGTAGTCCAAAAACAGGATGAGGTTGAGCTCATTACTTAAAGTTACTCCAGGAAGCTGAGGCTTTAGAGCAAGCACAAATGTACATTAACATCAGCAGCTTCATATTATCCATGCCCGAAGGAACCATAGCACCTGATGAGCATTGTTCTTAGAAGCAAATAAATTTCAATCTGCTCATTAGATTGCAAACACAGATTGCTGGACTGTGAACATCAAAATTGAGAGTGAGGTATGCCCCAATTAATATAGCAGAAAAGGTACTGCTCCGTGTTCCCAGAGTTGCCACCTATGGTGTCCTGTACAATTAGGTTTGGATTACAACAAAGTTATTCAAAAATGGTTCAATTGAAAATTGATTCCGTGATTGACAGAAATCTTCTTCATGAACACTTGTGCATTACCTCCAAAACATTCCTGTTTGGGATTATTTTTTGCCTGTCGGCATGAATGGATGCATTTTTTATTTAGTGCTGTGGTTCTCAAACATTTTGGAAAAAAGATCTCTTTTCAAATGGATCAGTAGTAATGGATAAACCTCCCATCTAAATGAGAAAACTCAATGTGAAATTGCTGCATGTAGAGTGATTTAATAATGATTTCAAGAAAGTGAGCATTTACTTGCAGATGTCAGTGAGCTGGTTGCATTTGCATCATTCTGCAGATTTTAGCTGTCCTTGGCGTGATGTTTGACAACAACACTTATCAATCATTCTACATTAAAGCCAAGATTTCTTATTTTTCAGGATGAAGCAGCTGGAATGCAGATTGCCATCCCCAATACATCATTAAAAATCGGTTGCAGTTAAAAACATCATTCGCTTCAAATACAGAAATGTCATGGGAATGTTACTTTAAGAAATGTTTGTCTTCTCAAGGGGCTGCAGAGATGTCAGTGTGTGGGTGGAGCTGGGCTCTGGCTCTGCTTTTTACTTCAGTTTGAGCTGGAAGTTGTTTTTGGCTCTGAGTTTTAGTTTCGTTTTCAGTTGGACAGCTGCATTCAAACCAAGGAGGTGTATTTTGATCTCTCTTTCTCTCTCTTTAAAGAATATCTCCTGATCACTTGATGATTTCAAAGTAATATCTGTTTCTGTAAGGAACGCAAACCTGCTGTCTTTGTTAAAAAAGATCTTTGACTTATGAATGTTGTTAGGAAAGTTACTAAGGGTTACGTATTGAGTACTGTATCTTTGTGGGGGGTATCAGTGTTGGTAGTTGATAAGATATTTACTGTGTTTTTATAAAATGTTAATTGGATTCATAGAATAAACATTGTTTTTGTTTAAAAATACTTTATATCTCTGTTGCATCACACCTGTAAAGTGGCCCCTTGTGCTCTCCATAACCAAAATCTATTAAACGTTGTGGGTCAGGTAAACTCCATGATATACTTTGGTGTTCTCTAAACCCTGGCCCATAATAGAAAATACTGGACAACCTTAGCAGGTCTGACAGCATCTGTGAAGAGAGAAGGGAGCTAATGTTTCGAGTCTGGAAGACTCTTCGTCACCCAGTAAAGCCTTTGGACCACGGTGAGATCAGTTGAAGGGTGGCCTAAGACTAGTTTAGCAATTTTGTATAACATTGGCGACACGTATCACAGTGGTTAGCACTGCTGGGTCACAGTGCCAGGGACTTGGGTTCAATTCTGGCCTCGGATTACTGCCTGCGTGGAGTTTACACTTTCTTCCCATGTCTGCGTGGGTTTCTTCTGGGTGCTCCAGGTTCTTCCCACAGTCCAAAGATGTGCAGGTTAGGTGAATTAGCCATGCTAAATTGCCCCTTACTATCCAAGATTTTGCAGTTTAGGTGGGGTTATGGGGTTACATGGGTATGGGGGGAATGGGTTTAGGTAGGGTTCTCTTTCAGAGGTCGGTGCAGACTTGATGGGCTGGTGGCCTCATTCCGCACTATAGAAACTCTATGATTTTATGATCCTACGATTCTATTCTACGATTCTACATTTTGAGGGGTTGAGCACCATTGTGAGAGGCGATAAACTCCTCCAATATTTGACATATCATCCCATGAGCCAAAAGGTGCAGCATCCGGAGTGACAATGTAGGAGCAGAATTAGGCCATTTGAGTCTGCTCCGCCATTCGATCATAGCTGATATGTTCCTCATCTGCTACCCACAATCTTCAGACCAAGAATGGATTGCAAAATCAGCCAGAGCATCTCCTCCTTATAACACATGAACTAGGAGCAGGAGTCGGCAATTTAGCCCCTGAGCCTAAACACCCTCAATGTGATCATGGCTGATCCCATCCTGGCCTCAACTCCACCATCCTGCCCATTCTCCATAACTCTTCAACCCATTGCTAATTAAAAATCTGTCTAACTCCTCCTTAAATTTACTCACTGTCCCAGCATCCACCGCACTCTGGGGTAGCGAAATCCACAGATTCATAACTCTTTGGGAGAAGTAGTTTCTCCTCAAATCGGTTTTAAATTTGCTACCTCTTATTCTAACATTATGACCTCTTGTTTTAGAATGCCCCACAAGAGGAAGCATCTGCTCCATGTCTACTTTATACATACCTTTTAGCATCTTGTATACCTCAATTAGATCTCTCCTCATTCTTCTAAACTCTAGAGAGTATAAGCCAAAACTGTTCAATCTCTCCTCATTTGACAACCCTCTCATCTCTGGAATCAATCCAGAGAATCTCCTCTGAACTACCTCCAATGCCACTACATCTTTCCTCAAATAAGGGGACCAAAACTGTGCACAGTCTTGCCAATGCTTTGTATAGTTGCAACAACACCTCCTTACCTCTATACTCAATTCTTTTTGCTATAAATGCCAACATTCCATTTGCTTTGCTTATTATCTACTGCATCTGCATGCTCGTTTTCTGTGACTCACGCACGAGGACACCCAAGTCCTTCTGCATCGGAGCCCCCCCGAAGTGTCTCTCCATTTATATCATAAGATGCCTTTCCATTTTTTTGACCAAAATGCATGACCACACACTTATCCACGTTAAACTCCATCTGCCTCATTTTGACCCACTGTCCTAACCTACCTGAAATGAAATGAAAATCACTTATTGCCATAAGTAGGCTTCAAATGAAGTTACTGTGAAAAGCCCCTAGTCGCCATGTTTCGGCGCCTGTTCGGGGAGGCTGGTACAGGAATTGAACTCATGCTGCTGGCCTGCCTTGGTCTGCTTTAAAAGCCAGCTATTTAGCCCTGTGCTAACCTATATCCACTTGTAAGGTTCTTATTTCCTCGTTGTAACTTACTGTCCCACTTATTTTTGTGTCATCTGCTAATTTGGCTATAGATCCTTCTATCCCTGCAGCCAAGTCACTAATATAGATTATAAATAGCTGGAGCCCAAGGATCGAACCCTGTGGCACCCCACTAATTATATCTTGCCATCCAGAAAAAGACCCATTTATCCTGACTCTCTGTCTCCTGTCCATCAGCCAGTCTTCTATCCAAGCTGGAAGGAGATCTCACCTTGTGAATTAACCTTCTGTGCGACACCTTACCAAACACCTTCCGGATGTCCAGATTTGCTACATCTACAGGATCCCAATTAATCACTTTGCTTTTTACATCTTCGAAGAACTCAAGCAAATTAGTCAAACATGATTTGCCCTTCATAAAACCATGCTGACTCTGATGGACACCACTTTGGCTTTCTAAATGTCCTGATATTACGCACTTGATAATTGATTCTAACAATTTTCCAACAACAGATGTTAAACTAACTGGTCTGTAATTTCCCACATTCTGCCTCCCTCCCTTTTTGACTAAGGGCGTTACGTTAGCATTTTTCCAATCATAACTAATGGATCCACGATCTCTGCAGCCACTTCCTTTAACACCCTAGGATGTAGGCCATCAGGCCCTGGGGACTTGTCTGCCCTCAATCGCAAGAGTTTGTTGAGTACCATTTCCCTTTTGATGCTGATTGTTCCAAGTTCCACCCTTTATTACCTCTGAAATGCTTGTCCGAAGAGGAATGGTACTAGTGTCCTCCACCGTGAAAACTGAGGGAATGTATTGATTTAGCATCTCTGTCAATTCTGTGTTCCCCACTATTAACTCACCAGTTTCATCTTCCAAGGGCCAACATTCACCTTAGTGACCCTTTTATGTACCTCTAAAGCTTTTGCGGCCCTTTTTGATATTCAGTGCTAGTTTTATTTTTGTGATTTACCTGAGCTCTTTATATTACTTGTTTAGTATCTTTGTTTAAGTTTGAAAGTTTCCCAATCTTCCAGTGGTGGCAAGATGTGAGCCAAACCCTGACCAAGGTACCTTGGGTCATCATTCACCCTGCTCAATTAGCACTTCACATTATTTCACTGAAAGGTGTTCTTGGATCCTCAGCGATCCACAGACACCAATTTTAGAATCGCTGTTTTAATACATTCACAGTGAATGCCCGTCAGAAATCCTAGGCTTAATATTAAGTGTGCAAGCATTTTATGTAGCTTAAGTGTTGTTTTGGCTTCAAGCTATACTTAACCACATGTACTTGACTATGTGCAATAAACATATAACACCACAACAACCGACCCAGACACATTACTGTTTCAATGGGCTGGAAGTTCCTTCAAATATTGATTTATTCATTGAATTTTATTTCATGTCATTCAGCTATCCCAGGTCCTTCATGCATTCCTCAGGAGTTTGTGCAGGAGGAGGAAGAAGACTGTTCAGAAGAAGTTATGCATTCTGAGAATCTACAGTGATATGACTTCGACATGCATTCCGAGAATCTACAGTGATATGACTTTCGCCCCCACAGTCCTGCATCATTTTTCCAGCCTTTCTGTCTTTCAGCCTGTCCCAAAGTGACTGGTAAATTTCAACCCCAGAGGAAGTGAGCTTCAAGGGTTATCAATGAAGAGCACTATTCAAGAGCAGCAGCCAAAAAATGTCAGGTTCTTTTCACCTTTCCAAAGGCACTGCCTTGATTAGAGAGAAATAAAAGGAGTCTATCTCCATTACGTCACCATCATTTTCCAAGAATCTGCATTGATGTCCACCGCCATGGACAGAATGGCCACTTTCATGATGAATCAGACACAACAGCAAACCGAGCGCATGCTGTCCCTGACCAATGGCCTGCACGCCTGTCTGCCAGCTTAAATATGATAGGGGAACTCAGCGTGGTAGCTCAGCACTTACTAAAAGGCAGCAAAGTGTTCTTCAGATCTTGCCAGCAGTGCAGTGCAAATGGCGCCAAGGCAAATTACGATAAAATTAGACAGGAATTTGGATTGGGTGCGGCTATTGGACAATAAATCAACATTGTAAATGTGGGAATCTTTCAAGCGACAGTTGATTAGGATTCAGGAAAGTCACGTTCCTGAGAGAATGAAGGGTAAGTATGGGAAGTTTAGGGAGCCTTGGATAACAAGGGATATTGAGAACCTCGTCAAAAAGAAAAAGGAGACCTTTGTATGGTCTCGAAGAGTGGGAACAATCGAAACCCCTGAGGAGTATAAAGAAAGTAGGAAGGTACTGAAGCAGGGAATTAGAAGGGCTAGGAGCGGTCATGAAAAGTCCTTGGCCAGTAGGATCAAGGTGAATCCCAAAGCTTTTTACTCATATGTAAAAAGCAAGAGGGTGGCCAGGGAAAGGATTGGACCACTTAAGGACAGTGGGGGGAATCTATGTGTTGAGGCAGAGGAAATGGGCGAAGTACAAAATGAATAATTTGCATCAGTGTTCACTAAAGAAGGGGACTTTGTAGAAGTTGATTCTTGGGTGGGGTTTGAGGACAGTCTGGATCATGTTAACATTGAAAAGGAGGAGGTATTGGGTCTTTTAAAAGACATTCAGGTAGATAAGTCCCCATGGCCAGATGGGATTTATCCCAGAATACTGAGGGAAGTAAGGGAGGAAATTGCTGGGGCCTTGACTGACATCTTTGTATCCTCATTGGCTACAGGTGAGATCCCAGAGGACTGGAGAATAGCTAATGTGGTACCGCTGTTTAAGAAAGGTAGCAGGAGGACAGCACGGTGGCGCAGTGTGTTAGCCCTGCTGCCTCACGGCGCCGATGTCCCAGGTTCGATCCTGGCTCTGGGTCACTGTCCGTGTGGAGTTTGCACATTCTCCCCGTGTTTGTGTGGGTTTCGCCCCCACAACCCAAATATGCACAGGCTAGGTGGATTGGCCATGCTAAATTGCCCCTTAATTGGAAAAAAATAATTAGGTACTCTAAATTTATTTTTTTTAAAGGTAGCAGGGATAATCCTGGAAACTATAGGCCGGTGAGCCTCATGTCGGTAGTAGGTAAATTATTGGAGAGAATTCTCAGGGACAGGATTTATACCCATTTGGAAACAAATGGACGCATAAGCGATAGACAGCATGGTTTTGTGAAGGGGAGGTGGTGCCTCACTAACCTGATCGTGTTTTTTGAGGAGGTGACAAAGATGATTGATGAGGGGAGGGCGGTGGATGTTGTTTACATGGACTTCAGGAAAGCCTTTGACAAGGTACCTCATGGCAGATGGTACAAAAGCTGAAGTCGCACGGGATCAGAGGTGAGATGGTAAGATGGATACAGAATTGGCTCGGTCACAGAAGGCAAAGGGAAGCAGTAGAAGGGTGTGTTTCTGAATGGAAGATTGAGACTAGTGGTGTTCCACAGGGATCGGTGCTTGGGCCTCGTTGTTTGTGGTGTACATAAACGATTTGGAGGAAAATGTAGCCGGTCTGATTAGTAAGTTCGCAGATGACACCAAGGTTGGTGGAGTGGCAGATAGTGTTGAGGATTGTCAGAAGATATAGCAGGACATGGATAGGTTGGAGATTTGGGCAGAGAAATGGCAATTGGAGTTTAATCCGAACAAATGTGAGGTAATGCATTTTGGTAGGTCTAACATAGAGGGGAAATATACCGTAAATGGGAAAACTCTTAGGAATATAGAAAGTCAGAGAGATCTGGGCGTGCAGGCACACAGATCTTTGAAGGTGGCAACACAAGTGGACAAGGTAATCAAGAAAGCATACGGAATGCTTGCCTTCATTGGACGGGGCATCGAGTATAAAAATTGGCAAGTCATGCTACAGTTGTATAGAACCTTGGTAAGGCCACATTTGGAATATTGCGCACAATTCTGGTTGCCACACTACCAGAAGGATGTGGAGGCTTTGGATAGGGTGCAGAGGAGGTTTACCAGGATGTTGCCTGGTCTGGAAGGTGTTAGCTATGTGCAGAGGCTGAATAGACTCGGATTGTTTTCATTAGAAAGACAGAGGTTGAGGAGTGACCTGATAGATGTCTACAAGATTATGAGGGGCATGGATAGAGTGGATGGGCAGGCACTCTTTCCCAGGGTGGAGGGGTCAGTCATCAGGGGACATAGGTTTAAGGTCCTGGGGCAAAGTTTAGAGGAGATGTGCGAGGCTGGTTTTTTACTCAGAGGGTGGTGAGTGCCTGGAACGCGTTGCCAGGGGAGGTTGTAGAAGCAGATACATTAACGGCGTTCAAAAGATGTCTTTTGACACACATATGGATAGGGTGGGTATAGAGAGATACGGCACAAGGAAGTGCTGAGTGTTTTGGCAAAGGTTGGTATCATGACCAGTACAGGCTTGGAGGGCTGAAGGGCCTGTTCCTGTGCTGCATTATTCTTTGTTCTTTGTTCTTTGAGAGGGAAGACAGAGAAAGACACATGATAGTAGGAACTTGGCAAGATGCTCCCATTTGTCCCCACATACCTCCCTCTCAGTCAAAATGCCGCATACTGACTCATTTCCCAATCATGGGGTCTGTCCCTTCAGGTGGAGCAGTTTTAATCAAGACTGTCATGGATTCCAATAGTCCAGTGGATCTTGACCATGTACGTCTATGAAGTCAGAGCAGGAGAATGAGCAGCCTACATCACCTTGGGGTCAGGATCTGGATGGTTTTTATTTAGGGTTTTCCAGTTACCATAATAATGCCATAAGGTCCCTGGGGGGGTAGATCTAATTCAGGGGGCACTGAAGGGGTCTCCCTATTACAAGGGTCCCTGGGTGAGTCTCTCTATTACAGAGGGCTGGGGGGTGGGGCGGGGGGGGGCATATCAGGTCACCCCTGTACTTGAGGGTTGGGGGGACACCCAGGCAATCCGAAGGTGGGGACTGCTGTTCAGTGCTGGGGGCAATTTAGGGCTGATTTGCAGTGCATGGGGGTTGGGGGGTGGACAGCCACAGGGCCTTGCTATAAAGCTGCCCGCTCAAAATGGTGGGCCACGCCATGCAGAAATTTGCATGCCAAGGAATATGGAATTGCTTGCCAGTTTGGTTCCCAGGGGGATCGTGAATAGGTTGCAGTTCACCTCCGGAGGGAGAACAATAATCACCCAAGCGGAGAATGTAGCACTTTACTGATAGGCTTTAAATATGTACAGTTCCAACTATAGTCTTGTATGGAACACTTCCATACAGGCTTGCTGCTAAGCGAGTTCTGTCCTAGACTGTTCTCTGGCCATGTGACTACATACTTTACTCTGTAGGTGTGCCATTCTCCAGTCCCACGTTAATCCCAGTCGTTAGCACTGTTGCTACACAGCGCCAGGGTCCCAGTTCAATTCCCAACCTGGGTCACTGTCTGTGTGGAGTCTGCACGATACCCGTGTCTGCGTGGATTTCCTCCGGGTCATCCGGTTTCCTCCCACAAGTCCTGAAAGCTGTGCTGTTAAGTGAATTAGACATTCTAAATTCTGCCTCAGTGTACCCGAACAGGCGGCGAAGTGTGGCGACTAGGGGATTTTCACAGGAACTTCTTGCAGTGTTTTCTAAAATAAATTTAGAGTACCCAATTCATTTTTCCAATTAAGGGACAATTTAGCATGGCCATCCACCTCCCCTGAACATCTTTTGGGTTGTGGGGGCAAAACGCAGCACCTGTCGGGAGCCATTGAAAGAGGCCTCCGCGATGATTCTCAGCCGGCAGCTCGCCGAGTTCCCACCGGTGTGGTTCCCTTATAATTCCACCCGGCGGGCACTCGCGGGGGCCTCCAGGATGGCCAAGGTTCCGATAGGGGGCACCGATCGGCTGGCGCGCCCGATCTGGGGGGGAGGCCCATATTGTGGGGGCCGTCTTGATGTGTGGGTCTGCCATGTTGCGCGGACCCGCGGCTGGAGGTGCAGGGCCCTGTATCAGCAGCCGGAGCTGCGTGGAGCACTCCGGGGCCCTTCTAACCTCCTGCAAAACAGAGAATCACTCTGGACTTTCTCCAGGAAAGTCCAGACTGATTTGCGCCCAATTTCTTGCGGGCGTGGGACTTAGCCCCATTAACAGAGAATTCCCCCCTTGTATTGTGGCCTCAATTATTCACATTATCCATTAACGACTTGGATGATGGCATAGAAAGTCATGTATCCAAATTTGCTGATAATACAAAGTTAGACGGCAATGTAGACAGTCTGGATGATAGCATTATATTGCAAGGAGATATTGTTGATAGACTCGGTAAATGGGCAAAATTGTTGCAGATGAAATTCAATGTAAACAAGTGTGAGGTTAACCATTTTGGACCAAAAATGGATTGAGCAACATATTTTCTAAATGGAAAGAGGTTAATTGAAATGGATGACCAAAGTGATTTGGGAATTCAGTGCATAGATATTTAAAATGCCACAAATATAATGACACCCTGGGCTAGGGCACCATTAATTCCCGGCTCCCTTGACCCGGAGTTACCCAAAGTCTTTGGCCCTTAGCTGCCCAATAATTACACTCACCAGGTTTGTAAATTTAATCACAATTACTTTTATTTATAACAAGAACTAAAATGAAATATGCAGCAGATACAACTGGTTAACTATCATCTAACTCCTAATTTGCCACTTTAGCTTGCCCCACCCTTTACACACACACAAGACAGACAAACATAGAGGGGAGGAGAGGGATGAAAATAACAAAACAAAAGGAAAACAAGTCTTTGTTTCAATTGGTTGTCTTGAAGATCTTCCTTCAAAGTAAGCCATGTCTCTGTTTGTAACCTGTAATGATTTCATTGTAGATTCATTCAGGCCTCTGCAGTTTCAGAAATACAGCAACTCACAGAGAGAGAGAGAGGCAGACAGACAGACAGATAGAGAGACAGACAGACCCTTCCTGAGTGTACAGGATTCAAACTCTGTTTTCCTTAGGTCTCTGGAAATTATCCCACTCAGAGACGATCCAATCACCACCTGTTACTGTTACAGCTGTTACACCTGTTACCTGTTACAGCTTTTTGGCCAATTCATTGGCCACCAACCAACCAATCCAAGCGTGTCCCATCCCATCTCTGGGGTATCACAGAGTATGAGTTTTGATGCCCAAAGCTAGCAGAGTATTCTCTTTTGTAACTTTTGAATTCCTCATTTCCCCTGCTCGACTTATATGTCCATTAAGATGCATGTCCATTAAACATCCATGGAAAAAATGATAACATAAAAAATAAAGAAAGGGGAAATAAGGGAATCATCAGAACGGACTCTTACACAAACCTGGACTACAGAAGTTACATTACAAGGAAAGATTACACAACTTACATAGAAACGAAGAAAATAGAAACAGGAGGAGGCTGTTCCTTTGAGCCTGCTCTGCCATTCATTATGATCATTCTGATTCTAAAGCTGGGAGACATAGTCTAAAAATTAGGACTAGATCGTTCAGGAGAAATGTTAAGAAGAACTTTGTCACTCAAAAGATGTTGGAGATTTGGAACTCTCCCACAAGCAGCAGTTGAAGCTAGAATAGTTGTTCATTTTAAATCTGAGATAGATAGATTTTTGTTAAGGAAAAGTATTAAGGGCAGGAGGTCGCAGATCACCCATGATCTCATTGAATGGTGGTACAGGCTCGAGGAGCTGAATGGCCCACTCCTGTTCGTATGCTCGTATAATAATAATATTAGTATCGCAAGTAGGCTTACATTGACACTGCAATGAAGTTAGTGAAAATCCCCTAGTCACCACACTACGGTGCCTGTTCGGGTACATATAACATGGAACATACAATGCAGAAGGAAGCCATTTGGCTCATCGAGTCTGCACCGACCCACTTAAGCCCTCACTTCAACCTTATCCCAATAAGCCCTCCTAACCTTTTTGGACACTAAAGGCAATTTAGCATGTCCAATCCACCTAACCTGCACATCTTTGGACTGTGGGAGGAAACCGGAGCACCCTGAGGAAACCCACGCAGACACAGAGAGAACATGCAGACTCCGCACAGACAGTAACCCAAGCCGGGAATTGAACCCGGGTCCCTGGCGCTGTGAAGCAACAGTATTAGCCACTGTGCTACCGTGCCACCCAAAGTTCCTATGAGATCTCCATTGCCTCCTCCAAGGTCTCGCGTTGCCCCTTCCTTGAAGTATTTGTTGTTTTTGAAACTTTTTTATGGGGGTCTTTTGCAATTTTCCTGTCCATTGCCGTTAAAGTCTAATGATGTCCATGAAACCATTGTGGATTGCTGTACAAACACACCTAGTTCACTAATTTCCTTTAGGGAAGGAAATCTGTTGTCCTTACCTGGTCTGGTCAACATGTGACTTCAGACCCACAGCAATGTGGTTAACTCTTAAATGCCCTCAGAGATGGGCAATAAATCCCTATGTCCCATGAACGGCCACATCCCATGAAAGAATAATTTATAAAAACTTTATAAACTTGACTTCTACTGTTAGAAATCCCTTCTAGCAATTGTGGTGATATGCAACACCGTATATACACAAGGGGTGAATGTAAATACACTACAACTAAGTAAACATTAGAGGGAGCACCGGAGATGTCATATGATATTGCAAACATGCAGCTAATGCACACTTAGAATAAGACACAACCAATGAGCAGTCAAGACACCCAGAGGTGGCATTACCACAAGGGGGCATTACACAACCCATATAAAAGGACAGGGCACACATGCTCTGTCTCTTTCCACAGACAGACATCTTGAGAGTACATCAGGGGCTGTTTAGCACAGGGCTAAATCGCTGGCTTTGACAGCAGACCAAGGCAGGCTAGCAGCACGGTTCAATTCCCGTAACAGCCTTCCCGAACAGGCGCCGGAATGTGGCGACTAGGGGCCTTTCACAGTAACATCATTTGAAGCCTACTTGTGAAAATAAGCAATTTTCCTTTCATTTCAGGGTTGATCAGCAGCATCACACCCAGCACGTGGCTTAGAGCAGGCTGGTAAAGATAGACTGAGTTACTACAGTTAGATTAGCAGAGAGTCAAACTTATTTAAGAACTGTGTTAACAGTTCAATAAACAAGTTGAACTCATTTCATAGTCTGGAGCTTCCTTTGTCAAAGCATACATCAAGAAAGCAGCTTATGCTACACGAAGCAGCATAACGCAACATGATACCAGGAGTGCCTGTTCAATCTATTTAGTTCAACTCAGCAAGATCCGTGACAACCAGCAACCAAACCCAGACACGATGATCGAGATTCCGGTTCCTAATCCACTCAGGTACCACGGCAATCTCAGTGCCAAATGGCGTCCATTCAAGCAACGATTTCAACTTTACATCGAAGCATCCGACCTAACTGGCATGGCCGATGCTGAGAAGATTGCTCTTCTACTCACCATTGCGGGTGAACATGCAACAGAGATCTTCCACTCCTTTAAATACACCAAAGGGCAGGACAGAACGCAAATCCAGACAGTCCTGGACAAATTTGAAAACTACTGCGAGGTAAACACAAAGGAAATTGGTTCAACTGGCGGCAATACTCACCATGAGGCAGAGGTAGGGTTGCAACAGAAGCAAACAGCAATTTTGATTGGCAGCCATCTTTGCATATCCAGCCGGCCCAGTCCACATATGCGCAGTTCCTGGGAAGACGCGAACCGGCAAAAAGAGCGCACAGTAAAGGAAAAGCGATTTGCGCATGCGCATTCCATTCCTACGCTTTACGTCACGAGCGTCATGATGTCAGAGGCCCCGGACCACGCCCACTTAAAGGGGAAATGTCCGAAAATTACAAAGAAGAGTTTTAAAGCCGCAAATCACCATTCTTTCATCTTGAAAGACAGAACAATGCCTGAACTTCTACCAGTAGTTGAAATCAACCTCCACGGAACCCTGCAACGAGCTGTTAGCATCATCCAAAGAGATGATTTGGTCCTTGAAGACTACTACTCAGACGATTTCTTCCTTGGACACAGAGAGAGCAATGACAATACCGAAACACAAGAAGATAATTAGTTTAGCAAAGAATACAACTCAGACATGGCTGAGTTTTTCGGATATGATGATCATACAAGCATCAGTGCCACAGTTGAAAAGCTCAAAACGACTCTACTCATGATAGATGAATCCAATACCATGATGCCATGGCAGATTATCGATACATTGGATGACAGCAACCTGTCAAATACCCACGAAGAAGATGAAGCCCACAGAGAGCGGCCTGATGCCACACAAAAAGTGGTCCACGCACCACAAAGAGTCCCCGACTCCACACAGAGGGTGGTCCACGCACCACGAAGAGTCCCCGACTCCACACAGAGAGCGATGAAAGACTCCACAGCGAGACCACTGCACGACTCCACACAGAAAGCGATGAAAGACTCCACAGCAAGACCACTGCACGACTCCATTGAGAACGCACAGATCGACTCCACAGCGATACCACTGAACGGCTCCACACAGGGAACGATGCCAGACTCCACAGAGAGAGCGATACAAGCCTCCACAGCGAGCTCGTTGACAGACTCCACAATGGGAGCAACTTAAGACTCCAAAGCACAGTCCATGCATGAACAAGATCATGAAGGTCTATCCACCTTATCTGAGCAACCAGCAGCAGACGATACAAGCCTGCCACGCGAACAACAGAAAGACTATGGCAGTCTACCCAGATTACTTGAGCCACCAGAAGAAGACTCTGACAGTCTACCCAGCTCATCGAACCAACAAGAAGACACTGCAGGTCTACCACTGTATGTGAGACAAGTGACAAAGCCATCACAATTCCCATACAAGATGTGCAACATCACAGCGAGACTGACAGATCTCAGCTCGTATGCACAGAGGCACTCGACAATCCAAGTGAAACTACTCGTGAGTCCAGTGCGACCACGTCGATTGAAACCTCATCCACTCGAGCCTCTCCACAAGAAAATGAAATCATGAACATTTTGACTCTAGGCGAGGAGCATCAAGAAACCAAAGATGATTCAAGTGAACCTGGAATGACTCCGACAGAGGACCATCAAGAAACCAAAGATGATTCGGGTGAACCAGAACGGACTCCAGATGGGGAGTATCAACAAGCCAAAGATGATTCAAGTGAACCGGACATGACTCCAGACAGGGAGCACCGAGGAATCAAAGACGAAACGCTCAATGAAACAGCAGATGCCACAAAGGGCACTGACACAAGTAACTTTGTGAAGGACTCGAATTCTCCACTCGGAATGGTCATTGAGCGCAACAAACACAACAACAAAACCTACAAAAACAACAACACAGACAACAACAAGAAGCGTACCAAAGGCACCAACGTCAACAACAAGCACGACAAAATCAACAACACTGGAACAACGACTGGTACGTCATGGTACAACTCTGCCAATGCAAGACACTGTGACAGCACAGCTCAAGACAATGGCAAGTGTGCAAACATACCATGGCATGATAACGCATCTTACAAATTCACGATTGCTCCACTACAAACAAGTAAATCAGCTTTCAGGAAAGATGACATACGCTACCACAAGCATCGAAAAAAGAAAGAGTCCAAAT
This sequence comes from Scyliorhinus torazame, assembly GCF_047496885.1. Lineage (NCBI taxonomy): Eukaryota > Metazoa > Chordata > Chondrichthyes > Carcharhiniformes > Scyliorhinidae > Scyliorhinus > Scyliorhinus torazame. Next base: position 292,301,277 of record NC_092709.1, on the reverse strand, counting down.
CAGACAACGAAGTGATATGACCATTTGAACACCTCATGATGACTTCTTGGTTACTCAAGCGCAGGAATACTGACGGCGTTCACAAAGCAATGATAACATCAACATCGCCACTTCATCAACAAAAGAAGAAAGCCACTCGACCGTACCAATTCATAAATTTTGGACTCATAAATATTACTTGGTATTGTACAATCATCAATGTCATCATAACTTATACATGTCATCACTTATCTACCTGTTTTGTTCAATTTTCGTTAACAAAGTACAGAAAATGTGTAACACAAAAAAAGGGGGGATGTGGTGATATGCATCACCGTATATACACAAGGGGTGAATGTAAATACACTACAACTAAGTAAACACTAGAGGGAGCACCGGAGATGTCATGATGTGCAAACATGCAGCTAATGAACACTTAGAATAGGACACAACCAATGAGCAGTCAAGACGCCCAGAGGTGGCATTACCACAAGGGGGCATTACACAACCCATATAAAAGGACAGGGCACACATGCTCTGTCTCTTTCCACAGACAGACATCTAGAGAGTACATTAGGGTTGATCAGCAGCATCACACCCAGCACGTGGCTTAGAGCAGGCTGGTAAAGATAGACTGAGTTACGACAGGTAGATTAGCAGAGAGTCGACCTCATTTGAGAACTGTGTTCATAGTTCAATAAACAAGTTGAACTCATTTCAAAGTCTGGAGCTTCCTTTGTCAAAGCATACATCAAGGAAGCAGCTTATGCTACACGAAGCAGCATAACAACAACAGCAATCACTGCAGCTTTTCTTTCCTCCAGGCAGTTTGGAAAGTCTATTTTCCTCCTGCTTTTGATGTGCCCGTTCTCCTGTTGTTTTCACTGCTCTTGAGGTCGAAGGGCCGCTTTAAAAACTCTTTCACTTTTTTTTGAACAGTTTGAGGACTCGTCCTCCTCTAAAATCTCCAGAATTTCACTGTTTAATGCAGCGATTGCTGCCTTGGAACGCCCCCCCCCCCCCCCCCCCCACCGGCTCCCCCCACCAATGCCTTGCAGGCTGTGCTCAGATCGGGAACCCTGCAATCTCAGCCTCTTCATTATTCTGTGCTGCTGGAAACCATACTGCAGCTCCTTAGGGCAACTTTCCTTTTCAATCAAACACTGCTTTCTGTGCTCTCTTACTTTTTTTTCTTTTTACAAAAACTTGACAGCATCTCTTTGCATTTTTTTCAACTTTTAAGTTCCACTTTTCCTTAAACTGAAAATCACAGTTCTTGCTTCTGAGGGTTATTTTCTCCTTTTTCTAATATATTTCAAAATTTCTGACCACACCAGCCAATCCAGACCCTCTCCGTGTCCACCCCTCAGGGTCTGTCAATATCTCAACACCTCAAATGGCCAAAGACAAGCATTTGGATGAGTATTTATTTCTTTAGACTTCGACTAAAACAGGTGCTCACAACCTCCAGGCCTGAGGCAGTGTCATATAATCCATTTTATCCTCATCGCCAAATGTAATGATGCACGTTCACAGACTTAATTAAAAATACAAAAGGTATTAATTAATAAGAAAAAATAAAAACATCTGCAGCCCACCGGCTGCCCCAGTTCCCTCCCTGATTTCTACATGTCTTCTACAGGTCTTTTGCCCAAGACAGGATTTCACCCCCTGAGGAGAGTAACCACTCTTGGTCCCAATTGGTCCTTCAAGCTGACCCTCTTTTGCTGTGTGGCTGTTGAAGGGTCACTCACCTCAAATCACCTCTCTCCGATTAAGTCAGGAGTGAAGAAGGTCAATCGAGGATGGTCTTCCAGACTGGAGGCCTATTGAAAATGAAAATCGCCTTTGCCACAAGTAGGCTTCAAATAAGTTACTGTGAAAGGCCCCTAGTCGCCACATTCCTGCGCCTGTTCGGGGAGGCTGGTACGGAAATTGAACCCGCGCTGCTGGCCTTGTTCTGCTTTACAAGCCAGCTGCTTAGCCCACTGTGCTAAACCAGCCCCTTATTGAAGTCCATAAGTGGCTAATTGACAGCTTAATCCCACTGCCACTGGTTTGCAACCGGCAGCAGGGGAGCATGCAGGCTACATGAGGTGACTGAACTCTTGGCCCATGGAGAGCGCCTCTGGAGGCAAGGTCCATCCCGACTGAAAGAATTCCCTTTGCCTTCTACAATGATCCTACAAATTCCTCCCCCCCGCATCGTCTCCAGCACCTGCCTGACTGGCCCCAGTGAACCCAACCTACTCACTTCTGTTCTGGGGCTTCCTTCAATATTGCTGCTCTGGGCCCTGCTGCAATCCACGCAGTAGTCACCACTCTGGGTGGGATTGCTGGGGCTGAACCGTAGAATCATAGAATTTACAGTGCAGAAGGAAGCCATTCGGCCCATCGTGTCTGCACCGGCTCTTTGGCAGAGCACCCTACCCAAGCCTACACCTCCACCCTATCCCTATAACCCAGTAACCCCACCCAACACTAAGGGCAATTTTGGACATTAAGGGCAATTTAGCATGGCCAGTCCACCTAACCTGCAAATCTTTAGACTGTGGGAGGAAACCGGAGCACCCGGAGGAAACCCACGCACACACGGGGAGAACGTGCAGACTCCGCACAGACAGTGAACCAATCCGGGAATCGAACATGGGACCATGGAGCTGTGAAGCAATTGTGCTAACCACTGTGCTACAATGCTTTGTTCCTCTGACTGACTGGCAGCTCTTGGAGGTGGCGTGTTCACATTTAAAGGCACGGAAACCCTGACAGCAGACAATTAGCAGCCCCCCGATCGACATTTAATCCCGTCAGGCCTTCCTAAAACAGCCATGGAGGGGATACCCTCGGCTTTCCAGCACCGCCGTAAACATTAAATTCAGCCCTATAAATTCAAGCCTTTAGCTCCAATTCCAGTTGAGGATTTGAGAGCCGTTTAAAGTTCATGGTTTCCCTCCATGCCCACAGTGTTTTGAAGATAGTGGTCCTGTTTAAATAATCAAGGAACATATCCCATTAAGTGGCGGATGAAGAAAACTTCATGAGGAGCTGAGGTGATGTGTGGAGGACTGTGAATCACTTGGCGACAGACCTATTTTAAAAAAAATGAAAGACAATAAATAAATCCATCCAGAGCATCAAACTTCGGTTTTGTGGCTCAGTGTTTCTGCACATTTTTAGACCAATGGATGAACTTGCCACCTTTCCAGCTCAATGCATCTGTCATCCCTGTATGTAGACAGCTATGGTGTCTTGAGTGTTATTTGTTTCAGGTCGAAAGGAGCTGTCACATAAAAAACCGAGTTGCTGCAGTGGCTTTTATAGCTATAGGCAGAACTGCTGATATCTGGGATGCAGACTCCAAAGGGGTCCGACGAGCAGCATATTTCTATGATGGTTTCCCTGATAAGCCTGAATCATCACACACACAGTTCTTCAGATATTCATCCTGAGCCCATGCAAGCTCGTGACGGGTTAGAATCTAAATGACTCTCCTTGCTGGCGCCTCACTTTCATCTGTCTCCGGGTTAAAGCAGCCACTGCTCACTCGATGTGAGATATTCTCGAGATGGTTTGTACTGAATTCATTTACGAGCATCAATAAAACTTACTTTGGCCGATTAGAATCATCAAAAAAAATCTAAAAACATTCTCATTAAGATCCCTTCAGATATGCTTTTCCTCCCCAAATGTATGAGAATGTTTAGAAATGCTGGGAGTTATATAAATGTTATTGAGAGCGGATACTGGGAGAGTATTTATATAAATACAGGCATTGCGAGGCCGGAATTTCGAATTTAATGAGGGAGCATTATCAGCACATAAGTCACAGCAAATTGAGATAAGAAAAGCTGGTGACTGTTTAACATAAATTCTGTGCCAAAACACAAAGAAATTTGTGTTACACCGCTCCACTTATCCAGAATGAAGCAGAGAGACGAACAAACACAATGATGAACAATTTGGGATTTTCTTGTCATCTGCTGAATACATTGGCTGATCAACCCCTCTCTACCAATTGGACCGTTCAACCACGTGATCAATTTGATGAAGATTGAGGCCATTTGGAGCTGCGCTGACAAAGAATGAAAAAAAAAATCAATTGTGCATGCCTAATTTACACAGATTTTTATTAAAAGCTTGGAGCAACGCAAAGACTTGAAAAATCAGAGGAGAATGTGTGCTGACCTATTTCTCCAAATCTCATCAATAAGTCATGGAGTACATGCAATTTCCAAACAGGGAAATGCTACATCTTGGAATGTTGAAAAAATCCAACCTCTAGTCACTGGAAACTTCAGTTGAGAGGTTATGATTCATGGCCAGTATCAAACACCAGGGGGCACAATTTGAGGCGCAGACGTTTTTTCATTGATGGCCCCTTAATTCCAACGCTACCATTTCCCTCCCACTCTGTGCTGGTAAAATTATAACATTGCTGCATATCCAACCAGTTCCCTTTTGATGTTGATGACAGAGGCAGCCTTTCCCATCAATAATTTACTCGTGTACCATTAGCCCCATTTCAAGCACTCACGACCACAGAAATAATTTTAGTCCAACATTAATTTTTATTTAAATAAAAATGAAATGCACAGAAGGCCTTTTATCATTTATATCTAAGAGCCTGAAGAAAATGTCACTTAAGTATGTCTCTCCTTCACTTAACCTTCATTTTAATCCAATTTCAACTGTGAAAGTGAATGGGTTTTGAACAAGTTGAATCTCACCCTTGGTTACAGAACTGAACTGGTGATGTGGTTCACCACACAGACAGATCCAAGTGACAGTCATAAATCATCTTTCAAGTCCTTAGAGCCATTCAGAAGGAGTTGTCGTCGGTGGCTTTAATGGTGCAGAGAAGGAGCCCAGGCGAGGATGGAACAACTGCAGAATCAACCCAGAGGGATGTTTGGTTGAGGCTTATGAGATAATAAATAGATCTGAATTTATATGGTAATAGAACTAAAGTTTAAAGGTTAAGTGAACAAGGACTGCAAATAAATTGTCAGTGATTCATTTCAATGCTAGTTATTTGAATTTATTTGTCAATACTAGTTTTGATGAAAATGCCTCAATGCACTGTGAAATTTGGGCTTACCTTTGCTGATATATATTAATAACTGAGATCTTGGTGTACTGAGCACAAACTCAATATTTGTAGATGATACATCATTTGTGCACTATTAGGAGGACAGCATGGAACTTCAAAAGGACATCAACAAATTGGTGGAATGGGCGGACAGAGGGTAGGTGAAGTTCAATGTGGAGAGATGTGAAGTGATTCAATTTGGTCGGGAGAACGGAGAGCCAAGATATAATAAAGTATACAACTGTAAAACGGTTGAAAGAACAGAGCGACCCGGGTGCATAAAACACTAAAAGTGGCAGGACAGTTTGAGAGAGCAGTGAATAAAATATACAGTATCCTTGGCTTTATAAATAAGGGCACAATGTACGAGAGAAAAGAGGTTATGTTGAACTTGTTTGGGACACTGATTCAGCCTCAGCTGGAGTTTTGCATCCAGTTCTAGGTGCTGCAGTTTAGGGAGGAGGTGAAGGCATTGGACAGAGCGCAGAAAATATCCATGAGGAACTTCCGAGTACTCAAGAGTTTTTGATGGTGCTATGGGGCGTTCCTAGATTTGGCAGGGAATGTTGTTGCATTCTCACAGGGAGGACAGAGGATTTTCTAACCTATTGGAAGCAGGTACATTAACAGCATTCAAAAGGCATCTTGACACATATGGATAGGGTGGGTATAGAGGGATACAGCACAAGGAAGTGCTGAAGGTTTTGGCAAAGGTTGGTATCGTGACCAGTACAGGCTTGGAGGTCCGAAGGGCCTGTTCCTGTGTGTATTGTTCTTTGTTCTTTGTTCTATCCCTATGAAGTCTACAATGAGGGCTGCAGTTGTACTGTCTCTGATGTGGTGTTCTTTGCTTTCTGAAAGAGGATGGCTTCGAAGTGTAGTGTCTCACAAAAAACATCAAGCTAAGTGTTGAACAAAGCTAATCTATTGACACTAGAACAAAATAGATTCAACTTGCTTGCTAAAGGTGGGTGGGAGATATGCAGGGTCAGGGGCTGCAATGCAGGCCAGGGCCACTGTGCAGCCCGGTGGACCTGGTTGGGTAGGGGGGTAACTGCCATGCTAACATGTCTGCCTTTCATACCCTGCTGACAATGGAATTCGGTATCCAACCAGGAGTGGTTGGCGTCTGCCTAGCCACAGCAGCCCTTGCGGAAACTATGAGGTAGTACAAGCAGAAGCTGCTCGGGGAGGGCCCTGCAGCAACGGAGAGGATTGATAACTGGCCGACCAACTGGCTGAGTAGGAAGTGGGAAGGCGGTGCCACATAAGGATCCGTGTGCACCGGCAGCACCTAACATTCGAGGACCTACCAGGCCAGGCTTGCCATCGAAGACTTTGGCTAACCATGGAGACTGAAGTGTTGGGTACTCTGACACACAGACGAACCAACACGGTTGCGTATTGTACAACGCAGTTTTATTTCATTGAACTATAAACATAGTAAACTCTGGTATTCAGCACATGGTGAACTTCTGAGTGGCTGGCAATGAGGTCTGTGCCCTAAGCTCTCTCCTGCTCGAGTGCCCAGGAAGTGTCGTGTTCCCTGCTTTGTACTTTGTATGCTCTTGTCCGTGATTGGCTGTCGTGTTGTGTGTATTGATTGGTCCGTTGATCTGTCCATCATTATGTGTGTATGTATGTGCTGTTCACCTGAATATCATGACATCCCCCCTTTTTTACAGGATTATATGCCTACGTGGTTATAAACAGAGATGTGTACTGAGTGTAGCTAAATGTGTGTGTGTGCAATATTCACAGCATGTACATTGGGTTTAACTGTATACAAGGGGCGATGTCGGGTGTGACATAACAACGAGGTTGTACCATGAACAAAGAACGGGGAAACGTTGAACGATAAAGCGAATTCCTGTAACGATAAGAACAGAAACATATTAACAAAGTGGTTGCATGAGTTCAATGTACAAGCAGTCTCATAAGTCCAGTCTAGTAGGTGGGCGACAGATTCGGGTTGACCGCCTCAAGGGTAGGTCTGGAACCACCGGCAGAGGAACGGGCCTGGCCACGGCGACGACGGAAGGGGCATGGTAGCAGGCAGCTCTGCGAAGTCGATATCAGGAACATCAGCAGGGTGGGGTGTCGGTGTAAGTTCCCGTAGCAAGGGTGGAAGTAGGCGAAGAGCCCGGCGATTGCGCCTACGAATAGATCCATCAGGCATGCGAACCAGGAACGAGCGGGGAGCCACGCATCAGAGAACTTCGGCAGGTGCTGACCAGCCACCTTCTGGTAGGTGGATGCGGACTTCGTCTCCAGGGGCCAGGGCGGGAAGATCAGTTGCCCGTGTGTCATATGACCTCTTCTGGCGACCGCGCTGCTGTTGCATCCTGTGCCGTACTGGAGCATGGTCGATCGTGGGCGCCAGAATGGAAGGTACAGTAGTCCTGGGGGCGCGACCCATCAGCAGCTGGGCTGGTGAGAGACCAGTAGCTAGTGGGGCCGAGCGATAGGCCAGCAGGGCGAGGCAGAAATCCGATCCGGCAGCAGTAGCCTTACAGAGGAGCTGCTTGACAATGTGAACGCCCTTCTCTGCCTTTCCGTTGGACTGGGGGTGCAGAGGGCTGGACGTCACGTGTGTGAAGCCATACGAGGCAGCAAACGATGACCATTCCTGGCTGGCGAAACAGGGCCCATTGTCCGACATGACAGTCATCGGAATGCCCTGATGAGCGAAGGTCTCTTTGCAGGCCCTTATGACAGTGGACGACGTCAAATCGTGTAGGCGTATGACCTCTGGGTAGTTGGAGAAGTAGTCAACGACGATGACATAGTCCCTGCCGAGCACGTGAAAGAGGTCCACACCCACCTTCGCCCATGGGGACGTTACTAGCTCATGGGGCAGAAGCGTTTCAGAAGGTTGCGCCGGCTGAAACCTTTGGCAGGTTGGGCAGTTGAGCACCATATTGGCAATATCGTCACTGATGCCCGGCCAGTATACCGCCTCTCGGGCCCTCCTTCTGCACTTCTCGACCCCCAGGTGCCCTTCGTGTAGTTGGTCGAGAACCAGCTTGTGCATGCTGTGCGGAATCACAGTCCGGTCCAGCTTCAGAAGGACACCATCAATGACGGCCAAGTCGTCTCTGACTTTGTAGAACTGCGGGCACTGCCCTTTGAACCACCCTCCCGTCATGTGGCGCATCACACGTTGTAGAAGGGGGTCGGCCGCAGTAGCTCTGCGAATACGGGCCAGACTGGAGTCGTCAGCTGGCAGATTTGCCGCTGTCAAGGCCACCTGCGCCTCGACCAGACATACGAACCCCTCCGAATCTGGGGGCGTGCTCACTGCTCTCGATAGGGCATTCGCAATGATAAGGTCCTTCCCTGGGGTGTAGACCAGTTGGAAGTCATACCTCCTGAGTTTAAGTAGGATGCGCTGGAGGCGAGGGGTCATCTCGTTCAGGTCCTTGTTTATGATGCTGACAAGGGGGCGGTGTCAATTTCAACAGTGAACCGGGGAAGACCATACACATAATCATGGAACTTGCCTAAACCGGTTAGCAAGCCCAGGCACTCCTTTTCGATCTGCGGGTAGCGCTGCTCTGTGGGGGTCATGGCCCGTGAGGCATAGACGACCGGGGCCCATGACGCAGTGTCATCCCGCTGCAGGAGCACTGCCCCAATGCCGGACTGGCTGGCATCAGTCGAGATTTTAGTGGCACGAGACGTGTCGAAAAACACCAGTACCGATGCAGTGGTGAGCTTAAGTTGGAGCTCCTCCCATTCCTGCTGGTGTGTGTGCTGCCACTGGAACTCCGTGGACTTTATGACGAGGTGGCGCAGTGCTGTCGTGTGGGAGGCAAGGTTGGGAATGAACTTCCCCAGGGAGTTGACCATGCCTAGGAAGCGTAGTACTGCTTTCTTGTCTGCCAGCTGCGGCATGGCTGTGATGGCGCTCACCTTGTCTGCATCCGGATGGACCCCAGACCGGGAAATGTGGTCCCCCAGGAACTTCAGCTCGGTTTGGCCGAAAGAACACTTGGCTCGGTTGAGGCGCAGGCCGTTTTCACGTATGCGTGCAAAGACGCGTTGGAGACGATAGATGTGCTCCTGTGGTGTGGTGGACCAGATGATGACGTCGTCCACGTAGACGCGCCCCCCTTCGGTGCCTTCCATCACCTGCTCCATGATCCTATGAAAGACCTCGGATGCCGAGAAGATGCCAAATGGCATTCGGTTGTAGCAGAACCTGCCGAAAGGGGTGTTGAAATTGCACAGCTTTCGGCTGGATGGATCTAGTTGGATCTGCCAAAAGCCTTTAGAGGCATCCAGTTTGGTAAATATTTTCGCCTGGGCCATTTCACTCGTGATCTCTTCCCGTTTGGGTATGGGGTAATGTTCCCTCATAATATTGTTATTGAGGTCTTTTGGGTCAATACAGATCCGGAGCTCGCCGGAGGGCTTCTTGACACACACCATGGAGCTGACCCACGGCGTGGGCTCCGTGACCCTGGATAGGACCCCTTGGTCCTGGAGATCCTGCAGCTGCTGCTTGAGGCGGTCTTTGAGTGGCGCAGGGACCCTGCGAGGTGCTTGAATGACCGGGGTGGCGTCTGGTTTGAGCCGAATTCTATAGGTGTATGGAAGTGTTCCCATGCCCTCGAATGACTCCTGGTTGTGGGCGAGGAGCGATTGGAGCTGTGCGTTAAACTCTGCATCCGGGAAGTCAGACGTTCCATCTGGAGAGAGAGAGTGGACTCGTTTCACGAAGTGGAGAGTCTTGCATGCCTGTGTGCCTAGCAGGGAGTCCTTCGATGAACCGACTATCTCGAATGAGAGTGTGGCCATGTGTATGTTGTGTGTCACCTGGAGCTGGCAGCATCCCATAGCCGGGATAATGTTCCCGTTGTAGTCGACCATCCTGCACCGGGACGGCCAAATTGGTGGTCTGACCTTCATGGCGTAGAAGGCTGACCATGCTATGAGGTTGGCGGAGGCGCCAGTGTCCAGGCGGAAAGTTATCGGCGATCGGTTGACCGTCAGGGTGGCACACCATTCATCACCCGGATTGATCGTGTTAACTCGGTTCCCATCAATGACCGCAACACGGAAGGCGTCTCGGTCATCTGTGTCACCGATCTGGATGTCATCTGGGCAAGATTCGCAATGGGGAGGCTGAATGGTCCGCACGTCCCTGCGAGATTGTCAGAGTTGTGGAAGATTGACAGGTTGAGCTGCTCGACAGTAAGCAGCGTAGTGGCCCACCTTGCCACAGCGTAGGCATTGTTGGGTTCTTGCGGGACATTGCCGCTTTAAATGTGCAGCTCCACAGTTGCCGCACGTCGTGACGTCATGACGTTCATTGCGCCACTGCGCATGCGCAGTTCGGTCTTGCGTCGGGCGCGGCTGCGCATCACGTCCCTCAGTGTTGCTGTAGGTTTTGGCGCGCACAAGCGCAGGAGGCCTCAAAAAGCACGCGAAATGGCCGACATCGTCTGGGCCACGGGCCGGGAGGAACTCGATCGCCTGGACCCGTTCGGCCTCGTGGGGCACCTGGCTCACCGATCCGGCCGCGTAGGACCCCCGCCGCGCCGATTCGGTCACCTGAAATTGTGCATAGCGGCTAGTCGCGTTTTTGTGCAGGACACAGGCTTCGATTGCGGAGGCTAAGGTGAGGCCTTTTATTTTTAAAAGCTGCTGGCATAGGGTGCCCGAGGTGACCCCAAAAATGATCTGGTCCCGAATCATGGAGTCCGAGGTGGTGTCGTAACCGCAGGACTACGCGAGGATGCGGAGATGGATAAGGAATGACTGAAATAGCTCATTCTTACCTTGCAGGCGCTGCTGGAACCTCTCGTTGACCTCGACGTTGAAGTGTTGGTCGAGCTTGAGAAGGACCGTCTCGTACTTGGATTTGTCCTCGCCTTCCGCGAACACCAGGGAGTTGTAGATGTGGATGGCGTGCTGCCCTGCGGTGGTGAGGAGGATGGCGATCTTTCTGGTGTCCGAGGCGCTCCCTCTTTCGTTGGCTTCCAGAAAGAGCTGGAAGCGCTGCTTGAATAGTTTCCAATTTACGCCGAGGTTCCCAGCGACTTGCAGCGGCTGCGGTGTGTTGACGGTGTCCATGGCGCAGGATGGCAGATTTGTGGGTAGGTGTCAATTCACCCCTGGTACCATGAAGTGTTGGGTACTCTGACACACAGTCGAACCAACACGGTTGCGTATGGTACAACGCAGTTTTATTTCATTGAACTATAAACATAATAAACTCTGGTATTCAGCACATGGTGAACTTCTGAGTGGCTGGCAATGAGGTCTGTGCCCTGAGCTCTCTCCTGCTCGAGTGCACAGGAAGTGTCGTGTTCCCTGCTTTGTACTGTGTATGCTCTTGTCCGTGATTGGCTGTCGTGTTGTGTGTGTTGATTGGTCCGTTGATCTGTCCATCATTATGTGTGTATGTATGTGCTGTTCACCTGAATAGCATGACAGAGACTGTACAGCATATCCGCTGCATCATGGCACACTGGAACTGCGGGGATCTGAAGCAGGACATCCACTCCCGGTGGCCATCAAGGTGATGATCACCCTGAATATTTCTGCAATGGGGTCCTTCCAGGTGCCGAGTGGGGACCAGCCTGAGGTCTCCAAGGCCTCAGTGCACAGGTGCACCTGCACCATCACGGAGGTCCTGTATGCCCGGGTGATGCAATACATCAACCTGGATTTGGACAGACACACATGTTGCCGGGACATCAGAGTTCGCCGCTACCGGCAGGATGCCTAGGTCCAGTGGGTGATCAACGGGATGCATGTCCTCCTACGGGCACTGACACATGAGGGGGTGCATTTCAGGAACCCGCAAGGGGTGCCACTCCATGAACTTGTAGTTGGTGTATGACCATGAGGTGTACATCATGCATGTCTGTGCAGATATGGCTTTATCCTGGCGCACACGACAGTACGACACCGTCGAGCTCCCTCTGGCTGAAGGGTTGGGCAACAGAAGTTATCCGCTGCGGTCATCACACCCCAACGCGGGAGACCCACTACAACGATGCCCATGCTGCTACCAGGGGCATGATAGAGCAGTGCATCGCCGTGCTCAAGATGCGGTTCATGTGCCTGGACCGCTCCGGCAGGGCCCTCCAGGAGAGTCTCGCACATCGTGGTGGCCTGCTGCCTCCTCCTCAGAGGTGCGATATGCTGGAGGATGAAATGAAATGAAATGAAATGAAAATCGTTGTTGTCACAAGTAGGCTTCAATGAAGTTACTGTGAAAAGCCTAGTCACCATATTCCGGCGCCTGTTCGGGGAGGCTGATACGGGAATCGAACCGTGCTGCTGGCCTGCCTTGGTCTGCTTTAAAAGCCAGCGATGTGGCCCAGTGTGCTAACCTAACGGCAGGCCATGCCCGACGAGAAGGATGCAGGGGAGAGCCAGGATGTGAAGGCCAAGGGACCCAGGCAGGCACAGGAGGCTGCACAATGTTTTTGCCAGGGCTGCCATGCACGGGACAGTCTAATCACCTCCAGGTTCACTGACTAGGGGTCCTGGCTGGCGGCAGCTCTATTGCCCTGTCCCACCCCAACAACACCCTCTAACCGGCCAATCACTCCCTCCCCTGTCCCTCTCCTGGCATTCCCCTCCCCCTTCCATGCTTCCTACCTACTTCACTACAGGGTGCTGGCCCTGGGTAGGCAGTATCAGCGGGTTTCATCCATGGGATGGAGGATGATGACAAACTGCCTCCGATGAGCTCTGGTGCTCCGCATGGCAATGCCTGACTCCTGCCCTCAGTAGCACTTTCCACTATAGATAGAACATAGAACATAGAACGATACAGCGCAGTACAGGCCCTTCGGCCCACGATGTTGCACCGAAACAAAAGCCATCTAACCTACACTATGCCATTATCATCCATATGCGTATCCAATAAACTTTTAAATGCCCTCAATGTTGGCGAGTTCACTACTGTTGCAGGTAGGGCATTCCACGGCCTCACCACTCTTTGCGTAAAGAACCTACCTCTGACCTCTCCCATAATAACTACCCTGTTACTTTCGCTCTTATCCAGAATCATCTTCGCCATCCTTTCCTCTACATCCCTAGAACTATTTGGAGGCCTATAGAAAACTCCCAACAGGGTGACCTCTCCTTTCCTGTTTCTAACCTCAGCCCATACTACCTCGGAAGAAGAGTCCCCCATCTAGCATCCTCTCCGCCACCGTAATACTGCTCTTGACTAGCAACGCCACACCTCCCCCTCTTTTGCCTCCTTCTCTGAGCTTACTAAAACACCTAAACCCCAGAACCTGCAACATCCATTCCTGTCCCTGCTCTACCCATGTCTCCGAAATGGCCACAACATCGAAGTCCCAGGTACCAACCCATGCTGCCAGTTCTCCTACCTTATTTCGTATACTCCTGGCATTGAAGTAGACACACTTCAAACCACCTACCTGAACACTGGCCCCCTCCTGCGACGCCAAATCTGTGCTCCTGACCTCTATACTCTCATTCTCCCGTACCCTAAAACTACAATCCAGGTTCCCATGCCCCTGCTGCATTAGTTTAAACCCCCCCAAAGAGCACTAACAAATCTCCCCCCTCCCCCAGGATATTTGTGCCCCTCAGGTTCAGATGTAGACCATCCTGTCTGTAGAGGTCCCAACTTCCCCAGAAAGAGCCCCAGTTATCCAGAAATCTGAATCCCTTCCGCCTGCACCATCCCTGTAGCCACGTGTTTAATTGCTCTCTCTCCCTATTCCTCATCTCATTATCACGTGGCACGGGCAGCAACCCAGAGATAATAACTCTGTTTGTTCTCGTTCTGAGCTTCCATCCTAGCTCCCTGAAAGCCTGCCTGACATCCTTGTCCCCTTTCCTACCTATGTCGTTAGTGCCAATGTGGACCACGACTTGGGGCTGCTCCCCTTCCCCCTTAATGACCCGGAAAACACGATCCGAGACATCACGTTCCCTTGCACCTGGGAGGCAACATACCAAACGTGAGTCTCTCTCGCTCCCACAAAATCTCCTATCTGTGCCCCTGACTATCGAGTCCCCAATTACTAATGCTCTGCTCCTCTCCCCCCTTCCCTTCTGAGCAACAGGGACAGACTCCGTGCCAGAGGCCCGTAACCCATGGCTTACCCCTGGTAAGTCCCCCCCCCCCACAAGTATCCAAAGCGGTATACTTGTTACTCAGGGGAACGACCGCAGGGGATCCCTGCACTGACTGCTTCTTCCCAGTCCCTCTTACAGTTACCCATCTATCTCCAATCTTTGGTGTAACTAATTCCCTGAAGCTGCTATCCATGACCCCCTCTGCCTCCCGAATGATACGAAGTTCATCCAACTCCAGCTCCAGTTCCCTAACTCGGTCTTGGAGGAGCTGGAGATGGCTGCACTTCCTGCAGGTAAAATCAGCAGGGACACTAACGGCATCCCTCACCTCAAACATCCTGCAGGAGGAACATTGCATTCCCTTCCCTGCCATCCCTCTAACTTTCAACCAAGATCTGGCTAACAAATACATTTTAAAAAAAAATAATAATAATAATATAATATGGCACTTACCTCACACCAATGGGTTTTATTATTAGGTTAGAGGAGGAGGGTGAGTGGGAGACACTACACGTGTAGTGTCTCGGGTTTCCTCTCCACCAGAATTTATTGGTGAGGGGGGGGAGGGGGGGAACCTTCCCAGAAGTCCTCGGGTCGAACTTCCGGTTCCCGCCTTAAAAAATACAAGTTTAAAAAAAAATAATAAAACAGCAAAGAAGATCAGAAACGGGACCAGGTAAGTGTTTCAAACTTAAATACTCACCCACCGGCAGCCCCTGCACACCGCTCCCGCCGAAACTCCAAGCGCTGCTCCTGCAAGGTAAGTAAATTTAAACTTAAATACTCACCCACCGGCAGCCCCTGCAGGCCGCTCCCGCCGAAACTCCAAGTGCTGCTCCTGCAAGGTAAGTGATTTAAACTTAAATACTCACCTATCCGCCCAGTTGACCCCTGCATGCTTCCTGGCCATTCCATTACACAGTCTCATTGAACCCCTGAGGTGGCGGGGTGGGGACAGGGTCTGGAGCGGCAGTGGGCAGGGTGGAGTACCGGGATAGTGTGCGGTGGTGGGACATGCACCAGTTGGGTCCTACCATATGGTGACCCCACACATCTAGCCCTGTCCCCTGCCCCCTTCGGGGACATCACCGGGGGTTGCCCCGACTACCCTGAGTACCCTGGTCCGTGCTCACATCCAACTCCCGCGTCCCACACCAGCGGCCTCCCATCACCCCCACACATCACACCCTTTGCACCCGGCCCGGCCCAGCCCATCCCTCACATTCTTCCTCAAATGCTTCCTTTGTATCCTGATCTGATGTCACCTGGGAGCTGGAGCTGAGACGTGTGCTTGTCATCTTTCTCCACCCTTCCAAGCTGGTGGTTGGAATAGAGAGAAGAGATGATTGGTGATTGACTAGGCAGGCTCCAATATAATAAGTCAGTCGCAGTCATTGTCCGCATGTGGCAGATGTATACTGGATGGACCAACAATGGCTTGTAGGAGGAGGCTGATCTTGCCTTCCACACAGGAGTGATCTCTCTCCGCACCAGTGCACTCTGTCACTTGCTCCTTGTAGGAGGAGGATGCCAAAAGCTCAGGGGTGTGTGTCCCTCGCCCCATCTTAACTCTCTCCCATCGGTTGTGGAAGAACCTATCCTGTATAAAGACAGATGGAGTGACTGTGAGAACTCAGGATGAAGGAGAATTTCAGGATGAAGGCATTTGTGCAGGATCATACATGAGATGGCGAGCTTAAAGTGGCTGGCAAACATGCTGATGTCACCATTCTGACTCACCATCCTGATTTGGTGATATATTGCCGATCCTTAACTGTAGCTGGGCCAAAATCCTGGAAATCCCTCTCTAACAGCACTATGTGTGTGCCTACACCACATGGACTGCAGCGATTCAATAAGGCAGCTCACCACCACCTTCTCAAGGTGACCTAGAATACCTGACGCTAAAATGCCGCCCCTACTACCTTCCACGGGAGTTCAGCTCCGTTATCCAGATGGCAGTTTACATCCCACCCCATGCTGACGTGAAAATCGTGCTAGGCGAAATATACACCACCACAAATAGCCTTCTCGAAGGTCAGCCCACGGAAAGCCACTGGCCCGGATGGGGTACCCGGACGAGCACTCAGGTCTGGCGCGGATCAGCTGGCTGGGGTATTCGCAGACATCTTTAACCTCTCTTACAACAATCTGAGGTCCCTATCTGCTTCAAGAAGCCGACCATCATCCCTGTATCAAAGAAAAGCCACATAGCGAGCCTCAAGACTATCATCCAGAGGCTCTGACATCCATCATTATGAAGTGCTTCAAAAGGTTAGTCATGGCACGAATCAACTCCAGCCTCCCGGATTGCTTTGATCCACTACAGTTTGCCTACCGCTGCAACAGGTTCACAGCAGATGCCATCTCCCTGGCCCTGCACTCAACACTGGAACACCTAGATCACAAAGACACCTAGAATCATAGGATCATAGAATTTACAGTGCAGAAACAGGCCATTTGGCCCATCGAGTCTGCACCGGCCCTTGGAAAGAGCGCCCTACCCAAACCCACACCCCCACCCTATCCCCATAACCCAGTAACCCCACCCCACCTTTTTGGACACTAAGGGCAATTTAGCATGGCCAATCCACCTAACCTCCACATCTTTGGACTGTGGGAGGAAATCGGAGCACCCAGAGACCCACGCAGACATGGGGAGAACGTGCAGACTCCGCACAGACAGTGACCCAAGCCGGGAATCGAACCTGGGACCTTGGAGCTGTGAAGCAACTGTGCTAACAACTGTCCTACCATGCTGCCCATATCAGACTCCTATTTATTGACTGCAGCTCAGCCTTCATCACCATTATTCCCACGAAACACATCTCCAAACTCTGTGGCCTGGGCCTCAGCTCCTCCCTCTGTGACTGGATCCTGAACTTCCTAACCCGCAGGCTTCATCAGGAAGGAAAGGCAACAACACCTCCTCCACGATCATCCTCAACACCGGTGCCCCACAAGGTTGTGTCCTTAGCCCCCTACTAGGCTCCTTATACACCTATGACTGTATGGCCAAAGACCCCTCCAACTCGATTTTCAAATTTGTAGTGGGTCAGATCTCAAACAATGATGAGACAGAGCACAGAAATGAGATAGAGAATCTGGTGAACTGGTGCGATGACAATAATCTCTCCCTCAATGTCAACAAAATGAAGGAGATTGTCATCGACTTCAGGAAACGTAGTGGAGAACATGACCCTGTCTACATCAATGGGAATGAAGTAGAAAGGATCGAGAACTTCAAGTTTTTAGGTGTACAGATCACCAACAACCTGTCCTGGTCCCCCCATGCCGACATTATAGTTAAGAAAGCCCACCAATGACTCTACTTTTACAGAAGACTAAGGAAATTTGGCATGTCACCTACGACTCTCACCAACTTTTACCAGATGCACCACAGAAAGCATTCTTTCTGGTTGTATCACAGCCTGGTATGGAGCCTGCTCTACCCAAGACCACAGGGAACTACAAAGGGTCATGAATGTAGCCCAGTCCATCACACAAACCAGCCTCCCATCCATCGACTCTGTCTACAATTCCCACTGCCTCGGAAAGGCAGCCAGCATAATTAAGGGCCCCACGCACCCCGGACATACTCTCTTCCACCTTCTTCCGTCAGGAAAAAGATACAAAAGTTTGAGATCAATATGTAGATAGGCCAACAAGAGGGGGGGCCACATTGGATTTGGTACTGGGTAATGAACCAGGCCAAGTGTTAGATTTGTTGGTGGGAGAGCACTTTGGAGATAGTGACCACAATTCGGTGTCTTTCACTATTGTAATGGAGAGGGATAGGGACATACGGCAGGGCAAGGTTTATAATTGGGGGAGGAGTAATTATGATGCGATGAGGCAAGAATTATGGAGCATAAGATGGGAACAGAAACTGTCAGGGAAAGGCACAAATGAAAAGTGGAGCTTGTTCAAGGAACAAATACTGCGTGTCCTTAATAGGTACGTCCCTGTCAGCCAGGGAGGAAATGGCCGTGTGAGGGAACTATGGTTCACAAAAGAGGTTGAATGTCTTGTCAAGAGGAAAAAGGAAGCGTATGTAAGGATGAGAAAACAAGGTTCAGTTGGGTCGCTTGAGGGTTACAAGTCGCAAGGAATGAGCTAAAAAAAAAGTGGCTTAGGGGAGCTAGGAGAGGGCATGAGAAGTCCTTGGCGGATCGGATCAAGGCAAACCCCAAGGCTTTTTACTCTTATGAGAGAAATAAAAGAATGACCAGGGTGAGGTTAGGGCTGGTCAAGGATAGTAGTGGGAACTTGTGCATGGAGTCAGAAGAGATAGGAGAGGCGTTGAATGAATACTTTTCTTCAGTGTTCACAAAGCAGAGGGTCCATGTTTTTGAGGATGAGAGTGTGATACAGGCAGGTAGGCTGGAGGAGGTAGATGTTCTGAGGAAGGATTATTGGCAATTTTGAAAAACCTTAAGGTCGACAAGTCCCCTGGGTCAGATGGGATATATCCTAGGATACTTTGGGAGGCAAGGGATGAGATTGCAGAGCCTTTGGCTTTGATCTTTGGGTCTTCGTTGTCCACGGGGATAGTGCCAGAGGACTGGAGAGTGGCGAATGTTGTTCCTCTGTTCAAGAAAGGGAATAGGAATGACCCTGGTAATTATAGACCGGTTAGTCTTACTTTGGTGGTCAGCAAGTTAACGGAAAAGGTCCTGAAGGATAGGATTTATGACCATTTGGAAAGATGCAGCTTAATCCGGGATAGTCAACACGGATTCGTGAAGGGTAAGTCTTGCCTCACAAATTTGATTGAATTCTTTGAGGAGGTAACTAATTGTGTAGATGAACGTAGAGCAGTTGATGTCGTATACATGGATTTTAGTAAGGCGTTTGATAAGGTTCCCCATGATCGGTTCATGAAGAAAGTAAGGAGGTGTGAGATAGAGGGAAATTTGGCCAATTGGATAAGTAACTGGCTATCACATAGAAGAAGTGGTGGTGGATGGACAATTTTCAGACTGGAGACCAGTTACCAGCAGAGTACCACAGGGATCAGTGCTGGGCCCTCTGCTATTTGTGATGTTTATCAATGACTTGGAGGAGGGGGCTGAAGGGTGGGTCAGTAAATGTGCTGATGACACCAAGATTGGTGGAGTAGTGGATGAGGTGGAGGGCTGTTGTAGGCTGCAAAGAGATAATGATAGGATGCAGAGCTGGGCCGAAAAATGGGAGATGGAGTTTAACCCTGATAAGTGCGATGTGATTAATTTTGGGAGGAAAAATTTGAATGCGGATTACAGGTTCAATGGCAGTGCTCTGAGGAATGTGGAGGAACAGTGAAATCTTGGGGTTCATGTCCACAGATCTCTGAAGGTTGCCACCCAAGTGAATAGAGCCGTGAAGAAGGCCTCTAGTGTGTTCGCGTTTATTAACAGGGGGCTTGGGTTCACTTTAGGAAGGATGTGGAAGCATTAGAAAGGGTGCAAAGGAGATTTACCAGGACACTGCCTGGTTTGGAGGATAGGTCTTATGAGGAAAGGTTGAGGGAGCTAGGGCTTTTCTCTTTGGAGCGGAGGACGATGAGAGGCGACTTAATGTGGTTTATAAGATGATGAGGGGGATAGATAGAGTGGACATTCAGAGACTATTTCCTCGGGTGGATGTAGCTGTTACAAGGGGGCATAACTATAAGGTTCAGGGTGGGAGATATAGGAGGGATGTCCGAGGTAGGTTCTTTACTCAGAGAGTGGGCTGCCTGCTGTGATAGTGGAGTCGGACTCTTTAGGAACTTTCAAGTGGTTATTGGATAGGCACATGGAGCACACCAGAATGGCAGGGAGTGGGATAGCTTGATCTTGGTTTCGGGCTTGGCTTGGCACAACATCGAGGGCTGAAGGGCCTGTTCTGTGCTGTACTGTTCTATGTTCTATGTCACATACCAACCATCTCAAGAACGGCTTCTTCCCGGCTGCTATCAATCGTTTGAATGGACATACCTTGTATTAAGTTGATCTTTTCTCTACATCCTAGCTATTTGTGCAACATTAGATTCTGCAGTCTCTCCTTTGCATATGTATGGTATGCGTTGTCTGCATAGCATGCAAGAAACAATGCTTTTCACTGTATACTAATACATGTGACAATAATAAATCAAATCAAAATCAAATTAAATCAAATCAAGGGTAATTAAGGATGGGTAATAAATGCTGGCCTACTCAGCGATGCTCACATTCCATTAGTGAATAAAAACCATGTCTAGGGCGGCTTGGTGGTGAAGTGGTTAGCACTGCTGCCTCACAGCTCCGAGGACCAGAGTTCAATCCCAGCCCTGGGTCACTGTTCATGTGGAGTTTGAACATTTTCCCCGTGTCTGCATGGGTCTCACCCCAACAATCCAAAGATATGCAGGGAGGTAGATTGGCCACGCTAAATTGCCCCTTAATTAGAATTGCTTTTTAAAAAATTGGTCCTGAAAACACAAAAACAAATTAATTTAAAAAAACATGCCCTATCTGCCACTCACGTGTGACGTCCCTGTGGATGCTAATGCTGAGACTGCCTGATGGTGTTATGAGAGTTTGAGCTTCGAGTAAGTAGAATTTTCACTTACCCTGGTGAAGCTCAACAGATCATTTCTCCTTTTTGTGCACTGTAGAACGGTCCTTTTCTGCTGACTGCAAGTGCTGTTCTCCCTGGCGGCCTACTCCCAGACTAGCGTGGTCAGGTAGGAGGGTCTCTTACTCACATCCCTCAGAAAGAGGGCCTCCGACCTTTCCTGGATGCCCTGGAGGAGAGTCCCCAAGGAGGCCTTGCTGAACAGTGGACCGAAGGGTTTCTTATATTTGTGTGCCATGGAAACACAGTTCACAACACACCTGGCCTGCAGAGAGTGAAAGTGTGTGCAGGTGCTGTTTAAAGATAGCTCCAAGACCTCTGACCCCATGAAGTAATAGTGGGATGGATGGATATCTGCCCAATCTGCCACAAGTTACAATGATGCATAATTAACAACCAGAGAAATGGAAAATCCAGCACAGAAATCCACCCTGCCGTCCAGCAGGAATTATATGAACTTTCCCATATGCCACCCCACTTATAATAATAATCATTATTATTGTCACAAGTAGGCTTATATTAACACTGCAATGAAATTACTGTGAAAATCCCCTAGTCGCCACATTGCGGTGCCTGTTCGGGTACACTGAGAGAGAATTCAGAATGTCCAGATGACCTAACAGAACATCTTTCGGGACTTGTGGGAGGAAACCGGAGCACCCGGAGGAAACCCACGCAGACATGGGGAGAACGTGCAGACTCCGCACAGACAGCGACCCAAGCCGGGAATCGAACCTGGGACCCTGGCTCTGTGAAGCCACAGTGCTAACCACTGTGCTACCGTGCAGCCCACCGGTCTACAGAATGGAAAATTTCCTCCTATGTTGCACTGTTTGAGTGATGTGCCTGTCACAGCTGTATAGGGCTGGTTTAGCTCAGTGTGCTAGACAGCTGGTTTGTAATGCTGGAACAAGGTCAGCAGCGTGGGTTCAATTCCTGTACCAGCTGAGAATTCTGAATTCTCCCTCTGTGTACCTTGACAGTTGCCGGAATGTGGCGACTAGGGGCTTTTCACAATAACTTCATTGTAGTGTTAATGTAAGCCTACTTGTGACTATAACAAGATTATTATTACAGCCAGTGATAAATGGAAGCAGCAGAAATTGGTTTTGAGGCTGGCTTCTTTGGAATGTGTAGGAAGGTGAGATGGGGGTTTTGAGTGCCAGGGACGATTGCTGGGTTAATACTGAGGGTGAGGTACAATGAGCAGTGTGAGAGTTTGGTGGTAGTTTTGGTAGAACCAGAGACATTCACTGACTTTGATAACCTGCGTGAGGTCAGGGAACTTCGAGTGGCACAAATTCTTAGGATGAGGCTTTGGGAGTTGACTGTCTTGGCCACCTGTTCTTATTTTCTTCTGAGTGTTTGTCTTCAGGGCCTTCTGGATTCCTGCAAGTAAGTTACCTCACTCCCATTAATCTCCACCACTAACAAGTTCAGTCATACATCAATGACCATAGGAGTTTTCTCTCTTCCTTAATGTTCTTTGTGTGCAACTTCTACTGGCAGCCAATGTTAGTGCAGGCAGTCTGCAGCAGATCCCTTCTGCTGAATGCAACTTTGTTTCGAGAGGGACAGACTAACTTGAAGGGGAGCAGGCTGCTGCACCATGTGCTATCAATACATGCTGCTCAGTCCTCTGCTGAAAATTCAAGCAGTCAGCAACATGGGCCCAGCTCAAATCAATGCTACAGTCAGGTAAATGAAAAGGCATCATCATGCTTGCATGCAGCCTTCCTCAGGAATGGACAGAATTATGATCCATGTGCCCCAAAACAGGTGCAGTATTTAATGTGCTTGTATTGTATCCCTTTATGTGCATCTTTTGCACATGCATGAATGGGTATATTTTCAAGGCCCGCCTGCCGCAGGAATCGGCACAGGTGCGAAGGAAAATTTGGCAGGTCATTTAAAGATCCGTTCACCTCGGTCGGGAATTTCCAGTGTCGGGCAGGCTTGACCAGAAAATCCTGCCTGCAGTTTAATGTTTCACACTTCAATGAGAACAAAGTGTGCAGGAATGTAACCTGAGCACATTAAATGCTCCAATACAAATGTCTCTGATAGGAATTTATTCTCTGCTGTCTCCAATTAACAGACCATGTATTAAATTTCTTCTTGTTGCACTCTGCTTCAGATTATTTGATTATTAAATAGTGTTAACGAATTTTATAGTGTGTTACCATCGAAATGTGACCTCCAGTGCCTTGGTTACTGCTTATATCTTTGTAGTAGTTAGCTTTGTCGCCAGAATACCTCTCTTGAAATAATATTTGTGTATTTATTCGCGTAAGTTTATGTTCATCAAGGTGAGGAATATTAATATTGGGGAATTAATTTTGGCCACCAGCCAGCAGCAATTTTCTAGTTAGGAAATGGGGCATTGATCTTTTCAATTCTTGCATTATTCAGACTAATTAATTAATTAGCAACTGGTAACATCAGTCCTTCTTAAATTCCTAGCCCTGTGAAGTCCTAATATTTTACTCTTGTGTATTCTTCATTCTTCCAGGCTATGAATTCAGTGCAATACTGAAGGATGTTGAATTTTTAGGATGAGGCGGAAGCACCTATTAACTAAACTGTCTGATGGTTCAGATAGATATAAAGGGCGCAAAATTTGGCTGCGTATTTTTAGTTCTACATTTCTGAACTGGAATTCTGCTGGGCCCCAGGGAGGATGCTGGGAGGCGGTGATGCCATAAATTTGGGTGGAGTGGCCGGGGCGTCATGCCCATCACTCCCCTCCCGAACACCTCCTCCATGAGGGACCTTAAGGGGTAGAAGCTCGGACTACAAGCAGTTAATTGCTTTAGGAATGTAAAATGCAGCTGCACGCAGCTCCGGTGCCGATACGCGGGCCTGCACTGCCGACGCGGGTTCGCGCATGCGCATGGTGGCCGTTTCCCCACCGACACATGCGCGTGATGCCCATTTCCGTGCTGGCGGTGTAGCGACATCACGGCATGGCGCGGAAGAAGATAGGCCCCCCCCCCCCCGATTGCGCGCGCCCGCCGATCGGTAGCGTCGGATCGACCAGCGTGGCTGCGGGTCCGAGCTCCTGCCGGGTGGAACCAGGTTGGAACCACACCGGCGGAACTCGGTGGGAACTCGGCCGGTCGATCGCGGAGAAATGCCGCCGATTGGCGCTACGTCGACCGTGCGCGCACGTCGACCATGCGTGCATGGTGCGCGCATGACTAGCGCGGATTCTCCGGTCGCCGGCGAATCGCGTGCCGGCGTCGGAGCGGCGTGGCGGGAATTTCCAGCGTCACGCCGATTCTCTGACCTGGCGCAGGCTAGGAGAATCCCGGCCCATATGTTTCAGAAGTAATTTTGAAGGAGTTTTGGCTAGCTGCTGCCTTCTGTCCTACAGGTGGTCCCCATTGTGCACAGGTGTTGGAGGGAGTGACTATTTAAGGTAGTGGATGGCAATCAAGAGCGCAGCTTTGGCCTGGATGGTGCCCCGCGTCTAAATTGTTATTGGTGCTGCACATATCCAGGCAAGTGATGGATATTTTCATCAATAAATGTGAGGTTATCCACTTGCGTAGCAAAACTGAGAAGGCAGACTATTATCTAAATGGTCAAAAAATAGGAGAGGAGAATGTGCAATGAGACCTGTGTGTCCTCGTACACCAGTCACTGAAGGTAAACATGCAGGTACAGCAGGCGGTAAAGAAGGCAAATGGTATGCTGGCCTTCATTGCGAGAGGATTCAAGTGCAGGAGCAGGGATATCTTGCTGCAATTATACAGGGCCTTGGTGAGGCCATACCTGGAATATTATGTGCAGTTTTGATCTCCCTATCTGAGGAAGGATGTTCTTGCTCCAGAGGGAGGATAGAGAAGGTTTAATAAACTGGGGCGTCATTCTCCGCCGGCGGGAGTCTCCGTTTTGCCGGCGCCCGGGGGTTTCCCACGGTGCCCAAGGGGCTGCCACGCGGTCGGGGGCGTCGGCACAGGCGTTCTGTGATGCCACATTGAGCGAGGCAGCAAGGGCCCGTGCCTCCTTGAGGCATAGTGAGCCTGTTTCCAGCAATCGCTGGCGAATTTGGGACGAGAGCATACCTGCCATGAAAGCATCCTGAATTAGTAGCTTCGTATGTTCATGAGCCGAAACCGATGGGCAGTTGCAGTTTCTCCCCAGTATTAACAGCGCACTGTAGAATTCGTCCAGTGATTCCCCGGTGATTTGGCGTCTCGGCGCGAGCTGGTGGCGTGCGTAGACCTGGTTGACCGGCCGAACGTAGATTCCTCTCAGCAAGGCGAACGCCGCATGGAAATCGTCCGCGTCCTCTCTGAGAGTGTACATTTACGGGCTCACCCTGGAATGCAGGACCTGCATTTTCTGGTCTTCTGGAGGTACGCAGGTGGCCGTTCGGAAGTATCCTTCAAAACACGCTAACCAGTGTTCAAAAGTGGCCGCCGAGTTTGCCGCGTGGGGGCTGATTCGCAGACACTACGGAGTGATTCGGAGCTCCATGTCCTTTAAAGTTTGCGTAATAAATTGTAGCACAATCAATCACTCACGAGACGAGATGAGAAGGAGTCAATCGATGGCTTTATTACGCAGACTTGTTCCCCAGCAGCACAGTTACAGAATGCGGCTGCTGGGTGAACCCTGGCTCTTATACTCCACCTTACTGGGTGGAGCCAGTAGGCGGCTGATCCAATCGGGACCCGGCGTCTATCCACCAATAGCCTCTCAGCATCACAGGATACCGTAATACCCCTAATGCATACCACTACAGCAACTACCAGGCAACCCCGGGGGGCCCTGCTGCTATTTTTGCAGGCAAGCCAAGCACCCTCGGCAGCGCTGCCCGGCCCGCTCCTCCACCTGCAAAGGGTGCGGCAAAAACGGCCATTTTGTGGTGGTATGCCAGGCCCAGGTAGTCGCCGCGGCCTCCAGGGCCGCCACCCCAACTCTCTCCACGAGCCACATGCGGCCGCCATCTTCCTGTTCCAGAGCCACGTGCGGGCCCTGGGCGCCGCCATCTTGTTCCCCAGGGACCAGATGCGACGGATGGGCGCCGTCATCTTGTACACCCCCAGCCATGTGTGTCCAGTGGGCACCGTCATCTTGGCTGGAGTCTCAGGACCCCACTTCGGATGACCACACACCGCCCGAGGAAAACCTCCAACTTTTGCCACGACTTGCCTTCGTGACCCTGGACCAGGTTCGGCCCCGAACGCTCTCGATCGCGACGACGACCGTGCTCATCAATGGGCACAAAACATCCTGCCTGATCGGGTCCTGGAGGACAGAGAGCTTCATACACCCCAACACGGTAAGGCACTGTTCTCTTCCCATCCACCCAGTTAATCAAAAAATCTCCCTGGCCTCCGGGTCTCACTCTGTAGAGATCAAAAGTTCTGCGTAGCGAACCTCACAGTCCAGGGAAGGGAATTTTAACATTTCTACGTCCTCCCTCACCTCTGCCCTGCCACCATCCTAGGGTTAGATTTCCAATGTAACCTCCAGAGTTTAACTTTTAAATTTGGCGGCCCTATACACCCCCTCACTGCCTGCAGCCTCGCGACCCTCAAGGTCGATCCGCCTTCCTTTTTTGCGAACCTCACCACGGATTGCAAACCCGTCGCCACTAGGAGCAGATGGTACAGTGCCCAGGACCGGACCTTCATTTGGTCGGAAATCCCGCGGTTACTGAAGGAAGGTATTATTGAGGTTAGCAACAGTCCCTGGAGTGCTCAAGTAGTCGTTGGAAAGACCGGCGAGAAGCATAGGATGGTCATCGATTATAGTCAGACCATCAACAGGTATACGCAGCTCGACGCGTACCCTCTCCCCCGCATGTCTGATCTGGTCAATCAGATCGCACAATACAAGGTCTTTTCCACGGTGGATCTAAAATCCGCCTACCCCCCAGCTCCCCATCCGCCCGAGCGACTGCAAATACACTGCATTCGAAGCAGATGGCAGCTCTACCACTTCCTAAGGGTTCCGTTCGGTGTCACAAATGGAGTCGCAGCCTTCCAACAGGAGATGGACCGAATGGTTGACCGGTACGGTTTGCGTGCCACGTTTCCGTACCTCGATAACGTCATCATCTGCGGCCACGACCAGCAGGACCACAACACCAACCTGCGAAGATTCCTCCATACCGCAAAAATCCTTAATCTAACCTACAACAAGGACAAATGCATGTTCAGCACCGACCATTGTGCCATCCTCGGCTACGTAGTGCATGATGGAGTTATAGGGCCAGATCCCGAACGCATGCGCCCCCTCGTGGAGTTTCCTCTCCCCCACTGCTCCTAGGCCCTGAAACGCTGCCTGGTATTCTTTTCATATTATGCCCAGTGGTTCCCCAACTATGCGGACAAGGCCTGTCCACTAATTCAATCCACGGTTTTTCCCCTGTCGGCAGAGGCCCGCCAGGCCTTCAGCCGCATCAATGCGGACATTGTAAAGGCCACGATACACGCAATCGATGAATCCCTTCCCTTCCAAGTTGAGAGCGACGCGTCCGATGTAGCTCTGGCAGCCACCCTCAACCAAGTGGTCAGACCCGTGGCCTTCTTCTCACGCACCCTCCACGCATCAGAAATCTGCCATTCCTCAGTTGAAAAGGAGGCCCAGGCCACAGTAGAAGCTGTGCGGCACTGGAGGCATTATCTGGCCGGCAGGAGATTCACTCTCCTCACTGACCAACGGTCGGTTGCTTTCATGTTCGATAATGCACAGCGGGGCAAGATAAAGAACGATAAGATCTTACCGTGGAGGATCGAGCTCTCCACTTACAACTATGAGGTCCTGTATCATCTCCGGAAGCTAAACGAGCCTCCTGATGCCCTATCCCGCGGCACATGTGCCAACACACAAGTGGACCGACTCTGGGCCCTCCACGAGGACCTCTGCCACCCGGGGGTCACTCGATTCTTCCATTTCATTAAGACCCGCAAGCTGCCCTACTCCATCGAGGCGGTCAGGACAGCCACCAGGAACTGCGAAATCTGCACGGAGTGTACCACGACCAACCAGACACCTCATGAGTATCTCCTTGTCTTCCCTAGGAAGTCCACCTCCGCGACCTCGCTCCCAACCTGGCTGGCAGCTCCTGGACCCATCCTGCTCACCAAACACGTGCGGGCGCTCAAGTCGGACCCATTCGTCGAGAGGGTCCACCTCCTTCACGCTACCCCTCAATACGTCTACCTGGCGTACCCCGATGGCCGACAGGATACGGTCGTCCTATGGGACCTGGCGCCCGCTGGGTCCCCACCCACACCCCCACCAGCAACCCCACCCTCCCTCCCACCGGCGGACCCTACAGCCGCCCCCTTCCCAGGTGGATCGGTTCTCCCACTGGTCCCATCTAGGGGTGATGAAGCTGCTGAAGAAGCCGAAGCCACGCTCCCGGAGCCACAGATGCCCGAGCCGGCGCCTGCATCACCACCGAAACTGCAACGTTCGCAGAGGGCGACCAGGGCCCCCGACCGACTAATTGCTTCATTTTGAATGTAAATAAATATTGTAAATAGTTGTGACATGTAACAAGGCAAAACCACTGTACTAATGTATACCGGGTACCACCATAACCTCAACCTCTACCACTGTATAACAGTGCCTGTATCCCTGCCGGACTCTTTTTTAAACAGGGGGTGAATGTGGTCGTTGGTATTAGGGGTATTACGGTACCCAGGTTGATGCTGTAAGACCATTAGTGTGGGAGGTACCTGAGACAGCAATATCATTGGTGAAGCCTGTCTGCTGGTTCCGCCCAGTAAGGTGGTGTATAAGAGCCTGAATTTCCCTAGCAGCTGCATTCTGTACCTGCGCTGCTGGGAGAAACATCTAGTCCAATAAAGCCTTCAATTGTCGTCCAATCTCGCATCTGGAGTTATTGATCGAGCATCATAGGGTTACGGGGACAGGGTGGGGGAAGTCGGCTTGGGTGTGGTGCTGTTTCAGAGGCTCAGTGCAGACTTTATGGGTCAAATGGCTTCCTTCTGCACTGCAAGGATTCTATGGATTCATCTTCCTTTGTGCTGAATGTGACTCGGGACATTTTTTTCACCTAATTCCGATGTAGTTCATTGCCCACTGTATATTGAACAAACACATGAATGGGCCGAAGGTCGCCACCTCTGGTTCTGACAAGTGCCCAGACTGCCTCTGATTACCTGGAAGGACAAGGTAACTCAAAACGTTTGTGCACACACCGGGCAGCACGGTAGCATAGTGGTTAGCACAATTGCTGCACAGCTCCAGGGTCCCAGGTTCGATTCCCGGCTGGGTCACTGTCTGTGCGGAGTCTGCACATTCTCCCCGTGTCTGCGTGGTTTTCCTCCGGGTGCTCCGGTTTCCTCCCATAGTCCAAAGATGTGCGGGTTAGGTGGATTGGCCATGCTAAATTGTCCTTAGTGTCCAAAAAAATGTTAAGTGGGGCATATTGGGTTACGGGGATAGGGTAGATACGTGGGCTTCAGTCGGGTGCTCTTTGTAAGGGCCGGTGCAGACTCGATGGGCCTCCTTCTGCACTGTAAATTCAATGACTATGACTCTATGACTCCTATGCAGAAGCAACACAAGTGGGGTTTGCCACTAATAGGATGCTGTCATTAAGGAAAAAAGACTATCTGCCACACAAATGAGCACTGTGAATTTCAGTGCTGGTGTATTAGGCTGTATCAAACAGCATGTCGGGCGTGATTTAATATCCTTCCTGCGCCTGACTTGATGACGTGACGAGGTTGTTGAATCTTGTGCGATTCAAGACCTCTAAACGCCTCATTAGGTTCAATGGTGTCTCACGAGATGTCGCAATCAGCATCTCGCTATCGTCAGGCGAGATCCAGATATGCTAGGCTCATTTAAATATGCCTGCACTGTGTTCTCCCGGGGTCCAGGATCCAACGGTCGTGCCTGGGAAACCTCGCCAGGGCGCTGTTTAGTAAAGCTAAAGTGGCCATGGTCCCAGGTGACCAGGGGCTGCTTTCCCCTTTGATGGGGATAGCTGACTAGTGGTGATTTAACCTGAGGATCACCTCACCTCAGGCGAGGGGCAAGGTTGAGAAGGTGGGGCCTTCATGAATATCTTCAGCCAGTATGGAAATTGAACCCTCGCTGCTGGTCTTGCTTGCACCACAAACCAGCTGTCCAGTCAAGTGAGCTAAACCAACCCCCATAAACGTGGGCCAGGCGTACTGGCGCCTGGGGGGACTCCTAGGCCATTACAGGCCCCCGGGTGGTCGGGGTCTGGGCAGGGTGGTACCCTGGTATTCCTGCTGGCACTCGGGCACCATGGCACTGCCAGCCTGGCACCTTGGCACTGCCACCTGGGCAACCTGGCAGTCCTGCCCTGGCGCATCCAGCATGCTAGGCTGGCAGTGCCAGGTTACCTGGGTACCAGGTTGCGTGTACTAGGGTTGGGCCCGGTGGTGTCTTAAACGTAAGAGGTGAGTTGAGGGGGGGGCTCGATGACCCCGTAAGAGGTAGGTTGGGTGCAGTAGGGGGATCTGGAGGTTGTGGTGGGTTGCTGAGGTGGATCAAAAAATGTTGCTTCCCGCTATAGGCACCGAGAAACACCCCACTAAACGGGACTCTGGTTTTGTCCTGTTAAATCGCACCGAACATATCCGACATTAGGTGTGATTCTGCAATTGGACAGCATTTGCTGAACAATCCTGATTGTGCTAAGAATTTAAACTAGTATGGCAGGGGGGTGGGCGCGGGAGCAATAGGTCAGAAGGTGAGAGCATTGAGGGAGAACTAGGGAATAGGGACAGTGTGGCTCTGAGGCAGAGCAGACGGGGAGAAGTTGCTGAACACAGCGGGTCTGGTGGCCTGAAGTGCATATGTTTTAATGCAAGGAGCATTACGGGTAAGGCAGATGAACTTAGAGCTTGGATTACTACTTGGAACTATGATGTTGTTGCCATTACAGAGACCTGGTTGAGGGAAGGGCAGGATTGGCAGCTAAACGTTCCAGGATTTAGATGTTTCAGGCGGGATAGAGGGGGATGTAAAAGGGGAGGCGGAGTTGCGCTACTTGTTCGGGAGAATATCACAGCTATACTGCGAGAGGACACCTCAGAGGGCAGTGAGGCTATATGGGTAGAGATCAGGAATAAGAAGGGTGCAGTCACAATGTTGGGGGTATACTACAGGCCTCCCAACAGCCAGCGGGAGATAGAGGAGCAGATAGGTAGACAGATTTTGGAAAAGAGTAAAAACAACAGGGTTGTGGTGATGGGAGACTTCAACTTCCCCAATATTGACTGGGACTCACTTAGTGCCAGGGGCTTAGACGGGGTGGAGTTTGTAAGGAGCATCCAGGAGGGCTTCTTAAAACAATATGCAAACAGTCCAACTAGGGAAGGGGCGGTACTGGACCTGGTATTGGGGAATGAGCCCGGCCAGGTGGTAGATGTTTCAGTAGGGGAGCATTTCGGTAACAGTGACCACAATTCAGTAAGTTTTAAAGTACTGGTGGACAAGGATAAGAGTGGTCCGAGGATGAATGTGCTAAATTGGGGGAAGGCTAATTATAACAATATTAGGCGGGAACTGAAGAACATAGATTGGGGGCGGATGTTTGAGGGCAAATCAACATCTGACATGTGGGAGGCTTTCAAGTGTCAGTTGAAAGGAATACAGGACAGGCATGTTCCTGTGAGGAAGAAAGATAAATACGGCAATTTCCGGGAACCTTGGATGACGAGTGATATTGTAGGCCTCGTCAAAAAGAAAAAGGAGGCATTTGTCAGGGCTAAAAGGCTGGGAACAGACGAAGCCTGTGTGGCATATAAGGAAAGTAGGAAGGAACTTAAGCAAGGAGTCAGGAGGGCTAGAAGGGGTCATGAAAAGTCATTGGCAAATAGGGTTAAGGAAAATCCCAAGGCTTTTTACACGTACATAAAAAGCAAGAGGGTAGCCAGGGAAAGGGTTGGCCCACTGAAGGATAGGCAAGGGAATCTATGTGTGGAGCCAGAGGAAATGGGCGAGGTACTAAATGAATACTTTGCATCAGTATTCACCAAAGAGAAGGAATTGGTAGATGTTGAGTCTGGAGAAGGGGGTGTAGATAGCCTGGGTCACATTGTGATCCAAAAAGACGAGGTGTTGGGTGTCTTAAAAAATATTAAGGTAGATAAGTCCCCAGGGCCTGATGGGATCTACCCCAGAATACTGAAGGAGGCTGGAGAGGAAATTGCTGAGGCCTTTACAGAAATCTTTGGATCCTCGCTGTCTTCAGGGGATGTCCCGGAGGACTGGAGAATAGCCAATGTTGTTCCTCTGTTTAAGAAGGGTAGCAAGGATAATCCCGGGAACTACAGGCCGGTGAGCCTTACTTCAGTGGTAGGGAAATTACTGGAGAGAATTCTTCGAGACAGGATCTACTCCCATTTGGAAGCAAATGGACGTATTAGTGAGAGGCAGCACGGTTTTGTGAAGGGGAGGTCGTGTCTCACTAACTTGATAGAGTTTTTCGAGGAGGTCACTAAGATGATTGATGCAGGTAGGGCAGTAGATGTTGTCTATATGGACTTCAGTAAGGCCTTTGACAAGGTCCCTCATGGTAGACTAGTACAAAAGGTGAAGTCACACGGGATCAGGGGTGAACTGGCAAGGTGGATACAGAACTGGCTAGGTCATAGAAGGCAGAGGGTAGCAATGGAGGGATGCTTTTCTAATTGGAGGGCTGTGACCAGTGGTGTTCCACAGGGATCAGTGTTGGGACCTTTGCTGTTTGTAGTATATATAAATGATTTGGAGGAAAATGTAACTGGTCTGATTAGTAAGTTTGCAGACGACACAAAGGTTGGTGGAATTGCGGATAGCGATGAGGACTGTCAGAGGATACAGCAGGATTTAGATTTTCTGGAGACTTGGGCGGAGAGATGGCAGATGGAGTTTAATCCGGACAAATGTGAGGTAATGCATTTTGGAAGGGCTAATGCAGGTAGGGAATATACAGTGAATGGTAGAACCCTCAAGAGTATTGAAAGTCAAAGAGATCTAGGAGTACAGGTCCACAGGTCATTGAAAGGGGCAACACAGGTGGAGAAGGTAGTCAAGAAGGCATACGGCATGCTTGCCTTCATTGGCCGGGGCATTGAGTATAAGAATTGGCAAGTCATGTTGCAGCTGTATAGAACCTTAGTTAGGCCACACTTGGAGTATAGTGTTCAATTCAGGTCGCCACACTACCAGAAGGATGTGGAGGCTTTAGAGAGGGTGCAGAAGAGATTTACCAGAATGTTGCCTGGTATGGAGGGCATAAGCTACGAGGAGCGATTGAATAAACTCGGTTTGTTCTCACTGGAACGAAGGAGGTTGAGGGGCGACCTGATAGAGGTATACAAAATTATGAGGGGCATAGACAGAGTGGATAGTCAGAGGCTTTTCCCCAGGGTAGAGGGGTCAATTACTAGGGGGCATAGGTTTAAGGTGAGAGGGGCAAGGTTTAGAGTAGATGTACGAGGCAAGTTTTTTACGCAGAGGGTAGTGGGTGCCTGGAACTCACTACCGGAGGAGGTAGTGGAAGCAGGGACGATAGGGACATTTAAGGGGCATATTGACAAATATATGAATAGGATGGGAATAGAAGGATACGGACCCAGGAAGTGTAGAAGATTGTAGTTTAGTCGGGCAGTATGGTCGGCACGGGCTTGGAGGGCCGAAGGGCCTGTTCCTGTGCTGTACATTTCTTTGTTCTTTGTTCTTTGTTGTTTGACAACTAATTTCAGATTATCAGTCTACCCCGCACTGTGGAGCACTTGCGGACTGGAACCCTACTACACATATTACTGTCCTTTACAGGCAGAAATGTATTTGCACCCACATTGCACCTTTCTCAACGAAACAAAATATGTGTAATACCTGCCTGCTATGAATTTAAATAATGCTTGGCAATTGTTATTCATCAGTTAACTGGTGCATTCTTCATGGTAACGCCTCGACCAATCCGAATCTACTTGCCGACCAACCATCTCTCTCTTCTCATGAGGTATAAATTGTTGTTCCCTTTACATTTGTATGTTTGCAAATTGTGCTAATAAATTCAAGCCAAAAAGTTTCAACAACTTGTCCTTTTTCAACAATACTCAAATTTGAACTGACTTCAATTCTGTTACAGATCCTAGACTCCCAGTCAAATCCTGCCTCACATCTGGAATTCAGTTCGTTTTTCATGCTTGAGGCAAGAACGTGGTGATATCTGGAGCTGAGCTGTCCGTGCAGAATCAAAACTGAGTATTGATGAACAGGTTATTGCTGTGTACTGGAAACTACACATATTAATGCACAGGCCTCTGTCCTTTGCAGACAGAAAGAACATGCACCCACATTGCACCTTTCTCAACTGAACAAAATATGTGCAATCATTCTCTGATCCATTCCCCAGGGCAATGCCTTGACGTGCCTGCTTTGAATTTACTTGACCGCATTGTCGACATCAATTTCCATCACTTTGCTGATGATTGAGAATAGACTGATTGGATGGTAATTGGCTAGTTTGGACTTATCCCGCTTTTTATGGATAGGACATACCTGGGCAATTTTCTACATTGTCAGGCAGATGCCTATAAGATTTCAGGTCAATTATAATTGACAGAATGAGTTGGGGGAGCTGATATTAATGGGGACATTGGTTAAGACTAGTTACAAACCTACAAACCACGCTGGGTATGAATATTTTGCTATAAGCTTCACAAACTTTATTAAGCTAACTAAAATAAGTACAAAGGCAGTGATGTCCAGTCTGTTCACTCTGGAACACCAGCCCGTGATCCTCTGGTTGACTGTGAAATTGTCTCTTGCTGCAATCTGTTGACCAAAGTCTTCTTCCTGCTCATCTTCTTCGGTATGCATGCCAAAAGGTCCCAAGAGATTTTTCTTTGTATTCTTTTGGACCCAGCACATGTGCATGTTTCTGAGCTTGGATTGGTTTGGGCAACACATAATCAGGCTCTGATTGGTTCCTCTGGAGGATGATGGTCTTCTCCTGATGTCACTTCCTGACTTGTTCCCTAAAGTGCCAGTTACCTGTGAGTTTGTCTCTCTCATTATTGTTTTTTTCCCCTAGTTATTTCACCAGGTTTTTGGTTTTCTTCTGAGGTAACAGAGTGCCTCATGGTATTTTCCGTACCTACTTATTTAAGTTCCGAGAGATTGCGATGTCAAGTCTCAATGATTACTTTTTGGGCTTATTGTCCCGAATGCCTATGTGATATAGAGGTGCCCTGTAGAGTTTCTATTGAGATAGGTGCTTATAGTGTATGTTCTCATAGGGACTACTCATGCTTGGAATGATGCATGGCTAAGGACGGCTCTATTTCTGGAAGTCAAGTCCTTAGCACTGCAGCCAAGAATGTATTTTCATAGAATCATAGAATCATAAAATTTACAGTGCTGAAGGAGGCCATTCAGTCCATTGACTCTGCACTGGCTCTTGGAAAGAGCACCCTACCCAAGTCCACACCTCCACCCTATCCCCATAACCCAGTAACCCCACCCAACACGAAGGCCAATTTTGAACAGACAGTGACCCAAGCCGGGAATCGAACCTGGGACCCTGGAGCTGTGAAGCAATTTTGGAACCTATAGCCTTTGCTGTAAAACTGCACTCAACCATATGTTGATATCATTTGGGTGAAGTAATTGGCTAAGGCGAATTTATTCTGGTTGGAAGTTCAGGAGGAGATTGAAATTGATCATCCAGTTGGTACTTCAAATGAAGATGATTGCAAAGACTCAAGCCTTCGCCTTTGACCTCATGCTGGGATCCACCTTCAATTTGGATGCGTTTCTCATAGAACCTCCACCACCCATTGTCCACCTCTTTCACGACTGGAATTGGCAGGATGTAGAGCTTTGGCCTGACCTATTAGCTTTGGGGTTGCAGAGATTAGTGTGTACCCCTGTGTTGTAGCTTCACCAGTTTGGTACCTCATTTTTAAGGACATCAGATGCTGCTCCTGGCATGCTCTTCTATGCTGCTCAGTCAACTAGCATTGATGGTTTGATGATAGTGATAGAATGAGGAATCTGCCACTAATTGTCCACAGTGCCTCATGGAGTCCGATTTTCAGCTGCTGGATCTTATCATAGTCAAATTCCATTTTGCACAGCGGTAGTGTCACACAACATGATGGAGGATCTCCTCTGTGTAACAATGGGAAATATGGGCGTGATTCACGCGACGTCGCTCCGACGCCGGTCCGACGATTCTCTGGTCACCGGAGAATCGTCGCCACTCGCGCTGGCGCGGTCGTCAAGCGACCCCCCTCCACCGATTC
Organism: Scyliorhinus torazame; assembly: GCF_047496885.1. Lineage (NCBI taxonomy): Eukaryota > Metazoa > Chordata > Chondrichthyes > Carcharhiniformes > Scyliorhinidae > Scyliorhinus > Scyliorhinus torazame. The sequence continues at coordinate 292,265,280 of NC_092709.1, read as the reverse complement.
TCCCAGCGTGATGGGATGAGTGCCGTTCATGTTGCAGGGGGTGGCCTGGTGCGGGGGAGGGGGGATCCGACCCCGGGGGGGGGGGGGGGGGGGGGGGTCCTCCATGGTGGCCTGGCCCGCGATTGGGGCCCACCAATTGGTGGGTGGGCTCATCCTGGTGGGGTCCTACGTTTGTCTGCGCCGTGCCCCTGTAGCCCTCCACCATGTTGTGTCGGGTCCGGCGTGGAGAAGACAACCCACGCACAATCTTGCGCCGGCAGTAGCGCGCATGCGCGAACTTCCCAGGTAGGGGGCGGAGGCCAACCACCTGGGGCTCGTTATGAGCTAACATAAAAGCAGGCCCAAACAGGGCCAGAGGTGGTTAGTCCTCCCAGCTAGGATTGTACTGGGAGCGATATGCTGTGTCATACAAACCTTTGTAAATAGTGTAAAAAAATCTATGTCCGTTTACCGCCAGCCTCCTCTGAGTCATTTGTTCTGGACAGCTGCATCGTCAGTAAGTATGTTAATTCTCTCACAACCTGTTATCTGGCAGATATGTGGTTCAGAATTCAACAAGTTCGGTCATTCGTAGAATAAAACCAGAAAATGTAGGAAACGTTCAGCTGGCCTAGTGGCATCCATGAAGAGAGGGAGAAACAAAATGAACATTTCAGGTCTGTAGTCGTACAACAGAACGGCAAACAGTGATGTAATAGATTTTTGAGCAAGTGTAAGGTGGAAAGGGTGGGGAAGGAAATCAAAATGGAAGGTCTGTGATTGGATAATGGGCAGGAGAGATTAAATAACAAAAGCTTTCATGGCACAAAGCCAAAGAGCTTTACAATGGGGCAACTGAAACACCCGTAAATATGTCTGGATGAGGTGTGGATACCAGACTTGCAGCATAGAACATAGAACATAGAACAGTACAGCACAGAACAGGCCCTTCGGCCCTCGATGTTGTGCCGAGCCTTGTCCAAAATCAAGACAAAGCTATCCCACTCCCTGCCATTCTGGTGTGCTCCATGTGCCTATCCAATAACCACTTGAAAGTTCCTAAAGAGTCCGACTCCACTATCACAGCAGGCAGCACACTCTCTGAGTAAAAAACCTACCTCGGACATCCCTCCTATATCTCCCACCCTGAACTTTATAGTTATGCCCCCTTGTCCAGCTACATCCACTCGAGGAAATAGTCTCTGAACGTCCACTCTATCTATCCCCCTCATCATCTTATAAACCTCTACTAAGTCGCCTCTCATCCTCCACTCCAAAAAGAAAAGCCCTAGCTCCCTCAACCATTCCTCATAAGACCTATCCTCCAAACCAGGCAGCATCCTGGTAAATCTCCTTTGCACCCTTTTCAATGCTTCCACATCCTTCCTATAATGAGGTGACCAGAACTGCACACAATACTCCAAATGTGGTCTCACCAGGGTCATGTACAGTTGCAGCATAACCCCATGGCTCTTAAACTCAACCCCCCTGTTAATAAATCCAATAGGCCAAATTTCCCTCTAGAACATCGAACATAGAAAAATACAGCACAGAACAGGCCCTTCGGCCCACGATGTTGTGCCGAAGCTTTGTCCTAGATTAATCATAGATTATCATTGAATTTACAGTGCAGAAGGAAGCCATTCGGCCCATTGAGTCTGCACCAGCTCTTGGAAAGAGCACCCTACCCAAAGTCAACACCTCCACCCAACATTAAGGGCAATTTTGGACATTAAGGGCAATTTATCATGGCCAATCCACCTAACCTGCACATCTTTGGACTGTGGGAGGAAACCGGAGCACCCGGAGGAAACCCACGCAGACACGGGGAGGATGTGCAGACTCCGCACAGACAGTGACCCAAGCCGGAATCTATCCCACATCTCCTTACTTTCTTCATGAGCCGACCATGGGGAACCTTATCAAACGCCTTACTAAAATCCAAGTATACGACATCAACTGCTCTACCTTCATCTACACACTTAGTTACCTCCTCAAAGAATTCAATTAAATTTGTGACTTACCCTTTACGAATCCATGTTGGCAATCCCGGATTAAGCTGCACCTTTCCAAATGGTATCCTTCAGGACCTTTTCCATTAACGGCAACTATAGACCGGTGAGCCTCACGTCTGTAGTGGGTAAAGTCTTGGAGGGGATTATAAGAGACAAGATTTATAATCATCTAGATAGGAATAATATGATCAGGGATAGTCAGCATGGCTTTGTGAAGGGTAGGTCATACCTCACAAACCTGATTGAGTTCTTTGAGAAGGTGACTGAACAGGTAGACGAGGGTAGAGCAGTTGATGTGGTGTATATGGATTTCAGCAAAGCGTTTGATAAGGTTCCCCACGGTAGGCTATTGCAAAAAATACGGAGGCTGGGGATTGAGGGTGATTTAGAGATGTGGATCAGAAATTGGCTAGCTGAAAGAAGACAGAGGGTGGTGGTTGATGGGAAATGTTCAGAATGGAGTACAGTCACAAGTGGAGTACCACAAGGATCTGTTCTGGGGCCGTTGCTGTTTGTCATTTTTATCAATGACCTAGAGGAAGGCGCAGAAGGGTGGGTGAGTAAATTTGCAGACGATACTAAAGTCGGTGGTGTTGTCGATAGTGTGGAAGGATGTAGCAGGTTACAGAGGGATATAGATAAGCTGCAGAGCTGGGCTGAGAGGTGGCAAATGGAGTTTAATGTAGAGAAGTGTGAGGTGATTCACTTTGGAAGGAATAACAGGAATGCGGAATATTTGGCTAATGGTAAAGTTCTTGAAAGTGTGGATGAGCAGAGGGATCTAGGTGTCCATGTACATAGATCCCTGAAAGTTGCCACCCAGGTTGATAGGGTTGTGAAGAAGGCCTATGGAGTGTTGGCCTTTATTGGTAGAGGGATTGAGTTCCGGAGTCGGGAGGTCATGTTGCAGCTGTACAGAACTCTGGTACGGCCGCATTTGGAGTATTGCGTACAGTTCTGGTCACCGCGTTATAGGAAGGACGTGGAGGCTTTGGAGCGGGTGCAGAGGAGATTTACCAGGATGTTGCCTGGTATGGAGGGAAAATCTTATGAGGAAAGGCTGATGGACTTGAGGTTGTTTTCGTTGGAGAGAAGAAGGTTAAGAGGAGACTTAATAGAGGCATACAAAATGATCAGGGGGTTGGATAGGGTGGACAGTGAGAGCCTTCTCCCGCAGATGGATATGGCTGGCACGAGGGGACATAACTTTAAACGGAGGGGTAATAGATATAGGACAGAGGTCAGAGGTAGGTTCTTTACGCAAAGAGTAGTGAGGCCGTGGAATGCCCTACCTGCTACAGTAGTGAACTCGCCAACATTGAGGGCATTTAAAAGTTTATTGGATAAACATATGGATGATAATGGCATAGTGTAGGTTAGATGGCTTTTGTTTCGGTGCAACATCGTGGGCCGAAGGGCCTGTACTGCGCTGTATTGTTCTATGTTCTATGTTCTATTAACGTATCTACCACCGAAGTAAGACTAACCGGCCTATAATTACCATGGTCATTCCTGTTCCCTTTCTTGAACAGAGGAACAACATTCGCCACTCTCCAGTCCTCTGGCACTATCCCCGTGGACAGTGAGGACCCAAAGATCAAAGCCAAAGGCTCTGCAATCTCATCCCTTGCCTCCCACAAAATCCTAGGATATATCCCATCTGGCCCAGGGGACTTGTCGACCTTAAGGTTTTTCAAAATTGCCAATAATCCTTCCTCAGAACATCTACCTCCTCCAGCCTACCCGCCTGTATCACACTCCCATCCTCAAAAACATGGCCCCTCTCCTTGGTGATGTTATGGGTCCGGGTTTACAGAACCCCAAAGTGTTTCATGGAGTTCAACCAACTCACAACCTTTAATAGATTGTGGTGTGGGAAGCACACGGCGTACTCGCTAGGTGTGATACAGCAATTATGGACAAATGGTTTTTAAAACAAAACAATGTTTATTTTATGAACTCAATTTAACCTTTAAAAAAAACATTGAATATCTTAACACCCATTACTTCAAAGATAACCCCAAAAGACTACAACACTAAATAATCCTTCAAACTGTTCTTTTAAACATCCAAAAGACTTCAACCTTCAAAAACAGACATGAGGTTACATTCAGTATAGTCTTTGGATTTGCAGACATCCACAGACCAGCTCTGTGTTTCTTCCTGCAGCTCTCAGCAAAACACACAGACACTCCCAGCTTTCTCCTCAAACTGAAACCAAAAGCAGAAGTGAGCTCAGCTCCCCCCACCCTCTGACATCACTTCAGTAATATGATCAGCTCCATTTCTTAAAGGTACATTGCTTAAACATCCATTTCTTAAAAGGTACTCTCACATGACAATAAACACTGAAGAAAAGTATTCATTCAACGCCTCTCCTATCTCTTCTGACTCCATGCACAAGTTCCCACTCCTGTCCTTGACCAACCCTAACCTCACCCTGGTCATTCTTTTATTTCTCACATAAGAGTAAAAAGCCTTGGCGTTTTCCTTGATCCGACCCGCCAAGGACTTCTCATGCCCCCTCCTACCTCTCCTAAGCCCTTTTTTTCAGCTTGCTACCTTGTAACTCTCAAGCGACCCAACTGAACCTTGTTTTCTCATCCTTACATACGCTGCCTTTTTCCTCTTGACAAGACATTCAACCTCTTTTGTGAACCATGGTTCCCTCACACGGCAATTTCCTCCCTGCTTGACAGGGACATACCTATCAAGGACACGCAGTATTTGTTCCTTAAACAAGCTCCACTTTTCATTCGTGCCTTTCCCTGACAGTTTCTGTTCCCATCTTATACTCCCTTATTCTTGTCCAATCGCATCATAATTACCCCGCCCCCAATTATAAACCTTGCCCTGCCGTATGGCCCTAAGCCTCTCCATTGCAATAGTGAAAGGCACCGAATTGTGGTCACTATCTCCAAAGTGCTCTCCCACAAACAAAATCTAACACTTGGCCCGGTTCGTTACCCAGTACCAAATCCAATGTGGCCCCACCTCTTGTCGGCCTATGCACATATTGTGTCAGGAAACCCTTTGCATCTAAATGCAAAGTAATCAAATTGAGAAACAATTGAGAAAAAAAAATAATAAATAAATAAACATGCAACAAAATATGGGCAGAGGTTATGATTATTTATATAATTATAATTATTCAACACATATTTAGTCTAAAAAGCTGTAAAGTGCCTAATCAAAAGGTAAGATTGCATTGAGCTTCATTGGAACCCCTAGCAGGCCAAGGGCAGAAAGGTCAGATTAGGAGCAATGCAGAAAATTGAAATGACAGATGACAGGAAGCTCAGGATCATGCTGTCACTTCAATTCTCTACTTTGCTCCCAGTCTGATCTTTCTGTCCTTGGGATGCTACAGTGTTCGAATGATGCTCAATGCAAGCTCGAGGAACAGTACCTCATCTTTCAACTGAACACTTTACAGCTGTCTGGGCTGTAATAACCTGCCCGGATCCCATTGACTGAGGACAATTGGTTACCCCGTGTCTTGAGGAATATGAGCTCCCCCAATGAAGGGGGCTGAGCAATCGTTAACCTCTCAGCTGTATAAATAGAACCTGCCAGTGTGGTACTGACTAGTGAGGGAAGCAGTAGTGAACTACTGGTGCTGTGTGAATATTGTAAATAAAAGCTACTTTCTGTTTGACTCTACAAACCCACGCTGGATTCTTTGCGGCCCTCACAAAAGGACTAAATAGCGAGTCCAACAATTTTAGGTCATAACTTCTGCCCCCATTTGGTTTCATCTTTTCTTTGTTGATTCAGTTTTTTCTCTTGCCTGTTTGAACCCTTTTACTTTTAATTCCATTGGCTGCTACCCTGCCAGCCACATCTCATTTCGACACTGGTGGGAGTTGGTGCCCTCCCCCGTGGTGAGATTGGTACTGAAGGAGCATTTAATCAGGCAGGAGAGTGGAGGATGGGGACCTCACCATCTTTCTGCCTCTGTCCCAGTTAAGTACATGATGGAAAGGCTCGTGGGCAGCCTTCCTGCCCCAAAGCCAGTTGAGGCCCTTGAGTAGGCAATTAATGTTCAAGTGAGGGCCTTATCCCACCAACACTGGCATTCACCCAGCAGCGGGTGGGGGACTCGCCATGAAGGAATCCCAAAAAGCAAACCCTGTCAGGGTTGACCTCCTGACCTCCAATCTATCACATTCCTTCCCTTTTGTTCTGCTTCCTACCCTCACCCCTTTCATCTGTTCAAATCCTATGACATTTCCAACTTTCCTCATTTTTAATGAAAGTTCACACACCTGAAATGCTGGGCTGGATTAGATACTGAGGGCGCCGAATGTAAATATCAAGTGTGAGCCCTCCGTTCAGCCAGTTGACTCGCTTTCATTTTACAACTGATGGGCCTTCATTGATTACGAGGCGAGACCTCCACCACCATCCAGGAGGAAATGCCTCCTGACAGAGCTGCCAGCCAACTGGTAGTGCCACCAGAAGTGGTTGCCAATGCTGGTGTTGCACCAAGTACACTAAGGAGGCAGTCAGCAATGCACAATCTCCAGGTCTGTGTGGGATCTCACCGGGTCTGGGCTGACAGGCCCCAGTGAGAGAGGTGGGGAGCGTGCATGTTGAACAGATTGGCGGGGAGTGTTGATGCCGGAGGAAAGGGGGAAGAGGGGACTTTAAATTGATACCAGAGATTGGAAAGAGGCAACCCCCCCCCCCCCCCACCGCAGGGTCAAATTTGTAGGGTTGCATGTTGGGCACAGGCCTCGCCTGCTCCACATTAAATTTAAATAGCATCAGGATGAGGCCTACTTAAGAGCCTCAGTTGGGCCACAGGTGGACAGCACATCCAATGCCTTCCCTACTGTGTGTAAATCACAGCTGGGCAGATGTGGAAGAGGGTGGTCTGGCAGCAAGCACACCACCAAATGCCCGTCATCTTATTTTCCAGGTTCATCTGCCTGATTTTCTCCCTGTGGGTGGCCCATAAAAATCCAGCCTATTAACTCTTCTTCTCCCTGCACAGATACAACCAGACCTTCTGAGTGTTTCAAGCATTTTCAGTTTGAATTTCAGATTTCCAGAAACTCCAGCATATTGTGTTTGGTTCGTCGTGGCGCTATGACGTCATTCTTGGTGATGGCCATTGAAGTCCCCCATCAATACATTTTGTACACTTCTTCTACAACTCCAAGTGGTGTCCACATGGTGGAGTACTGATTCATTAGCTGAGGGAGGGCAGGAAGAGGTAATCAGCACCTCTAGCCCATGTTTGACCTGATGTCATAAGTTCATGCTGAGGAGTCCCAGTACCACACCCCCCCCCCCCTCAGTGAAATGCTGCAGTGCATTTTGTAGATGGTACACAAGGCTGCCACTGTGTGGCAGTGGTGGAGGGAATGAATGTTTAATGTGGTGGAATGCGTGCTAATCAAACCAGCTGTTCTGTTCTGGATAGTTTCTTGATTGTTGTTAGAAACATAGAAAATAGGAGGCCATTCGGCCTTTTGAGCCTGCTCTGCTATTCATTATGATCATGGCTGATCATCCAACTCAATAGCCCAATGCCGCTTTCCCCCCATATCCTTTGATCCCCTTCGCCCTAAATGCTATATCTAACTGCTTCTTGAAAACATGCAATGTTTTGGCCTCAACTACTTCCTGTGCTAACGAATTCCACAGGCCGGCTACTCTCTGGGTGAAGAAATGTCTCCTCATCTCTGTCCTAAATGGTCTACCCCGTATCTTGAGACTGTGCTGCATCCAGTCAACTGGAGAGTATTCCATCATTGACTTCTGATTTGTAGATGATGAACAGGCTTTGAGGAGACAGGAGGTGAGTTACTGTCTGCAGGGTTCCCAGCTGACCTACACTTGTTGCTACGGTATTTATAAGAATAATCCAGTTAAAATGACTATGCAGGTACAGCAAGATATTAGGAAAGCTAATAGAATGTTAGCATTTATTGCAAGGGAATCGAATACAGAAGTAGGGAGGTTTTACTTCAGTTTTACAGGGCACTAGTGTGACTTGGAATATTGTGTATAGTATTGATTAGTTTATTTAAGGAAGGATTCAAATGTGTTACAAGCTGTTCAGAGACGGTTTATCAGACTAATACCAAGAATGGGCAGGTTGTGTGATGATCCCAGTTGATGGGAAGATCCAGAGTGAAACCTTCGCTCAAAACATGGAGGAAAAGAACCATTAATTAGGTTTAACAACAAGAAAAAACTGTTATTAAGCATGGAAAAATTGGATTATAATATAATACTCCTTTACTCCCCCTTTAGCTTAACAATTACATCCATATTTTAATTTTAACAAGGAGTATAATACACATCTTAAGCTACTATGGTCACATTAATACACAAAGTCCCTTTGAAGCCAGCAAGAATATCTGTCTCCTCAGAATCCCCCCAGATGATTGTCACGTAAGCGTTTCTAAACTCTACTTCCCAAAACATGCTTTAATATCTTTTCTCACAATCATGCTTTCCATTAGCAATTGGCATTCTGAAATCCAGTCCACGTTTTCTAAAAGACTCTTGTGAACAGAATGTCTGCTCCAGGATTTTACACCAACTCTTCAGGATTCCTTTGTCTCGACTGACTCCCACTCTTACACAAACTCTGATTCCAGTCAATACAGTCTTCCCAATTACTTTACAATTTGCTTCACAGACTGTAGTGCACATTCCAATCTTTAGGGTTGCAAAGAACAAAGAACAATACAGCACAGCACATAAACAGGCCCTTTGGCCCTCCAATCCTGTACCTGTCATGATACCACCCTTGGCTAAAACCCTTAGCACTTCCTAGTGCCGTATCCCTCTATATTCATCCTATCCATGTATTTGGCGAGATGCCTTTTGAACGCTGTTAATGTATCTGCTTCTACAACCTCCCCTGGCAATGCATTCCAGGCACCCACCACCCTCTGTGTAAAAACCCGCATCGCACATCTCCTCTAAACATTGCCCCATGGACCTCAAACTTATGCCCCCTGGTGACTGACTCCTCCACCCTGGGAAAGTGTGTCTGCCCATCCACTCTCTCATGCCCCTCATAATTTTTCAGACCTCTATCAGGTCACCCTTCAGCCTCCGCCATTCTAATGAAAACAGTTACTTTAGAAACCTTTAGGATTATTTAAAAAACCTATCTTCTCACCAGCCAATTCCTTCTCAGCTTTGCCTGGGATGCCCATGAACACTACTCTATTCTATTTTGAGTTCTCCAGAGCCAATCATTTTTTAGTTCCTCTGGAACTTATTCTCTTGCATATAAGAACATAAGAATTAGGAACAGGAGTAGGCCATCTGGCCCCTCGAGCCTGCTCCGCCAATTAATGAGATCATGGCTGATCTTTGTGGACTCAGCTCCACTCTCCGGCCCGTACACCATATTCCCGAATCCCTTTATTCTTTAGAAAGGCATCTATCTTTTTCTTAAAAACGTTTAAAGAAGGAGCCTCAACTGCTTCACTGGGCAAGGAATTCCAGAGATTCACAACCCTTTGGGTGAAGAAGTTCCTCCTACACTCCGTCCTAAATCTACCTCCCCTTATTTTGAGGCTATGCCCCCTAGTTCTGCTTTCCCCGACCAGTGGAAACAACCTGCCCGCATCTATCCTATCTATTCCCTTCATAATTTTATATGTCTCAATAAGATCCCCCCCGCATCCTTCTAAACTCCAATGAGTACAGTCCCAGTCTACTCAACCTCTCGTCGCAATCTAATCCCCTCAACTCTGGGATCGACCTAGTGAATCTGCTCTGCACTCCCTCCAGTGCCAATATGTCCTTTCTCAGGTAAGGAGACCAAAACTGAACACAATACTCCAGATGCGGCCTCACCAACACCTTATACAATTGCAGCATAACCTCACTAGTCTTGAACTCCATCCCTCTAGCAATGAAAGACAAAACTCGATTAGCCTTCTTAATCACCTGTTGCACCTGCACACCAACTTTTTGTGACTCGTGCACCAGCACACCCAGGTCCCTCTGCACAGCAGCATGTTTTAACATCTTACCGTTTAAATAATAATCCATTCTGCTGTTATTCCTCCCAAAATGGATAGCCTCACACTTGGCAACATTGAATTCCATCTGCCAGACCCTAGCCCATTCACCTAACCTATCCAAATCCTTCTGCAGACTTCCGGTATCCTCTGCACTTTTTGCTTGCCGCTCATCTTAGTGTCGTCTGCAAACTTTGACACATTGCACTTGGTCCCCAACTCCAAATCATCTATGTAAATTGTGAACAACTGCGGGCCCAACACTGATCCTTGAGGGACCCCACTAGTTACAGGTTGCCAACCAGAGAAACACCCATTTATCCCCACTCTCTGCTTTCTGTTAGTTAACCAATCCTCTACCCATGCTACCACTTTACCCTCAATGCCATGCATCTTTAGTTTATGCAGCAACCTTTTGTGTGGCACCTTGTCAAAAGCTTTCTGGAAATCCAGATATACCACATCCATTGGCTCCCCGTTATCTACTGCACTGGTAACGGCCTCAAAAAATTCTACCAAATTAGTCAGATACGACCTACCCTTTGTGAACCCATGCTGCGTCTGCCCAATGGGACAATTTCCCTCCAGGTGCCCCGCTATTTCCTCCTTAATGATAGATTCCAGCATTTTCCCTACAACCAAAGTTAAGCTTACCGGCCTATAATTACCCGCTTTCTGCCGACCTCCTTTTTTAAACAGTGGTGTCACGTTTGCTACTTTCCAATCCTCTGGGACCACCCCAGAGTCTAGTGAATTTTGATAAATTATCACTAGTGCATTTACAATTTCCCTAGCCATCTCTTTTAACACTCTGGGATGCATCCCATCAGGGCCAGGAGACTTGTCTACCTTTAGCCCCATTAGCTTGCCCAATACTGCCTCCTTAGTGATTACAATCATCTCAAGGTCCTCACCTATCATAGCCTTATTTCCATCTGTCACTGGCATGTTATTTGTGTCCTCCACTGTGAAGACTGACCCAAAAAACCTGTTCAGCTCCTCAGCCATTTCCCCGTCTCCTAATATTAAATCTCCCTTCTCATCTTCCAAAGGACCAATATTTACCTTAGCCACTCTTTTTTGTCTTATATATTTATAGAAGCTTTTACTATCTGCTTTTATGTTCTGAGCCAGTTTACTTTCATAGTCTACCTTACTCTTCTTTATGGCTATTTTAATAGCTTTCTGTTGTCCCCGAAAGACTTCCCAGTCCTCTAGTCTCCCACTAATTTTTGCCACTTTGTATGTTTTTCCTTCAATTTGATACTCTCCCTCACCTCCTTAGATATCCACGGTCGATTTTTCCCCTTTCTACCGTCTTTCTTTTTTGTCGGTATGAACCTTTTCTGAACACTGTGAAAGATCGCTCGGAAGGTTCTCCACTGTTCCTCAACTGCTTCACCATGAAGTCTTTTCTCCCACTCTACCTTAGCTAGTTTTTCTCTCATCCCATTGTAATCGCCTTTGTTTAAGCACAAAACACTAGTGTTTGATTTTACCTTGTCATCCTCCAACTGTATTTCAAATTCCACCATATTGTGGTTGCTCCTTCCAAGAGGATCCCGAACTATGAGATCATTAATCAATCCTGCCTCATTACACAGGACCAGATCTAGGACCGCTTGTTCCCTTGTAGGTTCCATTACATACTGTTCCAGGAAATTATCCCGGGCACATTCTATAAACTCCTCCTCAAGGCTGCCTTTACCAACCTGGTTAAACCAATCGATATGCAGATTAAAATCTCCCATGATAACCGCCTCATATAACTCCCTCATACAACTTCTCCTGCTTCGAACAGGGCTAAGAGAGCTGCCATCTCACTCTTTCCCTGACTCCAATTGCTGTAGCTCTCGATGAAAATTAAGAACAAAAGAAAGCTTGCTCTCTCTTGGAAATGGCCTGCTCTTGCTAAGCAACGCCTTTTGGTTTATTCATTCTTCACACCATTGGCCTCTCTAAGCACAATAAAATCCCAGTTGGAACACCGAACAATGCAAACACATTTGTACAGCTTGAATCTAACTATAGATCCCTCCCAGGCACAGAAACTTTAAATTAAACCCGCCTAAAACTTATCTTATTTCTAATGTTTACCTATACAAATATAAATCCCTTAAAACTACCTTTGTTTTCCTCACTTTTTCTGAGGAAAGATTGGGCAGGCTGAGCTTGTACCGCAAGAGTTTAGAAGAGTAAGAGGTGACTTGGTTGAAACATATAAGATCCTGAGGGTTCCTGACAGGACGGATGTGGAGAGGATTTTTTTTCTTGTGAGTGAATCCTGAATGACTAGTCACTGTTTAAAAATAAAGGGTTGTTTATATAAAATGAAGATTAGGTGAATTTATTCTCTTAGAGAATCATGTGTGTTTGCAACTCTCTTCCTGAAAACACGGTGGAAGCAGAGTCTATGAATATTATTAAGGCAGAGATGGATAGATTCTTGGTGAGGTAGGGGGTGATTGATTGCTGGGGGTAGGCGGAAAGTAAATTTGAGGTCCCTATCAGATCAGCCATGATCTTTTTAAAAGGTGGAGCAGGCTTGAGGGGCCGAATGGCCTATTCCTGTTCCTTGTTCATATGTTCGTACATTCCATTGCATCAGATAGACATTGGATAGCTTTTAGTCATGCTGCAGTGGAAGCTGAAACATTTGCCACCATGGTTAGCTCTGTAAGTGTTCAACAACAATAATGACATATTTATATACTACCTATCATGTGATGTAACATCCAAAGGCACTTCAAAGTAGCATTGGTAAAGTACAGCATTGAGTTACAGAACGAAATATTAGGTCAGACGAGGTAGGTTATAATGTGTGTCCTAAAGGAGGAAAGAAAGGAAAAGAGGCAGAGAGATGTAGGGAGGGAATTCTAAAGATTGGGATCGAGATAACAGAAGATGCAGCTACCAATGGTGGGCGATTAAAACTGGGGATATGCTAGAGGTTGGAATTAGAGGAGCGCAGATAACTCGGAGGATGGTAGGTTCATTAAAATTGTAGAGATGGGGAGGGACGAGACGCTGGAGGGATTTGAAAACAAGGGGGAGAATTTTAAAATGAGAATGTTGAGACTGGGAGGCAATGTAGGTCAGCGAGCAAGTGGGTAATGGGGGATTGGACTTGGTGCGAGTTAAGACACAGGCAGCAAAACTTTGGATGGCCTCAAGTTTATGGAGAGTGGAAAGTGGAAGCCCAGCCAGGAGGGCATTGAAATGGTTGAGTTTCAAGGTAACATGAATGAAATGAGGGTTTCAGCAGCAGTTGAGCTGAGACAGGAGTGAGGTTCATAGATTTTTTTGTATGTTTATATGGAGTTGGCCACTACTTGCATGCTGGAAAGGATGGGTTCCAAATTCTGCACAAAGCTACTTGCCAAGTTGGTGCCAGACACCTCCATGCTCTTTGACATTGACCTCAGGCTTTCTGGCAGAATTCCCAAAGCACTGAGCATTTCAGTGTGCATAACTATTGTAGTATAAGGGTCTGGAATCGAAAGGGTTAATGTGGTACTGGGTACTGTACTGCCTACACTGTGATGTAAAGGAACACATGACCCGGGTCTAGAGGGATGTCTTGGGCTGGACAGAGATGTGGGTCGAGGCAAGCATGAAAATTTTTAATCCCAGCAAAAGCATAGAATCAACAATTCAAAACCTGGGAGCCCTCCGGTGGTATGAGAAAGACCCAGAACCGTTGATCCAGGTAGAAACTGCTGAAAAAGGAAAACATACAAATCATGAACACCATTACTGGGGAACCCAGCAAAACGAATAAGCATGGGAAACTTTATTGTGAGGAAGCGTACATCAGGACAGCCTTGGATTTCCTAACAGCATTTAAAGCTACACATGCATTTAAAACTGAATGACCATGGATCAAAAATCTACCTTACTAGAGAAATTGCATCTCATGCAAGGGGCAAAACTAATGCCAAATTAGGCATTCAGAACCTCTTTGTGAAGCCTACTGAACTGCACCTGTATCTGAAGTTACAGGTGTTGCTATTGCGAACCCTGAGCCCAGTTTGTGCTTTATGAAGTTTCATGGTCATTGGATTTCATGCACAATTTGAAGAAGGTAAAGGAATCCTCACAGTTCTGGTTAACATTCCTCCTTCAACCAACATCACTCGAAAAATTATTTTAACTAGTGTTGCATCTCATTCGGTGTTTGTGGATCTTTGCCACGGGTTAATAGCTCTACACATCAATAACTCAGTAAGTCATTGGTTGTGAAGCACTTTGGGGATAGCCTGAGAACAAGTAGAAATGAAAATGAAAATGAAAATCGCTTCTTGTCACAAGTAGGCTTCAAATGAAGTTACTGTGAAAAGCCCTTAGTCGCCACATTCCGGCGCCTGTTCGGGGAGGCTGGAACAGGAATTGAACGCACGCTGTTGGCCTGCCTTGGTCTGCTTTCAAAGCCAGCAATTTAGCCCTGTGCTAAACCAGCCCCTAGATGCCATGTAAATGCAGCATCTTTCTTCCTTTGTGTGCATTATAAAATCTCATTGGTTTTTGGTTATTAGATTCTTAAATGTATGAATCATAGCACAACTCCCCCCCCCCCCCACCCCCCACCCTCCCCCACCAGTCTGCATCAATGGCTCCAAAGTGGAGATGGTTGATAGCTTGAAGTTCCTGGGAGTCACCATCATCGACAGTCTGTCCTGGTCCACTCACGTTGATACAACAGTCAAGAAAGCCCAACAACATCTCTACTTCCTACGGAAGCTAAAGAAATTCGGCATGTCTGCATCGACTCTCACAAATTTCTACAGATGTGCCATAGAGAGCATCCTATCCGGCTGCATCACAGCTTGGTATGGCAACTGCTCGGCCCAAGATCGCAAGAAACTAGAGTGTGGTGAACTCAGCCCAACGCATCACAGAAGCTAGACACTCTCCCATTGATTCTATCTACACCTGCCTCAGGAAGGCAGACAGCATTGTCTGAGACCCATCCCACCCAGGCTTTACTCTCTTCCAGACCCCTCTATCAGGCAGAAGATACAGAAGTCTTAAGGCCGCACATCCAGATATAGGAACTGCTTCTTCCCCACAGCTATTAGACTCCTCAAAGACTGTCCCTCGGACTGATCTGTTCCCTGTAAGAACACCATTCACGACGTCCTGTGCTGCTCTTGATCATGTATTTGCTTTGTTTGGCCCTTGTTCCGCACTGTAACCAATCACTGTTTGTCAATGTACTCTTGGTCAATGTACTCTGTCAATTATTCTTTTTGTCTACTGTATCCGTACTGTGTACATTCCCTTGGCACCAGAAAAATACTTTTCATTGTACATTGGTACATGTGACTATAAATATCAATCTGTTAAGAATCAACCACATTGCTCTGGTTCTGGAACCACATGGAGGCCAGGTCAGGTAGGTTTGGCAGATTTTCTTCTCTAAAAGAACAAGATTTTTAAAAAATTTTATGACGATCATAGTTGCCATCATTGAGCTTTATATCCCAGGTTTTATTAATTGAATTTACATTTCACAAATATCTTGGTGAGGTTTGAATCCATGTCCTCAGAGCATTAGTCTAGGCCTCAAGATTACTGGTGCACTATGCAACCATCATAAACTGGCCAAAAGACAACCAGCTGAAAGCAGTTATCACATTCCAAATAGAATGGCCAGATATTAATGGTTGCATCCTTTTGAAGTGTTGCCCAGTTCTGGATACAGCTTCAACATTAACAGTTTATTTTCTGTAATCTTTGGTGTGATAGCACCAGTAATAAACCATTGCAAAGTGTGAACGGGCAGCTGTTTTTTTTTACAGCTCCCAATCACACATTTGTAAAGAGCAGCTGGGAAATGATAAAGATTGTAGCTGTTTTTTTAAATCTTATTTCTTAAAGAAAAATGTCCTGCTGGTATTTTCCAAACGAAAGCAACACCCTATTTTAAAAACAAGAATAGTAACAGAAAAACACTCGAGGTGTAACAAATTAACAACAGAAAATGAGATCCCTCACAGTTCTAAAGAGCAGATAATGAGAAAATTTGTCTTCTACTGTTTATAATCACATAACACTTGTGTGTAATCTGCAGTATCCCCTCGAGGAAAGTATTTCTCTAACAGGGCTCTTCTAGTCAAGTGATGATGTGAGAGGGATAATAAGGCTCTTGCTTTTTTTCCAAAAAGTTCCCACTTGTGTAGGCCTTGAAAGAGCTCCCAGCAACTATAATGGCTCAGAAATGTATTCTCTCTTTCCTAGGGTTTGCAACTTTTGTCAACTTCAAAGCATGGTAGCACTTTAATGCCAAAGGTGGGATTGGACACATTCTTCAAGTGGAAGATAATTCTGGAAGCCTTACCCAAAAACTCAAGAGGCCTACCTTCCCTTCAGCAGCAACATGAATGAGTGATATCATGTGCTCCTCTTTTCCGGACTGACCCGAAGCCTTGCTACCCTCTTTACATATATTTTGGGTGGAATTCTGCGTTGCCGACGCGATATCTTGGGCGGGATTCTCCATTGCTCCGATGCCCAAATCGGGGCTGGTGCCAGTTTGACGCCAGTTTGCGGGTCTCCACCCCCTCCGAAATGGTGTCATCGCGTCACACACCACGCACCGTTGCAACAGCATTGGCGCGTCATCAGTAGACCCTCCCGCAATGCTCCACCCCCGATGGGCTGAAGTTCCCGACCGCATGGGACACATGTGGGGCGTCATTCTCCGACCCCCCGCCGGGTCGGAGAATGGCCGTTGGTCGCCGTGAATCCCGCCCCCGCCCCCGCCGAAGTCTCCGAAGGGAGAAAAGTCGGCGGGGCGTTAATGGCGCCGCTGCCGCGGAGAATGTCACGGGTCTGCGCAAGGCAGCCGATTTTCGGCCTGCCGATATTCTCCCTTCCGGATGGGCCGAAGTCCCGTCGACGTGATGACCATTCACGTCGACGTGAATCAAACCTCCTTTTCATCGGCATGACCCGGTGCTCCAGGCTCACGCCGACCAGCGAGGAGGTGAGTGACGGCCTGGGGGGTTGGCTCTGGGCAGGAAATGGCGTGGCCGCAGACTGATTGCGTGAGGAGAGGTGTGTCTCGGCTTGTGTGTGTGTGTGTGCGGCGGGGGGGGGGGGGGGGGGGGGTGGTTAGAGTAGGCTGGGCTCCGGGTGAGTGCCGGGAGGGGGTCCGTGCTGGGGTGGAGGTTGGGGGTTGCCCTGGATGAGGAGGAGGAGGAGGAGGAGGAGCGTGCAAGAGAGGCGGCGCAGGCTGCCGCAGAGGGGCAGGCGGCAGCCGCCCAGGCTGGAGGGACACCTGACCGACAGGACGAGGAGGGGGAGGAGGACGTCGCGGCCCCACGGCAATGGAGGCACCCGAGGGCGCCCCGTGTGTACCGGCCCCGCCAGTCATACCAGGACCTTACGGACCGGGAATGCAGGAGGAGACTCCGGATGAGCCGGGAAACCGTGGCACACATCTGCCACCTGCTGGCACACCTGTCACCGCGTGGCACTGGCGGGGGACACCCTCTCCCCGTGTCCGTCAAGGTTACGGTGGCCCTGAACTTTTATGCAACGGGGTCATTCCAGGCACCGAGTGGGGACCTGTCCGGCATATCGCAGACATCGGTGCACCGGTGCATCCGGCAGTGACAGATGCCCTTTATGCCATGGCGCACCGCTACATCCGCTTCCCCGTGGACCGGGCCAGCCAAGATGCCCGGGCCGTGGGCTTCTCTTCCGTGGCCGGGTTCCCCATGGTCCAGGGCGCGATTGATGGGACGCACGTCGCCGTGCGGCCACCTGCAGATGACAGGGCCGTGTTCACTAATCGGAAGGGGACCTATTCGATGAACGTACAGGTGGTCTGCGACCACCGCATGATGATCCTGCACGTCTGCGCCCGTCACCCAGGCAGTGTACACGACTCATTTGTGTTGTCGCGGTCATCCATCCCCGGCATGTACGAGGGACGCCATCCCCGGCTGAGGGGCTGGTTGCTGGGCGACAGGGGCTACCCATTGCGATCGTGGCTGACGACGCCTATACGGAGGCCACGCAATGAGGCGAAGAACCGCTACAATGATGCCCATGTAGCGACAAGGGGAGTGATCGAGAGGTGCTTTGGCGTGCTGAAGATGCATTTCAGGTGCCTGGACCTCTCTGGGGGCGCCCTCCAGTATCGGTCAGATAGGGTCGGCCGCATCATTGTGGTGTGCTGCGTCCTGCACAACATAGCCCAGCAGAGGGGCGATGTGCCGCAGGCAGAGGAGGGCGGAGTGGAGGAGCAGCAGGAAGAGGCACAGTCCTCCCCAGATGAGCGGGATGGGGGCAATGGTCAGGGCAGACGGGGTAGACACAGGCGGGTGGCTGTCCACCGTTTCCGGCTGGCCCAGCGGGCACGGGACAGACTGATAGCCGCCCGCTTCACTGACTAGATGGGCGTGGGAATCGGGTAGTATGGCCACAGACCGCACACCATGGCAACAGCCGACCACCCCCAACCCCCACCCATCCACCTACCCAGCACCCTCACCCCCCTCCCCAACCCCACACACCCCACCCGCATGCACACCACCCCCCCCCCCCCCCCCATTGCCGATCCACCGGCGGCACAACGGGCCGGGCTCACCCAGTTGCGGGTGGACGCGTGTCTATCGCAGGCCATGGAGGATGATGACAACCCGCCCTGCGATGAGCTCCTGGCTCTACATCGTTGGACTATGTCTGACCCATGGCCACAGTACCACCATCCACCCGGGCCATCCCTGCATGCGGCTGTGACACTGCAGCACACAGTACCGTCCTCTGCCCGGGGGATGTTGATGGCGGCCCAGGGGGAAGGGGGCAGACTCACCTGGGGCTGAGGTAAGACCACCCCTCACACACACTTGCGCTCAACGTACATGACACGCCCGCACACTTTGGACAGAGCACAAAGGCAGCTTCGGTAGGTGTAACATTGACTTTAATAACCAAAGGAGTTCATGCACGTGCCCTAGCCCCTAAAACTCATCTGTGCCCTGCACCCGTGCCAACTTACTCAGTGTCTAATTGTTTGGCCTTACGGGCCCTTTGACTACGTCTACGTGGTTCCCCAGACGGTACAGCAGAACTGGAGGTGGACTCCTGTGATTCCTGCCCTCTGACACTGGATCCCTTTGGCGGCCGTTTCCTGGGGCGTCCTGGCCTAGATGGGCCAGGCTGCGGCCCGGGCGACTGGGATGGCGAGCTGCCAGCCTGTCCTGCCCGTTGCCCACCCGATGTACCTGGGACGGAAGGGGGGGAGTCCGAGGTGTCGCGATGTACCGGGACCTCCCCTACAGAGGGAGCCGGGACGGACCACACCACCTCCTCCTCCCTCGGGGTGCCCGATGGCCCCCAGGCCTCTCCATGGGTGGGGGATGCGAACGGACTGGCCATCCGACGCCCCCCCGACATCTGGCGCTGCCAGTCCTGGAGGCCCGTGCTGGTATCGACAGGGGTCTGCAGGTTTGCAGCCATGGAGCCCAGGGTGTTGTCAAACCCTGTCTGTGACAGTGCGACGCCGGCTCGCACATGGCCACTGGCGCCGATGCCCTCAGCGATGGCCTGCTGAGACTGGGCCATGGCCTGCAGAGACTGGGCCATGGCCTGCAGAGACTGGGCTATGGCCTGCTGAGACTGGGCCATGGCCTGCTGAGACTGGGCTATGGCGTTGAGCGCCTCTGCCATCTGGCGCTAGCACTGGCTCATGGCCTCCTGTGAGAGGGCAGCCATTTCCTGGGCCACAGACGGCGCCTGCACGGAAGGCCCCAGGCCTCGCAAACCGTTCCCCATGTCTGACACCGTCGCACCCATTGCCTCCACCGCGGACGCCACCCATGCGGTGTCAGCCTGGGTGGCACGCATGACCGGGACCACTCCCAGCTCCTGGACGCGGGTGGACTCCTCCACCTGCGACCGCAGCCGCCGCAAGCCACCCGTCACCCTATTCGCTCGTCTCCGGGTCGGTGGTTGCATCGGATCTATGTGTGGGTGTGGTAACTGCAGGAACCCGGGATCCATCTGGGCGGCAGATGTTCGCTTGGCCTGGGCTGCCCTCCGACCGCCCGGTCCCTCTGCTGCTCCTACCTCCACCTGCTGTACCGGGACGGCTGTGTTGTGCGCACCAGTGAGTGTACCAGGCGCCTCATCACTAAAGTGCCCAACCGTGGTGAGTGTTTCTGCGATGGTGGAGGGTGTTGGTGACAGCAGTGGCGTTGTTTCGTGCTCTTCGTCCCACTCTGAGTCCATGGCACTTTGGGGTGGGGGTTCGTCTCCACCCATCCACTCTGAGTCACTGTCTGGTATTTCGTCTTCCCGGGTAGGGGTGTCCTGGGTAGTGCTGTCCCGGGTAGTGCTGTCCCGGGTAGGGGTGTCCTGGGTAGTGCTGTCCCGGGTAGTGCTGTCCCGGGTAGGGGTGTCCTGGGTAGTGCTGTCCCGGGTAGGGGTGTCCTGGATAGTGGTGTCCTGGGTAGTGGTGTCCTGGGTAGTGGTGTCCTGGCTCGGATGTGACGGGGGCCTGTGGCTGCCCCCCTCATCGCTGGGTGGTCGCTCCCGCACGTGACGTGGGTGTCGTCCCCCTGTTGCTCCAGGTCTCTCCGTCTCCCGTGGTGTGCGAGGGGCATCCTGCGGGCGTCGCATGCTGGAGGGTCCGGGTCTCTCCGTCTCCCGTGGTGTGCGAGGGGCATCCTGCGGGCGTCGCATGCTGGAGGGTCCGGGTCACTCCGTCTCCCGTGGTGTGCGAGGGGCATCCTGCGGGCGTCGCATGCTGAAGGGTCCGGGTCTCTCCGTCTCCCGTGGTCTCCGAGGGGCATCCTGCGGGCGTCGCATGCTGGAGGGTCCGGGTCTCTCCGTCTCCCGTGGTCTCCGAGGGGCATCCTGCGGGCGTCGCATGCTGGAGGGTGCGGGTCTCTCCGTCTCCTGTGGTCTCCGAGGGGCAACCTGCGGGCGGTGTGCATCTGCGGGGATGGGTGCCTGGACGTTTGGTCCTGCGATACACAATGAAGCATGCATGGTTGGACATCAGGCAGTGATCAGGTGATATGGGGGAGGGGGATATAGGGGAGGGAAGATATAGGGACGGGCTGTCGGTGGCTCACTTGCTAGTATGCACCTGACCTCTGCATCAGCAACCGCCCGGTCCTCAGGTCCGCCAGCCAGTTCCAGGGCCCTTTCCTCGTGTTCGGTCAGTGGCCTCTCATCAGCGGGGCCTCCTCCAGTCCTCACATGCTCCCTATTGTTGTGTGCGCGCTTCTCCTGTGGAGGAGGGGGGGGGGGTGGCAGGGGTAAAAGGCAACACTGTTAGGCAGGTATATGAATGCACGCCATCGGTTGCGCGTGCATTGCAGAGGTTAAGGTTAGGGCTGGATTCACTTGGGGATATGGGGGAGAGGGGATATGGGGGATATGGGGAGGGGGGATATGGGGGAGGGGGGATATGGGGGATATGGGGGAGGGGGGATATGGGGGATATGGGGAGGGGGGATATGGGGAGGGGGATATGGGGGAGGAGGGGATATGGGGGATATGGGGGTGGGGGGATATGGAGGAGGGGGGATGTGGGGGATGGGGGATCGGGGGGAGGGGGGATATGGGGGATATGGGGACGGGCTGTCGGTGGCTCACTTGCTGGTGGGCCCCCGACCTCTGCATCAGCTACCTCCCGGTTCTCAGGTCCGCCAGCCAGTTCCAGGGCCCTTTCCTCGTGTACGGTCAATGGCCTCTCATCAGCGGGCCCTCCTCCAGTCCTCACATGCTCCCTATTGTTGTGTGCGCGCTTCTCCTGTGGGGGGGGGGGTGGTGGCAGGGGTAAAACGCAACAGTGTTAGGCAGGTATATGAATGCACGCCATCGGTTGCGCGTGCATTGCAGAGGTTAAGGTTAGGGCTGGATTCACTTGGGGATATGGGGGAGGGGGAGATATGGGGGATATGGGGGAGGGGGGGATATGGGGGAGGGAGGATATGGGGGATATGGGGGAGGGGGGGATATGGGGGATATGGGGGAGGGGGGATATGGGGGATATGGGGGAGGGGGGATATGGGGGAGGGGGGATATGGGGGATATGGGGGAGGGGGGATATAGGGGAGGGGGGATATGGGGGAGGGGGGATATGGGGGATATGGGGGAGGGGGGATATGGGGGAGGGGGGATATGGGGGATATGGGGGAGGGGGGATATGGGGGAGGGGGGATATGGGGGATATGGGGGAGGGGGGATGGGGGGGATATGGGGGAGGGGGGATGTGGGGGATATGGGGAGGGGGGATATGGGGGATATGGGGAGGGGGGATATGGGGGAGGGGGGATATGAGGGAGGGGGTATATGGGGGAGGGGAGGATATGGGGGATATGGGGAGGGGGATATGGGGAGGGGGATATGGGGGAGGGGGGGATATGGGGGATATGGGGAGGGGGGAATATGGGGGATATGGGGGAGGCTCACCCTGCCTGCTCTGACGAGGTCGTTCACCTTCTTGTGGCACTGGGTGCCTGTCCGTGGTGTCAGGGCCACAGCGGTGACGGCCTCTGCCACTTCCCTCCACAGACGCCGGCTGTGGCGTGGGGCAACTCTGTGGCCGTGCCCGGGATACAGGGCGTCCCTCCTCTGCTCCACCGCGTCCAGGAGCGCCTCCACATTGCGTGACTCGAACCTCGGGGCTGAGCGACGGCCAGCCATCCAGTCGGGTGTTGCGGTCGGGTGTTCCGGTCAGTTGGGGGGGGAGCTGCGCGGCCTTATGAGCCGTCACACCGTGCAGCTGGCCAGGGAGTTCTTCTGCAAGAATTGTGGGGACTGGTGAGGGGTGGCTAGTGGGTGGCCTGTGAGGTCGCGATTAGCGGGTCGAGTCCGCGCACAGCTGGTGCCATGTTATACGGCACGACCGCTGCAGGTAGTTGCCATGCGCAGCCAGTGACCCGGCCATTCTACGGCCATTTTCGATGCGGGAGCCGGGGGTTTCACCCGGCGCCTCTGCTAGCCACTCAACAGTCCCAGAATCGGTGAGGGATCGCTTAGCTGCCAAAACGAAGAATCCAGCTGTTTATCATTTAGAGCAATTTAATGACACTAGTTTCTCAGGGTGGGATCTTCTGTCCTCGCCAAAGGCGACCCCCTGCAGTGGGTTCCCCCAACGACTGGAGCGGCGACACATGCAAAATGCATGCAGACATTGGTGGGACCAGAAGATCCCACCGGCGGCCAATGGCGAGCCACTTCCTCCGCCGGAAAACACACTGCAGGGCGCGGGGGTAGGGGCAGGGCTGGAAAATCCCACGAAGTGTGCAACTGGTTTATTTGCCAGAGCTTTGACATATCTTTGCAATCGCAAAATGTCGGCTCTCATGCTGCAGCCCGAACTTCCTGGACCTTCTACAGTTTGTTTGCATTTATGAGTCATGGCGCTAGTTTCAACTCTTCAAGCACAAAGTGAGCTTGTCATCAACAGACACACACAATCAAAAAGAATCGGGCCATTGACCACTCAACTCCTGCTATACATCCTGCTTCTCAGCAACTCTGTTCTCTAGTCGCGAGCAGGGTGCTGGTGCTGAAGGCTCACTGTGGGGAAGGGGTGGCGTAGTGGTATTGTCACTGGACTAATGATCCAGTGACCCAGGGTAATGCTCTGGGGACCCGATTGGAATCCCAACATGGCAGATGGTGAAGTTTGAATTTAATAACAATTTGGAATTAAAAGTTTAGTGATGGCCATGAAACAATGGTCATAAAAGTCCATCTGGTTCACTAATATCATTTAGGGGAGGAAATCCGCCACCCTTACTTGGTCTGACCTACATGTGACTCCAGACCCATTGTAGTGTGATTGACTCTTAAAACGCCCTCTGAAATGGCCGAACAAGCCACTCAGTTCAAGGGATGGACAAAAACTGCTGGCCCAGGCAGTGGCGCCCACATCCCCATGAATGAATTAAAAGAAGCTGCTGAAGGTCCGACACATTCCACTTCAGTGCCTATCGAGTCAGCACCGACTCTCTGAAAGAGCACCTTACCTAGGCCTATTCCCCCACCCTATCCCGTGACCCCACATAGCCTCAGGGGCAATTTAGCATGGCCAATTCACCATAGTCATTTTAATTCTTCAAGAACTGGGTTTACATAAAATAGAACATTACAAATTACACTAAGTTGCTATCTGTGCAGAAATGGTCAGAAATTGTGAAACACAACAAAGCTCAACACAACATTTTTCCTCTCAATATCAATGTTATGGATTAGGAAAGTTCAACCTAAAGGTTCAAAGCTTTCCATGGTTTCTGATGAAAGCTATGACATTATGGGAAATGTTCAGAATACAAAGGTTTAATGCCATTTCATAATTAACCACTAGATGGAGCTAGATGCGGAACTATATAGAGCACTGACTCACAGACTTCTGGGAGAAGGCTGGAGAGGAGAGCATAGGAGTAGGGAGAGAGATCAGAGTACAGTTATAGATAGAGTGTAGAGACTAGTGTTAGTTGAGTGTAGATTGTAGATTACTAGATTATTGTTTACTATAGGAGTAAGTAGTTGAGCTTTAATAAGTTGTGAAAATAAATGTTAGCTTTGCTAATGAACTTAGCTTCTGTGGTCTTTGCGAACACTACAACATCCATCCTGAGAACAAGAATCACAAAAAACACCACAAAAGCTGTCCCATCTGTTTTCATTACTTCCCAGAATATCTATGATATCACCTCACATCTTAACTCGTTCCATTTTCAGTTGTGTCTCATTATGCTTTACCTGTTGTCTATATCTATGTATTTATAATGTGCATTTATTGTATGTCCTATGTTTTTCATGTATGGAATGATCTGCCTGGACTGCACACAGAACAGGGCAGCACGGTAGCATAGTGGTTAGCACGATTGCTTCACAGCTCCAGGGTCCCAGGTTCAATTCCCAGCTTGGGCCACTGTCTGTGCGGAGTCTGCACATTCTCCCCGTGTGTGCGTGGGTTTCCTCCGGGTGCTCCGGTTTCCTCCCACAGTCCAAAGATGTGCAGGTTAGGTGGATTGGCCATGCTAAATTGCCCTTAGTGTCCAAAATAGCCCTTAGTGTTGGGTGAGGTTGCTGGGTGGTGGGGTGGGGTGGAGGTGTGAGCTTGGGTGGGGTGCTCTTTCCAAGAGCCGCTGCAGACTCGATGGGCCGAATACTTTTCACTGCACCTCGGTACACATGACAATCAATCAAAATCCAACAATTCTGCCCTTGTTGCACATGGAAAGGAATGGTGAGCCACTGATGAGGTTACAGGACATCTCAGAAATGTTTCAAAAAGTGTGATTAGAGGAATAGACCAAAGGGAACTAGAAATATGCATTAGGGCATACAGTAAGTAAGTCTTCCAATATCATTGTATTAATTAATATATTTGTGTGCTGGAAACTACATTGTTGCAAACTGGTGACTTATTTACTATTTACATTATTTACAGAAACAGACTTCAGCAGGACTCCATTAGAACATTCTTCCCTCAGGTTCCAGTTACATGTGATCTGGCATCGCTGATGATGTACTCTAGCGATTAGCATAATAGTTACTAACCCTGTTACTACATTTTCCCTTCAAGTCTCAAATTCTACTCATAAACCATTTATAATTTTACCCTACTCTTACTCCAGCAACACACACATATGCACACCAATTTACCATCAGTTTCTCCAAATCAGAGGGAAAGATACAGCGATGTCCTAACAAATTTACTTATCTTCCTGACCGTGTCCCCTTTTCTTTTGGAGGAGCGTAGGGAACACAAGCACTCTGTTGAGGAGGATGTAACCAGTCCACCATGATGATCATGGAATCTTACCATTCCTCTGGGCAGTCAGTCCAGGCCTTGATGGTACAGACCCAGTGTTTGGTCTCACCATTGGCCTGTGGCTATCTAGGCAGTTCAGTGACTTGTATAAATCAGTGAAGTATTTGAAGCAGTCATTAGCAAACTACAGGCCATTATCTGAAATGACCATATCCGCGATGCCTTGTGTGGGGAAAATCTCTTTAAGTTTAGCGATAACTACCATCAAGGTGGGGCAGCATAGCTGCTTGGCCTCAATCCATCAGGAATAGAGTAAACAACAATATGAAAGATTTTATGGTTTAAGAGGAATCTGAGGTGCTCCCATGGGCAAGATGAAAAGATGAGGCCATTGAGGGTTCCTTGTTGACTTGCCTATGGACAATTAGAGACCAATGTCTTCAATGGCCTTTGATATACCAGCCCATTAGACAGAGTTGTGGGTTCATGGCCAGCACTTAATAATGCTCAGGTGTCCCTGGTCTAAGTGTTGGAGAATATCCAGCTTGAGGACCCTGAGAATAACAATGTAGTCATTACAGACTAGTAGGTCATCCAAAAGATGAAGATGACAGCTGTGTTTGAAGTAGTTCTTTAAAATTAAATTAGTGGGAAGGTACTCAAGCTGTGAATAATTAATGATCTCAGTTTCCGATTCTCTTGGAAGGAGCGATCATAGTATGGTTGAATTTAAAATACAGATGGAGTATGAGAAGGTAAAATCAAATACCAGTGTCTTGTGCTTAAACAAAGGAGACTACAATGGGATGAAGGAGGAGTTGGCTAGGGTAGATTGGGAGCAAATACTTTGTGGTGAGACAATTGAGGAACAGTGGAGGACTTTCAAAGAGATTTTTCACAGTGCTCAGAAAAAGTAAATACCAATGAAAAGGAAGGACTAGGAAAAAGGATAATCAGCTATGGGTATCTAAGGAAATAAAGGAGGGTGTCAAATTGAAAGAAAAGGCACACAAAGTGGCAAAGATTAGTGGGAAACTAGAGGATTGGGAAATATTTAAAGGGGTCAACAGAAAGCCACGAAAAAAGATGTAAAGAAAAGTAAGATAGATTATGAGAGTAAACTAGTACAGAATATAAAAACAGATAGCAAAAGTTTCCATAAATATATAAAACAAAAAAGAGTAGCTAAGGTAAATATTGGATGAGGATGAGGAGGGGGATTTAATAACTGGAAATGAGGAAATGGCAGAGGCATTGAACAAGTATTTTGTGTCGACCTTCACAGTGGAAGACACAAATGACATGCCAATAATTGTTGGCAAGGAGGCGATGGCAGGTGAGGACATAGAAATTATCATTATCGCTAAGGAAGTAGTGTTGGGCAAGCTAATGATACTAAAGGTAGACAAGTCTCCTGGCCCTGATGGAATGCATCCCAGGGTACTAAAAGAGGTGGCGGGGGAAATAGCAAATGCGCTCATGGTAATTTACCAAAATTCGCTGTACTCTGGGCGGTTCCGGCAGATTGGAAAACAGCAAATGTGATGCCACTGTTTAAAAAAGGAGGTAGACAAAAGGCAGGTAATTATATGCCAGTTAGCTTAATTTCTGTAGTGGGGAAAATGCTTGAATCTGTCGTTAAGGAGGAAATAGAGAGACATCCGTGTAATGTTCTTGTCGGATGGCCTGATTTATATTATAAGAACACTTGTAGCTAAAGCTGTAAATGATTCATTAACATTAACTGTGGGTAAACTATATACAAAACAACAGATGAATAACAGTATGATCATGCACAAGAAGCTCTCTCTCCAGCTTGGTCCAGCCAGTCTTCCGTCACTTGACTCTAACATTCACTTATATGCCAATGAGACTCCTAGTGGTCAGTTGGTGAACTACAACACAACTATGTTATCACTGCAATCTGGATAGAAATTGTCCCATTGGGCAGACACAGCATGGGTTCATGAAAGGCTAATTTAGTGGAATTCTTTGAGGACATTATGAGTGTGGTGGACAACGGGGAACCTGTGGATGTAGTGTAACAAGGCAGCTATGAAGCATGCCAATGAAGCAGCTCAATGCCAGCAAAACTAAAGAGCTGGTAATTGACTTCAGGAAGCAAAGTACTGTACACACCCCTGTCAGCATCAACGGGGCCAAGGTGGAGATGGTTAGCAGTTTCAAATTCCTAGGGGTGCACATCTCCAAAAATCTGTCCTGGTCCACCCACGTCGACGCTACCACCAAGAAAGCACAACAGCGCCTATACTTCCTCAGGAAACTAAGGAAATTCGGCATGTCCACATTAACCCTTACCAACTTTTACAGATGCACCATAGAAAGCATCCTATCAGGCTGCATCACAGCCTGGTATGGCAACTGCTCGGCCCAGGACCGCAAGAAACTTCAGAGAGTCGTGAACACCGCCCAGTCCATCACACAAACCTGCCTCCCATCCATTGACTCCATCTACACCTCACGCTGCCTGGGGAAAGCGGGCAGTATAATCAAAGATTCCTCCCACCCGGCTTACTCACTCTTCCAACTTCTTCCATCGGGCAGGAGATACAGAAGTCTGAGAACACGCACGAACAGACTCAAAAACAGCTTCTTCTCCACTGTCACCAGACTCCTAAATGACCCTCTTATGGACTGATTTCATTAACACTACACCCTGTATGCTTCATCCGATGCCAGTGCTTTTGTAGTTACATTGTATATGTTGTGTTGCCCTATTATGTATTTTCTTTTATTCCCTTTTCTTCTCATGTACTTAATGATCTGTTGAGCTGCTCGCAGAAAAATACTTTTCACTGTACCTCGGTACACATGACAATAAACAAATCCAATCCAATCCAATCCAATCAAAAATTTGCTTTGCTGAGTCAGATAAGTAATATTATTTAAGAATTGTACAGCGCCGTGGACCACACCTTGAATGTAGCATTCTTTTTTATGTTTGTTATTGGGAGGGAGGGCTACGCTGTATTTTATTCACATTTCTTGCTGATCTGAAAAAATGGTGGTTTTCTCAACTGCACCATCACCTCCACCTTCGATGTTACGATTGTCAGTAAAACTGTTTCTCACTCTTACCCTGGCCGTTCCCTCAGTACGGCCCTCACATCTCCATTTCCTAAGTCCAAAGGGTGAAGGCTTGAAAGGAAATGGCAGACAACCGATAAACCATGCACCCTCAGAACTGGCTGGACCAGGAAAAGCACTCTCAGGTCCTGCTTTTGTCGGTTAATACTGCTAGCTAGTCCAAGATGGTCCTTCCTGACCTGTGACATGGTTGACCACACCAACCTCCTCCGCTGTCGGTAGCTAGGTTGGGATGCTCCCAGCTGGTACCGTTCTTATCTATTTAACGCATTCCCTTCCTGCTGCTGCATTATTATCTCCAGTGTTTCCCTAGGTTCTAACCTCTGCCCCCTCCTTTTTCTCATCGTTATGTTGTCCCTCAGTGTCATAATTTAAAGACAAAGCATTAATTTTCACATCTAGGCTGATGACACCCAGCTTTATTTCAACACCACCTCTCCCAACTACTGTAACTAACTGACTGCTTATCTAACAATCAGTGATGGCATGGTGGCACAATGGTTAGCACTGTTCAATTCCGGCCTTGGGTGACTGTCTGTGTGGAGTTTCCACTTTCTCCCCTTGTCTGCGCGGGTTTCCTCCGGGTGCTCCGGTTTCCTCCCACAGTCCAAAGATGTGCAAGTTAGGTTGATTGGCGATGATAAACTGCCCCTTAGTGTCCAAAAGATTAGGTGGGGTTACTGGGTTAGGGGGATAAGGTCGTGGAGTGGGTCTAAGTAGGGTACGCTTTTCAAGTGTTGGTACAGACTTGGTGGGCTGTATGGCCTGTTTCTGCACTGTGGGGATTTTATGATTCAGTACTAGATGAGCAGGAGTTTCCACCAATTAGACATCAGGAAGCCGAAGCCATTGGCCGAAATCTTCCGTCCTCGCTCGTGACTGGGATTTCCCGGTGCTGCTGACAGGGAATAGAGTTTTGGCTGGAACGTAAAGTTTTCCGTTCTCGCTCGCAACGGGTCCAACCACTTCACCTTTCTCAGCTGATCTGCTGCCAAAATCCTCATTCATGCCATCTTGCTTCTAGGATTGATTATTCTAGTGCACTGCCGGCTGGACTCCCACAACCTACCCTCCATCAACTTGACGTCATCCAAACTCTGCCAGCTGTGTCAAGCACAAAGTCCCATTCAACTATCACCCCTGTGCTTGCTGGCCTACACTGACACCTGGTTAAGCAACATCCTGATTTGAAACATTTCATCCTTGTTTTCAAGTCTCTTTCTGGCCTCACTGCTCCCTATTTCTATACTTTCCTCCAGCCCTCAGCACTCTGAGGTAACAGCTTTCATCTATTTTTGGCCCCTTGAGCATCCCCATTTTTGAATTGCTCCACTATTGTTGGCTTATCTTTCAGTATCCTGGCACCTAGAGCAGGACTCTCTAGCACCAGCACCCTCAGGCATCATCGTGAGTGGGCAGGAACATTTGGAGAACAATTAAAAGCCATTGGCTCTCCCAATTTTGCCGTTCCACCCGCAACGATGCTCGCCAGTGATAGGGCAGGGAAACCCTGACCTTAATCTCCGAAATTCCCTTTAATCTCCGAAATTCCCTTTGTACATCTCGCTGTCTCTTTACCTTTCTTTCTTTCTGATGCTCCTTCAAACCTATCTCCATAACCACGCTTTCGGTCATCGGGTCAAAAATGTCCTGATGTGACCCAGTGTCAATTTTGCTTGTAATGCTCCTATAAAGGTACTCAAGTTTTTTTTGTTGCTGTTGTACGTGTTCATGAATTGCTGAATCTTTCTGCTAATTGTACATCCATCATGGTATCAGGTATCAAATTCCAGGATTTTGGTCTTACGTCATTGACAGAGAGCATGTTTTACAATGTTAGCAAGGATATAAAAAGTTGTTCATAACCTGAGAATAAATGGAGAATTGCAATATTACAGTGCAATTTGGCCAGTACAACTTTAGTATGATATTTCATCTTGTTGTATACATTATACACCTCTGGTTATCTATTCCTGAACACTTCAGCGAATCATCTGTCATTGCCTTGGGAATCTCCAAAACTGTCGGCGAGATCTGATTTCATAGAATTTACAGTGCATCTGCCACTGTATATTTCTAAGTAGATTATCATTATATGACTTGCCATCAAAGCTTATTCATAGCTATTAAGTTTTCTCTTTACAGCTTTACCAGTAGTTAATGATTCATTTTGCGCCTTTTTCTCCCATGAATTCCATGAATTTAAGGGTTCCACAGGACTCAAGTAACTTTACTTTATATCAATTATCTCCAACACTCAGCATCAAATCCTATCAGTTATTTCACTGATAATACAATCCATATATAAACTTCCTTCAACTCACATGGCTCCAGTGCACAAAATCTTCATTCCCCTCGAGTGTAATGACTGAATCACTACCTTACCATTTCTCCTGTTCCTTTTAATAGACCAGTGCAAATTGTCATCTTGTCAATTCTTCAAAACAGTTTTTTTTGTTATATCTCTTAAGTCTAAACAAAAATGTCCAGACCTTAGGCATTTTTCATTCATTGACATTTATGCTCTCACTAACTTTCCCATCTCTATTACTTAGAACTGCCTTCAAGCACATTGGTTTCTTCCTTTCTGCCCAACATTTATTTCCTCTCAACAACATAACTTTTAATAGATTCCAAGACTTTCCATGAACAGAATACTCTTCTAGGATTGTTCTTGCACATTTGTAGAGGATACACAAAATAAGCTTGTAATAATAATAATCTTTATTGTTGTCACAAGTAGGCTTACATTAACACTGCAATGAAGTTACTGTGAAAATCCCCTAGTCGCCACATTCCGGCACCTGTTCCGATACACTGAGGGAGAATTCAGAATGTCCAATTCACCTAACAGCATGGGCGCGATTCTCCGAAATGGAGACAAAGTCCCGATGCCGGAGTGAAAACCGGAGTGTTTCACTCCGGTGTCGGAGCCCGCTCCCAGCCCCCTATTCTCCCGCTCCCGGGGGGTTAGGAGCGGCATTGCGTATTTTACACGCGCTGGGCATTGGCGCTGCGTAAAAAGCGGCGCTGCGTCAGTCATGCAGCCGGCGTCGCATAAATGACATCACCCGCGCATGTGCGATTGCCGTCCACCCCGAGGCCGCCCCACAAGAAGATGGCGGATAGATCTTGCGGGGGGGGCGGAGGAAAGGAGGTCCTCCTTTAGCGAGGCCGGCCCGCCGATTGGTGGGCACCCGGGTGTCGGGGTGGCGTGGCGGGACACGCGCGGCGCCCCTGCGATTCTCCCACCTGGCGTGGGGGGGGGAGAATTCTGCCCCATGTCTTTCGGGACTTGTGGGAGGAAACCGGAGCACCCGGAGGAAACCAGCGCAGACACGGGGAGAACGTGTTGGCGACATCACAAACTCGCTGTGCAGCCAACTGAGCTAAACCTGGTCCAAATTGCTGGAAATATCGAAAGATCCAAAGAAAATTTGGACTTTCCTCACACGAAAGACTAAATATTGGGTCCTTTTTTTGCTGCATCAAGACTGTGGTTAATTTCTGTTAATTGTAAATCCTAAAGCTTATCAATTGGAATATTCGCCTCCACAAACCTGGGTGTGAGGATATCAGAAGAATTTGAATATTAGGCACTGATGGTGCGATTTTGTTTTTGATCTGAATGCAGTATCCGTAGATGACATTTCCAGACTGACACATTTGTATTTATTAAGTTCTTGATTTTGGTAAGCTCATTTGCTATGGTTGGCAAATATCACATTAAAAACAGAAACACAACCAATTTTCTATGCTAGTTAAAATCATGCTTCAACGAGTTAGAACATAGAACATAGAACATTACAGCGCAGTACAGGCCTTTTGGCCCTCGATGTTGCGCCGACCTGTGAAATCACTCTAAAGCCCATCTACACTATTTCCTTATCGTCCATATGTCTATCCAATGACCATTTGAATGCCCTTAGTGTTGGCGAGTCCACTACTGTTGCAGGCAGGACATTCCACGCCCTTACTACTCTCTGAGTAAAGAGCCTACCTCTGACATCTGTCCTGTATCTATCTCCCCTCAATTTAAAGCTATGTCCCCTCGTGCTAGCCATCACCATTTGAGGAAAAAGGCTCTCACTGTCCACCCTATCTAATCCTCTGATCATCTTGTATGCCTCAATTAAGTCACCTCTTAACCTTCTTCTCTCAAACAGAAACAAGTCCCTCAGCCTTCCCTCATAAGATCTTCCCTCCATACCAGGCAACATTCTGGTAAATCGCCTCTGCACCCTTTCCAATGCTTCCACATACTTCCTATAATGCGGCGACTAGAATTGCATGCAACACTCCAAATGCGGCCGCACCAGAGTTTTGTACAGCTGCAACATGACGTCATGGCTCCGAAATCCAATCCCTCTACCAATAAAAGCTAACACACCGTACGCCTTCTTAACAACCCTCTCAACCTGGGTGGCAACTTTCAGGGATCTATGTACATGGACACCGAGATCTCTCTGCTCATCCACACTACCAAGAATCTTACCATTAGCCCAGTACTCTGTTTTCCTGTTATTCCTTCCAAAATGAATCACCTCACACTTTTCTGCATTAAACTCCATTTGCCACCTCTCAGCCCAGCTCTGCAGCTTATCTATGTCCCTCTGTAACTTGTAACATCCTTCCGCACTGTCCACGACTCCACCGACTTTAGTGTCATCTGCAAATTTACTCACCCATCCTTCTACGCCCTCCTCCAGGTCATTTATAAATATCATTGAAATTAGCTTTCTGTTTTGGATTTTACTTCATCAATGATTTCAAATATGAAGAAAAATGTGAACATTGTTCGATTACACCAGCCAACCACACACATATGTTTTG
This sequence comes from Scyliorhinus torazame, assembly GCF_047496885.1. NCBI lineage: Eukaryota > Metazoa > Chordata > Chondrichthyes > Carcharhiniformes > Scyliorhinidae > Scyliorhinus > Scyliorhinus torazame. Next base: position 292,231,591 of record NC_092709.1, on the reverse strand, counting down.
GTCTTGTTTCAAACTTGCCAATGAGTTTCCTTTTTCAATACTTTATCGGAGATTCTTCGAGTGTTTCTAGAACCATGTCCATTAGTAACCAGAGCACCCAGAGAAAACCCACGCAGACACGGGGAGAAAGTGCAAACTCCACACAGACAGTGACCCAAGCCGGAATCGAATATGGGTCTCTGGTGCTGTGAGGCGGCAGTGCTAACCACTGTGCCATCGTGCCGTCCCGTTGGTTGATTTTGCTGTTTGTATCGAAAACTTCAATTAAGGAGAAATTTAGTGTGGCCAATCCACCTACCCAGTACATCTTTGGGTTGTGGGGTGAGACCCACGCAAACACGGGGAGAATGTGCAAACTCCACACAGGCAATGATCCGGGGCCAGGATCTAACACCCAGGTCCTCAGCGCCGTAAGGCAGCAATGCCAACCACTACGCTACCATGCTGCCCATAAATATATATTTTTAAAAAGATTCTGCAGCACAGTTTTGATAAGGTCTTGTTTAGATTCAAAGGAATGACACAATTAGTTTGAAAAAGGGGTACCCATGTCCTTCTTTTAATGTAATAGACCCTGGTGACTGGACTGGTACCTGAGAGGCTTTCACAGCATTTCCCAGGCCTGTGATGCTGGAGAGTGCACCAAACTTATCTGAATTTTTAGCCCCAGGGATTTCTCCCTCAGCCTGCCTTCTATCTGTGGTTTGAGGTGGGATCATGGAAAACCTCAGATAATGGAAAATGCTGCAGGATCGCGTGCTTTGTGTCTGAAGTCAGACATTTAGGAGTGGATTTTTGTGTCCTTCTGGAGTTGAGAATGGGATAGGGAATAGGCAAAATATTGTTTTTTTAATTACAAATTTCAATTTCCTGCATAATGTGGACCAATCTTGTCCATCCAATCTTCCTGTAGACAGTAAGTAGGTTAGACAAAGGTCGGGTCTTGACCCTGCCAGTCGTGGTCACCATTGACAACTTAAGAAGAAGTTTGTTTTTGCTGTCCCCCGGTATTTCTGTTGGACCAGGTGGGTTTTGGAAGGCTTCTGAAAACCCGCCGTGTATGAGAGTTCAAGAACCTAAGCAAGAAAGGAGTGAAACCTATGTTTGAGCTAGTATGATCAGAATTGTGAGGTCCTGAAGGATAGTTGGTTGGGTTACCTAGCCGGATGTGAGTGAGAGCGCCCCAAGAAATCTCATACTTGAGAGGAGAGCAGGAACATGGAGGAGAAATCAAGTGAACTCCTGAAAGCTGTGGCACACTTTGGCTTGGTCCCAGGAGAAGTGAAAGAGCTTTCAAGATCATGCAATGTACATGAGAGCTCTTGGCTGAATACAAAAGCGGGCAGTGTCCCGATGAGATTTTAGGGTTGAAAAATATAGTATTAAGTGAGTAGTACTTGCTGTCTCGGAAAGGCAGTCAGCATAATTAAGGACCCCACGCACCCCGGACATATAGCATGAAAGAAACAATACTTTTCACTGTATACTAATACATGTGACAATAATAAATCAAATCAAATCAAATTTGCTTAACTCTTGGAGAGCAAATAATTAGTATTTAAATTCTGAAACCATGTTGCATTATTCTTTCAAATTCAAATTTATTTTAAAATGTCATTAGTCTCCCACAAGATCATTACACCGATAATGTGGAAAATTACCCATGTATGTCCGATCCACTAAAAACAGGACAAATGCAATTCAGCCAATTACCAGACAATCAGCCTCCCATGCATCATCAGCAAAGTGATAGTATCATTGACATTGGTTTCAAATAACACTTACACAGTAATATCTTGCTCAGCAAGCTCAGTATCAGTTCCTGACCTCTATACAGCCTTTAACCAAACACGGACTAAAGAGCTGAACTCAAGAAGTGAGGTGAGAGTGACTGCCCTTGATATCGAGACAGCATTTGACCGAATTTGGCATCAAGAAGCCCAGCAAAACTGAAGTGAACGGGAATCAGGGGGAAAACTCACCACAGCAGGAAACAAAGGAAAATGGCCGTGGTTGTTAGAGGACAGTCATATCAGTCCCAGGACGTCACTGCAGAGGTTTCTCAGGGTTGTTTCCTAGGCCCAACCACCTTCAGCTGCTTCTTCCATCATAAGGTCAGAAATGGGGATGTTCGCTGACGATTGCACAATGTTCAGCACCATTCACAACTGTTTGGATACTGAAGCAGTCCATGTCTATATGTACACAGGATAACACTGGGCTGATAAATGGCAAGTAACATTCGTGCTAACACAAGTGCTAAGCAATCACCATTTCCCACCATTTAACCATCTCCCCTTGGTATTCAATGGCATTACTCTCCCTGAATCCCTCATCATAAGTATGCTGCGGGTTACCATTGACCAAGAACTTCATTGGACCAGCCATATAAATAATATGGCTACAAACTGGCACCCCATCTACCAACTTGAACATTCAATCTCTCCACCAGAAATGCACAGTGCAGTAGTGTGTACTATATACAAGATGCAGTTCAGCAACTCACCAATGTGCCTGCATCAGCACCATCCAAACCCGTGACTTCAACCACCTAGAAGGACAAGTGCAGCATGGTGGTGTCGCCTACGAGTTCCACCTTCCTAACTTGGAAGTATATCGCTGCCTTTCCTTCACTGCTGCAGAATCAAAATCCTAGAACACCCTTCTTAAAAGCACTATGGCTGTACCTACGCCACATGGACTGCAGCAGTTCAAGAAATCAGTTTGCAAGCACCTTCTCAAGTGCAAATAGGGATGAGCAATAAATGCAGGTCTTGCTAGCAATGCAAGTGCCATGAAAGTGCAAAAAGAAATTGACGTGGAGTGGGATGCTTTCAATTTGTAAAACTCGCCCAAGATCCTGATGCACGATGTGTCACATCTGGACAACACTCATGACAAATGTCACCACATTGTTTCCCCTAATACTACAAATGCTGCCTCATATTGAAAGAGGCTACTATGCTCCTGACATCTATCATTACATCTGAGATAGTATGATTCACTGAAAGCTGAGAAGAAAGGCTCAAAAGATACGAAATTCAAACTCAATTTTACTCCATCAGCAATGGCAGAGTAGCATGCACACACAACCCCAAGGTTTAATGATGATTCCCTGACTACCCTTTACTAAGTTGTCTTTGAGTGGCGTGAAATTCTCCTCCTGTGGGATGGCAAGAGGCCTCCTTATCTGGCAAAGACTCCTTGGATGTCAATGGCAGTGATGGACAGTGGCCATGGGGACATCTGTAGGACCTGATCGCCATGTAAGAAATGGATGAATGACCTTCCGCATGCTGCATGGGTGAGTGAGGACGCCAATTATAATGTGCCTGTTTAACCATGGGAGGTTGTGCATGTGGGCACATTTAAAGTGTCTCAGCGGTGTGGATGTATGGTCCCTGCACATCCACAAGACCAACTGAAGGAATTGTGGAACGCAGCAGGGTTATTGTAATTTTAACTGGGAAGGTTTCCTACAAAGAGAGCAGAGTCAAGATGCGCAGCACCAAAGGGACAAATATTATGGTGACCTAGCTGCATGGCTGATCCATCTACCTATGGGATTTATTAATCTCCCATTGTCTTCACGGGAGAAGATGGTTCATAACGCCCACTATAGGTTATGTGACCGAGTTCACAACTTGGCACAGCCATCCTAGATGGAGGAGAGCATCCTAAACCTGATCAGCCAGCAGGGAGCCCATTTGGTTTGTAGAGGGAATCCATATGTTAATGCTGGTGAGTGTCCTAGGGACCCTCCTAAAATGGGCAAGGAAGTGTGACAGGGACAGGGAATGGGATGGGTGTGTGTGCTCCAATAATGAATTGAGATCACTACATCTGAGTCATGCATCATATGTTGCCTGGGATGAAGCTTTGTCTAAGTCTTCCTGCTCATTCTTGCTGTGCGACACACTGTCTTCTTCCTTCAGCTGGTCACTCAGCGGCATCTGCAGACATCATCCCCAAGGGGACAGCATTAATATTTGGGGAAGAGGAGGAGACCTCAGAAGGCACGCTGTCCTATCCTCACTCCAAACCTATCACTAACTCAGAAATAGGCACCTCGATGGGTATGCACATGCTGACCAAAGCATTTTCACCTACTGCGCAATCACTGGAGCAGCTATAACATTCCAGCCTCTGACACTCAGAGGAGTGGTTTACCAGGAAGATGCTGAGGTCCAGACAGGTAACAAATCTCTGGAGTCATCCATGAGGTGGAAAAAGGAGGTATGTGAAAATGCGATGAAGATTCCAAAGGATATGCATGTCCTGGCATGGAGAATAGAGGAGTACATCCTGGTGCTAATGTCTCCCCATTGCCCATCATCTTACTTTGGCAGTATGGGCCCTCAAAACCTGTATCTGAGCCCTCTGTATGCAATAGAGTTAGTATGTTAGTAGTAGAGTTAGTAGGGGCTGGTTTAGCACACTGGGCTAAATCGCTGGCTTTTAAAGCAGACCAAGGTAGGCCAGCAGCACGGTTCAACTCCCGTACCAGCCTCCCTGAACAGGCGCCGGAATGTGGCGACTAGGGGCTTTTCACAGTAACTTCATTTGGAGCCTACTTGTAATAAATGATTTTCATTTCATTTTCATGTGTTCTCTCAATTGCACACCTGACATCTGTAGAGTCCTGTCTCCCTAACCATTGCTCCTGAACCATCACAATCTGCAAGTCATCAATTAAACAAAGAAGAAAGAAAAGTACAGCACAGGAACAGACCCTTCGGCCCTCTAAGCTTGTGCTGACCATGCAGCCCATCTAACCTAAAATTTTCTGCCCTTCCGGGGTCTGTATCCCTCTATTCCCATCCTATTCATGTATTTGTCAAGACGCCCCTTAAACATCACTATCGTCCCTGCTTCCACCACCTCCTCTGGCAGTGAGTTCCAGGCACCCACTACTCTCTGTGTAAAAAACTTCTTTAGCATGTCTCCTCTAAACTTTGCCCCTCGCACCTTAAACCTATACCCCCAAGTAATTGACCTTTCCACCCTGGGAATAAGTTTCTGACTATCCACTCCATGCCCCTCATTATCTTGTAGACTTCTCTGAGGTTGGCCTTCAATCTCCATTGTTCCAGTGAGAACAAACCGAGTTTCTTCAACCTCTCCACATAGCTAATACACTCCATACCAGGCAACATCCTGGTAAACCTCTTCTGTACTCTCTCCAAAGCCTCCACAGACTTCTGGGAGTGTGGCAACCAGAATTGAACACTATGGCCGGGATTCTCCGACCCCGCGCTAGGGTCGCACCATGCCAACACGATGCCGGCTCGCCAATTCTCCGGCGCTGATTTTCGGCAGCCGCGGGATTGCCGCCGCACATGTCGGGGCCGTTGAAAGTGGCCCCCCCCCCCCCGGCAATTCTCCAGGCCTAAACGGGCCGAATGCCCGCCGAGTTTGGCCGAGTCCCGCTGGCATGGGTTACGTATGGTCCCACCCGGCAGGACCGCAGAGTTCTGTCTGCAGGGGCCGTCCTGGTGGGGGGGGGGGGGGGGGGGCAGGGGCATCCGAACCCGGGGGGGGGGGGGGCCGACACGGTGGCCTGGCCCCCGATTGGGGCCTATCGATCGGCGGGCAGGCTAGTTCCGTGGGGGCCTATGTTCCTCCGCATCGGGCCCCTGTAGGGCTCTGCCATATTGCCTGGGGGCCAGCACGGAGACGGGAACCCACGTGCATGCACGAACTCACGCCGTCCATGGCGCACTGGCCTTCGGGCGCCGGAGCTGCAGACACCACTCCGGCTCCGTACTAGCCCCCTAGGAAGGGTTGTAGCCACTTAAAATGGCCAACTCCCGATTCAAAATGGCGAACGGCAAAGGCTGATGGGAAAGTCAGCCAACAAGACAAAAACAAGCAGCTGCTGGTTGGCTGTGTATTCACCTCTGGAAAGGCCAGACAATATTGATACCAGCAACCTTCAGCATAACAAAACAACAGTCATCTGCATACTAATGAACAACCCCCGGGAACAATAAGCAACATTTAGACACACAAAGCAAAACCAGACTCTTCGGCGCCAGCAGGAGCCTACACAAAGGGAGGTCAACGAGCACCTCAAGACCGCCCATCGATCAGGGAACCGCTCCAGCATTGGAGAATATCGAACCAAGTGATTGGGACAAAGTCCAATCACTTGGGACCAGGTACAGGGTCCGCCCCGAAAGGCGGGAAGCCCCTGGGGACTATAAGAATTGAGCCCCAAGTTTAAATCGCTCTATTCTCTTCTTCTCCACCTCTTCGCTCTTCATGCTCTTCTTCCTGCCCGGGTCACCTAGCAACAACGAACCAATATTGACTGTGACCGGAGCAGTGAAGATCGAAATCGTAAGTCTTAATTCAATGCTCGCTACGAGATAGGCGCTCCTAGCTACCAATCCGTACCAACTTCAAATCCCGCAGACTCAGAACCCGAACGAAAGGCCATTTGTTTCCCTGACCTGGTGGGCCAGTCTGAAAGTTAAGTATAGGCCTGTTAGTTGTAGAAGTAGCTTAGACGTAGAATCTGTGCATGAGTAGCGATTACTGTGTGTAATAAATGTGCTTTGATTTAAATCTTACTAATCGGTGTATTGAATTATTGATCATTACTCGGACTTGAACCTCGTGGTGGTATCATAAAGATACCTGGCGACTCGAGAGCAAAGGAAATAAAACAGAGCAATTGAACTAAGGAGAAAATTAGCAACATTATTTGGCGACATCCTGACGGGACCCGATCTAGAAGTGGAAAACCACTCCGGGAGAACCCAGAATTTGAATTAGAGATCCAATTGGAAACAGAAAACCACAAGTGTTCAAGCAGTTGTGATCAATACTCATAATTCGGAAGTGTGTGTATGCATGCGTAACTAACAGGGCGATAAGGTAAAACTGATAGATTTTTTGGTGCGACAAAACTGTCGCAAGTTTGTATATCGGAAAGTAGCGAAAGCCGTACCCGTATTTACAGCACCGCCTTAATACCCCTGTCCCAAATTTGAAGAGCAGCAGTCGGATTAATACCCCTGTCCCAAAATTTGAAGAGCAGCATTCCGATAGGAAAGATGGCAATGCAGGCAATGCAGCGCCTAATGAATCCAGAGGAATTTGCGGTGGCAGCGACCAGCAGCAGTAGAGTGGGACAATGTCCCATTTGGGAGGAAGAGATCATGAAATATCTCAAAGGGAAAGGATGGCCCCTTTGGAATGAATTCTGTGACAACGAGGAATCAGGCTCCGGGAGTATAGGACATACTTGGCGGGAGACCCTGAGCGAGATCCACAAAAAGAGCTTAGGGAAAGCTTGCAAGCCGATGGCAATCGTGTCCTGCTTGGCACAATTGCGAGGCACAGAGGAGGCCGTTAGGGCGCTCCGGAAAGAAATTGAGGGCATACATCGAATGACTAAGGTCGATGTAAGCGAGGTAGAAAAGGAGAATTTGGAATTGAGAAGGAAGTTGGCAGCAAAAGATGGAGAGGTGGAGGATGCCAAAACGCCACACCAGTCTTGTCTGACGCACTTCAGCAGCTTCCAGTCTCAATATGAAAAGGCCTATCAGGACACGCAACGTGCAGTCCTGGTACGTGAAGAAACAGAAAAACAGGTAGAAGCATTACAGAGACAGTGTAGTGACCTAAAGGCAGCATTAAGAGCACTCCATGCTGCCACCACCGAACAAAGACAAAGCACGCTAGATCACGCAAAGTGCTGGAAGCAGATTGCAGACCTGCAATCGCTGCTTTCAGTTCAGAAAGGTTTCCAGGAAACCTTTGGAGAAAAATTAGATCAGGAAGACGGCCCTGATTGGGAAGGATTGAACGAAACAGCGCAGAGATATGTTCAGGGAACATGTGCGCAGGGAAAGCACCCTTGCAGAAATGCATACCGCGATCCTGGATGCGATCAGGTATAACCGGGGTGACCCCGTAGATGGCCTCAACAAATGTAGGCAAAAGAAATCTGAGGACGCCACAGCGTTCGCTGGACGCCTGTGGATCCACTTTGCAGCAGACTTTGGAGACTTAGACCGTGCCCATTTGTGCCCAGTCAACATGGCCAAATGGACCCGCACCCTTATCTCCCATGCCACAGAAACAGGACAGAAAGCCTGCACGAGATATGATCCCTCAGAGGAGGCCCATAACGAGAAGTGGGTAGTGAAAAGATTGTCCCACACTTGGGAGCAATCTATACAGAGCAAACCCGCTGCTAAGAATACCAAGGAAAAGCAGGCCGCCGCAGCTATACAGGCAGTAAAAACCCACCAGAACCCCGCATGGGTGAATGAGGGAAAGAACAGCCCCCCATCCAAGTGACAGGAGTGTTACAATGGTGGACAGTTGGGACACTTCACAAGAGAGTGCAATGCCCCTAAAAAGGGCAGCACGGTAGCATTGTGGTTAGCACAATTGCTTCACAACTCCAGGGTCCCAGGTTCGATTCCCGGCTTGGGTCACTGTCTGTGCAGAGTCTGCACGTTCTCCCCGTGTGTGCGTGGGTTTCCTCCGGGTGCTCCGGTTTCCTCCCACAGTCCAAAGACATGCTGGTTAGGTGGATTGGCTATGCTAAATTGCCCTTAGTGTTCAAAATTACCCTTAGTGTTGGGTGGGGTTACTGGGTTATGGGGATAGGGTGAGGTGTGGACTTGGGTAGGCTGCTCTTTCTAAGAGCTGGTGCAGACTCGATGGGCCGAATGGCCTTCTTCGGCACTGTATATTCTATGATTCTATGAAAAAGCCACAGAGAGCCCAGCAGATGGGCACTCTGAGTAAGGAAAAGACAGAGCCCATTCATAGCTTTAGCGCCCGTTCAGATCAGACGGACTTGACCGGAACGGACTGACGGTGTACGGGCTCCCCAAGTTGGGTCTGCGACACCCTTTGGGATAGGTCCGGACGACCGGTAGTTGCAGCGAAAATTCGGGGACAGCCCATCGAATTGCTCTGGGACACAGGAGGGTCCCGCACCACAATAAAATCCTCCACCATGTTTCAAAAAGACACGTGGCCCACTACAGCCACTATCACCCTCAGCGGCTTTACAGGCCACTCACAGCAGGGACACATCACAGCCCCTGTATCCATTCAGATCGGTACCATCACCACCAAGCACCCCGTAGTTTTAGTTGACCTGCCCCACACAGCAGAACACATTCTGGGAATCGATTTCATGAATTCCCATAATATTTCATTCGATCCAGTCAACCAGTGTGTCTGGAAGATGGCAAAATCCACAAGAGGCCCCGCAACGCTCAACATAGGAGAGTACACGAACAAAATTAGCGCAGTAGGTGAATTTAGGTTCAACCCGACCACGCTTAGTACGGACAAGCAGGTTAGGGCAGTTCTGCAAAAGAACAGGGCACATTCGCGACCCACAAGCACGACTGTGGACGGATGACTGGCTCCGTACAGATAACAGGACCTGACCCTAGACCCCAAAAACAATATGGATTTCCCCAAGAGGCAGAGGGAGAAATCTCCAAGGTAATAGAAAGCTTATTAGAGCAGGGCATACTTAGATCAGTAGCCTCCACTAATAATGCCCCGATTTGGCCAGTGGGAAAGCTCGATGGATCATGGCGACTGACCATCGATTACTGGGAACTCAACAAAATCACCACCACAGCAGCCCCACAGTAGCAACAAGTCCCGAGACCATGGTCAAGCAGGGACTCAATTCCCGATTCTTTACGGTTTTGGACGTCAGTAATGGATTCTGGTCCATTCCATTGGTAAAGGCGTGCCAGTACAAATTTGCCTTCACCTTTAAAGCACAGCAGTACACGTGGACATGCCTGCCACAAGGCTTCCACAACTCCCCCTCCATTTTCCACCGACAGCTGGCAAATGGTTCAGCCAAATTCTCTCGCCCCGAATGTCTGGTTCAGTACGTAGACGACGTACTACTGCAGACAGACACCAAGGGAGAGCACATTGAGCTTCTGTCCGAACTCCTGGAACTCTTACACTCAATCGGTTGTAAAGTCAACCCCAAAAAGGCCCAGATTTTGGAAGAAAAGTTGATATATTTGGGAACAATTATCACACATGGTAAACGCGAGATCGAGCATAAAAGGATTGACTCGATTGCTAAATTGCCCCTTCCCCAGAACGTTTCAGCCCTCAGTCGTTTTTAGGACTGGTTGGCTACTGCCGAAACCACATTGCCGGTTTCGCCAGCAAGGCAGCACCCCTCTCAGACCTCCGAAAGAAGGGAGCCCTTTGGGAATGGCTTCCGCAGCATACGGATGCTGTGGACTCTTTAAAACAGGCACTCATAGCAGCCCCCGCACTACAAGTTCCAGACCCGCTTTCCCCTTACGCTATAGAGGTAGCGACCACAGACCGCACCCTTTCAGCCGTGCTCCTCCAGGAACGGCACGACCAGTTAAGGCCCGTAGCTTATGCCTCCAGAATTTTAGATGCTGTGGAGCAGGGATTTTCAGCCTGTGAGAGGCACCTGCTCGCAGTATTTTGGGCAGTGCAGTATTTTTCATATATTACCGGACTGAACCCCATTACAATTCTCACCGAACACACCCCCACCCAACTTTTACTGGACGGACGACTCAAGGACAGTACAGTAAGCCAGATTAGAGCAGCGAGATGGACCCTTCTCTTGCAGGGACGGGACATCACTGTTAAAAGGACAAAGACACACACCTATTTAGCCGACAACTTACAGTACCCCGGAACCCCCCATGAATGTGAGATTATCTCTCCACACCACAACACAGGCCCCTTTATTGCTAAAACACCTCCCAGAAAGATAGGTAGTGCAACTCAGAGCCCCCAGCACACGGACACTTGTGAGCCCATAAAGATCTATGTGGATGGATCGTCCACAGTCTTGGATGGGAAGCGCATAACAGGTTGGGGTATCTATGTCGAGGACGCGCAGGGACCCGCCCTTGAGGAAATATCGTTAAAACTTCCAGGCCACTTAGGCGCGCAGGCAGCAGAGCTCGCGGCCATCGGGTATGTAGTGGAACACCCAGATTCCTTCCCCAGCCCAGCAGATATAAAGTCGGACAGCCTCTATGTCTGCAACAGCCTTATGGAATTTCTGCCCCTGTGGAAAGCAAGAGGATTTGTTTCCGCAGACGGAAAACCTCTCCCCTCGGCCCCATTGCTCTGTCATATTTTACAGAGAGCCCAGAACAGGATTTTTGGGATAATCAAAGTCTGCAGTTACCATCGTGCCTCCCCCCCTGGAAATGTGAAAGCCGATGCACTGGCTAAAGCAGGTTCCAGGCATGGGTATTTTTGGACACCCCCCGAAAGCGCACCAGTGAGTGCAGTTCAGGTCTCACAGACAAAGATCGAAGATCTAGTGGAGGTCCAGAAGCAGGACAGCAATCTCAGGGAGATTGTAAAAGGAAAATATCCAACTCCCTATGAGAGGTTCAGAAATGCACTGACCACACATGACGGTGTGGTGTTAAAAGACACCCTTTATGTGGTTCCTGAACAGGACAGGAATCAACTGATTTGTTTGTTCCATGACGGTCATGGACGTCAGGGAATCGATCCCACTACAACCCATCTTAAGCAGCTTTGTTGGTGGCCGAAATTAAAGGATGATGTAAAGCACTACATCGAGAATTGTCTTATCTGTGCCCAGAATAATCCGGACAGATATGCCAAAAAGGCTCAACTCAGCCACACCCGACCCGTTAATGGCTCCTGGACTAACCTCCAGATTGATTTTATAGGACCATTGCCTTCCCCCTTACAGGAATGGCTATAAATATGTACTTGTGGTAATTGACACATTTACAAAATGGGTGGAAGCATTCCCAGCCCGCACAAACACGGCAAAAACCACAGCCAAGATTTTGACCCACCACATCTTTACAAGATGAGGACTCCCCCGCAGCATCGAATCCGACCAAGGCTCCCATTTTACGGGACGTGTCTTGCAGAACGTCCTCACAATATTTGGCATCACCCAAAAATTCCACATAGCATACCACCCACAGTCGAGTGGTATCGTGGAGCGCATGAATCGGACCCTAAAATCCACCCTCAGAAAAATGGTCCAGCAGAACAACACCACTTGGGACACAGTTCTCCCTTTTGCGCTGATGTTTCTGCGTAATACAATTTCTACTTCCACAGGTTACACTCCACACACTCTCATGACCGGACGCCCCATGAAAGGCACAGAATATTTGTTAGGTTCGACAAGACAGTACATGCGACTGAGTACAGTATCGGACAGCAAGTTATGCTCTCTGTATATAACCCCAGCACATTCCTGTCCCCCAAATACTCGGGTCCGTACTCCATTGCGGATAAAGTAAGCCCTTCCGTATATAAAATAAAGTACCCCAACGGTAAGACTGCGTGGTTCCATATAAACCAGCTGAAGGCATATGGAACACAGTCGAACCACGCACACCACATCATGCTCGACGCAGCACACCACGCCCCGCCCACATCCAACATAACACTACCATCCCCCAACACGTCCAGCCCAGCCACGGACTCGACCTCGACTCCACCCCCTAAATATACACTCCGCCCCGGAACGCCCACCGACTGCAGCAGCAGAGACAGCGACTGTGACTCGGACAATAGCCACAGGACGCTTCCCTACTGTCCCCATGCAACAGGACCCACACCCAGCGATTCTGACTACGATCCAAGTGATCCCTTCATGATCACTTTCCTAAACAAACCCCACCACCGACCACCGAACTATCATGACGACCCCGATTCTGTCCCCACACAACTAGACACCAACTATTGGCAAATAGACAACTCGTTCAGACTCGTCCGAAACGACGAGAGCGACCCCAAGTCACACCATGCAGCCCTTTCAGCCCTGATACACTCAAGAGTTTGGCACCCGGGAGAAGATGATGACCTTGGGTCTGACTCCCAAACCGAGAACCCCTTTGCGACCCTGTTCGCAACCGAGAACTGAGGTGTCCAGATGATGTTTTAAAAGGAACCGCTTGGGAGAAGTGGTGTCCTTTCTGATGGAACCTGCAGAATGTTTTATGTTGTTTGTAAGTTTGTTAAATGTTGTTTGTCAGACAGGAAAAAATGTTCACGGCCCCACGCCTTTTCGGCCAAAACCTCTGAGGACTTGCCCACAGAGACTTGCTACTGTCCCAGACGCCAGTTCAGCGGAACTCGTCTGTCGACAGATACCACACGCCCGTTCGTAACTGCCCCCAGCCGTTAATGTTTCACATCCCCACAGTAACCAGAGCGCAGTCACCAGCAACACCACATCATCTTGGTGTGCCAGGTTTATAACCTGATACTCTCTGTCATATGTAATAGAATCCTTACTCGTATTGGCGATACTCTGCTGCATCGTGCAGACTATGCATCTAAGGAAATGGAGAAGGAGAGCCTACCGCGCTCGAACCCCGGTATATAGGATCAGATCCCCTATATTCGGTTACGACCAGACCCCCGACCCCCGCGATCTATAATAAGGAGCATTCATTTGCGGTTTTATTGTAAAGAAAGAAATGTAAAGAACTGTTCATGAGCAAATTGTACAATCCTGAGCTTGACTGCCAAGCCAGGAAAAATATGTATAAACTGCTATGATTTTGTTGTATGGTTGAGGAAGTTAGGATAATGAAATGTTTAAGTGAGTGTAGTGTATTAAGAATAGTTAGAAGTTCCCAGTTTATTGTTTTGTAATGCATGTCCCTGTTTGACATAGCGCCCTTAGAATTGTAGGTTAAAGATTTTTTGCATAGCTATGGTCTGTGCAGAGGCCATGAAGGAAGTGCCCCCCCCCCCAGGTCAGGGAATGGAAAGCAACATAGTCCTGTGATCCTTCACGCTTTGCGTTAGGATCACAAGGAGGGGATGCAGCCACTTAAAAAGGCCAACTCCCGATTCAAAATGGCGAACGGCAAAGGCTGATGGGAAAGTCAGCCAGCAAGACAAAAACAAGCAGCTGCAGGTTGGCTGTGTATTTACCTCTGGAAAGGCCAGACAATATTGATACCAGCAATCATCAGCATAACAAAACATCAGCCATCTGCATACTAATGAACAATCCCCGGGAACAATAAGCAACATTTAGACACACAAAGCAAAACCAGACTCTTCGGCGCCAGCAGGACCCTACACAAAGGGAGGTGAACGAGCACCTCAAGACTGCCCATCGATCAGGGAACCGCTCCAGCAGTGGAGAAAATCGAACCAAGCGATTGGGACAAAGTCCAATCACTTGGGACCAGGTACAGGGTCCGCCCCGAAAGGCGGGAAGCCCCTGGGGACTATAAGTATTGAGCCCCAAGTTCAAATCGCTCTATTCTCTTCTTCGCCACCTCTTCGCTCTTCATGCTCTTCTTCCTGCTCGGGTCACCCAGCAACAATGAACCAACATTGACCATGACCGGAGCAGTGAAGACCAAAATCGTAAGTCTTAATTCAATGCTCATTACGAGATAGGCGCTCCAAGCTACCAATCCATACCAACTTCAAATCCCGCAGGCTCAGAACCCGAACAAAAGGCCATTTGTTTCCTTGACCTGGTGGGCCAGTCCGAAAGTTAAGTATAGGCCTGTTAGTTGTAGAAGTAACTTAGACGTAGAATTTGTGCATGAGTAGTGATTACTGTGTGTAATAAATGTGCTTTGATTTAAATCTTACTAATCGGTGTATTGGATTATTGATCATTACTCGGACTTGAACCTTGTGGCGGTATCATAAAGATACCTGGCGACTCGAGAGCAAAGGTAATAAAACAGAGCAATTGAACTAAGGAGAAAATTAGCAACAGGGTGGCTAGCTGCCAGGTGAGGCCCGTTGACGCCGGAGAGGTTTGCGGCACTTTTCACGCCAGCGTCAGAACTTGGCCGCAGGATTGGAGAATCCCGGCCTATATTCGTGAAGACACATACTCTAGTGTACACTTTTTAAATGTTGGACCATGAAGCGGCCCATAACCACTTTCTGCCCACTTATCTGTACTTCAGCCTGGTTCTTTGCAAAACAAAATTATATTTTAAAAAAATTAATGTCCTGCAAGAAAATTTTAAATTGCATTAAACACCCTCACTTTTTCTGCCCATGTCAAACAAGGCAACTCTGCTTTTGGGAAAAAAACACATCTAAATTATATCAGTTACCTGAGCAACATTGCCTTCACTGCTTAATCTGTCTTTTCCCAAAATGAATTCTTTGGCATTCTTCAAATTGTTGACAGCTTGCCCTGGATGCAGTAGCAAGTTGGCTCGCTCACCACAACTTAGAAGGGGATCGCGAAGGACTCAATGTCAAGAATGGTAAAGCCCCTAACATTACATTGCTGTAGTGTACCCCTCCCCCCCTTCCTCGAATCAAAAAAAGAGTGAAAGAGAGAGAGGAGAGGGGCTATTAGATAATTGTTTGTAGCTTAGAAACAGCAGAGCCGCCAATAAATGCTGCCTTCTTTACTTTGGGGTGAACCACAAGCTGTTTCTTATAGCGAGCAAATTACCACAGTTTATTAATAGCACAAGACTTGTATCTCTATGCAATAACACACGCGGCTCTGTACTAAACTACACCTAACGACTAAGATGACCTTTACTTAACTTTGAGTGACCGGCACTGTGCAAGATAAGGCCTTTAGATAAGGTCCACGTGGCCGGTTTGGAAGTTGTTGGGTTCATCTCAGCTGGGCTTGTCCTTCAGGAATGGTCGCGGGTCTTTGAACTTGGTTGTTGTGCTGCAGTTGGTCACACACAGGCAGGTCCCAAAAGAGATCGATCTCTAGTGCGCAGGGCTTTTTATCCTTTGTCTCTTCCGCGTCCTTTTTGGCGGCCCTTACTCCGGGTCCAATGGATCGATAGGGACTGCGCGCTATGTATCTTGATAGGCCTTGTCAAACTGTGTCTGAAAGCTGCTACGGTGTACTATGCAAGACTTATGGGCGCGTTGAACACCGGCGATTTCGCTGTCTTTAGTGGCTAACTTCTCCCGGAGTTCCTCAATAATGTTCTCACTTTCTTTACCGTTTTCTTCATTCTCTTCTTCCTTCTCTGCTAACTGTCTGCGGAGCGTCTCGACGACCTCCTCGGCGCCTCGCAACTGTGCCAAGCAGCACACTATTGCCATTGGCTTTCTAAACTTTGCTGCGTTTTTCTTATATATCTCACAAAGGTTCTCCCACCAAGTCTGTCCTATCATTCTGGACCTGTCTCGGTGTTCGCACAAATATTCGACCAAAGGGGCCATCCTTTCCCCTTTAAATACTTTCTCAACACATCCTCCCATATGGGGCACTACTCTGATTTATCAACTACTGTAACCTTGGGTTGCTGCTGTGGGTTCATCAACTTCTCTATCATCTGCGCTGCTACCTCTTCTCTACTTAAAATTTGGAACAGGGGGGATAAGGAGTCGATTGAACAATGGGTACTGCTTACGGCTATATTCCGGTTCACAATCCCTCTAGATTTGCATGCAAGTCTGACGAGTTTACCTTACCCTTCCCTGTTAGTTACGCATGCGGTGAGTGCACACTTCCGAAAATCGGTTATTTGGCCGATATGAAACTTACTCTTTGGTTCGTTCTCTTTCACAATATAATTTAAGTTGTGGGATCCCTCGGAGTAACAAAGTCACTTCTAATCGAGGTCCATAAAACCATAAGACCATAAGACATAGGAGTGGAAGTAAGGCCATTCGGCCCATCGAGTCCACTCCACCATTCAATCATGGCTGATTTCAACTCCATTTACCCGCTCTCTCTCCATAGCCCTTACTTCCTCGAGAAATCAAGAATTTATCAACTTCTGTCTTAAAGACACTCAACGTCCCAGCCTCCACCGCCCTCTGTGGCAATGAATTCCACAGACCCACCACTCTCTGGCTGAAGAAATTCCTCCTCATCTCTGTTCTAAAGTGACTCCCTTTTATTCTAAGGCTGTGCCCCCCGGGTCCTAGTCTCCCCTGCTAATGGAAACAACTTCCCTACGTCCACCCTACCTAAGCCATTCATTATCTTGTAAGTTTCTATTAGATCTCCCCTCAACCTCCTAAACTCCAATGAATATAATCCCAGGATCCTCAGACGTTCATCGTATTGTTAGGCCTACCATTCCTGGGATCATCCGTGTGAACCTCCGCTCGACCCGCTCCAGTGCCAGTATGTCCTTCCTGAGGTGTGGGGCCCAAAATTGCGCACAGTATTCTAAATGGGGCCTAACTAATGCTTTATAAAGCTTCAGAAGTACATCCCTGCTTTTATATTCCAAGCCTCTTGAGATAAATGACAACATTGCATTTGCTTTCTTAATTACGGACTCAACCTGCAAGTTTACCTTTAGAGAATCCTGGACTAGGACTCCAAAGTCCCTTTGCACTTCAGCATTATGAATTTTGTCACCGTTTAGAAAATAATCCATGCCTCTATTCTTTTTTCCAAAGTGCAAGACCTCGCATTTGCCCACGTTGAATTTCATCAGCCATTTCTTGGACCACTCTCCTAAACTGTCTAAATCTTTCTGCAGCCTCCCAAACTACCTGCCCCTCCACCTATCTTTGTATCATTGGCAAACTTAGCCAGAATGCCCCCAGTCCCGTCATCTAGATCGTTATTATATAAAGAGAACAGCTGTGGCCTCAACACTGAACCCTGCGGGACACCACTCGTCACCGGTTGCCATTCCGAAAAAGAACCTTTTATCCCAACTCTCTGCCTTCTGCCTGACAGCCAATCGTCAGTCCATGTTAGTACCTTGCCTCGAATACCATGGACCCTTATTTTACTCAGCAGTCTCTCGTGACGCACCTTATCAAAGGCCTTTTGGAAGTCAAGATAGATAACAACCATTGGCTCTCCTTGGTCTAACCTATTTGTTATCTCTTCAAAGAACTCTAATAGGTTTGTCAGGCACGACCTCCCCTTACTAAATCCATGCTGACTTGTCCTAATCCGACACTGCACTTCCAAGAATTTAGAAATCTCATCCTTAACAATGGATTCTGGAACCTCTACAACAACCGAGGTTAGGCTAATTGGCCTATAATTTTCTATCTTCTTCCTTGTTCCCTTCTTGAACAGGGGGGTTACAACAGCGATTTCCCAATCCTCTGGGACTTTCCCTGACTCCAGTGACTTTTGAAAGATCATAACTAACGCCTCCACTATTTCTTCAGCTATCTCCTTTAAAAAACTCTAGGATGTAGCCCATCTGGGCCCGGAGATTTATCAATTTTTAGACCCCTTAGTTTCTCTAGCACTTTCTCCTTTGTGATGGCTACCATATTCAACTCTGCCCCCTGACTCTCCTGAATTGTTGGGATATTACTCATGTCTTCTACTGTGAAGACTGACGCAAAGTACTTATTCAGTTCCTCAGCTATTTCCTTGTCTCCCATCACTAGATTACCAGCGTCATTTTGGAGCGGCCCAATGTCTACTTTTGCCTCCTGTTTGTTTTTAATGTATTTAAAGAAACTTTTACTATCATTCCTAATGTTACTGGCTAGCCTACCTTCCTAATTGATCCTCTCTTTCCTTATTTCTCCTTTGTTATCCTCTGTTTGTTTTTGTAGCCTTCCCAATCTTCTGACTTCCCACTACTCTTTGCCACATTATAGGCTTTCTCTTTTGCTTTGATGCAGTCCCTAACTTCCTTTGTCAGCCATGGCTGCCTAATCCCCCCTCTGATAACCTTTCTTTTCTTTGGGATGAACCTCTGTACTGTGTCCTCAATTACTCCCAGAAACTCCTGCCATTGCTGTTCTACTGTCTTTCCCACTAGGCTCTGCTCCCAGTCGATTTTCATCAGTTCCTCCCTCATGTCCCTGTAGTTACCTTTATTTAATTGTAACATCTTTACATCTGATTCTACCTTCTTTCTTTCAAATTGGAGATTGAATTCTACCATATTCTGACCACTGCCTCCTAAGTGTTCCGTTACTTTAAGATCTTTAATCAAGTCTGGCCCATTACATAACACTAAGTCCAGAATGGCCTGTTCCTTCGTGGGCTCCATCACAAGCTGTTCCAAAAAGCCCTCCTGTAAACATTCAATGAATTCCCTTTCCTTGGGTCCACTGGCAGCATTATTTACCCAGTCCACCTGCATATTGAAGTCCCCCATGATCACTGTGACCTTGCCTTTCTGACATGCACTTTCTATTTTGTGGTGCATTTTGTGTCCCTGTTCCGGCGGGGGGTCGGAGAATCCCACCCATGATCTTGATTTGATTTGATTTGATTTATTGTGATACATTCTAGAATAATAATAGCAACGGAATTCAGGAAGAGTATCTCAGATGTAGGAGAGAGGCTAAAACTGAAATAAGGAAGGCTAAGAGGAAGCATGAAGACAGGATGGAAGGCTGTGCTGAAACAAAAGTAAAGTAAAAGCTTAGTAAAGGATAGAATGGAGCCATACGGGATAAAGAGGGTAAACTGCTCGCTGAAGCAGAGGGTATGGCAGAGACAGTAACTGAGCAGTTTGCTTTTGTCTTATTTGTCAAAATAGAAGATTCTGCCAATGGCCCAGTTGAAAATGTGGGTGTTGAAAAGCTGAGCAGTATAGTGATAGATAAAGAAGAGGTGGTAAAAAGACTGGCAGCACTCCAGGTAGAGAAGTCGCCAGGACTGGAAGGGATGCATTCTAGATTGCTAAGAGAGGTAAGGGAGAAAATTGTAGAGCCATTGATATAAAATTTTCCAGGCCTCCCTGAACACAGGATTAGTCCCAGGGGACTGGAGGATTACAAATGTGACGCCGTTGTTTAAAAAGGTGGCAACAATAACACAGGAAACTACAGACCTGTCAGCTTGAGACCAATAGTGGGAAAACTGATGGAGGCCATATACAGGAGAAGATAAATAAGTTAGTACTAGACAGTGAACATGGCTTTGTCAAGGTCAGACAAATTGAATTAAGTTCTTTGACGTGGAGACACTGGCAGTAGATGAGGGTAGTGTTGTGAATGTTGTATATTTGGACGTTCAGAAAGCATTTTGATGCGGTGCCACATGGCAGGTTGGTTAGCAAATTTGAAGTGTTTGGGATTGATGGTTCTTTGGCAGCATGGATTCGAAGTTTGCTAAGAGATTAGATATAGATGGGCAGATATACAGTAGATATAGATGGGCATTTCTCAGACTGGAGATGAGTTGAAAGTGGTGTTTCCCAGGGCTTACTGTTGGGGCTCTTGCTTTTTCTGATTTATATAAATGATTTAGAGATTGGTGTTCAGGGAAAATCTCTAAATTTGCATATGATACTAAGCCAGGGAGAAGAGTGAGTTGTGGGGAAGACGCTGAGCGACTTCAGAGGGACATTGACAAGTTGGCCAAATGGACAGATATCTGGCAAATGAATTTCAATGCAGAGAAATGTGAAGTAATTCATTTTGGGAGAAGAAACATGGGAAAACAATACAGGCTGAACGGTACAATTTTGAGGGGAATACAGGAGCAGAGGGACCTTGGGGTTCAAGTGCATAACTTTCTGAAGGTGGCCAGCAAGTTGAAACAATTAGAACCATACAATGCAAAAAGAGCCCATTTGGCCCATTGTGTCTGCACTGACCCTCTGAAAGAACACCTCTAACTAGCCTGCCCTATCCCCATAATCCGATCTAACCTGCACAAGTTTGGACACTAAGGGGCAATTTAGCATGGCCAATCCACCTAACCTGCACATCTTCGGAGTGTGGGAGGAAACGGGGGCACCTGAAAGAAACGCACACAGACACGGGGAGAACGTGCAAACTCTGCACAGTCACCCAAGGCTGGAATCGAACCCGGGTCCCTGGTGCTGTGAGGCAGCAGTGCTACCGACGTGCCTCCTTTATTGCCTTAGGAGGAACTCCTTTACTCAGAGAGTTTTGGGGTTTGTAACGTACTGCCTGGGAGAGTGGTGGAGGCCGATTCCATCGGAGGTTTCAAAAGAGAGCTGAATATATAGTTGAAATTGATTAATTTAGAGAGCTACGGAGATAGGGCTGACGAATGGGACTAGATAGGTAGCTCTTTCTGGAGCCGATGCAGAAACGATGAGGCAAGTGGCCTCTTTCTGGGCTGTAAAGTTCCAAGGTTCTATGATTCTAATTCTTGAACTGCGAGTTAAAGTTGACAGCTGCAGATCTGGAGATCCTTCAGTATCTGTTGGAAACCAACACATCCGAACCCGCAGGAAAATATTCCTTTGCTGTCTCAGCATTTAGTGAAAGGCTTCTGCAGCTTTATAAGAACAAAACACTTTGTGAAAAGCCCCTCTGTGACTAAGATCTCTTCATATTATGTTTAGACACTTTTGTGTCTGAAGAGACTTTGAAAAACGCAACCCTCCCAGTTAAGTATATTGATTTCACATCAAGGTCAGAGCATTAACTCCCAACACAGCTTTGTGGGGAAATGATGTGATGCCAAGACATACCAGACCAGGAGAGTGTCTGATTCAGTCCCTAATCTGTGTTGATCTTGTTGATTACAGAAGGCAGCAAAATTGAGCATAGGAAGTCACCTCTCGGCCTGATTCAGAATGGGATTTGTGGAAGCCTGGGAGCAGGTTACTCTACCAGCTTCTGCAAATCAGAAAACGGTGAAGTAACTTCATCATATAAATAAAATAATGTCCTAGAAAAGGTAAGAATGACCCAATAGATTTGTCACCCAATATTAGCATCATATAACCTTGTCATCAGAATATACAGTCATGTGGGTGCCAGAGGAGATCACCTGACTGACTGCCCAAGTTCTTCCATTTTCTAGATCCAAGATATTGGACGAGATTCTCCATTTGGGAGTATTGGGGCGGGATTCTCCATTGCCCGACGCCGATACCGTAATCGGCGATCGGGCAGAGAATCCCTTTTTACCACCAAATTGGGTGGTGCCTCTTTTTGGATGCTCTGCCCCCTCCAAAACAGCGCCATCGGCGAGTACGCCGCACGCCGTTGGGACAGCCTCAGGACATCACCTAAAGGCCCTCCCCCAATGGGCCGAGTTCCCGAAGGCGCTGTTCACTTGTGCTCTCAGTTTTCGTAAACCTCGCGTGGCGGCTGCGGGCTGTGTCCAGCGCCGCCACAGTCAGGTGAGCCATGCTGTTGGCCAGGGGGGCTTTGCCGCGGGCTGGGAGGATTGGTGTGGGGTGGTCCAGGGGTGTTGAGGGGGCGACTAGGGGGGCACTACCTGGCAGGTCGGGCCGGGCGCGGCCGGCGCCCTGTTGTACGGCGCGACCGCTGCAGGTCATCACCGTGCGCATGCGCAGCCACAGACCCGGTCATTCTCCAGCCGTTTCTGGCATGGGAGCTGGGATTTGTACCCGGCGCTGCTGCTAGCCCCTCATTGGCCCTGGAATCGGTGAGCATTCGGCACCGATTTTGGCGTCGTAAAACACCACAGTTCCCACGCCGGTGTCGGCACCTAGCTGTAGAATCGGAGAATTCAGCCCAGGGGGCTGGTTTCTCCCTTTGGGAGACTCTCCCGCCGGAGCTGAATTGCAATCGGCAGCAGTGGTTAGCACAGTGATTAGCACAGTTGCTTCACAGCTCCAGGGTCCTGGACCTCCAGGACAGGCCAGCCAAGCTCACCTCAGCAAACAGGGGGCAGCACAGTAGCATGGTGGTTAGCACAATTGCTTCACAGCTCCATAGTCCCAGGTTCGATTCCCGGCTTGGGTCACTGTCTGTGTGGAGTCTGCACTTTCTCCCTGTGTGTGCGTGGGTTTCCTCCGGGTGCTCCGGTTTCCTCCCACAGTCCAAAGGTGTGCAGGTTAGGTGAATTGGCCATGCTAAATTGCCCTTAGTGTCCAAAATTGCCCTTAGTGCCGGGTGGGGTTACTGGGATAGGGTGGAGGTGTGGGCTTGAGTAGGGTGCTCTCTCCAAAGAGCCGGTGCAGACTCGATGGGCCGAATGGCCTCCTTCTGCACTGTAAATTCTATGATTTATGAACAGGGCGTGGCAGTCATCAGGCCGCTTCACCTTCAGCTGTGAATCCTGGGGAAACACATAGGCGGAGTATTAGGGTGAGGAAGGCAAAGTAATTATAGTCATAGCGTGATCATGGATGAGTTTAGGCATGAGTAGATATTAACCACCAATGTTAGCACCACTTCATGTATTAAAAGTCACGTTTTGCATCCTTTGTTAAAAAAAATTTAGAATACCCAATTCATTTTTTCCAATTAAGGGGCAATTTAGCACATCTTTACCTTGCACATCTTTAGGTTGATGGGGCAAAACCCACGCAACCACGGGGAAAATGTGCAAACGCCACACAGTCAGTGACCCAGAGCCGGGATCGAACCTGGGACCTTGGCGCCGTGAGACAACAGTGCGAACCACAGCGCCACCATGCTGCCCCTCCGTTTTGCATCCTTAAAGTGCCTCCCTGGACCTATGTCACAGCAAACTCCCACGTTTATGATGAAAGCGCCATGTCGGCTCATCCTCAATCGCCTCTGAGAGGATGGCAGCTCAATACTTGTCTCAGCCCCCCACCCCACTCCCACCGGAATGACACAGTCATACTGATGTAATCTTGGTCAAGGGCACTGCATATAAGCCTTGCATCTGTGGGAGCGTTCTTCCAACATGAGGAAGCTGTGGCCATCTAAAATGGCCGCCCGCAAAGGATAAAGGGAATTGTGGTCAAGCCAGGACACAGACAGTGCACAGCCCTGTGTATTGCGCAAAGGAAAACCAGACCGAATTAAACTTGCACCTGTTAAAGGTCAATCACCGATTTCCCCAGGACAAAAGACTCAAATTAAGGAATAGCAACAGTAGCAGACTCCCCAGCGTCACCTCCCCTTATTTGGAAAGGCCTACGCAGTTGGAACAATAACGAGCCATCAAGATACCCACCTCTAATTGGCCGGTATCGATCAGAGTGATCAAGACCCTATCGATCCATTGGATCCTGAGTTAGCCCTGCGCACTAGGGATCGGCCTCTTTTGGGACCAGCCTGTGCCTACTCCAATATCAGCATAACGACCAGCCAAGTTCAAGACCGCGATCGCTACCTGAGAGCGACGAGCCGCAGCCGAGACGAACCTGACGATTTTCAGCCGACACACGTGGGGACTCAGATAAAGGCCTCATTTACCCGCACAGAGCCGGTCATCCGGAAGTTTATTAAAGATCATCTGAGTTGAAAGGTGTAGTTTAATACATAGCCGCGTGTATCATTGCACAGAGAGATAAGTCTTGTGTTTAATAATAAACTGTCTTTTGAACTAACATACTGGTTGTGTGGTCATTTGGTCAATACAAGAAATATACTCGTTGCTTGTGGTTTGATAATAAAGTGGCAACAAAGCCATTGGCTGAAAGTTTGTGAAAGTCTGCATGATAGGTGCAGTCCCACACCGGCACTCCTAACCTCAGATGAGGCAGTATCAGCAGAGATGTCTCATCGCTCACAGATCACCCTGTGCAGTGGCAGGCCACACTCAGGTTTCTGTCAGGCAGGAGCCAGACCATCGCAGGAGATATGAGGAGCATTTATCTGTCCTTTCTGTCCTTGCTGCGAGTCGTCATCGTTCTCCTGTATGGTCTGGTTATTGGGCTTCCGCACCCTTCCCATGTAAGGAGTAATTTAAGAGGAAACGTCCCACTGGCAGCACGCCAGTAAGAAAAAAGCAGCCCCCATGGGCTACATAGCTGCCAAACCTAGTCCTGGGTCCGCCCCAAAGCAAGAGGCTAACAGGATGTCCCATTCAGGCCTTGCCCATTGCCCAAGGTCCTTCGTCAGCTTCTTCCTTGGGTTGACTCTCACCGTCCTCCTGGACGTCATCCTCATCTGAGGAGGTGTGGTGATTCTCCATCTCCTCCTCAGCTAGCTCCTCGGTCCCATTGTAACGCCAAGTTATGGAGTGCACAGTGCACTCCGATGATGCATGAGACCCCATAGGGACTCTACTGGAGGGCTCCACCTGACCAGTCCAGGCACCAGAACTGCATTTTCAGCAGGCTGACCATCACCTCCACCAGTGCACGTGTAGCGGCATGAGGCTCATTGAAATGAGTCTCTGCAGGTGTTTGTGGCCTCCGCAGAGGCGTCATCATTCACTCCTGAGTGGATACCCTTTGCCCTCGAGGAGCCCATCCCTCCAGTTGCTGCTCTCCCTCAAAGACCGCAGGGATCTGAGGGCAGCCTAGAATTAAGCTATCATGGATGCTCCTCAAGAAATAGGCAGACATCTGCATAATGCGTATGGTGCTGTCGCAGATGAGCTGCATGTTGAGGGAGTGGAATATCTTGCAGCTTGCAGTTGATGAAGGGCACCTCATGCCACCATGGGGAATGCAGAGCCACATGTGCACAATCAATGAGACCCTGCACTTGGGGCAGTTCAGCTATACGGGCGAACTCCATGACTAGCCTGGTTATGATAAACGTTTATGTAGTTCTGCGCACTCGTGAAGAATGCATCAGTCACCTTCCTATGCAATTATGTGCGGCGAAGTGGGAGATGACACAGAGGTCACCTGTGCAGCCCTCAAATGAGCCGCTAGTGTAAAGGTTTAGCATGGTTGTAACCTTCAGAGCAACAGGATATGGTTGACAGCCCAGCCCATCTGGAGCCAACTCATGCATGACCGGGCACAGGTGGTCCAATATCTCTTGGGACAGATGCAGTTGTCACCGACACTGATTTTCCGTCATCCTGAAAGGGGAGGGTGAACTGCCAGAGGTCGTAGTACACATAGGTATTAACGACATAGGCAGGAAAAGTGATGAGGTCCTGCAGAAGGAGTTCAGGCAGTTAGGCAGTAAGCTAAAAAGCAGGACCTCTAGGGTTGCAATCTCAGGATCACTCCCTGTGCCACGTCCCAGTGAGGCTAGAAATAGGAGGATAGTACAGCTAAACACGTGACTAAACCAGTGGTGTAGGAGGGAGGGTTTCATTGGGATCTCTTCCGGGGCAGCTGTACAAGAAGGACGGGTTGCATGTAAACTGGAGGGGCACCGGTATCCTGGCTGGGAGGTTTGCTAGAGTCACTTGGGAGGATTTAAACTAGTTTGGCACGGGGTGGGAACCAGAATGTGAGCTTAGAAGGTGTAATAACTGAAGGGGAAATCGATAACCAAAATAAGAGAACAACGTCATCCTCAGGCAGAGGAAAAAGGTGACAAGTGTGAGAAGGGAGGTGGTCAATGCAGGATTGAGGGTGTTGTACCTAAATGCGCGAGTATATGGAACAAGGTAAATGAGCTTGTTGCGCACATTGAAATTGGCCGGTACGAATTTGTGGGCATCGCAGAGACGTGGCTGCAAGGGGATCAGGGCTGGGATCTAAATATACAAGGATATGTGTCCTATCGAAAGGACAGGCAGATGGGCAAAGGGGGCGGGGTTGCATTGTAAGTAAGGAATTAAGTTAAATTGACAGCAAGGAGCGATATAGGATCAGAAAGCATAGAATCTCTGTGGGTAGAGTTGAGGAATCGCAAAGGTAAAAAGACCCTGATTGGAGTTATGTACAGGCCCGCTAGCAGTTGTCAGGATGTGGGGCAGAAAATAAATCAGGAGATAGAAAAGGCATGTAAAAAAAGCAATATTACAATAATCATGGGGGACTTCAATATGCTGGTGGACTAGGAAAATTAAGTTGGTAGTGGATCCCAAGAAATGGAATTTGTGGAATGTCTAAGAGACTTTTTTTTAGAGCAGCTTGCGAAGATCCTACTTGGGAACAGGCAATTCTGGATTTAGTGATGTGTAATGAAACAGACTTGATTCGGGAATTTAAGGTGAAGGAACCCTTAGGGGGCAGGGAACGCAGTATGATAGAATTTACTTTGCAGTTTGAGAGGGAGAAACTACAATCAGATGTAACAGTATTACAATTAAATAAGGATAACTACAAAGACATGAGGGAGGAGCTGACCAGGGTTGATTGGAAAAGGAACATAGCAGGGAAGACCATAAGACCATAAGACCATAAAACAGTGGAACAGCAATGGCAGGAGTTTGGGGGGGCTATTCAGGAGGCACAACAGAAATTCATCCCAAGGAGGAGGAAACATGCTAAAGGGAGGACAAGGCATCCAAGGCTGACAAGGGAAGTCAAGGACAGCATAAAAGCTGAAGAAAAATCATACAAAGTGGTGAGGATTAGTGGTAAACCGAGGATTGGGAAGCCTTTAAAAGCGAGCAGAGGACAACCAAAAAAGCAATAAGGGGGGAGAAAATGAAATATGAGTGCAAGCTAGCTAGTAATATAAAGGAAGATAGGAAGAGTTTTTTTTTAATATGTAAAAGGTAAGAGAGAGGCAAAAATAGACATTGGACCACTGGAAAATGTGGCTTGAGAAGTAATTATAGAAAACAAAGAAATGGCAGAGGAACAAAATAATTACTTTACATAAGTCCTCACGGTCGAAGGCAACAGTGGGATGCCAGAGCTCCAGGAGAATCAGGGGGCAGAGGTGAGTGCAGTGACCATCACTAAGGAGATGATTCTGGGGAAACTGACAGGTCTAAAGGGGGATACATCACCTGGACTCGATGGACTATACCCCAGGGCTCTAAAAGAGATAGCTGAGGAGATTGTGGAGGCATTGGTGGTGATCTTTCAGGAATCACTGGAGGCAGGAAGGGTCCCAGAGGACTGGAAAGTGGCTAATATAACACTGCTGTTTAAGAGGGGAGGGGGCAGAAGACGGGAAATTATAGGCCGGTTAGCCTGACTTTGATCATTGCTAAGATTTTAGAGTCCATTATTAAAGATGAGATCGTGGAGTATTTGGAAGTGCATGATAAAATAGGACTGAATCAGCAAGGCTTTGTCATAGGGAGGTCGTGTCTGACAAATCTGTTAGAGTTCTTTGAGAAAGTAATAAGGAAGTTAGACAAAGGCGAACGTGATTTATTTAGATTTCCAGATGCCAGATTTCCAGATTTCCTATGCCACATAGGAGATTGTTAAATAAGTTAAGAGCCCATGGTGTTAAAGGTAAGATCCTGCCATGGATAGAGGATTGGCTGACTGGCAGAAGGCACAGAGTGGGGATAAAGGGGGCTTTTTCAGGATGGCAGCCGGTGACTAGTGGTGTGCCTCAGGGGTCTGTGCTGGGACCACAATGTTTCACAATCTACATTAATGACCTGGAAGAAGGAACTGAAGGCACTGTTGCTAAGTTTGCAGACGATACAAAGATCTGTAGAGGTAGTATTGAGGAAGCAGGCAGACTGCAGAAGGACTTGGACAGGCTAGAAGAGTGGGCAAAAACATTGCAGATGGAATATTGTGGGAAAGAGTGAAGTTATGCGCTTTGGAAGGAGAAATGGAGGCATAGACTATTTTTTAAATGGGGAGATGCTTAGGAAATCAGAAGCACAAAGGGACTTGGGAGTCCGTGGTCACAATTCTCTTAAGGTTAATGTGCAGATTCAGTCAGCAGTTAAGAAGGCAATGCAATGTTAACATTCATGTCGAGAGGGCTAGAATACAAGACCAGGGATGCACTTCTGAGGCTATATAAGGCTCTGGTCAGACCCCATTTGGAGTATTGTGAGCAGTTTCGGGCCCCGTATCTAAGGAAGGATGTGCTGATCTTGGAAAGGGTCCAGAAGAAGAAAGATCTCTGGAATGAAGAGGTTGTTGTATGAGGAACGGCTGAGGACTCTGGGTCTGTACTCGTTGGCGTTTAGAAGGATGAGGGGGGATCTTATTGAAATTTCCAGGATACTGCGAGGCCTGGATAGAGTGGACTTGGAGAGGATGTTTCCACTTGTAGGAAAAACTAGAAGCAGAGGACACAATCTCAGACTAAATGGACGATCCTTTAAACCAGAGATAAGGAGGAATTTTGTCAGCCAGAGGGTGGTGAATCTATGGCACTCTTTGCCGCAGAAGGCTGTGGAGGCCAAATCACTGAGTGTCTTTAAGACAGAGATGGATAGGTTTTTGATCAACAAGGGGATCAGGGGTTATGGGGAAAAGGCAGGAGAATGGGGATGAGAAAAATACCAGCCATGATCGAATAGCGGAGCAGACTCGATGAGCCGAGTGACCTAATTCTGTTCCTATGTCTTATGGTCTTATCTGGATGTCTGTCGCTCTCCTCCAGTATACATGTGCCCAGCAGTGTCTCCTATCAGCCAGCTCCATTTATGGTCCTTTCCCTGTAACTCTGCAGCCCTGCCACTCCCACATCTGCAGGCCACTGGTCCTGTCCACGTGCACGTTGATGTCCTCTCTCCCGGTCCACTGTAATCAGAAGTACAGCCAACTCCACTGGCTTCATAATCATCATACTCAAATAGCTGAAAGGGAAGAAACCAATCTGTGAGCGACGAGGAGTCCTGTCATTGCCCTGACCCATTGCTCTCTCAAGACATGAGACATTCACCCATGGAATTGCCTTATGTGAGCACCTTTCCAATGAGCTTCACTCCCTTACTCTCACAAACAATGGAACATAGTTTTGTGATCTTTATGTACACGATGTCCAGAATCCATCCTGAGTATTAACAACGCCAAGAACACCCTTTCTTGCTTTTGTGGGTAGGACTAGCGGGGAGTTGAATAAGGTTAATATTGAGCTCATTAACTCTGTTTTTCACTTGACCCACTGTGTATTTCAACCATTTTCTGCTTTTATGTCACCTTAAAGGCACTGGACGGATGGGGGGGGGGGGGGGGGGGGGGGGGCGGGGGGCGGGCGTCCCGCTGCTGTCTGTTACGGGTGAAAAAGGCGACGGCAGCAAAAAATGACCAGAGACAGGGGGAACAAGAATCTCGGTGGCGAGACCTCGCTGTCAGATTTCCCCTGCCCCTCACAGTGATGTAACGTTAAATCCATTTTAATAAATCTAAATACACTTAAAGGGCTTCCCCACCATACGCCCCCCCCCCCCCCCTCACCTACGTGATTTCATGTCAGTGAGGTTTACAGCACGTATTTATGCTGGGGTGGCCCGGTGGCACAGTGGTCAGCACTGCTGCCTCAGTGTGCCAGGAACTCTTCCAGCCTTGGGTGACTGTGTGGAATTTGCACTTTCTCCCCGTGTCTGCGTGGGTTTCCTCCCGGTGCTTCGGTTTCCTCCCACAGACCAAAGATGTGCAGGTTGGGTGGATTGGCCATGCTAAAATTGCCCCTTAGTGTCTAAAAAGATGTACAGGTTAGGTGAGGTAACGGGGATAGCGGGGGGAAGTGGGCCTAGGTAGGGTGCTCCTTCAGAGGGTTGGTGCAGACTCGATTATGGTGATATGCCTGTAAGCAATATCATAGATGGCTCGTGGTGTGACCTCCAACCAGCAGGTGGCGGTACAGACAAATCATGGGGTCTCAGGACAGTGGTCATGTGACAAGGCACTGCAATATAATTGGGGTACATCCGGCCTTAAGCAGATGGTTGTAAGGCGTACAAGTGAACAGTCATGCTAGGTGTAATTCCAAAGAAGTACAAAGAAACTCCATAATAACTTGCTCTGTAACAGATCGCTATCTTACCACATGTGATTCAATAAAGATCCTGATTTGAACAAGTCAAGTTGTTTGGTAGATTCCTTGCTGTACATCGAACACCAAACACTACATCGATGGTTTTCTGAAGCCTTCCACCTGATACAACAGAAATACTGGGAGACAGCAAAAACAAATTTCCTCTCGAGCTGGCAATGGTGGCCTCGACGTATGGGGTCACAACCCGACCTTTAGCAAACTACTTCCTACCAACGGGAAGATTGGGTTGATCCACATTATATGGGAATGTGAAATTTTTAATGCAAGAAAAACAATGTTTTGACGATTCCCTACCCCATTCTCGACTCCAGAAGGAAAAGAAAGTCCAGTCCTAAATGTCTGACTTCAGACACAGAGCACACGATCCTGCAGCATTTTCCACGAAGATTTTCCATTATCCCACCTAACACCACAGATAGAAGGCAGGCTGAGGGAGAAGTCCCTGGGGCTAAAAATTCACACAAGTTTGGAACACTCTCCAGCATCACAAGCCTGGGAAATGCTGTGAAAGCCTCTCCAGTACCAGTCCAGTCACCAGGGTTTATTACACTAAAAGGACATGGATACCCCTTTTTCAAATTAATTGTGTCATTCCTTTGAATCTAAACAAGACCTTGTCAAAACTATGCTGCAGAATCTTTAAAAATATATATATTTATGGGCACTGCTGCTTACTGCTGGATTAGGTCCCGGCCCCGGGTCATTGTCCGTGTGGAGTTCTCCCCGTGTCTGCGTGGGTCTCTCCTTCACAACCCAAAGATGTGCAGGGTAGGTGGATTGGCCATGCTAAATTGGCCCTGAATTGGAAAAATTAAAAACATATATATTCATTAAAGTTTTACATAATAACATTAATAATATTACAAACAATCAACCAATGGGGTGGCACGGTGGCACAGTGGTTAGTATCGTCGCCTCACAACACCAGCGATCCGGGTTCGATTCCGGCCTTGGTTGACTGTCCATGTGAGTTTGCACTTTCTCCCGTGGCTGTGTAGGTTTCATCCAGGTGCTCTGGTTTACTCCCACAGTCCAAAGATGTGCAGATGAGGTGGATTGGCCATACTAAAATTGCCCTTAGTTTCCAAAAGGTTATGTTGGGTTATGGGGATAAGGTGGCGGCATGGGCCTGCCTAGGTAGGGTGGTCTTTCCAAGAGTTGCTGCAGACATGATGGGCCGAATGGTCTCCTTTTGCACTTTGGGATTCTATACTTGATTCTATGAATATAAATGTGAAGCAGTCGAGGGGAACCTGTCCGGGGAGCGCAAAGTTAAGTACAGCCCCCAGGGGAAGTGGGACATGCCAGAGTGGCAGTGTCAGGGTGGCACTGATTGGACACATCCTCTGGGGAGCTCCATTGGGGAGGCATTTCCCTTATGCGCATGGGCGGGTTGTTTGCTTCGGTGTTTGTGAGGGTGTGGGGAGTGTCGTCCTCATGCTTGTGGCGGTGTCCCCCTCTCTGTATTTTTTCCAACGGTGATCGGAGCACCGTTTAATCTCCCTGGAGCCAGCATTGCCGGTCCAACCCTGCTAGTGTGACAGCGGAACCATGCCCCAGATTTTCTGTGCGTAGAGTGCCAGCAGATCTGGAGAGAAAACTGGGCTGTGCAGCTGGAGAGCTAGATGCTGACTTTCTCTCCTCAGCCAGCACCCTGTGAACAGAGTGGGAAATTCCACCTATCGTTTCCATCACTCCTTAGTGTCTTCACCTCAAGAGACTGCAAGACACATTGAAACAACCTCCTCTGGTATAATTGGCTGAATCTGCAGCATACCCCATCCAAGGCTAACACACACTTGAAGATTTGCTTCAATCCTAACTAGCAGTCCTCAAAGCGACTGCTGTAAGATGCCTGGACACCAGGAAATCTTGAATTTTGTATTTTTGCGAGCCCCTTGGATGTCAAGAGTGCACTCACAAAAACTGCCAGCTTATTGCTGGCTCGATCAAGGGCATCGCAGGATCAGCTCCTCGACAGAATTGACCTGCCAGCCAGCTCAGCTTGGGTGCTGGCCGATCTTCTACCCACCCACAACCGGCCAAGGTGCACTATTTACCGAAAAAGCAGCTTAACGGCAGCATTTAAATAAATTCAGTTGCCTGGACCCTAAACTCTGGAATTGTCTCTCCTCATGACCCTGTGAAACGCCGTTGGATGGTTTACTAGGTTGAAGGTGCTTTATAAATGCAAGTTTCAGTTGTAATTTAAATAAGACCCAAACCCTAATTTGAGTCCATTTTGTGCGGAGGTCAGATTTTGAGGCAATTGTTCTCGACTACAATTATGTAGAATATTGGTAGTGCTTTGAAACAGACAATTGTTTAAGATTTGACAACAAAAAGACACTTAACTTCAGCCAGTGAAGAGAGAGATTTAAAAAATGCCATTAAAAAATAGATTTGAGCATAAAAGAGAAACGAAGAATCAGTCAGAGAAAGACCGGGGGTGGGGGGGAAGGGAAACAACACATTGATTACCTCAAAGGAAATGTGAACTTGAATCTCCCAGTCATCTAGACTTTCATTCATGTTTTTGCTCAGCTCTCCCTCACTGTAGGAGTAAGATTCCTATGGATTTTTTAAGTAACAACGTCCCAATTTTATATTCCTTTCATTGCAGCCGCTGTATGTACTCCTTGGAACACTGGACCCGAATCAATCAGTACTATGAATCTGTGACCTTCTGGAAGTAGTTATCATTGTTCAGCAGATTGGTGCTGGAAAATGAATATCAAATTTGATCTTTTTCTTTCAATTGTTCCACTATTTGCCTGGTAACCAACCCAACCCTTGAAGTACATATTTGCATTCTTTAATATATCGTCCAACTCCCATGTCATACTCACTTACTGCAATTACCTACGAGATTGAGTTTCTCCTAAGCACAAACACTTACAATTGGTGATTTCTCTTTATGTACCAAAAATAACTGCTTACAATCAGTGCTCTTTGAAGTGGTAAGGGGGTCTTGTGGTGCAGTGAGTAAGTGTCTCTGCCTTTGAGCAGAAGCTCTGGGTTTGAGTCCTACTCCAGGACTTCAGGGCCACTGATGGTGCATTCATAACATGGCCAAAATGTTCCAATCCTTCCGCTATGCCTATGACAGGCAGTAAGAGTGGAAGAGATGCTTGGTCAGCCATGTTTGATGCTGAGTGGAACCCTCAAGCTAGCTTCTGGCAACAGGCTAAGGGCTTCTTCTGGGAGAAAACTAATTATGGCCAATAAGACCATAAGACATAGGAGCGGAAGTAAGGCCATTAGAGAATCCTGGATTAGGACGCCCAAGTCCCTTTGCACTTCAGCATTATGAATTTTGTCACTGTTTAGAAAATAGTCCATGTCTCTATTCTTTTTTCCAAAGTGCAAGACCTCGCACTTGCCCACGTTGAATTTCATCAGCCATTTCTTGGACCACTCTCCTAAACTGTCTAAATCTTTCTGCAGCCTCCCCACCTCCTCAATACTACCTGCCCCTCCACCTATCTTTGTATCATCGGCAAACTTAGCCAGACTGCCCCCAGTCCCATCATCTAGATCGTTAATATATAAAGAGAACAGCTGTGGCCCCAACACTGAACCCTGCGGAACACCACTCGTCACCGGTTGCCATTCCGAAAAAGAACCTTTTATCCCAACTCTCTGCCTTCTGCCTGACAGCCAATCGTCAATCCATGTTAGTTCCTTGCCTCGAATACCATGGGCCCTTATTTTACTCAGCAGTCTCCCGTGAGGCACCTTATCAAAGGCCTTTTGGAAGTCAAGATAGATAACATCCATTGGCTCTCCTTGGTCTAACCTATTTGTTATCTCTTCAAAGAACTCTAACAGGTTTGTCAGGCATGACCTCCCCTTACTAAATCCATGCTGACTTGTCCTAATCCGACCCTGCACTTCCAAGAATTTAGAAATCTCATCCTTAACGATGGATTCTAAAATCTTGCCAACAACCGAGATAGGCTAATTGGCCTATAATTTTCTATCTTTTTTATTGTTCCCTTCTTGAACAGGGGGGTTACAACAGCGATTTCCCAATCCTCTGGGACTTTCCCTGACTCCAGTGACTTTTAAAAGATCATAACTAACGCCTCCAATATTTCTTCAGCTATCTCTTTTAGAACTCTAGGATGTCGCCCATCTGGGCCCGGAGATTTATCAATTTGTAGACCTCTTAGTTTCTCTAGCACTTTCTCCTTTGTGATGGCTACCATATTCAACTCTGCCCCCTGACTCTCCGGTATTGTTGGGATATTACTCATGTCTTCTACTGTGAAGACTGATGCAAAGTACTTATTTAGTTCCTCAGCTATTTCCTTGTCTCCCATCACTTTGGAGCGGCCCAATGTCTACTTTTGCCTCCTGTTTGTTTTTAATGTATTTAAAGGAACTTTTACTATCATTCCAAATGTTACTGGCTAGCCTACCTTCATATTTGATCCTCTCTTTCCTTATTTCTCTCTTTGTTATCCTCCGTTTGTATTTGTAGCCTTCCCAATCTTCTGACTTCCCACTACTCTTTGCCACATTATAGGCTTTCTCTTTTGCTTTGATGCATTCCCTGACTTCCTTTGTCAGCCATGGCTGCCTAATCCCCCCTCTGATAACCATTCCTTTCTTTGGGATGAACCTCTGTACTGTGTCCTCAATTACTCCCAGAAACTCCTGCCATTGCTGTTCTACTGTCTTTCCCACTAGGCTCTGCTCCCAGTCGATTTTAGTCAGTTCCTCCCTCATGCCCCTGTAGTTACCTTTATTTAACTGTAACACCTTTACATCTGATTCTACCTTCTTTCTTTCAAATTGCAGACTGAATTCTACCATATTATGATCACTGCCTCCTAAGTGTTCCCTTACTTTAAGATTTTTTATCAAGTCTGGCTCATTACATAACACTAAGTCCAGAATGGCCTGTTCCCTCGTGGGCTCCATCACAAGCTGTTCCAAAAAGCCCTCCTGTAAACATTCAATGAATTCCCATTCTTTGGGTCCACTGGCAACATTATTTACCCAGTCCACCTACATATTGAAGTCCCCCATGATCACTGTGACCTTGCCTTTCTGACATGCCCTTTCTATTTTGTGGTGCATTTTGTGCCCCTGGTCCTGATCACTGTTAGGAGGCCTGTACATAACTCCCATTATGGTTTTTTTGCCTTTGTGGTTCCTCAACTCCACCCACACAGACTCCACATCATCTGACCCTATGTCGTTTAGTGCTATTGATTTAATTTCATTCATAATTAACAAGGCAACCCCGCCCCCTCTGCCCACCTCTCTGTCTTTTCGCTAGGTTGTGAATCCCTGGATGTTTAAATGCCAGTCCTGAACCCCCTGCAACCACGTCTCTGTGATGTCTACCACATCATACCTGCCAGTCACAATGTGGGCCACAAGCTCATCTACCTTGTTCCGTACACTGCGCGCATTTAAATATAGCACCTTTAATTCTCTATTGACCATCCCTTTTTGTTTTCTTAGTGTGGTGGACCTTGGTTTACTGAGCCTTTCCATACACTGTGTCATATTTTGTGAGATGGGGACTATCGTAACCTCTCTTGAGTTCTGTCTTTTCGTGCTTTTTTGTATTCCGAAGCAGCTACGCTTCCCACTGATTACTTCACCTCTTGGTTCCCTGACTTTCCCTTCCCCCCAATCTCTAGTTTAAAGTCCTGTTGACCACCCTATTTACTCTTTTCGCCAGAACACTGGTCCCAGCTCGGTTCAGGTGGAGACCATCCCAACGGTATAGGTCCCCCCTGTCCCAAAACTGATGCCAGTATCCCATGAAAAGGAACCCTTCTTTCCCACACCACTCTTTCAGCCACGTGTTAACTTCCCTTATTCTTGCCTCCCTATGCCAATTTGCATGTGGCTCGGGCAGTAATCTGGAGATTATGACCCTTGAGGACCTGTTTTCTAATTTGAATCCTAGCTCTTTATAATCTCTAAACAGGTCCTTTTTCCTAGACTTGCCTATGTTGTTGCTGCCGACATGGACCACAACAACTGGATCCTCCCCCTCCCTCTCCAGTATCCTTTCAAGCCGGTCAGACATGTCCCGCACCCTAGCACCGGGCAGGCAACATACCATGCGGGACTCTTTATCCTGCTCACAAAGGATACTATCTATCCCCCTGATAATAGAATCCCCTACAACTACAACTTGCCTATTTACTCCCTCCCCTTGAATGGCCTGCTGAACCATGGTGCCTTGGTCAGCTGACTCATCCTTCCTGCAGCCCTGTTCGCCATCCACACAGGGAGCAAGTGCCACATACCTGTTGGACAGGGTCAAAGTCTGAGGCTCCTGAGTTCCTGACTGCTGGTTCCCTTTACCTGCCTGACTTCCAGTCACACCCTGCTGTCCCTGGCCACTGGCAGGATTTAAACTACTTACTCTGACAGGTGTGACTGCCTCCTGAAACACAGTGTCCAGGTAAGTTTCCCCCTCCAGGATGTGCCTCAGTGTTTGAAGCTCAGACTCCAGCTCATCAACTCTGAGCCGGACCTCTTCAAGCAGCCAACACTTACTGCAGATGTGGTCGCTGCAGCTCCCAATGGGATCTGCCAGCTCCCACATCAAGCAGCTCAAGCACATCACCTGACCAGCTATCTCTAATTAATTAATTAGTTTAATTTAAGTTTACGAGTTTAGCTGTGTTTTTTTTTAAATTTGGGGCAGATTTGCTCTCAACCAATCAGATCACAGCTTCCCTCTGACATCACTTTTGGGGAAAAAAAGTGGAAAACAGGAAGTTACCGTTAGGTTTTTATACTCACACAGAGACTGCTCCTCCTCCTCCAAACGGCTCCCAAAACTAGGCCCGAAGAAAGAGAGAGAACAAAACAGTAGGGAAAAAGCACCTTCTCCCACTCTGCACCGAATTACCTCACTGCACCAAATTACCAAGTTTCAAATTCCCACTCTGGATGTGTCTTACTCACTCAGGCTGTGTCTCTTTGACCTGCGCAACGCTAATGTATGTCTTGTCTGTCTCATTCATTATTTCCAGCCCCGTCATAGCGGAGTCAGCTAAAAGTCCAATGACTTTGGTAAATCTCACTGGCAGGTGGGACTGGAAGATCCCACCAAGCTCAGACACATGGTCGGCATTGATAGCCAGCTTCTTTTCACTGATATGACGGTCTCAAATCTCCCTTTTCTGGTCAGACGTTACACTCTATTGAGCCAACCTGTTACATTACACTTTGTGGTAATATATTGTTACTCCTTGCCTCATGATCCAGAATGGTCTGATGGTGTGATGAGAAGAAACTACCAATCTTTAACTTGAAGCAAAACTGATTTATTGAATAATGATTAAATTAAATAGAGTTTGCACACTCTACAGAGCTATAACTATTAATAAAGTAAGACTGACTCTGTTAAACAATAATCTATGATTAATATTAACTAATGAAATCCACGTGCTACTTCTCCCTAAACTAAACTAGTCCTTGAGTTGTGAGCTATCTCTCTCCTCCGCTAACACTACCCAAGATTCCCTGAGCTTTAATATTTATATTGGGAACTGGTGGTGCCCTCTAGTGTTTGATTACACTGATGTGATAATTAATTAACCCGTTAGTGTTATGCCTATATACATATTACACAAGCAAGAGCAATATTGGTTGAGGTATAAAAGCAGCATTATGTTCCAACCTGTAGGACTCCTGCTCGGCAGGCTGTGTTAAAATTACCCCCTTTGACCCTTTTGCAATTTAGATGGCTGATTTTAATTGTCGGCAGTGTTTGAAAATGTGTTTCTGTGAATTAGCCACATCTTGGGAAGGGTACCCATGCTGATCTCCACAGCATGCATCAGAAACCTGTGTGGGAGCATTGTCCTGGACTCACACAGCACAATGGGCTAATCTAGTGCCAGGATGCCTATTTTAAACCACTGAGGTCCAGACAAGGATAGTTCATTGCAAACAATAGGCTATGAGCTACAAGAGAAGCCCAGCACTGGTGACAGTTGAAGGGTCACGCACTCTTGCCAAGGTTAGGCAGAGCGGCATGGTGGTGCACTGGTTAGCACTACTGCCTCACGGTGTCAAGGACCACATTTGATCTCGGCCCCAGGTCACTTTCCATGTGGAGTTTGCACATTCTGCCGTGTCTGCATGGGTCTCATCTCCACAACCCAAAGATGTGCAGAGTAGGTAGATTGGCGACGCTAAATTACCCCTCAATTGGATAATGTTTTTAACAATTGCAGGTTAACTAATTTGTAAGAACTTTTGCGATTGCAAACTATTTGGAAGTACTCTTGAGTGATTTTGGGAGTGTTGTACTGACTTCCTGGATTTGGCCAGATGTGTTGCTGCATCTTCAGAGGGAGGGTGGAGGAGTTGGCGACCTTTTCACACAAAGAATACAGCCAGAATGGTGCCACCAGTTGCAGTGCCTCTGCATCTGTGGCATATAATAAGGAGAAGAATATATGAAGAGGACAAGCTCTGTGCGATGGTCTCTATCAAATTGTAGCGGACCCCCCCATGTTTCTTGACAGTGGGAAGGGGCCAGACTAATGCACTCAGAATCCAGGTGTGCATACCCATCAGCCTCCTTCTGTATACCATCCCATCAAAGTCCTCATCTGAGACCTCTGCTGCAGAACCGATCTGTGACTTCCCCCCCTAATGGGTTAGCAAATGAACTATCCTTTTACGTTGGCTTAGCTGAAATTCACTCACACCCAGATTACTCAGCACATGCTATTCCCAGCTCTATAATAGCCTTTCAAATGTGTTCAGTGCTAGTATTTGAGCTGTGGGTATCAGACTCGGGCTTGTACATTAGTGGTTCTCCCTCCCTCTCTTCCTTCCCTTCCTTGGCAGACAGCAGTACTTGTGCTCTGAATGCAGGTAATCAGTTGCGGTGAAGGAAGGGGGGTTGGGATGGGAAGAGTCCGACGACTTCACTATCTGCAGCTTACTTATAATGCCAGATTGCAGCATCAGGATGAACAGGGAGCGGAGAAGGGTCAGGGACACACCAACATCTCCTCTGTGGGACTCTGTAAATTTAACTGTTCTTGTCTCCCACCAGTTCTGTTCCCTTCTGTTGTACATTATTTTATCTTGCAAGCAAAGGCAAAATATCAGTGATTCTATCGCACAGCGTTTAGTTGATATGTGTGCCACATCTGGAGGTATGTGGAGGTGGAGGAAGTTGGGTGTGAGACTGTCCAAGGTGTCAGCGAATTTAAAAGTCACACTCTTTACAGCTAAACCTACACTGAATTTATTTACAGTGGAGGGAGGGTGCGTGCTGCAGCCCTCTGCTCATACCACAATATCATTATGGGGAAAGCTGGGCGAAGCAGTAAGTCCCAAGAGGTAGTTCATGTGGTGTACTTTGTGATTCCGTTATCAGGATGGATGTCATAGTGTTCACAAAGACCAATTTTTCAATAATCTTTATTGTCACAAGTAGGCCTACATTAACACCGCAATGAAGTTACTGTGAAAAGCCCCTAGTCGCCACATTTCGGCGCCTGTTCGGGTACACAGAGGGAGAATTCAGAATGTCCAAATTACCTGACAGCACGTCTTTCGGGATTTATGGGAGGAAACCGGAGCACCCGGAGGAAATCCACGCAGACACAGGGAGAACATGCAGACTCCGCACAGTCAGTGACTCAAGCCGGGAATTGAACCTGGGACCCTGGAGCTGTGAAGCAACTGTGCTATCGTGCCACTCCTACAGAAGCTAAGTTCATTAACTAAACTAACTTTTATTTACACTATTTATTAAAGCTCGACCACTTACCCCTGTAGTAAACAATAATCTAGTAATCTACAATCTACACTCTACCAACACTCGTCTCTACATTCTATCTATAACTGTACTCTACACTCTCTAGACCTCTCCTCTGCACTCTCTCCAGCCTTCTCCCAGGAGCCTGTGAGTCAGTGTTTTATATAGTTCTTCATTTAGCTCTAACTAGTGCTTAATTATGATTTGACATTAACCCTTTGTATTCTGAACATTTCACTAAATGTCACGTCCCCCTTTCTTTGAGAAAAGTGTTTGAAATTACTTCTAACATTTTTTAGAAGCATTGATGAGAGTGCGTTCATGCAGTTCATGCATAATGTTATATTACATATCATAATTGCAATTACAGAGTTACAGTCATAGCACATGGAACATACAGTGCAGAAGGAGGCCATTCAGTCCATCGAGTCTGCACCGACCCACTTAAGC
Source organism: Scyliorhinus torazame (assembly GCF_047496885.1). Lineage (NCBI taxonomy): Eukaryota > Metazoa > Chordata > Chondrichthyes > Carcharhiniformes > Scyliorhinidae > Scyliorhinus > Scyliorhinus torazame. Next base: position 292,190,955 of record NC_092709.1, on the reverse strand, counting down.
CCTCACTTCCACCCTATCCCCGTAACCCAATAACCCCTCCTAACCTTTTTGGTCACGAAGGGCAATTTAACATGGCCAATCCACCAAACCTGCACTTCTTTGGACTGTGGGAGGAAACCGGAACATCTGGAGGAAACCCAAACAGACACGGGGAGAACGTGCAGACTCCGCACAGTCAGCGACCCAGCGGGGAATCGAACCGGCGACCCTGGCGCTGTGAAGCCACAGTGCTATCCACTTACAAGTTTAGTCGATTAGGTGGTGTTTTTGTCCTATTTGACCTTCTCAATGCACTTGCAGTGTCATTGGAATTGTCTCTTGTCTGTTCCTTATGTCTATTCGATAACAACGCTGTTGGTAAGTCAATGTTACAAAACATGGTGCCTGGGTTTTTTATAGTCGGCTCTAGAAACTGCAGCGAATTCTTTACTTTTAACAATGCTCATCGATTTCGACAAAACATCAGTCCAGCCGCAGTTTGTACCACATACGATCATGATGCAACCTTATTTAACAACTTTGCAATGTCTGACCAACAACTAGCTGGATTTCATATCCTGGCGACATCTCCTTCTTTCAGTGGCGGTAATTGCTTTGCATGCCTGTCATAGTATGCTTTTTGCTTGCATTGCTGTTGCTTTATTTTTTCATGTATTTACTGTTCATCTGTGTTTGGAATTGTAATGGCAGACAATGTCATAACGTTGAACGGCACGGTAGCACAGTGGTTAGCAATGTAGCTTCACAGCTACAGGGTCCCAGGCTTGATTCCCAGCTTGGGTCACTCTCTGTGCGGAGTCTGCACATTCTCCCTTGCATGTGTGGGTTTCCTCTGGGTGCTCCGGTTTCCTCCAACAATCTAAAGATGTGCAGGTTAGTTGGAATGGCCATGCTAAATTTCCTTAGTGTCCAAAAAGGTTAGGTGGGGTTACTGGGTTCTAGGTATCTTTTCCAGAATACTTCCTCGTCGGCAAGATGGTATTATAATTCTGTCTCCTTTCAACACGAATCCATTTATAACAGTCAGGTCATCATTGATACTTTGAAAACTGTTGCAACTCCCATTTGGCTATCCTTCTCTTAGGTTTTTGATCACCTGAAGTATTATGTCTTTTTCAGTTTCATCCTGTATTAAACTTAGCTTTGCATCAGTCACAGGCAACATGTCTGCGATAAATGTTGCATGTGCTTCCACATTGAGTATTATTTTCGATGCTTTCTCATCATTGTAACTAGTAGCTCTTGACAATGCAGTTATTATGTCGAGTTCTTTGCCCTCAGCTTCATGCTGAGATGTGTTGGCAGTCCGATTTCTTTGCACCAAATTTAATTTAATGCATGCATCTACCCCAATTAGTGATGACTTTGTGTCATCCACAATTTCAAATTCCAATGGCACACATATGTTATTGTTCTGTACCATGAAGCAACAGGAACCTTTTGTCACTATTGCATTCCCATTGTAGTCTGTCAACCTACAGTTTGATTTTTTAATTCTTGGAATCTTGTTCACTTGTTTTAGATCTGCCTCTGTGATTAAATTTGCATGTGCACCCGTATCCAGCTTGAAATGAAATGAAAATCGCTTATTGTCACAAGTAGGCTTCAAATGAAGTTACTGTGAAAAGCCCCTAGTCGCCACATTCCGGTGCCTGTTCGGTGAATGGAACATCAGATCCATTGATATTAAATGTTACAGTTCAATCTTTAATTAAATCGGAGAGTTGAAATATTGTTCTATCATCAGTGTCCAGTGCATTAGCTTTGGTTATTGCTTCTACCATGAAATTATCCTGCAGAGTAAACTTAGAGGAATCATTATTTGAAGTTAACATTGTTTCTTCATGTCCTTCATTTCGTACACTTTTTATATCTATGGAACAATTTTTTAGAATTGTTTGCCGTTATCGCTGAAGTAAAACGGATTTGTGAGGCACAATGATTGAACTTGCTGCATCGCAAGCATTTTTTTCCTTTTGCAGGACAATTTTTTCAATAATGGGTGTGGCCACAGCGTGTGCATGTCATCGCACTGATTTCAAAATGTCCATCATCAGTGGCGCGCTGTCTTCTGAACTGCGTCACAGAGTTAATGGCTTCGACCACGTTTCCCGAGTTTTCTTTAGCCCTGAACTCTGTATATTTGTTTGTGGCTTGCTTACTGGCCTTGCAAAGATTTATGCTTTCGTCTAACGGCAAAATCGGCCTTAGTAATCTTGCTCGCATTCGCTCATCATATCTCCCAAACACTATTTCATCCCGCAACATCGAATCTGCAATGGAGGGAAAATGACAGGACTGCACTCTCAGTCTTAAATCCATTATAAACAAATCTATCGGTTCTCCTTTTAGCTGCAGCCTTTTTCTGAACATGTAGCGCTCGCACATTTCATTCACCTGCACTTTGCAATGAACATCAAATTTATCCATGACCCTTTCAAATTTTTTCTTATCATCACTGTCTCGGAATTCAAAGGAATTAACTAATTTAAATGCCTCCGGTCTAGCCAAATTAAGGAGGAGCTTGATTTTTTCGATGATCAGGAGCTAATTCTAACGCGGAGGCATATTAAAAAACTTCAAATTGCTGTTTGACATTTTTCCAGTTTAAACATAGTTTACAGGTCGTCCTGAAGTGTTCTGGCTTTTTCAGACTTTCCATCTTACGATTAGTTGCTTGGTGCAGTCTCCGATATTTGTGTAGCGGCGTGATTCTTCTTCTTTTCTTCTTAGAAGCTAAACTCACTTTCTAAACTCATTGCTTACTTTTAGGAACACACTTCTGGTACCATATGGTGTTCTTTTGTGATTCTATTATCAGGGTGGATGTTGTAGTGTTCACAAAAACACAAAGTTCATTAACAAAGCCAACTTTTATATACACTACTTGTTAAAACTCGACCTATAGTAAATAATAATCTAGTAATCTACAATATACACTCTACTAACACTAGTCTCTACACTCTATCTATAACTGTACTCTACACTGTCTCCAACCCTCTCTAGCCTTCTCCCAGAAGCCTTTGAGTCAGAGCTCTATATAGTTTTGCATCTAGCTCCATGGGTAGTGGGTAATTATATGACATTGACCCTTTGTATTCTGAAAAGTTCACATAATGTCACAGTTCACAGAGTACAAGACATGCTCTCGATATTATGCTGCACCATTCTCTTAGCAAACCGAGCTAATTGGCCCACAGGCAGCATTGGAAAATGGATGGGATGGAGCGTCTGTACGTTAGGCGTGAAACCTGAGTGCCAAGGAGTACTACTGGGTGACTGGTTGGGGTGTGGTTCATTGATTAGTGTGAGGATGTGTGGTGGGCCAGAGGTGTTACTTGAAAATATATTCACTGATCTTTTTTTAAAAAATATATTTTATTGAAATTTTTCGATCACAATTTTTTTCCCCTTACTCATCAAACATAAAAATAAATAAATTTAACAGTACATGTAATATGATAACCACAGTCTAAGAAAAAGTAACTAACCAACATGGTAAACTAATCAATTAACATAAAATGAAACTTTCCCCTCCCCCCTCCCCCCCGTCCCCCCCCACCCCCCCTCCCCCCTGGGTTGCTGCTGCTGGTCATCTATCTTCCCTCTAACGTTCCGCTAGGTAGTCGAGGAATGGTTGCCACCTTCTGGTGAACCCATGAGCCGATCCTCTCAGTGCAAACTTAATCTGCTCCAGTTTTATGAACCCCGCCATATTGTTTATCCAGGCCTCCAGTCCGGGGGGCTTCGCTTCCTTCCACATGAGTAAAATCCTACGCCGGGCTACTAGGGACGCAAAAGCCACGACATCGGCCTCTTTCGCCTCCTGCACTCCCGGCTCATCCGCAACTCCAAATAAAGCTAACCCCCAGCCTGGTTTGACCCGGACCTTCACCACCTTCGAAATCACTCCCGTCACTCCCCTCCAATACCCCTCCAGTGCCGGGCACAACCAAAATATATGTGTGTGGTTTGCCAGGCTTCCGCCACACCTCCCACACTTGTCCTCCACTCCGAAGAACCTGCTCAACCTTTCTCCCGTTATGTGTGCTCTATGTAGCACCTTAAATTGAATCAGGCTAAGCCTGGCGCACGAGGAAGAGGAATTTACCCTGCTTAGGGCATCAGCCCACAGACTCTCCTCTATCTCCTCCCCGAGCTCTTCTTCCCACTTTTCTTTTAGTTCGCCCACCAGCTCCTCCCCCTCTCCTCTCATCTCTCGGTATATCTCTGACACCTTGCCCTCCCTGACCCACACCCCCGAGAGCATTCTATCCTGGATCCCCTGTGTCGGGAGCAATGGAAATTCCCTCACCTGTTGTCTTGTGAACGCCCTCACCTGCATATACCTAAAGAAATTTCCCCGGGGCAGCTTATACGTTTCCTCCAACGCTCCCAAGCTCGCAAACGTCCCGTCTATAAATAAATCTCCCACCCTCCTAATTCCCAACTGGTGCCAGCTCTGGAATCCTCCATCCATCCTCCCTGGGGCAGACCTATGGTTGTTCCTGATTAGGGACCCCACCAGGGCTCCGAGCACACCTCTCTGTCGCCTCCATTGTCCCCAGATATTTAATGTTGCCGCCACTACTGGGTTTGTGGTAAATATTTTTGGTGATAACGGTAGTGGCGCCGTCACCAGCGCCTCTAGACTCGTCCCTTTACAGGACTTTCTCTCTAGTCTTTTCCACTCCGCTCCCTCTCCCTCTATCATCCATTTACGGATCATCGCCACATTGGCGGCCCAATAGTAGTCGCCCAAATTCGGCAGCGCCAGTCCCCCTCTGTCTCTGCTACGTTGTAAGAACCCCCTCCTTACCCTCGGGACTTTCCCTGCCCACACGAAGCTCGTGATGCTCCTGTCTATTTTTTTAAAGAAGGCCTTAGTGATCAGTATAGGGAGACATTGGAATACAAATAGGAACCTCGGGAGGACCATCATCTTAATTTCCTGCACTCTGCCCGCCAGTGACAGTGGCTGCATGTCCCACCTCTTGAAGTCCTCTTCCATTTGTTCTACCAGTCGCGTCAGATTAAGTCTGTGCAAGGTTCCCCAGCTCCTGGCTATCTGAATCCCCAGGTATCGGAAGTTTCTTTCCACTTTCCTTAGAGGCAGGCCATCTATTCCTCTACTCTGGTCCCCAGGGTGTATCACGAAAAGCTCACTCTTCCCCATGTTAAGCCTATATCCCGAGAAATCTCCGAACTCCCTCAATATCTGCATGACCTCTGTCATCCCCCCCACTGGGTCCGTCACATACAACAGTAGGTCATCCGCGTAGAGTGACACTCGGTGTTCTTCTCCCCCTCTAATCACCCCTCTCCATTTCCTGGAGTTTCTCAGCGCCATGGCCAGTGGTTCAATTGCCAACGCGAACAGTAATGGAGATAGCGGGCATCCCTGTCTTGTTCCCCTGTATAGTCGGAAATACTCCGATCTTTGCCGACCCGTGACCACACTTGCCGTTGGGGCCCCATAAAGGAGTTTGACCCAGCTAATAAACCCGTTCCCGAACCCGAACCTCCTCAGCACCTCCCATAGGTACTCCCACTCCACCCTGTCAAATGCCTTCTCTGCATCCATTGCTGCCACTACCTCTGCCTCCCCCTCTGCTGGGGGCATCATTATCACCCCTAATAGCCGTCGCATGTTGACATTTAGTTGTCTCCCCTTTACGAATCTTCGTGCACCACCCCCGGGACACAGTCCTCTATCCTCGGTGCCAGCACCTTTGCTAGCAATTTGGCGTCCACATTTAATAGTGAAATAGGCTTATAGGACCTGCACTGCAGCGGATCTTTATCCTGCTTCAAAATTAGCGATATCGTCGCCTCCGACATTGTCGGGGGTAGAGTCCCTCCTTCTCTGGCCTCGTTAAAAGTCCTCACCAACAGCGGGGCCAGCAGGTCCACATATTTTCTATAAAATTCCACCGGGAACCCATCTGGTCCCGGAGCCTTCCCTGCCTGCATATTCCCCAGCCCCTTGGTAACCTCGTCCACCCCAATTGGTGCCCCCAGGCCTTCCGCCTCCTGCTCCTCCACCCTCGGGAACCTTAATTGGTACAGGAACTGCCGCATCTCCTCTTTTCCCTCCGGGGGTTGGGACCTATAAAGTCTTTCATAAAAGGTCTTAAACACCCCGTTTATCTTCCCTGCTCTCCGCACCGTAGCTCCCTTTTTGTCTCTAATTCCCCCTATCTCCCTCGCCGCTGTCCTCTTTCGCAGCTGATGGGCCAACAGGCGACTAGACTTTTCCCCATATTCATACCTCACCCCCTGTGCCTTCCTCCACAGCACCTCCGCCCTCCTGGTGGTCTGAAGTTCGAACTCCGTCTGGAGGCGTCGTGTCTCCCTGTACAGTCCCTCCTCCGGGGTCTCCGCAAATTCTCTGTCCACCCTTAAGATCTCCCACAGTAGTCTTTCCCTTTCCTTGGCCTCTGTTTTCCCTTTGTGGGCCCTGATGGAGATCAGCTCTCCTCTGACCACCGCCTTTAGTGCTTCCCATACCACTCCCACTCGGACCTCCCCATCGTCATTGGCCTCCAGGTACCTCTCGATACATCCCCGCACTCTTCCACAGACTCCCTCATCCGTCAACAATCCCACATCTAATCGCCAGAGTGCACGCTGCTCCCTCTCCTCTCCTAGTTCCAGGTCCACCCAATGTGGGGCATGATCCGAAATAGCTATGGCTGAATACTCAGTTTCTTCCACCCTCGAGATCAACGTCCTTCCCAAAACAAAAATCTCTATCCGGGAGTACACCTTATGAACATGGGAGAAGAAGGAGAACTCCCTGGCCCTCGGTCTAAGAAATCGCCATGGTCCATAAACCCCTTAAGCACCTTGGCCACTGCCGGCCTTCTTCCGGTCTTAGATCTGGATCTATCTAACCCTGGGTCCAGCACGGTGTTGAAGTCTCCCTCCATTATCAAGTTTCCTACCTCCAGGTCCGGTATATGTCCCAGCATCCGCCTCATAAATCCCGCATCGTCCTAATTCGGGGCATATACGTTAACCAACACAACCTCCATTCCCTCCAGCCTGCCACTCACCATTACATATCTGCCTCCACTATCTGCTACAATGCTCCTTGCTTCGAATGATACCCGTTTCCCCACCAGTATGGCCACCCCTCTATTCTTTCCATCTAGCCCTGAATGGAACACCTGACCCACCCATCCTTTCCTTAACCTAACTTGGTCCGCCACCTTCAGGTGCGTCTCCTGGAGCATAGCCACGTCTGCTCTCAGTCCTTTCAAGTGCGCGAGCACTCGGGCCCTTTTAATCGGTCCATTTAGGCCTCTCACGTTGCACGTGATCAGCCTCACTAGGGGGCCACCTGCCCGCTTCCCGTGTCGACTAGCCATCACCCTCTCTAGGCCAGTCCCACGTCCCGATTCCGCGCTCCCACTCGTTCCCCAGGTGTCGCATTCCAGCCCCGACCACCCTTTCATTAGCCAGTTCCTCTTTGATTTCTGCAGCAGCAACCCAGTTATCCCCCCCCCCCCCCCCCCCGCTAGATCCCCCTCTAGCGTGATTGCTCCCCCATATTACTTCCGCAAGTCAGCTGACTTCAACTGACCCCGGCTTCTCCTGCTCACTCCTTGACCCCCCCCGTGTGGGGAACTCCCATCTACCTTGCGCCTATCTTCCTGCCATTATCTTTCTGGCACGGGAACATCTCTGTAGCTGACCCGCCTCTTGTGGCGCAGCTCCCTCTCCCACCCCACTCCCATTCCTCATCATCCGCCTATGTCTCTTCTTTCCCCTCCCACCGGCGCCCACATTTCCTAGTGTCTCCCCCCTTCCCAATTTACATCTCTATATACATCGACAGTAACATTTCCCTGTAATATCAGTCCCTCAGTTCCAATCCAATTTCTCATCTTTAATAAAGGTCCATGCTTCTTCCGCCGTTTCGAAGTAGTGATGTCTCTCCTGGTACGTGACCCATAGTCGTGCCGGCTGCAGCATCCCGAACTTCACCTTCTTCTTGTGTAACACCTCCTTGGCTCGATTAAAACTCGCCCTCCTTCTCGCCACCTCCGCACTCCAATCCTGGTACACCTGTACCACTGCATTCTCCCATCTACTACTCCGTACCTTTTTGGCCCATCTCAGAACCACTTCTCTATCATTAAAGCGGTGAAATCGCACGATTGTCGCCCTAGGTGATTCTCCCGCCTTTGGTCTCCTCGCTGGGACCCGATGAGCCCCCTCCACTTCTAAGGGGCCCAAAGGGGCCTCAGCTCCCATCAGCGAGCTTAGCATCGTGCTCGCGTAAGCCCCGCAGTCCGCTCCTTCCACTCCCTCAGGGAGACCCAGGATCCGAAGGTTCTTCCTTCGTGCTCTGTTTTCTAGGGCCTCAATCCTTTCAATGCACTTTTTGTGGAGCGCCTCGTGCGTCTGTGTTTTGACCGCCAGGCCCAGGAACTCGTCCTCGTTATCCGTCACCTTCTGCTCCACCACGCGGAGCTCTGTCTCCTGGGTCCTTTGTGCCTCCTTAAGTCCCTCAATTGCCTGTAGCATCGGGGTCAGCACCTCCTTCTTTAGTAGCTCCACACACCGTCTTAAACATTCGTCTTGATCGGGCCCCCATGTCGCCTGGGCTTTCTCCGCCGCCATCTTGCTTCTTTTTCCCTTCTGTCCCTATCATCGAGGATTCCTCGCGATGTAGCCGCCGCCGCCGATATTTTCCTCTTTCGTTAGGGGGGACTCTCTATTAACTCACCCCACACCGGGTTTCGTTGTGAGAAAATTTCCCGTTGGGGCTCTTAAAAGAGCCCGAAGGTCCGTTGGAGCTGGAGCCGCCGAAACGTGTGGCTTAGCTGGTCATCGCCGCAACCGGAAGTGATATTCACTGATCTTAACCATCCAAGTGAGATTCTTGTGACATTTTATTGCAAAGTTGCCCTATTTATGGCACTACAGCCAGGTCCTTGGGTTTGGGAGTTGACCTCCTTGGATCCATATTCTACTCCCTTCTGAAGATAGTCCTTCAGGGTCTCCTGTCCCACCTCCAATACTAATGTGTTCATTGCCACATCTGTCACCCAGGCACCCTCTCTCTGTCTCTGTGTTCCATTTTCTATGCTTTAGATTCCAGCAATGCAGCCTCCCTTTAAACAGTGCAGGTAGCCTTTAAAAATTCATTGGCACCTTAAAGATTCATTTCCTCCACCACTGGTGCACAGTGACAGCAGTGTGTTCTATATACAAGAGGCACCACAGCAACTTTGGGAAGGTGGTGGTGTAGTGATAGTGTCACTGGGCTAGTAGTCCAGAGATGCAGGGTTCAAATCCCTGTCCAGGTAAAAGTCTGATGAGGATCATCGTTGTCAATTGTCGTAAAAACCCATCTGGTTCACTAATGTTCTTTAAGGGAGAAAATCTGCCATCCTGACTTACTTGCCTAATCGGAGATGTGAGTATCAGGGGTTCCTGACAATCTAAATCCACACTGAATATTTAAAAGGAGAGATGCACTTTGGCTGCAGGCAACCTTCTTTTCTAACATGCCATGGAGAAACGTCAAGAAGGCAGGAGACAACCAGAGAAGGTACCAGTTGGTATATGTGGCAGAGTTGGTCGGTGACAAAAGTAGCACCTACATCACCTGAGAAAGGACATATTGGCACTGGAGGGAGTGCAGAGGAGATTCACTAGGTTGATCCCAGAGTTGAGGGGATTAGATTATGACGAGAGGTTGAGTAGACTGGGACTGTGCTCATTGGAGTTTAGAAGGATGTGGGGGGATCTTATTGAGACATATAAAATTATGAAGGGAATAGATAGGATAGATGCGGGCAGGTTGTTTCCACTGGTCGCGGAAAGCAGAACTAGGGGGCATAGCCTCAAAATAAGGGGAAGTAGATTTAGGACGGAGTGTAGGAGGAACTTCTTCACCCAAAGGGTTGTGAAGCTCTGGAATTCCTTGCCCAGTGAAGCAGTTGAGGCTCCTTCTTTAAACGTTTTTAAGAAAAAGATAGATGCCTTTCTAAAGAATAAAGGGATTTGGGGATATGGTGTACGGGCCGGAGAGTGGAGCTGAGTCCACAAAGATCAGCCATGATCTCATTAAATGGCGGAGCAGGCTCGAGGGGCCAGATGGCCTACTCCTGTTCCTAGTTCTTATGTTCTTATCACCCTGACATGCCTAGAATGCAGGAACATAATTAATCACCTGGCCAGGGTGCTGCCTTAAAATTCCTCACTCCTATACACTATTCGTCCTACACTATGAACCTGCAGCATTAAAGTGCCAGCTCACTGAACCCTTCTCTTCCCCAATTATCAGACATTCTCCTCCAATCACGGCAGTACACTTAACTCCACATCTTTCTGCTGTACACTGCACCTCCTACTTTCTCCACTATTCCTGACTTCAACTGCTCACACATACGTCACCGTTTCCACACCGACAACACGATTCATCCGGACATGCACATTCCCAGAGTATCTCATTAAGCTGCCACAAACATTTCATGTACTTAGAAGAACACGATAGAGATGTCTGCACTGGAAGACTCACTGAGCACTAGTGCACAGGAGGAGAGCCCAGGAAACATTATAGTACAGTTGTTTAGAATGCACAACCACTACAAATTGGGACATTGATTCAGGGCTATAACCATGGTACTCCTTTGGTTTAGTCCATGTAGGTTTTCTTGAGGGTGTTTAGGTTTGTTCAATTAATGTTCTTGTTCTTGTGATCTCCATTGCATTGGTATCTGCAATTGTGCCCGTGTTCCTGACAGGAATCATGAGCCAGATGTAAAGGGGAGATCCCTGTCTCCAAAGAGCCAGCTTGGCAACCATTGATTCGGGACTGTTGGAGGCATCATGACTCCTGCCTGGAAACTGGGTACAGAGCTACATTGTTCACCTATGGCCACATTGAACATTCAGCAAGTGGAGTCCCTTCCAGTCATAAAATGTGACCAGTTCTCGACAGTCACAACAGGGGGAAATGTGTGCGCAGTCAGTCAGGCCTTGCACCTGAGGAAAGCCTGTGATGCAACTTGACCGCTCTCTCCTCCAGATCAGCAGCCTTTCTTGGGAAGGTATTGTTTCTTTCACAGAGGACATAAATCATTTGACTGAATGCCACAAGGACAGAAAAATGAACTGATGTTGCGCATGTCACCTGTTGCAGCAGGAGGGCTGTGGGAAGATAGTGGCATGGTTGTAATATCACTGGACAAGTAGTGCAAAGGCCCAGGCTAATCCCACCACAATCATCGATTGGTGTAAAAGCCCATTTCATTCACTAATGTGCCATTCCTACCTGATCTAGCCTACATGTGACTCCAGATCTACACCAATGTAGTTGGCTCTTAACTGCCCCCTCAAGGGCAATTAAGAAATAGGCAATAGGTGCTGGCCCAGCCAGCGACGCCCTAATCCCATGAAAGAATTTTAAAACTCTCCAAGGCTCCTACAACAGTCTCTTCTAAACTCATGACCTTGGCCACCTAGACGCACAAGGGCACCAAGCCACACACTGGCTGGGTTCTCTGATTCTGAGGCTATGTCCCCATGCTGGCGTGGGAACGGTGGCGTTTTAGACAAAATGGCGTAAAACGGCCACCCATCCTCTATTTGGCTGGGGGGGCGAGCATGCCGGCAGCGTAGAGCACCTGGCTCTAGCTGCCGATGCGGCCTGGAGAATTGCCGGGTCCGTGGCCGCACATGCACACCCCAAACCAGCCCCCACAGTGCCCCCAGCCCCTGATAAATTTCCCCCCTGCCCGCGGATTGGCCCTTCCCCGACTGTGGCGGCGCTGGACTGAGACCGCAGCCGCCACGCCGAGTTACCGACGGATGAGACCATGGGAGACCCATCCCGTTGGGAACTTGGTCGGTCGGGGGCGGAGCATCGGGGGCGGGCCACAGGCAATGAAGGGCCATTTTGGACGGGGAAGAGCATCATGAAAGCTGCGTCGTCCCCGATTCGGTCGGGAACTTTGATTCTCCGGCCGATCGCCGAATGCAATTTCGCCATCGCCGACCAAAGAATCCAGCCCCATGCTTACTGAAGACCATAAGACAGCGGAGCAGAATTAGGCCATTTGTCCCATTGAGCCTGCTCTACCATTCAATCATGGCTGCTATGTTTCTCATCCCCATTCTGCTGCCTTCTCCCCATAACCTCTGAACCCCCCTGTTAGTCAAGAACCTATCTATCTCTGTCTTAAAGACACTCATTGATTTGGCCTCCACAGCCTTCTGCAGCAAAGAGTTCACAGATTCACCACCCTCTGGCTGAAGAAATTCTTCCTCATCTCAGTTTTAAAGATCATCCCTTCAGCCTGAGGCTGTGCACTCGGGTTCCAGTTTTTCCCACTAGTGGAAACATCCTCTCCACGTCTTGGAACTATATCACTGTTCCTTCTCTGCCAGTGGGTCACAATGCTGGAACTTCTTTCCCATCAGCACTGCAGGTGTATCTGCACCACATGGGATGCAGTGGTTCAATAAGCTGACTCACCACAACTTTCTCTGGGGCAGTTAGTGAATGAGCAACAGAAGTTGGTTTGGCCAGCAATGCTAGCATCCCATGAAAGAATAAAGAAAGAGTAGGCTAGCTTCATCAACACTCAACGGTATCAGGGCCTCCTGCTGAGTGTGGAGAGAAACACATTTGGGCTCATGTTATCATCATGGTAATGAGGTCGAAACACTAAATTTGTATGCTGCCCACCTCCAATGGAACTGGCATGGGAAAGTCACATATTGCAAACATTTGCCCAAAAACATGGCAGAGGAATTTCAGCGTATCATGTTCCTGTTTATCTGACAAACCACCAGGCTGTGCAAAACAGGACACTTATAAATGTTGGGGAATGATTATAAAATTTCATTCAGTATTATTGATAGTGCATTTCAGATGTTGAATTATGTTTAGTTCAACACCTTTTTTTTTACTGATTTCCAGAATACTATATCATAAATATATACTGATACAAATGTAGAAATAGACCATTCACTTCTGAGACTGTTGCACCATTCAGTTCCAGGTTTCCACCATGTTTGTGTGATGGGTGGGGAGGGGCAGTTGTTGTTGTGTGGGCAGGGGTGGTGGGCCAGGGCCGGGGGGGGAGGGGGGGAGGTGATGGTGACAGTTTTTTTCCCCTTCAAGTAGGTGCTTGCATTCAACTCAAAACCTGATGACGGGTACCTGTTTGACTTGTTCCTTCAGTTCCTCTTTGATTATATTTCCCTTTGAAATATTGGTGAAAAGCAATTTTCTATGAATAATCTTATATACTGTCCAAAGCCTTGAAGGTGTTGATGTGTCACATTTTGCAGAACAGGGAATAATAATTTGCTCACAGCTGTCAGGATAAATCACACTGTGCACCTGTATTTGTTCTTCCCAATAGCAATGCAGAAGACAGCATGTCACAGAGATAAGGAAATGCTCATGCTACACGTACTTAATATAGGATTATCCAGCATCGCGAGGTTGTGAAATTACCTTGCACTTCAGTGATGAACTTCAGACTTCTATAATGTTTTTGCTGGCTGATTTGTGTTGAATGAAAAGTTCTCTCTGAGTTGATGAGTTCTGTTTCTCTGTTTACGGTCAGCCTCAATTGCCAAAGCAATTCTGGAACTTCACTAAATTTTTTTAATTTTTGCAATTGGGGATTTCTTCTCTCTTTTTGGCTGCCATCATTCAAATCTAGAGGACACAAGTTTAAAATTAGCAAATCTCAAGCAAGGGAGATTCAAGTATTTTTTTTCTTATAAATAGAAGGAATGTAGAGCAAATGTTCATCAAAAATGTTCTCTATTTTGTGGGTGAAATCCTTCAAACAAGAACTAGGTGAAGGATAGCTTGTGAGCAGGATCAAACAATATCAGGATGGGTACAAACTGAGGCGACCAAAGAGCCCAACAAGATATAATAAGTTTGTGTGATATTGTGAGTGGTGGATGTAATAGGATTGACAATGGGATCCCCTCACACTCTCTTCATGTTCACCTTGGTCTTAAGACCCATATGTTGCTCTCTCAACCTTATTTTCACGCAACTGCTGACCACCCAATTCCGCCAGCTGATATTGCAAATTGCACTCTTTTCGCAGGAAATGTCTCTCTCCCATTCAAAGCAACCTTTTTCAGCCCCTCCTCAAAATTACAACTTTAATCCTTCTGCTCCTACAAACGATCATCCATCTGTAAACTCCTGTTCCTCTCCGAAGTTCTTGAACATATTATCGTCTCCCAGATTTTTCCTGTAATTCCATGTCTGAATCTCTTCTGTCAGTTTTCAGTCCCTGCCATTGCACTGAAACTGCCCTATTCAAGGCCACAAATTACATCCTTTGCGACTGGCCTGTGACTGTGGTGGATTATCAGTCCCTGATACATCCGATTACGCCATCTTTAGCATCTGATCATGCCATCTTTCGCATCCGATCATGCCATCTTTTGCATCTGATCACACCATCTTTCCCATCTGATCACGCCATCTTTCCCATCTGATCACGCCATCTTTCCCATCTGATCACACCATCTTTCCCATCAGATCATGCCATCTTTCCCATCTGATCACGCCATCTTTCCCATCTGATCACGCCATTTTTCCCATCTGATCACACCATCTTTCCCATCTGATCACGCCATCTTTCCCATCTGATCACGCTATCTTTCCCATCTGATCACGCCATCTTTCCCATCTGATCACGCCATCTTTCCCATCTGATCACGCCATCTTTCCTATCTGATCACGCCATCTTTCCCATCAGATCACACCATCTTTCCCATCTGATCACGCCATCTTTCCCATCTGATCACGCCATCTTTCCCATCTGATCACGCCATCTTTCCCATCTGATCACGCCATCTTTCCCATCTGATCACGCCATCTTTCTCATCTGATCATACCATCTTTCCCATCTGATCACACCATCTTTCCCATTTGATCACGCCATCTTTCCCATCTGATCACGCCATCCTTCCCATCTGATCACACCACCTTCCTATCTGATCACGCCATCTTTCCCATCTGATCACGCCATCTTTCCCATCTGATCACGCCATCTTTCCCATCTGATCACACCATCTTTCCCATCAGATCACACCATCTTTCCCATCTGATCACGCCATCTTTCCCATCCGATCAGGCCATCTTTCCCATCTGATCACGCCATCTTACCCATCTGATCACGCCATCTATCCCATCTGATCACACCATCTTTCCCATCTGATCACGCCATCTTCCCCATCTGATCATGCCATCTTTCCCATCTGATCACGCCATCTTTCCGATATGATCACACCATCTTTCCCATCTGATCGCGCCATCTTTCCTATCTGATCACACCATCTTTCCTATCTGATCACACCGTCTTTCCCATCTGATCACACCATCTTTCCCATCACACCATCTTTCCCATCTGATCACGCCATCTTTCCCATCTGATCACACCATCTTTCCCATCTGATCACACCATCTTTCCCATCAGATCACACCATCTTTCCCATCCGATCACACCATCTTTCCCATCTGATCACACCATCTTTCCCATCTGATCGCGTCATCTTTCCCATCTGATCACGCCATCTTTCCCATCTATTCACGCCAGCTTTCCCATCTGATCACACCATCTTTCCCATCTGATCACGCCATCTTTCCCATCTGATCACACCGTCTTTCCCATCTGATCACACCATCTTTCCCATCAGATCATGCCATCTTTCCCATCTGATCACGCCATTTTTCCCATCTGATCACGCCATCTTTCCCCTCTGATCACGCCATCTTTCCTATCTGATCACGCCATCTTTCCCATCTGATCACGCCATCTTTCCCATCTGATCACGCCATTTTTCCCATCTGATCACACCATCTTTCCCATCTGATCACGCCATCTTTCCCATCTGATCACGCTATCTTTCCCATCTGATCACGCCATCTTTCCCATCTGATCACGCCATCTTTCCTATCTGATCACGCCATCTTTCCCATCAGATCACACCATCTTTCCCATCTGATCACGCCATCTTTCCCATCTGATCACGCCATCTTTCCCATCTGATCACGCCATCTTTCCCATCTGATCACGCCATCTTTCCCATCTGATCACGCCATCTTTCTCATCTGATCATACCATCTTTCCCATCTGATCACACCATCTTTCCCATTTGATCACGCCATCTTTCCCATCTGATCACGCCATCCTTCCCATCTGATCACACCACCTTCCTATCTGATCACGCCATCTTTCCCATCTGATCACGCCATCTTTCCCATCTGATCACGCCATCTTTCCCATCTGATCACACCATCTTTCCCATCAGATCACACCATCTTTCCCATCTGATCACGCCATCTTTCCCATCCGACCAGGCCATCTTTCCCATCTGATCACGCCATCTTACCCATCTGATCACGCCATCTATCCCATCTGATCACACCATCTTTCCCATCTGATCACGCCATCTTCCCCATCTGATCATGCCATCTTTCCCATATGATCACGCCATCTTTCCGATATGATCACACCATCTTTCCCATCTGATCGCGCCATCTTTCCTATCTGATCACACCATCTTTTCTATCTGATCACACCGTCTTTCCCATCTGATCACACCATCTTTCCCATCACACCATCTTTCCCATCTGATCACGCCATCTTTCCCATCTGATCACACCATCTTTCCCATCTGATCACACCATCTTTCCCATCAGATCACACCATCTTTCCCATCCGATCACACCATCTTTCCCATCTGATCACACCATCTTTCCCATCTGATCGCGTCATCTTTCCCATCTGATCACGCCATCTTTCCCATCTGATCACACCATCTTTCCCATCTGATCACGCCATCTTTCCCATCTGATCACGCCATCTTTCCCATCTGATCACACCATCTTTCCCATCTGATCACACCATCTTTCCCATCTGATCGCGTCATCTTTCCCATCCGATCACACCATCTTTCCCATCAGATCACGCCATCTTTCTCATCTGATCACATCATCTTTCCCATCCGATCACACCATCTTTCCCATCCGATCACACCATCTTTCCCATCTGATCACACCATCTTTCCCATCTTTCCCATCCGATCACACCATCTTTCCCATCTGATCACACCATCTTTCCCATCCGATCACGCCATCTTTCCCATCTGATCACGTCATCTTTCCCATCTGATCACACCATCTTTCCCATCTGATCACGTCATCTTTCCCATCTGATCACGTCATCTTTCCCATCTGATCACACCATCTTTCCCATCTGATCACGCTATCTTTCCCATCTGATCACGCCATCTTTCCCATCTGATCGCGCCATCTTTCCCATCCGATCACACCACCTTTCCCATCAGATCACACCATCTTTCCCATCTGATCACACCATCTTTCCCATCCGATCACACCATCTTTCCCATCTGATCACGCCATCTTTCCCATCTGATCACGCCATCTTTCCCATCGGATCACACCATCTTTCCCATCAGATCACACCATCTTTCCCATCTGATCGCGCCACCTTTCCCATCCGATCACACCATCTTTCCCATCAGATCACGCCATCTTTCTCATCTGGTCACATCATCTTTCCCATCCGATCACACCATCTTTCCCATCTTTCCCATCAGATCACACCATCTTTCCCATCCGATCACACCATCTTTCCCATCTGATCACACCATCTTTCCCATCTGATCGCGTCATCTTTCCCATCTGATCACGCCATCTTTCCCATCTGATCACACCATCTTTCCCATCTGATCACGCCATCTTTCCCATCTGATCACACCATCTTTCCCATCTGATCACGCCATCTTTCCCATCTGATCACACCATCTTTCCCATCTGATCACGCCATCTTTCCCATCTGATCACACCATCTTTCCCATCTGATCGCGTCATCTTTCCCATCCGATCACACCATCTTTCCCATCAGATCACGCCATCTTTCTCATCTGATCACATCATCTTTCCCATCCGATCACACCATCTTTCCCATCCGATCACACCATCTTTCCCATCTGATCACACCATCTTTCCCATCTTTCCCATCCGATCACACCATCTTTCCCATCTGATCACACCATCTTTCCCATCCGATCACGCCATCTTTCCCATCTGATCACGTCATCTTTCCCATCTGATCACACCATCTTTCCCATCTGATCACGTCATCTTTCCCATCTGATCACGTCATCTTTCCCATCTGATCACACCATCTTTCCCATCTGATCACGCTATCTTTCCCATCTGATCACGCCATCTTTCCCATCTGATCGCGCCATCTTTCCCATCCGATCACACCACCTTTCCCATCAGATCACACCATCTTTCCCATCTGATCACACCATCTTTCCCATCCGATCACACCATCTTTCCCATCTGATCACGCCATCTTTCCCATCTGATCACGCCATCTTTCCCATCGGATCACACCATCTTTCCCATCAGATCACACCATCTTTCCCATCTGATCGCGCCATCTTTCCCATCCGATCACACCATCTTTCCCATCAGATCACGCCATCTTTCTCATCTGGTCACATCATCTTTCCCATCCGATCACACCACCTTTCCCATCTTTCCCATCCGATCACACCATCTTTCCCATCTGACCACACCATCTTTCCCATCCGATCACGCCATCTTTCCCATCTGATCACGTCATCTTTCCCATCTGATCACACCATCTTTCCCATCTGATCACGCTATCTTTCCCATCTGATCACGCCATCTTTCCCATCTGATCGCGCCATCTTTCCCATCCGATCACACCATCTTTCCCATCAGATCACGCCATCTTTCTCATCCAGGAATCCAGGTTCAATTCCGGCCTCGGATCACTGTCTGTGTGGAGTTTGCACGTTCTCCCCGTGTCTGCGTGGGTTTCCAATGGATCCTCAGTTTCCTCCCACAGTCCAAAGATGTGCAGGTTAGGTAGATAGGCCATGCTAAATTGTCCGTTAGTGTCCAAAAGCTTAGGTCGGGTTACTGGGATAGGGTGGAGGCGTGGGCTTAAGTCGGATGTTCTTTCCAAGGGCTGGTGCAGACTCAATGGGCTGAATGGCCTCCTTCTGCACTGTACATTCTATGGTTCTATCTATATGCTGTCCCTGAGACATATCATCTGAAGACATCACAACATACTCCACATGCACATTGATTACACCCAGCTCTACCTCACCAGCACATTTCTCAACCTTCCATTGCATTTGGGTTGTCAACTCACTGAGCAAATATCTGTTCCTGAATGAGGTGCAATGAGTCAATGCAATTGACCACGATTCCAGACATAAACTTCCCTTGCCATTGATTCCATCCCTCTCCTGGGGCGAAATTCTCCCCCAACGGCGCGATGTCCGCCGACTGGTGCCAAAAACGGCGCCAATCAGACGGGCATCGCGCCGGCCCAAAGGTGCGGAATGCTCCGCATCTTTGGGGGCCGAGCCCCAACATTGAGGGGCTAGGCTGGCGCCGGAGGGATTTCCGCCCCGCCAGCTGGCGGAAATGGCGTTTATTGCCCCGCCAGCTGGCAGAAATGGCATTTGGTGCCCCGCCAGCTGGCGCGGAAATGCGGCGCATGCGCGGGAGCGTCAGCGGACGCCGACAGTTTCCCGCGCATGCGCAGTGGGGAGAGTCTCTTCCGCCTCCACCATGGTGGAGACCGTGGCGGAGGCGGAAGGGAAAGAGTGCCCCCACGGCACAGGCCCGCCCGCGAATCGGTGAGCCCCGATCGCGGGCCAGGCCACCGTGGGGGCACCCCCCGGGGTCAGATCGCCACGCGACCCCCCAAGGACCCCGGAGCCCGCCCACGCCGCCTGGTCCTGCCGGTAAATACCAGCTTTGATTTACGCCGGCGGGACAGGCAATTTCTGGGCGGGACTTCCGCCCATCCGGCCTGGAGAATTGAGCGGGGGGTCCCGCCAACCGGCGCGGCCCGACCCGGCGGGGGTCGGAGAATGACGCCCCTGTTTCTGGTTGATCCAAACTTTGTTCCTCAGTATCTGATTTGACCTCGAGCCAAACTGTTGATTCCATATCCTCTCCATTACAAACATGAAAGAAGCCTTTAGTTCCACTATCTCTGCACCTGTCTCAGCCCTATACTTCCACCCTGTCTCTGTCCTATGCAATCTCCAGACTTGACAATTCCAATTCTCTCATCTTTCATTCGCCATCAAATTGAACTCATCTGAAACTTAGATCCTAACCAGGGCCAAGTCGCAACTATACACCAACCCCATGCTTTCTGATTGAGATTAATTTCCTGTGCACCAACAATTCAAATTTAATATCTTGACCGCCATGTTCAAATGCTCCATTGTTTCACCCCTCACTAGTTCTGTCGCCTTCTCCAGCCCTATAAAACTTGAAGAGATTGTTCCTCCAACTTTGACTGTTCAAGAAACCTGTGATGAACGGTTATTGCCTTATCATCATGTAAGGTGATGTCCCCTTTAAGACCAGGCTTGGAACCCTGGGGACTCCGCCTCTGGCTCCCCCCATCTGGGAGCCATACATAAAGGGCTGCCTCATGGGCTGTGCAGCAGTCAGCTCTCGTCTCTAGCTCTAGCATAGTTATTAGTCTAATAAAGCCTTCTTTACAGTTTAATCTCTAAGCGTCATTACTGAGGGTACCTCAATTTATTAGACTAAACTAGATTCAGGATGGACGCAGGCCTAAAACCAGAGAAGCTCAATCTGGAATCACGAACGCTGGAGGCAAAGGAAATTTTTAAATACTGCCTGCGGTGCTTCGAGGCCTACCTGGACTCTGCAGAGACTCCCATCCTGGGGCCACGCAAGCTGCGTCTACTCCACGGCCGGATGAGTCACAGAATCTCCGCCACGCTCGAAAAGGCGACGACTTATGATGCGGCGATCGGGTTGCTCCGCAAGCGGTTTGTCAAACCCATCAATGAGGTGCACGCCCGGCATCTGCTCTCTACCTACCGGCAGCGCTTGAGGGAATCGCTCGATAAGTTTGTTGAAAGACTCGCCGCGCTTGCCAGGGACTGTGACCATCAGGATGTGACAGGGGAAGTCCATATGAACCTGCACATCAGGGACGCTTTCGTGTCCGGCATCCACTCGACCTACATCCGGCAGCGGCTGCTCGAAAACGGGGCAAAAGACCTCCAGGAGATGCTAACGCTCGCCTCCTCACTGGCGGTGGCCCGACATAACCTGGGTACGTACCCCGCGGACTCTGCCAGCCCCCCCCGGACTTCCTCAGACTCAACCGTATTACAGGCCTGCGGCACGCGGCGACCCGCTCACCATGGGGGCACACCATGCTACTTCTGTGGGCAGCGCCAGCACCACACCCACGCTGCCCAGCCCGCTCCATGATCTGCAGCGACTGTGGGAAGAAAGGGCACTTTGCGAGGGTCTGCCTGGCCAGACCCAGGGGCCAGAAAAACAAAGAACAGCCGGCCTGAAAATCAGGCTCTCGGGCCCGCAGGCCTCGCAATGTTGCTGCGCACCGACCCGACACGCCCTCTTCTGACGCGTCATCAGCCTCGTGCGAATCATGGGAGCGGCCATCTTCTCGACCCGACACTGCGACCGACGGCAGCGCCCATTTTACGAATCCGACTCGGCTGAGGACTCCGACTACCCGCGACTGGGTGCGATCACCCTCGATCAAACTCGGCCAAAACACCTGCAGAACTCCATGATGCAGGTCCAGGTCAACGGGCACGACACTGCATGCGCCTTCGACTCCGGGAGCACGGAGAGCTTTATCCACCCTGAAACGGTAAGGCGTTGCTCCCTACGCACCCATCCCGCATCCAAAACCATAGCCCTCGCATCTGGGTCCCACTCGGTACAAATCACGGGGTACTGTATTGTGGATCTCTCGATCCAGGCCGCCAAATACACCCGTTTCAAATTTTATATCCTCCCTCACCTCTGTGCCCCCCTGCTGCTCGGACTGGATTTCTGGTGCAGCCACCGAAGCCTGACACTGAAGTTCGGTGGACCCTTGCCCCCCCCCCTCACAGTGTGCTGCCTTGTGACACTGAAAGTCGCACCCCCCTCGCTATTCGCAAACCTCACTCCTGACGGTAAGCCCGTCGCCACCAGGAGCCGGCGCTACAGTGCCCAAGATTTGGCTTTTATCAAGTCAGAGGTCCAGCGTTTACTGGGAGAGGGGGGTCATCGAGGCTAGAAACAGCCCTTGGAGAGCGCAAGTGGTGGCAGTCCGGTCCGGGGAGAAGAAACGGATGGTCGTGGATTATAGCCAGACCATAAACCGATTCACGCAGCTTGATGCGTACCCCCTTCCTCGCATCGCGGAAATGGTAAATCGGATCGCCCAATACCGAGTCTTTTCCACGGTCAACCTCAAATCCACCTACCACCAGCTCCCCATCCGACCAAAAGACCGCCCCTATACTGCCTTCGAAGCAGCCGGCCGGCTCTTCCACTTTCTCAGGGTCCCCTTTGGTGTCACAAATAGGGTCTCCGTCTTTCAAAGGGCGATGGACCAAATGGTGGACCAGTACGGTTTGCGGGCTACATACCCGTACTTGGACATTGTCACCATCTGTGGCCATGATCAGCAGGACCATGACGCTAACCTCAAAATGTTCTTCCAGACCGCCCGAGCCCTTAACCTGACCTATAACGAGGGCAAATGTGTTTTCCACACCACCCGGCTGGCCATCCTCGGCTATGTCGTGGAAGACGGGGTCCTAGGTCCCGACCCCGACCGCATGCGCCCCCTTAAGGAACTCCCTCTCCCCCGCAGCCTCAAGGCCCTCAAACGGTGCTTGGGGCTTTTCTCCTATTATGCCCAGTGGATCCCCAAGTATGCGGACAAAGCCCGCCCACTCCTAATGACCACCACTTTTCCCCTCTCGGCTGAGGCTCAATTGGCCTTCAACCGCATGAAGGCCGACATCATCAAGGCCGCCATGCACGCGGTGGACGAAACCATCCCTTTCCAGGTAGAGAGCGATGCATCAGACATCGCCCTGGCTGCCACCCTCAATCAAGGAGGCAGACCAGTAGCGTTCTTCTCCCGAATCCTCACCGCCTCCGAGGTTCGACACTCTGCAGTCGAAAAGGAGGCACAAGCCATTGTGGAGGCTGTACGGCGCTGGAGACACTACCTAGCCGGTAGGAGGTTTACCCTCGTCACCGACCAGCAGTCGGTCGCCTATATGTTCGATAACACGCAAGGGGGCAAAATAAAAAACGATTAAATTTTGAGGTGGAGGATCGAACTCTCCACCTACTCGTACGATATCAAGTATCGTCCAGGGAGCTCAACGAGCCCCCAGATGTCCTGTCCCGCGGCACATGCACCAACGCGCAGGAGGACCGCCTGCAAGCCATCCACAATGACCTCTGCCACCCGGGGGTTACCCGGCTCATCCATTTCATCAAGTCCCGCAACCTACCTTACTCAACCAAGGAGGTCAAGGCCATGGTCAGGGCCTGCCAAGTCTGTGCGGAGTGCAAACCGCACTTCTATCGGCCAGACAAGGTTCGGCTCGTGGATGCCTCGGGCCCCTTTGAGCGACTGAGCGTGGACTTCAAGGGGCCCCTCCGCCCACCAACCGGTATGCCTATTTCCTCACCATGATCGATGAGTTCTCCCGTTTCCCATTCGCCATTCCCTGCACCGACATGACCTCAGCCACGGTGATTAAGGCACTGCGCAGCATCTTCACCCTGGATCCTCCACCACAGACGCCCCTTCCCGCGCCGCTCCCCTGCAGGACCCGTCGCCCCCTACAACACACCCCCTTCCGGCCCTACCACCCGTTGGTGAGCCCCTACCATGCGCCCCCCCTTTACACAACCCGCCGGCGCCGGCACCGCTACCCCCGGCCCTGCCTAGTTTACCTGCCCCAACCCGGACCGAAGCTCCGACTGCTGTGTTCCCGGATGTGCCCTCAACCGGGACGTCCGTGCCCGCCGCACCACCGCCCGAATTGAGGAAGTCAAGGAGGACGATTCGGCCACTGAGACGGATGGACCTATGATGGCACTTCACCCCCGCCGGACTCTTTTTTAAACAGGGGGTGAATGTGATGAACGGTTACTGCCTTATCATCATGTAAGTTGATGTCCCCTTTAAGACCGGACTTGGAACCCTGGGGACTCCGCCTCTGGCTCCGCCCATCTGGGAGCCATACATAAAGGGCTGCCTCATGGGCTGTGCAGCAGTCAGCTCTTGTCTCTAGCTCTGGCATAGTTATTAGTCTAATAAAGCCTTCTTTACAGTTTAATCTCTAAGCGTCATTATTGAGGGTACCTCAAAACCCTTGTTGAAATATACTTTAAGGGATAGCAGCATGCCACCATGAGAAGAGACGTATGTAATGTGATCCAGTCTCAGTTTTACTTTGGCCTGTGAGCAGAACCAGCACACACAGCTCTGCTGCTAATGTCTTCAAGCTTTCTATACATCTACATATGTTCTCACTTACTGAGTTTAAATAAACCCACAACATGTTTACACAATGCCTTCTGAGTGATTGGTGTCTTTATATCATTATAAAAGCACAACAATCCTGAGTTCTTTCCTCTGGAATTGTTTAGGTAAACATTCCCATTTCTCCATCCCTCTTGTCCATTGAGAGCATCCTTAAAGTCTATCTCTTTGACCAAGAAGTTAATCATCCTATCTAATATTGCCACCCTGTCTCTCCCCTCCCCAGTCTCTTTTTCTCCTCCCCACATTGCTGTCAAGCACCTTGCAGTGCTTTTCTATTTTGCAGGCATTATATAAATGTGAGTTGTTGTTTGTTGATTTGGAGGGCAATGTTCCAAAGTTAAATATGGAAGATGGGGATATATTTGCTGATTCTTATTTGATTCATTTTGGAAAAGCTTAAACTGCAAGTGCAGAATCATTGTCAGGAAAGCTTGTACAAGTGGTGTGAAAGGAACAGGCTTGATGGATTTCTAACTGTTTATTCAGGCAAAGCAATTTGGATTTTATTGTTTTTGTCCTTGTCCAAAGCAAAATACAGTAAACATTCTCCTTTTGATCCAGGTTAGCTGTGATATAGCCACATCGATTCCCATTTGTAGTGGTCATTCTACAAATGAATATATCTGTTACATCTAACTTGATGTCTCACTAAAAAGGTTATACTTTGTGGTCTTAGATGGTTTATAATCCCCAGAAGTGATGAGTTCATATTTTCACTTTTCTACCCTTCAATGACGAAACTATTTGCGCAGTTGCTGATTTCAGAGTATCTGCAATCAATATGTGGGGGAGCGATGAAGATCATATGACAGCTTTTAGTGATAAAGAATGAATGGCACTGCTTTTGTCCCTTTTCTGTAATGTGACAAAATCGCACATCATGCTCCAGATGCAGATACAAGAGGTGGTCTTGTACAGGTTTACCAAATCCAGTTCTAACTGGGGAGGCGGTGGCGTAGTGGTATTGAACAAGGGTCCCAGGTTCAAATCCCACAAATAGTGAAATTTGAATTCTATTTAAATAAACATCTGGTGATAACCATTGTCGTAAAAACCCATCTGGTTCACTAATGTCCTTTAGGGAATGAAATCTGCCAACCTTATCTGGTCTGGCCTATATGTGATTCCACAGCAATATGGTTGACTCTTAACTACTCTTCAAGGGCAATGAGGGATGGGCAATATATGCTGGTACAGCCTGCGATACCCACATCCTATGAATGAATTAAAAAAAATATTCTGTACTCTTAATTTGAAACATTGATTTAATTTTCTTTTTTAATGGCATATCTACTTGCACTGACATCTTTTAATGGCTGGCATTTTTATATGTTTTATTGGGATCTGGATATTGCTAGCAAGGCCAGCATTTGTTGCCCATCCTTAATTGCTCTTGTGCGGGTGGTGGTGAGCTGCTGTCATGAGTCATTGTATTCCATTGGATATAAATATAACTACAGTACTGCACACACGGGCGTCTCCGTTCTTTTGATCTACTTAACTTTACAATTGAAGGTTTATTGGCTTTCCTTGTTCTTTCAAAATGTATTGCTTCACATTTTATCTACATTTAACCATGTCTGTCACTGACCCCCTCTGCCAAGCTGTGTCCTGTAATTTGTCATGTATCTCAATTTGGTGCCTAGGGTCCCCAAATCCTAGGTGCAGATCATTTTTGTATGTAGCAATACAAGTGAGCCTAACACACACCCTTTCAAATCCCACATGCTATATTTTTACAGCCTGGGAACTTCCCATTTTCATTACCATTTGCTTTTAATAATCTCTTCTTTCGTAGCTTAACAAATGCCTTTGAAAACATTTTATGGCCACATTGATTGCATTTCATTTCTCTATCATCCCTTATTTCTTCAGAATCCTATAAGAGCGGTTAAGCACAACCATTTTCTTTAAGAACTCCATGCCAACTAGTCCTTATTGTCTTATTTGTTTTCCAAGTTTTTGGTAGCTTCTTCCTATCTTTGATTTCAGTAGTTTACCAGCATGTGAATTGTGAATAACTGGCCCACATTTTTACGGTTAATCGATATAATATTTTCGAAGAGGGGCTATCAGATTGCCCCTCTCCAGTTCATGAATTGAACACTGAGTAAGAGTGGCTTCTAGGAAGACCAATTAAATACAAGCTATTATAGCAGCTTCTTTTCAGAGACTGCCAGCAATACTACTTTGGCTTGCAATAGGCTGTGCAAGTCCTGCATAAGAAACATAATGGCAACATCGCAAGGCTTACAAAATCTAGAATTGTCCAAAGGCTAGGTATTGCTGCTCTTAAGTAGTTTTAGTGTACAATTTTTAAAACCATATTAATGGTGTGTTTGTAAATTATTTTGAAACAGATAGGACGCGATTGAACCAAATGGGAACTATGTTCTGTAGCAGAGTGTTTATCCGCATGCTTCCTGTCTTGTCATGCTCTAGGCGTAGCATAAGCGGCTCCCTTGTGGTGCACTTGACAAAGGAAGGTTCAGACGTGGGGATAACTTCAACACGTTTATTAAACTATTTACACTTCTCCTACTCGGGTTCGCCACGACTGTTAATCCTTCTATAGCTACTCAGACTGACTAACCAGTCTGCTACAATCCACGTGGTGGGTGTAATATTGAATCAACCCTGTGTCTCTATTCACTGACTGTCTCCACTGGAAAGAGGCAGATCATGTGTGTTGTGTCCTTTATATATGGGTTGGTGTAATGCCCTCCTGCGGTCGTGTCACCTCTGTGTGTATCGTGAATGCCCATTGGTCGTGTCCTATCTAACTGTTCTATTGGTTGAGTGTCTGTGTGTCATGTCTCTGGTGCTCCCTCTAGTGTCTAGCTAGTCTACATGTATTTACGTTAACCCCTTGTGTCTTTACAGTGATGCATATCGCCACACTTCCCAGCGCTTACATCGCCAAGAAACACACTATCTAACGCAACTCCAGTTAGATACGAGGCCTCAGCAGGGAATGCGCTGACGAGGCCACACTTAGTCCCATTTCCTGCACTGAGGATCCCATTCGCCAAAACTCCTCAGTGCAGGGAGAGATCGGGGCGCCATTTTCAAATGACGTCCTGAACTCTCGAGCCCCTGGCCCTAACTCACTGTAAGGGGTCCCTGCCCCCCTCACAGCCCCCATTCCCACGCAGAGCCGGTGCAGACTCGATGGGCCGAATGGCCTCCTTCTGCACTGTAAATTCTATGATAATCTATGATGGCCACTACTCTGACCAAAAATTTTTACCTAAACAATTCTAAGGGCGCTATGTCAGGCAGGGGCATGCATCCACAAACAAAAAAACTTGGAACCTCTAATTTTACCTAAATACACTATACTCACCAAACATTGCATTATCCTATCTTCCCAACACATACAACAACAATCATAACATTCAATATACTCTTTCCTGGCTTGGCAGTCAAGCTCAGGATCATACATTTTTTGTTTATGAAAGTTTTGTACATCTTTTATTTACAGAAAAACGCAAGTGCATGTTCTTTATTATTGTGTTATAGGTCGCGGGGGTCGGGGGTCTGGTCATACCTGAATATAAGGGATCGGATCCTATATACCGGGGTTCGAGCGCGGTACGCTCTCCTTCTCCATTTGCGGAGGCGCAGAGTCTGCACTACACAGCAGAGTATCACCAACGCTAACAGTGCTTCAATCACGTAGGACAGGGAGTACCAGGTTATGAACCTGGCACACCAGGAAGATGCAGTGTCTCTGGTGACTGGGCTTTGGGTACTGCGCGGCAGTGAAACATTAACGGCTGGGAGGTTTGGGGTAATCGGGTCCGCGTTCCCGCGCAACCAAATGTCCAACAAAAAGATTTTGATCACGATGAAAGAAGTCCTCATGGCTGTCCTCTTTCTTTTTCTTTCTTTGTGTTCTCTGTTTTCTCCGGTCCTGGAGCTTCTGGAGTTCTGTAAAACAAGCATAGTATCTGTAACTACCTTGGTATAATATCCGGTATGTTAGTGTGTCTGTCCTTTTTGGGGCCAATTATACCCTTATAATTGGTCACTATGTGTGACTCCCTCATTTTTTTTTTCAAAACAAATGTTAGGACACGGCACACTTCCCAATGATGAACCAGTGCTGATTTACCATCCCAATGTTCCAGGATGTAAATAGCATATGGCAGCAACCTAAATGTCGCCAAAAGAAATAAAACGTTTTGAAATTAAAATGTCAAATGAGGTGCGTATGGGCCGCGACGAGTAAGATCTGGATGGAGTCCCCGGGTAGGACGGCTACCAATGCCGTATCTCCCCTACCCAAGCGTGTTTGACCAACGGGGGGGGGTCCCCAGGCAGGGCAGGTCTCACGCCGTTTCTCCACTGCCTGAGCAACCAACAAGAACGGGCAAAAATGTAGTCATCGTGGTGGGGTTGATGCTGTGATTCTACCCTCGAATCAGAACGGGCGTCTGATACCCGAACCGGTATCAGGTGAAAAGCTAGTTCCTCTGAATGAGCGTGTGGTCTGCTGACCAGGTATCTGCAGATAAGCTAGTTCCGCTGAACAAGCGTCTGGTCTGTTGACCAGGTATCTGTGGACAAGTTGGTACCGCTGAACAAGCGTCTGGCTGCGGTGGGACTCTGAGGGCAAGAGCTCAAACGTTTCAGGTGAATGGGTGTGTGACAGTGAGAAAAATTCTCCTGTCGGACAAACAACATAAAACAAACGTACGAACAACATAAAACATCCTGCAGGTTCCATCAGGAAGGACAAAACTTCTCCCAAGTGTCTCCTTTAAATCATCATGTGGACACCTCAGTCGAGGGCGAGTCCGTGTCTGGGCTGGACGTGGTGGGGGTTGGTCTGGTTACGTTGGCTGTGGGCGGGGTGTGGTCTGCTGCGTCAAGCATGACGTGGTGGGCGTGGTTTGACTGTGCTCCATAAGCCTTTAACTGGTTTATGTGAAACCACGCAGTCTTACCATTTGTTTATTTGATTTTATATACCGATGGGCTTACTTTATCCGTAATGGAGTACGGACCCGAGTATTTCGGAGACAGGAATGTGCTGGGGTTATATACAGACAACATCACTTGTTGTCCTAGATCATACTCCGTTGCATGCACTGCCTTATCAAAACAGGCCTTGCTCTGTTTCTTTTTGGTGCCCAATTTAACTGCGGCTGCTAACTGAGCCATTTTTACATTCGCAACTAATTGCTCCACGGCCTTCTCGTGGGTGAGGGCCGTAACGTCAGGGCTGGTCAGGTCTAAACCTAACAAGTATTCTGTCCCTTTCATGGGGCGTCCGGTCATGAGGGTGTGTGGGGTGTAACCTGTGGAGGTGGAAACAGTGTTATACAAAAACATCAGTGCAAAGGGGAGGACAGAATCCCAAGTGGTGTTGTTCTGCTGGACCATTTTTCGGAGGGTGGTTTTTAGGGTCCGATTCATGCGCTCCACTATACCACTCGACTGTGGGTGGTACGGAATGTGAAATTTTTGGGTTATGCCAAATATCGTGAGGACGTTCTGCATGACCCGTCCCGTAAAGTGAGAACCTTGGTCCAATTCAATACTGTGGGGGAGTCCCCATCTTGTAAAGATGTGGTGGGTTAGGATCTTGGCTGTGGTTTTCACGGTGTTGGTGCGGGATGGAAATGCTTCCACCCACTTTGTAAAAGTGTCTATGACCACCAGAACATATTTATAGCCATTCCTGCAAGGGGGCAATGGACCTATAAAATCAATCTGGAGGTTAGTCCAGGGGCCGTTAACGGGTTGGGTGTGGCTGAGTTGTGCCTTTTTGGCATATCTATCTGGGTTGTTCTGTGCGCAGATGAGGCAATTCTCAATGTAATGGGATACATCTTCCTTGAGATTTGGCCACCAACAAAGCCGTTTGAGGTGTGCTGTAGTGGGACCGATTCCCTGGTGTCCATGACCGTCATGGAATAAACAAATTAATTGGTACCTATCCTGCTCAGGAACTACATAAAGGGTGTCATGTGTGGTTATCGTATTTCTGTACCTCTCGTATGAGGCTGGAAACTTCCCTTTCGCAATCTCAGTGAGAGCACTATCCTGCTTCTGGGCCTCTACTAGATCCTCGATTCTAGTCTGCGTGACCTGAACTGCACTCACTGGCGCACTCACTGGCGCACTTTCGGGGGGCTTCCAAAAGTACCCATGCCTGGATCCTGCCTTAGCCAGTGCGTCGGCTTTTACATTTCCAGGGGGGGAGGAACGATGGTGGCTGCGGACTTTTATAATGCCAAAAGTCCTGTTCTTGGCTTTTTGCAAAATATGGCGGAGTAATGGGGCTGAGGGGAGGGGTTTCCCATCCGCGGAAACAAATCCTCTTTTTCCCAGAGGGGCAGAAATTGGGTGAGGCTGTTTCAGACGTATAGGCTGTCTGAATATATGTCTGCTGGGCTGGGGAAGGAATCTGGGTGCTCTACAGTGTAGGCGATGGCCGCAAGCTCTGCTGCCTGCGCGCCTAAGTGTCCGGGTAATTTTAATGTGATTTCCTCGAGGGCGCGTCCCTGCGCGTCCTCCACATAAATCCCACAACCTGTTATGCGTTGCCCATCTAAGACTGTGGAAGATCTATCCACATAGATCTTAATGGGGTCACATGTGTCCGGGTGAGGGGGGCTCTGAGGTGGAGTAGCTAATTTTCTGGGGGGTGTTTTAGCTATAAAGGGGCCTGTATTATGGTGGGACGAGATGATTTCACACTCATGGGGGGTTCCGGGGTACTATAAATTGTCCGCTAAGTATGTGTGTGTTTTGGTCCGTTTTACCGTGATGTCCCTTCCCTGCAAGAGAAGGGTCCACCTAGCAGCGCGTATTTGGCTGACGGTACCATCTTTAAGTTGTCCGTCCAGTAAAAGTTGGGTGGGGGTGTGCTCGGTCAAAATGGTGAAGGGGTTCAGTCCGGTAATGTATGAAAAGTACTGGACTGCCAAGAAAACTGCGAGCAGGTGCCTCTCACAGGCTGAAAATCCCTGCTCCACAGCATCTAAAATTCGGGAGGCATAAGCCACGGGTCTCAACTGGTCATGCCGTTCCTGCAGGTCCACGGCTGAAAGGGCTCTGTGGTCGCTACCTCTATTGCGTACGGGGCAAGCGGGTCGCCTTGCTGGCGAAACCGTCGATGTCGTTTCGGCAGTAGCCAACCAGTCCTAAAAACGACTGGAGGGCTGAAACGTTTTGGGGAAGGGGCAATTTAGCGATCGAGTCAATTCTTTTGTGCTCGATCTCGCGTTTGCCGTGTGTGATAATAGTACCCAAATATACCACTTCCTCTTCCAATATCTGGGCCTTTTTGGGGTTGACTTTACAGCCAATGGAATGTAACAATTCCAGGAGTTCGGACAGAAGCTGAATGTGCTCTTCCTTTGTGTCTGTCCGCAGTAGTAGATCATCTACATACTGTACCAGACATTCGGGGTGAGAAAAGTTTGCCAGTCCATTTGCCAGCTGTCGGTGGAAAATGGAGGGGGAGTTGTGGAAGCCTTGTGGCAGGCATGTCCACGTGTACTGCTGCGCTCTAAAAGTGAAGGCAAATTTATACTGGCACGCCTTTGCCAATGGAA
Source organism: Scyliorhinus torazame (assembly GCF_047496885.1). Taxonomy (NCBI): domain Eukaryota; kingdom Metazoa; phylum Chordata; class Chondrichthyes; order Carcharhiniformes; family Scyliorhinidae; genus Scyliorhinus; species Scyliorhinus torazame. Next base: position 292,158,929 of record NC_092709.1, on the reverse strand, counting down.
TGGACCAGAATCCATTACTGACGTCCAAAACCGTGAAATATCAGGCATGGAGTCCCTGTTTGAGCACAGTCTCGGGACTTGTTGCTACAGTGGGGGCTGCTGCAGGGGTGACTTTATTGAGTTCCCGATAATCAATGGTCAAGCGCCATGATCCGTCGGGCTTCCTTACTGGCCAAATCAGGGCATTATTAGTTGAGGCTACCGATCTTAGGACGCCCTGCTCTAATAAGCTCGCTATAACCTTTAGGATTTCTCCCTCTGCTTCTAGGGGAAATCCGTACTGTTTCTGGGGTCTAGGGTCAGGTCCTGTTATTTGCACGGAGCCAGTCAGCCGTCCACAGTCGTGCTTGTGGGTCACGAATGCTGCCCTGTTCTTTTGCAGGACTGCCCTAACCTGTCTGTCCGTGCTGAGTGTGGTGGGGTTGAACCAAAACTCGCCTACTGCGCTAATTTTGTTTGTGTAGTCCCCTATGGTGAGCGTTGCGGGGGCTCTAGCGGATTTCACCATCTTCAAGACACACTGGTTGACTGGATCGAAAGAGAGGTGGTGGGAATTCATGAAGTCAATTCCCAAAATGTGTTCTGCTGTTTGGGGCAGGTCGACTAAACACAGGATCCACAGATCCAGAGTACCCATGTAGCCACCTAAAATGGCTGATTCCCGATTAATTTGGCCAAAACCCGATGTAAAATGGCTAACCGAAAAAGCAAGAGGAGGCCATTCGACCCATCAACCATGCTTCGTCATTCATTCTGATCATGACTGATCATCAAGTTCATTACCCTGATCCTGCCTTCCCCCATATCCCTTGATCCCTTTAGCCCCAAGAGCTATACCTAATTCCTTCTTGAAATTCCACAATGTTTTGGCCTCAACTACTTTTTGTGCAAATTCCACAGATTCACTACTCTCTGGGTGAAGACATTTCTCCTCACCTCAATCCTAAAAGGTTTACTCCTTATCCTCAAACTATTACCCCTAGTTCTGGACTCCCCCACCATCAGGAACATTCTTCTAATCTACCCTGTCTAATCCTGTTAGAATTTTGTAAATTGCTGTAAGAGCCCCTCTCACTCTTTTAAATTCCAATGAATATAATCCTAACCAATTTAGTCTCTCCTCATATGACATTCCCGCCATCCCAGGAATCAGTCTGGTAAACCTTCGCTGCACTCCTTCCATAGCAAGAACATTCTTCCTCAGAAAAGAATACCAAACCTGCACACAATAATGCAGGTATGGCCCTATACAATTGCAGTAAAACATCTCTATTCCTATACTCAAATCCTCTCACTATGAAGGCTAACATACCATTTGCCTTCTTTACTGTCTGCTGTACCTTCGCTCTTACTTTCAGTGACTGATGCACGAGGACACCGAGGTCTCACTGAATATCTACCTCTGTCAATTTACACCCATTCAAATAATAATCTGCCTTCCTATTTTTGCTACTGCAGCAGATAGCCCCACATTTATCCACATTATACTGCATCTGCCATGCACGTGCTTCTTAAATGTTATGAGTGTCATGTTGGGTGCTCTGCTACATAGATGAACCAACACGGTTGCGGATGGTACAACTCAGTTTTATTACTAACAATAACAACATCTGTAAACTGGTTACTGTGGTTCGTTCATTACCCTCTAACCTGTGGACCCAGCCCTAACACTATCTTGGAGAAGCACTCAGCACATGGTGAATGTCTGAGTGGCTTGCTGTGAGCTCTGTGCCCTGAGCTGTCTCCTGCTGGAATGAGCGGGAAGTGTCGTGTTCCCCATTTTATAGTGTGTCTGCTCTTGCCTGTGATTGGCTGTGATGTTGTGTGTGTATTGATTGGTCCGTTGATCTGTTCATCAGTGCGTATGCTTGCACCATGATGTTTATCTGAATATCATGACAATGAGTGACTCTGCTTCCACCACCCTTTCAGGCAGTTCCAGACTCCCACTACTCTCTGGGTGAAATGTTTTTCCTCACATCCCCTCTAAACCACCTGCCCTTTACCTTAAATGTATGCCTCCAGTCATTGATCCTTCCACCAAGGGGAATAGTTTGTTCCTGTCTACTCTACACGTCACGTACATAAAAAGCAAGAGGGTAGCCAGGGAAAGGGTTGGCCCACTGAAGGGTAGGCAAGGGAATCTATGTGTGGAGCCAGAGGAAATGGGAGAGGTACTAAATGAATACTTTGCATCAGTATTCACCAAAGAGAAGAAATTGGTAGATGTTGAGTCTGGAGAAGGGTGTGTAGATAGCCTGGGTCACATTGAGATCCAAAAAGATGAGGTGTTGGGTGTATTAAAAAATATTAAGGTAGATAAGTCCCCAGGGCCTGATGGGATCTACCCCAGAATACTGAAGGAGGCTGGAGAGGAAATTGCTGAGGCCTTGACAGAAATCTTTGGATCCTCACTGTCTTCAGGGGATGTCCCGGAGGACTGGAGAATAGCCAATGTTGTTCCTCTGTTTAAGAAGGGTAGCAAGGATAATCCAGGCAACTACAGGCCGGTGAGCCTTACTTCAGTGGTAGGGAAATTACTGGAGAGAATTCTTCGAGACAGGATCTACTCCCATTTGGAAGCAAATGGACGTATTAGTGAGAGGCAGCATGGTTTTGTGAAGGGGAGGTCGTGTCTCACTAACTTGATAGAATTTTTTGAGGAGGTCACTAAGATGATTGATGCAGGTAGGGCAGTGGATGTTGTCTATATGGACTTCAGTAAGGCCTTTGACAAGGTCCCTCATGGTAGACTAGTACAAAAGGTGAAGTCACACGGGATCAGGGGTGAGCTGGCAAGGTGGATACAGAACTGGCTAGGTCATAGAAGGCAGAGAGTAGCAATGGAAGGATGCTTTTCTAATTGGAGGGCTGTGACCAGTGGTGTTCCACAGGGATCAGTGCTGGGACCTTTGCTCTTTGTAGTATATATAAATGATTTGGAGGAAAATGTAACTGGTCTGATTAGTAAGTTTGCAGACGACACAAAGGTTGGTGGAATTGCGGATAGCGATGAGGACTGTCAGAGGATACAGCAGGATTTAGATTGTTTGGAGACTTGGGCGGAGAGATGGCAGATGGAGTTTAATCCGGACAAATGTGAGGTAATGCATTTTGGAATGTCTAATGCAGGTAGGGAATATACAGTGAATGGTAGAACCCTCAAGAGCATTGAAAGTCAAAGAGATCTAGGAGTACAGGTCCACAGGTCATTGAAAGGGGCAACACAGGTGGAGAAGGTAGTCAAGAAGGCATACGGCATGCTTGCCTTCATTTGCCGGGGCATTGAGTATAAGAATTGGCAAGTCATGTTGCAGCTGTATAGAACCTTAGTTAGGCCACACTTGGAGTATAGTGTTCAATTCTGGTTGCCACACTACCAGAAGGATGTGGAGGCTTTAGAGAGGGTGCAGAAGAGATTTACCAGAATGTTGCCTGGTATGGAGGGTATTAGCTATGAGGAGCGGTTGAATAAACTCAGTTTGTTCTCACTGGAACGAAGGAGGTTGAGGGGAGACCTGATAGAGGTCTACAAAATTATGAGGGGCATAGACAGAGTAGATAGTCAGAGGCTTTTCCCCAGGGTAGAGGGGTCAATTACTAGGGGGCATAGGTTTAAGGTGATAGGGACAAGGTTTAGAGTAGATGGACGAGGCAAGTTTTTTACGCAGAGGGTAGTGGGTGCCTGGAACTCGCTACCGGAGGAGGTGGTGGAAGCAGGGACGATAGTGACATTTAAGGGGCATCTTGACAAATACATGAATAGGATGGGAATAGAGGGATACGGACCCAGGAAGTGTAGAAGATTGTAGTTTAGTCGGGCAGCATGGTCGGCACGGGCTATGCGCAAAACAGCTATGTTTACCTTAGCAGTAACATAGACAGGCTACCAACCCTTGTAATAGTACAACTCTATTTTATTTAACTAAGAGCTGTTAATCATGCTTGCACTGTGGGTCGCTATGTTAGATTAACTGAAGACCTATGCCTAACCTGACCAGCTAGCACATGGTGGATGTTTGTGCTACTGACTGCGGGCTCTGTCTGTCTCAGAGGCTGCATCCTGAATGAGCGGGAAAACTAGTGCCCTCTGCCTTTATAGTGACCGTGCCCTAACTGGTGATTGGCTGCTGTGTTGTGTGTGTTGATTGGTCTTGCAGTGTGTCAGTCAGTGTGTGTCTCTGCACCATCATATACTGATGTGTATATTATGACATCCCACCTTTTCTGAAAAACAATTGTGTTTGTGGCAATAAATAATGTAGTATGCGAATGTTCCTAACTACATGTGGCACATGCGAGCATATTTACAGGACTATGTACAGAAAATCTAAGATATTTACATTGGAACGTGTCTAGTGCGGATGGACAGTATGTAACACAAAATATAACTAGAAAAACAGTATGTACAAACCAGTGGGTTAATCAAACAGGGTAACTTCAATCAGTTCATGAGTTCAAAGAGTCCATGAATTCAGGCAGTTCATAAATTCAGTCTCTGAGGTGGGCGACAAATTCTGGTTGACCACCTCAAGGGTGGTCAGGGGCCTCCTGTTCTGAAATGGGCGGGACTGTGTCAGACTCAGAGGGTGGCAGAGCGAAAGGGAGATCTGCAAAGTCCGTGACGGGTTCGTCGTGAAGGCGGGGCAGGACATGATGATCTGGTGGCGAGCGAGGAAGGAGTCGTAGTGCCCGCCTATTTCGGCGAAGAAGGGAGCCTTCTTGTAGACGAACCAAAAATGACCTGGGGGCCACTTGTCTGAGCACCACAGAGGTGGCGGACCATCCACCATCGGGAAGTTGGACACGGATCTCGTCATCAGGAGCCAGAGCAGGGAGATCCGTGGAGAGGGCGCCCTAAGCCGATTTGTGTTGGGCCCGAGACAACTGCATTCGACGAAGGACTGGAAGGTTGTCCAAGTCCGGGACATGAATGGCCGGCACCGTCGTCCGCAGCGTGCGATTCATCAACAGTTGAGCCGCTGACGGGCCGGTGGAAAATGGAGCTGACCTGTATGCAAGCAGGGCGAGGTAAAAATCGGATCCTGCATCGGCCGCCTTGCACAGGAGTCGTTTGACAATGTGCACCCCCTTTTCAGCTTTGCCATTGGGTTGGGGGTAATGGGGACGGGACGTGACATGTGTGAAGTTGCATCGTTTGGCAAAATTGGACCACTCCTGACTGGCAAAACATGGGCCATTGTCGGACATGACCGTGAGCGGGATGCCATGGCGAGCGAAGGTTTCCTCGCACGCCCGAATGACCGCAGTTGAGGTGAGGTCGTGTAGCCTAACTGCCTCCGGGTACTTTGAGAAAAGTCTACGATGAGGACGTAGTCCCGGCCAAGTGCATGGAACAGGTCGATGCCCACTCTGGTCCAGGGGGACGTGACCAACTCATGGGGTTGCAAGGTCTCCCTTGGCTGAGCAGGCTGGAAAAGCTGGCATGTTGGGCAGTTAAGAACGGCGTTGGCAATGTCTCCGTTGATTCCAGGACAGTACACTGCCTCACGGGCCCATCGGCGGCATTTCTCCACTCCCAGGTGGCCCTCATGGAGCTGCTCAAGGACGAGGTTCCGCATGCTGTGCGGAATGACGATCCTGCCCAGCTTTAGTAGAATTCCATCTACCACCGCCAGGTCATCTTTAATGTTATAGAATTGAGGGCATTGGCCCTTGAGCCACCCATCTGTCAGGTGGCGCATGACACGTTGGAGCAGGGGATCGTTGGCCGTCTCACGACGAATATGGATGAGTCGTTCGTCCGTGGCGGGCAGATTGAATGCGGCGAATGCCACCTGAGCATCAATTTGGCACAGGAAGCCCGCTGGGTCGCAGGGTGTGGTGACAGATCGGGAGACGATGTGCTCCTTACCCGGGGTGTAGACGAGTTCGAAGTCGTACCGCCTAAGTTTAAGGAGAATGCGCTGGAGGCGCAGCATCATGTCATTAAGGTCTTTCTGAATGACATTGACCAATGGCCTGTGGTCTGTCTCGACTGTGAACTTTGGGAGTCCATAAACATAGTCATGGAATTTGATGACTCCGGTAAGAAGGCCCAGGCACTCTTTTTCAATTTGCGCATAGCGCTGTTTGGTGGGCGTCATTGCACGTGACGCGTATGCGACAGGAGCCCATGAGGAGGCGTCGTCACGATGAAGGAGCACTGCTCCAATGCCGGACTGACTGGCATCCGTGGAGATCTTTGTTTCTTTGGCCGGATCGCAAAATGCCAACACCGGGGCCTTGGTCAGCTTTGCCCTGAGTTCCCGCCATTCTTGTTCGTGGGCGGGGAGCCATTGGAACTCAGCCATCTTCTTAACCAGGTTCCTGAGGGCCGTGGTGTGGGAGGCTAGGTTAGGGATGAATTTCCCCAGGAAATTGACCATGCCCATGAAGCAGAGGACCGCCTTCTTGTCCTCCGGTGTCTTCATGGCCTTAATGGCAGATACCTTGTCAGCATCCGGCTGCACGCCAAACTGTGAAATGTGGTCTCCGAGGAATTTAAGTTCTGTTTGACCAAAGGAGCATTTGGCCCTGTTGAGGCAGAGGCCGTGCTCATGGATTCATCGGAAGACGCGTTGGAGGCGATCAATGTGCTCCTGTGGGGTGATAGACCAGACGATGATGTCGTCCACAAATACGAGAACCCCTTCGATACCTTTCATCATCTGCTCCATTATTCTGTGGAACACTTCCGATGTAGAGATGATGCCAAATGGCATCCGATTGTAGCAATATCGGCCAAATGGGGTGTTAAAGGTGCAGAGCTTCCGACTGGATGTGTTGAGTTGGATCTGCCAGAACCCCTTGGATGCGTCTAGCTTGGTGAAAAATTTGGCGCGAGCCATCTCGCAGGTGAGTTCTTCGCGCTTTGGAATGGGATAGTGTTCTCTCATAATATTGCGGTTGAGGTCCTTGGGATCAATACATATGTGTAATTCGTCGGATGTTTTTTTCATGCACACCATAGAGCTGACCCAGTCAGTCGGTTCTGTAACTTTCAAAATTACGCCCGAGTCCTGGAGGTCCTGCAGCTGCTGCTTGAGGCGGTCCTTGAGGGGTGCTGGTACCCTGCGAGGTGCGTGCACCACAGGCGTGGCATTTGGTTTTAACAAGATTTTATAGTGTATGGGAGTGTGCCCATGCCCTCGAATACACCGTGGTATCGGGTGATGATGGCGTTCAGCTGTGTCCGAAAGTCAGCGTCCTGAGATGCGGAAGCGTCAGCGGGTGACAGGGAGTGAACCCTTTGGACAAGGTTTAGAAGTTTGCAAACCTAAGCACCGAGCAGGGAGGCTTTAGTGGATCCCACTATTTTGAATGGCCGGTTAGCCTTTAATGACCGGTGCGACACTTCAAGCTGGCAAGAGCCACTGGCAGCAATGGCATTACCATTATAGTCCAGAAGCTGGCAGGCGGATGGCAGGATGGTAGGCTTGACATGGAGGCTTTCGAGGTCAGACCTTGCAATGAGGTTGGCTGAAGCGCTGGTGTCCAGGCGGAATCGGATGCGGGATCGGTTGACCGTGAGGGTGGCACTCCACTCGTCGTCTGGATCAATGCGGAATATTGGGAGAGACTTGGCTTTTGTCTTCTAGAACATCTTGTGTTTGGTGATGATGCCCACCCGAAATGGTGCTTTAGGGTCCTCGGTGTCAAGGTCCGGAATCAAGTCGGAGTCCGAATCGGTGACCGGTGGCTGGATGGTTCGGACTTCCCTGCGTGGCAGGTTGGAGCGATGAGAGGTAGTAGGTTGAGCAGACCTGCATGGGGCTGCATAGTGGCCAAGCTTGCCACATTGGAGACATTTACAGGACATTGCCGCTTTAAGTGGGCGGAGCCACAGTTGCAGCACGTCGTGACATCAGAACGTTCGGTAAGCCACCGCGCATGTGCGATGTGGTCGTACGTAGTGCGTGCCTGCGCAGTGCGGTCTTCGGCCTCGCCGTCCCCTCGGTCAGTGCGCACATGCGCGGGAGCCCGCGAAAAGCACGTGAAATGGCTGCCCTCATCCAGGCTTAGGCCCTGGAGTTGTTTAATGGCTTGCACCCGCTCTGCCTCATGGGGACCTTGCCGTGCCGTTTCAGCCGCTTGAATGTACGAGTATTGGTTAGTGGCGTGTTCATGCAGAACACAGATCTCGGTGGCTATCGCAAGGGTGAGCTGTTTAACCTTGAGGAGCTGCTGGTGTAGGGGGTCCGATTGCACACCGAAAACGATCTGGTCACGGATCATTGAGTCGGAGGTGGAGCCGTAATTGCAGGACTGCACGAGGATGCGAAGGTGGGTGAGGAAAGATTGAAAAGGTTCATCCTTACCCTGCAGACGCTGTTGAAAGACATAGCGCTCAAAACTTTCATTTACTTCGACGTCACAGTGACTATCGAATTTGAACAGGCCTGTCTTGAACTTGGACTTGTCTTCACCTTCAGCGAAAGTGAGAGAGTTGAAGATATGGATGGCGTGGTCCCCGGCCCTGGAAAGGTAGAGAGCAATCTTCCTGCCGTCTGAGGCAGCTTCCAGGTCCGTAGCTTTGAGGTATAGCTGGAATCGTTGTTTAAAGATTTTCCAGTTCGCACCGAGGTTACCGGTGATGCGGAGCGGCGGGGGAGGGCGGACGCTATCCATACTACCGGATGGCTGATTGCTGGTCGAAGGCAGATCACTTGAAGGTAGGTCTATTAAACTCTAACATCACATACTGATGTCACAACACATGTTGTGTTGGGTACTCTGAATCTGTGGAGACTGTGTTTACCTTAGCAGTAACATAGACAGGCTACCAACACTTGTAATAGTACAACTCTATTTTATTTAACTGAGAGCTGTTAAACATACTTGCACTTTGGGTCGACACTATGTTAGATTGACTGAAGACCTATGCCTAGCTTGACCAGCCTATACTGCTAGCACATGGTGGATGTTTGTGCTACTGACTGCGGGCTCTGTCTGTCTCAGAGGCTGCATCCCGAATGAGCGGGAAAATTAGTGCCCTCTGTCTTTTTAGTGACCGTGCCCTAACTGGTGATTGGCTGCTGTGTTGTGTGTGTTGATTGGTCTTGCAGTGTGTCAGTCAGTGTGTGTCTCTGCACCATCATATACTGATGTGTATATTATGACAAAGGGGATAGGTCCGAATGCCCTGGTTACCTCAAGGAACTGCATATTAGAGTGAGACTATGAAGAGAGATTGGATAGATTGGGGTTGTTTACTTGGAGCAGAGGAGACTGAGAGAGGACATGATTGAGATGTATAAAATTATGAGTGACATAGAACAAAGAACAAAGAACAAAGAAATGTACAGCACAGAACAGGCCCTTCGGCCATCCAAGCCCGTGCTGACCATGCTGCCCGACTAAACTACAATCTTCTACACTTCCTGGGTCCGTATCCCTCTATTCCCATCCTATTCATGTATTTGTCAAGATGCCCCTTAAATGTCACTATCGTCCCTGCTTCCACCACCTCCTCCGGTAGCGTGTTCCAGGCACCCACTACCCTCTGCGTGAAAAACTTGCCTCGTACATCTACTCTAAACCTTGCCCCTATCACCTTAAACCTATGCCCCCTAGTAATTGACCCCTCTACCCTGGGGAAAAGCCTCTGACTATCCACTCTGTCTATGCCCCTCATAATTTTGTAGACCTCTATCAGGTCTCCCCTCAACCTCCTTCGTTCCAGTGAGAACAAACCGAGTTTATTCAACCGCTCCTCATAGCTAATACCCTCCATACCAGGCAACATTCTGGTAAATCTCTTCTGCACCCTCTCTAAAGCCTCCACATCCTTCTGGTAGTGTGGCAACCAGAATTGAACACTATACTCCAAGTGTGGCCTAACTAAGGTTCTTTCCAGCTGCAACATGACTTGCCAATTCTTATACTCAATGCCCCGGCAAATGAAGGCAAGCATGCCGTATGCCTTCTTGACTACCTTCTCCACCTGTGTTGCCCCTTTCAATGACCTGTGGACCTGTACTCCTAGATCTCTTTGACTTTCAATACTCTTGAGGGTTCTACCATTCACTGTATATTCCCTACCTGCATTAGACCTTCCAAAATGCATTACCTCACATTTGTCCGGATTAAACTCCATCTGCCATCTCTCCGCCCAAGTCTCCAAACAATCTAAATCCTGCTGTATCCTCTGACAGTCCTCATCGCTATCCGCAATTCCACCAACCTTTGTGTCGTCTGCAAACTTACTAATCAGACCAGTTACATTTTCCTCCAAATCATTTATATATACTACAAAGAGCAAAGGTCCCAGCACTGATCCCTGTGGAACACCACTGGTCACAGCCCTCCAATTAGAAAAGCATCCTTCCATTGCTACTCTCTGCCTTCTATGACCTAGCCAGTTCTGTATCCACCTTGCCAGCTCACCCCTGATCCCGTGTGACTTCACCTTTTGTACTAGTCTACCATGAGGGACCTTGTCAAAGGCCTTACTAAAGTCCATATAGACAACATCCACTGCCCTACCTGCATCAATCATCTTAGTGACCTCCTCAAAAAACTCTATCAAGTTAGTGAGACACGACCTCCCCTTCACAAAACCATGCTGCCTCTCACTAATACGTCCATTTGCTTCCAAATGGGAGTAGATCCTGTCTCGAAGAATTCTCTCCAGTAATTTCCCTACCACTGAAGTAAGGCTCACCGGCCTGGAGTTGCCTGGATTATCCTTGCTACCCTTCTTAAACAGAGGAACAACATTGGCTATTCTCCAGTCCTCCGGGACATCCCCTGAAGACAGTGAGGATCCAAAGATTTCTGTCAAGGCCTCAGCAATTTCCTCTCCAGCCTCCTTCAGTATTCTGGGGTAGATCCCACCAGGCCCTGGGGACTTATCTACCTTAATATTTTTTAATACACCCAACACCTCATCTTTTTGGATCTCAATGTGACCCAGGCTATCTACACACCCTTCTCCAGACTCAACATCTACCAATTTCTTCTCTTTGGTGAATACTGATGCAAAGTATTCATTTAGTACCTCTCCCATTTCCTCTGGCTCCACACATAGATTCCCTTGCCTATCCTTCAGTGGGCCAACCCTTTCCCTGGCTACCCTCTTGCTTTTTATGTACGTGACGTGTAGAGTAGACAGGAACAAACTATTCCCCTTGGTGGAAGGATCAATGACTGGAGGCATACATTTAAGGTAAAGGGCAGGAGGTTTAGAGGGGATGTGAGGAAAACATTTCACCCAGAGGGTAGTGGGAGTCTGGAACTGCCTGAAAGGGTGGTGGAAGCAGAGACACTCATTGTCATGATATTCAGATAAACATCATGGTGCAAGCATACACACTGATGGACAGATCAACGGACCAATCAATACACACACAACATCACAGCCAATCACAGGCAAGAGCATACACACTATAAAATGGGGAACACGACACTTCCCGCTCATTCCAGCAGGAGACAGCTCAGGGCACAGAGCTCACAGCAAGCCACTCAGACATTCACCATGTGCTGAGTGCTTCTCCAAGATAGTGTTAGGGCTGGGTCCACAGGTTAGAGGGTAATGAACGAACCACAGTAACCAGTTTACAGATGTTGTTATTGTTAGTAATAAAACTGAGTTGTACCATCCGCAACCGTGTTGGTTCATCTATGTAGCAGAGCACCCAACATGACACTCATAACATTTAAGAAGCACGTGCATGGCAGATGCAGTATAATGTGGATAAATGTGGGGCTATCTGCTGCAGTAGCAAAAATAGGAAGGCAGATTATTATTTGAATGGGTGTAAATTGACAGAGGTAGATATTCAGTGAGACCTCGGTGTCCTCGTGCATCAGTCACTGAAAGTAAGAGCGAAGGTACAGCAGACAGTAAAGAAGGCAAATGGTATGTTAGCCTTCATAGTGAGAGGATTTGAGTATAGGAATAGAGATGTTTTACTGCAATTGTATAGGGCCATACCTGCATTATTGTGTGCAGGTTTGGTATTCTTTTCTGAGGAAGAATGTTCTTGCTATGGAAGGAGTGCAGCGAAGGTTTACCAGACTGATTCCTGGGATGGCGGGAATGTCATATGAGGAGAGACTAAATTGGTTAGGATTATATTCATTGGAATTTAAAAGAGTGAGAGGGGCTCTTACAGCAATTTACAAAATTCTAACAGGATTAGACAGGGTAGATTAGAAGAATGTTCCTGATGGTGGGGGAGTCCAGAACTAGGGGTAATAGTTTGAGGATAAGGAGTAAACCTTTTAGGATTGAGGTGAGGAGAAATTTCTTCACCCAGAGAGTAGTGGATCTGTGGAATTTGCACAAAAAGTAGTTGAGGCCAAAACATTGTGGAATTTCAAGAAGGAATTAGGTATAGCTCTTGGGGCTAAAGGGATCAAGGGATATGGGGGAAGGCAGGATCAGGGTAATGAACTTGATGATCAGTCATGATCAGAATGAATGAAGAAGCATGGTTGATGGGTCGAATGGCCTCCTCTTGCTTCTATTTTCACTGTTTCTATGGATAAATGTGCATTTGTGATGTGAAGGCATGCAAGGCTATGGACCAAGTTCTGGAAAATGGAATAAGAATAATTAGGTGGTTGTTTTTGACCGGCGCAGATGCGATGAGCCAAAGGGCATTTTCTGTGCTGCAGACCTCTATGACGAAACTGCTATTCAACCTGCGTGATCAAGTTGTGTTCGGGATAAATGATGAAAGTTTGCGCGAGAAAATGCTAAGATGACTGGTTTTACCGCTCGAAGACACGATTAATATGTGCAAGGCCAGTGAACAGGCATCGAGTGAATATGTAGAGTTTGTGGCAAAAGAAAAGAGCGCAAAATTGGGGAAGGTGGCTGCTGCCATTAATGCTGTGTTGCAGCAAAAAAAACTGCGTACAATGGCCGGCAGCCATTTTGAAATTGACATCACGAGCGTGATGACACGCACACGTTGTGGACACGCCCACAGTAAAATGATTATCTGACAAAAGGCAAATAATGTTCCAATTGTTGCAAACTTAACGACTTTACAGCACAGTGTCGTTTATCAGCCACTGTTCCAGTAACCAAATTTTAAAAGTCCTATAGTGATTTCAGATGGATCCAAAGTATGCAGAGCGAAGAGAAAAAAATCCAACATCATAACGGATAGGGAGGATTGCTCACCATATTCACTTTTGGATACTTTCATGATAGAAGCAGTCACTATGATTAATTTACTGGATCGAGATGAAAGACCAGTATAAGAGCTCTCAAAGTTAATTCAGGAGGGGACTGTATCATTAGAAATAAATGGAATACTAATACCATTGAAAATTGACACAGGAGCGCAAGCAAATATTATCACCTAACAATCTTTGAAGCAATCTTTTGACAAACCACTAGTAAAGCAATCCACCAGTAGGTTCAAAGGTTACAATGGTAACACAATAGTCACAAGAGGATCCTGCTGTCTTGTTGTTAAGAATGGGAACATCGAAGTACCCATTGACTTTGAGGCAGTAGAGGGTGAGAAACCATCATTAATTGGAGTGTATGCTTGTGAAAGATTGCAGCTAGTTGAAAGGATTCACTCAACCAGTACTTCAGCTGACCAAGATGAAGAGTCAAGGGAAGACGGAGGTGTTGTTGACGACCTTTCCAAAGCTACCATTGATGCTGACACATCAGAGTTCAAGACAACCACTGTGCTGAAACATCAGTACCCGAGATAGTCCAAATAGTGGAATCTCAAGCTCGTTTCTTTACTGAGATATTACCAGTGTCTGACCGCAAACTACTGACAATCAAAGCCGAAACTGAAAAAGCTTTAACTCTCCAGAAGGAGAAACAATACATATGAGAAGGATGGCCTGCTGGATGTCGATCTGCCTTTCGAGATATAAGAGATGTTCTTTGTATAGTAGATGGTTTCCTGCTCAGTGTTTATACTCAATGCCCTGTCCAATGAAGGGAAGCATTCCGTATGCTTTCTTGACTACCTTCTCCACTTGTGTTGCTACCTTCAAAGATCTGTGGACCTGCATGTCCAGATCTCTCTGACTTTTTGTATATTTCCCCTCTATGTTAGACCTACCAAAATGCATTACCTCACATTTCTCCAGATTAAACTCCATTTGCCATTTCTCTGCTCAAGTCTCCAACCTATCTATGTCCTGCTGTATCTTCTGACAATCCTCAACATTATTTGCCACTCCGTCAACCTTGGTGTCATCCGCGAATTTACTAATCAGACCGGCGATATTTTATTCCAAATCGTTTATGTATGCTACAAACAACAGAGGCCCCAGCACAAATCCCTGTGGAACACCACTAGTCACAACCTTCCATTCAGAAAAATACCCTTCTGCTGCTACCCTTTGCCTTCTGTGACTGAGCCAGTTCTGTATCCATCTTACCACCTCACCTCTGATCCCGTGTGACCATGTCCTCCAGTCTACTATGAGGCACCTTGTTAAAGGCTTTACTGAAGTCCATGTAAACAACATCCACCCCATCACCTCATCAATCATCTTTGTTATCTCCTCAAAAAACTCAATCAAGTTAGTGAGGCACGACCTTCCCTTCACAAAACCATGCTACCTATCGCTTCTGAGTCCATTTGTTTCCAAATGAGTATAAATCCTGTCCCTGAGAATTCTCTCCAGTAATTTCCCCTGCTACCGACTTTAGGCGCATCGGCCTATAGTTTCCTGGATTATCCCTGCTACCTTTCTTAAACAGCGGTACCACATTAGCTATTCTCCAGTCCTCTGGCATCTCATATGTTGTCAATGAGGATACAAAGATGTCAGTCAAGGCCTCAGCAATTTCCTCCCTTGCTTCCCTCAGTATTCTGGGGAAATCCCATCCAGCCCAAGAGACTTATCTACCTTAACATCTTTTAAAAGACCTAATACCTCCTCCTTTTCGGTGTTAACATGATCCAGACTGTCCACACACCGTACCCAAGAATCATCTTCCACCTTTCTTTGGTGAACACTGATGCAAAGTACTCATTTCGTACCTCGCCCCATTGCTCTGGCTCAACACATAGATTCCCCCACTGTCCTTAAGTGGTCCAATCCTTGCCCTGGCCACCCTCTTGCTTTTTATATATGAATAGAAAGCTTTGGGATTCACCTTAATCCTACTTGCTAAGGACCTTTCATGACCTCCTCCTCGCCCTCCTAATTTCCCGCTTCAGTACCTTCGTACTTTCTTTATACCCCTCAAGGGTTTTTATTGTCCCCACCCTTCTAGACCTTCTAAAAGTCTCCTTTTTCTTTTTGACAAGGTTAACAATATCCCTCATTATCCAAGGCTCCCTAAACTTCCCAAACTTATCCTTCGTTCTCTCAGGAACGTGACTTTCCTGAATCCGGACCGCCGCAGCTCCCCCCCTTCAGGCCCCGACCGGCCAGCGCTCACCGCCACCCCCCTATCCTAGGGCCACGTGCGACCCATGGGCGTGGCCATCTTGCCCCCCCCGGACACCACGCTGGACGGGTGGGCGCCGCCATTTTGTCCATCCTCGCCGCCATCTTGTCCGTCCCCGGACACCATGTGCGACCCATGGGTGACGCCATCTTGGATGGGGCCCCAGGCACCCAGCTCGGTCGACTACACACTGCCCGATCAGAACTTGCAACTGCTTCATCTGGCTTCGGTGACACTGGACCAAAGTCGATCCCGGACACTCGCAACGGCTACAACGAAGGTCTTCATCAACGGCCACGAGACGTCTTGCCTGATTGACTCTGGGAGCACGGAAAGCTTTGTTCACCCCGACACGGTAAGGCGCTGTTCACTTGTAACCCACCCTGTAAACCAAAGGATCTCCCTGGCCTCCGGGTCACACTCGGTGGAGATAACGGGGTTCTGCCTCGCGAACCTCACTGTCCAAGGCAGGAAATTCGACAATTTCCGCCTGTATGTCTTGCCGCACCTCTGCGCGGCTAACCTCCTGGGGCTGGACGTCCAATGCCACTTGCAAAGCCTGACCTTTAAATTCGGCGGCCCTATACCCCCCCCCCCCCCCCCCATTACTGTCTGCGGCCTCGCGACCCTTAAGGTCGACCCTCCTTCCCTGTTTGCGAACCTCACCCGGATTGCAAACCCATCACCACCAGGAGCAGGCAGGACAGTGTCCAGGGCCGGACCTTCATCAGGTCAGAGGTCCAATGGCTGCTGGGGGAGGGGGTCATCGAAGTGAGCAACAGTCCCTGGAGAGCTCAAGTAGTGGTGGTAAAGACCGGGGAGAAGCATAGGATGGTCATTGACTACAGCCAGACCATCAACAGGTTTACGCAGCTGGATGCGTACCCTCTCCCCCGTATAGCCGACCTGGTAAACAGGATCGCACAATACAAGGTCTTCTCCACGGTGGATCTCAAGTTCGTCTATCACCTGCTACCCCTCTGTAATAGTGACCGCAAGTACACTGCCTTCGAAGCAGATGGGCGGCTCTACCAATTTTTAAGGGTTCCCTTTGGTGTCACGAATGGGGTCTCGGTCTTCCAGAGAGAGATGGACCGAATGGTTGACCGGTACGGCTTACGCGCAACGTTTCTGTATCTGGATAACGTCACCATCTGCGGCCATGACCAGCAGGACCACAACACCAACCTCCGCAAATTCCTCCAGACCGCAAAAATCCTTAATCTGACATACAATAAGGATAAATGCGTGTTCAGCACCGACCGTCTTGCCATTCTAGGCTACATAGTGCGAAATGGAGTTATAGGCCCTGACCCCGAACGCATGCACCCCCTTATGGAGTTCCCCCTCCCTCACTGCCCCAAGGCCCTGAAGTGCTGCCTCGGGTTTTTCAGCTATTACGTGCAGTGGGTCCCCAACTACTCAGACAAAGCCCGACCCCTAATCCAGTCCACAACCTTCCCCCTGTCGACGGAGGCCCACCAGGCCTTCAGCCGCATCAAAGCAGACATTGCAAAGGCCACGATGCGCGCCATCGCCAAGTCCCTCCCCTTCCAGGTCAAGAGCGATGCGTCCGACGTAGCTCTGGCGACCACCCTCAACCAAGCGGGCAGGCCTGTGGCTTTCTTCTCCCGTACCCTCCATGCTTCCGAAATTCGCCATTCTTCGATCGAAAAGGAGGGACAAGCCATAGTAGAAGCTGTGCGACACTGGAGGCATTACCTGGCCGGCAGGAGATTCACTCTCCTCACGAACCAAAGGTCGGTTGCCTTCATGTTCGATAATGCATAGCGGGGCAAGATTAAAAACGACAAGATCTTGCGGTGGATGATAGAACTCTCCACGTTCAACTACGAGAACTTGTACCATCTGGGGAAGCTAAACGAGCCTCCTGATGCCCTGTCCCGCGGCACTTGTGCCACTGCACAAGTGGACCGCCTCCGAGCCCTCCACGAGGACCTCTGCCACCTGGGGGGTCACTCGTTTCTTCCACTTCATCAAGACCCGCAATCTGCCCTACTCCATCGAGGAGGTCAGGACAGTCACCAGGGACTGCCAAATATGCGCGGAGAGCAAACCCCACTTCTACCGGCCAGAGAGGGTGCACCTGATCAAGGGTTCCCATTCCTTTGAGCGCCTCAGCATGGATTTCAAAGGCCCCCTCCCCTCCACCGACCGCAACACATATTTCCTGAACGTGATTAACGAGTACTCCCGGTTCCGATTTGCCATCCCCTGCCCAGACATGACCACAACCACCGTCATCAAGGCCCTCCAGGGTATCTTTACACTGTTCGGTTTCCCCGCGTACATACACAGTGATAGGGGGTCCTCCTTTATGAGCGCCGAACTGCGTCAATTCCTGCTCAGCAGGGGCATTGCCTCAAGCAGGACGACCAGTTACAACCCCCGGGGAAACGGGCAGGTAGAGAGGGAGAACGGAATGGTCTGGGAGACCGTTCTACTGGCCCTACGGTCTAGGAATCTCCCAGTCTCCTGCTGGCAAGAAGTCCTCCACGCCATCCGGTCGCTGCTCTGTACAACCACAAATCAGACACCTCATGAACGTCTCCTTGTTTTCCCCAGGACGTCCTCCTCCGGGACCTCGCTCCCAACCTGTCTAGCGACATCCGGACCCATCCTGCTTCGGAAGCACGTGCGGGCGCACAAGTCGGACCCGTTGGTCGAGGAAGTCCACCTGCTGGACGCTAACCCCCAGTACGCCTACGTGGCGTTCCCTGACGGCCGGCGAGATACAGTCTCCCTTCGGGACCTGGCGCCCGCCGGGACCCCATGCGCTCCCGAACCATTACCCCCACCCCCCCCCCCCCCACAGCAGTGGGAGGGGTCAGTACTCCCGCCGCTCCTGCCTTGGCCCGCCCACCCACCGACGCCCCCTACAGGCGCCCCCCACCCCAGCCACCTCTTCTGTGTCCCGTTCTCTTTCAGCCAGTGCAGAAAGAACAAAGGAAGTTCTGACCTACAAAGTATGGACTCACATTTGTTAATCAGTTCAGAGAACTTATCAAGCAGCACAAAGAAATACAAAGTTAATACTTGGCAACAGTAACAGATATATAGTGAGACTCAGATCCAACCGTTCCTGCTTCTGAATTGTCTGGGGCACAGCTTTCTTTTCTTGCTGTGTTCTGTTCACCATAGTCTGGCTGCCCTCCACCCCCCCCCCCCCCCCCCACCGCTCAAATACCCCAACACGTAAGCACTTCCAGGTCCTTCATGCTTTTGCAAAGGTTTGAAGACTCACGTTTCTGTTAAAATCTGAAACAGCAATTCTGCATTTCACATTCACGTTCGGCGCGATTTACCGGCTGTGTCCCAATGGAATTGGGAAGGGACGCGGCTGGTGGATCCGGAAAGAGGCCTCTCCCGAGATTCCAGACAGTTGTTACGCTGCACCAGATCTAACGAGATCTCGCGATACTTCGCGATCTGGATCCCGTCCACAATGGGTGGGATCAACACTCGCATAGCTAAAAGAGCTTAAAGGCTTATGTAGCAATACTGCCAATGGCTCATAACGGCCACCCAGCATCTTTGGCCTCACTGAGGAGATCCCAGCTGAGCGGCGTTCAGCACTGGTTGCCACAAATGGGGACCAGGCGGAACAACACTTGGCGGGGGGGGGGGGTCCCCCAAACGATCGGAGTTTGTCCTCTGGGACTCTTGCAGTGCTGGCACCACTCGAGCACCATGGCATTGCCAGCATGGTACCTTGGCTGTGCTACCTGGGTGCCACCCTGACAATGCTGCCCAGGTGCCACCCTGGTACTACAAGGGTGCCCAGATGGCACTTTCAGGCTGTCATGGGTACTGCCAGGGTGCCAGGCTGGCAATACCAAGGTGCAAAGCTGGTATTTTGCCTGTTCTGGGGATGGGGACAAGGGATACCCTGCTGTTATGGGGGAGGGGGGGGTGGCTCGAGGACTCCCTCAATAGGTGAGTTGGGACTTTGGGGTGGCGTTCCCGGGTCACGTTGGACGGAGGTCAAGAGATCGATTCGCCATTTAATTGCCCCCTGGACTGGCCGAGCAAACCGTTCAGTTCAAGTACAATTAGGGATGGTTAATAAATGCTGGCCTTGTTAGCAACTCCCACATCCTGTAAAAGAATAAAGGAGATCTTACCTATAAGGTATGGACCCACATTCATTAATCAAATCAAGGGTAGCATGGTTGCGTAGTGGTTAGCACTGCTACCTTATGGTGCCGGGGACCCGGGTTCGATCCCTGCACTGGATACTTGTCTGTGTGGAGTTTGCACATTCTCCCCATGTCTGCGTGGGTCTCACCCACACAACCCAAAAAGATATGCAGGGTAGGTGGATTGGCCATGCTAAATTGCCCCTTAATTGAAAGTAAATAATTGGGTACACGAAATTATTTTTTGACTCGTTAATCAAATCAGAGTATTTATCAAGTACCACAAAGAAACACAAGGTTAATTCTAAAAGTGCACAATATTAGTGAGACTCAGATTCAACAGTTCCAGCTTCTGAGTTGTCCTTTCAGCTGAGGTCTCCATCTTAGTATTATATTGTCCTCAATCAAAGGTTTAATAGAGTAGAGCCTTGAAAAACAATTTCACAATAAAAAACAAAGAACAAAGAAAATTACAGCACAGGAACAGACCCTTCGGCCCTCCCTGCCTGCGCCGATCCGGATCCTTTATCAAAACCTTTCTTCTATTTTCCAAGGACCTACTTCCCTCTGTTCCCCGCCCGTTCACATATCTGTCTAGATGCAGCTTAAATTATGCTATCGTGCCCGCCTCTACCACCTCCGCTGGCAAAGCGTTCCAGGCACCCACCACTCTCTGCGTTAAAAACTTTCCATGCACATCTCCCTTAAACTTTCCCTCTCTCACCTTGAAGTCATGCCACCTTGTAATTGACACCCCCACTCTTGGAAAAAGCTTGTTGCTATCCACCCTGTCCATACCTCTCATAATTTTATAGACCTCAATCAGGTCCCCCCCTCAACCTCCATCTTTCCAACTAAAACAATCCTAATCTACTCAACCTTTCTTCATAGCTAGCACCCTCCATACCAGGCAACATCCTGGTGAAACTCCTCTGCACCCTCTCTAAAGCATCCACATCCTTCTGGTAATGTGGCGACCAGAACTGCACACAGTATTCCAAATGTGGCCTAACCAAAGTCCTACACAACTGTAACATGACCTGCCGACTCTTGTACTCAATACCCCGTCCGATGAAGGCAAGCATGCTGTATGCCTTCTTGACCACTCTATCGACCTGCATTGCCACCTTCAAGGTACAATGGACCTCAACTCCCAGATCTCTCTGTACATCAATGTTCCCCAGGACTCTTCCATTGGACGTATAGTCCGCTCTTGAATTAGATCTTCCAAAATGCATCACCTCGCATTTGCCTGGATTGAACTCCATCTGCTATTTCTCTGCCCAACTCTCCAATCTATCTATATTTTGCTGTATTCTCTGACAGTCCTCCTCACTATCTGCAACTCTACCAATCTTAGTATCATCTGCAAACTTGCTAATCAGACCACCTATACCTTCGTCCAGATCATTTATGTATATCACAAACGACAGTGGCCCGAGCACGGATCCCTGTGGAACACCACTAGTCACCTTTTTCTATTTTGAGACACTCCCTTCCACCACTACTCTCTGTCTCCTGTTGCCCAGCCAGTTCTTTATCCATCTAGCTAGTACACCCTGAACCTGAATTCCATGTATATGACATCTACAGCCCTTCCCTCAACAATTAACTTTCTCACTTCCTCAAAGAATTCTATTAGGTTTGTAAGACATGACCTTCCCTGCACAAAACCATGCTGCCTATCACTGATAAGTCTATTTTCTTCCAAATGTGAATCGATCCTATCCCTCAGTATCTTCTCCAACAGTTTGCCTGCCACTGACGTCAAGCTCACAGGTCTATAATTCCCTGGATTATCCCTGCTACCCTTCTTAAACAAAGGGACAACATAAGCAATTCTCCAGTCCTCCGGGACCTCACCCGTGCTCAAGGATGCTGCAAAGATATCTGTTAAGGCCCGAGCTATTTCGTCCCTCACTTCCCTCAGTAACCTGGGATAGATCCCATCCGGACCTGGGGGCTTGTCCACCTTAATGCCTTTTAGAATACCCAAAACTTCCCCCTTCCTTATGCCGACTTGACCTAGAGTATTTAAACATCCATCCCTAGCCTTAACATCCGTCATGTCCCTCTCCTTGGTGAATACCGATGCAAAGTACTCATTAAGAATCTCACTCATTTCCTCTGACTCCACGCATAAGTTCCCTCTTTTGTCTTCGAGTGGGCCAATCCTTTCTCTAGTTACCCTCATGCTCCTTATATACAAATAAAAGGCTTTGGGATTTTCCTTAAACCTGTGTGCCAAAGATATTTCATGACCCCTTTTAGCCCTCGTTATTGCCCATTTGAGATTTGTCCTACTTTCCCGATATTCCTCCAAAGCTTCATCAGTTTTAAGTCGTCTAGATCTTATGTTTGCTTCCTTTTTCATCTTAGCTAGTCTCACAATTCCACCCGTCATCCATGTTTCCCTCATCTTGCCATTTCTATCCCTCATTTTCACAGGGACATGTCTGTCCTGCACTCTAATCAACCTTTCCTTAAAAGACTCCCACATTTCAAATGTGGATTTACCCTTAAACAGCTGCTCCCAATTCACATTCCCTAGCTCCTGCCGAATTTTGTTATACTTGGCCTTTCCCCAATTTAGCAATCTTCCTTTAGGACCACTCTCATCTTTGTCCATGAGTATTCTAAAACTTACGGAATTATGATCGCTATTCCCAAAGTAATCACCAACTGAAACTTCAACAACCTGGCCGGGATCATTCCCCAATACCAGGTCCAGTATGGCCCCTTCCCGAATTGGACTGTTTACATACTGCTCTAAAAAACTCTCCTGGATGCTCCTTACAAATCCTGCTCCATCTACGCCTCCAACACTACATGAGTCCCATTCAATGTTGGGGAAGTTAAAATCTCCCATCACGACCACCCTATTGCTCCTACATTTTTCTATAATCTGTCTACATATTTGTACCTCTACTTCACGCTCGCTTATGGGAGGCCTGTAGTAAAGTCCCAACAATGTTACTGCACCCTTCCTATTTCTTAGCTCTACCCATATTGCCTCAGTGCTCGAATCCTCCATCGTGCCCTCCTTAATTACAGCTGTGATATCATCTCTGACCAGTAATGCAACTCCTCCACCCCTTTTACCTCCCTCTCTATCCCTCCTGAAGCATCTCTATCCCTGGGATATTTAGTTGCCAGTCTTGCCCTTACCTCAACCAAGTCTCAGTAATGCCAATAACATCATATTCCCAGGTACTAATCCAAGCCCTAATTTCATCTGCCTTACCTGCTACACTTCTCGCATTGAAACAAATGCACCTCAGACCACCTGTCCCTTTGCGTTCATCATCTCTTCCCTGTCTACTCTTCCCCTTAGTCACATTGAGTTTATTATCTAGTACCTTACTGGCTTTAGTTGCTGCCTCTTTACTGACCTCTAACTTCCTAATCTGGTTCCCATCCCCCTGCCACATTAGTTTAATACCTCCCCAACAGTGTTAGCAAAAGCACACCCTAGGACATTGGTTCCAGTCCTGCCCAGGTGTAGACCATCCGATTTTGTAATTGTCTCACCGCCCCCAGAACTGATTCCAATGTCACAAAAATCTGAACCCCTCCTTCCTGCACCATCTCTCAAGCCACGTATTCATTCTGACTATTCTTGAATTTCTACTCTGACTGTCTCGTGGCACTGGTAGCAATCCTGAGATTACTACCTTTGAGGTCCTACTTTTTAACTTATCTCCTAACTCCCTAAATTTTGATTGTAGGACCTCATCCCGCTTTTTACCTATATCGTTGGTGCCGATATGCACCACGACAACTGGCTGTTCACCCTCCCCCTTCAGTATGTCCTGCAGCCGATCTGAGACATCCCTGACCCGTGTACCCGGGTGGCAACATTCGGGAGTCTCCTTTTCGACCACAGAAACGCCTGTCTACTCCCCTTACGATTGAATCCCCTATGACTATAGCCCTGCCAGTCTTTTTCCCTTCCTTCTGTGCAGCAGAGCCAGCCACGGTGCCATGAGCCTGGCTCCTACTGCCTTCCCCTAGTGAGTCATCTCCCCCAACAGTATCCAAAACGGTATACCTGTTTTGGAGGGAGATGACTGCAGGGGACACCTGCACTGCCTTCCTGCTCTTTCTCTGCCTTTTGGTCACCCATTCCCTGTCTCCCTCACCAATCCTAATCTGCGATGTGACCAACTCACTGAACGTGCTATCCATGACCTCCTCAGCATCGCGGATGCTCCAAAGTGAGTCCATCCGCAGCTCCAGAGCCGTCATGCGGTCGAACAGGAGCTGCAGCTCGACACACTTCCCGCACATGAAGGAGTCAGGGGCACTGGCCAAGTCCCTGAACTCCCACATTGAGCACGAGGAGCATAACATGGGTCTGGGATCTCCTGCCATTTTTATACTTTACCTTAACTGATTACAAATATAATATCAAATAATGAATAAGTGAAAGGAATAAAGATTTTACTTACCAATCACAATACTTACCAACACACGAAGAGTTAAATTTGTCCCAGCTACTGCTAATTGGAGCACTTTCCTTACCAGTCAATCAGGTCACTGCTTTGCTGTGATGACCCCTGGCCACTGCTCCCGCCGAAAATCTGAAGGCCACTTCTCCGGCAGCTGTGTCCCCGCCGCTCTCCTTGCGCTCTTTCACTGTGTCCCTGCTGCTCTCCAAGCGCTCTTTTATCCTGTGTCCCCACCGCTCTCCTCGCGCTCTTTCACTGAGTCTCCGCCGCTCTCCTCGCGCTCTTTTATCCTGTGTCCCCGCCGCTCTCCTTGCGCTCTTTCACTGAGTCTCCGCCGCTCTCCTCGCGCTCTTTTATCCTGTGTCCCTGCCGCTCTCCCCGCGCTCTTTCACTGCAGGCTGTGATGTCACGGTTCAACTTCTTTCTACTTCTACCTGCCCTCGAGTCTCCCTCTTGATCTTTACTCGGCTGGGATCCTTACAGTGATTGTCTTTTTTTATGGTAAAAGCAAGCATTAATTCAAACGGACTTCAATATATTGATACAGAAAACATATAATTAGTTCTATCAGTTTAACTGTTCCACTAGCATAAAATGTGTTTTAGTCCGTTGCCCGCACAATGATCCATGTCAATTGGTAGGTGGGCCTCCTTCCATATGTATATCTCCACTTTTTCAGGGTGACTGAGCAACATACAGATTCACACACACACATATTCCAACATTGACAAGATGACACTTTTCAACAAAATTGACCAACATGTTTTGCAGTCCAACCTTGACATTACATTTTCTGGAGAAGAATATTACAGAATGAATATTATGGACACTCCATAGAAACCTACTGAAGCTAAGACATCTGCAGTGTTTGAAATCATGTCCCTTCTACCCAAGACCATGTGATTAATATATATTCAAACAGTGCTGCGGTCCCAATCGCAGCCCCTGTTAGACACTGCTTTCTACTTAACTCCAGTCTGACGAGCATACATTCACCACCACCCTCTGCTTCCCTGTTTGTAGGTTTACCATTTATCTATCTGGTGAGCTTTCATGTACCGGTATTATATTTCGGACTCCCTGGCCAAGTCCCCATTATGTTACCCTTGCTTTAAGTTCCTTTAATTTTGGACAGCTCTTTGGGCCTCACAATGGATCCAGTTCTTTGTTTTCTATTCCTTTCTTTAACTTTCATAGCAGACAAACAGTAAGACAAACGGCCGACTCCTGGTCCTATATTTCACATTGTTATGAAAGTGAAAATTGAAATTATTTTCATAGTGCAAAAAAACCCTTAAATAATCCGTATCAGAAGTTACCACATAATAAAAGTGCCTTACACATTCTCTGTCTCATTGAATCCTCTGAAAAGCCTAGAATAAGAATAATAAAACTCGCATAGACCAGATGGGAATCAGGAAGGGAAAATTGCATGCACCCCACAGAGATGAAACAGTATGCATGAGTAGTTTCCAATTGTTGAAATAAGGGAACACCGCACAGATCACAGAGGCAGAATAAACTGACTTCGATCAATGCATAAATCTTGGCACAGGCTCAGAACTTAGTCCCTGCATGAGGATACTGCAGATACAAGAAAGGGCAAAATGTGAAACCCTACAGGGAAGAAATTGGAATGCATTCTGCTTGCTTTTCTGGTGTGACACTGTAATCCAGAGACCCAGGGTAATAGTCTGTGGACCTGGGTTCAAATCCTGGCAGGGCAGATGGTGGAATTTAAATTCCACAAAGAAATCTGCAATTATAAGTCTAATGATGATTATCAAACCATTGCCGATTGTCGTAAAAGCCCATCTGATCCACTAATGTCCTTTAGGGAAGGAAATTTGTCATCCTTACCTGGTCTGGCCTACATGTGACTCCAGTCCCACAGAAAGGTGGTTGACTCTCAGGGATTGGCCCTCAGGGATGGCCAATTAGTGCTGGCACAGCCATTGAAGCCTACATCCCATAAACGAATAAAGAAAAAAAAGAATGGACTTCAAACTGGGAGCAACTCTGCTGCAGTTATTTCCAGAAGCCCCACCTCAATTGCATGACCATTAGGAGGTTAACTGTGTGGTATGTGGGCTTCCACTCTTTTGGGGCAGCACGGTAGCACACGTGGCTAGCACTGTGGCTTCACAGCACAGGGTCCCAGGTTTGATTACCCGCTGGGTCACTGTCTGTGCAGTGTCTGCACGTTCTCCCCGTGTCTGCGTGGGTTTTCTCCGGGTGCTCCGGTTTCCTCCCACAGTCCAAAGACGTGCAGGTTAGGTGGATTGGCCATGCTAAATTGCCCTGAATGTCCAAAAAAGGTTAGGAGGCGTTATGGTGATTGGGTGGAAGTGAGGGCTTAAGTGGGTCAGTGCAGACTTGATGGGCCGAATGGCCTCCTTCTGCACTGTATGTTCTATGTATGTCTATGTCTATGTTAGATCCAGCCTCCAAGAGCTCGGAGAGCTGGCTGTTCTTTAGACCCAGCATGGCGAAGTGGTGGCATAGTGGGGGTGTCCAGTAATCCAGTAGCCAGCCTCATGCTCTGCAGACTTGGACTCAAATCTCACCACGGAATTTAAGTACAATTAATAAATCTAAAAACTAATCTCAGTAACTATCATTGATTGGTGTAAAAAACGATCTGATGGATTGGATTGGATTTTGGATTTTGTTTATTGTCACGTGCACCAAGGTACAGTGAAAAGTATTTTTCTGCGAGCAGCTCAACAAATCATTAAGTACATGAAAAGAAAAGGAAATAAAAGAAAATACATAATAGGGTAACACAAGATACACAATGTAACTACATAACACCGACATTGGGCGAAGCATACAGGGGTGTAGTGTTAATGAGGTCAGTCCCACAAGAGGGTCACTTAGGAGTCTGGTAACAGTGGGGAAGAAGCTGTTTTTGAGTCTGTTTGTGCGTGTTCTCAGACTTTTGTATCTCCTGCCCGATGGAAGATGTTGCAAGAATGAGTAAGCCGGGTGGGAGGGGCTTTGATAATGCTGCCCGTTTTCCCCAGGCAGTGGTGTCATAATATACACCAGTATATCATGGTGCAGACACAAACATTGATGGACACACAGCAAGACCAATCAACACACACAACACCACAGCCAATCACCAGTTAGAGCACACTCACTATAAAGACAGAGGGCATCAGTTTTCCCGCTCATTCGGCATGCAGCCTCTCAGAAGGACAGAGCTTACAGCTTACAACACAGATCTTCACCATGTGCTGAATGCATAGACTGGTTAGGACAGACATAGGTCTTTAGTTTAATCTAACATCGTGTTAACCCACAGTGAAAGTATGTTCAACAGTTTCTAGCTTAATAAAATAGTGTTGTACTATTACAAGTGTTGGTAGCCTGTCTATGTTACTGCTAAGGTAAACGCAGTCTCCACAGATCCAGAGTACCCAACACATCATGGTACCAGTAGTTGAGGGATGTTGGAACTTCTTAGACCTACCTGCAAGTGATCTGCCTTCCACCAGCATACAGCCATCCTGCAAAATGGACAGCATCCACCCGCCGCCGCTCCGCATCACCGGTAACCTAGGGGCCAACTGGAAGATATTCAAACAACGCTTCCAGCTCTACCTGGAAGTCACAGACCGGGAAGCTGCCTCAGACACCAGGAAGATCGCTCTCTTCCTATCCACGGCCGGGAACCATGCCATCCACATTTTCAATTCTCTCACCTTTGTTAATGGTGAAGATAAATCAAAATTCAAGACGGTCCTCCTTAAGTTTGACAGTCACTGCGACATTGAGGTGAATGAAAGTTTTGAGCGCTATGTATTCCAATAGCGTTTGCAGGGTAAGGATGAACCTTTCCAGTCCTTTCTCACCCACCTCCGCATCCTTGCGCAGTCCTGTAATTACGGGTCCACCTCCGACTCCATGATACGTGACCAGATCGTTTTCGGTGTTCAGTCGGACCCCCTACGCCAGCAGCACCTCAAGGTAAAGCAGCTCACCCTAGCGATTGCCATCGAGACCTGCGTGCTACATGAACACGCCACTAGTCGGTATTCCCACATCCAAGCGGCTGAAACGGCGCGGCAAGGTCCCCACGAGGCTGAACGGGTCCAAGCAATCGAACAACTCCAGGGCCTCAGCCTGGATGAGGGCGGCCATTTCGCTCGCTTTTCGTGGACTCCCGCACTTGTGGGCACTGAACGAGGAGACGGTGACGTCGACAAACGTACTACGCAGGCGCACACCACGTACGGCCGCGCCGCACATGCGCGGTGGCGCAGCGAACGTACTGACGCTACAACGTGCGGCAACTGTGGCTCCCTCCATTTAAAGCGGCAATGTCCTGCCAAATCCCGACGATGTGGCAAACTTGGCCACTATGCTGCTTTATGCAGATCAGCTCAGCCTGCCAACTCTCGTCGCTCCAGCCAGCCTCGCAGGAATGTCCGGGCCATTCAACCCACGGTCACCGAGCCCGATTCGGACCTGCTACCCGATATTGACACCGAGGACCCGAAGGTGCCTTTTCGAGTTAAAAAAAACAGGGGGCGGGATTCTCCGGCCCCCCGCCGGGTTGGAGAATCGCCAGGGGCTGGCGTGAATCCCGCCCCCGCCGGTTGCCGAATTCTCCGGCACCGGATATTCGGCGGGGGTGGGAATTGCGCCGCGCCGGTTGGCGATTCTCCGGCCCGTGATGGGCCGAAGTCCTGCTGCTGGAATGCCTGTCCCGCCGGCGAGAATCAAACCACCTGTCTTACCGGCGGGACAAGGCGGCGCGGTCGGGCTCCGGGGTCCTGGGGGGGGCGCGGGGCGATCTGGCCCCGGGGGGTGTCCCCACGGTGACCTGGCACGCGATCGGGGCCCACCGATCCACGGGCGGGCCTGTGCCGTGGGGGTACTCTTTTCCTTCCGCCTTCACCATGGTCTCCACTATGGCGGAGGTGGAAAAGACCCCCTCCACTGCGCATGCGCGGGGATGCCGTGAGCGGCCGCTGACGTTCCCACATATGCGCCGCACGGCAAAGTCAGTTTTGCGCCAGTTGGCGGGGCATCAAAGGCCTTTCCCGCAACTGGCGGGGCACCAAAGGCCTTTCCCTCCAGCTGGAGGGGCGCAAATCAGTCCGCCGCGGGCCTAGCCCCTCAAGGTTAGGGCTCGGCCCCTCAAGATGCGGAGGATTCCGCACCTTTGGGGCGGCGTGATGCCGGACTGATTCGCGCCGTTTTTGGCGCCGGTCGGCGGACATCACGCCGAGTGCAGAGAATCCCGCCCAGGGTGCCCCCGAAGCAAAGAATCCAGCCTCTATCGGTATACAGCATCGATCCGGACGATGAGTGGTGTGCCACCCTTACGGTCAACCGGTCCCAAATACGATTCCGCCTGGACACCGGTGCCTCCGCCAATCTCATTGCGCGGTCTGACCTCCAAAGCCTTTGTGTCAAACCAGCCATCCTGCCATCAGCCTGCCAGCTATTAGATTATAATGCCAGCAGCTCATGCCAACTTGAACTGACGCACAGGTCACGCAAAGTCACCCTTCCCTTTGAAATCGTGGACTCCTCGAAAGCCTCCCTGCTTGGCGCACAGGCATGCAAGCTGTTGAACCTAGTTCAGAGAGTTCACTCTCTCTCTCCTGCTGACGTGTCTGCCTTTCAGGACACTGACTTCAGGGCGCAGCTCGACGCCATTATC
The DNA here is from genome assembly GCF_047496885.1 of Scyliorhinus torazame. Lineage (NCBI taxonomy): Eukaryota > Metazoa > Chordata > Chondrichthyes > Carcharhiniformes > Scyliorhinidae > Scyliorhinus > Scyliorhinus torazame. Next base: position 292,129,247 of record NC_092709.1, on the reverse strand, counting down.
AACCAGCACCACGACGTCTTCGAGGGCATGGGCATGCTCCCGTACACCGAAAGGATTTTATTAAAACCGAATGCCACGCCTGTGGTGCACGCACCTCGCAGGGTCCCAGCACCCCTTAAGGACCGCCTCAAGCAGCAGCTGCAGGACCAAGGAGTGATTTCCAAAGTCACGGAACCGACCAACTGGGTCAGTTCCATGGTATGTGTAAAAAAGCCTTCCGGCGAATTGAGAATTTGCATTGATCTCAAGGATCTAAATCGCAATATTATGAGAGCGCACTATCCAATTCCCAAGCGCAAAGAGCTCACATGTGATATGGCTCGCGCCAAGCTTTTTACCAAACTCGACGCCTCAAAAGGATTCTGGCAAATCCAGCTCGATGAATCCAGCAGGAAACTCTGCACGTTTAACGCCCCCTTTGGAAGATATTGTTACAACAGGATGCCGTTTGGCATCATCTCTGCATCAGAAGTGTTCCACAGGATTATGGAACAAATGATGGAAGGTATTGAAGGTGTTCGCGTCTATGTCGATGACATAATCATCTGGTCCACCACCCCGCAGGAGCATGTTAGTCGCCTCCGTCGCGTATTCAGACGTATACATGAGCAGGGCCTCTGCCTCAACAGGGCCAAATGCTCTTTTGGTCAGACAGAAATTAAGTTCCTCGGGGACCACATCTCCCAATTTGGTGCGCAGCCGGACGTGGACAAGGTAGCTGCCATCATAGCTATGAAAACACCAGAGGACAAGAAGGCGGTCCTCCGATTTCTGGGCATGGTCAATTTTTTAGGGAAATTCATCCCTAACCTCGCCTCTCATACCACGGCTCTCAGGAACCTGGTCAGGAAGACGACAGTCTTCCAATGGTTCCCCGTCGATGAGCGCGAATGGAGGGAACTCAAGGCAAAACTGACCACGGCCCCGGTCTTAGCCTTCTTTGATCCAGCAAAAGAGGCCAAAATTTTGACCGATGCCAGTCAATCCGGCATTGGGGCAGTGCTCCCTCAACGTGATGAGGCTTCATCATGGGTCCCCATTGCATATGCGTCACGTGTGATGACCCCCACGGAGCAGCGGTACTCGCAGATAGAAAATGAGTGCCTGGGCCTTCTGACCGGTGATATTAAATTTCACGATTATGTCTACGGACTTCCTCAATTCACGGTCGAGACTGACCATCGCCCGCTGGTCAATATAATACAGAAAGACTTGAACGACATGACGCCTCGCCTCCAGCGTATTCTTCTCAAGCTCCGGCGATACGATTACCAGCTGGTATACAGCCCAGGCAAGGACCTCATCATTGCTGACGCTCTCTCCAGGTCAGCCAACGCTCCATGTGACTCAGTCGGATTTGTCTGCCAGGTTGACGCCCATGTGGCATTCGCGGCCACCAATCTACCTGCCTCGGATGAACACCTCGTCCTAATTCGCAGCGAGACGGCGGCTGACCCCTTGCTACAGCGTGTCATGCGCCACTTAACGGACGGGTGGCTCAAGGGCCAATGCCCTCAATTCTATAATGTCAGAGATGATCTGGCGGTAGTAGACGGGGTTCTTCTAAAACTGGACCGCATTGTCATCCCTCATAGCATGTGCCAGCTTGTCCTGGAACAACTACACGAGGGCCACCTTGGTGTGGAAAAGTGCCGCCGACGGGCCCGAGAGGCAGTGTACTGGCCCGGCAATAATGAGGACATAGCCAACACAGTGCTCAACTGCCCCACTTGTCAGTGCTTCCAGCCGGCCCAACCACGTGAGACCCTGCAGCCCCATGAGTTGGTCACGTCACCATGGACCAAGGTGGGCATCGACGTTTTCCACGCGCTGGGTAGAGACTATGTCCTGATTGCGGACTACTTTTCGAATTACCCGGAGGTGATACAGTTGCACGACCTCACCTCGTCTGCAGTTATTCGTGCATGTAAAGAAACCTTTGCTCGACACGGCATCCCACTCACGGTTATGTCGGACAATGGCCCCTGCTTCGCCAGCCAAGAATGGTCCAACTTTGCCAGGCGGTACAATTTTGTCCATGTGATGTCCAGTCCCCTGTACCCCATTTTTTTATAAAAGGGGAATGTCATAATATACACCAGTATATCATGGTGCAGACACACACACTGATGGATACACAGCAAGACCAATCAACACACACAACACCACAGCCAATCACCAGTTAGAGCACACTCACTATACAGACAGAGGGCATCAGTTTTCCCGCTCATTCGGGATGCAGCCTCTCAGAAGGACAGAGCTTACAGCTTACAACACAGATCTTCACCATGTGCTGAGTGCATAGACTGGTTAGGACAGGTATAGGTCTTTAGTTTAATCTAACATCATGTTAACACACAGTGAAAGTATGTTCAACAGTTCCTAGCTTAATAAAATAGTGTTGTACTATTACAAGTGTTGGTAGCCTGTCTGTGTTACTGCTAAGGAAAACACAGTCTCCACAGATCCAGAGTACCCATCACATCAAGTGGGAGGTGTAGATGGAGTCAGTGGATGGGAGGCAGATTTGTGTGATGGACTGGGCTGTGTTCACGACCCTGAAGTTTCTTGCGGTCTTGGGCCGAGCAGTTGCCATACCAGGCTGTGATACAGCCGGATATGATGCTTTCTATGGTGCATCTGTAAAAGTTGGTAGAGTTAATGTGGACATGCCAAATTTCCTTAGTTTCCTGAGGAAGAATAGGTGCTGTTGTGCTTTCTTGGTGGTAGCGCCAACGTGGGTAGACCAGGACAGATTTGTGGAGATGTATGCCCCTAGGAATTTGAAGCTGCTAACCATCTCCACCTCGGCCCCGTTGATGCTGACAGGGGTGTGTACAGTATTTTGCTTCCTGAAGTCAATGACCAGCTCTTTAGTTTTGCTGGCATTGAGGGAGAGATTGTTGTCGCTACACCACTCCACTAGGTTCTCAATCTCCCTCCTGTATTCTGACTCGTCGTTATTCGAGATCCGGCCCACTGTGGTTGTATCATCAGAAAACTTGTAGATGGAGTTGGAACCAAATTTTGCCACGCAGTCGTGTGTGTACAGGGAGTACAGTAGGGGGCTAAATACACAGCCTTGCGGGACCCCGGTATTGAGGACTATTGTGGAGGAGGTGTCGTTGTTTATTCTTACTGATTGTGGTCTGTGGATCAGAAAGTCGAGGATTCAGTTGCAGGAAGAGGGGCACTTTCCAAGAGCCCTTGCCATGGGAGAGGTCCTCCATCGACCTCAGGGATCGGTGGGTTTGGGATGCCACTTTGAAGCTAGTGAGCAAGCAGGCTTTGAAGGTAAACGAGGATAACGGGGATAGGGTAGAGGCATGGGGCTTAAGTAGGGTGCTATTTTCAAGGGCGGTGCAGACTCAATGGGCCGAATGGCCTCCTTCCGCACTATATGTTCTATGATTCTCTGATTCTATGTAAAGTTAAAGTAATCCTGGGGACATTGATGGAGCTGTTGATGTTATCATGGATGGTAGGCCAGAGGAATATATGTCAGGAGATCACTTTCAGCGAGATGAAGTGAAGTTTAATCCAGGAGTGGAAAATAAAGGTTTGGCATGGAGGCCTGGGAAAAGCATGTGTAAAAGGAAGAGGAAAAGTAAGTGAGTAGAGAAGAGACCATCAGCAACTGAGACTTTGGAGGTTTCAAGCTTGCCTGTGTTGACAAAGCTGAAAGTTGGTCACAAGTGTGGATTCAGTGGTCAATATGGAGAATTGAGTTTAGGTGGGCAAGGATATTGTGAGGATGCCAGGAGAGATAAAGAAAGCAGATGTTCAGGTATAGTTATTGAGGATAAGCAGACACTCAAGGCAAAGAGCGAAGGAAAACAGGATGGAGTAAAAGTAGAAAATGCTGGAGGTGCTTAGCAGGTCAGAAAACAATTGTGATGAGAGGGAAATAGGGTTACTGTTTCACGTCTATGATCCTTCATTAGAATATCATGGAGGGGGTTTTGGTAATTCAATCATTTGGAACTTTGATGGTGGAGAAGGATGCAGTAGAGGGCAAATAATATTTTAGAAGGAACATTGCCATCTAGCATCTTCCCAATCTGTTCAAATATGAAGGAAGAGCTAGCAGAGTCAGGTAATAGACAAAGGCGGGCATAAGGTGGACATAACTGATTTTCTGTCAGAGCATTTAATCTGAGGGACATTGGTACTACATTATGAAATACAATAATAATAATAGTAATCTTTATTAGTGTCACAAGTAGGCTTACATTAACACTGCAATGACGTTACTGTGAAAATCCCCTAGGCGCCACACTCCGGCGCCTGTTCGGGTACACAGAGGGAGAATTCAAAATGTCCAATTCACCTAACAAGCATGTCTTTCGCGACCTGTGGGAGAAAACCGGAGCACCCGGAGGAAACTCACACAGACACGGGGAGAACGTGCAGACTCCGCACAGACAGTGACCCAAGCTGGGAATTGAACATGGGACCCTGAACGTGAAGCAACAGCGCTAAGCACTGTGCAACCGTACCGTGAAATATAGGATGATATTTGAAAAATAAATCAGAACTTTGGTGTCCATGTTGCATTTTACAATATCTTAGACATCCCACTCCAAAGTTAGACTGCACAGTTCAAAACCATCTTGGTATCCGTGCTGTAACTGTTTTATTGATGATTAATGATGATAAAACACAGCCATTGCAGCCAGCAATTGAGTTTTTCATGCAAGCACTTTTCTTGCTAAGAATAAGAAGATTTCCAAGATCTTTAGATACACAGCACTTCAAGACATAGTCAACACTCAATAGGGATAGTAAGACAGGCTGTGGGGAAAAGCAAAAATCTATTCCAAAAGAATTGTGTGGAGTCATCATTTTGCAATAATTTTACATATTAAGGCTTCAAATTGAATGTCAACCCATACTGCAAAGATGAAGGCAGATCAAAAAGCTGCAATACTAATTCCATTCTCAAAAGTCCTTCAGTAAAATTACTGCAATAAATCCTCCAATACTTAGTGTAATACCGTTGTCAGTACTCACACTGAAAATTAATTGCCAAAGAAAATTAGATCTGAATTTTCATGTCGCTCTTCAAATTTTTGTTGAGTTTTTTATGCAATAATGCTGAGTATACTATTTCTTTTCAGTCGTAATGAAATGGCAAATGGTTTCATAACTTCGGGTGGTAATGTTCCGATTGGCTGCAGCATCATAAAAGTCAAAATGCCTTTACATGGCTAGAGTACAGCTGACTGCAGATTTCTCTTTCGTTCCGGGAAGGTAGCAGGCCGGCATTTATTGCACCAGCCTAGCTGCCCTTGGACAACCAAATAGTTTACTCAATGTCTTCTGTGGACGAATAAGTGTCAACCATATTGACGTTGTGCTGGAAACACGCGTAGGATAGGCCGGGCAGTGGAGACATGGTTTCCTTCCTTCAGGTACATTAATGAGCCAGTGGCAACAATTAGACAGCCTCATGGTCTCTTTCTTTGCAATTGGCTGCACTCCTTACTATAATCCCACCAAGCTACAATAAATTGCCAGCATTAAAGACACCCACAAAAAGAGTTGTGTTCCGGCCGCCAGTTAAATTAAAGTTAACAGGGGATCCACATCAGGGCTTTCGAATACTAGGTTTTCAGAGTAACGGTGGATTGAGTGGAACAATACCACAGGGGACTGCTTCACAGAGCCAGTGTGCAAACAAGATTGGAAAGCAGCACATGGGGGCACTTATCGTAACATGTTTTGCATTGCCTACTTGATCTGGACTCCTCCCAGTATGCCTTGAGTTCACCATAATTGATTTCAGTGTCCCCAGGCTAGAAAAGGGAAAAGATTCAGCCAGAGCTGCAGTTCTTTCTTATTTTCTGGACAAACGTTGTTTCTACGTAAGTGTGTATGTTCAGGGGGTGCAATATATTTGGATTTTCAAAAGGCCCTTGACTAGTTACTGTATTATAGACTCATGGCTAAGGTCAAAGTAAATGAAGTCAGAGGAAAGATAGCAGAATAGATGGCAAGCTGGCTACAAAACAGAAACCATTGTTCTGAATTTTAATAAAATGGAGGTCGAAATTGGGTTGCCTGTCAGCATGAGTGGGTGATGGGACATAATAGTGGAGTTTTTTAAAATTATTTCACGGGATATGGGCGTTACTGGCAAGGCCAGCATTTGTTGCCCATCCCTTCAACTGCTCTTCAACTGAATTGTTGATAGGCTATTTCAGAGGGCAGTTAAACATAACCACGTTGCTGTGGGTCTAGAGTCACATGGAGGCCAGGGTGGGTGTTGCGGACAGGGGAGAGAGGCAAAAGCTTTGCAGAGCTGAGCTTTGAGAACTGAGTAACACTGCATATTTCTGTGCTTGCAGGAGAAGCAAGCTCATATTGCCAGGCAACTGAGACAAAATAGAGGTGGAATGCCATTGCGTGCTGTATTGTGACAGACGAAGAATAAGTATTGGAGCGAGTAGAGTAGCCTCTTGTTGATGGTAAGGTGGATGTGGATCTGGTAGGTGGCTAGCACTGCTGCTTCACAGCGCCAGGGACCCGGGTTCAATTCCTGGCTTGGATCACTGTCTGTTCGGAGTCTGAACATTCTTCCCGTGTCTGCGTGGGTTTCCTCCGGGTGCCCCAGCTTCCTCACACAAATCTGAAAAGACATGCTTGTTAGGTGAATTCGACATTCTGAATTCTCCCTCAGGCGCCGTAATGTGGCGACTAAGGGATTTTCACAGTAACTTCATTGCAATGTTAATGTAAGCCTACTTATGAAACTAATAACAATTATTAATTATTATTTGATAGTTGTCAGGAAAGCAGAGGTAGTTTGAGATGAGCTATAGTTATATTGTTAAACATTAGAAATAAGGTACAGATTTAAGTGGGATTAATTTGGTGGTTCTGTGCAATAAAGGTAAACCTAAAGTTAGATTCATGCTAGACAAAGGACTATTGAAGTAAAAAGGAACAAAGCCTTGATAAATGGGTACTGTTCGAGAAAGTCAAAGTCAGACCTGGGAAGAGAAGAGCTGATGAGTGTGGCTATAAATATGCCACATATCTGAAACAATCCTTATTTTGTATCCTTCTTTACAGTGTTTGAAGCAATAATATTCTGGTGGGGACTGAGTACCTAGGTTTGCGTAGCATTTTGGATGCATGTTGCAATTCAAGATAAAGGAAGCCTGAAAAGGAGAGGTGGAAAATCTGGTGCTGAATTCCATGTTAAAAGTGGAGCGGAAACTTTGTTTGGTAGGATAGTCAGAAAACCTAGAGTGGATTTTTAATGAATACTTGATGAAAAGCATTGTTTGAAAGAAGATTTTAAAGGATAACTTTTTGAGAGTGGAATTTGGAAACACTCGTGACAATCAGCTGGGAGGAATTTGGGAAGAAATCCATGGAGGATCGTTTAAGTGACATCGGTCATTTGATTCAGAGTGGGGTGTAATCTTATAAAACTATACGTTTGTGAGGCGAAGGGGGAGTAAAGGAGCATTGTATTATAATCAAACTTTTCATGTTTAATAAATGTTTTTTTCCTTGTTGATAAAAGCTAATTTGCAGTCCTGAGACTTTGTTCCTTCACATTTTCTAAAGAAAAGTTAAAGTTATGAGGCTGGATTCTCCGTATTGGGATTCTCTGTTCTGCCAGCAGCCCGGGGATTTCCCGAAGGTGTGGAGCTACTCACCATGGGAAACCCCATTGGCTGGCTGGCGAGACGGAGAATCCCGGGGTCGCTGTGCAACAGAAGTCTGGTGTGGCGGGACAGAGAATCCCGCCCATGGTCTTTTGAGCCAGGGTTCAGTTCTGGGATCTTCGCATCCAGTTGTAACATCCACTGGGATTGTAACGTAGTGAGTAACGGAGTCAGGACCCTCTCCACAGGAAACTCCCCTGCCACTCAAACTTCCCCAACAGAACCACGCCCCCTCCCACCCCGCCCCTCTGGTACTGCTCCTTGACAGTGCCAGGGGAATTGGTGGGGGGCAGTGCCCAGGCATGACCCTCTGCCCCCTGTGGGCTGTGCTTACCTGTGCGCCCCCACTGGGTTCTGTTTTCCAGTTCCCCATTTGTAAAAACCCGTTGGAAACCCCTCCAGCAGAAAGGCTCACTAATTCTATTTAAATGAATTCAAATGGCATTCCCACTATCACTGATGGGGCGGGTAGAATTGTGCAGGTGTAAAAGCTGTTTTGGAACTCCCCTCACCCCCACTAACAGCCCACCTGCCAAAAACAGGGGTGGAAAATTCCCCTGCCCACTTTTATTTTTAAACTGAGCCCCCTAGTTCCAGATTCCCCCATGATGGGAAACATGCTCTCAGCATTGGCCCTATCAAGGCCCCTCAGAATCTGATATGTTTCAATCAGGAGAGAAGGGGAATTTGGGGAGATGGCCACATAGTTGTAATGTCACTGGGCTCATAATCCAGAGGCCCAGACTAATATCTTGGAACATGGATTCAGAGTCCATCATTGTAGCTGGTGGAATTTAAATCTAGAACATAAAGCTAGCCTCAGTAATGGTGACCATGAAACTATCATCAATTGTTTTAAAAACTCACCTGGTTTAGTATTGCCCTTTAGAGGATGGAAATCTTCTGTCCTTAACTGGTCTGGTCAACATATGACTCCACACCTGCAGCAATGTGGTCAACACTTAATGGCCCTTTGAAGTGGCTGAGCAAACCACTCAATTCCAGGACAATTAGAAATGGGCAGCAAATGCTGGACGTGTCTGCGACACCGCATCCCCTGAAGGAATAAAGAAAAAAAAGTCACATCTCCTTCTTCAAGTAACCTGCTCAATCTTTCCTCATAAGTCAATCCCTTTATCCCAAGAATAATCTTAGTGAACCTTCCCTGAACAAATATATCTCCATAAGTAAGAAGACTAAAACTTGTCTTACCAATGCCCGGAACAGTTGTAGCAAGACTTTCCTTACTTTCATACTCCACCCCGCTTGTATAAATGTGCAGACAGCACATCGTAAGGGCACTCATGAATGTTCATGTCTAACAGGTTGGAATTTTATTGTAGACATCAAAGATTTAGATGAATGTGACAAAGTAATGGTCATGCTTTGCATTAGATGATGTTTCAAATGCCAGTTTCTGAATTAGTGAGTTATTGCCAGCTGGTGGGTACATGAGAAAGAAGTCATGAAAAGATCTTCACCGAATGAAGGCAATGGTGATTGTGGTGATTGTATGCCTTGTCTTGATGTCATGATGGACCAAGTGTGATGGGAAACAAGAAAAGGCCACCAAAGCCATCTAGGTGTTTAAGGGAGACTCAGGAGAAGCATGTTCGTTGGAAGTCTTCCTGGCTAGAACGTCAATGCACACCAAAAGTGGCCCCTTGACCACAATGCAATCTCCTGTCTATTTTCAAGCACCCTCGACATCTTGCATGTTCTAAAATGTTCTCACTCCATGGCTACTCCTCTCTGGAACGCGAGGTTGGAGGACAGAACATAACATGATGATACCTGAGACCCTTGATGGTGCGTAATGTTGGCACCTCCATCAAATCTATCCATGCATCCAAACATAATTTCTGGAAGACACCAGGCCCGGCTCAATGGTTGCTCTTGCAAGTCACATAGCACCAGTTATTGGTGTCTTAGTGAAGCTGATCAATTTTACTCCATTAATTCAGAAATTGCACAGATCCCAAACTCTTTTTGAACCTAAAACTTCTGTCTACACCTCCCGCTGCCTCAGGAAGGCAGACAGCATTGTCAGAGACCCTTCCCACCCAGGCTTTGCCCTCTCCCAGACCCTTCCATCAGACAGAAGATACAGAAGTCTGAAGACCCACACATCCATACATAGGAACAGCTCCTTCCCCACAGCTACTAGACTCCTCAACGACTTTCCCTCGGACTGATCTGTTCCCTGTAAGAACACTATTCATGACACCCTATGCTGCTCTTGCTCATGTATTTGTTTAGTTTGGCTCTTGTTCTGCAGTGTAATCAATCACAATTTGTCGATGTACTATTTTTCAATGTACTCTTGATTATTCTTATTGTCTACTGTGTACGTACTGTGTATGTTTCCTTGGTCGCAGAAAAATACTTTTCACTGTACTTTGGTACATGTGACAATAAATCAATCAATCAATCATTCAGTCAATCTCAGGCCTCTTTAACCAATACACAATTTTACAGCACAATGTGTTATTGGGTTGCTTACCCTAGATTCAAACAGCAGGAAAATATATCAGTGCTTGAATAAAGAGGCTTCAGTCAGCTTACAATCAAATAAGGTTGGCAATGCAAAGTCAGAAAGATATGATTAAGGTATTCAGAAGCAAAATGATTGCGGGAGCACGGTAGCACAAGTGGATAGCACTGTGGCTTCACAGCGCCAGGGTCCTAGGTTCGATTCCCCACTGAGTCACTGTCTGTGCGGAGTCTGCACATTCTCCCCGTGTCTGCGTGGGTTTCCTCCAGGTACTCCGGTTTCCTCCCAGGTTAGGTGGATTGGCCATGATAAATTGCCCTTAGTCACCAAAAAGGTTAGGAGGGGTTATTGGGTTACGGGGATAGGGTGGAAGTGAGGGCTTAAGTGGGTTGGTGCAGACTCGATGGGCCGAGTGGCCTCCTTTTGGACTGTATGTTCTATGTTTTATGATTCAGTGATAAAACAAGGTGCTAAATTGTGACATTTCTGACTTACATTTACATTCATCACTAAAAGACTGGAAAATAGACACTGTGAGAAGTTTGCTACTCTGGATCCACTTTAGGTTGGCACAGTGGCACAATGGTTAGCACTGCTGCCTCACAGCGCCAGGCACCCCAGTTTGATTCTGACCTTGGGTATTTGTCTGTGTGGAGTCTACACATTCTTCCTGTGTCTGTGTGGGTTTCCTCCAGATGCTCCAGATTCCTCCCACAAAGATGTGCAGGTTAGGTGGTCATGCTAAATTACTCCTTAATACCCAAAAGGTTAGGTAGGGTTATGAGGATAGAGCAGGGGTGTGGGCCTAAGTATGGGGCTCTTTAGGAGTGTGGGTGCAAACCCAATGGGCCAAATAGCCTCTTTTGCACTGTAGGGAATCTATGATTCTCAATTAAAATATAATTGAAGCTGCTCAAGTTTTTCTCCGATAAAGATTCCAATATTACCCCCGCTTTGCCTGTGCCTGGGATAGACCAAGGACACCTCCTTCCCAGGCTTCAGAATGACCACATTTGTTGGTTAAGGTCATCTGAATAATCCAGTCACACCCTGGTGAAAACCCATTCCCGGTGTGAGAGGAAACAAGAGCGGAAAGTGGAGTGGCAATAGAAGCAAAATACTGCGGATGCTGGAAATCTGAATTAGAAACTGAAAAGTCTGGAAAAACGCAGCATCCGTGGAGAGAGAAAGTAGTGAATATTTGCAGTCCATACGACTCGGCTTCAGTGAATATGGAGTGGGCTGGCCACCTGCTGTTTGAGGAACTGATGACACCTTTCCCTCAAGAGTTGTCAGAAGACCTCCACATCATGGCGAACTGTTGAGAAGGTTGTCAGCGAACAGGAGCATTTAAATTTGCAGCCTTCTTGCCACATGGCAGAGAAACAGGGGAGTGAGGTTGGAGGTACAGGAATCTCCCTCTCCTGCCTCATTAGCATGCTGCTTGGGTCCTGAATCCCTTCTCGTTACAGAACCATATCCAGCGAGACCAGTCTCAGGAAGCCACAGTAATCACAAGCCTGAGGATCTTACAGCTTGTAGACATATGAGCCCTTAGTTCTATAAGTAGAAGTAGATTCAAACACAAGTCCCAGAGATAAAACAGCAGTGTGCTAATCTTCTGCATCACTCAGATCCAGCGCTGTAAGCTGTTTAATTGGCTCTATGCCACGAGGGACTAGTCCGGTGAAATGAATGGTACCAATGGCTGATATTAAATAGACCAGAACCATAAGAGAGCAGAATCCCATTATAAATATTTATATAGGATGTCCATGTGGAGACGGATAGCTTGTTTACAATGGAATTCTGCCCAAGGGCAACTCTCTGACTCAACACTGCATGCAAACTAAGTACAACATAGATTAGGTATCCACTGATGCTTCTAACTCGTGTTGAATTTCATCAGCAAGAATAAATCTGTGTTTCAAATCAGCGGGGTTAAGTAATGACTGTGTAAACCTATTCCTCTGCTTCCTTGGTATAGTGGCACAGCGGTTAGCACTGCTGCCTCACAGCCCCAGAGACCCTGGTTCAATTCCAGCCTCGGGTGACTGGCTGGAATTTGCACGTTCTCCCCGTGTCTGCGTAGGTTTCCTCCGGGTGCTCCGGCTCCCTCCCACAGACCAAAGATGTGCAGGTTGGGCGGATTGGTCATGCTAAAATGACGCTTGGTGTCCAAAGGTGTGCAGGTTAGGTGGATTGGACATGATCAATGTTCGGGGTACAGGCATAGGGTCGAGGAATGGTCCACGGTAGAGAGCTCTTTTAGAGGGTCGGTGCAGACTCGATTGGCCGAATGGCCCGTTCTGCACTGAAGTGATTCGATGTTCAGTGAATTTGTAAATTACTTCTAGAAATGGACAGATTATTTTACTGAATGCCTCTGATACAATCTGTATTGGGACGGAGTGACTTTAGTTATGCAAAGCTTTCTATACTTACCAGCAGTGGTTCCATTTAGAAATGAGCTACTCACTGTAGAGAGGAGCCGTCTAGAACAGGAAGTCCTCACTTTCTGACCGCACACAGGTCAAAAACATGAACAGCCAGCTGCAGAGACAGGGGGTAGCCATCCCCCTCTGAGGAGGAGGTGGGAGTCTCAGAGGGTGCACTGTCACATCATTCCCCACACCTTCCCCCACCACATATACTCTCAGTGGCTGTGCACTCATGAATAGATCTAGGATCACAATCTGGTAAGCACGGCACAGGCACACCTGAGCAGCTGACAAAGGCAGTGACAGTTGAGGCCACGACAGTCAGAGAGCTGAGCACATCAAGGCAGCATGCGACCAAGTGTGGCATCAAGGAGCCCTTGCAAAACTGGAGTCAATGGGAATCAGGGGAATACCCTCCATTAGTTCGAGACATACCTGAAACAAAGGAAGATGGCTGTGGTTGTTGAATGTCAATCATCGCAGCTCCAGAATATCATTGCAGGAGTTGCTCAGGGTAGAGTCCTAGGCCCAACCAGCATCAGCTGATCCATCAATGACCTTCCATCCATCATGAGGTCAGAAGTGAAGATATTCGCTGATGACTGCATAATATGCAGCACCATTCGCGACTCATAGAATCACCAAATTCCCACAGTGCAGAAGGAGGCTACTCGGGCCATCGAGTCTGCAGACACTCTGAAAGATCACCCTCCCTAGGCCCAATCCCCCACCCTATCCCTGTAACCTCACGTAACATAACTCCTCAGATACTGAAGCAGTCCATGTCCAAAAGCAGCAAGACCTGGACATGCATGGGCTGAGAAGTGGCAAGTAACATTCTCGCCAGGCAATGACCATCTCCAACAAAAGAGGATCTAACCATTGGCCTTACATTCAATGGAATTACCATGGCTGAATCCCCCTCAATCAACACCCTGGAGTTACCATTGATCAAAAACTGAACTGGACTAGCCATAATAATACTGTGTCTACTAGGGCAGATCAAAGGCTAGGAATCCTACGGTGGGTAACTCACCTCCTTACCCTCTACAAGGCACAACTCAGGAATGAATTGGAATACTCTCCACTTTCCTGGATGAGTGCAACTCTAACAACACTGAAGAAGCTCAACACCATCCAGGACAAAAAATGAAATGAAATGAAAATCGCTTATTGTCACAAGTAGGCTTCAAATGAAGTTACTGTGAAAAGCCCCTAGTCGCCACATTCCGGCGCCTGTTTGGGGTGCTGGCCTGCCTTGCTCTGCTTTAAAAGCCAGCGATTTAGCCCAGTGTGCTAAACAAGCCCGCTTGATTGCTACCCCTTCCACAAATATTCACTCCCTCCACCCCTCACGAACAGTGGCAGCCGTGTGTACCATCTACAAGATGCACTGCAGGAACTCATTGAGGCTCCTTCAGTAGAACCTCTACCACCTGGAAGGATAAGGGCAGCAGGTATATGGAAAGACCACCACTTGGAGGTTCCTGTCCACAGCAGACACCATCCTGACTTGGAAATATATCACTGTCACTGGGTCAAAATCCTGGAACTCCCTCCCTAACAGCACTGTGGTTGCACTTACACTTCAGGGACTGTAGTGGTTCAAGAAGGCAACTCACCGCCGCCTTCTGAAGGGCAACTAGGGATGGGCAATAAATGCTGGCCTGACCAGCGACACTCACATTCCATATATGAATTTTAAAAACAGCCAGGACAAAGCAACCAACTTGATTGGCATCCCATCCCACAAATATTCAATCCCTCCACCACCAACAAACAGTAACAGCAGTGTGTACATTCTACAAGACGCAAAGATGTCCGCATCACCCATGCCATGACCAGAGCCGCAGACTGCTGGACTGACCACTGACTAATCCGCTCTAACATTTCCATCATCCTGGCCCCAAACCGGCACAGGCAGAAATAACTGTCTCAGGAGACTTCATGTCACTGGGCTCAAAGAGCCTGAGAATAAAGAGCTAGCATCTCACAACTAACCTGATGACAACCAACGAGCCAGAGCCACAGAACGTCCACAGCACCTGGTCGGCTTTGAAAGCCACCATCATCAGCACCTGCGAGGAGACACTCGGGCTCTTGATAAGGAAACATCAAGACTGGTTCGATGAGAACGATCAAGAGATCCAGGAATTACTTGACCGTAAACACAGGGCGTTCTTGAACTGGCAGCTGCACCAAAATTTGAGTGAGAGGAAGCAACCACGATGTGTGCACCTCGACCTGAAGGTTGAGGTGCAACAAAAAACTCGCAACCTGAAGAACACATGGTGGGTGGAAAGAGCGCAGGAGACTCAGCAACTCGACGACAACCACGATGTGTGCAGCTTCTTCAGCGCAATTAAAACCATCTACAGTCCGAGTACCCAGGGGCCATCCCACTGAGAGCCAAAAATGGAGAGGCGCTCATCAAAGACAGAGGCAGTCAACATCTGCTGGAGAGAGCACTTCGAAGACCTCCTCAACCATGACACAACCTTCGACACAAACGTCCTTGACACCATTCCGCAACCCGCTACCCGCTACCATCTCAGCGCAACCCCAGCTCACCGTGAGGTTATAAAAGCCATCTGAGAGCTGAAAGACAACAAGGCCTCTGGAGCAGGTGGAATGCCTGCAGAAGTTTTAAAATGTGGCAGAGAGGCACTTGTGGCAAGAATTCACAAACCCTTGCCTGGAAGGAAGAGAGCATGCCGGGTGATCTCAGGGAAGACTTAATTGTGACTATCTTCAAGAAAGGAGACTGGTCTAACTGCAGAAATTACAGAGAGATTTCTCTACTCTCCGCTACGGGAAAGGTCATCTTGAAAATCCTCCTCAATCGCCTCCTCCCAGTGGCTGAACAGCTCCTCCCTGTGTTGCAGTGCAACCTCCGCCCATCAAAGGGACATGATCTTCAGCATGTGACAAATCCAGAAAAAGTGCAGGGAGCAGTATCAATCTCCATAAATGGCCTTCTTATATCTCGCAAAGACCTTCGACTCTATCAACCTTGAAACAATGTGGAACATCCTCCTCAAATTTTGCTGCCGCAGAAATTGGTTACCATTCTCCACCTGCTCCATGATGAAATGGGAGCCGTGGATCCTCGCCAACGGAACCACCACAGACCCAATACTTGGACAAACTGGAGTCAAACAAGGCTGCGTCATCGCACCAACGTTCTTCTCCATTTTCCTCATAGTAACATTCTACCCCATCACTCTAAAGCCCCCCGCTGGAGTGGAGTCAACCTAGAGGACAAGTGGGAAACTGTTCAACCTCCGATGCCTCCAGGTCAGAACCAAGACCACTGCAACTTCTGTCTTCATGCTGCAGTACGTAGACGATGTCGGTCTGAGGCCAGGCTACAAACCATTGTCAACGCATTCATCAAGTATGAGAGAATGGGCCTCAGACTAAACATCTGGAAAACAAAGGTTTTCTACCAGCCTGCACCTGCCACACAAAACTACCCTCCGACCATCAAGACCCATTGTGAACCCCTGGACAATATAGATCATTTCCCATACCCTGGGAGCCTCCTCTCGGCAGACATCGATGATGAAATCCAGCATTGACCCCAATGTGCCAGTGCAGTCTCTGGATGCCTGAGGAACCGTGTTCAAAGACCCAGACCGCAAACTCAGCACCAAGCTTGTGGTCTACAGAGCAACCATGGTCTCACCTTCCTGCCTCAGAAACATGGATAATGTACATCAGGCACCTCAAATTCCTGGAGAGATAACACCAACGTTATCCGCAAAAACCTGCAAACCCACTTGCAGGATAGGCGTACCAACGTGAGCGCCCTCTCCCAGGCCAATATCCCCAGTATTGAGGCACTGATCACACTCACCGAGCTACGATGGGGGGGTCACACATGCCCAACACAAGACTCCCGAAACAA
This sequence comes from Scyliorhinus torazame, assembly GCF_047496885.1. NCBI lineage: Eukaryota > Metazoa > Chordata > Chondrichthyes > Carcharhiniformes > Scyliorhinidae > Scyliorhinus > Scyliorhinus torazame. Next base: position 292,112,720 of record NC_092709.1, on the reverse strand, counting down.
GTGCTCTACTCCGAGCTCCACAATGGCAAGCGATCACTAGGAGGGAAGAGGAAATGCTGCAAGGACACTCTGAAATCCTCCCTAAATAAGGGCAACATCCACATCGACACATGGGAATCTCTTGCCTTAGAACACACAAACTGGAGAAAAAGCATCCGCAGAATCCAGAGCGTCCCACCCACCCACCTCATCAAACACCACCTGCCAAACCTGTGCCAGAGTCTGCGGATCCAGGAATGGACTATTCAGCCATTGCAGAACCCACCTGCCCGGAGTAGAAGCAAGTCATCCTCGACCCTGAGAAAGAGCACGGCAGGAACTCATCAAAGTTCCTTGGATAGCACCTTCCAAACCCACAACTATTACCATCTAGCAGCAAATACAATGGGAACTCCGTCAATGAAAATTCCCAACCATGTCACTCATCATCCTGACTGGGAACTACTTCGCTGTTCCTTCACTGTCACTGGGGTGAAATCCTGGAATGCCCTCCCTCACAGCACGGTGGATGTACCTACCATCATATGGACTTCGGCAGTTCAAGAAGGCAGCTCCCCACGACCTTCTCAAGGGAAATTAGAGATAGGCAACAAATGCTGCCTAGCCAGCAAAGCCCATATCCCATGAATGAATTTAAAAAAGGCCCATGCTATACTCCAAGCTGACGACATGCCTTTTTCTCATCTATCAGGCAGCAGCTGCAGGTATTATGCAGGAGTTGAGGGAATACATGGCAGTGATTCCAAAGGCTGCAGGCAGCCATAGGCAGTCAAGGGAGGAGTCCATTTAGGTGATGATGCTCTCACGCCGCTGGCATGTGCACACTTGACTTCCTCCATTGAGAGGTTGGCGACCCTCATGGTGAGTCATATCCAACAGACCACCCGATGGATGTCACAGAGATTTGTGGACCAGCATGCCATCACCACCTCCATAAGAATGTGTAGCAATGGCTTAGTATGCCTGGATTCACCACCAGGTCTTTGCACTCCTCTCAGCTGATTAGTGGTCTGTAGCCTCTCTTTTATGGGTAACTTCTTCTTCTGAACACAGGATGCTGGAGGAGTGCCCCTCTGTAACCTTCTCCATCATCACCCCGCCTGAGGCGGACATGCCTGCTGAACCTCTGGTTGGTGTTGCTCCACTGCCCCTTGCTGCAGCTCTCTCATTCTTTGTTGCTTTTCCTCACTGAAGGAACCAAAGTCTGAATGCTTGAGGCCGACAACATTTAGGTTCCCTCAGTGGGCAGGTTTGCTCCGTGTCTTTGTCCACCCCCACAAGTGCGAGGGTCAATATGGACACTCTGGCAGTGTGCACCTCTAGCTCTAGCACCTTTTCCCTTCACCCCACTGAGTAGCGCCTGCACTATCCCACCCTCCATGCCAAAACTATCAATGTTCATGAGGCTGCTGTTGGCAGTCAGACCTAACAGTATGTTTGTGCAATCAACCTTCATGATAACCGCAACATTCAAAACATAATCGATAGATATTGGTTAATTCATAAACACCAAATTGAACAGGTGTAAGTGGATGAAAACAAAAAATTCTATACTTGATTGACAGATAATATCCACATATTGGTATTGTTTCTCATTCATGGTTATACAATATTCCCCGCACCTCTGTACATGGATCAGGTATGCACATAGTTTTTCACAACACATCAGAAAACAGTTGTGCGAAATCCATAAAAAGAGCTATAGTTTCACAAGACAGTTACATCCTATGTTAACTATCTCTGTAGTGATCGCTTCTCGGCCTTTTGGCTAAGATCAAGTGTAGTAGCCTTTTGGCTCAGCTCTGGTATGTCTCTCTTGTGAGGACCATGAATTGGATTCAATTTGAATTGTTTTTTGGAGCAGGCGAGGAGCTGGATTAGGGGTTCGCCCCTGACCCACACTCTGAGCCCTGGCTTTGTAACTCAGATAAAGTAAAAACCTATCTCTGTAGAGGCCTCGCAAGCCACTCAGTTGTATCATTCAGTTTATATGAGCCGGCTATTATCAGAAAAAGAAACAGAGGTCAGGTACACTGCAAAACATCCACTATTTCCTTATTCCTTAATGTTTGAACTGTAGCTGCATAAACCATCATTTAAAAAAGTGAGTTTGAAACTCCAAAAGAAAGTGTTAGGGGCCGATTCTCCATTCGGAGATTGCGTTCTCCCACCACAGCTGAATTACACCAGTTTTACAATCCCCTTGCAGTCGTAAAGCGGGTTGCAATTTATGCATGGCATGGAATACAAGGGATTCCCGCTATTGGGCCGCCTGCTCAACTTAGCTTCCCGATAGCGAGGTCCCGCGGCCGTCACCCCCACCTCCACCACTGCAAATTGGCCCAGACCGCTCCCCCCCCCCCACCGCAAATTGGCCCCCACTCCCACCCACACTGCAACTTGGCCACCCCTCTACTGCATGGCAGCCCCTCACCTCCGGATCGCCTGGGTGACCCCCCCCAACCTTACGTATGGGGGTGACCCCACCCCCTCTGGACCCCTGTAATAGGGATACCCAACTACCCTCAAGGACCCCTGTAATACTGCGATCCCCTGCCCAGGGAACGTTGTATTGGGGACAACTCTCCCAGGGACCGCTGTAAGAGGGGGACCCCGCTGGATTTCTATAATGGGGGACCCCCCAGAGGGACCCCTGTAATAGGGGATCCCAAGGGAACCCTGCAATAGAGGGACCATCCACAGGGAGTCCTGTAATAGGGAGATTCCCCACAAGGACCCCTGTAATAGAGGGACCCCTCCTAGGGACCCCTGTAATAGGGAGACGTCCACAGGGATTCTGAAATAGGGGGACCTCCCACTGGGACCCCCTGCCTAAAAGAATCCCCTCCACAGACTGCCCCCACATACAGACCCCACCATCCCCCACACACAGACACCCCCACCCCTTGAAAAAGGACCCCTGTCTGGAAGCTAGAGAGCAGTCCAGACAGGGGCTGTGGGAAGCATTATAGCTGCAACACTTACCTTGCAGCTCTACATATCCATTCCGCAAAGGAGAGCAGCTGTGCCTGCGTCTGGTTCCCACAGATCCACTATCTGCAGGCCATTCATCGCTTTCCAGTAGTGGTCTGCGATTGACAGCTCATAAAAAATATCTGCAGCTTGTAAACTTGTAAAACACATTTTAAGACTGATTACCCTCTCTGGAGGACAAAGCACCATGGCAGTGATCTCACCGCAAGGCACCTGGCTATAATGGGCTAGACAGACGAGTACATGCAGTTAGAATACACATCTGGGGGTTAAAAGCTAGGCCGCCGGACTGCCAAACAGATCCTTCTGAGATTCTTATGACATTCTTCTGGAATTCATAGAATTTACAGTGCAGAAGGAGGCCACTCAGCCCATCGAGTCTGCACCGGCTCTTGGAAAGATTACCCTACCCAAGCCCACACCACCCTATCCCCATAACCCAGTAACCCCACTCAACCAACCCTAAGGGCAATTTTGGACAGTATGGGCAATTTATCATGGCCAATCCACCTAACCTCCACATCTTTGGACTGTGGGAGGAAACCGGAGCACCCGGAGGAAACCCACGCACACACGGGGAGAACGTGCAGACTCCACACAGACAGTGACCAATAGTCCCTTTCCTTTGAGTTGAGGGGAGCAGAGGTGACTCTCACACCAGCTAAACTTTGACATAATCAACACCTTTTGAGGCCCTAATCAGGCGATTGACAATTAATTGCCACTCAGTCAGCTACCATAGCAACATTTTAACTAAACTATTAAACTGTACTAAACAAACGACATAGTCAATAGTTAGGATCTGAAACTCACTACCTTAAGAGTGTGGAGAGTCAGATTTAATTGTGGCTTTCAAGAGGGAATTAGATAAGCAGCCAAGGAGAAACAGATTTGCAGGGCTGTGGGGAAAGGGTGAGGAAATGGAACCACCTAGGTTGCACTTGCAGAGAGCCAGCTTAAACATGGAAGAGTGGCCTCCTTCTGTGCTGGAATTATTCTATGATCTAATATTTATATTTACAAAGCTAACTGACTAAAGGGTTACTAACACAGGATTTACGTTTCTTTATTCTATAATAAATTGAAAGGTCAAAAAGATACCTTAGTGTTAGTGAGGCCACACGTGGAATATGTGTTATTGAGGCCACACCTGGAGTATCGTGTTCAGTATTGGTCTCCTTACCTAAGAAAGGACATGATGTGGAGATGCCGGCGTTGGACTGGGGAGAGCACAGTAAGAAGTCTTACAACACCAGATTAAAGACCAACAGGTTTGTTTCGAATCAAAAGCTTTCGGAGCACTGCTCCTTCCTCAATGTAATGCGACGTGAAGATCCCAGTTGAGGCCGTTGAGGATGTCACGAGTCGTGGTACTTTGGCAAGACCATGCAGACGCTGCGACAACGGATGAATGGACATCGCGCGACAATCGCCAGGCAGGAATGTTCCCTTCCAGTCGGGGGACACTTCAGCAGTCAAGGGCATTCAACCTCTGATCTTCGGGTAAGCGTTCTCCAAGGCGGCCTTCAGGTTTCATGACAACGCAGAATCGCCGAGCAGAAACTTATAGCCAAGTTCCACACGCAAGAGTGTGGCCTCAACCGGGACCTTGGATTCATGTCGCATTTCATTCACCCCCCACCATCTGGCCTGGGCTTTAACCTGTGAATATCCCTCTCTCCAGTTGCTCCGTCTGGACCTGTAGACTTAATTACCTGCAAAGACTTGCATTCAAAGTATCGTATTGCATCTTTGACTTTGTCTATATATATGTTTCTGGAACCCACCCCTTCATTCACCTGAGGAAGGAGCAGTGCTCCGAAAGCTAGTGATTTGAAACAAACCTGTTGGACTTTAATCTGGTGTTGTAAGACTTCTTACTGTATTTTCAAAAACTAATGGGTAACCAGTGCATTTTACTTCTTGGTTTGGTGTCTGTGAGAATTCTTCAATGTGATTGACCTGCTTGTTGACATCAGTATTTACTGGATGCCTGTAGGTCCTCTTGAATTGGTGCCAGGTTTAACTGAACATTGGGCAGGATAAAATCCCTGCCACAGAGATTGCTACATCTTCGGTGAACAGCTTTCTTTGAGGCCAATGACAAGTGCAAAATCCAGGTGAATATATACACCTGAGGAACTGAGAACAAACTTTTAGTTTTGAAGTGAAGACAATCCACAGAGATTGATCGAGAAAAGGAGAAAGTTGTTGCAAACATATTACACGACTGATTCCTTTTAAATTGGACTCTCATTAAAGATACATTCAAGCAAGATTTATGAGGAAGGTGAATGTTTTTCTTCAAAACATATGGCTTTCAACTGACTCAGTCTTGTTTTTCGTCATTCATCCAGTCGAGATATTTGATGTTCACTCAACAAGGAGTCTTGCTTCATCAGAACCCTGCTGCTTCTAGTTCGGCTTACCATAAAGATCCTTGCCTTGTTATAGTTTATTTTAGAAACTGAATGATTGTTTACTGAAGGTATAAGCATTCCATCAGAACAGCAATATAGTTCAGCAAAGAAAGGCAAGAGGATTGGGGCTAGATTTCCTCAGACTACCCTAACATGTGTTTGCAAAGAACCCCGTTCAGAACTGAAAGAAGCTCCAAGGAAGTTTAGCACTTTTAAATTCTGACACAAAATCCAAATTGTTGGGGAAAACATGCAACCTTTACAAAGTCAAGGCTCCATGCATTTGATACTTTTACTAATGCATTCAGTGGCAGTGAGTGGAATGGAGTGCGAACAGATGAAAGATTATCCCTCTTGCCATGTATGATGGGTTAAAATGGCACCCTTTCCCATGTGCCAGGGGCATAAGCAAACTAATATTTTCATCTGAGCAATTACATTGTCTTTTGAGATGGTCCTTCTGTCTTGGACTCTAGGCGTGGAACTTGGTTCTTCGACAGAGTGTAGTCGTACTCTGGTATCTGCTTCACATGTTTATTAGTGCAAGATCAAAACAGGTTATGCAGTAGGCATATTGCTCAGAGAAATGACTCCAACCTCTCTCTCTTTCTTGTCTAATGCATGACTGACTGATGTCAGTGGTACATCATCACCTATATCCTAATTTGCGCAGTGGTATTGTCACTGGCCCAGTAATTCAGAGACCTAGGGTACTGTTTTGGAGACTCTGGTTCGAATCACACCTTGGTAGTTCGTGAAATTTAAGTTCAATAAAAATCTGGAAATAAAAGTCCAATGATGATTGTTGATTGTTGTAAAAGCCCATCCTTTGATTGGAAGGTCCATGCTGGTTTTGGTCTCCTTATTTGAAAAAGAATACAATTGCATTAGAAGACATTCAGTGAAGGTTCACTCAAATGACTTCTGAGATGGAGGCTTTATCTTATGAAGAAAAGTTGGGCAGGTTGGGCCTATTCCCATTGGAGTTTAGAGAATGAGAGATGATATAATTAATCCCAGCCATAATTTTTATGTTCTCCCTTCGGCAGATTTTGCGACGAGGCGGGGGCAGGGGGAGGAGTGAAGTATAGAATTGCATGGCCAGGAATTCCTCTGGGAACTCTGGGACTCTGTTCCAGATGCGATTTCACAGTGGGCAAGGCCTCTGTGGTAGTGCAGCCCCTTTAAGGGGGCGGGCCTGACAGCCCATATGACTGGTTTTGGGTCAATCACTCACGAGTGCGTGAACCCTGGCCAATAACGAGCTAGCACTGAGCCCTGGGAGCGGGGGTCGGGTGGTGTTGACCCCAGAGCTGAAGAGACAAGTGCATCCTATTGTGTTCTGTGCCTGTATATATACCAGCCTTTGTCTTTTGCTAATAAACCCCTTTGTTACTACTGCAAGCCTCCAGAGTGCTATTTGAGCCACGACTGGCGATGAGGAAAACGGTTTGAATGCAGCCGGCAGTACTTCGGGATTTGACGAAAGAGCAATTGGAAAAAAGATGGAAGAACCAACGAGAGTCGGGAACTATCAAAATGTGACTGAAAATGCCTATCATTGGTAAACTAGACCCATTTTACCAAGGGGCTGAAGATTGGAGTCAGTACATCGAATGGCTCCATGAGAATCACTGGGGAAGACCAGCAGATGGTGATTCGTCTGACAGTTTGTGGACACAAATTTATTGTTTAGTTAGGAAGCTCACTTCCCCGAAAATATCCAACTCAAAGGTCAAGTTGGTCAAGGAACCAAGGGCCTCGATTATCCTCCAGTGTTATAAATTAAACTCCGTGATTAAGCACCCTGAAATGTGCATCTCAGCCTTCATAGCCAGGCTTCATCGGCTCACTGAACACTACTAGTTTGAGACCATGCCTAATGATATGCTGCGTGATCAGTTGGTTTGTGGAATCCATAATCTCAATATCCAAAAGAAATTCCTGGCTGAACATTACAAAAAGTGATCGAGACAGCTCATGCGATGGAGTGTGCCTGAAAAGGTGCCGCTGAGCTCCAAAACACGGCTGAAGGGGAAGTCAATCAAGTATGGGGTGGTATGGCCATGAGGAGTGCAGCAGGATCAACAGGCACTTACAGACGTGTTCCTCGGGATTGGACTGGAGTCAAAGGAGCAGGTAGAGAACATGTAGTAACGTAATCAGGGCCTAGTTTTAAGGCTGATTCCCATCAATCGCGCCCTGGACCATGGGGAACCCGGCCACGGCAGAGAAGCCCACGGCCCGGGCATCTTGGCTGGCCCGGTCCACAGGGAAGCGGATGTAGCGGTGCGCCATGGCATATAGGGCATCTGTCACTGCCCGGATGCACCGATGCACCGATGTCTGCGATATGCCGGACAGGTCCCCACTCGGTGCCTGGAATGACCCCGTTGCATAAAAGTTCAGGGCCACCGTAACCTTGACGGACACGGGGAGAGGGTGTCCCCCGCCAGTGCCACGCGGTGACAGGTGTGCCAGCAGGTGGCAGATGTGTGCCACGGTTTCCCGCCTCATCCGGAGTCTCCTCCTGCATTCCCGGTCCGTGAGGTCCTGGTATGACTGCCGGGGCCGGTACACACGGGGCGCCCTCGGGTGCCTCCATTGCCGTGGGGCCGCGACGTCCTCCTCCCCTTCCTTGTCCTGTCGGTCAGGTGTCCCTCCAGCCTGGGCGGCTGCCACCTGTCCCTCTGCGGCAGCCTGCGCCGCCTCTCTGGCACGCTCCCACTCCTCCTCCTCATCCAGGGCAACATAGACATTAGCGGCTGCCGCCACGGCGGCCAACATCGCTGGATGATCGGAAAACATGACGGCCTGGTGGGGGAGGGGAACGACGACATGTCATCATTGCCCATATCCCCTCCTCCCCCCAGCCAGGTGGCATGGACCGCATGGTCCAACTGTTGGAGGTTGGCACCTGGCCAGGTGGACCAACTCACTTGCCCTGGCATCCCCCTCCCCGGCACGGACCCCCCAACCTCCTCCAGGGCACGGACCCCCCCATCCCACTCCCTGGCATGGACCCCCCCCCCAACCTCCTCCCCGGCACAGACCCCCCATCCCCCTCCCCGGCACGGACCCCCCAACCTCCTCCCCGGCACGGACCCCCCATCCTCCTCCCCGGCACGGACCCCCCCAACCTCCTCCCTGGCACGGACCCCAACCTCTTCCCCGGCACGGACCCCCCCCCAACCTCCTCCCCGGCACGGACCCCACATCCCCCTCCCCGGCACGGGCCCACCCCCAACCTCCTCCCCGGCACGGACCCCCCATGCTCCTCCCTGGCACGGACCTCCCTCCAACCTCCTCCCTGGCACTGACCCCCCATCCCCCTCCCCGGCACGGACCCCCCCAACCTCCTCCCCAGCACGGACCTACCCCATCCCCCTCTCCGGCACGGACCTCCCCCAACCTCCTCCCCGGCACGGACCCCAACCTCCTCCCCGGCACGGACCCCCCATCCCCCTCCCCGGCACGGACCCCCCCCAACCTCCTCCCTGGCACGGACCCCCCACCCCCCTCCCCGGCACAGACCCCCCTCCCGGCACTCCCCCGGAGCACAGCCCACTCTAACCACCCCCCCCCCCCCGCCGCACACACACACACACAACCCGAGACACACCTCTCCTCACACATTCAGACTGCGGCCACGCCATCGCCTGCCCAGAGCCAACCCCCCAGGTCGTCACTCACCTCCACGCCGGTCGGCGTGAACCTGGAGCACAGGGTCACGCCGATGAAAAGGAGGTTTAATTTACGTCGACGTGAACGGTCATCACGTTGACGGGTCTTCGGCCCATCCGGAAGGGAGAGTATCGGCAGGCCGAAAATCGGCTGCCTTGCGCAGACCCGTGCCATTCTCCGACGGCAGTGGCGACATTAACGCCCCGCCGACTTTTCTCCCTTCGGAGACTTCGGCAACCGGCGGGGGCGGGATTCATGGCGGCCAACGCCCATTCTCCGACCCGCTGGGGGGTCGGAGAATGACGCCCCAGAAGCCTGCAGAATCCAAATATACAGAACTCAGACAGGCTGCCAGGGCCTGTCTGAAGCAGCACCTGCATAATCCATCAAGTAATTATCGCTGCTACTTGAGATGCATTGGCCTATTGTCCACAGTTCCTGATACCCCATCAAGTGATTATCGCTCCTACTTAAAGTGCATTGGCCTATTGTCCACAGTTCCTGATAACCCATCAAGCAATCATCGCTCCTCCCAGGGCGGGCTCAGGTACCCTGTCAAAAGGTCATCAACCAGACCATTGGGCACTGAGGCCCTTCCTCCTGAGACTCCATTGGCCGAAGGCCAAGGGCAGGTGGAGAAAGGAGGTGGGTGGCGACAGGGGGATTAAAAATAGGCATTCCAAACATCATGGGAGCAAAGACTGGGAGCAAAAAAGACTCGAAGCAAAGACTCAAAGCTTGGCGTGTGAGGTGACCTTGACTAGATCAGAAGGAAGGAAGGAAGCAAGCAAGCAACAGCCAGTGAGAATTAACTTTACAACGAGGAACCAGAGGGACTCGGGGATCGGATCTGCAGCCTACTAAATCATCTTCGAGGGTAGTGTAGTCGAATTCTGGGTGTTTCTTGTATGTATAGTGGGTAATTTATGGGTTAGCTATATTTAATAAAGTGTGTTGCATTATATCTGTGTCCTACTTTGTTCTACTCATAAATAAAGACACCTTGATAAACTTTAATTAAAGAGTTGAGTGAAGTATCTGAATTGGACAGATACAACAAACAGGATGTCAACTTAAGGCAGAGGTGGATTGCTATCGCTGTGGGGGGACCATTCCCAAGAGACTTGCCATTGTCGAGGGTTTGTGTGTTTCCATTGTAATCGAAGAGATCATATTCAAGCATGTTGCCATGCAAGACAGAGTATGATAATGAAAAAAAACAACAGAAGCAACAGCAGTCCACAAAGCCACTGAACATAGGAGAGAGGAACTTTGAGGAGGAGCATGCAATGTACCATTTTAATGCAGTCTAATTAAACAAAACGGTCCCAATTGAAATTATCCGAAGGGTAAATGTTGAAAATGGAAGTTGGCATAGGAGCCTCGGTGACCGTTGTGGGGAAGCAGATCTCCAAGTATATTCGTGACGGAGCTCAAACTTTAAATTTGAGCGGCACCACGGTCAAGCTTTCCACTTGCAGTGGGTAAACCTTACCTTGAAAATCCTTAGGAGCACCGGTGGCTTATAAAGAGCAAGAGGCCTATCTACCACTGTTGCTGCAGAAGGGCACAGGCCCAGCCTAATAGAAAAGGATTGGTTACAGCAAATCAAAGTCAACTGGCTGGAATTGTTTTAAATTTCCAGCAGTGTCTTACAAGAAGTCCTGGGAAGATATGTGGATGATTTTCACAGAAAATTAGGCTGGATTAAAGGAGTCAAAGCCAAAATTTATGTCAGTCCAGATTGGACACCCAATTTTTTTAGAGCCAGACTGATGCCTTATGCCCTTCATAAGAAGATTGAAGCTGAACGTAAAAGATTAGAAAAACTGGGAATAGTCAGACCAGCTCAGTTCTTCGAGTGGGTAACCCCCATAGTCTCCATTCTCAAGCCGAATCATTCTATAAGAATCAAACAAATTGACCATAAATCAGTCTGCCCATGTGGTTAAGTACCCAATCCCTAAGATCAAAGGCCTCTATGGCGGGGGCCTCACCTACTCTAGATTAGATTTCAGTCATGCATACCTACAATTGGAATTGGACATAGAGTCCCAGAGGTTCACATGATAAATGCACATAAGGACCATTTGTCATAGCGTCAGCCTCCACTATCTTCCAGCGTACAATGGAAAATCTCCTTCATGGGATTCCCAAGGCGATGGTCTGCCTTGACAACATCATTCCAAATTTAGCCATAACATTGGCACCATTACACCAGCTACTAAAGAAACATCAGCGGTGGTAATGGAGGGAGCCTCAAGAAGAAGCTTTTCACTTGGTGAAGCAAGCTTTGCAATCCTCAAACATTTTAGTTCACTTCAACAATGGGAAACGGAATGTGTTCCCATGTGATACGTCCCTTTATGGTATAGGGGTAGTGTTATCCTACAGGAGGGTGATTCCGAGCAGCCTATCACCTTGGCCTTGATGGATCTTTCAGAAGCAGAGCAAAACAATGTTCAAATCGAGAAAGAGTGTTTAGCAGTTGTGTGAAGAAATTCCACCAATTCCACCATAATAATATGGCGATTGATTACAATCACCAACCATAAGCCTGCTGGGCCTCTTAAAAGAGGACAAATTAATTGCCTCTGCAAAGGAGGCAGCATTGGGCTTTGTGGCTAGTGGACTACTGCTATGACTCCAGCACAGATTGCCAATGCGGATGCATTGAATCCCTGCACCAGTACCCAGGAGATCATATTGACCTTGAATTTCTTAGATAGTGTTGGCTGGCCACATTCAGAACTGTACTCAAAGGGCTCAGGAGTCACCGTTGCACCACCAGCCAGGGGAACTCTCCTACTGGGACTGCATAGTGCCCACCCGAGACAATAAAGGTGAAGATGCTGACACGCAGCTACATATGGTGGCCAGGCATTGATAAAGCAATCGAAAAAATGGTACAGCAATGTCATCCCTGTCAGATTCAACAATCACTGCCTCCATTGGCCAGTTCCACCCCGAGGAATGGCCATGTCACCATGGGCCCAGGCCCACGTTGATTACGTGGGCCCTTTCTTTGGTAGGATGTTTTTAGTTGTGGTGGATGCCCACTCCAAGTGGCTGTCTATGCAGGAGATTGGGGGGGAACGACCTCGCCGGCTATGGTGGATGCCTTATGTTGAGTGTACGCTATACATGGGCTCCTGGAATCTATTATATCTGACAACGGCACTCCTTTTGTGGCAGACGACTTCTAGAATTTCATTCGAGCTAAGGCCACACCAGGACTGCCCTGTGCCACCCTGTGTCCAATGGATTTGCCAAGAGGGGCATTCAGACCTTTAAAAATGCCATGAGGAAACAATCTGGCAAACAGCTGTGACAACGGCTTACTGATTTTCAGTTGTCATACAATTTGGGCCCCCCCCACACAATCATGGGGATCACACCTGCCAAGTTGCTGATGGGCTATTCCTTCAGAACTCACTTGGACTTAGTGTTTCCTAACTTGCTGGGGAGGGTGGAGGCACAATCAGGCCTTCCAGAGAAGTCAATGGACCACGCACAGAGGCAACAGATTATTCCGGGTGGGGGACCCGACCTTGGTTTGCATGTGGTAGCATGGCCCCTTTATGGGGGCAAGCATGGTGGCCCAGGTAACCATCTCGAGACCATTCGCACAGGAGTGTGCGAACCTCGGCCAATGATGAGTTAACACGGGGTCAAAGAAGCAGCGGCCTGGGCAGTGTGGACCCCAGAGCCGAAGAGACAAGGCACATCCAATTGTGTTCTGTGCCTGTATAATTACCAGCCATGGTCTTTCGTCAATAAGCCATTTTGTTACTTTTTGGAAGCCTCCAGAATACATCTTGAACCACTACAGCCTCGGATGGGAAGCCAACCCATGCCCCTATTAAGGCACTTAAGGAGCATGGGCCTTTTCCCATAAAGCTTTAATTTATAGCAGGCAGGCACCAGGGGCGGGATTCTCCCCTACCCAGCAGGGCGGGGGGTTCCGGAGGGTGCAATGGAGTGGCGGGACCCACTCCGGCGTCGGGCCGCCCAAAAGGTGCGGAAGTCTCTGCACCTTTAGGGGCCAAGCCCTCACCTTGAGGGGCTAGGCTCGCGACGGAGCGGTTTCCACTCCACCGGCTGGCGGGAAAGGCCTTTGGCGCCACGCCAGCCAGGGCCAAAAGGTCTTCGCCGGATGACGCGGGTCGGCGCATGCGCGGGAGCGTCAGTGGCTGCTGACGTCATCCCTGCGCATGGGAGGGGGTCTCTTCTGCCTCCGCCATAGTGAAGACCATGGCGAAGGCGGGAAAAAAAGAGTGCCTCCACGGCACAGGCCCGCCCGCGGATCGGTGGGCCCCGATCGTGGGGGCACCCCCCGGGGCCAGATTGCCCCGCGCCCCCCCCCCAGGACCCCGGAGCCTGCCCACGCCGCCTTGTCCCTCCGTTCAAAAGGTGGTTTAATCCACGCTGGCGGAACAGGCATTCCAGCAGCGGGACTTCGGCCCATCGCGTGCCGGAGAATCAGCAAGGGTGGTCCCGCCGACCGGCGCGGTGCGATTGCCGCCCCCGCCAACCGGCGCGGCGCGATTCCCGCCCCTGCCAAATCTCTAGTGGCGGAGACTTTGGGACACGGCGGGGGCGAGAATCCCACCCCTGATAGCTAACGGTAAGAAGCTGAAAAAATTCTTACCCTTGATCACAATCAGAAGTCCTTTCATACTGGGGGCATGCTCCCCTCAGGAACATAGAAGCTCTGACCCTCCCTCACCCCCAGGTCTATCCCCTGATCGCCATCTCCCACCCCAACCTCCTAAGGCATCCCCTACCCCCCTGCTCCCCTGGACTCCTGACACTTACCTTGAGTGTCGACCCAGGACTTAGTCTTAGATATGGTGCTGCAGTACTTCTTCTGGCCTCTGCAGCGCTGTGTCTGGAGGGGCAGGAGATATGTTAGGCCAATCTGATTCTGTGCAAGTGCAGACAGACGTCCCACCTACAGCCAATCAACGCTCAATTGAACATAAAATGGCAGTGGGCCCATCAGAAGCAGCTCAGCCGATTCTCAGGATGGTGGGCACTGAACGCTTGCCAATCTGAAAATTCAGGCCCTTGAGCGAACATGACGGAGTGGATACCAAGAGGCTATTTCCTCTTGTGGGGAGATTAGAACTCGGGGACATTTTGAGAATATAGATGGATATGAGGAGATTTATTTTCTCTCAGAGGGTCATTTGTCTGTGGAAAACTCTTCCCCAGAAAGCAGTGGATGCTGGTAATTGAATTAATTCAAGGCTGAGTTAGATAGATTTTTGATCTGAAAGGGAGTCGAGGGTTATGGGACACATACAGGAAAGTGGAATTGAGAGCATAATTAGATTAGCCAAAATGGGAAGGCAAGTGATGAGGACGACACAAAGACTTCTGAGAAAGAATATAGCCAGGTTAGGCGAGTGGACAAAAATTAGACAGATAGAATGTCATAAAATATGAAGTTATGCACTTTGGTGGGAAGAATAAAGGAGATGAATATTACTTAAATGGTGAACGATTGCAGAAAACTGCAGCACAGAGATATTTGGGGGTCCTCGTGCTTAAATTACAAAAAACTGGCATACAAGTTCAGCAGGTATTTGGGAAGGCAAATGGAATGTTGGTCTTTATTTCAAAGGGAATGGAGTACAAAAATATGTAAGTCCTGCTGAAGCTGAACAAGGCACTAGTAGAACACACCTGGAATACTGTGGACAGTTCTAGTCCCCTTATCTATGGAAAGATATACTGGCATTGGAGGCAGTCCAGAGAAAGTTCACTAGGTTGATCCCAGGTATGGAGGAATTTTCTTTTGAGGCATTGTGTAGATTGAGCCTGTACTTATTGGAGTTTACAATAATGAGAGGTGACCTTATTGAGACATATAGGATTCTCGGGGGGGGGGGGGGGGGGGGGTTGTTGACAGAGTAAAAGAAGATGTTTCCTTTTGTAGGAGAGTCTTGGAATAGAAGGCATAATGAAAGAGTAAGGGGTAGCCCATTGAAGGCCAAGATGAGGAGGAATTCCTTCTCTCAGAGGGTAGTGAATCTGTGGAATCCTTTACCACAGAGAGCTGTAGAGGCTGGGTCATTAAGTATATTTAAGCCTGAGATAGATGTTTAATTAATCATGGGTTATTGGGATAAGTTGGAAAAGTGGTGTTGAGGATTTTTATTTCAGTTCAGCCATGATCTCATTAAATGGCGGAACAGGCTTGATGGGCTGAGTGGCCTATGTCTTCTATGTTTTATGGTTTAATCGAATAGTAGAGCTGGCTCAAAGGACTGAATGGTCTACCCCTGCTCCTAGGTTCTATGTTCTAGAGCCCAATTTGCTCTATTCAGCACTACTTCTCCTTTCCTTGACTTGTTACAAACTGCTATCAAGGTGTTCTTCACTCTGTGGTTCCTTCAATAACACAAATGTGTTTTATTTACATTGGCGTCTCAATTGCTGCCTCGTGTTCCGAGATGGTCCTTTCCGCAATTGTCTTGACACCTTGGTTAGACTGCACCTGGAGTAGTGTGTGCATTTTTGATCTCCTTACCTTGATCCCATTGAAACATTTAAAACCTGTACAGGGTTCAGCAAGGTAGTTACAAGATGGATGTTGAGGGGATTTGCCTAGAACCAGGAGGCACTGTCTCAGAATTAAAGAGGTAGACCATTTAGAACTGAAATGAAGAGAAAATTCTTCACTCAGAGCATGGTAAACCTTGGGAATTCTCTCTCTTAGATGGCTGTGGAGTCTCAGTCCTTGAGTATGTTCAAATCAGAGATTGCTAGATTTCTAGATAGTAAAGACATTAAGGGATAATAGGGGAAAATGACATTGAGTAAAAGATCATCCATGATATAATTGAATGGTGGAGCAGATTTGCGGGGCTAAATGGCTGTCTGCTGCTCCTATTTCCTATGTTCCTAAGACCATGAGGGGTGTGTAATGATATGTATATAGTCAGGTTAGTGAAGGGTTAATAATTACATCTCTGTGTAAATCAAACACTAGAGGGCGTTACTACTTCTCTGTATTTAAGACAGCCTCTCAGGGAATTCTGGGAGTATCATAAGAAGAAAGCATGGTGATAGCATTAGAAGAAGATTAGAGTAGATTGAGTTAACACGCGGTTAGATCATAGTGTGGTTAGTGACTATGTAGATTTTTGAGTACTGTAAGACAGATTCAATATTACTTATTTATTATCTGTAGCTCAGTACAGTATGCAAACTTCATTTCATTAATAGTGATATAATAAATTAGTTTTGTTCCAATCTTTTGATTGGTGAATTCTTTGTCAACAGCACATTGGATCATTCTGGAAGAAAGGACAAAGAATACAACATATTACCAAGAATGGTAACATAACAGGGTGCGTGCAGATTAAATTGAGAGATACTGTCCCCATTGGCGGAAGAGATGAGAACCAAAGGACACAGATTGAAGGTGTTTGGAAAAAGAACAAAGAATGACAAGAGGAAAAATTGTTTGATGCAGTGAATGGTTAGGATCTAGAATGCTCAAATCGAAGCTGTGGCTTTCGAAAGGAAACTGGGTAAGCATCTGAAGGGAAAATCTTTGCAAGGTCACAGGGAAAGAACAGGTCAGGAACTAGCTAAATCATTCTTACAGAAAACCGAGGTGGGCTTTGATAGTCAAAAGGCTCCCTTTTGCCCTGTAACCATTCTACGATTCCATGATTTGTTGTCCGTATCACCTTGTCCTTCACAACACAAAAGAGGAATTGTTTAAATGTAGTCCTACTTCCCATCTTTTAAACTAATAATTAAATCTTTCATTAACTTTGCCATTCTTCATAATTATTTGACTGGGCACACTCATCAGCTTCCTGTGTATGCCTTCCATGAATATGATTAAATGAGGACATGGGTAAATGTTATTATCTCGATCTGAATCCTGGGCATTGGCTCATATTCAGCCTTTACTAGACCTGTCCTTCTTGGTCACCTTGCCCGAGGCTGCACATAGGCATTTCCTCCAGCTGTTTATCAGTAGCCTTAGATAACAGGTTAATTTTCATCTTCACGGCATGAGGGATAATCTAACAGAACTGAGCGCCTGTCTGTTTTAGAACCCATCCCATTTCCATTCCATTGATTTCAATACGATGAGGACAAAAAATGTATCCAAAGTTTTTCCAGTTTTACACCCCAGCTCTAAGCTCATATTAAGCTTCCTGGGGATCAGCATGTATTCACCGCAGCGATTCATGATTCTTGCAGAGATGTCTGATCCCTGAAGCTACACTATATTGGGTGTAATGCTTTCAGTGGCTCAAGGACAATGACAATCTTCAAATCAAATTAGGAGGTAGGAAAATCATTTATATGATTTGTGCCAATGTTCAGATTCCCTTAAGGTTTATGCAAATCACACCTGCCCGGGCTATTTTATAATCACATATTCCATTCTTATCTAAATAAGGACCAAATTATTAAATCCTCAATTGCATCTGCTAAACAAAGCATGTGACCTGCCGTTATAATTTGCTTGCAATGGTGAATGTTGTGGAATTTTGTTGTATAAGTTGTAGCTAAAGCTGCCACATTTAAATGCAATGTAGAAACCAAAATGAGCAGGAGGGATTAGAAGATATGGGAAAAAGTGGGAGGAGGGGAAGAGAGGGGCAGGATACTCATGGGGAGTACTAACTCCAACAGGGATTGGTTAACTCATAAGGCTGGTTTGTGTGCTGCACATTCTCTATGCACCTGTCCTTCTATTATATGTAATAAATTATAAAATCTTAGCACCTTACAATACAGAATTAGGACTTTCAATCCATCAGGCCTGTGCCAATGCTTAAAGAAATATCTAATTAGTCCCACAACACTCTTCCGCATAGCTCTACATTTGTTTTTATTTTTAAGTAAATATCAAATCCCCCTTTTAAAATATACTGTAGAATTTACTACCAACAGCTCTTCAGGTAGTGTATTCCACATCATAACAATTGGCTGCCTAAAAAAAATCATCTTTCTCCCACCAATCACCGGTCCAGATGGGATGCATCGTAGATTGCTAAGGGAAGGAAGGGTGGAGATAGCTCTGACCAAAATCTTTCAATCTTTCTTGGATATGGGAGTAGTGACAGCAGACTGGAGAATTGCTACTAATACAGCATTGTTCAAAAAAGGGAAGAATAAAACTCATAACTCATGCCAGTCAGACTAATATCCGCGTGGGAAAACTATCAGAGACTATGTTCATAATAATAATCATCTTTATTATTGTAACAAGTAGGCTTACATTAACACTGCAATGAAGTTATTGTGAAAATGCCCTAGTCGCCATAGTCGGGCATCTGTTCGGATACACAGAGGGAGAATTCAGAATATCCAATTCACCGAACAAGCACGTCTTTCGTGACTTGTGGGAGGAAACCGGAGCACCCGGAGGAAACCCACGCAGACACGGGGAGAACGTGCAGACTCCGCACAGACAGTGATCCAAGCGGGAATCAAACCTGGGACCCTGGCGCTGTGAAGCAACAGTGCTAACCACTGTGCTACCGTGCCGCCCATGGAAAACAGTAAAGCAACTTTCAAACCCATGACCTCCACTACTGAAAAGGCCAAGGGCAGTCGACATATGGGAACACCACCATGTGCAAGTTCCCCTCCATGCAGTAACTTCATTGAAGCCTACCTGTGACAATAAGCGATTATTATTATTATTATGTCACACATCATCCTGATTTGGAATTATATCTTTACTGTCACTTCATTATTTTAAGGAGTGTGCATATGCACAAATCATTGAGGGCGGCAGGACAAGTTGAAACAGCGGTTAAGAAAGCGAATAGGATTTGTAAATAAGAGCATGAAATACAAAAAGAAGCAATTCATGCCAAACCTTCGTAGATCAATGGTTGAAACATTAGGGTGGAGTTTCCACTGTGAGCAGAGTTTCCACTGTGAGCTTGTATAGGAAGACTAAATTTACATGGTGACTTGCAAAAACCTGCAGTGTGAAAATAAATTGGATAACTCTTTCACAAGCATATTGGGCCGAGTGACGTCCTTCTGTGTAGTAAGATTTGTTAGAGAACCCCAAAGTGTATCATGGAGTTCACCTGACCCATTTTAACATCCATAAGACTTAAAAGACAAAACCTTTAACAAAAGCACATCAGGTTAAAGTCACTACTGAGAGCAGTTATTGGTTTTAAATCACCAAAGGATCAATTTACAGTCTTTAGAATACAGAGTGAAAGACTAATACTCCTTCTGGCTGTGACAGCAGCTATCCAGCTCTGAAAACGAAACTAAAACACACCCTGCAGCAAACAGCCTAAAGTAAAAAGCTGACAGACAGCCCAGCTCCACCCACTCTGACATCACTGCAGTAATAAACACCCATTTCTTAAAGGTACTCTCACTACTGATATTTATATACACACCCATTTATAAGCACCCATTTATTAAAGGCACTCTCACATGACACCTCCCCCCAAGAAGAAAAAATAAACCATCAATTTCAAGATGGGTTCATTTTTCACCTTTTCACTATCCTTTAAGAAATGCACACAGTAAATATATTTTGTCATTTCAAAAAAAAACAACACACGCAAACAGGTACAACAATATAGTCCATTTTTTGTTTTTCTTCCAACTGGAATCCTTCTCGATTGACAGTTATTTTGAACAAGAAGGTCTCTGCCTGATCCGTCCATTTCTCTATGCCTCTGCATTTTTCTTTAAAGTCAGATGCTTTAGTTCAATCTGATCACAGAGTCCCTTGTAATTCTCCAACATAAGAGCATTGGTGATCACAGCTTTCAGGCAGTCAAATGCCTGTTGAAAGTCCGCTGTCCATTGAAAGTTTTGACGTTTCTTCAGCAAGTCCATCAGTGGAGCAACCACGCTACAAAACTTTTTCACAAATGTTCGATCAAATCCACTCATGCCAAGAAATTGCATTATTTCCCTTCATCTTGAGGGTATCGGAAACTCCTCAATAACTGTTGGTTTCACATCCCTTGTGATCAGTTGACCCTGTCCAATTGTATGGCCAAGGAAAGTGACTTGGGCTTTTCCAAATTCACTTTTGGCTAGGCTGATCACCAAACCTGCCTCCTGAAGTCGATCGAACAACTCCATCAGATGTTTTAAATGTTCTTTCCATGTCTGGCTGAAAATTACCAGATCGTCGATGTATACCGCACAATTGGGTAATCTTGAAACGACTTTGTAAGTGAACCGTTGAAATATGGCTGGGGCGTTTTGCATGCCAAATGGCATAACTTTGAATTGGTATATACCATCTGGAGTCACAAAATCTGAAATCTCCTTCGCCCTTTCGGATAAAGGTACCTGCCAGTAACCTTTAAGTAAATCCAGTTTGGAAATAAAAGCTGATTGTCCCACTTTCTCAATGCAATCCTCCAAACGTGGGATAGAATAAGAGTCCTTTCTTGTAACTGCATTAACCTTTCTATAGTCCACACACAACCATTGGGTACCATCTGGTTTAGGCACCATCGCTATGGGTGAGCTCCATTTGCTGCAATCCACTTCAATTATACCATTTTTAACCATACTCTCAATCTCTTTGTTAACCTGTGCCAATATTAAAGGGTTACGTCGGTATGGATGTTGGTTGATTGGACAAGCATTTCTCACATCTACATCATGTATAGCGATTTTAGTACTTCAAAATTTATCTCTACAAACTTGCCCACGTGATATCAATTACGCTTTCAGGTCAGTCCGTTTTTCCTCTGGAAGGTAACTCAACAATTTATCCCAATTTTTAATAACATCCTTGCTTTCCAATTTAATTTGAGATATGTCAAATTCACAGTCATCTGGATTTGGTTTGTCACTTTGAGTTAGAATCATTAAACCTCCTTTCTCTCTCCTTCCCTTTCAAAGTACCTTTTAAGCATATTCACATGACACACTCGGTGAGTCTTCCTTCTATCTGGTGTTTTTACCACATAATTCACCTCACTTAATTTCCTTTCAATCTGATAAGGTCCACAAAACCTTGCTTTTAAAGGTTCACCTACCACTGGTAACAATACTAAAACTTTATCTCCACTGGCAAAACTATGAACTTTGGATTTCTTGTCCGCGACCCGTTTCATCACATTTTGTGCAACTTTCAAATGTTGTCTAGCCAATTCAGCTGCTCTATTTAATCATTCCCTAAAATTTGACACGTAATCCAATAATGTAATTTCCGATATCTCACTCACCAATTTTTCCTTAATCAATTTAAGTAATCCTCTTACCTCATTACCAAACATTAGTTCAAAAGGACTGAATTTGGTTGACTCATTCCGTGCATCCCTAATTGCAAACAATACGAATGGAATTCCTTTATCCCAATCCTCTGGATATTCGTGACAATAAGCCCTCAACATTGTCTTTAATGTCTGATGCCACCTTTCTAATGCTCCCTGCGATTCTGGATGGTACGCAGTTGATTTAAATTGTTTTATTCCTAAGCTATCCATAATTTCTTTGAATAACTTTGAGGTAAAATTTGATCCTTGATCTGATTATATTTCTGTAGGTAGTCCATATCTAGTAAAGAATTTAAGTAATTCCTCCACATTCTTTTTAGCTGTAATATTACATACTGGAATGGCCTCTGGAAACATAGTAGACACATCCATTATATTCAAAAGATATTGATTCCCACTTTTTGTTTTAGGAAGCGGTCCTACACAATCAATTAGGACCCTTGTAAAAGGTTTCTCAAATGCTGGAATGGGTATTAAGGGTGCTGGTTTTATCACTGCTTGAGGTTTCCCTATCACTTGACATGTGTGACATGATTGACAAAATGTAACTACATTTTATGTAGTCCAGGCCAATAAAAATGTTTCTGGATTTTAGCTTGAGTTTTCCTTTTTCCCAAATGACTTCCCACTGGTACCTCATGGGCAACTCACAACACCTCCTTTCTATACCCTACCGGCAATACTACTTGATGAACTTCTGCCCACTTTTCATCTGCTTGCATATGTAAAGGTCTCCATTTTCTCATCAAGATATCACTTTTATGGTAATAACACTCTGGTATACACGCAGATTCCTCTTCCGTGTATGCTTTCTGATACATCCGTTTTATTTCTACATCTTTCTGTTGTAACTATGCCAATTTTCCTGAACTAAAAATATCCGCCTCATCCTCCACCTGTTCTTGTTCTTTTTCCACCATCTAATCAAAAAGCGTTTCTGATAATTGCACTTCAACTTCATCTTCACTCTTTGATTTCTCCTCTTGTCTTAACCTGTGACTTTGCGACCTTGTTGCTGCACAATCCGGAAAAATCCCAGGATATTCGTCCTTCAACACTTCAGTTGTCTGATTTTCCACTGGCTTACCAACCACAGTAGGCATCACTCCCATCTGCGATCCAGCTATATCATTACCCAAGATAAACTGTATTCCTGGACAAGATAGTTTCTCTATACTCCTACTACCACTTCACCACTCTTCACTGGACTTTCCAACCTTACCTTATATGATGAAACACTACTCCTCTCACCCTGAATTCCACATGTTACCACCTTTTCTGGCAACATTCTTCCCAAACTACATAACTCCCCCACCATCTGGCCTGCAAAATCCTACCAACTGTCCTGGCTTGAGACAATTCACACCTCTTTAACCTGGGGTTACCCCATCTCTGGATCTGTAAAGATTTAATCACCTGCTAATGCTCGCATTCCAAGCATTGTTTGGCATATTTGAATTTGTCTATATATGTGTTTATGGAACAGACCTCTTCATTCACCTGAGGAAGGAGCAGCGCTCCGAAAGCTAGTGACATCGAAACAAACCTGTTGGACTTTAACCTGGTGTTGTAAGACTTCGTACTGTGCTCACCCCAGTCCAACGCCGGCATCTCCACATCATACATAACTCCTCATCTCTTACCATTAAAGATTGACTAGTTCCCGTATCTCTTAAAATTGTGACTTCTTTACCTGCTCCTCCTGATGCACATGAGTAAACTTTACTCACACAAGTAAATTCTTTAAAGAGATCTGACACCTTCTTATCAATCACCTCTTGATCAGGCTGTACAATCTTTTGCAACTCCTTCGCTTCCCTTGGGCTTTCCTTTACCACTTTAACAAACCCCACTGCCTTATCCTGTTTTACCACTTCAACCTTCCCTGTGGTTTTCTTCAACCACCAACACTGTGACTTTACATGGCCTAGTTTATTACAGTGAAAACATTTGAAACTTTTCATTTCTTTTCCACGCTCCTGGATTTATTTTTTAATCTGAGGTACACTCTCCTTATTATCTCTCATCAGATCACCTTTACCTTTACCAGTTGAGTATTTCTCATGTCCCTAGTTTCTATCCCTCACAGGCTGAAACTGATGTCGGAAAAAAAACCTTTGATTTATGAACTAATTCATTAGCACACTGGGCTAAATTACTGGCTTTTAAAGCAGACCATGGCAGGCCAGCAGCATGGTTCAATTCCCGTACCAGCCTCCCCAAACAAGCGCTGGAATGTGGCGACTCGGGGCTTTTCACAGTAACTTCGTTTGAAGCCTACTTGTGACAATAAGCAATTTTCATTTCATTTTTCACCTGCCATTTCTGCTGCTAATCTCACAGTTTTAACCCTCTGCTCTTCCACATGAGTTCTCACGACATCAGGAATTGAATTTTTAAACTCCTCCCAAAGTATAATTTCTCTGAGAGCTTCATATGTTTTGTCTATTTTCAAAGTCCTTATTCACCTATCAAAATTACTCTGTTTGATCCTTTCAAACTCCATGTGTGTTTGACCAAATTCTTTCCTTAAATTTTTTAACGTTTGTAGGCTTCAGGCACTCATGTGCACCGAAGATGGATTTTTTCACCTCCTCATACGTCCCAGATACCTCCTCCGGTAGTGATGCAAACACTTCACTAGCCCTACCTATCAGCTTTGTTTGAATCAGTAATACCCACATATCCTGTGGTCATTTCATTTGTTTAGCTACCTTCTCAAATGAAATGAAAAAGGCTTCTACCTCCTTCTCATCAAACCTTGGCAATGCTTGGACATATTAAAATAGATTCCCACCAAGCCTTCGACTATGACGCTCTTTCTCACTATCCTCATCACTATCATCAAACTGTACGTTTCCCTTTACACCTGCCAATTTTAACTGACTGTCATGTTTCATGGCCATTTTCTGAAGTTCAAACTCTCTCTCTTTATCTTTTTCCCTGATCTGTATCTCCCTTTCTCTTTCTTTTTCCTCTCTATCTCTTTCGTATTCAAGCTGCTTTAATTCTTTCTCATGTTCCATTTGTTTAATTTGCAACTGAATTTTTGCCATTTCGAATGAGTCAAACTGTATCTCAGGCAACTTTAAATGCTTAGCCACCGCCCGAATTACCTCATCTTTTCGCATTTTGTCAGGTAATGTTAACTGCAATGTTTTTGCCAAATCTAACAGTCTGCATTTAATCTCTGTCCGTAAGGTACTGCGTGTGACCGTCTCACCCCCAAAAACTTCAGAGCCTCTGAAAGAGCCATTGTCCACAACACACTCCCCACTTAAACTAAAATATCACACCTGAAAAGCAACCACAATATGCTCACCTCTCACTATCTTTAAATTCACTAAGCCAATGCCATAGATAGACTTTTAACCCCTCGAGCCCCCAATTTGTTATGGGCCAGGGTTTAGAGAACCCCAAAGTGTATCATGGAGTTCACCTGACATACAACTTTTAATAGATTGTGGTATGGGGAGCACACGGCCCACTCTATAGGTGTGGTACAGCTGAAATGGAAAACTATTTTTTAAAGCAAATCAATGTTTATTCTATGAAATAAAGTTTACCTTTTTAAAACATACAGCGAACATCTTAACTACCATTAATTCAAATACAACCCCAAAGACTACAACACTATGTAATCCTTTAAGCTTTCCTTTTAACATCCATAAGACTTAAAAAACAAAACCTTTAACAGAAGCACATCAGGTTAAAGTCACTACTGAGAGCAGTTATTAGTTTTAAATCACCAAAGTATCGATTTACAGTCTTTTGATTACAGAGAGAGAGACTAATACCTCTGCTGGCTGTGACTGCAGCTGTCCAGCTCTGAAAATGAAACTCAAACACACCCTGCAGCAAATAGCCTAAAACAAAATTAAAAAGCTGACAGACAGCCCAGCTCCACCCACTCTCTGACATCACTGCAGTAATAAACACCCATTTCTTAAAGGTACTCTCACTACAGATATTTATACACACACCCATTTCTTAAAGCTACTCTCACATGACAGATTGTATCATATAAATATATGAGGATGTTATTTTACTAAAATCAATTGGAATAAAAGATATGTCATATATAGGCACGATAGTGAGCAAATAGTCTCTGAGTAATTATACAAGAAGCATGCCATTTGATAAACATTTAAACTCATTACCTCACCATATTAACTGATTACACAGTCACTCATAAGGTTTTTGACCAACCTCACTGCTGGAAACATTAATCAGCGACCAATCAATCTCAGACACTCATTTTTCTTCATCTTTCCTAGCATCTAACATCCTGCAAGCAATCACTACAGTGTATCTAGTATTCTCCACACATTCACTCAGACATGTGCCCATTGTTTCCTTAATGATTGTTCTGAAGTGTTCATTGTTCTTGCAGTAACTCCCAGGTAGCCATTATTTTTTTTACCATATAGCACAAACTATTCTAATTGCAATGTAACTCGCCACCATCCACACGGGTGTAAGATTTTAGGGTTACAGGGTATAAAACCCTTCTATTTATAAACTCTAAGGTCCGAATTCTTAATTTCTAATCCACTCATTGAGATACTCGAACAGTTTTCAAGTTAAAATCTCCTACAGCATTGGACCTGAGAAGAAGCTATCTTTCACAGTCTGAATCCAGGTGCACGCACATCTTCTGCTAAAATGAAAACGCCAGTAAGTAATTATTTCCAATGGAGACGTTTCTTGTCAACGCTGAAGACTGAACAGGGCAAATCAACACCCTCATCGGCCTGTAAAATTGCAGGATATGCATCTATGGCACTTGAGTCCGCACTTGGTCCCTCACCAGTAAAAATAGGTTATGTAAATTTGCCCTTCTCTTGAAATGCTCAAACAAGCCTGAACCTTCTTTGAAAGATTCGTCTGAAGAGTTTTGCCCTCCTTTCATTTCAAATTCTTGCAGAGACTCCTAGCTTTCTCCTAAATTACAGCTGTGTTTAAGGGAACTCACCATTCAGGTTGATCTTTAATCCAAACACCCAGTAAATGCTCCATTCTCTCCATCATATAATGGCAATAATTCAATCTCATGGCAGTTGTTGGAGTTACACTCTGATCACTGATCCTTCTTTCATATCTTGATTTTCCCCAATAGCACACGCAGTAGATTCAGCCAAGATTGTGCAATTAGCAAAATCAAGCACACGACCATCTTGAACAAGACACCCAAGTACATCAAGTTGAACTTCTAAAGTAATGAACTTCGCCTTAGTGACTGAGGGAGCTGAAGTGGAGTGCCGGTTATACATGATTGGGGTTATTTTTTGTAGTGCCCAGGAACTCACCAAGGTTCCTTAGACAGCACCTTCCAAACCCATGACCACTACCATCAAGAAGGACAAGTGCAGCAGATACCTGGGAACGCCACCGCCTGGAGGTTCCCCTCCAACTCACTCACCACCTGACTTGTCACTGGGGCAAAATCCTGGAACTCCCTAATAGCACTGAGGGTGTACCTACACCACATGGACTGCAGAGGTTCAAGATGGCAGCTCACCACCACCTTCTCATGGTCAATTAGATGAGCACCAAATGCTGGCCTAGCCAGCAAAGTCGACATCCCGTAAAAGAATGAATAAATAAAAAAGTATTTGCAATTCAGTACAACTAGCTGCATAATGCCTAATAAATGTTAAATATTATGTCAATAATGCAGAAAGTTCAAGAAATGAAATTAATCCACAGAATGATGTTGTCACCAGATAACTGATAAGTAAATTGAACATTGGCACACAATAGTGTATCCGACAAATGAAGTCATGGATGGCAGCGCAATTTGAATAAGTTCCCGTCAATGAAACAAGCACTCATACAAAAACATATTTAGAAAGCTTTCTAAATGGGAATATCTGTACATCAATGAACCTGCATTCACGACACAGTACAAATTAGGCTAAATACAATATTAAAGTCAATCTACCTATACTGCCTTAATCAATCCAAACACAGCATAAGTGAATTTACAGTGCAAGCCAAGCTAAACACATAGTGTAAATCATTCTATGAGTGCAATATAAGTTGCTCTACTGCGATTAGACTGGTCAATCCAACCATACGGTATGAGCCAACATGAACATACAGAGGAATTCTTGCTGATGGCAAAGTACAAGTCAATCTAATGATAGAATGCATGACACTCCAAAAGATAGCACAAGTCAGTCTTTTCAGACAGTACAAGTCAACCTAATCACAAAGTGCAATTCACTTTCACTCACAGCTGTCAACACTGAGCAAATGCTAAGTGCAATATTTTCACTCATAAGTCAGCCATGTACCTGAGGCACTGCCTTATCCCAAAAATAGGCGAGAGGTTGAAAGCAACAAGTTGCAATCATCACACAGTCTGCAATACCACTTCTAAAGAGTGACCGCCTGTAGCATTTAGAGCAATTTTGAGAACAGATTGCAACAGAAGAACTCTTCACATTGGCTGATGGGGAAGTCAATGCTGCTTCAGGTATCCAGAAAGATTTCAGACTGATTAAAATCAATTCAGGGACAGTCTTCCTAACTTATGAAAGGAGGAAGTATAACACAACTAATAATGCAATGCCATAGTGTAAAGCCTTCCTGCCAACAGCTTTACAAGTATAATGTGACAAAATATATGGATACTTCAATGCAATACCGAAGAAGTGCTACAATATCAGAGGTGCTTGTTTTAAATAAGACCTTAAACTGAGATCCTTAGAATCATAGAATCTCTACAGTGCAGAAGGTGGCCATCTGACCCACTAAGTCTGCACTGACCCTTGGAAAGAGCTCCCTACCTAGGCCAATGCCCCGATCCTCTCTCAAAACCCTTAACCCCACCTAACCTCGTGGACACTAAGGGGCAATTTAGTATGGCCAATGCACCTTACCTGCATATCTTTGGACTGTGGGAAGAAACCGGAACACCCGGAGGACACCGCCGCAGACACGGGGAGAAAGTGCAAACACCACACAGACAGTCACCCAAGGCCAGAATTGAAACTGGGCCCCTGGCACTGTGAGGCAGCAGTGCTAACCACTGTACCACCATGCCGTCCCCAAATGTCTGACTTCTAAGAAGGGCATTAAAAGTCCCATGGCACTAATTTTGAGAAGAATGAGGGAATTCTTCCCAGGATGGTACCATTATTTATCCATCAATGAATATCACAAAAACAGATTATTTGGCCGTTATCACACTGGTGTCCATGGGAATGTAAAAATTGGCTACTACATTCCCTACATTACAACAGGGACTATACTTCAAAAAGTATTTTATCTGCTGTAAATTACTTTGGGACATGCTATTATAATGAAAGATGCTATATTAATGCAGGTATTTCTTCTTCATACCTTTTCTTGCTTCTTATTATTTTTATTCTTTCATTGAATGTGGATGTTGCTGACAAGGCCAGCATTTATTGCCCATTCCTAATTGCCCTTGAACTTGCTGAGCTTTCTCAGATGGCAGTTGAGAGCCAACCACATTGCCGTGCATCTGGACCAGGTAAGAATGGCAGGCTTTCTTCTCTAAAATGACGTAAATCGCTATAACTGGGACTAGCTATCAATTTCAGATTCTATTAACTGAGTTCAAATCCCACTAGCTTCCATGGTGGGATTTGAACCTATGTCCCCAAAACATCAACCTAGGTCTCTGAATTAACAGTCCATAGCAATGACATTACTGTGGTGATATGCATATGCATTGAAATGTATTCAGAATGTCCAAATTACCAACCTTTGTATGTGGTTGGACGTATGACCTCCGACCAGCAGGTAGTAGTAAGTCATACTGGAGGACAGTCACATTAGAAGTAGCTCCACGAAAATTCATTTATTTGTTCCCGTTTGTTTCTTGGTTCGTTAATTATCTTTCCACGTGTTCATTTTGTTAATAAAGTATCCAGCTAGTCAAAGAACTAGATGTTCTGAGTGCACCTTTACTGTGGCCACAACACAGAACATAACAATTACCACTATGGCACCATTTCCCCCTATGTGGGATGATTGACATTCTAAGACCACACAATTTAGCCGGGTGGACAAAAAGATGACACCATGCTGTCTCTCTCTCGCTCTCTCTCTACACCACCAATGGCAAACAATTAATGCGATTTTGGTTTATTCAGGACAAATCTACATGTGCAGCCTATCAGAGCTCAATAACATCTACAACTTCCAGATTTATGTGTTAAACTAGATATATGGAAATTCCAGAAGCTTGTGTTGGATTTATTAATAATAAAGGTAAGTGAGCTTTGATAACACCACGGTTATTCTCAGTGCAAAATCCAGGCCATTGTTTCCATTGCTTGGTGCGATGGAAAAGTAATCTTCTCACTGGAGAAACACAAAGATTGAGAACTATTAGACTACATAGAAACATAGAAGCACGAAGTGGCATTCGAGCCTTCTCTGCCATTCATTATGATCATGGCTGATCATCAAGTTCAATACCCTGATCCTGCCTTCTCCCATACCCTTGATCCCTTTAGCCCCAAGAGCTACATCTAATTCCTTCTTGAAATTACATAACAGACTACGGATTTTTGTCGCTATTGAGGTGGAGACTAAAACTTTATTCTAAAGGGATAGGAAGAATAAAAAAGGATATCAAAGATGCAGGGCACGATTCAGCGACCAGGTTGCGACCGGTACAGATCCAGGGACAATGGGTGAGTCATGCGTGAGGCACATATCGGGCTTCGTGGTGGGTGCCAGGCCTATAGCGAGTCACCTGACTTGCTCCATAAGACCATAAGACATAGGAGCAGGATTAGGCCACTCAGCCCATCGAGTCTGCTCATCCATTCAATTATGGCTGATATTTTTCTCATCCTCATTCTCCACATAACCCCTGATTCCCCCTCCACCTGGCACAATCTGAATCTCACCCTCTCTGGCCGTGATCCATATCTGCATTTTAAATGAGCCATTAGGCACATTTAAATACCCAGACAACGCACTCACCCGGTGCTCAGGCTGAATGCCATGCCTGCGAGACCTCGCCAGGACACCGTTTAGAACTGGTCCACACAAACATGGGACCGGCATAATGGCACATGAGGGGGTCTTTCAGGCCATTAGTGACCGCTTGGTGGTTGGGGCATGGCAGGGTGGTACCCTGCCACTTGGGCACCTTGACATTGCCAGTCTGGCACTATGGCAGTGAAACTGTGTCACCCTGGCACTGCCACCCTGGCAAAGCAGGGTGCCCGGATGGCACTGCCAGGTTGCCAGTGTGCCAGTAAGGCAGTGCCAAGGTGCCCAGCCACCAGGTGGGCAATGCCAGCGATTGAGCCGGGGGGGAGCGCCTTTCCAGTTGAAGGGAGGTTAGAGGGTTTCTGGGGACCACCCCAAGGCTGGAGTGGGGTTAGGGGGTCAAAAAAGCAGAGGAGTTCTGAAACGGGGGAGGGGGGTAGGAGATAGGGGCTGCGGACAACATGGCGACCAGATCTGCAACTCGCCAACAGGAAATCACTCTGAGTGCGGCCTTGATGGAGAGGATGTCCCCAACGCCAAAAAATAAGGCAAAGTGCCGTTAGCTAGTGGGATGTTTCTCGGCAGTGCACTGCTGGGAAACACCCCGCTGGACGTGCCCATCAGCAGACTTTAACTTCAGTCCGCTGAATCACGCCCACAGTCTTTGAAATGTGCCATGAACAGCAGCCACAACTTGAGCATTGCGCCAGAGCATGGATAGCAATGCCTGTAAGGTCCTGCAGTCACTTTCAGGCTGCAGTAGGCAACAGCACTGACATCCTCCAGTTTGCACCATTACATCAGGGAGGCTGTCAAGGCTCCCGACTGCTACATTATTTTCCTGATGGCTAAAACAAGGGAGCTTTCCGAGTGCGCAAGATTCCATAGACTGCATTAATGCAACTCTGGAAAGCAGAAACATTTTAGGGTCAAGCAGGGAGCCCTTTTGCCTCCTTACACTGAGAAATGCAAATTCCAAAAGCCGAATCGTAAACTGATTCCTAAGCCTTTCGCCGCTTTTGTAATTTTGATAATGTTAGCAAAGTTAATGGGGAGAATTCCCATTTGGGGTGCACCTGTTCTGAAGGATTTTATTGCCCATGTTTCTGCTCTCATTTATTTGCCTGCCATTAGGCAGAAAACCTTCCACTGACCAGCACAATTGGGCAGAAATGTAAAACAGTTTTTCTTTAAATTGCTTTGAAGTAGTTTTCCTTCGTAGACATTGCAGTGGTAACTCGGCGAAGTTTGGTTTAAGCAGCAGAAAAGAAACATTTATAATTCGTGTTAATCCAACCTCCCTGAGTAATTCAATTCTAAATTACTGCAATTCCTTTAAATGTGTCTACAGATAAAAATAACAGTTTTCTAGTTATATTTGGATGCATTGATCGACTTCTCAATAAATTAAAACAAAAATCAGAGGAAAGCTTTTAAACCTGGATTCTCTGGGCCACGTGTTTCTCGGCAGTGGGATTCTCTACACTTGCCCCTTGTCAATGCGATTTCTCAATGAAGTCACTGTACACTGCCAGGAAACCCACGGGTGGGGTTGTGCTGCTGGCGGGAACGGAGAATCCCAGCGGCTGAAAATTTTGCGGCCCCTATCTTTTATGTGTCCTTGCACTCAAATTATCCAAATCATGTTAAAGCCTCCCAGAAGGTTGCAAACAAGCAGAATTAATGGAAACTCCCAACAGTAATTAATTCACCCTGGGGGTATTATCCATTTGGTGGACTGTGTCCGATTCCAGTGAGACTTTCTTAAAACTCAGTTTAAAAGGACTGGATTTTACAGCCTCGTGTTTTAAGACGGTGGTTGGGGGGATTGGGGTGGGGCAGGGGACTCATAAAATGCACCAGGCAGTCTACCTGATGTGTTGGGTACTCTGCTACACAGACGAACAAACACTGTTGCGAATGGTACAACTCAGTTTTATTGCTAACATTTATTCGTTAACTGGTTACTGAGGTTCGATCACAACCCTACAATCTGTGGACCTATTCCTAATACTATCTTGTAGTGGCACTCAGCACATGGTGGATGTCTGAGTGGCTTGCTATGAGCTCTGTGCCCTGAGCTGTCTCCTGCTGCAATGCCCAGGAAGTATCATGTTCCCTGTTTTGTACTGTGGTTGTTGTGTGTGTGTTGATTGGACCGTTGATCTGTCCATCAGTATGTATGTGCTATGATGTTTACCTGAATATCATGACATCCCCCTTTTGTACAAGAACATGTGCCTATGTGGTTATAAATAGAGATGTGTACTGAGTGCAGCTGAATGTGTGTGTGTGCAATATCTACAGCATGTACATGGGGCTAAACTATATACAAGGGGCGATGTCGGGTGCGACATAACAACGAGGTTGTACCATAAACAAAGAATGGGGAAATGTTGAACGACAAAAACGAACTCCTGTAACGATAAGGAAGAATAGAAACATATTAACACAGTGGTAGTATGAGTTCAATGTACAAACAGGCTCATAAGTCCAGTCTAGTAGGTGGGCGACGAATTCGGGTTGACCGTTCGGGTGGCACACCATTCATCACCCGGATTGACAGTGTTCACTTGCAACGGCTGGTGGGTCCTGGCTGGAGACATCCGTTTCCCATCAATGACCGCAACACGGAAGGCGTCCCGGTCGTCTGTGTCACTGGTCTGGATATCGTCTGGGCACGACGATTCGTAGTAAGGAGGCTGAATAGTCCGCACGTCCCTGCGAGGT
Source organism: Scyliorhinus torazame (assembly GCF_047496885.1). Lineage (NCBI taxonomy): Eukaryota > Metazoa > Chordata > Chondrichthyes > Carcharhiniformes > Scyliorhinidae > Scyliorhinus > Scyliorhinus torazame. Next base: position 292,079,647 of record NC_092709.1, on the reverse strand, counting down.
TGTCGGAATTGGGGAACATTGGCAGGTTGAGCTACTCGACAGCAGGCAGCGTAGTGGCCCATCTTGCCACAGCGGAGGCATTGTCGGTTTCTTGCGGGACATTGCCGCTTTAAATGTGCGGCTCCGCAGTTGCCGCACGTCGTGATGTCATGCCGTTCGTTGCGCCACCGCGCATGCGCACTTCGGTCTTGCGTCGAGCGCGCCTGCGCATCACATCCTTCTGTGTCGACGTCGTTTTTGGCGTGCACAAACGCGTGAGGCCTCGAAAAGCGCGCGGAATGGCCGCCCTCGTTCGGGCCACGGGCCGGGAGGAACTCAATCGCCTGGACCCGTTCGGCCTCGTAGGACGCCTGCCTCAGCGATTCGGCCGCGTAGGACCCCTGGCGCGCCGATTCGGCCGCCTGAAATTGGGAGTAGCGGCTAGTCGCGTTTTCATGCAGGACACTGGCTTCGATTGCGGAGGCTAGGGTGAGGCCTTTATTTTTAAGAGCTGCTGGCCCGAGGTGTCCGAGGTGCCCGAGGTGACCCCAAAAACGATCTGGTCCCGAATCATGGAATCGGAGGTGATGTCGTAACCGTAGGACTGCGCGAGAATACGGAGATGCGTAAGGAAGGATTGAAAGGGCTCATCCTTACCCTGCAGGCGCTGCTGGAAGAGATACCTCTCGAAACTCTCGTTGACCTCGACGTTGAAGTGTTGGTCGAGTTTGAGAAGGACCGTCTTGTATTTGGTCTTGTCCTCACCTTCTGCGAACACCAGGGAGTTGTAGACATGGATGGCGTGTTGACCTGCCATGGAGAGGAGGATGGTGATATTTCTGGTGTCTGAAGCGCTCTCCTTTTCATTGGCTTCCAGGAAGAGCTGGAAGCGCTGTTTGAACAGCTTCCAATTAACGCCAAGATTTCCAACGACTTGTAGCGGCTGCGGTGTGCTGACGGTGTCCATGGTGCAGGATGGCAGATTCCGGAGGATCCGTAGGTAGGTCCCACAGTTACTCCTGGTACTATGATGAACTGGGCACTCTGCTACACAGACGAACCAACACGGTTGCGAATGGTACAACTCAGTTTTATTGCTAACATTTATTTACAGTGGTAAACTGATTACTGAGGTTCGATCATAACCCTACAATCTGTGGACCTATTCCTAATACTATCTTGTAGTGGCACTCAGCACATGGTGGATGTCTGAATGGCTTGCTATGAGCTCTGTGCCCTGAGCTGTCTCGTGGTACAATGCCCAGGAAGTGTCGTGTTCCCTGTTTTGTACTGTGTATGCTCTTGCCTGTGATTGGCTGTGGTGTTGTGTGTGTGTTGATTGGTCCATTGATCTGTCCATCAGTATGTATGTGCTATGATGTTCACCTGAATATCATGACACTACCCACAGCCTTCCTTCCTATCCCTGACCTGTCTCCCATTTTACCATGGGCCGGGAAGGCGTAAGGCAGTCCGTCTGCCCTTCGCTCTGTTAAACTCACATTACGCCTCCACCACTGTTTTGCCCATGGCAGGGGGAGGCTCAGGCTAGGCAGGTGTCTTGTTTGGTCCTTTGTACTTCACGAAGTAACTCACCAAACACTTTGACTTGTCCAAACCCGAATCGTTTATTGAGTCGCGTGTGGTAAGGTAGCAATCTGATAGAGCACATTATCACGGAGTCTGCTTATTACTCCTCTAGAATCTGCACCCCGCGCTGACCATTCACATATACGTCTTATTACCCTCTCAAGGGGCAGCATGATGGCGCAGTGGTTAACATTGGCGCCTCATGGCGCCAAGGTCCCAAGTTTGAGCCCGGCTCTGGGTCACCCTCCGTGTGGAGTTTGCACATTCTCCACGTGTCTGCATGGGTATCACCTCCACAACCCAAAGATGTGCAAGCTAGGTGGATTGGCCACACTAAATTGCCCCTTCATTGGAAAAAATGAATTGGGTGCTCTAAATTTATTTTTTTTAAAAGAAAAATAATTATTACCCCCTCAGTATTCTTCTGAAGATGGCCGGATGTGTCTCCCCTTATGTCCGAGTCACAGATCACTTGACCTAAACCAACATCTGACATGTGGAAGGCTTACAAATGTCAGTTGAAAGGAATTCAGGACCGACATGTTCCTGTGAGGAAGAAGGATAAATATGGCAAATTTCAGGAACCTTGGATAACGAGAGATATTGGAGGCCTCGTCAGAAAAAAAAGGAGGCATTTGTCAGGGCTAGAAGGTTGGGGACAGACAAGGCCTGTGTGGAATATAAGGAAAATAGATGGAACTTAAGCAAGGAGTCAGGAGGGCTAAAAGGGGTCACGAAAAGTCATTGGTAAATAGGGTTAAGGAAAATCCCAAGGCTTTTTACACATACACAAAAAGCAAGAGGGTAGCCAGGGAAAGGGTTGGCCCACTGAAGGACAGGGGAGGGAATCTGTGTGTGGAGCCAGAGGAAATGGGTGAGGTACTACATGAATACTTTGCATCAGTATTCGCCAGGGGCTGTTTAGCACAGGGTTAAATCGCTGGCTTTGAAAGCAGACCAAGGCAGGCCAGCAGCACGGTTCAATTCCTGTACCAGCCTCCCCGAACAGGCGCCGGAATGTGGCGACTAGGGGCTTTTCACAGTAACTTCATTTGAAGCCTACTTGTGACAATAAGCGATTTTCATTTTCATTTCATTCATTTCATTTTCATTTCATTTCATTTTCATTCCAAAGAGAAGGAATTGGTGGATGTTGAGTCTGGAGAAGGGTTTGTAGATAGCCTGGGTCACACTGAGATCCAAAAAGACTAGGTGTTGGGCGCCTTGAAAAATATTAAGGTCGATAAGTCCCCAGGGTCTGATGGGATCTACCCCAAAGTACTGAAGGAGGCAAGAGAGGCAATTGCTGAGGCCTTGACAGAAATCTTTGGATCCTCGCTGTCTTCAGGTGATGTCCAGGAGGACTGGAGAATAACCAATGTTGTTCCTTTGTTTAAGAAGGGTAGCAAAGATAATCCAGGGACCTATAGGCTGGTGAGCCTTACATCAGTGGTAGTGAGACAGGATCTACTCCCATTTGGAAGCAAGTGGACGTATTAGCGAGAAGCAGCACGGTTCTGTGTAGGTGAAGGCCGTGTCTCACTAACTTGATAGAGTTTTTTGAGGAGGTTATAAAGATGATTGATGCAGGTAGGGCAGTGGATGTTGTCTATATGGACTTCAGTAAGGTCTTTGACAATGCCCCTCATGGCAGACTGGTACAAAAGGTGAAGTCACATGGGATCAGAGGTGAGCTGGCAAGATGGATACAGAACTGGCTAGGTCATAGAAGGCAGAGAGTAGCAATGGAAGGGTGCTTTTCTGATTGGAGGGCTGTGACTAGTGGTGTTCCGCAGGGATCAGTGCTGGGACCTTTGCTGTTCGTAGTATATATAAATGATTTGGAGGAAAATGTAACTGGTCTGATTAGTAAGTTTGCAGACGACACAAAGGTCGGTGGAATTGCGGATAGCGATGAGGACTGTCAGAGAATACAGCAGGATTTAGATCGTTTGGAGACTTGGGCGGAGAGATGGCAGATGGAGTTTAATCTGGACAAATGTTAGGTAATGCATTTTGGAAGGTATAATGCAGGTAGGGAATATACAGTAGAACCCTCAAGAGTATTGACAGTCAGAGAGATCTAGGTGTACAGGTCCACAGGTCATTGAAAGGGGCACACAGGTGGAGAAGGTAGTCAAGAAGGCATACGGCATGCTTGCCTTCATTGGCCGGGGCCTTGAGTATAAAAATTGGCAAGATATATTGCAGCTGTATAGAACTTTAGTTCGGCCACATTTGGAGTATAGTGTTCAATTCTGGTTGCCACACTACCAGAAGGATGTGGAGGCTTTGGAGAGGGTGCACAAGAGATTTACCAGGATGTTGCCTGGTATGGAGGGCATTAGCTGTGAGAGAGGTTGAATAAGGTTTTCGCTGGAACGACGGAGGTTGAGGGGCGACCTGATAGAGGTCACCATAACTTTGAAGGGCATAGACAGGGTGGAAAGTCAGAGACTTTTTCCCAAAGTAGAGGGGTCAATTACTAGGGGCATAGGTTTAAGGTGTGAGGGGCAAGGTTTAGAGGAGATGTACGAGGCAAGTTTTCTTTACACAGAGGGTAGTGGGTGCCTGGAACCCCCTGCCGGAGGAGGTGGTGGAAGCAGTGACAAGTGACGTTTAAGGGGCATCTTGACAAATCTATGAATAGGATGGGAATAGAGGGGTATTGACCCCGGGAGTGTAGAAAATTTTAGTTTAGACGGGCAGCATGGTCAGCGCAGGCTTGGAGGGCCGAAGGGTCTGTTCCTGTTCTGTACTTTTCTTTGTTCTTTGACCTTGGTCTAGAGACCTCGTGGGATGTATGTACTGCCGCCACCTGCTGATTGTCGGTCGCACACCATCCAACTATGATATAACCCATAGGCATATCACCACATCCCCCTTCCTAACAAAACATTGCGATAATTTTTTCTGACAGGTAACATTAAACATTACACTTTATATATTCATTATATGTAGCTGGTACGATGGGTAAGTTTCACTAAAGTTTCCATTTACATGCTGTGTCAGACAAGTGCCTATTTCCTTTGTGCAGATCTCATTCTTTCGGGTTGTTGCACACCTCATCAGAGCCTGGTTTGCTTGCCGGCATCTTGCTTCTCTTACGCTTTGCCCTGTGTCTTTGAAAGGCCTGTGTCCAAGACTGCTATATTTGTGTTACCAGTCGCTTTCTGGTCCGTTTTCTTGCATGCTGTTGCTTGCTACTTGCGACTGCTTTCATTGCTGGTTGGCTGGTGGGATGACATAGTTCTCCCAGTCCTCTCCTCTTTTTTCTTTGAATTTTTTGGACACGGTGATGTGCTTTGGTATGTCTCTTGGTTTTGGTTGTTTTCTTCGTAGCAACCTTTGGCGTGGCACTTGCTGTCGTTGTGTGTTGGGTTGTTTGCTGAGGTTTAGGCATCGCATCATCGCTGGGTGGTGTGACCACGCCCACTTCTGCAGCCTTATCAACATGCTGGATTACCTCGGTTTCTAGTGCCAGCATGAATGATGGAGCTGGGGTTGGCGGTTTCACCTCTTCTTGGCATGCTGGAGCATCGGTGACTTGCTCTTCATCACTGCAGATGACTATAGTTTCTGGCTGAGCTGATCCAAGCATTGGGTCTTCTTGATCAAACTCGCAAATGTGTGAGTGGTCCGTGGAGCTGCATAATGAGATGGTCATTAGGTTGTCCTCAGAGTCAGTGTCAAAGTTGCCTACTATTACAATCTCCACATTGCTGTAATCAGAATCTTCATCTATGTCCTCCCATTCATCATCATCATCAAGTAAATTACGGAGGCGTTTCAAGGACTTGTAACGGGTCACCGCATACCTCCGGGCCAGTTTTTCCAAGATTGGGATGACTTCTTGCCTCTCTGGTTCAATCAATAGCTGATCTTCGTTTGTACCAGCAGTTTCAATTTCTTCATGCGCAATCTCTAAACTTTCGCTCTCCACAGAGTCCAGCACGGTGTGGGCGTCCCCAGTGACCACCTCGTCATTGCTTGTGGACCACCGGAGCCGTGCCGCTGGAGCCTCATCTGGGCTTCTGGAGAAGAGATGTACCAGCAGTTCATAGTGTTTCTTACCTTCCATGTCATCACTTTCTGCCTCATCGTCGATAGCTTGAAGCAGATTTTCACAGTAATCGGCCTTAGATTCAGCATCATCATCAGTGATTTCACCTGAAAAATATAACTTCGCATACAGAATTATTTATTCACAAAATAGTGCGCCAAGTTCAAAATCAGCCTTTTGTTTGGTCGCCAAAGCTTGGCTTAAAATTCCACCCTGTGGAACTTCAGTGGGACTGAAGAAGTTGCAGAACGATATGGTTCTTGTGTGCTCCAATCCCTGTACTTTGGTCTTGTTTGAATTGTTCTTACTATTACATTTTTGTCCTCCCTCCAGTCGATTGTGCAGCCGATGCAGCCAATGATTTGTGGTTCAGCAAAGAACGATTTCAGCGGCTGTGAGTCCGACTGATACACTTTAGTGATCACCTCATTTGTGAAAGACACATTGGGGCCGAATGTAAACTCCAGAGTGAAACTCCAAGGCTTTTCATTCTCTTCCCATTTAACACTCACATCTCGCAGATGCTTTAACACGGGTTCAACATGTTCTCGCATTGAGTCTGTGCACTTTCTTCAAGACTGTTAGCCAGAATGGTGGAATGCTCACCGGCAGTTCCATCCCCTCCCCTTGTCTGGTTTGTCGTCCTCCACTGGGATTTCTTCTAAATCCTCGTACACCATGCACACTGTAATGCCTTGCTGTGATTCACTGTGCTCAGGTGACCAGCTATCTTCTAGGATATTTAGCTGCTCGACTAGAGTCAAGGATTCACACGATTTTATCCCAAGTACTGAGTCCACATCCACGTCTACAATGTGAGAGAGTATTGTGTGCTTCATGGCTGCCACTGAGAGCACTCGTTCGCAAACATCAAAGGTCTCCAGAGTTCTTGCTCCGAAGTCTATCATCAGCCCTGGCCGATCAGCAAAGTCCCGCTGCACGTTTAGCTTCTGCAAAGCATGTCGACTTATGAGGTTGGCTGTCGCTTTAGGTTCAAAGTCACACCGAATGGAAGTATCATTGAGCATTATCTTCGATTTGAGAATAGACGTAAAGGTTTTCGGTGCGTTCTTACTATCATCATTCTTTGTTTCGATTTTGCTTTCATCCTTGTTTCTGAGAGTTGTCTGGTTTCTCGCCGCGATGAGATCAATGAAAAACTGTTCTTCCGTGTTTACCTCATCTACTGCATGCACTGCTCATGGTGGAATGCGCAAAACATTGTTTTGCAAAGTGCCCAACACGGCCGCATCTGGAACAAACGTTTTCAGAGGCCGGACATGGCAGTGGGGCATGTCATTGGCACAAAATGGTGGCAGCGGCTCCTGTCAGCTGCTTAAAATGGCTGCGCGCACTGAGACTACATTTCTTCATGATGTGTGTCACAGCACTAATGGCGCTAGCTTCTTCTTCCACGTTGGCGCCAAAATGTTTTGAACAGGGTGCGCCTATTCGTTGTGCAGCAATCTCGCTCGTCTGCCAAATCTTCAGTGCCTTTTCCAGCACCTAATCTTCCTCCCGCAATAATATCGCCCAAAGTTCATCATCAAGTAAACAAAAAAAATTTGGTCGCGGATCAGCGAAGATTTCAGGTCACTGAAGTTGCATTACTGGGCCTTCAGCCTCAGGTTTGTGACAAAATTGTCAAATGATTCGCCAGGTCTCTGGGTACACATACGCAACGTATAGCATTCAAACTTTTCATTCTTCTTAGGGGAACAATGCTTATCGAAGTGCTTCGTCTCTTCATCAAATTTCTTGTGATTTTCCTCATTATCAAACACAAATGAGTTGTACTATTCGAGCGCTTGTGGATCTGACACTGTTAGCAGCATCGCGATTCACTTTTCTTCAGGCTGGGCCTGTAGGCCCACGGCCGCAACAGAAAGTTCATACTGCTGTTTGAACAGCCGCCATTTCTCACCTATGTTACCGGACATCTGAACCTGGTCTGGGGACCTCAGTCCGTTCATCTCGAGCTGCCGCATTCTCTGACGCGTTGGGTCGCCTCAGGCTGCAGTTCACCAGACCAGTCTTCAAGCCGAATGCCTAACATTGTCACTGTCGTTGCTATCTTTAAATCTTCAGCACTCGTGGTACCATGTTGTGTTTGGTCCTTTGTACTTCACAAAGGTACTCACAAAACACTTCAACTTGCCCAAACCAGAATCTTTTCTTGAGTCTCGTATGGTAAGATAGCAATCTGATACCGAGCAAGTTATCATGCAGTCTGCTAACTACTCCTCTGGAACTTGCACCTAGCACTGACCATTCACATGTATGTCTTATTACCCTCTCAATCTTCTTCTAAAGATGGCCGAATGTGTCTCCCTTTATATACGAGTCACATGTCACATGACCTTGGTCTAGGGACTGCATGGTGTGTCTGTACTGCCACCTGTTGGTTGGAGGTCCAACTATGATATAGCCCATAGACATATCACCACAACAGGTAACCTGGCAGCTTTTACTGCACTGGCTAGTGTTAAGCAAGAAGTTGCCAGTTGGGGAGATCCTCCTTTGGGGGCCTGAGCTGGCCTCTTAAAACCAGCCCCCCCACCCCCATCATCCCTCTCACTGGGGTCTGCTAGCCTGGCCCCACCAATAGCACAGTCTTACCTGGAAATCTCGCTCTTTAACTTCCATTTGTTCAGGGTCTGCGTGAAGCCCCAGCAGTAACCTGATGCCACTGGGACTGCAGAGCTGCAATCAAAATGGCCGACAGTTCTCTGAGGCGCGATTTCCACCACAGAGGTTGGCGGAATTAGTCTGTTAAGGTTGCTTCGAGTATAAAATGACTGCAGGGCAGCCGGTCTTTTAGTGAACAGGCTCCCTACCGACAATTTAGTTGGGGAGGAGGGGCACAGCCAATATTGTGCCCCATAAAATCCAGATCAAAGATCTCAGAAGTTCAATTCGTGCTGCATGGAAATTGCACTTAAGTTTTGCAATGTGTTTCCTGATTTTTCCTGATTTTGGCCAAATTTCCTCAAAGGAACCAGGACATTTGAATGGAAACCTCAGACAAATACAGAATAAGAGAATCAGAGAAAGTTTCCAGAAAGCGGTCACTTGGCCCACCGTGTCTACGCAGGCTGTAAAATGAGCCATCCAGCTCAATCCCACCTTCCAGTATTTGGTCCGTCGTCCTGTATGTTACGGCACTTCTGATGCAGATCTAGATAGCTTTTAAACACGCTGAGGGTTTCTGCATCTACATCTCTGTCAGGCAGTGAATTCCAGACCCTTACCACCTTCTGTGTGCAAAACAATGTCTTCATCTCCCCTCTAATCTTCTATCAATCACTTTAAATCTATGTCCCCTAGGCACTGACCTCTCTGCTAAAGTCCCACACAATGTTGTACATCACAATCAAATCTCGCCTCAGCCGTCTCTGTACCAGGGAGAACAACCCCATGGGGCCTATCCAATCTTTTCTCATAGCTGCAACGTTCTCGCAAATCTCCTTTGTACCCTCTTCAGTAATGAATCCTTTCTGTAATGAGGTGACTAGATCTGCACACAGCACTCAAGTTGTAGCCTGCCTAATGTTTTATATAGTTACAGAATAACCTCCCCGCTCTTACATTCAATGCTCCGGCAAATAAAAGAAAGGATTCCATTCGCCTTCTTAACCATCTTCTCGACTTGTCCTGATGCCTTCAACGATCGGTAATATCTACATATATTTCCTGGCCATTAATATTTTTTAAGAAATGGGACTCTGAACTTTCTTTAGCAGATTCCCAAACCCAATTTTGCATTTGTCATTAATACATACCGTTTAATTTTCCCCCCCAATTTTTTTAAGCAGTCCCGTGTTTTACCTTGGATTCCTATGGCTTACAGTGCAATTAGAAGGCTTTCATGTGGAATATTTCAGAAATGTTCTCAAAATGTAAATAAATCATGTGGATTTCCACCATCTACTTAGTAATATTTTCAAAACGTCAAACCATTTAGGACCTTTCTCTCTTAAATCCGTGTTGGCTGTTCTTTATTATTGCAATAGTCTGCCTTTGAAAATTGGTATTAGTATTGATATATGATGCACCATATTGGATCAGTGTCATTTAAACAATGAACATTTAATTCAAAATTGTGCCATGTGTGAAAATAATAAGATTAACTGTATTGTCTTAAGTTCTGTTACCTGGTCCAAGACTTCTGAAAAATATTAGCTCACAGCTTTAGAACTTGACAATGGGAGAGAAGGAAAGTTCATGCTGTGATCTTTGAACACATCATTTTTATCAAAGAAAATAATGATCTCATCAGAAATTTCTTTGCCTTTTGGAACAAGTACCACGTAAATTGTCTTATTGACCCATGATTAAATAAAGAACTTGCAGTTATATAGCTCTTGATGACCTCAGGATGCCTCACAGGGCTTCACAGTCAAAGAATTACTTTTGAATTGTACTTACCACTGCAATACAGTTGAATACAGCAGCTAATCTCTGTGGAAAATTGGTGCAACAAAGATAAATGAGATCAATAGCCCATTTATCCATTTCAGGTGCGTTGGTGGAGGGATTATTGGTTTCCAGGGCACTGGGCGCACTCACATACAAAGAACAAAGAACAAAAGAACAAAAGTACAGCACAGGAACATGCACTTCGGCCCTCCAAGTCCATGCCGACCATGCTGCCCGACTAAACTACAATCTTCTACACTTCCTGGGCCTGTGTAGCTCTATTCCCATCCTATTCATGTATTTGTCAAGATGCCCCTTAAATATCACGATCGTCCCTGCTTCCACCACCTCCTCCGGCAGTGAGTTCCAGGCACCCACTACCCTCTGTGTAAAAAACTTGCCTCGTACATCTCCTCTAAACCTTGTCCCTTGCACCTTAAACCTATGCCCCCTAGTAATTCACCCCTCTACCCTGGGGAAAAGCCTCTGACTATCCACTCTGTCTATGCCCATCATAATTTTGTAGACCTCTATCAGGTCGCCCCTCAACCTCCGTCGTTCCAGTGAGAACAAACCAAGTTTATTCAACCGCTCCTCATAGCTAATGCCCTCCATACCAGGCAACATCCTGGTAAATCTCTTCTGCACCCTCTCGAAAGACTCCACATCCTTCTGGCAGTGTGGCGACCAGAATTGAACACCATACTCCAAGTGTGGCCTAACTAAGGTCCTATAAAGCTGCAACATGACTTGACAATTCTTATACTCAGTGCCCCGGCCAATGAAGGCAAGCATGCCGTATGCCTTCTTGACTACCTTCTCCACCTGTATTGCCCCTTTCAGTGACCTGTGGACCTGTAAACCTAGATCTCTCTGACTTTCAATACTCTTGAGTGTTCTACCATTCACTGTATATTCCCTACCTGCATTAGACGTTCCAAAATGCATTACCTCACATTTGTCCGGATTAAACTCCATCTGCCATCTCTCTGCCCAAGTCGCCAAACAATTTAAATCCTGCTGTATCCTCTGACAGTCCTCATCGCTATCCGCAATTCCACCAAGCTTTGTGTCGTCTGCAAACTTACTAATCAGACCAGTTACATTTTCCTCCGAATCATTTATATATCCTACGAACAGCAAAGGTCCCACACTGATCACTGCGGACCACTAGTCACAGCCCTCTAATTAGAAAAGCACCCTTCCATTTCTACTCTCTGCCTTCTATGACCTAGCCAGTTCTGTATCCACCTTGCCAGCTCCCCCCTGATCCCGTGTGACATCCCTTTTGTACCAGTCTACCATGAGGGACCTTGTCAAAGGCCTTACTGAAGTCCATATAGACAACATCCACTGCCCTACCTGCATCAATTATCTTTGTGACCTCTTCGAAAAACTCTATCAAGTTAGTGAGACACAACCTCCCCTTCACAAAACCATGCTGCCTCTCACTAATACGCCCATTTGCTTCCAAATGGGAGTAGATCCTGTCTCAAAGAATTCTATCCAGTAATTTCCCTACCACTGATGTAAGGCTCACCGGCCTGTAGCTCCCTGGATTATCCTTGCTACCCTTCTTAAAAAAAGGAACAACATTGGCTATTCTCCAGTCCTCCGGGACATCACCTGAAGACAGTGAGGATCCAAAGATTTCTGTCAAGGCCTCAGCAATTTCCTCTCCAGCCTCCTTCAGTGTTCTGGGGTAGATCCCATCAGGCCCTGGGGACTTATCTACCTTAATATTTTTCAAGACGCCCAACACCTCGTCTTTTTGGATCTAAATGTAACCCAGGCTATCTACACACCCTTCTCCAGACTCAACATCCACCAATTCCTCCTCTTTGGTGAATACTGCTGCAAAGTATTCATTTAGTACCTCGCCCATTTCCTCTGGCTCCACACATAAATTCCCTTGCCTATCCTTCAGTGGGCCAAACCTTTCCCTGGCTACCCTCTTGCTTTTTATGTACGTGTAAAAAGCCTTGGGATTTTCCTTAACCCTATTTGCCAATGACTTTTCATGACTCCTTCTAGCCCTCCTGACTCCTTGCTTAAGTTCCTTCCTACTTTCCATTTATTCCACACAGCCTTCGTCTGTTCCCAGCCTGATAGCCCTGACAAATGCCTTCTTTTTCTTTTTGACGAGGCCTACAATATCTCTCGTCATCCAAGGTTCCCTAAATTTGCCGTATTTATCCTTCTTCCTCACAGGAACATGCCGGTCCTGGATTCCTTTCAACTGACACTGGAAAGCCTCCCACATGTCAGATGTTGATTTACCCTCAAACATCCGCTCCCAATCTAGGTTCTTCAGTTCCCGCCTAATATTGTTATAATTAGCCTTCCCGCAATTTAGCACATTCATCCTAGGACCACTCTTATCCTTGTCCACCAGCACTTTAAAACTTACTGAATTGTGGTCACTGTTCCCGAAATGCACCCCTACTGAAACTTCTACCACCTGGCCGGGCTCATTTCTCAATACCAGGTACAGTACAGCCCCTTCCCTAGTTGGATTGTCTACATATTGTTTCAAGAAGCTCCCCTGGATGCTTCTTACAAACTCTGCCCCGTCTAAGCCCCTGGCACTAAGTGAGCCCCAGTCAATATTGAGGAAGTTGAAATCTCCCATCACAACAACCCTGTTGTTTTTACTCTTTGCCAAAATCTGTCTACCTATCTGCTCCTCTATCTCCCACTGGCTGTTGGGAGGCCTGTAGTAAACCCCCAACATTGTGACTGCACCCTTCTTATTCCTGATCTCTTCCCAGATAGCCTCACTGCCCTCCCGCAGTACAACTGTGATATTCTCCCTAACCAGTAGCGCAACTCCGCCACCCCTTTTACATCCCTCTCTATCCCACCTGAAACATCTAAATCCTGGAACGTTTAACTGCCAAGCCTGTCCTTCCCTCAACCAGGTCTCTGTAATGGCAACAACATCATAGTTCCAAGTACTAATCCAAGCTCTAAGTTCATCTGCCTTACCCGTAATACTTCTTGCATTAAAACATATGCACTTCAGGCAACATACCATCCTGGAGTCTCTTTCATGTCCACAGAAGAGCCTATCTGTGCCCCTGATTATAGAGTCCCCTATGACTATTGCTCTTCTGCGCTTTGACCCTCCCTACTGAACATCAGAGCCAGCCGTGGTGCCACTGCTCTGGCTGCTGCTGTTTTCCCCTGAAAGGCTATCCCCCCCCGACAGTATCCAAAGGGGTATACCTGTTCGAGAGGGGGACAACCACAGGGGATTCCTGCACTGACTGCCTGCCCTTTCTGGTGGTCACCCATTTCTCTGCCTGCACCTTGGGTGTGACCACATTTATATAACTGCTATCTATGACGCTTTCCGCCACCTGCATGCTCCTAACTGCTGCTCCAACCGAACCATGCAGTCTGTGAGGAGCTCCAGTTGGGTGCACCTTCTGCAGGTGAAGCCACCCGGGAAGCTGGAAGCCTCCTGGACCTGCCACATCTCACAGTCAGAGCACAGCACCCCTTTAATTGACATTGTGTCAATTAATTAGTAAATTGAATTTAAACGTTTAAAAAATAATTCTTATCTGAATGGTGTCATGGGATCTTTTATGTCCACCAGAGAAAGCAGGTACTGGGATCATGTATAATAATAACGGGTGGCATGGTGGCGCTGTGGTTAGCATTATTGCCTCACGGCGCTGGGGACCCGGGTTCGATCCCGTCCTGAGTCACTGTCCGTGTGAAGTTTGCACATTCTCCCCGTGTCTGCGTGTGTCTCACCTCCACTACCCAAAAATGTGCAGGGTATGTGGATTGGCCATGCTAAATTGCCCCTTAATTGTAAATTTTTTTTAAAATGTATAATAATAACATTCAGTTCCTTTACCACTTGACATACCATGGCTGCAGTAACTCTGCAAGTTACACTGTCATGGTTTCTTCAACGGTGCCACTCAAATATTCAACTTCCACCACCTAGGAGGACAAATCCAGAAGCTACACAGGAATGTCACAACTTGCAATTTTCACTCCATGTTGTACACTATCCTGACTTGGAAAATTATCATTCCGTCGTTGTCACTGGATGAAAATCTTGGAAATCCCTCTCTATCAGCACTGTGGATTTATCTACACCACATGGACTGCAGCGATTCAAGAAGGCAACATACTCAAGGGCAACCAGCGATAGGCAATAAATGCAGGTCTTGCCAAAGCCCGCCCCCCCACCCCCCTACAACACATATCACAAACAAACTTTTTTAATGGATTCAACAGTTCGAATTTTACAAGTCAAGCGAGTTAGGGAGTGTCATAAAGTTTGAGACAATTTAAGAACCAAGACAGAAAGGATTCTAATCCATTGTGATAGATAATGCAATTTATCAGCATGCCTGGGTTAAATTACCTGAAAAAGAGTGAATGGCAATATCTATGAACATCTATTTAGCTTGTATTGGCCCACCTGTGATGTCAGAGAAGGAAAATGTGGTGCAACATTACCACCTACTGGTGCAGTGGCATTTGAAACTCAATGATCATATGATTTAAAATTAAGAGGTTTGAAGCAAGTCACCTGATGTTGCAAAGTAAGTGTCCATTCATTTATTACATTCCATGAATGTAATAAAGTGTTGAGAGTCAAGGTGGTAAGGTTTAAGCTTCCATATCCCTGATGGATATCCTATTTGTAAGTATAAAGATTGTGCTGTCAGAAATTACCATCAGTCAGAAATATCTTGATCTCTTGAATCTGTTCATTACGTAGGGAGAAGAAGCCAGAGCTAGAGTGCTAGCTCTGTCTGTTCAAAAGATGTGGGTATCGCTGGCGAAGCCAGCATTTATTGCCCATTCTTAACTGCCCTCGAGAAGGTGGCGGGGAGCTGCCTTCTAACAGAAATTACCTCTGGTGGAGCAGCACTCCTTCAGTACTGCACTGTACTGTCAACGAAGGTGCTGTATTCAAGCAAAAACAGGAAATGCTGTATACTCTCAGCAGATCTGACAGCATCTGTGGAGAGAGAGGAGCTAACTATCAATCATCTAAAGCCTAATTAGGAGGCAAGAGCTGCTGATTGCAATTGTTTTGTTTTAAAGTGGCCAGGTGTGTGGGTCACCTCAGACCTATTTAAGAAGGGGATTCAAAGCTCACTCCCAGTGAGCCAGTGGAGACATCCTGAGTGAGACACATCAAAGAGTGAGTTTGGGAGCTGGGAATTTTAAGCTCAATGGGAATTTGAGGCTCGATGGGAATTTGAGGCTGGGTGAGGAGAAGGTGCTTTTTATTCCTTGATTTGTTACACTCAAATTTCCAGTGAGTGGCATTGCCCTGCTGCAGGTGATGTCAAGGGAGAGAGTTCATTGGTGAGTAGCAGGTAAGTCCTTCACATTGGGAGCAGAGTTGAGCAGGAGAAATCCGGAGTGCAGTCTGGGAAGGTAAGTGGTATTTGTGTCTGTGTCTCTGTGTTTTCAAATTGTGGAGGGGAAAACTGGGAAGTGACATCACAGTAAAGCTGTGACCTGAATGGCTGGCAGGGAATCTGTGTTAAATCCTAAAAGAAAACATTGAAAAAACTAATTGAAACAAATTGATTAACTAGGTCGAGGAATAACTAAACTTGAGGGCAGAGATTAGTATTTAGCATTTAATTTTACGGTAAAGATCTAGTGCCAGGGATCATATAGTTAATTGTAACTTAATCTAATAATTTATTTTAAATTAATTTACTAGTGGTTCAATGTCACTCAAAAGGGCAGTATGGTGGCGCAGTGATTAGCACTGCTGTCTCATGGCACTGAGGTCCTCGGTTCGACCCTGGCCTTGGGTCACTGTCCGTGTGGAGTTTGCACATTCTCCCAGTGGGTTTTGCCCCCACAGCACAAAGATGTGCAGGGTAGGTGGATGGGTCATGGTAAATTGCCCCTTAATTGGAAACAATGAATTGGGTACTCTAAATTTTAAAAAGAAAAAAAAAATGTCACTCAGCAGGGGACAGTGCTCTAACTGTGAGATGTGGGAAATCTGTGACGTTCCGGTCGACTACGTATGCAGGAAGTGTAACCAATGGCAGCTCCTCACAGACCACGTGGTTCGGTTGGAGCAGCAGTTGGATGCACTTAGGAGCATGCAGGTTGCAGAAAGCGTCATAGATGGGAGTTATAGAGACATGGTCACAGCCAAGGTGCAGGCAGACAGATGGGTGACCACTAGAAAGGGCAGGCAGTCAGTGCAGGAATCCTCTATGGCTGTCCCCATCTCTAACAAGTATACAATTTTGGATACTGTTTGGGGGGTTGGCCTGTCAGGGGAAAACAACAGCAGCCAGAACAATGGCACTGCAACTGACTCTGTTGCTCAGCAGAGGAGGGCAAAGCACAGGAGAGCAATAGTTATAGGGGACTCTATAGTAAGGGGCACAGATAGGTGCTTATGTGGATGTGAATGAGACCCCAGGATGGTATGTTGCCTCCCTGGTGCCAGGGTCAAGAATGTCTCCGAACGAACACAGGACATCCTGAAGGGGAAGGGTGAACAACTAGAGGCCATAGTACACATAGGTACTAACGACATAGGCAGGAAGAGTGATGAGGTCCTGCAGAAGGAGTTCCGGGAGTTCGGCAGTAAACTAAAAAGCACGACCGCAAGGGTTGTAATCTCCGGACTACTCCCTGTGCCACGTGCCAGTGAGGCTAGAAATAGGAGGATAGTGCAGCTAAATACGTGGCTAAACAAGTGGTGTAGGAGGGAGGGTTTCAGATTTCTGGACATTTGGGATCTCTTCCGGGACAGGTGTGACCTGTACAAAAAGGTTGCATCTAAACTGAGGGGCTGGGAGGTTTGCTGGAGTCACTCGGGTGGATTTAAACTAGTATGGCATGGGGATGGGCACCAGAGCGTTAGCTTCGAAGGTGTAATAACTGAAGGGGAAATAGAGAACCAAAATAAGAGAACAACATCACTCTGCTCAAATGCAGTGGTTAATGCAGTGGTTTAAAGTGTATTTGTTTCAATGCCAGAAGTACAGCAGGTAAGGCAGATGAACTTAGAGCACTTATTAATACTTGGAACTATGGTGTTGTGGCTATCACAGAAACATGGTTAAAGGAAGGGCAGTATTGGTAGCTGAACTTTGGAGGATATAGATGCTTCAGGAGAGATAGAGGCAGATGTAAAAGGGGTGGGGGAGTAGCATTACTGGTTAATGAAAAATTTAATGAAATGAAAATCTCTTATTGCCGCAAGTAGGCTTCAAATGAAGTTACTGTGAAAAGCCCCTGGTCGCCACATTCCGGCGCCTGTTCGGGGAGGCTGGGACGGGAATTGAACAGTGCTGCTGGCCTGCCTTGGTCTGCTTTCAAAGCCAGCGATTTAGCTGTGTGCGAAACCAGCCCCTGGTTAAGGAGAATATTATAGCCGTCCTGTGGGGGGACACCTCGGAGAGTTCATACAATGAGGCTTCTGGGTAGAGCTCAAGAACAGGAAGGGGGCAATGACAATATTGGGGGTTTATTGCAGGCCCCCCAACTGCCAGCAAGAGTTAGAGAATCCGATAGGTAGAGCAATTTTGGATAGGTGCAAAAGTAACAGGGTTGTTGTGGAAGGGGATTTTAATTTCCCCTACATTGACTGGGACTCACTTAGTGCTAGGGGCTTAGATGGAACAGAGTTTTGAAAGGTTTATCTAGGAAGGCTTCTTGATGCAATATGTAGCTAGTTCAACTAGGGAAGGGGCAGTACTGACCTGGTATTGGGAAAAGAGCCTGAACAGGTGGTTGAGGTTTCAGTCGGGGAACATTTTGGGGAGTAGTGACCACAATTCCATAAATTGTAGGGTACTTTTGGATAGTAGATGAGAGTAACCCTCATGTTAAGGTGCTAAATTGGGGAAAGGCAAATTACGATAACATTAGACAGGAAATGAAGAATTTGGATTGGGTGCGGCTGTTGGAAGGTAAATCAACATCGGACATGCGGGAGTCTTTCAAGAGACAGATGATTAGGATTCAGGAAAGTCACATTCCTGAGAATGAAGGATAAGTATGGGAAGTTTAGGGAGCCTTGGATAATGAGGGGTATTGTGAACCTTGTCAAAAAGAGAAACAAGGCTTTTGTATGGTGTAGAAGGGTGGGGACAGTTGTAACCCTGGAGGAATATAAAGAAAGTAGGAGGTACTTAAGCAGGAAATTAGGAGGGCTAGGAGGGGTCATGAAAAGTCCTTGGCAAGTAGAATTAAGGTGAATCCCAAAGATTTTTATTCTTATGTAATCAGCAAGAGAGTGGCCAAGCAAAGGATTGGACCACTTAAGGACAGTTGGGGGAATCTGTGTTGAGCCAGAGGAAATGGACGAGGTACAAAATGAGTACTTTACATCAGTGTTCACCAAAGAAAAGGACTTTGTGGAAGATGATTCTTGGGTAGGGTGTGTAGACGTCTGGGTCATGTTGACATCAAAACGGAGGAGATTTGGGATCTTTTAAAATCCATTAAGGTAGATAAGTCTCCTGGGCCAGATGGGATTTGCCCCTGAATACTGAGGGAAGCAAGGGAGGAAATTGCTGGGGCCTTAACTGACATCTTTATATCCTCATTGGTTACAGGTGAGATCCCAGAGGACTGGAGAATAGAGAATAACTAATGTGGTACCGCTGTTTAAGAAAAGTAGCATGGATAATCCAGGAAACTATAGGCTGGTGAGCCTCATGTCGGTAAATTATTGGAGAGAATGCGCTGCCAGGGGAGATTGTGGAAGCAGTTACATTAATGACATTCAAAAGACATCTCGACAAATACATGGATAGGATGGGTATAGAGGGATACGGCACAAGGAAGTAGATTAGTATCATGACTGGTACATGCTTGGAGGACCGATGGGCCTGTTCCTGGACTGTATTGTTCCTGGACTGTATTGTTCTTTGTTCTTTGTTTTGAGTCTGGATAACGCTTTGCTAAAGATGTACTCCCGTTCTGGAATAGGTCTTGAGCCCATAACCTAGTAAAAGAGAACTGAAGGTTCTCCCCCCTGTTACATTTATTAAAATTCAGTACGGGATGTGGGCGTGGCAGGTAAGGCCAACATTTATTGCCCATCCTTAGTTGTCCTTCAACAGGTGGTGGTGAGTTGCCTTCTTGAACTGCTGCAGTCTTTTGAGGTGTACGTACACTCACTGTGCTGTTAGGGGGTGGGGGAAGTTCCAGGACATTGCCCCAGCGACAGTGAAGGAACGGCGATATATTTCCAAGTCATGGTGGTGAGTGACTTGGAGGGGAACCTCCAGGTGGTGGGGTGCCCAGGTATCTGCTGCTCTTGTCCTTCTAGATGGTAGTGGCCATGGATTTGGAAGATGCTGCCTAAGGAACCTTGGTGAGTTCAGTGTTAATTATGGAGAGGGTCTATGTGTGCCTCAGGCTGCATTGTAAACAGCAGAAGGTGGTTTGATTCCAAAGGGGCCTAAGAGCCAATGTATCAGTATTTCCATTGTTGATGTACACGGTGCTGTTGTCAGAGTAGTTTGAAGTTGCAGCCTCTATATTTTTACTGCAGCACTTTGCACTGCATCATGCTGCTCCACATAATTGATGACAGAATGACCTCCCAGAGAAAGAGACTCCAGCATCTTGATGTTGACAAAGTATTTTTAAGCTAATTGTTGAAACCTATGGCCAGAAAATATTTGCTTTAGAAAAAAGGCAAGAGGTGGAGTACTTTGGTTTCTATCAAGTTAATATGGATTTACCCTAAATAGCTGGCTAAATTGGTGTTATTAGTTTAGGAAGATTATCATTCATTCTTTTGTTAAGCTATATCAATCTGGAACTGCTCAAAGGAGTTATTTTCTCTCAGTTTGCTGATTAGCGAGTCCCGTACCTAATACTATCCTTTCCCGTAGATCAAATATGCAGTCAGTCTCTTCGGATAGATACCTGGAAGTCTTGTAGGGTCAACTTCATTGTAGCAGTTGTGCCATTTCTCCCATTAATTGGCCCTGCAACAAAGTCTTCTGAAAAGCACTTGAAGATGTTCATTAAACATACAATGCTACTGAATTGAATTCTATGCTGGGAGAATAGTAATGTCTTCGGTCCAAAATAAATCAAAATCTCTTCTTTTTTCTTTTCCCCATTGGAAACAGTTCCAGTATCTCCAGTTTTTCATCATCATATCTAGTTCCTGATCCCTGGTGAAGGATCTTGACTTCGAAAATCCAGAAGTAGGAACAGTGGATGGGATTCTCCGTCCAGCGACGCCGGAATCACGAAACACAATTGGGTGGAGAATCTCGCATGTGATCTGGAATTCGTGGCCAGTGCCGAGCATCCGACTGAATGCCATGCTCCGGTGCCTTTGACAGTGGCATCAATGCATTCTTCTCCACAAGCACTGTAAATGCTGTTGGCATATCATTAACGGGCACAACCCGGTCTTCTCCATAGCACAGGGCTAAATCGCTGGCTTTGGAAGCAGATCAAGACAGGCCAGCAGCACGGTTCAATTCCCGTACCAGCCTCCCCGAACAGGCGCCGGAATGTGGCAACTAGGGGCTTTTCACAGTAACTTCATTTGAAGCCTACTTGTGACGAGAAGCAACTTTCATTTCATTTCATTTCATGGTGCTCTGCCTCTGCCAGGAGGAATTACCGACAGCGAGGTTCACTTGTGGTTTTAAAAATGGGGAAACCGGTGCTGAGGTAGAGAGAGGAGGTCGGTCGTGTTCCCAAAGGCACAACAGTGAGAAGTCCAGTCCAGCCGCTGGTGGGGCTGAATGGATAGTGGGGGATCTGCCAGGGTTGTGGGGTTGGGGTGAACGCTCCCCACCTAGGACCAGGGTGTCGAGGCATGGACCACCATTGCCGCAGCCTGCAAGACAGCCACCTTGCTCGCACCCCACTGACCATTCACCATGATTGCGCAGAGTGACACCGGTCATATGGGAGCTCCCATCCCACCACCCACAAACCTGACCCCACCTTCCACTCCACCATCCCCACAACCGTGCGCCACCCGCCGGAAGGGCATCACACAGGTGGGCACCAGACGGGGACCGCAAAGCATACTGCTGCCATGGGTAGGGCCAGCCACCGGTACCCCTGCCGGCAGGGATGGGTGCTGGGGTCAAGAGGCTCCCGTAGTGCTGGGTCAGGGGTGGGGTGCGGAGGGCAGAGTGTCGGCGGAAGGACCGGGATTGAACAAAGAACCAAGAAATGTACAGCACAGAACCAGGCCCTTCAGGCCTCCCAAGCCTGCGTCAACCATGCTGCCCGTCTAACCTAAAACCTTCCGAACTACCGGGGTCCATATCCCACTATTCCCATTCAATTCATGTACTTGTCAAGATGCCCCTTAAAAGTCATGAGAATATGGGTGGGGATGGGAGAGGGAGAACTGGGGGGGGGGGGGGGGAGGGAGTGGGGGACGTGCGGGAGCAGGGGCTGCAGTGGACCTGGGCTGGCACGAGGGTATGCACCATGCTGACTGGTCTGCCTTTCACACCTTACAGGCAGTGGCTATTGGAATCCAGTCAGAAATGGTGGCCTTCATCCTGGCCGCCGCAACCCTGGGGGATGCATTGAGGTTGTATGAGCAGCAGGTGCTCGGTGAGGTCCCTGCAGCAGCAAAGGCTGCCCCAGAGGAACAGGAGCCAGCCGGTGAGGATGGGGAGCCGGCCGCCCAACAGGCCAAAGAGGAGGAGATGGGAAGGAAATACCACATCAGGCCTCGTCATTCGAAGGCCTGCCAGGCCGGGCATGCTGTCGAAGACTCCTGCTGAGCAGAGAGACAGTGCGACATGGCTGCAGGATCATGGCACACCTGGAACCTTGGGGAAATGGGAGGGCACACCCGCTCCCGGTGGCTGTTAAGTTTACGCCACGGGGTCCTTCCAGGCAGACCTGTCTGGGATCTCCCAGATCTCTGTGCATAGGTGCATCTGTGCCATCATAGAGACCCTGTGTGACCAGTCAGCCCAACATATCAGGTTCAATATGGATGGAGCCCATGAGGATGCCTGGGCAATGAGGTTCGCCACCATCGCTGGGATGCCCCAGGTTCAGTGGGTGATGGACGGGATGCATGTCCCCCTACGATCCCATGACGGGCCGGTCTTCACAAACCGAAAGGGGTTCCATTCGATTAACGGGCAGCATTCATGAGCTGCACGTCATGCATGTCTGTGCCTGATACCAAGCAGTGTTCCGGACTCCTTCATCCTGACACACTCTCAACGGTTTCAGACCCCTTCGAGGCACACCCCCTGCTGAGGTGTTGGCTCTTGGGCGACAGGGGTTATCCACTGCAGTCGCGGCAGATGACACCTATCTGGAGGCCACAGACCAACACAGAGACCCACTCCAACCCCAGGGGCGTGATCGAGCGGTGCTTTGGTGTCCTGAAGATGCATTTCAGATGTCTGGACTGCTCTGGAGCGGCCATCCAGTATAGCGTTAGAAGGGTCTCCCACATTGTGGTGGCCTGCTGCGTCCTCCACAACATTGCACAGCAGAGGGCTGTCATGCTGGAGGAGGGGGTTGAACGCCAGCCCGCATCTGACGAGGGTAGGAGGATGTGGAGGAGGGCCAGGGTGGGCAGGATGTGGGGCAGGCACAGGAGGCGGCACAACATGTATGCCAGGGTCGGCGATCTGGAATGCTCAGTGCCTCCAGGTTCACTGACGAGGGTAGAGTACCCCATCCCATGACCACGACCCACCCAACTCCCACAACCCCTCCGTGTTCCCGACCTGCCTCACTACAGTGTGCAGCCCTGGGTTAGCAGTAACGCCAGGTCTGGTCCATTGGACGGAAGATGAAGACGACCTGCTCTGCGATGAGCTCTTGTTCTCCGTGTCGCTTGACAGCATCGGACCCCTGCCCACTGGTGTGCTTTGCATCGTTCACCTCGGTGATCCCTGCATGCATGGTCCCACAAACCCTTTGGGTGGCGGAGCTGTTAATGGGGTGCAGGGAAGGGCGGGGTACTGGGGCAATGTGCAGGTTGAACTTTTGTGCACCAGTAAACATCTCTATATAACGGTCTGTGCCCAAGTACCTCATGCTATCCTGTATGCTGTGCACCCATGCCAACTTAATGGGCCCTAACGCTACGTCTAGGTGGATCTCCAGGCAGTAGATCAGGGGTGGAGGCAGCCTGCTGCAAGGCCCCCCTCTGACCTGGGTCCCCTTTGCCTGCCATCCTCTGGAGAGACCAGGCCTGGATGGACACAGCAGTCGCTCAGGTATCCCAGGTGGTGTGATAGCATCCTGTTCTGCTCGCTGCCCATTGGAAGTACCAGGGACTGGGGTGGTTTGTGAGTCCAAGGCGCTGTGGTGTTCCAGTATCTCTCCTGCGAGAGTCACCAGCACGGTACCCATCACGTCCTCCTCCCTCAAGACGCCTGATAGCCATTGGGCTTATCCATGGGAGGGGGGTGCAACCATAGCAAACTCCTGGGGCTGGCGCCAACGGCTGGTCTCCATGCTCGCAGCCATGGAGCACGGGGACTGGGACACCTCCCTCTGGGACTGTGCCACATCACTCCGTGACTGTGCCACTTCCCACTGAGACTGGCTCAGGTTGGCCAATGCCCGGGCAATGCTGTTGATGCCCTCAGCCATAACCCATTTTAACTGGGCCAAGCTCTGGAACGCTGCTGCAATGTCCAGGGGGCCCTGGTACATAGCTGCATTTACCTGATGTACCGCAGCAAGTGTGTGGTGCCGCAGGAGCCTCTTCACTAACGTGCCCAACCGAGGTGAGTGTCTCTGTGGTGGTGGAGTGTGTTGGAGACAGCTATGACAGGAAGTCAGTGTCGTCCCTGGACTGGTGATCCGGGGTGGCTCGGGCCAGCGTTTGGGGTCTCTCTTCACTGTCCGTTGCCACTTTGTCACTGGAATCTGCTTGGATTTGGGGTTGGGGGACACCAGAAGAGTCTGCCTCATCGCCAGGTGATCCTGGTAGACACAAGATATGGCACATGATTGGATAGTAGGATGGGGTAGTGTGCAGGTGGTGGTGGGGAGTTTGGTTGGTGTGGGGGGGGAGGGAACATGCTATGCATGCCATAGGGACACCGTAATTCAATGGGGACTCACGTGGTTACCTGATGCCCGCTGCTCCACAACCATGAGGGGCCACAGGTCTGGCAGCCCCTTTGGTCTTCTCTCTCTTTCTGTGTTTATGCATCGCCTTCTCCTGGGGAAGGGGGCGGATACTGAAAGTGCACAGTGTTCGGCAGTCAGATGCATGCAGCACATGGGGTGGGCAGCTGGTGGCCTTAGTGGCCGGGACACCTGGCCATGGCGGGCAATATGTGGGGTGCCGCACACTGCCAGCGGGTGGGGTTTGGTCACTCTCCGGGTTGGGGGGGGGGGGGGTGTGGTGTTAGCAGTGTGTGGGCCGGGTTTGGTGCCAGAGCCACAGTGCTGCCTACTCACCCTGACCGCCCTGAGGAGGTTGCGCAAATTCTTCTGGCACTGCTGTCCGGCCCTGTCCGCTCATGGCCTCTGCCACTGTGCTGAGGCCTGGTTTACAGCAGCGGGTGGCAGCCTCTTTCCACACTAGGGAACTGTGGCCTGCCTCTTTCCCATGGCGTCCTGCAGGGTCTCGAGTTCTGCGTCCACAAACCGGGGTGCCGCTCTTTGTGGTGCCATCTAGTGGGCTGAGATGAGCGTGTGTGGGGAGTGGAATACTAATATATGGCTGCAGCTCGTCAGCCTCGAGTGCCAATCCCGAGCTTAGCTAGTCGGACACCGTTGTTTATTGGAATCACTTGAGTTACACGTGGTGCTGCTGCTAGCCCATTAATGGATCATTAATTTCTCCAGGACCAACGCCAAATTAGCTGTCGCTGACGTCCACTGATTCAGTCCCGAAGTCAACACTTGTCCCGTCCCGCCCAGGGTGTATGGAGATTTGGAATAACAAGATTCTGAAAATGCTGGAGTTGCTTATGGGTCGCCCAAGCACCAGTTGTACCGTTAGACAGAGCACAAAAGCAAGAAATAATTAGAGCTTGTAAAAAAGACTAGGTAATATCACGGTCATATAGATTGAACGATTCAAATTGGCAAAGTTAATCTGGAAGATTAGTTTGTAAAGTGCTTTCACGATAGCTATTGAAAACCATACAGAAGGAATCAACTACTCACAGAGCTATTTTAGATCCAGTATTGTATAATGAAGCAGGATTAAATAGTAATCTCTCAGAAAAAGATCCTCCAGGAGAAAAGTAATTAAAGGACAATTGAATTCCATATTAGGTTTAAGAGTGATATTTTCAAGTCCAAAAGTTTAAACTCAAACCAAATCAATTGCATTGGTATGAGGGGGGACCGGTTAAATAGGCTAAAAGGAATGTCAGTCAATTAACAGAGTGGAACATTGATAGGATTTATTCAAAAAAGTCAACGAAAATAGGTTCTATTAAAAAAGATGTTGAATAATATAATTTTGTGTATGTCTTCAGAGTGGAAGACACAAATTACAGACAAGAAATAGAAGGTAACTAAGGGACTAATAAGGTGAAGAACTAATATTTGCAGAGATCAAGTATTAGGGCAGGTTAATGAGCTAAGAGCTGACGGACCCTATGGTATGGTGGCCCCTTTAAGGGACGAGCCCTCGCGGTCCTTGTGACCGGCTTGGGGCCTATCACGCTGAAGCGCACCAACCCTGACCAATGGGGAAAAAGGGTGGGGTCCTGGGAGTTGGAGTGCAGGACAGAGTGGACCCAGGAGTCAGTGAAGACCTGCTTAGCGACTGCGCCTGTGTATAGCTTTACTTGTTACCAATAAACCCTTGTTCGGCTATACTGGAAGTCTCCCGACTGGAATTGCGTCAAGCCACCACGTCAGTGATGAGTGTAAACTGAATCGATCTCAAGTCTGCAGTGGGTTTGAATTCAAGGGGAAAGGGAAAAGCCTCCAAAACAAATAGAGACATTGGAGCATGTTGACGGCATCATAAAACAGTGAGTGAAAATGCCCACGTTTGGGAAGCTTGACCCATTCAACCAAGGGGCCGAAGACTGGAGCCAGTATATTGAGCAGCTTCGTTACTTTTTTACAGCAAACAAAATAACCAGGGAGGATAATTACAATTTTATTCCATTAACCGTTTACGGAATGGGTGATTCTGAAAAGGGGAGTCCTGCGTGACAAATTTGAGGATGTAACTAGTAGGGTAGATAAAGGGGAATCAGTATATTTAAGATACCTGGATTTCCAAAAGGCATTCAATAAGGTGCCTCACAAAAAATTTATGTGCTTGATTAAGGCCTCATGATGGAGGTTTGGGTAATAGACATGAAGCAGAGAGTGGAACATTTTCAAGTTGGCAGGCTCTATAAGGCAGTACAAACAAGGATCAGTGCTGGAGTCTTAACTATTTACAATCTATATTGACTTGCTGGATTACTCTGTGCAGTTTTGGTCTCCAAGTCTAGGGTTATAATTGCCTTGAAGGTCCCCCATCTACAAAGCACAAGTCAGGAGTGTAATGGAATACTCTCTACTTGCCTGGATGAGTGCAGCCCCAATGACACTTAAGAAGCTCAACACCATCCTGGACAAAGCAGCCCACTTGATTGCTACCCCTTCCAGAACCATTCGATCCCTCCTCCAACGATGAACAATGGCAGCCGTGTATACAAGGTGCACTGCAAGAACTCATCAAGGCTCCTTGGACAGCACCTTCCAAACGCACGACCACTACTATCTAGAAGCACGAGCAGCAGATACCTGACAATCCCACCACCTGGAGGTTCCCCTCCAAACGCGGGGGCTGCGAGGCAGAGGGGACCATTTAAAAGGTCGCTGCCTGTGGTGAGGTAAGTACAGATTAACAACTTACTTACCTTGCAGGCCAAGTCGATTTCAGCAGGAGCGGAGCAGGCTAGTCCATTTCAGGGAGGTAAGTTTCTCCTTTAAATTTTTTTTTAAATTCTAGTGTTTAAGGTGGGAACAGGAAGTCGACCCGCGGACTTCTGGGAAGACCCTCACCAATAAATTCTGGTGGAGAGGAAACCCGAGACACTACACGTGTAGTGTCTCCCACCCGCCCTCCTCCTCTAACCTAATAATAAAACCCTTTGGTGTGAGGTAAGTACCATATTTTATTATTGTTATTAAGATTTTTTTTTTTTTATATAAAATTTTTTAATTTAGTTGTTAGCCAGATCTTGGTAGAAAGTTAGAGGAATGGCAGGGAAGGGAGTGCAATGTTCCTCCTGCAGGATGTTTGAGGTGAGGGATGCAGTTAGTGTCCCTGCTGATTTTACCTGCAGGAAGTGCTGCCATCTCCAGCTCCTCCAAGACCGAGTTAGGGAACTGGAGCTGGAGTTGGAAGAACTTCGGATCATTCGGGAGGCAGAAGGGGTCATAGATAGCAGCTTCAGGGAATTAGTTACACCAAAGATTGGAGATAGGTGGGTAACTAAGAGGGACTGGGAAAAAACAGTCAGTGCAGGGATCCCCTGCGGTCGTTCCCCTGAGAAACAAGTATACCGCTTTGGATACTTGTGGGGGGGACGACTTACCAGGGGTAAGCCATGGGGTACGGGCCTCTGGCACAGAGTCTGTCCCTGTTGCTCAGAAGGGAAGGGGGGAGAGGAGCAGAGCATTAGTAATTGGGGACTCTATAGTCAGGGGCACAGATAGGAGATTTTGTGGGAGCGTGAGAGACTCACGTTTGGTATGTTGCCTCCCAGGTGCAAGGGTACGTGATGTCTCGGATCGTGTTTTCCGGGTCCTTAAGGGGGAGGTGGAGCAGCCCCAAGTCGTGGTCCACATTGGCACTAACGACATAGGTAGGAAAGGGGATAAGGATGTCAGGCAGGCTTTCAGGGAGCTAGGATGGAAGCTCAGAACTAGAACAAAGAGTTGTTATATCTGGGTTGTTGCCCGTGCCACGTGATAGTGAGATGAGGAATAGGGAGAGAGAGCAATTAAACACGTGGCTACAGGGATGGTGCAGGCGGGAGGGATTCAGATTTCTGGATAACTGGGGCTCTTTCTGGGGAAGGTGGGACCTCTACAGACAGGATGGTCTACATCTGAACCTGCGGGGCACAAATATCCTGGGGGGGAGATTTGTTAGTGCTCTTTGGGGGGGTTTAAACTAATGCAGCAGGGGCATGGGAACCTGGATTGTAGTTTTAAGGTAAGGGAGAATGAGAGTATAGAGGTCAGGAGCTCAGATTTGACGTCGCAGTAGGGGGCCAGTGTTCAGGTAGGTGGTTTGAAGTGTGTCTACTTCAATGCCAGGAGTATACGAAATAAGGTAAGGGAACTGGCAGCCTGGGTTGGTACCTGGGATTTCGATGTTGTGGCCATTTCGGAGACATGGATAGAGCAGGGACAGGAATGGATGTTGCAGGTTCCGGGGTTTAGGTGTTTTAGTAAGCTCAGAGAAGGAGGCAAAAGAGGGGGAGGTGTGGCGCTGCTAGTCAAGAGCAGTATTACGGTGGCGGAGAGGATGCTAGATGGGGACTCATCTTCCGAGGTAGTATGGGCTGAGGTTAGAAACATGAAAGGAGAGGTCACACTGTTGGGAGTCTTCTATAGGCCTCCAAATAGTTCTAGGGATGTAGAGGAAAGGATGGCGAGGATGATCCTGGATAAGAGCGAAAGTAACAGGGTAGTTATTATGGGAGACTTTAACTTTCCAAATATTGACTGGAAAAGATATAGTTCGAGTACATTAGATGGGTCGTTTTTTGTACAGTGTGTGCAGGAGGGTTTCCTGACACAGTTTGTTGACAGGCCAACAAGAGGCGAGGCCACATTGGATTTGGTTTTGGGTAATGAACCAGGCCAGGTGTTGGATTTGGAGGTAGGTGAGCACTTTGGGGACAGTGACCACAATTCGGTGACGTTTACGTTAAGGATGGAAAGGGATAAGTATACACCGCAGGGCAAGAGTTATAGCTGGGGGAAGGGAAATTATGATGCCATTAGATGTGACTTGGGGGGGATAAGGTGGAGAAGTAGGCTGCAAGTGTTGGACACACTTGATAAGTGGAGCTTGTTCAAGGATCAGCTTGTTCTTGATAAGTATGTACCGGTCAGGCAGGGAGGAAGGTGCCGAGCGAGGGAACCATGGTTTACCAAAGAAGTGGAATCTCTTGTTAAGAGGAAGAAGGAGGCCTATGTGAAGATGAGGTGTGAAGTTTCAGTTGGGGCGATGGATAGTTAAAGGTAGCGAGGAAGGATCTAAAGAGAGAGCTAAGACGAGCAAGGAGGGGACATGAGAAGTATTTGGCAGGAAGGATCAAGGGAAACCCAAAAGCTTTCTATAGGTATGTCAGGAATAAGCGAATGACTAGGGAAAGAGTAGGACCAGTCAAGGACAGGGATGGGAAGTTGTGTGTAGAGTCTGAAGAGATAGGCGAGATACTAAATGAATATTTTTCGTCAGTATTCACTCCGGAAAAAGATAATGTTATGGAGGAGAATGCTGAGCTCCAGGTAAATAGATTAGATGGCATTGAGGTACGTAGGGAAGAGGTGTTGGCAATTCTGGACAGGCTGAAAATAGATCAGTCCCCGGGACCTGATGGGATTTATCCTAGGATTCTCTGGGAGGCCAGGGAAGAGATTGCTGGACCATTGGCTTTGATTTTTATGTCATCATTGGATACAGGAATAGTGCCAGAGGACTGGAGGATAGCAAATGTGGTCCCTTTGTTCAAAAAGGGGAGCAGAGACAACCCCGGCAACTATAGACCGGTGAGCCTCACGTCTGTAGTGGGTAAAGTCTTGGAGGGGATTATAAGAGACAAGATTTATAATCATCTAGATAGGAATAATATGATCAGGGATAGTCAGCATGGCTTTGTGAAGGGTAGGTCATGCCTCACAAACCTTATCGAGTTCTTTGAGAAGGTGACTGAACAGGTAGACGAGGGTAGAGCAGTTGATGTGGTGTATATGGATTTCAGCAAAGCGTTTGATAAGGTTCCCCACGGTAGGCTATTGCAGAAAATACGGAGGCTGGGGATTGAGGGTGATTTAGAGATGTGGATCAGAAATTGGCTAGCTGAAAGAAGACAGAGGGTGGTGGTTGATGGGAAATGTTCAGAATGGAGCACAGTCACAAGTGGAGTACCACAAGGATCTGTTCTGGGGCCGTTGCTGTTTGTCATTTTTATCAATGACCTAGAGGAAGGCGCAGAAGGGTGGGTGAGTAAATTTGCAGACGATACTAAAGTCGGTGGTGTTGTCGATAGTGTGGAAGGAAGTAGCAGGTTACAGAGGGATATAGATAAGCTGCAGTGCTGGGCTGAGAGGTGGCAAATGGAGTTTAATGTAGAGAAGTGTGAGGTGATTCACTTTGGAAGGAATAACAGGAATGTGGAATATTTGGCTAATGGAAAAGTTCTTGAAAGTGTGGATGAGCAGAGGGATCTAGGTGTCCATGTACATAGATCCCTGAAAGTTGCCACCCAGGTTGATAGGGTGGTGAAGAAGGCCTATGGAGTGTTGGCCTTTATTGGTAGAGGGATTGAGTTCAGGAGGTCATGTTGCAGCTGTACAGAACTCTGGTACGGCCGCATTTGGAGTATTGCGTACAGTTCTGGTCACCGCATTATAGGAAGGACGTGGAGGCTTTGGAACGGGTGCAGAGGAGATTTACCAGGATGTTGCCTGGTATGGAGGGAAAATCTTATGAGGAAAGGCTGATGGACTTGAGGTTGTTTTCGTTAGAGAGAAGAAGGTTAAGAGGAGACTTAATAGAGGCATACAAAATGATCAGAGGGTTAGATAGGGTGGACAGTGAGAGCCTTCTTCCGCGGATGGAAATGGCTAGAACGAGGGGACATAGCCTTAAACTGAGGGGTAATAGATATAGGACAGAGGTCAGGGGTAGGTTCTTTACGCAAAGAGTAGTGAGGCCGTGGAATGCCCTACCTGCTACAGTAGTGAACTCGCCAACATTGAGGGCATTTAAAAGTTTATTGGATAAACATATGGATGATAATGGTATAGTGTAGGTTAGATGGCTTTTGTTTCGGTGCAACATCATGGGCCGAAGGGCCTGTACTGCGCTGTATTGTTCTATGTTCTAAGTCACTCACCATCCTGATTTGGAAATACACTGCTGTTCCTTCACTGGCACTGGGTCAAAATCTTGGAATTCCCTCCCAAACAGCACTGTGGGTGTACCGACACCTCGGGGGCTGCAGGGGTTCAAGACCACAGCTCACCACCACCTTCTGAAGGGCAACTAGGGATGGACAATAAATGGGTGGACTAACGAGCGACGCCCACATCTTGTGAATGAATTTTTAAAACACTAATTGAAACATACAAGATTCTGAAGGGGCTTGAAAGGGTCAAGACTAAGAGGTTGTTGCACTGGCTGGGAAATATCAAATATTAGGGCACCGTTCCAGGGGAAATTCCTGAAATTCAGGCCTATAATCTCACATCTACAATCTTTTGTAAAAGCCAATGCAAAATATTTTTGTATTATTGCCGCCAGATCTTCATCCTCCTCGGTTAGACTTCATCTTTAATCTGAGTGATTCCATTCTTTCTTCTGTCATTTTAAGACGTTTCGCAGAATTATAGAGATTACAACACAAAAGGAGGCCATTTGGTCTGTCGGGTTCATGCTAGCTCCCAAGTTTTTCAACGTTGTCACTATTTCTCTTTTATTTAACGTGCCTCGTCTTTTTCATATTCTGTTAGGCCTTTTTTCCCTCCCTCCTTTACTCTCCATATTTATTATGAATGTCTTTAGTGAGATTAGCGCTAGCTTTACTCCATGCCTCTTTTCGGTTGCAGAAATTAAAAAGATACCTTCTTTAAACTTCTCGGAATGCAATCTATTTGCACTCTGTGCATCACAGACTTGGAAATGTTGCCCTGCTGCCTGTTTGCTAAATCTTCTGCCAATTATTTTGGAATGATCATCTTTTATCTCAGTGTCAGCAACAGCACAGTGGGTAAGACTCTCACCTCTGGGTCAGAAGGTTGGTGGGTTTCCAGCACAAAATCCAATGTGTTTAATACCATTGAAAGCAGTGAAGTTTTGAAACTCAGCACTTGAATACGGTTCCATTGTCTGAAATCATAACGTCAGGTAATCTGTGAGTTGAAAAATATTGTGGTAATCTTTTGATGGTAGCATGCGATGTGAGGTGACTTCACCTTAAACATTTCCATCCATTTAGAGTGTGCATCTATCACTAGCAAAAACATTGTGCCCAGGAATGGATCAGCAAAATCAATATGGGAATGGCCTTCCCAAGGGTGCAGTGGGGCTGTAGTGGGCAACTTTTTTGTTACAGTTGGCACTGTTGACAGTACTTGGCTAGCTTCTTGATATCAGCATCAATACCAGACCACCACACAATGCCTGGCAAGTATCTTCATCTTAGAGATGCCAGGATGAGCACTGTAGAATTCCATCAGGAACAGCTCTCTGCCTGGTACAGGAATGACTACTCTTGTTCCCCAGAGTATGATGCCATCCTGACACAATTAATTCTTGTGGGTAAAGAATGGTCTAATTTCCTCAGAAACTGGTTTGTCTCCCCATCCTATGAATGTTTTGTCTCTCTCTTTGGACAGAAATGGATCTTGGTTGGTCCAGTTCCCGATCTGCTTTGCCAGTCTTGCCAAGACTGGCAATGTGTCTGTAAAATGTAATGCATGCTGATTTCTGGTGGGACTGGAGTACATGAAATGAAATGAAAATCGCTTATTGTCACAAGTAGGCTTCAAATGAAGTTACTGTGAAAAGCCCCTAGTTGCCACATTCCGGCGCCTGTTCGGGGAGGCTGTTACGGGACTGTTACATGTGTTAATTTCTTACAAGGGTAGGCAGCGAAGAGCATCTGCATTCATTATGTGCGTTCCAGGTTGGTGCTTGAAAATATATTCCTAGGCAGAAAGAATTACAGAATTAATGCCCATTGTTGAATTCTTACAAGGCAATTAGCCGGATAGCCTTGTCCACTTTGAAGAGACCCAAGAATGGTCTGTGGTCTGTGGTCACGGTGAAGTGTCTATCATGTAAGTACTGGTGGAATCTCCTGATAGCAAAGACTATTAATAGTCCTTCCTTCTTGATTTGTGAGTGGCCTTTTTCAGCTTCAGAGAGGGCTTTTGGCACGTACTATATAGGCCTTTCAGAGCTATTGTCCATCTCATGGGACAACGGGACAACACCACACCAACACCATATGAAGGGACGTTGTGGGTCAATATCTGTTCTTTAGATGGGCCGAAGTGTACTAACCGGTTTAAGGAATGCAGCAATTGCTTTACTCTGTTGAAAGCTTCCTCTTGGGGAAGCCTTCCAAGACCAACAATGGTGTTTCTTCAGCAAAATATGAAAAGGGGCTCATTA
This sequence comes from Scyliorhinus torazame, assembly GCF_047496885.1. Classification (NCBI taxonomy): domain Eukaryota; kingdom Metazoa; phylum Chordata; class Chondrichthyes; order Carcharhiniformes; family Scyliorhinidae; genus Scyliorhinus; species Scyliorhinus torazame. Next base: position 292,046,261 of record NC_092709.1, on the reverse strand, counting down.
CCATTGATAATTTGGGGGAAAAAATGTCCTCAGTAGTGTACCACCCCAAATTTGATTTGAATTCAGTTGTGTTTTTGGGGGCATGGGGCAGGTTTCTCCTTTATCGCCTTGACCTTGTCTCCCACAGGATGTAATCCTTGTGCATCACTGTGCCCCAGGTAGGTCACCTCAGTGCCCTGGACTTGAAGACATTCATGGGAGGACAGCTCCAAGGCGTGGTTTGCTTCTCTTGCTCCATGTGGCAGACTGGGGACTGTTCCAATAATAGGAAGAAGCATACAGATTGGCCAAGAAAAATAATAGGTCTGAGGATTGGGAGCAGTTTAGAATTCAGCAAAGAAAGACTAAGGGATTGATTATTAAGACGGGGAAAGTACAGTATGAAAGGAAGCACTATGACCTTAATCCTTCGATCTAATAACAGCGATGCCATTTCATATGTGGCCAAGAGGACCCCAGGGCAGTCTATTACATAGTTCTGGACACATTTAAAAAAGATTCTGTGACCTGTGGCCCATCCCTTCCCGGATGCTATGGGACCAACTGGTACGTGGAGTGAACAATATGGCGACCTAGCAGAAGCTGCTAGCAGTTGGACTTTAAAAAGGCTGTGGAGATCTCCTTTTCATGGGAAGGTATGGAGAACCGCGTTCAGGGGACACTGGGGATGGAGGTCAACAGCAAGGGCAATCACCCTCCTGGCGTACGTGCCACCTGGGACTCCACCCTAGCCTGAACACCCCCTCCCCCCCCCAGGCCAGGTCCATGGACCTAGGGCCACAAAAGCCAGGCACAGCTCCTCCACCGAGTCAGGAGAGAGTGACCCCAGATGATGCGCCCCTTGTGGCATAGCAGCCACATAGACAGGGACAGAACACCCCAGACAGGCAGCCGACACGCCGGAGCCCGATGTAGATACCAACCCACAACCTGGACCTTCCACGTGGACCAACCCGAGGATGAAGACTATATACAATTGAGCTGCATCACAGGGAACCCCTTCCCATAGCAGGGACAGCAATCCATTTGGCTACCATTGATTATAGTTAAAGGCGCTGGATCAAGCCTATTAAGTCACGAATGGCTGCAATGCCTCCATCTAGACTGGCAAAACATCTTCTTGGATGGGGACCGGAGGACTATGAGATGTTGGGAAAATACCCCAAAGTTTTCCATGCAGGTTTGGAGAAAATCAAGGGAGCCAGGCCAAAATACAAGTGGACCCTGATGTACACCCCAAGTATTTCCAGGCCCGCCCAGTCACCTACACGTTGTTGGTGAAAGTTAAGTCGGAGCTTGACCGCCTAGAAGACCTCTATCATCAAGCTGATACGTTTGCTGATTCGGCAGCGCTGGTAGTCACAGTACTTGAGCCAGACAAATGTTCAACTGTGTAACAACTATAAGTTGACCGTGAATAAGGCCTTCTGTTTGGACCAGTGCCCAAAGCCACGAATTGCAGGTTTCTAGACTAAATCGGCTGGAGGACTTTCATTTACTAAGTTCGACATGAGCCACGCATGTCTGGAGTCCAAACGTTATGTGGCCATTAATGCACATGGGGGCCTTTACAAGTATAAAAGGCTGCCATTTGGTGTATTCTTGGTCTGTGCTCTTTTTCAATGAGTCATGGAAAACATCTTGGGAGGACTGCCATGCGCGCTGGTGTATTTGGACGACGTCTTGGTCACCGGAGCCATGGAACGAGAGCATCTGAGCAACCTAGACTAGGTCTAATATCTGCCCAATTCAACTTGATTTTTTTAAGCCAATCGCAGCCAAAAATGCTTGGTATTTCCCCTATCACTGGGAGTTGGGTCTACTGTTGTCCATTGCTTCCAGGTGCCATTGTGGTGCCTTTTATTTTTATTCTTTCTCCCATAAGTCTTCAACTTGGCAGAAGTGCTCTTCAAGTTCAACAGTTGGATTCCCTCTCTTGGGTACTGAAATGTATGCTCCCCCCTCACAGTGGCTGGTGCCCCGGTGTCCACTTCTGTCTCAAGAGGCTTCCATTTACTGGGAGTGTTACAGTAACAGGGTCTATGTTGCCTGTTTTTAGGTTAAACAGCGAGTGAATACCAGTGTCATGTGAGAGTACCTTTAAGACATGGATGTTTAAGCAATGTACCTTTAAGAAAACCGTGATGTCAGAAAGTGGGTGGAGCTGCGGTCAGGTCAGCCATTTTGCAATTTAGTTTTGCAGTTGGAAAAATAGCTTGTGTCTGGGTGTTTCCAGAGAGCTGCAGTTTGAAAAAGCAGCTTGTGTGTGTCTGTTTCCAGAGAGCTGCTGCTTGGAGAAAAAGAGCTTGGGGAGTGTCTGTGTTTGCAGTGAGCTGGATCTCTGCCATGAAAGACTATCTGTGGATCACTTGGTGATTTAAACTCATAATTGTAAAGCCTTTAACCTGATGTGATTCTGTTAAAAGTGTAAATCTCTTGGAAGTTTGAAGGAGCATTTTGAGGAATTATTTACTGTTGCCATATTTTCTGAGTTATCTTTGAAGTAAGGGGTGTTAAGAGATCCAATGTTTATTTAAGATGTTAAGTTGAGTTCATGGAATAAACAGTGTTTTGTGTTTAAAAACCCACATGTCCATAATTGTAATCCCACACCTAGGGAACAAGCCGTGTGCTAGGAAAAGCAACAAATACATTAAAGGGAGAGTTTGGTTGAACTCCATGATACATTTTGGGGTTCTGAAAATGCCTCGCCCATAACGCCAGAATCACCGGTGCTAAGCTTTTCCACATTGTATACTTAACATCTTGGTTAATTGATTACTCAGCGATCTTGACATAGCTCTGCATTGTTTTATCAAATGTCCTCTTTATGACAATAAAAGCACTCGGCCTCTTTAAACCGACAGAATTCAGGAGTGTGGTTACCCGCACATCGGTAACATTCCACTTTAAGGATTGCCTACTCTTTACCTTTTTGTCTTGTTGGTAGTTGAAATTGTTTCCGGCTTCGAGGCTGCTCTGGCGCTTTTAATGCCATGGCTTGTTGCAGGTTCCTCCTCAAAATGGTGAATGGTGCCATTTTGTGTCTTCATCTCTTGTGCACCTTTTTCAGCACTTTCCATGGCCAGCACTTTCTCCACTGCTCATTTAAAGCTTATGTCACCTCTGCATGCAATCAGCATTGAATAGCATTATTGTTCAGTACAATGTACAAGACTAACCTATCCTGCAAATTGTCATTTAGGGCAGCTCCAAATTCACAATACTCCAATAATTGCTTCAGTTTAACAAAATAAGAATTGATTCATGTGGCGCTCATGGCTTCACATTGAATTTGAATCTCTGGAGTATGACTGATGTCTGCAGTTGCAATTGAGCTTTCACTAAATCCACAAGGTCATTAAATGATTTGGAGTTGCAAGCTTGGTGCTGTAAGACTGCAAACAATATGGGCTGGTTATCCCGCTACAACAAAATCACTCCTGGTTTGCACTAGTGCTAGAAGCAGCGCCCAGAAGTGATTCCCGCTTCCTTGCAATGCAGGTTTATCCATGGTGGAGAAGGCAAGGAATTCTGTTCCGAGTCCCGCTATCGGGCCATCATTTTTGAGCAGATGACCCGTTACTGAGATCCAGCAGTTAGCTCCCCTCCCCCCACACAATGCAAACCTTGCCCCCAACTGACAATTGGGGCATCTTCACACTCCCCACAGACCCTCATACAGACGCCTTATATCAGAAATCCCCACCATACCTCCATATCCGAGAACCTACCATATCAGAGGCACCCGTCAGACTCCCCACATATCAGAGGTCCCCCCTCATCAGCCACCTCGCCTGAAAAATCTAAAAGCAGTCAAGACTGGAACAAAGAAAAATAACTTTTTTTCACTCTCCCAAAAGTGTCTTCAACTTGGCAGAAGTGGTCTTCAAGTTCCCACCCTTACACTTGCTGCCTCAAATAGAGGGGTAGAAATCAGCAGCTGTTACTTCACACAATGCCAAAAACCATATCACAAGGCTTGAAACACCCTCTGATCCTTCGATCTGCCAGGCTGCTGTTCACTTCTAAAGAGAAACGCTTTTGTAGGCTACAGTTGACCGAGTGATAGCTTCCAGACATCCAGGTGGCTGGGTAGTTTATTTTTTTATTTCCCTTCATGCTTGAATGCATCGCAGTACCCTGCTCTGAAATATTTGAATAAATATTTAGCTACGATTGACCGCTCTTGCTCACATCAAAAACAGTTGTGTTTTCTGTTGAAAAAAAGAAGTAAAAGTACTTAACTCAAGAACAAAAATGTACAGCACAGGAACAGGCCCTTCGGCCCTCCAAGCCCGTGCCGACTATGCTGCCCGACTAAACTACAATCTTCTACACTTCCTGGGTCCGTATCCCTCTATTCCCATCCTATTCATGTATTTGTCAAGATGCCCCTTAAATGTCACTATCGTCCCTGCTTCCACCACCCCCTCCGGTAGCGAGTTCCAGGTACCCACTACCCTCTGCGTAAAAAAACTTGCCTTGTACATCTACTCTAAACCTTGCCCCTCTCACCTTAAACCTATGCCCCCTAGTAAATTGACCCCTCTACCCTGGGGGAAAAGCCTCTGACTATCCACTCTGTCTATGCCCCTCATAATTTTGTAGACCTCTATCAGGTCTCCCCTCAACCTCCTTCGTTCGAGTGAGAACAAACCGAGTTTATTCAACCGCTCCTCATAGCTAATGCCCTCCATACCAGGCAACATTCTGGTAAATCTCTTCTGCACCCTCTCTAAAGCCTCCACATCCTTCTGGTAGTGTGGCGACCAGAATTGAACACTATACTCCAAGTGTGGCCTAACTAAGGTTCTATACAGCTGCAACATGACTTGCCAATTCTTATACTCAATGCCCCGGCCAATGAAGGCAAGCATGCCGTATGCCTTCTTGACTACCTTCTCCACCTGTGTTGCCCCTTTCAATGACCTGTGGACCTGTACTCCTAGATCTCTTTGACTTTCAATACTCTTGAGGGTTCTACCATTCACTGTATATTCCCTACCTGCATTAGACCTTCCAAAATGCATTACCTCACATTTGTCCGGATTAAACTCCATCTGCCATCTCTCCGCCCAAGTCTCCAAACCATCTAAATCCTGCTGTATCCTCTGACAGTCCTCATCGCTATCCGCAATTCCACCAACCTTTGTGTCGTCTGCAAACTTACTAATCAGACCAGTTACATTTTCCTCAATCATTTATATATACTACAAAGAGCAAAGGTCCCAGCACTGATCCCTGTGGTCACTGCTGTGGCCACTGGTCACAGCCCTCCAATGAGAAAAGCATCCTTCCATTGCTACTCTCTGCCTTCTATGGCCTAGCCAGTTCTGTATCCACCTTGCCAGCTCACCCCTGATCCCGTGTGATTTCACCTTTTGTACTAGCCTACCATGAGGTACCTTGTCAAAGGCCTTACTGAAGTCCACATAGACTACATCCACTGCCCTACCTGCATCAATCATCTTAGTGACCTCCTCAAAAAACTATCAAGTTAGTGAGACACGACCTCCCCTTCACAAAACCGTGCTGCCTCTCACTAATACGTCCATTTGCTTCCAAATGGGAGTAGATCCTGTCTCGAAGAATTCTCTCCAGTAATTTCCCTACCACTGAAGTAAGGCTCACCGGCCTGTAGTTCCCGGGATTATCCTTGCTACCCTTCTTAAACAGAGGAACAACATTGGCTATTCTCCAGTCCTCCGGGACATCACCTGAAGACAGCGAGGATCCAAAGATTTCTGTCAAGGCCTCAGCAATTTCCTCTCCAGCCTCCTTCAGTATTCTGGGGTAGATCCCATCAGGCCCTGGGGACTTATCTACCTTAATATTTTTTAAGACACCCAACACCTCGTCTTTTTGGATCTCAATGTGACCCAGGCTATCTACACACCCTTCTCCAGACTCAACATCTACCAATTTCTTCTCTTTGGTGAATACTGATGCAAAGTATTCATTTAGTACCTCGCCCATTTCCTCTGGCTCCACACATAGATTCCCTTGCCTATCCTTCAGTGGGCCAACCCTTTCCCTGGCTACCCTCTTGCTTTTTATGTACGTGTAAAAAGCCTTGAGATTTTCCTTAACCCTATTTGCCAATGACTTTTTGTGACCCCTTCTAGCCCTCCTGACTCCTTGCTTAAGTTCCTTCCTACTTTCCTTATATTCCTCACAGGCTTCGTCTGTTCCCAGCCTTTTAGCCCTGACAAATGCCTCCTTTTTCTTTTTGTCGAGGCCTACAATATCTCTCGTCATCCAAGGTTCCCGAAAATTGCCGTATTTATCCTTCTTCCTCAGAGGAACATGCCGGTCCTGAATTCCTTTCAACTGGAATTCAACTCATATGGGGTCTAGTGGGGACATAATGGGAGGGGTCTCGTGATGGGTGTGGTGGACAGGATTTGCCGTGCAGGGGCCCTTCGATAGACTTTGAGGGCACCTACATTAAATAGTTATCCCCTTGGCCTACCACGGGGTCCACCCTGTTGGGGCTACACTGACAAATATTTACACCAATCCGGCCGAGAGGGGTAGAGAATTACTGAGGCATGGAGAATCGATGCCCTGCCAGTGGGGAACTGGAACATCATAATGACGCAAACCCGTTTTTTGCCCGACATGGGATTCTCCGCCACCAACTCCACTACCAGCGGTGGACAGTGGAGAATCCTCCCTCTAGAGGTATGAGTTCCATAATCACTTAAGGGAATTTCTTTTCTCGGGGCAACACGATGCTGCAGTGGTTAGCACTGCTGCCTCGCGGTGTCGAGGACACAGGCTCGATCTCGGCCCTGGGTCACTGTCTGTGTGGAGTGTTCACATTCTCCCCATGTCTGCATTGGTCTCACCCCCACAACCCAAAGCTGTGCAAGGTAGGCAAATGGGCCACGCTAAATTGCCCCTTAATTGGGAAAAAAAAGAATTGGATACTCTAAATTTATTTTAAAAAAGAGAATTGCTTTGCGTTTTGCCTCCCCTCCTATTAATTTACTTCAAAATAATATCCAAGGCGCTTTATGTATTGTGTTAGTTCTCCATGGAGTTGTCAAATGGGTCTATTCACCCAAACAGAGACATCCTGGTGAGTACTTTTTATTTAGATTAAATCAGGATACTCACCGGTGTCGGGCCAGAGGCAAGGTCAGGATAATTTATCCTCATCGCCAGATGTAAAGATGCACTTTCATAGACTCCAGACTGTATCAATGAACACAAAGATATTTATTAATAAGAATTCTACAGCGGCTGTAGAATTGGCTGTAGCTAGCTTCCAAAATGTCTCTGCCTAGTTGCCTCTCTTAGCATGGGATGATGCCACACACTCAGTCCTGATTGGTCACGTGACCTGTACTCTGTTGTGTTTGCCCTTTAAAGGGACAATCACAACAAGCACTACTTAGTTCTCAACTTAAACTCAAAATGACAACGGACCTGTTTCTGAAATGATGGCTCAAGTCCAGGATGGTCCACTTTCAAAGTTATGCACAAGGTCACCTAACATTCGTGCCCCGCTGTGCATATCATGGTTTATTTTGTTATCATTTTGCTTCTGCCTCACCTTCTCCCCCAAATTGAAAAACACCAAATCCATACGTACAGACAAGAGGCATTTCATCAATAGCTCTAATGATTAATGTGTGGTGTATGAAAAGGAATCTGGAATGACAAGTTTCCAAAGTACATTCAGACAATTTCTTTGTATCTGCAAGGTATGCATAGCACTTATTCGGCGAGACCTTTTGACGAAGGATGCCAGAGAGCAGTCTTTATCTGCTCTTAGGCTACCAGACCAGAACCAAACTTTTGTTCAGATACCAGACTAGAAACCCCAAACCAGTTTCAATTTGTTTGGAGTGGAGGTGACCTGGTGTCTTCTGGAGCGACGGAGTGTGGATGTGTCTGGCTGCTGCACGGCTGCCCCAGGTGGTGTGGTGCCACCCTGTTCTGACTGCTGTCCACCAGATGCGCCAGGGACAGGAGGGAGGGGAGAGTCTGAGATGCTGCGGTGTTCTGGCACCTCCCCTGCGGGAGTCACTGGCATGGACCCTATCACCTCCTCCTCTCCTGAGGTGCCCGATGACACCCGGGCTACTCCATGGGATGGAGGTGCAAGCAAAGCTATCCCTGAGGCTCCCCCTCCATCTGGGCACTGCCAATCCTGGAGGACCGCTCTGGTCTCGACCAGGGTCTGCATGCTAGCAGCCATGGAGCACAGGGAGGTGGACCATGTCCGCCTGGGACTGCACCACATCAAGCTCTGTCTATGCCACCATCTTCTGGGTTTGTGCCACATCAGGCAGTGACTGCGTCATCTCCTGCTGGGACTGGGCCACCTCCCGTGTCTGTGCCATGCCGGCAAGCACTTGGGCAATGCTGCCGATGCTCTCAGCCATGGCCTGCTGTGACTGAGCCATGCTCAGGAGCTCTGCTGCAATCTACAGGTGGTTCTGGCACATGCCTGCCTGTGAGAAGGCAACTGTCTCCTGCACGTGGGCCACCACCTGTGCAGATTGCCCTAGGCCTTTGACATGCCAAAACCCTTGCTCCCACCGCCGATGCCACCTGTGCAGTGCTGGCCTGGGTAGGACGCACGCTCGGCACTGCCTCCTGCTCCTGCACGCGGTTGGACTCCTCCAACTGCGCCTGCAGATTATGGATGCTCATCAACAACCCCTCATGTACTCCCTGGCTCTGCATCTGCATCTCCACGATCAATGGGACTGTCCGTTCCAGAAGGCCAAAACCCGTCTTGGACTGCAGCTAGTACCAGGGGACAGCCTGCGCCCCCCCCCCCCCCCCCCCCCCCAACCGCCACCCCCCTTGGGTGGAGAAATTGTCCAAGTGCGGCTCCAGTTTTCCTGCCATAGAACTTCACGAATCTCGCTCCGACGTCAACACTTAGTCTCAGGGACGGAGAATTCCGCCAAAGTCCAAGTACATTAAACTCATTATTGCCTTCCCCAATAAATCCCTCTTGCAAGAAAACCAGTAAATTAGATTGCTGAGGACTGACTCCCCTTGAACAAATCATATTGCCACTCTATTATTTTATTTCTATCCAGATACTCCCATAATAAATTTTACTTGAGAAAGTAAAACTTGAGAACTGATCAAATTCAGTTTCCATAGATGTCCAACTGTGCAGAAGGAGGCCATTCGGTCGATAGGGTTTGCGCCAGTCCTCTGAATGAACACCCTACCGAGATCCACTCCCCTGCTTCCTGTAACCCCACCTCACCTGAACACTACCTTTGGGCTGTGGGAGGAAACCAGTGCACCCGGAGACAACCCACGCAGACGCAGGGTGAACATACATCCTCCACGCAGTCACCAAAGACTGGAATTGAACCTGGGATCCTGACACCGATGCCTCCCAGCTTCCCTCAACCATATCCTGTATCTCTTGGGTTAATTCTGCTGCCCTTTTATTGCCGTTCTGCAATACCCAGCAATCTCTCCAGAATTCAGTGATTTCTGCCAAAGTTTCTTTAAGCATGGTTGAATTTTATCTGCCAATGTTTTGCGTAACTGTTTGGTAGCCATGCTCGTCGTAACGTCAACGGCATTTTTAAAAAATTAATTCATGGGATGCGGGCATCACAGGCTGGGCCAGCATTAATTGCCCTTGAACTGAATGGCTTGCTGGGCCCTAAGAGTCTGGAGTTACATGCAGTGTGGGTCTGGTATTACATGCAGACCAGAAGAGGTGAGGATGGCAGGCAGACATAGTGAACCAACAATCATTTTTAATTCCAGATTTTTATTAAAATAACATTTTACCATGAGCCATGGTGGGATTTGAACCCAGGTCCTCCGAGATTTACCTTGAATCATTCCGAATACTAGGGAGGTGACCATACCAGTACACCATGACCTACCCCATGGCATCATTACTTCAGTCTGCAGTATCCAATATTTAAGTTTCCTGTCTCCTTCTAACAGAAGCTGAGGCAAATAAAAATACTGTAGCATAGATACAACCTGTACAGTATGTTGCCATGCCATTTTCCAATTTCAGTGACCCAGCCCTATCCTTTGTTATCCTCTTAATATAACAGAAAACATTTTATTATTATCTGTGCTTCCCTTGCTGTGTTCAATTCAAAAATGTTCTTCGGCATTCCAATGCTTTATTGTCCTGGCATGACATTTGACAAGGCATCCATTGTGATTTTGCATTTTTTTCAATGGCCTTTAACATGTTTTCATTTCTTCTTTGGTGTTGCTCAATAGTGCAAACCAACAGGGCAAGATGTGCCTTTAAGCTTCCTTTCTTCACGTGTTAATTTAAAAAAAAAGAACAGTTACTGTTCAATCGTACCTTAAGGCTGAATTCTATACTTCTCGCTTTTTGTTTCTTTATATTGGGTTTATATTGGTTTAACTTAATAGCCTAATTGCCACAAGAAAATAACCATCAATCAGTGAGAGAGCAGCCAATTATACCTCTTTTAAAACCAATTAATTCCCTGTCACATCCTCCACCCAGCCCAGGGTTAGGAAAGGAAGATTTAAAAACCATCCCTACTATTGAATAACTAAAACAAATTTAACTTAAAACATTATTCAAATAATGGTAGAGTTCAATTGTTGGTATTAGCCAAATCAGGCTCCAGTAATTAACCAGCAGTCAAAGAAGACAAAACTAGCAACTAACCTGTACAAAAGGGATCAGCCAGTTAGATAGCACATCGGCAAGGGAAGGTGGCAGAGTTGTGGGGTATATGATTAGGGCATTGATGCACTATCAATTACGATGAGAGTAGAGAGTAATCGAGGCTTTATTGCACAGAGATGTGTGGCCTCCTACAGCTGCTGACGAAGTGGCTGCAGTTCAGAGAGCACACATATTTATACTCCGCCTCCTGGGCGGAGCCAGCAGGCAGGGATCTACCCCCGTACCTGTAGTACAGGGGCCTTACTGTAATACCCTCATATGCAATGCAGTATATACAATATAATACAACAGTGGTGACTACCACATTCACCCCCTGAAGCCGCTGAACTCTATGCCCTGGATGGTGAGGGTGGCGATGCCACGGATTGGGATCCGGAGGCCAGGGCGATTCTTTGGTTAATGGGGTGTACCACGAGGGAGCAGCGCCTTACCGTATCCGGGTGGATGAAGCTCTTGGTACTCCCAGAGTCCAGAAGGCAGGATATCTCATGCCCGTCGACCTTCACTTTTGTCGCGAGGTTGTGCGGTCAGGACTGGTCGATCGTGACGGAGGCGCGAGGCGGCTGGTCGGCGGCGGTTGCAGGCAATGGGCAGCCCGATTGAGGCGCCCAATGGGCAGGGGTCCTGTGGCGGGGAAGATGACGGTGCCCTTGGGCCGCACATGTCCTGAGGCAGGCAAGGTGGTTCCGCCCATTGGTTGTGAGGCCAGCAAGATGGCGGCGGCCATGGTTCGCGCGTGCTGTGAGGGGAGCAAGATGGTGGCGCCCCGGGCCGCACGTGGTCTGAGGCGAGGAAGATGGTAGCGTCCACTGGCCGTACGCGGGGGGTGCAGGGACAATAGCGGCGATTGAACGGGCCTGGCACACTGCAACGAAATGTCCTTTCTTGCCGCAGGCCTTGCAGAGCGCGCGCCGGGCAGCGCTGCCAGGGGTGTTTTGCCTGTCCGCAGAAGTAGCACTTGGGGTTGGTTGGCTGCCGCGCGGTGCAGGCGTGGGGTTGGCTGGAGGCGGTCTCTGATGGGGTCCACGATGGGGTGGCCGCTGGTGGGGTCCATGATGACCAGGAGGGATGGGCCGTGCGGTTGGGGGCATACGCCTGTACATTGCGGGAAGCGACTGAGCGAGAGCGCTAGTTTCTTGGTCGCCGTGTGATCAAGCGTAGCCCCTTCTAAGAGGCGCTTGCGGATGTAGGCCGACCCTATGCCCGTAATGAACGCGTCTCTCATTAGCAGGTTAGAATGTTCAGTGGCCGAAACGGCCTGGCAATCACAGTCTCTCACCAGGGCAAGCAGGGCACACCAGAAATTTTCCACAGACTCACTGGGAAGTTGGTGCCGCGTGGGCAGGAGGTGCCCGCCGTGGATCTTGTTGGTCTGCTGAGCATAGTTCTCCTTCAGTAAGCGCGTCCTGGATGAGGGGAAAGACATCGGAGCTCAGCCGCGTGTACAGAATCTGGAGCTTCTGTGCTCTGGGATTGGGTCTGTCGCAGATCCGATGTATGCTTCAAAGCAATCAAGCTAGCCAATGTTGGAAGCCCTTTTTGGAGTTGTCTGCTTGAGGATGCAGCTGCAGGCGATCCGGCTTGATGCGGAGATCCATCTTTGTAAAATCTCAGTGCATCATTGCACTATCAATTACGACAAGACGAGAGTAGAGAGTAATCGAGGCTTTATTACGGAGAGATGTGTGGCCTCCTACAGCCGAAATGGCTGCAGTTCGGAGAGCACACACATTTATACTCCGCCTACTGGACAGAGCCAGCAGGCAGGGATCTATCCCCGTACCTGTAGTACAGGGGCCTTACCGTAATACCCATATATACAATATAATACAACAGTGGTGACTACCACTGGCAGTACCAAAATATTTGAGCCAGTTCCTTCAGGAATGATATGAGGAAGCAAGTCTGCATGAAAAGAATGGGATATGCTTGGAACAAACTTTCACAAAAGCAGTTAATACAAGACAAAATGTTTGTTTTAAACCTAAGATTGATCATTATTTATTAACCAAGGTGATTAAGGGAGATGGGGTAAAGGTAGGCAAAAGGGATTAGGTCACCGTTCTCACTCAACAGCAGAGCAGACCTTTGGTCCTAAATGACCTATTCCTGCTCCTGTATAAAGGTATGGTGGAGGATTTCAGATATTTGATGTGAGATGTGAGGTAGAAATGAAATAGGAATGATATGGTTGGCCTAAAACGCAGAGTGCTGAGGCCAGAGGGGGGAGGGGTGGGGGTGCAGTTCCTGTTTTAACAGGGTGCTAAAAATTGGGTCCACTCCATTCAAATCACCCTCAATGGGGATTGGCCCTTCTACAAGTACCACCTCTTTCTGGCAGTCTCTGGGGTTAGTAGTGGTGAAAGGGATGGTATGATTTTCAAGCTGCTGCCTACCAGCTGGCATTATAGCGTGTGGAAGGCAGAGAAGATGTAGCTGTTGGTCTTTCCTATTGATACATGAGGAGGGAAAGGAAGACCAGTGTAACAATAGGTAATGGTTTTCTCACCATTATTCTCCATGATTTAGAGAAAAGAAACAAACTTTAATGCATTCCTTTCAATGCACATTGTCCTGCAGCAACCGAGGGTTTCCAAGCAGGCTGACTGAATTAAAGAGACTCTGATTGGATTGGATTGGATTGGATTTGTTTATTGTCACGTGTACCGAGGTACAGTGAAAAGTATTTTTCTGCGAGCAGCTCAACAGATCATCATTAAGTACATGAGAAGAAAAGGGAATAAAGAAAATACATAATAGGGCAACACAACATATACAATGTAACTACATAAGCACTGGCATCGGATGAAGCAGACAGGGTGTAGTGTTAATGAAGTCAGTCCATAAGTGGGTCATTTAGGAGTCTGGTGACAGTGGGGAAGAAGCTGTTTTTGAGTCTGTTCGTGCGTGTTCTCAGACTTCTGTATCTCCTGCCCAATGGAAGAAGTTGGAAGAGTGAGTAAGCCGGGTGGGAGGGATCTTTGATTATACTGCCCGCTTTCCCCAGGCAGCGGGAGGTGTAGATGGAGTCAATGGATGGGAGGCAGGTTCGTGTGATGGACTGGGCGGTGTTCACGACTCTCTGAAGTTTCTTGCGGTCCTGGGCCGAGCAGGTGCCATACCAGGCTGTGATGCAGCCTGATAGGATGCTTTCTATGGTGCATCTGTAAAAGTTGGTAAGAGTCAATGTGGACATGCCGTATTTCCTTAGTTTCCTGAGGAAGTATAGGCGCTGTTATGCTTTCTTGATGGTAGCGTCGACGTGGGTGGACCAGGACAGATTTTTGGAGATGTGCACCCCATGGAATTTGAAACTGCTAACCATCTCCACCTCGACCCTGTTGATGCTGACAGGGGTGTGTACAGTACTTTGCTTCCTGAAGTCAATTACCAGCTCTTTAGTTTTGCTGGCATTGAGGGAGAGATTGTTGTCGCTACACCACTCCACTAGGTTCTCTATCTCCCTCCTGTATTCGGACTCATCGTTATTCGAGATCCGGCCCACTATGGTCGTATCGTCAGCAAACTTGTAGATGGAGTTGGAACCAAGTTTTGCCACGCAGTCGTGTGTGTACAGGGAGTAGAGTAGGGGGCTAAGTACGCAGCCTTGCGGGGTGCCGGTGTTGAGGACTATTGTGGAGGAGGTGTTGTTGTTCATTCTTACTGATTGTGGTCTGTTGGTCAGAAAATCGAGGATCCAGTTGCAGAGTGGGGAGCCAAGTCCTAGGTTTTGGAGCTTTGATATGAGCTTGGCTGGGATTATGGTGTTGAAGGCGGAGCTGTAGTCGATAAATAGGAGTCTAATGTAGGAGTCCTTGTTTTCGAGATGCTCTAGGGATGAGTGTAGGGCCAGGGAAATGGTGTCTGATGTGGACCGGTTGCAGCGGTATGCGAATTGCAGTGGATCAAGGCATTCTGGGAGTATGGAGGTGATGCGCTTCATGATCAACCTCTCGAAGCACTTCATTACGACTGAAGTCAGGGCCACCGGTCGGTAGTCATTGAGGCACGTTGCCTGGTTCTTCTTTGGTACCGGTATGATGGTGCTCTTCTTGAAGCAGGTGGGGACCTCGGAGTGGAGTAGCGACAGGTTAAAGATGTCCGTGAATACCTCTGCCAGCTGGTCCGCACAGGCTCTGAGTGCACGACCAGGGATCCCGTCTGGACCTATCGCCTTCCGAGGGTTCACTTTCAGGAAGGCCAATCTGACTTCGGAAGCTGTGATGGTGGGTATGGGTGAATTACGGGCTGCTGGGGCACTCGCCAGCGGATTGTTGGTTACCTGCTCGAACCGAGCATAGAATACATTGAGTTCATCGGGGAGGGGTGCGCTGCTGCCAGAGATACTGTTCGGCTTCGCTTTGTAGCCCGTTATGTTGTTTAGTCCTTGCCACAACCGCCGAGAGTCTGTCTGACTCTAGCTTGGTTTGATATTCTCTCTTGGCATTCCGGATGGCTTTGCGGAGGTCGTACCTGGATTTCTTGTATAGGTCAGGGTCGTCTGCCTTGAACGCCTCAGATCTGTCCTTCAGTAGGGAGTCAATCCCGCGATTGAGCCATGGTTGCCGGTTGGGGAACGCACGTACTGCTTTCTTCGGCACGCAGTCGTCCACACATTTGCTGATGAAGTTTGTGACCGTGGTGGCATACTCATTTAAGTTGGTCGCTGAGTTCTTAAATATGGACCAGTCCACTGTCTCTAAGCAGTCAGGTAAGAGCACTTCTGTCTCCTCGGACCAGCACTGCACAACCTTCTTAGCTGGATTCTCCCGCTTGAGTTTCTGCTTGTCTGCCTCAATACTCAATAATACTCAAACGCCAACTGAGGTTTAACAGTTGTTCTGTTTCATTGCTGAAATGTCTTGGCATAAAAGCCCTGGAAGCTGTAGTGCAGTAAGAATGGCCTAATTTTTTTTTTAAACATTTCAAACAAACCCCCAACGCTTGAGAGAAGTAATTTGATTTTTGGCATAGCTGGAGCGATTGAGTAACCACGATGGGCTGGAGCAGCAGTGTGCTCAATCAGTTGTGAAAGAATCTGTAACGCTGTACGTATAAACTTCAGGTGTCAGGTAGGCATGGCAACCAATAATTCTCCATCACAAAGTAGCACACAGAAAAAGGGAGTGCTATACTGTCTAAAAATCAAAGCATGAATCAACAAAGGGTTACTTTTTAAACATGGCAAATATCAATTCCCCTGGATGACAGCATTTAATTTGGTGACATTATGATAAACGCAAGTCTGAGGCATTCGCAACAATCTTTTGCAAGAAGTGCCGAGAAGATGATCCATCTTGGTCTCCTCCGGAGGTCCCCAGCATCACAGATGTTTTCAGCCAATACGAATCACTCCATGTGCTATTAAGTAATGGCTGACCGCACTGGATACTGCAAAGGTTGTGGACCCTGACAATATCCCGGCAATAGTACTGAATACAATAGTACTGAATGGCATTATCATCGCTGAATCCCCCACAATCAACATCATCAGGGTTACCATTGATCAGAAACTGAACTGGACCAGCCATATTAATGCGGGGGCTACCAGAGCGGGTCAAAGGCTAGGAATCCTACAGTAAGTAACTCAACTCGTGACCCCCCCTCCACAAAGCCTGTCCACCATCTAAAGGCACAAGTCAGGAGAGTAGTGGAATACTTGCCTGGATGAGTGCAGCTCCAACAACATTCGAGGTCAATGCCATCCAGGACAAAACAGCCCATTGATTGCTACCCTTCCAAAAACCGACAAACAGTGGCAGCCGTGTGTACCATCTACATCATGCACTGTAGGAGCTTGCCAAGGCTCCTTAGACAGCACCTCCCAAACCCATGACCACCACCATCTAGAAGGACAAGAGCAGCAGATACCTGGAATCCCACCTCCTGGATGTTCCCTTCCAAGTCATTTGGAATGCCGAATTTTGGAGGCATGGAGGGTGCGGGAAAAGAATGCCACGGGTCTGCCTGCCTGGTTGAGAGTGCCGGCCAGAGCGACGTTCGATGCATCGCTCTTGACCTGAAGGGGAGGGTCTTGTCGACCGCGTGCATCGTGGCCTTGGCGATGTCTGCCTTGATACAGTTAAAGGCCTGGCGGGCCTCAGCCGTCAGAGGAAAGGCTGTGGAGTGGATGAGTGGGCGGGCCTTGTCCACATAGTTAGGGACCCACTGGGCATAATAGGAGAAAAACCCCAGGCATCGTTTCCGGGCCTTGGGGCAGTGGGGAAGGGGGAGTTCCATGAGGGGGTGCATGCGGTCGGGATCGGGCCCTAGAACTCCATTTTCCACAACATAGCCAAGGATGGCTAAGCAGTTGGCACTTCTCCTTATTGTACGTGAGATTAAGGAGTTTAGTGGTGCGGAGAAATTTGAAGAGGTTAGCGTCGTGGTCCTGCTGGTCGTTATCTAGGTACGGGAAGGTGGCCCGCAGTACGTACCGGTCAACCATTCGGTCCATCTCCCGTTGGAAGACCGAGACCCCGTTAGTGACGCCGAAAGGAACCCTAAGGAAGTGGTGAAGGTGGCCGTCTGCTTTGAATGCAGTGTATTGGCGGTCCGCCTTGCGGATGGGGAGCTGGTGGTAGACAGATTTCAGGTCCATTGTGGAGAAGATCCAGTACTGTGCAATCTTATTGACCATATCAGATATGCGTGGGAGAGGGTACGCGTCCAGCTGCGTGTACCGATTGATGGTATGACTGGCCACATACGGTGAGGGGTGGTAGAGGTCCGCCGAATTTTAGAGTTAGACTTTGGAGGTTGCACTGGAAGTCCAGGCCGAGTAACAGGGCAGCGCAAAGGTTGGGGAGGACGTAGAGCCGTAAGTTGCTGAACTCTACGCCCTGGACAGTGAGGGTGGCTGGTGCAGTACCCCCCCCCCCCCCCCCCCCCGATTTCCATGGAATGGGATCTGGAGGCCAGGGAGATTCTCTGGGTAACTGGGTGTACCGCGGGGGAGCA
Organism: Scyliorhinus torazame; assembly: GCF_047496885.1. NCBI lineage: Eukaryota > Metazoa > Chordata > Chondrichthyes > Carcharhiniformes > Scyliorhinidae > Scyliorhinus > Scyliorhinus torazame. The sequence goes on along the minus strand of NC_092709.1, from coordinate 292,028,617 downwards.
GTGCCTTACCGTAGCGGGGTGGATGAAGCTTTCCGTGCTCCCGGAGTCAAGAAGGCAAGATGTCTTGTGCACATCGACTTTCACCGTCGTCGTCGCAATTGCGAGGTTGTGCGGCCGGGACTGGGCGAGCGTGATGGAGGCAAGCTGCAGCTGGTGTTGGTAGGCCCTGGGCTGGTCGGCGGCGGTGGCAGGCGATGAACGACGAGATGAAATGCCCGACGAGCAGGGGTCTTGAGGCGCCGTCCAAGATGGTGGTGCCCATGGCAGGCGGCATTAAAGATGGCGGCACGTGGTCTGCTGGGAGGAAAATGGCATCGCCCACGGGCCGCACGTGCTCTGAGGACAAAAATGGTGGCGCCCACGGGTCGCACGTGGGGGGGTGCAGGAACACTGGGCCTAGATACAGCAGCGATCGACCGGGCCTGGCACACAGCAGCGAAATGTCCCTTCTTCCCGCAGGTCTTGCAGATTGCACTCCGCGCCGGGCAGAGCCGTCGGGGGTGCTTTGCTTGCCCGCAGAAATAGCATTTGGGCTCCCCGGGGTTGGCTGGCTGCTGCGCGGTGCAGGCTTGGGGTTGGCTGAGGCCGGCCGCTGGCGGGACCCACAATGTCCATGAAGGCGCCGTGCGCTCGGGGGCGTACGACTGTACGTTACGGGAGGCTACCGTTGGCGATCGGGCAACTCACGAACTCGCTGCGAGATCGAGTGCTCCCCCTTCTAATTGACGCTGGCGGATGTAAGCCGACCCCATGCCCGTAACAAAAGCGTCCCTGATTAAGAGTTCTGGATGTTCAGTGGCCGAAACTGCAATCGCACTTCCTCGCCAGGATGTGCAGGGCACGCCAGAAATCGTCTAATGACTCACCGGGGAGTTGCTGCCTCGTGGACAGGAGGTGTCTGGTTTGGAGTTTGTTGATCGGCCGGATACAATGTCCTTTTCAGAAGCTCCATAGCTTCAGGGTATCCCGGATAAGGGGAAAAAATCTCAGCACTCACCCGTGAGTACAGGATCTAGAGCTTCTGTGCGTCCGAGGGTTGTTCAGTCGCTGATCCGAGGTAGCTTTCGAAGCAGGCTAGCCAGTGGTCGAAGGCCGGCGTGGCGTTGGCTGCTTGTGCGTGCAGCTGTAGGCGATCTGGCTTGATGCGTAGTTCCAGGCACCCACCATCCTCTGCGTAAACAACCTTCCACGCACATCTCCCTTAAACTTTCCCCCCCTCACCTTGAAATCGTGACCCCTTGTAATTGATACCCCACTCTTGGAAAAAGCTTGTTGTTATCCACCCTGTCCATACCTCTCATAATTTTATTGACCTCAATCAGGTCCCCCCTCAACCTCCATCTTTCCAATGAAAACAATCCTAATCTACTCAACCTTTCATCATAGCTAGCACCATCCATACCAGGCAACATCCTGGTGAACCTCCTCTGCGCCCTCTCTAAAGCATCCACATCCTTCTGGCAATGTGGCGACCAGAACTGTACACAGTATTCCAAATGTGGCCTAACCAAAGTCCTATACAACTGCAACATGACCTGCCGACTCTTGTACTCAATAACCCGTCCGATGAAGGCAAGCATGCTGTATGCCTTCTTGACCACTCTATCGACCTGCGCTGCCACCTTCAGGGTACAATGGACCTGAACTCCCAGATCGCTCTGTACATCAATTTTCCCCAGGACTCTTCTATTGACCGTATAGTCCGCTCTTGAATTAGACCTTCCAAAATGCATCACCTCGCATTTGCCTGGATTGAACTCTATCTGCCATTTCTCTGCCCAACCCTCCAATCTATCTATATTTTGCTGTATTCTCTGACAGTCCTCCTCGTGATCTGCAACTCCACCAATCTTAGTATCATCTGCAAACTTGCTACTCAGACCACCTATACCTTTTGTCCAGATCATTTATGTATATCACAGACAACAATGGTCTGAGCACGGATCCCTGTGAAACACCACTAGTCACCTTTCTCCATTTTGAGACACTCCCTTCCACCACTACTCTCTGTCTCCTGTTGCCCAGCCAGTTCTTTATCCATCTAGCTAGTACACCCTGAACCCCATACGACTTCACTTTTTCCATCAACCTGCCATGGGAAACTTTATCAAAAGCCTCACTGAAGTCCATGTATATGACATCTCCAGCCCTTCCCTCATCAATTAACTTTGTCACTTCCTCAAAAAATTCTATTAGGTTTGTAAGACGTGACCTTCCCTGCACAAAACCATGCTGCCTATCACTGATCAGTCTATTTTCTTCCAAATGTGAATAGACCCTATCCCTCAGTATCTTCTCCAACAGTTTGCCTACCACTGACGTCAAGCTCAAGTCTATAATTCCCTAGATTATCCCCTCTATCTTTCTTAAACAAAGGGACAACATTAGCAATTCTCCAGTCGTCCGGGACTTCACCCGTGCTCAAGGATGCTGCAATGATATCTGTTAAGGCCCCAACTATTTCGTCCCTCACTTCCCTCAGTAACCTGTGATAGATCCCATCCAGACCTGGAGACTTGTCCACCTTAATGCCTTTTAGAATACCCAAAACTTCCCCCTTCCTTATGCCGACTTGACCTAGAGTATTTAAACATCCAACCCTAGCCTCAACTTCCGTCATGTCCCTCTCCTTGATGAATACCGATGCAAAGTACTCATTAAGAATCTCACCCATTGCCTCTGACTCCACGCATAAATTCCCTCTTTTGTCTTTGAGTGGGCCAATCCTTTCTCTAGTTACCCTCTTGCTCCTTGTATACGAATACAAGGCTTTGGGATTTTCCTTAACCCTGTTAGCCAAAGATATTTCATGACCCCTTTTAGCCCGCTTTATTGCGCGTTTGAGATTTGTCCTACTTTCCCGATATTCCTCCAAAGCTTCATCAGTTTTAAGTCGCCTAGATCTTATGTATGCTTCCTTTTTCATCTTAGCTAGTCTCTCAATTCCACCAGTCATCCATGGTTCCCTAATCTTGCCATATCTATCCCTTATTTTCACAGGGACATGTCTGTCCTGCACTCTGATCAACCTTTCCTTAAAAGACTCCCACATTTCAAATGTGGATTTACCCTTAAACAGCTGCTCCCAATCCACATTCCCTAGCTCCTGCTGAATTTTGTTATACTTGGCCTTTCCCCAATTTAGCACTCTTCCTTTCGGACCACTCATCTTTGTCCATGAGTATTCTAAAACGTACGGAATTGTGATCGCTATTCCCAAAATAATCACCGATTGAAACTTCAACCACCTGGCCGGGGTCATTCCCCAATACCAGGTCCAGTATGGCCCCTTCCCGAATTGGACTATTTACATACTGCTCTAAAAATCTCTCCTGGATATTCCTTACAAATTCTGCTCCATCTACGCCTCCAACACTACATGAGTCCCATTCAATGTAGGGGAAGTTAAAATCTCCCATCATAACCACCCTATTGCTCCTACATTTTTCTATAATCTGTCTACATATTTGCACCTCTACTTCACGCTCGCTTTTGGGAGGCCTGTAGTGAAGTCCCAACAATGTTACTGCACCCTTCGTATTTCTTAGCTCTACCCATATTGCCACAGTGCTTGAATCCTCCATCGTGCCCTCCTTAATCACAGCTGTGATATCATCTCTGACCAGTAATGCAACTCCTCCACCCCTTTTACCTCCCTCTCTATCCCTCCTGAAGCATCTATACCCTGGGATATTTAGTTGCCAGTCTTGCCTTTCCCTCAACCAAGTCTCAGTAATATCAATAACATCATATTCCCAGGTACTAAAGCCCTAAATTCATCTGCCTTACCTGCTACACTTCTCTCGCATTGAAACAAATGCACCTCAGATCACCTGTCCCTTTGCGTTCATCATCTCTTCCCTCTCTACTCTTCCCCTTAGTCACATTGAGTTTATTATCTAGTACCTTACTGGCTTTAGTTGCTGCCTCTTTACTGACCTCTAACGTCCTAATCTGGTTCCCATCCCCCTGCCACATTAGTTTAGTATTACCTCTAATAACAACTATTATACAATCAGTGGTGACTACCACAAAGATATAAGAGTATAAAAATAATAATAATCACTTATTGTCACAAGTAGACTTCGATGAAGTTACTGTGAGAAGCCCCTAGTCACAACATTCCGGCACCTGTTCGGGGAGGCCAATACGGGAATTGAACCCGCTATGCTGGCATTGATCTGCACTACAAGCCAACTGTTTAGCCCACTGTGCTAAACCAGCCCCATAAGCCATTCGGCCCATGGAGTCTGCTCCACCATTCTACCGTGGATGATACGTTCCTCCTCTGTTACCTACAATGCTACAGACCATGAGCTGGATTGCGAAATCAGCCAGAGCATCTCCTGGGTGCTGTTAGGTCTATCACAGCTACTGTGGAGCCTGGGGCACATGCTGCTTCTCCAGAATCCACTGGGTGGGGATTCTAACCAGAAATTCATTTTAATCACTTACTTAGTGTGCAGTGGCTACTAAAGACACCCAAGTGCAGCAGGCCTGTCAGATTTCTCAATGGAATCCTTCAACCAGCATCATGCCCCCGATAATATGTTTCAGTGGCTAAATGCCCATTTCAGTCATCCACCCAGGACACCAGAAAAATAACCATTGATTTAATAGGATTATTGCCTGTGTAGATAAGAGCAAGAAATGCCACTACTGCATGCTTTGCATGCATTAATATGCCCCCAAAACAGATGATATGTCTATACTTTCTGCCCCAAATAGTTAAAGGGAACAATTTGAGGTTTTTTTTATAAATGTTTTTTATTGGATTTGAGACTATTACGAAGGGCACTCCTCGCATGGGTCTGGTGCCCGTGTTGCCCTTTGCTTCTACCGGACGGATTTCGCCGCCGTTGTCTTTCCGTGCACACTACCGCTTCAGCGGGCCCTCCCATCCTCCGCCTGTATTCTCCTTTTTCTCTGTTCCTGTGAATTTGATTTTCTCCATTTGGAGAGATTCCGAGAGGTCGGACAGCCAGTCTGCAGCTTTGGGTGGTGCTGCTGACCGCCAGCCGAACAGGATTCTACGGCGGGCGATCAGGGAGGCAAAGGCAAGGGCGTCCGCCCTCCTCCCCAGGAATAGATCTGGCTGGTCTGAAACCCCGAAGACCGCCACTTTCGGGCATGGCCCCACCCTCACCCCCACAACTCTGGACATTGCCTCGGAGAAGGCTGTCCAGTGCTCCACAAGTCTGGGGCAAGACCAGAACATGTGGGCGGGGTTGGCTGGGCCTCCTTAGCACTGTTCACATCTATCCCCCACCTCCGGGAAGAACCTACTCATACGGGTTCTTGTTAAGTGGGCTCCATGTACCACTTTTTAGTTGCGTCAGGCTGAGCCTTGCGCACATGGAGGTGGAGTTGACCTTAGCAATGCTTCGCTCCAGAGTCCACACCCTATTTCAATCCCCAGGTCCTCCTCCCATTTCATTCTTTTTTTTTTGAATTTGTAAATTTAAAACAGATTTGTAACATTTACAGAGAAAAAAAGCCATATACAAAAGCCTTAACATAGTGAAAACGAACAGTGGGAAACAATAAACATATTAGTAAGGCACTTACCCTATCAGCTCTGTTTGCCCATGCCCCATGTGTTCAACTAAACTAAACTAATGCGGCTCTAATGCTCCGCCCCCACCCCCCGGGTGCTGCTGCTGTCGGTTTCCTACGCTGTTCCCTGCAAGCGACTTTCTCCCCCGGGGGATCCCTGATTTCCCCCCCCCCCCCCCCTTGCCCTCAAGTCTTCTCTGTTCTCCTTCCCGGCTCCCCCCCCCCCCCCCCCCCCCGGCGCCCCAAACCTGTTCTGGTGTCTCGAAGTAGTGATGGAGTTCCTCAAATGTAACCCAAAGCTTCGCAGGATACAGCATTCCAAACCTCACCTGCTTTTTGTAGAGGGCTGCCTTTACCTTGATGAATCCTGCACACCTCTTGGCCAGCTCCGTTCCCAAGTCCTGGTAGATGCGCACCTCGCAGTTCTCCCATCTGCTGCTCCTCTCCGACTTGGCCCATCGCAGCACACGATCCCTGTCAGCAAGCCGGTGAAAGCAAACCACCAAGGCCCTCGGTCGGTCGCCCATCCTGGGCTTCCTTGCGGGGGCTCTATGCGCCCCATCCAACTCCAGGGGTCGAGGGAAGGCCTCCGGTCCCATCAGCGCCCTGAGCATACCCATCACGTATGCACCCGCATCCGATCACAGCCCTCGGGGAGGCCCACAATCCTCAGGTTCTGCCTCCTGGCTCGATTCCCCAGCTCTTCAAGCTGCTCCTGCATCCTCTTCTGGCGAGAGTTCAGCTCCTCCACCTCATGCTCCAGCTCCGTTACCGTGTCCGCCTGGGTGGAGAGCTCCACCTCCCTTAGCGCCTTCTCTCGGACCGCCTGCGCCTCGACCATTCGATCCATCAACGCCCTCATCGGGTCCAACGTGTCCCTCTTCAGTTCGGTGAAGCAGCTCCTAAAAAACTCCATCTGCTGCTCTCCGCTCCCTGGTGCCTGCCATCCGCCATGCTTCGCCGCCTGGTCAGAGGTCCCCGCTGCTCCTGCTTCGAACTTCACCGCTCCACTCGACCACTTCTGGTCCAACTGTCCATATCCCCGGGGGGGGGGGGGGCGGAATCTCTTCCTTTCATCCCCTCCACCGATTCAGGTCGCCAGGTCCTGAAAAAATCCTGCGAAACAGGTCCGTTTGCCCATCGCGGGCGAGAGCGATCCGACCTGCGATCTGTTTCCTCGAGGGCGCCACCGGAAGTCCCCCTCCCATTTCATTCTTGTTGCGCCAGTCTGGTGTTGGCCCGTTCTACCAGTCGGTCATACATGTCGCTAGTTTCCTTTCTCTAATATGCTTGCGTCCAGTAACTATTTCAGTAATGTCTGTCGTGGCGGTTATGGGTAAGTTTTTAGTTGCAGGTACCTTAGCTCGTTCCCCCTGGCTAGCTGGAATTTCTCTGTCAGTTCATCCAGTGTTGCGACCCTGACTGTCGGCGTCCCTGATCACGATTCACGACACAAAGACGAGAGTTGAATGCAACTGAGGATTTATTACACTAAGATGTGTGGCCTCCTTCAGGAGCTGGCGAAATGGCTCCAGTATGGGGAGCACACATTTATACTCTGCCTACTGGGCGGAGCCAGCAGGCAGGGAACTACCCCCGTACCTGTAGTACATGGCATTACCACAAATCACCTAATATATACATCAGTGGTGATTACCACATCACCCCCTGTTAAAATTGAGTCCGGCGGGGGTGGTGGCGAACTACATACAAGTACATATTTTAACTACAGAGAAAAAATGAGAGTCCCGAGTCGGTCCGGAGGCTTGATCTGCCGTTGGGCGCGCCGCAGTGGTGGCGGTGATTCCGATGTCGGTCTGGTCCTCGGTGACTCCGGCAGCGTGCCGAAATCCTCGTCATCTTCGGGTGCGGGCAGGGAGAGGACAGATTGTCCTGGGGCGGGGGCTGCGGTGGGGTGCGCCAGGAAGGGGAGGGTGGCGCTGGGTCAGAGAGGTGTGTGCTTGTGGAATTAGCTGGTGCCAGGTCCCTGAGGGAGACAGTACCTTGGCGGCCATCGGGGTACGCTATGTAGGTGTACTGCGGGTTGGCGTGGAGTAGCTGTACCCTTTCGACCAACGGGTCCACCTTGTGAAGTCGTATGTGCTTACGGAGGATAACGGGTCCTGGAGCTGCAAGCCAAGTTGGGAGCGACACCCCGGAGGTGGACTTCCTGGGGAAGGCAAAGAGACGTTCATGGGTGTGTCATTAGTCGCAGTGCATAGGAGCGACCAAATGAAATGCAGTGTATCAGGGAGGACCTCCTGCCAGTGGGAGGCCGGACGATTTGTGGACCATAGGGCCAGCTGGATGGCCCTCCAGACCATCCCATTTTCCCTCTCCACCTGCCCGTTTCCCCGGGGGTTATAGCTGGTCATCCTGCTCGAGGCAATACCCTTGTTGAACAGGAACTGACGTAGCTCATTGCTCATGAATGAGGATCCCCTGTCGCTGTGGATGTAGGCGGGGAAGCGGAACAGAGCGAAGATGGTGTTGAGGGCTTTGGTGACGGTGGCAGACGTCATATCGGGGCATGGGCTGGCGAAGGGGAATCTGGAGTACTCATCGACCACACTGAGGAAGTACGTGTTACGGTCGGTAGAGGGGAGGGGCCCTTTGAAGTCCAACTGAGGCTTTCAAAGGGGCGGGGGGCCTTCACCACGCACGCGCGTCCGGCTGGTAGAAGTGCGGTTTGCACCCGCACAGACCTGGCAGTCTCTGGTGATTGCCCTGACTTCCTTGATGGATTAGGGCAGATTGCGGGCCTTGATGAAGTGGTACAAACGTGTGACTTCCGGGTGACAAAGGTTGTCGTGCAGAGTCCGGAGTCGGTCCACCTGTGCACTGGCACATGTACCTCGGGTTAGGACATCAGGGGGCTTGTTGAGCTTACCGGGGCGATACAAAATCTCGTAGTTGTGTGCGAAGAGCTCGATACTCCACCTCAAGATTTTATCATTTTTGATCTTGCCCCGCTGTGTTGTTAAACGTGAAAGCTACTGATCATTGGTCGGTGAGGAGAGTGAATCTCCTGCCGGTCAGGTAATGCCTCCAGTGCAGCACAGCTTCAACGATGGCTTGGGTCTCTTTTTCGACGGAGGAGTGCCGAATCTCTGAGGCATGAACGGTTTGTGAAAAGAATGCTATGGGCCTGCCTGCCTGATTGAGGGTGGCGGCCAGAGCGACGTCTGATGCATCGCTCTCTACTTGGAAGGGGAGTGCCTTGTCGACTGCGTGCATCGTGGCCTTGGCGATGTCGGCTTTAATATGGTTGAAGGCCTGGTGAGGCTCGGCCGTTAGAGGAAAAAGAGTGGATTGGATGAGTGGGCGGACCTTGTCCGCATAATTAGGGACCCACTGGGCGTAGTAAGAAAAGAACCCGAGGCAACGTTTGAGGGCCTTGGGGCAGTGGGGGAGGTGGAGTTCTATGAGGGGGTGCATGCGGTCGGGATCGGGCCCTAGAACTCCGTTCTGGACCACATAGCCAAGGATGGCTAAGCGGTTCGTGCTGAACACACACTTCTCCTTGTTGTAAGTGAGGGTGAGGAGAGTGGCGGGGCGTAGAAATGTGGCAAGGTTGGCGTCATGGTCCTGCTGATCGTGGCCACAGATGGTGACATTGTCAAGGTACAGGAAAGTGACCTGCAGCCTGTACCGGTCGACCATTCGGTCCATTTCCCGTTGGAAAACCGAGACCCCGTTGGTGACACTGAAAGGAACCATGAGAAAGTGGTAAAGGCGGCCATCTGCCTCGAAGGCAGTGTATGGGTGGTCCGCCTTACGGATGGGGAGCTGGTAGTAGGCGGATCTAAGGTCCACAGTTGAGAAGACCCGGTACTGTGCAATCTGATTGACCATATCATTTATGCGTGGGAGGGGGTACACGTCGCGCTGCGTGTACCGATTGATGGTCTGGCTGTCGTGCACGACCATTCTGTTTTTTTCCCCAGTTTTCACCACTCCCACTTGGGCTCTCCAGGGGCTGTTGCTGGCCTCAATGATGCCTTCCTGAAGCAGTCGTTGGACTTCGGACCTGATGAACGTCCTGTCCTGGGTGCTGTACCGTCTGCTCCTGGTGGCGACGGGTTTGCGATCTGGGGTTAAGTTTGCAAATCGGGAAGGTAGGTCGACCTTTAGGGTCGCAAGGCCGCATACAGTAAGGGGTGGTAGGGACCTGCCGAATTTCAGTGTTAGGCTCTGGAGGTTGCACTGGAAGTCCAGGCTGAGTAGAAGGCAGCGCAGAGGTTGGGGAGGACGTGGAGGCGGAAGCCGGTAAACACCACGCCCTGGACAGTGAGAGTGGCTATGCAGTACCCCCGGATCACCACAGAGTGGGACCTGGAGGCCAGGGAGATTCTCTGGTTGGCGGGGTGTACCGCGAGGGAGCAGCGCCTTACCGTATCGGGATGAATGAAGCTCTCGGTGCTCCCGGAGTCCAGCAGGCAGGAGATCTCGTGCCCATCGATTTTCATGTTTGTAGAGGCGGTTGCGTGGGCGGGACTGGTCAATCGTGACCGAGGCGAGACGCGGCTGATTGTCGATGGTGCCAGACAATGGGTTGCCTGGGGGTCATGTGTCCTGGTAAGATGGTGGCGCCCACGACCGCACGTGCCATGGGGGAGACAAGATGGCAGCACTTGATGTTCCTGGGGAGGACAAGATGGCAGCGTCCACAAGCCGCACGTGGTGGGGGTTGAACAAGATGCCGGCGCCCACGGGTCACGCGTGGTCTGTGAAGTGGAAGATGGCGGCACCCACGTGCCGCACGTGGTGGGGTTTGAACAAGATGGCGGCACCCACGGGTCACACGTGGTCCGTGGAGGGGAAGATGGCAGTGCCCACTGGCCGTGCGTGGTCCGAGGAGGGGAAGATGGCGGCGCCCACTGGCCGTACCGGGGGGTGGGGGGGGGTGGGGGGGGGGCGGCGTCGGAACCATAACGGCGACTGAACGGGCCTGGCACACCGCCGCAAAGTCCTCCTTCTTGCCGCAGACATTGCAAAGGGCGCTCCGGGCCAGGCAGCGTTGTCAGGGGTGTTTTGGCTGCCCACAGAAGTAACATTTGGGGCCCCCGGGGTTGGTTGGCTGCCGCGCGGCACAGGCGTGGGGTTGGCTGAGTGGGGTCCCTGATGGGGCGTCAGCGGAGTCCACTATGTGTATGAGGGGTGGGCCCCGCGGCCGGGGGTGTAGGCCAGGATGTTGCGCGAGGCGACCGTCAGCGAGAGTGCAAGCTTTTTGGTTGCCGCGAGGTCGAGCGTGGCCCCTTCCAAAAGGCGTTGGCGGATGTAATCTGACCCTATCCCCGTAACAAAAGCGTCCCTCATAAGCAAGTTCGAGTGTTCCGTGGCCGTGACGGCCTGACGGTCACAGTCTCTGACTCGAGGAATTAGAGCACGCCCGAAGTCTTCTACTGACTCACCAGGGAGTTGACTGCGCGTGGAGAGGATGTGTCTGGCGTAAAGCGTGTTAGTCCGCTGAGCGTAGTTTTCTTTCAGTAGCGCCAAGGCTTCGGCGTATTTCGTCGATTCCTGAATAAGCCCTAAAAGACGTTGGAGCTCAGCGCGTGTAGAGGATCTGAATCTTCTGATCTTCCGGAATTGGGTCTGGTGCAGACTTGATGTAAACTTCGAAACAGGCTAGCCAATGTTCAAAGTCCTTTTTGGCGTTGCCTGATTGCGGATCCAGCTGCAGGCGATCTGGCTTGATGCGGATGTCCATCTTCTGAAAACTTTAGTGTAATAAATTGATTCACGATCAATTACACAAAGACGAGAGTTGAATGCAACTGAGGCTTTGTTACACTAAGATGTGTGGCCTCCTACAACAGCTGGTGAAATGGCTGCTGTATGGGGAGCACACATATTTATACTCCGCCTACTGGGCGGAGCCAGCAGGCAGGGACTACCCCCGTACCTGTAGTACAGGGCCTTACCACACATGTCCTAATATATGCAACAGTGGTGATTACCACATTCACCCCCTGTTAGGAGGGTGGTGGAGAACTATAAACAGAGCAAGTTTAATGTACAGAAGCAAAAAAGAATATTTATTTCTGAAGTCCAGTACAAGGTGGTTTGATAGTCCCGAACCAATTATAGATTTAGCCGGTCCAGGGCCTTGATGTGGCGTTGGGAGCGAGCAGTGGTGGCGGTGATTCCGGTCTTGGTCTGGTCCTCGGTGACACCGGGAGCGTGCTGAAATCCTCTTCATCCTCGGGTGTGGGCAGGGGGAGGACGGATGGTCCTGCGGGGGTTACTGCTGGGTGCGCCAGGGGATGGGGTGGTGGAGCCGGGCCAGATGGGTGTGTGTGTGTGGAACCTGCTGGTGCTAGGTCCCTGAGGGAGACAGTATCCTGGCGGCCGTTGGGTTACGCTACGTAGGCATACTGGGGGTCAGCATGGAGTAACTGCACCCTTTCAAACAACGGGTCTGCCTTGTGGATACGGATGTGCCTACGGAGGAGTACGGGTCCTGGAGCTGCGAGCAAAGTCTGGAGCGACACCCCGGATGTGGACTTCCTGGGGAAGGCAAAGAGACGTTCATGGGATGTGTCGTTAGTGGCGGTGCACAGTAGCAACCGAATGGAGTGCAGTGTATCGGGGAGGACCTCCTGCCACTGGAGGCCGGGAGATTTCTGGACCGTAGGGCCAGTTGGACGGCCCTCCAGACCGTCGCGTTCTTCCTCTCCACTTGCCCGTTTCCCAGGGGTTATAGCTGGTCGTCCTGCTGGAGGGATACCCCTGCTGAGCAGGAACTGACGCAGCTCATCACCCATGAATGAGGATCCTCTGTCACTGTGGCTATCAACAAAGAACAAAGAAATGTGCAGCACAGGAACAGGCCCTTCGGCCCTCCAAGCCCGTGCCGACCACGCTGCCCGAATAAACTACAATCTTCTACACTTCCTGGGTCCGTATCCCTCTATTCCCATCCTATTCATGTATTTGTCAAGATGCCCCTTAAATGTTACTATCGTCCCTGCTTCCACCACCTCCTCCGGTAGCGAGTTCCAGGCACCCACTACCCTCTGCGTAAAAAAACTTGCCTCGTACATCTACTCTAAACCTTGCCCCTCTCACCTTAAACCTATGCCCCCTAGTAATTGACCCCTCTACCCTGGGGAAAAGCCTCTGACTATCCACTCTGTCTATGCCCCTCATAATTTTGTATACCTCTATCAGGTCTCCCCTCAACCTCCTTCGTTCCAGTGAGAACAAACCGAGTTTATTCAACCGCTCCTCATAGCTAATGCCCTCCATACCAGGCAACATTCTGGTAAATCTCTTCTGCACCCTCTCTAAAGCCTCCACATCCTTCTGGTAGTGTGGCAACCAGAATTCAACACTATACTCCAATTGGGGCCTAACTAAGGTTCTATACAGCTGCAACATGACTTGCCAGTTCTTATACTCAATGCTCCGGCCAATGAAGGCAAGCATGCCGTATGCCTTCTTGACTACCTTCTCCACCTGTGTTGCCCCTTTCAATGACCTGTGGACCTGTACTCCTAGATCTCTTTGACCTTCAATACTCTTGAGGGCTCTACCATTCACTGTATATTCCCTACCTGCATTCGACCTTCCAAAATGCATTACCTCACATTTGTCCGGATTAAACTCCATCTGCCATCTCTCCGCCCAAGTCTCCAAACAATCTAAATCCTGCTGTATCCTCCGACAGTCCTCATCGCTATCCGCAATTCCACCAACCTTTGTGTCGTCTGCAAACTTACTAATCAGACCAGTTACATTTTCCTCCAAATCATTTATATATACTACAAAGAGCAAAGGTCCCAGCACTGATCCCTGTGGAACACCACTGGTCACAGCCCTCCAATTAGAAAAGCATCCTTCCATTGCTAATCTCTGCCTTCTATGGCCTAGCCAGTTCTGTATCCACCTTGCCAGCTCACCCCTGATCCCGTGTGACTTCACCTTTTGTACTAGTCTACCATGAGGGACCTTGTCAAAGGCCTTACTGAAGTCCATATAGACAACATCCACTGCCCTACCTGCATCAATCATCTTAGTGACCTCCTCGAAAAACTCAATCTTGTTAGTGAGACACGACCTTCCCTTCACAAAACCGTGCTGCCTCTCACTAATACGTCCATTTGCTTCCAAATGGGAGTAGATCCTGTCTCGAAGAATTCTCTCCAGTAATTTCCCTACCACTGAAGTAAGGCTCACCGGCCTGTAGTTCCCGGGATTATCCTTGCTACCCTTCTTAAACAGAGGAACAACATTGGCTATTCTCCAGTCCTCCGGGACATTCCCTGAAGACAGAGAGGATCCAAAGATTTCTGTCAAGGCCTCAGCAATTTCCTCTCCAGCCTCCTTCAGTATTCTGGGGTAGATCCCATCAGGCCCTGGGGACTTATCTACCTTAATATTTTTTAAGACACCCAACACCTCGTCTTTTTGGATCTCAATGTGACCCAGGCTATCTACACACCCTTCTCCAGACTCAACATCTACCAATTTTTTCTCTTTGGTGAATACTGATGCAAAGTATTCATTTAGTACCTCGCCCACTTCCTCTGGCTCCACACATAGATTCCCTTGCCTATCCTTCCGTGGGCCAACCCTTTCCCTGGCTACCCTCTTCCTTTTTATGTACGTGTAAAAAGCCTTGGGATTTTCCTTAACCCTATTTGCCAATGACTTTTCGTGACCCCTTCTAGCCCTCCTGACTCCTTGCTTAAGTTCCTTCCTACTTTCCTTATATTTCACGCAGGCTTCATCTGTTCCCAGCCTTTTAGCCCTGACAAATGCCTCCTTTTTCTTTTTGACGAGGTCTATAATATCTCTCGTCATCCAAGGTTCCCGAAAATTGCCGTATTTATCCTTCTTCCTCACAGGAACATGCCGGTCCTGAATTACTTTCAACTGCCACTTGAAAGCCTCCCACATGTCAGATGTTGATTTGCCCTCAAACATCCGCCCCCAATCTATGTTCTTCAGTTCCCGCCTAATATTGTTATAATGAGCCTTCCCCCAATTTAGCACATTCATCCTAGGACCACTCTTATCCTTGTTCACCAGTACTTTAAAACTTACTGAATTGTGGTCACTGTTACCGAAATGCTCCCCTACTGAAATATCTACCACCTGGCCGGGCTCATTCCCCAATAGCAGGTCCAGTACCGCCCCTTCCCTAGTTGGACTGTCCACATATTGTTTTAAGAAGCCCTCCTGGATACTCCTTACAAACTCCGCCCCATCTAAGCCCCTGGCACTAAGTGAGCCCCAGTCAATATTGGGGACGTTGAAGTCTCCCATCACCACAACCCTGGTGTTTTTACTCTTTTCCAAAATCTGTCTACCTATCTGCTCCTCTATCTCCCGCTGGCTGTTGGGAGTCCTGTAGTAAACACCCCCAACATTGTGACTGCACCCTTCTTATTCCTGATCTCTACCCATATAGCCTCACTGCCCTCTGAGGTGTCCTCCCGCAGTACAGCTGTGATATTCTCCCGAACCAGTAGCGCAACTCCGCCTCCCCTTTTACATCCCCCTCTATCCCGCCTGAAACATCTAAATCCTGGAACGTTTAACTGCCAATCCTGCCCTTCCCTCAACCAGGTCTCTGTAATGGCAACAACATCATAGTTCCAAGTACTAATCCAAGCTCTAAGTTCATCTGCCTTACCCGTAATACTTCTTGCATTAAAACATATGCACTTCAAGCCACCAGACCCGCTGTGTTCAGCAACTTCTCCCTGTCTGCTCTGCCTCAGAGCCACACTGTCCCTATTCCCTAGTTCTCCCTCAATGCTCTCACCTTCTGACCTGTTGCTCCCGTGCCCACCACCCTGCCATACTAGTTTAAACCCTCCCGTGTGACACTAGCAAACCTCGCGGCCAGGATATTTATGCCTCTCCGGTTTAGATGCAACCCGTCCTTCTTATACAGGTCACACCTGCCCCGGAAGTGCTCCCAGTGGTCCAGATAACGGAAACCCTCCCTCCTACACCAGCTGTTTCGCCACGTGTTTAGCTGCTCTATCTTCCTATTTCTAGCCTCACTGGCACGTGGCACAGGGAGTAATCCCGAGATTACAACCCTCGAGGTCCTGTCTTTTAACTTTCTGCCTAGCTCCCTGAACTCCTGCTGCAGGACCTCATGCCCCTTCCTGCCTATGTCGTTAGTACCAATATGTACAACGACCTCTGCCTGTTTGCCCTCCCCCTTCAGGATGCCCTCTACCCGTTCGGAGACATCCTGGACCCTGGCACCAGGGAGGCAACATACCATCCTGGAGTCTATTTCACGTCCACAGAAGTGCCTATCTGTGCCCCTGAACCCTATTACTATTGCTCTTCTGCGCTTTGACCCTCCCTTCTGAACATCAGAGCCAGCCGTGGTGCCACTGCTCTGGCTGCTGCTGTTTTCCCCTGATAGGTTATCCCCCCCGACAGTATCCAAAGGGGTATACCTGTTCGAGAGGGGGACAACCACAGGGGATTCCTGCACTGACTGCCTGCCCTTTCTGGTGGTCACCCATTTCTCTGCCTGCACCTTGGGTGTGACCACATTTACATAACTGCGATCTATGACGCTTTCCGCCACCTGCATGCTCCTAAGTGCATCCAATTGCTGCTCCAACCGAACCATGCGGTCTGTGAGGAGCTCCAGTTGGGTGCACCTTCTGCAGATGAAGCCATCCGGGACGCTGGAAGCCTCCCGGACCTGCCACATCTCACAGTCAGAGCACTGCACCCCTCTAACTGAAATTGCGTCAATTAATTAAAATTAAAATTAAAAAAAAAAAAAAAATTTTAAATATATATTTTTAAAATTCAAAGTTACTGTTAACTATCTGTTTCCTAGCACTAGATTTCTAATAGAAATGCGAAAGCTAAATATAGTACTCTCCGATCTCTGGCTTAGATATCCTCTAAATTATAATTAAGTAATTATGTTTAATTAGTTATCAATGCTTAATTTTTTTAATTTAGTGTAGATTCCCAACCAGCCACTCAGGCCACAGCTTTTCTGTGATGTCACTTCAGTTTCCCCCCAACACACACAATTTGAAAAAGGTATAAAAGTAAAAATGAGTAAAAATCACTTACTTCCCTTCTTACCCTCTTGAGTGTCTTAGATGTTCTCCGGTTCTCTCCCTGACAGAGACTGCTCTTCCTCCTCCGAACGGCTCCCGAAACTAGGCCGCGATCTTTTAAAATATCCGCTCCGACTCGCAGCTCCCGTGCTTTTTAAATCTCCCGCAATGTTTTCACTGTCCCGGCTCACTCAGCTCCCGCGCTGTTTTCAGAGTCCTGGCACCCTCCGCTCCCGCGCTGTTTTCAAAGCCCCGGCTCCCTAAGCTCCCGCGCTGTTTTCAAAGTCCCGGCACACTCAGCTCCCGCGCTGTTTTCAGAGTCCCGGCTCCCTCAGCTCCCGCGCTGTTTTCAAAGTCCTGGCACCCTCCGCTCCCGCGCTGTTTTCAAAGTCCCGGCTCCCTAAGCTCCCGCGCTGTTTTCAAAGTCCCGGCACACTCAGCTCCCGCGCTGTTTTCAGAGTCCCGGCTCCCTCAGCTCCCGCGCTGTTTTCAAAGTCCCGGCACACTCAGCTCCCGCGCTGTTTTCAGAGTCCCGGCTCCCGCGCTGTTTTCACTGTCCCGGCTCACTCACCTCTCGCGCTGTTTTCAAAGTCCCGGCTCCCTCAGCTCCCGCGCTGTTTTCGCTGTCCCGGCACACTCAGCTCCCCCGCTGTTTTCACTGTCCCGGCACCCTCCTCTCCCGCGCTGTTTTCAAAGTCCTGGCTCCCTCAGCTCCCGCGCTGTTTTCAAAGTCCCGGCTCACTCAGCTCCCGCACTGTTTTCAGAGTCCCGGCTCACTCAGCTCCCGCGCTGTTTTCAGAGTCCCGGCTCCCTCAGCTCCCGCGCTGTTTTCAGAGTCCCGGCTCACTCACCTCCCGCGCTGTTTTCACTGTCCCGGCTCCCTAAGCTCCCGCGCTGTTTTCAAAGTCCTGGCACCCTCCTCTCCCGCGCTGTTTTCAAAGTCCCGGCTCCCTCAGCTCCCGCGCTGTTTTCAAAGTCCTGGCTCACTCAGCTCCCGCACTGTTTTCAGAGTCCCGGCTCACTCAGCTCCCGCGCTGTTTTCACTGTCCCGGCTCACTCAGCTCCCGCGCTGTTTTCAGAGTCCTGGCACCCTCCGCTCCCGCGCTGTTTTCACTGTCCCGGCTCACTCAGCTCCCGCGCTGTTTTCACTGTCCCGGCTCACTCACCTCGCGCTGTTTTCAAAGTCCCGGCACCCTCCGCTCCCGCGCTGTTTTCAAAGTCCCGGCTCCCTCAGCTCCCACGCTGTTTTCAAAGTCCCGGCTCACTCAGCTCCCGCGCTGTTTTCAGAGTCCCGGCTCACTCAGCTCCCGCGCTGTTTTCACTGTCCCGGCTCACTCACCTCTCGCTCTGTTTTCAAAGTCCCGGCTCCCTCAGCTCCCGCGCTGTTTTCAAAGACCCGGCTCCCTCAGCTCCCGCGCTGTTTTCAGAGTCCCGGCTCACTCACCTCCCGCGCTGTTTTCACTGTCCCGGCTCCCTAAGCTCCCGCGCTGTTTTCAAAGTCCTGGCACCCTCCTCTCCCGCGCTGTTTTCAAAGTCCCGGCTCCCTCAGCTCCCGCGCTTTTTTCAAAGTCCTGGCTCACTCAGCTCCCGCACTGTTTTCAGAGTCCCGGCTCACTCAGCTCCCGCGCTGTTTTCACTGTCCCGGCTCACTCAGCTCCCGCGCTGTTTTCAGAGTCCTGGCACCCTCCGCTCCCGCGCTGTTTTCACTGTCCCGGCTCACTCAGCTCCCGCGCTGTTTTCACTGTCCCGGCTCACTCACCTCTCGCGCTGTTTTCAAAGTCCCGGCACCCTCCGCTCCCGCGCTGTTTTCAAAGTCCCGGCTCACTCAGCTCCCGCGCTGTTTTCAGAGTCCCGGCTCACTCAGCTCCCGCGCTGTTTTCACTGTCCCGGCTCACTCACCTCTCGCTCTGTTTTCAAAGTCCCGGCTCCCTCAGCTCCCGCGCTGTTTTCAAAGACCCGGCTCCCTCCGCTCCCGCGCTGTTTTCACTGTCCCGGCTCACTCACCTCTTGCGCTGTTTTCAAAGTCCCGGCTCCCTCAGCTCCCGCGCTGTTTTCAAAGTCCCGGCTCCCTCAGCTCCCGCGCTGTTTTCAGAGTCCTGGCTCACTCGCCTCTCGCGCTGTTTTCAGAGTCCTGGCTCACTCACCTCCCGCGCTGTTTTCAAAGTCCCGGCTCCCTCAGCTCCCGCGCTGTTTTCAGAGTCCCGGCTCACTCAGCTCCCGCGCTGTTTTCAGAGTCCCGGCTCACTCGCCTCTCGCGCTGTTTTCAAAGTCCCGGCTCCCTCAGCTCCCGCGCTGGTTTCAGTGTCCCGGCTCACTCACCTCTCGCGCTGTTTTCAGAGTCCCGGCTCACTCAGCTCCCGCGCTGTTTTCACTGTCCCGGCTCACTCAGCTCCCGCGCTGTTTTCAGAGTCCTGGCTCACTCAGCTCCCGCGCTGTTTTCAGAGTCCTGGCTCACTCGCCTCTCGCGCTGTTTTCAAAGTCCCGGCTCACTCAGCTCCCGCGCTGTTTTCAAAGTCCTGGCACCCTCCGCTCCTGCGCTGTTTTCAAAGTCCCGGCTCACTCAGCTCCCGCGCTGTTTTCACTGTCCCGGCTCACTCACCTCTCGCGCTGTTTTCAAAGTCCCGGCTCCCTCAGCTCCCGCGCTGTTTTCACTGTCCCGGCTCACTCAGCTCCCGCGCTGTTTTCACTGTCCGGGCTCACTCGCCTCTCGCGCTGTTTTCAAAGTCCCGGCTCCCTCAGCTCCCGCGCTGTTTTCAGAGTCCTGGCTCACTCACCTCCCGCGCTGTTTTCAGAGTCCCGGCTCCCTCAGCTCCCGCGCTGTTTTCAGAGTCCCGGCTCACTCAGCTCCCGCGCTGTTTTCAGAGTCCCGGCTCCCTCAGCTCCCGCGCTGTTTTCAAAGTCCCGGCTCCCTCAGCTCCCGCGCTGTTTTCAGAGTCCCGGCTCACTCAGCTCCCGCGCTGTTTTCACTGTACCGGCTCACTCGCCTCTCGCGCTGTTTTCAAAGTCCCGGCTCCCTCAGCTCCCGCGCTGTTTTCAGTGTCCTGGCTCACTCACCTCTCGCGCTGTTTTCACTGTCCCGGCTCCCTCAGCTCCCGCGCTGTTTTCGCTGTCCCGGCACACTCAGCTCCCCCGCTGTTTTCACTGTCCCGGCACCCTCCTCTCCCGCGCTGTTTTCAAAGTCCTGGCTCCCTCAGCTCCCGCGCTGTTTTCAAAGTCCCGGCTCACTCAGCTCCCGCACTGTTTTCAGAGTCCCGGCTCACTCAGCTCCCGCGCTGTTTTCAGAGTCCCGGCTCCCTCAGCTCCCGCGCTGTTTTCAGAGTCCCGGCTCACTCACCTCCCGCGCTGTTTTCACTGTCCCGGCTCCCTAAGCTCCCGCGCTGTTTTCAAAGTCCTGGCACCCTCCTCTCCCGCGCTGTTTTCAAAGTCCCGGCTCCCTCAGCTCCCGCGCTGTTTTCAAAGTCCTGGCTCACTCAGCTCCCGCACTGTTTTCAGAGTCCCGGCTCACTCAGCTCCCGCGCTGTTTTCACTGTCCCGGCTCACTCAGCTCCCGCGCTGTTTTCAGAGTCCTGGCACCCTCCGCTCCCGCGCTGTTTTCACTGTCCCGGCTCACTCAGCTCCCGCGCTGTTTTCACTGTCCCGGCTCACTCACCTCGCGCTGTTTTCAAAGTCCCGGCACCCTCCGCTCCCGCGCTGTTTTCAAAGTCCCGGCTCCCTCAGCTCCCACGCTGTTTTCAAAGTCCCGGCTCACTCAGCTCCCGCACTGTTTTCAGAGTCCCGGCTCACTCAGCTCCCGCGCTGTTTTCACTGTCCCGGCTCACTCACCTCTCGCTCTGTTTTCAAAGTCCCGGCTCCCTCAGCTCCCGCGCTGTTTTCAAAGACCCGGCTCCCTCAGCTCCCGCGCTGTTTTCAGAGTCCCGGCTCACTCACCTCCCGCGCTGTTTTCACTGTCCCGGCTCCCTAAGCTCCCGCGCTGTTTTCAAAGTCCTGGCACCCTCCTCTCCCGCGCTGTTTTCAAAGTCCCGGCTCCCTCAGCTCCCGCGCTGTTTTCAAAGTCCTGGCTCACTCAGCTCCCGCACTGTTTTCAGAGTCCCGGCTCACTCAGCTCCCGCGCTGTTTTCACTGTCCCGGCTCACTCAGCTCCCGCGCTGTTTTCAGAGTCCTGGCACCCTCCGCTCCCGCGCTGTTTTCACTGTCCCGGCTCACTCAGCTCCCGCGCTGTTTTCACTGTCCCGGCTCACTCACCTCTCGCGCTGTTTTCAAAGTCCCGGCACCCTCCGCTCCCGCGCTGTTTTCAAAGTCCCGGCTCCCTCAGCTCCCACGCTGTTTTCAAAGTCCCGGCTCACTCAGCTCCCGCGCTGTTTTCAGAGTCCCGGCTCACTCAGCTCCCGCGCTGTTTTCACTGTCCCGGCTCACTCACCTCTCGCTCTGTTTTCAAAGTCCCGGCTCCCTCAGCTCCCGCGCTGTTTTCAAAGACCCGGCTCCCTCAGCTCCCGCGCTGTTTTCACTGTCCCGGCTCACTCACCTCTTGCGCTGTTTTCAAAGTCCCGGCTCCCTCAGCTCCCGCGCTGTTTTCAAAGTCCCGGCTCCCTCAGCTCCCGCGCTGTTTTCAGAGTCCTGGCTCACTCGCCTCTCGCGCTGTTTTCAGAGTCCTGGCTCACTCACCTCCCGCGCTGTTTTCAAAGTCCCGGCTCCCTCAGCTCCCGCGCTGTTTTCAGAGTCCCGGCTCACTCAGCTCCCGCGCTGTTTTCAGAGTCCCGGCTCACTCGCCTCTCGCGCTGTTTTCAAAGTCCCGGCTCCCTCAGCTCCCGCGCTGGTTTCAGTGTCCCGGCTCACTCACCTCTCGCGCTGTTTTCAGAGTCCCGGCTCACTCAGCTCCCGCGCTGTTTTCACTGTCCCGGCTCACTCAGCTCCCGCGCTGTTTTCAGAGTCCTGGCTCACTCAGCTCCCGCGCTGTTTTCAGAGTCCTGGCTCACTCGCCTCTCGCGCTGTTTTCAAAGTCCCGGCTCACTCAGCTCCCGCGCTGTTTTCAAAGTCCTGGCACCCTCCGCTCCTGCGCTGTTTTCAAAGTCCCGGCTCACTCAGCTCCCGCGCTGTTTTCACTGTCCCGGCTCACTCACCTCTCGCGCTGTTTTCAAAGTCCCGGCTCCCTCAGCTCCCGCGCTGTTTTCACTGTCCCGGCTCACTCAGCTCCCGCGCTGTTTTCACTGTCCCGGCTCACTCGCCTCTCGCGCTGTTTTCAAAGTCCCGGCTCCCTCAGCTCCCGCGCTGTTTTCAGAGTCCTGGCTCACTCACCTCCCGCGCTGTTTTCAGAGTCCCGGCTCCCTCAGCTCCCGCGCTGTTTTCAGAGTCCCGGCTCACTCAGCTCCCGCGCTGTTTTCAGAGTCCCGGCTCCCTCAGCTCCCGCGCTGTTTTCAAAGTCCCGGCTCCCTCAGCTCCCGCGCTGTTTTCAGAGTCCCGGCTCACTCAGCTCCCGCGCTGTTTTCACTGTACCGGCTCACTCGCCTCTCGCGCTGTTTTCAAAGTCCCGGCTCCCTCAGCTCCCGCGCTGTTTTCAGTGTCCTGGCTCACTCACCTCTCGCGCTGTTTTCACTGTCCCGGCTCACTCAGCTCCCGCGCTGTTTTCACTGTCCCGGCTCCCTCAGCTCCCGCGCTGTTTTCAAAGTCCCGGCTCCCTCAGCTCCCGCGCTGTTTTCAGAGTCCCGGCTCACTCAGCTCCCGCGCTGTTTTCACTGTACCGGCTCACTCGCCTCTTGCGCTGTTTTCACTGTCCCGGCTCACTCAGCTCCCGCGCTGTTTTCACTGTCCCGGCTCACTCAGCTCCCACGCTGTTTTCAGAGTCCTGGCTCACTCAGCTCCCGCGCTGTTTTCAGAGTCCTGGCTCACTCACCTCTCGCGCTGTTTTCAGAGTCCCGGCTCACTCAGCTCCCGCGCTGTTTTCAGAGTCCTGGCTCACTCACCTCCCGCGCTGTTTTCAAAGTCCCGGCTCCCTCAGCTCCCGCGCTGTTTTCAGAGTCCTGGCTCACTCACCTCCCGCGCTGTTTTCAAAGTCCCGGCTCACTCAGCTCCCGCGCTGTTTTCAGGGTCCTGGCTCACTCAGCTCCCGCGCTGTTTTCAGAGTCCCGGCTCACTCGGCTCCCGCGCTGTTTTCAGAGTCCCGGCTCACTCAGCTCCCGCGCTGTTTTCAAAGTCCCGGCTCCCTCAGCTCCCGCGCTGTTTTCAGAGTCCCGGCTCACTCACCTCTCGCGCTGTTTTCAAAGTCCCGGCTCCCTCAGCTCCCGCGCTGTTTTCAAAGTCCCGGCTCCCTCAGCTCCCGCGCTGTTTTCAGAGTCCCGGCTCACTCAGCTCCCGCGCTGTTTTCACTGTCCCGGCTCACTCACCTCTCGCGCTGTTTTCAAAGTCCCGGCTCCCTCAGCTCCCGCGCTGTTTTCACTGTCCCGGCTCACTCAGCTCCCGCGCTGTTTTCAAAGTCCCGGCACCCTCCGCTCCCACGCTGTTTTCAGAGTCCCGGCTCCCTCAGCTCCCGCGCTGTTTTCACTGTCCCGGCTCACTCAGCTCCCGCGCTGTTTTCAAAGTCCCGGCTCCCTCAGCTCCCGTGCTGTTTTCACTGTCCCGGCTCACTCACCTCTCGCGCTGTTTTCAAAGTCCCGGCTCCCTCAGCTCCCACGCTGTTTTCAGAGTCCTGACTCACTCACCTCTCGCGCTGTTTTCAGAGTCCCGGCTCACTCAGCTCCCGCGCTGTTTTCACTGTCCCGGCTCACTCGCCTCTCGCGCTGTTTTCAAAGTCCCGGCTCCCTCAGCTCCCGTGCTGTTTTCAGTGTCCTGGCTCACTCACCTCTCGCGCTGTTTTCAAAGTCCCGGCTCCCTCAGCTCCCGTGCTGTTTTCAGTGTCCTGGCTCACTCACCTCTCGCGCTGTTTTCAAAGTCCCGGCTCACTCAGCTCCCGCGCTGTTATCGGTGGGGAAGCCGAACAGAGCGAAGATTGTGTTGAGGGCTTTGATGATGGTGGCAGGTGTCACATCGGGGCATGGGATGGCGAAGGGGAATCTGGAGTGTTCATCGACCACACTGAGGAAATACGTGTTATGGTCAGTGGAGGGGAGGGGCCCTTTGAAATCCACACTGAGGCGTTAAAAGTGGCAGGAGGCCTTCACCAGGCGTGCGCGGTCCGGCTGGTAGAAGTACAGTTTGCACTTCGCACAGACCTGGCAGTCCCTGGTGATTGCCCTGACTTCCTCGACGGAGTAGGACAGATTGCGGGCTTTTATGAAATGGTACAACAGTGTGACTCCCGGGTGACAAAGGTCATCGTGTAGGGTCCGGAGTCAGGCCACCTGTGCGCTGGCACATGTACCTCGGGATAGGGCATCTGGGGGGCTCGTTAAGCTTGCCAGGACGATACAAAATCTCGTAGTTGTAGGTGGAGAGCTCGATCCTCCACCTCAAGATTTTAGCATTTTTGATCTTACCCTGCTGTGTGTTATTGAACATGAAGGCTACCGATCCTTGGTCAGTGGGGAGAGTGAATCTCCTGCCGGCCAGGTAATGCCTCCAATGCCGCACAGCTTCAACGATGGCTTGGGCCTCTTTTTCGACGGAGGAGTGCCGAATTTCAGAGGCATGAAGGGTGCGGGAAAAGAATGCCACGGGCCTGTCTGCCTGATTGAGGGTGGCGGCTAGGGCGACGTCTGATGCGTCGCTCTCCACTTGAAAGGGCTGCGTCTCATCTACTGCGTACATCGCGGCCTTGGCGATATCGGCTCTAATACGGTTGAAAGCATGTTGAGCCTCGGCCGTCAGGGGGGAATGTGTGGACTGGATGAGTGGGCGGGCCTTGTCCGTGTAGTTTGGGACCCACTGGGCGTAGCTTGAAAAGAATCCCAGGCAGCGTTTGAGGGCCTTGGGGCAGTGGGGAAGGGGAGCTCCATGAGGGGGCGCATGCGGTCGGGATCGGTCCCCAGAACTCCGTTCTGGACCACATAGCCGAGGATGGCTAAGCGGTTCGTGCTGAAAACGCACTTCTCCTTGTTATAGGTGAGATTTAGGAGAGTGGCGGTGTGGAGAAATTTGGTAAGGTTGGCACCATGGTCCTGCTGTTCGTGGCCTCAGATGGTGACATTGTCCAGGTACGGGAAAGTAGCTCGCAACCCGTACCGGTCGACCAGTCGGTCCATCTCCCTTTGAAAGACTGACCCACTTTGGTGACGCCGAACGGAACCTTGAGAAAATGGTAGAGACGGCCATCTGCCTCGAAGGCAGTGTATGGGTGGTCTGCCTTATGGATGGGGAGCTGGTGGTAGGCGGATTTGAGGTCTACAGTTGAGAAGTCCTGGTACTGTGTAATCTGATTGACCATATCAGATATGCGGGGGAGGGGCGACACGTCGAGCTGCGTGTGTACCGATTGATGGTCTGGCTGTAGTCCACGACTATCCTGTGTTTCTCCCCAGTTTTCACAACTACCACTTGGGCTCTCCAGGGGCTGTTGCTGGCCTCGATGATGCTTTCCCGAAGCATCCGCTGGACCTTGGACCTGATGAAGGTCCTGTCCTGGGCGCTGTACCGTCTGCTCCTGGTGGCGACGGGTTTGCAATCCAGGGTTAGGTTTGCGAATAGGGAAGGTGGGTCGACCTTTAGGGTCGTGAGGCCGCACACAGTAAGGGGTGGTAGGGGCCCGCCGAATTTCAAGGTTAAGCTCTGGAGGTTACACTAAGTCCAGGCTGAGTAGCAGGGCAGCGCAGAGGTTGGGGAGGACATAGAGGCGGAAGCTGCTGAATTCTACGCCCTGGACTGTGAGTGTGATTATATAGTACCCCCGGATCGCCACAGAGTGGGATCCGGAGGCCAGGGATATTCTATGATTGGCGGGGTGTACCGCAAGGGAGCAGTGCCTTACCATATCTGAATGGATGAAGCTTTTGGTGTTCCCGGAGTCCAGCAGGCAAGAGGTCTCGTGCACAACGATCATCATGCTTGTCGAGGCGGTGGCTAGATTGTGTGGGCGAGTCTGGTCGATCGTGACTGAGAAGCCTTCTGGGAGGTGAGTAGTGTATTTAAAAACCTTACCTTTACAGGAGCAGCCCTTTGGATTTCGGCGGCAGCGGTGCGCAGGGGCCTTCTGGGAGGTGAGTAGTGAGTTTAAAAACCTTACCTTTACAGGAGCAGCCCTTTGGATTTCGGCGGCAGCGGTGCGCAGGGGCCTTCTTGGAGGTGAGTAGTGTATTTAAAAACTTTACCTTTACAGGAGCAGCCCTTTGGATTTCGGCGGCAGCGGTGCGCAGGGGCCTTCTGGGAGGTGAGTAGTGAGTTTAAAAACCTTACCTTTACAGGAGCAGCCCTTTGGATTTCGGCGGCAGCGGTGCGCAGGGGCCTTCTGGGAGGTGAGTAGTGTATTTAAAAACCTTACCTTTACAGGAGCAGCCCTTTGGATTTCGGCGGCAGCGGTGCGCAGGGGCCTTCTTGGAGGTGAGTAGTGTATTTAAAAACTTTACCTTTACAGGAGCAGCCCTTTGGATTTCGGCGGCAGCGGTGCGCAGGGGCCTTCTGGGAGGTGAGTAGTGAGTTTAAAAACCTTACCTTTACAGGAGCAGCCCTTTGGATTTCGGCGGCAGCGGTGCGCAGGGGCCTTCTGGGAGGTGAGTAGTGTATTTAAAAACCTTACCTTTACAGGAGCAGCCCTTTGGATTTCGGCGGCAGCGGTGCGCAGGGGCCTTCTTGGAGGTGAGTAGTGTATTTAAAAACCTTTCCTTTACAGGAGCAGCCCTTTGGATTTCGGCGGCAGCGGTGCGCAGGGGCCTTCTTGGAGGTGAGTAGTGTATTTAAAAACCTTACCTTTACAGGAGCAGCCCTTTGGATTTCGGCGGCAGCGGTGCGCAGGGGCCTTCTGGGAGGTGAGTAGTGTATTTAAAAACCTTACCTTTACAGGAGCAGCCCTTTGGATTTCGGCGGCAGCGGTGCGCAGGGGCCTTCTGGGAGGTGAGTAGTGAATTTAAAAAGCCTTGCCTGGTCCCGTGTCTGTTCTTCTTTTCTGTTTTATTTGTTTTTATATAAGGCGGGAACCGGAAGTTCGACCTCTGGCAAGTCCCCCCCCCCAAACCAATAAATTCTGGTGGAGAGGAAACCCGAGACACTACACGTGTAGTGTCTCCCACCCGCCCTCCTCCTCTAACCTAATAATAAGACCCATTGGTGTAAGGTAAGTGCCATATTATATTATTATTATATTATTAGCATAGTGCAGGTCAAGGTTCGGAGGTGGAGGAGCAGTCTCTGTCAGCGAGAGAACCTGAGAACATCTCAGACACTCAGAAGGTAAGAAGGTAAGTAAGTGATTTTTACTTATTTTTACTTTTATACCTTTTTTCAAATTGTGTGTGTCGGGGGGAAACTGAAGTGACATCACAGAAAAGCTGTGGCCAGAGTGGCTGGTTGGGATTCTAACCTAAATTTATAAAAAATTGAGTATTTAGGAACTAATTAAACATAATAACTTAATTATAATTTAGAGGATATCTAAGCCAGAGATCGGAGAGTATTATAGTTAGCTATCGCATTTCTATTAGAAATCTAGTGCTAGGAAACAGATAGTTGACAGTAACGTTGCAATTTTTTAAAAAAGTATTAAAAAAAAAAAAGACAAATTTTAATTTTAATTAATTGACGCAATGTCAGTTAGAGGGGTGCTGTGCTCTGACTGTGAGATGTGGCAGGTCCGGGAGGCTTCCAGCGTCCCGGGTGGCTTCATCTGCAGAAAGTGCACCCAACTGCAGCTCCTCACAGACCGCATGGTTCGGTTGGAGCAGCAATTGGATGCACTTAGGAGCATGCAGGTGGCGGAAAGCGTCATAGATCGCAGTTATGTAAATGTGGTCACACCCAAGGTGCAGGCAGAGAAATGGGTGACCACCAGAAAGGGCAGGCAGTCAGTGCAGGAATCCCCTGTGGTTGTCCCCCTCTCGAACAGATATACCCCTTTGGATACTGTCGGGGGGGATAGCCTATCAGGGGAAAACAGCAGCAGCCAGAGCAGTGGCACCACGGCTGGCTCTGATGTTCAGAAGGGAGGGTCAAAGCGCAGAAGAGTAATAGTAATAGGGGACTCTATAGTCAGGGGCACAGATAGGCGCTTCTGTGGACGCGAAAGAGACTCCAGGATGGTATGTTGCCTCCCTGGTGCCAGGGTCCAGGATGTCTCCGAACGGGAATCCTGAAGGGGGAGGGCAAACAGGCAGAGGTCGTTGTACATATTGGTACTAACTACATAGGCAGG
Source organism: Scyliorhinus torazame (assembly GCF_047496885.1). NCBI lineage: Eukaryota > Metazoa > Chordata > Chondrichthyes > Carcharhiniformes > Scyliorhinidae > Scyliorhinus > Scyliorhinus torazame. The sequence goes on along the minus strand of NC_092709.1, from coordinate 292,000,735 downwards.
AAGGGGCATGAGGTCCTGCAGCAGGAGTTCAGGGAGCTAGGCAGAAAGTTAAAAGACAGGACCTCGAGGGTTGTAATCTCGGGATTACTCCCTGTGCCACGTGCCAGTGAGGCTAGAAATAGGAAGATAGAGCAGACAAACACGTGGCTAAACAGCTGGTGTAGGAGGGAGGGTTTCCGTTATCTGGACCACTGGGAGCTCTTCTGGGGCAGATGTGACCTGTATAAGATGGACGGGTTGCATCTAAACCGGAGAGGCATAAATATCCTGGCCGCGAGGTTTGCTAGTGTCACACGGGAGGGTTTAGTATGGCAGGGGGGTGGGCACGGGAGCAATAGGTCAGAAGGTGAGAGCATTGAGGGAGAACTAGGGAATAGGGACAGTGTGGCTCTGAGGCAGAGCAGACTGGGAGAAGTTGCTGAACATAGCGGGTCTGGTGGCCTGAAGTGCATATGTTTTAATGCAAGGAGCATTACGGGTAAGGCAGATGAACTTAGAGCTTGGATTACTACTTGGAACTATGATGTTGTTGCCATTACAGAGACCTGGTTGAGGGAAGGGCAGGATTGGCACTAAACGTTCCAGGATTTAGATGTTTCAGGCGGGATAGAGGGGGATGTAAAAGGGGAGGCGGAGTTGCGCTACTTGTTCGGGAGAATATCACAGCTATACTGCGAGAGGACACCTCAGAGGGCAGTAAGGCGATATGGGTAGAGATCAGGAATAAGAAGGGTGCAGTCACAATGTTGGGGGTATACTACAGGCCTCCCAACAGCCAGCGGGAGATAGAGGAGCAGATAGGTAGACAGATTTTGGAAAAGAGTAAAAACAACAGGGTTGTGGTGATGGGAGACTTCAACTTCCCCAATATTGACTGGGACTCACTTAGTGCCAGGGGCTTAGACGGGGCGGAGTTTGTAAGGAGCATCCAGGAGGGCTTCTTAAAACAATATGTAAACAGTCCAACTAGGGAAGGGGCGGTACTGGACCTAGTATTGGGGAATGAACCCGGCCAGTTGGTAGATGTTTCAGTAGGGGAGCATTTCGGTAACAGTGACCACAATTCAGTAAGTTTTAAAGTACTGGTGGACAAGGATAAGAGTGGTCCTAGGATGAATGTGCTAAATTGGGGGAAGGCTAATTATAACAATATTAGGCGGGAACTGAAGAACATAGATTGGGGGCGGATGTTTGAGGGCAAATCAACATCTGACATGTGGGAGGCTTTCAAATGTCAGTTGAAAGGAATACAGGACCGGCATGTTCCTGTGAGGAAGAAAGATAAATACGGCAATTTTCGGGAACCTTGGATGACGAGTGATATTGTAGGCCTCGTCAAAAAGAAAAAGGAGGCATTTGTCAGGGCTAAAAGGCTGGGAACAGACGAAGCCTGTGTGGCATATAAGGAAAGTAGGAAGGAACTTAAGCAAGGAGTCAGGAGGGCTAGAAGGGGTCATGAAAAGTCATTGGCAAATAGGGTTAAGGAAAATCCCAAGGCTTTTTACACGTACATAAAAAGCAAGAGGGTAGCCAGGGAAAGGGTTGGCCCACTGAAGGATAGGCAAGGGAATCTATGTGTGGAGCCAGAGGAAATGGGCGAGGTACTAAATGAATACTTTGCATCAGTATTCACCAAAGAGAAGGAATTGGTAGATGTTGAGTCTGGAGAAGGGGGTGTAGATAGCCTGGGTCACATTGTGATCCAAAAAGACGAGGTGTTGGGTGTCTTAAAAAATATTAAGGTAGATAAGTCCCCAGGGCCTGATGGGATCTACCCCAGAATACTGAAGGAGGCTGGAGAGGAAATTGCTGAGGCCTTGACAGAAATCTTTGGATCCTCGCTGTCTTCAGGGGATGTCCCGGAGGACTGGAGAATAGCCAATGTTGTTCCTCTGTTTAAGAAGGGTAGCAAGGATAATCCCGGGAACTACAGGCCGGTGAGCCTTACTTCAGTGGTAGGGAAATTACTGGAGAGAATTCTTCGAGACAGGATCTACTCCCATTTGGAAGCAAATGGACGTATTAGTGAGAGGCAGCACAGTTTTGTGAAGGGGAGGTCGTGTCTCACTAACTTGATAGAGTTTTTCGAGGAGGTCACTAAGATGATTGATGCAGGTAGGGCAGTAGATGTTGTCTATATGGACTTCAGTAAGGCCTTTGACAAGGTCCCTCATGGTAGACTAGTACAAAAGGTGAAGTCACACGGGATCAGGGGTGAACTGGCAAGGTGGATACAGAACTGGCTAGGCCATAGAAGGCAGAGGGTAGCAATGGAGGGATGCTTTTCTAATTGGAGGGCTGTGACCAGTGGTGTTCCACAGGGATCAGTGCTGGGACCTTTGCTGTTTGTAGTATATATAAATGATTTGGAGGAAAATGTAACTGGTCTGATTAGTAAGTTTGCAGACGACACAAAGGTTGGTGGAATTGCGGATAGCGATGAGGACTGTCTGAGGATACAGCAGGATTTAGATTGTCTGGAGACTTGGGCGGAGAGATGGCAGATGGAGTTTAATCCGGACAAATGTGAGGTAATGCATTTTGGAAGGGCTAATGCAGGTAGGGAATATACAGTGAATGGTAGAACCCTCAAGAGTATTGAAAGTCAAAGAGATCTAGGAGTACAGGTCCACAGGTCATTGAAAGGGGCAACACAGGTGGAGAAGGTAGTCAAGAAGGCATGCGGCATGCTTGCCTTCATTGGCCGGGGCATTGAGTATAAGAATTGGCAAGTCATGTTGCAGCTGTATAGAACCTTAGTTAGGCCACACTTGGAGTATAGTGTTCAATTCTGGTCGCCACACTACCAGAAGGATGTGGAGGCTTTAGAGAGGGTGCAGAAGAGATTTACCAGAATGTTGCCTGGTATGGAGGGCATAAGCTATGAGGAGCGATTGAATAAACTCGGTTTGTTCTCACTGGAACGAAGGAGGTTGAGGGGCGACCTAATAGAGGTATACAAAATTATGAGGGGCATAGACAGAGTGGATAGTCAGAGGCTTTTCCCCAGGGTAGAGGGGTCAATTACTAGGGGGCATAGGTTTAAGGTGAGAGGGGCAAGGTTTAGAGTAGATGTACGAGGCAAGTTTTTATGCAGAGGGTAGTGGGTGCCTGGAACTCACTACTGGAGGAGGTAGTGGAAGCAGGGACGATAGGGACATTTAAGGGGCATCTTGACAAATATATGAATAGGATGGGAATAGAAGGATACGGACCCAGGAAGTGTAGAAGATTGTAGTTTATTCGGGCAGTATGGTCGGCACGGGCTTGGAGGGCCGAAGGGCCTGTTCCTGTGCTGTACATTTCTTTGTTCTTTGTTCTTTGTTCTTTGTCGTGGCTGGTTGTGGCTGGTGTTGAACGATGGGGTGCCCGGGGGGGCACGGGTCCTAGAACAATGGTGGTGCCCATTTGCCGTGGGGAAGACAAGATGGGGGCGCCTGATGATCTTTGGGTGGACAAGATGGCGGCCGGTGCCCACAGGCCACACATGGTGGGGGTTGAAGAAGATGGCAGTGCCCACTGGCCGCGCGTGGTCTGAGGGGGAGAAGATGGCGGCCTCCACTGGCCATGTGTGGTCTGAGGGGGAGAAGATGGTGGGGCCCCACTGGCCGCACGTAGTCCGAGGAGGTGAAGATGGCGGCGCCGATTGTCCGTACACGAGGGGGGTCGAGGCAATAGCGGCGACTGAGTAGGCCTGGCACACCACAGCGAAGTGCCCCTCTTGCCGCAGGCCTTGCAAAGGGCATTGCGGGCCGGGCAGCATTGGCGGGGGTGTTTCTGTTGCCCGCAGAAGTAACATTGGGGGCCCCCGGGGTTGGCTGGCTGCCGCGTGGCACAGGCGTCTTGACTGTGTGAGGCCATGGGGGGGCGGCCTTCTGCAGAGTCCACTATGTGTAGGAGGGGTGGGCCGCGCGGCTGGGGGTGTAGGCCTGAATATTGTGCGAGGCGACCGTCATCGATCGCGCCAGTTTTTTGGTTGCTGCGAGGTTGTGGTAAACCACTGTTGCCCCCTGCGCTGTGTGGCATCCCGCAGCGGCAGCCCCACTGACCTTCCCCGTGTCCCCGCAGGCCTGCGGTGTAAGATGCCCCGCTAGCTCCGTTGGGCCCTGTTGTTTCTTCTGCGGGCAGCCGAAGCACCCCCGCCAGCGCTGCCCAGCCCGCACCTCCACCTGCAAAGGGTGCGGCAAGAAGGGCCATTTTGTGGGGATCTGCCAAGCACGAGCCGTGGCCGCGGTCTCCAACGACTCCTGACCACCGCGGCAACCTTCCCTTTGGGCCCCAGGCGGCCAGCACTCACCGCCACCCCCTATCCTAGGGCCATGCCCGGCCCACGGCCACCTTGCCCCTCTGACGTCACGCTGGACGGATGGGCGCTGCCATTTTGTCCATCCCCGCCGCCATTTTGTCCATCCCGACCACCATGTGCGATCCATGGGAGACGGCATCTTGGATGGGGCCCCAGGCCCCCAGCACGGCCGACTACATTCTGCTTGATCACAACCCACAACTGCTCCATCTGGCCTCGGTGAACCTGGACCAAAATCGGCCTTGGAATCTCGCAACAGCAACGACGACGATCTTCATCAACTGCCACGAGACGTCTTGCCTGATCGACTCTGGGAGCACGGAGAGCTTTATACACCCCCGACACGGTAAGGCGCTGTTCACTTGTTACCCACCCTGTAAACCAAAGAATCTCCCTGGCCTCCGGGTCACACTCGGTGGAGATAAAGGGGTTCTGCCTAGCAGACCTCACTGTCCAAGGCAGGAAATTCAACAATTTCCACCTTTATGTCCTGTCATACCTCTGCGCGGCTACACTCCTGGGGTTGGACTTCCAATGTAACTTGCAAAGCCTCACCTTTAAATTTGGCGGCCCTATAGCCCCCCTTACTGTCTGCGGCCTCGCGACCCTTAAGGTCGACCCGCCTTCCCTATTTGCGAACCTCACCCCGGATTGCAAACCCGTTGCCACCAGGAGCAGACGGTACAGTGCCCAGGACCGGACCTTCATCAGATCAGAGGTTCAAAGACTACTGAGGGAAAGGGTCATTGAAGCTAGCAACAGTCCCTGGAGAGCTCAAGTAGTGGTGGTAAAGACCGGGGAGAAACATAGAATGGTCATTGACTACAGCCAGACCATCAACAGGTTTACGCAGCTGGATGCGTACCCTCTCCCCCGCATATCCGACCTGGTGAACAGGATCGCGCAATACAAGGTCTTCTCCAAGGTGGATCTCGAGTCCGCCTACCATCAGCTACCCCTCCACACTAGTGACCGCAAGTACACTGCCTTCGAAGCAGATGGGCGGCTCTACCAATTTTTAAGGGTTCCCTGTGGTGTCACTAATGGGGTCTCGGTCTTCCAACGCGAGATGGACCGAATGGTTGACCGGTACGGCTTATGCGCAACGTTCCCGTATCTTGATAACGTCACCATCTGCGGCCATGACCAGCAGGACCACAACACCAACCTCCGAAAATTTCTCCAGACCGCGAAAATCCTTAACGTAACGTACAATAAGGATAAATGCGTCTTTAGCACCGACCGCCTAGCCATCCTCCGCTACGTAGTGCGAAATGGAGTTATAGGCACCGACCCTGAACGCATGCGCCCCCTTATGGAGTTCCCCCTCCCTCGCTGCCCCAAGGCCCTGAAGCGCTGCCTCGGGTTTTTCAGTTATTACGCACAGTGGGTCCCCAACTACGCAGTCAAAGCCCGACCCCTAATCCAGTCCACAACCTTCCCCCTGTCGACGGAGCTCCCTCCCCTTCCAGGTCGAGAGCAATGCGTCCGACGTAGCTCTGGCCGCCACCCTCAACCAAGCGGGCAGACCCGTGGCCTTCTTCTCCCGTACCCTCCATGCTTCAGAAATTCGCCATTCCTCGGTCGAAAAAGATGCACAAGCCATAGTAGAAGCTGTGCGACACTGGAGGCATTACCTGGCCGGCAGGAGATTCACTCTCCTCACTGACCAACGGTCAGTGGCGTTCATGTTTGATAATGCACAGCGGGGCAAGATAAAGAATGACAAGATCTTGCGGTGGAGGATAGAACTCTCCACCTACAACTACGAGATCTTGTACCGTCCTGGGAAGCTTTAAACGAGCCTTCCGCTGCCCTGCCACCGCACAAGTGGACCGCCTCCGAGCCCTCCACGAGGACCTCTGCCACCCGGGGGTCACTCGCTTTTTCCACTTCATTAAGACCTGCAATCTGCCCTACTCCATCGAGGAGGTCAGGACAGCCACCAGGGACTGTCAAATCTGCGCGGAGTGCAAATCGCACTTCTACCAGCCAAAGAGGGTGCACCTGATAAAGGCTTCCCATCCCTTTGAACGCCTCAGCATGGACTTCAAAGGCCCCCTCCCCTCCACCAACCGCAACACGTATTTCCTGAATGTGATTGACGAGTACTCCCGGTTCCCGTTCGCCATCCCCTGCCCCGACATGACCGCAACCACCGTCATCAAGGCCCTCCAGGGTACCTTTACACTGTTCGGGTTCCCCGCGTACATACACAGTGATAGGGGGTCCTCCTTTATGAGCGACGAACTGTGTCAATTCCTGCTCAACAGGGGCATCGCCTCAAGCAGGACGACCAGTTACAACCCCCGGGGAAACGGGCAGGTGGGCAGGGAGAACGGAACGGTCTGGAAGACCGTTCTACTGGCCCTGCGGTCCAGGTCTCTCCATGTCGCCCGCTGGCAGGAGGTCCTCCCGGACGCCCTCCACGCCATTCGGTCGCTGCTCTGCACAACTACCAATCAGAAACCTCATGAACGTCTCCTTGTCGTCCCCAGGAAGTCCACCTCCGGGACCTCGCTCTGGCTAGCGACACCCGGACCCATCCTGCTTCGGAAGCACGTGTGGGCGCACAAGTCGGACCCGTTGGTCGAGAGGGTCCGTCTGCTGCACGCTAACCCTCAGTACGTCTACGTGGCGTTCCCTGACGGCCGGCAAGATACAGTCTCCCTCCGGGACCTGGCGCCCGCCGGAACCCCATGCGCACCCGAACCATTACACCCCCCCCACCCCCCCACCCCCACCCCCCCCCCCCCCCCCCAGCACCTCACTGGGGGGTCGCTCCTCCCGTCGCTCCTACCTAGGCCATCCCACCCACCAACGCCCCCTACAGGCGCCCTCTCGTGTCAACCGTTTGCCCCACCAGCGCCCTCTAGGGTTGACGAAGCTGACATGGACGACAAAGCCAAGCTCCCGGAGTCGCAGATGCCCGGACCCCCACCAGAACCACCTCAGAGGCTCAGACGATCCAGGAGGATGACCAGGCCACTCGACCGACTGATTGCTACACTGTAACTGTAACTGTAAATGAACACTGACTGAAGATATCTTCCACGCTTGTAAATACTCACGCTACCTCCATATCTGATCATACCATGTTCAATGCAATTGTAACCACTGGCCACCATACCTGCCGGACTCTTTTTTTTAACAGGGGGTGAATATCACGTATTGCAGTACCCGAGAGGCTGTAGTCCATTGGGTAAGCCTAGCAGCTTACCATTGGCTGTTTGGTATGTGGCTCCGCCCTGACAGGCGGGATATAAGAACAGGTGCCGTCCCAGCAGCCCTCATTCCGTACCAAAGCTGCTGGGGAACAGATCTAGTCTATTAAAGCCTTCAGTTATGATACAACCTCGTCTTTGAGTTTAATTGATCGTGCATCTCCGTGGGGGTGGAGAGGGTCGGTCCTTGTTGCTGGCTCGGTCCCCGCTTTGGCTCGGGCCGCCGCTCCTCCTGCCCCGCGTTCTGAGCTGGTCGTCCTGCTGGAGGTTATACCCCTGCTGAGCAGGAACTGATGCAGCTCATTGCTCATGAATGAGGGTCCCCTGTCACTGTGGATGTAGGCAAGGAAACCGAACAGAGCAAAGATGATGCTGAGGGCATCAATGATGGTGGCAGACGTCCTATCGGGGCATGGAATGGCGAAGGGGAATCTGGAGTACTCATCGACCACACTGAGAATGTCCGTGTTACGGTCGGTGGAGGGGAGGGGCCCTTTGAAATCCACGCTGAGGCGTTCAAAGGGGCGGGAAGCCTTCGCCACGCGCGCACGGTCCGGCCGGTAGATGTGCGGCTGCACTCCGCACAGGCCTGGCAGTCCCTGGTGACTGTCCTTACTTCCTTGACGGAGTAGGGCAGATTGCGAGCTTTGACCAGATGGTACAATCGAGTGACCCCCGGGTGACAAAGGCTGTCGTGTAGGGCCCGGAGTTGGTCCACTTGTGCGCTGGCACATGTACCTCGGGAGAGGGCGTCTGGGGGCTCGGTGAGCTTGCCGGGGCGATACAGGATCTCGTAATTATCGGTGGAGAGCTCGATTCTCCACCGCAAGATTTTACCATTTTTGATCTTGCCCCGCTATGTGTTATTGAACATGAAGGCTACCGAAGTTGGTCCGTAAGGAGAGTGAATCTCTTACCGGCCAGGTAATGCCTCCAATGCCACACAGCTTCATCGATAGGTTGGGCCTGCTTTTCGATGGATGAGTGTTGAATTTCAGAGACGTGAAGAGTGCGGGAAAAGAATGCCACGGGTCTGCCTGAGACTGGTGGCAAGGGCGACGTCTGAAGTGTCGCTTTCTACTTGGAAAGGCAGTGACTCGTCCACTGCGCGCATCCCGGCCTTGGCGATGTCTGCTCTGATGTGGGCGAAAGCGTGTTGTGCTTCGGCCGCGAGGGGAAATTGGGTGGACTGAATGAGTGGACGGGCCTTGTCCGCATAGTTTGGGACCCACTGAGCATAGTAGGAAAAGAACCAAAGGCAGCGTTTGGGGGCCTTGGGGCAGTGGGGGAGCGGAAGTTCCATGAGGGGGCTCATGCGGCTGGGGTCGGGCCTGAGAAGTCAGTTTTGAACTATCTAGCTGAGAATGGCTAACCGGGTTGTGCTGAACACACACTTCTCTTTGTTGTAGGTCAGGTTGAGAAGAGTGGCAGTGCGGAGGAATTTTGTGGTCCTGCTGGTCATGGCCGCAGATGGTGACATTATCTAAGTACGGAAAGGTGGTCCTCAAACTGTACTGGTCGACCATTCGGTCCATCTCTCTTTGGAAGACCGAGACCCCATTTGTGACACCGAAAGGGACCCTAAGGAAGTGGTAGAGGCGACCGCACTGTATGGCCGGTCTGACTTCCGGATGAGGAGCTGGTGGTAGGCGGATTTCAGGTCAATTGTTGAGAAGACCCGGTACTGTGCAATCTGATTGACCATATCAGATATGTGTGGGAGGGGGTTCGCCTCGAGCTGCGTGTACCGATTGATGGTCTGTCTGTAGTCCACGACCATCCTGTGTTTCTTCCCAGTTTTAACCACTACCACTTGGGCTCTCCAGGGGCTGTTGCTGCCCTCGATAATACCCTCCTTGAGCAGCCGCTGGACTTCGGACCTGATGAAGGTCTTGTCCTGGGTGCTGTACCATCTGCTCCTAGTGGCAACGGGCTTGCAATCCGCAGTTAGATTGGCAAAAAGGGAGGGGGGATCGACCTTGAGGGTCGCGAGGCCACAAATGGTAAGGGGGGGGTAAGGGCCCGCCAAATTTGAGGGTGAGGCTTTGGAGGTTGCACTGGAAGTCCAGGCCCAACAGGAGTGCAGCGCAGAGATTAGGAAGGACATAGAGGCGGAAGTTACTAAATTCTACGCCCTGGACCGTGAGGGGCGATAGCGGGCGTGATCGCAGCGACTTGCGCAGGCCTGGCACACAGCTGCGAAGTGGCCCTTTTTACTGCAGGGTCTACAATCTGCAGTGCGGGCAGGGGGTATTTCTGCTGACCGCAGAAGTAGCAGCAGGGACCCCCGGGGTGCGCGGATCGGCGCAGGCGTATTGGGAAGGCAGGGCCCCGGCTGAGGAGGTCATCGGCAGGGTCCAGGAGAGGTAGGAAGGAGCAGAAGGGTGGGCAGCGCGGCGGGAGGGGTACGATTGTACGTTACGGGATTCGACTGTCGTGGAGAGCGCCAAGATTTTCGTCTCTGCCAGTTTGAGCGTGGCCCCTTCCAGTAATCGTTCTCAGATGCGGTCCGACGCAATCCCCGTCACGAAGGCATCGCGCATGAGGAGATTCACGTGTTCGGTGGCCGTAACGCCTGACAGTCACCGTCCCGGACGAGTGGAATTAGGACCCACCAGAAGTCTTCGATGGACTCACTGGGTAGTTGTGAGCGGGTGGCGAGTACATGAGCATGTTCGCCTTCTGCGCGTAGTGTTCCTAAAGGAGTTCCATTGCTTTTGTGTAATTCGTGGCATCTAGGATCAACGGAAACACGCTGGAGCTCAGTCTGGAGCACAGGACGTTTATCTTCTGAGCCTCTGTTGGCTCGGGGTCCGCAGCCTTGATGTAGGCCTCAAAACAGGCTAGCCAGTGATTAAAGTCTTTCCTGGCGTCGGGCGAGTGAGGATCCAGGTGCAGGCGATCAGGCTTAATTCTGATATCCATTCTGTGGAAAATCTGACTGTAATAAATTGATGCACGATCAATCGCACAAATACTAAAGTTGGGTACAACTGTGGCTTTATTACAGTCAGATGTGTGGCCTCCTGCTGCAGCTGGCAAAATGGCAGGGCACTGATCGCACTGGAGGTCATGCATATTTATACAGTTCTCCGTGGGCGGAGCCAGCCGGCAGGAGCTACCGGTGAACCTGTAGTGCAGGTCCTACCTTACATCTCCCATTACAGTGGTTCACCACAGGTGTCTTACTGAAACATTCTGCCCAGTGTTCAGGTTGGGTAATTAATTGACCGTATGTCGGTCATGGGCATAGAACATACAGTGCAGAAGGAGGCCATTCGGCCCATCGAGTCTGCACCGACCCACTTAAACCCTCACTTTCCCCCCTATCCCTGTAACCCAATAACCCCTCCTAACCTTTTTGGTCACTAAGGATAATTTATCATGGCCAATCCACCTAACCTGCACGTCTTTGGACTGTGGGAGGAAACCGAAGCACCCGGAGGAAACCCACGCAGACACGGGGAGAACGTGCAGACTCTGCACCGACAGTGACCCAGCGGGGAATCGAACCTGGGACCTTGGCGCTGTGAATCCACAGTGCTATCCACTTGTGCTACCATGCTGCATCTTTCACCTTCACCTGTTGTTTCATTAATTCATCGTGAACTCCGAGGAGCATCGACGCGTGATGACTGAGGACGTTTGTTTGCACTTTTCTGCCAAGTCATAATTCCGTGTTGGTTCCGCAGTGTGATGAAGATTGTACATTCAGATTAGGCATATGTGTCGTGAAGCCTGTTGGCTGATGGCCTACATTATAGAGTTAGGTGAAATTTTCCCATTATAAGGACATGGTTTCCTATGGCACTCTCTGTGGTCCTCATCATTATCTTCATGGTACCATGGATGGTGACCAAGGACAGGTCCTCACATATCGGTAGGCCTGCAATCATTGGATTCATGGTGTCGACAACATAAAACATCTGGGGTGACCAGGGTGAGTTTTTGTAGCGACTCTTGAGTGTAATAGATTCTAGGGGACAGAATTTCCAAGCCATTGTACACTTTGAGCATGGGATTAGTTGAAACATGTGGTATCAAGTGGAATGACATTTGCATCTGCACCAGAATCCAGTTTTATGTATAGGTTATGCTGACAGTGGCAAAGGTTTGACTGTGTATGACTGTGCCAATATATTCTTTGATATTCATCTTGCTGAATGACAGCTCACTTTTGTGTGATCTGGTCACCCTCATCTGAGCATAGAGCTCGGCTGCATTGCTTATTGGGCTTGCCTGCATTAGTGTTGTGTCAATGGTGGATGGATCACATATAGCATGTAGACTCTGTCTACCCATTAGTCTGGCTTTGTACTTGCATTCGCTCTGCTGTAGTGCTTCCACACTGTAACCTTCAGATTGGTCTAAGTAGTCTTTTTGAACCGTTTCCATTGGGGTCGTTGCTATCATGAACTCAATTTATTCTATTGGCTAGCTCTGCTGCCATGAAGTCGCAATCATGCCCTTTGTCTCTGCCTCTACTTAAAAATTGATGAATGGGGCAGCACGGTGGCGCAGTGGGTTAGCCCTGCTGCCTCACGGCGCCGAGATCCCAGGTTCGATCCTGGCTCTGGGTCACTGTCCTTGTGGAGTTTGCACATTCTCCCTGTGTTTGCGTCGGTTTCACCCCCACAACCCAAAGAGGTGCAGGATAGGTGAATTGGCCACGCTAAATTGCCCCTTAATTGGAAAAAATTAATTGGGTACTCTAAATTTTAAATCAAACATTTTTTTAAAAATTGATGAATGGCCTCTGTCGGTTATTCCCTACAAGACATGAATTCCAGTTGATAATATTCTGAAGTTGAGCTTCATTCGTAACTGTGTTGACCATATTTTATCTGTATTTTTGCGATGGTCATCGAACAGAGCTGGCATGTACAGTCGGTGGAGGTCTCACGATTTTAATTTTAGAAGCTGGTTTATCTGCTTCTAAATATTGAAGTCCAGAAACCACAGCTCTACATGTTATCACAATATTAACTCAGATAGGGGATCCATTGCTTTCCAATTGAGTTTTGGAAACAGTACTGTCATTGGCCCAGTGACAATGAAGGAACAGCAATATAATCAGGATGGTGAGTGACTTGGAGGGAAACTTGTAGGTGTGGTGTTCAGATGCATCTGCTCTGTTCATGGGTTTGGAAGGTGCTGTTGAAGGAGCCTTGATGAGTTGCTGAGGAACATCTTGTAGATACTACACATTAATGCCAATTTTTCATCAGTGATGGAAGGACTGGGTGTGATGCAGAGCGAGGAGAACAGCGGGAATTCAATTCCCGTACCAGTTGAGGCCCTGCCTTTTCGATCATGCCCTTCACCTAAGGTGTGTTGAAGTGATAATGATTGACAGCAATTTAACATATATCTTTAAAGGTCCATTACCCATTGTTTCATTGGGGTGTCATGGTAGCACAGTGGTTAGCACTGTTGCTTCACAGCGCCAGAGTCCCAGGTTTGATTCCTGTCTTGGTCACTGTCTGTGTGGAGTCTGCACGCTCTCCCCGTGCCTGCGTGAATTTCCTCTGGGTGCTAAGTTTTCCTTCCACAAGTCCCAAAAGACGTGCTTGTTAGGTGGATTGGCCATGCAAAATTGCCCTTAGTGTCCAAAAAGGTGGGGTGGGGTTACTGGGTTAAGAGGATAGAGTGGAGGTGTGGGCTTGGGTAGGGTGCTTTTTCCAATGGCCTGTGCAGACTCAATGGGCCGAATAGCCTCCTTCTGCACTGTAAATTCTATGATTTCTATGATTTTTCACTGTGACAAAAGAAATTAATTCAGTTGTACAGAGCCCCGATAAGATCTCATCTGTAGCAATTGTTTTCCGTTCTGGTCACCACACCTTGTGGTGATATGCATCACTCTAAACACACAAGGGGTTAATGTAAATACACTACACCTAGCTAGACACTAGAGGGAACACCAGAGACATGACACACAGACAGTCAACCAAACGCCAGTAAGATAGGACACGACCAATGGGCATTCACGATACCCATAGAGGTGACACTACCACAGGAGTGCATTACACCAACCCATATACAAGGACACATCACGCATGCTCCGTCTCTTTCCAGTGGAGACACTCAGTGTGTACACAGGGTTGATTTGAAACACATCACACCCACCACGTGGATTGTAGCAGACTGGTTCATCAGTCTGAGTAGCTATAGAAGGATTAACAGTAGAGTCGAATCCAAGTAGGAGAATTGTTAATAGTTCAATAAACGTGTTAAAGCTATCTCCAAGTCAGAGTGCACATCAAGGAAGCAGCTTATGCTACGTCAAGAGCATAACAAAACACACCTCAGGAAAAAATGTATTGGTGTTGGCATTGCCAATTCTCTAGAATTATTCCAGGAACCTTTTAAGCTCCCGTTAGATCATAACTAGAGTGCTGCATCCAGTTCTGGCCATCGTGTTTTTGGAAGGATGTGAGGTCCTTGGGAAAGCGCAGATGAGATTTGTCAGGGTGGTTCCAGGACATTTATGCCACACATGCGCCAGAAAATTACCATCTCCAGCAAGAGAGAATCTAATCATCGCGCCTTGAAATTCAATGACATTACCATTGTTGAATACCCCACTATCAAAATCCTGGGGAACTGAACTGGACTAGCCATATAAATACTGTGGCCACAAGAGCAGGTCAGAGGCTAGGAATCCTGCCTCAGAAATAATCTATAATGCGGGGTGCATAAGAATGTGTTCCCTCTCCTCCTGATCATGTGAAACTGCTATGAGATTGCTTTGGCCAGGTGCCTGGATGTGTGGCTTTGAGCCTAGGCACTGACATCCACATCAGTGTAATACTACACTGCTTGGAATATACAATTTTAAACAGGTCATGCAATACGTGGGGACCGGCAAGAGATTTGTCTTCTGGGCGCCATCCGACGCCACTACTGCAACACGCTCCAATATCTTAACTGGGTGCCCAATTGACTTAACGCCACACTGAGCAAGCAGTTAAACGCAGGAGGCCGATTACTGCCACTTTGTGATTTGTGTCACATAAATGCACATCGTTGCTTCATGGTAGTGATTCCCCGCAATGTTTCTTGTATTCATTCTTGGCATGTGGGCATCACTGCCTGGGCTAGCATTTGATGCCCTTCAACTGAATGGCTTGCTAGGCGAGTCAACCGCATCAATGTGTGGGTCTGGAGTCGCATGTAGGCCAGGCCAGGTAAGGACGGCAGATTTCCTTCCTTGAAGGGCATTAGTGAACCAGATGGGTTTTTAGGGCAATGGGCAATGGTTCCATGGTCATCATTAGACCTTTATTTCCAGATTTTTATTGAATTCAAACTTCACCATCTACTATGGTAGGATTCGAACCCAGGACCCCAGCATTGCAGTCAGTCTCTACATTACTAGCCCAATAATAATACCAATATACCACCGCCTCTCAATGTCATTGAGAGACCACTAACATCTCTCGGTTGTGCCTGTCTGCTCATGTGGGAATGACAGTTCAGTTGGCTGGCCATTTAATGCCACCCTACCCCCAACCCCAACCCCCCCTCAATGCAGTCAGCTGGCATTCAAGCCACCTGCAGACCACCCAGCAGCATTGGTGTTCTCACTGTGGCAGATAGGGAATGGTGGTAGTAGTGAGCTCTCCCTCCCAGACCAGCTTGGGCCCTCCCTGTGGAACTATGAAACCTCGCCTTCATCCTCCACTCTTCAATACTGAGAAAGTCGACATTAAGATTACCATTTCTCATAGACCCCCACAGTCCTCCCCCTGTATTCCTTGATCGCATTGATACTGTGGCGCATAGCCATTAGTTAGCCCATGTGCATTCTGAGGTAAAGGAGCCTTGTGCCCTGTGCTCACCTCATCCATCAACATAGTGAGGCCACTTGTTAAACATGTATCCCCACACACACTATGGTATTCCCCCATTTCCCAAGCAAGTCCTCGCTCGGCAGACATTGAACATGCACCCCCATGGGCAGCGTGGTGGCGCAGTGGTTAGCACTGCTGTTTACAGCGCTGAAGACCCAAGTTCGATCCCGGCCCCAGATCACTGCTTGTGTGGAGATTGCACGTTCTCCCCGTGTCTGTGTGGGTTTCACCCCCACAACCCAAAGATGTGCAGGTTAGGTGGATTGGCTAAATTGCACCTTAATTGGAAAAAAATAATTGGGTACTCTAAATTTTTTTTTAAAAGGCACCCCATGAGACTTGCCTATAAACCCTGCTGAGGGTACTGCCAATGACGTCTGACACGGAATATCACGTGCGCTGCCTGAAACAAATTGGCCTCAAATTGAAGAGCGAAGTGCAGGTTGCCAGGTGCATATCATTTATGTCCCATTGTGAAACACGCTGGTGTGACTGCGCACCAACGTGACCTCATGATCCAGTGTGGGGAGATGATGCTCTTGAACAGGGGCTATAATTAGATGCAAACCTATGAAAATGGCATTCCCAACGTACAGGGGGGAAATGCGATCCACCATTGACAGGAGGAGCAGATAATTGCAAACTGCTTTTATGACGACGTAAAACCGATTTTTGCAATCGTGCAATACTTTCCTCTCCTGCCCACTTGCCACCCCCCAAAAAACAGGAGTGAACAATCCCATCCTCTGATTTTCCACCACATTCTCCTACACAGCACTGCTCAGGATAACACACATTGCAGGTCTATTCATGCTTTCTCTTCAAACATCTCCTTCTCTATTTGAACTGCCACCACTGCCTCAACATCAGTTTATTGCCTCCTCAAACCTGTGCCTCACAGTCACCTTCTCCAAATGACACCCAACCCTCCTCCTCACATAAGCCATTCCAAAAATCCTCACCTCTTTGCACCTGTATTGGCCATTGGCAATGCCTGACCACTGCTCCATTGGGGAAGAGGTCTTGTTCCAGGCGATGTAGATGTCAACAGTGGACATGTAATGACAGCTGGCGTCACCTGAGGTCTTGGTACTCAGACATGTCAAGGGAGTTGGTGCTCTGCTGTAGAACCTTTGTTGGGGCTCCTGTCACCTTGCAGCTCAATCCACACCATCTGCCCTGAGAAGGGACGTGTCTGAAGAGAAGGCAGGTGTTGCTATTGATTTTTCTCCTGTTGTTGCTGCAGCAGCCGGAGGTGGTGTCTTCCCTGCCCTTGATCCTCAGTAGAGGTGGAAGGTGGATCTCTATAGGACACTACCATGCTGCGGTGCAGGTTGGCAACAAGGAAGTGCTGCTGAAGTGAATGAAGTGCCAGACAGGCAGAGTGGCTTCAAACAAGTTGGCAATCATGTGTCAAGCAGTGATGGCACTTTCCGAGTGAAGAAATGCTTTGAATAGCAATCTCTCAATGGCCATGGCAGGAGCTCTTCAGTTTAACTGATCAGTCTTCACAGCTTTGCAATTTCACTGGTGAAGCTCTTTCCACTTTGGTGCCCCTGTCGAGTTGCTGACATGTCAGAAAATATAATCCATGGCTCAGAAATCTGGGTTTCAGGGTTTAAAGATTCTCTTAATTGTCATTTTAACAATCTCAATGACTTAAACCACCCGACATACCAAAGGGATTCCCCACCCCCATTTAATCCCATCCAGGTGAAAGTCAGCAGAGAGCAGGATCAAGTGGGATCAATTTCCAGGACTTCCCCATCCCGATAATTTCCAACTGCCTAGGGGGGAAAAAATATCTGCCCTTGATTTTCCAATTCAAATAGCGTGGGAATGACGAACCAGATTAAAATGAAAGCATTGACTTCCGGTGGCGGCAATGAGTGAGTGAGCCGCACATTCGGGGGCTCTCACTTCGGCGGGATTTGAGGACCTGGTTTCCCGGTTTTGCGGGACTGCGGAGCGCTGGAAAGACGGCCACGGAGGTGCTGAGGAACGGGCAGAGCTGTATGGAACTGCGGGAGAGCAGAAAGCAGCGCAAATGGGAGACGAAGGGACAAAGGCAAGGTGCAGGGGAAGCTGACCCGGGAGCAAAGATGGTGGCCCTGCGGACCTCGGACCCGGCGATCCAGCAGGCGCTGGAAAACGTGCTGCAGGTGATAAAAAGCAGTTTTGAATCATATTGAAGTGGGATAACGTGGACCCACTTCAGAAGGTAGTGGATCAATTGAACCAGAGATTGGATGCCCAGGACGAAAACGTGAAGGAGCTGGGAGAGGCGGTGGATGTCGACGGGTTGAAGGAGAGACAGAGAAGACTGCTGGACAGAGTAGAGGAGCTGGAAAATAGAGCCGTAGACAAAATCTGAGGATCACCGGCCTCCCGGAGGGGGCGGAGGGAGCTGATGCCACAGCGTTCGTGGCGGACCTGTTGATGCAGCTGATGGGGGCTGAAGCCTGTCTGCGACCGCCGGAGCTGGAGGGGGCACACAGAGTACAGGTGCATCCGGGGGGCCCCCCCGTCCGATGGTGATTAGGTTCCACAGGTTTGTGGAGAAGGAGCGGGTGCTGCAGTGGGCAAAGAGCGCTAAGAGCAGCACGTGGAATAACAGTGTCCTTCACATTTACCAGGACCTAAGCCAGGAGGTGGCCAGGCGGCGAGCAGCCTATAAACAAGTTAAGGAGATGTTGTTCAAAAAGCACGTGAAGTTTGGTCTGCTCTTCC
This sequence comes from Scyliorhinus torazame, assembly GCF_047496885.1. Taxonomy (NCBI): domain Eukaryota; kingdom Metazoa; phylum Chordata; class Chondrichthyes; order Carcharhiniformes; family Scyliorhinidae; genus Scyliorhinus; species Scyliorhinus torazame. The sequence continues at coordinate 291,982,619 of NC_092709.1, read as the reverse complement.
CGGCCCGTCTTTGGGTTACGCATTAGGGCCAACACCACTACTTCTCCGAGCCCGAAGAAGCGATGGACTTTGTGAGGGATCAGGGGCTGGTCTCAAAAAGGTCCCACGGACGCAAGCTAGGGTCCGAGAATTACTGGTTGAAGGGACGCTTACAGTGCCTGGACTGCAGGTCGACTGTTTACTGCTTTAAAGGTGCCTTGTGTATTTTTTGTGTGGGCAGTTTTTGCCTGTGGGGGATGTGGTGGGGGGGGGGGGGGGGGGAATGTGGGGGGAGGGTATTTCCCCCCCCCAACTCTCGAATGGTCTTTTTCCTTGTATTGCGGTGTTATATATTTCGTTTTTTTTCCTTTTTGGTGCTCAGAAAGGGATGTGGGTTAACACTTTTCTGTGTACACAGCTGGAACTGTCTTGTACCTGGAGCAACCTTGTGTTGCTGTTTGATGTTTACATCTTGCTTGAGCTTTCCCATCTTAGTGTGACTGCTCCAGTGGGTCGGAGTGGGGGATGGTGTGCTGGGGAGTGGGGAGATGAGGTCGGGGAAACAATGGGAGTGAGACAAGGGGGCGCCTGAGTCACCGGGCTAGCAGATTGGCTAGTCAAGGGAGTCAGGTGGGGGGGGGGGTGGAGAATACAGCCAGTGAATGGCAGGAGTGGGATTATCGGGGGATGTTACTAGGGGCGGCGGGGGGGGCTTATTTTGCTGACGTGGGGGAGGAATCTGAAGTAGGTAATGGAAAGGAGGTCGGGGGTGGAGGCAGCCAAGAGGCGAGCCAGGAATGACACAGCGCATGGGCCGGGGGCGGGCCCAAGAAAGGTTATGGCTGACCGGCGGGGTGGGGGGTTGGGCCCCCCAACCAGGCTGATCACCTGGAATGTCAGGGGACTAAATGGGCCAGTTAAAAGGCCACGTGTGTTCGCGCATTTGCGGGCTCTAAAGGCGGACGTAATTATGTTGCAGGAGACACATCTGAAAGTGTCTGACCAGACTAGGCTAAGGAAGGGCTGGATCAGCCAGGTCTTCCACTCGGACTTGGATTCTAAGTTCAGGGGTGTAGCCATTATGATCAATAAGCGGGTTCAATTTGAGGCAGAGGGCGTAGTCGCAGACGGCGGGGGCAGATTCCTTATGGTAAAGGGCAAGCTGGAGGGGAGAAGAGTGGTGCTGGTGAACATATATGTGCCGAACTGGGAAGACGTTGACTTTATCAAAAGAGTGCTGGGGAAGATCCCGGGCCTAGACTCCCGTAAGTTGATAATGGGGGGGACGACGACTTTAATATGGACCTTAACCCGGGGCTGGACCGACCATGTCCAAGAACGGGCAGACTCCCAGCAATGGCAAGGGAGCTGAAAGGATTCATGGAGCAAATGGGGGCTGTGGACCCATGGAGAGCCAGACAGCAGACGGGAAGGGGCTACTTGTTTTACTCGCATGTTCATAAAGTATATTCTAGGATTGATTTTTTTTATCGTGAGCAGGGACTGTGTAGGGGAGGTAAAGAATACGGAATACTCGGCAATCACTATCTCGGACCATACCCCGCACTGGGTGGACCTGCAGGTCGGGGGGGGGGGGGCGAATTACCAACGCCCGCAATGGAGGTTAGACGTAGGACTGTTGTCGGAGGAGGGGATATGTGAGAGACTTCGGAAGTGTATGCAAAATTACTTGCAGGTGAACTATACGGGGGAGGTTTCAGCAGCGACCCTGTGGGAGGCGCTGAAGGCAGTAGTGAGGGGGGAGCTGATCTCAATTCGGGCTCACAGGGTCAGGGCAGACAGAGCAGAAATGGACAGATTGGTTAGGGAAATTCACCGGATAGACGAGGAGCATGCGGGGTCTCCGGGGGAGGACCTACTCGGGGAGAGACGGAGATTGCAGGCGGAACTGGGGGTGCTATCCAAGAGTAGGGCTGTGGAACAACTTAGGAAGGTGAGGGGAGTGGTGTATGAGCATGGGGAGAAGGCCAGCAGATTGCTAGCGCAGCAACTCAGGAAGAGGGAGGCGGCCAGGGAAATAAGTAGAGTGGAGGACCCGGCAGGACTGAATAAGGTATTTCGGGACTTCTATAGTAAGCTAGTAAGCTGTACACTTCAGAACCCCCGGAAGAGCCGGAGGAGATGAAAAGGTTCCTGGATGGACTAACCTTCTCAAAAGTAGTGGACGGGCTGGGGGCCCCAATTAGAGCAGAGGAGATATTGTGGGGCCTAAAGGCCATGCAGTCGGGGAACCCCCCGGGACCGGATGGATACCCAGTAGAGTTTTACAAGAGGTTCTCGGAGATAGTGGGGCCGGTCCTGACAAGGGTTTTTAATGAGGCAAGGGACAGAGGGACCCTGCCACCGATGATGTCGCAAGCCACCATCTCGCTGATACTAAAGCGGGACAAGGACCCGGAATCCTGTGGGTCATACAGGCCAATCTCCCTGATCAATGTGGATGCCAAGCTCCTGGCCAAGGTCCTGGCGATTAGAATTGAGGACTGCGTACCGGAGGTGATTGGGGACGATCAGACAGGGTTTGTGAAAGGCAGACAGCTGACAGCTAACTTGAGAAGATTGCTTAATGTGATCATGATGCCCCCGATGGGCAAGGAGGTGGAGGTAGTGGTGGCAATGGATGCTGAGAAGGCCTTCGACTGGGTGGAGTGGGGCTATTTGTGGGAGGTGCTTGGACGGTTTGGGTTCGGGGAGGGACTGGTTAATTGGGTCAGACTATTGTACCAGGCCCCAAAAGCGAGCTTTAGGATGAACAGGACAATGTCAGATTATTTCAGACTACACCACGGGACCAGACAGTGGTGCCCACTCTCCCCGTTGCTGTTCGCGCTGGCCATAGAGACGGTGGCGATGGCGTTGAGAGCTGCGAAGGGGTGGAAGGGAATGACTGGGGGGGCTGGGGGGGGGTGAAACATAGGGTCTCTCTCTATGCGGACGTCCTGCTCCTGTACGTGTCGGACCCACTGGCCGGGATGGAAAATATACTGGAAACATTGAGGAAGTTCGGCCAGTTTTCAGGGTACAAATTAAATATTGCCAAGAGTAAGATGTTTGTGGTGCAGGCAAGGGGCCAGGAGAATAGACTGAAGGAGCTGCCATTTAGGCTGGTGGAGGAAAGTTTCCGGTACTTGGGGATACAGGTGGCACGAGACTGGGGCAGGTTGCATAAGTTAAATTTGACTAGAGTGGTGGAACAAATGAAGAGGGAGTTTCAGAGATGGGATGCTCTCCCGCTGTCACTGGCGGGGAGGGTGCAGACTGTAAAAATGACAATCCTCCCTGTATTTCTGTTCATCTTCCAGTGCCTCCCGATCTTTATCCCACGGTCCTTCTTCAAAAGGACTGGCAAAATCATCATGAGCTTTGTCTGGGTGGGAAAACCCCCGCAGGTGAAGAGGGCGATGCTTGAAAGGAGCCGTACCAAGGGGGGACTGGCATTGCCGAGTCTGATAAACTACTACTGGGCAGCTAACATAGCCATGATAAGGAAGTGGATGGTGGTACGGGGTCTATCTGGGAGCGAGTGGAGGCGGCTTCGTGCAGGGGCACCAGTTTGGCAGCCCTGGTCACGGCTCCCCTACCGCTGTCGCCGGCCAGGTACTCCACCAGCCCGATAGTGGGGGCGGCCCTGCGGATATGGGGCCAGTGGAGGAGGCATGTGGAGGGGGTGGGTGCGTCTGTCTGGGCTCCAATATGTGATAACCATCGATTCGCCCCCGGGAACACGGATGGAGGGTTTCGAACATGGCGGCTGGCGGGGGTGGGGAGGGTGGGCGATATGTTCCTGGAGGGGAGCTTTGCGAGTTTGAGGGGCTTGGAGGAGAAATTTGGACTGGTAAGGGGAAATGATTTTAGGTTCTTACAGATGCGGGACTTTGTACGCAGACAGGTCCCATCCTTCCCACGCCTCCCGCCAATAGGGATCCAGGACAGAATAGTCTCTAGAGGAGAAAGAGGAGAGCGTAGAGTCTCGGATATCTACAAGGTGCTCATGAAGGGCGAAGAGACCCAGATGGAGGAACTGAAACTCAAATGGAAGGAGGAGCTTGGCGGGGGGATGGAGGATGGGCTGTGGGCGGAAACCCTGAGTAGGGTAAACTCAACCGCAACATGTGCCAGGCTCGGCCTGATTCAATTTAAGGTCATTCACCGGGCCCACATGACGGTAGCTCGGATGAGAAAATTCTTTGGGGTAGAGGACAAGTGCGCTAGATGCGCGGGAGGATCAGCGAACCATGTTCACATGTTTTGGGCATGTCCTAAGCTTAGGGGGTACTGGGAGGGATTTGCGGAGGTCATGTCCCGGGTGCTGAAAACAAGGGTGGTGATGAGTCCAGGGGTGGCAATTTTCGGGGTTTTGGAAGACCCGGGAGTCCAGGGGGAGAAAGAGGCAGATGTTCTGGCCTTTGCTTCCCTAATAGCCCGGCGGCGAATACTGCTGGCATGGAGGGACTCAAAACCCCCGAAGACCAAACTATGGCTTTCGGACAAGTTTTCTGGGTATGGAAAAAAATCAAGTTCGCCTTGAGGGGATCTGTACTGGGGTTCGCCCGAAGGTGGCAACCATTCATCGACTTCTTCACGGGAGAGTGAACGTTAGCAGGGGGGTGGGGGAGAGGAAGGTGGGGGGGGGGGGAGGGGGGAGATTAGAGTAGAGTAGGAGGGATAAATCGGCGGGTAGTGTCTAGGTGAGAGGAGCGGGCATGTGCAGTATGGTTTGATTGAAGTAGTGGTTTTATATTGATGGTTTTATATTGATGTTTGCACATTTCTGTTAGCTGTAACTGTTTACAATGTCAAAAATATACCTCAATAAAATTGTTTGTTAAAATGAAAGCACTGTAGCAAATGTCAAAAAATTACACATTTAACTTGCTACCAGTCACAAAAATGAGCTAGAAATTGAGCAAACAGAATCCTTCCCTATCGACATAGGTGATGAGATTGATTAAGGTACCATTTATGGCCGCGTGTTCCAATATATGACTCTTTGTTGTTTGGGGAATCCTGTAAATCAGCAAAATTGTGGTGGCTTGTCATGCTGCTGCTTGTTATGCACGAGGAAGGTGATGAACTAGCTTCCTTTTAGCAAACAATGCATCAATGACTTGACTTGTTTAATACCCAGCTGATTAACTAATGTTGCGATGTTGCCAAAGGCAGCCTGGAATGGTCCCATAATATATAAATTCAGGGTGGTGATTATCTTTACAGCCACTGGCAGCCTGGTTGCAGCAATGCGGCATAACTCATTGATGACACCTCTGAAGTGCATTCGCCATTTGAGCTATTACTGGGTGACTAAAGGTAACAGCATCGTTGTGTCTATGCTCTGGAGTGACCATGCCCATTGCCAGATGCCAGAAGCAACTTGTGGTATCATTGCATTCCTCCTCTTGTTCCTCAAATACACATTGAGATCTATTCTTATTATACATCCTATTGTGGCTCATGGGACACTGATAGACTATCAATCCAGCTGTCAGGAGTTCAAATCCTACCATGACAAGTGGTGAAACTGAATTCTATAACAGTGGCCTGATACGAGAAAAATAACTCTGGGAGCAAATGGATTGTTGTAAAAACATAACTGCTTCTCAAATGGCCTTCAGGAGAAGCGACCTTCCACCTTGGAGGGCCGAAGGGCCTGTTCCTGTGCTGTACTTTTCTTTGTTCTTTGTTTGTTCTTGTCCTTTCTTCTGGCACATGATACACTCCCGCTTTTAATATCTGCAGGGAATACTAAAAATGCTGACAACCTAAGAGCAACATTCCTTTAAAACAAAATGAGTGAATAAATGACAGAAATCAGAGTTCTGCAGCAGATGACACTAAGATGGGTTGTGCAGTCAGTCACAAGTTCCAAACTGATGGAACCCTTTCATTCAGCATGAGTAACTCAATAAATAAAAACAATAATTGAAGAGAAAGGCATAAGCGAGTAAATAGACAATGAAGCAGAGGGTGACCAAAAGGAATATAAAAAGAAAAGGAATCCAGTGAAGAACAATAAAGAAGGCAAAGAGAAGGGCGGCACGGTGGTGCAGTGGTTAGCACTGCTGTCTCACGGCGCCGAGGACCCGGGATCGATTCCGGCATCGGATCACTCTCCGTGTGGAGTTTACATATTCTCCCCCTGTCTGTGTGGGCCTCACTCCCACAACCCAAAGATGTGCAGCGTAGTGAATTGCCACGCTAAATTGTTTCTTAATTGGAAAAAATACGAATCAGATACTCTAAAAAAAGTATCTTTAAAAGTATCCGATTAAAAAAAGACAAAGAGATTTTACAGATGCATAAATAACAAAGGCAAAATCAGAATAGAGATAGGATCATTAAGGGATGCACATGATAACCTCTCAGGGTATACCACCGAAATGTTAGAAATATTGAATAGCTTCCTTGCCTCCCCATTTAGCAGAGAGACTAACATATTGGCCCTGTCTTTAGAAGAAAAGATCAAAAAAGATTATAAGAACACTTGTAGGGGTTCTTCCTGTTCATTCCCTTATTTTCCCCTTTCTTTTATTTTGCCGTTATCATTTTTGATCCAATTGATGCGTATCTTTAAGTCAAGCAGTAGAGAGAACGGAGAATTCAGAAGTTACAAAAGAGAACACTTTGCTAATCTCTGTTGGTTTGGACAGGAGCTTCAGGCTTTTCGGTACCAGAGAGAGAGAGATGGGGTGGGACTTGGTTTGATTGATTGGCTGGTGGCCATTAAATTGGCCAAAAGGCCATACTCTGACCACTAACAGATGGTGATGGGATGGTTCTCAGAGACCTGAGGGAGCAGTTGAGTCTTGGACACAGAAAGACAAGGACATCTCTCTGCAGAAAGACTGAGTGGTATTCCTGAAGCTGGAGAGAAGCTGAATGAATGAATCTATAAATGGAAAATATAATAAAGAATTGTCAGCAAGAGGGAGACATGCTGGATCAACCTTACTGAATTCGTTGAAGAAGCCACAAAGGGTAGACCGTAATGCAGTAAACATAATTAATTTGGATTTCCAGAAGACCTCGAATAAGCTAAATTGTAGTGGATTTGTACCAAACGTCCGAACATGTGGAATCAGGAGTAACACAGAGGAATAGATTGTAAACTGACTACAAGACAAGAGATTAAGAGTTAAAGAAAGTTATGCATACTTGCAAAAGTTAGAGATGTTGTTTCACAAGAATTAGTGTTGGTCCAGTGTATTTGGGCAAATTGTGAAAAACAATGTTGAAATTTGCAAATGAGACCAAACTGGGGAGTATTTTTATTATTTAACACTGAACACTGGGTAATACATAGAGCAACAAAATACAGTAAAACGGTAATAAACCTGTAGAATATGTATTTACTTGGCAAATATAAGTATGAGGTGGTATATTTTGGTAGGAAGAATAAAGGGCGGGATTCTCTGGCCCCGGAACGTTTGTCAATTCCCATGGCGGGGGGGGGGGGATGGGAAAATTTAGGACAAAGAGTCCAAATACGGCTTGGAAAGTAACACTGCAGACACTGAATTAAATAGCATCTGCAGTTTGGATGCTGAGGGTGCCATTTTGTGACTAAAATGATGTCCATGCCGCATGCGCATACTTCTGCCACCCATGCGGTTTGCCATTTTGATATGGATGTTGACACAGACAGTAGGTGTATGCTTATTCATTCCTATTGGCTGTTGCTGAGTGGATGGTGGCCTCTATTGCTACTTAAAGTTTCTCTGAGTGAGACTTCCGGTTGCGGCTATGCGGAACTAAGCCGCACGTTCGGCAGCTCCCGTTTGGAACGGACTTTAGGGTTCTTTTCAGGGCCCCCAACGGCATTTTTTCGGCATTTCCCAGTTTGGGAAGAAGACTGCAACATTTCCCCGACAGTGTATGGCTTGAACCAGGACCGGGGCGACTAAAAAAATAGTGGTGAAGCCAAAGAAAGTGCGAGGGAAGAAGAGTAAGATGGGGACCAGGCAGCATGGATGCAGTGGGTGCAGGAGCAGCAGGAGGTTATCCAACGCCGCTTCAGGGAGCTCAAGGCGGACCTGCTGGAGCCGATGAAGGCTTCTATTGATAAGCTGCTGGAGACCCAGACGGCCCAGGGGGTGGTGATCCGCGAGGTCAGACATAAGATCTCAGATAATGAGACCGAGATCTTGGGCCTAGCGGTAAAGGTGGAGGCGCTCCACAAGAAATGGCAGGAACAGTTCGAGGAGATGGAGAATCGGTCAAGGCGGAAGAATCTGCGTATCCTGGGCCTCCCAGAGGGGCTGAAGGGGTCGGATGTGGGGACCTATGTGGTCACCATGTTAAACTCGCTGATGGAAGCGGGGTCCTTCCAGGGGCCCCTGGAGCTGGAAGGGCCCCATAGAATGCTGGCGAGGAGGCCCAAGGCTAACGAGCCGCCGCGGGCGGTGCTGGTGCGGTTTCATCGGTTCGCTGATCGGGAGTGCGTACTCAGGTGGGCCAAGAAAGAGAGGAGCAGCAGATGGGAGAACGCGGAGGTTTGAATATATCAGGACTGGAGCGCGGAGGTGGTGAAGAAGAGGGCCGGGTACAACCGGGCGAAGGCGGTGCTGCACAGGAAGGGGGTGAAGTTTGGCATGCTGCAGCCGGCGCGTCTGTGGGTCACCTACAAGGACCAGCACCATTATTTTGAGTCCCCGGAGGAGGCGTGGGCCTTTGTTCCGGCCGTGAAGCTGGACACAAACTGAGGGTCGGGATGGGGGATTGGGTGTGGGGATGGTCGGGGATTGTTGTTGTTGTGTTACATTTTGAGGGGGGTTCTTTGTTCTTGTTTATTTTTGGTTCGGTGTGGGTGGTTAGGGTGGGTTGGGCACTGTTTTGGTTGGGTCTGTTGGGTGGGCTCTTGGAGGGGGGCAAGTAAACGGAGTAGGGGGTGGATGGCTGGTAGGGGGGATGGGGCCCTGCGGGGGAGGGGGATGGGGATGGGGATGGGGATGGGGCCCTGCGGGGGAGTTGCGCCAGAGGAGGCGGGGCCAGGCAGATGGAAAGCGCGGGCTTTTTCCCGTGCTGAAGGCTGGAGGAGGCGGGGCCAGGGTGGGGAAGTGCGGGTTTTTTCCCGCGCTTGGGATGGAAGGGGGAGGCGGAGATCCTGCGGGTGGATAATGGAGGGGGAGGGGAAGTCCCACAATGGGAGGAGTCAAAGGAGAGGAGGGAGTGGCCGGGATCAGCAGGAGTCAGCTGACTTGCGGTGGTGCAATGGGGGGAGCAATGCAGCTAGGAGGGGTCCTAGCTGGGGGGGGGGGGGGGGGGAAGGGGGGGAAGGGGGAAACGGGTTGCTGCTGGTATGGTCAGGGGGAGCTAGAGCGAGTAGAGGGGGTTGGGACGGGGGTCTGCCGCCGTGGGGAACAGGCCGGGCGTGGGGCACAAGCGCGTGGCTGGCCGAGGAGGGGTTATGGCTAGTCAGCGGGGGAGGAGGGCGGGTAGCCCCCTGATCCGGCTGATAACCTGGAACGTAAGGGGACTGAACGGGCCGGTTAAGCGGGCCTGGGTGTTCGCGCAGCTGAAGGGGCTGAAGGCGGATGTGGTCATGCTCCAGGAGACACACCTGAAGGTGGCAGACCAGGTAAGATTGATGAAGGGGTGGGTAGGCTAGGTGTTTCATTCGGGGCTGCATGCCAAAAATCGGGGGGGGGGGTTGGCGACCTTGGTGGGAAAGAGGGTGTTGTTCGAGGCGTCGAGCATTGTGACAGACAATGGCGGCAGGTGCGTAATGGTAAGTGGTAAGCTGCATGGGGAGAGGGTGGTACTGGTCAACGTGTATGCCCCGAACTGGGACGATGCGTGTTTTATGCGGCGCATGTTGGGTCGGATCCCGGACTTGGAAGTGGGGGGGTGGACTTTAACACGGTGTTGGATCCGGCACTGGATCGCTCCAGGTCTAGGACAGGTAGGAGGCCGGCAGCGGCTAAAATGCTGAGGGGTTTATGGACCAGATGGGAGGGGTGGCCCCTTGGAGATTTGCAAGGCCGGGGTCTAGGGAATTTTCATTCTTCTCGCACGTTCATAAGGCCTATTCCCAGATCGACTTTTTTGTTATGAGCAGGGCGCTGATTGCGAGAGTAGAGGATACCGAGTACTCGGCGATAGCCATTTCGGATCACGCCCCACATTGGGTAGACCTGGAGCTGGGGGAGGAGAGGGTTGTGGCGCTTGGAGGTGGGGCTGTTGGCGGACGAGGAGGTGAGCGAGCGAGTCCGAGGAAGCATAGAGAGATACCTGGAGGCCAACGATAACGGGGAGGCCCGAGTGGGGATGGTCTGGGAGGCGCTGAAGGCGGTGGTTAGGGAAGAGCTGATCTCCATTAGGGCCCACAAGGAGAGGAGAGAGCAGAGGGAGAGGAAGAGGCTGGTGGGGGAGATGGTGAGGGTAGACAGGAGGTATGCGGAGGTGCCGGAGGAGGGACTGTTGAGGGAGAGGCGTAGCCACCAGGCCGAATTCGACCTGTTGACCACCAGGAAGGCGGAAGCGCAGTGGAGGAAGGCCCAGGGGGCGATTTATGAATAGGGGTAAAAGGCAAGTCGGATGCTGGCGCATCAGTTTCGGAAGCAGGACGCAGCTAGGGAGATCGGGGGAGTTAAGGATAGGGGAGGGAGTGTGGTGCGGAGTGGGGTTGGCATCAAAGGGGTCTTCAGGGACTTTTATGAGGAACTGTATCGGTCCGAGGCGCCACTGGAGGAGGGAGGGATGGGCCGCTTTCTGGACCAACTGAGGTTCCCGAAGGTGGAGGAGGGACTGGTGGCGGGATTAGGGGCCCCGATTGGGCTGGAGGAGCTGGCCAAAGGAATAGGGAGCATGCAGGCGGGGAAGGCACCAGGGCCGGACGGTTTCCCGGTCAAATTTTACAAGAGATATGTGGACCTGTTGGGCCCGTTGCTGGTTAGGACCTTCAATGAGGCAAGGGAGGGGGGGGCTTTGCCCCCGACGATGTCCCAGGCACTGATCTCCTTGATCCTGAAGCAGGACAAGGATCCCCTGCAGTGTGGGTCTTACATGCCAATTTTGTTGTTAAATGTAGATGCCAAGGTGCTGGCGAATGTCTTAGCCATGAGAATTGAGGATTGGGTGCCGCAGGTCATCCACGATGACCAGACGCGGTTCGTGAAGGGGAGGCAGTTGAACGCGAATGTGCGGAGGCTCCTGAACGTTATTATGATGCCGGCGAGGGAGGGGGAGGCGGAGATAGTGGTGGCGATGGACGGTGAGAAGGCCTTCGATAGGGTAGAGTGGGGGGTACTTGTGGGAGGTGCTGAAGAGGTTCGGGTTTGGGGAGGGGTTCGTCAGGTGGGTTAGGCTGTTGTACGAGGTCCCGATGGCGAGTGTGGCCCCGAGCAAGAGGAGGTCTGAGTACTTTTGGTTGCATCGACTGTCCCCCTGCTCTTCACACTGGCGATTGAACTCCTGGCTATGGCACTGAGGGAGTCGAGGAACTGGAGGGTGCTGGTGCGGGGTGGGGAGGAGCATAGGGTGTCGCTCTATGCGGACGACTTGCTGCTGTATGTGGCGGACCCGGTGGGAGGAAATGCCGGAGGTAATGAGGATCCTCAGGGAGTTCGGGGATTTCTCAGGGTACAAGCTCAACATGGGGAAGAGCGAGTTGTTCGTGGTTCACCCAGGGGACCAGGAGAGGGGGATTGGCGAGCTCCCACGAAAAAGGGCGGAGAGGAGCTTCAGATATTTGGGGGTCCAGGTGGCCAGGAGCTGGGGGGCCCTGCATAGACTTAATTTCAAGAGGCTGGAGGAGGAGTTTAAGAGGTGGGACGCGTTGCCGCTGTCCCTGGCGGGTAGGGTGCAGTCAGTCAAGATGACGGTGTTCTCAAGGTTTTTGTTCCTGTTCCAGTGCCTCCCCATTCTTATCCCGAAGGCCTTCTTTAGGCGGGTCAACAGGAGCATAACGGGGTTTGTGTAGGCGCGAGGGACTCCGAGGGTGAGGAGGGTGTTCCTGGAGCGGAGTAGAGATAGGGGGGGCCTGGCGCTGCCCAATCTCTGCGGGTACTACTGGGCCGCCAACGCGGCGATGGTGTGCAAGTGGGTGATTGAGGGGCGAGGGGGCGGCATGGAAGAGGCTGGAGACGGCGTCTTGTGAGCGTACGAGTCTGGAGGCGCTGGCAACGGCGCCGCTGCCGATCCCTCCAATGAGTTATATCACGAGCTCAGTGGTGGCGGCTGCCCTCAAAATATGGGGGCAATGGAGGTGGCACAGGGGGGAAGTGGGGGCCTCGGTGTGGACCCCGATACGGGGGAACCACCGGTTTGTCCCAGGGTGAATAGATGGAGGGTTTTTGGGGTGGCACAGGGCAGGGATAAGGAGGTTGGGGGACCTGTTTGTGGATGGGAAGTTCACGAGCCTGGATGAGCTGGAGGAGAAGTACGGGCTCCCCCCGGGAAACACCTTTAGGTATCTACACGTAAGGGCGTTTGCCAGGCGACAAGTGGTGGAATTCCCGCTGCTGCCGCCACGCACAGTACAGGGCAGAGTGCTCTCGGGGGTGTGGGTTGTGAGGGGAAGATCTCGGCAACGTACCAGGTGATGCAGGAGGAGGAGGCCTCGGTGCAGGAGCTGAAAGGTAAGTGGGGGGAGGAGTTGGGGGAGGAGATCCAGGAGGGGACGTGGGCAAATGCCCGAAGGAGGGTGAACTCTTCCTCTTCGTGCACGAGGCTCAGCCTCATACAGTTGAAGGTGCTGCACAGGGCACACATGACCGGGACAAGGATGAGACGGTTCTTTGGGGGTGAGGATGACGAATGTGATATAAAATAGTTAGTTTAAATATATTAGTTGCAGTAATGTAGATGTAGGCCGGTCTAATTCTAGGGAGTTCACAGACAAAGGATTTCAGAAAGCAAGGCAAGGAAGGGGGAGGGGTGTCTGGTAGAGGAGGAGAAAAGGATGCTGGGTAACAAGAGGCCAGGGTTAAGGAATCAGAAGAGAGCCAATTAGGATGTATGGCCAGGTCAGGAGGGGTATAGGATGACCTATGGGAATCGTGTATGTGAAACTTGATACCATTTGAATGTATTTGCAGAGATCCCTTTGTTTCCTTCCTCATTTGTTTCCAAGGGGTCCAGGAGACTGGTTCTGTGTTCTGTGTCCCTGAGAAGTGAGTCAGACTTGCAAGTTGGTTAAAAATAAATAATACTATGCCTACAAATCCATCTCGAGTTTTATTGAGGCCAGACTGATGGGTAAAGAATTCAACATTTGTCATTTGGTGCCGGAAACCCGGGATTTCTCAAGACGGTTACCGACCAACCGCGAAATCAGAATTAGACTGATTTTGGACAAGGAAAGTGGAAAAGGGCCCACAATGTGTAACTGGAAAATGACCGCACATTGATTTTCCCCTCTTCTTATGGTCTAATTGGTCTGGTCACTCATGGTTGGTATAGAAAGATCGTCTCGACAAAATCAAAGGTCAGTCTGGGGATTAGAAAATTTAACTGATAGGATATCATAATTAATAGTAGCTTTTGGGTTAGTTTTGGAATTGATGGGACATCGAAATTGATGGTTTAATTCCATGTGTGAGTGTTTTGATGAACTGATGGGACCTCAGAGAGGAGGGTTCAGTTCCAAGAGTGTTTTTAAATCTATAGTTGATTAAGCTAAAATTGTATCCTTGGACTGTAGTGGCAAGAAACACAGTCTTGAGGACTAGTTGGAGATTATGGGGAAATGTTTGGATAAATTTCAAAACAAAAGAACATCCATAGAACTGGATGCTGCATGTTAGTTAAAGCAGAAGTCTCTCAAAGGGTTAACAGCAGCAGCCAAAGTTAACGACTACAGACAGTGCTTCTCACACGGGCCTTGAGATAACAGGCAGCTTGCGATGTAATTGGATACCTTTCTTTCGAGTCAGTGAAACTCCAGCAAAGTTGCAGCTTGTGGTGTAATTGGATACCTTTCTTTCGAGTCAGTGAAACTCCAGCAAAGTTTTGAATTAATTAAAGGAAACCAGTGGATTTCTCCACCTCTTTGATAAAAGTTAATTATTTTAGCAAGCAATTGATTGAAATTGCCAGAATCTTAAGTTTGAATGACTTGAAATAATGTTTATCTCATTTTATTTGTGAATTAATAGAAACGTAAAGAAACTCACTGACACCATTTTAAAAAGTGTAAATCTGGAGATGACAGTTGGCTTTGCTCCGGTATAAATCACCGCAGCTAACTGCTCCCTCATTGATAGCAGCCAACATTTTTGTGAATGTAAGAAAAACTTGTTAAAAGAAAAATTGTTAAGATAAATAATTAATTAAGTTGTAAAAGTTATACAAGTTTGTGTTAAGCAAATCGTAAATTCAGTTCAGAGTTGAGATCAGAGCTAAGCTTGCAGGTTGCAGTAATTCAATTTGAATTTTCAAACATTTTAAGTTTTAAAAGAACACTGTTAAAACCTTTTAAATAATTTTGCCAAGTAGCAAAAATTGCCATTGGTTATAAATAGGCAAATATAAATTAAAAAAAAAAAGAGGGCCAAAGTATGAAAACTAAAGTCGATTTCGGCGGGAGAACAGCTGGTGAGTCAGTTTCAGCGGGAGCAGTGCGGAAGTGGCTGCTGGGAGGTAAGTCTGTCCTTTAAAAGCACTTGTCTTTGCAGGGGCAGGCCAGTCGATTTCGGCGGGAGAACAGCTGGTGAGTCAGTTTCAGCGGGAGCAGTGCGGAAGTGGCTGCTGGGAGGTAAGTCTGTCCTTTAAAAGCACTTGTCTTTGCAGGGGCAGGCCAGTCGATTTCGGCGGGAGAACAGCTGGTGAGTCAGTTTCAGCGGGAGCAGTGCGGAAGTGGCTGCTGGGAGGTAAGTCTGTCCTTTAAAAGCACTTGTCTTTGCAGGGGCAGGCCAGTCGATTTCGGCGGGAGAACAGCTGGTGAGTCAGTTTCAGCGGGAGCAGTGCGGAAGTGGCTGCTGGGAGGTAAGTCTGTCCTTTAAAAGCACTTGTCTTTGCAGGGGCAGGCCAGTCGATTTCGGCGGGAGAACAGCTGGTGAGTCAGTTTCAGCGGGAGCAGTGCGGAAGTGGCTGCTGGGAGGTAAGTATGTCCTTGTCCTGTCCACTTGTCTTTGCAGGGGCAGGCCAGTCGATTTCGGCGGGAGTGGAGCTGGCTGGTTAGTCAATTTCAGCAGGAGCTGAGAATTTTTTTTTTTTAATTAGTGTTTTAGGCGGGAACAGGAAGACGACCCGCGGATGTCTGGGAAGACCCTCACCAATAAATTCTGGTGGAGAGGAAACCCGAGACACTACACGTGTAGTGTCTCCCACCCGCCCTCCTCCTCTAACCTAATAATAAAACCCATTGGTCTGAGGTAAGTACCATATTTTATTATATTATTATTATTTTTTATAAAAAATTTAATTTAGTTGTTAGCCAGATCTTGGTAGAAAGTTAGAGGAATGGCAGGGAAGGGAGTGCAATGTTCCTCCTGCAGGATGTTTGAGGTGAGGGATGCAGTTAGTGTCCCTGCTGATTTTACCTGCAGGAAGTGCTGCCATCTCCAGCTCCTCCAAGACCGAGTTAGGGAACTGGAGCTGGAGTTGGAAGAACTTCGGATCATTCGGGAGGCAGAAGGGGTCATAGATAGCAGCTTCAGGGAATTAGTTACACCAAAGATTGGAGATAGGTGGGTAACTGTAAGAGGGACTGGGAAAAAGCCGTCAGTGCAGGGATCCCCTGCGGCCGTTCCCCTGAGAAACAAGTATACCGCTTTGGATACTTGTGGGGGGGGGGGACTTGCCAGGGGTAAGCCATGGGGTACAGGCCTCTGGCACGGAGTCTGTCCCTGTTGCTCAGAAGGGAAGGGGGGAGAGGAGCAGAGCATTAGTAATTGGGGACTCTATAGTCAGGGGCACAGATAGGAGATTTTGTGGGAGCGTGAGAGACTCACGTTTGGTATGTTGCCTCCCAGGTGCAAGGGTACGTGATGTCTCGGATCGTGTTATCCGGGTCCTTAGGGGGGAGGGGGAGCAGCCCCAAGTCGTGGTCCACATTGGCACTAACGACATAGGTAGGAAAGGGGACAAGGATGTCAGGCAGGCTTTCAGGGAGCTAGGATGGAAGCTCAGAACTAGAACAAACAGAGTTGTTATCTCTGGGTTGTTGCCCGTGCCACGTGATAGTGAGATGAGGAATAATGAGAGAGAGCATTTAAACACGTGGCTACAGGGATGGTGCAGGCGGGAGGGATTCAGATTTCTGGATAACTGGGGCTCTTTCTGGGGAAGGTGGGACCTCTACAGACAGGATGGTCTACATCTGAACCTGAGGGGCACAAATATCCTGGGGGGGAGATTTGTTAGTGCTCTTTGGGGGGGTTTAAACTAATGCAGCAGGGGCATGGGAACCTGGATTGTAGTTTTAGGGTAAGGGAGAATGAGAGTATAGAGGTCAGGAGCACAGATTTGACGTCGCAGGAGGGGGCCAGTGTTCAGGTAGGTGGTTTGAAGTGTGTCTACTTCAATGCCAGGAGTATACGAAACAAGGTAGGGGAACTGGCAGCATGGGTTGGTACCTGGGACTTCGATGTTGTGGCCATTTCGGAGACATGGATAGAGCAGGGACAGGAATGGATGTTGCAGGTTCCGGGGTTTAGGTGTTTTAGTAAGCTCAGAGAAGGAGGCAAAAGAGGGGGAGGTGTGGCGCTGCTAGTCAAGAGCAGTATTACGGTGGCGGAGAGGATGCTAGATGGGGACTCTTCTTCCGAGGTAGTATGGGCTGAAGTTAGAAACAGGAAAGGAGAGGTCACCCTGTTGGGAGTTTTTTATAGGCCTCCTAATAGTTCTAGGGATGTAGAGGAAAGGATGGCGAAGATGATTCTGGATAAGAGCGAAAGTAACAGGGTAGTTATTATGGGAGACTTTAACTTTCCAAATATTGACTGGAAAAGATATAGTTCGAGTACAATAGATGGGTCGTTTTTTGTACAGTGTGTGCAGGAGGGTTTCCTGAAACAATATGTTGACAGGCCAACAAGAGGCGAGGCCACGTTGGATTTGGTTTTAGGTAATGAACCAGGCCATGTGTTGGATTTGGAGGTAGGAGAGCACTTTGGGGACAGTGACCACAATTCGGTGACGTTTACGTTAATGATGGAAAGGGATAAGTATACACCGCAGGGCAAGAGTTATAGCTGGGGGAAGGGCAATTATGATGCCATTGGACGTGACTTGGGGGGGATAAGGTGGGGAAGTAGGCTGCAAGTGTTGGGCACACTGGATAAGTGGGGCTTGTTCAAGGATCAGCTACTGCGTGTTCTTGATAAGTATGTACCGGTCAGGTAGGGAGGAAGGCGTCGAGCGAGGGAACCGTGGTTTACCAAGGAAGTGGAATCTCTTGTTAAGAGGAAGAAGGAGGCCTATGTGAAGATGAGGTGTGAAGTTTCAGTTGGGGCGATGGATAGTTAAAGGTAGCGAGGAAGGATCTAAAGAGAGAGCGAAGACGAGCAAGGAGGGGACATGAGAAGTATTTGGCAGGAAGGATCAAGGAAAACCCAAAAGCTTTCTATAGGTATGTCAGGAATAAGCGAATGACTAGGGAAAGAGTAGGACCAGTCAAGGACAGGGATGGGAAATTGTGTGTGGAGTCTGAAGAGATAGGCGAGATACTAAATGAATATATTTCGTCAGTATTCACTCAGGAAAAAGATAATGTTGTGGAGGAGAATGCTGAGCCCCAGGCTAATAGAATAGATGGCATTGAGGTACGTAGGGAAGAGGTGTTGGCAATTCTGGACAGGCTTAAAATAGATAAGTCCCCGGGACCTGATGGGATTTATCCTAGGATTCTCTGGGAGGCCAGGGAAGAGATTGCTGGACCTTTGGCTTTGATTTTTATGTCATCATTGGCTACAGGAATAGTGCCAGAGGACTGGAGGACAGCAAATGTGGTCCCTTTGTTCAAAAAGGGGAGCAGAGACAACCCCGGCAACTATAGACCGGTGAGCCTCACGTCTGTAGTGGGTAAAGTCTTGGAGGGGATTATAAGAGACAAGATTTATAATCATCTAGATAGGAATAATATGATCAGGGATAGTCAGCATGGCTTTGTGAAGGGTAGGTCATGCCTCACAAACCTTATTGAGTTATTTGAGAAGGTGACAACAGGTAGATGAGGGTAGAGCAGTTGATGTGGTGTATATGGATTTCAGCAAAGCGTTTGATAAGGTTCCCCACGGCAGGCTATTGCAGAAAATACGGAGGCTGGGGATTGAGGGTGATTTAGAGATGTGGATCAGAAATTGGCTAGCTGAAAGAAGACAGAGGGTGGTGGTTGATGGGAAATGTTCAGAATGGAGTACAGTCACAAGTGGAGTACCACAAGGATCTGTTCTGGGGCCGTTGCTGTTTGTCATTTTTATCAATGACCTAGAGGAAGGCGCAGAAGGGTGGGTGAGTAAATTTGCAGGCGATACTAAAGTCGGTGGTGTTGTCGATAGTGTGGAAGGATGTAGCAGGTTACAGAGGGATATAGATAAGCTGCAGAGCTGGGCTGAGAGGTGGCAAATGGAGTTTAATGTAGAGAAGTGTGAGGTGATTCACTTTGGAAGGAATAACAGGAATGCGGAATATTTGGCTAATGGTAAAGTTCTTGAAAGTGTGGATGAGCAGAGGGATCTAGGTGTCCATGTACATAGATCCCTGAAAGTTGCCACCCAGGTTGATAGGGTTGTGAAGAAGGCCTATGGAGTGTTGGCCTTTATTGGTAGAGGGATTGAGTTCCGGAGTCGGGAGGTCATGTTGCAGCTGTACAGAACTCTGGTACGGCCGCATTTGGAGTATTGCGTACAGTTCTGGTTGCCGCATTATAGGAAGGACGTGGAGGCTTTGGAGCGGGTGCAGAGGAGATTTACCAGGATGTTGCCTGGTATGGAGGGAAAATCTTATGAGGAAAGGCTGATGGACTTGAGGTTGTTTTCGTTAGAGAGAAGAAGGTTAAGAGGAGACTTAATAGAGGCATACAAAATGATCAGGGGGTTGGATAGGGTGGACAGTGAGAGCCTTCTCCCGCGGATGGAAATGGCTGGCACGAGGGGACATAACTTTAAACTGAGGGGTAATAGATATAGGACAGAGGTCAGAGGTAGGTTCTTTACGCAAAGAGTAGTGAGGCTGTGGAATGCCCTACCTGCTACAGTAGTGAACTCGCCAACATTGAGGGCATTTAAAAGTTTATTGGATAAACATATGGATGATAATGGCATAGTGTAGGTTAGATGGCTTTTGTTTCGGTGCAACATCGTGGGCCGAAGGGCCTGTACTGCGCTGTATTGTTCTATGTTCTATGTTCTAATTAGATTATGGAGACAATATTGTCAACATGAGAAGGATAAGATCATGTTATTAAGTTGGCAAGAAAATGCCCTTAAAATGTGGATTCCAATTAGTGAAAGGGGGACCAGAAAACTCTGGAGATCTTGAAAAAGGAGTGTGCATTCAAAAAAACGCGCAAGTAAAGAGAGGGTGGACTCGAGTTAAAAGAATGGGCTACGTAGTTCAATGGCTGGCCTTGCATTGTCAGAAGCAGATGAGGACCTAGAAAATTGGACCATGTCGGCTAGAGTCCCGACTGTACCAGTAGCATTGTCTGCACTAATTCCAGAACCACCAGGGTATCATAATTTAGATTCAAATCATGCCAGCCTCTCCAGCCCCTTCGGTTGATAGCTTGGGTCCTATTTCAGCATCTTCACCGTCTGTTAGAGAAGGGGAGCGCTGTTCAACAAGCCCAGTTAGCTCTAGGGCCCGATCTTGGACAATGAGAGAGGGGCCTGATCCTATCCAGAAACAATCACACATTCCACCTAGATCCCTTCAGACCGATATGGTAGGACAGAAAAGTATGAGAACAAAGAAAGAGGATGGGAATGGTTCTGAGGAGCTGGAGCTCCCCCTAGTGGAAGGGAAGGACGTCAAAGTCTTTGAAGAGCCAGAGGAATCCGCTAGAGCACCCCCTAGTGAGACTCTGAGACAGTTGCTGATTAGGAAAATACCAAACCCTGATGCTGTAACATCAGTTTGTGGTGACTACTGGATTGGACTGTAACTTGTTGGCCCGAGATTTACTGTGTATCTTCCAGCTACAGCTAGAGTGCGGAGACAAAGGGGTAATGGTTCAATCATGGAGGATGAGACAACAGTGCTATATTTCTATCACTCCCCAGTGGTGGACGTTAGACATTGAACATTCACTGCATCACGTTACCTTGGCCTATGACAGAACCGGACAAAACAGGGAGTTGGAGGACAAATACCGGTCATTAATTGGGACCGAATGGCCAGTCAAGGTTACAGCCACAGTCACAGGAAAAGAAGGTACAGCCGATTTTGTTACAATACCACCACATTTATGGCCACAGTCAGCTTCTGTAGGCCCTCATATTACACGTCAGGTCCACGACCAGTACCATGCCAAGGATCTGGGGCCTATGGTAATGAGGGCAGTGGATCGTTCAGATCCAACAGAGTACGCACTTCAAGTCACGCCAGACGGCACTTCCATAAAATATTTTGAGGTCCCTGAAACAATTAACACTCGACTTCAGCATCACCGGGGGCGTGACGTTTTGGAATATGTCAATCCACAGGTCTGGGCGGAATACCCATCACAAGTGGGAAAGGCAAATGTTACACCCATTAAGGTAACGATTAAGGACCATGTAAAGCTGCCTTTCATTCAGCAATACCCCCTGAAACCCCAAGCTGCCCCGTCTATAGACAAATTAATCCGAGAGCTGTTGCAACAGGGTATTTTGGTCCCTTGCCAATCAGAATGTAACACCCCCATACTTGCTGTGCCTAAACCAGCCAAACCAGACCGGTACCGATTCGTACAGGATTTACGTTCAATCAATGCCATCGCACAGCCGTTACATGCTTTCGTCCCTAATCCTGCCCACACACTGGCTCAAATTCCAGATCAAGCCCGGATCTTCGCCATAATTGACCTTCAGCACGCTTTCTTTGCCCTTCCACTCGCATCTGAAAGCCAATATTTGTTTGCCTTCACTTACAATGGACAGCAGTATACTTGGACCCGACTGCCTCAGGGGTTCGTCAACTCACCTACGCTCTTCTCCAGATGTCTGCAGACCCAACTCCAGACCTTGACATTGGAGCATGGTTCCACTCTAGTGCAGTATGTAGGTGACATGTTGGTAGCGAGTCCTGACGAGCCCAGTAACAGGGATGATGTGATCCAGTTATTAAACCATCTATCCTCGTTGGGTTATGTTGTTTCACAATCAAAGGTCCTGGTGGCTCAGACAAAGGCCAAGTTCTTAGGAGTTTTACTTACAGCCACAGAAAGAAGTCTCAAACCCAGTAGGATTGAACCAATATGCCAATTCCCCGCCCCACCACAGCCAAGGATATCCGTCATTGGTTGGGTATGGTGAATTATTGTAGGCAGTGGATACCAAACATCGCTGTCTATGTAAAGCTGCTGACGCCTTACACTAGTGAAGGGGGGAATTTTACTCTCACCACCGAGGCACTCGAAGCCTTCCGTTGCCTGAAGAAGGCCTTGTTACAAGCACTGGCCCTCGGTAGGCCCTTGTATGACCGACCGTTCCAGATATACTGTACTGTTCTGGAAGGATGTTCAACAGCGGTACTCACCCAGCAACATGGGAACAAGCACCGGCCCGTAGCATATTACTCTTCCAAACTTGATCCAGTGGCATTGGGCCACCCTGTTTGCACCCAGATCATGGCAGCGATATACAATAGTTTGCAGGCTGCTGCCATTATAACACTCCAACAGGATATTCCGGTGTATAGCTCCCACTCGGTCATCGCACTACTGGGGCAACTGCAGACTCAGCATCTTACCGCAGCTCGTCAGAATAGGTATGAAATATACCTTTTGAACAATCCGCGTCTGACATTTAAATACTGTACCACTATCAATCCAGCCTGTTTTCTTAGCGATCCCCCTGTCCATGAAGACGCACCTGGCCATGACTGTTTAGCCTTGATTCAGGAAACTACCACAATAAGGGACGATCTGAGTGATATTCCGTTAGAACAACCTGACATGATTATGTATGTTGATGGCAGTGCATTAGTAAGCCCCACTGGCAGGAGACTGTCCGGTTACGCAATCATAGATCAGGATGGTCTGATTCTAGAAGCGGCAGCTTTCCAGACCCCTTACTCAGCACAACAAGCCAAACTTTTTGCCCTTACCCGTGCATGTATACTTGGGGTAGATCATCGGGTAAATATTTACACTGACTCCCGATACGCCTTCGGGGTAGTTCATGACTTCGGACAGCTCTGGAAGAATAGGAGATTCCTTACCTCGGCCGGCACGGAAATATCCCACCGGGGTTTAGTTAATGACCTACTGCAGGCCCTCCTTATGCCCGCGCAGATTCCCGTCATTAAATGCGCTGCCCATACAAACGGTAAGACCCCAGTTGACGTTGGTAATGAACAAGCAAATTGTGCAGCGCGGACAGCCGCGCAAACGCAGCAAGTGATGGTGCCTAAAATGTTAAGTCAGACTGAACGATCTGCTATAAATAGGTCTGCTTTTGACAAGCCAATGCCAACCATCCAAGACGTCATAAGGTTACAGGAGGACGCTCCTGAGAGTGATAAACAAATGTGGAAACGGTTAGGTTGTACATATGATTCTGTTTCCTCTTTATGGACCACGCCAGCACATCAGACTTGTATGTCTGATTTACTGGCTGTATGGGTCATCGAATGTGTACACTTTGCAACTCATTGTGGGGCTCGGGGGACTAGTGATTTGTTGCTGGACACTTGGTGGATGCAGGGGTTGGCCCAGAGTATCAGTAATTGGTGTTTGATTTGTCAGCAAAATAACACCGGCAAAGATATCCCTTGAGGTATGGGGCAAACCCCGTTGCCCAATGGTCCCTTGAGACGCTCCAAATGGATTACATTGAGTTAGAAAGGTGTCAATGTTATAAATATGTTTTGGTCATTGTGGGTGTGTTCAGCAGATGGGTCAAGGCGTATCCGACTACCGATAATAAAGCTGCTACTGTGGTTAAAGTTCTGATGCGGGAAATCATTCCCCGCGCTGTTTTACAGGTGTGAAGCATGATGGGGTGGCTGCGCACCGCCTGTGTAATCTTCGGCCTCACCTCGCTTGGAGTGACATCGGCGACGGACATGGAAAAGGGAAATATCATCTACAGCTGTAATCCCAACCAAACTACAAGGACATTTCGTTTATGCAGAGGTGTTGTTCTTCGCTGCCCCCATATACGAGGACATGGCATCGAATCATGGAAGGTCATCAGGTTAATGGACAATGCAGGACTCATGAAGCAATTGCACCGGTCCCGGCGATGGGAAGGGAACATTACATGGACATTGCCTTGTTTTTGGAGTACATGTAAATTTGATTTTGGATGTGTTAAGATTGGTGCCATAAAGGTAAAATCAGACCGTCAGGAGAGGGTAGGACGAGGTTGTGAGAGAGAGAGGGGGACTAGAGAGAGGACGGGGCGTGTAAGGAGGGGAGTACAACTAGAACATAGGTTATCAGGAGATACACTTAATTCATTTAGGGCCCAGACTGAGAAAAACCCGGGTAGTATGAAACTCTTCTACCAGATTTACCACCGCTTGTATGGCCAGGGACGGGTTGTCTGCTACCTGAACCCCGCAGCGGTGTCTAGGTTATTTTTTGTTTCACCGCTTTGGGGCACTCCCCAAACGGTGGTTCATTGTCAGCGTTCCGAGCCACCGCCCGAGCAAGTCACTCTTGATCCGGGTTCAGCACCATCGGCTATTTGCCTTCCCCTTCCTCGGGATAATTCCCATTCACAGTATGATAGGCTGCAACGGTGGAGGGCGTACATACCTAGCCACTTCACTCCCAATAGGGACTCCCGGTCGTACTAGAATTGTTTCGGCAGTGACGGGTACGACTGTTTGCTGGTAGAGGTGGAAACTAATATAACGTGTCTGTTCCCCACCTGTACGGACAGGAGGTGTCATATCACTCAGGCATCTGGCCAATGCGTTTGTTACAACACCACCTGCGTTCCATTGAACGCCGGCCTCCAGCTCCTTTGTGGCTGGGCGACTGTCTCTCATATCACTGTTGGGACTAGCGCTTTCCGCATTGCTGGGAGGCCCAAATGGGCGTTCTAAAGCTGGATAAACTGGGCTACTGTGGGATCCCTACGCAACCGATGTACTGATTGTGTTGCTAGCCTGTACACGGAGCAAGGATACTACTTTTTTTAATGGCACAGCGACCAATGTTTTGTCACCCCCATTTCCCCGCCAAATCATTATTTTATTTGTGGCCTTACCATCCTGGGAAACAAAACCTTGGGAGCCCTTGGGGCAATAACCAACGAATTGTCTCAGCTGTGGTTGTTTGCAATGCAGAACCGGTATGCTCTTGACTATCTTCTGGCCCGTGAGGGTGGGGTATGCGTCATAGTGCAGGGTAAGTGTATCATGGGAGTTCAAGACCTAACCGTTAACATCACTAAATTTATGGATCGCATACGGGATCACCTGGACGGAATGCAGGACCCTGGCTCTTGGGGTAACTGGGGATTTGGAGGTTGGAAGGACTGGTTGATAAATATGGCCATGTATTTAGCATTGGCACTCGGCTGCATCTTTGTGGGCCTGGCCATCCTTAAATGTGTGATGGGTAGAATGCGGAGTGCACTGGAAC
This sequence comes from Scyliorhinus torazame, assembly GCF_047496885.1. Lineage (NCBI taxonomy): Eukaryota > Metazoa > Chordata > Chondrichthyes > Carcharhiniformes > Scyliorhinidae > Scyliorhinus > Scyliorhinus torazame. The sequence goes on along the minus strand of NC_092709.1, from coordinate 291,957,940 downwards.
AGATAGATGCCCCTAGAATCTTGGCTGCTAGGGTCCACGAGGATGCAGTGGATGAAGGGGGGCTACAACAGGAATTGGAAATGCAGCGACAAATCTTTTTAGATGAGGGGCCGTAGCTACGATTGAATAGATAGGTTATCATGAAATGATAAAAGGAGGGAATGACGAATGTGATATAAAATAGTTAGTTTAAATATATTTTACCGGGGCAGCATGGTAGCATTGTGGATAGCACAATTGCTTCACAGCACCAGGGTCCCAGGTTCGATTCCAGCTTGGGTCACTGTCTGTGCGGAATCTGCACATCCTCCCTGTGTGTGCGTGGGTTTCCTCCGGGGGCTCCGGTTTCCTTCCACAGTCCAAAGATGTGCAGGTTAGGTGGATTGGCCATGATAAATTGCCCTTAGTGTCCAAAATATCCCTTAGTATTGGGTGAAGTTACTGGGTTATGGGGATAGGGTGGAGGTGTTGACCTTGGGTAGGGTGCTCTTTCCAAGAGCCAGTGCAGACTTGATGGGCCAAATGGCCTCCTTCTGCACTATAAATTCTATGATATGATATTAGTTACAGTAATGTAGATGTAGGCCAGTCTAATTCTAGTAAGTTCACAGACAAAGGATTTCAGAAAGCATTGCAAGGAAGGGGGAGGGGTGTCTGGTAGAGGAGGAGAAAAGGATGCTGGGTGACAAGAGGCCAGGGTTAAGGAATGAGAAGTGAGCCAATTAGGATGTATGGCCAGGTCAGGAGGAGTATAGGATGACCTATGGGAATCGTGTATCTGAAACTTGATGCCATTTGAATGTATTTGCAGAGATCCCTTTGTCTCCTTCTTCATTCATTTCCAAGGGGTCCAGGAGACTGGTTCTGTGTTCTGTGTCCCTGAGAAGCGAGTCAGACTTGCAAGTTGGTTAAAAATAAATAATACTATGCCTACAAATCCATCTCGAGTTTTATTGAGGCCAGACTGACGGGTAAAGAATTCAACATTTGTCAAGGACAGGTGTGTTAGGTGCTCAGGGAGCCCAGAAAACCACACCCATATGTTCTCAGCATGCCCAGCGCTGGAAGAATTTTGGAAGGGTGTAGCAAGGACGGTGTCGAGGGTGGTAGGATCCAGGGTCAAACCGGGCTGGGGGCTTGCAATATTTGGGGTTGCAGAGGAGCCGGGAGTGCAGGAGGCGAAAGAGGCCAGCATTCTAGCCTTTGCGTCCCTGGTAGCCCGGCAAAGGATTCTTCTTCAGTGGAAAGATGCGAGGCCCCCGTCCTGGATCAACTATATGGTGGGGTTTATTAAATTGGAGAGGGTGAAATTTGCCTTAAGGGGATCGGTGCAAGGGTTTTTCAGGTGGTGGCAACCGTTCTTAGACTTCCTGGCAGAACGGTAGACAATGGTCACCAGCAGCAGCAGCCCGGGGAGGCGGGGGGTGGGGGGGTTCTATTTTATTTTTGTTTGTCTATACTGGGGGATCTGAGGGGGTGTATATGTTTGCTATGTGTTTCGGCGGGTGTTAATTTATTATTTATGTATAGTGGGGAGGGGGGCACTGGATTGTTTTGTTTTGTTTGGTATTAAGTTCTATTGGGTGCCTTTTACATTTTGTTGTTGATATTTTGTGAAAACTTTAATAAACATTATTTTTTTTAAAAAAAAGTTTCTCTGAGTAACACGCTTTAAAAGCCTTGGATCTGATTTCAAGGATTCAGGCCACTTGTTCCCAGAACTGGGAGCAGTAGTTTTTATCCCACTTGTGTCGTATAACAAGGAGAATGAACAGAGGTGGCAAGGTGTAGGATGAGCTGCTTGAAAAGTGACAAGGCAGCGGAGTAGGGCTCTCTTTCCTCTATGATCATTGGACAAAGGTGTTGCTAACTTTCCGGTTGGTTCAATTGCTCTGTCTTATTATCTTTGCTCTCGAGTCGCCAGGTATCTTTATGATACCGCCACGAGGTTCAAGTCCAAGTAATGATCAATAACTCAATACACCGATTAGTAAGATTCAAATCAAAGCACATTTATTATACACAGTAATCGCTACTCATGCACAAATTTCTACGTCTAAGCTACTTCTACAACTAACAGGCCTATACTTAACTTCGAACTGGCCCACCAGGTCAGGGGAACAAATGGCCTTTCGTTCGGGTTCTGAGTCTGCGGGATTCAAAGTTGGTACGGATTGGTAGCTAGGAGCGCCGATCTCGTAGCGAGCGTTGAATTAAGACTTACTTCTTTCGGTAGTCACTGCACCGGTCACGGTCAATGTTGGTTCGTGTTGCTGGGTGACCCGAGCAGGACGAAGAGAGAGCGATTTGAACTTGGGGCTTAACTCTTATAATCCCCAGGGGCTTCCCGCCTTTCGGGGCGGACCCTGTACCTGGTCCCAAGTCATTGGACTTTGTCCCAATCGCTTGGTTCGATTTCTCCAATACTGGAGCGGTTCCCTGATCGATGGGCGGTCTTGAGGTTCTCGTTCACCTCCTTTGTGTTGGCTCCTGCTGGCGCCAGGGAATCTGGCTTTGCTTTGTGTGTCCCAAATGTTACTTATTGTTCCCAGGGATTGCTCATCAGTATGTAGATGGCTGCTACATTGTTATGCTGATGGTCGCTGGTATCGATGTTGTCTGGTTTTTTGCAGAGTTAAATACACAGCAAACCTGCACCTGCTGGTTTCTGTCTGTGTTGGTTGACTTTCCCATCAGCCTTTGCCGTTCACCATTTTAAATCGGGAGTTGGCCAATTTAGGTGGCTACACACCCTCCTTGTGATCCTAACGCGAAGTGTGAAGGATCATATAACTACGTTGCTTTCATTCCCTGACCCAGTGAGCACTTCTTTCATGGCCTCTACACTGACCATAACTATGCAAAAAAATTTTAACTGACAATTCTAAAGGGCGCTATGTCAAACAGGGACATGCATTACAAAACAATTTTTTAAAAGTGGGAACCTCTAACTATCCTTAATACGCTACTCTCACTCAAACATTTCATCACTCTAACTTCCTCAACCATGCAAACAAAATCATAGCAGTTTATACACATGTTTCCTGGCTTGGCAGTCAAGCTCAGGATCGTACCATTGCTCATGAACATTTCTTTATTTACAACAAAAAAGGCAAATGAATGCTCTTTATTATAGATCACGGGGGTCGGGGGTCTGGTCATATCCGAAAATAGGGGATCTGATCCTATACACCGGGGTGCGAGCCCGGTAGGCTCTCCTTCTCCATTTTCTCAGATGCATAGTCTGCACGATGCAGCAAAGTATCGCCAATACCAATAAGGATTCTATCACGTAGGATAGGGAATACCAGGTTATAAACCTGGCACACCAAGATGATGTGGTGTCGCTGGTGACTGGGCTCTGGGTACTGTGGGGAAGTGAATCATTAACGGCTGGGGGGGCTTGAGGTCATGGGGTTCGCGTTCACGCGCAACCAAATGTCTATTATCATGATGAACCACGCGGAGGATGTCCTCATGGTCCTTCTTCTTTCACTTCTCTTCTCTTCTCCGGTCCTGGAGCTTCTGGAGTTCTGTGGAATCAAGCATAGTGTCTGTAACTATCTTGGTTTAACATCTCATACGATAGTCTGTCTGTCCTTTAGTGCCAATTACTCCCTTTATAATTGGGCACTATGTGTGACTCCCCCATTTTTTTTTCAAAAAACGAATTTTAGGACAAGACACACTTACAAATAATGAACCAGTGCGAGCAATCTCGCGGAGTGTGCGGTTTACCATCCAAACGTTTGAGGATGTAAATAGCAGATGGTTGGCAACCTAAGGGTTACCTGAAAAAAAAACTTTTTGAACTAAAACTTTCAAAAATGAGGTGCGTATGGGCCGCAACGGGTAAGAGTTGGATGGAGTCCCCGGTTAGGACGGCGACTAATGCCATGTTTCCCCTACCCAAGCGTAGTTGACGAGAGGGGGGGGTTCCTAGGCAGGGCGGATCCTAAGCCGTTTCTCCACTGCCTGAGCAACCGACAAGATCGGGCAAGAAATGTAGTCATCGTGGGGGGTTGCCGTAGTGGTTCTTCCCTCGAACCAGAAGGGCAGTTACGAACGGGCGTGTGGTATCTGTCGACAGACAAGTTCTGCTGAATTGGCGTCTGGGACCTTAACAAGTCTCTGCAGACAAACTAGTTCCTCTGAACTAGCGTCTGGCCAATAGCAAGTCTCTGTGGGCAAGTCCTCAGAGGTTTCAGCCGAAAAGGCGTGGGGCCGTGGAAAAAAAACTTTTCCGGTCCGACATACAACATTTAACAAAACTACAAACAACATAAAACATGCTGCAAGTTCCATCAGAAAGGATACCGTTTTCTCCCAAGCGGTTCCTTTTAAAACATCATCTGGACACCTCAGTTATCGGTTGCGAACAGGGTCGCAAAGTGGTTCTCGTTTTGGGAGTCAGACTCAAGGTCGTCCTCTTCTCCCGGATGCCACTCCCTGAGTGTATCAGGGCTGAAAGGGCTGCTTGGTATGATTTTGGATTGCTCTCGTCATTCCGGACGAGTCTGTACGAGTTATCTCTGTGCCAATAGGTGGTGTCTAGTTGTGTGGGGACGGAATCGGGGTCGTCATTGTAGGTCGGTGGTCGGTGGTGGGGTTTGTTCAGGAAAGTGATCATGAAGGGATCACTTGAATCATGGTCAGATTCGCTGGGTGTGCTGCAGTCTGTGGGCGTTCCGGGGCGGAGTGTATATTTTGGGGGTGGAGTCGAGGTTGAGTCCGTGGCTGGGCTGGACATGTTGGGGGATGGTAGGGTTACGTTGGCTGTGGGCGGGGTGTGGTGTGCTGCATTGAGCATGACGTGGTGTGCGTGGTTGGACTGTGTGCCATATGCCTTCAGCTTGTTGATATGGAACCACGCATTCTTTCCATTGGAGTACTTTATCTTGTAGACGGAAGGGCTTACTTTGTCCGCAATGGAGTACGGACCCGAGTACTTTGGTGACAGGAATGTGCTGGGGTTGTATACGGAGAGCGTGACTTGCTGTCCTACACTGAACTCAGTCACATGCACTGTCTTGTCGAAACAGGCCTTGCTCTGTTTCTTCCTTGTGCCCAATTTCACTGCGGCTGCTAGCTGAGCCGTTTTAACATTATCCGCTAATTGCTCTACTGCTTTCTCGTGTGTGAGGGCTGTCACTTCGGGGCTGGTCAAGTCTAAACCTAATAAAAATTCTGTGCCTTTCATGGGGCGTCCGGTCATGAGAGTGTGTGGGGTGTAACCTGTGGAAGTTGAAACTGTATTTCGCAAAAACATCAGCGCAAAAGGGAGGACTGAGTCCCAAGTGGTGTTGTTTTGCTGGACCATTTTTCTGAGGGTGGATTTTAGGGTCCAATTCATGCGCTCCACGATACCACTCGACTGTGGGTGGTATGCTATGTGGAATTTTTGGGTGATGCCAAATATCGTGAGGACGTTCTGCATGACACGTCCTGTAAAATGGGAACCTTGGTCGGATTCAATGCTGCTGAGGAGGGCTGTAGTGGGATCGATTCCCTGATGTCCATGACCATCATGGAACAAGCAAATCAGTTGATTCCTGTCCTGTTCAGGAACCACATAAAGGGTGTCTTTTAACACCACACAGTCATGTGTGGTCAGAACATTTTTAAATCTCTTATAGGGTGCTGGATAGTTTCCTTTTAAAATCTCCCTGAGATTGCTGTCCTGCTTCTGGGCCTGCACTAGATCCTCGATCTTAGTCTGCGAGACCTGAACTGCATTTACTGGTGCACTTTCGGGGGGTGTCCAAAAGTATCCGTGCCTGGAACCTGTCTTAGCCAGTGCATCGGCTTTTACATTTCCAGGGGGGGAGGAACGATGGTGACTTCGAACCTTGACTATCTCAAAAGTCCTGTTCTGTGCTCTCTCTAAGATGTGACGGAGTAATGGGGCTGAGGGGAGGGGTTTTCCGTCTGCGGAAACAAATCCTCTTGCTTTCCACAGGGGCAGGAATTCCGTTTACATAGAGGCTTTCTGAGTATATGTCTGCTGGGCTGGGGAAAGAAACTGGGTGTTCCACTATATATGCGATGGCTGCAAGCTCTGCTGCCTGCGCACCCAAGTGTCTTGGAAGTTTTATTGTTATTTCTTCTAGGGCGCATCCCTGCGCATCCTCCACATATATACCGCATCCTGTTATGCGCTTCCCTTCTAATATTGTGGAAGATCCATCCACTTATATCTTAATGGGCTCGCACGTGTCTGTGTGCTGGGGGCTCTGGGTTGAACTACCTATCTTTCTGGGGGGGGCGTTCGCAATAAAGGGGCCTGTGTTGTGGTGTGGAGAGATAATTTCACATACATGGGGGGTTCCGGGGTGCTGTAAGTTGTCGGCTAAAAAAGTGTGGGTCTTTGTCCATTTCAGTGATGTCCCGTCCCTGCAAAAGAAGGGTCCATCTGGCTGCTCTTATCTGGCTGACTGTACCGTCCTTAAGTCGTCCGTCCAGTAAACGTTGGGTGGGGGTGAGTTCTGTGAGGATTGTGATGGGGTTCAGTCTGGTAATGTACAAAAAGTACTGAACTGCCCAAAATACTGTGAGCAGGTGCCTTTCACAGGCTGAAAATCCCTGCTCCACAGCATCTAAAATTCTGGAGGCGTAAGCTACGGGCCTTAACTGTTCGTGCCGTTCCTGAAGGAGCACGGCCGAAAGGGTGCGGTCTGTGCTTGCTACCTCTATAGCGTAAGGGGAAAGCGGGTCTGGAACTTGTAGTGCGGGGGCTGCTATGAGTGCCTGTTTTAAAGAGTCCACAGCATCCGTATGCTGCGGAAGCCATTCCCAGGGGGCTCCTTTCTTTAGGAGGTCTGAGAGGGGTGCTGCCTTGCTGGCGAAACCGTCGATGTGGTTTCGGCAGTAGCCAACCAGTCCTAAAAACGACCGGAGGGCTGAAACGTTCTGGGGAAGGGGCAATTTAGCGATCGAGTCAATCCTTTTATGCTCGATCTCGCGTTTACCATGTGTGATAATTGTTCCCAAATATATCACCTTATCTTCCAAAATCTGGGCCTTTTTGGGGTTAACTTGACAACCAATTGAGTGTAAGAGTTCCAGGAGTTCGGACAGAAGCTCAATGTGCTCTTCCTTGATGTCTGTCTGCAGTAGTAGGTCATCTACGTACTGGACCAGACATTTGGGGCGAGAGAATTTGGCTAAACCATTTGCCAGCTGTCGGTGGAAAATGGAGAGGGAGTTGTGGAATCCTTGTGGCAGGCATGTCCACGTGTACTGCTGCGCTTTAAAGGTGAAGGCAAATTTGTACTGTCACGCCTTTGCCAATGGAATGGACCAGAATCCATTACTGACATCCAAAACCGTAAAGAATCGGGAATTGAGTCCCTGCTTGAGCATGGTCTCGGGACCTGTTGCTACTGTGGGGGCTGCTGCGGAGGTGATTTTGTTGAGTTCCTGGTAATCGATGGTCAGTCGCCATGATCCATCGGGCTTTCTCACTGGCCAAATCGGGGCATTATTAGTGGAGGCTACTGATCTAAGTACGCCCTGCTCTAATAAACTTTTGATTACTTTTGCGATTTCGCCCTCTGCCTCTTGGGGAAATCCATATTGTTTTGGGGGTCTAGGGCCAGGTCCTGTGATCTGTACGGAGCCAGTTATCCGACCACAGTCATGTTTGTGGGTCGCGAATGCTGCCCTGTTCTTTTGCAGAACTGCCCTAACCTGCTTGTCCGTACTAAGCGTGGTCGGGTTGAACCAAAATTCGCCTACTGTGCTAATTATGATCGCATATTCACCTATGTTGAGCGTTGCGGGGGCTCTTGCAGATTTTGCCATTTTCCAGACACACTGGTTGACTGGATCAAATGAAATATTGTGGGAATTCATGAAGTCGATTCCCAGAATGTGTTCTGCTGTCTGGGGCAGATCGACTAAAACCAGGGAGTGCTTGGTGGTGATGTTGCCGATTTGAATGGGTACAGGGGCTGTGATGTGTCCCTGCTGTGAGTGGCCTGTAAAGCCGCTGAGGGTGATAGTGGCTGTAGTGGGCCACTTGTCTTTTTGAAACATGGTGGAGGAATTTATTGTGGTGCGGGACCCTCCTGTGTCCCATAGAAATTCGATGGACTGTCCCCGAATTTTCGCTGCAACTACCGGTCGTCCGGATCTATCCCAAAGGGTGTCGCAGACCCAACTGGGGGAGCCCGTACACAGTCAGTCTGTTCCGGTCAGGTCCGTCTGATCTGAACGGGCGCTAACACTATGAATGGGCTCTGTCTTCGTCTTACTCAGAGTGCCCGACTGCTGGGCTCTCTGTGGCTTTCTAGGGGCATTGCACTCTCTTGCGAAGTGTCCCAACTGTCCACAGTTGCAACATTCCTGTGACTTGGGTGGGGGGCTGTTCTTTCCTTCATTCACCATGCGGGGTTCTGGTGTGTTGTAACTGCCTGTATATCTGCGTCGGGCTGCTTTTCTTCGGGAATTTTAACTGCGGGTTTGTTTTTTACAGATTGCTCCCAGGCGCGGGACAATCTTTTTACTACCCACTTCTCGTTTTGAGCCTCCTCTGAGGGATCATAATTGGCGCAAGCTTTTTGTCCTGTTTCTGTGGCATAGGAAATAAGGGTGCAGGTCCATTTGGCCATGTTGTCTGGGGACAAATGGGCACGGTCTACGTCTCCAAAGACCGCTGCAAAGTGGATCCACAGGCGTCCAGCGAACGCTGTGGGGTGCTCGGCTTTCTTTTGCCTGCATTTGTTGAGGCCATCTACGGGGTCACCCCGGTTATACCTGATCGCATCCAGGATCACGGTATGCATTTCTGCAAGGGTGCCTCCTCCTACATTCTGAGGGTCGGGAAGGGCTGCTGCGACTGAAGGATCTGAACTTAAAACTGTGAGCTTTACATGCTCTCGCTCATCCAGGCCGTACATGGTCGCCTGCTGCTTTACTCTGGCAAAGAAATGGTGGGGGTCTGAGGTGGGAAGGAACGGTGTGATCTTATCGCACGCGTCCCGTAATTGGGTCACTGTTAAGGGGGTGGAGTATCGAAATTCTGCATCCTCCGACGTGGCTGTGCGGTGGGTGGTTACTGGGTTCATTGGAGCTTGAACTATCTGCTCTGTAGGGGGATGGGGCGCTTTCCTCTTCTGTGGCTTTCCCTGCGCACATGTTTCCTGAACATATCTCTGCGCTGTCTCGTTTAATTCTTCCCAATCAGGGCCTTCTTCCTCACCTAATTTTGCTCCAAAGGTTTCCTGGAATCCTTTTTGAACTGAAAGCTGAGATTGCAGCTCTGCAAGTGAGGGCGTTTGTGAGGCGGCAGGTGAGGGAATTCCCGCTGCTCCCGGCACAGGGGACTCAGGACAGGGTGATTTCGGGTGTATGGGTTGGAGAAGGCAGGGTTTAGGCGATGTACCAGGAGCTGAAAGAAGAGGAGGAGGCCTTGGTAGAGGAGTTAAAGGGCAAGTGGGAGGAGGAGCTTGGGGGGGAGATAGATGAGGGTCTGTGGGCTGATGCCCTGAGTAGGGTTAATTCTTCCTCCTCTTGCGCCAGGCTCAGCCTAACACAATTCAAGGTTATTCACAGAGCGCATATGACAGGGGCGAGGTTGAGTGGGTTCTTTGGGGTGGAGGATAGATGTGGGAGGTGCTCGGGAAGCACGGCGAATCACGTCCACATGTTCTGGTCGTGCCCGGCATTGGATGGGTTTTGGAGGGGTTTCGCGAGGAGTATGTCCAAGGTGGTGAAAGTCCAGGTCAAGCAGAGTTGGGGGTTGGCACTATTTGGGGTAACGGACGAGCCGGGAGTGCAGGAGGCGAAAGAGGCCGGTATCCTGGCCTTTGCGTCCCTGGTAGCCCGGCGGAGGATCTTGTTATTATGGAAGGACGCAAAGCCCCCCCAGTGTGGAAGCCTGGATAAATGACATGGCAGGGTTCATTAAGCTGGAGAGGATAAAGTTTGCCTTACGAGGGTCTGTGCAGGGGTTCTTCAGGCGGTAGCAACCGTTCCTAGACTATCCCACGGAGCGTTAGGAGGAGGTCAGCAGCAGCAGCAACCCAAGGGTGGGGGGGGAGGAGGGGGGGGTCTCTTTCGGTGGGGGGGGGAATTTGGGTGGGTATCTTTGAATGTCATATGGGGGGGTTACTGCATATATGGGGAAACCCAATGTAAAAGTTTTGTATAATTTTTGACTGCTGTATTTGCGTTTCTTTCTTTTTGTTATTGGGGGGGGGGGGTTTGTTAAAAACTTTGTTGGAAAATTTGAATAAACACATTTTTAAAAAGACTTCCTCCTTAACTCTAAGTTCGCTCTTTCCACCTCGCTTACATCGACCTTACTCATTCGATGTATGCCTTCTATCTCTTTCCAGAGCGTCCTAACGACCTCCTCTGTGCGTCGCAATTGTGCCAAGCAGGACATGATTGCCATCAGCTTGCGAGCTTTCCCTAAGCTCTTCTTGTAAATCTCGCTCAGGTTCTCCCACCAAGTATGTCCTATACTCCCGGGACTTGTTTCCTCATTGCTACAGAATTCGCTCCAAAGGGGCCATCCTTTCCCTTTGAGGTACTTCCTGATTTCTTCCTCCCATACGGGACATTGTCCCACTCTACTGCTGCTGGTCGCTACGACCGCAAATTCCTTGGGGTTCATTAGGCACTGCATTGCCTGCATTGCCATCTTTCCTATCCGAATGCTGCTCTTCAAATTTGGGACAGGGGTATTAAGGCGGTGCTGTATATACAGGTACGGCTTTCGCTACTTTCCAAAGTACAAACTCCCGACAGTTTTGTCGCAACAAAAAAATCAGTTTTACCTTATCGCCCTGTTACTTACGCATGCATACACACACTTCCGAATTATGAGTATTGGTCAGAACTGCTTGAACACTTGTGGTTTTCTGTTCCCAATTGGATCTCTAATTCAAATTCTGGTTTCTGCCGGAGTGGTTATGCCACTTCTAGATCGGGTCCCGTCAGATGTCGCTAAATGATGTTGCTAACTTTCCGGTTGGCTCAATTGCTCTGTCTTATTACCTTTGCTCTCGAGTCGCCAGGTATCTTTATGATACCGCCACGAGGTTAAAGTACAAGTAATGATCAATAACTCAATACACCGATTAGTAAGATTCAAATCAAAGCACATTTATTATACACAGTAATCGCTACTCATGCACAAATTTCTACGTCTAAGCTACTTCTACAACTAGCAGGCTTATATTTAACTTCGGACTGGCCCACCAGGTCAGGGGAACAAATGGCCTTTTGTTCGGGTTCTGAGTCTGCGGGATTCGAAGTTGGTACGGATTGGTAGGTAGGAGTTCCTATCTCGTAGCGAGCGTTGAATTAAGACTTACTTCTTTCGGTGGTCACTGCACCGGTCACGGTCAATGGTGGTTCGTATTGCTGGGTGACCCGGGCAGGACGAAGAGAGAGCGATTTGAACTTGAGGCTTAACCTATTATAGTCCCCAGGGGCTGCCCGCCTTTTGGGGCGGACCCTGTATCTGGTCCCAAGTGATTGGACTTTGTCCCAATCGCTTGGTTCGATTTCTCCAATACTGGAGCGGTTCCCTGATCGATGGGCGGTCTTGAGGTGTTCGTTCACCTCCTTTGTGTTGGCTCCTGCTGGCGCCGGAGAGTCTGGCTTTGCTTTGTGTTCCCTGGGATTGCTCATCAGTATATAGATGGCTGCTACATTGTTATGCTGATGGTTGCTGGTATCGATGTTGTCTGGCCTTTTGCAGAGTTAAATACACAGCAAACCTGCACCTGCTGGTTTCTGACTTTCCCATCAGCCTTTGCCGTTCGCCATTTTAAATCGGGAGTTGGCCAATTTAGGTGGCTACAAAGGTCTATTTGAAATGGACCATCATGAGAATTGAAGCAAATTGCATTATCCATTATTCTAACTCACTTTCTTTTTTTTTAAATATGTTTTATTGAAATTTTTTTCCCAAACAACAATTTTTCCCCTCTTACAAAGCAAACGCAACAATAACAATACAGAAATTTTTAACAATACACAAGTAACAAAACCCCATTATCTTTGACCTAAACTAAACTAACCCCCCCCCCCCCCCCACCCCCTTCCCTGCCCCCCCCTTCCCCCTGGGTTGCTGCTGCTGGTCATCTGTCTTCCCTCTAACGTTCCCCTAGGCCCCACCCCCTTCCCTGCCCCCCCCCTTCCCCCTGGGTTGCTGCTGCTGGTCATCTGTCTTCCCTCTAACGTTCCCCTAGGTAGTCGAGAAATGGCTGCCACCGCTTGGTGAACCCTTGAGCCGATCCTCTCAGGGCAAACTTTATCTGCTCCAGTTTAATGAACCCCAGCATATCATTTACCCAGGCCTCCAGTCCGGGGGGTTTCGCCTCCTTCCACATGAGTAGGATCCTGCGCCGGGCTACTAGGGACGCAAAGGCCACAACATCAGCCTCTTTCGCCTCCTGCACTCCCGGCTCTTCCGCAACTCCAAATAGAGATAACCCCCAGCCTGGTTTGACCCGGGCCTTCACCACCCGCGAAATCACTCCCGTCACTCCCTTCCAATACCCTTCCGTGCTGGGCACGCCCAAAACATATGTGCGTGGTTTGCCGGGCTCCCGCCACACCTCCCACATTTGTCCTCCACTCCAAAGAACCTGCTCAATCTTGCTCCCGTTATGTGTGCTCTATGTAGCACCTTAAATTGAATCAGGCTAAGCCTGGCGCATGAGGAAGAGGAATTTACCCTGCTTAGGGCATCAGCCCACATACCCTCCTCTATCTCCTCCCCTAGTTCTTCTTCCCACTTTCCTTTTAGTTCGCCCACCGACTCCTCCCCCTCTTCCCTCATCTCTCGGTAAATCTCTGACACCTTGCCCTCTCTGACCCACACCCCTGAAAGCACCCTGTCCTGTATCCCCTGTGTCGGGAGCAACGGAAATTCCCTCACCTGTTGTCTAGTAAACGCCCTCACCTGCATATATCTCAAGAAATTTCCCCGGGGCAACTTATACTTTTCCTCCAATGCTCCCAAGCTCGCAAAAGTCCCATCTATAAATAAATCTCCCACCCTCCTAATTCCCAACTGGTACCAGCTCTGAAATCCTCCATCCATTCTTCCTGGGGCGCACCTATGGTTGTTCCTGATTGGGGACCCCACCAGGGCTCCCCGCACCCCTCTCTGTCGCCTCCACTGTCCCCAGATATTCAATGTTGCCGCCACCACCGGGTTCGTGGTAAACTTTTTAGGTGAGATCGGTAGCGGCGCCATCACCAGCGCCTCTAAACTCGTCCCTTTACAGGACTTTCTCTCCAGTCTTTTCCACGCCGCTCCCTCACCCTCCATCATCCATTTACGTATCATTGCCACATTGGCGGCCCAATAGTAATCGCCCAAGTTCGGTAGTGCCAATCCTCCTCTGTCCCTACTACGCTGAAGGGGGACCCTACTTACTCTCGGAACTTTCCCTGCCCACACGAAGCTCGTGATGCTCCTGTCTATTTTATTAAAAATGGTCTTGGTGATTAGTATAGGGAGACATTGAAATACAAATAAGAACCTCGGGAGGACCATCATCTTAATTGCTTGCACCCTGCCCGCCAGCGATAGAGGCTGCATGTCCCACCTCTTGAAGTCCTCCTCCATTTGTTCTACCAACCGTGTCAGATTAAGTCTGTGCAAGGTTCCCCAGCTCCTAGCGATCTGAATCCCCAGGTATCGGAAGTTTCTTTCCACTTTCCTTAGAGGCAAGCCTTCTATCTCTCTACTCTGGTCCCCTGGATGTATCACAAATAATTCACTCTTCCCCATGTTTAGCCTATACCCCGAGAAATCCCCGATCCCCCTCAAAATTCGCATAACCTCTATCATCCCCCCCGCTGGGTCCGACACGTATAACAATAGGTCATCCGCGTATAATGAGACTCGGTGTTCTTCTCCCCCTCTAATCACCCCTCTCCATTTCCTGGAGTCTCTCAACGCCATGGCCAGAGGTTCAATTGCCAACGCGAACAACAATGGAGACAGCGGGCATCCCTGTCTTGTTCCCCTATATAGTCGGAAATACTCCGATCTATGTCGACCTGTAACTACGCTTGCCGTTGGAGCCCCATAAAGAAGTCTAACCCAGCTAATAAACCCGTTCCCAAACCCAAACCTCCTTAACACTTCCCATAAATACTCCCACTCCACCCTATCAAATGCCTTCTCTGCGTCCATTGCCGCCACTATCTCTGCCTCCCCCTCCACTGGGGGCATCATTATCACCCCTAATAGTCGTCGCACGTTAACATTCAGTTGTCTCCCTTTTACGAACCCTGTCTGGTCTTCGTGCACCACCCCCGGGACACAGTCCTCTATCCTCGATGCCAGTACCTTTGCCAACAATTTGGTGTCCACGTTCAATAATGAAATGGGTCTATAGGACCCGCATTGCAACGGATCTTTATCCCTCTTCAAAATTAACGATATCGTCGTCTCCGACATCGTCGGGGGTAGATTCCCCCCTTCCCTGGCCTCATTGAACGTCCTCACCATCAACGGGGCCAACAAGTCCACATATTTTCTGTAATATTCCACTGGGAACCCGTCTGGTCCCGGGGCCTTCCCTGCTTGCATGCTTCCCAGTCCCTTAATAACCTCGTCCACCCCAATCGGTGCCCCCAGGCCTACCACCCCCCGCTCCTCCACTTTCGGGAACCTCAATTGGTCCAGGAACTGCCGCATCCCCTCCTCTCCCTCTGGGGGTTGAGACCTATACAGTTCCTCATAGAAGGTCTTGAACACCTCATTTATCTTTCCTGCCTTTCGCACCGTGTCTCCCCTTTCGTCCCTAATTCCTCCTATCTCCCTCGCTGCTGCCCTCTTTTGCAATTGATGAGCCAACAGGCGACTAGCCTTTTCCCCATATTCATACCTCCTCCCCTGTGCCTTCCTCCACAGTACCTCCGCCTTTCTGGTGGTCAGAAGGTCAAATTCCGTCTGGAGTCGTCTCCTCTCCCTGTACAATTCCTCCTCCGGGGTCTCTGCAAATTCCCTATCCACCCTTAAAATCTCCCCCAGTAATCTATCCCTTTCCTTGGCCTCTGTTTTCCTTTTGTGTGCCCCAATGGAGATCAGCTCTCCTCTGACCACCGCTTTTAGTGCTTCCCATACCACTCCCACAGGGACCTCGCCGTCGTCATTGACCTCCAGGTATCTCTCAATACACCCCCGCACTCTTGCACACACTCCCTCATCCGCCATCAGTCCCACATCTAATCGCCAGAGTGTTCTCTGCTCCCTTTCCTCTCCTATTCTAACTCACTTTCAAGACTTAAACAAAATTGTGCAATGCTTTGCATCTCTCCCTTTTTTGCAATCTATTGACAGTTGAAATCCAAGCTTGCATCACACGCAGTATTTTATCCTTGCGGCAGTTAATACCTTTACTTCTGTCTTAAAGGTTAGAGGCTTCAAGCCAGGCTATGGGATTTCTGTATATAATCCAGGCTGACATCTCAGTTCACTGCTGAGACCATATTGTATTTCTGGAGATATTATGGTTTAGATGAGATGTCTAAATTCCACTGTGGAGCATGAGTTTAACATAACA
The DNA here is from genome assembly GCF_047496885.1 of Scyliorhinus torazame. Taxonomy (NCBI): domain Eukaryota; kingdom Metazoa; phylum Chordata; class Chondrichthyes; order Carcharhiniformes; family Scyliorhinidae; genus Scyliorhinus; species Scyliorhinus torazame. The sequence continues at coordinate 291,942,398 of NC_092709.1, read as the reverse complement.
GGCTGCAAAATCCATAACCTGCTCTAATTGACAGTTCCCCGTGGTCATAATTCAAATGAGTTCCTTCTCCACGTCTGTCCTGACCTCAGCCTGCTTGTAAACAAAAGCAAAATGCTGCCGATGCTGGAAATCTGACATAAGAACTGAAAATGCTGGAAATGCTGAGCACGTCTGGCAGCGTCTGCGGAGGAGTAAAACAGAGATACGTGTCAAGTCTGTGTGGCCCATCTACAGGAGCTTTTCATACTCGTGGAATCAGATAATTAGTTTGTGAACAATGCACCATAGATGCAGATTCATACCTTGGTGACACTGCTCTCAGGAATCTGCATCAAGATGATGCCATTACAGTGATCACAAAAGCTGCTAACATCAGACCATGAACAAAACTCAAAGGTTTCTAATGTTGTCCCTGGGGGATGGGGTGGGGGGTGGGGCCTAACTTCTATAGACGTGCATGCTCTTGTTTAACATTACTGTCAGTTCTTGACTTTGGGATTTTTATGAAGGACGTACTTGCAGGGACATGGGGTCTTGGGCTCAACCACTAGCGTGTCTATTAACAAAAAAAACACTCTTAATGCCCTAATACAAGAGCTCTGAACTAGTGTAATAATGTTGCACAACATCTAAACCATGGCTTACTAGCACAAACTTCCACTGAAAAAAACAAACACAAAACCCCCACCTTTCTGCCAAACCTTAACGGGTTCCACTCAAACCTCCCTCAGGATTTAGTTGCTACCCTAAAACTATCCATAAACGACAGCCTCAATAGCCCTGGGATCTGCTGGTACAACTTCCTATACTGTTGGTCTTTCCGCTGTAAGCTATAGGTCCATGCATGATGTTGACCCTTCCTGATTCTCCTTAGTGACTGCAATGCCTCACCCTAGAGTCTCGGCCTTTTTATTACAAAATATCTTCAAAAATATCAAAGCATATTTCCTGGAGACATTGAGCTGGATTCTCCGCCGTGCCGCACCACATCTGTTTCAGCACGCTGGGGGGATGCTCCGTTACGCCAGCTGGTCAATAGGGTTTCCTATTATAGGGCAGCCCCACGCCGTCGGGCAACTCCCAGGCTGCCGGCAAAATGGAGCATCCTGCCGGCGGAGAATCCAGCCCATTGTTTTTGGATGGTAGGTGCTTAGCACCTTTTTAATCTCTTTTAACCTGGTTCAATGCCGTCTGGTTTCCTACGGCGAGTAACTCACCTCCAGACCCCCCAAAGCCTGTTCACCATCTACAAGGTACAAGCCAGTAATGTAATGGAACACTTTCCACTTGCCGGAATGCAGCTCCAACAATACTCAAGAAGCTCAACACCATCCAGGACAAAGCAGCCTGCTTGATTGCTCCCCCTTCCACAAACCTTCAAACCCTCCATCATCGACGAACAGTGGCTGCCGTGTGTACCATCTACAAGATGCACTGCACTAATTCACCAAGGTTCCTTAGACAGCATCTTTCAAACCCATGACCACTACCATCTAGAAGGACAAGTGAAGCAGATACCTGGGAATCTCACCACCTGGAGGTTCCCCTCCAAGTCACTCACCACCCTGACTTGGAAATATATTACCGTTCCTTGGGGCAACATCCTGGAACTCCCTCCCTAATAGCACAATGGGTGTACCTACACCTCGAGGCCTGCGGCGGTTCAAGAAGGCAACTCACCACCGCCTTCTGATGGCAACTAGGGATGGGCAATAAATGCTGGCCTAACCAGCGATGCCCACATCCCGTAAATGATTAAAACTAAATAAATAAAAAAGAAAATCATAACCTCTTCATATCTAGGTGTATTGCCCACACATGCCATCTGCTATAACTCCCCTGAACCATCAGGTATGTGGCTCATAGTGCCCCATCTTTGTCCCCACAGGAGAAGATAGCCCATAATAAACAGAAAAGGGCCAAGAAAGGTTTACGTGGAGATGGATGTCCCCATCCACCCTCCTGTTTTATGTGACTGTTTGTGATTAGCGTTTAGCATTTTGTTTGTTTGCTTTTGGGGGAAGAGGCCTGGAGATCTGGAGGAGTCTTTGTTTGGGTTGGGGAGGGTACGGTCAGCAGGGAGCCTTCTTTCTTGAGCTGAGGAGTGGGGGGAGGGGGATGGGAAGTCATTGGGAGGTGCCTTTGAGCAGGGGCTGCCGCACTAGCAAATAATGCTGGTGAACGGAAGTGATGTGGTGTGGGAGAAGCCGAGAGGGGAGCCAGGGGTGCTGGGGGGAGTGGGGGTTGTTGCAACAAGGCAGGCGGTGAGAGATGACATGGTCGTGGCAGAGAAGGGGGCCATTTAGGATGGGCTAGGGATAGGGTGGAATTAAGGGGGGCTGGAGTTAGGTGGGGAAGATAAGACCACAAGGCATTGGAGCAGAATTAGACCAATCGGCCCATCGAGTCTGCTCCACCATTCAATCATGGCTGATATTTTTCTCATCCTCATTCTCCTGCCTTCTCCCCATAACCCCTGATCCACCTTATTGATCAAAAACCTATCTATCTCTGTCTTAAAGACACTCAGTGATTTGGTCTCCACATCCTTCTGCGGCAAAGAGTTCCACAGATTCACCACCCTCTGGCTGAAGAAATTCCTCCTCATCTCTGTTTTAAAGGATCGTCACTTTAGTTTGAGATTGTGTCCTCTGCTTCTAGTTTTTCTCTCCACATCCACTCTATCCAGGCCTCACAGTATCCTGTATGTTTCAATAAGATCCCCCCTCATTCTGCTAAACTTCAACGACTGCAGGCCCAGAGTCCTCAACCGTTCCTCATACTGTGGTACTGTCATACATGAAGGTAATGTAAGGGTTAATGGGATAGATACAGACAGCCACTAGAGGGAGAAATCTTAGAAGCATATGAGGGATGATGCTGAGCCTTGTGGGACAGAATGTTGGGGTAGGCGGTAGAAGCAGGCGCTGGCTAGGAGTACTGAAGATAGTGAGAGAACAAGAGAGTAGTTAATGAGTTAGTGAGTTAGATGTTAGATGAATATCGTTTATGCGTGTTTAATCAACTGTTAGTTCTTAGGGATAAGTGTCGAATCCAATTGTAGTGTTAAATAAATAGTTTTGTTAGTTTCCAAGACTCGTTCTCTGATCAACACTACACATCAAAGGCATCTGGTTAGAGCAAGACAGAGAACCACACATGGTACCAGGGGTCGGGTCCCTAAAAGCTGAAATAGTAGATTAGCGAAGAGACCATAAACAAGAAACTAGAAGATTGAACCAAGTCTCTGCATCTAAAAAAACATCCGTGACGCATGATGTGAGTCTGTAGAAACCGGATAACAGGATAGACGGTAAATTGTGTAAAAACTGAGCATTCTTCAAGTTTGAAGTTTTTCATAGAATTTACAGTGCAGAAGGAGGCCATTCGGTGTCATTGAGTTTGCATCGGCTCTTGGAAAGAGCACCCAAACCCACGCCTCCACCCTTTCCCCATAACCCCACCTAACCCTTTTGGACACGAAGGGCAATTTATCAAGGCCAATCCACCTAACCTGCACATCTTTGGACTGTGGGAGGAAACCGGATCACCCGGAGGAAACCCACGCAGACACAGGGAGAATGTGCAGACTCTGCACAGACAGTGACCCCCCCTGGGAATCGAACCTGGGACCCTGGAGCTGTGAAGCAACTGTGCTAACCACTGTGCTACTGTGCTGCATCAACACTCGAAGATGCTTCAGATTCTAGAAAAATAGCGCTCCTCTTAAATCTGGCTGGAGCACAAGGTCTAGAGCTGTTTAACACGTTTGAATTTGATCCGGTGAGGACAAAACGAAGTACAGTGTAATCTTGCAATAATTTGATGCACACTGCATAATGCAAGTAAACGAAACGTATGAATGGTATATGTTCAGGAAACAGCTGCAGTATAGTGGGGAGTCGTTTGATGCGTTCATTACAGCTTTAAAATTGAGAGCGCAGTCATGTAATTTTGCGTCCGCATCGGAGTGTTTGGAATACAAAATGAGCGTCTGTGTGATAAAATGCTTAGAAAACCGTTGCTATCGTTGCAAGAAGCAATTAATATGTGCAAGGCTAGTGAACAGGCATCGACCGAATATGACGAGTTTGTAGCGACTGCAAAGAGCACGAAGACTGGAAACGTGGCCGACGCCATTGAGGTTGTGGCACAGCATGGCAAACTGTGAGCACTGGCAGAACGCCATTTTGACGATGATGTCATGAGGGTCATGACCTGCACACGCTGTGGAACCACCCAAGAAAATGTCCGCCGCTGGACAGACAGTGCAGTAACTGCAACAGGTTAGATCACTTTGCAGCACAGTGCCGTTTTCCACAGGGTGTTCCAGGACACAGATTTAGGAAGTCTTGCAGTGACTACAGGAAGATCAGAAGTGTCCAGAAAGAATTGAAAACTTAACCATAGACAGCGCACATGAGCAGTTCGTAGAAGAGGACACCTTTCTGACAGCAACAGTCCCTGAGGTCCCTGAGGTTGCTCCAAAGGATTCAAGTGAGGAATCCACTACGCCTCCCCAACAAAAGCTCAGTCAGAGATGGACTGTAAATCTCAATCTGAATGGCAGAGCAACACCATTTAGCATTGATACAGGTGCCGAAGTGAATATGATTTTGCGGAGGTCTGTGTGGATTTCCTCTGGATGCTCTGGTTTCCTCCCACAAGTTTCAAAAGACATGCCGTTAGGTAATTTGGATATTCTGAATTCTCCCTCTGTTTACCCGAACAGGTGCCGGAATGTGGCGACTAGAGGCTTTTCAGTGCTTCATTGCAGTGTTAATGTAAGCCTACTTGTGACAATAAAGATTATTATTATTATTATTATTAAGGAACTGATCCTGAGTGCACCAAGAATGGTTCGGGTACTACAGAAAGTTCTCAAGACGTATGACTGTGATACCACTGGACAATTGGATGACACATGGCAATGTGAGGGTGGCAAGCCTATGTGAAACGTTGGGCTGAGTTCGCCACACTCTGCAGTTTCTTGGGCCGAGCAGTTGGTCGCGGGTGATCGCGCCTCAGGAGCTTGAAAGCGGGGGTGGTCTTTCTGAGGGAGAAACACCTCCGTGTGAATGACCAGGTTAGGTTAAGGAAGGGGTGGGTCTGGCAAGTTTTCCACTCGGGGTTTGACTCGAAGTCGAGGGGTGTGGCGATTTTAATGAGCAAAAGAATGGGATTTGTGAGTGCGAAGGAGGTGAGGGATCGGGTGGGAGATATGTGATTGTGAGTCGGGTAGTGGGCGATGGTGGTGTTGGTAAATGTATATGCCCCAAATTGGGATAATGGGGGTTTTATGAGGGGTTGCTGACAGCGATCCCATATTTGGTCACGCACCAGTTGATCATGGGAGGAGGGTGGATAGGTCAAACCCCAGGTTGATGGGTAGGGTACGAATGGCAAGGGAGCTGGGGCGGTTTATGGGAAGGATGGGTATGGTGGATCCATGGTGCTTTCAGAACCCAGGGCGAAGGGAGCATTCTTTCTTTTCACACGTCTATAAGATGTATTCGAGATTGATTACTTTGTAGTGAGTTGGGAGATTTTGATTGGGGGCAGAGTATGCGGGGATTGTTATCTCGGACCATGCGCCCCACTGGCTGGAGATTCAGTTTCGATCGGGACGAGAACAGAGGCCAGGGTGGAGGTTTGATTCGAAATAGTTGGCGGATGGAGGTTTCTGTGATCAGGTGCGGGCGGTGATTAAGGAGTATGTGGAGCTGATCAGAATGGGGGGGGGTATTGGCGGCCATTTTTTGGGAAGCACTGAAAGCAGTGGTCCGGGGGGGAAATTATTTCTTTTAATGCTTGTACGGATAGGGAAAGGAGGGAGGAATAAGACTGTCTAATAAGCTAGATAGTGGAGGTGGACAGGGAGTATACGAGGGTGCCCACCGCGGAGGGATTGGCGAGGAGGAAAAGGTTGCAGGGGCAGTTTGACAGGTTTGCAAAGGGGAGGGCAGTAGGGCAACTGAGTAGGGCAAGAGGGGTGCAATATGAGTATGGGGAGAAGGCGAGCCACATGCTGGCGCACCAGCTGCTGAGGCATGTCATGATATGCAAACATCCAGCTAATGAACACATAGAATAGGACACGACCAATGAACAGTCAGGACACTCAGGGGTGGTATCTCACTATAAAAGGGATGAGGCACTCACACCTGCCTCATTCCACAGACCAACATCTGCAGAGTGAGACAGGGTGTATCCTCAGCATCACACCCCATCACGTGGCTTAGAGCAAGGCTGGTTCAGTTAGACTGAGTTACTACATTTAGATTAGCAGAGAGTCGGACTCATTGAGTACTGTGCTAATAGTTCAATGAAACACATTGAGCTCCCTTCAAAGTCTGGAGCATCTTTTACTCAAACCTGCAGCTTGTGTTGGCAGGCCGCGACCAGGGAAATATTGACGATATGGACTGGAGCTGGAGATATGGTGTCGGAGCCATGGAAGATAAACGAGGCATTTAGGGAGTACTACCAGGAACTGTATGAGGTGGACCCGGGGAGAGAGGAGGGGACATGGGATGGTTTCTGGATGAGCTGGAGTTTCCCCAGGTGGAGGAAGCAAAGAGGCAGGCGTTGAAGGAGCCCCTGGGGCTGAGGGAGGTGCTGGATAGTATCAGGGGTTTGAAGTCGGGGAAGGCCCCCAGGGCCGGAGAGGTACCCCGCAAAAATTTATAAGGAATTTGCGACGAACCTGGCACCACACCTGTTGGGGATGTTTACTGAAGCGGTAGAGAAAAGGGAGCTGCCGGAGAGGATGAGGCAGGCAGTAATCACGCTAATCTTGAAAAATGGGATGGACCCAATGGAATGTGGGTTGCAAAGGCCCATATCATTATTGAACGCAGGTGTGAAAGTATTGGCTATGTTGTTGGTGGGGAGGATGGAGGATTATGTCCAGAAGTGGTTGCAGAAGATCAAACAGGCTTTGTGAAGGGCAGGCAGCTCGCGGGTAATGTACGATGGCTGTTGAATGTAGTGATGAATCTATCGGGGGCTCTGGTACCGGAGGTGGTGGTGTGCATGGTCACGGACAAGGCATTTAATCGGGTGGAGTGGCGGTACTTCTTCAAGGTTTTGTGAAGGTTTGGGCCGAGATTTATGGCATGGGTGCGGTTGCTGTATGTGGCACCAAGGGCGAGTGAGAGGTTGAATAATATGAGCTTGCGAAGCTCTGACTTACACAGGAGTATGAGACAGGGTGCCCGCTGTCACCATTGCTGTTTGCCCTATGCATAGAGCCATTGGCGATGGCTCTTAGGGAGTCAGCAGATTGGCAGGGGAGTATGAGGGTACAGAGAGAGCATCAGATGTCGCTCTATGCCGATGACCTGTTGCTGTATGTTTCAGATCCGTTGGAGAATATGGGAAGGTTTATGGGCCTGCTGGGGAGGTTTTAACATAGAACATACAGTGGGAGGCTATTCGGCCCATCGAGTCTGCACCGACCCACTTAAGCCCTCACTTCCACCCTATCCCTGTAACCCAGTAACCCCTCCTAACCTTTTTTAGTCACTAAGGGCAATTTATCACGGCCAATCCACCTACCCTGCATGTCTTTGGACTGTGGGAGGATACCGGAGCACCCGGAGGAAACCCACACAGACACGGGGAGAACATGCAGACTCCACACAGACAGTGACCCAGCAGGGAATCGAACCTGGGACCCAGGCGCTGTGAAGCACAGTGCTAATCACTTGGGCTACTGTGCTGCCCCTTTGGAGGGTTCTTGGGGTACAAACTGAATGTAGGGAAAACTGAGGTTTTCCCGGTGAATGAGCTGGGACAGCGGGCTAATTTCGGGGGGATGCTATTTCCAGTAGCGAGGAATAGGTTTAGGTATTTGGGGATTCAAGTAGCGAGGGAATGGACGGGGTGCCATAAGTGGAACTTAACAAAGCTGGTGGAGGAAGCCAGAAGGGATCTCAGGAGGTTGGATACACTGCAGTTAACGAGGAGGGTCCAAGTGGTGGAAATGAATGTTCTGCCGAGATTCGTGTTTATTTTTCAGGCTCTCCTTATCTTTATACCAAAGGCTTTTTTTCGGAAATTGGATACGATCATTTTGGACTTTGTATGGGCGGGGAAGGTGTAGCCATCTGGGATGGCCACTTTCAGCATATAAAATGGATACTCGCAGAGCATACAGGGAAAAACAGACAATGCAAAGTAAACAAACAGGCACAGAGCCTGAATATGTATTCGGAAGACAGACTGCAGACGGAACCAAAACTCTTGGCCGATTTGCACATTAATAGCCCAACTCCGATAAACAAAGAACTAGTACTCAGGTAGCCGAGACTGTCCCAGACATTCCGGCGCCACTACCCCAGCAAGAAGACACAAACAAAGCAAGGCCAACGGCCACTTAGGACACGCCCAGCCATCAAGGCACCCGCCCCTTTATTGGCTCAGATCGCTGGCAGTGATCGAGAAGCTGCCCAATTAATTGGGACCAAGTTTAAGGCCCGCCTAAAAGCGCGTGAAGCCCCAAGTATAAGAAGGAGCCCCGCCATATGTTCCCTCTCTTGGAATTGGCTCTCAACCGGAGAGACCCTTCCACCTGCACCACCAGAAGCAAGTAAGTTCAAGTTCAACGCTCGCTACCAGATGGATGACCTTAACTGTACTCCTGTTACCTCTTCGAACCCAACAGCCTCAGATCCGAACAGCGGCCATTGTTCCTCTGACCTAAGTGGGCACCCGAAGTTAAGTATAGGAGTTAGTGATAGATATAGTTTAGCCTGTAGTGTTATTGTGCATGAGTAAATCATACTGTGTGTAAATGAAGTATCATTGACTTTGAACTAACTAACTGGTCTATTGGCTCTTTGATCGGTATTCGGTTGAACCTTGTTGCGGTATCAAGAGATACCTGGCAACTCTGAAAGCATATTCATAATTAAGATTCAGAAAGGCGACCTTATTAATCGCCATATTTATAGCCATTAAAAGATAGCAACAAAGGTGCTGAGAGTCGGGAGGATTCTGCGACAGGCAGAGGCGGCAGGGGTGGGGTTGACGCTGTCGAATCTGCTTCATTGTTATTGGATGGAAAATGTGGATAGGATGCGGCGATGGTGGGAAGGAGAAGGGGTAGAGTGGGTGAGGGTGGAGGAGGAACCTTGTAAGGGGTCCAGTTTGAGGGCTTATGGTGATGGCAGAATTGCCAATGGCTCCGAGTAGGTATTCAGGGAGCCCAGTGGTGCAGTCCAGGGTGAAGATATGGAATCAGCTGAGGAGGCATTTTAGGGTGAAAGGGATCTTGTGTTAATGCCACTGTGCGAGAATCATGAGTTTGAGTTGGGGGGGGGGGATGGATAGTGTATACAGGAGGTGAAGGGAAGTGGGGCTGGTCCAAGGTGAGGGATCTGTATTTGGAGGCAGAGTTCTGGAGGAGTTAAGGGAGAGGGTAGAGCTGCAGGTGGGGGGAGTGAGTTCTGCAGGTTAGGGACTTTGCACGATAGGTCTGGAGGGGGTTCCCTAGGTTTCCGGGATACACTCTCTGCTGGAGCGACTGCAGCTTCCGGATGTGGAAGGGGAGGGAAATATTGGGGATATATACAAGTGGCTTGGGGAGCAGGGAGGCGAGCAAGTGATGAAGATCAAGGGGAAATGAGAAGGGGTATTGGGAGGGGAGATCAATTGGGAAGTATGGAATGAGGCACTGCGTAGAGTAAACTGGACCTCCTCCTGTGCAAGGATGATTCTGCTGCAGTTTAAGGTGATGCACAGGGTGCATATGACTTGGGCAAGAATGAGTGGGTACTTCCACGGGATAGCAAATGAGTGCGAGAGGTATGGGCGCGGGCCAGTGAATCCCAGGCACATTGCAAAATATTGGGAAGATTCTAGGCAAGAGTGTTCACGGTCCTAGCCAGGTTAGTAGGGGAGGAGGTGGACCCAGACTCTTTGGTGATGATATTTGGGGTTTCAGAAAAGCCAGAGCTCATGGAGAGGAGGAAGGCTGATGTCATGGCCTTCGCCTCTCTGATTGCACGGCGGCGAATTTTGCTGGAGCGGCGGTCGGCATTGCCGCCAGGGGTAGCAGCATGGTTGGGTGACCTGTACGACTTCCTGCAGTTGGAGAAGATAAAGTATGAGGTAAGGGGCTCTTCATGGGGGTTTGAGGAAAGGTGGGGGATGTTTGTGACTGTGTTTGAGGGGCTGTTCGTCGCAGGGGTGGGGGTTAGGGGGAAGCGGGGGGGAAAGATGAGAGTGGAAAAATCTGTGCAGACTGTAGAGCTAATTGCTGGGAAGTATGATTCCCGGGGTGTTTATTTGTTGTAACCAGTTTTGATACATGTTTGTAATAAAATACATTAAAAAAGAAATGAATGCAAATTAGCCTTAATGAGCCTCTCACCATTTTTGGGCAAGATCTGAATCTCTCCATCGAGAAAGGTCCGGATGAATTGCAAAATGATCTCGATTTTGGCCTCTCCCGCTATTAACCCGGTGCAATGGGACCATGCTGGGTGCAATGGGGTGGGAAGATTGTGCCCGTAATTTCCTTTGTAAACGCCTCAAAAAAAAAACCCAGAGATCCGCGATTGCCTTGAACGTTGATCTATGTGGCTAAGTACAGTACAACTTAGAGCAGCCAAAGGCAATATAGATTTCATCCTCCCCCAAACTAATATTTAATTCTTCACTGAAGAAGCTAATTAGTACCCCATTGACTGACAAATTGCAGAGTTGTGTTTGTGAAATAGGTTCCCAGCTGTGAAATTCCAAAAGTAAAACAGCCTACTAACACTCATTGTCAAGACCCATGTTAAATAATAGCCAAATTGAGCCAGGCACCGGTATCCATGCAAGTCCCCAGACCCCTGTGCATCTGTGCCATGACAGATGCTCGAGATGCCCGTGTGGCTCCATATATCACCATCGACGAGAGGGACGGGGAGAAAATTCTGCAACAAATCAATTGAGGCCACGCGATTACTCCTACTGAAAGGTACAGGAGTCTGTCCATGTTAACTGGGGACAAGTTCCAGTTGCGATTTGATGCAATACAGCCCAAGGATTTGTCCACAGTTATCCTGTGTGCTTCTACGGGAATAGCCACTGGAAAGAGACATCAGACACATGGAACTCTACTGATCTGTTAGCCTTGGCGTTAACCTCCCATGACAGGGTGGAGAGGGTCACAGGAGAGTTAAAATGAATGAAAAAACAGGAAATGCATCCCCAGAGAGGCAGGCACCCAAAGTCATTTTTTTATGGTGGTGGTTTCCATGATGTGGCGAGAGGGCGTTAATGTTAACTGAGGCTCCCACAGTAGGCTTGGGGGCCTGATTTATATTTAACATTTGCTGTCCAGGTTTCACATGGGTCGGGAACACTGGCAGTGAAAGGGAGTTGCCAACTTGCCAAATTAAGTGGCTATTAGGGCACTCCTTGGGGGCTAAGGGGAGCAGCTGTGTTTCCTCTTCCACTCTTCCAGAAATATTTCAGCCTTCCTTCTGCTGATCACAGCTTCTGTTCTATCTTTCTCTCCCTGTCCTGCTGCAATTGCCAACATCTCCCTCAAACTCTGAATGTTGCTTTCCCTTCCAGGCAATCCCACCCCAAGCCCCAGTTGCCAATGTCACTATGCTGAGATTGTGACTGACACCCAGACACCCCCCAAATTCTCCACATTTCACCATTTTGAGTGATGTGGACTATGCCAAGGGTCCTCAGCGGTGGCCTCCTACCTCTGCTTTTCCTCAGCATTCAGCTGGACCAGTTTCTGGGAAGGGTAAAGAAGAAAAATGTTATGCAGCTAAATTTGATAGGGCCTCCCCCTCCAACCTCCCCGCACTCTTCCCATTAATATTGGGGCTAATAATTTCAGAGAGAAATTCACAGGGTGAAAATTAAAAGCCAGATTCTCTGTTTGAGCGACTAAGTGCTGATGGGGGGACTAAATGGGGGGTGTTCCACACTCCCGGTGGCGCCACCAGTCCGGGAGCAATTCGGGACATGCAAATGAACCAGCATTCATGCCATATGGAACTAGTGCAATTCCAACTCACGCCGGTGTCAGATTCACTGGGGTTGGGATTGACATTGGACAACCTGACAAGCTGCAGCTGTATATATTCACTCCACTCCCTACGCACACTCATTCCAGCCAAGAAGATGGCACCACGATGAGGGGCCCTGAGGTTCATGGATGCAGAGCTAGAGGTACTGCTGGATGCTGTGGAGGCGAGGTGGGACTGTTCTCCCGGGTGGGAAGGAGGCTGCTACCTGCTGAAGTCAACCGGGCCAGGGGTCATGAGCGCATTCACCTCCCCCCCATCCCCCGCCCAGAGGATGACCGAACAGCACCCGCCGGCAGCCCCCTCGCACTCTACCCTGCACCACATGCCAACACCCATACTGCCGCCAAGGCCGGATGCCCTGCACACACAGAGCATCAGCTGCGGACCCCCTGCACTGCCTGCGTCCGAGTGTCCCCCATTGCATTATCTGTCCCCCCCCGCCCCCAGGAGAAGGCGGCCCACAACCGCAGAGAGAAAGAGAAGACAAAGACCGAAGGGGGCCCTCCAGACCTGCGGCCCCCCACTAAAGTGGAGGAGAGGGAACTGGACCTGGTTGGCACCGTGGCAGAGTGGGATGTCACAGAGACAGAGGTTGGCATGGGACTACCAATGGAGCCCCCAATGCGTTGTGATGTCCCGATGACACGTGGACGGTTGGAGGGTGGCCCGGCCCTAGGATTAGCTGCAATCCAGACATGTCGAGTGCTTCTGGAATGGGCGGTCCCATCGATGCTAGAGAAGCAGGCGCAGAGCTGGGGACTACATGAGGTGGTGCCAGCAACTCTGTGTCTCCCCCCCCCCCTCCATACCATGCCTACCCGCGATATCACCATGCATCTTGTGTTGTGTCTTGCAGGGTCACTACCACATGATGTGGAACGGGCTGCTGTCCCTCGATCCCAGCCGCAACCCTGCATCACCCCAGGGCACATTTCTGGGAACAACACCGACTTTTTGTTACTGCTGGCACTAGCACCCTCCACCATCCCAGAGACACTCACGGTGGCACAGTGGATAGCACTACTGCCTCACAGCTCCAGGGACCCAGATTCAATTCCAGCTTGGGTGACTGTGTGGAATTCGCACTTTCTCCCCGTGTCTGCGTGGATTTCCTCCAGGTGCTCCGGTATCCTCCCACAGTCCAAAGATGGGCAGCTTAGGTGAATTTGACATGCTAAAGTGCTCCTTAGTGTCCAAAGGATTAGGTAGGGTTACTGGGTTACGGGGATATGGTGGAGGATTGGGCTTTAGTCGGGTGCTCTGGCTAAAGAATGGTGCAGACTCGTGGCCCAGTCACAGTGGGCCACGGATGCGGGAATCGAGAGCATTGGTCTGGCACTGGCTGACCTGAGCCTGTCCCAGTGGGATCTGACATGCTCGCTGAGTGACATGGGACAGTCCCAGAGAGACGTGACACAGTCCCTGTGCTCAATGACCGCGAGCATGGAGACCTTGGTCGAGACCAGTGCAGGCCCCCAGGACCTGCAGCACCTGTCAACGGCAGAGTCCCCGGAGCTTGCTCCAGCCGCCATCTCAAGGAGTAGCCCGCGGGCCATTGGGCACCCCAGAGGAGGAGGTGATGGGGCCCATGCCGTTGACACCCGCAGGCACGTTTGGCAGGGCATTTCTCTGCAGCTGCAGCTCTGAGACTTATCCTGCCATTCACCAGAATTATGCCGGCATTTTGGGCCTCAGGCCTACCAACCGAGGCCACACTTTCATCCATTTTTGCACTGGCAAGCTGAACTCACCAGCAGGACTGACTCCTTGCAAATAGGGTGCCATTTTGACCGGCAGTCCCGATCTCCGCACCCCCCTCCATCTAATGGGGACCCTGGCAGTGCTGTTGAAACCAGGCAGTACTACCTGGGCACCATGGCACTGCCAGGGTAGCACTGCCAGTGTCTCATGTTGGCTGTCCCAAGGTGCCCGGGTGCCAGGGGAAGTGCCAGGTTGCAATCCTGCCCTGCCCTTGACCACCTGTGGCTCTAATGGCCTGTGAGACCTCCCGAGGTGTTGTCAGACCTGGTCCACGTTTGTGGAAACCAGTGATAAACGGCTAACCGTTGAGGCCTCGCAGGTATGGCTGTTCAAGCCGAGGTGCCGGATGAAAGTGAGTATTTAAATGAGCTTTAAATATGCTGATCTGGATCATGCCCAGTGAGGGCAAGATCCAGATCATGCCGGGCGGAGCTAGTCAAGTGACTAGCTCATGCCCGGTGTCCGACATGGAGCCCGATTTGGGGGTCATGTGATAGTATGTAATGGCGCAATCGCACCCACAGTTAACACTTCAAGTCAATGACTTATCACCAGAAAGTTCCCACAAGTTCAAGGAGATTCACTCATAAACACCGAGTGGTGACTGCGCAACTGAAATCAGCTTAGCATTGAAGATAATACCAACACATTTTCTTATTTGATAAGTGTCTCCATTTTCACTCATTTCCTGGAGGCAGCAATGTAATTGATGAATCATATGTTGATTTAGTGGAGTGTGACTAATATATAGGGTATTAGTTGAGTTTCTTGCAGGAATATTATTGGTTCCACACAACTTGTATTTAATAGATGAACACTCCTTCAGTGTTTGGTTTCGAGCCTTAATTCAATATCATCATTTCATTTTCCCCGTGTAAGCAATTTTTTAAAAAAAGTAAATGTTCCCATTATCATTATAACAGCTATTAATTGCTTTGGAGGGATCATTAGCAGTTGCCTATTACCAAATGATAGTGGTTATGAAGAACTTTGGTTCCGACTGGCAGACTGGATTGTGAATAAATCTCTTATTCTAGTAAGAAAAATACCATATTAAATTTCGATAAAATACCCGGCTCTCTGTGAAACTGAAACTGAGTTTAAATGCAAATTTGCTCACCCTCAGGAAAATAATGATATTTTTAAATTCATTCTCGGAGTAGGAGTATCTCTATTTGCCTGAGAAGGCGGTGTGAGCCCCCTTCTTGAACTGCTACACTCAATATGATGAAGGTATTCCCATAATTTTGAACTGCCCCTTCTGTGTCATTGGGGCAAATTTCTGGAATTCCCTACCCGATTGCATAGAAAGAATGAAAGATGCATTTATATAGCATCTTGCCCAACCTCAAATGTTCCAAATCACTTTACCACCAATTACGCCCTTGTAGAGTCATGGAATCAGAGAATCCCTACAGTGCTAAAGGAGGCCATTCGGCCCATCAAGTCTGCACCGAACCTCTGAAAAAGCACTCTACCTTGGCCCACTCTCTCGACATATCCCCCAAACCCTATCTACCCAGGACACTAAGGGGAAATTTAGCATGGTCAATCCACCTAACCTGCAATCTTTGGACTGGGGGGGGAAATTGGAGCACTGGGAGGAAACCCACGCAGGCACTGGGAGAACGTGAAAACTCAAGACAGTCAACAAGGTGGGAATCAAAACCGGGTCCCTGGCATGAGGCAGCCCTGCTAACCACCGTGCCACCGTGCCGGGGAATTGTGGTCATTGTTGCTAAAATTACATTCATCAAAACTTTATCTTGAATTATCCGTTTTCACAAGGACCGGGATTCTCCATTTAGGAGGCTTTGTTCGCCCACCAGAGGTGAATTGGAACTGATTTGCATTCACTATTCCTCACCATTCAAATTTAGGCAGGGTGAGTAATATGAGGGATTCCCAAAGGAATCTGCTATAGAGCTGCCATTTTGTGTGGGAGGCCCAATAAAGAGGTCCTGGGGATATGGGGGTGACCCAACCTGCCCGCCTCCAGTGACCCTCTAAATAGGGAGGCCCCCTCCCCCCAATGTTGTATAAATAGAGAGATCCCTCCCAGGGACCCCCTAAAAAGGGAGAACCCTGCCAAGGGACCCACTAACTCAAAGGACCGCCCTCGAAACTTCCTAACTAGGCACACCCCAGGGATCCCCTAAATAGGGATACCCCCACAGAGACACCTAACTAAGGGGACCCCCACAGGGATTGCCTAACTAAAAGGACCTTTTGTGAGGGCCATGAAGAATCCAGCACGAGTTGAAGAATAGAAAGAAATAACATTTATTTATAAAAACATATATATACAATAGCAGCAGCAACTCCCTTGCTGCTCATTCCTCTTGAGCTGGTTCCAAACTGGCCAGCTTTATTTATGCAGGGAATCTGCTAATGATTTCTCCGCCCCCCTCATTGGGGAAGCTCATGCTCCCAAAGGATTGTGGGATTGCCATTAGTCCCCAGCCAATGGTAAGCAGGCAGGTTATAACAGGACCACTCAGAGATTCCCTGACTAAAGGACCCCCCTCCGAGACCCCCTAACTAAAGGGACCGTGCCCCCCGCTACACACCTCCCCCAGAAAAAAGTCCCCTGCTGGAAGCAGGATAGCAGTCCAGAAAGGGGCAGTTAAGAAAACTACTGTTGTAACAGTCACCTGGAAGTACCACCTGTCGATTCCTGGAAATATTAAGTGCTGTAACCTCAATCTTTGCAAACATCAACCACTTCAAAGCAAGTTAAGTGCTGTCAATTTCCAAGCCA
Source organism: Scyliorhinus torazame (assembly GCF_047496885.1). Classification (NCBI taxonomy): domain Eukaryota; kingdom Metazoa; phylum Chordata; class Chondrichthyes; order Carcharhiniformes; family Scyliorhinidae; genus Scyliorhinus; species Scyliorhinus torazame. The sequence continues at coordinate 291,925,829 of NC_092709.1, read as the reverse complement.
CTTCAAAATCACTCATGCGTGAAGCGGGGAGATTGGAATGCATTAACTCCCTTTGCTGTGGTTGATGTTTGTAAACATTCTGGTTACAGCACTTAGAATTACTCATCAATGAAGGGAGATGAATGAAGCAAGGCTCACAGTTGTTTTTGGAAGCTGTCAATCACAACCCACTACGAGAAGTGAATGAATGACTTGCAGCTAAAGAATCTGAGGGGTTTAACATAGGTCACTGCTTTTCTCTTTCCAGGAATATACACATGTGGCGTGATTCTCCATTTCTGAGACATAATGTTGACACCGGGGCAGGATTTGTGGACTTCCACGACAGTAAAACTGCCGCCACACCCAGATCAATCCAGCAACTATGGAGAGGCTAGCATTGGAGACACGAGGAACACTCTTGATTCCAATGAGAAACGGATTTCCAAGGTCCATGATTGACACGCAGGAGGCTGACAAACTGCAACCGCATATACACACTTCACTCCCCACACATACTCACCCCAGCCAATAAGATGACACTGGTTGCGCTGGAGTGCACCCATCCCACTGATGGTTCGGGTGGGGCCAGAGAGCACCTATGGGGGTGCCCAAGGAAGAGGTCCATATAACCCGTGGCACTAAGTTCACAGTGGGCAGTCAGCGGCATGCACATCTGCATGGCTGTCTTGCAGGCCGCAACAATGTTGTCCGTGTCCGTCCAGCCGCCCCAACAGGCCACCTCCCGCTACTGCCCCCAGTCCTGGCAAAAGCCCCACAACCAGTGGCACAACTGTGTGGTAGTCACCACTGTTGTATTATATTGTCTATACTGCATGGCATATGAGGGTATTACGGTAAGGCCCCTGTACTACAGGTACGGGGGTAGATCCCTGCCTGCTGGCTCCGCCCAGTAGGCGGAGTATAAATGTGTGTGCTCTCCGAACTGCAGCCATTTCGGCAGCAGCTGGAGGAGGCCACACATCTGTGTAATAAAGCCTCGATTACTCTCTACTCTTGTCTCGTCGTAATTGATAGTGCATCAAACTGTCAGCAAACGGAGACGATGCGTTCAGGACCCCCTCTCTCTCCCTCACCAGCCGCAGTGCTAGTTTCACGATTTCTAAAAGCACAAGTGAACCTCGCTGTCGGGAATTTGTCCCAGTGGAGGTGGAGGATCACGCAGGTGCTGCAGAATACTGGGTCAGGCCCACTAATGATCAGCAAATGCTGTTTACCGTATGTGAATTCTGGACCGCATTGTCGGCGCTGTTGAGGCACCAGAGAATTGCGATTTGGCGTAAAACCAGCGGCCACCGCGATTGTGGCGTCAAAACCGATACTCCGCCCAATCATGTTTCCCGATTCCAACATCAGACAATAGAGAATCCTGCCTCTGGTGTTTCAATGTGAGTGCTACAACAGTAATTCTTTTAACTGCCCCTGGCTGGACTGCTTTGTAGCCTGCAGACAGGGATCTATTTGGGGGGTTGGGGGGAGGGGGATGGGGGGGGGTTCTGTGGGGTGGATCCCTTTAGTTAGGAGTCCTCTGAGGATTTCCTTTAGTTATGAAGCTCGGGGGTTCTTTAGTTAGGAGGCCCAGGGGTTCTTCTGTTAGGAAGCTCGGGGGTTCTTTAGTTAGGAAGCTCGGGGGGTCCTTTAGTTACGTGATACCTGGGGGCGTCTCCCTATTTAGGGGTCTCTCGGGGTGTTTCCCTATTTAGGGGATCTCTCGGAGGGTCAGTGGGGGGGTCAGAAAGGGGTGGGATGGGCAGTCTGAGAATTGTTGCGGGGACGGTTATCCTCAGCAGTACTTTGGGGGCAATTTACTTAAGGGTTACCCCCTTTGCCCATCGCGAGGGCGACCACGTCAGGTTCATATTTGGTGATAACAGAGGACTGGAGAACCACAAGGGCTGGGAGAATCTGGTGCCGGGCCTGTTAACTACATTAGCATCCTCCCACTGGCGCGCGGTTGCAAACCCCGATACCATCGCGAGCGGGGAGCTGAAACAACGTTTGGTTCGGTGCCCGGCACGAACCTTGATTTCAGTCAAATGCCTGATTCTCTGACGATCACGAGCCGCGTTGCAGCGTCACAGGGTGGAGAATTCAGTGCAAGATCTCTCATATAATTGAAGCCTGTTTAAGGTCATATTATACCAAAGGCACTGTTGTGATTACACTACCATTTTGAAGAAAGGATTTGTAAGATCACTTCAGGTTTAGACAGTAAGTCAGAAGCAGAGGAGGCTATCAGGCTGCTTTATTAAATGGGCCCAAATATGGGGAACAATTTTGCAAGACAAGGAATCAATGAATCATCTGCTAAACCTGAAGAAGTACTAAAATCATTTTAAATGTATTTTAATCTAAGAAGCAATTAAATACTCGAAAGAGCTAAATTTAACAAGCGAGTCCAGCAGCCAGGAGAACCAGTTGAATCATTCATCAATGATCTGTATAGGATGGCAGAAGGTTGCAAATTCGGAGACTTAAAAATCTGAACTCACCAGAGACAGGCTAGGCTACTGGCCAGAGAAGTCTACGATACACCCTCTGACCTCATATAACCAATGAAGATCAATTCTCAGAAAAGGTAATCCAGCTACTTAGGCAGTTGGAACGCTGTGAGATCTTAAAATTTCATTTACGGGATGTGGGCGTCGCTGGTTAGGCCAACATTTATTGCCCATCCCTAGTTGCCCTTCAGCAGGTGGTGGCGAGTTGCCTTCTTGAACCGCTACAGTCCCTGAGGTGTAGGTACACCCACTGTGATGTTAGGGAGGGAGTTTCAGGATTTTGACCCAGTGGCAGTGAAGGTGATATATTTCCAAGTCAGGGTGCTGAGTGACTTAGCGAGGAACCTCCAGGTGGTGGGATTCCCAGATACCTGCTGCTCTTGTCCTTCTAGAAGGTAGTGGTCATGGGTTTGGAAGGTGCTGCCTAAGGAATCTTGGCATGTAACTGCAGTGCATCTTGTAGGTGATACACATGGCTGCCACTGTTTGTCGGTGGTGGAGGGATTGAATGTTTGTGGAAGAGGTAGCAGTCAAGCTTTATCCTGGATGATGTTGAGCTTCTTGAGTGTTGTTGGACCTGCAGTCATCCAGGCAAGTGGAGAGTATTCCATTACACTCCTGACTTGTGCCTTGTGGATGGTGGGCAAGCTTTGGGAGGGTCAGGAGGTGAGTTACTCAGAAGAACATAATATAAGGACATAAGAACTAGGAGCAAGAGTAGACCATCTGGCCGCTCGAGCCTGCTCCATCATTCAATAAGATCATGGCTGATCTTTTTGCATACTCAGCTCCACTTATCTGCCCACTCACCATAATCCTTAGTTCCTTTATAGTTCAAAAATCCATCTATCTTTGCCTTCATCGAGGTAGCCTCAGCTGCTTCACTGGGCAGGGAATTCCACAGATTTACAACCCTTTGGGTGAAGAGGTTCCTCCTCAACTCAGTCCTAAATCTGCTCCACCTTATTTTGAGGCTATGCCCCCTAGTTTCATCTGCCAGTGGAAACAATCTCCCTGCTTCTAACTTATCTATTCCCTTTGTTGTGTTATTCACCCTGGGGTAACATGGACTGCAACTGGATGCAGTTGTACTGGGAAACAGACACCAAACTTAGATGTTGGTTCAATACGATTTATTGAACTTCTGTAAAAATGCACACAGCTTGCTGTGGGTTGACACTCTACTACTCTAAGTGTGCTAACTCTAACTAATTAGACCAGACTAGCTCTCAGCCACGTGTAGAAGGTGCTAAATGATATATACACCCTGACTGTCACTACAGTTGTCACCAGTGGAAAGAGGCGGAGTGCTGATGCCTCATGTGTTTTAAAGTAGGAAGCCCCCCTCTAATGCTCTGTCTGGTGATTGGTTATATTCTATCCTGTGTGTTGATTGGCTAACCTGGGTGTCTGTCACAGCCTGTCTTTACCTTATTATGTGCATGGGTGCATATTATGACATCCCCCTTTTTAAAAAAAATTTGTCGGTTGCTTAGAGCATATACGACATATATACAGATATAACTATTTGCAGCGAATGGTGAGTGAATGCATATGTACATGGAAGGTGTCTAGCGTGCAGATATAGAGCAATATGTACAAAGTAAATAACTGCAAGTCCAATCTCTGGAGCTGGCGTCGGATCCTTGTCGACCGCCTGAGAGGTGGAGGCGGGGACGACGGCGCCTTGACAGGCGGGATTGCAGCCAGATTGGTGGCCTCATGGAGCGAGGTGTCCGGAGAAGGCATAACGACAGTTGGAAAAGTGAGATTCGATGGTGGGCAGACAAGTTTGCATAGTGCCCTTCTGTTGGGCCTGACAATGGAGACATCAGCCATGCGAACCACAAATGATCTGGAAGCAGCCTGTCGAACAACAACAGCTGGAGCTGACCAGCCTCCATCAGGTAACTTGATGCGAACAGCATCCTCCGGAGAGAGCACAGGCAAATCAGTAGCATGAGCATCATATGTCAGCTTTTGCTGGTTTCTGAGTTGCTGCACCTTTTGCAGCACTGGGAGGTGATCCAGGTCATGTAAATGAATGACCGGAACAGTCGTCTGCAGGTCTCGATTTATAAGGAGGTGTGTTGGAGACATACCGGTGGACAGAGGGGTTGCCCTGTACGCCAGCAGCGCAAGGTTAAAGTCAGAAGCTGAGTCCGCAACCATGCAGAGCAGTCGCTTCACGATATGGACCCCTTTTTCGACCTTCCCATTAGATTGCGGGTAATGCGGGCTTGAGGTGATGTGCTTGAATTGGTACAGCCTGGCGAAGTTGGACCACTCTTGGCTGTGGAAGCAGGGACCATTGTCACTCATGACAGTGAGCAGAATGCCATGCCTGGCAAATGTCTCCTTGCAGGCTTTGATGACTATCCTTGATGTGAGGTCGGACAGTTTCACCACTCCCGGGTAACTCGAGAAATAATTGATGATGAGCACATAGTCGCGCCCATTGGCGTGAAAAAGGTTGATTCCCAGCTTAGACCACGGAGAGGTCACGATCTCGTGTTGCAAGCTTTGCGCAAGTCAAGGAGACACATCTTGAGTGAGTGAGACACATCCAGAGTGGGAATTTGGAACTTGGTAATTTGGTGCAGTGAGGTAATTCGGTGCAGAGTGGGAGAAGGTACTTTTTCCCTACTGTTTTGTTCTCTCTCTTTCTTCTGGCCTGTAACTTTTAATCTGCATCGAGAGAACCAGAGAGCATCTGAGAACTTGGAAATGTAAGTGATTTTTATTTATTTTTATTACCTTTTCAAATTGTATGGAGGGGGGGGAAACTGAAGTGACATCGCAGTAAAGCTGTGACCTGATTGGCTGGTTGGAAAGCTACACTAAATTTAAACATTACGCATTGTTAAACTAATTAAACATAATTACTTAATTACTTAATTATAATTTAGAGGGGTATCTAAGACAGAGATCAGAGAGGACTGTATTTAGCTTTCACATTTATAGTCGAAATCTAGTCCTGGGAAACATATAGTTAACAGTAACTTTTTTTTTACTTTTAAATTTTATTTACTAATTAATTGACGCAATGTCAATTTGAGGGGTGCAGTGCTCTGACTGTGAGATGTGGCAGGTCCGGGAGGCTTCCAGCACCCGGATGGCTTCATCTGCAGAAAGTGCTCCCAGCTGGAGCTCCTCACAGACTGCATGGTTCAGTTGGAGCAGCAGTTGGATGCACTTAGGAGCATGCAGGTGACGGAAAGCGTCATAGATAGCAGTTATATAAATGTGGACACACCCAAGGTGCAGGCAGAGAAATGGGTGACCACCAGAAAGGGCAGGCAGTCAGGGCAGGAAACCCCTGTGGTTGTCCCCCTCTCGAACAGATATACCCCTTTGGATACTGTCGGGGGGGATAGCCTATCAGGGGAAAACAGCAGCAGCCAGAGCAGTGGCACCGCGGCTGGCTCTGATGTTCAGAAGGGAGGGTCAAAGCGCAGAAGAGCAATAGTCATAGGGGACTCTATAGTCGGGGGCACAGATAGGCGCTTCTGTGGACGTGAAAGAGACTCCAGGATGGTATGTTGCCTCCCTGGTGCCAGGTCCAGGATGTCTCCGAACGGGTAGCGGGCATCCTGAAGGGGCAAACAGGCAGAGGTCGTTGTACATATTGGTACTAACGACATAGGCAGGAAGGGGCATGAGGTCCTGCAGCAGGAGTTCAGGGAGCTTGGCAGAAAGTTAAAAGACAGGACCTCTAGGGTTGTAATCTTGAGATTACTCCCTGTGCCACGTGCCAGTCAGGCTAGAAATAGGAAGATAGAGCAGCTAAACACGTGGCTAAACAGCTGGTGTAGCAGGGAGGATTTCCGTTATCTGGACCACTGGGAGCTCTTCCGGGGCAGCTGTGACCTGTATAAGAAGGACGGGTTGCATCTAAACTGGAGAGGCATAAATATCCTGGCCGCAAGGTTTGCCAGTGTCACACAGGAGGGTTGAAACTAGTGACAGGGGGGTGGGTACCGGAGCAATAGGTCAGAAGGTGAAAGCATTGACGGAGAACTAGGGAATAGGGCCAGTATGGCTCTGAGGCAGAGCAGACAGGGAGATGTTGCTGAACACAGCGGGTTTGATGGCCTGAAGTGCATATGTTTTAATGCAAGAAATATTACGGGTAAGGCAGATGAACTTAGAGCTTGGATTAGTACTTGGAATTATGATGTTGTTGCCATTACAGAGACCTGGTCGAGGGAAGGAGAGGTTTGGCAGCGAAACAGTCCAGGATTTAGATGTTTCAGGCAGGATAGAGGGGGATGTAAAAGGAGTTGCGCTACTGGTTAGGGAGAATATCACAGCTGCACTATGGGAGGACACCTCAGAGGGCAGTGAGGCTATATGGGTAGAGATCAGGAATAAGAAGGGTGCAGTCACAATTTTGGGGGTTTGCTACAGACCTCCTAACAGCCAGTGGGAGATAGAGGAGCAGATAGGTAGACAGATTTTGGAAAAGATTAAAAACAACAGGGTTGTTCTGATGGGAGACTTCAACTTCCCCAATACTGACTGTGACTCACTTAGTACTAGGGGCTTAGACGGGGAAGAGTTTGTAAGGAGCATCCAGGAGGGCTTCTTAAAACAATATGTAGACAGTCCAACTAGGGAAGGGGCTGTATTGGACCTGGTATTGGGGAATAGAACATAGAACATTACAGCGCAGTACAGGCCCTTTGGCCCCCGATGTTGCGCCAACCTGTGAAACCACTCTAAAGCCCATCTACACTATTCCCTTATTGTCCATATGTCTATCCAATGACCATTTGAATGTCCTTAGTGTTGGCGAGTCCACTACTGTTGCAGGCAGGGCATTCCACGCCCTTACTACTCTCTGAGTAAAGAACCTACCGCTGACATCTATCTTATATCTATCTCCCCTCAATTTAAAGATATGTTCCCTCGTGCTAGACATCACCATCCGAGGAAAAAGGCTCTCACTGTCCACTCTGTCCAATCCTCTGATCATCTTGTATGCCTCAATTAAGTCACCTCTTAACCTTCTTCTCTCTAACGAAAACAGCCTCAAGTCCCTCAGCCTTTCCTCATAAGATCTTCCCTCCATACCAGGCAACATTCTGGTAAATCTCCTCTGCACCCTTTCCAATGCTTCCACATCCTGAATGAGCCCGGCCAGGTGGTAGAAGTTTCAGTATGGGAGCATTTCTGGAACAGTGACCACAATTCAGTAAGTTTTAAGATGCTGGTGGACAAGGATAAGAGTGGTCCTAGGGTGAATGTGCTAGATTGGGGGAAGGCTCATTATAACAATATTAGGCGGGAACTGAAGAACCTAGATTTGGGGCAGATGTTTGAGGGTAAATCAACATCTGACATGTGGGAGGCTTTCAAGTGTCAGTTGAAAGGAATTCAGGACCAGCATGTTCCTGTGAGGAAGAAGGATAAATACGGCAAATTTCGGGAACCTTGGATAACGAGAGGTATTGTAGGCCTCGTCAAAAAGAAAAAGGAGGCATTTGTCAGGGCTAGAAGGCTGGGAACAGACAAAACCTGTGTGGAATATAAGGAAAGTAGGAAGGAACTTAAGCAAGGAGTCAGGAGGGCTAGAAGGGGTCACAAAAAGTCATTGGCAAAAAGGATTAAGGAAAATCCCAAGGCTTTTTACATGTACATAAAAAGCAAGAGGGTAGCCAGGGAAAGGGTTGGCCCACTGAAGGATAGGCAAGGGAATCTATGTGTGAAGCCAGAGGAAATGGGCGAGGTACTAAATGAATAATTTGCATCAGTATTCACCAAAGAGAAGGAATTGGTGGATGTTGAGTCTGGAGAAGGGTGTGTAGATAGCCTGGGTCACATTGAGGTCCAAAAAGACGAGGTGTTGGGCGTCTTGAAAAATATTAAGGTAGATAAGTCCCCAGGGCCTGATGGGATCTACCCCAGAATACTGGAGGAGGCTAGAGAGGAAATTGCTGAGGCCTTGACAGAAATCTTTGGATCCTCACTGTCTTCAGGTGATGTCCCGGAGGACTGGAGAATAGCCAATGTTGTTCCTTTTCTAAGAAGGGTAGCAAGGATAATCCAGGGAACTACAGGCCAGTGAGCCTTACGTCAGTGGTAGGGAAATTACTGGAGAGAATTCTTCGAGACAGGATCTACTCCCATTTGGAAGCAAATAGACGTATTAGTGAGAGGCAGCATGGTTTTGTGAAGGGGAGGTCGTGTCTCACTAACTTGATAGAGTTTTTCGAAGAGGTCACAAAGATGATTGATGCAGGTAGGGCAGTGGATGTTGTCTATATGGACTTCAGTAAGGCCTTTGACAAGGTCCCTCATGGTAGACTAGTACAAAAGGTGAAGTCACACGGGACCAGGGGTGAGCTGGCAAGGTGGATACAGAACTCGCTAGGTCATAGAAGGCAGAGAGTAGCAATGGAAGGGTGCTTTTCTAATTGGAGGGTTTGACTAGTGGTGTTCCGCAGGGATCAGTGCTGGGATCTTTGCTGTTCATAGTATATATAAATGATTTGGAGGAAAATGTAACTGGTCTGATTAGTAAGTTTGCAGACAACACAAAGGTTGGTGGAATTGCGGATAGCGATGAGGACTGTCAGAGGATACAGCAGGATAAATGTGAGGTAATGCATTTTGGAAGGTCTAATGCAGGTAGGGAATATGCAGTGAATGGTAGAACCCTCAAGAGTATTGAAAGTCAGAGAGATCTAGGTGTACAGGTCCACAGGTCACTGAAAGGCGCAAAGCAGGTGGAGAAGGTAGCCAAGAAGGCATACGGCATGCTTGCCTTCATTGGCCGGGGCATTGAGTATAAGAATTGGCAAGTCATGTTGCAGCTGTTTCGAACCTTAGTTAGGCCACACTTGGAGTATAGTGTTCAATTCTGGTCGCCATACTACCAGAAGGATGTGGAGGCTTTAGAGAGGGTGCAGAAGAGATTTACCAGGATGTTGCCTGGTATGGAGGGCATTAGCTATGAGGAGCGGGTGAATAAACTCGGTTTGTTCTCACTGGAACGACAGAGGTTGAGGGGCGACCTGATAGAGTTCTACAAAATTATGAGGGGCATAGACAGAGTGGATAGTCAGAGGCTTTTCCCCAGGGTGGAGGGGTCAATTACTAGGGAGCATAGGTTTAAGGTGCGAGGAGCAAAGTTTCGAGGAGATGTACGAGGCAAGTTTTTTACACAGAGGGTAGTGGGTGCCTGGAACTCGCTGCCGGAGGAGGTGGTGGAAGCAGGGATGATAGTGACATTTAAGGAGCATCTGGACAAATATATGAATAGGATGGAAATAGAGGGATACGAAAGCAGGAAGTGTAGAAGATTGTAGTTTAGACGGGCAGCATGGTCGGCACGGGCTTGGAGGGTCGAAGGGCCTGTTCCTGTGCTGTACTTTTCTTTGTTCTTTGTTCTTTGTTTGGGCTGGCCGGAGTGCTTTGGCAAGGTCTAGGGGGACTAGTGGAGTGTGGCTAAGGTGGTGGCCAAGGATTCGCAAGAGGGTGTCCAGCGGAGCATTATCTGGCAGGTCAGGTCAGTTCCACGGCCATGGACTCGGCAATTCTCCAGCCATTTTTGTCGTGGAGGCCGGCGTTTTACGTGGCGCGGCTGCTCGCCCCTCACCGGTCGGAGGATCGGTGCTGGGGCGCCGCCAATCTTTTGGACGTAAAACGCCATGGATCCTCCGGGCATAGCCTGAAGCCTTAGACTCAGGAATGGGGAATCCAGCAGCATGCTTCTTGGGTGAGGTCAAAGATTTTGGTTTCTCATTTTGGAGTGCAAACATTTCAGTCAACGGATATTTAACTAATTTTAAAGTTGATACAGGAGCTGGTACAACAGTCTTGTTCGACAAAGAACCATGGCTAAAAGACCTCTGGTTTCAAACAACAGACACACCTCTCTAGGGGTCCAGAGAAATCTGACTTCCAATCATAGATGTGTTTCTGGAACCACTAAGGTATAACGCCAAACAAATCTTCAAGCTGAAGTATGTCATCCGTAACCAGCCTTTCTCCCTCTCAAACAGATATACCTGTTTGGCCCTGGACCACATCAAAATGGCAGAAAATGTCAAGGCAACCACTGTTATTAATCATACAAAACTGCAAGTTGCTGAGTACTCAAATGAAGAATAGTAACCTGACTGGGAGTTCAGCTCTGGACTCTGTTCTCTCTTTGCAGACCAGACTGCTTACAAGGTGCCAGAAAATCTTTAAAGGTCAGACCAGCCAACCACTCAGTAGATAACAATGGAGGATGTAACAGAGAACAACCAGCAGTTCAATGAGCCTCAACCTCCAACTCTGGTGATAGTACAGCCGGTCAACACTGTACCTACTGGACATACACTGAAACTTCCAGCCAGCAAGCCAAAATCACAAAGGCTGCTGGAACCTGGCCGCAGCTGTCCATTACCCACAGCGAAACCCAGAGGTGAGCATACCACTAAACCTCACTATAGCCATAGGAATGCACATCCTCCGCCAGAGGGGGCATCACCATGGCAAACACAACGGTGGAAAAACAAAATAAACGACAAGGAGACGAGCACATTTGTTGACCCAGCGAGGAACGAGTTAGAGGAGCAAACACCAACCGGCACAACAGCCCGACCGACTGAGTGAGGTCCAACAGGGAAGAATGGAAGAAAAGGATGGAAACATATCCCGATGCCAGAACAACCTCCAAACCTACAGGAAGAACCATCAGTGACAGAGCTTACCACTCCTCTGAAGTCAGTGCGAACGTGATGTGGAAGGGTCAGAAGGCCTCCAGATCACCTGAACCTTTGATTGTAAGGAATAGCAAGGAGGATATGGGGTAGTGGTAATGGAGTAATGACAGTTCAAATGCAGGATAATAATAAGATAAGACACAAGGTAAACAATAATGGCAAAATACACTGGACAAAGCCGTGGGGAGGTGTAGCATAAGGGTCTGGCACATATAGGGTTAATGTGGGTCTGGGTGCAGTACCCACACAGTGATGTAAGAACCACAGGACCTGCACCCAAAGCCAGCCTAGTGTTCATAAGCTGTGTGTATAAGTAGGCATGGAGACAACTCCCAGCTTGTACTCATTGGTGTAAATAGTTCAAAGAATCAATCATGACTTACAGTTACCCTATGTATGAGGCTCCTTCTGACTTACTGAACTGTAACTAACACCTTACAACATTACTCTCTGGTTGGGAAAAGTAGAGATTTATGCATTTACACACTGCGATCCTTCACTAGCTTTCCAATATTGGTTTAACTTTCACGTCAGTTACAGGCAATGGCAAAGGTCCAATTTTACTCGCGTTGCATAAGTTTAAAAAAATTAAGATTAAATTTGTCTAGAGCTTCGTCACACCTCTCACCAAAACTTTACCAGAAGATCTTGGAATATTCTGAAGGAAGAGAAATGGAAACTGGCAATAAATCCATTCAAACTCTACCTCAAATCTCACTTTGACGATCTGAATATTGTTCCAAGATATCAACGTGGATATTATCCCAAAGATTTACTGATTAATGGTTGCAGCCTGAATGGTACAGATCAGAATTCCCAGATTTTATCGGCAGCCTTGGCTCAGCTGACCTCAACCATGGATGCAGCAGGAGTGGTAGAATTGGCCTCCATACTCATGAACGAGGGAAAGAAAAAGAATCAGCTAGGATTCCAGGACTTCCGCTTCTGATTGTAACTCACACACATGCAGGAAAGTTCAATTAAGTGTACTCAGAGTGAGAATAGGGTTGTGCACCACCTGTGATTCACTCATGGCTAAATTGCCTTCAAGTCTGAGCACGAAGAATATCCACTGGCAGGAGGCAATGGAGGCCTTGAGCTACCTTTGAAACCAAATTCAGGTCGGGAACAAAAGAAGGACTTTGAATAAAAAAGCCTTTCGTTCCCAGGTGGCTGTGGGCTATGCTTTGCAATTGCAACCCCTGGATTCATGATTTAATGTTCATTTGTGCGGCTTCACCATGTCCGTGACATTATATGGATGCTGAAAATGTAATATTTCCGAATTACTTTTACTGGCACCAGTAACTTTAATCCAATTAAGCAATCATTACGAACATATTGCTGAGAAGGCTGAAACAAAAGTTAAGCTTCGGGACTTGTTCCTGTTAAAACAGCATGTCATTAAAAAGGCAAATGGAATGTTAGCGTTTATTGCAAAAGGACTGGAGTGTAAAAGTAGAGAAGTGTTGTTGCAATTGTATCGGGTGTTGGTGGGTCCACATCTGGAGTATTCTGGCGAGTTTTGGTCTCCTTATTTGAGAAAGGATGCGGTTGCATTGGAGGTAATTCAGAGGAGGTTCACCAGATTGATTCCGGGGATGAAGGGGTGACGTATGAGGAAGGATTAAACAGGTTGGGCTTATACTGGCTGGAGTTTAGAAGATGAGGGGATTTGATCAAGGTATGTAAAATACTAAAAGGGTTTGATAAAGTAACCATAGACCAAATGTTATCCCTTGTGGGGAAATCTAGAATGAGAGGTCACGGATAAATTGAGAGGCAGTAGATGTAAAACTGAGATGAGGAGGAACTACTTCTCGTAGAGAGTGGTGAATTCCCGTAGCAGCCTCCCGAACAGGTGCCGGAATGTGGCGACTAGGGGCTTTTCACAGTAACTTCATTGAAGCCTACTCGTGACAATAAGCGATTTTCATTTCATTTTTCATTTTTCATTTCATTTTCATTTGTGGAACTCGCAGCCCCATAATGCCACGAGTCATTAAATGGTTTCAAGAATGAGATAGATATATTTCTGATTTTAAAAATGGGTTAAAGGGATATGGGGAATAGGTGGGAGGTGGATTTGAGACCAGGAAGAGATCAGCCATGATCTGATTGAATGGTGGAGCAGGCTCGAAGGGCTGAATTGCCTACTTCTGCTCCGAATTCCCATGTAACTCAAAAGATTCTTCAAGCAGTTATACCTTGCACCTTCAGTGCATTAAAAAAATGTTGCCTGCTCCCAAATGTTAGAATGGAATTGCAGGCTCTGAAAACAATCACAATACACTAAGCCTTTGGGAACCAGTCTTACGAAGGCCACTGATTTATCATTTTTTGTGGAAAAGTGCATCAAATAAAGTATACAATTCTCAGAATACCAATTAAAAATATCAAGATTCCAGGTGGTACAAATGACATTTGAGACATCCAGTTGCTATAAAACAGTGTCCCTGGTCACATTCCATGTAGTTAATAAAACCCTGCAAGACCCACATGGCCAGCAGCACACTGAGAGATAGATTAGTTGTAAATAAAAACAGAAAAGAGCTGTAAGAATGAAGAAGTTGCAGCCTATGTGAGTTTGCTATTCCGCACCATGGGGGCCGGAGGGGTGGGGGTGTATCAGCCTCACAGCGGATTTTGCATAATTCCCTTATGGGAAGATCCAGACTAAAGAACTAGTGACAAATAAGCCTGGTCTACAGCCCTGTCCTTGGGGACCTAGTTATCCAAAATGACCTGCACTCCCTGATTCAAATCTCTCCACTGAACAGAAGCCTCATGTCTGTCGTACAACTGATGAGAAAACTTTACGGTTCTTAGATAACAGCTGCTGGAGACTATTATCTGGAGTTTGGCCAACATGCTCATTTATCCAATACGCAGCTCTTACCTTAATCAGGCCACAAAGGAGGAAGCAGTAGCTACTGTAGCTCTGCACACCCAACCGGTGGGACCACTATTTGGCATTGGTCAGAAGGATGGTGGTCGTGAACTCACACATTTTATTCTCAGGGGTGCTACTTACCATGGATGAACTCCAGAAGTCAGCCTCGCAGACCAACTGATATCTAATCTCCTTGGGTAAGAGGTAGAGATAAATGTGGTGTTCTTTGTGTTGCTTATTTAGGATGGTTGGCACAGTGTTCCACAAAGACCACAGTATAGCTTTTACTTAAACAAAGCTATGATTTTATTTACACTACTAAACTGGATTTCGACATTTAGTCCTTTTAGAACACAGAATTGATCAATAACATCTAACTACACTCACCTACCGCTCATCTCACTAATGCTATAAACTATAATCTAACCTTCTCACGCTAACTGCTCTTATGACCTTCACTAGCTGACCCCTGCATACACTGCGACCCAAAGGTCTAGAATCACTGCCTTATATAGTTGTAGCTGCAGCTTCCTCTAGTGGCTATTCATGGTACTACATTAATCCTTGTAATGCTGATGGTTCTGATAATACCACAGGAAATGAGGTTTCTTTAAGAACGGAGTTTGCCTCCAAGAATATGCCTTCAAGTACATCTGGCTTTGTAAGTGTGACACCAAGTCAATCTTAAGTGACAGACTTGGCAATCTGATTCGTAAGCCAGGGAGGGCAGTTACTCCAGTTGCAGATAATTGCTGAGTCAGACTGTTTCATTAATGGGTATAAAGTCTCAGGAGACTGGAGAAGGTGAATCTAAACAGCAGCCAGAGAAAAGGCCGCAACATAGCCAAGACTACCGATCACACCGTTCCCAATGCAGGCCGACTTTTAAGAGGTGATTCTGTGAACACCGGCTGCTGGGCCTCCGCCCGTTAATGAGGAAGCTCGTATTCCATGAGTCCAATGCGGAGATCAATCGGGTTGTCCCCCTGGGTCTCGTGAGGGTAATTACAATGGGAATGGAGTTTCTTCTCACACTGCCTCTGATACTCCTGTAATAAATGCTTGAATGGGTGGACTGAAAAATATGGGATGTCCATGCTGATAACCTGCATGATTTTTGTGGAACTGCATGGTAACCTGCTTGATAAGTGGAACTGCAACTTTGTCCCTTCATTTTAGAGTCTCAAAGTCATGGGACAGAATTCTCCAGCCGTTCACGTCGGCGGGATTCTCCAGTTCCGCTGGCAGCGCACTCCCTCCTGTGGGTTTCCCAGCAGTGTGGGATGACTTCAATGGGAATTGCCATTGAAAACGGTGAGACCGGAGAATCCCGCCCAATAGTTTTGCCAACCTGTGGTTACCTGAGTTTAAGTGGCATGTGCCCTTCAGAGGGAAGTGCTAGTACATCATTTCAGTAAATGAAACTCATTAGTTGTTTTGTTTGGTGTTGACCCCATGGCAGTTAGATATCCGACTGGCAGAAAATCATAAACAAGTTTGTTGTGCATATTGCATGACCTTGCTATTGTGTTCTTCCAACCATTGTTGTTATTTGTTTGATATCACTGTTTCTGATCCCCTGTTCAATGTTGGCCTTTCACCCAGTCTTATTAACAACTGATTTTTAGGTTAATGCATATGCCAGGCCAAGTATAATCTTTGTGTTGTAATATGCTCTTGTCAAGGACAGAATCTATTTCCACTTATTGCCATAATCAGTGCATTTTGTACGGAAAGATATGGGTCTTTTCTTACCCTTGAAGTGTGCAGTCCAATTAAATAACCCAGAAGCAAGTTTTTATGAGTTTAAAATAAAGAAGGTAACATATTCTCACACACGTATCCCAAATTAACACAATGTCATACATTTTGAAATAAACACACTACAATTAATTCAGTCTCTAATTTATGACCTCCAGTCTCCCATGTGGCAGGCCTGTGAAGTGAGGGTTTTTCATAGAGAAACATTCATAGCAGGTGCAAGGTTTCTTGTTGTCAAATGTCTGGGAGGTTGGTTCTCAGATGAACTTTGAAACTGAAACACTTATTTAAGCATGTAGGCTTCTAGTTTCAGAGCCTGGTTTTCAGACTGGCTGATGATAGATGGCTCTGATGATCTGCTGGGGTAATCAGGGTGCTGTCCCTGAATCCAGTTTTGGACACTTGACTACTGGTAATCATATGATCACATTATCACTTCTGAGGAAAAGCCAGTCTGGCTTGGCTCCGAGAGGCCATAGTGGTTAGTGAGTTTCAATTTTGTGAAGCATAGAAACTGGCAGCCTGGAAACTCCATGGCATTTAGGTATTGGGCCTATCCTTAAACAATGAGGAATGTGAATTCCACAAATGGCTGTGAGTACGGTCACCTCATACTTAATTAGATATTTTCGGGAGACATAATTCTATCTGTAGTCCAAATGCTAAAAGTCACATGATTTGCAGCAGTCATCTTAACAGCATTTTTGTGTCCAATTTTAAACAGCATTGACCAAAAGTTCATAATTTGACGTGCCTATACTGGGTGTGACACTCTGTGACAGGATATAGGGCACTTCTCATCATACCCCAACAATCATTCCATGCATTGAGGGTTCCAATCGTATCCAGACTTTGCAGTATGCCTTTCAGTCAAAGTCAGGTTCTAGACTTCTAGACAAGGTGAAGAAATGGGGACTTTCTGGCCCTAATTTTCCAGAAGGAATTGTATGGACGGGCAGTTAAATTGGTCTGAGAACCTTTTCCACCACATTCCTGCTTGATTCTCGCTGGCTGTCATTTAAACCACACAGTATTTTTTAGTTGGTTGAGACAGCCATGAGAATCATGGTGATTGCCTCATGAACACATGCAAGTTGGGCTCTGCTTATGTCATTAATGGCATTTTGTACCCCCAACTCATGGAGTCTCCTGCACGGTGGAAGCATTAAGGGAAGATGATGAAAACCTGAAAGATAAATCAAAAACTTTCCTTAAGTGGCAGCAGGAATTCTGCTTTGAACCTTACAAAGAAAGCCTGGGTCTCTGGTAACCAAAGCTGACCCAGCCCCACTTCCCCCTGAGAATTTCTCTCAACCCCCTGCCACTTACCTTGGCCCAACTAGGTGGTCCTTCAGATCCTGCGATTATGACTTGCCTGAAAGTTGCCAGCTGTCTATTTCTACCCTTTTACGGATGGCTACCAGCCAGCAAGACGTAAGTGGGTCCTGCCCGCTTAGGGCCAGCATGGTAGCATAGCGGTTAGCGCAATTGCTTCACAGCTCCAGGGTCCCGGGTTCGATTCCCGGCTGGGTCACTGTCTGTGCGGAGTCTGCACGTTCTCCCCGTGTGTGCGTGGGTTTCCTCCGGGTGCTCCGGTTTCCTCCCACAGTCCAAAGATGTGCAGGTTAGGTGGATTGGCCATGATAAATTGCCCTTAGTGTCCAAAATTGCCCTTAGTGTTGGTTGAGTGGGGTTACTGGGTTATGGGGATAGGGTGGTGTGGGATTGGGTAGGGTGCTCTTTCCAAGAGCCGGTGCAGACTCGATGGGCCGAATGGCCTCCTTCTGCACTGTAAATTCTATGAAATTCTATGAAATTCTATGAAAATTGCTAAGGCCTCTCATGGCAAGAAGGCCACCAGTTGACATTGGTTGCTCCCGATGAGATAAACTCAATGTTATGGACACTGGTTGTATAGAACCTCTCTGTATATCCCTGAAAAGATGGATTTTGCACTCATCCTCTACAATATAGGCCATCAAAAACACTTCACCCAGCCCAATAAGACATTTTTAGTCTTTCTCACATCCTCTATCAGAGTACTCTACTCAAGTACATAAAGTTTTCCACCTTTTCATTGCTTCAACATGAATGATCATTTATTTTGTCTTTCACTTTTCTCTGCTGCTGCCCATATTGTATGAATAATATTGGGTGGAATCTTCCCCTCCCGTTATAGGTTCCGTGCGGCATCAGAAAGTCAGAATGATTCCCATCACGGGCTTTTACACACAATCGTCTGCTCCCTGCATGCACGCGTTTCATGTTTGGTCTTATGGTGGGGTGGGCAGGAAGTCAGGCAGAAAGATGCGCTTGTTTGGTGAATTGGACATTCTGAATTCTCCCTCAGTGTACCTGAACAGGCACCAAAGTGTGGCGACTAGTGGTTTTCACAGTAATTTCATTGCAGTGTTAATGTAAGCCTACTTGTGACACTAATAAAGATTATTATTATTACTATGCTGTCACGTCCGTGTGTCATACTTAAAAGATACCTGGACAGGCTTTGACTAAAGGGAAGTTGGATGTGCAGGAAAAGGCAACAACCCACGGCTCCAACTTCAACGATGCATCCCTGGAGCGTCCCCTCAAGACAGTGCAGAAATGGAAAGTGTCCTCTTGCCCAGGGCTGGCCGCAAGGCCCCCCACCCGACTGATCACACCGGCCTGTGAGGAGGTGGCCAGGCTGGTCAGCACCCAGAGGGTGCAGAGGAGGACTATCCTGCAGTGCAGGAAATGGGTCAATGATCTAATCCTTGCCACTAGGGGAAGTGAACCATTTACTTTCTCAACCCACCTCACCATTCATTTGTATTTCTCTCATGGGACCTTGGTAAAGCCAGTGTTTCTCTCGCCCACCTCTAAATGCCCATTGCAAGATGGGGGGGATACTCCTTTAATGAACCCCTGAAGTCCATGTGCTGTGCTATTATCAAGGCAACTTCAGGATTTTCACCCAATAACAGTGACACGACATGGGGTGGAGTGCAAGTAACTTGCACATGCTGCTGCTCCCATGCATCTGCTCCCTTTGTCCTTCTCTCTGATAGAGGTTGTGGGTTTGCAAGGGGCTGTTAAAGGAACCTTGGCAAGTTGCTGCAGTGCATCTTGTCGATGGTATGGACTGCTGCCATGTGCCTCGATGCTGGAGGGATGAACGTTGATTGTGGTGGATTGGGTGTCAATCAAGCAGGGGGTTTTGTCCTGGATGGTGTCCAGTTTCCTGAATGTTGTTGGAGCTGCATTCATCCAGGCAGTTGGATAGTATTCCATCACACTCCTGACTTGTGTCATGCACATGGTCTTTGGCATTTGGGAAGACATGAAGTGAGTTAGCAGCCACAGAGCCACCTGTCTGCGATCTGCTATTTTGTTACACTTGTTCACAATCCATCTTTCTGGGGTTATACAGGAGAAGATGGCCCACAACAGAAGGGAGAAAGTAAAATGGGAGGGGATGCCTGAGCTCAGGTGCATCACTGCATCCCAACAGCAGGCTGCTGAGCTGGTGGGGGAGGGCCGTGGCCGGGCCTGTGCCAATGGCAAGGTCCCAACCATCGAGTGAGAAAGCATGCATCACCTCAGAAAATTGAGATGATTGATGAATGCAGCATTTGAGCCAGCTGAGGCAGTCTCTCATTCTCTCCTCTCTCCATTCCCGGTGCCAGCAGGAAGGGGGTGGCACCCCATACCTGAAGTCAGTCCCAGCCCCCAGGACACCTCAGAAGAGGATGAGGATGACTTCACACTTGTAGAGTTATCACAGCATTCACCTGCGTCTCCCACCATGCCAGGGACACACACCTCAGTGGCTCTAAGGTCTAATTTAGATTCAGGCTCACACTCTGGTGGTCACAACAGACACATGTCCAGAGCAGACATCTCTGGCACTTGGAGGACTGCTGGCAGAGAGGCCTCTGCTCAGTCTGAGTCTTGTGACCAGCCTCTGGGGGTAGCGGTGGAGAGGATGCTGGAGTATCTGCGTTGTGCAGGGGAACATAAGGCAGACGCGTCAGAGGCCTCAACAGAGTGACACGAGAGAAGGCGACGTCTATCTACGTGCTCTCGAATGTTGTGGCTCCAACATGCAAGTGCATCAAAGTTTCCATGGGAAAGATGGCAGATGCCATGGAGAACCAATTTCTGTCAGAGATGTGCTCGGACTTGCATTCTATCGCTGTAACCATGGGTGAGTTTTTGCAAAGGCTGCACGAGAGGGGCATAAGGCACCTCAACCTCCAGGTGCCCCTTCCCCTCAAGAAGTCAGGGAGAGGTCCTCGAGCACCCAAATGGTGGAGGGACATCAGGCAGACAAGCCAGGGGCATCCACTAAGGAATCTCCAAGGGTGTCCAGGCATTCCCAAACCCCTCATCCCATGACTCCCATCAGCTACTCAGGCCAAGAGGGGTGCACATGCCCCTGAGCAGGAGAGCCAGGAGGCCGGGACCCACCAGACCTCGGAGCTCAAGAGGCCCCTGATCCTCCCCATTCCCGTAATGTGTTCCCTGATCCTTATCCCCATTAATCCTCCCTCCGCACAGGTGAGAGCCACACCTGCACACTGACCCTACCACATCCCATTTCCCCCCCTAAATACGGCAATTTTCGGGAACCTTGGATGACGAGTGATATTGTAGGCCTCGTCAAAAAGAAAAAGGAGGCATTTGTCAGGGCTAAAAGGCTGGGAACAGACGAAGCCTGCGTGGAATATAAGGAATGTAGGAAGGAACTTAAGCAAGGAGTCAGGAGGGCTAGAAGGGGTCACGAAAAGTCATTGGCAAATAGGGTTAAGGAAAATCCCAAGGCTTTTTACACGTACATAAAAAGCAAGAGGGTAGCCAGGGAAAGGGTTGGCCCACTGAAGGATAGGCAAGGGAATCTATGTGTGGAGCCAGAGGAAATGGGCGAGGTACTAAATGAATACTTTGCATCAGTATTCACCAAAGAGAAGGAATTGGTGGATGTTGAGTCTGGAGAAGGGGGTGTAGATAGCCTGGGTCACATTGTGATCCAAAAAGACAAGGTGTTGGGTGTCTTAAAAAATATTAAGGTAGATAAGTCCCCAGGGCCTGATGGGATCTACCCCAGAATACTGAAGGAGGCTGGAGAGGAAATTGCTGAGGCCTTGACAGAAATCTTTGGATCCTCGCTGTCTTCAGGGGATGTCCCGGAGGACTGGAGAATAGCCAATGTTGTTCCTCTGTTTAAGAAGGGTAGCAAGGATAATCCCGGGAACTACAGGCCGGTGAGCCTTACTTCAGTGGTAGGGAAATTACTGGAGAGAATTCTTCGAGACAGGATCTACTCCCATTTGGAAGCAAATGGACGTATTAGTGAGAGGCAGCACGGTTTTGTGAAGGGGAGGTCGTGCCTCACTAACTTGATAGAGTTTTTCGAGGAGGTCACTAAGATGATTGATGCAGGTAGGGCAGTAGATGTTGTCTATATGGACTTCAGTAAGGCCTTTGACAAGGTCCCTCATGGACTAGTACAAAAAGTGAAGTCACACGGGATCAGGGGTGAGCTGGCAAGGTGGATACAGAACTGGCTAGGCCATAGAAGGCAGAGAGTAGCAATGGAGGGATGCTTTTCTAATTGGAGGGCTGTGACCAGTGGTGTTCCACAGGGATCAGTGCTGGGACCTTTGCTCTTTGTAGTATATATAAATGATTTGGAGGAAAATGTAACTGGTCTGATTAGTAAGTTTGCAGACGACACAAAGGTTGGTGGAATTGCGGATAGCGATGAGGACTGTCGGAGGATACAGCAGGATTTAGATTGTCTGGAGACTTGGGCGGAGAGATGGCAGATGGAGTTTAATCCGGACAAATGTGAGGTAATGCATTTTGGAAGGTCTAATGCAGGTAGGGAATATACAGTGAATGGTAGAACCCTCAAGAGTATTGAAAGTCAAAGAGATCTAGGAGTACAGGTCCACAGGTCATTGAAAGGGGCAACACAGGTGGAGAAGGTAGTCAAGAAGGCATACAGCATGCTTGCCTTCATTGGCCGGGGCATTGAGTATAAGAATTGGCAAGTCATGTTGCAGCTGTATAGAACCTTAGTTAGGCCACAATTGGAGTATAGTGTTCAATTCTGGTCGCCACACTACCAGAAGGATGTGGAGGCTTTAGAGAGGGTGCAGAAGAGATTTACCAGAATGTTGCCTGGTATGGAGGGCATAAGCTATGAGGAGCGATTGAATAAACTCGGTTTGTTCTCACTGGAACGAAGGAGGTTGAGGGGAGACCTGATAGAGGTATATAAAATTATGAGGGGCATAGACAGAGTGGATAGTCAGAGGCTTTTCCCCAGGGTAGAGGGGTCAATTACTAGGGGGCATAGGTTTAAGGTGAGAGGGGCAAGGTTTAGAGTAGATGTACGAGGCAAGATTTTTACGCAGAGGGTAGTGGGTGCCTGGAACTCGCTACCGGAGGAGGTAGTGGAAGCAGGGACGATAGGGACATTTAAGGGGCATCTTGACAAATATATGAATAGGATGGGAATAGAAGGATACGGACCCAGGAAGTGTAGAAGATTGTAGTTTAGTGGGGCAGCATGGTCGGCACGGGCTTGGAGGGCCGAAGGGCCTGTTCCTGTGCTGTACATTTCTTTGTTCTTTGTTCTTTGATCACTGGCACCCGAGTTGCACTCCAGGGCCCCATCCAACTTCCCCATCCTCACCCATTTCCTCTTCATGACTCCCTTCCCCCCTCACTCTACCAACACACCTCTCGCTTCTCGTCTGCGCCCCCTCCCCACCCCCAACTCTCAATTTAATTTTCCATCTGCTTAGTCATCATGATGGCTGCAAACTCCAGAGCAATTGTATCATCTGCATGCTCAAGGTTTTTACAGCTCCTGACAAACTCTGCCACCTTCAGGTTCACTGACTAAAGTGTTTCTTTCTGAACAAATGTTTCTCCCTTCTTGTCCAATCTTACGCAGATCTGGGTGGGCAACTGACAGAACCTATGCCAACCATCTGCTCGCTCACTGCAGTCACTTACGATGTTTTCTGCTGGAAGTAACAGCATAAAACCAACTTGTTCCCAGCATCCAATCCTACTGAGATAAGCAAAAATAAATATCATATTTAAAAGACTCCATAAAGGAATTTATTCTTGCACCTTATAAGTTTCCACTTTTCTTTTTAAACAATAAAAGAAAGCAGTTTAACCCTCTTCTTTAGTTTCCCTGGAGCAACTGATTCAACTCTCGGCTATTTTTCCCCGCTGTAGACTCATCGGTGCAGCAGGAATCTTGCTGGGAACTCGCGGATATAAAAAGGTCAAGCTTAGTGAATTCCCCGGGGTCAATGAAAATGAAGAAATGTGGGTGCAAAGCCCACTGCACCAGCTTTTCTGCCAACGCAAAGAAGTTTGTCTGTCTGAGACTAATTCTGTGAGAAAGGCCACAAATATCCTCAGAATTGCTCATCTAGGGTAATCTGTACTTCATCAGGTGAGGTGAAGGCAGAGGGGATTAGCTCCAAAGAACTTGCTTGCCCAGAGCGTAGGTTGGGTACCTTGGTTGCAGGATGGACCAGCAGAAGTGGGGACATCTCTCATAGCAGATTGTACACATTTGTGGGATAACCCCATCAGCTTGCAGAGTATTGTGTGCTGTTTTGGTCTCCTTAGGATATATTTGCCATACATAGAAACAGACATAGAAACATAGATCGAAACATACATAGAAAATAGAAGCAGAAGGAGGCCATTGGCCCTTTGAGCCTACTCCATCATTCATTATGATCATGGCTGATCATCAAGTTCAATACTCTGATTCCGCCTTCCCCCAAATCCCTTGATCCCTTTAGCCCCAAGAGCTATATCTAATTCCTTCTTGAAATTACACAAGATTTTGGCCTCAGCTACTTTCTGTGGTCGTGAATTCCACAGATTCACCACTCTCTGGGTGAAGAAATTTCTCCTCACCTCAGTTCTAAAAGGTTAACCCTTATCCTCAAAAAATGACCCCGAGTCCTGGACTCCCCCACCATAGAGAACATTCTTCCTGAATCTCCTGTCTAATCCTGTTAGAAATTTCTATGAGATCCCCTCTCACTCCTCGAAACTCCAAATAATATAATTCTAACCGACTTAGTCTTTCCTCATATCGCAGTCTGCCATCCCAAGATTTAACTGGTAAACCTTCGCTGCACTCCCTCCAGAGCAAGAACATCCTTCCTCACATCAGGACACGAAAACTGCACACAATACTCCAGGTGTGGCCTCACCAATGTCCTACACAATTGTAGTAAAATATCCCTATTCCTATATTAAAATCCTCTCACTATGGAGGCCAACATACCATTTGCCTTCTTTACTGTCTGCTGTACCTGCACACTTACTTTCAGTGATTGATGTATGAGGACACCAAGGTCTCACTGAATATCCACCCCTTTCAATTTACACCCATTCAAATAATAATCTGTCTTCCTATTTTTGCTACTGAAGTGGATAACCTCACAATTATCCAGATTATACTGCCTCTGCCGTGCATATGCCCACTCACTCAGCCTGTCCAAATCACACTGAAACATCTTTGCATCCTCCTCACAGCTCACCCTCCCACCCAACTTTGTATCATCTAAAAATTTGGAGATAACATTTCGCTCCCTCGTCCAAATCATTAATATGTAATGTGAACAGTTTGAGTTCTAGTACAGATCCCTGCGGTACCCCACTGGTCACTGCCTGTAAATCAGAAAAAGATCAATTTATTCCAACTCTTTGCTTCCTGTCTGCTAACCAACTTTCTATCCATCTCAAGATACTACCCGCAATCCCATGTGATTAAACTTTACATAGTAATCTGATATACGAGACCTTGTTGAAAGCCTTCTGAAAATCTAA
Source organism: Scyliorhinus torazame (assembly GCF_047496885.1). Lineage (NCBI taxonomy): Eukaryota > Metazoa > Chordata > Chondrichthyes > Carcharhiniformes > Scyliorhinidae > Scyliorhinus > Scyliorhinus torazame. Next base: position 291,901,095 of record NC_092709.1, on the reverse strand, counting down.
ATAAACCTTATCCACCGGTTCTCTCTGGTCAACTCTGCTAGTTACATCTTCAAAGAATTCTAGTAGATTTGTCAAGCATGATTACTCTTTCATAAATCCATGCAAAGTCTGATTATACCACAGCATTCCAAATGCTGTGCTATGAAATCCTTGGTATAAAAAGGAAGCAAATAGCTAAAGTAAATGTTGGCCCTTTGGAGGATGATACTGGTGAGGTAATAATGGGGAAAACAGAGATGGTGGAGACACTGAACCAATATTTTGCTTCTGTCTTCATAGCAGAGGATAATAAAAAAATTTCACAAACTGCAGCTAATGCAGAGGAACTTAATGTAATAACCATCACTCGAGAGAAGGTATTGAATAAACTAATGGGACTAAAGGCAGACAAGTCTCCGGGACCCGGTGGCCTGCACTGTAGGATATTAAAGGAGGTGGCAGCAGAGATAGTGGATGTTTTGTTTATGATAGTTCAAAATTCCCTGGATTCTGGCAAGGTCCCGGTGGATTGGAAACACGCTAATTGGGGAAATTGTTGGAATTAATCATTAAGGAGGAGATGACTGACCATTTGGAAAGACAAAGCTCAATTCACCATTGTCAGCATGGTTTTATGAGGGGTATGTCATGCTTGACAAACTTGCTTGAGTTCTTTGAGAATGTAACCAGCAAGATGGATAATGGGGAACTTGTGGATATGATATATCTAGACTTCCAGAAGGCATTCTGACAAGATGCCGCATAAAAGATTGATCCAGAAGGTGAGACCACAGGGGGTTTGGGGTAGAATACTAGAGTGGATTGAGGATTGGCTGACTGACAGAAAGCAGAGGGTCAGGTTAAATGGGTCCTCCTCTGGCTGGTGAACTGTAACAGCGGTGTGGCGCAGGAATCAGTCCTTGGACCTCAACCGTTTACAATCTATATAAATGATGATGTGGAGATGCCGGCGTTGGACTGGGGTGAGCACAGTACGAAGTCTTACAACACCAGGTTAAAGTCCAACAGGTTTGTTTCGATGTCACTAGCTTTCGGAGCGCTGCTCCTTCCTCAGGTGAATGAAGAGGCATGTTCCAGAAACACATATATAGACAAATTCAAAGATGCCAAACAATGCTTGGAATGCGACCATTAGCAGGTGATTAAATCTTTACAGATTCAGTACCACGCTTCGGGACATCCTTTCCTGCAGCGTATGAGGTAGACAACGTTGGCCGAGTCGCATGAGTATGTACCGCGTACCTGGTGGGTGGTGTTCTCACGTGTAATAGTGGTATCCATGTCAATGATCTGGCACGTCTTGCAGAGATTGCCATGGCAGGGTTGTGTGGTGTCGTGGTCACTGTTCTGAAGACTGGGTAGTTTGCTGCAAACAATGGTTCGTTTGAGGTTGCGCGGTTGTTTGAAGGCAAGTAGTGGGGGTGTGGGGATGACCTTGGCAAGATGTTCATCGTCATCAATGACGTGTTGAAGGCTGTGAAGAAGATGACGTAGTTTCTCCGCTCCGGGGACGTACTGGACGACGAAGGGTATTCTGTCGGTTGTGTCCCATGTTTGTCTTCTGAGGAGGTCGGTGCGGTTTTTCGCTGTACACAGTTCCAACGTGGATGTCCCGAAGCGTGGTACATTGGCGAGACCATGCAGACGCTGCGACAACGAATGAACGGACATCGCGCAACAATCGCCAGGCAGGAATGTTCCCTTCCAGTCGGAGAACACTTCAGCAGTCAAGGGCATTCAGCCTCTGATCTCCGGGTAAGCGTTCTCCAAGGCGGCCTTCAGGACGTGCAACAACGCAGAATCGCCGAGCAGAAACTTATAGCCAAGTTCCGCACACATGAGTGAGGCCTCAACCGGGACCTGGGATTCATGTCACATTACATTTATCCCCCACCATCTGGCCTGCGAAATCCTACCAACTGTCCTGGCTTGATGTAATTCACACCTCTTTCACCTGGGGTTACCCCATCTCTGAATCTGTAAAGATTTAATCACCTGCTAATGGTCGCATTCCAAGCATTGTTTGGCATCTTTGAATTTGTCTATATATGTGTTTCTGGAACATACCTCTTCATTCACCTGAGGAAGGAGCAGCGCTCCGAAAGCTAGTGACATCGAAACAAACCTGTTGGACTTTAACCTGGTGTTGTAAGACTTCGTACTATATAAATGATGTGCAAGCAGGGACAGGGTGTAATATAGCAAAATCTGTGGATAACACTAAAATAGGTGGGAAAGCAGGCAGTGCAAAGGAGATGCGGATTTTATAGATGGATAAAGATAGGCTCGGAGATTGGGCCAAATTTTGGCAGATGGAGTTTAACGTAGATAACTATGAAGCTATCCATTTTGGCTGAAAAATAGTCAGGCAAATTATTATCTAAATAGAAACTAGATTCAAAATGCGTCTGCGCAAAGGGATCTGGGTGTCTTTGTTCATGAATCGCAGAAAATCTGTCTGTACGTAATAAGAAAAGCAAATGGAATGTTGAGTTTATTGCAAAAGGACTGGAGTATAAAAGAAGAGAAGTGTTGTTGCAATTGTATAGGGTGTTGATGAGACCACATCTGGAGTATTGTGCCCAGTTTTGGTCTCCATATTTGAGGAAGGATGTGGTGGCATTTGAGGCAGTTCAGAGGAGGTTCACCAGATTGATTCCGGGGATGAAGGAATTGACGTTGAAGGAGAGATTAAACAGTTTGGGCTTATACTAGCTTGAGTTTAGAAGGACGAGAGGGGATCTGATTGAGGTAAAATACTAAAAGGGATTGATAAAGTAAACATAGGTTAAATGTCCCCCCTTGTGGGGCAATCTAGAGCAAAGGGTCACAGATATAGGGGCTGGTTTAGCACACTGGGCTAAATCGCTGGCTTTTAAAGCAGACCAAGGCAGGCCAGCAGCACGGTTCGATTCCTGTACCAGCCTCCCCGAACAGGCGCCGGAATGTGGCGACTAGGGGCTTTTCACAGTAACTTCATTTGAAGCCTACTTGTGACAATAAGCGATTTTCATTTCATTTTTCATTTCATTTTCATTTTCATATAGGTTGAGAGGTGGCAGATTCAGAACTGAGATGAGGAGGAGCTACTTCTCACAGAGGGTGCTGAATTTGTGGAACTCGCTGTCTCATAGTATGATGCAGTCAGAATCATTAAATGGTTTCAAGAGGGAGATAGATATATTTCTGGTAAACAAAACTGGTTAAAGGGATATGGGGAACAGGTAGGGAGTGGATTTGAATACCAGGAAGAGATCAGCCGTGATATTAATTTTTTATTTTCAAAAAAATATATTTTATTGAAAATTTTCCGATCACAATTTTTTCCCCTTACACATCAAACATAAGAAAGAAAAAGAAAAAATAAATAAATAAATACATTTAACAGTACATGTAACATAATAACCACAGTCTAATAACAAGTAACTAACCAACATGGTAAACTAATCAATTAACATAAAATAAAACTTCCCCCCCCCCTCCCCCCCCCCCCCCCCGCCCCCCTGGGTTGCTGCTGCTGGTCATCTATCTTCCCTCTAACGTTCCCCTAGGTAGTCGAGGAATGGCTGCCGCCGCCTGGTGAACCCTTGAGCCGACCCTCTCAGGGCAAACTTTATCTGCTCCAGTTTAATGAACCCCGCCATATCGTTTATCCAGGCCTCCAGTCCGGGGGGTTTTGCTTCCTTCCACATGAGTAAAATCCTACGCCGGGCTACTAGGGACGCAAAGGCTACGACATCGGCCTCTTTCGCCTCCTGCACTCCCGGCTCATCCGCAACTCCAAATAAAGCTAACCCCCAGCCTGGTTTGACCCGGACCTTCACCACCTTCGAAATCACTCCCGTCACTCCCCTCCAATACCCCTCCAGTGCCGGGCACAACCAAAACATATGTGTGTGGTTTGCAGGGCTTCCACCGCACCTCCCACACTTGTCCTCCACTCCGAAGAACCTGCTCAACCTTTCTCCCGTTATGTGTGCTCTATGGAGCACCTTAAATTGAATCAGGCTAAGCCTGGCGCACGAGGAAGAGGAATTTACCCTGCTTAGGGCATCAGCCCACATACCCTCCTCTATCTCCTCCCCGAGCTCTTCTTCCCACTTTCCTTTTAGTTCGCCCACCAGCTCCTCCCCCTCTTCTCTCATCTCTCGGTATATCTCTGACACCTTGCCCTCCCCGACCCACACCTCCGAGAGCTATCCTGGATCCCCTGTGTCGGGAGCAATGGAAATTCCCTCACCTGTTGTCTTGTGAACGCCCTCACCTGCATATACCTAAAAAAGTTTCCCGGGGGCAGCTTATACTTTTCCTCCAACGCTCCCAAGCTCGCAAACGTCCCGTCTATAAATAAATCTCCCACCCTCCTAATTCCCAACTGGTGCCAGCTCTGGAATCCTCCATCCATCCTTCCTGGGGCAAACCTATGGTTGTTCCTGATTGGGACCCCACCAGGGCTCCCAGCACACCTCTCTGTCGCCTCCATTGTCCCCAGATATTTAATGTTGCCGCCACCACTGGGTTCGTGGTAAATGTTTTTGGTGAGAGCTGTAGCGGCGCCGTCACCAGCGCCTCTAGACTCGTCCCTTTACAGGACTTTCTCTCCAGTCTTTTCCACGCCGCTCCCTCTCCCTCCATCATCCATTTACGGATCATCGCCACATTGGCGGCCCAATAGTAGTCGCCCAAATTCGGCAGCGCCAGTCCCCCTCTGTCTCTGCTACGTTGTAAGAACCCCCTCCTTACCCTCGAGACTTTCCCTGCCCACACGAAGCTCGTGATGCTCCTGTCTATTTTTTTAAAGAAGGCCTTAGTGATTAGTATAGGGAGACATTGGAATACAAATAGGAACCTCGGGAGGACCATCATCTTTACTGCCTGCACTCTGCCCGCCAATGACAGTGGCTGCATGTCCCACCTCTTGAAGTCCTCTTCCATTTGTTCTACCAATCGTGTCAGATTAAGCCTGTGCAAGGTTCCCCAGCTCCTGGCAATCTGAATCCCCAGGTATCGGAAGTTTCTTTCCACTTTCCTTACAGGCAGGCCTTCTATCCCTCTACTCTGGTCCCCAGGGTATATCACGAAAAGTTCACTCTTCCCCATGTTAAGCCTATATCCCGAGAAATCTCCAAACTCTCTCAATATCTGCATGACCTCTGTCATCCCCCCCACTGGGTCCGTCACATATAACAGTAGGTCATCCGCGTAGAGCGACACTCGGTGTTCTTCTCCCCCTCTAATCACCCCTCTCCATTTCCTGGAGTCCCTCAGCGCCATGGCCAGTGGTTCAATTGCCAACGCGAACAGTAATGGAGATAGCGGGCATCCCTGTCTTGTTCCCCTGTATAGTCGGAAATACTCCGATCTTTGCCGACCCGTGACCACACTTGCCGTTGGGGCCCCATAAAGGAGTTTGACCCAGCTAATAAACCCGTTCCCGAACCCGAACCTCCTTAGCACCTCCCATAGGTACTCCCACTCCACCCTGTCATATGCCTTCTCTGCATCCATTGCCACCACTATCTCTGCCTCCCCCTCTACTGGGGGCATCATTATCACCCCTAATAGCCGTCGCACGTTGACATTTAGTTGTCTCCCCTTTACGAACCCTGTCTGGTCTTCGTGCACCACCCCCGGGACACAGTCCTCTCTCCTCGATGCCAGCACCTTTGCTAGCAATTTGGCGTCCACATTTAATAGTGAAATAGGCCTATAGGACCCGCACTGCAGCGGATCTTTATCCCGCTTCAAAATTAGCGATATCGTCGCCTCCGACATTGTCGGGGGTAGAGTCCCTCCTTCCCTGGCCTCGTTAAAAGTCCTCACCAACAGCGGGGCCAACAGGTCCACATATTTTCTATAAAATTCCACCGGGAACCCATCTGGTCCCGGAGCCTGCCCTGCCTGCATATTCCCCAGCCCCTTGGTAACCTCGTCCACCCCAATTGGTGCCCCCAGGCCTTCCGCCTCCTGCTCCTCCACCCTCGGGAACCTTAATTGGTCCAGGAACTGCCGCATCTCCTCTTTTCCCTCCGGGGGTTGGGACCTATAAAGTCTTTCGTAAAAGGTCTTAAACACCCCGTTTATCTTCCCTGCTCTCCGCACTGGGAACCCGTCTGGTCCCGGGGCCTTCCCTGCTTGCATGCTTCCCAGTCCCTTAATAACCTTGTCCACCCCAATCGGTGCCCCCAGGCCTACCACCCCCCGCTCCTCCACTTTCGGGAACCTCAATTGGTCCAGGAATTGCCGCATCCCCTCCTCTCCCTCTGGGGGTTGAGACCTATACAGTTCCTCATAGAAGGTCTTGAACACCTCATTTATCTTTCCTGCCCTTCGCACCGTGTCTCCCTTTTCGTCTCTAATTCCCCCTATCTCCCTCGCCGCTGTCCTCTTTCGCAGCTGATGGGCCAACAGACGACTAGCCTTTTCCCCATACTCGTACTGCACCTCCTGTGCCATCCTCCACAGCACCTCCGCCCTCCTGGTGGTCAGAAGGTCGAACTCCGTCTGGAGTCGTCGTCTCTCCCTGTACAGTCCCTCCTCCGGGGTCTCTGCAAATTCCCTGTTCACCCTTAAGATCTCCCCCAGTAGTCTTTCCTTTTCCTTGGCCTCTGTTTTCCCTTTGTGGGCCCTGATGAGATCAGCTCTCCTCTGACCACCGCCTTTAGTGCTTCCCATACCACTCCCACTCGGACCTCCCCGTCGTCATTGGCCTCCAGGTACCTCTCGATACATCCCCGTACTCTTCCACAGACTCCCTCATCCGCCAACAATCCCACATCTAATCGCCAGAGTGCTCGCTGCTCCCTCTCCTCTCCTAATTCCAGGTCCACCCAATGTGGGGCATGATCCGAAATAGCTATGGCTGAATACTCAGCTTCTTCCACCCTCGAGATCAACGACCTTCCCAAAACAAGAAAATCTATCCGGGAGTACACTTTATGAACATGGGAGAAGAAGGAGAACTCCCTGGCCCTCGGTCTAAGAAATCGCCATGGATCCACTCCCCCCATTTGGTCCATAAACCCCTTAAGCTCCTTGGCCGCTGCCGGCCTTCTTCCGGTCTTGGATCTGGATCTATCTAACCCTGGGTCCAGCACGGTGTTGAAGTCTCCTCCCAATATCAAGTTTCCTACCTCCAGGTCCGGTATACGTCCCAGCATCCGCCTCATAAATCCCGCATCGTCCCAATTCGGGGCATATACGTTAACCAACACAACCTCCATTCCCTCCAGCCTGCCACTCACCATTACATATTTGATTCCACTATCTGCTACAATGCTCCTTGCTTCGAATGCTACCCGTTTCCCCACCAGTATGGCCACCCCTCTGTTCTTTGCATCTAGCCCTGAATGGAACACCTGTCCCACCCATCCTTTCCGTAACCTAACTTGGTCTGCCACCTTCAGGTGCGTCTCCTGGAGCATAGCCACGTCTGCCCTCAGTCCTTTCAAGTGTGCGAGCACTCGGGCCCTTTTAATCGGTCCATTTAGGCCTCTCACGTTTCACGTGATCAGCCTCACGAGGGGGCTACCTGCCCCCTTCCCGTGTCGACTAGCCATCACCTTCTCTAGGCCAGTCCCACGTCCCGATTCCGCGCTCCCACTCGTTCCCCAGGTGTCGCATTCCAGCCCCGACCACCCTTTCTTTAGCCAGTTCCTCTTTGATTTCTGCAGCAGGAACCCAGTTACCCCCCCCCCGCCCCGCTAGATCCCCCTCTAGCGTGATTGCTCCCCCCATATTACTTCCGCAAGTCAGCTGACTTCAACTGACCCCGGCTTCTCCTGCTCACTCCTTGACCCCCCGTGTGGGGAACTCCCATCTACCTTGCGCCTATCTTCCCGCCATTATCTTTCTGGCGCGGGAACATCTGTGTAGCTGACCCGCCTCTTGTGGCGCAGCTCCCTTTCCCACCCCACTCCCATTCCTCATCATCCGCCTATGTCCTTTCTTTCCCCCCCCACCGGCGCCCACATTTCTTAGTGTCTCCCCCCTTCCCAATTTACTTCTCTATATACATCGACAGTAACATTTCCCTGTAATATCAATCCCTCAGTTCCGATCCAATTTCTCATCTTTAATAAAGGTCCATGCTTCATAGATAGAATCATAGAAGTTTACAGCATGGAAACAGGCCCTTCGGCCCAACCAGTCCATGCCGCCCAGTTTTTACCATTAAGCTAGTCCCAGTTGCCCGCACTTGGCCCATAACCCTCTATACCCATCTTACCCATGTAACTATCTAAATGTTTTTTAAAAGACACAATTGTACCCGCCTCAACTACTACCTCTGGCAGCCCATTCCAGACACTCACTACCCTCTGAGTGAAGAAATTGCCCCTCTGGGCCCTTCTGAATCTCTCCCCTCTCACCTTAAACCTATGCCCTCTAGTTTTAGACTCCCCTACCTTTGGGAAAAGATGTTGACTATCTACCTTATCTATGCCCCTCATTATTTTATAGACCTCTATAAGATCACCCCTAAGCCTCCTACGCTCCAAGGAAAAATGTCCCAGTCTATCCAGCCTCTCCTTATAACTCAAACCATCAAGTTCCGGCAACATCCTAGTAAATCTTTTCTGCACTCTTTCCAGTTTAATAAAATCCTTCCTATAATAGGGTGACCAGAACTGCACACAGTATTCCAAGTGTGGCCGTACCAATGTCTTGTACAACTTCAACAAGACGTCCCAACTCCTGTATTCAATGTTCTGACCAATGAAACCAGGCATGCCGAATGCCTTCTTCACCACCCTGTCCACCTGCGACTCCACCTTCAAGGAGCTATGAACCTGTACTCCTAGATCTCTTTGTTCTATAACTCTCCCCAACGCCATACCATTAACTGAGTAGGTCCTGGCCTGATTCGATCTGCCAAAATGCATCACCTCACATTTATCTAAATTAAACTCCATCTGCCATTCGTCGGCCCACTGGCCTAATTGATCAAGATCCCGTTGCAATCCTAGATAACTTTCTTCACTATCCACTGTGCCACCAATCTTGGTATCATCTGCAAACTTACTAACCATGCCTCCTAAATTCTCATCCAAATCATTAATATAAATCACAAATAACAGTGGACCCAGCACCGATCCCTGAGGCACACCACTGGTCACAGGCCTCCAGTTTGAAAAACAACCCTCTACAACCACCCTCTGCCTTCTGTCGTCCAGCCAATTTTGAATCCAATTGGCAACCTCACCCTGGATCCCGTGAGCTTTAACCTTCTGCAACAACCTACCATGCGGTACCTTGTCAAAGGCTTTGCTAAAGTCCATGTAGACAACACCTACTGCACTGCCCTCATCTACCTTCTTGGTCACCCCCTCAAAAAACTCAATCAAATTGCTTCTTCCGCCGTTTCAAAGTAGTGATGTCTCTCCTGTGTACCTGACCCATAGTCGTGCCGGCTGCAGCATCCCGAACTTCACCTTCTTCTTGTGTAACATCTCCTTGGCTCGATTAAAACTCGCCCTCCTTCTCGCCACCTCCGCACTCCAATCCTGGGTCACCCGTACCACTGCATTCTCCCATCTACTACTCCGTACCTTTTTGGCCCATCTCAGAACCACTTCTCTATCATTAAAGCGGTGAAATCGCACGATTGTCGCCCTAGGTGGTTCTCCCGCTTTTGGTCTCCTCGCCGGGACCCGATGAGCCCCCCCCATCAGCGAGCTTAGCATCGTGCTTACATAAGCCTCGCAATCCGCTCCTTCCACTCCCTCAGGGAGACCCAGTATCCGAAGGTTCTTCCTTCGTGCTCTGTTTTCTAGGGCCTCAATCCTTTCAATGCACTTTTTGTGGAGCGCCTTGTGCGTCTGTGTTTTGACCGCCAGGCCCAGGATCTCGTCCTCATTAACCGTCACCTTCTGCTCCACCACGCGGAGCTCTGTCTCCTGGGTCCTTTGTGCCTCCTTAAGCCCCTCAATTGCCTGTAGCATCGGGGTCAGCACCTCCTTCTTTAGTAGCTCCACACACCGTCTTAAAAATTCGTCTTGATCGGGCCCCCATGTCGCCTGGGCTTTCTCCGCCGCCATCTTGTTTCTTTTTCCTTTCTGTCCCTATCGTCGAGGATTCCTCGCGCTGCAGCCGCCGCCGCCGATATTTTCCTCTTTCGTTGGGGGGGACTCCCTATTAACTCACCCCACACCGGGTTTCGTCGCGCGAAAATTTCCCGTTGGGGCTCTTAAAAGAGCCCGAAGGTCCGTTGGAGCTGGAGCCGCCGAAACGTGCGGCTTAGCTGGTCATCGCCGCAACCGGAAGTCTGATATTAATTTTTTTTCGATTAGGGGCTCTGAGGCAGAGCAGACGGGGAGAAGTTGCTGAACACAGCGGGTCTGGTGGCCTGAAGTGCATATGTTTTAATGCAAGGAGCATTACGGGTAAGGCAGATGAACTTAGAGCTTGGATTAGTACTTGGAACTATGATGTTGTTGCCATTACAGAGACCTGGTTGAGGGAAGGGCAGGATTGGCAGCTAAACGTTCCAGGATTTAGATGTTTCAGGCGGGATAGAGGGGGATGTAAAAGGGGAGGTGGAGTTGCGCTACTTGTTCGGGAGAATATCACAGCTATACTGCGAGAGGACACCTCAGAGGGCAGTGAGGCTATATGGGTAGAGATCAGGAATAAGAAGGGTGCAGTCACAATGTTGGGGGTATACTACAGGCCTCCCAACAGCCAGCGGGAGATAGAGGAGCAGATAGGTAGACAGATTTTGGAAAAGAGTAAAAACAACAGGGTTGTGGTGATGGGAGACTTCAACTTCCCCAATATTGACTGGGACTCACTTAGTGCCAGGGGCTTAGACGGGGCGGAGTTTGTAAGGAGCATCCAGGAGGGCTTCTTAAAACAATATGTAAACAGTCCAACTAGGGAAGGGGCGGTACTGGACCTGGTATTGGGGAATGAGCCCGGCCAGGTGGTAGATGTTTCAGTAGGGGAGCATTTCGGTAACAGTGACCACAATTCAGTAAGTTTTAAAGTACTGGTGGACAAGGATAAGAGTGGTCCGAGGATGAATGTGCTAAATTGGGGGAAGGCTAATTATAACAATATTAGGCGGGAACTGAAGAACATAGATTGGGGGCGGATGTTTGAGGGCAAATCAACATCTGACATGTGGGAGGCTTTCAAGTGTCAGTTGAAAGGAATACAGGACCGGCATGTTCCTGTGAGGAAGAAAGATAAATACGGCAATTTTCGGGAACCTTGGATGACGAGTGATATTGTAGGCCTCGTCAAAAAGAAAAAGGAGGCATTTGTCAGGGCTAAAAGGCTGGGAACAGACGAAGCCTGTGTGGCATATAAGGAAAGTAGGAAGGAACTTAAGCAAGGAGTCAGGAGGGCTAGAAGGGGTCACGAAAAGTCATTAGCAAATAGGGTTAAGGAAAATCCCAAGGCTTTTTACACGTACATAAAAAGCAAGAGGGTAGCCAGGGAAAGGGTTGGCCCACTGAAGGATAGGCAAGGGAATCTATGTGTGGAGCCAGAGGAAATGGGCGAGGTACTAAATGAATACTTTGCATCAGTATTCACCAAAGAGAAGGAATTGGTAGATGTTGAGTCTGGAGAAGGGGGTGTAGATAGCCTGGGTCACATTGTGATCCAAAAAGACGAGGTGTTGGGTGTCTTAAAAAATATTAAGGTAGATAAGTCCCCAGGGCCTGATGGGATCTACCCCAGAATACTGAAGGAGGCTGGAGAGGAAATTGCTGAGGCCTTGACAGAAATCTTTGGATCCTCGCTGTCTTCAGGGGATGTCCCGGAGGACTGGAGAATAGCCAATGTTTTTCCTCTGTTTAAGAAGGGTAGCAAGGATAATCCCGGGAACTACAGGCCGGTGAGCCTTACGTCAGTGGTAGGGAAATTACTGGAGAGAATTCTAAGAGACAGGATCTACTCCCATTTGGAAGCAAATGGACGTATTAGTGAGAGGCAGCACGGTTTTGTGAAGGGGAGGTCGTGTCTCACTAACTTGATAGAGTTTTTCGAGGAGGTCACTAAGATGATTGATGCAGGTAGGGCAGTAGATGTTGTCTATATGGACTTCAGTAAGGCCTTTGACAAGGTCCCTCATGGTAGACTAGTACAAAAGGTGAAGTCACACGGGATCAGGGGTGAACTGGCAAGGTGGATACAGAACTGGCTAGGCCATAGAAGGCAGAGGGTAGCAATGGAGGGATGCTTTTCTAATTGGAGGGCTGTGACCAGTGGTGTTCCACAGGGATCAGTGCTGGGACCTTTGCTCTTTGTAGTATATATAAATGATTTGGAGGAAAATGTAACTGGTCTGATTAGTAAGTTTGCAGACGACACAAAGGTTGGTGGAATTGCGGATAGCGATGAGGACTGTCTGAGGATACAGCAGGATTTAGATTGTCTGGAGACTTGGGCGGAGAGATGGCAGATGGAGTTTAATCCGGACAAATGTGAGGTAATGCATTTTGGAAGGTCTAATGCAGGTAGGGAATATACAGTGAATGGTAGAACCCTCAAGAGTATTGAAAGTCAAAGAGATCTAGGAGTACAGGTCCACAGGTCATTGAAAGGGGCAACACAGGTGGAGAAGGTAGTCAAGAAGGCATACGGCATGCTTGCCTTCATTGGCCGGGGCATTGAGTATAAGAATTGGCAAGTCATGTTGCAGCTGTATAGAACCTTAGTTAGGCCACACTTGGAGTATAGTGTTCAATTCTGGTCGCCACACTACCAGAAGGATGTGGAGGCTTTAGAGAGGGTGCAGAAGAGATTTACCAGAATGTTGCCTGGTATGGAGGGCATAAGCTATGAGGAGCGGTTGAATAAACTCGGTTTGTTCTCACTGGAACGAAGGAGGTTGAGGGGCGACCTGATAGAGGTATACAAAATTATGAGGGGCATAGACAGAGTGGATAGTCAGAGGCTTTTCCCCAGGGTAGAGGGGTCAATTACTAGGGGGCATAGGTTTAAGGTGAGAGGGGCAAGGTTTAGAGTAGATGTACAAGGCAAGTTTTTTACGCAGAGGGTAGTGGGTACCTGGAACTCGCTACCGGAGGAGGTAGTGGAAGCAGGGACGATAGGGACATTTAAGGGGCATCTTGACAAATATATGAATAGGATGGGAATAGAAGGATACGGACCCAGGAAGTGTAGAAGATTGTAGTTTAGTCGGGCAGTATGGTCGGCACGGGCTTGGAGGGCCGAAGGGCCTGTTCCTGTGCTGTACATTTCTTTGTTCTTTGTTCTTTGTTCTTTGTGAATAGCAGGCTTATATTAGCTCCCCTTCAATCTGTAGGAACGAATCCAGAGGCCAAAGAATTTTGGAAAATGACCACCAATGGATCTACTATTTCTAGGGTCACTTCCTTAAGTACTCCGAGGTGAAGCTTATCAGACCCTGAGATTTATCTGCCTTCAATCCATTAATTTCTCCAAAACCATTCCAATACTAATAGTAATTTCCTAGGACAAAGGGTCACAGTCTCAGGATATGGGGTAGGCCATTTAGGACTGAGATGAGGAGACATTTCTTCACTCAGAAGATGGTGAACCTGTAGAATTCTCTGCCGCTCAAGCCTGTGGAGGCCAACTCACTGAATATATTGAAAAAGGAAATAGATTCCGCGACTCTAAAGTTGTCAAGGGGTAATAATAATAATCTTTATTGTCACAAGTAGGCTTACATTAACACTGCGATGAAGTTACTGTGAAAATCCCCATGTCGCCTCATTCCAGCACCAGTTCGGGCACACAGATGGAGAATTCAGAATGTCTAATTTACCAAACAACGCGTCTTTCGGGACATGTGGGAGGAAACCGGGGCACCCGGAGGAAATCCACACAGACACGGGGAGAACGTGCAGACTCCGCACAGACAGTGACCCAAGCCGGAATCGAACCGAGGAACCTGGAGCTGTGAAGCAACAATGCTAACCACTGTGCTACTGTGCCGCCCACGGGGTATGGGGAGAACATAGCAATATTGTGTTGTGATACAGGATCAGCCATGATCCTATTAAATAGTGGAGCAGGCTTTAAGGGCTGAATGGCCTACTCTTGCTCCTATTTTCTATGTTTCTATGCCCTCTCCATGCCCACAGAAACTCCCGATCAGGGATTGAGGAAATTCCTGGTGGCATCTGTTATGGCAGACAATCCAGAGGCACATGTCTGTGGAGGGAGGAGGGTGGGGAATGGGCTCGTGCTCCTGCATTATTACTCAGCAGAGGACTTTCTAAGGAAAGAAACGTTTTCACCTCGCTGGATAATATGAACCTTGTTCTGGCAGGTGATCTTCAGCAGAAAACAAATATCATGTTTGCACAGCTGGCAGTTTGTCGTAGTGCCATTTTGTTTTGTTGCTGACACTCTGGAATCCATCCCACATTGTAAACAGAGCATGAGCTGCCAAGGCAAACATGATTATTTTTGTTTAGGTGCTTTTGCAAGTTATAAATGGGCCATAACTCCCAATAATTTAAACATGTAATTCTAACACTGCGGATTTCCATTCAGCACTGTTTCACTGGAATTGAATTTTTGGTACAAAATTTATTTGGCCAGTAAAAAGGAACTGGCTCAGCAAAAAAAAAAAAAAAAATCACCTGCATTAGTCTAGCTGTGATAAATCTGAAAATAAGGGAATTGATAAAAGTAAACTCCAACATCAATAACTGGTTGCAAGAACAGAACCTCCGAAGGCTCTCAGTCAATCGGGCGGTGTCCTTCAAGAAAATAAACATCAGTTGACGCTTTGGATATAAAGCTTTTCTCAGAACTGAAAGATATCCCAGACGAACAGCTTTTAAGAAGGAGCAGACCAAGGAAAGGAGGAGGAGACGAGGAGCTGTGGGCATCTACACACACCTACATACAGGATTCAGATAATAGTTTAAAAGGGGCAGTGATAAGGACAGGATAGAAAAGGAGTAATGAGAGAAATAAAAGAAATAATACAAGGCCGCTGAAGCGTCAATTTGAACTATAAGCGAGAGTCAGACTGAATTTGGTCAAGTCCAGTTGAGAAAGGCCATGTGGTTGTAAATCCTCAGTCCCACTGCTGTCAGTTGCCCACTTAAATTAGGTGGGCCAGTGGAAGTAGAATGTCAAGTGGCAGGAGGCCATCAGCAGAAACTGAGGCCAGAATTTTGCAGCCGTTCACACCAGCGGATCATCCGGTCCCACCGACAGTGCACCCCTGCCGTGGGTTTCACGGCGACGAGAGATGCATTCAGCGGAAAACCCTGTTAACAAAACTGGGACGAGAAGGTCCCGCCACTGGCCAATGGGGGGCTTCCTCAGCCGCCATGAAGTATGCGGCGAGTTGCAGAGAAAATCCCCCCCTCTGAGTGAACAGTCCTTTGCACTCTGGTATGTTGTAGGAAGGGTTCTGAGGTCTCACAATTGTTGCAATCCTTTACAGACCCCTACCATTTAAAGAGAAATCCAAACTCCCCATGGTTAACTGGCAGAACCATGCCACAGGGTGTCACGTTTTTACACAAAAAACAAACTTTAATGTATATGAAAAGCTTTAAGGAAAGCAAGCACCATTAACCAAACACTGTAGTTTATAACTGCTCATGCTAGGAACACAATTCTATTTTTTACTTTCCCCCAAGAGTTCCATTATATATGACAAGAATCTTGAAGATTTGTTCACTTTTTTCAGCCCCTGTCTGTCGGCTCCACCAACCACTTATAAACCCCCATCGACTGCCGAGACCTCTAGCCATGCGGCTGGAGGCTATTGCTAATAAAAAATAGGAAATCATGATTCGGTGAGCATTTCACACAAACCAACTGGATTCCCATAGGTGGGCGTGCCACTTAGCATGTGGGAGATTGCCTAGCATCCCAATCACACCTTGATGCATGGACACTGTGCTTGAACCACACATGCAGCAGCCAACATCCGAACACCCGGGGGGATGTATCCACAGCTGGAGGGTGGATGAGTGCTATGGGGAGGGGGAGATGCCTGGAGAGATGAGCCAAAGGTTCAGCGGTCGAGCCGCCTTGTGGAAGAAAGTGACCGAGGTGTCATACTGCTTGTGGTCAAGGGTGTTTATTGTGATTTACAATTACCCACTTTCCCGATTGTGCTGCCTCCTCCCCTACCCATTACCCCTCACCGCTCCCCCCTCCCCCCCATCCCGATACCCTCAGTGATCCTCGATGTGCTTTGTCTTCCTAACCCTACCGCTATGTCTCCGTGTGTCCCCAGGATGCACATCAGAGGTGGAGACAGCCAGCTGTACCTGGCCCCAGTGCCTTCGATGCCCCTGGCGGGCATCCTTTGGGAGCTCTATGGCTGGAGGGTCCATGGCACACTTGTCGGCGGCACATGCACAGCTGTGCCGCCCTGTTCCGTGTGCTGACTGTGAGCCGCGGCTATATCAGAGGGGAGGAACTCGGGGGAGCTGGTGACCACCGTCGCCATGGGACGGGTCCGGGTGCCACCCGATGCTCCCTCCTCCTGGTCGGTGCCCATAGCGCCCTGGGGTTCACCTTGGGAAGGAGGGGCAGCTGATTCAAGCCCCGGCTGTCCTTACATTATCTGGCTCTGCCAGCCCTGGCGGCTCCCTGATGCCTGCACCATCGTGTCGACACCCTTGGTGATTGGGCCATGCTCTGAAGCTGCTTGGCAATGCCCACCTGCGACTGGGAGAAGCTCCGCAGTGCCTCCGCCATTTCCACCTGAGAGCAGGACATGTCCCGCAGAACCTCACGGTCAGCCTGGTACTGGGTAACATCCCCCAGCGAGGCAGACATTCTGCCGAAACCCCCAGCCATGGCCGTCACCGACTGGCAACATCATAGATATCTTCACAAATGGTGCCACATTGTACTCAAGGCTCTCCACTGTGGTCGCCACCCTAGCAGTTTTGGCCTCGGTGCCACGCATTACTGGCGACATCTACTGCATCCGTAGCCTCCAAGGTCTGCATCGCCAAATCTTGGGCCGGTCCTTTGGGCGCCATTGTTGCGAGCTGGCTGGGGTTGGCTGAGCAAGTGCTGCTTAAGTGCTGCTTGAACTTGTTAGCGGGTGGCTGGTGAGCGCAGTCTCGGCGAATTAGTTGTCGAGCCTTCATTTGCAGCGAGAAGCCTGTGAGGTCTCTTAAATGGACTAATTAACGTTGAATAGCATTGCCGAGTGCCGGGAAGCTCGCAGCAGTTCCTGCTCACTACCACACTTAGAGGGTTTTCCTTGGGAAACACACCCTAAATCTAATTAGAGCTGTTTTTAAGAAAAATGTTCATCATTTTATAAGTTCAATTTTTTAAATAACCAATCTAGTCTAGGGATCTAATCTAAATGTGAAATCCCAATCCAAAAACGATCTACGCATCAATAGTCCATGAGAGGGTTGTAGCCCAATGCTCGCAGTCTTATCGTTTGTACTGTGAATCGTGTTCTTTCCATTTGTAAGATTTGTTACGGCTGGTGGGACTGCTGAAGACTATGATGGTGGCAGAGTCAATATCCAGCTCAAACCTCCAGTTACTGTGAATCTTGCAGAGTGCTTACTGATGTGATTTCCCAAGACAATAAATAGCTAGATAACACAGCCTGGAGACACGAAAGCAGGCTTTTTCAAAATCCATTGCGTTATTCCCCAGAGAGTTATCCTGCAGCTTGCAAATCAAACTCCATGCAATCACTGCCTCTGACAATGGCACTTCCTTGCTATAGGTTTCTGGAATCATTCATCATGCTGCTGGTGGCTGAAGAGGAAAAGAGTTTGCTGAGGTTTCAACATTTCTGATGTGTTGGGTGTTCTGGATCACAAACAGGTCACCAACACTTGAAGTGGTGCAACTCTATTTTATTATACGGTTAACTATATTAACATACTTGAACTGTGGGTAAATGCAATCCCAGCTTTAACTGTTGACCCTTGCCTAGTCCTAACCAGGTGATGCACTCAGCACATGGTGAATGTCTGTGTTGCAGGCTGTGAGCTCTGTGCTCCGAGCTGGCTGCTACTAGAATGAGCGAAAAGTCTCTTTATAGTCCGTGTGATCTCACTGGTGATTGGCTGCGGTGTTGTGTATGCTGATTGGTCCCACTGCATGTCCATCAGTGTGTGTGTGTCTGCACCATAATACACTGGTGTATATTATGACAATTTCCACAGTGTAAATGAAGTTGCGTATCATCTCTCAGAGGAAGGAAATGAAATGGTGTGTGTAAAATGGCTGACCCTTACAATGCTGGGTGTCAGTCTACCTATAAAGGCCAGCAATGCAGTTTGGAGTGTTGGCATGTATGGCATTCGCCCCAAATCAGCTAGGAACAATTGTAGAGATGGATTTTGAGCCGCTGGAGGTGTGTGATCTTTCTCGTCTGCGTCTGCTTTGATCATTGAATCTGTCAGATGAATTCAAAGCAACCTCACTGCTACAAATAAGTATTAAAGGCAGTGGTGTTATGATGGTGGGAAGCAGCTTGACACCCCAACCAGTACCAATTATACCCATAGAGAGACTCAGCAGGCTATTGTGTAACATATTATATTTGCCACATTGTCATGTCTCAGGTCAGAGGTAGATTGTGTCCTTTCAAAACGGCAGTATTTTCAAATATTATACTTTTCACATTGTTCTGTCACATCTCTCTCGACCGGACAAAACTCACCATAAATTTTCGACTACTGTCTTTCACACTACTCCTGTCAAAATTTGAATGTATAACATAGAGACTCTCTGTTCAGATCTCCAGCTGCTCATTCTCTGAGAACCTCGGTGAAAACATTTAGCCACATCTCTAAATATCTCCCTTTTTTGGAGTCAGTTTTTGTCTAAATCTGTTTCTGTGGAACACCTCGGGATGATTTTCCATGCTAAAGATGCAACATGCAAGCTGTTGTTGAATCTAAACTGGAAGATATATCCCTTTGCTCCTGGGAGGAAACAGATGTGAACAAAGAAGACAGTTAAGGACAGATAAATTAGATTATGAGAACATGCTAAGGCATTTGGGTTTGTTTTAGGAATGCATGCATCGTGTCCTTTCCTGCCAGTGTGCCTCAATAAAGAAGCATATCCTGAGAAGGTGGATGGAAAATTGGACAGGGAGCTATTTCACCAGCTCATTCATCTTTGACCTCACTTTCGGATGTGGCAGAGGTGACATGAGGGGGAGTATTCAATGGGACAAAGAGGCTCCCATCTGTTGGATGGAAAGCTGACTGGAGTCCCACATTGCCTCTTTTCAGGAAGGCACGCTGCATATTAGATGTGCTACTCAGGTCAACCTGTCACTGAGGGTAAGGCACGTGTGCAGACAATGGAGAGTAAATTAAGCAATGGTTGCATCCATCATTCCTTTGACTAGGTGTTAAATGTGGTGCCTGTATGGGTCCTTAACACCACAGGAAACTCCCCGGCAAGGGGAGCTACAAGTGGTATGGTTGAAGGAGGAGGTACTTCATTTAAATCATGTCTCTCCAGCAGCTACAACAGCCGAAGAGGAAGATAAAAGGGCTCCTAGTCCATTGGGAAGCACAGAGGATGCAACACCACCTCAGAGTACTGCTTTATTTTATTCCGGCACATCCTCCATGAGCTCAGAAATACTCATGTCATGGTTTTTTTTTGTGGCTATCAAAAGGCCTCCTCCATTAAGATTGTCGCAACATTTATGGAGAGGCCTGTGGCGAGTTGATGCATTGGGATGCATGGTTACATCTATGAGATGTAGGATAATTGGGTGGGTGAGGAAACCCACGCAGACAAAGGGAGAATGTGCAGACTTTGCACAGGCTGTGAGCGAAGGGGCGAGTCGAACCCGGGTCCCTGGCGCTGTGAATCAACAGTGCTAGCTACTGTGCTACCATACCGCCCATAAAGTAACTCGCCAAAGCCTGTGCACCATCTATGGCACAAGTCGGAGGTGTGATGGAATATTCTCCACTTGCCTGGACGAGTATAGCTCCAACAACACTCACAAAGCAAAGCAGCCCATTTGATTGCTAGCCATTGTCATGAATTTGCCTACTAACAGCAGTAACATGAGTCTAACAAGACAAAATCGGATGCACTCTGCCCAGGAACAGGTATAAATCTGCCTAGTGACAGCAGTAGCCAGTATTCAAAATGCAGGATGAGATGCGTCTTTCCCAGTAACAAGATTAGAAAACATCTAGATAGAACAAGGTGTGAATCACCTATTAGCAGCTTATCTAGATGACTGGGCGATCAATGAGGTGCACAAATGCTAATTTCCAGAGTCAAGGAATGTGAAAGGGGCAGACAGCCAAATATACAGAATGCAGAATCAAAGGGGAACAGTGGTATAATTGGCAGCACCTTCAGAAGCAAGGAGGCCAGTTTACATCTCGCAGCCTGGAGGCCAGTTTACATCTAACAGCCTCTAAGTCTTAGAGCCAAGTCAGTCCAGAAAACGACGTTATACACCAGATACATCGATGACATTTTTTTCCTTCAGACCCACGGCGAAGAATCACTGAAACGACTACACGATGACATCAATAAGTTCCATCCAACCATCAGACTCACCATGGACTACTCTCCAAAATCAGTTGCATTCTTGGACACACTCGTCTTCATCAAGGACGGTCACCTCAGCACTTCGCTTTACCACAAACCCACGGATAACCTCACGATGCTCCACTTCTCCAGCTTCCACCCTAAACACATAAAGAAGCCATCCCCTATGGACAAGCGCTCCGTATACGCAGGATCTGCTCAGACGAGGAGGAGCGTAACAGACATCTACAGACGTTGAAAGATACATTCGTACGAACGGGATATGGCACTCGACTCATCGATCGACAGTTCCAACACGCTACAGCGAAAAACCGGACCGACCTCCTCAGAAGACAAACATGGGACACAGCCGCCAGAATACCCTTCGTCGTCCAGTACTTTCCCGGAGCGGAGAAACTACGACATCTTCTTCACAGCCTTCAACACGTCATCGATGAAGATGAACATCTTGCCAAGGTCATCCCCACACCCCACTACTTGCCTTCAAACAACCGCGCAACCTCAAACAAACCATTGTTTGCAGCAAACTACCCAGCCTTCAGAACAGTGACCACGACACCACACAACCCTGCCGTGGCAATCTCTGCAAGACGTGCCAGATCATCGACATGGATACCACCATTGCACGTGCGAACACCACCCACTAGGTACACTGTACATACTCGTGCAACTCGGCCAACGTTGTCTACCTCATACGCTGCATGAAAAGATGTCCCGAAGCGTGGTACATTGGCGAGACATGCAGACGCTGCGACAATGAATGAACGGACATCGCGCGACAATCACCAGGCAGGAATGTTCCCTTCCAGTCGGGGAACACTTCAGCAGTCAAGGGCATTCAGCCTCCGGGTAAGCGTTCTCCAAGGCGGCCTTTAGGACGTGCGACAACGCAGAATCGCCGAGCAGAAGCTTATAGCCAAGTTCCGCACACATGAGTGCGGCCTCAACCGGGACCTGGGATTCATGTCGCATTACATTCATCCCCCCATCTGGCCTGCGAAATCCTACCAACTGTCCTGGCTTGGTACAATTCACACCTCTTTAACCTGGGGTTACCCCATCTCTGGATCTGTAAAGATTTAATCACCTGCTAATGCTCGCATTCCAAGCATTGTCTGGCATCTTTGAATCTGTCTATATATGTGTTTCTGGAACATACCTCTTCATTCACCTGAGGAAGGAGTAGCGCTCTGAAAGCTAGTGACATCGAAACAAACCTGTTAGACTTTAACCTGGTGTTGTAAGACTTCTTACTGTGCTCACCCCAGTCCAACGTCAGCGTCTCCACATCAGAAAACATTTGTAAAGGCAGTATAAATATCTTTGCTAGACCAGGACAAGACATTTCCCAGACTTGATTATCCTCCCTCTATCGTGTGGTAACTATAAGCTGGTTTTATAATATGTCTGTTTAATTTAAATGTTGTTTTGGGAAAAGGGGATGCCATAAGGATTTTGGGATCATAGATATATTTTGGAGCAAGTTCTACATAAACTGTGTGCATGTTTAGTAATTCATGTACTTAATTGTCTAAGCGTAGTATAGTCCTGTTTGTGTTTATTTGTCTATAATTTAATAAATAGGCTTTAATAATTGTTACACGATGACTGGGCTGCTTGTTCTCACTGGTGTTTCACTTGACTCCTCACACCGAAACAAAAAACAACTATACATCCCCACGAACTGGTATTCCAAGTTGGGATACCCTCACAGATAACATCAGTGTGCTTCGTGATACTCATCCACAAACATTCACTCCCTCCACCACCGACAAATAGTGGCAGCAGTGTGAATGCACCATCTGAAATATGCACTGCAGGAACTCACCAACCTCCTTAGATAGCATCTTCCAAAGTCATGACCATCTCCACCTGGAAGGACAAAGGCAAAAGACACATGGAAACACCACCACCACACACCAGCCTGACTTGGAACTGCATCACCGTTCCTTCATTGTCGCTGGGTCAAAATCCTGGAACAATAAATGCTGGCCCAGCCAGCGACACCCACATCCCATGGAAGAATAATTTTAAAAAAACATCTTCACCTATTTCATCAACGACCATCCCTCCAACACGACATTAGAGAGAATTACCCACCCATGTTTTCCTTCCCTTAAGCTTGCCTTTCAGTCTTTGTGCTGTTACTTTCCTAATTCTTCAATCAGATTTGTTAAAGAGATACACAGTTGTTGCTCTATTTGCTCAGAACCCAGATGTTCTGTAGCTACACACCCTCCAAGCCACATACCATCTACACTTGGAATTATATTGCCGTTCCTTCACTGTCACTGAATCAAAGTCCTGGACTTTCATCTTTTACAGCACTGTGGGTGTACCTACATCAGAGGGACTGAAGTGGTTCAAGATGGCAGCTCATCACCACCTTCTCAAGGGCATCTAAGGTGGGGCAATAAATGCTGGCCGAGCCAACAATGCCCACATTCCATCAATGAATAACAAAAATAGTGCAGTACCAATTTTACTTTGCAGTTCAATGACTTGCAGTATCAAATATCATCAATATGAAAGGGGCAAGTAACTGTGGTTCTATTTATTGTCCTGCTCTGGCACCATTATTGCAGTTCTTTGCAGAGGAGGAATAGAAACTAAACAGTATGACAGGGACTAAGGATCTTATTTAGTAAATTGGAAGATAACATGGAAGCTAATAATTGCTATTGAGTTGCATTTTAGACTCTAATTACTGATGATTACCTTCTGTTTACAGTCTAATCCATCCTAGTTCATTCAAGTTACTGAATTGGATTACTTACAAAACTGCAGGACAGCATCAACATATCCAGCCTTTGCAATGTAATCTTTCTCTAAAAGGAATTTTATTAATCCATTGTTCCTCCAATTTGAATTCTTTGGAAAGCCCTACAAGTTTCAGTCTCAAGATGCCTGCATCAGGCTCCAGGACCTTCAGCCTGTTATTTTCTTCATTATCTATAGGTCAATAATCTCTTTAAATGGCTCAGTGTCATACCTTGTTTGAAAATGTTCCTGTGAAGCGCAGAAGGGCTTTTCATGATGTTGAAGGTGCTTTGTAAATATAAATTGTTGCTGTTAAGGTGACTTGAAGCGGTTGCAAAAATTGTGGATGCTGGAACTAAAGTGGGATGATGCAGAGCAGTTGGGAGAGTAAGAGAGATGTGAAAGGTAGTCTTACTTTAACAGTTCTGGTACCTTTAAGTTCTTCCAGCACTGCTGGCACATGGGATGGATTAAGATTTCTTGGGGCATTAGCAATCAAGGAGGCGGGGTTGTAGTGGTATTGTCGCTGGGACTAGTAATCCCACCAAGATAGATGGTGAATTTGAATTCAATAAAAATCTGGAATTAAAAGTCTAATGATGACCATTAAATCATTGTCGATTGTGTCAAAAATCCACCTAGTTCACTAATGTTTTCTAGGGAAGGAAATCCACCTGGTCTGGCCTACATGTGACTCCAGAACCACAGCAATGTGGTTGACTCTGAAATGACCTACCAAGCCATTCCGTTCAAGAGCAATTAGGGATGGGTAATAAATGTTTGCCCAGCCAGCGACGCCTGCATCCTGTGAATTTCTAAAAAAAACTAATCTCCACCACCCCAAACCCCACATAGCTACCATTGAAACTCTATATTTCTCTCCTCTGACAGTAGTTTTAAATGCTGGAATATTTTGGTCTAATGATGGTTAGATGGTTTTCTGCAAAATAGAGCCAGTCAGTTATTTTCATGGTTCCCCTGAACGTAAGTCCAGTAGACCTGTGTGTTTAATGCACTCCTGCCAGGTCCTGGGAACAACGTGTATGGTACTTCTTTTTCCATTGCTCCTGAGAAATTTTCCTGAGCACTTGCTGTCCCAGACAGGAGAAAGAGAACCTTCTCCCTGCTGTTCATATGTTATATGAGCACCTCCCCCTGGTCCCATTTGAAAATCTCATCATTTCTACTGTGGACTTTCACATTGGAACTCGCTGTAACGGAAACATCAGGCATCGATCAGAGTCCCATTGCTCACAGCAATCCTGCTATCGACCCTTGGGCTAACTTTGCTTGGCATCGTGACCTTAACAAAAGGTTAGTAGGTAATGATAAACATTGCCAAGGGTGATCATTAGGAACAACGGTCAGATCCCAGCACAAACAACTTTGGATTGTCAATTCTGTGTTGACTAAAAGTTAAATAATGAGTGTTTGAGCTCCGTTGAGACAAAACCTCCTGAGATGAAATTATAGCATTTGACACTTTAAATTGTGAAACGCTGGTTTCAGTCTGAGAAACTTCTGGGAGAAATTAAAATCAATATCAAATGGCCTGAGGGGGAGCATTACCAAGAAATGTTATTGTATTTTTTAATGCATGGTAATACATTTACATGATAGGATTATTGTGGTGCTTAAGAACTAGATGTTGCCAAGTTTTTAATTCACAATAAGATTGCACCTATATATTTGTAACCCTGGTCTAAAAAGAATATAAATGAGAATAACTGTTTCTCGCTTGCATTTTCAATTCCCATTAGATAATAATTAGGAAGAATTTGATGGCACCGTGAGTTAAATGGGTCTTTTAGTTCAGAACACTTAGAAACTAATCGAACCGATGCTATAAATATCTCTTTCAGTGACAAGTTTTTCTTCAATTCATTCAGGGGATTTGGGCATCGCTGGCAAGGCCTGCAGTTATTGCCCATCCCTAATTGCCTCTGAGAAGTTGGTGGTGAGCCTCCTTCATAGCAGTTAATAGTAAATTACATTGCCGTGAATCTGGAGCCACATGTAGGACAGACCAGGTAAGGATGGCAGATTTCCTTCCATGAAGGAAACCAGATGGGCTTTAAGATTCGGGAAATTAGCTGTCTAAATCCAGTTCCTAGGAAACATAGCCTCATGGTAAAAGAACCCTCCTAGTTTGAACAAAAAAGATAATGGCCAGAGAATTCAGGCCGTTCACAGGCGGTGGGATTCTCTGCTCCTGCTGGCAGCCCACCCCTGCCCGTGGGTTCCCCTGCGGCACGGGATGGTTTCAATGGGAACCCCATTGACAGCGGCAGGAGCAGAGAACCCTGCCATAGAATCATAGAGTCATAGGTGTTTACAGCATGGAAAGAGGCCCTTAGGCACAGCTTGTCCATGCCGCCCAGTTTCTATAACTAAGCTAGTCCCACCTGCCCGCATTTGGCCCATATCCCTCTATACCCACCCTGCCTATGAACTGTCCAACTGCTTTTTAAAGGACAAAATTCCCGCCTCTACCACTGCTTCTGGCAGCCCGTTCCAGATACTCACCACCCTCTGTGTGAAGACATTTCCCCTCTGGTCTCTTTTGTATCTCTCCCCTCTCACCTTAAAACTATACCCTCTAGTTCTAGACTCCTCTATCTTTAGGAAAATATGGCGACTATCTACCTTATCTATGCTCCTCATTGTTTTATAGACTTCTGTAAGATCACCCCAAACCTACTGCGCTCCAGGGAAAAAAGTCGCAACCTATCCAGCCTCTCCTTATAACTCAGCCGCCAACAAACAGCGCGCCATCTCCTACTGCCAAGATACACTCAGCTGTGAGGCTGGAGAATCCAGCGCAAAATATTTACTATTGAAAGTTTTGCACCTATTTATAGAGGCAGAGTAACAGAAAGTGAAGAATTAGAGGAAGCAATTGAAGGCATGCTGAAAGATTTATCCTGAAATGTTTTTTTAAGATGAGGAGCATGGTGGAGGGATTTAGGAACAGAGTTCCAGACAGTAAGACACAGAATTTGGAAATTTCTACACCATTGTAGAAGTTATGTTAGGAAAGTCAGTGTTCAATGAGCAAGACAGTGTGCTGGAATAATGAACTCGAGAAATGTGAATTTATAAATAAGAATTTGGATTTTAATTCAGTGGAGAGCCAATGGATGTGAAAAATGCCAGGAACGTTTACTGGGCCAGGCTGGATATAAAAGGTAGAATTTCGGGTGATTAGGGTGAGCCATAGAAGGTTGGCAAGGACAGAAATGAAGATGACAACCTTGGAGCTGACAGAGGTATGAATCAGAATTTCTGCAGCCGTGGTAATGAGGAAGAGCAGAGATGAAAGACTCAATGGAAGTAGAAATATGTTACCTTGCTAACAGATTGAATTTTGTGATTGAAACTCAGCTCAACCTCCAGCAAGACTGAAGGTTGTGCAGTGTCTGAATCAGACTGTGTGAATATTGGAATGGGCATTGAGTTCGAGGAGCATCAGCAAGGGCGTCAGCACCGTGGTGCAGACAAAGAGGAGGCACCAGGACCAGCAGAGCCTGATAAAGCAGAGGCCTCTGGAGCTCACGCCAGCTGTCTCTGCATCCCATACAGACCCCCAGGGCTCTACAGGCACTGTTCGGGAGGAGAGAGTGCTGACGCTGACCTGGTGTCTGCCAAAATGGAGACGATGGCGGTCTCCCTCTCACCCCGCATACCCCCCCCCCCCAACTCCTGACACTCCTGAGTCTCAAGGTAATGCCAATGGCGCCAGTAAGTCGGCTGGTGCCCTCCAGCTCTAGGTCCACCAGAGGATGCCCATCAAGAGCATCAAAGGCCACTGGGCGTGAGAAGCAGCAGACTGTCGCGTCCTCTGATGTGCATCCTGGGATAGCAGTAGAGCACGGAAGATAAAGAAGATTGAGAATCACTGAGCGGACACTAGGGGGCGCTGGGTGGTTGGGGGGGGGGCACCTTCTGTAGCTAGGGAGAAAGGCGGTTTTGAATGTTCACTATTATAACACGTTACACCTGATACATGTAATGCCTCTGTCATATTATTCTTCAAAGCGGCCCTGCCATTGCCATCACCCCCACTCCCAGCTGCCCTCCGCCCCTGCCCCCTGCCCCCCTCCCCCCCCCAACCACTACCTCCCGGGCACAGTAGTCCTAGAGCAAGAACCCTCAATGCAGACACCGTGCAAGTGGTGTGTGTGAGCGTGCTGTCAGCAGAATGACAGGAGTCAGACTTTGTCATAAACTGAGGAGCACCAGAACTTATCTCACAGTGAGTTATCTTGTTATCATCACTTTCCTGCCTTGTATTGCGTTGACCTTCACGGCCACTGGGAGCGGGTGTCCTCCTCCTCCCCGGGGTGCCAAATCCGCAGGGACATGGCACAGATGCTGCACTGTCTCCTTGTTAAGACGGAGCTTCCTCCGGCACACGGTGTCCGTCATCTCTTCGAATTACCAACGATGCCTGTACACCTTGGGCCATTGCGAGTGCCACCCTCTGGGTTCCTCCTCAGCATGGTGGTGGAGCTGGTCTGCAGGGTGCACTGCAGCCCCCAGCACATGGGGTGTCACCTCCAGCCAGCATTGACACTGCTGCCTTAGAACATAAGAACATAAGAACTAGGAGCAGGAGTAGGCCATCTGGCCCTTCGAGCCTACTCCGCCATTCAATGAGATCATGGCTGATCTTTTGTGGACTCAGATCCTGTTTCCCGCCCGAACACCATAACCCTTTATTCCTTTATTCTTCAAAAAACTATCTATTTTATCTTGAAAACATTTATTGAAGGAGCCTCAACTGCTTCACTGGGCAGGGAATTCCATAGATTCACAACCCTTTGGGTGAAGAAGTTCCTCCTAAGCTCAGTCCTAAATCTACTTCCCCTTACTTTGAGGCTATGCCCTCTAGTTCTGCTTTCACCTGCCAGTGGAAACAACCTGCCCGCATCTATCCTATCTATTCCCTTCATAATTTTATATGTTTCTATAAGACCCCCGCATCTTTCTAAATCCCAACGAATACAGTTCCAGTTTATTCAACCTCTCTTCGTAATCCAACCCCCTCAACTCTGGAATTAATCTAGTGATCCCAGCACATGGGGTGCTGCCTCCAGCCAGTGTCGATGCTGTTGCCTTCTCCAGCTTCTGGCCACCTGGCCTGCCACCAGCACCATGAGGGCAGCTGCTTCGGGGTCGACAACACCATCCACCTTGGTTGCTGTAAGGAATTGGAGAAGGAGAGAGACCGCCAGCAGTTAGGGCTTCCATCCCGGAATCCCCATATCCTGCAGTGTCCCGCTTTCTCTCATAATGCCATCCAACGAGCCAGTTGTGCTGGGGCGACCCGGCCCTGCTCACGTACCCCTGGATGCTGCAGTGGCCCTTAGACCCCGGATCCCAGACCCCTGCCAGGAACATTAGGGGTACTGAGCTAAGGTACCCTCCCCTGATTCACACACTTACCCTCTAGTTGTGAGAATATCCCCCGGGCTGAAGCTCAGCCCTGGGCTGTTTGATTGGTGGCTGCTGCCTTTGTGGTGCTGATGCCTCCAGTGTTCGAGCAAAGTGACCAGGCCTCACAGTTTGATTGGAATGCTAGGCAATAACTCACGTCTGAGACATGGCATGTGCACCCACGAGAATCCATTTGAGAACATTTTGTTTATTAAAAGGTCAACAATACCTTTGTACAAAAAGATGAAAACAAGCTACTTAACAGTCCATATATCACACTAGCCATTAACCAACAAGGAAAATGCACCGTGCCATACACACTCAAGTACCTTTTTGCTGCAGAATATCGGTACAAATACAGAGCTACAACAGTTCATTTATATAAAGCAAACTAAATAAACAGTCAACAGCACAATAAAGAGGTTATCCATGAACACCCTGTCTTCGCAACCTTGCCCTTCGCCTGAGCTGTGGTGATACTCAGGTTAAATTACCACCAATCAGCTCTCCCCCTCAAAGGGGAAAGCAGCTTAACGTCTTCTGGGACAATGGTGACTTTACCTCTTTTACATTACAATAAAGTCACCAGCAATCTGGAAAAGCATTTCTTCAAAACCTCATTCAGGTCAAGCCGCCTCTTCCTCCCTCTCCCGCTGCTCTTAGAAATAGACTCTTAACAGTCGAAAGGCACATCAGAAACTCACATTGACACAACGCTGGTAGCAGGTCATCATACCTCCCCAATTTCCTTGCTCCAGGCCACAGACGCAATAGAGGCAGTAGCAAACAAGCACACGGCACCCAGGCATTAAACATGAAACAGTCACCAATACATTAAAGTCACCAGCAATCAGCAAAAGCATTTCTTCAACACCTTTGTCAAGTTGCTCATTTGGATCAATCCACCTCTCTCTCTCCCTCCTGCAGCTTCTAGCAGTAGACTCCTTAGTAAGGGAAATTCAGACCAAGGCAAAACACATCAGAGGAGAGAAAGAGCTCCCTTTCTCCTTCTCCAGTGCTGGCAGCAGGTCATCATACATCTTCCGTTTCCTTACTCCAGGCGACAAAAGCAACAGGGGTGGCAGCAAAGAAACACATAGCTGCCAGACACCTACAGCCGCATTTGGATCAATCCGCCTCTCTCTCCCCCTCCCGCAGGTCCCAGCAGTAGACACTCAACAGTAGAAAGTCACATGGGAAAGTCACACCAACGCAGAGCACATTAGGAGAGAAAGAGCTCCCCTTCCCCTTCTCCAGCACTGGCAGC
The DNA here is from genome assembly GCF_047496885.1 of Scyliorhinus torazame. Classification (NCBI taxonomy): domain Eukaryota; kingdom Metazoa; phylum Chordata; class Chondrichthyes; order Carcharhiniformes; family Scyliorhinidae; genus Scyliorhinus; species Scyliorhinus torazame. Next base: position 291,871,133 of record NC_092709.1, on the reverse strand, counting down.
AGGTCATCTTACATCCTCTGTTTCTATACTCCAACATACAGAAGCAAAAGAGGTGGCAGCAAAAAAACACGAACATCAGGGGCGGGATTCTCTGACCCCCCCCCCCCCCCCCCGCCAGGTCGGAGAATCCCCGTTTTTTGGCCGGGGGCAGGATTCCCACCACGCCGGTCGGGGGCCGTTGGCAGCAGCCCCCCCGCCGATTCTCCGGGCCCCGTTGGGCTGAGCGGCCATCCATTTTTGGCCAGTCCCACCGGCGTGAATCACTCAACTCACGAACCGGTGGAACATGGCAGGTAAGTTGGCGGGGGTGGTCACCCCGGGGTGGGGGGGGGGCCCACGGTGGCCTGGCCCGTGATCGGGGCTCACTGATCTGCGGGCGGGCTTGTTCCGTGGGAGCACTCCTTTCTTCCGCACAGGTCCCGAAGGGCTCCCCCATTGCCGGCGCGGAGAAGAGAAAATTCATGCGCCAAAATTCGGCTGCCGGTCTGCACACGCGCGGAATCACGCCGGCGGTTCCACGCATGCGCGAGATCACGCCAGCCCTTCGGCGCATGCGCGAACTGCGCCGTCCCTTCGCCGCCAGCTGGAGCGGCGCCAACCCCTCTGGCTTCGACCTAGCCCCCTGAAATGCGGCGGATTCCGCACTTTCGGGGGCTGTTGATGCCGGAGTGGTTGCCGCCAGTTCTCCCGCCGGCGTGGGGACTTAATCCCCAGAAAGGAGAATCCCGGCCCAGGTATTTGCAGCTACCAGCAGGAGCAAGCAGAAAACACAACCTACAGCACCACTTGAGAGCTGTGAAGTGCTCTCACAATTAACAATGCCAATTCCTTACAGCTGCTCACAGCCAAAGGGAGTTAAAGTGACCTTCATCATATAACCACTGTTATAACCTGCCTACTTACAATTGGCTGGGGACTAATGGCTATCCCACAATCCTAGGGGAGTATGAACTTCCCCAATGAGGGGGGCGGAGAAACTCCTAGTATAAATAAGCTGGCCAGTTCAGGAACCAGCAGGAAGGAGAAGGTAGCAAGGGAAGTTACTGTTATGTATATATTGTTATAGTAAATAAACGTTATTATTTTGTATCCTTAAAACTTGTGCTGGATTCTTCGTGGCCCTGACAAAACTGGCGACGAAGGTAAAAGGAATAGCTGTCTACACTGCTGAAGCCACCTCCCTGGATCTTTGTTGGATACAGGTTGGAAGTTGTTTTCTATTATACCATGCCTCTGTACGGACATTTGGATGTTTTTGATGCTGCGCTGGAAAGCTGGAACCAGTACACAACGGATGCGTTACTATTTCCGGGCAAACAATATCACTGAAAATGAGCGGCAGGTGGTCATATTGCTCACTGCCTGCGGGCCGCATACGTTGGGGGGGGATTAGGAGCCTTACGTACCCAGCTGCGCCGGATACCAAAACGTTTGACGAACTTGTGAATATAGTGGGGCAAAACTTTAACCCAACCCCGTCCACGATAGTCCAGCGTTACCGGTTTAATACCGCTGAGAGGACCCCTGGAGAATCCCTTGCCGATTTTTTTTTTTTTTTTTTTTTTTTTTTTTTTTTTTTTTTATCCAGGCTACGCGGGATTGCGGAATACTGTGACTATGGTGAGACCTTGTCAGAAATGTTACACGACCGTTTGGTTTGCGGTATTAACAATGCACCAACCCAGAGAAAGTTGTTAGCGGAGCCAACATTGACTTTTCAACAGGCAATACAAATAGTCCTGTCCCGAGAGAGCGCAGAGCGAGGAGTACAGGAGCTACAAGGAATGGAAGTGCATGCCTTGGGGCGCAACCCTTTCTGCCCAAAAATGTCCCCCCGCACTCCTGCGGTACCTTGGGCGAGGCAACGACCGGACCGACGCCAGTGGCCATCGGACATTCCTCCCCGAAGGGAGCCTTCTCCAGAGCCAATGGTTGAGGAGCCATGTCCGTGTCAGACTTGTAGGCGCCGACCCCGTCACGGACGGCGGTCCTGGGGACACCAGAGGCGCCGTCGTTCCGACCGAAACTGGGACCAGCCCAGGGGCCATAACTGGGACCAGCCCAGAGGCCGTACCTTCCATGTGGATGAACCTGCGGCGACCACTCCTGAGGATGTGGAGACGGAGGATGACTGCCTGCAGCTGCATTGTGTGGCAGCTCCCCGTGTGGCCCCCATTAAGGTGACCGTACGGGTCAATGGCCACCCGCTGGAGATGGAGTTGGATACTGGCGCAGCGGTCTCCATGATCGCCCAGAGGACATTCGACCGCATCAAGCAGGGTATACAGACCCTTACATTAACTGACTCACAGGCCAGGTTGGCCACCTACACGGGGGAACCACTGGACATTGCAGGAACTACAATGACCCCTGTTGTCTATGGACGCCAGGAGGGGCGTTTCCCACTTATCGTAGTGCGTGGCCATGGGCCCAGCCTGTTGGGTCGGGACTGGTTGCGCCATTTGCGGTTGCAATGGCAGCACATCCTCCCAACAGTTTCTGGAGGGTTGACTGAGGTGCTAGGATGATACCCAGAGGTATTCCAGCCTGGTTTGGGGAAAATAAAAGGGGCCGTAGCCCGTATCCAAGTTGAACCAGGAGCCACGCCGCGCTATTTCCGGGCGTGCCCAGTGCCTTACGCTTTGCTCGAGAAGGTAGAAGGGGAGCTCACTCAATAGGAGAGTTTGGGTATTATCAGGCCCATCCGTTTTGCTGACTGGGCAGCACCAATTGTACCAGTAATGAAGCCAGATGCCACAGTTCACTTGTGTGGCGACTATAAACTTACAGTGAATACAGTTTCCCGACTCGACCGATATCCAATGCCTCGCATCGAGGATCTCTACGCGAAACTTGCAGGTGGACTCTCATTCGCAAAATTAGATATGAGTCACGCCTACCTGCAGTTGGAGCTGGACCCTGCCTCCCGACCATATGTAACAATTAAAACACACCGGGGCCTGTATGAATATACACGGTTGCCCTTTGGGGTATCCTCTGCCTGCGCAATTTTTCAACGTGTTATGGAGGGCATTTTGAGAGGTTTACCACGTGTGGCTGTCTACCTAGATGACGTGTTGATTACAGGGACGTCGGAGCAGGAGCATTTGGAAAATCTGGAGGCTGTCCTTAGACGCCTTTCGGAGGCTGGAGTCCGTTTATGTCACACACAGTGCGTATTTCAGGCAAAAGAAGTAGTCTACCTAGGTTATCGGGTGGACCGCGAGGGTCTGCACCCCGTCGCAGAGAGTGCGTGCAATTCAACATGCCCCCACCCCGACTGACACTTCGCATCTTCGTTCTTTTCTCGGTCTCGTAATCTATTACGGGAAGTTCCTCCCCAATCTGGCAACTACGCTGGCCCCCTTGCACCTGCTGCTAAAGAAAAATCACACCTGGGTTTGGGGTCAGCCGCAAGAAACCGTTTTCCGGCGGGTAAAGCAACAATTGTCGTCGTCTGGGTTACTAACCCACTATGATCCGGGAAAGCCTTTGCTCGTCACATGTGATGCATCCCCGTATGGTATTGGGGCTGTCCTGTCCCACAAGATGGAGAACGGGGCCGAGCGACCGATAGCTTTCGTCTCCCGCACATTGACTGCAGCGGAGAAAAAGTACGCGCAGATCGAGAAGGAGGGCCTGGCAGTGGTTTTCGCGGTGAAACGCTTCCACCAGTATGTGTACGGCCGCCATTTCACTATCGTGACTGATCATGAGCCCCTGCTGGGACTCTTCAGAGAGGATAAGCCAATACCGCCCATTGCTTCTGCACGGGTCCAGCGCTGGGCTTTGTTGCTTGCTGCATATGAGTTTTCTCTGGAGCACAAACCAGGTACGCCGATAGCAAATGCCGACGCACTGAGCCGATTGCTTATCGACCGGCCCCATGTCGACCCCCACGACCGGTGAGGTGGTTGCAACCCTAAATTTTATGGACACCTTGCCTGTCACGGCATCACAGATCCGTGAGTGGACCCAGACGGAGCCAGTCTTGTCAAAGGTTCGGCACATAGTCCTGTATGGTGGGCAGCATAGAGGCGAGTTGCGGGCATTTTCCTCCAAGCTGTCAGAGTTCAGCGTGGAAGACGGCATCCTCTTGTAGGGGACGCGTGTGATTGTCCCGGAAAAAGGCCAGGAGCTGATATTATCAGACTTGCACAATGGGCATCCGGGCGTGACCAAGATGAAATGTTGGCCCGGAGTTATGTCTGGTGGCCAGGCCTCGACACCGACATTGAGAAGGTGGCCCAAAACTGCTCCATTTGCCAGGAGCATCAGAAGCTTCCGCCGGCCGCGCCCCTACATCACTGGGAATGGCCAGGGCGGCCTTGGGCACGCTTACATGCAGATTTCGCAGGCCCTTTTCAGGGATCCATGTTCCTTCTACTAATTGACGCCCAGTCCAAGTGGCTGGAGGTGCATAAGATGCAGGGGACAACGTCCTGCGCAACAATTGAAAAGATGCGTTTATCATTTGGTACGCATGGCCTCCCCGAGGTGCTGATCACGGATAATGGCACTCCATTCACGAGTGAGGAGTTTGCTAGGTTTACAAAGATGAACGGCATCCGCCATATCCGCACTGCCCCTTACCACCCGGCTTCAAATGGGTTTGCAGAGCGTGCAGTGCAAACATTCAAAAGAGGCCTAAAGAAGCAGTCTTCCGGATCAATGGACACGAGACTGGCTCGGTTTTTGTTTACGTACAGGACCACCCCCCATGCAGTGACTGGGGTAGCTCCCGCAGAACTCCTAATGGGCCGAAGACTTCGCACCCGCCTTAGTATGGTCTTCCCGGACATTGGCGCAAAAGTACGCCGCACACAACAACGGCAGGGACAGGGATTGTCTCGGCATCGTCCGATTCGGCAGTTTGCGCCCGGTGACCCAGTATTCGTGCGGAATTTTGCTGGTGGTGCCCCATGGGTTCCTGGTGTAATCTTTCGCCAAACGGGCCCTATATCTTACCAAGTGCAAGCCCAGGGTCGTCTCCAGCGAAAACATGTAGACCACGTCCGGTCCAGAAGATCATCCCCTCAAAAGATTCCCCGCCCCCGGAGCTCATTTCAACAGCCGCAAAGACCAGAGACAAGGGAAGGTAGTCCTCAAAATCTTCCACTGGTGCCTCACTCGAAGCCTGCGCAGGTCGTTACGGGACCGAATGGAGATAGAGACGCTGACATGACGGAGGCAGCAGACTCTGCCTCCGAGATGGAGACACAGGATGCATCAGAGGGGGAATCCTCGGGTCCACAGGCCGTGGTTGTACAACCGCGCCGTTCTCCGTCTCGTTATACGCCGTCTGATCCAGCGCCGCGTGCAAATGGCGTCCGGCCTGCGGCCAAACGAGTTCAACGCCTTTCTTCGGTGGATTCCTTTGGGGGGGGGGGAGGGATGTTATAACCTGCCTACTTACGATTGGCTGGGGACTAATGACTATCCCACAATCCTAGGGGAGTATGAACTTCCCCAATGAGGGGGGCGGAGAAACTCCTAGTATAAATAAGCTGGCCAGTTCAGGAAGGAGAAGGTAGCAAGGGAAGTTACTGCAACTGTTATGTATATATTGTTATAGTAAATAAACGTTATTATTTTGTATCCTTAAAACTCGTGCTGGATTCTTCGTGGCCCTTACAAAAACCACCAACAGGGCTCTGTCCTGGAGTGTTTGGCAGGCAGCAACTATAGTTGCCCCAGAGAGGCACGACCTCTCGCTGGGGAGCCAGTTAGTTCCCAGGAGGCTGTTAGTTTGGGCCTGCATCTTGTTAATGAGATGGAAATTGCTCTTAATTGGTAACAATTTGTGTCTCGCCATGTCTGGACGGGTTCCTTAACCCACCAACGGGAGTGGGCCAATTAGATCACTAAGCAATTTGTGCCCAGCGCTGACCCAATTTCGGTCTCTCCCATGATTTAACTGGCGCACCTGGATCCGCGTACAATGTGGCCATTAAACCATGCCCAGTGTCAACAAGAGGTAAGGTTTAAACAAGAAGGAATAGGAGAGGACCAGAATAGAACAGTGGGACATTTCCCCAGATAACCTTGCTAGAATGTAACAAAAAATAAGTATAGAAGATAGTTGGTTACATTGTTGAATTGGAACATTTAGGAGTTTAACTATTTCATAGTGGTGGACCACATGGAAGTATGCGTAACAGAGCATGGTGTGGCAAACTGTGCAAAACTCAGAACGGGTCCTGTACAGTTACAGCATAACCCCATGGCTCTTAAACTCAAGCCCCCTGTTAATAAACGCTAACATACTATAGACCTTCTTCACTGCTCTATCCACTTGAGTGGCAACCTTCAGAGATCTGTGGACATGAACCCCAAGATCTCTCTGTTCCTCCACATTCCTCAGAACCCTGCCATTGACCCTGCAATCCGCATTCAAATTTGTCCTACCAAAATGAATCACCTCGCACTTATCAGGGTTAAACTCCATCTGCCATTTTTCGGCCCAGCTCTGCATCCTATCAATGTCTCTTTGCAGCCTACAACAGCCCTCCACCTCATCCACTACTCCACCAATCTTGGTGTCATCAGCAAATTTACTGACCCACCCTTCAGCCCCCTCCTCCAAGTCATTTATAAAAATCACAAATAGCAGAGGACCCAGCACTGATCCCTGTGGTACACCGCTGGTAACTGGTCTCCAGTCCGAAAATTTTCCATTCACCATCACCCTCTGTCTTCTATGTGATAGCCAGTTACTTATCCAATTGGCCAAATTTCCCTCTATCCCACACCACCTTACTTTCTTCATGAGCCGACCATGGGGAACCTTATCAAACGCCTTACTAAAATCCATGTATACGACATCAACTGCTCTACCTTCATCTACACATTTAGTTACCTCCTCAAAGAATTCAATCAAATTTGTGAGGCAACACTTATCCTTCACGAATCCGTGTTGACTATCCCGGATTAAGCTGTATCTTTCCAAATGGTCATTAAACCTATCCCTCAGGACCCTTTCCATTAACTTACCAACCTCCGAAGTAAGATTAACCGGCCTATAATTACTAGGATCATTCCTATTCCCTTTCTTGAACAGAGGAACAACATTCGCCACTCTCCAGTCCTCTGGCACTATCCCCATGGACAGTGAGGACCCAAAGATCAAAGCCAAAGGCTCTGCAATCTCATCCCTTGCCTCCCAAAGAATCCTAGGATATATCCCATCTGGCCCAGGGGACTTGTCGATCCTCAGGTTTTTTCAAAATTTTTCAAATAATACATCTTCCCTCAGAACATCTATCTCCTCCAGCCTACCCGCCTGTATCACACTCTCATCCTCAAAAACATAGCCCCTCCCCTCGGCGAACACTGAAGAAAAGTATTCATTCAACCCCTCTCCTATCTCTTCTGATTCCATGCACAAGTTCCCATTACTGTCCTTGATCGCTCTAACCTCACCCTGGTCATTCTTTTATTTCTCACAAGAGTAAAAAGCCTTGGGGTTTTCCTTGATCCATCCTGCCAAGGACTTCTCATGCCCCCTCCTCGCTCTCCTAAGCCCTTTTTTTGCTCATTCCTTGCTACCTTGTAACCCTCAAGCGACCCAACTGAACCTTGTTTTCTCATCCTTACATATGCTTCCTTTTTCCTCTTGATGAGACATTCAACCTCTTTTGTGAACCATGGTTCCCTCACACGGCCATTTCCTCCCTGCCTCCCAGGGCATACCTATCAAGGACACGCAGTATTTGTTCCTAAAAGCTCCACTTTTCATTTGTGCCCTTCCCTGACCGTTTCTGTTCCCATCTTATGCTCCCTAATTCTTGCCTAATCGCATCATAATTACCCCTCCCCCAATTATAAACCTTGCCCTACCGTATGGCCCTCTCCCTCTCCATTGCAATAGTGAAAGACACCGAATTGTGGTCACTATCTCCAAAGTGCTCTCCCATAAACAAAATCTAACACTTGGCGCAGTTCATTACCCAGTACCAAATCCAATGTGGCCCCACCTCTTGCTGACCTATCCACATATGGTGTTGTCTGGAGCTGCATTCAGATTGAATGTGTATGAAGTGGGTCTCTTGGTGGAGATTAGCTTAGTAAGAAGTCTTAGAACACCAGGTTAAAGTCCAACAGGTTTGTTTCAAACCACTAGCTTTCGGAGTACTGCTCCTTCCTCAGGTGAAATGGAATCCCCCATTTCACCTTCTGGAACCCACCTCTTCATTCACCTGAGGAAGGAGCAGTGTTCCGAAAGCTAGTGATTTGAAACAAACCTGTTGGACTTTAACCTGGTGTTGTAAGACTTCTTGCTGTGCTCACCCCAGTCCAACGCCGACATTTCCACATCAAGATTAGCTTGGTTAGGGCTGGGGTAGGTGTGCAGATGGAGTTGAGAAGAGACTACAGCTTTAGGAACAGATGAAGTAGAATTCTTCCTCCAAGGTTCAGGAAAAGGCCCATATTGTTGGAGAGGGAAGTTTACTTTTCTGGTAACTTGTACTGTAACTGATTTAACATGATAAGTGTGGAAACTGGGCACCTTAAATGAAAAGCAATCCATTAGCATCACTGTTATTCCTCAACTTGATTCACTCAAAACAATGTTTGCATTATTTCAGCTTCTGAGTCTTCATGTCAGAATAGCTTTCTGCTTTAATATCTCAGTTGCTGCTGCAATGTCTCCACATTTTTATAACTTAATCACATCCATTTTTATGCATAGATTTTACCTTCATGGCCTAATTAAACAATATGTAATGTATTTATTAGCATCAATGCTTCAGTGCATCGCTGTATTTCATAAATATTGAACAGCTTACATCAGTTTCTATTGTATTCAATGCAACTGCTTACTTAATGGCTGGTTTAGCACAGGGCTAAATCACTGACTTTGAAAGCAGACTAAGGCAGTCCAGCAGCACGGTTCAATTCCTGCACCAGCCTCCCCGAACAGGCGCCGGAATGTGGCGACTAGGGGCTTTTCACAATAACTTAATTTGAAGCCTACTTGTGACAATAAGCGATTTTCATTTTGCAGGGTCTGGCTTAGCTCACTGGGCTAAATCGCTGGCTTTTAAAGCAGACCAAGGTAGGCCAGCAGCACGGTTCAATTCCCGTACCAGCCTCCCCGAACAGGTGCCGGAATGTGGCGACTAGGGGCTTTTCACAGTAACTTCATTGAAGCCTACTTGTGACAATAAGTGTTCTTTTTTTTTAAATGCCTTTGAGGAAACTTAACAATGTTTTAGGTTCCCTTTCCATTAATACAAACACCTTTGGAAGAACCTGGTCTACATGTCATAGTGACCCAAACACCATCCTCACTAATTGAACAACTAACTGAGATTTCAACCATTAATGAAAAGAGATTTTACTCAGGAATTCTTCTGTTAGGAAAACAAAGATAATTTTAAGGGATTTATATTTGTATTGGTAAACCTGAGGAATAAGGTCCAGTTTTGGGGGTGTTTAATTTAATGTTTCTGTGCCTGGAAGTGTAAAACCTATAGTTAGATTCATGCTGGACAAAGGTCTTTGTATGTGTGGGGGTTGGTTAAGTTTGCACTGTGTTTCGATTGTGCTTAGACACAGAAATAGAAGGAGGTCAGTGCTTAACAACAGGAGGCGACTTAAAGAGTGAAGAGTTTTCCACTGACCACCCACCTTGGCCCCTGGTTCTGCAGAGTGACACCGGCTGTATGACACCACCCCACACACCAGCCCCCACCCTCCACCCCATACTCCACCAGACCAACCCCGCCAATACCAACATGCAGCCCACCCAGGGCAATACCCACAGTAGTGCCTACATGGGGGTGCCAGATGGGGGCCATGGAGCATACCACTGGCAGAGGCAGTACCAAATGACGGTACCCCTAGCAGCAGATATGGGTGCCAGGGCCAGAGGCCCCCACGGTGCTGGGTACTGATGCGGCCAGGGGTGTGGAGAGGAGGGGCGAGGGGGACATGAGGGGGCAGAGTCCGCAGTGCCTAACAGAGCCACCATGTAGCCCAATGGACCTGGTTGAGCATGGGGGTATGTACCATGCTAACATGTCGGCCTTTCATCCCCTGCAGCCAATGGGTATTGGAATTCAACCAGCAATAGTGGCCTTCCTGCTAGTCGCCGCAGCCCTGAGGGATGCCCTGTGGCTGTAAGAGCTGGAGCTGCTCGAGGAAGAGGTTGCAGCAGCGAAGCATGCAGCAGCGGAACAGCAGGCAGCCGGTGATGATGGAGATCGGGCTGCCCAATAGGCCAAGGAGGAGGAGATGGAAAGGAGGTGTCGCATGAAGTCTCGTGTGTACTGGCAGCACTTGCCATTCAAGAATCTGCCAGACCGGGCATGCCATTATATACTCCGGCTGAGCAGAGTCAGTGCGACATATCTGCTAGATCATGCAGTACCTGGCACCGCGGGGTATGAGGGAGGACACCTGCTCCCACTGGCCGTCAATGTGATGGTCGCCCTAAACATTTACATCATGGGGTCCATCCAGGCGCTGAGTGGATAACTGTTCTGGATCTCATAGAGCTCGGTGCACAGGTGCATCCGCACCTTCATGGAGGCCCTGTACACCCAATACATCCACTTCAATGTGGATATCGCCCACCAGGATGCCCGGGCAGCAAGGTGAACTGCAATCGGCGGGATGCCCCGGGTCCAGGGGCTGATTGATGGGATGCATGCCCCCCAATGAGCATCTGCAGATGACAGGCCACTCTACACAAATCAAAAGGGAGTGCACTCAATGAACATGCAGCTGCTGTGTGACCATCAGATGCGCATCATGCACGTCTGCGCCCAATAGCCGGGCAGTGTGCACAACACCTTCATCCTGGCATGTTAGACGATTCCTGGCCTCTTCAAGGAGCACCCCCGCGGGGGGTTGGCTCCTGGGCGACAGGGGTTTTCCCCTGCAGTCGTGGATGCCGATGCCTATCCAGAGGCCACAGACCGATGTGGAGACCCGCTACAATGACATCCATGTCCTGACCAGGGGTGTAATCAAGCGGTGCTTCGGCCTCCTGAAGATGCTGTTCATGTGCCTGGACCATTCTGGAGGGGCTCTCCAGTATGACACTGGGAGGGTCGCCCGCATCGTGGCGGACTGCTGTGTCTCCGCAACATCGCACAGCAGAGGGGAGATGTGCTGGTGGAGGAGGATGGACGCCAGGGGACTGGCCAAGGGAACCCACCCCCACGGCCACCCCCCTACCTGCAACCCACTCCATCACACACAACTGCCGCACTATGGGCTGTGGGCCCTGTGTTGGCAGGAACAGCAGGTCTGGTCCATGAGATGGGGATGATGACAACCCGCTCTGCGATGAGCTCTGGTACTCCGCATTGTTCAACAATGTCTGACTCCTATCCAAGGTAGCATTTCCACCGTCCACCTGTGTGATCACTGCATGCTAGCTGGCCATGCCATCACACGGGTCCCATTGAATCCCTGGGGTGGCGGAGTTGGGAAGGTTGGGGGGGAGAATGGGGGTGGAACAGAAGAGGTAAGCGCTGGCTGAACTGAGGTCCCTGAGCCAAACCCACTCACAACATCTGCCAATTCCCCCACCCGCCAGCCCCCCCACTCTCCTACTGCAGCCAGACCAGACCAGCCCACGCCTCACACTCGTCTGACAGAGCACCGAGGCAGGTTGTAACATTGTGCACAGGTGTTTAATGTGGAAACATATATACAGATATGTGCCCTAGACCCTATCACTAAACTGTGCCCTGCACCCGTGCCAACTTAACTGGTGTCTACCTTTCTGGCCTTATGCGCCCTAACGCTACGTCTAGGTGCATCCCCAGACGGTACATCAGCAGGGAAGGTGGCCTGCTGTGATTCCTGCCCTGTGATCTGGGTCACCTTTGGTGGCCATCTTCTGGGGTGACCTGCACTGGATGGACCCTGCTGCTGCTCTGGTGTCTCAGGGTGGTGTGGTGCCACCCTGTTCTACCCGCTGCCCACCAGTTGCATCAAGGTCAGGAGTGGTGAGTCCAAGGTGTTGCAGCATTCCGGCATATCCCCTGTGGGAGTCACCAGCATGGGCCCCATCGTACACTGTTGATTATTCTTTTTTTCTCTACTATGTACGTACTGTGTATGTTCCCTTGGCCGCAGAAAAATGCTTTTCACTGTACTTCGGTACATGTGACAATAAATCAAATCAAATCAAACCTTCTTCACCCTCAGGGAATCCAGTGCCCCCCCCCCCCCGGGCAACTCCATGGGACAGGGCTGTTAGTGGAGCTAACCACCGAGGCACCCGTGCCACCTGCCGCTACCAGTCCCGGAGGCCCGATGCATCTCGGCCCGCGTCTGCATTCTCGCGGCCATGGATCACAGGGAGTGGACCACCTCCGTCTGGGACTGGGGCACTTCACGCTGCGCCTGTACCATCATCTTCTGGGTCTGTGCCACATCAGCCAGTGACTGTGCTATCTCTCTCTGGGACGGGCCATCTCCCTGTGCATCTGCGCCACGTTGGCCAGCACCTGGGAAATACCGTCTGTAGTGATTTGAGATATCAATATAAATGGGCCGGGGTTCTCCCTTCTGGGGAGTAAGTCCCCACGCCAGCAGGAAAACTGGCGCCAACCACTCCGTCTTCAACAGCCCCCGAAAATAAGGAATTCTCCGAACTAGGTGGAGGGCAAAGTGGTTGGTGCCATACAGCCGGCGCCGACGGGACGGCACGTGTTCGTGCATGTGCGGAACGGCTGGCAAGATCTCGCGCATGCGCAGACCGGACAGCATATTTCCGTGCATGCGCGGGGGTTCTCTTCTCCGCGCCGGCCCCCGGGCAATATGGTGGAGGCCTACAGGGGCCCAGCGTGGAGGAAAGAGGTCCCCCCATGGAACCAGCCCGCCCGCAGATCGGTAGACCCCAATCGCGGGCCAGGCCACCACGGGCCCCCCCCCCCCCCCCGGTCGGATCCCCCCACACACCCCCGAGGACCGCCCCCGAATACTCATCTGCCGGGTCCCGCTGTGCGTTAGGTGAGTAATTCACACCGGCCGGACTGGTCAAAACTGGACGGCTGCTCGGCCCATCGGGGCCCGGAGAATTGCCGGGGGGCCGCTGTCAACGGCCCCCGACCAGCGTGGCGGGAATCCCACCGCCGCCCGAAAAACGGCGCCGGAGAACAGGGCGTCCGGCATCAGGGCGAGGTTCGCGCCTCACCCCGGGGATTCTCCGACCCAGTGGGGGGTCGGAGAAACCCGGCCACGATCAATGGATGTAAATGTAGTACAGTCATTTCAACACTAGATGTCTCACAGTCAGATACTATAAGAACTGGATTCCCGCTCTTTTTAGTTAGTTAGAGAGTGCGACCTAGAACAGTGAACAAGCAAGACATAGAATAGCTAGAGTGAGAGAAGTTAGAACTAGTTTGTTACAATAGTGTATAGTTATATAGTTATCTGTATCATACTTTATTTCTTTATAGTTAGTTTAGTGTTGAGTAAAAGGACTCACAGCTTATTATTTTATTACTCATTAATTAGTTCATCTTTCAACAAGAAGACAATTGGTCATTTTATCATCCTGGTGGATACAAGAGTAAAATATATATTTGAAATAAGTCATTATTTAAAATATAACACCGCTGACGCTCTCAGCCATAGCCCGCTGTGACTGGGTCATGCCCAGGAGCGCCGGTGCAATGTAATAATAACAATCTTTATTAGTGTCACAAGTAGGCTTACATTAACACTGCAATGAAGTTACTGTGAAAATCTCCTAGTTGCCACACTCCGGCGCCTGTTTGGGGACACGGAATGTTCAATTCACCTAACAAGCACGTCTTTCGGGACTTGGGGGAAGAAACTGGAGTAACCGGAGGAAACCCACACAGACACAGGGAGAACGTGCAAACTCTTCACAAACAGTGACCCAAGCCGGGAATCGAACCCAGGTCCCTGGCGCTGTGAAACAGCAGTGCTAACCACTGTGCTACCATAAATCACTGGCTACCATGTCGCCCTATCCAGATGACCTTGGCACATGGCTGCCTGTGAGAGGGCAGCCTTGTCCTAGGATCGGCCACTGCCTGCTCGCTGACAACCTCTTGTGTAGACCCTGGCTCTGCACTGCATCTCCATAATCGATGGGACTGTCCGTTCAAGAAACACGTCTGGACGGCAGCTAGTCCCTGGTGTCGGCCTGTCCTCTGAACGTCCACCCCCTCGGGAGTTCCCCCCTCCACCTGATGTGTCGGAACTTTTGTGTAGTGAGCACCAGATGGTGTTCCAGGAGCCTCTTCACTAAAGTGCCCAACCGAGGTAAGTGTCTCTGGGATGGTGGAGGGGGTTGGAGACAGCTGGGACGGGAAATCCGTGTCATCCTCGGATTCGAGCGCTGGGGTGTCCTGGGTCTCGGGTATATGGCTCCCCTCCATGTCAGTATCATCCATGTCGCTACTCGGCACCTGGGGCTCTGGCTGTGGCTGAGGGCAGGGGACACCAGAAGAACCCATTGTATCACCAGCAGGTCCTGCAAAACAGATGTGGTTGTGGGGGTAATCTTTGGGTGGTGTGGGGTTGAGGGTGGTGTGAGGCTGGTGTGAGGGTGGTGTGATGTTGAGGGTGGTGGGGGTGTGAGGGTGGTGTGAGGGCGGTTTGGGATGAGGTGGTGATGGGGGCATCATGACGCCCATGTCACGGGGAACCGCTACTCAGCAGGGTGTCACTTCCTCGCCCAAGGCCGATCTCCACCCCGGCAACTGCCCTTTCTTTGGGCCTGCCGACTACGTCCAGGGCCCGCTGCTTTGCCACGGGGAGGGGACGCATCTCCGCCAGTCCCCCTCCAGTCTTCTCCCGCTCCGGGCGGTTATGGGCGGCCTTCTCCTGGGGGATGGGGGGAACAGAAAACGCAGTGTTCCACAGTCCGACTGACCAGCCCAGGGAGTGGGTAGCTAGTGGCTGAGGAAGTTGTGCAGTTTCTTACGGCACTGCTGCCCTGTAAGGATGGTATTGCCCATGGAGCTTACTGACTCTGCCACCTGTGCCCAGTCATGGCGTTTGGCAGCGGCTGGTAGCTTCCTTCCCGGGCCGATGTACAGGGTCACCCGCTTCTCCTCCACAGCGGCCAGCAGCACCTCAAGCTTGCCGTCCGTGAATCTTGGGGCCATTGTGTGTGGGGAATGTAGTGTCAATTGCGAATCCGGCGAATCCAGCACCATTTCTCATTGGAAATGATTGTGTTCCACGTGGCGTCGGTGCTAGGCCCTTAACAGTCGCTGAATCGGTCTAGGTGAGGTGCCAGTTTCGCTGTTGTAGAAGTCACAAATGCATCGCCGGTGACAACACTTATTCTCAGGAACAGAGAATTCCGCCGTATGTTCTTGCACGAAGCTTAATCGCACCTGATTTGCGCTTACTCTGGGAACGCAAACCAGGAAGCAATTCCCAATCCTTGGCCATGCCAGATCCCCTAAATAAACAGACCCCCCAGAAACCCCCTATGCAATGAGATTCTCCAGTGACTCTCTGAATAAAGAGATCCCCCAGAGACCCCAAAAATAGAGATCCCCCCCACAGACACTAAATACAGAGACCCCCTAAATAAAGAAACCCTACTTCAGGCTCCCTCATTAAAAAGATCCCCACCTCCCAGAAGAGAGCCCCCTGTCTGGAAGTCCAGGCAGAGGCAGTGAAAAATATGACTGCTTTAAAACTCACCTTGGCAATACAACTGCTGGCTTAGACACAGGAAGCAGCATCTGTCCATTCAGGGCAAAGGGGCTTACTGGGGGGGTCTCTTTAATTAGGGGATATCTGTGTGGGGTTTTATTCAGGGGGTCCCTGGGGGGTTTCTTTATTTAGGGGCTCTGTGGGGGGTCTATTTATTTTGGGGGCCTATTTAATTAGGGAGTCTCTGGTGGGGGGAGTGTGGGGGGGGCTCTGGCGGGGTGGGCAGTTCTTGCATTGTCAGGGAGAGGGTAGCCTTCGGATGGGCTTTGGGGGCAACTTGAAGAGTTACCTCCTTGGCCTACAACAAGGTCCATTGCATCAGGTACACACTTGTCAGGACCTGCACCAATTCGCGCCCATGTGATTCCTGGCCCAGAGGACTGGAGAATCATGAGGGCTAGGAGAATACAGTGCACCGCCTGTTAATAGGAGCTAGCGTGGGGAGTGAACCTTGATCACAATGCCAGCAGGGGACGGGCGCCAATCCCATTTTTTTCCCAGTGCTGAAATCTCCGTCAGGTGGGGAACTCTGCTACCGGCAGGGGACGGAGAATCCAGCCCTTTGACTAAGTGGAAACATCTAGGCAAAACATACTAAAAACAACAGCACCCACATATTGTGAAGATTGATGAAGGCTGTGCTGACTAGGAGCAGAATGTTTCCCATCAGACTTTTTCATCCAAAATCAATTCAGTCTGCTGGGGAGGGAAGGGAAAATTTGGCATGAAAATGAAAATCGCTTATTGTCACAAGTAGGCTTCAATGAAGTTGCTGTGAAAAGCCCCTAGTTGCCACATTCCGGCGCCTGTTACGGGAATTGAACCATGCTGCTGGCCTGCCTTGGTCTGCTTTCAAAGCCAGCGATTTAGCCCTGTGCTAAACAGCCCCTTGAGGAGTGGGCTGACTGTTACAGGTGGCAAAAATAGACTCCTCCAACCCCTTTAATCAACCCTCTCAAGAAGCTGCAAATAGTGAAGTATGGTCACATAATTACCAATACTTGGATGCTGTAAAAAGCTGAAGGGCGTCTTTTAGCATCTGTCAAGAAGGCTCCAACAAGTTCTGATAATAGAATTTTTCTAACAAGACCAAAACAGGAAGTCTTTGAGAGATACAGCGATGGTAAGAATGTACCTTTAACAAAAGCTGAAGAAAACGAGCCATCTACCATCAAACTTTCAGCCCAGTAGTCAAATGTGATCAAGGTAGGCCCTGATATTTGATTTGTCTTGTTGATAACAGGTTGTAAACCAGAGTTTATATCATATCTAGTGCACAACAATGCACCTGACCTGATTAGTAACTGGGACAAGGACAAAAATACTTTGGTTCTCGTCACCAACATATGGTTTGATTTAATATTATAAAAGGCAAAAATAATTAAAAGAAGCTGCAAGACTTTTGAAGATCAAACTATGGAACACAATGGAGAGCTCCTGGGATTGTGAGTGGGTCGCGGAACCATTAAGTAAAACAATAAAAGGCAGTCAATACATTTTTACAGTCATTCTGCTGCCAAGTTTGAGAAACACTGTACTCAATTGAAAATAAATTCAGTAGAAAAAAACATTTGCTTCCATAATTTCTGATGATGGATGAAATTTAAAATGCTTTAACAACAATGTGCAAAATGTTTTGCTTTAAGCATAGTCAATTGAGAATAATGACATCCAAACATTCTGCTGAAATCCAAAACACCCAAATTCAGCTCTGCCTGTGTGTTCTTCATGTTGAGTACAAGATTGTTTACAATATTAACTTTCCACTGGCCACCTAGTGTCTTTTGATGAATAGTCAAAAGCAAACCTGAGCATCGAGCCCCTCAGGGCGAACTTGATCTTCTCAATCCTGAGAAACTCAGCCACGTTACTAACTTTGGGGGTACCAAGTCCCTCCATGCTAGCAAGATCCGTCTCCTGGCTACCAGGGAGGCAAAGGCCAAGACCTCGGCCTCTCTCGCCCTCTGGACTCCCGGGTCTTCGACACACCAAAAATCGCCACCGCTAGACTCGGATCCACCCTTACCTTCAGTACGTCCGGCATGACGTCGGCAAACCGCTGCCAGAATCTCCCAAGCTTCGGACATGACCACCCTCACACCGCCCACACCTATCCTCCACCCCTTCAAAAAACCTGTTCATCCGGGCCACATTCATATGTGCCCTGTGGACCACCTTAAATTGTATAATGCTGAGACTGGCGCATGACGAGGACGTGTTAACCCTCCTCAGGGCATCCTCCCATAACCCAGCCTTCAACTCTCAACGCAGCTCTTCCTCCCATTTCCGCTTTCCGTCCCCTATCGGAGCTCCCTCCCAGTTCATCAGCACCTTATAGATTGCCGATTTGTTCCCGCCCCCTCCCTCACTCCCATTTTCGACACTGTCATGATATTCAGATAAACATCATGGTGCAAGCATACACACTGATGGACAGATCAACGGACCAATCAATACACACACAACATAACAGGCAAGAGCATACACACTATAAAACGGGGAACACGACACTTCCCGCTGATTCCAGCAGGAGACAGCTCAGGGCACAGAGCTCACAGCAAGCCACTCAGACATTCACCATGTGCTGAGTGCTTCTCCAAGATAGTGTTCGGGCTGGGTCCACAGGTTAGAGGGTAATGAACGAACCACAGTAACCAGTTTACAAATGTTAATATTGTTAATAATACCATCCGCAACCGTGTTGGTTCATCTGTGTAGCAGAGTACCCAACACGACAGACACTACCTTATCCTGCAGCCCCTGGGGCAGCAGGTGCAGGAAGGTCAATACCTGCCTCCGCACAAAGTCCCTCACCTGCAAACCGGAACCCATTCCCACCGGGAAACTCAAACCCCTCCTCCAACTCTTCCAAGCTCGGAAAGCCCCCATCTATAAACAAATCCCCAAACCGCTTGATACCCGCCCGCTGCCACCCCCAAAACACCCCATCCAGCCCTCCCAGAGCAAAACAGTGGTTGCCACATATTGGCGCACAGACCGACCCCCCCTCCAGCCCCATGTGCTGCCACCACTGTCCCCACACCCTCAGGGCCCCCACCACCACTTGTCGAGTACTGAGCCGGCGAGAATGGCAGAGGTGCCGTTAACAGTGCTCCCAAACTCGTGTCCTCACATGAGGCTGCCTCCATCCACTCCCACACCGACCCCTCCACCACTGCCCATTTCCTGATCATTGCTATATTCGCTGCCCCCAACCCCACCCTCACCCCCGCCCCCCGACCACGCTCCAGCAACACCTTCTTCCCTGCCCCCTCGCCTGGATCGTAAAGACCTCACTCTTCCCCATATTTAATTTATATCCCAAAAACCGGCCAAATTCCTCTAAGATCCCCATAATCCCGCCAATATCACCCAACGGGTCCAAAATATACAATAACAAATCGGCCGTGTAAAACGAGACACTGTGTTTCTCCCCCCCCCCCCCACCCCCCCCAATACTAATAATAATCTTTATTGTCACAAGTAGGCTTCCAATACAATGAAGTTACCATGAAAAGCCCCTAGTCGCTACATTCCGGCGCCTGTTTGGGTACACAGAGGGAGAATTCAGAATGCCCAAATTACCTAACAGCACGTCTTTCGGGATTAGTGGGAGGAAACCGGAGGAAACCCATGCAGACACGGGGAGAACGTGAATTGAACCTGGGACCCTGGCACTGAGAAGCCACAGTGATAACCACTGTGCTACCGTGCTGCCGTACTATCCCTGCCAGTACCTCGACGCTCTCAGCGCCATCGCCAACGGTTCTATAGCCAGAACAAAATGCAGTGGGGAGAGTAGACATCCCTGCCTTGTCCCCCAGTGCAGCCTAAAATAGTCAGAGCTCACCCGGTTTAGAACATAGAACATAGAAAAATACAGCACAGAACAGGCCCTTCGGCCCACGATGTTGTGCCGAACCTTTGTCCTAGATTAATCATAGGATCATTGAATTTACAGTGCAGAAAGAGGCCATTCGGCCCATTGAGTCTGCACCAGCTCTTGGAAAGAGCACCCTACCCATAGTCAACACCTCCACCCAACACTAAGGGCAATTTTGGACACTAAGGGCAATTTATCATGGCCAATCCACCTAACCTGCACATCTTTGGACTGTGGGAGGAAACCGGAGCACCTGGAGGAAACCCACGCAGACACGGGGAGGATGTGCAGGCTCCACAAAGACAGTGACCCAAGCCTGAAACGAACCTGGGGCTATGAAACAATTGTGCTATCCACAATGCTACAAATAAATCTACACTATATCATTTTACCGTAATCCATGTACCTATCCAATAGCTGCTTGAAGGTCCCTAATGTTTCCGACTCAACTACTTCAACAGGCAGTGCATCCCATGCCCCCACTACGCTCTGGGTAAAGAACCTTTGTCTGCACACTCGCCACCAATGCCTGGTACAGGAGCCGGACCCAATCCACAAAGCCCTGCCCAAACCCAAACCGCCCCTGGACCTCCCACAAATAGTCCCACTCCATCCAATCGAAGGCCTTCTCCACGTCCATGGCGACCACCACCTCTACCTCTCATCCCTCGGGAGGGCATCATTATCACATTAAGTAACCTCCTGATATTAGCCGCCAGATGCCTCTCCTTCACGAACCCCGTCTGGTCCTCCCCTATCACCCCTGGCACACAGTCCTCAATTCTCGAACTAAGATCTTGGCCAATAACTTGGCATCCACATTTAACAGTGAGATCGGCCGATACGACCCACACTGCTCTGGATCCTTATCCCACTTCAAAATCAAGGGGACCGAGGCCTGCAACAGCATCGAGGGGAGCAGCCCCCGCACCCTCCCTTCACCAACATGGGCCCCAGGACCCCCTAAAACGTTTTATAGAACTCTGCTGGGTACCCGTACGAGCCCGGGGCCTTGCCCGACCATATCACCTCCGGTCACTCCTCCACTTCTACCAGCCCAATGGGGGCACCCAGCCCCTCTTCTACCCTTGGAAATCCAACCCCTCCAAAACCCGCCTCATCCACTCCACCCCGGCTGGGGGTTTCCGACTCATACAGCCTGCTGTCTAGCCTCCATTGTGGGTGCTAGAACCTCCCTTATTCACCCGCATGTCCGCCCATGCGGAGCAGGATCCGACACTACGTTTGCTGAATACTCCACATCGACCACCCCCGCCAACAGCGTCCGATCAACAGCGTCCGCACCACCGGCACCCCATCCAATTTCCCACTCACTATCACATATCTCCCCTCAGAGTCTGCCACTATACTCCCCACTTGGAACGCCACCCGTTTGTTAATCAAAATTGCCACCCCCTCATTTAGATCTAATCCCAAATGTACTACCTGCCCTACCCACCCTTTCCGCAGCCTAGTCTGATCTCCAACCTCCAGAGGTGTCTCCTGTAATAGAGCCACGTCCACTTTTAAACGTGCGAACACACGGACCTCTTGACCGGCCCATTCAGCCCTCGCACGTTCCAAGTGATCAGCATGGTCGGGGGGCACCCCGCCCCTCCCTGCCGATCAATCTCGTAGCCCCTCCTGGACCAGCCTCCAGCCCGCATCGCGCACGTCCTCAGGCCTCCGCTTGGGCGCCCACTGTCATCGACCCTCCCCATGCCACATTTTAGAAACCCCTCCCCTGCCAGCAGTTCCCCCACACTCCCCTCACCACAAAATAACAACCCCAACCCCCATCAACACACTAACCACCTGCTCACCCCCCACCTGCTCACCCCCCACTGCACTTCCCTGAACTAGTCTGCCCAGCAAGCCTGGGAGCCCCAGCCCATGGCACCTAGCATCCTACCCACCATTGATTTCCCCCCCCCCCACTCAAACACTATCCCGGTGTAAACTTAACAACATCCACCCAACACAAAGAAAAGAGCAACCCACCATCCCCCACCAAGAACAAACACAGAGCAATATCCCCAAGCACAATACAAAAATAACCCAAAGGAACAGAAAGCGAACATCTCCAAAGTTCAGTGTCCTCCATCTCCTGCCAGTTCATTGCCCCTGACAAATTCCATCACCTCCTCAGGCGTCCCAAATTACAGCTCCCGACCCTTATGGGTCACCCACAGGCACGACGTGTACAGCATGCCGAATTTCACCCCTTTCTTAAAGAGGGCCGCCTTCACTTTGTTGAAGACCACTCTCCTCTTGGCCAACTCCGCACCCAGGTCCTGGTACACACGCAGCTCGTTACCCTCCCAGGTACAGCGCCTCGTCTGCCTGGCCCACCTCAGGATCCGCTCCTTGTCCAGGAACCAGTGCAGGCGCACCACCAACACCCTTGGCTGCTCATTCTCCTGCAACTTGCTCAGCAGCGCCCTGTGCACCCGGTCCACTTCCAAGGGTTGTTTAAATGATCCCTCACCCAGCAGCATCTCAAACATCCAAGTCACATGCTCCCTCGCTGCCCTCTGGCAGGCCCACGATCCTCAGGTTTTGCCTGCATGACCTCAAGGTCCTCCACTTTCTCCTGCAGCCACCTCTGTTGATCCCACATCATCCCCATCTCCGCTGCCATCAAGGCAAGGTGCTCCTCGTGCTCCTCCACCGTTTCCTCCAACTTCTGGATTGCCTGGCTCTGGGCCTCCAGCCTTGTCTCCAGGCGGTCGTTCCCCGTCTTTATCGGGTCCACCACCAGGCCCTCCAGATTCTCCTTCCTCTGCTGGGTGAACCTCTCATTAAGGAAGCACACCAGCTGCTCCGTCGACCTTCGAGAGGGCAGGGCCGATCCCTGACCCTGCGCCATCTTCACCTGTGTCGCAGGCACTACTCCAGCTATCTCCAACTGCTCCTTTCTGTTTAGACCACTTCTGATCCACAAATCCATCCACCGGTGGGACACTCTGTCCCTCCCCCCTCCTGCACCTATTTTAATTAACAAATCCACCTGTTAGCCGGGGAAAAGGTCCAAACATTCCACCACGAGCGGGAGCCTCCAAATGTGCGACCACTCTCACCATGGCTGCCATCGGAACTCCCTGAAATGTTTTCTTATGATAGGGGGGGGGGGGGGTCACAGCAATCAAACAAACCCAACATGCTTCCTTTAATAAGTGCACAGGGAGTCCATACCAAGTAAGAATAATAAACTTTGTTTTATTTACAGTTACGTTATAACTGTATATATACAGTTATATATACATCCTGGTAGATCCCTACTGGGTCTCTTTGCAGTCAGTGCCTTACAGACTGTCCTTTTATACAGAGCTGAATGGAGCTCCCCTGCCTTTCAGCGGGGGAGCTTGTACTCCACACGAACCACAGGGAAGATAATCATTCCCATCCCAAAGGTCCCGTGCGGGATATTATCCCCCCCCCCCCCCCCGCCAAGTCTCGATGGCCGATGAGGTGGAGAAGGAGGAGTAGGTGTAGGACGGCGCGGTGGCACAGTGGTTAGCACTGCTGCCTCACAGCGCTACGGTCCCATGCGCAATCACTCGACGGCCACTTGAGAAGTGATCGTTGCCATTTTGTGGACCTCCAGTGACTTGGCGTGGGCGTCCACCAGGACAAAAAACATCAAACCCAGGAATGGACTGGCAAAATTGGCATGTACGTGAGTCTTAGAGTGCCCTGGCCGCACCCCTGGGTTTAAAAGTGCCACCGCAGGGAGCTTCTTGTGTTCTTGACAGGTGAAGCATGTTGAGCCAACGTCTCTATATCCGTGTCCAAACCCTGCCACCAGACATAACGTCTCACCAACATCTTCATTTCGGCCACACTGGTGCCCATTGTGAAGGTCCTTTAACACAACTTCCTGGCCCTTTGTCAGAACAACAACCCTCGTGCCCCAAAGGAGGATAGCATCTTCTATGGTCAGCTCCGAGAACTTGAAGGAGAAAGTCTTCAACTCACCTGGTAACCGTTGATGTTGGCCACCGTATAGCAACAGATGCAGTGATGGGCAAGGAGTACATGAAATTCAAGGCAATGACCACCCTGTCCTCCATAGAGGGGCTTGTGGGCTCAGTCTGCAGAGGAAGGCAGATCAGCGCATCGGCATGTGTAATCTAGGTCCCTTGGCGGTGCTCAGAAGAGTACTCTTAAGCAGCCAATAACAAGGCCCATGCTGAATCCTTGCAGAAGCAATTGGTGGGATTGCCCTATCTTCATGGAAGGGCCCCAGCAACGGCTTGTGATCCGTCATGATAAAGAAATGGCGGCCATAGACATACTGATGAAATCTTTTCACCCCAAATACGACCGACAAGCCTTCTTTTTCTACTTGAGCGTACTCATGCTCTGCCACAGCCAGTGTCTGGAAGGCAAAGGTGATCGGACGTCCACTGCCATCACTCATCCGATGAGACAGGACTGCCCCAATCCCATTTGGCGATGCATCATACATGGCGAATAATAGCTTCGAAGGATCGAAATGCGTCAACACCCCCGAAGAGGCAACCGCCATGTCACATTTTTAAATGCTTTATCCTGGTCCTTGCTCCACACCCAAGGCTGCTGCTTCTTGAGGGGCAAATGAAGGGGGGGGCCAGGATGGTCACCAAATTCAGACCGAATCGGCCATAATAATTGACCAATCCAAGAAAAGAACGAAGCTTCGTGGGGCGAGGACCGGTTTGATGCCTCTCACTTTCTCGGCAACCGGGTGCAGGCTATCTCGGTCTACTTGATACGCAACTGGGTAACTTCTTTTGCGTGAAACACGCACTTCGCGTGGCACAGTCGGGCCAAATATTCAGAAAAGCGCTGCAACACGTTTGGAGGTTCAGTAAATGCTCCTGGTCCGTAGTCTCCCCATGGTCTTCATGACTAGCACGTCATCGAGGTAGACTGCAACATATGGCGGTCCGCGTAAGATGTTCTCCAAAGTTAAAATGCTGGAAAATCTCAACAGATCTGTCAGCATCTGTAGGGAGAGAAAAGAGCTAACGTTTCAAGTCCAGATGACCCTTTGTCAAAGCTAAAAGACATAGAAAGTGGGAAATATTTATACTGTGAGGTGAGAGAATGAAAGATGAGTCATAGCCACAGAAACCAATGGAACAGAGTGTTAATAGTCACAGAAACCAAGGGAAATGGCAGTCCCCAGAGAGAACAAAATGTGTGAAAGGCCAAACAGCTGAGAACATAACTCCCTTTCTCCTTCAGCCAAGTCCAGGGATGTCCCACGTCTCGACGTCTAGCCCGTCATCCAGAGGCCAGAGTGGCTCTGGCAGGCGGTCCGAGCCATGTAGTTACCATGTGAGGGGTAACATCCCAAAACATTTACCTCCATCGCTTGTATTTCTTATTCCATGCTCCCTCAGAACTAAGTCAGGGGCTGAAAGGTCGGGGAGGTTTCATCCAAAAGTTTTTATGTGTCTCCATATTATTTATACCGCAGACCAAACGATCACGGAGGAAGTCGGATAAAGCAGTTTCATACTCACAAAACTTGGCTAAGTTCCGTAGTGACGGACTGACCGGAGGGCTTATCCCAGAGTACATAACACCCCATATCCTCCATGCCCCCTATCCTCATCTGCGTGTCTAACCATGCATGCTGTATTGTGTATCGCAGGACGAAACGTCGACCCACCCGTTCCCGCTATCATGTGAGAGTACCTTTAAGACGTGGATGTTTAAGCAATGTACCTTTAAGAAAACACTGATGTCAGAGAGTGGGTGGAGCTGGGCTTTAGGTCAGCCATTTTGAAGTTTTGGAGTTTGAAAAAGCAACTTGTGTGTGCCTGTGTGTTTCCAGAGAGCTGCAGTTTGGTGGAAAAGAGCTTGGGAGTGTCTGTGTTTGCAGTGAGCTGGATCTCTGACATTAAAGACTATCTCTGGATCATTTGGGTGATTTAAATTCATAATAGTAAAGCCTTTAACCTGATGTGATTCTGTTTAAAGGTGTTAAGTCTCTTGGAAGTTTGAAGGAACGTTTTGAGGAATTATTTACTGTTGCCATATTTTCTGAGTTATCTTTGAAGTAAGGGGTGTTAACATCTTAAATAAACATTGGATCTCTTAAGTTGAGTTCATGGAATAAACAGTGTCTTGTGTTTAAAAACCCACGTGTCCATAATTGTAATCCCACACCTAGGGAACAAGCCATGTGCTAGGAAAAGCAACAAATACATCAAAGGGGGAGGTTGGTTGAACTTCATGATACATTTTGGGGGTTCTGAAAACGCCTTGCCCATAACACCGCGGATGGCGACCGCCCTCAGGATGATCCAGGGCGGCCATGAGCCAGGGACAGATCAGGCCCATCAGGCATACAACGCCTCCAGAACGATCCAGGGCGGCCACGAGCCAGGGACAGACCCGGAGCACCAGGGAGACGATGCCCCCATCTAGTGCGAGTGCGGGCCAGACCCAGCGACGAGGGGGGCAGCCATAGGAACAGGCGCCTGTCGCAGCCGACCCAGGACACACTTACCCAGGACACCCCTACCCAGGACACCCCTACCCAGGACACCCCTACCCAGGACACCCCTACCCAGGACACCCCTACGCAGGACACCCCTACCCAGGACACCCCTACCCAGGACACCCCTACCCAGGACACCCCTACCCAGGACACCCCTACCCAGGTCACACCTACCCAGGTCACACCTACCCAGGACACACCTGCCCAGGACACACCTGCCCAGGACACACCTGCCCAGGACACACCTGCCCAGGACACACCTGCCCAGGACACACCTGCCCAGGACACACCTGCCCAGGACACACCTGCCCAGGACACACCTGCCCAGGACACACCTGCCCAGGACACTGACGCACAGGACACTGACGCACAGGACACTGACGCACAGGACACTGACGCACAGGACACCGGCGAACGGAACACTGATGCACATGACACTGATACACTGGACACCGACGCACAGGATACTGATGCACACAACACCCACAAACAGGAGATGGATGGACAGGAATCACCACTCCAGGGGACCATGGACTTTGGGTCGGATGAGGAGCACGACACTACGCCACTGCTATCTCCTACACCCTCCACCATCGCAGAGACACTGACCTTGGTTGGGCACTTTAGCGATGAGGCATCTAGGACACTAACTGGTGCACACAACACAGCCGTCCCGGTACAGCAGGTGGAGACAGGAGCAGCCGAGGGGCCGGGCGGTCGGAGGGCAACCATCTGCTGCCCAGATGGGTCCCAGGTTCCTGGAGTTACCACACCCACCCATAGACCCGATGCAGTCACGGACCAAAGGACGATGGAAGGGGTGACGGCCGGCTTGCGGCAGCTCCAGACGCAGGTCGAGGAGTCCACCGCGTGCAGGAGCAGGGAGTGGTGCGGTCACGTGTGCCACCCAGGCCGAAACCGCACGGGTGGCATCCGCGGTGGAGGCAATGGGTGCGACGGTGTCAGACATGGGTCGCAGTATACAAGGCCTGGGGCGTTCCGTGCGGGCGGCGTCCATGGCCCAGGACATGGCTGCCCTCTCACAGGCAGCCATGACCCAGAGCCAGCAGCAGATCACAGAGGCGCTCAACGCCAGGGCCCAGTTTCAGCAGGCAATGGCCCAGTCCCAGCAGGCCATGGCGCAGTCCCAGCAGGCAATGGCCCAGTCTCTGCAGGCCGAGGCCCAGTCTCTGCAGGCCGTGGCCCAGTCTCTGCAGGTCGTGGTCCAGTCTCAGCAGGCCATGGCTGAGGGCATCGGTGCCATTGCCCAGGTGCTGGCTGGTGTTGCCCAGACACAGACAGGGATGGCCAACTCCCTGAGCTCCATGGCTGCAAACTTGCAGACCCTTGTTGATACCAGGGCGGGTCTCCAGGACTGGCAGCACCAGGTGTCGGGGGAGGGTGGGGGGTGTTGGATGCTCGGTCCATTTGCATCCTCGACCCATGTAGAGGACCGGGGGCCATTGGGCACCCCGATGGAGGAGGAGGTACTGGGGCCCGTTCCGGGTCCCCCAGTCAGGGAGGTCCCGGAACACCGCGACACCTCGGACTCCCCCCCCACCCCCCCGCCTTCCATCCCAGGTGCATCTGGTGGGCAACGGGCAGGACAGGCTGGCAGCTCCCCATCCCAGTCATCCGAGCCGCAGCCTGGCCCATCTAGGCCGGGCCGCCCCAGGAAACGGCCGCCAAAGGGGTCCCTAGTCACAGGGCAGGAGTCCACCTCCAGTTCTGCTGTACCATCTGGGGAACCACCTAGATGTAGTCAAAGAGCCCGTAAAGCCAAAACATTAGGCACTGAGTAAGTTGACACGGGTGCAGGGCACAGATTAGTTATAGGGGCTAGGGCACGTGTGTGAACGGTTTGTTATTAAAATCACTTTCACACCTACAGAAGCTGCCTTTGTGCTCTGTCCGATGCGTGCGGGGGTGTGGTGTGAGGTGAGTGCCAGTGTGTGTGTGAGGGGTGATAGAACATCGGCCTCAGGTGAGTGTGCCCCCCTCCCCCTGGGTCGCCCTCGCCATCCCCCCGGGCAGACAATGGGACCGTGCGCTGCAGTGTCACAGCCGCATGCAGGGACGGTCCGGATGGAGGTGGTACTGTGGCCATGGGTCAGACATTGTCCAACGATGTAGAGCCCAGAGCTTATCGCAGAGCGGGTTGTCATCATCCTCAGTGGCCTGCAATAGACACGCTCCCACCTGCGACCGTGTGAGCCCGGTCCATTGTGCTGCAGGTGGATATGCAATGGAGGGGTGGTGTGCATGGGGTGGGGTGAGGGTGGTTGGTGATGGGTGGGTGGGATGAGGATGGTAGGCTGGTGCCGTAGTGTGCAGTCTGTGCCCATACACGCCACCCCCCCAATCCGTGAACCGGGCGGCTATCAGCCTGGCTCGTGCCCGCTGGCCCACCCGGTAACGGTGGGCAGCTTCTCGTCCATGTCCAGCCCATCTGTCCTGACCATTGCCCCCATCCTCCTCATCTGGGGAGGTCTGCGCATCATCTTGCTACTCCTCCCCTTCCCCCTCCTCTGCCTGCAGCACATCGCCCCTCTGCTGGGCTATGTTGTGCAGGATGCAGCAGACCACAATGATGCGGCCGACCCTATCTGACAGGTACTGGAGGGCCCCTCCAGAGCCAGGCACCTGAAGCGCATCTTTAGCAGCCCAAAGCACCTCTCTATCAAACCCCTGGTTACTGGATGGGCATCGTTGTAGCGATTCTCCACTTCTGTCTGTGGCCTCCGTATAGGCGTCATCAGCTACGACCTCAACGGGTAACCCCTGTCGCCCAGCAACCAGCCTCTCAGCCGGTGGGGGCCGTCCCTCAAACATGGTGGGGATGAAAGATTGCGCCAATACGAATGAGTCATGTACACTGCCCGGATACCGGGCACAGATGTGCAGGATCATCATGCGGTGGTCGCAGACCACCTGAATGTTCATGGAATAGGTCCCCTTCCTGTTCGTGAACACGGCCCTGTTATCCGCAGGTGGCCACACGGCGACGTGCATCCCATCGATCGCCCCCTGGACCATGGGTATCCTGCCCGCCGCAGCGAAGCCCGCTGCCCAGGCATCCTGGCTGGCCCAGTGCACAGGGGACTTGATGTATCAGTCCGCCATGGCATATAGGGCATTTGTCACTGCACAGATGCACCGGCGCACCGATGCCTGCGAGATGACGGACAAGTCCCCACTCGGCGCCTGGAATGACCCTGTGGCATAGAAGTTCATGGCCACCGTAACCTTGATGGCCATGGGGAGAGGGTGTCCTGCCCCAGTGCCATACGGTGCCAGGTGTGCCATCAGGTGGTAGATGTGTGCCATGGTTTCCCAGCTCATCCGGAGTCTCCTCATGCATGCCCGGTCCATGAGGTCCTGGTACGACAAGTAGGGCCGGTACACACGGGGCCTCATCGGGTGTCTCCGTCACCGTCGCACCACCACCACCTCCTCCTCCTCCTCGTCCTGTCGTGCGGGCGGCCCCCCAGCCTGGACGGCTGCCACCTGCATGCCTATGGCACGCTCCTCTGCGGCAGCATCCCACCCAGTCTCTTCTCCTGCCCCCTCGCCTGGATCAGAAAGACTTCACTCTTCCCCATATTTATAGCCCATACCCCACCCCCCGCAGCCAAGTGCCATGGGCTGCATGATCGCGACAGTTGCCAGCTGGCACATGGCCAAGCAGACAGCCCACCCCCCCTCCCCATCACGCGCCCTGCCCAACAGCCCCCCCTCCTCCCCGGCACGCGCCCTCCCCAACACCCCCCCCGGCATGCAGCCCCCACCCCCTCTCCTCCCCGGCACGCACCCCCCCCCTCTCCTCCCCGGCACGCACCCTCCCGAACAACCCCCCCCCTCTCCTCCCTGGCATTCACCGTCTCCACGACCTCCCCCACCCTCCTCGCCGGCACGACTTCGGCCAATCCGGCCCGGAGAACTGGGTCGGCCCCGTGGCCCGTTGCGTCGCGCCGGTCCTTGACATTCTCCAAGGTGCGCGATGCGATTCACGACGACGGGAATTTTGGGGGGGCTGGAGAATATCGCGGGGCGTCCGGGCGGGATTTAGCCGCCCTCCGACCCGCTGGGGGGGTCGGTGAATCCCGCCCCTGGTGTGAGAAATCTTTTAATGTGGATATTCCATTGCACATCAGAAACACGGTCCTTGACAGAGAGTCGGTCCAGTTCCAGCAGCAAGAGAACCTCGATGACTGGGGATCTCCCGACTGCTGCAGCCTTCATCTGCCATTACAGCCGTTGATACCATACAAGTATATTCTGCCTAATCCGCTGCTGAGGACTTGTTTTGGATTGCACTTTGTCTGGTTCTCCCACCCCCCCGACCTTACTGTCATGTGTGACCCTGCCAGGAGCCTAAGACTCCCAGCGGCATCGCTCTCGACATCAATGGAAAACCCAAGCCTCTCCACCACAGCAAGGAGGTAATCCAATGAAAGGATTCTTCCTACAGTGACAAATCAAAGGTCTATCGAATAGTCTTGAGGGCAGTGAAGGCAAATGCAATAGTGAGAGGGAGGCTTCTTGCCATGGCTCTCATCAGCCTTGTCAACGAGCGATGGGCAGCACGGTAGCATAATGGTTAGCACAGTTGCACAATTGCTGCACAGCTCCAGGGTCCCAGGCTCGAATCCCGGCTTGGGTCACTGTCTGTGCGGAGTCTGCACGTTCTCCAGGTGTCTGGTTGGGTTTCCTCCGGGTGCTCCGGTTTCCTCCTACAGTCCAAAGATGTGCGGGTGAGGTGGATTGGCCATGCTAAATTGCCCTCAGTGTCCAAAAAGATTAAGTAGGGGTTACGGGGATAGGGTAGAGACATGGGCTTGAGTAGGGTGCTCTTTATAAGGGCCGGTGCAGACTCGATGGGATGAATAGCCTCCTTCTGCACTGTAAATTCTATGATTCTATGGCTCCACGTGCAGGCATGCATTCATTGACCTTTCAGGATGTCCTTCAACTGGAAGGGATGGTGCATAGGTGAACATTAAGGCAACTAGCAACAAGAATGAATCCAAGAAACTTTCACAGTGCTATTTAACATATATTTGTTAGTGCCCAGATTATATACAATGATTGTATACCATGGTGCATCCAGAAATGTTAAATTTTTCTGACCTACTGATACATCTGGATGTATCCCCAACACCCTCAGCAGAGGTGGAGACAGCCTGCTGGCTATTCTATCCTCTTGTCTGTCATGCATTTGGATCCTCCAGAGGATGCTTTGTGTCTCCTGCTTTTTGTTTTATTCACTCATGAGATGTGGGCATTGCTGGCTAGGCCAGAATATAAAAAATGGTCCTCCATTTCAGAGGACATTTCAGGTTCAAACACATTGCTGTGGATCTGGAGTCACATGTAGGCCAGGGTAAGGATGGCAGATTTCCGAGTGAGCCAGATGGGTTTTTATGGCAATTGACAATGGTTTATAGTCATCATTAGACTTTTAATTTCAGATTTTTATTGAAATCAAATTTTACCATCTGCCATGGTGGGATTCGAACATGGGACCCTAGATCTTTCCCTTGATTACTCATCCAGTGACAATGCCACTGCCTCCCCATGTTCAGGGACAGGTTCACCCTTCTCAACCTGAGCAGCTGGAGTTGATTAGATCACAGGCAGATCTGGAGCTGTTTGGGTCGGACCCTTACAGTGCCCCTGGGGTAACACGCCTCCTCCCTCTGGGACCCCGAGGGCCCCTGCCAGACTCCTTGGGGTCAAGTAGCACATGGGGGGTGATTGAGGTGCCCATCCCCTCCTCACTTAGCCAATGCTGAAATGTGTAGATTCGAGCACATAATCAGCAGAAACTGCTGGACCTGGGTCTCCATGGCATCCATCATCCTCCTCATGGAGACTTGGATGCACCCACATGACAAAGTCATGACATCGAGAGAGCATGCGGACAAACTCTTCTATCTCTCGTCCTACTCCGTTGAGGGCCTCTGACACCTCTAACTGATTTTCTCCTCCATCTCTCTGAATTTCCGACATATTTTCCGTGAATGCTTCTGGAGGCTCATCATGTGACTTAGCAGGTGCCTGTTCTCCAACAATCCTCTGAGTGCAGGAGGCCCTGCCTGCCACTGCCTCTGCCTGCTGTGGACACGTGCATGAGATGACCACTACAGCGTAACCCCAGTGTAACTAGATATATGACGAGCCTAGGTGTGTGGCTCTGTAGGTGTAAAGTCATCGGCCTGTTCCTCTGAAGTGCCCTGGGGGCTGTCTTATGAGGAGGTCGTTGGGCTCCCCTTCTTCCTGCTGGAACCTGGAATAGAGAAAAGAGAGAATGAGTCTGCCTGGGCTGGCTCAAACATTACCCACATCAATCACTTTCAATGACGTTCTAATGTTCTCAAAATAATGTATGCTTCCTCACAGGATTCTGGGAAGAGACCAACCTCGGCCTTGGCATGATCCCTATCCTCTGCTTCTTTTTGGACACTAACGGCAATTTAGCATGGCCAATCCACCTAACCAGCACATCTTTGGACTGTGGGAAGAAACTGGAGCACCCAGAGACACAGGGAAAATGTGCAGACTCCACACACACAGTGACCCAAGCCAGGAATCGAACCTGGGACCATGGAACCTGGACCTGTGAAGCAATAGTGCTAACCAGTGTGCTACCGTGCCGCCTAAAACAAGCATTCAGTATCACGGGTGGAAGATTTCTAATTGAAGAGGCAGCAAGACGTGCCAATTGTTATCTTCTGAAACTCGCTGAATAAATATCCAGTTAGGAATGGGAACCAAGGTTACAAGGATAAGAGGATAAGTGTAGGCAGAGCTGATCAAACATGATAGCACTTAAGAGGTGGGTTCTTGATACCGCCATGCAAAGACAACTGGCAAAGTATGCATAATATAACGTGTTAAGTTCATTAGATATTGTTACCTTCTTCAGGGAAAGAAAAGAAGTTTGCAGAAGCTTTCCTCAGGGGATCAAATGGAGTCCATGTTAGGCAGAATTCTCTGTTGCCTCAGGAAGGAATTAACGATGGGAATTTCTTTACCCTGTCACTTGATTTCTTATGTTATTTTGTTTCCTCAACACCTGAAATGTAATCTGATGTAATATGTTCATTGACTGTATCCTCGTGTCCCCACTTATTTTCTTCTTTAACATTGGCCATCTTTTTCTAGTTTCCCATGCCTTGCTTTGCCGCTCAATTCAGGTGATAGTTTGATAACAGCTATTAAAAGTAACACAGTTATTCTCCTCTGATAATAACCTCTGAGAAGCCAGAATACCTTAATGCAGAGCAATGCCAGCAGCGTGGGTTCAATTCCCGTACCAGCCTCCCCGAACAGGCGCCGGAATGTGGCGACTAGGGGCTTTTCATAGTAACTTCATTTGAAGCCTACTTGTGACAATAAGCAATTATTATTATTATTTTGTCCAAGGCTGAGATAGACAGATTTTTAATCAGTAAGGGAATCTAGGGTTTTGAGGATACGTTTCCCTGAGATTTAGAACTTGCAGTCTGCAGTATTGAAGCTGAAAATCCATACCCAGCAGTATGGTGGTGCATCATACATGGACTTCTTGCACTTTTACAAGCAACTTTTCCCAAAGAATTATAATTCACAAAAGTGCAATATTCTTGATATAAAGTAAGTGAAGTCGCCTTAGCCCCAGATGACCCTTTTGAGGGGGAGAGCTAACTGGTAATCATTTAACCTGAGGATCAGGCAAGGATTATGAATAACCTCAACCGGTATGGTAATTAAACTGTGCTGTTGACCTTGCTCTGCCTCACAAACTAGCTGTCCAAACAACTGAGCTAAACCGACCCCGATCCATGATGTATACTTACTCTTAAAGCAGTGTTGCAAAGGTATTAAAGGTGATGTTTGGAGCCAGCAGCACCAATTCTAACTCTGTGCCAGTGGGAGGGTTCTGAATGAGTCAAAATCTCATCCAATGTTTCTTAGACCATAAGACATAGGAGCAAAAGTAAACTATTCGGCCCATCCAGTCTGCTCCGCCATTCATGAAATCATGACTGATCTGATGTGATAATCCTCAACTCCACTTCCCCACCTTATCCCCATAACCCTAGATTCCCTTACTGATTAAAAATCTGTCTATCTCAGCCTTGGACAAAATAATAATAATAATTGCTTATTAGCACAAGTAGGCTTCAATGAAGTTACTGTGAAAAGCCCCGAGTCGCCACATTCCGGCGCCTGTTTGGGGAATTGAACCCCTGCTGCTGGCATTGCTCTGCATTACAAGCCAGCTGTTTAGCTCACTGTGCTAAACCAGCCCCACCCTCTACAGCTCTCTGCGGTATGGAATTCCACAGATTTGCTTCCCGCTGGGAGAAGGCATTCCAGCTCATTTCTGTCTTAACTGGGTGAGATCATGTCTTCTGGCCCTGGTCTCTCCCACAAGAGGAAACAACCTCTCAGCATCAACCCTGTCAAGCCCACTGAGAATCCTATATGTCTCAATAAGGCCATCCCTCATTCTTCTAAACTCCAATGAATACAGGCCCAAACTACTTCAACTCTCCTCATAAGAAAATCCCTCCATCAACCTCGTACACCTTTCCTGGACTGCCTCCAATACTAGTATATCTTTCCTTAGATAAGGGGACCTAAACTGTTCATAGTATTCCAGGTGTGGTTTAACCAGTGCTTTGTATAGTTTTAAAAATACTTCCCTATTTCTCGATTTCATTCTCTTTGAAATAAATGCCAACATTCCATTTGCCTTCCCAATTACCTGCTGAACTTGCATGCTAGCTTTTTGGGATTTATACACGAGGACCCCCAAATTCCTTTGTGCTGCAGTTTTATGCAGTCTTTCTCTATTTAAATAATATTCAGTTCCTTTATTCTACTTACCAAAGTGCATGACTTCACATTTTCCGACATTATATTCCATTTGCTAAGTTTTTGCCCATTCATCCAAGTTTGTGTAACTATGTACACCTTGTGTCATCCTCATAACTTGCCTTCCCGCCTATTTTTGTGTCATCTGCAAACTTGGCAATAGTGCATTCACTTCCCTCATTCAAGTCATTTGTATATATTGTAAATAATTTTGGCACCAGAACTGATCCTTGTGACACTCCACTCGTTACAGTTTGCCATCATGAAAATGCCCCTCTCATCCCAACTCTCTCTTCCATTAGTTTGCTAATCCTCTAACCATGATAATATACTATCCCCACACCATGGGCTCTTATCTTATTAAGCAGCCTTTTGTGCGGTACTTTATCGAACACTAATTGAAAATCCAAGTATATTACATCCTCTGGTTCCTTTTTATCTAATTTTGCTCATTACCACCTCAAATAATTTGAATAAATTTGGAGCATAGCATGCAGTTCTGGTCACCACATTATCAGAAGGACATGGAAACTTTGGAGAGAGTGCATAGAAGGTTCACCAGAATGTTGCCTGGTCTCGAGGGTGTTGGCTATGAGGAGAGGTTGAATAAACTGGGATTGTTTTCATTGGAAAGACGGAGGCTGAGGGGAGACCTGATAGAGGTCTACAATATTATGAGAGACATAGACAGGATGGATAGTCAGAGGCGTTTTCCAAGGGTGGAGTGTCAAATACAAGGGGGCACAGATTCAAGGTGAGAGAGGAAATGTTTAAAGGTAAAAACAAATGACTGCAGATGCTGGAATCTGAAATGAAAGAGAAAATGCTGGGAAATCTCAACAGGTCTGGCAGCATCTATAGGGAGAGAAAAGAGGTAACGTTTCGAGTCCGATGACTCTTTGACAGAGAAAGTGGGAAATATTTATACTGTAGAGTGAGAATGAAAGATGAGTCATAGCCATGGGAACCCAGGGAAACCGGGTGCTAATGGCCACAGAAAGCAAGGGGAAAGAGTGCTCATGGCAGTCCCCAGAGAGAACAAAAGATGTGAAAGGCCGAACAGCAGAAAAACTAACATCAGAGGGTGAACTGTAGATGTGGGGGGAGGGGAAGGGGGAAACAAAGAGGAGAAAGGGTAAGGAAAGGTGGATAAGTTGGGGTGGCGGGTTTAAATATATGTTCACTGAAAGGTTTCTATGATGTCTACTAAGATTACAGTAGGATATGACAGCTAAATACAAACAACTATGATTAACTATTATTAATTACTGTTGACTCAGGAGCTGCTCGATATGTGACTGTGGTTTGTGCTTGCTGTCCAGGTTGTCTCTGCGCTGTCCAGGTTCTGTGTCTCATATGTGGGCATCTTCCTGTGACATTCTTCTGTCGCCACGCCACCTGTGGTCGGATGCTAGAATACATCCTGTCCCCCATGTGGGTGTCTTCCAGTAACGTTCTCCTGTAACCACGCCACCTGTGGTCGGATGCTAGAACAGTAATCTATGCATGCAGGCACTGATGTTTATATACAGTTTGGTTATTATGTTATAGATACAAATGATATTTTACATATCATTACAATGGATTCTGTGGTTACTTGCATGGCTGATGATCCTGATCCTAGAGCCATATCTTCAACCACGCACTTGGAAGGTGTTTCCGGGAGGTGAGATCAGTCCTTGGACTCTAGATCGGTGGTATTCCTTTCTCAGGCTTCTTCCCAGGCCTCCTCTTGCCATCGGGTGTCCTCGGAGAATTGTGTCCTTCAATCGTGTCTCTCCATTGAAGTTGGTGGAGATATGTATTGGATGGGGTGTAAAACCAGCATAATCCCACAGGATTCCTGTCTAGCGAGTTCAGTTAAAAACCTCTCCAATATCTCAGCTGGAAACATCTCAGATCAGAAAATGTCATTCTAATCCTGATGACAATTGTTACCTCTGCCATCCTCTTCCTCAGGCTCTATCCAAAATAATGATTCTGTCAAAAAATTAATTTGGTTTTGGTAACGGAACATTTATTTGGAAATAAAAAAGGGCTTGACTGGAAAACACAGGACAGGATGAAGTAAACCAAAATTGGAGTGTTTGAATCAGCTGGAATCTTAACAAAACGTCTGAAATCTGCCTCCATCCAACTTGCACACACTTCTGGTTTTAATGACGGTGGAATGGGGGTGGAGGAGGCAGTGGGAATGGGCAGCTCATCCACTTGCAAGGGGTGAGTCACTTAAATATTGGAATAAGAGAGCGATAGGTTCTTGATTAATAAGGGGATCAGGGGTTATGGGGAGAAGGCAGGAGAATGGGGATGAGAAAAATATTAGCCATGATTGAATGGCGGAGCAGACTCGATGGGCCGAGTGTCCTAATTCTGCTCCTATGTCTTATGGACTTCTGGTCTTAAGGTCATGTGCATTAGAATTAACCATCATTTTAAATTAAATCCTGGACAATCAAGAGGTTACGTAAGTTAAAATGGTTTATCACCTACCTTCTGGAGGATGTGAGAGGCTGGGAGTGGGGGGGGGGGGGCTGTGAGTGACTGAGAGTGGAGAGTGTGAGTGACTGAGAGTGGAGGGTGTGAGTGACTGGGGATGGAGGGTGTGAGTGACTGAGAGTGGAAGGGGTGAGTGACTGCATGGATGGTGTGAGAGACCGAGATTGGAGGGTGTAAGTGACTGGGGATGGAGGGTGTGAGTGACTGAAATTGGAGGGTGTGAGTGACTGAGAGTAGAGGGAGTGAGTGACTGAGAGTGGAGGGTGTAAGTAACTGAGAGTGGAGGGTGTGAGTGACTGAAAATGGAGGGTGTGAGTGACTGAGAGTGGAGGGTGTGAGTGACTGAGAGTGGAGGGTGTGAGTGACTGAGAGTGGAGGGTGTGAGTGACTGAGATTGGAAGGTGCGAGTGACTGAGATTGGAAGGTGCGAGTGACTGAGATTGGAGGTGTGAGTGACTGGGGATGGGGGGTGTCAGTGACTGAGAGTAGAGGTTTTGAGTGACTGAGATTGGAGGGTGTGAGTGACTGGGAGTGGAGGGTGTGAATGACAGAGTAGAGGGTGTGAGTGACTGGGAATGGAGGGTGTCAGTGACTGAGATTGGAGGGTTTAAGTGACTGAGATTAGAAGGTGTGAGTGATTGAGATTGGAGGGTGTGAGTGACCGAGAGAAAGGTTTGGGTGACTGACAATGAAGGGCTTGAGTTACTGAGAGTGGAAGGTGTGAGTGAATGAGAGTGGAGGGTTTGAGTGACTGAGAGTGGAGGGTGTGAGTGACTGGGAGTGGAGGGAGTGAGTGACTGAGATTGGAGGGTTTGAGTGACTGAGAGTAGGGGGAGTGAGTGACTGAGAGAAGAGGGAGTGAGTGACTGAGAGTGGAGGGTGTGAGTGGCTGAGAGTGGAGGGTGTGAGTGGCTGAGAGTGAGGGTGTGAGTGACTGGAAGTGGAGGGTGTGAGTGACTGAGAGTGGAGGGTGTGAGTAACTGGGAGTGGAGGGTTTGAGTGAATGAGAGTAGAGGGAGGGAGTGACTGAGAATGGAGGATGTGAGTGAATGACAGCAGAGGGAATGAGTGAATGGGAGTGGAGGGAGTGAGTGACTGAGACTAGAGGGAGGGAGTGAGGGAATGGGAGTGGAGGGAGGGAGTGAATGGGAGTGGAGGGAGTGAGTGACTGAGATTAATGGGAGGGAGTGAGTGAATGGGAGTGGAGGGAGTGAGTGACTGAGATTAAATGAGGGAGTGAGTGAATGGGAGTGGAGGGAGTGAGTGACTGAGATTAATGGGAGGGAGTGAGTGACTGAGATTGAAGGGTGTAAGTGACTGAGATTGGAAGGTGTGAGTGATTGAGATTGGAAGGTGTGAGAATTCAGATTGGAGGGTGTGAGCGACTGAGATTGGAGGTGTGAGTGACTGGGGTTGGAGGATGTCAGTGACTGAGAGTAGAGGTTTTGAGTGACTGAGAGTAAAGTGTCTGAGTGACTGAGAGTAGAGGGTTTGAGTGACTGAGTTTGGAGGGTTTGAGTGACTGAGATTGGATGGTGTGAGTGACTGAGAATGGAGGGAGTGAGTGACTGAGATTGGAAGGTGTGAGTGACTGAGATTGGAGGGTGTGAGTGACTGGGAGTGGAGGGTGTGAGTGACTGAGATTGGAGGGTGTGAGTGACTGAGATTGGAGGGTGTGAGTGACTGGGAGTGGAGGGTGTGAATGACTGAGAGTAATGGGTGTGAGTGACTGGGAATGGAGGTGTGAGTGACTGGGGATGGAGGGTGTCAGTGACTGACATTGGAGGGTGTAAGTGACTGAGATTAGAAGATGTGAGTGATTGAGATTGGAGGGTGTGAATGACCGAGAGAAAAGTTTGGGTGACTGACAATGGAGGGTGTGAGTGACTAGTGTGAATGGTGTAAGTGACTGAAAGTGAAGGGTGTGTGTGACTGGGAGTGGAGGGTGTGAGTGACTAAGAATGGAGGGTGTGAGTAACTGAGAGTGGAGGGTTTGAGTGACTGAGAGTAGAGGGAGTGAATGACTGAGAGTAGAGGGAGTGAGTGAATGAGTGGAGGGTTTGAGTTACTGAGAGTGGAAGATGTGAGTGAATGAGAGTGGACGGTTTGAGTGACTGAGAGTGGAGGGTGTGAGTGATTGGGAGTGGAGGGAGTGAGTGACTGAGATTGGAGGGTTTGAGTGACTGAGAGTAGGGGGAGTGAGTGACTGAGAGTAGAGGGAGTGAGTGACTGAGAGTGGAGGGTGTGAGTGGCTGAGAGTGGAGGGTATGAGTGACTGAGAATAGAGGGAGGGAGTGAGTGAATGAGACATGTTTTTTCAGTGTGCGTGACTGGGAATGAAGGGAGTGAGTGGAGGGAGTGAGTGACTGAGAATAGAGGGAGGGAGTGAGGGAATGGGAGTGGAGGGAGTGTGTGGAGGGAGTGAGTGACTGAGATTAATGGGAGGGAGTGAGTGAATGGGAGTGGAGGGAGTGAGTGACTGAGATTAATGGGAGGGAGGGAGTAAATGGGAGTGGAGGGAGTGAGTGACTGAGGATAGAGGGAGTGAGGGAATGGGAGTGGAGGGAGTGAGTGAATGGGAGTGGAGGGAGTGAGTGACTGGGATTAATGGGAGGGAGTGAGTAAATGGGAGTGGAGGGAGTGAGTGACTGAGAGTAGAGGGAGGGAGTGAGTGAATGGGACAGGTTTTTTCGGTGTGCGTGACTGTGACAGGCGTGTATGGAATGTGCGACTAGACCAGTTCCAGCACATGGAACTGCAGCGTGGATGTCGGATTGAATTGGTGGAATAGGAACCTTTAATGAGCGAGGTTTTATGAATGGACCTGAATCAAGAATAACTGCAACATCGAAGGGAAACAAAAAGCATCTCCCTAAGTGACAGTACAGTGCAGAGCAATTACTCTCTGCTTTGATCTGGGTACATTAATTTGTGAGTTGGCATCCCACAAAGTGGAGATTGATCGCCTCGAAGTTGCTGCTGCTGCAAGCAAGTTAATGAAACTGGAACAAAATCCACTTAACCACCTGATTGTTATGACTGTGTGTTCATTGTACTGGCGTGGTGAGTGTAACTCATTGTGACACTTCCTTTAAGTCAGATTTTTGTACTTTATCAAAGAAATCGAGCAATACCCAGGTTGGACGATGTCCAAATACAGAAACGTTAAACTTCATTTGAAGTAAAGAGGCTGTTTTGAACCT
The DNA here is from genome assembly GCF_047496885.1 of Scyliorhinus torazame. NCBI lineage: Eukaryota > Metazoa > Chordata > Chondrichthyes > Carcharhiniformes > Scyliorhinidae > Scyliorhinus > Scyliorhinus torazame. The sequence goes on along the minus strand of NC_092709.1, from coordinate 291,830,515 downwards.
AGTGCAGGAAATAATTCCAATTAAATCTTCAGATCCAGATGAAATCCCTCTCTGGATTTTAAGGTTGTCAGGAGATGAATTGGCTCCAATATTGTGGCGCACAAAGACTCCGTGAGACAAACAGAGTGAAGTCGATGAGGCTTTATTAAGCATGTCTGTTCCCCAGCAGCCCGATAGTAAACTGGCATGCGGGGGAAGGCACCGGCTTCTTATACTTCGCCTTCAGGGCGGAGTATGAGGTCAACGGCCAACCAGGACCCGGGATCTGTCAGCCAATGACATTAGGGCTTCCAGTCCCACATGACCCCCAATACATACTACCACATTCACCCCTTGTCAAAAATGAACCCGGCGGGGTGATGCTTCGTATGGTGGTAAGGGTTTACAGTACTGGTCCTGGGAGGAGAGAACAGTTACATGGTAGGACCGTATTGGACAGTATCGTCCTGTTACAACTATTTACAGAGGATATAGGAAAACAAAATGTTCATTGGACAGTCCATCTTTGTTTTACATCGACGCCACGAGTCGGTCGGGCGGTCTGGTCGTCCGTGTCGATCGCCTCGGCCCCGGCGGTGGTGCTAGTGCTTGTACCAGCGTTGTCGCCTCCGGGACCCGCACGGTTTTAGCTGTCGGTGCAAAGGGGAGGGGGACTGATCCTCCTGGGAAGGGGGCGGTCGCGGGGTGCGGCGGTGGCAGGAAGGGGGGCGGTTGGGTTGATGGTGCCGGGGGGGTGTGCGTGGTGCCGGCGGGCGCCAGATCCCGCAGGGAGACCGTGTCCTGTCGGCCGTCGGGGTACTCCACGTAGGCGTACTGGGGGTTTGCGTGGAGGAGGTGAACCCTTTCGACCAACGGGTACGCCTTATGTGCCCGCACGTGCTTTCGGAGCAGGATGGGTCCTGGGGCCGCCAGCCAGGTCGGCAGCGACGTTCCAGAGGAGGACCTCCTAGGGAAGACAAGGAGACGCTCGTGAGGCGTTTGATTAGTGCTCGTACATAATAACGACCGGATGGAATGGAGAGCGTCCGGGAGGACCTCCTGCCACCGTGAAACTGGGAGGTCCCTGGACCGTAGGGCCAGTAAGACGGCCTTCCAGACCGTGCCGTTCTCCCTTTCTACTTGCCCGTTCCCCCGGGGGTTGTAGCTGGTCGTCCTGCTTGAAGCTATACCCTTGCTGAGCAGGAACTGGCGCAGCTCGTCACTCATGAAAGAGGACCCCCTGTCGCTGTGGACGTATGCGGGGTAACCGAACAGTGTGAATATGCTGTTCAGGGCTTTAATGACTGTGGCCGCGGTCATGTCGGAGCAGGGAATGGCAAAAGGGAAGCGGGAGTATTCGTCCACTACATTAAGGAAATACGCGTTGCGGTCGGTGGAGGGGAGGGGCCCTTTGAAATCGAGACTGAGGCGTTCAAAGGGACGGGAAGCCTTAATCAGGTGCGCTCCATCTGGCCTGAAAAAATGCGGTTTGCATTCTGCGCAGATGTGGCAGTCTCTTGTGACTGTACGGACCTCCTCTAAGGAGTAGGGGAGATTGCGGGACTTGATGAAGTGGTAAAACCGAGTGACCCCCGGGTGGCAGAGGTCCTCGTGGAGGGCTTGGAGGCGGTCAATTTGTGCGTTGGCACATGTCCCGCGGGATAGGGCATCAGACGGCTCGTTCAGCTTCCCGGGCCGGTACAAGATCTCATAGTTGAAGGTGGAGAGTTCGATCCTCCACCGCAAGATCTTGTCGTTCTTGATCTTGCCCCGCTGTGCATTATCGAACATGAAGGCAACCGACCGTTGGTCAGTGAGGAGAGTGAATCTCCTGCCGGCCAGGTAATGCCTCCAATGTCGCACAGCCTCCACTATGGCTTGGGCTTCCTTTTCCACTGAGGAGTGGCGGATTTCTGAGGCGTGGAGGGTTCGGGAGAAAAAAGGCCACGGGTCTGCCCGCTTGGTTAAGGGTAGCCGCGAGAGCTACGTCAGAGGCGTCGCTCTCGATCTGGAAGGGGAGGGACTCGTCGATGGCGCGCATCGTGGCCTTTGCGATGTCCGCTTTGATGCGGCTGAAAGCCTGGCAAGCCTCTGTCGACAGCGGGAAAGTCGTGGTCTGTATTAGGGGGCGGGCCTTGTCTGCGTACTGGGGGACCCACTGGGCGTAGTATGAAAAGAACCCCAGGCAGCGTTTCAGGGCTTTTGGGCAGTGCGGGAGGGGAAATTCCATGAGTGCGCGCATACGTTCGGGGTCGGGGCCTATTATCCCATTGCGCACTATGTAGCCCAGAATGGCTAGCCGATCGGTGCTAAAAACGCACTTGTCCTCATTGTACGTGAGGTTCAAGGCTTTGGCAGTCTGGAGGAATTTTTGGAGGTTGGCGTCGTGGTCCTGCTGATCGTGGCCGCAGATGGTTACATTGTCGAGGTACGGGAACGTGGCCCGTAACCCATGTTGATCAACCATTCGGTCCATTTCCCGTTGGAAGACCGAGACGCCGTTTGTGATGCCAAAAGGGACCCTTAGGAAGTGGTATAATCGCCCGTCTGCCTCGAAGGCTGTGTACTTGCGGTCACTTGGGCGGATGGGGAGCTGATGGTAGGCGGACTTGAGGTCCACGGTGGAGAAGACTTTATACTGGGCAATCCGATTGACCATGTCGGATATGCGGGGGAGAGGGTACGCGTCTAGTTGTGTGTACCTGTTGATGGTCTGGCTATAGTCAATGACCATCCTTTGTTTCTCCCCTGTCTTCACTACTACCACCTGCGCTCTCCAGGGACTATTGCTGGCCTGGATTATGCCCTCCTTTAGTAGCCGCTGGACTTCGGAGCGAATGAAGGTCCGGTCCTGGGCGCTGTACCGTCTGCTCCTAGTGGCGACGGGTTTGCAATCCGGGGTGAGGTTCGCAAACAAGGACGGGGGTTGCACCTTGAGGGTGGCGAGGCCGCAGATAGTGAGTGGGGGTATGGGGCCGCCGAATTTAAACGTAAGGCTCTGTAGGTTACATTGAAAATCTAAGCCCAGCAAGGTGGGGGCACAGAGTTGGGGAAGGACGTTAAGTTTGTAGTTTTTGAATTCCCTCCCCTGTACCGTTAGGGTAACTATGCAGAATCCCTGGATCTGTACGGAGTGGGATCCTGCGGCTAGGCAAATCTTTTGTGCGCTGGGGTAGGTAGTTAAGGAACAGCGTCTTACCGTGTCGGGATGTATAAAACTTTCCGTGCTCCCGGAGTCGACTAGGCATGGCGTCTCGTGGCCGTTAATTAGGACCGTTGTCGTCGTCGTCTGGAGAGTCCGGGGCCGAGCCTGATCGAGCGTAACCGAAGCGAGCCGTGGTTGTAGTAGTGGGGTGGGGTCCATTGTTGCCGTCCAAGAGGACGTCGGGGATGGATAAAATGGCCGCCCCCATACCTCGCCCGTAGATGAGGGGTCACAAGATGGCGTCGGGGGTGGACAAAATGGCCGCCCCCATGCGTCGTACAGGTCGGGGGCGGTCCAAGATGGCGGGGCCCCTCCTCCCCTCGTGGTGGTCGGGACCCAAAATGGCGGCGTCTGCGGGTCGCACATTGAGTGCTGGGGGGTCTGGGGGGCGCTAGGACCGCGCGGAGTTCCCGGGCCGCGGGCGCTAGGACCGCGCGGAGTTCCTTTGGTGCGAGCGCCAGGGCCGCGGGCACTAGGACCGCGCGGAGCTCCCTCGCTGGGGACCGGCAGGTCAGTAGTGCGAGCGCTGGGACAGTGAGGAGGTCCCTCGCCGGGGACGGAGATCGGGGTCCAGGTAAGTTGTATTGCCGGTGGGTCAGGCGTGGGGCGCGGGACGGGGGTGAGGGACCAGGTCGGCGGCGTTGGTGGGTCAGGCGTGGGGCGCGGGACGGGGGCGAGGGCCCAGGTCGGCGGCGCTGGCGGGTCAGGCGTGGGGCGCGGGACGGGGGCGAGGGCCCAGGTCGGCGGCGCTGGCGGGTCAGGCGTGGGGCGCGGGACGGGGGCGAGGGCCCAGGTCGGCGGGTCAGGCGTGGGGCGCGGGACGGGGGCGAGGGCCCAGGTCGGCGGCGCTGGCGGGTCAGGCGTGGGGCGCGGGACGGGGGTGAGGGCCCAGGTCGGCGGCTCCGGCGGGTCAGTCGTGGGGCCGCGAGCGCTGGCACCGCGCGGAGCTCCCTCGCCGGGGACAGCGGTGGTCCGGGTCAAGGTAGGTGGCGCCGGCGGGTCAGGCGTGGGGCGCGGGACGGGGGTGAGGGTGGCGTTCGGGATACGGAAAACCCCTTCCTCTCCGTGGAGAGTGTTGGCCGGCACCCAAATCGGGAGCGCCGGCGGCGGGTCATACATGGGCTGCGGGGAGGGGGGTTGGGGAGCGTAGGCGGCGTGCAGGGCTCCCAGTTCTCCTGGGGCCGCGGTGGTCGGGACCCAAAATGGCGGCGCCTGGGGGTCGCACATGGCGTGCTGGGGGGGTTGGGAGGCATAGACTGCCTGTAGGGCTCCCTGTTCTCCCGGGACGGCGGCGACCACGCGGGACCGGCACACCACCGCATAGTGGCCCTTTTTCCCGCAGCTTTTGCAGATGGCTGCGCGGGCCGGACAGCGTTGTCGGGGGTGCTTCGCCTGGCCGCAGAAATAACAGCGGGCGCCCCCGGTGCGACTCGGCGTTTGGACTGCGCAAGCCTGTGGGGTGTCCGGGGGGGGGGGTAGGGGGTTTGCCGCGACGGGTACGTACGGGGCCCAATGGCCTGCCGCGCGGTCGGGGCCGTAGGCGCGGGTATTACGCGCGGCTACGTCCAGCGAGGCTGCCAGGGCCCGTGCCTCTGAGAGTCCTAGTGACTCTTTTTCTAGAAGTCTTTGGCGGATTTGGGAGGATTGTATACCTGCAACAAAAGCATCGCGCATTAACATGTCCGTGTGTTCGTTTGCGTTCACCGACGGGCAGCTGCAGGCTCGTCCCAAAATCAGCAGCGCGGCGTAGAACTCGTCCATCGATTCTCCGGGAGCTTGCCGTCTCGTCGCGAGCTGGTAGCGAGCGTAGATTTGGTTAACTGGGCGAACGTAGAGACTTCTCAGTGCTGTGAACGCCGTCTGGAAATTGCGGGTGTCTTCAATGAGGGTGAAAATCTCCGTGCTCACCCTCGAGTGCAGGACCTGCAGTTTTTGTTCATCTGAGACTCGGCCTGTGGTCGATGTGATGTAGGCCTCAAAGCAAGTCTGCCAGTGTTTGAAGGCTGCTGCTGCTGCATTCACTGCGTGGGGGCTGATCCTCAGGCATTCTGGAATGATCCTGAGCTCCATAGTCCTTTTTAGGCACGCTTAATAAATTGTGGCGCACAAAGACTCCGTGAGACAAACAGAGTGAAGTCGATGAGGCTTTATTAAGCGTGTCTGTTCCCCAGCAGCCCAATAGTAAACTGGCATGCGGGGGAAGGCACCGGCTTCTTATACTTCGCCTTCAGGGCGGAGTATGAGGTCAACGGCCAACCAGGACCCGGGATCTGTCAGCCAATGACATTAGGGCTTCCAGTCCCACATGACCCCCAATACATACTACCACATTGATCAATCCCTTTCAAGAATCAATCGACAGTGGCTACTGTCCAGCCCAATGGACACAAGCTAACATCTGTGAGTAGTCAAAAAAGGGGAGAAAAGTCAGTCGGAAAACTACAGACCGGGGGCGGAATTCTTCATCAGCCTAAGCCCTATCGGGTAACACAACTGAGCGGAGAATCGGTTCCGACTCCGAAACCGTGGCGGGCACACGTTTCACGCCAAATCGCAATGCTCCGTCGCCTCTACAGCAGCGTCAATATGCTCCATTCTGCACGTGCAGTAAACGCTGCTGGCATATCATTAGCGGGCTTGACCCAGTATTCTCTGGGGGCGTCCGCCTCCACTGGGGGGAATTCCCGGTGGCGAGGTTCACTTGTGCTTTTAAAAATCAGGAAACAGGCGCCGGTGTTGATGAGGGAGAGAGAGGAGGTAGGACACTGAGAGGCACGACCATGAGCTGCCGGTCCTCACACTGGCGGGGCTTCCCCTGTCCCACCACCCCTGTACCCCAGCCCCCACCCTCCGCCCCACCCTCCACCATACATCTCACCCCCCCCCCCCCCCTCCCAACCGGCCGCCATCCACCAGCAGGGCACCACGTGCCCTGCCCAAGGGCCATGACCAGAGTAGCCCCTAAGGAGGTGCCTGACGGGGGCCTTGAAGCATACCACTAGCAAGGGCAGCACCAGCCGACAGTACCCCTGGCAGCAGGGAGAGAGGCCCCCACGGTGTTATGCAACGACGTGGCCAGAGATGTCGGGATGCAGGGGAAGGGGGGATATGCGGGGGAAGGGTCCACAGTGTCACCCAGGGCCACCATGTAGCCTGATGGATTTGGAAGGGCACGCGGGTACGCACCTTGCTAACATGTCGGCCTTTCAGCCCCGGCAGATAATGGATATTGGACACAACCAGCAATGGTGGCCTTCCTCTCGACGCCGCAGCCTGGGGGCTGCACAGCGCTGTAACACCTGGAGCTGCTCGAGGAGGAGGAAGCTGCAGCATGGGAGCCTGCCCCAGAGGAACAGGAGGCAGTTGCTGAGGGAGAGTCAGCCTTTCAACAGGACGAGGAGGAGGTGCAAAGGGGGCACCACATGAAGACTCGTGTGGACTTGCAGCGCCTGTAATTTGAGGACCTGCCACACCGGGCATGCGGTCGAAGATTCTGGCTGAGCAGGGGGACAGTGCGACCTATCTGTCAGAGCATGGTGCACCAGGTACCGAGGGGGTATGGAGGAGCATACCCTCTTCCGCTGGCCATCAAGGTGACGGTCGCCCTGAACCTTTACGGCACGGGGTCCTTCCCGGCACCGAGTGGGGACCTGTCCAGAATCACAGAGCTCGGTGCACAAGTGCATCCGTGCCATCGGCACAATACATCCATTTCAATGAGGAGCTCCGGTGCTCCATATCGTTTCACAACATCGGACTCCACCTGGGTGACCCCTGAATGCGAGCTATCCATTTGATCACGTCCCATCGAATCCCCGGGGTGGCGAATGTGGGGACGGTAGATGGGGGGTGGGGGGAGTATTGGGGGATAGGAGCAGGACACCGAAGCTGAGCGCTGGCTGAACTGCGATTCTTGAGCAAAGCCTACCCCGAGCCTCTGCCCATTTCCACCCCACCCCGCCCCACCCCACTCTGGCCAGCCCATACCAGCCCACCCCTCACTTCCAGCTGACAGAACACCGAGACATGTTGTAACATTGTGCACAGGTGTTTAATGGAAAAACATATATACAGATTCATGCCTTAGTCCCTATCATTAAACTGTGCCCTGCACCTGTGGTCTGTGTTAACTGAGGTCTACTTTTCCAGCCTTAAGGCGCTAACACTACATCTGGGTGGATTCCCAGGCAGCACATCAGGAGTGGAGATAGCCAGCTGTGATTCCCGGTCTGTGACCTGGGTCCCCTTTGGCTGGCGTCTTCTGGGGCAACCGGGCATAGATGTCCCAGGTGGCCTGGTGCCACCCTGTTCTGCCCACCAGATGTGCCAGGGACAGGAGGGGGGACGGGGAGTTTGAGGTGTCACATCAGCCAGTGACTGCTCCATCTCCCTCTGGGACTGGGCCACCTCCATCTGTGTCTGCACCACCTCGGCCAGCACCTGGGCAATGCTGCCACCGATCTCAGCCATGCCCTGCTATGACTGGGCCATACACAGGAGTGCCGTTGCAATGTCCCAGGTGGCTCTGGCGCATGGTTGCCTGTGAGAGGGCAGCCCTGCTCTGGGCCTTGCCCACCACCTGCATGGATTGCCCCAGGCCTTGGACATGTTGACCCATGGCCAAAACCCTCGACCCAAGTCCTCCACCGCAAACGCCACCCATGCGGTTTTGACCTGGGTGGCATGCATGGTCGGCACCACCTCCTGCTCCTGCAGGTGTTTGGACTGCTCCAACTATACCTGCAGGTACTGGATGCTCACTGCCAATCCCTCATGCAGTCCCTAGCTCTGCGACTGCATCTCCACAATCGATGGGCATGTCCATTCCAAAAGCTCGAAACTTGCTTGGACGGAAGCTAGTCTAGGGGGGTCGACCATCCTCCGACCACCCCCCTTGAGAGTTCCTACCTCCACCTGCTGTCCTGGAGCATGTGTGTGGTGCGCATCAGACAGTGTCCCAGGAGCCTCTTCACTAAAGTGCCCAACCGAGGTGAGTGTCTCTGGGATGGTGGATGGTGTTGGGGACAGCTGTGACGGGAAATCTGTGTCATCCTCGGACTTGAGCTCCGGGGTGTCCTGGGTCTTTGGTCTATGGCTCGCGTTCGTGTCGGAATTCTCGTCGCTGCTCGGCACCTGGGGCTCGCCCTCTGGCTGCGGCTTGGGGGCGGTTAACACCAGAAGGGCTCACCCTATCACCAGCAGCTCCTGCAAGGCACAAGACGAGACCGCGGGCCTGGGCGTGGGGGGGGGGGGGGGGGGGGGGTTTAGTGTGGGTGGTGGGGGAGGTTGAACTGGTTGTGTGAGGGTGGGTTAGATGTGGGGGGGGGTGTAATTGTGGTGTGGGGGTGAGGGTGGTTGTGAGGGTGGCGTGGAGGTGAGGGAGGGTGTGAGTGTGGTGTGTGGGTAGTGTGGGGGTGTGGGTGGGGTGAGGGTGGTGTGGAGGTGAGGGAGAGTGTGAGGGTGGTGTTAGGGTGGTGTGGGGGTGGTGAGGAGGTGAGGGAGGATGTGAGGGTGGTGTGGAGGTGAGGGAGGATGTGAGGATGTGAGGGTGGTGTGGGGGTGAGGGTGGGGGTGAGGGTGATGTGGAGGTCGTGTGGGGGTGAGGGAGGATGTGAGTTTGGTGTGGAGGTGAGGGAGGGTGTGAGGGTGATGTGGGGGTGAGGGAGAGTGTGTGGGTGGTGTGGAGGTGAGGGAGGGTGTGGGGTGGGGGAGGGTGTGAGGGTGGTGTGAGGGTGAGTGTGAGTATGGTGTGGAGGTGAGGGAGGGTGTGAAGGAGGATGTGAGGGTGGTGCGGGGGTGAGGGTGGTGTGGAGGTGAGGGAGGGTGTGAGGGAAGATATGAGGGTGAGGGAGGGTGTGTGAGTGGTGTGGGGGTGAAGGAGGGTGTGTGGGTGGTGTGGAGGTGGTGTGGGGGTGGTGAGGGTGGTTGTGAGGGAGGTGTAGGGGGTGAGGGTGGGGTGAGGGTGGTGTGTAGGTGAGGGAGGGTGTCAGGGTGGTGTGGGGGTGAGGGAGGATGTGAGGGTCGTGTGGGGTGGGGGAGGGTGTGAGGGTGGTGTGGGGGTGGTGTGGGGAGGGTGTTCAGGGTGGTGTGGGGGTGAGGGTGGTTGTGAGTGTGGTGTGTGGTGGTGTGGAGGTGAGGGAGGATGTGAGGGTCGTCTGGAGTGGGGGAGGGTGTCAGGGTGGTGTGGGGGAAGGTGAGTGTGAGTGTGGTGTGGAGGTGAAGGAGGGTGTGTGGGTGGTGTGGAGGTGAGGGAGGATGTGAGGGTGGTGTGGGGTGGGGAAGGGTGTGAGGGTGGTGTGGGGGTGAGTGTGAGTGTGGTGTGGGGTGGGGGAGGGTGTGAGGGTGGTGTGGGGGTGAGGGAGGATGTGAGTGTGGTGTGGAGGTGAAGGAGGGTGTGTGGGTGGTGTGGAGGTGAGGGAGGATGTGAGGGCCGTGTGGGGTGGGGGAGGGTGTCAGGGTGGTGTGGGGGTGAGGGTGAGGGTGAGTGTGAGGGTGATGTGGAGGTGAGGGAGGGTGTGAGGGAGGATGTGAGGGTGGTGTGGGGGTGAGGGTGGGTGTGGGGGTGTTGGAGGTGCCGGGCTGGTGTGCGGGTGGTGTGCGGGTGGTGTGGTAGTGAGGGTGCTGTTGGGGAGGATGACACACGTATTACAGGGAACCACAGCCCACAAGGATCTCACCTCCTTCCCCGACGGCCGATCTCCATAGACCCGCTGACCACGTCCAGTCTCCTCTGCCCTGCCATGGTGATGGGCCGCAGGTCCGGCGGTTCCCCTGCAGTCTTCTCCCACTCCAGGCGGTTATCGTCAGCCTTCTCCTGGAGGGGCTGGGGTAAAGGGGGGGGGGGGTTGGGGGGGGGAAACGACAGTCCGATGCATGCTGCCCAGGAGGTGGGTAGCTGGTGGCTTCACTGACCAGGACACCCAGCCATGGTGGCCGGTATGGGGGTTTAGCTGCCCTCCGGGTGGCGGGGTGGGTGTGTGTGTAGGTTTACGGGTATGTGGGATGGGTTTGGTGCCAAGGGCACAGTTCTGCCCACTCACCCTGACTGCCCTGAGATGGTTGTGCAGTTTTTTACGGCACTGTTGGCCAGTCCAGACGGTGTAGTTCATGGCGCTTACTGCCTCAGCCACCTGTGCCCCTAAATGGTGAACAGCAACGGCTGGCAGCCTCGTTCCCAGGCCGGGGTACAGGTTTGCCCACCTCTCCTCCATGGTGTCTAACAGGGTCTGGAGCTCGGCCTACATAAAACGGGGTGCTGCTCTCCTCGCTGCCACCTTTTTGGCTGGGATGGTGTGTGTGGAGAGTGAGGTGTGTATATGCGGCTGCAGCTTGTCAGCCTCCTGAGTGTTAATCACAGACCCAGCGAATCCGTCACCATTTCTCATTGGAATCAATTGTGTTCCACGTGGCGCTGCTGCTAGCCCCTTAACGGTCATTGAATTGGTCCAGGTGAGGCACCAGTTTTGCTTTCGTAGAACTCTGCAAATCCTGCCCCGCTGTCAACACTTATTCTCGGGAACGGAGAATTCCACCGCGGATCTCTCTCACCAACATTATCTGCAAACTTCTTGGTCATATTGTTAATTCTCATGTCATGAGACACTTAGACATTCACAATATCCTGGTATATAGTCAGAATGGGTTTTGGTCGAAAAGATCTATTGAAACACAGCTTTTGCAGCCTGCTGATGAATTGCCTTTAAGTCTCGAAAGAGATGAAACGACTCACATGGCAATACCAAACATCAGTTTATCCAATCTTGTGATGTGCAAGTTCTGCATGAATCAGTGTGGGAAATATCACAGTGGTTAGCACTGTTGCTTCATAGCGCCAGGAGCCCGGGTTTGATTCCCGGCTTGGGTCCTGTCTGTGCGGAGTCTGCACGTTCTTTGGACTGTGGGAGGAAACCGGAGCACCCGGATGAAACCCACACAGACACAGGGAGAAATGCAAACTAGACACAGGCAGTGACCCGAGGCCGGATTTGAACCTGGGACCCTGGAGCTGTGAGGCAGCAGTGCCCCAACTAAAGATTATTATTATTAAATACAGCAGTGTCACATCCTTGATCAAAATGTGGAATGGGATTCACGACAGCAAAGGATGGAAAAAAAATAGTCTGACCATGTTCTGTATAATATATAATATATAAATAGAACATTGTCAGTCTATAATACATATATAGAATCGACTGGTGGGAGTTGACAGAAACAAGAAGCTGGGGTGGGATTCTCTGTGGGCTGTGCCGAAATCGGGTAAGGTGATTAGGCAGAGTATCAGTCCTGAAGCCAATACAATTGCAGGCACCGGGTGCATGCCAGGTTGCCATTCTCCGGCGCCTCGACAGTGGTGTCAATGCGTTCTATTCCGCACAGACAGTAAATACTATTTGATATCATTAGCGGGCCTGACCCGATAATCTCTGGGGCCTCTGCGATGCTCCACCTTCGCTGGGCGGAAATACCGAAGGCGAGTTTCTCTTGTGGTTTTAAAATCGGGAAACAGGCGCCTTGGCTGGCTAAGGGGAATGAGGAGGTTGGACACGCGGTAGCACCAGCCACCGGTACACCTGGCAGCAGGGATGGGCACCAGGGCGAGAGGCCACACCAGTGCCAGGTACCGACGGGGCCAAGTGTCCGGTGGGCAGTGTGCCGGGGGATGGTTGGGGGTGGGTATAGGGACAGGGGAGGAGGGGATGGGGAAATGCGGCGACAGGGGCTGCAGTGCAGACCTGGGCCACCGTGTAGCCCAGCGGACCTGGTCGGGCACAGGGGCACGCAGCATGCTAACATATGACTTTCAACCCCTGCAGACAATGGACTTCAGAATTGAACCAGGAATGGTGGCTTTCATCCTAGTCACCGCAATCCTGGGAGGATACACTGAGGCTGTACGAGCTGGAGCTGCTCGAGAAGGCGCGTGGAGCTTCCCCAAGAAGAACATGAGACAGCCGCTGAGGATGTAGAGCAGGCCGCCCAACAGGTAGCCGTATGTACCATCTACAAGATGCCCTGCAGGAACTCACCAAGCCTCCTTAGGTAGCACTTTCCGAACCCACAACCACTACATCTAGAAGGACAAGTGCAGCAGATACATGGGAACACCACCACTTGGAGGTTTCCCTCCAAGTCACTCACCATCTTGACTTGGAAATGTATCGCCATTCCTTCACTGTCACTGGGTCAAAATCCTGGAACTCCTTCCTAATAGCACAGTGGGTGTACCTACACAACATGGACTGCAGCGGTTGAAGAAGGCAGCTCACCACCACCTCAAAGCCAATTAGGGATGTGCAGCATATGCTGATCTACCATCTCAGCAGGACATGACTGATTTGGCTAACACTACCCATATAAATGTTGGTGGAATACTGATATTGCCTGTGTTGCCAACACAACTAAAGCAGAAGCAGAAATCCAACATCCTGCACTAAACTGATTTTCACTGGAGATTTTTAGCAGTGATCCTTTACGATCTAAAATCCTAATGGAAGTAAAATAGTATTATAGTACTTGGAATGCCAACGGGAGTAAGGATAACCATGCGATAGTATTTTCATACTTGGAATGCCAACTGGAGTAAGGATAACCATGTGATAGTTTTATAGTACTTGGAATGCCAACTGGAGTAAGGATAACCATGTGATAGTTTTATAGTACTTGGAATGCCAACTGGAGTAAGGATAACCATGCAATAGTATTATAAATACTTGGAATGCCAACTGAATTAAGGATAATCATTCGCGTAAGTCGGCGGCATGGTAGTGTAGCCATCTGGGATGGCCACGTCCCGATTACAAAATGGACACTTGCTAAGACTGCAGGGAAAATTGGACAATGCTAAGAAACAAGCAGCTGCAAGCCCTGTCTGTTGATTAGAACCTTAAACGCTCAGACAGGACAGAAACTACCAAATGATTTACATACTTAATGAGCCATCTCCGGGGACGAAAGGGAAACATTTAGATACACAATGTTAGGACAGACTCTCCGGCGCCAGAAGAAGCTATGACAAAGCAGACTAACAGTCACCAGGACACGCCCAGCGATCAGGGAACCACCCCTCTATTGGAGGAAAATCGATACCGATGATTGGGAAAGACCCAATTAGTTGAGGCCAAGTTCAAGGCCCGCCCAAAAGAGCGCGAAGCCCTTTTGGGTATAAAAGGTATCCCCCAAGGGAGAACACTCTTCTTTGGCTTTGTCTCTCAGCAAAGAGAGAGACCTGCCTAGCAGCTACAGCAGACCAAGTAAGTTCCAAGTCAACGCACGCTACGAGATAGACGCTCCTAGTTGCTACCCTGTAAACAGCTCAACTCAGCAGCCTCAGAACCGAGCAACGGCCATTGTTCCTCTGACTGAGTGGGCGCCCAAAGCTAAGTATAGGCTTTAGTAATAGTGGTAGTTTAGTTTGCAGAGTTTATGCATGAGTAGATTTGACTGTGTGTAAATAAATGAGCATTGCTTTTGAACTTACTAACTGGTGTATCGAGTCATTGATCAGTATTCGGTTCTGAACCTTGTGGCGGTGTCGAAAGATACCTGGCGACTCTTGAGCAAACGTGATTAAATAGATCCAAATTAAGAACCAACCAAAAGTTAGCAACAGTAGCACAGTGGATAGCACGTTGCTTCACAGAGCCAGGGTCCCAGGTTCAATTGCCGGCTGGGTCACTGTCTGTGCGAAGTCCGCACGTTCTCCCTGTGTCTGCGTGGGTTTCCTCCAGGTGCTCCGGTTTCCTCCCACACATCCCGAAAGATGTGCTGTTAGGTAATTTGGACATTCTGAATTCTTCCTCTGTTACCTGAACAGGAGCCGGAATGTGGTGACTAGGGGCTTTTCACACTAACTTTATTGCAGTGTTAATGTAAGACTACTTGTGACAATAAAGATTATTATTATTAAAAATTGGCTTTAAAAAACTCATGAATTAAGGCTGAACATACCTTGGGCGAAATTCTCCTACCCGCCCTGCCACATTTCTGCCCCGACCGGCCGGCGGGAGTCTCCGTAACACCGGCCGGTCAATGGGGTTTCCCATTGTGGGGCAGCCCCACGCCGTCGGGAAACCCCCGGGCGCCGGCAAAACGGAGACTCCCGCCGGCAGAGAATGACGCCCCTGATATCTGCAATTATTTGTCATTAAATATGAAGTGAGAAGTGCCTGTGCCATGCGCACTGAACGTGCAAACAAACACTTTGTCCTGAATTTTCATAAAGATGGAGGGGGTCTACAGGCTTAGCCGAAATGGCGCCCCATAGAGGAACTCGCGACCCGAACCCAGCATCCACTATTTTCACAGAGACAGATTGTAATTTGCATATTCGCTGTTCAGTGAGGCAGCTGCAGATGTTAAGGTGCAACTAACAATAATCTTTATTAGTGTCACAAGTAAGCTTACATTAACACTGCAATGAAGTTACTGTGAAAAACCCCTCGTTGCCACACTCCGGCACCTGTTCGGGTACACATAGGAAGAATTCCGGAGCCCCCAGAAGAAATCCATGCAGCCACGGGGAGAACGTGCAGACTCCACACAGACCGTGACCCAAAGGGGATTGGACCTGGGATGCTGGTGCTGTGAAGCAACAGTGCTGACCACTGTGTCGCCCTACTGCCTTCAAACAGATCCAATTTTCATAACTGGCATGTCCAAAACAATATTTGCGGTCTTTACACTTAAGGAGAATGGTGTGTGGGGGAACCCCAGTGATTTTCCAGAGGTGGGGGGGAGCCCAAGGTGATTGTCTGGCGTGGAGCCCTAAATGACTGTCCAGGGGAGGGGGATGGGAGACCCTGACGATTGTCCAGGGGTGGCGGATGGGGTGAGCCCCCGATGATTGTCTGGTAACAGGGGAGGAATGATTCTCTGGGGGAGGGGTCCCCAATCCCTCCATTGCGGGGGCTTTGGGCCATTCAGTGTCAATTCAAATCTACACGCTTTCATAGTTGGTGCCCCAATCTCGGTGACGCCAAGTGCCGGCCATTCAAACCATAGCATCAGAAGAGGCCCTTTGGTCCATCAAGCAGTCACCGACAAAAAAATCCGACTCTAATCTAGACGAATCCCACTTCCTAGCTCTTGGCCCAAAGCCTTGAATGTTATGACATTTCAAGCGCTCATCAAGGACTTTAAAGATTGTGAGGTTTTCCTTCCCAAACTACACTCCCAGGCAGCACATTCCAGATTCCCACCACCCTCTGGGTGAAAGATTTTTTCCTCAAATCCCCTCTAAACCTCCTGGGCGCGATTCTCCACTCCCACGCCGGTTGGGAGAATCGCCCGGGCCGCCGAAATTTCCTGGGACGTCGGTCCGACGGCCTCCCGCGATTCTCCCGAGCGACGGGAACGGGCCAGTCGAGTTTTGCGGGCCGCAGGCCGGAGAATCGCCGGAGATACCCAAAATGGCGATTCTCCGGCACCCCCGCGATTCTGAGGCCCGGAACGGCGGGTTCCCCCCAGCGCCGTCCACACCTGGTCGCTGCAGTCGTGGGCGGTGCGTGAACGCTGGGGGGGCGGCCTGTGGGGGGGCGAGGGGGGATCCTGCACCGGGCTTCACCTTGAATGTGGCATGGCCCGCGATCGGTGCCCACCGATCGTCGGGCCGTCCTCTCTGAAGGAGGACCTCCTTCCTTCCGCGGCCCCGCAAGATCCGTCTCCCATCTTCTTGCGGGGCGGATTTGGACAGGACGGCAAGCACGCATGCGCGGGTTGGCGCCGGCCAACCTGCGCATGCGCGGATGACGTCCGTTATGCGGCGCTGGCCGTGTCATCTATTCGCCGCCGCTTTTACGCGGGCGACAAGGCCTGGCGCGGGTAGATGACACGGCCCCGATACTGGCCCATTGTCAGGGCCTGAAGCAGTCGGGACCGTGGCCGTTCCGCGCCGTCGTGAACCTCGACGGCGTTCACGATGGCGCGGCCAATTCGGCGTGGGGGTGGAGAATCCCGCCCTCTGTCTTTCACCTTGAAAATATGCCCCCTTGTTAATGACCATTCAACTAAGGGGAACAACTGCTTTCTTTCCACCTTGCCCTCGCCCCTCATAACCTTATACACCACATAGCTAAAATGCTCCATCCCAGGCAGCATCCTGGTGAATCTCCTGTACGCCCTCTCTCGCCTAGCCCCACCAGAGTGATGACGTAAGACCCGCCCACTCTTTTTTTTTCTTTAAAGAGGCTCAAGGTCTGGAGAGAAAAGTAGTCTGTGCAACTGGAGAGTTACACACCAGTTTTCAGTCTGAGCCTGACACTTTGCCAAACTTTGGTAAGATTCTGCCCAGAGTTGTATGGAGAGAGCCAAGGGAAAGTCAGCGTGAAGATTGCTCCTATTTTGGGCAATATTTTGTCCTTATGTAAATAGTTATGTCTTACCAATAAACATTAGTGTCCTTATTGTTCAACTTTACAACCCTCCAAACAACCTTACAACAGTTTCATAGGAAATAAACACTTGAATGAAATGGTTGTTTCTAATAATAATAATTTTTATTAGTGTCACAAGTAGGCTTACATTAACATTGCAATGAAGTTACTGTGAAAATTCCCTAGTCGCTATACTCCAGCGCCTGTTCGGGTACACAGGGAGAATTCGGAATGTCCAATTCACCTAACAAGCACGTCTTTCAGGACTTGTTGGAGGAAACCGGAGCACCCGGAGGAAATCCACGCAGACACAGGGAGAACGCGCAGACTCCACACAGACAGTGACCCAAGCAGGAATCGAACCTGGGACCCTGGTGCTGTGAAGCAACAGTGCTAACCACTGTGCTACGGTGCCACCCTACTATAAAGGACTGTGTAGCTGAAGAAATGTAAATGTAGTGAAAGTGTTTTTTATGATTGATAGGTTTTTAAAAATAAAAATAAAGTCTGCAATAGGCAGTTAAAACTTCATTTCATCTCAACATCTGTCTTGAGGTCTGCCTGTGGTGGATACTGGATGTATTGGTATGAAGGGTGTAAGGGCAGAGGGTGGTGGGTGGGGGGAATGGGTTAGTATAAGTTGGCATCAAGTTAACATAGGGGCTGTAAAGGGCTGTAGGTTTTGGGTAGAGGGATATAGGTTGTTATGGAGTGTATGAGGGGCCATCGGGGGTGGGTGGGCAGCACGAGATGGCATGAATTGGCATGGTTGGGGTAAGCCCCACCCATTCCCCATTCTCCAGGCCATCTGGGGCACTCCTGACTCAGGTTTGCAGAGCTGGGAATTTTGAGTTCCTGAATCACGAGTTAAAATTCAGACATTTATATTTAATCTTTTTTCACAACAAAGCACAATTCAGGAAAAAGTTGTAGCAGCAGAAATCGGATTATATGCCATGGTGTGATTCATCACTTAAGTTATTTCAGTCAAGGCTTTGAAATATCGTTGCTTCTGTAGTTTCTATCAGATTCAGAATTGCGAGGAAAAAGGACTTGCGGTCATACAGAAGCAAGCATCATCAGTGAGAATGGTTTGGTTCCAAAGTCACTGGAACTTCTAACTAATGACCTTCAATCTCCACTTTTCTCACAGGAACGGATTCCTCAAATAAGGAAAACAGGTTTTACCGCTGTAAACATTTGATACCTTTAAGAATGGAAGGGAATGAAACATATCATACTTTATGTTGTTATGATCGTGTTAGAGACCATTAATGTTTAACAAAGAAATCTGAACATCCAACAACTAACTGGCAGCACGGTGGCGCAGTGGGTTTGCACTGCGGCCTCACGACACCGAGGTCCCAGGTTCGATCCCGGCTCTGGGTCTGCCCGTCTGGAGTTTGCACATTTCCCTCGTGTTTGCGTGGGTTTCGCCCCCACAACCCAAAAATGTGCAAGATAGGTGGATTGGCCACGCTAAATTGCCCCTTAATTGGAAACAATGAATTGGGTACTCTAAAAAAAAATGTTTAAAGAACGATAATGTACAAATTCATGGTTTTCAACAGAATAAACTATATGTATACCAAAACAAAATAATTACATTAAGCACAATTATCGTAAAATTATACTTTAGTAAGGCTTGTGCTAGAAACTCAGTTCTACTTTGTACCCCCCCCCAAGAGTTCCCTTATCTTATAACACTTTAATGGTATGTCCGCTTTTCAGAAACCAACCCATGGGTATGCCACAGCCCTCTGGAATTAACTTTAATTCTCCTTAATATTCAGCAATTCATCAAGATAAAATTCATTAGGGAACTGTCGTGTTGGGTGTTCTGGTTCACAAACAAGCCAACAATGCTGGAAGTGGTGTAATGCTATTTTATTAACTGTTCAACTATGCTAACATACTGTAAACGTGGGTATAAGCAATACCAGCTTAACTGTGGACCCTTTCCTATCACTAGCTATGGTGAGGCACTCAGCACATGGTGAATGTCTGTGATGCAGGCTGTGAGCTCTGTGCTCTGAGCTGGCTGCTGCTAGAATGAGCGGGAACTCTCCTGTCCCCTGTCTTTATAGTGCGTGTGCTCTCATTGGTGATTGGCTGCGGTGTTATGTATGCTGGTTGGTCCTACTGCATGTCCATCAGTGTGTGTATGTGATTGCACCATAATGTACTGATGTATATTATGACAGGAACCTTCTGTTGGATTCTGGATGAGCGATCCTCCAATAATCTATAAACACCTTGTAACTGTGGATTATTCAGCTCCTTGTACAGACGGCTTTTTTTCTCATTCTGCCTCCACAGCTTCTGAATAGCTCTTTCCAAGCTAAGTAATCAAGCAGACTACTTTCTGCTACAAGATTCTGTGAGGATCTCTGTGGATTTATTTCACTAGCTGAAAGGACCTCGCCTCCCTGCGTCTCACAGTGCCCTTTCTGTGGCCGCTAGGACAAGGTGGTTCATAATTGGCAGGTGTGTCAGAAGGCGGGGAGGGGGGACGGAGGGAGACGCTGACCTTTGGGTCTAGACCCCAGCCAAGGAGAGGGCTCTGCAACTCATGGCCAAGGAGGAGGCAGTGGTTGAGATGGAGGTCAGCGTGTGAGAGACCAATGCAACGCTGATTTCCCTATAACAAGTGATTCACCCGTCCCCTACAGACCAGTCCTTCCCAAGACCTCACCCCAAGTGCGGGATGCTCTGTTGGCTGATGCCGAAATCTGAAAACGTGATTGGGTGGAGAATCGTTTCCGATGCCGAATTCGCAGCATGCACCAATTTGATGCCAAATTGTGATTCTCCGTCACCTCGACAGCGTCACCAATGCGTTTCGGAACGCACGTACAGCAAACATCATTTGCATGTCATTAGTGGGCCTGACCCAGTATTCTCCATGGCCTCCGCGATTCACCTCTTCTGATGGGCCGTGTTCCCGACGGAACGGTTCACGAGTGCTTTCAAAAATCATGAGACCGGCGTGGTGGCCGATGAGGGAGAGGGATGGAGGTACGGAAAGTGTCCAATGTCACCATAGTTTGCTGACAGTTGTGCCGCTTGCTGGGGGGGCTTTTGCCAAGGCGGTGGTGAGTAATGGGAGGTGGCCAAGAAGTGGTATATGGGGTCGGACACAAACAGCATTGCTGCAACATTGCCGCCTGCAGCTGCACATGCCCACTGTGAACTTAGTGGCACGGGTCATATATATATATATATATGGCCCCCAGGCCACTCCCCTGGGTGCCCTCTGGCCCCAGCCGACACATCAGCAGTATGGATGCACCCCAGCAAAACCAGTGTCACCTTGTTGGCTGGGATGATGTGTGTGGGGATTGTAATGTGTATGTGCAGCTGCAGCCTGTCAGTCTCCCGCAAGGCAAGAGTTATATCTGGGGGAAAGGCAATTATGATGCGATGAGGCTAGACTTAGAAAGCATCGGATGGAGAGGAAAACTGCAGGGGATGGGCACAATGGAAATGTGGAGCTTGTTCAAGGAACAGCTACTGCGTGTCCTTGATAAGTATGTACCTGTCAGGCAGGGAGGAAGTGGTCGAGCAAGGGAACCGTGGTTTACTAAAGCAGGCGAAACACTTGTCAAGAGGAAGAAGGAGGCTTATGTAAAGATGAGACATGACGGTTCAGTTAGGGCACTCGAGAGTTACAAGTTAGCTAGGAAGGACCGAAAGAGAGAGCTAAGAAGAGCCAGGAGGACACAGTATTTGGCAGGTAGGATCAAGGATAACCCTAAAGCTTTCTATAGATATGTCAGGAATAAAAGAATGACTAGGGTAAGAGTAGGGCCAGTCAAGGACAGTAGCGGGAAGTTGTGCGTGGAGTCCGAGGAGATAGGAGAGGTGCAAAATGAATATTTTTCGTCAGTATTCACACAGGAAAAAGATAGTATTGTCGAGGAGAATACTGATATTCAGGCTACTAGACTAGAAGGGCTTGAGGTTCATAAGGAGGAGGTGTTAGCAATTCTGGAAAGTGTGAAAATAGATAAGTCCCCTGGGCCGGATGGGATTTATCCTAGGATTCTCTGGGAAGCTAGGGAGGAGATTGCTGAGCCTTTGGCTTTGATCTTTAAGTCATCTTTGTCTACAGGAATAGTGCCAGAAGACTGGAGGATAGCAAATGTTGTCTCCTTGTTCAAGATGGGAAGTAGAGACAACCCCGGTAACTATAAACCAGTGAGCCTTACTTCTGTTGTGAGCAAAATCTTGGAAAGGTTTATAAGAGATAGGATGTATAATCATCTGGAAAGGAATAATTTGATTAGAGATAGTCAATACGGTTTTGTGAAGGGTAGGTCGTGCCTCACAAACCTTATTGAGTTCTTTGAGAAGGTGACCAAACAGATGGATGAGGGTAAAGCAGTTGATGTGGTGTATATGGATTTCAGTAAAGCGTTTGATAAGGTTCCCCATGGTAGGCTACTGCAGAAAATACAGAGGCATGGGATTCAAGGTGATTTAGCAGTTTGGATCAGAAATTGGCTAGCTGGAAGAAGACAAAGGGTGGTGGTTGATGGGAAATGTTCAGCCTGGAGTCCAGTTACTAGTGGTGTACCACAAGGATCTGTTTTGGGGCCACTGCTGTTTGTGATTTTTATAAATGACCTGGAGGAGGGGGTAGAAAGATGGGTGAGTAAATTTTCAGATGACACTAAAGTCGGTGGAGTTGTGGACAGTGCGGAAGGATGTTACAAGTTACAGAGGGACTTAGATAAGCTGCAGCGCTGGGCTGAGAGGTGGCAAATGGAGTTTAATGCAGAAAAGTGTGAGGTGATTCATTTTGGAAGGATTAACAGGAAAACAGAGTACTGGGCTAATGGTAAGATTCTTGGCAGTGTGGATGAGCAGGAAGATCTCGGTGTCCATGTACATAGATCCCTGAAAGTTGCCACCCAGGTTGGGAGGGTTGTTAAGAAGGCGTATGGTGTGTTAGCTTTTATTGGTAGAGGGATTGAGTTTCGGAGTCATGAGGTCATGTTGCAGCTGTACAAAACTCTGGTGCGGCCGCATTTGGAGTATTGCGTGCAATTCTGGTCGCCGCATTATAGGAAGGATGTGGAAGCATTGGAAAGGGTGCAGAGGAGATTTACCAGAATGTTGCCTGATATGGAGGGAAGATCTGATGAGGACAGGCTGAGGGACTTGGGGCTGTTTTCGTTAGAGAAAAGAAGGTTAAGAGGTGACTTAATTGAGGCATACAAGATGATCAGAGGATTGGATAGGGTGGACAGTGAGAGCCTTTTTCCTCAGATGGTGATGTCTAGCATGAGGGGACATAGCTTTAAATTGACGGGAGATAGGTATAGGACAGATGTCAGAGGTAGGTTCTTTACTCAGAGAGTAGTAAGGGCGTGGAATGCCCTGCCTGCAACAGTAGTGGACTCGCCAACACTAAGGGCATTCAAATGGTCATTGGATAGACATATGGATGATAAGGGAATAGTGTAGATGGGCTTTAGAGTGGTTTCACGGATTGGCGCAACATTGAGGGCCGAAGAGCCTGTACTGCGCTGTAATGTTCTATGTTCCATGAGTGTCAATCATGGACCCAGTGAATCCTGCACTGTTTTTCATTGAAATCGATTGTGTTCCGTGTGGCTCCATTGCTAGCCTCTTAACAGTAGAGGCATTTGTCCCGGTGTGGCGCCTGTTTTACTGTCGTGAAAGTCCACGAATTTTGCCCCGGCGTCAACACTTAGGGTGGATTCTCCTTTTCAGCGGCTGAGTGCCGGCTCGAATGGAGAATTCGTGGGAAGTTTAGGATGAAAAAATAGGCGCCGACCCCCCTCACCGATTTTGGGACTGATGAGGGGCTAGCAGCGGCGCTGGGTGAAACTCCGGTGCTGAAAATGGCCAGAGAAAGTCCGGGTTCCTGGCTGCGCACGGCTGACGACCTGCAGCAGTCGCGCCGTGCAACATGGCGCTGGCCATGCGCGGACCTGACCCGCCATCTCAACCACACAGGCCACCCTTTGGCCACTCCCCACCAGTCCCCCCACCCTCGCTGAAGCACCCCCGTCCAACGGCATGGATCCCGGCTGAGTGTGGCAGCGCTGGATACAGTCAGCATCAGCCACGCCGGATTCCTGACCGCTGAGACATGATTATGTCATTTCTGAAGGGGCAGAGCATGGTTGAACGGCGTCAAACCGGCGCTAGCCCTGATTTGGGCTTCGGGGTCGATTCTCCGCCCAATTGGTGATTACGATATCCACGTTGGGCAACTGAGAATCCTGCCCTTACTCTCAGAAACAGAGAATTCCACCCAAGGACCGTCCCCGGGGTGGAGAATCCATTTCCCCACATGGAATCGGGGCCTGTACCGGTTCCCCGATTCTCCGGGTCCCGAAAAATGGCATACTCGGAGAGTACACCGCACCACATGCCCCCTACCTGTGGCCGTTTCTGGAGGCCCGCCCCGCCATTCTCCGCCCCTGACCCGCCGAAGTACCGACAGCATGGATCTAACCTGCCGGTCGGGAACTAGAGTGGCAGCGGGGGACTCAGTCCGCGACCGCCCTGGTCAGGGACTGGCTGATCGGAGGGCAGGGACCAGGCATCCTTTGGGCGGGTGGTCTGGGTCAGGTGCATGGCCGATTGGGGGCACTATGTTAAAGGTCCAGCTCCGTGGTCGGAGTCCGCTATGGAGCATGGCGCGGACGCTGCAGGCCACCGCCGAGCACATGCATGGCCTCTGACCCGGATCTGCAACAAAAGCTGCTAGTTTTACGATGGTTCACTGCGAGCTCCCTGCAGGGCTTTGAATATGTGGCCCTTTCACGCCAATTTTTCTGGCGTGAAATGTCACAGTTTTTCCGACGGAAAAATCAGAGAATCCAGCCCCTTAACTCCCTAATGGAGAATCCAGCATCAGATCAAGTTTAATTGCAGCTTTCGGAATGCCTGAGTCAATCAGATGCACAGAATCAAAAGATTCTGTAATCTTACACTGACATGTACTATGGCTCATTGAAAATCGGGCATACTAGGTTGCATGACTGATTCTGTGGTGCACATTCACTTCAAGTGAAATCACTGAGTCAGCACGGTAGCACAAGTGGATAGTTTTGTGGCTTCACAGCGCCAGGGTCCCAGGTTCGATTCCCCGCTGGATCACTGTCTGTGCGGAGTCTGCATGTTCTCCCCGTGTCTGCGTGGGTTTCCTCCGGGTGCTCCGGTTTCCTCCCACAGTCCAAAGACGTGCAGGTTAGATGGATTGGCCACGATAAATTGCCCTTAGTGACCAAAAGGGTTAGGAGGGGTTATGGGGAAAGGGTGGAAGTGAGGGCTTGAATGGGTCGGTGCAGACCCGATGGACCAAATGGCCTCCTTCTGCACTGTATGTTCTATGTTCTACGTTCACTGCAAAATCAGGATGAGCATCAGGCTCTCGAAGGAAGCTGTTGACATCTCACAAGCTTTTTCAATGTCATTCTATTCTTTTCAATGTTACTGTGCAGATTGACATTCAAAACTAGCAATTCTCACTGGAACCCTTTGTTTATTTGCCTGAAGAATCTATATTCCATTTCTTTTTGAAAGTTGTTGAAATGTTTACCTGAACTATTACCTGAAGACACTCTTTCGAAGAAAACTCAGCCTAATTCAGAGGCACTGCATCATTCAGAGAATTGAACGTATACAAGCCCTGATTCTTCAAGGTTGCATTAGCAGTGTGGTGCCTCTGTGAAGGTTCATCTGTGATTCATGGGATGATGCACTTCATCTCAAATCAAAGAAAAGCTGGCCAGTGGGGGTCTCATTGGAATTTTACAATTATTCTGATATAATGCCACACCAGAATTCACCTCTTCTGGCAATCTCTGCCAGCTCTGTTCACCTAGCCCACAGAATATTTTTGGTTTATTCATTCATGGGATGTAGGTGCTGCTGAAAAGTAGTTTTTAATTACCCATCATAATTGCCGTTGAAGAATTGGTGGTGAGATATTAACTTAAACAACGGCTGTCCATGTGCTGTAGAAATACGCACAGAACGTTTAAGGAGGGAGTTTCAGGATTTTTCCCAGCGTCAATTTAAGAACAGCGAT
This sequence comes from Scyliorhinus torazame, assembly GCF_047496885.1. Classification (NCBI taxonomy): domain Eukaryota; kingdom Metazoa; phylum Chordata; class Chondrichthyes; order Carcharhiniformes; family Scyliorhinidae; genus Scyliorhinus; species Scyliorhinus torazame. The sequence goes on along the minus strand of NC_092709.1, from coordinate 291,805,887 downwards.
ATCGTTCCAAGTCAGAATGTTGTGTGATTTAGGGAGGGAACCTGAATGTGTTCGAGTTCCCATACGCCTGTTGGCCTTATTCCTCCAGGTTGTTGAGGTCCTGGTTTGGGGATCTGCTGTTGAAGGTGCAATTTGAAGTTGCTGCAGTGTCTCTTGTAGGTGCTACACATTCAACCACACGGGCTGCCATACAGGGTGACCATTAAGCGGGCTGCTTTGTCCTGAATGGTCCTTCTTTGAGGGATGATGCTGCACTCATCTAGGCAAGTGGAGCATATTCCATTACACTCCAGACTTGTGCCTCATAGGCACAGCAAAGATATTAGAGAGTCAGGAGTTGAGTTAATTGCTGCTGAATACCCACCTTTTGACCTACTGTTGTAGCCACAGTGACTGGTCCAGTGAATTTTCTCATCAATGGTAACCACCTCAGGATGTTCATTGTTGGGCAAGGGATGATGATAATGGCATTGAATGTCAAGAGGAGTTGGGTAGACCCATGTTAGGAGAATATCTTTGGCACATACGTGGATTTCATCTGGGTCCTGCAGTGTATTAAAAATGATGGCTTCAGTTTCTGAGGAGCTGCAGATGGAAGTGAACACAATGCAATACTTATGTCATTAAAGTTTGACAAGGGCTGGAATTCACTTTTCCCACTGGAAGCGCACCCATGCCCGTGTTGGGTGGTTACAATGGGAAATCCCGTTGACAAGCGGCAGGAAAATAGAATGCCACCGCCAGCTAACGGTGCGCTGCTGAGAAACACGCGGCTGAGGAACCGGAGAATCCTGCCTAAGGTTACACATTTTTCTATTATAAGAACATAAGAAATAGGAGCAGGACTAGGCCCACGAGCCAGCTCCACCATTCAATGTGATCTGATCGTGGCCTCAACTCCACATTCCCACCTCCCCCAATGGCCTTTCAATCTCTTGTTAGTCAAGAATATATCGACCTATACCTTAAACATATTCAATGGCACTGCTTCCACCACTCTCTGGGGGAGAGTTCTACAGACTCATGACCAGTAGCACAGGGGCAACACGGTAGCCCAGTGGTTAGCACAGTTGCTTCATAGCTGCAGGGTCCCAGGTTCGATTACCGGCTTGGCTCACTGTCTGTGCGGAGTCTGCACGTTCTCCCCACGTCTGCATGGGTTTCCTCCGGGTGCTCCGGTTTCCTCCTACAGTCCAAAGATGTGCAGGTTAGGTGGATTGGCCTTGCTAAATTGCCCTTAGTGTCCAAAGAAAAGTGTGGTTACTGGGTTACGGGGATAGGTTGGAGGCGAGGGTTTGACTATGGTGCTCTTTACAAGGGCCGGTGCAGACTTGATGAGCCGAATGGCCTCCTTCTGTACTGTAAATTCTGCGGCCCATAGGGTACTAGGACGGCGCTGGAGTGGCCCCCGCGCCCCAGCTGCCGATCCCAGCCTGAACCCGGCGCCGCGGGGTCCGCGCATGCGCAGTTGAGCCGGCACCAACTAGCGCATGCGCAGTGGCCTTCTTCCCCGCGGCAGCCCCAACGCCAAATGGGGCAGGGCTATAGGAGCCAGCACTGAGGAAAGGAGGCCAGGGGGCAGAGAGGTCGGCACGCCGATCGGTGGGCCCCGATCGCAGGCCAGGCCACTAAGGAGGCCTCCCCAGGGGTCGGACCCCCCCCCCCCCCGCCACAGGCCGCACCCGGACCCTCCAACACCGGGGTCCCGCCAGCCCACAGCAGGTTAGAACGGCGCTGGTGGGACTCGGCTTTTTGTTGACGGCCGCTCGGCCCTTCAGGCCCGGAGAATCGGCGCACCGGCCTGTGCCGGCCCAGGCCGGAGAGTCGGCGCATATCCCAACCGGCGGCGCGCCAGCACCAATGATGCCGATTCTCCACATTGCGGAGAATTGCGTACCGGCGTTGGGGCGGCGTGGCGCGATTCGCGCGGCGCCGCGCCGATTCTCTGAACCCCCGCCGCCCCATATGTTTCAGTAAGATCACATCTCAATCTGCTAAATTCTAATGGATACGAGACCAACCTGCCCATCCTTTCTTCATAAGATAATTCCCCCATCCCAGGTATCAGGCAAATGAATTTCCCTGAACTTTGCTTCCAGTGCAAGTATATCATTCCTTTCGGAGAGCACAAGTGTATACTGTACTCTGAGTGAGGTCTCACCAATGTCCATTCCATTTGGTTTTGTAATTACTTGCTATGCCTCAATTTTTGTGAGAACACACGAATCCCTCTGTAAAGATAGTCTGTAAGTGGAGCCGCTGGGATTGTGGAACTCTGTCATTCAGAGCAGAAACCTCCCTTTATATACATATTGGACGCGATTTAATGGAAAAATGTGGTAGCGAGCGGGAAATACCATGAGCTTCCCGACGCTCGGCCCGGCGAGGACATCACCGCTATCGAAAGTTAATTGGTCCACTTAACAAGGCCCCATTGGATTCACGCCGCAAATCATTCTTCGCCGGCTGATTCGCCCGGATCGTGTTTGCCAGCCCCCCGCTAAGAAGTGACACCAGCACTTAAGCTGCTACTATACAGCCAACCCCATTCCACTCGTAACCATGGCACAAGGAGACTAGCACTCCGATTCAGAGAAAGTGACCTGGGCAGACTGTTGGATGCGGTGGAGGCCATGTCCTCCAGGACAGGAAGGATCCTGTCCCTCTGAGGGCCCAGGAGGGTCAGCCACTGGGCAGTCATTGCCGCGTGGGAGGAAGTGGCTGCGGGCGCCAACTCGGGGAGCGTGACCAGGAGGCCTGGCACCCAGTGCTACAAGAAGACCAACGACCTCCACTGGGCCGCTCGGGTGAGTTCTCACTGGGCAGCTGACCACCCCGCCCCTCCCCACCCGCATTGTCTTGTCCCCCCACACCCGCCCACCATTTTCCCAATCCTTCCCCCCTCCACATATGACATATCTCCCCAAGGCCCCTCCCACAACTCCCAAGCATTCCCCCCGCCGCCCTGCGGGTGACCATGCGAGTGGCTAATGATGTCCCCGCAGAAGTTGGTCAATAACTGCAGGAAGAGGGCCGAGGGCCAGACAGGCGGCAGGGTGCCGGACATACGTGTCCTCACCCCATATGAGGAACGAGCCATGGAGTTCTCGGAGGTGGTTGAGGGCAGAGGCCGGCCTTTGGCGCAGAGGTGAGGATCCACCGGTCCCCACCCAGATGACCTGTCCCACGTAAGTAGTTATTGTCATCCTGACTGACCCATCCCTCACATTGACCACATGTCCATTCTCCCACAGGATGTGCAACTGACAGTGCCAGCCCCCCACCCACCCCCCACCTCATAAGGGAGCATCTTGGAAGAGAGCTCTGAGGACACCACCAAATTCACATCACAGCTGTCATCCCCACCCTCCACCAGCACAATGGCACACACCTCGGGGGGTAAACGTATTGGACAGGCTTCTGGTGCACATTCTGGTGAGCACCACACAGTTGCAGATGCACATCAGGTGGAGGCAGGAAAGTCCAGGTGCTACAGCATGTCTGGGTCGCTTTGGGATGTAACCCTGCAGGTAGTCCTCGATGAGGCACTTCGGAGCATGTCTCAGTCCCAGGTGGGCATAACAGAGCATGCTCCAGTCTCAGGTGGGAATTGCCAAGGCTCTCCAGAGCATGTCCCGGTCGCTGGTGGAGGTCTCCCGGTCTCAGGTGGGCATTGTCGGTGTGCTCCAGAGCGTGTCCCAGTCACTGAGGGACATGTCCCAGTCACTAAGGATCGTCGCCAAGGGCGGTGACACCACGGTGCAAACGTTCGGGAGCTGCTGCCAGGTCTGGCAGAGTCAGATGGCGCAGGGGCAACCGAGGTACGATCCACCTGCCCCTCCATCCTGATGTGAACCCAGGGTCATATGGGCACCGACCGGGTGGAGGGGGAGCTGGGTGCCAACCCAGAGCCATCCTACGGGGTGGCAACGACGGCCGCCAGCCTCCCTGAGACCCACCCCGCTGACAACTGCATGTCCAGCAGCCAGTGCCGGGAACAGGGCAGCACTTGCCGCCAACAAGTGCAGCGGGGCCCTCCGACCTCAGAACCCCCAGGGGACACATGCCAGGGGCATCAAAGGTTACAGCACCCGGTAGGCAGCAGGCTGCCTCCGCTTCTGATGTGTACCCTGGGAACACACCAGACGTAGTGGCAGAGCACAGAGGGCTAAGCAGGTGGAGGATTACTGAGGGGGAAGCGGTAGGGAGTACGGGGGGGGGGAGTTAAGGGGTTAAGCAGAGGGTAAATGGGGTGCTGGGGGTGTGGTGGTGGGGGGTCGAGGAGGGGTGGGATGAACGGGGTAGCACCATAGGGAGAATGGGGCAGTTAGGGACTCATTTGTACATCATTACAGTTTGTTGGCCCCGATCACTATGACGCCTTTGTCACTTTGTCCAGTAATGTGGGCCAAACACCAATCCCATGACATGGGTCCTGGGCTTCTTCCGCGCCCCCCCCCCCCCCCCCCCCCCCCCCCCCCCCCCCCCCCGCCTGACTACGGCATTGTACCATTGAACTTTGGCTCCAGCTCTGTGGGTCATCATCACCCCCTGCACTCGACAATGAGCCGCTGACAGGGCCGGCAGAGTCCCGTCACCCTGGAATGATGTTACACAGACTCTGGGAGGGTGGGAATGGGGAGGAGGAGGATGGTGAAGAGAGGGAGGGGATAGGCAGAGGGATGACCACCAGGAGCGGGTGTCCTCCTTCTCCACTTGGTGCCAGGTCCACAAGAGAGACCAGTGACACCTGTACATCTTGGGCCATTACTAGCCTCCCCCTCTGGCTCCATCCCTGGCCTATTGGGTGGCCGGATCCACAGGGTGTGGCACGGGGCCCTGCACATGGGACGCCGCCTTGAGCCTCTGTCAACGCTGTTGCCACTGCCTTCTCAGCCATCTAGCCGTCTGACCTGCCAGTAGCACCACGAGAACAAGATATCGTCCACCCTGTGTAATATCTCTACAGAATTGGGAAAGGGCGAGGGACTGAAAACCAGTGGTATCTTCCACCCGGGGACCCTTCAGTCCCCATTAGCAATTCCCCCCCCAATCCGACACATCCTTCCCATGCACCCCCAGCTGCAGCGGGGACCATGCTCACCGGACTCCAGACCCTGTACCCCAAAACCAGTGGTATCTTCCACCCGGGGACCCTTCAGTCCCCATTAGCAATTCCCCCCCCATCCGACACACCCTTCCCATGCACCCCCAGCTGCAGCGGGGACCATGCTCACCGGACTCCAGACCCTGTACCCCAGACTTACACACGTAGCATTACCTGGAACGGGCACTGGTCCACTCCCCGGTGCACACCCCACCCTCTGGCCGCGGTACTGTCCCCAGTGCTGGGGCCCAACCCCTGAGTGGTCAGATGCTGCCTGCTGCATCCGTGGTGTGCCCTCCCACAGTGTTCAGGCACAATGGCCAGGCATTATGGTCTTTTTGAGGTGCTGGACAATTACCCCCACATGCTGCATGGCACGCCTGCCCACAGGGGTCCACTTGTGAGGTAAGGTCTCACTTAACTACGATTGCCAATTCCCAATTGACTATAGCCTTCAGCCACATGGCCAGAAGACTCTGTAGACAGTGCGGGTTATGGGTGTTCGGTGGGGCAAATGGGTAGGGGATGGAGTTCCCCTGGAACAGGAGCTCACGGTCTAGGGTTCGGCATGGCGGGCTCACGGCGCAGTGACATCCATCTTCCCCTCCCCACCGATGGTGGTCCGCCCCGACCAAGGCTCAGCCCCCAGGAGCTCCCCCTGGGCTCTGCGTCTATGAACGAAGATGGCTGCTCACCTCCTCGGGTCCCCACGGCAACCCTTCCGCCAGGATCACGTTTTGCTAAGTAATTCTAATCGGCGCTCTCGGGACCATTCGCTGGGGAGGCGGTTCAATCACGGGAGGCCTTTCGATAAGGTGTTGCTCTAGTTAATTATACGGAGATTGGGCTTCAGGCGAGATCCTGATTGTGCCAAGGGGGGGGGGGGCGCTGGTTTCATTGCAAACCGATTGGCACCCGGCGTGGTTCTCGATTGTGGCTTCCCGCGATTTAACGGCCTCGCCGCGCTCTCGCTTAAGCACAACGTGGCCACAAAACCATGCCCATTATGTGCACACTCAGAGGAGTGGGGGATAACTGTACCAACTGAAAGTTAAATCTTTGTATAAAGAATCTTCCTTCCATCCAATTATCTCGGCTCTGGCCTGATTAAAATGAGTCCATGGAAGGAAATGATCCCGTGCCTTCTGTAAGCAGTAAATCCCAATTTACTCCATCCAGGTTTTAGTTACAGATCTATATTTACAAGCCAGACCTGAGCTGGAGTCACAGCCTCCCTGACAGCAGGTTAATACCAAAGGCTTGTATCCTGTCAAACACAGTAACTGATTAAAGATATATTAATCCCAGTTAAAGTGGTCAATATTTAATTATTTTATCAGTACAGTTGGGACCCAGGAAGGCTGGCTTAAAGGCTTTCAGATGCCTAATTATGCAAAATAATGCCCCATCATCATCATTTGACCTTTACTAAAAGCCAACTGCATTTCAACCAACCCATTATACCAACAGAAAATATATACTTTTCCTCTTCAATTTCTACGCACCACATTCTGCCTTTCCCAGAATTTTCCTGCACATCATATCTCAAGACAACACACTTTTCAGCGCTACACATTCCTCTCTCTCCAGATACCTTCTCACGTCCCCATCTGAACAGCCAACTCTCACACTCAGCCTGAGTCTCCTGAGTTCAAACATGTAAAGAGAGGTGATTCCTTGTCTGGCGATCCTGTGTTGGGGTGTCCCGCATCCTTTGAGACAGGAACATAAGAACTAGGAGCAGGAGCAGGCCACCTGGCCCCTCGAATCTGCTCCGCCATTCAATGAGATCATGGCTGATCTTTTGTGGACTCAGCTCCACTTTCCCGCCCGAACACCATAACCCTTAATTCCTTTATTCTTCAAAAAAATATCTATCTTTATCTTAAAAACATTTAATGAAGGAACCTCAACTGCTTCACTGGGCAAGGAATTCCATATTTTCACAACCCTTTGGGTGAAGAGGTTCCTCCTAAGGTCAGTCCTAAATCTACTTCCCCTTATTTTGAGGCTATGCCCCCTAGTTCTGCTTTCACCCGCCAGTGGAAACAACCTGCCCGCATCTATCCTATCTATTCCCGTCATAATTTTATGTGTTTCTATAAGACCCCCCCCCGCATCCTTCTAAATTCCAACGAGTACAGTCCCAGTCTACTCAACCTCTCCTCATAATCCAACCCCTTCAAATCTGGGGTTAACCGAGTGAATCTCCTCTGCACACCCTCCAGAGCCAGTACATCCTTTATCAGGTAAGGAGACCAAAACTGAACACAATACTCCAGGTGTGGCCTCACTAACACCTTATACAATTGCAGCATAACCTCCCTCATCTTAAACTCCATCCCTCCAGCAATGAAGGACAAAACTCTATTTGCCTTCTTAATCACCTGTTGCACCTGTAAACCAACTTTTTGGGACACATGCACTAGCACACCCAGGTCTCTCTGCACAGCGGCATTTTTTAATACTTTATCATTTAAATAATAATCCCTTTTGCTATTATTCCTACCAAAATGGATAACCTCACATTTGTCAACATTGTATTCCATCTGCCAGACCGTAGCCCATTCACTTAACCTATCCAAATCCCTCTGCAGACTTCTGGTATCTTCTGCACTTTTTGCTTTACCACTCATCTTAGTGTCGCCTGCAAACTTGGACACATTGCACTTGGTCCCCAACTCCAAATCATCTATGTAAATTGTGAACAATTGTGGGCCCAACACTGATCCCTGAGGGACACCACTAGCTACTGATTGCCAACCAGAGAAACACCCATTAATCCCCAATCTTTGCTTTCAATTAATTAACCAATTCTCTATCCATGCTACTACTTTCCCCTTAATGCCATGCATCTTTATCTTATGCAGCAATCTTTTGTGTGGCACCTTGTCAAAAGCTTTCTGGAAATCCAGATATACCACATCCATTGACACCCCGTTATCTACCGCACTGGTAATGTCCTCAAAAAATTCCACTAAATTAGTTAGGCATGACCTGCCCTTTATGAACCCATGCTGCGTCTGCCCAATGGGACAATTTCCATCCAGATGCCTCGCTATTTCTTCCTTGATAGATACCAGCATCTTCCCTACTACCGAAGTTAAGCTGCTAGGGGCTGGTTTAACTCACTGGAATAATGCTGGCTTTTAAAGCAGACCAAGGCAGGCCAGCAGCTCGGTTCAATTCCCGTACCAGCCTCCCCGAACAGGCGCCGGAATGTGGCGACGAGGGGCTTTTCACAGTAACTGCATTGAAGCCTACTTGTGACAATAAGCGATTTTCATTTTCAAGCTAACTGGCCTATAATTACCCGCTTTCTGCCGACCTCCTTTTTTAAACAATTGTGTCACGTTTGCTAATTTCCAATCCGCCGGGACCACCCCAGAGTCTAGTAAATTTTGGTAAATTATCACTAGTGCATTTGCAATTTCCCGAGCCATCTCTTTTAGCACTCTGGGTTGCATTCCATCAGGGCCAGGAGACTTGTCTACCTTTAGCCCCATTAGCTTGCACATCACTACCTCCGGAGTGATAACAATCATCTCAAGGTCCTCACCTGTCATAGCCTCATTTTCATCAGTCACTGGCATGTTATTTGTGTCTTCCACTGTGAAGACCGACCCAAAAAACCTGTTCAGTTCCTCAGCCATTTCCTCATCTCCCATTATTAAATCTCCCTTCTCATCCTCTGAAGGACCTATATTTACCTTAGCCACTCTTTTTTGTTTTATATATTTGTAGAAGCTTTTACTATCTGTTTTTATATTCTGAGCAAGTTTACTCTCATAATCTGTCTTACACTTCATTATGGCTTTTTTAGTAGCTCTTTTTGTTGCCCCCTAAAGATTTCCCAGTCCTCTAGTCTCCCACTAATCTTTGCTACTTTGTATGCTTTTTCCTTCAATTTGATACTCTCCCTTATTTCCTTAGATATCCACGGTCAATTTTTCCTCTTTATACCGTCCTTCCTTTTTGTTGGTATAAACCTTTGCTGAGCACTGTGAAATATCGCTTGGAAGGTTCTCCACTGTACCTCAACTTTTTCACCATCAAGATTTTGCTTCCAGTCTACCTTAGCTAGCTCTTCTCTCATCCCATTGTAATTTCCTTTGTTTAAACACAAAACACTAGTGTTTGATTTTACCTTCTCACCCTCCATCTGTATTTTAAATTCCACCATATTATGATCACTCCTTCCGAGAGGATCCCTAACTATGAGATCATTAATCAATCCTGTCTCATTATACAGGACCAGATCTAAGACGCTTGTTCCCTCGTAGGTTCCATTACATACTGTTCTAGGAAACTATCGCGGATACATTCTATAAACTCCTCCTCAAGGCTGCCTTGACCGACCTGGTTAAACCAATCGACATGTAGATTAAAATCCCCCATGAGAACTGCTGTACCATTTCTACATGCATCAGTTATTACGTTGTTTATTGCCTGCCCCATCATAATGTTACTATTTGGTGGCCTATAGACTCCTCCTATCAGTGACTTTTTCGCCTTACTATTCCTGATTTCCACCCAAATGGATTCAACCTTATCCTCCATAGCACCGATGTCATCCCTTACTATTGCCCGGATGTCACCTTAAATAAAGAGCTACACCACCTCCTTTACCAACCACTCTGTCCTTCCGAATAGTTTGATACCCTTGGATATTTAACTCCCAGTCGTGACCATCCTTTAACCATGTTTCAGTAATGGCCACTGAATCATAGTCATTCACAATGATTTGCGCCATCAACTCATTTACCATATTCCGAATACTATGAGCATTCAGGTAAAGTATACTTATGTTGGCTTTTTTACCTCTGTTTTGAATCTTAACACCTTGATCAGTAACCTCTCCTAAGTTATTTTTCCTCTTAACATTTCTCCTAATTTTCCTTGTCGTTGAACCCATGAGCGGGATTCTCCCGTACCCGGCGGGGCGGGGGGTCCCGGTGGGATGGAGTGGCGTGAACCACTCCGGCGTCGGGCTGCCCCAAAGGTGCGGAATCCTCCGCACTTTTAGGGGCTAGGCCCGCCCCGGAGCAGTTGGCGCCCCGCCGGCTGGCGTGGAAGGCCTTTGGCGCCGCGCCAGCCGGGGCCGAAGGGACTCCGCCGGCCGGCGCGGGTCCGCACATGCTCACGTCATCCCCGCACATGCACAGGTAGGGGGTTCACCTACGCGTCGGCCATGGTGGAGGCTGACATGGCCGGCGCGTAGGAAAAGAGTGCCCCCATGGCACAGGCCCACCCGCCGATTAGTGGGCCCTGATCGCGGGCCAGGTCACCATGGGGGCACCCCCTGGGGCCAGATTGCCTCGCGCCAGGACCCCGGAGCCCGCCCGCGCCGCCAGTTCCCGCCGGTAAGGGACCTAGTCCAATTTACGCCGGCGGGACCTGCATAGAACCAACGGGACTTCGGATCATCATGGGCCGGAAAATCGGCAGGGGTGGGGGGTGGGGGGGGGCCGCCGATCGGGGCGGCGCGATTCCCACCCCCACCGAATCTCCGGTGCCGGAGAATTTGGCAGCCGGCGGGGGCGGGGTTCACGCCGCCCCCCGGCGATGCTCCGACGCGGCGGGGGGTAGGAGAAGCCCGCCCCATATCTTCATGTAACAACCTGCCGCATCGCTTTCCATTTATGTTTTTACTTCCCGTTCTATTCCTTTAAGTATTACTGGGCCTATTCACTGAGCTCCCCTCAGTCACTGTACCTTGTACTGTCGCCCTTTTTGATTTTTGACATTGGCTTCTCTGCCTTACACTTTACCCCTTACTGCCTTTTATTTCTGTCCCTGTTTTACTACCTTCCAACTTCCTACATCGTTTCCCATCCCCCTGCCACATTAGTTTAAACACTCCCCACCCGCTCTAGCAAATAGCCTCCCTAGGATATCAGTTCCAGTCCTGCCCAGGTGTAACCCGTCCAGTTTGTACAGGTCCTACCTCCCCCAGAACCGGTCCCAATGCCCCAGGAATCTGAAACCCTCCCACTGACACAATCCCTTCAGCCACGTATTCATCCTATATATCCTGCCATTTCTACTCTGACTACCACGTGGCACCGGTAGTAATCCTGAGATCACTACCTTCGAGGTCCGATTTCTTAACTTCCTTCCTAGCTCCCTGTATTCTGGTTTTAGGACCTCATCCCTTTTTTTACCTATGTCGTTTGTACCGATGTGTACCACGACCACTGGCTGTTCACCCTCCCCCTCCAGGATGTCCTGTACCCGCTCCGAGACATCCTTGACCCTAGCCCCAGGGAGGCAACAAACCATCCTGGTGTCTCGTTTGCGGCCACAAAAACGCCTATCTATTCCCCTTACAATTGAATCCCCTATAACTTTGGCATTGTCACACTTATCACCCCTCCCCTCTGCAGCAGAACCAACCGTGGTGCGACAAGTTTGGCTGTTGCTGTTTTCCCCTGAGAGGCCATTCCCCTCAACAGTATCCAAAGTGGTATATCTGTTCTGCAGGGGAATGGCCACAGGAGATTCCTGCACTACCTGCCTCGCTCTCTTGCTCTGTCTGGTGGTCACCCACTCCCTTCCTGCCTGCGGAGTCTGAGCCTGCGGTGTGGCCACCTCTCTATACGTGCTATCCATGATACTCTCCGACTCGCGGGTGCTCCACAGTGTCTCCAGCCGCCGCTCCAGCTCTGAATCCCGAGCTTCCAGGGGCTGCGACTGGAGACACTTCCTGCACACATGCTGACCCTGGGGACTGGAACTGTCCCCAGCCTGCCACATGGAGCAAGAGGAGCAGACCATGCCTTGGAGCTGTCCTGCCAAGATTTATTCCTTTAAATTAAACTTTTGAAATTAAACTTTAGAAAGATGTTTTTGTGTCGGATTATATCCAATCTTCTGTATACTATTTAATTAGCTTTATCCCTGAGTATTGATCTTGGTTAATCTGACAACAAATTAAATAGTTATTTAATTGAAATTTAAAAAGTTATTTAATTAAAATTTAAAAAGTTATTTAAATCAACTTAAAAATAGTAATTTAAATCAACCCAAAATAGTTATTTAAGTGAGATTTAAAAATTAAAAATAGTAATTCAAATCACCTTAAAAATAGTAATCCAAGTCAAATTTTAAAAAATAGTAATTCAGATCAACTTAAAAACAGTAATTTAAATCAAATTAAAACTAGTAACTCCACAAATATTCAAATTTAGCCCAGTCTGCCTTTCAGCCAATTAGGTCACAGGCTCCTGTGACGTCACTTTGCCGGGTTCTTTTCAGTTTTGGAAATAAACAAACAGACAAGCAGCTGTCCTACCAGCAGCGCAGTGTCCCGCGCAGGTCCGCTCCTATCTGCTCAGCCCCGAGCCTGGCGCTGCCTTTACCCTCTCCCCTGCAGCACTGTCCTGCACAGGTCCGCTCCTCACTGCTCCCGGAAGGTAAGTGAAGGCCTCGAGCCTGGCGCTGCCTTTATCCCCTCCCCTGCAACACTGGACTGCGCAGGTCCGCTCCTCTCTGCTCCCGGAAGGTAAGTGAAGACCTTGAGCCTAATAGATGAATCTCTGTGTCCATCCCCTCAGCCCTGCCAGCTCCGGAAGAGTGTTCCTTTGAGAAGGAACTTCTTCACCAAAGGGTTTTGAATCTGTGGAATTCCCTGCCCAGTGAAGCAGTTGAGGCTACCATGTTGAATGATTTGAAGCAAAGATAGATAGATTTTTGATCAGTAAAGGAATTAGGGGTTATGGTGAGCGGAGGGGTAAGTGGAGCGGAGTCAAAACTCAGCCATGATCTAATTGAATGGCGGAGCAGGCTCAAAGGGCCAGGAGCCCTACTCCTGCACCTTGTTCTTATATAATTTGCAGCTATCTTTCGGCCATTTCTGTGGCAGTAGCCTTACTGTCGGCATGTTTCTATGCCAGTTTATTTCTCTTGCTCTGGCCTGAATTTTATTGTTCCTTAGGCCTCCGACAAACATGTTTCTAAGGTTGAGTTCTAAGTTTGCACCTTGCCCAGAGTGAAAAGGGAGTTTTAAAAATTCTAGAATACATTCTGCATCAGTCTCATTTGGCAACAGCTTCCTTTCACTGAATGCAACTCTCAGTGGAATTTCCGTCTTAGTTGTGCCATAATGTGAGTGCAGAATCTCAGAATAGTCCATTGTACTGGAGTCTCATGGGAAACATTGGTCAGGCACCACCTCAAAAAGCATCTGGCTCCAGCATGGTGAGTGCAGATTGGGTAGTCACATGGATGTTGGGATGACTTGGGTACAAAAGAGATCACGTATCGGGAGTGTGGGAGTTTTCCCGGACATAAGAGCTGCTCAGTGCTGTTAATAAACATCTACAATTGTTAGTCCCTGGTCACCAGTTATTGGAACCCAATACCTCTACATGTTGGCAGAATAGCAAAGCAACATTGTCACATTGACCTGCCCATGTTTGATGAAAACGTCGCAAATAACTGGACGAAATTTGAAAAAGAGTGGAGTATCTACTGTGGTGCCGGGCTATCAGACAAGTCAAAGAAGGTACAGGCATACAATCTCCTAAATTTAGTGGGCCCTGAGGTGGTTTAGAAATACTAGTCCTTTGTTTTTCAAATTGAAGGAAGAGGGGGAGGACCCCAAAATATTGCTGAGAAATTTCAAGCATATATGCATGCCTGTAAAGAACATCATACTGGATAGATGTGTATTCAATACAACCAACCAAAAGTTCGACCTGTCTATTCAGTCATGTGCTATTCTTGCAAAGAAATGTAAGTTTGGCACACTCATTGACAAGTTGGTGAAAGATTGTATTGTGTGTGGGGTCCGTAATGACGTTGTTCACAAGCAGCTTCTTCACAAGAAAGGTTGAACGTGGAATCTGCCATCAGCATCTATACACCAAACAAGCAGTCAGAAAGAAGTAGCAAAGAGTGAAGACAGGAAACAGTTTTTGCGATACAGGTAACACTATGTTCCAACCGCAACGGCCATCAGTCACAGAATAGAACTACACGTCTGGCGATGGCAAATGCAGTAATAAGTGTGGCAAATGGAACCATTTTGCAAAATGCTGCAGATCCAAGTCAGAGCAGCCTGCCCAAGCCACCAGCCTCGCCACAGCCCGTCAGTTCTCCAGGTTCCGGAGCACGAACAGTGTAAATAAATTGGAGTGTAATAAGAGTAACCAAGGCACTGAGCCTCCAAAAACACGTTACTGTGACAGCATTAACACTGTTATGGAGAAGGGTGAGACTTTTACCACATTACACAGTGCCTGCAGCAAGGCAAAAGTACAGATCGGCACAAGACAAAGTGTAACATTCTGCCCAGGCAGTATTTGTGGGAAATTGACCCATTTGCTGCACCAGGTCCCAATTCTCAAGGGGACGTCATGGTATATGGTGGGCAAATGATCTGCTCTGAAGGTGTGTCCACCCTCCACTGCGCGCAGGGCAGTTTTCAGTTTCATGCCATTGACCAAAACATGAAGCCGCTTTTGCATCTTTGGAACTGCATCATACTGGGTTCATCCACCTCGATCCAGATGCACACACTTGGCTGCACCAGGCTCCAGAAATGATGGAATATAAAGACCTCTTCAACTGCAACACTATTGGGAAGCTACCTGTAATGTATCATATGAGGCTAGATGACTCGATTCCACCCACAGTCAGTGCTCTGAGAAGGGTCCTCTCATGATGAAGTAGAAAGAAATCAACGAGCTAGACGGGATGACAACAAGGGTTGTCATAGCCCCATAGACGAGACCACAAAATGGGTTGCGGTAATGGTGGCTGTAATATATAAAAGACTAAACAGTCAGGACCTGTATTGACCCACTTGACCTGAACAAGGTACTGCTCAGAACCTATCACCCTATGAAGCTCAGACCCCATCACCCTATGAAGACGGTGGGACAGGGCAAAGTTAACATGACCACTGACAGGGTTTTCAGTACCTTGGATACAAAGTGTGGTTTCTGGCTAATCCCATTGGATGAAGAATCTTCGAAACTCACCATTTCCTCTGTATGCTCAATGGATCTCAACTGGAAGTAAGATTTTCCAATGTTGTATGGAGCAGCTCTTTACAGGAGAACCTGCAAAATCATTGTCAATGACATTCTGGTTTGGGGGTCATACAATGCATGACTTCATCTAGTCCTTGACAGAATCTGGACCATACAGCTAACACTCAACCCTGTTAAATGGAGATTCAGGGTCAACCAGGTTCCCTATGTGGGTCACTTGCTCACAGCTAATAGTGTGAAGCCAGATACAGACCAAACAACATTTGACCAATGGACAGAAGACCATTCCCAAGGATAATCATGCCCTCCTTGGTACGACTAATTATCTTTCCAAGTTAATTCCTTGCTATAGGAAGGTCACCAGACCACTTTGTCAGCTCCTCCACCAAGATGTTGAATGGTGTTGGCAGGAACACAATACTGTTGTTCAACCAGCTCAAGAAGGCACTCTCAGCTCCTCGAGTACTTTGGTTTTTCAATGTCCAACCCCTTGTTTTCCAAACAGCAGATGCCTCCTAGCACGCATTAGGTGTGGTTTGCATCCAGAATGGAAGACCAGTAGTCTTAACATCAAGAGCTCTCACTGATACTGAGCCCCATCATGCACAAATTGAGAAGAAACTTCATGCACTGACCTTCAATTGTCAGAAATTTCATGACTTCATGTATGGTCATCCTATAAGCTTTGAAACCGAACATCTCTATTCTTAAAAAGCCTCTTCGCATTACATCTGCACAACTGCAACACATGATGCTCAAGCTACAGCACTACAACCTCAGTTTGTCTGCAAGCGTGGAGGAGCTGTACCTATATGATGCTCTTTCGCACCTGCCACTGACCAGGCAGATCATGAGGAGGACATTGACATCACTGTACAGATCCTCTGATCACATTGAATTGTGGAACTTAAGGATGTTCTACAGGCAGATCTCATATGCAGGCAACTCCACTAAGTCATTATGAAAGACTGCTCCGAGTCCTCAAAGAAGCTGCCTCACCAGCTCCGCACATTCTTCTCTGTGCAAGGAGCTAACTGCACAAGACGGGCTTTTAAAAATGCATTTACAGGATGTGGATGTGGCTGGCTGAGCCAGCATTTATTGCCCATCCCTAGTTGCCCTTGAGGAGTTGGTGCTTAGCTGCCTTCTTGAACCGCTGCAGTTCACATTGTGCCGCAGGGTAGCACGGTAGCACAAATGGATAGCACTGTGGCTTCACAGCGCCAGGGTCCCAAGGTTCGATTCCCTGCTGGGTCACTGTCTGTGCGGAGTCTGCATGTTCTCCCCGTGTCTGTGTGGGTTTCCTCCGGGTGCTCAGGTTTCCTCACACAGTCCAAAGACGTGCCTGTTAGGTGGATTTGTCATGCTAAATTGCCTTTAGTGTCCAAAAAGGTTAGGTGGGGTTATTGGGTTACGGGGATAGGGTGGAAGTGAGGGCTTAATGTGGGTTGGTGCAGACTCGATGGGCCGAATAGCCTCCTTCTGCACTGTATGTTCTATGTTCAATGTTCAAGGTACACCCATGTTGCTGTTAGGGAGGGAATTCCAGGATATTGACTCAGCGACAGTGAAGGATCGGTGATATATTTCCAAGTCAGGGTGGTGAGTGACTTGGAGGGGAACCTCCAGGTGGTGGAGTTCCCAGGCATCTGCTGCCCTTATCCATCTAAATGGTAGTGGTCGTGGGTTTGGAAGGTGCTGCAGAAGTAGCCTTGGTGAGTTACTGCAGTGCATCTTGTAAATGGTACTTACTGCTGCCACTGCTGTCGGTAGAGGGATTGAATGTTTGTGGAAAGGGTAGCAATCAAGCAGGCTTCTTTGTCCTGGATGATGTTAAGCTTCTTGAGTGCTGTTGGAGCTGCACTCATCCAGACAAGTGGAGAGTATTCCATTACACTCCTGACTTGTGCTTTGTAGATGGTGTATAGGCTTTGAGGGGTCAGGAGGTGAGTAATACTCTGCAGGATTCCTTGTCTGTGACCTGCTCTGGTAGCCATAGTATTTATATTGCTAGTCCAGTTCAGTTTCTGGTCAATGGTAATCCCCAAGGCTGATACTGTGTGGTCAGCAATTCACCATCCCTACTTCTTTGAAGAGGTACTACACCCAGGAACTCTCCCAAGAGCACCCAGGGTTGGAGGCAACCAAGTACAGGGTGGAATCACTATACGAGCCATTGATTAGATGGACATGGAGAGACTAGTATCCATCTGTGTGCCATGCAATGCACTCAAGCTGCTTCAAGCCAAGGAACCCCTGCAGCTACATGAGGTTCAGGATCTCCCATGGTCATTCAAGGTGGCTGGTATTTTTGAACGGAGCGGTAAGCAGCTCTTGTTGGTAGTTGACTCGTATTCTAGTCAATTTGAAATTGACCACCTACCAGACATGAAGAGCAACACGGTTGCAATCGCAATCACAAGAGACACATCACCATGCATGACATCTCGCGGCAGATAATGAGAGACAATCTTATCAGTTTGAATCCAACGAACTCCGGGACTTTGTACATGCATGGGACTTTGAGCACAGTCCAATGGCCTAGCAGAAAGGGCAGTGCGTTCAGCTTGACAAATGTGCCCGAGACCACACAAATTTCTATGCTGCACCCTGAGCCTGCGATGTACGTCCAGACAGGATCTGCCATCGTCAACGCAGTGCGTGGTGTCTAGGCGCACCAGGACCAAGATCCCCATTACCAAGTTCCTCTTGCAACTAAAGATTGAAACCAATGTGAGTGGTGCCCTTAAGAGATATTACGACCAAAATGCTTGCTCACTTTGTCGACTAGAACCTGGTCAAAAGGTCAGGATCCAGATCACATGTGGCCACAGCAAATTGGCAGTGGTATGCAGTCATGCCCCACAGCCAACCTGCATGTGCTCTTGTCGGATGGTGCTCAGTATGAATGACACTGGCAACAGCTACTCCAGGTATCTGAACCATCGCCATCATCCACCCATACACCCAGCCTGCAATCCAGGCTCTCCACACCAATGGAGATGGAGGTCCCTCCAGAGGCCAAAGCAACTGGCCCTGCTGCCCCAGGATACACTGCCAGGACATCTGATGTGATTCACGCCTAAGATATCAACTCAAAGGCATCTCAAGCACAGCCAATTGGTACAATCACACGTTCAGGGAGCTTGAGCCAATCAATTCCAAAATTCAAGGATTATGTGCCAAACTTGGGGAGCAATTCTCCAACCTGGATGGGCCGAGCGACCGCGCGGAAACGGCAGAGTCCCGCCGGCACCGTTCACCCCCGGTGAAGGTTCGGGGGGGTGGCCTGTGGCGTGGGGAAAAGTGCTCCTTCACCGCGGCGGGGGGGGGGGGGGGGCCTCCGATGGGGTCTGACCCGCGATCGGGGCCCACCGATCAGCGGGCCGGCCTCTCCCCCCAGGGCCTACTTTGTTGCGTGGCCAGCCCCTGAACCCCCACGCCATGTTGCGGCAGGGCCAGCACGCTGAAGAAGTTGGCACGGTGCCCATTTGGCGCCGGGAAGGGAGGCTGGAGCGGCGTGAACCGCTCCAGCGCCGTGCTGGCCCCCTGTGGGGGACAGAATTGGTCGTCCCCGTGACCGTTTCACGGCGTCGTGAACACTTAGTCTCCAATTTGGAGAATCGCCCCCTTGGACTTTATTCTAAAGGGTGGGGTGGGGGGGGGACAGGGGAGGAACGTGAGGGGCAATGCACTAGCTGCAGTAACCCACTCAGTATTTTGCACCTTGTAAACAGTTATGTATCACCAGCCCTGTTTAATTTTATATGTGTAAATAGTTAATAGTTTGTTACTATTCTCCTTTATTGTTACACCTCAGTCTTACCAGTTGTCCCAACTTAAATAGGGAAGATGGAAATCGTGTGGTCACGGAAATAGTGGGATAATGTGAGTACAAAAGGGGTCACTTGTCGGGAGGGCAGGAGTTCTCCAGGAGTGTGAGCAGAGACACAGCATGTAAAAGATGCTCTGTTACTGTTAATAATCATCTACTGATGTTAGTCACTGGTCACCAGTTATTGGAGTCCAATACTCTGCAGTGAGGAAAACATTTTCTTCATCCTCAACTCCTATTTTATTCAATTACAGCCAAATGTGTATTCTTTGTTCATAATTGCAATAGGCCTCTCTGTTAGGATTGAATACCCCCCATTGTCCACAAATATATTTTCAGTACCATCTTCTTCAATGATGTGGAGATGCCGGCGTTGGACTGGGGTGAGCACAGTACGAAGTCTTACAACACCAGGTTAAAGTCCAACAGGTTTGTTTCGATGTCACTAGCTTTCGGAGCGCTGCTCCTTCCTCAGGTGAATCACCTGAGGAAGGAGCAGCGCTCCGAAAGCTAGTGACATCGGAACAAACCTGTTGGACTTTAACCTGGTGTTGTAAGACTTCGTACTATCTTCTTCAATGTCATATCACGCTGGCTCACTGTCTACCGGAACATCATGTTCACACTGAACAATCATTCAAATCGCTCACACTTCCTCAGAATCAACTTCAGAACTTCCAAGACGTGTGTTACAATATTTTTCAGTCCTTAATTTCTCGAAGGAAATATGAAAGAAAATTCCATCTCCGTCTCATCGCCCTCACCGCCATCTTTCTGTTCAGCTGCAGACAGCCATGATTGAACTGCACCTCCCCAACAGAGAGGGCAATGTGACAAAAGGCTCAAATCTTGCAAGTGTTATCAGGATCACGCACTCAGTTCTTGGTGGGCTGTACTTTGTGACTGGCGAGAGAGAACAGCACTCATAATTATTCCCCATAGGTTCTGAAGCATTCACCATACAATTGAATGGCAGAGGAATGCCAAAATCTGTTAGGTCACAGAACACTTATGTGACTGCTGCACAAATACCTAACTGTAAATAATAGATGGAAAATCATAGTGAAAAACTTTGAGAACTCCTGACGTTGACTCCTGCAGGTGGTGAGGGTTGTATTATGGTATCGTTGCTGAGCACCATGCTGTGATACTGGTTTGTCTGTGTTGTCTCAGTTATGAAGAGCTTGAGTCATGTATACTTAAACAGGAACTGTTTATTGTTAATCTTGAACTATTTCCAGATCACAGATATTGCCATGCCTGGAGCTGCGTCTCCATGCAGGCTGCTTCCAGAATGGTCTCTCTGAATCCAATACCATGTGACTCCAGTGCTATGCTCCAGTCCCACGTTAACCCTTGCTCTGCCAAGCACCTTTACATTACAATGACATGCAGGCACATAATACAACAGTGGGATTGCAAATCAGACTGCTCCACATTCATCTTTCGAAGCCGAAATGAATTAAAATACATATATTCACTAAGGTACAACTCAGGTTTCCTTGTTTCAATGCTGAGAAGATCTTTTCAAGATGGCTGAGAAGATGCATTCAAGATGGCGCCGGAGCATGGCGATTCTCTGAGAGCTCTCTCCCCCAGATCCTTTTCTTTTATCTCTTATATTCTTTTTTGTGTACTCTGTACGTAATGTGAGCGTTCCCTTAGCCGCGGAAATATACTTTTCACTGTACTTCGGTACATGTGACAATAAATCAAATCAAATCTAAAGTTCCCACTACTTCTCGACCTACCGAAATTCCCAAATGTAACACAGTGTCAATTTGTAAAGTCTATCCTGTAATCTTCTTAAAAGCCAAATTGTTTGTAAGAATTGTGATTGTCATATCTAACAACCCATTTGATTTACCTGTCAAATTGGATCCATAATTGGCTCAGTGGCAGGAGGCAGATGATGATGGTTGAATGTTGGGTTTGTGACTGGAAGCCTGTGTCCAGTGATGTACTGCTGTTTGACGTGAATGTGTGGGGTATGATCAGCAAGTTCACAGATGACAGGAAAATTGGTGCTGTGGTAAATAGTGAAGAGGAAAGCCTTAGATTACAGGACAATATGGACAGGCTGGTCAGATGGGCAGAACAGTGGCAAACAGAATTGAACGCTGAAAAGTGTGAGGGGATGGATTTTGGGAGAACTAACAAGGTAAGGGAATATACAATGAATGATAGGGCACTATGACATTTAGGGGACCAGAGGATCTTGGCTGCATGTCCATTGATCCCAGATGACAGCAGGACAGGTAGATTGAGTGGTTAAGAAAGCGTATGGGATACTTGCCTTTATTAGCTGAGGCATTGAATATAAGAGCAGAGAGATTAAGATGGAGCTGTATAAAATGCTCGTTAGGCCACAGCTGGAGTACTGTGTGAAGTTCTGGTCGCAACACTAAAAGAAGGAAGTGATTGTACTACAAAGGGTGCAGACGGGAGGACCCAGGATGTTGCTTGGCTGGAGTGTTTCAGCTATGAAGAGAGAGGCTGGTTAGGCTGCTGTTGTTTTCCTTGGAGCAGAGAAGGCTGAGGGGGGACCCCTGATTAAAGTGTACAAAATTATGAGGGACACAAATAGGTAGATAGGAAGAAACTTTTCCCCTCAGTAGGCAGGTCAGTAACTAGGGGCCGAGATTTAAGATAAGGGGAAGGATAGTTAGAGGGGATGTGAGGAAACACCTTTTCACCCAGAGGGTGGTTGGAATCTGGAACTCACTGCCTGAACAGGTGGTAGAGGCGGGAACCCTTGCAGCATTTAAGAAGCATTTAGGTGAGCACTTGAAATGCCAGAGCATACAAGGCTATGGACCAAGTGCTGGAAAATGGGATTAGAATAGATAGGTGCATGATGATTGGTGCAGACATGATGGGCTGAAGCTCCGTCACAATGGGATTTTTCTTAGGTTTTCTTCCGAGTGTCCAACGTGACTGCAGTGAATGATTGGGGAAATCCTGTATTGATTTGCACCCAAGGTTTCCACTGATTGGGTCATACCCAGAGGGAATTCCTTACATCAGCACTGATGTTATTGGGTTACTGAACTGAAACTGCAGGGCAATTAAATTAACATATACATTCAAAGCTTAAGCAGGTTTACATTAACGACTGCAGCACAATTGACATGAATACAGCCCCTTGCACCATTGACCTCAGTGCCTCAGTCAAGACACAGCTCAGGAGTGTGATGGAATAATCTCTACTTGCCTGGATGAGTGCAGCTCTAACAATATTCAAGGAGCTCAACACTATCTAGGACAAAGCAGCACACTTGATCAGCACCTCATCCACCACCCACTGCATTCACACCCTCCACGGCTGGTGCCCAGTGGCAGTAGTGTATACCATCCACAAAATACACTACAGGAATTAACCAAGGCTTCTTCAACAGCACTTTGCTCCCAATGGCCTCTACCATGAAGGACAAGGGCAGTGGACAAATCGAAGCACCACCAGCTGCAGGTTCCCCTCCAAGGCACTTACCATCCTGACTTGGAACTTTATCAAAGTTACTTCACTATCACTGGGTCAAAAACCTGGAACTCCCTCCCTAACAGCACTGTGGGTGCACCTACACCACATGGACAGCAGCAGTTCAAGAAGGTAGCTCATCACCAAGGGCAATTAAGGATGGACAATAAATCCTGGCCTTGCTAGTGATGCCCATATCTCATGGGCCAACCAACAAAAAAAGTTAGGAACATTAACACCCACTCCTTAAAATGTCACTGTCTCAATAAAAAAAAATCTGTTAACTTTTTAATCTGGAGAAGGAGAAATGCTGTGAAATGTTTTTGTTATTGTCATTATACATGCAAATTGCAACTCACCTAATCCCTTTTGATATGGATTTAATAGGAACGTGGCTTCAGTTGGCAAACTAAATATCAGATATAAAATTTTCCAAGAAGCAAACAAAAATGGAGAAGTAATTATGAACAGAGGACTATTACACCTTTATAAAAGAATCATAGTCTCGACACAGACTAAATCTCTCTGGGTTGAACTGAGAAATAATGAATGCAGTGCGGCAATAGGGAGATCCATTATAGACCACCTCATAAAGGGAATGAAATAATGAAAATGATTAATTAATAATTGAAAGAGGTTTGCAGAGGTAACTATAAAAAAGGGGGACTTAATCTATTCAACGGTAGAATGACAAAATACTAACAAAATTATGACTAAAATGAGGCAGGACTACTTTTAGTATGGTCAGATGTTAGGTGGGTGATGGACCAAATGTTTCTGCAATGGTGAGAGGTGCAAACACTTACATTTATGGTAAGGCCTCATTAACATAGCATCAATATGAGCTGCCTCTTGCACAGATAATTGGGCTGATTGGGCTGTTTGAGAGGATGGGATGTGTAAGTTGGAGAGGGCACCAGTGCATAGGAAATCCACCAGTTCCTTTGCAGAGCCAACTGCCTGCACATTGTTAAGAGGAGGCTAGATAATAATGGGAGTGTGGGGAGAAAGGGGTCACTGCAAAGGGAAAGGGGTTAGCACTAAGCAGGATAATTTTTCTTTATCAATCCTAGCCCCACTAAAATTATTCGCAGAAATGTACTCTTTCCATTTTCCCAGTAGCCTTGTGATACTTTGCAGGACCACTACTTAGGCCATCTATCTGTCGTTCCGCAAGGTGAGACTAAAACGTTTCATGTTCAAAATTGCAATATGGTCCTAACTATGTCAGAAGATTTGTATGTGTAAATGAGGCATCAGCCTGGGCCACCCATATGATGGACCCCATAAAGGGGTCAGCACGGTAGCATAGTGGTTAGCACAGTTGCTTCACAGTTCCAGGATCCCAGGTTCGATTCCAGGCTTGGGTCACTGTCTGTGTGGAGTCTGCATGTTCTCCCCGTATCTGCGTGGGTTTCCTCCGGGTGCTCCGGTTTCCTCCCATTGTCCAACGATGTGCAGGTTAGGTGGATTGGCTATGCTAAATTGCCCTTAGTGTCCAAAAAAGGTTAGGTGGGGTTACAAGGATAGAGTAGAGGTGTGGGGCTTGGGTCAGGTGCTCTTTCCAAGCGCCGGTGCAGACTCGATGGGCCGGATGGCCTCCTTCTGCACTGTAAATTCTATGATTCTATGAAAAATGATTGTGAGCCAAATATTGGCATGAATGAGTCAGTAAGGTCTGGACTCTGATATTTAGCATGCTTCCAGCCCCTTCCCATTCTATAACAGTGGTGGAGGTCAGCCCCAGAAAGCTTGGAGAATGCATTTGGGGTTAAATTCAGTTTGGATGGAGAACAAACAGCCAAATGAATCCTATCAGCTTCGCGCTGGTAGGCTATACACAAACCCCATTCACACCCCCATGTCCAATATGCCTCAGCCATGGCTCAGTTGATAGCAATCTCTGAACCAGTAGATCCTGGGCTGGATTCTTCGTTTCTGAGACTAAGAGTTGACGCCGGTGCAGAATACGTCGACTTCCACGACAGCAAAACCGGCGCCGCACCTGGACCGATTCAGCTACTATTTAGAGGTTAGCATCGGCGTCACATGGAACACAATCGATTCCAATGAGAAACGGTGCCGGATTCGCCGGTTTGGCAAATGACACTCAAGAGGCTGACCAGCTACAGCCGCATACACACACTTCACTTCCCACACACATCATCCCAGCGACAAGATGGCAGCAAGAAGCCCACAACTGCGGGAGTGGGAGAAGACAGGAGGGGACCGGTGGACCTGCAGCCCCTAACTATGGCAGAGCAGAAGGCCATGGATGTGGTCGGCAGCCTGGAGGAAAGGGAGATCGCCGGGGTGGAGATTGGCCGAGGGCGAGGGAGCGAGGCCCTACTGTGTTGAGGTTCCCCATGACGTGTGTCAACACCCCCGCAACACCACCCCCACACCACCCTCACCCCCACACCACCCTCTCCCTCACACCACCCTCTGCTGCGGTACATCAGGTGGAGGTAGGAACGCTCAAGGGAGCGGACGGTCGGAGGGTGGGCCAACCCCAGGGATTAGTTGCCGTGCAGACAGATTTCGGGCTTCTGGAATGGACTGGCCCATCAATCGTGGAGATGCAGTCGCAGAGCCAGGGGCTATATGAGGGGTTGTCAGCGAGTATCCAGCACCTGCAGGTTCCTGTTGGAGGAATACAACCGGAGGAGATGGTGCCGACCATGCGGGCTACCCAGGCCATCGCCGCATGCGTGGCATCTGCAGTGGAACCATTGGGGGCAAGGGTTTTGGCTATGGGTCAGCAAGTCCAAGGCCTGGAGCATTCTGTGCAGTCACTGGCCGAGGCCCAGGACAGGGTTGCTGTCTCACAGGGAGCCATGTGCCAGAGCCACCTGGAAATTGCAGCGGCGCTCTTGGGCATGGCCCAGTCACAGCAGGCCATGGCTGGGAACGTCAGCAGCATTGCCCAGGTGATAGCTGTTGTGGCACAGACACAAAGGGAGATGGCGTAGACGCTGGCTGATGTGGCACAGGCCCAGAAGGTGCTGGCACAGATATTGGGTGATGTGGCGGAGTCCCAGACTCTGTCCCGCATGTCCCACCTCCCATTCACGCACCCCTGAGGCTGTCGGTGCCCGGCACCATGGGCACAC
Organism: Scyliorhinus torazame; assembly: GCF_047496885.1. NCBI lineage: Eukaryota > Metazoa > Chordata > Chondrichthyes > Carcharhiniformes > Scyliorhinidae > Scyliorhinus > Scyliorhinus torazame. The sequence goes on along the minus strand of NC_092709.1, from coordinate 291,780,356 downwards.
TGACCCTGGCACCCGTCCCTACTACCAGGGGTACCGTCGGCTGGTGTTGCCCTTGCCAGCAGTAAGCTCCGCAGCCTCCACCCGGAGCCTCCCGTAGTGGCTAGTGGGTGTTGCCCTGGGTGGGCCGTCTGATTCCCCTTCAGCGGGTGATGTGCAGCCATCTAAGATGGCCACCTGCAAAGGACCATGGGAATTCTGGCCAACCCAGGAATCAGACAGATACACAGCCTATCTAAAACACAGGTAACCAGACCTGATCGAAATCCCCGCTTGTTTGCATTTTAATGGCCCATTTTCCCAGGACGATAGAACTCCAATCCAGCAACCGGTACAGCCGCAGACTGATCGGCTCCACTCCCTTTACTCAGAAAGCCCAACTGCCGAGGTCAATGACCGCTAAGGACCCGCCCAGCTACCAAGGCACCCGCCCTTTATTGGCCGAAATCGAAGAGAGTGATCAGAGCCCTGTTGAACTATTGGGTCCAAGGTTAAGGACCGCCCCAAAGAGCGCAAAATCCCAGGGGGATAAAAGAGAACACAGCCATGTGTTCTGTCCCTTTTGGATCCGGCCTGTGCCAACCCAATTGCAGCAGGAACAGCCAGCTAAGTTCAAGACCAACGATCGCTACCTGATGGATGAGACCAGCAGGGACAGAGCCACTTTCTTCGAACCAACAAACAAAGACAAAGAACAAAGAAATGTACAGCACAGGAACAGGCCCTTCGGCCCTCCAAGCCCGTGCCTACCATGCTGCCCGACTAAACTACAATCTTCTACACTTCCTGGGTGCATATCTCTCTATTCCCATCCTATTCATATATTTGTCAAGATGCCCCTTAAATGTCACTATCGTCCCTGCTTCCACCACCTCCTCCGGTAGCGAGTTCCAGGCACGCACTACCGTCTGCGTAAAAAACTTGCCTCGTACATCTACTCTAAACCTTGCCCCTCTCACCTTAAACCTATGCCCCCTAGTAATTGACCCCTCTACCCTGGGGAAAAGCCTCTGACTATCCACTCTGTCTATGCCCCTCATAATTTTGTAGACCTCTATCAGGTCTACCCTCAACCTCCTTCGTTCCAGTGAGAACAAACCGAGGTTATTCAACCGCTCCTCATAGCTAATGCTCTCCATACCAGGCAACATTCTGGTAAATCTCTTCTGCACCCTCTCTAAAGCCTCCACATTCTTCTGGTAGTGTGGCGACCAGAATTGAACACTATACTCCAAGTGTGGCCTAACTACGGTTCTATACAGCTGCAACATGACTTGCCAATTCTTATACTCAATGCCCCGGCCAATGAAGGCAAGCATGCCGTATGCCTTCTTGACTACCTTCTCCACCTGTGTTGCCCCTTTCAATGACCTGTGGACCTGTACTCCTAGATCTCTTTGACTTTCAATACTCTTGAGGGTTCTACCATTCACTGTATATTCCCTACCTGCATTAGACCTTCCAAAATGCATTACCTCACATTTGTCCGGATTAAACTCCATCTGCCATCTCTCCGCCCAAGTCTCCAAACAATCTAAATCCTGCTGCATCCTCTGACAATCCTCATCGCTATCCGCAATTCCACCAACCTTTGTGTCGTCTGCAAACTTACTAATCAGACCAGTTACATTTTCCTCCAAATCATTTATATATACTACAAAGAACAAAGGTCCCAGCACTGATCCTTGTTGTAGTAGATATCGTGTTTGCATGTTGAGATAACTCTTGTGTATGTAAATAAACCATCTTTTGAACTAACTAACTGGTTTTGTGGTCATTTGATCGATATAAGGGAAAGGCTTGTGGTTCACCGAGATAAATAGAAATACCCACAGTATTGGCGATGCTGTTGGGACCGAAACAGAGCAACAGATGGCCGGTTGGGTAGGGAGGTGGTATGGCAGAGCGTGGGGTTTGGGCATGGTGAGGTGAAGGGTGGGAGTTGGGGTGCATGTAGGGGTATGGGGGGGCACACATATAATCAGTGTCATTCTGCAGAATCAAGGGCCAAAGTGGGTGGTCAGTGGGATGCACAGCAAGATGGCTGCCTTGCAGACTGCGCAAATGGCGGTTCATGCCTGGATATCGCCCAGTCCCATAGGGGGTCACCCCAGCCACTCAGCCTGTTCCCACCACCCCCCCCCCCCCCCCCACCATGGCCCTGGCAGGGCACCCCCCATCTGAGCCAGCTTGGCCAGTGTCCAGCCCGGCAGCCCGCAGTCGCGCCTCTCCAATCCTACCACCTCTGTATCCCTCAACGGCCACAACGCCGGTTTCACGGTTTGTAAAAGCACAAGTGAACCTCGCCGTCGGGAAATTCAGCCATCGGAGGTGGAGAATCGCGGAGGCTCCGGAGAATGCCAGGCCGGACCCGCTAATCATATGCAAATTGGTGTTTAATGTACCTGCATATATCCCGCTCCCGAACCTTCTTTTCAGAAACCATGAATGAAAGTTTTCAAATAAATTCATAAGAGCCTGATGATGAACTTTTAACACAAAGAATAAAATATTTATCAAACAAGAAAAATTCACTATATTACACCAGACTAAAAATTTGCAAAGGTGTCAGTGTGAACAAAAAATTCCTTTTCCCAGTGAAATCCTTACAGACACATAAACTCGTGCTAAGTTTCCACTAGCTTGACACAAAGGCTCTTTTGCTTGAGACTGGCAAATTTCTTCCAGTTAATTCTTTTTTCTAATAAATTTAGAGTACCAATTCTTTTTTTCCCAATTAAGGGGCAATTTAGCATGGCCAATCCACCTACCTTGCACCGCTTTTGGGTTGTGGGGGTGAGACCCACGCAGGCACGGGGAGAATGGGCAAACTGCACAAGGACAGTGACCCGGGGCTGGGATCGAACCCGGGTCCTCGGTGCTGTGAGGCAACAGTGTTAATCACTGCGCAACCGTGCTGCTTTCCACTGAATTCTTGAGCATTCCCTTGATGATTCTCACTCAACTCATATCTCTCCTGGATATACCCAAAACCGCACTCTGAACTCACTATTTCTTCAACTGCAGCGAAAACGCGGTTCCCTAAACTCAGTCTCCCAGTAGCCTTTTTCTTTCCTCAGAAAGCTGAAAATTCCTGTCTTTACTCTCTGAAACACATTCAGCTCTCCCCGTCTTTCTTCATGTCTCCTATGTCACTTGACCACGGTCACTCGGCAACAGCCTAATTTTTTTCTAATTTGTAATTTTTTCCAAAACCACTGGACTTCTAGCCCCTTTTAAACCCATTTCTATAATTTCAGGGAATGTAAAAACTTAATTAAAATGCATATTATTTATAAGCAAACCCAAAACACTGGACTTTCAACCACAGTTCTACCCCGGCTTCGAGGTACTAAGGTCCATAGACAAAATTTAATGAAACTGGAACCATCTTATATTTCTTAACACAAAAAAAAATATATATAAAAATTCAACTTGAAAATTATACATTGGGCAGAATGGGCCGAATTATTCCATGTCTCTGCTGTTTAGTTCAATGGCGAGTGCAGGGTGTGTGGGCAGAATCCAGCGGGAGGTCCAAAAATCTGTATGACACTGAGTGAATTTCCTGTTGGATCTTCTGTTGGTGCCTGCCTCGGCGGATTGGCAAACCCACTGGTGGCCAGCATGAAACTGATTTGCCTGATTTGAGTCCCCCTAATGGGATGCAGATAAAATTGAATGCTCAACCGAAATCATCCCCCTACTCCCAATTCTCCGGAATGTCAGCAGGAAAACTGCAAATCCAAAATGCATCTAGAACAACATAGAACATAGAAAATACAGCACAGAACAGGCCCTTCGGCCCACGATGTTGTGCCGAACCTTTGTCCTAGATTAATCATAGATTATCATTGAATTCACAGTGCAGAAGGAGGCCATTCGGCCCCCCGAGTCTGCACCGGCTCTTGGAAAGAGCACCACACCCAAACTCAACAACTCCACCCAACACCAAGTGCAATTTGGACATTAAGGGCAATTTATCATTGGCCAATTCACCTAACCCGCACATCTTTGGACTGTGGGAGGAAACCGGAGCACCCGGAGGAAACCCACGCAGACACGGGGAGGACGTGCAGACTCCGCACAGACAATGACCCGAGCCGGAATCGAACCTGGGACCATGGAGCTGTGAAGCAATTGTGCTATCCACAATGCTACCGTGCTGCCCTTAAGAACAAATAAATCTACACTATATCATTTTACCGTAACCCATGTACCTATCCAATAGCTGCTTGAAGGTCCCTAATGTTTCCGACTCAACTACTTCCACAGGCAGTGCATTCCATGCCCCCACTACTCTCTGGGTAAAGAACCTACCTCTGATATCCCTCCTATATCTTCCACCTTTCACCTTAAATTTATGTCCCCTTGTAATGTTGTGTTCCACCCGGGGAAAAAGTCTCTGACTGTCTACTCTATCTATTCCCCTGATCATCTTATAAACCTCTATCAAGTCGCCCCTCATCCTTCTCCGCTCTAATGAGAAAAGGCCTAGCACCCTCAACCTTTCCTCGTAAGACCTACTCTCCATTCCAGGCAACATTCTGGTAAATCTTCTTTGCACCTTTTCCAGAGCTTCCACATCCTTCCTAAAATGAGGCGACCAGAACTGTACACAGTACTCCAAATGTGGCCTTACCAAAGTTTTGTACAGCTGCATCATCACCTCACGGCTCTTAAATTCAATCCCTCTGTTAATGAACGCGAGCACACCATAGGCCTTCTTCACAGCTCTATCCACTTGAGTGGAAACTTTCAAAGAGGTATGAACATAGACCCCAAGATCTCTCTGCTCCTCCACATTGCCAAGAACTCTACCGTTAACCCTATATTCCGCATTCATATTTGTCCGTCCAAAATGGACAACCTCACACTTTTCAGGGTTAAACTCCATCTGCCACTTCTCAGCCCAGCTCTGCATCCTATCTATGTCTCTTTGCAGCCGACAACAGCCCTCCTTACTATCCACAACTCCACCAATCTTCGTATCGTCTGCAAATTTACTGACCCACCCTTCAACTCCCTCATCCAAGTCATTAATGAAAATCACAAACAGCAGAGGACCCAGAACTGATCCCTGCGGTACGCCACTGGTAACTGGGATCCAGGCTGAATATTTGCCATCCACCACCACTCTCTGACTTCTATCGGTTAGCCAGTTCGTTATCCAACTGGCCAAATTTCCCACTATCCCATGCCTCCTTACTTTCTGCATAAGCCTACCATGGGGAACTTTATCAAATGCCTTACTAAAATCCATGTACACTACATCCACTGCTTTACCTTCATCCACATGCTTGGTCACTTCCTCAAAGAATTCAATAAGATTTATAAGCCAAGACCTACCCCTCACAATCCGTGCTGACTATCCCTAATCAAGCAGTGTCTTTCCAGATGCTCAGAAATCCTATCCTTCAGTATCCTTTCCATTACTTTGCCTACCACCGAAGTAAGACTAACTGGCCTGTAATTCCCAGGGTTATCCCTAGTTCCTTTTTTGAACCGGGGCATGACATTCGCCACTCTCCAATCCCCTGGTACCACCCCTGTTGACAGTGAGGACGAAAAGATCATTGCCAACGGCTCTGCAATTTCATCTCTTGCTTCCCATAGAATCCTTGGATATATCCCGTCAGGCCCGGGGGACTTGTCTATCCTCAAGTTTTTCAAAATGCCCAACACATCTTCCTTCCTAACAAGTATTTCCTCGAGCTTACCAATCTGTTTCACACTGTCCTCTCCAACAATATCGCCCCTCTCATTTGTAAATACAGAAGAAAAGTACTCATTCAAGACCTCTCCTATCTCTTCAGACTCAATACACAATCTCCCGCTACTGTCCTTGATCGGACCTAGCCTCGCTCTAGTCATTCTCATATTTCTCACATATGTGTAAAAGGCCTTGGGGTTTTCCTTGATCCTACCCGCCAAAGATTGTTCATGCCCTCTCTTAGCTCTCCTAATCCCTTTCTTCAGTTCCCTCCTGGCTATCTTGTATCCCTCCAATGCCCTGTCTGAACCTTGTTTCCTCAGCCCTACATAAGTCACCTTTTTCCTCTTAACAAGACATTCAACCTCTCTTGTCAACCATGGTTCCCTCACTCGACCATCTCTTCCCTGCCTGACAGGGACATACATATCAAGGACACGTAGCACCTGTTCCTTGAACAAGTTCCACATTTCACTTGTGTCCTTCCCTGCCAGTCTATGTTCCCAACTTATGCACTTCAATTCTTGTCTGACAACATCGTATTTACCCTTCCCCCAATTGTAAACCTTGCCCTGTTGCACGTACCTATTCCTCTCCATTACTAAAGTGAAAGTCACAGAATTGTGGTCACTATCTCCAAAATGCTCCCCCACTAACAAATCTATCACTTGCCCTGGTTCATTACCCAGTACTAAATCCAATATTGCCCCTTCTCTGGTCGGACAATCTACATACGGTGTTAGAAAAGCTTCCTAGACACACTGCACAAACACCACCCCACCATCCAAACTATTTGATCTAAAGAGTTTCCACTCAATATTTGGGAAGTTAAAGTCGCCCATGACTACTACCCTATGACTTCTGCACCTTTCCAAAATCTGTTTCCCAATCTGTTCCTCCACATCTCTGTTACTATTGGGGGGCCTATAGAAAACTCCTAACAAGGTGACTGCTCCTTTCCTATTTCTGACTTCAACACATACTACCTCAATAGGGTGATACTCCTCGAACTGCCTTTCTGCAGCTGTTATACTATCTCTAATTAATAATGCCACCCCCCCCACCTCTTTTACCACCCTCCCTAATCTTATTGAAACATCTATAACCAGGGACCTCCAACAATCATTTCTGCCCCTCTTCTATCCAAGTTTCCGTGATGGCCACCACATCGTAGTCCCAAGTACCGAACCATGCCTTAAGTTCACCCACCTTATTCCTGATGCTTCTTGCGTTGAAGTATACACACTTCAACCCATCTCCGTGCCTGCAAATACTCTCCTTTGTCAGTGTTCCCTTCCCCACTGCCTCATTACATGCTTTGGCATCCTGAATATCGGCTACCTTAGTTGCTGGACTACAAATCCGGTTCCCATTCCCCTGCCAAATTAGTTTAAACCCTCCCGAAGAGTACTAGCAAACCTCCCTCCCAGGATATTGGTGCCCCTCTGGTTCAGATGCAACCCGTCCTGCTTGTACAGGTCCCACCTTCCCCAGAATGCGCTCCAATTATCCAAATACCTGAAGCCCTCCCTCCTACACCATTCCTGCAGCCACGTGTTCAACTGCACTCTCTCCCTATTCCTAGCCTCGCTATCACGTGGCACCGGCAACAAACCAGAGATGACAACTCTGTCTGTCCTGGCTTTCAACTTCCAGCCTAACTCCCTAAACTTGTTTATTACCTCCACACCCCTTTTCCTACCTATGTCGTTGGTACCAATGTGCACCACGACTTCTGGCTGCTCCCCCTCCCCCTTAAGGATCCTGAAGACACGATCCGAGACATCCCTGGCCCTGGCACCCGGGAGGCAACATACCTTCCGGGAGTCTCGCTCGCGACCACAGAATCTCCTATCTATTCCCCTAACCATTGAATCTCCTACAACTATTGCTTTTCTATTCTCCCCCCTTCCCTTCTGAGCCCCAGAGCCAGACTCCGTGCCAGAGACCTGACCGCTAGGGCCTTCCCCCGGTAGGTCATCCCCCCCAACAGCATCCAAAACGGTATACTTGTTTTGAAGGGGAACGGCCACGAGGGATCCCTGCACTGTCTGCCTGTTTGTTTTTTTCCCCCTGACTGTAACCCAGCTATTCTTGTCCTCTACCTTGGGTGTGGTTACCTCCCTGTAACTCTTCTCAATCACCCCCTCTGCCTCCCGGATGATCCGAAGTTCATCCAGCTTCAGCTTCAGTTCCCTAACACGGTCTTTGAGGAGCTGAAGTTGGGTGCACTTCCTGCAGGTATAGTCAGTGGGGACACCGGTGGTATCCCTCACCACCCACATCCTACAGGAGGAGCATGTAACTGGCCTAGCCTCCATCCCCTCTTACCTTACAGAATATAGCTGCTGTGTGGACTAACTAGATCTCCGCCCTCCGACTCTGCTCCCAGTCAGCTACACTCTCTGTAAACTCCTGGCTCTCTTTGCACTCTTGCGGAAATGTCGGAAACAAAATGAAAGGAGCACCTTACTCCCTCCTCACCTAACTCCCTCGGTCACCAAACTCTCACTATCGCACTCAAAAAGCACCAAATTCAGCACTCAGTGCAAACATGGCTTGCAGAAGTCGGACTCACCCAAATAATGCCTAGGGTTGCCTTCAAAGTTCAAGCTGGAGGCCGCCAGTAACCCTGGACCCCAAAGCACCACAGCAATGGGTGGAGGGAGCATCTAACAGGTGGATCATCCCAATTCAGTGTTATGGAGGTGGTCCATCCTCCAGCCTCAGAGTGTTCCTGGACATTCATCTTCTTTCTTCAATGGTCACTGATGTTGGACTTCTTTTAAATGTGGCACCCAAATATGATGGGGGGACAAGCGCAATCCAGCCCGCCCTGCCACGGAATGCGGCGCTGTCTCCTAGATGCTTAATTAATGGTCAGAGTCGGAAGATTTGCCATGGTCTCCCATCAGCCTCCGTAAAGGGAAACAAATCCCGGCACGGGACTTAGTCCCCGATGGGAGAATTACACCCATTGTTCCTAATGGCAAACCCTGATAGTCTTTCCCACTAATTGTAATGTGTTCTCAGCATCAGAAAACTGGGGACTGGGAGCAAAACCCATCAAACATACTGCAGGAAGGATTGTAAAGAAATTTGGAGAATATTACAGAACAGTAACCTTTACATCAATGGAATCTGAGGCAGGGAGTTAAGAATGAAATTTATAATTAATGCTTCCACCACTGCAAACAGAAATTTGCAATGCGCTTTCATAATGGGAAGAAAGTTTCAAGAATCGATAAAGCAGCAGATTTAAGTTGTACTAACTCATCCATCTAACTTGTTGCGTATTTCACCAATATGCATGCAGCCTGGTATACGTGTCCAATATCTCAACTTGTACCTGAAATTCTGGAGTTCACATCAATTGTAGGCCGATAGTTTTACATGTGGACTAGAGCTCTTTACAACTTGCAGCAAGCAGTCTTCCTCGGAACTGCAGGTTACACTATCAGCAGCTTTCACGAGTGCAGAAGAGGTATCTCTTGAGATGACTTGCAGGAGAACTGTAACACATTTGACAAATAGAGTGCTATTACACTCCAGGTGGCAGCTGCAGACCTTCAGCATCGCCATCTTAAAGTTAAATTCACATTGTGGTATGGGAAGCAGAACGGTTTGATATTTTGAGGTGTCAGACGGCACGCTTCAAGTTATTCTCACATCTTAACAAAACATCACTAAAAGTTGTCAAAGCACTGAATATCCACCCCAATGTGTTAGATGGTGAAGAAGCTTACTTCTGAATGACACCAGCAATATGTCACTTAATCCGCAATCTTAGACAAACTCATTTTACTAACATGTGACTCACTCCTGTAAGCGATTAGCATAAAGTACAGAAGGTTTTTGGTTCACACCAATGGGGAATGAGGATGTCACCTGGCCAAACGTATCCAATCTGGCAACTATCGGACTGAATATATCTTCAGCAGATCAATCTGTCCTGCATTAGACAGTATTCAATCTCACCGTGCTGCTCAGTCCTCATTAACACTGTTAATATTCTTAAACTTGCAACCCAGGTTTTCCCAAGACAAGAACTAGACCAACAAGATGGATATGGGATGAGGGCGGAAGCTCCTTTACTGACAAAAACAATCCTCTTGCTGTATTAACAACATTGATCAATTAGATTTTGGTAACATTTTAAAAAATACTTTAAAGGCAAATTTAACCTTGGGATCAAAAAGGATGCATGTGGCCTGAACTGGGCTTCCCCTCCCCAAATGAATTTTCTCTCCAGCCCCTCCCCTTTCTTACTTAAGTTGCCTGGTAACACAATGGGTACACAATGGCAGCCTGATCTTCCACATATTTTGACTCCTACATAACGGTGACATAATTCCTGCCAGTTTTGGATGGGAGTCAGTGTTGAGGCCTGGGAGTTAAAATCACCCGGTTGGTCCTCACACTCCTGGCATACAGAAAATTCACAGTCTACTTTGGCCTCCGGAGACATCCATTCCTGTCAAGAGTTAAAATCAGGGGTTTTGGGTGCTTTGAATTTCAGAAATTTCCTCACTTGAAAACTGTGCTGTTTATCTGTCTAAAGGATCACAGAATTATTTCAGAGCAGAAAGAGGTTATTTGGCCCTATTTGGTGTCTGCAATGGCTCTCTGTACGAGCATCATCACTTTGTGCCATTCCCCTGCCTTTTCCCCGTACCCTTACACATTTTTTCTATTCAAGTAATCATCTAATGCCCTCTTGAATGCCTCGATTGACTCTGCCTCCAGCATCTCCAGGCAGTGCATTCCAGACCTGATCCACTTGTAGGAAAATATTTTTTCTCACATCACATTTGCTTCTTTCGGGCGGCACGCGGCACGGTGGCTAGCACTGCTGCCTACGTTGCTGAGGACCCGGGTTCAAATCCCAGCCCTGGGTCACTGTCCATGCGGAGTTTGCACATTCTCCCCATGTCTGCGTGGATTTCATAGAATCAAAGAATTTATGGTGCAGAAGGAGGCCATTCAGCCCATCAAGTCTGCACTGGCCCTTGGAAAGAGCACCCCATCCAAGCCCAAACCTCCATCCTATCCCCGTAACCCCACCCCACCTTTGTTTGGACACTACGGCAATTTAGCATGGCCAGTCCACCTAACCTGCACATCTTTTTTTTTCTTTGGACTGTGGGAGGAAACCGGAGCACCCGGAGGAAATACACCATTTCACCCCCACAACCCAAAGATGTGCAGGTTAGGTGGATTGGCCATGCTAAATTGCCCCTTAATTGGAAAAAAATAATAATTGGGTAATCTAAATTTATTTTTAAAAAAGAAAGTCAAGCATTTGCTTCTTTCGCAAACCACTTTAAATCTCTGCCCTCTTGCTCCTGATTCTATTACGAGTGGGAACAGTTTCTCTCTGTCTACATGCCCCTCATGATTTTGAACACCTCTATCAAATCTCCTCTTAACCTACTTCTCTCAAAGGAGAACAAGTCCCAACCTCTCCAATCAATCCTCACCACTGAAGCTTCTCATCCTGGGAACCATTCTCTTCTGCACTCTCTCCAATACGTTCACCTCCTTCATCATGTCCTAACCTCCTAGGTTATATAATCCCATGTTTCAAATCCTTTTCTTTTTCTTATTTTTATGCTTCACATTTTTTCTGATAGATTAGATTCTAAATCTTAAATCAGAGTCAGAACTGGCACCATGGATTAAATTCACTTCAAAGTAATTGCTGCAGTTTTTCTTTTCAGTCTGGGGCAGCTTTTAGTTTAAACTCGGAAAATAATCAGTTAATCCATAGAGTATTAAACTGCAAAAGAAACTTCACATTGTTCCTTGTTTCTTCTGATTTCTCCGGCACTTAAGTGGATGAGAGTCTTAATTGGCACATGGAATATCCAGAAAGTGTAAATTGAAGAATCTCCACGAACCCAAAGGTACCAGGGGTTTTCAGTTCGTAATAAAAATATCATTAGCAGTTATTTGAGGGACTCCATACAGAGTAGGATGTGTAATTATCTTTTCTGGTGTTTACCTTGCAGACTCATAAGGAAAAATAGATTTATGATAATTCTGCTAAGCAGTTCTCTTTATGCGACAATCAGCTGAGTGATTCAATAATTACATCTTTAGGAAGGATTAAATTATTGCTAACCTGTCCAGGCAATGTTTCAGTTTTCCAATTTATCACCCTTCTGAGGGTTTTACTTTCTGCTTATAATTATTACTCTCAGTGTATGAATATGTGACTGGCATTAAACTAAAATTACTTGTGAAAATGCAAATATTCTAAGGAAAATGGAGCATATTTGTACGGAAGGCTGTTGTTGGTATTAAGACTTTATTGTTTTTCTCTGGGTCCACGCTGGTCCTTTGTCCCTTTTGTTTTTTCTTCGCTTTCTGTATGCAATGATAATCAGTTCTAAAGAGAATAACAAAGTTTAAAATATGCATGGCAGATGTTTGTTTCATGGTACTTTCTCTGTGTGCTGTGCTTCAAAATGCGATTCTGATTTTTGCTCATTAAGAACATAATATTGTGATATGATTTACATGTCATCCCTTTGTATATTTAAATTGATGACTGGGAGGATTATCAAAGAGGAGGCCAAGTGCGGTCTCAAATCTCCTACCATACTGGGACAGAAGGCATTGCAACTGGTGATGGAAATGGTGTCCGCTTTTCCTTGAACTTTTCTTTCCCCGTTTCATTTTGAGGAGCTTTTATGTTGCATGTTGCTGTGGGCGCAAGATAGAAATGAAGTGCCATCCTCCACAAGGCATCTGGACAGAGCAAGCTGACTGTGTCTCTACTTAATCCATCAGATTGAAGGACTGTGATAAAAAAGTGCCAATTCTGAAGCAGGAAAATTAAGTTAGACTGATGAATTCCATGTCAGCTCAGGTGCACAGAAAGAAAAATTGGGTTAAGAAAGAACAGGTATGGGCAGAATTTTGGCCCCTGTTAGCCGTCAGTGTAAATGGCGACATAGGCCCAAAATCTCGTGAGTATCCGGAAGTGAGACTCTCACCGGCCAAATCTTGTTTCCTGATTTTCCACACCCAGGAAACCTAATTTTAATACATTATAATATCATTAGCAACCCATCCTTCCCATGCTTCCACCCTCATTGAATATTCAAACAAGTCGGTGCAGTTTACAACAGCCCTATAAAAACGTGAACCTGGCAAACTCACCAAAATGGAATGTCAGAGATGAGGGCAGAGGTCGTCACTCCCCACCAGGAAGCTCAATGAAATGGGATATCGGAGAGGATGTCGGGGAACCAGCTAAGTCTTTCTCGGGGGGGGTGGTTTGAGTCCCAGCTGTTGGTGGGGGAGGGTTCTGCTCACAGGCCTTTGTGGGCCTCTGTGATGGTTTGGTCTCAGAGGTGTCCAGTGCTAGGTGGGAGGGCAGTTGAGTGTGGCCTTCCTCCTGTGGCAGACCAGGCTCATCTGATTAATCTCTAGACTCGAAATTACACTCAACTTGATCCTTAACTTTAACTGCATTCTCCCAGCTCTCACGGATAGTGGATCATGTGAGCCTTCGATCTCGTTTAACCAGACACCCATGATAACATCCCTGATAGCCTGGCCTCTAGGGCCATTGGCAGTGTCCATCCACATTGTTCATGCAACTGTGCCTTGCAACACGAGGGTGGGAGATAAATGTGACTGGCTTGTCATCCCCTCTCTGTCAGGGTGCTTCTGCCCTCACGGAGCTACTCACCATCCCATGTCAGAGCCCCTACATTGTCCATCTGACCTGGTGTGTTACTAAACCCCACCTTGGTACCTTGCAGTCGCCCTCTGTGCTGACCCTGTGGATTTTCCCACTCCCATCCACGTCCAGCTGCCACTCCTAGGAACCATCACTTAAACTTCAGCAAGGGCCTCCTGAGAAACACCAGCAAGGGCGACATGAGACTCTGCCTGAGGCCCACCCCCCCGACTGGCCAAGTTCCCGACGGCGTTGGTCACATGTGGTCTCATTCGTCGGGAACTCGGCTTGGCGGCTACGGACTCAGTCGAGGGAGGGCCAATCCACGGGCATGGGTGACTTTGCCAGAGGCTGGGGCAGTTATGGGGTGGTCCGGGACGTGCGAGCCGGCCAAAGGGGGGCGGCACTATTTCTCAGGCCAAAGGGGGGGAATATTTCACAGGCCGGGTTTGCTAGCAGCCGTCATCATGTTGCACAGCCACTGCAGGCCGGTGTGCGCATGCGGGGCCACGGACCCGGCAATTCTCCGGGCCATATCTGCAGCTAGCGCCGGGCACTCTATGCTGCCTTGATGCTAGCACAGAGCCAAACAGAGGATCGGTGGCCGTTTTACGCCATTTTTACTGTCGTAAAATGCCACCGTTCCCACGCCGGAGTGGGTACATAGACTCAAAATCAGAGAATCCATCCCAATACTTCAATTGTGGCCTCTCCAGTATTTTATACAATTCTCATATTCTATCTTTACTTTTATATTCTATACCTCTGCCAATGAAGGACAGCATTCTATATGCTTTCTTAACAACCTTGTCTACTTGAACTGCTGCCTTTAGTGACCTGTGTACCTCTACACCAAGATCTCTCACTTCATCTACCCCGCTTAGTATATTCCCATTTATTATGTAAGACCCCTGTGCATTACTGCAGTGAGTTATTGCAGTGCATCTTGTAGATGGTACACATGGCTGCCACTGTTCGTCGGTGGTGGTGGGTTTGAATGTTTATGGAAGGAGGAGCAATCAAGCGGGCTGCTTTGTCCTGGATGGTGTTGAGCTTCTTGAGTGTTGTTGGAGCTGCACTCACACAGGCAAGTGGAGAGTATTCCATTATACTCCTGACTTGTCCTCTTGCAGATGGTGGACAGGCTTTGCGGGGAAATCAGGAGGTGAGTTACTCACTGTAGGACTCCGAGCCTTTGACCTGGTAGCCACAGTATTATTTTAAATACATTTTTTCCAATTAAGGGGCAATTTAACATGGCCAAACCACCTACCCTGCACATCTTTGGGTTGTGGGGGTAAACCCACGCAAACACGGAGGGACATGTGCAAACTCCACACAGACAGTGACCCAGAGCCAAATCGAACCAGGAACCTCGGTGCCGTGAGGCAGCAGTGCTATCCACTGTGCCACCGTACTGCCCTGGTAGCCACAGTATTAATATGACTAGTCCAGTTAAGTTTCTGACAAATGGAACCCCCAGGATGTTGATTGTGGAGGATTCAGCGATGGTAATGCTGTTGAATGTCAAGGTGCGATGGTTAGATCCTCTCTTGCAGGAGATGGTCATTGGCTGGCACTTGTGTGGCCCGAATGTAACTCACTCCCTCAGCTAGAGAGTGCATGACCTGAACCATAGAGTGGATATCCCCTCCCACGAAGTGCACATCCTGCACCCAGGCCTCCACTGTGGATCCCACCCTCGCAGTGTTGGCCTGGTTGCCTCTGAGTGACGGCACCATCTCCTCGGACAGAATGCAGTGGGGCTCCTCCAGTCAAGGAGGGAGGCGGACATTCCTTCCTGATATTCACAACTGTGCCTTCAACCAAACCCAGGGGCATGTCATCTGACCGGGGCTCAGCAGAGTCCTGGACTCCAGCAACCCTCTAAGTGTCAGATCAATGGGATGTCCCTGCCTCTGCCTGCTGTGGATTTTCAGTGAGGTGTTCACCAGTGAGTGCCCCAGAAGACTGCTACTAGTTATTCCCACCAAGGTGAGAGTATCTGTTCTGGTGGAGGGTGCAGGTGACAGTTGTGATGCCTCAGAACAAACCTATCAGATAACAAGAGCTCAGGACCCAACCCAGGTTCCTAGCCCCCCCGACACCCATGAAGCACCCACCAACAAGAGGGGAATAAGCCGCTCAATCGACAAGAGGGTGTCCTACACTCTGGAGAATCCACAGGAAAATCATCAAGGCATAAAACTGGGATAAACACCAGCCACAGCCGATGGGGGACCCCATCTCAAGAAGAAGAGGAATCGTCAAGACACCCAGCAACTGGCTCCCTGGATGGGAGGGCTGACTCCCTTCTCCCTGGTAACACCAGGGGACCCTGGCCCCAACCACTGGACCAATCCAGGGCAGAAACCAGCATCGTACTCATCCGCACAGGAAGAAAAAAAGAAGAAACCCCCAGGGAAAGGATGCTCAAACTGACTCAATTTGACCATTGTCACAGAAAGGATACCCAGAACAGTCACACTACTCAACAGCCCAGACACTATTGCCAATCCAACTTAATTGAGCGTCAACACTCAATGGGTGGGACTCTCCAAAACTGCGTTCGTCGATCAGCCGGAGAATCCCCGTTCATGACCGAATCGGGGGCGGCGCCGCTTTTGCGAAGCTCCGCCCCCTCCAAAGCGCTGTACTTGGAGAGTATACCGCATGCCGTATCAACGGCCTTGGGGCATTGCCTGAGGCCCCCCCCGCCCGATGCTCTGTGCCCGACCAGTCAAGTTCCCAACGGCGTCGGTCACATGTGGTTTCATCCGTCGGGAACACGGCGTGGCAGCTGCGTACTGAGTCCACAGTCGGGGGATGGAGGGGGGGACTTTACCAGGAGCTGGGGGCACTGTTGGGAGGTGGTCCAGGGTGCGCGAGCCGGCCAAAGGAAGGGCAGTATTTCGCAGGCCAGGCCCGCGAGGGGCCGTCGCCATGAGCATCCAGCACCATGTTGGACAGCACGGCCACTGCAGGCCACCACTGTATGCATGTGCGGCCACGGATCCGGCAATTCTCTGGGCCATATCAGCAGCTAGAGCCAGGTGCTCTACGGTGCCTTGATGCTAGCTCCCAGACAAACGGGGGATCGGTGGCCGATTTATGCCATACTTTCTGTCGTAAAAGACCACCATTCCCACGCCGGCATGGGGGACATAGCCTCAAAATTGGAGAATCCAGCCCCACATTTTAGTAGCTGGAGAAGAAGCAAAGAGAGAGACCGAGGGAGGATCAAACCCTCTCCGAAGAGAAAAATGAAGGAAGAAAAAATAAGAACTACCAGGACAAACCAATCACATATCAGAGGATCAGGGCCCAACCCAGACTATATACTATCCTGGAGTCCGTCAAGCATCTACCAATGAGGAGCAGAACAGGCCACTTATTCAACAAAAAGATGTCCCACCCCCCCTTACGGGAACAACAGGATATCCACCAAACAGATCTCGGACCTCCGAGAAGTGAAACCCATCTCCCGCAGGCACGCCTGAAAAGGGACACTCCTGTCCTCCAGGGGCAACAGGATGTCAGCCGCGGCACTGGGCCCGGCCTAGCCCAGCACCACCCAAAACACAAGTAGCTATAGCCCTGGACCTCCAACACACCCCAAAAACCTACACTCCAGCCGAGCCCGGACCCTTCAACTCCATCCAGGCCACAGCGCATTCCCCGCTTACACAAGGAAGAGAAAAATCCAATGCTTACCGAAGGGAGCCCCAACCCGGGGTGAAGAAGAACCGTCAATAATTGGGCATCCTGGGAGGGAGGGCCGATTCCCTCCTGCCCTGCACCACTAGGAAACCACCCCATGGCCCGCAAACCATCGACCGGAACAGGATAAGAGCCAGCACAATGCTCACACAAATGAAGAAAGGAAGGGAGAAAGAAGCCCCCAGGCGGAAGGGTCAAGATTAACTCAAGGCAAACACTATCGCAGAAAGAATACCCGGAGCAACCCTCCTCCCGAACTACCAACCGTAACGACTGGTTCCACCTGCACAAATAATACAAATCACGTTCCAGTAGTTCAAAAGCGTAGAAGGAGAGACTCAGTTGGAAAGAGAAAGAAAGAAAACTCAACCTGATGGACGAGTCAGAAGGAACTCAGTCCTCTCCACGATAAAGAAAAGTCTGCCCAAGCCATTGAGGGATAAAGGCATTGATACTTATATTCAGTAACATAAAACATAAAAAACAAAATAAATAACTCAAAAAAAACAGCCTGAAATGGATTAACTCAACTGGGGGGCTATCCTCAATCTCAGAGAGGATGAACAAGCCCTACCGATCTCAACCCTAACCCCGTCACCCCGGCCCTGATTCCACTTATCTTCCTCAAAAGGAGTGAAAACGTGCACAACTCACACTCCTCATAATTTACCCAATATGATTTTGCTGAATCAGTATAATCAATGACACAGGCCATCATGTACACGCTTCGCATTCCCCAACAGGAAAAAGAATACAGCTACAATATTCAACAATGTGATCAACAGGGAATAAAGTCCAGAATTACAGAAAAACCAGAGGGCAAACTGCAGGATAAAGATATCTTCCATGTTGCAGGATAAGTCAAAGGATAAGGCAGGATCAACAAGCACTCTTCAGTATTTCTCAAGGATTCCAATGATCGAAGCACGAGACACCATCTCACTGATGCCCAGGCGTTGCACAGCCTAGGCCCTGGCCGGTGGGGGAGGGGGGTGGGGGGGGGGGGGGGGGGGGGGGGGGGGGGGAGTGATTCAACCGGCTCAGCCATCTTCCACCACTCATGACGGGCATCGAGAAGAGGACAGAACAGGGCCAGTGACTGATGGGCCCAACTGTTCCCAGGCCTCAAAGACAGAATGCACTGTGCAACCCACGTCTAGATCCCAATACCGAAGCATGGCAGCCAATTTTCATACTCAGTCGGGAACTCGCCTTACACGTCTCGCCAGGGGCCAGACTCAGGGATACACAATGCCCAGCCCCCATCAGGATGCAGCAGGATCCCGACGACATGGAGGCAGGCCCTCACCAAAGAAAGTGTTCTCTCGAGTACAAAACCTCCTCATGCACCTTCACACTCTCTTCAAAATGCCCTGTAATTCCTGAAAATGAACTCTGATGCAGAGCCGCGATCTTCAGCCAAGACGACATTTTCAACAACATATTCGATGGCGGCCATCATCCGATGCATATAGCACCGCCAAGGGAAGAGTTCACCCAACAACAACTGCGCCACTGAAAGCTAGGCCCCACCCCAGCCCACTCCAACCACCACGATTCGGCGAGGATATTAATATTGTAGCATGGTTCTTCCTTGCATCAGGAACTTCCAGGGACGAGCCATGTAACCCAAGAAAAGACAAATATGAAATGTGCACTAGGATGAAGTAATGAAGTAAAAGATGAGCAGAGCCGGACCCCGAATTTTCATGTTTGATCGCGCATCTTTCCACACGAGCAAGTGGTTGTGATTTGTGTGTGAATAACAGTGAGGGATAGCACCAGGGTAGCACAGTGGTTAGCACTGTTCACAGCTCCGGGGTCCCAGGTTCGATTCCCGGCTTGGGTCACTGTCTGTGCGGAGTCTGCACTTTCTCCCTGTCTCTGCGTGGGTTTCCTCCGGGTGTTCCGGTTTCCTCCCACAAGGACCTGAAAAACGTGCTTCTTAGGTGAATTGGACATTCTGAATTACATTCTGAATTCTCCCTGTGTGTACTCGAACAGGAGCCGGAGTGTGGCAACTAGGGACTTCTCACAGTAACTTCATTGCGGTGTTAATGTAAGCCTACTTGTGACAATAATAAAGATTACTATTATTATCACTGTTACTTTGGCAGGAAAATCCGGATTAATTATATTTAGACACTGCTTCCATTCTTTTAATTGTCAAAGATGAACTTAGATGTCCTGCAAAATAAAAAGAGGCAGGAAAGGTACATTGTCAGCATTGAGACAAGGTAAAGAAAGAGAGCGGCAAGGGAGAAATTCTGAGATAAAGATAAATGCTGCAGTCAGAATAAATGGTTAGAGTCAAATAAGAATTTGGGCAAAATGGAGCCTTTGTTCCCTGGACAGACTTTCTACCAGGAGTTAGGAATGAGTGCAGATACAAACAAAAAAATACTGCAAATAAAAAGTAAGCAAACACACAGAAATCAATCGTTTTCATTTTTCTTGATAGGAGCTCTTAATTTAGACATTTAATAAAAGGCAATGTCAACCACCCAAAGCAATTTAATGCTTTGAAGGAGGAAAGTGCCTCAGGATTGCCTTAAATGTGTCCTCCAAAAGCGACTGAATGTTAATCTATCCACAAAGGTTTAAGAATCAAACATGTTCTTATCTTGCACAGACAAGCCTTTGAGACTACAGACAAGGAGGTATGGGGGAGTAAATATGTCCTCCCAAACCTTGGTGCAGAAACCGCTCTTGATTCTTAGCAAAAACATGAAACTATAGCGTACACGAGTGACATAACTCAAAGCAGCACAGTGGTTAGCACAATTGCGTCACAGCTCCAGGGTCCCAGGTTCGATTCCCGGCTTGGGTCACTGTCTGTGCGGAGTCTGCACATTCTCCCCATGTCTGTGTGGGTTTCCTCTGGGTGCTCCGGTTTCCTCCCACAGTCCAAAGATGTGCAGGTTAGGTGGATTGGCCATGCTAAATTGCCCTTAGTGTCTAAAATTGCCTTTAGTGTTGGGTGGGGTTACTGGGTTATGGGGATAGGGGGAGGTGTGGGCATGGGGAGGGTGCTCTTTCAAAGAGCCAGTGCAGACCCGATGGGCTGAATGGCCTCCTTCTGCACTGTAAATTCTATGAAGCATCATTGAGCACGTTTTACCGATTGGTCAAACAATGGAAGGACATGGATGTCGCCAGCACCTGTGGGCATCCAATTAAGTCGCTGCAATCTGCTTGTGAGAGCTGCTGGCCCAGTCAGAGAGCATCAGCTGGAGAGGTGCTCTCTGCTGACGGAGACAGGGGCCCTGCAACCTTCAACAGGTATGGAAAGAAAATTCATAAAAAACGAGGGTCATGAGCTGGACCGGAAATTATTGCTGGGATATCATTGACTTTGTGGGGGGAGATGCTTCCTCCACCCACACTCTCCTCTTTCCTCCATAATATCTTCCCTCCTGGAGTGGCACTTGTAGCCAGCCCCCATTTAGTTGGCAGCATCCTCACGCAGTGTCGGGGTGGGGAGGAGGGGGGTTGGAGGAGGACGTTCAATTCACCCTCCGTCAGCATAAAAGTTTCTTATCCCTTCACACATTGTGGGCATCAATGGCTAGGCCAGCACTTTTTGCCCATCCCTAATTGCCCTGGAGAGGGAGGTAGTGATTAAATGCTTTTTGAACTGCTGCAGGCCATGTGGTGTGGGTACAAGCACAGTGCTGTTAGGGAGGGAGTTGCAGAATTAAATGCTGACAGCCCCATAAATCGGCCCTAATTGGCCCTTTATGAATGGAAATTGGTACTGCTCCAATTTCGGTTCTGCCATTAGTAGAGTTCCAAATGGCGGGACATGTCAGGGAGCCTATTGTTCTAATGCACACAAGACCCACAGGGTTGGAACAATCAGCCTCCCCGAGTCTCGCTGACGACGAGCTCCCCGCTAAAGGGCCGGGAGCCCGAGGACATTCACAATTTAGTTCTATATAAAATCGGCCAGGTATGGAACCGACAGAGCAGACCTGGCTGGGATCTGATGTATATTGTAAATATAATTGCTTTGCAATAAACATAGTTTTCTTTCACCTACTTGATTCGGACTGGCTGTGGCCTACTAAACCTACCCAACACAGCGCCCCACCATTTTAGGTTTTCTGCCTCCACCATCTAAGCTTCCCTCCCCAACTCCTGTGGGCCGGTAAGTCTCTCAGGTTGCAATAGGGTCACATTTTCAAAATACTACAGGGCTCTGTGAGGTGATTGAGTAAAGAAGGGCTGGGTAAGTACCACAGAGATCGAAGAATAGATTTGGAAAGATCTCTCTGAAAATTTGGATCTATAAATAGGATCATTGTTTTCCAATACATGTTTCTGTTAAATATAATTATTCATAAGGAGAGAATCCAGAAGGACAGATTTTATCGCCACTTGGAGAGGCAAGGTTTGAGCATAGAATTTACATCGAATTTACAGTGCAGAAGGAGGCCATTTGGCCCGTCGAGGGCAGCATGGTGGCACAGTGGTTAGCACTGCTGCCTCACAGTTCCAGGGGCCGGGGTTCAATTCCGACCTCGGGTACTGTCTGTGTGGAGTTTGCACTTTCTTCCCGTATCTGCATGGGATTCCTCCGGGTGCTCCAGTTTCCTCCCACAATCTAAAGATGTGCAAATTAGATGAATTGGCCATGATAAATTGCCTCTTAGTGTCCAAAATGTTAGATGGGGTTACTGTGTTATGGGGATAGGGTGGAGGCATGGGCTTAAGTAGGGTACTCTTTCCAAGGGCCAGTGCAGACTCGATGGGCCAAATGTAAATTCTACGATTCTATGGGTCTGGACCGGCTCTTGGAAAGAGCAGCGTACTTAAGCCCACATCTCCACGCTATCCCCGTAACCCAGTAACTCCATCTAACCTTTTGGACACGAAGAGTCACCTTTTGGACACTATTCCTGATCAATGTGTGGCACGGTGGCAGTGTTAGCACTGCTGCCTCACAGCTCCAGGGACCCAGGTTCAATTCTGGCCTCGGATGACTGTGTGGAGTTTGCACTTTCTCCCGTGTCTGCGTGGGTTTCATCCGGGTGACTCGAGTTTCCTCCTACAGTCCAAAGATATTCAGCATATGGGAC
This sequence comes from Scyliorhinus torazame, assembly GCF_047496885.1. Classification (NCBI taxonomy): domain Eukaryota; kingdom Metazoa; phylum Chordata; class Chondrichthyes; order Carcharhiniformes; family Scyliorhinidae; genus Scyliorhinus; species Scyliorhinus torazame. The sequence continues at coordinate 291,758,152 of NC_092709.1, read as the reverse complement.
ACTTGCCTTTGTCAATTGAGGCATAGATTACAAAAGCAGGAAGATCATTGAGGCCATAGCTGGAGTACTGTGTGCAATTCCGGTTGCCATATTACAGGAAGGATGTGATTGCACGGTAGGGGTTGCAGAGGAGATTCACCAGGATGTTGCTGGGATGATACATTTAAGTTATGAAGAGAGGTTGGATTGGCTTGGGTTGTTTTCGCTGGAGCAGAGAAGACTCAGGGACGACCTGATCGAGGTGTACAAGATTACGAGGGGCATAGACAGGGTGTATAGGGAACAGCTGATCCCCTTAGTTGAAGGATCGGTTACGAGGGGACGCAAGTTCAAGGTGAGGGGAGGCAGTGGCATACTGGTATTAATAATAATAATAATAATCGCTTCTTGACACGAGTAGGCTTCAATGACGTGACTGTGAAAAGCCCCTAGTCACCACATTCTGGCGTCTATTCGGGGATGTCATTGGATGTCAATGTTGTCATTGGACGAGTATTCCAGAGACCCAGGGTAATGCCCTGGGGACCGGGCTCGAATCCCGCCATGGCAGATGGTGACATTTGAATTTGATAACAATAAAAAAATTAAAATCTGGAATTAAAAGTCTAATGACAACCATGAAACCTCTGTCGAATGTTGTAAAACATCATCTGGTTCACTAATCTCCTTTAGGGAACGCAATCTGTCTGCCTTACATGGTCTGGTCGACATTCGGAGACTTCAACAAGGCCAACCTCAAGAGTGTACTGCCAAAATTCCACCAGCACATCTCCTGTCCCACCAGGGGCGACAACACTCTTGACCACTGCTACTCAAAAATCAAGGGCGCCTACTGTTCCATCCCCCGACCGCACTTTGGGAAATCAGACCATCCTTCTCCCAGCATACAAGCAGAAACTCAAGCGGGAGAATCCAGCTAAGAAGGTTGTGTAGTTCTGGTCCGAGGAGACAGAAGAGCTCTTATGTGACTGCTTAGAGACAGTGGACTGGTCCATATTTAAGAACTCAGCGACCAACTTAAATGAGTATGCCACCACCGTCACAGACTTCATCAGCAAATGTGTGGACGACTGCGTGCCAAAGAAAGCAGTACGTACTTTCCCAACCGGAAACCATGGCTCAATCGCGAGATTGACTCCCTACTGAAGGACAGATCTGAGGCATTCAAGACAGACGATCCTGACCTATACAAGAAATCCAGGCACGACCTCCGCAAAGCCATCCGAGATGCCAAGAGAGAATATCAAACCAAGCTAGAGTCACAGACAGACTCTCGGCGACTGTGGCAAGGACTAAACAACATAACGGGCTACAAAGCGAAGTCTGGCAGCAGCGCACCCCGCCCCGATGAACTCAATGCATTCTATGCTCGGTTCGAGCAGGTAACCAACAATCCGCTGGCGAGTGCCCCAGCAGCCCATAATTCACCCATACCCACCATCACAGCTTCCGAAGTCAGATTGGCCTTCCTGAAAGTGAACCCTCGGAAGGCGACGGGCCCGGACGGGATCCCTGGTCGTGCACTCAGAGCCTGCGCGGACCAGCTGGCAGAGGTATTTGTGGACATCTTTAACCTGTCCCTACTCCACTCCAAGGTCCCCACCTGCTTCAAGAAGACCACCGGTACCAAAGACGAACCAGGCAACGTGCCTCAATGACTACCATCCAGTGGCCCTGACTTCAGTCGTAATGAAGTGCTTCGAGAGGTTGATCATGAAGCGCATCACCTCCATACTCCCAGAATGCCTTGATCCACTGCAATTCGCATACCGCTGCAACCGGTCCACATCAGACGCCATTTCTCTGGCTCTACACTCATCCCTAGAGCATCTCGAAAACAAGGGCTCCTACATCAGACTCCTATTTATTGACTACAGCTCCGCCTTCAACACCATATTCGCAGCCAAGCTTATATCAAAGTTCCAAAACTTAGGACTTGGCTCCCCACTCTGCAACTGGATCCTCGGTTTTCTGACCAACAGACCACAATCAGTAAGAATGAACAACAACACCTCCTCCACAATAGTCCTCAACACCGGGTCCCCGCAAGGCTGCGTACTTAGCCCCCTACTCTACTCCCTGTACACATATGACCGCGTGGCAAAACTTGGTTCCAACTCCATCTACAAGTTTGCTGATGATACGACCATAGTGGGCCAGATCTCGAATAACGACGAGTCAGAGTACAGGCGGGAGATAGAGAACCTAGTGGAGTGGTGTAGCAACAACAATCTTTCCCTCAATGCCAGCAAAACTAAAGAGCTGGTCATTGACTTCAGGAAGCAAAGTACTGGCGGACTTCCGGTTGCGGTGATGCCTAGCTAGCCGCACGGTTCGGCGGCTCCAGCTCCGACGGACCTTCGGGCTCTTTTAAGAGCCCCAACGGGGAATTTTTTGACGACGCAACCCGGTGTGGGGGTGTGTGAGAAGGGAGTCCTCCCCAAACAAAGGAGGAAAAAACCGGCGGCGGCGGCTGCAGCGCGAGGAATCGTCGACCAAAGGGTCAGAAAGAGAGAAGTACAAGATGGCGGCGGAGAAAGCGCAGGCAACATGGGGGCCTGAGCAGGATGAAATTGTGAGACGGTGCGTGGAGCTGCTGAAGAGGGAGGTGCTGACCCCGATGCTACAGGCAATTGAGGGGCTCAAGGAGACACTAAAGACCCAGGAGACAGAGCTCCGCGTGGTGGAGCAGAAGGTGACAGATATTGAGGACGAGATCCTGGGCCTGGCGGTTAAGACACAGACGCACGAGGCACTTCATAAAAAGTGTACTGAAAGGATCGAGGCCCTAGAAAACGGGGCGCGAAGGAAGAACCTTCGGATACTGGGTCTCCCTGAGGGTGTGGAAGGAGTGGACTGTGGAGCGTACGCAAGTACGATGCTGAGCTCACTGATGGGTGCTGAGGCCCCTACGGGCCCCTTGGAGGTGGAGTGGGCAAATCGGATTCCGGCGAGAAGACCAAAAGCGGGAGAACCACCCAGGGCGATAATCGTGCGATTTTACCGCCTTAAGGATAGAGAAGAGGTCCTGAGATGGGCTAAAAAGGTGCGGAGTAGCAGATGGGAGAATGCAGTGGTCCATTATACCAGGATTGGAGTGTGGAGGTGGCGAGAAGGAGGGCGAGCTTCAACCGAGCCAAAGACGTGTTGCATAAAAGGAAGGTGAAGTTCGGGATGCTGCAGCCGGCAAGACTATGGGTCACGTATCAGGAGAGACACCATTATTTCGAGACGGCGGAGGAAGCATGGACCTTCATCAAAGAAGAGAAATTGGATCGGAACTGAGGGACTGATGCTGCAGGAAATGTTATTGTTAATGTTATGGTTGAAGTTAATTGAGGAGTAAATTGGGAAGGGGGGAGACATTGGGGAAATGTGGGCGCCGGTGAGGGGGGAAAGACGGGACATAGTTGGAGAATGGGGAAGGGGAGGGGGAGGGGAAAGGGAGCTGCGCCATAAGAGGCGGGTCAGGTAAAGGGATGTTCCCGCGCCAGAAAGAATAAGGCGGGAAGACAGGCGCAAGGCGGATGTGAGTTCCCCACACGGGGGAGTCGAGGAGTGAGCAGGAGTAGCCGGGGTCAGTTGAAGTCAGCTGACTTACGGAAGTAATATGGGGGGAGCAATCATGCTAGAAAGAGATCTAGCGGGGGGGGGGGGGACAACTGGGTTGCTGCTGTGGAAATCCAAAAGGAAATGTCTAAAGAGTGGGTGGGCGGGGATGGTGTGCGACGCTGGGGGAGCGAGCGGGAGCGCGGAGGCGGGATATTGGACTGGCCTAGAGAAGGTAATGGCTAGTCGACACGGGAGGGGGGCAGGTAGCCCCCTAGTGAGGCTGATCACGTGGAACGTGAGAGGCCTGACATGACCGATAAAAAGGGCCCGAGTGCTCGCGCATTTGAAAGGACTAAGGGCAGACGTGGTTATGCTCCACGAGACGCACCTAAAGGTGGCGGAGCAAGTTAGGTTAAGGAAAGGATGGGTGGGACAGGTGTTCCACTCAGGACTGGACGCAAAGAATAGAGGGGTGGCCATTTTGGTGGGGAAATGGGTAGCATTTGAAGCAAAGAACACCGTAGCAGATAGCGGAGGTAGATATGTAATGGTGAGTGGCAGGCTGGAGGGAATGGAGGTCGTGTTGGTTAATGTGTATGCCCCAAACTGGGACGATGCGGGATTTATGAGATGGATGCTGGGGCGTATACCGGACCTGGAGGTAGGAAACTTGATTTTAGGAGGGGACTTTAATACGGTGCTGGACCCGGGGCTAGATAGATCCAGCTCAAGGACCGGAAGAAGGCCGGCAGCGGCCAAGGGGTTTATGGACCAAATGGGGGGAGTGGATCCATGGCGATTTCTTAGACCTAGGGCTAGGGAGTTTTCCTTCTTCTCCCATGTCCATAAAGTGTACTCCCGGATAGATTTTTTTGTTTTGGGAAGGTCGTTGATCTCTAGGGTGGAAGAAGCTGAGTACTCAGCCATAGCGGTTTTGGATCATGCCCCACATTGGGTGGACCTGGAATTAGGAGAGGAAAGGGAGCAGAGAACACTCTGGCGATTAGATGTGGAACTGATGGCGGATGAGGGAATGTGTGCAAGAGTGCGGGGGTGTATTGAGAGATACCTGGAGGTCAATGACGATGGCGAGGTCCCTGTGGGAGTGGTATGGGAAGCACTAAAAGCGGTGGTCAGAGGAGAGCTGATCTCCATTGGGGCCCACAAAAGGAAAACAGAGGCCAAGGAAAGGGAAAGATTACTGGGGGAGATTTTAAGGGTGGATAGGGAATTTGCAGAGACCCCGGAGGAGGAATTGTACAGGGAGAGGAGACGACTCCAGACGGAGTTTGACCTTCTGACCACCAGAAAGGCGGAGGTACTGTGGAGGAAGGCACAGGGGAGGAGGTATGAATATGGGGAAAAGGCTAGTCGCCTGTTGGCTCATCAATTGCGAAAGAGGGCAGCAGCGAGGGAGATAGGAGGAATTAGAGACGAAAGGGGAGACACGGTGCGAAGGGCAGGAAAGATAAATGAGGTGTTCAAGACCTTCTATGAGGAACTGTATAGGTCTCAACCCCCAGAGGGAGAGGAGGGGATGCGGCAGTTCCTGGACCAATTGAGGTTCCCGAAAGTGGAGGAGCAGGAGGTGGTAGGCCTGGGGGCACCGATTGGGGTGGACGAGGTTATTAAGGGACTGGGAAGCATGCAAGCAGGGAAGGCCCCGGGACCAGACGGGTTCCCGGTGGAATATTACAGAAAATATGTGGACTTGTTGGCCCCGTTGATGGTGAGGACGTTCAATGAGGCCAGGGAAGGGAAGACTCTACCCCCGACGATGTCAGAGGCGACGATATCATTAATTTTGAAGAGGGATAAAGATCCGTTGCAGTGCGGGTCCTATAGACCCATTTCATTTTGAACGTGGACGCCAAATTGTTGGCAAAGGTACTGGCATCGAGGATAGAGGGCTGTGTCCCGGGGGTGGTGCACGAAGACCAGACAGGGTTCGTAAAAGGGAGACAACTGAATGTTAACGTGCGACGACTATTAGGGGTGATAATGATGCCCCCAGTGGAGGGGGAGGCAGAGATAGTGGCGGCAATGGACGCAGAGAAGGCATTTGATAGGGTGGAGTGGGAGTATTTATGGGAAGTGTTAAGGAGGTTTGGGTTTGGGAACGGGTTTATTAGCTGGGTTAGACTTCTTTATGGGGCTCCAACGGCAAGCGTAGTTACAGGTCGACATAGATCGGAGTATTTCCGACTATATAGGGGAACAAGACAGGGATGCCCGCTGTCTCCATTGTTGTTTGCGTTGGCAATTGAACCTCTGGCCATGGCGTTGAGAGACTCCAGGAAATGGAGAGGGGTGATTAGAGGGGGAGAAGAACACCAAGTCTCGTTATACGCGGATGACATATTGTTATACGTGTCGGACCCAGCGGGGGGGATGATAGAGGTTATGCGAATTTTGAGGGGGTTCGGGGATTTCTCGGGGTATAGGCTAAACATGGGGACGAGTGAATTATTTGTGATACATCCAGGGGACCAGAGTAGAGAGATAGAAGGCTTGCCTCTAAGGAAAGTGGAAAGAAACTTCCGATACCTGGGGATTCAGATCGCTATGAGCAGGGGAACCTTGCACAGACTTAATCTGACACGGCTGGTAGAACAAATGGAGGAAGACTTCAAGAGGTGGGACATGCAGCCTCTATCGCTGGCGGGCAGGGTGCAAGCAATTACGATGATGGTCCTCCCGAGGTTCTTATTTGTATTTCAATGTCTCCCTATACTAATCACCAAGACCTTTCTTAATAAAATAGACAGGAGCATCACGAGCTTCGTGTGGGCAGGGAAAGTTCCGAGAGTAAGGAGGGGGTTCCTTCAGCGTAGTAGGGACAGAGGAGGATTGGCACTACCGAACTTGGGCGATTACTATTGGGCCGCCAATGTGGCAATGATACGTAAATGGATGATGGAGGGTGAGGGAGCGGCGTGGAAAAGATTGGAGAGAAAGTCCTGTAAAGGGACGAGTTTAGAGGCGCTGGTGACGGCGCCGCTACCGTTCTCACCTAAAAAGTTTACCACGAACCCGGTGGTGGCGGCAACATTGAATATCTGGGGACAGTGGAGGCGACAGAGAGGGGTGCGGGGAGCCCTGGTGGGGTCCCCAATCAGGAACAACCATAGGTTCGCCCCAGGAAGAATGGATGGAGGATTTCAGAGCTGGTACCAGTTGGGAATTAGGAGGGTGGGAGATTTATTTATAGATGGGACTATTGCGAGCTTGGGAGCATTGGAGGAAAAGTATAAGTTGCCCCGGGGAAATTTCTTGAGATATATGCAGATGAGAGCGTTTACTAGACAACAGGTGAGGGAATTTCCGTTGCTCCCGACACAGGGGATACAGGACAGGGTGCTTTCAGGGGTGTGGGTCGGAGAGGGCAAGGTGTCAGAGATTTACCGAGAGATGAGGGAAGAAGGGGAGGAGTCGGTGGGCGAACTAAAAGGAAAGTGGGAAGAAGAACTAGGGGAGGAGATAGAGGAGGGTATGTGGGCTGATGCCCTAAGCAGGGTAAATTCCTCTTCCTCATGCGCCAGGCTTAGCCTGATTCAATTTAAGGTGCTACATAGAGCACACATAACGGGAGCAAGATTGAGCAGGTTCTTTGGAGTGGTGGACAAATGTGGGAGGTGTGGCGGGAGCCCGGCTAACCACGCACATATGTTTTGGGCGTGCCCGGCACTGGAAGGGTATTGGAAGGGAGTGACGGGAGTGATTTCGCAGGTGGTGAACGCCCGGGTCAAACCAGGCTGGGGGTTAGCTCTATTTGGAGTTGCGGAAGAGCCGGGAGTGCAGGAGGCGAAAGAGGCCGACGTTGTGGCCTTTGCGCCCCTAGTAGCCCGGCGCAGGATCCTACTCATGTGGAAGGAGGCGAAACCCCCCGGACTGGAGGCCTGGGTAAATGATATGACGGGGTTCATTAAACTGGAGCAGATAAAGTTTGCCCTGAGAGGATCGGCTCAAGGGTTCACCAAGCGGTGGCAGCCATTTCTCGACTACCTAGGGGAACGTTAGAGGGAAGACAGATGACCAGCAGCAGCAACCCAGGGGGAAGGGGGGCGGGGGGGGGAGTTTTTTTTTTAGTTTAGTTTAGGTCAAAAGATAATGGGGTTTTGTTACTTGTGTATTGTTAAAAAATTCTGTATTGTTATTGTTGCGTTTGCTTTGTAAGAGGGGAAAAATTGTTGTTTGGGAAAAAAATTTCAATAAAATATATTTTTTTTAAAAAGGAAGCAAAGTACTGTACACACCCCTATCAGCATCAACGGGGCCGAGGTAGAGATGGTTAGCAGTTTCAAATTCCTAGGGCTGCACATCTCCAAAATTCTGTCCTGGTCCACCCACGTCAACGCTACCACCAAGAAAGCACAACAGCACCTATACTTCCTCAGGAAACTAAGGAAATTCGGCATGTCCACATTAACCCTTACCAACTTTTACAGATGCACCATAGAAAGCATCCTATCTGGCTGCATCACAGCCTGGTATGGCAACTGCTCGGCCCAGGACCGCAAGAAACTTCAGAGAGTCGTGAACACCGCCCAGTCCATCACACAAACCTGCCTCCCATCCATTGACTCCATCTACACCTCCCGCTGCCTGGGGAAAGCGGGCAGCATAATCAAAGATCCATCCCACCCGGCTTACTCACTCTTCCAACTTCTTCCATCGGGCAGGAGATACAGAAGTCTGAGAACACGCATGAATAGACTCAAAACAGCTTCTTCCCCACTGTCACCAGACTCCTAAATGACCCTCTTATGGACTGACATCATTAATACTACACCCTGTATGCTTCATCCGATGCCAGTACTTATGTAGTTACATTGTATATGTTGTGTTGCCCTATTATGTATTTTCTTTTATTCCCTTTTCTTCCCATGTATTTAATGATCTGTTGAGCTGCTCGCAGAAAAATACTTTTCACTGTACCTCGGTACATGTGACAATAAACAAATCCAATCCAATCCATTCCAATGTGACTCCAGATCCACAGCAATGCGGTTGACTCTGAAATGCCCTTGATGCACAATCAATAACCTCAGAAACGAGATTGGAGATAATTGAAGGCTTTAATACGCTAGATGTTTCCCCCAGCAGTGCAGGACAGAAGGAAGCTGCTGGGGCAGCACGGGCTCTTATACCCCGCCTTGCAAGGCGGAGCTAACATGCAAACTTATCCAATGGAACAAGTACATTCTCCACCAATGGTATTCTGGCATTACTAGATACCGTAATCCTACTAACACAGACTACCGCATTCACCCCCTGTTAAAAAAGAGTCCGGCGGGGGTGGCGGCTTCGTACTACAACTTGGTAGAAATGGTAGAAGTTATAGGTATGAAGGTACCATAATGCCTCCATACAGCGTATTGCCTCATTACAACTTTTAACTATTTACAACAGTAATGTACATTTCAAAAGGAAGCAATTAGTCGATCGGGGGCCCTGGTCGTCCTCTGTGATCGTCGTAGCTTTGGTGGTGATGTCGGTGGAGGTTCGGGCGTCTGTGACTCCGGGAGCGTGGTTTCGGCTTCTGCGGCGGCTTCATCACCCCTAGACGTGGCTGGCGGAATAGCCGACTAGCCTGGGAAGGGGGCAGCTGTGGGGTGCGCCAGTGGGCAGGGCCTAAACGGGGCCGGTGGAAGAACCGATCCACCTGGGAAGGGGGCGGCTGTGGGGTGCACCGGTGGGAGGGAGGTGGGGCTGGTGGCGGGGGGGTGTCTGGGGATCCAGCGGGTGCCAGGTCCCATAGGGAGACCGTATCCTGTTGGCTGTCGGGGTACACCACGTATGCATACTGAGGGTTAGCATGGAGGAGATGGACCCTCTCGACCAATGGGTCCGATTTGTGCGCCCGTACGTGTTTTCGGAGCAGGACGGGTCCGGGAGCTGCCAGCCAGGTCGGGAGCGAAGTCCCAGAGGAGGACTTCCTGGGGAAGACAAGGAGACGTTCGTGAGGTGTTTAGTTGATCGTGGTACACAGCAGTGACCTGATGGAGTGGAGGACATCCGGGAGGACTTCCTGCCAGCGGGAGACTGGGAGATTCCTGGACCGCAGGGCCAGTAGGACGGTCTACCAGACCGTTCCGTTCTCCCTCTCTACCTGTCCGTTTCCCCGAGGGTTGTAACTGGTCGTCCTGCTCAAGGCAATGCCCTTGCTGAGCAGGAATTGACGCAGTTCGTCGCTCATAAAGGAGGACCCCCTATCACTGTGTATATAGGCAGGAAAACCAAACCGTGTAATGATACCATGGAGGGCTTTTATGACAGTGGTTGCGGTCATGTCGGGGCAGGGGATGGCGAAAGGGAAACGGGAGTATTCGTCAATCACGTTCAGGAAGTACGTGTTGTAGTCGGTGGAGGGGAGGGGGCGCATCGTGGCCTTTGCAATGTCTGCTTTGATGCGACTGAAGGCCTGGCGGGCCTCCGTCGACAGGGGGAAGGTTGTGGACTGAATTAGGGGTCGGGCTTTGTCTGCGTAGTTAGGGACCCACTGGGCGTAATAGCTGAAAAACCCGAGGCAGCGCTTCAGGGCCTTGGAGCAGTGAGGGATGGGGAAGTCCATAAGGGGGCGTATGCGTTCAGGGTCGGGGCCTATAATTCCATTTCACACCACGTAGCCGAGGATGGCTAGGCGGTCAGTGCTAAATACCCATTTATCCTTATTATACGTTAAGTTAAGGATTTCCGCAGTCTGGAGCAATTTTCAGAGGTTGGTGTCATGGTCCTGCTGGTCATGGCCGCAGATGGTGACGTTATCAAGATACGGGAACGTTGCGCGTAAGCCGTACCGGTCACGAGGCCGCAGACAGTAAGGGGGGGTATGGGGCTGCCCAATTTAACGGTCAGGCTTTGCAAGTTGCATCGGAAGTCTAACCCCAGGAGTGTAGCCACGCAGCGGTGCGGAAGGACATAAAGGCGGAACTTGTTGAATTTCCTGCCTTGGATAGTGAGGTTTGTTAGGCAGAACCCCTTTATCTCCACCGAGTGTGACCCAGAGGCCAGGGAGATTCTTTGGTTCACAGGGTGGGTAACAAGTGAACAGCGCCTTACCATGTCGGGGTGTATAAAGCTTCCGTGCTCCCAGAGTTGATCAGGCAAGACGTCTCGTGGCCGTTGATGAAGACCTTCATCGTTGCTGTTGCGAGTGTCCGAGGTCGATTTTGGTCCAGAGTCACCGAGGCCAGATAAAGCAGTTGCGGATTTTGATCGGGCAGCGTGTAGTCGGCTGTGCTGGGGGCCTGGGGCCCCATCCAAGATGGTGTCTCCCATGGGTCACCCATGGTGGTCGGGGATGGACAGAATGGCGGCGGGGATGGACAAAATGGCGGCACCCATCCGTCCAGCGTGGTGTCCAAGGGGCAAGGTGGCCACGCCCGTGGGTCGCACATGGCCCTAGGATAGGGGGGTGGCGGTGAGTGCTGGCCGCCCAGGGCCCGAAAGGAGGGTTGCCGCGCCGGTCCGGAGTCGCTGGACACCACGGCCACGGCTCGTGCCTGGCAGACCCCCACAAAATGGCCTTCTTACCGCACCCTTTGCAGCTGGAGGTGCGGGCCGGGCAGAGCTTGCGGGGATGCCTCGCCTGCCCGCAGAAGAAACAGTGGGGCCCGACGGAGTTAGCGGGCCATCTTACAGCGCAGGCCTGCAGGGACACGGGGAAGGTCTGTGGGGCTGCCGCTGTGGGATGCCACGCAGCCCAGGGGGTTGCCGCGCGGTCGGGCGCATAGGACTGTGCGTTTCTGGAGGCAACATCCATGGACCCTGCCAGGGCCCGTGCTTCTCTAAGTCCTAGGGTGTCTTTTTCTAAGAGTCTATGGCGGATCTCTGAGGAGCTTATACCTGCTATGACGGCATCCCGGATTAGAGGTTCCATGTGCTCGCTCCCCGAAACTTACGGGCAGCCACAGTTTCTGCCCAGCACCAGTAGCGCACGGTAGAACTCCTCCACCGATTCCCCGGGGCTTTGACGTCTAGTTGCAAGTCGGTGACGTGTGTAGACCTGATGTACAGGGCGGATATAATGTCCTTTTAACAGTTCGATCGCAACGTCAAAGTCCTCCGCCTCCTCGATGAGAGTGTAGATCCCAGGGCTGACCCTTGAGTGCAGGAGATGCAGTTTCTGTTCTCCTGAGGGGGTGCCTCCGGCCGTCTCGAGGTAGCCTTTAAAACACTCCAGCCAGTGGTTAAATATCACCGCCGAGTTCTCCGCGTGGGGGCTGAGTTGTAGACACTCCGGCTTGATTCGGAGATCCATCCTTTCAGCTTAAGTGTAGTCGATTAAATTGATGCACGATCAATTACAATCAAAGACGTGGTAGTAACATAACTGAAGGCTTTAATCGACTAGAACTGTTCCCCAGCAGCTTTGGTACAGAAATGAGGCTGGCTGGGATGGCACCGGTTCTTATACCCCGCCTGTCAGGGCGGAGCTACGTACCAAACAGCCAATGGTAAACTCCTAGGTTTAAATAATGGTCTTCAGTCTCTCGGGTACTGTAATACTGTAATACCTGATAATACCACACAGTGTTAATGTAAGCCTACTTTGGACAGTAAAGTTTATTTTTTTAAAATTTAAATATGGCCCCAACTGGGGCGATGCAGGGTTTGCGAAGAGGGTGCTGGGGGCCATCTCGGACTTGGACACGCACGAGTTAATATTAGGAGGGGATTGGAATGTGGTGCAAGAGCCGAGGATGAACAAGTTGCAGGCACAATCACTGGTCCAGTCGTGGGGAGGGGGGGCGGGGGGGGGGGGGGGGGGGGGGGGAAGGTGCTGACTGGTCTGATTAGGGAGATGGGAGGGGTGGACCCATGGAGGTTTTTGCATCCGAGGGAGCGAGGGTTTTCGTTCTTTTACCCGGTACACAAAGTACATTCAAGGATAGACTATTTTGTGGTTGAGAAGGCATTGCTGGCTAGTGTTAGGGGATAGGAGTATTCAGCGATAGCGATCTCAGATGCGTTGCATTGAGCGGATGTGGGTCTGGAGAGGTGGGTAGCCCAGAGGCTCGGGTGGAGAATGGTACAGGGTTATTGGGGGACCAAGCTTCTGTGATAAGATCGGGAAGGTGTTTAAGGAGTATGTAGGATTTCCAAAAGCTTTCTATAGGTATGTCAGGAATAAAAGAATGACTAGGGTAAGAGTAGGGCCAGTCAAGGACAGGGATGGGAAGTTGTGTGTGGAGTCTGAAGAGATAGGCGAGATACTAAATGAATATTTTTCGTCAGTATTCACTCAGGAAAAAGAGAATGTTGTGGAGGAGAAGGCTGAGACCCAGGCTATTAGAATAGATGGCATTGAGGTACGTAGGGAAGAGGTGTTGGCAATTCTGGACAGGCTGAAAATAGATAAGTCCCCGGGACCTGATGGGATTTATCCTAGGATACTCTGGGAAGCCAGGGAAGAGATTGCTGAGCCTTTGGCTTTGATTTTTATGTCATAATTGGCTACAGGAATAGTGCCAGAGGGCTGGAGGATAGCAAATGTGGTCCCTTTGTTCAAGAAGGGGAGTAGAGACAACCCTGGCAACTATAGACCGGTGAGCCTCACGTCTGTTGTGGGTAAAGTCTTGGAGGGGATTATAAGAGACAAGATTTATAATCATCTAGATAGGAATAATATGATTAGGGATAGTCAGCATGGCTTTGTGAAGGGGAGGTCATGCCTCACAAACCTTATCGAGTTCTTTGAGAAGGTGACTGAACAGGTAGACGAGGGTAGAGCAGTTGATGTGGTGTATATGGATTTCAGTAAAGTGTTTGATAAGGTTCCCCACGGTAGGCTATTGCAGAAAATACGGAGGCTGGGGATTGAGGGTGATTTAGAGATGTGGATCAGAAATTGGCTAGCTGAAAGAAGACAGAGGGCGGTGATTGATGGGAAATGTTCAGAATGGAGTTCAGTGACAAGTGGCGTACCAGAAGGATCTGTTCTGGGGCCGTTGCTGTTTGTCATTTTTATAAATGACCTAGAGGAGGGCGCAGAAGGGTGGGTGAGTAAATTTGCAGACGACACTAAAGTCGGTGGTGTTGTCGACAGTGCGGAAGGATGTTGCAGGTTACAGAGGGACATAGATAAGCTGCAGAGCTGGGCTGAGAGGTGGCAAATGGAGTTTAATGTAGAGAAGTGTGAGGTGATTCACTTTGGAAGGAATAACAGGAATGCGGAATATTTGGCTAATGGTAAAATTCTTGGAAGTGTGGATGAGCAGAGGGATCTCGGTGTCCATGTACATAGATCCCTGAAAGTTGCCACCCAGGTTGATAGGGTTGTGAAGAAGGCCTATGGTGTGTTGGCCTTTATTGGTAGAGGGATTGAGTTCTGGAGTCATGAGGTCATGTTGCAGCTGTACAAAATTCTGGTACGGCCGCATTTGGAGTATTGCTTACAGTTCTGGTCACCTCATTATAGGAAGGACGTGGAAGCTTTGGAACGGGTGCAGAGGAGATTTACCAGGATGTTGCCTGGTATGGAGGGAAAATCTTATGAGGAAAGGCTGATGGACTTGAGGTTGTTTTCGTTAGAGAGAAGAAGGTTAAGTGGAGACTTAATAGAGGCATACAAAATGATCAGAGGGTTAGATAGGGTGGACAGTGAGAGCCTTCTCCCGCGGATGGAAATGGCTAGCACGAGGGGACATCGCCTTAAACTGAGGGGTAATAGATATAGGACAGAGGTCAGAGGTAGGTTCTTTACGCAAAGAGTGGTGAGGCCGTGGAATGCCCTACCTGCAATAGTAGTGAACTCGCCAACATTGAGGGCATTTAAAAGTTTATTGGATAAGCATATGGATGATAATGGCATAGTGTAGGTTAGATGGCTTATGTTTTTTGACTTCCCATGTCGGTGCAACATCGAGGGCCGAAGGGCCTGTACTGCGCTGTATCGTTCTATGTTCTATGTTCTATGATTTACCTGTACAGGGGAAGTATCGCAGTCGGTAGTTTGGAGGCCCTGAAGTTGGTAGTGAGCATAAGAGCATAGAGCATAGAACATACAGTGCAGAAGGAGGCCATTCGGCCCATTAAGTCTGGTAACTCACTAACCCCTCCTAACTTTTTTTTTTTGGTCACAAAAGGGCCAATCCACCTAACCTGCACGTCTTTGGACTGTGGGAGGAAACCGGAGCACCCAGAGGAAACCCACGCAGACACGGGGAGAACGTGCAGACTCCGCACAGACAGTGACCCAGCAGGGAATCGAACCTGGGACCCTGGCGCTGTGAAGCCACCGTGCTAATCACTTGTGCTACCTTGCTGAGGGGGGAGGTGATATCGTTTAAGGCCAAGTTGGATACAGAAGAGAGGAAAGAGCGTCAAAGGCTGGTAAAGGAGATGTTGGAGGTGGACAGGAGGTATGCAGGAGATGCAGATCTGGCCCTTCTGGTTGGACAAAGGAGCTTCAGGCTAGGTTTGACAGTTGTCTACGGGGAAGGCGGTGCACTAACTGAGGCAGGCGAGGGGTGCAATTTATGAATATGGGGAGAAGGCGGGGCATATGTTGGCAGGCCAGCTTCGGAGGGAGGCAAGAGAGATAGGATGGGGAAATTGATGGTGGCTCCGGAGAAGATTAATAAGGTTTTTGAGGAGTTTTATGAAAAGCTGTATAGGTCAGGGGCGTCATTCTCCGACCCCCCGCCAGGTCGGAGAATGGCCGTAGGCCGCCGTGAATCCCGCCCCCGCCGAAGTCTCCGGTACCGGAGATTGGGCGAGGGCGGGAATCGGGCCGTGCCGGTTGGCGGGACCCCCCGCTGGATTCTCCGGCCCGAATGGGCCGAAGTCCTGCCCAGAAATTGCCTGTCCCGCCGGCGTAAATCAAACCTGGTATTTACCGGCGGGACCAGGCGGCGTGGGCGGGCTCCGGGGTCCTGGGGGGGGCGCGGGGCGATCTGACCCCGGGGGGTGCCCCCACGGTGGCCTGGCCCGCGATCGGGGCCTACCGATCCGCGGGCGGGCCTGTGCCGTGGGGGCACTCTTTTCCTTCCGCCTCCGCCACGGCCTCCACCATGGTGGAGGCGGAAGAGACGCTCCCCACTGCGCATGCGCGGGAAACTGACAGCGGCCGCTGATGCTCCCGCGCATGCGCCGGGAAACTGTCAGCGGCCGCTGACGCTCCCGCGCATGCGCCGCATTTCCGCGCCAGCTGGCGGGGCAACAAACGCCATTTCCGCCAGCTGGCGGGGCGGAAATCCCTCCGCCGTCGGCCTAGCCCCTCAATGTTGGGGCTAGGCCGCCAAAGATGCGGAGCATTCCGCACCTTTGGGCCGGCGCGATGCCCGTCTGATTGGCGCCGTGTTTGGCGCCAGTCGGCGGACATCGCTCCGTTGGGGGAGAATTTCGCCCCAGATCTTTGTCAATGATGTGCACCAACTCTCAACTGTGAGGGTTGGGAGTCCGTAGACATAATCATGTAATTTGAGTATTCCGGCAAATAGACCTAGACATTCCTTTTCAATTTGTGCTTATCTGCATTCTATTGAAGCATATGCTTTAGGAATCCAATCAGAATGTTTATCTTGTTTTAAGAGAACCGCGCCTATTCCATCCTGACTTGCATCAGTGGATATTTTGGTTGCTCTTTTTGGATCGAAGAAAGCGAGTAGCGATGGAGTCGTAAGTTGTGTTTTGAAATCTGGCCATTCCTTCTGAGGGCTCTGCGTCCACACAAAAACAGTAGGTTTTCTGATTAAATTTCGCAAAGCTGTTGTTCTTGATGACAAGTTGGAAATAAACTTGCCAAGAAAATTGATGAAGCACAAAAATCTCAGAACAGCTTTCTTGTCTGCCGGAATTTTCATGTTTTGAATCACTGCTATCTTACAATCATCAGGTCTGACACCTTGATGAGAAATAGTGGGCGCGATTCTCCACTCCCGCGCCGAAGTGGCCGCGCCGTCGTGAACGCCGTCGAGGTTCACGACGGCGCGGAACGGCCCCGATCCCGAACCATTCAGGGCACGAAAAAGGGCTAGGATCGGGGCTGCGAGAACCTCGGGGGGGCGTTCCGCGAAGGCCGCGTCGTCACCGTGCGACGCCCGAATGACGCACCGCTGCGTCATAAATTGCGCGAACCGCGCACAGAGGACCCAGAGGAGAACTGAGGAGATGGCTGAGCCCCGAAGAGCCGCACCGAGGTTCCGGGATACGGACCTGGACATCCTGGTGGATGAGGTGGAGCGGAGAAGGGACACCCTCTGCCCAAGACGTGGGCATCGCCAGCCATCCAGCGCAGTGAGGCGCGGCTGGCGGGAGGTGGGCACTGGGGCATCAGGGGCGATGTTGGGGAGGGTCACGGGGTTTGGGGGGGGTCACGGTGCCCAACTATCTACTCAACCCACATGAGCCCCGGGACCCCCCTGGAGCAAGCCCATGGCGTGCTGTCTCCTGAACCAGCAACAATGTTGTCAATATCTGCATGCCCTGATGATACCCGCCTAATGGTGATGCTTTTCCAACCCCCCACCCCCAGGACAAGACAGCGCATAACCAGCGGGAGCGCATGAGAACCAGAGGGGGTTCTCTGGTCCTGCACCTCCTAACCATTCACGAGCAGAGGGTCCTGGACCTCGCTGGGGGATCCGCCACCCGGGAGGTCGCGCCATGCCAGGTCGGAGGCGCAGAAGCAAATGAGAGAACCCCGCATGTCCTCCCCACCCCCAACCCGTCATCGCCCCAGATCCCACCCCCCCTCACACTCCGGCCACTGCACCCCAGATCCCATCCCCCCTCACACTCTGGCCACTGCACCCCAGATCCCATCCCCCTTCACACTGTGCACCCACCACCACCATACACCTGGACCACCGTGTCTAACGAACCCCGAATCTGTTATGTTCCCCAGGTCCATCCGCCGAACCTTCAGGGACGTCTCACCCAGGAAGCTGCGCAACGCCACCCACCGCAACGGCACCCAGGGACACACGCCAGAGGTTTCCAGTTGGTCGGACAGGAGGGCAGACCTCACAGTCTGGGACACAGGACCGGGACGCTGAGACCACCGGGGCAGACATTAGTCAGGGGCACAGGGTGGACAATCATGCCAAAGCCCACATCACGGCCACGCACCCACTGGATCGAACTGGAGGTCAAGACGACATGTCTCGCATGGAGCTTGCGCCTGGCCATGAGGGGGACCAGTCCACACCAGACTTCTTGACGGATGATGACCTCGAGCTTGCGGCACTGCTGTCTCCCACACCGTTCACCATCGCAGAGACACCCACCTCGGTTGGGCATATAAGTGATGAGGCTCCCAGGTCACTGTCTGGTGCGCACCCCACAGCCGAGCAGGTACAGCAGGTGGAGTTTGGAGCAGCCGAGGGGCTGGACGGTCGGAGGGCAGCCCAGGCCCAGCAACCAGCTGCCACCCAGAAGGTTCCCGGGTTCCTGGATGTAATTGACCCACCCGGACAGCCGATGCATGTGGACACCCAAGGACTGAGTAACGGGATGAGGGCCATCTTCCAGGACCTGCACACGCAGCTGGAGGAGTCTATCCGCGTCCAGGAGCAGGGAGTGGTGCCGCTCATCGCAGCCACCCAGGCCGACACCGCACGGGTGGCGTCCGCGGTGGAGGCAATGGGTGAAGGGGTTTTGGCCATGAGTCAGGTTCTGCAAGGCGTTGGGCTTCACGTGCACGCGTCATCCATGGCCCAGGAGCGGGCTGCCCTCTCACTGGTAGCCATGCGCCAGAGCCAACACGACATTGCCGCTGCTCTCCGGGCCCTGGCCGAGTCTCACCATGCCATGGCCCGGTCCCAGCAAGCGATGGCTCAGTCCCAGCAGTCAGTCGCGGAGAGCATAGACCACCTGGCGCACGTGATGGATGGCGTCGCGCACTCACAGGTTGAGATAGCACAGACCTTGGCAGGAATGTGGCATTCCCTGGGCCCCGTCTCGGCGAACATTCGGACCGTGGTCGATACCGCTGCAGGCCTCCAGGACTGGCAGCGCCAGGTGTCGGGGGTGCGACAGGGCATGTCTCCGAGTGCATCTCCGTCCCACAGTGAGGCCGGGGGCCACCGGGCTCCCGGAGAGGAGGAAGTTCTGGGGCCCGTCCCGGTAGCTCCACCAAGGGACGTCCCGTACACTCGGCCTCCCCCCGTTCCGTCCCTGGCGCATCTGGTGGGGAGGCGGGCAGGTCAGGGTGGCACCATGCCATCCAGCACACCCGCAGAGCAGCCTGGCCCATCGAAGCCGGGCCGCCCCAGGAAACGTGTGCCGAAGGGGAGCCATGTCGAAGGGCGTGATTCACAGCAGTCCACCTCCACTCCTGCTGTACTATCTGGGAACACACCTAGACGTAGTGGTGGGGCTCGTAAGGCGAAGTCGTTAGGCACGTAAGAAGTTGGCACGGGTGCAGGGCACAGTCTAGTTGTAGTGGGTAGGGCACCTATGTTCACCACACGAATAACGCACTGTTAAATTTGACTTGTAAGACTGTGTGCTATGTCCGGTGCCAGGGGGCTCGGGAGGGTGCCCGATTGGCGATGCGGTATACGAGCCCTTCAAGGTCTGTTCCGGATGTGGTGACCCTTTCCCCCCCCCACCCCCCCCCCCCCCCCCCGCCCCCCCATAATCGGACACCGTTGTCCTCGTACACCGACCGCAACCCACCCCTCGGGCATGTGGTGAAATATCCGTCACGAAGGCTGTGACACCGGAGTGCATGGTTCAGCTACAGCCATGAGTCAGCCCTCGGCTGGCGAATCTGAGCTCACAGCTCATCGCAGAGCGGGCGGTCATCATTCAACATGGCACTGATCACACCCGCTTACCCAATCATCAATGTTGTGCAATCCCGTAGTGCCGCAGTGGTAAGGTGATGTGGAATTGTTGCCTGTGAACGCGGTGCGGGGGGGGGGGGGGGGGGGGGAGGTGCTGTGTGGTGCCCATGTACAGGAGTGATGGTGCAAGTGGCAGTGTTCAGTGAATCACCCCCCCTCACCTGCACAATCTCCCTCACCCCCCCTCCCACCTGCACACTCTCCTCACCCCCCCCACCTGCACACTCTCCCGCACCCGCCCCCCCACCTGCACACTGTCCCACACCCTCCCCCACCTGCACACTCTCCCTCACCCCCCTCCAACCTGCACACTCTCACTCACCCCCTCCCACCTGCACACTCTCCCTCACCCCCCCACCTGCACACTCTCCCTCACCCCCCTCCCACCTGCACACTCCTCCCTCACCCCGCCCCTCACCTGCACACTCTCCCTCACCCCCTCACCTGCACACTCTCCCACACCCTCCCCCACCTGCACACTCTCCCTCACCCCCCTCCCACCTGCACACTCTCCCTCACCCCGCCCCTCACCTGCACACTCTCCCGCACCCCGCCCCCCACCTGCACACTCTCCCACACCCTCCCCCACCTGCACACTCTCCCTCACCCCCCTCCCACCTGCACACTCTCCCGCCCCCCCCCCCCCACCTGCACACTCTCCCTCACCCCACCCCCCACCTGCACACTCTCCCGCACACCCCCCTTTGGCCGCAGCATTCTCAGGGAAGCCGACCCCGTCTCCGGGCGCTGCGCTACAGTCCGCTCACCTCCTCCCTGCTCAGCGACAGCCAGCATGACTGGCTGACGACTTTAAATAGCAAGTGTGAATGGCGACGGCGTGAACTGGGGTCACGCCGTCGGGACTTCGGCCTATCCGGGCCTGAGAATAGCAGGGGTGCCGGAAAATCGCCGTTTTGGGTGTCTCGGGCGATTCTCCGGCCTGCAGCCCGCGAAATTAGCCGTGCCGTTCCCGCCGCTTAGGAGAATCGCGGGAGGGCGTCGGACCAGCGTCGCGGGAAATTTTGGCGGCCCAGGCAATTCTCCCAACCGGCGTGGGAGTGGAGAATCGCGCCCAATACCTTGGGCGAAATTCTCCGGAAACGGTGCGATGCCCGCCGACTGGCGCCCAAAACGGCGCAAATCAGACGGGCATCGCGCCTCCCAAAAGGTGCGGAATGCTCCGCATCTTTGGGGGCCGAGCCCCAACATTGAGGGGCTACGTCGGCGCCGGACGAATTTCCGACCCGCCAGCTGGCGGAAAAGGCCTTTGGTGCCCCGCCAACTGGGGCGGAAATGATATCTCTGGGCGGCACATGCGCGGGAGCGTCAGCGGCCGCTGACGGCATTCCCGCGCAAGCGCAGTGGAGAGGGTCTCTTCCGCCTCCGCCATGGTGGAGACCGTGGCGGAGGCGGAAGGGAAATAGTGCCCCCCATGGCACAGGCCCGCCCGTGGATCGGTGGGCCCCGATCGCGGGCCAGACCACCATGGGGGCACCCCCCGGGGCCAGATCGCCCCGCGCCCCCCCAGGACCCCGGAGCCCGCCCGCGCCACCTTGTCCCGCCGGTAAGGTAGGTGGTTTAATTTACCCTGGTGAGACAGGCATTTTAGCAGCGGGACTTCGGCCCATTCGGGCCGGAGAATCGAGCGGGGGGGCCCGCCAACCGGCGCGGCGCGATTCACACCCCCGCCGAATCTCTGGTGCCGGACCGGGATTCACGCCAGCCCGCGGCGAATCTCCGACCCGGCGGGGGGTCGGAGAATCTCGCCCCTTGTGTTTGAAGTCAGTCAATTTCGAGTTTTAACCTTTCTCGCAAAGGAGCATGAATTCTCAGAGGCGGATGAATAATTGGCTTGGCAACCTTCCTGAGTGAAATTTTATACTGGAACGGTAATGTCCCCATGCCTCTGAATATATCAGGGTACTGATTTAAGATTTGTTGGATTTCTTCATCCAGACTTGATGTAAATTGAGTTGCTGTGTATATACGCTGTACAAGCCACAAGTCTTTGCATGCTTGTGCTCCTAAACGTGACGATTTATCATTGTTTACTATTTTGAATCTTAATAATTTCTTAATTTGTTTGTTCGAAACTTTCAAATGGCAAGATCCTATTGAAGCGA
Source organism: Scyliorhinus torazame (assembly GCF_047496885.1). Classification (NCBI taxonomy): domain Eukaryota; kingdom Metazoa; phylum Chordata; class Chondrichthyes; order Carcharhiniformes; family Scyliorhinidae; genus Scyliorhinus; species Scyliorhinus torazame. The sequence goes on along the minus strand of NC_092709.1, from coordinate 291,736,680 downwards.
TCTGGTTGCCGTTATAGTCCTTCAGTCTGCAAGCTTCTGGAAGAATCTCAGGTTCTTCTGGAATCTTACTGAGATCCAGTCTTGACAGTAGATTTGCTGAAACTCCTGTGTCAAGTTTAAACATAATAGGACAGTTGTTAACTTGAACAACAGAATTCCATTCATTCTTCGTGTTGATAGAATTGACTTGATGAGGATTGCTTGGCGTTTCTTCAGGTTCCTCACATCTTTCTATGATTCCCACAATTCGATTTGAGTGAAAAGTTTTCATTGTCTGATGATAAATTCTCTTCGTTTTTTTTCTCTGTTGAATCCACTCTCTGAACATTGATGTTCCTGTATTTTTGTTTAGGGGTTTGAAATAGGAGAGAAGATCTACACTGCGATGCATAATGTATCAGTTTTCCACACTTAGAGCTGGACATTTCCTCTTTAAATGGGTGGTTCCACATCTATAGCACGTCATGATGTCGACATTTTGACGCATGAGACACTTCTGCACATGCACAGATTGGTTCTCTTCCGTCTCGCATTTTCTGATCAAGTGCGCATGTGTAGGGTTCGAGTGCGCGCGCACAAGATGGCTGCCATCCGAAGGATGCTTCTTCATCGATTGCAACACCATTTTTACACACTCAACCTCATGGTGGAATTTCGCGCTTTTTTCACAGGTAAAATATTCATCGTATTGATTTTTGCTCTGTTCATGTGCTAACAATTTTTCTATGGCTAATTGTAATGTCAGATCTTGGTGTCTTAAAAACCTTTCTCTTAAATTTTCATAATTTATGCCATAAACAATTTGATCTCGGATTAACGAGTTACGCAGTGCTGCAAAGTAGCAAGATTGAGCTGGGAGTTTCAGATCTGTGACAAAGCTTGTAAATGATTCCCCTGTTTTCTGCAATCTTTTGTTAAAAATGAAACGTTCAAATATTTCATTTGTTTGCATTTTGCAGTGGTCATCAAATTTAGGATTATGTCGAATTTGCTTTTGTCCTGACCGTCAGAGCATTGGAATGAATTATATATTTCAATTGCATGCTGTCCTGCCATGGGTAGAAGCAATGCAATTTTTCTCACATCAGTTGTGGTAGTCAAATCAGTAGCTTCTAAGTAGATTTGAAATTGTTGCTTAATCAGTTTCCAATTAGAGTTTAGATTACCGGTTGTCTTGAGCTGATGTGGAGCTTGTGCGTCGTCCATCGAGGTGGTTTTCTGCGAAGGATCCATTTGCTGTGACGCTTCCCCAGTTGAATAGCTGCTACTAATTTCTTCTTTTCTTTATCTTCCTTAATCTATCTAGCTAGTTTTTTCGAAGCCAAATCCTGTGCCAGGTTATATTACATTATAGTAATATCTCGTTACTCTTATGCTTACTTCCAGAATGGTCTGATGGTTGGTGTTCAAACTACCAGTCTTTAAATTAAGCAAATACTGTTTATTGAATAACGATTGTAAATATCTATGAGTTTGTTCACTCTTCTACAACAATAACTGAAGATTAGGTAAATAAGAATAACTATATATAATGTTTAACTACACTGGCCAACTAAGCTATATCTTTAACACTCTGTCCACTAGTTGCTCCTGATACGGAGAGGCGGGAATCTCCTCTGAATGTAGCTTAAATACATAGATCTGGTGCTGTCATCTAGTGGTTGTCTAGAACTATAATACAGATGTTAACCCCGTACAAATCAGCAGATATACAGATCACCACAGTACCTGGGGGTGTAGGCGGCATGCGACTGTGGGGGGGGGGGGGGGAGGGGGGGGGGGTCTCTGTAGGTACAATTTCACTAGCTTGGTGGGAAGGGTCAATCTGATTGGCTGACAGCGCTGCAGTGACTAGAAGCAGTACTACAGTGTTCTGCCTGGAACTAAGTTCCGGGATCATTGGAAAGGTAAGTGCCTGGGCCCCAGGGATGGGAGGGTAGGAGACACCCTATTGGGTTGGGAGCGGCTGGCTGGGAAAAGGCCCTTAAGTGGGCATTAAGTTACGCCTGGTTTGGCCAGGCGGGCAGGCGGATTCCATGGGGTAATCCCGTCCATTCAATTTACGCTCTCCACCACCCACAACACCTTAGTGTTATGGGCCAGGGTTTAGAGAACCCCAAAGTGTATCATGGAGTTCACCTGACCCACAACTTTTACTAGATTGTGGTATGGGGAGCACACGGCCCACTCTACAGGTGTGGTACAGCAGAAATGGAAAAGTATTTTTTAAAGCAAAACAATGTTTATTCTATGAACTCAAGTTAACCTTTTTAAAACATACAGTGAACATCTTAGCAACCATTAATTCAAATACAACCCCCAAAGACTACAACACGAAGTAAACCTTTAAGCTTAAATAAAGGCTATAAAATAAAATCCTGAATCGATACACTGGATGTGGAAGCTCTTTTCCTGACAGACTTTCCTTTTTAACATCCATACGACTTAAAAACAAAACCTTTATCAGAAGCACATCAAGTTAAAGTCACTACCGAAAACATCTATAATTCTGAATTCACCAAATGATCAAGAGATAGTCCTTTGATGGCAGAGAGAACAGCAGTACACCTGCTTGGTCTTGCTTCAGCTCCAACACTGAAAACAAAACTAAAACACACCCTGCAGCAAACAGCCTAAAATGAAAGTAAAAATCTGACAGACAGCCCAGCTCCACCCACTCTCTGACATCACTGCAGTTTCTTAAAGGTACTCTCACTACAGATATTTATGTGCACATCCATTTATAAACACCCATTTCTTAAAAATACTCTCACTACACATATTTATGTGCACACCCATTTATAAACAGCCATTTCTTAAAGGTACTCTCACATGACATTAGGGGAAGAGTAAAATTCTGCCCATGTCCCAGCCATAGCAACACAGGAAGGAGAGTAGGTTTGGCATATTAATGGTGTCTTCTGTTGTTATGAGTATCCACAAGGCCTTTAAAATCTTCCTTCCTGAAGGAGACAAAAGTGTTGTAGTCAATTTGTACTTTTCCCATGCAAGATTAAAATCTTGGACAACAGAAATCTAGGCTGCCTTTTCCTATCCCGTGCAGCTGTTGCTGCAGGTACAAATGCCCTTGAAGTAAGAGCCGGCGCCAGAAAAAGTGTTGGCAGCTTGTTAGAGTCGAAGGGCTATCATGACTGTACCTCACACACCCAAACTGAGTGGCAACCAGTTTGAACACCTTTAGCCTGTGACGCCTTTTTTAAAGCTTTGCTGTCACCTGAGGAGAAATTAGCTCATTCGAAACAGAATGTGGAATGAATATGTGAGGCCCACGGTCTCTGTATTGCTCAGACCCCAAAATAGATGATAGCATTTTCCAACAAAACCATCAGTGAGCGCACAGCAAGAACATTCACCTCAGAAACAGCTTTCTAACAATCAAAATGTAGTTGTTTGAATAACAATTTCAAATACTCTCAGAATATCAGAATCTTGAATTTCAATCTCTGCTGGTCATGATTTTCAACTGTAATTGATAAATGTTTACAGATACTGGGCAGAAAGGCTTGCAACATTGGACTGTAAAGATGCATTTTTTCAAAATGATAATTGAGTCATCATGTCAGCTATCAGTTTTCTGACAAATGGTCACTGAAATCCCAGAATTCCTAAGCAACAGATTTGCATTGTGCATGTTGGAACACTAAGGGTATGTCCTGGCTAAATTTCATCTCCCGTTTGTTTTCAAATCGTAATTTCTTTGATAACACTAATTTAACAAAAGTAGTATTTCCCATAAATTGCAGGCATAATTATTTTTTTCCTGAGATTTGTAAACGCTACTTTTATCTTTAAACGTTTTCCAATTTTTCTCAACAAGTGTAATCAGATGAGATGTTCCTGGTGATTGTACATAGAAACATACATAGAAAATAGAAGCAGGAGGAGGCCATTCGACCCTTCGAGCCTGCTACACCATTCATTATGATCATGGCTGTTCATCAAGTTCAATACCCTGATCCAGCCTTCCCCTCCCTTATCCCTTTAGCCCCAAGAGCTATATCTAACTCCTTATTGAAAGAACACAATGTTTTGGCCTCAACTATTTTCTGTGGTAATGAATTCCACAGATTCACCATTCTCTGGGTGAAGAAATTTCTCCTCACCTCAGTCCTAAAAGATTTATCCCTTATCCTCAATCTCACATGGTAGATTAATACGTAAAGTTAAAGCACATGGGATTACGGATAGTGTCTTGAGATGGATAGAAATCTGGTTAGTAGACAGGAAGCAAAAAGTATTTTTCTGATTAGAAGGCAGTGATTAGTGGGGTACCGCAGGGATCCGTGCTAGGACCCCAACTGTTCACATTATATATTAATGATTTGGATGAGGGAGCTAAATGTTGGGCGGGATTCTGTGATACTGAGGCTAAGTGCTGACGCCGTCGGAAACGCCGTTGTGTTTCTCGACGGCGTCAACATGGCCTCAGGATCAGCAATTCTGGCCCCTACAGGGGGCCAGAACTGGGTGCCGCGGGATCCGCACATGCGCAGTGGCACCGGCGCCAACACGCGCATGCGCAGTGGCTTCCTTCAACGCGCCGGCCCCGACACAACATGCACAGGACTACAGGGGCTGCCGCGGAAGAAAGGAGGCCGCCAACCAGAGAGGCTGGCCTGTCGATTGGTGGGCCCCGATCGCGGGCCAGGCCACATCGGAGGCCCCCCCCCAGAACGGATCCCCCGCCCCCCCCCCCCCCACAAGCCTTCCCCCCGACCGTTCCACGCCGAGTTCCTGCCTGCTGAGAGCAGATGTGGACGGCGCCGGTGGGACTTGCCGTTTTAACGACGGCCACTCGGCCCATCGCGGGCCGGGATTCGGCGAGCCGGCCGCGTAGAGCGGCCCCCGACCGGCGCCATGCCAACCACACCGGCGCCACAATTCTCTGCTCTGCGAGGAAACTTGTGCTGGCGTCGGGGTGGCATGGCGTGATTCGCGGCGGTCACGGGGATTCTCCGGCCCGCTCCCGGGCTGAGAGAATCCCACCCGTTATCTTCAAATTTGCAGAAGATACAAAGTTGGGTGGGAGGGCGAACTGTGAGGAGGATGCAGAGATGCCTCAGTGAGATTTGGACAGGCTGCGTGAGTGAGCATATGCATGGCAGATGCAGTGTAACGTGGACAAATGTGAGGGTATCCACTTGGGTAGCAAAAATGGAGTGACCAAAGATACGCAGGTTAGGTGGGGTTACGGGGATAAGTTGGGGCAGTGGGCTTGTGTAGGGTACTCTATCAAGAGAGTCAGTGCAGACTCGATGGGACGAGTGGCCTCCTGCACTGTAGGAATTCTATCTCCGTAACTTCCTCCTGCCCCACAACCCTTCGAAGATATCTGTGCTTCTCATCAATTCTCCAGGTTCCAATCGTTCCATCAGTAGCTGTGTCTTCACCTGACAAGGCCCTAAGCTCTGGAATTCCTTCCTTAAACCTTTCTGCCCCTGTTCCCTCCTGTGGGAATCTCATTAAACTCCTCTCTGATCAAGTTGTACCTGTGGTATAAATTTGTGTTGATCACGCCTTCAGATCGTTATTCTATGCCAAATGATCTATACAAATATAAATTTGTGTTGTTATTAATAACTTGAAAAACATGGATTATAATCAACCAGCGAAATTAATCCGCCATGACATTATTGCCATGATTAGTCAAGAACTATGTTTGACTAAACATTTACATTCGTTTGACAATAATTAACACCTTTTTTCCTGACAGTCTAGAAACATCTGTCAAACAATAATTAAAAACAAAATAAGTGATACCTTGGAGTGTAATTGCAAAAGTGTGCTTCCTACCATCAAGGGGCCACCTAGTGCTCAATTAAAAAAGTACCATTCATAACTGTGGTGGTATGTATTAGGGGCAATACAGTACACCATGAATGCCAAGGAGCTATTGGAGGACAGATGCTGGGTCCCGATTGGATCTGCCGCCTACTGGGCTCCACCCAGATAGGCGGGGTATAAGAACCCGATTTACTCCCCGCAGCTGCATTCTGTGACTGAGCTGCTGGGGAACAAATCTGAACAAGTCTGCTCAATAAAGCCTCGATTGAAGTTCTCTACGTCTCGCCTCGTGTGTGATCGATGGTGCTACAATTTATTGAGCAGACTTAAAAAGGAATATGGAGCTCCCCATCGCCCCGGAGTGCCTGCGAATCGGCCCCCAAGCAGCTAACGCAACATCGGCGTTTAAACACTGGCTGGCGTGCTTTGAGGGGTACCTCCGAACGGCCCCCGGCAGACCAACGCAAGACCAGAAGATGCAGGTCCTGCATTCCAGAGTGAGTCCCTAAATCTACGCACTCATCGAGGACGCGGAAGAAATCCCAGCAGCGGTCAACTTGCTGAAACAGACCTACATTAGGCCCGTCAACCAGGTCTACGCCGCTACCAGCTCGCGACGAGACGACAAATCCCCGGGGAAATCGCTGGACGAATTCTTCAATTCGCTGACCGTCTTGGGAAGAAACTGCGACTGCCCAGCGGTAACGGCGAATGAACATACGGACCTCCTGATCAGAGACGCTTACGTAACAGGTTTGGCATCGTCGCAAATTCGCCAGAGACTTTTAGAGAAAGACTCTCTCGGACTCACAGAGGCACGGGCCCTTGCAGCCTCCCTCGACGTGGCCTCCCAAAACGCCCGCGCCTATGCCCCCGACCGCACTACAGTCGCTTGGGCTCCATGGACCCCCGCTGCGACCGACCCCCCGGCACCCCCCACCCCTCCACAAGCGTGCGCGGCCAGAATCCCAGACCACCTGGGGGGCCCCGCTGCTACTTTTGCGGGCAGCCGAAACACCCCCGCCAGCGCTGCCCGGCCCGCTCGGCCACCTGTAAAAGCTGCGGCAAAAAGGGGCACTACGCAGCGGTGTGCCAGTCCCGTGGGGTTGCCGCTATCTCCGGGGAACAAACGGGACCACGGGCTCAACCCCCCCAGCGACCCACGGGCAGCCAACAGGCGCCGTCATTTTGGACCCCGGACACCACGAAGGGGAGACGGGCGCCGCCATCTTCCTACCCACGGGCCGCGTGCGATCCATGGGAGCGGCCATTTTGTCCACCCCCGGCCGCGTGCGACCCATGGGAGCGACCATTTTGTCCACCCCCGGCAGCGTGCGATACATGGACACCGCCATCTTGGCTGACAGGCAAGGACCCCAGCGTGGACGTCTCCACACTGCCTGAAGACAACGATCTGATGCACCAACCACGTTTGGCATCGGTGACCCTCGACCAGTCGCGGCCCCGGACGCTCCAGACGACAACGACAAAGGTGCTGGTGAACGGGCACGAGACGCCATGTTTGATCGACTCGGGGAGCACGGAGAGATTTATTCATCCGGACACGGTAAGACGCTGTTCCCTGGTAATTCGGCCAAGCACCCAAAATAGTTTCCTGGCGGCGGGGTCCCACTCCGTTGAAATCAAAGGGCTCTGCATCGCAAACCTAACGGTGCAGGGAGAGAGTTCAAAAATTACCGGCTGTATGTCCTCCACCATCTCTGCGCTCCCACTCTCCTGGGGTTGGACTTCCAATGCAACCTCCAGAGCTTAACATTTAAATTTGGCGGCCCTATACCCCCACTGACTATCTGCGGCCTCGCAACACTCAAGGTCGAACCGCCCTCCTTGTTTGCGAACCTCACACTGGATTGCAAACCCGTCGCCACTAGGAGCAGACGGTACAGCACCCAGGACCGGACGTTTATCAGGTCCGAAGTCCAGCGGCTGCTGAAGGAAGGCATAATCCAGGCCAGCAATAGTCCCTGGAGAGCTCAGGTGGTAGTAGTGAAGACAGGGGAGAAGCAGAGGATGGTCGTAGACTACAGTCAGACCATCAACAGGTACACGCAGCTAGATGCGTACCCTCTTCCCCGCATATCCGACATGGTCAATCGGATTGCACAGTACAAGGTCTTCTCCACCATGGACCTTAAGTCCGCCTACCACCAGCTCCCCATTCGCCCCGATGACCGCAAGTACACTGCCTTCGAAGCAGACGGGCGGCTATACCACTTCTTAAGGGTTCCATTCGGCGTAACGAATGGAGTCTCGGTCTTCCAACGGGACATGGACCGAATGGTTGACCAGCACGGTTTACGGGCCACATTCCCGTACCTCGACAACGTCACCATCTGCGGCCACGACCAGCAGGACCATGACGCCAACCTCCGCAAATTCCTCCAGACCGCTAACGCCCTCAACCTAGAACGAGGAAAAATGGGTGTTTAGCATCGACCGTCTAGCCATCTTGGGCTACGTAGTGCGTAATGGAGTGATAGGCCTCGACCCTGAACGCATGCGCCCCCTCATGGAGTTCCCTCCTCCCCACTGTGCCAAAGCCCTGAAACGCTGCCTGGGCTTCTTTTCTTATTACGCCCAGTGGGTCGCCCAGTACGCAGACAAGGCCCGCCCACTAATCCAGTCCACTATATTTCCCCTGTCGACAGAGGCCCGCCAGGCCTTCAGCTGCATCAAAGCGGATATCGCAAAGGCCACGATGCACGCCATCGACGAGTCCCTCCCCTTGCAAGTCGAGAGCGAAGCATCCAACGTAGCTCTGGCGGCCACGCTCAACCAAGCGGGCAGACCCGTGGCCTTTTTCTCCCGGACCCTCCACGCTTCAGAAATTCGCCACTCCTCAGTAAAAAAGGAGGCCCAAGCCATAGTGGAAGCTGTGCGACATTGGAGGCATTACCTGGCCGGTAGGAGATTCACTCTCCTCACTGACCAACGGTCGGTAGCCTTCATGTTCGATAATGCACAGCGGGGCAAGATAAAGAACGACAAGATCCTGCGGTGGAGGATCGAACTCTCCACCTACAACTATGAGATCTTGTACTGTCCCGGAAAGCTGAACGAGCCGATCGATGCCCTATCTCGCGGCACATGTGCCAATACACAAGTGGACCGCCACCAAGCCCTCCACGAGGACCTCTGCCACCCGGGGGTCACTCGCTTCTACCACTTTATAAAGGACCGCAACCTCCCGTACTCCGTCGAGGAGGTCCGAACAGTCACCAGGAACTGCCAAATCTGCGCAGAATGCAAACCGCATTTTTTCAGGCCAGATGGAGCGCACCTGATAAAGGCTTCCCGTCCCTTTGAATGCCTTAGTCTGGATTTCAAAGGCCCCCTCCCCTCCACCGATCGCAACACGTACTTTCTTAACGTCGTTCACGAATACCCCCGTTTCCCCTTCGCCATCCCCTGCCCCGACATGACCGCGGCCACGGTCATTAAAGCCCTCTGCACCATCTTTACCCTGTTCGGTTTCCCCGCCTACATCCATAGCGATAGGGGGTCCTCCTTCATGAGTGACGAGCTGCGTCAATTCCTGCTCAGCAAGGGCACCGCCTCGAGCAGGACGAGCAGTTACAACTCCCGGGGGAACGGGCAAGTAGAGAGGGAGAACGGAACGGTCTGGAAGACCGTCCTACTGGCCCTACGGTCTAGGAGTCTCCCAACTTCCCGCTGGCAGGAAGTCCTCCCGATGCCCTTCATTCTATCCGGTCCCTGTTGTGCACCACCACGAACCAAACGCCGCACGAGCGCCTCCTTGTCTTCCCTAGGAAGTCCGCTTCTGGAACGTCACTTCCGACTTGGCTGGCATCCTGCTCCAGAAACATATGCGGGCGCACAAATCAGACCCACTGGTGGAAAAGGTACATCTACTCCACGCCAACCCGCAGTACGTCTAGGTGGCGTTCCCAGACGGCCGACAGGACACGGTCTCTCTGCGGGACCTGGCGCCCGCCGGAGCTCCCCACGCCTCCTAACACCAATCACCACCCCCTCACTCCCGCCGGTGCACCCCACAGCCACCCCCTTCCCGGGGGGATCGGTTCTCCTCCCAGGCCCGCCCAGGAGTAAGGAAACAGAGAGGGACAGCGCGATGCTCCCAGAGTCGACCGGACCCGAGCCTGCACCACCACCACCACCACCCGGGCTGCGACGATCGGAGAGGGCGACCAGAGCACCATCTCGACTCATCGAGTCGACTTAAGATGTATATAATTCAGTGGCCCAGTAAAGCGGCATTGTTGAAAATAGTTAACGCTGCTAATCGGGTAAAATGTGAATAATTCAGTGGCCCAGTAAAAGCGGCATGGTTGTATATAGTTCAATGGTTAAGGTACCGACCCTGTAAACCCCTACCACCATACCACCCACCACCCCGCCGGGTTCCTTTTTAACAAGGGGAGAATGTGGTGGTATGTATTAGGGGTAATACGGTACACCATGAATGCCGAGGAGCTATTGGAGGACAGATGCTGGGTCCCAATTGGATCTGCCGCCTACTGGGCTCCACCCAGATGGGCGGGGTATAAGAACCCGGTTTACTCCCCGCAGCGGCATTCTGTGACTGAGCTGCTGGGGAACAAATCTGAACAAGTCTGCTCAATAAAGCCTTGATTGAAGTTCTCTACGTCTCGCCTCGTGTGTGATCGATGGTGCTACAATGACAAACTCCATTGTTATTGTGTCATGTGACTATCAGTCGTAACATGTGACTACCAGAAAGCAGGAAGGAAAACGAGGTGAACCATGATCGTGACTCATCTAGATTTTTACAATCCAATGAGTTGTCGTGTTTTTCCATTTGATAGATATTTTCTTTCTAGCTTAAGTGTGTAAACACCATCAAACCTAATCCTTGGTTGGTTTCTCTGGTGATTTTGTTCTGATCTACCACCAGAGACAAGTGCGGCTTTATTTTTCTATAAAAGTAAAATATTGGAGGTGCTGGAAATCTGAAATAAATGCAGCAAATGTTTGAATTACTCAGCAGGGCAGGCAGAATCTGTAGAGAGAGAAAGGGAGTTAAAAGTTTCCGGTCAGCAGCCTGTCAGCAACCAGTTCGAACAAAACGCAGGGTAAGTTTCTCTGGCCTTCCCGTGGCATGTTTCTCGCCGGCGGGAGGCAGCCCACCGTTGGCCAGCTGCGGGGACCCCTGGTCCTGCTGTGGTCAATGGGATTTCCCATTGAATCCACCCCATGCTATCAGGAAACCCACGGCAGGGGTGTGCCACTGGCGAGAACGGCCGTAAGCTCCCGCGTCTAATTTGAAATTGAGAGAGATGTCAGCATTCCAAAAGGAGAATCCGGGTTCCTTATCTTACCCAAGAAGCACTGTTGGGGTTCTTCCTGTATGTTACCTCAATCTCGTGGGCTGTTTTGGGAACCTGTACTCCAGTCGACATCTTGAGACTTGCATAGATTTCCAAATTGTCCCAGATAGCTGTAGCTGAAATACTGCACAGAGGTTCCTTATTGTTCTTACTCATGAAGTCTTTTGGCTGCACAGCACTGACATGGTCTCCCATCATTGTGTGGTCTGTTTAGGTATTATCTTCTTTAGCCTGACGTTTCTCTGCCTTTTGTTGGGCATTTGGCTTAACCTCACCATGTAAAATGGCCGGTGTTGTTCGTGAATTTCCGGTTGCACTGACTACTTAGATGGGTTTTTTTTATATAGAGTCAGATCTTCATTTGCCTGTGGTATGCCTAAAATGGCAACTCCAGTCACTCTGATTACAATTCAGTCTTGTATGAGCTCTGATTTAAGGTTGTCATAGTCACAACCTTCAGCGAATCGGTATAATTCATTTATTAAAGACTCCACGGGTTCTCCAGGCTGTTGAACTTCACTTGTTCTAAAATTTTATTACTTGAGGATTTCAAATATCTTTAAACCTATCTGAAGATTAATTTATTCCTTGTCCCACAATGATGCCATTGGCTATCAGACCCACTGAGTGCAGCAGTGCATTTACTTGTTCAGCCTCTGTTTCTTAGCTTTCACGGAGCTTGAAAATATTTCTCGCAAAAGCCCTCAGTTCTGTGCATGGTCTGGCCCATATAACAGGCCAAATCGTTCTGATAGAGTTAATTGATAATCCCATTGTTGCTTTTCAGTTCAAAGAAGTATCGCTTTAAGTGTTGTTCCACTTTGAAAGATGATGCTGTAGTAACTGTTTTCTCAATGTTTCTTCCCATGCCTGTTGCGTTTAGGCAGACTTCCTTGGTGATCGCAGGTCCAACCTCAAAAGGATTAATTTTTTTTGCAGCAAATTTTTTAATCAAAGATTTGCGTCTTTGGAACATTTTCAGAAGACATTAGGGTGAGTAAAAGGTGATTCCTGGCTTTGGCTGAGTTTTTAAAATGTTGTTTCTTTTTTCACAAGGCTCAGCCGTCACGTGGTTTAGCGCCATCACTGATTCCAGGCCGGCCACGGTAATTAACAAAATAGACTGCTGCCCTGACTGATTAATAGCCTGAAAATGTTTCAAGATTAGTTCAGCCTCAGAACTGAATTTTTTGCTCACCTTTTGGTCCTTTGGCTCTGCAATCAATGAGGATTCACAATGGTCCTCCATGTGCTCTGGTAGAGTCATTTCGCTGCACTGTGGATTTTCCTTCTGTCTTTCAACCTCTAATTCTGCCATGGAGATTCTTTTTAGGTGTTCCCCACCAGTGTCTTCAGTTCAGGTGCATAAGGTCAGGATGTTGTTCCTTTAGTTTATCAGTTTCTGGGTTCAGCTTCTTTGGTTCTGAGTTCATACATTCGCTGCCACCATGTTGTACAGGATTATTCTGTAGGTCTCTGGAGATGTTCAGAGGCTTGTATGGTTGAACAGTAGTGTTTATTTGTAACAGATCACTACTGTGAGGACTAAGATCTTACCTTGCGTATATTTTTTTCTAAAATATGTATAAATGAAAAATGAAATGAAAATCGCTTGTCACAAGTAGGCTTCATTGAAGTTACTGTGAAAAGCCCCTAGTCGCCGCATTCCAGCGCCAGTTCAGGGAGGCTGGTACGGGAATTGAACCGTGCTGCTGGCCTGCCTTGGTCTGGTTTAAAAGCCAGCGATTTAGCCCAGTGAGCTAAACCAGCCCCTGTCCAGTTTGAAATTTTTAGAGATAGCAAAGACCTAAAATGGCTGAATCTATGCCTGTCTGGAACAAAAGAAGCTACCTGGCCATATCGGGAAAACACACGCATTGTTATCCCTGAGAGCCACTAATGACACCCTGTGGTCTTCACATATCAAATTCAAAAAGACCTATACCAAATCTGCATTTCATAACCTAGGCTGGTCTGCTTGTCTGCTAAGGCAAAGGATCTCGCAATCTTCCTTTCAATTCGGAGTGGTTGAGACATTTAACAATCTCGGGGATGCAGACGATATTGTTAAAGACAGCGTGGAGAGGTGGGAAACATGTGTCATGAACCTCTGGCTTGTAGAACCAGTAATATTGCCTTTGCTGAATTGCAAAGTCTCAGTCTGCCTTTTTACCATCTGACTAACAGCCTCAGGCAAGGAGATCTGGCCCAGGTCAGCCACCTGGCCCCATTTTTACTGCTGGAAATTCTGTATGATCGCCTACTAGACTGATTCACCTCTGCATGTCCATCTCATCCTGTGAAGTCAGCACCACTGGAGAAGTGAATTATCCAGCAACAGTTTCAGCTAACTGGCCTTTGTGAAGGAATATCTCATTGGGCTTTGATTCTGGACTCTGGAACCATGTGAAACAATATTTTTCTCTCTGGTCGCTGCACTGCAAATCTTTCTGTTCTCTAATGTTTTTACTGTGTGAATGCAGAGGAGGCATTTTAAGTCTGTGCAAATAAACTAACCCTTTAAGTCCATCCTATCTTGGACTTGCTGTGGAGTTATTAATGGAAAATTTAATTATATCAAAACTGAGGGATTGGGAAATACGCCTTTGCTTATAAAGGGGCAACAAATCAAATTTACTTATGGATGATCAGAGGAGAAATTAGTGCTGTTTAAATTAAACCCCCTTTCTGCCTGTAACAGAAATTGGGAGCTCAAATCCAGGATCATCCATTTGAATTTGACCAGAGTCCAAATAAAACATGGGCCAAATTTGAGATCAAAAAGTCAACTGGAAGCTAAGTGGAATACCCAGGGGCTTGAACAAATTCTAAAACACAAGTCACTCAGCAAATTCTTTTTCTTCTAACACTAAGAAAATGGCAACTTTTGATGCTGAGATGTGGGTCAAGCAGAGAAATTTGAACAGTGGAACATCAGTGTCCCTTAACACAGAAACTACTGTAAGCTGTGGCTAGGGAGGTAAGTTAAAATTGCATGGTAAAGTGAAGAGAAGTGAACGGATCCAGTTGTTGATAGAACATTTAGATCTCATGTGACCGATAGAGCAGTTCGATGGAGAACTCAGTATGACTCCGAATCCCCTCCCCTAGCCAAATTCGAGCTGGAAAAGCTCAGTATATCGCAAGAATTTAAGGAGAGATAAAGAGAGAGGAAGGGAACAGGAAAGGGAAAGAGAATTCCAGTTCTGAACACTGGAAATCATGCTCACAGCTGAAAGGGAGAGAGAGAGACCATACACCGGGAAATTGCAAGGTGGAATCTCTCTCCACCCAGTAGCACCCACTTATCTCCCGAACCCAGAACCACTCAGTTCTCAGGTATGCGAGATGAATTCCAAAATGTGAAGAGAGCAATGTGGAGTCTTTTTTCTTACCACTTTCAGGACATCAAAAATGGTCCCCAGATATCTGTACATTTTTAATTCAAGGGTAACTTTTGAGGAGAGCCCAAACGGTCCAGTCCATGCTGATTCCTGATGCGTTCATGAATTATGAGCAGACCAAGGCTGCCATCCGAAGTGCCTACGTGTTAGTCCGGAGGAATATCGCCAGCAATTCTGGAACCTTCCTAAGCCCACAGATACCTACATGAAGTTTGAGTGAGTGAAGCAAATCGCGTTCAACCGACGGGTGAGCTCCCTGAGACTCTTGTGAGGGGTCGCACGAGTTGGTATTGTCAGAGGAATTTAAAAACTGCTTACCTCCAACCCGAAGATGCACTCAGAGGAACAGAGAACCCTGACAGCCCATGATGCAACTGGCCTTACAGTCCAGGAACCTCCCAGCCTCTCGCTGGCAGGAGGTCCTCCCTAACGCTCTACACACCATCCGGGCACTATTGTGCACCACCACTAATAACACACTCCATGAGCGTGTTTTTACCTTCCCCAGGAAGTCCAAATCCCAGGTGTCGCTCCCGACCTGCCTCGCTGCTCCAGGACCAGTCCTTCTCCGTAGGCACATTCGACTCCACAAGGCGGACCCCTTGGTGGACAGGGTTCACCCGCTCCACGCCAACCCACAATATGCCTACATGGAGTTCCCTGATGGACGCCAAGATACTGTCTCACTCAGGGACCTAGCACCATCAGGTTCCGCCCCAACACACACCCCCACCCATGCCCCCCCCCCCCCCCCCAACCGCGCCGCCAACATTGACCCCACCAGAACAACCCCTCCCCCCCCTTCCCGCACAAGAGGACAAAGAGGATTTTGGCACGCTCCCGGAATTCCCCGATGACTGGCCAGCATCAGCACCTCCACCACCGCCAGCACCGACTTCGCCGCCACCGTTACGCGGCTCCCAACGAAGCATCAAAGCAACGGATCGGCTGAACTTTTGACGGACTCCGGACCATCAACATGGACTTTTCTTTTTTTTCTTCCTCGTTTTCCCCATTGTTAACACTGTACATAATTGCACTATTTGTATATAGTTTCACATCACCCCCGCCGGACTCATTTTTAACAGGGGGTGAATGTGGTGAACCACTGTATTATGGGATGTAAGGTAGGACCTGCACTACAGGTTCGCCGGTAGCCCCGGCCGGCTGGCTCTGCCCACTAAGATCTGTATAAATATGCGTGACCTCCATTGCTCTGCCATTTTGCCAGCTGCAGCAGGAGGCCACGCATCTGACTGCAATAAAGCCACAGTTGTACCCAATCTGCATCTTTGTGCAATTGATTGCGCATCACACATTAAATAGAAACAGGTCAAAGGCTAAGAATCCTACAGCGAGTAACTCATCTCCTGACCTCCCCAAAACCTGTCCACCATCTACAAGGCACAAATCAAGAATGCAATGGAATATTCTCCACTTGCCTGGATGAGTGCAGCTCTAACAACACTCAAGAAGCTCGACACCAACCAGAACAAAGCAGCCCACTTGATTGCTCCCCCTTCCACAAACATTCAAACCCTTCACCACATCTACAAGATGCACTGCAGTAGCTCACCAAGGTTCCTTAGACAGCACCTTCCAAACCCACGACCACTGCCATCTAGAAGGACAAGAGCAGCAGATACCAGGGAACCCCACCACCTGGAGGTTTCCTTCCAAGTCACTCACCACTCTGACTTGGAAATATATCACCTTTCCTTCACTGTTGCTGGGTCAGTATCGTGGAACTCCCTCCCTAACAGCACAGTGGGTGTACCTACACTTCAAGGACTGCAGCTGTTCAAAAAGGCAGCTCACCACCACCCTTTGAAGGGCAACTCGGGATGGGAAATAAATGCTGGCCTACCCAGCGATGCCCACATCCCGTAAATGAATTTAAATAAAACAGAATTCCCAAAATAATGAACAGATAGGGAGCGAAATGCATCACACAGTTGAAAAGCCACAAGGGCTTGTAGCTGACCTCCACTTGAAGGCAGTGGTGTTCTGGGAATATGGAACAAATTAGGATAGCGCCCCCTCCCAATCCAAAGGCACAGGCTGAGAAGCCATTGATTGGCAACTTTATGGTGAATTTAAATAGGATCCAGATTGGCCCAGAAAGAGTGAGGGTGATGCCTCACTTAATTGAAAAGCCACTTGGAGGCACACAGAGAGCTGATCACTGATCAACCACCAGAGGGCAGTACAGTTCAAAATGAAACAGCACCTACTACCCAGCTGACCAGCAGAGCGATCCCAAACAGATTAGATCCCATACACACCCATCTTAATCGAGAATCACGAGGCAACACAACAGGCTATAGGACTGTAACCCTGCCTGGTATGGATGTGGGAAAGGCCCCTTCCAGAATGCAGTCTTCCTATCATTTCGGCCCAGAAAGGCTGGCCCAAGTTCAGGAGCGGTGAGTGGTAAGTGGTGAGACATATAGCGAGAGGAGAAATGAATTTAAATGAACCACCTGTCCATAATATGTACAAAGTACAGCCCAGTCCATGAGCTAACTCCATACTTACTTCTGCACAGGTATCTGCAGGTATCCTCGACTGACCCAGGCCCTTTGTCACGTGACCCTTTACACCACACTGTGGGCGGTTCCCTTTTCCAGTCCCACATTAACCCTGCTATGTCAAATACCCTAATATTAAAAGCACCAGGGGCAAAATTCTCCGGAAACGGCGCGATGTCCGCCGTCTGCCGCCCAAAACGGCGCAAATCAGACGGGCATCGCGCCGCCCCAAAGGTCTGGAATGCTCCGCATCTTTGGGGGCCGAGCCCCAACATTGAGGGGCTAGGCCGGCGCCGGACGAATTTCCGCCCCGCCAGCTGGCGGAAAAGGCCTTTGGTGCCCCGCCAGCTGGCGCGGAAATGACATCTCCGGGCGGCGCATGCGCGGGAGCGTCAGCGGCCGCTGACAGCATTCCCACGCATGCGCAGTGGAGGGAGTCTCTTCTGCCTCCGCCATGGTGGAGACCATGACGGAGGTGGAAGAGAAAGAGTGCCCCCCACGGCACAGGCCCACCCGCGGATCGGTGGGCCCCGATAGCGGGCCAGGCCACCGTGGGGACAGCCCCCGGGGCCAGATCACCCCGCGCCCCCCCCCAGGACCCCGGAGCCCACCCGCGCCACCTTGTCTCGCCGGTAAGGTAGGTGATTTAATTTACGCTGGCGGGACAGGCATTTTAGCGGCGGGACTTCGGCCCATCCGGGCCGGAGAATCGAGCGGGGGGCCCGCCAACCGGCGCGGCGTGATTCCCGCCCCCGCCGAATATCCGGTGCCGGAGACTTTGGCAACCGGCGGGGGCGGGATTCACGCCAGCCTCCGGCGATTCTCCGACCCGGCGGGGGTCGGAGGATTTCGCCCCAGGTTTTCCCATTCTTGAATCAGTCTAATCAACAATTTTAAAGTTGTCAATAATTTTTAAAAACATTTTCGCATAAAGAAGTATTTGTGGCTCTACAGGACCCCTGAGGGCTGCAATGGCCTGCATTTGGCCTCTCCCCTTTCATTCTCTTCCAACACTTTCCAGGACCTACCTAAAGGCCACTGACAGCTCCATAGCTGGCCCAGATTGGTGGGAGCTATCTGGTCAGCCATCTCTGGCTACACCTTGTTGAAAATATACTGATACAACCCAATTGGTCACAAGCTCCAGCTGCTGGCACGCACTCTGAACACATCACTTATTTTGAGCCCCAAATTTCTAACCCTATGTTTCCAACAAATAAAAAGAGAGACATATCACAAAACTGATGGCAGTGTAAGAAAACTGGAAACAGTCCACCTCTCAGTGCACTGTACATATTGTCTGCTAATAAGCATGAATAATAAGTTGCCTTTTCCTATATGTTCCTGATCCATGTGTGTATCAGAGGAATCTAAAGGCTGATCCAATTTTTAATCAGATTTGGCTCTGTGACTCATGAGCAGGATTTTAATCTTTACACTTGTAATGATTTGGATCTCTGGTGTATCAATAATAAATATGTTTTGTTGTGCTCTGGCACCAGGGAATATACCTTGAGCAGTCTCATCAAACTCACTGGCCAATAACCACGGTGGATTTTTCCCAGCGCTTATTTGGTTGACAGGGATTAATGAAGCAGAAATGCCTAATGCATTTTTAATCAAAGGATGTATGCATTCCTTGAAACCCCAGAGAAGTCATAGCCATTTTGTGTTTGAGTAAGAATAATTTCCTGAGCTTTTCAAAGATGCTAAATAAACAACAAAATCCAGTGCAGACAGCAATAAGGATTGGAAATGCCTGTGTTTACGACAGCATTTGGTTAGAGAGTTGCCCATATTTTAAAATGCACACCTGGTGGCTCAGTTTGCTAATGCATGGTTCTTTTTGGAACTCGACCATCCAGACAACATTTGCCTGTCAGTTTAAAAAGGATTAAGAAAAGTTAAGAGGGACTTAAGGAACACTTCAGAAAAAAAGTCCCACCAAGTTATGAATCCACCTAGACAGTAGCGTGTGGGAGCATGATCATGTAAAGGTTCTGGTCCAGGAGTCACCGATTATCCATGAAGTGGGTCACGCTTATAAGCGATTTCAAAACAGTTTAAGAAGCAACAGTTTAAATATGATGCATAAATGAAATAGGCAGGACAAGTATATGACCATTGACAGCTGAGCATGCTTTACCAGTTCCGGAGGAGTCCGAGTGAGCGGGTGTTGGTCTCTGGTGGTAGCAGCCTCTGCTCTTGAGCTGAAGAATCAGGAAGCCCTTCGCCATTGTGTTCCTCCACCTGAAGATGGGCGCAAACAACATGGGTCCCTGTGAGAAACTCTTTCCTTGCCAAAGTGATTTTTCCCTCTCAAGCGCCTGGTGTTAATCTTTTTCTCAGGCTTGAATATGGGTAATGAGATTCAACCGCATCAGGAATGTCTAGCGATATGTCTTTGGCAGATTTATTAGCCTGTCCTGTATTTTTCAGCCAGTAAGCTGCTATGGAGGCTTTCTTCATTGGGTTTCTATAATATCCAATAAAATTCTTCACATTTTATAAGGCTATTAAACAGCGATTTCTTACAATATGTCCACATTTTTCATTAATAGCCTTCCAAACCCGTGACCGCTATCATCTACAAGGACAAGTTAGCAGACACATGGGAGCACCACCACCACACTGTTCCCCTCCAACCACTCACCATCCTTACTTGGAAATATAATGCCATTCTTTCATTCCTGCTGGTCTAAACGCTGGATCGCCCTCCCCAACAGTTCAGTGAGTACACCTGCAGCACATAGATTGTAGCGGTTCAAGAAGGCAGCTCAGCACGACCTTCTCAATGGCAATTAGGAATGGGCAATTGATGCTGGGCTGGCTAGCGATGCCCACATCACTTGAATTGAAAAGAATTATCCTTTATTCTCAGTCCAGTGCAACTCCAACATGGTTCCAGGCTCATTTTATATCCATCTTAGGCTAATGAATCTCAGGCAGGGCACTCAGGAGTACAATTAAACTCAGCACCTTTGAGCCAAGGGAAGTTAAATAGAAACAAAAACAGAAAATACTGGACCATTTCCGCAAGTCTGACAGCATCTTTAGGGAGAAAAATGGGCTAACGTTTCGAGTCTGGATGACTCTTTGACAAATCAGCTTTGACAAAGAGTGATCTAGACTTGAAACTTTAGTTCCCTTTTTGGGCAGCACGGTGGCACAGTGCTTGACACAGTTGATTCACAGCTCCAGGGTCCCAGGTTCGATTCCTGGCTTGGGTCACTGTCTGTGCAGAGTCTGTACATTCTCCCCGTGTGTGCGTGGCCCTTGGATTTCCTCCGGGTGCTCCGGTTTACTCCCATGGTCCAAAGATGTGCAGGTTAGCTGGATTGGCCATGATAAATTGCCCCTAGTGTCCAAAAAGGTTAGTTGGGGTTACTGGTACAGGGATAGGGTGGAGGCATTAGTTTAAGTAGGGTACTCTTTCCAAGGGCCGGTGCAGACTCGATGAGCTGAGTGGCCTTCTTCTGCACTGTAATTTCTATCATTCTATGTCCAGTATTTCCTGTTTTTGTTTCAAATTCCAGCATCTGCAGTAATTAGCTTTTATCTTATTAAAGGGAAATAGAAGCTCCCCTCCACCTGATTCTATCTAAATGAAGACATTAGCTTTGATGGTTTGGCATCCTCTTGGCACTATAGCCATCTGGGATGGCCACTTCCAACTAGGTACAGAGAAACTCGCAAAGCCTAGCGGGTAAAATGGACAAGCCAAGACTCAGGCAGACTCAGGGCCTGAAATGCATATTTGTGAGCAAGAAATCCAGCCGGTATCGAAACTCTGTCCAATTAGCATTTTAATGGGGCCGATTAGCATTTGATGGCCCATCTTCACCAAAACAAAGGACTGATACTCGAGCAACCGGGACAGTCCCAGACTTTTCGGCACCACTCCCTGCTCAAGGGAAACGCAAACAACGGGGTCAGTGACCGCTTGGGACACGCCCAGCCATCCAGATCCCTGCCCACTTATTGGCTAAGGAATCGAACGGAGTGATCAGGGATCACCCAATTAGAAAGGCGCAAATCGAAGGACCGCCCAAAAGAGCGCGAAAGCCCCCAAGTATAAAGGAAGAGTTCGCCATATGTTCGCTCTCTCTTGGTCCTGGTACCCTGGTCACGGCCATCACCAAGTGCAGCAACACCAGAAGCGAGTCCAAGTTCAACGCCTGCTACCAGACGGATGAGCCCAGCTGAGCAGCAGTTACTCCTTCGGACTCGATAGATCCAGAATTGAACAGTGGCCACTGTTTTCTGACCTAAGCCGGGTGCCTGAAGTTAAGTACAGGTTGTCTTAGTTGATAGGTGTAGTTAACTAGTAGTGTTTATGTTGCATGACTAATTGTGTGTAAATAAAGTACCCTTGACCTTGTGTTTGGCTCTTTGATCGATAGCCGGTTGAAACTTGTGGTGGTATCATTTGACACCCGGCGACTCTAAGCATTAGGACATAGATAACAAAGAAAGAAAAGCAAACTCACTGATTGCCATAATTGGAACAGAGCCGCAGAAAAGACAAGTAAAAGAAACTCGCAACAGCACTCACCTCCTCGGCTCACATGTGAAGGACAGTAAAATATTAGGGAGTGTGACGAGTGTGTTGGCACAATGGCTGGCACTATTGCCTCACAGCTCTAGGGACCCGGGTTCAATTCCAGCCTGGGCGACTGCCTGTGCAGAGTTTGCACTTCCTCCCCGTGTCTGCCTGGGTTTCCTCCGGGTGCTCCGGTTTCCTCCCACCGTCCAAAGATGTGCAAGTTAGGTGGATTGGCCATGATAAATTGCCCCTTAGTGTCCAAAATGTTAGGTGGGGTTTCTGGGTTACGAGGATAGGGTGGAGGTGTGGGTATAAGTAGGGTGCTCCTTCCAAGGGCTGGTGCAGACCCGATGGGCCGAATGGCCTCCTTCTGCACTATAAATTCGATGAGTTAATATCATGGAAAGCAATACTAGCTGGTCAGCACTTCAGGAATACAGATCAGAGCCGTAACACCCACTGTCACAGGAGTTTTGATTTAGGCCCTAACCTTGAGATTGCTACGGTTATGATTTCAACATGTGCCAACAGAACAAAGTCACCAAACGGATCTTAAATGTTACATTGTAAAAAGACACCAAAATACGAATAATATGTGTGCTTCTTTCATCCAACTCCAAGTGCCTTCAGGGATAAATCACTTGAATTCACATGCCTAGCACATAGCTTCTCAGTGGGATCGCTTATCTTTGATTTGTGAGCTGGAGGCCGTGAATTTATAGAAAGCAATGCATGAGAAAGAGTCCTGTGAAAAGTCATATATGTCCACAGACTGAGGGTGACTCAAAGAAGGACACAGCAAATATAAACAAAAAATATATAAATGCACCCTTAATGCTGGAGAACAGATTCAAGTAAAGCAAATAACTTGAGGTTCAAAGGGCATTCTTGACTGGAATTGTTTGTTGCTAGGCAATGACCACCTCCAAAAAAAGAGAATCTAACCGTATCGTCTTGTCATTCAACAACCATCAGCAACTTGGGTTTTTAAGTCATTCATGGGATGTGGGCATCACTGTCTAGGGCAGCATTTGTTGCCCACTCCTAATTGCCCTTGAACTGAATGGTTTGCTCGGCCATTTATTTTTTAAATCATCTTTATTATTGTCACAAGTAGGCTTACATTAACACCGCAATGAAGTTATTGTGAAAATCTCCTCGTCGCCACACCTCCGGCACCTGTGCGGGTACACTGAGGGCGAACTCAGAATGTCCAATTCACCTAACAAGCACGTCTTTCGGCAGTTGTGGGAGGAAACAGGAGCACCCAGAGGAAACCCACGCAGACACAGGAGAACGTGAGAGAGTATATCAAAAGTCAAGCACATTGCTGTGGATCTGGAGTCACAAATGGGCCAGAACTGTGGTGAACTTACAACTCAGAGGGCCAGTCAAGGACAGTAGTGGGAAGTTGTGCTTGGAGTCCGAGGAGATAGGAGAGGTGCTAAGGGAATATTTTTCGTCAGTATTCACACAGGAAAAAGACAATGTTGTCGAGGACACTAAGGGCATTCAAATGGTCACTGGATAGACATATGGACAATAAGGGAATAGTGTAGATGGGCTTTAGAGTGGTTTCACAGGTCGGCGCAACATCGAGGGCCGAAGGGCCTGTACTGCGCTGTAATGTTCTATGTTCTATGTTCTATGTTCACCACCTGACTCCCACCATCTACAAGGCATGATTTAGGAGTGTGATGGAATATTCTCCATTTACCTGGATGAGTGCAGCTCTAACAACACTCAAGACGCTTGATACCATCCAGGATAAAGGGGCCAACTTGATTGTCACCCTAGCCTCCCCGAACAGGCGCCGGAATGTGGCGACTAGGGGCTTTTCACAGTAACTTCATTTGAAGTCTACTTGTGACAATAAGCGATTTTCATTTCATTTCATTTCACTACCTTAAACATCCACTCTCTCCACTGCCGTCACACAGTGGCAGCAGGGCATATGGCATACGATCTATAAGTTGCACTGCAGCAACTCACCTAGGTTCCTTTGACAGCACCTTCCAAACCTGAACCTCTACCACCTAGAATGATGAGGGAAGCAGGTGCATGGGAACACCACCACTCCCCTCCAATCCACACACCATCCTGACTTCAGAATTATATTGCTGTTCCTTCACTGTCCCTGGGTCAAAATCTTGGAATTTCCTTCCAAAAAACAATGTAGGTGCACATATGAACTGTGGCAGTTCAAGAATGTGGCTCACTACAAACTCAAGTACAATTAGGAGTGAATGATAAATGGTAGCCTTGCCTGTGATGCTCACTTCCCACAATTGATCAAATTTAAAAACTGTTCGCTGTTCCAATTTTATGTTTAATTATCTATGGTGTGTGTTTCATTCATTGTCCTGGAAACTTGCAATTGCCGAATAAGGAAGGCTGATATCAATATTTTTCAGTCTACATCTCCAGGTTTTCTTTTTCTCTTGCATTTACAATTAAAGTTTGAGTTTATTTACCAAGCTTTAAAACAACTCAACATGACATTTCCCTTTCCCTCAGCAGCTGTGTTTATGGCATCTCTGAATCAGATTGGCAATCAATCTGTGTCCCCGCTAAGATGTGAGCAGCTTTGTGTCACAAACCTGCAGCAAGAAGGAACTGGAATTGAGAGCTGAGTTTTAACTTGCATGGCAGCATGGACATAGGAGCAAATGGGAGAAGTTAAAAGCACAGAACTGACTCCAACCTGCCTACTTCCACAGCACATTTGACTTTGTCCACACACCTTCTCAAGGTGAGTGGTCAACTTTAATATTGTTCAAACACAATACCGTTAAGTCGTAGAATCCTTATGGTGTAGAAGATGACCATTCAGCCCGTCATGTCTGACCCTGCCCCCCAAACTAACATTCTGACTTATTTCCAGTCTCCTGGATTTCCCTGTAACGCTGCACAATGTTTTTATTCTGGTATCCATCTCGTGCTCTCTTTAATGCCTAGATTGAACCTGCCTCTACCACACTTCCAGGTAGTGCATTCCAGGTCCGAACCACCCCTTGTGTGGAAAAGTATTTTCTCACATCTCATTTGCTTCTTTTGCAAATCACTTTAAATCAGTGCCCGCTCATTCTCAATCCTATTATGAGGGGGAACAATTTCTCCCAATCTACTTTGGCCAGCCCCCTCATGATTTTGAACAGCTCTTATCCTTCTTCTCTCCCAGGAGAACATAGAACATAGAACATAGAAAATACAGCACAGAACAGGCCCTTCGGCCCACGATGTTGTGCCGAACCTTTGTCCTAGATTAATCATAGAATATCATTGTCCTAGAACAGTCCCAATCTCTCCAATCTATCCTCATAACTGAAGTTGTACATCCCTGCAACCGTTCCTGTAAACCTCTTCTGCACTCTCTCCAATCTTTCACATCCTTCCTATAGTGTAGCACCCAGAACTGTACACAATATTGCAACTGAGGTCTAACTAGTGACCTATACAATTTCATCATAACCTCCTGGCTCTTGTGCTCTTTACCACTGTTAATAAAGACTATGATACTGTATGCTTTATTAATAAAGCCCAGAATACCAAATGCTTTATTAACTGCATTCTCCACCTACTCAGCCACTTTTGATGACGTATGCACATTAACATCCAGGTCTCTCTGCTCCTGCATCCCCATGGTCAGCTGTCAAGATGTTGCATGACCCCTATCTCTGAAACCTTTCCTTGGATTGCCATCTTGCTGTGGTGAAGAGACTTGAACGTTCCATTGATCCGAAGAGCAATGATGCCGGGAGTCTTAAGTTCCTGGCAGGGTCATCCATGACAGAGGGGAGGAACCAGACAAAACACAATCCTAAACAAGTCCTCAATGACTGATCAGGTGGAAGGTACTCATCGAATTTACAGCGCAGAAGGAGGCCATTCGGGTCATTGAGTCTGCACCGGCCCTTAGAAAGAGCACCCTATCTAAGCCCACACCTCCACCCTATCCCTGTAACCCAGTAACCCCACCTAAACGTTTTGGACACTAAGGGCAATTTAGCATGGTCAATCCGCCTAACCTGCACATCTTTGGACTGTGGGAGGAAACCGGAGCACCCGGAGAAAACCCACGCAGACACGGGGTTACTGGCCAGGACCCAGGAGCTGTGAAGCAACTGTGCTAACCACTAACCACTGTGCTACCGTGCCCCCACCCCCACCCCATACTCGTATGGTATCAACAGGTGTGATGGCCGCAGTGAGGTGATCCCCAGGCAAAACGACAGAACCAGCAATGCAAAGAGGAGAGCTCATCAATTAGCCGGCAGAGGTACAAAAAAGAACTGGGGAAATAAAGAACTAATGGTGGACTGAGAAAGCTAAGGAGCTGCTACTCCTCGCAGACAAACATGAGACCCGTGGCTTCCTTAGTGCCACCAAAGCAATATATGGATTCAGGTCCTAAGCCTCAAACCGGTGTGGAGTAAGGATGGAATCCTCTTGAGAGACAGAGGAAACATTAGCCTTTGATGGAGAGAACACTTCTAAGAACGCCTAAACCATGATACAACATTCGATGAGGACGCGTTTGAGGAAATTCCTCACTCCCCATCAAATATGACCTTGGACTCCACCAAATATGGATGAAGTTGAAGTCCCCATTAAAAACATGAAGAATGGAAAAGCCACAAAAGTGGATGGAATTTCAGCGGGTATTTTCAAACTTGGAGGGGAAGAGATCACCCATCACCTCCATCAGCTGTTGCTGAAATCTGGGATAGAGAAGAAATTCCTGCCAACCTCAGCAATGCTGTCATCACCACCATCTTCAAGAAAGGAGATAAAGTGGACTGTGGGAACTAATGAGGAATCTCCCTACTCTCCATCGCCGGGAAGATCATCGCATGAATCCTCACTAGCCGCCTTCTCCCAGTCTCTGAAGAAATCCTTCCGGAAAAACAGTGTGGCTTCTGTCCAAACTGTAAAACAGCAGACATGATTTTTACTGCTTCGCAGCTTCAAAAGGAATGCCAGGTGCAACATCCATCACACTACATGGCCTTAATCAATCTGACCAAGGCTTCTGACTCAGTCAATCGAGAAGTTCGAAGGAAAATCCTGTCAAAGGCAGGCTGTCCAGAGAAATTCATCATCATCCTCTGACTCTTCCACGACAAGATAATGGCGACAGTTCTCAATGATGGAAATAAGACAGAAACCTTTGAAGTCAAGACTGCAGTCAAGCAGAGATGTTGTCTTCGTCCCCACCCTTTTCTCCATCTTCATCACCACCATCCTTCACTTTATCAAGAATAAGTTCCCAGTGGAGTGGACATTTTCTACAGGATGGATGGAAATCTTTCCAACATCAACCAGTTGAAAACCGCAAGTAACTTCAGAGAGTCGTAAACACAGCCCAGTCCATCACACGAACCTGCCTCCCATCCATTGACTCCATCTACACATCCCGCTGCCTGGGGAAAGCGGGCAGCATAATCAAAGACCCCTCCCACCCGGCTTACTCACTCTTCCAACTTCTTCCATCGAGCAGGAGATACAGAAGTCTGAGAACACGCACGAACAGACTCAAAAACAGCTTCTTCCCCGTTGTTACCAGACTCGTAAACGATCCTCTTATGGACTGACTGTATGCTTCACCCGATGCTGGTGCTTATGTACATTGTGTACCTTGTGTTGCCCTATTATGTATTTTCTTTTATTTCCTTTTCTTTTCATGTGCTTCATGATCTGTTGAGCTGCTCGCAAAAAAATACTTTTCACTGTACCTCAGTACACGTGACAATAAACAAATCCAATCCAAAACCAAGAAGGAAGCAACACTAACAACACTCCTAGAACTTCAGTATGCAGATGACATCACCATCTCCACTCTCTCAGAAGAGTATCTCCAAGCCCTGCTTGAAACCTTCTTGGAAACATACCAAAGAATCGGTCTCAGCCTCAACCTCAAGAAGACTCAAGTCCTTTACTAAACCGCCATAGGGCAACATCTAATTTGTCTCCCCATCAAGATCAATGGAGAAACCCTCCTGAATGTGGAACAATTCCCCTACCTGGGGAGCTTACTCTCTTCTAACATCGATATCAATGTGGAGATCCAACATTGTATCCAATCCGCAAGAGGCTCCTTCGGACGCCTATGGACAAGAGTCTTTGACGACCACAACATATGTGCTGAGACCAGGATTCTCGTGCACATGGCAGTCATCCTCCCAACTCTTCTATATGGCTCAGAAACTTGGATTATTGACAGGTGCCATCTCAAGGCCCTGGAGAGGTATCCACAATGCTGTCAGAGTTGGATTCTCCGCATCAGCTGGGGGGACAGGCGCACTAACATCAGTGTCCTTGAAGTAGCCATGAGCACCAGCTTCGAGACCATGATCATCCAAAATCACCTCCTTTCGGCCGGCCACGTGCTTGGGAAGTCAGAATCCTGACTTGCGAAGCAAATCTTCTTCACCCAGCTCAAGGAAGGCTTTCAAACAAGAGGAGGAATAAGGAAGTGCTTCAAAGGAACCATGAAGGCTTACCTCAAGAAATACAACATCGCCTTCAATGCCTGGGAGACCCTTGCTCAGAAGAGACCTACTTGGAGGAACCTCCTGATTAAAGGGACAGAATTCTTTGAGGACACGCGATGGCAAGAGAAGGCGTTGGTTTTGCACTGAGTGCTGAATTTGGTGCATTTGAGTGCTATAGTGAGAGTTTGGTGACTGAGGGAGTTAGGTGAGGAGGGAGTAAGGTGCTCCTTTCATTTCATTTCCTACATTTCCGCAAAGAGCGAGAAGGGAGCCAGGAGTTTACAGAGAGTGCAGCTGACTGGGAGCAGAGTCGGAGGGTGGAGGTCCAGTTGGTCCACAGGGCAGCTATATTCTGTAAGGTAAGAGGGGATGGAGGCTAAGCCAGTTGCATGCTCCTCCTGTAGGATGTGGGTGGTGAGTGCTACCACCGGTGTCCTCGCTGACTGTACCTGTGGGACGTGTACCCAACTCCAGCTCCTCAGAGACCTCGTTAGGGAACTGGAGCTGGAGCTGGATGAACTTTGGATCATCCGGGAGGCAGAGGGGGTTATAGAGAAGAGTTACAGGGAGGTAACCACACCCAAGGTACAGGACAAGAGTAGCTGGGTTACAGTTAGGGGAAAGAAAACAAACAGGCAGACAGTGCAGGGATCCCTCGTGGCCGTTCCCCTTCAAAACAAGCATACCGTTTTGGATGCTGTTGGGGGGGATGACCTACCAGGGGAAGGCCCCAGCGGTCAGGTCTCTGGCACTGAGTCTGGCTCAGGGGCTCAGAAGGGAAGGGGGGAGAATAGAAAAGCAATAGTAATAGGAGATTCAATGGTTAGGGGAATAGATAAGAGATTTTGTGGTCGCAAGCGAGATTCCCAGAAGGTATGTTGCCTCCCGGGTGCCAGGGCCAGGGATGTCTCGAATTCTTCAGGGGAAGGGTGAGCAGCCAGAAGTCGTGGTTCACATTGGTACCAACGACATACGTAGGAAAAGGGGTGTGGAGATAATAAACGAGTTTAGGGAGTTAGACTGGAAATTAAAAGCCAGGACAGACAGAGTTGTCATCTCTGGTTTGTTGCCGGTGCCACGTGATAGCGAGGCTAGGAATAGGGAGAGAGTGCAGTTGAACACGTGGCTGCAGGAACGGTGTAGCAGGGAGGGCTTCAGGTATTTGGATAATTGGAGCGCATTCTGGGGAAGGTGGGACCTGTACAAGCAGGACGGGTTGCATCTGAACCAGAGGGGCACCAATATCTTGGGAGAGAGGTTTTCTAGTACTCTTCGGGAGGGTTTAAACTAATTTGGCACTGGAATGGGAACCGGATTTGTAGTCCAGCAACTAAGGTAGCCGATATTCAGGACGCCAAAGCGTGTAGTGAGGCAGTGGGGAAGGGAACACTGACAAAGGAGAGTACTTGCAGGCATGGAGATGGGTTGAAGTGTGTATACTTCAACGCAAGAAGCATCAGGAATAAGCTGGGTGAACTTAAGGCATGGATCGGTACTTGGGACTATGATGTGGTGGCCATCACGGAAACTTGGATAGAAGAGGGGCAGAAATGGTTGTTGGAGGTCCCTGGTTATAGATGTTTCAATAAGATTAGGGAGGGTGGTAAAAGAGACAAGAGTTGAAGTGCATAAGTGGGAACATAGGCTCTCAGGGAAGGACACAAGTGAAATGTGGAACTTGTTCAAGGAACAGGTACCACGTGTCCTTGATTTGTATGTCCCTGTCAGGCAGGGAAGAGATGGTCGATGTGGAACCATGGTTGACAAGAGAGGTTGAATGTCTTGTTAAGAGGAAGAAGGAGACTTATGTAAGGCTGAGGAAACAAGGGCGCTGGAGGGATACAAGATAGCCAGGAGGGAACTGAAGAAAGGGATTAGGAGAGCTAAGAGAGGGTATAAAAAATCTTTGGCGGGTAGGATCAAGGAAAACCCCAAGGCCTTTTACACATCTGTGAGAAATATGAGAATGACTAGGGCGAGGTTGGTCCGATCAAGGACAGTCGTGGGAGATTGTGTATTGAGTCTGAAGAGATAGGAGAGGTCTTGAACGAGTACTTTTCTTCAGTATTTACAAATGAGAGGGGCCATATTGTTGGAGAGGACAGTGTGAAACAGACTGGTACGCTCGAGGAAATACTTATTAAGAAGGAAGATGTGTTGGGCATTTTGAAAATCTTGAGGATATACAAGTCCCCCGGGCCTGACAGGATATATCCAAGGATGCTATGAGAAGCAAGAGATGAAATTGCAGAGCCGTTGGCAATGATCTTTTCGTCCTCACTGTCAACAGGGGTGGTACCAGGGGATTGGAGAGTGGCGAATGTCGTGCCCCTGTTCAAAAAAGGGAATAGGGATAACCTTGGGAATTACAGGCCAGTTAGTCTTACTTCGGTGGTAGGCAAAGTAATGGAAAGGGTACTGAGGGATAGGATTTCTGAGCATCTGGAAAGACACTACTTGATTAGGGATAGTCAGCATGGATTTGTGAGGGGTAGGTCTTGCCTTATAAGTCTTATTGAATTCTTTGAGTGGTGACCAAGCATGTGGATGAAGGTAAAGCAGTGGATGTAGTGTACATGGATTTTAGTAAGGCATTTGATAAGGTTCCCCATGGTAGGCTTATGCAGAAAGTAAGGAGGCATGGGATAGTGGGAAATCTGGCCAGTTGGACAACGAATTGGCTAACCGATAGAAGTCAGAGAGTGGTGGTGGATGGCAAATATTCAGCCTCGATCCCAGTTACTAATGGCGTACCGCAGGGATCAGTTCTGGGTCCTCTGCTGTTTGTGATTTTCATTAATGACTTGGATGAGGGAGTTGAAGGGTGGGTCAGTAAATTTGCAGACGATGGGCAGCACGGTAGCATTGTGGATAGCACAATTGCTTCACAGCTCCAGGGTCCTAGGTTCGATTCCGGCTTGGGTCACTGTCTGTGCGGAGTCTGCACATCCTCCCCGTGTGTGCGTGGGTTTCCTCCGGGTGCTCTGGTTTCCTCCCACAGTCCAAAGATGTGCAGGTTTGGTGGATTGGCCATGATAAATTGCCCTTAGTGTTGGGTGGGGTTACTGGGTTATGGGGATAGGGTGGAGGTGTTGACCTTGGGTAGGGTGCTCTTTCCAAGAGCCGGTGCAGACTCGATGGGCCGAATGGCCTCCTTCTGCACTGTAAATTCTATGATAAGAAGATTGGTGGAGTTGTGGATAGTGAGGAGGGCTGTTTTCGGCTGCAAGGTGACATAGATAGGATGCAGAGCTGGGCTGAGAAGTGGCAGATGGAGTTTAACCCTGAAAAGTGTGAGGTTGTCCATTTAGGAAAGACAAATATGAATGCGGAATACAGGGTTAATGGTAGGGTTCTTGGCAATGTGGAGAAGCAGAGAGATCTTGGGGTCTATGTTCATACATCTTTGAAAGTTGCCACTCAAGTGGATAGAGCCGTGAAGAAGGCCAATGGTGTGCTAGCGTTCATTAACAGAGGGATTGAATTTAAGAGCCGTGAGGTGATGATGCAGCTGTACAAAACCTTGGTAAGGCCACATTTGGAGTACTGTGTACAGTTCTGGTCGCCTCATTTTAGGAAGGATGTGGAAGCTTTGGAAAAGGTGCAAAGGAGATTTACCAGGATGTTGCCTGGAATGGAGAGTAGGTCTTACGAGAAAGGTTGAGGGTGCTAGGCCTTTTCTCATTAGAACGGAGAAGGATGAGGGGCGACTTGATGGAGGTTTATAAGATGATCAGGGGAATAGATAGAGTAGACAGTCTGAGAGTTTTTCCCCGGGTGGAACAAACCATTACAAGGGGACATAAATTTAAGGTGAATGGTGGAAGATATAGGGGGTATGTCAGAGGTAGGTTCTTTACCCAGAGAGTAGTGGGGGCATGGAATGCACTTCCTGTGGAAGTAGTTGAGTCGGAAACATTAGGGACCTTCAAACAGCTATTGGATAGGTACATGGATTATGGTAGAATGATATAGTGTAGATTAATTTGTTCTTAAGGGCAGCACAGTAGCATTGTGGATAGCACAATTGCTTCACAGCTCCAGGGTCCCAGGTTCGATACCGGCTTGGGTCACTGTCTGTGCGGAGTCTGCACATCCTCCCCGTGTGTGCGTGGATTTCCCCCGGGTGCTCCGGTTTCCTCCCACTGTCCAAAGATGTGCAGGTTAGGTGGATTGGCCATGATAAATTGCCCTTAGTGTCCAAAATTGCCCTTAGTGTTGGGTGGGGTTACTGGGTTGTGGGGATGGGGCAGAGGTGTTGGCCTTAGGTGGGGTGCTCTTTCCGGGAGCTAGTGCGGACTTGGTGGGCCGGGAGGCCTGCTTCTGCACTGTAAATTCTATGATAATCTATGATTAATCTAGGACAAAGGTTCGGCACAACATCGTGGGCCGAAGGGCCTGTTCTGTGCTGTATTTTTCTATGTTCTAAAGGAGCCTGAGAAAGGAATATCAGCAATTTAGAGTTCAAGGACCGATCGCGCCTCCCAGAAATACCTGTCAAGTGTGCGATCGATGATGGAGCTCTAGGATCGGGATCATCAACCACTCAAGAACCCATAGCACCCATGACCAGTAACATGGAGTTTCCTAGGTGGAAAGCATACTCGTTAGCGAGTGATCGCCGAAGAAGATCTCTGAAACCTCTTCCAATATTATGATTTCTCTCACATCCTTCAGTTTTCTTTGATCTCCTCTGCAGCAACCACCCCATGCCACCCACCACTCCACCTTCACGAGCCACTTCATTTTTTGTTTTGTTATAACTTTCTCCATCTCTCTACCTCCTCCTATGTCATTAAAAACTTTTGGAAACCATTATCTGTTTGAGGTTAGGTCACCTTTCCTAACCTTCCTGTGTTAGCTTGGCATCTTCACATGCTCCCCTCTGAGAATCACTTGGGGAAATGTTCCCATGTTAAAGGTATTCTATAAGTACAAAGATTTGATGATGTTAAAACTGGAATGGTTGGATTGATCTCAGAAAAGGTGAACGGATTTTTTTTACCTCATGCCATTTTCCTGCTTCTAAAAAGGCCAATGTTTTTTATTGCTTTGGGGAAAAGAACCAAATTGTACTGCAGTCTGTAATCACACTTTCTCAGACCAAACAAAACGAAAGACAATCTCTAGAGAAACTATTCTGTAGCTTCATCAATATCAGAGACTTACAATCACCAATTTTGCCTTCCATTTTCTTACTGCCACAGCCTAACAGCTCAAACAGGATTAAGCTCAGATCTTCTGCCATCTGAAAATTTGTAATCTGAGACAACTTTACAAAATATGTCACAGCGCAGCAGAATAAATTCACTGATCCCGTGCACACAGGAGGAAACCTTTTCCAAAGGGAGTGAAGATCAGATATAGGGCCACAGCATGGTGAATACAGAATTTTATAATTGATCGATGTTTTTTCTCCAACAATAGTTAGCTGTAAATAATTCAGCTGCTTTGCGAGACTGAAGTCATGTGCAACCTAGAGATAAGGATCTCTTTGACAATGAAACGGGACAGGAATAGATAATATATGCGGGATGGGAGGCTGGGGGTGGGGGGAAAGTCGGGGTCACACTCTGGCAACATTGAGAAAACCCCAAAAGTATGGAATAGCTTTCTGGCTATTCAATGATATGATTTAAATTAGTGACCTGGACTTGGATGTGCAGGGAATAATTGCAAAGTTTGCTGATGATATGAAACTTGGAAATGTCGTGAACAATGAGAAGGATAATAACAGACTTCAGGGTGTCACAAACAGACTGAGAAAATAGCCAGATTTGTGCCAGGTGAAATATAATGCAATGAAATGTGAAGTGATACATTTTCATAGAATATAAGGGGCTGGATTCTCTGCATCCCGACGCTGAAATCGTGTCCGGCGCTGGGGCAGAGAATCCAGTTCCACGCATGCAATTGGGACCGCCGCCGGTTCCTAAATTCTCCGGCCACCGAAAAGCGGCATACTCGGGAAATATGCCACGCCGTGTATCCCGTACCTGCGGCCATTGCCAGAGGCCAGCCCTGCTATTCTCCGTCTCCGAACGGCCAAATCCTCGACAGTGCGGACTACTCATGGTCCTGACGTTCGGGATACTCGCTGTGGACTCAGTCCGCGGCCGCCTTGGTCGGGGGTGGGCCGATCACAGGGCAGGGGGAGCCTCATGCGGGACGGGGCTATTTTTGAGCGGGCGGTCCGGGTCGGGCGGGCGGCCAATCAGGGGGACTATTTGCGCAGTCCAGCTCCGCGGTCTGAGTCTGCCATGGAGTACAGCGCGGTTGCTGGAGACCGCTGCCATGTGCATGCACGGCCTCTGACCCAGAATTGCGGTGGGCCGTATCTGGAGCTGCGAGCCGCACAACGGTTCCCTGCGAGCCCCCTGCAGGGCTGTGAATCTGTGGCCTTTTGACGCCAGTTTTTCTGGCGTAAAAGGCCACAGTTTTCACGATGGCATGAGGACATAGTCCCTGAAATGGAGAATCCAGCCCTCGATCATGCTAGAATTGTCATAGCACAGAAAGAGGTCATTTGGCCCATCACATCGGTGCAAGAGCTAGTCCCAGTCCCCCATCCTTTCTGCATAGCCCTGCAAACGTTTCTGCTTCAGATAATTATTCAATTCTCCTTTGAAAGAAACTATAGAATTTGCCTCTACCACACTCTCATGGGAGGCATTCTAGATCCTAACCAGTCGCTACATAAAAACGTTTTTCCTCAAGTCAGCCATGATCATATTGAATGGCTGAGCAGGCTCGAGGCACAAAATGGTCGACTCGTGCTGCTGTATTCTATGTTTCTATGTCGCTTCTGATCCTTTTATTATTCACCATTAATCAGTGTCCACTGGTTCGCGACCCTTGACAACGGGAACAGTTTCTCCTTACCTACTCTTCTGAACCTTCATAATTTTGAATGTCTCTATCAAATCTCCTCTTTGCTAAGGCAAACAACCCAGCTTCTCCAATCTATCCAGATAACTGAAGCCCTTCAACACCATTTTCGGAAATCCTTTTTGCACATCTTTACCTTCACACCCGTTTGAAAGTGTGGTGCCCAGAATTGGATACAATACTCCTGTCAATGCTGAACCAGTGTTTCATAAAGGCAAGATAAAAAGGCAGAAAGTTTATGAAACAGTACAATGTAACTGGTAGTGCCAAACAGAGATCTAGGGGTACATTAACATTTGAAGGTGAGAGGACAAGTTGACAAGGCTATTGGGATTCTTGTTTTATTAATAGAGGAAGAGAATACAAGAAGAAGAAAGTTATGCGAAACAATTAGAAAACATCAAGCCATTGTGTTCAATTCTGCGCATCCCACTTTTCAAATGTCGTTTAGGCTATAGAGTGGGTGCAGAAGTTACTTACCACCATGTTATCAGGGCTGAGGAACATTAGCTATACGGAGAGGTTTGGAGAACGTGGGGCTGTTCTCCTTAGAGAAGATAAGGCAAAGAAGAGATTTGATAGAGGTGTTCAAAACCAAGGGGGAGAGCAGAAAGGGAAAAGGTTTCCAATTGCAGAAGGGTCATCTATGATGCCAGGCCAATAGACAGCCTGCCGGGCCCTGCGCCTGCATTTCTCAATACCGAGGTGTCCCTCGTGGATCTGTTTGAGCACTAAGCTCTAGAGGCTGCGAGGAATAACAATACGATCCAGCTTGAGGAGGATCCCCTCGACAACTGTTCGGTCATCCTTGACATTAAGGAACTGGGCATTGCTCTTTCTGCCAACCATTTGCAAGGTGATGTATGACCCGCTGCAGAAGAGGGTCCTTGGCAGTCTCTTCTCGAATGTTGACGACTCGTTCGTCTGAGACCGGGAGGCTGCTGGCACACAGTTGCACCTGTGCCTCAATTTGGCGGATGAAGTCGACCTGTTCACAGGGCGAGTTGATGGAGCGTGACAGGGCATCCGCAATGATTAGCTCCTTGCCCGGTGTGTAAACCAATTCGAAATCATACCTGCTGAGTCGAAGGAGAATGCGCTGAAGCCTGGACGTCATGTCATTCAAGTCCTTGTGAATGATATGGACTAGGGGTCTGTGGTCAGTCTCTACTGTGAAGGTTGGTAGACCATAGACGTAATCATGGAACTTTACAATGCCGGTTAGGAGGCCCAGGCACTCTTTCTCTATCTGAGCATACCTCTGCTCAGTGGGAGTCAGGGCCCTGGACGCATAGGCCACTGGAGCCCAGGACGAGGAGTCATCCTTCTGGAGGAGCACCGCACCAATGCCGTCCTGGCTGGCGTCCATGGAGATTTTTGTCTCCCGCTCTGGGTCAAAAAACGCTAGTACCGGAGCAGTGGTGAGCTTTGCCTTTAGCTCGAGCCACTCTGCTTGATGTGTGGGTAGCCACTGAAAGGCAGTGGACTTCTTCACCAGATGCCTGACAGCCGTGGTGTGTGATGCGAGGTTGGGAATGAACTTTCCCAAGAAGTTAACCATACCCAGGAAGCGGAATACCGCCTTTTTGTCTTCCGGGGTCTTCATGGTGTTGATGGCCTGACTTTGTCCGAGTCCGCACACCCTGCTGGGATATTTGATCACCCAAAAACTTGATTGATGACATGCCAAAGGAACATTTGGCCTTGTTCAACTTGAGGCCGTTGGCATGTATGCGTCTAAAGACTTGTTGGAGACGAGATATGTGTTCCTCTGGGGTCGCGGACCAGAAAAGAAGTCATCAACCTAAACCCTCAATGCCCTCCAGCATCTGTTCCATGGTCCTGTGAAAGATTTCAGAGGCTGAAACAATACCAAAGGGCATGCGGTTGTAACAGTATCTTCCGAAAGGTGTATTAAACGTGCTGGACTCATCCAGTTGTATCGGCCAGAAGCCACGCGATGCATCTAACTTCGTGAAGAATTTGGCATGTGCCATCTCACTGGTTAGGTCCTCTTGCTTCGGGATCGGGTAGTGTTCCCACATTATGTTTCGGTTAAGACCCTTGGGATCTATACATATGCGCAGTTCTCCAGAGGGCTTCTTCACACAGACCATCGAGCTGACCCAGTCAGTCGGTTCCGTCACTTTAGAGATTATGTCCTGGTCTTGGAGCTCCTGCAGCTGCGCCTTTAAACAGTCCTTCAGAGGAGCCGGCACCCGGCGTGGTGCATGGATCACAGGCGTGGCACCAGGACCGAGTAAGATTTTGTAGCGGTACGGCGGCGTGACCATCCCATTGAACACATCTGGGTATTGTGACAGGATTTCGTCAATGTCAGCCTGAGGATTCATACTGGCAGAGGACATGGCATGGACGCACTGGACGGGATTGAGTAGCTTGCATGCATGGGCACCAAGCAGGGAAGCCTTGTCAGACTTGATGATTTCAAATCACAGTGTTGGAGACATGCAGGTGACAAGACCCTAACGCAGTAATGGCATTGCTATTATAATCAAGCAGCTGGCAGGACGGCAGAAGAATTTTTGGCTGCCTTTGGATGCGAGCAAGATCTGGGGCGGGATTCTCCGACCCCCCCGCCGGGTCGGAGAATGGCCGTTGGCCGCCGTGAATCCCGTCCCCGCCGAAGTCTCCGGTACCGGAGATTGGGCGGGGGCGGGAATCCGGCCGGGCCGGTTGGCGGGACCCCCCGCTGGATTCTCCGGCCCGGATGGGCCGAAGTCCCGCCCAGGAATTGCCTGTCCCGCCGACTTAAATCAAACCTGGTATTTACCGGCGGGACCAGGCGGCGTGGGCGGGCTCCGGGGTCCTGTGGGGGGGCGCGGGGCTATCTGACCCCGGGGCGTGCCCCCACGGTGGCCTGGCCCGCGATCGGGGCCCACCGATCCGCAGGCGGGCCTGTGCCGTGGGGGCACTCTTTCCCTTCCGCCTCCGCTACGGCCTCCACCATGGCGGAGGCGGAAGAGACTCTCCCCACTGCGCATGCGCGGGAAACTGACAGCGGCCGCTGACGCTCCCGCGCATGCGCTGGGAAACTGACAGCGGCCGCTGACGCTCCCGCGCATGTGCCGCATTTCCGCGCCAGCTGGCGGAGAAACAAACGCCATTTCCGCCAGCTGGCGGGGCGGAAATCCCTCCGGCGTCGGCCTAGCGCCTCAATGTTGGGGCTAGGCCGCCAAAGATGCGGAGCCTTCCGCACCTTTGGGCCGGCGCGATGCCCCTCTGATTGGCGCCGGCTTTGGCGCCAGTCGGCAGACATCCCGCCGTTGGGGGAGAATTTCGCCCCCCCACCCCCGCCGTCCTCCGAATTCTCCGGCCCAAAAAAAATCGC
The DNA here is from genome assembly GCF_047496885.1 of Scyliorhinus torazame. Classification (NCBI taxonomy): domain Eukaryota; kingdom Metazoa; phylum Chordata; class Chondrichthyes; order Carcharhiniformes; family Scyliorhinidae; genus Scyliorhinus; species Scyliorhinus torazame. The sequence continues at coordinate 291,698,309 of NC_092709.1, read as the reverse complement.
CCCGGCGTGAATCGCACCACCCGCCTCGGAGAATGGCGGGGACCGGCGCGACACAATGGGCCCCGGGGCCGCCCGATTTCGCCAGGCCGTGATGGACCGAAGTCCCGTCCGTTTAACGAGGGTCCCGCTGGCATAAATCAAGGTTGGTCCCTACGGGCGGGACCCAGCTCCATGGGCGGCCTGCGGGGTCCTCGGAGGGGCGCGGGGCGATCTGGCCCCGGGGATGCCCCCACGGTGGCCTGGCCCGCAATCGCTGCCCACCGATCCGTGGGCGGGCCTGTGCCGTGGCGGCACTCTATTACTCCGTGTCAGCCTTGTACTGATCCACGATGGCCGAAGCGGAGATGAACCTCTCCTGCGCATGCGCGGGAATGACACCAGCAGACGCTGGCGCTCCCGCGCATGCGCCAACTCACGCCGGCCGGCGGAGGCCTTTCGGCACCGGTTGGCATGGCACCAAGCCAACGCATTTGCGTTGGAACTGAGATCGCTGGCCGACGATTGGAGGTGCAGACCGGCACAAGATGCATAATGGACAGATTTCCCACAATTTAAACATCGCCTGCCTCTTGCAGGGCATTGCCCCTTTACGTGGGCGGTGCCGCAGTTTGGGCACGTCATGACGTTGACGTCATAATGCTCCGTGCGTCATCGCACATGCGCAGTGCGGTCAGCCGCCGCTCCACCTGCGCAGTGTTGTCTTCGGCCGCTTCATTCTCCCGTCTGTGGTGCCCATGCGTGGGACCCCGGGATAAGCGCGCAAAATGGTCGCATTCATCGATACTAAGGCGCCGCATTCGGGCGATGGCCTGCACACTCTCTACCTCATGGGAGGCAAGTTGGTCCTGGTCTGCCGATTTAAGGCAGGAGTAGCGACTTTTCGCCTGTTCATGCACTTTACACGTCTCGATGGCTACTGGCAGGGTCATGTTTTTTATTTTTAGCAGCCGCTCCCGCAGGGCGTTGGAGTGGACTCCAAACACGATCTGATCCACGATGAGAGAATCAGCAGTGTCACCGTAGTTGCAGGATTGCGCTAATATGCGGAGATGAGTTAGAAAGGGTTGGAAAGGCTCATCCTTACCCTGAAGGCATTGCTGGAAGACATAGCGCTCAAAACTCTCGTTTGTTTCGACTTCACAGTGACTGTCGAATTTGGCGAACACGGTCTGGAACTTGGTCTTGTCCTCGCCGTCGGCAAAAGTGAGCGAATTGAAGATTTGGATGGCCTGGTCCTCCGCAGTCGATTTTTCTGGCATCGGATGCATCCTCAAAGGCCTCAATGTAGAGACTGAATTTCTGCTTGAAGACCCGCCAGTTGGCGCCGGGATTTCCGGAGATCCGGAGCTGTGGAAGGGCCTGGATCTTCTCCATGCCGCTGGAAGGCACTTGCTGGTCGTCACTGAATTATTCAAGGTAAATTACTTAGATGAAGTAAACACCTGGTATCATGTTGTGTTATTCACCATGGGGTAACACGGACTGCAACAGGATGCAGATGAACGGTAAAGCATACACCAAACGTAGGCATTAGTTCAATACGATTTATTGAACTTCTGTAACAATGCAAGTGTACTAACTCTAACTTACTAGACCAGGCTAGCTCTGATCCACGTGTAGAAGGTGCTGACTGATATATACACCTTGACTGTGACTACAGTTGTCACCAGTCGAAAGAGGCGGAGTGCTGATGCCTCGTGTGTTTTATAGTTGGAAGACCCCCTCTGGTGTTCTGTCTGGTGATTGGTTGTGTTCTGTCCTGTATGTTGATTGTCTAACCTGGGTGTCTGTCACTGCCTGTTTTTAGCTCACGATGTGCATGGGTGCATATTATGACAGACACATTGGGTGGGATTTATAGTGTAACCCGCTGCGTGTTTTGCGATGGAGAGAGGCCTACCAGTAACCGGGGTCGGGATCTTCTGGTCTCACTGTTGTCAATTGGGTTTCCCGTTGAATGCATGCCGAACCGCCATCAGCGAGACGCTGCGCTGTCAGTGTGACCCGAATATCCCGCCAACAGGAACGGCCAGAAGGTTTTGACCATTGTTTCTGCACCATGAGTTGTGATCTGGAATACACCTTTTGAAAGGGGAGTGGATGCATATTCCATAGCAACGCTTAAAAAAAATTGTATAAATACTTGAAACAAAATAGCTCTGGTGAAAGATTAGGGGATGAGTTGGCAAAGAGCCAGCACTGATACAAAGGACTGGAACCTTTTGAAAACAAATCTTCAATTAGGAGTAACTGAGAAGGTCAAAATGATATGTCCAATTCCTTATTACTCTTGAGAAATTGGTGAGACGTCTTCTTGAACTGTTACAGTTCATGAGTCATAGAATCATAGCGTCACAGACGTCTGCAGCACAGAAAAGGCCCTTCGGCCCACCTCGTCTGCACCGGTCAAAAATAACCACCCAACTATTCTAATCCTATTTTCCAGCACTTCGTCCATATGCCTTGGCATCAGATGTGCACATCTAAATACTTCTTAAATGTTATGAATGTCTCTGCCTCCACCACCCCGTCAGGGAGTGAGTTCCAGAGTTCCAGACTCCACCATCCTATGGGTGAAAAGGTTTTTCCTCACATCCCCTCTAAACCTCCTGACCCTTACCTTAAATCTAGGCCCCTGGTCATTGACCCTTCCACGAGGGGAAAAGTTGCTCCCTGTCTACTCTATGCCCCTCATAATTTTATGCATCTCAATCATGCCCCCCTCAGTCTCCTCTGCTCTAAGAAAAACAAGCCCAGTCTATCCAGTGTCTCTTCATAACTAAAACTCTCCAACCTAGATAACATCCTGGTAAATCTCCTCTGCACCCTTTCCAGTGCTATCACATCCCTCCTATAATGTGGACTCTAGAACTGCACGCAATACTCTAACTGGGCCTAACCAACATTTTATACAGTTCCAGCATAACCTCCCTGCTCTTAAACTGTATGCCTCGGCTAATAAAGGCAAATATACCATATGCCTTCTTAACCACTGTATCTACCTGCCCTGCTACCTTAAGGGAACGGTGTACATGTCTCTCTGATCTTTGGTGCTTCACAGGGTCCTGCCGTTTATCATGTACTCCCTTGCCTTGTTTGTCCTGTTAAGTGCATCACCCCACACTTATCCGGGTTGAATTCCATTTGCCACTGATCAGCCCATCTGACCAGCCTGTCTATATCTTCCTGAAATCTAAGGCTAGCTTCCTCACTATTTAACACCCCACCAATTTTCATATCATTCACGATCAAACCTCCTACATTAATTTCTAAGTCATTTATATAAACCATAAACAGCAAGGGCCGCAACACTGATCTCTGCGGGACCCCACTGGACATTGGCTTTCAGTCAGAAAAACACCTATCGACCATCATCCTCTGCTTCCTGCCACTCAGCCAATTTTGGATCCAATTTGCCAAATTTCCTTGGATCCCATGGGCTTTAATCTTCGCTATCAATCTTCCATGTGGGATCTTATCGAAAGCATTTTTGAAGTCCAAGTAGACTATGTCAAATTAATTGCCCTATCATGAATTACCAGGGAGTGGCACAGTGGCACAGTGGTTAGCACTGTTGCCTCACAGCTCCAGGGACCGGGGTTCAATTCCGGCCTCGGGTGACTATCTGTGTGGATTTTGCACTTTCTCCCAGTCTCTGTGTGGGTTTCCTCTGGGTTCCAGTTTCCTCCCACAGTCCAAAGATGTGCACATTAGGTGGATTCTCCATGCTAAATTCCCCTTAGTGTCCAAAATGGTTAGATGAGGTTACTGGGTTACAGGGAATGGGTGTGTAGCCACTTAAAATGGCCAACTCCCGATTTAAAATGGCGAACAGCAAAGGCTGATGAGAAAGTCAGCCAACAAGACACAAACGAGCAGCTGCAGGTTGGCTGTGTATTTACCTCTGGAAAGGCGAGACAAGTTCGATACAAGCAACTATCAGCATAACAAAACACCAGCCATCTGCATACTAATGAGCAATCCCCGGGAACAATAAGCAACATTTAGACACACAAAGCAAAACCAGACTCTTCGGCGCCAGCAGGAGCCTACACAAAGGGAGGTGAACGAGCACCTCAAGACCGCCCATCGATCAGGGAACCGCTCCAGCATTGGAGAAAATCGAACCAAGTGATTGGGACAAAGTCCAATCACTTGGGACCAGGTACAGGGTCCGCCCCGAAAGGCGGGAAGCCCCTGGGGACTATAAGAATTGAGCCCCAAGTTCAAATCGCGCTCTTCTCTCTTCTCCACCGCTTCTCCAGCTCTCTTCTCCTCTTCTCCACCGCTTCTCCAGCTCTTCACTCTACAGCAGCTGGTCGAAACTGTAAGTCTTACTTCAACGCTCGCTACGAGATAGGCGCTCCTAGCTATCAATCTGTACCAACTTCGAATCTTACAGGCTCAGAACCCGAACGAAAGGCCATTTGTTTCCCTGACCTGGTGGGCCAGTTCCAAGTTAAGTATAGGCCTGTTAGTTGTAGAAGTAGCTTAAACGTAGAATTTGTGCATGAGTATTGATTACTGTGTATAATAAATGTGCTTTGATTTAAATCTTACTAATCGGTGTATTGGATTATTGATCAGTACTCGGACTTGAACCGCGTGGCGGTATCATAAAGATACTTGGCGACTCAAGAGCAAAGGTGATAAAACAGAGTAATTAAACCAAGGAGAAAATTAGCAACATTATTTGGCGACTTCCTGACGGGACCCGATCTAGAAGTGGAAAACCGCTCCGGGAGAACCCAGAATTTGAATTAGAGATCCAATTGGAAACAGAAAACCACAAGTGTTCAAGCAGTTCTGATCAATACTCATAATTCGAAAGTGTGTGTATGTATGCGTAACTAACAGGGCGATAAGGTAAAACTGATAGAAAATTTGAAGAGCAGCATTCGGATAGGAAAGATGGCAATGCAGGCAATGCAGCGCCTAATGAACCCCGAGGAATTTGCGGTCGCAGCAACCAGCAGCAGTAGAGTGGGACAATGTCCCATTTGGGAGGAAGAGATCAGGAAAATCTCAAAGGGAAAGGATGGCCCCTTTGGAATGAATTCTGTGACAATGAGGAATCAGGTCCCGGGAGTATAGGACATACTTGGTGGGAGAACCTGAGCGAGATCCACAAAAAGAGCTTAGGGAAAGCTCGCAAGCCGATGGCAATCGGGTCCTGCTTGGCACAATTGCGAGGCACAGAGGAGGTTGTTAGGATGCTCCGGAAAGAGGTTGAGGGCATACATTGAATGAGTAAGGTCGATGTAAGCGAGGTAGAAAGGGAGAATTTGGAATTGAGAAGGAAATTGGCAGCAAAAGATGTAGACGTGGAGGATGCCAAAAGGGCTCACCAGTCTTGTCTGGCGCACTTAAGCAGTTTCCAGTCTCAATACGAAAAGGCCTATCAGGACACGCAACGTGCAGTCCTGGTACGTGAGGAAACGGAAAAACAGGTAGAAGCATTACAGAGACAGTGTAGTGACCTAAAGGCAGCATTAAGAACACTCCATGCTGCCACCACAGAACAAAGACAAAGCACGCTAGATCACGCAAAGTGCCGGAAGCAGATTGCAGAGCTGCAATCGCTGCTTTCAGTTCAGAAAGGTTTCCAGGAAACCTTTGGAGAAAAATTAGATCAGGAAGCCGGCCCTGATTGGGAAGAATTGAATGAAACAGCGCAGAGATATGTTCAGGGAACATGTGCTCAGGGAAAGCCACAAAAAAGAAAAGCGCCCCAACCCCCCACACAGCAGATAGTTCAAGCTCCAATGAACCCAGTAACCACCCACCGCACAGCCACATCGGACGATGAGGAATTTCTATATTCCACCCCCTTAATTACGGGTCGCATGCAATAAGATCACACCGTTCCTCCCCACCTCAGACCCCCCACCATTTCTTTGCCACAGTTAAGTATCAGGCGACCATGTACGGCCTGGATGAGCGAGAGCATGTAATGCTCACCGTTTTAAGTTTAGACTCTTCAGTAGCAGCAGCCCTTCCCAACCCACAGAATGTAGGAGGAGGCACCCTTGCAGAAATGCATACCGCGATCCTGGATGCGATCGGGTATAACCGGGGTGACCCCGTGGATGTTGACAAAAGAAATCTGAGCACCCCACAGCGTTTGCTGGACGCCTGTGGATTCATTTTTCAGCAGTCTTTGGAGACTTAGAACGTGCCCATTTGTCCCCATACAACATGGCCAAATGGACCCGCACCCTTATCTCCCATGCCACCGAAACAGGACAGAAAGCTTGCACAAGTTATGATCCCTCAGAGGAGGCCCATAACGAGAAGTGGGTAGTGAAAAGATTGTCCCACACTTGGGAGCAATCTATACAAAGTAAACCCGCAGTTAAGAATACCGAGGAAAAGCAGGCAACCGCAGATATGCAGGCAGTGAAAACACACCAGAGCCCCGCATGGGTGAATGAGGGAAAGAACAGTTCCCCACCCAAGTCACAGGAGTGTTACAACTGTGGACATTTGGGACACTTTGCAAGAGAGTGCAATGCCCCTAAAAAGTCACAGAGAGCCCAGCCGACGGGCAGTCTGAGAAAGAAAAAGACAGAGCCCATTCACAGCGTTAGCGCCCGTTCAGATCAGATGAACTTGACCGGAACGGACTGACGGTGTACGGGCTCCACCAGTTGGGTCTATGACACCCTTTGGGATAGATCCGGACGACCGGTAGTTGCAGCGAAAATTCAGGGACAGCCCATCGAGTTTCTTTGGGACACAGGAGGGTCCCGCACCACAATAAATTCCTCCACCATGTTTCAAAAAGACACGTGGCCCACGACAGCCACTATCACCCTCAGCGGCTTTACATACCACTCACAGTAGGGACACATCACAGCCCCTGTACCCATTCAAATCGGTACCATCACCACCAAGCACCCTGTGGTTTTAGTTGACCTGCCCCACACAGCAGAACACATTCTGGGAATTGATTTCATCAATTCCCATAATCTTTCATTCGATCCAGTCAACCAGTGTGTCTGGAAAATGGCAAAATCCGCAAGAGCCCCCGCAACGCTCAACATAGGAGAGTACGCGAACAAAATTAGCGCAGTAGGCAAATTTTGGTTCAACCCGACCACGCTTAGTACGGACAAGCAGGTTAGGGCAGTTCTGCAAAAGAACAGGGCAGCATTCGCAACCCACAAGCACGACTGTGGACTGATGACTGGCTCCATACAAATAACAGGACCTGACCCTAGATCCCCAAAACAATATGGATTTCCCCAAGAGGCAGAGGGAGAAATCTCAAATGTAATAGAAAGCTTATTAGAGCAGGGCGTACTTAGATCAGTAGCCTCCACTAATAATGCCCCGATTTGGCCAGTGAGAAAGCCCGATGGATCATGGCGACTGACCATCGATTACCGGGAACTCAACAAAATCACCCCCGCAGCAGCCCCCACCGTAGCAACAAGTCCCGAGACCATGCTCAAGCAGGGACTCAATTCCCGATTCTTTACGGTTTTGGATGTCAGTAATGGATTCTGGTCCATTCCATTGGCAAAGGCGTGCCAATACAAATTTGCCTTCACCTTTAAAGCACAGCAGTACACGTGGAAATGCCTGCCACAAGGATTCCATAACTCCCCCTCCATTTTCCACCGACAGCCGGCAAATGGTTTAGCCAAATTCTCTCGCCCTGAATATCTGGTTCAGTACGTAGACGACCTACTACTGCAGACAGACACCAAGGAAGAGCACATTGAGCTTCTGTCTGAACTCCTGGAACTATTACACTCAATCGGTTGTAAAGTCAACCCCAAAAAGGCCCAGATTTTGGAAGAAATGGTGATATATTTGGGAACAATTATCACACATGGTAAACGCGAGATAGGGCATAAAAGGATTGACTCGATTGCTAAATTGCCCCTTCCCCAGAACGTTTCAGCCCTCCGGTCGTTTTTAGGACTGGTTGGCTACTGCCGAAACCACATCGACGGTTTCGCCAGCAAGGCAGCGCCCCTCTCAGACCTCCTAAAGAAAGGAGCCCCCTGGGAATGGCTTCCGCAGCATGCGGATGCTGTGGACTTTTTAAAACAGGCACTCATAGCAGCCCCCGCACTACAAGTTCCAGACGCGCTTTCCCCTTACGCCATAGAGGTAGCGACCACACCCTTTCGGCCGTGCTCCTCAAGGAACAGCACGACCAGTTAAGTCCCGTAGCTTACGCCTCCAGTATTTTAGATGCTGTGGAGCAGGGATTTTCCGCCTGTGAGAGGCACCTGCTCACAGTATTCTGGGCAGTGCAGTATTTTTCATATATTACCGGACTGAACCCCATCACAATTCTCACCGAACACACCCCCACCCAACTTTTATTGGACGGACTACTCAAGGACGGTACAGTAAGCCAGATTAAAGCAGCTAGATGGACCTTCTCCTGCAGGGATGGGACATCACTGTTAAACGGACAAAGACGCACACCTATTTAGCCGACAACTTACAGTACCCCGGAAACCCCCATGAATGCGAAATTATCTTGCCACACCACAACACAGGCCCCTTTATTGCGAAAACACCGCCCCAGAAAGCTAGGTAGTTCAACCTCGAGCCCCCAGCACACGGACATGTGTGAGCCCATAAAGATCTATGTGGATGGATCTTCCACAGTCTTGGATGGGAAGCGCATAACAGGTTGGGGTATCTATGTCGAGGACGCGCAGGGACGCGCCCTTGAGGAAATATTGTTAAAACTTCCAGGCCACTTAGGCGCGCAGGCAGCAGAGCTCGCGGCCATCGGGTATGTAGTGGAACACCCAGATTCCTTCCCCAGCCCAGCAGACATATACTCGGACAGCCTCTATGTCTGCAACAGCCTCACGGAATTTCTGCCCCTGTGGAAAGCAAGAGGATTTGTTTCCGCAGACGGAAAACCCCTCCCCTCAGCCCCATTGCTCCGTCACATTTTAGTGAGAGCCCAGAATAGGACTTTTGGGATAGTCAAAGTCCGAAGTCATCATCGTTCCTCCCCCCCTGGAAATGTGAAAGCCGGTGCACTGGCTAAAGCAGGTTCCAGACATGGATACCTTTGGACACCCCCCGAAAGCGCACCAGTGAGTGCAGTTCAGGTCTCACAGACAAAAATCGAGGATCTAGTGGAGGCCCAGAAGCAGGACAGCAATCTCAAGGAAATTGTAAAAGGAAAATCTCGAGCTCCCTATGAGAAATTCAAAAATGCTCTGACCACACATGACTGTGTGGTGTTAAAAGACACCCTTTATGTGGTTCCTGAACAGGACAGGAATCAACTGATTTGTTTGTTTCATGACGGTCATGGACATCAGGGAATCGATCCCACTACAACCCATCTTAAGCAGCTTTGTTGGTGGCCGAATTTAAAGGATGATGTAAATCACTACATCGAAAACTGTCTTATCTGCGCCCAGAATAATCCGGACAGATATGCCAAAAAGGCTCAACACAGCCACACCCGACCCATTAATGGCCCCTGGACTAACCTCCAGATTGATTTTATAGGACCATTGCCCCCTTGCAAGAATGGCTATAAATATGTACTTGTGGTAATTGACACATTTACGAAATGGGTGGAAGCATTCCCAGCCCGCACAAACACTGCAAAAACCACAGCCAAGATTTTGACCCACCACATCTTTACAAGATGAGGACTCCCCCGCAGCATTGAATCTGACCAAGGCTGCCATTTTATGGGACCTGTCATGCAGAACGTCCTCACGATATTTGGCATCACCCAAAAATACCACATAGCATTCCACCCACAGTCGAGTGGTATCGTGGAGTGCATGAATCGGACCCTAAAATCCACCCTCAGAAAAATGGTCCAGCAGAACAACACCACTTGGGACTTAGTCCTCCCTTTTGCGCTGATGTTTTTGCGTAATACAATTTCTACTTCCACAGGTTACACCCCACACACCCTCATGACCGGACGCCCTATGAAAGGCACAGAATATTTATTAGGTTTAGACTTGACCAGCCCCGAAGTGACGGCCCTCACACTCGAGAAAGCAGTGGAGCAATTAATTGCAAATGTTAAAATGGCTCAGCTAGCAGCCGCAGTAAAATTGGGCACCAGAAAGAAACAGAGCAAGGCTTGTTTCGACAAGACAGTGCATGCAACTGAGTACAGTATAGGACAGCAAGTTATGCTCTCTGTATATAACCCCAGCACATTCCTGTCACCAAAATACTCGGGTCCGTATTCCATTGCGGACAAAGTAAGCCCTTCCATGTATAAAATAAATTACCCCAACGGTAAGACTGCGTGGTTCCATATCAACCAGCTGAAGGCATATGGAACACAGTCGAACCACGCACAACACGTCATGCTCGACGCAGCACACCACGCCCCGCCCACAGCCAACGTAACCCTACCATCTCCCAACACGTCCAGCCCAGCCACGGACTCGACCTCGACTCCACCCCCAAAATATACACTCCACCCCGGAACGGCCACAGACTGCAGCAGCAGAGACAGCAACTGTGACTCGGACGATAGCCACAGCACGCCTCCCTACAATCCCCATGCAACAGGACACCCACCCAGCGATTCCGACTACGATCTGAGTGATCCCTTCATGATCACTTTCCTAAACAAACCCCACCACCGACCACCGAACTACCATGATGACCCCGATTCTGTCCCCACACAACTAGACACCAACTATTGGCACCGAGATAACTCGTTCCGACTCGTCCGTAACGACGAGAGCGACCCCACCTCACACCATGCAGCCCTTTCAGCTCTGATACACTCAAGAGTTTGGCACCCAGGAGAAGATGACAACCTTGGGTCTGACTCCCAAACCGAGAACCCCTTTGCGACCCTGTTCGCAACCGAGAACTGAGGTGTCCAGATGATGTTTTAAAAGGAACCGCTTGGGAGAAGTGGTATCCTTTCTGATGGAACCTGCAGCTTGTTTTATGTTATTTATAAGTTTGTTACATGTTGTATGTCGACAGGAGAATTTTTTTTCCCACTTCCCCACGCCTATTCGGCCGAAACCTCTGAGGACTTGCCTACAGAGACTCACTTTTGCCAGACACTAGTTCAGCGGAACTAGCTTGTCTGCAGAGACTGGTTAAGGTACCAGATGCCCGTTCGTAACTGCCCTTGTGGTTCGAAGGTAGAACCACTACCGCAGCCCCACCACGATGACTACATTTCTTGCCCATTCTTGTCGGTTGCTCAGGCAGTGGAGAAACGGCTTGGGGCCCGCCCTGCCTGGGAACCCCCCCTCTGGTCAACTACGCTTGGGTAGGGGAGACACTGCATTGGTAGCCGTCCTACCCGGGGATTCCATCCAACTCTTACCCGCCGCGGCCCATACGCACCTCATTTTGGCACTTTTTGGTTCAAAAAGTTTTGTTTTGTTTCAGGTAACCCTTAGGTTGCCAACCACATGCTATTTACATCCTGAAACATTTGGATGGTAAATTGCGCAGTCTGCGAGACGGCTCACACTGGTTCATTATTGGGAAGTGTGTCTTGTCCTAAAACTCGGTTTTTGAAAAGAAAAAATGATGGAGTCACACATAGTGACCAATTATAAAGGGAGTAATTGGCACTAAAGGACAGACAGACTATCGCACGAGATATTAAACAAAGGTAGTTACAGACACTATGCTTGTTTCCACAGAACTCCAGAAGCTCCAGGACCGGAGAAGAGAAGAAAAGAAAAGGAAAGAGAAGAGCCATGAGGACTTCCTTCACATGGATCAGCATCATCTTTATGGACATTTGGTTGCGAATGAACACTAACCCCATGACTTCAAGCCCCCCCGCCGTTAATGTTTCACTTCCCCGCAGTACCCAGACCCCAGTCACCAGCGACACCACATCATCTTGGTGTGCCAGGTTTATAACCTGGTACTCCCTGTCCTATGTAATAGAATCCTTACTGGTATTGGCGATACTCTGCTGCATAGTGCAGACTATGCGTCTAAGGAAATGGAGAAGGAGAGCCTACCGCGCTCGAACCCCGGTATATAGGATCAGATCCCCTATTTTCGGATATGACCAGACCCCCGACCCCCACGATCTATAATAAAGAGCATTCATTTGTGTTTATTGTAAATAAAGAAATGTAAAGAACTGTTCATGAGCAAATTGTATGATCCTGAGCTTGACTGCCAAGCCAGGAAAACTGTGTATAAACTGCTATGATTTTGTTGTCTGGTTGAGGAAGGTAGAATGATGAAATGGTTAAGTGAGTGTAGTGTACTAAGGATAGTTAGACGGTCCCAGTTTATTGTTTTGTAATGCATGTCCCTGTTTGACATAGCGCCCTTAGAATTGTCAGTTAAAATTTTTTGCATAGCTATGGTCAGTGCAGAGGCCATGAAGGAACTGCCCCCCCCCCACCCCCAGGTCAGGGAATGGAAAGCAACATAGTTATGTGATCCTTCACGCTTCGCGTTAGGATCACAAGGAGCGAATGTAGCCACTTAAAATGGCCAACTCCTGATTTTAAATGGTGAACGGCAAAGGCTGATGGGAAAGTCAGCCAACAAGACACAAATGAGCAGCTACAGGTTGGCTGTGTATTTACCTCTGGAAAGGCCAGACACTATCGATACCAGCAACCCTCTGCATAACAAAACAACAGCCATCTGCATACTAATGAACAATCCCCGGGAACAATAAGCAACATTTAGACACACAAAGCAAAACCAGACTCTTCGGCGCCAGCAGGAGCCTACACAAAGGGAGGTGAACGAGCACCTCAAGACCGCCCATCGATCAGGGAACCGCTCCAGCATTGGAGAAAATCGAACCAAGTGATTGGGACAAAGTCCAATCACTTGGGACCAGATACAGGGTCCGCCCCGAAAGGCGGGAAGCCCCTGGGGACTATAAGTGTTGAGCCCGAAGTTCAAATCGCGCTCTTCTCTCTTCTCCACCGCTTCTCCAGCTCTCTTCTCCTCTTCTCCACCGCTTCTCCAGCTCTTCACTCTACAGCAGCTGGTCGAAACTGTAAGTCTTACTTCAACGCTCGCTACGAGATAGGCGCTCCTAGCTATCAATCTGTGCCAACTTCGAATCCCACAGGCTCAGAACCCGAACGAAAGGCCATTTGTTTCCCTGACCTGGTGGGCCAATTCCAAGTTAAGTATAGGCCTGTTAGTTGTAGAAGTAGCTTAAACGTAGAATTTGTGCATGAGTATTGATTACTGTGTATAATAAATGTGCTTTGATTTAAATCTTACTAATCGGTGTATTGGATTATTGATCATTACTAGGACTAGAACCACGTGGCGGTATCATAAAGATACCTGGCGACTCAAGAGCAAAGGTGATAAAACAGAGCAATTAAACCAAGAAGAAAATGAGCAACAGTTGAAGGTGTGGGCTTAGGTAGGGTGCACTTTCCAAGGGCCAATGCATACACGATGGGCCGAATAGCCTCCTCCTGCACTATAGATTCTATGATCTATGATTCAATGATCAACTGGTCACTTCTTCAAAAATTTCTATGAAGTTGGCCAGTCATGACCTGCCCTTAACAAAACCATGCTGACTGTTCTGGATTAATCCCTGCCTCTCCAAGAGCAGGTTCATTCTGTCTCTCAGAATTGCTCCCACCATTGAGGTTAGACTGACTAGCCTGCAGTTTCCTGCGTTATCCCTTCCTCCCTTCTTGAATAATGGTACCACAACGGCTATCCTCCAGACCTCCGGCATCTCTCCTATGGCCAGAGAGGAATTGGAAATTATTGCCAGCGCCCCTGCTATTTCCTCCTTTGCTTCACTCAACAGCCTGGGATACATTTCATCTGGCCCTGGAAATCTGTCTATTTTAAGCATGGCAGACCACTCAGAACCTCCTCTCTATGGCAATTTCTTTAATTTTATCATCGTCCTTCTCCATGATTTCTATACCCACACCGGCCCACTCACGAGTGAACACCGACACAAAGTATTCATTTAGAACCCTACCTACATCATTCGTCTCCACACACAAATTACCATAGTGCTCCTTAATAGACTCAACTCTTTCCCTAGTTAACCAAAACCTTTCTGCAATCAATGATGGTTTAGGAGAGAAATGCCCCTCTAAGATTTTAATTAATTTACTGAAGGACTTGTCTCCTGGTTTTGCTGCGTGAACAAGATTGCGTAGACGCATAAATGTTTTAAGGCCAACTAAGCTGAGAAATATTGTGACCTTTAGGTCCTCCAGTGACCCTGACCTATATAAGAAATCTAGGTATGACGTAGGGAAAGCCATCAAGGATGCAAAAAGACAATACCGCTTCAAACTAGAGTCAAAGACCAACGACACTAACCCACAACGTCTATGGCAGGGCCTGCACAAGATCACAAGCTACAAAGCAACGCCAGGTGGAATATCTGGGGCAGGAGCATCCCTACCCAATGATCTGAACAAGTTCTATGCCCGCTTTGAGCAGTCAGCAAAAGCATCAGTGCCACCCACCCCAACAGCCCTGAACACATCCATACCCACTATTACAGCAAGATGTCTTACAACACCAGGTTAAAGTCCAACATGTTTGTTTCAAACACTAGCTTTCGGAGCACTGCTCCTTCCTCAGTGCTTCCTCACCTGAGGAAGGAGCAGTGCTCCGAAAGCTAGTGTTTGAAGCAAACCTGTTGGACTTTAACCTGGTGTTGTAAGACATCTTACTGTGCTCACCCCAGTCCAACGCCGGCATCTCCACATCGTCACTATTACAGCCTCAGAGGTTCTCCCCGTGTGTGCGTGGGTTTCCTCCGGGTGCTCCGGTTTCCTCCCACAGTCCAAAAATGTGCAGGTTAGGTGGATTGGCCATGCTAAATTACCCTTAGTGTCCAAAATTGCTCTTAGTGTTGGGTGGGGTTACTGGGTTATGGGGATAGGGTGGAGGTGTGGGCCTGGGTAGCTGGTGCAGACTCGATGGGCCGAATGGCCTCCTTCTGCCTGTAAATTCTATGAAATTCTATGAATGAGCTGCGGGGTTATACTGCAACTATACATGACCCTGGTGCGACCACATTTGGAGTATTGTGTGCAGTTCTGGTCACCTCATTATAGGAAGGATGTGGAAGCTTTGGAAAGGGTGCAAAGGAGATTTACCAGGATGCTGCCTGGTTTGCAGGATAGGTCTTATGAGGAAAGGTTAAGAGAGCTAGGGCTTTTCTCTATGGAGCGGAGGAGGATGAGAGGCGACTTAATAGAAGTTTATAAGATAATGAGGGGGATAGATAGAGTGGACGTTCAGAGACTATTTCCTCGGGTGGATGTAGCTGTTACAAGGGGGCATAACTATAAGATTCAGGGTGGGAGATATAGGAGGGATGTCCGAGGTAGGTTCTTTACTCAGAGAGTGGTTAGGGTGTGGAATGGACTGCCTGCTGTGATAGTGGAGTCGGACACTTTAGGATATTTCAAGCGGTTATTGGATAGGCATATGGAGCACACCAGAATGATAGGAAGTGGGATAGCGTGATCTTGGTTTCGGACAATGCTCGGCACAATATCGAGGGCCGAAGGGCCTGTTCTGTGCTGTACTGTTCTATGTTCTATGTTCTAAATGAATCAGGATGAAATGTTAGAAGCTAGTGAGCCAAGGATGGGCCAGAGCACACATGAATAAATGCTGTATCGGGCAGCACGGTGGAGCAATGGTTAGCACTGCTGCCTCACGGGCCAAGGACCCGGGTTCGATCCTGGCCCCAGGTCACTGTTCGTGTGGCGATTGCATATTCTCCCTGTGTCTGCGTGGGTCTCACCCCCACAACCCAAAGATATGCTGGTTAGGTGGATTGGCCACGCTAAATTGCCCCTTAATTGGGAAATAAAAGAATTGGGTACTCTAAATTTATAAGAAAAAGAATAAATGCTATATGTAGCCAGATTTTCCAATATGTGGTCTTTATAAATTTACATGTGGTCTTTTCCACGCTGCCTGCGCAGCTCAGTGGGAACATTGTTGGAGACCTCATGAGGAGGCCGAGGTAGGTCACCACTCAGCACATCTGGCTTGTATTTTTGCACTCACATGCTGGGACCTGCCATCAATGAGGATAGTGATGTTCATGGAGCCTCCTCCTTGGGTTAGTTCTTTAATTCTTAACTACCATTCATTGCTGCCAGGGCAGGGATGCCAGAGCTTTGATCTATTGGTTCTGGCATTGTTTTAGCTCTGTCTATGGCATGTTGCCTCCATTGTACAGCATGTATGAAGCCCTTCGTTGTAGCTTCACCAGATTAGCACCTCATTTTCTGGTACACCTGACGCACTCCTACACTTCTCATTAACTGGGCTTAAGAAGAGAAAAGCCTAGAAATTAGGTTCTGCTGTATCCATTTCTCAACCTCCGAATCTTTCATTATGACAGGCAAGAAAGGCATGCACATCTCTAGTCAGAACTAGGCTTCCCACCATATTGAATAAAATAACTGAGTTAATGGTCAAAAAGCATGCCAGGAACATTTTAGCTAAGAAATTATTTATATAAGTTTGGGTCTTGGGTATCTTGCAGGACATGATTCAGATTTCACCCCAGTACTGCACTTGTCACACGCTGAAATTGCACAGCTCAATGTGACAGTAATGGTCAGCGATACTCACTAGCTGTTTTTTGAAATACGTAGGAGGTTTATTTAACTGTGTATTCCACTGAATTATCTTTTCACAGCCGCGCATGCACAATGAGGCCCTGTGGGGATCTTCATGCTGTTGTACACCCACGCAGCTCACAGGGAACATTGACTGTCAGAAATGCACCCGTAGTTAAATAAAATGTGGAAGTGGAAAGAATAGGCCATAGTCAAAGCACGTGGATCTCTGCGGCCTGCAACTGAACTCGCACCGCATTCTCACCCCCACCCACTCCATTCCCATGCCACCCCCAATCTCAACTCCCCACTCAAGGCCCACTAACACCCACCCTCACTTAGATCTGCCATCTCATTGCTCTCACACCAATCCTCCCTTGAGTAGCCTTCTGGAAGAAAAGGGCTTACTGCTTTTGAGGCTATCTCCACATTCTCACACTGCATATCCATTCTCCGGTTTCTCTCCACCATATGCTCGCCCAAGGCCATCAAGGTATTCCATTCTGAAGCAACATGTCAGGACAAGGTTGAATCAATTTGGGTGGAAATCAGGAATAGTAAGGCGAAAAGGTCACTGATAGGAGTAGTCTATAGGCCACCAAATAGTGACAGGATGGTAGGGCAGGCATTAAGCAAAGAAATAACGGATGCATGCAGAAATGGTACAGCGGTTATCATGGGAGATTTTAATCTGCATGTCGATTGGTTTAACCAGGTTGGTAAAGGCAGCCTTGAGGAGGCGTTTATAGAATGTGTCCGGGATAATTTCCTGGAACAGTATGTAATGGAACCTACAAGGGAACAAGCGGTCCTAGATCTGGTCCTGTGTAATGAGACAGGATTGATTAATGATCTCATATTTCGGGATCCTCTTGGAAGGAGCGACCACAATATGGAGGAATTTAAAATACAGTTGGAGGATGACAAGGTAAAATCAAACACTAGTGTTTTGTGCTTAAACAAAGGCGATTACAATGGGATGAGAGAAAAACTAGCTAAGGTAGACTGGGAGCAAAGACTTCATGGTGAAGCAGTTGAGGAACAGTGGAGAACCTTCCGAGTGATCTTTCACAGTGCTCAGCAAAGGTTCATACCGACAAAAAAGAAAGACGGTAGAAAGGGGAAAAATCGACCGTGGATATCTAAGGAGGTGAGGGTGAGTATCAAATTGAAGGAAAAAACATAAAAAGTGGCAAAAATTAATGGGAGACTAGAGGACTGGGAAGTCTTTAAGGGACAACAGAAAGCTACTAAAAAAGCTATAAAGAAGAGTAAGGTAGACTATGAAAGTAAACTGGCTCAGAACATAAAAGCAGATAGTAAAAGCTTCTACAAATATATAAGACAAAAAAGAGTGGCTAAGGTAAATATTGGTCCTTTGGAAGATGAGAAGGGAGATTTAATAATAGGAGACGGGGAAATGGCTGAGGAGCTGAACAGGTTTTTTGGGTCAGTCTTCACAGTGGAGGACACAAATAACATGCCAGTGACTGATGGAAATAAGGATATGATAGGTGAGGACCTTGAGATGATTGTAATCACTAAGGAGGCAGTATTGGGCAAGCTAATGGGGCTAAATGTAAACAAGTCTCCTGGCCCTGATGGGATGCATCCCAGAGTGTTAAAAGAGATGGCTAGGGAAATTGTAAACGCACTAGTGATAATTTACCAAAATTCACTAGACTCTGGGGTGGTCCCAGAGGATTGGAAAGTAGCAAACGTGACACCACTGTTTAAAAAAGGAGGTCGGCAGAAAGCGGGTAATTATAGGCCGGTAAGCTTAACTTCGGTTGTGGGGAAAATGCTGGAATCTATCATTAAGGAGGAAATAGCGGGGCACCTGGAGGGAAATTGTCCCATTGGGCAGACGCAGCATGGGTTCATAAAGGGTAGGTCGTGTCTGACTAATTTGGTAGAATTTTTTGAGGACGTTACCAGTGCAGTAGATAACGGGGAGCCAATGGATGTGGTATATCTGGATTTCCAGAAAGCTTTTGACAAGGTGCCACACAAAAGGTTTCCGCATAAACTAAAGATGCATGGCATTGAGGGTAAAGTGGTAGCATGGGTAGAGGATTGGTTAACTAACAGAAAGCAGAGAGTGGGGATAAATGGGTGTTTCTCTGGTTGGCAACCTGTAACTAGTGGGGTCCCTCAAGGATCAGTGTTAGGCCTGCAGTTGTTCACAATTTACATAGATGATTTGGAGTTGGGGACCAATTGCAATGTGTCAAAGTTTGCAGACGACACTAAAATGAGTGGTAAAGCAAAAAGTGCAGAGGATACCGGAAGTCTGCAGAAGGATTTGGATAGGTTAGGTGAATGGGCTAGGGTCTGGCAGATGGAATTCAATGTTGCCAAGTGTGAGGCTATCCATTTTGGGAGGAATAACAGCAGAATGGATTATTATTTAAACGGTAAGATGTTAAAACATGCTGCTGTGCAGAGGGACCTGGGTGTGTTGGTGCATGAGCGCAATAAGTTGGTGTGCAGGTGCAACAGGTCATTAAGAAGGCTTATCGAGTTTTGTCCTTCATTGCTAGAGGGATGGAGTTCAAGACTAGGGAGGTTATGCTGCAATTGTATAAGGTGTTGGTGAGTCCACATCTGGAGTATTGTGTTCAGTTTTGGTCTCCTTACCTGAGAAAGGACATATTGGCATTGGAGGGAGTCTAGAGGAGATTCACTAGGTTGATCCCAGAGTTGAGGGGATTAGATTATGACGAGAGGTTGAGTAGACTGGGACTGTACTCATTGGAGTTTAGAAGGATGCGTGGGGATCTTATTGAAACATATAAAATTATAAAGGGAATAGATAGGATAGAGGTGGGCAGGTTGTTTCCACTGGTCGGGGAAAGCAGAACTAGAGAGCATAGCCTCAAAAATAAGGGGAAGTAGATTTAGGACCGAGTTTAGGAGGAACTTCTTCACCCAAAAGGTTGTGAAGCTCTGGAATTCCTTGCCCAGTGAAGCAGTTGAAGCTCCTTCTTTAAACGTTTTTAAGAAAAAGATAGATACCTTTCTTAAGAATAAAGGGATTCGGGGATATGGTGTACGGGCCGGAGAGTGGAGCTGAGTCCACAAAGGTCAGCCATGATCTCATTAAATGGCGGAGCAGGCTCGAGGGGCCAGATGGCCTACTCCTGTTCCTAGTTCTTATGTTCTTATTATGTAAGGTATTCCATTCTGAAGCAACACGTCAGTTTCCTGTGTCTTGATGATTGCACATAACAGGAGCCCTTAGTACCTGCCAACATGCACTCTTTAATCATTTATGGGAGAAAGATATTGCTGGCAGGTTCAGAACGTACTGCCCATACCACATTACTCTTGAGAAGGTGGCAGTGAGTCCGTTCCAGTTCATAGCGACCAGTCCAAGAATTAACTGGGATGTCGGGATGTGAAATCAGGCACAGCACTATTCCATTCCCCTGCCCATAATTTCCTTGGGCCCCAGGATATTAAGGGGCTTTGGTTCAATGAGTATAGCAATCGAGGATAGCTTTTAAAAATAATCTTTATTGTCACAAGTAGGCTTACATTGCAATGAAGCCCCGAGTAGGCCACATTCCGGCACCTGTTCGTGTACACAGCGGGAGAATTTAGAATGTCCAAATTACCTAACAGCACGTGTTTCGGGACTTGTGGGAGGAAACCGGAGCACCCAGAGGAAACCCACGCACACACAGGGAGAACGTGCAGACTCCGCACAGACAGTTACTCAAGCCAGAATTGAACCTGGGACCCTGGCGCTGTGAAGCAACAGTGCTAACCACCATGCTACCGTGCCACCCGACTGTATTGTTGTTCAATATATTTCTATTATTTTCTATTCAGTTTGGACATTCTGACAGACCTTAATTTACAATGTAGTCACTGTTTCAAAGCTTTGAACAACAGGTGTTGTAAACAGTTAATGAGATTGCTAGAGGATCAGTTGTTTTACGATGACTAAAACAGCACTGTAAAACCCCCTGTATGCTGACTTGCAGTGTTAATGATTGGAATTTTAATAGTATCATCTTCAGATGAAAGTTTTGCTTGCCACCGGTGTAATACTGTCATTCTAATATTTAAATTCCATTTAAAAACTGTTGACCTTAATGGTAAGGTAGCTTTTAAAATTGAAATGATAATTGAGGTTTAGCAACAGAATGTGAAAGAGCTACAGAATCTATTGATAGAGAAGATGTGTATTTAACAGAAACAAACAACTGGGGAGCAGGCGACAGCCCACCTCGCCTCCATTCGGAAGGCCTTCAGTATTAAGTGCCAATCAGGCAACTGATGTGGCCAGCAGAGGGCCCTTCCGGAATGAACAACTCTGGTGGCAGAATTTCTGTACTTCGAGAGCTTCTGGCTAATCACGGCCTGGCAGTGTGCAGTGCCGGCAGCACCAGTGGGAACAATGGTAGGGGCCAGCGATGCAGCCACCAGAGGCCCAGGATACATGAAAGAACCAAGGTCACAGGTGAGTACAGATGGGATGGTGGTCACAGGGCACAGGGGTTTGGGTGGGGGAAGAGAGTGGTTGTCAGCAAAGGCATGGAGTAGCTGTAAGCCTTCCCTCACACTTCCCGAAGCTGATTTCCTCCATCAGGCACTGCGTGCCTCTGAAGATTCCACCCTTCCCCCCACTTTATAGGCTCCCCACAGGCTAACTGCCCCAGCTCTCATTGGTTGAAAACCAGCAATAGCAGGATAAGGCCCTACTTTAGGAACTAATGACCCACTTAAGGGTCTCCATTGGCACAGGGTGGGGAGACTGTCCACGAACCTTCCTGTCCCAGGCTTAATTGGGACAGAGGTGTGCGCTCCACCCAGCATTCTTACGGCCCAGTAAATGCATCCCGCCTCCGAACTCACCTTAGGGATGGGCATTATATTCTGTCCCACGTAAGAGTTAGTTTTGCTGAATGTGGTAGTCACCACTAGTAGTATATTACATGTATTACGGCACTGCCCGTATAGTAGAGGTACATGGGTAAATCCCTGCCTGCTGGCTCCGCCCAGTAGGTGGTGTATAAATGTGTGTGCTCGCCGGTGCTGCAGCCATTCTGGTTCCAGATACAGGAGGCACCACATCTTTGCTCAATAAAGCCTCGATTATTCCACTACTCTTGTCTTTGTGGCGATTGACGGTGCATCAATTTGTTGAGCAAGATTTTTAAATCGATGGATCTCCGCATCAAGCCTGATCGCCTGCAGCTGAGCCCTCAAGCAGCCAATGCTACGTCCGCCTTTGACCACTGGCTAGCCTGCTTCGAAAGCTACCTCAGAACCGCCGCTGAAGAACCCTTGGACTCGCAGAAGCTCCAAGTCCTCTATTCGCGGGTAAGCCCTGGCATTTTTCCTCTCATCCGGGAAGCGCCCACCTACTCCGAAGTGATGGAGCTCCTGAAAGGACATTACGTTCGACCAGTCAATCAAGTATACGCCAGGCACCTCCTGGCCCCGAGACAGCAACTCCTGGGGAGTCTCTGGACGATTTTTGGCGTGCCCTGCACATCCTAGGTAGGAACTGCGACTGCCAGGCTGTTTCGGCAGTCCAGCACATTGAACTTTTAATTTCAAATTACATTACCGGCATGAAATCTGCATACGTCCGCCAGCGGCTACTGGAAGGGGGTAGGCTTGATCTTGCGGGAACTAGGCAGCTCGCTAATTCGTTAGAAGTGGTCTCCGTAACGTTCAGTCCTGCGCCCTGAACTGCGCGGCACCCTCGTGGGCAGCGTGGGCCCCATCAGCTGCCGACTCCAGCTCACTGCAAGCCTGTGCCGCGTGGTAGCCAGCCAACTGTGGGGGGCCCAAGTGCTATTTTTGCAGGCAAAACAAACACCCCAGGCAGCGCTGGCCGGCGCGGAGAGCAACCTGCAATGGCTGTGGGAAGAAGGGACACTTTGTTTCTGTTTGCCAGGCCCGCTCGGTCGCCGCTGTTTCCAGGCCCAGCTTTCCTACACCCCCCATGTGCGACCCAAGGGCGCCACCATTTTCCCCTTCACAAGCCACGTGCGGCCCATGGGCGCCACCATCTTCTTCACCGCAAACCACGTGCAACCCGTGGCCGCCGCCACCTTTGATGCCGCCCGCCATGTGCGCCCCGTGGGTGCCGCCACCTTCAGCGCCTCAGGACACCTGCTTGTCTGACCGTTCATCGCCTGCCGCTTCCTCCACCACCACTGACCAGCCCGCAACCTCCCAGCATCTGCCACAGCTCACCTCTATCACCCTGGATCAGTCCTGGCCCCGCAACCTCGCGACTGCGACGGCGACGGTGAAGATCGATGGGCACGAGACGACCTGCCTTTTTGACTCCGGGAGCACAGAGAGCTTCATCCACCCCACTACGGTAAGGCGGTACACCCCATCACCCAGAAAATCTCTCTGGCCTCCGGATCCCATTCCGTGGAAATCCGGGGGTACTGCATCGCGACCCTCACCGTGAAAGGCGTAGAGTTCAGCAACTTCCGGCTCTACGTCCTCCCCCACCTCTGCGCTGCCCTGTTACTCAGCCTGGACTTTCAGTGCCATCTCCAAAGCCTAACCTTAAAATTCGGCGGACCCCTACCCCCCTCACCGTCTGCGGCCTAACGACCCTTAAGGTCGATCCACCTTCCCTGTTTGCAAACCTCACCCCGGACTGCAAACCCGTCGCCACTCAGGGCAGACGGTACAGTGCCCAGGACAGGACCTTCATCAGGTCGGAGGTCCAACGGCTTCTGCGGGAAGGGATCATTGAAGCCACCAACAGCCCCTGGAGAGCCCAAGACGGTCTGGTAGTAAAGACTGGGGAGAAGCACAGGATGGTCATTGACTACAGTCAGACCATCAATCGGTACACGCAGCTCGACGCGTACCCCCTCCCACGCATATCTGACATGGTCAATCAGTTTGCGCAGTATCAAGTCTTTTCCACAGTGGACCTGAGGTCCGCCGACCACCAGCTCCCCATCCACCCGGAGAACTGCCAATACACTGCGTTCGAAGCAGATGGTCACCTCTATCACTTCCTTAGGGTTCCCTTCGGCATCACTAATGGGGTCACGGTCTTCCAGTGAGAGATGGACCGAATGGTGGACCGGTACGGACTGCGGGCCACATTCCCATACCTAGATAACATCACCATCTGCGGCCACGATCAGCAGGACCATGACGCAAACCTCCAAAAATTCCTCCAGACCGCCAAACTCCTTAACCTCACATACAATAAGGAGAAATGCGTGTTCTGCACCAACTGCTTAGCCATCCTTGACTATGTCGTGGAAAATGGAGTCCTAGGGCCCGACCCCGACTGCATGCGCCCCCTCCTGGAACTCCGACTCCCCCACTGCCCCAGGGCCCTGAAACGATGCCTGGGGTTTTTCTCCTACTATGCCCAGTGGGTCCCTAATTATGCGGACAAGGCCCGCCCACCAATTCAGTCCAGAGATTTTCCCCTGACGGCTGAGGCCCCCCAGGCAGACATCGCCAAGGCCACGATGCACGCGGTTGACGAGTCCCTCCCCTTCCAGGTCGAGAGCGATGCATCGGACGTAGCTCTGGCGGCCACCCTCAACCAGGCAGGCAGGCCCGTGGCCTTCTTTTCCCGCACCCTCCATGCCTCCGAAATTCGGCACTCCTCTGTCGAAATGGAGGCCCAAGCCATTGTGAAAGCTGTGCGGCATTGGAGGCATTACCTGGCCGCCAGGAGATTCTCTCTCCTCACTGACCAACGATCAAAGATCAAAAACGACAAGATCTTGAGGTGGAGGATCGAGCTCTCCACCAATAACTATGAGATCTTGTATCGCCCGGGGAAGCTCAATGAGCCCCCTGATGCCCTATCCCACGGTACATGTGCCAGAACACAAGTGGACCGACTCTGGACTCTCC
This sequence comes from Scyliorhinus torazame, assembly GCF_047496885.1. Taxonomy (NCBI): domain Eukaryota; kingdom Metazoa; phylum Chordata; class Chondrichthyes; order Carcharhiniformes; family Scyliorhinidae; genus Scyliorhinus; species Scyliorhinus torazame. The sequence goes on along the minus strand of NC_092709.1, from coordinate 291,673,872 downwards.
ACTATGACCTCTGCCACCTGGGAATCACCAAGTTCTTCCATTTCATCAAGGACGGTCCTGAGGAGGTCAGGACCGTCACCAGAGACTGCCAAGTCTGCACAGAGTGCAAACCGCACTTCTACTCGCCAGATCGAGCGCACCTGGTGAAGGCCTCCCACTCCTTTGAACGCCTCAGCATGGACTTCAAAGGGCTCCTCCCCTCCACTTTCTGAACGTGATTGATGAGTACTCCCGGTTCCCTTTCGCCATCCCATGCCCCGATATGACTTCTGCCAAGGTAATTATAGTCCTCCACAGCATCTTCACTCTGTTCGGTTTCCCCACCTACACCCACAGCGATTGGGGATCCTCTTTCATAAGTGATGAGCTGCGTTGGTTCCTGCTCAGCAAGGGCATTGCCTCGAGCAGGACGACCAGCTACAACCCTCAGGGAAATGGGCAGGTTGTGGTATTAGAGGTATTACGGTACCTGATAGACTGGAGCACCATTGATGGAAACTGTATGCTTTCTATTGGTTAGGATGTATGGTAGCTCCACCCTGCTAGGCAGGGTATAAGAGCCCGTGCCGCCCCAGCAGCCTTCATTCTATACCTGAGCTGCTGGGGGAAACATCTAGCTTATTAAAGCCTTCAGTTGGACTACAACCTCGGTTTAGTGGTCATTGACCGTGCATCACAGGTGGAGAGGGAGAACGGGACGGTCTGGAAGGCCGTCCTGCTGGCCCTGCGGTCTAAAAATCTCCCAGTCTCCCGCTGGCAGGAGGTCCTCCCCGACGCGCTGCACTCCATCCGATTGCTCCTCTGCACTGTGACTAACGAGACCCCTCACGAACGTGTGTTTGCCTTCCCCAGGAAGTCCACCTCCAGGGTCTCGCTCCCAACATGGCTGACAGTCCTTGGACCCGTCCTCCTTCGCCAGCATGTGCAGACCCATAAGTCGGACCCCTTGGTCGAAAACGTCCACCTCCTACATGCGAGCCCACAGTACGCCTACGTGGCGCACCCCGACGGGCGCCAGGACACAGTCTCCCTCCGGGACCTGGCACCCGCTGGATCCCCTCCCACGACCCCCGACCTGACACCCCCCCCCCCCCCCCCCCCGGTTGCCTCATTCACCCCTGGGCCACATACCCTCCCTCCAGCGAACCTCACCGCAGCCTCCACCCCAGTAGGATCCGTCCTCCCACAGGGTCCACTCAGGGGTGACGAAGACGAGGACAACACGCTCCCGGAGTCGCAGGTGTCCAAGTCGGCGCTCACATCACCACCAGGACTGAGGCGATCGCAGAGGAGGGTCAAGGCCCCCGACAGACTTAACTTGTAATGTTTTCCACCACCTCCGCCAGGCTCCTTTTTAACAGGGGGTGAATGTGGCAGTCACCACTAGTAGTATATTACATGTATTACGGTACTGCCCGTATAGTAGAGGTACATGGGTAAATCCCTGCCTGCTGGCTCCGCCCAGTCGGCGGCGTATAAATGTGTGTGCTCGCTGGTGCTGCAGCCATTCTGGTTCCAGCTACAGGAGGCACCACATCTTGCTCAATAAAGCCTTGATTATTCCATTACTCTCGTCTTTGTGGTACGTGACTATTTCTAGAGACCTACAGCCTGATTGTAACTCGGAAACATGGTGGACAGGAGTAGAAATTAGTGGCAAAGCCCCTGGGAAAAACTCATTGGGCGGGATTCTCGGATGCTGCGGCTAAGTGTTGACGCCGTCGGAAACGCCGTCGTGTTTCTCGACGGCGTCAACACGGCCTCAGGATCAGCAATTCTGGCCCCTAAAGGGGGCCAGCACGGCACTGGAGCGGCCCATGCCACTCCAGCTGCTGATCCCGGCGTCAACTGGGTGCCGCGGGGTCCGCGCATGACAGTGGCACCAACAGCAACCTGCGCATGCGCAGTGGCACCGACGGCAACGCACTCATGCGGAGTGTCTTCCTTCTCCGCGCCGGCCCCGCGCAACATGGCGTAGGGCTACAGGGGCCGGCGCAGAAGATAAGAGGCCTCCAGGCAGAGAGGCCGGCCCGCCGATCGGTGGGCCCCGATCGCTGGCCAGCCCACATCGGAGGCCCCCCCATGGTCGGACCCCCCTCCCCCCACATAGGCTCCACCTGAACTCTTCCACGCCGAGTTCCCGTCGTCTGAGAGCAGGTGTGAACTGCGCCGATGGGACTTGAGTTTTTTAACACGACCGTTGGGCCCATTCCGGGCCGAGAACCGCCGGGGGGGGGGGGGGGAGGGGGCGCGTAGAATGGCACCTGGCTGGCGCCGACCAAGCTGGCGCCAATTACACCGATTTTCTGTGGAGAATCGGGCCCCGACGTCGGGGCGGCGTGGTGCGATTCACGCCGGTTGCGGTGATACTCCAGCCCAGCCTTGGGCAGAGAGAATCCCACTCATTGGGCGCGATTCTCTGATCCCCCACCGGGTCACAGAATCGCCGGGGGCCGGCGTGAATCCCGTCCCCGCCGTGTCCCGAATTCTCCGCCACCGGAGATTCGGTGGGGGCGGTAATCGCGCCGCACCGGTCGGCAGAAATCCCACCCCCAGCGATTCTCCGATACACGATGGGCCAAAGTCCCGTCGCTGTCAACCCACGCCAGCCAGCGTGGATTGAACCACCTTTTGAACGGCGGGACAAGGCGGCGCGGGCGGGCTCCGGAGTCCTGGGGGGGGCGCGAGGCGGTCTGGCCCAGGGGGGTGCCCCCACGGTGGCCTGGCCCGCGTCGGGACCCACCGATCCGCGGGCAGGCCTGTGCCATGGGGGCACTCTTTTCCTTCCGCCTTCGCCATGGTCTTCACTATGGCGGAGGCGGAAGGGACCCCCTCTACTGCGCATGTGCGGAATGCCGTGAGCGGCCGCTGGCGCTCCCGCGCATGCGTCGCACAGCAAAGTCATTCCGCGCCAGCTGGCGGGGCACCAAAGGCCTTTACCACCAGCTGGCGGGGCGGAAATCAGTCCGGCTCGGGCCTAGCCCCTCAAGGTGAAGGCACGGCCCCTCAAGATGCGGAGAATTCCGCACCTTTGGGGCCGCGCGATGCCGGACTGATTCGCACCGTTTTTGGCGCCGGTCGGCGGACATCGCGCCGGTTGCAGAGAATCCCGCCCATTGTTTTCAATTCATTTTAGTGCAGTGAGTCAGCGGCCAACCATTCAAATTTGGAAACCAGCAGTCAACAGGAAATTTGTTCAAAATGGCTGTCAGCAGGAAAGCAAAGGAAATGGAGTAATTTTAATCCAGCGTTGAATTCAAATCTCACTCTCACCCAGAATGTATTTTTATCTGGCTTTGAGCCAACATTCATTGTAAGCTGTGCAGATGCTCAGTAACCCAAAAGGTAGGACACAGGAGATAGGCTGCCTTCTTGAACCGCTGCAGTCCATGCGGTGTAGATACTTCCACAGTGCAGGAAGGGAGGGAATTCCAGGACTTTGAGCAACAGTGAAGGATTAGCGATATGTTTCCAAATCATGATGGCGTGTGCTTGGAGGGGAACTTAGTGGGTGTTGATATTCGCATGCATCTGCTGTCCTTGTCCTTCGAGGAGGTAGAGGTTATGGAACGGCGGCTGGGGACATTATGGAGCAACAACGCGTCTGAGAGAATCATGGATAGCACATTTCGAGAGGTGGTCACACCATAGCTGGAGAACCTGAGGATGGAAGGGAATGGGTGACCAAGAGAAACAAGCAGATAGCTCAGGAGTGCCCTGGGGTCCCGCTCATAAATCGGTATTCCATTTTGGAGGTTCTTTTGGAGGGCGCTGGTTCCGCCAGGGAGTGCTGACAGAGTCAAGCATCTGGCACCACAAGCAGCCTGTCTGTACAGAAGGGGGTGGAGAGGAAGAGCAATAGTAATAGGGGATTCTATAGTCAGGGGAACAGATAGGAGCTACTGTGGCCGTTAACGTGACCACAGGATGGTGTGTTACCACCCTGGTGCCACGATCTGGAATGTCATTGAATGGTTGCAGGACATTCTGAAGTGGGAGGGTGATACGGCAAAGGTCATGGTACATGTTGGTACCAATTACATCGGTAGAAAGAGGGGAGAGGTCTTGCATCAAGAATTCATGGAGCTAGACAGTTGACTAAGAAGCAGGACCTCTCGGGTAGACCTCCTTGCCCTGCCGCCGCTACTCTCGCCCCGCCGTTGCTCCACTCGCCCCTCCACCACTTCTCTCGCCCCGCCGCTGCTCCTCCCGCCCCGCCGCGACCCCCTTTCCCGCCGCTGCTCCCCTCGCCCCGCCACTGCTCCTCTCCCCCCGCCGCTGCTCCTCGCTCCGCCGTTGCTCCCCTCGCCGCGCCACTGCTCCTCTCCCCCCGCCGCTGCTCCTCGCTCCGCCGCTGCTCCCCTCGCCCCGCCACTGCTCCTCTCCCCCCCGCCGCTGCTCCTCGCTCCCCGCCGCTGCTCTTCTCGCTCCGCCGCTGCCCTCCTCACCCCGCAGCCGATCCCCTCGCCCCGCCGCTGACCTCTTCACCCGGCCGTTGCTCCTCTCCCCCCTCTGCTGGTCTTCCCGTCCGCCACTGCTACTCTCGCCCCGCCGCCGCCCCCCTCACCCCGCCGCTTCTCCCGTCGCCCCCTCCCATCGCCCCGCCGCTGCCCCCCTCGCCCAGCTGCTGCTCCTGATGACCTGCCGCTGCTCTCCTCGCCCTGCCACTGCTCCTCTCGCCCCGCCGCTGCCCCCTTGCCTCGCCGCTGCTCCACTTGCACAGCCGCTGCCCCCTTGCCTCGCCGCTGCTCCCCTCACCCAGCCGAAGCTCCCCTCGACCCGCTGCTGCCCCCTCGCCACCCAGCTGCTCCTCTCACCCTGCCGAAGCTCCCCTCGCCCCGCCGCTGCTCCTCCCGCCCCGCCGCTGCTCCCCTCGCCCCGCCGCTGCTCCTCCCGCCCCGCCGCTGCTCCCCTCGCACTGCCGCTGCTCCTCCCGCACCGCCGCTATTCCCCTCACCCCGCAGCCGATCCCCTCGCCCCGCCGCTGACCCCTTCACCCGGCCGCTGCTCCTCTCCCCCCTCCACTGGTCTTCCCGCCCCGCCACTGCTACTCTCGCCCCGCTGCCACACCCCTCACCCCGCTGCTGCTCCCCTCGCCCCTCCCATCGCCCCGCCGCTGCCACCCTCGCCCCGCTGCTGCTCCTCATGACCCGCTGCTGCTCTCCTCGCCCCGCCACTGCTCCACTCGCACCGCCGCTGCCCCCTCGCCTCGACGCTGCTCCCCTCACCCAGCCGAAGCTCCCCTCGCCCCGCCGCTGCTCCTCCCGCCACGCCGCTGCTACTCACGACCCGCAGCCACTCCCCTCGCCCTGCCACTGCTCCCCTCGCCCCACCACTGCTCCTCTCGTCCAGCCACTCCCCTTGCACCGCCACTGTTCCACTCGCTGCCCCCTTGCTTCGCCGCTGCTCCCCTCGCCCTGCCGCTGCTCCCCTCGCCCAGCCGAAGCTCCCCTCGCCGCGCCGCTGCTCCACTCGCAACGCCGCTGCACCCTCGCCTCGCCGCTGCACCCCTCACCCCGCCCTAGCTCCCCTCGCCCCGCCTCTGTTCCCCTCGCCCCGCCACTGCCCCCTTGCCTCACCTCGCCGCTGCTCCCCTCACAACGCCACTGCACCCCTCGCTAAGCCGCTGCCCCTCGCCTCGCTCTGTCTCTGGATTCAGTGAGGGGATGCTCTGCTGCTCTTTCTACGTCTTGCCCTGATGCTCCACCCTCCAGGTCCGCTCCCTGAAGAGCCTGTGTCTCTGCCACTCTCTACGCACTCTTCACCCTGTGTCTCTGCCGCTCTCCTTGCACTCTTCACCCTGTGTCTCTGCCGCTCTCCTTGCACTCTTCACCCTGTGTCTCTGTCACTCTCCTCGCACTCTTCACCCTGTGTCTCTGCCGCTCTCCTCACATTCTTCACCCTGTGTCTCTGCCGCTCTCCTCGCACTCTTCACCCTGTGTCTCTGCCGCTCTCCCTCACATTCTTCACCCTGTGTCTCTGCCGCTCTCCATGCACTCTTCACCCTGTGTCTCTGCCACTCTCCACGCGCTCTTCACCCTGTGTCTCTGCCGATCTCCTCACATTCTTCACCCTGTGTCTCTGCCGCTCTCCATGCACTCTTCACCCTGTGTCTCTGCCACTCTCCACGCGCTCTTCACCCTGTGTCTCTGTCACTCTCCTCGCACTCTTCACCCTGTGTCTCTGCCGCTCTCCTTGCACTCTTCACCCTTGTCTCTGCTGCTCTACTCACACTATTCACCCTTGTCTCTGCCGCTCTCCTTGCACTCTTCACCCTGTGTCTCTGTCGCTCTCCTTGCACTCTTCACCCTGTGTCTCTGCCGCCCTCCTCGCACTCTTCACCCTTGTCTCTGCCGCTCTACTCACAGTCTTCACCCTGTGTCTCTGCAGCTCTCCTTGCACTCTTCACCGTGCGTCTCCGCCGCCCTCCTCGCACTCTTCACCCTTTTCTCTGCCGCCCTACTCACACTCTTCACCCTGTGTCTCTGCCGCTCTCCTTGCACTCTTCACCCTGTGTCTCTGCCGTCCTCCTCGCACTCTTCACCCTTGTCTCTGCCGCTCTCCTCACACTCTTCACACTGTTTTCTCTGCCGCTCTCCTCACACTCTTCACCCTGTGTCTCTGTCGCTCTCCTCACATTCTTCACACTTTGTTTCCACGCCGTCCTCGCGCTCTTCACCCTGTGTCTCTGCTACTATCCTCACACTCTTCACCCTGTGTCTCTGCCGCTCTCCTCGCACTCTTCACCCTGTGTCTCGGCCGCTCTCCTCACATTCTTCACCCTGTGTCTCTGCCGCTCTCCTCACATTCTTCACCCTGTGTCTCTGCCGCTCTCCTCACATTCTTCACCCTGTGTCTCTGCCGCTCTCTTCACCCTGTGTCTCTGCCGCTCTCCTCACACTCTTCACCCTGTGTCTCTGCCGCCCTCCTCACAATCTTCACCCTGATTCTCTGCCGCTCTCATCGCACTCTTCACTCTGTGTCTGTGCCGCTCTCCTCGCACACTTCACCCTGTGTTTCTGCCCCTCCCCTCACACTCGTCACCCTTGTTTCTGCCACTTTCCTCACATTCTTTACCCTGTGTCTCTGCCGCTCTCCTCACATTCTTCACGTTGTGTCTCTGCTGCTCTCCTCACATTCGTCACTCTGTGTCTCTGCCGCTCTGCTCACACTCTTCACCCTATGTCTCTACCGCACTCCGCGCACACTTCACTCTGTGTCTCTGCCGCTCTCCTCACAATCTTCAACCTGTGTCTCTGCCGCTCTCCATGCGCTCTTCACTCTGTGTCTCTGCTGCTCTCCTCACACTCTTCAGCCTGTGTCTCTTCCACTTTCCTCGCATTCTTCATTCTGTGTCTCTGACGCTCTCCATGCGCTCTTCACCCTGTGTCTCCACTGTTCTCCTCATGCTCTTCACACTGTGTCTCTGCCGCTTTAATCGCACTCTTCACTCTGTGTCTCTGCCGCTCTCCTCGCACACTTCACTCTCACACTGCCGCTCTCCTCACACTCTTCACCCTGTGTCTCTGCCGATCTCCTCGCTCTCTTCAACCTGTGCGCCTGCTGCTCTCCTTGCACTCTTCACCCTGTGTCTCTGCCGCTCTCCTCAGATTCTTCACCCTGTCTCTCCGCCGCTCTCCTCGCACTGTTCAGCCTGTATCTCTGCCGCTCTCCTCGGGCTCTTCACCCTGTGACTCAGCCGCTCTCCTCACACTCTTCACACTATGTCTCTGCTGCTCTCCTCACATTCTTCATCCTGTGTCTCTGCCGCTCTCCTCGCACTCTTCACCCTGTCTCTGCCGCTCTCCTCACACTCTTCACCCTGTGTCTCTGCCGCTCTCCTCGCACTCTTCACCCTGTCTCTGCCGCTCTCCTCACACTCTTCACCCTGTGTCTCTGCCGCTCTCCATGCACTCTTCACCCTGTGTCTCTGCCACTTTCCTCGCGCTCTTCACCCTGAGTCTCCACCGCTCTCCTCGCACTCTTCACCCTGTGTCTCCGCCGCTCTCTTCACCCTGTGTCTTTGCCGCTCATCTCACATTCTTCACCCTGTGTCTCTGCCGCTCTCCATGCGCTCTTAACCCTGTGTCTCCACTGCTCTCCTCACGCTCTTCACCCTGTGTCTCTGCCGCTCTCCTCGCACTCTTCACTCTGTGTCTCTGCCGCTCTCCTCGCACTCTTCACTCTGTGTCTCTGCCGCTCACCTCGCACTCTTCACTCTGTGTCTCTGCCGCTTTCCTCACACTCATCAGCCTGTGTCACTGCCACTTTCCATACATTCTTTACACTGTGTCTCTGCCGCTCTCTTCACACTCTTCACTCTGTGTCTCTGCCGCTCTCATCGACCTCTTCACTCTGTGTCTCTGCCGCTCTCCTCGCACTCTTCACTCTGTGTCTCTGCCGCTCTCATCGCACTCTTCACTCTGTGTATCTGCCGCTCTCCTCGCACTCTTCACTCTGTGTCTCTGCCGCTCACCTCGCACTCTTCACTCTGTGTCTCTGCCGCTTTGCTCACACTCATCAGCCTGTGTCACTGCCACTTTCCACACATTCTTTACACTGTGTCTCTGCCGCTCTCTTCACAATCTTCACTCTGTGTCTCTGCCGCTCTCATCGCACTCTTCACTCTGTGTCTCTGCCGCTCTCCTCGCACTCTTCACTCTGTGTCTCTGCCGCTCACCTCACACTCTTCACTCTGTGTCTCTGCCGCTTTACTCACACTCATCAGCCTGAGTCACTGCCACTTTCCACACATTCTTTACACTGTGTCTCTGCCGCTCTCTTCACACTCTTCACTCTGTGTCTCTGCCGCTCTCATCGCACTCTTCACTCTGTGTCTCTGCCGCTCTCCTCCCACTCTTCACTCTGTGTCTCTGCCGCTCTCCTCGCACTCATCAGCCTGTGCCTCTGCCACTTTCCTCACATTCTTTACCTGTGTCTCTGCCGCTCTCCTCGCGCTCTTCACTCTGTGTCTCTGCAGCTCTCCTCGCACTCTTCAGCCTGTGTCTCTTCCACTTTCCTCACATTCTTCATCCTGTGTCTCTGCCGCTCTCCATGCGCTCTTCACCCTGTGTCTCCACTGCTCTCCTCACGCTCATCAGTCTGTGTCACTGCCACTTTCCACACATTCTTTACACTGTGTCTCTGCCGCTCTCCTCAAACACGTCACCCTGTGTCCCTGCCGATCTCCTCGCTCTCTTCACTGTGTGCGTCTGACGCTCTCCTCGCTCTCTTTACCCTGTGTCTCTGCCGCTCTCCTCACATTCTTCACCCTGTGTCTCTGCCGCTCTCCATGCACTCTTCACCCTGTGTCTCTGCCACTCTCCACGCGCTCTTCACCCTGTGTCTCTGTCACTCTCCTCGCACTCTTCACCCTGTGTCTCTGCCGCTCTCCTCACATTCTTCACCCTGTGTCTCTTCCGCTCTCCTCACACTCTTCACCCTGTGTCTCTGCCGCTCTCCTTGCACTCTTCACCCTTGTCTCTGCCGCTCTACTCACACTATTCACCCTGTGTCTCTGCCGCTCTCCTTGCACTCTTCACCCTGTGTCTCTGCCGCCCTCCTCGCACTCTTCACCCTTGTCTCTGCCGGTCTACTCACACTCTTCACCCTGTGTCTCTGCAGCTCTCCTTGCACTCTTCACCGTGCGTCTCCGCCGCCCTCCTCGCACTCTTCACCCTTTTCTCTGCCGCCCTACTCACACTCTTCACCCTGTGTCTCTGCCGCTCTCCTTGCACTCTTCACCCTGTGTCTCTGCCGCCCTCCTCGCACTCTCCACCCTTGTCTCTGCCGCTCTCATCGCACTCTTCACTCTGTGTCTCTGCCGCTCTCCTCGCACTCTTCAGCCTGTGTCTCTTCCACTTTCCTCACATTCTTTACCCTGTGCCTCTGCCGCTCTACTCGCACTCTTCATCCTGTCTCTGCCACTCTCCTCCCACTCTTCACTCTGTGTCTCTCCCGCTTTCCTCACCCTCATCAGCTTGTGTCTCTGCCACTTTCCTCACATTCTTTACCCTGTGTCTCTGCCGCTCTCCTCGCGCTCTTCACTCTGTGTCTCTGCCGCTCTCCTCGCACTCTTCACTCTGTGTCTCTGCCGCTCTCCTCACACTCTTCAGCTTGTGTCTGTTCCACTTTCCTCACATTCTTCACCCTGTGTCTCTGCCGCTCTCCATGCGCTCTTCACCCTGTGTCTCCACCGCTCTCCTCGCACTCTTCACCCTGTGTCTTTGCCGCTCTTCTCACATTCTTCACCCTGTGTCTCTGCCGCTCTCCATGCGCTCTTGACCCTGTGTCTCCACTGCTCTCATCGCACTCTTCACTCTATATCTCTGCCGCTCTCCTCGCAGTCTTCACCCTGTGTCTCTGCTGCTCTCCTCACATTCTTCAGCCTGTGTCTCTGCCGCTTTCCTCACTCTATTCACCCTGTGTCCCTGCCGATCTCCTCGCTCTATTCACCGTGTGCGTCTGCCGCTCCCCTCGCACTCTTCGCCCTGTGTCTCTTCTGCTCTCCTCGCACTCTTCAGCCTATGTCTATGCCGCTCTCTCGGGCTCTTCACCCTGTGTCTCTGCAGCTCTCCTTGCAGTCTTCACCCTTTCCCTGCCGCTCTCCTCACATTCTTCACCCTGTGTCTCTGCCACTCTCCTCACACTCTTCACCGTGTAACTGCCACTCTCCTAGCACTCCTCACCCTGCGTCTCTGCCGCTCTTCTCGCACTGTTCACCCTGTGTCCCAGCTCCACTCCTCGCACTCTTCAGCCTGTGTCTATGCCGTTCTCCTCGGGCTCTTCACCCTGTGTCTCTGCCGCTCTCCTCACACTCTTCACCCTGTGTCTCTGCCACTCTCCTCGCACTCTTCACCCTGTGTCTCTGCCGCTCTCCATGCACTCTTCACCCTGTGTCTCTGCCACTCTCCTTGCACTCTTCACCGTGTGAGTCTGCCGCTCTCCTCCCACTCTTCACCCTATGTCTCTGCTGCTCTCCTCACACTCTTTACCCTGTGTCTCTGCCACTCTCCTCGCACACTTCACCCTGTGTCTCTGCCGCTCTCCATGGATTCTTCACCATGTGTCTCTGCTTCTCTCCTCGCATTCTTCACCGTGTGAGTCTGCCGCTCTTTTTCCACTCTTCACCCTGTGTCTCTGCTGCTCTCCTCACACTCTTCACCCTGTGTCTCTGCCGCTCTCCTTGCAGTCTTCACACTGTCCCTGCCGCTCTCCTCACATTCTTCACCCTGTGTCTCTGCCGCTCTCCTCACATTCTTCACCCTGTGTCTCTGCCGCTCTCCTCACATTCTTCACCCTGTGTCTCTGCCGCTCTCCTTGCAGTCTTCACACTGTCCCTGCCGCTCTCCTCACATTCTTCACCCTGTGTCTCTGCCGCTCTCCTCACATTCTTTACCCTGTGTCTCTGCCGCTCTCCTCACATTCTTCACGTTGTGTCTCTGCTGCTCTCCTCACATTCGTCACTCTGTGTCTCTGCCGCTCTGCTTACACTCTTCACCCTATGTCTCTACCGCACTCCGCGCACACTTCACTCTGTGTCTCTGCCGCTCTCCTCACAATCTTCAACCTGTGTCTCTGCCGCTCTCCATGCGCTCTTCACTCTGTGTCTCTGCTGCTCTCCTCACACTCTTCAGCCTGTGTCTCTTCCACTTTCCTCGCATTCTTCATTCTGTGTCTCTGACGCTCTCCATGCGCTCTTCACCCTGTGTCTCCACTGTTTTCCTCATGCTCTTCACACTGTGTCTCTGCCGCTTTAATCGCACTCTTCACTCTGTGTCTCTGCCGCTCTCCTCGCACACTTCACTCTCACACTGCCGCTCTCCTCACACTCTTCACCCTGTGTCTCTGCCGATCTCCTCGCTCTCTTCAACCTGTGCGCCTGCTGCTCTCCTTGCACTCTTCACCCTGTGTCTCTGCCGCTCTCCTCAGATTCTTCACCCTGTCTCTCCGCCGCTCTCCTCGCACTGTTCAGCCTGTGTCTCTGCCGCTCTCCTCGGGCTATTCACCCTGTGACTCAGCCGCTCTCCTCACACTCTTCACACTATGTCTCTGCTGCTCTCCTCACATTCTTCATCCTGTGTCTCTGCCGCTCTCCTCGCACTCTTCACCCTGTCTCTGCCGCTCTCCTCACACTCTTCACCCTGTGTCTCTGCCGCTCTCCTCGCACTCTTCATCCTGTCTCTGCCGCTCTCCTCACACTCTTCACCCTGTGTCTCTGCCGCTCTCCATGCACTCTTCACCCTGTGTCTCTGCCACTTTCCTCGCGCTCTTCACCCTGAGTCTCCACCGCTCTCCTCGCACTCTTCACCCTGTGTCTCCGCCGCTCTCTTCACCCTGTGTCTTTGCCGCTCATCTCACATTCTTCACCCTGTGTCTCTGCCGCTCTCCATGCGCTCTTAACCCTGTGTCTCCACTGCTCTCCTCACGCTCTTCACCCTGTGTCTCTGCCGCTCTCCTCGCACTCTTCACTCTGTGTCTCTGCCGCTCTCCTCGCACTCTTCACTCTGTGTCTCTGCCGCTCACCTCGCACTCTTCACTCTGTGTCTCTGCCGCTTTCCTCACACTCATCAGCCTGTGTCACTGCCACTTTCCATACATTCTTTACACTGTGTCTCTGCCGCTCTCTTCACACTCTTCACTCTGTGTCTCTGCCGCTCTCATCGACCTCTTCACTCTGTGTCTCTGCCGCTCTCCTCGCACTCTTCACTCTGTGTCTCTGCCGCTCTCATCGCACTCTTCACTCTGTGTATCTGCCGCTCTCCTCGCACTCTTCACTCTGTGTCTCTGCCGCTCACCTCGCACTCTTCACTCTGTGTCTCTGCCGCTTTGCTCACACTCATCAGCCTGTGTCACTGCCACTTTCCACACATTCTTTACACTGTGTCTCTGCCGCTCTCTTCACAATCTTCACTCTGTGTCTCTGCCGCTCTCATCGCACTCTTCACTCTGTGTCTCTGCCGCTCTCCTCGCACTCTTCACTCTGTGTCTCTGCCGCTCTCATCGCACTCTTCACTCTGTGTCTCTGCCGCTCTCCTCGCACTCTTCACTCTGTGTCTCTGCCGCTCACCTCACACTCTTCACTCTGTGTCTCTGTCGCTTTCCTCTCACTCATCAGCCTGTGCCTCTGCCACTTTCCTCACATTCTTTACCTGTGTCTCTGCCGCTCTCCTCGCGCTCTTCACTCTGTGTCTCTGCAGCTCTCCTCGCACTCTTCAGCCTGTGTCTCTTCCACTTTCCTCACATTCTTCATCCTGTGTCTCTGCCGCTCTCCATGCGCTCTTCACCCTGTGTCTCCACTGCTCTCCTCACGCTCATCAGTCTGTGTCACTGCCACTTTCCACACATTCTTTACACTGTGTCTTTGCCGCTCTCCTCAAACACTTCACCCTGTGTCCCTGCCGATCTCCTCGCTCTCTTCACTGTGTGCGTCTGACGCTCTCCTCGCTCTCTTTACCCTGTGTCTCTGCCGCTCTCCTCACATTCTTCACCCTGTGTCTCTGCCGCTCTCCATGCACTCTTCACCCTGTGTCTCTGCCACTCTCCACGCGCTCTTCACCCTGTGTCTCTGTCACTCTCCTCGCACTCTTCACCCTGTGTCTCTGCCGCTCTCCTCACATTCTTCACCCTGTGTCTCTTCCGCTCTCCTCACACTCTTCACCCTGTGTCTCTGCCGCTCTCCTTGCACTCTTCACCCTTGTCTCTGCCGCTCTACTCACACTATTCACCCTGTGTCTCTGCCGCTCTCCTTGCACTCTTCACCCTGTGTCTCTGCCGCCCTCCTCGCACTCTTCACCCTTGTCTCTGCCGGTCTACTCACACTCTTCACCCTGTGTCTCTGCAGCTCTCCTTGCACTCTTCACCGTGCGTCTCCGCCGCCCTCCTCGCACTCTTCACCCTTTTCTCTGCCGCCCTACTCACACTCTTCACCCTGTGTCTCTGCCGCTCTCCTTGCACTCTTCACCCTGTGTCTCTGCCGCCCTCCTCGCACTCTCCACCCTTGTCTCTGCCGCTCTCATCGCACTCTTCACTCTGTGTCTCTGCCGCTCTCCTCGCACTCTTCAGCCTGTGTCTCTTCCACTTTCCTCACATTCTTTACCCTGTGCCTCTGCCGCTCTACTCGCACTCTTCATCCTGTCCCTGCCACTCTCTTCCCACTCTTCACTCTGTGTCTCTCCCGCGTTCCTCACCCTCATCAGCTTGTGTCTCTGCCACTTTCCTCACATTCTTTACCCTGTGTCTCTGCCGCTCTCCTCGCGCTCTTCACTCTGTGTCTCTGCCGCTCTCCTCGCACTCTTCACTCTGTGTCTCTGCCGCTCTCCTCACACTCTTCAGCTTGTGTCTCTTCCACTTTCCTCACATTCTTCACCCTGTGTCTCTGCCGCTCTCCATGCGCTCTTCACCCTGTGTCTCCACCGCTCTCCTCGCACTCTTCACCCTGTGTCTTTGCCGCTCTTCTCACATTCTTCACCCTGTGTCTCTGCCGCTCTCCATGCGCTCTTGACCCTGTGTCTCCACTGCTCTCATCGCACACTTCACTCTATATCTCTGCCGCTCTCCTCGCAGTCTTCACCCTGTGTCTCTGCTGCTCTCCTCACATTCTTCAGCCTGTGTCTCTGCCGCTTTCCTCACTCTATTCACCCTGTGTCCCTGCCGATCTCCTCGCTCTATTCACCGTGTGCGTCTGCCGCTCCCCTCGCACTCTTCGCCCTGTGTCTCTTCTGCTCTCCTCGCACTCTTCAGCCTATGTCTATGCCGCTCTCTCGGGCTCTTCACCCTGTGTCTCTGCAGCTCTCCTTGCAGTCTTCACCCTTTCCCTGCCGCTCTCCTCACATTCTTCACCCTGTGTCTCTGCCACTCTCCTCACACTCTTCACCGTGTAACTGCCACTCTCCTAGCACTCCTCACCCTGCGTCTCTGCCGCTCTTCTCGCACTGTTCACCCTGTGTCCCTGCTCCACTCCTCGCACTCTTCAGCCTGTGTCTATGCCGTTCTCCTCGGGCTCTTCACCCTGTGTCTCTGCCGCTCTCCTCACACTCTTCACCCTGTGTCTCTGCCACTCTCCTCGCACTCTTCACCCTGTGTCTCTGCCGCTCTCCATGCACTCTTCACCCTGTGTCTCTGCCACTCTCCTTGCACTCTTCACCGTGTGAGTCTGCCGCTCTCCTCCCACTCTTCACCCTATGTCTCTGCTGTTCTCCTCACACTCTTTACCCTGTGTCTCTGCCACTCTCCTCGCACACTTCACCCTGTGTCTCTGCCGCTCTCCATGGATTCTTCACCATGTGTCTCTGCTTCTCTCCTCGCATTCTTCACCGTGTGAATCTGCCGCTCTCGTTCCACTCTTCACCCTGTGTCTCTGCTGCTCTCCTCACACTCTTCACCCTGTGTCTCTGCCGCTCTCCTTGCAGTCTTCACACTGTCCCTGCCGCTCTCCTCACATTCTTCACCCTGTGTCTCTGCCGCTCTCCTCACACTCTCCACCCTGTGACTCTGCCGCTCTCCTCACATTCTGTACCCTGTGTCTCCACCGCTCTCCTCGCACTCTTCACCCTGTGTCTTTGCCGCTCTTCTCACATTCTTCACCCTGTGTCTCTGCCGCTCTCCATGCGCTCTTGACCCTGTGTCTCCACTGCTCTCATCGCACACTTCACTCTATATCTCTGCCGCTCTCCTCGCAGTCTTCACCCTGTGTCTCTGCTGCTCTCCTCACATTCTTCAGCCTGTGTCTCTGCCGCTTTCCTCACTCTATTCACCCTGTGTCCCTGCCGATCTCCTCGCTCTATTCACCGTGTGCGTCTGCCGCTCCCCTCGCACTCTTCGCCCTGTGTCTCTTCTGCTCTCCTCGCACTCTTCAGCCTATGTCTATGCCGCTCTCTCGGGCTCTTCACCCTGTGTCTCTGCAGCTCTCCTTGCAGTCTTCACCCTTTCCCTGCCGCTCTCCTCACATTCTTCACCCTGTGTCTCTGCCACTCTCCTCACACTCTTCACCGTGTAACTGCCACTCTCCTAGCACTCCTCACCCTGCGTCTCTGCCGCTCTTCTCGCACTGTTCACCCTGTGTCCCTGCTCCACTCCTCGCACTCTTCAGCCTGTGTCTATGCCGTTCTCCTCGGGCTCTTCACCCTGTGTCTCTGCCACTCTCCTCGCACTCTTCACCCTGTGTCTCTGCCGCTCTCCATGCACTCTTCACCCTGTGTCTCTGCCACTCTCCTTGCACTCTTCACCGTGTGAGTCTGCCGCTCTCCTCCCACTCTTCACCCTATGTCTCTGCTGCTCTCCTCACACTCTTTACCCTGTGTCTCTGCCACTCTCCTCGCACACTTCACCCTGTGTCTCTGCCGCTCTCCATGGATTCTTCACCATGTGTCTCTGCTTCTCTCCTCGCATTCTTCACCGTGTGAATCTGCCGCTCTCGTTCCACTCTTCACCCTGTGTCTCTGCTGCTCTCCTCACACTCTTCACCCTGTGTCTCTGCCGCTCTCCTTGCAGTCTTCACACTGTCCCTGCCGCTCTCCTCACATTCTTCACCCTGTGTCTCTGCCGCTCTCCTCACACTCTCCACCCTGTGACTCTGCCGCTCTCCTCACATTCTGTACCCTGTGTCTCTGCCACGCTCCTCAGACTCTTCACCCTGTGTCTCTGCCACTCTCCTCGCTCACTTCACCGTGTGCATCTGTCGCTCTCCTCGCACTCTTCACCCTGTGTCTCTGCCGCTCTCCTCACATTCTTCACTCTGTGTCTCTTCTGCTCTCCTCGCACTCTTCAGCCTGTGTCTATGCCGCTCTCCTCGGGCTCTTCACCCTGTGTCTCTGCCGCTCTCCTCACACTCTTCACCCTGTGTCTCTGCCACTCTCCTCGCACTCTTCACCCTGTGTCTCTGCCACTCTCCATGCACTCTTCACCCTGTGTCTCTGCCACTCTCCTTGCACTCTTCACCGTGTGAGTCTGCCGCTCTCCTCCCACTCTTCTCCCTGTGTCTCTGCTGCTCTCCTCACATTCTTCACCCTGTGTCTCTGCCGCTCTCCTTGCAGTCTTCACCCTGTCCCTGCCGCTCTCCTCACATTCTTCACCCTGTGTCTCTGCCGCTCACCTCACACTCTTCACCCTGTGACTCTGCCGCTCTCCTCACATTCTTCACCCTGTGTCTCTGCCGCTCTCCTCACATTCTTCACCCTGTGTCTCTGCCGCTCTCTTCACCCTGTGTCTCTGCCGCTCTCCTCACACTCTTCACCCTGTGTCTCTGCCGCCCTCCTCACAATCTTCACCCTGATTCTCTGCCGCTCTCATCGCACTCTTCACTCTGTGTCTGTGCCGCTCTCCTCGCACACTTCCCCCTGTGTTTCTGCCCCTCCCCTCACACTCGTCACCCTTGTTTCTGCCACTTTCCTCACATTCTTTACCCTGTGTCTCTGCCGCTCTCCTCACATTCTACACGTTGTGTCTCTGCTGCTCTCCTCACATTCGTCACTCTGTGTCTCTGCCGCTCTGCTCACACTCTTCACCCTATGTCTCTACCGCACTCCGCGCACACTTCACTCTGTGTCTCTGCCGCTCTCCTCACAATCTTCAACCTGTGTCTCTGCCGCTCTCCATGCGCTCTTCACTCTGTGTCTCTGCTGCTCTCCTCACACTCTTCAGCCTGTGTCTCTTCCACTTTCCTCGCATTCTTCATTCTGTGTCTCTGACGCTCTCCATGCGCTCTTCACCCTGTGTCTCCACTGTTCTCCTCATGCTCTTCACACTGTGTCTCTGCCGCTTTAATCGCACTCTTCACTCTGTGTCTCTGCCGCTCTCCTCGCACACTTCACTCTCACACTGCCGCTCTCCTCACACTCTTCACCCTGTGTCTCTGCCGATCTCCTCGCTCTCTTCAACCTGTGCGCCTGCTGCTCTCCTTGCACTCTTCACCCTGTGTCTCTGCCGCTCTCCTCAGATTCTTCACCCTGTCTCTCCGCCGCTCTCCTCGCACTGTTCAGCCTGTATCTCTGCCGCTCTCCTCGGGCTCTTCACCCTGTGACTCAGCCGCTCTCCTCACACTCTTCACACTATGTCTCTGCTGCTCTCCTCACATTCTTCATCCTGTGTCTCTGCCGCTCTCCTCGCACTCTTCACCCTGTCTCTGCCGCTCTCCTCACACTCTTCACCCTGTGTCTCTGCCGCTCTCCTCGCACTCTTCACCCTGTCTCTGCCGCTCTCCTCACACTCTTCACCCTGTGTCTCTGCCGCTCTCCATGCACTCTTCACCCTGTGTCTCTGCCACTTTCCTCGCGCTCTTCACCCTGAGTCTCCACCGCTCTCCTCGCACTCTTCACCCTGTGTCTCCGCCGCTCTCTTCACCCTGTGTCTTTGCCGCTCATCTCACATTCTTCACCCTGTGTCTCTGCCGCTCTCCATGCGCTCTTAACCCTGTGTCTCCACTGCTCTCCTCACGCTCTTCACCCTGTGTCTCTGCCGCTCTCCTCGCACTCTTCACTCTGTGTCTCTGCCGCTCTCCTCGCAGTCTTCACTCTGTGTCTCTGCCGCTCACCTCGCACTCTTCACTCTGTGTCTCTGCCGCTTTCCTCACACTCATCAGCCTGTGTCACTGCCACTTTCCATACATTCTTTACACTGTGTCTCTGCCGCTCTCTTCACACTCTTCACACTATGTCTCTGCTGCTCTCCTCACATTCTTCATCCTGTGTCTCTGCCGCTCTCCTCGCACTCTTCACCCTGTCTCTGCCGCTCTCCTCACACTCTTCACCCTGTGTCTCTGCCGCTCTCCTCGCACTCTTCACCCTGTCTCTGCCGCTCTCCTCACACTCTTCACCCTGTGTCTCTGCCGCTCTCCATGCACTCTTCACACTGTGTCTCTGCCACTTTCCTCGCGCTCTTCACCCTGAGTCTCCACCGCTCTCCTCGCACTCTTCACCCTGTGTCTCCGCCGCTCTCTTCACCCTGTGTCTTTGCCGCTCATCTCACATTCTTCACCCTGTGTCTCTGCCGCTCTCCATGCGCTCTTAACCCTGTGTCTCCACTGCTCTCCTCACGCTCTTCACCCTGTGTCTCTGCCGCTCTCCTCGCACTCTTCACTCTGTGTCTCTGCCGCTCTCCTCGCACTCTTCACTCTGTGTCTCTGCCGCTCACCTCGCACTCTTCACTCTGTGTCTCTGCCGCTTTCCTCACACTCATCAGCCTGTGTCACTGCCACTTTCCATACATTCTTTACACTGTGTCTCTGCCGCTCTCTTCACACTCTTCACTCTGTGTCTCTGCCGCTCTCATCGACCTCTTCACTCTGTGTCTCTGCCGCTCTCCTCGCACTCTTCACTCTGTGTCTCTGCCGCTCTCATCGCACTCTTCACTCTGTGTATCTGCCGCTCTCCTCGCACTCTTCACTCTGTGTCTCTGCCGCTCACCTCGCACTCTTCACTCTGTGTCTCTGCCGCTTTGCTCACACTCATCAGCCTGTGTCACTGCCACTTTCCACACATTCTTTACACTGTGTCTCTGCCGCTCTCTTCACAATCTTCACTCTGTGTCTCTGCCGCTCTCATCGCACTCTTCACTCTGTGTCTCTGCCGCTCTCCTCGCACTCTTCACTCTGTGTCTCTGCCGCTCACCTCACACTCTTCACTCTGTGTCTCTGTCGCTTTCCTCACACTCATCAGCCTGTGTCACTGCCACTTTCCACACATTCTTTACACTGTGTCTCTGCCGCTCTCTTCACACTCTTCACTCTGTGTCTCTGCCGCTCTTATCGCACTCTTCACTCTGTGTCTCTGCCGCTCTCCTCCCACTCTTCACTCTGTGTCTCTGCCGCTCTCCTCGCACTCATCAGCCTGTGCCTCTGCCACTTTCCTCACATTCTTTACCTGTGTCTCTGCCGCTCTCCTCGCGCTCTTCACTCTGTGTCTCTGCCGCTCTCCTCGCACTCATCAGCCTGTGCCTCTGCCACTTTCCTCACATTCTTTACCTGTGTCTCTGCCGCTCTCCTCGCGCTCTTCACTCTGTGTCTCTGCAGCTCTCCTCGCACTCTTCAGCCTGTGTCTCTTCCACTTTCCTCACATTCTTCATCCTGTGTCTCTGCCGCTCTCCATGCGCTCTTCACCCTGTGTCTCCACTGCTCTCCTCACGCTCATCAGTCTGTGTCACTGCCACTTTCCACACATTCTTTACACTGTGTCTTTGCCGCTCTCCTCAAACACTTCACCCTGTGTCCCTGCCGATCTCCTCGCTCTCTTCACTGTGTGCGTCTGACGCTCTCCTCGCTCTCCTTACCCTGTGTCTCTGCCGCTCTCCTCACATTCTTCACCCTGTGTCTCTGCCGCTCTCCATGCACTCTTCACCCTGTGTCTCTGCCACTCTCCACGCGCTCTTCACCCTGTGTCTCTGTCACTCTCCTCGCACTCTTCACCCTGTGTCTCTGCCGCTCTCCTCACATTCTTCACCCTGTGTCTCTTCCGCTCTCCTCACACTCTTCACCCTGTGTCTCTGCCGCTCTCCTTGCACTCTTCACCCTTGTCTCTGCCGCTCTACTCACACTATTCACCCTGTGTCTCTGCCGCTCTCCTTGCACTCTTCACCCTGTGTCTCTGCCGCCCTCCTCGCACTCTTCACCCTTGTCTCTGCCGGTCTACTCACACTCTTCACCCTGTGTCTCTGCAGCTCTCCTTGCACTCTTCACCGTGCGTCTCCGCCGCCCTCCTCGCACTCTTCACCCTTTTCTCTGCCGCCCTACTCACACTCTTCACCCTGTGTCTCTGCCGCTCTCCTTGCACTCTTCACCCTGTGTCTCTGCCGCCCTCCTCGCACTCTCCACCCTTGTCTCTGCCGCTCTCATCGCACTCTTCACTCTGTGTCTCTGCCGCTCTCCTCGCACTCTTCAGCCTGTGTCTCTTCCACTTTCCTCACATTCTTTACCCTGTGCCTCTGCCGCTCTACTCGCACTCTTCATCCTGTCCCTGCCACTCTCCTCCCACTCTTCACTCTGTGTCTCTCCCGCGTTCCTCACCCTCATCAGCTTGTGTCTCTGCCACTTTCCTCACATTCTTTACCCTGTGTCTCTGCCGCTCTCCTCGCGCTCTTCACTCTGTGTCTCTGCCGCTCTCCTCGCACTCTTCACTCTGTGTCTCTGCCGCTCTCCTCACACTCTTCAGCTTGTGTCTCTTCCACTTTCCTCACATTCTTCACCCTGTGTCTCTGCCGCTCTCCATGCGCTCTTCACCCTGTGTCTCCACCGCTCTCCTCGCACTCTTCACCCTGTGTCTTTGCCGCTCTTCTCACATTCTTCACCCTGTGTCTCTGCCGCTCTCCATGCGCTCTTGACCCTGTGTCTCCACTGCTCTCATCGCACACTTCACTCTATATCTCTGCCGCTCTCCTCGCAGTCTTCACCCTGTGTCTCTGCTGCTCTCCTCACATTCTTCAGCCTGTGTCTCTGCCGCTTTCCTCACTCTATTCACCCTGTGTCCCTGCCGATCTCCTCGCTCTATTCACCGTGTGCGTCTGCCGCTCCCCTCGCACTCTTCGCCCTGTGTCTCTTCTGCTCTCCTCGCACTCTTCAGCCTATGTCTATGCCGCTCTCTCGGGCTCTTCACCCTGTGTCTCTGCAGCTCTCCTTGCAGTCTTCACCCTTTCCCTGCCGCTCTCCTCACATTCTTCACCCTGTGTCTCTGCCACTCTCCTCACACTCTTCACCGTGTAACTGCCACTCTCCTAGCACTCCTCACCCTGCGTCTCTGCCGCTCTTCTCGCACTGTTCACCCTGTGTCCCTGCTCCACTCCTCGCACTCTTCAGCCTGTGTCTATGCCGTTCTCCTCGGGCTCTTCACCCTGTGTCTCTGCCGCTCTCCTCACACTCTTCACCCTGTGTCTCTGCCACTCTCCTCGCACTCTTCACCCTGTGTCTCTTCCACTTTCCTCACATTCTTCACCCTGTGTCTCTGCCGCTCTCCATGCGCTCTTCACCCTGTGTCTCCACCGCTCTCCTCGCACTCTTCACCCTGTGTCTTTGCCGCTCTTCTCACATTCTTCACCCTGTGTCTCTGCCGCTCTCCATGCGCTCTTGACCCTGTGTCTCCACTGCTCTCATCGCACACTTCACTCTATATCTCTGCCGCTCTCCTCGCAGTCTTCACCCTGTGTCTCTGCTGCTCTCCTCACATTCTTCAGCCTGTGTCTCTGCCGCTTTCCTCACTCTATTCACCCTGTGTCCCTGCCGATCTCCTCGCTCTATTCACCGTGTGCGTCTGCCGCTCCCCTCGCACTCTTCGCCCTGTGTCTCTTCTGCTCTCCTCGCACTCTTCAGCCTATGTCTATGCCGTTCTCTCGGGCTCTTCACCCTGTGTCTCTGCAGCTCTCCTTGCAGTCTTCACCCTTTCCCTGCCGCTCTCCTCACATTCTTCACCCTGTGTCTCTGCCACTCTCCTCACACTCTTCACCGTGTAACTGCCACTCTCCTAGCACTCCTCACCCTGCGTCTCTGCCGCTCTTCTCGCACTGTTCACCCTGTGTCCCTGCTCCACTCCTCGCACTCTTCAGCCTGTGTCTATGCCGTTCTCCTCGGGCTCTTCACCCTGTGTCTCTGCCGCTCTCCTCACACTCTTCACCCTGTGTCTCTGCCACTCTCCTCGCACTCTTCACCCTGTGTCTCTGCCGCTCTCCATGCACTCTTCACCCTGTGTCTCTGCCACTCTCCTTGCACTCTTCACCGTGTGAGTCTGCCGCTCTCCTCCCACTCTTCACCCTATGTCTCTGCTGCTCTCCTCACACTCTTTACCCTGTGTCTCTGCCACTCTCCTCGCACACTTCACCCTGTGTCTCTGCCGCTCTCCATGGATTCTTCACCATGTGTCTCTGCTTCTCTCCTCGCATTCTTCACCGTGTGAATCTGCCGCTCTCGTTCCACTCTTCACCCTGTGTCTCTGCTGCTCTCCTCACACTCTTCACCCTGTGTCTCTGCCGCTCTCCTTGCAGTCTTCACACTGTCCCTGCCGCTCTCCTCACATTCTTCACCCTGTGTCTCTGCCGCTCTCCTCACAGTCTCCACCCTGTGACTCTGCCGCTCTCCTCACATTCTGTACCCTGTGTCTCTGCCACGCTCCTCAGACTCTTCACCCTGTGTCTCTGCCACTCTCCTCGCTCACTTCACCGTGTGCATCTGTCGCTCTCCTCGCACTCTTCACCCTGTGTCTCTGCCGCTCTCCTCACATTCTTCACTCTGTGTCTCTTCTGCTCTCCTCGCACTCTTCAGCCTGTGTCTATGCCGCTCTCCTCGGGCTCTTCACCCTGTGTCTCTGCCGCTCTCCTCACACTCTTCACCCTGTGTCTGCCACTCTTCTCGCACCCTTCACCCTGTGTCCCTGCCGCTCTCCATGCACTCTTCACCCTGTGTCTCTGCCACACTCCTTGCACTCTTCACCGTGTGAGTCTGCCGCTCTCCTCCCACTCTTCACCCTGTGTCTCTGCCACTCTCCTCAGACTCTTCACCCTGTGTCTCTGCCACTCTCCTCGCTCATTTCACCGTGTGCGTCTGCCGCTCTCCTCGCACTCTTCACCCTGTGTCTCTGCCGCTCTCCTCACATTCTTCACCCGGTGTCTCTTCTGCTCTCCTCGCATTCTTCAGCCTGTGTCTATGCCGCTCTCCTCGGGCTCTTCACCCTGTGTCTCTGCCGCTCTCCTCACACTCTTCACCCTGTGTCTCTGCCACTCTCCTCGCACTCTTCACCCTGTGTCTCTGCCACTCTCCATGCACTCTTCACCCTGTGTCTCTGCCACTCTCCTTGCACTCTTCACCGTGTGAGTCTGCCGCTCTCCTCCCACTCTTCTCCCTGTGTCTCTGCTGCTCTCCTCACACTCTTTACCCTGTGTCTCTGCCGCTCTCCTCACACTCTTCACCCTGTGTCTCTGCCACTCTCCTCGCACTCTTCAGTCTGTGTCTCTGCCGCTCTCCATGCACTCTTCACCCTGTGTCTCTGCCACTCTCCTCGCACTCTTCACCCTGTGTCTCTGCCACTCTCCATGCACTCTTCACCCATTGTCTCTGCCACTCTCCTTGCACTCTTCACCGTGTGAGTCTGCCGCTCTCCTCCCACTCTTCACCATGTGTCTCTGCTGCTCTCCTCGCCTTCTTCACCGTGTGAGTCTGCCGCTCTCTTTCCACTCTTCACCCTGTGTCTCTGCTGCTCTCCTCACACTCTTTACCCTGTGTCTCTGCCGCGCTCCTCGCACTCTTCACCCTGTGTCTCTGCCGCTCTCCTTGCAGTCTTCACCCTGTCCCTGCCGCTCTCCTCACATTCTTCACCCTGTGTCTCTGCCGCTCACCTCACACTCTTCACCCTGTGACTCTGCCGCTCTCCTCACATTCTTCACCCTGTGTCTCTGCCACTCTCCTCACACTCCTCACCATGTATCTGCCACTCTCCTAGCACTCCTCACCCGGTGTCTCTGCCGCTCTCCTCGCACTCTTCACCCTGTGTCCCTGCTCCTCTCCTCGCACTCTTCAGCCTGTGTCTATGCCGCTCTCCTCGGGGTCTTCACCCTGTGCCTCTGCCGCTCTCATCGCACTCTTCACTCTGTGTCACTGCCGCTCTCCTCGTACTCTTAATCCTCTCTCTGCCGCTCTCCTCCCACTCTTCACTCTGTGTCTCTCCCGCTTTCCTCACACTCATCAGGTTGTGTCTCTGCCACTTTCCTCACATTCTTTACCCTGTGTCTCTGCTGCTCTCCTCGCACTCTTCACTCTGTGTCTCTGCCGCTCTCCATGGATTCTTCACCATGTGTCTCTGCTGCTCTCCTCGCATTCTTCACCGTGTGTGTCTGCCGCTCTCGTTCCACTCTTCACCCTGTGTCTCTGCTACTCTCCTCACACTCTTCACCCTGTGTCTCTGCCGCTCTCCTTGCAGTCTTCACACTGTCCCTGCCGCTCTCCTCACATTCTTCACCCTGTGTCTCTGCCGCTCTCCTCACACTCTCCACCCTGTGACTCTGCCGCTCTCCTCACATTCTGTACCCTGTGTCTCTGCCACGCTCCTCAGACTCTTCACCCTGTGTCTCTGCCACTCTCCTCGCTCACTTCACCGTGTGCATCTGCCGCTCTCCTCGCACTCTTCACCCTGTGTCTCTGCCGCTCTCCTCACATTCTTCACTCTGTGTCTCTTCTGCTCTCCTCGCACTCTTCAGCCTGTGTCTATGCCGCTCTCCTCGGGCTCTTCACCCTGTGTCTCTGCCGCTCTCCTCACACTCTTCACCCTGTGTCTGCCACTCTTCTCGCACCCTTCACCCTGTGTCCCTGCCGATCTCCATGCACTCTTCACCCTGTGTCTCTGCCACACTCCTTGCACTCTTCACCGTGTGAGTCTGCCGCTCTCCTCCCACTCTTCACCCTGTGTCTCTACCACTCTCCTCAGACTCTTCACCCTGTGTCTCTGCCACTCTCCTCGCTCACTTCACCGTGTGCGTCTGCCGCTCTCCTCGCACTCTTCACCCTGTGTCTCTGCCGCTCTCCTCACATTCTTCACCCGGTGTCTCTTCTGCTCTCCTCGCATTCTTCAGCCTGTGTCTATGCCGCTCTCCTCGGGCTCTTCACCCTGTGTCTCTGCCGCTCTCCTCACACTCTTCACCCTGTGTCTCTGCCACTCTCCTCGCACTCTTCACCCTGTGTCTCTGCCACTCTCCATGCACTCTTCACCCTGTGTCTCTGCCACTCTCCTTGCACTCTTCACCGTGTGAGTCTGCCGCTCTCCTCCCACTCTTCTCCCTGTGTCTCTGCTGCTCTCCTCACACTCTTTACCCTGTGTCTATGCCGCTCTCCTCACACTCTTCACCCTGTGTCTCTGCCACTCTCCTCGCACTCTTCAGTCTGTGTCTCTGCCGCTCTCCATGCACTCTTCACCCTGTGTCTCTGCCACTCTCCTCGCACTCTTCACCCTGTGTCTCTGCCACTCTCCATGCACTCTTCACCCATTGTCTCTGCCACTCTCCTTGCACTCTTCACCGTGTGAGTCTGCCGCTCTCCTCCCACTCTTCACCATGTGTCTCTGCTGCTCTCCTCGCCTTCTTCACCGTGTGAGTCTGCCGCTCTCTTTCCACTCTTCACCCTGTGTCTCTGCTGCTCTCCTCACACTCTTTACCCTGTGTCTCTGCCGCGCTCCTCGCACTCTTCACCCTGTGTCTCTGCCGCTCTCCTTGCAGTCTTCACCCTGTCCCTGCCGCTCTCCTCACATTCTTCACCCTGTGTCTCTGCCGCTCACCTCACACTCTTCACCCTGTGACTCTGCCGCTCTCCTCACATTCTTCACCCTGTGTCTCTGCCACTCTCCTCACACTCCTCACCATGTATCTGCCACTCTCCTAGCACTCCTCACCCGGTGTCTCTGCCGCTCTCCTCGCACTCTTCACCCTGTGTCCCTGCTCCTCTCCTCGCACTCTTCAGCCTGTGTCTATGCCGCTCTCCTCGGGCTCTTCACCCTGTGCCTCTGCCGCTCTCATCGCACTCTTCACTCTGTGTCACTGCCGCTCTCCTCGCACTCTTAATCCTGTCTCTGCCGCTCTCCTCCCACTCTTCACTCTGTGTCTCTCCCGCTTTCCTCACACTCATCAGGTTGTGTCTCTGCCACTTTCCTCACATTCTTTACCCTGTGTCTCTGCTGCTCTCCTCGCACTCTTCACTCTGTGTCTCTGCCGCTCTCCATGGATTCTTCACCATGTGTCTCTGCTGCTCTCCTCGCATTCTTCACCGTGTGAGTCTGCCGCTCTCGTTCCACTCTTCACCCTGTGTCTCTGCTACTCTCCTCACACTCTTCACCCTGTGTCTCTGCCGCTCTTCTCACATTCTTCACCCTGTGTCTCTGCCGCTCTCCATGCGCTCTTGACCCTGTGTCTCCACTGCTCTCATCGCACTCTTCACTCTATATCTCTGCCGCTCTCCTCGCAGTCTTCACCCTGTGTCTCTGCTGCTCTCCTCACATTCTTCAGCCTGTGTCTCTGCCGCTTTCCTCACTCTATTCACCCTGTGTCCCTGCCGATCTCCTCGCTCTATTCATCGTGTGCGTCTGCCGCTCCCCTCGCACTCTTCGCCCTGTGTCTCTTCTGCTCTCCTCGCACTCTTCAGCCTATGTCTATGCCGCTCTCTCGGGCTCTTCACCCTGTGTCTCTGCAGCTCTCCTTGCAGTCTTCACCCTTTCCCTGCCGCTCTCCTCACATTCTTCACCCTGTGTCTCTGCCACTCTCCTCACACTCTTCACCGTGTAACTGCCACTCTCCTAGCACTCCTCACCCTGCGTCTCTGCCGCTCTTCTCGCACTGTTCACCCTGTGTCCCTGCTCCACTCCTCGCACTCTTCAGCCTGTGTCTATGCCGTTCTCCTCGGGCTCTTCACCCTGTGTCTCTGCCGCTCTCCTCACACTCTTCACCCTGTGTCTCTGCCACTCTCCTCGCACTCTTCACCCTGTGTCTCTGCCGCTCTCCATGCACTCTTCACCCTGTGTCTCTGCCACTCTCCTTGCACTCTTCACCGTGTGAGTCTGCCGCTCTCCTCCCACTCTTCACCCTATGTCTCTGCTGCTCTCCTCACACTCTTTACCCTGTGTCTCTGCCACTCTCCTCGCACACTTCACCCTGTGTCTCTGCCGCTCTCCATGGATTCTTCACCATGTGTCTCTGCTGCTCTCCTCGCATTCTTCACCGTGTGAGTCTGCCGCTCTTTTTCCACTCTTCACCCTGTGTCTCTGCTGCTCTCATCACACTCTTCACCCTGTGTCTCTGCCGCTCTCCTTGCAGTCTTCACACTGTCCCTGCCGCTCTCCTCACATTCTTCACCCTGTGTCTCTGCCGCTCTCCTCACATTCTTCACCCTGTGTCTCTGCCGCTCTCCTCACATTCTTCACCCTGTGTCTCTGCCGCTCTCTTCACCCTGTGTCTCTGCCGCTCTCCTCACACTCTTCACCCTGTGTCTCTGCCGCCCTCCTCACAATCTTCACCCTGATTCTCTGCCGCTCTCATCGCACTCTTCACTCTGTGTCTGTGCCGCTCTCCTCGCACACTTCACCCTGTGTTTCTGCCCCTCCCCTCACACTCGTCACCCTTGTTTCTGCCACTTTCCTCACATTCTTTACCCTGTGTCTCTGCCGCTCTCCTCACATTCTTCACGTTGTGTCTCTGCTGCTCTCCTCACATTTGTCACTCTGTGTCTCTGCCGCTCTGCTCACACTCTTCACCCTATGTCTCTACCGCACTCCGCGCACACTTCACTCTGTGTCTCTGCCGCTCTCCTCACAATCTTCAACCTGTGTCTCTGCCGCTCTCCATGCGCTCTTCACTCTGTGTCTCTGCTGCTCTCCTCACACTCTTCAGCCTGTGTCTCTTCCACTTTCCTCGCATTCTTCATTCTGTGTCTCTGACGCTCTCCATGCGCTCTTCACCCTGTGTCTCCACTGTTCTCCTCATGCTCTTCACACTGTGTCTCTGCCGCTTTAATCGCACTCTTCACTCTGTGTCTCTGCCGCTCTCCTCGCACACTTCACTCTCACACTGCCGCTCTCCTCGCACTCTTCACCCTGTGTCTCTGCCGCTCTCCTCAGATTCTTCACCCTGTCTCTCCGCCGCTCTCCTCGCACTGTTCAGCCTGTGTCTCTGCCGCTCTCCTCGGGCTATTCACCCTGTGACTCAGCCGCTCTCCTCACACTCTTCACACTATATCTCTGCTGCTCTCCTCACATTCTTCATCCTGTGTCTCTGCCGCTCTCCTCGCACTCTTCACCCTGTCTCTGCCGCTCTCCTCACACTCTTCACCCTGTGTCTCTGCCGCTCTCCTCGCACTCTTCATCCTGCCTCTGCCGCTCTCCTCACACTCTTCACCCTGTGTCTCTGCCGCTCTCCATGCACTCTTCACCCTGTGTCTCTGCCACTTTCCTCGCGCTCTTCACCCTGAGTCTCCACCGCTCTCCTCGCACTCTTCACCCTGTGTCTCCGCCGCTCTCTTCACCCTGTGTCTTTGCCGCTCATCTCACATTCTTCACCCTGTGTCTCTGCCGCTCTCCATGCGCTCTTAACCCTGTGTCTCCACTGCTCTCCTCACGCTCTTCACCCTGTGTCTCTGCCGCTCTCCTCGCACTCTTCACTCTGTGTCTCTGCCGCTCTCCTCGCACTCTTCACTCTGTGTCTCTGCCGCTCACCTCGCACTCTTCACTCTGTGTCTCTGCCGCTTTCCTCACACTCATCAGCCTGTGTCACTGCCACTTTCCATACATTCTTTACACTGTGTCTCTGCCGCTCTCTTCACACTCTTCACTCTGTGTCTCTGCCGCTCTCATCGACCTCTTCACTCTGTGTCTCTGCCGCTCTCCTCGCACTCTTCACTCTGTGTCTCTGCCGCTCTCATCGCACTCTTCACTCTGTGTATCTGCCGCTCTCCTCGCACTCTTCACTCTGTGTCTCTGCCGCTCACCTCGCACTCTTCACTCTGTGTCTCTGCCGCTTTGCTCACAGTCATCAGCCTGTGTCACTGCCACTTTCCACACATTCTTTACACTGTGTCTCTGCCGCTCTCTTCACAATCTTCACTCTGTGTCTCTGCCGCTCTCATCGCACTCTTCACTCTGTGTCTCTGCCGCTCTCCTCGCACTCTTCACTCTGTGTCTCTGCCGCTCTCATCGCACTCTTCACTCTGTGTCTCTGCCGCTCTCCTCGCACTCTTCACTCTGTGTCTCTGCCGCTCACCTCACACTCTTCACTCTGTGTCTCTGTCGCTTTCCTCACACTCATCAGCCTGTGTCACTGCCACTTGCCACACATTCTTTACACTGTGTCTCTGCCGCTCTCTTCACACTCTTCACTCTGTGCCTCTGCCGCTCTCATCGCACTCTTCACTCTGTGTCTCTGCCGCTCTCCTCCCACTCTTCACTCTGTGTCTCTGCCGCTCTCCTCGCACTCATCAGCCTGTGCCTCTGCCACTTTCCTCACATTCTTTACCTGTGTCTCTGCCGCTCTCCTCGCGCTCTTCACTCTGTGTCTCTGCAGCTCTCCTCGCACTCTTCAGCCTGTGTCTCTTCCACTTTCCTCACATTCTTCATCCTGTGTCTCTGCCGCTCTCCATGCGCTCTTCACCCTGTGTCTCCACTGCTCTCCTCACGCTCATCAGTCTGTGTCACTGCCACTTTCCACACATTCTTTACACTGTGTCTTTGCCGCTCTCCTCAAACACTTCACCCTGTGTCCCTGCCGATCTCCTCGCTCTCTTCACTGTGTGCGTCTGACGCTCTCCTCGCTCTCTTTACCCTGTGTCTCTGCCGCTCTCCTCACATTCTTCACCCTGTGTCTCTGCCGCTCTCCATGCACTCTTCACCCTGTGTCTCTGCCACTCTCCACGCGCTCTTCACCCTGTGTCTCTGTCACTCTCCTCGCACTCTTCACCCTGTGTCTCTGCCGCTCTCCTCACATTCTTCACCCTGTGTCTCTTCCGCTCTCCTCACACTCTTCACCCTGTGTCTCTGCCGCTCTCCTTGCACTCTTCACCCTTGTCTCTGCCGCTCTACTCACACTATTCACCCTGTGTCTCTGCCGCT
Organism: Scyliorhinus torazame; assembly: GCF_047496885.1. NCBI lineage: Eukaryota > Metazoa > Chordata > Chondrichthyes > Carcharhiniformes > Scyliorhinidae > Scyliorhinus > Scyliorhinus torazame. The sequence goes on along the minus strand of NC_092709.1, from coordinate 291,643,327 downwards.
CTCCTTGCACTCTTCACCCTGTGTCTCTGCCGCCCTCCTCGCACTCTTCACCCTTGTCTCTGCCGGTCTACTCACACTCTTCACCCTGTGTCTCTGCAGCTCTCCTTGCACTCTTCACCGTGCGTCTCCGCCGCCCTCCTCGCACTCTTCACCCTTTTCTCTGCCGCCCTACTCACACTCTTCACCCTGTGTCTCTGCCGCTCTCCTTGCACTCTTCACCCTGTGTCTCTGCCGCCCTCCTCGCACTCTCCACCCTTGTCTCTGCCGCTCTCATCGCACTCTTCACTCTGTGTCTCTGCCGCTCTCCTCGCACTCTTCAGCCTGTGTCTCTTCCACTTTCCTCACATTCTTTACCCTGTGCCTCTGCCGCTCTACTCGCACTCTTCATCCTGTCCCTGCCACTCTCCTCCCACTCTTCACTCTGTGTCTCTCCCGCGTTCCTCACCCTCATCAGCTTGTGTCTCTGCCACTTTCCTCACATTCTTTACCCTGTGTCTCTGCCGCTCACCTCGCACTCTTCAATCTGTGTCTCTGCCGCTTTCCTCCCACTCATCAGCCTGTGTCACTGCCACTTTCCATACATTCTTTACACTGTGTCTCTGCCGCTCTCTTCACACTCTTCACTCTGTGTCTCTGCCGCTCTCATCGACCTCTTCACTCTGTGTCTCTGCCGCTCTCCTCGCACTCTTCACTCTGTGTCTCTGCCGCTCTCATCGCACTCTTCACTCTGTGTATCTGCCGCTCTCCTCGCACTCTTCACTCTGTGTCTCTGCCGCTCACCTCGCACTCTTCACTCTGTGTCTCTGCCGCTTTGCTCACAGTCATCAGCCTGTGTCACTGCCACTTTCCACACATTCTTTACACTGTGTCTCTGCCGCTCTCTTCACAATCTTCACTCTGTGTCTCTGCCGCTCTCATCGCACTCTTCACTCTGTGTCTCTGCCGCTCTCCTCGCACTCTTCACTCTGTGTCTCTGCCGCTCTCATCGCACTCTTCACTCTGTGTCTCTGCCGCTCTCCTCGCACTCTTCACTCTGTGTCTCTGCCGCTCACCTCACACTCTTCACTCTGTGTCTCTGTCGCTTTCCTCACACTCATCAGCCTGTGTCACTGCCACTTGCCACACATTCTTTACACTGTGTCTCTGCCGCTCTCTTCACACTCTTCACTCTGTGCCTCTGCCGCTCTCATCGCACTCTTCAATCTGTGTCTCTGCCGCTCTCCTCCCACTCTTCACTCTGTGTCTCTGCCGCTCTCCTCGCACTCATCAGCCTGTGCCTCTGCCACTTTCCTCACATTCTTTACCTGTGTCTCTGCCGCTCTCCTCGCGCTCTTCACTCTGTGTCTCTGCAGCTCTCCTCGCACTCTTCAGCCTGTGTCTCTTCCACTTTCCTCACATTCTTCATCCTGTGTCTCTGCCGCTCTCCATGCGCTCTTCACCCTGTGTCTCCACTGCTCTCCTCACGCTCATCAGTCTGTGTCACTGCCACTTTCCACACATTCTTTACACTGTGTCTTTGCCGCTCTCCTCAAACACTTCACCCTGTGTCCCTGCCGATCTCCTCGCTCTCTTCACTGTGTGCGTCTGACGCTCTCCTCGCTCTCTTTACCCTGTGTCTCTGCCGCTCTCCTCACATTCTTCACCCTGTGTCTCTGCCGCTCTCCATGCACTCTTCACCCTGTGTCTCTGCCACTCTCCACGCGCTCTTCACCCTGTGTCTCTGTCACTCTCCTCGCACTCTTCACCCTGTGTCTCTGCCGCTCTCCTCACATTCTTCACCCTGTGTCTCTTCCGCTCTCCTCACACTCTTCACCCTGTGTCTCTGCCGCTCTCCTTGCACTCTTCACCCTTGTCTCTGCCGCTCTACTCACACTATTCACCCTGTGTCTCTGCCGCTCTCCTTGCACTCTTCACCCTGTGTCTCTGCCGCCCTCCTCGCACTCTTCACCCTTGTCTCTGCCGGTCTACTCACACTCTTCACCCTGTGTCTCTGCAGCTCTCCTTGCACTCTTCACCGTGCGTCTCCGCCGCCCTCCTCGCACTCTTCACCCTTTTCTCTGCCGCCCTACTCACACTCTTCACCCTGTGTCTCTGCCGCTCTCCTTGCACTCTTCACCCTGTGTCTCTGCCGCCCTCCTCACACTCTCCACCCTTGTCTCTGCCGCTCTCATCGCACTCTTCACTCTGTGTCTCTGCCGCTCTCCTCGCACTCTTCAGCCTGTGTCTCTTCCACTTTCCTCACATTCTTTACCCTGTGCCTCTGCCGCTCTACTCGCACTCTTCATCCTGTCCCTGCCACTCTCCTCCCACTCTTCACTCTGTGTCTCTCCCGCGTTCCTCACCCTCATCAGCTTGTGTCTCTGCCACTTTCCTCACATTCTTTACCCTGTGTCTCTGCCGCTCTCCTCGCGCTCTTCACTCTGTGTCTCTGCCGCTCTCCTCGCACTCTTCACTCTGTGTCTCTGCCGCTCTCCTCACACTCTTCAGCTTGTGTCTCTTCCACTTTCCTCACATTCTTCACCCTGTGTCTCCACCGCTCTCCTCGCACTCTTCACCCTGTGTCTTTGCCGCTCTTCTCACATTCTTCACCCTGTGTCTCTGCCGCTCTCCATGCACTCTTGACCCTGTGTCTCCACTGCTCTCATCGCACACTTCACTCTATATCTCTGCCGCTCTCCTTGCAGTCTTCACCCTTTCCCTGCCGCTCTCCTCACATTCTTCACCCTGTGTCTCTGCCACTCTCCTCACACTCTTCACCGTGTAACTGCCACTCTCCTAGCACTCCTCACCCTGCGTCTCTGCCGCTCTTCTCGCACTGTTCACCCTGTGTCCCTGCTCCACTCCTCGCACTCTTCAGCCTGTGTCTATGCCGTTCTCCTCGGGCTCTTCACCCTGTGTCTCTGCCGCTCTCCTCACACTCTTCACCCTGTGTCTCTGCCACTCTCCTCGCACTCTTCACCCTGTGTCTCTGCCGCTCTCCATGCACTCTTCACCCTGTGTCTCTGCCACTCTCCTTGCACTCTTCACCGTGTGAGTCTGCCGCTCTCCTCCCACTCTTCACCCTATGTCTCTGCTGCTCTCCTCACACTCTTTACCCTGTGTCTCTGCCACTCTCCTCGCACACTTCACCCTGTGTCTCTGCCGCTCTCCATGGATTCTTCACCATGTGTCTCTGCTTCTCTCCTCGCATTCTTCACCGTGTGAATCTGCCGCTCTCATTCCACTCTTCACCCTGTGTCTCTGCTGCTCTCCTCACACTCTTCACCCTGTGTCTCTGCCGCTCTCCTTGCAGTCTTCACACTGTCCCTGCCGCTCTCCTCACATTCTTCACCCTGTGTCTCTGCCGCTCTCCTCACACTCTCCACCCTGTGACTCTGCCGCTCTCCTCACATTCTGTACCCTGTGTCTCTGCCACGCTCCTCAGACTCTTCACCCTGTGTCTCTGCCACTCTCCTCGCTCACTTCACCGTGTGCATCTGTCGCTCTCCTCGCACTCTTCACCCTGTGTCTCTGCCGCTCTCCTCACATTCTTCACTCTATGTCTCTTCTGCTCTCCTCGCACTCTTCAGCCTGTGTCTATGCCGCTCTCCTCGGGCTCTTCACCCTGTGTCTCTGCCGCTCTCCTCACACTCTTCACCCTGTGTCTGCCACTCTTCTCGCACCCTTCACCCTGTGTCCCTGCCGCTCTCCATGCACTCTTCACCCTGTGTCTCTGCCACACTCCTTGCACTCTTCACCGTGTGAGTCTGCCGCTCTCCTCCCACTCTTCACCCTGTGTCTCTGCCACTCTCCTCAGACTCTTCACCCTGTGTCTCTGCCACTCTCCTCGCTCATTTCACCGTGTGCGTCTGCCGCTCTCCTCGCACTCTTCACCCTGTGTCTCTGCCGCTCTCCTCACATTCTTCACCCGGTGTCTCTTCTGCTCTCCTCGCATTCTTCAGCCTGTGTCTATGCCGCTCTCCTCGGGCTCTTCACCCTGTGTCTCTGCCGCTCTCCTCACACTCTTCACCCTGTGTCTCTGCCACTCTCCTCGCACTCTTCACCCTGTGTCTCTGCCACTCTCCATGCACTCTTCACCCTGTGTCTCCACCGCTCTCCTCGCACTCTTCACCCTGTGTCTTTGCCGCTCTTCTCACATTCTTCACCCTGTGTCTCTGCCGCTCTCCATGCGCTCTTGACCCTGTGTCTCCACTGCTCTCATCGCACACTTCACTCTATATCTCTGCCGCTCTCCTCGCAGTCTTCACCCTGTGTCTCTGCTGCTCTCCTCACATTCTTCAGCCTGTGTCTCTGCCGCTTTCCTCACTCTATTCACCCTGTGTCCCTGCCGATCTCCTCGCTCTATTCACCGTGTGCGTCTGCCGCTCCCCTCGTACTCTTCGCCCTGTGTCTCTTCTGCTCTCCTCGCACTCTTCAGCCTATGTCTATGCCGCTCTCTCGGGCTCTTCACCCTGTGTCTCTGCAGCTCTCCTTGCAGTCTTCACCCTTTCCCTGCCGCTCTCCTCACATTCTTCACCCTGTGTCTCTGCCACTCTCCTCACACTCTTCACCGTGTAACTGCCACTCTCCTAGCACTCCTCACCCTGCGTCTCTGCCGCTCTTCTCGCACTGTTCACCCTGTGTCCCTGCTCCACTCCTCGCACTCTTCAGCCTGTGTCTATGCCGTTCTCCTCGGGCTCTTCACCCTGTGTCTCTGCCGCTCTCCTCACACTCTTCACCCTGTGTCTCTGCCACTCTCCTCGCACTCTTCACCCTGTGTCTCTGCCGCTCTCCATGCACTCTTCACCCTGTGTCTCTGCCACTCTCCTTGCACTCTTCACCGTGTGAGTCTGCCGCTCTCCTCCCACTCTTCACCCTATGTCTCTGCTGCTCTCCTCACACTCTTTACCCTGTGTCTCTGCCACTCTCCTCGCACACTTCACCCTGTGTCTCTGCCGCTCTCCATGGATTCTTCACCATGTGTCTCTGCTTCTCTCCTCGCATTCTTCACCGTGTGAATCTGCCGCTCTCATTCCACTCTTCACCCTGTGTCTCTGCTGCTCTCCTCACACTCTTCACCCTGTGTCTCTGCCGCTCTCCTTGCAGTCTTCACACTGTCCCTGCCGCTCTCCTCACATTCTTCACCCTGTGTCTCTGCCGCTCTCCTCACACTCTCCACCCTGTGACTCTGCCGCTCTCCTCACATTCTGTACCCTGTGTCTCTGCCACGCTCCTCAGACTCTTCACCCTGTGTCTCTGCCACTCTCCTCGCTCACTTCACCGTGTGCATCTGTCGCTCTCCTCGCACTCTTCACCCTGTGTCTCTGCCGCTCTCCTCACATTCTTCACTCTGTGTCTCTTCTGCTCTCCTCGCACTCTTCAGCCTGTGTCTATGCCGCTCTCCTCGGGCTCTTCACCCTGTGTCTCTGCCGCTCTCCTCACACTCTTCACCCTGTGTCTGCCACTCTTCTCGCACCCTTCACCCTGTGTCCCTGCCGCTCTCCATGCACTCTTCACCCTGTGTCTCTGCCACACTCCTTGCACTCTTCACCGTGTGAGTCTGCCGCTCTCCTCCCACTCTTCACCCTGTGTCTCTGCCACTCTCCTCAGACTCTTCACCCTGTGTCTCTGCCACTCTCCTCGCTCATTTCACCGTGTGCGTCTGCCGCTCTCCTCGCACTCTTCACCCTGTGTCTCTGCCGCTCTCCTCACATTCTTCACCCGGTGTCTCTTCTGCTCTCCTCGCATTCTTCAGCCTGTGTCTATGCCGCTCTCCTCGGGCTCTTCACCCTGTGTCTCTGCCGCTCTCCTCACACTCTTCACCCTGTGTCTCTGCCACTCTCCTCGCACTCTTCACCCTGTGTCTCTGCCACTCTCCATGCACTCTTCACCCTGTGTCTCTGCCACTCTCCTTGCACTCTTCACCGTGTGAGTCTGCCGCTCTCCTCCCACTCTTCTCCCTGTGTCTCTGCTGCTCTCCTCACACTCTTTACCCTGTGTCTCTGCCGCTCTCCTCACACTCTTCACCCTGTGTCTCTGCCACTCTCCTCGCACTCTTCAGTCTGTGTCTCTGCCGCTCTCCATGCACTCTTCACCCTGTGTCTCTGCCACTCTCCTCGCACTCTTCACCCTGTGTCTCTGCCACTCTCCATGCACTCTTCACCCATTGTCTCTGCCACTCTCCTTGCACTCTTCACCGTGTGAGTCTGCCGCTCTCCTCCCACTCTTCACCATGTGTCTCTGCTGCTCTCCTCGCCTTCTTCACCGTGTGAGTCTGCCGCTCTCTTTCCACTCTTCACCCTGTGTCTCTGCTGCTCTCCTCACACTCTTCACCCTGTGTCTCTGCCGCTCTCCTTGCAGTCTTCACCCTGTCCCTGCCGCTCTCCTCACATTCTTCACCCTGTGTCTCTGCCGCTCACCTCACACTCTTCACCCTGTGACTCTGCCGCTCTCCTCACATTCTTCACCCTGTGTCTCTGCCACTCTCCTCACACTCCTCACCATGTATCTGCCACTCTCCTAGCACTCCTCACCCGGTGTCTCTGCCGCTCTCCTCGCACTCTTCACCCTGTGTCCCTGCTCCTCTCCTCGCACTATTCAGCCTGTGTCTATGCCGCTCTCCTCGGGCTCTTCACCCTGTGCCTCTGCCGCTCTCATCGCACTCTTCACTCTGTGTCACTGCCGCTCTCCTCGCACTCTTAATCCTGTCTCTGCCGCTCTCCTCCCACTCTTCACTCTGTGTCTCTCCCGCTTTCCTCACACTCATCAGGTTGTGTCTCTGCCACTTTCCTCACATTCTTTACCCTGTGTCTCTGCTGCTCTCCTCGCACTCTTCACTCTGTGTCTCTGCCGCTCTCCATGGATTCTTCACCATGTGTCTCTGCTGCTCTCCTCGCATTCTTCACCGTGTGAGTCTGCCGCTCTCGTTCCACTCTTCACCCTGTGTCTCTGCTACTCTCCTCACACTCTTCACCCTGTGTCTCTGCCGCTCTCCTTGCAGTCTTCACACTGTCCCTGCCGCTCTCCTCACATTCTTCACCCTGTGTCTCTGCCGCTCTCCTCACACTCTCCACCCTGTGACTCTGCCGCTCTCCTCACATTCTGTACCCTGTGTCTCTGCCACGCTCCTCAGACTCTTCACCCTGTGTCTCTGCCACTCTCCTCGCTCACTTCACCGTGTGCATCTGCCGCTCTCCTTGCAGTCTTCACCCTGTCCCTGCCGCTCTCCTCACATTCTTCACCCTGTGTCTCTGCCGCTCACCTCACACTCTTCACCCTGTGACTCTGCCGCTCTCCTCACATTCTTCACCCTGTGTCTCTGCCACTCTCCTCACACTCCTCACCATGTATCTGCCACTCTCCTAGCACTCCTCACCCGGTGTCTCTGCCGCTCTCCTCGCACTCTTCACCCTGTGTCCCTGCTCCTCTCCTCGCACTATTCAGCCTGTGTCTATGCCGCTCTCCTCGGGCTCTTCACCCTGTGCCTCTGCCGCTCTCATCGCACTCTTCACTCTGTGTCACTGCCGCTCTCCTCGCACTCTTAATCCTGTCTCTGCCGCTCTCCTCCCACTCTTCACTCTGTGTCTCTCCCGCTTTCCTCACACTCATCAGGTTGTGTCTCTGCCACTTTCCTCACATTCTTTACCCTGTGTCTCTGCTGCTCTCCTCGCACTCTTCACTCTGTGTCTCTGCCGCTCTCCATGGATTCTTCACCATGTGTCTCTGCTGCTCTCCTCGCATTCTTCACCGTGTGAGTCTGCCGCTCTCGTTCCACTCTTCACCCTGTGTCTCTGCTACTCTCCTCACACTCTTCACCCTGTGTCTCTGCCGCTCTCCTTGCAGTCTTCACACTGTCCCTGCCGCTCTCCTCACATTCTTCACCCTGTGTCTCTGCCGCTCTCCTCACACTCTCCACCCTGTGACTCTGCCGCTCTCCTCACATTCTGTACCCTGTGTCTCTGCCACGCTCCTCAGACTCTTCACCCTGTGTCTCTGCCACTCTCCTCGCTCACTTCACCGTGTGCATCTGCCGCTCTCCTCGCACTCTTCACCCTGTGTCTCTGCCGCTCTCCTCACATTCTTCACTCTGTGTCTCTTCTGCTCTCCTCGCACTCTTCAGCCTGTGTCTATGCCGCTCTCCTCGGGCTCTTCACCCTGTGTCTCTGCCGCTCTCCTCACACTCTTCACCCTGTGTCTGCCACTCTTCTCGCACCCTTCACCCTGTGTCCCTGCCGATCTCCATGCACTCTTCACCCTGTGTCTCTGCCACACTCCTTGCACTCTTCACCGTGTGAGTCTGCCGCTCTCCTCCCACTCTTCACCCTGTGTCTCTGCCACTCTCCTCAGACTCTTCACCCTGTGTCTCTGCCACTCTCCTCGCTCACTTCACCGTGTGCGTCTGCCGCTCTCCTCGCACTCTTCACCCTGTGTCTCTGCCGCTCTCCTCACATTCTTCACCCGGTGTCTCTTCTGCTCTCCTCGCATTCTTCAGCCTGTGTCTATGCCGCTCTCCTCGGGCTCTTCACCCTGTGTCTCTGCCGCTCTCCTCACACTCTTCACCCTGTGTCTCTGCCACTCTCCTCGCACTCTTCACCCTGTGTCTCTGCCACTCTCCATGCACTCTTCACCCTGTGTCTCTGCCACTCTCCTTGCACTCTTCACCGTGTGAGTCTGCCGCTCTCCTCCCACTCTTCTCCCTGTGTCTCTGCTGCTCTCCTCACACTCTTTACCCTGTGTCTATGCCGCTCTCCTCACACTCTTCACCCTGTGTCTCTGCCACTCTCCTCGCACTCTTCACCCTGTGTCTCTGCCACTCTCCATGCACTCTTCACCCATTGTCTCTGCCACTCTCCTTGCACTCTTCACCGTGTGAGTCTGCCGCTCTCCTCCCACTCTTCACCATTTGTCTCTGCTGCTCTCCTCGCCTTCTTCACCGTGTGAGTCTGCCGCTCTCTTTCCACTCTTCACCCTGTGTCTCTGCTGCTCTCCTCACACTCTTTACCCTGTGTCTCTGCCGCGCTCCTCGCACTCTTCACCCTGTGTCTCTGCCGCTCTCCTTGCAGTCTTCACCCTGTCCCTGCCGCTCTCCTCACATTCTTCACCCTGTGTCTCTGCCGCTCACCTCACATTCTTCACCCTGTGTCTCTGCCACTCTCCTCACACTCCTCACCATGTATCTGCCACTCTCCTAGCACTCCTCACCCGGTGTCTCTGCCGCTCTCCTCGCACTCTTCACCCTGTGTCCCTGCTCCTCTCCTCGCACTCTTCAGCCTGTGTCTATGCCGCTCTCCTCGGGCTCTTCACCCTGTGCCTCTGCCGCTCTCATCGCACTCTTCACTCTGTGTCACTGCCGCTCTCCTCGCACTCTTAATCCTGTCTCTGCCGCTCTCCTCCCACTCTTCACTCTGTGTCTCTCCCGCTTTCCTCACACTCATCAGGTTGTGTCTCTGCCACTTTCCTCACATTCTTTACCCTGTGTCTCTGCTGCTCTCCTCGCACTCTTCACTCTGTGTCTCTGCCGCTCTCCATGGATTCTTCACCATGTGTCTCTGCTGCTCTCCTCGCATTCTTCACCGTGTGAGTCTGCCGCTCTCGTTCCACTCTTCACCCTGTGTCTCTGCTACTCTCCTCAAACTCTTCACCCTGTGTCTCTGCCGCTCTCCTTGCAGTCTTCACACTGTCCCTACCGCTCTCCTCACATTCTTCACCCTGTGTCTCTGCCGCTCTCCTCACACTCTCCACCCTGTGACTCTGCCGCTCTCCTCACATTCTGTACCCTGTGTCTCTGCCACGCTCCTCAGACTCTTCACCCTGTGTCTCTGCCACTCTCCTCGCTCACTTCACCGTGTGCATCTGCCGCTCTCCTCGCACTCTTCACCCTGTGTCTCTGCCGCTCTCCTCACATTCTTCACTCTGTGTCTCTTCTGCTCTCCTCGCACTCTTCAGCCTGTGTCTATGCCGCTCTCCTCGGGCTCTTCACCCTGTGTCTCTGCCGCTCTCCTCACACTCTTCACCCTGTGTCTGCCACTCTTCTCGCACCCTTCACCCTGTGTCCCTGCCGATCTCCATGCACTCTTCACCCTGTGTCTCTGCCACACTCCTTGCACTCTTCACCGTGTGAGTCTGCCGCTCTCCTCCCACTCTTCACCCTGTGTCTCTGCCACTCTCCTCAGACTCTTCACCCTGTGTCTCTGCCACTCTCCTCGCTCACTTCACCGTGTGCGTCTGCCGCTCTCCTCGCACTCTTCACCCTGTGTCTCTGCCGCTCTCCTCACATTCTTCACCCGGTGTCTCTTCTGCTCTCCTCGCATTCTTCAGCCTGTGTCTATGCCGCTCTCCTCGGGCTCTTCACCCTGTGTCTCTGCCGCTCTCCTCACACTCTTCACCCTGTGTCTCTGCCACTCTCCTCGCACTCTTCACCCTGTGTCTCTGCCACTCTCCTTGCACTCTTCACCGTGTGAGTCTGCCGCTCTCCTCCCACTCTTCTCCCTGTGTCTCTGATGCTCTCCTCACACTCTTTACCCTGTGTCTCTGCCGCTCTCCTCACACTCTTCACCCTGTGTCTCTGCCATTCTCCTCGCACTCTTCAGTCTGTGTCTCTACCGCTTTCCATGCACTCTTCACCCGGTGTCTCTGCCACTCTCCTCGCACTCTTCACCCTGTGTCTCTGCCACTCTCCATGCACTCTTCACCCTGTGTCTCTGCCACTCTCCTTGCACTCTTCACCGTGTGAGTCTGCCGCTCTCCTCCCACTCTTCACCATGTGTCTCTGCTGCTCTCCTCGCCTTCTTCACCGTGTGAGTCTGCCGCTCTCTTTCCACTCTTCACCCTGTGTCTCTGCTGCTCTCCTCACACTCTTTACCCTGTGTCTCTACCGCGCTCCTCGCACTCTTCACCCTGTGTCTCTGCCGCTCTCCTTGCAGTCTTCACCCTGTCCCTGCCGCTCTCCTCACATTCTTCACCCTGTGTCTCTGCCGCTCACCTCACACTCTTCACCCTGTGACTCTGCCGCTCTCCTCACATTCTTCACCCTGTGTCTCTGCCACTCTCCTCACACTCCTCACCATGTATCTGCCACTCTCCTAGCACTCCTCACCCTGTGTCTCTGCCGCTCTCCTCGCACTCTTCACCCTGTGTCCCTGCTCCTCTCCTCGCACTCTTCAGCCTGTGTCTATGCCGCTCTCCTCGGGCTCTTCACCCTGTGCCTCTGCCGCTCTCATCGCACTCTTCACTCTGTGTCACTGCAGCTCTCCTCGCACTCTTAAGCCTGTCTCTGCCGCTCTCCTCCCACTCTTCACTCTGTGTCTCTCCCGCTTTCCTCACACTCATCAGGTTGTGTCTCTGCCACTTTCCTCACATTCTTTACCCTGTGTCTCTGCTGGTCTCCTCCCACTCTTCACTCTGTGTCTCTGCCGCTCTCCTCACACTCTTCAGCTTGTGTCTCTTCCACTTTCCTCAGATTCTACATCCTGTGTCTCTGCCGCTCTCTATGCGCTCTTCACCCTGTGTCTCCACCGCTCTCCTCACACACTTCACCCTGTGTCTCCGCCGCTCTCTGCACCCTGTGTCTTTGCCGCTCTTCTCACATTCTTCACCCTGTGTCTCTGCCGCTCTCCTCACACTCTCCACCCTGTGACTCTGCCGCTCTCCTCACATTCTGTACCCTGTGTCTCTGCCACGCTCCTCAGACTCTTCACCCTGTGTCTCTGCCACTCTCCTCGCTCACTTTACCGTGTGCATCTGCCGCTCTCCTCGCACTCTTCACCCTGTGTCTCTGCCGCTCTCCTCACATTCTTCACTCTGTGTCTCTTCTGCTCTCCTCGCACTCTTCAGCCTGTGTCTATGCCGCTCTCCTCGGGCTCTTCACCCTGTGTCTCTGCCGCTCTCCTCACACTCTTCCCCCTGTGTCTGCCACTCTTCTCGCACCCTTCACCCTGTGTCCCTGCCGCTCTCCATGCACTCTTCACCCTGTGTCTCTGCCACACTCCTTGCACTCTTCACCGTGTGAGTCTGCCGCTCTCCTCCCACTCTTCACCCTGTGTCTCTGCCACTCTCCTCAGACTCTTCACCCTGTGTCTCTGCCACTCTCCTCGCTCACTTCACCGTGTGCGTCTGCCGCTCTCCTCGCACTCTTCACCCTGTGTCTCTGCCGCTCTCCTCACATTCTTCACCCGGTGTCTCTTCTGCTCTCCTCACATTCTTCAGCCTGTGTCTATGCCGCTCTCCTCGGGCTCTTCACCCTGTGTCTCTGCCGCTCTCCTCACACTCTTCACCCTGTGTCTCTGCCACTCTCCTCGCACTCTTCACCCTGTGTCTCTGCCACTCTCCATGCACTCTTCACCCTGTGTCTCTGCCACTCTCCTTGCACTCTTCACCGTGTGAGTCTGCCGCTCTCCTCCCACTCTTCTCCCTGTGTCTCTGCTGCTCTCCTCACACTCTTTACCCTGTGTTTCTGCCGCTCTCCTCACACTCTTCACCCTGTGTCTCTGCCACTCTCCTCGCACTCATCAGTCTGTGTCTCTGCCGCTCTCCATGCACTCTTCACCCTGTGTCTCTGCCACTCTCCTCGCACTCTTCACCCTGTGTCTCTGCCACTCTCCATGCACTCTTCACCCTGTGTCTCTGCCACTCTCCTTGCACTCTTCACCGTGTGAGTCTGCCGCTCTCCTCCCACTCTTCACCATGTGTCTCTGCTGCTCTCCTCGCCTTCTTCACCGTGTGAGTCTGCCGCTCTCTTTCCACTCTTCACCCTCTGTCTCTGCTGCTCTCCTCACACTCTTTACCCTGTGTCTCTGCCGCGCTCCTCGCACTCTTCACCCTGTGTCTCTGCCGCTCTCCTTGCAGTCTTCACCCTGTCCCTGCCGCTCTCCTCACATTCTTCACCCTGTGTCTCTGCCGCTCACCTCACACTCTTCACCCTGTGACTCTGCCGCTCTCCTCACATTCTTCACCCTGTGTCTCTGCCACTCTCCTCACACTCCTCACCATGTATCTGCCACTCTCCTAGCACTCCTCACCCTGTGTCTCTGCCGCTCTCCTCGCACTCTTCACCCTGTGTCCCTGCTCCTCTCCTCGCACTCTTCAGCCTGTGTCTATGCCGCTCTCCTCGGGCTCTTCACCCTGTGCCTCTGCCGCTCTCATCGCACTCTTCACTCTGTGTCACTGCCGCTCTCCTCGCACTCTTAATCCTGTCTCTGCCGCTCTCCTCCCACTCTTCACTCTGTGTCTCTCCCGCTTTCCTCACACTCATCAGGTTGTGTCTCTGCCACTTTCCTCACATTCTTTACCCTGTGTCTCTGCTGCTCTCCTCGCACTCTTCACTCTGTGTCTATGCCGCTCTCCTCACACTCTTCAGCTTGTGTCTCTTCCACTTTCCTCAGATTCTTCATCCTGTGTCTCTGCCATCTCCATGCGCTCTTCACCCTGTGTCTCCACCGCTCTCCTCACACACTTCACCCTGTGTCTCCGCCGCTCTCTGCACCCTGTGTCTTTGCCGCTCTTCTCACATTCTTCACCATGTGCCTCTGCCGCTCTCCATGCGCTCTTGACCCTGTGTCTCCACTGCTCTCCTCACGCTTTTCACCCTGTGTCTCTGCTGCTCTCATCGCACTCTGCACTCTATATCTCTGCCGCTCTCCTCGCAGTCTTCACCCTGTGTCTCTGCTGCTCTCCTCACATTCTTCAGCCTGTGTCTCTGCCGCTCGCCTCACACTCTTCACCGTGTCCCTGCCGATCTCCTCGCTCTCTTCACCGTGTGCGTCTGCCGCTCTCCTCGCAATCTTCAGCCTGTGTCTCTGCCGCTCTCCTCGCACTCTTCACCCTGTGTCTCTGCTGCTCTCCTCACACTCTTCACCCTGTGATTCTGCCGCTCTCCTCACATTCTTCACCCCGTGTCTCTGCCACTCTCCTCACACTCTTCACCGTGTATCTGCCACTCTCCTAACACTCCTCACCCTCTGTCTCTGCCGCTCTCCTCGCACTCTTCACCCTGTGTCACTGCCGCTCTCATCGCACTGTTCACCCTGTGTCTCTGCCGCTCTTCTTGCACTCTTCACCCTGTCTCTGCCACTCTCCTCACATTCTCCACCCTGTGTCTCCGCCACTCTCCTCGCACTCTTCTCCTTGTCTCTCCCGCTCTCCTCACACTCTTCACCCTGTGTCTCTGCCGCTCTCCTCACACACTTCACGCTGTGTCTCTGCCGCTCTCCTCACTTTCTTCACCCTGTGTCTCTGCCGCTCTCCTCACTCTCTTCACCCTGTGTCTCCATCGATCCCCTCACGCTCGGCACCCTGTGTCTCTGCCGCTCTCATCGCACTCTTCACTCTGTGTCTCTGCCCCTCTCCTTGCACTCTTCACCCTGTGCCTCTGCCGCTCTCATCGCACTCTTCACTCTGTGTCACTGCCGCTCTCCTCGCACTCTTCATACTGTCTCTGCCGCTCTCCTCCCACTCTTCACTCTGTGTCTCTCCCGCTTTCCTCACACACATCAGTTTGTGTCTCTGCCACCTTCCTCACATTCTTTACCCTGTGTCTCTGCCGCTCTCCTCGCACTCTTCACTCTGTGTCTCTGCCGCTCTCCTCACACTCTTCAGCTTGTGTCTCTTCCACTTTCCTCACATTCTTCACCCTGTGTCTCTGCCGCTCTCCATGCGCTCTTCACCCTGTGTCTCCACCGCTCTCCTCGCACTCTTCACCCTGTGTCTCCGCCGCTCTCTTCACCCTGTGTCTTTGCCGCTCTTCTCACATTCTTCACCATGTGTCTCTGCCGCTCTCCATGCACTCTTGACCCGGTGTCTCCACTGCTCTCCTCACGCTCTTCACCCTGTGTCGCTGCTGCTCTCATCGCACTCTTCACTCTATATCTCTGCCGCTCTCCTCGCAGTCTTCACCCTGTGTCTCTGCTGCTCTCCTCACATTCTTCAGCCTGTGTCTCTGCCGCTCTCCTCACACTCTTCACCCTGTGTCCCTGCCGATCTCCTCGCTCTCTTCACCGTGTGCGTCTGCCGCTCTCCTCACACTCTTCACCCTGTGTCTCTGCCACTCTCCTCGCACTCTTCACCCTGTGTCTCTGCCACTCTCCATGCACTCTTCACCCTGTGTCTCTGCCACTCTCCTTGCACTCTTCACCGTGTGAGTCTGCCGCTCTCCTCCCACTCTTCTCCCTGTGTCTCTGCTGCTCTCCTCACACTCTTTACCCTGTGTCTCTGCCGCTCTCCTCGCACTCTTCACCCTGTGTCTCTGCCACTCTCCTCGCACTCTTCAGTCTGTGTCTCTGCCGCTCTCCATGCACTCTTCACCCTGTGTCTCTGCCACTCTCCTCGCACTCTTCACCCTGTGTCTCTGCCACTCTCCATGCACTCTTCACCCTGTGTCTCTGCCACTCTCCTTGCACTCTTCACCGTGTGAGTCTGCCGCTCTCCTCCCACTCTTCACCATGTGTCTCTGCTGCTCTCCTCGCCTTCTTCACCGTATGAGTCTGCCGCTCTCTTTCCACTCTTCACCCTGTGTCTCTGCTGCTCTCCTCACACTCTTTACCCTGTGTCTCTGCCGCGCTCCTCGCACTCTTCACCCTGTGTCTCTGCCGCTCTCCTTGCAGTCTTCACCCTGTCCCTGCCGCTCTCCTCACATTCTTCACCCTGTGTCTCTGCCGCTCACCTCACACTCTTCACCCTGTGACTCTGCCGCTCTCCTCACATTCTTCACCCTGTGTCTCTGCCACTCTCCTCACACTCCTCATCGTGTAACTGCCACTCTCCTAGCACTCCTCACCCTGTGTCTCTGCCGCTCTCCTCGCACTCTTCACCCTGTGTCCCTGCTCCTCTCCTCGCACTCTTCAGCCTGTGTCTATGCCGCTCTCCTCGGGCTCTTCACCCTGTGCCTTTGCCGCTCTCATCGCACTCTTCACTCTGTGTCACTGCCGCTCTCCTCGCACTCTTAATCCTGTCTCTGCCGCTCTCCTCCCACTCTTCACTCTGTGTCTCTCCCGCTTTCCTCACACTCATCAGGTTGTGTCTCTGCCACTTTCCTCACATTCTTTACCCTGTGTCTCTGCTGCTCTCCTCGCACTCTTCACTCTGTGTCTCTGCCGCTCTCCTCACACTCTTCAGCTTGTGTCTCTTCCACTTTCCTCAGATTCTTCATCCTGTGTCTCTGCCGCTCTCCATGCGCTCTTCACCCTGTGTCTCCACCGCTCTCCTCACACACTTCACCCTGTGTCTCCGCCGCTCTCTGCACCCTGTGTCTTTGCCGCTCTTCTCACACTCTTCACCCTGTGTTTCTGCCGCTCTCCTCACACTCTCCACCCTGTGACTCTGCCGCTCTCCTCACATTCTGTACCCTGTGTCTCTGCCACGCTCCTCAGACTCTTCACCCTGTGTCTCTGCCACTCTCCTCGCTAACTTCACCGTGTGCATCTGCCGCTCTCCTCGCACTCTTCACCCTGTGTCTCTGCCGCTCTCCTCACATTCTTCACTCTGTGTCTCTTCTGCTCTCCTCGCACTCTTCAGCCTGTGTCTATGCCGCTCTCCTCGGGCTCTTCACCCTGTGTCTCTGCCGCTCTCCTCACACTCTTCACCCTGTGTCTGCCACTCTTCTCGCACCCTTCACCCTGTGTCCCTGCCGCTCTCCATGCACTCTTCACCCTGTGTCTCTGCCACACTCCTTGCACTCTTCACCGTGTGAGTCTGCCGCTCTCCTCCCACTCTTCAGCCTGTGTCTCTGCCGCTCTCCTCACACTCTTCACCCTGTGTCCCTGCCGATCTCCTCGCTCTCTTCACCGTGTGCGTCTGCCGCTCTCCTCACACTCTTCACCCTGTGTCTCTGCCACTCTCCTTGCACTCTTCACCCTGTGTCTCTGCCACTCTCCATGCACTCTTCACCCTGTGTCTCTGCCACTCTCCTTGCACTCTTCACCGTGTGAGTCTGCCGCTCTCCTCCCACTCTTCTCCCTGTGTCTCTGCTGCTCTCCTCACACTCTTTACCCTGTGTCTCTGCCGCTCTCCTCACACTCTTCACCCTGTGTCTCTGCCACTCTCCTCGCACTCTTCAGTCTGTGTCTCTGCCGCTCTCCATGCACTCTTCACCCTGTGTCTCTGCCACTCTCCTCGCACTCTTCACCCTGTGTCTCTGCCACTCTCCATGCACTCTTCACCCTGTGTCTCTGCCACTCTCCATGCACTCTTCACCGTGTGAGTCTGCCGCTCTCCTCCCACTCTTCACCATGTGTCTCTGCTGCTCTCCTCGCCTTCTTCACCGTGTGAGTCTGCCGCTCTCTTTCCACTCTTCACCCTGTGTCTCTGCTGCTCTCCTCACACTCTTTACCCTGTGTCTCTGCCGCGCTCCTCGCACTCTTCACCCTGTGTCTCTGCCGCTCTCCTTGCAGTCTTCACCCTGTCCCTGCCGCTCTCCTCACATTCTTCACCCTGTGTCTCTGCCGCTCACCTCACACTCTTCACCCTGTGACTCTGCCGCTCTCCTCACATTCTTCACCCTGTGTCTCTGCCACTCTCCTCACACTCCTCACCGTGTATCTGCCACTCTCCTAGCACTCCTCACCCTGTGTCTCTGCCGCTCTCCTCGCACTCTTCACCCTGTGTCCCTGCTCCTCTCCTCGCACTCTTCAGCCTGTGTCTATGCCGCTCTCCTCGGGCTCTTCACCCTGTGCCTTTGCCGCTCTCATCGCACTCTTCACTCTGTGTCACTGCCGCTCTCCTCGCACTCTTAATCCTGTCTCTGCCGCTCTCCTCCCACTCTTCACTCTGTGTCTCTCCCGCTTTCCTCACACTCATCAGGTTGTGTCTCTGCCACTTTCCTCACATTCTTTACCCTGTGTCTCTGCTGCTCTCCTCGCACTCTTCACTCTGTGTCTCTGCCGCTCTCCTCACACTCTTCAGCTTGTGTCTCTTCCACTTTCCTCAGATTCTTCATCCTGTGTCTCTGCCGCTCTCCATGCGCTCTTCACCCTGTGTCTCCACCACTCTCCTCACACACTTCACCCTGTGTCTCCGCCGCTCTCTGCACCCTGTGTCTTTGCCGCTCTTCTCACACTCTTCACCCTGTGTCTCTGCCGCTCTCCTCACACTCTCCACCCTGTGACTCTGCCGCTCTCCTCACATTCTGTACCCTGTGTCTCTGCCACGCTCCTCAGACTCTTCACCCTGTGTCTCTGCCACTCTCCTCGCTCACTTCACCGTGTGCATCTGCCGCTCTCCTCGCACTCTTCACCCTGTGCCTCTGCCGCTCTCCTCACATTCTTCACTCTGTGTCTCTTCTGCTCTCCTCGCACTCTTCAGCCTGTGTCTATGCCGCTCTCCTCGGGCTCTTCACCCTGTGTCTCTGCCGCTCTCCTCACACTCTTCACCCTGTGTCTGCCACTCTTCTCGCACCCTTCACCCTGTGTCTCTGCCGCTCTCCATGCACTCTTCACCCTGTGTCTCTGCCACACTCCTTGCACTCTTCACCGTGTGAGTCTGCCGCTCTCCTCCCACTCTTCACCCTGTGTCTCTGCCACTCTCCTCAGACTCTTCACCCTGTGTCTCTGCCACTCTCCTCGCTCACTTCACCGTGTGCGTCTGCCGCTCTCCCCGCACTCTTCACCCTGTGTCTCTGCCGCTCTCCTCACATTCTTCACCCGGTGTCTCTTCTGCTCTCCTCACATTCTTCAGCCTGTGTCTATGCCGCTCTCCTCGGGCTCTTCACCCTGTGTCTCTGCCGCTCTCCTCACACTCTTCACCCTGTGTCTCTGCCACTCTCCTCGCACTCTTCACCCTGTGTCTCTGCCACTCTCCATGCACTCTTCACCCTGTGTCTCTGCCACTCTCCTTGCACTCTTCACCGTGTGAGTCTGCCGCTCTCCTCCCACTCTTCTCCCTGTGTCTCTGCTGCTCTCCTCACACTCTTTACCCTGTGTCTCTGCCGCTCTCCTCACATTCTTCACCCCGTGTCTCTGCCACTCTCCTCACACTCTTCACCGTGTATCTGCCACTCTCCTAACACTCCTCACCCTCTGTCTCTGCCGCTCTCCTCGCACTCTTCACCCTGTGTCACTGCCGCTCTCATCGCACTGTTCACCCTGTGTCTCTGCCGCTCTTCTTGCACTCTTCACCCTGTCTCTGCCACTCTCCTCACATTCTCCACCCTGTGTCTCCGCCACTCTCCTCGCACTCTTCTCCTTGTCTCTCCCGCTCTCCTCACACTCTACACCCTGTGTCTCTGCCGCTCTCCTCACACACTTCACGCTGTGTCTCTGCCGCTCTCCTCACTTTCTTCACCCTGTGTCTCTGCCGCTCTCCTCACTCTCTTCACCCTGTGTCTCCATCGATCCCCTCACGCTCGGTACCCTGTGTCTCTGCCGCTCTCATCGCACTCTTCACTCTGTGTCTCTGCCCCTCTCCTTGCACTCTTCACCCTGTGCCTCTGCCGCTCTCATCGCACTCTTCACTCTGTGTCACTGCCGCTCTCCTCGCACTCTTCATACTGTCTCTGCCGCTCTCCTCCCACTCTTCACTCTGTGTCTCTCCCGCTTTCCTCACACACATCAGTTTGTGTCTCTGCCACCTTCCTCACATTCTTTACCCTGTGTCTCTGCCGCTCTCCTCGCACTCTTCACTCTGTGTCTCTGCCGCTCTCCTCACTCTTCAGCTTGTGTCTCTTCCACTTTCCTCACATTCTTCACCCTGTGTCTCTGCCGCTCTCCATGCGCTCTTCACCCTGTGTCTCCACCGCTCTCCTCGCACTCTTCACCCTGTGTCTCCGCCGCTCTCTTCACCCTGTGTCTTTGCCGCTCTTCTCACATTCTTCACCATGTGTCTCTGCCGCTCTCCATGCACTCTTGACCCGGTGTCTCCACTGCTCTCCTCACGCTCTTCACCCTGTGTCGCTGCTGCTCTCATCGCACTCTTCACTCTATATCCCTGCCGCTCTCCTCGCAGTCTTCACCCTGTGTCTCTGCTGCTCTCCTCACATTCTTCAGCCTGTGTCTCTGCCGCTCTCCTCACACTCTTCACCCTGTGTCCCTGCCGACCTCCTCGCTCTCTTCACCGTGTGCGTCTGCCGCTCTCCTCACACTCTTCACCCTGTGTCTCTGCCACTCTCCTCGCACTCTTCACCCTGTGTCTCTGCCACTCTCCTCGGGCTCTTCACCCTGTATCTCTGCCGCTCTCCTCACACTCTTCACCCTGTGTCTCTGCCACTCTCCTCGCACTCTTCACCCTGTGTCTCTGCCACTCTCCATGCACTCTTCACCCTGTGTCTCTGCCACTCTCCTTGCACTCTTCACCGTGTGAGTCTGCCGCTCTCCTCCCACTCTTCTCCCTGTGTCTCTGCTGCTCTCCTCACACTCTTTACCCTGTGTCTCTGCCGCTCTCCTCACATTCTTCACCCCGTGTCTCTGCCACTCTCCTCACACTCTTCACCGTGTATCTGCCACTCTCCTAACACTCCTCACCCTCTGTCTCTGCCGCTCTCCTCGCACTCTTCACCCTGTGTCACTGCCGCTCTCATCGCACTGTTCACCCTGTGTCTCTGCCGCTCTTCTTGCACTCTTCACCCTGTCTCTGCCACTCTCCTCACATTCTCCACCCTGTGTCTCCGCCACTCTCCTCGCACTCTTCTCCTTGTCTCTCCCGCTCTCCTCACACTCTTCACCCTGTGTCTCTGCCGCTCTCCTCACACACTTCACGCTGTGTCTCTGCCGCTCTCCTCACTTTCTTCACCCTGTGTCTCTGCCGCTCTCCTCACTCTCTTCACCCTGTGTCTCCATCGATCCCTTCACGCTCGGTACCCTGTGTCTCTGCCGCTCTCATCGCACTCTTCACTCTGTGTCTCTGCCCCTCTCCTTGCACTCTTCACCCTGTGCCTCTGCCGCTCTCATCGCACTCTTCACTCTGTCACTGCCGCTCTCCTCGCACTCTTCATACTGTCTCTGCCGCTCTCCTCCCACTCTTCACTCTGTGTCTCTCCCGCTTTCCTCACACACATCAGTTTGTGTCTCTGCCACCTTCCTCACATTCTTTACCCTGTGTCTCTGCCGCTCTCCTCGCACTCTTCACTCTGTGTCTCTGCCGCTCTCCTCACTCTTCAGCTTGTGTCTCTTCCACTTTCCTCACATTCTTCACCCTGTGTCTCTGCCGCTCTCCATGCGCTCTTCACCCTGTGTCTCCACCGCTCTCCTCGCACTCTTCACCCTGTGTCTCCGCCGCTCTCTTCACCCTGTGTCTTTGCCGCTCTTCTCACATTCTTCACCATGTGTCTCTGCCGCTCTCCATGCACTCTTGACCCGGTGTCTCCACTGCGCTCCTCACGCTCTTCACCCTGTGTCGCTGCTGCTCTCATCGCACTCTTCACTCTATATCTCTGCCGCTCTCCTCGCAGTCTTCACCCTGTGTCTCTGCTGCTCTCCTCACATTCTTCAGCCTGTGTCTCTGCCGCTCTCCTCACACTCTTCACCCTGTGTCCCTGCCGATCTCCTCGCTCTCTTCACCGTGTGCGTCTGCCGCTCTCCTCACACTCTTCACCCTGTGTCTCTGCCACTCTCCATGCACTCTTCACCCTGTGTCTCTGCCACTCTCCTTGCACTCTTCACCGTGTGAGTCTGCCGCTCTCCTCCCACTCTTCTCCCTGTGTCTCTGCTGCTCTCCTCACACTCTTTACCCTGTGTCTCTGCCGCTCTCCTCACACTCTTCACCCTGTGTCTCTGCCACTCTCCTCGCACTCTTCAGTCTGTGTCTCCGCCGCTCTCCATGCACTCTTCACCCTGTGTCTCTGCCACTCTCCTCGCACTCTTCACCCTGTGTCTCTGCCACTCTCCATGCACTCTTCAACCTGTGTCTCTGCCACTCTCCTTGCACTCTTCACCGTGTGAGTCTGCCGCTCTCCTCCCAATCTTCACCATGTGTCTCTGCTGCTCTCCTCGCCTTCTTCACCGTGTGAGTCTGCCGCTCTCTTTCCACTCTTCACCCTGTGTCTCTGCTGCTCTCCTCACACTCTTTACCCTGTGTCTCTGCCGCGCTCCTCGCACTCTTCACCCTGTGTCTCTGCCGCTCTCCTTGCAGTCTTCACCCTGTCCCTGCCGCTCTCCGCACATTCTTCACCCTGTGTCTCTGCCGCTCACCTCACACTCTTCACCCTGTGACTCTGCCGCTCTCCTCACATTCTTCACCCTGTGTCTCTACACTCTCCTCACACTCCTCACCGTGTATCTGCCACTCTCCTAGTACTCCTCACCCTGTGTCTCTGCCGCTCTCCTCGCACTCTTCACCCTATGTCCCTGCTCCTCTCCTCGCACTCTTCAGCCTGTGTCTATGCCGCTCTCCTCGGGCTCTTCACCCTGTGCCTCTGCCGCTCTCATCGCACTCTTCACTCTGTGTCACTGCCGCTCTCCTCGCACTCTTAATCCTGTCTCTGCCGCTCTCCTCCCACTCTTCACTCTGTGTCTCTCCCGCTTTCCTCACACTCATCAGGTTGTGTCTCTGCCACTTTCCTCACATTCTTTACCCTGTGTCTCTGCTGCTCTCCTCGCACTCTTCACTCTGTGTCTCTGCCGCTCTCCTCACACTCTTCAGCTTGTGTCTCTTCCACTTTCCTCAGATTCTTCATCCTGTGTCTCTGCCGCTCTCCATGCGCTCTTCACCCTGTGTCTCCACCGCTCTCCTCACACACTTCACCCTGTGTCTCCGCCGCTCTCTGCACCCTGTGTCTTTGCCGCTCTTCTCACACTCTTCACCCTGTGTCTCTGCCGCTCTCCTCACACTCTCCACCCTGTGACTCTGCCGCTCTCCTCACATTCTGTACCCTGTGTCTCTGCCACGCTCCTCAGACTCTTCACCCTGTGTCTCTGCCACTCTCCTCGCTCACTTCACCGTGTGCATCTGCCGCTCTCCTCGCACTCTTCACCCTGTGTCTCTGCCGCTCTCCTCACATTCTTCACTCTGTGTCTCTTCTGGTCTCCTCGCACTCTTCAGCCTGTGTCTATGCCGCTCTCCTCGGGCTCTTCACCCTGTGTCTCTGCCGCTCTCCTCACACTCTTCACCCTGTGTCTGCCACTCTTCTCGCACCCTTCACCCTGTGTCCCTGCCGCTCTCCATGCACTCTTCACCCTGTGTCTCTGCCACACTCCTTGCATTCTTCACCGTGTGAGTCTGCCGCTCTCCTCCCACTCTTCACCCTGTGTCTCTGCCACTCTCCTCAGACTCTTCACCCTGTGTCTCTGCCACTCTCCTCGCTCACTTCACCGTGTGCGTCTGCCGCTCTCCCCGCACTCTTCACCCTGTGTCTCTGCCGCTCTCCTCACATTCTTCACCCGGTGTATCTTCTGCTCTCCTCACATTCTTCAGCCTGTGTCTATGCCGCTCTCCTCGGGCTCTTCACCCTGTGTCTCTGCCGCTCTCCTCACACTCTTCACCCTGTGTCTCTGCCACTCTCCTCGCACTCTTCACCCTGTGTCTCTGCCACTCTCCATGCACTCTTCACCCTGTGTCTCTGCCACTCTCCTTGCACTCTTCACCGTGTGAGTCTGCCGCTCTCCTCCCACTCTACTCCCTGTGTCTCTGCTGCTCTCCTCACACTCTTTACCCTGTGTCTCTGCCTCTCTCCTCACACTCTTCACCCTGTGTCTCTGCCACTCTCCTCGCACTCATCAGTCTGTGTCTCTGCCGCTCTCCATGCACTCTTCACCCTGTGTCTCTGCCACTCTCCTCGCACTCTTCACCCTGTGTCTCTGCCACTCTCCATGCACTCGTCACCCTGTGTCTCTGCCACTCTCCTTGCACTCTTCACCGTGTGAGTCTGCCGCTCTCCTCCCACTCTTCACCATGTGTCTCTGCTGCTCTCCTCGCCTTCTTCACCGTGTGAGTCTGCCGCTCTCTTTCCACTCTTCACCCTGTGTCTCTGCTGCTCTCCTCACACTCTTTACCCTGTGTCTCTGCCGCGCTCCTCGCACTCTTCACCCTGTGTCTCTGCCGCTCTCCTTGCAGTCTTCACCCTGTCCCTGCCGCTCTCCTCACATTCTTCACCCTGTGTCTCTGCCGCTCACCTCACACTCTTCACCCTGTGACTCTGCCGCTCGCCTCACATTCTTCACCCTGTGTCTCTGCCACTCTCCTCACACTCCTCACCATGTATCTGCCACTCTCCTAGCACTCCTCACCCTGTGTCTCTGCCGCTCTCCTCGCACTCTTCACCCTGTGTCCCTGCTCCTCTCCTCGCACTCTTCAGCCTGTGTCTATGCCGCTCTCCTCGGGCTCTTCACCCTGTGCCTCTGCCGCTCTCATCGCACTCTTCACTCTGTGTCACTGCCGCTCTCCTCGCACTCTTAATCCTGTCTCTGCCGCTCTCCTCCCACTCTTCACTCTGTGTCTCTCCCGCTTTCCTCACACTCATCAGGTTGTGTCTCTGCCACTTTCCTCACATTCTTTACCCTGTGTCTCTGCTGCTCTCCTCGCACTCTTCACTCTGTGTCTATGCCGCTCTCCTCACACTCTTCAGCTTGTGTCTCTTCCACTTTCCTCAGATTCTTCATCCTGTGTCTCTGCCGCTCTCCATGCGCTCTTCACCCTGTGTCTCCACCGCTCTCTGCACCCTGTGTCTTTGCCGCTCTTCTCACATTCTTCACCCTGTGCCTCTGCCGCTCTCCATGCGCTCTTGACCCTGTGTCTCCACTGCTCTCCTCACGCTTTTCACCCTGTGTCTCTGCTGCTCTCATCGCACTCTGCACTCTATATCTCTGCCGCTCTCCTCGCAGTCTTCACCCTGTGTCTCTGCTGCTCTCCTCACATTCTTCAGCCTGTGTCTCTGCCGATCTCCTCACACTCTTCACCCTGTGTCCCTGCCGATCTTCTCGCTCTCTTCACCGTGTGCGTCTGCCGCTCTCCTCGCAATCTTCAGCCTGTGTCTCTGCCGCTCTCCTCGCACTCTTCACCCTGTGTCTCTGCTGCTCTCCTCACACTCTTCACCCTGTGATTCTGCCGCTCTCCTCACATTCTTCACCCCGTGTCTCTGCCACTCTCCTCACACTCTTCACCGTGTATCTGCCACTCTCCTAACACTCCTCACCCTCTGTCTCTGCCGCTCTCCTCGCACTCTTCACCCTGTGTCACTGCCGCTCTCATCGCACTGTTCACCCTGTGTCTCTGCCGCTCTTCTTGCACACTTCACCCTGTCTCTGCCACTCTCCTCACATTCTCCACCCTGTGTCTTCGCCACTCTCCTCGCACTCTCCTCCCTGTCTCTCCCGCTCTCCTCACACTCTTCACCCTGTGTCTCTGCCGCTCTCCTCACACACTTCACGCTGTGTCTCTGCCGCTCTCCTCACTTTCTTCACCCTGTGTCTCTGCCGCTCTCCTCACTCTCTTCACCCTGTGTCTCCATCGATCCCCTCACGCTCGGCACCCTGTGTCTCTGCCGCTCTCATCGCACTCTTCACTCTGTGTCTCTGCCCCTCTCCTTGCACTCTTCACCCTGTGCCTCTGCCGCTCTCATCGCACTCTTCACTCTGTGTCACTGCCGCTCTCCTCGCACTCTTCATACTGTCTCTGCCGCTCTCCTCCCACTCTTCACTCTGTGTCTCTCCCGCTTTCCTCACACACATCAGTTTGTGTCTCTGCCACCTTCCTTACATTCTTTACCCTGTGTCTCTGCCGCTCTCCTCGCACTCTTCACTCTGTGTCTCTGCCGCTCTCCTCACACTCTTCAGCTTGTGTCTCTTCCACTTTCCTCACATTCTTCACCCTGTGTCTCTGCCGCTCTCCATGCGCTCTTCACCCTGTGTCTCCACCGCTCTCCTCGCACTCTTCACCCTGTGTCTCCGCCGCTCTCTTCATCCTGTGTCTTTGCCGCTCTTCTCACATTCTTCACCATGTGTCTCTGGCGCTCTCCATGCACTCTTGACCCGGTGTCTCCACTGCTCTCCTCACGCTCTTCACCCTGTGTCTCTGCTGCTCTCATCGCACTCTTCACTCTATATCTCTGCCGCTCTCCTCGCAGTCTTCATCCTGTGTCTCTGCTGCTCTCCTCACATTCTTCAGCCTGTGTCTCTGCCGCTCTCCTCACACTCTTCACCCTGTGTCCCTGCCGATCTCCTCGCTCTCTTCACCGTGTGCGTCTGCCGCTCTCCTCGCACTCTTCACCCTGTGTCTCAGCCGCTCTCCTCACATTCTTCGCCCTGTGTCTCTTCTGCTCTCCTCGCACTCTTCAGCCTATGTCTATGCCGCTCTCCTCGGGCTCTTCACCCTGTGTCTCTGCCGCTCTCCTCACACTCTTCACCCTGTGTCTCTGCCACTCTCCTCACACTCTTCACCCTGTGTCTCTGCCGCTCTCCATGCACTCTTCACCCTGTGTCTCTGCCACTCTCCTTGCACTCTTCACCGTGTGAGTCTGCCGCTCTCCTCCCACTCTTCACCCTGTGTCTCTGCTGCTCTCCTCACACTCTTTACCCTGTGTCTCTGCCACTCTCCTCGCACACTTCACCCTATGTCTCTGCCGCTCTCCATGCACTCTTCACCGTGTGTCTCTGCTGCTCTCCTCGCATTCTTCACCGTGTGAGTCACCGTTCTCTTTCCACTCTTCGCCCTGTCTCTCTGCCGCTCTCTTTCCACTCTTCACCCTGTGTCTCTGCTGCTCTCCTCGCACTCTTTAGCCTGTGTCTATGCCGCTCTCCTCGGGCTCTTCACCCTGTGTCTCTGCCGCTCTACTCACACTCTTCACCCTGTGTCTCTGCCACTCTCCTCGCACTCTTCACCCTGTGTCTCTGCCGCTCTCCATGCACTCTTCACCCTGTGTCTCTGCCACTCTCCTTGCACTCTTCACCGTGTAAGTCTGCCGCTCTCCTCCCACTCTTCACCCTGTGTCTCTGCCACTCTCCTCAGACTCTTCACCCTGTGTCTCTGCCACTCTCCTAGCTCACTTCACCGTGTGCGTCTGCCGCTCTCCTCGCACTCTTCACCCTGTGTCCCTGCTCCTCTCCTCGCACTCTTCAGCCTGTGTCTATGCCGCTCTCCTCGGGCTCTTCACCCTGTGCCTCTGCCGCTCTCATCGCACTCTTCACTCTGTGTCACTGCCGCTCTCCTCGCACTCTTAATCCTGTCTCTGCCGCTCTCCTCCCACTCTTCACTCTGTGTCTCTCCCGCTTTCCTCACACTCATCAGGTTGTGTCTCTGCCACTTTCCTCACATTCTTTACCCTGTGTCTCTGCTGCTCTCCTCGCACTCTTCACTCTGTGTCTATGCCGCTCTCCTCACACTCTTCAGCTTGTGTCTCTTCCACTTTCCTCAGATTCTTCATCCTGTGTCTCTGCCGCTCTCCATGCGCTCTTCACCCTGTGTCTCCACCGCTCTCCTCACACACTTCACCCTGTGTCTCCGCCGCTCTCTGCACCCTGTGTCTTTGCCGCTCTTCTCACATTCTTCACCCTGTGCCTCTGCCGCTCTCCATGCGCTCTTGACCCTGTGTCTCCACTGCTCTCCTCACGCTTTTCACCCTGTGTCTCTGCTGCTCTCATCGCACTCTGCACTCTATATCTCTGCCGCTCTCCTCGCAGTCTTCACCCTGTGTCTCTGCTGCTCTCCTCACATTCTTCAGCCTGTGTCTCTGCCGATCTCCTCACACTCTTCACCCTGTGTCCCTGCCGATCTTCTCGCTCTCTTCACCGTGTGCGTCTGCCGCTCTCCTCGCAATCTTCAGCCTGTGTCTCTGCCGCTCTCCTCGCACTCTTCACCCTGTGTCTCTGCTGCTCTCCTCACACTCTTCACCCTGTGATTCTGCCGCTCTCCTCACATTCTTCACCCCGTGTCTCTGCCACTCTCCTCACACTCTTCACCGTGTATCTGCCACTCTCCTAACACTCCTCACCCTCTGTCTCTGCCGCTCTCCTCGCACTCTTCACCCTGTGTCACTGCCGCTCTCATCGCACTGTTCACCCTGTGTCTCTGCCGCTCTTCTTGCACACTTCACCCTGTCTCTGCCACTCTCCTCACATTCTCCACCCTGTGTCTTCGCCACTCTCCTCGCACTCTCCTCCCTGTCTCTCCCGCTCTCCTCACACTCTTCACCCTGTGTCTCTGCCGCTCTCCTCACACACTTCACGCTGTGTCTCTGCCGCTCTCCTCACTTTCTTCACCCTGTGTCTCTGCCGCTCTCCTCACTCTCTTCACCCTGTGTCTCCATCGATCCCCTCACGCTCGGCACCCTGTGTCTCTGCCGCTCTCATCGCACTCTTCACTCTGTGTCTCTGCCCCTCTCCTTGCACTCTTCACCCTGTGCCTCTGCCGCTCTCATCGCACTCTTCACTCTGTGTCACTGCCGCTCTCCTCGCACTCTTCATACTGTCTCTGCCGCTCTCCTCCCACTCTTCACTCTGTGTCTCTCCCGCTTTCCTCACACACATCAGTTTGTGTCTCTGCCACCTTCCTTACATTCTTTACCCTGTGTCTCTGCCGCTCTCCTCGCACTCTTCACTCTGTGTCTCTGCCGCTCTCCTCACACTCTTCAGCTTGTGTCTCTTCCACTTTCCTCACATTCTTCACCCTGTGTCTCTGCCGCTCTCCATGCGCTCTTCACCCTGTGTCTCCACCGCTCTCCTCGCACTCTTCACCCTGTGTCTCCGCCGCTCTCTTCATCCTGTGTCTTTGCCGCTCTTCTCACATTCTTCACCATGTGTCTCTGCCGCTCTCCATGCACTCTTGACCCGGTGTCTCCACTGCTCTCCTCACGCTCTTCACCCTGTGTCTCTGCTGCTCTCATCGCACTCTTCACTCTATATCTCTGCCGCTCTCCTCGCAGTCTTCATCCTGTGTCTCTGCTGCTCTCCTCACATTCTTCAGCCTGTGTCTCTGCCGCTCTCCTCACACTCTTCACCCTGTGTCCCTGCCGATCTCCTCGCTCTCTTCACCGTGTGCGTCTGCCGCTCTCCTCGCACTCTTCACCCTGTGTCTCAGCCGCTCTCCTCACATTCTTCGCCCTGTGTCTCTTCTGCTCTCCTCGCACTCTTCAGCCTATGTCTATGCCGCTCTCCTCGGGCTCTTCACCCTGTGTCTCTGCCGCTCTCCTCACACTCTTCACCCTGTGTCTCTGCCACTCTCCTCACACTCTTCACCCTGTGTCTCTGCCGCTCTCCATGCACTCTTCACCCTGTGTCTCTGCCACTCTCCTTGCACTCTTCACCGTGTGAGTCTGCCGCTCTCCTCCCACTCTTCACCCTGTGTCTCTGCTGCTCTCCTCACACTCTTTACCCTGTGTCTCTGCCACTCTCCTCGCACACTTCACCCTATGTCTCTGCCGCTCTCGATGCACTCTTCACCGTGTGTCTCTGCTGCTCTCCTCGCATTCTTCACCGTGTGAGTCACCGTTCTCTTTCCACTCTTCGCCCTGTCTCTCTGCCGCTCTCTTTCCACTCTTCACCCTGTGTCTCTGCTGCTCTCCTCGCACTCTTTAGCCTGTGTCTATGCCGCTCTCCTCGGGCTCTTCACCCTGTGTCTCTGCCGCTCTACTCACACTCTTCACCCTGTGTCTCTGCCACTCTCCTCGCACTCTTCACCCTGTGTCTCTGCCGCTCTCCATGCACTCTTCACCCTGTGTCTCTGCCACTCTCCTTGCACTCTTCACCGTGTAAGTCTGCCGCTCTCCTCCCACTCTTCACCCTGTGTCTCTGCCACTCTCCTCAGACTCTTCACCCTGTGTCTCTGCCACTCTCCTAGCTCACTTCACCGTGTGCGTCTGCCGCTCTCCTCGCACTCTTCACCCTGTGTCCCTGCCGCTCTCCTCACATTCTTCACCCGGTGTCTCTTCTGCTCTCCTCGCACTCTTCAGCCTGTGTCTATGCCGCTCTCCTCGGGCTCTTCACCCTGTGTCTCTGCCGCTCTCCTCACACTCTTCACCCTGTGTCTCTGCCACACTCCTCGCACTCTTCACCCTGTGTCTCTGCCACTCTCCATGCACTCTTCACCCTGTGTCTCTGCCACTCTCCTTGCACTCTTCACCGTGTGAGTCTGCCGCTCTCCTCCCACTCTTCACCCTGTGTCTCTGCTGCTCTCCTCACCCTCTTTACCCTGTGTCCCTGCCACTCTCCTCGCACTCTTCACCCTGTGTCTCTGCCGCTCTCCATGCACTCTTCACCATGTGTCTCTGCTGCTCTCCTCACACTCTTTACCCTGTGTCTCTGCCGCACTCCTCACATTCTTCACCCTGTGTCTCTGCCGCTCACCTCACACTCTTCACCCTGTGACTCTGCCGCTCTCCTCACATTCTTCACCCTGTGTCTCTGCCACTCTCCTCACACTCTTCACCGTGTATCTGCCACTCTCCTAGCACTCCTCACCCTGTGTCTCTGCCGCTCTCCTCGCACTCTTCACCCTCTGTCACTGCTCCTCTCTTCGCAATCTTCAGCCTGTTTCTATGCCGCTCTCCTCGGGCTCTTCACCCTGTGTCTCTGCCGCTCTCCTCACACTCTTCACCCTGTGTCTCTGCCGCTCTCCATGCACTCGTCACCCTGTGTCCCTGCTCCTCTCCTCGCACTCTTCAGCCTGTGTCTATGCCGCTCTCCTCGGGCTCTTCACCATGTGTCTCTGCCGCTCTCCTCACACTCTTCACCCTGTGTCTCCACCGCTCTCCTCGCACTCTTCACCCTGTGTCTCCGCCGCTCTCTTCACCCTGTGTCTTTGCCGCTCTTCTCACATTCTTCACCCTGTGTCTCTGCCGCTCTCCATGCGCATTTGACCCTGTGTCTCCACTGCTCTCCTCACGCTCTTCACCCTGTGTCTCTGCTGCTCTCATCGCACTCTTCACTTTATATCTCTGCCGCTCTCCTCGCAGTCTTCACCCTGTGTCTCTGCTGCTCTCCTCACATTCTTCAGCCTGTGTCTCTGCCGCTCTCCTCACACTCTTCACCCTGTGTCCCTGCCGATCTCCTCGCTCTCTTCACCGTGTGCGTCTGCCGCTCTCCTCGCACTCTTCACCCTGTGTCTCAGCCGCTCTCCTCACATTCTTCGCCCTGTGTCTCTTCTGCTCTCCTCGCACTCTTTAGCCTATGTCTACGCCGCTCTCCTCGGGCTCTTCACCCTGTGTCTCTGCCGCTCTCCTCACACTCTTCACCCTGTGTCTCTGCCACTCTCCTCACACTCTTCACCCTGTGTCTCTGCCGCTCTCCATGCACTCTTCACCCTGTGTCTCTGCCACTCTCCTTGCACTCTTCACCGTGTGAGTCTGCCGCTCTCCTCCCACTCTTCACCCTGTGTCTCTGCTGCTCTCCTCACACTCTTTACCCTGTGTCTCTGCCACTCTCCTCGCACACTTCACCCTATGTCTCTGCCGCTCTCCATGCACTCTTCACCGTGTGTCTCTGCTGCTCTCCTCGCATTCTTCACCGTGTGAGTCACCGTTCTCTTTCCACTCTTCGCCCTGTCTCTCTGCCGCTCTCTTTCCACTCTTCACCCTGTGTCTCTGCCGCTCTCCTCACACTCTTCACCCTGTGTCTCTGCCACTCTCCTCGCACTCTTCACCCTGTGTCTCTGCCACTCTCCATGCACTCTTCACCCTGTGTCTCTGCCACTCTCCTTGCACTCTTCACCGTGTGAGTCTGCCGCTCTCCTCCCACTCTTCACCCTGTGTCTCTGCTGCTCTCCTCACACTCTTTACCCTGTGTCCCTGCCACTCTCCTCGCACTCTTCACCCTGTGTCTCTGCCGCTCTCCATGCACTCTTCACCATGTGTCTCTGCTGCTCTCCTCGCATTCTTCACCGTGTGAGTCTGCCGCTCTCTTTCCACTCTTCACCCTGTGTCTCTGCTGCTCTCCTCACACTCTTTACCCTGTGTCTCTGCCGCACTCCTCACATTCTTCACCCTGTGTCTCTGCCGCTCACCTCACACTCTTCACCCTGTGACTCTGCCGCTCTCCTCACATTCTTCACCCTGTGTCTCTGCCACTCTCCTCACACTCTTCACCGTGTATCTGCCACTCTCCTAGCACTCCTCACCCTGTGTCTCTGCCGCTCTCCTCGCACTCTTCACCCTGTGTCCCTGCTCCTCTCCTCGCACTCTTCAGCCTGTGTCTATGCCGCTCTCCTCGGGCTCTTCACCCTGTGTCTCTGCCGCTCTCCTCACACTCTTCACCCTGTGTCTCTGTCACTTTCATCGCACTCTTCACCCTGTGTCTCTGCCGCTCTCCATGCACTCGTCACCCTGTGTCCCTGCTCCTCTCCTCGCACTCTTCAGCCTGTGTCTATGCCGCTCTCCTCGGGCTCTTCCCCATGTGTCTCTGCCGCTCTCCTCACACTCTTCACCCTGTGTCTCCACCGCTCTCCTCGCACTCTTCACCCTGTGTATCCGCCGCTCTCTTCACCCTGTGTCTTTGCCGCTCTTCTCACATTCTTCACCCTGTGTCTCTGCCGCTCTCCATGCGCATTTGACCCTGTGTCTTCACTGCTCTCCTCACGCTCTTCACCCTGTGTCTCTGCTGCTCTCATCGCACTCTTCACTCTATATCTCTGCCGCTCTCCTCGCAGTCTCCACCCTGTGTCTCTGCTGCTCTCCTCACATTCTTCAGCCTGAGTCTCTGCCGCTCTCCTCACACTCTTCACCCTGTGTCCCTGCCGATCTCCTCGCTCGCTTCACCGTGTGCGTCTGCCGCTCTCCTCGCACTCTTCACCCTGTGTCTCAGCCGCTCTCCTCACATTCTTCGCCCTGTGTCTCTTCTGCTCTCCTCGCACTCTTTAGCCTATATCTACGCCGCTCTCCTCGGGCTCTTCACCCTGTGTCTCTGCCGCTCTCCTCACACTCTTCACCCTGTGTCTCTGCCACTCTCCTCACACTCTTCACCCTGTGTCTCTGCCGCTCTCCATGCACTCTTCACCCTGTGTCTCTGCCACTCTCCTTGCACTCTTCACCGTGTGAGTCTGCCGCTCTCCTCCCACTCTTCACCCTGTGTCTCTGCTGCTCTCCTCACACTCTTTACCCTGTGTCTCTGCCACTCTCCTCGCACACTTCACCCTATGTCTCTGCCGCTCTCCATGCACTCTTCACCGTGTGTCTCTGCTGCTCTCCTCGCATTCTTCACCGTGTGAGTCACCGTTCTCTTTCCACTCTTCGCCCTGTCTCTCTGCCGCTCTCTTTCCACTCTTCACCCTGTGTCTCTGCTGCTCTCCTCGCACTCTTTAGCCTGTGTCTATGCCGCTCTCCTCGAGCTCTTCACCCTGTGTCTCTGCCGCTTTACTCACACTCTTCACCCTGTGTCTCTGCCACTCTCCTCGCACTCTTCACCCTGTGTCTCTGCCGCTCTCCATGCACTCTTCACCCTGTGTCTCTGCCACTCTCCTTGCACTCTTCACCGTGTGAGTCTGCCGCTCTCCTCCCACTCTTCACCCTGTGTCTCTGCCACACTCCTCAGACTCTTCACCCTGTGTCTCTGCCACTCTCCTCGCTCACTTCACCGTGTGCGTCTGCCGCTCTCCTCGCACTCTTCACCCTGTGTCTCTGCCGCTCTCCTCACATTCTTCACCCGGTGTCTCTTCTGCTCTCCTCGCACTCTTCAGCCTGTGTCTATGCCGCTCTCCTCGGGCTCTTCACCCTGTGTCTCTGCCGCTCTCCTCACACTCTTCACCCTGTGTCTCTGCCACTCTCCTCGCACTCTTCACCCTGTGTCTCTGCCACTCTCCATGCACTCTTCACCCTGTGTCTCTGCCACTCTCCTTGCACTCTTCACCGTGTGAGTCTGCCGCTCTCCTCCCACTCTTCACCCTGTGTCTCTGCTGCTCTCCTCACACTCTTTACCCTGTGTCCCTGCCACTCTCCTCGCACTCTTCACCCTGTGTCTCTGCCGCTCTCCATGCACTCTTCACCATGTGTCTCTGCTGCTCTCCTCGCATTCTTCACCGTGTGAGTCTGCCGCTCTCTTTCCACTCTTCACCCTGTGTCTCTGCTGCTCTCCTCACACTCTTTACCCTGTGTCTCTGCCGCACTCCTCACATTCTTCACCCTGTGTCTCTGCCGATCACCTCACACTCTTCACCCTGTGACTCTGCCGCTCTCCTCACATTCTTCACCCTGTGTCTCTGCCACTCTCCTCACACTCTTCACCGTGTATCTGCCACTCTCCTAGCACTCCTCACCCTGTGTCTCTGCCGCTCTCCTCGCACTCTTCACCCTGTGTCCCTGCTCCTCTCCTCGCACTCTTCAGCCTGTGTCTATGCCGCTCTCCTCGGGCTCTTCACCCTGTGTCTCTGCCGCTCTCCTCACACTCTTCACCCTGTGTCTCTGTCACTTTCATCGCACTCTTCACCCTGTGTCTCTGCCGCTCTCCATGCACTCTTCACCCTGTGTCCCTGCTCCTCTCCTCGCACTCTTCAGCCTGTGTCTATGCCGCTCTCCTCGGGCTCTTCACCATGTGTCTCTGCCGCTCTCCTCACACTCTTCACCCTGTGTCTCCACCGCTCTCCTCGCACTCTTCACCCTGTGTCTCCGCCGCTCTCTTCACCCTGTGTCTTTGCCGCTCTTCTCACATTCTTCACCCTGTGTCTCTGCCGCTCTCCATGCGCATTTGACCCTGTGTCTCCACTGCTCTCCTCACGCTCTTCACCCTGTGTCTCTGCTGCTCTCATCGCATTCTTCACTCTATATCTCTGCCGCTCTCCTCGCAGTCTTCACCCTGTGTCTCTGCTGCTCTCCTCACATTCTTCACCCTGTGTCCCTGCCGATCTCCTCGCTCTCTTCACCGTGTGCGTCTGCCGCTCTCCTCGCACTCTTCACCCTGTGTCTCAGCCGCTCTCCTCACATTCTTCACCCTGTGTCTCTTCTGCTCTCCTCGCACTCTTCAGCCTATATCTATGCCGCTCTCCTCGTGCTCTTCACCCTGTGTCTCTGCCGCTCTCCTCACACTCTTCACCCTGTGTGTCTGCCACTCTCCTCGCGCTCTTCACCCTGTGTGTCAGCCGTTCTTCATGCACTCTTCACCCTGTGTCTCTGCCACTCTCCTTGCACTCTTCACCGTGTGAGTCTGCCGCTCTCCTCCCACTCTTCACCCTGTGTCTCTGCTGCTCTCCTCACACTCTTTACCCTGTGTCTCTGCCACTCTCCTCGCACACTTCACCCTGTGTCTCTGCCGCTCTCCATGCACTCTTCACCATGTGTCTCTGCTGCTCTCCTCGCAGTCTTCACCGTGTGAGTCTGCCGCTCTCTTTCCACTCTTCCCCCTGTGTCTCTGCTGCTCTCCTCACACACTTTACCCTGTGTCTCTGGCGCTCTCCTCGCACTCTTCACCCTGTGTCTCTGCCGCTCTCCTTGCAGTCTTCACCCTGTCCCTGCCGCTCTCCTCACATTCTTCACCCTGTGTGTCTGCCGCTCTCCTCACACTCTCCACCCTGTGACTCTGCCGCTCTCCTCGCATTCTTCACCCTGTGTCTCTGCCACTCTCCTCAGACTCTTCACCCTGTGTCTCTGCCACTCTCCTCGCTTACTTCACCGTTTGCATCTGCCGCTCTCCTCGCACTCTTCACCCTGTGTCTCTGCCGCTCTCCTCACATTCTTCACCCTGTGTCTCTTCTGCTCTCCTCGCACTCTTTAGCCTGTGTCTATGCCGCTCTCCTCGGGCTCTTCACCCTGTGTCTCTGCCATTCTCCTCACAGTCTTCACCCTGTGTCTCTGCCACTCTCCTCGCACTCTTCACCCTGTGTCTCTGCCGCTCTCCATGCACTCTTCACCCTGTGTCTCTGCCACTCTCCTTGCACTCTTCACCGTGTGAGTCTGCCGCTCTCCTCCCACTCTTCACCCTGTGTCTCTGCCACTCTCCTCAGACTCTTCACCCTGTGTCTCTGCCACTCTCCTCGCTCACTTCACCGTGTGCGTCTGCCGCTCTCCTCGCACTCTTCACCCTGTGTCTCTGCCGCTCTCCTCACATTCTTCACCGTGTGAGTCTGCTGCTCTCTTTCCACACTTCACCCTGTGTCTCTGCTGCTCTCCTCACACTCTTTACCCTGTGTCTCTGCCGCGCTCCTCGCACTCTTCACCCTGTGTCTCTGCCGCTCTCCTTGCAGTCTTCACCCTGTCCCTGCCGCTCTCCTCACATTCTTCACCCTGTGTCTCTGCCGCTCACCTCACACTCTTCACCCTGTGACTCTGCCGCTCTCCTCACATTCTTCACCCTGTGTCTCTGCCACTCTCCTCACACTCTTCACCGTGTATCTGCCACTCTCCTAGCACTCCTCACCCTGTGTCTCTGCCGCTCTCCTCGCACTCTTCACCCTGTGTCCCTGCTCCTCTCCTCGCACTCTTCAGCCTGTGTCTATGCCGCTCTCCTCGGGCTCTTCACCCTGTGTCTCTGCCGCTCTCCTCACACTCTTCGCCCTGTGTCTCTGTCACTTTCATCGCACTCTTCACCCTGTGTCTCTGCCGCTCTCCATGCACTCTTCACCCTGTGTCCCTGCTCATCTCCTCGCACTCTTCAGCCTGTGTCTATGCCGCTCTCCTCGGGCTCTTCACCCTGTGTCTCTTCCGCTCTCCTCACACCCTTCACCCTGTGTCTCCACCGCTCTCCTCGCACTCTTCACCCTGTGTCTCCGCCGCTCTCTTCACCCTGTGTCTTTGCCGCTCTTCTCACATTCTTCACCCTGTGTCTCTGCCGCTCTCCATGCGCTCTTGACCCTGTGTCTCCACTGCTCTCCTCACGTTCTTCACCCTGTGTCTCTGCTGCTCTCATCGCACTCTTCACTCTATATCTCTGCCGCTCTCCTCGCAGTCTTCACCCTGTGTCTCTGCTGCTCTGCTCACATTCTTCAGACTGTGTCTCTGCCGTTCTCCTCACACTCTTCACCCTGTGTCCCTGCCGATCTCCTCGCTCTCTTCACCGTGTGCATCTGCCGCTCTCCTCGCACTCTTCACCCTGTGTCTCAGCCGCTCTCCTCACATTCTTCGCCCTGTGTCTCTTCTGCTCTCCTCGCACTCTTCAGCCTATGTCTATGCCGCACTCCTCGGGCTCTTCACCCTGTGTCTCTGCCGCTCTCCTCACACTCTTCACCCTGTGTCTCTGCCACTCTCCTCGCACTCTTCACCCTGTGTCTCTGCCGCTCTCCATGCACTCTTCACCCTGTGTCTCTGGCACTCTCCTTGCACTCTTCACCGTGTGAGTCTGCCGCTCTCCTCCCACTCTTCACCCTGTGTCGCTGCTGCTCTCCTCACACTCTTTACCCTGTGTCTCTGCCACTCTCCTCGCACACTTCACCCTGTGTCTCTGCCGCTCTCCATGCACTCTTCACCATGTGTCTCTGCTGCTCTCCTCGCATTCTTCACCCTGTGTCTCTGCCGCTCTCCTTGCAGTCTTCACCCTGTCCCTGCCGCTCTCCTCACATTCATCACCCTGTGTCTCTGCCGCTCTCCTCACACTCTCCACCCTGTGACTCTGCCGCTCTCCTCACATTCTTCACCCTGTGTCTCTGCCACTCTCCTCAGACTCTTCACCCTGTGTCTCTGCCACTCTCCTCGCTTACTTCACCTTGTGCATCTGCCGCTCTCCTCGCACTCTTCACCCTGTGTCTCTGCCGCTCTCCTCACATTCTTCACCCTGTGTCTCTTCTGCTCTCCTCGCACTCTTTAGCCTTTGTCTATGCCGCTCTCCTCGGGCTCTTCACCCTGTGTCTCTGCCGCTCTCCTCACACTCTTCACCCTGTGTCTCTGCCACTCTCCTCTCACTCTTCACCCTGTGTCTCTGCTGCTCTCCATGCACTCTTCACCCTGTGTCTCTGCCACTCTCCTTGCACTCTTCACCGTGTGAGTCTGCCGCTCTCCTCCCAATCTTCACCCTGTGTCTCTGCCACTCTCCTCAGCCTCTTCACACTGTGTCTCTGCCACTCTCCTTGCACTCTTCACCGTGTGAGTCTGCCGCTCTCCTCCCACTCTTCACCCTGTGTCTCTGCTTCTCTCCTCACACTCTTTACCCTGTGTCTCTGCCACTCTCCTCGCACTCTTCACCCTGTGTCTCCGCCGCTATCCTTGCAGTCTTCACCCTGTCCCTGCCGCTCTCCTCACATTCTTCACCCTGTGTCTCTGCCGCTCACCTCACACTCTTCACCCTGTGTCTCTGGCACTCTCCTCACACTCTTCACCGTGTATCTGCCACTCTCCTAGCACTCCTCACCCTGTGTCTCTGCCGCTCTCCTCGCACTCTTCACCCTGTGTCCCTGCTCCTCTCCTCACACTCTTCAGCCTGTGTCTATGCCGCTCTCCTCGGGCTCTTCACCCTGTGTCTCTGCCGATCTCCTCACACTCTTCACCCTGTGTCTCTGTCACTTTCATCGCACTCTTCACCCTGTGTCTCTGCCGCTCTCCATGCACTTTTCACCCTGTGTCTCTGCCACTCTCCTTGCACTCTTCACCGTGTGAGTCTGCCGCTCTCCTCCCACTCTTCACCCTGTGTCTCTGCTGCTCTCCTCAAACTCTTTACCCTGTGTCTCTGCCACTCTCCTCGCACTCTTCACCCTGTGTCGCTGCCGCTCTCCATGCACTCTTCACCATGTGTCTCTGCTGCTCTCCTCGCATTCTTCACCGTGTGAGTCTGCCGCTCTCCTCCCACTCTTCACCCTTTGTCTCTGCTGCTCTCCTCACACTCTTTACCCTGTGTCTCTGCCGCTCTCCTCGCACTCTTCACCCTGTGTCTCTGCCGCGCTCCTTGCACTCTTCACCCTGTGTCTCCACCGCTCTCCTCGCACTCTTCACCCTGTGTCTCCGCCGCTCTCTGCACCCTGTGTCTTTGCCGCTCTTCTCACATTCTTCACCCTGTGCCTCTGCCGCTCTCCATGCACTCTTGACCCTGTGTCTCCACTGCTCTCCTCACGCTCTTCACCCTGTGTCTCTGCTGCTCTCATCGCACTCTTCACTCTATATCACTGCCGCTCTCCTCGCAGTCTTCACCCTATGTCTTTGCTGCTCTCCTCACATTCTTCAGCCTGTGTCTCTGCCGCTCTCCTCACACTCTTCACCCTGTGTCCCTGCCGATCTCCTCGCACTCTTCGCCGTGTGCGTCTGCCGCTCTCCTCGCACTCTTCACCCTGTGTCTCTGCCGCTCTCCATGCACTCTTGACCCTGTGTCTCCACTGCTCTCCTCACGCTCTTCACCCTGTGTCTCTGCTGCTCTCATCGCACTCTTCACTCTATATCTCTGCCGCTCTCCTCGCACTCTTCACCCTGTGTCTCTGCCGCTCTCCTCGCACTCTTCACCCTGTGTCTCTGCTGCTCTCCTCACACTGTTCACCCTGTGACTCTGCCGCTCTCCTCACATTCTTCACCCCGTGTCTCTGCCACTCTCCTCACACTCTTCACCGTGTATCTGCCACTCTCCTTGCACTCTTCACCCTGTGTCTCCACCGCTCTCCTCGCACTCTTCACCCTGTGTCTCCGCCGCTCTCTGCACCCTGTGTCTTTGCCGCTCTTCTCACATTCTTCACCCTGTGCCTCTGCCGCTCTCCATGCACTCTTGACCCTGTGTCTCCACTGCTCTCCTCACGCTCTTCACCCTGTGTCTCTGCTGCTCTCATCGCACTCTTCACTCTATATCTCTGCCACTCTCCTCGCAGTCTTCACCCTGTGTCTTTGCTGCTCTCCTCACATTCTTCAGCCTGTGTCTCTGCCGCTCTCCTCACACTCTTCACCCTGTGTCCCTGCCGATCTCCTCGCTCTCTTCGCCGTGTGCGTCTGCCGCTCTCCTCGCACTCTTCACCCTGTGTCTCTGCCGCTCTCCTCGCACTCTTCACCCTGTGTCTCTGCTGCTCTCCTCACACTCTTCACCCTGTGACTCTGCCGCTCTCCTCACATTCTTCACCCCGTGTCTATGCCACTCTCCTAACACTCTTCACCGTGTATCTGCCACTCTCCTAGCACTCCTCACCCTCTGTCTCTGCCGCTCTCCTCGCACTCTTTACCCTGTGTCTCTGCCGCTCTTCTTGCACTCTTCACCCTGTCTCTGCCACTCTCCTCACATTCTCCACCCTGTGTCTCCGCCACTCTCCTCGCACTCTTCACCCTGTCTCTCCCGCTCTCCTCACACTCTTCACCCTGTGTCTCTGCCGCTCTCCTCACACACTTCACGCTGTGTCTCTGCCGCTCTCCTCACTTTCTTCACCCTGTGTCTCTGCCGCTCTCCTCACACTCTTTACCCTGTGTCTCCATCGATATCCTCACGCTCGTCACCCTGTGTCTCTGCCGCTCTCATCGCACTCTTCACTCTGTGTCTCTGCCGCTCTCCTCGCACTCTTCACTCTGTGTCTCTGCCGCTCTCCTCACACTCTTCAGCCTGTGTCTCTTCCACTTTCCTCACATTCTTTACCCTGTGCCTCTGCCGCTCTCATCGCACTCTTCACTCTGTGTCACTGCCGCTCTCCTCGCACTCTTCATCGTGTCTCTGCCGCTCTCCTCCCACTCTTCACTCTGTGTCTCTCCCGCATTCCTCACACTCATCAGCTTGTGTCTCTGCCACTTTCCTCACATTCTTTACCCTGTGACTCTCCCGCTCTCCTCACACTCTTCACCCTGTGTCTCTGCCGCTCTCCTCACACACTTCACGCTGTGTCTCTGCCGCTCTCCTCACTTTCTTCACCCTGTGTCTCTGCCGCTCTCCTCACACTCTTTACCCTGTGTCTCCATCGATATCCTCACGCTCGTCACCCTGTGTCTCTGCCGCTCTCATCGCACTCTTCACTCTGTGTCTCTGCCGCTCTCCTCGCACTCTTCACTCTGTGTCTCTGCCACTCTCCTCACACTCTTCAGCCTGTTTCTCTTCCACTTTCCTCACATTCTTTACCCTGTGCCTCTGCCGCTCTCATCGCACTCTTCACTCTGTGTCACTGCCGCTCTCCTCGCACTCTTCATCCTGTCTCTGCCGCTCTCCTCCCACTCTTCACTCTGTGTCTCTCCCGCATTCCTCACACTCATCAGCTTGTGTCTCTGCCACTTTCCTCACATTCTTTACCCTGTGACTCTGCCGCTCTCCTCGCACTCTTCACTCTCTGTCTCTGCCGCTCTCCGCACACTCTTCAGCTTGTGTCTCTTCCACTTTCCTCACATTCTTCACCCTGTGTCTCTGCCGCTCTCCATGCGCTCTTCACCCTGTGTCTCCACCGCTCTCCTCGCACTCTTCACCCTGTGTCTCCGCCGCTCTCTTCACCCTATGTCTTTGCCGCTCTTCTCACATCCTTCACCCTGTGTCTCTGCCGCTCTCCATGCGCTCTTGACCCTGTGTCTCCACTGCTCTCCTCACGCTCTTCACCCTGTGTCTCTGCTGCTCTCATCGCACTCTTCACTCTATATCTCTGCCGCTCTCCTCGCAATCTTCACCCTGTGTCTCTGCTGCTCTCGTCACATTCTTCAGCCTGTGTCTCTGCCGCTCTCCTCACACTCTTCACCCTGTGTCCCTGCCGCTCTCCTCACACTCTTCACCCTGTGTCTCTGTCACTTTCATCGCACTCTTCACCCTGTGTCTCTGCCGCTCTCCATGCACTTTTCACCCTGTGTCTCTGCCACTCTCCTTGCACTCTTCACCGTGTGAGTCTGCCGCTCTCCTCCCACTCTTCACCCTGTGTCTCTGCTGCTCTCCTCAAACTCTTTACCCTGTGTCTCTGCCACTCTCCACGCACTCTTCACCCTGTGTCGCTGCCGCTCTCCATGCACTCTTCACCATGTGTCTCTGCTGCTCTCCTCGCATTCTTCACCGTGTGAGTCTGCCGCTCTCCTCCCACTCTTCACCCTTTGACTCTGCTGCTCTCCTCGCACTCTTCACCCTGTGTCTCTGCCGCGCTCCTTGCACTCTTCACCCTGTCTCTGCCGCTCTCCTCACATTCTTCACCCAGTGTCTCAGCCGCTCTCCTCACACTCTTCACCCTGTGACTCTGCCGCTCTCCTCACACTCTTCACCCTGTGTCTCTGCCGCTCTCCTCGCACTCCTCACCCTGTGTCTCTGCCGCTCTCCTCGCACTCTTCACCCTGTGTCTCTGCCGCTATCCTCGCACTCTTCACCCTGTGACTATGCCGCTCTCCTTGCTCTCTTCACCCTGTCTCTGCCACTCTCCTCACATTCTCCACCTGTGTCTCCGCCACTCTCCTCCCACTCTTCACCCTTTGTCTCTGCTGCTCTCCTCACACTCTTCACCCTGTGTCTCTACCGCGCTCCGTGCACTCTTCAGCCTGTGTCTCTGCCGCTCTCCTCGCACTCTTCACCCTGTATCGCTGCCGCTCTCCTCAAACTCTTTACCCTGTGTCTCTGCCACTCTCCACGCACTCTTCACCCTGTGTCGCTGCCGCTCTCCATGCACTCTTCACCATGTGTCTCTGCTGCTCTCCTCGCATTCTTCACCGTGTGAGTCTGCCGCTCTCCTCCCACTCTTCACCCTTTGACTCTGCTGCTCTCCTCGCACTCTTCACCCTGTGTCTCTGCCGCGCTCCTTGCACTCTTCACCCTGTCTCTGCCGCTCTCCTCACATTCTTCACCCAGTGTCTCAGCCGCTCTCCTCACACTCTTCACCCTGTGACTCTGCCGCTCTCCTCACACTCTTCACCCTGTGTCTCTGCCGCTCTCCTCGCACTCCTCACCCTGTGTCTCTGCCGCTCTCCTCGCACTCTTCACCCTGTGTCTCTGCCGCTATCCTCGCACTCTTCACCCTGTGACTATGCCGCTCTCCTTGCTCTCTTCACCCTGTCTCTGCCACTCTCCTCACATTCTCCACCTGTGTCTCCGCCACTCTCCTCCCACTCTTCACCCTTTGTCTCTGCTGCTCTCCTCACACTCTTCACCCTGTGTCTCTACCGCGCTCCGTGCACTCTTCAGCCTGTGTCTCTGCCGCTCTCCTCGCACTCTTCACCCTGTATCGCTGCCGCTCTCCTCACATTCTTCACCCTGTGTCTCTGCCGCTCTCCTCGCACTCTTCACCCTGTGTCTCTGCCGCTCTCCTTGCACTCTTCACCCTGTCTCTGCCGCTCTCCTCACACTCTTCACCCAGTGACTCTGCTGCTCTCCTCACACTCTTCACCGTGTATCTGCCAGTCTCCTAACGCTCCTCACCCTCTGTCTCTGCCGCTCTCCTCACACTCTTCACCCTGTGTCTCTGCCGCTTTCCTCGCACTCTTCACCCTGTGTCTCTGCCGCTCTTCTTGCACTCTTCACCCTGTCTCTGCAACTCTACTCACATTCTCCACCCTGTGTCTCCGCCACTCTCCTCGCACTCTTCACCCTGTCTCTCCTGCTCTCCTCACACTCTTCACCCTGTGTCTCTGCCGCTCTCCTAGAACTCCTCACCCTGAGTCTCTGCCGCTCTCCTCACACTCTTCACCCTGTGACTCTGCCGCTCTCCTCTCACTCTTCACCCTGATTCTCTGCTGCTCTCCTCACACTCTTCACCCTGTGACTCTGCCGCTCTCCTCACACTCTTCACTCTGTGTCTCTGCCGCTCTCATCACATTCTTCTCCCTCTGTCTCTGCCGCTCTCCTCACACTGTCCACCCTGTCTCTGCCGCTCTCCTCCAATTCTTCACCCTGTGTCTCTGCCGCTCTCCTCACACTCTTCACCCTGTGTATCTGCCGCTCTCCTCACACTCTTCACCCTGTGTATCTGCCGCTCTCCTCACGCTCTTCACCCTGTGGCTCTGCCGCTCTCCTCGCACTCTTCACCCTGTGACTATGCCGCTCTCCTTGCTCTCTTCACCCTGTCTCTGCCACTCTCCTCACATTCTCCACCTGTGTCTCCGCCACTCTCCTCCCACTCTTCACCCTTTGTCTCTGCTGCTCTCCTCACACTCTTTACCCTGTGTCTCTGCCGCTCTCCTCGCACTCTTCACCCTGTGTCTCTGCCGCGCTCCTTGCACTCTTCAGCCTGTGTCTCTGCCGCTCTCCTCGCACTCTTCACCCTGTATCGCTGCCGCTCTCCTCACACTCTT
The DNA here is from genome assembly GCF_047496885.1 of Scyliorhinus torazame. Lineage (NCBI taxonomy): Eukaryota > Metazoa > Chordata > Chondrichthyes > Carcharhiniformes > Scyliorhinidae > Scyliorhinus > Scyliorhinus torazame. Next base: position 291,599,460 of record NC_092709.1, on the reverse strand, counting down.
CACCCTGTGACTCTGCCGCTCTCCTCACATTCTTCACCCTGTGTCTCTGCCACTCTCCTCACATTCCTCACCCTGTGACTCTGCCGCTCTCTTCACACTCTTCACCGTGTATCTGCCACTCTCCTAGCACTCCTCACCCTGTGTCTCTGCCGCTCTCCTCGCACTCCTCACCCTGTGTCTCTGCCGCTCTCCTCGCACTCCTCACCCTGTGTCTCTGCCGCTCTCCTCGCACTCTTCACCCTGTGTCTCTGCCGTTCTCCTCGCACTCTTCACCCTGTGTCTCTGCCGCTCTCCTCGCACTCTTCACCCTGTGTCTCTGCCGTTCTCTTAGCACTCTTCACCCTGTGTCTCTGCCGCTCTCCTCGCTCTCTTCATCCTGTGTCTCTGCCGCTCTCCTCACACTCTTCACCGTGTATCTGCCAGTCTCCTAGCGCTCCTCATCCTCTGTCTCTGCCGCTGTCCTCACACTCTTCACCCTGTGTCTCTGCCGCTCTTCTTGCACTCTTCACCCTGTCTCTGCCACTCTACTCACATTCTCCACCCTGTGTCTCCGCCACTCTCCTCGCACTCTTCACCCTGTCTCTCCTGCTCTCCTCACACTCTTCACCCTGCGTCTCTGCCGCTCTCCTAGAACTCCTCACCCTGAGTCTCTGCCGCTCTCCTCACACTCTTCACCCTGTGACTCTGCCGCTCTCCTCACACTCTTCACCCTGATTCTCTGCTGCTCTCCTCACACTCTTCACCCTGTGACTCTGCCGCTCTCCTCACACTCTTCACTCTGTGTCTCTGCCGCTCTCATCACATTCTTCTCCCTCTGTCTCTGCCGCTCTCCTCACACTGTCCACCCTGTCTCTGCCGCTCTCCTCCAATTCTTCACCCTGTGTCTCTGCCGCTCTCCTCACTTTCTTCACCCTGTGTCTCTGCCGCTCTCCTCACACTCTTCACCCTGTGTCTCTGCCCCTCTCCTCACACTCTTCACCCTGTGTCTCTGCCAGCCTCCTCGCGCTCTTCACCTTTGTGTTTGCCGCTCTCCGAACACCTTTCACCCTGTTTTCTCTGCCGCTCTCCTCACACTCTTCACCCTGTGTCTCTGCCGCTCTCCTCACACTCTTCACCCTGTGTCTCTGCCGCTCTCCTCACGCTCTTCACCCTGTGGCTCTGCTACTCTCCTCACACTCTTCATCCTGTGTCTCTGCCGCTCCCCTCACTCTCTTCCCCCTCTGTTTCCACGCCTTCCTTGCACTCTCCTCCCTGTGTCTCTGCCGCTCTCCTCACACTCTTCACCGTGTGTCTCTGCCGCTCTCCTCGCACTCCTCACCCTGTGTCTCTGCCGCTCTCCTCGCACTCTTCACCCTGTGTCTCTGCCGCTATCCTCGCACTCTTCACCCTGTGACTATGCCGCTCTCGTTGCTCTCTTCACCCTGTCTCTGCCACTCTCCTCACATTCTCCACCTGTGTCTCCGCCACTCTCCTCCCATTCTTCACCCTTTGTCTCTGCTGCTCTCCTCACACTCTTTACCCTGTGTCTCTGCCGCTCTCCTCACACTCTTCACCCTGTGTCTCTGCCGCTCTCCGTGCACTCTTCAGCCTGTGTCTCTGCCGCTCTCCTCGCACTCTTCACCCTGTATCGCTGCCGCTCTCCTCACACTCTTCACCCTGTGACTCTGTCGCTCTCCACACATTCTTCACCCTGTGTCTCTGCCACTCTCCTCACATTCTTCACCCTGTGACTCTGCCGCTCTCTTCACACTCTTCACCGTGTATCTGCCACTCTCCTAGCACTCCTCACCCTGTGTCTCTGCCGCTCTCCTCGCACTCATCACCCTGTGTCTCTGCCGCTCTCCTCGCACTCCTCACCCTGTGTCTCTGCCGCTCTCCTCGCACTCTTCACCCTGTGTCTCTGCCGTTCTCCTCGCACTCTTCACCCTGTGTCTCTGCCGCTCTCCTCGCACTCTTCACCCTGTGTCTCTGCCGTTCTCCTCGCACTCTTCACCCTGTGTCTCTGCCGCTCTCCTCGCTCTCTTCATCCTGTGTCTCTGCCGCTCTCCTCACATTCTTCACCCTGTGTCTCTGCCGCTCTCCTCGCACTCTTCACCCTGTGTCTCTGCCGCTCTCCTTGCACTCTTCACCCTGTCTCTGCCGCTCTCCTCACACTCTTCACCCAGTGACTCTGCTGCTCTCCTCACACTCTTCACCGTGTATCTGCCAGTCTCCTAACGCTCCTCACCCTCTGTCTCTGCCGCTCTCCTCACACTCTTCACCCTGTGTCTCTGCCGCTTTCCTCGCACTCTTCACCCTGTGTCTCTGCCGCTCTTCTTGCACTCTTCACCCTGTCTCTGCAACTCTACTCACATTCTCCACCCTGTGTCTCCGCCACTCTCCTCGCACTCTTCACCCTGTCTCTCCTGCTCTCCTCACACTCTTCACCCTGTGTCTCTGCCGCTCTCCTAGAACTCCTCACCCTGAGTCTCTGCCGCTCTCCTCACACTCTTCACCCTGTGACTCTGCCGCTCTCCTCTCACTCTTCACCCTGATTCTCTGCTGCTCTCCTCACACTCTTCACCCTGTGACTCTGCCGCTCTCCTCACACTCTTCACTCTGTGTCTCTGCCGCTCTCATCACATTCTTCTCCCTCTGTCTCTGCCGCTCTCCTCACACTGTCCACCCTGTCTCTGCCGCTCTCCTCCAATTCTTCACCCTGAGTCTCTGCCGCTCTCCTCACACACTTCACCCTGTGTATCTGCCGCTCTCCTCACACTCTTCACCCTGTGTATCTGCCGCTCTCCTCACGCTCTTCACCCTGTGGCTCTGCCGCTCTCCTCGCACTCTTCACCCTGTGACTATGCCGCTCTCCTTGCTCTCTTCACCCTGTCTCTGCCACTCTCCTCACATTCTCCACCTGTGTCTCCGCCACTCTCCTCCCACTCTTCACCCTTTGTCTCTGCTGCTCTTCTCACACTCTTTACCCTGTGTCTCTGCCGCTCTCCTCGCACTCTTCACCCTGTGTCTCTGCCGCGCTCCTTGCACTCTTCAGCCTGTGTCTCTGCCGCTCTCCTCGCACTCTTCACCCTGTATCGCTGCCGCTCTCCTCACACTCTTCACCCTGTGACTCTGCCGCTCTCCTCACATTCTTCACCCTGTGTCTCTGCCACTCTCCTCACATTCCTCACCCTGTGACTCTGCCGCTCTCTTCACACTCTTCACCGTGTATCTGCCACTCTCCTAGCACTCCTCACCCTGTGTCTCTGCCGCTCTCCTCGCACTCCTCACCCTGTGTCTCTGCCGCTCTCCTCGCACTCCTCACCCTGTGTCTCTGCCGCTCTCCTCGCACTCTTCACCCTGTGTCTCTGCCGTTCTCCTCGCACTCTTCACCCTGTGTCTCTGCCGCTCTCCTCGCACTCTTCACCCTGCGTCTCTGCCGTTCTCCTAGCACTCTTCACCCTGTGTCTCTGCCGCTCTCCTCGCTCTCTTCATCCTGTGTCTCTGCCGCTCTCCTCACATTCTTCACCCTGTGTCTCTGCCGCTCTCCTCGCACTCTTCACCCTGTGTCCCTGCCGCTCTCCTTTCACTCTTCACCCTGTCTCTGCCGCTCTCCTCATACTCTTCACCCTGTGACTCTCCTGCTCTCCTCACACTCTTCACCGTGTATCTGCCAGTCTCCTAGCGCTCCTCATCCTATGTCTCTGCCGCTGTCCTCACACTCTTCACCCTGTGTCTCTGCCGCTTTCCTCGCACTCTTCACCCTGTGTCTCTGCCGCTCTTCTTGCACTCTTCACCCTGTCTCTGCCACTCTACTCACATTCTCCACCCTGTGTCTCCGCCACTCTCCTCGCACTCTTCACCCTGTCTCTCCTGCTCTCCTCACACTCTTCACCCTGCGTCTCTGCCGCTCTCCTAGAACTCCTCACCCTGAGTCTCTGCCGCTCTCCTCACACTCTTCACCCTGTGACTCTGCCGCTCTCCTCACACTCTTCACCCTGATTCTCTGCTGCTCTCCTCACACTCTTCACCCTGTGACTCTGCCGCTCTCCTCACACTCTTCACTCTGTGTCTCTGCCGCTCTCATCACATTCTTCTCCCTCTGTCTCTGCCGCTCTCCTCACACTGTCCACCCTGTCTCTGCCGCTCTCCTCCAATTCTTCACCCTGTGTCTCTGCCGCTCTCCTCACTTTCTTCACCCTGTGTCTCTGCCGCTCTCCTCACACTCTTCACCCTGTGTCTCTGCCCCTCTCCTCACACTCTTCACCCTGTGTCTCTGCCAGTCTCCTCGCGCTCTTCACCTTTGTGTTTGCCGCTCTCCGAACACCTTTCACCCTGTTTTCTCTGCCGCTCTCCTCACACTCTTCACCCTGTGTCTCTGCCGCTCTCCTCACACTCTTCACCCTGTGTCTCTGCCGCTCTCCTCACGCTCTTCACCCTGTGGCTCTGCTACTCTCCTCACACTCTTCACCCTGTGTCTCTGCCGCTCCCCTCACTCTCTTCCCCCTCTGTTTCCACGCCTTCCTTGCACTCTCCTCCCTGTGTCTCTGCCGCTCTCCTCACACTCTTCACCGTGTATGTGGCGGGGGCACATGGCTGGCCTAGGAAGGGATATGGCTAGTCGGCAGGGGAGGGGGGCGGGCAGCCCCCTGTTCCGGCTGATAACCTGGAACGTAAGGGGGCTGAACGGGCCGGTCAGGCGGGCCCGTGTGTTTGCGCACCTGAAGGGGCTGAAGGCGGATGTGGCCATGCTTCAGGAGACGCACCTGAGGGTGGCGGATCAGGTAAGGTTGAGAAAGGGGTGGGTAGGGCAGGTGTTTCATTCGGGGTTGGGTGCAAAAAATCGGCGGCTGGCGATCTTGGTGGGGAAGAGAGTGTCGTTCAAGGTGTCGAGCACCGTGGCAGGCAATGGCGGTAGGTATGTGATGGTTAGTGGCAAGCTGCAGGGGAAGCGGGTGGTGTTGGTCAATGTATATGCCCCGAATTGGGACGATGCGGGGTTCATGCGGCGTATGCTGGGCCGGATTCCGGACCTGGAGACGGGGGCCTGATAATGGGGAGGGATTTCAATACGGTGCTGGACCCGGCGCTGGATCGTTCCAGGTCTAAGACGGGTAGGAGACCGGCGTCGGCCAAGGTGCTGAGGAGGTTCATGGACCAGATGGGAGGGGTGGACCCATGGAGGTTTGCGAGGCCGGGGGCCAGAGAATTCTCATTCTTCTCCCATGTACACAAATTCTATTCCCGGATTGGCTTCTTTGTCATGAGCAGGGCGCTGATTCCGAGGCTGGAAGATACGGAGTACTCGGCGATAGCCATTTCCGATCATGCTCCGCATTGGGTAGACCTCGAGCTGGGGGAGGAAAGGGACCAGCGCCCGCTGTGGCACTTAAAGGTGGGGTTGTGGGCGGAAGAGGAGGTGAGCAGGCGGTTCCGATTGTGTATAGAGAGGTACCTGGAGGCTAACGACAATGGGGAGGTCCAAGTGGGGGTGGTCCGGGAGGCGCTGAAGGCGGTAGTCAGGGGGGAGCTTATCTCCATTGGGGCCCATAAGGAGAGGAGGGAGAAGAGAGAGAGGGAGAGGCTGGTGGGGGAGATGGTGAGGGTGGATAGGGTAGAATGGGGGTACTGTGACGTCTCCATTGTCCGCAAATTCTGAGGGTAGCCGCCACCACCAGGCTTGTGGTGTACCATGTTGGAGGAAGCGGCAGCGGGACCGTCACCAGCGGCTCCAGGCTCGTGCCCACACAGGACGCCATCTCCAGCCCCTTCCATGCCGCCCCCTCCCCATCCATCACCCACTTACGCACCATCGCCACATTGGCGGCCCAATAATATCCACAGAGGTTAGGCAATGCCAAAACCCCCCCCCCCCCCTATCCCTGCACCGCTCCAGGAACACCCTTCTCACCCTCGGGGTCTTCCGCGCCCACATAAACCCCATAACGCTCTTGTTAACCCGCCTGAAGGCCTTAGGGATCAGGATGGGGAGGCATTGGAACAGGAACAAAAACCTCGGGAGCACCGTCATTTTAACTGACTGCACCCTACCCACCAGGGAAAGTGGCAGCACATCCCACCTCTTAAACTCCTCCTCCATCTGCTCCACCAGCCTCGTGAAGTTGAGCTTATGTAAGGCCCCCCAGCTCCTAGCCACCTGGACCCCCAGGTACCTGAAACTCCTCTCCGCCCTCTTTATTGGGAGCTTACCAATCCCCCTCTCCTGGTCCCCCGGGTGCACGACAAACAACTCGCTCTTCCTCATATTAAGCTTGTACCCGGAGAAATCCCCAAACTCCCCAAGGATCCTCATCACCTCCGGCATTCCCCCCACCGGGTCCGCCACATATAGCAGCAAATCATCCGCATAGAGCGACACCCGATCTTCCTCCCCACCCCGCACCAGCCCCCTCCAGTTCCTCGACTCCCTCAACGCCATGGCAAGGGGCTCAATCGCCAGCGCAAAGAGCAGGGGGGACAGGGGACACCCCTGCCTCGTCCCCCGGTGTAGTCGGAAATACTCTGACCTCCTTCTGTTCGTGGCCACACTCGCCACCGGGGCCACATACAGCAGCCTCACCCACCTGACGAACCCCTCCCCGAACCCGAACCTTTTCAGCACCTCCCACAAATACCCCCATTCTACCCTATCAAAGGCCTTCTCCGCATCCATCACCGCCATTATCTCCACCTCCCCTTCCACCGCCGGCATCATTATAACATTCAAGAGCCTTCGTACATTCGTATTCAGCTGTCTCCCTTTCACGAACCCCGTCTGATCCTCGTGAATGACCTGCGGCACACAGTCCTCTATCCTCGTGGCTAAAATCTTCGCCAACAACTTTGCATCTGCATTTAGGAGTGAGATCGGTCTGTATGACCCACACTGTAGGGGATCCTTGTCCCGCTTCAGGATCAAGGAGATCAGCGCCCGAGACATCGTCGGGGACAAAGCCCCTCCTTCCCTTGCCTCGTTAAAGGTCCTTACCAACAGAGGGCCCAGCAGGTCCGCATACTTCTTATAAAATTCGACCGGGAACCCATCCGGCCCCGGTGCCTTCCCCGCCTGCCTGCTTCCTATCCATTTGACCAACTTCTCCAACCCAACCATCGCCCCCAGCCCTCCAACCCCCACCTGCCCCTCCTCCACCCTCGGGAATCTCAACCGGTCCAGAAAGTGACCCATCCCTCCTCCAGTGGGGGCTCGGACCGATACAGTTGCTCGTAGAAGTCCCTGAAGACCCCATTGATACCCACCTCACTTCGCACCATGCTCCCACCCCCATCCTTAACTCCCCCGATCTCCCTAGCTGCCTCTCACTTCCGAAGCTGGTGCGCCAGCATATTCCTATACCGCCCCCTGCGCCTTCCTCCACTGCGCCTCCGCCTTCCTGGTGGTCAACAGATCGAATTCGGCCTGGAGGCTGCGCCGCTCCCAAAGCAAACCCTCCTCCGGGGGTCTCGGTGTGGTCCCCGATATGGGGGAACCACCAGTTTGTCCCGGGGAGAAGGGACGGAGGGTTCCTGAGTTGGCACAGGGCAGATATTAGAAGGATGGGGGGCCTGTTTGTGGACGGGATGTTCGCGAGCCTGGGTGAGCTGGAGTAGAAGTTTGGGCTCCCTCCGGGGAACACCTTCAGATATATGCAGGTAAGGGCGTTTGTTCGGCAGCAGGTGGTGGAGTTGCCATCATGCAGGGTCCGGGACAGGGTGCTTTCGGGGTTTTGGGATGGAGAGGGGAGGATCTCGGCAAAGTATCAGGTGATGCAGGAGGAGTAGGAGGCCTCGGTGGAGGAGCTAAAGGGTAAGTGGGAGGAGGAATTGGGTGAGGAGATTGACGAGGGGACGTGGGCGGATGCCCTGGGGAGGGTGAACTCTTCCTCCTCTTGTGCGAGGCTCAGCCTAATACAATTTAAGGTGCTGCAGAGGGCACACATGACCAGGGCAAGGATGAGCCGGTTCTTTGGGAGTGAGGACAGATGTGTTAGGTGCTCAGGGAGCCCAGCAAACCACATCCACATGTTCTGGGCATGCCCAGTGCTGGAGGACTTTTGGAAGGGTGTTGTGAGGAAGGTTCCAGGGTCAAGGTGGGCTGGGGGCTCGCAATATTTGGGGTGGCAGAGGAGCCGGGAGTGCAGGAGGCGAAAGATGCCGGTATTCTAGCCCGGCGTAGGATTCTTCTTCCGTGGAAGGATGGCGAGGCCCCAAGCTTGGAATCCTGGATCAACGATATGGCGGGGTTTATTAAATTGGAGAGGGTGAAAATTGCCTTAAGGGGAACGGTGCAAGGGTTCTTCAGGTGGTGGCAACCGTTCCTAGACTTCCTGGCAGAGCGTTAGGAGATGGCCAGCAGCAGCAACCCGGGGGGGGGGGGGGGGGGGGAGACTCGGGGGGGCTGTTTTTTTTGATTGGGCATGTATATTTGCTTTTGTGCTGATGATGGCTGTTAATTTATTATTTGTGTATACGGGGGGGGGGTTCTTTTCTTTTTGTATTTTGTTGTTGATATTTTGTGAAAATTTGAATAAATTATAAGGCAACACAAGGATGTAACTACATAAACACCGGCATTGGGTGAAGCATACAGGGGTGTAGTATTAATCTGGTCAGATTAAGAGGGTTGTTTAGGAGTCTGGCAACAGCGAGGAAGAAGCTGTTTTTGAGTCTGTTCGTGTGTGTTCTCAGACTTCTGTATCTCCTGCTCGATGGAAGAAGTTGGAAGAGTGAGTAAGCCGGATGGGAGGGGTCTTTGATTATACTGCCTGCTTTCCCCAGGCAGCGGGAGGTGTAGATGGAGTCAATGGATGGGAGGCAGGTTTGTGTGATAGACTGGGCGGTGTTTACGACTCTCTGAAGTTTCTTGCGGTCCTGGGCCGAGCAGTTGCCATACCAGGCTGTGATGCAGCCCGATAGGATGCTTTCTATGGTGCATCTGTAAAAGTTGGTAAGAGTTAATGTGGACATGCTGAATTTCCTTTGTTTTCTGATGAAGAATGGGCGTTGTTGTGCTTTCTTGGTGGTAGCGTCAATGTGGGTGGACCAGGACAGATTTTTGTAGATGTGCACCCCTAGTAATTTGAAGCTGCTAACCATCTCCACCTCAGCCACGTTGATGCTGACAGGGGTGTGTACAGTACTTTGCTTCCTGAAGTCAATGACCAGCTCTTTAGTTTTGCTGGCATTGAGGGATAGATTGTTGTTGCTGCACCACTCCACTAGGTTCTCTATCTCCCTTCTGTATTCTGACTCGTAGTTATTTGAGATCCGGCCCACTATGGTCGTATCGTCAGCAAACTTGCAGATGGAGTTGGAACCAAATGTTGCCACGCAAATACAGAGAGTATAGTCGGGGGCTAAGTACGCAGCCTTGCGGGGCCCCGGTATTGAGGACTATTATGGAGGAGGTGTTGTTGTTTATTCTTACTGATTGTGGTCTGTACGTCAGAAAGTCGAGGATCCAGTTGCAGAGTGGGGGGCCAAGTCCTAGGTTTTGGAGCTTTGATATAAGTTTGGCTGGGATTATGGTGTTGAAGGGGGAGCTGTAGTCAATAAACAGGAGTCTGATGTAGGAGTCCTTAATGTCGAGATGCTCTAGGGATGAGTGTAGGGCCAGGGAAATGGTGTCTGCTGTGGACCCGTTGCGACGGTATGCGAATTGCAGTGGATCAAGGCGTTCTGGGAGTATGGAGGTGATGCGCTTCATGACCAACCTCTCGAAGCACTTCATTACAACTGAAGTCAGGGCCACCGGATGGTAGTCATTGAAGCACATTGCCTGGTTCTTCTTTGGCACCGGTATGAGGTGGTCTTCTTGAAGCAGGTGGAGACCTTGGAGCGGAGTAGGGACAGGTTAAACATGTCCATGAACACATCTGCCAGCTGGTCCGCACATGCTGTGAGTGCACGACCAGGGACCCGTCATCTTCCGAGGGTTCACTTTCAGGAAGGCCGATCTGACTTCGGAAGCTGTGATGGTGGGTATGGGTGAGGGGAATGTGCAACGAGACCTGGGTGTGCCTGTACACCAGTCACTGCAAGTAAGCATGCAGGTACAGCAGGTGCTGAAGAAACCAAACATTATGTTGGCCTTCATACCGAGAGTATTTGAATACAAAAGCAGATGTTTTTCTGCAATTATACATGGCCTTGGTTAGGCCACATCTGGAATATTTTGTGCAGATTTGATCTCCTTATTTGAAAAAGGATGTTCCAGCTATGGAGAGAGTGCAGAGACTGTTTACCAGACTGATTCCTGGGTTGGCAGGACTGCTGTATGAGGAGAGATTGAGCCAGTTAGGATTGTATTCATTGGAGTTTGGAAGAATGAGGGGGGATCTCATAGAAACCAATCGTATTCACACAGGAAATGGGTAGATGCAGGAAAGATGTTCCCAATGATGTGAGTGTCCAGAATCAGGGGTTACAGTCTGAGGATGCAGGGTAAACCATTTAGGATTGAGATGAGGAGAAACGTCTTCACCCCAAAGAGTAGTGAGCCTGCGGAATTCTCTACTACAGAAAGCAGTTGAGGCCAAAACATTGTATGTTTTCAAGAAGGAGTTGGATTTAGATTGTGGGGCGAAAGGATTCAAAGGAGGAGTCAAGGAATCAAAGCGGTAACAGGTTGGATGATCAGCCATGATCACAATGTATTACGGAGTAGTGTCGAAGGGCCAAATGGCCTGTTCCTATTTTCTATGGATCTTGGGTTGGGGAACAGAACAGCATTAACATTAGAAATAATCCCACATCAATTATGCAATACATGAAGGATTTGTGGCTGTTAATGCATTCCGAACATCATAAACGCAATAAGTGTCCTGCTTGAAGTAAATGAAATACTTATGAGATGGTACCGTATTATATTTCCATAAGTTACATAGTACATGAATTTCTGTGAATTACATTGACTAATCTACACCCAATGAGGCAGCATTTTGTTCTTAGCTGGCTTCCATAAACAATAATCAGATGACTGACCTGTTAATCTACTTTTGCTGAAAGGAGAAATATTTACCAACACACCAAGAGACCCTGTGCCCTTGCTGAAATAATTTCTTGGGATTTTTTATATACACAGACAGCTCAAATCAACATGCAACTTGAAAGGGATCAAAGCAGCACTCCTTCAGAATTACAGCAGATTTCCAGCCTTGATTATGAGCACAAGCCTCGATAGGACTTGAAACCACAGTCCTCTGACCCAGAGATGCAAAAAGTCCCAATAATCTAAACTGATATGATTTCTACCTTTATCTTTGCAAACTTCCAAATAACTTGCATCTAACACATGGAGCAGAATTCTGTGTGTACCGGGCGGGCATAAAATAACCCGTGATGATGTCACGGGCAGAATGAGGAATCTGTTTTCAACTTATCTCAATCGCGGATGGGAGGGGAGTGGTCCCCTTCAGACTTGTGGCGCTCTCCTCTCAGGGACCTGGGAGCCTGGGCTCAGTTTGGCTGACAGCTCTCCAGGACAGGAATTCCTCCCAAGGTTGCCGCGCACTCGCCATCCTAAGAACTCTACCCATAGAATTCTTGCAATTTAGATTTCAGCACAAATGAATTTGCAGCATTTTATCTGTGAGATCTGGTACATTTACAGGTGCCTGCCTCAGTGCATTTGACCTTCAAGTCTGATGAGAGTGGACCTGTGAGAGAGACGTCTAGGAGGACCCATCATAGGTCTGAGGAGAGGGAGAGTTTATTCTTGTTTGCATTTTGGAGAATCGGTTGTTGCTCCAGAGACCCTGCAATCTATCTCTGAAGAGAATGGCTTGAAGCCTCAGTGGATGCAGAAAAGCGCCTTTCCCCTTACCCTCCAGCGGTGCAGAGACATTCGCCTTTGCAGGGTATGCAGCCTGCAGAGATTGGTAACTGTCATGGAGCCTGATCCATCAGCCTACTCAGGAGCTGCTGGGTCTGCATGTACACCTGCATACCATCCCTTTGGCCATGAGCCAACAGTAGCCAAGCAAGAGGGGGACATAGTGCCTAGGCCCCACAGCTGTTTCTCCAGCAGGCAGTGGGCTACCATGACAAACCAAGAGTGAAGAGGTGTTGCAGCCTACCACAACACGGGGCTCATTTCAAGATACTCCTCAGCCCCTAAACTTGTGGTCTGCAGCAGAATTGGCCACAAAGAAGATTTCTGCAGTGGTGCAAAAGCCTGAGTATGCTGAGACTCCTCCAGACCATGGACACCCAGATGACAGCTGCCAAGGTCATCCAGGCCACAGGGCATTGTATCCAGCAGGCAGCTAACACCTCAGCTAGGGATGCCGGAATCACACCTAGTCGAAGCATTTGGAAGTGCATCAGAAAGAGCATTTAGAATCACGAGGGTGGCATGTGCACTTGTATGTCCGATTATGTTTGCTGTGTTTCATTGTGTTTTTGCAATTATTCCTCTGCCCATCATTCAGCATCTTCTGGCTGCTGGGTGGTTCTGATAATCCTTTGACCATTAGGGGGTGGAGTATGGTCATTTCCGTGTATGGGGCACGAGGCTTGGGGATGCTGGGTTATGGATGGTGGCTAAGTATAACCACACATGCCACCCTGGTGCTTCCCAATGCTTACTGATGAGCTTCCAAATACTCCAACGAGGTGTGTCCCCGTCATCTTTAGCTGAGGTGATAGCCACTTGCTGGATGCGGTGTGAAGTAATATGTCTGATGAAACATGGGGGAGACGTGGCCTGATGATGGTGATAAGCAGCCAGCTCATGGACCTGATGCTAGCTCGAAGCAGATGTGAATAAGGTTGTCACAACGTTTTCTAGCACAACTACAAGGCTCTAACTACGAGTATAGGTGGCTGACGGTGTTGTCCTACCACCTCCAACATATCCTCTTCATCAGAAGAGCGAGTGTCCTCCACTGTTGTGTCCTCCAGATACAAAGCCTTTCCTTTGCTGCACGAGGTTGTGAAACATGCAGCAGATAATAATGATTCTGGAGATTTTGAGCAGGCCGACTATCTCAGTTGCGTCCCGGGTCGGACCATGGCAGGCGTTGTACTATTCCTTAGCTTCAGTGCAAGGATTTCCCACGAGCTTCAGTTGCTATGTTCTGAGCAAGTCTCCCCCGTCTCCAAGGATCTGTCCATTGTCATGTGAGCGGCTCAAACAACCATGGGAGCTTGGAGTGCTGTAGCATGCATACATCACAAGACACCTCAGTCTGGCTAGCAGATTCAGTTTGGCATTATACAAACGTATCCTCTTGAACAGTGCGTTGGTCATTTCCCTAATACATGTGGTGTGCAGCTGCCTGGGATACCCTGCACACATCCCTGGTGAGAACTTGGGATAGCGCCTGAGGCATAAAATCTCAGCACTGCAGTGATTTTCTGCACCACTAGCATAAATTCCATTGATTGCAGGCCATCGTGAAGCACCGCAAAAAATCGTTGATAGACTCCCTTGAGTGGTGCGGTCTTCTTCGGTATTGGCACTCTGACAACTGCATATATTTCATGTGACTTCCAAATTCTGGTACATGGCACAAGCCTTACTGCTGTTTCCCAGGGCATCCTGGAGTGCCCTGCCCTGACACACGCTGCATCTCTTGTTACTCCTACTCCCCAATAACGGTGGGCCTGCAGCTTAGTGCACCCGTTCCTCTCCACTTGCTTGTAGGATCAGGGAAAAGTGGGTCGATGAGTGCCATTTTGGAAGTTGGCCACCTCTCTCTGTTTGACAAAGATTTGCACTCTTATAAAAGGTGACTGCAGAATGGCTGACTTTCCTCTCACGAGTGTGAGCCCTCACCTGAACACCTTTTGTCAGCCTAACACTGGGAAGCTCCGAGGAACAAAGAGACCATGGCATTTTTGTCCATAGATCTCTGAAGGCAGGAGGTCAGGTTAATAGGGTGGTGAAAAAAGCATTTGAGACACTTGCCTTTATCAATCACAGCTGGAGGACTGTGAGCAATTCTGGCCGCCACAGTATAGGAAGGATGAGATTGCACTGGAGGGGATGCAGAGGCAATTCACTAAGACGTTGCCTGGGATGGAACATTTAAGTTATGAAGAGAGGTTGGATAGGCTTGGGTTGTTTTTGCTGGGACAGATAAGACTGAGGGGCGAACTGATCGAGGTGTACACGATTACAAGGGGCATGTAGAGGTGGATAGGGAGCAGCTGTTCCCCTTAGCTGAAGGGTCAGTTACGAGGGGATACAAGTTCAAGGTGAGGGGCAAGAGGTTTAGGGGGGATTTGAGGAAAAGCCTTTTTACCCAGAGGGTGGTGATGTCCTGGAATCCACTGTCTGGGAGGGCGGTAGAGGCGGGTTGCCTCACGTCCTTTAAAAAGTATCCAGATGAGCACTTGGCACGTCATAACATTGAAGGCTATGGGATTAGGTAGGCAGGTCAGGTGTCTTTCATTCATTGGTGCAGACACGATGGGCCGAATGGTTTCTTCTGCAGTGTATTATTCTGTGATTCAATATCCCTGGCATCCCATCATTCCTGTATGCTGCTTGTTAAATTCTAACAGTTATGTTAATTTGACTGAACGATCTTTTACACAATCAGAATTACCTTCCCACCACTTGCATGAGCACCTCCATCTTGCTGCCCCCCAATGTTTACCCCGGTGCCCTTACTTATAAGACGAACAAAGGTCAAAACTGGTTTGCAGGTTAACCCAGTTTATTCACAAACAGCTCTGTTTGCAAACAACTCTTGATTCTCGATAGTTGGCTGCCTGACATTACAAATGCTACCCGTGCCGATTAACTTGATCAAGCCATCGGGTTCAATTCACTGAGCTCCGCCAGCTGTCAAGCTCAGGGTTTTCATTACGAAGGTTATCTCGCATGACCTCTTCCATCATCATAGAGTTGCAGGGGTCAGATTGAGTCTTCGCTGGGGGTGGTTTTCAAGTGACCCTTCTTATCCTCTTCTTAGCACCCTTCTAGAACATTCGCTGGCCTTCAACCAATGAGATCACTGGGTTGGGGTTGCAACACTCAATGGAGTTGCAGATTGCACATATGGAGGATGCCAAGAACCCATTCCCATACATAGTAATAGCGAGAATCCAAGGTGCCAGTGGGGAATACACAACTACTGCATGATAAAATAGGACTGAGTCAGCACGGCTTTGTCAAAGGGAGGACCTGTCTGGCAAATCTGTTAGAGTTCTTTCGAGGAGGTAACAAGGAAGTTAGACAAAGGAGGAGAACCAGTGGACGTGATTTATTTAGATTTCCAGAAGGCCTTTGACAAGGTGCCGCATAGGAGATTGTTAAATAAGTTAAGAGCCCATGGTGTTAAGGGTAAGATCCTGGCATGGATAGAGGATTGGCTGACTGGCAGAAGGCAGAGAGGGGAGATAAAGGGGTCTTTTTCAGGATGGCAGCCGGTGACAAGTGGTGTGCCTCAGGGGTCTGTACTGGGACCACAACTTTTTACAATATACATTAATGATCTGAAAGAAGGTACTGAAGGCACTGTTGCTAAGTTTGCAGATGATACAAAGATCTGTAGAGGGACAGGTAGTACTGAGGAAGCAAGGGGGCTGCAGAAGGATTTGGACAAGCTAGGAGAGTGGGCAATGAAGTGGCAGATGAAGTACAATGCGGAAAAGTGTGAGGTTATGCACTTTGGAAGGAGGAATTTAGGCATTTTCCAAATGGGGAAATGCTTAGGAAATCAGAAGCACAAAGGGACTTGGGGAGTCCTTGTTCACGATTCTCTTAAGGTTAATGTGCAGGTTCAGTTGGCAGTTAGGAAGGCAAATGCAATGTCAGCATTCATGTCAAGAGGGCTAGAATACAAGACCGGGGATGTACTTCTGAGGCTGTATAAGGCTCTGGTCAGACCATATTTGGAATATTGTGAGCAGTTTTAGGCCCCGTATCTAAGGATGTGCTGGCCTTGGAAGAGGAGGTTCACAAGAATGATCCCTGGAATGAACAGCTTGTCGTATGAGGATCGGTTGAAGACTCTGGGTCTGTACTCGGTGGAGTTTAGGAGGTTGAGGGGGATTCTTATTGAAACTTATAGGATATTGCGAGGCCTGGATAGAGTGGATGTGGAAAGGATGTTTCCACTTGTCGGAAAAACTAGAACCAGAGGTCACAATCTCAGACTAAAGGGACGATCCTTTAAAACAGAGATGAGGAGGAATTCCTTCAGCCAGAAGGTGATGAATCTGTAGAACTCTTTGCCGCAGAAGTCTGTGAAGGCCAAATCACGGAGTGTCTTTAAGACAGAGATAGATAGGTTCCTGATTAATAAGGGGATCAGGGGTTATGGGGAGAAGGGAGGAGAATGGGGATGAGAAAAATATCAGCCATGATTGAATGGCGGAGCGGACTCGATGGGCCGAGTAGCCTAATTCTGCTCTTCTGTCTTATGGTCCTTATTTGGTTAAGGCCATTATCTCCGATCCCAGGACAAGTCCAGATTTGCCCTTGCTTGCTCGCCTCTGGCTAGTTTCAATGTTTATTCGAACTTGGCCTGTCCAAATTCCCATCTGTACTGGCTGTGGAGGCTTTTGGCTGCAGTTTAATTTACAGTGCGTACTTTCTCCACGCCGATGGTCATCTGGCCACGACAGATTTTTTGTACTTAACTTGCAATGTTGTGTAGAATTACCTTTTATCTGAGAAAGTTAGATGAATCATTCAGATCGAGCACATTACAAAGGTTGAAATCAGTTGGAGGGAAAGAGATTAATCAAGTAATAGCTTGGTGATGCTATGTTTAAATTTGAAAATACAAAGATTTTAAGAAACCAAGATGGAGGAAATAACTAGTTCCATACTTTTGCGATCCAAGTAAAGAATGAGATAGGAAGTAGCACAATAATCTTTGATTTGAAATGCAGTCAACATGAAGAGAAGAACATGTTTACAGCGCAGTAGGGCTCACAAAAGCGTTAAGTTCAAAGGTGCACTTACCATCATAGAATTTACAAAAGAGAAACACAAGAGGCTGTGATGAAGAAAGTATGGTTGAAGGTTACTGCTGAGCAATACACCTCAGAGAAACATTTGCCGACAAACTGTTCAGGAGCACTATAAAAAATTAATGATAAAGAAATACTTACATGGACGCAAGTCCATAATTCTTTGCCATTTTCCATCAATAGCAAACTAAGCAAGTAAATGTTCAAGTGTAAACCAAATTTCTTTATTTTGTAGTAATAGATTGTACAGGTGCTTTCAGTAAATAATTATAAAAATCTATTTAAATATATTTCCATTTAGCTTTACTCTCCGTAATAAAGCTGTAGATTATTGAATTCTAGGCCACATGATAAACAGGTAAATTATTTATGTACAGCACAAAAATATTTTTTTAAATCTAGTAGAGAATATTACATTGCACAGTGTCACAGCGTGTGATTAATTTTACAAAGGCATTAATGACTGAAGAAAAACAGTCTTTTAAAAATATATTTAACACGTTTCAATATTTAAACAAAATCTGGTGCCCTAAAGTGTTGTTGAATTAAATTCAATCTTATAAAATTGCAACTTTTTCATCCTTGAGGATTCCTTTGCCTTCTTTTAGAAGTGAACAGTATTGTGTGTCTGTCCACACTGAGGGCAGGCAGGATAGTTCAATATGAGTTGTGGGTTGCATTTCACTTATAACGACTAACCGGTTTGCCTCAAACTGGCCAACTAGCGGCTAATTTTCTCGGTGAAAAGCAGGAGATACGAGAGAAAAGTGGAGGAAGGAAAGTGGGGATGGGGGGAAAGAGTAGGAGAAGGAGCAGAAGGAGGAAGAGGGAGGGCGAGAGGAAGCAGGCAAAGGAGGGAAACAGGAGGAAGGAAGAAAGAGGAAGCAGAAAGAGAATGCAATTCAGAAAGAGGCTGTGATTATGCATAGAAACAGCATTGTTTTCTCTTTATTTAAAAAAAAACTGCTGCTTAAACTTTTCCAGAGTCAAACAATATTTAATAACAAAAATAAGATTTCCTATATATAACATATCTGTTTTGTTTAGACAACCCGAACACTTTCTGGAAAAGTTTACAGCTCTGCAGAAGCACAGGTCAATCCTTTGTAGAATGCATTGCACAAAATTAGAATATTTTATCCTCCCAATGTGATGGTAGAAATGAAGAAGATTATGGTCTGGATTTGTCCACAACACATTTCAGCGAAATCAACAATTAAGCGGTTACATGAGTCTTACTGCCCTTTTCCCCCCTCCATTTAAAAATCTGATCAAAGATCATGTAATGCTCGGATCCTCTTTCAGATGGACCAATTATTTTTGATCACATGTGCTTGCATGTAGTCCTCAATCTTGTGGGTTTGGGATTATCAAGTCCAAATCAATTACCTGCAAAGAGAGAAAGAAAAATTAGCAATTTATTTATTAACAATTTTTTTAACATTTCTGTCCGCTGGCCCCATTGATCAAGCATCTTTTTTCTTAATTTTGTCTCCATTGTAAATTATTGTTTCTGAGTTGTGTGTTCAATTCTGGGCATCCGCACCTTGGGAAAGATATTAAAGCCCAGCAGGGGGTGTACAGGATATTTACTAGAATGGTTTGTTCCAGTGATGAGGGTCTTCAGTTCCGTGGAAAGACAAGAGAAGTTACTAGGGGCTTTTCACAGTAACTTCATTAAACATAGAACATACAGTGCAGAAGGAGGCCATTCGGCCCATCGAGTCTGCACCGACCCACTTAAGCCCCCACTTCCACCCTATCCCTGTAACCCAATAACCCCATCTAACCTTTTTGGACACTAAGGGCAATTTAGCATGGCCAATCCACCTAACCTGCACGTCTTTGGACTGTTGGGGGAAACTGGAGCACCCGGAGGGAACCCACGCAGATACGAAGAGAACGTGCAGACTCCGTACAGACAGTGACCAAGTGGGGAATCGAACCTGGGACCCTGGAGCTGTGAAGCCACAGTGCTATCCACTTGTGCAACCGTGCTGCCTGTGAAGCCTTCTTGTGACAATAAGCGATTATCATCAAGTTGGGATTATTATCCTGGGGGCAGAAAAGGTTAGCAGGAGGTTTAGCAGAGGCATTCAAAAATCAAGAAGCATTTTGACTGAGTAAATAAGGAGAAACAGTTTCTAGCAGTTGAAGGGTCCATGTCTAGAGAACACCAATTTAAGGTGATTGGCAAAAGAGCCTGAGCTGAGATAAGGAGGACTTATTTTTATTGTTGCGGGTTATGATCTGGACTGCACATCCCAAAAGTATGGTGGAAGCAGATTCAATAGCAAATAAACACTTGAAGAGGAGAACGTCACTGAGGAAAGAGAGAAGTAGGAATAATAAGGTGGCCCTTTCAAAGAGCTAGGACAGGCATCTGTGATACAGAAGGACCTAAGGGTCCTTGTACCTGAATCACAAAATTTAGTATGCATGTACAGCAAGTCTTAGGAAGGCAAATGGAACGTTGGCCTTCATTGCGCCGGGTAAGGAGTACATTGCTATAACTGTATAGCACACTGGTGAGACCACACCTATGCACAGTTTTGAACTCCTCACTTATTCGGGGGGGGGGGGGGGGGGGGGGGGGAAAGAGTAGTGGAGAATAGACATGCAATGGAGGATGGAAACAGTTCAGAGAAGGTTCACCAGACTGATTTCTGTGATCTAAGGGTTCTCTTATGAGGAACGATTGCGCAGGTTGGGCCATTATTCATTGGAGTTTAGAGGAACGAGAGGTGATCCTTTTGAAATATAAAAAGATGCTGATGGGCCTCGACAGGGCAGATGTTGAGAGGATGATTCCCTTCATGGGGAAATCAGAACTGGGGACACAGTTTCAAACTAGGGGCCGGTTTAGCTCAGTTGGCTGGACAGCTGGTCTGTGATGCAGAACAAAGCCAACAGCGTGGGTTCAATTCCCGTACGGCTGAGGTGAATCTTCAAGATCCGCCTTCTCAACCCCACCCCTCACCCGAGGTGTGGTGATCCTCAGGTTAAGTCACCACCAGTTAGCTCTCGCCCTCAATGGGGAAAGCAACCTAGGGTCATGTGGAACTACGGCGACTTTACTTTTAGGGCAGCACGGTAGCCTTGTGGATAGCACAATTGCTTCACAGCTCCAGGGTCCCAGGTTCGATTCCGGCTTGGGTCACTGTCTGTGCGGAGTCTGCACATCCTCCCCGTGTGTGCGTGGGTTTCCTCCGGGTGCTCCGGTTTCCTCCCACAGTCCAAAGGTGTGCAGGTTAGGTGGATTGGCCATGATAAATTGCCCTTAGTGTTGGGTGGGGTTACTGGATTATGGGGATAGGGTGCAGGTGTTGACCTTGGGTATGGTGCTCTCTCCCAAGAGCCGGTGCAAACTCGATGGGCCGAATGGCCTCCTTCTGCACTGTAAATTCTATGAAATTCTATGAAAATAAAAGGTGTCCCATTTAAGATGGAGGTGAGAATAAATTCTTCTCTCAGAGGGTTGTTAGCTTTTGGAATTCTCTTCCCCAGGCTGGGACATTGAATATATTCAAGGCTCAGTTAGACAGGTTTTTGATCTACAAGACTGTCGAGAACCAGGGGTGGGGGTGGAAAACAGGAAAGTGGGAGTAAGACCATAATCAAATCAACCAACATGTTGAAAGGCAGAACAAACTTGATGAGCCGAATGGCCTACTCCTGCTACGATCTTAGGCATCAGCCAGTCACAGGCAATGTGATTCTTTTGGAATTTCACTCAGCATCTTGATTCACACAGTTAACGCTGCTGAGCGGCTGAACAAATACAACCACACATCAATAATTCGGTATTTGGATATAATGCAGTCACTCCAGCCAGAACGTGTTGTGATGCACCGATAACCTGGTCCAACAGCATCTTAACTAGGATCTTATTGTTTAATCATCTGACAGACTTAGTTATTCTGTTACTAAATGGCCTCAACAAATTACACAATTTCCTTCACATTTCTTTTTTTAAATTAATAATCTTCATTGTCACAAGTAGGTGTACATTCTTGGAGCTAGTTAGTATTCTATTCAAATGCAAAGCAGTAAGAAAGAAATTCTAAGTAACAGATATCTACTTTTATTGCAAACAACCCCATCTGAAAGCTAAGCCTGTTATGCTCTGCTCTCCCGTACATCACAGGTAAAGAAAGGCTTGATTTTGGCCTCTTGCAAATTTCCCCCCGAAATTTCCAAGTTGCAAACTCCCGAATGCAACTGACATTCAGATGACAGGAGGAAGGAAAAGTGATATCTGAAGGTTGCCTTTTCAAGCACATAGGATGATCAGTCTTAGCATTACAAATTAGTGAAATCCACCTTGTTGAGGGCAATTAGGGATGGGAAATAAATGCTAGCATCACCTGGAATACCCACATCCCAGGAATGAATAAAACATAACTGATATTGAGCACTTCTCTTTTGTAATGGCCCTGCAAAACTTGACTGTTAACTGGTGCAATTCTGGGTGCTGTATATTTTCATAATTTAAAAAAAATAAAGATTGAGACGTTAAACAGATAAAAATGTAACTGAGCACTGCACTCAAATCAGTCAAGTGTGCAAATAGATCAACAAAATTGGATAATTACAGCACCAAAGTAGCAGTTGATTGCAAAGAGACAAACCATCAATTAGCTCAGCAAAAAATTTAGAGAGAGCTTCTCATTCAGGGATGGTTCCCAAATTGAGGATGTATTTGAACCATTTCTTGGTTCAGATTCTGAACCTGACCAAAAAGTATTGCAAACTTCAAAAGCTGTAATTTCGAGGCTAACTTGTACTGACCTCAAATGAATGCTTTTAAAAAGGAGCACCCAGTCAGTAGGTGCATTAGTCATATATTCTAAAGTTCTCTAGATTGAAGAATTACCCCTATGGATTCAAAAATTAGAAAGGTTTACATTATTTAGGAAGGGGAGAAGGGAGAGGGAGGTTCCTGGAACCTATCGGAGACAGTGTGACTGAGCACTTAGGCAAGTGGTCAGTTTCAAGAGAGTCCCCACTGATTTGAACGGAGTAAGTCATGCCTTCCTCAATATTAAAATAATTCCCCCAAAAGATTGTAGATATGGTGTCAATTAAAATTTTCAAGACTGTAAACAATAGTGTTAGTGCGGGTATGAAAAGATGTGGGGGACTGACGCAGGTAAATGTAGTTGAGGTACAGGAAGGTCATTCATTGTCTGGTTGAATGAAAAGGGCTCTTGTTCCCAAATGTTTCATCATTCTGCAGTTAAACGTAGAGGGGTTGGGAAAGAGAAAATGATGGGTGGAATGCACTGTGAAAATGTCACTAGTAACCATGCTTAGTTTGTATATATGATTAAGAGAAAAGATGAAAAGCGTCACCGAGGAAGTTGTTCTCAGTCAACTGGCCATAATAACAGAAAAACCTTAACTAAACAAAGCCATGAAAATACTTGGAACTTTTTATTGTTTGTTCACAAATATGGGAAAGGCATAGCTATAATGTTGCTCATTAGAGTATTGCTGAAGATTTGAAAGTAGTTCCCCCTGAATGAATAGCACGACCTACACTTTCCAGTGCATGTTTTGAAGTTCTTTTTATTAAAAAAGGGTAAGAGGTAAGATTTCTTAGATTGTCCTGTTAAAAAAAAACACTGTTTTAAGAAGGACTTCAAGTTGGCTTGGAAATGTCAGGTCCCTGAGGCTCAATCATTAAAGGTTAGCTACAGCAGATTTTCCATTATGTGTTGGAACTGGGTAAATTGCATTCATTCACCAGTCCTTTAGTTTCATTGTGACAAAACTCCGATTTATGACCACCTTCAGCCAACGAGACGATGTTTCAGCCTCTTGTGCTGGAGGAGCTGGGGTTGTTCTCTCAAGAGAAGTTGAGAGGAGATTTGTTAGAAATGTTCAAAGTCATGGAATCCAGATAGCGAAAATAGATAGGAACGGTTCCATTGGCGTAAGAGCCAAGAACTACAGGAGTTGAATGGCAAAAGAACCAACAGGGACAGGCGGAAAAGCTTCTTTGTTTTTAACCCAGAAACATTGAAACACAGAAAATAGGAGTAGGCCACACGACCCTTCAAGCTTGCTCTGCATTCATTATCATGGCTCATCATGCAACTCAATCGTCTGATCCCGCCTTGCCCCATTACCTCTGTTCCCCTTTGCTCACGAGCTATATCTAACTCCTTGAAAACATACAATGGCCAGGATTCTCTATTTGGGAGATGAAGGGTTCCCGTCGGGACTGAAAACAGTGCAATTCGCATTTTCGTGATTTAGGTTGTGCAAATGGGCCAGCACTCTGCCGGCACAAATTGAAAGCAATTCCCGACCCAGTGGGCAATGTAATTGCTGGGGCCGGTATTAGCGCTAGATAGCCTGACAGCTGGAGCTGTTTTTAAGTGCTCCACTCATCACACTCTCATTACAGCCACAAAGATGGTTCAGAGAAGGCCTGCTCCCCCTCTGCACTCTCCCACTGTGCTCCAAATTCCTGATACCCACACTCACTCTGGCTATCTCACTCAGGATGTGCTCTCCTCACACTATTCATGTGCGAAGTCCACTGATAATGCGTTTCCAATAGTCACTTTCTTTTTCCAATAGTCCCTTTCTTTTGAGTTGAGGGGAGCAGCGATGACTCTCACACCAGCTAAACTTTGACATAATCAACACGTTTTGAGGCCCGAATCAGGCGATTGACAATTAATTGCCACTCAGTCAGCTACCATAGCAACCTTTTAACTAAACTATTAAACTGTACTAAACAAACTACATAGTCAGTAGTTAGGATCTGAAACTCACTACCTTAAGAGTGTGGAGAGTCAGATTTAATTGTGGCTTTCAAGAGGGAATTAGATAAGCAGCCAAGGAGAAACAGATTTGCAGGGCTGTGGGGAAAGGGTGAGGAAATGGAACCACCTAGGTTGCACTTGCAGAGAGCCAGCTTAAACATGGAAGAGTGGCCTCCTTCCCTGCTGGAATCATTCTATGATCTAATATTTATATTTACAAAGCTAACTGACTAAACAGTTACTAACACAGGATTTACGTTTCTTTATTCTATAGTAAATTGAAAGGTCAAAAAGATACCTTAGTGTTAGTGAGGCCACACCTGGAACATGTGTTAGTGAGGCCACACCTGGCGTATCGTGTTCAGTATTGGTCTCCTTACCTAAGAAAAGACATTATGTGGAGATGCCGCCATTGGACTGGGGTGAGCACAGTAAGAAGTCTTACAACACCAGGTTAAAGTCCAACAGGTTTGTTTCAAACACTAGCTAGAACATAGAACATAGAACAATACAGCGCAGTACAGGCCCTTCGGCCCACGATGTTGCACCGAAACAAAAGCCATCTAACCTACACTATGCCATTATCATCCATATGTTTATCCAATAAACTTTTAAATGCCCTCAATGTTGGCGAGTTCACTACTGTAGCAGGTAGGGCATTCCACGGCCTCACTACTCTTTGCGTAAAGAACCTACCTCTGACCTCTGTCCTATATCTATTACCCCTCAGTTTAAAGTTATGTCCCCTCGTGCCAGCCATATCCATCCGCGGGAGAAGGCTCTCACTGTCCACCCTATCCAACCCCCTGATCATTTTGTATGCCTCTATTAAGTCTCCTCTTAACCTTCTTCTCTCCAACGAAAACAACCTCAAGTCCATCAGCCTTTCCTCATAAGATTTTCCCTCCATACCAGGCAACATCCTGGTAAATCTCCTCTGCACCCGCTCCAAAGCCTCCACGTCCTTCCTATAATGTGGTGACCAGAACTGTACGCAATACTCCAAATGCGGCCGTACCAGAGTTCTGTACAGCTGCAACATGACCTCCCGACTCCGGAACTCAATCCCTCTACCAATAAAGGCCAACACTCCATAGGCCTTCTTCACAACCCTATCAACCTGGGTGGCAACTTTCAGGGATCTATGTACATGGACACCTAGATCCCTCTGCTCATCCACACTTTCAAGAACTTTACCATTAGCCAAATATTCCGCATTCCTGTTATTCCTTCCAAAGTGAATCACCTCACACTTCTCTACATTAAACTCCATTTGCCACCTCTCAGCCCAGCTCTGCAGCTTATCTATATCCCTCTGTAACCTGCTACATCCTTCCACACTATCGACAACACCACCGACTTTAGTATCGTCTGCAAATTTACTCACCCACCCTTCTGCGCCTTCCTCTAGGTCATTGATAAAAATGACAAACAGCAACGGCCCCAGAACAGATCCTTGTGGTACTCCACTTGTGACTGTACTCCATTCTGAACATTTCCCATCAACCACCACCCTCTGTCTTCTTTCAGCTAGCCAATTTCTGATCCACATCTCTAAATCACCCTCAATCCCCAGCCTCCGTATTTTTTGCAATAGCCTACCGTGGGGAACCTTATCAAACGCTTTGCTGAAATCCATATACACCACATCAACTGCTCTACCCTCGTCTACCTGTTCAGTCACCTTCTCAAAGAACTCAATAAGGTTTGTGAGGCATGACCTACCCTTCACAAAGCCATGCTGACTATCCCTGATCATATTATTCCTATCTAGATGATTATAAATCTTGTCTCTTATAATCCCCTCCAAGACTTTACCCACTACAGCCGTGTGGCTCACCGGTCTATAGTTGCCGGGGTTGTCTCTGCTCCCCTTTTTGAACAAAGGGACCACATTTGCTGTCCTCCAGTCCTCTGGCACTATTCCTGTAGCCAATGATGACATAAAAATCAAAGCCAAAGGTCCAGCAATCTCTTCCCTGGCCTCCCATAGAATCCTAGGATAAATCCCATCAGGTCCCGGGGACTTATCTATTTTCAGCCTGTCCAGAATTGCCAACACCTCTTCCCTACGTACCTCAATGCCATCTATTCTATTAGCCTGGGGCTCAGCATTCTCCTCCACAACATTATCTTTTTCCTGAGTGAATACTGACGAAAAATATTCATTTAGTATCTCGCCTATCTCTTCAGACTCCACACACAATTTCCCATCCCTGTCCTTGACTGGTCCTACTCTTTCCCTAGTCATTCGCTTATTCCTGACATACCTATAGAAAGCTTTTGGGTTTTCCTTGATCCTTCCTGCCAAATACTTCTCATGTCCCCTCCTTGCTCGTCTTAGCTCTCTCTTTAGATCCTTCCTCGCTACCTTGTAACTATCCATCGCCCCAACCGAAACTTCACACTTCATCTTCACATAGGCCTCCTTCTTCCTCTTAACAAGAGATTCCACTTCCTTGGTAAACCACGGTTCCCTCGCTCGACGCCTTCCTCCCTGTCTGACCGGTACATACTTATCAAGAACACGCAGTAGCTGATCCTTGAACAAGCCCCACTTATCCAGTGTGTCCAACACTTGCAGCCTACTTCTCCACCTTATCCCCCCCAAGTCACGTCTAATGGCATCATAATTGCCCTTCCCCCAGCTATAACTCTTGCCCTGCGGTGTATACTTATCCCTTTCCATCATTAACGTAAACGTCACCGAATTGTGGTCACTGTCCCCAAAGTGCTCTCCTACCTCCAAATCCAACACCTGGCCTGGTTCATTACCCAAAACCAAATCCAACGTGGCCTCGCCTCTTGTTGGCCTGTCAACATATTGTTTCAGGAAACCCTCCTGCACACACTGTACAAAAAACGACCCATCTATTGTACTCGAACTATATCTTTTCCAGTCAATATTTGGAAAGTTAAAGTCTCCCATAATAACTACCCTGTTACTTTCGCTCATATCCAGAATCATCTTCGCCATCCTTTCCTCTACATCCCTAGAACTATTAGGAGGCCTATAAAAACTCCCAACAGGGTGACCTCTCCTTTCCTGTTTCTAACTTCAGCCCATACTACCTCGGAAGAAGAGTCCCCATCTAGCATCCTCTCCGCCACCGTAATACTGCTCTTGACCAGCAGCGCCACACCTCCCCCTCTTTTGCCTCCTTCTCTGAGCTTACTAAAACACCTAAACCCCGGAACCTGCAACATCCATTCCTGTCCCTGCTCTATCCATGTCTCCGAAATGGCCACAACATCGAAGTCCCAGGTACCAACCCACTCTGCCAGTTCCCCTACCTTGTTTCGTATACTCCTGGCATTGAAGTAGACACACTTCAAACCACCTACCTGAACACTGGCCCCCTCCTGCGACGTCAAATCTGTGCTCCTAACCTCTATACTCTCATTCTCCCTTACCCTAAAACTACAATCCAGGTTCCCATGCCCCTGCTGCATTAGTTTAAACCCCCCCAAAGAGCACTAACAAATCTCCCCCCCAGGATATTTGTGCCCCTCAGGTTCAGATGTCGACCATCCTGTCTGTAGAGGTCCCACCTTCCCCAGAAAGAGCCCCAGTTATCCAAAAATCTGAATCCCTCCCGCCTGCACCATCCCTGTAGCCACGTGTTTAAATGCTCTCTCTCCCTATTCCTCATCTCACTATCACGTGGCACGGGCAACAACCCAGAGATAACAACTCTGTTTGTTCTAGTTCTGAGCTTCCATCCTCGCTCCCTGAAAGCCTGCCTGACATCCTTGTCCCCTTTCCTACCTATGTCGTTGGTGCCAATGTGGACCACGACTTGGGGCTGCTCCCCCTCCCCCTAAGGACCCGGAAAACACGATCCGAGACATCATGTACCCTTGCACCTGGGAGGCAACATACCAAACGTGAGTCTCTCACGCTCCCACAAAATCTCCTATCTGTGCCCCTGACTATCGAGTCCCCAATTACTAATGCTCTGCTCCTCTCCCCCCTTCCCTTCTGAGCAACAGGGACAGACTCCGTGCCAGAGGCCCGTACCCCATGGCTTACCCCTGGTAAGTCCCCCCCCCCCCCCCCCCAAGTATCCAAAGCGGTATACTTGTTTCTCAGGGGAACGACCGCAGGGGATCCCTGCACTGACTGTTTTTTCCCAGTCCCTCTTACAGTTACCCACCTATCTCCAATCTTTGGTGTAACTAATTCCCTGAAGCTGCTATCTATGACCCCTTCTGCCTCCCGAATGATCCGAAGTTCTTCCAACTCCAGCTCCAGTTCCCTAACTCGGTCTTGGAGGAGCTGGAGATGGCAGCACTTCCTGCAGGTAAAATCAGCAGGGACACTAACTGCATCCCTCACCTCAAACATCCTGCATCCTACAGCGCTCCGAAAGCTAGTGTTTGAAACAAACCTGTTGGACTTTAACCTGGTGTTGTAAGACTTCTTACTAAGAAAGGACGTACTGGCACTGGAGGGTGTGCAGAGGAGATTAATTAGGTTAATCCCAGAGCTGAAGGGGTTGGATTACGAGGAGAGGTTGAGTAGACTGGGACTGTACTCGTTGGAATTTAGAAGGATGCAGGGGGATCTTATAGAAACATATAAAATTATGAAGGGAATAGATAGGATAGATGCGGGCAGGTTGTTTCCACTGGGGGGTGAAAGCAGAACTAGGGGGCATAGCCTCAAAATAAGGGGAAGTAGATTTAGGACTGAGTTTAGGAGGAACTTCTTCACCCAAAGGGTTGTGAATCTATGGAATTCCTTGCCCAGTGAAGCAGTTGAGGCTCCTTCATTAAATGTTTTTAAGATAAAGATAGATAGTTTTTGGAAGAATAAAGGGATTAAGGGTTATGGTGTTCGGGCCGGAAAGTGAAGCTGAGTCCAAAAAAGATCAGCCATGATCTTATTGAATGGCGGAGCAGGCTCGAGGGGCCAGATGGCCTACTCCTGCTCCTAGTTCTTATGTTCTTATCTAAACTAACCCGCTTTAGCTACGTTAAATAAGTTAACCTATAGAAGTAAAACATCCGCACTGCTCTTAAACAGAAAATCAATAAATCATAAATAGTTTGCATAACGATGATTGGTCACATGTGCCTGAAGAAACAGCTTAGCTATTCTCAAGAGTAACTTTGAGAAGATCGCAGCACCTACAAACACACCCGGTTAACCAAAAAGTAGCTTCAGTGCACTAGAAGTCTACAAAATGATGAGGGGCATGGACAGAGTGTATAGTCAGAAGCTTTTTACCAGGGTGGAAGAGTCAATTACTCGGGGACATAAGTTTAAGGTGAGAGGGCCATAGTTTAGGGGAGATGTTGGAGGCAAGTTTTTTTTTTTTTTTTTGCACAGAGGTTAGTGGGTACCTGGAACTCGCTGCCGGAGGTGGTGGTGGATAGTGACATTTAAGGGGTGTCTTGACAAATATATGGTATGATGGGAATAGAGGGATATGTAGAAGGTTTTTGGTCAGACAGGCAGCATGGTCGACACAGGCTTGGAGGACGGAAGGCCCTATTCCTATGCCGTACTTTTCTTTGTAAAAGATGAAATTGATGAGAAATGGGAAATCAAAACATCCGGAATAGGATTTTTATTTTCACTTCCACCAATGGTTAATTTTTGTTCCAGATAGAATAAACCTAGTCTTCCACATTCTTGATGAACCAATATTTTGTTAGAGGATTTTTTTTTTTTTTTAGAAAAAGGATCCAATTATATTTCTTCTTCACTTTTTATAGATTTTGCGTTCACCTGGTGAGATTTAAAAAAATATCAGTTACAGGATGTGGGTGTCACTGGCAATGCCACTATTTATTGCCCATCCCTAGTTACCCTCAAGGTGGCAGCAGTGAGTTGCCTTCTTGAATGTTGCACTCCATGTGGTGTATGTACCACCCTCAGTGCTGTCAGAGAGGGAGTTCCAGGATTTCGATCCAGCGACAGTGAACAACATATTTGCAAGTCGGGGTGGTGAGTGACTTGGACGGGAACATCCATGTGGTGGCGTTCCCATTTGTGTACTGCCTTTGTCCTTCTAGATGGTAGTGGCTAGGGGTTTGGAAGGTGCTGCGTAAGGAGTCTTGATGAGTTCCTGCAGTGTATTTTGTAGGTGGTCACTGTGCGTCAGTGGTGGAGGGAGCGAATGTTTATGGATGGGGTGCTAATCAAAGAGATTGCTTTGGCCTGGATGGTGTCAAGCTTCTTGTGTTGTTGGAGCTGCACTCATCCAGGCAAGGGGAGAGTATTCCAATACACCGCTGACATTTGCCTGGTAGATGGTGGGCAGGCTTTGCGGAGACGGGTTACGAAAGAGGAATCCTAGCCTCTGACCGGCTCTTGTAGCCACAGTATTTATATGGCTTGTCCAGTGTGCTTTCTGGTCAATGGTAACTCCCAGGATGTCGATAGTGGGAGCTTCAGCGATGGTAATGCCTTGGGGGATGGTGAGATTCTCTCTTGTTGGAGATGATCATTACCTGGCACTTGTGTGGCCTGTGCTACTTGCCACTTGTCAGTCCAAGCCTGGATACTGTCCAGGTCCTGCTGCATTTGGACATGGATTGTTTCTACTAGTGTTTTTGGATACTCCGTGTCAGCATCAAGTAACTCCTGGCCAAATGTAACACAATTGGATAGTGAGCAAGGCAACTTTCATAATACCCCAACAAGGTGTCTCATGTCTGCTGCATCAGTTTGATATTTAGATTTTAGATTTTGGGGAGTGTTACAACAGCCTGGTGCAGTCAAATTCTAGCTCCACAGATGCAACACAAGAGAATTAACCAATAATTTGTGTATTTTCTGGAGATCTTTACCCCTTGCCTGCACCATTGAATTACAGGTTCAGAAATAACAGGGATTAAGAGGTTTGAGATGGTTCTTTGCTGCCGAGGTAGAGATCTTTGTAACCAGTGAACTATTGGTGTCTTCAACCAGAACCTGCAAGCTGTAGAATGCTTTCTGGTAAGTAATTTTCACTTTTAACAATCAGGGTCTTCAAACCGAGAATTCCCCCTCAGTGGTTGGCTCAGTCCTGACAGGCCTCTACCAGATTGATGCCCGGTCTCAAGAGACAATTTTAGCATTCTCTACCTGAGAATTTCTAAAAAAGATTGCACATCCGCTCCAGACATCAACCGCTTGTCTGCTGTTTTTGCAGATCAGGATTCACTTCCTGAGAACTCCCACAGCTTAAAAGGACTGCAGAGAGGAAGGTCAGTTTCAGCTCCCTAGCCTTCTGTCCGAGATTTAAACATTTACACGCGTGATAAGGAGATAGAGCTTAAACCAGCATCTGTTTGCCTTAATGTCTGACCAGAATGGAGGAAAAAATAATGGAGCTCTTATCCTGACCCACCTTTCTTCCAGAAGGTTCTGAATAGCTCTACCAATTTGTAAGCGAGAACCAAGGCTTTAACAAGTTCCTTACAAGAGGGTCAGTAAAGGAATTAGACATGAAAATTCAAATCAAAGCAACTGTAGTGAGCACAGAATTTATCAGCTGTTGAATGAAAGTTACAAGGTTAAAACCTTCCTCTGATGTTGGACAGTAGAGGTGGAAACAGACTGTAAAGAAACACTACATATATTCCAAGAGAGAATATTTAGAGTTCCTGATCTCTGGACGGCATCGCTGATTTACTCTGTTGTGACTATGCAATAGGAATGAACTTGCTCTTGGTTGGAACACCCAGCAGGACACTAAAACTTACCATAATCATATATCTAAGCAGATTTTTTAAAACTACTCTCAAAAAGCATACAAAAGCAAGATAGAATCATAGAATCATAGAAGTTTACAGCATGGAAACAGGCCCTTCGGCCCAACCAGTCCATGCCGCCCAGTTTTTACCATTAAGCTAGTCCCAGTTGCCCGCACTTGGCCCATAACCCTCTATACCCATCTTACCCATGTAACTATCTAAATGTTTTTTAAAAGACACAATTGTACCCGCCTCTACTACTACCTCTGGCAGCCCATTCCAGACACTCACTACCCTCTGAGTGAAGAAATTGCCCCTCTGGGCCCTTCTGAATCTCTCCCCTCTCACCTTAAACCTATGCCCTCTAGTTTTAGACTCCCCTACCTTTGGGAAAAGATGTTGACTATCTACCTTATCTATGCCCCTCGTTATTTTATAGACCTCTATAAGATCACCCCTAAGCCTCCTACGCTCCAAGGAAAAAAGTCCCAGTCTATCCAGCCTCTCCTTATAACTCAAACCATCAAGTCCCGGCAACATCCTAGTAAATCTTTTCTGCACTCTTTCCAGTTTAATAATATCCTTCCTATAATAGGGTGACCAGAACTGCACACAGTATTCCAAGTGTGGCCGTACCAATGTCTTGTGCAACTTCAACAAGACGTCCCAACTCCTGTATTCAATGTTCTGACCAATGAAACCAAGCATGCCGAATGCCTTCTTCACCACCCTGTCCACCTGCAACTCCACCTTCAAGGAGCTATGAACCTGTACTCCTAGATCTCTTTGTTCTATAACTCTCCCCAACGCCATACCATTAACTGAGTAGGTCCTGGCCTGATTCGATCTGCCAAAATGCATCACCTCACATTTATCTAAATTAAACTCCATCTGCCATTCGTCGGCCCACTGGCCTAATTGATCAAGATCCCGTTGCAATCCTAGATAACCTTCTTCACTATCCACTGTGCCACCAATCTTGGTGTCATCTGCAAACTTACTAACCATGCCTCCTAAATTCTCATCCAAATCATTAATATAAATCACAAATAACAGTGGACCCAGCACCGATCCCTGAGGCACACCACTGGTCACAGGCCTCCAGTTTGAAAAACAACCCTCTACAACCACCCTCTGCCTTCTGTCGTCCAGCCAATTTTGAATCCAATTGGCAACCTCACCCTGGATCCCGTGAGCTTTAACCTTCTGCAACAACCTACCATGCGGTACCTTGTCAAAGGCTTTGCTAAAGTCCATGTAGACAACGTCTATTGCACTGCCCTCATCTACCTTCTTGGTCACCCCCTCAAAAAACTCAATCAAATTTGTGAGATGATAGAAACAAAACATACCATTCCCAGCTCTTGTACTCTACCACAGGATTTTTCAAACTCAGGGTTGTGACTCGCAGGTGGGTCATGGGCAGATGTTGGGAGGTTAGCAGTGCGATTGGTTGCAGCATTTCTGATTGCAGGAGGAATTCTCATTGATTGCGACCGGCTTTTAAAAATGCCAGTTGCAACCGATGTTCAGATTGCCGGCCATCCCGCGCACGCGTGCCCCCTCAGCCTGGTCTGGCAGTGTGCAGCCCCAGAGCCCAGCGGGCCAGACCACCACCTCCTGACGTCAGCATACTGTCCCAGGGCCAGTTTGTTTAAACAAATGACGGGTGTCCTCCCATCAGTCGTGGCAGCAGAGAGCAGGTCACACACCCCATACACAGACATCACGTGTTCTGGGCGTGAAATCATCGAGCAGAGATTCCTCTATTTTGTAACTGCCAGCACTGAAGAATTGAAAATGAATCGTTTTGTAATAAGGAAGAGAGATCCAGAGACACAAACAGGCCAGGATCTCACAACTAAATTTGCTGGAGAGCGCTGTTCAGGAGAGTCCACAACAGGACAAAGCAGTGCTGTTGTGAGCTCCAGGGCCTCTGGTGGTCAACCCATTAAGAAGCAGAAATCAGGAACAAAGCAGTGTAAAGATGATTTTTTAAGCTATGGCTTTATTAATTGTGCCAATGCAAATGAGAATGCAAAGCCCATGTGTGTTGTATGCAGGGAAGTACTGGCAAATTAAAGTTTAAAACTCCCCAAAATTCAAAGGAATTTGAAGACTAAACATGAGTTTGAGGACAAACCTTGGATGCAGCGAGAATTTAAATGGTCAGCTGAAGGTCCTCAGCAGAAATGTTACCTTTGAATGACATGGTAGCTTACCGTGTAGCTAAATAGAAAATGCCCCACACTGTAGCAGAGATTTACTCTCCCTGCAGCAATAGACATAGTTCATACAGTCCTAGAGAGGTTACCTGAAAAAGGTGAAATGCATCCAAGTTAGCGATAACACAGCGGCTCACCAAATTTGTGAGATTGCTGAGAATTTAGAAGCCTGTCTTATTTCTGGTTTAAAATCAGCATACGAGTTCTCAATACAACTGGAAGAAAGTACAGACAATTCAGATTGTGCAACCTTGCTAGTTTAAGTTAGGTATGTTTGGCACAATGAATTTGTTGAGATTTGCTGTGCTACCTGACATTACCAACAAACACGACTGGCGCAGAGATTTATGAAGCATTGAATAGTTACATGGTTGGAAAGTGCGGGCTCAACTGAGTTCATTACAGAGGAATCACAAGTGATGGGGCAGCCAACATGACTGGGAGAGCAGCGGAGTTACAATAAGGATTAAGGAGCCATCTGGTCAGGACATTGTTTGGAATCATTGTTTTATTTACCGTGAGGCATTGACATCGAAAGAAATCTTGAAGTGGTGTTGAAAGGAATTGTGAATATTGTGAATTTCATTAAATGCAGCGCACTCAATACTTTTGAGGCATTGCGTTCTAATATGGGGACCGAGCACACACGTTTTGTTCCACACAGAGGTACATTGGTTGTCAAGGGGTCAGGTGCTAGTCAGAGTTTACGAACTGAGGAATGAAATCCATGCTTTCCTCCTTGAGAAAATCGTCCTCTCTGGCTGATTAATTTGCTGATGAAACTTGGATGCAAACAATGTCTTACCT
Organism: Scyliorhinus torazame; assembly: GCF_047496885.1. Taxonomy (NCBI): domain Eukaryota; kingdom Metazoa; phylum Chordata; class Chondrichthyes; order Carcharhiniformes; family Scyliorhinidae; genus Scyliorhinus; species Scyliorhinus torazame. Next base: position 291,565,052 of record NC_092709.1, on the reverse strand, counting down.
TGCGGACATCTTTTCAATTCTAAATGAACTAAACCTAAAATTGCAAGGGAAGGATGATGATTGCTTTCGACAGTTTGAAGAAATGGATGCTTTCCAAAAGACGAAGAAAGTTTGGCAAGTGTGAGGAGAAAGCCAAAATGATATTTAGAAGAAAACAGCCTTAGTAAGGGAACTTTCAATAGGCTGGCAAGCCTTATTCAGTCGTATCAACTGTTTTTGTCACTACTTTCCAGAGGTTTCAGATTTTGAGAGAGAACTTTTGACTTTGAGACCCCAGAGACAATTATTGCAGCTGACTCCAAATGAAGAAACTGAACTTCTGCGCCTCACCTGTGACAGCACATTAAAAACACGCCACAAGTCAATGAGGCTGTCAGCATTCTGTAGTAGCGTCTCCAAGGAGCATCCAGTGCTGAGTAAAGCAAGCCTTTTGTTGCTTTTGCCCTTCACAATGACCCACATGTACGAGGTTGGATTTTCCGTCCTCAGAAAGGTGGAAACAGCTCAAAGGAACCGGCTGAACTCTGAACCCGATATGCACATAGCCCTCTCCTACTGTGAACCTGATTGGAGTGAGATCATGAGGACCAAGCAGGCTCACGTGTCGCATTATAAGAGAAGATGGTGGGTCATGAAGGTTGGCCGGTTGGTAAAAATGGGTCCCGGGCACAAATGTTTGAAAAGCACTGCACTACCAGGTCAAGTGCGCAGTTTTCTTTGTATTTGCCATACCCATTTTTACACATAACCCACCGGGAATCAAGACTATTTGTTTTAATTGAGTCAGATTACTACATTTGCTGTTAATTAAAAATGCTTTTTGCATTTCAGATTTTCCATGGTGCCATTTAGATGGTCTTTTAACTCCTGCTGAGCAGTAATTTCCACATATTCCCATGATTGATAAAAGCAATTTGTCTTCCACTTCCAGCAGCTCTTGACTGTTCAATTGTATTTTGACAGAGATTCTGGCTAAATGATGAGGGTTTATTAGAGCCCCAGTGGCAAGACTATTTTTACACTTGGTGCTCAGACATAATGCAGGTGAGAAACAATCATCTCAGTGATGCAGCATTTGAACAATGTACACAGTGAATCAGACTTAATGGTACTGACTCCATGTTTTGCAATGCAATAAAGGTATCAAAAACATTTTTTTTAAAAATCAAAGTATTTTTATTCACATTTTCAAAATGTTATACATAAACAATAACACAATAAAACTCACCCTGGATTTGGTCAATGAGCCCTATGCACTTCCTTCAACTGGATCAACCCAAACCTCACACATGACAACATTGCATTCGCCCTACGCAGGGCCTCTCACCACACCCTCTCCGACCCCAACTCCTTCTCCCACTTAGCTTTCACTCCCTTCAGACACTGCCTCTTCCACCAGAATCCTTTCTTTTAAAAATAGGCATTTTATTTTAAACGTAAACAATAACGCCAGAGTTAACAATTTGTACATTTTTTCCTCTTTTAGACCCCCTCCCCATCTCTCCCCCCACTTCCCGCAACGATCAGCTCCTCAAATATCATGAACGGCTCCACTGTACCTCAAAAACCCTCTTCTGGCCCCTTAAGGCAAACTTAATCTTTTCCAGCTGAAGAAACTCGTACAGGTCTCCCAGCCAAGCTGCAAACCCCGGTGGTGTATCCGACCACCAATTCAAAAGAATCAGTCGCCGGGCAATCAGAGAGGTGAAGACCACGACACCGTCCCCCGTTCCCTCCAGCAGCTCCGACATCCCCAAAATCGCCACCATGGGGTCCGGCTTCATCTTGGCCCCAAAACACGTGACTGTGATTCGCCGCCCTGGCCCACATTTCTCACATCCATCCGTTACCTCCGGGAAGAACCCACTCACTTGAGCTGACTCATGTGTACCCTGTGCATGACTTTAAACTGAATCAAGCTCATTCTAGCAATGGAGGAGGTTGAGATTATCCCGCTTGGCCCCACACAGGCTCCATCCTATCTCCCACACCAATTCCCCCTCCCACGTCTGCGTAATCCTTTCCACCAGCGCCTTACCCTGCTCTCCCAACCATCCGCATATATCCCCGATCCTGCCCCCCCACCTCATCTGGGAGCAGCAATTTCTCCTCCAGCAGCATGTACACCTAAGTTGGGGGAACGTCGGTAGCTCCTTATGCGCACAGTATCCGACCTGCCAGTACCTAAACTCACTCCCCACTTGTTACTCAAACCTTTCCTGCGAATTTCCCTTCCGAGAACATATCCCTGACCTGCTTCAACCCCTCCTTCTTCCACTACCAATACATCCCATCCCCCCCCACCCCCGGCTTAAACCTGCAGTTCCCATACAGTGGGAACTCAACAAATTCCAGATCTTAACAGTGACTCCACTACCGAACTCCCCATATACTTCTTCGGAGCCAGTGGCAATGGAGCCGTCACCAGAGCCTTCAAACTGGAGCCTCTGCAGGACTCCTCCTCTAACCTGATTCACTCTGACCCCTCCCGCACCAACACTTCATCTTCCCCACATTCGCTGCCATAAGACATAGGAGCAGAATTAGGCCACTCGGCCCATCGAGTCTGCTCCGCCATTCAATCATGGCTGCTATTGTTCTCATCCTCATTCTCCTGCCTTCTTCCCATTACCCCTGATCCCCAACAGTAGTACATCAGATTCGAGAGCGCCACCCCCTTCCCTGCCATTGTAGCAGGGCCCTCCTCACCCTCCCTGCCCACACAAATTCCGAGACAAGCGCCTCCACCTTCTGGAAAACGGTCTCATAGAGAAAAATTGGGAGGGACTGAAAGACAAACAGGAACCTTGGAACACATTCATCTTTACCACCTGTATCCTCCCTGCCAACATCAAGTGCAACGTATCCCACTTTTTAAAGTCCCTCTTGGGGAGGTTTTAAACTAATGTGGCAGGGGGATGGGAACCAGATTAGGAAGTTAGAGGTCAGTAAAGAGGCAGCAACTAAAGCCAGTAAGGTACTAGATAATAAACTAATTGAGACTAAGGGGAAGAGTAGACAGGGAAGAGATGATGAACGCAAAGGGACAGGTGGTCTGAGGTGCATTTGTTTGAATGCGAGAAGTGTAGCAGGTAAGGCAGATGAACTTAGGGCTTGGATTAGTACCTGGGAATATGATGTCAATGGTATTACTGAGACTTGGTTGAGGGAAGGGCAAGATTGGCAACTAAATATCCCAGGGTATAGATGCTTCAGGAGGGATAGAGAGGGAGGTAAAAGGGGTGGAGGAGTTGCATTACTGGTCAGAGATGATATCACAGCTGTGATTAAGGAGGGCACTATGGAGGATTCGAGCAGTGAGGCAATATGGGTAGAGCTAAGAAATAGGAACGGTGCATTACCATTGTTGGGACTTTACTACAGGCCTCCCAAAAGTGAGCATGAAGTAGAGGTACAAATATGTAGACAGATTATAGAAATATGTAGGAGCAATAGGGTGGGCGTGATGGGAGATTTTAACTTCCCCAACATTGAATGGGACTCATGTAGTGTTGGAGGCGTAGATGGAGCAGAATTTGTAAAGAGCATCCAGGAGAGTTTTTTTAGAGCAGTATGTAAATAGTCCAACTCGGGAAGGGGCCATACTGGACCTAGTATTGGGGAATGATCCCGGTTGAAGTTTCAGTCGGTGATTACTTTGGGAATAGCGATTACAACTCTGTAAGTTTTAGAATACTCATGGACAAAGACGAGAGTGATCCTAGTGCTAAATTGGGGAAAGGTCAAGTATAACAAAATTCGGCAGGAGCTAGGGAATGTGGATTGGGAGCAGCTGTTTAAGGGTAAATCCACATTTGAAATGTGGGAGTCTTTTAAGGAAAGGTTGATTAGAGTGCAGGACAGACATGTCCCTGTGAAAATGAGGGATAGAAATGGCAAGATTAGGGAACCATGGATGACGGGTGGAATTGTAAGACTAGCGAAGATGAAAAAGGAAGCATACATAAGATCTAGGCGACTTAAAACTGATGAAGCTTTGGAGGAATATCGGGAAAGTAGGACAAATCTCAAACGCGCAATAAATAGGGCTAAAAGGGGTCATGAAATATCTTTGGCTAACAGGGTTAAGGAAAATCCCAAAGCCTTTTATTCGTATACAAGGAGCAAGAGGGTAACTAGAGAAAGGATTGGCCCACTCAAAGACAAAAGAGGGAATTTATGCGTGGAGTCAGAGGAAATGGGTGAGATTTTTAATGAGTACTTTCCATCGGTATTCACCACGGAGAGGGACATGACGGATGTTGAGGTTAGGGATGGATGTTTAAATACTTTAGGTCAAGTCGGCATAAGGAAGGGGGAAGTTTTGGTTATTCTAAAAGGCATTAAGGTGGACAAGTCCCCAGGTCCGGATGGGATCTATCCCAGTTTACTGAGGGAAGCGAGGAACGAAATAGCTGGGGCCTTAACAGATATCTTTGCAGCATCCTTGAGCACGGGTGAGGTCCCGGAGGACTGGAGAATTGCTAATGTTGTCCCTTTGTTTAAGAAGGGTAGCAAGGATAATCCAGGGAATTATAGACTTGTGAGCTTGACGTCAGTGGTAGGCAAACTGTTGGGAGAAGATACTGAGGGATAGGTTTGTAGCCATCTGGGATGGCCACATCCCGATTACAAAGTGGACACTTGCAAAGAATGCAGGGAAAATTGGACAATACCAAAAAAGCGAGCAGGTGCAAGATCGGTCTGTTGATTAGAGCTGTAGCTCTCAGACAGGGCCGGTACTGCAGAACCATCTACATACTAATGAACCAACCCCAGGAACAAAAGGCAACATTTAGGTAAACAATGCTAAGACAGACATCCCGGCGCCAGAGGAGACTAAAACAAAGCAGACCAACGCCCACCTAGGACACGCCCAGCAACCAGGGAACCCACCCCTCTATTGGAGAAAAATCGATAAGGACGATTGGGAAACGGCCCAATTAATTGGGGCCAAGTTCAAGGCCTGCCCAAAAGCGCGTGAAGCCCTTTTGGAGTATAAAAAGGGCTCCCCAAGAGAGGATCTCACTCTTGGCCTTGGCTCTCAGTGAGTAGAGACCCGCCAAAGCTACACCAAACCAAGTAAGTTCCAAGTCAACGCACGCTACGAGATAGATGGTCCTAGTTGCTATCCTGGATAAAGAACTGGCTGGGCAACAGGAGACAGAGTAGTGGTGGAAGGGAGTGTCTCAAAATGGAGAAAGGTGACTAGTGGTGTTCCACAGGGATCAGTATAAGGTATTAGTGAGGCCACACCTGGAGTATTGTGTTCAGTTTTGGTCTCCTTAGCTGAGAAAGGACGTACTGGCACTGGAGGGTGTGCAGAGGAGATTCACTAGGTTAATCCCAGAGCTGAAGGGGTTGGATTACGAGGAGAGGTTGAGTAAACTGGGACTGTACTCGTCGGAATTTAGAAGGAGGCGGGGGGGATCTTATAGAAACATATAAAATTATGAAGGGAACAGAAAGGATAGATGTGGGGAGTTGTTTCCACTGGCGGGTGAAAGCAGAACCAGGGGGCAGAGCCTCAAAATAAGGGGAAGTAGATTTAGGACTGAGTTTAGGAGGAACTTCTTCACCCAAAGGGTTGTGAATCTATGGAATTCCCTGCCCAGTGAAGCAGCTGAGGCTCCTTCATTAAATGTTTTCAAGATAAAGATTTTTGAAGAAAAAAGGATTAAGGGTTATGGTGTTCAGGCTGGAAAGTGGAGCTGAGTCCACAAAAGATCAGCCATGATCTCATTGTATGGCGGAGCAAGCTCGAAGGGCCAGATGGCCTACTCCTGCCCCTAATTCTTATGTTCTTATTCCTACGTTCAGCTTATAGCTGGTAAATGCCCCGGATCTCTGCAAGAACCCCATAATTCTGCCCATACTTTCCATCTGGGTCTGACACAAACAACAGGTCATCCGCATAAAATGATATCTGGTGCTTGCTACCCCCTCACAATCACTCCCCATTTAAAAAAAAAAAAAATGTTCTAGTACCCAATTAATTTTTCCAATTAAGGGCCAATTTAGTGTGGCCAATCTACCTACCCTGCACATCTTTTGGGTTGTGGGGGCAAAACCCACGCAAATTCGGGGAGAATGTGCAAACCCCACACGGACAGTGACCAAGGGCTGGGATCGAAGCTGGGACCTCGGCGCCATAAGGCAGCAGTGCTAGACACTGCGCCACCGTGCTGCCCAATCACTCACCAGTTAGCCGAAGCCCAAAGGGCCATCGGCAAGGACTCTATAGCCAACGCAAAGAGCAACGGCGACAGTAGGCACCACAGCCTCATCCCCCTATGCAACCCAAAATAACCTGAACTCGAACACTAGCCATGGGGGACGCATACAACAAATAAACCCACATCACAAACTGCGGTCCAAACCCAAATCTTCCCAAAATTTCAAAGAGATACCTTCACTCTACTCGGTCAAATGCCTTCTCCGCGTCCATAGACACAATCACCTCCGGCTCCTGTCCCCTTGACTGAGTCATAATTACATCCAGCAAACACCTCATGTTGCTGGAGACCTGCACCCCCTTCAGAAAACCAGTTTGGTCCTCAGAAACCAGCTCAGGGACACACCCTACCAGCCTACATGTCAGTTCCTTTGCCAGGACTTTCACGTCCATGGTTAGCAGTGAAATGGGCCTGTAGGACCCACACTCCAGTGGTCCTTCATCTTTTTCGGGATCAACAAAATCGACACCCGAGGTAATGTAGCCGGCAACTCTCCCTTTTCCACCACATCACTAAACATACCTACCTGGTGAGGGGCCAACTCCATCGCAAACTGCTTGTAATACTCCGCCAGAAAACTGTTCGGCCCTGGGGCCTTCCCCGACTGCATCCTATTAATACACCTCCCTTAGCCCCAACGGCTCCTCCAACGCGTGCCTCTTCCTCTCCTCCAACTCAGGGAATTCCAACCCATCCAGAAATCGCCCCATATCCTCTGCCTTTCCACCAGGTCAGCCTTATACAACTCCTCGTAGAAAGCTTTAAACACCTCATTATCCTTTCCAGCTCTTCCACCACCTCTCTCTTCTCCGCCCTCACCTGCAATTTCCTTGGACACTGCCTGATGCCGTAATTGGTAGGCCAACATACGACTCGCCTTCTTCCCATACTCATACAGCACCCCCCTCACCCTCCGCAGCTGCCCCACCACCTTATCTGTTTTCAACGGTCAAATTGCCTCTGCAACTTCTTCCTCTCTGCCAAAAGCTCCCTTATGGGGGCTGCCGAGCATCTCCTGTCCACCTCAACTATCTTGTCGAATTACCGCCGGTGCTCCTCCCTCCTGTGGGCCTTGAACTAGATAATTTCCCCTTGGACCACCGACTTCAAGGCCTCCCAAAACGTAGCTGCCGATACCTCACCATTCTGTTTGAGCTCCACATAGTTCTTAATTGCCAGTCATCCCCTCCCACAAAACTCCGGCCAAAAGTCCAGAGTCCAATCTCCACCCTGGCCTCTGCACCTGTCCCAAACAAAGCCTCACATATAACCAGTGTGGTGAGGTCACAATTTCAGCATATTCTGCCACTACCATCCCCATCAGCACCGCCCGGCTCACCAAGAAAAAAGTCAATCCTAGAATACACCCCATACACGTGAGAAGACAGAGTACTCCCTTCCTCCCAGGTTTCCAAACCTCCACGGATCCACCATCCTTATCCTTTCCATGAACCCTGCCAGCTTATGGCTCGCCCTATCCAATCTCGGCTCCATTACATAGTTAAAATCCCACCCCCATGATCAATTGGTGAGAGTCCCGGTCCGGAATCGCTCCCGGTAACCTCTTTACAGGACCAACATCATCCCAATTAGGCGTATACCGATTTACCAACACCACCAGTGTCCCCTCCAACATCCCACTTACTATCACACACCTCCTCCCCCCCCCCCCGCAGGGCCCGCAACTCTCTGGCCCCCATAATCACAGTTCTCTTGCTCAACAAAATGCCCATCCCCCATGAGCCCCCCCCCCCCCCCCCCCCCCCAAGTGAAACACTTGTCCCACCCACCCATCCCTTCCTCAGCCTAATCTGATCTTTCACCCGGAGGTGCGCCTTCTGCAAGAAAATCACCTCCGCCCTCAAGCTCTTCAGGCGTGTGAACACCTGGGACCTCTTCACCAGCCCATTTGGCCTGCGGACATTCCATGTTACAATTCTCACTGGGGGCTTACGCCTCCACCCCGCCACCCCCCTCCGCCATCACCACCCTTAGGCTCTGCCTCACCCATTCCCCTCTAAACTGGGCCCATCCAAAATGGCCTCCTGCCCCACCCATGACCACACTCATCCTCCATACCTGCCACAAAGGTAATCATAAACATTGTCATAAACAACAACCAACTTAATTTGGAATGGTATTACCCAGGTTTAAATTTATTTTTTTTAAATTGGTAGTTTTGCTTCGTTCTGTGGCCAAAGTAACCAAATTACCTCTGACTGTACATGTTTTAACCCAATTTACAACACAAGAGCCAAACCTAAATCTCATCATATGACAAACAGTACCGGACCTATGTTTATTTTTTTAAATATAGAACTGCTTTTCAAAGCTTATATGATATTAATTGTAGCTCTACACAAATTCCTAATGTTAGAACTGAGCAACATGAATATAATTTTGTTGTACTTGTAAGGGGTACCTTTAAATTTCACTCAGGGCATGAAGTTATTTGATATATCTGGTCAAAAGAAGCATGGCTTGGACTAAAAGCTTACGTGAAGAAAGTTCATGGGTAGAACTGCAGATTGCTTGATTATGAAGTGCACAATCTGGTACATTTCTTGTTTGAGAAATGCCTCAAGTGCACTGTGGCTTGCCATAGTCATGTGACTTCTGATGTTTTTATGCATTAAGGTTTCAAGAGAGTAGCCACCATGTGTAATAGTGTGCAGCTAAAACTGAGTGGATTTTCATGGCGGTAAGAAAACAGATGAAAAAAAAAGCAGAGAATAATTAAAACTTCAATCCACAACCTTTGCATAGGACAGTGACTGCGGGAGGGTCAGTATAGCTTTGAATATTCCAGTAGCTGCTCTTATAGAGATGAAGGGAAATTTAAAAATGATTGGAAATTCTTCCAATCTCAATGGTAAAATTATGAAAATTCCATAATTTTAGTGCTTGGAAAGGGTGTTTCAAGCCGCACTGCAGCCTAGGCCAGTGATCATAGAATCAATACAGTACAGGAGGTCATTCGGCCTATTGAGTCTGCACAACCCTCTGAAAGAGCACCCTACCCAGGTCCAATCCCTCGCCCTAACCCCAAAACGACATCTACCCTTTGGACACTAAGGATAATTTAGCATGGCCAATCCACCTAACCTGCACAGCTTTGGATTGTGGGAGGAAACCGGAGCACCTGGAGTGAAGCACGCAGAGACTGGGAGAACGTGCAAACTCCACACAGACAGTGACCCAAGCCGGGAATCGAACCTGGGACCCTGGAGCTACGAGGCGACAGTGGTAACCACTGTGCCATCATGCCACAACCGTGGGCAACCTGGACTAGTGAGTGGCCCTCCGACTCAGTGGGCCGCATGATTTAAATCCAGCTTGTTCACTAACCATGAATAACATTAAATACATTTAATACACACCGAATATTTCATAACGCGTTATAGAAAATGCTTAATCATTCATATATTAATAGAATGGTCATCAACTTCAAATAGTAAAAGCAAAATAAATATTTACACTTTGGGTGCAGAGTGCACGGCTCGCTCAGTCAATGTTGAGGCTAGTCAGCACGCACCTCGCTTCACTTGACCCTTATGTGCGTATCAGTTCAGTCATGCTGGTAGAAAAAAAACTATGGAGATGGAAATCAGCGGAATATGACAAACCTGCACTTCGGGCAGCAGTCAACTAAATGTGTCGTCGGCCACACTCAGAACCCAGATGGGCTGCATGTGACCCCTGAGCCGCAGGTCACCCACCACTGGCCTAGACCTTACTGAGGAGTAGGAAAACCAGTCTTGTGAAATTTGGGAGGCCTTGAAGATCCACTGAACCTTCTACTAATGTTATTTATGAACAGTGGGTGTTCAATACCAGAACTCAGGAAGAGGCAGAAATTAATGATCAGTATGTGACTGCAGAGACACTAGCTGAATCTTGAAAGTATTGGAAACTGGAGGATGATATGATCTGATGGGTCTTACGAACAAAAATCGCACTACCCCATACCAACCACTGAAGACATTTTGCTGCAACCTGCCAAGGCAAAGATCTTTACTACACAAAATGTGAAGGATGGATACTGACAAGTGAAGTTGGATGTACAAAGCAGTTTTCTGACTAAGATCTAAATGGCACTGCAGAGCTACAGACAGTTACACATGCCATTTGGCATTTCTATTGCTTCGGAAGAGAATCAACACAGATGGCATGAGATAGTCAATCACCTTCTCGAAGTGGAAGCAATCATGGATGATCTACTATTGGCATGAAATAGATGGAAGAAACCATCGAAGACCATGATCAGAATCTAGTGAGATAGCTAGAGCGAGTTTGCCAGATGAACCTGAAGCTGAACAGGAAAAAAACTGCAACTAAGATAACTGAAGTCAATTACAAGCAAGCAAAAGGATTTCACGTGGATACTGATAAGTGCAAGCTGTGGCAGATATGCAACAATGTTAACTCCTTGTTTAACGTTTCACCAGTTTCGCTTTTACATTGTTAGGTCAATGGGGCCTGAACTCTTCTTGAGTATTGCGAGATTTGCTTTAACATCATTTACCATGAGAGCCAAATTGATGCCATTTTGGAACGGCTCCTCTCCCTCACTGTTCTCCCTCACTGTTCCCCCCACTCGCTCACTGAGCTGGGAAGCAGGCGAGACCACAATTCAGAGATCAGGAGGAGGCATCAGAGCATGGCAAGGCAAACTGAACAGTGCTTCTCAATCTTTAAGTAATGTGCCTGGCTATTGTCTATGCTTGCGAGCGTCTTAATCACTACCTGTTTTGGAGAGAGAAAATGATGGTCAAGTCTGGCCACAACCAATTCAAAGCATTTTTCTCAAACCATTTCTATCTGCTCCACAGCTTTTGCAAAAATTATTACTTTGCTTGCAGAGATATCATTTGCAGGTAAAGTGCAAGCAAGGAAAGCAGATGGAAATTGCTGACATACTTTTGAGAGCTGGCTGCACTCCCTTTGAAGGAAATTGCTGATGCTAGTCCAGGGTGTGAAATATTCCAGATTGAATAAGAAGCAACAGCACAACATGCTCCGAGAGTCATCAACTCAGCAGAGACATATAATCTGACAAACATCTTGCTCAAGTCAAGCAAACAACACAACCAGGTGCAACTCTAGTGCTACAGGAAATAGTGACAGAAGGACGACCTAAAATCAATAAGGACAAACCTATTGCCACAGAGAGTACTGGACATTCAGGGATGAACTGAGAAGACCATTTTGCACAAAGGAACTAGAGTCATTTTCCCTAAAGAGTTTAAGAAATAAGATGTACATCCATGCAAGCCATCAAAGAATTGAGTCTAGTCTGTGGAATACAAGTGAAATGCTCTAGTGGCCAAACATGAGCAATGAGATTAAGGACCATATCAGCCAGTGCAGTGCTTTTAATGAACCACAAACCATAAGGTAAAGAGCTGCTCATGTCATCCCAGATAAACCACGGATGAAGCTTGCAATAGACCTTTTCACTCTTACAAATGCCTCCGAGGAACAGAGTATTTTGTAACAGCTGGCTACAATTCAGACTACTGGAATTAGACCTGCTGATGTCAATGACCAATAGCGAGATTGTGGAATGTCTGAAAGCACACTTCAGTCATCATGGCATTTCTGACAATAATAATCTATTAGTATCACAAGTAGGCTTGCATTAACATTATAACAAAGTTACTGTGAAAATCCCCTAGTTGCCTGTTCGGGTACAGAGAGGGAGAATTCAGAATGTCCAATTCATCTAACAAGCACATCTTTCGGGACGTGTGGGAGGAAACCGGAGCACCTGGAGGAAACTCACACAGATACGGGGAGAACGTGCAGACTCGGCACAGATAGTGACCCAAGCCAGGAATCGAACCACTGTGCTACCCCGCCCATTTTGTGCAGCGCCAATGGCTGTCAGTTTATGAGTGAAGAATGCAGGCACTTCGTGATACAGCATTTGATACGGTGTGATATGTCAGGTTGGTTAGCAAATTAGAAATGTTTGGGACTGATTGATCCTTGGCAGCATGGATTAGAAGTTTGCTAAGAGATAGGAAACAGAGGCTTGGTATAGATGGGCATTTCTCAGACTGGACACGAGTCGAAAGTAGTGTTCCCCAGGGCTCAGCGCTGCGATCCTTGCTTTTTCTGATTTATATAAACGATTTAGAGATGGGTGTTGAGGGCAAAAATCACTAAATTTGCAGATGATACTAGACTAGGAAGAATAATGAATTGTGAGGATGGCGCTGAGTGACTTCAGGTGGACATTATTAACAAGTTGGCCAAACGGGCAGACACGTGGCTGATGAATTTCAATGCAGAGAAAAGGGAGGTAATGTTTTGTAAGGGCCACGAAGAATCCAGCACGAGTTTTAAGGATACAAAGTAATAACATTTATTTACTATAACATATATACATAACAGTAGCAGCAACTTCCCTTGCTACATACTCCTTCCTGCTGGTTCCTGAACTGGCCAGCTTTATTTATACTAGGAGTTTACTAGTGGTTTCTCCGCCCCCCTCATTGGGGAAGCTCATACTCCCACAGGATTGTGGGATAGTCATTAGTCCCCAGCCAATGGTAAGTAGGCAGGTTATAACATAATGCATTTTGGGAGAAGAAACATGGGAAATGTAGCCATCTGGGATGGCCACTTCCCGATTTCAAAGTGGACACTTTGCAAAGATTGCAGGGAAAATGGACAATGCTGAGAAAACAGGCAGGTTCAGAACTTGTCTGTATATTGGAGCCGCAGCTCCCAGACAAGACCAAAACTGTAGGTCCATTAGCATACTAATGGCCCATCTCCGGGGACAAAAGAGTAACATTTGAGTAACCGATACTAAGGCAGACACCCCGGCGCCAGAGGAGACCGAAACAAAGCAGGCCAACGACCACCTAGGACAGGCCCAGCCATCAAGGCACCCACCCCTTTATTGGATGAAATCAATAGAAATGATCAAGAAACGGCCCAATTGATCGGGGCCAAGTTAAAGGCCCGCCCAAAAGAGCACGAAGCTCCTTTGGGTATAAGAAGGAGCCCCCAAGAGAGAATCGCTCTGTTGGACTTGGCTCTCACAGCGGAGAGACCCGTCCACCAGCTGCGCCAGAAGCAAGTAAGTCCAAGGTCAACGCTCGCTACCAGACGAACGACCTTAGCCGTTCCCCTTCACCACTTCGACCCCAACAGCCTCAGATCCGAACAACGGCCAATGTTCCTCTGACTGAGTGGGCGCCCGAAGCTAAGTATAGGCTTTAGCGGTAGTGATAGTTTAATCTGTAGCGTTTCGTGCATGAGTAGATATTAACTGTGTGTGTAAATAAATAAGCATTGACTTTGAACTAACTAACTGGTGTACCGAGTCTTTGATCAGTATTCGGTTTTGAACCTTGTGGCGGTATCGAAAGATACCTCTAGAGCAAACAAAATTAGGATTAAGGAAGGTGACCATATTGACTGCCATATTCCAAGCCAACCAAAGAGAGCAACAGAAGACAATGCAGGCTCAATGGTGCACCTTTGAGGGGAGTACAGGAGCAGAGGGTCCATTTTAATTCCAGGTTTCATAAGCGTCATTCATGTAGGAAGAGTGGAAAATCTAAAGAGAGAAACAGACTAGGAGAACAAAAAAGTCAAATTAAGTTCTCTGAAGAAAATATAAACTAAGAAAAGCAGGTGTGTGGCGGAGTGAGAAAAAAATTTAATGTGCAAATATTGTTAAAAAATGTAGAAGATTTACAGAAACTACATGGACAGAGCTATCAGGACAGAGCTATTTTGGGAACACATAAAAGGAAAGCAGAGAGCAAACGAAAATGTAAAACATAGAAAAGATTGAGGAGAACAAAAATAAAATAGACAATCAAGGAGGCAAATTTATACCAAATGACATGACATTTTAAAATCAGAAATGCATCCACGATTGCGATTGGTTATAAAACTACTGCAAGATGAAAATAGAAAGTTGCAATTCAATATTTATGTTCCGATACCAATGAGTTCAAATAAGCGTTATAGCAATTATTCCAGCAAATTACAAGGCAAGGATCACAGATCTGCAAGTAAACTTGCAAATTTACAATGAAGTAACATATTTACAAAGGCACAAAGACCCTTGATAATTTTCAAAGTTGATGTATGTGGGGTATATGAACAAGGCCATAAGGATGGCCGATATATTTTAAAAATAAAACACGTAATTAATATAAATGATAATACAAAACAACAGCAGTGTGATGTTTTGCACCACACAGTGGCAAGGCCTTAGTTCTTGCCTGTGATTTTGCACGTAACATGCTATCGATCTTAGCTGGAGGCAATGTCAACCCTTGCCATGCTCACTTATCCTCTGACAGCCGATTTTGGCAGAACCAGTCTGATCATCCACTAAGCTGCACACTGCTAGCAATGTATTAGCATTCACCCTGTGGTTGTCATGTGATTGCTTAGGGGGTGATGGGTGGTGAGTGGAGTAGGAAAGAGACTGAGAAGAGAAATTAAAGTAATTCAGGGAACTGGATAACATTTTCAAAATGACAGAGTATATTCATTTCTATTAAAGGAATCCATCTTTCTAATTTACAGCATAATAATTGCACCTGGAAAGTGAATGCAAGTATAAGTAAAAACTTGAAAGGCCACGCAGAAGTAATTACAGTGACTTTATGGCATTTGTGAATGTGTGAAAATATGATAATGTGAAAAAGCGGAGAGCAGAAGTTTCTCAGCAATTGGAGAAACATTTTTTTTAAAAACATCCAAAATCTTCATCTGTTAACTTTGGCTCAGTGGAGCCTTCTTGGCTCTGAGCCATCAGGTCGTGGGGTCAAGCCTTGTTCTAGAGACTTGAGTATTGATATGCTACGTCATTTAGCCCGGGGTCTGCAACCTGTGGTGGTATGTATTAGGGGTAGTACGGTACCCAGTGATGCCGAGAGGCTCTTGGTGGGCAGACACTGGGTCCTGATTGGATCTGCCGCCTGCTGGCTCCACCCAGTAAGACGGAGTATAAGAACCCGGGTTCTCCCAGCAGCCGCATTCTGTAACCGAGCTGCTGGGGAACAAGTCTGCGTAATAAAGCCATCGATTGACTTCATCTCTTCTCGCCTCGTGAGTGATTGATTGTGCTACAATTTATTACGCAAACTTTAAAGGACTATGGAGCTCCGGATCACCCCGGAGTGTCTGCGAATCAGCCCCCATGCAGCAAACTCAGCGGTCACGTTTAAACACTGGCTAGTGCGCTTTGAGGGATACCTCCGAATGGCCCTCGGCAGACCGACAGAAGACCAGAAAATGCAGGTCCTGCATTCCAGGGCGAGTCCGGAGATCTACACGCTCATCGAAGACGCGGAGGATTTCCCGAAGGCGCTCATCATGCTGAGAGGGATCTACATTCGGCCCATAAACCAGGTCTACGCACGCAACCAACTCGCGATGAGATGGCAAATCCCCGGAGAATCGCTGGACGAGTTCTACAGCGCTGCTAATATTGGGAAGGAGCTGCAACTGCCCATCAGTGACGGCTAACGAACAGACGGAACTCCTAATCAGGGATGCTTTCGTAGCAGGTATGACCTCATCCCAATTCGTCAGCGCCTGCTGGAAAGAGACTCTCTGGGGCTCATGGAGGCACAGGGCTTTGCGGCCTCCCTCGATGTGGCATCGCAGAATGCCCGCGCTTACGCCCCCGACCGCGCGGCAGCCCCTTGGGCTCCGTGGACACCCGCCACGACCGACTCCCCGGCACCCCCCATCCCTGTGCCCCAGAGCACCAGACCACCCGGGGGGGCCCCGCTGCTACTTTTGCGGGCAATTAAAACAACCCTGGCAGCGCTGCCCGGCCCGCTCGGCCATCTGTAAAAGTTGCGGCAAGAAGGGGCATTATTCAGCGGTGTGCCAGTCCCGGGGGGTCGCCGCAATCTCCAGGGGAGAACTGGGATCACAGACTCAACCCCCCCCCAACGATCCATGTGCGACCAACGGGCGCCACCATTTTGGGTTCTGGACTCCATGCGGGGGGGTTGGGCGCCGCCACCTTGTGCCCCGCCGGCCGCGTGCGATTCATGGGAGCCGCCATTTTGTCCGTCCCCGACCGTGTGATCCGTGGACGCCGCCATCTTGGCTGACAGCCAAGGACCCCAGCATGGACGGCCCCACGGGGCCTGAAGAGAACGCCCCGATGCAGCAACCGCGACTGGCTTCAGTGACCCTGGACCAGTCACGGTCCCGGACACTCCAAACGGCAACGACGACGGTGCTGGTTATCGGGTACGAAACGCCATATCTGATCGACTCTGGGAGCATGGAAAGTTTTATCCTTCATGATACGGCAAGACGCTGTTTTCTTTCAATCCACCCGAGTACCCAAAAGATTTTTCTGGCAGCTGGATCCCATTCCGTAGAAATCAAAGGGGTCTGAATCTAATGGTGCAGGGGAGAAATTTTAAGAATTACCGGCTTCATGTCCTCCCCCACCTCTGTGCTCCCACTCTCCTGGGGCTAGATTTTCAATGTAACCTTGAGAGTTTAACGTTCCAATTCGGCGGCCCTATACCCCCACTTACTATGAAATGAAATGAAAATCGCTTATCGTCACAAGTAGGCTTCAAATGAAGTTACTGTGAAAAGCCCCTAGTCGCCACATTCCGGCGCCTGTTCGGGGAGGCTGTTACTATCTGCAGCTTCGCGACCCTCAAGGTTAAACCGCCTTCCTTGTTTGCGAACCTCACCCCGGATTGCAAACCCGTCGCGACTAGGAGCAGACGGTACAGCACCCAGGGCCGAACATTTTTCCGGTCTGAAGTCCAGCGGCTGCTGAAGGAAGGCATAATCCAAGCCAGCAATAGTCCCTGGAGAGCTCAGGTGGTAGTTGTGAAGACCGGGGAGAAGCAGAGGATGGTCGTAGACGAGAATCAAACTATCAATAGGTACACACAGCTAGAAGCGTACCCTCTCCCCCGCATATCCGACATGGTCAATCGGATTGCACAGTACAAGGTCTTTTCCACCGTGGACCTTAAGTCCGCATATCATCAGCTCCCCATCCGCCAGTACACTGCCTTCGAAGCAGACGGGCGGCTCTACCACTTTTTAAGGGTTCCATTCGGCATCACTAACGGAGTCTCGGTCTTCCAACGGGAGATGGACCAATTGGTTGACCAGCACGGTTTGCGGGCCACGTTCCCGTACCTCGACAACGTAACCATCTGCGGCCACGATCAGCAGGACTACGACGCCAACCTCCGCAAATTTCTCCAGACCGCTAACGCCCTGAACCTCACCTACAACAGCACCGACCGTCCAGCCATCCTTGGCTACGTAGTGCGTAATGGAGTGATAGGCCCCGACCCTGAACGCATGCGCCCCCCTTATGGAGTTCCCCCTCCCTCACTGTTCCAAAGCCCTGAAATGCTGCCTGGGCTTTTTCTCTTATTACGCCCAGTGGGTCCCCAACTACGCGGACAAGGCCCGCCCGCTAATTCAGTCCACCGTCTTTCCCCTGTCGACAGAAGCCCGCCAGGCCTTCAGCCGCATCAAAGCGGATAACGCAAAGGCCACGATGCACGCAATCGACGAGTCCCTCCCCTTCCCCAAGTCGAGAGCGACGCATCCGACGTAGTTCTGGCGGCCACTCTCAACCAAGCGGGCAGACCCGTGGCCTTTTTCTCCCGTACCCTCCATGCTTCAGAGATCCGCCACTCCTCAGTGGAAAAGGAAGCCCAGGCCATAGTAGAAGCTGTGCGGCATTGGAGGCATTACCTGGCCAGCAGGAGATTTACTCTCCTCACGGACCAACGGTCGGTAGCCTTCATGTTCGATAATGCGCAGCGGGGCAAGATCAAAAGCGACAAGATCTTGCAGTGGAGGATCGAACTCTCCACATATAATTATTGTATCGTTCCAGAAAGCTGAACAAGCCGTCCAATGCCCTATCCCGCAGCACATGTGCCAACGCACAAGTGGACCGTCACCAAGCCCTCCACGAGGACCTCTGCCACCCGGGGGTCACCCGGTTCTACCACTTCGTGAAGACCCGCAACCTCCCCTACTCCGTCGAGGAGGTCCGAACAGCCACCAGGAATTGCCAAATTGGGGACCCACTGGCCTACTCCTGTTCCTAATTCTGATGTTCTTATTTGCGCAGAGTGCAAGCCACACTTTTTCAGACCAGAGAGAGCGCACCTGATAAAGGCTTCAGGTCCCTTTGAGCGCCTCAGTCTGGACTTCAAAGGCCCCCTCCCCTCCACCGATCGCAACACGTACTTCCTAAACGTGGTTGACGAATATTCCCGTTTCCCTTTCGCCATCCCCTGCCCCGATATGACGGCGGCCACAGTCATTAAAGCCCTCTGCACCATCTTTACACTGTTCGGTTTCCCCGCCTACATTCATAGCGATAGGGGGTCCTCCTTCATGAGCGACGAACTGTGTCAATTCCTGCTCAGCAAGGGCATCGCCTCGAGCAGGACGACCAGTTACAACCCCCGGGGGAATGGTCAGGTAGAGAGGGAGAACGGAACGGTCTGGAAGACCGGCCTACTGGCCCTACGGTCCAGAAGCCTCCCAGTTTCCCGCTGGCAGGAAGTCCTCCCGGATGTCCTCCACTCCATCCGGTCGCTGCTGTGTACCACAACTAATCGAACGCCTCCTTGCCTTCCCTAGGAAGTCCTCCTCCGGAACGTCACTTCCGACCTGGCTGGCAGCCCCAGGACTCATCTTGCTCCGAAAGCATGTGCGGGCGCACAAAGCGGACCCGTTGGTCGAGAGGGTTCATCTCCTCCATGCGAACCCTCAATATGCACTATTGGCACTAACGACATAGGTAGGAAAGGGGACAAGGATGTCCGGCAGGCTTTCAGGGAGCTAGGATGGAAGCTCAGAACTAGAACAAACAGAGTTGTTATCTCTGGGTTGTTGCCCGTGCCACGTGATAGTGAGATGAGGAATAGGGAGAGAGAGCAATTAAACACGTGGCTACAGGGATGGTGCAGGCGGGAGGGATTCAGATTTCTGGATAACTGGGGCTCTTTCTGGGGAAGGTGGGACCTCTACAGACAGGATGGTCTACATCTGAACCTGCGGGGCACAAATATCCTGGGGGGGAGATTTGTTAGTGCTCTTTGGGAGGGTTTAAACTAATGCAGCAGGGGCATGGGAACCTGGATTGTAGTTTTAGGGTAAGGGAGAATGAGAGTATAGAGGTCAGGAGCTCAGATTTGACGTCGCAGGAGGGGGCCAGTGTTCATGTAGGTGGTTTGAAGTGTGTCTACTTCAATGCCAGGAGTATACGAAATAAGGTAGGGGAACTGGCAGCATGGGTTGGTACCTGGGACTTCGATGTTGTGGCCATTTCGGAGACATGGATAGAGCAGGGACAGGAATGGATGTTGCAGGTTCCGGGGATTAGGTGTTTTAGTAAGCTCAGAGAAGGAGGCAAAAGAGGGGGAGGTGTGGCGCTGCTAGTCAAGAGCAGTATTACGGTGGCGGAGAGGATGCTAGATGGGGACTCATCTTCCGAGGTAGTATGGGCTGAGGTTAGAAACATGAAAGGAGAGGTCACACTGTTGGGAGTCTTCTATAGGCCTCCAAATAGTTCTAGGGATGTAGAGGAAAGGATGGCGAGGATGATCCTGGATAAGAGCGAAAGTAACAGGGTAGTTATTATGGGAGACTTTAACTTTCCAAATATTGACTGGAAAAGATATAGTTCGAGTACATTAGATGGGTCGTTTTTTGTACAGTGTGTGCAGGAGGGTTTCCTGACACAGTTTGTTGACAGGCCAACAAGAGGCGAGGCCACATTGGATTTGGTTTTGGGTAATGAACCAGGCCAGGTGTTGGATTTGGAGGTAGGTGAGCACTTTGGGGACAGTGACTACAATTCGGTGACGTTTACGTTAAGGATAGAAAGGGATAAGTATACACCGCAGGGCAAGAGTTATAGCTGGGGGAAGGGAAATTACGATGCCATTAGACGTGACTTGGGGGGGGATAAGGTGGAGAAGTAGGCTGCAAGTGTTGGACACACTGGATAAGTGGAGCTTGTTCAAGGATCAGCTACTGCGTGTTCTTGATAAGTATGTACCGGTCAGGCAGGGAGGAAGGTGCCGAGCGAGGGAACCGTGGTTTACCAAAGAAGTGGAATCTCTTGTTAAGAGGAAGAAGGAGGCCTATGTGAAGATGAGGTGTGAAGTTTCAGTTGGGGCGATGGATAGTTACAAGGTAGCGAGGAAGGATCTAAAGAGAGAGCTAAGACGAGCAAGGAGGGGACATGAGAAGTATTTGGCAGGAAGGATCAAGGAAAACCCAAAAGCTTTCTATAGGTATGTCAGGAATAAGCGAATGACTAGGGAAAGAGTAGGACCAGTCAAGGACAGGGATGGGAAGTTGTGTGTAGATTCTGAAGAGATAGGCGAGATACTAAATGAATATTTTTCGTCAGTATTCACTCAGGAAAAAGATAATGTTGTGGAGGAGAATGCTGAGCTCCAGGTAAATAGATTAGATGGCATTGAGGTACGTAGGGAAGAGGTGTTGGCAATTCTGGACAGGCTGAAAATAGATAAGTCCCCGGGACCTGATGGGATTTATCCTAGGATTCTCTGGGAGGCCAGGGAAGAGATTGCTGGACCATTGGCTATGATTTTTATGTCATCATTGGCTACAGGAATAGTGCCAGAGGACTGGAGGATAGCAAATGTGGTCCCTTTGTTCAAAAAGGGGAGCAGAGACAACCCCGGCAACTATAGACCGGTGAGCCTCACGTCTGTAGTGGGTAAAGTCTTGGAGGGGATTATAAGAGACAAGATTTATAATCATCTAGATAGGAATAATATGATCAGGGATAGTCAGCATGGCTTTGTGAAGGGTAGGTCATGCCTCACAAACCTTATCGAGTTCTTTGAGAAGGTGACTGAACAGGTAGATGAGGGTAGAGCAGTTGATGTGGTGTATATGGATTTCAGCAAAGCGTTTGATAAGGTTCCCCATGGTAGGCTATTGCAGAAAATACAGAGGCTGGGGATTGAGGGTGATTTAGAGATGTGGATCAGAAATTGGCTAGCTGAAAGAAGACAGAGGGTGGTGGTTGATGGGAAATGTTCAGAATGGAGTTCAGTCACAAGTGGAGTACCACAAGGATCTGTTCTGGGGCCGTTGCTGTTTGTCATTTTTATCAATGACCTAGAGGAAGGCGCAGAAGGGTGGGTGAGTAAATTTGCAGACGATACTAAAGTCGGTGGTGTTGTCGATAGTGTGGAAGGAAGTAGCAGGTTACAGAGGGATATAGATAAGCTGCAGAGCTGGGCTGAGAGGTGGCAAATGGAGTTTAACGTAGAGAAGTGTGAGGTGATTCACTTTGGAAGGAATAACAGGAATGTGGAATATTTGGCTAATGGAAAAGTTCTTGAAAGTGTGGATGAGCAGAGGGATCTAGGTGTCCATGTACATAGATCCCTGAAAGTTGCCACCCAGGTTGATAGGGTGGTGAAGAAGGCCTATGGAGTGTTGGCCTTTATTGGTAGAGGGATTGAGTTCCGGAGTCAGGAGGTCATGTTGCAGCTGTACAGAACTCTGGTACGGCCGCATTTGGAGTATTGCGTACAGTTCTGGTCACCGCATTATAGGAAGGACGTGGAGGCTTTGGAGCGGGTGCAGAGGAGATTTACAAGGATGTTGCCTGGTATGGAGGGAAAATCTTATGAGGAAAGGCTGATGGACTCGAGGTTGTTTTCGTTGGAGAGAAGAAGGTTAAGAGGAGACTTAATAGAGGCATACAAAATGATTAGGGGGTTGGATAGGGTGGACAGTGAGAGCCTTCTCCCGCGGATGGAAATGGCTGGCACGAGGGGACATAACTTTAAACTGAGGGGTAATAGATATAGGACAGAGGTCAGAGGTAGGTTCTTTACGCAAAGAGTAGTGAGGCCGTGGAATGCCCTACCTGCTACAGTAGTGAACTCGCCAACATTGAGGGCATTTAAAAGTTTATTGGATAAACATATGGATGATAATGGTATAGTGTAGGTTCGATGGCTTTTGTTTCGGTGCAACATCGTGGGCCGAAGGGCCTGTAGTGCGCTGTATTGTTCTATGTTCTATGCCTCCGTGGCATGCCCCGACGGCCGACAGAACACTGTCTCCCTGCGGGACCTGGCGCCCGTTGGAGCTCCCCACAGCCCCCCCAATACCAATCACCCCCTCCCTCCCGCCGGCGCACCCCACAGCCGCTCCCTTCCCGGGTGGATCGGTCCTCCTCCCGTGCCCGCCCAGGAGTAGTGAAACAGGAACAAACATCGCGACGCTCCCAGAGACGACAGTGCCTGAGCCAGCGCCTGCACCACCACCGGAGCTGAGACGATCGGCAAAGACGACCAGGGCACCCACTCGACTCATTGAATATGCGTGACAAAACCGGCATTGTAAATAGTTAACAGTTGATATCGACGCATAGCCACTGTGTTAATGGAATCCCAGTACCAACCTTGTAAACCCCTACCACCATGCGACCCACCACCCCGCCGGGTTCTTTTTTAACAAGGGGTGAATGTGGTGGTATGTATTAGGGGTAGTACAGTACCCAGTGATGCCGAGAGGCTATTGGTGGACAGACACTGGCTCCTGATTGGATCTGCCGCCTGCTGGCTCCCAGTAAGGCGGAGTATAAGAACCTGGGTTCTCCCAGCAGCCGCATTCTGTAACCGAGCTGCTGGGGAACAAGTCTGCGTAATAAAGCCATCGATTGACTTCATCTCTTCTCGCCTAGTGAGTGATTGATTGCTACACAACCTACAGTCCCAAAGCCACAGGTGACACTTTTTAATGTCTCATTTGTGACTCAGAATCTTTTCCAATTGGATCATATTAACTTTTTAAAGGTTTTTTTCCCACATTAAATCAAGAAAGTTAAGAGTCTGCAGCACTTAACGTTTTCAAATGATATTTTTTCACAAAAACATGTGTTTTAAATAAACCTGTTCAAGTGGTATCACTACATCATGGTTACAGATCATGCCTATGGTTTGAGGAACTGGTTTTATGGTTGTGACCATTATTGTTTCTAATGCAGCTGAGATGATGGATGATTGGCAGCAAATTATGATCGATATAAAGTGCAAATTATGCATTCTACCAGAGATACTTGGTAATCGATTTTCAAACATGAGTTTTTGATATGTGGCTTCCAATAGTTTTTATTTGGAGCAATTTTTAGAAACTAAAGGCTTTTCAGAATTAAAAAGATTGCCAACCGCTGACCTAGATAGACACCCCGTGTAGCACTGAGAAAATGCCTATTTATTGGAGATGCCAGATGATAAACCAGGCCCCGGACAACCTTTGTGTACACAAAACATACCATGACACCCATTTCAAAGACGAGCAGGGGACTCTTCTGGTTTTCAGACCAGAATTTCACGCTCAAACAACACCGTGGAAGACACATCAATTGGTCCTCATCACAGTGATGATTGAGGGACCTTGCCACATTTCTCACATTAAAACAGTGACAACACATCAAAAATCACATCAATCGGCTGTAACACCTTTGTTATATCCTGAGGTCAAAAGAGGTGCCATACAAATGCAAGTTCTTTTTCCTCTTTAAGCACATGTTCTTACAAATGAGTGCAAAAGGAAACTGAACACACAACAGGACGACTGGACCATAAACGAGTGCCAATTGTACACAAATTTAAAAAAAGGGACTGGCAGTTTATTACAGAACAATGGTTGAAAAGTCAGAGCACATGCACATCTTTAATAAACCTGATCTCTGATTAGGTTCCCAGCTCTGCATGCACTCCACAACTGTGAAAGCCCAAGTGCTGGTCTCACACTATTTAGGTGTGCATATTGTTACATATATAAATGGAGACTGGACTGCAAATAGGTGACTCTAGCAACTTTAATTTACCTTTGAAGGATCAGCTACCAACAAAATAAAACTAGTTTATGGATCTCACAGCCCTCAAGTAAAGTACAGCTTTTACTACTTTTAATTATTTATTTACGGGATGTGGGTGTCGCTGGCTAGGCCAGCATTCGTTGGCCATCGTTAACTACCCTCGAGAACGGGTGGTGAGCTATCTTCTTGAACTTCTGCAGTCCATATGTTCCAGTCACAGTATTTATATACCACCATCCTGTTAAAAAAGGGAGTTCCACGATTTTGACCCAGTGACAGTGAAGGAACGGCGATATAGTTCCAAGCCAGGATGGTGTGTGACTTGGAGGGAAACCTGCAGGTGGTGGTGTTCCCATGTGTCTCCTGTCCTTGTCCTTCTCGGTGATGGAGGTGGCAGGTTTGAAAGATGTCTTGGTGATTCGCTGCATTGCATCTTGTAGATAGTACACACTGTTGTCACTGTGCATCAGTGGTGGAGGGAGTGAATGTCTGTGGACGGGATGCCAATCAAGCGGGCTGCTTTTTCCTGGATCGTGTCGAGCTTCTCGAGTATTGTTGGAGCTGCACTAATCCAGGCAAGGGGAGAGTATTCCATCACAGTCCTGACTTTGTATGCCTTGTAGATGGTGGACAGGCTTGGGGAGTAAGGAGGAGAGTTCCTCACCGCAGAACTCACAGTCTTTGACCTGCTCTTGTGGTCACAGTACTTACATGCCTGGTCTAGTTCAAGTTCTGGTCAATGGTAACCCCCAAGATATTGAATCAGGAATTCAGCGACAGTAATACCCTTGAATGTCACGGGGCGATGGTTTGATCCTCTCCTGTTGGAGATGGGCAATATCTGGCACTTTTTTGGCATGAATATTACTTGCCACTTGCCAGTCCAATATTGTCCAGATCTTGCTGCAAATGGGCATCACAAGACATAGGAGCAGAATTAGGCCATTCTCATCCCCATTCTCCTGCCTTCTCCTCATAATCCCCGATCCACTTATTAATCAAGAACCTATCTATCTCTGTCTTAACGACATTCAGTGATTTGGCCTCCACAGCCTTCTGTGGCAATGGGTTCCACAGATTAACATATTGTGGCTGAAGAAATTCCTCCCCATCTCTGTTTTAAAGGATCGACCCTTCAGTCTGAGGCTCTGCCCTCGGGTTCTAGTTTCTCCTAATAGTGGAAACAGCCCCTCCATGTTCTCTCTATCCAGGTCTCTCAGTATTCTGTAAATTTCAATGAGATCCCCCCTCATCCTTCTAAACTCCAATGAGTACAGACCCAGTGTCCTCAACTGTTCTTCATACGGCAAGCTCTTTATTCCAGGGATCATTCTTGTGAACCTCCTCTGGACCCTCTCCAAGACTAGCACATCCTTCCTTACATATGGGGCCCAAAACTGCTCACAATATTCCAAATGGGGTCTGACCAGAGCCTTATACAGCCTCAACAGTACATCCCTGTTCTTGCATTCTAGTCCTCTCGACATGAATGCTAACATTACATTTGTCTTCCTAACTGCCGACTGAACCGGCATGTTAACCTTAAGAGAATCCTGAACTAGGACTCCCAAGTCCCTTTGTGCTTCTGATTTCTGAAGCCTTTTCCCATTTAGAAAATAGTCTATGCCTCTAATCTTCCAACCAAAGTCCATAACTTTACACTTTTCCACATTAAATTCCATCTGCCACTTCTTTGCCCACTCTCCTAGCCTTTCCGGGTCCTTCTGCAGCCTCTCTGCTTCCTCAACCCAACCTGTTCCCCTACATCTTTGTATCAGCTGCAAACTTACATTTCATACAATGCCGAAGGAGGCCATTCGGCCCATTAAGTCTGCCCAGAGCCTCTGAAAGAGCACCCTCCCTACTCCCACTCCCCTATTCCCATAACCCTACCTAACTTGCACATCTTTGAACACTTAGGGGCAATTTAACATGGCCAATCCATCTAACTTGCACATCTTTGGACTGTGGGAGGAAACCAGAGCACTGCGAGCAAACCCACGCAAACACAAGGAGAACATGCAAACTCCACACACAGTTACCAAGCCGGAATTGAACCTGGGTTCCTGGCGCTGTGAGGCAGCAGTGCACTGTGCCACCGTGCCACCAATGCCCTCAGTTCCTTTTTACAGATCATTAATGTATATCGTGAATAGCTGTGGTCCCAACACTGACCCCTGCGGAACACCACTAGAGACTGGCTGCCATCCTGAAAAGACCCCTTTGTTCCCACTTTCTGCCTTCTGCCCGTCAACCAATCCTCTATCCATGCCAGTACCTTGGCCCTAACACCATGGGCTCTTAGCTTATTTAACAGCCTCCTGTATGACCTTGTTGAAGGCCTTCTGTAAATCCAAATGTTCGCCTTTGTCTATCTTCCTTGTTACCACCTCAACGAACTCTAACAGATTTGTCAGGCATGACCTCCCCTTGACCAATCTGTGCTGACGCAATCCTATTGTACCATGCACTTCTAAGTATACCGCAATCTCGTCTTAATAATAGACTCTAAAATCTTACCAACAACCGAGATCAGACTAAGCGGCCTATAATTTCCGGTCTTCTGCCTCCCTCACTTCTTAAACAGGGGTGTTACTTTCCAATCCTCTGGAATCCGCCCTGATTCCAGTGATTCACCTCTTCCCCCTTACTGACTTGAAATTCTGGCATGCCACTGGTGTATTCCACTGTGAAGCCTAATGCAAGGTACTGATTCAGTTCTGCTGCCATTTCTTTGTTCCACGGACTGCTTCAGTATCTGAAGTGTCGCAAACAATGCTTAACTTTGTGAACATCCCCACTTCTGAACTTATAAAGGGGCAGCACGGTAGCATTGTGGATAGCACAATTGCTTCACAGCTCCAGGGTCCCAGGTTCGATTCCGGCTTGGGTCACTGTCTGTGCAGAGTCTGCACATCCTCCCCGTGTGTGCATGGGTTTCCTCCGGGTGCTCCGGTTTCCTCCCACAGTCCAAAGATGTGCAGGTTAGGTGGATTGGCCATGCTAAATTGCCCTTAGTGTCCAAAATTGCCCTTGGTGTTGGGTGGGGTTACTGGGTTATGGGGATGGGGTGGAGGTGTTGATCTTGGGTAGGGTGCTCTTTCCAAGAGCCGGTGCAGACTCGATGGGCCGAATGGCCTCCTTCTGCACTGTAAATTCTATCTATGAAAAAATCACCACCAATGCCTGCACAATCTCCTCAACTGTCTCTTTTAGAACCCTGGGTGTAGTCCATCCAGTCCGGGTGATTTATCCACCTTTTGACCTTTCAGTTTCCCCAGCACCTTCTCCTTAGTGATGGACACGACACTCACCTCTTCCCCCTTACTGAATTGAAATTCTGGCATGCCACTGGTGTATTCCACTGTGAAGCCTAATGCAAGGTACTGATTCAGTTCTGCTGCCATTTCTTTGTTCCACGGACTGCTTCAGTATCTGAAGTGTCGCAAACAATGCTTAACTTTGTGAACATCCCCACTTCTGAACTTATAAAGGAGGGAAAGTCACTGATGAAGCAGCCGAGGATGCTCCTGCGTAGGAACTCTTGCAGTGATGTCCTGAAACTGAGAGGATTCACTTCCAACAACAACAACCATCTCCCTTTGTGCTAAGTATGACTCCAACCAGAGGAGGGTATTCTCCCTAATGCCCATCGACTTTGCGAGGGATTCTTGATGCCACACTCGGTCAAATGCTGCCTTCATGTCAAGGGTAGTCACACTCAACTCGCAAATATTTTTAATGCAGGGTGTCATCACAAAAGAATCAGTCACGGGTGTCAGGTAAAAATATGACTCAACCTACACGGATTAGGACAATTTTGTTGTTTACCACAGTATCTAATAAGTTCATATTAAATTTACCCTGATTTTCAGCTCTTAAATCTTTTTCATAACGGTTCATTACACGCATTAACAGCGCCCCAGAGATTTTTCCCGTAGACCCTCTAGTTTCAGTCAGTAAGTTATCCAAATTTAGGGACCATCACAGCTGTGCCTAGCCCTCTCACCAGGGTGCATGAATAGAGAAGAAGGGTGTGAACGAATGGAGGAAAAAAGGACAGAGAGAACAGTGGAAGAAGGGGAACAGGGGAAAGAGAAAACGGGGAGAGAAGGGCAGAGGAAAAGGTGGGGTGAAGGGAAGAGAGAGAAATATGGAAAGGGGATAGAGCCAAGGGAGAAAGGGAAGAGAGCAAAGGGCAATAATAGAGAGCAAAGGGCAAGAATAGAGAGCAAAGGGCAAGAAGAGATCATTTTGGGCAGCACGGTAGCATTGTGGATAGCACAATTGCTTCACAGCACATTCTCCCCGTGTGTGCGTGGGTTTCCTCCGGGTGCTCCGGTTTCCTCCCACAGTCCAAAGATGTGGTGAGGTGGATTGGCCATGCTAAATTGTCCTTAGTGTCCAAAATTGCCCTTAGTGTTGGGTGGGGTTACTGGGTTATGGGGATAGGCTGGGGGTGTGGGCTTGGGTGCTCTTTCCAAGAGCCGGTGCAGACTCGATGGGCCAAATAGCCTCCTTCTGCACTGTAAATTCTATGAAAAGAGAGAGCAAAGGGCAAGAAGAGAGAGCAAAGGGCAAGAAGAGAGAGTGTGATATGGTACGAATAAAGTAATGGCATGATGGGAAAACTGGTCAATGGGAAGACTTGTCAAAATATTTGATACAATGTAAGAAATGCTGCCCTAACCATTTCAGACTCCTGTAAGACTAATAAGGCCGACTCTGCACAACTTGAAGTATGAATAAGATCAGAGAGGGTCAAGCCATTCCAAAATACTGGACCTCGGCAACTCCTGATAAGACTAACTCGCCGTAACCCAGGGCCGTAGGAATAAGACAAGATAAGATCAGCAAGAAATAAGTCTCCTTCGACCTCTCAACGTTCCCTCCAAGGACAAGATAATGGTATGAGTGATGCGACAAAGATCCCAATAAGGTCAGCAGGCATTGCCTCCATTTCCTACTCCGATCGAATTCCTGACTAAGCAGCAGTCACGCAATCTTGATAATGATAATGTGTAAATACTGAACTGATTTTCTGTAAAAGCGTGGACTTGAGAAGGAATCAGCAGTTTCACTAACTGCTCTCTGACCTCAAGTTTCAGCCATTACTGCATGTAGTCTCTTCGTAAATAAAGCCTTGTTATTTTGTCTCAACGAGCGTTGTTGAATCTTTCTTCTACAGAAGCAGGAAAATATTGACTACAACAAGAGCAAAGGGCAAGAAGCTAATAATAATCTTTATTGTCACAAGTAGGCTTACATTGCAATGAAGTTACTGTGAAAAGCCCCATGTCGCCACATTCCGGCGCCTGTTCGGGTACACAGAGGGAGGATTTAGAATGTCCAAATTACCTACCAGCACGTCTTTCGGGACTAGTGGGAGGAAACCGGAGCACCCGGAGGAAACCCACGCAGATACGTGGGAGAACGTGCAGACTCCGCACAGACAGGGACCCAGCCGGGAATCAAACCTGGGACCCTGGTGCTGTGAAGCTACAGTGCTAACCACTGTGCTACCATGCTGTCCATGAAGAGAGAGCAAGGGGAGGGGAAAGAGAGAGCAAGGGGAGGGGGAAAGAGAGAGCAAAGGGGGGGGGAAGAGAGAGCAAGGGGGGGGGAAGAGAGAGCAAGGGGGGAAGAGAGAGCAAGGGGGGAAGAGAGAGCAAGGGGGGGAAGAGAGAGCAAGGAGGGGAAGAGAGAGCAGGGGGGGGGAAGAGAGAGCAAGGGGGGGGAAAGAGAGAGCAAGGGGGGGAGGAAGAGAGAGCAAGGGGGGGAAAGAGAGAGCAAGGGGGGGAAAGAGAGAGCAAGGGGGGGAAAGAGAGAGCAAGGGGGGGGGAAAGAGAGAGCAAGGGGGGGAAAGAGAGCAAGGGGGGAAGAGAGCAAGGGGGGAAGAGAGCAAGGGGGGGGAAGAGAGAGCAAGGGGGGGAAGAGAGAGCAAGGGGGGGGAAGAGAGAGCAAGGGGGGGGAAGAGAGAGCAAGGGGGGGGAAGAGAGAGCAAGGGGGGGAAGAGAGAGCAAGGGGGGAAGAGAGAGCAAGGGGGGGGGAAAGAGAGAGCAAGGGGGGGGGAAGAGAGAGCAAGGGGGGGGAAGAGAGAGCAAGGGGGAAGCGAGAGCAAGGGGGGAGAAGAGAGAACAAGGGGGAAGAAGAGAGAGCAAGGGGGAGAAGAGAGAGCAAGGGGGAGAAGAGAGAGCAAGGGGGAGAAGAGAGAGCAAGGGGGGGAGAAGAGAGAGCAAGGGGGGAGAAGAGAGAGCAAGGGGGGAGAAGAGAGAGCAAGGGGGGGAGAAGAGAGAGCAAGGGGGGGGAAAGAGAGAGTGGGGGGGGAAGAGAGAGCAAGGTGAGGAAGAGGGAGCAAGGGGAGGAAGAGAGAGCAAGGGGGGGAAGAGAGAGCAAAGGGGCAAGAGAGAGCAGAGGGGCAAGAGAGAGCAGAGGGGCAAGAGAGAGCAGAGGGGCAAGAGAGAGCAGAGGGGCAAAAGAGAGCAGAGGGGCAAGAGAGAGCAGAGGGGCAAGAGAGAGCAGAGGGGCAAGAGAGAGCAGAGGGGCAAGAGAGAGCAGAGGGGCAAGAGAGAGCAGAGGGGCAAGAGAGAGCAGAGGGGCAAGAGAGAGCAGAGGGGCAAGAGAGAGCAGAGGGGCAAGAGAGAGCAGAGGGGCAAGAGAGAGCAGAGGGGCAAGAGAGAGCAGAGGGGCAAGAGAGAGCAGAGGGGCAAGAGAGAGCAGAGGGGCAAGAGAGAGCAGAGGGGCAAGAGAGAGCAGAGGGGCAAGAGAGAGCAGAGGGGCAAGAGAGAGCAGAGGGGCAAGAGAGAGCAGAGGGGCAAGAGAGAGCAGAGGGGCAAGAGAGAGCAGAGGGGCAAGAGAGAGCAGAGGGGCAAGAGAGAGCAGAGGGGCAAGAGAGAGCAGAGGGGCAAGAGAGAGCAGAGGGGCAAGAGAGAGCAGAGGGGCAAGAGAGAGCAGAGGGGCAAGAGAGAGCAGAGGGGCAAGAGAGAGCAGAGGGGCAAGAGAGAGCAGAGGGGCAAGAGAGAGCAGAGGGGCAAGAGAGAGCAGAGGGGCAAGAGAGAGCAGAGGGACAAGAGAGAGCAGAG
This sequence comes from Scyliorhinus torazame, assembly GCF_047496885.1. Lineage (NCBI taxonomy): Eukaryota > Metazoa > Chordata > Chondrichthyes > Carcharhiniformes > Scyliorhinidae > Scyliorhinus > Scyliorhinus torazame. The sequence goes on along the minus strand of NC_092709.1, from coordinate 291,533,850 downwards.
GGGCAAGAGAGAGCAGAGGGGCAAGAGAGAGCAGAGGGGCAAGAGAGAGCAGAGGGGCAAGAGAGAGCAGAGGGGCAAGAGAGAGCAGAGGGGCAAGAGAGAGCAGAGGGGCAAGAGAGAGCAGAGGGGCAAGAGAGAGCAGAGGGGCAAGAGAGAGCAGAGGGGCAAGAGAGAGCAGAGGGGCAAGAGAGAGCAGAGGGGCAAGAGAGAGCAGAGGGGCACGAGAGAGCAGAGGGGCAAGAGAGAGCAGAGGGGCAAGAGAGAGCAGAGGGGCAAGAGAGAGCAGAGGGGCAAGAGAGAGCAGAGGGGCAAGAGAGAGCAGAGGGGCAAGAGAGAGCAGAGGGGCAAGAGAGAGCAGAGGGGCAAGAGAGAGCAGAGGGGCAAGAGAGAGCAGAGGGGCAAGCGAGAGCAGAGGGGCAAGCGAGAGCAGAGGGGCAAGAGAGAGCAGAGGGGCAAGAGAGAGCAGAGGGGCAAGAGAGAGCAGAGGGGGGGGGAGAAAGAGGGAGAAAGGCGGAAGAGGGAGAAAGGGCAGAAGAGAGGGTGAGGAAAGGTGAAGGAGAGAGCCAAGGACAGGAAGGGGGAGAGGAAGTGATTTGACCCAACTGTCCCGCTATCTACGAAAATTACTTTAAATTTATTTAATTTAAATTTACATCTTTGTGCTACAAGGTGGAAAAAAGTTTGTAGTTTTTACATCATAGTGGATGACAATAGTTTTATTCATTTAACAGGACCACCACACTAGTGTTTCAACACTACAGGTGTCCGCTACATATTTATAAAATTGAATTTGTATGCATTTTTTTTTTAATGTCACAGATTTTCCCGTGGTTTTCCTCTGTGCAATGAATATATCAAAATGATCTTTATCTTTGTGTTAATGTTAGGATTAAACCTAAAAATAGGTCCAAGCATAAAATACCCAAATCCCACTGATTTAATAATCCAATGGCAAGACACATAAAACGATACATTTATTTTAAAATTCAGGACAATATTAAAAGCTTCAGTGCATTTTGGAATATAACGCGAAATAAATGTTTTATGACTGTTATTATTAAAAATCAGTTTATTATCATGGCAGGCCAAGGACTAATCTCCAAGTCAATGGACAAATTAAAAAAACTGTAATGCTGCATTTTGAAAAATTGGAGCACAGAAAAATTTAAATAGCATTTTTTTCTAATTCTTCCACCCTCTATTATAGGGTTGAATCTTATTTAAATGCTGCTAACACCATTGCAGGAAAAATTAGTTGAAGTGACATGCCACATTTATTCTCAAGGCTGAAGTACGAATGTGCCTTTGAAGGCACCAACTTTTGAAGGTGGAATGACTCGAGGAGAAAATCACAGCTGCCAGCTTCTCGTAGCAACCCTGGCTTCTCCCCCTTCAGTTTTAATCAGTTATACCTGAAGCTATCCTTCCCTTTTCGTCATTTTAAAATGTCTGTTAAAAAAATCCATACAACGTACAAAATGCATCTGAACTTAGCTTGCAATGATAGAATAAAAACCATATATCCCAAAAAGATATCCCCTTTAAGCTCCCAATCACATTGTATTTTTTAAGATCAATGACAACAGACAAGGTCAGCAAAAAAAATGTTAATAAAAACACTATGTACCTGTTTCTTAAAAGTAACAATGAAGTTTCCTCTTTAAAGGGTATTGAACATGCCTGCAGATCAATTCAGAGATCTGATTCAATGGATGTAGCTGATAGAGCCAAGAAGTCCAAACATCTGCTTTTTTTATTTTGGATTCAATAACTGTTAAGATGGTGCATCCCCATGCCACTCAACCATATTGACAGGTGGGTGGCACAGTAGCACTGTTGGTTCACAGCACCAGGGACCCAGGTACGATTCCCGGCTGGGTCACGGTGTGCGCGGAATCCGCACGCTCTCCCCGTGTCTGCAGAGGGTTTCCTCCAGGTGCTCCAGTTTCCTCCCACAAGTCCCGAAAGATGCGCTTGTTGGGTAAATTTGACATTCTGATTTCTCCCTCTATGTACCGGAACTGGCGCCGGAGTGTGGCGACTAGGGGATTTTCACAGTAACTTCATTGCAGTGTTAATGTAAGCCTACTTGTGACACTAATAAAGATGAATATTACTCAAGCTGCAATGAAAATCTTACCCAAGTGCATCACATTGCTCTCGGTCCACATGCCTTTCTTCTTCCGCTCGTGCCAACTCGTCTGCCATTAGAGCTTCCTCCAATTTCTTTCGAACTTGATGTACCCGTTCCTCCTGTTTCCTGCAGCATAGTATACAATTTTCTATTGGTTATAGAGAAAGTGTACCATCTTACATTTATTCATGCAGTGACTAAGCAGTAGAAAAATCAATTTTAGCCAGTGCAATATGCGTTAGAACTTGCACCTAAAATGAAATAAAATCCCCACAGAATTCAGTGCATTGCTTCGTCAGCAGCAGTGTACTCCTAAAACTCAGAGGTTACAAGAAATGCATGAGGGTGTGGTATTATCAGGTATTACAGTATTGCAGTAGCCGAGAGGCTGAAGACCATTGGTTAAACCTAGGAGTTTACCATTGGCTGTTGGTATGTAGCTCCGCCCTGACAGATATAAGATCCGGTGCCGTCCCAGCAGCCCTCATTTCTGTACCGAAGCTGCTGGGGAACAGTTCTAGTCGATTAAAGCCTTCAGTTATGTTACTACTTCGTCTTTGATTGTAATTGATGGCGCATCAGTGGGTCCAATCAATACACTGAATTTTATGCCAGTTCAAGTTTAACTCAGAATGACAAACACTGATTGCAACAACTGACCACACGGTCAGTTTCCAGAGGGAGGCACAACAGAAATTCATTACAAGGAGAAGGAAACATGCTAAGGGGAGGACAAGGCATCTATGGTTGGTGAGGGAAGTCAAGGACAGCATAACAGCGAAAGAAAAAGCATACAAAGTGGCAAAGATTAGTGGGAAGCCAGAGGATTAGGAATCTTTTAAAAGCGAGCAGAGGACAACTAAAAAAGCAATAAGGGGAGAGAAGATGAAATAGGAGTGCCAGCTAGCTACATATATAAAACAAGATTGGAGGAGTTTTTTTTCAATATATAAAAAGTAAGAGAGGGGCAAACATAGACATTGGGCCACTGGATAATGTGGCTGGAGAAGTAATAATAGGAAACAAAGAAATGGCAGAGGAATTGAATGGTTACTTTGCATCAGTCTTCACAGTGGAAGACACCAGTGGGATGCCAGAGCTCCAGGAGAATCAGGGGGCAGAGGTGAGTGCAGTGTCCATCACTAAGGACAAGGTTCTGGGGAAACTGAAAGGTCTGAAGGTGGATAGGTCACCTGGACCAGATGGACTACACCCCAGGGTTCTAAGAGATAGCTGAGGAGATTGTGGAGGCACTGGAATCACTGGAAGCAGGAAGGGTCCTGGAGAACTGGAAAGTGGCTAATGTAACACCGCTGTTTAAGAAGGAAAGGAGGCAGAAGACAGGAAATTATAGGCCGGTTAGCCTGACTTCGGTCATTGGTAAGATTTTAGAGTCCATTATTAAAGAGGGGATCGAGGAGTACTTGGAAGTGCACGATAAAATAAGACAGAGTCAGCACGGCTTTGTCAAAGGGAGGTCATGTCTGACAAATCTGTTAGAGTTCTTTGAGGAGGTAAGAAGGAAGTTAGACAAAGGAGAACAAGTGGATGTGAGTTATTTAGATTTCCAGAAGGCCATTGACAAGATGCCACATCGGAGACTGTTAAATAAGTTAAGAGCCCATGGTGTTAAAGGTAAGATCCTGCCATGGATAGAGGATTGGCTGACTGGCAGAAGGCACAGAGTGGGGATAAACATAGAACATAGAACATAGAAAATACAGCACAGAACAGGCCCTTCGGCCCACGATGTTGTGCCGAACCTTTGTCCTAGATTAATCATAGATTATCATTGAATCTACAGTGCAGAAGGAGGCCACTCGGCCCCCCCGAGTCCGCACCAGCCCCCGGAAAGAGCACCCCACCCAAACACAACACCTCCACCCAACACCAAGGGCAATTTGGACATTAAGGGCAATTTATCATTGGCCAATTCACCTAACCCGCACATCTTTGGACTGTGGGAGGAAACCGGAGCACCCGGAGGAAACCCACGCAGACACGGGGAGGACGTGCAGACTCCGCACAGACAATGACCCAAGCCGAAATCGCACCTGAGACCATGGATCTGTGAAGCAATTGTGCTATCCACAATGCTACCGTGCTGCCCTTAAGAACAAATAAATCTACACTATATCATTTTCCCGTAATCCATGTACCTATCCAACAGCTGCTTGAAGGTCACTAATGTTTCCGACTCAACTACTTCCACAGGCAGTGCATTCCATGCCCCCACTACTCTCTGGGTAAAGAACCTACCTCTGATATCCCTCCTATATCTTCCATAAAGGGGGCTTTTTCAGGATGTCAGCCAGTGACTAGTGGTGTGCCTCAGGGGTCTGTGCTGGGACCACAACGTTTCACAATCTACATTAATGACCTGGAAGAAGGAACTGAAGGCACTGTTGCTAAGTTTGCAGACGATACAAAGATTTGTCGAGGGCCAGGTGCTATTGAGGAAGCAGTGGGGCTGCAGAAGGATTTGGACAAACTAGGAGAGTTGTCAATGAAGTGGCAGATGAAATACAATGTGGAAAAGTGTGAGGTTATGCATTTTGGAAGGAGGAATGGAGGCATAGATTATTTTCTGAATGGGGAAATGCTTAGGAAATCAGAAGCACAAAGGGACTTGGGAGTCCTTGGTCAAGATTCTATTAAGGTTAACGTGCAGGTTCAGTCAGCAGTTAGGAAGGCAAATGCAATGTTAGCATTCATGTCGAGAGGGCTAGAATATAAGACCAGGGATGTACTTCCAAAGTGTACTTGAGGCTGTATGAGGCTTTGGTCAGACCCCATTTGGAGTAATATGAGCACTTTTGGACCCCGTATCTAAGGAAGGATGTGTTGGCCTTGGAAAGAGTCCAGAGTAGGTTCACAAGAATGATCCCTGGTCTCCAGTCATCTCGGATTTCCCTGCCACTGGGTCAAGACCTGGCTCCTTTGTGGTGGTTGGTGTGCAATAACCAACCCACGTTAAAAAGAATCCACGCACAAGCATCTTCCATCTCAACCCCACCCCACCCACCCGAATGAATTTTGGGACTGGAAGGTCAGAACCCTGGTGGACAACCCCAACAGCAACAGACCTGAACGTTGCACCGCCATCATAGCCTAGGAACCCTGGCATCACAACATTGACATTGTCGCCCTGAGAGAGACATGACTGGCAGGAGGTGGCCAGCTTAAAGGACAAGGCGGTGGATATACCTTCTTATGGAACAGCAAACCAGAAGAACATAGTCTCTACGGGGTCAGCTTGGCGAACAAATTGGTTGGATGACTCAACGAACCCCCCTGCAAGGTGAGCAGGGGGGCAGGGGGTAAAGGGCCAGTATGGCTCTGAGGAAGAGCAGACAGGGAGATGCTGCTGAAAACAGCGGGACTGGTGGCCTGAAGTGCATATGTTTTAATGCAAGAAGTATAACAGGTAAGGCAGATGAACTTAGAGCTTGGATTAGTACTTGGAACTATGATGTTATTGCCATTACAGAGACCTGGTTGAGGGAAGGACAGGATTGTCAACTAAATGTTCCTGGATTCAGAGGTTTCAGGTGAGAAAAAGGGGGAGGTAAAAAGGGTGGAGGAGTTGCACTGCTGGTTAGGGGCAGCATCACAGCTGTACTGCGGGAGGACACCTCAGAGGGCAACGAGGCTATATGGGTAGAGATCAGGAATAAGAAGGGTGCAGTCACAATGTTGGGGGTTTACTACAGGCCTCCCAACAGCCAGCGGAAGATAGAGGAGCAGATAGGTAGATAGATTTTGGAAAGGAGTAAAAGCAACAGGGTTGTTGTGATGGGAGACTTTAACCCCCAATATTGACTGGGACTCACTTAGTGCGAGGGGCTTAGACGGGGCAGAGTTTGTAAGGAGCATCCAGGAGGGCTTTTTAAAACAATATGTAGATAGTCCAACTGGGAAGGGGCGGTACTGGGCCTGGCATTGGGGATTAAGACCGGCCAGGTGGTAGAAGTTTCAATAGGGGAGTATTTTGGGAACAGTGACCACAATTCAGTAAGTTTTAAAGTGCTAGTGGACAAGGATAAGAGTGGACTAGGGTGAATGTGCTAAATTGGGGGAAGGCTAATTATAACAACATTAGGTGGGAACTGAAGAACCTAGATTGGGGGCGGAGGTTTGAGGCTAAATCAACATCTGACATGTGGGAGGCTTTCAAATGTCAATTGAAAGGAATTCAGGACCGGCATGTTCCTGTGCGGAAGAAGGATAAAAATGGCAAATTTCGGGAACCTTGAATAACGAAAGATACTGTAGGTCTCGTCAAAAAGAAAAAGGAGACTTTTGTCAGGGCTAGAAGGCTAGGAACAGAAAGTCTGTGTACAATATAAGGAAAGTAGGAAGGTGTCAGGAGGGCTAAAAGGGGGCACGAAAAGTCATTGGCAAATAGGGTTAAGGAAAATCCCAAGGCTTTCTACACCTACATAATAAGCAAGAGGGTAACCATGAAAAGAGTTGGCCCACTGAAATTCAAGGGAGGAATCTATGCGTGGAGCCAGAGGAAATGGGCGAGGTACTAAATGAATACTTTACATCAGTATTCACCAAAGAGAAGGAATTGGTGAAAGTTGAGTCTGGAGAAGGGTGTGTAGATAGCCTGGGTCACATTTAGATGCAAAAAGACGAGGTGTTAGGCGTCTTGAAAAATATTAAGGTGGATACGTCTCCAGGACCTGACTGAAGGAGGCAAGAGAGGAAATTGCTGAGGCCTTAACATAAATCTTTGGATCTTCACTGTCTTCAGGTGATGTCCCGAAGGACTGGAGAATAGCCAATGTTGTTCCTTTGTTTAAGAAGGGTAGCAAGGCTAATCCAGGGAACTTCAGGCCGGTGAGCCTTAGGTCAGTGGTAGGGAAATTACTGGAGAGAATTCTTCGAGAAAGGATCTACTCCCATTTGGAAGCAAGTGGACGTATTAGCGAGAGGCAGCACGGTTTTGTGAAGGGGAGGTTGTGTCTCACTAACTTGATAGAGTTTTTCGAGGAGGTCACAAAGATGGCTGATACAGGTAGGGCAGTAGATGTTGTCTATATGGACTTTAGACAAGGTCCCTCATGGCAGAGTGGTACAAAAGATGAAGTCACACGGGATCAGAGGTGAGCTGGCAAGATGAAAACAGAACTGGTTAGGTCATAGAAGGCAGAGAGTAGCAATGGAAGGATGCTTTTCTGATTGGAGGGCTGTGACGAGTGGTGTTCCGCAGGGATCAGTGCTGGGACCTTTGTTTGTAGTACGTATAAATGATTTGGAGGAAAATGTAACTGGTCTGATTAGTAAGTTTACGGATGACACAAAGATTGGTGGAATTGTGGATAGCGACGAGGACTGCCGGAGGATACAGCAGGATTTAGATCGTTTGGAGTCTTGGGCGGAAAGATGGCAGACGGAGTTTAATCCGGACAAATGTGAGGTAATGCATTTTGGAAGGTCTAATACAGGTAGGGAATATACAGTGAATGGTAGAACCCTCAAGAGCATTGACAGTCAGAGAGATCTAGGTGTATAGGTCCACAGGTCACTGAAAGGGGCAACGCAGGTGGAGAAGGTACTCAAGAAGGCATATGGCATGCTTGCCTTCATTGGCCGGGGCATTGAGTATAAGAATTGACAAGTCATGTTGCAGCTGTATAGAACCTTAGTTAGACCACATTTGGAGTATAGTGTTCAATTCTGGTCGCCACACTAGCAGAAGGATGTGGAGGCTTTAGAGAGGGTGAAGAAGAGATTTACCAGGATGTTGCCTGGTATGCAGGGCATAAGCTATGAGGAGAGGTGGAATAAGCTTGGTTTGTTCTCACTGGAACGACGGAGGTTGAGGGGCGACCTGATGGAGATCTACAAAATTATGAGGAGCATAGACAGAGTGGATGGTCAGAGACTTTTTCCCAGGGTGGAGGGGTCAATTACTAGGGGGCATAGGTTTAAGGTGCGAGGGGCAAGGTTTAGAGGAGATGTACGAGGCAGGTTTTTTTTTTTAAAACACAGAGTAGTGGGTGCCTGGAACCCGCTATCGGAGGATGTGGTGGAAGCAGGGATGATAGTGACAAATCATGACAAATACATGAATAGGATGGGAATAGTGTGATACGGACCCTGGAAGTGTAGAAGATTTTAGTTTAGATGGGCAGCATGGTCAGCGTGGGCTTAGAGGGCCGAAGGGCCTGTTCCTGTGCTGTACTTTTCTTTGTTCTTTGTATCTCATGACCCTATGGCTCACCCTGCCCCAGAAGCAGCACATCACAGCGGTCAGTGACTAGGCCCCAACCCTAGATGCAATGGGTGTGACAAATCACTGTCCCGCATCCCAAAGGGAGATGATTTGATTCTCCTCTGCAGCTCCACCAAAACTCGAGTGAGAGGGAACAAGTCGACAGTCAATTGAAGGCCAAGGTGCAACAAAGAATCCGTGACCTAAAGAACGGATGGTGGGTGGAAAGAACGCAGGAGACTCAGGAACTCGCCAACAACCACGATGTGCGCAGCGGCTTCTTCAGTACAATTAAAACCATCTACAGTCTGTGTACCCAAGGACCCACCCCGCTGAGAGCCAAAAAATAGGGAGGCGCTCATCAAAGACCAAGAGCTGGAGAGAGCACTTCAAGGACCCCCTCAACCATGTCACAACCTTCAACGTAAGTGCCCTCGACACCATCCCGCAACTCGCTACCCGCCATCTCAGCGCAACCCCAACTCGACAGGAGGTCAAAAAGGCCATCCGACAGCTGAAGAACAACAAGGCCTCTGGCACAGATGGGAATCCCCGCAGCAGTACTAAAATGCAGTGGAGAGGCATTAAGAATTCACACGCTCAGCACCCTTGTCTGGAAGGAAGAAAGCATGTCAGGTGATCTCAGAGACTCCTTCATTGTCACCATCTTCAAGAAAGGAGACAAGACCGACTGCGGGAATTAGAGGTATTTCCCTACTCTCCGCCACTGGAAAGGTCATTGCGAGATCCTTCTCAACCACCTCCTCCCAGTGGCTGAAGAGCTCCTCCCCTAGTCTCAGTGCGGCTTCTGCCCAACAAGAGGCTGAATGGACATGATCTTCAATGCGTGACAAATTCAGGAAAAGTGCAGGGAGCAGCATCAACCTCTGCAGATGGTTTTCTTCAATCTCACAAAAGCCTTCAACGCTGTCAACTGTGAGGGATTGTGGAACACCCTCCTCAAAACGGCTGCCCGCAGAAATTAGCCACAATTCTCCGCCAGATCTACGATGACATGCAAGCAGTGATCCTCACCAACTGAACAACCACAGGCCCAATGTGTTCGTAAACTGGGGTCAAACAGGGCTGCGTCCTCGCACCAACTCTCTTCTCATCTTCCTCGCAGCAATACTCCATCCTATTACCCTGAAGCTCCTCGCTGTAGTGGAGTTAACCTATTGGACAAGCGGAAAACTGTGAACCTCCAATGCGTCCAGGCCAACACAAAGACCATCCCAACGTCTTTCATCAAGCTGCAGTTCGCAGATGAAGCCTGTATGCGTGCACACTTCAGAGGCTGAGCTTCAAACCATCGTTGAAGCATTCACCGAGGCATAAGAGAATGGGCCTCAGGTTAAACTTCCGAAAACAAAGGTTCTCTACTACTAATAATAATAATCTTTATTGTCACAAGTAGGCTTACATTAATACTGCAATTAAGTTACTGTGAAAAGCCCCTAGACCCCACATTCCGGCGCCTGTTCAGGTACACAGAGGGAGAATACAGAATGTCGAAATTACCTAACATAAAGTCTTTCGGGACTTGTGGGAGGAATCCGGAGCACCTAGAGGAAACCCATGCAGACATGGGGATGTTATGGGCCAGGGTTTAGAAAACGCCAAAGTGTATCATAGAGTTCACCTGACCCACAACTTTTAATAGATTGTGGTATGGGGAGCACTCGGCCCACTCTACAGGTGTGGTACAGCAGAAATGGAAAAGTATTTTTTAAAGCAAAACAATGTTTATTCTATGAACTCAAGTTAACCTTTTTAAAACATACAGTGAACAACTTAGCAATCATTAATTCAAATACAACCCCCAAAGAATACAATACTAAGTAATCCATAAGCTGTCCTTTTAACTTCCAAAAGACTTAAGAAACATCTTTTAACAGAACACATTAGGTTTACATTCACTACTGAGAACATTCATAATTCTGAATTCATCAAATGATCAGGAGATAGTCTTTTCATGGCAGAGAGATCAACAGTACACCTGCTCTGTCTGACTTCAGCTCCAACACTGAAAACAAAACTAAAACACACCCTGCAGCAAACAGCCTAAAACAAAAGTAAAAAGCTGACAGACAGCCCAGCTCCATCCACTCTGACATCACTGCAGTAGTAAACACCCATTTCTTAAAGGTACTCTCACATGACAGGGAGAACGTGCAGATTCCGCACAGACAATTACCAAGCCGTGAATCGAACCTGGGACGAACCTAGCCCGCTCCTGCCACATAAAACTGCCCCCCACCCCCTGACCATCAAAATCCATGGTGAATCGCTGGATCATGTGGATTATTTCCCATTACATACGAACTAGGAGCAGGAGTAGGCCAAGTGGCCCTTCGAGCCTGCTCCGCCATTCAATGAGATCATGGCTGATCTTTTGTGGACTCAGCTACACTTTCCCGCCCGAACACCAGAACCCTTTATTCCTTTATTCTTCATTACTCGTGGCGCGAGCAGACATCAACAATGATATTTAGCATCGACTCCAATGTGCCAGTGCAGTTTTCGGAGGCTTCAGGAACAGAGTGTTCAAAGGCCAAGACCTCAAATCCAGCACCAAGCTCATGGTCCACAGAGCAGCCAGGTCCCCTCCCTAATGTATGCATGAGAAACATGGACAATATACAGCAGACACCTCAAATCCCTGGAGAGATATCACCAATGTTGCCTCTACAAAATCCTGCAAATCCACTGGCAGGATAGGCATATCAACGTGAGCGTCACAGGATGGAGCACGTGGAGGCAAAGCGTAAACAGCGGAAAGACAGCACAGAATCCAAAGCGTCCCACCCACCCACTTCATCAAACACGACTTACCAAACCCGTGCAGAGTCTGCAGATCCAGGATTGGACTATTCAGCCACCACAGAACCCACCTCCCCGGAGGGACTTTTCACAGTAACTTCATTGAAGCCTACTTGTGACAATAAGCGATTATTATTATAATATTATTATTATTAGTAGAAGCAAGTCATCCTCAACCCTGAGGGACTGGCCAAGAAGAAGTATGATGCGGGGGCAAAGGGACACTGATGGATTCGCTCTGGTTGCCCGCCCACCCAAACATACAGCAATTCTACGCTGGGGTGGACAAGGCCTCAGATGGTCAGCCTGGCCATGAGTCCCTTAATTAATAGCTACTTAAAGGTAGTTGACTGCACAGCCTCAATGTTTAGACTGTTGGGAAGATTGAAACTCATAGGAGATGGGAGTAGACCGAAAAACAACAAAGTAACATCTTGGGTGGGCGACCCTAATCGCTTACTTCCTGTTACTCCCAGGTCTTCTATACTTTCTGTGTCCTGGCACCCCCTGAATTTATCTGGGTTGGTTCCTGGGACTTGCGCACCGACATCCTCCTGCATTTCTTCTTTTCTGTCCAATCAGATTAGCCAGCAGCTCTCCAAAGTGGGACCTCCTCTTGAGTAAGGGGTGGAAGTCAAGCCTGCAGTCACTTAATGCTCAATCGAGTATAAATTGGCTGCAGTGGGGAGGTGCTGCCCACCAACTCTTCAGATGGTGGCAGGAGAGACCCTGCCATCTGAAAAATTCAGGCCATGATGATTTTTGACCTTTAAAAATTGCTCAGAGGCTGAAAAAGGAGTGGATTACTAATAGAACATAGAAAATACAGCACAGAACAGGCCCTTCGGCCCACGATGTTGTGCCGAACCTTTGTCCTAGATTAATCATAGATTATCATTGAATCAACAGTGCAGAAGGAGGCCATTCTGCCCCCCGAGCCTGCACCAGCCCCCGGAAAGAGCACCCCACCCAAACCCAACACCTCCACCCAACACCAAGGGCAATTTGGACATTAAGGGCAATTTATCATTGGCCAATTCACCTAACCCGCACATCTTTGGACTGTGGGAGGAAACCGGAGCACCCGGAGGAAACCCACGCAGACACGGGGAGGACGTGCAGACTCCGCACAGACAATGACCCAAGCTGGAATCGAACCTGGGACCATGGATCTGTGAAGCAATTGTGCTATCCACAATGCTACCGTGCTGCCCTTAAGAATAAATAAATCTACACTATATCATTTTCCCGTAATCCATGTACATATCCAACAGCTGCTTGAAGGTCCCTAATGTTTCCGACTCAACTACTTCCACAGGCAGTGCATTCCATGCCCCCACTACTCTCTGGGTAAAGAACCTACCTCTGATATCCCTCCTATATCTTCCACCTTTCACCTTAAATTTATGTCCCCTTGTAATGGTGTGTTCCACCCGGGGAAAAAGTCTCTGACTGTCTACTCTATCTATTCCCCTGATCATCTTATAAACCTCTATCAAGTCGCCCCTCATCCTTCTCCGCTCTAATGAGAAAAGGCCTAGCACCCTCAACCTTTCTTTGTAAGACCTACTCTCCATTCCAGGCAACATCCTGGTAAATCTTCTTTGCACCTTTTCCAGAGCTTCCACATCCTTCCTAAAATGAGGCGACCAGAACTGTACACAGTACTCCAAATGTGGCCTTACCAAAGTTTTGTACAGCTGCATCATCACCTCACGGCTCTTAAATTCAATCCCTCTGTTAATGAACGCGAGCACACCATAGGCCTTCTTCACAGCTCTATCCACTTGAGTGGCAACTTTCAAAGATGTATGAACATAGACCCCAAGGTCTCTCTGCTCCTCCACAATGCCAAGAACTCTACCGTTAACCCTGTATTCCGCATTCATATTTGTCCTTCCAAAATGGACAACCTCACACTTTTCAGGGTTAAACTCCATCTGCCACTTCTCAGCCCAGCTCTGCATCCTATCTATGTCTCTTTGCAGCCGACAACAGCCCTCCTTACTATCCACAACTCCACCAATCTTCGTATTGTTTGCAAATTTACTGACCCACCCTTCAACTCCCTCATCCAAGTCATTAATGAAAATCACAAACAGCAGAGGACCCAGAACTGATCCCTGCGGTACACCACTGGTAACTGGGATCCAGGCTGAATATTTGCCATCCACCACCACTCTCTGACTTCTATCGGTTAGCCAGTTCGTTATCCAACTGGCCAAATTTCTCACTATCCCATGCCTCCTTACTTTGTGCAGAAGCCTACCATGGGGAACTTTATCAAATGCCTTACTAAAATCCATGTACACTACATCCACTGCTTTACCTTCATCCACATGCTTGGTCACCTCCTCAAAGAATTCAATAAGATTTGTAAGGCAAGACCTACCCCTCACAAATCCGTGCTGACTATCCCTAATCAAGCAGTGTCTTTCCAGATGCTCAGAAATCCTATCCTTCAGTACCCTTTCCATTACTTTGCCTACCACCGAAGTAAGACTAACTGGCCTGTAATTCCCAGGGTTATCCCTAGTTCCTTTTTTGAACCGGGGCACGACATTCGCCACTCTCCAATCCCCTGGTACCACCCCTGTTGACAGTGAGGACGAAAAGATCATTGCCAACGGCTCTGCAATTTCATCTCTTGCTTCCCATAGAATCCTTGGATATATCCCGTCAGGCCCGGGGGACTTGTCTATCCTCAAGTTTTTCAAAATGCCCAACACATCTTCCTTCCTAACAAGTATTTCCTCGAGCTTACCAATCTGTTTCACACTGTTCTCTCCAACAATATCGCCCCTCTCATTTGTAAATACAGAAGAAAAGTACTCATTCAAGACCTCTCCTATCTCTTCAGACTCAATACACAATCTCCCGCTACTATCCTTGATCGGACCTACCCTCGCTCTAGTCATTCTCATATTTCTCACATATGTGTAAAAGGCCTTGGGGTTTTCCTTGATCCTACCCGCCAAAGATTGTTCATGCCCTCTCTTAGCTCTCCTAATCCCTTTCTTCAGTTCCCTCCTGGCTATCTTGTATCCCTCCAATGCCCTGTCTGAACCTTGTTTCCTCAGCCTTACATAAGTCACCTTTTTCCTCTTAACAAGACATTCAACCTCTCTTGTCAACCATGGTTCCCTCACTCGACCATCTCTTCCCTGCCTGACAGGGACATACATATCAAGGACACGTAGCACCTGTTCCTTGAACAAGTTCCACATTTCACTTGTGTCCTTCCCTGCCAGCCTATGTTCCCAACTTATGCACTTCAATTCTTGTCTGACAACATCGTATTTACCCTTCCCCCAATTGTAAACCTTGCCCTGTTGCACGTACCTATCCCTCTCCATTACTAAAGTGAAAGTCACAGAATTGTGGTCACTATCTCCAAAATGCTCCCCCACTAACAAATCTATCACTTGCCCTGGTTCATTACCCAGTACTAAATCCAATATTGCCCCTCCTCTGGTTGGACAATCTACATACTGTGTTAGAAAAGCTTCCTGGACACACTGCACAAACACCACCCCATCCAAACTATTTGATCTAAAGAGTTTCCACTCAATATTTGGGAAGTTAAAGTCGCCCATGACTACTACCCTATGACTTCTGCACCTTTCCAAAATCTGTTTCCCAATCTGTTCCTCCATATCTCTGCTACTATTGGGGGGCCTATAGAAAACTCCTAACAAGGTGACTGCTCCTTTCCTATTTCTGACTTCAACCCATACTACCTCAATAGGGTGATACTCCTCAAACTGCCTTTCTGCAGCTGTTATACTATCTCTAATTAATAATGCCACCCCCCACCTCTTTTACCACCCTCCCTAATCTTATTGAAACATCTATAACCAGGGACCTCCAACAAACATTTCTGCCCCTCTTCTATCCAAGTTTCCGTGATGGCCACCACATCGTAGTCCCAAGTACCGATCCATGCCTTAAGTTCACCCACCTTATTCCTGATGCTTCTTGCGTTGAAGTATACACACTTCAACCCATCTCCGTGCCTGCAAATGCTCTCCTTTGTCAGTGTTCCCTTCCCCACTGCCTCATTACAAGCTTTGGCGTCCTGAATATCGGCTACCTTAGTTGCTGGACTACAAATCCGGTTCCCATTCCCCTGCCAAATTAGTTTAAACCCTCCCGAAGAGTACTAGCAAACCTCCCTCCCAGGATATTGGTGCCCCTTTGGTTCAGATGCAACCCGTCCTGCTTGTACAGGTCCCACCTTCCCCAGAATGCGCTCCAATTATCCAAATACCTGAAGCCCTCCCTCCTACACCATTCCTGCAGCCACGTGTTCAACTGCACTCTCTCCCTATTCCTAGCCTCGCTATCACGTGGCACCGGCAACAAACCAGAGATGACAACTCTGTCTGTCCTGGCTTTCAACTTCCAGCCTAACTCCCTAAACTTGTTTATTACCTCCACACCCCTTTTCCTACCTATGTCGTTGGTACCAATGTGCACCACGACTTCTGGCTGCTCCCCCTCCCCCTTAAGGATCCTGAAGACACGATCCGAGACATCCCTGGCCCTGGCACCCGGGAGGCAACATACCTTCCAGGAGTCTCGCTCGCGACCACAGAATCTCCTATCTATTCCCTTAACCATTGAATCTCCTACAACTATTGTTTTTCTATTCTCCCCTCTTCCCTTCTGAGCCCCAGAGCCAGACTCAGTGCCAGAGACCTGGCCGCTAGGGCCTTCCCCCGGTAGGTCATCCCCCCCAACAGCATCCAAAACGGTATACTTGTTTTGAAGGGGAACGGCCACGAGGGATCCCTGCACTGTCTGCCTGTTTGTTTTTTTCCCCCTGACTGTAACCCAGCTATTCTTGTCCTGTACCTTGGGTGTGGTTACCTCCCTGTAACTCTTCTCAATCACCCCCTCTGCCTCCCGGATGATCCGAAGTTCATCCAGCTTCAGCTCCAGTTCCCTAACACGGTCTTTGAGGAGCTGAAGTTGGGTGCACTTCCCGCAGGTATAGTCAGTGGGGACACCGGTGGTTTCCCTCACCACCCACATCCTACAGGAGGAGCATGTAACTGGCCTAGCCTCCATCCCCTCTTACCTTAAAGAATATAGCTGCTGTGTGGACTAACTAGATCTCCGCCCTCCGACTCTGCTCCCAGTCAGCTACACTTCCTGTAAACTCCTGGCTCTCTTCGCACTCTTTGCGGAAATGTCGGAAACAAAATGAAAGGAGCACCTTACTCCCTCCTCACCTAACTCCCTCGGTCACCAAACTCTCACAATCGCACTCAAAAAGCACCAAATTCAGCACTCAGTGCAAACAAAGTCTGTTTTGAATTCCTTTTCTCACCAATCTTCAGCCATTTCCTTCTTACACTTTCTTTCTTTTAAATCACGTTTTCAATATATTTTCCCAAAGTACCTCTTCAGCCAGTAAGAAAACTGGAAAGTAATGTATATGTGTGATCTAAACATAACAGCTCCATTAATGCACCATCTTAATACTGAAACACTAGTCTTTTCATGCTGTGCATGCATTTCTACATGATGTATTCTAAACATCTGACTTAAAGTCAGTGCTTTTAAACTGCTTTTTCTACCTCAAGATTGACAAGATAAGTAGAACAAAAACAAGGTGTTGTACAACAATCTTGTCATTGCCATAATAAAGATTAAATAGAGAGGACGAAGATAACATTATGATTATCTTGCATTTAAAAATGTATACATCCATTTCATCAACATCACTGTTGAGATGACTTGGATCTTATAAGAAAAAACTTATGTATAAATGTATAAACCTTAAAACTGACAGTGCCGATGTATGTCATGATAAATGGCAAGCTCATGAATCAGTTTAGAATATGTGGTCAAAATTGAAGGACATAATTCATTTTTAAGCCTCACATCCTTTCATGCAAGGTTCTTTTTCCCTCAGTTTTCCCAAATGGTCCTTTTGTGGACAGAACTGTACAGGATTAAGCTTTGAGAACAGAAATTAATACCACAGGCCTTTTTCCCAGTTCCTTATGAAAGAAACATGAACCAGTAACAAAGTCAACTGAATTTTCCATACATATGCACACATCTCCATTTTAAGCAAGGACTATTGTTGGAAAGCTTCCACTTTGAAAGCAGATCATTACCAATAGACTTTAATTTGAAATTAAATCAATTAGGGCAGCATGGTGGCTCAGTGGTTGGCACTGCAGTCTCACGGCGCCGAGGTCCCAGGTTCGATCCTGGCTCTGGGTCACTGTCCGTGTGGAGTTTGCACATTCTTCCCGTGTTTGCGTGGGTTTCGCCCTCACAACACAACGATGTGCAAGATAGGTGGATTGAACATGCTAAATTGCTCCTTAATTGGAAAAAATGAATTTGGTACTCTAAATTTAAAAAACAAAATTAAATCAATTACTCTCAAAGCATTTTATTTATGGATTATTTATAGATGGCATACAATGGCTTTATTGTCCTGTAATTTTACAGAGTTTTAAACTCATTAGATTAACTTCATTTGAAGCCTACTTGTGACAATAAGCGATTTTTCTTTTCCTTTCCTTTCCCACTTGAATGCTCGCCATGCATCAGAAAGTAAAAATGGCCTGTTTCCTTTTGTTGAAAGATCCAGAACAAGAGCGCACACGTATACAATATCAGATGAGGGAGATTTAGGAGCAGTGGCAGTGATCAAAGCAGAAGCCATGATAACATTTAAGAATAGGTTAGATAGACATCCATGGGATTAAAAGTGCAGTGATCAGATCAGCCATGGGCCGAGTGGCCTCCCCCTGCTCCTATGTCTTATGGACAGCTGGATATGAACTTTGCTGAGACAGAGGACATATATATATATATATATATATATATATATTAGGCGATATAAATAGTGATAGTAGACTTTTATAAATCACTGATTAGATTTCAGCTGGAGTATTGTTGGGGTGGGGGGGCTATTTCTGGAGCAATTGGGGACATGCTAATGGGCCAGCACTCTGCTGCCGCGAACTCCGAGCAATTCCCGACCCAGTGGGCGTTCTAGCCACTGGGGTTGGAGTTAGCGGCAAACAGCCTGGCAGCTGGAGCTGGTTTTAAGTGCTCCACTTACCACACAAACACACTGCAGACACCAAGATGGTTCAGAGAAAACCTCTACCTAGCCCTCCCCCCCCCCCCCCCCCCCCCCCCCCCCGCCCCAGGTCAGGAGTCTGACATGGGCAAATATCCTTTGTGCCAGAGAAGAGCGGAGGGACATCCTCTTATCCTCTTCTCCAGCGTGGGCCGCACACACAAGCCTGCCCTCCTGTACAATGCCTGGGAGGGCATGGCAGAAAGCAGTCAGCGCTGCCAGTCTCACCAGGAGACGACAGCTTGTGATCCGGAGGGGTGGGTGTTACGGTGAGTCCTCTGCCCAGGAAAGGGCAGAGAACCAGGGAGGGTTCCGTAAGCCTCTAGTTGTCCTCTAGTTGCCCAGGTGTCCTCTAGTTGGGGTGAGCTCTGCCGATCACCTGTTTCCTCTGTAGTGCTTCTGAGGAGTGCCAACACTTGGTGGACTGATTGAGCTTGACCCTTGATGATAGAGCTGGGGTATGAGGGTGACCAGAGGGATGGCCTGGGTGGGCTCCCCGATGACCAAAGGCCTCCTGAGCATTTAACGAACACCTCAATCTTGAGGGGAACACCCCAAGTCCACAGACTTGGCACCAGGTCACTACCCACTACTGCCCCTGGCCCGGGCAGCCATCTGCCAGCAAGCCTGGCAGTTTTCAACGGTTTTTGTTTCGTTAGCCTCCCACTCCCCCTCCACAGCCATGACACCCAGTCCACGTTTGTAAATACATGTATTAATTCACGCCTGCGAGACCTCCGCCTGAGTGGAGCGGGGCATCGAAGGGTGGAGCAGACTGTGTCCGACCCGCTAATCACATTCAAATGTATGCAAATGCTGGTTTTGCATGCCAGCATGGGCCACAGACGTCCTTATCACCACCATTGAGAGTCTGGAGCATGGCGCAAACCTCTATTTTGGCCGGTCGCCCAATTCTCCACTCGATTGCGATTCGCGTTTGCGCCGTCATAAAGTGGAGAATTTCGCCAAATGAGTTTCGTGAGGGAGTGATGTGGTGCATGCATATTTAATTTATTTTCATTGTACTCCCTTGAAACAAATGTCAATATCAAAGAAAAGTAAAGGCTGCTGCAGGAACATACAAATTAGAAGGAATGGGCCATTCAGCCCCCTAATCTTGCTCCGGAAACTTTGGCAGCAGTGCTGTCGCCATCAAGAGCTCAAATAAAAGATGATCGGTTGAATGTTGTACCGTAGTACATCAGGAGGCACTGAGTACTCTTGGTTCTATCTGGGCTATTAGAGCCTTTACATGTTGTCAACCTAGATAATAGTCAATCACAGATAGGGAGGTGAAATGGTGTTTTAGCAGCAGTATTCTAATACCTATTACTCATATGAAATGACAATAAGAGTTAATCTTATAATGAATGGCCTGTTTATATCATAACTGACGGTCTGAAAATACAAGATTACTTGGTCATGATATCTTTGACTACTGAATATCCTAACAATATTCAATGTGAATGATGTGAGAATAGTCAGACGAGGTACCTGAAGGGTAGAAGTTCAAGTTGAACCATATAGCAAAGATAATTCACTGTTTTCCATAAGGGGGGGGGGGGGGGGGGGTGGACTCGTTTGAAGTAATAGAGAAGTATTATATAAAACTGGTTCCATTATGTGAGACTAAATTTTATTTGTAACCTTATCTGGTGAAACTGTCAATCTAAAATGGTACATGTTGAAAATACAACTTTCTTGCTCTTTTAAAGAAGTCTTAAAATGTTTATCCTCACCTGATATCCTTATCTGTGACAACAAATGCTCTGCAGAGTGGTTGGTAAATGTTGAGCCAAACTGCTGGGTTCTTTTCTACAGCTGCAGACAATTGCCCTGTAATGGGTCCAGAGCTGGTATGCAAAGCACTTGCTATTGCAGACAATAGTGCCTCATTTGTGTGACCAGGACCAATACCTTCATTAAAAAAAGAAAATATAGATATTACTGTTTTCATAAATATACAATTATTTTTCTTTAGTAACTGAGGTGCTATGATTGCCAAATTGCTTTAATGTACATATTAGTATTTGACATTAATATAATCATAGTATTCCTGGCAGTAATGTAGTAGAAATGGCTCAGTCATGCTCTTTCGATAAAATTGGCATATTCATTTGACTGGTGCAATAAGGGAATGGGAGGAGATGTGCTGGTGATGTGGGGCAGGGGCAGAGGAAAGGCTGGTGGCAAGTATTTTCATTTCACTTTGAGAATTACATTCTGTTTATTGTCCTTTTGTGTTAATTTAGCATTAGTTTAAGCTTTTAAAATTACCTGGTACAAAGCAATCTTTCCAATTTCTCCATTAGCCAGTCTCATTGTGCAATGTTAGTAATGTGTCATGCTGAAATTGCTTCCTATAGGTACAATACTGTTGGAACATTGAGACTACAACCAGAGGACACCATCTCAGACTAAAGGAATGGTCCTTTAAAACAGAGATGAGGAGGAATTTCTTCAGCCAGAGGGTGGTGAATTTGTGGAACTCTTGGCTGCAGAAGGCTGTGGAGGCCAAATCACTGAGCGTCTTTAAGACACAGATAGATAGAGGCACAGACTGAAGAATTGAAGCTTAAGTGGGAGGAGGAGCTCGGGGGGGGGGGGCAATAGAGGACGGCATATGGGCAGACGCTTTGAGTAGAGTAAACACGACCGCAACATGCGCCAGTCTCAGTCTGATCCAGTTCAAGGTCGTACATCGGGCTCACATGGGCTGGAGGACAAATGTGCTAGATGTGCCGGAGGACCAGCGAACCATGTAAACATGTTCTGGACGTGTCCTAAACTAAGGGGGTACTGGCAGGGATTTGCGGACGTCATGTCCCGGGTATTGAAAAGTAGGGTAGCAATGAGTCCTGAGGTGGCAATTTTGGGGGTTTTGGAGGACCCGGGAGTCTAGGAGGAGAAAGAGGCCGACGCCTTGGCCTTTGCTTCCCTGGTAGCCCAGCGACGAATACTTGTTGGTATGGAGGGACTCAAAGCCCCCGAAGTCTGAAGTATGACTTTCGGATATGGCGAGCTTTCTCGGGCTGGAGAAAATTAAGTTCGCCTTGAGAGGATCGCTGTCAGGGTTCGCCCGGAGGTGGCAGCCATTCGTTGCGATCTTCGCGGAGAATTAATCGTCAGCAGGGGAGGGAAGGGGTTAGGGTAGCGTAGAGTAGGGGGTTGCTTAGGCAGGTTCTTGCGAGAGGGGAGCCGATGCTTGCATTGTGTCTTATTTGCTTTTTGTACACTACGGTATAATGTTGCTATTTTATATGCCAAAAATACCTCAATAAAATAGTTTAATAAAAAAATGACACAGATAGATCAAGGTATGATCTCACTATAGTCACGTACAATTGTCGCAAGACATCTTTGTTCTTGCACGCCAATTCCCAAGCAATGAAGACGAACATGACATCTGCCTTCCTAATTACTAGCTCTACCTACATACTAACCTTTGTGTTCCTTATAAGTACACCCAAGTCCTTCTGAACACCAAGATTTACAAGTTTAAAAAAAATATTCTGTTTTCCTACTCTTACCACAAAATTGAATAATCTCACTTCCTCACATTATACTCCATCTGTCACCCTTTTGTCTACTCACTTAACCTACCCATATTTCTCTGCAGCTGTATTCACTTCACAGCTACTTACTTCATAACTACTTACAGAAGATGCAGGAAAAAAAGCAATTTACTGCCAACTAAGCAGAAAATAGTTTGCAGTTCAGTTCAATTTTACAAATTCAGTGATCGAGAGGAATTCCCGTAGAAATTTGTTTAGAGTTTCAAGAACTCTACTTATTTATGTCTCAAATCAAGATTTATACACTTGCCGGTATATTGCCACATTAGAATTTTAAGAGCAAAGCTGTATTGGACACAAGTAATAGTAACAGCAGCTGAGAGTTTGTAAAGAATGGTGAGAATACCTTAAAAACCAGAAAGCACGGGCAAGATCTGAAACTATGCATGAAATGACAAACTCTGTGCTTGCATTGCTTTATCCCATTATTTCATTACCACACCAGCGGAACATACCTTGTAATCCTTTCGGAAGTTCCATTGATTTAATGATCTGCTCGGCTATGTCACAGGCACTCAAACCTTGCAGTCGTTTCTCCCAAAACAGCTGTTTAGAAAAAAAAAAGGCGCAATTAACATACTTTTAAATAAACAGAGCTGGGGGCGGGATTCTCCGACTCCCCGCCGGGTCGGAGAATCGCCGGGGGGGGGGGGGGGGGGGTGAATCCCACCCCCGCCGGCTGCTGAATTCTCCGGCGCCGGGGTTTTGGCGGGGGCGGGAATCGTGCTGCGCCAGTCGGCGGCCCCGTCGGCGATTCTCCAGCCCGCGATGGGCTGAGTGGCCGCCCGTTTACGGCCAGTACCACCGGCGTATATTACACCAGGTATTTGCAGGCGGGACCTACCTGGCTGCCTGGGCGGCCTCCGGGGTCCTCGGGGGCGCGGGAGGATCTGACCCCGGGAGGTGCCCCCCACAGTGGCCTGGCCCGCGATCGGGGCCCGGGCGGGCCTGTGCTGTGGGGGCACTCTATTCTTCCGCGTCGGCCACTGTGGTCCTCCGCGATGGCCGACGTGGAGATGAACCCCGCCTGAGCATGCGCTGGGATGATGCCAGCACACGCTGGCGCTCCCGCGCATGCGCCAACTCGCGCCGGCTGGCGGAGGCCCTTCGGCGCCGGTTGGCGTGGCAGAAAGCCCCTTCCCTGCTGGCCAGCGCGGCACAAACCACTCCGGTGCCGGCCTAGCCCCTGAAGGTGCAGAGGATTCCACAACTTTGGGGCGGCCCGATGCCGGAGTGGTTCACGCCACTCCTTTGCGCCGTTGTTGCCCGCCCCGCCGATTCCCGCCCCTTATTCCTCCTCTGTCAGGCTAACAAGAGGGCAGTTGTGCAATAGTGTGGCAGAAGGAAACTATATCTATACCTGTTTTCAATACTTCAAAAAGAGGAAATGTCTTTAAACAGTAATTCAACTTAATCTACTTGATGCTTTTGATAGATTTTATATCTATATTCACAACATAATTCATCAAGAAATTCCCTTCCAGTCTTTTTTAAAAATTAATTCCTTCATGAGATGTGAGGATTGATGGCATGGCCAGCTCTTGTTGCCCATTCCCAATTGCCCTTGAACTGAATGGCTTGCCAAACCATTTCAGAGGGCAGTAAAGAGTTAACCACATTTCTATGGGTCTAGAGTCACACGTAGCCAGACCAGGTAAGGCAGCATATTTCCTTCCACAAAAGGACATTGGTGAATGTGATATATTATTACATGGGGATGCAGTGATGTAATGTTGTCACTGGACTAGTAATCTAGAGTCCCAAGGTAATGCGCTGGGCCCCGGGTTCAAATCCTGCCATGGCAGATGGTGGAATTTGAATTTAATTTAAAAATCTGGAATTAAATATCAAATGATAACCATGAAACCATTGTCAATTGTCGGAAAAATCCATCTGGTTCACTAATGTCCTTAATGGAAGGAAATCTGTCTGACTCCAGGCCACACAGCAAAGTGGTTGAATCTTACACCCTTAGGCCATACATGCTGCCCCAGCCAGCAATGCCCTCATCTCATGAACAAATTTTTTTTAAAAAATGGGCAATATTTTAATGGTCATTACCTACCAATGGCTAGCTTTTAAATTCCAGATTAATTGAATTTAAATTCCATCTGATGTTGTGGTGGGGCTTGAATCCTTGTCTTCAGAACAGTCTGGGCCTCTAGATTACTAGTCCAATGATATTACCATTACGCCACCATCTCCGCCCAGAATTGACAAATGAATTCTTCTCTTGAGCCTATTTCGAGGAGTAGATTCTCCTCACTCTTGAAAGCTGGTTTACATTAGTTTGTGATTGTCAGGCTGCAGGCAGAAGATGTCACAGGTGTCCCAATGGACCAAGTTAGATTTGGGCAGCATGTAGCACAGTGGTGAGCACTGTTGCTTCACAGTGCCAGGCTTCCAGGTTTGATTCCTGGCTTGGGTCACTGCCTGTGCGGACTCCTCACATTCCCCCTGTGTCTGCGTGGGTTTCCTCCGGGTGCTTAGGTTTCCTCCCACAAGTCCTTAAAGATGTGCTTGTTAGGTGAATTGGACATTCTGAATTCTCCCTCAGTGTACCCGAACAGGCGCCGGAATGTGGCGAATAGGGGATTTCACAGTAACTTTATTGCAGTGCTAATGTAAGCCTACTTGTGATGTTAATAAAGATTATTATTTTTCTATAAAGCCTGGACGAGAATCTCGACATTTAATAAATAAAGATCGTCTGAATCCCTTCTCACTGAGCCACCAGTTGAAACCTATGTGGAGCAGAGCAGGGAGAAGCAAACGAAAGAGTAGAGGGTGCAAGGCCCCTCCGCGCCCCTTTTGAGTTTTGCAGTGAAAGGTGGCTGGAGTGGGCAGCACGGTAGCATAATGGTTAGCACAATTGCGTCACAGCTCCAAGGTCCCAGGTTCGATTCCCGGCTTGGGTCAGTGTGTGCGGAGTCTGCACGTTCTCCCCGTGTGTGCGAGAGTTTCCTCCGGGTGCTCAGGTTTCCTCCCACAGTCCAGCAAGTTAGGTGGATTGGCCATGCTAAATTGCCCTTAGTGTCCAAAATTGCCCTTCGTGTTGGGTGAGGTTACTGGGTTACGGGGAGAGGGTGTGGGTGTGGGCTTGGGTAGGGTGCTCTTTCCAAGAGCCGGTGCAGACTCAATGGGTCGAATGGCCTCCTTCTGCACTGTAAATTCTATGAGTGACGGGTGGGGTGGAGGGGAGGAAAGAGTGGGTTACCTAATATGCAGGCCCAGGCACGGATTTACTTTTCCTCAGTTTGCGTGGTGTGGTAGCAGCCTAAATGCCAGTCTCTCAAGCTAGTGTTTCAGAATACATCTCCAGAACCTCTTGCCTACGACAATTTGATTTGGGGCAGAAGAGGTGTGGAAACACAGTTTTGTCAGGCATGGAGAATGTTATAGCTTGTCGAAGTTGCCACTTCGGCAACTAGTACCTAACAAAACTCATTCTATGTGGCACTATATTGAAAATAAAATTAAAAGTATTTGATATCCATTGAGAATAAATTGACCATTGTATTGGCTGCGCTCGCTATTGCTTAGTGATCATGGCACACAAGTATATGCAAACTATATTATTTGCTTAGTATGAACACCCAACGTAAAAATGCAGCTAATATGTGACATTCAACATTCAGAATACACAAATCTGTGTAACAATGAATGTGTGCACTAAATATGAATCTACTTTAAAAGAGTCAGCCTTTGTGTTGTCATTGCCAAGAAGGGTCACTGGAAGGAAAGCTCCCTGGAAAAGGCATGGCTAAGTGGGAAATACACAGGACGTCCAGCAGCATCGTTGGATCTCTCTCTACAGATGCTGCCCAACCTGCTGAGTATGCCTAACATTTTCTGTTTATATTTCAGAGTTCTAAGATCCATTGTATGTTGCCTTTATAGGGAAAAATCATTTGAATCATGAAGGCCAGGGATCACACAGAGTTAATGGACACAAAAGCAGCCACTATACCAGCAAGAACAGCCATTGGGGTAACAATAATTCCAAGTGTAAACTAGGATTTCATTTTCACATGTGCATCATACAGACCCTGGGCATCATATTGTTTGTATATAAAACTCATTTATGTACTGATCTAGGTTCACATTTGACTTGTTTAACTCCTGATTCAGCATTGATTTGTGCACAATAATGGTGTGATTTTTTTTTCTTTCTGCAGCAATAACTCAACTACATTTTGTTACAATGTTAATTTATCTTAATGATTAACATTAAACAAACTTAAGCACCATCATTTAATTTGGTGGTGCATTTAAAAATCTGCTATCAATTTGTGAATTGTTTTTGATATGGTCAATTTCTCAATGGCTAGTATAGGGCAGGTATCAGGAGGATGGGGGACCTGTTTATAGACAGGACTTTCCCTAGCATGCAGGCGCTGGAGGAGAGGTTCGGCATACCCCCGGGGAATGTGTTCAAGTACCTCCAGGTTCGGGACTTTCTTAGAATACAGGTGGGGACATTTCCGCTGCTGCCCCCGCGTAGGATCCAGGACAGGGTGGCGTCTGGCATCTGGGTAGGGGAGGGGAAGGTGTTGGACATATATCAGGAGCTGCAGGAGGTGGAGGAAGCCTCAGTGGAGGAGTTGAAGGGCAAGTGAGAGGAGCTGGGTGAGGGCCAGTGGGCCGGCGCCCTGGGCAGGGTGAACTCCTCATCATGTGCCAGGCTCAGTTTAAGGTGGTGCATCGGGCACATATAATGGCGGGGGTACTGTTGATATAATGTGAGTTGGGCATGGAGACAAAACCCACCTTGTTCTGTTTAAAAAAAAAAGGAAAAGCTTTTCTGTTGTGTAAGTAGTTTCACTGTAAGCTTTGGGATATGGTGATTGTTATTTTTTATTATCTGTATTTTTATTTTTGTTATGTAAAAACGCTCTTTGGAAAAACTTTAATGAAACTTTTTTTTTAAAATTCTCAATGGGTATCAAATACTTTTAATTTTATTTTCAATATAGTGCCACATATAATGAATTGGGTTAGGTCTAGTTGCCGAACACTGCTGTTTTACAAAATATTACTCTATTTACACATCGAGCCAAAGATTTCAATCCACAGGACAAAATTACTCATGGTAAAATGAAAATTGCTTCCCGGTATCACAAAGGTTGATACTCTTCTATCCATTCAGGCCACAATATTTTTTTTGCATTCAGAAAATTGTAAAAATCTAGCGAGTGCAAGCAAGGGGTTGGACACTGGTCTTCTGCCTTTGAAATCAGAATTCCAATCTTAACTCAAGCTGATGGCCAAATTGTATCAAAATTCTGATTCATAAACAAGGGGCGAGATTCTCCACTCCCGCGCCGGTTGGGAGAATCACCTGGGCCGCCAAAATTTCCCGGGACGCCAGTCCAACGCCCTCCCGCGATTCTCCCAAGCGTCGGGAACGGCCCGGTTGAGTTCCACGGGCCGCAGAATTGCCGGAGACACCCAAAATGGCGATTCTCCGGCACCACCGCTATTCTTAGGCCCGGATGGGCCGAGCGGCCAGGCCAAAACGGCGGGTTCCCCCTGGCGCCGTCCACACCTGGTCGCTGCCGTCGGGAACAGCGCGCGAACGCTGGGGGGGGGCGGCCTGCGGGGGGGGGGGTGAGGGGGGAACCTGCACCGGGGGGTACCTCAAATGTGGGGTGACCCGCGATCGGTGCCCACCGATTGTCGGGCCGTCCTCTCTGAAAGATCCGTCCGCCATCTTCTTGCGGGGCGGACTTAGAGAGGACGGCAACCATGCATGCGCGGGTGGCGCCGGCCGCATCATCTATGCGGCGCCGCCTTTACGCGGCGACAAGGCCTGGCGCGTGTAGATGACGCGACCCCGATCCTAGCCCATTGTCGGGGCCTGAATCGTTCAGGGATCGGGGCCGTTTCGCGCCGTCGTGAACCTCGACGGCTTTCACGACAGCGTGGGCATTTCGGCGCGGGAGTGGAGAATCCCGCCCAAGGTTTTTAACTGCAGCTTTACAATCTTATCTGTAATATTACAGGTTATCTAAGTTCACTCCATATTCCCATATGGCCTTCAATGAAATGAGGGGCCCGGCTGGCCACTCAAGTGTATCTAAAATGTGACCAAAATCCTCCTGTTTTTAAAAACTAATTTTTTTTTTTTTTTTTTATATACAGAAAGTTTTAAAACAAAGAAGATTAGGACCACAGCTACAATCTAGGAGACAGGTCTCAGTTGTAATAAGTGGATGAGGAGGAAAAAATACACAAATCAAACTTGGTCTGTTGCCCAGTGCTGTTTTGAAGTGGACAGACAAAGGGTGACAGCTTGGTGCATCTTGACTACCAAGATTGTGTCATATCGTCTTGGACTTCTCCCCCATGTCACAAAGCATTATGAATTTTTGGTCAATGTGGTTGACTCATAAATGCTCCTGGGGATGGGGAATAAAAGCTGGCCCAGTCAGAGATGGCCAAATCCCATGAATGAATAAAAAGAAAAAAAATGTTCCATTGTCACTGGGCCAAATTCCTAGAGTTCCTAAGTTGGCAGCGCGGGTTGTGGTATCAAACCCCATTCTAGAAAAATCAGCATGTTAATAAGTTAATATCAGAGTAACTTGTTTTGGAATGAGATGTTAAAACCAAGCCATGGGCGGAATTCTCCCAAGAAATGAACCATTTCAGGCGAGAAAATCGGCACGATTCCCATCTTAATATTGCCATACATAGCCATTGTTTTGGAGGGGGGCATGATTTGCACCGTTAGAGAGGAGCAGGGCCTAAAGAAGCTTGCAAGCCTGGCTTCTCAGAGATGAGGACGCGATTTTTAAAGGTTCCTTAATCTTAAAGTGATAGTAAAGGACCCCCCCCCCCCCTCCCACCCCACCCCACCCGCTGCCCAGCATTGGGACTTCCTTCAGACATTCTCTTCCCCCCCCCCCCAAGTGACTGACACCCTGAAACCGGGTCGCCAAATACCCCCATTTCAGGTCCCATCCCTTGGCAGTGCCATCCCAACTCCCACTTCTTCCCCTTGGGTTTGGACAAATGGTGTATAATTCCTGGTCTGGATTCTTCAAATGGTTAATATTTCATCCATTAATAAGTTTAACAGAGGACTCAAAGTCCTTTTTCCTCGCAGATGAATCTTCTCAGTTGGTCAGAGCCTGCCTGAGAAATGGAAAGTGTCTTTGTGTCTTTCCTTGGAATTTGATTTCTGCAGTAACAGGGAACATTGTCACATCTTTTGAGGTAACGAGGCTACTGTGGTTTTCTAAGACTAGAAATTCATTTTCTGAGAGTCCTAGCCAGTCATGGCCTCAATGACATCCTGAATGCTACCACTGTACAAGTCAAAACAAGCACCTTCAGGAGGGAGGAAAACTAGTTTTCTAGAGAGTTGGAAAATAAAACATAGGATCCAATAATAACAGATTATTGCTGTGCAAAATATCATTAGACCCGGAGCACAGTTTACTATAATTTGTTACTTATATTGAATATTCCACATGTAAACCACTAATATCTTATGGGTAGAGATAAAAAATTAGAGTTATAAAACACATTAAATGAACACTTGGCATGATGGCTGGGGGCAATTTAAGCACGGCGATTACTCATCGCAAATATTTTCTGCAGTTTGCTTTACTCACAAATTGTTGCAATTCTGCATTAAAGAACTGAATAATCCTCTATATATTTTAAACTGTAGGCAGACTAAAATTTCATCCTACTGCATAGTCTGCTGCAGTACATGTGGAATTCCTGCCTAGATTTCAATACTTCACCCTAACACTTGCTGTCGCCAGCTATGGAGTGTTTGAAAGACAAATAACTGACATGGTCAGGGATGCACACAAAATTCACAATTTCATCAAACGTTTGGCCACTCTTTCCGACAGCAATGCCTGTTTCATGCATTTTTATTTTTAAAATAAATTTAGAGTACCCAATTCATTTTTTTCCAATTAAGGGGCAATTTAGCGTGGCCAATCCACCTAGCCTGCACATCTTTGGGTTGTGGGGGTGAAACCCACGCAAACACGGGGAGAATGTGCAAACTCCACACGGACAGTGACCCAGAGCCGGAATCGAACCTGGGACATCGGCGCCATGAGGCAGCAGGGCTAACCCACTGCGCCACCGTGTTGCCCTACTGTTTCATGCATATGCCTCTTCATGCGAGAGTCTGAAATTACATCAGCTTGCAGCTGAAAACTCTCGGGAGGCATTTTAGTACAGAAGGTTACAGAAGGGGATCAGGGGTTATGGGGAGAAGGCAGGGGAATGGGGATGAGAAACTATCAGCCATGATTGAATGGCGGAGCAGACTCGATGGGCTGAGTGGCCTAATTCTGTTCCAATGTCTTATGGTCGCTATTCAGCCCAACCATTCTTTGCCAACTTTGTGCCTCCACCAGAACTATCTACTGCAATTCCCTTTCCCTGTTTCCCCCTCATATTCGGTAATATCTTCACATATTCATCTCGCTCTTAATTGCTCTGATCAACTCAGTTTCAAGTATCATTCATTCAAAAGTGTTCCCAATAACGTTTTGTAAGAAACCAATCAATGTACCTGGTGATAATCCGGAGTTTCTATCCCTTTGTTATTGATCATCAACCAGTATGGACCGTGGATTAAAATTCAACAAAAGCTTCTGCTTTATTAATAGCCAAACATATATTTTTAAAAATAATCTTTCCTCAGTAATGATTTGCAGTAGACCATGCTTTTGTTTAACCTCTTTAATTATAATTCTCTAAACATCAAGGTGATTAGCAAAAAAAATGGTGAAAGCCTACTTTCATTAATAGAATACAAATCTGGGAATGTCTGAATGCCACAAAAGTGATTAAAGTAAACAGACTTATGTTCTCTATATGGAAACGGTTCAATCATATTTTTCTTCAACTCAATATATCTGAAAGCTCGATGACAATCAGAGCTAGTGCACTAAGGCAGGGAGTTGGAAGCAAATCTCTCTGGACTGGATCAATTTCATTTGCGAGATTTATGCTTTCTTCAACTTGAATGACGGCACGGTAGCACAGTGGTTAGCACTGTTGTTTCACAGCGACAGGGTCCCAGCTTCAATTCCTGCCTTGAGTCACTGTCTGTGTGGAGTCTGCACGTTCTCCCCGTGTCTGCGTGGGTTTCCTCCAGGTGCTCCGGTTTCCTCCCACAGTCCGTGGGTTTCCTCCAGGTGCTCCAGTTTCCTCCCACAAGTCCCGAAATATGTGCTGATAGGTGAGTTGGACATTTTGAATTCTCCCTCTTTGTACCCGAACAGGCGCTGGAATGTGGCGACTCGGGGCTTTTCACAGTAACCTCATTGCAGTGTTAATGTAAACCTACTTGTGACAATAAAGATCATTATTATTGCTCCTCAACTCAATGTACTTTAGTGGTTAGGTGGATTGGCCACACTAAATCGCCCCTTGATTGGAAAAAAAATAATAATTGGGCGCTTTAAAAAAAATTTTTAAATGAAGAAAACTGCAATGTTATTTACTTCAGTCCCAATTCTGTTCCTCCACTATACAATTAAACATTCCTTTCTACTTCCCCTTGGTTGAGTGGTGCTTCTGTTTTAAGACTTGTCTGGTGATCAAGCCCCATACTAGAACTCATGTACATATACTAATCTGATCCTTCAATGGAGTAGATATTGGTGCACTTTTGACAGCTTTACCTTTTAACTACAACTTTTAAAGACCTAACCGGGTAATTCTGGTGGTTTAGGGGAACAATAAAGATCCTGGAGTTGTAACCAAAGAACAGTAGGGAGCTCGGTGTCATTATCCGTTTTCTGTCCTAATTCATCCATCGTCAAAAAATAGATTAACTTGTCATTTTGCTGGTGCTTGGGGGATCTTGCCATATGCAAGATGTTGGCAAACGCAACAGTAACTGAATTTCAAAACAGTGGCAAGATTTTCTGGTTGTAATGACATGAAACTGTTAGAATTTGTTGTCATGTCTGTGAAACTAACTTCTTGAGTCCACACATGCATAGTTGAATAGGAAAAGCCATAAATTACTGTCAGTGAGTGCTTGTTTCGCCACAGGGTGCATTGTTGAAGTCATCAGATGATAATCTTATAAATCACTTCATTTCTCATGAACTTCCACTATTTATGCTGTTAGTCCTATCCTGAAAATCCTCAAAAGGTTACAGCTTTTTGAATGAGCTGTAATGGGGTCTTTCAATGGTGCATTGGAGATTCTCCGACCTCCCAGCCACATGTTTCTCAGCAGTGTGCCGTTTGCTGGCAGTGGGATTCTCTGC
Source organism: Scyliorhinus torazame (assembly GCF_047496885.1). Lineage (NCBI taxonomy): Eukaryota > Metazoa > Chordata > Chondrichthyes > Carcharhiniformes > Scyliorhinidae > Scyliorhinus > Scyliorhinus torazame. Next base: position 291,501,716 of record NC_092709.1, on the reverse strand, counting down.
TCCCGTCGCTGTCTATGGGAATTGCAATTGAAGCCATCCCATAATCGCCGACAGGATCAGAAAATCCCGCCACCAGCGAATGGACAGAGAATTCTGGCCAAAGTCACAAGTTACTGCTGAGCAAACTCCTCTGGTCCTGAAAAACTAATTTTATATTTGCGGAATATCAGATTTCTTCATGATAAAAAATTTTTTTTTTTTAAGTTAATGATATTTTAGCTTCCACCTTCACCCCAATGCATATGTCCCAATCTTTAAGTTTCTCTCTATAATGATTAAGTCAGTGATTTTTACTTGCTGGTTTGTGGTCAGTGAGAATGTGGTTGGCAGCTTAGCCTGCTCTATGATATCACTACTGCAGCCACTTAGGTGGTGCTGGAATGAAATTAATGTCAGGAAGGTGAAATCCACTCCAGAGTTCCTTAGATATTGGTGAACAGCAGTCTTCAAATTTCTTCAACCAAGTACTATCACATCAAAGGGTTTGATTTTGCTATTGGGTGTATTCTGTAGGCCTCCAAATAGCAAGAGAGAAAAAGACAGACAGACAAATCTGTGGGGAAATCGCAGAGATGTTCTAGAACTATAGGGTGGTGATATTACGGAAACTTCAATGCCCAAATATTGATTGGGATAATGTTAGAGTAAAGGATGGGGAAGAATTTCAGAAATGTGTTCAGTAGAATTTCCTTGATCAACATGTTCTTGGTTGAACTGGGTCCAATCCATTGCTGGATCAGGTGCTAGGGAATGAGGTGGCCTGATGGACCAAGTGGGGGAATCACTTGGATAAATGTAATCACTGTATCATGAAGTTTAGATGAGTAAGGAGAAGAGCAAGGAACAATCTATAGTAGAACTTCAAAGAGATGAGAAGGGATCTAGCCAGGGTACAATGGAACCCAAGAAAAACTGACATAAAAAACTGTAACAGAATACGAACATACGAATTAGGAACACGAGTAAGCAACTCGGCCCCTCAAGCGTGCTCTGCCATTCAATAAGATCATGGCTGATCTAATTTTAACTTCAACTTCACACTCCTGCCTACTCCCGAGAATTTTCACCCCTTGCTCATCAAGAATCCATCGACTTCTACCTTACATCTATTCAAAAGTTCTGCCTCAATCATCTTTTGAGGAAGAGAATTCCGAAGTCGCACAACACTCAGGAGAAAAATTTATTCCGAATCTCTGTCTTAAATGGGTGACCCCTTATTTTTAAAACAGTGGCTTTGAAGTTCTAGATTCTCCACATGAGAAAAATCCTTTTCACATCCACCCGGTCAAGTCCCCTCCCAGGTTCTTATAGGTTTCAATCAAGTCACCTCCTTTTCTTCTAAATACACAGTCACAAACAATGGGTGACTTTTAAGGAGAAGATGGTTCAGGTGTAGGCTATCTATATTCCAACAAGAGAAAACTACAGGGGACCAAAGACAGGACTCGTTAGGTAACAAGAGAAATAGAGATTATGATGAAATAAGTAAAAAGAGGATGATTGATGCATGCTAGCTTTAGAATAATAGTCTTTATTATTGTCACAAGTAGGCTTACATTGACACTGCAATGAAGTTACTATGAAAATCCCCTAGTCACCACACTCCGGCGCCTGTTCGGGTACACCGAGGGAGAATTCAGAACATCCAAATTACCTCACAAGCACGTCTTTTGGGACTTCAGAGGAAACCGGACCACCCGGAGGAAACCCACGCAGACACGAGGAGAATGAGCAGAATCCGCACAGACAGTGACCCAAGCTGGGAATCGAACCTGGGACCCTGATGCTGACAGACGATAATTATAGAATGGTAATTAACATAAAAAGGAACACAAATATCTTCTACCAGTATGTAAATAGTAACTGAGGAGTAAGAGGTGGGGTGAGGATATTAGGGACAAAGAAGCCAATTTGGGTAGCACGGTGGCACAGTGGTTAACACTGCTACCTCACAGCACCAGGTTCAATTGCGTGCTTGTCTGTACAAAGTTTGCACATCAAAGTGCTCATCAATGGGCATGAAACATCCTGCCTGATCGACTCCAGGAGCACAGAGAGCTTCATACATCCCAACACGGTAAGGCGCTGTTCTCTCCCCATCCACCCAGTTAATCAAAAAATCTCCCTGGCCTCCGGGTCTCACTCGGTAGAGATAAAAGAGTTCTGCGAAGCGAACCTCACAGTCCAGGGAAGGGAATTAAAAAATTTCAGCCTCTACGTCCTCCCACACTCCAATGTAACTTCCAGAGTTTAACTTTTAAATTTGGCGGCCCTATACAACCCCTCACTGTCTGCAGTCTCGCGACCCTCAAGGTCGATCCGCCTTCCCTTTTTGCGAACCTCACCCCGGATTGCAAACCATTCGCCACCAGGAGCAGACGGTACAGTGCCCAGGACCGGACCTTCATTAGGTCGGAAGTCCAGCGGTTACTGAAGGAAGGTATTATTGAGGCTAGCAACCGTCCCTGGAGAGCTCAAGTAGTGGTTGTAAAGAAATGAAATGAAAATGAAATGAAAATTGCTTATTGTCACGAGTAGGCTTCAATTAAGTTACTGTGAAAAGCCCCTAGTCACCACATTCCAGCGCCTGTTCGGGGAGGCTGGTACGGGAATTGAACCGTGCTGCTGGCCTGCCTTGGTCTGCTTTAAAAGCCAGCGATTTAGCCCAGTGAGCTAAACCGGGGAGAAGCATAGGATGGTCATCGATTATAGTCAGACCATCAACAGGTATACGGAGCTTGACGCGTACCCTCTCCCCCGCATGTCTGATCTGGTCAATCAGATCGCACAATACAAGGTCTTTTCCACGGTGGATCTAAAATCCGCCTACCACCAGCTCCCTATCCGCCCTAGCGACTGCAAATACACTGCATTCGAAGCAGATGGGCAGCTCTACCACTTCCTAAGGATTCCTTTGGTGTCACAAATGGAATCTCGGTCTTCCAACGGGAGACAGACAGAATGGTTGACCAGTACGGTTTGCGGGCCACATTTCCGTACCTCGATAACGTCACCATCTGTGGCCACGACCAGCAGGACCACAACACCAACCTCCGAAAATGTCTCCATACTGCAAAAATCCTTAATCTAACATATAACAAGGACAAATGCGTGTTCAGCACCGACCGTCTAGCCATCCTCGGCTATGTAGGGCACAATGGAGTTATAGGCCCAGATCCCCAACGCATGCACCCCCTCATGGAGTTCCCCCTCCCCCACTGCTCCAAGGCCCTGAAACGCTGCCTGTGATTTTTATCGTATTATGCCCAATGGGTCCCCAACTATGCAGACAAGGTCCGCCCACCATTTCAATCCACAGTTTTTCCCCTGTCGGCAGAGGCTCGCCAGGGCTTCAGCCGCATCAAAGCGGACATCGCAAAGGCCATGAAGCACGCAATCGACGAATCCCTCCCCTTCCAAGGCGAGAATGACGTGTCCGACGTAGCTCTGGCGGCCACCCCCAACGAAGCGGGCAGACCCGTGGCCTTCTTCTCACGCACCCTCCATGCTTAAGAAATCCGCCATTCCTCAGTTGAAAAGGAGGCCCAGGCCATAGTAGAAGCTGTGCTGCACTGGAGGCATTACCTGGCCGGCAGGAGATTCACTCTCCTCACTGACCAACGGTCGGGTGCTTTCATGTTCGATAATGCACAGCGGGGCAAGATAAAGAACAATAAGATCTTACGGTGGAGGATCGAACTCTCCACCTACAACTATGAGATATTGTATCATCCCGGGAAGCTAAACGAGCCTCCTGATGCCCTATCCCGCAGCACATGTGCCAACGCACAAGTGGACCACCTCCGGGCCCTCCACGAGAACCTTTGCCGCCCGGGGGTCACTCGATTCTTCCATTTCATTAAGACCCGCAACCTGCCCTACTCCATCGAGGAGGTCAGGTCTGCCACCAGGAATTGCCAAATCTGCGCGGAGTGCAAGCCGCACTTATACAGGCCAGAGAAAGCGCACCTGATAAAGGCTTCCCGTCCCTATGAACGCCTCAGTATGGACTTCAAAGGGCCCCTTCCCTCCACTGACTGCAACACGTACTTCCTAAATGTGATTGACGAGTACTCCCAGTTCCCCTTCGCCATCCCCTGCCCAGACATGACCACAACCACTGTCATCAAGGCCCTCCAGGGTGTCTTTACACTGTTCGGTTTCCCCGCCTACATACACAGCGATAGGGGGTCCTCCTTCATGAGTGACGAACTGCGTCTGGGAGGGAGAACGGAATGGTCTGGAAGACCGTCCTACTGGCCGCCCTACGGTCCAGGAATCTCCCAGTCTCCCGCTGTCAGGAGGTCCTCCTGGATGCTCTCCATTCCATCCGATCACTGCTGTGTACCACAACTAACCAAACCCCTCACGAACGTCTCCTTGTCTTCCCTAGGAAGTCCTCCTCCGGGACCTCGCTCCCAACCTGGCTGGCAGCTCCTGGACCTATCCTGCTCCACAAACACGTGCGGGCGCACAAGTCTGACCCATTGGTCGAGAGGGTCCACCTCCTTCACGCTAACCCTCAATACGCCTATGTGGCGTACCCCGATGGCTGACAGGATACGGTCTCCCTATGGGACCTGGCACCCACTGGATCCCCACCCACACCTCCACCATCGACCCCACCCTCCCACCAGCATACCCCACAGCCGCCCCCTTCCTAGGTGGATCGGTCCTTCCACTGGTCCCATCTAGGGGTGATGAAACTGCTGAAGAAGCCAAAGCCACGCCCCGGAGCCACGGATGCCCGAGCCGGCGCCTGCATCACCGCCGAAGCTATGACGATCGCAGAGTGCGACCAGGGCCCCCGATTGATGAATTGCTTCATTCTGACTAAATAATTACTGTAAATAGTTGCGACAATTACTGTAAATAGTTGCGACATGTAATGAGGCAAAACACTGTGGGTTATGTATACCAGGTACCACCATAACCTCAACCTCTACCACTGTATAACGCGAGACCACCACCCCTGCCGGACTCTTTTTTTTTTTTTTAAAAACAGGGGGTGAATGTGGTAGTCGGTATTAGGGATATTACGGTACCCTGGATAATGCTGTGGGACCATTGGTGTGGGAGGTATCCGAAACTGCTGTACCATTGGTGAAGCCTGCCTGCTGGTTCCGCCCAGTAAGGCAGAGTATAAGAGCCTGTGTCTCCCCAGCAGCTGCATTCTGTATCTGCGCTGCTGGGGGAAACATCTAGTCCAATAAAGCCTTCAATTGTCTCCAATCTCGCTTCTGGAGTTATTGATCGAGCATCACACACCCCCAACTCTTATACCACCCTCCCTAATCTTACTGAAACATCTATAACCAGGAACCTCCAACAACCATTTCTACCCCTCTTCTATCCAAATTTCCATGATGGCCACCACATCGTAGTCCCAAGTACCGAACCATGCCTTAAGTTCACCCACCTTATTCCTGATGCTTCTTGCGTTGAAGTATACACACTCCGTGCCTGCAAGTACTCTCCTTTGTCAGTGTTCCCTTCCCCACTGCCTCATTACACGCTTTGGCGTCCTGAATATCAGCTACCTTAGTTGCTGGACTACAAATCCGGTTCCCATTCCCCTGCCAAATTAGTTTAAACTCTCCCGAAGAGTACTAGAAAACCTCCCTCCCAGGATATTGGTGCCCCTCTGGTTCAGGTGCAACCCGTCCTGCTTGTACAGGTCCCACCTTCCCCAAATGCGCTCCAATTATCCAAGTACCTGAAGCCCTCCCTCCTACACCATTCCTGCAGCCACGTGTTCAACTGCACTCTCTCCCTATTCCTAATCTCGCTAACACTTGGCACTGGCAACAAACCAGAGATGACAACTCTGTCCTGGCTTTTAACTTCCAGCCTAACTCCATAAACTCGGTTTATTACATCCACACCCCTTTTCCTACCTACGTCGTTGGTACCAATGTGCACCACGACTTCTGGCTGCTCCCCCTCCCCCTTAACGATCCTGAAGACACGATCCGAGACATCATGGACCCTGGCACCGGGGAGTCAACAAACCATCCGAGAATCTCGCCCGTGCCCACAGAACCGCCTGTCTGTACCTCTAACTATTGAGTCCCCTATAACTAGTGCTCTCCTAATCTCCCCCCTTCCCTTCTGAGCCCCAGAGCCGGACCTCGTGCCAGAGACCCGGTCACTGCAGCCTACGCCTGCTAGGTAATCCCCCCCAACAGTATCCAAAGCGGTATACTTATTGCTGAGAGGAACGGCCACAGGGGATCCCTGCACTGACTGCTTCCTCCTCTTCCCACCTCTAACTGTTACCCAGCTACCTTTGTTCTCAGGTGTAACTATGTTCCTGCAGCTTCTATCTATCACCCCCTCAGCTTCCTGAATGATCCTCAGTTCATCCAGCTCCAGCTCCAGTTCCCTAACACTGTCTGAGGAGCTGGAGATGTCTGCACTTCCCGCAGGTGAAGTCAGCAAGGACACCGTTGGTCTCCTTTACCTCGAACATTCTGCAGAAGGATGCCCTAGCTGCCATCACCTCTACTTAGTCTCCCAGTAAAAAAGAATGAAAAAATAGCTTACCTGCTCACAGCACTGAGTCTTTTTTTTTAGGTTAGAGGAGGAGGGAGGGTGGGAGATACTACACGTGTAATGTCTCGGGTTTCCTCACCGTTCAAATTTATTGGGTAATACAAACCTTTCCAGATCTCCCCACAGCCGACTTCCGGTTTCCTGCTGCTCTGAGAAAAAAAAACTCCGAAAAAGTAAGTTAAAAGTCAAAAACTCAGTTTACCTTCCAGCTCTCCCCTCCAAAAATCGTCCCCCTCTCTGCTCGCTCCGCTGGAAGAATGAGGTAGGTCCATTCAAAAGTCTGATGGTAGTAGGGAAGAAGCTGTTCTTGAGTCAGTTGGTACGTGACGGGAGAAGGACCCAAAGAAGAACCAGGCAACGTGCCTCAATGACTACCGTCCGGTGGCCCTGACTTCAGTCGTAATGAAGTGCTTCGAGAGGTTGGTCATGAAGCGCATCACCTCCATACTCCCAGAACGCCTTGATCCACTGCAATTCGCATACCGTCGCAACGGGTCCACAGCAGACACCATTTCCCTGGCCCTACACTCATCCCTAGAGCATCTCGACAACAAGGACTCCTACATCAGACTCCTATTTATTGACTACAGCACCGCCTTCAACACTATAATCCCAGCCAAGCTCATAAAGCTCCAAAATCTAGGACTTGGCTCCCCACTCTGCAACTGGATCCTCGATTTTCTGGCCAACAGACCACAATCTATAAGAATGAACAACAATACCTCCTCCACAATAGTCCTCAATACCGGGGCCCCGCAAGGCTGCGTACTTAGCCCCTTACTTTACTCCCTGTACACACGCGACTGCGTGGCAAAATTTGGTTCCAAATCCATTTACACGTTTGCTGACGATACCATAGTGCGCCGGATCTCGAATAACGACGAATCAGAATAAAGGAGGGATATCGAGCACCTCGTGGAGTGGTGTAGCGACAACAATCTCTGAGTTGCTTCAGTTAACTGTAAATCTACTATCAGTACAAATCATCCATATCAAGAGAGAAAGCCCTCAAGCAGAACAACAGCGTTTCTAACAAAGTTTTAATGAACCCATGTCCATCAACTTTTACACGTTACCGAAAGGGACTTTGTGGAAGATGATTCTTGGGTAGGGTGTATGGACAATCTGGATCATGTTAACATCAAAAAGGAGGTGGAATTGGGTCTCTTAAAATATATTAAGGTGGATAAATTTCCTGGGATGGTTGGGATTTACACTAGAATACTGGGGAAGCAAGGGAGTAAATTGCTGGGGCCTTGACTGATATCTTTGTAACTTCATTGGCTGCAGGTGAGATCCCAGAGGGCTGGAGAATAGCTAATAAGGTACCACAGTTTAAGAAAGGTAGCAGGGATAATCCTGGAAACCATGACTTCCGGTGGCAGCTATGAGGGAGTAGGTCGCACATTTGGTGGCACCTGTTTCGCTCAGACATTTGGACCATTTCCCCTGACCTTTTTGCGCTTTTGAGCGCAGAACTGGAAAGCAATAGTACTCAGGCACTGGACCCATACAGGATTGTATAGACCTGAGAAGCTGGAGGGACCACAAACAGAAGAAGTGGTTGAGTAAGGGCACAGTGGAGGCTGTGAGAGAGACCAGCATGGCTGGTGTTCAGAGCAAGTAGCCGACAGCCCAGCCCACAATGGAGCAGCTGCTGCAGAATATGGAGGAGGGCTTTTTGGCTTTGAAGCGTGACAACTTGGAGCCGCTTCAGGAGTCGATTGATCGGATGGGAAAAAGGTTGGATGATCAGACTGAGAAGCTCCAGCAGTTGGAGAAGTCAGTGGAGGAGCAGGCTGACTTTCAAACGGTGGCGGATGTGGAAATTCAGAGGCCGAGGGACCAGGAAAAAGTGCTTCTGGAAAGGCTGGAGGACCTGGACAACAGATCTCGTGGGCAGAACGTGAGAATCGTGGGCCTCCCAGAGGGGAAAGAGGGGCTAGACGCTGCCGCATTTGCAGAGTGTATGTTTCAGAAGTTGCTGGGGAACGAGGTGTTCCCGCGCCCGCCGGTGGTGGACAGGCACACAGAGTGCAGGTGAGGCAGCCGCGATGAGGGGGTCCCCCACGAGCGATGGTGGTACGCTTTCACAGGTACCTGGACAAGGAACGGGTGCTGCAATGGGCCAAGAGCACACAAAGCTGTATTTGGGACAATACCACCCTCCGTGTGTACCAGGATTTGAGCGCTGAGGTGGCCAGGATGAGGAGAGGCTACAAGCAGGTGAAGGAGATACTGTATAAAACAAGGTGAAATTCGGGCTGCTTTTTCCGGCGCGACTGTGGGTTACGTATAAGGGTCAGCACCACTATTTCGAGGAACCCGAAGAGGCAATGGACTTTGTTAAAAAGCAAGGGCAGGCCCTGAGCTGAGGACATTTGGACTCATGTTATTAAGAAAATGTGGTGTCACTCCCGTTTTGGGATGTATTTTTTTTTTGTGATTGTTTTTTGCGTACTCTTTGCGTGGTTTACCTGAATGTTTCCTGTTTGGGCTCTTTGCTTAGTTGGAGTTTGGCTGGGGGAGAATTAATAAAGAAAACAGTTAAAAGGGTCGGGTTAAAATGGATGCTTCAGGGGAACGTTGTGCAATTTTTTTTCTGTGTTTGTATGGGAAGGATTGAAGAGTGCCTGTTATTTCTTATCTCTTTTTTTTCTTGTTTAACTTGAATTGTGCTATTGTGGGGGTTGTTTATGACTTGTATAGAGTGTTTGCTTAAGTAGGGCAGATCTGGGGAAGTGGTGTGGAGGGGTTGGGGGAGGGTTAAACTGGGAACAATCGGTGGGAGACGGGCTGGAGCTGAGGCTGGGAGCCCCAGGCTAGCTGAGGGCAGCTAGTCAATGGGAGTCGAGGTGGGGGGGTGTCCATATAGTTAGATTAGGGCGGGGGTTAGGTGATAGGAGGGTGTTGCTGGGGGGGGGGGGGGGAAAGAGTTGTTCTGCTGACTGGGAGGGGAACTGGGCATGGTAACAGTGAAGAGGTCATGGGTGGAGCCAGCCAGGAGGCGGGCCAGAAGAAGCGCGACACATGGCTGGGGGGTTGGCCAAGGAAAGGGGACGGCTGATCGGCAAAGGGGGGGGGGGAGCAAAGTGCCCCCCCATCCAGGCTGATCACCTGGAACGTTAGAGGGTTAAGCGGGCCAGTGAAGAGGGCGCATGTGCTTGCGCATCTGCGGGTTCTGAAGGCGGACATAGTCTTTTTTTTTTTTAAAACAACACAGCGCAGTACAGGTCCTTCGGCCCACGATGTTGCACCGAAACAAAAGCCATCTAACCTACACTATGCCATTATCATCCATATGTTTATCCAATAAACTTTTAAATGCCCTCAATGTTGGCGAGTTCACTACTGTAGCAGGTAGGGCATTCCACGGCCTCACTACTCTTTGCGTAAAGAACCTACCTCTGACCTCTGTCCTATATCTATTACCCCTCAGTTTAAAGTTATGTCCCCTCGTGCCAGCCATTTCCATCCGCGGGAGAAGGCTCTCACTGTCCACCCTATCCAACCAACTGATCATTTTGTATGCCTCTATTAAGTCTCCTCTTAACCTTCTTCTCTCCAACGAAAACAACCTCAAGTCCATCAGCCTTTCCTCATAAGATTTTCCCTCCATACCAGGCAACATCCTGGTAAATCTCCTCTGCACCCGCTCCAAAGCCTCCACGTCCTTCCTATAATGCGGTGACCAGAACTGTACGCAATACTCCAAATGCGGCCGTACCAGAGTTCTGTACAGCTGCAACATGACCTCCTGACTCCGGAACTCAATCCCTTTACCAATAAAGGCCAACACTCCATAGGCCTTCTTCACAACCCTATCAACCTGGGTGGCAACTTTCAGGGATCTATGTACATGGACACCTAGATCCCTCTGCTCATCCACACTTTCAAGAACTTTACCATTAGCCAAATATTCCGCATTCCTGTTATTCCTTCCAAAGTGAATCACCTCACACTTCTCTACATTAAACTCCATTTGCCACCTCTCAGCCCAGCTCTGCAGCTTATCTATATCCCTCTGTAACCTGCTACATCCTTCCACACTATCGACAACACCACCGACTTTAGTATCGTCTGCAAATTTACTCACCCACCCTTCTGCGCCTTCCTCTAGGTCATTGATAAAAATGACAAACAGCAACGGCCCCAGAACAGATCCTTGTGGTACTCCACTTGTGACTGAGCTCCATTCTGAACATTTCCCATCAACCACCACCCTCTGTCTTCTTTCAGCTAGCCAATTTCTGATCCACATCTCTAAATCACCCTCAATCCCCAGCCTCCGTATTTTCTGCAATAGCCTACCGTGGGGAACCTTATCAAACGCTTTGCTGAAATCCATATACACCACATCAATTGCTCTACCCTCGTCTACCTGTTCAGTCACCTTCTCAAAGGAGTCTTGTTGCAGGAGACGCCCCGGAAAGTGGCAGACCAGGTTAGGTTAAGGAAGGGCTGGGTCAGTCAGGTCTTTCATTCGGGGCTTGATTCCAAGACGAGGGGGGTTGCGATCCTGATTAATAAAAGGATACAATTTGAGGCGGAGGGCACAGTCATGGATGGGGGTGGCAGGTTCGTTATGGTGAGGGGTAAGGTGAGAGTAGCCCTGGTCAGTGTGTATGCCCCTAATTGGGACGACATGGATTTTATTAGGAGGGTGCTAGGGAAGATCCCCGACTTCGACGCGTCTAAGTTGATCATGGGCGGGGACTTTAATACGGTCCTGGACCCGAGCCTGGACCGGTCATGCTCAAGAACGGACAGGTGGACAGCGATGGCAAAGGAACTGAGAGGGTTCATGGAGCAAATTTGGGGAGCAGATCCGTGGAGATTTAGCCGGCTGACAGCGAGGGTGTTCTTGTACTACTCCCCGAATTGACTACTTTGTTGTGAGTAGGGACCTGCTGGCCGGAATGGTGGGGACAGAATATTCAGCAATTGCCATATCGGACCATGCTCTGCACTGGGTAGACCTGCAGTTTTGGAAGGACAGCTTTCAGCGCCCACCATGGAGGCTGGAAGTTGGATTACTCGCGGACGAGGCGGTGTGTGAGAGGCTGAGGAAATGCATGCAGAATTACCTGCAGGTGAACGATACTGGAGAAGTCTCGGCAGCGGTGCTCTGGGAGGCATTGAAGGCAGTGGTGAGAGGGGAGCTGATTTCAATCCGGGTGTACAGGGCCAGGACAGGTAGAGCAGAGACGGACCGGCTGATTAAGGAAATTTTACGGACGGACAGGAGTTGCGCGGAATCCCCGAGACCACAGTTACTCAGGGAACGACAGAGGCTGCAGGCTGAATTTGGGGTGCTGACTACAGGCAAGGCTGTGGAGCAGCTTAGAAAGGTAAAAGGCGCGGTTTATGAGCATGGGGAGAAGGCCAGTAGAATGCTTGTGCAGCAACTGAGGAAGAGGGAAGCGGCTAGGGAAATAGGGAGGGTAGTGGATGGGGAGGGTAATCTAGTGGGTGATCCAGCAGGACTGAACAAGGTCTTTAGGGACTTTTATAGGAAGCTGTACACTTCGGAACCACCCGGGGGACCGGGGGGATGAGGCGATTCTTGGACGGACTGACCTTCCCAAGAGTGGGGCCCGGGTGTTGGTGGACGGACTGGAGGCCCTGGTAACTTGGCGTCTACGTTAATCAAAGAGATCGGCCTGTATGACCCACAGGCCTCCGGGTCCTTATCCTGTTTCTATGGGGCCTGAAGGTCATGCAGTTGGGTAAAGCCCCGGGGCCGGATGGGTATCCGGTGGAATTTTACAAAGAAATTGCCGGGATAGTGGGTCCGGTGCTGGTCAGGGTCTTTAACAAGGCAAGAGACAGAGGGAGTTTACCGCCGATGATGTCGCAGGCCACCATCTCGCTCATTCTGAAACAGGATAAGGACCCGGAGGCCTGTGGGTCATTCAGGTCGATCTCTTTGATTAACGTAGACGCCAAGTTACTGGCCAAGACTTTGGCGACCAGAATTGAGGACTGTGTACCGGTTGTAATTGTGGAGGACCAAACCGGGTTTGTAAAGGGGAGGCAGCTGGTGGCCAACATAATTAGCTCAACGTGATTATGATGCCCCCGGAGAGTAGGGAGGTAGAGATAGTGGTAGCCATGGATGCTGAAAAGGTTTTTGACCGGGTTGAGTGGGATTATCTGTGGGAGATACTAGGACGGTTCGGGTTCAGGAGGGGGGGGGGGGTTCATAGACTGGGTTAGGCTATTGTATCAGGCCCCGGATGTAAACAGGATGACATCGGACTACTTTAGACTGCACCGTGGGACAAGACAGGGCTGCCCTCTCTCCCCACTGCTGTTTGTGCTGGCCATTGAGCCGCTGGCAATTGCACTGAGAGCTTCTAAGGGCTGGTCTGGGGGGGGGTTGGAACATAGTCTCGTTATACGCGGATGATCTTCTGTTATATGTATCGGACCCAATGGTGGGGATGGACGGTATTATGGCAACCCCGAGGGAATTTGGCCGGTTCTCCGGATACAAACTGAACATGGCTAAGAGCGAGTTGTTTGTAATTCAGGCGAGGGGGCAGGAGAGTAGGCTGAAGGAGTTGCTGTTTAGGCTAGTGGGGGAGAGTTTCCGATATTTGGGGATTCAGGTGGCACGGGATTGGGGCAGGTTGCACAAGTTCAATCTGTCCCGACTGGTAGAACGAGTGAGGGAGGAGGTCCGGAGGTGGGATTTGCTCTCGCTGTCATTGGCGGGGAGGGTGCAGACTGTTAAGAGGACGATTTTCCCGCGGTTCTTGTTTGTTTTTCAGTGTCTCCCCATCTTTATCCCGCGGTCTTTCTTTAAGAGGCTGAATAAAATTATTCTGGGATTTGTATGGGCAGGGAAGTCCCCGCGGGTGAAGAGAGTGATGCTTGAAAGGGACAGAGGAGAAGGGGGGCTGGCGTTGCCGAACTTCAGCAACTATTACTGGGCGGCCAACATAGCGATGATAAGGAAATGGATGGTGGGCGCGGGGTCGGTTTGGGAGCGGATTGAGGCTGCTTCGTGCAGGGGCACTAGCTTAGCAGCCCTGGTCACGGCGCCTCTGCCACTTTTGCTGGCACGGTACTCCACCAGCCCGATAGTGGTGGCGGCTCTTCGGATCTGGGGCCAGTGGAGGAGCCATGTAGGGGAGGTAAGAGCATCGGTGTGGACCCCAATCTGCGGCAACCACCGATTTGCCCCAGGGCGCTTACAAAGAGCTAATGAGAGCTGAGGATACACAGATCGAGTACCTGAAGCTTAAGTGGGAGGAGGAGCTCGAGGGGGGTGTTGGGGGGGGGGGGGGGGCTGGAGGACGGTATTTGCGCAGAAGCCCTGAGCAGAGTAAACACGACCGCAACATGCACCAGGCTCAGCCTGATCCAGTTTAAGGTCGTGCACCGGGCCCACATGACGGTGGCCCGGATGAGTAAATTCTTCGGGCTGGAGGACAAATGTGCTAGATGCGCCGGAGGGCCGGCTAACCATGTACACATGTTCTAGTCGTGCCCTAAACTCACAGGGTATTGGCAGGGATTCGCAGATGCCATGTCCCGGGTGTTGAAAACTGGGGTGGTAATGAGCCTAGAGGTGGCAATCTTTGGGGTTTCGGAGGACCCGGGAGTCCAGGAAGAGAGGGAGGCCGACGTTCTGCCCTTTGCTTCCCTGGTAGCCCGACAACGGATACTGTTAGCATGGAGGGACTCAAAGCCCCCGAGGGCTGAGGTATGGCTATCGGACATGGCGAGCTTTCTTGGCCTAGAGAAAGTCAAGTTCGCCTTGAGAGGTTCGCTACTAGGGTTCGCCCGAAGGTGGCAGCCATTTATTGACTTCTTCGCAGAGGAGTAAGCATCAGCGGGGGGGGGGGTTAAAAAAAAAAAAAATTTTAATCCTGGAAACCAGAGGCCGGTGAGCCTCACGTCAGTAGTAGGTAAATTATTGGAGAGAATTCTCAGGGACAGGACTTCTGCCCATTTGAAAACAAATGGACTCATAAGCGATAGTCAGCATGGTTTTGTGAAGGGGAGGTCATGCCTCACTAACTTGATCGAGTTTTCTGAGGAGGTGACAAAGGTGATTGTTGAGGGAAGGGCGGTAGATGTTATTTACATGGACTTCAGTAAAGCCTTTGACAAGGTGCCTCATGACAGACTGGTACAAAAGGTGAAGTCACATGGATCAGAGGTGAGGTGGTAAGATGGATATAGAACTCGGTCACAGAAGGCAAAGAGTAGCAGTAGAGGTTTTTTTTTCTGGAATGGAAGGTTATGACTAGTGGTTTTCCACAGGGATCTGTGCTTGGGCCTCTGTTGTTTGTGGCGTATACAAACGATTTGGAGGAAAATGTAGCCGGTCTGATTAATAAGTTCACGGATGACACCGAGGTTGGTGGAGTGGCAGATAGTGTTGAGGATTGTCAGAAGATACAGCAGGTCATAGATAGGTTGGAGACTTTGGTAGAGAAATGGCAAATGGGAGTTTAATCCGGACAATGGAATGCATTTTGGTAGATCTAACATGGAGGGGAAATATACCGTAAATGGCAAAACTCTTAGGAATATAGAGAGTCAGAGAGATCTGGGCGTGCAGGTCCACAGATCTTTGAAAGTGGCAACACAAGTGGACAAGGTAGTCAAGAAAGCATACGGAATGCTTGCCTTCATTGGACAGGGCATAGAGTATAAAACCTGGCAAGTCATGGTACAGTTGTATAGAACGTTGGTAAGGCCGCACTTGGAATATTGTGCACAATTCTGGAGGCTTTGGAGAGTGTGCAGAGGAGGTTTACCAAGATGTTGCCTGGTCTGGAGGGTGTTAGCTATGTGGAAAGCTGAATAGACTCGGACTGTTTTCATTAGAATTACAGAGGTTGAGAGGCTCTTTAGCACAGTGGGCTAAAGAGCTGGCTTTTAAAGCAGACTCAGGCAGGCCAGCAGCGCAGGTTCAATTCCCGTATCAGCCTCCCCAAACAGTCGCCAAAATGTGGCGACTAGCGGCTTTTCACTATAACTTCATTCGAAGCCTACTTGTGACAATAAGCGATTTTCATTTCATTTCATTTTAGTAGAATATTTGATTTCCTGCTCACAGGCCAAATTCTTACTCCAATAGAATGTTAACTAAATTTCAAGATAGAAATCACCCTGGAGGTTACAGTAAAATACAATTATCATTCTCTATTACAGAAATAAAAAAGTATCTTAATTAATTTTGAAATATCAAAATAACAGCAGATGCATTTTCCTTTGAGCTGCAATTACGCAGTGTAGTCAAGTCCACAAATATAGAAATTTGATGTACACTGGTTGTGGCTAAATTCCAATTTCGGATTTATCGTTCCTAAATTCAGATTTCGGATTTATCGTTCCCACTAGCATGTTCAACCTCAAAGGTATCTTTTTTCAAAAGGATAAATATTTTCTGAGTCGCTCCGATTGCCTGTTTCGTATTGGTTCCAAGCTTATATCGCCAATACAAAAAGGACGAGGAAGCTGCATTTCGCCACTTTGAAACACAAAAGTTATAGAAATTCATAACGCTGGTGCAGAAAAATTGTTAATAGAATTACAGAAAGTGCAGATGGCCAATCAACCCATTGAGTCTATACCAGCTGTTTTGAAAAGCAATTGGGTTAGTGCCACTCCTCTGACCTTTTCCCATGTGAGCAGGTTTGGCTCACAATAGCATTGCAAAGGCTATAATTGAACTTGTACCTACCACATCATCAGGCAGTGCATTCCAAATCCTAACCACTAATTTTTCTGATCATACCTCCAGTTCTTTTGCCAATCACCTTAAATTTGTTATCTGGTTATTGAGCCTTCCAGTCAGTGCAGTTTCTCTGCATTTACTGTTTAAACGCTTCATGCTATATTTCTCTATCAAATTTCCTCTTAACCTTCAAAGAACAGCAACCACAGTCTCTCCAGTCTATCCACATAACTGCAAACCCTCATCCCTGAAAGCATCCCTCAACCCTGAAAGAATTGGAGTAAATCTCTTCTGCACCCTCTCCTAAGCATGACAAACAGTTCAAAAACCAGAGGCAAACTTATCAAAGGGATCTACACAATGGTGCCTTATTACTTTTGGGATGGAATTTCCGATTTTGATTTATTTGATTGATTTATTGTCACATGTACCGAAGTACAGTGAAAAATATTTTTCTGCGGCCGAGGGAACGTACACAGTACGTACATATTAGGCAAAAGAATAATCAACAGAGAACATTGACAAATGGTTACATCGACAAACAGTGATTGGTTACAGTGCGGAACAAGGGGCCAAACAAAGCAAATACATGAGCAAGAGCAGCATAGGGCGTCGTGAATAGTGTTCTTACAGGGAACAGATCAGTCCGAGGGGGAGTCGTTGAGGAGTCTTGTCACTGTGGGGAAGAAACTGTTCCTATGTCTGGATGTGCGAGTCTTCAGACTTCTGTTTCTTCTGCCTGATGGAAGGGTCTGGAAGAAGGCAATGCCTGGGTGGGAGGGGTCTCTGATAATGCTGTCTGCCTTCCTGAGGCAGCGGGAGGTGTATACAGAATCAACTGATCTAGACTACAAGATGAAGGGTCTAATACAAAAATTACACCCTAGCATGCTTGGGAAGAACAGGTGACTTTGGATATATGGTTCCTGATAAGAACATAAATACTAAGAGTATGATAGATTCATTACTTATTTGGTGTCTTTAAGAAATTAATTGAGTATATGGCTAGGGAATAGAATGATTTTTAAAGAAAATACCTAGTCTGCAAAAATATAGTCACTGTTCAAGTTAATGAATAAACTGTTGAACTTTAAGGTCATGTCTACAAGATACAGAGATTGTTTCAACGAATGTTCGATGTAAACTCTACCTAATGAAACATAATATGAATAAGCCATTGTATTGAAAATACATTTAACAAAAACTGCAACAAAAAGTAACTATAGCGAGGTTGATGGCCAGCTGTGATGCAAAAGTCTTGTGAGAAAGTGCACAAAGATATTAGATTATGCCAGTGGAACATTAGTTAATCTTGAGTAAATGACCAATGTTTAATTAATTAATCATCTTTTAAGTAATTGATACCTATTTGAACAACAAATCAAGAAGCCTCTGCTGAGAATTAGAACCAATGAAAAATAAGCAAGGGATGAAACTATAGATAGGGATTTCCTTAAGAGTAAGACAGTATGATCAATAGTTCGGTTCTGAATTCTTGCTTTTCGGAATTCTTGAATCATCTGTTACATTCCTTTTGATTTTAAGTAATTTCTTTATATTTTCTTTATGTTTATGTTTCAATGCTTTTTCACTATTTTCTGACCAGTTTATGTATTATTTTGATCCAAGTTTTGATTCAGTTCTTATGCGACTGTACCAAAGTGAATAATTAGCAATAAAGTTGTATTTTTGACACTCCAATCAAACAGATTTTCGACTCTTATTTGGAAGATAAATAAAAGATCCTACAGAGTAGGAGTATGCAATTCAGCCCCTCGAGCCTGCTCTGCCATTCAATACGATCATGGCTGATGCCATCTCAACCTCAACTCTACTTTCTTGCCCTTTCTCGACAACCCTTCAACCTATTACTAATTAAAAATCTGTCCATCTCCTCTGTAAATTAGTTAAAGGTTAATCTTTAAAAGTTTCCCAATCTTCCAGCACGGTGTGGCAGCACGGTAGCACAGTGGTTAGCACAGTTGCTTCCCAGCTCCAGGGTCCCAGGTTCAATTCCCGGTTTGGGTCACTGTCTGTGCAGAGTTTGCACGTTCTCCGTGTGCGTAGGTTTCCTCTGTTTGCTCCGGTTTCCTCCCACAGTCCAAAGATGTGCAGGTTAGGTGGATTGGCCATGATAAATTGCCCTTCGTGTCTAAAAAGGTTAGGAGCGGTTACTGGGATGGGGTCTGGGGGGGGGGGGGGGGGGGGGGGGGGGGGCTGGGTAGGTGCTCTTTCCAAGGGCCAGTGCAGACTCGATGGGCCGAATGGCCTCCTTCTGCACTGTAAATTCTATGATTCTAGCCTGTAATTGCCCTTCGCAATATAGTATGCCTTAGTTTTTGTCTTTATGTAATCTTCCACCTTCTTGCTTAGCCATGGATGTTTTATCCCCATCTTACAATCTTTCTTCCTCACTGGAGTATAATTTAGTTGGGAGGAATTGAATATCTCCTTAAATAACTGCCACTGCTCATCAACTATCCTACCTTTAAGTATTCCTGCTCAGTCCACTCGGGCCAAATTTGTCATGTCGACGTAATTATCTTCGTTTAACTCAAAAATGCTAGTATGGGACTCCAGTTTCTTGCCCTCAAACTGAATTTGGAATTCTACCATGGTATGATCACACTTCCCCAGAGGATCCTTAACTATGAGGTCATTAATTGTTACCTCCTGCAATGACCATTCCTGCTGATTCCCTTTTTCCCTGTTTCTTTACTTTTGCTGTTATTTTGATCCATGGATGCTTAATGGAGAGATATCTTTAAGTCGAGCAGGAGAAATGAGGAATTTGAAAGATGTAGCATAATTCACTCTGCTAACTTTGGACAGCAGAACTCAGACTTTTCAGCATCCGAGAGATGGGACTTGCTTCGATTGGTTGGCTGGTGGCCAATGAATTGTCTAAAAAGGCCATATTCTTCCCGGTAACCAGCAGTAATTGGGTCCTGCCTGAGTGAGATGATGTTCAGAAAAAAAGTCAGTGGACACTTGGACACTCAGAGGAAAAGACCTACTCTCTCTTTTTCCCTTATTTTTCTTGAGAAAAGCTGTATTGTTGCTGTATTTCTGAAACAGCAGAGACCTGAATGAATCTACAGTGAAAACCTCAAACTGAAAGAAAGGCGTGCTAAAAACAAAGACGCTTACCTCCCCTCTGTGTTTGTCTGTCCTGTGTGACTGTGCCCCACTTCAGATCTACTGTTTAGGGACCTGTAGATGACTCCCACCAGTGACTTCTTTCCTTTATTATTACCCAAACTGATTCCACTTGTTGATCTCCAGTACCTACATTAAATCTCACTCCAGCACTGATCCTTTCCTTTACTAGAAAAGCTACATCACCTCCTTTTCCTGTCTGTCTATCCTTCCAAAATACTGAGTACCTTTGGATATTCAACTCAGACCTGGTCTCCTTGCAACCATGTCTCAGTAATCAGAAACAAATCATACCTCTTTGTGCTGTTAACTTATTAATTTTGTTACGAATGCTTCGTGAATTTCGGCACAAAGCGTTCACACCTGTTCTACTATCAAATTGCCCTACTCTTATCTGATTCCTTGGTGCAATGACGTTCACACGTTCCATCCCTTCCTTTTATTTTCTGGTAACAATTAGCCTCCTCACTAACCTGCACTCCAACCTTCTCCTTTATCTTGATTTTCTAATTTTCCATGCAACTGAACCACTCCCCCACCATCCTCCAATACTGCTCTCCTTTCTCCCCACTTGAATGGCTCCCTGTACCATGGTGCTGTGGTTAGTTTGCTCAACCTCCCTATGGTCCCCACTCTCATAAGACCATAAGACATAGGAGCAGAATTAGGCTACTTGGCCCATCGAGCCTGCTCCGCCATTCAATCATGGCTGGTATTTTCTCATCCCCATTCTCCTGCTTTCTCCCCATAACCCCTGATCCATCCACACAGGGAGCAAAAATCTCAAACCTGTTGTACAAGGACAAGGGCTGAGGCTCCTACAACCGTACCTCTTGGATCCCTTTACATGCCTCACTCATAGACTCACCCTCCTGTCCCTGACTACTGTAGTTAATCTAAGGGGTGTGACTGCCTCCTAGAACACAGCATCTAAGTAACTCTCCCCCTCTCTTATGTGTTGCAGCGTCCAAAGCTCTGACCCCAGCTCATCAACTCTGAGGCAAAGTTCCTTGAGCAATCAACACAAGTGCCAGGCAATGACCATCTCCTTCAAGAGAGGATCTAACTATCGCCCCTTGACATTCAATGGCATTACCATCATTGAATCCCCCACAATTGACATCCTGGGGACCTTGATCAGAAACTGAACTGGACTAGCCATATTACAAGGGCAGATCCTACAGCGAGTAACTCACCTCTTGACCCCCAAAGCTTGTCCACCATTGACAAAGCACAAGTCAGGAGTGCAATGGAATACTCTCCACTTTCCTGGATGAGTGCAACTCCAACAACACAAGAAGCACGACACCATCCAGGACCGCTTGATTGCTCCTCCTCCCACAAACATTCAAACCCTCCACACAATTGATTAACAGTGGCAGCTGGTGTATCATCTACAAGATGATCTGCAGTAATTCACCAAGGTTCCTTAGACAGCACCTTCCAAACCCACAACCACTACCATCTAGAAGTGAACAGGAGTAGATACCTGGGAATCCCACCACCTGGCTATTTCCCTGCAAGTCACTCACCATCCTGACTTGGAAATATATCGCCGTACCTTCACTGTCGCTGGGGCAACATCCTGGAACTCCCTCCCTGACAGTACAGTGGGTGTACCTACACCTCAAGGACTGCAGCGGTTCAAGAAGGCAACAAACCACCATATTCTGAATGGCAACTAGGAATGGGCAATAAATGCTGGCCTAACCAGCGATGCCCACATCCCGTAAATTATTTTTTGTTTATTGGTATGCCAAACATTTTCTTCACTCTGCCATTCCAATTTAGTCATTATTAGCAACTTATGAACAGTTTCATCTGGTTGGATTGTGGTAGTTGTAAATTGGATTGAGAATGACAAATTGATTTCATGTCTGCCTCTTGCAACCAAAGGCTTAATTGCAAGTTTAAATATCCATCAGCATCTACAGGGAGTAACTCTTGACCAGAAACTGAACTGTGGCAAAAAGAGCAGATCAGAAGCTGGGAATTCTGTGGTAAGTAACTGAATTCCTGACTCCCCAAAGCCTGACCACAAGCACAAGTCAGGAGGGTGATGGAATATTCTCTACTTGTAGTGCACTTAAGATGCTCAACACCATCCAACAGGTTTGGGAACACCTGCAATGGGCACTGACAATGCCTGCATTTTTTGTCCATCCTGATGTTTCTTCAGAAGACAGTGGTAAGATTTTTCTTGAACGGCTGTAGCCATGTGAAACAGGTACACACAAGTGTCGTTTGGGAAGCAGTTCCAGGATTTTGATCCCACAGCTCTGAAGGAACATCAAATCAGTTCCAAGCCAAAATGCTGAGAGTTTTGGAGGGAAACTGCAGCTAATCGTTCCCATGTGTCAACTGCCGCTGTTCTTCAAGGTGGTAAACATTGTGGTTTGGAAGGTGCGGTCAAAAGTGGCTTGGTGAGTTATTGTAGTGCATGATGTAGATAGTATACACTGGTGGTGGTGGGAATGACTATTTGTTGGTGGTGGAAAGGGTGCCATCATGGGAGCTGCTTTGCCCAGGATGGTATGGAACTTCTTGAGTGTTGTTAGAGCTGCACTCACCCAGGAAAGTGAAGAGTTACACTCCTGACTCATGGCTTATAGATGGTGAAAGTAAATTACTCCCCGCATAATTTGCAGCCTCTGATCTGCTCTTGTAGCCACAGTATTTATATGGCTAGTCCAGTTCATTTTCTGGTCAATGGTAACCCCAGGATGTTGATTGGGGGGGGGGGGGGGGATATTTCAGCAATGGCAGTGCCATTGAATGCCAAGAGGAGATTCTCTCTTGTTGGAGATAATCATTGCCTGGCACTTGTGCAGTGCAAATTTTACTTGTGACATATCATCCCAACCTAAATGTTGGCCAGGTCTTGCTTACTACAAGCAACCGCAGATGACCACACAATTAGCAATTTAGATCAGCGATGCGAACTGACAAAGTAGGTTTTTTGATGACCAGAATGCTTTCTACGAACATATGAACGAGTAAGCCATGCAGCCCCTTGAGCGTGCTCTACCATTCAATAAGATCATGGCTGATGTGATAGTAACCTCAAATCTGCATACGACACACCCCGATAATCTATCACCCCCTTGCTTACCAAGAGTGTCTAACCTCTGCCTTAAAATCAAAGCCTCTGCTTCCATAACCTTTACAGGAAGAGAGTTCCAAAGACTCACGACCCTCAGAGATAAGATGTTCACCAGACCTCAGTTTTAAATGGGCAACCTCTTATTTTTAAACAGTGAACTCTGGTTCTAAATTCACCCACAAGAAGAAACATCTTTTCTACATCCACCCAGTCAAGGTCCTCAAGATCTTATATGTTTCAATTTCCTCTCACTCTTTTAAACTCCAGCAGATGCAAGCCCAGCCTTTCCTCATTATACAATCCACCCATTCCAGGTATTAGTCTGATAAACGTTCACTGAACTGCTTCCCTATCAGCTTTAGCTCAACCTGACTTAGTGGGAAGTCTACCAGTGTTCTAAGCTATCAAACAAGTAACAAAAATGATTCAATCTAACTTGGAACTTAAATGAACCAGTCAGTCAGAACTTCCCCAATTTTCCACTAAACAATTTAAAAGTTGATGCGAAATAAGTAACTGCTCTTACATTATTCCTTCCTGCTCATACACCATAATTTATCAGTGAGATTTTACAATGAGTTGTGCAGAAACTATGAAATTGAACTTTGTTGCATATCCCTGATGAACATTGGTATTAGAAAGCAGTAACTAAGTTCCGTCGTCAAACATGCTACCAATATCTTGCCATATATTTCTCCCTTCCACTTTGCTGCGCCCATCCCAATCTCATTGCATTTTCAAAGTTCTAGGGTAATGTTGTCCATTATATTAGCTGCCTAATCCTATGTCCACAAAGTCTAATCACGGATAGACTTTTTTGTTTTGGGAAGGGCACTAATCCCGAAGGTGACGGGGACGGAGTATACGGCTATAGCTATTTCGGACCACGCTCCACATTGGGTGGACCTGGAGATAGGGGAGGAAAAAGAACAGCACCGACCCTGGAGAATGGACATGGGATTATTGGCAGATGAGGGAGTGTGTTTAAGGGTGAGGGGGTGTATTGAAAGGTACTTGGAACTCAATGACAATGGAGAGGTTCAGGTGGGAGTGGTCTGGGAGGCGTTGAAGGCTGTGGTTAGAGGGGAGCTGATATCTATCAGGGCACATAAAGGAAAGCAGGAGGGTAGGGAAAGGGAGCGGTTGTTGAAAGAACTTCTGAGGGTGGACAGGCAATATGCGGAGGCACAGGAGGAGGGACTGTACAGGGAAAGGCAAAGGCTACATGTAGAATTTGACTTGTTGACTACGGGTAAGGCAGAGGCACAATGGAGGAAGGCACAGGGTGTACAGTACGAATATGGGGAGAAGGCGAGCAGGTTGCTGGCCCACCGAGGAAAAGGGGAGCAGCGAGGGAGATGGGGGGGTGAGAGATGAGGGGGGAGAGATGGAGCGGAGAGTGGAGAGAGTGAATGGAGTGTTCAAGGCATTTTATGAAAGATTATATGAAGCTCAGCCCCCGGAAGGGAAGGAGAGAATGATGCGCTTTCTGGATCAGCTGGAATTTCCTAAGGTGGAGGAGCAGGAGAGGGTGGGACTGGGAGCACAGATTGAGACGGAGGAAGTAGTGAAAGGGATTGGAAGCATGCAGGCGGGGAAGGCCCCGGGACCAGACGGATTCCCAGTGGAATTCTATAGGAAATATATGGACTTGCTGGCCCCGCTACTGATGAGAACCTTTAATGAGGCTAGGGAAAGGGGGCAGCTGCCCCCGACTATGTCAGAGGCAACGATATCGCTCCTCCTAAAGAAGGAAAAAGACCCGCTGCAATGCGGGTCCTATAGGCCCATTTCCCTCCTGAATGTGGATGCTAAGATTCTGGCCAAGGTAATGGCAACGAGGATAGAGGATTGTGTCCCGGGGGTGGTTCACGAGGACCAAACTGGGTTTGTGAAGGGGAGACAGCTGAACACAAATATTCGGAGGCTGCTAGGGGTAATGATGATGCCCCCACCAGAGGGGGAAGTGGAGATAGTGGTGGCGATGGATGCCGAGAAAGCATTTGATAGAGTGGAGTGGGATTATTTGTGGGAGGTGCTGAGGAGATTTGGCTTTGGAGATGGGTATATCAGATGGGTACAGTTGCTGTATAGGGCTCCGATGGCGAGTGTGGTCACGAATGGACGGGGGTCTGATTACTTTCGGCTCCATAGAGGGACGAGGCAGGGATGTCCTCTGTCCCCGTTATTGTTTGCATTGGCGATTGAGCCCCTGGCCATAGCATTGAGGGGTTCCAGGAAGTGGAGGGGAGTACTCAGGGGAGGAGAACACCGGGTATCTTTATATGCGGATGATTTGTTGTTGTATGTGGCAGACCCGGCGGAGGGGATGCCAGAGATAATGTGGATACTTGGGGAGCTTGGGGATTTTTCATGGTATAAATTGAACATGGGGAAAAGTGAGTTGTTCGTGGTGCATCCAGGGGAGCAGAGCAGGGAAATAGAGGATTTACCGTTGAGGAAGGTAACAAGGGACTTCCGGTACTTGGGGATCCAGATAGCCAGGAATTGGGGTACATTACACAGGCTTAATTTAACGCGGTTGGTGGAACAGATGGAGGAGGACTTTAAGAGATGGGACACGGTGTCCCTGTCACTGGCAGGTAGGGTGCAGGCGGTTAAAATGGTGGTCCTCCCGAGACTCCTTTTTGTGTTTCAGTGCCTCCCGGTGGTAGTCACGAAGGCTTTTTTCAAGAGAATCGAGAAGAGTATTATGAGTTTTGTGTGGGCCGGGAAGACCCCGAGAGTGAGGAGGGGATTTTTGCAGCGTAGTAGGGACAGGGGGGGGTTGGCACTACCGAGCCTAAACGACTATTACTGGGCTGCCAATGTTTCAATGGTGTGTAAGTGGATGGGAGAAGGGGAGGGAGCGGCGTGGAAGAGATTGGAGAGGGCGTCCTGCAGGGGGACTAGCCTACAAGCAATGGTGACGGCGCCGTTGCCGTTCTCACCGAAGAAATACACCACAAGCCCGGTGGTGGTGGCTACATTGAAAATTTGGGGGCAGTGGAGACGGCATAGGGGAGGGACGGGAGCCTCGGAGCGGTCCCCGATAAGAAATAACCATAGGTTTGTTCCGGGGAGAATGGATGGGGGATTTGGAGCATGGCAAAGAGCTGGGGTAGTACAATTGAGAGATCTGTTCGTAGATGGGACGTTTGCGAGTCTGGGTGCGCTGACGGAAAAATATGGGTTGCCCCAAGGGAATGCATTTCGGTATATGCAACTGAGGGCTTTCGCGAGGCAACAGGTGATGGGAGAAGGGGAGGGAGCGGCGTGGAAGAGATTGGAGAGGGCGTCCTGCAGGGGGACTAGCCTACAAGCAATGGTGACGGCGCCGTTGCCGTTCTCACCGAAGAAATACACCACAAGCCCGGTGGTGGTGGCTACATTGAAAATTTGGGGGCAGTGGAGACGGCATAGGGGAGGGACGGGAGCCTCGGAGCGGTCCCCGATAAGAAATAACCATAGGTTTGTTCCGGGGAGAATGGATGGGGGATTTGGAGCATGGCAAAGAGCTGGGGTAGTACAATTGAGAGATCTGTTCGTAGATGGGACGTTTGCGAGTCTGGGTGCGCTGACGGAAAAATATGGGTTGCCCCAAGGGAATGCATTTCGGTATATGCAACTGAGGGCTTTCGCGAGGCAACAGGTGAGGGAATTCCCGACGCAGGGGGTGTAGGATAGAGTGATCTCAGAGACATGGGTGGGGGATGGTAAGGTGTCGGACATATATAGGGAAAAGAGGGACGAGGGGGAGATCATGGTAGATGAGCTGAAAGGGAAATGGGAAGAAGAGCTGGGGGAGGAGATTGAGGAGGGGCTGTGGGCTGACGCCCTACGTAGGGTAAACTCATCGTCCTCGTGTGCCAGGCTAAGCCTGATACAATTCAAGGTTCTACACAGGGCGCATATGACTGGAGCACGGCTCAGTAAATATTTGGGGGTAGAGGATAGGCGTGGGAGGTGCTCGAGAAGCCCAGCGAATCACACCCACATGTTCTGGTCATGCCCGGCACTACAGGGGTTCTGGGTGGGGGTGGCAAAGGTGCTTTCGAAGGTGGTGGGGGTCCGGGTCGAACCAAGCTGGGGGTTGGCTATATTCGGGGTTGCAGAAGAGCCGGGAGTGCAGGAGGCGAGAGAGGCTGATGTTTTGGCCTTTGCATCCCTAGTAGCCCGGCGCAGGATATTGTTAATGTGGAAGGAAGCCACACCCCCGGGTGTGGAGACCTGGATAAACAACATGGCAGGGTTTATAAAGTTAGAACGGATCAAGTTCGTATTAAGGGGTTCAGCTCAAGGGTTCACCAGGCGGTGGCAACCGTTCGTCGATTACCTCACAGAAAGATAGAGGGAATGGAAAAGAAGAAGACAACAGCAGCGACCCGGGGGGGGGGGGGGGGGGGGGGGGGAGGAACCGGACGGACTCTCAGGGATGTCATTGTATATGTATAGACACTTGTTATAGGTAATGTATATTGGATTTTTGGATTGCATCTTTGAAGAGTAACTATTTTTGACAAGGCAGTTGCCACTCAGTTTTGTTTATGTTTCTGTTTATATATTATTTATTTATTTGTTAAAATTGGCCACGGTTATTTATATTGCTTTGTTGTTGTTCAAAAGAAAAACTATGTACTGTTATGTTTGGCCATAAAATTCTGAATAAAATATATATATTTTTTAAAATATTAGCTGCCTAATTGGCATCCCGGATGTGGTTTATTATTTTTGATTAATAAATAAAATGGAGACTGCTGTTAGCCATGTGATCTCAGGGTTCATTTACCTATAGTGTGCACTTTTACTTTAACTTGGTTCGTAAAAGGAAAAGACAAAATGCAGAGTATCGAAGTGTTTGCTTCAACTTCTTGGTACTGTTTATTAGCTAATCCTCTAAAGTGGTGTTCAATTTGGTGAAAACACCATGGGAACATCAGCAACATTGTTTGCAAAGATGCACTGTCACCAGGGTCACCACGACCAATTGAAATAACCCACATGGTCAGAAGAAAACAAGTCAAATCAATAACAAACAGTTCCAACAGGGCATCATAGCAAAGGGCAAGCAGCATCCATTCTGGATCGAGTCCAAGGGCAGGCCTTGCATGTCTCGTTGAGCAAACAGCATTCTCAGCAAGGGTCCCAGTCAAGTTAAAGTATCGTTCTCAGCTGAAGAATAAAAGAAGAGGAGCTGCACTCTGATTTAACCCTTTTTTACTGGTTTTAACTTGTTCTTTCTGATGCAGGTAGCTACTTTGCAAAATTGAATATTTTACCTAAACAATTAAACCTGGTACTAAAAAATCTACAATGAACAGGTGACAGAAAGATATTTGTCTGTCATAAACATGTGTTTATAAGAGTTGACAACTACAAAGAATCCTGATTATTAGGTCAGTGAAGTAGCAGCATGCTGATGAAAGGGAGACAAACTGGCCTTTGTACTTAAGGGGACTAAGCATGTTTCAGGAATAAGGGCACTGCTGAAAGAATTGAAGCCAGAATTCTACAACTACAGCAACACTGCCTTTACCATTTAAACAAAGGGGATATCAATCGTTGGGTAGTTCTTTTAAGATATGAAGTATCCACCACTACAAAATCAGGCATGTGACCGAACACTTAATACAGAAAATAATCCAAAATTAAAATGTGGTTATTAACTGAAAATCGAACATCTATTTTCCAAAGAACAAGCAGGAGAAACTACATGCATAATATAATGTCAGTGAGAGATGCACAGTCGGGAGACGATACCAAATGAGTAGTGAACTAGGTCAACCTGGGAATTCAGTCCACAAGGAAAAGTGATGAGTGACCTTCTGGAAATGTAAATAAATCACGTCCACGGGTTCTCCTTTGTCTCACCTCCTTGTTATCTCATCAAAGAACTGACAAAGAGTTCTTTGAGGAGGTAACAAAGAGGTTAGACAAAGGAGAACTAGTGGACACGATTTATTTAGATTTCCAGAAGGCCTTTGACAAGGTGCCGCATGGGGGACTGTTAAATAGGTTAAGAGCCCAGGGTGTTAAGGGTAATGGATAGAGGATTGGCTGACTGGCGGAAGGCAGAGAGTGGGTATAAAGGGGTCTTTTTCAAGATGGCAGCCGGTGACTAGGTGTGCTTCAGGGGTCAGTGCTGGGACCACAACTTCTCACAATATACATTAACAATTTGGAAGAAGGAATTGAAAGCACTATTCCTAAGTTTGCAGATGATACAAATATATGTAGGGGACAGGCAGTATTGAGAAAGCAGGGGTCTGCAGAAAGACCTGGACAAGCTAGGAGAGTGGGCAAAGAAGTGGCAGATGGAATACAATGTGGAGAAGTGTGAGGTTATGGACTTTGGGAGGAAGATTAGAGGCATAGACTATTTTCTAAATGGGGAAATGCTTAGGAAATCCGAAGCACAAAGGGACTTGGGAGTCCTTGTTCAAGATTCTCTTAAGATTAACGTGCAGGTTCAGTTGGCAGTTAGGAAGGCAAATGCAATGTTAGGATTCATGTCGAGAAGGCCAGAATACAAGAGCAGGGATGGACTTCGGAGACTGTATAAGGCTCTGGTTAGACCCCATTTGGAGTATTGTGAGCAGTTTTCGGCCCAGTATCTAAGGAAGGATGTGCTGGCCTGGAAAGGCTCCAACGGAGGTTCACAAGAATGATCCCTGGAATGAAGAGCTTGTCATACGAGGGACGGTTGAGGACTCTTGAGTCTGTACTTGGAGTTTAGAAGGATGAGGGGGGGGGGGATCTTATTGAAACTTAACAGTATAATGCGAGGCCTGGATAGAGTGGTTGTGGAGAGGATGTTCCCACTAATAAGAAAAACTAGACCAGAGGGCACAATCTCAGGCTAAGGGGACGATCCTTTAAAACAGAGATGAGGAGGAAGTTCTTCAGCCAGAGGGTGGTGAATCTGTGGAACCCTTTGCCGCAGAAAATGTGGAGGCCCAATCACTGAGTGTCATTAAGACAGAGATGGATAGATGTTCTTAATTAATAAGTGGAACAGGGTTATGGGGAAATGTCAGGAGAATGGAGATGAGAAAAATATCAGCCATGATTGAATGGCGGAGCTGACTCGATGTCTTATTGTCTTAGCAGTGCGAAAAAGGTTAATCAATAGCTGTAAGGTTTACTAAGTTAAGGCCAAGTGAAATAAAATTAATATAAGGAAACCAAAGTAAAATAAACTTCATGGAAGAGAAGTTAAGTTAAGGCATGCTAGCTAAGTCACATTGAATGCATACAGAATTTACAGTGCAGAAGGCCATTCGGCCCATAGAGTCTGCACCGACCCTTACAAAGAGCACCCTACTCAAGCCCATGTATCTACCCTAATCCGTAACCCAGTAACACCCACTTAACCTTTTTGGACACTAAGGGAAATTTAGCATGGCCAATCCACCGAACCCGCACATCTTTGGACTGTGGGAGGAAACCGGAGCACCCGGAGGAAAGCCCACGCAGACATGGGGAGAACATGCAGACTCCGCACAGACAGTGACCCAAGCCGGGAATCAAACCTGGGACCCTGGAGCTGTGAACCAACTGTGCTAACCACTATGCTGCCCAAATATACTTATATGGACTGAGAATCGGCAAAAAAACAGAAAGCAGAAAGGATGAATAAATGGGCCAGTCAGGATAGCAGGCTGCTACTTGTGGGATATTGCAAGGTTCAATGCTGAGTCCACAGCTGTTCACAATATATACAAATGTTTTGGATGTCAGACCGAATGTGATGTTTCCAAATTTGCTGATGACACCAAACTGTGTCCGCAAGTTGTGAGGAGGATTCAAAGAAAATAAGAGAAGGATGCCAAGTGGAGGGTAGTGATGAAGTTCAGGCTCAAAACATTTATGGGTGGGATTTTTTGCCCGTTCACGCTAGCGGGATCTTACAATCGCCATCGCAGGATTCAGAGGTAAGGAGCGTGTTCAATGTGAAATCCCGTTGACAACAGCGGGACCAGAAGTTTCCGCCACTGGCCATTGGCGAGACCCCTCCGCTGCAGCAGAGCATGCCGTTGGGGGGGGGGGCGGGAATCCCGCCGTACATCTCCCATCATCCAGCATAGGGCAGTAGAGCAGAGCTGCTGATTGGCTGTTGCGGGGGATATTTGCATACGTGCATTGTGGTCATCGTAACTTGAAGGTGGTTTGTGGAGGAGCTGTTGTCAAGTGACACTTAAACCCAAAACACTTCTTCAGTGTTTCCCTCCCTACCCCCTCCTCTAACCAAAAATAAAACAACCGCTGGAAGGATCCCAGCCGAGAGGAAGGCTCGAGGGCAGGTAGAAGTAGAAAGAAGTTCAACTGTGATGTCACAGCCTGCAGGTAAGCGAGTGACTGATGACTGGTAAGTAGTTTTTCTTTTCCCGGAGGGGTTATCATAAGAACATAAGAACTAGGAGCAGGAGTAAGCCATCTGGCCCCTCGAGCCTGCTCCACCATTCAATGAGATCATGGCTGATCTTTTGTGGTCTCAGCTCCACTTTCCGGCCCGAACACCATAACCCTTAATACCTTTATTCTTCAAAAAACTATCTATCTTTATCTTAAAAACATTTAATGAAGGAGCCTCTACTGCTTCACTGGGCAAGGAATTCCATAGATTCACAACCCTTTGGGTGAAGAAGTTCCTCTTAAACTCAGTCCTAAATCTACTTCCCCTTATTTTGAGGCTATGCCCCCTAGTTCTGCTTTCACCCGCCAGTGGAAACAACCTAGGGTGGAAACTTAGATATAGGACAGAGATATTATCTCTGGGTTGTTACCCGTGCCACGTGCTGGTGAGACAAGGAATAGGGAGAGAGAGAGAGACAGGAGTTGAACACGTGGCTACAGGGATGGTGCAGGAGGGAGGGTTTCAGATTTCTGGATAACTGGGGCTCATTCTGGGGTTGGTGGGACCTCTACAAACGGGATGGTCTACACCTGGACCAGAGGGGTACCAATATCCTGGGGGGGGGGGGGGGAAATTTGCTAATGCTCTTCGGGAGGGTTTAAACTAGTTGAGCAGGGGCTTGGGAACCTGAATTGTAGCTCCAGTATACAGGAGGTTGAGAGTAGTGAGGTCACGAGTAAGGTTTCAAAGTTGCAGGAGTGTACTGGCAGGCAGGAAGGTGGTTTAAAGTGTGTCTTCTTCATTGCCCGGAGCATCCGGAATAAGGTGGGTGAACTTGCGACATGGGTTGGTACCTGTGACTTCGATGTTGAGGCCATTTCGGAGATATGGATAGAGCAGGGACAGGAATGGTTGTTGCAGGTGTTGGGGTTTAGATATTTCAGTAAGCTCAGGGAAGGTGGTAAAAGAGGGGGAGGGGTGGCATCGTTAGTTAAGGACAGTATTACAGTGGCAGAAAGGACATTTGATGAGGACTCGTCTACTGAGGTAGCATATGCTGAGGTTAGAAACAGGAAAGGAGAGGTCACCCTGTTAGGGGTTTTCTATAGGCCTCCAAAAAGTTCCAGAGAAGTAGAGGAAAAGATTGCAAAGATGATTCTGGATAGGAGCGAAAGCAACAGGGTAGTTGTTATGGGAGACTTTAACTTTCCAAATATTGCCTGGAAACGCTATAGTTCGGGTACTTTAGATGGGTCCGTATTTGTCCAATGTGTGCAGGATGGTTTCCTGACACAGTATGTAGATAGGCCAACGAGAGGAGAGGCCATATTGGATTTGGTACTGGGTAATGAACCAGGACAGGTGTTAGATTTGGAGGTGGATGACCACTTTGGTGGTAGTGACCACAAATCGATTAAGTTTACTTTAGTGATGGAAAGGGATAGGTATATACTGCAGGGCAAGAGTTATATCTAGGGGAAAGGCAATTATGATGCGATGAAGCAAGACTTAGGATGCATCGGATGGAGAGGAAAACTGCAGGGGATGGACACAATGGAAATGTGGAGCTTGTTCATGGAACATCGACTGCGTGTCCTTGATAAGTATGTACCTGTCAGGCAGGGAGGAAGTGGTCAAGCGAGGGAGCCGTGGTTTACTAAAGCAGTCGAAACACTTGTCAAGAGGAAGAAGGAGGCTTATGTAAAAACATGAAGACTCAGTTAGGGTGCTCAAGACTTACAAGTTAGCTAGGAAGGACCTAAAGAGAGAGCTAAGAAGAGCCAGGAGGGGACATGAGAAGTCTTTGTCTACAGGAATTGTACAAGACTGGAGGATAGCAAATGTTGTCCCCTTGTTTAAGAAGGGGAGGAGAGACAACCCCGGTAACTATAGACCAGTGAGCCTTACTTCTGTTGTGGGCAAAGTCTTGGAAAGGTTTATAAGAGATAGGATGTATAATCATCTGGAAAGGAACAATTTGATTAGAAATAGTCAACATGGTTTTGTGAAGGGTAGGTCGTGCCTCACAAACCTTATTGAGTTCTTTGAGAAGGTGACCAAACAGGTGGATGAGGGTAAAGCAGTTGATGTGGTGTATATGGATTTCAGTGAAGCGTTTGATAAGGTTCCCCACGGTAGGCTACTGCAGAAAATACGGAGGCATGAGATTCAGGGTGATTTAGCAGTTTGGATCAGAAATTGGCTAGCTGGAAGAAGACAAAGGGTGGTGGTTGATGGGAAGTGTTCAGACTGGAGTACAGTTACTAGTGGTGTACCACAAGGATCTGTTTTGGGGCCATTGCTGTTTGTCATTTTTATAAATGACCTGGAGGAGTCATGGGTGTTGTATGGGTGAGTAAATTTGCAGATGACACTTAAGTCGGTGGAGTTGTGGACAGTGCGGAAGGATGTTACAAGTTACAGAGGGACATAGATAAGCTGCAGCGCTGGGCTGAGAGGTGGCAAATGGAGTTTAATGCAGAAAAGTGTGAGGTGATTCATTTTGGAAGGAATAACAGGAAGACAGAGTACTGGGCTAATGGTAAGATTCTTGGCAGTGTGGATGAGCAGAGAGATCGCGGTGTCCATGTACATAGATCCCTGAAAGTTGCCACCCAGGTTGAGAGGGTTGTTAAGAAGGCGTACTGTGTGTTAGCTTTTATTGGTAGAGGGACTGAGTTTCGGAGCCATGAGGTCATGTTGCAGCTGAACAAAACTCTGGTGCGGCCGCATTTGGAGTATTGCGTGCAATTCTGGTCGCCGCATTATAGGAAGGATGTGGAAGCATTGGAAAGGGTGCAGAGGAAATTTACCAGAATGTTGCCTGGTATGGAGGGAAGATCTTATGAGGAAAGGCTGAGGGACTTGAGGCTGTTTTCATTAGAGAGAAGGTTAAGATGTGACTTAATTGAGGCATACAAGATGACCAGAGGATTAGATAGGGTGGACAGTGAGAGCCTTTTTCCTCGGATGGTGATGTCTGGCACGAGGGGACATAGCTTTAAATTGAGGGGAGATAGATATAGGACAGATGTCAGAGGTAGGTTCTTTACTCATAGAGTAGTAAGGGCGTGGAATGCCCTGCCTGCAACAGTAATGGACTCGCCAATACTAAGGGCATTCAAATGGTCATTTGGATAGACATATGGATGATAAGGGAATAGTGTAGATGGGCTTTAGAGTGGTTTCACAGGTCGGCGCAACATCGAGGGCCGAAGGGCCTGTACTGCGTTGTAATGTTCTATGTTCTATATGTCCTGCTGAACATCCCAAAATGTTACAAACTCAAAACCTCCGTACCATAATTTAACATGATGTGGAGATGTCGGCGTTGGACTGGGGTGGACTCACCTGATAAACGCTCCCAAAGCTAGTGATTCCAAACAAACCTGTTGGACTTTATACTGGTGTTGTAAGACTACATATTTATACATCACAGCAAACTCTGCCCAGAATTTCAGTCTTTACAGGAGCCAGTCCAATAAACTCTCAGTTTCCAACAGCCTCGGTTCTCACCGTTTCGCTGAGTCTTACCCATCCAGTGAACAGTGAAAGTATTTTCACTCAGTCTCATGAGAAATTATGAACTGACCTCCAGCAGCATGGCTCATTCAGTTGATTTTGTCTTCATGTGTCCTTAAATTTCCATGGTTTCTGTCCTACCTGCATTCTGCCTGGTGCTCACAGAGAAATATTTTTCCATCTGTTGACTACAGCAGAAGCAGTCCCTGTCTTTCTTTGTGGACACACTCTCAAATATATACATGACAAAGCTAGATGCTCTGTCCTTAGTTCTCGGGTGTTAATTCTACACATGGATTTTAATACGCCTTCAACACCATCACCCCGACAAGACTACCAAACTCTGCAATCTTGGACTTGACCCCTCCCTGTGCAGCTGGATCCTCGACTTCCTACCAACAGACCGCAATCTGTCAGGATAGGCAACAGCACCTCCTCCACAATAGTCCTCAACACCAGGGCCCCGCAAGGATGTGCTCAGTCCTCTACTGTACTCCCTATACACACGACTTTGTGGCAAGATTCAACTCCAACTCAATCTATAAGTTTACAGAAGATATGTCTGTGGTGGGTAATTTCTCAAACAACGACGAATGAGGATACAGAAGGGAGATGGATCACTTGGTTGCATGGTGTACCGAAAACAACCTCTCACTAAATGTTGAAAAGACCAAAGAACTGATCATCGACTTCAGGAAGCGTAGTATGACACACACACCTGTGTGCATCAATTACTCCGAACTGGAGATGGTCGATAGCTAAGTTCCTGGGGGTCACCATCACCAACAGTCTGTCCTGGTCCACTCACGTTGATACAACAGGAAAGAAAGCCCAACAATATCTCTACTTCCTACGGAAGCTAAAGAAATTCAGCATGTCTGCATCGACTCTCTCATACTTCTACAGATGTGCGAGAGAGAGCACCTTATCCGGCTGCATTATAGCTTGGTATGGCAACTGCTCGGCCCAAGATTGCAAGAAACTGCAGTGTATGGTGAACTCAGCCAAACGCATCACACAAGCTTACCATCCTGCCATTGATTCAGTCTACACCTCCCGCTGCGTCAGGAAGGCAGACAGCATTGTCAGAGACCCCTCACACCCAGGCTTTGTCCTCTTCCAGACCCTTCCATCAGGCAGAAAATACAGAAGGCTGAAGACCCGCACATCCAGACATCGGAACAGCTTCTTCCCCACAGCTACAAGACTCCCTCAATAACTCTCCCTTGGACTTATCTGTTCCCTGTAAGAACACTATTCACAACGCCCTATGCTACTCTTGTTTGGCCCTTGTTCCGTACTGTAACCAATCATTATTTGTTGATGCACCATTTGTCAATATATTCTGTCAATTACTCTTTTACCTATTATGTACATACTGTGTACGCTCCCTTAGCCGCAGAAAAATACTTTTCACTGTACTTTGGTACATTTGACAATAAATACCAATCAATCAAAATCAATTAATAATAGCCTGTGACCTAGCCCTATCTCCATGGTAACCAGGCCACACAGGCTCTCCAGTCGCAGGTCCAGGCAGACCCAGCCACAGGTCAAATATTCAATTTTTATTACTCCGTTTTACCTTCAATTATTGGGACTGTTTAAAACACATAACCATCTCGCTTTCTTGTTCAAAGTGCCTAGTCCTTTTCACCTTGCACATGCTTCAAACCTACAATGGTAGTGATTTTCAATTTAGGCAAAAATGAGATAATTCACTTTGTACATAAAAAGAATCGAAAAGAACACTTTCAAAATAGTGGAAAGCTAGAAATACTGGAGCTAAACTGGACGAATTGTCTAAAATTCTCTTCTTCATACATCACCAAGAGTGATGTGGAGCTGCCGGCTTTGGACTGGGGTGTGCACAGTAAGAAGTCTTACAACACCAGGTTAAAGTCCAACAGGTTTGTTTCGAATCACTAACTTTAGGAGCACAGCTCCTTCATCAGGTGAGTAGCTCCGTAGCACCCAACACAGACTGAGCTGGCTGAGTCCTAAAGGACATAGCTGCTAGACTGGAACTATGGCAGGTGGCGAGGGAACCAACAAGAGGGGAAAACATCCTTGACCTCACCAGCCTGCCTACTGCAGATGCATATATCCATGACATTATCAGTAGGAGTGAACACCATGTTCTTTTGGAGACTTTTGGAGACAAAGTCCCATCTTCATACTTGAGGATAGCTTCCATCTTGTATTGTCGCACGACCACTCTGCTAAATGGGATACATCTCAATCAGATCTAACAACACATGGCTGGGCATCCATGAGACACTGTGAGCCATCCGAAATATACAACCACAATCTACAACCTCTTGGCCTGGCATTTCCCCCACTTTGCCATTACCACCAAGTCAGGGCATCAACCCTGCTTCAATGAAGAGTACAGGAGGGCTTGCCAGCCAGGAGCAGCACCAGCCATACCAACAATTGTCAACCTGGTGATGCTACAACGTACATGCCAAACAGCAGAAGCACAAGTCCATAACTAATGGGTCAGATCTAAGCTTCGGAGTCCTCCCACATCCAGTTGTGAATGGTGGCAGGCACTCAAACAACTCACTGGAGAAGGAGGCTCCACAAATATCCCCATCCTTAATAATGGAGAAGCCCAGCACATCACAGTCAGAAGTGCCAAAGTGGATCATCCATCTTGGCCGCCTCCGGAAAGCCCCGGCATCACAAATTGATTGATATTGATTATCACATGTACCAAAATACAGTGAAAAGTATTTTTCTGCGGCCAAGGGAACATACACAGTACGTACATAATAGATTAAAGAATAATCGACAGAGTACATTGACAAATGGTACATCAACAAATCACAATTCAATTCACTCTACATGAGATTGAGAAATGGCTGAAGGCACTGGATATTTCAAATGTTATGTGCCTTGACAATATTCCGTCAATTGCACTGAAAACTTTGCTCCAGAACCTGCCGCACCCCTCAAGCTGTTTCAATATCGCCACAACACTGGCATCTAGCCAGCAATGTGGAAGAATGCCCAGTTATGTCCTGTAGACAAAAACAGGACAAATCCAACCCGGCCAATTACTATCGCATCAGTTTACTTTTGATCAGTAAAATGATGGAAGGAGTCATCAACAGCTATCAAGTGGCACTTACTTAGCAATAACGTACGCATGTATGCTCAGTTTGGATTCCACTGGGGTTACTCAGCTCCTGACCTCATTTTAGCCTTGATTCAAACATGGACAAAAGAGCTGAACTCAAGAGGTGAGATGGGAGCGACTGCCCTTGACATCAAGGCAGCATTTAACAAAGCATCATATCACATCAAGGAGCCCTAGCAAAACTGGTCAATGGAAAATAGGGTGAAAATGCTCTGCTGGTTGTAGTCATACCTAGATAGTTGCGGTTGTTGGGGTTCAATGATCTCAGTTCCAGGACATCACTGCAGACGTTCCTCATGGTAGTGTTAGAAGACTTCCGGGTGTGGCTATACAGAGCTAGGTCGCATATTCGGTAGCTCCCGCTTGGAACGGACTTTTGGGCTCTTTTACAGGGCCCCCACGGCATTTGTTTGACATTTCCCGGTGTGGGAAGAAGACTGCAGCATTCCCCTGACAGTGTCCCCCAGGAATGTTATGTCTTTTGGTTACCAGACCCGGCAGAAACAGTAAAAGATTTGGCTTGAGCTGCAGGAATAGACAAATGCCTCTTCCAGCATGCAGGCGGGGGAAGGGCAAGCTTAAAGCTGCAATCTGACTTGAGGGCCTCTATCAAAGGTGAATTCTAGCAGCAGAGGGAACAACTGTGAAAAGATCTACCAAGGCCATTGAAGAAGCGGGGACGAGACTTCCGGTGGCGGCCATGGAGGAGTAGGTCGCGCATTCGGCAGCTCCCGTCTGGAACCGACTCTCAGACCTTTTTCAGGAGTTTCCATAGACTTTTTGGGGCAGACTGGTGAAGCAAACACTGCCAAAAGGATTCCCTCTCGAGACTTCCGGTTGCGGCTATGCGGAGCTAAGTCGCACATTCGGCGGCTCCCGCAAAAACGGACTTTTGGGCGCTTTTCAGGGCCCCCAAGGGCACTTTTCCGACGTTTCCCGGTGTGGGAAGGAGTTAATAATAGCTCCCCGTCAGTATATGGCTTTAACTAGGAGCGGGGGCGACAAAAAAGTTGTGGTGGACCAGAAGAAGGGAGGGAAGAAGGACAAAACGGCAGCGGGCGGAGACCAGGCAGCGTGGAGGCAGTGGGCGGAGGAGCAACAGGAGGGTATCCAGCACTGCCTCAGAGAGATTAAAACAGACCTGCTGGAGCCGATGAAGGCTTCTATTGATAAGCTGCTGGAGACACAGACGGCCCAGGGGGTGGCGATCCGAGAGGCTCGACAAAAGATCTCTGACAATGAGGACGAGATTTTAAGACCTGCCGGTAAAGGTGGAGGCACACGAGGCGCTCCACAAGAAATGGCAGGAGCGGTTCGAGGAGATGGAGAATCGGTCGAGACGGAAGAATCTGCGGATTCTGGGCCTCCCGGAGGGGCTGGACGTGGGGGCCTATGTGGTCACCATGTTGAACTCGCTGATGGGAGCGGGGTCCTTCCAGGGGCCCCTGGAGCTGGAAGGGGCCCATAGAGTGTTGGCGAGGAGGCTCAAGGCTAACGAGTCTCCGCGGGCAGCGCTGGTGAGGTTCCATCAGTTCGTCGATCGGGAGCGTATGCTCAGGTGGGCCAAGAAGGAGAGGAGCAGCAGGTGGGAGAACGCGGAGGTTCGGATATATCAGGACTGGAGTGCGGAGGTGGCGAAGAGGGGGGCCGGGTACAATCGAGCGAAGGCGGTGCTGCACAGGAAGGGGGTGAAGTTTGGCATGTTGCAGCCGGCGCGACTGTGGGTTACCTACAAGGACCGGCACCATTATTTTGAGTCTCCGGAGGAGGCGTGGGCCTTTGTTCAGGCCGAGTAGCTGGACACAGACTGAGGGTCGGGATGGGCGATTGGGGACTGCGGTGGATATGTTATGCCTATTTTTGGTTCGGGGTGGGAGGGGAAGGGGGGGCCTTTGCATTGTTTTGGGTTTCTTTTTCTCTGTGTTTTTCTCTTTCGGGTTGGGGAGGGTGGATGTGGCGGGTTGGGCACTGCTTTGGTTGGTGGCGGGGCCTGGTAGGTGGAGAGCGTGAGCTTTTTTCCCGCACCGAAGACTGGGGGGGGGCGGGGAAGCGAGGATTGTTTCCCACGCTTTGAACGGACGGGGGAGGGGGAGAGACTGTGGATGGGGAGCGGGAGAGGAGGGTGTGCCACACAATGGGAGGAGTCGAAGGGGAGGCAGGAGTGGCCGGAGTCAGCTGACTTGCGGAAGTGCAATGGGGGGAGTAAACCAGCTAGGATGGGTCCTAGCCCGGGGTTGGGGGGGGGGGGGTGATCAAGTTGCTGCTGCTAAGGTCAAGGGGGAGCTGGAGCGAGTGGGGGCGGTCGAGACGGGGGTATGCCGCTGAGGGGAACGGGCTGGGTGTGGGGTGCGGGTGCGTGGCTGGCCGAGGGGGGATCATGGCTAGTCGGTGGGGGAGGGGGGCGGGTAGCCCCCTGATCCGGCTGATAACCTGGAATGTAAGGGGATTGAATGGGCCGGTTAAGCGGGCCCGCGTGTTCGCGCACCTGAAGGGGCTCAAGGCGGATGTGGTTATGCTCCAGGAGACACACCTGAAGGTGGCAGACCAGGTAAGACAGGTGTTTCACTCGGGGCTAGATGCCAAAAATCGAGGGGTGGCGATCTTGGTGGGAAAGAAGATGTCATTCGAGGCGTCGAGCATTGTGGCAGATAATGGCGGTAGGTACATAATGGTAAGTGGTAAATTGCAGGGAGAGAAGGGTGGTACTGGTCAATGTGTATGCCCCGAATTGGGACGATGCGGGTTTTATGCGGCGTATGTTGGGTTGGATCCCAGACTTGGAAGTGGGGGGCCTGATAATGGGGGGGAGACTTTAACACGGTGTTGGATCCGGCACTGGATCGCTCCAGGTCTAGGACAGGTAGGAAACTGGCGGCGGCTAGAGTGTTGAGGGGATTTATGGACCAAATGGGAGGGGTGGACCCTTGGAGATTTGCAAGGCCGGGGGCGAGGGAATTTTCATTCTTCTCACATGTCCATAAGGCTTATTCTCGAATCGACTTTTTCATTTTGAGTAGGGCGCTGATAGCGAGAGTAGAGGATACAGAGTATTCGGCAATAGCCATTTCTGACCATGCCCCGCATTGGGTGGACTTGGAGATGGGGAGGAGAGGGACCAGCGCCTGCTGTGGCGCTTGGAGGTGGGGCTGTTGGCGGACGGGGAGGTGAGCGAGCGGGTCCGAGGAAGTATAGAGAGGTACTTGGAGACCAACGACAACGGGGAGGTCCGAGTGGGGATGGTATGGGAGGCACTGAAGGCGGTGGTGAGGGGAGAGCTGATCTCCATTAGGGCCCACAAGGAGCAGAGGGAGCAGGGGGTGGGGGCTGGTGGGGGAGATGGTGAGGGTAGACAGGAGGTATGCGGAAGAGCCTGAGGAAGGATTGTTGAGGAAGAGGCGCAGCCTCCATGCCGAATTCGACCTGGTGACCACCAGGAAGGCGGAGGTGCAGTGGTGGAAGGCCCAGGGGGCGGTCTACGAGTATGGGGAAAAGGCAAGCCGGATGCTGGCGCATCAGCTTCGGAAGCGGGACGCAGCTAGGGAGATCGGGGAGTTAAGGACAGGGGAGGGAGTGCGGTGCGGAGTGGGGTTGGCATCAATGGGGTCTTCAGGGACTTCTACGAGGAATTGTACCGATCCGAGCCCCCACGGGAGGGAGGGAGGGATGGGCCGTTTCCTGGACCAATTGAGGTTTCCAAAGGTGGAAGAGGGACTGGTGGCGGGACTGGGGGCCCCGATTGGGCTGGAGGAGCCGATCAAAGGGATAGGAAGCATGCTGGCGGGGAAGGCACCGGGGCCGGACGGTTTCCCGGTCGAGTTCTATAAAAAATATATGGACCTGTTGGGCCCGCTGTTAGTTAGGACCTTTAATGAGGCAAGGGAGGGGGGGGGGGGGGGGGCTTTACCCCCAGGCACTGATCTCCTTGATCCTGAAGCGGGACAAGGATCCCCTGCAATGTGGGTCTTACAGACCGATTTCCTTGCTAAATGTAGATGCCAAGGTGCTGGCGAAGGTCTTAGCCACGAGGATTGAGGATTGTGCGCCGCAGATCATCCATGAAGACTAGACGGGGTTTGTGAAGGGGAGACAGTTGAACGCGAATGTGCGGAGGCTTTTGAACGTTATCATGATGCCGGCGAGGGAGGGGGAGGCGGAGATAGTGGTGGCAATGGACGCTGAGAAAGCTTTCGATAGGGTAGAGTGGGGGTACCTGTGGGATGTGCTGAAGAGGTTCGGGTTTGGGGAGGGGTTTGTCAGGTGGGTTAGGCTGTTGTATAAGGTCCCGATGGCGAGTGTGGCCACAAATAGGAGGTCCAAGTACTTTTGGTTGCACCGAGGGACGAGACGGGTGTCCCCTGTCCCCCCTGTTCTTCGCACAGGCGATTGAACCTCTGGCTATGGCACTGAGAGAATCGAGGAACTGGAGGGACTTGGTGCGGGGTGGGGAGGAGCATAGGGTGTCGCTTTATGCGGACGACCTGCTGCTGTATGTGGCGGACCCGGTGGGAGGAATGCCAGAGGTAATGAGGATCCTGAGGGAATTCGGGGACTTTTCGGGGTACAAGCTCAATATGGGGAAGAGCGAGCTGTTCGTAGTTCAGCTAGGGGACCAGGAGAGGGGGATTGGCGAGCTCCCACTAAAAAGGGCGGAGAGGAGCTTCAGATATTTGGGGTCCAGGTGGCCAGGAGCTGGGGGGCCCTGCATAGGCTTAACTTTACAAGGCTGGTGGAGTAAATGGAGGAGGAGTTCAAGAGGTGGGACACATTGCCGCTGTCCTTGGCGGGTAGGGTGCAGTCAATCAAAATGCCGGTGCTCCCAAGGTTTTTGTTCCTGTTCCAGTGCCTCCCCGTGTTTACCCCGAAGGCTTTTTTCAGGCGGATTAACAGGAGTATAATGGGGTTTGTGTGGGCCCGAGGGACTCAGAGTGAGAAGGGTGTTCCTGGCGCGGAGTAGAGATAGGGGGGCTGGCGCTGCCCAACCTCTGTGGGTACTACTGGGCTGCCAATGCGACGATGGTGCGCAAGTGGTTGATGGAGGGGGAGGGGGCTGCATGGAAGAGGCTGGAGACGGCGTCCTGTGTGGGTACGAATCTGGGGGCGCTGGCAACGGCGCCGCTGTCGCTCCCTCTAAGGAGGTATACCACGAGCCCGGTGGTGGTGGCGGCCCTCAAAATTTGGGGGCAGTGGAGGTGGCATAGGGGGGAAGTTGGGGCCTCGGCGTGGACCCCATTCCGGGGGAACCACCGGTTCGCCCCAGGAAGAACAGGTGGAGGGTTTTCGGGGTGGCACAGGGCAGGGATACGAAGGTTGGGGGACCTGTTTGTGGACGGGAAGTTCGCGAGCTTGGGTGAGCTGGAGGAGAAGTACGGGCTCCCCCCGGGGAACACCTTCAGGTACTTACAGGTAAGGGCGTTTGCCAGACAGCAGGTGGTGGAATTCCCGCTGCTACAGCCCCACACAGTACAGGACAGCGTGCTCTCGGGGGGGGGGGGGGGGGGATGGGAGTGGGGAAGATCTCGGAAACTTACCAGGTGATGCAGGAGGAGGAGGCGGCCTCGGTGGTGGAGTTGAAAGGTAAGTGGGAGGAGGAGTTGGAGAGGAGATCGAAGAGGGGACGTGGGCAGATGCCCTAGGGAGGGTGAATTCTTCCTCTTCGTGCGCGAGGCTCAGCCTCATACAGTTTAAGGTGCTGCACAGGGCACACATGACCGGGACAAGGATGAGCCGGTTCTTTGGGGGTGAGGACAGGTGTGTTAGGTACTCAGGGAGCCCAGCAAATCACACCCATATGTTCTGGGCATGCCCAGCGCTGGAGGAATGTTGGAAGGGCGTAGCGAGGACGGTGTTGAGGGTGGTAGGATCCAGGGTCAGACCGGGCTGGGGGCTCGCAATATTTGGGGTGGCAGAGGAGCCGGGAGTGCAGGAGGTGAAAGAGGCCGGAATTCTGGCCTTTGCGTCCCTGGTAGCCCGGCGAAGGATTCTCCTTCAGTGGAAAGATACGAGGCCCCCAAGCGTGGAATCCTGGATCAGCGATATGGCAGGGTTCATTAAATTGGAGAGGGTGAAATTCGCCTTGAGAGGGTCGGTACAAGGGTCCTTTGGGCGGTGGCAACCGCTCTTAGACTTTCTGGCAGAACGATAGACATTGGTCAATGGCAGCAGCAGCTCGGGGGGGGGGGGGGGGGGGGAGAGAGAAGGGGGGGGTTTACTTTATTTTTGTTTATGTTATTTACACTGGAGGGTCTGAGGGGGTGTATACACCTGTTGTGTTAAGTCGGGGTGTTAATGTTAATTTATTATTTATGTACAGGGGGGAGGGGTTTGGGGGGTTGCTTTTTTAGATTGTGTTTTGTACTCAACCCTGTTGGGTTCTTTTTTCTTTCTCATTTTGTTATTGATATTTTATGAAAACCTTAATTAAAAGAATTTTATTTTTTTAAAAATGGTAGTGTTAGAATAATGGACCAGATGACAACTTTTATTAGGATACTGGATGATAACCCCAAACAATTTTCCTATTTGTAAAACTGCGAGGAAAGGATACTTCACCCCAGGAGTGATGACTCTGCCCAATATCTTTTATGTTAAAACAAACTTTAATGTAACACAAAATTAACCACTTTATCAAAGAAACAGCTTTACAATTATCAGTTAAACAAGTTCTTAAACACAAGGAAAAACTTGAACATATTATCTACATCCGCCCTAATTCCAATTAAGGAACCCAATACAGCTCAAATGCCACTTATAAATAAAGCTA
Organism: Scyliorhinus torazame; assembly: GCF_047496885.1. Classification (NCBI taxonomy): domain Eukaryota; kingdom Metazoa; phylum Chordata; class Chondrichthyes; order Carcharhiniformes; family Scyliorhinidae; genus Scyliorhinus; species Scyliorhinus torazame. The sequence goes on along the minus strand of NC_092709.1, from coordinate 291,457,416 downwards.
ACAAAATGGGATACTTTCTTGTCTGTGCAGACCTTTGGAGAGAGATCCTTTCAAGAGAAGATCCAGAAGACTTTCGTCTTATCAGACTCTTCTGCTCAAACTAATAGCATTTAGCAAAACTGCTGTTCAACTTAAAATCCTATAACGAATTACAAAACTAAAGACAGACCTGGTTCTTCCCATTAATTACATCATCCGCATCACACTGGGTTCCATGACCTTCTTAGATCAGACTAAATACAATCCCCCATAAATGATCCACTCTTCAGGGAATCCCGAGCAATCAAAACTTGATTCCATTCGCCCCTTATCTGTAACCAAGTAAGTGGTTGGAATGAATGATTACCTCACCTTTTATAATTCTTTATTTACAGCTTTAGTAGACACACTGCTGGAATACATTTTAAACCAGGGTATAAATAACATTTCTGCCACAAGTAGGGAATATATGATATAGCAATTTCTACATTCATCACAGTAGTGTCTTCAGCTGCTTATCAATGACCTCCTTCCATCAGAAGATCAGTGGTGGGGATGTTCACTGATGATTTCACAATTCTCAGCACCATTCGAGGCTCCTCAGACATTGGTGCAGTCCTTGTCCAACTGATGCAGCAAGACTTGAACAATATCCAGGCTTGGGCTGACAAGTGGCAAGTAACATTTGTGCCACACAAGTGCAAGGCAATAGCCATCGCCAACAAGAGATAATCTAACTATCGCACCTTGACATTCAAAGGAATTACCATCACCAAATCCCCCACTATCAACATTCTGGGGGTAACCATTGACCAAAAACTGAACTGGACTAGCCATATAAATACTATGGCTACCAGAGCAGGTCAAAGGCTCGGAGTCTTGTGGCAAGTAACTCACCTCCTGACTCCCCAAAGCCCGTCTACCATCTACATGGCGCAAATCAGAGGTGAGGTGGGATACCCTTTGTGCCTGGATGAGTGCAGCTCTTGCAACACTTGACACAATCCAGGCCAAAGCAATGCACTTGATTGCCACCCCTTCCAGAAACATTCACTCCCTCCGCCACCGATGCACATTGGCAGCAGAGTGCAGGAGCTACAGGATGCACTGCAGGAACTCACCATGGTCCTTTGACAGCACCTGCCAATTCCACTACCACTGCCATCTATAAGGATAAGGGCAGCAGGTGCATGGGAACACCACCACCTAGAAGTTCCCAGACAAGCTCTTCACCATCCTGACTTGTAAATATATTGAAGTTCTTTCATTGTCACTGGGTCAAAATCCGAGAACTCCTTCCTTAACAACACTCTAGTTGTACCTACACCATGCTAGGGGCTAGTTTAGCACAGTGGGCTAAACAGCTGGCTTGTAATGCAGAATAATGCGAGCAGCGCGGGTTCAATTTCCATATCAGCCTCCCCGAACAGGCGCTGGAATGTGGCGACTAGGGGCTTTTCACAGTAACTTCATTGAACCCTACTTGTGACAATAAGCGATTATTATTATTATTATTATGGGGACTACAACGGTTCAAGAAAGCAGCTCACCTTCCTAAGGGCAATAAGGGATTGACAACAAATGTTGACTTAGCCAGCAACACTCAATTCCATTAATGAATTTAAAAATTAACAATAGGAGATGAATTGTTATAATCGGAGATTGATAGATTAGTTACCCAAATATATTGAAGGGACAGAGGACAAAGGTGGATATATGGAGTTAGATCACTGAAAGGTCATGATCACATTGAAAGTGAAGAGCTTTCCTAATATAATTCTTGTTCCTATGTTCATACAGGTCAAAGCTGTCAACTTTAGAAGAAAATTTACTACTGGAACCCAGAATTGGTAAATAATTATTGAAATGCATTTTTGAAGGAGAAAAGGAATTTTCAAAATCGTAGATACTGCAGTGCTGAGAGAAATGAAAATTAAAACAGGGAGTGCAGCGTGGAGGTGTCAAGAGCCTCTTTAATGATACACAAATCTGAAAAATGTCTCCAACACGGAAGTCAGACCATATCCACGTTTTGGCACTTGTTTCAAATAAAAATAATTGCTTTATATTAAGCACATGAGAACTTGGTTTAGTTAACTGCCTGAATTAGAGAGTTGAGCATAAAATCTGGACTGACAGTTCAGTGAGGTACTGAGGAAATGCCCAATTCGTTCCATTTTGGGAAATGCCATCTTTCAGAAACGTCAAACCAAGAAAACATCTGACAGTTCAATAAGATACAAAACATCCAAAATAAATAGCACCAAAGCAAACAGGTACATCAGTGTTTGTGGAACCACATTATACATAAAATGGCTGCCACAACTGATAAAGCAACAGTGAATTTACTTCTCAGTAACCATCAATTAACACATTTGAGACATGTTTGCTGATGTACTAATATAAAGTTTAACCTTCACCAGTATATGATTTTATTCTGGATGGGTAGGCCTTTTTTTTCTCAAACAAAGCTTTGACTCTGACGAATTTTGTTTTTATCAGGTAGATCTGGACAACTGAACAATTATCCGATATGAAGTACAACTCAGACTTATGGACTGGTCTGAGCTGGTAAATCTCGGAAGAGGAAAACATTTTCTATGCTATATTTTCTACAATGCACCTTTAGAGACACCTATTGGTGACTTGGTGCTACACCAATAGTGATCTTCGATATACTGAATTTTTAAAAATCCATTTACAGGATGCGGGTGTCACTGGCTAGGTCAGCATTTGCTGCCCACCCCTAGTTACCCTTCAGAAGGTGGTAGTGAACTGCCTTCTTGAACCGCAGCAGCCTCTGAGGTATAAATACACCCACAGTGCTGTGTGGGAGGGAATTCCAGGATTCTGACAGCGACAGTGAAGGAACAGAGATAGTAAGGAAGACTTTGCAAGGTTGACACAGCTGGGTTTGTCATTGTTGTTTCCGGTGCCTAGGCCGATTGCCTGGTGGTCCGTCCAGTTTCATTCCTTTTTTGATTTCTTTGTAACGGTGGAATATAACTGTGTGACTTGCTGGGTCATTTCAAATGGCATTTAAGAGTCAACCATTGTAGGTCACATGTAGGCCAGGTAAGGACAGCAGATTTCCATCCTTTAATGGGATATTAGTGGGCTTTTAGTCAGTCAGATTTTTACGACAATCGTCAATGATTTTGTGTTTTTGAGTTTAAATTCCACCATCTTCATGGTGGTATTCGAACCCAGGTCCTCAGGATTACCCTCGGTCTCTGGATTACCGATCCAGCGACAAAACCACTGTGCCACCACCTTCCCTACGTGTAGAATAAGCTCTCTTAGCGAAACTCAAAAGTAAACCGCATACTTAAAATTCTGAACTATTCAGAATAGGGTAACCCTCCCAATCTGACCACAATGCACAAAAGTTAGCTTTGCAGTAAGTTGTTAAGCTGATCTAAAGAGAATATGTCATGTTGATTCTAACCTTCACCATTCCATGCTACTAAAGGCAAAAATATTTCTCATGATTGTTGTGTCTACAGCAGCATATCAAGTTAACAGTTAAAATTAGATTGCAATAGAAACCAAGTGTTTAATTTAATGTAAAAGTAGAGATGCAGTAAAAATATAATTGAATATTTTACACAGTGTTTATTATAATAATACTAATCTTCATTTGTGTCACAAGTAGGCTTACATTAACACTGCAATGAAGTTACTGTGAAAATCCCCTAGTCGCCACAGCCGGAGCCTGCTCGGGTACACAAATTCAGAATGTCCAATTCATCTAACAAGCACATCTTTTGGGACATATGGGAGGAAACCGGAGCACACGGAGGAAACCCACGCAGGCACGGGGAGAACGTGCAGACTCCTCATAGACAGTGACCCAAGCCGGGAATCGAACCCGGGTGTCTGGCGCTGTGAAGCAACAGTATTAACCACTAGGCTACCGTGTTGAAAATGCACAGAAGATTGATAAGAGTTTGGAAAGACAGTTGGTTTCAGGTATTGTCCTCCAGGACTACATATCTGAGAAGAGTTCAATCCCACCTCCCCGCTCCCCAAGCTCCCTGCAGGTTATAGGTTTGCGCACTTTGATGCATTCCTCGTCTACAGGTTCAGGAATTGAGCACTAATCCAAACTGACACTGTGTGCAGTATTCTGGGAAAATCTGCAATGTCAGGGGTGCTATCTTTCAGATGAGATGTTCAAATCAGGCATGTCTGCCTGTTCAGACAAACAAAAATTGTCATGACATTAGATAATACTAGAAAAAAAACGAAGTATGGACAGTTTGCATGGATTTCCCAAAAAAAGGCAATAGCCGCCAACAGTTCCTTCAGGAGATAACCATGTTGGTATGGGAAATACATTGCATGCTCTCTCCATATAACTTTCTAATGGACATTTGCTGAATGGATTTGTTGGTAAAATAAAGGCATGTGATTTTATAGAATATAAAATAAATGCATTATATAAACTATATCTTCATATTTACATGGAAAATTACTTTACCTCGGAAATTTATTCTTACTTTTGTGTGATAAGTTCTGTTTTGAATTTAATCTTGGAACAAGAGGAAATAAATAGGAACAAAGAGATGTTGAACCACAGGATTAAGCAAAATGCAGTCTGCCTTCCTGAGGCAACGGGAGGTGTATAAAGAATCAATGTGGGGGTGGCAAGCTTGTGGCTGAGTTCACCACACTCCGCAGCTTCTTGCGATCTTGGACCATGCAGGTGCCATACCATGATGTGGAGATGCCGGCGTTGAACTGGGGTGAGCACAGTACGAAGTCTTACAACACCAGGTTAAAGTCCAACAGGTTTGTTTCGATGTCACTAGCTTTCGGAGCGCTGCTCCTTCCTCAGGTGAATGAAGAGGTCTGTTCCAGAAACACATATAAAGACAAATTCAAAGATGCCAAACAATGCTTGGAATGCGAACATTAGCAGGTGATTAAATCTTTACAGATCCAGAGATGGGGTAACCCCAGGTTAAAGAGGTGTGAATTGTCTCAAGCCAGGACAGTTGGTAGGATTTCGCAGGCCAGATGGTGGGGGATGAATGTAATGTGACATGAATCCCAGGTCCCGGTTGAGGCCGCACTCATGTGTGCGGAACTTGGCTATAAGTTTCTGCTCAGCGATTCTGCGTTGTCGCGGGTCCTGAAGGCCGCCTTGGAGAACGCTTACCCGGAGATCAGAGGCTGAATGCCCTTGACTGCTGAAGTGTTCCCCGACTGGAAGGGAACATTCCTGCCTGGTGATTGTTGCGCGATGTCCGTTCATTCGTTGTCGCAGCGTCTGCATGGTCTCGCCAATGTACCACGCTTCGGGACATCCTTTCCCGGTAGACAACGTTGGCCGAGTCGCACGAGTATGTACCGCGTACCTGGTGGGTGGTGTTCTCTCGTGTAATAGTGGTATCCATGTCGATGATCTGGCATGTCTTGCAGAGATTGTCATGACAGGGTTGTGTGGTGTCGTGGTCACTGTTCTGAAGACTGGGTAGTTTGCTGCAAACAATGGTTCGTTTGAAGTTACGCGGTTGTTTGAAGGCAAGTAGTGGGGGTGTGGGGATGACCTTGGCAAGATGTTCATCGTCATCAATGACGTGTTGAAGGCTGTGAAGAAGATGACGTAGTTTCTCCGCTCCGGGGATGTACTGGACGACGAAGGGTATTCTGTCGGTTGTGTCCCATGTTTGTCTTCTGAGGAGGTCGGTCCGGTTTTTCGCTGTGGCGCGTTGGAACTGTCGATCGATGAGTCGAGTGCCATATCCCGTTCGTACGAGGGCATCTTTCAACGTCTGTAGATGTCTGTTACGCTCCTCCTCGTCTGAGCAGATCCTGTGTATACGGAGCACTTGTCCATAGGGGATGGCTTCTTTAATGTGTTTAGGGTGGAAGCTGGAGAAGTGGAGCATCATGAGGTTATCCGTGGGTTTGCGGTAAAGCGAAGTGCTGAGGTGACCGTCCTTGATGGAGACGAGTGTGTCCAAGAATGCAACTGATTTTGGAGAGTAGTCCATGGTGAGTCTGATGGTTGGGTGGAACTTATTAATGTCATCGTGTAGTCGTTTCAGTGATTCTTCGCCGTGGGTCAAAAGGAAAAAAATGTCATCGCTGTATCTGGTGTATAACATCGGTTGAAGGTCTTGTGCGGTGAGTAGGTCCTGTTCAAACTTGTGCATGAAGATGTTGGCGTATTGGGGTGCGAATTTGGTCCCCATGGCTGTTCCGTGCGTCTGGATGAAGAACTTGTTGTCGAAGGTGAAGACGTTGTGATCCAGAATGAAGCGGATGAGTTGCAGAATTGCGTCTGGAGATTGGCAGTTGTCGGTGTTGAGTACTGAGGCTGTTGCAGCAATGCCGTCGTCATGGGGGATGCTGGGTTAGAGTGCCGAGACGTCCATTGTGACGTGGAATCTTCCTGGTTCAACTGGTCCATGGGTGCTGAGTTTCTGTAGGAAGTCATTCGTGTCGCGACAGAAGCTGGGTGTACCTTGTACGATGGGTTTCAAGACGCCCTCGATGTAGTCAGAGAGGTTCTCACACAGGGTCCCATTGCCTGAAACGATTGGGCGCCTGGTGTGTTGGCCTTATGTATTTTTGGGAGGCAGTAGAGATCTCCAATGCGGGGAGTACGTGGGATGAGAGCACGTAGGGTGCTCTGAAGATCTGGATCCAAGGTCTTGATCAGTCTGTTAAGTTGGCGGATGTGTTCCTTGGTCGGATCTGCGGGTAACTGTCTGTAGTGTTCTTGGTTGTTCAGTTGTCGGTATACTTCTTTGCAGTAGTCCGTTCTGTTCAGTACGACAGTGGCCCCCCCCTTTGTCTGCTGGTTTGATGACGATGCTGTGGTTGGTCTTGAGAGCGCGGATGGCATTGCGTTGTGCTTGGGTGACGTTCGGGGTTGTCTTGTGAATGCGACTGATGAATCTGGCATTGACGCGACTCCTGACGGCTTGAGCATACATGTCGAGTCTCAGGCAGCGGCCTTCCGGAGGGGTCCAATTCGACTCTTTCCTCTTCGGTTGCCGCACCGCAGATCTCTCGGTCTGCTGTTCCGGTTCATTGGTAGTCGGCTTGGGTTCGCTGTTGGCCTCTTGGGGTCTGTGGAAGAATTCCCGGAGCCTCATTCGCCTGATGAATTCCTCCGTGTCTGCCGCGAGACTGATGGGGTCCATTTTGGTGGTGGTGCAGAAATTAAGCCCTCTGCTGAGGACTTCGATTTCGTCTGGTTGAAGGGTGCAGTCTGACAAGTTGACAATAGGTTTCCCTGTATTGTTTTCTACTGTGACACCGGGGGTGGCTTGGTTGCTGCCGGTTGTGATGCCAAGTTTCTCAAGCTTTCTGTTCTTGGTATGCATATAGGTGGCAACACACCAGGTCGCCCAATCGTTTCAGGCAACGGGACCCTGTGAGAACCTCTCTGGCTACATCGAGGGCATCTTGAAACCCAGCGTACAAGGTACACCCAGCTTCTGTCGCGACACGATGGACTTCCTACAGAAACTCAGCACCCATGGACCAGTTGAACCAGGAACATTCCTCGTCACAATGGACGTCTCGGCACTCTACACCAGCATCCCCCATGACGACGGCATTGCTGCAACAGCCTCAGTACTCAACACCGACAACTGCCAATCTCCAGACGCAATTCTGCAACTCATCCGCTCATTCTGGATCACAACGTCTTCACCTTCGACAACAAGTTCTTCATCCAGACGCACGGAACAGCCATGGGGACCAAATTCGCACCCCAATACGCCAACATCTTCATGCACAAGTTTGAACAGGACCTACTCACCGCACAGGACCTTCAACCGATGTTATACACCAGATACATTGATGAAATTTTTTTCCTTTGGACCCACGGCGAAGAATCACTGAAACGACTACACGATGACATTATTAAGTTCCACCCAACCATCAGACTCACCATGGACTACTCTCCAAAATCAGTTGCATTCTTGGACACACTCGTCTCCATCAAGGACGGTCACCTCAGCACTTCGCTTTACCGCAAACCCACGGATAACCTCACGATGCTCCACTTCTCCAGCTTCCACCCTAAACACATTAAAGAAGCCATCCCCTATGGACAAGCGCTCCGTATACACAGGATCTGCTCAGATGAGGAGGAGTGTAACAGACATCTACAGACGTTGAAAGATGCCCTCGTACGAACGGGATATGGCACTCGACTCATCGATCGACAGTTCCAACGCGCCACAGCGAAAAACCGGACCGACCTCCTCAGAAGACAAACATGGGACACAACCGACAGAATACCCTTCGTCGTCCAGTACTTCCCCGGAGCGGAGAAACTACGTCATCTTCTTCACAGACTTCAACACGTCATTGATGACGGTGAACATCTTGCCAAGGTCATCCCCACACCCCCACTACTTGCCTTCAAACAACCGCGCAACCTCAAACGAACCATTGTTTGCAGCAAACTACCCAGTCTTCAGAACAGTGACCACGACACCACACAACCCTGTCATGGCAATCTCTGCAAGACGTGCCAGATCATCGACATGGATACCACTATTACACGTGAGAACACCACCCACCAGGTACGCGGTACATACTCGTGCGACTCGGCCAACGTTGTCTACCTCATACGCTGCAGGAAAGGATGTCCCGAAGCGTGGTACATTGGCGAGACCATGCAGACGCTGCGACAACGAATGAACGGACATCGCGCAACAATCACCAGGCAGGAATGTTCCCTTCCAGTCGGGGAACACTTCAGCAGTCAAGGGCATTCAGCCTCTGATCTCCGGGTAAGCGTTCTCCAAGGCGGCCTTCAGGACCAGCGACAACGCAGAATCGCCGAGCAGAAACTTATAGCCAAGTTCCGCACACATGAGTGCGGCCTCAACCGGGACCTGGGATTCATGTCACATTACATTCATCCCCCACCATCTGGCCTGCGAAATCCTACCAACTGTCCTGGCTTGAGACAATTCACACCTCTTTAACCTGGGGTTACCCCATCTCTGGATCTGTAAGGATTTAATCACCTGCTAATGGTCGCATTCCTAGCATTGTTTGGCATCTTTGAATTTGTCTATATATGTGTTTCTGGAACAGACCTCTTCATTCACCTGAGGAAGGAGCAGCGCTCCGAAAGCTAGTGACATCGAAACAAACCTGTTGGACTTTAACCTGGTGTTGTAAGACTTCGTATGGTGCCATACCAGGCTGTGATGCAGGCGGATAGGATGCTCTCTATGGCACATCTGTAGAAGTTTGTGAGGGTCGATGCAGACATGCCAAATTTCTTCAGCTTCCGTATGAAGTAGAGACGCTGTTGGGCTTTCTTGACTGTTACATCAATGTGAGTGGATCAGGACACACTGTTGAGGATGGTGACCCCCAGGAACTTAAAGCTATCGACCATCTCCACTTCAGAGCCATTGATGCAGACGGCAGTGTGTGTCCTGCTACGCTTCCTGAAGTCGATGATCAGTTCCTTGGTCTTTCCGACATTTAAAGAGAGGTTGTTTTCGGTACACCATGCAACCAAGTGATTTATCTCCCTCTTGTAGTCTGATTCGTCGTTGTTTGAGATGCGGCCCACCAGTCGTATCATGCACAAATTTATAGATTGAGTTGGAGTTGAATCTTGCCACAAAGTCATGTGTGTATAGGGAGTACAGTAGAGGACTGAGCACACATCCTTGCGGGGCCCCGGTGTTGAGGACTATTGTGGAGGAGGTGCTGTTACCTATTCTGACAGATTGCGGTCTGTTCGTGAGGAAGTCAAGGATCCAGCTGCACAGGGAGGGGTCAAGTCCAAGATTGCATAGTTTGGTTATTAGTCTTGTCGGGATAATGGTGTTGAAGGCGGAGCTGTAGTCGATGAACAGCAGTCTTACATAGGTGTCCCTGTTGTCGAGGTGTTCGAGTGTTGATTGTTGAGCCAGGGAGATAGCATCTGTTGTGGACTGGTTGCAGTGATAGGCAAAATGCAGTGGATTGAGACCGTCTGGGAGGCTGGCAGTGATCCGTCTCATGACTAGCCGCTCGAAGCATTTCATGATAACAGACGTCAGGGCCACCGGTCGGTAGTCATTGAGGCAGGCTACCTTGTTCTTCTTTGGTACTAATATTATGGCGGTCTTCTTGAAGGAGGTGGGGACCTCAGAGCGGAGGAGTGAGGTGTTGAAGATATCTGTGAATGCACTCGCTGGTCTGCGCAGGCTCCGAGTGCTCGCCCAGGGACTCCGTCAGGGCCCGTCACTTTCTGCCTTGTAGATGGTAGTCAGTCAAGTATCACAGTCTTAGCCCTGTCCTTATAGCCACATTACACATGACTGATCTAGACGGGCAGCACGGCGACGCAGTGGATTAGCACTGCTGCCTCACGGCGCCGAGGACCCAGGTTCGATCCCGGCTCTGGGTCACTGTCCGTGTGGAGTTTGCACATTTTCCCCGTGTTTGTGTGGGTTTCGCCCCCACAACCCAAAGGTGTGCAGACGAGGTGGATTGGCCACGCTAAATTGCCCCTTAATTGGAAAAAATTAATTGGGTATTCTAAATTTAAAAATTAAAAAAATAGAAGATTTTTTTTTTTAAATGACTGATCTAGTTAAGCTTCTGCTGCTCAGTGATGACCCCAAGAATTTTGATGGTTGGTAGTTCAATGATGGTATAGTTGCTGAAGGTCAGGATGGACCTTGCCTGGTACTTCAGTGGTGTAATTTTAGGAAAGAAATGTCAGGATTTTGAGCCAGTGACAGTGAAGGAACATCAATATATTTCCAGGTCAAGATGGCATGTGGTTTGGGGAAAGCTTGCAGATGTTGGTGTTCCCATGCATCCACGCACCCTTGTCTGCCTAAGTAGTAACGGTTAGGTGTTTGGAAGATGCTGTTGCAGGAGGCTTGACAAAGTCACTGCAGTGCACTTGTATATGTTACATGCTGCTGCTACTGTGCGTTTATGGTGAAGGAAGTGAGTTTTTAAGGTGCATGGGGTACCATTCAAGTAAGCTGCTTTGTCCTGGGTGGTATCAAGCTTCTCAAATGTTGTTGGAGCTGCACTGAGGCAAGTAGAAGAGTATTCCATCACACTCCTGACTTGTGCCTTGTTGATGGGGAGTGAGGTGGTAACTTAATCTCTGCAGAATTCCCAGCCTCTGACTCATTCTTGTTTAGCCACAATGCTTATATGGCTGGTCCAATTAAAGTTTCCCCTCCCCCGTCCAGGATGTTGATAGTGGGCGATTCAGCGATGACAATACCATTGAATGTCACAGGGAGATGGCTGGATTCTCCCTTGTTGGAGATATTCATTGCCTGGCATTTGTATGGTATGAATGTTACTTGCCACTTATCAGCTCCAAGCCTGAAATGTTGTTCAGGTCTTGCTGCATATGGACACAATCTACTTTAGCATCTGAAGAGTCACGAATGGTAAACACTTTGCAATTTTCAGTGAACATCCCCACATCTGACTTTATGATGGATGAAAGGTCATTGATCAAGCAGCTGAGAGGATGGGCCTACGATACCTGGAGGAACTACTGCGGCAATGTCTGGGACTTAGATGCTACAACTTCAACAGCCACAACCATTTTCCTTTGTGTTCAGTATGACTTTAACCAGTAGAGATTTTTCCCAGATTCCCACTGACCTCAGTTTTCCTAAGGTTCATTCATGCTACCCTCGGCCAAATGCGACCTTCATGTCAAGGGCGGTCACTCTCAACTCATCTCTGAAATGCAGCTCTTTTCTCCATGATTGAACCAAGGCTGTAATGAGGTCAAGGAGTTGAGTGGCCCTGGTAGAACCCAAACTGAGCATCCATGAGCAGATTTTGCTGTGTAAGTAGTGTTTGATAGTACTTTCGACAACCTTTCCAAAACTTTGCTGATGATCATGAATAGACTTACATTGACCCGTGCGGGACCAAAAGAACTATAGCAACAAGACTCCACCACCAGCCAGGTCCATTATAATTTCTTTACTCCAACCCACGTGGTGTCCCACTCCTGAAGCTCCCCCACAAAACTACTGAGCCAAGTTTCTGCAGTCGGCCCCATCATCTTTTTCCCATCTTGTGGTGTCCATTCTACTGCCACTCTGGTGGGGCATACATTCAGGTGGCATTCAGCCAGTCTTGCGCACCTTTTAGTCATAATAACCTGCAGGCACTTCTTCATTGATGTTGTCTCTCCATGTAATGCCCAGGATCTTGCACAGACAACGTTGGTGAAAAGATGTCCAACGTGCGTGACATTTTTGCTGTTCTCTTCCATGTCTCGTTGGCATTGATTGCGATTGGTACTATTATGGACATGTAGAGCCAAGTTTCAATGCCCAGAAGGTGGGGAGCCATTGGATGACCGATGCCACTTTGCTAATTCTCACGTGGTTGCTAATCTCTGACATCACCCTCCCTGGAGAGGTTACTTCCCAATGGAAAACGGTTTATGCCCTTGATGTTCAGTTGCCTGATGGTGATGGGAGGTCCTCGTTGCCATCCAGCTGTCATCGGCTTTCTCTTCTTACAGCTGATGCGTCGACTAGCCTTGGTGCCGCTCCTCTCAAGATTGGTGGTCAGGAGGCAGCACGGTGGTGCAGTGGTTAGCATTGCTGCCTACGGCGCTGAGGACCCGGGTACGAACCACAGCCGTGGGTCACTGTCCGTGTGGAGTTTGCACGTTCTCCCCGTGTTTGCATGGGTTTCACCCCCACAACACAAAGATGTGCAGGATAGGTGGATTGGTCACGCTAAATTGCCCCTTAATTGGAAAAAATAATTGGGTACTCTAAATTTATTGTTTTTAAAGACTGGTGGGCAGCATGGTGGCACAGTGGTTAGCACTGCTGCCTCACAGGGCCAGGGACCTGGCTTCTATTTCAACTGTGTGCGTCTGCGTGGGTTTCCTCCCACAGCCCAAAGATGCACAGGTTAGGTGGATTGGTCAAGATAAATTGACCCTCATGTCCAAAGGTTAGGTGGAGCAATGGAGTTACAGGGATAGGGCGGGGGGAGTGGGCCCAGATAGAATGCTCTATCAGAGGGTTGATACAGACCCGATGGGCTGAATGGCCTCCTTTAGCGCTGTAGAGATTCAATGCCATTAGAGGATGAGCAATTCTTTGGCAGCAAGGTGATATATTCTCCAAACTACAGGTCCATAAACTGGTGGTGTTGCCCTGGGATGCCCAAGTCTGCACCCACCAACACGTTGCCCATGACATAATTCATAACCAAAAGGACGAGGATGACTGGGGAGCGCATGCAGCCTTGCCATACTTATGTGATGTTGTGGGATGCTCTACCAGAGTAACTGCCATTGGGTACTATTAAAGGTCTCCTTGAAATCAACAAAGTTGATAACAAGTGACTCTATTATGTTCCTGAGCATAAATATCTACTCGTTCCATGATCTGTCAACATGGAAACCCTTCATGAAGGGTACTGTCTACTTCTGCTATCAATCTGTTGAATAGCACCATGCTAACAGCTGTGTTATATCCCTCCAGTTGACGCAGTCAATGAGGTTCCCGGTCTTTGAAAGCTTGACAATGACTCCTTGCCTCCAGTCATCTGGGACATTCTCTGCAGTCCAGATCACATTGAAAGGTCCATGCTTGCTATGTTTCAATAGTTCTGCTGGTATCTCATCATTTCCAGGTGCCGTGCAGCTCGTCAGCCTCTTGATGGTTCCTTGGATCCCTGGTTCGGCAATTTTTCCCAGGTTAACGTTCAACTATTGAGGTGTGATGTGATCATTGAACTCAATACGGAGCTGGGCTGGTTGAGGATCTCCCCAAACTGTTCCACCTAACTTGCCTCCTCCTCATCCATCAAGAGTGTCCTACTGCCCTTACCAATCAGTTCCCATTCAATCCTGTACAGTATCTTTCAATCATTCCGATTTGCTGTTGTTGCCTCCCTGCCTTTCAACTCTACCCACTCCCATTTGTCTCTTCTGCCGAATTTTGTCACAGCTTTATCCAGTCTTCTGTACTTCTCATTGTCTTCTCACCTTTTTCAACATTCTTTTCCTGGCCCCTCTTGCTCGTCAGCAGTTTTGTTTCTCCAGTCAACCTCCACAATGAGTCAGTGACCCATCGGCCTTTGTTTGTTCCCCTCTCCTTCAGTGCGCACTTACGATCCCAGGGCATACAAGGCTACGGGCCCCCAAGTGCTGGAAATTGGGGTTAGAATAGCTTTAGGTGGGTTTCTTTGGATGGCGTAGACAGGATGGGCCGAAGGGTCTTTTCTGTGCTGGATGACTCGATGACTCCAGTTGTTTTTAAATTTAGAGTACCCAATTCTTCTTTTTTCCAATTAAGGGCAATTTAGTGTGGCCAATGCACCTACCCTGCACACCTTTTTGGATTGTGGGGGTGAGACCCTTGCAAACACTGGGAGAAGTGCAAACTCCACATGGACATTGACTTGGGGCCGTGATCGAACCGGTTCCTCGGCACCATGAGGCAAAAGTGCTAACCACTGCGACACCATGCTGCCTGCTTATGACTCCTGTCTGATGGTGAATTCTGCATTCTCTTTAATCCTTCTCTTGAAGATTTCCCACTGATCCTCAACATGGCCCGGCTTCATTAGTACATTGAATCTGTTGGAGGGGTCAGCTGGAAACTGCCTGTCGTGTCCTTATCTTTCAGTTTCACCATTGTAAATGGCCATTGTAAGTTTGAGAGATTAGATTGACCGGGTTGGATTTGACCTGCTGTGTCATTTTCCACATAGCCAGGTAGATGCTAGCATCGTAACTATACTGAAATATCTTGGCTTCAGCTACGGCTGATTCTGGAGCACAAGTTCTGTGCACTATTACTGGAATGTTGTCAGGGCCCAAAGCATTTGCAGTATCTAATACCTTCAGTTGTCCTTTGATGTCACATGGAGGAATCAAATTGGCTGAAGACTGGCATCTGTGAGTCTGGAAGCAGAGATGGATTGTCCACCCAGAACTTCTGGCTGAAGATGGCTGTAAATGCTCCAGTCTTGTCCTTTGCACTGATGTGCTGGGCTCCCCCATCATTGGGAATGAGGATATTTTGTGTAACCCCCACCTTGTTAGTTGGAATTCTCTTGAGCTGTGTAAGCTCAATCATTGATTATGTTCTTGACTGATCGACAGATTACTAGATGCTAATGGCAGCAGGCGACATGGGGATATCACAGGAAAAGAGTTTTGAAGTAAACTGCCAGCCATAATCGCTCTCGGGCGGGAGGCAGTAATCACCAAGAGGTTTCCTTATCCATGTTTTACTGATGTCATGAGACTTCATGGGGTCCAAATTCAATGTTGAGGACTCACAGGGAAACTCTGTCTTGACTGTATACCACTGTGCCGTCATGTCTGTTCCACCAGCCACAGACTAAGAAAATGATCATAGCATCTGTGATATTGTCTGTAAGGTAGGATTTGCAGCAGGTTGTTGCTTGACTATTCTGTGGGACAGCTGTCCCAATTTTGACACAAGCCCCCAGATGTTAGTCAGGAGGACTTTGCAGGTCTGACACGCTCAGTGTGCCGGCGCCATTTCCGGTGCCGCGGTGGACTGTTTGGTTTCATTCCTTTTATACTTTTCGGTTATGGGCGAGGACAAACAAGTGGTTTGCTCGACCAATTCAGGAGGACATTTAAGAGTCAACCACATTATTGTGGATCTGGGGTCACGTCTCGGTAAGGACATCAAGTAAGGACAGCAGATTTAGGGAGGCAGTGGCATAGTGGTATTGTCACTGGTCTAGGAATCCAGAGACCCATGATCTGGGGACCCAGGTTTGAATCCCACCACAGCAGATGATGGAATCTAAACTCAATAAAGTATCTAGAATTAAAAGTCGGAAAAACCCATCTGGTTCACTAATCTCTTTTAGGGAAGGAAATCTGCCGTCCTTAACTGGTCTGGCCTACATGTGACTCCAGACCGACAGAATGTGATTGACTCTCAACTGCCTCCTCAAGGGCAATTAGGGATGGGTAAAAATGCCAGCGCAGCCTGCGACACCGACGTTCCATGAATTAATAAAAAGATGGATTTATACTTTTACCATAACTGGGACTACCTTTTATATTCTTTTTTTCAAAAAACATTTTTATTCTCCATTTTCACATTTCCTTCAGAATTTACACCCCACCAACAAATAGTAAACGGTAACGAATACAATGTCAATCCCCTTATTAACAGCAACGATCCCATCCTTCCACCACCCCCCAAACAACAGCCCACCTGACAATATAAGCATCAAATAAGACGAAACCTCCCAAGGAGAAAAAAAAGGAATCGCCTATGGTCACCGTTGGCATATATAGTCCACCCACCCCCCCCCCCCCCCCCCTAATATTCAGCTCCATCCAATCCCCAAAAGAGTACCGTGAATTACACCCATGAATTGTAGACACCCCTCCCATTCTCCCCTCCCAGACTCCTGTCCTCCACTTCCTCTTGTAAACTTCTCCCCCCAACCTCGGTTCCTTCCCCCAACTTTTCACCCCAGCTAGACTCATCGAAACCGGTTCTAACAGGCCCTGATGGCCGCAGGCCCTCCCCCCACCTCATTCCCGTTCACTGGCCAGCTTAAACCGGCCAGCGTGGAGGCCCCCACTGGCGTCTCCTTCCCCCTTGCCTGGTCCCAGGAAAACCAAGAAATTCCCTTTAGCACACCACCTCGGCCTACACACCCAAGCCCCAAAGAACCATTGCAAATGAAAGTCCCAACTCTTCCCTTCTCCAAATATACAGCGTTGACTAATTTAGTACATACACCAACACGCAGTGAAAAAATAAAGTTACATAAGGCTACATCGGTACACGACCCGCTCTCAGTCCCATTTCTCAATTCTGCCTTCGCAAACTCCTCCGCCGCATCCGCCGTCCCAAAATAAAAGTCCTTCGATTTGTCGGTCACCCTCAACTTAGCTGGGTTTACTACGCTGCACTGCACCTTACTGATGTACAGTGCCTTCTTCACCCGGCTGAAGGCAGCCCGCCTCCTCGCCAGCTCCACTGTAAAGGCCTGGTATATGCGTATACCAGCTCCAGCCCACTGCACCACCCCGCTTCTGCTTTGCCCAGCACAGGACCTTCTCCCTCACGCTGTACCTACGGAAACACACAGTTACTACTCTTGGCAGCTCACTCGCCTTTGGTATAGGCCTCCATGACCGATGAGCCCGATCCAGTTCGTATCGAGAGGGATCCTCCCCCTCCCCCAATAGCTTTGCCAACATCATGGCAAAATACTCCATCGGCCTCGGGCCTTCCACCCCTTCGGGCAGACCCACAATCCTCAGATTCTGCCGCCTGGATCTGTTTTCCAGGTCTTCTATTTTGGCTCGCAGACTCTTGTTGGTCTCTGACACCTGCCGCAACTCCTTCCCCATCGACGTGAGTTGATCACTGTGCTGCGATAATGCCTCTTCCACTTCCTTCAGTGTCTCACCTTGCTCCCGCACCTCCACCGATGCCCTCACCGGGGTAATCGTCTCCTCCACCAGCACTTTCAATACCGCCCCCATCTCCTTTATCGCTTCCATGTGCTTTGTGAACTGTTTTTCAAGTTCCACAGCCATCACCTTAGTCATTTCTTCAGCTGTGAGCAATGCGGCCTCCCCTGGTGCCCCAGCCTCTGCTTTCCTTACAGTTCCTGCGTTGACTTTTCCACTCACCGGTTGACTTTCATTAACCCCCTTTTTCACGGCCGTTTTTTTCCCCAAACTTGGACATTTCTCCTCACTGTGCCTTTACAGCTTTTTCAGCCTCCGTTGCCCCTGGGACCGGGTTAAAACCCCAAAATTTCTATTCCCGAGTGGGAGCCCTCCAGTTTGCGGCTGCCTCCCGCCCGCTGTCACCGGAAGTGTCACCTTTTAAATTCTGGGTTAATTCATTAAATTTAAATTTCACCAGCTGTCCTGGTGGGATTTGAACCCGTGCCCCCAAAGCATTAGCCCCGGACCTCTGGGTTACTCGTCCAGTGTCATTACTACCAGACCACCACTTCCACATAAGGAAAGCGACCATACACACAACCTCATCCCTTTCACAGATTTCACGGCAAATTACGCTCATGAAAAAGCAGTAACCTTGTGAGGAAAATTGCCGTTCCAGTGCTCAGAGGTTTAATTCTAACCCCTGGAAGGCAACGGAAAAAGTAAAAACATAAAGATCTACTGGGTGCGAATTACAAAAAAGGACATCCACCATCCGAAGAGGAATTTTGAGAGCTACAAAAGATTCCCAATCATCAAATTAGTGGTACAGATGCTCGTGGCTAGCTAGTGAGGAAGGCCACAGCTCAATCAGAGTGGGACAAATATTTGTAAAACGCTAATATTTCTAAATGAGGCTGCTCCTGCAAGTAAATGAAGTAACCAACCAAACATCTAGCCTTCAACTTAGTGCATATTAAGAATATTACTGCACAGCCTGTTATCCATGCTTTAAAATTAAAACAAAAATCAGATGAATAACTGTCCATTTGTTATACTAACAAAACTAAATACAATTTATTAAGAAAGCCACAACGCAATGTCGTAACACAATAACATCTCAATACATTCTAACTTGAGATACGATGGGCTAACAATCATTCATATAACCCGCTTGAAGAACATTTACGTGATGAGAAAATTGGACTTGGTCTTAAGATTCTTGTACAGAACATAGCCAAAGTGGTACGATGGCATTCTGTACAATATTTGACCTATACTTATTGCTAATCACATTAAAACCTTTTATGATTTCCTATCCAACCAGAAAATGTATACAGCAGCATATTCATCAAAGAAAGTCTTTCTCCCAGATAGAGTGGAATACTATGGTAATATGGCAGTCTTAAAAACAGCTTTAGTGAACTAGCAATTTTTTATTCGTTCATGGCACGTGGGCGTCGCAGGCTGTGCCAGCATTTATTGCCCATCCTTAATTGCCCTCGAGGGAGGAGTCTGGACTCACATGTAGGTCAGACCAGGTAAGGAAGGCAGATCCACTTCCCTGAAGGACATTAGTGAACCAGATGAGTTTTTACGACAATCGACAATGGCTTCATGGTCATCGTTAGACTTTTAAGTACAGATTTTTATTGAATTCAATTTCACCATCTGCAGTGGTGGGATTTGAACCTGGGTCCCCAGAGCATTACTCTGGGTGTCTGGTTTATTAGTCCAGTGACAATACCACTACACCACCACCTCGCCTTAGCATCCCAATTATGAAGTGAGACTTTTCAGCTAAATAAAGTAGAATTGTTTGGAATCACTAGCTTTCTCAGGTGAGAGGCAAGGTTGAGAAGAATAACCTCAGCCAGTACAGGAATAGAACCCACACACGTTGGTCTCGCTCTGCATCACGGACCAGCTGTTCAGTCAACTGAGCTAAACCGGCCCCCACTAATTGGAAGGCAAAGAAGTCATTATCAATTTTTTTTTAACTTCAGAAAATTGTGGAATGAGTTACTGAAGTGAATTTAAATGGGCAAACTCAATTTCTAGAGAGCAAAAATAAAAGCAGTACTGCAATTCATCAGAAAAGGATTAATTTATTTTAGATAGGTTTGCAATAAGTCACCAATTGATATCCAACAAACATCAAATCAATGGATGACCTGACAATCAGCCGAGAAAATCTACCACAGTTAAATATGTCCCAAATTCTAATACAACTATTCGGGAGCAACAAGAACCGGTGATCCTGCTGTCTCCAGCATTTTGTCTCCTCAACCCAGAACTCTATTTTTAAATACTTTGAGGGACACTTGGGAAATCAGCTGACCTACCAAGCCATATGTCTGGTGAGTCTGTTTGGGTGTGTATATTTTCCGGCTGACACTCATGTAGATATGGTGGTGACTGTGCAAGCCAATGCCCTGCTGGCTGTGTAACAGAGCTGATGGAAGCTATCATACAAAGTTAGGTGCGATAGTAAGCTGGGAGAGGGACACAAAGAGGCTGCAAAGGGATACAGGCAAGTTAAGCGCGTGGGGAATAAGGTGGCAGATGGAATAGAATGTTGGGAAATTTTAGGTGATTTGCATTGGTAGGAAGAATAGAAAAGCAGAATATTTTTTCCCATGGTGAGAAAAGTTTGAAATGATGCTGCGAGGTTGCTTCCCCTGGTTGGATAATCTAAAGCTAAGGATATAGTAAAGGGCCAATCATTTAAGACTTCAATGAAGAGGAATTTCTTCACTGAAAGGGTTGCGAATCTTTAGGAAATTTTACCCGCAAAAGCCATGGATGCTCAGTCACTGAGTATATTCATGGAAGCGACTGACAGTTTTTTGACTGTACACGGATCAATGGGCATGGGATTGCCCGGGAAAGTAAAATGGAGGTCAAAGATCAGCCACCAACTTATTGAATAGCGTCTCAGGCTGAATGGGGCTGAGTTAGGAATTGGGGAAAATTAATATGAAAAAATTAAACTGGGATAAAACGTAAAAAGGGAGTTGATAAGAGTAACTGTCTGAAGAGAGTTTGATATATAAATTCGCATTTTAGTGAGAAAAGCCGATGTGAAGAGGGGAAAACAATGGGGTATAGAAGAGGAAACTGCAAAGTGGAGATACAAGGAAATTGACATGTATAATGCTAAAAGTCAGATCCACAGGGTGGGTAACATCAAAGGGAAAGAATGAAATGTCCATAGCACAATAACTGGAAAAAGAGAAACATTAGCAGCTACCTCAAAGACATACCCAACTGTAGAAACAGTCTCCCCCGAAAATAAGTTATTGCTAAACGGGCAGCTGGTTAAAATCTAAAACTCGAACTGAGAAGATATTGTATACGTTGAAATTGAAGAAGGTTTTCCCCAAACGTGGCCAAATAACCCTCGAGTGGTAATTATCTGCTGGTTTTAGCTCATTGAGTTATATAATATTGGATGTTGTTTAGGAACAAGGGGCATCTCAGTGTTCAGGAAACGTAGGTAGTTGGGAACCAAGGTGTAACTTCATGTAAAACTGTGTGTAGTATATTACAATCCTACCTATTGTGTGTTTTATTTTCTGTTAAGTTAAGAAATATTTATTATTAATTGATCACACCGTACTGGACCATTCCTCCCTGGTTTGCATCTCTTTTCTCAAGAGTATACCAAATTGAAAATATGTACAACATGTTGCATGTCAAAGAATGCAACTCATTTGGGGAAAGATAACGAGCCAAATTTAAAAAGCAAGTCATGCTGAAGCTTTAGCAATCTATAAATGAGGAAAGTGAAATAAAGTTGCCATTTTTCATGGTGTGCAAATGCTGTGCACTAAAACACATTTACACAGAATGTTAAACTTACTTGTTGTGGTTGTTCTGTTATTCTCTGAAGTTCTGATCTTACTTTGTTGTTAGGGTGATCTGTAACTTTAGTTACTGGTTGCTTGAAGATGGATGCAGTCTGTCTTATTGGCAGAGTTGTGTTCAAATCTAGTTTGCCCTGTACAAAGAGAAAGAAAAATTAATGGTTAAAATCGGATTGCACTTTGTTCTTTATATATCATAAATCCCCTGTGCAGGATTCCACACTCCGTAGGGAGCAATGGTCTGCTTTTGGGTACCAGCAATGCGTTGTCTGTATAGCATGCAAGTCAGCATTCCAGTCTGACTTTGACTTTTGTTTCTTTGAAGAAGCTAATCAGTTATGCTGGCATCCTCTCAAGGTGCAGTAGGCCAAGATTAGGCTGCGCTCAAGACAAATCATTCCATTCCACAACAATATTCTAACAAATAGGAATGTTCCCACAGCAATACACTAGTCGAATTCTGCAAAAGTTGCCACTCTAACAAGAACATTTAAGAAAGACTGCAGAAAGGCTGTAAGACCCTTGAGATAAGCATTTATCGTGTACAAGACACTAAGATAGCTGCACATTAGTGTACAGCACCAAAAGCCCTGTAACTGTATATGAACTGTTAAGCTCGTATACAATCTACATAAGCAAATGTACACATGACAATCATCCTGGATCCAAAAGCACTTAAAGTTCAAGAGACAATAGCTAAGTTTTTCCTTTCAGATTTTCTATCTAAATTAGGATATGTCTTTCTGCAGAACATGCTCAAGAAAACAAGAACTCACTCTATATATTGCTCTTCTCTACTTTCCACTCTCCAATTCTCACACTCAGTAATAGTGATATGAAAGTGACACTGACATTTCCCATAACATGACCAAGTCATACTTAATGTTGAATCCGAAGAACTGAAAATCAGTGGGTCCTAGATCCAGAGTGCAGCCAAGGAGAAGTTTGATTTTAAATAGATTAAATGAGACAAATATCAAAAGTAATTTTAAATAGTTCAGTAAATTAAAGAAAAAATAGGATGCAAAATAAATTCAGTGGAAGTGGATTAGAAAACATTGCAAGCAGTTGTGGAATTTACCAATTTTCTTTAAAAATGTTTATGTTACTTTATTAATGAACGAATTAAGCAGAGTACAGTAACACGGCACATGAGAAAAGGGGCATTTTTTCAGTGTCAATAGGGGACATCTGGTCAATCTCTGCAGCAGAGATAGAGAATCTGGTGAACTGGTGCGCCGACAATAATCTCTCCCTCAATGTCAACAAAATGAAGGAGATTGTCAGCGACTTCAGGAAGCATAGAGGAGAACATGCCCCTATCTACATCAATGGGAATGAAGTAGAAAGGGTCGAGAACTTCAAGTTTTTAGGTGTCCAGATTACCAACAACCCGTCCTGGTCCCCCATGCCGACACTATAGTTAAGAAATCCCACCAATGACTCTACAGTCTCAGACTAAGGAAATTTGGCATGTCAGTTACGACTCTAACCAACTTTTACAGATACATCTTTGAAAGCATTCTGGTTGTATCACAGCTTGGTATGGTTCCTGCTCTGCCCAAGACAGCAGGAAACTACAAAAGGTTGTGAATGTAGCCCAGTCCATCACGCAAACCAGCCTCCCATCCACTGACTCAGTAGCACAGTGGTTAGCACAATTACATCACAGCTCCAGAGTCCCAGGTTTAATTCCTGGCTTGGGTCACTGTCTGTGTGGAGTGGAGTCTGCATGTTCTCCCCGTGTGCGCTTGGGTTTCCTCCGGGTGCTCCGGTTTCATCCCACAGCCCAAAGATGTGCAGGTTAGGTGGATTGGCGATGATAAATTACCCTTAGTGTCCAAAAAAAAAAGATTAGGTGGGGTTGTTGGGTTATGGAGATAGGGTGGAGGCATGGGCTTAAGTGGGGTGCTCTTTCCAAAGGGCCGGTGCAGATTCAATGGGCCAAATGGCCTCCTTCTGCACTGCAAATTCTATGATTCTATGGCTCTGTCTATAATTCCAGCTGCCTCGGAAAGGCAACCAGCATAATTAAAAATCCCAAGCACCCTGGACATACTCTCTTCCACCTTCTTCCGTCAGGAAAAAGATACAAAAGTTTGAGGTCACGTACCAACCAACTCAAAAGCAGCTTCTTCTCGGCTGCCATCAGACTTTTGAATGGGCCTACCTCGTATTAAGTTGATCTTTTCTCTATACCCTAGTTATGACTGTAACATTACGTTCTGTAGTCTCTCCTTCCCTATGAACGGTATGCGTTGTCTATATAGCATGCAAGAAACAATACTTTTCACTGTATACTAATACATGTGACAATAATAAATCAAATTAAAGTAACTACTTCTGAGGGTGCCCACAAACTTTTAAAATCATCAACAAACATGAGGGGACCGAGTCTTCTCGGTGAGTCATCAGAGATTAGTGAATAAGTCAGTAAAATAAACGGGCAAAACAGACCTTGAGAGTGACCTGTCAGTGATTGGACTTTGTAATCAATATAATCAGTGAAATAACCAAGTACTGAAGAAACTAAAGAAATTAAAATAACAGATTGATTAATATTGGTAGAAATAGCGAGACAGACAAAAGGCCTGTTAAGCACACAAGAAAATACATCATCAAATAAATGCAAACCTTATTCTACCAATTCTACCAGACAACCTACACAAAAGCTGAAGGGAAAATGGGGAAGGGATACATTGACATAAATACAAGAAAACACAGAAACACAGCTAATTGGTGTTCAGAGGACCGGAGGTCAAACCCAACAATAAAGCATTTCAATGCAACAAGACAAGAAATAATAGCTGTAAGAGATGTAAATGGGCTCGAAATAATGGATAAAAGTAGAATAGCAAATGTTCTGAATCTTACTTGCATAGAAATTACAACACAGAAATAGCCCATGCAGTCCAACCAGCCCATGTTGAATTTTATCT
Organism: Scyliorhinus torazame; assembly: GCF_047496885.1. NCBI lineage: Eukaryota > Metazoa > Chordata > Chondrichthyes > Carcharhiniformes > Scyliorhinidae > Scyliorhinus > Scyliorhinus torazame. The sequence goes on along the minus strand of NC_092709.1, from coordinate 291,433,222 downwards.
ACCACACTCTAGATGTAAACACCATACATGCACCCTGCTCCCATATCCATTTACAGGGTTTTCCTCAACCCCCACACTCGGCCTTCTGTCAAATCACTTATTCTATTTATTCTTTAAAGCTGATAAGCCTCCGCTTCATGCAACAGCATTAAAATACGTCTTTAAGAAAATGCTGTACCTCGGTGTTTAAAACATTATCAAAAATTCTTGAGGTGGAAATATTACCTGGACCTCGAAGACGATTTTGGGGTGACGGAAACAGAGAACTAATAGAAGGTAAAGAGCCATAATGGTGGCCTTTGCCACATCGATTGCCCAAAGGCGAATATTAGAATGGGAATCCGAAGATCTGCCAAGAATATATCGACATGGTTGGGGGATATTGTGGAATTCCTTATACTTGAAAAAAATCAAGTTTCCCCTTTTTGGCTCAGGTGGGGAATTCTGGACGAGATAACTATTCTTGTCTCTATTTGCAGATCTAATTGTTGCCAGCGGGTAAAGGGAGGGGGGTAGGAGAGATGGGATAACGGAGGAGGAAAAAGCACATGTTTTGATAGAAATAAGCGAAAAAATCTCAAATTGGGAGGATTGTATTTTGTTTATTTTATTATTGATTGATTGTTTATATTTTATGTATACCCCTTATTTGAATAAAAATACTTAAAAAGAAAATGAGTCTGCCCTCCAACCTAAATCTCATACATTTAATCTTAAGTTCATACCCCCCCCATTTGAGATCCTCAATCACTGAACAGTCCAATTCTATCTATCCTGTTAAATGCCTGCATTACATAAACAGCTATCAAAACATCCTATGTTCGCCATAGTTCTCATGTCGTAACCCAACTTTTCCAATTTCCTTCATCTGTATTTTCTCATCCTAGTGAAACTATGCAAATTCTACTGCTTGAACATTCTTCCAATAGTGTAAAACTCAAACTACTTCAAATGTTTTCATACTGAAGATTTATACAGATTCATCATTACCTCTCAACTTTTACTTTCTATACCTCATATTATGTACCACTCTCAATGCCTTATGAACTTGAACCCCCAAAATATCTGCTCTTCTACATCACCAGGTCTCTGCCATTCAAAGAATTATCAAAAAGTAGCACCTTGTGCTTACTGTCACGGAATTGTGAGATATCTTTTGATCATTACATCATCTTATCAATATCATCTTGCAGCTGGGACCTCAAGAATAATGTACTGTGCAGTCTGCAGGTTTGGATCCTACTTTGTCCTCTATATCCAAATCATTGATGCACATAGTGAACAGAAGCAAAACACTGTGCACCACTAGTACCCCATTCCAGTCCTTGCCTTTATCTCCTACCTGGCTTTCTCCCTTCTAATCAGCAATTCATCTAATTTGATAGATTTTCTTCAATTCCACATAATTCACTCAAAATTCCAAATGATTCTTTGACAAAAGCTTCCCAAAATTTGATATGCACTTGAATTATGTGCTTTAATATGAATTGAACTCCACTGCTCCCCCTTTCTCCACTCTTCCAATTCCAATTTTACCCAAAATCTAATTTTAGAAGTACAGTTTGCACTTCACTTAGAGGTACAGTTTCTCCTTCAATTCTAAGTCTTCGATATGCAACAACATGCTGTCTGCCAGCCAAACTAACCTGAGCAAAATCAATGATTTACATAAACGAGATGGAAGACCCAGTCAAGCTCAACACAAATGAACCAGAGAACAGATGCTATTTATCCCAAAGTGCTGGCATAAATTAGAGCGATTTACAAGGCAATGATCTTGGAATTCCTTGAAAATGCCTGCAACTAATTTTGGTCATCGACTCAGGATTCCAGAACTGAAATTTGATTTTTGAATACCTGTACCCTACAATTCCAACAACTAATTCCCATTTTGAAAAATGGTCAAATAATATCAAATATTGACAGGGACACAATTTTGAAAAGGTAAAAAGTCAATTTAAGGTTGGTATTAGAAATGTTTTCATTACCCAAAACGTGGTCAATGCATCGGTTAGATCACCAAGAAACAAGAGCAGCAATGAAAACTCTGGAATCTTTTAAGAAACAATTCGATGTTAAAATGGAACGTTTCCAACATCTTTCTATATAATAACTAAAATGGCCCAAGTGGCCTTCATAACCCATAACTATCTGAGATACTGAAATCGCAAAAAAGCACGAGCAACGGGTGGCACGGTCGTTAGCAGTGTTGACTCACAGCACCAGGGATCCGGGTTCACTACCGGCATTGGGGACTGTGTGGAGTTTACACTTTCTCCCCATGTCCACGTGGGTTTCCTCCAGGTGCTCTGGTTTCCTCCCACAGTCCAAAAATTTGCAGATTAGGTGGATTGGTCATGATAAATTGTCCCGTGATGTCCAAAGTTATGTAGGTTAGTTAAGGGGCTATTTGGATAGGACGGGAGAGTGGGCTTGGATGGAATGTTCTTTCAGAGGGTTGATGCAGATTGGATGGACCGACTGGCCCCCTTCTGCACTGTAGGGATTCTATGATAACCCAATAACAGAATTGTTTCAAACTATCCACAGATATTGTCAGTGATAATGGAGAAATGGCAGACATGTTGATCAATTACTTTGTCTCAATATTATTTACAGTTGAAAAGGTGGACAACGGGACTTCCGGTGGCAGCCATGGAGTGAGTGGTCGCATATTTGGTAGCTCCCGCTCGTGGTGGTCTTTGCCCCAGTTTGTAGCAGGAACTTTGGAGGAAAAAGGTGCGGAAGCGACAGCAGAAGAGATTGACCCCCTAGTTTATGGAGCGGTGGACCAGAAGTACCCGGAAAAAAACAAACCAGTTGGCTGAGGCAGGTGAGGTGCCAGCAATGCACACGGAGGTGGCGGATGCCCTGCCGGCTCAGTGGTCGATGGTGCAGTTAGTGAGCTTCTTGAACGAGAAGTTCACCCAGCAGCGGAAGCGAAGTTCGGAGGACCTAGCCCTGGCGATAGACTCGATCAAGGCGGTGGTTGACCGTGTTGAGATGAGACTAGCAGCACAGGGACAGGCGATCTAGAGGTTAGAGGAGCTGGCAGGGAAGCATGAGGAACAGTCCACCTCGATGGCGGCGGAGTTGGGACTGATGCGAGGCCAACAGAAGCGACTGCTGAAGAAAGTGGATGACCTGGAGAACCGATCTCGTAGGGAGAACATCCGGATCGTGGGCCTGTCGGAGGGGAGCAAAGGGACGGATGCGGGTGCATACGTTGGGAAGATGCTGGAGGAGCTGCTTGGGGAAGGTGCATTTGACTGGCCGTTAGAGGTGAATCGAGCCCAAAGGACGCTGATGCACAAGCTCCAGTGGGGTGAGCCGCCGAGGGCGATGGTGGTACGGTCGTACTGGTCCCTGGATAAGGAACGTATCAGGACGTGGGCCAGGTAGACGAGGCATTGCAACGGGGAAGGTGGTGAGATGATGCGTGTGTACCAGGACCTGGGGGCAGAGCTGGTAAAGAGGAGGGCGAGCTTTAATAAGGGCAAGTCGGCCCTGTACAAGAAGGGTGTAAAGTTCGGACTAGTGTACCCGGCTCGCCTATGCGTGACCTATGGGGGCCGGGAGTTGTACTTTAGCTCGGCGGAGGACGCAGCGGACTTCATGAAAGAGAATGGACTGGCAGGAGAAGGTGAACTTTGATGGAGGAGAAGTGGAGTGAATGTACTGTATTGCGAAAAATTTTGTTCGCTTTTCTTTTTTATGTTTTTTGACTTTAGGCTGGTTCACAGTTCTTTGTCAAGGGATGAGGGGTGGTTCTCTGTTCGGACCTTGGGAGGGATTGTTTGTTTGTTTTTACTTGTTGCCTTTGCTTTGATTGTTTGCACCATGAGAGCGGGAGGAAAGGAATCAGTGGGGGGGGGGGTAGGATGCTAGACGCCATGGATGGTTCTGCCAGGCTAGCTGGGCGGGCTAGTTCACGTAAGCGCAGTGGGGGGTGAGCTGAAGATCTGTTGGGGGGGGGACAGTACTGCTGACGGGGAGGGAACTTTCAAAGTGGAAGAGGATGGTGGATGACGGTCGTTGCCGAAGACTGGCCTAGGAGAGGATATGGCTGATCAGCAGGGGAGGTGGGCGAGGTGCCTCCGACCAGACTGGTCGCGTGGAACGTGCCGGGACAGAATGGGCCAGTCAAAAGGGCCCGTGTGTTCGCGTACTTGAGGCAATTGAAGGCGGATGTGGCCATGCTGCAGGAGACACATTTGAAGGTGGGGGACCAGATTAGGCTAACGAAGGTATGGGTTGGGCAAGTGTTCCATTCGGGGTTAGACTTCAAAACGAGGGGGGTGGCAATCTTGGTTAATAAGCGGGTGGCGTTCGAGGTGGGGAATATTGAGGTGGACCTGGGGTAGATACATTATGGTTAGTGTTAAACTGGAGGGAATGGCCGTGGTGTTGGTGAATGTACATGCACTGGGATGACGTGGAATTTATGAGACCAGTACTGGGGAGGATTCCGGCCCTAGATTCACATCGACTGATTATGGGGGGAGATTTCAACATAGTCCTTGACCCAAGGCTGGACCGGTCATGTTCGAAGTCTGGGAAGGTATCAGCAATGGCTAAGGAGTTCCGGGGGTTCAAGGAGCATATGGGGGGGGGGGGGGAGGATCCGCTGAGATTCGGGAGGCCGAGGAGTAAGGAGTTTTCGTTCTACTCCTATTTGCATAGCCTTTTTTGCGATGGACAAAACGCTGCTGGTTGAGGTGGTAGATGCTAAATATTCAGCAATAGTGGTGTCAGACCATGCCCCACACTGAGTGGACTTGCAAGTTAGTAAAGGAAAGGCCCCCGCAATAAAGGTTGGTTGTGGGGCTGTTAGTGGAGGAAGACGTGTGAGCGGGTGAGGGAAGCCATTCGGAGATACATTAACAATAATGATACGGGAGAGGTGTCAGCGGGGGTGGTATGGGAGGCATTGATGGTGGTTATCAGGGAAGAATTAATCTCAATTCGGGTCCATAAGGAGCAGGCAAAGTTTTACAGATGGGCGGGAGCTACGTGGAGACACCGGACGATGGGCTCCTGAAGGAGCGTCAGAGACTGCAGCTAGAATTTGGACCACTGTGCACAGGTAAAGCGGTGGGACAGCTGAGGAGGGTAAGGGTATATGAATATGGGGAGAAAGCTAGTAGGATGCTGGTGCATCAGCTGAGGAAACAGGAGGTGGCGAGAGAGAGAGGGAAAGTGAGGGACAAGGGGGGGGGTTTGTTCTGGACCCGGTGGGGGTGAATGATGTGTTTCGGGAGTTTTACAGTAAATTGGACAAATCGGAACCCCCAGGTGGGGAGGAGGGGATGAAACGATTTCTGGAGGGACTGGAGTTCCTGAGGATAACAAAGAAGAAAGAACTGTACAGCACAGGAACAGGCCCTTCGGCCCTCCAAGCCCATGCCGACCATGCTGCCCGACTAAACTACATTCTTCTACACTTCCTGGGTCCGTATCCCTCTATTCCCATCCTATTCATGTATTTGTCAAGATACCCCTTAAATGTCACTATCGTCCCTGCTTCCACCACCTCCTCCGGTAGCGAGTTCCAGGCACCCACTACACTCTGTGTAAAAAAACTTGCCTCGTACATCTACTTTAAACCTTGCCCCTCTCACCTTAAACCTATGCCCCCTAGTAATTGACCCCTCTACCCTGGGGAAAAGCCTCTGACTAGCCACTCTGTCTATGCCCCTCATAATTTTGTAGACCTCCATCAGGTCGCCCCTCGACCTCCGTCGTTCCAGTGAGAACAAACCGAGTTTATTCAATCGCTCCTCATAGCTTATGCCCTCCATACCAGGCAACATTCTGGTAAATCTCTTCTGCACCCTCTCTAAAGCCTCCACATCCTTCTGGTAGTGTGGCGACCAGAATTGAACACTATACTCCAAGTGGGGCCTAACTAAGGTTCTATACAGCTGCAACATGACTTGCCAATTCTTATACTCAATGCCCCGGCCAATGAAGGCAAGCATGCCGTATGCCTTCTTGACTACCTTCTCCACCTGTGTTGCCCCTTTCAGTGACCTGTGGACCTGTACACCTAGATCTCTCTGACTTTCAATTCTGTTGAGGGATCTACCATTCACTGTATATTCCCTACCTGCATTAGACCTTCCAAAATGCATTGCCTCACATTTGTCTGGATTAAACTCCATCTGCCATCTCTCCGCCCAAGTCTCCAAACAATCTAAATCCTGCTGTATTCTCTGACAGTCCTCATCGCTATCCGCAATTCCACTAACCTTTGTGTCGTCTGCCAAATTACTAATCAGACCTGTTACATTTTCCTCCAAATCATTTATATATACTACAAACAGCAACGTTCCCAGCACTGATCCCTGCGGAACACCACTGGTCACAGCCGTCCAATTAGAAAAGCATCCTTCCATTGCTACTCTCTGCCCTCTATGACCTAGCCAGTTCTGTAACCACCTTGCCAGCTCACCCCTGATCCCATGTGACTTCACCTTTTGTACCAGTCTACCATGAGGGACCTTGTCAAAGGCCTTACTGAAGTCCATATAGACAACATCCACTGCCCTACCTGCATCAATCATCTTTGTGACCTCCTCGAAAAACTCCATCAAGTTAGTGAGACACGACCTCCCCTTCACAAAACCATGCTGCCTCTCACTAATACGTCCATTTGATTCCAAATGGGAGTAGATCCTGTCTCGAAGAATTCTCTCCAGTATATTCCCTACCACTGAAGTAAGGCTCACCGGCCTGTGGTTCCCTGGATTATCCTTGCTACCCTTCTTAAACAGAGGAACAACAATGGCTATTCACCAGTCCTCCGGGACATCACCTGAAGACAGTGAGGATCCAAAGATTTCTGTCAAGGCCTTAGCAATTTCCTCTCCAGCCTCCTTCAGTATTCTGGGGTAGATCCCATCAGGCCCTGGGGACTTATCTACCTTAATATTTTTTAAGATGCCCAACACCTTGTCTTTTTGGATCTCAATGTGACCCAGGCTATCTACAAACCCTTCTCCAGACTCAACATCTACCAATTCCTTCTCTTTGGTGAATACTGATGCAAAGTATTCATTTCGTACCTCGCCCATTTCCTCTGGCTCCACACATAAATTCCCTTGCCTATCCTCCAGTGGGCCAACCCTTTCCCTGGCTACCCTCTTGCTTTTTATGTACGTGTAAAAAGCCTTGGGATTTTCCTTAACCCTATTTGCCAATGACTTTTTGTGACCCCTTCTAGCCCTCCTGACTCCTTGCTTCAGTTCCTTCCTACTTTCCTTATATTCCACACAGACTTCGTCTGTTCCCAGCCTTTTAGCCCTGACAAATGCCTCCTTTTTCTTCTTAACAGGGCCTACAAATATCTCTCGTTATCCAAGGTTCCCGAAAATTGCCGTATTTATCCTTCTTCCTCACAGGAACATGCCGGTCCTGAATTCCTTTCAATTGACACTTGAAAGCCTCCCACATGTCAGATGTTGATTTGCCCTCAAACATCCGCCCCCAATCTAGGTTCTTCAGTTCCCGCCTAATATTGTTATAATTAGCCTTCCCCCAATTTAGCACATTCACCCTAGGACCACTCTTATCCTTGTCCACCAGCACTTTAAAACTTACTGAATTGTGGTCACTGTTCCCGAAATGCTCCCCTACTGAAACTTCTACCACCTGGCCGGGCTCATTCCCCAATACCAGGTCCAGTACCGCCCCTTCCCTAGTTGGTTTGTCTACATATCGTTTTAAGAAGCCCTCCTGGATGCTCCTTACAAACTCTGCCCTGTCTAAGCCCCTGGCACTAAGTGAGGCCCAGTCAATATTGGGGAAGTTGAAGTCTCCCATCACCACAACCCTGTTGTTTTTACTCTTTTCCAAAATCTGTCTACCTATCTGCTCCTCTATCTCCCGCTGGCTATTGGGAGGCCTGTAGTAAACCCCCAACATTGTGACTGCACCCTTCTTATTCCTGATCTCTACCCATATAGCCTCACTGCCCTCTGAGGTGTCCTCCCGTAGTACAGCTGTGATATCCTCCCTAACCAGTAGCGCAACTCCGCCACACCTTTTACATCCCCCTCTATCCCACCTGAAACATCTCAATCCTGGAACGTTTAGCTGCCAATCCTGCCCTTCCCTCAATCAGGTCTCTGTAATGGCGACAACATCATAGTTCCAAGTACTAATCCAAGCTCTAAGTTCATCTGCCTTACCCGTAATACTTCTTGCATTAAAACATATGCACTTCAGGCCACCAGACCCGCTGTGTTCAGCAACTTCTCCCTGTCTGCTGTGCCTCAGAGCCACACTGTCCCTATTCCCTAGTTCTCCCTCAATGCTCTCACCTTCTGACCTATTGCTCCCGTGCCCACCCCCCTGCCATACTAGTTTAAACCCTCCCGTGTGACACTAGCAAACCTCGTGGCCAGGATATTTATGCCTCTCCAGTTTAGATGCAACCCGTCCTTCTTATATAGGTCACACCTGCCCCGGAAGAGCTCCCAGTGGTCCAGATAACGGAAACCCTCCCTCCTACACCAGCTGTTTAGCCACGTGTTTAGCTGCTCTATCTTCCTATTTCTAGCCTCACTGACACGTGGCACAGGGAGTAATCCCGAGATTGCAACCCTAGAGGTCCTGTCTTTTAACTTTCTGCCTAGCTCCCTGAACTCCTGATGCAGGACCTCATGCCCCTTCCTGCCTATGTCGTCAGTACCAATATGTACAACGACCTCTGCCTGTTTGCCCTCCCCTTCAGGGTGCCCTCTACCCGTTCGGAGACATCCTGGACCCTGGCACCAGGGAGGCAACATACCATCCTGGAGTCTCTTTCACGTCCACAGAAGCGCCTATCTGTGCCCCTGACTATAGAGTGCCCTATTAATATTGCTCTTCTGCGCTTTGACCCTCCCTTCTGAACATCAGAGCCAGCCGTGGTGCCACTGCTCTGGCTGCTACGGTTTTCCCCAGATAGGCTATTCCCCCCGACAGTATCCAAAGGGGTATACCTGTTCGAGAGGGGGACAACCACAGGGGATTCCTGCACTGAATGCCTGCCCTTTCTGGTGGTCACCCATTTCTCTGCCTCCACCTTGGGCGTGACCACATTTATATAATTGCTATCTATGACGCTTTCCGCCACCTGCATGCTCCTAAGTGCATCCAATTGCTGCTCCAACTGAATCATGCGGTCTGTGAGGAGCTCCAGTTGGGTGCACATTCTGCAGATGAAGCCATCCGGGACGCTGGAAGCCTCCCGGACCTGCCACATCTCACAGTCAGAGCACTGCACCCCTCTAACTGACATTGCGTCAATTAATTAGTAAATTAAAGTTAAAAGTTTTTGTTTTTTTTAAATTTAAAAAGTTACTGTTAAGAACATAAGAACTAGGAGCAGGAGTAGGCCATCTGGCCCCTCGACCCTGCTCCACCATTCAATGAGATCATGGCTGATCTTTTGTGGACTCAGCTCCACTTTCTGGCCCGAACACAATAACCCTTAATCCCTTTATTCTTCAAAAAACTATCTAACTTTATCTTAAAAACATTTAATGAAGGAGCCTCAACTGCTTCACTGGGCAAGGAATTCCATAGATTCACAACCCTTTGGGTGAAGAAGTTCCTCCTAAACTCAGTCCTAAATCTACTTCCCCTTATTTTGAGGCTATGCCCCCTAGTTCTGCTTTCACCCCCCAGTGGAAACAACCTGCCCGCATCTATCCTATCTATTCCCTTCATAATCTTATATGTTTCTATAAGATCCCCCCTCATCCTTCTAAATTCCAACGAGTACAGTCCCAGTCTACTCAACCTCTCCTCGTAATCCAACCCCTTCAGCTCCTGAATTAACCTAGTGAATCTCCTCTGCACACCCTCCAGTGCCAGTATGTCCTTTCTCAAGTAAGAGACCAAAACTGAACACAATACTCCAGGTGTGGCCTCACTAACACCTTATACTATTGCAGCATAACCTCCCTAGTCTTAAACTCCATCCCTCTAGCAATGAAGGACAAAATTCTATTGCCTTCTTAATCACCTGTTGCACCTGTAAACCAACTTTTTGCGACTCATGCACTAGCACACCCAGGTCTCTCTGCACAGCAGCATGTTTTAATATTTTATCATTTGAATAATAATCCCTTTTGCTGGTATTCCTACCAAAATGGATAACCTCACATTTGTCAACATTGTATTCCATCTGCCGTATTCCATCTGCCAGACCCTAGCCCATTCACTTAGCCTATCCAAATCCCTCTGCAGACTTCCAGTATCCTCTGCACTTTTTGCTTTACCACTTATCTTAGTGTCGTCTGCAAACTTGGACACATTGCCCTTGGTCCCCAACTCCAAATCATCTGTGTAAATTGTGAACAATTGTGGGCCCAACACTGATTCCTGAGGGACACCACTAGCTACTGATTGCCAATCAGAGAAACACCCTATAAACCCCACTCTTTGCTTTCTATTAATTAACCAATCCTCTATCCATGCTACTACTTTCCCCTTAATGCCATGCATCTTTATCTCATGCAGCAAACTTTTGTGTGGCACCTTGTCAAAGGCTTTCTGGAAATCCAGATATACCACATCCATTGGCTCCCCGTTATCTACCTTGAATGTCCTCAAGAAATTCCACTAAATTAGTTAGGCACGATCTGCCCTTTATGAACCCATGCTGCGTCTGCCCAATGGGACAATTTCCATCCAGATGCCTCGCTATTTCTTCCTTAATGATAGATTCCAGCATCTTCCCTACTACCGAAGGTAAGCTCACTGGCCTATAATTACCCGCTTTCTGCCTACCTCCTTTTTAAAACAGTGGTGCCACGTTTGCTAATTTCCAATCCGCCGGGACCACCACAGAGTCTAGTGAATTTTGGTCAATCATCACTAGTGCATTTGCAATTTCCCTAGCCATCTCTTTTAGCACTCTGGGATGCATTCCAACAGGTCCAAGAGACTTGTCTACCTTTAGCCCCATTAGCTTGCCCATCACTACCTCCTTGGTGATAACAATCCTCTCAAGGTCCTCACCTGTCATAGCCTCATTTCCATCAGTCACTGGCATGTTATTTGTGTCTTCCACTGTGAAGACCGACCCAAAAAACCTGTTCAGTTCCTCAGCCATTTCCTCATCTCCCATTATTAAATCTCCCTTCTCATCCTCTGAAGGACCAATTAGCCACTCTTTTTTGTTTTATATATTTGTAGAAACTTTTACAATCTGTTTTTATATTCTGAGCAAGTTTAGTCTCATAATCTATCTTACTCTTCTTTATAGCTTTTTTAGTAGCTTTCTGTTGCCCCCTAAAGATTTCCCAGTCCTCTCGTCTCCCACTGATCTTTGCTACTTTGTATGTTTTTTCCTTCAATTTGATACTCTCCCTTATTTCCTTAGATATCCACGGTCGATTTTCCCTCTTTTTACCGTCCTTCCTTTTTGTTGGTATAAACCTTTGCTAAGCACAGAGAAAAATCACTTGGAAGGTTCTCCACTGGTCCTCAACTGTTTCACCATAAAGTCTTTGCTCCCAGTCTACCTTAGCTGGTTCTTCTCTCATCCCATTGTAATCTCCTTTGTTTAAGCACAAAACACGAGTGCTTGATTTTACCTTCTCACCCTCCATCTGTATTTTAAATTCCACCATATTGTGATCGCTCCTTCCGAGAGGATCCCTAACTATGAGATTTTTGTAAGGGCCACAAAGAATCCAGCACGAGTTTTAAGGATACAAAGTAATAACATTTATTTACTATAACAATATATACATAACAGTAGCAGTAACTTCCCTTGCTACCTTCTCCTTCCTGCTGGTTCCTGAACTGGCCAGCTTATTTATACTAGGAGTTTCTCCGCCCCCCTCATTGGGGAAGTTCATACTCCCACAGGATTGTGGGATAGTCATTAGTCCCCAGCCAATCGTAAGTAGGCAGGTTATAACATCCCTCCCCCCCAAAGTCCAAGAAATCCACCGAAGACCCTGGCGAAGGAAGGCGTCGGACTAGTTTGGCCGCAGGCCGGACACCATTTGCACGTGGCGCTGGATCAGGCGGCGTGTAACGAGACGGAGACCAGCGCTTCCGTGCTGAACGGCGCGGTTGTACATACACGGCCCGTGGACCCGAGGATTCCCCCTCTGATGCATCCTGTGTCTCCATCTCGTAGTCAGAGTCTGCTGCCTCCGTCATGTCAGTGTCTCTATCTCCATTTGGCCTGTAACGACCTGCGCAGGCTTCGAGTGAGGCACCAGTGGAAGATTTTGAGGACTACCTTCCCTTGTCTCTGGTCTTTGCGGCTGTTGAAATGAGCTCCGGGGGCGGGGAATCCTTTGAGGGGATGATCTTCTGGACCGGACGTGGTCTACAAGTTTTCGCTGGAGACGACCCTGGGCTTGCACTTGGTAAGATATAGGGCCCGTTTGGCGAAAGATTACACCAGGAACCCATTGGGCACCACCAGCAAAATTCCGCACGAATACTGGGTCACTGGGCGCAAACTGCCGGATCGGACGATGCCGAGACAATCCCTGTCCCTGCCGTTCTTGTGTGCGGCGTACTTTTGCGCCAATGTCCGGGAAAACCATACTAAGGCGGGTGCGGAGTCTCCGGCCCATTAGGAGTTCTGCGGGAGCTACCCCAGTCACTGCATGGGGGTGGTCCTGTACGTAAACAAAAAGCGAGCCAGTCTCGTGTCCATTGATCCGGAAGACTGCTTCTTTAGGCCTCTTTTGAATGTCTGCACTGCACGCTCTGCCAACCCATTTGAAGCCGGGTGGTAAGGGGCAGTACGGATATGGCGGATGCCGTTCATCTTTGTAAACCTAGCAAACTCCTCACTCGTGAATGGAGTGCCATTATCCGTGACCAGCACCTCGGGGAGGCCATGCGTACTAAATGATAAACGCATCTTTTCAATTGTTGCGCAGGACGTTGTCCCCTGCATCTTATGCACCTCCAGCCATTTGGACTGGGCGTCAATTAGTAGAAGGAACATGGATCCCTGAAAAGGGCCTGCGAAATCTGCATGCAAGCGTGCCCAAGGCCGCCCTGGCCATTCCCAGTGATGTAGGGGCGCGGCCTGCGGAAGCTTCTGATGCTCCTGGCAAATGGAGCAGTTTTGGGCCACCTTCTCAATGTCGGTGTCGAGGCCTGGCCACCAGACATAACTCCGGGCCAACATTTTCATCTTGGTCACGCCCAGATGCCCATTGTGCAAGTCTGATAATATCAGCTCCTGGCCTTTTTCCGGGACAATCACACGCGTCCCCCACAAGAGGATGCCGTCTTCCACGCTGAATTCTGACAGCTTGGAGGAAAATGCCCGCAACTCGCCTGGGAGCTGTCTACGCTGCCCACCATACAGGACTATGTACCGAACCTTTGACAGGACTGGCTCCGTTTGGGTTCACTCACGGATCTGTGATGCCGTGACAGGCAAGGTGTCCATAAAATTTAGGGTTGCAACCACCTCACCGGTCGTGGGGGTCAACATGGGGCCGGTCGATAAAGGGAATCGGCTCAGTGCGTCGGCATTTGCTATCTGCATACCTGGTTTGTGCTCCAGAGAATACTCACATGCAGCAAGCAACAAAGCCCAGCGCTGGATCCGTGCAGAAGCAATGGGCGGTATTGGCTTATCCTCTCTGAAGAGTCCCAGCAGGGGCTTATGATCAGTCACGATAGTGAAATGGCGGCCGTACACATACTGGTGGAAGCGTTTCACCGCGAAAACCACTGCCAGGCCCTCCTTCTCGATCTGCGCGTACTTTTTCTCCGCTGCAGTCAATGTGCGGGAGGCGAAAGCTATCGGTCGCTCGGCCCCGTTCTCCATCTTGTGGGACAGGACGGCCCCAATACCATACGGGGATGCATCACATGTGACGAGCAAAGGCTTTCCCGGATCATAGTGGGTTAGTAACCCAGACGACGACAATTGTTGCTTTACCCGCCGGAAAGCGGTTTCTTGCGGCTGACCCCAAACCCAGGTGTGATTTTTCTTTAGCAGCAGGTGCAAAGGGGCCAGCGTAGTTGCCAGATTGAGGAGGAACTTCCCGTAATAGTTTACGAGACCGAGAAAAGAACGAAGATGCAAAGTGTCAGTCGGGGTGGGGGCATGTTGAATTGCACGCACCTTCTCTGCGACGAGGTGCAGACCCTCGCGGTCCACCCGATAACCTAGGTAGACTACTTCTTTTGCCTGAAATACGCACTTTGTGCGACGTAAACGGACTCCAGCCTCCGAAAGGCGTCTAAGGACAGCCTCCAGATTTTCCAAATGCTCTTGCTCCGACGTCCCTGTAATCAACACGTCATCCAGGTAGACAGCCACACGTGGTAAACCTCTCAAAATGCCCTCCATAACACGTTGAAAAATTGCGCAGGCAGAGGATACTCCAAAGGGCAACCGTGTATATTCATACAGGCCCCGGTGTGTATTTATTGTTACATATGGTCGGGAGGCAGGGTCCAGCTCCAACTGCAGGTAGGCGTGACTCATATCTAATTTTGTGAATGAGAGTCCACCTGCAAGTTTCGCGTAGAGATCCTCGATGCGAGGCATTGGATATTGGTCGAGTCGGGAAACCGTATTCACTGTAGGTTTATAGTCGCCACACAAGCAAACTGTGGCATCTGGCTTCATTACTGATACAATTGGTGCTGCCCAGTCAGCAAAACGGACGGGCCTGATAATATCCAAACTCTCCAAACGAGTGAGCTCCCCTTCTACCTTCTCGAGCAAGGCGTAAGGCACTGGGCGCGCCCGGAAATAGCACGGCGTGGCTCCTGGTTCAACTTGGATACGGGCTACGGCCCCTTTTATTTTCCCCAAACCAGGCTGGAATACCTCTGGGTATCGTCCTAGCACCTCAGTCAACCCTCCAGAAACTGTTTGGAGGATGTGCTGCCATTGCAACCGCAAATGGCGCAACCAGTCCCGACCCAACAGGCTGGGCCCATGGCCACGCACTACGATAAGTGGGAAACGCCCCTCCTGGCGTCCATAGACAACAGGGGTCATTGTAGTTCCTGCAATGTCCAGTGGTTCCCCAGTGTAGGTGGCCAACCTGGCCTGTGAGTCAGTTAATGTAAGAGTCTGTATACCCTGCTTGATGCGGTTGAATGTCCTCTGGGCGATCACAGAGACCGCTGCGCCAGTATCCAACTCCATCTCCAGCGGGTGGCCATTTACCCGTACTGTCACCTTAATGGGGGCCACACAGGGAGCTGCCACACAATGCAGCTGCAGGCAGTCGTCCTCCGTCTCCACGTCCTCTGGAGTGGTCGCCGCAGGTTCATCCACATGGAAGGTACGGCCTCTGGGCTGGTCCCAGTTACGGCCCCTGGGCTGGTCCCAGTTTCGGTCGGAACGACGGCGCCTCTGGCGTCCCCAGGACCGCCATCCGCAACGGGGTCGGCGCCTACAAGTCTGACACGGACATGGCTCCTCATCCATTGGCTCTGGAGAAGGCTCCCTTCGGGGAGGAATGTCCGATGGCCACTGGCGTCGGTCCGGACGTTGCCTCGCCCAAGGTACCGCAGGAGTGCGGGGGGACGTTTTTGGGCGGAAAGGGTTGCGCCCCAAGGCATGCACTTCCATTCCCTGTAGCTCCTGTACTCCTCGCTCTGCGCTCTCTCGGGACAAGACTATTTGTATTGCCTGTTGAAAAGTCAATGTTGGCTCCGCTAACAACCTTCTCTGGGTTACTGCATTGTTAATACCGCAAACCAAACGGTCGCGTAACATTTCTGACAAGGTCTCACCATAGTCACAGTATTCCGCAATCCCGCGTAGCCTGGATAAAAAAATCGGCAAGGGATTCTCCAGGGGTCCTCTCAGCGGTATTAAACCGGTGCTGGACTATCGTGGACGGGGTTGGGTTAAAGTGTTGCCCCACTATATTCACAAGTTCGTCAAACGTTTTGGTGTCCGGCGCAGCTGGGTACGTAAGGCTCCTAATCACCCCAAACGTATGCGGGCCGCAGGCGGTGAGCAATATGACCACCTGGCGCTCGTTTTCAGTGATATTGTTTGCCCGGAAATAGTAACGCATCCGTTGTGTGTACTGGTTCCAGCTTTCCAGCGCAGCATCAAAAACATCCAAACGTCCGTACAGAGGCATGGTATAATAGAAAACAACTTCCAACCTGTATCCAACAAAAATCCAGGGAGGTGGCTTCAGCAGTGTAGACAGCTATTTACTTTTACCTTCGTCGCCAGTTTTGTAAGGGCCACGAAGAATCCAGCACGAGTTTTAAGGATACAAAGTAATAACATTTATTTACTGTAACAATATATACATAACAGTAGCAGTAACTTCCCTTGCTACCTTCTCCTTCCTGCTGGTTCCTGAACTGGCCAGCTTATTTATATTAGGAGTTTCTCCGCCCCCCTCATTGGGGAAGTTCATACTCCCACAGGATTGTGGGATAGTCATTAGTCCCCAGCCAATCGTAAGTAGGCAGGTTATAACAGAGATCATTAATCAATCCTGTCTCATTACACAGGACCAGATCTAGGACCGCTTGTTCCCTCGTAGGTTCCATTACATACTGTTGCAGGAAACTATCGCGGATAGATTCTATAATCTCCTCCTCAAGGCTGCCTTGACCGACCTGGTTAAACCAATCGACATGTAGATTAAAATCCCCCAAATGTTACTATTTGGTGGCCTATAGACTACTCCTATCAGTGACTTTTTCGCCTTACTATTCCTGATTTCCACCCAAATGGATTCAACCTTATCCTCCATAGCATCGATGTCATCCCTTACTGTTGCCCGGATGTCATCCTTAAATAACAGAGCTACACCATCTCCCTTACCATCCATTCTGTCACTCCGAATAGTTTGATACCCTCGGATATTTAACTCCCAGTCGTGACCATCCTTTAACCATGTTTCAGTAATGGCCACTAAATCATAGTCATTCACGATGATTTGCGCCATCAACTGATTTACCATATTCCGAATACTACGAGCATTCGGGTAAAGTACAGTTATGTTGGCTTTTTTACCTCTGTTCTGAATCTTAACACCTCGATCAGTAACCTCTCCTAAGTTATATTTCCTCTTAACCTTTCTCCTAATTTTCCTTGTCGTTGAACCCATATCTTCATGTAACAACCTGCCGCGTTGCTTACCATTAATGTTTTCACTTCCTGTTTTATTCCTTTTAGTATTCCTGGTCCTATTCACTGAACTCCCCTCAGTCACTGTACCTTGTACTGTCGCCCTTTTTGATTTTTGACTGTGGCTTCTCTGCCTTACACTTTCCCCCTTACTGCCTTTTGTTTCTGTCCCTGTTTTACTACCTTCCAACTTCCTGCATCGGTTCCTATCCCCCTGCCACATTAGTTTAAACTCTCCCCAACAGCTCTAACTATCTGTTTCCTCGCACTAGATTTCTACTATAAATGTGAAAGCTAAATATAGTACTCTCCGATCTCTGGTTTAGATACCCCTCTAAATTATAATTAAGTAATTATGTTTAATTAGTTACCAATGCTAATTTTTTTTAATTTAGTGTAGATTCCCAACCAGCCACTCAGGTCACAGCTTTTCTGTGATGTCACTTCAGTTTCCCCCACCCCACACACACACAATTTGAAAAGGTAATTAAAGTAAAAATGAGTAAAAATCACTTACTTACCTTCTGAGGGTCTCAGATGTTCTCAGGTTCTCTCCCTGCTGATTAAAAGTTACAGGCCAGAAGAAAGAGAGAACAAAACAGTAGGGAAAAAGCACCTTCTCCCACTCTTCACCGAATTACCTCACTGCACCAAATTACCAAGTTTCAAATTCTCACTCTGTCTGCGTCTGACTCACTCAGGCTGTGTCTTTTTGACCAGCTCAACGCTTAGATGAGGAGTTGGTGGAGGGTCTGGGTGCTCCAATTGGGCTTGGGGAGGTTATAGAGGGGTTGGGGGCGATGCAATCGGGCAAAGCCCCGGGACCGGACAACTACCCGGTTGAGTTCTATAAGTAATTCTCCTGGTCGCTGGGGCTGTTATATGAATCAAAGGAGTTGGGAGTGTTCCCCCCAACATTATCGTAGGCATCAATTTCCCATATCTTGAAACGGGATAAAGATCCGGAAAGCTGTGAGTCGTATAGGCCAATCTCCCTGCTAAATTCAGGTGCAAAATAGCTGGCAAAGATCTTGGCCACACGGATAGAGGACTGTGTTCCGGGGGTAATAAGGGAGGACCAGACAGGATTTGTTAAGGGACGACACCTGGCGACCAACATTCGGCGGCTCCTTAATGTAACATTGATGCCTGCGGAGGGGCCGAGGTCGAGGTGGTGGTGGCCAAGGTTGCAGAAAAGGCCTTTGACTGGGTGGAGTGGAAATATCTGTGGGAAGTCCTGGGAAGGTTTGGGTTCAGGCAGGGATTTGTGGATGGGTCTGGTTGCTTTATCAGGCACCGGTAGCAAATGTAAGGACGAATTGGGTGCAATCAGAATATTTTAGCCTGTGTCGGGGGATGAGACAGGGATGTCCACTCTCTCCACTACTGCTTGCCATGGCCATAAAGTAATTGGCAATGGCGCTGCAAACATCGAACATTTGGCGGGGTATAGTGAGAAGGGGGGTGGAACACAGGGTATCACTCTATGTGGATAATGTGCTCCTTTATATAACTGACCTGTAAAGGGGGGGGGGGGGGGGGGATTGCAGGAATTAGGAGGCTACTGGAGAAATTTGGCTGGTTCTCAGGTTATAAATTAAATATGGGCAAGAGCAAGGTTTTTGCGATCCAGGCAAGGGGGCAGGAGAGGAGATTGAGGGAGTGCTGTTCAAGGTGCTGGGAGGGAGTTTTAGGTACCTGGATATTCAAGTGGCACGGGATTGGGGTTGGCTTCACAACTTAAATTTGGGCAGGTTGATAGAGCAGGTGAAAAGAGACTTCCGAAGGTGGGACGTGCTCCCGCTGTCATTGGCGGGCAGGGTACATACTGTGAAGATAACAGTCCTCCCGAGATTGCTGTTCGTTTTTCAGTGTCTCACAATTTTCATCCCTAAGGCGTTTGTTAGGAAGATGAATGCGACAATCTCAGGTTTTATTTGCGCAGGGAAAGCCCCGCAGGCGCAGTCAGGGCCTTTAGGAGGTGGCAGAGGGCAGGGATCGAGAGATTCGGAGATGTTTTTATTGAGGAGGATTTCCTGAGTTTGGAGGAGCTAGAGGAGGAGTTTGAGTTGCCAGGCGGGAATGGATTCCGGTACTTGCATGTGTGGGATTTTGTTCGGAGGCAAGTCCCGGGCTTCCCGCGTCTCCCGCTAAGGGGGCTACAGGACAAGGGGATGTCAAAAATAGGGATTGGAAAGGGGAAGGTCTCGGAAAGATATAAGGAACTGACGGAGGGGGGGGAAGGGGTCCCAATCGGGGAGGTGAAGAGGAAGTGGGAGGAAGAGTTGGGAGGGGAGTTGCAAGTCGGGTTATGTGAGGTGGCCCTGAGGAGAGTCAATGCATCCTCGTCGTGCGCCACTTTAGCCTGATGAAAGTGGTCCACATGGCTCATATGACCGTGACCCGGAAAAGCAGGTTTCTAGAAGAGGTGAAGAACAGGTGTGGGCGGTGTGGGGGTGATCCTGCGAACCATGTGCATATGTTCTGGGTGTGTCCGAAGCTGAGGGGATTTTGGCAAGGATTCGCAGATGTCATGGAGGGACGCAGAGCCTCCAAAGTTGGGGGTTTGGATCAGCGACATGGCGGGGAATCAAATTCACCTTATGGGGTTCGTTACAAGGGTTTGCTCGGAGGTGGCAGCCGTTCATTGACTTCTACAAGGAAAATTAGGCTGTAAATGGGTGGGGGTGGGGGGAAGGGAGAGGCATGGAACTGACGAATAAAGGTAGGAAAACCAATGAAAGGAGAACCTTGAGATGGAGTCGTTACGTGGACCATGATAGTTAGTGTTTATACTTGGGGGAAGATGGTTGTTATTGTGGATTTTTTGTGTTTGTTGGATCTCTTTGTTTAAAATATTTTATAAAAAAAGAGGACAACTCGCCGGAAGTCCCCAAAATATTAACAGTCAAGAGGACAGGGACTTAATATAATTAACGTTAAGTACAGCATAAGTAACTAGGTAATTAATGGGACTAAAGAGTGACAAATCCCCAGGGCCTAATGGTTTCCATCCAAGGCTGTTAAAGGAAGTAAGGGTCCACTTTGTACAGCTGTTAATTATAATCTTTCAGAGTTCCTTAGATTCAGGTGCAGTCCCTCTGGATTGGAAAATTGCACTTGTCACTCCACTTTTTAAAGAAGGGAGAAAGGGGGAAACCAGGGAATTACAGACCAATTAGCCTAACATCTGTGGTGGGGAAATTGCTGGAGTCTATAATTAGGGATGGCGTAACTGAACACCTAGAAAAACACGATCAAGGAGAGCCAGCATGGATTTGTAAATGGAAGGTAATGCCGGTCTAATCTTATTGAATTGTTTGAAAAGGTGACTAAGGTAGTGGATATGGCAATGTCTATGAATGTTATTTATATAGACTTCCAGAAGGCATTTAATAAAGTCCCACACAAGAGACTGTCAACTGAAGTGGGAACCCACGGAGTTGAGGGCAAATTATTGACATGATCAGAAATGGGCAGGTTTCAGAGAGTGGGGATAATCTAATTGGCAGAAGGTGACTAGTAGTGTACCCACAGGGATGTGTTGGGACCTCAATTATTCATATTCTTCATTAATGACTTGGATGATGGCATAGAAAGTCATATATCCAAATTTGCCGATGATATCAAATTAGGTGGCATTGTAGACAGCCTAGATGATAGCATAAAATTGCAAAGAGATATTGACAGACTAGGTGAACGGGCTAATTCGTGATAGATGGAATTCAAATGTAAGCAGGTGTGAGGTTATCCATTTTGGACCAAAGATGAATAGAGCAGGGCATTTTCTAAATGGAAAGAGATTAGGTACACTGGATGTCCAAAGAGACTTGGTGGTTTAGATGTATAGATCCTTAAAGCGCCAGGAACAAGTGCAGAAAATAATCAAAAACGCTAATAGAATGCGAGCCTTTATATCTAGAGGAGTGGAATATAAAGACTCAGAAGTTAGGACTTCCGGTTGCGGCTATGCGGAGCTAACTCACACGTTCGGCAGCTCCTGCTAAAAACTAACTTTTGGGCTCTTTTTAGGGCCCATAATGGCGCTTGTTCGACGTTTCCCGGTGTGGGAAGGGGACAGCATCATTCCCCCGATAGTGTATGGATTGGACCAGGAGTGGGGCGATTTTAAAAGTGGCATTGAAGCAAAGAAAGGTGCGAGGAAGGAGAACCAAGATGGCGGCGGGCAGAGACCAGGCAGCATAGAGGCAGTGGGCGCAAGAGCAGCAGGAGCTTCTCCAGCGCTGTTTTAAGGAACTGAAAGCGGAGCTGATGGAGCCGATGAAGGCTTCAATTGATAAGCTGCTGGAGACCCAGACGGCCCAAGGGGCGGCGATCCGGGATGTCCGGCAGAAGGTCTCGGAGAACGAGGACGAGATCCTGGGCCTGGCGGTGAAGGTGGAAGCGCACGAGGCGCTCCACAAGAAATGGCAGTCGAGGTTCGGGGAGATGGAGAACCGGTCGAGGCGGAAGAACCTGTGGATCCTGGGTCTCCCGGAGGGGCTGGAGGGATCGGACTTGGGGGCCTACGTGGTCAGTATGCTGAATTCGCTGATGGGAGCGGGGGCCTTTCAGGGGCCCTTGGAGCTGGAGGGGGCCCACCGAGTGCTGACGAGGAGGGCCAAGCCCAGCGAGCCGCCGCGGGCGGTGCAGATGCAGTTCCACCAGTTTGCTGATTGGGAGTGTGTGTTAAGGTGGGCCAAGAGGGAGCGGAGCAGCAGGTGGGAGAATGCGGAGGTCCGAATCTACCAGGATTGGAGCGCGGAGGTGGCAAAGAAGAGGGCCAGTTACAACCGGGCAAAGGCAGTGCTGCACAGGAAGGGGCTGAAGTTCGGTATGCTGCAGCCGGCGTGTCCGTGGGTCACCTATAAGGACCGACACCATTATTTAGAGTCCCCGGAGGAGCTGTGGGCCTTTGTTCAGGCTGAAAAACTGGACTTGGACTAAGGGTCGGGGACGAGGCGGAGGGATGGTTGGGGATTGTTGTGTTGTGTTGAGGGGGGGTTCTTTGTTTGTTGGTGGTTGATTGGGCATTGTTTTGATTAGGACCGCCGGGTGGGCTCGTCGGGGGGGGGGGTAGGTAAACCGCTTGGGGGGTTGATGGTCGGTAGGGGAGATGGGGGCCCGCAAGGGGCGGGGCGGGGGGGGGGGGGAGAAAGAGGCCTGAGTTGGGGGTAGTGGGACCAGGCCTGGAAAGGGAGCTGCGCCAGAGGAGGCGGGGCTGAGCTTTTTCCCACGCTTAGGGTTGAAGGGGCGGGGCCGGAGCTGGGAAGCGCGGGCTTTTCTCCCGCGCTGGGAGTGGAATGGATGAGAGCCTGCTGGTGGGGGGGGGGGGGGGGGCAGTTCCACACTGGGGGGGTCGATGGAGCGGCGGGAGTGGCCGGGGTCATCTGACCTACGGGAGTGCAATGGGGGGTAGCAATGCAGCTTGGGAAGACCTAGCTGGGGGGGTTTGCTGCTGGAATGGCCAAGGGGGAGCTGGAGTTGGTAGAGGAGGTCGGGGCGGGGGTTTGCCACTGTGGCGAACGGGTCGTGCGGGGGGCGCGGGCACGTGGCTGGCCTCGGAAGGGCTATGGCTAGTCGGCGGGGGAGGGGGGTGAGTAGACCCATGATCCGGCTGATAACCTGGAATGTAAGGGGACTGAATAGGCCGGTCAAGCGGGCCCGGGTGTTCGCGCACCTGAGGGGGCTGAAGGCGGGTGTGGCCATGCTTCAGGAGACGCACCTGAGAGTGGTGGATCAGGTAAGGTTGAGAAAGTGGTGGGTAGGGCAGGTGTTTCATTCGGGTTTTGATGCAAAAAATCGGGGGGTGGCGATCTTGGTGGGGAAGAGTGTCGTTCGCGGCGTCGAGCATTGTGGCAGACAATGGCGGTAGGTATGTGATGGTAAGTGGCAAGCTGCAGGGTGAGCGGGTGGTGTTGGTCAATGTATATGCCCCGAATTGGGACGATGCGGGGTTCATGCGCCGCATGCTGGGCCGGATTCCGGACTTGGAGACAGGGGGCCTGATAATGGGGGGGGGGGGGGGGGGGGGGGGGGGATTTCAACACGGTGCTGGACCCGGCACTAGATGGCTCTAGGTCTAGGACGGTCAGGAGGCCAGCGTCGGCCAAGGTGCTGAGGGGGTTCATGGACCAGATGGGAGGGGTGGACCCATGGAGGTTTGCGAGGCCGGGGGCCAGGGAATTCTCAATCTTCTCCCATGTCCACAAGGTCTACTCCCGGATTGACTTTTCTGTCATGAGCAGGGCACTGATTCAGAGGGTGGAGGATATGGAGTACTCGGCGATAGCCATTTCTGATCATGCTCCGCACTGGGTGGACCTCGAGTTGGGGGAGGAGAGGGACCAGCGCCCGTTGTGGCGCCTAGAGGTGGGGCTGCTGGCAGACGAGGAGGTGAGCGGGCGGGTACGGGAGTGTATAGAGAGGTACCTGGAGGCTAATGACAATGGGGAGGTGCAAGTAGGGGTGGTCTGGGAGGCGCTGAAGGCAGTGGTCAGAGGAGAGCTGATCTCCATTAGGGCACACAAGGAGAGGGCGGAGAGGAGAGAGAGGAAGAGGTTGGTGGGGGAGATGGTGAGGGTGGATAGGAGGTTCGCGGAGGCCCCGGAGGAGGGATTGCTTAGGAAGTGGCGTAGCATCCAGGCTGAGTTTGATTTGTTGACCACCAGGAAGGCAGGGGCGCAGTGGAGGAAGGCGCAGGGGCGGTATATGAATACGGAGAAAAGGCGAGCCGGACGCTGGCGCACCAGCTTCGGAAGCGGGAGGCAGCTAGGGAGATCGGGGGAGTTAGGGATGGAGGAGGGAAGTGCGGTGGGTATCAATGGGATCTTCAGGGACTTCTACGAGGAACTGTACCAGTCTGAGCCCCCACTGGAAGAGGGAGGGATGGGTCGCTTCCTGGACCGGCTGGGGTTTCCGAGGGTGGAGGAAGGGCAGGGGGCGGGGTTGGGGGCACCGGTTGGGTTGGAGGAGTTGGTCAAAGGGATAGGGAACATGTTGGCCGAGAAGGCACCGGGGCCGGATAGGTTCCTGGTTGAATTTTACAAGAAGTATTCGGACCTGCTGGGCCCACTGTTGGTAAGGACCTTCAACGAGGCAAGGGAAGGGGGGGCTCTGCCCCCGACGATGTCTAGAGCGCTGATTTCTCTGATCCTGAAGCGGGACAAGGATCCCCTACAGTATGGGTCATATAGGCCGATCTCACTCCTAAATGTAGATGCAAAGTTGCTGGCAAAGATTTTAGCCATGAGGATAGAGGACTGTGTCCCGCAGGTCATACACGAGGATCAGACGGGGTTCCTGAAAGGGAGGCAGTTGAATACTAATGTACGGAGGCTCTTGAATGTTATAATGATGCCGGCGATGGAAGGGGAGGCGGAGATAGTGGCGGCGATGGATGCGGAGAAGGCCTTTGATAAGAGTGGAATGGGGGTACCTGTGGGAGGTGTTGAAAAGGTTCGGGTTCGTGGAGGGGTTCGTCAGGTGGGTGAGGCTGCTATATGAGGCCCCGGTGGAGAGTGTGGCCACGAACAGAAGGAGGTCAGAGTATTTCCGGCTACACCGGGGGACGAGGCAGGTGTGTCCCCAGTCCCCCCTGCTCTTTGCACTGGCGACTGAACCCCTGGCCATGGCGTTGAGGAAGTCAAGGAACTGGAGGGGGCTGGTGCAGGGTGGGGAGGAGCATCGGGTGTCACTCTATGCGGATGATTTGCTGCTATGTGTGGCGGACCCGGTGGGGCGAATGCCGGAGGTGATGAGGATCCTTACGGTGTTTGGAGGGGGATTGGTGAGCTCCTGCTAAAAAGGGCGGAGAGGAGTTTCAGGTACCTGGGGGTCCAGGTGGCTAGGAGCTGGGGGGCCTTACATAAGCTCAACTTCACGAGGCTGTTGGAGCAGATGGAGGAGGAGTTTAAGAGGTGGGATGTGCTACCACTCTCCCTGGTGGGTAGGGTGCAGTCAGTTAAAATGACGGTGCTCCAGAGGTTTTTGTTCCTGTTCCAATGCCTCCCCATCCTGATCCCTAAGGCCTTCTTCAGGCGGGTTAACAGGAGCGTTATGGGGTTTGCGTGGGCGCAGAAGACCCAGAGGGTGAGAAGGGTGTTCCTGGAGCGGTGCAGGGATAGGGGGGGGGGTTGGCAATGCCTAACCTCTGTGGGTATTATTGGGCCGCCAATGTGGCGATGGTGCGTAAGTGAGTGATGGAGGGGGATGAGGCGGCATGGAAGAGGCTGGAGATGGCGTCCTGTGTGGGCACGAGCCTGGAGGCGCTGGTGACGGCGCTGCTGCCGCTTCCTCCAACGAGGTATACCACGAGCCCGGCTACCCTCAACATTTGGGGGCAATGGAGACGTCACAGGGGGGAGGTGGGGGCCTCGATGTGGTCCCCGATTCCTGAGCTGGCACAGGGCAGGTGTGATGGGGGATCTGTTTGTTGACGGGAAGTTCGCGAGCCTGGGTGAGCTGGAGTAGAAGTTTGGGCTCCCCCCCCGGGGAACACCTTCAGATATATGCAGGTAAGGGCGTTTGTTCGGCGGCAGGTGGTGGGAGTTCCCACTGCTGCCGCCACGTAGGGTCCAGGACAGGGTGCTGTCGGGGGTGTGGGTTGGAGAGGGGAGGATCTCGGCAACGTATCAGGTGTTGCAGGAGGAGGAGGAGGCCTCGGTGGAGGAGCTAAAGGGTAAGTGGGAGGAGGAGTGGGGTGAGGAGATTGACGAGGGGACGTGGGCAGATGCCCTGGAGAGAGTGAACTCTTCTTCCTCTTGTGCGAGGCTCAGCCTCATACAATTTGAGGTGCTGCATAAGGCTCACACGACCGGGACAAGGATAAGCCGGTTCTTTGGGTGCGAGGACAGGTGTGTTAGGTGCTCAGGGAGCCCAGCAAACCACACCCACATGTTCTGGGCGTGCCCAGCGCTGGAGGACTTTTGGAAGGGTGTAGCGAGGACTGTGTCGAGGGTGGTAGGTTCCAGGGTCAAGCCAGGCTGGGGACTCACAATATTTGGGGTGGCAGAGGAGCCGGGAGTGCAGGAGGCGAAAGAGGCCGGTATTCTGGCCTTTGCGCCCCTGGTAGCCCGGCGAAGGATTCTTCTTCAGTGGAAGGATGCGAGGCCCCCAAGCGTGGAATCTTGGATCAACGATATGGCGGGGTTTATTAAATTTGAGAGGGTGAAATTTGCCTTAAGGGGATCGGTGCAAGGGTTCTTCAGGCGGTGGCAACCGTTCCTAGACTTCCTGGCAGAACGTTAGAAGATGGCCAGCAGCAGCAGCAACCCGGGGGTGGGGGGGGAGGTTTTTTCTTTCTGTGTTTTGTTGTTGATATTTTGTGAAAAATTTGAATAAAAATTTTTTTTTTTTTTTTTTAAAGACTCAGACGTTATGCTGCAGCTATACAAAACCTTGGACCGAAAGGAGATGTTGGGAAGAACCTCTTCACTCATAGGGGGCAGAAGTTTGGAATTCTCTCCCACAAATAGCAGTTGCAGCTAGAACATTTGTTAATTTTAAATCTGACTTTTGTTAAGCAAAGATATTAAGGGATATGGGCCAAAGGCAGGTATATGGAGTTAGGCCACAGTCAGCCATGATCCCATTAAATGGCGAGACAGGCTCAAGAGGCTGAATGGCCTACACTGTTCCTATGTTTGAAAGGATTAAGCATTAGCTGGGGAGTTTTAAACTAAACTCGTCTCTCAACACCTATATACATAATTTTCACATTCAAATGCTATTTTAAATCTTGGGTATTAGTTATGACAGATTAATTCAATTAAAAAGTCAATGAAAAATAAACCGCAGTTTAAAAAATTACCATCAATGCCCAGACCTGAATAACAAGTAACATAATTGATGAAGTGTTTTAAATTTTAATTATGTCAATACATTCTGCTCTTAAGCAAAGCTGCTCAATTCAATTTCTGATAATTCATTTTACTTAAGCACCAAATCTCCAGGCGGATACTTTACTTACATTACTTAGTTCAAATTAAAAATATTTCCATTTTTAAACTTCATATTACAGAAAAGTTGTAGCTATATGGGTTATACATTTTCATACAGGAGTATAAAACCTATTTCCTGTTGTATTGTATGTATCAACATATGCAATCATTTCTTAAACCTGTAGAGGGAGGTCTTGGTTTTAAAAAACCTGAAAGCTAATGTATTGTTTTGTAGGGTCAATGTTAATTAACATGAGAGGAGAAAGAGGGGGGAGGCACAGACAGACAGAGTATGAGAGATATGAACATGCATGTCAAGGTTTGTGTTAGCTACAATATACAGAACAAATTTAAGCCAGTTAATTACAGCTTTATCAGCCTCCTCCTCCCAATCAACAGAAAAGCAATTTATCCAAAACCATTCGACTCCAGACCTCATCACAACATTGATCCAAATAGGGCCAAAAGAGCCAGATACAAGAGGTAAGAATTGTTGTTATTAGCAGTTTTGGGCATTATGGCCCAAAAGGCCCCGTGGCAATTTTGAAGTCAATGGAATTCAATAGAAAAAACTTCCGGTGACACAAGCCACATCTGACACATAGAAACATGATCATAATTGTCAAAGATCCATCAAAGTAGCCCATGGATACCACTTTCAGAATTCCTTTCGAGCAACATCAGAAGTGGGGTCATTTGCTGATGATTCCACAAATGCCATTTTACAACTCCAATAATGGGAATGTCAGGCAGCATGGTAGCACAGTGGGTAGCACTGTTGCTTCACAGCTCCAGGGTCCCAGGTTCGATTCCCGGCTTGGGTCACTGTCTGTGCGCGTGCTCCCAGTGTCTGCGTGTGTTTCCTCCGGGTGCTCCGAGTCCCACAAGTCCCAAAAGACATGCTGTTAGGTAATTTGGACATTCTGAATTCTCCCTCCACGTAACCGAACAGGCCCGGAATGTGGCGACTAGGGCCTTTTCAGTGACATTGTTGCAGTGTTAATGTAAGCCTACTTGTGACAATAAAGATTATTTAATTATTTAATTGAATTTAAACCACATCAAGACAACATTTCCTACCTTGCAATTACCTTGTCCAAAATACCTGGCTTCCCCAGACTTTCAACATTTCTAACTCCCCTACGATCAATAGCGAGGGAATCACCAGTGACCAGAAGCTTATCAATACCGGAACCGGGCCAAGGGTGCAGCAGAGACAGGATGCACATGCCACTCTTCCCGACAATGCAGCTCCATTGAGCAACAAGATTCAAATCAGGGTCTGATGGATTCTCTGAGAAATGTGCAAGATACATGAGATAGCTGTGAACCAAATGTGTGTGAATTACATGGGAATTGCTAGATGCAAAATGGCCATGGTCCATTCAATTCACCTTCTACCATCCCGGTATTCACACGATACAATGATTGTGGAATTGTTCGCGAAGCAGCACAAAATCAATTACTATGGTTTCTTTCATTCATTCATGGGATTTAGGCTTCACTGGCAAGGCCAGCGTCTATTGCCCATCTCTAATTGCCAAGTGGCTTGTTAGGCCAATTTCAGAGGACAATTAAAGAGTCAGCCACATCGCTTCGGGTCTAGTCGAGTCCAGTCATGAAATGAAATGAAAATGAAATGAAATGAAAATCGCTTATTGTCACAAGTAGGCTTCAAATGAAGTTACTGTGAAAAGCCCCTCGTCGCCACATTCCGGCGCCTGTTCGGGGAGGCTGATACTGAGAGGCCACATCAAGGACACACAAGTTGGCAAGCAGATTGAAAAGTATCATGTAATAGGTTCATGAATTATACTGGAAGGCAGCTCTCAATACAGCCACTAAAGAAACATTGAGGCATTACCAGGCGGTTAGATATCAGAGCATTTGTCCCTGTATCCATTATTCAGTGCCTTTCATGACTGGAATACAAAGAAAAAAAACGGCAGCTGCTCAAGTTTTCTTTGCATCTCAGATGATGGAATCAACGTTCTATGGTTAGGAGAATGACAATAATGCTTTGTATTACCACACTTTGTTTCAAATCATTGCTGATCACCACAGAGCTCTTGAGAATTTCCCAGTAGCAGTTGTCTTTCTAAGGAGGGTTAAAGGCTTTCTTTTACAATTACATACTGCTCTCTTTTGGAGGAGGGCGAAGAAAAGAAAGCAGAAAGGAATGTTGGGTCTTCCCAAACAGGGTAGATGGTTCCAAAATGATCTGCCTAAATTCAACCCTCCCTAATACTCCAATACCTGCATCAGATGTGTCCTTGAGTACTCGAAGTTAACTAGCTATCCTAGATTATTAATGGGGCCTGGAGCAAAAGCCTCAGAGTTAAGATTTTTCCTACTCAGCGCCAAACAGGATTGCAGGCCAATGTCCCAAATGGCATTAGACACATGTTGCCAACACCGAAGGTTCAGGAAGCCCCAATTATCTACAGGGTTATTTCTGGAATTCAGCATATGTGCCACCAAAACACGGAGTAGCTACACACATGTCAAACCAAAGCCTCCTGGGCAGTTTGGGAATTAGTTTGCAGGCACACGCATTTGGGCAGCACGTAGCATTGTGGATAGCACAACTGCTTCACAGCACCAGGGTCCCAGGTTCGATTCCCGGCTTGGGTCACTGTCTGTGCGGAGTCTGCACATTCTCCCCGTGTGTGCGTGGGTTTCCTCCGGGTGCTCCGGTTTCCTCCCACAGTCCAAAGATGTGCGGGTTAGGTGGATCGGCCATGCCAAATTGCCCATAGTGTCCAAAATTGCCCTTAGTGTTGGGTGGGGTTACTGGGTTATGGGGATAGGGTGGAGGTGTGGACCTTGCGTAGGGTGCTCTTTCCAAGAGCCGGTGCAGACACGATGGGCCGAATGGCCTCCTTCTGCACTGTAAATTCTATGACAATCTATGATAATCACACCGCATCAGAAAACAAACTATCCACATTATAAATTCTGGCTGTGTGGGTTTCTATGTTGCTTAATTTCAAGATTATCACATTGATGGGTTTCTTTAACATAGCGAAAGGTATCTGCTCATGTCTGACACCAGGCTGACCAAAAGCACAGAAAAGGCCATCATAGCCAGACAACTGTCACAATACCAGAATGCTGGAATGCTGTCCCTTGTCCCAGTGGATTCTATATACAATGGGTTTTAATTGACCAACCTAAATGTGTATTCTAAAGTCTGAAAACAATAGGAGAATGGCAACAATGCACTCATGTTTTATATTGTCAGCATTTCTCATCAGTATGTAGAGGAAATTAAAGAGCTTGTATTCAGCTGATGTTTTCCAACCAATGGGTGCAAAAGCAAACTTAATAAATCCATTCTGTTCATCTTCTCAACTTAAAATCACAATTGTAATTAAAATAAAGCAGCAAAGGGCTAGATAAATATAGCTATACTTAGGAGGAAGAAATTACATGTGCAAATAAAATAGGCAATGGCACAAATTAGTGAAAATGCCATTAAAACAAAACAAATATATTCCCATTAAGCTTGGATGTGAATTGTGATGCTAAATGTAATTATTTTAACAGTCAATATAGTCAAATGCCAATGATCAGTTCTACATTCTTTCTCCTTCCCTCCATATTTGGAGTGAGGCCTCATCTCATCCCAGACTATTCACTGCTCTCCAAGTGAAAGCACAAGTAGGCATTATCTATATGGAGGCTTCTGTTTAATTGGTTACTGGAAGAACAAGATCGATCCAATTCAACTTGAACCTGAACCTGAAACTCCTCCCCTGCGGAAAAACATTTGACCTCTGCACACTGCCTTCACTTTCCAGTTGGTAAACAATAAGAACTCACCTTATAAGGAATTGGAAGGCTCTGATCTGCAGCCACCACTCGTTGGCACCGGGTGATGCCCATGGATACTCCAAAGATAATATTCATAAAAAATACTCAGTGCTATTAAAATTGTATATCTGAAACACACCCAGAACAGAATACGGAAATGGTACAATACCTTTGATTGATTTATTGCTTCATTCCGAAGGCGCTGTTTCGTCCTCTGTAATTTATTCGCCATCATCATCCCGGTCCGAAAGTCAAAGCTATTGAGGTCGATACTATTTCCCAGGTATCGAGCCAGCTGAGGCTTACTCCTGAACTTCTTACCACTTGGGCTGAAAGGTGGAAGAGAAATTTTAAAAAATAGCTGGTCTAGTACCAGTTGATAAGGAAGACTCAAATGCCATTATTATGGTCTCAACAATAGACGCTGGGGCTTAAAATCAAGAAAATGTACAAGAGACAAATGCCAAATATACAGCATTTAGTATGTGTTTATTCAATACAGTGGTTAGGTCATCAGTACAGGAAATCCAAAGTAAAATTTGTAGCGTTTTGTTTTGTTCAGTGCAGTTACGTCTTAAAAAAACACAAATCCCATATACTGAAGTTATTTGGCATGTAAATGCCACAAAAGTCAGTGTCCAAGAGTTTCAGATACAACTTCATAACAATGTTGGTTGGATGGATAAAGGGGTTTATGACAGCATCAGCAACTCAAATTGGTAGCATCAGCACTGGCTGCATCAGCAAGAGTGCTAGCAAAGGTGCTGAAAGCATACATCTTCTTGCAGGGGTGAACAAGCACTGATACCAGGAGATCGCAGACAAGGCCAAAAGATATTTCCCAATTGTACTTCCATTTCTCTCCTCCCAAGTCCAAGCAGAGAGCATAATAAATAATTTGTTTTGCATATCTGTAATGAGATTTGTCCAAACAAATATTGTATTTTGGAATAGTTAACTTTGCAGGCAATTTATATCACTACATGCAGAAAGTTGTTACAATATTGTCTGTATTCCATTCACTCTCCCTGCATTTTCTCGCCTTCATTTTCCTCCAAGTGAACCTTGCTGCGCCAGTTTGAGAATATGCAAGTAAGGTAACATTACAGAGAGACAAATTTCATTAGGTGGAGAAATGGGTTTATGGTGTATAGCTCCAGGTGAAGAGCTAGAACTGGCGATGGGTCAAATGTAAAAGTAAAGTAGCCATAGTCCCAGATGACCATCCTTCAAAGGAGAGAGCTGACTGGTGGTGATTTAACCTGAGGATTACAACACCTCAGGTGAGGGGCAAGGTTGTGAAGCGCAGGGCCTTCATGAATAACCTCAGCCGGGACAGGAATTGAACCTGTGCCCTTGGCCTCACTCTGCATCACAAACCAGCTGAACAGCCAACTGAGCTAAACTTGGTCAATTGGACACATTCTGTTTCTGTAAGTTCTATGACTAAGATTATCTACCATGATGGGCAAAAGGACAAAGGACCAGTCTTCTGTGAGAAGCGGTGGCAGAATATGCCATAGATGTGAAAGGTACCTCCAATTAGCAAGAAACATGAGAAAAATCTGAAAGACTGGCCTTAAGCAGCTGCTCAAATGTCAGTTTGATGCCCATTTATAGTTTGCGTAAGGGGTGTTCAGCAAGCAAGCAACATTAAACACCTTGCAGGACAAACAAAAATTGTTTATGCGTGAAAGGACATTTGTTAAATGCTTTTAAAATCTGAAGCTGGTTATTTATCGTAATTGCTGCATTATAATAAGTGTGCCCAATTGAGGTTTCAACCTTGCAAGGAACTCCTCACTTGTACCACCATCGTACAGAAGTCCATGAACAATTGAAACATAAATTTGCACGGACTTCCAGTGGTGGCTATGAAGGAGTAGGTCGCACATTTGGTGGCTCCCGCTTGGGTCGGACCTTTGGACCTTTTTCCCCGATTTTTTAAAATCGGACTTGATTCGGTAAATTGATGGTGGAGGCAATTGTGGAGTGGATTCCTATATCGGTGCTTGAGGAGGCGGACTAGAAGTGCTCGCAAAGGAAGAAATAGACAAACAGAGAAGGCTTGGGCTGAAGCTGCAGCGGGAGAAAGCATGGCGGACGACCGGGGTCCTGGCTTGACGATCCAGCGGTCGACAGAGCAGCTGATGCAGTTCATTCACGAGGGCTTTGCCAAGCAGAAAGAGGAATGCTTGGACCCGATTAAAGAATCGACTGCGCGGCTGGAACCTAGACTGGAATCCCAAGACCGGGTGATCCAGAAAGTAGAGAAGGTGCGCAGGAGGAACATCAAACTGTGGTGGAGTGGAGGTGCGGATGCTGAGAGACCAGCAGAAAAGGCTCCTGGAGAAGGTGGAGGACCTAGAGAATAAGTCCCGCCGGCAGAACTTGAGAATCGTCGGTCTCCCGGAGGGGTCCGAAGGAGCAGATGCTGGGGCATACATAGCGGGCATGTTTGAGAAGTTACTGGGAGATGGGACGTTCTCCCGACCCTTGGAGGTGGACAGGGCTCACAGAGCGCTTGTGAGGAAGCCGTGAGGAAGCTGCGAGTAGACCCCCCCCCCCCCTCCCCCCCCCATCCCCCAATGGGCAATGGTGGTGAGATTCCACAGGTACTTGGACAAGGAGCGTATTTTACGGTGGGCCAGGCAGACACGGAGTTGTAAATGGGAGAACAGTATCAGCGGATCTATCAGGACCTGAGTGCGTATGTAGCCAGGAGAAGAGCGGGGTTCAACCAGATAAAGTCGACCCTTTTTAAGAAAAAGGTGAAATTTGGACTGTTGTATCCGGCCCGTCTTTAGGTCATGTGTGAGGAGCAACATTTTTATTTTGAGTTGCCTGAGGAAGCGGTGGACTTCGCTAGAAGGAAAGGACCGGTGGCGGAGTAAGGACTTTGAACTTTTCTGCTGCGCTCATGTTAAAAAAAGTTTCTTGTTTTTCGGATGTTATTTGTAATGCCTTCTGTATTGATTTGGGGCCTGTTGCAGAGCAGAGTGAGTTAAAGTTTACATTTGCACTGATGGGGGATGGAGGTGTGTTTCTTAGATGTTGGATCTTCAGTTTGATCTTTTCTTTGTCGTGGAGTTTTTTCGGGCAATTGTGTTAGGAATGCTTTTCTTTTGAATATGTACCCCCGAGCCGGGGGGAGAGGGGGGGAAACAATAGGTGGGAGAATGTCTGCCACCATGGGCAGGGGGCACCAAGTTAGCTGGGCGGGCTAGCTCACAGAAGTGCAGTGGGGGATGAGCAGGTGTTATGGCTTGCTGAAGGGGTTGGTTTACATAATGATCACATGGAGAGTGAGTGGGCTAAATGGGCCGGTTAAGAGGGCATGCATGTTCGCGCATTTGAGGGGACAAGAAGGCGGATGTGGTAATGTTACAGGAGACGCACCTTAGAGGGGTCGCGATCCTGATTAATAAGCGAGTGGTATTTGAGGCGGGAAGAATAGTTGCGGATGTGGGAGGCCGATACAATATGGTCAGTGGGAAGCTGGAGGGCTTGCTAGTGAATGTGCACGTGCCAAATTGGGATGATGTGGAGTTTATAAAGAGGATGTTGGGGAAGATCCCAGATCTGGATTCGCACAAGTTTGTCATGGGAGGGGACTTTAACACAGTTATTGACCCTGGTTTAGGCCGGTCGAGCTCAAGGACGGGCAGGGTGCCAGGAATGGCGAAGGAGCTAAAGGGGTTCATGGAGCAAATGGTGGGGGGGGGGGGTGGACCCATGGAGATTTGGCAGCCAAGAGTGAAGATATTCTCCTTTTACTCACACGTGCATAAAGTGTACTCCCGGATTGATTTCTTAATTTTGAACAGGGCTCTACTGACGGGGGTATTGGACACGGGGTATTCAGCGATCACAATCTCATGCCCCGCACTGGGTTGACCTACAGGTTAGCAAGGAGAATAGCCAGCGCCCGCACTGGAGGCAGGACGTGGGATTTTTAGCTGATGAAGAGGTGTGTGGGCGGCTGAGGAAATGTATTCAGAACTACCTGGAAGTCAATGACACGGGCGAAGTTTCGGCGGCGGTGGTCTGGGAGGCATTGAAGGCGGTGGTTAGAGGGGAACTGATCTTGATACGAGCCCACAGGGTGAAGGTAGACAGAGCAGAGACGGACCGATTGATAAAGGAAATATTGCAGGTTGACAGGAGGTATGCGGAGACCGCCGAGGCAGGGCTTCTAAGGGAGCGACGGAGGCGAAGTTTGGCTTGTTAACTACAGGGAGGGCAGTGTGAGGAAAGCGAGGGGGGCGATCTATGAACATGGGGAAAAGGCCAGCAGAATCCTTGCGCAGCAGCTTAGAAAGAGGGAGGCAGCCAGGGATATAGGGAAAGTAAAGGACAGGGACGGGAACCTGGTCAGAAATTCAACAGGGGTTAATAAGGCGTTCAAGGAGTTTTACAGCAGGTTATACGAGTCGGAACCCCCAGCTGGGCCGGAGGGGATGAGGTACTTTCTCGGGGGCTGAATTTCCCGAAGGTGGACAGGGGGTTGGTAGAAGGGCTGGGGGCCCTGATCGGGTTGGAGGAAATAGGAGAGGGGCTGAAGTCCATGCAGTCGGATAAAGCCCCGGGGAGTTCTACAAAAGGTTTTCTGGGATATTGGGGCTGCTGTTGATGAGGACATTCAATGAGGCAAGGGAGCGTGGGGTACTTCCCCTGGCGATGTCACAGGCCACGATCTCATTGATCCTAAAGCGGGACAAGGACCCGGAGCTATGAGGGACCTGCAGGCCGATATCCCTACTAAACGTGGACGCCAAACTGCTGGACAAAATCTTGCCCTCTAGGATTGAAGACTGTCTTCCGGACGTGATTGGGGAGGACCAGACGGGATTTGTTAACAGTAGGCAGTTGGTGGCCAACGTAAGAAAGTTATTAAATGTGATTACAAAGAACAAAGAACAAAGAAATGTACAGCACAGGAACAGGCCCTTTGGCCCTCCAAGCCCGTGCCGCCCGACTAAACTACAATCTTCCACACTTCCTGGGTCCGTATCCCTCTATTCCCATCCTATTCATGTATTTGTCAAGATGCCCCTTAAATGTCACTATCGTCCCTGCTTCCACCACCTCCTCCGGTAGCGAGTTCCAGGCACCCACTACCCTCTGCGTAAAAAATTTGCCTCATACATCTACTCTAAACCTTGCCCCTCTCACCTTAAACCTATGCCCCCTAGTAATTGACCCCTCTACCCTGGCGAAAAGCCTCTGACTATCCACTCTGTCTATGCCCCTCATAATTTTGTATACCTCTATCAGGTCGCCCCTCAACCTCCTTCGTTCCAGTGAGAACAAACCGAGTTTATTCAACCGCTCCTCATAGCTAATGCCCTCCATACCAGGCAACATTCTGGTAAATCTCTTCTGCACCCTCTCTAAAGCCTCCACATCCTTCTGGTAGTGTGGCGACCAGAATTGAACACTATACTCCAAGTGTGGCCTAACTAAGGTTCTATACAGCTGCAACATGACTTGCCAATTCTTATACTCAATGCCCCGGCCAATGAAGGCAAGCATGCCGTATGCCTTCTTGACTACCTTCTCCACCTGTGTTGCCCCTTTCAATGACCTGTGGACCTGTACTCCTAGATCTCTTTGACTTTCAATAATCTTGAGGGTTCTACCATTCACTGTATATTCCCTACCTGCATTAGACCTTCCAAAATGCATTACCTCACATTTGTCCGGATTAAACTCCATCTGCCATCTCTCCGCCCAAGTCTCCAAACAATCTAAATCCTGCTGTATCCTCCGACAGTCCTCATCGCTATCCGCAATTCCACCAACCTTTGTGTCGTCTGCAAACTTACTAATAAGACCAGTTACATTTTCCTCCAAATCATTTATATATACTACAAAGAGCAAAGGTCCCAGCACTGATCCCTGTGGAACACCACTGGTCACAGCCCTTCAATTAGAAAAGCAATTATGATGCCCCTAGAAGGTAGGGATGTGGAGGTAGTGGTCGCAATGGACGCAAAAAAGGCTTTTGATCGGGTGGAATGGGAATATCTGTGGGAGGTACTGATGCAGTTTAGATTTGGGTAGGGGCTTTATTGACTGGGTCAGGTTATTGTATCAGGCTCCGGTCGCGAGCGTACAGACGAACAGGTCAACATCGGACTATTTCAGGCTGCATCGGGGGACGAGACAGGGGAACCCCCTCTCCCCTCTGGGCGGACGCGTTGACTCTACTCAACATGTGCCAGGCTCAGCCTGATACAATTTAAGGTCGTTCACCAGGCCCACATGGCAGTGGCCGGATGAGCAGGTTCTTTGAGGTAGAAGATAGGTGTGCAAAATGTGCGGGAGGACCAGCAAACCATGTCCAGATGTTCAGGGCATGCCCGAAGCTTGGGGGATTCTGGCAGGGGTTTGCAGACGTCATGTCCATGGTGTTAAAAACAAGGGTGACCCCGAGTCCAGAGGTGGTGATTTTCAGGGTGTCGGAAGACCGGTAATCCAGGAGGAGAAAGGAGAAAGAGGCAGACGTTCTGGCCTTTGCTTTCCTGGTAGCCCGGAGACGGATATTATTAGCTTGAAGGGACTCAAAGCCCCCGAAGTCGGTGATCTGACTAACTGACATGGCTAGCTTTCTCTGTTTGGAGAAAATCAAGTTCGCCTTGAGCGGGTCAATGTTAGGGTTCGCACGGAGGTTGCAGCCGTTTGTCAACTTTTGGGGGGAAAATTAACCGTCAGCAGAAGGGGGGGGGGGGGAAGATTGGGGGTTAGCTTAGTTCAGAGTAGGGGGTTAGTAAAGGTGGGACCTGTAAGGAAGATGTCTTTTACACTATGTTTATAATTTCATGTACATTGTTTATTTTGTTGTTGTAGTAGAACCATGAATACCTCAATAAAATGTTTATTAAAAAAAACATAAATTTGCACTACCATTGGTTCTTCAGAGCAAGGGTCTTGGAAACAGGGAATGATGGAACAGAATGCACTAGATTTTGTGGCGAGTGGCAAAGAACGGCATACATGGTTCACCGTACTCGTGTGGGGTTTTGGAGTGGCGACTTGCAGTTTTTAAGTGATCTAGCAAGAGCCCTTCTACACAGGATCTGTGGCATATGACAAGAGGACAAGCAACAGCATGGCTCTTCAACCAAAATCTAATTGAAGGAATATCACCGAAAGGCAGAGATTTTAAACTAGGAAATAGAAATTAGATTTACTTCATTTTATCATCATCCAAAAGCGACTAACATGAGGACAAGAAAGATGCATTATGAGAAAGAAAGAGAGAAATTACAGATGCCAGATGCGATGAAAGGCTGAGTAAATTGGGTCTATGCTCTTGAGAATTTAGACGCACGAGATGTGATCTCATTGAAACATAAGATTCTGAAGGGCTTGCAGGCTTAGCCCTGCACAAAAGGAAGTGGAGTTGATCCTGTGCAGTGTCTCGATCCAGAGTCTTTCCCCATCTCCACACCCAGTTCATCCCCCCCATTTCCGTTGTGTTTCGTCCAGCGGGGTCCTGACCTTTTCTGCAAGTCGGCCGTTTCTGTCGCCACATTTATCTCCTCCCAGCCAGCCCAGCGCCACCATCATATCTAAAAGTGTGTGTCCAAGTAGCTGGGGAAACATTTTGGTTTCTTTGCGGAGAAAATCAAGCAGTACCGAAGCTCATTCCCTTTTGGGTGTTGGATCTTCTCTGTTAGTTTCCTCAGAGTCGCTATTCTATCGTCCACCTACATGTCCTTCATCCTCAAGGTCCCTCTGTCCTCTTTCCATGTCCTAAACATGGTGTCCATCCTAGCCGGTGTAAATTTATGATTGTTGCAATTGGGGGTCTCTACAGACATATCACCGAGATTGAAGTGGCGCCTGAACTGATTCCAGGTCGTTAATGTAACCACTACCATCCTAGGGTATGTGTGCAGGGGGAGCCGGGGGTGAGGCCGTGGCCAGAGCCCGGAGAGACGTTCCCGTGCAGGAGGCTTCCATATGGACACAGTCCGCCTCTGGCTCCCTCAGCCACCTGCTTACCCTCTCTGCGTTTGCCCCCAATTCGTAGAGTAAGAGGTTTAGCAGGGCCAGACCTCACACGTGTCACCCTCTCTTCAAGATGGCTTTCCATACCCGAGGGATTGTTCCCCCCAGGCAAAGACCATGATTAGCTTATCAACCTTGGTGAAAGAGGATTTGGGGGTGAAGATCGGGAGCGATCTGAATATGAAGAGGAACTGGGCAGCACGTTCATTTTGATCGTCTGCCCCCTTCCTGCTGGCAAGAGTGGAATTCAGTCCCATCTTAGTAGACACTCTTTATCTCCTCTACCAGGCTGGAGCTCATCCAGTTGTGAGCTATCTGTATCCCCAGATATCTGAACCGGGTTTGGGTCATTTTAAATGGCAGTTCCTCCAGCTCTGCTCCTTCCCCTTTGAAATTCTCCGGGAAGATTCCGCTCTTCCCCAGGTTGAGTTTGTACCCTGTGAAGGCACCAAACTCTCCACAAAATCCCTTTTCCATGCTGGCTAGGGGGTGCGATACATGGAGGAGCACCCGGTCATCAGCATGGAGTGAAACTCTGTGCTCCCTGCCCCCTCTCCAAATGCCCGTCCACCACTCTGCCGGTCTGAGAGTGATGACCAGTGGCTCAATTGCCAGTGCGAACAAGAACACGGATAATGGACACTCCTGCTTCATTCCCCTATGCAGTCCAAAGTACTCTGAGCTGGTGGCGTTCAATTCAAGGCTGATTCAAAATGGACATTTTTTTTGGTCTCTCAGGAAATCAAGGGATATAGGAAGCAGAAGTTCAGCCATGATCTTATTGAATGGTAGAGCACGTTCAAGGAGGCAGTTTGGTCCAATCCTGCACCTATATATGTTTTACCTAGAAAAGGTAAAAGGGATTTGTTTGCTCAAAATCTCCAATACTATTTATATTCTGAAGGAATGAGAGTCCACACATATAGAAGTAAATTCACAGTGCTAGAGTAATTATTATGATTTCACACATCAGCAAAAATTCACTAACATTATTTGGCATGTTAACTGGGTAACTACATGCTCTCACATGGATTTCAATGCCATGTCTATTGGCAAAGCACTGAGCACAGTCCGTGGAAGACCAGGGTAACACAGGTAAACATTACCTGATGCCCCCATTTAACTGCAGATACGCATACTCCGGAAACTGCCCATCTGATTTACTCCATAATATCGGTGAGCTGATAGTCTCACAGGTATTCTCAACACAAAATCCAGTTCAATTCTTGCATCAACTACTTCAAAGGCCTCCATAAACTGGGTTGAAGATGCTCTGAATCCCAAATGTGAAATCAGGCCAAAAGTGAAAAATAATTTCACCACGTTGAAAGATTTTATCACCAGTCACTTATTTTCACCACCATGCAATGGGAAAAAAACCCGGTTATGGGAGTTAGAGAGTCATTCAGCACAGAAACAGGCTCTTCGACTCACCATGTCAATGCTGACCATCAAATCGCAATCTATATTAATCCCATTTACCAGCACTTGGTCCACAGTCTATTTTGCCTGGGCGATTTAAGTGCTCATCCAGATGCTTCTTAAAAGTTGCAAGACTACCCGCCTCCACCACCCTCTCAGGCAGCGCGTTCCATATATTCCCACCCTCCGGGTGAAAAAATGTTTCTTCAGGTCCCCCTTCTCACTTTAAAGGTCACAAGGACACAAGGAGGATACAGGACACTCTGGGGGAGGGGAGGGGGGGGGGGGGGGGGGGGGAGTTAACTAATATGGCAGAGGGTAGGAACTTATGTAAAGATTCAGAGCAGGAGGAATCAAGAACAAGAGAAAAACACAGCGCGTAGAATAAGACAAGTAATACAAGGGCCTGTATCAGATAATGACACTGCAAAGAAAAGTAGGGTTGAGACAAGGAACATTAAAAGTATCTAAATGTTCGGAGCATTCAAAATAAAATGGATGAATTATTTGTGCAGATAGATAGGGATATGATATAATTGGGATTACAGAGACATGGCGCTAAGATGACCAAGGATGGAAACTAAACATTGGGGGCTATTCAGTTTTTAGCAAGGGCAGACAGACAGCAAAAGGTAGTGGAGTTGCACTGCTGATTAGAGAAAATATTGATACAATATTGCGAAACGGTATCAGCACAGACAATGTGGAATCTGTATGGGTTGAGTTAAGGAACACCACGGGGCAAAAAACATCTGTAGGGGTGGTATACACACCACCAAAATGCAGTGGTAATGTTGGGAATAGCATTAGACAGGAAATCAAAGATGCATGGGTCCTGAATCTCAATACTGGAAAACATTATTGAAAGGAAGGACAGTGGACTGGCAATGGGAGGAATTCACAGAACAAATAGGTGAACGCCAAAAGTTGTTTATTCCTGTTTGGCGCAAATGTAGGAAGGGAACCACGCCAAACCATGGCTTACAAGGGAAATTAGAGATAGGATTAGATTCAAAGAAGAGGCATACTAATTAGCAAGAAAAAGCAATAGACCAGAGGATTGAGAACAGTTTAAAATTCAGCAAAGGGGTTGATTAATTGAAAAATACAATATGAAAGAAAACTTGGGGAGAATAGAGAAACTAACTGCAAAGGTTTCTACAGGTATGTAAAAAGAAAAAAAATCTATAAAAATGAATGTAGGCCCCTTATATTCAGAAATGGAAAATTCATAACGGGGAACAAAGAAATGGCTGAAGAATTAAATTTGTACTTTGTTTCTGACTTC
Organism: Scyliorhinus torazame; assembly: GCF_047496885.1. NCBI lineage: Eukaryota > Metazoa > Chordata > Chondrichthyes > Carcharhiniformes > Scyliorhinidae > Scyliorhinus > Scyliorhinus torazame. The sequence continues at coordinate 291,391,629 of NC_092709.1, read as the reverse complement.
AGAAACTAATGTACTGGAAGTTCTGAGTAACAAGTTTTAGTGAGGAGCTGAAGGAAATTAATGGGATTGAAGGCAGATAAATCACCAGGACCTGATAATCTTCACCCCACAGTATTTAAGGAAGTACCTCTATAAATAGTAGATTCATTGGCGGTCATTTTCCAAAATTCTTTAAGCTCTGGAATGGTTCTTCCAAATTAGAAGATAGCTCATATAACCCCACTATTCAGAAAGGGAAGTAGATAGAAAACAGGGAACCATAGACCAGTGAGCTTAATATCAGTAGTAAGGAAGTTGCTCGAGTCCATTAAGGATTTCATAGCAGAGCATTTGGAAAGCAGTGATGTAATCAAAGTCAATATGGATTTCCGAAAGGGAATTCATGCTTGATAAATCTACTAGAATTCTTGAGTATGTAACTAATAGAGTTGGCCAGGGAGACACGGTGGAAGTGGTTCATATCGACTAGCAGAAGGTTTTGGACAATGTCTCATCGAGCAGATTACTATGTAAAGTTAAAGTGCATGGGATCGCAGGTAGTGTCTTGAGATGGATAGAAAGCTGGTTAGCAGACGGGAAGCAAAAATGTTGGAATAAATGATTGGCAGGCAATGACTAGTACAGTACCACAGGAATCTGTGCTAGGACCCCAACTGTTCATGTATATTAATGATTTGGATGAGGGAACTAAGTGGAGTTACCTCTGAATTTGCAGATGAGACAAAATTAGGTGGGAAGATGAACTGTGAGGAGTTTGCAGAGATGCTTCAATGGGATTTGGATAGGCTGAGTGGGTGGGCATATGCACGGCAGATGCAGTATAATGTGAATAAATAGGAGATTATCCACTTTGGTGGAAAAAATAAGGCGGCAGATTATTATTTGAACGGGTGTAAATTGAGGTGGATACTCAGTGAGACCTTGGTGCCCTTATGCATCAGCCGCTGAAAGTAAGCATGCAGGTACGCAGGCAGTAAAGAAGGCAAATGGAATGTTGGCCTTCATAGAGAGGATTTGAGTATAGGAATAGGGATGTTTTACTGCAATTGTATCGGGCATTGGTGTGGCCACACCTGGAGTACTGTGCGCAGTTTTGGTGTCCTTATCTGAGGAAGGATGTTCTTGCTATGGAGGGAGTGCAGCAAAGTTTTACCAGGCTGATTCCTGGGATGGCGGGACTGTCATATGAGGAGAGACTAAGTCGGTTAGCATTATATTCATTGGAGTTAAGAGGAGGGAGACCTCACAGATATTTATAAAATTCTAACAGGATTAGACAGGGTAGATTCAGAAAGAATGTTCCCGATGGTGGGGGAGTCCAAAACTAGGAGTAATTGTTTGAGAATAAGAAGTAAACCTTTTAGGATTGAGGTGATGAGAAATTTCTTCACCCAGAGAGTGGTGAATATGTGGATTTCACTTCCACAAAAAGTAGTTGAGGCTAACACATAGTGTAATTTCAAGAAGGAATTAGATATAGCTTTATTTGGTTTTATTATTGTCACATGTATTAGTATACAGTGAAAAGTATTGTTTTTTGCATGCTACACAGACAATGCATACCGTACATAGGGAAGGAAGGAGAGACAACAGAATGTAATGTTACAGTCATAACTAGCATGTAGAGAAAAGATCTTAATACGAGGTAGGTCCATTCAAAAATATGATGATAGCAGGGAAGAAGCTGTTCTTGAGTCAGAAGATACGTGACCTCAAACTTTTGTATCTCTTTCCTGACGGAAGAAGGTGGAAGAGAGTATGTCCGGGGTGCATGGGGTCCTTAATTATGCTGGTTGCCTTTCCAAGGCAGCGGGAATTATAGACCAAGTCAATGGATGGGAGGCTGGTTTGCGTGATGAACTGGGCTACATTCACAACCTTTTGTAGTTTCCTGCGGTCTTGGGCAGAGCAGGAACCATACCAAGCTGTGATACAACCTGAAAGAATACTTTCAATGGTGCATCTTTAAAAGTTGGTGAGAGTCATAGCTGACATGCCAAATTTCCTTAGTCTTCTGAGAAGGTAGTCGTTGGTGGGTTCTTGGGGCTTAAGGGATCAAGGGATATGAGGGGAGGGGTTGGTGGGCGGGGGAGGCAGGATCAGGGTATTGAACTTGAACAACCATGATCAAAATGAATGGTTGAGCAAGCTTAAAAGGACCAAATGGCCTCTTTCAGCTTCCATTTTATATGTATCTATGTATGTTTGCATTAATTCTGACCCATGCATTTTCTCTCCAAACATCCTATTAGAATTCAGGGCCAGGAGGTTATGGTGTTCAGGTAAATGATGGCAGGGGTTCCCCGACAGTGACACCATGGCAGTGCCACTGTATCTGCTGCCTAGCCATCCATGCTGACATTTTACCAGCGGCTTGGGAGGAGTTGGGTGGCTATCAGAGGCAAGATTTATCCCCAGCGGGCGGTGGAAATCCCTCCACAAGCTAATTGGCAGCGGTTAAATAACCACAAAATAAGGAGGGGGCAAGAGGTACCCCTGATGTTTCGGCCTGGAGTGGAAACCCTGCCCCCACTGCAAACTCCAGCTCCTGGAGTCAAGGAATTGTGACCTAGTCATAAATTGGAACTATATTTTAATATGGATTCATCTGCTTGATATTATTTTAAATTTAGAAGTTGAGGTTGAGGCAATGCTGTTGAAAGGTTCAATGTAACTTATTTATTTTGGGGCTCCATGCCCCAATGGATAAACCTTAAGATGTTGTATACTTTATTAACCACACTCTCAACCTGTCCTACCAACTTTACTGATTTATGCACATATACCCCCAGGTATATGTGTTCCTGCAAGCCCTTAAAATGGTACCCTCTATTGTATATTGTCTCTCTACATTCTTTCTACGAAAATGAATCACTCTGCACTTCTCTGCATCTGGGGCTGTTTAGTACAGGGCTAAATCGCTGGCTTTGAAAGCAGACCAAGGCAGGCCAGCAGCACGGTTCAATTCCCGTATCAGCCTCCCCGAACAGGAGCCGGAATGTGGAGACTAGGGGCTTTTCACAGTAACTTCATTTGAAGCCTACTTGTGACAATAAGCGATTTTCATTTCATTTTCATTTCACTAAGTTTCACTTGCCACTTGTTCACCCATTCCATCAACAGGTGTATATTCTCCTCATTGTTCACAATACTTCCAAACTTAGTATCGTCCACAAACTTTGACTGGGTGTCCTAAACACCAAAGTCTTGGTCATTAATATAAAAGAGGAAGAGCAGGTTCATAACACTGGCCCCTGGGGAACTCTACTATAAACCTTCTTCCAGTCCTAAAATAAATAAATATATTAACTACTGGGTCTCCACTTTCTGTTACGCAGGCTATTTCATATCCAATGTTTCTGCTGTTCTTTCTATTCCATGGGATCTAACTTTGGTCACTGTCTGCCATGCGGCACTTCCATCACATGCCCTCTGTACATCGTGGCAATAAATAGCTTTACCCTCATCAACCCTCTCTGTGACCCCATGAAAAACTCAAGCAAGTTAGTTAATCACAAAAGTGCTGCATGGGGCAAGGACGAAAGGGAAGGTTTGTGTTAGGGTGGAAGACCGGAAAGATCGAATGACATGAGAAAGGAAATAATTTCAGATTGTAAACTCCGTCCCCATTTTGTTTCCTTTTCTTTGCTCATTTCAGTTTTCGTTTTTCAGCCAGCAGCATACCTCCTCTACCCAAAGCTTTGACTTATTTGCTTCTTTCCCTGCCACATCTTCATTCGCTGGGCCTTGGAGAATTACGTTTGCTGCCATTCAATCTCTCAAACAAAACTTTAATTTTGAACCTTTATTTAGCCAGGTTAGTCAATTGAGAACGAATTCTCTTTCCAATAATGACCTGGCCAAGAGGTCAATGCCGCAGCAACAGAAATTACGCAATAAAATTTAAAACACGAAAAACAACAAACTACAAACTAGCAGTGAAAGAGAATTGCTCGGTTAGCAAGTACAAGTATCGATCGTCAAAGCCTTAACCCTTCGGTGAAAGGCATGCACAGTAACAATTAGTGAGCTTCAGCTTTAGTTGTATCTTGTCCCTTCATTTCATCCCTGCTCCACCCACAATGGGAAGCAGTAATATGGTGGTATGGCTACTGGACTAGTAATCCAGACACCCAGGGGACCCAGGTATGAATCTCACCACGGCAGGGTGTGAAATTTGAATTTGTTGTCATAAAACCCCATCTGGTTCACAAACGTCTTTTAAGGAAGGAAATCTGCTGTCCTGACCTGGTCTGGCCTACATGTGACTCCAGACCCACAGCAATGTGGTTGATTGAATCTTAACAGCCCTCTGAAATGGTTTAGCAAGGCACTCAGTTCAAGGGCAATTAGGGATGGGCAAGTGTTGACCCAGCCAGTGATGCCCACAGCCCATGAATGAATAAAAAACTTTTCTCAGTTCTGATGAAAGGTCACAGACCTGAAATGTTAACTCGGTTTCTCTCAGTACATTGACCTTGTCTCCTGAGTGTTCCATCCAGCATTTTCTGCTTTTATTTTAGTTGAACACCATCAGACCCACATTGGTTTTCTTTAATTACCCAAAATTTGCTCAAGTGACTATGCCAACTGAAACATTTATGAAGGATACAATGATCAATGTCTCCTAAATGTTCCCCTCTGATTCATATCATTCCCAAGGTCCAGCAATGCCTCCTTTCTCACTGCACTGGAAACATATTGCTCTCTTCACCTGACTGCAACAGATTTTGGTGAAAACGGGTATACTTGTCAATTCCATGAATGTTTAACTGTTTATGTGCTGTGACCACAAAAGACACAGTCAGATAAGTTTTCTTGAACTTAAAAAAAAAAAGGATAGTTTTATTCTACTTAATCCAGCCTAAACATTTTTTTTTAAACACTCTTAATTTCACATGTTCACACACACTAAATTCACATAATCACAAATCCAGTAAAATTAAAAATGGGTATATGGTACTTGGAAGGATGGTTACTTGGCAAACTTCAGCCTGAAGTCAGTGGTTCTGCTGCATTTAGTATCGAGGCAGCTTAAAAGGGGCAGATGGATGATTTATTTGTTCTTCTGGAGATGGTAGCGCTGGTTTAAGTTATTTTTTAAAAATCTCTGTCTGTGGGATCGGGATAGTCAAACTCTGAAGACAAGTGTTCAAAACTGGCAAATTGTGTGGAGAGAAACTTTGGGTTTTGTTCCTTCAGCATCGTTGATTCTGGAAAGAAAGCTAGTGCTTAAACACACAGAGGACTGGTTTTACATGACCTTCTCCCCAACTACCCAGTGAACCAAATATGGTTGTGGCTTGTGTACTCCAGTTACCTTGATCAGAGCCATCTGGGATTACCTTTGTCAGCCAGGGTTCCATTGCTCAAATGATGGTGCAATAGCTGGTCGAGATTGTCTGGACAATTTGTGAATAGGGTTGGAGATAATCCCCACAAATCCTCTTTCAAAGCCATTGTTCCCAGTGTGGCTTTGCAGGCAGATTGTCTCCATTTCAAAAGTTTTGGAATGCAAAAAGAACCATGGTTGAAATGCAAAGCTAACTTTGACTGTGATCCTAAGTCACTGAAAAGTGATATGAGTTTTTTGAAAAAATAATAAATTAGGGGTTTCCAGCTAGCACATTCAAAAACATGGGTTTCACAACAACCTTTGTTTGTTCCTGAGCTCTAGTCAAATAGATATGCCCTTGATCCTTCTGCCACATCCTCTCTCTCCAGCACTGCAATGTTCTCCTTAATCAATTCTGTCTACTTTCCTAAACACCTTGCATCCAAGAATATTTAATACCCAGTCCTGCCATTCTTTCAGCCAGGTCTCTGTTATCACCACAACATCATTTTTCACGTAGTTATCCGATGTCTGAAACTCACTAATCGTATTTACCACACTCTGCATTCACATACATGCACAGTAATTCTAATTTAGACTTTATTACTTTCCCACTGATGTTCAACCCACCTGCTACTTTACTATTTCCTACTCTTTCCCACTGATGTTCAACCCACCTGCTACTTTACTATTTCCTACTCGCGTACTGTTTTTCCCAATATTCTTTGTACTCGTCGTCATAGAGTTTTACACCACGGAAAGAGGCCCTTCAGCTCATTGTGTACGTACTGAACATCAAGCACCTAACTCTCATTTCCAAGAATTTGGCCCATAGCCTTGTATGCTCTGGCATTCCAAGTGCTCATCTAAATACTTCTTAATGTTGTGAGGGTTCCTGCCTCTATCACCCTTTCAGTCAGTTGAGTTCCCGAGTCCAACCACCCTCTGGGTGAAAACTTTTTCCTCACATTTCCTCTAAACCAATCATCTTAATTCTATGCCCTCTGGTTATTGGCCTCTCCACTAAGGGGAAATGTACCTTCCTTTCCACCCTATCTATGTCCCTCATACTTTTATGCACTTGTCGTTCTCTGGTATTATCTTGTTCTCTAGTAATACCTTCTGGCTAGGTTAGATTAACAGCACCAGCAAATCACAGGAAAATTAGTCTCAGCTGCGTTTAGGTACACCCACTTAGCCTGGAAAGCTCCCATCTCCACCAGAACTGACCCCAATGTCCCAAGAATCCATAGCTGCCTCTCGCAACCTCACTTTCATCTGCTCAATGCTATTTCTATACTTGCATGCTTTGGTACCGGGAGTAATCCAGAAATTAGCGAATTTAAAAAGTTATTTTCTACCCAAGCGCACCCGCCCCCCCCCCCCCCCCCACCCCCCACCCCCCACCCCCACCTCCATAAACATGCAATCCATAAATCTCTCAACCTCATGGATGTAATGCAATGACGTCAGCTGTTGCTCAAGTGCCAAAATTGGGAGCCTGAGCTGCTGCATTGGATGAAACTTCCTGCACATATAGTTACCCAGGATACAAGAATGCCCTGGAGTTCCCACATGAAACGGGATATGCACTCCAGGAAGCTGTCCTGCCACTCCTCTAATGAAACTTATTACTTTAAAAAACTCACGGCTACTCTCTGCTCTTTCGTCACTTAAATAATAATAATCTTTATTATTATTGTCACAAGTAAGCTTACATTAATTCTGCAATGAAGCCACTGTGAAAATCCCCTAGTCACCACCCTCCGGCGCCTGTTCGGGTTCACGGAGGGAGAATTCAGAATGCCCAATTCACCTCACAGCATACCTTTTGGGGTATGGAGGTTAACTGAAATGTTTTACTTATCCCTTATTATTTTTCAATGTGTACTTATCCCTTATGAGTTTTATGTTGTCTATGTCCTTAGACGAACTTCCTAACATTGACAAAGGGGAACAAATCTACAATATCTACCAGCCAATCAAGTCACGGTTGTCCTGTGTTGTCAAAGTTTGATTTTCTTTTTCTCTCTCATTTCAGAGATCCCGGGCTGCTTCGCACTCTTCCCGGCGCCTGCTTCATGGTGATCCCAATATAAATTTATTTTCCAAAAGGCAGTGGGGTCCATTCTACACCATTGGGTGTTTGCTACATTAAAAACTCTACATTAGTGCCTCATTTTGCTCTAAATTGCTGCTTTTCCCACTCACCTGCAGCCAAAAAAACTGTCTAAATCTCAAATAATAACACATACTTTATTTAAGTCATCATACTTTCCGCATTGACTGAAAATAAAACAACAAATCAGAACTGAAGGTGCAGCACAGTAATGAAAGTTAAAAGTGGCTAATTAGCCATAGCATCTGTTAGACTGGACAGGAAAATAAAAGAATTGATCATTCTTGAAAATGTTGATACCTCCAAAATTTCTGCAAGTTTTCCAACAATACCACATCAGATTCACTTCCATAACGGTTTTGGTCTTGGCACAAATCACAGCCTGACTGTGACAATGGTGTAATATGCCTCCATGAGTGTCCACAGCCTTTGACATTGGTTGATCAAGCCACTTTCTAATGCCTCGGTTTGGTTAATAAATAATAATAATAATAATAGCTTATTGTCACAAGTAGGCTTCAATGAAGTTACTGTGAAAAAACCCTAGTCGCCACATTCCGGCGCCTGTTCGGGAAGGCTGGTACGGGAATTGAACCCACGCTGCTGGCCTTGTTCTGCATTACAGGCCAGCTGTTTAGCCCACTGAACTGGTTATCCAGTTCAGTGGGATTGCTCTTGCTTGCTTCAACTCATACCTATACAATGCAGCCAAAGGTTTTCCAGCAGTAGGCCCTTTCCATTCCACACCAACATCTCCAGAGATGCCCATGGGTTTTTTCTTGGTTGCCCTTCCTCCTTTACATACTGCCTACATCCACTTCTAACAGTGCACCCCCCCCCCGATGGCCAGCTGCTGCATAAACTTTAAAAAAACAAAATTCCCGTAGCCATTTCTACAGTTGACTTAATCAAATCTCACCTGGCCATCCTCCAAATCTCCACCCCCCCTAAAATGCATCCATATATACTCCAGCATCACTGCCTCCTTCAAGCCCCTTCTTAAAGGTAACTTCTCTGATCAAGCTTATAGTCATCCCTCATATCTCTTTACCTCAAGGGTATACGCATACTTGATAATCATTTAAGATGTGGTAACTAATGCTTAAATTCCAATTTCAAAAGCGATACCAGATTCCATTAAAAATTGCAGAAGAAGCTTGAAGACATAGACATCGGAGCTCAGACCAGATTCAGGTGGGAATTGAAAAGTGATTTGGGGAGTGGAGGGAGAGGCCCAACTAGTAAGCCATAGCAAAAAGGCAGAAATCACGAAAGAGGAGTGGGGGAAAGGAAGAAAAAAGGGGACAAGGAGAAGAGGGAGAAAGATAGGAAGAAAAGGAGTAAAAAGTACTGGAGGATAAAAAAAGACGGGATTCAAAAAATAAAAGAAAATCAATTGGGTTATTGTTACACAAAGGACAGGAATGTGGGTGAGAAGAGTGATGCATGTTGGTCTGAAGGCAAGAAAATGACAGTAAGCATGGCAACAATTTCTTGGAAAAGGTGGGGCCTACAACATTCAGAAATCTAATGGCATGCCAGTGAGTCATTGCTGAGAACGGAGATCTGCTTTATTAAAATTTGTGACAAGGCCAAGTGACACATAGTCCAAAGTACCAGGGTCAAAGGATGTGACTGAGCGGCTGCAGGACATTCTGAAAGTGGGGGGCGGGGATTCTGAAAGCCAAATTTAGGAAGCTAGGAAGTAAATTTTAAAAGTACGACCTCAAAAGGTAGCAATCTCCAGATTATTCCCAATGCAAAGTACTAACAAGAACAGCCGCAGGAGGCCAGATGATTGCATGGCTGGAGAGATGGTGAAGGGGGAAGGACTTTGGATTCCTGAAGTATTAGTACCAATTCTGGGAAAGGTGGGATATGGACAAGCTGGACAGGTTGCACCCCTGCAGAACCAGGGTTAATATCCTCTCAGGGGGAATTGCTAGTGCTGTCGGGGAGGGAACCTGTGCGAAAGATTCAAGAGAAGGAAACAAAGATAAAAATGAAAGACAGAAAAATGGGAAGCAAAAGTGGAAGGCAGAGGAAACGAGAGCCAACAGCAAATAGGGCCATAATACAAAACAAAGTGTGTCAAAAGGTTAAAAAGAAAGCACTTATCTGAATGCAAAGGCCATTTGCAATAAAGTAGATGAATTAACAGCTCAAATTGGTGTACATGGGTACGATAAGACTGGGAACTGAATACCCAAGGGTACTCGATAGTTGGGAAGGACAAGCAAAAAGGAAAAAGAGGTGGGGTGGTGTTGTCAGTTGAGGATGAAATTAGTACAATAGTGAGAGAGGAGGACATTGGCTCAGAAAATCTAGATACAGAATCAGTCTGGGTAGAGCTAAGAAGCAACAAGGGGTAGAAAACATTAATGAGAGTTGTCTCGAGGCCGCCAACTAGTAGTGGTAAGTAATGGAATTAAACAGGAAATTCGAGATGCATCTAACAAGGGTGCCACAGTAATCATGGGCGACTTTAATCTACGTATAGATTGGGAAAATTAAATTAGCAACAATACTGTGGCAGGTGAATTCCTGGAATATGTATGAGATGCCTTTTTAGAGCAATATGTTAAAGAACCAATGAGGGAACATGCCATCCTAGATGTATTATGCAATGAGAAGTGGTTCATTAATAATCTTGTTGTGTGGGGTCCTTTAGGGAACAATGACTGACCACAATATGATAGAATTCTTCATTATCATGAAAAGCAAAGAAGTTCAATTTGAAACTAGGGTCCCAAATCTAAACATTGGAAACTATAAAGGTATGAGGTGTGAGTTGGCCAAGAAAGATTGGGGAATGTCATTAAAAGGCATGGCGACTGATACTTAAAGAATGAATTCATGCACTGCAGCAGTTACACATTCTTTCTGGTGCAAGAACACAACAAGCGACCCAATCACGGCTTACAAAAGAAATTAAGGAAAGTATATGAGGATTGGGAGAACTTTAGTATTCAGTAAAGGAGGACACAGTGATTGAGGTGAAAAATAAGAGTATGAGAGTAAACTTGCAAGTAATGTGAAAGGTGATTGTAAAAGCGTCTATAAGTATATAAAAGAAAAACATTTTCAGGGCACATCTCACCAAGGGCAAAGTCATTTTTGGGGGTTAAAGTGTGAGCGGTGCCCGAGAGGGCCCGCAAACCATATGCAAATGTTCTGGTTTGCCCCAAGTTGGTGGGTTTCCGGGACTTTTTTTTAAAACACCATATCGGCAGTTTTAGATGTGGATTTGGAGTCCTGCTCATTAGTTGCGATATTTGGGGTATCGGACCAGCCGGAATGGAGGACAGGTATAATATGGCGGATGCTCTGCCTTTTGCCTCGTTGTTGGCTCGGCGGTGGATTCTGCTGAGTCGGAGGCAGGCGACACCGCCAAGTGCCACATTGTGGCTGGGTGATTTGATGGAGTTTGAAAGAAAGCATATGGCATGCTTGTCTTCATAGGATGGGGTATCGCGTACAAAAGCTCAAACATTATGTTACAGTTATATAGAACGTTGGTTATATAGAATTTGGAATACTGTGTCCAGTTCTGGTCACCACACTACCAGAAGCAAGTGGAGGCTTTGGAGAATGTACAGAAATGGTTTACCAGGATGTTGCCTGGTATGGAGGGTATTAGCTATGGGAAGAGATTGAATAAACTGGGATTGTTCTTCCTAGAGATGGAGGCTGAGGGGGCGACCTAATAAGAAGTTTATAAAATTATTAGGGGTATAGATAGGATGAACAGTTGGAGGCTTTTTCCCAGGCAGAATTGAAAATCACAAGGGGACACAAGTTCAAGGTGAGGGGGGACAAGTTCAGTGGAGATGTGAGGGAACGTTTTTTTTTTACACAGAGGGTGGTGGTGGTGGCCTGGAATGCACTGCCAAGTGAGGTGGTTCAGGCAGATACGTTAGCAACCGTTAAGACTTATCTGGATAAGCACATGAACAGACGGGGTATAGAAGGATACAGGTAGTTGGTCTAGATGGGACTTGTGATCGGTGCAGGCTCGGAGGGACGAGGGGTCCACCCACGTCGACACTACGACCAAGAAAGCACAACAGCACCTGTACTTCCCCAGGAAACTAAGGAAATTCGGCATTTCCACATTGACTCTTACCAATTTTTACAGATGCACCATAGAAAGCATCCTATCTGGCTGCATCACAGTTTGGTATGGCAACTGTTCAGCCCAATACCGTAAGAAACTACAGAGTGTCCTGAACACAGCCCAGTCCATCACGCAAACCCGCCTCCCATCCACTGACTCTGTCTACGCTTTCTGCTGCCTTGGAAAGCGGGCAGCATAATCAAAGACCCCTCCCACCCGGATTATTCTCTCTTCCATCGGGCAAAAGTTACAAATGTCTGAGAACACACACCAACAGATTCAAAATCAGCTTCTTCCCCGCTGTTACCAGACTCCTGAATGACCCTCTTATGGACCAAACTGATCTCTCTACGAATCTTCTCCGCTGTTGTAGTACTACACTCCGTATGCTTCACCAGGTGTCTATGTACTTGCATTGTGTATCTATCGTATGTCCAATGTTTTTCATGTATGGAACTATCTATCTGGACTATACTACGCAGAACAATACTTTTCATTGTACCTCGGTACACATGACAATAAATCTAAATCTAGTGGAATAGATAAGGGTGAACCAGTGGATGTAGTGTATTTGGATTTTCAGAAAGCTTTTGACAAAGTCCAAATTACTAGGTTAGTGTGCAAAATTAAAGCACCTGTGATTGGGGGTATTACATTGGCATGGATTGACAATCGGTTAGCAGACAGGGAACAAAGGGTAGGAATAAATGGGTCTTTTTCCGAGTGGAAGGTAGTGACTAGTGGAGTCCCACATGGATCAGTGCTTGGGCCCCAGCTATTCACAATATACAATGATTTTGATGAGGGAACCAAAAGTAATATCTCCAGGTTTGCTGACAACACATAATTTGATGGAAAGGCGAGTCCTGTGGAGGACGTTAAGAGGTTTCAAGGTGATTTAGACAAGTTGAGTAAGTGGACAAATACAGATGCTGTATAATATGGGTAACTGTAAAGTTATCCACATCAGACAGAGAAACAGAATGGCAGAGCTTCATTTAAATGGTGATATTTTGGGAAATTTGACGTACAAAGGGACTTGGGTGCCCAAGTACACCAGTCACTGAAAGCAAGCATGCAGAGACAGCACGCAGTTGGGAGGGCAAATGGTATTTTGGCCTTCATTGCAGGAGGATTTAAGTACGGGAGAAAGGATGTCTGATTGCAGCTGTACAGGGTCTTGGTGAGACCACACCTGGAGTATTGCGTGTAGTTTTGGTCTCCTCGTGTAAGAAAGGATGTGCTTGCCAGAGAGGGAGTGCAGTGACTGATCCCTGGGATAGCAGGATTGTCGTACGAGAGATTGGGTCGACTGGGCCTGTATTCAATGGAATTCAGAAGAGCAAGAGTGTATTTCATTGAAACATATAAAATTCTGACAGGGCTGGACAGACAGGGTGCAGGAATGTTATTTCCTTTGGCTGGGTGGTCTAGACCAAGGGTTCACAGTCTCAGGAAATGGGCTAGGCCATTTAGGACTGAGATAAGGAGAAGCTTCTTCACTCAGAAAGTGGTAAACCTGTGAAATTCTCTACCAGAGAACCTTTGGAGGCCAAGTCATTAAATATATTTAAGAAGGAAATAGATAGATTTCTATATTCAAAGTGTCAAGGGATATGGGGAGAGCACTAGAGATGTTGAGATAGACAATTAGCCATGATCATGTTGAATGGTGGAACAGGCTCAAAGGACTTAATAACCTACTCCTGCTCCTATTTTCTATGATTAAATAGAGGAGATACTCTGGAACTGAAAGGTCAGCAGTTAATTGGAGTGAAAAATGGTGGCATGGTTTCAATGGCACTGAACTAGTAACCCAAAGGCCCGGGCTAATGCCTTGGGGAAAAGGGTTGGAATCTCGCCAAGGCAGCTCTGGAATATAAAGCTAGTCTCAGTAAGGTGACCATGAAACTATCATTTGTAAAAATCCATCTGGTTCACTAATGTTCTTTTGGGAAAGAAATACTGACCTCGACTGGTCCACATGTGATTCCAGATCCACAACAATGTGGTTGATTCTTATCTGCCCTCTGAGATGGCCCAGCAAGCCACTCAGTTCTACGGCAATTAGGGTTGGGCAACAAATGCTGGCCGAACCTCATCCCCTCAATGAATAAAACATGAGATAAGTTCCCAAAAGAAACACAGGCAATTGTGAGCCCTCCCTAGACTACTAAATCAAATTTTCATATCCATGAGGATCACTATCGGGCATCAGCTAGCTCTTACATTTTTTCCAGACAAAGTTTAGTGAATGAATGAAAAGACATGCTAATTTTTTTAAATATCCGAGTTTAATTTGGGTTAAATGTTAAATTGGAGAGTAGAAAAGAGTGAGACATAGAGCCAGACAGTGGCACTGACTCAGCGAGAAGGAACACTTTTGAGATAAGGAGAAACATTAAGCAGCATTTCACAATCACATTCAGTAAGAATGACTAAAAGTCAAAACTGAGCATTTCAAAACCTAGATGATGAGGATACTGAAAAAATCATTGTTACTGCACATGCTCGACATTTATTGCTCGAAGGACAGGGCAGGTAGTCTTATTGAATCACAAACACCGTGGGTGTGCCTACACCACAAGAACTGCTGCAGTTCAAGGCGGTAGTTCACCACCACATTCTCAAGGGCAATAATTGCTGGCCCAGGCATCGATACCCACTTCCCATAAATGAATAAAAACAAACTTGTACTGAGGGTAGGGAAGAGACCATTAAGTGATTGCACTTCAGGGGACCACAGAATCCCTAAATCATGTACTTCAGGGTGAGGTGTTGTCTAGGTTACTGCTACAGAACAAGGCTTGAGATCTCTGGAGTTATGACACTATGACTCACCAGTGATTCACCCAACAGTACCATGCTGTCTGTAGCAGTACTGTTATTAAAAATACTTAAAGTGTTCATGCAGAATTATAGGGTGTCGAAATGCAGATAATGTGTACACAATTCTGCCAAGATTGGTTGACTTACACAACCCTGCTACCCAAGAAGCACATTTGAGTATGATGCAAGGAAACAGATCTCTGGGAGGTGCCACAAGTGTAATTCAGTGCAGTACATCGGAGAACATCAAAGTGCAAAAATGAGACTTGAGCAGTTTGGGGATCAGCAACACCCTGGATTTAATTATTGCTTTGAAATCAGGGTCCCTGGTTATATCTGTATTTTTCTGTTAATTATAGGTTTTATTTTGCAGCAAGCACAAGCATAGAGGCAGCATTACTACTCTATTTTTTGTAGTGCATTTACTGGAAAAAAATGTCAAAAGGCATTGCACAGTAGAAATAGATACTGTACCATGGCGGTGGGGGATGGGATTGGTGGAGAGAATGAAATTAAGAGCGATCACCAAACACTTGGTCAGAAGGTGGAAAAGTAGAGAGTGGTGGAAGGGTTGAGAATGTTCCATGGCAAACAGTCAAAAGTGCTTCAACCAATGGTGCGGCAAAAGGGTTAGAAGTGAACCAAAAGGTAAGTCAGAGGGCCAAACATTGGGAGAGGCTATTTTTTTATTTGTTCATGGGATGTGGCCATCGCTGGCTGGGCCAGCATTTATTACCCATCCCTGAGGGCATTTAAGATTCAACCACAATGCTGTGGATCTGGAGACATACATAGGCCAGACCAGGTAAGGATGGCAGATTTCCTTCCCCAAGGAATATTAGTGAACCAGGTGGGGTTTTACAACAATAGACAATAACTTCATGGTCATCATTAACTTGTTAATTACAGATTTTTCTTTTTACTGAATTCAAATTTCACCATCTGACGTGGCGGGATTCGAACCAGGTCCCCAGGGCATATCTCTGGGACTCAGGATTACTACCACTACGCCACTGTTTCAAAGGTAGGGTGCAGTGAGGAGGTGCAGGAGATGAAGATGAGAATTTTAAATCTAATGGCTGTGAGGCAGAGAGTGTGAATATATAGGATGGGCACCTGGGACATTAAGAAAAGAATAAAGAATCAGAGAATGGTTGCTGCACTGAAGGGGAGCCCTTCAGCCCAATCTGCCCCTGGTTGGCCTTCTGAAGAAGTTTACCCTGAATGTCTCACCCCCTCCCGCCCCCACACCCTCGCCACCGGAGATGGATTCAATGTCCTTTTAAACGCATCATTAGACTCTGCCTTCGCCACAATCTGGGGCAGTGCATCCCAGACCCTAACCACGTCCTGTGTGAAAAGGTTTTTCCTCATGTCGCCATTGCTTCTTTTGTCAATTACCTTAAACTTGTGCCCTCTGGTTCTCAATCCTACTGTCAATGGGAACAGTTTCTCCCCAGCTACCCCATTCAGATTCCTCATTATTTTGAATACCTATATCAAATCTCTTCTCAATCTTCCCTTCTCCGAGGTGAACAGTTTCAACCTCTCCAATCTGTCCACACGACTGAAGTCCCTCACCCCTGAACCATTCTCGTGAACCTTTGCTGTACCCCCTCATATCCTTCCTAAAGTGTAGGGCTCAGAGCTGGATGCAATACTCCAAGTGAGGTTGAAACTGTCAGTTTCATATAGACAGCTGAATCGTTGAAAGACCCGCAAAAATGATACTGGGGGATGAATATTAAGTCTAGGAATAACAAAAGTGTGGATTTTTAAAAAGTAATTCATAGGATATGGGCATCACTCGCTAGGCCTGCATTTATTGCCCATCCATAATTGGCCTTGAGAAGGTAGTGGCGGTGAGCTGCCTTCTTGAATTGCTGTAGTCCATGTGGTGCAATACACTCAGTGCTGTTAGGGAAGAATTTGGCACCAGACTAATGAGGTTGGGGCAGAGATGGGCAATATTTCTGGGAAAAAGAGTTCTTGGAGATTGATAAGGGTTTAAGCTCAGCTCTGGATCAAACAGTGCAATAAGAGCGGCACGGTGGCACAGTGGTTAGCTGAAAGAGGCTAAAAGCTCTTCCACAATTTGGAATAGAGTGAAAGGTTCGAAAAGTGTAGATTAATTAGAAAAATGGGTGCAGGACTAAGAAATTTGGGCTGGAGCAGGATGCAAACGTGACAAGGATTGGATTCGATTTGTTTATTGTCATGTGTACCGAGGTACAGTGAAAAGTATTTTTCTGCGAGCAGCTCAACAGATCATTCAGTACATGGGAAGAATAGGGAAGAAAAGAAAATACATAATGGGGCAACACAAGGTATACAATGTAACTACATAAGCACTGGCATCGGATGAAGCATACAGGGTGTAGTGTTAATGAGGTCAGTCCACAAGAGGGTCATTTAGGAGTCTGGTAACAGCGGGAAGAAGCTGTTTTTGAGTCTGTTCGTGCGTGTTCTCAGACTTCCGTATCTCCTGCCCGATGGAAGAAGTTGGAAGAGTGAGTAAGCCGGGTGGGAGGGGTCTTCGATATGCTGCCCGCTTTCCCCAGGCAGCAGGAGGTGTAAATGGAATCAGTGGATGGGAGGCAGGTTCGTGTGATGGAATGAGCGGTGTTCACGACTCTCTGAAGTTTCTTGCGGTCCTGGACCGAGCAGTTGCCATACCAGGCTGTGATGCAGCCAGATCGGATGCTTTCTATGGTGCATCTGTAAAAGTTGACATGCCGATTTTCCTTAGTTTCCTGAGGAAGTTTAGGCGCTGTTGTGCTTTCTTGGTGGTAACGTCGACGTGGGTGGACCAGGACAGATTTTTGGAGATGTGCACCTCTAGGAATTTGAAACTGCTAACCATCTCCACCTCGGCCCCGTTGATGCTGACAGGCGTGTGTACAGTACTTTGCTTTCTGAAGTCAATGACCAGCTCTTTAGTTTTGCCGGCATTGAGGGAGAGATTGTTGTCGCTGCATCACTCCACTAGGTTCTCTATCTCCCTCCTGTATTCTGACTCGTCGTTATTCGAGACCCCTCCCACTATGGTCGTATCGTCAGCAAACTTGCAGATGGAGTTGGAACCAAATTTTGCCACACAGTCGTGTATGTACAGGGAGTAGAGTAGGGGGCTAAGTACGCAGCCTTGCGGGGCCCCGGTATTGAGGACTATTGTGGAGGTGGTGTTGTTCATTCTTACTGATTGTGGTCTGTTGGTCAGAAAATCGAGGATCCAGTTGCAGAGTGGGGAGCCAAGTCCTAGGTTTTGGAGCTTTGATATGAGCTTGGTTGGGATTATGGTGTTGAAGGTGGAGCTGTAGTCAATAAATAGGAGTCTGATGTAGGAGTCCTTGTTGCCAAGATGCTCCAGGGATGAATGCAGGGCCTGGGAAATGGAATCTGCTGTGGACCGGTTGCGACGGTACGTGAATTGCAGTTGATCAAGGTGTTCTGGGAGTATGGAGGTGATGCACTTCATGATCAACCTCTTGAAGCACTTCATTACAACTGAAGTCAGGGCCACCGGATGGTAGTCATTGAAGCACGTTGCCTGGTTCTTCTTTGGCACCGGTATAATGGTGGTCTTCTTGAAGCAGGTAGGGACCTCAGAGTGGAGTAGGGACAGGTTAAAGATGTCCGCGAATACCTCTGCCAGCTGGTCCGCGCAGGCTCTCAGTGCACGACCAGGGATCCCGTCTGGGCCCGTCGCCTTCCGAGGGTTCACTTTCAGGAAGGCCGATCTGACTTCAGAAGCTGTGATGGTGGGTATGGGTGAGTTATGGGCTGCTGGGGCACTCAACAGCAGATTGTTGGTTACCGGACATGGGACGATTTCAAGCGAAGGACAAAGATTTGCAAATCAACGTACTAGAAGAGGCTAGCAGGGCTAAATGAGGCCATGAAATATCATTGGCAAACAACATCAAGGAAAGTCCCAAGGCCTTTTATACATATACGAAGAGGAAGAGGGTAGCTAGGGAAAGAGTAGACCCACTCAAGGACAAAGGAGGGAAGTTATGTGCAGAGTCAAAGGGAGTTGCTAAGGTCCTCAATGAGTACTTTGCATCAGTATTTACCAAGGAGCG
This sequence comes from Scyliorhinus torazame, assembly GCF_047496885.1. Lineage (NCBI taxonomy): Eukaryota > Metazoa > Chordata > Chondrichthyes > Carcharhiniformes > Scyliorhinidae > Scyliorhinus > Scyliorhinus torazame. The sequence goes on along the minus strand of NC_092709.1, from coordinate 291,373,144 downwards.
GGACATGATGGATGTTGAGGTTAGAAATGGGTGGGTGAATACTCTAGGTCATGTCAGTATAATGAAGGAGGAAGTATTGGAGATCTTGAAATGCATTAAGGAAGGACAAATCGCCTGGGCCGGATGGGATATATCCAGGTTACTGTGGGAGGTAAGAGAGGAAATATCTGGGGCCTTAACAGATATCTTTCCATCATCTTTGGTCACAGGTGAGGTTCCAGAGGACTGGAGAATGGTCAAATGCTGTCCCTTTGTTTCAGAAGGGAAGCAGGGATAATCCAGGTAATTATAGGCCAGTGAGTCTGAGGTCAGTGGTGGGGAAGCTGTTGGAGAAATACTGAGGGACAGGATTTGTTCACACTTGGAAACGAATGGACTGTTAGTGATAGGCAACATGGTTTTGTGCAGGGAAGGTCACGTCTTACCAACTTGATAGAGTTTTTTTTGAGGTGACAAAATTCATTGATGAGGGAAAGACTGTGGATGTCATCTACATGGAATTTAGTAAGGCGTTTGACAAGGTCCTCATGGCAGATTGATACAAAAGGTAAAGTCGCATAGGATTCGGGGTGTGCTAGCTAGATGGATAAAGAACTGGCTTGGCAACAGGAGACAGAGAGTAGCAGTGGAAAGGAGTTTTTCAGAATGGAGATCTGTAACTAGTGGTGTTCCACGGGGATCAGTGCTGGGACTACTGTTATTTGTAATATATATGAATGATCCAAATCCAAAATGATCTGAAGGAAAATATAAATGGTCTGATTAGCAAGATTGCAGTTGACACTAAGATAGGTAGAGTTGCAGATAGTGAAGGGAACTGTTAAAACATACAGCAGAATATAGATAGATTGGAGAGTTGGGCAGGGAAATGGTAGATGGAGTTCAATTAGGACAAATGTGAGGTGATTTATTTTGGAAGATCAAATTCAGGTGTGACTTATACAGTAATGGCAGAACCCTTGGGAGCATTGACATACAGAGGGATCTGGGCGCTCGGGTCCATAGTTCCATGAAAGTGGCAATGCAGGAGGATAAGGTGGTGAAGAAGGCATATGGCATGCTTGCCTTCAAGGGCTGGAGCATTTAGTACAAGATTGGGCAGGTCATCTTACAGTTGTATAAACCTTTAGTTCAGCCACATTTGGAATATTGCCTGCAGTTCTGGTTGCCATATTACCAGAGGGACGTGGATGCTTTGGAGAGAGCGCAAAGAAGGATTAACAGGATGTTGCCTGGTCTGGAGGGTGGCTATGAGGAGAGGTTGAATAAACTCGGATTGTTTTCGTTGGAAAGACGGAGACTGAAGAGAGACCTGATTGAGGTCTACAAAATTACAAGAGGTATAGACAGGGTGAATAGTCAGAAGCTTTTTCCCAGGAGGGAAGCCTCAAAGGCTTGAACTTTTCTTTGTTCTTTTAGAAGATTTTAGTTTAGACGGACAGCATGGTCGGCGCAGGCTTAGTGGGCCAAAGGGCCTGTTCCTGTGCTGTACTTTTCTTTGTTCTTTGTAAGACAAGGGGGCACAGGTTCAAGGTGAGACGAGGAAAGTTTAGGGGAGATATGCAGGGAAAGCTTTTCACGCAGAGGGTGATGGGTGCCTGGACGTGTTGCCAGTGGAGGTGGATGAGGCAGGCACGATAGCAGCGTTTAAGATGTATCTTGATAGACACATGAACGGGCGTGGAATGGAGGGATACAGATCTTTTGGGCAATAAGTAGTAGGTCTCAATAAGGAATCAGGATCAGCAAAGGCTTGGTGGGCCGAAGGGCCTGCTCCTGTGCTGCAAATTTCTTTTTTCTTAAGACAAGGAGCCAGTTAAGGTGGCCAGGATGTGGCTTAGCACAGACCGAAGCAGTTTACATACCCTCAAGAGTGAGCTGGAGACGACATTTCTACGAGGAAATTATTAAATCAGGAGCTGAGGTACAGTTTCTGTCGGGGGCTGACCAGGATAGATTCTGTCTTACCGCTACTGTAAGACATTCTGGGTCATCACAACTGGGCACCAGCCACTGTTGAGCTAAAAGCCAATCTGGCTCCCCTACAGGTGGATTAGAAAAACCCGCAAAACACAGTGACAGGGAATTAGGTGTGTTAATGGAGAGATAAAGATAGGTATCATATGCATACATACAAAAGGTGAATTCTTGTTTGCAGAACATGTTAATAAAAATGAGGTTGCATAGGGTTGAAGGCAAATTATTGGGTAGATAGGGAATTAGTTAGGAGGAAGGAAACGGAGATGAAGGCCAAAAGTATACCCCAAATTAGTAGGCTGTGACAAGTGGGAATCTGTGCTGAGGCTGCAGTTTTTCATTATAGTTATGAATGACTTGGATAAAGGAATAGCAAGCCACATATTTAAATTTACAGCAGACACTATGTGAGGTGGCACGGCAATTAGTATAGATGAAAGCAGGAAACTGCAAGGCGACAGGCAGTGTTGGATGGTGCAAGTGGGTAAAAATATGGCAGACGGAGTTCAACGTGGGACAGCATGAGGGCATCCACTTTGGACACAAGAAATATAGATCAGAGAATTTTCTAAACAGCAAGATACTCAGAACTGTGGATGAACCGAGAGATTTAGGGATCCAAATACAGAAATCATGAGAAGTGGAGAGGTACAAGATGAATAATGGAAAATTGGTCTGCATTTCAAGAGAGCTGGAATATAAAAAGGGTGAAAGTTCATTTCCAGCTACTGGAATACTACATTCAGCTCTGCGCACTGTACCTCAGGAAGCATATATTTTTCTTGGGAGGGATACACTGGCGGAGAAGGCTCATATGTTCCCCAGAATTATACCTGGACTGAAGGGGTTATGAGGGATAGTTGCAGAGACTAGATTTTTATTCCTTTGAACATATAAGATTAAAGGGTGACCTAATTGCGGTGTTTAAGATAATTAGATGTCAGCCACTGCTCAGTGGATAACACTCTTGCTTCTGAATCAGTGGGTTTTGGATTCCAGGCCAGCACAAAAACCTAGGCTGACACTCCAGCGCAGCAATGAAGGGGTGCTGCACTGTTGAAAGAGCCATTTTTTAGATGAGACATTAAACTAAGGCCTGGACTCTCGGGTGGACAAAAAGGATTCCATGGGAATATTTCAAATAGGAACCGGGGCTAATATTTATCCCTCAGTCCATAATCAATGAAAAAACAGATTATCTGGTTATCATCATGTTGCTTTTTACGGAGTTTACTGTGCCCAAACTGGCTGCCTCATTTCCTATATTACAATGGGCATGTGATACAGTGGTCATGTTATGGAACTAATGTTCTGGAAACAGGAGTTCAAATCCCATCACATTAGCGAGGAAATGTAAATTCAGTTAATGAAATTAAGATAGAATGAATAAGAATAAAAAAGTTAGTCTCAGTAATGGTGACACTGAAACCATCTTTGAGGAAGTAAATCTACCACATTTTCTAATTTAACCGACGTGACAATAGACCTATAGCAACATACTTGACTTCAGAGTCACACGGGCCCCAAATGTTAACTCTGTTCCTCTCTCCACAGATGCTGCCAAACGTGCTGAGTTTTTCCAGCAATTTCTGTTTTCATTTCAAATTCCCAGCATCTGCACTATTTTGCTGTTAATTTAATTATGCCTGACTATTAACTGGTATGGCAACTGCTCGGCCCAAGACTGCAAAAAACTTCAGAGAGTCGTGAACACTGCCCAGTCTATCACACAGACCCGCCTTCGATCCATTGACTCCATCTACACCTCCTGCTGCCTGGGGAAAGTGGACAGCATAATCAAAGACTCCTCCCACACGGCTTACTCACTCTTCCAACTTCTTCCGGAAGATACAAAAGTCTGAGAACACGCATGAACAGATTCAAAAACGGCTTCTTCCCTACTGTTACCAGACTCCGAAAGGACCCTCTTATAGACTGATCTGATTAATACTACACTCCTGTATGCTTCGCCCGATGCCGGTGTCTATGTATTTACATTGTGTACCTTGTGTTGTATTACGCATTTTCTTTTCATGTACTAAATGATCTGTTTGAGCTGCACAAAGAAAACTACTTTTCACTGTACCTCGGTACACGTGACAATAAACAAATCCAAATCCACTCTGAAATGGTCTAGCAAGCCAGTAAGCTGTATCAAACCCCATGACAAAACGTAAGAATACAACCGGACAGATGGCAAAACATCGACCGGAGCACAATATCCGAAAGTGACAAAGACACACACTGTCCAATCGACCCTGCAAAGCCCTCCTCACTAACATCTGGGTACTTGCGCCAAAATTGGGAGAACTGTCGCACACACCCATACCCTTCAGCCAATGTCCCAGACATCGCCATCCTAGGTTATGCCATTTCACACTGGCAGGGCAGCCCAACTGGAGGGGGCAGCACAGTGGCACACCATCAGGAAGTAGTGGCCCTGGGTGTCCTCACTGCAGACCCTGGACCCCATGATGTCGCATGGCATTAGGTACGGCATCCTACCAATCACTATTCACTGCCCTCCCTCAGCTAATAAATGAGTGCTTCACCATGTTGAATACCACTTGGAAGAAGCCTGAGGGCAGCAAGGGCACAGAATGCACTCTGGGGGGCCTGTCAAAATGGTTCAGTATTATCGACCAAGCTTTCCAGGTCCTGAAGGACATATCCGTCAAATCCTTGACAGGCGGTGACTCAATGAGGAAAGCACACTCCTTTCTGCCATGACAACTTTGAAGAGGATGGTGAACAAGAGCCTGGTCCAGCCTTCACCAAAGGCCTGCACGCATGTGTTATTTAGCATGAGTTACTAGATAGCAATTCAGGGCAGCAATGTAAGTGATCTCTCATCCCCACAACTATTATCTGAAGGGTAGAAAAATACTGCATTCCTACTATCCTTTAAGATTTTGAAGAACAGTATCTCTTAGTACTGCTAGTGTTGACAATCTACCTCATCTATAACTCTGATTTGACGTCCTAGGCTTCCATTGTTGATGCTGCAAGCCCTATTGAGCACTTTAAACTGGTGGTTACTATCTTTCATGAAAGATACACTAAAGCAGCTGAATTTAGCACGAATAATCTTAACATCTACTGATAGCGAAATATGGGCTCAAAGGATTAGTACGAGGGGAACATTTCAGTGCATTTGCAACTAACTTCCAAAGGCTAATTGGTCACTATGCTACGACTGAATTAATTGATAGTACACCTTGATATCAGCCATAACCTGAGAAAAGTTACAATTTCTCAGAATTCCCAATCCCTATATTGAGGCAATATTTGCCAACCCCTCTCTACAATCAGCTGCAGTCGGTCAAAATTCAGAATGTATCAGTTTTGGAAAAATCTTTACCCCCCTCTACTACTGCATGGGGTCGGTTAGCTCAGTGTGCTGGACAACTGGTTTGTGATCCGGGGCAACACCAACATCGCCGGCTCAAATCCTGTACCGGTTGAGGTTATTCATGAAGTTCTCAACCTTGTCCCTCGCCCGAGTTGTGGTGATCCTCAGGTTAAATCACCACCAGTCAGCGCTCTCTCTCAAAAGGGGAAAGCAGCCTATGGTCCTCTGGGACTATGGTAACTTTCATTTCATTGCCCTCTGTATCCTCACCATTGATCAGCTCCATTATCTCACATCTAACACAGTCTACTTGATCGGACACCTGATTCACCATCTGAAACATGCACACTCTTATCACCAGCACACTGTAGCTGCACCGTGCAATTACCTACAGCATGCACTACAGCAAGTCAGCAGGGTTTCAGCAAACCCTCACAAACCCACGACCTTTACCACCTAAACGGCCATGATGTGGAGATGCCAGCGTTGGACTGGGGTGGGCACAGCAAGAAGTCTTACAACACCAGGTTAAAGTCCAACCGGTTTATTTGGAATCACTAGCTTCTTCACCTGATGAAGGAGCTACGTTCCGAAACCTAGTGATTCCAAATAAATCTGTTGGACTTTAACCTGGTGTTGTAAGACTTCTTACTGTGCCCACCTAAAAGGCAGCAGACACATGGGAACACCATCATCAATTTCCCCTGCAAGTCACTCATCACCTTGACTTGGACACATATAGTCATTCCTTCATCATTGCTGTTTCAAAACCAGGAACATCCTATTTAACAACAAAATGAAAGTACCCTGGGCCATGACTGCTCATCATGACCTCTCAAGGGCAACGATAATAAATGCTGATCTTGCGAGGAAAGCCCACAGCTCAAGAATCACTTTGAAAAACATCTACCCCTCAGATACCTGAAATAATAATCCAAGAATCCTCAGTAATAAACTCCTTTCCCAGTTCCCACGCTAATCATTTCCCTCCATTTCCCCACATCGAGCCACCTCACTCTGAATGCCTTAGCCCAATATCTACTCCACACCCCAATCCTACAAGTATATAAAATAATATCAACCCAAAAAGGGCCTGGAGCAATATGGCTCCCTGGCAGCTATAATAATAGGCCCCACTGTTCCGATAGCAATATCTCCAACCCAAGTACACGTAGTAACATCCCCATCAAAACCTATACTAACATTTCCCCTTCCCAAACACCCAGAACCCATGGTCCAATGGTAATACTCCCCCGACAAGCCCGTAGTAATGGCTCTCTCATGTACCTATCCCCCAAATTACTTCAAATAATGTTCCAACCTGCATGACGAACAAGCATTCATCATCCTGCAGTTCCTGCAGTAATACCACTCCTGCCCCGGTACCTGCATTAATTCCACTCCTGCCCCGGTACCTGCAATAACACCACCCCTCCCCAGTACATGCATTAATACCTCCACTCGCCAGCACCTGCATTAATACCACCCATCTCCAAGCCCTGTATTAATACCACACCCTCCTTTTCTGTATTAATACCATTCCTCTCCCAGTACCTGTATTAATATCACCCCTCCTCCAGTACACGCAGCAAAGACACCCTCCCCCGTACGAGTCACAATGCCACCCCTCCCACAATTAATTTAGGAATGCTATCCCACTATCCAGTACCTGCTGTAATCCCACAAATACATGCTGTAAATACCACTCCAGCTAACTGGTGTGATACCACCCTTCTCCCCACTGTACCGGGAGTGATGGAACAATACCATCCACCCCCCAGGTACCAGAGTGATGGAACAATACCACCCACGCCCCAGGTGCCTGGAGTGATGGGCAATACCACCCACGCCCCAGGTACCTGGAGTGATGGGCAATACCATCCATGCCCCAGGTACCTGTAGTGATGGAACAATACCACCCATGCCCCAGGTACCTGAAGTGATGGGACAATACCACCACCCCCCCCCCCCCCCCGGAACCTGAAGGGATGGGACAATACCACCCCCCCCCACCCCCCGGAACCTGAAGGGATGGGACAATACCACCCCCCCCCCCCAGGTACCTGTAGTGATGGAACAATACCACCCACCCCCCAGGTACCTGGAGTGATGGAACAATACCACCCACCCCCCAGGTACCTGGAGTGATGGAACAATACCACCCACCCCCCAGGTACCTGGAGTGATGGAACAATACCACCCACCCCCCAGGTACCTGGAGTGATGGAACAATACCACCCACCCCCCAGGTACCTGGAGTGATAGAACAATACCACCCCACCCCACCCCCCAGGTACCTGGAGTGATAGAATACCATCCTCCACCCCCAGGTATCTGTTGATACCCCCAGTACCTGCAGTAATGTCCCCATACCTGTCATAGTAACCCCAATACTATAGCAATAACTCCTAGTACCTTTAGTGATACACCCAATTCATGTAGTAATAACCTCCCAAAACCTGTAGTAATTATATTCCCGTACTTGTAATAATAGCACCAGTTCCTGTAACAATACCCCAGCATCTGTAACAATACCAACACCTGCGATAGTAACCCCAGTGCCTGTAGTAATAGCCCCACTACCTGTAGTAATAACCCCAGTACCTGTAGTAATAAACATCGCTCTTGCCGGCGCTCAACCCTGACTTCCGGATCACCTCCTCCTTTTTCCAGCCGGGGGGCAGACACGGACAATCTGAACGCTTCCTCTCCATGGCAAAAGAGAGAGACAGTCCCAGAAGAGCGAGTACGGTTCCCCGGGCCGGACTGAACTGGACAAAGCTGGGCTGGCCTTACAGCGGCCCCTCCCTCCGCTCCCACCCAGTCGCCGTAGCTCCGCCCTCTGGCCCTGCCCAGGTGGCCCCGCCCACTGTCCGTGGAACCCCGCCCCTTCCCGGGGTGATCCCGCCCCCACCGCGAGGCCACACCCCTCCCACGCCCCCACAGGCCTGCATCCCCGCGGAGCCCACTGGATCCTCCCTCGAGCCGGGACACCGACCCCGCCCTTTCCCCGGCTGGCCCTGCCCCTTCCCTGGTTGGCCCCGCCTCTTCCCCGTATGGCGCCGCCCCTTCCCCGCAGAGCTCCTCCCCTCGGGGCTCACCCGGGACCCGGCAACGCCCCTGACAACCGCCTCCTCAGCCAGTCTCGCCAAAGAGTGATAACACCGGGCCGGTCCCCTCCCAAACAGCTGGTTGCGAACAATATTTTGTATTCAATAGTCACCAATTATCGGATAAATCTTTTTCACAAAGTTCCAACTGAACTTATTTGAATAAAACTTCAAATCCTCCGCGGGAGCCAATGACAAGCCCTGAGTCATGGTGGCCGACCACAATGCTCCCAGGGTGAGTCAGTCTACATCTTTCACATTGTGTACTGACCTCAGGCTGTGACCAACCTTCACATTCTGGTGATGGACACTCGTTTGGCCCCAAGCCATGTTCCAACAGGCTTAAGTCTGGAGATCATCAAATCCAAACCGAGGCAACAAATGCCTGTTAAGTTTTTTTTAAATAATCTTTTTCTTATTTCACATCTTGCCATTTTAAGCCATTATGGTTACTCATGATTTCAACTAATCGCCATCACCAATTTTTTGAAAAAGACGAGTGACATCCCACACCCTTCAGTCCCATTGCTCTGACTCGCCATTCTGTGCCATATTGAAATTGGGAAACATTGCAAAAGGAGGTGGAAGCCTGGCAGCATTACAGATTCGATCAACTTGCCATCTGACCTTAGTGCAATCTAAAGGAGAGAGTCCTGTTTTTGCAAAACAACCTGAACTGAAATATTTGGGACGAAGTGACCTGTTTTATTCCAGGCCAAGTGCCAGCAAAACAACGGCGAGTGCAGCCCCTCCACAGGAGGAGGTACTTTCAGTTCTGGTCACACTCAGCCTAGAGCAACACTAAAAGCCTGTTCCAAATGAAAACTTGTACAGGTAATTTGGAAATTTGTGTTCAGGAAACAATTATTGTGCCACCAGTCATAGAAAGCTTAAATTGAATCTATGGACACCAAAATAGGGGTAAGAACCTACTCCTGTGAATTTATGCATTGGGATTTGTGATAGCAGCATAATTAGGTACAGGAGCAGGTCCACCAAGAGATCCTCAAAATTGTCCACCCTGCATGAATCATGAATTCATAGAAAGTTTACAACACAGGAAGAGGATATTTGGCCTAATGTGTCTGCGCCAGCCACAAAACAAGTCTAATCCCACTTCCAGTATTTGGTCTATAGTCCTGCAGCTTATAGCACTTCAGATGCATTTCCATATACCTCATAAATGAGTTGAAGGTTTCTGCCTCGACTGCCCTTTCAGGCAGTGAGTTTCAGAACCCCATCAACCCACCTCTGGGTGAAAAATGTTTTCCTCATCTTCCCTCAAATATTTCTACCAATCATTTTGAATCTATGCTCCCTAATCACTGACCTCTTTGCTAAGGTAAGTAGATCTTTCCAATCTACTCTATCCAAGCCCTTCACAATGTTGTACATTTCAATAAAACCTCCCCTCAGCCTCCTCTGTTGCAAGGAGTACAACTCCAGCCTATCCAAACTTTTCTCATAGCTGCATTTTCCAGTCATGACAACATTCTTGTAAATCTCCTGTGGATCCTCTCCAATGCAATTATACCCTTTCTGTAATGAGGTGACCAGAACTGCACATGGTACACAAGTTGTGGCCGAACTAATGATTTATACAGTACCAACATAACCTCCCTGTTCTTATATTCTACACCTCGGCTATAAGTATTCCATATGCCTTCCTAACCACATTATCAACCTGTCCTGCTACCTTCATGAATCTGTGAGCATTCACTCATGATGACCAAAGTCTCAGGGAAATGGGAAACCAGAAGTTGAGCAACTGCTCTTTTAGGTAATAAAATAGAGGCTGGGACCTCTGGCACTGCCATGTAACAGTAGTCATTACTCAACATGATCTCAGATTGAACGTGGTTACGCTGACAACAAAATGCCTAAGGCACAGGTTGGCTGCCACTGTACTATACAACACTTCACAAATCAGATCCACTGTGGCTCACCCATGCCACTTGGCAAAGTATTTCACTAGGGAGTATCTTGATTAAAGATCAATGCGAAGAAGTGAATAGTGTGTAACAGCAATAAAATTTTGCAAATCTAATATATAGGATGGAATGGCATGGAATGAATGTCTGTAAATTAGCTATATATTTTTTTTAATTCAGAGCACCCAATTATTTTTTTCTCCAATTAAGGGGCAGTTTAGCATGGCCAATCCACCTACCATGCACATCTTTGGGTTGTGGAGGTGAAACCCATGCAGACACGGGGAGAATGTGCAAATTCCACACGGACAGTGACCCAGGGCCAGGATCAAACCCAGGTCCTCAGCATCGTAGGCAGCAGTGCTAACCACTGCGCTACCATGCCACCCAACTAGCTATATTGTGAAACAAAAATAAAATGCTGGAAGATCTCTGCAGGTCTGACAGCATCTGTGGACAGAGAACTGAGCTAATGTATCAAGACAATTTGACAACGAGCCATCCAGACTCGAAACATTAGCTATGTCAAACCTGCAGAGATTGTCCAGCATTTTTGTTTTGTTTCAGATTCCTGCATCTGCAGTAATCTGCTTTTATCTTAGTTATATTGTGACGTGCATGGGGAATGAGTTCACACTAACCGTCAGTTCTGTCCAAAAAAGGTGAGATTTGACGGAATCCTTCCCCTCAATGTTCTGGTTTTATTTCCCAACATTGATAGTGTATATAATACCAGGACATATCAGTGGCTAATATGTCAGGTGACATCCGTCCAGCTCTGGCACCATCTAGCACATCCCTGAATCTAGTGACTCTTGGCAAGGAACAACCTTCTTCCTGATTTGGGGAACAGTGTCAGGGCTGGTGCCCTATGAAGGTTTACATTTGATGCAGACAGTTGACGTTGTACATCCTACTGCACAAAGTTTTACAGTGTGGTTTCCAAAATTTTATATTAAAAGTAGGAAAACCTTTAATTGAGGACTTTATTACAGAGACATTCACTATTTAATAGCCACAAATTGACAACTCTTAACCTCTATATTCTCATTCCTGGTGTGAAATGGAACTCCTGTGTAAATGTAGAATTTATCTCTGATGCACTGTAAATAATAGCTTTGTGACTTTTAATGATAATTTATAAAGTTGTCAGTAATGTGAAGATGTTGAGAATGTCGATTATGATCAAAAAGAGTGAGAAGTTTCACAAACATATTTCAATACATGAGATTAAAATCAGAAACTGCTGAAGACATAAACCGGTCAGTCAACATCTATTAAAAGAAAATATATTTTCGGCGGGTATTCTTTAATGGGCATTGCTTGCACTTTCTATTTATTTCTATATATATATACTTACACAGGATGTGGGCGCTGCTGGCAAGGCCTGCATTTGTTGCCCATCCCTAACTGCCCTTGAGAATGTGGTAGTGAGGGGCCAGTTTAGCTCAATGAGCTGGACAGCTGGTTTCTGATGCTGAACAAGACCAGCAGTGCGGGTTCAATTTCTGTACCGGCTGAGGTTATTCATGAAGGCTCCCCCTTCTCAACCTTGCCAATCACCTGAGGTGTGGTGATCCTCAGGTTAAATCACCACCAGTCACTCTCTTCCTCACAGGGAAAAGCAGCCTATGGTCATCTAGGACTATGGCAACTTTACCTTACCTTTACACAAAAGACATGTGAGCAAAGTTATAGCTCATAGAATAAAAGGGACAGGGGCAACATGGATGTTGATTTAGCTGAGTGACAGAAAGTAGTGGTTAAGGGATGTTTTTCAGGCAGGAGGAAGGTTTGCAGTCGGGTTCCCCAGAGGTCAGTGTTAGGACCTTGCTTTTCAGGACGTCACAGTGGTTAGTACCGCTGCCTCACAGCTCCAGGGTCCCGGGTTCAATTCCGGGCTCGGGTATCTGTGAGATGTCTGCACATTCTCCCCATGCCTGCGTGGGTTTCCATTGGGTGCTCCTGGTTCCTCTCACATGCTAAACTGCCCCTTAGTGTCCAAAAGGTTAAGTGGGGTTACTGGGTTATGGGGATAGGGTGGAGGCGTGGTCTTAAGTAGGGTGCTTTTTCCAAGGGTCAGTGAAGACTCGATGGGCCAAATGGCCTTCTTCTACACTGCAAACTCGATGATTCTATGATTCATATTCCCGAACTACTCCAGTTCTAATGCTGTCATGTGGGGTAGGTACATCCCACAGTGCATGTCTGGATATGAAGTTGAGGAGAGGATCGGCCTTGGCTGTGTTATCTTTGCTCTTTTTCAAGTAGTCTGTCAGCAGACAGCATCCAGTCTCAGGCCTGAACAAAATGGAACCGATGTCCAAGGGAGGGTGTTTGCTAGAGCTGTTGGGGAGGGTTTAAACTATTGTGGCAGGGGGATGGGAACCGATGCAGGAAGTCGGAAGGTAGTAAAACAGGGACAGAAACAAAAGGCAGTAAGGGGGAAAGTGTAAGGCAGAGAAGCCATAGTCAAAAATCAAAAAGGGCGACAGTACAAGGTACAGTGACTGAGGGGAGCTCAGTGAATAGGCCCAGTAATACTAAAAGGAATAAAACGGGAAGTAAATACATAAATGGTAAGCGACGCGGCAGGTTGTTACATGAAGATATGGGTTCAACGACAAGGAAAATTAGGAGAAAAGTTAAGAGGAAATATAACTTTGGAGAAGTTAATGATCGAGGTGTTAAGATTCAAAACAGAGGTATAAAAGCCAACATAAGTGTACTTTACCTGAATGCTCGTAGTATTCGGAATAAGGTAAATGAGTTGATGGCGCAAATCATCGTGAATGACTATGATTTAGTGGCCATTACTGAACCATGGTTAAAGGATGGTCATGACTGGAAGTTAAATATCCGAGGGTATCAAACTATTCGGAAGGACAGAGTGGATGGTAAGGGAGGCGGTGTAGCTCTGTTATTTAAGGATGACATCTGGGCAATAGTAAGGGATGACATCGGTGCTATGGAGGATAAGGTTGAATCCATTTTGGTGGAAATCAGGAATAGTAAAGCGAAAAAGTCACTGGTAGGAGTAGTCTATAGGCCACCAAATTGTAACATTATGATGGGGCAGGCAATAAACAAAGAAATAACTGATGCATGTAGAAATGGTACAGCAGTTATCATGGGGGATTTTAATCTACATGTCGATTGGTTTAACAAGGTCGGTCAAGGCAGCCTTGAGGAGGAGTTTATAGAATGTATTCGCGATAGTTTCCTAGAACAGTATGCAATGGAACTTACGAGGGAATAAGCGGTCCTAGATCTAGTCCTGTGTAATGAGACAGGATTGATTAATGATCTCATAGTTAGGGATCCTCTTGGAAGGAGCGATCACAATATGGTGGAATTTAAAATACAGATGGAGGGTGAGAAGGTAAAATCAAACACTCGTGTTTTGTGCTTAAACAAAGGAGATGCCTACAATGGGATGAGAGAAGAACTAGCTAAGGTAGACTCGGAGCGAAGACTTGATGGTGGAACAGTGGAGAACCTTCCAAGCGATTTTTCACAGTGCTCAGCGAAGGTTTATACCAACAAGAAGGAAGGACGGTAGAAAGAGGGAAAATTGACCGTGGATATCTAAGGAAATAAGGGAGAGTATCAAATTGAAGGAAAAAGCATACAAAGTGGCAAAGATCAGTGGGAGACTAGAGGACTGTGAAATCTTTAGGGGGCACCAGAAAGCTGCTACAAAAGCTATAAAGAAGAGTAAGATAGATTATGAGAGTAAACCTGCTCAGAATATAAAAACAGATAGTCAAAGTTTCTACAAATATATAAAACAAAAAAGAGTGGCTAAGGTAAATATTGGTCCTTTGGAGGATAAGAAGGGAGATTTCATAATGGGAGATGAGGAAATGGCTGAGGAACTGAACAGGTTTTTTGGGTCGGTCTTCACAGTGGAAGACACAAATAACATGCCAGTGACTGATAGAAATGAGGCTATGACAGGTGAGGACCTTGAGAGGATTGTTATCACTAAGGAGGTAGTGATGGGCAAGCTAATGGGGCTAAAGGTAGACAAGTCTCCTGGCCCTGATGGAATGCATCCCAGAGTGCTAAAAGAGATGGCTAGTGAAATTGCAAATGCACTAGTGATAATTTACCAAAATTTACTAGACTCTGGGGTGGTCCCGGCGGATTGGAAATTAGCAAATGTGACACCACTGTTTAAAAAAGGAGGTAGCCAGAAAGCGGGTAATTATAGGCCAGTGAGCTTAACTTCGGTAGTAGGGAAGATGCTGGAATCTATCATCAAGGTAGAAATAGCAAGGCATCTGGATGGAAATTGTCCCATTGGGCAGACACAGCATGGGTTCATAAAGAGCAGGTCGTGCCTAACTAATTTAGTGGAATTTTTTGAGGACATTACCAGTGCGGTAGATAACGGGGAGGCAATGGATGTGGTATATCTGGATTGCCAGAAAGCCTTTGACAAGGTGCCACACAAAAGGTTGCTGTATAAGATAAAGATGCATGGCATTAAGGGGAAAGTAGTAGCATGGATAGAGGATTGGTTAATTAATAGAAAGCAAAGAGTGGGGATTAATGGGTGTTTCTCTGGTTGGCAATCAGTAGCTAGTGGTGTCCCTCAGGGATCAGTGTTGGGCCCACAATTGTTCACAATTTACATCGATGATTTGGAGTTGGGGACCAAGGGCAATGTGTCCAAGTTTGCAGACGACACTATGATGAGTGGTAAAGCAAAAAGTGCAGAGGATACTGGAAGTCTGCAGAGGGATTTGGATAGGTTAAGTGAATGGGCTAGGGTCTGGCACATGGAATACAATGTTGACAAATGTGAGGTTATCCATTTTGGTAGGAATAACAGCAAAAGGGATTATTATTTAAATGATAAAATATTAAAACATGCTGCTGTGCAGAGAGACCTGGGTGTGCTAGTGCATGAGTCGCAAAAAGTTGATTTACAGGTGCAATAGGTGATTAAGAAGGCAAATGGAATGTTGTCCTTCATTGCTAGAGGGATGGAGTTTAAGACTAGGGAGGTTCTGCTGCAATTGTATAAGGTGTTAGTGAGGCCACACCTGGAGTATTGTGTTCAGTTTTGGTCTCCTTACTTGAGAAAGGACGTACTGGCACTGGAGGGTGTGCAGAGGAGATTCACTAGGTTAATCCCAGACCTGAAGGGGTTAGATTACGAGGAGAGGTTGAGTAGACTGGGACTGTACTCGTTGGAATTTAGAAGGATGAGGGGGTATCTTATAAAAACATATAAAATTATGAAGGGAATAGATAGGATAGATGCGGGCAGGTTGTTTCCACTGGCGGGTGAATGCAGAACTAGGGGGCATAGCATCAAAATAAGGGGAAGTAGATTTAGGACTGAGTTTAGGAGGAACTTCTTCACCCAAAGGGTTGTGAATCTATGGAATTCCTTGCCCAGTGAAGCAGTTGAGGCTCCTTCATTAAATGTTTTTAAGATAAAAATAGATAGTTTTTTGAAGAATAAAGGGATTAAGGGTTATGGTGTTCGGACCAGAAAATGGAGCTGAGTCCTCAAAAGATCAGCCAAGATCTCATTGAATGGCGGAGCAGGCTCGAGGGGTCAGATGGCCTACTCCTGATCCTAGTTCTTATGTTCTTAAGTAAAATATCAAAGGGTGGGCATTGCCTGTAGAACCACACTCCATCATACACCACAGGGTTTTCCAAAAATAAAGAAAGTTGGGGGCGGGGTGGGGGGGGGGTGTTGGAACTTGAAAAATATAGGGGGCGATTCTCCGAGCCCCGGGCCGGTGTATCGCCGCAACCACGCCCCGACGCGCGATTCTCTGAGGCGTGGAGAATCGGCGCCATTTGCACCGGCGTGCTTGGCGCGGCGCGGGCCGCTGGAATCGGCAGGGCTGCTAATTCTCTGGCCCAGATGGGCCGAGCGGCCACTCCGATACTCCGAGTCCCGCCGGCGCCATTCACCCCTGGTCGCTGCCGGCGGGAATTCTGCGGGAACAGTCGGGGGCGGCCTGTGGCGAATGTATTACGACAACCATTCACCATTGTATTGCATTGTACTACGTTGTTGCCCTTGTGGGCTCCACCTATGGGCCATTGTACCACATTACACCGCACTGTATCATGTTGGTGCCCTTGTGGGCTCCTTCCCTGGCTCCGCCCCCCTTGGGGGAGGTATATAGATCTGCTGCCTGCAGACGGCTCTCAGTGCAGAGAAGTCGCGGGCAAGCACAGTTTTAGCTGATTAAAACCACTGTTCACTTCATCTCTTCGTCTCATGTGAATTGATGGTCGCATCAGCCTCTTCACTGGGGGGGGTCCTCCGATGGGGTCTGGCCCGCGATCGGGGCCCACAGATCGGCGGGCCGGCCTCTCCCCCCCCCCCCCCCCACGGGCCTACATTCTGGCGCGCCGGCCCCTGAACACTGACGCCATCTTGAGTCGGGGCCGGCGTGCTAAAGATGTCCCCCGCGCATGCGCAGGTTGGCGCAGCCCAACTGCGCATGTGCGGGTTGGCATGGCGCCCGTTTGGGCCGCGAAAGGAGGCTGGAGCGGCGTGAACCGGTCGTGCCAGGGCCCAGTTCACGCCGTCGTGAAATGCGACGGCATTCATGACGGCACGTACACTTGGGCTCCATATCGGAGAATCGCCCCCAATGTGAAAGAGATTGGCAACACCCAGTGCCATGAAATGGCAAGAAATGCAACTCCTCCACCTGCTGTCTGTCCTAAACTGGACCACATCAAGTAGAAAGCTGTCAACTGGAGGCCGCAGCTATTCAAAATAGAAACGAGACGCTTTCTTAAGGGCAGTATAACCTCATCTGGCACCTTCAGCAGTTTCGCTGAAAAGTCATTTACAGCAGCGAGCAGACCAGATAAAGAAATTAAATGAATTCCAAATGTGATTAAAGCACGTCAATTAATGAAAGATTTTAAATAAAAGATTGACCCTGTTCTTTCTTAAAAGAACAAACGCAAGACTATGTATTTTTCTGAAAAAAATCATCCGAAACCATCCAAACACACACTTCTCTGAATAGCAACCAACAGTGGGAACTTTTGACGGGGCTGTTGCTCCGTGCACAGGCGCCACCTGATCCACTGAATGAATGGCTCCCGCATTTTCTGCTTGGCCTGACTTCAATCAACAGCCCCATTGACAAGAGATCTGATGGGTCTATAAATTCCTCTGATGCACTGCCAAAGGCCCGGGGGGATTGGAATGACAGTGCAATCCCAACGCCAGCCTGTGTGACGAATTAAAAGTTTTGGGGTTGCGAACACACGACAGGAAACAATTGCTGTTGTGGAAACAATTCTTCTGCCGCGGTTAGTTTGCTGCTAGCACTTTACCACAGGTTTATTTTTTTTATATCGCGGGCCTGTTCCGAGAACTGGGTTATTTCCAGGAAGCAGCCCAGCCTCTTGAATGAAGGAGACCGATATTCAAACCGAAAGAGGAGTGGCCGTCTTTTCATTAGTTGGCACTTTCTAATTTAGTCACCCTGGGCTGGGCTGGGGGTGGGAGGCAACATTTACTGGCTGTCACCCAGAGGCGTGTTTGATGTGACCTGCAGTCCCGGTGTGGAACAGGCTGCACACTTGCTGCTGGTGTGAAATGAACTCAAATCACAATTTAAAATTAAAACACTTTTTTTTATCGTGGTGTGGTGGTGGTGGGATAGGGGGGGGGGCAATTGCAGGTATGATTTTGTGCATCGGGAGATGGGGTTTTATTGCTTTATTTATTTTATCGAGGCGCCCTTTAAATCCCAATCCTGACGGTGGATCAAATTCCCCACACCTCATCGATTTGCTGGAGTCGTGCATTCCCCTAGAAAGGCCTGCCCGGGGACCCAGCCACCGTGACAGCTGACGAGCGATGTGCGGCTGTCTAAATAATACAAACCCCATCGGTTTGGTGGGCGGGGGGGGGGGGAAGCATATATAGTTTTTGGTTGTCCACCCCGTGCGGTTTTGCTGGTTGATTTGTCGCGGATCTTTGCCATGTCTCCGGCTCTCCGCTCCTGATGGAGTTGAATGAGTGTGAGGCTGCCGCCGACCCCCTGTACAG
Source organism: Scyliorhinus torazame (assembly GCF_047496885.1). NCBI lineage: Eukaryota > Metazoa > Chordata > Chondrichthyes > Carcharhiniformes > Scyliorhinidae > Scyliorhinus > Scyliorhinus torazame. The sequence goes on along the minus strand of NC_092709.1, from coordinate 291,354,718 downwards.
TTTACACGAGGAGGAGGACGAGGAGGATGAACGGGAATGGTGCTGCACGGTCGACTGCATCGACAGCAGCCCTCCAACTCCTGCCGCCGCCGCTGCCGGCGGTGAATTGGCAGGTAGGAGGGGGGGAACTGAAAGGCGGCAATCGTCCATCTAGCTGTCAAACTAGCAGGCAGCTTCTCGCCAGTCCGTGGCATTTGGGTTAGATCACCTTTCAACCAAGTGTCAAACCAAATAGGGGGCGAGCTTCACAGGGTGGGTTCACGGCTTTTGAGTTCGGGCATTTGCACTAACCGCTGGCAACTTGTGCAACAGCACTTTATAAGGCCTTGTATCATAACACGGAAATATCTGCAGAAAATGAATGGGCATCAAGCTTTCAGCCACAAAAAGAAATTTTGGATGTCGATTTTTTTTAAGTTTCTGGTTACCCCCCACTAAACTTGGTAGGTGAGAGCTTTAATCCCATGTCCTTGATCAATTTGCACAAAAAACAGTGCAAGTAAACAGGCCTGTCCATTATTGAGCAAGATAGCAGGAAGGAAATGGTTGATTTGCTGATTGCATCTCTGGCAGGGCATTTCAGGGATTGCTCCTTGAAAGCTTATAAGGTGTACGGATTCAGCTTCCACTTTATTATTCCAGCTATAATGATGGACCACATATACCAAGGCCCCAAGGTGCTTGATGTTGCCACCAACCAGCCTTTTACATTCATGACAAGTGGCACTCCTGCCCTCGAGGAGCTTCAAAGGCCATTGTCTTTGGTTCCTTCAGCAACTGCACTGCCTCATTAATATTACAGTACTGCTGCCAATGTTCAGGTGTGCACCATCCCTAGCAAGGCAGTAATTCAAAACCCAAATATTCTGGAATTTCTTTCAAAGTCCTGTGCTGCATTCGCCAGCGTGTCACTGCAAAGTTAACAGACAAGTAACCCAATATTTTACTCCTTTAAAAATGCCATTTCATACCCTAGTCCAGGACTGTATTAAGTGTTGACGTATCTTAGGTACTTATAAAATGTATGTTTTTTGTTTGACCACATGCCACTTTGCCAACATAGCCGCTCATTGGTGCCACACCTCTGTAACTACTGCTGGGAGCTGCAGCGTAAATATACTATGAAGGTTGGGCACCCAACATTATGGGCGGGATTCTCTAATCCCGCGGCAGAGTGTACGACGGTGTGAACGGACCGACCCAACAACTAATTCTGGCCCCTACAGGTGGCCAGCATGGCACTGGAGCAGTTCATGCCACTCCAGCTGCTGATCCTGGTGCAAAAAATGTTTTTAAGATAAAGATAGATAGTTTTTTGAAGAAGAAAGGGATTAAGGATTATGGGGCGGGATTCTCCGACCCCCCGCCGGGTCGGAGAATCGCCGGAGGCTGGCGTGAATCCTGCCCCCGCCGGTTGCCGAATTCTCTGGCACCGGATATTCGGCGGTGGCGAGAATCGCGCCGCGCCGGTTGGTGGGCCCCCCCCCCGGCGATTCTCCGGCACTGATGGGCCGAAGTCCCGCTGCTGGAATGCCTGTCCTGCCGGCGTGGATTAAACCATCTCTCTTACCGGCGGGACAAGGCGGCGCAGGCGGGCTCCGGGGTCCTTGGGGGGGCGCGGGGCGATCTGGCCCCGGGGGGTTGCCCCCACGGTGGCCTGGCCCGTGATCGGGGCCCACTGATCTGCGGGCATTCTTTTCCTTCCGCCTTCGCCATGGTCTCCACCATGGCGGAGGCGGAAAAGACTCCCTCCACTGCGCATGCGCGGGGATGCCGTGAACGGCCGCTGACGCTCCCGCGCATGCGCCGACCGGCAAAGTCAGTTTCGCGCCAGCGGGTGGGGCACCAAAGGCCTTTCCCGCCAGCTGACGGGGCGGAAATCAGTCCGGCGCGGGCCTAACCCCTCAAGGTTAGGGCTCGGCCGCTCAAGATGCGGAGGATTCCGCACCTTTGGGGCGGCGCGATGCCGGACTGATTCGCGCCGCTTTTGGCACCGGTCGGCGGACATCGCGCCGATTGTGGAGAATTCCGCCCATGGTGTTTGGGCTGGAAAGTGGAGCATTTTTGCATTGGTTTTATTGTTGCAAAGCCAAAACGAACGAGACCATTAAGGTTAAAAAGATGACAAGGTAATTGAGGAAAATGGCTTTTATGGTTGTGCGCACTGTCACAATTCGAATTTCTAAATAGTTTTGTTAATTTTAAGATCCATCTATTGGATGTGTGTAGGTGGTTTGGCTTTGTGAATCTGTTGCCTTAATCTCTCTACAGTATGAAGTCTTACAACACCAGGTTAAAGTCCAACAGGTTTGTTTCGATGTCACTAGCTCTCTAGGTTGAGGTGCAATTCACATTCTGTAAATGTGGCTGCAGATTGCACTATGTGAATACTAGGTTTCACAGACAACCCAGCCATCCATTTGAGCAATAATGCTAGCTGATCTCTTCACGCTTTTCAATTGCAAAGTGTTAATCTTACCAGAAGCACTTCCTGATAGCTATCTATATAGTTGGTAGTCTGTTGATTGCAGCAGATTGTCAGTTTATCTGGCTGGAGATAATTTAAGGAGACCAACCCCCATTTCTTTGAACCTCTTGTGAGGTATAAAACAACATTATGCTTTCTTTTGTCTGAGTTAAATCTTCACATCAAAGAATGCTGACAAACATCTTTTAAACAGGTTCCTGAGGTGGTGAATCCTGAGACTATCAGGTCCGTTGATTGACAGCTGGGTGGTCAGAAGTACTGTTATAACCCGCATGGGTCCTACGGGGCAGAAACAGTTAACTTGCCCATGAGCTTCGTTGAGTACAAGCTTCCCCGCTGAGGGGTGGGGAGCTCATGGACATGCTAATTATAACCTGTAAAAGAAACGTCGGGCAGGTTTGGAACCGACAGCTCGGACCCGGCTGGGATCTGAAGAGTAATACATATTATTGCTTTGTAATAAAACTAGTTTCTCGTTATCCACTCGCCTCGGACTCATCTGTGGTCACTAAAAGTACAATGTGCAATTTGACCCTACCTGCTCAGAAGATGCGCAGTTAAAATTGATTTAGCCCCCGACATCCTGCCTCTTCAATTTTAACCTGTTCATCTGACTGAGTAGGTGGCAAAAAAACCCAGCTAGAGCCAGAGGAGTATTTGAGCACAATTTTTATTCATTTCTGGGATATTAGAGGTGCTGACACGATCAGCATTTTTGCTCATCCATAATGACCCTTAAGAAGGTGATAGTTGAACCGCTGTAGTCCTGGTGGTGGAGGTAAACCCTCAGCACTGTTAGTGATGAAACTTCAGGATTTTTACCCAGTGGCAGTGAAGGAACGGCAAAACATTTCCAAGGCAGGATGATGTGTGGCTTGATGGGGAACTTGCAGGTCGTGGTGTTCCCATGTGCCTGTTGCCCTTATATTTCTAGGTGGTAGTGGTGGCTGTCTGGAAGACAATGTTGAAGGAGCCTTGATGAACTGTTGTGCATTTTGTTGATGGTGCACATAGCTGTACGTCGATGATGAGGGTGTGAATGCTTGTGGATAGGGTGTCAACGAAATGGGCTGCTTTGTACTGGATGGCGTTGAGCTTCTTGAGTGTATTTGGAGGTACACTCATCCAGGCAAGTGGAGAATATTCCATCACACCCCTGACTTGTGCCTTGTAGATGGTGGAAAGGCTTTGGAGAGTGAGGAGGTGACTTACTGCAGGATCCTCAGCCTTGGGCCTGCTCTTGTTACACCAGTATTTACCGGCTGGTCGAGTTCAATTTTTAATCAGTAGGAATACTCAGAATGCTGATGGTGATAGATTCAGTGATAATGATGCCATTAACTGCTAAGGGGAAATGGTTAGAATCTCTCTTGTTAGAGATGGTCATTGCCCAAACCTGTGAATGTAGTCCAGGTCTTTTGTACGTAAGCATGGACTGTCTCAGTAGATGAGGGCCTCAGATATCATCAAGCCCCAACTGCATTTCGGACAGACAATTTCAGACAGACAGCTGACCAACTGCATCGAGTTAAGCGTGGGACTAAATTCCCAATGCCTCGCATGCTGATGAGACCTAGGTTGGTTTGATCTCACAAAAAAAATAAAAAGGTACACTTTTGGTTTCTTATTCAGCTGAGTCTCCAGCTAAAATTGGACCGAGTGTGCATGCTATGTACCCAGCCCTACCCTAAACTCTTGATCAGGATCTTATGTATGTCACAGAATCCTGATGTGCATGTTAAAACAGCCTCCCACATGAACAGTTGTGCATTTCAACCATCCAATGGAGGTTATGGTCAGAAAGCCGGCACATACAGGGTGGTTATCTAATTATAACCAGCTGCTGCCTCTTGTACGTCCTGTGGCCAGTGTGAGCGGCACGCACAGTGGTTAGCACTGTTGCTTCACCGCACCAGGGACCCGGGTTCGATTGCCAGATTGGGTTACTGTCTTTGCGGAGTCTGCACGTACTCCCCGTGTTTGCGTGGGTTTCCTCCGGGTGCTCCGGTTTCCTCCCACAAGTCCCGAAAGATATGCTTATTCGGTGAATTGGACATTCTGAAATGAAATGAAAATGAAAATCACTTATTGTCACAAGTAGGCTTCAAATGAAGTTACTGTGAAAAGCCCCTAGTCGCCACATTCCGACGCCTGTTCGGGGAGGCTGGTACGGGAATCGAACCATGCTGCTGGCCTGCCTTGGTCTGCTTTAAAAGCCAGTGATTTAGCCCAGTGTGCTAAACGAGCCCCTCAGTGTACCCAAGTGAATTCACCCTCAGTGTACCTGAACATGCGCCGCAGTGTGATGACCAGGGGATTTTCACAGTAACTCCATTGCAGTGTTAATGTGACACTAATAAAGATTATTATTATATTAAAATAGATCCCTGCTCCTTCGTATGTGATACTAAAACTTTTCAGGAGACAAACTGTAAATGCTTCAGTGAGACAAGGTCAGAGACAAAGCATTCTTCTGGTTTATTTAGTGCATAAGGAATAACGACTATGGCGAAACCTCACGTTAAACAATTGACCTCGTTCACTTCCTGTGAACCAGAAAATATTTCACTTGGACAATCTCTTTTTCAGCTATTTAAGCCAAGGACAACATTCTTCTTAAAAGTGATGCCCCTGGATCTTAACAGTTTTTGTTCTCATCAGTTGATTGATCATGATGATGTTTTTTTCCCCCTTTTATTGCTTTTGAGCAAATAGGTTGGGGGCTTTAACTTCCTCGCCAATTAGCCTGTCCACAACACTGTCCACTTTCCACATTCGTTTCAGATACCCCATCCTGACCTCGAGAGCCTTCTTACTAATTATAATCTGTGTGAATGTTTCTGGTTTTTGCAGAACTTCAACTTCAGTGCCTGGCCGTTTAGCATATAAAACTCCAGTTTATCCTGGCAGCTGTCGCATATGACCGATGACAGAATATTGACCCCGTGTGAATCCACTTTAAGTTAAAGACACTACCCTTAAGTGTAATTCACTGCCAAAACCTTTCTGTGGAAATAAGATTTAAAATATGACTCTTCCAATTGGTCAGGACCATTCCAGTGTGAGATTCAGATTCTGCCTGACTGTTTTCTTGCCCTGTTCTGTACTTAGTGGCAGTAAAGGCCTATGTATTCCTTTCTTTTAAAAAAAAACGTTTTATTAAGGCATTTGTAATTTTTTAACAACAATTTCGAAAGCAAACATAACACAGTGAATAGTATACCCCCAACCTACAACCATACCCAGCCAATATGGCTTACACACACAGTTCCCCAGTCCTCCTTCCTCCACTCGCTGATTCCGCCTAATCTATCTCTCCCTACCCCCTCCCCCATCCCTAACCCCCCCTCCGTATCTGCTGACAGCTTAATTTTCTCCAAAGAAGTCGCTAAACTGCTGCCACCTCCAGGCGAACCCGTACGTCGATCCTCTCAGGGCGAACTTAATCTTCTCAATCCTGAGAAACCCGGCCATGTCACTAACCCATACACCCGATTTCGTGGGCTCCTTGTCCCTCCACGCCGATAAGATCCATCTCCAGGCTACCAAGGAGGCAAAAGCCAGAACGTCAGCTTCTCTCTTCCCCTGGACTCCCGGATCTTCTGACACTCCAAAATCGCCACCTCTGAACTCGGCGCCACCCTTGTCTTTAGTACCGTGGGCATGACATCGGCAAATTCTTGCCAGAATCCCCTAAGTTTCGGACATGCCCAAAACATATGGACATGATTTACAGGCCCTTCCGCACACCGCCCACACCTATCCTCCACCCTTCAAAGAACCTGCTCATACGGGTCACAGTCATATGTGGCCGGTAGACCACCTTAAATTGCATCGGGCTGAGCCTGGCACACGATGAGGACGTGTTGAATCTACTCAGAGCATCCTCCCACAGACCCGCCTCTGGTTCCTTGCCCAACTCATCCTCCCATTTACGTTTTACCTCCCCTATCTGGGTTCCCTCCTACTCCATGAGCTCTTTATAAATTTCCGAGACCTTCCCATCCCCCACTCCCACTTTCAAAACTACCTTGTCCTGTATCCCCTGAGGCGGTAGAAGCGGAAAAGTCGAAACCTGCCTCCGTGCAAAGTCCTCACCTGCAAATATCGGAACCCATTCCCACCTGGCAGTCCAAACTCCTCCTCCAAGCACAGAAAGCTGCCGTCAATGAACAGATCCCCTATCCGCTCAATCCCAGCTCGCTGCCACCTCCAAAACCCCCCATCTAGCGTCCCCGGCACAACCCGGTGGTTACCACAGCTTGGAGCCCATATCGATGCTCCCTCCACTCCCATGTGTTTCCGCCACTGTCCCCACACCCTCAAAGCTGCCACTACCACTGGGCTTGTGGAGTACTGAGCTGGCGAGAACGTCAGAGGTGCCCCCAAACACTTGCCCTTACATGATGCCATCTCCACCCGCTCCCTCACCAACCCTTCCCCCACTACATACTTCCTGATCATAGCTGTACTTGCCACCCAATAATAGTTCTTTAAAATTCGGCAGGGCCAGCACCCCAACCCTCAGCCCCGATCCTGCAGCACCGTTTTTACTCGCGGGGTTTTGCCCATCCACACAAACCCACAGATCATCGCATTGACCCTCTTTAAAAAGGCTTCTAGAATGAAAATAGGGAGACACTGGAACATGAACAAAAATCTCGGGAGAACCGTCATCTTTACGGTCTGTACCCTTCCCGCCAGTGACAACGGGAGCATATCCCACCTTTGAAAGTCCTCCTTCATCTGCTCCACTAACCGAGCCAAATTAAATTTGTGTAGCCCCCTCGCCCCCTGGATTCCCAGATACCGAAAACTCCCTCCCGCCACCTTGAACGGCATCCCCCCCCAATCTCCTCTCCTGCCCCCTCGCCTGGATCATAAAGACCTCACTCGTACCCATATTCAATTTATATCCCGCAAACCGTCCAAATCCTCCTAGGATCCTCATAATCTCTCCGATCCCCCCCAGCGGGTCAGAAATATACAGGAGTAGGTCGTCCGTGTATAGTGAGACCCTGTGCTCCACCCGTCACCCCCGCACTATCCCCTGCCAGTCCTTCGACGCTTTCAGCACCATCGCCAATGGCTCTATAGCCAAGGAAAACAGCAGTGGGGAGAGTGGACATCCCTCGTCCCCCGGAGCAGCCTAACATATTCCGAGCTCACTCGGTTCGTCCGCACGCTCGCCACCGGTGCCTGGTACAGCAGCCGGACCCAGTCCACAAAACCTTGCGCAAACCCGAACCACCCCAGGACCTCCCACAGGTATTCTCACTCCACCTCGTCAAAGGCCTTCTCCGCATCCATGGCGACCGCTACCTCCATCTCCATACCCTCGGAGGGAATCATGATCACATTTAAGAGCCTTCTGACATTAGCCGTTAACTGCCTTCTTTTTACAAACCCCGTCTGGTCCTCCCCTATCACCCCCGTCACAAAATCCTCTATTCTCGAGGCCAAGATCTTGGCCAGCAATTTGGCATCCACGTTCAGAAGGGAGATTGATCTGTATGACCCACATTGTTCTGGGTCCTTCTCCCGCTTCAGAATCAGGGAAATCGAAGCCTGTTACATCGTTGGGGGAAGAACCCCTCGCTCCCTTGCCTCATTGAAAGCCCTCACCAGCAAGGGCCCAAGTTCCCCGGAAAACTTCTTGTAAAATTCCACTTGGTACCCGTCCGGCCCCGGGGCCTTGCCCGACTGCATAACGTCCAATCCTTCCACTACTTCAAACAGCCCAATCGGGGCCCTACGCCCTGCACCAACTCTTCCTCCACCCTCCGAAACTCCAGTCCTTCCAAAAACCGCCTCATCCCTCCACCCCAGTTGGAGGTTCCGACTCGTACAGCCTACTATAGAATTCCCTGAACACTCGGTTCACCCCTGCTGGGTCCAGGATCGTGTTCCCCCTCTATCCTTCACTCTACCTATCTCCCTGGCCGCCTTCCGTTTCCTAAGCTGGTGTGCTAACATCCTGCTGGCCTCCTCCCCATATTCCTACACCGACCCTCTCGCTTTTCACAACTGCCCCACCGCCTTCCCTGTAGATAGCAGACCAAACTCCATCTGCAACTTCTGCCACTCCTTCAACAGCCCCGCCTCCGGGACCTCCGAGTACCTCCTGTCTACCTGAAGAATCTCCCTCACTAGCCTGTCCATCTCTGCCCTATCCACCTTCTCCCTGTGCACCCATATCGAAATAAACTCCCCCCTAACGACTGCCTTCAACGCCTCCCATGCCATGGTTGCCGAAACCTCCCGTGTCATTTATCTCCACATAGTCCAGGATAGCCTCCCTCACCCACACACACACACCTCCTCCTCCGCTAACAGTCCCACATTTAATCTCCAGTACGGGCGCCGGTCCCCCTTCTTGCTCACCTGTAAATCCATCCAGTTTGGGGCATGGTCCGACTACAATCGCCGAGTACTTGGCGTCTACCACCCCTGCCAGCAAAGCCCTGTCTAAAACAAAAAAATCGATCCGGGAGTACACTTTGTGTACATGGGGAAAAAAAGGAAAACTCCTTCAATCTTGGCCGCCCAAATCTCCACGGATCCACCACTCCAATCTGTTCCATAAACCCCTTTAATTCCTTCACAGCTGCTGACACCCTCCCTGACCTATCCAGCCTTGGATCCAAAACAGTGTTGCTGTACACCCCCCGCCATAATCAGCCAATGTGAGTCCAGATCAGGAATCTTCCCCAGTACCCACCTCATGAACTCCACATCGTCCCAGTTCGGTGCATAAATATTCACTAATACCACCGGCATCCCCTCCAACATCCCACTCACTATAACGTACCAACTCCCCGAGTCTGCCACTATGCTTCCCACTTCAAATGACATCCGCTTATTTATCAGAATCGCTATCCCCTTTGTTTGAGAGTCTAGTCCCGAATGGAATATCTGCCCAACCCACCCCTTCCTCAGCCTAGTCTGATCCACCTCCCTCGGGTGTGTTTCCTGTAACATTGCCATGTCTGCCTTTAAACTCTTCAGATATGCGAACACGCAGGCCCTCTTGACCGGCCCATTCAGCCCTCTCACGTTTCACGTGATCAGCCGATCGGGAAGCTCGCCCTTCTGGCCAGCTTCGCACCCAGGTCCTGGTAGATACGCAGCTTGCTACCTTCCCATGTGCAGCGCCTGGCCCACTTCAGAATCTGTTCCTTATCTAGGAGCCGGTGCATTCGCACCACCATCGCTCTCGGCGGCTCGTTTCTCTACGGCTTCCTCATAAGCGCCAGGTGCACCCTATCCACTTCCAAGGGCTGAGCAAAAGCTCCTTCGTCCAGGAACTTCTCAAACATATATGCCACATATGCACTGGCAGTTCTTTGAAGAGATAACAAATAGGTTAGACCAAGGAGAGCCAATGGATGTTATCTATCTTGACTTCCAAAAGTCCTTTGATAAGGTGCCTCACGGGAGACTGCTGAGTAAAATAAGGGCCCATGGTATTCGAGGCAAGGTACTAACATGGATTGACGATTGGCTGTCAGGCAGAAGGCAGAGAGCTGGGATAAAAGGTTCTTTTTCGGAATGGCAACCGGTGACGAGTGGTGTCCCGCAGGGTTCAGTGTTGGGGCCACAGCTGTTCTCTTTATATATTAACAATCTAGATGACGGGACTGGGGGCATTCTGGCTAAGTTTGCCGATGATACAAAGATAGGTGGAGGGGCAGGTAGTATGGAGGAGGTGTAGAGGCCGCAGAAAGATTTAGACAGTTTAGGAGAGTGGTCCAAGAAATGGCTGATGAAATTCAACGTGGGCAAGTGCGAGGTCTTGCACTTTGGAAAAAAGAATAGAGGCATGGACTATTTTCTAAACGGTGACAAAATTCATAATGCTGAAGTGCAAAGGGACTTGGGAGTCCTAGTCCAGGATTCTCTAAAGGTAAACTTGCAGGTTGAGTCCGTAATTAAGAAAGCAAATGCAATGTTGTCATTCATCTCAAGAGGCTTGGAATATAAAAGCAGGGATGTACTTCTGAAGCTTTATAAAGCATTAGTTAGGCCCCATTTAGAATACTGTGAGCAATTTTGGGCCCCACACCTCAGGAAGGACATACTGGCACTGAAGCGGGTCCAGCGGAGATTCACACGGATGATCCCAGGAATGGTAGGCCTAACATACGATGAACGTCTGAGGATCCTGGGATTATATTCATTGGAGTTTAGGAGGTTGAGGGGAGATCTAATAGAAACTTACAAGATAATGAATGGCTTAGATAGGGTGGATGTAGGGAAGTTGTTTCCATTAGATGGGGAGACTAGGACCCAGGGGCACAGCCTTAGAATAAAAGGGAGTCACTTTAGAACAGAGATGAGGAGAAATTTCTTCAGCCAGAGAGTGGTGGGTCTGTGGAATTCATTGCCACAGAGGGCGGTGGAGGCCAGGACGTTGAGTGTCTTTAAGACAGAAGTTGATAAATTCTTGATTTCTCGAGGAATTAAAGGCTATGGAGAGAGAGCGGGTAAATGGAGTTGAAATCAGCCATGATTGAATGGTGGAGTGGACTCGATGGGCCGAATGGCCTTACTTCCGCTCCTATGTCTTATGGCATCCACTCCCTCGCTGCCCTCCGGCAGGCTGACAATCCTTAAATTCTGCCTGCGTGATCTCTTCACTAGATCCTCTACTTTGTCCTGCAGCCTCTTCTGATGATCTCTCATCAGCCCCATCTCCGCCGCCATCGCTGCAAGCTGCTCACCGTGATCGCCCACTGCCTCCTCCACCTTCTGGATCGCTTGGTCCTGGTCCTCTAACCTCAGTTCCATGCGGTCGATCCCCGCAGGGAACAGTGTACCCGACAGTGTTGCGACTAGGGGATTTCCACAGTAACCTCACTGCAGTGTTAACGTAAGTCTACTTGTGACACTAATAAAGATTATTATTATTGTGGCCTGCAAGCTGTCTGATTCTATAGTCATCACAGTTATTTCCATTTTCCCTCTTCTGTTGTTTTTCCTTAATGTGACCCTTCGAAGTGAGGAGCACGACAAAGAAAAGTGGCTGTTGCTTTGGCCGACTGCAGTTGTTCATCACTCCACTGACCAGTTCCTTATCTGCATTCACAACTCTGACATTCATTTCAGCAAGTTTAAAAATTTTCTCTTGATGATTTGACAGTTGAATTCAAGAAGTGAGTGATGTAAAAATAGTTTTAGTAGAATTGCCTCAGCCGTGCTGAAAGCCCTCAGAGATTTGAATCAGCCTGGGAATCTGATTCACCACTGAATACAACACTTGTTTGTCACTATAAAAAGAAAAACTCTCAAAAATGTTTTTATTTCTCAGAATTGCCAATTTGTTTACCCCTGGAGTCAATGCCGTCTCAACCGTGGAAACAGCACTTTCAATCCAGTTCAGTCAGATTGTGATTCATTATGGTGTCGGTCTGTTCGTTCTGAAAGAGATTTCTTTTTCTCTGCATCCATTTCTTTTTTACTTTTGAAGGCATACACTCCCCATAAAATTTTACAGCTTCATAAGTGTCAGCTGCCCTCCGGAACCTCATTCAAGACAGTGAGCATCAGTCGATTTATTTAACTGTGATAGGGTGGAAGACCCTGGTCATGACCTCGCCCAGTGTTCTCACACACAGGCCTAGACCTACTTTGTGCGACAGTCTAGAACAGGTGATAGCAAGTCGGCAGTCCGTTTTACTCCCCTGCTCATTTTTATCTCCATTGACTTCAATCCACTGTCACACAAAGTCAAAGTTCTAGCGAGCCCATCATTCGTAATATCTGGCCCCTTTTTCTATCAAGCCTAGACAAAGATTTCTGAGGCAAATTGTGAGACCCACTTGCCCACATGGCTGAGATCAGCTAACTCAGCACAGACCACAAATTGAATCTGTGACCGTTCTGGTCGCTGAGCAATGCATTCGCCAAGTGAGTCCTCTGGAATTAAATACTGCATGTAAATTAATAGCTCAATATCTGTAGTATTCAACATTATACTCCTGGGTATAAAATTTCAACAATAGGAAGCACAAACTAACACTGTTTCATAAGGGTTATCAAAGGTACCATTAACCTTGAATTAAGTGAATGTGGGGTGAGCGTAATTTAGTTAGTGCAGTGGTACACTTGTGCTGTGCTGGATGGTACCTCCCTGATAATTGGTTTGATGTAGTTTATCTGGGTGGAGGTCTTGTGGTGCAGTGGGTAGCACCCCTGCCTCTGAGCCTGAACCTCCAGGTTTGAGTCCTACTCCAGGACTTGATGATCACAGAAGGTGCATTCAATACATGGCCTAACATCTCGCTTATCAACCTGTAAATCATTCCAATAAGCCTATGGCAAATGGTAAGAGCAGGGAGGTCTCCAGGTCAGCCATGCCTTATGAAGACCGGCACTTCTCATGCATATAGCGTTTTCGGGATCCTTAAGGAGGAGGGGGAGCAGCACCAAGTCGTGGTCCACATAGGAACCAACGACATAGGTAGGAAAAGGGATAGGGATATAAGGCAGGAATTCAGGGAGCTAGGGTGGAAACTTAGATCTTGGACAAACAGAGTTATTATCTCTGGGTTGTTACCCGTGCCACGTGCTAGTGAGACGCGGAATAGGGAGAGAGAGGAGTTGAACACGTGGCTACAGGGATGGTGCAGGAGGGAGGGTTTCAGATTTCTGGATAATTGGGGCTCATTCTGGGGTCGGTGGGACCTCTACAAACGGGATGGTCTACACCTGGACCAGAGGGGTACCAATATCCTTGGGGGGGGGGGGGGGGGGCGAAATTTGCTAATGCTCTTCGGGAGGGTTTAAACTAGTTCAGCAGGGGCTTGGGAACCTGAATTGTCGGTCCAGTATACAGGAGGTTGCGAGTAGTGAGGTCATGAGTAAGGTTTCAACGTTGCAGGAGTGTACCGGCAGGCAGGAAGGTGGTTTAAAGTGTGTCTTCTTCAATGACAGAAGCATCCGGGATAAGGTGGGTGAACTTGCGGCACCTGGGACTTTGATGTTGTGGCCATTTCGGAGACATGGATAGAGCAGGGACAGGAATGGTTGTTGCAGGTGCTGGGGTTTAGATATTTCAGTAAGCTCAGGGAAGGTGGTAAAAGAGGGGGAGGGGTGGCATCGTTAGTCAAGGACAGTATTACGGTGGCAGAAAGGACGTTTGATGAGGACTCGTTTACTGAGGTAGTATATGCTGAGGTTAGAAACAGGAAAGGAGAGGTCACTCTGTTAGGGGTTTTCTATAGGCCTCCGAAAAGTTCCAGAGATAGAACATAGAACTGGACAACACAGAACAGGCCCTTTGGCCCTCGATGTTGTGCCGAGCTTTGTCCAAAACCAAGATCAAGCTATCCCACTCCCTGTCATTGTGGTATGCTCCATGTGCCTATCCAATAACCGCTTGAAAGTTCCTAAACTGTCTGACTCCACTATCACAGCAGGCAGTCCATTCCACACCCTAACCACTCACTGAGTAAAGAACCTACCTCTGACGCAGAGGAAAGGATTGCAAAGATGATTCTGGATAGGAGCGAAAGCAACAGGGTAGTTGTTATGGGGGACTTTAACTTTCCAAATATTGACTGGAAACGCTATAGTTCGAGTACGTTAGATGGGTCCTTTTTTGTCCAATATGTGCAGGAGGGTTTCCTGACACAGTATGTAGATAGGCCAACGAGAGGCAAGGCCATATTGGATTTGGTACTGGGTAATGAACCAGGACAGGTGTTAGATTTGGAGGTAGGTGAGCACTTTGGTGATAGTGACCACAATTCGATTACGTTTACTTTAGTGATGGAAAGGGATAGGTATATACCGCAGGGCAAGAGTTATATCTGGGGGAAAGGCAATTATCATGCGATGAGGCAAGACTTAGGAGGCATCGGATGGAAAGGAAAACTGCAGGGGATGGGCACAATGGAAATGTGGAGCTTGTTCAAGGAACAGCGACTGCGTGTCCTTGATAAGTATGTACCTGTCAGGCAGGGAGGAAGTGGTCGAGCAAGGGAACCGTGGTTTACTAAAGCAGTCGAAACACTTGTCAAGAGGAAGAAGGAGGCTTATGTAAAGATGAGACATCAGGGTTCAGTTAGGTGCTCGAGAATTACAAGTTAGCTAGGAAGGACCTAAAAAGAGAGCTAAGAAGAGCCAGGAGGGGACATGAGAAGTCTTTGGCAGGTAGGATCAAGGTTAACCCTAAAGCTTTCCATACATATGTCAGGAATAAAAGAATGACTAGGGTAAGAGTAGGGCCAGTCAAGGACAGTAGTGGGAAGTTGTGCGTTGAGTCCGAGGAGATAGGAGAGGTGCTAAGTGAATATTTTTGTCAGTATTCACACAGGAAAAAGACAATATTGTCGAGGAGAATACTGAGATTCAGGCTACTAGACTAGAAGGGCTTGAGGTTCATAAAGAGGAGGTGTTAGCAATTCTGGAAAGTGTCAAAATAGATAAGTCCCCTGGGCCGGATGGGATTTATCCTAGGATTCTCTGGGAAGCTAGGGAGGAGATTGCTGAGCCTTTGGCTTTGATCTTTAAGTCATCTTTGTCAACATGAATAGTGCCAGAAGACTGGAGGATAGCAAATGTTGTCGCCTTGTTCAAGAAGGGGAGTAGAGACAACCCCGGTAACTATAGACCAGTGAGCCTTACTTCTGTTGTAGGCAAAATCTTGGAAAGGTTTATAAGAGATAGGATGTATAATCATCTGGAAAGGAATAATTTGATTAGAGATAGTCAACATGGTTTTGTGAAGGGTAGGTCGTGCCTCACAAACCTTATTGAGTTCTTTGAGAAGGTGACCAAAGCAGTTGATGTGGTGTATATGGATTTCAGTAAAGCGTTTGATAAGGTTCCTCACGGTAGGCTACTGCAGAAAATACGATTGGGATTCAGGGTGATTTAGCAGTTTGGATCAGAAATTGGCTAGATGGAAGAAGACAAAGGGTGGTGGCTGATGGGAAATGTTCAGACTGGAGTCCAGTTACTAGTGGTGTACCACAAGGATCTGTTTTGGGGCCACTGCTGTTTGTCATTTTTATAAATGACCTGGAGGAGGGCGTAGAAGGATGGGTGAGTAAATTTGCAGATGACACTAAAGTAGGTGGAGTTGTGGACAGTGCGTAAGGATGTTACAAGTTACAGAGGGACATAGATAAGCTGCAGCGCTGGGCTGAGAGGTGGCAAATGGAGTTTAATGCAGAAAAATGTGAGGTGATTCATTTTGGAAGGAATAACAGGAAGACAGAGTACTGGGCTAATGGTAAGATTCATGGTAGTGTGGATGAGCAGAGAGATCTCGGTGTCCATGTACATAGATCCCTGAAAGTTGCCACCCAGGTTGAGAGGGTTGTTAAGAAGGCGTACGGTGTGTTAGCTTTTATCGGTAGAGGGATTGAGTTTCGGAGCCATGAGGTCATGTTGCAGCTGTACAAAACTCTGGTGCGGCCGCATTTGGAGTATTGCGTGCAATTCTGGTCGCCACATTATAGGAAGGATGTGGAAGCATTGGAAAGGCTGCAGAGGAGATTTACCCGAATGTTGCCTGGTATGGAGGGAAGATTGGGGGCGGGATTCTCCGACCCCCCCCCCCCCCCCCCCCCCCCCGCCGGATCGGAGCATCGCCGGGGGCTGGCGTCAATCCCACCGCCGCCAGTTGCCGAATTCTCCGGCACCGGATATTCGGCGGGGGCGGGAATCGCGCCGCGCCGGTTGGCGGGCCCCCCCCTCCCCCCAGGCGATTCTCCAGCCCGGATGGGCCGAAGTCCTGCTGCTGGAATGCCTGTCCCGCCGGCGTGGATTAAACCACCTCTCTTACCGGCGGGACAAGGCGGCATGGGCGGGCTCCGGGGTCCTGGGGGGGGCGGGGCGATCTGGCCCTGGAGGGTGCCCCCACAGTGGCCTGGCCCGCGATCGGGGCCCACCGATCCGCGGGTGGGCCTGTGCCGTGGGGGCACTCTTTTCCTTCCGCCTTCGCCACTGTCTCCACTATGGCGGAGGTGGAAGAGACCCACCTCCACAGCGCATGCGCGGGGATGCCGTGAGCGGCCCCTGACACTCCCACGCATGTGCCGCCCGGCAAAGTCAGTTTCGCGCCAGCTGGCGGGGCACCAAAGGCCTTTCCCGCCAGCTGGCAGGGCAGAAATCAGTCCGGCGCGGGCCTAGCCCCTCAAGGTTAGGGCTCGGCCACTCAAGATGCGGAGGATTGCGCACCCCCCCCCCAGGCGATTCTCCAGCCCGGATGGGCCGAAGTCCTGCTGCTGGAATGCCTGTCCCGCCGGCGTGGATTAAACCACCTCTCTTACTGGCGGGACAAGTCGGCATGGGCGGGCTCCGGGGTCCTGGGGGGGGCGGGGCGATCTGGCCCCGGAGGGTGCCCCCACGGTGGCCTGGCCCGCGATCGGGGCCCACCGATCCGCGGGTGGGCCTGTGCCGTGGGGGCACTCTTTTCCTTCCGCCTTCGCCACTGTCTCCACTATGGCGGAGGTGGAAGAGACCCCCTCCACAGCGCATGCGCGGGGATGCCGTGAGCGGCCCCTGACACTCCCACGCATGTGCCGCCCGGCAAAGTCAGTTTCGCGCCAGCTGGCGGGGCACCAAAGGCCTTTCCCGCCAGCTGGCGGGGCAGAAATCAGTCCGGCGCGGGCCTAGCCCCTCAAGGTTAGGGCTCGGCCACTCAAGATGCGGAGGATTCCGCACCTTTAGAGCGGCGCGATGCCGGACTGATTCGCGCCGTTTTTGGCGCCGGTCGGCGGACATCGCGCCGATTGCAGAGAATTCCGCCCCTTATGAGGGAAGGCTGAGGGACTTGAGGCTGTTTTCGTTAGAGAGAAGAAGGTTAAGAGGTGACTTAATTGAGGCATACAAGATGATCCGAGGATTGGATGGGGTGGACAGTGAGAGCCTTTTTCCTCGGATGGTGATGTCTAGCATGAGGGGACATAGCTTTAAATTGAGGGGAGATAGATATAAGACAGATGTCAAAGGTAGGTTTTTTACCCAGAGAGTAGTAAGGGCGTGGAATGCCATGCCTGCAACAGTAGGGGACTCGCCAACACTAAGGGCATTCAAATGGTCATTGGATAGACATATGGAGGATAAGGAAATAGTGTAGATGGGCTTTAGAGTGGTTTCACAGGTTGGCGCAACATCGAGGGCCGAAGGACCTGTACTGCGCTGTAATGTTCTATGTTCTTTAGACTCTGATGAAGTCTAGCGACCTGCCATGGAAACACGTGCTTCATCAGACTTATGTGTCACCAGGCATGAGAGAGAACCAAGGAAGGAAGTTTATCGAAGTAAATTAAATGGGTAACTCTGAATTGCAGTGCTACTGATCTGAACTGCGGTTGGGCGCAAAGTAGAGAATTGTTCTATCTCTCCCCTCAAGCGAGCACATTCACACAGGAATATTCATCTCTAAACTCATGGCTATTGCAATTAAAGTATCAAATAGATTGCAGTGTATCACACAAGGATAGTTTTCAGAACAACAATTTGTATTTCCTTGGCGCCATAGATGCAGTAAAAGGTCCCTTCACCAAACAAGATTTGACACCTAGGCACATAATGAGATATTTAGATAGATAGGTTTTAACAAATTCCTTTTTGGGAGAGACAGATAGAGAAGCCAGAAGACTTAGGGGGACATTTCGGAGGTTAGGACCCAGGCAGCTGAAGGAGAGAATAAAGTTGGGGTTGCACAAGAGGCCAGAATTGAAGGAATGCTGATATTATGCAGAGTGCAGGGCTAGAGGTGATTAGGGAGATATTGGGGTGACATGGCAGCACAGTGGTTAGCACTGTTGCTTCACACCTTCAGGTTTGGTTCCCGCTTTGGTCGCTGTCTGTGCAGAGTCTGCATGTTCTCCCCGTGTCTGTGTGGGTTTCCTCCGGGTGCTCCAGTTTCATCCCATTGGTCCCGAAAAACGTGCTTGTTAGATGAATTGGACATTCTGAATTCTCCCTCAGTGCACCTGAACAGGCACCAGAATGTGGCGACTAGGGACTTTTCACAGTAACTTAATTGCAGTGTTAATGTAAGCCTACTTGTGACACTAATAAAGATTATTATTATTATTTAAGGCTGAACAAGTGGAAGAATTTGAAAATAAACATAAGGTCTGGGATTCTCCATTACCCGCCGCAAGTGGCAGAGTTCCTGATGCAACGGAGAATCTCATGTCGTGCAAAAAATGGGGTCAGTGCCCGGCAGTCAGGGTCTATGATGGGGCGGGGGGTGTTATGGGAGTCTCTCGTGGGGTCCCTGATGGGAGGATCTGATGGGTGTTTCTGAGCCAGTATAAGCCAGCGAGCACATGGGTGAACAGGGTTTGGTGTGAATGACGATAGAGTTTTGGTTGAATTCAGGTTTATGATGGGTGGAAGATGGGAGGCTGAACACAAGTGTGTAAGTTGAGGGTTTCAGCAGCAAATGTGTTGAGGCAGTGGCAGAGACAGGCAATTTATGGAGATGGAAATTAGTGGTTTTGTCAATTGAACGGCTATGTGGTAGATAGCTCATCTTAAGGTCAAATAGAATGACAAGTTTGTTAATGGTCTCTGTGGTATTTTTGAAGGATAGGCTTGCATACCACAAAGGTACAAACAACTGAGGGTTTTATTGGAAAGGTGTTCACTCGACAGGTTGTTAGGATAGACTGCCTGATTGCTTCCGCAAACAACCGATGACGCCACCGTACGTCACGTGATAAGACACTTAAAATGACCTTGTTCTAACTCGGAACAAACATGAATGCACAACACTTTCCTCCCCCTTTAGATTAGAGGTTCCTGCAATGAAACACAATATAACATTAACAAACAAAATTTACAGTATGAACAATTAATAAACACAACAGTCAATACGTTAGACGTTTCGGAGGACTCCGATTTCTGTGTGGTTGTCAGCGAACGTCTGGCGTCTACTTTTTTGTGTTGACTGCAACATCTGGTGTTTTTAGTTTAGTTCAGGTGTCCATAGTTGTCTCAACTGGAGTTAATGGAGTGTTCGGCGGCTGACTCGGTGTTGAAGTGTCCTCAACTGGGGTTCTGTCTTCCACAGTTGTTTCT
Organism: Scyliorhinus torazame; assembly: GCF_047496885.1. Classification (NCBI taxonomy): domain Eukaryota; kingdom Metazoa; phylum Chordata; class Chondrichthyes; order Carcharhiniformes; family Scyliorhinidae; genus Scyliorhinus; species Scyliorhinus torazame. The sequence goes on along the minus strand of NC_092709.1, from coordinate 291,335,181 downwards.
GGTATTGTCAGGTTCTCAGGAATGTTGCTTCTGGACCTTTCTGAAAACACAGCTTTTAACCCTGTTCTCGGACGTAAAACTTGATTTTGCTGTTTCCCCTCAACAATTTTTCTTGTCTTAGGCGGCTTCAGCAAATCAAACGCTGTGCGTAACTGACATTTGACCATGAATAATGCCGGAGAACTTTGGGTTGTTGAATATGTTGTATTCTTGTATGTTATCAGGAAGTGGTTTAGTCTTTTAGACAATGATCCTTGCTCCGGAGTTACCTTCAATGAATGCTTCATTGTCTGAACAAAACTTTCAGCCAGCCCATTTGTGGCAGGATGATAGGGGGTGGATCGGATATGTGTTGGATTGCGTTCTCCTTTAGATAATTTGTACATTCTTGTAAAATGGACTGTGGCCCATTGTCACTAATACGTTGTTCAGGGGAACTGAATCTCACCCAGTCTTTCTATTATTCTCTCAGAGGACGTAGTCTTCATAGTTGCAACTTCAGACCATTTCCTTTTTTTTAATAATCTATTTTATTCAACTTTTTCGGCCAAACAAAACAGTACAAAGGTTTTTCCCCTTTTTACAACAGCAAAACAATATAAATAACCGTGACCGTATTTTAACAAATAAATAAATAATATATAAACTAAATGGCAACTGCCATAACAAAAATAATAGCTCTCCCAAATAATAAAATCAGCAATTCAATATACATAACCAAGTACCAATATCTTTACAAAAACACCCCTGAGGACCCACCTGGGCTCCCCCCCCCACCCCGGGTTGCTGCTGTTACCTTCCCATTTCCTTTATCGTTCTGCGAGGTAGTTAATGAACGGTTGCCACCGCCTGGTGAACCCCTGAGCCGAACCCCTTAGTGCAAACTTTATCCGTTCCAGATTTATAAACCCTGCCATGTCGTTTATCCAGGTCTCCACGCCCGGAGGCTTGGCTTCCTTCCACATAAGCAGTATCCTTCGCCGGGCTACTAGGGACGCAAAGGCCAAAACATCAGCCTCTCTCGCCGCCTCCTGCACTCCCGGCTCTTCTGCAACCCCGAATATAGCCAGCCCCCAGCCTGGCTCGACCCGGACCCCCACCACCTTTGAAAGCACCTTCGCCACCCCCACCCAGAACCCCTGCAGTGCCGGGCATGACCAAAACATGTGGGTGTGGTTTGCTGGGCTTCTCGAGCATCTCCCACACCTATCCTCTACCCCGAAAAATTTACTGAGCCTTGCTCAGGTCATATGTGCCCTGTGCAAAACCTTAAATTGTATCAGGCTAAGCCTGGCGCACGAGGACAAAGAGTTTACCCTACGTAGGGCATCTGCCCTCAGCCCCTCTTCAATCTCTTCCCCCAGCTCTTCCTCCCATTTTCCCTTCAGCTCATCCACCATGTTCTCCCCCTCGTCTCTCATTTCCCTGTATATATCTGACACCCTACCATCCCCCACCCATGTCCCTGAGATCACTCTATCCTGAATCTCCTGCGTCGGGAGCTGCGGGAATTCCCTCACCTGTTGCCTCGCAAAAGCTCTCAGTATCATGTATCGAAATTCATTCCCTTGGGGCAACCCATATTTTTCCGTCAGCGCTCCCAGACTCGCAAACGTCCCGTCCAGGAACAGATCCCTTTGTTGCACAATCCCAGCTCTCTGCCATGCTCCAAATCCCCCATCTATTCTCCCCGGGACAAACCTATGATTATTTCTTATCGGGAACCGCACCGAGGCTCCCGTCATTCCCCTATGCCGTCTCCACTGCCCCCAAATTTTCAGTGTTGCCACCACCACTGGACTTGTGGTGTATTTCTTCGGGGAGAACGGCAGCAGTGCCGTCACCAGTGCTTGTAGGCTGGTTCCTTTGCAGGACACCATCTCCAATCTCTTCCACGCCGCTCCCTCCCCTTCTCTCATCCACTTACACACCATTGAAATATTGGCGGCCCAATAGTACTCACTTAAGCTCGGTAGTGCCAGTCCCCCCCTCTCTCTGCTACGCTGCAAGAACCCCCTCCTCACTCTCGGGGTCTTCCCAGCCCACACAAACCTCATGACGCTTTTCTCGATCTTCTTGAAAAAAGCCTTCGTGACCATCACCGGGAGGCACTGAAACACATAAAGGAATCTCGGGAGGACTACCATTTTGACCGCCTGCACCCTCCCCACCAGTGACAGGGGCACCATGTCCCATCTCTTAAAATCCTCCTCCATCTGTTCCACCAATCGTGTTAAATTAAGCCTATGTAAGGTTCCCCAACTCCTGGCTATCTGGATCCCCAAGTACCGGAAATCCCTTGTTACCCTCCTCAGCGGTAAATCCTCTATTCCCCTGCTCTGCTCCCCCGGATGTACCACAAACAACTCACTCTTCCCCATGTTCAATTTGTACCCCGAGAATTCTCCAAACTCCCCGAGCGTCTGCATTATCTCAGGCATCCCCTCCACCGGGTCCGGAACATACAACAGTAAATCATCTGCATACAATGATACCCGGTGTTCTTCTCCTCTCCTGAGTACTCCCCTCCACTTCCTGGAGCCCCTCAGTGCTATGGCCAGGGCCTCAATTACCAATGCAAACAGTAATGGAGACACGGGACACCCCTGCCTCGTCCCTCTATAAAGACGGAAGTAGTCAGACCTCTGCCTGTTCGTGATCACACTTGCCACCGGGGCCCTATATAGCAGCTGTACCCATCCAATGAACCTTTCACCAAAACCAAATCTCCTCAACACATTCCACAGGTAGTCCCACTCCACCCTGTCAAATGCTTTCTCGGCATCCATCGCCACCACTATCTCCGCCTCCCCCTCTGGTGGGGGTATCATCATCACCCCTAGCAGCCTCCGTATGTTCGTGTTCAGCTGTCTCCCCTTAACAAACCCAGTTTGATCCTCATGGACCACCCCCGGAACACAATCCTCTATCCTCGTCGCCATTACCTTAGCCAGGAGCTTAGCATCTACATTCAAAAGGGAAATGGGCCTGTAGGACCCACACTGCAGCGGGTCTTTATCCTTCTTCAAAAGTAACGATATTGTCGCCTCCGACATAATCGGGGGCAACTTCCCCCTTTCCCTGGCCTCATTAAAGGTTCTCGTCAAGAGCGGGGCCAGTAGGTCTATATATTTCCTATAAAATTCCACCGGGAACCCATCCGGTCCCGGGGCCTTCCCCGCCTGCATGCTCCCAATCCCCTTTACCACCTCCTCCACATCCATCTGTGCTCCCAGTCCCGCCCTCTCCTGTTCCTCCACCTTCGGGGATTCCAGCTGATCCAGGAAATGCATCATTCCCTCCTTCCCTTCCGGGGGCTGAGCCTTGTACAACCTCTCATAGAATGTCTTAAACACCCCATTCACTCTCTCCGCTCCCCGTTCCATCTCTCCCTCCTCATCCCTCACCCCACCTATCTCCCTCGCCGCTCCCCCCTTCCTCAATTGTTGGGCCAGTAACCGACTCGCCTTCTCTCCATACTCATACTGCACTCCCTGTGCCCTCCTCCACTGTGCCTCTGCCTTACCCGTGGTCAGCAGGTCAAATTCCACATGTAACCTTTGTCTTTCCCTGTACAGTCCCTCCTCCGGTGCCTCTGCATATTGCCTGTCCACCCTCAGAAGTTCTCTCAGCAATCGCTCCCTTTCTTTACTCTCTTGCTTCCCTTTATGTGCCCTTATGAATATCAGTTCCCCTCTGACCACCGCCTTCAACGCCTCCCAGACCACTCCCACCTGAACCTCTCCATTGTCATTAAGCTCCAAGTACCTTTCGATACACCCCCTCACCCTTAGACATATCCCCTCATCCGCCAACAGGCCCATATCCATTCTCCAGAGTGGGTGCTGTTCCTTTTCCTCTCCTACCTCCAGATCTACCCAGTGTGGAGCGTGGTCCGAGATGGCTATGGCCGTGTACTCCATCCCTGTCACCTTCGGAATCAGTGCCCTTCCCAGGACAAAAAAGTCTATCCGTGAATATACCTTGTGAACATGGGAGAAGAATGAGAACTCCTTACTCCTAGGTCTGATAAATCTCCAAGGATCTACTCCTCCCATCTGCTCCATGAAGTCCTTAAGCACCTTGGCCGCTGCCGGCCTCCTCCCGGTCCTGGACCTCGACTGGTCCAGCCCTGGATCAAGCACTGTATTGAAATCCCCCCCCATTACCAACTTTCCCGCCTCCAGGTCTGGGATACGCCCCAACATACGCCTCATGAAGTTTGCATCATCCCAGTTCGGGGCGTATACGTTCACCAGAACCACCGCCTCCCCTTGCAGTCTGCCACTCACCATCACGTATCTACCCCCACTGTCCGCCGCTATGGTCTTTGCCTCAAACAGTACCCGTTTCCCCACTAAAATAGCCACCCCCCCCTATTCTTCGCATCCAAACCGAATGAAACACCTGCCCCTCCCATCCTTTACGTAGTCTGACCTGATCTGTCAGTTTCAGGTGCGTCTCCTGCAACATAACCACATCTGCCTTTAATTTCTTTAGGTGTACGAGTACCCGCGCCCTTTTAATCGGCCCATTCAGCCCTCTCACGTTCCACGTGATCAACCGGGTTGGGGGGCTCTTTACCCCCCCCCCTTGTCGACTAGCCATCCCCTTTTTTACCCCAGTTCCTCACCCGGTTCCCACGTACCCGTATATCCCACCGACGGTGCTCTCCCGCCTCGACCACCCCGCCCCATAACAGCTCCCCCTTAGCAGCAGCAACCCAGTTAGCTCCCTTCCCCCCCCCCCCCCCCCGCTAGATCCCCCTCTAGCGTAATTACACCCCACCATGTTGCTCCCATAAGTCAGCGAACTCTGGCTGACCTCGGCTTCCCCGTTTGCCCTCGGCCTCTCCTCTCACTGTGCGAGGCCCCCACCTTCCTGCGTCCCTGTTCCCGCCTTAATTGCCATAGCGCGGGAACGAGGCCCGCGTTTCCCACTCAGCCCCGCTTTCCTACCCACCGGCGCCCACAGTTCCTCATACTCCCCCCCCCCCCCCCCCCCAAATGAGGGGAAGAGAGAAAATTTACAGGATTAAAGAGTTAACAATTGAAAAATCATCCCCCCCCCCCCTTCCTCGTCCCACATAGTCACCCCACCACTTTGCCCCAGAAGCTCTTTCTCTCGCCAGACTATTCCAGCTTCTCGTCCACTATGAATGTCCACGCCTCTTCTGCCGTCTCAAAGTAGTGGTGCTTCCCTTGGTATGTGACCCACAGTCTCGCCGGTTGCAGCATTCCAAATTTCACCTTTTTGTGAAGCACCGCCTTAGCCCGATTGAAACTTGCCCTCCTTCTCGCCACCTCCGCACTCCAATCCTGGTATACGCGGATCACCGCGTTCTCCCACCTGCAGCTCCGAGTTTTCTTCGCCCATCTTAGGACCATCTCTCTGTCATTATAGCGGTGAAACCTCACCACTATGGCTCGAGGTATTTCTCCTGCCCTTGGTCTTCGCGCCATAACTCGATAAGCTCCCTCCACTTCCAAAGGGCCCGTCGGGGCCTCCGATCCCATTAGCGAGTGAAGCATCGTGCTCACATATGCCCCGACGTCCGCCCCCTCTGCGCCCTCGGGAAGACCTAAGACTCTTAAATTCTTCCTCCTCGAATTATTCTCCAGGGCTTCCAACCTCTCCACACACCTCTTATGCTGCGCCTCGTGCATCTCTGTCTTCACCACCAGGCCCTGAATTTCATCTTCATTTTCAGCAGCCTTTGCCTTCACGACCCGAAGCTCCAGCTCCTGGGTCCTCTGCGCCTCCTTTAGCCCTTCAATCGCCTGTAGAATCGGGGCCAACACCTCCTTCTTCAGCTCTTCCACACAGCGCCGCAGGAACTCTTGTTGCTCTGGGCCCCATATCGAACTGCCACCTTCCGACGCCATCTTGCTTCGAGCTTCCCTTCCTTGCCGCTGCTCCGAAGGATCCACTGCAATCCTGCCGCTATCCTCTCCTTTGTCCATCAACGTCCGGGGGATTCCCTTCTATTTCACCGCACAGTGATTTTGGCCGTTTAAAATTGCCATTGGGGCTCTTATCAAGAGCCCAAAAGTCCGTTCCAACGGGAGCTGCCGAAACGTGCGGCTTAGCTGGTCATCACCGCACCCGGAAGTATTTCTCACTTCAGACCATTTCAAGTGCGCGTCCACCACAATGAAAAACATTCATCCTTCGAGTGGTCCGGCATAATCAATATGAACTCTTTGTCATGGCCCTTCTGGCCATTCCCATGGGTGTAATGGCGCTAGTGGCAGCAAGTTTCGAAGCTTTGCACAAGCCAAACACATGTCACTCTTCTCCTTGATTTCGCTATTGAGCTCGGGACACTAAAAATAGCTTGTGGCTATCTCCTTCATCCTTACTATCCCACAATGACCTTCACGAAGTTGGTTTCGGACATGTTTCCTTAAAAATTGCAGAATGATGACCCTCATTTCCCAGAAGAGACAACCAGCCTGTCTGGATAGTTCAAGTCTTCAGGTAACATATGGCTTTAACTCTGCGTTTTCTCTCGTGGTCGTGCCACAAAGAACCATGTCCATAACTTCTGACAACAGTAGACGATCTCTGGTTTACTTCTTAACTTGTCCTGCAGTTACAGGAGTATTATCAACTTCTCTGAAATAGAAAATATTCGCACTCAAACCATACATTGATGACTCAGTAGGTAAAGTTGATCTGGTAAGTCCATCGGCGTCCCCATGGAGATTTCATTGATGATATTTTATCGTGTATGTATGTGCTGACAACAGCGATGCCCTCTCTGTATCCGGCTCGCTGTTAGAATCATAGAATTTACAGTGCAGATGGAAGCCATTCAGCCCATCGAGTCTGCCCTGCCCCCCAGAAACAGCACCCCACCTAAACCCACGCCTCCACCATATCCTCGTAACCCAGTAATCCGAGCTAACCTTTAGGACACTAAGGGGAAATTTTGCATGACCAATCCACCTAATCTGCACATCTTTGGAGATAATTGTTGTCAGTGGTCAATGATCCAGTAGTAAGGTATTGGTAAATATTTGATTATGAAAATTATGCCTAGAGATTCCTTCTCTATCTGTGCATAGTTTATTTATGCTTTGTTCAAAGATCTTGATGCAAACTCCATTCGCACCTCTTCATCATTGGGAATTAGGTGAGAAACCACTGCTCCCACCCCAAAAGGTGATGCGTCGCACGCCAGTTGCAAGGGTAACTTCAGATCAAAGTGGGTCAGGATTTCTGACTTTAGACGTGCCTCTTTAGCTTGTACGAAGACCTTCTTGCACTGATCCACCCATTTCCAATAAGTTGTGTAAAAGCTGAGAATAGTTGCTAGATTAGGGACAAACCTTCCATAATATCTTAATAAGCCCAAAAATAATCAAAGTTGATTTACATTTTGAGGTGCAGGTGCCTCAGTTATGGCTTTTACTTTTGAAGATGATTTGTGCAATCCCTTTGCATCTGTGACGTGCCCCAGGTAGACGTGCCCCAATAGAAGACTTGAAGAATTCACATTCATCCTTCCAAACTCATAGCCCGTAATCTTCTAGACTCTGGAGTGGAGCATCTACATTTTGAAAATACTCTTCTTCATTCCTTCCAGTGACTAAGTATCGTCTAAGTAGCGTTGGACTCTTTCTAGTCTTCTTAGAATTTGACCCATGCATGTTGGAACAAAGCAGGTGCGTACGTGATGTTAAATGGATGTCTTTTATATCTGAATTGCCCTTTCTGTGTTACGAATGTCAAATGTTGTTATGAATCTGCACCCACATCCAGATTGACTAAGGAGGTAAGCTTGACTAAGGTCAACTTTACTGAAATGCTCCAGCCAGCCCAACCAATAAATCATCAATTAAAGGCAGGAGGTACTGCTCTGCACACAATACATGATTGATAGTGACTTTAGAATCATCATATATGTATACCGAACCATCTTTCTTCATCATGGGTACTAACAGTGTGACCCAATCACTCACATTAACAGGTTTGAGGATCCCAGTCTTGACCAGTCTCTCTAATTCTACCTCAACCTTAGGCCACATGGCGTATGGCACTGACCTAGTCTTTAAGCATCTTTCGCTTTTGTCCCTAACCCTTTGCTTGACTGAAATCTCTTTCATGCTTCCCAGCTCTCCATTAAAGACAATGGCATGTCTCTTTAAAATCTTCGGTAGACCTGCTTTGGAATCCAACATGAGACTCACCTCCACCCAGTTTGACTTTATTCTCTCCAGCCAATTTCTTACCATTAGGGCTGGATAATTTTTTCAAAGTAGCTTTGAACTGTGCGATTGATTCACCTTCTAGTTGGTTTTCTTATTACATTTATGGAAACTGAACCTCTTGACGATGACGAGAAGTGGCCCTGCAATATCTTCACAATCTCACCATAGGCTTTTGAACCTGGTATTTCTGGCTGCAACAGACTTCGGAACAGGTCAAATGTCTTCCCCCGTCCCCCCACCCACCCACCACTGATTGTACTCAGGAAAGTTGGGACTACAACAGCTGCTGCAATTTTATTCATTGAACAAAATAATTAAATCTTTCAGAACATGAGCTCCACCGCGTTCATGTGGTACGGTACCACGGCATCAAACATTCCTGCCATTTTCACTGTCGAAAGGACTTGCGTAATCACGATGTGCCACAAGACCTTTAGCACTACCTCACTTTTTCAATCAAGGTACCCCTTCCGGGTTTTGGAACACCCCCAGCTCTAAACTATTGTTGCAGGGTACTTGTTACTCACAGTGCTCCCTGTACTGTTCCATATCTTTTCAGGCAGAGCATGTGGTGAGCGTCTTTTCAATGTTGCTTCCTCCAAAAACCACAGTTAGATTTTGGTTCCTTTGATGTCTGCTACCAATATTTGCCACCCTTCTATCATCAACTTTGGTGGAGTGAAGTTTTTAGCGTCTCGATACTTTTTGAATGTTTAATAAAGGTGAGGGGAGTGAGACGAGTAAACAAAAGAAGAAGTTTATAGTTAAGAACGTACTATTTACAAGGGTCCCGGTTGAACCCGGTTGAACCTTAACATCTTCTCAACATGTACAACACGGTCATCAGGCCTGTTCGTGGGAGAGCTCATTCTCCTCAGGCCACATGGGGAAAACAATCAATCTCACCCCTTGTATCCCATGCAGGTTATTACAGAATGTATGCACATTGGTCAACGGTTTTCCGATACTTTTTTCACTCTGGGAGTCTTGCCAGCGTGGTTCCGACCCCCTCGTCACCAGTTTTCTTTGTGCTTTTTTAAAGGATAGGCTTGCAGACCACGAAGGTACAAACAAACAAGAGTTTTATTGGAAAGATGTTTAGTCGACAGGCTGTTAAGATAGACTTGCCCGTTTGCCTGCCCAAGTGGCTGATAACGTCACCAATACATCACATGATCGACGCTTAAAGTGACTTATTTCCAACCAGGAACAGACATTAATACACAACAGTCTGGTCCAGACAGTTGCCAGGAAGAGGGATGGAACCGGTGGTTAGGGAATGGAATTTATAACTGGACCCAAAGACAATGGCATTGGTCTTCCCAATATACATTGGAGTAAATTTCTGTTTGTCAGGACAGGGTGTTGGGCAAGCATTGTGGAAGTGGTGGGGTTGAGAGAGATGGTGGTTAGGTATAGCTGAGAGTCATCAGCATACACTGGGAACCTCACATGTTTCAAATGGTGTCACCGAGGGGCAGCATGCAGACCAGAAATAGGGGATGGTCAAGGATAGTTGTTTCCTGGGTGTAGTCATCCAGATTGGGAGGTGGCTGATTATCATAACATCCATTGCAAGTGATTTTCTGGCTACAATTAGAGAGAAAAAAATAGAACCCACTGGATGACGGAGAAGAGGTGTCGGAGGAAGATGTTGTGGTCAACTGTGCCAAAAGCTGGATGAGGAAAGTTTATCACGGTCACAGTCACATAGGGTGTTATGTGTGACTTTGTTAAGTGTTGCTTCAGTGCTGCTGCAGAGATGTAAACCTGATTGGAGAGATCCTGAATGAATTTGGGAGACAATAACAAGAAAAACTTGGACTTATTTAGCCTCTTTAACACAGTAAAATTATTCCAAGTCACTGCTCTTTCCCATAGTCCAACAATTTTTCTTTTCAAGAACAGGTTAGATTTCTGTTTTGCAAGTTGTAATTGAATCTCCTTCCAAGACCTTTCTTTACAGGCAGTGCATTCCGGACTGTAACGACTTGTTCTTAGTTATTCTGGAGGCAATGCCCTGCAAATATATTACAGCACGGTTGGTTGCCAACGTAGGGGCTGCCATTGGCGGCAGTATTATAATGGCCGAGGGTATTAAACTGACAATGTTCATTTGTATGCCATGATTACACTTGTATTGTTACTAGGCGGAGATGTTTAGTTCAATTGGACAGACGCCTAGCAGGTTCAATTCCCGCACCTTGCCTCTCGCCTGACACGAGATGATCTTCAGGTTAAATCACCACCAGTCAGCTCTCCCCCTCCAAGGGGAAAACAGCCTATGGTCACCTGGGACTATGGCGACTTTACCTTACCTTTACTGTTAATCCACTTTGTTCATTGTACTTTAAAGTTGATATACCCTCAATTATGACACGAGAGAGTGTACTCGTAAAACAAAGGCTTTAATAAACAGGTAACTTCGCCAGCCGGAGGGATGAGTGCTCACTGAGCACCGCCGTCGCCTTATATCCGGCCCCTGGGCGGTGGAGCCAGAGGCGGAGTCCCCCGGGGTTCCAACCCGGTCTTAAAGGGACATTGCATGCATGATCTTAAAGGCACATTACCGATTCATCACATTCACCCCCTGTTGAAGAAAAACACAGAGTCCGTTGGGGGTGAAGTGGGATTACATGTCCATTCTCTTTGGAGGCCTGATCGTCCTTGTCGACCTTCTCAGCTCGGGCGGTGGTGCGGTGGACACAGATGTCTTCGATGAGGGTACATCTGGGAGCACGGTGGTCGGAGTTTTTGTGCGGTGTGGGGTAGGGGGTTGCGGAGTAGGAAGGGTAGCTGGGGGTGGCAGTGACATCGCCGGCATGGAGGAAGGAGGAGGAGGTGCGAGGGGGGGGGTGCGTGGTTGGTTGAGACAGGGGGTGTGGGGGTGCAAGGGGGAACATTGGCGCGGAGGGGGAGTGTCAGTAGGGGAACCAGCGGGTGCCAGATCCCGCAGGGAAACCGTATCTTGCCGTCCGTCTGAGTGCGCGACGTAGGTGTACTGGGGGGTTGCATGTAGCAGCTGGACCCTCTCGACCAGAGGGGCCATCTTATGGCTCCTTACGTACCTCCGGAGAAGGACAGGTCCCGGAGTCGTCAGCCAAGGTGGAAGTGAGACCCCGGAGGTGGACTTCCTGGGGAAGACAAACAAGTGATTGTGAGGGGTCTCGTTCATGGCCGTGCAGAGGAGCGACCTGATGGAGTGGAGCGCGTCGGGTAGGACCTTCTGCCAGTTGGGAGACCGTAGGGCCAAAGGACAGCCTTCCAAACTGTTGCGTTGTCCCTCTCCACCTGTCCGTTTTCCCATTGGTTGTAGCTGGTCGTTCTGCTCGCGTCGATGCCCTTGCTGAGCAGGTACTGACACAGCTCATCGCTCATGAACGATGTATCCCGGTCGATGTGGATATAAGTGGGGAAACCGAACAGGGTGAAGATGCTGTGCAATGCCTTTATAACGGTGGCCGAGGTCATGTCGGGGCAGGGGACAGCGAATGGGAAGCGGGAGAACGCGCGATGACGGTTAAAAAATAGGTATTGCGGTTGGTGGACGGGAGGCGCCCTTTGAAGTCCTTGCTTAGTCGCTCTAAGGGCCCAGAGGCCTTTACCAGACGAGCCTTGCCTGGTCGATAGAAGTGCGGTTTGCACTCCGCGCAGATTTGGCAAGCCTTGGTCATGGCCCTGACCTCCTCGGTGGAGAAGGATAGATTGCGGGACTTAAGAAAATGGGCGAGCCGTGTGACTCCCGGGTGACAGAGGTCATTGTGGATAGCCCACAGGCGATCCTCCTGCGCATTGGCGCATGTGCCGCGGGACAGGGCATCTGGGGCTCGTTGAGCTCCCCTGGACGATACTTAATATCATACGTGCAGGTGGAGAGCTCGATTCTCCACCTCAAGATCTTGTCATTTTTGATCTTGCCCCGCTGCGCGTTATCGAACATGAAGGCGACTGACCGTTGGACAGTGACGAGGGTGAACCTCCTACCGGCTAGGTAGTGCCTCCAGTGCCTCGCGGCCACCACAATAGCTTGCGCCTCCTTCTCGACTGCAGAGTGCCGGATCTCGGAGGCGTTGAGGGTTCGGGAAAAGAATGCTACTGGCCTGCCTGCCTGGTTGAGGGTAGCAGCCAGGGCGACGTCTGACGCATCGCTCTCGACCTGAAAAGCGATGGTTTCGTCCACCGCGTGCATAGTGGCCTTGATGATGTCAGCCTTGATACGCTGAAGGCCGACCGGGCCTCAGCCGTGAGGGGAAAAATCGTTGTCTTTATGAGTGGGCGGGCTTTGCCTGCATATTTGGGGACCCACTGGGCATAATAGGAGAAAAGCCCCAAGCACCGTTTAAGGGCTTGAGACTACGGGGTAGGTGGAGTTCCTTAAGGGGGCTCATGCGGTCGGGATCGGGCCTAGGACCTCGTTTTCCACGACATAGCCGAGGATGGCTAGTCGGGTTGTGTGGAAAACGCATTTTTCTTTGTTGTAGCCAGGTTGAGGGCCCGGGCGGCCTGGAGAAACTTTTCAAGGTTTGCGTCATGGTCCTGCTGATCATGGCCACAGATGGTGACATTGACCAAGTACGGGTAAGTAGCCCACAGCCCGTACTGGTCCACCATTTGGTCCATCGTCCTCTGGAAGACGGAGACCCCATTAGTAATGCCGAAGGGGACCCTAAGGAAGTGGAAAAGCCAGCCGGCTGCTTCAAAAGCAGTATAGAGGCGGTCTTCCGGGCGGATAGGGAGCTGGTAGTAGGCAGATTTTAGGTCAACCGTGGAGAATACCCAGTACTGCGCGATCCGGTTGACCATCTCTGTTATGCGGGGGAGGGGGTACGCATCGAGCTGCATGAAGCGGTTTATGGTCTGGCTGTAATCCACGACCATCCGTTTCTTTTCCCCGGACCGGACTACCACCACTTGTGCTCTCCAAGGGCTGTTGCTAGCCTCGATGACCCCCTCTTTCAGTAAACGCTGGACCTCTGACTTGATGAAAGTCACATCTTGGGAACTGTACCGCCGGCTCCTGGTGGCGACGGGCTTACAGTCGAGGGTGAGGTTCGCGAATAGTGGGGGGGGTGCAACTTTCAGCATTGCAAGGCTGCGAATAGTGAGGGGGGGGCAAGGGTCCGCCGAACTGCAGGGTCAGGCTTCAGTGGCTACATTGGAAATCCAGGCCAAGCAGCAGGGGGGCGCAGAGGTGAGGGAGGATGTACAGCTTAAAATGGGAGTATTCGGCACCCTGAATCGCGAGATTCGCAATACAGTACCCCTTTATTTGGACCGAATGGGACCCAGAGGCGAGGGCGATGGTTTGGGATGTGGGATAGGTACGCAGGGAGCAGCGCCTTACCGTTTCTGGGTGCACGAAACTCTCCGTGCTCCCGTAGTCGGAAAGTGTCGCGCCCGTTGACCTGGATGAGCATCATGGAGTACCGCGGGTGCTTTGGCCGCGACTGGTCGAGGGTGATTGCTCCCAGCTGTGGGTAGTCGGAGTCACAAAATGGCCGCCCCGTCGGTCGCACGTGTCAGGTTTAGAAGATAGCCACCGCCAAGATGGCCGCCCCCATGACTCGCACAAGGCTGATGACGCGTTGCGGGGCCTGCGGGCCTGTGAGCTGATTTTCAGGCCTGGTGGGCTTTTTGTTTCTGGGCCTTGGGCCTGGTCAGGCAGACCCTTGCGAAATGCCCCTTCTTTCCGCAGTCACTACAGGTTGCGGAACGGGCTGGGCAGCGCTGTCGTGGATGCTGGCCCTGCCCACAGAAAAAACACGATGTGCCCCTGGTCTGGGTGGGTCACTGCGCGGCGCAGGCCCATGGCGTGTCCGAGTCTGGGGAAGGCCGAGAGGGGCTTGCAGGGTCTGCGGGATATATGCCGACGTTCTGGTAGGCCACCTCCAGAGAGGTGGCGAGCGTTACCGTTTCCTGCAGATCTTTCGCCCCGTTTTCCACGAGTCGCTGCCTAATATAGTTCGATCGGATCCCAGACACATAGGCGTCGCGGATGTGTAGGTTCATGTAGACCTCCGCGGTCACATCTTGATGGTTACAGTTTCTAGCGAGCATGGTGAGCTTTTCCAAGTACTTGTCCAGCGATTCCCCTGAGTGCTGCCGGCGAGTAGAGAGCAGATGCCGTGCATGTACCTCATTGATGGATTTTACGAAACGCTTCCTCAGAATCTCGATCGCCGCTCTGTAGTTGGCCGCCTTCTCGATCAGGCCGGAGATTCTGTGGCTTACCCGGGCGTGGAGTAGGCGCAGCTTGCGAGGCTTGGCGACGGGGTCTGCCGAGGAGTCCAGGTAGGCCTCAAAACACCGAAGCCAGTGTTCAAACATTTCTTTGACTTGGCATACGTGCATCCAGGTCGAGCTTTTCTGGCTTGAGACCGCTATGCATCCTATCGTAATCTGTTTATTAAATTGATGTACCATCAATTATGACAAGAGGGAGTGTACTCGTAAAACAAAGGCTTTAATAAACAGAGAACTTCGTCACCTTATATTCAGCCCCTCAGAGGTGAAGCCGGAGGCGGAGTCCCCCGGGGTTCCAAACCCGGTCTTAAAGGGACATTACATGCATGATCTTAAAGGCACATTATCCATTCATCACAAAAGTACAATTTCTAATTTTTGTCTTCGCAATTTACTTTTGCCTCCGATTCCTCGTCATGGAAACATTGTCAAAATTGGCTGAAGTGATATCTGTGTACATTACCAGCAACATGATGCCAACACATTTTGCCAAGGGTTGTGTAGCACAATCAATCACTCACGAGACGAGATGAGAAGGAGTCGAACAATGGCTTTATTACGCAGACTTGTTCCCTAGCAGCACAGTTACAGAATGCGGCTGCTGGGAGAACCCGGGCTCTTATACTCCACCTTACTGGGTGGAGCCAGCAGGCGGCTGATCCAATTGGGACCCAGTGTCTATCCACCAATAGCCTCTCCGCTTCACAGGGTACCTTAATACCCCTAATACATACCACCACATTCACCCCTTGTTAAAAAGGAACCCGGCGGGGTAGTGGGCCGTATGGTGGTAGGGGTTTCCAGAGTCGGTACCTAGGATGCCACTAACACGGTGGCTATGCTCCGATATTAACTACTTACAATGTCGCTTTTACTGGGCAATGAAAAAAAAATTATTTACAGAGGCATTTCTTGCTTAACTATACTGATTCCATGAGTCGAACGGGTGCCCTGGTCGTCCGCGCCGATCTTCTTAGCCCCGGTGGTGATGCAGGCGCTGGTTCGGGCGCTGTCGTCTCTGGGAGCATTGCAATGCCTCTTCCTGCTCCAATACCCCTATTCTGGGCCGGGGGAAGGACCGATCCACCCGGGAAGGGGGCGGCTGTGGGGTGTTGGGGGGGGGGTGGAGCTGCAGATGGGGTGACTGGTGTTGGGGGGGCGTGTGGAGCTCCGGCAGGTGCCAGGTCCCGCAGGGAGACCGTGTCCTGTCGGCCGTCGGGGTACGCCACGTAGGCGTATTGAGGGTTCGCGTGGAGGAGATGAACCCTCTCGTCCAACGGGTTCGATTTGTGCGTCCGCACATGCTTTCAGAGCAGGATGGGTCCCGGGGCTGCCAGCCAGGTCGGACCTGACGTTCCGGAGGAGGACTTCCTCGGGAAGACAAGGAGGCGTTCGTGAGGTGTTTGATTCGTTGTTGTACACAGCAGTGACCGGATGGAGTGGAGGGCGTCCGGGAGGACTTCCTGCCAGCGGGAAACTGGGAGACTTCTGGACCGTAGGGCCAGTAGGACGGTCTTCCAGACCGTTCCGTTCTCCCTCTCTACCTGATCGTTTCCCCGGGGGTTGTAACTGGTCGTCCTGCTCGAGGCAATGCCCTTGCTGAGCAGGAATTGACGCAGTTCGTCGCTCATGAAGGAGGACTCCCTATCGCTATGTATGTAGGCGGGGAAACCGAACAGTGTAAAGATGGTGCCGAGGGCTCTAATGACCGTGGCCGCGGTCATGTTGGGACAGGGGATGGCGAATGGGAACCGGGAGTATTCGTCAATCACATTCAGGAAGTACGTGTTGCGATCGGTGGAGGGGAGGGGGCCTTTGAAGTCCAGACTGAGGTGCTCAAAGGGACGGGAAGCCTTTATCAGCTGCGCTTTATCTGGCCGGTAGAAATGCGGCTTGCACTCTGCGCAGATCTGGTAGTTCCTGGTGGGGGTCCTGACCTCCTCGATGGAGTAGGGCAGGTTGCGGGTCTTTACGAAGTGGTAGAACCGACTGTCCCCCGGGTGGCAGAGGTCCTCGTGGAGGGTCCGTAGACGGTCCACTTGTGCGTTGGCACACGTGCCGCGGGATAGGGCATCGGAAGGCTTGTTCAGCTTCCCGGGACGATACAAGATCTCATAGTTATAGGTGGAGAGTTCGATCCTCCACCGCAAGATCTTATCGTTCTTGATCTTGTCCCACTGTGCATTATCGAACATGAAGGCAACCGACCGTTGGTCCGTTAGGAGAGTGAATCTCCTACCGGCCAGGTAATGCCTCCAATGTCGCACAGCTTCCACTATGGCCTGGGCGTCCTTTTCCACTGAGGAGTGGCGGATTTCTGAAGCGTGGAGGGTGTGTGAAAAAAAGGCCACGGGTCTGCCCGCTTGGTTGAGGGTGGCCGCCAGAGCTACGTCAGACGCGTCGCTCTCAACTTGGAAGGGGAGGGACTCGTCGATTGCGTGCATCGTGGCCTTTGCGATATCCGCTTTGATGTGGCTGAAGGCCTGGCGGGCCTCTGTCGACAGGGGAAAAACCGTGGACTAGATTAGCAGACGGGCCTTGTCCGCGTAGTTGGGGACCCACTGGGCGTAATAAGAGAAAAAACGCCCAGGCAGCGTTTCAGGGCCTTGGAGCAGTGGGGGAGGGGGAACTCCATGAGGGGGCGCATGCGTTCGGGGTCTGGGCCTATCACTCCATTTCACACTACGGATGGCTAGACGGTCGGTGCTAAACACGCATTTTTCCCCGTTGTATGTGAGACTCAGGGCGTTCGCGGTCTGGAGGAATTTGCAGAGGTTGGCGTCGTGGTCCTGCTGGTCGTGGCTGCAGATGGTGACGTTGTCGAGGTACGGGAACATGGCCCGCAAACGGTACCGATCAACCATTCGGTCCATCTCCCGTTGGAAGACCGAGACCCCGTTAGTGACTCCGAATGGAACCCTTAAAAAATGATAGAGCCATCCATCTGCTTCGAAAGCAGTGTATTTTCGGTCGCTCGGGCGGATGGGGAGCTGGTGGTAGGCGGACTTAAGGTCCACCGTGGAAAAGACCTTGTACTGTGCAATCCGATTGACCATGTCGGATATGCAGGGGGGAGGGTACGCATCCCTCTACGTGTACCTATTGATGGTTTGACTATAGTCTACGACCATCCTCTGCTTCTCCCCGGTCTTTACAACTACCACCTGGGCTCTCCATGGACTATTGCTGGCCTGAATTATGCCTTCCCTCAGCAGTCGCTGGACATCTGACCGGATAAAAGATCGGTCCTGGGCGCTGTACCGTCTGCTCCTAGTGGCGACTAGTTTGCAATCCGGGGTGAGGTTCACGAACAGGGAAGGCGGATCGACCTTGAGGGTCGCGAGGCTGCAGATAGTGAGTGGGGGTATAGGGCCACCGAATTTAAACGTTAAACTCTGGAGATTACACTGAAAATCCAATCCCAGGAGTGTGGCAGCGCAGAGGTGGGGAAGGACATAAAGCCGGTAGTTCTTGAACTCCCTCCCCTGCACCGTGAGGTTCGCGATGCAGAACCCTTTGATCTCTACGGAATGGGATCCTGCTGCCAGGAAATTTTTTTGATTACTCGGGTGGATCGGGAGGGAACAGCGTCTTACCGTATCGGGGTGTATAAAACTCTCCGTGCTCCCAGAGTCGATCAGGCAGGACGTCTCGTACCCGTTTATAAATATAGTCGTTGATGCTATTTGGAGCGTTCGGGGCCGCGACTGGTCCAGGGTCACAGAAGCCAGTCGCTGTTGCTGCATCGGAGCATTTTCTTCAGGCCCGTGTGGCCGTCCATCCCGGGTCCTTAGTCGTCAGCCAAGGTGGCGGGGTCCACGGGTCGCACACGGTCGGGGTTGGACAAGATGGCACCGCCCATGGACCGCACGTAGCCGGGGGAGCACAAAATGGCGGCGCCCATCCCTCCCACGTGGAGCACCCATTGGCCGCACATGGATCGCTGGGGGGGGGGGGTTGAGTTTGGGGTTCTCCCCTGGAGATTGCGGCTACCCCCCGGGCCTGGCACACTGCTAGAAAGTGCCCCTTTTTGCCACATCCTTTACAGAGGGCCGAGCGCTCGGGGGCGTAGGCGCGGGCGTTCTGTGACGCCACATCAAACAAGGCCGCGAGGGCCCGTGACTCTTTGAGCCTAGTGTGTCTCTTTCCAGCAATCGCTGGCGAATTTGGGCTGAAAGCATACCCGCCACGAACTCATCTCGGACCAGCAGCTCTGTGTGTTCATTGGCCGAAACCGATGGGCAGTTGCAGTTTCTCCCTAGTATTAACAGTGCATTGTAGAATTCGTCCAGCGATTCCCCGGGGATTTGCCGTCTCGTCGCGAGCTGGTGGCGTGTGTAGACCTGGTTTACGGGCCGAACGTAGATTCCTATCAGCATGGCGATCGCCGTCGGGAAATCGTCCGCATTTTCTATGAGCGTGTAGATTTCAGGGCTCACCCTGGCATGCAGGACCTGGATTTGCTGTTCTTCTGTAGGTATACCGGGGGCCGTTCGGAGGTATCCCTGAAAACATGCCAACCAATGTTTAAAAGTGGTCGCTGAGTTTGCCGCGTGGGGGCTGATTCGCAGACACTCCGGCATGATTCGGAGCTCTATGTCCTTAAAAGTTTGCGTAATAAATTGTAGCACAATCAATCACTCACGAGACGAGATGAGAAGGAGTCGAACGATGTGGCTTTATTACGCAGACTTGTTCCCCAGCAGCACAGTTACAGAATGCGGCTGCTGGGAGAACCCGGGCTCTTATACTCCGCGTTACTGGGCGGCTGATCCAATCAGGACCCAGTGGCTATCCACCAATAGCCTCTCGGCATCACAGGGTACCTTAATACCCCTAATACATACCACCACCGGTTGGAATTATGATGTTATAATAATCATTATTAGCGCCACAAGTAGGCTTACATTAACACTGCAATGAAGTTACTGTGAAAATCCCTGAGTCATCACACTCCGGCTCCTGCTCGGGTACACTGAGGGAGAATTCAGAATGTCCAATTCACCTAACAGCACCTCTTTCAGGACTTGTCAAGGAAACCGGAGCACCCGGAGGAAACCCACACAGACACGGGGAGAACGTGCAGACTCCACACAGTGACCCAAGCCGGGAATCGAACCCCAGTCCCTGGCGCTGTGAAGCAATAGTGCCAACTACTGTGCTAGTTAGTGAGAGTTCAGCAGATTCGGTTTGTAAAATATGGGGTGATTCCTCAATCCGACATTTCAAAAGGGATCTCCTCTTGCTGAAAGCATAAATTAGACAATTGGTTGAACAATAGTGTTATAGCCTTTCCACTTGTCCATCGTACAGTTTGGCAATCTGATTCACATCCAAGTGTTGCAGCCTTGGGCCTGATATTTTCAGGAGTGCTGAGAATGAGGGAGGGAGTGGGGCTGGGACTTGTCATAGCTGAATAATCTAGGAGGCCAACTTCCCCGGATGTCTTGCTAATTTTTTTTGAAGACATTTTCACGTCGACCCCCAAGCAGATTGAGAGGTTAGCTAATTATCATGCTGGAAGGTAAGAATTGCAGGGCTTTGGGGAAAGAGCTGGAAAGTGGGATTAATGTTATAGCTCGTTCAAAGAGACACCATTTTCTTCACTCCAAACTCCTCAGTTACTGCCCTGTCTGCTTCATTATTGTCGTCTCATTAAAATATGTCAATCATGGACCTGTCTCTGAAGACCAGGTTAGTCACCCAACCAACAACCAACCCCTGCCTCTCTCACCATCCACCCCTCCCCTTCCCCTCTCTACACACCTTCATTAGAGGAAGCATGCTGGGGCTGGGTTTCCGTTTTGAAAATTTTCATTCTCTGCCCCTCTCCCACCAGTTTGTAGGGGGGTCACTGTTAAAACTAAAAGGTGGCCAACCTGCACTGTGAGCGAAAACTTCCTGCTGGGAGTTCAGGAATGTGGAATCACTCGTTAAATTCCTTTGTATAGAAGATCTGTACTGAATGTTGTGTTTTTCACTCCAGGTGATAGTTATAAATATGCCATCCGAGACATTGACGTCCCAGGATACAAGGTGATTGTACACATTGATCTGGATTGCTTCTATGCTCAGGTGGAAATGATTCGAAATCCTGAATTTAAAGGAATGCCTTTAGGTAATCAAATTACATCTCTCTCTTTGCAGGTTTTATTTGTGATATATTTAATTGTAATAAATCTTGTCTGATGTCTCAGTTGGTAAGTGCGTTGCTGTGTTGGAACTGAACATACAGATTACAGTGGTTCCAGGTTCCGTCCTTGGTCTCTCCACCTCCAAACTTGCTTGTACAAATGCTCACACATGCCAACTCACAATGCCATTTCTGACTTAAGGATGAGGCATTGTTTGGCAGCGATTGGAGGGGGGTGGGACACATGGCTGGGCTGGCAGTGTTCTAAACATTCGCATTGGGGCCCAGAGTAGAAGGAGTACTCCTCCTGGGCCACAACAGTAAATCCTCAGCTTTCTTGTCAAAAGCGAGTTTTACCAAGCGGAGCATCTAAATCTCATTGCATATTTGTAAGACTTCCACCTTCATTAGGCAGATGCCTCAACTGGCCAAGGAAAATAGGGCTTTAAAATGGCTGTGTGGCTAAGAAGAAATTTAATGAGGAAGTTTTAAAATGTTGAAGGGCTCTGATAAGGAGAAAAACATTATTTTCTCACACTGGAGAAACAGTAAATGCGTTGGTCACCAATTTAAAATTCCCACAAAGTGAATGTGGATAGGAGAAAAGAAAATTGCTTTTGCAGAGAATTGTTAGAACAAAGAACAAAGAAAAGTTCAGCACAGGAACAGGCCCTTTGTCCCTCCAAGCCTCCGCCGACCATGCTGCCCGTCTAAACTAAAATCTTCTACACTTTCGGGGTCCGTATCCCTCTATTCCCGTCCAATTCATGTATTTGTCAAGATGCCCCTTAAACGTCAATATCGTCCCTGCTTCCACCACCTCCTCCGGCAACGAGTTCCAGGCACCCACTACCCTCTGTGTAAAAAAACTTGCATCTGCTCTAAACCTTGTCCCTTGCACCTTAAACCTATGCCCCCTCGTAATTTATCCCTCTATCCTGGGATAAAGTCTCTGACTATCCACTCTGTCTACTTTGTAGACCTCTATCAGGTCACCCCTCAACCTCCTTTGTTCCAGTGAGAACAAAGCAAGTTTATTCAGCCTCTCCTCATAGCTAATACCCTCCATACCAGGCAACATCCTGGTAAATCTCTTCTGCACCCTCTCTAAAGCCTCCACATCCTTCTGGTAGTGTGGCGACCAGAATTGAACACTATACTCCAATTGTGGCCTAACTAAGGTTCTATACAGCTGCAACATGACTTGCAAATTTTTATACTCAATGCCCCGGCCAATGAAGGCAAACATGCCACATGCCTTCTTGACTACCTTCTCCACCTGATCCCTGCGGAACACCACCAGTCACAGCCCTCCAATCAGAAAAGCACCCTTCCATTGCTACTCTCTGCCTTTTATGACCTAGCCAGTTCTGTATCCATCCTGTCAGCTCACCTCTGATCCTGTGTGACTTCATCTTTTGTACCAGTCTACCATGAGGGACCTTGTCAAAGGCTTTACTGAAGTCCATATAGACAACATCTACTGCCCTACCTGCATCAATCATCTATGTGACCTCCTCAAAAAACTCTTACCAAGTTAATGAGACACGACCTCCCCTTCACAAAACCATGCTGCCTCTCACTAATACGTCCACTTGCTTCCAAATGGGAGTAGATCCTGTCTCAAAGAATTCTCTCCAGTAATTAGAGCAAGGAGTATTTTGCCACAGCAGCGTCTATTTGCATTTCCTAAAAGCTGGGGGAAGCACTGGATTTGAATCAGAGAAAGATTCTATTCTGCGGTCAGTGGATTGATTCAGTGAAGAATGAGCATTAACAGAATGGGTATAAATATCTACTGTTCGAGCGGCAGCCAGGTGTTCTCCAGTGACATCTGCTTCACTTCATTCAGCAAGATTTCAAGCCTGTAAATTTTGGGCATGTCTAGAGAGTACTATGCGGATATCACAGAATCCTTGCAGTGCAGAAGGAGGCCATTTGGCCCATCAACTCTGCACTGGCCCTCCGAAAAAGAATTCTATTTAGTCTCCCTGCCGTAACCCAGTAAACTTGCACATTCGTTTCATATATAATGCTGTTCCAAACCACTTCCTTTGCAGTCAATAATGCAGCCCTTTAATTTCTTCTGAATTACCCAAACTTTTCCTCAGACTGCCCTTCCATGTAGGTGATAGCTTACCAAGATTGGAAAATATATGTCAGATGTGAACTTCTGACAGCGGCTGCTATACAGGCTGTGTCAGAAGAATTGTTTAGAAATAATTTCTGCGGACTTCCGGTGGCGTGGCGAGCAGGGCGGCCGCAACAACAAGAGTTCCCGCCGGTGGCCGCGATTCGCGGCGATTTCGGGGAAATTCCCGAGTCCTCACGCACTCCCCGACTATCGTCGGCCTTTGGGGCCGTCGCAAGCAGCCAGCGGGGCCGGTTTAAAAACCGCGAAGAACCCCACGGGGGTGTCGGGCGGCAGGGGCTGAGGCGCTGGGCCCGGCGCGGCAGGTTAGAGCAGCGGGGGAGGAGCTATGAGGAGGCTGAGGCGGCAGGCCCGAGGCCAGGGCACGACGTAGGGAGAGTGCTCCACGTCGGATGGCTCCCACCTAGGAAGAAGAAAGAAGGTTGAAGCCTGGTCCCAGGGGAGTTCTGGGTGAATGTAGAGGAGAAAGAAAGAAGGTTTAAGGAAGTTTGGTGAAAGTTTTTTTTTGTCTCCCCCTTTCTTTTTCAAAAAAAGAATGTCAGATTGATGAAGGACAGGAGGGTGAAGGGGGAGAGAGGGGAAAAGAAATAAGATAAAAAACAATAAGCCGCTAAAGGATGCGAAGAGCAGCGTCGAAGAATGGAGGAAACGCATGTTCGCCACCGAAGGAGAAGACGAGCAAAAGTGTTGACAGGATGGCGGAAGCCGAACTGCAAGGCGGGGCCGCACTACTTACGGTGGAGAAGATGACCGAGGTGATGGCGGTGGAGCTGGAAAAACAGTTTGTGAGGCACATGGAGGCCTTGAGTAAAGAGACGGCGGTCGTGTTGAGGTCAGTGGTGGAGGAGGCAATCGGCCCGATGAATGAATGAATGAATGAAAATCGCTTATTGTCACGAGTAGGCTTCAATGAAGTTACTGTGAAAAGCCCCTAGTCGCCACATTCCCGCGCCTGTTCGGGGTTAACAGAGGTTAACAGAGGACTCCGAGCAAAGCTGGAAGACTTGGAAAACCGCTCAAGGCGGCACAATTTGAGAATTGCGGGCTTGTCCGAAGGGACAGAGGGCCCAAGGCCAACGCAATACTTCGCTAAGAAGTTGGCGGAGCTGATGGGGGAGGGTGAGAACCCCACCCTGTACGAACTAGACCGAGCTCATCGGTCATTAAGGCCGAAGCCCAAAGTGAACGAGCCACCAAGGGCAGTAATTATCTGCTTCCATATGTTTTGCATGAAGGAGAAAGTATTAAGCTGGGCGAAGCAGGAGTGTGAGGTGCTGTGGGATGGTACTGCGGTTCGGATCTACCAGGACTTGACGGTGGAGTTGGCAAAAAGATGAGCGGCATTTGGGCGAGTGAAGGCGGCTTTGTACAAGAAGGGGGTGCGATTTGGTGTGGTGTACCCGGCGAAGTTGAGAGTAACATATAACGCCAAAGACTTTTATTTTGAGACAGCAGAGGCGGCTGAGGCATTTGTGAGGGCAGAAGGCTTGGGACAGACGTGAAGAGCGGAACTGGAAGAGAGACTGTGGACTGTGTTTGAGCGGCTGAAAAATGTACAAATGTTACAACTTTCTTTTTACTGATTTGTATTGAAATTTACTTCTCTTTGCATTGTTACAGAGTTCAATGGCGTTCTGTATTGCGACGGTTAAATGTTATGTTAGTGAATTGTAGGGGTTGGATTGTTGGGTTCGTTTTGGAGTTTCTTTCTCTGGGATTGGGTGGAAGGGGGCGAGAGGTCTTGGCGGGGGGAGCCACCCGCGCTAGCTAACTAAAGTCAGTTAGTGAACGGGGGTGAGGTGAGAGGAGGGCTGTGGACGTGGGAGCCTGGATAGCAGGCTTCAATGGGCCTATGAGGCGAGCAAGAGGGGGTGGAGGGATGGATGTTGGGGGATGTTTTTGTAGGGGGGGTTCTTGGGAAGAGGGGAAGGGGTTCAATGTTAACAATGGACAGGGGCAGGTCAGGCTTATGGGGCAGGTCCCGGTGGTATTGTGATGGTGGATAAGAAAGGTGGGGGGGGGGGTGAGAGACCCCCAGTAAGGATAGTCACGTGGACCGTGAGGGGGCTAGGAGGTCTGGTCAAGAGGTCAAGGTTGCTTGCACATCTTAAAAGTTTGAAAGCCGATGTAGCAATGTTGCAGGAGACTCACTTGAGGGTGAAGGACCAGGTGAGACTTAAAAAGGGCCGGGTTCACTCCGGATTTGATGGAAGGGCTCGAGGGGTAGCGGTGTTGGTCAGCAAAAGGGTACGCTTCCAGAGGAGAAGGTGGTGGCAGATCAGGGGGGTAGATATGTGATTGTGGCAGGGGCGCTGTAGGGGTGATTAGTGGCGCTGTTAAGTGTATACGGTCCCAATTGGGACGATGTGGGATTCGCGAGGAAGGTGTTTGGGGCTATTCCCCACTTGGACACGCATGAGCTGATTATGGGGGGGTGGGGGGGGGGACTGGGGTGCAGGAGCCAAGTTTGGACAGATCACGGCCGCGCTCGCTGGTCCCATCATGCGGGGTGAAGGCGCTGGCTGGGCTAATGGCGGAAATGGGAGGGGTGGACCCTTGGAGGTTCCTGCACCCAAGGGAATGGGAGTACTCGTTTTTCTCAGCGGTCCATAAGGAAAACTCGCGGATCGTCTTTTTTGTGGTGGGGAAAGCTTTGCTGGCTGGAGTCAAGGGGTCCAAATACTCTGCAATTGCAGTGTCAGATCATGCTCCACATTGGGTGGATGTGGTGCTGGAAAAGGGGGCAGCACAGAGACCAGCGTGGAAACTGGATGTTCGGCTTTTGGGGAACCAAGTGTTCTGTGAGAAAATTGAAATGGTAATTAAGGAATATGTAGGTTTCAATTGTACGGGTGAGGTGTCAAAGGCAGTCGTCTGGGAGGCACTAAACGCGGTGGTGAGGGGTGAGGTAATTTTGTTTAAGGCCAGGGTGGACAAAGAGGAGAGGTTGGGGCGGCAGAGGGTAATAGATGAGATGTTGGAGGTAGATAGGAGGTATGCAGAGGATGGGGACCCGGCGAAGCTGGAAAAGAGGAAGGAACTACAGGCGAGTTTCGACCGACTGTCCACCAGGAAGGCGGTGCACCAACTGAGACGAGCACGGGGTGCAGTTTATGAACATGGAGATAAGGCTGTTAGCAGGTCAGCTCCGGAGGAGGCAGCGGCAAGGGAAATACTTCAGATGAAGTACAGGACAGGGAAGTTGGTGGTGGCCCCAGTGCTGATTAACAAGGTTTTTGAGGCGTTTTATGAGAGATTGTACAAGTCAGAGCCACCCGGGGGAGACCGTGATATGCAGGAATTTCGAGATGAGTTGGAGTACTCGAGGCTAGGGGAGGGGGGCAGGGCTACATTAGAAGGAGCAACAGTGGAGCAGGAGATAAAGGATGCGATTGGGAGGATGCAGTCGGGGAAGGTGGCAGGGCCGGATGGGTTTCCGGTGGAATATTATAAAAAATTTAAGGATAAGCTGGCACGCCTGATGGTGGGGATGTTTGAGGAGGTGATAGGGAAGGTTTTTTTTTAACAATACAGCGCAGTACAGGCCCTTCGGCCCACGATGTTGCACCGAAACAAAAGCCATCTAACCTACACTATGCCATTATCATCCATATGTTTATCCAATTATCTTTTAAATGCCCTCAATGTTGGCGAGTTCACTACTGTAGCAGGTAGGGCATTCCACGGCCTCACTACTCTTTGCGTAAAGAACCTACCTCTGACCTCTGTCCTATATCTATTACCCCTCAGTTTAAAGTTATGTCCCCTCGTGCCAGCCATTTCCATCCGCGGGAGAAGGCTCTCACTGTCCACCCTATCCAACCCCCTGATCATTTTGTATGCCTCTATTAAGTCTCCTCTTAACCTTCTTCTCTCCAACAAAAACAACCTCAAGTCCATCAGCCTTTCCTCATAAGATTTTCCCTTCATACCAGGCAACATCCTGGTAAATCTCCTCTGCACCCGCTCCAAAGCCTCCACGTCCTTCCTATAATGCGGTGACCAGAACTGTACGCAATACTCCAAATGCGGCCATACCAGAGTTCTGTACAGCTGCAACATGACCTTCCGACTCCGGAACTCAACCCCTCTACCAATAAAGGCCAACACTCCATAGGCCTTCTTCACAACCCTATCAACCTGGGTGGCAACTTTCAGGGATCTATGTACATGGACACCTAGATCCCTCTGCTCATCCACACTTTCAAGAACTTTACCATTAGCCAAATATTCCGCATTCCTGTTATTCCTTCCAAAGTGAATCACCTCACACTTCTCTACATTAAACTCCATTTGCCACCTCTCAGCCCAGCTCTGAAGCTTATCTATATCCCTCTGTAACCTGCTACATCCTTCCACACTATCGACGACACCACCGACTTTAGTATCGTCTGCAAATTTACTCACGCACCCTTCTGCGCCGTCCTCTAGGTCATTGATAAAAATGACAAACAGCAACGGCCCCAGAACAGATCCTTGTGGTACTCCACTTGTGACTGTACTCCATTCTGAACATTTCCCATCAACCACCACCCTCTGTCTTCTTTCAGCTAGCCAATTTCTGATCCACATCTCTAAATCACCCTCAATCCCCAGCCTCCGTATTTTCTGCAATAGCCTACCGTGGGGAACCTTATCAAACACTTTGCTGAAATCCATATACACCACATCAACTGCTCTACCCTCATCTACCTGTTCAGTCACCTTCTCAAAGAACTCAATAAGGTTTGTGAGGCATGACCTACCCTTCACAAAGCCATGCTGACTATCCCTGATCATATTATTCCTATCTAGATGATTATAAATCTTGTCTCTTATAATCCCCTCCAAGACTTTACCCACTACAGACGTGAGGCTCACCGGTCTATAGTTGCCGGGGTTGTCTCTGCTCCCCTTTTTGAACAAAGGGACCACATTTGCTGTCCTCCAGTCCTCTGGCACTATTCCTGTAGCCAATGATGACATAAAAATCAAAGCCAAAGGTCCAGCAATCTCTTCCCTGGCCTCCCAGAGAATCCTAGGATAAATCCCATCAGGTCCCGGGGACTTATCTATTTTAAGCCTGTCCAGAATTGCCAACACCTCTTCCCTACGTACCTCAATGCCATCTATTCTATTAGCCTGGGGCTCAGCATTCTCCTCCACAACATTATCTTTTTCCTGAGTGAATACTGACAAAAAATATTCATTTAGTATCTCGCCTATCTCTTCAGACTCCATACACAATTTCCCATCCCTGTCCTTGACTGGTCCTACTCTTTCCCTAGTCATTCGCTTATTCCTGACATACCTATAGAAAGCTTTTGGGTTTTCCTTGATCCTTCCTGCCAAATACTTCTCATGCCCCCTCCTTGCTCGTCTTAGCTCTCTCTTTAGATCCTTCCTCGCTACCTTGTAACTATCCATCGCCCCAACTGAAACTTCACACCTCATCTTCACATAGGCCTCCTTCTTCCTCTTAACAAGCGATTCCACTTCCTTGGTAAACCACGGTTCCCTCGCTCGACGCCTTCCTCTCTGCCTGACCGGTACATACTTATCAAGAACACGCAGTAGCTGATCCTTGAACAAGCCCCACTTATCCAGTGTGCCCAACACTTGCAGCCTACTTCTCCACCTTATCCCCCCCAAGTCACGTCTAATGGCATCATAATTGTCCTTCCCCCAGCTATAACTCTTGCCCTGCGGTGTATACTTATCCCTTTCCATCATTAACATAAACGTCACCGAATTGTGGTCACTGTCCCCAAAGTGCTCTCCTACCTCCAAATCCAACACCTGGCCTGGTTCATTACCCAAAACCAAATCCAACGTGGCCTCGCCTCTTGTTGGCCTGTCAACATATTGTTTCAGGAAACCCTCCTGCACACACTGTACAAAAAACGACCCATCTATTGTACTCGAACTATATCTTTTCCAGTCAATATTTGGAAAGTTAAAGTCTCCCATAATAACTAACCTGTTACTTTCGCTCTTATCCAGAATCATCTTCGCCATCCTTTCCTCTACATCCCTAGAACTATTAGGAGGCCTATAAAAAACTCCCATCAGGGTGACCTCTCTTTTCCTGTTTCTAACTTCAGCCCATACTACCTCGGAAGAAGAGTCCCCATCTAGCATCCTCTCCGCCACCGTAATACTGCTCTTGACTAGCAGCGCCACACCTCCCCCTCTTTTGCCTCCTTCTCTGAGCTTACTAAAACACCTAAACCCGGAACCTGCAACATCCATTCCTGTCCCTGCTCTATCCATGTCTCCGAAATGGCCACAACATCGAAGTCCCAGGTACCAACCCATGCTGCCAGTTCCCCTACCTTGTTTCGTATACTCCTGGCATTGAAGTAGACACACTTCAAACCACCTACCTGAACACTGGCCCCCTCCTGCGACATCAAATCTGTGCTCCTGACCTCTATACTCTCATTCTCCCTTACCCTAAAACTACAATCCAGGTTCCCATGCCCCTGCTGCATTAGTTTAACCCCCCCCAAAGAGCACTAACAAATCTCCCCCCCCCCCCAGGATATTTGTGCCCCTCAGGTTCAGATGTAGACGAAGGTTGTTGCCGCAAACCTTGGGGCAGGCATCGATTTCACTGTTGCTAAAAAACAGATAAAGATCCGACGGAGTGTGGGTCATATCGGCCCATATCACTTCTGAATGTGGACGCAAAAGTGTTGGCGAAGGTACTGGCGGGTAGGCTGGAGGAGTGCCTTCCGAAGGTGAGAGGGGCGGATCAGACGGGGTTCGTGAAAGGGAGGCAGCTGTTTTCAAACATTAGGAGGGTTTTGAACGTTGTTATGGCACCGGCGGAAGGGAAGGAAACAGAGGTGGTTGTGACATTGGACGCCGAGAAGGCATTTGATCGGGTAGAATGGGGGTACCTGATGGCAGTGCTGGAGCGGTTTGGGATTGGACCAAGGTTTGTGAACTGGGTAAAGCTATTATATAAGGAGCCGAAGGTGAGTGTCCGCACAAATAATATCAGTTTGAGATACTTTTCTCTCCACCGTGGGACTAGGCAGGGATGTCCTATGTCCCCCCTGCTGTTTGCACTTGCGATTGAGCCGTTGGCCATCGCATTGAGAAGTTCGGGAGCATGGAAAGGAATAGTGCGGGGGGGGATAGAGCATAGGGTGTCCTTATATGCCGACGACTTGCTGCTGTATGTGTCGGAACCAAGTGCGTCGATAGGAGGAATATTGCAGCTACTGTGGGTATTTGGGTCTTTCTCGGGGTACAAGCTGAACCTGGACAAGAGTGAGTATTTTGTGGTGTCTCAGCTGGGGGTGGGGGCAGGGGAGGGAGGGCTGCCATTCCGTAGAGCAGGGTCTCATTTTAGGTATCTGGGGGTGCAGGTTGCCCGGGAGTGGGGGAGGCTTCGCAGGTACAACATCACTAGTTTGGTGGGGAGAGTGGAAGCCGATCTGGCAAGGTGGGACGGCCTTCCTCTGTCACTGGCGGGTCGGGTACAGGCGGTTAAAATGAATGTGTTGCCGCGATTCCTGTTTATTTTTCAATGCCTACTGATTTTCCTGCCAAAGTTTTTTTTCAGGGAGATTGAGGGAAGAATTACCTCATTCATATGTGGAGGGAAGGTTGGCCAGAGTGAGAAAGGTGCTGCTACAGAGGGGAAGGCAGGCAGGGGGTTTGAGTCTCCAGAACCTGTTGTACTACTACTGGGCGGCGAATGCGGAGAAGGTGCGGAGCTGGGTCAGAGGGGTTGATTCTCAGTGGGTCAGAATGGAGGAGAGTTTGTGCAGGGGGTCGGGGCTGAAGGCACTAGCAACAGCGCCGCTCCCGATAGCTCCAGGGAAATATTCAGGGAGTCCGGTAATAATAGCTTCATTGAAAATCTGGAGGCAGTTTCGCCAACACTTCGGGTTGGGTTTAGGGTCAAGGGAAATGCCGATTCGGGGGAACCACAGATTTGAGCCAGGGAGGTGGGAAGGAAGTTTTCGGAAATGGGAAGAGAAGGGGATTAAGACACTAAAAGATTTGTTTCTTCGGGGTCGGTTTGCAGGATTGAGGGAGCTGGAAGCAAAGTACGGGCGAGAGCAGGGAGAAGTGTTTAGGTACATGCAAACAAAGAACAAAGAACAAAGAAATGTACAGCACAGGAACAGGCCCTTCGGCCCTCCAAGCCCGTGCCGACCATACTGCCCGACTAAACTACAATCTTCTACACTTCCTGGGTCCGTATCCTTCTATTCCCATCCTATTCATATATTTGTCAAGATGCCCCTTAAATGTCCCTATCGTCCCTGCTTCCACTACCTCCTCCGGTAGCGAGTTCCAGGTACCCACTACCCTCTGCGTAAAAAACTTGCCTCGTACATCTACTCTAAACCTTGCCCCTCTCACCTTAAACCTATGCCCCCTAGTAATTGACCCCTCTACCCTGGGGAAAAGCCAGGTTCGGGATTTTGCCAGGAAGGAGATACAGAGCTTCCCAGAGGAACCGGCCTCCGCTTTGCTGGAGGAGGTGTTGACGACAAGGGGAATGGAGAAGGGGGCAGTGTCAGCGGTGTACGGAGCTATTTTGGAAGAGGATAAGGCACCACTGGAAGGGATCAAAGCAAAGTGGGAGGAAGAGCTGGGAGAGGTTGTAGCGGAGGGGGTCTGGTGAGAGGTGCTCCGGAGAGTGAATGCCTCCACCTCGTGTGCGAGGTTGGGGCTGATACAGCTGAAGGTGGTATATAGAGCGCACCTCACAAGGGTGAGGATGAGCCGATTTTTTAAAGGAGCAGAGGATGTGTGTGAGCGTTGCGGGGGGAGGCCCGCTAATCACGTTCATATGTTTTGGTCCTGTCCAAAGCTAGGGGAGTACTGGAAGGAGGTGTTTAGGGTAATTTCCAAGGTGGTGCGTGTGAAACTGGACCCAGATCCCCAGGAGGCCACATTCGGGGTGTCGGCCCAGCCAGGGTTGGAAACGGGTGCGGAGGCAGATATCATAGCCTTCGCATCGTGGATCGCCCGAAGGCGGATCCTGCTGGGATGGAGAGCAGCCTCTCCACCCAGTGCCCTGGCGTGGTGGGGGGACCTGTTGGAATACTTGACCCTTGAGAAGGTTAAGTTCGAACTGAGGGGAAGCTCGGAGGGGTTCTACAACTCATGGGCACTATTTATTATGCACTTTCAAGAACTGGATAACATCGAACATTAGTTGGGGGTGGGGGTGGGGGGAGGGGGGCTGTGTAGATTAAGGGTGACTCTAGGTAATCCCTGATTCCTTTTTGTCATTTGTTTATGTAAACATGCGGGCTGATGTTTGGGGGTTGGTGGGCGGATGGGATGGTTGTTATTATGGGGATTGACATATCTTGCTGATTATTGTTTATTGTTGATGGGTGAAATGCGGGAGAAAATGTGAAAAAGGAGGAGAATAAAAATATTTTTTTTTATAAGAAAGAATTTCTGCTCTTACAATCCCCATAGATGTGGAGATGCCGGCGTTGGACTGGGGTGAGCACAGTACGAAGTCTTACAACACCAGGTTAAAGTCCAACAGGTTTGTTTCGATGTCACTAGCTTGTGACATCGAAACAAACCTGTTGGACTTTAACCCAATCCCCATAGAGACCTATCACTTTAAAAAATAAATTTGAACTTCCAATTGATCGCTGAAAGAATGGCACAGCAAGTTTTCATGTTTTAAAGGTTTTTCTGTCACAAATGACTAAGAATCTCTATTATCTAAACACTGTTTCTTTCTATCGGCAACTTATAATTTGAACTACATAAAGTGACATTCCTCATGTACATCCATCACAATCTCTGTAGAATTACAGTTTTTTTTTAACAAACACTCCATAGTTACTCCCAGTTTCCAGTGGGTTCCTGTAACACTATTTCACCACTTTAATTGTTACAGAGGAGTCCGGTAAGAGAATTCAACAATCTCATGTTATAACAACCAGGTAGTAACTTTGATTGATTGTCTCCAGGTGTTTTTCTCCATTTTTGGATGGTTTCTTAAATCCGTCATCAGCAGTAAACCCTGTTCTGATGATTCATTTCCCCTCTGGCAATGCCAGAACAAACCTCCTGGGATCTGTATAATGCTACAGGATGCGTCTCCTCGACTAGAGACCATTTACCACCCACATTTGGCAACGTCAAGCAGACATTTCTCTCTGCTGACTACAAGGAACTTCTGTTGTCTTCCTGTCTGTGATATTCACAAGACTAATAATCTTTATTAGTGTCACAAGTAGGCTTACATTAACACCGCAATTAAGTTACTGTGAAAAGCCCCGAGTCACCACACTCCAGCACCTGTTTGGGTACACTGAGGGAGAATTCAGAATGTCCAATTCACCTAACAAGCACGTTTTTCGGAACTTGTAGGAAGAAAACGGAACACCCGGAAGAAACCCACACAGACTCTGGGAGAGCGTGCAGACTCTACAGACACCCGGGGCCGGAATTGAACCTGGGTCCCTGGAACTGTGAAGCAGCAGTGCTAACCACTGTGCCACCATGCTGTCCTTCATTTATCCTAAATTTAAATCTACAGTTCCAAAATATAATAATCTTATCAACATCAATATTGCAACTCTACCTTGACCCCTTAATATTTCCTTTTTCTTTTTCTTTTAGCTGTTCATCAAAAGCACCTGGTGGTAACTTGTAATTATGAAGCCAGAAAGTATGGGGTTAGTAAGATAATGTCAGTCAGTGAGGCCATAGACAAGTGCCCACAAGTGATTTTTATCTCTGGAGAAGACCTGACACCCTACAGAGAAATATCATACAAAATCACAGGTATTTGAGTCTCTATTTCAATTAACTATAGTTTTAAAAATATTTCCCTTTCATTTGCCCTTCACATTGTACAAGCTCACTCGGTGTTTTTTCGCTCCGCTGTGCTCCATTTTCAGTTTTCTTCCCTTCTGAAGGTTGAGATTCATATACAGTTTTACAGGTGCCAATAATCCTCTTGTATTTGGCTCAAGAGGACGTTTTCATGTTGGAGCTCGGACAGTGAGTGTTGGCAGATTGCAAACCCACAAAGGACACTGAAGCTGAGGGAGTGATTTAACCAAAGCGTTTCTAAGTGGAGCAGTGAGCAGGAAATGGCATGATCTCTCCAGCACTCAGTCTGGCAAGGCTGTCACCGCTATAAAACGTTAATGAGGCTCGCTTAATGAGGCCCCACGGGATTCAAATCATGGTTCGCCGGCTAATTCGCCCGAGACCCCGCTCGTCAGCCCCCCACTAACAAGTGACAGCAGTACTTAAACCGCTCCTGCACACTCAACACACTCCGCTCGCAGTTATGCCGCCATGAATACCAGCCCACGCTTTGCTGACACCAACCTTGGAAGATTGCTGGATGCTGTGGAGGAGAGATGGGATGTCCTGTTCCCCCGAGGGTCACAGAGAGTCAGCCACAGGGCCGCCACCACTGCCTGTCTGGAAGTGGCAGCATCTGTCAGCTCGGGGAGTGTCACCACGAGGACCGTCACCCAGTGCCACGAGAAGGTCAACAACCTCCACCGGGCCACTCGGGTGAGTTTGCACCGGACACCTAACCCCCCACCACACACTCTTCCCCCTCCCCCATACTCTCCAATCCCCTCCCCAATATGGCCCATCTTCCCAAGCCCCCTCCCATAAGCCCCAAGCCTCCCCACCCCACGGGTAACCACATGTGCGCCTAACGATGCCTTTCTGTGCCTCCCCAGCAGAAGTTGACCGTTGACCCACAGGACAGGGCCCAGAGGGCGCATCAGAGTCCCACCCATAATGACGAACGGGCCCTGGAGGTCCCGAGGGTTGCCGAGGACAGAGCTGTATCCACCATGGAGAACGGCGCACGGCACAGGGGTGAGGATCCACCGGCCCCCACCCAGGTGACCTGCCAAACGTGAGTTGTTAACGTAATACAGACTGACCCATCCCTCCCACTGACCACATGGCCATTCTCCCTCAGGACCTGCATCTGACAGTGCCAGCCCATCCAGAGTGTCCCCGCAAGAGAACACCTTGGAGGAGAGCTCCAAGGATGCAACCATAATAGTCGCGGCACAGCTGTCATCCCCACCCTCCACCAGCACAGAGACACACACCTCGGTGGGCAAAAGCAGTGGACAGGCTGCTGGGGCACCTTCTGGTGAGGACCACAGATGTACATCAGGTAGAGGCAGGAACGCCCAGTTGAGACAGCAGTCAGAGGTCTGCTGGATCCCAGGACCCAGCTGGGTCGCAGTCAGATGCTGAGCCTCTGGAACAGGCTAATGCAGATGATAGGGTGCGGCTGTGAGATTCGCGGGGGGGGGGGGGGGGGGGATATCAGAGGCACTCCAGCAGGTCCATGGCCGATTGGAGGATTCCCAGAGGCTACAGGTGCAGGGGATAGCGCCGTCAATGCGTGACACCTAAGCCAACACTGCTAGGGTGGCGACCGCAGTGGAGAGCCTTGTGCCCATTGTCGGCAGCATAGGTGGAGGTGTCCAAGGCGTTGCTTTGACGCTCATGGTTGAGCACCTCGACAGCATGCCCCAGTCGCTGGGGGAACGTCACCCAGTACCAGGTGGACCTTGATGAGGCGCTGCGGAGAGCGTTCCAGTCCCAGGTGGGCATTGCCAAGGCGCTACAGAGCATGTCCCAATCACTGAAGGGCATTGCCGAGGGCGTCAACACCATGGTGCAGACATTGGGGAGCCGCCAGGGCTGGTAGAGCCAGGTGACACAGGGATCTCTGGGGCTTACTCCAGCTGCCTTCCCCGTCTGGAGGCGAAACCCAGGACCCTATGGGCACCAACCAGGAGGAGGGTGCACTGGTTGTCGATCTATGAGCTAATCTATAAAGTGGTGAAGGCGGCCACCAGCACCTCCGAGTTCCACTCCCCTGACAATGGCGCACCTCGCAGTCAGCATCCGGTACAGTGCGGCACAACGGGGCTGGACCGACGGCAAGTGTGCTGGAGCCCTCCGGTTCCAAAGCCCACAGAGGACGCCCGCCAGGGACATGGTGAGCAGCAGGCTGCCTCCACCTCTGATGTGCATCCTGGGCACAGTAAGAAGGTGCCGCACTGTCTCCTTGTTGAGGCGGAGCCTCCTGCGGCACACGATGTCCATCATCTGTTTGAAAGAACAGAGCGTCTGTACACCTTGGGCTGTCAATGGCCTCCCCCTTTGGGTCCTTCCCTGGCCTGATAGGTGGCCGGGTACTCTGGGTGTATGGCGAGGCCTTGCACATGGGCCGTCGCCTCGAGTCTCTGTCGACGCTGCTGCCACTGCCTTCTCTGGCGTCTGGCTGTCTGGCCTGCCAGCAGCACCACTAGGGCAGGTTCTGCAGGGTCCAAGATATCGTCCATCCCTTGTAATATCTTGCAAGGGATCAGAGAGGCTGTGAGACTGACAACCAGCAGTGTCTTCCACCCAAGGACCCTCCGGTCCTCCATTGTTCCCCACCGCACTCCCCCGCCCAGGCCATCGACTCGCCCTGCCCACGCACCCTAGGCCACACCAGGGGCCACTGATCACCGGACCCTAGACCTGTACCCCAGCCACCCGCACGTAACGTTGCCTGGGCTGGGCGCTGATCCCCTTCCAGATGAGAACACACCCACCCTCTGGTCGCTGGAATGTCCCCGATGCTGGGGGCCCAGCCCCTGGGTTTTCGGACTTGTCCTAGGTGTTGCCTCCCGCAATGTTCAAGCATAGTGTCCAGACCTCATGGTCTTTTTGTGATGCTGGGCAATAACTCCAACTTGCTACATGGCATTCCTACCCACGGGGATCCACTGAAGTGCTCACTTAATTGCAATTGCCAATTATGTATTAGCAATGGCCTTCATCCGCATGGCCAGAGGGCTCTGCGGTCAGTGAGAGCCATGGGTGGTCAGTTGGGTAGTCGGGCAGGGGCTGCCCCTAGAATGGACCACTTGGTCAAGGGGTTGGCATGGTGGACCCGTGGGCACTATGACACCCATCTCACTCCCCGGGGCAGCAACCTGGGCTCTGTGCCTGTAAGTGAAGATGGCTACTCACCTCCTAGGGTCTCCGTAACAGCATTTTCACCAGCTTCACTCTTTTTAAAAGGAGTACTAATTGGCGCCCGCATGACCACTTGCTGGGAAGGCTGTTGGATAGCCGGTCATTCCCGTTAAGTGTATAGGGATTGGGCTTATGTGTTGATTATTGGGGTCTCGCCATGTTAAAATGAGATCCTGATTACACCAACGGGAGCGGGTCGATTCGATCACAACCAGGTCAGCGCCCAGAGCGGTTGTCAATTCTGACCTCTCCTGCCATTTAACAGCCTCGTCGTGCTCTCGTTTAAGCACAATGCAGCCATTAAATTGCGCGCAGAGTTTTCTCCTGTGCCCAGGTTCAATCGCCCCACCCCCCGGTCACTGGCTGTGCGGCGTTTGCACGTTCTGCCCGTGTCTGCATGATTCTCACTCCCACAACCCAAATGTGTGCAGGGTAGGTGGATTGGCCACGCTAAATTGCCTCTTAATTGGGAAAAAAATAGAATTGGGTACTTTAAATGTATTTTTAAAACGTAACAGGCCACTGAATGGTTCTTTTCTGTCCACTGGACCTGTTCCCACTTGATAGCTGGGGAATCTTTGCAAACCAGCTAAAAGGAAAAGCACATTACAAGGCTATTGGTGTGCATCTCTGTGCCCATCAATGCCCATTAAACGGTGGCTGGTAATGTTGGAGGAAGCATTTTACATTGTCAATTCCACATCACCAACTCTGGAGGAGCCAATTGCCGTTTGTGGTGAGTCTTGATAGTGTTACCTTATTTACCATAAACACTGCTGTTGACTTTGGTGCCATTGGTGACTATTCTCTTTGGTAAGTTTTGCACATTCTGTGCATTACTATATTCAGCTTTAAAAATGTTGCCTCAAATACTGAAAGCATTAACAGGTGGCAAATATTAGTGAGGGTCATGTGGGGTTTAAAATGCAAAGGGTTTGTAATCTTCCTTTGCTCCTGTCAACACAACTGAACATGGTTGAGAAACACAGGTGAAAGGAACATTGATTGTCTCCGACTAGCTTTGAACTGTCTATTGTCAGCATTCAATAAATGTTGCACTGAGAAGAATTGTTTCACCCAACAAGAAGAGAGCTGTTGAAGTAAGAGAGTGCACATATGGCATTCCATATTGTAACGGATAGAAAGTCAGTAATGTTGGTTCGTTTGACACACACTTTGCAGGCAATCAATGAAGTTTCTCCTATACAGAATAACAAAAATATTTGCTGTCTGATGAACTGTAAGATTCTGTTGAGTCCAATAAATCTGTTCAAAAAAGCAGCAATAGACAGGCCAGGTGATCTAACTACCAGGGACCATTGTGAAGGACTTTGTCATTAGAGGTGTTGAATACAAAAACAAGGAAGTCACGCTAAGCATTTGAAAACCACTGGTTAGGCTTCAGCTGTACAGTTCTGGGCACCACGATTTATAACAGATGGGGAAGGTAGAGAGCAGGTTTACCAGGATGATAACAGGGATGAGGGACTTCAGTTAAACAAAGAGGTTGGAGTCCCCATTAGAGCAGAGAAGGTTAAGGGGAGATCGAATAGAGTTATTTAAAATTATGAGGGGTTTTGATAGAGTAAGCAGGCAGAAGTGTTTTCCTCGGGTAAGTGTGTTGGTGATCAGATATGGTGGATTAGAAAGAATTGGCATAGGGTCTGGAGCGGAAGTGAGAAGATTTATTTTATGTATCAGAAGGCTGTTAACATCTGGAAGGCATAACCAGATGTGACGGTGGAATCAGCTTGCTTTGCAACTTTCATAAAGACATGTTGAAGCAGACTAATTTGCATGATTGTGGTGAAAAGCTGAGTTATGGAACTAAATTGGACTGCTCCTTCAAGAGCCGGCAGGGGCAGACTGGCTGAATGTTCTTTTTTTGGTTTTTAAGATTCCATGATACTGTGAAACCAAAATATCGTCTCTTGCTGTGGGATGAATGAAGTCATGATTTTGATTCCTCCCCCGCGGCACCCGCCACCAACCTTTTATTTCACTCTTTGTGCGAGTGTGGCTTAGCTGGCAGCGTTCTCGCCTCTGAGCCAGAAGGTTCTGGGTTCAAGTCCTACTCCAGGACTTGAGCACAGACATCAAGGCTGACACTCCAGTCCAGCACTTTACTGTTAGAGTTGCTATTTTTTGGATGAGACATTGTACGGAGGCCCCATCTGCCCTCTCAAATGGGGTAAAAGATCCCGTGGCATTACCTTGTAGAAGAGCATATCCCATGTCCTTGCCAAAATATGTCCTTCAACCAACATCACAAACACAAATTGCTATTTGTGGGAGTTCACTGTGTGCAAATTGATTTCCTACATTTCAACAGTGGCATCAATAGACGTGTGTTCATAATTTGGTCAAACAGGTTGAATGTCAAGCTGCAAATCCTTCCAACATGCCAATGGCTAGTGATAAGGGCGGGAGAGACTCCCGGTCAGCTATGCTTGATGTGGAGTTGCACCCTTAAAGCTATAAGCCCCTGGTGACAATGAGCAACCTGTTCCGGGAATTACCAGCTGTGGAAATGGACCAAAGTCCGTCTTAGTGCAGCACAATGTGCAGGAAGAAAATTGGAACACTTCATTAGTACTTCAATGGCTATAAAGTGCTTTGAGACATCCCGTGGTTATGAAAGGCACTGTATAAATGCAAGTATTTCTTTATTTTCACCTCCTGTTCACCACTCACTGCTTTGACCTTGTGGTAGCATGGCTCCTTTAAATACCCATAATGGCTTGTTCCAATATACAAGATTATCTTTCGGTATTTTGTCAGCTTGCGCGACATTCCAGCACACAATGGAGAGCCTGTTGCAGGAAATTCCAAAGGTTGTCATGTATCTGGACAATGTCCCAGTGACAGGGGAACACCAGAAGCTCACAAAGCGAATTTGGAAGATGTCCTTAAGAGGTTTAAAGAAGTCGATATTCGGTTACAGTGGGAAAAGTGCACATTTCAGGCTGATGAAGTCACGTATTTAGGTTTCAGAGTTGATGCAAAGTGGTTGCACCCTCTTGAAGATTAGATAAAGGCAATCAAAGGGTTTCCGAAACCAAAGAATGCATCGGAATTGAAGTATTTTCTAGGGATTGTCAATTATCACGGACTGGCACTTTGAGAAGTCAGACCTATATGCAACTTAGGGACGGAATCACTTGTGAAGACGGGGTCCTCCTGTAGGGTGGCAGAGTAATAGTGCCACCCTTGGGCCGCAGCCTCTTCTTCAAGAATTACACAGCCCATCACCCGGGAGAGTTTAAAGTGAAGTTACTGACCAGGAGTTATATATGGTGGCTGGAGATCAACAAGGACATTGAAAGTATGAAATGAAATGAAATGAAAATCGCTTATTGTCACAAGTAGGCTTCAAATGAAGTTACTGTGAAAAGCCCCTAGTCGCCACGTTCGGGCGCCTGTTTGGGGAGGCTGGTACGGGAATTGAATCGTGCTGCTGGCCTGCCTTGGTCTGCTTTCAAAGCCAGCGATTTAGCCCTGTGCTAAACAACCGGTGTGAACATTTTCATTCTCAACACAAGTTCGCACCCTTGGGAGTAGCCTGGGTGTCTGTGGACGAGAGTCCACGTAGACGTTGTGGGTCTCTTTTCGGGTATGACGACTTTGGTCGTTGTGGAGGCCCACTCAAAAAGGCCTAGATGTCCAGCCTATTCGTTCAACTACTGCAGCAGCCACAATATTTTCCATTCACAGCCTGCTTGAGGTGATTGTCTCAGACATCAGTACTGCCTTCACAGCCACCGAATTTCAACTCTTTATAAAGTTCAATGGGATCCAACACGCAAGGATAGCCCCTACCAAACCTGCACCAAACGGGCTGGCTGGAAGTGCTGTCAAACCTTCAAACCATCAATGAAGGAATAAGCTCATACGCCACTACTGCTCCCCTTGGCAGACTTCTTGCTCTCGTACAATTCAACCTTGCACACCACACTGAGGTTACCCCGGCAGAATGGTAAATGGCCCAGTGCCTCAGGACCTGGCTTGACCTTATTTTTCCATGTTTGTCAGGGAGGGTGGAAGCTAAGCAAGCCTCACAGAAAAATCACCACGCGAGGGCGGCATGTGGCGCAGTGATTAGCACTGGGACTGCGGCGCTGTGGACCCGGGTTCGAATCCCGGCCTGGGTTACTGTCCGTGTGGTGTTTGCACATTCTCCCCGTGTCTGCGAGGCTTTCACTCCCACAACCCAAAGATGGGCAGATTAGGTGGATTGGCCACGCTAAATTGCCCTTTAATTGGAAAAAAAAATAATTG
Organism: Scyliorhinus torazame; assembly: GCF_047496885.1. NCBI lineage: Eukaryota > Metazoa > Chordata > Chondrichthyes > Carcharhiniformes > Scyliorhinidae > Scyliorhinus > Scyliorhinus torazame. Next base: position 291,294,152 of record NC_092709.1, on the reverse strand, counting down.
GGTACTCTAAATGTTAAAAGAAAGAAAAATCACCACGATACAGCCACGAAGGACAGGTCATTTCAAGCAGATGATTTAGTATACATGTGGAACTTTGGTGAAGGACCAGAATGGCTGCCTTGATGAGTTGTTAGAAGTGGGGCGGCATGGTGGCGCAGTGATAAGCACTGCTGCCTCGCGGCACTGAGGACCCGGGTTCAATCCCAGCCCCGGATCCCTCTGTGTGAAGTTTGCACTTTCTCCCCGTGTCTGCATGGGTCTCACCCCCACAACCCAAAGATGTGCAGGTTAGGTGGATAGGCCACGCTAAATTGCCCCTTAATTGGATTTTTTTTTCAACAAAGTAAGAGTTGTTAAAAGGACCGGGCCAGTATCCTATGTTATAGAACTACACGGCTGTGAGGCGAGAAAGTACGTTAACCGTCTGAGTAGGAAAGACATCCACAAAGAGGGGCAAGTGAACTCATTCCCAGTCACCAGTATACCACTTGCTGAGGCGGCGGTGTTAGAACCAAGATCTTCTTAAGGGGATTCTTCAAGGGACATTGAGGGAGCTGATGTGGTTGTCAGTACAACCCCTGTTGTGAACTCTACAGATCCGCCTGCTATTGCTGGAGACTCAGATGCTCCTAATCTGGAAGAGACTGTGGCCAAGTTGAGATGTTTGGTAAGAGTTAGGGAGTTAACTGATAGACTTACCTATGACCTCTGTTTTACTTCGACCCTTTTATATGTACAGAACTGTAAATAAGATTTTTTTCTGTTTCTGAATTGCAGAGATCTGTAAGGGAACTTAAGGAGGGAGAAATGTGGTAGCATGGCCCCTGATGCATGATCAATGACCACTAAAGCGAGGTTGTAGTCCAACTGAAGGCTTTAATAAGCTAGATGTTGCTCCCAGCAGCTCAGGTACAGAAAGAAGGCTGCCGGGGCGGCACGAGCTCTTATACCCCGCCTTGCAGGGCGGAGCTACCATACAGCCTGACCAATAGGAAACATACAATATCTACCAATGGTGTTCCATTGGTCGAACATGGCTGGCGGTGCACAAAATGGCGGCGCCCATCCAACACCCGCGGCATCCGCAAGACAAGATGGCGGCCCCCGGAGGCCGCACGTGGCCCTGGAGGAGGCAGATGGTGGCGCCCGCTGGTACCACGGGGACCGTGGAGAGGATTGTGGTGGCGGTCCGCATTCGCCACCGGAGACCGCAGCTACCGCCCGGGCCTGGCATACTGCCACGAAGTGGCCCTTTTTACCGCATCCCTTGCAGGTGGATGCGCGAGCCGGACAGCGCTGCCTGGGGTGCTTGGCCTGCTCGCAAAAATAGCAGCGGGCCCTCCTGGGGTTGCCAGGCCGTCTTGCAGCACAAGCTTGTGGGGGATGGGCAAAGTCTCAGGGTCGGCCGCGGGGGGGTTCCACGCTGCCCAGGGCGCTTCCGCGCGGTCGGGGACGTTTCTGGAGGCCACATCCAGGGAGCCGGCAAAGGCCCGTGCCTCCTTGAGGCCTAGGGTGTCTTTCTCCAGCAACCGCTGGCGGATTTGAGAGGACAGCATACCTGCAACAAAAGCGTCCCGGATCAAAGGTTCTGTGTGGACGCTCACCGAAACTTGCGGGTAGCTGCAATGTCTCCCCAACACCAGGAGCGCACAGTAGAATTCTTCCAGCGATTCCCCAGGGATTTGTCGCCTCGTCGCTAGCAGATGTCGGGTTTAGACCTGGTTTACCGGGCGAATATAATGTCCATTTAGCAGCTCCATTGCTGCATCGAAGTCTTCCGCCTCCTCGATGAGGGTGTAAATTTCTGGGCTCACCCTCGAGTGCAGGACATGCAATTTCTGTTCTCCCATGGGTGTGTTTTCGGCCGTTCCGAGATATCCGTTGAAACACGCCAGTCAGTGCTTGAAGGTTGCCGCTGAGTTTGCCGCGTGGGGGCTAAGTTGCAGACACTCCGGCTCCATCCTTTTAAATCTAGCTTTTTAAATTGATGCACGATCAATGACCACTGAAGCGAGGTTGTAGTCCAGCTGAAGGTTTGAAAAAGCTAGGTGTTTCCCCCAGCATCTCAGGTACAGAAAGAAGGCTGCTAGGGCGGCACGGGCTCTTATACCCCGCCTTGCAGGGCGCAGCTACCACACAGCTTGACCAATAGGAAACATACAATATCTACCAATGGTGTTCCAGCATTACCAGGTACAGTAATACCTCGATATAGACTACCACAGCCCCCTTAAGGGGCGATACTTTTTGGGCCATGCGACGGGCCTAGAGCCTTTGGGGACACAGCACGTGAATGTAAGCCTATCAGGAGTTGAGGTGCGTTCTGTCCATTGGGGTTTTAGCTAGCCTGGAAGTCACAGCACAAAGACCTGGGTATTTGATATGCTGCCCAGTGTATATAGTTTGCCTTAATTCAATAAACTTCTTTTGTGTTTCAGCACTGCCTTGTCGATTGCCTCGCAATATAACAAGGTAGTGCTGAAACACAAGAGGTCTATTGAACTGAAGCAAACTATATACAGATCTCTGCAATTCAGAAACAGAAATTAGTCCCAGTGATAGCTACTGCGCCACGTGCCGCCCCTGGTGTTTGTGTTTAACCGGCGCGGACACGATGGGCCGAAGGGCCTGTTCTGTGCTGTAGACCTCGATGGATCGATGACTCTAAAAAGAAAGAAAGAAGCCTTGATACATTTTAGGCAAAATGTCTAGGTTTGCCATTATTACAAAAGTATGAACATAGAGTGAAAAACAAACTGATAATTTGATCACAAGTATTGGCAACTGCAATGTACAATTGTATTTAAAATTACAAAGTTCAGAGCTGACAATTAAATAATATGCTGCAGAGGAAAGATTTGGGTTGATTCAGCCTCATTTGCTTACAATCAGTGTTAGTGATTTGGCAAAGCTATTGAAAATCACAGGGTAAATGTGGAGGAAATTGGGATCTTACTGCAAGGAATTCAATATCCACAGAAAGGGGTTTAATGTGATTTAAAGGAATAACTTCTAAGTGTCATTTTGGGCGGGATTGGTGGGGTGTTTCTCGATGGCCGCTTGACGAGATCACGGCCTGTACTTAACGACACTTAGTGCCAAAATGAGCCCCACAAGCTTCTCGCCAATATTGGCTGGCCCGCCGTCTGATTCGCCAGACACGCGCCTCAGCGTCTCGTCATTAACAAGGGTTGGCTACTTTTAAACGCTCCCTCGCCACTCACTACAGTCAACACAGAAACATGGCAGACCTGCTCCTCACATTGGTGATGTCAATCTGGCCAGGCTTCTCCACACCATGGATTCGAGACAGGACATCCGTTCTCCAAGGGGGTCGGAGGACCAGCAGCAGGGTCATCAATACCACCTGGGAGGCATTGGCACCAGCTGTCAGTTCGGGCAGCATGACCAGGAGAACCGCTCTCCAATGTCGGAAGAAGCCCAATGACCTCCACTGAGCAGCAAGGTTAAGTTACCACTTCTCTCCTGCCACCCCTCAAACCGCACCCCCTCTCCAACCGAATCACTGGCTGACACCTCGCACCCTCCCCATATCTGATCTCTGTGCCTGTTCCTCAGCATCCCCTGGCACCCACCAACACAACCCCATCACCTCCAGTTGTGGTGCCCACACATGGCACCTGCCATAGATCCTCTGATTCGTCAAGTGTGCGATTCACAAAGCCTCTCGTTGTCCCCACAGGAGAAGATAGCCCATAATAAGTGGGAAAGGGCCAAGGCGGCTGGGGGGCGGAGTACGAGAGATCTGCGTCCTCACCCCTGATGAGGAATGGGCCTTGGAGATCGCAGGGTTGACCGAGGGCATAGCAATCACCAACAGCGAGGTTGGCCTGCACGCAGAGGTGAGGATCCACTGTCACTTCACCCAGATGACCTTCCTCAAGTGAGTTGTTCATGTCAGAAAAAATGATCCTTCCCTCTCGTTGATCACATGTCCATTCTCTTGCAGAATCTCCATTGGATTGGGCAGGGCAATCCCGAGGAGTATCCCCCCCAGTTCCCGCCACCAAAGAGACCACGTTGTATGAAAGCTCCGAGGAGACCACCATCGAAGCGTCACAGCTATCGCCCCCTCCCCTTCCACAAGCGTAGAGACACACATCTCAGTGGGCGACATTAGCGGACAGGCTTCAGGGGAACAATCTGCTGATGTACACCAGTGAAGGCAGGAACATCCAAGGGATTCAGCATTCTGAGGTCTGATAATCCCGGCACTCTGCTGAGCCCCATTCAGATGCCGAGCCCCTGGACAAGGTTATCCTAGAGCTCATGCTGATGCTAGAACACGGCCGTGAGATTCAGGAGGGGTTGTCAGCGAAATTCCAGCGAGTGCACAGTCGATTGGAGGAGTCCCAAACACTATGTGTACAGGAGATGATGCCAACAATGCATGGCACCAAGGCCAACACTTCGAGGGTGGCAACAGCAGTGGAAAGCCAGGAGCACGAGGTCAGCATTTTGATTGGTGGTGTCCAAGGCATGGCTCAGTCTGTGATAACCACGGCTGAAGTCCTCAACATCATGTCACAATCGCTGAGGGACATATCCCATATGGAGGTTGACATTGCCAAGGCACTGCAGAACATGTTCAATTCGCTGAGGGACATGTCCCAGACAAGAGATGGACTTTGCCAGGGCACTGCAGAATGTGGCCCAGTCACTGAGGAGCATCGCCAAGGGCATTGACACCACGGTACAGACAAAGGGGAGGTGCCAGGACTGGCAGAGCCAGATGATGCAGAGGCCTCTGGATATCACTCCGGCTGCCTCTCTGTCCCATGGAGATTCCTAGGGCCCTACGGGCACCGTTAGGGTGGAGAAAGCGCTGGAGACCAAGGAAACAACGGCGATCTCCAGTTCTTCTGAATCCCTCCCTCCTGATACCGGAGCATCCCAAGGGCATTGTGGGCACAACAGGGTGGCACAGTGATGCCAGTGACACCTGTAAGTCGACCAGGGCCTTCTGGCTCGAGACGCTCCAGAGGACGTCCGCCAAGGCATCAATGGCCACATGGCTCGGAAGGCAGCAGAATGCCTCCACCTCTGATGTGCATCCTGGGGACACACGTAGATGCAGCAGTAGACCACATAAGATTAAAAAGTTTGAGGATCACTGAGTGGGCACTGGAAGTGGTGGAGGGGGGCGGGGGGGGGGGGGGCAGTCACAATCTTTATCTAAGAGGAATAGAAATGTCCAATGTTCATATGTTAAAATGTACTACACCTGATACATGTGTAGCCTCTGTCACCTTAATCTTCACAATGGGCCTGCCTGCACCACCTCTGCTCTGCCCACCTCCGGGCACAGGGGTCCAAGATCAGACGCCCCCAATGCAGACCCCGTTCGGAGGATGGGTGTGAGCGCACTGTCAGCAGAAAGAGAGAAGTCAGACTTTGGCATAAACTGAGGAGCACCAGAACTAACCTCACAGCGAGTCATCATTGCTCTCCTGTTTTGTGTATTGTTCCACTGACAGTGCCAACACAGGCCCATCACCCTGGGGTGATCTTACACAGACCCTGGACTCTGGGAGGGGAGGACACGGTAGTCGTGGGTGGAAGGGCGGCAGAAGGGAGCGGTGAGGGAAATGGGGGTAGAAGATGGGAAGAATGGGGGGGAAGAAGGGAAACGGGGAGGGGGGAGGGCGGGAGCTGACAGACAAAGCATCGTCCTATGAGGAGAGGCTGAGGATAGCTTGTGATATGCTGTACAAATCCCCACTCAAGCCCTGGAATGAACCGGTTGAAGAAAAGTTCAGGGCTGCAATGATCATCATTTTCACCAGACGCGGCTGTCTTCCTCCTACACAATGTGCCACATCCGCGAGAGTGTGACATAGGTGCCGCACTGTCTCTTTGTTGAGACAGAGTCTCCTGTAGCACATTCAGTCCGTGATCTCCTCGAAAGACCAACAACACCTGTACACCGTGTGCCATCGCTGACATCCCACTTTGGATCCCTCTTTGGCCTGATGGGGGCCGGGTCTGTATGGTGTGCGGCGCTCCCTGCACATGGGGTGCCGTCTCCAGCCTGTGTCAACGTTGCTGCATTCTACAACGTCTGACCACTTAGGCTGCGATCAGCACCGCCAGTGAATCCTCTGAGCGACCAACACAACCATCCATTTTGGTATCTGTAAGGAATTGGAGATGGATATACACTGACAATCAGTTAGGGCTTCCATCCCGGACCCTCAAATCCCCTAAGACTCCCCCACCCTTACATGTTCCGCCTACTCTCAGATTGCCATTTACCGAGCCAGCTGTGCTCGAAAACCTCACTCTGCGTATTCACCCCAGCCATATTAGGAGCCCCTGGACCCCAGACCCATTCGGGAGACCATGCTCAGGTGCCCTCCTATCATTCACACAGTCAGTCTTAGGTTGCGAGGATACCCCAGTGCTGAAGCCCAGCTCTTGAATGAAATTAAATGAAAATCACTTATTGTCACAAGTAGGCTTCAAATGAAGTTACTGTGAAAAGCCTCTAGTCTCCACATTCCGGCGCCTGTTCGGGGAGGCTGTTATGGGCTGTTGTGTTTGATTGTTGGCTGCTGCTTCTATGGTGCTGAGACTTCTAGAGTTCAGGCAAACTGTTCAGGCTTCAAAGTTTGATTGAATTGCAATGCAATAATCATCGTCTGAGACATAGCACGTGTACCTACGAGAAGCCACTTGGGAGCTGTGGTGCTATCAGAACTAACAAGGCCAATTCCTTATCAGGAATAGCCTTCAGCTGTGAAGCTTGAGGCTGCTCACAGTCAAAGGGAGTTAAAGTGACTGTCAGCAGATAATCAAGAACAGGGCTGTGTCCTGAAAGTTTCTGTACGACAGACAGGCAACAGCTGTAGTTGCCCCTGTTATGGGTGTCCACAGTATTTAGCAGTTTGGATCAGAAATTGGCTAGCTGGAAGAAGACAAAGGGTGGTGGTTGCAGGGAAGTGTTCAGACTGGAGTCCAGTTACTAGTGGTGTACCACAAGGATCTGTTTTGGGGTCACTGCTGTTTGTCATTTTTATAAATGACCTGGAGGAGGGCGTAGAAGGATGGGTGAGTAAATTTGCAGATGACACTAAAGTCGGTGGAGTTGTGGACAGTGCGAAAGGATGTGACAAGTTACAGAGGGACATAGATAAGCTGCAGCGCTGGGCTGAGAGGTGGCAAATGGAGTTTAATGCAGAGAAGTGTGAGGTGATTCATTTTGGAAGGAATAACAGGAGGACAGAGTACTGGGCTAATGGTAAGATTATTGGTAGTGTGAATGAGCAGTTTGATCTCGGTGTCCATGTACATAGATCCCTGAAAGTTGCCACCCAGGTTGAGAGGGTTGTTAAGAAGGCGTACCGTGTGTTGGCTTTTATTGGTAGAGGGATTGAGTTTCGGAGCCATGAGGTCATGTTGCAGCTGTACAAAACTCTGGTGCGGCCGCATTTGGAGTATTGCGTGCAATTCTGGTGGCCACCTTATAGGAGGGATATGGAAGCATTGGAAAGGGTGCAGAGGAGATTTACCAGAATGTTGCCTGGTATGGAGGGAAGAATTTATGAGGAAAGGCTAAGGGACTTGAGGCTGTTTTCGTTAGAGAGAAGAAGGTTAAGAGTTGACTTAATTGAGGCATACAAGATGATCAGAGGATTGGATAGGGTGGACAGTGAGAGCCTTTTTCCTCGGATGGTGATGTCTAGCACGAGGGGACATAGCTTTAAATTGATGGGAGATAGATATAAGACAGATGTCAGAGGTAGGTTCTTTACCCAGAGAGTAGTAAGGGCGTGGAATGCCCTGCCTGCAACAGTAGTGGACTCGCCAACACTAAGGGCATTCAAGTGGTCATTGGATAGACAAGGACGATAAGGGAATAGTGTAGATGGGCTTTAGAGTGGTTTCACAGGTCGGCGCAACATCGAGGGCCGAAGGGCCTGTACTGCGCTGTTATGTTCTATGTTCTATGTTCTAAATAATAAATAAATAAATAATCTTGTTATTGTCACAAATAGGCTTACATTAACACTGCAATGAAGTTACTGTGAAAAGCCGTAAGTCGCCACATTCAGGCCCCTGTTCGGGTATACAGAGGGAGAATTCAGAATTCCCAGCTGGTACGGGAATTGAACCCGCGCTGCTGGCCTTGTTCTGCATCACAAACCAGCTGTCTAGCCCACTGAGTTAAACCAGCAATAATGAAAGATGGTTTGAAGTCCTCACGGACGAAAAGCCCCTTATTTAGTTTCAAAAGTTAAGAACATAAGAACAGGAAACAAGAGTAGGCCATCTGGCTCCTTGAGTCTGCTCCGTCATTCAATAAGGACATGGCTGATCTATTTGTGGACTGCGATCCGCTTACCTGCCCGCACAGCGTAACCTTTCATTTCTTTACTGTTCGAAAATCTATCTACCATTGCCTTAAAAACATTTAACGAGGTAGCTTCAATCGCTTCATTGGGCAGGGAATTCCACAGATTCACGACCCTTTCGGTGAAGAAGTTCCTCCTCAACTCAGTCCTAATCTGCTCCCCCTTATTTTGAGGCTATGCTCCTTAGTTCTAGTTCAGCCCCCAGTGGAAACAACCTCCCTGTTTCGATCCTATCTATTCCCATCGCAGAATCATAGAATTTATAGTGCAGAAGGAGGCCATTTGGCCCATCAAGTCTGCACCGGCCCTTTGAAAGAGCACCCTACTTACATTCATGCCTCCACTTATCCCCGTAATCCAGTAACACCACCTAATCGTTTGGATACTATGGATGGCCTAACCTGCACGTCTTTGGACTGTGGAAGGAAACCGGAGTACCCTTAGGAAACCCACACAAACACGGGGAGAAAGTGCAAACTCCACACAGTCAACCGAGGCCGGAATTGAACCTGGCACCCTGGAGCTGTGACGCAGCAGTGCAAACCACTGTGCCACCGTGCCGCCGAATAATTTTATGTTTCTATAAGATCCCCCTTCATTCTTCTAAATTTCAATGCGTATAGTCCCAGTCCTCTTAGTCTCTCCTCATAAACTAATCCTCTCAACTCCGGAATCAACCGAGTGAATCTCCTCTGCACACACTCCAGTGGTAGTACATCCTTTCTCCAGTAAGGACACAAAAACTGTACTCCAGCTGTGGCCTCACCATCACCCAAACAGCTGCAACATAACATCCCTGCTTTTAAACTCAAAATTCAATTTGCCGCCTTAATTACTTACTGCACCTGCAAACCAACCTTTTGCGATTCATGCACAAGGACACCCAGCTCCCTCTGCACAGCAACATGCTGAAATTTTTTACCATTTAAATAATAGTCCATTTTGCTGTTATTCCTACCAAAAGTGACTTCACATTTACCAACATTGTACTCCATCTGCCAGACCTTTGCCCACTCACTTAAACTATCTATATTCCTCCACAGACTTTCAGTCTCCTCTGCACACTTGACAGTACCACTCATCTTAGTGTCATCTGCAAACTATGACACATTACACTTGGCCCCCAACACCATATTATCTATGTAAATTGTGAACAATTGCGGACCCAACACTGATCCCTGAGGCACACCACTAGCTACTGATCACCAGCCAGAAAAACACCCATTTATCCCCACTCTTTGCTTTCTGTCAGTTAACCAATCCTCTATCATGCTAATACATTACCAGTAACGCCATGCACCTTTCTCTTATGCAGCAGCCTTTTGTGCGGCACCTTGTCGAATGCCTTCTGGAAATCCAGAAACACCGCATTTACCAGTTCCCCGTTGTCCACCGCACTCATAATGTCCTCAACAAATTCCACTAAATTAGTCAAACATGCCTTTCATGGACCCATGCTGCATATGCCCAATGGGACAATTTCTATCGAGATGTCTCGCTATTTCTTCCTTAACGATAGATTCAAACATTCTCCCACTACAGAAGTTAAGCTGACCAACCCAAAGTTATCCGCCTTTTGGCTACCCCCTTTTTTAAACAGTGGCGTCAATTTGCTTTTTTCCAATCTGCCGGAACCGCCCCACAGTCCAGCGAATTTTGGTAAATTACCATGAGTGCATTTGCTATTTCCTCCACCACCTCTTTTAGTGCCCTGGGATGCATTCCATCAGGGCCAGGAGACTTGTCTACCTTCAGTTCCATTAGCTTGCCCAACACTACCTCCTTAGTGATAATGATTGTTTCTAGGTCCTCATCTGCCATAGTCTCCCTACCATCAATTATTGGCATGCTATTTGTGTCTTCCACTGTGAAGACCGACATAAAATACCTGTTCAATGCCTCTGCCATTTCATCATTTCCAGTTATTAAATCCCCCTTCTCATCCTCTAAAGAACCAATGTTTACCTTCGCTGCTCTTTTCTGTTTTATATATTTGTAGAAGCTTTTGCAATCTGATTTATAATCTGAACTAGTTTACTCTCATAATCTATCTTACTTTTCTTTGTAGCTTTCCCGTGCTCTCTGTTGACCTTTAAATGTTTCCCAGTCCTCTAGTTTCCCATTAATCATTCCCATTTTGTATGTCTTTTCTTTCAATTTGACACCCTCCTTTATTTCCTTAGATATCCATTGCTGATTATCTCTTTTCCTACAGTCCTTCCTTTTCACTGGTATATACTCTTTCTGAGGACTATGAAAGATCTCTTTGAAAGTCCTCCACTGTTCTTCAATTGTCCCACCACAAAGTCTTTGCTCCCAATCTACCCTAGCCAACTCCTCCTTCATCCCATTGTAGTCTCCTTTGTTTAAGGACAAGACATTGGTATTGGATTTTACCTTCTCATACTCCATCTGTATTTTATATTCAACCATACTATGATCACTCCTTTTGACAAGATCCTTAACTATGAGATCATTAATTATTCCTGTCTCATTACACAGGACCAGATCTTCCTTACTTCCTCTCAGAAAATCAAATAAGTTTTTGCTGTAAATTCACTTGGGTGGAGTGTTCAATGCGTCCAGCTCCAATATCAGTGGCTTTGTCTGCAGGATTCCATTCTTTGTTCTGAAGAGACTTTCTGAAGGACAGTTTTGAGAGCGATGGTGGTTAGAACTACCAGCATGCGACCAGCTGCAGCCATTATATCAGACCATCAATAGTCCATTTTGAAAAACAGAATTTAAACAAGAGAATATGGAAGACGAACAGATTTTAAAGATTTTCTTGCTTCACCTCTTGGTAGCATGGCAATTTAGATAGCTTAATTTTTATACTTCTCCTTTACAAAATCATCACTGACATAATTGTCGGTAAAATCTTGTAAAGACGCACTTTTAATCCTCAATATTGCTGAACTTATGAAATGTTCCAGACTCATCGTACTTCACAAATGATGTTTAACTTTTTTAAATGCAGAAAAAGAACATTCACAAGAAGCATTTGCGACAGGTATTGTTAAAAATATTTTCAGAATGGTTTCCACCTTTGGAAAGGTCGTCTGAAATTCATCATGTACAATTCTATACAAATCAGCTGGTAATCTCGAAGTACGGAGCTCATCATTATCGATGAAATTAATGAATTATTTCCCTTCATCATCAAAAAGATTTGTGTCCATATCCTCCAGTAGAATTCACTTAATTTCTTAGTGCAGTGGCTTTTATCATTCTCATCCAAACTTCTGCTGTAAAGCTCACAAAATAAATCAACAGCTTTCTTAAGAGATTCACTTCTACTCTGCAATTGCACCATTATTGTGTCACAAATAACATTGACAGTCTTAATGATGATTCTCTCTTTCCCTTTAAAATTGGATTCATTGTCTCCAGTTTCATTGAAAAAAATAACTTCCTGTGTCTTGTACACTTTGCATCATCAGAGGGACCAGTACCTTTTGTTAAAGTTAATGCCTCTGCTCCCACCGAGCTATAGGGTGCAATTTAATGGAAACATTTCTAAATGTCATTTTGGGCTGGTTTGGTGGGGTGTTTCCCGTCGGCTTTTTCGGTGACATCCACTCTGCTATTTACCAACAATTAGGCCTGAATTCTGCATTGTCGACTTTCTCTGCTCCCCCCACCCGTGGGTTTCCCGGCAGCGTGGGGTGTCTACAATCGAAAATTCCATTGACAAGCGACAGGAACAGAGAATCCCGCCACCAGTGAACAGCGCGCCACCGAGAAACACGTGACTGGCGGACTGAAGAATCCAGCCGTCAAGTCATTTTTTTGAGGCCTTGGAGAGTTTCTCCCACACTGAGAAATTGTTTTCAGCAGTGGGGAGCTGAACGTATTGGTGAGACCAGCACCTCAGATTGGGATGTTATTTTGAAAGGGTGCCCGATCTCTAAATGAACACTCCCTACCATGGGTAATGTCACCCCCACACACTTGGGGCTGGATTCTCCGCTCCCCGACGCCGCAATCGCGTTCGCCGAGCGGGTAGAAAATCCCCGATGGTGCCAAAATCGGGGGCGGCGCCAGTTTCACGATGGTCCATCCCCTGAAAAGTGGCGTACTCTAGGAGTACGCTGCGCCACGTATCCACACCCTCAGACCATTGCCTGAGGCCCGCCCCGCGATGCTCCGTCCCCGACCGGCCGAGTTCCCGACGGCGTGGGACACGTGTGGTCACCCCCATCGTGAACTTATTGTGGCGGCTGCGGACTCAGTCCGGCGCCGCCACAGTCGGGGGAGGGCCGTTCCGCGGGCAGGGGGGGGGTTTCATTCAGGGCTGGGGACAGTGTGGGCGGGCGGTCCGGGGTGCGTGAGCGGCCGAAAGGGGGTACTATTTTTGCGGTCCCGTTCCGCAGGCTAAGGCCGCCGTGAAGCATGGCAGGGCCACTGCAGGCCGCCGCTGGCGCATATGCGGCCATGGACCCGGAAATGCTCAGGGCCGAATCAGCAGCTCTATGCTGCCTCCCTGCTAGCCCCCAGCAAAATGGTGAATCAGTGGCCAGTTTTTGCGCCAGTTTTTCTGGCGTAAAACACCACTGTTTTCACGCCGCTGTGAGGACTTAGCCTCCCAAACAGAGAATCCAACTCATGGGCATTACACCACACACCCTCAAGTGACGACACCCTGCTATGGGGTCACTGTGGGTGCCCCTTTTGTAGGTCTCCCCCTACCCTCCTCTTTTCACCCCTCCCCCTTTCAGTACCCCCACCCATCACCAACCCCCCCCCCCCCCCCCCAACCTTTAGGAAGTCCCTTCATACTCTACCTTCACCGCCCCCTTCTTACCCTCCTTTTCATGGGCATGGCCCCCTCAGGCCCTGGCTCTTGGCAGTGCCACCCTGACACCTGGGCAGTGCCATGGTGGCAGTGCCTGGGTGCCAGAGAGAGACTCACGGTGTCACCCTACCCTGTCCCTGAACATCCAGGGATCTTCAGTGGCCTGGAAGACCCTACCAGGTGCCACTACACCTGGTCCACATTTGTGTGGACCAGTGCTAAACCGAGCCCGCATTATCTCTCGCTTGGGAGCTGGTCAGTTCCCGGAGGCTGTTAGATTGGACGTACATCTCGCTAATGAGATGGAGATACATCTCAATTGGTGTCAATTATTGTCAATTGTGCACGACTGGAACCGCGGCGTGCACAAAACGGCCGTTAAATCACGCCCATAGTCATCGTGAACGTCCATGACAGAACTTTTAACTGAGGCTAACAATTGTGCAGCTTTCAATAAAGTTATACCAACATTGTGCAGCGACGGAATTGCTGACTGAATTAATTCTTTGAAGTAAATGGTTTCACACGTGGTTTTTCTGAACTTGATGCAGCTCTGTCTGATAAGGTTTCCTTTATATCAGCAAAGTTAATTTTAAAAGCCAAAAAGTGCTTGCAAGAGAGGATCACCTGGTAACCCAAATTCTTTTATCCATCAAATGTTTTTCATTTCCATGCTCCAAGCCTGATTCCACTGATGCCGATAAAAAGAATACACATTGTGAACAAAATCAAAAAAATGTACAGCCTCCTCAGGAATCAGCTGTAGCATTGCAGAATAAATTCAAGGAGTGGCTGGAACATGGGATGAATAATGCACAGGGACTTGCATTGTTTAGCTTTGCTTGTAGACCGGAGTACTTTCCTACCATATTTGCAACATATCGAAGCTTTCGATAATTTTTGAATGTCCAAACCTAAATTTGCAATGATTTCCAAAACACTGTCTCCAGACACTCAGAAGTGTGGGATTGTAGCTGGACAAAACAAATAAGTTGTTCTATAACTTCACCATCGCTGGTCACATATCTTAAAATTAATGTTAATTGGTCCACAAGACTAACATCTGGTGTTGAATCAACTATTATGGAATAGTATTTGGCATCTTTTACTTTTAATAGTGAATTGGTTTCTGAGCCGCTGTCATAGTGATGAACTCATGTTGATTCTGTGCGTTAAAACATTGGTCGTCCCTGAGCCACAATATTGATAACTTTTCAAAAACTCTTTGAGAAGCTCATCAAATTCACTGAGATATTCAAAGCAGGCTAAAAAATACCTCTTCAACTTGACAATGATGACTCATCATGTCCACTTAGAGGTGGTCCCATAGAAGGCAGCAGTCTGACTGTGGCAACAAAATGTCTCGGCACTTTCCTCCAATAAGAACACTCCTTTTCAAACTGAGCTGATAACGCAGAATCAATTCTTCCAGATAATTTACATCTTTTGAGTGAACACACACACTGCTTTAATACGGGCTTTGGATGTTCCATGATCAGCAATATCTCTCTTTTTTAAATGAAATTACAGTACCCAATTCTTTTTTTCCAATTAAGGGGCAATTTAGCGTGGCCAATCCACTCAATCTTTGGGTTGTGGTGGTGAGACCCACGCAGACACGGGGAGAATGTGCGCACGGACAGTGACCCGAGGCCGGGATCGAACCTGGGCCCTCGGCGATGTGAGGCAGCAGTGCTAACCACTGCACCATGCCACCCAGCAATATCTCTTTCAACATTTCTCCAGTTAGAAGTACCCGCTGACGAATACTTGTTTCCCTTTACTAGGGTCAGGGAATAATTTGCAAACATCATCATTCCTAGACCGGGGATTGAACTCGGGCCATCGTTGTGAGAGCGCCGAATCCTAGCCACTAGACCACCAAGGAAACTGCTGAATTTGCAAACATAACAGGAGACTGCCTTAGAGGTTTCCAAAAAAGCAACTAATTTCTAATTTCCATCATCCCTCTTCACCCTCAGAAATTGGAACTTATGAAGACTTTTAACTGTCCTTCATCGTCCAACCTCAAAGTCTTATCTCAAATTTTCCATATTGCCTATGTTTCTGGTTTATTTAGTACAAAATATTCCATCATACCCAGGGAACAGATTTTGGCCATAAGGCAATGTCTTCAGGGTAGGTTTCTTCCCTCACTTCAACAGCAGAAATATCTTGTAGATCCATTGCCATTTCAGATTCCACTTCTTGTTCAACTTTGTCAGGCGATGTGGTTTCTCTGGAAATCGGCAAGTCTGAGCCATCAGATAATTCAACCATACTTTGGTGGATGAGAATGAATGTGCAGTTTGTGCATTGCCCAATACTTTGAAACTTTTAAAAAACAATACAGCACAGGAACAGGCCCTCCATGCCTGCGCCGACCATGGTACCTGCCTAAATAAAATCGTTTGCACTTACAGAGTCCGTATCCTTCCATTCCCACCCTATTCATATATTTGTCTAGATGCCCCTTAAATGCCACTATCGTACCTGCTCCCACCACCTCCCCAGGCAGCGCGTTCCAGATATTTACCACCCTCTGTGTAAAGAAAAAAGCCTTGCACATCTGTTCTAAACTTTTCCCCACGCGCTTTAAACCTTTGTCCCCCTCGTACTTGACTCTCCTACCCCAGGAAAGAGCATCTGACTACCCACTCTGTCTATGCCACTCATAATCTTGTAGACCTCTATCAGGTCGCCTTTCAACTTCCGTTGTTCCAGTGAGAACAGACCGAGTTTATCTAACCTCTCCTCATAGCTAATGCCCTCCATACCAGGCAACATCCTAGTAAACTGCTTCTGTACTCTCTCCAAAGCATCCACATCCTTCGGATAGTGTGGCGACCAGAATTGTTCACAATATTCCAAATGAGGACTAACTAAGGTCCTGTACCGCTGCAACATGACTTGCCAATTTTTACATTCAATGCCCAACCGGTGAAGGCCAGCATGCCGTCTTCCTTCTTGACCACCTTATCCACATGCGTTGCCACTTTCAGTGATCGGTGGACATGCACACCCAGATTTCTCTGCCTGTCAGTACTCTCAAGAGTTCTACCATTTATTGTGTAATTCCTACATGCATTGGACCTTCCAAAGTGTATAACCTCACACTTGTCCGGATTAAACGCCATCTGCCATTTCTCTGCCCAAGACTCCAACCAGTTTATATCCTGCAGTATACTCTGACAATCCTCTTCACTATCCACAACTCCACCAATTTTTGTGTCGTCTGCAAACTTACTAATCAGACCACCTCCATTTTCTTACAAATCATTTATATACATTGTGAACAACAAAGGTTACAGATCTGATCCCTGTGGAATGTCGCTAGTCACAGCCTTTCATTCAGAAAAGCAAGATGACAAACTGTCTTCTTGCCCAGCTTCGTCCTCTTGCCTCACCTTCAATTTTCTGCATTTCTGACTGCCAGATTTTAAGAGCAGGCTTTTGCACAGTCAATCCCACGTTAAATCAAACTGCAAAAATTGGATGAAACTTTTAACTGTGAAGCTGTGGCTCTGAATTCAAACACTCACTCTGCTCTTCTCCTACCCATTTTCCCCTCACAAACTCTCCCTTCTTCCAAAGTGCAATCCGGCCCTCACACACTCTCCTTCCCTGCAAGTCTGCAATCTTGGCTAACCCCCCTTCACACACTCTCCTCCCCAGTCTCCCCACACACTCACACTCTTTTGCCCCTAACCCCTCACAGTCTCCCCCCTCACACATCTCACATTCTCATTAACCTTGCTCACCTGGGGTCTTCAAGGAAGCCTCCTGCCTCACTTTTCCTCTCTTCATGCCTTGTGTCTTTCCACGCTGTTCTTGGCTGGTCTGCTCTCACCCCTGGGGGTCAATTCGTCCCACACCTTCTCCATTCGCTGCTCACCGGCCGCTGGCCCCGACCGGCTGGCTCATCACCTCGTGGCTTTCACCCGGCCCCGGCGCCTTACGCCTCGCCTCGCTGTTGCTGGCTGACCTGCCCTCCTCAGCCCTGGCAAGGTCAAGTTGCACCTCGCTTGCTCCCCTCCCTGCTCGATGGCTGCTGTCTGACTGGCTCACCTTGGCTCATGGCTTTCGCCTTGCTCCTCGCTGTTGCTGGCTGGCGTGCCCTCCTCAGCCCTGGTTGAATAGCCCCTTGCATGCTGACCTCGCTGCTCGATGTCTGCTGCCCAGCTGGTTCACCTTGGCTCGTGGCTTTTGCCTCACTCCTCGCCTTACTGTATCTAGTTGGCCTGCGCTGCTCAGCCCTGGTTGAATCGCTCTTAGCCTGCTCCCCTCGGTGTTTGACGGCTGCTGACCAGCTGGTTCACCTTGGCTTATGGCATTTGCCCGGCGTGTTGTCATTATGGTTCCAGCTGGCCTGGGTGTCGAATTTCCCTCGCCTTTTCCCCTCGCTTTCCGATGGCTGCTGACTGGCTGGTTCACCTTCGCTCCTGGCTTTCACCCAGTGCCTCGTGCTTCCCTCACCATTGCTGGCTGGACTGCCCTCTGCCCTGGGCCGAGAAACCTGCTGGCTGCACATGTTTTGCAAAAGTAAAATACAGGATACTCTGCCTGTATCTCTCATTGCCTAGTCGTCTCTCATTCCTCACGCGCACACCTCAACATTCGGACCAGTCTGTTGTCCCGCTCTGAGGAGACTCGACCAATCAGAATCTGATGCCACTCTGCATTGCCTGCTGAGAGGCTCAACAAATACAAATAAGTCTATCAGCAAATTGTAGCGCACAAAGACTCACGAGAGACGAATAGAGATGAAGTCGATGAGGCTTTATTAAGCGTGACTTGTTCCCCGCAGTTCAGTAGCAGACTGGCCTGCGGGGGAGAACTCCAGGTTCTTATACTCCGCCTTCAGGGCGGAGCTAGAGGTCAACAGCCAACCAGGACCCGGGATCTGTCAGCAAATGACATCACGGCTCCACAGTCCCACATGACCCCTAATGCATACTACCACACAAATATAGAGTTATCAGGTTCTGATTGCTGCCTACAGACACCGGCTGATGTGCCCCCCCATTGGTTAAGGCCCTGTGCCTAGGCACGGGGTGTTTCATTGTAAATCTGCCTCTGGCTGGAACGTTACTATAAAGCTTATTGCTAATTTTATTCAGCTTTCTTCTGGTGAATGCCTGGAGTTAAAAGTATAAGCCAACCTAATGATGATCCGGGACCTACAATATGTTCGGACTCCAGATTCCATTGTCCCTGCAATTCTGTGGCTAGACTTGGGGATCGTAGGAGTGACCCGAGTGGGTAGAAATGGTGCACATATAGCATGAATCATCAGCTGGTCAGGCCACAGAGATCAATGAGGAGAGGGGCCACAGTCGACACTGTCATTTTCTCCAGCTGCAGGGTGGTTTCTTCAGAAGGTCGTGCAGCATGAGGTAAGTGCTGGAAATGACATAACAAATCACCTGCCCTAGGTATAGTGGCAATTGCTAATACAAATGGAACATTAAGGTGTGTAAATGGATCTGTAAGAATCTAAGTCCAGGCTCTGGTAAGTGGAATTAATGGGGTAATTCTTTTCATTACGGAGACAACTAGGTGAAAGGTCAAGTGCAGAATGCTACCAAGGATGAAAATCAATACCAGAAAACTAGATAAATCAAGAATTTGTGATTAATGGCACCATGTTTGGCACTGTATTGTTAAGAGGAAGGAAAAACTGAAGAAGTTAAGGAATTTCACTGTTTTGAGATCCCAGATGTTTGAGTCGGTATCAAATTGAAGAAATGAATAAGCTTATGGTCATGAATCGAGTGGAGAAGTAATGGTAAAGGATTACAAGTTAATAAATCTCGAGGTATGTGTAACGCGGAGAGGTGCAGTTACGAGTTGGAAACTAATAATGGCTACCCAACTTTGTGAATGCAGACGTAATTGCAACATTCATTCAAGAGAACATAAGAGAAAGATTAAAACTTCCGATCTCTGGATGGTCATACCCAGGAGTTAACCCAAATACCCCCCTAACTCACCGGCTTTCTACCTGCCTGCTAAGGGATGTTGCAGCTTGCTCATAGCTAATGTCACAAGGCCTGGAAGGCACTGTGAATGCAGATAAATATCATGATACATTATGTGCATTGGGTATCTCATAATAATTAGGCAGTAATTATCTCTGTTCTGTTCTGGCTTTGTTTGTAGAATTGCTGGAGGAGTTCAGTCCATTGGTGCAAAGACTTGGGCTTGATGAGAATTTTGTCGACGTAACTAAACTGGTGGAGAAGAGACTGCAACAGATAGGGAGTGTTGGTGTCCCAGCAAACCTTTTTGTATCTGGACATGTATATGGTAACCAAGGTAGGCACATATTCTGTTCCTCGGCGATTGCTGGCTGTGTTTTTAACTGCCTGCAGCCTGAGCACTGAGATTTCCTCTCGGTAGATCTCTGCCTTTCCAGATCTCTCTTTCTCCTTCTTTAAGATATTCCTTAAAATCTGTCTCTTTTGACCAAGCCTTTTTAACCTCTGAGCTCATATCTCCTGTGTAACTTGTCTGGCAACATTCTTGAGGTGCAATCTGGGACATTTTAGTATGTTAAATGTGCTATATAAATATAAGTTGTTGTTGCAGGCATTGCAGCACCATAATCATTTGGCTTTAAAATCTAGGGACTAGCCATTTTAGTTTGTGTGAAATGCAAATAACATTTTTTACACACCATTTTCTACAGCTGCCGCACTGAAGTACTGTGGAAAAGTGAACCAGACAGCACATTAACAGTGCTTGTGTGTGTCTGCCTCTCACTTTATCCCGCACTGTTTTTAGTTTATTATTCCTTTTTATACCTTTGTGCCTGAAGGCACAGACTCAGACAGGGCTACAAATTCGCAGATATTGGCCACTCTCTGGTAAGTCGTTCAAGGGTCCACTTTTCATATGTGAGTGTTTGCAGATTGTACCACATGGGGCAGGTGGGGGAGGGGTGGCTGGGGTGCAGAGCTGGGAGAGATGCGTTGGGGGGGGGGGGTGCAGTGGGGAGCATCACTGCCACATTATAATCTCCTCCTCACATGGCACCACAGTTCTGTACCTTTCAGCAGTAATTAGAGACAGGACCTTTGTGTTTTTAAAAATCAATGGCGGGGATTCTCCAAGCCCGTGCTGGATCGGAGAATCGTCGGGAGGGCGCGCGAATCCCGCCACGCCGGCCCGCCGATTTGGAGAATCGGCGGCAATCGCGTCGGCACGGTCACCGCGGTGCCAGTCGGGGGCCGTTGAAAGCGGCCCCCACTGCAATTCTGCGTGCTCGACGGGCCGAGTGCCCGCTGAGTTCCGGCGAATCCCGCCGGCGTCGTATGTGTATGGCCCTACCCGGCGGGACCTCAGCGTTCTGGCTGCGGGGGCCGTCCTGGTTGTGGGGGGGGGGCCGACTCCGTGGGGGGCCTACACGGTGGCCAGGCCCACGATCGGGGCAACCGATTGGCAGCCGCGCTAATTCCGGGGGGGCCAATGTTCCCCTGTAAGGCTCCGCCATATTGCCCGGGGGCTGGCGCGGAGACGGCCGCGGTGCACATGTGCAGACCCGCGCCGGCTGTGGCGCGCACATGCGCAGATTCGTGCCAGAGCAGCGCACAGCACTCCAGCGCCATTCTAGCCCCCCGAGGAAGGGGTGAATGACTGGGCCTGGAGGCCAGTTGACCCACGCCGGTTTTGGCCCATATATTTAGCTTATGCTAATGCAAGAGACCCGAGGTCAATTGCAGCACATTCTGTCATGCTGGTTACTAAGCTGACTCAGCACAGAATAGATCTTCTCGATTTGAAGGCTTCAGTACTGCAGGAGATCACAGAACCTGGGGAACTTACCAGATTTGATGTGTTGGGTGCTTTGGATCCGTGGAACACATACAAGCTACCAACACTTAAAATAGAACAACACTATTTTATTAAGCTAGAAACTGTTGAACGTACTTTCACTGTGGGTTAACATGGTGTTAAATTAAACTAAAGACCTATGCCTATCCGAAACCAGTCTATGCACTCAGCACATGGTGAAGATCTGTGCTGTAAGCTGTAAGCTCTGTCCTTCTAAGAGGCTGCATCCCGAATGAGCGGGAGAACTGATGCCTTCTGTCTTTATAGTGAGTGTGCTCTAACTGGAGATTGGCTGCAGTGTTGTGTGTGTTGATTGGTCTTGCTGTGTGTCCATCAGTGTGTGTGTCTGCACCATGATATACTGGTGTATATTATGACAAGATCCTAAATGCATCAACATTAAAAGGGCTTAATGTCAATCCCAGGATGTCTGTCATTCTTATTTTTATCTAGCCAATCAGTTAAGAAGGCTCCTCCTGTGTGCACTTCCTATCAATCCTGTACCACATGGTGGTTACTGTGTTATATTTGGCACAAAATTATTGTAAGTAAATATAACTTAGTCCAGGTAAATCTCTTGGCAGCTATTTCAAAAGTACAGAAAAGACTCTCAAAGAACTTTGGAGTCACAATGCTTGCAATGCCTCATTTAATCGAACAAATAAAGGCAGGGTTCTTATCTCCATTGCATTTGAATGAATGTACCCACTGTTTACCTAATATTAAATTAGACTTTGTATCCTGAACAGGAAGGCACTACACTTTAGCTGAGGAATAAAATATGTATTAGATCATATGATGCTCCTCTCTGTGTAAAACTTATGTTATCTGCCTTTGTGTGACCAATATATTCGTATATTAAATACGTGTTTTTGCCTTCAGGGGCGGGATTCTCCCCTACCCAGCGGGGCGGGGGGTTCCGGCGTAATGGAGTGGCAGGAACCACTCCAGCGTCGGGCCGCCCCAAAGGTGCGGAAGTCTCCTTTGGGGCGGCCCGAAGTCTCCACACCTTTAGGGGCCAAGCTCTCACCTTGAGGGGCTAGGCCTGCGCCGGAGTGGTTTCCGCTCTTATATAGCACCTTTTGCAACCTCAAGATGTCCTAAAGTGCTTCACAGCCAAGGAGGTGTTTCGGCAGTGTAACCCCTGCTGCACTGTGTCAAATAATGGGGGGGGGGGGGGGGGGGTAAATATTATTAAAGTGAGGAACATTAAACTGCATTTAAACCCATCAGCAATGTGGGCTTTAAGAGATGGCAGCGGGCAGGGATTGAGAGATTTGGGGATCTCTTCTTTCAGGAGGGTTTCCCGAGCCTGGAGGCATTGGAGGAGGAGTTTGAGTTGCCGGGTGGGAACGGGTTTCAGTACCTACAGGTACTGGACTTTGTACGGAGGCAGGTTCCAAGCTTTCCTCGCCTCCCCCTGAGGGGATTTCAGGACCAGGTGATGTCAAAAACAGGGGTTGGAGTGGGAAGGGTTTTGGAGATATACAAGGAGTTGATGGAGTGGGAAGGGGCCCCTATCAGAGAGGTGAAGAGGAGCTGGGAGGAGAGCTGGAAATTAAACTGTGGGAAAAAGCCTTGAAGAGAGTCAATTCATCCTCGTCGTGTGCCACACTTCGCTTGATCCTGTTCAAGGTGGTCCACAGGGCCCACATGACGGCGACCCGGATTAGCAGGTTCTTTGAGGAGCTGGAGGACAGATGTGGGCGGTGAGGGGGTAGCCCGGCTAACCATGTAGAAAACCTGCCCGAAGTTGAGGGGATTCTGGCAGGGATTTGCGGACGTTATGTCAGAAGTCCTGGGAAGGGAGGGTAACCCCGCGTCCAGAACTGGTAATATTTGGGATATCGGATGATCCGGGGTCAACGGGGGGAGGGAGGCCGATGTCCTGGCCTTCCCCTCCCTGGTGGCCTGGAGACGGATTTTGCTGGGATGGAGTGTGGGTCAGCGACATGGCAGAGTTTCTCAGTCTGGAAAAAATTAAGTTCGCCTTGAGAGGATCAACTCAGGGGTTCGCCCGGAGATGGCAACCGTTCATCGATTTCTTCAAGGAAAATTGAACGTCAGCAGTAAGGGGAGGGAGGGGAAAAGGGGGGGGGGGGAGGAGGAAAACAGGAGGCATAGCAATGCAAGATAAGGACAGGGAATTTAGTATACGGGTAATTAAAGAATACGGCTTGTTTAAGAAATGTTAATATGTTAAACTGAAAATTACAAATGCTTTAATTAACTATTTTCCAAACACATCAACAACCTTAGCCAGTAAGTCGGTAGGCCAGGGAAAGAAATCTGTTGATGCAGCCAGATATTCAACGGTACAGGCCAACACTGATGTCAAGGTGGTGTTGTGCTGTACCACATGCTGAAGATTTCCTTTTGCCTCTCTGCAACATTCTGCATAAAATGACAAAGTTAGGCACCCTCCCCAATCTCAAATTACAACATTTTTATTTTCAACTAAAAAGTTTAAATACATACTTTCTAAAAGATGAAAGGATTGGGGACCTATCTTGCCCATCCCCTATATTCAGATCCCAACCTCTCCACCCCAAGCCAGCTGGGTCCTGTCCCAATGCTACCTTTTGCTAAACCGCCCATTTCATGTAGCAGCTTCAGGCCATGGCTTTCTTGTTGTCCTTGTGGAGATAGTCACAACCTGAGTGCTGGAGCTGTCTTCCCAAATTTATTTTTGAGCTACCAAAGAATGTAAAAGAAACAGGAATTAAAGAGAGCCATGCGTTATTGAGACTCTCCCCAGAGAGTCAACTTCTCTCTCTTGCTGTTCCCAACAGTTGATTGTACTTTTTTGTCATTAACTTCATAGATCTGTCAACATCCATTATCCCATGGGCGACTTTCCCAAAGTCAAAGCTCCATTTCCTGTGTATGTCCCAGCTCCAATGACATCCTGAAATTGATGGGTTGCAATTTCAAGTCAAAGTAAAGGTACTCCAGTGACCTGAAAGTTGGTTGAAGTGACCTCAGACAATGTAAATCATGTCCCATATGGGGTAGGATTTTCCACGCATCTTCTGGTCCCGCCATTGTCAGCGGGGTTTTCTGTTAAATGCATCCATCGCCGCCGGGAAATTTGCAGTGGAGGTGCGCTGTCAGCGGAAGCGAAAGATCCCGCCGGCGTGAACGGCCAGAAAGTTCCAGTCCTCGCTTCTGTGGCAATCAAAACCCCTTCCTTAACAGCACCGTGGGTGTACCCACACCACAGGGACTGCAGTGGTTCAAGAGGGCATCTCAAGGTTCAGGAAGGGCATTCTCAAGGGCAGTAAATGTTGGCTGAGCCAGCGGTGCCCCCATCACAAAATGAATACAATAAATATCTTCATTTTATAGGCAATGAGCAGCTTCACAAATATTTCGCAAACTTTCAGTGTGTTCTGTCACACGGAATGTGTATGATACAAATATCTGCAGTGTTACGTAGCTAAGTAAGGAAAAGAAGACGTTTGTGCTCTGCTCATCAAGTTACTTTTGTACAGCATTAAACATCTCCGATGCAAAACACGTTTGGTTGGCTCTTGGATCCCAATTCGCAGCAGAAATGCGAACAGCAATATACAACAAGGTAGGCCTCACCGGCAGTGCAGGAATTGCAACCAATAAATTGCTGGCCAAGCTGGTGTCTGGAACATTCAAACCCAACCAACAAACAACATTGCTTCCAGAAAGCATTCAAGACTGCATGGGGAGCCTCGTGCATCCTGTACAAGTGCCTGGTAAGAGTTCCTGATTGTACTGTTTACTTATTCTCTCCGCATGCCTCACATCTACAGGGAACCTTTTAACAAATTCACTTGTTTTAATTTTATTTCAAATTGTTACCCTGAAGGTGCTTCATAATGTAGACTGTGACTGTCAACTCTTTCTATCTTACATCAGCACCTTTTGATATTCCTGCTAATTGGCATACACTAGTAAGAATGGCCTTTGAAAAGGAACTGAAAATAAAAGCCTGGTGAATCAAGATAAAGATAGATAGTTTTTTGAAGAATAAAGGAATAAAGGGTTCTGGTGTTCGGGCGGGAAAGTGGAGCTGAGTCCACAAAAGATCAGCCAGGATCTCCATTAAATGGCGGAGCATGCTCGAAGGGCCAGGTGGCCGACCCCTACTCCTAGTTCTTATATTCTTATGTATACAGAACAGAACGTTGAACAGGTGGACATCCATTTCCCAAATCAGGCAGCAGGATACATTCTGATGGTTCGCAACCGTTCCATTGCAATGTGATGGTTTAGCAGAAAGACTGGTTTTCACTCTACTCTTTTGAATCCTCTCCCTGTCCAAAAGCAACTCCCCTATTGGGGGACAACCCAGCTCCTCAGTACAAGCTTCATTGAGTATCATCTGTTCTCAATTCACTCTGGAGCTCGTCCTGGTTTATCTTTAAGGGGATCTCCATATCTAACATGTCACAAAAAGACCACGTTTGATTCCCACCAGTGTGCTGACTTGGATGAACACACAGTAGTGCTCAGGGTACTACAGTTTCCAGTGTCTGTGCTCGGGAGGATAAATATTGAATTTAATTTTTTTATTCACTCGCAGGATGTGGGCACCACCGGCAAGGTCAGCATTTAATGCCCATCACTGAGGGGCATCAGAGGGAAGTTAAGAGGCGGCACGGTGGTGCAGTGGTTAGCACTTCTGCCTCACAGCACCAGGGATCTGGTTCAATTCCAACCTTGGGTGACTGTCTGTACGGAGTCTGCACGTTCTCCCCGCGTGTGCGTGGGTTTCCTCCGGGTGCTCCGGTTTCCTCCCACAGCCCAAAGATGTGCAGGTTAGGTGGATTGGCCATGCTAAATTGCCCCTTAGTGTCCAGGGATGTGCAGGTTAGGTTATGGGGTTACAGGGATAGGGCAGGGTTAATGGGGGTGGACCTGGGTGGAGTGATCTCTGATCACATTGCTTGGAGTCACATATAAGCTATACCACTGGAGCAGATTTCCTTCCCTAAGGAGATTAGTGACCGAAAAGGTCAGGTTCCAAAGAACCTGTTTTTTATGGAAATCCAATAGTTTTACAGTCACCATATCTGATGGTGGCTTTTTTAAATTCCAGATTTGTTTATTAATTACATTTAAATTTCCCAGTTGCCATTGTGGAATGTGAACTCGATGCCCTTGTATTACTGGTCAATGGGCGGCGCGGTAGCACAATGAATAGCACTGTTGCTTCACAGCTCCAGAGTCCCAGGTTTGATTCCCGGCTTGGGTCACTGTCTGTGTGGAGTCTGCACATTCTCCCCGTGTCTGCGTGGGTTTCCTCCGGGTGCCCCGATTTCCTCCCACACGTCCCAAAAGACGTGCTGTTAGGTAATTTGGACATTCTGAATTCTCCCTCCGTGCACCCAAACAGGCGCCGGAATGTGGCGACAAAGGGCTTTTCACAGTACCTTCATTGTAGTGTTAATGTAAGCCTTCTTGTGACAATAAAGATTATTATTATTATTATTATTAAGTGCGATAATCACTATGCTACCGTTCCCTGTTAAATAGCTGAACCCAAGTTGTGTCTGTACATTAAATGATGGTAGCTCAGGGCAGCACGGTGGCACAGTGGTTAGCACTGCTGCCTCACGGCGCCAAGTTCCCAGGTTCGATCCCGGCTCTGGGTCACTGTCCGTGTGGAGTTTGCACCATTTTCCCGGGTTTGCGTGGGTTTCGCCCCCGCAACCCAAAGATATAATAATAATCGCTTATTGTCACAAGTAGGCTTCAATGAAGTTACTGTGAAAATCCCCTAGTCGCCACATTCCGGCGCCTGTTCGGGGAGGCCGGTACCGGGTAGGTGGATTTGCCACGCTAAATTACCCCTTAATTGGAAAAAATGAATTGGACACTCTAAATTTATTTTCTTTTAAAATGATGGTAGCTCATTTTGGAGGAACAAGAGCGTCACTCACTCCAGACTTCCATCAACATTTTTTTCTGTAAAATGTGGGTAGAAATATGGGCGGCATGGTGGCACAGTGGTTAGCACAGTTGCTTCACAGCTCCAGGGTCCCGGGTTCAATTCCGACCTTGGGTCACTGTCTGTATGGAGTTTGCACTTTCTCCTCGTGTCTGCATGGGTTTCCTCCGGGTGCTCCGATTTCTTCCCACAGTCCAACCATGTGCAGGCTAGATGGATTGGCCATGATAAAATTGCACCTTAGTGTCCAAAGATGCGCAGGTTAGGTAGGGATACGGGGTCACAGGGATAGAATGGGGAAGTGGGCCTTGGTAGGGGGGGCTCTTTCAGAGGGTCAGTGCAGACTCAATGGCTGAATGTCCTCCTTCTGCATTGTGGGGATTGTATGATTCCATGAAAGTGAGACAGAGTGGTTTTGCGTGACTTGCTGAGTTTTCCCCCCTTCCCTCCCTTTGGGAAAACATCTGGAGCTGGATTCTCCATTGTTGGAATTCTCCATTGCACCGGCAGCGCACCCACGGCCAGGGATTTTGCGACGGCATGGGGCTGCAAACAAGGGAAACCCCATTGGCCGACTGGCGCGACGGAGAATCCCGCCGCCGACAGGAGCCCTGGCAACTGGTGCGGCGGGACGAGGAATCCCGCCACTGATCTTCCCATGCAGTGCATCACCAACGTGAGGACCAGTCCAGAACTGAAATCATCGGACTAAAATAATCATGTTAATTAATTAGTTATATTTTATACATTTAGAGTACCCAATTAATTTTTTCCCAATTAATGGGAAATTTAGCATGGCCAATCCACCTAGCTTGCACATCTTTTGGGTTGTGGGGGCGAAGCCCACGCAAACACGGGGAGAATGTGCAAACTCCACACGGACAGTGACCCAGAGCCGGGATCAAACGTGGGACCTCGGCGACATGAGGCCGCAGTGCTAACCCACTGCGCCACTGTGCTGCACCGTTAATAAATTAGTTGACATGCAATTGCATGCAGAGCAGCATAGGCTTACCTTTAATCATACCAAGATGAACACACATGCAACCCCTAACCTGAACACGTTGCATAGGTTCTGATGCTTTCTGCAGTTGAACTTTCTTTTTAATTTCATCAGTTTTATTTCAATATGGTGTTCCAGGTATTGGTCCTAAAACTGCCAGGCGTCTCGAGTTTCTCGGAATCAGTACTATTCATGGTCTGCAGACATTCCCTTTGGATCTGCTGGAGAAGGACCTAGGAGTATGTATAGCTCAACGAATACACAGGCTTAGCTTTGGGGAGGACGATTCCCCTGTGATTCCCAGAGGACCACCTCAGGTAACATAAAATTACAACATATGAAAATACTCACCGGGAGATTTTCATGCACAAATCAAGCATTGCATTAGCCAATTTCTCTGTGTTTAATCTGCACCAAATGCACGGAGGGAGACATATTGGTCCTCACTGTTTTTAGATGCAAAGAAGATACTGCGCTTTTTCAAGGAACCCCCTATGATACTTGTGAAAGATTAGCTGGGACGTGTGCAGTTTATCCTCAGCTGGTTTCTTCCAGTTCTGCCAAAGTGTAACCAGCATCCTTAGATGGATGGCTCGAGGCCACGGCAACAAATGTTAGTTTTTTTTTGTTTAATTCATACCCGATTGATGTGTAGACCGGAAGAATAAGAATGCTCTGCAACAAAACTGTGTGTCCCTGTCCACCCATTTAATTATCTCCTTCCCTCCTTTCTGGATTTAACTGCGGGCGAGTTTAGTATCTGAACCAGTAGAGTGGGTCAAGCTACTTTGAGATCTCCATCTTCTCGTGCAAAGATCTTTTCCTGCATGCACTTAGTACCTGACAAATGGCCTAATCCAATTTCTACCCTCCAAAGCCTTGAGTGGAATGTTAAGGAGCCCCACTTTGTGCAGGTTTATAACAAAATGATATATATATGTATATCTATATAACAAAATTATATCATATATATAAATTTGAATGTAGTTTGCTAATATTAATTACTCTTTATGGAATGCAGTGACCATTGTATATACAATGGTCACTGCTGTTCTACAACTGTTCTACAGCAGTAATGTCCCACCAAAAGGAACACAATGAATGATCATTATTTTTTGCACGTACTGTTGCTTGAAGACTTGAACAGAACACACAGAGAAATCGCTCAATTAGTGCAGATTAGATCTGAACTTAGGGTTTCAGAGGTTTTGATTGTATGCTTGAAGTCATCAAAAAATGTTCCTGCATTTCATTCTCAGCCTGACCAGTGAGGTCCACTCATCCACTCATCTCCTATTACCAACACCACCCCACCACTTGCTCCCACCCTCTGCCATGCTGAAGTTCAGTCTGTCAATCAGTCTTTTTGTTTGCCAATCATTTGTCACCAGGTGTGTCCCGGTGGGTCAAGTCTCACGGAGGTTGGCAACCCTTCAGTGGCCTTGCCCAAAAGGTCATAGTTCATTTGTGAACAGCCGAGTTCCCAGCAAGTTCTGCCGAGTCCCGCCGGCGTGTTTCCCGTCTGGTTCCACCCAGCGGGAGAGCTCGACATCGCGGCT
Source organism: Scyliorhinus torazame (assembly GCF_047496885.1). NCBI lineage: Eukaryota > Metazoa > Chordata > Chondrichthyes > Carcharhiniformes > Scyliorhinidae > Scyliorhinus > Scyliorhinus torazame. The sequence goes on along the minus strand of NC_092709.1, from coordinate 291,264,652 downwards.
GCGGGGGCCGTCCTGGTGGGTGGCGGGGGGATCAGACTCCAGGGGGGGGGGCCTCCACGATGGCCAGGCCCGCGATTGGGAGCAACCGATCGGCATGCGCGTGCATTCCGGGGGGGGGCCTATCTTCTTCCGTGCCAGGCCACTGTAGGGCTCTGCCATGTTGCGCGGGGGCCGGCCCGAAAACAGCCACCGCGCGCATGCGCGGACCCATGGCCGGAAGTACTGGGGCCTGTATCAGCAACCGGAGCTGCATGAAGAACTGCAGCGCCGTGCTGGCCCCCTGTGGGTTGCAGAATCACTGGGCCAAGAGGCCTGTTGACGCCGGAGTGAAACACTCACGATTTTATAGAATCCCAGCCCCTGTCCACCATCTACAAGGACAAGTCAGGAGTGCAATAGATTACTTTCCACTTGCCTGGATGAGCGTAGCTCCAACAACACTCAAGAAGCTCAACACCATCCAGGACAAAGCAGCCCGCTAGATTGCTTCCACAAACATTCAAACCCTCCACCACCGATGAACAGTGGCAGCCATGTGTACCATCTACAAGATGAACTGCAGTAACTCACCAAAGTTCCTTAGGCAGCACCTTCCAAACCCATGACCGCTACCATCTAGAAGGACAAGAGCAGCAGATACCTGGGGACCCCACCACCTGGAGGTTCTCCTCCAAGTTACTCACTACCCCAGCTTGGAAATATATCACCGTTCCTTCACTGTCGCTGGGGCAACATCCTGGAACTCCCTCCCTAATAGCACTGTGGGTGTACTTACACATCAAAGTCTGCAGCGATTCAAGAAATCAACTCATTACCACCTTCTGAAGGGTCACTAGGGACGGAGAATAAATGCTGGCCTAACCAACGATGCCCACATCCCGTAAACGAATTAAGAAAATTAAAACTACATTCCTGATCTGCGTGGCCCTGTGTGATACATTACATTTACATACTGAGGTATCGGGGGATTTCATGCTAACTTTTTTTCCTGAAGTCCAGCATTAGTTGCTTGCACAGATTTAAAACATTTTGCTATCTGCCTATACTTTTTCCTCAGTCCCTCAGTGATGAAGACTCCTTCAGGAGGTGCTCCTCGTTGGCTGAAATTAGAATGAAAATTGAAGATCTGTTGATCAGTCTTCTAATCAGGTCGGTGAACCATTTCCAGGTGACCTAAAAAGTGTTTTCAGATGTTGACATTTGTATCATGACATTATACCATGTTTATAGAAAGAGGACATTTTTTTTTACAAAAGTGGCTGCCTGTATATCAGTTTGCATTAAAATAAAATAATCTTGGCAGTACGGTGGCACAGTGGTTAGTGCTACTGCCTCACGGCGCCGAGGTCCCAGGTTCAATCCCGGCTCTGGGTCACTGTCCGTGTGGAGTTTGCACATTCTCCCCGTGTTTGTGTGGGTTTCACCCCCACAACCCAAAGATGTGCAGGGTAGGTGGATTGGCCACAATAAATTGCCCCTTAATTGGAAAAAATGAATTGGGTACTCTAAATTTAATAAAAAATAAAGTAATCTTCAGAATCCAGGCCACGATGACATTTGATATTCCAGTGCCAACTGTGCGACGCAGGGCACTGAGACATACTGGTACCACACAGTAAGTGCTACACACAGAGACATGGAGCGGTGTGCCCACCATTGATGGGCCAGCTGAAGTCAGCCAACTCACTTTAAACTGGAGGTCAAATCATAATTGTGCGCTGATATCTCTTAAATAGCCCAGGCTGCAGCAATGGCGGCATTTGGCTCTGCCAGCTTCGCCTTTCCTCTTCTCGATGGTCTTGACTCTGCACCTGAACGCAAATCCGAGTTCACAAGGACTATCCAAACTATCGGTCCATGAAAACCGACCACACCCAGGAAAGTTTGCTTTTTTTATAGTGCCTTTTGATATAGAACACTGAACACAGAATTTACAGTGCAGCTTAACATAGATTCATAGAGGTTTACAGCACATAAGGAGGCCATTCAGCTCATCATGAGCATGCTGGTCAACAAAGATCTGACTACACAAATGCCATTTTCCAGAGCTTGGCATTGGAGGTTACAGCAGCGCAAGTGAATGTCTAAACACCTCTCAAATGTTATGAGAGTTTCTGACTCAACCACCAGTTCAGGCAGTGAGTTCCAGACTCCCACCACTTTCTGGGTAAAAAAGTTTCTTCTCCACTTCCCTCTTACCGTAAATCTAAGCCCCCTGGTTATTGACCCCTCTACTAATTATTATATTTTATTATTATAGAATCCCTCCAGGAGGCCATTGGATCGAGTCTGCACCGACCCTCTGAAAGATCACCCTACCTAAGCCCACTCTCCTGCCCTATCACTGTAACCCAACCTGACCTGCACATCTCTGAACACTAAGGGCAATTTATCATGGCCAATCCACCTAACCTGCACATCTTTGGACTGTGTAAGGAAACCGGAGCACCCAGAGAAATCCACAGTCGCCCAAGTTCAGCATTGAACCTGGGTCCGTGGCGTTGTGAGGCAGCAGTGCTAACCACTGTGCCACCGTGCCGCCCTAATGCAAAATGTGCTTTCTTATCAACTCTATCTATGCCCCTCATAATCTTATACATCTCTAGCAGGTCCCCTCTCAACCGTTGCTGCTCCAAGGAAAACAGCCCCAGCCTAACCAATCTTTCCTCATAGCTCAGACCTCCAATCCTGGCAGCATCCTGGTAAATCTCCTCTGCATCCTCCCCAGTTCAAGCACATCCTTCCTATAATGTGGCGACCAGAACTGCATGTAGTTCTTCAGTTGTGACCTAACCAGCATTTTATACAGTTCCAGCACAACCTCCCTGCTTTTGTATTTCGACTAATGAAGACAAATGTCCCATATGCCACCTTTAACCACCTGCTCTGTCACCTGGGATCTGTGGATATGCTCTCCAAGATCCCTCTGATCGTCAGTACTTTCCAGGATTCTACCATTCATAGTATAATCCTTTGCCTTGTTAGCTCTCCCCAAGTGCATTACCTCATTTGCCACTGCTCTGCCCACCTGACCAGTCCATTGACTTCCTCTTGATAAAAGCAAATTACTGCGGATGCTGGAATCTGAAACCAAAGAGAAAATGCTGGAAAATCTCGGATCTGGCAGACAGAGAAAAGAGCTAATGTTTCGAGTCCAGATGACCGTTTGTCAAAGCATTGAATTGACATCCTCTTGCATGACAATGGCTATCCTCCTCAATATTTACTACCCTGCCAATTTTTGTGTCATCTGCAAACTTCTTGGTTACACTTGCTGTAGCAAGGGCTCCAGCACCGAGCTCTACGGGACCCCACTGGAAACAGACTTCCAGTCACAGAAATATCCCTCGGCCATCACCCTCTGCTTCCTGCCTCAAAGCCAATTTTGGATCCAGCTTGTTGCATGGGCCCTTACTTTCTTGACCAGTCTGCCATGAGGGGCCTGACCAAAAGCCTTGCTAAAGACCAGATAGACCACATCAAATGAGTTATCCTTATCAATATCTATGGTTACGTCCTCAAAACAGTTGATTTAAGCTTGTCAAACGCGACCTTCCCTCAACAGATCCATGCTGACTATCCTTGATTAATGTGTGTCTATCCAAGTGCAGATATATTCTGTCGAAGATATCTGTCTCTTGAATTGAGTTCTATCCTGGGCTAAGACTGACCCTGACACTGGCTGCTTAAAATGCTACGTGTGGCATTTCCCATCATTAACATCCCTCACCATATGGGATATAAAATTTTACAAAACAATTCAAAAAGTGTTTGTAAAATGAAAACGTTACGCGCTGTCTATTCCGGTGGCTGTGCAGCGTAGACTTTGCAAAGCTCCTCCAAGTTGTTTTATAGCAACTGAGCAAACGGGAGGCCTCTTAAGTACAATGATGTGACCTTCAATATTTTATAAAACTGTGCAGTTCTGTGCTTCAGTGAACAAAGTATATTTGCCTCGGGGACATTGCAGATGTTGTTGTAGGTTGCAGAAAGATGGACGTGTACCACGGACCATACGATTAACAGTTAGGCGATCTTCAGCTTCCAACAAGTGGTTCAACCGGGAGAGTCGGCAATGTCCTGTTCCAAATCAACTAATGCAGAAACTTAATACAGGTGATGCTCATGTCATTAAATCCTTTAATACAATTCATGTGATTTTAAATATTGAAAATAGTCACAGCATTCTGATATTTACCTCCTAAAGCATTGGGAATCTTACAGTGTACTCATATTTACCTCAAGGGCAAAGGACGCTTTCACTCATATTGCTCTTAAATTAAACCCAGACAGTGAAAGATGTGTCGCTGACCCCACCAACAATCTACGCACTGGTTCATAATTCATTTCCCCAACCGTATTCAATTACTATGGATGTCCCTGATGTCCTTCACCAGTGCGGTTTTTCACCCTTTGAGTAAAGAACTTATCCCCAAAGTAGTAGATTTCCTGTTGCTTTTCCCAGGGAAGGTCAGAAAATGTGAAATTATTTTGGCATGCATCACTGTTGTGGTTATGTAGGTATCCAGCTTCTGTGGAGAAAGAGCACCATCACGTGGTAAAAATGTGGAGCTGCAGGCCTGATTGTGTGTCAATAAGGGAAATGGCCAAATGGGAACCGCATGTCGTACATGGCAATTTATTGTATTACTGGCTGATCTAGTACAGAGGGAACAGAATGCAGTATTCTGGACAAGCAGGATGGAGGTATAACTAGACCTAGGCAGTAGGGGGAACGGGTGGGTGGGGTGATAAGGAAGGAGAGAAGGGAGAAGGAGAGACAGGGAGAATATCAAGTGAAGGGTGATGCACGATCAATTAAACTCAAAGCCGAGGTTGTAACATAACTGAAGGCTTTAATAGACTAGATCTGTTCCCCAGCAGCTTCGGTACAGAATGAGGGCTGCTGGGATGGCACAGGTTCTTATACCCGCCTGTCAGGGCGGAGCTACATACCAAATGGTAAACTCCTAGGTTTACCCAATGGTCTACAGCCTCTCGGGTACTGCAATACCTGAAAATACCACATTCACCCCCTGTTAAAAAAGAGTCCGGCGGGGGTGGTGGCAAGTGCTTACAATTGCATTCAACATGGTATGATCAGATATGGAGGTACCATATCTTCACCATAACCATATAATGGTTCAGGTGCGCGTGGGGTTCCAGCGGGCGCCAGGTCCCGGAGTGAGACTGTATCTTGCCGGCCGTCAGGGAATGCCACGTAGGCGTACTGGGGGTTAGCGTGCAGCAGGTGGACCCTCTCGACCAACTGGTCCGACTTGTGCGCCTGCACGTGCTTCCGAAGCAGGATGGGTCCGGGTGTCGCTAGCCAGGTTGGGACAGAGGTCCCGGAGGAGGACTTCCTGGGGAAAACGAGGAGACGTTCATGAGGTGTCTGATTGGTAGTTGTACAGAGCAGCGACCGGATGGCGTGGAGGGCCTCCGGGAGGACTTCTTGCCAGCGGGAGACTGGGTGATTCCTGGACCGTAGGGCCAGTAGAACAGTCTTCCAGACCGTTCCATTCTCCCTCTCTACCTGCCTGTTTCCCCGGCGGTTGTAACTGGTCGTCCTGCTTGAGGCGATGCCCTTGCTGAGCAGGAATCGACGCAGTTCGTCGCTCATAAAGGAGGACCCCCTATCACTGTGTATGTACGCGGGAAAATCGAACAGTTTAAAGATACCCTGGACGACCTTGATGACGGTATTTGCGGTCATGTCGGGGCAGGGGATGGCGAATGGGAACCGGGAGTACTCATCAATCACGTTCCGGAAATACGTGTTGCGGTCAGTGGAGGGGAGGGGGCCTTTGAAGTCCATGCTAAGGCGTTCAAAGGGACGGGAAGCCTTTATCAGGTGTGCCCTCTCTGGCCGGTAGAAGTGCGGTTTGCACTCTGCGCAGATTTGGCAGTCCCTGGTGACTGTCCTGACCTCCTTGATGGAGTAGGGCAGGTTGCGGGTCTTAATGAAGTGAAAAAAACGAGTGACCCCCGGGTGGCAGAGGTCCTTGTGGAGGGCTCGGAGGCGGTCCACTTGTGCGGTGGCACACGTGCTGCGGGACAGGGCATCGGGAGGCTCGCTTAGCTTCCCAGGACGGTACAAGATCTCGTGGTTGTAGGTGGAGAGTTCTATCCCCCACCATAAGATCTTGTCATTCTTTATCTTGCCCCGCTGTGCATTATCAAACATGAACGCCACCGACCGTTGGTCAGTGAGGACAGTGAATCTCCTGCCGGCCAGGTAATGCCTCCAGTGTCGCACAACTTCTACTATGGCTTGCGACTCTTTTTCGACCGAGGAATGGCGTATTTCTGAAGCATGGAGGGTACAGGAGAAGAAGGCCACAGGTCTGCCCGCTTGGTTGAGGGTAGCGGCCAGAGCTACGTCGGACACATCGCTCTCAACCTGGAAAGGGAGGGACTCGTCGATGGCGCGCATCGTGGCCTTTGCAATGTCTGCTTTGATGCGGCAGAAGGCCTAGCGGGCCTCTGTCGACAGGGGGAAGGTTGTGGACTGGATTAGGGGTCGGGCTTTGTCTGCGTAGTTGGGGACCCACTGCGCGTAATAGCTGAAAAAACCGAGGCAGCGCTTCAGGGCCTTGGGGCAGTGAAGGAGGGGGAATTCCATAAGGGAGCGCATGCGTTCAGGGTCGGGGCCTATAACTCCATTTCGCACGACGTAGCCGAGGATGGCTAGGCGGTCGGTGCTAAATACGCATTTGTCCTTATTATACGTTCAGTTAAGGATTTTTGCGGTCTGGAGAAATTTCCGCAGGTTGGTGTCGTGGTCCTGCTGGTCATGGCCGCAGATGGTGACATTATCCAGATACGAGAATGTTGTGCGTAAGCCGTATCGGTCAACCATTCGGTCCATCTCGCGTTGGAAGACCGAGATCCCATTAGTGACACCTAAGGGAACCCTTAAAAATTGGTAGAGCCGCTCATCTGCTTCGAATGCAGTGTACTTGGGGTCACTAGTGCGGAGGGGTAGCTGATGGTAAGCGGACTTGAGATCCACCGTGGAGAAGACCTTGTATTGCGCGATCCTGTTCACTTGGTCGGATATGCGGGGGAGAGGGTACGCATCCAGCTGCGTAAACCTGTTGATGGTCAGACTGTCGTCAATGACCATCCTATGTTTCTCCCCGGACTTCACCACCACTACTTGAGCTCTCCAGGGACTGTTACTGGCTTCAATGACCCCTTCCCTCAGTAGCCTTTGGACCTCTGACCTGATGAAGGTCCGGTCCTGGGCACTGTACCGTCTGCTCCTGGTGGCGACAGGTTTGCAATCCGGGGTGAGGTTCGCAAACAGGGAAGGCGGGTCGACCTTATGGGTCGCGAGGCCGCAGACAGTAAGGGGAGGTGTAGGGCCACCGAATTTAAAGGTCAGGCTTTGCAAGTTACATTGGAAGTTTAACCCCAGGAGTGTAGCCGCGCAGAGGTGCGGCAGGACATAAAGACGGAAATTGTTGAATCTCCTGCCTTGGACAGTGAGGTCTGCTAGGCAGAACCCCTTTATCTCCACCGAGTGTGACCCGGAGGCCAGGGAGATTCTTTGGTTTACACGGTGGGTAACAAGTGAACAGCGCCTTACCGTGTTGGGGTGTATAAAGCTCTCCGTGCTCCCAGAGTCGATCAGGCAAAACGTCTCATGGCCATTGATGAACACCGTCGTCGTTGCAGTTGCGAGTGTCCGAGGTCGATTTTGGTCCAGCGTCACCGAGGCCAGATGGAGCAGTTGCGGGTTGTGATCGGGCAGCGTGTAGTCGGCCGTGCTGGGGGCCTGGGACCCCATCCAAGATGGCGTCTCCCATGGATCGCACATGGTGGTTGGGGATGGACAAAATGGCGGCGCCCATCCGTCCAGCGTGGTGTCCGAGGGGCAAGATGGCCACGCCCGTGGGTCGGCGTGGCCCTAGGATAGGGGGGTGGTGGTGAGTGCTGGCCACCTGGGGCCCGAGGGGAAGATTGCCGTGGCGGTCCGGAGTCCCTGGAGACCGCGGCCACGGCTCGTGCTTGGCAGACCCCCAAAAAATGGCCCTTCTTGCCGCACCCTTTGCAGGTACAGGTGCGGGCCGGGCAGCGCGTGCGGGGATGCTTCGCCTGCCTGCAGAAGAAACAGCGGGGCCCGTTGGAGTTAGCGGGCCGTCTTACAGTGCAGGCCTGAGGGGACACGGGGAAGGTCAGTGGGGCTGCCGCTGCGGGATGCCACGCAGCCCAGGGGGCCGGCGCGCATAGGACGGCGCGTTTCTGGAGGCAACATCCATGGACCCTGCCAGGGCCCGTGCCTCTCTCAGTCCCAGGGTGTCCTTTTCTAAGAGTCTTTGGCGGATCTCTGAGGAGCTCATACCTGCTACGAAGGCATCCCAGATTAGAAGTTCCGTGTGCTCGCTGCCCAAAACTTGCAGGCAGCCACAGTTTCTGCCCAGCACCAGTAACGCACGGTAGAAGTCCTCCAGCGATTCCCCGGGGCTTTGCCGTCTAGTTGCGAGCAGGTGACGTGCGTAGACCTGGTTTACAGGGCGTATATAATGTCCTTTAACAGTTCGATCGCAGCATCGTAGTCCTCCGCCTCCTCGATGAGGGTGAAGATTCCAGGGCTTACTCTCGAGTGCAGGAGATGCAGTTTCTGTTCTCCTGAGGGGGTGCCTCCGGCCGTCTCGAGGTAGCCTTTAAAACACCCCAGCCAGTGCTTAAATATCGCCGCCGAGTTCTCCGCGTGGGGGCTGAGTTGTAGACACTCCAGCTTGATTCAGAGATCCATTCTTTCAGCTTAAGAGTAGCCTATTAAATTGATGCACGATCAATTAAACTCAAAGACGAGGTTGTAACATAACTGAAGGCTTTAATAGACGAGGGGCACGATTCTCCACTCCCACGCCGGTTTGGAGAATTGCCTGGGCCGCCGAAATTTCCGGGGACGCGGTCCGACGTCCTCCCGCGATTCTCCCAAGCGGCGGGAACAGGCCGGTCGAGTTTCGCGGGCCGCAGGCCGGAGAATCGCCGGAGACACCCAAAATGGCGATTCTCCGGCACCCCTGCGATTCTGAGGCCCGGATGGGCCGAGCGGCCAGGCCAAAACGGCGGGTTCCCTCGGCGCCATCCACACCTGGTCGCTACAGTCGTGGGCGGTGCGTGAACGCTGGGGGGGCAGCCTGTGGGGGGGCGAGGGGGGATCCTGCACCGGGCTTCACCTGGAATGTGGGGTGGCCCGCGATCGGTGCCCACCGATCGTCGGGCCGTCCTCTCTGAAGGAGGATCTCCTTCCTTCCGCGACCCCGCAAGATCCGTCCCCCTTCTTCTTGCGGGGCATATTTGGACAGGACGGCAACCACGCATGCGCGGGTTACGTCCGTTATGCGGCGCCGGCCGCGGCATCTATTCGGCGCCGCTTTTACGCGGGCGACAAGGCCTGGCGCGGGTAGATGACGTGGCCCCGATACTGGCCCATTGTCAGGGCCTGAATCGGTCGGGACCGGGGCCGCTCCGCGCCGTCGTGAACCTCGCTGGCGTTCACGACGGCACGGCCACTTCGGCGTGGGGGTGGAGAATCACGCCCCCGATCTGTTCCCCAGCAGCTTTGGTACAGAATGAGGGCTGCTGGGACGGCACCGATTCTTATACCCCGCCTGTCAGGGCGGAGCTACATACCAAACAGCCAATGGTAAACTCCTAGGTTTACCCAATGGTCTACAGCCTCTCGGGTACTGCAATACCTGATAATACCACAAAGGGGTAAAAGGGGGCAAAGGCAGAGAAGATAAATGAGTGGGGGGTGGGGGGAATTGGTGTTTACAGTTGCATCTCTGTGGAGTGGGAGGTTATCAGTGAAGTGTTCTGTCGGCATTCCCAACCTGAACGTTTTTGGTTCGGTTCTTCCAGGCCTTATTTTTATCTCCGTGCAGGAGAAGGGCGGGTGAGGGGTTATCTACCTTTCCAGGCAGACTCTGTTTTTGCTCTGTGTGAAGATGATGGGTTTGTGGCAATCATTCGATTGCCCACTCCAGGTGTCCTGGTTTCTCCCAGTAAAGAGAGGGGGAGGAAGAATCTTTCCTTTTCCTCCTAACCCAGATTTCACTCCCAGTGAGGGGAGCGAGAATGACCTTCACTCCTCATCCCCTGATTTTACGGTCAGTAGTGGAGGGAGTGTTAGGCTATTGTAGAATGGTCTCCTTCCGCATCGTAACCATTCAGCCAGTCCTGCCTGTGCTGGCTTTCGGAAGGAACATCTCACCTTGTGACTTCAGACCCACAGCAATGTGGTAGACTCTTAACTGTCCCCTCAAGGGCAATTAGGGATGGACAATAAGTGCTGGCACAGCCAGCGATGCCCATGGCCCATGAATGAATTAAAAAATAATTCCCGCTTTCTCCCCAATGCCCAGCACATTCTACCTTTTCAGTTAATAATCCAATTCCCCCTTGACAGCTTCGATTGAAATTCTCAAGGACAGGTGGAGGGTTGGTTGCCAATTTAGGGCAGGCTGCAGTTTGAACCCCACGAATAATAATAATCTTTATTATTGTCACAAGTAGGCTTCCATTAACACTGCAATGAAGTTACTGTGGAAATCCCCTAGTCGCCACACTCCGGCACCTGTTCGGGTACACAGAGGGAGAATTCATAGATAGAATCATAGAATTTACAGTGCAGAAGGAGGCCATTCAACCCATCGAGTCTGCACCGGCCCTTGTAAAGAGCACCCTACTTAAGCCCACATCTCCACCCTCTCTCCGTAACCCAGTAAACCCACCTAACCTTTTTTTTGGACACTAAGGGCAATTTATCATGGCCAATCCACCTAACGTGCTCTCGGCCTCAGCTCCACTCAGCCTCACCCCGGCCCTGGGTCACTGTCCATGTGGAGTTTGCACATTCTCCTCCTGTCTGCATGGGTCTCACCCCCACAACCCAAAGATGTGAAGGATAGGTGGATTGGCAATGCTAAATTGCCCCTTAATTGGAAAAAAATAATTGGGTGCTCTAAGTTTATTTTAAAAATATTAATTGGGTGGTATTCAAATGAGAATTTGAGCCTGACTTGGCAATTTGGTTGCAATTTTAGGTGCATTTTTGACTCTAAATGTGGTGCTGTGGCCATGGAAGAAACCTCAGGCTGAGATACCCTTGTCTGCTAACTTTGTTCTCTTCATTGTGTACCTTTGTCTCACATTTCCTTTCACTTATTAAGCAACTTTACTTTTGTCAATATTAAATTTAATTTGCCATTTGCTTGTCGGACTCCATATCAAATCTAAATGTTTTCCCACATTATTAATGGTATCCTGTGTTCCTTTTTAACAAGCTTATAATTGACTTTCCATGCATTGATTTTTTTTTCAAAGTAAAATTTCATCACAACTTGGTGTTTAATTAAACTCTGCCTCCTAATTGTTCTCTTCTGAAAGTGCTGACGCCGCTGCACCACAGTTTTCTGGTTGCTGCAGTGCAAATAACTATTCACACATGCACCCAGACAGTTATGTCTGCAGGCTGCTTGGTTCTGAGGAACATTACCTGCAAGCTCCTTCCTGTCCTCATTTAGCACCTCCTCACACCCATGTTTCAACAGGCATCAGTGTCAGGAACTCAAATGATTTAGGCGTGGTTGTGATTCTGCTGTGGTAGAACAGCCCTCCAGTGTTCACTATCAAGGCTGCATATGAATAATGGCCACAGATATAGGTGGAACAATACCCAAGGATAGAGTCAACGCCTTCAGTGGCAGATTGGAGAAAACCTGTGAGAGATATAAAGAAAATCACACAATCGTTACAGCACAGAAGGAGGCCTTTGGCCCATCGTGTCGGCACTGTTTCCCTGAGTGAACAATTCACCGATTACCCGCAGTCTTCCATAATCCTGCATGTCCTTCCTTTTCAGATAACAGTCTATGTGATAAAAACAGTCTAAATGATAACGATAGATATGAGAAAAGATGAATTGAAATATGATAACTCTTGTGGTACTATGATCAATGATCTTTTGTTTGCAAGAAGCAGTCAGTCGGGGTTGAACAATGAAGAGGTGAATTAATTGGATGTTCTAGAGTTTTAATTCATTCATTTTGAAGACCAGGAGGTATTTATCCAGAAATTCCCCACAGAAGTAGCCTGGTGGTGGGACAGATGGCCTTTGTCTTTCCCATTTTTAAGTGCTGTCTTCCTAAATATATATACTTCACTTTTATTCACTAGGTCCCCGTGATGCTGTGACTCCACTGGTCGACATCCTGATGAAGCTGTTTCAAAAGATGGTGGACACAAGATTTCAGTTCTATGTCAGCCTTCTGAACGTGTGTTTTGCTAATCTTATTCAGCCCACATTGTCTTCCCCCATCAGGGGATCGATTGGATTCTATTTAACCCAGAAATCCCCAGGAAAATTGGACATGAGCCCCAATGGGAAAGTACGGCGACAACTTCTCAGAGAGCGCAGAGGGTCTGACGATGCTGATTTAGAAGGAGATACGGCAGATCCCTCGCGAGGCAAGGGGAATGGCGGAGCATCTGTATCGGGAATGTCAGACCAGGTAGCTCGTGTTAAACCGAGCCTGTCATTCCCAAACTCTCACCTACCACCTGGGATTGACCTTGATGTATTTAAAGAACTCCCAGCTAACATCCAGAAGGAAATTATTGCAGGTGTTAACCCTTCACTAGATCAGCTGAAATGTAATATTAGCCAAGCGAGGTCAGTTGAGAAAACACCCTGCAAAGGCACCTTTATGTTCAGATCACTAACAGAAGATCAGAGGAAACATCTGCTGCCACTGGACACTGACTGTGACCCTCCCATTTCCAGTTCAGATACCCGCCATGTATACTTTCACAGCAGTACGCCAGATAGTCCTGAGGCCCAGCCACAGCAGCGTGCTTTCAATGACAAAGCAGCCTCCCTCCAAGAGCACCAACCTGTGTGTGAAACCTCGCAATCTGGCAGTATGGATGTTGAGAGGCCCATAGTTCAGAGCTCAGTGGCAATCCCCTCCGGTACGGATCCTGAGAGGTCCACGGCTCAGAGCTCAGCGCCCATCCCCTCCAATGTGGATCCAAAGGTCTTTTCAGAATTGCCTGCTGAGCTTCAGAATGAACTGCTGACAGACTGGAAGCAGCAGAGGGCGAGACCGAAGATAAAGGTTGCTAAACAAACCAGCAAAGTAAGATCCAACACGGGAGCAAGACACCCCAAAAAGGCTACCAAGTCCAACAGTATTCTGAAGTATTTTAACAAGAGTTAAAACTCACGTGTTGTTGTAATTTGATGTGTGATACCATCAAGAGGATTGACTTCAAATCAAAATGTAAGATGCAGAAATGACAGCATTGATGCTGGAAATTCAGACAAACCGCAAAGCTACTGATGCGGTGAAAGAGAATTTCCATTATCAGTGTAGCAGTGAGTATTCTTCTTAACTTCGAAGTTAAAAGAGTAAAGAGATTTTTTTTCCCCCTTTGTGATACCTGATCCTGGAATACTTGATATGTGCCAGAAGTGGTCCAAGCCACATGAGCATTTTCTTTCAATTTTTTGTGTGTGTGTGATTATTTTCTCCCCTTTCCACCTTCATCTCACCTTCTCACGCACTGCATTCCAGCAGAGAGAACAGGGCCCCAAGTATTAACAATGCTCCTCTTGATCTGGGGAAACCGCTACCAGATATCTAGGGATGTTCCCCTAATAACGGAAAGAAACACATGCCTGTCCACATTGTGCAAATAATACCCAGTTGAAGAATGGGATTCTTGCAGCCTGAAGGTAGGTGACTCCTCAAAGCAGTAATATGAAATACTGAAGAAAGAGGTTGTTGTCTCATCAAGTTCAGTACATTCATTTTAAAAAGAAAATTGCTTCAATGTACACTTGGCAGTATTAATACATAAATGTGGAACAGCATGACTGAAAGCAATGTTCTTGAAAGCAATGTTCCTAGGCAAGTGTTACTTAACTTAAGCATTGAACTTTGGTGATGTTTTTCAGAAAACAAAATGTTTGATCTGTACCAGAGCATGTGGTTTGTGTTCGTGTTGCTTCACATTGCTTTGCAGTTGCTGTATCTGGAACTCTGCAAAAAGATGTGTTACAGTTTTATGATAAGCAAATTTACAGCACTTTTTTAAAAAATGACTGACTAAATTGTTGCCTTAATAAAAAATGTCAACATGGATGAGCATGTAAAGTGAAGGATTTTACCATTTCACAGAATTGCAATAATGATGGGCGGCACGGTAGCATAGTGGTTAGCACAGTTGCTTCACAGCTCCAGGGCCCCAAGTTCGATTTCCGGCTTGGATCACTGTCTGTGCAGACTCTGCACGTTTTCCCCGTTTCTGCGTGGGTTTGCTCCAAATACTCCGGTTTCCTCCCACAATCCAAAGATGTGTAGGTTAGGTGGATTGGCCACGATCAATTGCCCCTTAGTGTCCAAAAAAGTTAGGTGGGGTTACTGGGTTACGGGGACAGGGTTGCTCTTTCCAAGGATTGGCGCAGACTCGATGGGCCGAATGGCCTCCTTCTGCACTGGTGCGGTGGTGTCTGGAAACTTCGGGGGTTGAAGGCCAAGTGGGCACTAATGGAGGATAACCCTCCTCCATTGGTAGCGAGGTGAGGGGTTCTCTTTTGTGTGGTGGTGGAGGAAGAGGGGAAAGCCCCGATTACAGCCTGAGGGGGTGGGCAGAGGGAAGAAGAGTGCACTCCGATATTTCTGTAGTGGAGAGAGTCACCCTGAAGCTTGAGGTGGTGGTCCTCATTGGATTGGATTGGATTTGTTTATTGTCACATGTATCGATGTACAGTGAAAAGTATTTTTCTGCGAGCAGCTCAAACAGATAATTTATTACATGAAAAGAAAAGAAATTAAAAAGAAAATACAAAATAGGACACCACAAAGTAAATACGTAGACACCAGCATCTGGTGAAGCATACACAAATGTAGTATTAATCAGGTCAGTCCATAAGAGGGTCGTTTAGGAGTCTGGTAACAGCGGTGAAGAAGCTGTTTTTGAGTCTGTTTGTGTGTGTTCTCAGACTTTTGTATCTCCTGCCCGATGGAAGAAGTTGGAAGAGTGAGTAAGCCGGGTGGGAGGGATCTTTGATTATGCTGCCCGCTTTCCCCAGGCAGCGGGAGGTGTAGATAGAGCATCTCGACCACAAAGACTACTACTTCAGACTCCTATTCATTGACTACAGCTCCGCCTTCAACACCATAATCCCAGCCAAGCTCATATCAAAACTCCAAAACCTAGGACTTGGCTCCTCCCTCTGCAATTGGATCCTCGATTTCCTGACCCATAAACCACAATGAGGATAAACAACAACACCTCCACGATAGTCCTCAATACAGGGGCCTCGCAAGGCTGTGTACTTAGCCCCCCACTACTATACTCCCTATACACACCTGACTATGGCAAATTTGGCTCCAACTCCAACTGTTGATGACAGGACCGTAGTGGGTCAGGTCTAAAACAACGATGAGTCAGAGTATAGGTGGGAGATAGAGAGCCTAGTGGCGGCGTGGTGTAACGACAACAATCTCTCCCTAAACGTCAGCAAAACTAAAGAGCTGGTCATTGACTTCAGGAAGCAAAGTATCGTACACACCCTTGTCAGCATTAATGGTGCCGAGGTGGAGATGGTTGACAGCTTCAAATTCCTAGGTGTGCACATCACCAACAATCTGTCCTGGTCCACCCACGTTGAAGCTACAACCAAGGAAGTACAACAGCGCCTAGACTTCCTCAGGAAACTAAGGAAATTCGGCATGTCCACATTGACTGTCACCAATTTTTACAGATGCACCACAGAAAGTATCCTATCTGGCTGCATCACAGCTTGGTATGGCAACTGCTCAGCCCAAGACCATAAGAAACTACAGAGAGTCGTGAACACAGCCCAGTGCATCACACGAACCCACCTCCCATCCACTGACTCTGTCTACACACCCCGCTGCCTTGGGAAAGCGGGCAGCATAATCAAAGACCCTCCCACCCGGGTTATTCTCTCTTCCAACCTCTTCCATCAGGCAGGAGATACAAAAGCCTGAGAACCCGCACTAACAGATTCAAAAAAGCTTCTTCCCCGCTGTCACCAGACTCCTTAATAACCCTTTTGTGGACTGAACTCTTCAAACATCTTCTCTACTGAGTAGTACTGTACTCCTGTATGCTTCACCCGATGCCTGTGTAGATGTATTTACATTGTGTATTTATCCTATGTCCTATGTTTTCTTCATGTATGGAATGATCTGTCTGGACTGTACTCAGAACAATACCACTGTACCTCGGTACACGTGACAATAAAACAAATGCAAATCCAAAGAAAGCAAGGTAAAGAGGTGGAGAGGTGTAGCGGGGGAGTTACAGAGCTTGGAGCCTAGTCAGCTGTAGGCGCGGCAACCAATGGTGGAACAGTTATAATTGGGAATGCATAAGACGCCTAAATTAGAGAAGCGCAGGTATCTTGGAGGAGCCCCTAAACTAAAGTATTTATTATTCACAGATGAGATGAAGGCATCCATGGTAAGGCCAGCATTTATTGGCCATTCCCAACTGCCCTTGAGAAGGTGGCAGTGAGCTGCCTTCTTGAACTGCTGCAGTAACGGGCTGTTAGGATGGGAGTTCCAGGATTTTAACACAGCAACATTGAAGGAAAGGCGATATAGTCAGGACGGTGTGTGACTTGGAGGAGAACTTGTCGATGGTGGTATTCCCATGTGCCTGCTACCCTTGTCCTAGATGGTACATGTTGCGGGTTCGGAAGGTGCTGTTGAAGGAATTTTAATTGTTAAATTAATTTGAAATATAAATCAAATAGAAGTAGAATTATTTTTCAAATTAACTTTTAAGAAGTAATCCAACAGGAGAAGAATATTTACAAAAAATATCAAGGTAGCACAGAGCAAAGGGACTCAGTGAAGAAATGTGCTCCACAGTGCTACCAGGTGACTAGAGCCAGCAGCTGCAGCAGTCACAGAACACCTCAACAGTGTCACACTTGCAAATCCTACTTTAAGAGCATCATCTACATGTAGTACAGGAAAATGAGTTACCTAAGGCTCTGACACGACATGCCCATTCTAGTTTCTAATGAGCGTTTCCGGGTTGTTCGCAGAAACTTTACAAACCAGCTGTGCCTAATGGGTTACATGACAATGTGATCACGTCCTGTGTTAACCTCAACCAACCTGATTCAGTCAAACAGATGCAGCTACAGAGGAGGCCTCTCCTGTGAACCCTCTATTATAACAAAAAGAATGGTTGCGGAAGCAAAAGAAAATCCAATTAATTAAACAATATTTGTCACTGGAATCAATTGAGATCGGCGGGGGGGGGGGGGGGGGGGGTGATTTTTACTGTCCTCACTGGGCAGAAGTTGACTGGATAAACAGTTAAAACAAAGCAGCTCCATTTCCTGCTTCCTCCCTGATTCATTTTAAAACTACTGGTCTTAGGATGGCGGTTCATGTTAAATGCCAATTGAGGGTTCCACTAATTCGAGGACCCCTGTGACACTTTAACAGGGGCCTGGGCTGAGGAAGCTGTCCAGCCTTTCCTACCAGGCTTGAAACAGATGAGGAAAAATCAAGAGGCTCTCTCAGGAAACCAAAACATTTATTTTACAGGCCAAAAAAAAGGAGGAGTCACTCTCGCCGCCTCCCCCCCCCCCCCCCCCTCCCCCCCTCTCCCAGCCACCACCTTCCCCAAAGAACACAAGAATTAGGAACCCCCCACTAGGTCGGAGAATCGCCGGGAGCTGGCGTGAATCCCGCCCCCGCCGGTTGCCGAATTCTCCGGCACAGGATATTCGGCGGGGGCGGGAATCACGCCGCGCCGGTTGGCGGGCCCCCCCCCGGCGATTCTCCGGCCCGGATGGGCCAATGTCCCGCTGCTGGAATGCCTGTCCCGCCGGCGTGGATTAAACCACCTCTCTTACCGGCGGGACAAGGCGGTGCGGGTGGGCTCCGGGGTCCTGGTGGGGGGGCGTGGGGCGATCTGGCCCCGGGGGGTGCCCCCACGGTGGCCTGGCCTGCGATCGGGACCCACCGATCCGCAGGCGGGCCTGTGCCGTGGGGGGCACTCTTCTCCTTCCGCCTCCGCCACAGTCTCCACCATGGCAGAGGCGGAAGAGACCCCCTCCACTGTGCATGCGCGAGGATGCTGTGAGCTGCCGCTGACGCTCCCGCACATGCGCCGCCCGGCAAAGTCAGTTTCGCGCCAGCTGGCGGGGCGGAAATCAGTCCGGCGCGGGCCCGGCCCTTCAAGGTTACGGCTCGGCCGTTCAAGATGCGGAGGATTCCGCACCTTTGGGGCGGCGCGATGCCGGACTGATTCGCGCCGTTTTTGGCGCCGGTCGGCGGACATCGCGCCGATTGCGGAGAATTCCGCCCAAGAAGAAGGCCATTCAGCCCCTCGAGCCAGCACTGTCATTCAATAAGATCATGGCTGAACCTATGGTGGCCTCAACTCATAATCTTTGACTTCCATGTCGATAAAGAATCTGTATAACTCCGCCTTGAATATATTTGATGACCCAGTTCCCGCCGGTGCCTGGGGAAGATAGTTCCGAAGGTTAACATCCCTCTGAAATAAAATATTTCTCCTCATCTTGGACTTAAATGGGAGACACCTAATTTTGAAGTTGTATCCCCTAGGTTTAGACTCCGTCACAAAGGAAAACATCCTCCTGGCTTCCACGCTGTCAAGTCCCCTCAGAATCTTTGCTGTTTCAGTAAGATCACACTGGTTCTTCTAAACTCCAATGGGTATAGGCCCAACCTGCTCAACCTTTCTTCGTCAACTACCTCCCTCATCTCAAGAATTGAGTGGGCCTCCTCTGAACGAGTTGCTTCTGATGCAATTATATTCTCCTCGTGTCTGACCTGGAAGCTGGTGGCTATGGGGAAAAGCTGCCCATTTATCCCTGCAGCTCGGAGAGCCCACACATTTATACTCCGCCTACTGGGCGGAGCCAGCAGGCAGGGATCTACCCCAGTACCTGTAGTATAGGGGCATTACCGTAATCCCCCTCGTATGCGGTATATACAATACGACAGTGGTGACTACCACATTCACCGCCTATTAAAAAACAGTCCAGCGGGGGTGGTGAAAAACTATTTACATTCAGGTGTTTAACATTTTAAGGAAAAGTTTACAAATTCAGATGATCGGGCGTTGCGAGCGCCGCAGTTCTGGTGGCGATTTTGGCGTTGGTTCGGTCATCGGTGACTCCGGGAGCATGTCGACCTCATCTTCATCCCCGGGTGGGACAAGGGGAGGACAGATCATCCTGGAGCGGGGGCTGTGGTGGGGTGCGCTGGGGGGAGGGAGGGTGGCGCCGGGGCAGGGGTGGGGGGGGGGACCCAGCTGGTGCCAGGTTCCTGAGGGAGACTGTGTCTTGGTGGCCGTCGGGGTATGCTACGTAGGCTTACTGCGGGTCCGCGTGAAGTAGCTGTACCCTCTCAACCAACGGGTCCGCCTTGTGTAGCCGCACGTGCTTGCGGAGGAGGACGGGTCCAGGAGCTGCCAGCCACATTGGGAGCGAAACCCCGGAGGTGGACTTCCTGGGGAAGGCAAAGAGACGTTCATGGGGGGTTTCGTTGGTCGCGGTGCACAGGAGCGACCGAATGGAGTGAAGGGCGTCGGGGAGGACCTCCTGCCAGCGGGAGGCCGGGAGATTTCTGGACCGTAGGGCCAGCTGGACGGCCTTCCAGACTGTCCCATTCTCCCGATCCACCTGCCCGTTTCCCCGGAGGTTGTAGCTGGTCGTCCTGCTCGAGACAATGCCCCTGTTGACCTGGTACTGGCGCAGCTCATCGCTCATAAATGAGGAACCCCAGTCGCTGTGGAAGAAGGCGGGGAAACCGAACAGAGCGAAGATGGTGTTGAGGGCTTTGATATCGGGGCATGGGACGGCGAAGGGGAATCTGGAATATTCGTCGACCACATTAAGAAAGTACATGTTTCGGTCGGTGGAGGGGAGGTGCCCTTTGAAGTCCTGAGGTACGTTCTGAGGCGTACTGAGGCGTTCAAAGGGGCGGGAGGCCTTCACCAGGCGCGCACGGTCTGGCCGGTAGAAGTGCGGTTTACACTCCACGCAGACCTGGCAGCCTCTGGTGATAGCCCTGACTTCCTCAATGGAGTAGGGCAGATTGCGGGCCTTTTTGAAGGGATAAAAGCGGGTGACCCCTGGGTGACTGAGATCGTCGTGCAGGGTCCGGAGTCGGTCCACTTGTGCGCTGGCATAGGTACCTCGGGATAGGGCATCGGGGGGGCTCGTTGAGCTTACCGGGGCGATACAAAATCTCGTAACTGTAGGTGGAGAGCTCGATCCTCCACCTCAAGGTCTTATCATTTTTGATCTTACCCCGCTGTGTGTTGTTGAACATGAAGGCAACCAACTGTTGGTCAGTGAGGAGAGTGAATCTCCTGCCGGCCAGGTAATGCCTCCAGTGCCGCACAGCTTCAACGATAGCTTGGGCCTCCTTTTCCACGGAGGAGTGCCGAATTTCGGAGGCATGGAGGGTGCAGGAAAAGAATGCTGTGGGCCTGCCTGCCTGGTTGAGGGTGGCGGCTAGAGCGACGTCTGATGCATCGCTCTCGACTTGGAAGGGGAGCGTCTCGGCCTTGGCGATGTCGGCCTTGATGCGGTTGAAGGCCTGGTGAGCCTTGGTCGTCAGGGGGAAAACGGTGGAGTGAATTAGTGGGCGGGCCATATCCACATAGTTAGGGACCCACTGGCCGTAGTACGAGAAGAAGCCCAGGCATCGTTTGAGGGCCTTGGGCCAGTGGGGAAGGGGGAGTTCCATGAGGGGGCGCATGTGATCGGGGTCGGGCCCTAGCACTCCATTCTGGACCACATAACCGAGGATGGTCAATCAGTTCTTGCTGAACACGCACTTCTCCTTGTTGTAGGTCAGGTTGAGGAGTTTAGCGGTGTGGAGGAATTTGGAAAGGGTAGCGTCGTGGTTCTGCTGGTCGTGGCCGCAGATGGTGACGTTATCCAGGTATGGGAAGGTGGCCCGCAGTCCGTACCGGTCAACCATTCAGTCCATCTCCCGTTGGAAGACCGAGACCCCGTTAGTGATGTCAAAGGGAACCTAAGGAAGTGGTAAAGGGGGCCGTCCACTTCAAACGCGGTGTACGGACGGTCCGCCTTGCGAATGGGGAGCTGGTGGTAGGCAGATTTCAGGTCCGCTGTCGAGAAGACCCGGTACTGTGCAATCTGATTGACGACATCAGATATGCGTGGGAGGGGGTACGTATCGAGCTGCGTGTACCGATTGATGGTCTGACTGTAGTCAACAACCATCCTGTTTTTCTTCCCAGTTTTCACAACTACCACTTGGGCTCTCCAGGGGCTGTTGCTGGCCTCGATGATACCTTCCCGTAGCAGCCGCTAGAACTCAGACCTGATGAAGGTCCTGTCCTGGGCTCTGTACCGTCTGCTCCTGGTGGCGACGGGTTTGCAATCCGGGGTGAGGTTTGCAAACAGAGAAGGCGGGTCAACCTTAAGGGTCGTGGGACCGCAGACAGTAAGGGGTGGTAGGGGCCCGCCGAATTTCAGGGTTAGGCTCTGGAGGTTGCACTGGAAGTCCAGGCCGAGTAGCAAGGCATCGCAGAGATTGGGGAGGACGTAGAGCCGGAAGCCGTTGAACTCTACGCCCTGGATGGTGAGGGTGGCGGTGCAGTACCCCCGGATCGCCACGGAGTGAGATCCGGAGGCCAGGGAGATTTTCTGGTTAATGGGGTGTACCGTGAGGGAGCAGCGCCTTACTGTATTGGGGTGGATGAAGCTCTCAGTGCTCCCGGAGTCCAGAAGGCAGGATATCTTGTGCCCGTCGACCTTCACTGTCGTCGACGCGGTCGCGAGGTTGTGCGGTCGGGACTGGTCGATCGTGATGGAGGCGAGACGCAGCTGGTCGGCGGCGGTTGCAGGCGATGAGCAGCCCGATGAGGTGGCCGACGAGCAGGGGTCCTGTGGCGGGGAAGATGGCAGCACCCACGGGCCGCACGTGTTGTGAGGCGAGCAAGATGGCGGCGCCCACGGGCCACACGTGGTCTGAGGCGAGGAAGATGGCGGTGCCCACGGGTCGCACGTGGGGGGTGCAGGGACAATAGCGGCGAGTGAGCGAGCCTGGCACACAGCAGCGAAATGTAATTTCTTCCCACAGGCTTTGCAGAGCACGCTCCGCGCCGGGCAGCGCTGCCAGGGGTGTTTTGTCTGTCCGCAGAAGTAGCACTTGGGTCCCCCGGGGTTGGTTGGCTGCCGCGCGGTGCTGGCCTGGGGTTGGCTGGGGGCAGTCGCTGATGGGGTCCACGATGGGGTGTTCGCTGGCGGGGTCCACGATGCCCTGGAGGGGTGGGCCGTGCGGGCGGGGGCATATGCCTGTACATTGCATGAGGTGACTGTGAGCGAGAGCGCTAGTTTCTTAGTCGCCGCGAGGTCAAGGGTAGCCCCTTCTAAGACGCGCTGGCGGATGTAGGCCGACCCTATGCCTGTAACGAACGCGTCTCTAACTAGCAGGTCAGAATGTTCAACGGCCGAAACGGCCTGGCAATCGCAGTCTCTCACCAGGGCGAGCAGGGCACGCCAGAAATCTTCCACAGACTCCACAGAAATCTTCCACAGAGTTGATGCCGTGTGGACAGGAGGTTTCTGGCGTAGATTTTGTTGGTCTGCTGAGTGTAGTTCTCCTTCAGTAGCGCCAAGGCCTCAGCATAGGTCGGTGCGTCCCGGATGAGGGGAAAGATATCGGAGCTCAGCCGCGTGTAAAGGATCTGGAGCTTCTGTCCCTCTGAGGGTGGTTCTGTCGCAGATCCGATGTATGCTTCAAAGCAAGCTCGCCAATGTGCGAAGGCTGACTTGGCGTTGTCTGTTTGAGGATGCGATCAGGCTTGATGCGGAGATCCATCATTGTAAAATCTCGGCGTAATAAATTGATGCACTATCATTTACGATGAGTCGAGAGAGTAATCGAGGCTTTATTACGCAGAGATGTGGAGCCTCCCGCAGCTGCTGCCGAAATGGCTGCAGCTCGGAGAGTCCACACATTTATACTCCGCCTACAGGCAGGAATCTACCCCCGTACCTGTAGTACAGGGGCCTTACCGTAATACCCCTCGTATGCGGTATATACAATACAACAGTGGTGACTACCACAAGCCACTCTGCAACTTCTTCCCACCCATTCCAAATAAGAGTAGAACAGTCGGTATAAAATGCCCCAGGCCTGAAATTTAGGCCGGGGAATGAGTTTGCCTCCCCCTTGCCTGATTGAAATCTTCTCTGAGTTCAACTTAAAAGTCCCAGAGGAGTGCTAAAGTGATTGACGTCACTACAAGGACATATTGCATTTTTGGTTTGCTGCTACACTTACTTCCCCGATAATTTCCCACTTAAAAGAAAATCAAAAGGAAAAGCAACCATCCAAGCACACAAAGCCTAAGTGTCAGAAGCTTTGAGCTGAAAACAGTGAAGAGGAAACTATTTTTTGCCAAAAGCACAGAGTTACATAAGGAATTGTCCCTTTGATCTGCTGGGGAAAAACTGGAAGTTAAAAGCAGCTCATTACATGTGATGTGATGCTAAAGAAATAGTTTGACAGCGACACTATCACAAGAACGAACTTAAAAGGACAGTGAGAACCTAGGGCTAGAAGATGTAACAGGCGCTGCTGAGTTAAGTTACATTAAAACTTAAAATGGAAAGTGGCAGAAGTGCAGAACAAGGTCATAATGAGCTTCCGACAGTATCACTTTTCGGACACAGTCCCTTTGTTTGCAGTTTTTTTTGTAGCTCTAGCGTAGATTTAATATTCACCCGTGTGCTTTTTGTTTATGCTGGGCTTTCATCATCTGATAGATTAACTCCAATTTGTTGAATCAGCTGCTGTATTTGCAGTGCATGCTGCATTAAAATCTATCAAGCCAACAGCAAAATGCCTTTTAGTTTCAATATAAAAGTGTGAGTGCAGTGAATGTCATGGCAATTGAAGGAGTAACTACATAAAATTGCATTGGATATACAGCTTAGAAACAGACCATTCAGCACAATCAGTCCGTGCCAGCGTTTATGCTCGATTTGAGCTTCCATTCGTCCATTCTCACCTAAATCTGTCAGCATATTCCATTCCCTCCTCCCTCACTTGCCTCTCGAACTTCCTTTTGAATGCATCCATACCATTTGCCTCAACTGTTCCCTGTGGTATTGAGTTCTGCGTTTTCACCACTCCCCTGGGTAAAGACATTTCTTCTGAATTCCTGCTTGATTTCTCGGTAACTATCTTACAGCGGTGGCCTCGGGGGTCTGTTCCTCCCCAAATTGGAAACAACAGCCTGGATATTTTCAGGGCGGTTTATGGTAAGCCGGGGCACGGAGCTTTGCATGGGAAATCCGGAAGTCCAGTTTTCCCTCCGTCTGTTTTAACTCTTTTGTTCTTGCATAAAAGATAACCCCATTGACAGGCGGGGAGGACTCCAGCACAGGTAGCCAATGGTTTGAGGGAGGGTGGTCTCCAAACCTGAGGGTAATGGGGATGGGGGGGGTGGAGGGTCCCATTTCCCATTCCAAGACAACGTCCAATCTCTCTTTCATGGGATGTGGGTGTCACTGGCAAGGCCAACATTTGCTGCTCATCCCTAATTCCCCTTTCAGAGCACGGGTAACTGAGTCAACCACATCGCTATGGGTCTGGAATAACATGCAGGCCAGGTCAGACTGGGTAAGGATGGCAGATTTCCTTCCCTGAAGGAGCATTACTGAATCAGACGGGTTTTACAATAATTGATGATAGTTTCATTGTCACTGAGACTTGCTTTTATATTGCAGATCTATTCGCTGGATTTAAATTCCACGAGCTGCCGTAAGAGATGTACCCAAGTTCCCAGAGCATTAGGCTGAGCGTCTGGATGACCAGTTCAGTGACATTACCACCAGACCACTCTCTCCCCATGAATACTTGGATTTCAACTCTGACCCAGGGGAGCGATAGTGAGAGCAATCCTTAACCTTGTTGGGGTTGGTGGGGGAGGGGGCTTGGACCTAGAATTCTTTCTTGGGGTGGTTGATTTTGATTTGATTTGATTTATTATTAACACATGTATTAGCATACAGTGAAAAGTATTGTTTCTTGCATGTTATACAGACACATACCGTACATAGGGAAGGAAGGAATGACTGCAGAATGTAATGTTACAGTCATAGCTAGGGTGTAGAGAACAGATCAACTTAATACGAGGTAGGTCCATTCAAAAGTCTGATGGTAGTAGGGAAGAAGCTGTTCTTGAATCAGTTGGTACGTGACCTCAAACTTTTGTATCTTTTTCCTGACGGAAGAAGGTGGAAGAGGGTACGTTCGGGGTGCGTGGGGCCCTTAATTATGCTGGTTGCCTTTCCAAGGCAGCGGGAATTATAGACCGAGTCAATGGATGGGAGGCTGGTTTGCGTGATGAACTGGGCTACATTCACAACCTTTTATAGTTTCCTGTGGTTTTGGGCAGAGCAGGCTCCATACCAAGCTGTGATACAACCAGCAAGAATACTTTCTATGGTGCATCTGTAAAAGTTGGTTAGAGTCGTAGCTGACATGCCAAATTTCCTTAGTCTGCTGAGAACGTAGAGTCGTTGGTGGGCTTTCTTAACTATAGTGTCGGCATGGGGGGACCAGGACAGGTTGTTGGTGATCTGGACACCTAGAAACTTGAAGCTCTCGACCCATTCTACTTCATTCCCATTGATGTTGACAGGGGCATGTTCTCCACTACGCTTCCTGAAGTCGGTGACAATCTCCTTCGTTTTGTTGACATTGAAGGAGAGATTATTGTCGTCGCACCAGTTCACCAGATTCTCTATCTCATTCCTGTACTCTGTCTCGTCATTGTTTGAGATCTGGACACACTACAGTGGTGTCATCAGCAACTTTGAAAATCGAGTTGGAGGGAAATTTGGCCACACAGTCATAGGTGTACAAGGAGTGTAGTAGGGGGCTGAGGACACAGCATTGTGGGGCACCGGTGTTGAGGATGACTGTGGAAGCGGTGTTGTTGCCTCTCGTTACCAATTGTGGCCTGTGGGTTAGGAAGTTCAGGATCCAGTCGCAGAGGGAGGAGCCGAGGCCCAGGCCACGAAGTTTGGAGATGAGTTTGGTAGGAATAATGGTGTTGTAGTCAATAAATAGAAGTCTGACATAGCTGTCTTTGTTATCTAGGTGTTCCAGGGTTGAGTGCAGGGCCAGGGAGATGGCGTCTGCTATGGACCTGTTGCAGCGGTAGGCGAACTATAGTGGATCAAGGCAATCCGGGAGGCTAGAGTTGATTCATGCCATGACTAACCTTTCGAAGCACTTCATAATGATGGATGTCAGAGCCTCTGGACGATAGTCATTGAGGCTCGCTGCTTGGCTTTTCTTTGGTACAGGGATGATGGTCGTCTTCTTGAAGCAGATAGGGACCTCAGATTGTTGTAAAGAGGGGTTGACGATGTCTGCGAATACCCCCTCCAGCTGAGCCGCGCAAGACCTGAGTGCTCGTCTGGGTAGCCCATCCGGGCCAGTGGATTTCCGTGGATTGATCTTCGAGAAGTCTGCTCTGCGTCTGCAATGGTGACCTCAGATGCAAGTTCATCAGAGTGGAGTGGGGTGGAGGGCGTGTTCTCCCTGAACTCTTGCTCAAAGGGTGAATAGAAAGCATTGAGCTCATCAAGGACATAGAACATAGAACATACAGTGCAGAAGGAGGCCATTCAGCCCATCGAGTCTCCACCAACCCACTTAAGCCCTCACTTCCACCCTATCCCCGTGACCCAATAACCTCTCTTAATCTTTTTGGTCACTAAGGGCAATTTATCATGGCCAATCCACCTAACCTGCATGCCTTTGGACTGTGGGAGGAAACTGGAGCACCCGGAGGAAACCCACGCAGACACGGGGAGAACGTGCAACCTCCGCACAGACAGTGACCCAGCGGGGAATCTAACCTGAGACCCTGGTGTTGTGAAGCCACAGTGCTATCCACTTGTGCTACCGTGCTACCCTGGAGGTGTGATTTTACATGACTTCGTCTTGTAGCCCGTTATGTCTTGCAGACCTTTCCAAAGTCGGCAGGGATCCGTGTGGCTAGCCTGGGACTCGAGCTTGGTCCGGTACTGTCTTCTGGCATCTTTGATGGATATTCTTAGATCATATCTGGCTTTCTTGCATAGGTCAGTGTCACCTGACTTGAACGCCTCAAACCTAGACTTCAGCAAGCACAGTTGCTTCACAGCGCCAGCGTCCCAGGTTCGATTCCCAGTGTGGGTTATTGCCTGAGCGGAGTCTGCATGTTCTCCCTGTGTCTGCATGGGTTTCCTCCGGGTGCTCCGGTTTCCCACAAGTCCCGAAAGACGTGCTGTTAGGTGAATTGGACATTCTGAATTCTCCCTCTGTGAACCCGAACAGATGTCGGAATGTGGCGACTAGGGGCTTTTCACAGTAACTTCATTGCAGTGTTAATGTAAACCTACTTGTGACAATAAAGATTATTATTATCATATCACTGTTCATCCAGGGTTTCCGGTTGGGAAACACGTGAATTTGCTTCTTTGGCACACCGTCTTCTACACACTTACTGATTAAGTCAGTCACTGTAGTGGCGTACTCATTCAGGCTGGTCGCAGAGTTTTTAAATACTGATCACTTTGGTGGGGTGGGAAGTTGGAGAACTTGTGGGGCTGAATGGATCCTCTCCTGACCACCCAAGCGCTTGTGAAGACCCTTACCTTCTTTGGGGCACAAACCTTATTTTATTTAGGCAGAGAGTTTATTTTGAAGCAGGAAATTCTGTACTGACTGGTTTTTCCAGAGGGAGGTCTATTACTGCACTTGCATCGGCTGGGTTTTACCAGTCCTCTAGGGACAGATTGGAAAGCACGTGCAAAATGGCGCACGGGTGAAGTGCCCATTGTCTACCTGCCACCATGGCATTTTACCAGCAGCAGGGGAGATGGAAGACAGCCAACCCGACCAGACCTTGAATAACCAATTCAGGGTCTCTTCCTACTGCTGCTGGCATTTTACCAGAAATGGGCAGGCCTTCCGCCACGTGGGAAGACCGCCAGACTGTGGCCTCCCTCCATGTTCAGTAGAGTTGGAGAAGGGTGGTGGCGGGGGAAAGGTGGGGGGGAGTGCCTTCCTTCTTAACAAGCACACTGTGATCTATTGAGGAGCCCCACAGCAATTTCCACCCCTGCGGCAACATCTCCCAACCCCAACATTCTCACAAACCCACCTCCTCATCACCGGAGCATGACTGACTGACCCCAATGACCCCACTTACCTGGTTGGGAGGATTAGCCTCCTCCTGTGGTCTCCTCTCTGCTGGTCCAGCATCAGCGGTGTTCTCCGCTCCCATTGGCATTGCCGAGAGCAAAGGGTGGGGGTCCCGGAAACAAGCTTTTGGGGATGTTGTTGAAACCCCTGCCTCTGAGGGAATTCTGGCCAAGTAAGTAGTAAGACATTGGCTATCGGCATACGTACTGTCATAATATACACCAGTATATTATGGTGCAGACACAAACTGATGGACATGCAGTGGGACCAATCAGCATACACAACACCGCAGCCAATCACTAGTGAGAGCACACGCACTATAAAGACAGGGGACAGGATAGTTCCCGCTCATTCTAGTAGCAGCCAGCTCGGAGCACAGAGCTCACAGCCTGCAACACAGACATTCACCATGTGCTGACTGTATCACCTGGTTAGGACTAGGCAAGGGTCAACAGTTAAAGCTGGTATTGCATTTACCCACAGTTCAAGTTGGTTAATATAGTTAACCTTATAATAAAATAGAGTTGCACCACTTCCAGTGTTGGTGACCTGTTTGTGATCCAGAACACCCAACACATCATGGTACAAGGAGTGGTTGCATACTAGCACTTCTGAGACCCACCTGCAACTAATCAGCATTCCGGCATCCTGAAGTATGGAGAACATCAACCCGCCGCCGCCGCTCCGCATCGCCGGCAATCTCGGGGTCAATTGGAAGATTTTTAAACAGCGCTTCCAGCTCTTCCTCGAAGCCACGGACAGGGAGAACGCCTCTGACACCAGGAAGATTGCTCTGCTCCTCTCCACGGCCGGGCAACACGCCATCCACATCTTCAACTCCCTCACATTCGCAGACGCCAAGGACAAGACAAAGTACAAGACCCTATTACCCTATCCCCAAGCGCGAGGAGATCATGTGCGAAATGGCTCGGGCCAACATCTTCACCAAACTTGACGCCTCGAAAGGAGTCTGGAAAATTCAACTAGACAGGTCCAGCAGAAAGCTGTGTACCTTTAATGCCCCGTTTGGCAGGCACTGCTGCAACAGGATGCCGTTTGGGATTACAGGCATCAGAAGTATTCCACCGGATCATGGAGCAAATGATGGAGGGCATTGAGGATGTGCACGTCTATGTTGACGACATCATCATTTGGTCCACCACCCCGCAGGAGCATATCAGTCGCCTCCAGCGCGTTTTCAAACGAATACAGGACCAAGGCCTTCGCCTCAACAGAACCAAATGTTCCTTCGGCCAAACGGAACTCAAGTTCCTAGGCGACTACATCTCCCGGTTCGGTGTGCGGCCGGATGTGGACAAGGTGGCAGCCATCACGGCCATGCAGAAGCCAGCGGATAAGAAGGCGATCCTCCGATTTTTGGGCATGGTCAACTTCCTGGGGAAGTTCATCCCCAACCTCGCCTCCCATACCACAGCTCTCCGGAACCTGGTCAGGAAGACGACAGACTTCCAATGGCTTCCCGCCCACGAGCGCGAATGGGGGGAGCTTAAGACCAAGCTTACCACAGCCCCGGGATTGGCATTTTTTGATCCCACGAAGGAAACAAAAATTTCAACGGATGCCAGCCAATCCGGCATTGGGGCGGTGTTCCTGCAACGCGATGAGACCTCATCATGGGCCCCAATTGCATATGCGTCACGTGCCATGACCCCCACGGAACAGCGCTACGCGCAGATCGAAAAGGAGTGCCTGGGCCTGTTGACTGGGGTCGACAAATTTCATGATTACGTGTACGGCCTCCCCCAATTCACTGTCGAGACCGACCATCGCCCGCTGGTTAACATTATACAAAAAGACCTGAATGATGTGACCCCTCGCCTCCAGCGCATTCTGCTTAAACTCCGGCTGTACGATTTCCAGCTCCTATACACCCCGGGCAAGGACCTGATCATAGCCGACGCTCTGTCCAGGGCAGTCAACACCCCGTGTGACCCAGAGGGGTTCGTCTGCCAGGTTGACGCCCATGTGGCCTTCACGGCCTCCAATCTGCCGGCCACGGATGACGCCTTATCCACATTCGCCGCGAGACTGCGGCTGACCCCCTACTACAGCGTGTCATGTGCCACATGATGGATGGGTGGCTCAAGGGCCAATTCCCGCAGTTCTACAATATCAGGGACGATCTGGCAGTATTAGATGGTGTCCTCCTGAAGCTGGACCGCATCGTGATCCCGCACAGCATGCGCCAGCTCGTTTTGGAACAGCTACACGAGGGCCATCTTGCCGTGGAGAAGTGCCGACGGAGGGCCGAGAGGCTGTGTACTGGCCCGGCATCAATGAGGACATCGGCAACACAGTGCTCAACTGCCCCACCTGTCAGCGGTTCCAGCCGGCCCAACCACGTGAGGCCCTCCAGCCCCATGAGTTGGTCACGTCCCCTTGGTCTAAGGTAGGCGTTGACCTGTTCCATGCGCTCGGCAGGGACTATGTTCTGATTGTAGACTATTTTTCGAACTACCCGGAGGTCGTACACCTGCACAACATCACATCATCGGCGGTCATCCGTGCCTGCAAGGAGACCTTTGCTCGTCACGGCATCCCACACACTGTGATGTCGGACAATGGCCCCTGCTTCGCGAGCCAGGTATGGTCCAACTTTGCCAGCAGGTACAACTTTGTGCATGTGACATCCAGTCCCCTGCACCCCCAATCCAATGGCAAAGCGGAAAAGGGCATCCGCATCGTCAAACGGCTCCTCTGCAAGGCTGCCGATGCAGGATCCGACTTCGACCTCGCCTTGCTGGCCTATCGTTCGGCCCCACTCTCCACGGGCCTGTCGCCAGCCCAGCTGCTCATGTGTCGCACCCTCAGGACCACGGTGCCGTCCATTCACGTCCCAGACCTCGACCACGTTCTGGTCCTTCAGCGGATGCAACAGTCTCGTGCACAACACAAGGCGGCGCATGACGCTAGGGCGACTGATCTCCCTGCTCTGGCGCCGGATGACAACGTCCGCATCCATCTTTCGGAGGGCGGCTGGTCTGCAACTGCTGTGGTTCTTCAGCAGGTGTCTCCCCGCTCGTTCCTGGTTCGCCTGCCAGATGGTTCCATTCGCCGCCGCAATCGGCGTGCCCTTCGTCTCATTCCACGCTTGCTACGTGATCCTCCACCGGTGCCACGCCCTCCTGTTGTCCCCAACCTGGACTATGCGGAGATTCCGAATACTCGGCACCCTCCTCACTCTGCCTTGGCCCAGCCCTTCCTCAGCCGGTGGCTCCTGACCCACCCTTGAGGCGGTCAACCAGAATTTGGCGCCCACCTCAGAGACTTGACTTATAAGTTGGACTCTTTGATCTGTTCTGTTATCCTGTTTCATCGTTCCAGTAGTTTGTATATAATGTTCATTTCGTTGTTGGTGTGACACCCTATTTCTCTGCACCAGGCACCTTCCCGTGTAAATAGATTAGCCTCATGTACATAGCCATGTAAATAACACGCACACACATAGTCACGTACATTCACTACACAATATTTATTGTCATACAGGCACATATTCTTTATATAAAAGGGGGGATGGCATAATATACACCAGTATATCATGGTGCAGACACACACACACTGATGGACATGCAGTGGGACCAATCAGCATACACAACACCGCAGCCAATCACCAGTGAGAGCACACGCACTATAAAGACAGGGGACAGGAGAGTTCCCGCTCATTCTAGTAGCAGCCAGCTCGGAGCACAGAGCTCACAGCCTGCAACACAGACATTCACCATGTGCTGAGTGCATCACCTGGTTAGGACTAGGCAAGGGTCAACAGTTAAAGCTGGTATTGCATTTACCCACAGTTCAAGTATGTTAATATAGTTAACCTTATAATAAAATAGAGTTGCACCACTTCCAGTGTTGGTGACCTGTTTGTGATCCAGAACACCCAACACATCACGTACGTCATCATGATCTGGTCGTGCCCATGGAACCGGCTTAAGTGAAAGAAATTGCAGAAAGAATTTTTTAATTAAAAAAAAATTCCAATTAAGGGGCAATTTAGCGTGGCCAATCCACCTATACTGCACATCTTTGAGATGTGGGGGTAAGAACCACGCAGACATGGGTAGAATATGCAAACTCCACACGGATAGTGATCCGGGGCCGGGATCAAACCTGGGTCCTCAGCACCATGAGGCAGAAGTGCTAACCACTGTTCCACCGGGCCACACTGTGCAGAATGAATAACATAATGGAGCAGCGATGTGCATCTGGAATAGGGGGTGTGGGGTGGGAGTTAGTTGTAATTCAGTTTGTTATCTTTACAAGAATTTAATTTGTACAGATGGAAATATCCAATCTCCTCACCACCAGTACAATATGGTTTCAGTATGTATTAACTCCTACAAATTATCAAGCTTACTTTGATCGAGCCTGCTATCCCCTACAGACTCTGGTCCCACGAAAGACAAGAACAAAAAGATTATGGAAACACTGTCACCACCATGTTCCCCTCCAAGTCACACACTGTGCTAAACAATGACATATGTTGCCAATTCACGGTAGTTTGGTTAAAACACTTGAATTCTCCATCATTTATCTATTATGCAAATTGTTGGAGTTTGTGCACCTGTTTTCTTCTCATTTGTAATTCACATTATTACCAGCAGGGGCCGGCAAGGCAACAGATGTCAATAGAAAATATCTGTGACCAGATCATGTGGTTTTAATCAAAGTAGTTTTGCCATGCGATTTGAACTGTCATGGACACTAATAGCATGATTTATTTCTACTTTCCTAAACACAACCACAAATCACACGTTGTACAGTGCAAGAAGTTTCCAGCATTATTTAGAAGGGTATTGACTTGCGGTGAATGCCAAATGAAGGACGATTTATTTTGGGACAAGGGCTAGCTCCTGCTCAGTTGGCCGATGTTTTCCCACAGAAACACACACTCACCAGCTAAGCTACTACCAGATCGACTGGAGTCCTCGGGCGACATTCTCCGACCCCCCGCCAGGTCGGAGAATCGCTGGGGGCTGGCGTGAATCCCGCCCCCGCCGGTTGCCGAAGTCTCCGGCACCGGAGATTCGGCGGGGGCGGGAATCGCGCCGCGCCGGTTGGCGGGCCCCCCCGCTCGATTCTCCGGCCCGGATGGGCCGAAGTCCCGCCGATAAATTGCCTGTCCCGCCGGCGTAAATTAAATCACCTACCTTACCGGCGGGACAAGGCGGGGCGATCTGACCCCGGGGAGTGCCCCCACGGTGGCCTGGCCCGCGATCGGGGCCCACCGATCCGCGGGCGGGCCTGTGCCGTGGGGCACTCTTTTCCTTCCGCCTCCGCCACGGTCTCCACCATGGCGGAGGCGGAAGAGACTCCCTCCACTGAGCATGCGCGGGAAACTGTCAGCGGCCGCTGATGCTCCCGCGCATGCGCCGCCCGGAGATGTCATTTCCGCGCCAGCTGGCGGGGCACCAAAGGCCTTTTCCGCCAGCTGGCGGGGCGGAAATTCGTCCGGCGCCGGCCTAGCCCCTCAATGTTGAGGCTCGGCCCCCAAAGATGCGGAGCATTCCGTACCTTTGGGGCGGTGCGATGCCCGTCTGATTGGCGCCGTTTTGGGCGCCAGTCGGCGGACATTGCGCCGTTTCCGGAGAATTTCGCCCCTCATTAAGCACATCAATGGG
This sequence comes from Scyliorhinus torazame, assembly GCF_047496885.1. Taxonomy (NCBI): domain Eukaryota; kingdom Metazoa; phylum Chordata; class Chondrichthyes; order Carcharhiniformes; family Scyliorhinidae; genus Scyliorhinus; species Scyliorhinus torazame. Next base: position 291,230,709 of record NC_092709.1, on the reverse strand, counting down.
AGTCTATAACCAATTATTCTGCAGCTGGGACAGGTTTGGAGACTTCCTCCAATGCAATACACAGAGTCCTGTATCAGAATTGTGTGCTGCTTGCTGCATGACACTGCTCTGCAATAGGAAATAATGCAGAAGCCACCATTGAATGAGGACCATCAACAACTTGACAAAGACGCCATAGATTGTGGAGAATAGTGAGGGGTGGTTTTGGGGACTGGAACATGCACAACAGGGCCAGAGTTGGAGGAGTAAAGAATTCTGGATGGGATGCAGAGCTGGATGTGTTCTCATTGATAGCAAGGGGCAGTTTCGTAAGGGGCACAAAGAGTTGGTTGAAAACAAAAACTTACTTTATTTTACAATTACTATTATGGACAGCTCCAGTGGTTCCCTACTGTGTCTTCTCTAGTCGGGGTCTTACTGGCCGACTCTATTTATACAAAACAAACATTGTTAAAGGCCCTCTACCCTCTTATCGGGGAAGCTCATATTCTTCAAGATCCATTCCTTTGAAACATAAGCGGCTTCCTTGTGTTGCATTTGTCAAAGGAAGGTCGAGACGTGTAGATAACTTCAACACATTTATTTACACTATGTACACTTTTACAACTTGAGTTCGACACTACTGCTAATCCTATTATAGCTACCTAAACTGACTAACCAGCTGCTGTCTTCCACGTGGTGGGTGTAATATTGAATCAACCCTGTGCCTCTCCTCACTGACTGTCTCCACTGGCCAAAGGGCAGATCATGTGTGTGGTGTCCTTTATATATGGGTTGGTGTAATGCCCCCCTGTGGTCGTGTCACCTCCTTGTGTATCGTGAATGTCCATTGGTCGCCTCCTATCTAACTTATCTATTGGTTGAGTGTGTGTGTGTGATGTTTCTGGTGCTCCCTCTAGTGTCTGGCTAGCTTACATGTATTTACAGTGATGCACATCACCACACATCCCTTCCCCACCCCACCCCCCACTCCCCCTCCCCACCCTCATAAAGTCCGAAGAATTCTCCGAAGACCATGGTGAAGGAGGGTGCCGACAGTGGGACTGAAAGATTCCGCTGGCAGAAACGGCAGGAAAATCCCGCTCAATACTACTATTCCTTCAATGCTGCTGAGCCAAAGCGCTTGAACCGCCTCCCAAACAGCACTGTGGGAGTACTTGCCACGCAAGGACTGTAGCGGTTCAAGAGGGTGGTTCAGCACCAACCTTCTCAAAATAAATTAGAGATGGGCAATAAATGCTGGTGTAGCCAGCAGCACCCATATCCCATAAACAAATGAAAACAAAATCAATGACCTTCCATTGTCTGAAAGCTGATGTAAGATTTGACACAATTTAATAGGTATTCTGTCTGGGGCCTCACTGAATGTTCTGAATCAACATTCTAAATGTCATGTTATTTCTGAGAGATAACCTTTTGTAACTTGAGCCTGGTCTTATATTGGTAATGTAATATAAATTAAAATAAAATCCCTTCCAGCTAAAATCACTACAGGTCCCAAAATGTATACACACAATGGGAATATTTGTGCATTTGCACAAGTGTGAAATTAATTCTCTTAGACTGACTTACATTTACTTAACAGGTGCACAATCAATGGGCTGAATGTCCTCTGACTGTGCTATATCAGCGGCACAATGGCACGATGGTTAGCACTGCTGCGTCACAGCACCAGGGACTCAACTTCAATTCCCACTGTGGATGGAGTTTGCACTTTCTCCCCGCATCTGCATGGGTTTCCTCCAGTTGCTCCGGTTTCCTCCCACTGTCCAAAGATATGGGGCGGGATTCTCCCACTCCGCGCCGGGCCGGAGAATCCCCGGGGGGGGGCGGCGCAAATCCCACACCGCCGCTCCGACGGCGTCACCCCAATTCTCCGTGAAAAATACTGCCAACGGGAATTGAGGCGCGCACCTCGCAGAATCGCGAGAATCGGTGCGATGTGTTGGTCTCTGGGCCTGCTACAAATCTCCGGCCTGGATGGGCTGAATGGCCACCGACATGACCACAGGTCACACCGGCGTAAATCAAAGTATGTTTTTAACGGCGTCAACCAGTCGTGCTGGCTGACACCGGCGAACGAAGAGGTAGGGGTCGTCGTGGGGGGCCCGTCACAGAAGTGACGGTACGGCCGTGGCTGGGGGGGTGCAGCTGTTAGTGGCGGATGCCACATGTGTGGGGGGTCGGTGGGATTGGTGCAATGGACACAGTTGGGGGGTACTCACCCTGGCTGCCCTGACTAGGTCATTAACCTTCTTGTGGCACTGGCTGCCTGTCCCGGCTGTTACGGCCACGGAGCTGACGGCGTCTGCCACCTCCCTCTACAGGCGCCGGCTGGTGTTTGGTGTGACGGCCGTGTCTGGGTACAGGACCTCCCTCCTCTGCTCCACCGCGTCCAGGAGCGCCTCGATGTCCCGCTCCTGGAACCTCAGCGCTGCGCGGTGGGCGGCCATCTTCCAACGTTGCTGGAGGTCTCTCCGCCGGTGGGCGTCTTTTGAAGAGCAATGCCGCGCGTGTCTCTGATGCCGTTCCGGGTCACGCCACCGCGCTTGGCGTGACGTCGCTGCTATCCCCTTCCGGCGCGGAGAATTTTGGAACTTCCGGTTGGCCCGACGCTGGAGTGGATCACGCCGCTTTTGACGGTGGCGTCGGGTCATTGCGGCGATCACGGAGAATCCCGGCCATGCAGTTCTAAAATTGTCCCTGATGCTCGATCAATAACTCCAGAAGCGAGATTGGAGACAATTGAAGGCTTTATTACACTAGATGTTTCCCCCAGCAGCGCAGGTACAGAAGGCAGCTGCCTGGGAGACACGGGCTCTTATACTCTGCCTTACTGGGCGGAACCAGCAGGCAGGCTGAACCAATGAAAACAGTACGTTCTACACCAATGGTCTTACAGCATTACAGGGTACCATAATACCTCTAATACCGACTACCACAGTCCCTTCATGTCCAAAGATGTGCAGGTTTGGTAGGGTTACAGGATTATGGGGATAGGGCGTGGAAGTGAGCCGAGATAGGGTACTCTTTTGGAGAGTTGGTGCAGATTTGATGGGTTGAATGGCCTCCTTCAGCACAGGACAAATGTATTGGTTCTAATTCTGTGATCACAACCTCATGATGTCCTAGTACACTTTACAGCCAATGAAGATCCTTTGAAGTGTAATGTAGGAGGCGGTGGTGTAGTGGTAATATTTCTGGACTAGTAATCCAAAGGCCCCCAGTCTAATATTCTAGGGACACAGGTTTAAATCCCACCATGGCAGCTGATGGAATTTAAATTCAATTAATAAATCTTGGAATCTGTAGCTCGTCAGTGTAATAGTGACTGTGAAATTATTGTAAAAACCCAACTGGTTCACTAATGTCCTTTAAGGAAGGAAATCTGGGGCGAGAATCGCCGGGGGCTGGCGTGAATCCCGCCCCCGCCGGTTGCCAAATTCTCTGGCACCCGAGATTCGGCGGGGGCGGGAATCGCACCGCACCGGTTGGCGGGCCCCCCCCCCCGCGATTCTCCGGCCCGGATGGGCCGAAGTCCCGCTGCTAGGATGCCTGTCCCGCCGGCGTGGATTAAACCACCTCTCTTAGCGGCGGGACAAGGCGGCGCGGGCGGGCTCCGGGGTCCTGGGGGGGCACGGGGCGATCTGGCGCCGGGGGGTGCCCCCACGGTGGCCTGGCCCGCGATCGGGGCCCACCCATCCGCGGGCAGGCCTGTGCCGTGGGGGCACTTTTTACCTTCCGTCTTCGCCACGGTCTCCACCATGGCTGAGGCAGAAGAGACTCCCTCCACAGCGCATGCGTGGGAATGCCGTGAGCAGCCGCTAACGCTCCCGCGCATGCGCCACCCGGAGATGTCATTTCCGCGCCAGCTGGCGGGCACCAAAGGCCTTTTCCGCCAGCTGGCGGGGCAGAAATTAGTCCGGCGCGGGCCTCGCCCCTCAAGGTTGGGGCTCGGCCCCCCCAAGATGCGGAGGATTGCGCACCTTTGGGGTGGCGCAATGCCCGAATGATTTGCGCCGTTTTTGGCGCCGGTCGGCGGACATCGCGCCGATACCGGAGAATTTCGACCCTGCTGTTTTTACCTGGGGCGAAATTCTCCCCAAACGGCGCGATGTCCGCCGACTGGCGCCCAAAACGGCGCCAATCAGACGGGCATCGCGCCGCCCCAAAGGTGCGGAATGCTCCGCATCTTTGGGGGCCGAGCCCCAACCTTGAGTGGCTAGGCCGGCGCCGGAGGGATTTCCGCCCCGCCAGCTGGCGGAAACGGCCTTTGTTGCCCCGCCAGCTGGCGCGGAAATGACATGTCGGGGCGGCGCATGCGCGGGAGCGTCAGCGGCCGCTGACAGTTTCCCGCGCATGCGCAGTGGGGAGAGTCTCTTCCGCCTCCGCCATGGTGGAGACCGTTGCGGAGGCGGAAGGGAAAGAGTGCCCCCACGGCACAGGCCCGCCCGTGGATCGGTGGGCCCCGATCACGGGCCAGGCCACCGTGGGGGCACCCCCCGGGTCAGATCGCCCCGCGCCCCCCCCAGGACCACGGAGCCCGCCCACGCCGCCTTGTCCCGCCGGTAAATAGGTACTCTAATTTACGCCGGCGGGACAGGCAATTTATCGGCGGGACTTCGGCCCATCCGGGCCAGAGAATCAAGCGGGGGGGCCCGCCAACCGGCGCGGCCCGATTCCCGCCCCCGCTGAATATCCGGTACCGGCGACTTCGGCAACCGGCGGGGGCGGGATTCATGGCGGCCAACGGCCATTCTCTGACCCGCTGGGGGGTCGGAGAATGACGCCCCTGGTCCGGCCTACATATGGGGCGAGATTCTCCGACCCCCCGCTAGGTCGGAGAATCGCCGGGGGCTGGCGTGAATCCCGCTCCCGCAGTTTGCCGAAGTCTCCGGCACCGGATATTCGCCGGGGGCGGGAATTGCGCCGCGCAGGTTGGCGGGCCCCCCCGCTCGATTCTCCAGCCCGGATGGGCCAAAGTCCTGCCGCTAAAATGCCTGTCCCGCCGCCGTAGATTAAACCACCTACCTTACCGGCGGGACAAGGCGGCGCGGGCGGGCTCCGGGGTCCTGGGGGGGGTGCGGGGCGATCTGACCCCAGGGAGTGCCCCCACGGTGGCCTGGCCCACGATCGGGGCTCACCGATCCGCGGCCGACCTGTGCCGTGGGGGCACTCTTTCCCTTCAGCCCCCGCCACGGTCTCCACCATGGCGGAGCAAGAAGAGACTCCCTCCAATGTGCATGCGCGGAAATGCCGTCAGCGGCCGCTAACGCTCCCGCGCATGCCCCGCCTGGAGATGTCATTTCCGCGCCAGCTGGCGGGGCACCAAAGGCCTTTTCCGCCAGCTGGCGGGGCGGAAATTCGTCCGGCGCCGACCTAGCCCCTTAAGGTTGGGGCTCGGCCCCCAAAGATGCGGAGCATTCCGCACCTTTGGGGCGGCGCGATGCCCGACTGATTTGCGCCGTTTTGGGCGCCAGTCGGCGGACATCGCGCCGTTTCCGGAGAATTTCGCCCAAGACTCCAAACCACAGCAATGTGGTTGACTCTTAACTGAAAGGGCCAAGCAAGCGACTCAGTTCAAGGGGAATTAGGCAGGGCAATATATGCTGGCCTTACCAGTGATGCCCGCATCGCATCAATAAATACACCTAAAAAATACAGCAGCCAATTTGCATGCAGTAAAGTCGCACAAACAGCATTATGATAATGGCTGGAATCACATTTTCTGTGTCATAAGGGAGCAGGCAACAACTTAAACAAATCAGGAAACTCCAAGCTTTCTGTTCTTTTATTTACGAGTGCCATCAATAAGAAATATTTGATGCCAAATGCTGTTAATCTGTAACTGCAGAATCAAATGCGGAATTAAAGGAGATTAACTGAAAATCAAAAACCTTGGGCAGGATTCACCGACCCCCCGCCGGGCTGGATCGCCAGGGGGCAGCGTGAACCCCCCCCCCCCCCCCCCCCGCACGCCGGCTGCCGAATTCTACGGCGGCGGGGTTTGGCGGGAGCGGGAATTGCGCCCCGCTGGTCGGCAGCCGCTAGCAGCGGCACCCCACCCCCCCGGCGATTCTCCGGCCCGCGATGGGCCGAGCAGCCACCCATTTTAGGCCGATTCTGCCGGCTTAAATTAGACCAGGTACTTACCGGTCGGGACCTGGCTCTGTGGGCGGCCCCCTGGGTCCTCGGGGCGGGGGGGGGGGGGGGGGGGGGGTGCGTGGGGGGATCTGGCCCCGGGGGGTACCCCCATGATAGACTGGCCCGCGATATGGGCCCACCGATCCGCGGGCGGGCCTGTGCCGTGGGGGCACTCCTTCCCTCCGCACCGGCTGCTGTGGACCTCCGCCATGGCTGGTGCGGAGACGAAGCCCCCTATGCATGCGCTGGGATGACGCCAGCACACGCTGGCACTCCCGCGCATGTGCCAACTCGCGCTGGCCGGTGGAGGCCCTTCGGTGTCAGTTGGTGCGGCGCCAAGCCCTTTGACTCCGGCTGGTGCGGCGCCAACCCCGCCGGCGCCGGCCTAACCCCTGAAGGTGCGGCGGATTCCGCACCTTCCGGGCGGCCTGATGCTGGAGTGGTTCACGCCACACCTCGGCGCCAGGACCACCCGCCCGCCAGGTAGGGGAGAATCCCACCCCTTAAATATGAGGAGAAAACTTTTGCCCGTGCACATGCGTATGCAGTATTCTCATCGAAAGCACTTAATGCTGCGTTTTATTAATTGCTGAAAAAAAGAGTTGGATGAAATGAAACTGATAAAATATGTAATGAGGGATCAAATAGTCTGTTCAGTGGTTCAGTCCCTATACTGTTGAGACCCTGGAAATGTCATCTGTGGAATCCGTCTGGTCAGGATTAAATATGGTGGAATCTAATGTTGGAATGAGAGCTTGGCATTTCATTTAATTGCCTTTGGGAAACAGAATTTTCACAAGGCTTGCAAGTTTTACCTGCAGTTATTCTCCTTCCTCAGGAGATTAGTTTGATGTAATGTCCACTACAGCGTACCTTGTACATGCAAAGTTCAATTAGGAGGAGTAGGTTTCATGACCCAAATGATATTTTCCACTTTCTTACCATTTTGTCTTGAGTGAGGATGATTTATTGTTGGACAGCACTTGTCATAACCTCCACGGGGCAACCATTATCGATCTCAGGTCGGGAGCAGAGACCACCCAGCTGTAGCTCGTTAGACCGATATATAAAGCCAAAGGCCCCGGAGTTTTTGAAGGCCCCGGAGATTTTGGTTGTCCCAACAGGGAGTGTATTGGAAGAGAGTTACTGCCCTGGTGAGGGTATTGTGTATAATTCAATAAATCCTTGTTTCACTATCGCTGGCTTCCTCAGTTACTAAAGCACTATTCATGATGGAACGCTGAGATGTCTGTTTAGATAAACACGTCACTAATTTAGAACAGGCTGGGTTTCTGTCAGTACACAAACAGGTAATGAAGGAGGAAACTTTTTCGACAACTTCTAAGCAATTAGTGAATCAGCAATCATCAATTCCCTGTCAAGTAAGACGTATTCACTGAAGTGACCAAATGACTCTAACTTGCAAGTCTGACTCATTTAAGATAACATTTTAAAATAATGGGGTGGGGTTCTCCATTGGCCGATGCCGAAATCGGTAAAGGCAATTGGGTGGAGAATCTGTCGTGAAGCCAAAATTGTGGCCGGTGCCAGATACCGCATGAAAGCCATACTCCGGTACCTCGATAGCGGCGTCAATGCGTTCTACTCCGCACATACAGGAATCGCCGTTTGCATATCATTAATGCGCCCAACCCAGTATTCTTCAGGGTCTGGGCGCTGCTCCACCTCCGCCGGTGGGAATTACTGACCGCGTGGTTCACTTGTGGTTTTAAAAATAAGGAAACAGACGCCATGGCTGATAAGGGAGAGAGAGGAGGAACAATAAGCAAAGGGGCGACGGTGGGCTGCCGGTCCTGCAGCTGGCAGGGCTGGCTGAGGCGGGGGTCTCCGCCAAGCCTGGGTGGGAGGAAGCAGGGGCTAATGGGGGTGACAAGGCAATGGCCCTGGGATTGAGCTAAACCCACCCAAGGGACCAGGGCATCAAGGCACGGACCACCATTGCCACGTACTGCAAGGGCACCGACGGGTGGGTGCCGGGGGATGACCGCGGGTGGGTGTGGGGACAGGGGCAGAGGGGAGAGGAAATGCGGATGCAGGGGCTGAAGTGCAGACTGAGACCACCGTGTAGCCTGGTGGTCCTGGTTGGGTATGGTGGTACTTGTCTGACTGTCATCTCCCACAAACAATGGACTTCGGAATTCAGCCAGGAATAGTAGCCTTCATCCTAGTTGCTGCAGCCCAGGGGTATGCACTGAACTTGTACGAGCTGGAACTGCCCGAGGAGCAGCAGCGGAGCCTGCCCCAGAGGAACAGGAAGCAACCAGTGTGGCTGGAGAGCCAGCCGCCCAACAGGACGAGGCTAGGGAGATGTAAGGGAGGTGCCACATGAGGCCTTGTGTGTCCCGGCAGCGCTTGTCATAGATTATCATAGAATTTACAGTGCAGAAGGAGGCCATTCAGCCCATCGAGTCTGCACCGGCTCTTGGAAAGAGCACCCTACCCAAGGTCCACACCTCCACCCCATCCCCATAACCCAGTAACCCCACCCTACACTAAGGGCAATTTTGGACACTATGGGCAATTTAGCATGGCCAATCCACCTAACCCGCACATCTTTGGACTGTGGGAGGAAACCGGAGCACCCGGAGGAAACCCACGCACACACGGGGAGGATGTGCAGACTCCGCACAGACAGTGACCCAAGCCGGAATCGAACCTGGGACCCTGGAGCTGTGAAGCATTTGTGCTATCCACAATGCTACCGTGCTGCCCACGGACCTGCTGGACCCGGCATGCCGTTGAAGACTCTGGCTGAGCAGGAGCACAGTGTGACATATCTGCCAGATCAGGTGCACCTGGCATCATGGGGGATGAACCTTTACGCCACGGGGTCCTTCCAGGCACCGAGTGGGGACTTGTCCGGGATCTTACAAAGCTTGGTGCACAGGTGCATCAGTGCCGTCATGGAGGCTGCAATCGTGGTTGATGACATCTATCTGGAGGCCACTCTGAGACCTGCTGCAACGATGCACATGCAATGACCAGGGGTGTGATCGAGCAGTTGTTTCGTGTCCTGGAGATACGGTTCAGGTGCCTGGACCATTCTGGAGGGGCCGTCCAGTATGATGCTAGGAGAGTCTCACACATCGTGGTGGCCTGCTGCATCCTCCACAACATCGCGCAGCAGAGGGGCGACGTGTTGGAGGAGGGAGATGAATGCCAAGCCTTGTCCGACGAGGAGAATGCGGGGGAGGATGAGGATGGGCAGGCAAGGGAGGCCAGGGCCGATGCGCTGGGATGCTCGAATCGCCTCCAGGTTCACCGACCAGGGGGCCTGGCAAGTGGCATTGACATCCCATCCCACCACCACAGGAATCCCCTGCCCCCCCCCTCCAACCACCTGCCATGAACACCCTCCCTACGCAATCCCCCCCCTCACCCCCGTGCAACCCCCTCCGTGATCCCTACCTCACCACAGTGTGTAGGCACCGTGGTTGGCAGTAACAACGAGTCTGGCCCATACGGTGGAAGATGATGACATCCTTCTCTGGGATGAGCTCTGGTGCTCCACAGCGTTTGGCAACGTCTGACTCTTGCCACAGTAGCATTTTTCATCATCCGCCTGGGTGATCCCTGCATGCAAGCTGTCCATTCCATCACACGGTCCCATCGAAGTCTTGATGTGGCGGCGGTGGGGGTGGGACCCCGAAGCGGTGAGCGCTGGTCGAGCTGGGGTCCCTGGGCCAAGTCCATCCCAACACCTGCCCATTCCCCCACGCCTCTGCGGCCAGCACAGACCTGCCCATTCCATCACTCACACCCTTCTAACAGAACACCAGGGCAGGTTGTAACATTGTGCACAGGTGTTTAATGTGAGATCAAACATGCATCTTTGTGTCTTAGCCCCTATCACGATACTGTGCCCTGCACCCTTGCCAACTTAACTGGTATCTACTTTTCTGGTCTTACGGGCCCTTACGCTACACCTAGGTGGTTCCCCCAGGCGTGGAGGTGACCTGCTGTGATTCCCGCCCTGTGACATGGGGCCCCTTTGGCACCTTTCCCATGGTATTCTCGGCCCTTAGGGAAGATGCCTTGGAGACATGAGGGCTTTGTCCTTTGACTTGGAGCACACCACCTTCAGCAGAATGGGAAAGCAATTTTGCAGTATTGCTGATAAGCAGAGTGTACATTTCTGGACAAATAAACTGCAAGGACAATGAATCTTTTGTAACAAAAGACTGATCCATGAGAGAAGACTGAAGGGCATCGATCTACGGACTCTCTGGCGCGCACCCCCAGCCGCGTTGTGCTCTCGCTTGGGCGCCACGCGGCTGGAGAATGCCAGGAGAGGCCTCCCCGCGAGCCTCCGTGCCTCCCAGGATTCTCCAACGAGACGTCTCGTCGGAGTTGCAATCCCGCCCCAAATGGGCGGGACCGAATGACACTCGCAAAAGTAGGTCGTAAACCTACTTACCACCGACATGCGTGGGATCCACCGGCCTCCCGTGATTCTTTGGCCTTCCCAGGGAAGCTGCAGCCAGGTGCCGATCAGTGCTGGTGCACATCCCCTGGCACTGCCAAGTCAACAGGAGTACTGCCTGGGTGCCAAGGTGGCAGTGCAAGGTTGCCCGAATGCAAGGGTGGCAGAGTGCAGGGCAGGTAATTAGTGGTCTCCAGGAGGTTGGATGGGTGATGGATGGGGGTCCTGGAAGGGTGCTGTAAGGGAGCTTGGGGGGACCAGAAGAGGGTGGAGGCCTCCAGCTATCCCTTAGCGGGATGTCCTCACTTGGGGGTTATGGAGTAGTGTCCATGTGTGTGTGGGGGGGGGGTGACATTGGCCATGGGTGGAATGTGTGGGAGACTCACAAGCTCACTTAGAGATCAGGGCACCCTTTCAAAATGGGGACCTGGGGCGAGATTCTCCGACACTCCACCGGTCGGAGATACGCCGTGGGCTGTCGTGAATTCCGCCCCCACCACCCGCCAAATTCTCCAAAGGGAGAAAAGTCGGCAGGGGGTCAATCGCGCCGCCCGCCTCGGAGAATGGCACGCGTGGGCGCGAGGCAATGGATTTCGGGGCTGCCGATATTCTCCCGTCCGGATGGGCCGAAGTCCGTGGTCATGTCGGCGTAAATCAAAACACCTTTAAATCGGCGTCAGCCAGTGCTCAAGGTTGACGCCGACCAGCGTGGAGGTGGGTGATGGCCTGGGGGGTTGGCCGCTGGAGAGGCGATGGCGTGGCCGCAGTCTGTATGTGTGGGGGAGAGGTGTGTGTAGGGTTGTGTGTGTGTGTGTGCGGCAGCGGGGGGGGGGGGGGGGGCGGCTAGAGTGGGGTGGGCTCCGGGGGAGTGCCAGGAGGGGGATGAGTGCCGGGGACGGGAGGATGACTGCCGGGGAGGGGGGGGGGGTTCGTGCCGGGGAGGGGGACGGGGAGGTGCGTGCCGGGGAGGGGGATGGAGAGGCGCGTGCCGGGAACGGGGGTCCGTGCCGGGGAGGGGGATGAGTGCCGGGGACGGGAGGATGACTGCCGGGGAGGGAGACGGGAGGGGGGGGTCCGTGCCGGGGAGGGGGACGGGGAGGTGCGTGCCGGGGAGGGGGAGGTGCGTGCCGGGGAGGGAGAGGGGGAGGTGCGTGCCGGGGAGGGGGATGGAGAAGCGCGTGCCGGGGAGGGAGACGGGGGATGGGGGTCCGTGCCGGGGAGGGGGACGGGGAGGTGCGTGCCGGGGAGGTGGCCGGGGGGGGGGTCCATGCCGGGGAGGGGGACGGGGGACGGGGGTCCGTGCCGGGGAGAGGGATGGGGAGGTGCGTGCTGGTGAGGGGGACGGGGAGACGGGGGCCCGTGCCGGGGAGGGGGGGGGGTCCGTGCCGGGGAGGGGGACGGGGAGGTTCATGCCGGGGAGGGGGAACGGGGGACGGGGGGGGGGGGGGGTCTGTGCCGTGGAGGGGGACGGGGAGGTGTGTGCCGGGGAGGGGGATGTGAGGGCAAGTGAGTTGGTCCACCTGGCCAGGTGCCAGCCTCCAACAGTCGAACCCATGCGGTCCATGCCACCTGGCTGGGGGGAGGAGGGGGTATGGGCAATGATGACATGTCGTCCCGTCCCCTGCCCCCCTCCCCCACCCACAGGCCGTCATGTTTTCCGGTCAGCCAGCGATGTTGGCCGCCGTGGCGGCAGCCGCTAATGTCCATGTTGCCCTGGATGAGGAGGAGCGTGCCAGAGAGGCGGCACAGGCTGCTGCAGAGGGGCAGGCGGCAGCCGACCAGGCTGGAGGGACACCCGCCCGACAGGACGAGGAGGGGGAGGAGGACGTCGCGGCCCCACGGCAACGGAGGCACCCGAGGACGCCTCGTGTGTACCGGCCCCGGCTGTCGTACTAGGACCTCACGGACCGGGAATGCAGGAGGAGACTCCGGATGAGCCGGGAAACCATGGCACACATCTGCCACCTGCTGGCACACCTGTCAACGCGTGGCACTGGTGGGGGACACCCTCTTCCGTGTCCGTCAAGGTTACGGTGGCCCTGAACTTTAATGCAACGGGGTAATTCCAGGCACCGAGTGGGGACCTGTCCGGCATATCGCAGACATCGGTGCACCGGTGCATCCGGGCAGTGACAGACGCCCTATATGCCATTGCGCACCGCTACATCCGCTTCCCTGTGGACCGGGCTAGCCAAAATGCCCGGGCCATGGGCTTCTCTGCCGTGGCCGTGTTCCCCATGGTCCAGGGCGCGATTGATGGGATGCACGTCGCCGTGCGGCCACCTGCAGATAACAGGGCCGTGTTCACCAATAGGAAGGGGACCTATTCGATGAACATACAGGTGGTCTGCGACCACCGCATGATGATCCTGCACGTCTGGGCCTGTTACCCGGGCAGTGTGCACGACTCATACGTGTTGTCGCGGTCATCCATCACCGGCATGTACGAGGAACGCCATCCCCGGCTGAGGGGCTGGTTGCTGGGCGACAGGGGCTACCCATTACGATCGTGGCTGATGACGCCTATACGGAGGCCACGCAATGAGGCGGAGAACCGCTACAATGATGCCCATGTAGCGACAAAGGGAGTGATAGAGAGGTGCTTTGGCGTGCTGATGATGCGTTTCAGGTGCCTGGACCTCTCTGGGGGCGCCCTCCAGTGTCGGTCAGATAGGGTCGGCCTTATCATTGTGGTGTGCTGCGTCCTGCACAGTATAGCCCAGCAGAGGGGCGATGTGCCGCAGGCAGAGGAGGGCGGAGTGGAGGAGCAGCAGGAAGAGGCGCAGTCCTCCCCAGATGAGGGGGATGGGGGCAATGGTCAGGGCAGACGGGCTAGACATGGGCGGGTGGCTGTCCACTGTTACCGGCTGGGCCAGCGGGCACGGGACAGGCTGATAGACGCCCGCTTCACTGACTAGATGGGCGTAGGAATCGGGTAGTATGGCCACAGACCGCACACCATGGCAACACCCGACCACCCACACCCCCCACCCATCCACCCACCCAGCACCCTCACCACTCGCCCCAACCCCCCACCCCACCCGCATGCACCCCCCCCCCCCATTGCCGATCCACCTGCGGCACAACGGCCGGGCTCACACAGTTGCCGGTGGACGCGTGACTATTGCAGGCCATGGAGGATGTTGACAACACGCTCTGCGATGAGCTCCTGGCTCCACATCGTTGGACGATGTCTGACCCATAGCCACAGCACCACCATCCACCCGGACCATCCCTGCATGCGGCTGTGACACTGCAGCGCACGGTCCCGTCCTCTGCCCGGGGGGATGTTGATGGCAGCCCAGGGGGAAGGGGGCAGACTCACCTGGGGCTGAGGTAAGACCACCACTCACACACAGACTTGCGCTCAATGTACATGACACCCCCGCACGCTTTGGACAGAGCACAAAGGCAGCTTCTGTAGGTGTAACATTGACTTTAATAACGAAAGGAGCTCATGCACGTGTCCTAGCCCCTAAAACTCATCTGTGCCCTGCACCCGTGCCAACTTACTCAGTGTCTAATTGTTTGGCCTTATGGGCCCTTTGACTCCGCCTAGGTGGTTCCCCAGACGGTACAGCAGAACTGGAGGTGGACTCCTGCGATTCCTGCCCTCTGACACGGGATCCCTTTGGCGGCCGTTTCCTGGGGCGTCCTGGCCTAGATGGGCCAGGCTGCGGCCCGGGCGACTGGGATGGCGAGCTGCCAGCCTGTCCTGCCCGTTGCCCACCCGATGCACCTGGGACAGAAGGGGGGGAGCCCGAGGTGTTGAGGTGTACCGGGACATCCCCTACAATGGGACCTGGAACAGGCCCCAGCTCCTCCTCCCCCCTCGGGGTGGGGGATGCGAACGGACTGGCCATCCGATGCCACCCTCGACATCTGGCGCTGCCAGCCCTGGAGGCCCGTGCTGGTATCGACAGGGGTCTGCAGGTTTGCAGCCATGGAGCTCAGGGGGTTGACAAACCCTGTCTGTGACTGTGCGACGCCGGCTCGCACATGGGCAATGGCACCGATGCCCTCAGCGATGGCCTGCTGAGACTGGGCCATGGCCTGCTGAGACTGGGCCATGGCCTGCAGAGACTGGGCCATGGCCTGCAGAGACTGGGCTGGACTGCTGAGACTGGACCATGGCCTGCAGAGACTGGGCCATGGCCTTCAAAGACTGTGCCACGGAGTTGAGCCCCTCTGCCATCTGCCGATGGCGCTGGGTCATGACCTCCTGTGAGAAGGCAGCCATGTCCTGGGCCACAGACGCCGCCTGCACGGAAAGCCCCAGGCCTCGCAAACCGCTCCCCATGTCTGACACCGTCGCACCCATTGCCTCCACCGCGGACGCCACCCGTGCAGTGTCGGCCTGGGTGGCACACATGACCGGCACCACTGCCAGCTCCTGGACGCGGGTGGACTCCTCCACCTGCGACTGCAGCCGCCGCAAGCTGGCCGTCACCTCTTCGCTCGTCCCAGGTTCGGTGGTTGCATCGGACCTATGGGTGGGTGTGGTAACTCCAGGAACCCGGGATCCATCTGGGCGGCAGATGTTCGCTTGGGCTGGGCTGCCCTCCGACCGCCCGGCCCCTCTGCTGCTCCTACCTCCACCTGCTGTACCGGGACAGCTGTGTTGTGCGCACCAGTGAGTGTACCAGACGCCTCATCACTAAAGTGCCCAACCGAGGTGAGCGTCTCTGCGATGGTGGAGGGTGTTGGTGACAGCAGTGGCGTTGTGTCGTGCACATCATCCGACTCTGAGTCCATGGCACTTTGGGGTGGCGGTTCGTCTCCGCCCATCCAATCTGTGTCACTGTCCTGTATTTCAGTTTCCTGTGTAGGGGTGTCCTGGGTAGGGGTGTCCTGGGTTGTGGTTTCGTGGCTCGGCTGTGACGGGGGCCTGTGGCTGCCCCTCTCGTCGCTGGATGGCACACGCCTGCGTCGCCGCACCCGCATGAGACGGGGGCGCCATGTCCCTGTTGCTCCAGGTCTCTCCGTCTCCCGTGGTCTCCGAGGGGCATCGTGCGTGCGTCGCATGCCAGAGGGTCTGGGTCTCTCTGACACCCGTGGTCTCCGAGGGGCATCATGCGGGCGGTCTGCATCTGCGGGGATGGGTGCCTCGACGTTTGCTCCTGCGATATACAATGAAGCATGCATGGTTAGACACGCAGGCAGTGATCAGGTGATATGGGGGAGGGGGATATGGGGGAGGGGGGATATGGGGGAGGGGGGATATGGGGGAGGGGGGAATATGTGGATGGGCTGTCGGTGGCTCACTTGCTGGTGGGCCCCCGACCTCTGCATCAGCAACCTCCCGGTCCTCCGGTCCGCCAGCCAGTTCAAGGCCCTTTCCTCATGTTCGGTCTGTGGCCTCTCATCAGCTGGGCCTCCTCCAGTCCTCACATGCTCCCTCGTGTTGTGTGCGCACTTCTCCTGTGGGGAGTGGTGGCAGGTGTAAAAGGCAACAGTGATATGGGGGAGGGGGATATGGGGGAGGGGGGATCTGGGGGAGGGGGGATATGGGGAGGGGGTATATGGGGGATATGGGGGAGGGGGATATGGGGGATATGGGGGAGGGGGATATGGGGGAGTGGGGAGAGGGGGTATATGGGAGAGGGTGGATATGGGGGAGGGGGGATATGGGGGAGGGGGGCTATGGGGGATATGGGGAGGGGGATATGGGGGATATGGGGAGGGGGATATGAATGCATGCCATCGGTTGCACGTGTATTACAGAGGTTAAGGTTAGGGCTGGATTCACTTGGGGATATGGGGAGGGGGATATGGGGATATGGGGGAGGGGGGATATGGGGGATGGGGGATATGGAGGATGGGGGATATGGGGAGGGGGATATGGGGGATATGGGGAGAGGGTATATGGGGATATGGGGAGGGGGATATGGGGAGAGGGTAAATGGGGATATGGGGAGGGGGATATGGGGGATTTGGGGGAGGGGGATATAGGGGATATGGGGGAGGGGGATATGGGGGAGAGAGTATATGGGGATATGGGGGGTATGGGGGAGGGGGGATATGGGGGAGGGGGGATATGGGGGAGGGGGATATGGGGGAGGGGGGATATGGGGGAGGGGGGATATGGGGGAGAGGGTATATGGGGATATGGGGGAGGGGGATATGGGGGAGGGGGGATATTGAGAGGGGGGATATGGGGGAGGGGGGATATGGGGAGGGGGATATGGGGGAGGGGGGATATGGGGAGGGAGGATATGGGGAGGGGGGATATGGGGATATGGGGAGGGGGAATGTGATGGTATGTATTAGGGGTCATGTGGGACTGTGAAGCCGTGATGCTATTGGCTGACAGATCCCGGGTCCTGGTTGGCTGCTGACTCCTGGCTCCGCCCTGAAGGCGGAGTATAAGAACCCGAGCTTCTCCCCGCCGCTTCATTCTGTTGCTGAACTGCTGGGGACAAGTCTCGCTTAATAAAACCTCAATCGACTTCATCACTTCTCGTCTCTCTCGTAAGTCATTGTGCGCTACAATTTATTAAGCGAGCTTAAAAGACTATGGAGCTCCGGATCGCCCCAGAATGCCTGCGGATCAGCCCCCACGCAGCGAACTCGGCAGCAGTATTTAAACACTGGCAAGCATGTTTTGAAGGCTACCTCCGAACGGCCCCCGGCCGGATCACAGAAGACCAGAAAATGCAGGTCCTGCATTCGAGGGTAAGCCCGGAAATTTACCCGCTCATAGAAGACGCAGAGGATTTCCCGACGGCGCTCGCATTACTGAAGGGCATCTACGTTCGGCCCGTTAACCAGGTCTACGCACGCTACCAACTCGCAACGACACGGCAAAGTCCCGGAGAATCGCT
Organism: Scyliorhinus torazame; assembly: GCF_047496885.1. Lineage (NCBI taxonomy): Eukaryota > Metazoa > Chordata > Chondrichthyes > Carcharhiniformes > Scyliorhinidae > Scyliorhinus > Scyliorhinus torazame. Next base: position 291,213,297 of record NC_092709.1, on the reverse strand, counting down.
AGAAGAATTCTACGCCGCGCTGCTAATTTTGGGACGGGGCTGCAGCTGCCCGCCGGTGAACGCGATCGAACACACGGACATGCTAATTCGCGATGCTTTTGTGGCAGGTATGAACTCTCCCCAAATCCGCCAAAGACTTTTAGAAAGAGAGTCGTTAGGACTCTCAGAGGCACGGGCCATTGCAGCTTCCCTAGATGTGGCCGCGCAAAACGCCCGCGCCTACAGCCCCGACCGGGCGGCAGCCCCTTGGGCTCCGTGGACCCCCGTCGCGACAAACCCCCCCCCCTCACAGGCTTGCGCGGTCAAAGCGCCAGACCATCCCGGGGGGGCCCGCTGCTATTTCTGCGGGCAAGCGAAACACCCCCGGCAGCGCTGCCCAGCCCGCGCAGCTATTTGTAAAAGCTGCGGCAAGAAGGGCCATTACGCGGCTGTGTGCCGGTCCTGGGGGGTCGCCGCAATCCCCGGAGAAGAACGAGCCCAGCATAGCCCGAACGCTCCCCAACCCCCCCAGCGCCCCATGTGCGACCCGCGGGTGCCGCCATTTTGGGTCCCGGGCACCACGAGGGGAGGATGGGCGCCGCCATCTTGTGACCCCCCAGCCACGTGCGATCCATGGGGGTGGCCATTTTGTCCACCCCCGACCACGTGCGATCCATGGGGTCGGCCATTTTGTCCACCCCCGGCCGCGTGCGATTCATGGACGCCACCATCTTGGATGACAACAAAGGACCCCAGCATCGACGGCTCCACGGGGTCCGAAGAAGACGCCGCGACACCACTACCACGACTGGCTTCGGTGACTCTGGATCAATCACGGCCCCGGACGCTCCAGACGACGACAACAACGGTGCTGATCAACGGACACGAGACATCATGCTTGATCGACTCCGGGAGCACCGAAAGTTTCATTCACCCAGACATGGAAGTCCTCCTCCGGAACGTCACTGCCGACCTGGCTGGCGGCCCCAGGACCCATCTTGCTCCAGAAACATGTGCGGGCGCACAAATCGGACCCGTTGGTCGAGAGGGTTCACCTTCTCCACGCGAACCCGCAGTACGCCTACCCCGACGGCTGACAGGACACGGTCTCCCTACGGGACCTGGCGCCCGCCGGCAACACACACACCCCCCCGACACCGATCATCCCCTCCCTACCACCGGCGCACCCCGTGACCGCCCCCTTCCCGGGAGGATCGGTCCTCCTCCCGTGCCCGCCCAGGAGTGAAACAGGAACGAACACCGAAACGCTCCCGGAGACAACAACGCCTGAACAAGCACCTGCACCACCACCGGGGCTGAGGCGATCGACGAGGAAGACCAGACCGCCCGCTCGACTCGTGGCATCCGCGTGACACCAAGAATGTTGTTGTATTGTAACAAAAAAAAATTTTCTCTTACTAATATTGTAAATAGTTTCACAAACCTTGTACATAGCCCAGTGTAGGGCTAAAATTGTAGTAACATGTCCGAAATTTTCCTCCCAGGACCAGCCTTGTAAACCCCTACCACCATGCGAACCACCACCCCGCCGGGTTCCCTTTTAACAAGGGGTGAATGTGGTGGTATGTATTAGGGGTCATGTGGGGATATGGGGAGGGGGGATATGGGGGAGCGGGGATATGGGGAGGGGGGTTATGGGGAGGGGGGGTATGGGGGATATGGATATCGGGCAGGGGGGGGGGGGCTCACCCTGGCTGCCCTGACGAGGTCGTTCACCTTCTTGTGGCACTGGGTGCCTGTCCGTGGTGTCAGGGCCACAGCGCTGACGGCCTCTGCCACCTCCCTCCACAGACGCGGGCTGTGGCGTGGGATGACTCTGCGGCCATGCCTGGGATACAGGGCCTCCCTCCTCTGCTCCACTGCGTCCAGGAGCGCCTCAATGTTGCGGGACTGGAACCTCGGGGCTGAGCGGCGGGTGGCCATCCGGTCGGGTCTTCTGGTCGGGTGGGGGAGCAGCGTGTCTTATGAGCCAGCGCGGATAGAGTCACGTCGCTGCTAGCCCATTCCCGGCCGGAGACTTTGCGACGTTTGGGGCGGCGTGATGCAGGTGGGATTTGCGCCGTTTTGGGCGCCGGTCGGCGGACATCGCGCCGAAATCGGCGAATCCCGCCCCTGATCTCTGAGTTCACTCCCCAGTGCTAAAATAATTCTAAGTGTGGGCTAATCGGGTGAGAAACTCCCCAGGACCCAAAGAAGTGACTAAGTGTCATTGAATAGCGGTGGGGAACTCGCCAGTAGAGCCGGCGGGAATCTCCCTGAAAATCCCACCACAAATTAACTTTGAGATTTTGGGGGAGCATCGGGCCCTCTAGGGCTAGAAGAGAAGAATTCAGGACTCTCCGAGGAACTTTGGGTACCTCGATCGTCGGAAGACTCCAATGAAGACAGTCACAGCCATGTCATTCACTGATGCATTGAAGGAGGAAAAGGTATTGAAGGTCTGCAATTCCAATGAATCTGGGTGATAAAGGAAAAAGCAAAATTCCAGTAAGCCTTCCAGGAAAAGAAGAAGAGGCGATTTCCCGATGCCATCTCGGAAAGACTGTCTACTCCACAGTGGTAAGAGAGTTACACTTTTCTCTGTGTGAGGCTGCTCTCCTCTGTGCAATGCGAAGATTGCTGAGGTTATGGAGACAAGACATCGTCTGCATTGGGACAAATTTCAACAACAAAATGAAGATAAATTTCCTGTAGACTAATAACTCAGAGACAGGCTTGATGGCAAAACTATAGAAGTGCTGAAGATTCTGCCTCACCTTCTGTGTTTACATAAAGTTTTAGAGGGAAGATAATTTTCAGCTGGACTAAAGTGTGACCTTTGATTGACTTTCATCCCTGGAAGTAGATGCTACCATCTCTTTGATAATGTGATTCTTAATAGACTCGAACTTTAACTCAGCCAAGGTATTCTCTCTGGAAGACTCTCCATGGACAACCAGTGATAGACTATGAATCACATTGGTAGATTCAATGGAATGAAGATCAGTATGTTCGTCACCAGCGAGAAATAGCTGAAGCTTCAAAAAGGGCATCAGAGACTCCAAATGGTGCATCTATTAATTAGAGAGTTGGACCAACCTCTAGAACCTCATTTTCAACAGATCACTCAGTGTTGCAATGGCATCTTCCTCATCGCTTTCTTCTGCAAAGAGCCAATTCAGGTACAGCAGATGGAAACCATCTGCCACAGTACCTCCTACATCCACCGCCTCTGATCTAACGTCATGATGAAGGAAGAGATTCATAACCTTGATCTCTCCCCGGGGTCCAATCTCTGTGTTAGAAAGGAACTCACTGCTGAATGAATAAACTTCCTCAGCTGCTGTAGGCTGGACTTCCTCTGGTTCTAAATAAATTATTGGAGATTGTTCCATGAATGAGAGTGAGTTGTTCAAATGCTGGGCATCATCTGTTTTTTCTAGCGTTCCTAAAGGTACGCCACCATCTCCACTCAATAAGGATGTGATTTGATTGTGAATTGTAGCGCACAAAGACTCACGAGAGACGAATAGAGATGAAGTCGATGAGGCTTTATTAAGCGTGACTTGTTCCCCGCAGTTCAGCAACAGTCTGGCCTGCGGGGGAGAACTCCTGGTTCTTATACTCCGCCTTCAGGGCGGAGCTAGAGATCAACAGCTAACCAGGACCCGGGATCTGTCAGTCAATGACATCACGGCTTCACAGTCCCACATGACCCCTAATGCATACTACCACATTCACCCCTTGTTAAAAATGAACCCAGCGGGGTGGTGCTTCGCATGGTGGTAGGGGTTTACAAGGCTGGTCCTGGGAGGAAAAAAAAACTTTTGCATGTCATCACAATGCCCTACACTGGGCTATGTACAGGGTTTTTTGTTTTGAACTATTTACAGTATTCGTAAGAGGGAAAAAAGGAAAAAAATTCTCGTTAAAGTCCACAACATTAAGATGCCACGAGTCGGTCGGGCGGTCTGGTCGTCCTTGTCGATCGCCTCAGCCCCGGTGGTGGTGGTGCTTGTTCCAGTGTTGTCGTCTCCGGGAGCTTTACGGTTTCTGCTTCAGCTTCACTTCTGGTCGGACCTGGGAGGAGGACCGATCCTCCCGGGAAGGGGGCTGTCGCGGGGTGCGCCGGTGGCAGGGAGGGAGTGATTGGTGTCGAGGGGGTGTGCGTGTTGCCGGCGGGCGCCAGATCTCGCAGGGAGACCGTGTCCTGTCGGCCGTCGGGGTACTCCACGTAGGCGTACTGCGGGTTCGCGTGGAGGAGATGAACCCTCTTGACCAACGGGTCCGCACATGTTTCCGGAGCAAGATGGGTCCTGGGGCCGCCAGCCAGGTCGGCAGCGACGTTCCAGAGGAGGACTTCCTGGGGAAGACAAGGAGGCGCTCATGAGGCGTTTGGTTAGTGGTGGTACACAGTAGCGACCGGATGGAGTGGAGGGCGTCCGGGAGGACCTCCTGCCACCGTGAAACTGGGAGATCCCTGGACCGTAGGGCCAGTAGGACGGTCTTCCAGACCGTGCCGTTCTCTCTCTCTACTTGCCCGTTCCCCCGGGGGTTGTAGCTGGTCGTCCTGCTCGAGGCTATACCCTTGCTGAGCAGGAACTGGCGCAGCTCGTCACTCATGAAGGAGGACCCCCTGTCGCTATGGACGTATGCGGGGCAACCGAACAGTGTGAATATGGTGTTAAGGGCTTTAATGACTGTGGCCGCTGTCATGTCAGGGCAGGGGATGGCGAAGGGGAAACGGGAGTACTCGTCCACCACGTTCAGGAAGTATGTGTTGCAGTCGGTGGAGGGGAGGGGCCCTTTGAAATCCAGACTGAGGCGTTCAAAGGGACGGGAGGCCTTGATCAGGTGTGCAGTCCGGCCTGAAAAAATGCGGTTTGCACTCTGCGCAGATGTGGCAGTTCCTTGTGACTGTACGGACCTCCTCCACGGAGTAGGGGAGGTTGCGGGACTTTATAAAATGGTAGAACCGAGGGACCCCCGGGTGGCAGAGGTCCTCGTGGAGGGTTTGGAAACGGTTAATTTGTGCGTTGGCACATGTGCCGCGGGATAGGGCATCGGACGGCTCGTTCAGCTTTCCGGGACGGTACAAGATCTCATAGTTGAAGGTGGAGAGCTCGATCCTCCACCTTAAGATCTTGTCATTTTTAATTTTGCCCCGCTGTGCATTATCGAACATGATAGCTACTGACCGTTGGTCAGTGAGGAGAGTGAATCTCCTGCCGGCCAGGTAATGCCTCCAATGTCGCACAGCTTCCACTATGGCTTGGGCTTCCTTTTCCACTGAGGAGTGGCGGTTTTCTGAGGCGTGGAGGGTCCGGGAGAAAAAGGTCACGGGTCTGCCCGCTTGGTTAAGGGTGGCCGCTAGAGCCACATCGGAGGCGTCGCTCTCGACCTGGAAGGGGAGGGACTCGTCGATGGCGCGCATCGTGGCCTTTGCGATATCCGCTTTGATACGGCTGAAGGCCTGGCAAGCCTCTGTCGACAGAGGGACGGTCGTGGTCTGTATTAGGGGGCGGGCCTTGTCTGCGTACTGGGGGACCCACTGGGCGTACTATGAAAAGAACCCCAGGCAGCGTTTTAGGGCTTTTGAGCAGTGAGGGAGGGGAAATTCCATGAGGGGGCGCATACGTTCGGGGTCGGGGCCTATTATCCCATTGCGCACTACATATCCCAAGATGGCTAGCCGGTTTGTGCTAAAAGCGCACTTGTCCTCGTTGTATGTGAGGTTCAAGGCTTTAGCGGTCTGGAGGAATTTTTGGAGGTTGGCGTCGTGGTCCTGCTGATCGTGGCCGCAGATGGTTACGTTGTCGCGATATGGGAACGTGGCCTGCAACCCGTGTTGATCAACCATTCGGTCCATCTCTCATTGGAAGACCGAGACCCCGTTTGTGACGCCAAATGGGACCCTTAGGAAGTGGTATAATCGCCCGTCTGCCTCCAAGGCTGTGTACTTGCGGTCACTTGGGCGGATGGGGAGCTGATGGTAGGCGGACTTGAGGTCCACGGTGGAGAAGACCTTATATTGGGCAATCCGATTGACCATGTCGGATATGCGGGGGAGAGGGTACGCATCTAGCTGGGTGTACCTGTTGATGGTCTGGCTATAGTCTATGACCATCCTTTGCTTCTCCCCTGTCTTTACTACTACCACCTGTGCTCTCCAGGGACTATTGCTGGCCTGGATTATGCCTTCCTTCAGTAGCCGCTGGACTTCGGACCGAATGAATGTCCGGTCCTGGGTGCTGTACCGTCTGCTCCTAGTGGCGACGGGTTTGCAATCCGGGGTGAGGTTTGCAAACAAGGATGGGGGCTCAACCTTGAGGGTTGCGAGGCCGCAGATAGTGAGTGGGGGTATTGGGCCGCCGAATTGGAAAGTTAGGCTCTGCAGATTGCACTGGAAGTCTAATCCCAGTAATGTGGGCGCGCAGAGTTGGGGAAGGACGTAGAGCCTGTAGTTTTTAAACTCCCTCCCTTGCACCGTTAGGGTCACTATGCAGAAGCCCTTGATCTGTACGGAGTGGGATCCTGCAGCTAGGGAAATCTTTTGCGCACTGGGACGGATGGTCAAAAAACAGCGTCTTACCGTGTCGGGGTGGATGAAGCTTTCTGTGCTCCCGGAGTCGACCAGGCATCGTGTCTCGTGCCCGTTGATCAGCACCGTTGTTGTCGTCGTCTGGAGCGTCCGTGGCCGTGCGTGGTCCAGCGTCATTGAGGCCAGACGTGGTCGTAGTGCTTCAGCGTCTTCCTCGAACCCCGTGGAGCCGTCGATGCTGGGGTCCATTGTTGCCGTCCAAGATGGCGGCGGGGGTGAACAAAATGGCCGCCCCCATGCATCGCACATGGCTGGGGGGGGTCACAAGATGGCGGCGGGGGTGGACAAAATGGCCGCCCCCATGCGTCGCACAGGGCTGGGGGTCCCAAGATGGCGGCGCCCCTCCTCCCCTCGTGGTGGCTGGGACCCAAAATGGCGGCGCCTGCGGGTCGCACATGGGGCGCTGGGGGGGTTGGGGAGCGTTTGAAACGCGCAGGACTCCTTGTTCTCCGGGGACAGCGGTGGCCGGGACCCAAAATGGCTGCGCCTGCGGGTCGCACATGGGGCGCTGGGGGGGTTGGGGAGCGTTTGAAACGCGCAGGACTCCTTCTTCTCCGGGGACAGCGGTGACCTCCCAGGACCGGCACACAGCCGCGAAATGGCCCTTTTTCCCGCAGCTCTTGCAAATCGCTGCGCGGGCCGGGCAGCGCTGCCGGGGGTGTTTCGCCTGGCCGCAGAAATAACAGCGGGCTCCCCCGGGACAACTTGGCGCCTGAACCGCGCAAGCCTGTGGGGTGGGGGGGGGGGGGGGTTGTCGCGACGGGGGTCCACGGAGCCCAAGGGGCTGCCGCGCGGTCGGGGCCGTACGCGCGGGCGTTTCGCGCGACCACATAGAACATAGAACATAGAACAATACAGCGCAGTACAGGCCCTTCGGCCCACGATGTTGCACCGAAACAAAAGCCATCCAACCTACACTATGCCATTATCATCCATATGTTTATCCAATAAACTTTTAAATGCCCTCAATGTTGGCGAGTTCACTACTGTAGCAGGTAGGGCATTCCACGGCCTCACTACTCTTTGCGTAAAGAACCTACCTCTGATCTCTGTCCTATATCTATTATCCCTCAGTTTAAAGTTATGTCCCCTCGTGCCAGCCATTTCCATCCGCGGGAGAAGGCTCTCACTGTCCACCCTATCCAACCCCCTGATCATTTTGTATGCCTCTATAAGTCTCCTCTTAACCTTCTTCTCTCCAACGAAAACAACCTCAAGTCCATCAGCCTTTCCTCATAAGATTTTCCCTCCATACCAGGCAACATCCTGGTAAATCTCCTCTGCACCCGCTCCAAAGCCTCCACGTCCTTCCTATAATGCGGTGACCAGAACTGTACGCAATACTCCAAATGCGGCCGTACCAGAGTTCTGTACAGCTGCACCATGACCTCCCAACTCCGGAACTCAATCCCTCTACCAATAAAGGCCAACACTCCATAGGCCATCTTCACAACCCTATCAACCTGGGTGGCAACTTTCAGGGATCTATGTACATGGACACCTAGATCCCTCTGCTCATCCATACTTTCAAGAACTTTACCATTAGCCAAATATTCCGCATTCCTATTATTCCTTCCAAAGTGAATCACCTCACACTTCTCTACATTAAACTCCATTTGCCACCTCTCAGCCCACCTCTGCAGCTTATCTATATCCCGCTGTAACCTGCTACATCCTTCCACACTATCGACTTCTGGGAGGTGAGTACTTACTTTAAAAAGCCTTACCTTTACAGGAGCAGCCCTTTGGATTTCGGCGGCAGCGGTGCGCAGGGGCCTTCTGGGAGGTGAGTACTTACTTTAAAAAGCCTTACCTTTACAGGAGCAGCCCTTTGGATTTCGGCGGCAGCGGTGCGCAGGGGCCTTCTTGGAGGTGAGTAGTGTATTTAAAAAGCCTTACCTTTACAGGAGCAGCCCTTTGGATTTCGGCGGCAGCGGTGCGCAGGGGCCTTCTGGGAGGTGAGTACTTACTTTAAAAAGCCTTGCCTTTACAGGAGCAGCCCTTTGGAATTCGGCGGCAGCGGTGCGCAGGGGCCTTCTGGGAGGTGAGTACTTACTTTAAAAAGCCTTACCTTTACAGGAGCAGCCCTTTGGATTTCGGTGGCAGCGGTGCGCAGGGGCCTTCTTGGAGGTGAGTAGTGTATTTAAAAGCCTTCCCTTTACAGGAGCAGCCCTTTGGATTTCGGCGGCAGCGGTGCGCAGGGGCCTTCTTGGAGGTGAGTAGTGTATTTAAAAGCCTTACCTTTACAGGAGCAGCCCTTTGGATTTCGGCGGCAGCGGTGCGCAGGGGCCTTCTTGGAGGTGAGTAGTGTATTTAAAAGCCTTACCTTTACAGGAGCAGCCCTTTGGATTTCGGCGGCAGCGGTGCGCAGGGGCCTTCCGGGAGGTGAGTAGTGTATTTAAAAGCCTTACCTTTACAGGAGCAGCCCTTTGGATTTCGGCGGCAGCGGTGCGCAGGGGCCTTCTGGGAGGTGAGTAGTGTATTTAAAAACTCTTACCTTTACAGGAGCAGCCCTTTGGATTTCGGCGGCAGCGGTGCGCAGGGGCCTTCTGGGAGGTGAGTAGTGTATTTAAAAGCCTTACCTTTACAGGAGCAGCCCTTTGGATTTCGGCGGCAGCGGTGCGCAGGGGCCTTCTTGGAGGTGAGTAGTGTATTTAAAAAGCCTTACCTTTACAGGAGCAGCCCTTTGGATTTCGGCGGCAGCGGTGCGCAGGGGCCTTCTGGGAGGTGAGTAGTGAATTTAAAAAGCCTTGCCTGGTCCCGTGTCTGTTCTTCTTTTCTGTTTTATTTGTTTTTATATAAGGCGGGAACCGGAAGTTCGACCCGCGGACCTCTGGCAAGTCCCCCCCCCCCCCCCCCGCCCCAACCAATAAATTCTGGTGGAGAGGAAACCCGAGACACTACCCGTGTAGTGTCTCCCACCCGCCCTCCTCCTCTAACCTAATAATAAGACCCATTGGTGTAAGGTAAGTGCCATATTATATTATTATTATATTATTAGCATTGTGCAGGTCAAGGTTCGGAGGTGGAGGAGCAGTCTCTGTCAGCGAGAGAACCTGAGAACATCTAAGACACTCAGAAGGTAAGTAAGTGATTTTTACTTATTTTTACTTTTATACCTTTTTTCAAATTGTGTGTGTCGGGGGGAAACTGAAGTGACATCACAAAAAAGCTGTGGCCAGAGTGGCTGGTTGGGATTCTAACCTAAGTTTAAAAAAAATTTGAGTATTTGGGAACTAATTAAACATAATAACTTAATTATAATTCAGAGGATATCTAAGCCAGAGATCGGAGAGTATTATAGTTAGCTATCGCATTTCTATTAGAAATCTAGTGCTAGGAAACAGATAGTTGACAGTAACTTTGAAATTTAAAAAAAAAGTATTTAAAAAAAGACAAATTTTAATTTTAATTAATTGACGCAATGTCAGTTAGAGGGGTGCTGTGCTCTGACTGTGAGATGTGGCAGGTCCGGGAGGCTTCCAGCGTCCCGGATCGCTTCATCTGCAGAAAGTGCACCCAACTGGAGCTCCTCACAGACCGCATGGTTCGGTTGGAGCAGCAATTGGATGCACTTAGGAGCATGCAGGTGGCAGAAAGCGTCATAGATCGCAGTTATGTAAATGTGGTCACACCCAAGGTGCAGGCAGAGAAATGGGTGACCACCAGAAAGGGCAGGCAGTCAGTGCAGGAATCCCCTGTGGTTGTCCCCCTCTCGAACAGATATACCCCTTTGGATACTGTCGGGGGGGATAGCCTATCAGGGGAAAACAGCAACAGCCAGAGCAGTGGCACCACGGCTGGCTCTGATGTTCAGAAGGGAGGGTCAAAGCGCAGAAGAGTAATAGTAATAGGGGACTCTATAGTCAGGGGCACAGATAGGCGCTTCTGTGGACGTGAAAGAGACTCCAGGATGGTATGTTGCCTCCCTGGTGCCAGGGTCCAGGATGTCTCCGAACGGGTAGAGGGAATCCTGAAGGGGGAGGGCAAACAGGCAGAGGTCGTTGTACATATTGGTACTAACGACATAGGCAGGAAGGGGCATGAGGTCCTGCAGCAGGAGTTCAGGGAGCTAGGCAGAAAGTTAAAAGACAGGACCTCGAGGGTTGTAATCTCGGGATTACTCCCTGTGCCACGTGCCAGTGAGGCTAGAAATAGGAAGATAGAGCAGATAAACACGTGGCTAAACAGCTGGTGTAGGAGGGAGGGTTTCCGTTATCTGGACCACTGGGAGCTCTTCCGGGGCAGGTGTGACCTGTATAAGATGGACGGGTTGCATCTAAACCGGAGAGGCATAAATATCCTGGCCGCGAGGTTTGCTAGTGTCACACGGGAGGGTTTAAACTAGTATGGCAGGGGGGTGGGCACGGGAGCAATAGATCAGAAGGTGAGAGCATTGAGGGAGAACGAGGGAATAGGGACAGTGTGGCTCTGAGGCAGAGCAGACGGGGAGAAGTTGCTGAACACAGCGGGTCTGGTGGCCTGAAGTGCATATGTTTTAATGCAAGGAGCATTACGGGTAAGGCAGATGAACTTAGAGCTTGGATTACTACTTGGAACTATGATGTTGTTGCCATTACAGAGACCTGGTTGAGGGAAGGGCAGGATTGGCAGCTAAACGTTCCAGGATTTAGATGTTTCAGGCGGGATAGAGGGGGATGTAAAAGGGGAGGCGGAGTTGCGCTACTTGTTCGGGAGAATATCACAGCTATACTGCGAGAGGACACCTCAGAGGACAGTGAGGCTATATGGGTAGAGATCAGGAATAAGAAGGGTGCAGTCACAATGTTGGGGGTATACTACAGGCCTCCCAACAGCCAGCGGGAGATAGAGGAGCAGATAGGTAGACAGATTTTGGAAAAGAGTAAAAACAACAGGGTTGTGGTGATGGGAGACTTCAACTTCCCCAATATTGACTGGGACTCACTTAGTGCCAGGGGCTTAGACGGGGCGGAGTTTGTAAGGAGCATCCAGGAGGGCTTCTTAAAACAATATGTAAACAGTCCAACTAGGGAAGGGGCGGTACTGGACCTGGTATTGGGGAATGAGCCCGGCCAGGTGGTAGATGTTTCAGTAGGGGAGCATTTCGGTAACAGTGACCACAATTCAGTAAGTTTTAAAGTACTGGTGGACAAGGATAAGAGTGGTCCGAGGATGAATGTGCTAAATTGGGGGAAGGCTAATTATAACAATATTAGGCGGGAACTGAAGAACATAGTTTGGGAGCGGATGTTTGAGGGCAAATCAACATCTGACATGTGGGAGGCTTTCAAGTGTCAGTTGAAAGGAATACAGGACCGGCATGTTCCTGTGAGGAAGAAAGATAAATATGGCAAGTTTCGGGAACCTTGGATGACGAGTGATATTGTAGGCCTCGTCAAAAAGAAAAAGGAGGCATTTGTCAGGGCTAAAAGGCTGGGAACAGACGAAGCCTGTGTGGCATATAAGGAAAGTAGGAAGGAACTTAAGCAAGGAGTCGGGAGGGCTAGAAGGGGTCACGAAAAGTCATTGGCAAATAGGGTTAAGGAAAATCCCAAGGCTTTTTACACGTACATAAAAAGCAAGAGGGTAGCCTGGGAAAGGGTTGGCCCACTGAAGGATAGGCAAGGGAATCTATGTGTGGAGCCAGAGGAAATGGGCGAGGTACTAAATGAATACTTTGCATCAGTATTCACCAAAGAGAAGGAATTGGTAGATGTTGAGTCTGGAGAAGGGGGTGTAGATAGCCTGGGTCACATTGTGATCCAAAAAGACGAGGTGTTGGGTGTCTTAAAAAATATTAAGGTAGATAAGTCCCCAGGGCCGGATGGGATCTACCCCAGAATACTGAAGGAGGCTGGAGAGGAAATTGCTGAGGCCTTGACAGAAATCTTTGGATCCTCGCTGTCTTCAGGGGATGTCCCAGAGGACTGGAGAATAGCCAATGTTGTTCCTCTGTTTAAGAAGGGTAGCAAGGATAATCCCGGGAACTACAGGCCGGTGAGCCTTACTTCAGTGGTAGGGAAATTACTGGAGAGAATTCTTCGAGACAGGATCTACTCCCATTTGGAAGCAAATGGACGTATTAGTGAGAGGCAGCACGGTTTTGTGAAGGGGAGGTCGTGTCTCACTAACTTGATAGAGTTTTTCGAGGAGGTCACTAAGATGATTGATGCAGGTAGGGCAGTAGATGTTGTCTATATGGACTTCAGTAAGGCCTTTGACAAGGTCCCTCATGGTAGACTACTACAAAAGGTGAAGTCACACGGGATCAGGGGTGAACTGGCAAGGTGGATACAGAACTGGCTAGGCCATAGAAGGCAGAGGGTAGCAATGGAGGGATGCTTTTCTAATTGGAGGGCTGTGACCAGTGGTGTTCCACAGGGATCAGTGCTGGGAGTTTGGCTGATTTGGAGGAAAATGTAACTGGTCTGATTAGTAAGTTTGCAGACGACACAAAGGTTGGCGGAATTGCGGATAGCGATGAGGACTGTCTGAGGATACAGCAGGATTTAGATTGTCTAGAGACTTGGGCGGAGAGATGGCAGATGGAGTTTTATCCGGACAAATGTGAGGTAATGCATTTTGGAAGGGCTAATGCAGGTAGGGAATATACAGTGAATGGTAGAGTATTGAAAGTCAAGAGTATTGAAAGTCAAAGAGATCTAGGAGTACAGGTCCACAGGTCATTGAAAGGGGCAACACAGGTGGAGAAGGTAGTCAAGAAGGCATACGGCATGCTTGCCTTCATTGGCCGGGGCATTGAGTATAAGAATTGGCAAGTCATGTTGCAGCTGTATAGAACCTTAGTTAGGCCACACTTGGAGTATAGTGTTCAATTCTGGTCGCCACACTACCAGAAGGATGTGGAGGCTTTAGAGAGGGTGCAGAAGAGATTTACCAGAATGTTGCCTGGTATGGAGGGCATAAGCTATGAGGAGCGATTGAATAAACTCGGTTTGTTCTCACTGGAACGAAGGAGGTTGAGGGGCGACCTGATAGAGGTATACAAAATTATGAGGGGCATAGACAGAGTGGATAGTCAGAGGCTTTTCCCCAGGGTAGAGGGGTCAATTACTAGGGGGCATAGGTTTAAGGTGAGAGGGGCAAGGTTTAGAGTAGATGTACGAGGCAAGTTCTTTACGCAGAGGGTAGTGGGTGCCTGGAACTCACTACCGGAGGAGGTAGTGGAAGCAGGGACGATAGGGACATTTAAGGGCCATCTTGACAAATATATGAATAGGATGGGAATAGAAGGATACGGACCCAGGAAGTGTAGAAGATTGTAGTTTAGTCGGGCAGTATGGTCGGCACAGGCTTGGAGGGCCGAAGGGCCTGTTCCTGTGCTGTACATTTCTTTGTTCTTTGTTCTTTGTTGACAACACCACCGACTTTAGTATCGTCTGCAAATTTACTCACCCACCCTTCTGCGCCTTCCTCTAGGTCATTGATAAAAATGACAAACAGCAACAGCCCCAGAACAGATCCTTGTGGTATTCCACTTGTGACTGTACTCCATTCTGAACATTTCCCATCAACCACCACCCTCTGTCTTCTTTCAGCTAGCCAATTTCTGATCCACATCTCTAAATCACCCTCAATCCCCAGCCTCCGTATTTTCTGCAATAGCCTACCGTGGGGAACCTTATCAAACGCTTTGCTGAAATCCATATACACCACATCAACTGCTCTACCCTCATCTACCTGTTCAGTCACCTTCTCAAAGAACTCAATAATGTTTGTGAGGCATGACCTACCCTTCACAAAGCCATGCTGACTATCCCTGATCATATTATTCCTATCTAGATGATTATAAATCTTGTCTCTTATAATCCCCTCCAAGACTTTACCCACTACAGACGTGAGGCTCACCGGTCTATAGTTGCCGGGGTTGTCTCTGCTCCCCTTTTTGAACAAAGGGACCACATTTGCTGTCCTCCAGTCCTCTGGCACTATTCCTGTGGCCAATGATGACATAAAAATCAAAGCCAAAGGTCCAGTAATCTCTTCCCTGGCCTCCCAGAGAATCCTAGGATAAATCCCATCAGGTCCCGGGGACTTATCTATTTTCAGCCTGTCCAGAATTGCCAACACCTCTTCCCTACGTACCTCAATGCCATCTATTCTATTAGCCTGGGGCTCAGCATTCTCTCCACAACATTATCTTTTTCCTGAGTGAATACTGACGAAAAATATTCATTTAGTATCTCGCCTATCTCTTCAGACTCCACACACAATTTCCCATCCCTGTCCTTGACTGGTACTACTCTTTCCCTAGTCATTCGCTTATTCCTGACATACCTATAGAAAGCTTTTGGGTTTTCCTTGATCCTTCCTGCCAAATACTTCTCATGTCCCCTCCTTGCTCGTCTTAGCTCTCTCTTTAGATCCTTCCTCGCTACCTTGTAACTATCCATCGCCCCAACTGAAACTTCACACCTCATCTTCACATAGGCCTCCTTCTTCCTCTTAACAAGAGATTCCAATTCCTTGGTAAACCACGGTTCCCTCGCTCGACGCCTTCCTCCCTGCCTGGCCGGTACATACTTATCAAGAACACGCAGTAGCTGATCCTTGAACAAGCCCCACTTATCCTGTGTGCCCAACACTTGCAGCCTACTTCTTCACCTTATCCCCCCCAAGTCACGTCTAATGGCATCATAATTGTCCTTCCCCCAGCTATAACTCTTGCCCTGCGGTGTATACTTATCCCTTTCCATCATTAACGTAAACGTCACCGAATTGTGGTCACTGTCCCCAAAGTGCTCTCCTACCTCCAAATCCAACACCTGGCCTGGTTCATTACCCAAAACCAAATCCAACGTGGCCTCGCCTCTTGTTGGCCTGTCAACATATTGTTTCAGGAAACCCTCCTGCACACACTGTACAAAAAACGACCCATCTATTGTACTCGAACTATATCTTTTCCAGTCAATATTTGGAAAGTTAAAGTCTCCCACAATAACTACCCTGTTACTTTCGCTCTTATCCAGAATCATCTTCGCCATCCTTTCCTCTACATCCCTAAAACTATTAGGAGGCCTATAAAAAACTCCCAACAGGGTGACCTCTCCTTTCCTGTTTCTAACTTCAGCCAATACTACCTCGGAAGAAGAGTCCCCATCTAGCATCCTCTCCGCCACCGTAATACTGCTCTTGACTAGCAGCGCCACACCTCCCCCTCTTTTGCCTCCTTCTCTGAGCTTACTAAAACACCTAAACCCCGGAACCTGCAACATCCATTCCTGTCCCTGCTCTCTCCATGTCTCCGAAATGGCCACAACATCGAAGTCCCAGGTACCAACCCATGCTGCCAGTTCCCCTACCTTGTTTCGTATACTCCTGGCATTGAAGTAGACACACTTCAAACCACCTACCTGAACACTGGTCCCCTCCTGCGACGTCAAATCTGTGCTCCTGACCTCTATACTCTCATTCTCCCTTACCCTAAAACTACAATCCAGGTTCCCATGCCCCTACTGCATTAGTTTAAACCCCCCCAAAGAGCACTAACAAATCTCCCCCCCAGGATATTTGTGCCCCTCAGGTTCAGATGTAGACCATCCTGTCTGTAGAGGTCCCACCTTCCCCAGAAAGAGCCCCAGTTATCCAGAAATCTGAATCCCTCCCGCCTGCACCATCCCTGTAGCCATGTGTTTAAATGCTCTCTCTCCCTATTCCTCATCTCACTATCACGTGGCACGGGCAACAACCCAGAGATAACAACTCTGTTTGTTCTAGTTCTGAGCTTCCATCCTAGCTCCCTGAAAGCCTGCCTGACATCCTTGTCCCCTTTCCTACCTATGTCGTTAGTGCCAATGTGGACCACGACTTGGGGCTCCTCCCCCTCCCCCCTAAGGACCCGGAAAACACGATCCGAGACATCACATACCCTTGCACCGGGGAGGCAACATACCAACGTGAGTCTCTCACGCTCAAACATCTAGTGAGGATGCAAGGGCCCGTGCCTCTGAGAGTCCTAGCGACTCTTTGGCGGATTTGGGGAGAGTTCATACCAGCCACGAACGCATCGCGAATTAACATGTCCGTGTGTTCCATCGCGTTTACCGGCGGGCAGCTGCAGGCCCGTCCCAAAATTAGCAGCGCGGCGTAGAATTCGTCTAGCGATTCTCCGGGACTTTGCCGTCTCGCTGCGAGTTGGTAGCGTGCGTAGATCTGGTTCACTGGGCGAACATAGATGCTCCTTAGTGCTGCGAACGCCGTCTGGAAATCCTCTGCGTCATCTATGAGAGGGAAAATTTCCGGGCTTACCCTCGAGTGCAGGACCTGTAGTTTCTGGTCTTCTGTGACCCGGCCGGGGGCCGTTCGGAGGTATGCTTCGAAACAAGTCTGCCAGTGTTTAAAAACTGCTGCTGAGTTCACTGCGTGGGGGCTGATCCTCAGGCATTCCGGGATGATCCTGAGCTCCATAGTCCTTTAAGCACGCTTAATAAATTGGAGCGCACAAAGACTCACGTGAGACGAATAGAGATGAAGTCGATGAGGCTTTATTCAGCGTGACTTGTTCCCCGCAGTTCAGCAACAGACTGGCCTGCGGGGGAGAACTCCTGGTTCTTATACTCCGCCTTCAGGGCGGAGCTAGAGATCAACAGCCAACCAGGACCCGGGATCTGTCAGCCAATGACCTCACGGCTTCACAGTCCCACATGACCCCTAATGCATACTACCACATGAATGACCTGCCATTCTTTTAATGAAGGGGAACAATAATCCCTCTCTCAGCACAGTAGAAACACAATTGGAGCTTAACCAACACCCACACAAACAAACACCTTTGTCCAGCATGAATCTCCGGATATGTTTTACCCTACCAAGCACAGAAACATTAATTTGAACACACTTAAAACAACCCATTGGCCGGGATTCTCCCGGAATTGGCGGGGCGGCCCATACTGGCTCCAAGAGCGGCGTGAGCCACTCCGGCGTCGGGCCGCCCGGAAGTTGCGGAATACTCCACTCTTGCGGGAGCTAGGCCAGCGCTGGAGGGGTTGGCGTTGCGCCAACCGGCGCCGAAGGGCTGCCACCAGCCGGCGCGAGTTGGCGCATGCGCATGACTGCCAGCATGTCCTGGCGCATGCGCAGAACCGCCGGCATGTTTCCTGCGCATGCGCAGGGGGTTTCTTCTCCACGCTGGCCATGGCGGAGCCTTACAGAGGCCGGTGCGGAGGAAAAGAGTGCCCCCACGGCACAGGCCCTCCCGCAGATCGGTGGGCCATAATCGCGGTCCAGGACACCGTGGGGAACCCCCCCCTGGGCCGGATCCCCCCATGCCCCCCCCCCCGAGGACCCTGCTAGACGGCCAACAAGCCGGGTCCCGCCAGGATGGACCATGTCCATTTCACGCTGGTGGGACTGGCCAGGAACGCGCCGCAGCTCGGCCCATCGGGGTTCGGAAAATTGCCGGGGGGGCCGCTGCCAACGGCCCCCAACGGCGTGGCACGATCCCCGCCCCCGCCTGAAAACGGCACCGGAGAATTTGGCAGCCATCGTCGGAGCAGCGGGGTGGGATTCACACCGCCCCCGGCGATTCTCCGACCCGGCGGGGGGTCGGAGAATCCCGCCCCTTATTTCTCATTTTTACAAATACAAATATAAATTGCTTAAAACTACCTTTGCTTGCCTAACATCCTTCATGATACTATCCATACTCACGTGAAGAAGTGACAAACTGCATAGAGTGGAGCTTGGGAGTTGAGGTAAGTGTGGGAGTTTGGGGAAGTGGGGGAGCAGACCAAGGCCAGAGAGCTGGGATATAAGTCTCAGCAGTTCTTCAACATCGCGTGAACACGCTCGTGTGATATCACAGGTAGGTAATTGGTAGGTGAATATTTCTATCTTCTATCTTTTATGTCTTATTTTAAGATTGAAGGCTAAGCAGGGAAGAGTGATCATTGCATGCTTGAATTTCAAATTCAGTTTGAGGGCATTAAACTTGTGTCCCACTCTATTCTTCTGGTGTTAAACCAAGGTAATTATAAAGGAATTTGGCCCTCGTGGACTGAGCAGAAAAACTAAAATGTAGTGTAGCCACCTGGGTTGGCCACTTCCCGACTTAAAATGGAGATCCACAAAGGCTGCAGGGAAATTCAGCCAACACAGGCAAAAACCAGCAAGTGCAGAAATCCTGTGTATTAGAACTTGCAAAAGCCCAGTCAGCAGTGAAACTGACAGCCACCTGCATACTAATGAGCGATCCCCGGGTACAATCGAAACATTTGAGGTGAATAAGGCCAAGCCAGACTCCTCGGCGCCAGCAGGAGCCAAGACAAAGGAAGGCCAACGGACACTCAGGGATCAGGGAACAACTCCAGTATTGGAGAAATCGATCCAAGTGATCGGAACGTAGTCCAATCACTTGGAACCAGGTACGGGGTCCGCCCCGAATGGCGGGAAGCCCCTGGGGACTATAAAGTAGAGTCCCCAAGTTCAAATCGGTCTTCTTGGCAGGGTCACTCAGCTTCTCGAATCAACCCTTGAGAGTGAACTGTCTCAGCTGCCGCATCAACCAAGTAAGTCTCCAGTCAACGCTCGCTCCGAGATAGGCGCTCCTAGCTACAAGTCCATACCAGCTTGTTAGTCCTGCAGACTCAGATCAAACAAAAGGCCATTTGTTCCCCTGACCTGGTGGGCCAATTCCGAAGCTAAGTATAGGCCTTTTAGTGATGGAGAATAGTCTAGAAAGTAGAGTTTATGCATGAGTAGTGATTTATTGTGTATAATAAAGAAAGATTGTAAGAGGGGGAAGGTGCATCTGTGGCTCAGGAAGGAGGTTAGAGATAACATAAATGGCAAAAACTAAGGCATGCCATATTGCAAAGGTCAGTGGTAGGCTGGAGGATTGGGAAACGTTTAAAGACCAACAAAGGGTTACTAAAATCAAGCCAAGGTGAAATATAGAGCAAAATATAAAAATGGATAGCAAAAGATTCTATAAGGAGATAAAAAGGAAGAGAGTAGCTTAAGTGAACATTGGTCCCTAAGAGGGAATTGGGGAATTAATAATGGGGATTACAGAAATGGCAGACACTAAAGCAATATTTTGCCTCAGTTTTCAAGGTGATGAACACTAGAACCATCCCAATTGTAACACGTAATGCAGTTAGTTGAAATGGAGGAACTTAAAACAATCACCATCACTTGATGAAAAATACTGAGCAAACTATTGCAATGAAAACAGACAAGTCCCCAGGGCCTGATGGCATACAATCTAGTGTCTTAAAGGAAGTGACAGCAGAGATTATGGAGGAATTGGTGATAATATTCCAAAATAATAATCATAATAATCTTTATTGTTGTCACAAGTAGGCGTACATTAACACTGCAATGAAGTTACTGTGAAAATCCCCTATTTGCCACACTCCAGCGCCTGTTCGGATACACTCAGGGAGAATTCAGAATGTCCAATTCACCTAACAAGCATGCCTTTTGGGACTTGTGGGGTGAAACCAGAGCACACGGAGAAAACCCACACAGACACGAGGAGAACGTGCAGACTCCGACAGACAGTGACCCAAGTCGGGAATCGAGCTCAGGTCCCTTGCGCTGTGACATAGCTCTCGGAGAACAGTGAGTTAATCATAGAATCATAGAATTTACAGTGCAGAAGGAGGCCATTCGGCCCATTGAGTCTGCACCGGCTCTTGGAAAGAGCACCCTACCCAAGGGCCACACCTCCACCCTATCCCCATAACCCAGTAACCCCACCTTACACTAAGGGCAATTTTGGACACTATGGGCAATTTAGCATGGCCAATCCACCTAACCCGCACATCTTTGGACTGTGGGAGGAAACCGGAGCACCCGGAGGAAACCCACGCACACACGGGGAGGATGTGCAGACTCCGCACAGACAGTGACCCAAGCCGGAATCGAACCTGGGACCCTGGAGCTGTGAAGCATTTGTGCTATCCACAAGGCTACCGTGCTGCCGTGCAAGCAGTTTTAGAAATGTGTCTCACTTGTAAATTAATATATTGAAATTCAGAGGTTGTATTGGAAAAATACTGTTTTTCTTGCCTGGAGTTAAAAAAAATAGGATTGGGTTTTATTTATGAAAGAATAGAAACATCAATTTGCATTTATACAGCAGCATTAACAATGTAAGACAATACAAGGAGCTTCACAGAGGCAGAATCAAATCTCCTTCAACAGCAGCTTCCAAACCCGAGACCTCTACCACCTAGAAATGAAATGAAAATCGCTTACTGTCACATGTAGGTTTCAAATGAAGTTACTGTGAAAAGCCCCTAGTCATGACATTCCCACGGCTGATCGGGGAGGCTGGTACGGGAATTGAACCTTGCTACTGGCCTGTCTTGGTCTCCTTTCAAAGCCAGCGATTTAGCCCTGTGCTAAACAGCCCCTGTGAAGGTCAAGGGTAGCAGGTCCATGCGAACACCACCACCTGGAGGCTCCCCTGCAAGCCACTCACCACCCTCACTTGGGACTATATTGTGTCACTGGGTCAAATTCCTGGAACTCCCTCCCAAACAGCAATGTGGGTTCACCTACACCCTAGGGATTGCAGCGGTTCAAGAAGGCAGATCACCACCACCTCCTTAAGGGCAATTATGGATTCACAATAATAACCCTGGCCTGCAGCCAGTGACGTCCATACGCCCTCAAAGAATAATAAATAAGTAAACTAAAATGGAATTGAGCATCAAGAAGATGGTGTGAACCTAAACTTGTTCAAAGAGCTGAGTTTTACGGAGGTCTCATGGATTTAGGGAGTGAATTTCAGAGCAAAGAGCTTCGGCAACCGAAGGCACAACAAGCAATGTTAACACAAATAGAAGATGGGGGGGAGGGGGGGGTCTCCACGAGCAGTCAGAGATATGGAGCGGGAATCTCCGCGATGGCCCGATGCCGGCGTCAAAAACGGCGCAAACAATTTCGGCGTCGGGCCGACCAGAAGTAGCGGAATTCTCCACAGTTCCAGGGGCTAGGCCAGCGCCGGAGGAGTTGGCGCCGTGCCAGCCGGTGGCGAAGGGACT
Organism: Scyliorhinus torazame; assembly: GCF_047496885.1. Lineage (NCBI taxonomy): Eukaryota > Metazoa > Chordata > Chondrichthyes > Carcharhiniformes > Scyliorhinidae > Scyliorhinus > Scyliorhinus torazame. The sequence goes on along the minus strand of NC_092709.1, from coordinate 291,191,721 downwards.
GCACAAGTTAGCACATGCGCAGAATTGCCGGCGTGGTTCCGCGCATGTGCAGACAGCCGACGTATTCTGGCGCACGTGCAGGCGAGGGTCTTCCCCGCGCCGGACATGGCGGAGCCCTAGAGGGGCCGGCGCAGAAGGAAGAAGTGCCACCATGGCACAGGCCTGCCCGCAGATCGGTGGGCCCCGATCAAGCAAAGTAAGGAAAGGCAACTTTGAAATGGGAACATGAAAATGAGGATACAGATTTTAAATGTTGTGCCCTAAGTAAATGGGCTGAAAGGTAAGGTAAGGTGTGCTGCTCGCAGGCTGCACAGCCGAGTTTTCTCTCCAGATATTCCAGCACTCTGCAGAAAAAACCTGGAGGCATGGCCCATGCCGTCACACTGGCTGTGTGGGACGGAGCAGGGAAAAGTTGGCAGCTTGGAATCCAGAGATAGAGGCACTGCTTATAAAGGGCGCCCCAGTCTCCGATATGAATCAAAGGAATCTCCTCTCATGAACATGGGGACACCCATTCCACTGCAGAAACAGGGGACCCCTCCCATGGACATGGGTAAACCCGTCCCCCCTCATAATCACAAGGGGAACTCCCCCAATTGATAATGGACAAGCCGCCCAGTGGAGCTCCTGAGAGGGCCCCACCTGGCAGTGTGCCCCCTGCGGGTACAGTGAGTACAGTGGAGGGGCAAAATTCTCCGGTATCGGCGCGATGTCTGCCGACTGGCGCCCAAAACGGCGCAAATCAGTCGGGCATCGCGTCGCCCCAAAGGTGCGGATTGCTCCGCCTCTTGGGGGGGCCGAGCCCCAACTTTAAGGGGCTAGGCCCGCGCAGGACGAATTACTGCCCCGCCAGCTGGCGGAAAAGGCCTTTGGTGCCCCGCCAGCTGACGCGGAAATGACATCTCCGGGCGGCGCATGCGCAGGAGCGTCAGCGGCCGCTGACGGCATTGCCGCGCATGCGCAGTGGAGGGAGTCACTTCCGCCTCCGCCACGGTGGAGACCGTGGCGGAGGCGGAAGGGAAAGAGTGCCCCCACAGCACCACAGATTCGGCGGGGGCGGGAATCGCGCCGCACCGGTTGGCGGGCCCCCCCCATCCCCCGCTATTCTCCGGCCCGGATGGGCCGAAGTCCTGCTGCTAGGATGCCTGTCCCGCCGGCGTGGATTAAACCACCTCTCTTACCAGCGGGTCAAGGCGGCGCGGGCGGTCTCCGGGGTCCTGGGGGAGGCACGGGCCGATCTGGCCCCGGGGGGTGCCCCACGGTGGCCTGGCCCGCGATCGGGGCCCACCGATCCGCAGGCGGGCCTGTGTCATGGGGGCACTCTTTTCCTTCCTCCTTCGCCACGGTCTCTACCATGGCGGAGGCGGAAGAGACTCCCTCCACTGCGCATGCGCGGGAATGCCGTGAGCGGCCGCTAACGCTCCCGCGCATGCGCTGCCCGGAGATGTCATTTCCGCGCCAGCTGGCGGGGCACCAAAGGCCTTTCCCGCCAGCTGGCGGGGCCGAAATTAGTCCGGCGCGGGCTTAGCCCCTTAAGGTTGGGGCTGGGCCCCCCAAGATGCGGAGGATTCCGCACCTTTGGGGCGGCGCGATGCCCGACTGATTTGCGCCGTTTTTGGCGCCGGTCGGCGGACATCGCGCCGATACCGGAGAATTTCGCCCGGGGATTCTGCCGTGAGTGAGTACAGCGGAGTTGGGGATACTCCAGTGAGTGAGTTCTCTGGAATTGTGGATACTCCAGTGAGTGAGTTCTCTGGAGTTGTGGATACTCCAGTGAGTGAGATCAGTGGAGTTTTTTAAAAATATATATTTATTAAAGTTTTTTAACACAATTTTTCTCCCTTACAAACAATAACCCCCCCCCCCGTAACAAAAAAACAAACGAGAAATCGCGCAGAGCAAGATATACACATGCAAAATGATATATGTACACAGCTTTGTACACTGGCCCTCACCCGTACGTGCCAGTTTCCCCAACCCTTCATGTTATCTCTTGCTCATCCACCCTCCCAGGCAGTCCCCCCTTCCCCCCCCCCACCTCCCCCCCCCTCCCAGGACGTCCCCTCCACCCCCCCCCCCCCGCCCCCCAGGTTGCTGCTGCTGCTGACCGACCTTCCTCTAACGCTCCGCGAGATAGTCTAGGAACGGTTGCCACCGCCTGTAGAACCCCTGCGCAGACCCTCTCAAGGCGAACTTAATCCTCTCCAACTTTATGAACCCAGCCATATCATTTATCCAGGCCTCCGGCTGGGGGGCTTCGCCTCCTTCCACAATAGCAAGATCCTTCGCCGGGCTACTAGGGACGCAAAGGCCAGAATACCGGCCTCTTTCGCCTCCTGCACTCCCGGCTCATCCACTACTCCAAATATTGCTAGCCCCCAGCTTGGCTTGACCCGGACTTTCACCACCTGAGATATTGCTCCCGCCACTCCTCTCCAGAACCCCTCCAGTGCTGGGCATGACCAAAACATATGGACATGGTTCGCCGGGCTCCCTGAGCACCTTCCACATCTGTCCTCTGCCCCAAAGAACCTACTCAACCTCGCCCCCGTCAAGTGCGCTCTGTGGACCACCTTAAATTGTATCAGGCTGAGCCTGGCACACGAGGAGGAGGAATTAACCCTACCTAGGGCATCAGCCCACAGACCTTCCTCGATCTCCTCCCCCAGCTCCTCCTCCCATTTACCCTTCAACTCTTCTACCAGCGCTTCCCCCTCTTCTTTCAACTCCTGGTGTATTTTCAACACCTTACCCTCCCCGACCCATACACCCGAGATCACCCTATCTTGAACTTCTTGTGCCGGGAGCAACGGGAATTCCCTCACCTGTCGCCTCACAAAAGCCCTCACCTGCATATATCTAAAGGCATTTCCCGGGGGTAACTCAAACTTCTCCTCCAGTGCCCCTCGGCTCGCAAACGTCCCGTCGATGAACATGTCCCCCATTCTTCCAATCCCCGCCCGATGCCAGCTCTGGAACCCCCCGTCCATTTTCCCCGGGACAAACCGGTGGTTACCCCTGATCGGGGACCACACCGATGCTCCCATTGCACCCCGGTGCCGTCTCCACTGGCCCCAGATCCTTAGCATTGCCGCCACCACCGGGCTCGTGGTATACTTTGTCGGCGAGAGCGGCAGCGGTGCCATCACCAACGCCCCCAGGCTCGTTCCTTTACAGGACGCCATCTCCATCCTCTTCCATGCTGCCCCCTCTCCCTCCATAACCCACTTGCGGATCATCGCCACATTTGCTGCCCAGGAGTAGCTCCCCAGGGTTGGCAGCGCCAACCCTCCTCGGTCCCTACTGCGTTCCAGGAACCCTCTCCTTACTCTCGGGGACTTATTCGCCCACACAAACCCCATAATACTCCTGCCTACTCTCTTAAAAAAGGCCTTAGTGATCACGATGGGAAGGCATTGAAACACAAACAGAAACCTCGGAAGGACCACCATTTTGACCGACTGCACTCTACCCGCCAGCGAGAGCGGTAACATGTCCCATCTTTTGAAATCCTCCTCCATTTGCTCCACCAACCTCATCAGATTCAGTTTATGTAGGGTCCCCCAACTCCTGGCTATCTGGATCCCCAGATACCGAAAGCTCCCCTCCGCCCTCCTCAGCGGTAGGTCCCCTATCCCTCTTTCTTGGTCCCCCGCCTGTAATACAAAGAGCTCACTCTTCCCTACATTGAGCTTATAGCCCGAAAACTCCCCAAACTCCCTTAGAGTCTGCATGACCTCCACCATTCCCTCCATTGGATCCGCCACGTACAGCAACAGGTCATCCGCATATTGCGACACCTGATGCTCTTCTCCCCCTCGGACCACCCCCCTCCATTTATTAGACTCCCTCAATGACATGGCCAATGGTTCGATCGCCAATGCGAACAACAGGGGGGACAGGGGGCACCCCTGCCTCGTCCCTCGGTACAGTCGAAAGTACTCCGACCTCCGCCGGTTCGTCACTACACTCGCCATCGGGGCTCTGTAAAGGAGCTTAACCCAATTGATAAACCCTACCCCGAACCCAAACCTACGCAGCACCTCCCAGAGGTACTCCCACTCTACTCGGTCAAAGGCCTTCTCCGCGTCCATAGCTGCCACTATCTCCGCCTCTCCCTCCTCCGATGGCATCATTATCACGTTTAAGAGCCGCCGCACATTGGTGTTTAGTTGCCTGCCCTTTACAAATCCCGTCTGGTCCTCTTGGATTACCCCCGGGACACAGTCCTCGATCCTCGTGGCCAGCACTTTTGCCAGCAACTTTGCATCCACATTGAGGAGCGAGATTGGCCTGTACGATCCACATTGCAGTGGGTCCTTGGCCCGCTTTAGGATCAAAGAAATTGTCGCTACTGACATTGTCAGGGGCAGGGTCCCCTCCTCTCTTGCCTCATTAAAGGTCCTCACCAGTAGCGGGGCCAACAGGTCTGCGTACTTCCTGTAGAACTCCACCGGGAATCCGTCCGGTCCCGGGGCCTTCCCTGCCTGCATGCTCCCTGAGGTACCCTCAATAATGATGCTTCGAGATTAAACTGTAAAGAAGGCTTTATTAGGCTAATAACTATGCTACAGATTTGGACGAGAGCTGACTGCTATACAGACCATGAGGCAGGCCTTTATGTATGGCTCCCAGATGGGCGGAGCCAGAGGCGGAGTCCCCAGGGTTCCAAGCCTGGTCTTAAAGGGGACATCACCTTACATGATGATAAGGCAGTAACCGTTCATCACATTCACCCCCTGTTTAAAAAGGAGTCCGGCGGGGGTGAAGTGCCATCATAGGTCCATCCGTCTCGGCGGCCGGATCGTCCTCCTCGATCTCCTCAGTTCGGGCGGTGGTGCGGCGGGCACGGACGTCCCGGTTGAGGGCACATCCGGGAGCACAGCGGTTGGAGCTTCGGTCCGGGTCGGGGCAGAGGAACTAGGCAGGGCCAGGGGTAGCGGAGCCGGCGCCGGCGGGGTGTGTAAAGGGGGGGCGCAAGGGGGTCGCATGGTAGGAGCTCACCAACGGGTGGTAGGGCCGGAAGGGGGTGTGTTGTAGGGGGCGACGGGTCCTGCAGGGGAGCGGCGCGGGAAGGGGCGTCTGTGTTGGAGGATCCAGCGGGTGCCAGATCCCGGAGGGAAACCGTATCTTGCCTGCCGTCGGAGTACTCCACGTAGGCGTAACTGGGGTTGGCGTGGAGCAGTCGGACCTTTTCAACTAGAGGGTCCGTTTTATGGCTCCTCGCGTGCCTCCGTAAAGAGGTCCCGGAGCCGTCAGCCAAGGTGGAAGCGAGACCCCGGAGGTAGACTTCCTGGGGAAGAGAAACAATCGCTCATGAGGGGTCTCATTCGTGGCCGTGCAGAGGAGTGACCTAATGGAGTGTAGGGCATCGGGTAGGACCTCCTGCCAGCGGGTGGTTGGGAGATTTCTCGACCGCAGGGCCAGAAGGACAGCCTTCCACATGGTCGCGTTCTCCCTCTCCACCTGCCCGTTTCCCCGTGGGTTATAGCTGGTCGTTCTGCTCGAGGCGATGCCTTTGCTGAGCAGATACTGACGCATTTCATCGCTCATGAACGATGTACCCCGGTCGCTGTGGATATAAGCAGGGAAACCGAACAGGGTGAAGATGCTGTGCAGTGCCTTAATCATCGTGGCTGAGGTCATGTCGGTGCAGGGAATGGCGAATGGGAAACGGGAGAATTCATCGATCATGGTGAGGAAATAGGCATAACGGTTGGTGGACGGGAGGGGCCCCTTGAAGTCCACGCTCAGTCGCTCAAAGGGGCCCGAGGCCTTCACGAGCCGAACCTTGTCTGGCCGATAGAAGTGCGGTTTGCACTCCGCACAGACCTGGCAGGCCCTGACCATGGCCTTGACCTCCTTGGTTGAGTAAGGTAGGTTGCGGGACTTGATGAAATGGATGAGCCGGGTAACCCCCGGGTGGCAGAGGTCATTGTGGATGGCTTGCAGGCGGTCCTCCTGCGCGTTGGCGCATGTGCCGCGGGACAGGGCATCTGGGGGCTCGTTGAGCTCCCCTGGACGATACTTGATATCGTACGAGTAGGTGGAGAGTTCGATCCTCCACCTCAAAATGTTATCGTTTTTTATTTTGCCCCGTTGTGTGTTATCGAACATATAGGCGACCGACCGTTGGTCGGTGACGAGGGTAAACCTCCTACCGGCGAGGTAGTGTCTCCAGCACCGCACAGCCTCCACAATGGCTTGTGCCTCCTTTTCGACTGCAGAGTGTCGAATCTCGGAGGCGGTGAGGGTTCGGGAGAAGAACGCTACTGGTCTGCCTCCTGGATTGAGGGTAGCAGCCAGGGCGATGTCTGATGCATCGCTCTCTACCTGGAAAGGGATGGTTTCATCCACCGCATGCATGGCGGCCTTGATGATGTCGGCCTTGATGCGGTTGAAGGCCAATTGAGCCTCAGCCGAGAGGGGAAAAGTGGTGGTCTTTAGGAGTGGGCGGGCTTTGTCCGCATACTTGGGGACCCACTGGGCGTAATAGGAGAAAAGCCCCAAGCACCGTTTGAGGGCCTTGAGGCTGCGGGGGAGAGGGAGTTCCTTAAGGGGCGCATGCGGTCGGGGTCGGGACCTAGGACCCCGTCTTCCACGACATAGCCGAGGATGGCCAGCCGGGTGGTGTGGAAAACGCATTTGCCCTCGTTATAGGTCAGGTTAAGGGCTCGGGCGGTCTGGAGGAACTTTTTGAGGTTAGCGTCATGGTCCTGCTGATCATGGCCGCAGATGGTGACATTGTCCAAGTACGGGTATGTAGCCCGCAAACCGTACGGTCCACCATTTGGTCCATCGCCCTTTGAAAGACGGAGACCCCATTTGTGACACCAAAGGGGACCCTGAGGAAGTGGAAGAGCCGGCCGGCGGCTTCGAAGGCAGTATAGAGGCGGTCTTTTGGTCGGATGGGGAGCTGGTGGTAGGCGGATTTGAGGTCAACCGTGGAAAAGACTCGGTATTGGGCGATCCGATTTACCATTTCCGCGATGCGAGGAAGGGGGTACGCATCAAGCTGCGTGAATCGGTTTATGGTCTGGCTATAATCCACGACCATCCGTTTCTTCTCCCCGGACCGGACTACCACCACTTGCGCTCTCCAAGGGCTGTTGCTAGCCTCGATGACCCCCTCTCCCAGTAAACGCTGGACCTCTGACTTGATAAAAGCCATATCTTGGGCACTGTAGCGCCGGCTCCTGGTGGCGACGGGCTTACAGTCGGGAGTGAGGTTAGCGAATAGCGAGGGGGGTGCGACTTTCAGTGTCGCAAGGCAGCACACCGTGAGGGGGGGCAAGGGTCCGCCGAACTTCAGTGTCAGGCTTCGGTGGCTGCACTGGAAATCCAGTCCGAGCAGCAGGGGGGCACAGAGGTGAGGGAGGATATGAAATTTGAAACGGGTGTATTTGGCACCCTGGATCGAGAGATCCGCAATACAGTACCCCGTGATTTGTACCGAGTGGGACCCAGTTGCGAGGGCTATGGTTTGGGATGTGGGATGGGTGCGTAGGGAGCAGCGCCTTACCGTTTCAGGGTGGATAAAGCTCTCCGTGCTCCCGGAGTCGACGAGGCATGCAGTGTCGTGCCCGTTGACCTGGACCTGCATCATGGAGTTCTGCAGGTGTTTTGGCCGAGTTTGATCGAGGGTGATCGCACCCAGTCGCGGGTAGTCGGAGTCGTAAAATGGCCGCTGCCGTTGGTCGCACGTGTCGGGTCGAGAAGATGGCCGCCAACCAGATGGCCGCTCCCATGATTCGCACGAGGCTGATGACGCGTCAGAAGAGGACGTGTCGGGTCGGTGTGCAGCAGCATTGCGAGGCCTGCGGGCCTGAGAGCCTGATTTTCGGGCAGGCTGTTCTTTGTTTTTCTGGCCCCTGGATCTGGCCAGGCAGACCCTCACAAAGTGCCCTTTCTTCCCGCAGTCGCTGCAGATCGCGGAGCGGGCTGGGCAGCGTGGGCGTGGGTGCTGGCCCTGCCCGCAGAAGTAGCAAGGTGTGCCCCCATGGTGAGCGGGTCGCCGCGTGGCGCAGGCCTGTAATACGGGCGAGTCTGAGGAAGTCCGGGGGGGGCTGGCAGAGTCCGCGGGGTACGTACCCAAGTTATGTCGGGCCACCTCCAGCGAGGAGGCGAGCGTTAGCGTCTCCTGGAGGTCTTTTGCCCCGTTTTCGAGCAGTCGCTGCCGGATGTAGGTCGAGCGGATGCCGGACACGAAAGAATCTCTGATGTGCAGGTTCATATGGATTTCCCCTGTCACATCCTGATGGTCACAGTCCCTGGCCAGCGCGGTGAGTTTCTCAACAAACTCGTCGAGCGATTCCCCCGAGCGCTGCCGGCAGGTAGAGAGCAGATGCCGGGCGTGCACCTCATTGACGGGTTTGACAAACCGCTTGCGGAGCAACTCAATCGCTTCCTCATAAATCGTCGCCTTTTCGAGCGTGGCGGAGATTCTGTGACTCACCCGGGCGTGGAATAGATGCAGCTTGCGTGGCCCCAGGATGGGAGTCTCTGCGGAGTCCAGGTAGGCCTCGAAGCACCGCAGCCAGTATTTAAAAATGTCCTTTGCCTCCGGCGTTCGTGCTTCCAGAATGAGCTTCTCTGGTTTTAGGCCTGCGTCCATCCTGAATCTAGTTTAGCCTAATAAATTGAGGTACCCTCAATAATGATGCTTAGAGATTAAACTGTAAAGAAGGCTTTATTAGGCTAATAACTATGCTACAGATTTGGACGAGAGCTGACTGCTATATAGACCATGAGGCAGGCCTTTATGTATGGCTCCCAGATGGGCGGAGCCAGAGGCGGAGTCCCCAGGGTTCCAAGCCTGGTCTTAAAGGGGACATCACCTTACATGATGATAAGGCAGTAACCGTTCATCACACTCCCCAAACCCTTGCTCAGCTCCTCCAACCCAATTGGTGCCCCCAAACCAGCCACCTCTTGCTCCTCCACCCTCGGGAATCTCAGCTGATCTAGGAATCGTCTCATCCCCTCTTCCCCCGCTGGGGGCTGGGATCTGTACAGCTCTTCATAAAAGGTCTTGAATACCTCGTTTATTTTCGTCGCACTCCGAACCGTGGCTCCCCTTCCATCTTTGACTCCCCCTATTTCCCTCACTGCCATCCTCTTACGGAGCTGGTGTGCCAGCATCCGACTAGCCTTTTCCCATACTCGTAGGTCGCCCTATGCGCTTTCCTCCACTGTGCCTCCGCCTTCCCTGTGGTCAACAGGTCAAACTCCGTCTGGAGCCGTCGTCTATCCCCAAGTAATCTTTCCTCCGGCGCCTCTGCGTATCTCCTGTCCACTCTCAAAATCTCCCCCACTAACCTCTCCCTTTCCATACCCTCTGTTTTCTCCCTATGAGCCCTAATGGAAATGAGTTCTCCCCTGATCACCGCCTTCAACGCCTCCCATACCACCCCCACCCGCACCTCCCCGTTGTCGTTGGCCTCCAAGTACCTTTCGATACACCCCCTCACCTTCCCACACACCACCTCGTCCGCCAGCAGTCCCACATCCAGCCGCCACAACGGGCGTTGGTCCCTCTCCTCTCCCAGCTCCAGTTCCACCCAGTGCGGGGCATGGTCCGAAACGGCTATAGCCGAATACTCCGTCCCCTCCACCCTCGGGATGAACGCCCTACCCAGAACAAAGAAATCTATCCGGGAGTAGGCTTTGTGTACATGGGAGAAGAAAGAAAATTCCCTGGCCTGCGGCCTTGCAAACCGCCATGGGTCTACTCCCCCCAAATGATCCATAAACCCCCGAAGTACCTTGGCCGCCGCCAGCCTCTTTCCAGTCCTTGATTTGGAGCGGTCCAGTGCTGGATCCAACACTGTATTGAAGTCCCCTCCCATTATCAGGCCTCCTATCTCCAGGTCCGGAATGCGCCCCAACATGCGCTTCATGAATCCTGCATCATCCCAGTTCGGGGCGTATACGTTTACCAACACCACCCACGTCCCTTGCAGCCTACCGCTCACCATTACATATCACCCTCCATTGTCCGCTACAATAGTCTTAGCCTCAAATGACACCCGCTTTCCCACCAATATTGCCACCCCTCTATTCTTCACGTCCAGTCCCGAGTGGAATACCTGTCCTACCCATCCCTTTCTTAACCTGACCTGGTCCGCCACCTTCAGATGTGTCTCTTGGAGCATGGCCACGTCCGCCTTCAGTCCCTTTAAGTGCGCGAACACGCGAGCCCTCTTCACCGGCCCATTCAGGCCCCTCACACGTTATCAGCCGGATTGGAGGGGCTCTCTCCCCCCCCCCCCCCGCCGACTAGCCATCTCCTTTTCTGGGCCAGTTCCGTGTCCACGCCTCCCTCACCCTCCAGTCCCTAAGAGGGGGGACCCCCGTCCCGACCACCTCTTCTATGTCCCATTCCCTTTCGGCCAGTGCAGCAGCAACCCTTTCCCCCCCCCCTTCCCCCCCTTCCCTCCCCCCGCTAGACCCCTGTCTAGCCTTTTTTCTCCCCCCATGTCACTCCCGTAAGTCAGCTGACGCCTGCTGACCCCAGCTTGCCCCGCCGTCCCATTGACCTCCCCGTGTGGGAGTCTCCCAATCCATATGCATTCCTTCGTTCCCCTTCCCGCCTTTCTTCCCGCGCGCAGGAAAAAAAACCGCGCTTTCCAAAGCCCGCTCTGCCCCCTCTGGCGCAGCTCCTGTCGCGGCCTTGTCTCTCTCTCCCAGCCCATGTAACATTTCCTGCGCGTGATTGATCCCCTATATACAACAACCATCACACATGAAACCCCAAAACATCCCCCCCACCCTCACAAACCCTCAGTTAGAGTCCAACTTTTCGGCTTGTACAAATGTCCACGCCTCTTCAGGCGTTTCAAAGTAGTAGTGTTGGCCCTTGTATGTGACCCACAGTCGCGCTGGCTGCAGCATTCCGAATTTCGCTTCTTTCCGGTACAACGCCGCTTTGGCCCGGTTGAAACCCGCTCTCCGCTTTGCAACCTCTGTGCTCCAGTCCGGGTATATTCGTATCTCTGCATTATCCCACTTATGGCTCTGCTCCTTCTTGGCCCATCTCAGGACCCATTCTGTGTCCGTGAACCGGTGGAACCTCACCACCATCGCCCTTGGCGGCTCATTTGCCTGGAGCTTCTTCGCCAGCACCCGATGTGCCCCGTCCAACTCCAGCGGCCTCGAAGGGGCCTTCGTGCCCATCATCGTCTCGAGCATCGTGCTCACGTATGCCCCAGCATCAGCCCCCTCCACTCCCTCAGGGAGACCCAGGATTCGCAGATTCTTTCTCCTCGACCTGTTCTCCAGGTCTTCGAGTCTTCCCGCCCACCTCTTGTGTAGCGCCTCGTTCTGCTCCACTCTCACCGCCAGGCCCACGAGCTCGTCCTCGTTCTGACTGACTCTTTTCTGTACCTCCTGGATCTTAGCTTCGTGGGCCTTCTGCGTGATCCCAAGTCCTTCAATTGCCGAAAGCATAGGCGCCAACATCTCTTTGCGCATCTCCTCGCGCTGCTCCTCGAAGCAGCGCTTGATAAACCCTGCAGCTCCCCTTTGTCCCTGGCCGCCGCCATTTTGTTTTCTTTCCCTCGCTTCTCCCGTTGCTCCAGTGCCGCTCCTTTGGCCGTTACACTTCTGGTCCGTTTCGTAGAAGTTGGCAGTGTTTGCTTCACCAGTCTGCCCTAAAAAGTCTATGGAAACTCCTGAAAAAGGTCTGAGAGTCGGTTCCAGACGGGAGCTGCCGAATGCTCGACCTACTCCTCCACGGCTGCCACCAGAAGCCTCGTCCCCGCCTCTTCAATGGCCTTGGTAGATTCTTTCACAGTTGTTCCCTCTGCTGCTAGAATTCACCTTTGATAGAGTCAAGTGAGATTGCAGCTTTAAGATTGCCCTTCCCCCGCCTGCATGCTGGAAGAGGCCTCTGTCTATTGCTGCAGCTCAAGCCAAATCCTTCACTGTTTCTGCCGGGTCTGGCAGCCAAAAGACACAACATTCCTGGGGGACACCATCAGGGGAATGCTGCAGTCTTCTTCCCACACCGGGAAATGTCAAACAAATGCCGTGGGGGCCCTGTAAAAGAGCCCAAAAGTCCGTTCCAAGCGGGAGCTGCCGAATATGCGACCTAGCTCTGCATAGCCACACCCGGAAGTCGAGATCAGTGGAGTTGTGGATACACCAATGAGGGAGGACAGTGGAGTTGTGGATTCTCCAGTGAGTGAGTACAGTGGAGTTGTGAAATCTCCAGTGGGTGAGTACTGTGGAGTTGTGGATTCTCCAGTGGGTGAGTACTGTGGAATTGTTGATTCTCCAGTGAGTGAGGACAGTGGAGTTGTGGGGCGTCATTCTCCGACCCCCCAGCGGGTCGGAGAATGGCCGTTGGCCGCCGTGAATTCCGCCCCCGCCGCCCACCGAAGTCTCCGAAGGGAGAAAAGTCGGCGGGGCGTTAATGGCGCCGCAGACGTCGGAGGATGGCACGGGTGGGCGCAAGGCAGACGATTTTGGGCCTGCCGATATTCTCCCGTCCGGATGGGCCGAAGTCCCGTCGACGTGATGACGGGTCACGTCGGTGTAAATCAAACCTCCTTTTAATCGGCGTCAACCTGTGCTCAAGGTTTACGCCGACCAGCGTGGAGGTGGGTGACGGCCTGGGGGGTTGGCCGCTGGGCAGGCGATGGCGTGGCCGCAGTGTGAATGTGTGGGGAGAGGTGTGTGTAGGGTTGTGTGTGTGTGTATGCGGCGGGGGGGTGGTTAGAGTTGGCTGGGCTCCGGGAGAGTGCCGGGAGGGCCGGGGAGGAAGATGGGGGGTCCATGCCGGGGAGCGGGATGGGGGTCCATGCCGGGGAAGGCCGGGGAGGAGGATGGGGGGTCCGTGCCAGGGAGGGGGATAGGGGGTCCGTGCCGGGGAAGGGGATGGGGGGTCCGTGCCGGGGAGCGGGATGGGGGGTCCGTGCCGGGTAGGAGGATGGGGTCCGTGCCGGGGAGGAGGATGGGGGGGTCCGTGCCGGGGAGGGGTAATGGGGGGTCCGTGCCGGGGAGGGGGATGGGGGGTCCGTGCCGGGGAGGAGGATGGGGTCCGTGCCGGGGAGGAGGATTGGGGGGTCCGTGCCGGGGAGGGGGGATGGGGGGGTCCATGCGGGGAGGGGGATGGGGGGTCCGTGCCGGGGAGGAGGATGGGGTCTGTGACGGGGAGGAGGATGGGGGGGTCCGTGCCGGGGAGGGGGGTGCAAGGGCAAGTGAGTTGGTCCACCTGGCCAGGTGCCAGCCTCCAACAGTTGGACACATGTGGTCCATGCCACCTGGCTGGGGGGTGGAGGGGGTATGGGCAATGATGACATGTCGTCGTTCCCCCCCCCCCCCCACCAGGCCGTCATGTTTTCCGATCAGCCAGCGATGTTGGCCGCCGTGGCGGCAGCCGCTAATGTCTATGTTGCCCTGGATGAGGAGGAGGAGGAAGAGCGTGCCAGAGAGGCGGCGCAGGCTGTCGCAGAGGGGCAGGCGGCAGCCGCCCAGGCTGGAGGGACACCTGACCAACAGGACGAGGAGGACGTCGCGGCCCTACGGCAACGGAGGCACCCGAGGGCGCCCCGTGTGTACCGGCCCTGGCAGTCATACCAGGACCTCACGGACCGGGAATGCAGGAGGAGACTCTGGATGAGGCGGGAAACCATGGCACACATCTGCCACCTGCTGGCACACCTGTCACCGCGTGGCACTGGCGGGGGACACCCTCTCCCCGTGTCCGTCAAGGTTACGGTGGCCCTGAACTTTTATGCAACGGGGTCATTCCAGGCACCAAGTGGGGACCTGTCCGGCATATCGCAGACATCGGTGCACCGGTGCATCCGGGCAGTGACAGACGCCCTATATGCCATGGCGCAACGCTACATCCGCTTCCCCGTGGACCGGGCCAGCCAAGATGCCCGGGCCGTGGGCTTATCTGCCGTGGCCGTGTTCCCCATGGTCCAGGGCGCGATCGATGGGATGCACATCGCCGTGCGGCCACCTGCAGATAACAGGGCCGTGTTCACCAATAGGAAGGGGACCTATTCGATGAACATACAGGTGGTCTGCGACCACCGCATGATGATCCTGCACGTCTGCGCCCGTTACCCGGGCAGTGTACACGACTCATACGTGTTGTCGCGGTCATCCATCACCGGCATGTACGAGGGACGCCATCCCCGGCTGAGGGGCTGGTAGCTGGGCGACAGGGGCTACCCATTGCGATCGTGGCTGATGACGCCTGTACGGAGGCCACGCAATGAAGCGGAGAACCGCTACAATGATGCCCACGTAGCGACAAGAGGAGTGATAGAGAGGTGCTTTGGCGTGCTGAAGATGCGTTTCAGGTGCCTGGACCTCTCTGGGGGCGCCCTCCAATATCGGTCAGATAGGGTCGGCCGCATCATTGTGGTGTGCTGCGTCCTGCACAACATAGCCCAGCAGAGGGGCGATGTGCCGCAGGCAGAGGAGGGCGGAGTGGAGGAGCAGCAGGAAGAGGTGCAGTCCTCCCCAGATGAGGGGGATGGGGGCAATGGTCAGGGCAGACGGGCTAGACACGGGCGGGTGGCTGTCCACCGTTACCGGCTGGGCCAGCGGGCACGAGACAGGCTGATAGCCGCCCGCTTCACTGACTAGATGGGCGTGGGAATCGGGTAGTATGGCCACAGACCGCACACCGTGACAACACCCGACCACCCACACCCCCCACCCATCCACCCACCCAGCACCCTCACCCCCCCGCCCCAACCCCACCCACCCCACCCGCATGCACACCACCCCCCCATTGCCGATCCACCTGCGGCACAACGGCCGGCCTCACACTGTTGCCGGTGGACCCGTGTCTATTGCAGGCCATGGAGGATGATGACAACCAGCCCTGCGATGAGCTCCTGGCTCCACATCGTTGGACTATGTCTGACCCATGGCCACAGTACCACCATCCACCCGGACCATCCCTGCATGCGGCTGTGACACTGCAGCACACGGTCCCATCCTCTGCCCGGGGGGATGTTGATGGCGGCCCGGGGGGAAGAGGGCAGACTCACCTGGGGCTGAGGTAAGACCACCCCTCACACACATACTTGCGCTCAACGTACATGACACCCCCCGCACACTTTGGACAGAGCACAAAGGCAGCTTCTGTAGGTGTAACATTGACTTTAATAACGAACGGAGTTCATGCACGTGCCCTAGCCCCTAAAACTCATCTGTGCCCTGCACCCGTGCCAACTTACTCAGTGTCTAATTGTTTGGCCTTACGGACCCTATGACTACGTCTACGCGGTTCCCCAGACGGTACAGCAGAACTGGAGGTGGACTCCTGTGATTCCTGCCCTCTGACACGGGATCCCTTTGGCGGCCGCTTCCTGGGGCGTCCTGGCCTAGATGGGCCAGGCTGCGGCCCGGGCGACTGGGATGGCGAGCTGCCAGCCTGTCCTGCCCGTTGCCCACCCGATGCACCTGGGACGGAAGGGGGGGAGTCCGGGGTGTCGCGGTGTTCCGGGACCTCCCCTACAGGGGGACCCGGGACGGACCACAGCACCTCCTCTTCCCTCGGGGTGCCCGATGGCCCCCAGGCCTCTACATGGGTGGGGGATGCAAACGGACTGGCCATCCGACGCTCCCACGACATCTGGCGCTGCCAGTCCTGGAGGCCCGTGCTGGTATCGACAGGGGTCTGCAGGTTTGCAGCCATGGAGCTCAGGGGATTGGCAAACCCTGTCTGTGACTGTGCGACGCCGGCTCGCAGATGGCCAATGGCGCCGATGCCCTCAGCGATGGCCTGCAGAGACTGGGCTATGTCCTGCTGAGACTGGGCTATGGCCTGCTGAGACTGAGCCATGGCCTGCAGAGACTGGGCCATGGCGTTGAGCGCCTCTGCCATCTGGCGCTGGCACTTGCTCATGGCCTCCTGTGAGAGGGCAGCCATGTCCTCAGCCAGGCCACAGATGCCGCCTGCACGGAAAGCCCCAGGCCTCGCAAACCGTTCCCCATGCCTGACACCGTCGCACCCATTGCCTCCACCGCGGACGCCACCCTTGCGGTGTCGGCCTGGGTGGCACGTATGACCGGCACCACTCCCAGCTCCTGGACACGGGTGGACTCCTCCACCTGCGACTGCAGCTGCCGCAAGCTGGCCGTCACCCTCTTCGCTCATCTCAGGTTCGGTGGTTGCATCGGACCTATGGGTGGGTGTGGTAACTCCTGGAACCCGGGATCCATCTGGGCGGCTGATGTTCGCTTGGCCGGGCTGCCCTCCGACCGCCCAGCCCCTCTGCTGCTCCTACCTCCACCTGCTGTACCGGGACGGCTGTGTTGTGCGCACCAGTGAGTGTACCAGACGCCTCATCACTAAAGTGCCCAACCGAGGTGAGCGTCTCTGCGATGGTGGAGTGTGTTGGTGACAGCAGTGGTGTTGTGTCGTGCGCATCGTCTGACTCTGAGTCCATGGCACTTTGGGGTGGCGGTTCGTCTCTGCCCATCCAATCTGTGCCACTGTCCTGTATTTCAGTTTCCTGGGTAGGGGTGTCCTGGGTAGGGGTGTCCTGGGTTGTGGTTTTGTGGCTCGGCTGTGACGAGGGCCTGTGGCTGCCCCTCTCGTCGCTAGGTGGCACACGCCTGCGTCGCCGCACCCGCATGAGACGGGGGCGCCGTCTCGCTGTTGCTCCAGGTCTCTCCGTCTCCCGTGGTCTCCGAGGGGCATCGTGCGGGCGTCGCCTGCCAGAGGGTCCGGGTCTCTCCGTCTCCCGTGGTCTCCGAGGGGCATCGTGCGGGCGTCGCATGCCAGAGGGCCCGGGTCTCTCCATCTCCCGTGGTCTCCGAGGGGCATCATGCGGGCGGTCTGCATCTGCGGGGATGGGTGCCTCGACGTTTGCTCCTGCGATACACAATGAAGCATGCATGGTTAGACACGCAGGCAGTGATCAGGTGATATGGGGGAGGGGGGATATGGGGGAGGGGGGATATGGGAGAGGGGGGATATGGGGGAGGGGGGATATGGGGATAGTCTGTCGGTGGCTCACTTGCTGGTGGGCCTCCGACCTCTGCATCAGCAACCTCCCGGTCCTCAGGTCCGCCAGCCAGTTCCAGGGCCCTTTCCTCATGTTCGGTCAGTGGCCTCCCATCTGCTGGGCCTCCTCCAGTCCTCACATGCTCCTTGGTGCTGTGTGCGCGCTTCTCCTGTGGGGGGTGGTGGCAGGGGTAAAAGGCAACAGTGTTAGACAGGTATATGAATGCACGCCATGGGGATATGGGGAGGGCGGATATGGGGGATATGGGGGAGGGGGGATATGGGGGATATGGGGAGGGGGGATATGGGGGAGGGGGGATATGGGGGAGGGGGGCTATGGAGGAAGAGGGATATGGGGGAGGGGGATATGGGGGAGGGGGGATATGGGGGAGGGGGGATATGGGGGAGGGGAAATGGGGAGGGGAGATATGGGGAGGGGGATATGGGGAAGGGGGATATGGGGGACGGGGGATATGGATATCGGGCAAGGGGGGGGAGCTCACCCTGGCTGCCCTGACGAGGTCGTTCACCTTCTTGTGGCACTGGGTGCCTGTCCGTGGTGTCAGAGCCACAGTGCTGACGGCCTCTGCCACCTCCCTCCACAGACGCCGGCTGTGGCGTGGGGCGACTCTGCGGCCGTGTCCGGGATACAGGGCCTCCCTCCTCTGCTCCACTGCGTCCAGGAGCGCCTCAATGTCGCGGGGCTGGAACCTCGGGGCTGAGCGACGGCCGGCCATCCGGTCGGGTCTTCTGGTCGGGTGGGGGGAGCAGCGCGTCTTATGCGCCATTATGCCGTGCGTGACGTCGCACAGCGTGAACCCCGTGAGCCAGCGCGGATAGCGTCACGTCGCTGCTAGCCCATTCCGGGCCGGAGACTTAGCGACGTTTGGGGCGGCGTGATGCAGGTGGGATTTGCGCCGTTTTTGGCGCCGGTCGGCGGACATCGTGCTGATAACGGAGAATTTCGCCCTTGGATTCTTCAGTGAGTACAGTGGAGTTGTGGGTTCTCCAGTGAGCACAGTGGAGTTGTAGATTCTCCAGTGAGTGAATATAGTGGAATTGTGGATTCTCCAGTGAGTGAGTACTGTGGAGTTCGGGATACTCCAGTGAGTGAGTACAGTGGAGTTGTGGATTCTCCAGTGAGTGAGTACAGTGGAGTTGTGGATTCTCCAGTGAGTGAGTACAGTGGAGTTGTGAATTCTCCAGTGAGTGAATACAGTGGAATTGTGGATTCTCCAGTGAGTGAGTACTGTGGAGTTCGGGATACTCCAGTGAGTGAGTACAGTGGAGTTGTGGATTCTCCAGTGAGTGAGTACAGTGGAGTTGTGGATTCTCCAGTGAGTGAGTACAGTGGAGTTGTGAATTCTCCAGTGAGTGAATACAGTGGAATTGTGGATTCTCCAGTGAGTGAGTACTGTGGAGTTCGGGATACTCCAGTGAGTGAGTACAGTGGAGTTGCGGATTCTCCAGTGAGTGAGTACAGTGGAGTTGTGGATTCTCCAGTGAGTGAGTACTGTGGAGTTCGGGATACTCCAGTGAGTGAGTACAGTGGAGTTGTGGATTCTCCAGTGAGTGAGTACAGTGGAGTTGTGGATTCTCCTGTGAGTGAGTACTGTGGAGTTCGGGATACTCCAGTGAGTGAGTACAGTGGAATTGTGGATTCTCCAGTGAGTGAGTACTGTGGAGTTCGGGATACTCCAGTGAGTGAGTACAGTGGAGTTGTGGATTCTCCAGTGAGTGAGTACAGTGGAGTTGTGGATTCTCCAGTGAGTGAGTACTGTGGAGTTCGGGATACTCCAGTGAGTGAGTACAGTGGAATTGTGGATTCTCCAGTGAGTGAGTACTGTGGAGTTCGGGATACTCCAGTGAGTGAGTACAGTGGAATTGTGGATTCTCCAGTGAGTGAGTACTGTGGAGTTGTGGATTCTCCAGTGAGTGAGTACTGTGGAGTTGTGGATTCTCCAGTGAGTGAGGACTGTGGAGTTGTGGATTCTCCAGTGAGTGAGTACTGTGGAGTTCGGGATACTCCAGTGAGTGAGTACAGTGGAATTGTGGATTCTCCAGTGAGTGAGTACTGTGGAGTTGTGGATTCTCCAGTGAGTGAGTACAGTGGAGTTGTGGATTCTCCAGTGAGTGAGGACAGTGGAGTTGTGGATTCTCCAGTGAGTGAGTACAGTGGAGTTGTGGATTCTCCAGTGAGTGAGTACTGTGGAATTGTGGATTCTCCAGTGAGTGAGTACAGTGGAGTTGTGGATTATCCTGTGAGTGAGTACTGTGGAGTTCGGGATACTCCAGTGAGTGAGTACAGTGGAATGTGGATTCTCCAGTGAGTGAGTACTGTGGAGTTGTGGATTCTCCAGTGAGTGAGTACAGTGGAGTTGTGGATTCTCCAGTGAGTGAGGACAGTGGAGTTGTGGATTCTCCTGTGAGTGAGGACAGTGGAGACGTGGATTCTCCTGTGAGTGAGGACAGTGGAGTTGTGGATTCTCCTGTGAGTGAGGACAGTGGAGTCGTGGATTCTGCAGTGAGTACAGTGGAGTCAGGATTCTGCAGTGAGTACAGCGGAGTTGTGGATACTCCAGTGAATGAGTTCTCTGGAGTTGTGGATACTCCAGTGTGAGTACAGTGGAGTTGTGGATTCTCCAGTGAGTACAGTGGAGTTGTGAATAATCCAGTGAGTCAGTACAATGGAGTTGTGGATTCTCCAATGAGTGAGGACAGTGGAGTTGTGGTTTCTCCCGTGGAGTTGTGGAATCTCCAGTGAGTGCAGTGGAGTTGTGGATAATCCAGTGAGTGTGTACAGTGGAGTTGTGGATTCTCTAGTGAGAACTGTGGAGTTGTGGATACTCCAGTGAGTAGAGTGGAGTTGTGGTTTCTCCAGTGAGTGAGTACAGTGGAATTGTGGTTTCTCCAGTGAGTACAGTGGAGTTGTGGATTCTCCAGTGAGTGAGTACAGTGGAGTTGTGGATTCTCCAGTGAGTGAGTACAGTGGAGTTGTGGATTCTCCAGTGTGAGTACAGTGGAGTTGTGGATTCTCCTGTGAGTGAGGACAGTGGAGTCGTGGACTCTCCAGTGAGTGAGTACAGTGGAATTGCGGATTCTCCAGTGAGTGAGTACAGTGGAGTTGTGGATTCTCCAGTGAGTGAGTACAGTGGAGTTGTGGATTCTCCAGTGTGAGTACAGTGGAGTTGTGGATTCTCCAGTGAGTACAGTGGAGTCGTGGATTCTCCAGTGAGTGAGTACAGTGGAGTTGTGGATTCTCCAGTGTGAGTACAGTGGAGTTGTGGATTCTCCAGTGAGTGAGTACAGTGGAGTCGTGGATTCTCCAGTGAGTGAATACAGTGGAGTTGTGGATTCTCCAGTGAGTGAGTACAGTGGAGTTGTGGATTCTCCAGTGTGAGTACAGTGGAATTGTGAATTCTCCAGTGTCAGTACAGTGGAGTTGTGGATTCTCCTGTGAGTGAGGACAGTGGAGTCGTGGATTCTCCAGTGAGTGAGTACAGTGGAGTTGTGGATTCTCCAGTGTGAGTACAGTGGAGTTGTGGATTCTCCAGTGTGAGTACAGTGGAGTTGTGGATTCTCCAGTGTGAGTACAGTGGAGTTGTGGATTCTCCTGTGAGTGAGGACAGTGGAGTCGTGCATTCTCCTGTGAGTGAGTACAGTGGAGTTGTTGATTCTCCAGTGTGAGTACAGTGGAGTTGTGGATTCTCCAGTGTGAGTACAGTGGAGTTGTGGATTCTCCTGTGAGTGAGGACAATGGAGTCGTGGATTCTCCTGTGAGTGAGGACAGTGGAGTCGTGGATTCTGCAGTGAGTGAGTACAGCGGAGTTGTGGATTCTCCTGTGAGTACAGTGGAGTTGTGGATTCTGCAGTGAGTACAGCGGAGTTGTGGATTCTCCAGTGAGTGAGGACAGTGGAGTCGTGGATTCTCCTGTGAGTGAGGACAGTGGAGTCGTGGATTCTGCAGTGAGTGAGTACAGTGGAGTCGTGGATTCTCCTGTGAGTGAGGACAGTGGAGTTGTGGATTCTCCAGTGTGAGTACAGTGGAGTTGTGGATTCTGCAGTGAGTACAGTGGAGTTGTGGATACTCCAGTGATGAGTTCTCTGGAGCTGTGGATACTCCAGTGAGTCAGTACAATGGCGTTGTGGATACTCCAGTGAGTGAGTACAGTGGAATTGTGGTTTCTCCAGTGAGTTGTACAGTGGAGTTGTGGATACTCCAGTGAGTGAGTACAGTGGATTCTCCAGTGAATGAGGACAGTGGAGTTGTGGATTCTCCAGTGAATGAGGACAGTGGAGTTGTGGATTCTCCAGTGAATGAGGACAGTGGAGTTGTGGATTCCCCAGTGAATGAGGACAGTGGAGTTGTGGATTCCCCAGTGAATGAGGACAGTGGAGTTGTGGATTCTCCAGTGAATGAGGACAGTGGAGTTGTGGATTCCCCAGTGAATGAGGACAGTGGAGTTGTGGATTCCCCAGTGAATGAGGACAGTGGAGTTGTGGATTCCCCAGTGAATGAGGACAGTGGAGTTGTGGATTCTCCAGTGAATGAGGACAGTGGAGTTGTGGATTCCCCAGTGAATGAGGACAGTGGAGTTGTGGATTCTCCAGTGAGTGAGTACAGTGGAGTTGTGGATTCTCCTGTGAGTGAGTACTGTGGAGTTCGGGATACTCCAGTGAGTGAGTACAGTGGAATGTGGATTCTCCAGTGAGTGAGTACTGTGGAGTTGTGGATTCTCCAGTGAGTGAGTACAGTGGAGTTGTGGATTCTCCAGTGAGTGAGGACAGTGGAGTTGTGGATTCTCCTGTGAGTGAGGACAGTGGAGATGTGGATTCTCCTGTGAGTGAGGACAGTGGAGTTGTGGATTCTCCTGTGAGTGAGGACAGTGGAGTCGTGGATTCTGCAGTGAGTACAGTGGAGTCAGGATTCTGCAGTGAGTACAGCGGAGTTGTGGATACTCCAGTGAATGAGTTCTCTGGAGTTGTGGATACTCCAGTGTGAGTACAGTGGAGTTGTGGATTCTCCAGTGAGTACAGTGGAGTTGTGAATAATCCAGTGAGTCAGTACAATGGAGTTGTGGATTCTCCAATGAGTGAGGACAGTGGAGTTGTGGTTTCTCCCGTGGAGTTGTGGAATCTCCAGTGAGTGCAGTGGAGTTGTGGATAATCCAGTGAGTGTGTACAGTGGAGTTGTGGATTCTCTAGTGAGAACTGTGGAGTTGTGGATACTCCAGTGAGTAGAGTGGAGTTGTGGTTTCTCCAGTGAGTGAGTACAGTGGAATTGTGGTTTCTCCAGTGAGTACAGTGGAGTTGTGGATTCTCCAGTGAGTGAGTACAGTGGAGTTGTGGATTCTCCAGTGAGTGAGTACAGTGGAGTTGTGGATTCTCCAGTGTGAGTACAGTGGAGTTGTGGATTCTCCTGTGAGTGAGGACAGTGGAGTCGTGGACTCTCCAGTGAGTGAGTACAGTGGAATTGCGGATTCTCCAGTGAGTGAGTACAGTGGAGTTGTGGATTCTCCAGTGAGTGAGTACAGTGGAGTTGTGGATTCTCCAGTGTGAGTACAGTGGAGTTGTGGATTCTCCAGTGAGTACAGTGGAGTCGTGGATTCTCCAGTGAGTGAGTACAGTGGAGTTGTGGATTCTCCAGTGTGAGTACAGTGGAGTTGTGGATTCTCCAGTGAGTGAGTACAGTGGAGTCGTGGATTCTCCAGTGAGTGAATACAGTGGAGTTGTGGATTCTCCAGTGAGTGAGTACAGTGGAGTTGTGGATTCTCCAGTGTGAGTACAGTGGAATTGTGAATTCTCCAGTGTCAGTACAGTGGAGTTGTGGATTCTCCTGTGAGTGAGGACAGTGGAGTCGTGGATTCTCCAGTGAGTGAGTACAGTGGAGTTGTGGATTCTCCAGTGTGAGTACAGTGGAGTTGTGGATTCTCCAGTGTGAGTACAGTGGAGTTGTGGATTCTCCAGTGTGAGTACAGTGGAGTTGTGGATTCTCCTGTGAGTGAGGACAGTGGAGTCGTGCATTCTCCTGTGAGTGAGTACAGTGGAGTTGTTGATTCTCCAGTGTGAGTACAGTGGAGTTGTGGATTCTCCAGTGTGAGTACAGTGGAGTTGTGGATTCTCCTGTGAGTGAGGACAATGGAGTCGTGGATTCTCCTGTGAGTGAGGACAGTGGAGTCGTGGATTCTGCAGTGAGTGAGTACAGCGGAGTTGTAGATTCTCCTGTGAGTACAGTGGAGTTGTGGATTCTGCAGTGAGTACAGCGGAGTTGTGGATTCTCCAGTGAGTGAGGACAGTGGAGTCGTGGATTCTCCTGTGAGTGAGGACAGTGGAGTCGTGGATTCTGCAGTGAGTGAGTACAGTGGAGTCGTGGATTCTCCTGTGAGTGAGGACAGTGGAGTTGTGGATTCTCCAGTGTGAGTACAGTGGAGTTGTGGATTCTGCAGTGAGTACAGTGGAGTTGTGGATACTCCAGTGAATGAGTTCTCTGGAGCTGTGGATACTCCAGTGAGTCAGTACAATGGCGTTGTGGATACTCCAGTGAGTCAGTACAGTGGAATTGTGGTTTCTCCAGTGAGTTGTACAGTGGAGTTGTGGATACTCCAGTGAGTGAGTACAGTGGATTCTCCAGTGAATGAGGACAGTGGAGTTGTGGATTCTCCAGTGAATGAGGACAGTGGAGTTGTGGATTCTCCAGTGAATGAGGACAGTGGAGTTGTGGATTCCCCAGTGAATGAGGACAGTGGAGTTGTGGATTCCCCAGTGAATGAGGACAGTGGAGTTGTGGATTCTCCAGTGAATGAGGACAGTGGAGTTGTGGATTCCCCAGTGAATGAGGACAGTGGAGTTGTGGATTCCCCAGTGAATGAGGACAGTGGAGTTGTGGATTCCCCAGTGAATGAGGACAGTGGAGTTGTGGATTCTCCAGTGAATGAGGACAGTGGAGTTGTGGATTCCCCAGTGAATGAGGACAGTGGAGTTGTGGATTCTCCAGTGAATGAGGACAGTGGAGTTGTGGATTCTCCAGTGAATGAGGACAGTGGAGTTGTGGATTCTCCAGTGAATGAGGACAGTGGAGTTGTGGATTCCCCAGTGAATGAGGACAGTGGAGTTGTGGATTCTCCAGTGAATGAGGACAGTGGAGTTGGAGGTTGCGGATTGTCGGCCACCGCTCTAAGGGATTTTGTCATTGTGGACGAGGGTACCCATGCGCAGGCGCAGTGAGCTCCAACTGTAACAATTGTCGGAGGCGGAAGTTTGTGTTTCGAGTCCGCGGGGAGAAGGAACTGGGACTTTTTCAACATTGCTGAGCAGGGAAAGGCTGCAACTGAAACATTGACTACTTTCCGAGCAGATATATAAAACAAATACTTGGGGTAGTTATTGTTGTTTGCCAGCTTCGTCCTCATTCAGATTGCTTACTGTCAGGTTCAATGTGTTGTCTTAGTCTTCCTCTCAGCGAGATCCCGGGTGCTGTGTGTTAACAGGTAAAGTACTGGGCAGTTCTAACCATAGACTTTTTAAATGTGCATTAATCACTAGAATCCCCGTTTATCTGACGGAGAGATTCTGTGTAAATTGTTTAATGTGCATGTCAGGTTCACAATCCCCAAAGAACATCCCTCATGGATTCAAACCATCCAATCAAGTAACTGCTATTTCAATGTTAATTATTTGGTTGTATATGTAGGTTATTGCTTTCCAAGTTATCTGTTAATCATTGAAATATATTGATGGTATTGCTATTAAGATTGCTTATTAGATTCATTTTAACAAAGGCATTTAGAGATGTTTTTGTGTTGGATTTTAAAAAACTTTTGTGGTAATTAATCACTAAGGTTAGATGAAGAATAGAATTGATTATTGCATTGCTGTAACTGGCTGATTGAGAATCCCATCCTTGGTGTCACAGTTGGTGGCCCTGTTTACAGCCACCAGCTATAATCCAGTGATTCCCAACCTTTTATATGTTATGGCACACCTCTATAATATAAAACATGTTTGGGGAACACCTCCTATTTTCCCTTATTGGGAACTTCATTTTTAACCCTGTCCTCTCCCTGTCTTCTTTTCCTCTCTCCATATCTCTCTCACTTCTCCCATGGCTTTTGCACCTTTTTTGAGTTTTTGCTTTTTGTTCAGGCCTTTCTCTTCAGTTCCAAGTCCCGCTGGCCAAGCGCATGAGCCTGACCAGCATAAAATATCTAAACCACGCAGGCGTTGGGAATAATCAGTAATGCTACAGCAATTGAAAAGGATGGCACAATTGATGATTCAAAGACAAGAATATTCTTTGTTAGAATTAAGGAATGGTAAAAGAATTATTACACTGCTGTATTACACAATAGACTACCAAATAGTGGGAGTGAGTTAGAGGAACACGTTTGCAGACAAATGCAAAAATGTTTAGACCAGGGATAATGAGAACTTGCATCAGAATAAAGGGTAAAGAGCTGGAGGAATTCCTGAGATGTCCATAAGGGACTGTTTCTGACCAGTATGTTCCTGGCTATTGAGGAAGGAACCAGTCCTGGAGCTAGCTCTCGCGAATGAAGTAGATTTCATTGCAGTGGGGAATCATTTTGAGAAGGAGTAATGACAATCCCAATGAATTTAAAGTGGTTATGGAAGTGGACAAGGAAAAATCATATGTGAAAATCAGAATGAAGGATTGACAGATTTAAATCTGTTGATTATTCTTTTGTCTATGTACATACGGTGTACGTTCCCTTGGCTGCAGAAAAATACTTTTCACTGTACTTCGGTACATGTGACAATATTGGATTGGATTTGTTTATTGTCACGTGTACCGAGGTACAGTGAAAAGTATTTTTCTGCGAGCAGCTCAACAGATCATTAAGTACATGAGAAGAAAAGGGAATAAAAGAAAATACATAATAGGGCAACACGCCATATACAATTTAACTACATAAGCACTGGCATCGGATGAAGCATACAGGGTGTAGTGTTAATAAAAATAAATAAATCAATCAAATGTGCAGGTTGTTCAGGAACAGATTAGACACATTCTACAATGCGGAAAGGAATGGTGTCCATAGCAAGAACTCACTGAATTATTAATGAAACAGAGATTGAAATTAAACCAAAAAAGCAGGCTTATGATAAATGCCAGTTTAATAGTCCATTGCTCTCTGTCAGCATAGTCAGCAGGAAGTCGTAGGTGACTGGGGCAGCATGTGGTTAGTGTAAACCACCAAGCTCACCTTGTGATCTGGTGCTGGGGTGAGTTTGGCTGGGGAAATTTGTTTCAGGATTGTTTTAAAAAAAAATCTTTTAGTGTTTTTCAAGCCATTCCTAGCTATCCGCCAAAATCTGGTGCTGCATCCAAGTGTGTGCTGAGATGTTGATTGTTGCTTGGCTTCTGATGGTTAGAGCATCACAAACACACCTGATCCTGTCGCCACATGATGTCATGTGTGCACTTCCAGAAAATGTCACTGAAACACATTTTTCTTTCCTAGATTGTGTGTGTGTGCATACCTGTAAAAATCAGTCTATAGCTCTTTTTTAAGGATTCCATGTTTCAAAGAAAACCAAATTTTCAGGAGAAGGAAGCAATTGCAAGGGGTCAGCACATTACTCGGGTGCTATTTTCAGGAGGATAGACTGAGGCTGGTAAAAACCGTGTCAGTTATTATTGGTATGAATTGTCTGGGATTTTGGCTTTAAGATTTAAAGCAATATGTGCTTCTTATCACAAGGTAAATACTTTTTAAAAACTTTTTAAAATTGGTTTTACACTTGTTTCTTTACACACGGTAATTTGGATTTGTTTATTGTCACGTGTACCGAGGTACAGTGAAAAGTATTTTTCTGCGAGCAGCTCAACAGATCATTAAGTACATGAGAAGAAAATACATAACAGGGCAACACAAGGTGTACATGAAAAGAAAATACATAACAGGGCAACACAAGGTGCACAATGTAAATACATAGACACCGGCATCGGGGTAGCATACAGGAGTGTAGTATTAATCAGGTCAGTCCATAAGAGGGTCGTTAGGACTCTGGTAGCAGCAGGGAAGAAGCTGTTCTTGAACCTGTTAGTGCGAGTTCTCAGACTTTTGTATCTCCTGCCCAATGGAAGAAGTTGGAAGAGTGAATAAGACGGTTGGGAGGGGTCTTTGATTATGCTGCCCGCTTTCCCCAGGCAGCGGGAGGTGTAGATAGAGTCCATGGATGGGAGGCAAGTTCCTGTGATGGGCTGGGCTGTGTTCACAACTCTCTAAATGAAGAAAGAAGAATGGAAATCTACAAATTGGGTATCCGAGCAGAAATAATGAAGGACAAACAAACCTTCTCCATTCACGCAAATAGATCTATGTACAGGTATGGGGGCCCTTGCTTTTGAGCCCCCGGGAGTCGGTTGCTACAACCGTACACTCTTATTTGTGTCTCTGCTGTCTCCTGGTACTAGAACATATCAGGGGGGTGTTGGCTGTGCGTGATCACCAGCCGAGCAAGAGCCTTTGGTGGGCATTAAGTGAGGCAAAGGTTAGATTGCCTGCCTCTCTCCCCATAAAGAGCTTTGGCTGCTCTGAAACCCTGAAGACTGCCACCAGTGGGCATGGTTCACCCTCCCCCCACACAACTAGGGGCTGGTTTAGCACAGTGGGCTAAATCGCTGGCTTGTAATGCAGAACACAGCCAGTAGGGCTCAATTCCGCTACCAGCCTCTCCGAACAGGCGCCGGAATGTGGCGACTAGGGGCTTTTCACAGTAACTTCATTGAAGCCTACTTGTGACAATAAGTGATTATTATTATTATTAACTTTGAACATAACCTAAAAGAAGGCTGCCCAGTACCTGATGTGTCTGGGCAAGACCAGAACATGCGGGTGTGGTTGGCTAGGCCTCCATGGCACCGCACTGTTCACATTTGTCCTCCATCCCTAGGAAGAACCCGCTCATTTGTATTCTGGTTAGGTGCGTCCTGTGCACCACCGTTAGCTGCGCAACGCTCAGCCCTGCATATGAGGAGTTCACCCTGTGCAGTGCTTCGATCAAGAGTCCTTCCCTTATCTTCCTCCCACTTCTCCCGTGTCTCATCCAGTGGTGACCGTACTTCCTCAAGTAACCGTCTGTACATGTTCGTGCAGTTGCCATCCCCTAGCTTGCCCTGCGGTAGCTTGCCCCGCGGTTGGATATCTGTCCAGTAGGGAGTGTCCTGATAAGTGGGGGAGTGGAGCTTTTCTTTTCGGAGGAAGTTCCATACTTGTATATATTGTCCATACTTGTATATATTGTAACTCGGTCCCTTTCGAGAGCTTATCTATGAGTTCCCCCAGGTTCACTATTCTGCTGTCTATGTACAAGTCCCCTACTGTCAGTACCCCTTTGTCCTGTGTCTACCCTTTAAAGGAGGTGTTCATAGTCGCAGGGGGAACTTGTATTCTTGCAGATGGGGGCCATGGTGGACATTGCAGTCAGACCGAAGTGGTGTGTCAGTTAGTTCCATGTTCTCAGTGTGGCCTCTACCACTGCGCTTCTTGAGTATCTGACTGGGGGGAATGGGATGGGGCCATGTCCAGTGCTTGGAGGAATGTTCCTGTGCAGGAATTCTTCTCCAAATTAACCCATCCGCTCCGTGCTCCTTGGCCCATCCCCGTACTCTTTCTGCAGTAGCTACCCAGTGGAGAACTTGAGCTTCGGGAGGGCCAGGCCTCCCACGTTCCTCCTTCTTTGTAGTACACTTTTTCTGATCCTTGGTTCTCTCTTTCCCCCTCCCCCCGCCCCACACACACACACAAGCACAATGATTAGTTTGTCTACCTTAGTGAAGAAGGCCTTGGGGTTGAAGTTCTGAACAGAAAGAGAAACTTAGGCATAATGTCCATTTTGATTGTCTGCACCCCCCCCCCCCCTCCAAAACAAAATGGAGTGCAGGAG
This sequence comes from Scyliorhinus torazame, assembly GCF_047496885.1. Taxonomy (NCBI): domain Eukaryota; kingdom Metazoa; phylum Chordata; class Chondrichthyes; order Carcharhiniformes; family Scyliorhinidae; genus Scyliorhinus; species Scyliorhinus torazame. The sequence goes on along the minus strand of NC_092709.1, from coordinate 291,162,830 downwards.
CAAGTCCCACCTCCGCAGGTCTCTTTACCTCCTCCAGTATACTCGTCAGGTTCCACTTGTGGATCTGTGTCAAGTCGTGGAGTATTTGGATTCCCAGGTATTGCAATTTCGCTTGGGCCAGCTCTGATCTCTCTTTCCGTCCCCCGGGGTAAGATTTTGCTCTTGTTCAGGTTAAGTTTGTAACATGAGGAGGCACCAAACTCCCTTAGTATTCCTTCCATGCTGGCTAGGGGATTCGAGACATCGAGGAGCAGGTCGTTTACATCGAGTGAGACTCTGCTCCCTGTCTCTCGATCATGAGGTAACTGTAGGGCTTAAATTCTTGTCATTTAGCCAAATGTTTGCTGTTAGCAATTGCAACTGTTAGAACGGATAGGAAAACATAAAAATAATTAATAATATATACCATTTTGGTAACCTGTCAGAATTTGAGAAATATATATAATATATATAGGAGATTTGTAAGAAGAAATAATGTGACGAGGCCAGTACATTTTATCTTCCGTATACTCTGATAGATAAAAGTCTGCGCAATTAGTAAAAGAGAACAGGTTCATTGAACGCAATGAAGATCATCAAAACAAATGGTCTTCAACCGTGCGAGGAAGTAATATTTGATTTAGTTAACATGAATGATGGCCAATTTGGTGGGCAGCTTGGAAATAGTGACTAGAAAATGTAATTTGCCGTACGGCTAGAAAGGGAGAAAGGATGGACACAAATTAAAATGTTGAACTTAATTTAAATGAGACTAACTTTGCGATGAGAAGGGAGGAATTGGCTAGAATAGTTGAGAGGTTGTATTACAAAATAAGTACACGCTCCATTGAAGGGTAAAAGCAGACTCCTAAGGTGATAAAAATACTGACCACTGGTATAGTTAGAATCAGTATTGAACAAATGAAGACAGGAAGTGTGAATAATAATGGCAAGGGTTCTTGTTAAGCACATCAAGATAAAGAGAAGGTTAAAAGAGAAAATGGGTCCATTAGAAACAGATTTAATTATGGCAGTAGCAGAGACATAAATTATCGAAGTTACAACACTGATGGAAGCTAATTCCATTTCTCTGCTCTTTATTCATATCCTTTTCAAATATTTATTCAATTTCATTAAAATGATGTTATAACCTCTGCTTCAGTAGCTACCTGTAGTGAAGCTCTAATGAACTGAGGGTGGGAAAACCTCTTACTTACCATGCTGTCAGATAGTAAGTTCCAGGATTTGAACCAGCTTAAAAGAAGGAACGATGATGTATGTCCACGTCAGCACAGGTGTTTGGTTTGGAGATGACCCCCCCCCCCCACACACACACACACCCACACGCGAGGTTCACGGGGAAGACTTCGCTCTTGATCAGGTTAAGTTTGTAACCTTAAGTTCACAGATTTAGGGGGGTGCTGCAAAAGAGCCTTGGTGATTTGCTGCAGGGCATTCCGTAGATAGTATACCTCTAGTGAAGGGATCAGATAGGATGCCAATCAAGCAGGCTGCTTTGTCCTAGATAAGAGTCAAACTTTCAGTGTTGTTGGAGCTATACTCAACGAGGCAAGTGTAGTGTATAGCAATGTATTTGTACACAGTAGAGAAGCTCTGAGGAAACGGTGGTGAACCACACACATGGGGAGTAAACAGCCTCTGATCTGCGCTGCTAGCCATGGTGATTGTGTGGCTAGCCCAGTTGAATTTCTGGACAATGGTGAACCCCAGGATATTGATGGTGGGGATTTAGAATTCCTTTCAATTATAATTGTTCTGCTATCTACAAGTCACACCCAATTATCAATGTACATACGCCACTATGAAGGTGGGAGAAAAACGCACATTTGGCAATTTTGCCATAGCCACAGAATAGTTAACAGAATAATTGAAAACAATTTGTGCGCCACATGATCCAACAGAGAAAATGAGAAGAATGACCAGTTAATTTATTTTTGTTGGTGTTAATGGAGGAACGAGTAGAAAGTTGACCATGGTGCCAGGAGTATCCTTTGAGTAATGTTTTAAGGTCTTTTAGTTCCATCTAAACAGGCATACAGAACCTGTGCTTATCTTAAAAGGTGGCACACAGTACCGCATTGAAGTGTCCTGGATTGGAGCTGGAACCCATCTCCTCCGACTCACAGGTAAGGGTGTTGCCAACTGGGTCCTATTATTTATTTGAAAACCGTAATTACCTGCAACAGCATATATTTTAGTCCTATTATTAGCCGCTTGAGCAAAGTGTACGCTTAGTCCCACCAAGGTCCTTGAATACACCATTTAGAAGCAGTTGCATGCTTACATTTCCTGTACCTTCTGTTTCTGATCTTCAAAATGGTGTTCTGTCTTCCCATCATGCCCAATCCCCCCTGGGCAAGGACAATCAGTACGATGGTTTCTTTTCCTTCCTTGAGTTGTTATCTTAAAAATGATAGCCCACTTCAGCCCCCTCCACTGGGGCATCCCCACTGTTTGCTTTATAATGCTCCTTGTTCATGGTCCACTCCAGTGCAAGTAGCGCATCTTCTAAAATGCTCTCACCTTTATCTAAGTTGTTGAAATTGTTTTGTAAACAGGACTTGTACTGTATCTTTTTGTTCTCTTTTGATGCCTTAAGACGGGACAAGTGCGGAGGATGAATTGGCATGACTGATGGAATGGATTTACATTCTCCTGAACCTGGATTATTTATCAGTCCTCGTCATACGGACAGCTTTGATCATTCTTATGGCTCCACCCAATTTCACAGCTCCGTCCTCTATGGAGGTAGAACCTATCAGTCAGCGTCGCAGGCCCTGGAAGCTTACATTGACAACTTTGAAAGGAAGCTGGTGTCCTCCAGTGGAGGTACAAACAAACTGCATTTGGAGAGCAGTTCCAAACCATTTTCCAGTTCTCCACACCGACAGAAAGAGGGTAAGAACATTAGACTTTCATTCACTTAACCACATTGCTGAGAGGTTATGAACCTTCTGTGTTACCGTGAAGAGACCACCTCTCCTGGCGACACTGATTCTTGCAGGGGTGTGGTTCTGTTGCAGAGGACATGTCTGGTCACCCCCCAGTACTTCAATTGCCTTTGATAGTGAGAAGCAACCTTTTTTATTACAAGTAAAAATGGAAAATGCTGGAAACACTCGGGTCTGTCGCATCTGTAGAAAGGGGGAAACAGAGTGAAAAATAGCTTCACTGTGACACGAGGATGTTTCCCCCTTAACGAGAGAGACTAGAAATGGGGGGCACGGTTTAAAAATAAGAGGTCTCCTTTTTAAGACCGAGATGAGAATTTCTCTCAAGATGGCCATTTCTTTCTCTCAAGGTGAAGTTCTCTTTCCAGAGAGCAGTGGAAGTTGGGTAATATTTTTGAAGCCTAGTTTGAACATTCTTGATTGACAAGGAAGTCAAAGGGAATAAGGGCTAGACAGGAACGTGGGGTTGAGGTCACAGTCTGATCAGCCATGATCTTCTAAAATGGCTGAGCAGACTCAATGGGCCAAATGGTCTACTGTGCCTAATTCGTATGTAATCCATGACCTAAAAGATAGACCCTGTTTCTTTCTCCACCGATGCTACCAGACATTCCCAGTGTTTCCAGCATTTTCTGTTTTTGTTTCAGATTTCCAGCACCTGCAGCATTTTTTGGGTTTGGACTATTCTACCATGTGGTCAGTACAGGTAAATCCCTTCCTGTGCACCATCCAACATGGGTTGCTAGGCAATGATCGGAAGTGAGAGCCCGACTAATCACTTCCCCATTTCAGTTCAAGGAAATGGAAATCATTTTTTGGCAATCAACGGCTCTGGTTCTGTTTTGGCTAATTTGGAGATTGTTGTTCTGTTTTTTTACTTTTTAAATTGCTAATATAAGAAAGAAATTGCATTTTATAGAGTACCTTCCACAATCTCAGGACATCCCAATGCATCTTACAACTAATGTACTCTTGTTACATTCACTGGAGGGAAGTGTAAAGCCGGTTGGAAATGTATTCCTAGCTTGTTTGTAGTATATTTGTGTATTTTTATCTTACAAATTCACAATTGTAAAATCTTGTCAGTCCATTTTGGGTGAAGTTGCCACCCCTCTTATTTTTATTATTATTTGGACAATCTTTTAAAAAGTAAAAACCCATCCGATGTGAGGGTGATTGTTACTGTTGTCAAATGGAGTCAAGTTTTATTCCAAGTATTAGATAAATTATTTTGGGCAGCCTTCTCTTTTTAATGTCACCCTCATGTTGTGCAATCCAAAATTTAACCATTCTTTTCCTTTTGTTTATATTTTCCTCAATCTCCAATCCATTACCACCTAATGTGTGGCCTTTTTAAAAAAATTGTCTTCTTTCCTCTCCTGAAGGTTTAGACTTGTGCCCTGGTGCAATTCCAGTGATCTGACCAAGTCTTCCTTCATCTGTAAACTAAGCCAGTGCCTTCTGGCAGTTATACAGATACCTGGGTCACAAGTCAGCTTACACATGTTTGGGGCCAAACAGGGGCTATTGGATATTGAGAAACAACAGGAACTCTGGCTGATATTTGTCAGTCCCAACTCCCCAATGCCAATTTTTTTATTCTAAACACATGTAACAGCAAAATATAAAATACACAGCCCATAAAATCACAGTCCACAGTTTGTGCGATTTTCCCCCTTTTATCCCCTCCCACTCCTCCACCCCAGCCACCCCACGACAAACAATTCCTCAAATAGCATCATGAACAACCCCCACCGCAACTCAAAACCCTCCTCTGACTCCCTCAACTCGAACTTAATCTTCTCCAGCGGAGAAAGAGGTGCAAGTCCCCCAGCCAAGCCGCAACTCCGGGCGGCATATCTGACTTCCAATGTAACAGGATCCTTTCGCCGGGCAATTAGGGAGGTGAATGCCACAACACCGGCCCCCTACCCCTCCAGTAGCTCCGGCACTTCTGGGGCGAGATTCTCCGACCCCCCGCCGGGTCGGAGAATCGCTGGGGGCTGGCGTGAATCCCGCCCCCACCGGTTGCCGAAGTCTCCGGCACCGGATATTCGGCGGGGGCGGGAATCGCGTCGCGCCGGTTGGCGGGCCCCCCCGCGTGATTCTCCAGCCCGGATGGGCCGAAGTCCCGCCGCTAAAATGCCTGTCCCGCCGACGTAGATTAAACCACCTACCTTACCGGCGGGACAAGGCGACGCGGGCAGTCTCCGGGGTCCTGAGGGGGGCGCGGGCCGATCTGGGGCCCCACGGTGGCCTGGCCCGCGATGGGGGCCCACCGATCCGCGGGCGGGCCTGTGCCGTGGGGGCACTCTTTTCCTTCCGCCTTCGCCACGGTCTCCATCATGGCGGAGGCAGAAGAGACTCCCTCCAATGTGCATGCGGGGGAATGCCGTCAGCGGCCGCTAACGCTCCCGACATTTCCGCGCCAGCTGGCGGGGCACCAAAGGCCTTTTCCGCCAGCTGGCGGGGCGGAAATTCGTCCGGCGCCAACCTAGCCCCTTAATGTTGGGGCTCGGCCCCCAAAGATGCGGAGCATTCCGCACCTTTGGGGCGGCGCGATGCCTGACTGATTTGCGCCGTTTTGGGCGCCAGTCGGCGGACATCGCGCGTTTCCGTAGAATTTCACCCCTGATGTCCCAAAAACTGCCACCATAGGGTCTGGCTTGACCTCCACCCCCACTTTCTTGGATAGTGTCCCAAACACTGCCTCCCAGTATCTCCAGGTTCCTGCAAACCCTGAACATGTGCACATGATTCGCCGGTCCCTGCCCACACTTCTCGCACCCATCGGCCACCCTCTGGAAGAACCCACTTATCCTCGCCCGAGACATATATACCCTATGCACCACCTTGAACTGAATTAACCTTATCCTCATGCAGCAGGAGGTTGAGTTCACCTGCTGCATTGCCTCGCACCACAGCCCCCAACATATTTCCTATTTCCCCCCCCCCCCCCCCCAAACCCCTCCTCACGTTTACTCTTGATCAACACACATCCTCGCTCCCACCCTGCTTCCCCAACCACCCATATATATCTCCAATCCTGCCCTCCCCAACACATCCGGAGCAGTGTACTCCGGTAGCTTGGCAAACGTCCTCCACTCCTTCCGTGCAAAGTCCCGCTCCTGCATATACCTAAACTCACTGTCCCTCGGTACCTCAAACCTCTCCCACAGTTCGTCCAGTCCCACCAACTTCCCTTCTGATAACAAGTTCCGAACCCTCTCCAGTCCTGCCTCCCTCCATTTCCCATACATCCCATCCATCTCACCCGCTTGAACCTATGGTTCCCACACAATGGGGTCAGCACTGACATCCTCTACAACTTAAAATGCTTCCTCCACTGGCTCCTCACCCTACCCCCACCATCGCCTCACCTTCTCCACATTTGCCACCCAATAACAATGCAGCAGGTTCGGGAGCGCCAAGCCCCTTTCTGTTTCTGCCTCTGCAACAGAGCCCTCTTTACCCTTGTCACCTTCCCCTTCCGTAGGGACTCCGAGATGAATGTCTCCACCCTCCGGAAGAAAGCCTTATGGAGAAAGATTGGGAGAGCCTGAAAGACAAACGGGAACCTTGGCATCACATTCATCTTTACCACTGCACCCTCCCTGCCAACATCAAGTGCAAGCTACCTCGCCTCTTAAGATTCCCCCTTAACCTCCTCCACTAACGCTGTCAAATTCCACCTGTACATCGTAGCCCACTCTCGTCACCTGAATCACCAAATACCTAAACCTCTCTAGCTACCTTAAGCAGCAGTGCCCCCAAATTGGCCAAGGTTTCAATCGCCAGTGCGAATAACTGACAATAGCGGACACCCCTGCTTCATTCCTCTATGCAATCCAAAACCTGGTGAACTTATCTCGTTCGTGCACATGCTTGCCACCGGGGACACTTACATCAGACGCACACACGCCACAAATTTTGACCAAACCAAAACCTTCCCAGAATACCTTGACTCCATCGAATCAAAGGCCTTCTTCTCATCCATAGAAACAATAACCACCACCACCCGCCCCCCTGATGGAGTCATAACTACATTTAACAGCCTCCTGATATTGCTAGAGAGCAGCCTGCCCGCCACAAAACCCGTTTGAACCTCAGAAACCACCTCTCCATCCTCCCACCAGCACCTTAGCCAATACTTTTATGTCCATATTCAAAAGCGAGAAGGGCCTGTACGACCCACACTCCAGCAGATCCTTCCCCTTCTTCGGAATCAGTGTAATCAATGCCTGTGTCAGTGTCTCTTCCTCCAACTCTGGGAACTCCAACACGTCCAAAAACTGTCCCATATCCCCCTCCTCTCTGCCCGGCTCGTCCTTGTACAAACTCTCATAATACACCCTGAACACCTCCATTTATCCTCCCTGGCTCTGACACCACCTCCCCATTCTCTGCCCGCACCCGTAGAATTTCCCTCAACACCGTCTGCTGCTGCAGCTGTTGGGCCAACATGCGCCTCGCCTTCTCTCTGTACTCATGCTGCACCCACCTCGCCCATGCAGCTGCCCCATCACTTTGCCCGTGGTCAACCGATCAAACTGCCCCTGCAACACCTTCCTCTCCGCCAAAATCTCCTTAGTGGGGACCCCTCCCGAGTATCTCCTATCCACCTCAGCTGTCCGTGCTCCTCCTTCCTCCTCCTCTCCTTGTGAGCTTGAACAAGATAATCTCCACTACAACCATCACCTTCAATGCCTCCCAGAACAGGGCAGCATGGTGGCGCAGTAAGTTAGCTCTGCGGCCTCACTGCACTGAGGTCCCAGGTTCGATCCCGGCTCTGGGTCACTGTCCGTGTGAAGTTTGCACATTCTCCCCGTGTTTGCATGGGTTTCGCCCCCACAACCCAAAAGATGTGCAAGCTAGGTGGATTGGCCATGCTAAATGGCCCCTTAATTGGAAAAAAATGAATTGGGTACTCTAAATTTATAATTTAAAAAAATAAAAAATTGCTCCCAGAACGTGGCCGCCGGCACCTGCCCATCCTGATTAAGCTCCACATAATTCCCAATCGGCAGTCTCACCATTTTCACAAAATGCCTTATCCACCAAGAGATCCTAGTCTAACCTCCAACCCGGCCTCTGCACCTGCCCCAAGCCAAGCCTCGTGTCTCACCTCCAGCCAATAAGGCGCATGATCCGAAATCACAATTCCCGCATACTCTGCCCCCACAACCCCCATCGCACAACTCACCACAAAAGAAATCAATTGTAGAATACACCTTATTACATGTGCGAGAAGGAGGAGTACTCCGTCCTCCTTGTTCAACAAAATGACCACTCCCCATAACTTTGAATCAAACCCTGAGTGAAATACTTGCCTCACCCATCCCGACCTCAACCTCACTTGATCCTTCACCTGAAGCTGTGTCTCCTGCAGAAAAATCACCTTTGCTCTCAAACCCCTCAGGTGTGCAAAAACCCAGGACCTCTTGACCGGCCCATTTAGCCCCTGGACCTTCCGGATCAGGACTCTTACCAGAGACTTGCATCTTCATTCCCCTCCACAGCCATCATTTTCCACTAGTTCTGTCTCACTTAATCCCGCACTGAACTGGGCCCATCCAAGTTGGGCTCCCTTTCCGCTCAGCCTCCAAGCCTGCCACGTCGCAATCCCCCTCCCCGACACCAAATTTGCCCATTTCACTGCGTGTGCCACCATCAGCTAACTCGATACAGACTGGCGATCCTACCTGCCCCATTCTGTTTTGTATGACTTAGCACCAAACTGAACATTATATTTGTCTACTGAGGGGAAAAAATACAATTGTTGTTAAGTTTCTAATTTGTCTTGTAGTTTTCAGCGATCGACATTCCTTCAGGGATTTGTGTTTGCCTAGCCGGCCTTTGAGGAGACGGATAGCCAGTGATCCGGATCTTGCGAGCCTCACCACTGATGACCTCCTGGGTATGCCGCCAGATGGTTCTTTACCATTGACACGAGCCTCAGTACTGCAGACACAGACTCAACAGCATTTGGGAAGCCACTTCAACCATAGCTGTTCGTACACGTTTACAAAATTTGCTCCAAAGATCTCTCCGGGATATTCTGAGGATTGGCATCACAAGAGAGATGACAGCTTTGCACTGCTTTGTGGGAAAGTTGGATATCGTCCACTAAACCAAACTGCTGGCCTCAAACAATCTCGATTTTCACATCTAGGAACGGTGCAACGAGAGAGAGATAAGTACATGACTCACTCCATTTTGCCATCCCTTCCTCTGAATGACTGCAGGTTTGGAAAGCAAAGGCATGACTCCATTCCTCAGCATAATTATCCCAGATGGTTAACCAGCCAAAAAGCAGAGCTTGATGTCTCTGGGATAACTAGCATTCCTGAACTGAAATACCCTGGCTGGCTTCAAGACTGTGACCTGGACTCTGATTCGTGTGATCAGGAAGCATTGAATGAAAGGGAGTATCTGTTATCAACTCGATCCAAGACTGAGCTCCCAGGCTCCCGACTATACTCCAGCTCTGCTCGATATGTACCAAGACATAAGCACTTTGGCAATTATTTAGAGAGGGACCCAGCAGTTCATAAACATACAGAGCTTGGCTTTAGTGGCACTTTAAGAAGAACACCTCCGCATACCACTCGGTTTGCCCACTGTAATACTGAAGAAGTGGAAGATTCTCATCGCAATAAACCATTCAGAGGTATGGTAAGCTATGGCATGGAAACAAAGGTCAATATAGGAACTCACCGCTGAATTAATTTATGTAAACTGAGATTGGTTTGCAAAAGTGGTAAAACAATATCTCCAGCCTTACCATCACATCAGTGTGTCTTGATGGAATACAAAATTCCATTCACTTTAGCATTTTGACCGTAACCTTTTGGTGTTTTGAAACATGGCATAGAAACAGAATATTTACAGCATAAAGAGATTCAGCCTAATCCCTCTTTCCAGGTCTTGGTCCAGAGCACGGTAGGTTATAAAGTTTAAAGGGCATATCCAAATTGTTCTCTAATGTGAAGAGAGTTTCTGTCTCTCTCACTCTTTCAGAAATTGAGTTCCAGACAACTCATTACCCTCCTAGATGAAAGTAATTTCTCCTCAATTCCTCTCAAATCCTTTTGACAATCACTTTAAATCTATGTCACCTGGTTATTGGCACCTGCTAAAAGAAATGGGACCTTCATCTCCACTTGACCTTATACGTCTCAATTAAATATTCCCTCAGTCTCCTTTGTTCTAAAGTAATTCCAGCCTATCCAATGATTCCTAATAGCTAAAATTCTACAGTTCTCTCAACATTGCAAATCACTTTGTACCCTATCTTGTGTACAAAGAGCAATACAGCTCAGGAACAGGCCCTTCGGCCCTCTAAGCCTGTACCGTTATAATACCACCCTTGGCCAAAACCCTCAGCACTTCCTAGTGGCCTATCCCTCTATACCCATCCTAGCTATGCATTTGTCGCGATGCCTTTTGAACGCCATTAATGTATCTGCTTCCAAATCTCCCCTGGCAACGCGTTCCTGGCACTTACCACCTTCTGTGTAAAAAAAAAAAAAAAAAAAAACCTGCCTCGCACATCTCCTCTAAACTTTGCCCGACGGACCTTAAACCTATGCCCCCTGGTGACTGACCCCTCCACCCTGGGAAAAAGTGCCTACCCATCCCCTCTATCCATGCCCCTCATAATCTTGTAGACCTCTATCGGGTCATTCCTCAACCTCCATCAGTCTGAGTCTATTCAGCCTCTCCACATAGCTAACACTCTGCAGACCGGGCAATTTCCCAGTAAACCTCCTCTGCGCTCTCTCCAAAGCCTCCACGTCCACCTGGTAGTGTGGCAACCAGAATTGTGCACAATATTCCAAGTGCAGCCTTACCAAGATTCTATACAACTGTAGCATGACTTACCAGTTTTTATACTCTATGCCCGTCCAATGAAGGCAAGCATTTTGTATGCTTTATTGACTACCTTGTCCACTTGTGTTGCGACCTTCAAGTGTGGATCTGCATGCCCAGATCTTTCTGACATTTTATATTCCTAAGAATTTTGCCATTTACGATATATTTCCCCTCTGTTAGACCTACCAAAAATGCATTACCTCACATTTCTCCAGGTTAAACTCCATTTGCCATTTCTCTGCCCAAGTCTCCAACCTATCTATGTCCTGCCGTATCTTCTTACAATCCTCAACACTATCTGCCACTCCACCAACCATGGTGTCATCCGCAAACTTACTAATCAGACCGGCTGCATTTTCCTCCATATCGTTTATGTACACCAAAACAACAGAAGCCCCAGCACAGATCCCTGTACAACAACATCCACCGCCTTCCTCTCATCAATCATCTTTGTCACTTCCTTAAAAAGTACCCTAAAACTTACGGAATTGTGGTCACTACTCCCAAAATGTTCCCCTACTGAAACCTCAACCTCCTGTCCAGGCTAATTCCCCAATACCAGATCCAGTACTGCCCCTTCCCTAGTTGGACTATCTACATGTTGCACCAAGAAGGCTTCCTGCATACACCCTACAAACTTTGCCCCATCCAAACCCCTTGCACTAAGAGAGTCCCAGTCAATATCGGGGAAATTAAAATCCCCTATCACAACAGCCCTGTTCCTTTTGCACCTATCCAAAATCTCTCTACCTATCTGCTCCTCTATCTCTCGCTGGCGGTTGGGGGGGCCTGTACTAGACGCCCAACTTTGTGATTGCTCCCTTCCTGTTCCTGAGCTCTACCCATATTGCCTCATTGAATTAGCCCTCCAAGGTGTCCTCCCATAGTCCGGCTATAATATTCTCCTTAATCAGTAATGCTGCTTCCCCCACACCTTTTACATCTATCTATTTCCTTCTGAAATATATTCTGTGACTTGGGCTCCACAGCCTTTTGTGGTAGCGAATTCCATAGGTTCACCATTCTGAGTAAAGAAATTTCCCCTCTCAGTCCATTTTGCGTGCCTCGTATCCTGAGACTCTTCCTCCTTGTGCTAGACCACCCAGCCAGAGGAAACCGCATCCCTGCGGCCAGTCTGTCCAGCCCTGTCAGAATTATATATATTTCAATGAGATCCCCTCTCATTCTTCTAAATTCCATTGAATCCAGGTTCAGACGATCTAATCTTCCTTGGTATGACAATCCTGCCAACCCAGGAATCAGTTGTGAACCTTTGTTGCACTCCCTCTACGGCAAGTACATCCTTTCTTGGATAAAGAGAGTAAAATTGCGCACACTGCTCCAAGTGTACAGCAGCAGTAAAACAACCTTGCTCCTCTATTCTGCTCCTTTTGCAATGAAGGCCAACATACCAGTTGCCTTCTTAACTTCTTGTTGTCTCTGCATACTTGCTTTCAGTGGCTGGTGTACTAGGACATCCAGGTCCCTTTGTGCGTCAACATTTTCCAAATTATCACCATTTAAATAACTGCCATTCTGTTTCTCCATCCAAAGTAGATAACCTCCCGTTTATCCATGTTACACTTCCACCTGTATTTGCCCACTCACTCAACTTGCTTAACTCGCCTTGAAGCCTCTTAACATCCTCCTCGCCACTCTCATTCCCTTCAAGTTTTATGTAGTCAGCAAACGTTCAAATATTACTTTTGGTTCCCTCAAAAACAAGTCATCGATGTGTATTGTGAATGGCTGGGGCCTAAGTACTGATCACGGCGGAACCTCACTCGTCACTGCCTCCACTTCGAAAAAGACCCATTCGTTCCTACTCCAGGGACCAGAAGGAGAAAGAAAATAGTACTGTCCCATAAATGTGGTCGCAAAATATTTTTCCTTAATGGTTGTTAGGACTGACTGATGGGAGTTTGGACTTAGTTTGGGTTCTTTTTATTTATCTGTAGCCTCGTATGTAATGGACCTGTAGATTGAAGACATTCCCTGAATGGGTAAAATGCAAAGGGAAAACCAAAGCTACTGGAAATAAAAAATATTGAAAGACACTCAGCTTCTATAAAGAGAAAAGGTTAAGCGAAGTTCTCTCTATTCTTTATGTTTTTGGGATGGGGTGGGGGGGGGGGGGGGGGGGGGAGTGAAATTAATCAGATATCTCTGGTTTAAAGATATTCAATGACCCTGCCTCCACCACTCTTTAAGGAAGAGAATACCAAAGATTCAACACACTTGAGAGAAAAGGTTTCTTCACCTTAAATCTCCACCTTAAATGGAAGACTCCTTATCTTTAAACTGTGTCCCCTGGTTTTATCCTCTCCCACACAAGGAAAGATCCTTTCAGCAGCCACCCTATCAAATCCCCTCTTTCAATAAGACCACCTCTCAACCCCTCTCTCTCTCTCTTTCTCTCTCTCTCTCCCACCCCCATCCCAGGTATTGTCAAGTGAACATCGCTGAATTGCATTGATGTACTTCAATCCCTTCTTAAATAAGGAGACCAAAACTCTACACAGTACCCCACATGAGGTCTCACCAAGGCCCTCTACAAGTCTAACAAAATATAATTATTTTTATATTCATTCTCCTTGCAATAAATGACAACATTCCATTTGCCATCCTAATCACTTGCTTTACCTGCGTACTTAACCTTTTGTGATTTATCATTGATAATCATAGAATTTACAGTGCAGAAGGAGGCCATCGTGTACCAGGAATCCATTTGCAGACTCCTTATGTACTCTTCACAACTTATTTTCCTACCTATATTTGTTTCATAAGATAGGTTGTGGGAAGAAGGTGGATGAAGGGTACTTGTTGTTGCTTCGGTACTTACAGGGATTATGTTAGGAAGCAGATGTCGTCCTTTCCTGACCTGGCGCCCCTGGGACTGCTGGACAAGGTGGTGTCGAAAACCGGGGTTGGCGAAGGTAGGGTTGGAGATTTATAAGGAATTGATGGACTGGGAGAGTGCCCCAATTGGAGAGGTTAAGCGGAAGTGGGAGAAAGAGCTGGGGGAGGAGTGGGGGTGATGGAGGCTGCGTTATGGAAGGAGGCTCTGAGGAGAGTGAACGCATCATTTTTGTGTGCGAGGCTTAGCCTCATTCAATTTAAAGTAGTCCATAGCGGGTATGACGGTGGTCAGAATGAGAAGGTTCTTTGAAGGGGTACAGGATAGGGGTGGGCATTGTACGGGGGGGGGGGGGGAGGCGGCCGCAAACCATGTCCAGATGTTCTGGGCTTGTCAGAAACTGGAGGGATTCTGGAGGGGGTTTGCTGACATTATGTCTGAGGTGCTGAAGGTGAGTCCAAATGTGGAGATTTTTGGAGTGTCAGAGGGTGGGAGAGGCCGACCTTTTGGCCTTTGCCTCCCTGGTAGCCTCCGGGACATATCTTGTTGGAATGGAGGGACTCGAGGCCGCCGAAACTGGGGGTGTGGGTGAGTGACCTCGCGGAATTCCTAAAGCTGGAAAAGATTAAGTTCGCTCTGAGTGGGTCTGTGGGGAGGTTTGTCCGGAGGTGGAAGCCATTTATTGACTCCTTCAAAGATAGTTAAGACGTCAGCAGTCGGGGAGAGGGGGTGGGGTGGTTTATCGGGGGTAAAAATGGGGGAGGCAGGGAGGGTGGGCTATATGATTTATCGGCTACATGTTTTCCTGTTTGTTCTCTTTTTCTTGGGCTTGGATTGTGTTTTATGCATATATTTATAAATGCCTTAATAAAAAGTATTTTAAAAAAGCACATTTAAAGGCATACTTGATAAGTGTACAGGGGAGAAAGGAATGGAAGGTTAATCTGATACGTGTGGATGAAAAGTAGAAATGATGTGGAGATGCCGGCGTTGGACTGGGGTGAGCACAGTACGAAGTCTTACAACACCAGGTTAAAGTCCAACAGGTTTGTTTCGATGTCACTAGCTTTTGGAGCGCTGCTCCTTCCTCAGGTGAATGAAGAGGTCTGTTCCAGAAACACATATATAGACAAATTCAAAGATGCCAAACAATGCTAGGAATGCGACCATTAGCAGGTGATTAAATCCTTACAGATCCAGAGATGGGGTAACCCCAGGTTAAAGAGGTGTGAATTACATCAAGCCAGGACAGTTGGTAGGATTTCGCAGGCCAGATGGTGGGGGATGCGTCCATCAAGGACGGTCACCTCAGCACTTCGCTTTACCGCAAACCCACGGATAACCTCATGATGCTCCACTTCTCCAGCTTCCACCCTAAACACATTAAAGAAGCCATCCCCTATGGACAAGCGCTCCGTATACACAGGATCTGCTCAGACGAGGAGGAGCGTAACAGACATCTACAGACGTTGAAAGATGCCCTCGTACGAACGGGATATGGCACTCGACTCATCGAATGACAGTTCCAACGCGCCACAGCGAAAAACCGGACCAACCTCCTCAGAAGACAAACATGGGACACAACCGACAGAATACCCTTCGTCGTCCAGTACTTCCCCGGAGCGGAGAAACTACGTCATCTTCTTCACAGCCTTCAACACGTCATTGATGACGATGAACATCTTGCCAAGGTCATCCCCACACCCCCACTACTTGCCTTCAAACAACCGCGCAACCTCAAACGAACCATTGTTTGCAGCAAACTACCCAGTCTTCAGAACAGTGACCACGACAGCACACAACCCTGTCATGGCAATCTCTGCAAGATGTGCCAGATCATCGACATGGATACCACTATTACACGTGAGAACACCACCCACCAGGTACGCGGTACATACTCGTGCGACTCGGCCAACGTTGTCTACCTCATACGCTGCAGGAAAGGATGTCCCGAAGCGTGGTACATTGGCGAGACCATGCAGACGCTGCGACAACGAATGAACGGACATCGCGCAACAATCACCAGGCAGGAATGTTCCCTTCCAGTCGGGGAACACTTCAGCAGTCAAGGGCATTCAGCCTCTGAGCTCCGGGTAAGCGTTCTCCAAGGCGGCCTTCAGGACCCACGACAACGCAGAATCGCCAAACAGAAACTTATAGCCAAGTTCCGCACACATGAGTGCGGCCTCAACCGGGACCTGGGATTCATGTCACATTACATTCATCCCCCACCATCTGGCCTGCGAAATCCTACCAACTGTCCTGGCTTGATACAATTCACACCTCTTTAACCTGGGGTTACCCCATCTCTGGATCTGTAAGGATTTAATCACCTGCTAATGGTCGCATTCCTAGCATTGTTTGGCATCTTTGAATTTGTCTATATATGTGTTTCTGGAACAGACCTCTTCATTCACCTGAGGAAGGAGCAGCGCTCCGAAAGCTAGTGACATCGAAACAAACCTGTTGGACTTTAACCTGGTGTTGTAAGACTTCGAAAAGTAGAAAGGAATGGGAGAAAGTTTACTTGCAGCATAAACACCAGCACAGAGCAGTTGAGTCAAATGGCCTGTCCCTTGTGTTGTAGATTCTATACAATTTTATGTAATGTTGCAGAATGAATCTCAAAATCAAGGTCCTCTCTCTCTCTTTCCTCCCAACCACACTTGTCATTCAGTTTATGTAATAATCCACAGGAGGCAAGGGTTCCGTCACCACACCAGTATTTATTTGCAATAACTTATATACAAGAGCAGCTCCAAACAGTGCTGCTAGCATCCCAGTCAACTTAAGACTGCCTCACAAAGCCTACACAGGTGCTTATATGGGCCCCCTCAATGAGCTATCATTGAGGGAGCTCATACTCCAATTGGCCAACCAATAATGCCAATTGGAGGTCATTACAGTTTATTTTCTGTGCAAGTATCAATATGGAGTAGGGAAGTGGATTAAGGTAATGCCTTAGTTCACCTCCAGAAATTGGTCTCCTTATTAAGAGCGCATTACCCTTCTTACCAATGATGTGGCCAAAGTAAATCAAACTCCACCATGTTCAACGTGTTCATGGTCCATTTCTGCCAGGCCATGATCTTACTGAATGGTGGAGTAGGCTCAAAGGCAATATGGCCTACTCTTCCTATTTATTTTGTTATTGCTACAATATAGTTGTTCTGGATAGTACTAGAATGCAACTTCTGAAATACAGAGTTGCCTCATAGAATCTCCTCCTCTCCTCTCCTGTTTAGATGACCACATAGATTTACTAATCCAGAAGGCAGAACATGCTCTTGAGACACTTTCGCAGCACATGACTAGTCCAGAACAGAACCTTGGCAGTCCTGGTACTGAAGAGGTGCTGGAAGCTGATCGATCCTGGGACAATCCGCCTGTTACATTGTAAGTTCAACACAGTTTCTCTTTTACCCTATTGATAAATTTAAGTGATGGGTCATTTTTAGACATTCTGAGGGGGGGGGTGTAGGGGAAGGGGCGGACCCCACAACATCATTCTGGCGGGGGGGGGGGGGGCTCTCGGGCACCCCAATTTCTTTTTGAAAGAATGATAAAAATACCCCCCACTGATTCCCCTCTCCCACGCTCGCACTCCATCATGGTGGAAGAAACAATAACACTGTTAAGAAGAAAAATAGGTGCACTCGCCCTTCACTGTCCTTCGGCCTCCCACCAAAGAACCCCATGAAAAAGCTAACCAGCCCCTAAAATAAATTCTCCCCTAGCCATCACCCTAAACACAAAGAAACAGCACAATACATCAAAAGCGGAGAACCAACACCACCTCACATTCCCTCCAAAGTTCACTGTCCTCCCTCTCCTGCCAGTTCATTGTCTCTCAAGAACTTCATTGGCTCCTCCGGCGATCCAAATATAATATTCACGGCCGTTATGGGTCACCCAAAGGCGGGCCGGGTATAGCATCCCAAACTTCACCCCCTTCTTAAAGAGGGCAGCCTTGACCCGGTTGAATCCGGCTCCGCTCTTTGCCAGTTCCACGTCCAGGTCCTGATATACCCGAAGCTCGTTACCTTCCCAGGTACATCTCCTTGTCTGCCTGGCCCACCACAAGATCTTCTCTTCTGTCCAGAAGCCAGTGTGGCTCACCACTGTTGCCCTCCGCGCCTCGTTCGCCTGCGGCTTCCTCATACGTGCCCTATGCATCCAATCGACTTCCAGGGTAAGTCGAAGCTCTCGTCCCCCAGTAGCTACTCCACCATCTTGTTTTTTTTTAAATATTGAGAGTACCCAGTTATTTATTTATTTCCAATTAAGGGGCAATTTAGCATGGCCAGTCCACCTAACCTGCACATCTTTGGGTTGTGGGGTGAAACCCACACAGACACAGGGAAAATGTGCAAACTCCACACAGATGGTGACGCAGGGCCGGGATTCGAACCCAGGTCCTCAGCGCTGCAGTCCCAGTACTAACCACTGTGCCACGTGCCGCCCTTTCACCACCACCGTGGCCACATAAGATCCTGCGTTCGCTCCCTCGATGCCCTCCGGCATCCCCACTATCCTCAGATTTTGCCTCCGGGCGCGGTTCTCCAAATCCTCCACTTTCTCCTTGAGCCGCTTCTGAGTCTCCCTCAGCATCCCAACTTCGGTCGCCAACGAGGTAAGCTGCTCCTCGTGTTCCCTCACTGCCTCCTCCACTTTCTAGATCGTCTGGCTCTGGGTCTCCAGCCTCAGCTCCACATGGTCGATACCTGCTTTCAGCAGGTCTGCCACCTTCGCCAGGTCCTCCTGAGCCTCCCTCTCCTCTGTTGGTTGACACCTTTCGTTGAGAAAGTCAACCAACTGCTCCGTCGACCATTGGGCTGGTAGGGCCAACAATTTACCCTCCGCCATCTTCCCCTGTTTTGCACGAAGAGTTTCTAGCTCCTGCAGCTCCTTTCTTCCAGACCCACTTCTGGTCCGTGGATCCATCCACCGACCTCCAAAACATCCACCCGGCAACTGGGGAAAAGGACAAAAAAAACGCCTCGAGCAGGAGCTGCCAAATGTGCGACCACTCGCACCAAGGCCGCCACTGGAAGTCCCTTTAAATGTGTTTATGCTTCCCTCAACTGGTCCATGGAGTAGCAAGTTCCACATTCTAACCACACAGCTGGTATGTAGCATTTTCTCCTGAATTTTCTGCTAGATTTATTAATGACTGTCTTCTATTTCTTGTCTTCTCCACAAATGGAAACACCTTTTTGTGTATCTGTCCTGTCCAAACCCTTTCATAATTTTAAAGATCTCTATCAGATCACTGCTCAGTTTTTCTTTCAAGAGTGAAAGAGCTCCAGGCTGCTCTGCTTTTCCAGATAAATACATTCTCCAAGTTCTGCTGTCATCTTTATGAATCTTTTTAGTACCTTCTCCAGTGTCTCTATGTCCTTTCTGTAATGTGCTTCACAGTACTCGAAGTACAATCTAACCAAGGTTCTGTATAACATTAGCATCTGTATAACATTAGCATAACTTGGCTTTTGAATTATCCCCTCTAGAAATGTATCCCAATGCTTAGTTTGCTTTTTGTTTATAGTCTTATAAACCTGCATCACTAATTTTACTGATTTGTGAATCTAGATCCCTCAATTCACTCCCTTCTACCTCATTTAGATTCTTCTTTTCCAAGCAGAAAATGTGGCCTCCTTGGTGTGCCTACCAAAGTGTAATGCCTCAGAGTTGCAATTCATATATCAAGTGCACAGGAGTTGGTGTATCACCCTTTAAGGAGTAGCCACCCTTGATTAGTTACCTTCATTAGGCACAGTGTTTCCATGCTGAAGTTACAATTGCAGTAATATTATCACAGTGGTAGTGGGTGGACTACTATATTAATGATCATTACAGTACATGGAATGAGGACTCCGTAACGAGTCACTGAACTTTGAGCTGAGTTCTTCACATTGTGTTCAGTACAAATGCGTATTTAAATGTTATAGACTTTCTTAGAAGCATGAAAATGTGGGCAGTACTTGGTGTTATGAGGAAGCTTTCAAAAATGTGTTGTGCAGTACAGCAGAGCCATCTGCTGATGAGAAAAGGTTTTGTTGACCAATTTTAAAAATCTTTCAGAAGCTACCAACAAACATTCAATGGTAGTGAAAACTGTAATAGTCATGATGTGTAATGTTATATATTGGCCTCCTGTGTTGGAACTAATATTCAATATTCAAGTATCGTGATGATCTTCACTGTTTTATAGAATTTACAAACTTTTAAAGCCTCATATGACGTGCATCATCGAATGGAACATGTGATGGGCAACCGGGGCAGTGGGTGGGCCACGTGAAAGCCCTCCTTTATCTCAGTGGGCCACAACATTGAAATCAGGCGTTTTCACTAACCATGACCCCAAGAATTAGATTGAATGTATTTAATGCGCACAGAATATTTCAGAATGAGTTACAGGAAATGCTTAATCATTAAGATATTAATAGAACTATCAGCTTTAAATGGTAAAAACAGAAGAAATACTGGCGCTTTGATTGGACGCAGAGCTCTTGCGGTCAGTCAGTATTGCATGTAATCTGCAGACGCCTCACTTCACGTGCCCTTGCTTTACGTGCGACTCACTTTGGGCATGCCAGCAGAAAAACAACTACAACTTCACCATTCATTATGATCATGGCTGATAATCCAACTCTGTAATCTGTTCCTACTTTCCCCCAAATCCTTTGATCCCTTTAGCCCCAAGTGCTATCGCTAACTCCTTCGTGAAAACATACAATGTTTTGACCTTAACTGCTTTCTGTGGTAGAGAATTCCACAGACTCACCACTCCATGGGTAAAGAAATTTCTCCTCATCTCAGTCCTGAATGCTTTACCCCGTACCCTCAGACTGTGACCCCTGATTCTGGACTCCCCCACAGTTGGGAACATCCTTCCTGCATCTACCCTGTCCAGTCCTGTTAGAATTTGATAGGTTTCAATGAGATCCCCATCTCATTCTTCTGAACTCCAGCGAATATAATCCTGACCGACTCAATCGCTCCTCCTACATCAGTATGACCCCACTCTGCAGATCTCAAAGGGGTCTGATGTTACCAGTTATAGCTGACCTTATCCATCATATTGTCATAGAAAGAGGAGGTCACACTGAGAAACTTTGAGTGGCCAATTTTCTCCAGCAGCATAATAGACAACCTCTAATCACATGGCCAAATGCCTTGGTGAAAATGCTGAAGGTATATTGGTCTCCTTTATTCATGGTATTTCTCTTGCAGCTGTCCGTTGTAGATCATACAGTTCTGAAACCACACTGGGAGTCAGGATATAAAGGTTCAATCAAGATCTGCAGGCTGACATTGACAACACGGGGAAATACATTTCCCATGATCCTCAGCAGGGAAATGTCACCGTGGTTTAGCCGTCTCTGTGAATGCCCTTGTATTTGTACAGGATCACAATCTTTGCATCATGCATATCTTGCTTTAAGGGACTGATCAAAGCATGAGGAGATGGGAAAACAGGTGATGGTCATGCTTCAGCTATCCAAAATAACTGTAACATTGAGGTTAATAAATATAATTGTCTGAAAGCAGATCTTTTGTAAAGCAAGAAGGAGAGCGAAACTGGTGGTTAAAAAACAAAAACCATCACAAGCTCTAAAAGTATATATTTTTAAAAATCCCAATAGAAAAGTAGCCTGAATATATCCAAATGGAGCAAACTGGCTGGAAATGGAGAAATAGGTACATTCTGAAGTTGAGATACAGATCAGTCATGATCTACTTCACTGGCAGAACAGGGGCTGAGTGGGCTTCTCCTGTCCAAATGACATTGAAGGCAGAAATCAAAGAATTGAGTTGCAGCAAGCTGAAGAGATGCTGGGCTGAATTATACTGTTTGCGGATTCCCCATGAGGGGAAGGCCGGCTGCCCTGCTGCCATTTATCAACCAATTGACTGTTAATATGCTGGTGGTGGGATTTCTGCTGCTGACCAGTCTCTGAGAGCTTCTGGCCAATCAGAGACCAGCAGCTCTCCAGCCCTGTAGGCCAGAAGGAGGCGTGTGGCAATGGATCAGAAATGGTAAGTGTTTGGAGTCTGGCCAGGTGTCAAGCGGGCAGGCTCTTGTTAGGAGGACTGGGAGGGAGGTCATGGCAGAGAGCCCTCTGTTGATCAGATGCAGCTCATTAAGGAGGACCTGCCATCAGTGCTGTCAGCCCACTCAAGGAAACCTGCCAGGTGGCTGCTTGGTGTGGGCCTCTCCCACCCCCAGTTAAATGCCAGCTGCAGCAGGGTGAGACAATTGTGGCCATCCCTGCCTTCAAACCCATTGGCAGGGTAGCATTAAATCTTGCCCATCATTCCTGATGTTTTGTACTCTCTCGCTCAGTTTTCTGTCAGATGTCAAAGGTGGAAAGTTTAAAGTGGCAATAGGAGGGTGAATTGAAATAGTGAACCACATGGAAGTCAGGAATTACGCATAAGGACAGAATACAAATGTCCAATATCACACACAATACCGTGAATACTGACGATCTCGGAGGCGGTGGGGGGGGAGAAACAAATCTTTACAGCATCTAGAGAGAGAAACTGAGTTAATATTTTGAGTCTGTGACCTTTCATCAGAACTGGGAAAAGTTAGAAATGTAATAGATTTTAATTGATGAGCTCAGTGTTGAGCCTAGAAGGCTGTAAAATGCCCAATCAAAAGATTAGGTAGGTTCCTTGTGCTTGGACTGAGCTTCGTTGGAACACTGCAGCAGGCCAAGAACAAATCCCAGAGTGGGAGCAAGGCGGCAAATTAAAATGACAGGCGCAGGAAGCCCAGGTTCAGGTCAGCAGACTGAACCAAGGTGTTCCACAAAGCAGACACTTGGTTTGAATTTATTTACCCCATTGTAGAGTAGACCGCATAGTGAGCAACGAGTATGGGTATGCTAAATTAAAGGGTAGGTTGCTGTTTCACATGAAAGGATGTTTGGGGCCTTGTGTTGAGGGGGAAATAATACAGCTATTTGGCAATGGTTTACTTCACTCTAGCTCATGCAGACAAAGACTCTTGGAGTTGCAAATGAAGCCTTTATTGCGAGCTATAACACGGGCTAATGGAATTCCACATTGGCACGCCAGAGAGCCCTGATTCAAGGATTGTACAGACAGATCTACTTCCGATTCGGCTCCAAGAAATTAATATATACCAATCATTTGTTACTAGTTATCTATGTCCAATCATGCCAATCGACTAGGTTTACATCACACATAGTATATGAGAGCAATTAATCAATTACAACAAGTGTATGCTTAACATAATTATATCCAATCAGTGCAAAGGCACGTATATGTTGTCTTACAATTATTTATATCGGTGGTCTGTTATCTGGCTTGTGCCTACCAATCACCCTCCCTGTCAGGAATCACTGCTGTTTAATGGCTCCTCTTGAGTTATGGATGCTACACTAGACAAACTGCTCTGTGATTCTCGTCTCCCTTCCAATATCTCCAGACACCCTGGCATCAGAGTAAATGGTAGACTATCTCACATTGTTATTCCAGGCCTTGAGAGCTGACACCTGTGGAGTTCCTCCCTGAGAACTAGCCCCAGCTAATTGTGTCTTTGGGGTGTCTTCTTACCATTGGCAGCTTGTCGCTCAGTCCAAACTAAAGATTTTAATCTCTCCAGTAAATAATGGCTATGATCAAAATTATTTTTTGTTTTAAAATAATTGAAATGTAATGTCTAATGTCTACAACTACCCCTCTCACTCGGAATGTGAGAAAGGAGGTGATAAAAAGGCAGATGTTGCATCTCCTGCTCTTGCATGGCAGGGTGTGGTAGAAAAGCGAGGGTGTATTACAGATGGACCAAGGTGTTGCAGGTGAAATTATCCTTTCAGAGTGCTGAGAGGAGAGGGCAGGGGAAGATGTGTTTTGTGGTACCACTGGAGGTGGAGGAAATGTAGGAGGATGATCTATTATATATGGAAGCTGTAGGGGTGGGAGGTGAGAACAAGGGCAATCTTATCTTGGTTTCAAAGGAGGAGTTGGAGTGAGAACAGAGGTCTTCGAATTGGTATGGACATAGTTAAGGGCCCTGACAGCCATCGTGTGGGGAAATCCTCATTTGAAGAAAGGATGACAGGTATGGGAAATGCTAGTATAGGAGATTGTACTGTCTGAACAGATGTGACGGAGGCAGAGAAACTGGGAGAATGGAATAGAGTCCTTGCAGGAAGTAGGGTGTGAGGAAGTTTAGTCAAGGTAACTATGGTAGTCAGTGGGCTTATAGTCAATATTGGTAGACAGCGCTATCCCCAGATATAAAGATAGTGAATCTTAGACTGGTTGCAGGAAAGAAGGAAGCCATTCAGCCCATTGTATCTGTGCTGGCCCTCTGCAAAGGCAGTTTACTTAATGCCACTGCTCTGCCTTTCCCTCATTACCCAGCAAAAATGTTCATTTCCAGATAATGATCCCTTTTCTCCTTAACTTGGGAAATGGAAGAGTCATAGATGGACCATGTGAAGGTGAGAGAAAGGAGGAAATTCGAAGCAAAGCCAACAAACCTTTCCAGTTCAGGGTTGGAGCAGGAAACCAGACCGCTCTGTTCAGTCTGCATCGGTGAGCTTCCAATCGCCTCTCGTCCTAAAACTCCACTCTGCTCCCACGCTGACCTTTCTGACTTTGACTTGTTGAGTGGTCCACTGAAATTCAACCCTGGCTCATCTTTCAGCCGGGCACTTTACAGCTTTCTGGACTCAACATTGAGTTCAACAATTGTGGATCGTAACTCTATCCCCAGTTTGTTTCATTTTTTTTGACTCTTTGTATTTATCTCTGCTTTCTCTCTCATTTCTTTGACTTTGCTTTCAAACAGTGGCTAGTCAGGACCTTGCCACTCACATCGTTTTACCTCTTATCTTTACCACTCTCTAGCCATGAAACCTTTTGTCATTGAACTTCCCTTGCCATCCACCCCATCCCAGACTTTCCCTTTTGTTCTGATTCCCATTCTCCCCCTTTTACTTACTCGCTCTATACATTTCTAACTGTTCCCGCATCTGATGTATGGTCGTTCACAGACCCAGACCTGAAACATTAACACTTGTTTCTCGTACCACAGATGCTACCAGACCTGTTGGGTATTTCCAGCATTTTCTGTTCGTGTTTGACAACATGGTTACCCCTGAATGCAGACACATGCCAGAAAGTGTGAATGCGGTGAGGGTGGGCTGAATTTCTGCCAGAAATTTGCTGCACAGTGTCTCGTATCTTGAGAGAGCTGCTCTCGCTCATGGACCCCAAAGTCAGCAGGATTCAGTGCCTTGGAAGGGGAACATCTGAGATCAGGGGCGGGATTCTCCACCCCGCTGCGCCACATTTCTGACCGGCGGGATTCTCCGTTGTGGGGCAGCCCCATGCCGTCGGGAAACCCCCAGGCGCCGGCATAACGGAGAATCATGCCGGCAGAGAATCCCGGCCCTGGTCTTTAGTGATGGATTGAGTGTTGAATTCCTCTGAAACTCTCTTTTTCCTGTTGTCTATCTAGCAAATCACCGGTGCCTGTGGGCAACAACGGAGAAGATTGTTTTGAAGCTTCAAACCCTGCTCTGATTGATAACTCGCATCAGGTCTTTTTAAATACAGGCCATCAGGTTAGTGTAGAGGGAAGGTCAGACTGGTTACTGTTTCTCATTCAACTGAGTGGAATAATCTTATTTTGTTTTTGTTTGTGTATATATATTTGTTTATGCTGTGCTCATCGATATAGGGGATGTCGACTCTGGGGAGTTGAATGCTTTCTTGCTTTGGCATGATGTCAAGCACGCCCAGCTCCAGAATATCATGGTTAAATAGAGGATAAAACCTCCTCTGCTCCAAAAGTGCCCTGAGCCACAACATCAGAAGAGTACTACCATACCAGTTTGTCATTTTTCTATTTCCTCCGACTGCTGGATCTCTGAGTGAAATTGCCAATTAATGTTAAATTAGGACCTGAATTGTGCCGTGGGCTCATGCTCCCCCACTGACAGCGAAACAAACAAACACTGTTTCAGTTCATTCCAAATATGACTTTTAAAACAAATAGAGGTGGGAAAACATCCACCCCAGCACTGGCTGGCGAATATGAACCCTCAGTGTGGAGTTGATCATTCAGCACTGATATGAAAAAAAATGTCTTAATTCCGATGGTTGTGAATCCCAGGCATTATCTCCCCCAGACAGTTATATATGTTCCATTGTTCAGTATTAGCAACATGGGTTGATAGATTTTTAATCTCAGAAACAAGTGGAGCAAAGTTTAAAAACATTTTTTTTTCCAATTAAGGGGCAATTTAGCGTGGCCAATCCACCTACCCTGCACATCTTTGGGTTGTGGGGATGAGACCCACGCAGACACAGAGAGAAAGTGCAAACTCCACACGAAGAGTGACCCTGGGCCGGGAGCGAACCTGGGTCCTCGGCGCTGTGAGGCAGCGGTGCTAACCATTGTGCCGCTGTGCCACCTCTAGGGGAACGAAGTTGAGATCGACGATCAGCCATGGTTATATTGAATGATGAGCAAGCTTGGGGCCATTTGGTTTACTCCTATTTAAATTCTTAAAGATTGGAAAATAATGCAAACTTGTATATCATAGAGTGAATAGGTAGCGGGGTTGAAGGTGCTTATTTTCGAAGAGGGGCTGTTGGAAGTTTTGAAGGAAGAGACCGTGCCCGAGGAGAGGAAATCATTTGTTACATCAGTATGTATGAGCCGGGCGTTCAGATGTTTAGTAAGAATGGTGTTGCAGGAACAGAAGATGGGTCTCGTTGTCCAAACAAACATGGAGAACATGGGAAAGATTGCGAAGGTGAGAAACTAGAGAAAAGATTGAAAGATTTGGTAAATAAATAACTAATGTCATCTCCTGGCCACAGCAGGTGCGTTTTCGCTTAATGAGCAAAGGAAAGTCATGGGGAAACAGTGTTTAATTTTAGTCTGAGCCTGTTATTGGGAGAGTCGAGTTTAAGATAGGTGGTTGCACTATCGATTTGGTTCAGGGTGATCTCGGAAGATGTCAACAATGTGTAAGTCTGTTTTGCCCCAGGTACGCTCATACTTGTACTCCTTGGACGTAAGGAAGCAAAAATAAAGGTACCATGTGAAAAACAATGACAGAAATGTGAAACATTGAAGGTGAAGATGGCGAGTTAGTAGATCAACAGCCACAGAGGTATTGTAGTGAATGGAAGATCAAAGGCTAGAATAGTTGGTAGTTTGAAAATATGATTGGAAAGTGGCTGGGGGGAAGAGTTTATTCCTGGGGTAGATGTAAAAGAGGGAATTTTGCTTTTCAGGGTTAGCGTGACAATTGATGTAGTGGTTATAACGTAACTTGAAATGAAATTGGATTACATTTCAAAAAGAAAAAGGCGGAATGGTGGCACAGTGGTTAGCACTGCTGGCTCACGGCGCCAGGGACCCGGGTTCAATTCCAACCTTGGGTGACTGTGTGGAGTTGGTACTTTCTCCCGGTGCCTGCGTGGGTTTATTCCGGGTGCTTCTGTTTCCTCCTGCAGTTCAAAGATGTGCGGGTTAGGTGGACTGGCCATGATCAGTACGGAGATAGGGTGGGGGAATGACTCTGGGTAGAATTCTCTTTGGAGGGGTCTGTGGAAGACTCGATGGGCCAAATGCCCTCCTCCTGCACTGTAGCGATTCTAAGAATATTAAAAATATGGCGAGGGGGCAGTGACCTAACCAAAGTACTACTTTGAATTTGTTCTGGGTGAAGTGGTGCAGACTGGCAACCTAAATGTAGCATAATGTTTGAAAAGTAATGACTGCGATATCGATTCAGTGTAACAAAATAAAATCAAAAGATGTATTAATGATGCGACAGGTTATTGGGGAAAAAAACTAATCCTAGGGAGACAAAAAGAATCCTGTCCCGAATAAATAGAAGTATGGTTTGGTAAACAGAACCGTAGATCAGTATGGGGAAAAATGTTGTAGCCACCTAAAATGGCTGATTCCCGATTAATTTGGCCAAAACCCGATATAAAATGGCTAACCGAAAAGGCTGATGGGAAAAGCAGCCAACAGGGCACAAACGGACAGCTGCAGACAGAATAGCGTATTCGGCTCTGGGGAAGTCGGCCCAGATCGATACCTGCGACCATTAGCAGCACATCAACCCAGACATCTGCAGTTTAATCGGCTATCCCCGGGAACAATTGCAACATATTAGCAATTGAATGCTGGGCCAGACCTCTCGGCGCCAGCAGTGGCCGAGACAAAGACAGGTGAACGACCACCCCCCGATCAAGGTATCGCCCCATTATTGGAGCTGAGTCTAGTTAGTGGAGATTATTATCGAAAGAGAAATTATACTAAGAAGTTAACCAATCTTAAGGTCGCTAAATAGCTAAGAGATGTTGCTTTACACCTGAAGATCCGGAAATATGCTAAGTGCGATTATAACTCTCCATAAGTCTTGATTTTTAAAAAAAAGTTAAAGGAATTCCACAAAGGCAACTGGAGTAAATCCTAAAATTTTAGTTCAAATTTTAGTTTAAGTTTCAGTTACTCGTTCTCCGTTATTGGTTAAACACTTGAGTTTGAGACAGATGAAATGACTACGGTTTTGTAGTTATCAGGACAGATAGGTTCCATTCACCAACCTTTCCATTAAAGAATTCTTCAAAAATAGTGGTAAATGGAAAGGCTGGTTTAGCTCGGTGGGCTAGACAGCTGGTTTGTGATGCAGAACAAGGCCAGCAGCATGGGTTCAATCCTGAATTCTGAATTCTCCCTCTTGTGTACCCGAACAGGCGCCGGAATGTGGCGACTCGGGGCCTTTCACAGTAACTTCATTGCAGTGTTAATGTAAGCCTACTTGTGACAATAAAAAGATTATTATTATTAATAAGCATGATGTCACCATGATACATGACTACATTACAGAAAGCAAAATGGCAACAGAAAGGAGTTTCTCAAAAGTGACGTTCCTCAGGAATCTCCTTTTCTATAAATAATCTGGATGGAGAAAGGAAAGAACTTGTCTTTATATAATTTGTAAACCCCCTCAGCACTTTTCAAAATTCTTCACAACCAAATGCCAGCATTCCTTCCACCAAGTCAAAGTTGTAGAGTCAAGTCCCAAGCACAACGATCCAGACTGACACTCCAGTGCAGTACAGCAGCAGGGCTACGTTGTTAGATAGACGCAAATCTCCCATGACACTATTTTGAAGATGAGCAGAGGTGTTGCCCCTGGTTACCTGGCCAATTTTAATTCCTAAATCATTATCACAGAAACAGATTGCCTTAGTCATATCACGTTGCCTTTTAAACAATTATGTAGTCAATGTGCACACAGCCAGGTTGCATAAACGACAAATGAGTTAAATGATCATTTCATCTGCTTTGGTAATAGTGCTTGAGGGGTGGATGTTGTCAAGGATAGCAGGACTGCATACTCTATTTTAAATTATGCCATGGTGTCGACATTGTCAGAGACAGTGCTGCTTTTTGGAAGCAACATTAAACTGAGGGGCAATTTACATGTTCAGATAAATATAAATGACCTTCTGGCAGTATTTGGAAAAGTGCTGAGCAACTCCCTTATTCTGGTCAATATTTATTCCACAACTAATATAAAATCATATGAACTAGTCATTTATCACATTGCTGCTTTGTGGAACTTCGCAGGGGCAAACTTGCTGTGGTATTGCATATGTAACAATAGTACTTTCACATATTGGGATGTTCCAAAATAGATTACTGGTAATATGGAGGGCAAGAAGGAATGTGAGTATAAGCAGATTACACAACTGGGGGACCGGCGATGCACGTATGATCAGGGAACAAATTGGATTGAAAACGGGTGTAGCGGTAATTCTCCTGGCAAAAGTAGATATTGTCCAGCTGTCCCAAAAAGAATTACGGAGCAGATAAAGCTTTCTTTACTTTGAGGTTTTCCACTCAGTGCTTTGTTCCTTTTTTTGGTTGTAGAGGAATCTTTCTGGTTTATCAGGAATTTCTGGAGGAAAGCACCACGGACCTGTTGAAGCACTGAAACAGATGCTGTTCAGCTTACAAACGGTGCAGCAGAGTCTTGATGACGAATGCACAGAGGAACATGAGATCAGAAAGGTAAAGGAAAAGCATCTTTGAATTTCTGGTTGAAGGTCAGCATGGTAGCACAGTGGTTAGCACTGTGGCTTCACAGCACCAGGGTCCCAGGTTCGATTCCCGGCTGGGTCACTGTCTGTGGAGTTTGCACGTTCTCCCTGTGGCTGCATGGGTTTCCTCCGGGTGCTCCGGATTCCTCCCACTAGTCCCGAAAGGCGCGCTGTTAAGTAATTTGGACATTCAGATCTCGCTCTGTGTACCCGAATAGGTGCCGGAATGTGGTGACTCAGGACTTTTCACAGTAACTTCATTGCAGTGTTAATGTAAGCCTACTTGTGACAATTAAAGATTATTATTGTTATAATAATGTGTTACTGTGTAGGTAGGCTTGATCTAATCAGTAATTCTCAAACTATTGTGGTTGAAGAATTGTTTTTCAAATGGATTAGTTAGTAGTCATTGAACCCAAATCGAAGCTACAATACTAACTGAACTGTGTGGGTGTTTCTGCACCACGCGGACTGCAGTGGTTCAAGATGGTGCCTCACCACTGCTACCTTCTCAAGGACTATTAGGAGTGGGCAATAAATACCAGCCTTGCCAGCTTCACTCGCATCCAAACCAGTGATAAAGGATAAGTGTGCTTATTGCACATCATTTCAAAAACTTCCTCCTGACTTAGTCAGGCATTGGACAAGCAGACAGAGGCACCCCTGAGATTCAAACTTGCGCTCTTCTGTTCAATAGGTATTTCCTATTACCAACCAAGCCATGGTGCCAAGTGACACCACTAACTTCAGTACGCATCAACTGCCAATAATTTGGTTAAAGATTGTCTGTTAATGGTATACACAGCCAATCAGTTCACCGATCAACAGCTGTTGATCAAATCAGTATTAATGGCAGCCGGACAATATAGTTCGATGGTAACAAGCTCAAAGCAGAAATACAAGTATTAAGAGATTTCATAACTGGGGGACGGACGGTGATGGACGTCATTGTAGAGCTCCAATGGCTGGATGATAAGAAACCAGGGGCGTCATTCTCCGACCCCCCGCCGGGTTGGAGAATCGCCGGGGGCTGCCGTGAATCCCGCCCCCGCCGGTTGCCGAAGTCTCCGGTACCGGATATTCGGCAGGGGCGGGAATCGGGCCGCGCCGGTTGGCGGGCCCCCCCCGCTGGATTCTCCGGCCCAGATCGGCGGGACTTCGGCCCATAAATTGCCTGTCCCGCCGGCATGGATTAAACCACCTTTTGAACGGCGGGACAAGGCGGCGTGGGCGGGCTCTGGGGTCCTGGGGCGATCTGGCCCCCACTGTGGTCTGGCCCGCGATCGGGGCCCACCGATCCGCGGGCGGGCCTGTGCTGTGGGGGCACTCTTTCCCTTCCGCCTCCGCCATGGTGGAGACTCCCTCCACTGCGCATGCGCGGGAAACTGTCAGCGGCCGCTGACGCTCCCGCGCATGCGCTGCCCCGAGATGTCATTTCTGCGCCAGCTGGCGGGGCAACAAAGGCCGTTTCCGCCAGCTGGCGGGGCGGAAATTCCTCCGGCGTCGGCCTAGCCCCTCAATGTTGGGGCTCGGCCCCCAAAGATGTGGGGCATTCCGCACCTTTGGGGCGGCGCGATGCCCGTCTGATTGGCACCGTTTTGGGCGCCAGTCGGCGGACATCGCGCCGTTTCGGGAGAATTTCGCCCCAGGTGTTTCCTTCTTCCAGGCAGAGCTTTATTTCAACCCTATAAAACTCTCCTTTATATGCTCCCAGTGATTTGTGTTTAACCTACTAACCTCTAATTACTAACTTAATCACGCATTGACTATTATTTTCTATCGTAACAGTAATGGCTTGATTTTGTGATGAGAATCAGGGAACGAATTAGATTGAAAACCAATGTAGTTAGTGGTTACTCTCCTAACCAAAGTATATATTGCCCGCCTCGAAAATAAAACTTCTCATAGACTGAAATATTCCAATTCTATTGCAGAATGTGACATTTTGTGGGATTCTTTTAGCAGACCTGTGCAAATCCAACCCAATTTTAGTGTTATTTAATTATACAAGCAATCTGCATTACTGCAAAAGGGTGGAAGATTGAAGGAAGTTAAACTGTCAGCTATCATACCAACTAAACCAAAACTCTTCAGGCCGTGTTCTGCTATAATGGCACTTGCCCATGATTCCAAAGCAAATGTACCCAAGTAACAAAGCTGTAACTGGCCACCTCTCCTCCCTTCCTGTTGAAAATAAATGTGAGTCTCACCATATAAAAATGACACCATGACAAGGCACCTGTCACTGCAAAGAAGGCTGAATACTCAGGAGCTTTGGTCGTGGATAACTTGCCAGTTACTCATGTAGGACTAATGTAAACTATTGTTGATTTATACAAAGTTGGTGATTTGCCTTTTTTCCTTCCATATCGCACCCACGTGTTTTTTTTCTGTGTCCATAAAATTCCTACAGTGCAGAAGGAGGCCATTCAGCCTCTCGAGTCTGCACCGACCGCCTGAAAGAGCACCCTACCTAAACCCACTCCCCGAACCTATCCCTGTAACCTATCCTGGATATTAAGGGATAATTTAGCATGGCCTATCCACCTAACCTGCACATTAGATTCAATTCCAGCCTTGGGTCACTGTCTGTGTGGAGTTTGCACTTTCTCCTATGTCTGCATGGGTTTCCTCCGGGTGCTCTGGTTTCCTCCCACAGTCCAAAGATGTGCAAATCAGGTGGATTGGCCATGCTAAATTGTCCCTTGGTGTCCAAGAGGTTAGGTGGGGTTACTGGGTTATGGAGATAGGATGCTCTTTCCAAGGGCTGGTGCAGACTCGATGGACTGACTGGCCTTCTTCTGCGCTGTATGGATTCTGCGAAAACCATGTTAGAAAGGTTTTATGCACTGAATGAATAATTTAAATCATTTTTAAAGTTTATTCCTTTGTTCACGGGATATGCGTGTCGCTCTCCGGGCAGCATTTATTGCCCAAATCTAATTGCCCTTTGAGAAAGTGGTGGTGAGCCAGCTTGAACCCGCGGCAGTACACATGGTGCAGGTACACCCACAGTGCAGGTATACTCACAAGCTGAAGAATACATGCGGAAGGAACTCCAGAATCACCGGCTCTCCAGACGAGCTTCATGACTTAGTGACATCCCCATGCCTTTTTGCCGTACCCCTACATATTGTTTCTATTCAAGTAATCATCTAATGCCCTCTTGAATGCCTCGATTGAACCTGCCTCCACCACAGTTCGAGGCAGTGCTCCAGACCACAACCACTCGTTATGTGAAGAAGTTTTTTCTCACATCACCGTTGCCTCTTTTGCGAATCGCATTATATCTGTGCCCTCTCGTCAATCCTTTTCCGAGTGAGAACAGTTTCTCCCTACCTACTCTATCCAGCCTCCTCAAGATTTTGAACATCTCTATCAAATCTCCTCTTAGCCAACTTCTCTCCAAAGATAACGGTCCCAACCTTTCCAATCTATCCTCATAACTGAAGTTTCTCATCCCTGGAATCATTCTTGTAAACCTCTTCTGCAATGCCATCACACCCTTTCTATAGCGTGGCACCCAAAACTACACAATATTCCAGCTCAGGACTAATTAGTATCTTGTATAGATTCAGCATAACCTCTTTGCTCTTGTGATCTATGCCCCTATTAATAAAGCCCAGAATACTGTGTGCGTTAGTAACTGCTCTCTCCACCTGTCCTGCCACCTTCTGCACACATACACGCAGATCCCTCTGCTCGTCACTGCTTTAAGAATTTTACCCCTCATTTTATATTGTCTCTCCATGTTCTTCCTACCAAAATGCTTCATCTTACACTTCTTGGTTGATATTGTCCAAATTAATTTTGATTGCAACCTTTTTTATCTTTTGCGTGGTCCCTTGGAATTGAAGATGACTTGTAGCCATTCCAGTTCGATAGATTCTGAGATGGTTGATGAGTCCAATTCTGCGATCCACAAACTCTGCCACGTGCAGAGCTGGTGGTGCTTGAAGGCTCGAGCAGCTGAGATGTTTGGAGATTTATTCCAAAGCTTCAACTTTTACCTCTGTGTGCTCCTGACAAAGTCTCTTGATGTGTTTGATGCCTTCTTGAATGAACCTTCTCCTCTTTAGTCAGTCACGAGCCATGAACTTCATGAGTCAGTGGGGATGATTAATTCCTTTAGGACATCTCAAAATGTTTCCGCTGTTCTGGGAGTCTTTTGCTATGATTGAGTTCAAGTTGGACAGTTGCTTTGGGTGTCCAGCATTTAAACAGCATGTCCTGCCCAATGGAGTTGGTTTTGAATGAATAACACCTTGATGCTGGGCATGTTGGCTTGGAAGAGGTCGCGGCTCATGGAGTGCCTTTTTTACCATTGGATTTGGAGGAATTTGCGACGACATTGCTGAAGGTCCTTATCTGTGTTTTGAGGTGCCTACTTGGAAACGTACCTCTTAATCTCAGATTTCACTGTATATGAGTAATATTTTCCCCCAGGCTTACATTATCTTTGTGCTTGGAAAATAAAATTCAGTAACAAAATTGGGACGGGGGGAGATCTCAACAAGTTGAATGATGATCAGCAATGGAAATCAATTTACAAAACAATAGGAATGAGGACACAATAGGATAAACATCCAGATTTCTGGAAAATTCCAATTGAGTTACCATCTTAAGCCCCTATACTCTCCAGCATCCTGCATAGGGGATGTAATGGTAACCTAAAGGACAAGTAATCGCGGGCTAACGCTTTGCAGGCAGGGGTTCATTTCCCACAACGAAGCCTGGTGAAATTTAAACCCAATGACTAGATATAAAATTAAAAGCTAGTCTCAGTAAAGGCTGGTTTAGCACAGGGCTAAATCACTGGTTTTGAAAGCAGACCAAGGCAGGCCAGCAGCACAGTTCAATTCCCGTACCAGCCTCCCCGAACAGGCGCCGGAATGTGGCGACTAGGGGCTTTTCACAGTAACTTCATTTGAAGCCTACTTGTGACAAGCGATTTCCATTTCCACGACCGTGAAACCATTGTTGTCGTTAAAAACCCATCTGGTTCACTGATTTCTTTTAGGCAAGGAAATCTGCCGTCCTTACCTGGTCTGGCGACATGTGACTCACAGAGCACCGGTATGTGGCTGACTCTTAAATGGCCAAGCAAGCTACTCAGTGGTACCAAACTGCTACGAAGTCTGAATGGAATTAAGCCATCAAGAAGGACAAGGGCAGAAGGTACCTGGGAACACCACCACCTGCAATTTCCCCTCCAACTCATTCACCATCCTGATTTCATGGAATCCCTACAGTGCAGAAGGAGGCCATTCGGCCATCGAGTCTGCACCAGCCCTTAGAAGGAGCATCCTACTTTAGCATATACCTTCACCCTCTCCCCAGTAACCCTACTGTAATCCTTTTTGGATACTAAGGGGCAATTTAGCGTGGCTAATCCACCCAACCTACACATCTTTCGACTGTGGGAGGAAACCGGAGCACCCAGAGGAAACCCATGCAGATATGGGGAGAACGTGCAAATTCCACACAGTCACCAGAGGCTGGAATTGAACCCAGGTCCCTGGAGCTGTGAGGCAGCCGTGCTAACCACTGTGCCACCATGCCACCCTTATAATCTTTTTTGTTGTCACAAGTAGGCTGACATTAACACTGTAATGAAGTTACTGCAGAAATCTCCTAGTCGCCACACTACGGCGCCTGTTCGTGTACACTAAGGGAGAATTCAGAACGTCCAAATGACCTAACAAGCACGCCTTTTGGGACTTGTGGGAAGAAACTGGGGTACCCGGAGGAAACCCACACAGACACGAGGAGAACGTGCAGACTCTGAACAGACAATGACCCAAGCAGGAATTGCACCATGGACCCTGGGTGCTGTGAAGCAACACTGCTAACCACTGTGCTACCATGACTTGGAAATATATTTCCGATCTCCATTCCTTCACTATCACTGGGTCAAAATCCTGGAACTCCCTTTCTAACAGCACTGTGGATGCACCTACACCTCATGGACTGCAGTGGCTCAAGAAGGCAGCTCACCACCACCCTCTCAAAGCGAATTCAGGATGGTCAAATGCTGGCCTAATTAGCCATACCTACATCCCATAAACAAAAAAAAAATTAAGGACCATTTTATATATGTGCACTTATAATTCCCCCACTGCAGAGTTAACAGCAGCTGTCGTGACGACCTGGATGTGAGAAGAGCCATTAACATGCGTGTGCTCAGGGCAGCACGGTGGCGCAGTGGTAGCATTGCAGTCTCACGGCACCGAGGTCCCAGTTTCGATCCCGGCTCTGGGTCACTGTCCGTGTGGAGTTTGCACATTCTCCCCGTGTTTGCGTGGGTTTCGCCCTCACAACCCAAAGATGTGCAGGGTAGGTGGACTGAACATGCTAAATTGCCCCTTAATTGGAAAAAATGAATTGGGTACTCTTAAATTTTTTTTTTTTTTTTAAAGATGCGTGTGCTTTAGCCAATAAATGTGTGGCTGGGGCTCACATTACTCCCGGCAATCTCACTCTTTTGTTCACAGGAAGTATGAGCTGTACGATTGGCAGCTGGCTAATTTCTTTTTTTTTTAATTTAGAGTACCCAATTATTTTTTTCCCCAATTAAGGGGCAATTTAGTGTGGCCAATTCACCTAACCTGCACATCTTTGGGTTGTGAGGGTGAAACCCACACAGACACTGGGAGAATGTGCAAACTCCACACGGACACATGACACTCCTCCACGGACAGTGGCCCAGGGCCGGGATTCGAACCCAGGTCCTCCGCGCCGTAGTCCCAGTGCTATCCACTGCGCCATGTGCCGCCCATTGCAGCTGGCTAATTTCAACGGCACGTAACTGATACGTGAGATTGATGCTCCTGTTTTCATCTTTCACCACACATGTGCAATCGGCTGCATCCAAAGGCTGAATGGTTTCCATGGTGTGAGACTCAGTACCACGGCTGGGTCTTGTATACAATCCTTCATTGAGATGGATTGATACCGTAGCTGTTTATTGTTCACTGACACATTGGCGTTATGGTTTCTTCAGCCGGACAATGGAACTGGACTGATTCCATGACCTGGGACAGTGAAAAGTTTGTTCTTCATCTTTTCTAGGTGCTTTGCTTGTTTCATGCCGGAGGTTACCTCCAACGCATCACATCATATTCCTGCGTGGAGAGGAAATACCGATAGAGCATTAATGGCAAAGGGCTGAATTTCCGCAGCCCTGCAGAGGCGTGTTGATGTGGTGTTGAGGAAAATCTAATCTGAGTTGTGTCTCCAGGAGCAATGGCTACCTGGCAGTGGTGTGGGTAACCAATCCAGGCACAAAGCCGCATTGTCGAATTGTATCATGATTATTTTTAAAGGTACACTGGCAGTATGACCTTCTCTGGAGCTGTTATGATGTAGGATATTCAATTATCGGCTAGCTCCTTGTTATACAACCATAAAGAACTGAGTCAACCTGTACTGGTATTGAGATCCTGAGCTATGATTTGTACCCTGTTGCTTGTGGGTAACTGCACCCCATTCTTTGTCCATTTGATGATCTGCCCTGCTCTTCCCTGCTTCTGAGGATCCCCAGACGCACTACAAACAGTCCAGCACTCTGCCTGGTGCTTCACTCGAAATAGCCTTTCCCTACAAAGCGACATCAGGACTCGGCACAAGTCTATCCAGTCGATTATCACTCCTTCTTGCTCCTTGCCTTCCTTTCTCACTCTTCCTGCAACTTCAAACGATTTCTGTGGGAAAAGAGGGAGGTTTGATTGCAGCCTAGCAATCCAATCAAATGAATTAAAATGAAATTTTCAATTCATTAAAAAACCTTTTTCTTACAGCAGAATATTAGAATGACTCTTCCACCCTCGTTAACTTCAACCTAATTGACCAAACTTCGGAAAATGCAAACAAAGTAGGCAAGATAAATTTCAGTAAGTGGCTGAAGAATTCTGAGCTTTAAGAGATAGTTAGCCACATCATTTTGTCTTTCCTCTGTGAAAATAGGACAGATAGCAAGTTTAGAGACCTATTTCCCAGCAATATTTGTGTTTGCCGTGATAAAGTAACAAAAGTTGGTGGTATTCGCTGCAGCTACATCACTCTTCACTCGCCATTATAAAATGATCAATCATTCACAGTGCCACGTTCAAAGCTTTTTTTGCTGCTCTATACTCAACTATGCAGGTGTTTTTGATCATCTCCATATTTATCTTTCTGACCACTATGCATAATAATAATCGCTTATTGTCGCAAGTAGGCTTCAATGAAGTTACTGTGAAAAGCCCCTAGTCGCCACATTCCGGCGCCTGTTCGGGGAGGCCGGTACAGGAATTGAACTCGCGCTGCTGGCCTTGTTCTGCATTACAAGCCAGCTGTTTAGCCCACTGTGCGAAACCAGCCCATGCAATATTCCACCTGAAAATTGCACACGTATAAACTGTCATGCTCAATTGCAATAAAACCTCACAGTAAAGTAAACTCAGTTTAGTACCTGTAAACTGACGGTTTACTAAAGTATTAAAAATTATACTCGGAATTTGTTACGACCAGTCCCAGGTGAGGTTCTGCAAAATAGTTAAATAGTTGATCTGGGCGAGACCCTTCAATTTGCTACTGTCCAGCTGGGGTACCTGCAAATTGTACAAACCCAGTATGGAGGGATGATTGGCTCTGTGTTTTTATTGACCCCACCCTCTGCTGGTAGCAACAAAGGTTTAATCTAACAAAGTTCCCTTTCCCTTAGATGCCTTTTCCATTCCTAATAATCATGTTTAAAAAGGAGCCAATTTAACCAGGCTTTCTTGAGTTATGAATAAGTTTATTAACTACTAAAAAGGTAGGCAGAAATGGTAAAACACATACATCAACATTCATACGGATTCAAAGTAAGAATTGAGTCCAATAATAAGTAAATATAAATAAAAAGTTACGAGAGTTGCGAGAAGTAGAGGATGACGTGTTGCGGCTGATACAGGTTTATTCCAGTAGTTGATACTTTGGGTTCAAGCGGTCTCTAGTTCGGTAGAGAGATTTCAGTTCATTTTCCAGATGCAATCCTTCTGCTGACTGATTGGCTTTCACTGATAATAACCTTTATTACATAGATATATAGAAGATAGGAGCAGGAGGATGCCTTTTGGCCCTTTGAGCCTGCTCCGCGATTAATCACGATCATGGCTGATCATCCAACTCAATATCCTAATCCTGCTTTCTCCCCATTGCCTTTGATCCCATTCGCCCCAAGTGCTATATCTAGCCGCCTCTTGAATATATTCAATGTTTGTTGTCACAAGTAGGCTTACATTAACACTGCAATTAAGTTACTGTGGAAAATCCCCTAATGGCCACATTCCGTCACCTGTTTGGGTACACGGGGAGAATTCAGAATGTCCAATTTACCTAACAGCACGTCTTTCGGGACTTATGGGAGGAAACCAGAGCACTCTGAGGAAACCCACGCAGACACAGGGAGAATGTGCAGACTCCATACAGACAGTGACCCAAGTCGGGAATTGAACCTGGGACCCTGGCGCTAACCACATGTTCCTGCAAAAGCTGACTATTTTGCAGGGGCCCTCCTCGGTTACTATATCACCATCAGTGTGACAAATTTCCGGCTAATTTTCTCACAGCACGCGCACACAGACCAACACTGAACAGAACTCTTGGCTAGCCTTTAATCCTTGTTTTTCTGTATATGAACTGGAATCCACTAATCATTAGAGGTTATTATACCCAGGGTCTTTCGATGAAATAGCATTATGACCAAGCAACAAGGAATATTTTCTGATTTTTGGACACCGTTATGCTTGTTTTTGAACAGAACATCGATGATCTCATTAAGCAGATAATGAAATATTGAACCTAGACGTGTGTAGGAACTGAGTCATCATTAGTCATTGAGCCTGGGGTGCTTCAGTTTCAACTCTGTTCATTCCGTTCGCTACCTAGCTCATTACTGTCTTTTGAGCTTAACGGCTGTCTCATTACACAGTGTCCTACCCTCATGTATTACTTCCCTCAACCTCAAATCTCTGCAAGTAATAACTGATTTAATTTCCTCGTAAAAGTTGTAAACCCAAGCTGGATGTCATATAGACATCGCTTGCTGATTTATCATCTATGCTTTCAGCATTGGTCTGATGTGTACTTCACTTAATTAAATAATAAATCAACACCCTCTCCTTCTTGTAAGCCAGTAGTTCTCCTAATATCTGTGACATTGGAGCACTAGCGAACATCACTTAAACCTTCATTTTATAGTGTGTCCAATGAAGTAATGGGTTGGTCCTGAAAGCTACAACTGTCTAAATGTAGATTAATCATCAATTTGATTTTTGCTAGCGTAGTTTCAAGTGCAAAGTTAATATTCAAATATATAATTGCGATGGAACGAAACCTAACGCTATACTTTTTGTAAAGTATATGTTCACGGTTATTTTGTAAACTGAATCCTTTGACCCACAAAGATGATTAAGATAACTGACCCTGGGCGGGATTCTCCGAAATGGAGGCAGAGTGTTCGCGCCGTCGTGAACTCCGTCGAGGTTCACGACGGCGCGAAACGGCCCCTATCCCGACCGATTCAGGGCCCGATAATGGGCTAGGAGCGTCGCTGCGCCATTTACGCGCGCCAGGCCTTGGCGCCGCGTAAAGGCGTGCCACATACATGACGCGGCCGGCGCCGCATAACTGCCGTCACCCGCGCATGCACGGGTTGGCCGGCGCCAACCCGCACATGCGTGGTTGCCGTCCTCTCCGTGTCCGCCCCGCAAGAAGATGTCTGACGGATCTTGCGTGGCTGCGGAAGAAAGGAGGTCCTCCTTCAGAGAGGCCGGCCCGACGATCGGTGGGCACCGATCGCGGGCCAGACCCCATTTGAGGCCCCCCCCAGCGATCCCGCGCTGTTCCCGCCGTCAGCGACCAGGTGTGGGCAGGCCGCCCGGCCCATCCAGCACTGAGAATCGCGGGGGTACCGGTGAATCGCCATTTTGGCTGTCTTGGGCGATTCACAATGTACATTAATGATCTGGAAGAAGGAACTGAAGGCACTGTTGCTAAGTTTGCAGATGATTCAAAGATCTATAGAAGGACAGGTAGTATTGGGGAAGCAAGGGGGCTGCAGAAGGATTTGGACAAGCTAGGAGAGTGGGCAATGAAGTGGCAAATTAAATACAATGTGGAAAAGTGTGAGGTTATGCACTTTGGAAGGAGGAATTTAGGCATAGACTATTTTCTAAATGGGGAAATGCTGAGGAAATCCGAAGCACAAAGGGACATGGGACCTGGGAGTCCTTGTTCACGATTCTCTTAAGTTAATGTGCAGATTCAGTCGGCAGTTAAGAAGGCAAATGCAATGTTAGCATTCATGTCAAGAGGGCTAGAATACAAGTCCAGGGATGTACTTCTGAGGCTATACAAGGCTCTTGACAGACCCCTTTTGGAGTATTGTGAGCAATTTTGGGCCCCATATCTAAGGAAGGATGTGCTGGCCTTGGAAAGGGTCCAGAGGAGGTTCACAAGAATGATCCCTGGAATGAACAGCTTGTCGTTTGAGGAACGGTTGAGGACTCTGGGTCTGTACTCATTGGAGTTTAGAAGGATGAGGGGGGATCTTTTTGAAACTTACAGGATACTGCGAGGCCTGGATAGAGTGGACGTGGAGAGGATGCTTCCACTTGTAGGAAAAACTAGAAGCAGAGGACACCATCTCAGACTAAAGGGATGATCCTTTAAAACAGAAATGAGGAGGAATTTTTTCAGCCAGAGGATGGTGAATCTGTGCCGCAGAAGGCTATGGAGGCCAAATCACCGAGTGTCTTTGAGACAGAGATAGATAGGTTCTTGATTAATAAGGGGATCAGGGGTTATGGGGAGAAGGCAGGAGAATGAGGATGAGAAAATATCATCCATGATTGAATGGCAGAGCAGACTCGATGGGCCGAGTGGCCTAATTCTGCTCCTGTGTCTTATGGTCTTATGAATCCTCATGAGACTTGACTCTGGACCTCCCCAAATGAATATTTTATTTTCTACTGTACAACTTTTTTTATTCTCTTTACTATATGTGTGTGAAGGGGAATGCAGTAAATTAGCCATTTTGAATTCCTCCTACCTTGAGTTTATTGTGGGATTATTAGTAGAAATTGGATCACACAAAAACCAAGGGGTTGGAAATTAACACCACTGCTTATTAAAAGGGATACAAGTGAAAACACATTTCCTGTTTGCGGATGGGTGATGAGGGAAATAAATTAGTACTGCTAAACTGACCCCCTTCCTGCCCATAACACCGTGCACAAGTTGGAAAAGGACACTTAGCAAAAGGACCAAGAAATAGCTGGAAATCAGGTGTTGAACAGGGCATCCTGTCAGGTCTCGGTGGTATGCACCATCTCAGCTCCAGCCGCTCTGGCAAGTTACAACTACACGAGAAAGAAAAGTAAATTGCCTAAGGTAGTTGAGATTTAGCTCGGAAACTGGCAGACAAGTACCATTTCCATCAGGATGGTCAAGGAGGCCGCTCCACCCCTACCTACTCAACTTGTCTGGGAATTAGAGGTTCTCCTGCAGTAGGAAAAGGCAGAGAGTTAGGACCAAGAGAGTGCATTCTTTGAACAAAAACTAGGCAGTCAACAATGTTATCAATTGGCACTTACTTAGCAATGACCTGCTCTTGGACACTCAGTTTGGGTTCCGCCAGGGTCTTATTACCTTGGTTCAAATGTGAACAAAAGAGCTGAACTCTAGAGGTGAGGTGAGAGTGACTGCCCTTGACATCAAGGCAGCATTTGATCGAGTATGGCATCAAGGGGCCTGAGCAAATCTCCAGTCAATGGGAATTGAGGGGAAAAACTCTCTGCTGGTTGGAGTCATACCTGGCACAAAGGAAGATGGTTATAGTGGTTGGAGGTCAATCATCTCAGTCCAGGACATCACTGCCAGAGCTCCCAGGGTAGTGTCCTCGGGCCAACATCAGCTGCTTCATCAATGACCACCTTCCATCAAGAAATCCCTTCCATATTCCTGATTTTTGCACAATATTCAGCACCATTTGCGATTCCTCAGATACTTAATCTCCATATGCAGAAAGACCTGGTCAAACATGGTAGGTTCAGAACTGTGAAGCAGAATCATGCAGACTCAAAACGTAAACTCTATTTTCTCTCTCCAAAGATGCTGCCAGACCTGCTGAGTTTTTCCAGCATTTTCTGTTTCTGTTTGAAATTTATCCCATTTAGCATGGCTGTAGTGCCACATAACATGATGGCGGGTATTCCTAATGTGAAGACAGGACATGAACTCCACAAGGACTATGCGCTTGTCACCCCTACCAATACTGTCATGGACAACAGGTGGATTGAGAAAGAAGAGGTCATATAATTTTTTACCCTCTTGGTTCCCTCGCCACCTTCTGCAGACCCAGTCTCTCAGCTGTGCTGCCTTGGTCTGTCAGTAGTGGAGCCGCTCTCGGAGATGGACATTTGAAATATCCCACGCAAGTACATTTTGTGCTCTTGCCACGCTCAGTGCATCTCCCAGTTGATATTAAACGTGGAGGGGGGAGTACTGATTTATTAGCTATGGGGCGACGGTAAATGGTAATCAGCATGAGATTTCCTTGTCCATGTTTGATCTGATACCATGAGACTTCATACGGTCCAGAATTGATGTTGAGGACTCTCCATCGGCTGTATACAACTGTGAGACAGCTCTCCCAATTTTGGCACAAGCCCCCAGATTTTAGTATGGAGGACCTTCTTAGCAGGGTCGACAGGGCTGGGTTTGCCATTGTCATTTTCGGGTTTTAGATCAATACTGGTTGGTTCGTCCGGTTTCATTCATTTTAGACTTATTGGCAGTTTGATACAACTGAGTGAAATGATCTAGCAACCCAGAGAGTATTAAATGAGTCAATCACATTGCCGTGGATCTGGGATTCACATGTAGGCCAGACCAGGTAAGGATTGCAGATTTCCTTCTCTAAAGGACATGAAGGAACCAGATGGATTTTTGCTCCAATCCATAATCGTTTCACGATCACCATCAGAGCACCTTTTAATTCCAGTTTTTATGAACTGAATTTAAATTTAGATTCAAATCCCAGTCCCCAAAGCATTAACTGGGTCTCTGGATTGCTAGTCCAGTGATGTTGCCGCTAGGCACCATCTCCCCTCCACATCTGTGCTGGAGACTGCTGGGGAGGTGAAAGAGTGAAGACTGAGCTGAGAACTGCATAATATTCAGCTTGCCCAACCTCCGTAAGTCATTGAACTGTTTCCTGCATGGGATCCATGTCCTCAGGACCACATGCT
Source organism: Scyliorhinus torazame (assembly GCF_047496885.1). Taxonomy (NCBI): domain Eukaryota; kingdom Metazoa; phylum Chordata; class Chondrichthyes; order Carcharhiniformes; family Scyliorhinidae; genus Scyliorhinus; species Scyliorhinus torazame. Next base: position 291,118,746 of record NC_092709.1, on the reverse strand, counting down.
GGTAATGCAACTCCTCTTCTGGGTGAAAAGATCAATGGCCAGGAAGCCACCACGCTGGAGAACGTACAAGCAAAGAATTGCAAAGTTTCTAAGTCCTGCGAGCAGTTAATGCAGTGAGTCTTGGTATTAGCATCATGAGATGAGACGGGGGGAAGGACAGATTGGATGATATATTTGGCGCTCAGAGGATTAATGTCTGTATTGTCAATAGTATATATAGAGAGAAGGAAGGTATTTGAACAGCGGAACTGGAGACTATGGTGAGAGAAGGCACTCTTGTCAGAGTTTTAAACATCTTACCCAGGAGTGTAATCAAGATACTATGATATTGGGAATAAATGCAAATCTTAAATGGATGTGGGCTTTAAAAGTGACTTAACTTTTTAGTGGCACTTGATGTCCTGCAAAAGATCAATTAGTGCCTGAAGATGTTTTTTTAAGATATTTCGATACAAAGAATTATTATATTTACAATGTTATCCTTTTGTTTAAAAAAAAAACTATTTTTTTGAACAGATATCTGAAAACATAATGTCTCAGACACATGGCTTGGATTTTGAGGAGGCATCTGGCAGCAAATCATTACAACGGTAATTTGGTATATAAATGGGCCCTGATCTTAAGATTTTAATGTTACAACAAAGCCATTGTCAGGGGGCAGCGAGGTAAATTATTATGTCAGTTGGCTAACCCATTGAGTGATAAATTGTGAGCTGGTGGCTGGCATTGTGTGCAGTTTAATTGCAGCACAGTCCTAATCGGCCATCATTCCTGTGCTTGCTGACTGATATTGGCTGCTGACCCAGCAATACCTCAATTTTAAAATTATCACCCTTGTTTTCAGATCTCTCCATGGCCTCTCCCCATCCCTGTAACTGCCTTCAGATGCTTCATGATCTCAATGCTCCTTAATTTTGCATTTAGCACCCTTAATTTTAATCATGCTATCATTACGGTCATGCCTTCAGCTGCCTGACCCCTAAGCTCCTGGAATTCCCTCTCTCAGCCTCACAGCCACATTAACCTTATTTTTGTAAGACCGTCCTCGAATTCGAAGGTGAGGCCCTGATGCTTTTCTTTAATGCAGCCCTTCATAAACGCCCCTCCCATTCCTCCTCCACCTCGCCTCCAATACTAAATGTGAGGAGCTCAGGGATTTCTTTGTCACTAAGATCAAAACCATCCAATCAGCTGTCTTTGCTGAATCCCACCCTTTTACTAGCCTCACTGGGCCAGCTCAATCTCCTCTAAAGATCCAAGAATGTGCATCATTCCCTAATTTATTTCCTATCCTCACCACCCCCTCCACAGACACAGGTATTCCACAGACTCATGCCTACACACACACAAAACATAGACACACACGCGCGCGCACACACACACAAAACATAGACACACACACCAAACACGCGCGCACACACACACACACACACACCAAACACACACACATACCAAACACACACACATACCAAACACACACACATACCAAACACACACACATACCAAACACAGACACACACACCAAACACAGACACACACACACACCAAACACACACACACACCAAACACATACACACACACACCAAACAGACACACACAAAACATAGACGCACACACACCAAACAGACACACACACACCAAACACATACACACACACACCAAACAGACACACACAAAATATAGATGCGCACACACACCAAACGCATACACACACATCAAACACACACACACACACACATCAAACAGACACACACACACACCAAACAGACACACACACACACACCAAACAGACACACATACACACACACACACCAAACAGACACACACACCAGACACACACAAAATATAGATGCGCACACACACCAAACACATACACACATCAAACAGACACGCACACACATCAAACAAACACACACACGCCAAACCGACACACACACCAGACACACACAAAATATAGACGCACACACCAAACAGACACACACACACCAAACACATACACACACACACACAAAATATAGATGCGTACGCACACCAAACACATACACACACATCAAACAGACACACACACATCAAACAGACACACACACACATCAAACAGACACACACACACATCAAACATACACACACACACACATCAAACAGACACACACACACATCAAACATACACACACACACATCAAACAAACACACACACATCAAACAAACACACACCAAACAGACACAAATACACATCAAACAGACACAAATACACATCAAACAGACACACACACATCAAACAGACACACACACATCAAACAGACACACACACATCAAACAGACACACACGCATCAAACAGACACACACACGCATCAAACAGACACACACACGCATCAAACAGACACACACACGCATCAAACAGACACACACACGCATCAAACAGACACACACACACATCAAACAGACACACACATCAAACAGACACACACACATCAAACAGACACACACACACATCAAACAGACACACACACACATCAAACAGACACACACACACATCAAACAGACACACACACCAAACACACGCACACACCAAACACACACACACACCAAACACACACACACACCAAACACACACACATACCAAACACACACACATACCAAACACACACACATACCAAACACAGACACACACACCAAACACAGACACACACACACACCAAACACACACACACACCAAACACATACACACACACACCAAACAGACACACACAAAACATAGACGCACACACACCAAACAGACACACACACACCAAACACATACACACACACACCAAACAGACACACACAAAATATAGATGCGCACACACACCAAACGCATACACACACATCAAACACACACACACACACACATCAAACACACACACACACACACCAAACAGACACACACACACACACCAAACAGACACACATACACACACACACACCAAACAGACACACACACCAGACACACACAAAATATAGATGCGCACACACACCAAACACATACACACATCAAACAGACACGCACACACATCAAACAAACACACACACGCCAAACCGACACACACACCAGACACACACAAAATATAGACGCACACACCAAACACATACACACACACACACAAAATATAGATGCGTACGCACACCAAACACATACACACACATCAAACAGACACACACACACATCAAACAGACACACACACACATCAAACATACACACACACACACATCAAACAGACACACACACACATCAAACATACACACACACACATCAAACAAACACACACACATCAAACAAACACACACACATCAAACAAACACACACCAAACAGACACAAATACACATCAAACAGACACAAATACACATCAAACAGACACACACACATCAAACAGACACACACACATCAAACAGACACACACACATCAAACAGACACACACACATCAAACAGACACACACACATCAAACAGACACACACACGCATCAAACAGACACACACACGCATCAAACAGACACACACACGCATCAAACAGACACACACACGCATCAAACAGACACACACACGCATCAAACAGACACACACACGCATCAAACAGACACACACACGCATCAAACAGACACACACACACATCAAACAGACACACACACACATCAAACAGACACACACACACATCAAACAGACACACACACACATCAAACAGACACACACACACATCAAACAGACACACACACACATCAAACAGACACACACACACACATCAAACAGACACACACACACATCAAACAGACACACACACACATCAAACAGACACACACACACATCAAACAGACACACACACACATCAAACACACACACACACACATCAAACACACACACACACACATCAAACAAACACACACCAAACAGACACACACACACGCCAAACAGACACACACACACGCCAAACAGACACACACACACACACACACACACACACACCAAACAGACACACACTCACCAAACAGACACACACACACACCAAACAGACACACACACCAAACACATACAGACACACAAAACATAGAGACACACACACGCCAAACAGACACACACACGCCAAACAGACACACACACGCCAAACAGACACACACACGCCAAACAGACACACACACGCCAAACAGACACACACACGCCAAACAGACACACACACGCCAAACAGACACACACACGCCAAACAGACACACACACGCCAAACAGACACACACACGCCAAACAGACACACACACGCCAAACAGACACACACACGCCAAACAGACACACACACGCCAAACAGACACACACACGCCAAACAGACACACACACGCCAAACAGACACACACACGCCAAACAGACACACACACGCCAAACAGACACACACACGCCAAACAGACACACACACGCCAAACAGACACACACACGCCAAACAGACACACACACGCCAAACAGACACACACACGCCAAACAGACACACACACGCCAAACAGACACACACACGCCAAACAGACACACACACGCCAAACAGACACACACACGCCAAACAGACACACACACGCCAAACAGACACACACACGCCAAACAGACACACACACGCCAAACAGACACACACACGCCAAACAGACACACACACGCCAAACAGACACACACACGCCAAACAGACACACACACGCCAAACAGACACACACACGCCAAACAGACACACACACGCCAAACAGACACACACACGCCAAACAGACACACACACGCCAAACAGACACACACACGCCAAACAGACACACACACGCCAAACAGACACACACACGCCAAACAGACACACACACGCCAAACAGACACACACACGCCAAACAGACACACACACGCCAAACAGACACACACACGCCAAACAGACACACACACGCCAAACAGACACACACACGCCAAACAGACACACACACGCCAAACAGACACACACACGCCAAACAGACACACACACGCCAAACAGACACACACACGCCAAACAGACACACACACGCCAAACAGACACACACACGCCAAACAGACACACACACGCCAAACAGACACACACACGCCAAACAGACACACACACGCCAAACAGACACACACACGCCAAACAGACACACACACGCCAAACAGACACACACACGCCAAACAGACACACACACGCCAAACAGACACACACACGCCAAACAGACACACACACGCCAAACAGACACACACACGCCAAACAGACACACACACGCCAAACAGACACACACACGCCAAACAGACACACACACGCCAAACAGACACACACACGCCAAACAGACACACACACGCCAAACAGACACACACACGCCAAACAGACACACACACGCCAAACAGACACACACACGCCAAACAGACACACACACGCCAAACAGACACACACACGCCAAACAGACACACACACGCCAAACAGACACACACACGCCAAACAGACACACACACGCCAAACAGACACACACACGCCAAACAGACACACACACGCCAAACAGACACAACACACGCCAAACAGACACAACACACACACACGCACCAAACACATACACACACACCAGACACACACTAAACATAGACGCACACACACCAAACAGACGCATACATACACACACATCAAACAGACGCACACAGACATCAAACAGACGCGCACACACACACCAAACAGATACACGCGTACACACACACCAAACAGATACACACACACACCAAACAGACACACACACACACACCAAACAGACACACACACACCAAACAGATACACACACACCAAACAGATACACGCGCACACCAAACAGATACACGCGCGCACAAAACAGATACACGCGCGCACACACACACCAAACAGATACACGCGCACACACACACCAAACAGACACACACGCAGACACACACACACCAAACAGATACAAACACACAACACCAAACAGACACACACAACATCAAACAGATGCACGCGCACACCAAACAGATGCACGCGCACACCAAACAGATACACGCGCGCACACACACCAAACAGATACACGCGCGCACACACACCAAACAGATACACACGCGCACACCAAACCGATACACATCAAACAGACACACGCACACCAAACAGATACAAACACACACCAAACAGATACACACACGCGCACACACCAAACAGATACACGCGCGCGCGCGCACACACCAAACAGATAGACGCGCGCACACACACCAAACATACATGCGCACACCAAACAGATACACATCAAACAGACACACGCACACCAAACAGATACACGCGCACACAGACACCTAACAGATACACGCGCACACACACACCAAACAGATACACACGCACGCACGCACCAAACAGATACATGCGCACACAAAACAGACACACATCAAACAGACACAAACACACACCAAACAGATACACGCGCACACCAACAGATACACACACACATACACCAAACAGGCACACACATACACACACACATCAAACAGACACCCTCTCCAAGCTCATCTGTTCATTGACACCCACCTCCTTCTCCCTTCAGTTTATGTGGTTTGTAGAGTGCTGCCGTTTTTTTATTTTTGCACACTTTCTCAGAAGGCCCCTCAATGCTTTCTTGTTCCACCAGTTACTGCACCAAACCATGGGTGGCTGTGTACCAGCCGGTTACGGAAGCCCCGACTGGATTTTCTAATCCTCGGGCAGTGAACTGTCTGCAGTCAAGGATTCTGCCCCTTTAGTGCAGATTCTGCTTCCTCCCTCCTCCCAGAATTGCTGGCCAATCGGGTGAGTTAGCAGTTCTTGAGCCCTAGAAGGTCTAGTGGGAGAGTTAGTCATGGCTGGGACTGCAAGAGGCATGGCACAGCCACCAGGGGGAAGGCCCAAAAATCAAGGTTAGTGTATGAGGCTTGCCAGGGCCTCAGGCCGGCCCAGGTATGGAGTGGCGTTTGTCATGAGGGCAGAGGGGATTCTGCATCAGGGCTGACACTTGCTGATCGGTGGGGCCCCTCTGTGGACCAGAAGGTGCCTGGTCAGAAGGGCTCTCTCCACTCAAGCCACCAAAGTATACCGAGCAGACTTCCCATACGTGGTGGTGCTCACCCACCATCAATGGTAATGATGGCTGGAAAAAGCCCTTGAGTGTCCCTCAATTGGTTACTTAAGGGCATCAAACAGCCAGTGGGCAGGCAGGTGGTCTTCCGCCTTCTAGCAGTAGTAAGAAAGCGACAGGCGTGCAAACCCAGTCATCCAGCCCAATTTTACGTGACTGCACTCCCTGGACTCTATAAATTCCCCGCCCCAGAGACTGATATTGACTGTTCTTCGGTACAATATCGAACGTGCCATTAATCAGATTTTCAGTCTCCACCCAACCTCTCATGGAAAAGACAAGCTTCCAAATGGTCCCAGGTTCTGTCAAACCCTAAGCAGAAAAGCCTTTGCAGTCCGGATTTGCTGGCCCACTTGAGGCTGCCACTAACTGGCAGCAGTAACTGCAGAGTAGTCTAATACCTTGTTTACTCCTGCCTCAGAGGTGCTGCAATGCATTTGCCTCCACCTCTCTTGAGAATTGTGTTGAGCTGCTGCAACACCCTCCTCCATAAAAATCATTTTTTTCTTTGTTCCCTTCCATCGTGAATGTTTTCTGTCCCTCTCATTGCTCTTCCCCACGACTCCTTTTGTCTTCTGCCAAGTGTGAGGTGAGAGAGGTTCATAAACCAACATCTCCTGCCTTCCACAAAGGAGATGGTTTGCTGCTTTCCTTCTACCTGATCCTTTTTCTAATCTTTCCACCTCTTTCATTTTTTTCTCCTCTTCCCACTTATCTTTACCACTCCCAGCCCATGATACTAGGTCTTGACTCTGGGTGCCCCATCACAGAACATTGACTCATTTACTTTGCTTTAAATGTTTGTGGTTTTAAAGAATGTCCAAACTACAGCCGTTGAACATTTCAGTGCAGTGCAGACAGAATGGTTGGATTCTTGTCTCAATTCCTTTGCCTGGTCAGCTGTCTAGGTTTTAAGTGCTGGAATTCACTCCGCAAAACTTTTTCTCTTCATCTCTCTCTCGCTCTTGTGCTCTCTCTCGCTCTTGCGCTCTCTCTCGCTCTTGCGCTCTCTCTCGCTCTTGCGCTCTCTCTCGCTCTTGCGCTCTCTCTCGCTCTTGCGCTCTCTCTCTCTTTCCTATGGTGCTGTCTAATACTTAGCACTTTCACCAAACATTTTGTCACTCATCCTTTGGCGCCGTGTCGTCTTTTGCCTGATTATGCTCTTTTGAAGAACCTTGGGGCTTTTTTCCCACATTAAAGACACTTTATAAATGCCAGTTGTTGTTGTTTAGGTCACAAACCTTTGTTTGCCCTTTGCTGGAAAGATCCCCCATATCTTGGCCAACATTTATTGTTCAAGCATCAAAACAGATGAACTGGACATCTCTCATTGGTTTTGTGAGGTTATGCCATGCACAATTAGCTGTCACGTTTGCTTACAGAAGAAGATTGAGCACACTTCAAAAAAAAAATTCATTGGCTATAAAGCAATTTGTGACGTTCCTAAAGTACGAAAAGCATGAACATGTTTTTCTTTATTTTTACTTGTTCATGGGAAGTGGGCGTCACAGGCTGTGTCAGCATTTATTGCCCATCCCTAATTTCCCTTGAGGGGGCTGTTAAGAGGCAAGCACATTGCTGTGGGTCTGGAGTCACATGTAGGCCAGACCAGGTAAGGATGGCAGATCTCCTTCCCTAAAGGACATTAGTGAATCGGATGGTTTTTCCGTCCGTCGAAGAACAAAGAGAACAAAAAACAATACAGCACAGGAACAGGCCCTTCTGCCCTCCAAGCCTGGATCGATCATGCTATCACCCTTGGCCAAAACCCTCAGCACTTCCTTGTGTCATACCTCTCTATACCCATTCTATCCATGTGTTTGTCAAGATGCCTTTTGAACGCCGTTAATGTATCTGCTTCTACAACCTCCCCTGGCAACGCGTTCCAGGCACTCACCACCCTGTGTGTAAAAAAAAAAAAAAAAAAAAAAAAAAAAAAACCAGCCTCGCACATCTCCTCTAAACTTTGCCCCACGGACCTTAAACCTATGACCCCTGGTGACTGACCCCTCCACCCTGGGAAAGAGTGCCTGCCCATCCACTCTATCCATGCCCCTCATAATCTTCTAGACCTCTATCAGGTCACCCCTCAACCTCCGTCTTGCTAATGAAAACAGTCCGAGTCCATTCAGCCTCTCCACATAGCTAACCCCTCCAGACCAGGCAACATCCTGGAAAACCTCCTCTGCATCCTCTCCAAAGCTTCCACATCCTTCTGCTAGTGTGGTGACCAGAATTGTGCGCAATATTCCAAGTGCGGCCTTACCAAAATTCTATACAACTATACCATGACTTGCCAGTTTTTATAATCTATGCCCCATCCAATGAAGGCAGGCATTCTGTATACTTTCTTGACTACCTTGTCCACTTGTGTTGCCACCTTCAGAAGATCCGTGGACCTGCATGCCCAGGTCTTTCTGACTTTCTATATTCCGAAGAGTTTTACCATTTACGGTATATTTTCCCTCTATTATACCTACCAAAATGCAATACCTCACATTTCTCTGGATTAAACTCCATTTGCCATTTCTCTGCCCAAGTCTCCAACCTATCCATGTCCTGCTGTATCTTCCGACAATCCTCAACACTATCTGCCACTCCACCAACTTTGGTGTCATCCGCGAACTTACTAATCAGACCGGCTACATTTTTGCCAAATCGTTTATGTACACCAAAACAACAGAGGCCCAAGCACAGATCCCTGTGGAACACCACTAGTCACAACCTTCCACTCAGAGAAACACCCTTCTACTGCTCCCCTTTGCCTTCTGTGACCGAGTTAGGTCTGTATCCATCTTACCACCTCACCTCTGATCCCTTGTGACTTCACCTTTTGTACCAGTTGATGTAGGAGCGGTTTCAAGATCTGTGTATTGAGTGGGGTTATTCCCTGTGGCTCAATACAGAGAGGAACAAACACGACAGCCTGGACAAGATGGCTTATTTAACCAAGCTTGTTACGTGTACACTGAGAACAGACTGGATATCTGCCAAGACCTGTTCTGCCGAACAAAGACCAGAACACAGTACTTGTACAACGGTCAGAAATCAATAGCCCACCCCAGTTGGATGCGATCCAATCCCTGATGCTGCTACTTTTAAACTTATCCAATAGTATTGCAAGCAGTGTTTTCACTTCACCCAATAGAATTGCAAGCAGCGCATGATTGATCCTCATCCTAACCGCTATGTACAATCCCAGCAGCATGTGCTGACTGATGTGAGAAACAGAACAACAGAACCAGCACCCTGAATTGTTTCACAAAGACAAGATGTCAGAAGTAATGTCCTTTTGGTCAAGTTAGCTATCCTAAATCCTATTTGATTATTTATTACTGCTATGTCCTAAAAATACATGTTTAATGGTTAATAATGATTACTCAGTCCTATAATTCATCTCAATCCTTAATAAAATAACTTATGTAACACTACTCTAGTGGCATGCTAACTATTCAGTTTTAAGAGGTATCATCGCTGAACCCCCCCTTCACCAGTCTGTCAAACCTTGTCAAACGCTTTACTGAAGTCCATGTAAACAATATCCACCACCTTCCCCTCATCAACCATCTTTGTCACCCTCTCAAAAAACTCGATCAAGTTAGCGAGGCATGACCTCCCCTTTACAGAACCATGCTGTCTATCGCTTATGGGTCCATTTGTTTCCAAATGGGTATAAATCCTGTCCCTGAGAATTCTCTCCAATAATTTACCTACTACCGACATGAGGCTCACCGGCCTATAGCTTCCAGGATTATCCCTGCTACATTTCTTAAACAGGGGTACCACATTAGCTATTCTCCAGTCCTCTGGGATCTCACCTGTAGCCAATGAGGATACAAAGATATCAGTCAAGGCCCCAGCAATTACCTCTCTTGCTTCCCTCTGTGTTCTGGGATAAATCCTGGTCCAGGAGACTTATCTACCTTAATATCTTTGAAAAGATCCAATTCCACCTCCTTTTCAATGTTAACATGATGCAATGGTTTTGTGGTCATTATTAGACTTTTAATTCCAGATTTTTATTGAATTCAAATTTCACCATCTGCAGTGGCGGGATTTGAACCTGGTCCCCAGAGCATTACTCTGGGTGTCTGGTTTACTTGTCCAGTGACAATACCACAATGCCACCGCCTCCCCAGCATTATTGCTTAATCATCAATTTTCTTTATGGAAGGCCACCACCAAGACTGAGAAGCACTGCGGGCAAGTTAAGTTAAGTAGTAATTTATTTTGCCAAACTTTTTGGAGTAGACTTTCTATTCCTAATATATAAATTAATGTAATGTTTTTGGCTCAAGGCCACTTAACATCAATCCAATGTGCTTTTCTAACAGTGCGTGTAACATCTATTAAATATATCCTAGCTCTCTTGCAGGTTGTTAATTAGCTTCTTAATCCTGTAATTTATCAGATCACTTCATCAAATGGGGTGAATAGTTAATTTACCTGGCATTATCATTCCTGTGCATATTAAAAATCATCTTCAATTATTTACCTGGGTCAAATAGTCATCTGTGTATAATCCCACAGCAAATGACATTGATTATAGTTTGCTTAGTAAATGGAAGATCTCTCTGAGCAACAAAATATAGTAAATGCTTCAAAATGCTTTGCTGTCTTATCATTAAGATTCCCATTGGAAAAATAATTTCCAATTATCTTGGGAAGGTTTAAGAATAATTTTCTCCTCCCTGATGTGCTCCATTTTACACTGAAAATGGAAATACATTTTGATCATTTTTTGTAAATGCTCTGGATTGTGTTCTGTTCAACAGGTTACTGTTAGATCGTTGTATAGAAGGGGTAAGTGCAGTTTTTACAGTGTGAATAAACATCACTCACGCTAGTGCAAACTTGTGCAGATTTATTCCCCTCTGTTCCCATCCCCAAATGGAGATTAGGGGACATAATTTATACTTCACTACAGATTGTGTGCTTAATTTTATAGAATTGCATCGAAATACACAATACCGGTTTATGCTATTGAGCCTCCTCCCAGCCTACTTGCTCATCCTATCACATATATCCTTCAACTCCATTCTCCTTTGTGTACTTGATTTAGTTGCCCTTAAGTGAATCAATGCAATTTAGTCAATTGCTCCCCCACTATCAACATCTTGCTTGTTACCATTGACCAGAAGCTAAACTAGTCTAGCTACATAAATGTTCTGTCTACGAGAGTAGGTTAGAGGTTGAGTATTCTGTGGTGAGTAACTCACCTGCTGGCTGTCCAAAGCCTGTCTGCTGTCTACAAGGTGTCACTCAGGAGTGTGATAGAATACTCACCACTTGTCTGAGCGAGTGTAACTACAAAAGCACAAGAAACTCGAGAGACAAAACAGCTCACCTGAGTGCCATTCATCTTAAAAGATTGACTCCCTCCACCCTCAGTATGGCGTACAGTGGCAGCAGAGTTTGCCATCGACAAGAAGCATTGCAATGGTTCGCCAAGCCTATTTTGACAAGGATCTTCCAAATCGGTGACCTCTGTCAACTAAAAGAACAGGGCCAGCAGACATGTGGGAACACCACCACCTGCAGTTCGCCTCCCAAGCCACTCACCATCCTGACTTGGAAGTATTTTGCTGTTCCTTCATTGTTACAGTGTCAAAACCCTGGAACGCCTATAACAGCACTGTGGTGTACCTACACACATGGACTGCAACAGTTCAAGAAGGTGACTCACCACCACCTTCTCTAGGGCAATAGAGATGGGGAATAGATACTGACCTCCCAATGCTCATATCCCATGAGGAGAAAAAATTGCGTTATCTCCTAAAATCTTTACCGGATTTATTCGTCTTTCACTAAACCTGGACTTGACACAAGTGGAAACATTCTATCTACATGCTCTACCCTATTAAATTCTTTCAAAATCTTAAAGACCTCTAATTGGATACCACTAAGTCTTTTCTGTGCTGGACACAAGTGCCTCACCCTGTTCAGTCTTTTCTGATCTTCATAATTTTTCAGTACTCAATTATTAATTCCTGTATGAATTTGGCATCTCTAATAATAAATGTTGCAATATGTGGCACTGCTTATCTCAGTATTAAAATGTGTTTCTCGTATTCAGATGTCTAGCTTGCTTTTCATACAACATGCCCTGAAGTGTAGGCATGATTCTGGTTTTGTATTTAAAGGGAGATAAGTTCGGTGGTGCTTGTTGATTTTGTCCCTTTAATGATGAGCTACACAATAATTGCGATGGTTTCAGAAATGCGACACCATTGTTGACTCGGGTTTATTAAATTGAATGGGTTTTGCTTGTCAGGCATGTTCAATAGTCTGTGTATCTGGCTGTCATACAAAGGGACAATTTCCTGAGAATATACCTACTTAAATCTGCAAAACCAGTTGCGATAAACGTCCTGGGTTAAGTTAGTGAGAAAAGACTGCAGGGAAAGGACGAGCAAGCAAACCAGTCACATCAGATATTCTGGTAGGCATTGTTCTGTGTAGCTTCAGGCCCAATCTGATTTGTATGGAAACAAACTCTGAACTGACCATGGATGCAGAATAAAATGTAGTGACAGCTGAACCTTTTCTTTCAACAGGGCATTGAACCACTTGAAACATCTGAAGGAACTTGTTGATGATATCGGTGCTAAGATGGAAAAGGAAACGGGGAGAAATCAATACCAATGATGAGCAATTAGAGAGACTATTTTTTTTTAATCTAACAGCTTCTGCAATCTAATAAAGTAAGATCAAGTTCAATTGAGAAGTAATTGATCGAAAAGTGCTGGCATGTTTGTGGTGATTTGAGTCACCTGACTACAGCCACAGTCCTATCGAATGCAGAATTGAATAAATATTGAATTTATGAACTTTGGGTCAATTGTTTATCTTTGCCCGTGTGAGAATATTATACTTTAAGTCCCGCTCTTGGGGGGGGGGAAGAGAGAGAGAGAGGGGAGGCAGGTATTTAGAGTTAGGTCGCACAATCTTATTGACTGGTGGCATAGGCTCCAGGAGATAAATGGTCTACTCTCATTCCTATGGAGTGCTGCACCAGAGAATCATAATTTACAGTGCAGAAGGAGACCATTCAGCCCATCCGAGTCTGCACCAGCTCCTGGAAAGAGCACCCCAGTTAAGCCCACACCTACCCTATCCCTGTAAACCAGTAACCTAAGGGTAATTTATCATGGCCAATCTACCTAACCTGCACAACTTTGGACTATGGGAGGAAACCCACGCAGACACGGAGAGAACGTGCAGACTCTGCACAGACAGTGAGCCAAGCCAGGAATCGAACCTGGGACCTTGGAGCTGTGAGGCAACTGTGCTAGCCACTGTGCTACCATGCCACCATCAAAAGCTTCAAATAAGATATAGTATTAAAGAGAAACCCTGCCTTTTCAGGTTTGGTGGTTCAAGTGGATAGTAATAATCTCATGACATTAAGAATCATGGAATTGTTACAGTGCAGAAGGAGGCCATTCAGTTAAAAAATATGGGTCTCCTATTTGTTGACGGAGATGAGATTTTTTTCTCCAGGGGGTGTGAATCTTTGGAATTCTCTTTCCAGGGAACGATGGAGGCAGGGTCAATTAATATTTTTATCCCTGACGTGAATAGATTCTTCACTTGCAAGGGAGTCATATGCTATCGGGGGTATGGCGGAACGTGGAGTTGAGGCCAGTCGGATCAGTCACAATCTTATTGAATGGTGGAGCAAGCTCGAGGGGCTGAATGGCCACTCCTGTTTCTTATTCATGTAGGTATGTTCATTCAGCCAATCATGTCTGCAGTGGCACTCTGAATACACAGTTCACCTAGTGCCATTCTCCCAGCATAATTCCTCCTTTTCAGCTAACAGTCTAATTCCCTTGTGGATGCCCTTCACCACACTCTCGGGCAGTGCAGTCCACCCACTACTTACTGATCAGCTCTCTCCCTTGTAACCTCTCCTGCAACAGGGCAAGATCACTCTCAACCAATCAACTTATAGCTTTCTTGTGTTGTCACTGCTCAGCTTGCTTTGAAACTCAACTCATTCCCAGACTTTTGGGAGCTCCTGTCTTTGCTCCTGTGAGTATCTCCCACAGGTCCACCTCTCCGTTCCTCCTCCCCCGGACTGTATTCATCCTCTCTCCACTCCCGTAAGTGTCTCCCTTCGATCCACCTCTCCTGAAGGTGAGTGAGGAGTGATTTAGGTCTTGGGCGCGATTCAGCAGCCTGGCAGCACCTGATTTGGTGTCGGGACGAGGTCATTTGCGAGATTTGCGACACTCATAAGTCTCGTGAGACGTCACAATCTCGATCTCGTTCTTGCTGGATGAGATCCAATATATGCATTCGCCAAATTCAGCCAGGCCTGGGATTCACCGCCCGTGTCTGGAGACTGCTGGAGTGTTGTTAAATACTGCTCCACACAAAGGTATGCCAGTCATCACAACAGCTGGGGCGGTCTGCCAGCCATTGGAGACCCCTTAATGGTTGGGCTTCGGGCAGAGTGGCACTTTGGCACCCTCCCTGGCTTTGGCATTGCCAGCTTGACGCCTTAGCACGGCCACTTGTGCACCCAGTCAGTGGGTGCCCTGGTGTCAAGTTGGCACTGCCAAAGGTCAGGGCCTGAGGCACCATGCCCATGAAAGGGGTTGAGGGGGGTATGAAGAGTGGGGAGGTCCCCCATAAAGGTTGGGGGAGGGGTGGGGTGCACAGCAACCCCGTTGCGGGGTTTCCCACTTTGGGAGTGGGGGGGGGGGGGGGAAGGGGAGTGGTGGTTGCTCATGGGCGGGGTGGGTGTGCGGGATCCTCAAGTGCACTTATAGATTGTGGCCCCGATCTCTGAGCAGCAACTTTCCACTGTTGAAAATATTTCTAGGCGTGGGATAGACCGGGGAGAAACTCCCCAAAGCCCCAGAAAATGACTGTGTGAGTGGATCGTACCCAAAAAGCCAGCGGGAACCACCCCGCCAAACCCGCGCAAAATTGCACTTCGACATTTTAGACATTTTTTGGTTGAATCGCGCCCCTTAATTCATTGAGGAATAACGGTTCAAGAAAAAAAAACTAATTTTCCCCAGGATAGAAGAAAGATGGACCATCAGCCCCACCAGCATTATCTCATTAATTTCACTTCCTCCAAACCCCCCCCAAACATAATTATAGATTTGAATAGAGAACAGTGATCGATTCGCACTTCAGGGGCGGGATTCTCCCCTACCGGGCGGGGCGGGGGGTCCCGGCGTAATGGAGTGGCGGGAACCACTCCGGCGTCGGGCCGCCCCAAAGGTGCGGAAGTCTCTGCACATTTAGGGGCCAAGCCCTCACCTTGAGGGGCTAAGCCTGCGCCAGAGTGGTTTGCGCTCCGCCGGCTGGCGGGAAAGGCCTTTGGCGCCACGCCAGCCGGGGCCGAAAGGTCTTCGCCGGGCGACACATGTGCGGAAGCGTCAGCGGCTGCTGACACCATCCCCGCGCATGCGCAGGGGAGGGGGGTCTCTTCCACCTCCGCCATACTGAAGACCATGGCGAAGGCGGAAGAAAAAGAGTGCCCCCACGGCACAGGCCCGCCCCCAGATCGGTGGGCACTGATCGCGGGCCAGGCCACCGCGGGAGCACCCCCCGGGACCAGATCGCCCTGCGCCCCCCCAGGACACTGGGGCCTGCCAGCGCTGCCTTGTCCTGCCGTTCAAAAGGTGGTTTAAACCACGCTGGTGGGACAGGCATTCCAGCAGCGGGACTTCGGCCCATAGCGGGCCGGAGAATCGGAGGGGGTGGGACCGGCGGGGCGAGATTCCCGCCCCCGCCGAATCTCTGGTGGCGGAGACTTCGGGACACGGCGGGGAGGGATTCACGTCAGCCCCCGGCGATTCTCCGACCCGGCGTGGGGTCGGAGAATCCTGCCCAATATGTCTCAAAATCTTTTCTCTTTATAGAAGCTGACTGACCTGCTGTGTTTTTTCAGAATTTTTTAATTCCAGTTCACATTGCCATTTTGTGTTTTTTTTCCATTTGCATTTTGCCCATTCAGATGATTTTTTTCAATCTCCGGGCCTTTGCATATGAGGCTACAGACAAAATAAAACGAATCTGAACCAAATCCAAATTTGGAAAAAGATTGAGCATCCACATCTATTTCTTTTTCTCCTAGTTCTGGAGGAGCTGATTTGTGAAAAGTTCCATGACCAATTGCTGCTCTCTGATAATGCCCACGTGCCCACTATTATGTCTGAGCGATTGGCGGTGAGTTTGACACAATATTTCACTTAGGGGTATCATATACAGCAATAATCTCCTGTCTTCATCTGTGGTACATGAACAATTGCAGTGACCCAGCTGATGCTTAGCCTGAAAGCATATAACTCAGCACAGACTTAGAATCATAGAATTTGCAATACAGAGGAGGCACCTCTGGAAAGAGCACCCTACTTAAGGCCACGGCTTCATCCTATCCCAGTAACCCCATCTAACCATTTTGGACACTAAGGGGCAATTTAGCATAGCCGATCCACCTAACCTGCCCATGTTTGGACTGTGGGAGGAAACCGGAGCACCCGAAGGAAACCCACACAGACCACTGGGAGAACGTGCAGACTCCGCATCCAAGGCCGGAATTGAACCAGGGACCCTGGAGATGTGAGGCAGCAGTGATAACCACTGTGCTACCATGCCACTCTCTGGTGGAGAAGGTTTATCCTATTGACTAACTGGAGCTTACAGTACTTTTAAACATACTAATCACCGCTAATTTTGAGTAAGTGCCGATATGAAAATCCAGAGGCATCTGTGAGTACTTCTGTAAAGTTTAAATTGAAATTCGAAGTTTATAAAAAGTGACTGACTGATAAACTCTTTGACTTAACATGCACAGGTGATGTTAGGCATTGAAACTGCGCGTGTTTTGCTTTATACCGGTGGCTCCGCCAGTAGTTTTTGCATAGCATTGGAAGGATGTGGCATGAACAGGGTGTAATAGTTACCATCACTGGAGCACAAATTAATGGTGTAGGCTTCAATAAGTTAGTGATAAACAACTGTCAATAATGTAGGAAAAAACAAACACTGTAGTTCATTAAAGATATACTTCCAACTCTGAATTGTACCATTAGACTAGTTGTCTCCAAACTTTTTGAGCACAAGATCACTTTTAGAATCTAAATGCAGTACAAGATATACTCTTAAACATTTGACTTTATTAAAACCCAAAAAATGTATGCATAACACTCATCTATTCATAGTGTGATACCTGTGTTTTCACATTATCTGTGAGTGCTGTGAAACGCGCAGTTTGAGATGGCCACTTTCACACAGTCCATCAGATGGGCATCCGTGAGATGAGTGCAGTGCTTGGGAATTGATGATTTGCATCTGGGGAAAAAGCCATTTCACAGAGGTATGTGGGACCAAAATAGACCTTCACCTTGAGTGCGCAGGGTTTAAGAAAAGGGTACTTCTCCCTGTCTCCAAGTTCATAGAATCATAGAATTTACAGTGCAGAAGGAAGCCGCTCGGCCCATCGAGTCAGCACCAGCCCCTGGAATTAGCACCCCACTTAAACCCACATCCGTAACCCAGTAACCCCACCAAACCTTTGTGGAGACTAAGGGCAATTTAGCATGGCCAATCCACCTAACCTGCACATCCACCTCACAGCCCTTGTCCATTGACCTAGCTTTCAGCTCTTTGTCATTTTGCGTGGTGATGATTTCCTCATCAAGTCCACTGCTTTTTCAAACAGCTGCTGAAATGTTGTCAGTTCTCCAATGTCCACTTCGATTTGAGACAAACCTAATGATTTGTTCCATCTTGTCTAACTCCTGAAATCATCTGTTAAATTCCTTTTCCAATTTGTTCAGTTGGTCACAGAATTTGTTTGGATGGAACCTGCCCTGTTTGACCTGTTGTTGGATTTCCTCCAGATGTGCTCAGTAATTTTGTTCTTGGACAGCGAACACCACAGGCCCAGTTTCAACTTGGAACAGATTTGCTGCACTGATCATGTGCGACAAGCTCTGTCCCTCCCCTGCAGTTCGCATTTCCTTCAATTTTGTCCATAAGTCTAGCAACCATGCATTATCTGACAGCTTGCAATGCATCTCATTTCTTGACTAAAGAAAGGTGACAATTTCAGGGAGCAGATCTAAAACTCTCTGGAGGACTTTTCCTTGATTTAACCACCTCACAGCTGCATGAAGGATTAGCTCATTGTAGGTCATGAAGTGGAGATGCCGGCGTTGGATGCCGACGTTACTGTTCTCATTGTAGGTGGCATCAAGCTCATCGAGTAACAATTTGAGCAAGCAATGTTCATAGAATTTACATTGCTGAAGGAGGCCATTCGGCCAATCACATCTACACAGGCCCTTGAATGAGTTGCAGAGCTCTGGCACGGATTGAGTTGACTGTCACTACATGAGACAAGGCAATAATCTTGCTCGCATGCACTTGTTGGTGGGTAACAATGTAGTCATTGACAAACAAGGGGACTTCAAGGTCATTTCATGCAGAATGCAGCAAAGCCCGTATTGACAACCAGCATTGATGGTGCACTAGCAGTTGTGATTGAAACCAGTTCCCTGATCAGAATGTCTTTTTCAGCCACATACCCTATGAATTTGTTGCAGACATCCTCGCCTCTTGTCCTCTCTTTGACTGGCAAAAGAGTGAGAAAGTTCTCCTTTGTTGTTGAGTCTGAATGCCATGTGAAGGAAAACAATCAGCTGGGCCATATCCGTCATGTCTACTAATTCATCAAACTGCAGTGAGAAACATTCATGTCTGACAAGACTTGGTATATGTACTTGCTGAGACACATCTTTGGACAACAATTACACCCTTCTGGCTGGTGTTAAAGCAACAAGTGCATGCTCTTGATGGCTGTCATAATTTCATCTTTGCTTTTAAACTCTTTGACAAAAGTGTTGGCAGCGACCGTCTTAGCCTCCTTAATAGCTTCATCATCGATGAATGGTTTCTTGTGTGGCTAATGCGAAAAGACATCTCTTTGCTGGCCTTGCCTTCAGCCACAGGCTTTGAAAAGAGTGACTGTTGAGCTTTCAAAATTCCCTTAATTCCCCAACTTTCTTCATCCGAATCGTTCTGTTTAAAGGGAAAGTTTCTTGAAATTTTGCATGCATTGTTATGTGATGCTATTCCAAGTGATCTCTTTTACTGAACACAGTACGAAGTCTTACAACACCAGGTTAAAGTCCAACAGGTTTGTTTCGATGTCACTAGCTTTCGGAGCGCTGCTCCTTCCTCAGGTGAATGAAGAGGTCTGTTCCAGAAACACATATATAGACAAATTCAAAGATGCCAAACAATGCTAGGAATGCAAGCATTAGCAGGTGATTAAATCTTTACAGATCCAGAGATGGGGTAACCCCAGGTTAAAGAGGATTGTCTCAAGCCAGGACAGTTGGTAGGATTTCGCAGGCCAGATGGTGGGGGATGAATGTAATGTGACATGAATCCCAGGTCCCGGTTGAGGCCGCACTCATGTGTGCGGAACTTGGCTATAAGTTTCTGCTCGGCGATTCTGCGTTGTCGCGGGTCCTGAAGGCCGCCTTGGAGAACGCTTACCCGGAGATCAGAGGCTGAATGCCCTTGACTGCTGAAGTGTTCCCCGACTGGAAGGGAACATTCCTGCCTGGTGATTGTTGCGCGATGTCCGTTCATTCGTTGTCGCAGCGTCTGCATGGTCTCGCCAATGTACCACGCTTCGGGACATCCTTTCCTGCAGCGTATGAGGTAGACAATGTTGGCCGAGTCGCACGAGTATGTACCGCGTACCTGGTGGGTGGTGTTCTCACGTGTAATAGTGGTATCCATGTCGATGATCTGGCACGTCTTGCAGAGATTGCCATGACAGGGTTGTGTGGTGTCGTGGTCACTGTTCTGAAGACTGGGTAGTTTGCTGCAAACAATGGTTCGTTTGAGGTCGCGCGGTTGTTTGAAGGCAAGTAGTGGGGGTGTGGGGATGACCTTGGCAAGATGTTCATCGTCATCAATGACGTGTTGAAGGCTGTGAAGAAGATGACGTAGTTTCTCCGCTCCGGGGAAGTACTGGACGACGAAGGGTATTCTGTCGGTTGTGTCCCATGTTTGTCTTCTGAGGAGGTCGGTCCGGTTTTTCGCTGTGGCGCGTTGGAACTGTCGATCGATGAGTCGAGTGCCATATCCCGTTCGTACGAGGGCATCTTTCAACGTCTGTAGATGTCTGTTACGCTCCTCCTCGTCTGAGCAGCATCCCCCATGAGGACGGCATTGCTGGAACAGCCTCAGTACTCAACACCGACAACTGCCAATCTCCAGACGCAATTCTGCAACTCATCCGCTTCATTCTGGATCACAACGTCTTCACCTTCGACAACAAGTTCTTCATCCAGACGCATGGAACAGCCATGGGGACCAAATTCGCACCCCAATACGCCAACATCTTCATGCACAAGTTTGAACAGGACCTACTCACCGCACAGGACCTTCAACCGATGTTATACACCAGATACATTGATGAAATTTGACGAACCATTGTTTGCAGCAAACTACCCAGTCTTCAGAACAGTGACCACGACACCACACAACCCTGTCATGGCAATCTCTGCAAGACGTGCCAGATCATCGACATGGATACCACTATTGCACGTGAGAACACCACCCACCAGGTACGCGGTACATACTCGTGCGACTCGGCCAACGTTGTCTACCTCATACGCTGCAGGAAAGGATGTCCCGAAGCGTGGTACATTGGCGAGACCATGCAGACGCTGCGACAACGAATGAACGGACATCGCGCAACAATCACCAGGCATGAATGTTCCCTTCCAGTCGGGGAACACTTCAGCAGTCAAGGGCATTCAGCCTCTGATCTCCGGGTAAGCGTTCTCCAAGGCGGCCTTCAGGACCCGCGACAACGCAGAATCGCCGAGCAGAAACTTATAGCCAAGTTCCGCACACATGAGTGCGGCCTCAACCGGGACCTGGGATTCATGTCACATTACATTCATCCCCCACCATCTGGCCTGCAAAATCCTACCAACTGTCCTGGCTTGAGACAATTCACACCTCTTTAACCTGGGGTTACCCCATCTCTGGATCTGTAAAGATTTAATCACCTGCTAATGCTTGCATTCCTCGCATTGTTTGGCATCTTTGAATTTGTCTATATATGTGTTTCTGGAACAGACCTCTTCATTCACCTGAGGAAAGAGCAGCGCTCCGAAAGCTAGTGACATCGAAACAAACCTGTTGGACTTTAACCTGGTGTTGTAAGACTTCGTACTGTGTTCACCCCAGTCCAACGCCGGCTTCTCCACATCATGACTACCATCTTTTACTGAAGGCACACTCTGTTGACAAATGAGACAAATGGTCTTGTCTTTGACATACATAAAAAGAAATTCACTTTCCTATTCCTGGTAAAAATGGTAGGTTTTTGCCCTCTTGGAGGTGTAAAACGGGCTTTCTTTACTCCACAACAGGCTGGTATTGAATGTCACAGATAACTGCGGGTGTCTCTCTCCCGCAGGTGTTGAAACCACAACCCTGAAGTGTCGCACTGGGACAGCTTCGCAAGAGAGAGGGAACAAGTCTCACTGTTTATATCTAACCAGATTGTTCTTATGCCGCGCCAGTTATCTTGACTGCCACCTACGCCTGTGTGAGTCTCTCTCCTGTTGATATGAAATGTCATCGGAAGTGCCCCACGAGTGCAACTTCACAAGAGAGAGAGAAAGAGGGACCACTGTTTATCCCTAAATAGTAGCCTCTCTTGAGTGAGCGTGTTCGAAGCGTTCAAATTCCTTTTGGGTCCTCAACTACGGAATTATGTTCTGGCAATTATTGTGACTCAACCAGAGCGGACAGTGAAAGAAAGGTGAGACTACAACAATAGTAGATTGAAAAATAAATAATTTATTCACGAGAATTAGGTCCTCCACAACTCAGACTATAACACACACAAACACGGGTTATAAAGGTGTCCGGGATTCTCCCTTCTGGGGATTCAGTCCCCACTCCGGCAGGAAAACCGGCGGCAACCACTCAGGCGTCAACAGCCCCCGAAACTGTGGAATTCTCCGCATTTCCGGGGGCTAGGTGGATGCTAGAGGAGTTGGTACCATTCCAGCTGGCGCCGAAGGGCCGGCGCGAGTTTGCGCATGCGCGGAATGGCCGGCATTATTCCGCGCATACGCAGACCGGCCGGCATATTTTCGCGCATGTGTGGGGGCTTCTCTTCTGCGCGCTGGCCCCCGGGCAATATGGTGGAGCCTTACAGGGGCACGGCGATGAAGAAAGAAGTGTACCCACGGAACAAGCCCACCCACAGATCGGTGGCCTCGATCGCGGCCAGACCACCGTGGGGACCCCCCCTGGGGCCAGATCCCCCCGCGCCCCCCTGAGGACAGCCCATGCATACTCACCTGCCAGGTCCAGCCGGTGCATGAGTTGAGTGATTCACGCCGGCGGGACAGGCCAAAAATGGACGGCCACTCGGCCCACCGGGGCCCGGAGAATTGCCGGGGGGGGGGTCGCTGTCAATGGCCCCCGACCACATGGCGGGAATCCCACCCCCGCCCGAAAAACGGCGTCGGAGAATACGGCAGCCAGTGTCGGGGCGGCGGGATTCGCGCCTCCCCCTGGGGATTCTCCGACCCGGCGAATCTCCGACTCCGACCCACTCTGTATAAAGAAAGAGACTAAATGGCACATCGAAAATTCTTACTTTTACATAACTGTACTTAAACGCCCGCTAACATATATATATATATCCACTCACCCACCCAAACCTCAACAATCTAACCTAATAGGGAGTTTCTGTGGGCTGAGGGAGTATACTCACCGTTCCCAGGAAGAATAGTTAAAACCGGCACAGATGTCTCTGGCTCTTCCTCAAAACTGGCTGGCCCATGTGTCTGCTGGGCCGTGATCTTGGCGTTCCTTTGGTCTTATGGTCTGGTAACAGCCTTGCAGCAAGTGAAGAGGCTGCCAAGCAGGAAGGAAAGAGAGAGCGAGAGCCCCTGAGTCCCGTATTTTTAAGGGCAAAACACTTGAATGGAGCTGACTGGCCCCTCCCACAAGTGAGTTCCAGGACGAAGGCCTGCTAATTGCTGGCAGGATGAAAATTGATTTTGTTGTGGGTCAGGGTTTAGAGAATCCCAAAGTGTATCATGGAGTGTATCATGACCCACAACTTTTAATAGATTGTGGTATGGGGAGCACACGGCCCACTCTACAGGTGTGGTACAGCAGAAATGAAAAGTATTTTTTAAAACAAAACAATGTTTATTCTATGAACTCAAGTTAACCTTTTTAAAACATACAGTGAACAACTTAGCGACCAGTAAATCAAATACACCCCCCAAAGAATACAACACTAAGTAATCTGTATGCTGCCCTTTTCACCCAGAAGACTTAACAAACCTTTAAACAGAAGCACATCAGGGTTTACGTTCAATACTGAAAATATTTATAATTCTGAATTCACCAAATGATTAAGAGATAGTCCTTCGTGGCAGAGAAAGATCAACAGTACAGCTGCTTTTTCTGACTTCAGCTGCAACACACTGAAAAACAAAACCAAAAAGACACAGACACACCCAAGCTTTTCTCAAAGTGAAACTAAAAAGCAGAACCAGAGCTCAGCTCCACCCACACTCTGACATCACTGCAGTAACATGAGCAGCCAAACATTTCTTAAAGCATTTCTCATGACAATTTAATCAGTGTCCTCACAAAATGTTCCATAATGTCTCAGGAGACTGCTGATCTCTTGAAAATGGCTCAAGTGGATGCTAGGGACAACTTTAATTGTTTTCCCATTAGGGTAATGTGATTTCACCTGGCCAGGCAATACTGATTTAACATCCCATTATTTCTTTTGGAGTGAATTTGAGCCGTGATCTTCCCGCATAATTTTCTGTTGGATCTGCCATGTCTCATGGCCCTGCTTTGGTGCTTTGTTCTGAGATGAGTCTTTGGGATGTATATTCTGCTGTCTGCCTGCAGGCATGAATTCTGTTTTCCTGTACAGCATGTCCATTTAAAATGGAATATATCCTTTCCAATTTTGTCCAGTTCATTTTTGTTGCGCTGATGAGTTGCTTACAGAGGCCCTTGGCTTCTCGCTCGTCATTTTGGCGCCTGCGAGAATCTCATTGCCTGAGTCTCGCGGAGTTTTGTGCATGGCTCAACTAGCAATGAGCTCATCGTTACAAGATTCCCAAGTCACAGAATCACAGAAAATAAAGTGCAGAAGAGGCCCTTCGGCACATCAAGCCTGCACCGACACTTGGAAAATACCTGACCTGGAGACCTTTGGTGGCAGCCATGAGCTGAGCAGTTCAACGAAAGTTGGCTCTCGCCTAAGATCATTGACTAAGGCCTTTTAACCCCTATACGGTAAAACAGTGGTTAGCACTGTTGCTTCACAGCGCCAGGGACGCGGGTTCGATTCCTGGCTTGGGTCACTGTCTGTGTGGAGTCTGCATGTTCTCCCTGTGTCTGCGTGGGTTTCCTCCGGGTTCTCCGGTTTCCTCCAACAAGTCCCGAAAGACATGCTTGTTAGGTGAATTGGTCATTCTGAATTCTCCCTCTGTGTACCCGATCAGGCGCCGGAATGTGGCGGCTAGGGGATTTTCACAGTAACTTCATTGCAGTGTTAATGTAAGCCTACTTGTGACACAAATTACACACGGGCAACAAAAGTGCAGAAAATCCCCCAAACTAACCACTCATTGACTGCACTACCAACCAAGATGGAAAAGAGTTAGCCGCCTAGTCGAAAAGCCAGTAGAAACGTGGGGAGGCAAACCCCAGCCTCAGAACAAAGGAACACATGTGGAGGCACAGAACCAGGTAGGGTCGACCCCACAGGGCTCCCGCAGCAGACCTTGGCGCTGATGTGCTTCATCACCTCCGAGTTTCAAAAATGTAGGGAGGGGATGAATAAAGACCTCCTGGTGGCCGTCGAAGCAGCAGTTGAGGCTGCGCCGGCCCCATGAAGGAGGCATTGGACAAAATGGAGCGGAGGCTAGATGCCCAGGAGACGATGAAAAGGGACCTCGAAAAAGTCACCATGGACAAAGGGGATAGGATTGCGGCTTCCAAGTCCCAGGTAGCAGGACTGGTCAAGACCCAGAGGGGCCTGAAAGACACAGTCGACGACCAAGAAAACCGACCACATCCACGCCACTTAAGAATCTGACAAAGAGTCACCTGGACTCGAAACATTAGCTCTTTTCTCTCCCTACAGATGCTGAGAGTTTCCAGCATTTTCTCTTTGGTTTAAGAATCTTGGGCCTGCCAGAGGGAACAGAGTTGAGGAACCTCACAGAATACATTGCAGCGATGCTCGGGAAGTTGGTTGGCTAGGAGGGCAACGGCAAGCCTCCAAAGATGGACCACATCCACATGTCACTTTGGCAGCAGTCCAAGACTGGGGAGCCACCACGGGTGATAATCATGAAGCTCCACTGGCACCTGGATAAAGGGTGGATCCTAAAGTAGACGAAGAGCGTGAGAGAGTGCCAATGGGAAGAACATCTCATCCGTTTGTGCCAGGACATTGGTGCCGAACTGGGCAAGCAGAATTCTACACGGCCAAATCCGCGCTCTACAAAAGTGGTGCGCAGTTTGGCATGCTCTATCCTGCCAAACTGTGGGTTATGTTATTCTCTAAGTCTGAATAAAAATTGTAGATTTCCAGTAAACACAAATACTTTATTCAAAGGGTTTGTTCTGTTTCCAGAGCTCAACTAGATGTAATACAGTCAAGAGGTATGACCAGTGAAACTAAGGTAAACTGCCTATGCTGAGCTGTCTCTGTGTGCTGCTGCTCACTAGCCCTGTGCTTCTAAAAGAGGCGGATCCTCCCTTGGGTCGGACCCTTTATACCCGTCTCTGATGCTGCCCTCTAGTGATGCTGTGGCTGTTACATCTGTGCTGTAGTCCCTGGTGTATGTGCAAATGTACAAATCACTACATCCCCTCCTTTTATTTGACATGTTTTCTAGACTGGCCTCAAGAAAACTGTACATAACAAATGGTGAGAATATGGAAATCTGCACACTGTGAAAATGATAAAAGTAACACAGAAACAATTAACTGTGTTACGAGTCCATCGTGAGAAATGTCCATATTCGCCTTGTGCGTGTGTGAAGGGATGCTGTGGCTGTTACATCTGTGCTGTAGTCCCTGGTGTATGTGCAGATGTACAGATCACTACATGGGTCACGAATCAGGACAAAGAGCTGTACTTTGACATCCCCGAGGAGGCTAACAAGTTTGTCCAGAAAAAGGACTGGGCAAGTAACAATACAGGATGATGGTCAGAACGTGGGCTGTAAGAATCTGAGATGGACAGGGTTGAGCGACCACATGTAGGGGTGTGTGGAGGGGGGGCATGGAGAGAGGTAGATGTGGTTAATTGGGGTATCCGAAGGTTAGGGGAGCCACCACACTAGCGAACAGGCTGGTGTACGGAGGTACAGAGAAGGAGGAGGCCGCGGTTCACCTCCTGGCAGGGAGAGAGCGCCTGGCAGGAGGTGGGGGGAAAATCAGAATCCCTGGGGAAATGAAGGGCAAGAAGGGGAGGATGGGGGGGGGGGAGTTGGGGGGAAATCATGGAGGGGGGGGGGACTATGCAGGGGGACACTAGGGTAGGAAAGCACAGGGGGAGAAGCTGGGGTAGGAGGAGGGGGGAAGGAAGAGGGTAGAGCTCTGGCTGCAACAGCTCGCACAAGGAGACGGTGAAAATGAGGATGTAGTCAGCAGCCATCTTGAATGGCCTGTGAAAAAGGGCAGGTCCAGACAAAAAGGGGCAGACCCACAGGGTGAGTATGGGTGACCCTACAGGGGGGAGAGACCTCAATGGGTGGCGAAATGACCAAGAGTGTTCACCCATCTTAAGATTCTGAGAGTGGATGTAGCCTTCCTACAGGAAACACACCTAAGAGAGGGGGGCTGAATGCAGGTAAAGAAGGGCTGATGGGGACAATCGTTTCAGGCATGTTTCAACACTAGGGCAAGGTGGGTGGCCAGACTAGTTAACAGGGGAGTTCCATTCAGGGCAGCACAGTAGCATAGTGGTTAGCACTATGGCTTCACAGCGCCAGGGTCCCAGGTTCGATTCCCGCTTGGGCCACTGTCTGTGCGGAGTCTGCAGGTTCTCCCAGTGTCTGTGTGGGTTTCCTCCGGGTGCTCCGGTTTCCTCCCACAGTCCAAAGATGTGCAGGCAAGGTGGATTGGCCATGCCAAATTGGCCCTTAGGTTAAATGGATTGCTGGGTTGCAGGGATAGGGTGGAGGTGTGGGCTTAGGTAGGGTGCTCTTTCCAAGAGCCGGTGCAGACTCGATGGGCTGAATGGCCTCTTCTGCACTGTAAATTCTATGATTCTATGATTCACACTGACAAACACAGTGATGGACCCAGAAATCTTGGTAAACATACAGACGTTTATGAAGTTAGTGTTGCTTAGTTTCTTCATTTGTGTGTTTTGCCAATGGCTCTGTTTTTGTGTATAAATCTTGCGACTAAAGGTTAAATCCCAGTAAAAATATTTTAAAAATCACCTGACCTGCCTACTTAATCCCATTTGCCAGCACTTGGCCCGTAGCTTTGAATGTTATGATGTGCCAAGTGCTCAGCCAGGTACTTTTAAAGGATCTGAGGCAACCTGCTTCTACCACCCTCCCAGGCAGGGCATTCCAGACCGTCACCATCCTCTGGGTGAAAAGGTTTGTGGTAAACACCACTGGTAACATACTACGCGTATTACGGTACTGCCACTGTATTACAGGTACCACAGTAAATCCCAGCCTGTTGGCTCCTCCCAGCAGGCACCGTATAAAAGTGCATGCTCTCCTGCGCTGCTCCCATTCTGGTTCCAGCTGCAAGAGGCTCAACATCTTGTGCAATAAAGCCTCAATTGTTTCACCATTCTCGTCTCATGGTCATTGATGGTACATCAATTTATTGCACAAGATCTTTAAAGAGATGAACGTCCTAATCAAGCCTAATCGCCTGGAGCTGAACCCTCACGCAGCCGACGCCACAGCCACCTTCGAGCACTGGCTAGCCTACTTTGAAGGTGACCTCAGAGCAGCCACTGAAGAACTCTCGGACCCACAGACGCTCCAGATCCTCTACTCACGGGTGAGCCCCCAAGTTTTTCCCCCTCATCCGGGACGCGCCCACCTACACAGAAGCAATGGCGCTACAAAAGGGACAGTACATCAAGTCTGTGAATCAAGTGTACGCCAGGTACCTCCTGGCCACGAGACAGAAACTCCTGGGGGAGTCTCAGGACGATTTCTTGCGGGCCCTATGGATACACGGTATGGAACTGTAACTGCCAGGCAGTTTTGGCAGTTCAACACACCAAACTACTAATCAGAGACACTTATGTCATGGGCATTAAGTCTACTTACATTCGCCAGCGGCTATTGGACGGGGGTACGTTCAACCTTGCAGAGACTGTGCAGCTTGCTAACTCCCTCAACGTGGACTCCCGTAATTTGGAGGCCTACACCTCCGACCGTGCGGCACCCTCGTGGGCATCATGGGCCCCACCAGTGGGGTAGCCGACCAACTCCAGAGGGCCCAAATGTTACTTTTGTGGCCAGAGCAAACATCCCAGGCAGCGCTGCCCGGCGCGGAGCGCGACCTGCAATGGGTATGGGAAGAAGGGCCACTTCGTCTCTGTTTGCCAGGCCCGGTCAGTCGCCGCTGTTTCCCGGCCCAGCATTGCTACACCCCCCACGTGTGATCCAGGGGAGCCGCCATCTTCTCCACCACAAGCCACGTGCGGCTCGTGGGCACCGCCATCTTGGAGGTCATCCGTCATGTACGCCCCATGAGCGCCATCATCTTCGCCGCCATCTTGGACCGCGCCCCAGGACCCCTGCTCGCCTGGCCGTTCGCAGCCCGCCGGTACCTCCGCCGATCAGCCCAGCAACCCTCAGCATCTTCTGCAGCTCGCCTCCATCACCCTTGATCAGTCCGCATAATTGGGGACCCACTGGGCACAGTAAGAGAAGAACCCCAGGCAGCTATTCAGGATCCTGCCATTCACACCACCTTGAGGAACATTTGTTTGCTTCTTTACTTATCATAGTGTCATAGAATCATACAGCACTGAAAATGCCCTCTGGCCCATCGCGTCTGCTCCGGTAAAAATAACAACCTATTTTATATAATTTTCCAGCGCATGGTCCATAGCCTTGTATGCCCTGCGATCGCAAGTGCACATCTAAATACTTCTTAAATGTTATGAGGGTCTCTGCCTCCACCACCCTTTCAGGCAGCAAATTCTAAACGCCCACACCCTCTGGGTAAAGTGGTTTTTCCTCACATCCCCTCCAAACCTCCTGCCCCTTACCTTAAATCCATGCCCCCTGGTCACTGATCCCTCCACCAAGGGGAAACATTTGTTCCTGTCTACTCTATCTATGCCCCTCAAAATGTTATACATTTCAATCATGCCCCTCTCTGTCTCCTCTGCTCCAAGAAAAACAATCCAAGTCTATCCAATCTCTCTTCATAATTAACACTCTCCAGCCCAGGCAACATCCTGGTAAATCTCCTCTGCACCTATTACCTTCTTCTCTGCCTTGCACCATCTTCCCTTTTGTAATTTAAACTCTCCAGCCATCCACAGTATCACAGACCCTCGCTTATATTCTTCCCCCCACCCCCCAACCGCGCCACAGCCCTCACATTGCCTGCCTCTGTCACATATTCCAACTCTAACCTTCGATCTAATGAAAGGCTATTAACCGTTTCTCTCTCCACAGATGTTGTCTGACCTGTTGAAGATTTCAAGAGCTCTGTGTTTTTATTACAGATTTCCAGCATCCGCAGTTTTTGTATTTTACCTTATTTTTTTAATTCATTTTCTTTCAGTCGTGCACTAAACACTCTTGTCCACCAGATGTTGCTGCCATTCCCTGGCAACTGCTTAAGTAAGGAAAACTACTAAAGTTGAACAGTAAGGTTATGTGCTGCCCTGCAGTATGGGAATATCTGTAAAGCCACTTTTATGAACTTCACAAATGGCTCACTATTTCTCTTAAATTGTCGATTGAGTAAAAGAACAGCAGTCAATTCATGAGGAAATAGAAATTTGCGGTTATTTAAACTGACAGATATAATTTTTCACTTCTTATTTCTCTTGCGTGACCCCCATTCCTCCACTCCCCTCCCAGCCCCAGTGAAATCCATAAGTGTTACTTGCCCAAGAGCGACGTAACTTAGTTTTGGCACTCCCTCCTTTTAAAGCCGGGACCTAAGTTATTTCAAACAAAAAGAAGTTACAGTTAATTTGCTTCTTGTGATATTGGACAGTGCAATTTATACTGACGGAATGAGGACCAACGCTTCCAATCCATTTCAGAGCTAGGCAGCAGATTGTGTTTAGACTTAGAAAGGCAAGATTGAGCATGCACAATTGATACAGTAGTAGTGATCCCATCTTGAAGGACAAGCAGACCAAAATGAATCTGCAAAGTCGGTGTAGATGGACTCATTCATGCATGTATATTTTTTAAAGTATAGATTTAGAATACCCAATCCTTTTTTTTCCAATTAAGGGCAATTTAGCTGACACCATTCATGCATGTATAGAGCTGAGGATAAACTACATTAGTGTTATGTTTGCAAAAATGGAGTGATGGAAAACCAACTTTTGCAGCTCAGTTTTCACATATGAAAATTATTGTTCGATCTTCCCTAAAACTTGACTTACTGGTTCAATATCCACTAGGTGGCAGAAATAACTGTTTTATTTCTCACTTTTAGCTTGAATCTGCCTCTTTGCACAATTTCTGATAAGATTTAAGCAAGGGGCAATGCATTCTCACAACAGTCGCTCTCGCACATATAGTAAATAAAGTCGGCATAGTCCCAGATGACCATGGGTTGCTTTCCACTTTGTGGGGGAAAGCTGACTGGTGGTGATTTAACCTGAGGATCACAACACCTCAGACGAGGGGCAGGAGTGAGAAGGTGGGCCTTCATGAATAACCTTAGCCGGTACAGCAATTGAACCCGCATTGTTGGCCTCGCTTTGTATCATGAGCCAGCTATCCAGCTAACCGAGCTAAAATGACCCCACACAAATGGTAGTTGTATGTAATGAGTTCCAAGTCTATAGGTCGCAATCAGCCATGCTGCACCTGAAAGGCAGCGTACCATGGCA
Source organism: Scyliorhinus torazame (assembly GCF_047496885.1). Classification (NCBI taxonomy): domain Eukaryota; kingdom Metazoa; phylum Chordata; class Chondrichthyes; order Carcharhiniformes; family Scyliorhinidae; genus Scyliorhinus; species Scyliorhinus torazame. Next base: position 291,086,459 of record NC_092709.1, on the reverse strand, counting down.
CAAGGTAGCCGATAGAAGCCGAGAGACCCTATTCCTGGGACCCACCTGACTCATAATGCCTCGCGTGATTTAACGCGATCTCGGAAGACGTTGCAATGCGAATCCCGTCCAGTGTGGGCAGGATCACGTTTTGGCAAATCTGCATATTAGAACTAGAGCTAGTCTCACTCTAATATGCAGTTTCCCGAGGCATCCGGGGCGTTGGTATCTAACCCCTTCGCCTCAGAGATCTTCGGCGAGTGCCGTTCAGAACTGGTCTCCACAAACGGAGACCGGATGGAATGGTACTCGTGGGGGTCTCCCTGGGGATTGGAGGCCCTGAGGTGCTTGTCCTCTGGCAGTGTGGCACCCTGGCAGTGCCAGCCCGGCAGTGCTCTTGACAGTGTCACCTAGGTCCCAGCCTGGTGCTGCCAAGGTGCCCAGGTGGCACTGCCAGTTGGCAGGAGCACTGCTAGACTGGCAGTTTTCACGCGGTGGTGATCGGGTTGAGGATTCCCTGTGCAGGGGGTGCCCGTGGGATCCCCCTCATAGTGAGTGGGGGGTGAGGTCAGGGGTTGCATTGAGGACTGCAGAGATCAGCATGCCAGTGGAGCTCCACCAATGCAGAAATAGGGCTATGTGCGGCCTTGGCCTCACGTCCCCCGCTGAAGCCCTCTATCGCACGGGGGGGGGGGGGGAAGGTAAATAGTGGGTTGTTTCTCGGCACTGCAAGTGCCGGGAACTAAAAGCATTCACGATGGTAGATTGTTCCCATTGAGTTAAATCACACCCATAGTGTATGTCTGCTCCCTTGAACTGTGATGTGTAAGCCAAAGGCAATTGTGGAAAGCAATAGATAAGAAAAGTCTTTTGGGTACAACAAAGAAAAATCATTTATTTTATAATTGGTTTGTATTTTGAAATGTTTCTGCTTTAAAACTGCCGAGTTCGCACTAACCCAGACACAGAGGCCAAAAGCCCGGGGGAAGCCTCCTGTGGGTTTCCTGGAAGCCTTTATGCCTCTCGGGATTTACCCAGGTCCCCCGAGGCATCAATGTGAGAATCCTGCCCAAAGGGGCGTGATGAAATGGCGCGCCTCAGTAAGTTTTAAACCTGCTTAGACAAGCTTAGCCGGGATCTACCGGCCGCTCGGGATCTACCAGCCTACCCAGCGAGGCCGCAGCTGGACGCCATTCAATACTGTTCCGCACAAATGTAGACCAGGCGGAATGGCACGCCGGGGGTCTTCAGGTCCACCGGGGACCCTTGGGTGCCCAGAGATAGTGCACGGTGCCCCATGGCCCGCCCCCTGGAACTCGAGCACCTTAGCACTGCCTAACTGGCACCTTGGCACTGCCACCCTGGCACTGCCAAGATATCCGGGTGGCACTGCCAAGGGTCAGGGACCAAGGGGGGGCCGTGCCCGTGAAAGGAGGGTGGATGGGGGTTTGAAGGGCGGTGGGGTGCAAGGCAGATAAGTTGGAACTCTGGGAGGTTGCAAGAGGTGACGGGTGGGGGTCCTGGAGGAGTCCTGTTAGGGGATGTGGGGGCCTGAAAAGGGGGGGCCCTATAGCGGGGTGTCCTCACTTGGAGGCATGTGGGGTAATGCCCATGTGTGTGAGGGGTGACATTGCCCACGGGTGAGGGGTGCGGACAAAGTACCCCCCACACATATGGGCACTGAGAGATCGGGGCACCTTATCAAAATGGCGGACCGATCTCTAGGTTCAGCTCCCCAGTGCTGAAAGAAATTTTAAGGCGCAATTTTCCAGAAAGGTTTCTAAGTGTAGCTAGCAGGAATTACAGTGAGCTTCCCAGAACTTGACCTAGCGAGGCCGGCAACACTATTCAACGTTAATTGGTCCACTTAAAGAGGCCCCAAGGGCTTCTCGCTGCAAATGAAGGCTCTCCAGCCGATTCGCCGGCATTGCGCTCGCCAGTCCCCTGCTAACAAGGTCGAGCAGCACTTAAGCTGCGCTTGCTCACCCAACTCCAACCAGCTCGCAACAGTGGTGCCAAGGAGACCAGCCCCAAGATTCGGAGACGCTGACCTTGGGAGGCTCTTAGATGCCGTGGAGGGCAGGAGGGATGTCCTGTTCCCCCAAGGGTCCCGGAGGGTTAGCCATAGGGCAGCCAGTCTGCATGGGACAACGTGGCGGGAGCTGTGAGCGCCGGGAGTGTGAGCAGTAGGAATGGCCTCCAGTGCAGGAAGAAGGTCAACACCCCTCACCCGTGGGCAATGTCACTGGGCAACACGAGTAAGTAGACAACAATGTCACCCCCCCCCCCCCACCCCACCCCCCCCCCCCCCCCCCCTCCCCACACCCACTTCCTACCCCGAGACTTGTCCTCTCCTAGTGGGGATTCAGTGATGGTAATGCATTAAAAGTCAAGCAGAGATGGTTGGGTTCTCTCTTGTTGGCAATGGTCACTGCCTGGTACTTGTGTGCGCAAATATTATTTACCACTTATCAGGCTAAGTCTGAATGTCATCCAGGTTTTGCTGCATTTGGACATGGACTGCTTCAGTAGTTGAGGAGTTGCAAATAATGCTGAACATTGTGCCGTCCTCAGAGAACATCCCCACACCTGCTGATCTTATGCTGGAGGGAACGTAGCAGCTGAAGACGGTTGGACTGAGGATATTACCATGAAGAACTCCTGCAGTGATGTTCTGGGCTCAGATGGTCAACCTTCAACAACCACAAACCTCTTCCTTTGTGCTATGTATGATTCCAGAGAGATCTCCCCCTGTTTTCTCTTTGATTCTAGTTTTGCGAGTGTTCCCCCCACACACGTGGGCACACTCAGTCAAAAGCTGCCTTGAAGTCAAGGGCATTCACTTTTACCTCACCTCTTGAGGTCAGCTCTTTTGTCCATGTTGGACAAAGTTCAAGTGCTGAGTGGCCCTGGTGGAACCCAAACTGAGCGTTAGTGAGAAGGTTGTTTCTGTGTAAGTGCCACTTAATAAATAACACTGTCGATGACCATCCCATCATTTAGTGAATGATCGAGAGTAGACCGATGGGGCGGTAATTGGCTGGGTTGGATTTCTCCTGCTTTTTGTATACAGGGCAGATCTGGGCAATTTTCCACATTGCTGGGTAGAAACCAGTGTTGTAGCTGTACAAGACCACTTGGCTAGGGGCATGACTTGTTCTGAAATGTTGTCAGGGCTGATAATTATCCAGTGCTCTCAGCTCTTTCTTGATATCAAGTGGATTGAATCAAATTGGCTGAAGACTGGCACCTTTGATGCTGGAGACCTCAGGAGCAGGCCATGGTGTATCATCCAGCCGGCGCTTCTGGATGAATATGGCAAAAGACTATCAGCCCTAGCTGGAGTATTATGTCCAATTATGCACACCATACTTTACAAAGGGCGGGTAGGCTTTGGAGAAGAAACTGAAGCAATTTACTGGAATGGTTCAAGGGATGAGGGATTACCATTACTTGTGTTTGGTTGTGTTGTTTTTGTTTGAACAGTCAAGGCCAAGAGGAGATTTGATTTGATTTAGACTTATTGTCACATGCACTGAGGTACAGTGAAAAGTATTGTTCTGAGTACAGTCCAGACAGATTTCTGCATACATGGAAAATATAGGATAAATATAAAATGTAAATACATAGATACAGACATCAGGTGAAGCATACGAAGTGTAGTACTACTCAGTAGAGAAGATGCATGGAGAGATCAGTTCAGTCCATAAGAGGGTCATTCAGGAATCTGGTAACAGCGGGGAAGAAGCTGTTTTTTAATCTGTTAATGCTTGTTCTCAGACTTTTGTATCTTCTGCCCGAAAGGGTTGGAAGAGAGAATAACCCAGGTGGGAGGGGTCTTTCATTATGCTGTCCACTTTCCTAAGGCAGCGGGAGGTATAAACAGAGTCAATGGATGGGAGGTGGGCTCACATGATAGACTGGGCTGTGTTCGCGACTCTGTAGTTTCTTATGGTCTTGGGCTGAGCAGTTGCCATACCAGGCTGTGATGCAGCCAGATAGGAGGCTTTCTATGATGCATCTGTAAAGATTGGTAAGTGTTAATGTGGACATGCCGAATTTCCTTAGTTTCCGGAGAAAGTATAGGCGCTGTTGTGCTTTCTTGGCCGTAGTGTTGACATGGGTGGACCAGGACAGATTGTTGGTGATGTGCATAGCTCGGAGTTTGAAGCTATCAACCATCTCCACTTCAACACCATTGATGCAGACATGTGTGTGTACGATACTTTGCTTCCTGAAGTCAATAACCAGCTCCTCAGTTTTGCTGACATTGAGGGAGAGATTGTTGTCGTTACATCACGCCATTAGGTTCTCTATCTCCTTCCTGTACTCTGACTCATCGTTATTTGAGGTCCGACCCACTCCAGTTGTGTCATCAGCAAACGTGTAGATGGAGTTGGAGCCAAATTTTGTCAAACAGTCGTGTGTGTATAGGGAGTATAGTAAGGGACTATGTACGCAGCCTTATGGGGCCCAATATTGAGGACTATCATGGAGGAGGTGTTGTTGTTTATCCTTCCTGATTGTGGTTTATGGATCAGGAAGTTGAGGATCCAGTTGCAGAGGGAGGAGCCAAGTGCTAGGGTTTGGAATATTGATATGAGCTTGGCTGGGATTATGGTGTTGAAGGCGGAGCTGTAGTCAATTTGAAAGAGGTGTTTAATATTGTGAAGAGTTTAGATGGCATAATTAAAGAGAAACAATTTGCAATGGCTGATAACCAGTAGCAAAGTGTGATTGCCACACAAAGTTGAGCGGTTGTGCAGAATCTCACCTCAGCGGAGTGTTGAGAGAGGGACAGAGATCTCCAGGTAGATCCACAGTTACCTAGATTGGTGGTGAGTGCCATGTGAGTTCAGCCTTGTTGAAGAGGGGGAGTTTTATTTTAAATATTGGAGTACTACAGTATTCTTAAGCTCAAGGGAATGTCGCAAAAATACCAATTCACCCAGAGTGCTAGGCAGCCCTGTTCTCGTGTATAACTAAAAAAAAATCAAAATACTACCGGCCTCGTGTATGCATAATGCAGACCACTATGCTTCTCTCCTTGTAGCGCCATGGACCATTCTGTCATCTTTGTAACATAAATGCCCTCTCCCCCCACCCCCGCCAAGGTTTGAACAATATTGCAAAGTATTTTGATCCTGTTGTTCCCTTGACTGCCAACTACTTCAAATTATAAATGATAATCCTCATGTTAAATCCTCCATGGTCTCACATTCTATCTCTATAACCTATGATACCTTTCCCAACCACCTCCCTATACGTTTCCCAACCACCTCCACCTCCCAGTTCCTCAGATCCTCAGACCTGTTATGCATACCATTTCCTATGTGTCCCACCACCTTCAACTAACTAAGCCCTATACTGTGAAACTACATTCCTATGCCTTTCATCTCATCACCTCCCTCTCTTATAACATCGACTTAGTTATTCAGTTTTTCAACCAAGCCTATGGCAAACGATCCTTTCTGATCTTACCTCCATGATTCAGTGTCTGTTCAGCCTTTAATTAACTATAAGTTGAATTATGTTGAGAATATCAAAAGGAGATACAGTTGTATACAACCTGCAATTACACTCGGGTTATGTGATCTCGCCCTCTGCAGGCAAAAACCACTGTGATCCTGGTGTCATACAAATGTGACTTGCTTAATGTATAATTTAAGTGCAGTGGTTATAGTGCAGAGCTACAAGCTAGGGATCATTAACCTAGTGAACAAATGGCAATTAAAAATGACAATGGAAGTTGCCAGATTGTGCTACAATTCCATTGATTTACTGATTTCCTTCCTTGGTCATGTGGCTGATGCACACTACCTGATAATGCCATAGTAACTCATTCAGTTGTACAACTGCTTGACTGATCATCTTTTCATGGTATCTTTAGGCGATAAATGTAGAGTGATGTCCAAATCCCAAGTGCAAATAATAATGAAAGGAAGGGGACAAGCAGTCTAAAGCTTTAATCTACGTCCTGTAGAATCAACAATGTGGTGGAAGAGAGTTAATTCCTTACAGCACTTATGTGAGTCATAAACAATTAACAGCAAATAGAAAGGGTCCCATTGAAAATTCAGTGTGTGCCTGAGGAGATGTATACCTAGTAAAAACGAATTGTTCCTCAGAAAACGAAAAAAAAAAGCCAACCTGAATAGCCTAATTAATCAAACCAGAAGGAATAATTCATCACATTCCGTTAAGGTAATTATTTTGCAGTAACAATATTGTCATGCATATAAGTATTACACAAAATCTGTTATAAATGATTACAGAGCACAGTGGACAGAACCTATCTATAATTCATAGCATGGATCCATTTTAATAGTGTTTTGTTTCCTGCACACTTACATACTGATCACTGCCAGTCACAAACAGCAGCAGCGTACATGGTGTAGAGACAGATATGTATCCTACACTGAAGTTGGGAAATTACATGATGAGTCTTCCAGCCAAGCTGCCACTGAAAATGTGTCCTGTACATCATTCTGTTGAAACAATAGCAATCATTCTCTTTCCTTTTGAACAGCTTCCATATTAAGCATTCATGTAACTTAGCAGAACTGCTATATCTCTTTCTGATCTTTGGATAGAAATCCCACCAAGCTACGCTATCACCCATCAAATGCTTGCCCGAAAAGGAAATTTCAAGTTAAAGGGACAGAAAGAAATGTAAGAGGTACACATTGACCCTTACTGTTAGTTCTTGACTTTAGGATTTTATAAAGGACAAACTTCTTATCTAATAATTGAAACAACAGGAGTAATACTCCTCCTTCAGGTACCAAGATATGGAATTCCATTGGATAAGTCAATGATTATGCTTGGAAAAGACTGGTATGCCATTGCCTTCTACAGTATGACTGACCACGAAACACTCCTGCTCTTATCCCCTGCCATCGGGTATATTGGAGGGATTTACAGGCTGATAGTCAACATGTTTGGCCGCATTTCAAAGTACCTTCCATGGCCATGATGTCCCGGAGTGGGACTTGAATCTGGAGCTTCTGGCCCAGAGGTCGGGCACTACCCATTGAACCACAAGACCTCCAGCAGGAAGAAATAATACTATCTACATGATAAAATATGGATGGATATATATTTTGGAGAGATGGTGGCATTGTTATAATATCACTGGACCAATAATCCAGATGTGGAGATGCCGGTTTTGGACTGGGGTGGGCACAGTAAGAAGTCTTTTACAAACAGGTTAAAGTCCAACAGGTTTGTTTCGAATCACTAGCTTTCGGAGCACAGCTCCTTCCTCAGTACCAAGCATTCTTGCTGGTTGTATCACAGCTTGGTATTGATCCTGCTCTTCCCAAGACTGCAGGAAACTACAAAAGGTCATGAATGTAGCCCAATCCATCACGCAAACCAGCCTCCCATCCATTGACTGTCTACCATTCCCGTTGCCTCGGAAAGGCAACCAGCATAATTAAGGACCCCATGCATTCTGGACATACTCTCTTCCACCTTCTTCCGTCAGGAAAAAGATACAAAAGTTTGGGCTCACGTACCAACTGTCTCAAGAACAGCTTCTTCCCTGCTGCCATCAGACTTTTGAATGGACCTACCTCGTATTAAGCTGATCTTTTCTCTACATCTTAGCTATGACTGTAACATTATATTCTGCAGTCTCTCCTTCCTTCCCTATGTACGGTATGCATTGTCTGTATAGCATGCAAGAAACAATACTTTTCACTGTATACTAATACATGTGACAATAATAAATCATATGAAATAAAATCAGGTCAGGTGGAAGGAGCTGTGTTCCGAAAGCTAGTGATTCAAAACAAACATGTCGGACTTTAACCTGGAATTGTAAGACTTCTTACTGTAATCCAAAGTCCAAGGGTTCAAATAGGTGAAATCCCACCATGGCAACTGATGGAATTTAAGTTCAATGAATAACCTGGAATTGAAAAGCTAGTCTCAGTAATGCTGACCATGAACTGATTGTTAATTATTGCAAAAAGCCATATGGTTCGCTGATGCCCTTTAGGGAAGGAACTCTACCATCCTTACCTGGGCTGGCTTCCAGACCTGCAGCAATGTGTTTGACTCTTAACTGCCCTCTAAAATGGCCTAGCAAGCCACTCAGTCCAAAGGCAATTAATGATGGCAACAAATGTTGGCCCAGCCAGCGACGCCCACATTTCATGAAAGAATAAAGAATAAAAAATAAAAAGTGACCATGCAGCAATTCTTTCCAAGAAGTCAATGAAATTAGCTCCTCAAAGAAGATGGAATCTAAAAAATGTCTTCTGCATCACCATATTCGTCCTGCATAAAAGTGCACCCATGTATAACTTGTGTGTCATTGTATTTGAACCCTTTGACACAGTGATCACTTTTGAATGTCATTGTCACAAAGCACACTGATGTTATCTGTGAGGGTATCCCAGCTTGGATCACTGCTTCATGGAGGTGTATCATTTTGTTTTGTTCCGATGTGACGAGACAAGTGAAACCCCAGTGAGAATAAATAGCCCAGTCATCGTGTAACGATTAATAATGACTATTTATTAAAGCAAAGAAAAGACAAATACACACAAACAGGATGGCTCCACCATCAAGTAATTAAGATGTATACATTTCTGAACACAAACAGTTTATAGAGAAGAAAAGCCCTTGTTACAAAATATATCTACAATAGCTGAACTCCGTAAGACTTCCCCGGTTCCCCGAACAACATCAAAATTGAATAACTAACTATAGTGACCATACAATACAGGGATAATACTCCAATCTGGGAACAGTTTTTTCATGGTCCAGTGAAGACAGTTTTAAACTGCTGTAAATGAAGGTTTTCTGTGGGGACTTCCAGGAGGCTGGAGATGGAGACTAGATGGCGGTTGCCGCCGATGGGCGGATCTGGGGAGGTGCAGGCCATGGGCAAGGGGCTGGCTTAGGAAAGATCATGGCTGATCAACAGGGGACGGGACCAAGAGCACCCACCCCCCCCCCCGATCAGACTGGTTACGTGGAATGTTCGTGGCCTGAATGGGCCGGTCAAGAGGGCCCATGTGTTCGCACATTTGAGACAGTTAAAGGCGGACGTAGCCATGTTACAGGAGACACACTTGAAGCTGGGGGATCAATTTCGACTGAAAAAGGGATGGGTCGGGCAGGTGTTTCATTCAGGATTGGACTTGTAAACAAGGGGGGTGGCCATCCTGATTAACAAAAGGGTGGCGTTCGAGGTGGGGAAAATGGTGACAGACCCGGGAGGCAGATTTATCATGGTGAGTGGGAAACTGGAGGTAATGGCAGTGGTGCTGGTGAATATATATGCCCCAAACTGGAACGACGTTGTGTTTGTTAGGAAGATGCTGGGAAAAGTCCCGGACCTCGACTCGCACCGGTTGATCATGGGCGGGGATTTTAATACAGTCTTAGATCCTAGGATGGACCGGTCGAGTTCTAGGACGGCTAAAGTGTCACCAATGGCAACAGAGCTGCGAGGTTTCATGGAGCACATGGGAGGTGCTGATCCGTGGAGATTTGAGAAGCCAAGGAGTAAGGAATATTCATTCTACTCCCATGTTCACAAGGTGTACTCCAGGATCGATATTTTTTATATTGGACAAAACATTGGGCGGGATTCTCCCCTACCCGGCGAGGCGGGGAATCCCGGCGGGATGGAGTTATGGAGTGGCGTGAACCACTCCGGTGCCCCCACCCCAAAGGTGCGGAACACCTGCCCGGCTAGCGTGGAAGACCTTTGGCGCCACGCCAACCAGGGCCGAAGGGAATCCGCCGGCCGGCTGCTGTGACTGCTGACGTCATCCCCACGCATGCGCGCGGGGGGGTGTCACCTACGCGTCGGCCATGGCGGACGCTGATGGCAGCGCGTAGGAAAAGAGCGCCCCCACGACACAGGCCGCCCGCGGGTCGGTGGGCCCCCCCCCCCAGGACACCGGAGCTCGCCCGGGCCGCTAGGTCCCGCCGGTAAGGGACGTGGCTCAATTCACACCGGCGGGACCAGGATAAAACCAGCGGGACTTTGGCCCTTCGCGTGCCGGAGAATCGCCGGGGGGGGCCCGCCGACCGGCGTGGCGCGATTCCCGCCCCCGCCAAATCTCCGGTGCCGGAGAATTCGGTGGCTGGCGGGGGCGGGATTCACGTCACCCCCCGGTGATTCTCCAACCCGGCGGAGCGTCTGAGAATCCCGCCCCTGATTAGCGGTGTAGTGGACAAAGAGTATTCAGCAAACGTAGTATCGGACCATGCGTTACATTGGCTCGACCTACAGGTGAACACGGGAAACTCTCAGCGCCCACAGTGGAGGCTAGATACAGGGTTGTTAACAGACTATAAGATATGCGAGCGAGTGGGGGAGGCCATTCTGGGGTATAGAAACACCAACGACACAGGAGAGACCGCGGCTGGGGTGGTGTGGGAGGCATTGAAAGCGGTCATCAGAGGGGAATATATTTTGATTTGGGCCCATAGGGAGAGGGCTGAACGGGCGGAGAGTGATAGGCTAGTAGGAGAAATCTTGCGTGTGGAGTCCCCGAATGAGGAGCTCCTGAAGGAGTGTCAGAGACTTCAAATGGATCTTGGGCTCCTTTCCACAGGCAAGGCGGAGGGACAGCTGAGGAGGGTAAAAGGGGCAGTGCACGAATATGGGGAGAAAGCTAGTAGGATGTTGGCACATCAGCTGAGGAAGTAGGAGACGGCAAGAGAGAAAGGGAAAATTAAGGATGTGAGGGGGAAAGTAGTGAGGGACCCTGAGGGGGTTAATGACGTGTTCCGTGAATTTTATAGCTGTTTGTACGAGTCTGAACCCCCTGGAGGTGAGGAGGGAATGAACCAATTTCTGGGGAGGCTAGAGTTCCCAAAGGTAGATGAGGAGCTGGTGGAAGTCTTGGGGGGTCCAATTGGGCTCGGTGAAGTGATAGACGGATTGGGGGCAATGCAATCAGGTAAGGCCCCGGGACCTGACGGATTCCCAGTGGAATTTTATAAAATGTTTTCGGGGCTAGTGGGACAGCTGTTAATGAATCCAAGGAGTTAGGAATGCTTCCCCCCAACGCTATCACAGGCATCAATCTCTCTCATCCTGAAGCGAGACAAGGACCCGGAAAGCTGTGGATCGTACAGACCAATTTCCCTTTTAAATGTAGATGCTAAAGATCTTGGCCACCAGAATAGAGGATTGTGTCCCGGAGGTAATAGGTGAGGATCAGACGGGGTTCGTGAAGGGCAGGCAACTGACATCTAATATTAGGCGGCTTCTCAATGTTATAATGATGCCAGCTGAGGGGCGTGAGGCTGAGGTGGTAGAAGCCGTGGATGCGGAGTAGGGTTTCGACCGGGTAGAGTGGAAGTCCTCTGGGATATTTTAGGCAGGTTTGGGTTCGGGCAGGGATTTGTGGACTGGGTCCGGCTGTTATATCAGGCCCCGGTGGCAAATGTGAGAACCAACCGAACCCGGTCAGAATATTTTAATCTCGGAAGAGGGACAAGGCAGGGATGCCCGCTCTCCCCATTACTGTTTGCCCTGGCCATAGAGCCTTTAGCAGTGGCCCTTAGAGCATCGAGTGCGTGGTGGGGAATAGTGAGGGTGGGGGGGGGGGGGAGTGGAGCACAGGGTTTCTCTTTATGCGGATGACTTGCTGGTCTATGTTACAGACCCGGTGGGGGGAATGACCAAAATCATGGAGGTACTGGGAGAATTTGGGCGATTTTCAGGCTACAAGCTGAATATGGGAAAGAGCGAGATGTTTGTGATCCAGGCATGGGGACAGGAAAGGATACTGAGGGAGTTACCTTTTAAAGTGGTGGTGGAGAGTTTCAGATATTTAGGGATTCAAGTGGCTAAAGAGTGGGGGCAGCTCCACAAGTTAAATCTGGGCAAAGCGGTCGACCAAATGAAAAGGAATTTCCACAGATGGGACATGCTCCCGCTGACGTTAGCGGGAAGGGGCCAGACGGTGAAGATGACAGTCCTCCCAAGACTGCTTTTCTTTTTCAATGCCTTCCGATTTTTGTCCCAAAGGCTTTTTTTAGAAAAATAATTGCGGCAATTACAGGTTTTGTGTGGGTGGGGAAAACCCCGAGAGTAAAGAGGGAACTTCTGGAGCGGGATCGTGTGGAGGGGGGCCTGGCCCTCCAGAGCTTTATTACTTATTACTGGGCGGCCAACATGTCGATGGTCAGGAAGTGTGTAGTGGGGGAGGGGTCAGCCTGGGTGCGAGTGGAAGCGGCATCCTGCAAGGGCACGAGATTGGAGGCTTTACTAACGGTGCCCCTGCCATTTTCACCGGCTCAGTACTCTACAAGACCTGTGGTGCTGGCAGCCCTAAGGGTGTGGGGGCTATGGAGGCAACACATGGGATTAGAGGGGGTGTCAGTGTGGTCTCCGATCTGTAACAATCACCGGTTTATCCTGGGGAGGCTGGATGGGGGCTTCAGGAGATGGCTTCAATGGAGATTCGGGGACTTATTTATCCAGGCGGCTTTCTGACCTTGGAGGCACTAGAGGAGGAGTTTGAGTTGCCGGGTGGGAATGGGTTTCGATATCTTCAGGTCCGGGACTTTGTCCGGAGGCAGGTTCCAAGCTTCCCTCGCCTCCCTCTGAGGGGACTACAGGATATGGTGATGTCAAAAACTAAGTTTGGAGAAGGGAGAACTTCGGAGATATACAAGGAGTTGATGGAGTGGGGATCAGGGAGGTGAAGCGGAAGTGGGAAGAGGAGCTGGGAGGAGAGATGGAAATGGAAAAGTGGGAAAAAGCCTCGAAGAGAGTTAATTCGTCTTCGTCCTGTGCCAGACTTAGCCTGATCCAGTTTCAAAGTGGTCCACAGGGCTCACATGACGGCGACCCGGATGAGCAGGTTCTTTGAGGAGCTGGAGGACAGATGTGGGCGGTGTGGGCGTAGCCCGGCTAACCATGTATATATGTTCTGGGCCTGTCCGAAGTTGAGAGGATTCTGGCAGGGATTTGCGGACGTTATGTCAGAAGTCTTGGAAGGGAGGGTAACGCCGAGTCCAGAACCGGCAATATTTGAGGTATCGGAGGATCTGGGGATGAAGGGGGGGAGGGAGGCCGATGTCCTGGCCTTCTCCTCCCTGGTGGCCTGAAATTGGATTTTGCTGGAGTGGAGAGACTCGGAGCCCCCGAAATCAGGTGTGTGGGTCAGCGATATGGCAAGGTTTCTCAGCCGGGAAAAAAAAAATCAAGTTCGCCTTGAGAGGATCAACTCAGGGGTTCGCCCAAAGATGGCAACCGTTCATCGGCTTCTCCAAAGAAAATTAAATGTCAGCAGTAAGGGGGGGGGGGGGGGGTTGGGGGGGGAATGGGGAGGGGGGAAGAAAATAGGGGGCATGGCAGTGTTAAATAAGGACAGGGAACTCAGCATATGGGTAGCTAGGAAATAGGGCGCGGGCATTTGGGGACATTGTGTTTTTTTGCGGGGGTTCCTTTTTAAAATTTAAATGCATGTGTCGGCCCACGCGCCTGTTTTAAGAAATGTTAATGTGTTAAACTGTGAAAATTTTAAATGCTTCAATAAAATATTTTCTAAAAAAAAAAAGAAGGTTTTCTGCACTGCATTGGCTCTAAGGCTTAGAAGCTAGTTTGCTGTAAACTTGACCTGCAGGCTTGGCGGCTGGAAACTGACTTGTCCGCTTTCTGAGACTGCTAAATGGTAAATGCCTCTCCTGGCTTCTCAGCGTCTGGGTTATCATACCTTTGTTGTTCTTTGATTATGCCTTCTGTGTATTCGGCTGTCTGCACCTATCAACTTCCTTGATTATGCATTAACATATCTATATCTCATGGGCCTTCCCAATCGTCTATAATCTGTTTCTCTTCCATAACATGTTCACACTTGATTATTATCTGAATTGCAGTTCTAAACTGAGAGAGACACATACCAATTGAAGCCCTTTAATTACTGTCTACTGCTGTCTCCCAGCAGATTCATGACAGTCATTATTCACTTTACTTCCACCATTGTTTCATGTGTTGCATTCCAGACCATAAGAACTTGGTGTGTAGAATTTCATGAATCTTCAAGTTGCCTCAGGTTCTCTTGCCAATCACCTTCAGAAGGTGCTCTAGTTATCAACCCTTCACCACTGGAAGCAGTTTCTCCAAAACCAGCCATTATTTTGAAGACCTCTATCAAATCTCTGAGGAGAACAACCCCAACTTCTCTAGTCTTTACCATATACCTGAAGTCCCTCATCCCTGGTCCCATTCTACTGAATCTCTTCTGCACTTTCTCTAAGCCCTGGATATATTTCCTGAAGTGTGGGTCCCAGAAGTGAGCACAATATTCCAGCTGAAGCCTAACCTGTGTTTTGTTTAAGGTTTAGTGTAACTTTTTTGCATTTATATTCTGTTCCTCTCTCAATAAAGCCAAAGGATCCCTATGCCTTTGTAACAAACTTTTCAACTTGCCCCTTCACTTTCAAAGATTTGATAACACACACACCCTGGTTTCTCTGTTCCTCAGCCCCCTTCAAAATTGTACCATTTAATTTGTATTAGATCTCCTTATTTTTCACACCTTAATGCTTCACTTCTGTGTTAAAATGCATCCTTAGGTGTCTGCCTATTTCAACAGTCTATCCAGATCCTCATGAATTCTTGATGTGGAGATGCCGGCGTTGGACTGAGGTGAGCACAGTAAGAAGTCTTACAACACCAGGTTAAAGTCCAACAGGTTTATTTCAAACACTAGCTTTCGGAGCACTTCTGAGGAAGGAGCAGTGCTCCGAAAGCTAGTGTTTGAAACAAACCTGTTGGACTTTAACCTGGTGTTGTAAGACTTCTTACTGTGACATAGACATAGAATTTACAGTGCAGAAGGAGGCCATTCGGCCCATCAAGTCTGCACCGGCTCTTGGAAAGAGCACCCTACCGAAGGTCCAAACCTCCACCCTATCCCCATAACCCAGTAACCCCACCTAATCCCCATAACCCAGTAACCCCACCCGACGGGCAATTTTGGACACTATGGGCAATTTAGCATGGCCAATCCACCTAACCCGCACATCTTTGGACTGTGGGAGGAAACCGGAGAACCCGGAGGAAACCCACGCACACACAGGGAGAACGTGCAAACTCCGCACAGACAGTGACCCAAGCCGGAATCGAACCTGGGACCCTGGAGCTGTGAAGCAATTGTGCTAACCACCATGCTACCGTGCTGCCCCCCATGCTACCGTGCTCATGGATTCTGTTATTATGCTCCTTAATGTTTGCTATAATTTGAAGTATTCCAACCATTCTTCACATTCCAATCTGTAATTATCTTGCAATTGTGTCTCTGCCTATAGACATGCTGTGATTGTGAACCTGCCTCCACTTCACCTGATGAAGAAGCAGCGCGCTGAAAGCTCGTGATTTCAAATAAACCTGTTGGACTTTAACCTGACGTTGTGAGACTTCTTACTGTGCCAGCTATCTTTGTCAGAGTAGTTTCTACTTTTGTGGGAATAACTGGAAACTGTATGTGGTTGTACAAAAAACACTCTTCATCCCTTTAAAGATTATAAGTATTTTGGAGTGAATCAACTCTGTTGTCTGGATGGCAGCTTTTGAGCGAGCATTTACTGTTGATCTCTAACATTGATTTTGATAGCCCCAAGGTGTTAACAAGGCAAAGACTGCCTCATGGTCTGTTGTTTTTAAAAATGTCCTCCCGTTTACGACTTCTTAATTGCAGCTTTAGCAGACACACAGTCTGCATACCTTAACCTATGTTCTTTAATAGTATTACTGCAACAAATATATACCTTAACCCAGGCTTTTAAAAATCTTACTGCAACAGATATAAAATTCAATATATCAATTTCTTACATTCTTCGCACATAAGCACTCTTTATCTTCTTTATTTTAATTTCTTATCTACTTTGTCATCTATGGAGCTCTGGGTCTGTTTGCTCTACTTTTCCCTGTTGAGCTGTGCCTGAATTATCTCTCTTTTAAAGGTAGTCTGTTGATCAGCTACAGTTTTTTTTCAGCAATTTAAGTTGGCTTTCTTCCAATTAATTTTTCTTTATCTGGATCATTCTTTGCCCTTTTGGATAGCAGATACAGAGGGTCATTTTGAGTACAGAGTGTTCTTATAAGCATTTCTCCTGTGTAATTGTTATACTGGCGTCTGTTGAGGGCTCTGACTGTGTGCAAACTTGGGCAGGCTTTTTCAGTCTGCAAGAGGTTACCTGTAAGCAAGACCTGTTTTAAAAGAGCTCCTGCTTTCATTAATATTGCTGTTACTACTGTTCTGCTGAGTTAGTGTTATTGTTAATTTTCGTTATTTATATAAAGAAGTTCCTTCTTTTAAACAACACATTTCACTACCTCTTTTGAAATGAAATGAAATGAAAATCGCGTATTGTCACAAGTTTTGTGGTCTCAAGTTACCACCTAAACTTTATGATGCAATGATTACTGACCCCTAAATCTTCTCCTACAGACACTTGATCCACTTTGATGTGTTGGGTGTTCTGGATCACATACAGGTCACCAACACTTGAAGTAGTACAACACTATTTTATTAAAAGATTAACTATTTAAACATACTTGAACTGTGGGTAAATACAATACTAGCTTTAACTAAAGACCTTTGCCTTGTCCTAACCAGTTGATGCACTCAGCACATGGTGAATGTCTGTGTTGCAGGCTGTGAGCTCTGTGCTCCTAGCTAGCTGCTACTCGAATGAGCGGGAACTCTGATGCCCTCTGTCTTTATAGTGCGTGAGCTCTCACTGGTGATTGGCTGCGGTGTTGTGTATGCTGATTGGTCCCACTGCATGTCCATCAGTGTGTGTGTGTGTGTGTCTGCACCATAATATAATGGTGAATATTATGACATCCCCCCTTTTATATAAAGAACATGTGCCTGCGTGACAATAAATATCGTGTACTGAATGTACCTGACTATGTGTGTGCATGTTATTTACATGACTATGTACATGAGGCTAATCTATTTACACGGGAAGGTGCCTGGTGCAGAGAAATGTATCCCGGCACTATGGAGAAAATTCAGGCTCCTCACCAGCTCAGGACCTCCGGCAATCTCACTGCCAACTGGTGGATATTCAAGCAAAAGTTTCTGCTGTACATCGCAGCCTCAGACCTCGTGGGTGCGTCTGAAGCAAGGAAGATCGCCCTTCTCCTCTCAACAGCGGGTCATCAAGCCATCGAATTCTTCAACTCTTTTCACTTCACCGATGGCCAGGACAAGACAAAGTTTCAGACCATCCTGGACAAGTTGGACAGTCACTGTGAAGTGGATACCAACAAAATCTTCGAGCGCTACATATTCAAACAGCGTCTACAAGATAAAGATGAATCTTTCAACTCTTTCTAAACTAACCTCCGCCTGCTAGCGCTGTCCTGCAACTTTGGTGATATTGCTGACTCCATGATCAGAGATCAAATCGTTTTTGGAGTTCACTCTGATCCTCTGAGAGAGCAGCTACTTAAAATCAAGCATATGACCCTGCCAGTCGCAATTGAAACATGCACAGTGCATGAACACGCCAAAAATCACTATGCCCAGTACAAATCGGCTGAAAATGAGAAACTTGCCTCCCACAAGGCAGAGAGTGTGCAGGCCATCTCCCGGATGCAGTGCCTCAGCATTGATGAAAGCGGCCATTTTGCACGCTTTTCCCGGGCCCCACGCATGCGCGATGCGAACGGGATAACGAAGCGGCTGACATGTGTGACAACGCGCTGAGCGTCAGGACGCCGACGTCATGACGTGCTCAAACTGCGGCAACACCCACTTAAAGGAACACTGCCCTGCAAGAGGCAGGCGATGTTTAAACTGTGGGAAGCCTGGACACTATGCAGCCTTGTGCAGGTCTGTACCACCAGTCAGGGGCCAGCGCTCCCAATTCTGATGAAGGCGCGATCAGAGTATGCAACAACGATTACAGGATTCTGATCCTGGCAGCACACAGATCCAGAGGAAGAATGCCTGGACTCCGCCTACTGTGTGGGCATCATTACCAAATGTGAATATGCCACATCCAACTCATCACAAATTCAATCCATCTTCACTGTGGATTCGGAGGACGAATGGCGTGCGGTGACGCAGGTCAACCACTGCTCCATCCAGTTTAAGCTGGACACAGGTGCTTCTGCCAACCTCCTCTCACAGGCAGATTTCAAACGCATCAAGAAACCCCCAAGGTCCTTCCAGCAGCCTGCAGGCTCCTGGACTACAACGGAAATGCCATCACGGCACTGGGATCCTGCATCTATTCGGCTCCAACGGAGCACCCATGCACGGTTACGTTTTGAAATTGTCAAGCCAGACAGGACATCCCTACTTGGTGCGCATGCCTGAAAGCAGCTGAGCCTCGTGCAGCGGGTTTACACAACAACATCCTCCAATGTGGATCTTCAGGCTGGCATTGACGACATCCTCGCTCAGAATCTGGATGTGTTCGACGGGATGGGCACGCTGCCATAGCGATACAAGACTCTGCTACGACCTGATGCCAAGCCAGTGGTCCACACACCACGCCGGGTCCTGGCTCCGCTGAGGGAGCACCCGAAGGCACAGCTCAAGGATCTTCAGCAACAGGGCATCATTTCCAAGGTAACCAAACCGACTGACTGGGTCAGCTCGATGGTATGTGTTAGAAAGCCTTCGGGAGACCTGCGCACCTGCATTGATCCCAAGGATCTCAATAAGAATATAATGCGTGTACACTAACCCATCCCGAAGGGGGAGGAACTCACCAGTGAGATGGCACATGCACGTTTTTTCACCAAGTTAGATGAGTCACATGGATTTTGGCAAATCGAGCTGGACGAGTCCAGCAGAAGGCTCTGCACGTTCAACACACCGTTTGGCAGATACTGCTATAATCGCTTGCCGTTTGGCATTATCTCGGCATCGGAGATCTTCCATCACATCATGGAGCAGATGATGGAGGGCATTGAAGGGGTTTGTATGTATGTGGATGACATCATCATATGGTCCACGACCTCTGAAGAGCATGTTTCCCGTCTCCAGCAGGTATTCCGCCGTGTCTATGCCAATGGCCTGAAGCTGAACAGGCCCAAATGTTGCTTTGGCATGTCGAAACTCAAGTTTCTAGGTGACCAGACCTCTCAGCAGGGCGTGCGCCCGGCCACAGACAAGGTCAAGGCCATCAAAGCCATGAAGGTCCCTGAAGACAAGAAGGCGGTGTTGCTCTTCCTAGGCATGGTCAATTTTCTGGGCAAGTTCATCCCAAACCTGGCCTCAAACACAACGGCACTACGAAACCTGGTGAAAAAGTCCACTGCCTTTGAGTGGAAGGCAGCTCATCAGGCAGAGTGGTTGGAGCTGAAAGCCAAGCTCACCACTGCACCCGTCTTGGCATTTTTCGACCCAGACAGGGAGACAAAGGTCTCGACAGATGCGAGCCAGGATGGCATCGGTGCGGTACTGCTTCAACGCAATGACATTTCATCCTGGGCACCGGTAGCCTACGCATCACTGTTGAGACGGATCATAGGCCTCTGGTCCACATTATCCACAAGGACCTGAACGACATGATGCCTCGGTTGCAGCGCATCCTCCTCAGACTCAGAAGGTACGACTTTGACTTCGTGTACACGCCTGGCAAGGAGCTTATCATCGTTGATGCATTGTCCCGCTCCATCACATTGCCTAGTGAACCGCTGGAAATCATCCGGTAGATTGAGTCACAGGTGCAGCTGTGTGCTGGCTCCCTCCCGGCATCTGATGAGAAGGTGGTTCGTATTCGCGAGGATACAGCCAAAGACCCCCTCTTGCAGCGTGTCATGCACCACCTCACCAATGGCTGGCAGAAAGGACAGTGCCCTCAATTTTACAATGTAAAGGACGACTTGACGGTGATTGATGGTATCCTCCTCAAGCTGGACCGGATTGTCATTCCACTCAGTCTCCAGAGTTTGGTGTTCCGCCAAATCCATGAGGGACACCATGGGTGTCGAGAAGTGCAGGCGCTGAGCCAGGCAGGCTGTCTACTGGCCCGGTATTAGCCAGGACATCTCGAACATGGTCCTCAACCGTGCAACCTGTCAACGCTTCCAGCCAGCGCAGAGCAAGGAGACGCTCCAGCAGCATGAAATCAAGACCTCCCCGTGGTCCAAGGTTGGCATCGACCTCTTTTGTGTGAATGGTCGTGACTATGTGGTGATTATTGACTATTTCTCCAATTACCCTGAAGTCGTGAAGCTCTCAGACCTCACATCTCGGACCGTCATCAAGGCCTGTAAGGAGACGTTCTCCAGGCATGGTATCCCACTCACTGTCATGAGTGACAATGGCCCGTGCTTCAACAGCCACGTGTGGTCTATGTTTGCCAAGTCATACCATTACAAACATGTCACTTCCAGCCCACCCTATCCTCAGTCCAATGGGAAGGTTGAAAAAGGGGTGCACATTGTGAAACAGCTCATCGTCAAGGCCGCGGATTCTGCTTCTGACATCTACCTCGCGCTGCTTGCGTACAGGGCGACCCCACATTCCACTGGTATGTCACCGGCTCAACTCCTGATGAACAGGGACCTGCGGACGACACTTCCAGCCATACACTTGCCCAACCTGGACCACCTCCCAGTGCTGCAGAAGATGCAGCAGCTCCGAAACCAGCAAAAAAACCCAGGGCTATGATGCTCATGCCACCGATTTGCCCGTGTTATCCCAGGCAGACACTGTCAGGATCAAGATACCGGATGGTGGCTGGTCTGCTCCAGCTGTCGTTGTTCGACAAGCTGCACCCAGCTCGTATGTTGTACGTATGGCTGATGGTTCTGTTGTGCAATGAAATAGATGAGCACTGCGCAAAGTTGCCTGCCCGAAACCGCTTTCTTCTCCGCTTTCGTCCGTTGTTTTGCCACCTCCTGATACCTCGAACTACGAGGCCACCAGTCAGGCTTCCATCCTGCCTGTCAAGGCGCCGTCGACCCCACCACCACCTCTCCGGCGGTCGACAAGGATCAGACGCAAGCCCCAGAGACTGGACTTATGAACATTTGTTTTGTTTGCTATGTTCTGTTTTCTCACATTAGACATGTAAATGCGTTCACATATGCCACCGCTTATAAATATGTTAATAAATGCCACCACATGTAAGTACCATGTGCCAACAAAACATTTAAAAAAAGGGGAGATGTCATGAAATGCAGACATGCAGATAATGATATACAGACAGGCAGCTAATGAACACAGAGAACAGGACATGACCAATGGGCAGGCAGGACACTCAGGGGTGGTATCTCACTATAAAAGGCACGAGGCACTCACACTCCGCCTCTTTCCACTGATGAACATCTACAGAGTGAGTCAGGGTGTATGTACAGTATCACACCTCCAGCATGTGGCTAAGAGCTAGTCTGGTTCAGTCAGACAGAGTAACCACACTTAGGTTAGCAGAGAGTCGAACTCATAGAGAACTGTGCTAACTGTGCTACTGGTTCAATAAATCAGATTGACTTCAAGGTCTGAAGTACCTTCTGGTTAAAGCTGCATCCAGTTGCAGCCTGTGTTATCCCAGAGTACATAAAACGACACCCTCTGGCTCCAGCTGACCCATCAGCTTTATGGGCACACTCCAGCACAACCAATGCCATTTTGTTGGGTGGGATGAGTGTGCACGGGTATTGCAATGTGTCATTGCGGCTGCAGCTTGACAGCCTCCCGAGTGTCAATCACGGGCCCAGTGAATCCCACACTGTTTTTCATTGGATTTGATTGTGTTTCACGTGGTGCTGGTGCTAGTGCCTCCAGAGTCGCTGAATCAATCCAGGTCAGGCGCCAATTTTGTTGTCGTGAAAGTGCATGAATTCTGCGTCGGCGTCAATCTCCGAGAATCCCACCCCATTTCTTTACTTTGGTTTATAAGTTCCTCTTAAGCAAAGTTTGATCTATGTTGATTCTAGTCGGTTTGTTACAGCATTGTCTCGAAATGTGAAATCCTGACCTTCTGTGATATCCGTTGATCATTTGGGAAATTAAAAAAGTTATTGGTCTCATTGGGGATCTTAACACAATTTATAAGAAAGGACATGTATTTATATACCATCTACCTCAGATCTCCCCACCATGCTTTGCAGCTAATAATGTACTGCTAAATAAACTCACTGGTCTAATGTAACACAGGAACCAGTTTGCAGATAGCAAAGGCCCACAAACCAGCAACAAGATAAATGAACAGGTTATATTTTTAAATGTATGACAGATAAGTGTTCATCAGGAATAGTGACTTGGGACTGGAATGGTAAAAGACTTCTGAAAGAAACATAAATTTTAATTTTCTGCTCAGCAGAACAGCCGCAGAAACTCAAGAGAAAAATGGCATTTTGTTTACAATCTTCGCTTCTTTGTTCTCACAATCTACTTTAAAGGTCTGCTTCCCAGCCTATAAAAAGCTTATTATTATTTTAATAGACTGAAAAATTAACCAAATAAATTTGTCCACAATACTAGATTAAAAATAGTGCAACAAAAAAATGCGACTCACAAAAGTGGATTCTACATGGGCAATGGATAAAGAAAAAAATCTCTTTCAACATAACGGGCAAAATTCTCCGGTATCGGCGCGATGTCCGCCGACTGGCGTCCCAAACGGCGCAAATCAGTCAGGCATCGCGCCGCCCCAAAGGTGCGGAAAGCTCCGCATCTTGGGGGGCCGAGCCCCAACCTTAACGGGCTAGGCCCGCGCTGGACGAATTTCCGCCCCGCCAGCTGGCGGAAAAGGCCTTTGGTGCCCCGCCAGCTGGCGCGGAAATGACATCTCCGGGCGGCGTATGCGCGGGAGCGTTAGCGGCCGCTGACGGCATTCCCGCGCATGAGCAGTGGAGAGAGTCTCTTCCGCCTCCGCCATGGTGGAGAATGTGGCGAAGGCGGAAGGAAAAGAGTGCCCCCACGGCACAGGCCCGCCCACGGATCGGTGGGCCCCGATCGCGGGCCAGGCCACCGTTGGGGCACCCCCCGGGGCCAGATCGCCCCGCCCAGGACCCCGGAGCCCGCCCGCGCCGCCTTGGCCCGCCGGTAAGGTAGGTGGTTTAATCTACGCCGGCGGGACAGGCATTTTAGCAGCGGGACTTCGGCCCATCCGGGCCGGAGAATCGAGGGGGTGGGGCCCGCCAACCGGCGCGGCGCGATTCCCGCCCCTGCCGAATATCCGGTGCCGGAGAATTCGGCAACCGGCGGCAGCGGGATTCACGCCAGCCCCCAGCGATTCTCCGACCCGGCGGGGGGGTCGGAGAATCTCGCCCAACATCTCCATGAGATTCAAGCCTCAACAATGACATGGAATGAATATATTAATCGTCAGTGGTGTCAATGCAAAAAGCAATACTGAATACTTTAAACTCGCTTGTTGGATTATTACAAATTACTATCTCACTTCCATCTATTATTTAAACTACATAAATCATTTAATAGTTTAAGAATCAGACAGAGTACAGTCTAAGCAAGTACTCAGTAGGTGGAAATGTCTGTTTTCTGTTTGCACCAAATTAAATCTTGCCTTTGTTTGAATTGTGAAACAGTACATCTACAATTAATTTACCAGCACAGAAATGTTGGTCAGATTTTTTATTACTGCATTGATATTATTCTGGTTTTCCTGTCTTTTGATTGTCGTCATATTAATGCAAGATGGTGTCACTTTTACAATGATCCAAAGTAACTGTTGATTGTATTAAATTACGTAAAGTACTCCAGAATTATGATTCCATTTTAAATATAATTTAACTGTTAATATTTCTTAAATTCATTTTTTACGGGATGTAGGCTTTGCTGGCTGGGCCAGCATTTATTGCCCATCCCTAGTTACCATTCAGAAGCTGGTGGTGAGCTGCCTCCTTGAACCGCTGCAGTCTCTGAGGTGTAGGTACACCCACAATGCTGTTAGGGAGGGAGTTCCAGGATTTTGCACCAGCGACAGTGAAGGAATGGTGATATATTTTGAAGTCAGGGTGGTGAGTGACTTGTAGGGGAACCTCCAGGTGGTGGGGTTCCCAGTATCTGCTGCTCTTGTCCGTCTAGATGGTAGTGGTTAGGTGTTTGGAAGGTGCTGTCTAAGGCACCTTGGTGAGTTCCTGCAGTGCATCTTATAGATGGTACATACAGCTGCCACTGTTCGTCGGTGGTGGAACATTTATCCTGGATGGTGCTGAGCTTCTCGAGTGTTGTTGTAGCTGTACTCATCCAGGCAAGTGGAGAGTATTCCATTACACTCCTGACTTGTGCCTTGTAGATGGTGGACAGGCTTTGGGGGGTCAGGAGGTGAGTTACGTGCCGTAGGATTCCTAGCCTTTGACCTGCCTTGGTACCCACAGTATTGATATGGCTAGTCCAGTTCAGCTTCTGATCAATGGTAACCCCCAGGGTGTTGATTGGGGGGGTTTCAGCGATGGTAATGCCATTGAATGTCAAGGGGCGATGGTTAGATCCTCTCTTGTAGGAGGTGGTCATAGTCTGGCACTTGTGTGGAGCAAATGTAACGTGCCACTTGTCAGCCCAAGCCTGGACATTGTTCAGGTCTTGCCGCATTTGGACATGGGCTGCTTCATTATCTGAGGAGTCGCGAATGGTGCTGAACATTGTGCAGTCATCCGCAAACATCCCCACTTCTGACCTTACGATAGAAGGGAGATCATTGATGAAGCAGCTGAAGATGGTTGGGCCTAGGACACTACCCTGAGGAACTCCTCCAGTGATGTCCTGGAGCTGAAATGATTGACCTTCATCCACCACATACATCTTCCTTTGTGCCAGGTATGACTCCAAACAACGGAGTGTTTTCCCCCTGATTCCCATTGACTCCAGTTTAGCTAGGGCTCCTTGATTCCATATTTAATCAAATGCTGCCTTGATGTCAAAGGTAGAAACTCTCAACTTACCCCTGGCATTCAGCTCTTTTGTCCATGTTTGAATTAAGGCTGTAATGAGGTCAGGAGCTGAATGACACTGGCGGAACCCAAACTGAGCGTCCGTGAACTGGTTATTGCTCAGTAAGTAACTCTTTCCATCACTATTCTGATGATGGAGAGTAGACTGATAGGGTGGTAATTGGCTGAGTTGGATTTGTCCTGTTTCTTGTGTACAGGACACACCTGGGCAATTTTGCACATTGCTGGGTAGATGCTAGTGTTGCAGCTGTACAGCTTGGCTAGGGGTGCGGCATATTCTGGAGCACAACTCCAGTACTATTTAGTGCTATTGTTGCAGGGCCGCTTAGCCTTTGCAGTATCCAGTGCCTTCAGCCATTTATTGATATCACATGGACTGAATCGTATTGGCAGAAGGCTGACATTTGCGATGCTGGAGACTTCCAGAGGAGACCAAGATGGATCATCCACTCTGCACTTCTGGCTGAAGATTAAGAACGTAAGAACATAAGAACTAGGAGCAGGAGAAGGCCATCTGACCCTTCGAGCCTGCTCCGCCATTCAATGAGATCATGGCTGATCTTTTGTGGCATCAGTTCCACTTTCCCGCCCGAACACCATAACCCTTTATTCTTCAAAAAACTATCTATCTTTATCTTGAAAACATTTAATGAAGGAACCTCAACTGCTTCACTGGTCAGGGAATTCCATAGATTCACAATCCTTTGGGTGAAGAAGTTCCTCCTAGGCTCAGCCCTAAGTCTACTTCTCCTTATTTTGAGGCTATGCCCCCTAGTTCTGCTTTCACCCGCCAGTGGAAATAACCTGCCCGCATCTATCCTATCTATTCCCTTCATAATATGTTTCTATAAGATACCCCCCGCATCCTTCTAAATTCCAACGAGTACAATCCCAGTCTACTCAACCTCTCCTCGTAATCCAAACCCCTCAACTCTGGGATTAACCTCGTGAATCTCCTCTGCACACCCTCCAGCACCAGTACGTCCTTTCTCAGGCAAGGAGACCAAAACTGAACACAATACTCCAGGTGTGGCCTCACTAACACCTTTCCCAGTTGCAGCATAACCTCCCTTGTCTTAAGCTCCATCCCTCTAGCAATGAAGGACAACACTCCATTTGTCTTCTTCATCACCTGTGGCACCTGTAAACCAACATTTTGCGACTCATGCACTAGCACACCCAGGTCTCTCTTCACAGCAGTATGTTTTAATATTTTATCATTTAAATAATAATCCCTTTTGCTGTTATTCCTACCAAAATGGATAACCTCACATTTGTCAACATTGTATTCCATCTGCCAGACCCTAGCCCATTCACTTAACCTATCCAAATCCCTCTGCAGGCTTCCAGTATCCTTTACCACTCATCTTAGTGTCATCTGCAAACTTGGACACATTGCACTTGGTCCCCAACTCCAAACCATCTGTGTAAATTGTGAACAATTGTGGGCCCAACATTGATCCCTGAGGGACACCACTAGCTACTGATTGCTAACCAGAGAACTGTTTCACCATAAAGCCTTTGCTCCCAGTCTACCTTAACCAGCTCTTCTCTAATCCCATTGCAATCTCCTTTGTTTAAGCACAAACCACTAGTGTTTGACTTTACCTTCTCACCCTCCACCTGTATTTTAAATTCCACCATATTGTGATCGCTCTTTCCAAGAGGATCCCTAACTATGAGATCATTAATAAATCCTGTCTCATTACACAGGACCAGATCTAGGACAGCTTGTTCCCTCATAGGTTCCATTACATACTATCCCAGGAAACTATTGCGGATACATTTTATAAACTCCTCCTCAATGCTGCCTTGACCAACCTGGTTAAACCAATCGACATATAGATTACCATCCACCGTGATAACTGCTGTGCCATTTCTACATGCATCAATTATTTCTTTGTATATTGCCCGCCCCACCCTAATGTTACTATTTGGTGGCCTATAGACTATTCCTATCAGTACCCCCCCCTCCCCCCAGGACAGCCCCTGCATACTCACCTGCCAGGTCTTGCCGTGCGTGAGGTGAATAATTCACGCCGGCGGGACTGGCCAAAACTGGAAGGCCACTCAGCCCATCAGGGCCCAGAGAATCGGCGGGGGAGGGGGGGGGGGTGCTTCTGTCAACGGCCTCCGACCGGCGTGGCGGGAATCCTGCCACCACCTGAAAAATGGCGCCAGAGAATAGGGCAGCTGCCATTGGGGCGGCGGGGTGGGATTCGCACCTGCCCCTGGGGATTCTCCGACCCGGCAAATATAATTATTGCACTAGGACCCTGGTCCCCAGCTAATATTCTGTGTACAAGATGTACATCACACATCTCCTCCAAACCTTCCCCCTCGCACCTTCAACCAATGTCCCTTAATAATTGACTTTCTCACCCTGGGAAAAAGCGTCTGACTATCCGCTCTGTCCATGCCACTCATAGTTTTGTCAACATCTATCAGATTGCCCCTCAACCTCCGTCGTTCCAGTGAAAACTATCCAAGTTTATCCAACCACTCCTCATAGCTACTACCCTCCGGACCAGGCAACATCCTGGTAAACCTCTTCCGTACCCGCTCTAAAACATCCACATCCTTCTGGTAGTATGGTGACCAGAATTGTATGCAATATTTCAAATGTGGCCTAACTCAGGTTCTATACAGCTGCGGCATGACTTGGACTGGACAGGAAGATCCCAGAATGGAACACTGGCTCAAAAAAAGCTTAACTTTTATTTTTTTGTAAAATGTGGAGGAACAAAGTCATAGGACCATTAATTCCTTTCAACAAAAAGGAAAAAACATTTATTAAACATGAAAAGTTGGATTATTATACAATACTCCTTTACTACCCCTTTAGTTAAACAATCACACACAGGTTTTAGGATTAACACGGATTACAAAGTACATCTTAATCTACAATGGTCTCATTAACACAAAATCCCTTTTAAACACACAAGATGACTGTGGGCAAATACGCTCTCCATTCTGAACCCCAAAGTAATGTTTGTGGATGTCTCCTCAGGATCCCCCCAGATGATTGTCATGAGAGAGGTTCCCAAAAAAATGCTTTAAAATATTTTCTCATTATTATATGCTTTCCCTCTGAAATCCTGACCTTTTCCAAATGACACTTTTAAGCAAAGCTTCTGTTCCACAATTAACAGTGAATCCAGTCCAGCATTTTACACCAACCCTTTAGGATTTCTTTGTCTTGACTATTGTGCAAACTACTGACAATTGCTTTAATTCAAGATTTCTAGCCTGTATTAACCTGACATCTTGGGTAGGATTCTCCGACCCCTGCTGCTCCGACACCGGCTGCCGTATTCTCCGGCGCAGTTTTTTTGGGGCGGAGGCGGGGTTTACGCCAAGCTGGTCGGGGGCCGTTGGCATCGTCCTTCCGGCAATTCTCCGGGCCCCGATGGGCTGAGCGGCCGTCAGTTCCTGACCAGTCCCGCTGGCGTGAAATGGACATGGTCCTACATGGCGGGACCTGGCTGGTAGACTGTCTAGTGGAGTCATCGAGGGGGCTAGCCCCGGGGGTGGGGGGGCCACGGTGGCCTGGCCCACCGAACTGTGGGCGGGCCTGTACCGTGGGGGCACTGCTTCATTCCGCACCGGCTTCTGTAGGGCTCCGCCATGGCCGGTGCGGAGAAGAGCTCCCCTGCACATGCGCAGGAACACGCCAGCCGGTCTGCGCATGCGCGGAACCACGCAGGCGGTTCTGCACATGCGCCAACTCGAGCCGGCCCTTCACCACCGGTTGGCGCAGCGCCAACCCCTCCGGCGCCGGCCTAGCCCCAGAAGTGCTGAGGATTCTGCGACTTCTGGTTGGCCCGACGCCAGAGTGGTTCGCGCCATTCTTGGCGCCGGCGTCTGGCCATCCCACCAATTGCGAGACAATCCCGCCCCAAATGTTTCATCTACCGCTGAAGCCTGCTGTTCCACTTTAAATCTAGTGAAATGAAATGAAAATCACTTATTGTCAAAAGTAGGCTTCAAATGAAGTTACTGTGAAAAGCCCCTAGTCGCTACATTCCGGTCGGTGCCTGTTCGGGGAGGCTGGTACGGGAATTGAGCCGTGCTGCTGGCCTGCCTTGGTCTGCTTTCAAAGCCAGCTCTTTAGCCCTGTGCTAAACCAGCCCCTTGTTACTGCAATTGTCTCTTTAACTCAGGACACTTTGTTTACTCTTCCTTGAATTCTTCTTGGTCTCTTTTCTCTTAACTCCAGCAATCTTAAATACTCTTTCTGTCCCAATTCCCTGGTTTTCTGGACTGTAACTTGTACTTCAGGAATCCTGCCTCTTTGCAGCTCCTGTCCAGTCCAGCCTTCCTTCAGGCAGAGTTGACAGATGTTCACTCCCGAGGTCCTGTCTCCAAATTCACACAAATTCAGCTAAAACTAAAACTTAAAAGCTTCTCTACTTTCAAGGCCCCAGTTGCTATGCAATGCCCATATACCTCTGCTGACCTATTTATTTATTCTTCGCACCATAGCCCTAACCCTAACCTCTCCAAGAATAATAGAAACAAAGTTGGAACTTAACCAATCCCCACACATACAATCACCGTTGTCCAACATGAACTCCTTTCCAAGCACAGAAACATTAAACTAAACCCACTTAAAACTATAACTGATCTGTAATGTTTACCAATACAAATATAAATCCCTTTTGCGAACAGGATAGAGATTGACTTGTTTCCATTCTGGTTTGATGGGCTTTGAGAGGCTGTGAAATCCAATGTGTAATCTGCAGACTCTGCCATATGCAGGTCAGTCAGGTGTTGCTCAATCTCAATGAAGGTAACTCAGCCAGGGAATGAACCTTATTACTATGCATGTAAATGCATTTTAATATTGAAAAACAGCTTTCTTCTGGGTTTGTTGCATGGTTGCCTGTGCCCGCATGACGTCACACTGGCGGGAATCACGACTGGTTTCCAAATACGGAAACCAGTTTTGCTGACCATGCCGGGAGTTCGGAGATGTGTATTGCCCCTGGGTGGTGAGGGACATTGCTGGGCAGCGCCCTGACACAGTCCTCTGGGATCCAGCAATGCACGTTTGGCACTGCCAGGTTGACACGGCCAGGAGCCATTAAGAAACTCCATTGGGGGCACACCATTATGTTGGGAGAGGGGGGCAGCGATGTTGGGGGGGTGAGAGGGGCAATGGAGGGATGCCCGCTTGATGGGGATTTGCCCGCATTGGTGGAGGGGAAGGCAGGAATGTCTGCATTGTGGGGGGGGGGTGTCAATTTGAGATCACGGTGCCCTGATCTCTGAAACTGGCTTTGCTGGCGTGTTTAACCCCTCACCCATCCCCCTCTCTCAGCTGGCTGCGTGACCTCGCCAGCACTTTGAAATCACAGACTGCCGTTTGAGATGGCTACAAGTGGCAACTGTGAAACCAACGAGTTTCATACTGATTTTCTTGCCTAATCCAGCACCTGGTGCAATTTTTGGAAAGTTCCTCTTCAAGAGAAATGATAATAGCCTGTGCGAGATTTTATAGATAATCATAGAATCCCTAAAGTGGCCCATCGAGTCTGCACCAACCCTTTGAAAGAGCACCCTACCCAGGCCCAATCCTCCACCCGCAACATTCCTGCAACCCCACCTAACATTTGGACACCAAGGGGCAATTTAGCATGGGTAATCCACTTAACCTGCATGTCTTTGGATAATGGAAGGAAATCAGAGCACCCGGAGAAAACCCACGCAGACACAGGAAGAATAGACAGTCACCTGAGGTTAGAATTGAATCCGGGTCCCTGGCACTGTGAGGCAGCAGTGCTAACCACTGTGCCACCATGCTACCACAAATAGTTTAACTTAACTAAAGGAATAAGGTATTGTGTTTTAATCGATTGCTAATTTGGCAAGAGATTTCTTACGGGTCTGGAGACACTTAATTCAAATTTATAACCCTTGATCAGGTAAACAGATTTTAAAATGTTCTCTAAAAATTGCAACATCACCCACTCTGAAATAGCACGGTGACGATGCGTTCTGATGCTCTTGTTAGGTTGCGTAACAAAGCGATGAAGTTTGCAAAGTGATGCTTTACTTTGAAGTGTGGACACAAAGCTGCAATTTACAAACATAAAACTGGCAAGCCTCAAACATGACTCAAGGTTGCAATATTTTTTTTCACAAATAGATAGGAGGATTAAAGTACTTGGTGCTCTGTGACCAATACAGAATGCTAACATCCCAAGCATGATCTTTAAAATGAATTACCCTCCCATCAAATTAAATTCCTTCCAAATTAAATTCAGGCCTTGGCATCTTGAACGCAAATGACTAGTATGGCAGTACGCGTCCACAGCCACTTATCACATATCCCATTTCATGAGCATTAAAATGAAAATTGGATTGTTGCAGTCCTTTGGTGTATATTCTCAACATTGCCAGGATGAGGCTGTCTGCATCCTGAAGAAAACAGATAGAAAGCTAAATATTAAATTTGTGAGGATTAGTCGGGATGGGCAGCCTGGGAGGTTCCAATTACTATTGAATCGATTATATAATAGATAGGCTCTGTGGCTGAAGATGAAGAAACATTTCTCTCCACAAATAGATGATGTAAAATGACTGTTGATTGAATTTTGTTCACATTGCGTCACTGAAGTGCCGATGTACCGTGCTAATACTTTTCCCTAGATAGCAGGATTGGGAATGTGAGAATGTGCAAAAAGGTGAAAAGTATAAGGACATCATAGTAATTGTTTGACCTGAAGAAAGATGTATTCAAGCGAGGATGCTCATTGCATGCTCATTCTGGTGCTTATGCTATAGGCATGCAATATTTCTCACCCAACTTTCATCTTGATGCTGTGGACAAGCTATATGGCACCGTTAAAATAATAGCATTTATGAAGTGCTTTTCACGAACTCAGCCAGTGCAGTACGACAACAAGAACAATTTATATGTGGATAGATTCTCAACGCCAGCCACTGGTAATGGAGTTCCCAATGCGGCGTGAATCACACACGGGCTGAAAACGGGATCGCCGCCCGATGCTCCGGTCCTCCACTGACAGTGGAAGCAAGCTACATGCCCCATGATTTGAACCCATTTTCATCCAATTAACGGATTTTCCATGCCTCCATGATGCTCCGGCCCTCTCGCAGGGATACATATGTATGTGAATGGGTGCAAATATTTTGCAGCAGGGCCCTGACGCGGTGGACCCCATGGCAGGCCAAGGGGATAGGTATGTATCGTGATGCCCCCAAAGTCCAGCGAAGGGCCCCGTTCCTACCACAACATAAACCCTGCCCAATTCCCAGCCCGCCATTAGACTCCCCCATCAGAGACCCCCATCAGACCCCCCATCAGGCCCCCCATATCAGTGACCCCCATATCAGAGACCTCCCCATATAAGTGACCCCCCAATATCAGTGACCCACC
Source organism: Scyliorhinus torazame (assembly GCF_047496885.1). Lineage (NCBI taxonomy): Eukaryota > Metazoa > Chordata > Chondrichthyes > Carcharhiniformes > Scyliorhinidae > Scyliorhinus > Scyliorhinus torazame. The sequence continues at coordinate 291,054,198 of NC_092709.1, read as the reverse complement.
CATATCAGTGACCCACAAAAGAGACGCCCATCTTAGGGATCTCCCCATGTGAGAGACCCCCCCCCATATCAGCGACCCCGATATCAGAGACACCAATATCAGTGAACAGCCATATGAGAGACCCCCCATATAAGTGACCCCCCCAATATCAGTGACCTGCCCATATCAGAGACCCCCAATCAGAGAGCCCCATCAGAGACCCCCCCACATCAGTTACTCCTGCCTTTACTCTAAACAGCAGTCCAGGCAGAAACAGACACACCACTGCGTTTCCACATACCTGTCCCTTATACCTGTTGCCTCAGACAGAAGTATTACTTCATAGAAAACCAAAACCAAAAGGCTTTAAACCCCCTCAGCTCCTTTGATCTGCAAGGCTTCTTTCACATTCAAAGAAAAATCGCTTTTGGTAGCTTGTGATTGACAGAGTCATAGCTTCCAGGCAGCCCGGTGTCTGGATTGTTTATTTTCATCTCCCTTCACACTTGAATGCATCCCACATGCCCTGCTGTGAACCTAAACACAATGTTTACAAACACCGAGGCGATAAGTGCTTTCACTTTGTCTTTTTCTCAGCAGAAATGCAGAGCGAGGTCAAGAGCGTAGGTGCAGTTCCCATACTGGCTGAAGTTATTCATGAAGGCCCTACCTTCTCAAGCTCACCCCTTGCCTGAAATGTGGTGATCTTCAGGTTAAATCACCACCAATCAACTCTCCCCCCCCCACAAAGGGGAGAGCAGCCTATGGTCATCTAGGTCGATGGTAACTTTACTTACTTTTATTAATATTTAAATGGCTCATCCAGTTCAGTTTTTGGTCAATTGTAACCCTAGGATGTTGAAAGTGTGGGATTCCGTGATGGTGATGACATTGAACATCAGTTCAGCTTTTTAAAAAATATATTTTTATTCTCCTTTTTCACATTTTCTTCAACATTTACACCTACCAATCAATGTTAACAAATGCAATGTGAATCCCCTTATCAACAACAATCCCATCCTCCCACCAACCCGCAAACAACAACCCACATGTCAACACAACATCAAATAAAAAAGGAATCAGGAATCACTCATAGTCACCATCAACACACAGAGTCCCCCCCCCAACCCCCTCCAAATGTTCGATGTCATCCAATTCTTAAAAGTGCATAATGAATAACGCCCATGAATTGTAGAACCCCTCTATCCTTCCCCTCAGTTCAAACCTCACCTTCTCACGGGTTAAGAATACCATCAGGTCCCTCTGCCATGCCAGGGTACAGGGGGCGAGATAGACCTCCACCCCAACAGGATCCGCCTTCAGGCGATGAACGAGGCGAAGGCAACAACATCTGCCTCCGCACCCGCTTCCAACCCCGGCTGATCCGACACCCCGAATATGGCCTCCAGAGGGCCCGGGTCAAGTTTCATGTGCACCACTTTAGAAATTACCCAAAGAATCTCCCTCCAGTAATCCTCCAGCTTTGGATAGGACCAAAACATATAAAAGTGATTTGCGGGCCCCCCCCCCCGCAATGTTCATACACATCTTCTATCTCGTCAAAGAGCCAGCTCATCGTCGGCCTTGTGAGGTGTGCTCTATACACCAACTTCAGCTATATCAGTCCCAATCTTGCACACGAGGTGGAGGCGTTCACCCTCCGGAGCACCTCACACCAGAACCCCTCCTCCATATCCTCTCCCAACTCTTCCTCCCACTTTGCTTTGATCCCTTCCAGCGGTGCCTTCTCCTCTTCCAAAATAATCCCGTAAACCGTGACACTACCCCCTTCTCCAGTCCCCCTGTCACCAGCATCTCCTCCAGCAAATTGGAGGCCAGCTCCACCGGGAAGCTTTGTATCCTTCTTGGCAAGACTCGAATCTGCATATATCTGAACATTTCCCCTGCTTCAGCCCATACTTCGCTTCCAGCTCCTTCAATCCTGCAAACCGACCCCCTAGAAACAAATCCTTTAGTGCCCTAACTCCCTTCTCCTCCCATCTCCAAAAATTCCCATCCCACTTCCCTGGCTCAGATCTATGACTTCCCTGAATCGGCATTTCCCTTGACCCTGCCCCCAACCTGAAGTGCTGGCGAAACTGTCTCCAAATTCTCAACGATGCTATCACTACCGGACTCCCTGAGTATGTCCCCAGGGCCATTGGGAGCGACGCTGTTGCTAGCGCCTTCAATCCCAACCCCCTACACAAACTCTCCTCCATTCTGACCCACGAGGAATCTACCCCTCTGACCCAGCTCCGCACCATCTCCACGTTCACCGCCCAGTAATAATAGATCAGGGGCGCAATTCTCCCCAAACGGCGCGATGTCCACCGACTGGCGCCCAAAACGGCGCCAATCAGACGGGCATCGCGCCGCCCCAAAGGTGCGGAATGCTCCGCATCTTTGGGGGCCGAGTCCCAACATTGAGGGGCTAGGCTGGCGCCGGAGGGATTTCCGCCCTGCCAGCTGGCGGAAACGGCGTTTGTTGCCCCGCCAGCTGGCGCGGAAATGACATCCCCGGGCGGCGCATGCGCGGGAGCGTCAGTGGCCGCTGACAGTTTCCCGCGCATGCGCAGTGGGGAGAGTCTCTTCCGCCTCCGCCATGGTGGAGACCGTGGCGGAAGCGGAAGGGAAAGAGTGCCCCCACGGCACAGGCCCGCCCGCAGATCGGTGGGCCCCGATCGCGGGCCAGGCCACCGTGGGGGCACCCCCCGGGGTCAGATCGCCCCGCGCCCCCCCCAGGACCCCGGAGCCCGCCCACGCCGCCTTGTCCCGCCGGTAAATAGGTACTCTAATTTACGCCGGCGGGACAGGCAATTTCTCGGTGGGACTCCGGCCCATCCGGGCCGGAGAATCGAGCGGGGGGGCCCGCCAACCGGCACGGCCCGATTCCCGCCCCCGCCGAATATCTGGTACCGGAGACTTGGGCAACTGGCGGGGGCGTGATTCACGGCGGCCAACGCCATTCTCCGACCCGCTGGGGGGTCGGAGAATGACGCCCCAGGTTCGGAAGACCCAACCCCCTTGACTGCCTTCCCCTTTGTCGCAGCACCTTTCTAACTCTAGCCACCTCCCCTCCCCATATGAACAAGGTAATCATTCCTTCAATCTCTCCAAAAAATGCCTTTGGTAGGAAGATCGGCAGGCATTGAAAAATAAACAAAAATCGTGGCAACACTTTCATTTTAATCGCCTGTATCCGACCCGCCAGCGACAGAGGGAGACCATCCCACCTTGCCAGATCAGCTTTCACTCTCCCCACAAACTAGAAATGTTGTACCTACGCAGCAGCCCCCCCCCCCCCCCACCCCCCAATCCCGAGCAACCTGCACCCCCAGATATCTAAAGTGAGTCCCTGCCCTACGGAATGGCAGCCCCCCCCTCCACCCCTGCCCCCCCCCACCCCTGCCCCCACCCGCGGCCGAGATACCACAACATACTCATTTTTGTCTAGATTTAATTTGTACCCTGAGAAAGACCCAAACACATGAAGCAGCTATGTCAGTTCAGCTTTGAGAAGCCAGACGTTCTTTGGGGCTGGATCTGAAAACACCAGAGTTGGTGGGTGTAAATCCTGAGTTTGGAAGACAAAGAAAAATAATTTGCCAAGAGCTTCGGAACAGCTTTGGATCAGGAAAATAGACTTATTAGAAACTGGGAGTGTTTCTAATTTTCTATAAAATGCACTGTGCAGGAATTATGAGTGATGGTCGGGGTTTATTTATTAAGACAGGGCTCATGAAAACATTTTTATAAAGGTAAAAAGCTTGAAGACATTAACGGCAGGGCTGTGTGTGCTGTGTTCTCATCACAGGCCAAAGTGAAACAGACTGGACCACATGATAGACTTCCATTCTAGTGACAGCATGCTGCTATCATAGATTTCTACAGCATGGAAACAGGTCCTTCGGCTCAGCTTGTCCATGCTGCCCAGTTTCTATCAGTAAGCTAGTCCCACTTGCCTGCATTTGGCCCATATCCCTCTATACCCACCCTGCCCATGTAACTGTCGAACTGCTTTTTAATAGAGTCATATCCCTTAAAGGCATATTACAACATGGTTGAGAACAGCTGTGAGATGCCTTTAAATCTCAGGATTTTGTTCTAATGGCTGCCATGGCCTAAAAGATATAACTTTGAGGCCTGGTTGCTGCAAAAAGAAAACCTGTGAAAAGGTGGGTGTTTTTTTTAATAAACCTGCATTTTAAACGCCTCTCAACATGCCTGCTTTATTCTCTTTTCCCCACTCATACCAGTCTCCCCACTGCTCTCACATCCTTCCCCCATTCTCACAACTACTCGCTCTCGCCCTGCCCTGACTGATGTCATGGCAGTTTGCAAGTTTCAAAATGGGGTCACAGTGTGAAACAGTTTGGGAAGCATCGGCCTAAGGTGTATGTGATTGTGTTTTATTATGCCTTTCGATGTAAAGGATAAGCGAGCAGCTCAGGCAGTGTTAATTTTTAATGATTGCTTTACTTTATTCTCCTACACTAAAATTAATTAGGTTTAAACCATGGAATCTTGTGCATTCGTTCTTCCAGTTTTCTCTGCGTGTTCAAATTTCTCTTTAAATGTTGACAGTCTCAAGGGGGGATTGTAACACATTGTTCGACTGACCTCTAATGATTTAGAAGGAGAATCCTTGATGCACTATCAATTACTACAAAGACGAGAGTAGTGAGTAATCGAGGCTTTATTGAGCAAAGATGTGTGGCCTCCTGTAGCTGCTCCCAGAATGGGAGCAACTCCGGTGAGCACACACATTTATACGCCTCCGACTGGGCAGAGCCAGCAGGCAGGGATTTACCCATGTACCTCTAGTACAGGAGCCTTACCGTACTACATCTAATATACAGTTAGTGGTGACTACCACATTGACTCCCTGTTAAAAAAAGAGTCCGGCGGGGGTGGTGGAAAATTTACAAGTTCAGGCAAAATTTACAAGTTCAGTCGGTCGGGTGCCTTGATCCTCCGCTGTGATCGCCTCGGTCCCGCTGGTGATGCGGGCGCCAACTTGGTCACCTGTGACTCCGGGAGCGTGTTGTCCTCGTCTTCATCGCCCCCAAGTGGAACCAGTGGGAGGACGGATCGTCCTGGGGCGGGGGCTGTGGTGACGTGCGCTGGGGGGAGGATGAGTGTTGCTGGGGCAACCGGAGGGGTGGGGGGGGGTGTCGGGTGGTGGGACATGGGATCGAGCTGGTGCCAGGTCCTGGAGGGAGACTGTGTCCTGGCACCTGTCGGGGTGCGCCATGTAGGCGTACTGCGGGTTCGCGTGCAGTAGTTGTACTCTTTTGACCAATGGGTCCGCCTTATGGGTCCGCACGTGTTTGCGAAGGAGGATGGGTCCAGGAGCTGCCAGCCATGATGGGAGCGAACCCCCGGAGGTGGACTTCCTGGGGAAAGCAAGGAGATGTTCCTGGGGGCTTTCGTTAGTTGCAGTGCAGAGGAGTGATCGGATTGAGTGGAGCGCGTCGGGGAGGACAGCCTGCCAGCGGGAGACCAAGAGATTTTTAAACCATAGGGCCAGCAGGACTGCCTTCCGGACCGTCCCGTTCTCCCTCTCCACCTGCCCGTTTCCCCGGGGGTTGTAGCTCGTCATCCTGCTTGGGGCAATGCTCTTGCTGAGCAGGAACTGACGCAGCTCATCGCTCATAAAGGAGGATCCCCGGTCGCTGTGGACGTAAGCGGGGAAACCGAACAGGTCGAAGATGCTGTTGGGCGCTTTAATGACCGTGGCAGAAGTCATATCGGGGTATGGGATGGCGAAGGGAAATCGGGAGTACTCATCGACCACGTTCAGGAAGTACGTGTTTCGGTCAGTGGAGGGGAGGGAGCCTTTGAAGTCCATGCTGAGGCGCTCAAAGTGGCGGGAGGCCCAAATTGGGCCTCCTTTTCGACAGAGGAGTGCTGAATTTCGGAGGCATGGAGGGTGCCGGAAAAGAATGCCACGGGCCTGCCTGCCTGGTTGAGAGTGGCGGCCAGAGCCACGTCCGATGCATCGCTCTCGACCTGAAAAGAGAGGGACTCGTCGATCTTGTGCATCGTGGCCTTGGCGATGTCTGCCTTGATGCGGTTAAATGCCTGGCGGGCCTCAGCCGTCAGGGGAAAAACTGTGGAGTGAATGAATGGGCGGCCTTGTCTGCATAGCTAGGGACCCACTGGGCATAATAGGAGAAAAAACCCCAGGCATCGTATCAGGGCCATGGGGCAGTGGGGAGGGGGATTTCCATGAGGGGGCGCATGCGGTCGTTGTCGGGCCCTAGAACTCCATTTTCGACAACACAGCCAAGGATGGCTAAGCGGTTGGTGCGGAACACGCACTTCTCCTTATTGTACGTGAGATTAAGGAGTTTGGCGGTGTGGAGAAATTTGCGAAGATGAGCGTCGTGGTCCTGCTGATCATGGCCGCAGATGGTGACGTTGTCTAGGTACGGGAAGGTGGCCCGCAGTCTGTACCGGTCAACCATTCGGTCCATCTCACGTTGGAAGACCGAGACCCCGTTAGTGACGCCGAAGGGAACCCTAAGAAACCCTAAGAGGCGGCCATCTGCTTCGGACGCAGTGTATTGGCAGACCTCCTTGCGGATGGGGAGCTGGTGGCAGGCAGATTTCAGGTCCACTGTGGAAAAGACCCGGTACTGTGCAATCTGATTGACCATATCAGAGATGCGTGGGAGGGGGTACGCGTCGAGCTGCGTGTACCGATTGATGGTCTTACTGTAGTCAATGACCATCCTGTGTTTCTCCCCAGTCTTTACTACTATCACTTGGGCTCTCCAAGGGCTGTTGCTGGCCTCAATGATGCCTTCCCGCAGAAGCCGCTGGACCTCCGACCTGATGTAGGTCCTGGACACTGTACTGTCTGCTCCTGGTGGCGACGGGTTTGCAATCCGGGGTGAGGTTTGCAAACAAGGAAGGTGGATCGACCTTAAGGGTCGTGAGGCCGCATACGGTGAGGGGGGGGGTAGGGGTCCGCCGAATTTTAAAGTTAAGCATTGGAGGTTGCATTGGAAGTCCAGACCGAGTAACAGGGCAGCGCAGAGGTTGGGGAGGACGTAGAGCCGAAAGTTGCTAAACTCTACGCCCTGGATGGTGAGGGTCGCGATGCAGTACCCCCGGATTTCCACGGAATGGGACCCAGAGGCCAGGGAGATTCTCTGGGTAACGGGGTGTACCACGAGGGAGCAGCGCCTTACCGTAGTGGGGTGGATGAAGCTTTCCATGCTCCCGGAGTCAAAAAGGCAAGATGTCTTGTGCCCATCGACTTTCACTGTTGTCGTTGCGGTTGCGAGATTGTGAGGCTGGGACTCATTGAGGGTGATCGAGGCGAGCTGCGGCTGATGCTGGTAGGCCCTGGGCTGGTCAGCGGTGGTGGCAGGCGATGAGTGGCCAGACGAACTTCCCGACGAGCAGGGGTCCTGAGGGGCCACCCAAAATGGCACCGAAGATGGCGGCACCCACGGGGCGCACATGGCGGGTGGCATTAAAGATGACGTGCCGCACTTGGGCTGCGGGGAAGAAGATGGCTGCCCCCACGGGCCGCACGTGGTCTGCAGAGAAGAAGATGGCGGTGTCCACGGGCCGCACGTGGTCTGCGGGGACGAAGATGGCGGCGCCCACGGGTCGCACGTTGGAGGTGCAGGAACGCTGGGCCTAGAAACAGTGGCGATCGACCGGGCCTGGCACACAGCAGCAAAATGTCCCTTATTTCCGCAGGCCTTGCAGGTTGCACTCCGCGCCGGGCAGCGCTGCCGGGGGTGTTTGGTCTGCCCGCAGAAATAGCATTTGGGCCCCCCGGGGTTGGCTGGCTGCCGCGCGGCGCAGGCTTGCCGTGGACTGGGGTCGGTAGTTGGTGGGGCCCACGATGTCCATGATGGTGCCGTGCGATTGGGGGCGTACGACTGGACGATACGGGAGGCCATGGTTAGCGTGTTCGCGAGCTGCCTGGTTCCCGCAAGGTCAAGCGTACCCCCCTTCCAATAGGCGCTGGCGGATGTACGCCAACCCATGCCCGTAACAAAAGCGTCTCTCATTCAAAGTTCTGTATGCTCGACTGCCGAAACTGCCTGGCAGTCACAGTTCCTCGCCAGGATGTGCAGGGCACGCCAGATTCTCTGGGAAGCTAGGGAGGAGATTGCTGAGCCTTTGGCTTTGATCTTTAAGTCATCTTTGTCCACAGGAATAGTGCCAGAAGACTGGAGGATAGCAAATGTTGTCCCCTTGTTCAAGAAGGGGAGCAGAGACAACCCCGGTAACTATAGACCAGTGAGCATTACTTCTGGTGTGGGCAAAATCTTGGAAAAGTTTATAAGAGATAGGGTGTATAATCATCTGGAAAGGAATAATTTGATTAGACACAGTCAACACGGTTTTGTGAAGGGTAGGTTGTGCCTCACAAACCTTATTGAGTTCTTTGAGAAGGTGACCAAACAGGTGGATGAGGGTAAAGCAGTTTATGTGGTGTATATGGATTTCAGTAAAGCGTTTGATAAGGTTCCCCACAGTAGGCTACTGCAGAAAATACGGAAGCATGGGATTCAGGGAGATTTAGCAGTTTGGATCAGAAATTGGCTAGCTGGAAGAAGACAAAGGGTGGTGGTTGATGGGAAGTGTTCAGACTGGAGTCCAGTTACTAGTAGTGTACCGCAAGGATCTGTTTTGGGGCCACTGCTGTTTGTCATTTTTATAAATGACCTGGAGGAGGGCGTAGAAGGATGGGTGAGTAAATTTGCAGATGACACTAAAGTCGGTGGAGTTGTGGACAGTGCGGAAGGATGTTACAAGTTACAGAGCGACTTAGATAAGCTGCAGTGCTGGGCTGAGAGGTGGCAAATGGAGTTTAATGCAGAAAAGTGTGAGGTGATTTATTTTGGAAGGAATAACAGGAAGACAGAGTACTGGGCTAATGGTAAGATTCTTGGCAGTGTGGATGAGCAGAGAGATCTTGGTGTGTTAGCTTTTATTGGTAGAGGCATTGAGTTTCGGAGCCATGAGGACATGTTGCAGCTGAACAAAACTCTGGGGCGGCCGCATTTGGAATATTGTGTGCAATTCTGGTTGCCGCATTATAGGAAGGATGTGGAAGCATTGGAAAGGGTGCAGAGGAGATTTACCAGAATGTTGCCTGGTATGGAGGGAAGATCTTATGAGGAAAGGCTGAGGGACTTGAGGCTGTTTTCGTTAGAGAGAGAATGTTAAGAGGTGACTTAATTGAGGCATGCAAGATGATCAGAGGATTGGACAGTGAGAGCCTTTTTCCTCGGATGGTGATGTCTAGCACGAGGGGACATAGCTTTAAATTGAGGGGAGATAGGTATAGGACAGATGTCAGAGGTAGGTTCTTTACTCAGAGAGTAATAAGGGCGTGGAATGCCATGCCTGCAACAGTAGTGGACTCGCCAACACTAAGGGCATTCAAATGGTCATTGGGTAGACATCTGAATGATAAGGGAATAGTGTAGATAGGCTTTAGAGTGGTTTCACAGGTCGGCGCAACATCGAGGGCCGAAGGGCCTGTACTGCGCTGTAATGTCCTATGTTCTATGTTCTATGAAATCGTCTAGGGACTCACCGGAGAGTTGCTGTCTCGTGGAGAGGAGGTGCCTGGTGTAGAGTTTGTTAACCGGTCGAATGTAATGTCCTTTCAGGAGCTCCATTGCTTCAGAGTAAGTGGGCGCATCACGATTGAGAGGAAAAATGTCAGGGCTCACCCGTGAATAAAGGACCTGGAGCTTCTGTGTGTCCGAGGGTTGTTCAGCCGATGTTCGGAGGTAGCTTTCGAAGCAGGCTAGCCAGTGGTCAAAGGCGGACGTGGCATTGGCTGCTCGAGGGTGCAGCTGTAGGCGATCAGGCTTGATGCGAAGTTCCATCGTTTTAAAATCTTTGCTCAATAAATTGAAGCACTGTCAATTACTACAAAGACGAGAGTAATGAATAATCGAGGCTTTATTGAGCAAAGCTGTGTGGCCTCCTGTAGCTGCTGCCAGAATGGGAGCAGCTCCGGTGAGCACACACATTTATACACCGCCTACTGGGCGGAGCCAGCAGGCAGGGATTTACCCATGTACCTCTAGTACAGGAGCCTTACCGTACTACATCTAATATACAGTTAGTGGTGACTACCACAATCCTCTAGTGTGGAGAAAAATGCATCATCTAGTTTATCATTTGTTGAGCAGTTTAAGAGGAAGACACTTCTTTTTTTTCTCTAATCTCTCATTTTTTCACACAGTACAGTGTGCTTTTAGGGAAAAGGATGATGTGACCTTGTAACATTATAGGATGAATTTTACAGTAGGGGGGGGGGGGATACTTCTCGCCTCTCCACTCCTTCCCCCAATCCTCCCCCCCCCCCAGTATAAATGTTAAACAAAGCCATTTACAGCAACAACAAGCCATATGTAGGTGCTAGTGGGACTTCTGCCTGTCAATGGGAGGAAGTCCAGTTGTCTCAGCAGGGCCCAAAATGATTAAAATAGATAGAGCCTTTAAAAATTACACTTACGAAGCACAGGAAAGTTAGCTTTTATGATAAAGAACTTAGTAAAAAAAAGTACAAGTGGTCAATTTATAACGTAAACATTGGGTTCAACAATTTCAGAGCACAACCACTGCTCACACTGTGGGCGGGATTTACCGACCAACCCGCCAAAACCCGATGTTGTTCGGTGGCGGAGGCGGCTTGCCAGCCGGATCTTCCGGTCCCGCCGTTGTCCCGTTGAATGCACCCCTCGTCGCCGGGAAACCCGAGGCGGGGTTGGGCCGTTGGTGGGACCGGAGAATCCCGCCGGTGAGAACAGCAGGTAAATTCCGGCCTGTGTTTTGGACAGCAGGTGCTGGTAACGATTCTCTTTTTGCTATTTACATCTCCTCTAGGCCAATCTTTTGTTTCTTTATTTGTCCCATTATCATCCTTCTTTCCGTTGCACCACCATCCATTTTGCCATTTAATCTCTCCCAGTTTGCAGACTACCGCAAATCTTCCCTTCTGGTTTTTTCCCCCTCCACCGCTTCTTTCTCCGCCTTGCCTAAACTTGCCTAAAGCCCGTTATGCAGTGATGTTTTCAAGTTCTGATGAAAGGTCGCAGCTATGAAATGTTAATGTGATTTCTCTTTTGCCTGGCTGTTCCCAGCGTTATTTGTTTATATTTTGTGGTAACGAGTCTCTCCTGTTCTGGTCTGTAAATGAACATTATAAGCTGTGGTACCGGTTGCTGGATAATGCCAAGTTGGCTGATGTCAGCCAGTATGGGCAGTGTGATCAGCCCTACCATCAGCTGGAGTTTCCTCTCCTGTCACTGCCCAGTGACAGCGGCTGAAAGTGACTTAGGCAGAAATATCGGGTGAGGAAGATTCAGATTTGACTGCACAGCCTGCCGTGGTTAATAATTTTGTCTCACAGATGGCGAATAGCCACAAACATGAGGTACTAGAATACTACAAGCATGAGTTGAACCAACCAAACTCCAATATGAGTCAATGGCTTCAGATGATGACAGAATATAACTGAGAAAATGTAAATAAATAAATGGGAATAATTGTTAGCTAAACAAAACAGAATTGGGACTTTGCACTTACCTCTAAAGAGATATCCATGCCCGATGGCATTGAAATGCCAGTAAGGAATACACAGCCCATTGCGCTTGATGCTTAAGGTAACTGTGGTTATCCTGGATTGCATTTCATTAAGATTCCTCCCAAATTCCACACAAATTCCATTGGTAGATTATTTTCATGAACACTTGGAGTTTTATTCGACATCGTCCCCATTGATGGGCACCGCCAGGAAACTTAGAGATCTGGAATAGTAAATGCCATTCACATTATATATTAATGATTTAGACGAGGGGACTAAATGTAGTATTTCCAAATTTGCAGATGATACAAATTGGGTGGGAAGGTGAACTATGAGGAGGATGCAGAGATGCTTCAGTGTGATTTGGACAGGATGAGTGAGTGAGCACATGCATGGTAGATGCAGTATAGCGTGGATAAATGTGAGGTTATCCGCTTCGGTAGCAAAAATAGGAAGGCAGATTATTATTTGAACGGGTGTAAATTGAGAGATGTGCATACTCAGCGAGACCTTGGTGTCATTGTGCATTAATCGTTCATCCCGTTTTTTACCTGTATCGTTGGTGCCTATATGCACCACGACAACTGGCTGTTCACCCTCCCCCTTCAGTATGTCCTACAGCCGATCTGAGAGTCCTACAGCCGATCTGAGACATCACTGACCTGTGCACCCGGGAGGCAACATACCATTCGGGAGTCTCTTTTTTGACCACAGAAACGCCTGTCTACTCCCCTTACGATTGAATCCCCTATGACTATAGCCCTGCCAGTCTTTTTCCCGCCCTGGCTACTACTGCCTAGGAGTCGATGTTATATTGACTGCGAAATAACTTTAATCAGCTGCCACACATAGAAGATACTTTGCATAGCTGCTGTTTTATGAAATATAAACTAAGAAAGGCCATGTAGACAGAAATGACCCACTTTTGATTACAAGTGTACCAGTGAAACTGAATTCCTGATCAAAAATTAAAAGTGCACGGAATTCCCACCAATTATTCGGGTTTTAATGTTCAGAGTGTGCTAGGAAATCTTATTTAATTACTTTTAGAAACGCACTTACCACCCTCCATTTTCATAAGGCTTTGGCTAACTTCTATATTTAACGCATTATCTAAAAGCAAGTGACTATTAACTCCTTGGCTCTGATGGTTTCTGATTCTGATTGTTGGTATTCTAGTAGAGGGTTAGTAAGCCCAGGAGAAAGTATTCGTATTCCATAGTGTTAGTTGTGGTGATGCAGGGGCTTGCAGTCATTAAGATGGAATCTTGACCTGAAGTAACAGCAATCTTGTTGTTGACCATTTATGTACACAGCAACATGTACACCAGAAGGAGCCTGATAATAGGACACATTTTTTCAGACGTTCATTGTCTGCGTTACCGGTTTGCAGAATTAAATGAGTCGGTTCTTGAGACCGACAAAATAGCTTTATTTGCCACATGCATGCGGGAGAGCTAAAACTCAGCCGTCTTAACTAGCTGGGTCCAAGTTGTTCTGGACCCATAAAGCTGTCTTACACATCTTATACAGTTTTGGATAGTCCGGACTAATTCAAAAGAATGCAAGGTGATTCAAAGTCGTACAATACAATCGATTATCGATACCGGCAACTTGATTAGGTTACAGTCACTTCCCTGATTAGATGACGTGGATACATTGTCTGATATACTCTACTTTTAATCATTCAGTGGACACATCTTGTCCATCTGCTTTGCAATACAACAAAAAACAAAGAAAAGTACAGCACAGGGACAGGCCCTTCGGCCCTCCAACCTGCGCCGACCATGCGGCCCGTCTAAACTAAAATCTTCTACACGTCCGGGGTCCGTATCCCTCTATTCCCATCCTATTTATGTATTTGTCAAGCTGCCCCTTAAATGTCACTATTGTCCTTGCTTCCACCACCTCCTCCGGCAGCGAGTTCCAGGCACCCATTACCCGCTGTGTAAAAAACCTGCCTCGTACATCTCCTCTAAACCTTGCCTGTCGCATACACATCCTTCTGGTAGTGTGGTGACCAGAATTGAACACCATACTCCAAGTGTGGCCTAACTAAGGTTCTATACAGCTACAACATGACTTGCCAATTTTTATACTCAATGCCCCGGCCAATGAAGGCAAACATGCCATATGCCTTCTTGATTACCTTCTCCACCGGTGTTGTCCCTTTCAGTGACCTGTGGACCTGTACACCTAGATCTCTCGGACTGTAAATAACCTTGAGGGTTCTACCATTCACTGCATACTCCCTACCTGTATTAGACCTTCCAAAATGCATTACCTCACATTTGTCAGGATTAAACTCCATCTGCCATCTCTCCGCCCAAGTTTCCAAATGATTCAAATCCTGCTGTATCCTCTGACAGTCCTCATCGCTATCCGTAATTCCACCAACCTTTGTGTCATCCGCAAACTTACTAATCAGACCAGTTACATTTTCCTCCAAATCATTAATATATACAACGAACAGCAAAGGTCCCAGCACTGAACCCTGCGGAACACCATTAGTCACAGCCCTCCAATCAGAAAAGCACCCTTCCATTGCTATTCTCTGCCTTCTATGACCTAACCAGTTCTGTATCCATTTTGCAAGCTCACCCCTGATCCCGTGTGACTTCACCTTTTGTACCAGTCTGCCATGAGGAACCTTGTCAAAGGCCTTACTGAAGTCCATATAGACAACATCCACTGCCCTACCTGCATCAATCATCTTTGTGACCTCGTCGAAAAACTCTATCAAGTTAGTGAGACACGACCTACCCTTCACAAAACCGTGCTGCTTCTCGCTAATACATCCACTTGCTTCCAAATGAGAGTAGATCCTGTCACAAAGAACTCCCTCCAGTAATTTCCCTACCACTGACGTAAGGCTCACCAGCCTGTAGTTCCCTGGATTATCCTTGCTTCCCTTCTTGGAAAGGAACAACATTGGCTATGCTCCAGTCCTCCGGGTCATCACCTGAAGACAGTGAGGATCCAAAGATTTCTGTCAAGGCCTCAGCAATTTCCTCGCTTACCTGATGGGTAGATCCCATCAGGCTCTGGGGACTTATCCACCTTAATATTTTTCAAGACGCCCAACACCTCGTCGTTTTGGATCTCAATGTGACCCAGGCTATCTACACATTCTTCTCAAAGGAACGTCCTTTCGACATTCAGCCCATAATGAGGTGGTGAGTGCTTTGTTTCCCTGATCCATATGTATGGGTGGGTCCACAATGCCTCTCCCAGACATTCAGGAACCAGGCTGAGCATTTTCGATTTGTAGGCTATGCAATGTGTTACCTGAGATATGATAACAATAATAATCGTTTATTGTCACAAGTAGGCTTCAATGAAGTTACTGTGAAAAGCCCCTAGATATGCTTGCGTTTAGTATGCTAATTTGCGTTTGTCCACATTTTGGTTTTAGAGATTGTCAGGTTAACTATTTCCAGGCATTCCCTTCCCTGCAGTCCCATGTGTACCTCAGATCCTCCATTTCCCCCACTACAGAACATGCTCAATGATTGCCACATTCCAGCACCTGTTCGGGTACACAGAGGGAGAATTCAGAATGTCTAAATTATCTAACAGCACGTCTTTTGGGACTTGTGGGAGGAAACTGGAGCATCCGGAGGAAACCCACGCAGACACGGGGAGAACGTGCAGACTCCACACAGACAGTGACCTAAGCCAGGAATCGAACCTGGGACCCTGGAGCTGTGAAGCAACAGTGCTAACCACTGTGCTACCGTGCTGCCCATTTAGTTGTGACTAAGACTATATTTGAAAGGAGATAAACAAATTTCTCTGAAAATTGTGCAACTATTTCTAAATGCTTAACGCTTCATTATGTAAATCAAAAAAGATAAAGATAAAAACTAGGATTTCTCTAAAGTAATCCAAAAACATTCATACCTCTGATTTATCCAAATAATAGTTACATCATACTGTTAAACTCGGCTGCAACGTAGGCTGAGGATTAATTTGATAGATAATGTTGACAAGTGCCAACAGAACTCCTATTGTAGTTGTAATAGCACTTACCAACAGAGAAGCATTGAAGACCTTCATTATAGAAACTTGCTTCCTATGATCCTGCAACAGAGATCCTCTTTATTTTCTCAAGTTAATATCTACATTAACATGATAAAACCTTTAGATCAATGAACGTCCATGTACAGGAATCGCTACAAGCTGGTTGCAAGGTAGAATGGGATGGTGTTATAACCCCCATGAGACCCACGGGGACGACCCCATTGATCTCCCGGCGGGGCTCGTGGAGTACGAGCTCCCCCGCTGAGGGGTAGAGTCCCAACAGCGGGCTCGTTAATTCCCCGAGATAAAACCTGGCCCAGGAAGGAGCCGACATCTCAGGATAGTCCCGGCTGGGACTTGGACTATTGCTTAGTTGCTGTATTTCCTCCCTGTGAGTAGGAAATAAATAACTTTTGACTCACCTGTACAGGACTCATTGACTACCATTGACTACAATAGATTGTGTAACCAATTAAATGGTTAGAATGAAATGTTAGCCTTCATTTCAAAACGGCTGGAATACAAAAGATTGGCAGTTATACCACAGCTAAACACAGGTCTGTGTAAACCCTATTTAGAGTACTGCATTCATTTCTGCACTTCAGAAGAATAAATTGGCTTTGGAGACGATGCATTGCAAACTCACCAGAACAATACCAGGGTTAAAAGGATTTAATTATGAAGCAAGATTGTAGAGACTAATCTTGTATTTCCTCAAGTATAGAATATTGCAGGATGATTATAATAGTTAAGATAATTAAAGGATTTGATAGGGTAGATACAGAGAAAGAATTTTCTCTGATTGGGGAATCCAGAGAAGATGGCATAACCTTAAATTTAGAGTGAGCGGTTTAGGGGTTTTGTCAGGAATCACTCCTTCAGACAAAAAGTAGTGAAAATTTGCAACTCTTCCTCTGATAAAGTTGTTAAGGTCGTTTGGAAATTTCAAAACCGGGATAATAGATTTTTGTATGTGTGGGATATGGAACCAAACAGCTAAATGGAGTTACGGTACAGTTCAATCAAGATCTCATTGAATGGTTAAACAGACTAATTTGATTAGAAAGTTCGCAGATGCCACCAAGGTTGCTGGAGTGGCAGATAGTGGTGAACAAAAGAACATAAGAACTAGGAGCAGGAGTAGGCTATCTGGCCCCACGATCCTGGTCCACCATTCAATGAGATCATGGCTGATCTTTTGTGGACTCAGCTCCACTTTCCGGCCCGAACACCATAACCCTTAATCCCTTTATTGTTCAAAAAACTATCTATCTTTATCTTGAAAACATTTAATGAAGGAGCCTCAACTGCTTCACTGGGCAAGGAATTCCATAGATTCACAATCCTTTGGGTGAAGAAGTTCCTCCTAAGCTCAGCCCTAAGTCTACTTCCCCTTATTTTGAGGCTATGCCCCCAGTTCTGCTTTCACCCGCCAGTGGAAATAACCTGCCCGCATCTATCCTATCTATTTCCTACATAATATGTTTCTATAAGATCCCCCCGCATCCTTCTAAATTCCAACGAGTACAATCTCAGTCTACTCAACCTCTCCTCGTAATCCAAACCCCTCAACTCTGGGATTAACCTAGTGAATCTCCTCTGCACACCCTCCAGCGCCAGTACGTCCTTTCTCAGGCAAGGAGACCAAAACTGAACACAATACTTCAGGTGTGGCCTCACTAACACCTTTTCAGTTGCAGCATAACCTCCCTTGTCTTAAACTCCATCCCTCTAGCAATGAAAGACAACATTCTATTTGCCTTCTTCATCACCTGTTGCACCTGCAAACCAACTTTTTGCAACTCATGCACTAGGACATCCAGGTCCCTCTGCCGTGTTTGCCGTGATAAAGAAACAAAAGTTGGTGGTATTCGCTGCAGCTACATCACTCTTCAGAAGAACATAAGAAGTAGGAGCAGGAGTAGGCCATCTGGCCCCTTGAGCCTGCTCCGCCATTCAATGAGATCATGGCTGATCTTTTGTGGACTCAGCTCCACTTTCTGGCCCGAACACCATAACCCTTAATCCTTTTATTCTTCAAAAAACTATCTATCTTTATCTTAAAAATACTTAATGAAGGAGCCTCAACTGCTTCACTCCAGGTGTGGCCTCACTAACACCTTATACAATTGCAGCATAACCTCCCTAGTCTTAAACTCCATCCCTCTAGCAATGAAGGACAAAATTCCATTCGTCTTCTTAATCACCTGTTGCACCTGCAAACCAACTTTCTGCGACTCATGCACTAGCACACCCAGGTCTCTCTGCACAGCAGCATGTTTTAATGTTTTATCTTTAAATAATAATCCCTTTTGCTGTTATTCCGACCAAAATGGATAACCTCACATTTGTCAACATTGTATTCCATCTACCAGACCCTAGCCCATTCACTTAGCCTATCCAAATCCCTCTGCAGACTTTCAGTATCCTCTGCACTTTTTGCTTTACTACCCATCTTAGTGTCGTCTGCAAACTTGGACACATTGCCCTTGGTCCTCAACTCCAAATCATCTATGTAAATTGTGAACAATTGTGGGCCCATCACTGATCCCTGAGGGACACCACTAGCTACTGATTGCCAACCAGAGAAACACCCATTAATCCCCACTCTTTGCTTTCTATTAATTAACCAATCCTATATCCATGCTTTACCCTTTATCCTTAATGCCATGCATCTTTATCTTATGCAGCAACCTTTTGTGTGGCAACTTGTCAAAGGCTTTCTGGAAATCCAGATATACCACATCGATTGGCTCCTCGTTATCTACCGCACTGGTAACGTCCTCAAAAAATGCCACTAAATTAGTTAGGCACGACCTGCCCTTTATGAACTCATGCTGCGTCTGTCCAATGGGGCAATTTCCATCCAGATGCCTCGCTATTTCTTCCTTGATGATAGATTCCAGCATCTTCCCTACTACCGAAGTTAAGCTCACTGGCCTATAATTACACGCTTTCTGCCTGCCTCCTTTTTTAAACAGTGGTGTCACATTTGCTAATTTCCAATCCGCCGGGACCACCCCAGAGTCTAGTGAATTTTGGTAAATTATCACTAGTGCATTTGCAATTTCCCTAGCCATCTCTTTTAGCACTCTGGGATGCATTCCATCAGGGCCAGGAGACTTGTCTACCTTTAGCCCCATTAGCTTGCCCATCACTACCTCCTTCGTGGTAACAATGCTCTCAAGGTCCTCACCTGTCATAACCACATTTCCATCAGTCACTGGCATGTTATTTGTGTCTTCCACTGTGAAGACCGACCTAAAAAACCTGTTCAGTTCCTCAGCCATTACCTCATCTCCCATTATTAAATCTCCCTTCTCATCCTCTAAAGGACCAATATTTACCTTAGCCACTCTTTTTTGTTTTATTTATTTGGAGAAACTTTTACTGTCTGTTTTTATATTCTGAGCAAGTTTACTCTCATAATCTATCTTACTCGTCTTTATAGCTTTTTTAGTAGATTTCTGTTGCCCCCTAAAGATTTCCCAGTCCTCTAGTCTCCCACTAATCTTTGCCCCCACTTTGTATACTTTTTCCTTCAATTTGATACTCTCCCTTATTTCCTTAGATATCCACGGTCGATTTTCCCTCTTTCTACCGTCCTTCCTTTTTGTTGGTATAAACCTTTGCTGAGCACTGTGAAAAATTGCTTGGAAGGTTCTCCACTGTTCCTCAACTGTGTCACCATAAAGTCTTTGCTCCCAATCTACCTTAGCTAGTTCTTCTCTCATCCCTTTGTAATCTCTTTTGTTTAAGCACAAAAGACTAGTGTTATATTTTACCTTCCCACCCTCCATCTGTATTTTCAATTCCACCATATTG
This sequence comes from Scyliorhinus torazame, assembly GCF_047496885.1. Classification (NCBI taxonomy): domain Eukaryota; kingdom Metazoa; phylum Chordata; class Chondrichthyes; order Carcharhiniformes; family Scyliorhinidae; genus Scyliorhinus; species Scyliorhinus torazame. The sequence goes on along the minus strand of NC_092709.1, from coordinate 291,034,790 downwards.
TGATCGCTCCTTCCGAGAGAATCCCTAACTATGAGATAATGAATCAATCCTGTCTCATTACACAGGACCAGATCTGGACCGCTTGTTCCCTCTAAAGGTTCCATTACATACTGTTCTCGGAAACTATTACGGATACATTCCTCCTCACAGCTGCCTTGACCGACCTGATTAAACCAATCGACATGTAGATTAAAATCCCCCCATGATAACTGCTGTACCATTTCTACATGCATCAGTTATTTCTTTGTTTATCGCCTGCCCCACCATAATGTTACTATTTGGTGACCTATAGACTACTCCTATCAGTGACTTTTTCGCCTTATTATTCCTGATTTCCACCTAAATGGATTCAACATTTTCCTCCATAGCACCGATGTCATCCCTTACTATATCCCAGGTGTCATCCTTAAATAACAGGGCTACATCACCTCCCTTACCATCCACTCTGTCCTTCCGAATAGTTTGATACCCTCGGATATTTAAGTCCCAGTCATGACCATCCTTTAACCATGTTTCAGTAACGGCCACTAAATCATAGTCATTCACGATGATTTGCACCATCAACTCATTTACCTTATTCCGAATACTACGAGCATTCAGGTAAAGTACACTTATGTTGGCTTTTTTACCTCTGTTTTGAATCTTAACACCTCGATCAGTAACCTCTCCTAAGTTATATTTCCTCTTAACGTTTCTCCTAATTTTCCTTGTTGTTGAACCCATATCTTCATGTAACAACCTGCCGCGTAGCTTACCATTAATGTTTTTACTTCCCGTTTTATTCCTTTCAGTATTCCTGGTCCTATTCACTGAGCTTCCCTCAGTCACTGTACCTTTTTGATTTTTGATTATGGCTTCTCTGCCTTACACTTTCCCCCTTACTGCCTTTTGTTTCTGTCCCTGTTTTACTACAATCCAACTTCCTGCATCGGTTCCCATCCCCCTGCCACATTAGTTTAAACCCTCCCCAACAGCTCTAGCAACCCCCCCCCCCCCCCTTTGAGGTCTTACTTTTTAGTTTAATTCCTAACTCTTGTAGGACCTTGTCCCGTTTTTTACCTATATCGTTTGTGCCTATGTGCACCACGACAGCTGGCTGTTCACCCTCCCCCCCCAGAATGTCCTGCAGCCTCTCCGAGACATCCTTGACCCTTGCACGAGAGAGGCAACATACCATCCTGGAGTCTCGATTGCGTCTGCAGAACCGCCTGTCTATTCCCCTTACGATTGAGTCCCCTATCACTATAGCCCTGCCATTCTTCTTCCTGCCCAGCTGCGCAGCAGAGCCAGCCACGGTGCCATGAACCTGGCTGCTGCTGCCTTCCCCTGGTGAGCCATCTCCCTCAACAGTATCCAAAGCGGTATATCTGTTTTGCAGGGAGATGACCGCAGGGGACACCTGCACTGCCTTCCTACTCTTGCTCTGTCTTTTGGTCACCCATTTTCTACCTCCCTCAGTAACTTTCACCTGCGGTGTTACCAACTCGCTAAACGTGCTATCCACGATGTCCTCAGCATCGCGGATGCTCCAAAGTGAGTCCATCCACAGCTCCAGAGCCGTCAAGCGGTCTAACAGGAGCTGCAACTGGACACACTTCTTGCACGTGACGGAGCCAGGGACAGTGGCGTGTCTCTGAGCTCCCACATCGCACACGAGGAGCATGACACGGGTCTGGGATCTCCTGCCATGTCTTAAACCTTAGGTAAACCTATACAACTACAATTCCAAAAAATGAAAGAAAAAATAAATAAATTAGACAATGAAAAGAAAAACTACTTACCAGTCACTTACCAGGGATAAAAAGCACCTCCTCCCCCCCAAGCTTCGAATTCCCACCTAGATTCAAATTCCCAAACTCACTCTTGGTTGTGTCTCACTCTGGCTGTGTCTTCTCTGGCTCACTGGGAGAACTCTGTATTGTCAGAAGATACAGCAGGACATAGATAGGTTGGAGACTTGGGCAGAGAAATGGCAAATGGAGTTTAATCCAGACAAATGTGAGGTAATGCATTTTGGTAGGTCTAACATAGAGGGGAAATATACCATAAATGGCAAAAATCTTATGAATATAGAAAGTTAGAGAGATTTGGGCATGCAGGTCCACAGATCTTTGAAAGTGGCAATAGAAGTGGACAAGGTAATCAAGGAAGCATACGGAATGCTTGCCTTCATTGGATGGGGCATCGAGTATACAAACTGGTAGGTCATAGATTCTTGGTAAGGCCGCACTTGGAATATTGCGCACAATTCTGATCGCCACACCACCAGAAGGATGTGGAGGCTTTGGAAAGGGTGCAGAGGAGGTTTACAAGGATGTTGCCTGGACTGAAGGGTGTTAGCTATGTGGAGACGCTGAATAGGCTCAGAGTGTTTTCAGTAGAAAGGCGGAGGTTGAGGGGCGACCTGATAGAGGTCTACAAGATTATGAGGGGCATGGATAGAGTGGATAGGCAGGCACTTTTTCCCAGGGTGGAGGGGTCAGTCACCAGTGGGCATAGGTTTTAAGGTCCGTGTGGGCAAAGTTTAGATGATTTTTACGCAGAGGGTGGTGACTGCCTGGAACGCGTTGCAAGGGGAGGTTGTCGAAGCGGATACATTTACGTCGTTCAAAAGGCATCTTGACAAACACATGGATCGGATGGATACAGAAGGATATGGCACAAGGAAGTGCTGAGGGTTTTGGCAAAGGTTGGCATCATGACTGGTATAGGCGTGGAGGACCGAAGGCCTTGTTCCTGTGGAGTGTTGTTCTTTGTTCAGGACTAAATGACCTTCTCCTCTTCCTATGTTTCTATCTCAAAAAGCATGACAGTAACATTAAGATCGAGGAAATGGCCGCATGCTTTCTTGACGAGGAGGTGACATGGCAGAAGAGAAACCTCCTCTTTTCTGATCTTACATCTGTCAATGGTAAAACTATTCTGACCATTGTATGTCAGGGGAAAATTGTTCTCAATTCAGTGAATTCAGCCACGGAACATACCACTAATTCCCTACATGACAAATGACTAACGACGGCTTGCGAACCAAATATTGATCAATGTGGTTGTGAAATGTATATCCATTATTGTTCAAGATAAACAATAACAAAATTGAACATTTAATGTCTCAATAAAACCTGTAAGCGACAGACATGGAAAGTATTTATCCACATCATTTCCATTTGATTCAAACAGAACTAGAATGTGGAGCAAATAGGCCCTAAAAGATTGTAATGCTTTGTGTTTTTAATTATTGGCTGGAATAAATAAGCATTTTTTCAAACTCGATAACTATCACAGGTATTAGTAATTTTTTTAATTTATTGATTGGATATTAGTATCACTGGCTAGGCCAACATTTATTGCCCATCCCAAATTCTCTTTGAACTGAGTTGTTTGCTTGGACATTTCAGAGGCATTTAAGAGTCAACCTCATTGCTGTGTATCTGGAGTCACATGTAGGCCAGGCCAGGTAAGGATGGCAGATTTCCTTCACTCCAGGACATCAGTGAGCCAGTTAGGTTTTTACGACAATCGACATCATTGGACTTTTAATTCCAGATTTTAATGGAACTCAATTGCACCATCTACTGTGGTGAGATTTTAAGTTAGGTCCCCAGTGCATGCCCTGGGTCTCTGGATTACTGGTTCAGTGACTGCCCCACCACCCCACCATATACCTAAAAATGTTGGCAGCATTAAAGTGACCCCAAGCCTCTACTGATGCCATTCGTTTGTTAGTATTGAGAACTGTGAGAAACATAATGGAGTGGCTGATGATCAAGTCCATTTCTCCTTACTCCCAAAAAGAAGTACCTCACTTTCCTTGGTGCCTCGGAATTGTATCTTTCGACGAACAGTACAAAATAAAGACTGCAGATACACATGAGTTGAAAGCAACATTAACAGAGGTTTAATAAGTAGGTCTGATAAGTAGGTTGTGGGCAGCACAGTAGCACAAGTGGCTGGCATTGTGGCTTCACAGCACCAGGATCCCAGGTTTGATTCCCTGCTGGGTCACTGTCTGTGTGGAGTCTGCACGTCCTCCCCGTGTCTGCGTGGGTTTCCTCTGGGTGCTCCGGTTTCCTCCCACAGTCCAAAGATGTGCAGGTTAGGTGGATTGGCCATGCTAAATTGCCCTTAGTGTGCAAAAAGGTTAGGAGGGGTTATTAGGTTACAGGGATAGGGTAGAAGTGAGGGCTTAAGTGGGTCGGTGCAGACTCGATGGGCCGAATGGCCTCCTTCTGCACTGTATGTTCTATGTTCTATGTCTTCACTGTACAAAAGTGGATGCTGGAATCTGAAACCAAACAGAAAATGCTGGAAAATCTCAGCAGGTCTGGCAGCATCTGTGGGGAGAGAAAATAGCTAAAGTTTTGAGTCCAGGTGACCCTTTGTCAAAGCTAGAAAACAGAGAAAGTGGGAAATATTTATACTGTGGAGTGCTAATGAAAGAGGAGTCATAGCCACAGAAACCCAGGGAAATGGGGTGCTAATAGCCACAGAAAGCACGGGGAAAGTGTGCTAATGGCAGTCCCCAGAGAGAACAAAAGGTGCGAAAGGCCAAACTGCAGAGAAACTAGCATCAGAGAGTAAACTGTGACAGATGTAGATGTGGAGGAGGGAAGGGGGAAGCAAAGGCGAGAAAGGGCAAGGAAAAGTGGATAAGATGGAGGGGGTTAATATATATAAAGAAAGACAAGAGAGAGAGAAATGGTAAAAGACAGTTAAAATTAAATGGGATGAAAACAAATGGCTTGAGGTGGGGTAGAGCTACTCATCTGAAGTTGTCGAATTCGGTGTTGAGATTGGAATGGCTGCAGCGTGCCTAACTGGAAAATGAGATGTTGTTCCTCCAGTTTGCGTTGAGCTTCACTGGAACATTGCAGCAGGCCAAGGACAGACATGTGGGCATGGGAGCAGGGTCTAGTATTAAAATGGCAAGCAATGCGAAGGTCAGGGTCTGGCACTGACACACTAACACGTGTTGGCAATAATTGATCCACATGGCACATACACACGGGTTTGATTGTCATTTGGACCATGTAGGAAATTGGACCCAGCTGAGCCAATACCGTTGTAGGAACCCACCTCTCTCTAGTGGTGTTGGTGCAGGCTAACACTTGTTCTCCTTGCTGAATTGAGCATTTCCTTAAGTTACTTTCTCATCTGAATATCTGTGACTATTGATTTCACTTCTCTGGGAAGAGTAAGTCAAACGTGGTCCTCAGCTTCCTTTTCATCAATAGCAAAGCTGGGGAATTTAGTGTAGTCTCATTTGTAATATTCCGGTATGTTGCTAAAATCCTGTTCGCAAGGTGATGATGTGAACCTCGGCCCTTGGAAGCTTTTAGTGCATGCTTCAAGGACTGGACAAGCTTTTCGGCTAAACCATTCATGGATGGGTGGCAAGGTATTGAACTTACATGTTGAACTTCACACATCTTTAAGTAGCCTTTGAGCTCTTGGGCTGTAAACTGTGGTCCATTGATGCTCACAATCTGCTCTGGTTTTCTCACTCTCGCAATGGTCTCAATGGTTTGTCCCACAGTGATTGACTTCATTGTGATCGCCTCAGGCCACTTTGAGTGTGCGCCTACAATGACCATGTACACGTGCCCCTCGAATGGACCAACAAAGTCAACGTGGATGCAATGTGGATAATGGCAGTGTGTTTCTTACCTGTGCACATGACTGGCACAATCCTGCTTTTTCTTCTAGCTGGGCATCAATTCTTGGCCATCAAAAGTAGCTTTGTGTTAGTTCCTTCATTCAAACTACCTGGGTGTCCTTCATATAACTTTTCCAATGCTCTTTGTCACAAATTTGGAGGAATAATTACTCCTATTCCCACGATAGACATCAGCCTTGTGCTGTTAATTTGAGTCTCCTAGAAATGTACGGTTATAACTCAGGATATTTTCCTGTTATCCTCCCCATTATATCATTCCCAGTACCTTCCCCTTCACAGGATCATTTCTGGTATGTCTTTGGACTTGAGCTGCAGTCACTGGAACATTCTAGGTCTGTGCACAATTTAAAAAAATGTTATCATGACTAGGTAGTATCTGACCAGCTAGTAAAGGCAGACTTGAGAATGCATCCACATTGGCATGATTTCTGACTGATGGTATTTGATCTTGTAGGAATACACAGACAGTATTAAAGACCATTGTTGGAGCCTACTTGCAGCCAATGAAGAGATACCTTTGTATGGCCCAAAAATAGCAGTTAAGGGCCTATGGTCTGTCAGCAATGTGAAGTGACAGCCATACAGGTTTGGTTAAATGTCTTGACTGCAATAATACTCAGTGCCTCCTTCCCCAACGGAGCGTAGTTAGATTCTTCACTTGTTAACGTATGAGATTCAAACGTTATTAGTCTTTCTTCCCCTGAAGGTTGTATATGTGACACCACCAATGCTCCAACACTATGTCGAAGCATCACAGGAAGGTTGTAATGGTAACTTTGGGTTGAAATGTTCCAACACGTCTGACTTTTTCAGTGCTTGTTTTGCTGATTGATGTGCTGTTTCGCATTCAGATATTCATTGCTATGCCTGTTTTGCGCACAATAGGTATGCAACAGTTTCTGAATAAATTTTCCATAGTAGTTGATTAACTCTCGGAATGACCTACATTGAGTGACGTTTGTTGGCTGTGGAGCCTCCATCTTTTTAGGTGTTTTGTGTAGACCCTTACTATCAAGTACATATCCAAGATATTGTATAGATGTCTGAAAGAAATCATATTTATCTTTCCTGACATGAAGCCCATGCATCTAAAGGCATTTCAGTGTGACTTCTAAGTGTCATAAGTGTTTTTGTTCATTGGTGCCGATTATCAATATATCATTTAGGTAACATTGTACCTCCTGTAAGCCTCTAAAGATCTAGTCCATTGACCATTGAAATAAAGCTGGTACTGATATTATCACAAATGGCAATCTCTTGTAGTGGAATAGGCCTTTGTGAGTGATGAAGGTGCGAAGGTGTTGCGATTCAGCTGCCACATTCATTTGCAGGTAGGCCTGCGATAGGTGAATCTTGCTGAACTTCTTTTGGCCTGCTAGGCCTGCGAACAAATCTTCAATCAATTGTAATGCGTATTGATCTGCACATAGAACTGGATTGATTGTTGTCTGAAAATCTCCGCAGATATAAATTGTACCAACCTGCTTCATGACAGATTCAATAGGGGCTGCCCAGTCACTAATAGTAACGGGTTCTAAGACTCCTATTTCCACAAGTCTCAGTAGTCCATTTGGCTTTTGGACATGTAACATAGGATACTGCAATAGCCTTGGGACATTTTGGCTGGCTATTTTCCTTAATCTTCAGGGACGCTTGTACAACTTTCATGGACTACAGTGTGTCTACTGCTGTATTTTTCAACGATGGTCTGTCAGTCTGACTTTGAATCAACTAAGCTGTTGACAGCGCTCCAGTTCAGTTTAATCCTTTCCTGTCAAGAACGGCCAAAGAGAGCTGAAAAATCTCCTCAGATCACATGGAGAGCTCTGAAGTTGGTCCAATTAGCTCAGCCATGACTGTGATCAGAGGTGCTATTTCCTCAGTATAGGTCCTCAACATCACTTCTGCTGGCTTCAACGGCGGGTGATTACGTTTTCGTTCGTAGATGGTCTAAGGATATAGGGAGACAGCAGTGCCCGTATCGACCTCCATTTTGATAGGTTGTCCATTCAGTTTTGGGGCAGCACGGTAGCACAGTGGTTAGCTTCACAGCTCCAGGGTCCCAGGTTCGATTCCCGGCTTGGGTCACTGTCTGTGCAGAGTCTGCGTGGGTTTCCTCCGGGTGCTCCGGTTTCCTCCCACAGTCCAAAGATGTGCAGGTTAGGTAGATTGGGCATTCTAAATTGCCCTTAGTGTCCAAAAATGTTAACTGGGGTTACTGGGTTACGGGGATACGGTGTGGGTGTGGGCTTAAGTAGGGTACTCTTTCCAAGGGTCATTCAGACTCGATGGGCCAAATGGCCTCCTTCTGCACTGTAAATTCTATGATTCTATGATCTATGATTCTGTAACCTGTCTACATCCACTGTAAAATTTCTGACTGTTGAAGTTTGGCTTTTTCGCTTTCTTCTGAAAATAATACTTTTTCTGATCCCTTCCTCCTTGTCAGTTTTATTTTTGTGAACTATTGTATCTTTAAACTAACAGTACAAAAGAAATAGATTGCAGATACACGTGAGTTAAAAGCACCATTAACAGAGGTTTACTAAATGGGTCTTCGCTATACAAAAGCTGGTAGTGGACGAAGGGCAAAAGTCCTCAAAGTAGCCAATTATGTCATACATGTCAGATGATTCGATTCTTAAAGCGATATTGCACACAACTATAATAACCCACATATATAACACTTGTCTCATTATGTCATTAGTGGGACCAGGAGCTCACCATGTGGGAATTGGATATCATAAAACAATATTTTTAATAGCTTGAGAAAGTGCCTGCTACACATCTCCTTGTCATCCCTTACCTGATTGTGAAATTCTTTCCTTACTGCCTTCAAAGATTGTTCCATAGCATTTCTTGAAAGCTCAAATGATTGGTTAAAACATTATTTTTAAGATCTTGGATTTGGAAAAGGAAGTTTTCATTAAAACACCAAAGCTACCTAGAAGAAATAAAGTTTGGATGTAAAAGTTATACTTGACAGAAGGTGCACTTTGAAATGAGCTAACTTTATGCAATTTTGCAACAATTATATAGGAAAAAGAAAAGGAAATTAAGTTTACATTCCCACAATCACAGAAAGCTATATAATTTTATGACAGCAGTAATTTGTGTAATATTTTGTGACTGCACATAATTCAATGAGATCATATTTTCTTCTCAGCAAATTCCTGCCATCACATTGAGGATACCCTCCATTGTATTGTGTGGCACTACCATCATGATAAATGGGATAGACTTCAAACAGATATAGCAACTCAAGACTGGGCATCCATGAGTTGCTGTGGGCCATCAACACCAGCAGAATTGTGCTCAACTGCAATCTGTAACCTCATAGCCCGACATATCCCCCACTCTACCATTACCACCAAGCCAGGGGATCAACTTTTGTTCAATGAAGACTGCAGGAGAGCATGTGATAGAGTATTAATTTATTCATAGTTTTAGGTACTAATTGAATGCATGTAGCAGAGAGGTAAAAATTATTGCAAGTGTCTTGACTGTGAGAATCCCGACATTGTTTGACATAATGAATTAGATTGTGGGAATCCAGACATTGTTTCAGTCAATGTTTCACATGATGAATTAGCTATTGTATTCCAGTGTATTCAGCAATAAGAATGTAACAAATAATCAGTTACAGCAAGGTCTCCAGGTCACGCTGTGGCATGAGAAACCTACCCAGTAATTTCCCTAAGACTACGCACACAGATCCTGAGCCAATCTTGATCGGCACCAGTCAATTTTAAGTAATGTCCAATATTTGATTAATAAATCATCCTCTAAGTAACAGACATCCATTTGAACAAACCAGGAGGTCTCAGCTGAGAGTTAGAAACCAATGAGAGTAAATGAGGGATTAAACCAGAGATAGGAATTGCATTAAAAGTAGGACCTCGTGGTCGAGGTCTTGTTCCTTAATTCCTGCATTCCTGAATTCTCGAATCATCAATTTGTTTCTTTGTGTTCAAAGTGCTATCTTTATGCTTTTATGTTTTATGCTTTTTGCCATGAGTTCGACCCTTTTATGTATCGTTTGATATTTCATTTCTAAAGTTTTGATTCAGTTCTTAACCAATTGTAATCAAGTGAATAATTAGCAATAAAATTGTATTTTGATAACTACAGTCAACCAATCATTGGAAGGTAAAATAAGAGCCCCACCAGCATGCCAGGAGCAACACCAGGGATACCGAAAAATGAGGTGTCAACTTGGTGAAGCTACAACACAGGTCTACTTGTGTGCCAAACATCATAAACAGCAAATAATAGCCAGAGCTAAGCGATTCCACAACGACGCATCAGATCTAAGCTCTGCAGTCCTGCCACATCCACCCAGGAATGGTGATGGACAATTAAACAATTCACTGGAGGAGGAGGACCCACAAATATCCCCATCTTCAATGATGGAAAATCCCAGCACACCTGTGCAAAAGACAAGGTTGAAGCATTCTCAACAATCTTCAGCCAGAAGTGCCGAGTGGATGATCCATCTTGGTGTCCTTCGGAAGTCCCCAACATCACAGATGTCAGTCTTCAGCCAATATGATTCACCATACATGATATCAAGAAACAGCTGAAGGCACTGGATACTGCAAAGGCTATGGGCCCTGACAATATTCCGGAAATAATAACTGTGCTCCAGAACTTGCCGCACCTTAGCCAGCAATTTCAGGGACTGCAGCGTTTCAAGAAGACAACTCACTACCACCTTCTGAAGGTGGGCAATAAATGCTGGCCTAACAAGTGACACCCTCATCCCGTAAATTAATAATCATTTTAAAAAGCTACAACACTGGCATCTTCCCGGCAATGTGGATAAATTGCCCATGTGTGTCCTGTACACAAGAAACAGGACAAATCCAACCCAGTCACCATCAGCAATGTGATGGAAGGAGTCATTAACAGTGCTGTCAAACGGCACTTACTCAACAATAACCCGCTCACGGACGCTCAGTTTGGGTTCCGCTAAGGTCACTCAGCTCCTGACCTCATTACAGCCTTGGTTCAAACATGGACAAAAGAGCTGAATGTCAGAAGTGAGGTGAGAGTGATTGCCCTTGACATCAAGGCAGCATTTGACTGAGTATGGCATCAAGGAGCCCTAGCTAAACTGGAGTAAATGGGAATCAGGGAGAAAACTCTCTGCTGGTTGGAGTCATACCTGGCAGAAAGGAAGATGGCTGTGGTGGTTGAAGGTCAATCATCTCAGCTCCAGGACATCACTGCAAGAGTTCCTCAGGGTAGTGTCCTAGACCCAACCATCGGCAACTGCTTCATCAATGACCTCCCTTCCATCATAAATTCAGAAGTGGGGATGTTTGCTGATGACTGCACAATGTTCATCACCATTCACAATTCCTCAAATAATGAAGCAATCCATGCCCAAATGCAGCAAGACCTGGACCATATCCAAGCTTAGGTTGACAAGTGGCAATTTAGATTCACACTACACATTTGCCAGGCAATGACCATCTCCTACAAAAGAGGATCTAACCATCACCCCCTGACATTCAATGGCATTACCACCGTTGAATCCTGCGGCGACCATTGATCAAAAAATGATCTGGACTAGCCATATACGTATTGTGGCTACCAGAGCAGATCAAAGGTGAGGTGTCCTACGGTGAGTAATTCACCCCCTGACCCCCCACAAGCCTGTCCACCATCTACAAGGCACAAGTCAGGAGTGGAATGGAATACTCTCCACTTGCCTCCACTTTCTCAAGAAGCTCAACACCATCCAGGACAAAGCAGCCCGCTTGATTGATCCCCCTTCCACAAACATTCAAACCCTTCACAACTGACAAACAGTGGCAGCTGTGTGTATCATCTACAAGGTGCACTGCAGTAACTCACCAAGGTTCCTTAGGCAGCACCTTCCAAACCATGGCCACTATTATCTAGAAGGACAAGAGAAGCAGATACCTGGGATCTCTCTCTTACAGATCCTTGCAGACTGTCCCTGTCGATCAAGTTCAGTGATGTTTTAAGAAGACACCATGTAAGTCAACAGTGAGCTCTTATCACAGAATCACAGATTTGTTACGGCACAGAAGGAGGTAATTTGACCCATCGTGTCCACATTACCTCTCCGAACGAGCATTATGACTTAGTGTCATTCCCCTGCCTTTTCCCCGTACCCATGTACATTGCTTTTGTTCAGGGAATCATCTAATGCCCTCTTGAATGCCTCAATTGAATCTGCCTCCACCACACTTCAAGGCAGTGCATTCCAGAACCGGACCACTCGTTGTTGAAAGTGTTTTTTCCATATCACAGAATCATTACAGTGTAGAAGGAGGTCATTCATCCCATTTAATCTGCACTGGCTCTCAAAGAACATTCTAACTAGTTCCACTACCCTGCCTTATCCCTGTAACCTTTCACATTCTTTCTTTTCAGACACCAATCTTTGGTGACTTGAGAAGCACTCTGGAGGCTTCCAGTAGTAACGAAGGTGTTCGTGAACAAAAGTCAAAGGCTGGTAATTATACAGGAACAGTTGCAGTAGGATGGGTCTACTCCCTTCGGCCCTGCTCCAGGGCCCTGCGCAAACTTGCTATTGTCTGGGGTTTGCACACTCCCCCATAATTGGCCCCACGCTGGTCACATGGCCCGCCAGGCCCGCCCACTTAAAGGGGCCGCGCTGCTACACAACCCAATTCTCTTTTGAATACCTCGATCAAACCTGTCTCCTCCATCCTCTTAAAAAGTTCATTCGACTCCCACACCCTCTGGATGAAAATTGTTTTCCTCATATCACTTTTACTCCTTTTGCTCGTTATCGTAAATCTGTGCCTTTTAGTTACCCTGAACGGGAATAGCTTCCCACTACTTACCCTGTCTGTACCTCCATCCAGCCTCCTCTCAACCTTCTTTTCCCCAAGGAAAACACCTTATGTACTCTTACACCGCAAAGCCCATTTCAGATAGAAATTCTAATTAGATATCTTTTTAAACTCCCAACTTCATTCTACCTTGAAACTAAACTGACCATTTAAAGTAAAACCATTTACAAAAACTGACATTCCAAATACCTTCCTGGGAAATTGGAAACCAAGTCTATTGATTGTCAGCCCAGGTGTGAACAGCTTGCATGTTCTTCCCAGTAAAACAACCCTTTTAATCATTAACAACCATGCCATGCAAGCTTGTTTCTGCAGAAGTTAGAACAGGTCACGTGACCCACTTTCATTCTTCCATTTTACCCTAAATTAAAGACACAGTCCCAAAACATAACAATCTTACAAAATCTCACATCTGTCATAAGTAGCAATGTAGAAAGAAATACAGCAAGTGCAGAAGGAAGCTAATGGGCTGGAACAGATGTATAAATAAACCATACCACAGAATATTTCTTGATGCACCTAACACTTACAAACAGCTGTGTGCAATGTCATAAACTATACTTAACTCTAACTTTCTGCAAATGAGATTTATCTTTGATCTTGATGATTAGGCAAATCCGTTTGTTGATTTATGAAAATGAAAATGGAGCAACACTGGGGTGATCGGTGTAGCCCATTCTGAAAACTGTACTGGAGTAATTTCCCTCAAATCTTCCAGATGCTTTAACTCCACCTCCACATTTTGGTATAGAGCATAAGGAGCCGGTCTGGTGCGAAAATTTGGTTTTGTTTCTGGCTCTACCTAGATCTTTGCTTTCACTCCTTTGATGCACCCTAACACTCTCTGGAAGACCTTGTGGTATTTCTTTAGAAGCTCCTGGAAAATCCCATCAGTGATGCCGAATATTTCTAACCAACTCAGTTCCAGCTGCACAGGGGCACAAGGCAGGGATGCCCACTGTCCCCACTTTGTTTGCCCTGGCAATCGAGCCGCGAGTGATCGCCCTCAGATCGGTGAAAAATTGGGGGGGGGGGATCCAGAGGGGGGACAGAGAGCATAGGGTCTCACTCTATACGGATGCCCTGCTCCTCTACGTCTTGGACCCCTAAGTCTGCATGGGTGGGATCATGAAGCTCCTGAAAAAGTTTGGAGCCTTCTTGGGCTGTAAACTCAACCTGAACAAGAGTGAAATTTTCCCGCAGGGGGGAGGGGCAGGGCTGGAGGAACTGGTGTTCAAGTAAGCCCAAAACAAATTTCGCTACCTGGGGTGCAAATTGCGCATCACTGGACACGAATCCTCAAATGGAACCTGACGAGTCTGGTGGAGGAGGTAAAAATGACCTGCAGAGTTGGGTCACACTCCCACTCTCCCTGGCGGGGAGGCTGAAGACAATCAAGATGAACGTGCTGTCCAGGTTCCTGTTCAGATCCATACCGATCTACATCCCCAAGGCCTTTTTCAACATGGTAGACAAACTGATCATGGCGTTTGTGTGTGGGGAGAGAGAAGAATCCATGGATCCCCAAAAAGGTCCTATCAAGGAAAAGAATCATGGGAGGCCTGGCTCTCCCAAACCGACAATACTGCTACTGGGTGGCCACAGCGGAAAGAGTGAGAGGGTGGGTGAAGGAGTCAGAAACAGAATGGGTGAGGATGGAGGAGAGGTCCTGCATAGGGATGTCATGGTAGCACTCCCATCCCCACCAGCCAAACACTTGAAATGCCCAGTAGCTGTAGCTACCCTCCGGACGTGGAACCAACTAAGGCAACACTTTGCCTGACTGAAATGTCCACCATGGCCCCCATCTACAACAACCACTGGTTCACGCCAGCCACAATGGACACCACCTTTAAAAGGTGGAGACAGGACGGCGGGTAGGGGGGGGTGACAGTTAGTGTCTTTTACACAGATGTCATACTAGCGATGCTAGAAAAACTGACGGTGAGGTTTCAGCTGCCCAAACGAAATGAACTATGACACATACAGATCGAAAACTTCCTTCGTAGGGAAACAACAACGTACCCACGAATGCCGATATAGTCACTGGTAGAGGAGCTGTTGGACGCGGGTGGCTTAGGGAGGGGGAACTGCGGGGACTTTTAGTTGGGGCTGTTGGGGGAGGCATGCACCCCGGACAAGGCAAGAGAAAAATGGGCAAACTCCACCTCCACATCCGCAAGGCTAAGCCTAATGCAGCTGAAGGTGGTGCACAGAGTGCACGTAACCAGAGCTTGAATGAACAGGTTCTTCCCGGAGGTGGGGGACAAATGTGAACAGGCAGGGAGGCCCGGCCAACCACACCCACATATTTTGGATCTGCCCAAGACTTATTGGGTTCTGGATGATCCTCTTTGAAGCACTGTCCAAAGTTGTGACGGTGAGGGTAGAGTCATGCCCGAATGTGGCGGTCTTCGGGGTCTCAGGGCAGCCAGAACTCTTCAGGGGAAAGAGGGCCAACGCCCTTGCCTTTGTCTCCCTAGTCGCCCGCCGAAGAATCCTACTTAGTTGGCAATCGGCAGCACCACCCAAATGCTGCAGACTGGCTGTCCGACCTGTCAGAATTCCTCCAACTGGAGAAAATAAAATTCATCAACCGCAGGTCAGAAACCGTTCACCAACTTGTTCCAAGGCCTGTTCGTAGGCCAGCGGTCAACAGAGAAGGGGGGGGGGGGGGTGAACGGATGCGCCACATAAACGTAAAGGAAAGAGTGGGGATAGGGAGGAAGGGGAACAGGAGGGAGATAGTAGGGAGAGGAGCAGAAACCAGCGTGGCAGAAGGCATGTGGCAGAGCCGCAGTGGAGGGGCCCGAGAACAGGGCCAGAAGGTCCCAGATCACAGTACAGCTGTATATACGCTGTGCCACACTCTGTATGCCCCCAGATGGAAATTGAACCGGTGCGCCCAGATCTGCGTCGGACACAACACGGTGGTTAAATCCTGCCCCATATTTACTCATCAGTTGCAGGACTGTTTGAATTGGCAATGATAACCAAGTACCCTAAAACATGAAAATCAATAAAAACATTAAAAAAAACAATCTTCAGACGCCACAAAGGTATAGCTGCCTGAGTGGGGATAAAAAATGAGATGATCCAACTCTGAGGCCCTCAGCAAAATGTTGAAAGCCGGGAACAAGGCTGGCATTACTCGTTCAGTGCTATCATCAGGAAGCTTCAAAATGTCTCCGTTGTGTTTCGGTTTGTGACCTCTGTCATGGTTGGCAATGTTCTGCAGTTCATTAGGCCAAATAATATAGAGTTCTAAGTGGTTTTCCCTTGGCTTTGCACACTGTTGTGGGTAAAATGCACCAAAACTTGCCAGAGGTGCTGTCAAATTGAAGCTTTTTCTGTGCCTGATCAATGAAACGGATAATAGTGAGAACTTTGGGTACTTCCATGTCAGCCTTGTGGGAGCAAAAGATCTTTCAATCTCAGCAGCTAGTTCTAAACTGATAGTCAGGGTTACACTTCTTGAGGTTGATTGAATGGCCATGTGTGTTGAATGGATAAAAGCTACCAGGGATGACCTGAAGAGAGCAATTTTATTGCATGCTGTCTTGGGATGTGATTTATGTTTGATAAAAGGAACAGTCTTCCACAATAAACTTTGGGGAAGAGTCGATTACAACTTATTTATGTTCCAGTAAAATAAACAGTCCTGCAACTGATGAGTAAATATGGGGCAGGATTTAACCACCGTGTTGTGTCCGACGCAGATCTGGGCGCACCGGTTAAATTGTGGGAAAAGACCGTGGGGGTTGACTGACACCATCTCCTAAATCTCACGGCTGTATGCCATCATCTACATCAGCTCTGGGAGAACCTTGTCCAGAGGCTCCGCATCTGACTGGGGCCCAGATAAGTCCTGGGATCCAGCAGATCTCCGATAGCTGATTCACTTGGATGTTCCTGCCTCCACCTGATGTGCACCAGCAACTGTGTGGTGCTCACCAAATTGTGCCCCAGCTTGGCAGGGTGTTTCACGACGGCCACATTGGCAAGATCGCGGCCCTTTTTTACGGCACTTAGTATTGGAAATGAGCCCCCACAATTTTCTTACCATTACTGGCTGTCTTGCCACCTGATACCAGATTTGTGCCTCAGCGTCTCACCGCTAACATGAGGGAGCTGCTTTTAAGCACACCCTTGCCGCTGACTCCTAGTCAACACACAAGCAAGGCAATGTGCAGAACTGCTCCTCACTTTGGTGATGCAGACCTGGCCAGGCTTCTCAACGCTGTCAATAAGCGACTGGGCATCCTGTTCTCACAAGAGAATTGGAGGTCTAGCAGCAGGGCCACCGTTACCACCTGGAGAGCAGTGGCAGCGGCTGCCAGTGTAGGCAGCATGACCAGGAGGGCCAGCTACCAATGTTGGAAGAAGACAGCTTCTTTCCCGCTGTTACCTGACTCCTGAATGACCCTCCTATGGACTGAACCGATCTCTCCACACATCTTCTTTACTGAGTAACACTACACTCCGTATGCTTCACCCGATGTCTATGTCTACATCTTTATATTGTGTATATTTATCGTATGTCCTATGCTTTTCATGCATGGAACGGTCTGCCTTGTCTGTACGTAACTCCCCCCACCCCCACCCCACCCACCCCCATCCCAAGCACTGGAGCAGCAGTTTCTATGCCCTTGAGCTGCATGCTGGAAAATAGAAATGGTTCCACAACTCCTCAGTTCCTCTCAGCAGCCATTGCGCCAGCTTCACGTTTTAAAAAAGGAGCACTTAACAACGTCCACCTGATTTCTTGCTGGGGAGCCGGTTAATTATCAGGAGGCCGTTACATTCAATGTCAATCTCGCTAATGAGAATAAAATTAATGCAAATTGAGGTTAATGATATGCTCGCCATATTTGGGCATGATCCGGAACTCGCCATCAGGAGCGGGCTGGTTAAATAGCAAACTGATTTTGGCCCTTCCCTCTATTAAGCCGGCACGCCCAAATCTGCGGCGGGCGCAACGCGGTGGTTAAACCGGGCCCAGTATCCAAAGTTAGTTCAGTCACCTCTACTTCCTGATAGGTTAAAGTGGAGAGATGGCTTCATAAATTCGCGGAACCTTAAGAAATGTTAGAGTAGGCAAGCAACTGCCTGGAAAATCTCCATTAGCCCTGAAGCAAAATTAGATACACTGAGGGAATGGACATTGGAAGAAGTGATACTACAAAGCCGGGATTCTGGTACGAATATCCCCGCAAGAGGGGATATAGCCAATTCTACCAGACTGATTTTAAGGCCAAGATTGTATAAAGTCAGATAAGATTTGCTGTAGCTAAGCACAGGTAAGCTAGGTGTTAATGTATCCAATAGGCTCCTGATTCTTGTTTGTTCACTTGAACAGTTTGACATTGCTAACTCTGTTGTTGAGCTCAATATCAACTTCCAAGTGGAGAAATCTAAAGCTGAGTGAGTGAGGCACCGGAACTGCTTTTGTAATCCCAGATGTTAATCCTGTCGGCCACCAATACTCAGTATCTTGTGTGCTCTTGCTGTTCAACATTAAGACGCTTCTGATTGCATTATGCTAAGTGTTAATAAAAATATTCTTTATGCTTTAATGGTCTAACGTCATTTTTGATGACTGAGAAGGAGATTAATATTCATTCAGTAGTTTATAAATGTTATAATGAGAGATTGATGATGTAATTATTATTAAATCTGAACTGGCTGATTAGATAGTTCAGGTAATTCAAATTCAATAATTGAGTTCTTCCCCTGGGGAGAGATGGGGTGGGAGGGCGATGGGAGGGTGTAAATTTCCAGTTGACACAAAAAATTAAGAATTAATTTGTTGCCCTTTAATTACCGTCCTCTGGTGGCTTGAGACAATACACTGGAGACTTTTCAGTAACACACAGGGGGTTTATTAACAATAGGCAAAGATAACTATGTACAGGCATGGAGCAATGATGATTATGTCTCAGCTCTCTGGCTCCAGGGTCCACACTGCCTGGGCGCTTGCTCCCAGGGCCCCGCCCTTTCTCTCCATTGGTCGGGATTCACACATGCGATTGGCCCTGAGCCAGTCATGTGGACTGCAAGGGCTTACCCCTGAAAGGGGTCATGCTATCACATCCCTCGCCCCAAGTTCCTTAATTACATTTTACAAAACAAGACATCCCATCAGGCTTGCCTCTCTACATTGATCAACCCCCGTGGCAGCATGGGGGGGGTGGGGGGAGGGTTTGTATTGTAGGACAAAAGAAAGTTGGTCATTCTATGGCGCAGTGGGCGATCTGATTGCTTTTTCATAACATTTTTTAAAGTTTGGATATCTCTTTCCGCCAACCTGTTTGATGTGGGATGGTATGGGTCGAATTCCTTTTGTTTGAAGTAAGTGTTGGAACTCCTCCCCAGTGAAAGAAGTGCCATTGTTGGACACAGTGGCTACTGGGAGGCCTTATTGGCAAATACCCGACATAAGGTTTCTAGTGCGGGCGCTGAGGTCATCACTCTATCTCTTGCATGGATAACCATTTGGAATGACTGTCTACCAAGGTGAGGAACATACTGCCCAAGAAAGGGCCTACAAACTATACGTGCACCCTGGTCTATGGACGGCTTGGCCACTCCCAGAGATGGAGGTTGACAGTGGAGTGCACTGGCGCACCAAGTTTATATCTTTATCTATCCCCACCTACCAAACTGCAAGCTAGCATCTTCAGTTTTGTCTGGCCCGGATGGGCACTGTGTAATTTTTGTAAAAGGGGTCCCTCGCTGGGGGTGGTAGGATGACTCGAGACCCCCAGTGTATTATTCCATCCTTGAAGGTAAGCTCATCCCTGTGGGTTAGGTGGGGCCTCAACTGTTCAGACATTTTGTGATGCCAACCTGTTAGTTAGTATCATACGTTTTGCCTTGGATAATACAGGATCTCGCTGGGTCCAATTTTGTATGTGCCCTGATGGAACTGGCAAGGTATCAACGGCATTCAGCACCAAGATGATTTCTTGGGTCCAGGCGGTGGTGCAGGCTTTTTGACGTGGGGCATTGACTCACTGTGTCCGCATTGTAAATTTGGGTGCCAGGCCTGTGTTGGAAAGTGTTGTTATATGCTGTACCAGCAAGGCCAATCTTGACACCCTGCCAGAGGTCATTGAGGGTATTGGCTTATCTTCACTTAGGAGTCTCAACAATGGTTTGTAGTCAGTTATTATTGTAAGTGCGGCCCATAGATGTAGTGGCGGACATTTTTAATGCCATATATAGAGCAAGCCCCTCGTTTACAATTTGGGTGTATTTTAGCTAAGCTTCTGAGAGATTCCTGGAGACAAAAGCAATTGGCCTTTCTGATCTGTCTGCCATCTATTCCATCCGGCAATGTGTCACAGGTTAGGACGTTTAGTTTCCTGGCTCAAAATTGACTAGAAGACTTGAAGATTGCAAAACTTGCTTTACCAGGGTGAAGGCTTGCTCTTGTTGCTCCTTCCACTGCCAACACTGGTGCTTTCTCAATAACAGGTTGGGTTGGATTGGTTTATTGTCACGTGTACCGAGGGACAGTGAAAAGTATTTTTCTGTGAGCAGCTCAACAGATCATTAAGTACATGAAAAGAAAAGAAAAGAAAAGAAAATACATAATAGGGCAACGCAAGGTATACAATGTAACCTCATAACACCGGCATCGGGTGAAGCATACAGGGGTGTAGTGTTAATGAGGTCAGTCCATAAGAGGGTCATTTAGGAGTCTGGTGACAGTGGGGAAGAAGCTGTTTATGAGGCCGTTCGTGCGTGTTCTCAGACTTTTGTATCCCCTGCCCGATGGAAGAAGTTGGAAGAGTGAGTAAGCCGTGTGGGAGGGGTCTTTGGTTATGCTGCCAGGTTTCCCCAGGCAGTGGGAGGTGTAGATGGAGTCAATGGATGGGAGGCAGGTTCGTATGATGGATTGGGCTGCGTTCATGACTCTCTGAAGTTTCTTGCGGTCTTGGGCCGAGCAGTTGCCATACCAGGCTGTGATGCAGCCAGATCGGATGCTTTCTATGGTGCATCTGTAATGGTTGGGAAGAGTTAATGTGGACATGCCAAAAATCCTTACTTTCCTGAAGAAGTATAGGCGCTGTTGTGCTTTCTTGGTGGTAATGTCGACGTGGGTGGACCAGGACAGATTTTTGGAGATGTGTACACCAAGGAATTTGAAATTGCTAACCATCTCCACCTCTGCCCCTTTGATGCTGACAGGGGTGTGTGCAGTACTTTGCTTTCTGAAATCAATGAATAGCTCTTTAGTTTTGCTGGCATTGAGGGATAGATTGTTGTTGCTGCACCACTCCACTAGGTGCTCTATCTCCCTCCTGCATTCTGACTCGTCGTTATTCGAGATCCGGCCCACTATGGTCGTATCGTCAGCAAACTTGTAGATGGAGTTGGAACCAAATTTTGCCTCTCAATCGTGTGTGTACAGGGAGCATAGTAGGGGGCTAAGAATGCAGCCTAGCGGGGCCCAGATATTGAGGACTATTGTGGAGGAGATGTTGTTGTTTATTCTTAATGATTGTGGTCTGTGGATTAGAAAGTTGAGGATCCAGTTGCAGAGTGAGGAGCCAAGTTCTAGGCTTTGGAGCTTTGATATGAGCTTGGCTGGGATTATGGTGTTGACGACGGAGTTGTAGTCAATAAATAGGAGTCTGTTGTTGGAGTCCTTGTTGTCGAGATGCTCTAGGGATGAGTGTAGGACCAGGGAGATGGCGCCTACTTTGGACCAGTTGCGTCGGTATGCGAAATGCAGTGGATCAAGGTGTTCTGGGAATATGGAGGTGATGCGCTTCATGACCAATCTCTCGAAGCACTTCATTGCGACTGAAGTCAGGGCCACCATACGGTAGTCATTGAGGCACGTTGCCTGGTTCTTCTTTGGCACCAGTATGATGGTGGTCGTCATGAAGCAGGTGGGGACCTCGGAGCAGAGTAAGCACAGGTTAAAGATGTCCGCGAACACATCTGCCAGCTGGTCTGCGCAGGCCCTGAGTGCATGACCAGGGATCCTGTCTTGACCCGTCGCCTTCCAAGGGTTCACTTTCAGGAAAGCCGATCTGACTTGGGTATCGGTGTGCTATGGTCTGCTGGAGCACTCGAAAGCGGATCGTTGGTTTTCTGCTCGAACTGAGCATAGAATGAATTGTTCATTGGGGAGGGGTGAGCTGCTGCCGGAGATACTGCTCGGATTCGCTTTGTAGCCCGTTTTATTGTTTAGGCCTTGCCACAACCGCCGAGAGTCTGTAACGCTAGTCTGTGACTCTAGCTTGGTCTGATATTCTCTCTTAGCATCTCAGATGGCTTTGCAGAGATCGTACCTGGATTTCTTGTGTAGGTCAGGGTCGCCTGACTTGAATGCCTCAGACTTGTCCTTCAGTAGGGAGGCAACCACGCGATGGAGCCATGGTTTCCGGCTGGGGAACATATCTACTGCTTTCTTTGGCACGCAGTCGTCCATACATTTGCTGATGAAGTCTGTGACGTTGGTGGCATACTCATTTAAGTTGGTCACTAGTCCACGGTCTGCAAACAGTCACGTAGGAGTTCTTCTGTTTCCTCGGACCAGCACTGCACGACCTTCTCAGCTGGATTCTCCCGCTTGAGTTTCTGCTTTTACGCCGGGAGAAGGAGCACCGTCTTATGGTCTGATTTCTCAAAGTGCAGTTGGAGATTGAATGGTAGACGCCCTGATTTTTGAGTACCAGTGATCAAGAGTGTTGTCACCCCTGGTGGGACAGGAGATGTGCTGGTGGAATTTTAGCAGTACACTCTTGAGCTTGGCCTTGTTGAAGTCCCCGGCCACGATGAACAAGGCCTCCAGGTGTTCTGTTTCATAGTTGTTTATAACTGTGTACCGTTTGTCCAGCACTTTTTTCACTTCTGCCTGGGGATGGATGTTGACCGCTGTGATAATGGCTGAAGTGAACTCACATGGAAGATAGTATGGGCTGCACTTCAGGGTCAGGTATTCCAGGTTTCCAGGTCCGGGGAGCAGTAGGTCGCCAGGGTCGCCTCATGAAAATGAAAATGAAAATCGCTTATTGTCACAAGTAGGCTTCAAATGAAGTTACTGTGAAAAGCCCCTAGTCGCAACATTCCGGCGCCTGTTCGGGGAGGCTGGTATGGGAATTGAACCGTGCTGCTGGCCTGCCTTGGTCTGCTTTAAAAGCCAGTGATTTAGCCCAGTGAGCTAAACCAGCCCCTAGCACCAGGAGGAGTTGATGAGGAGGCACACCCCTCCACCCTTCGCTTTGCCTGATGACACGGTGCGGTCCGCCCAATAAATTGAGAAGCCTTCAAGTTGTATGGCACAGTCTGGTGAGGCGGGGGTGAGCCATGTCTCTGTGAAACAGAGCACACAGCAGTCTTTTACTTCCCTCTGAGAGATACGTCTAGCGTTAAATTCATTCAGCTTGTTTTCGATCGCTTGGACATTTGCCACGAGTATGCTGGGGAGAGGAGTCTTGAAACCACGTTGCTTTAGTCTCACCTGCAGACCGCCACATTTCCCTTGCTTCCTCAGTCAGCGGCTGCATCTGGATGGTCTTGTGATCCGATGGGAGAAGTCTGACCTTGTGGAAGGTAGGTGATTGCGTCTGGCGGGGCTGGGACACTGACGGCGACCAGGGTGCTGGTTACGTTTCCGGGGTGTATAGTGGTGCCAATGTCTGGCTAGGTTGGGGATGATTCCACCAGAATAGTTTACCATTCCCAGGAAATATTTTAACTCAGCTATGTCCCTGGGTGTTAGAACCTTTCGTCTGGTTCTAACATGTTTTCCAAGTGGGTGGAGACCTGTGGCAACCACCCTGAACCCCAAGTACATGACTTCTGTAGCCTGGAAGGTTCTGGAGCCCTCATGTTTAATGTGGGCTCCCGTATTTCGGAATCATTTTAGTACCTCTTCCAAGCTTGAAATGTATTCTTTGTGTGGTAGTCAAGTTACTGGCACATCATCTAGGTAGACCATCGCTTTTGGGATACTCTGAAGTAGTTTCTCCATGGTACACAGAAATATAGCGCAGGCTGAGGAAATGTCAAAAGGGGGCCTAGTTTATTGGAATAAGCCCTTATGTGTGTTGATCATGGCAAACTTGTCATCTAATTCCAGCTGCAGGTATGCAAGGCCCAATTTGGAGTATGTAAGGCCTCCCACCAACTTAGCATAGAGGTGCTCAATTTTGGAAATCTATCTGGGCTGCTTGATTGATTGTCAACTTGTAGTCCCACACAGCCTCACTGATTAGCCTGGCTTTCATACGGGGACTATGGGGGCTGCCCACAAGGAAAATTGCACAGGTTTAATAATTCCCAGTTCCTTCAACCATCTGAATTTGCCTTCCACCTTTTGCTGCAGGGTGTCAGGGACTGATCTTTCCCTGAAAAACTATGGCATTAAATCTGGATCAACATAAATTTCAGCCTTCACTCCCTTTATCCGGCCTAACTCATTGTGGAGCACACCCTCGTATTGACACCAGGACATCCTGGAAAACACTGTTTGAAATCTTAAAAATCTCCAGCCAGTTTAATTTAATTCACTGCAGCCATTCCTGTCCCATCAGGCTTGCCCCTCTACACTGATCAAAGGCAGCTGGGCCCCTGGTGCCTGATAGGACATTGGCGTACTGGTGGTCCCCAGAAGTTTCAGGGCCTCCTCCTTTAGGTAGACAACAATACCGTTGTGCTGCATAAATTCAGCAACTGAACCCCTTCACAAATGTAGTCGAACGTCTGCGTCCCCACAACCGTGTAGATTCTTCTTTCCCCCCTCGAATCGCAAACCTCTGAGGACTTCGTCCTATAGGGCAGTCCCTCAGGGTCAGGGATAACTTGCTTTCACTCCAGAGAGGTGGTTATATGGTGCAATCCTGGATCTGCAGACTCTGCCACAGGTTTTGTGAGGTGGGTGAGTGGAACGATTTGGATTCCGTGCTCTCTTTGCACTATTTGTGCTTGACCTCCGCGTGCTCCACCCTGTGACACTCGAGGTGATTGTCACCTTTGCGGATGCTTTTCCTCCAGTTTGTGTGTTCTAAGGCAAGTGATTTCCCCCGTGCCGATGGGGATGATGCATTTATTGAGGGAGGGTTTCCGAGTGTCCTTGTAGCGTTTCCTCTGTCCTCGTTGTGATCACCTGTCATTGCGAAGTTTGGAGCAGAGCATTTGTGACGGGAGTCTTGTGTCAGGCAATGTGGCCTGCCCATCACAGTTGGTCGAGTGTGACCAGTGCCTTGATACTGGGGATATTAGCCTGGGAGAGGACGCTCACGTTGGCATGCCTATCCTGCCAGTGGATTTGCAGGATTTTGCAGCGGCAGCGTTGGTAATACATCTCCAGGGATTTGAGGTTTCTGCTGAACACTGTCCATGTTTCTGATGCATTCAGGAGGGCAGGGAAACAAGGCTGCTCGGAGTCCATGAGCTTGGTGTTGGATTTGACATCTCTTGACCATGCCACCAACTGGAGTTCTGTGTGCAACAGGAAGCAATACCATGGATGCAGCGGCTAACATCTGATCACCCAGGGTCTGGGCCCCTGCACCGAGGATATTATGGTGACATGGTAGCACAGTGGTTAGCACTGTTGCTTCTCAGTGCCAAGGACCCGGGTTTGATTCCCGGCTTGGGTCATCGTCTGTGCCACCCATCTGGGCCCTCTCCCAGGGGATGGTTTAGCACACTGGGCTAAATCGCTGGCTTTTAAAGCAGACCAAGCTGGCCAGCAGCACGGTTCAATTCCCGTACCAGCCTCCACGAACAGGCGCCGGCATGTGACGACTAGGGGCTTTTCACAGTAACTTCATTGAAGCCTACTTGTGACAATAAGCGATTTTCATTTTTTTCATCGGTTGTGGGCCAACTTCTTCTGCAGGGACACAGAGGGATCATTGTTAGCTGCAACATGGTTACTCGTGGGAGGGGGGAGTTTTGGGTTTCTGGGAGGGGACTTGGGGGGGGATTGGCCATATGGGAGGGGGGAGTATGGGGAGGGAGTATGGTGGGGGGTGAAAGAGTATAGGGGAGGGCGTCGAGTGTCCGGTGCGAACTCACCTGAGCCCTCCGGTGGAGATCGATGGCCTTCTTGTGGCACTGGTCCTCCTGCTCACGCTCCCCGAGCAGACGGCTAATGCCACTTCCTCCCATGCGGTGGTGGCTGCCTGTGGCTGACCCTCCTGAACACTCGACGGAACAGGACATCCCATCTGGCCTTCACCGTGCCCAGCAGTCGGCCCAGGTTGGCGTCACCAAAGCGTGAGGCTGTTATCCATGGTGGCACGGGAAAATCAGTCAGTGAACCATGATTTGCGGTGTGAATCCCGTGGGGCCTTGTTAAGTAGACCAATCAACATTTTGTAGCGGTGACGGCCTCGCCGGGCCGAGCATCGAGAAACTCATGGCATTTCCCGCTTGCTACCACACTTAGAATCTTTTCCATTAAATTGCATCCAGAAACTGCTCTTGAAGACCTCAATCTGCCCCCAGGCCTGGGCTCAGTATCTGCAGCAGAACTGTAGATCACTTCCTGGCCAGTAGATGTTTGCTCTGCGACTTCCACCTCTTTTTACTTCTTATTGACTCTGACTCAGTGTGTGCAATGCTGCAACTCAATAACTGACCTCCTCAAGTCAGCTCTCTGTTGGGGCAAATGATTTAGAATATTGTGAAATGCTGGACAGTGCAGTTACGCCCTAGTGCTGCTTTTCAAATTAGATGAAGAACGTGCTTCAGAACAATGGCACCCCTTGAGTCAGAACTATGTATTCTCATATTATAATGTGAGTTCCAGAAACTTCTATATGGTATATAATTCCATAAAGTAATTTCAGCAGCCACCGTAAACATACGAATGGATGAATCCCTCTCTCGGTGCCATTCCTCATGTCTAAATGATCCTGTCAGAAATCTTAGTTAGTCAATCAGTCTGAGTTGACTGTTATATTAGCAGTCCTGATCCCTCTGGGCTATTTTATCTGTCATACTTCGGATCCTGCACATTTATTTTCCATTCCCTACATCAGAAAATTCCATCGTTGATATCAATTACAATCAACTATTTGTTCTATTTAATAATTCTAGATACCTGGATATGAAAGAGTGATATTGATGTACAGTTGTCTATTTGAACAGCACAGACTAAACCCTAATCCAGTCTTCTATCTCCAATTCCCAGTAGAGACAAAATCTGTCAGAAATATTCGATCATAGCTTCAGCACTGTTTGAATGATGAGCTTGTTTCTTTTGCAACTTTCTATCCAGTTGCTGCTGGGCTCAAAATACAATGAAGAGCACTCCTTTGACACTGACTGTGTGTCTGTTGTGAGTACAGTGTCTGTGTCAAACCATTGTTAATTGATTTTTGAATATGTAGAACACAACCCAGAAAAATGGCAGAATCCTGTGATCACAATACCAATAAGATACCAAATGCTACATAGATTTTGTGGGAGCATTGATAAAATAGGAAGCCAGCTAATGAATCAAATCCTGCCAAGCGATCAATTTTACCACCAATTTAGTCACCTTGGAGACAAGAATGAAATGTTATTCTAGTCTGTGTTTGATACTCACAGTAATAAACTCTGCTATGCGGTGTTCGTGATCTGGCAATCACCCATTACATTTCTGCCATGAAACTAATGTTTACACTTGCGTAGCCTTGATTCCCCAGTTATAAATGGGCCTGGGTATGGCGGATCTCCTTATATAATAATCTTTATTAGTGTCACAAGTAGGCTTACATGAACACTGCAATGGAGTTACTGTGAAAAGCCCCTGGTCGTCACATTCCGGCGCCTGTTCAGGTACACAGAGGGAGAATTCAGAATGTCCAATTCACCGAACAAGCACGTCTTTCGGGACTTGTGGAAGGAAACTGGAGCACCCGGAGGTAACCCATGCAGACTCGGGGAGAACGTGCAGACTCCACACAGACAGTGATCCAAGCTGGGAATTGAACCTGGGACGCTGGTGCTGTGAAGCAACAATGCTAACCACTGTGCTACCGTGCCACCCCATCAGGTCTCTGGCCCAGGTACGGGCAAAGCAAATTTCTATTGACATTTAAAATGGAGGCAATGAACTCCCAACTGAAACAGTCTCTTGCAAAATTATAAAATGAGGGGGGGTATGATGCAATTTCATCCTGTCAATATCCTCTGACATTCAGATGTACAAAGCTCCAAGAGTAAGTATATAGAATGTGTGTCTATGAGTGTTGGGGATTGGTGGCAGATAGAATTTAATTTAAGATGATTCATTTAGCAGAGTGCTTAGGGAAGTGGAGGAGACAGATAGATTGAAATATTAAGGGAAAACAGCATAGATATTTGAAAGTGTGTGCAATCACGGCATAACAGCTTTGAGGATCAGACAACCGGCAGTACAATCTCTGATGCTAAACTTGCCTTTATTCTAAACAATAACAACACCAACTTATATTTATATTGAACCTTTAATGTCATGAAAAGTCCCAAGATGTTTACAGGAGCATTATAAAACAAAGTATGACACCAATCTCATAAGGAGATCTTGGGTCAGATGACATAAGCTTGGTTAAAGAGGTAGGTTTTGTGGTAGTATCAGGTATTGCGGTACCCGAGAGGCTGTAGACCATTGGGTAAGCCTAGCAGCTTAGCATTGGCTGTTTGGTATGTGGCTCCGCCCTGACAGGCAGGGTATAAGAACAGGTGCCGTCCCAGCAGCCCTCATTCTGTACCGAAGCTGCTGGGGAACAGATCTAGTCTATTAAAGCCGTCAGTTATGATACAACCTCGTCTTCGAGTCTAATTGATCGTGCATCAATTTAATAGACTACTCTTGAGCTGAAAGAATGGATCTCTGAATCAAGCCGGAGTGTCTGCAACTCAGCCCCCACGCGGAGAACTCGTTTGCGATTTTTAAGCACTGGCTGGCGTGCTTTAAAGGCTACCTCGAGACGGCCAGAGGCACCCCCTCAGGAGAACAGAAACTGCTTCTCCTGCACTCGAGAGTAAGCCCTGGAATCTTCTCCCTCATCGAGGAGGCGGAGGACTATGATGATGCGATCAAACTGTTAAAGGGACATTATATACGCCCTGTAAGCCAGGTCTACGCATGTCACCTGTTTTCAACTAGACGGCAAAGCCCCGGGGAATCGCTGGAGGACTTCTACCGGGCGCTACTGGTGCTGGGCAGAAACTGTGGCTGCCCGCAAGTTTCGGACAGCGAGCACACGGAACTTCTAATCCGGGTTGCATTCGTAGCAGGTATAAACTCTTCAGAGATCCGACGAAGACTTTTAGAAAAGGACACCCTGGGACTGAGAGAAGCACGGGCCCTGGCAGGGTCCATGGATGTTGCCTCCAGAAACGTGCAGTCCTATGCGCCCGACCACGCAGCGGCCCCCTGGGCTGCGTGGCATCCCGCAGCGGCAGCCCCACTGACCTTCCCCGTGTCCCCGCAGGCCTGCGCTGTAAGACAGCCCGCTAGCTCCGTTGGGCCCTGTTGCTTCTTCTGCGGGCAGGCGAAGCACCCCCGCCAGCGCTGCCCAGCCCGCACCTCCACCTGCAAAGGGTGCGGCAAGAAGGGCCATTTTGTGGTCTGCCAAGCACGAGCCGTGGCCGCGGTCTCCAACGACACCGGACCGCCGCGGCAACCTTCCCTTCGGGCCCCAGGCAGCCAGCACTTACCGCCACCCCCCTATCCAAGGACCATGCCCGATCCACGGCCATGGCCATCTTGGCCCTTGGACGCCACGCTGGACGGATGGGCACCGCCATTTTGTCCATCCCCGCCGCCATTTTGTACATCCCCGACCACCATATGCGATCCATGGGAGACGCCATCTTGGATGGGGCCCAGGCCCCCAGCACAGCCGACTACATGCTGCCCGATCACAGCCCACAACTGCTCCATCTGGCCTCGGTGACGCTGAACCAAAATCGGCCTCGGACACTCGCAACAGCAAAGACAACGATCTTCATCAACGGCCACGAGACGTCTTGCCTGATCGACTCTGGGAGCACGGAGAGCTTTATACACCCCGACACAGTAAGGCGCTGTTCACTTGTTACCCACCCTGTAAACCAATGAATCTCCCTGGCCTCCGGGTCACACTCAGTAGAGATATAGGGGTTCTGCCTAGTAAACCTCACTGTCCAATTTCCGCCTTTATGTCCTGCCGCTCCTCTGTGCGGCTACACTCCTGGGGTTGGACTTCCAATGTAACTTGCAAAGCCTCACTTTTAAATTTGGCGGCCCTATAGCCCCCCTTACTGTCAGCGGCCTCGCGACCCTTAAGGTCGACCCGCCTTCCCTGTTTGCGAACCTCACCCCAGATTGCAAACCCGTCGCCACCAGGAGCAGACGGTACAGTGCTCAGGCCCGGATCTTCATCAGGTCAGAGGTTCAAAGGCTACTGAGGGAAGGGGTCATTGAAGCTAGCAACAGTCCCTGGAGAGCTCAAGTAGTGGTGGTAAAGACCGGAGAGAAACATAGAATGGTCATTGACTACAGTCAGACCATCAACAGGTTTACGCAACTGGACGCGTACCCT
This sequence comes from Scyliorhinus torazame, assembly GCF_047496885.1. Classification (NCBI taxonomy): domain Eukaryota; kingdom Metazoa; phylum Chordata; class Chondrichthyes; order Carcharhiniformes; family Scyliorhinidae; genus Scyliorhinus; species Scyliorhinus torazame. Next base: position 291,004,734 of record NC_092709.1, on the reverse strand, counting down.
CTCCGCCACACATCCGACCTGGTGAACCGGATCGTGCAATACAAGGTCTTCTCCACAGTGGATCTCAAGTCCGCCTACCATCAGCTACCCCTCCGCACTAGTGACCGCAAGTACACTGCCTTCGAAGCAGCTCTACCAATTTTTAAGGGTTCCCTTTGGTGTCACTAATGGGGTCTCAGTCTTCCAACGCGAGATGGACCGAATGGTTGACCAGTACGGCTTACACGCAACGTTCCCTTATCTTGATAACATCACCATCTACGGCCATGACCAGCAGGACCATGACACCTACCTCCGAAAATTTCTCCAGACCGCTAAAGTCCTTAACTTAACGTACAATAAGGATAAATGCGTCTTTAGCACTGACCGCCTAGCCATTCTCGGCTACGTGCGAAATGGAGTTATAGGCCCTGACCCTGAACGCATGCACCCCTTTATGGAGTTCCCCCTCCCTCACTGCCCCAAGGCCCTGAAGCGCTGCCTCGGGTTTTTCAGCTATTACGCACAGTGGGTCCCCAACTACGCAGACAAAGCCCCTCCCCTAATCCAGTCCACAACCTTCCCCCTGTCGATGTAGGCCCGCCAGGCCTTCCGCCGCATCAAAGCAGACATTGCAAAGGCCACAATGCGTGCCATCAACGAGTCCCTCCCCTTCCAGGTCGAGAGCGATGCGTCCAACGTAGCTCTGGCTGCCACCCTCAACCAAGCAGGCAGACCCGTGGCCTTCTTCTCCCGTACCCTCCATGCTTCAGAAATTCGCCATTCCTTGGTCGAAAAGGAGGCTCAAGCCATAGTCGAAGCTGTGCGACACTGGAGGCATTATCTGGCCGGCAGGAGATTCACTCTCCTCTCTGACCAACAGGTAGCGTTCATGTTCGATAATGCACAGCGGGGCAAGATAAAAAACGACAAGATCTTGCAGTGGAGGATCGAACTCTCCACCTACAACTACGAGATCCTGGGAAGCTAAACGAGCCTCCCGATGCCCTGTCCCACGGCACGTGTGCCACCGCACAAGTGGACCGCCTCCGAGCCCTCCATGAGGACCTCTGCCACCCGGGGGTCATTCGCTTTTTCCACTTCATTAAGGCCCGCAACCTGCCCTACTCCATTGAGGTGGTCAGGACAGCCACCAGGGACTGCCAAATCTGCGCGGAGTGCAAACCGCACTTCTACCGGCCAGAGAGGGCGCACCTGATAAAGGCTTCCCGTCCCTTTGAACGCCTCAGTATGGACTTCAAAAGCCCCCTCCCCTCCGCCGACCGCAACACGTACTTCCTGAACGTGATTGATGAGTACTCCCGGTTCCCGTTCGCCATCCCCTGCCCCGACATGACCACTACCACTGTCATCAAGGCCCTCCAGGGTATCTTTACACTGTTCGGGTTCCCCGCGTACATACACAGTGATAGGGGGTCCTCCTTTATGAGCGACAAACTGCGTCCATTCCTGCTCAGCAAGGGCATCGCCTCAAGCAGGACGACTCCCGGGGAAACGGGCAGGTAGAGAGGGAGAAGACCGTCCTACTGGCCCTACGGTCCAGGAATCTCTCAGTCTCCCGCTGGCAGGAAGTCCTCCTGGAGGCCTTCCACGCCATTCGGTCGCTGCTCTGTACAACTACCAACCAGACACCTCATGAACGTCTCCTTGTCTTCCCCAGGAAGTCCTCCTCCGGGACCTCGCTCCCAACCTGGCTAGCGACACCCGGACCCATCCTGCTTCGGAAGCACGTGTGGGCGCACAAGTCGGATCCGTTGGTCGAGAGGGTCCACCTGCTGCACGCTAACCCCCAGTACGCCTACGTGGCGTTCCCTGACGGCCGGCAAGATAATTGGGGTGCTATACCATTTCAGAGGACAGTTACAAGTAAACCACTTTGCTATTGATCTGAAGTCACATGTAGGCCAGACTGGGTAAGGATGGCAGACCTCCTTCAATAAAGGATGTTTTAGTAAAACTGATGGGTTATCCAGTAGTTTCAAGTTCATCAATACTGTGACTAGCATTTAAATTCCAGATTTATTCATTGATTTAATTTGAATTTCTGCAATGATTGTGGTGGGATTGGAACTCAAGTCTCCCAAGCCCAGGCATCTGAATTACTAGCCCAGTTACATTAGCACTAAGCTACTGGCGGTCTGATCCTTCATGGCCCTTCATGGCCTCAGCCCTCCATATCTGTGCAACCTCCTTAGCAAACATAGAAATATAAATAGAAAATAGAAGCAGGAGGAGGCCATTCAGCCCTTTGAGCCTGTTCCGCCATTCATTATGATCATGGCTGATCATCAAATTCAATAGTCTGAACCCGCCGTCCCCCCCTATCCCTTGATCCCTTTAGCCCCAAAAGCCCTGTCTAATTCCTTTTTGACATTACGCAACGTTTTGGCCTCAACTACTTTCTGTGGTTATGATTTCCACAGATTCACCACTCTCTGGGTGAAGAAATTTCTCCTCACGCCAGTCCTAATAGGTTTACCCCTTGTCCTCAAACTATGACCCCGAGTTCTGGGCTCCCCCACTATTGGGAACATTCTTTCTGAATCTACCCTGACGAATCCTGTTAGAATTGTGTAAGTTTCTATTGGATCCCCTCTCACTCTTTTCTAAACTCAAAACAATATAATCCTGACTGACTTAGTCTCTCCTCATATGACAGTCCTGCCATCCCAGGAATCAGCCTGGTAAACCTTCGCTGCACTCCCTCCACAACAAGAACATCCTTCCTCAGAGAAGGACACCAAAACTGCACACAAGAACCTCTGTCCCAAACCGTCCATTCTTCTATCTCGGCTTCTCATGCAAATCTTTCTGCCAACACCCCATTATTGGCAGCTGTAATTTCAAGTACCTACATCCACCACCCTGTGGTGGTGGCAATACCAGGTAGACGCCAATAAGGAAGAACAAAGGGCGGGATTCTCCACCCAGTGATGCTGGAATTGCGAAGCACGATCAGGCGGAGAATTGCATGTCAGCCGGAAATCGGGGCCCATGCCAGGCGTCGCACATAATGCCACGATCCGGTGCCTCGACAGTGGCGTGAATGTGTTCAATGCCGCATACTGGTGTGGGCATGCAAATTGTACAGTAACCGTGGTTGGCATATCATTAACGGACCGCCTCGACATTCTCCGCCTTCACCAGAAGTGGGGCAGGATTCTTCCCTAACCGGCAGGGCGGGCCTCACCGGCGCCGAGGAGTGGTGTGAACCACTCCGGCGTTGGACCGCCCAGAACGTGCGGAATCCTCCGCACCTTCAGGGGCTAGGCCGGCGCCGGCGGGGTTGGTGCATGTGCGGGAGCGCCAGCGTGTGCTGCCGTCATCCCAGCGCATGCGCAGGGGGGCTCTTCTCCGTGCCGGCCATAACAGACCGTTACACCAGCCGGCACAAAGGAAAGGGTGCTCCCACGGCACAGGCCCGCCCGCGGATCGGTGGACCCCCGGGGCCAGATCTCCCCGCGCGCCCCCCCCCGAGGACTCCGCAGGCCGCCCGCAGAGCCAGGTCCCGCCGGTAAGGACCTGGTGTAATATACGCCGGCGGGATCCGCCGGAAACGGGCGGCCGCTCGGCGCATTGCGGGCTGGAGAATCGCCGGGGGTGCTGCTGCCAACGGCCCCCGACTGGCGTGGCGCGATTCCCGCCGAAAAACCGGCGGCGGAGAATCTGACCGCCGGTGTCGGGGCGTGATTCACACCGCCCCCCCCCCAGCAATTCTTTGGACGGGCAGGAGGGTAGGAGAATCCCGCCCATGATTCCCAACATCAAGGTTCACTTTTGGTCTATAAAATCGGGAAACAGGCACCGTGGCTGCTGAGGGAGAGAGAGGAAGTAAGGCATGTTCCCAACGGCACAGTCGTGGGCTGTCAGTCCTGCCACTGGCCGGGGAGGCGTCTGTCAGGGCCGGGAGGAGTAGCGGGGGCCGACCAGGAGATGGTGTGTGGGGTTGGGGTGTCCAGGTACAGACCGCCATTGCCATGGCCTGCAAGACAACCACCTTGCAGCACACCCCACTGACCGCCAACTGTGGCCCACAGTTGCACAGAGCACCACTGGCCATATGGGTGTCCCCTCCCACCCAAGGCCTCACCCAAGGAGCCCACAGACCACCCCCTCCCCCCCACAACCAGGCGCCACCCTGCTGGCAGGGTACCATACAGCCCAGCCAGTGGAGACACCCACAATAGATCCTAAGGGAGGGTGCAGGACAAGGGCCACAGAGCATATCGCTCACATGCGTAGCGCCAGCCACTGGTTCCCCTGCCGGCAAGATGGGTGCCAGGGTCAGAGGCCGCCTGGTGCCAAGCACCGATGGGGCAGAGGTGCATTGCGGAGGGCGATGTCTGGAGATTGTCCAGGTATAGGAGGGGAGTGAGGGGGACATGCGGGGGCAGGTGCTGCAATGGAGGACAGGGCCACCGTGTAGCCTGTTGGACCTGGTCGGCCATGGGGGTAATCACTGTGTTAACATGTCCGTTTTTCATCCCGTAGAGAGAATGGAGTTTGGTATCCAACCGGGAGTCATTGGCATTTTGCCTGGCTGCTGCAACGCTGGCAGATGCATTGCAGCTGCAGGGGCAAGAGCTGCTCGGGGAGGACGCTGCACAATATGAGCCTGTCCCAGAGGAGCAGGGACCAGCCAGTGAGGACGGAGAGCCGGCTATCCAACAGGCCGAGGAGGAGGTGGGAAGGCGTGCCGCATCAGGCCTCATGTGTACCGGCAGCGCCTGTCATTCAAGGACCTGCTGGACCAAGCGTGTTGCCGAAGAATCCCGCTGAGCAGAGGGATCGTGTGACATCTCTGCTGCAGCATGGCGCACCTGTAACCGCGGGGTACGGGGAGGACAGCCGGACCTGACGGCCGTCAAGGTGAGTGTGGCTCTGACCTTCTCCAAGACAGCGTCCTTCCAGGTGCTGAGTGGCGACCTATCTGGGATCTCACAGCACCTCCTGTGCTGTTATGCCCGGGTGATGCAATATATCAAGCTGGAGATTGACCGAGCCCCACCAGGTTGCCCAGGCAGCAGGATTCGCCGCCATCACCAGGCTGCCCCAGGTCGAAGGGGTGATCAACACGACACCCTATGAGCGCTGCTGCACGAGGGAGTGGCACAAACCGAAACCAGCTGCTCATCATGCACATTTACGCCCAAAACTTGGGCAGTGTGCATGACGCCTTCATCCTGGCACACTCGACGGTGCAAGACACATTCAAGGCGCACCCCCAGTTGAGGGCTTGGCTCCTGGGCAACAGATGTTATCCGATGCGGCCGTGGCTGATGACACCTCAGACCGACGTGGAGAACCACTACAACGATGCCCATGCAGCGACCAAGGGCGTCATCGAGTGGTGGGCGCAGTCTCACTGGTGTCCTCGGTAGCACTCTCCACCGTCCGCCCGCATAGGTGCTGGCAATTCCATCTCATGGTCCCATCTAACCCCTGGGGTAGTGGGGGTGGGGAGGGTGGGACCGGGTAGGGTGTGTGGAGGGGAGGGTGGGACCGGGTAACGGGGCGCTGTGCGGTGACCGCCCTGGGAGCCCTGGCCCGTGCCCACCTCCAATGCCTGTTCCCCACACCAGCGGGCTCCCACCATCCCACAGGCTCCACCACCACACCCCCCCCCGCCGCAACCCGATGCATCCTCTGCTCTGAGGCCAGCCCATTCCTCACACCCTTCTGACAGAGGACCCACGCAGTTCGGAATGCTATGAACAGGTATTTATTGCGCTATTTACAGGAATTGTGCACTAACCGCAATCGCTAGCCTGTGTACTGCACCCGTGCCATCAGAGCTGGTGTTTACTTTTCTGATCTTACGGACCCTATTGCTCCATGTAGGTGATTCCCCAGGTGGTACATGAGGAGTGGAGGCGGTCTGCAGCGATTCCTGCCTTGTGGCCTGGGTCCCCTTTGGTGGCCGCCCTCTGGAGCGACCGGGCCTAGAAGAGTCTGGCTGTCTTCCGGGTGTCACGGTGGCGTGGTGCCACCCTGTTCTGCCCACTGCCCATTGGGTGTGCCAGGGACAGGGCGGGATTCGGGGGTGATGAGCTGTTCTGGCTCCTCCTCTGTGTGAGTCACTGGCATGGCCCTATCACCTCCTCCTCCCTTGGCATGAGCGATGTCCCCGGGCTACTCCTTGGGTCAGGCATGCGGCCGGAGGGAGCTCTGGCGGCTCCGCCATTAGCTAGCACTGCCGGTCCTGAAAGCCCACTCTCATATTGACCAGGGTCTCCATGTTGCAGCCAGGGACTGTACCACGACCATCTAGGACTGTGCCACGTCACTCAGGGACTGTGCCAGGTCCCTCTCTGGGAGGTTCAGGTCAGCCAGCGCCAGGCCAATGCTCTCGACACCCACAGCCATGGCCCGTTGTGACTAGAGTACTGTCTGGAACGCCGCAGCAATGTCCACGTGGCCCTGGTACATGGCTGCCTGTGACATGGCCACCCTATCATGTGCCTCGTCAACCACCCGCACAGACTTACCCCAGGCCTTGGATATCCAGATCCATGGCCGATACCGTTGCACCCAAGGCCTCCACCGTGGATGCCACCTGTGCGGTGTTGGCCTGGGTAGCAGGCATGGATGGCACCACCTCCTACCCTGCAGGCATTGGATACCACCCACTGCACCTGCAGGCGCTGGATGGTTGCCGACAGCCCCTCCTGTGCTCCTCGGCTCTGCGCCTGCATCTCCAGCATTGATGGGACTGTACTTGCCAGAAGCCCAAAACCTGTCTGGACAACAGCTAGCCCCTGGGGTCAGGCCACCCTCACACCGTCCGTCCCCCCAGGGTTCCTACCTCCACCTGATGTACCGCAGCATGTGTGTGGTGCACACCAGATTGTACCCCAGGAGAATCTTCAAACTCAAGCGAGGTGCGTATCTCTGGGACGTTGGAGGGTGCCAGAAGTGCCGAGGAGACGGTATCATCCCTGGACGTGTCCTCCGGAGAGTGGCGAGGTTGTGGCTAAGGGCTTGTGTCACCAACAGGCCCCGCCTCGTCGCCAGATGAGTCTTGGGGTTATGGCGGGTGTGCGATGTCCAGATGGTCCTGTCTCGTTGCTGCGTGATCCTGCAAGACACAAGAAAGATGCATGGTTAGGGAGGTAGGCGTGGTGGGGGTGTGAAGGGGTTGAGGTGGTGGATGGGGGTGGTGGGGGGTTGCCACACTGCTATAGGGACAACGCAATCCATCAGAGCTCACTTGCTTCCCAGATGCCAGCCACCGCCTCAGCGACTGTCTGCTCTCTGGGCCCATCTACCAGGTCCAACGACCCGCTCTGCGGTGAGTGGCCACAGGTCACTGCCCTTCCTTCATCAGTCATCTTCCTCACTTCTTCAAAAATCTCAATCAAGTTAGTGAGACACAACCTCCCCTTCACAATACCATGCTGCCTATTGCTAATATGTCTATTTGTTTCCAATTGTGAGTAAATCCTGTCCCTAAGAATCTTTTCCAATAATTTCTCTACCAGTGACGTAATGCTCACTGGCCTATCATTTCCTGGATTATCCTTGCTATCCTTCTTAAGCTAAGGGACAACATTGGCTATTCTCCAAGCCTCTAGGACCTCAATGTAGCCAATGAGGATACAAATATTTCTGTCAAAGCCCCAGCAATTTCCTCCCTGCATCCCTCAGTATTTCAGGGTTGATCCCATCAGGCCCCAGGGACTTATCTACCTTAATGCTTTTCAAAACGCCCAATACCTCCTCCTTTTTGATATCGACATTGCCCTGATTATATGCACACCCTTTCCTAGACTTATCATCCATCAAGTCCTTCTCTTTGGTGAATACTGATGCAAAATACTCATTTAATACCTTGTCCATTTCCTCTGGCTCTGCGCATAGATTTCCTCCTCTGTCCTTGAGTGGGCCAACCCTTTCCTTGGCTACCCTCTTGCTCGTTATATATGTAGAAAATGCCTTGGGATTCTCCTTAATCCTGTTTGCCAAGGCATGTTTCTTCCTACATTCTTTATATTCGTCAAGGGATTTGTCTGTTCTCAGCCTCCTAGACCTGACGAATGCTTCCTTTTTCTTTTTGACAAGGCTCACAATATCCCTCGTTATCCAAGGTTCCCGAAACTTGCCATACTTATCCTTCCTCAGGTACATACCGGTCCTGAATTCTAATCAACTGACATCTGAAAGACTCCCACATGAGAGATTTACCCTCAAACAGCCGCCCCTAATCGAAATTCCTCAATTCCTGCCTAATAACTTTGTCATTGTACTCAAGACTAGGAAGCCTACTTCAGGATTCATAGATCCAGTTTTAAAAATTACTGAGAAGACAAGAATTGTTTTCTTGACATGAAGATCAGGAGGTTCAGGGTTCGAGTCCCACTCCAGGAGTTGAGAACAAAAACCAAAGCTGGCACTCAGTACAGCACTGAGGGAACACGGCAATGTCTTTTGGGCCTTGCTGAGGCTGTGTCTGCCCTCTCAGATGGATGTAAAAGACCTTAGAGCACTATTGAGGAAGAGCAGAGCAGCTATCTCCGGTGTCCTTCCAATGCTTATCTCTTCATCACAAAACAGGTTATATCATCAATATCACAGGGCTTTCTTGGGAGCTTGCTGTGCTCAAATTGATCCACACGTTTCCTACACTAAACCAATGAAAAAGCACTTAATTGACTGCAGAGCACTTTGAGATGTCAGGTGGTTAGGAAAGGTGCTATGTAAATGCAGGCCTTTCTTTTATGAAAATATAATGGGTTTTCAATGTTCTTTTTACAACATCCAAGCATCAACACATTAGCAATCAGCGAATGACTGTAAAATCAATCAATCAGGCTGCTGTGTGGCCACCAGCTCAAGTGATTTTCAGTCTAAGTGGTAGCAGTATGTAACTTGACATAAGTACCAGAGAATTGCGATCATCAATGATTTTAATGGGGAAGCGCTTATGTTCTAAGTGGCTGAATTAATGGTGCACTACACCACTGCATCATAATTTCATATTTCTTTCCACCATTCAAGGGCCCCTTGCATTGAAAAGTCTCAGGATAATGGGGGCTAATGCTCTTAATGTCCTTGCTGAAGTAACTTATTTCAACTATAGTGGCAGGAGGAGTGCTACAAATGGTTAATATTCCAGCATGAGTGAGAAGAAGCTTTACTCAATAGCTACTCCTGGGGCCAAACTTAGTTTTTTTATGGATGAAATCCAGTTTTCTTCTGTCATCCTGATCCTGCGCTATTTGCCTTTCGGTGGGTTGGGAATGCCAAGTGTGCAAAATGCATACCCGACCACACAGAGGAAGGGATTTTTAAAATTCTTTAATGGAATGTGGATATCCCTGGCAAGGCCAGGATTACCCATCAATAATTGCCTGTGAATGTTGGTAGACCATAGACGCAGTCATGGAACTTTACAATGCCGGTTAGGAGGCCCAGACACTCTTTTTCTATCTGGGCATACCTCTGTTCAGTAGGAGTCATGGCCCTTGACGCATAAGCCACTGGAGCCCAGGACGAGGAGTCATCCTTCTGGAGGAGCACCGCACCAATGCCGTCCTGGCTTGTGTCCGTGGAGATTTTTGTCTCCCTGTCCGGGTCAAAAAAACGCTAGTACCGGAGCAGTGGTGAACTTTGCCTTTAGCTCGAGCCACGCTGCTTGATGTCTGGGTAGCCACTGGAATGCAGTGGACTTCTTCACCAGATGCCTGAGAGTCGTGGTGTGTGATGCCAGGTTGGGAATGAACTTTCCTAAGAAGTTTACCATACCGAGGAAGCGTAGTACCACCTTTTTGTCTTCCGGGGTCTTCATGGCGTTAATGGCCTTGACCTTGTCCGAATCTGGTTGCACACCCTGCTGGGATATCTGGTCGCCCAAGAACTTGATGGATGACATGCCAAAGGAGCACTTGGCCTTGTTCAACTTGAAGCCGTTTGCATGGACACGTCGAAAGACTTGTTTGAGACGAGATCTGTGTTCCTTGGGGGTCATGGACCATATGATTACATAATTTACGTAGACACGCACACCCTCAATGCCCTCGGTCATCTGCTCCATGATCCTGTGGAAGATTTCAGAGGCTGAAACAATGCCGAACGGCATCCGGTTATCACAGTACCTTCCGAAAGGTGTATTGAATGTGCAGAGCTTCCTGCTGGACTCGTCCAGTTGTATCTGCCAGAAACCACGCAATGCATCTAGTTTTGTGAAGAATTTGGCATGTGCCATCTCACTGGTCAGTTCCTCCCGCTTCGGAATCGGGTAGTGTTCCCGCATTATGTTCTGGTTAAGATCTTTGGGATCTATGCATATCCGCAACTCTCCTGAGGGCTTCTTCACACAGACCATCGAGCTGACCCAGTCAGTCGGTTCCATCACTTTGGAGATGGTGCCCTGGTCTTGGAGCTCCTGTAGTTGTGCCTTTAAACGTTCTTTCAGAGGAGCCGGCACCCGGCGTGGTGCATGGATTACAGGCGTGGCATCAGGCCTGAGCAAGATCTTGTAGCAGTATGGCAGTGTACCCATTCCACTAAACACATCTGGGTATTGCGCAAGGATGTCATCAATGTCAGCCTGAAGATCCACATTGGAAGAGGACACGGCATGGACTCGCTGTACGAGGTTGAGTAGCTTGCATGCATGGGCACCAAGCAGGGATGCCTTGTCAGGCTTTGACGATTTCGAATCGCAGTGTGGCATTGATGGTCTTGTTGGAGACAAACAGATGACAAGATCCTAATGCAGTTATGGCATTGCCATTATAATCAAGGAGCTGGCAGGCTGGCGGAAGAATTTTGTGTTGTTTATTAATGCGGTCAAAATCAGCTTGAGAGATAAGATTGGCTGAAGCAACAGTGTCCAGCTTGAACTGGAAGCTGCATTGGTTAACGTGTATGACAGCACGCCATTCGTCCGCAGAATCCACATTGAGGATATAGGCGTCCTGCTGAATTTGAGGAGGCATATTCACATGTAGTGATGATGCCCACACGATAGGGGGACTCCAGGCAGTCGTCCTCTGGATCCGGAGTGCTACCAGAATCAGAATTCAGTAGACCTTGCTGTACACATTGAACGCATTTGCGTTGGAAATGTGATCGTTGGCCCTTGACTGGTGGTGCAGACCTGCACAAGGCTGCATAATGTCCAGGCTTCCCACAATTTAAACATCGCCTGCCTTTTGCAGGGCATTGCCGCTTTCAGTGGGAGGTGCCGCAGTTCTGGCACGTCACGACGTTGACGTTGTTACGCTCCATGCATCATCGCACATGCGCAGTGCGGTCAGCCGACGTTTGCACTTGCGCAGTTTGGTCTTCGGCCATTTCGTTCTCCCGTTCGTGGTGCGCATGCGTGGGACACCGGGAAAATCGCAAGAAATGGCTGCCTTCATCGATACTGAGGCGCTGCATCCGGGCGATGGCCTGTACACTCTCTGCCTCGTGGGAGGCAAGTTGTTCCTGTTCTGCCGATTTGAAACGGGAGTACCGATTTCTCGCCTGGTCATGCACTTTACACGTCTCGATTGCGACTGGCAGGGTCATGTTTTTAATCTTGAGGAGCTGCTCCCGCAAAGAGTTGGAGTGGACCCCAAACATGATCTGATCCCTGATGATGGAATCAGCGGTGTCACCATAGTTGCAGGACTGCGCTAATATATGGAGATGAGTTATAAAGGATTGGAAAGGTTTATCTTTACCCTGAAGGCTTTGCTGGAAGACATAGGGCTCAAAGCTCTCGTTCGTTTCGACTTCACAGTGACTGTCGAATTTAGCTAAAACGGTCTTGAATTTGGTCTTGTCCTCGCCGTCGGCAAAAGTGAGCGAGTTGAAAATTTGGATGGCTTGGTCCCCCGCAGTTGATAGGAGCAGCGCGGTTTTTCTGGCATCGGACGCATCCTCGAGGCCCGACGACTCAATGTAGAGAAGGAACCTCTGCTTGAAGACCTGCCAGTTGGCGCCGAGATTGCCGGAGATCCGGAGCTGTGGAGGGGCCTGGATCTTCTCCATGCCGCTGGAAGGCACTCGCTGGTCGTCACTGAATCACTCGAGGTAAACCACTTAGATAAAGTAGACTACTGGTACCATATTGTGTTATTCACCCTGGGGTAACACGGTCTGCAACTGGATGCAGTTGTACTGTAAAGTAGACACCAAACTTAGACATTAGTTCAATACATTTTATTGAACTTGCTGAGCAGTGTACACAGTTCGCTGTGGACTGACACTCTACTAATCTAAGCGTGCTAACTATAACTAGCTAGACCAGACTAGCTCTGAGTCACGTGTAGAAGGTGCTGACTGATATATACACCCTGACTGTCACTACAGTTGTCACCAGTGGAAAGAGGTAGAGTGCTGATGTCTCGTGTGTTTTATAGTGAGAAACCCCCCTCTAGTGTTCTGCCTGGTGATTAGTTGTGTTCTGTCCTGTGCGTTGATTGGCTGTACTGGGTGTCTGTCACTGCCTGTCTGTATCTCATTATGTGCATGAGTGAATATCATGACAGGTCAGACAGGATTGAGAGCCCTGTCGACAAAAGTGGGTGGGAAACCACGATTAGGGAAGAATGAAGATACATCAGCAGCACCGTTTTGGAAAGTGGCATGATCAGAACAGATGTGACGGAGGTGAAGGAACTGGGAGAACAGGATGGATTCCTTACAGCATGTTCATAAGTTCATAAGATATCGGAGCAGAATAAGGCCATTCAGCCCATCGGGTCTGCTGCACCATTCGATCATGGCTAATCACATCCTGCCTAAACCCCAATGTCCTGCCATTCTGGTTTAGCACACTGGGCTAAATAGCTGGCTTTTAAAGCAGGCCCAGGCAGGCCAGCAGCACGGTTCAATTCCCATACCAGCCTTCCCGAACAGGCGCCGGAATGTGGCGACTAGGGGCTTTTCACAGTAACTTAATTGAAGCCTACTTGTGACAAGTGATTTTGATTTCATTTCTCCGTAACCCATCAATCCTTAACCAATCTCTGCGACTGACGCTGTCAGTGTCCCTGCTGATTTCATCTGTGGGAAGTGCACCCATCTCCAGCTCCTCAGAAACCGCGTTAGGGAATTGGAGCTGGAGCTGGATGAACTTCGGATCATTTGGGAGGCAGAGGTGGTTATAGATAGAAGCTTCAGGGATGTAGTTACTCTGAAGAATAAAGATAGATGGGTGACGGTGAGAGGGGCTGGGAGGAAGCAGTCAGTACAGGGATCCCCTGTAGTCGTTCCCTTAGTAACAAGTATAGCGCTTTGGATAGGGATGTAAGGCAGGAATTCAGGGAGTTAGGGTGGAAACTTAGATCTAGGAAAAACAGAGTTATTATCTCTGGGTTGTTACCCGTGACACGTGATAGCGAGACTAGGAATAAGGAGAGAGAGGAGCTGAACACGTGGATACAGGGATGGTGCAGGAGGGAGGGTTTCAGATTTCTGGATAATTGGGGCTCATTCTGGGGTCGGTGGGACCTCTACAAACGGGATGGTCTACACCTGGACCAGAGGGGTACCAATATCCTGGGGGGGAAATTTGCTAATGCTCTTCGGGAGGGTTTAAACTAGTTCAGCAGGGGCTTGGGAACCTGAATTGTAGCTCCAGTATACAGGAGGTTGAGAGTAGTGAGGTCATGAGTAAGGTTTCAGAGTTGCAGGAGTGTACCGGCAGGCAGGAAGGTGGTTTAAAGTGTGTCTTCTTCAATGCCAGGAGCATCCGGAATAAGGTGGGTGAACTTGAGGCATGGGTTGGTACCTGGTACTTCGATGTTGTGGCCATTTCGGAGACATGGATAGAGCAGGGACAGGAATGGTTGTTGCAGGTGCCGGGGTTTAGATATTTCAGTAAACTCAGGGAAGGTGGTAAAAGAGGGGAGGGGTGGCATTGTTAGTCAAGGATAGTATTACGGTGGCAGAAAGGACGTTTGATGAGGACTCGTCTACTGAGGTAGTATGGGCTGAGGTTAGAAACAGGAAAGGAGAGGTCACCCTGTTAGGGGTTTTCTATAGGCCTCCAAAAAGTTCCAGAGATGTAGAGGAAAGGATTGCAAAGATGATTCTGGATAGGAGCGAAAGCAACAGGGTAGTTGTTATGGGGGACTTTAACTTTCCAAATATTGACTGGAAACGCTATAGTTCGAGTACTTTAGATGGGTCTGTTTTTGTCCAATGTGTGCAGGAGGATTTCCTGACACAGTATGTAGATAGGCCAACGAGAGGCGAGACCATATTGGATTTGGTACTGGGTAATGAACCAGGACAAGTGTTAGATTTGGAGGTAGGTGAGCACTTTGGTGATAGTGACCACAATTCCATTACGTTTACTTTAGTGATGGAAAGGGATAGGTATATACCGCAGGGCAAGAGTTATATCTGGGGGAAAGGCAATTCTGATGCGATGAGGCAAGACTTAGGATGCATCGGATGGAGAGGAAAACTGCAGGGGATGGGCACAATGGAAATGTGGAGCTTGTTCAAGGAACAGCTACTGCGTGTCCTTGATAAGTATGTACCTGTCTGTCAGGGAGGAAGTGGTCGAGCAAGGGAACCGTGGTTTATTAAAGCAGTCGAAACACTTGTCAAGAGGAAGAAGGAAGCTTATGTAAAGGTGAGGCATGAAGGTTCAGTAAGGGCGTTCGAGAGTTACAAGTTAGCTAGGAAGGACCTAAAGAGAGAGCTAAGAAGAGCCAGGAGGGGACATGAGAAGTCTTTGGCAGGTAGGATCAAGGATAACCCTAAAGCTTTCTATAGATATGTCAGGAATAAACGAATGATTAGGGTAAGAGTAGGGCCAGTCAAGGACAGTAGCGGGAAGTTGTGCTTGGAGTCCGAGGAGACAGGAGACGTGCTAAATGAATATTTTTCGTCAGTATTCACACAGGAAAAAGACAATGTTGTTGAGGAGAATACTGAGATTCAGGCTACTAGACTAGAAAGGCTTGAGGTTCAGAAGGAGGAGGTGTTAACAATTCTGGAAAGTGTGAAAATAGATAAGTCCCCTGGGCCGGATGGGATTTATCCTGGGATTCTCTGGGAAGCTAGGGAGGAAATTGCTGAGCCTTTGGCTTTGATTGTTAAGTCATCTTTGTCTACAGGAATAGTGCCAGAAGACTGGAGGATAGCAAATGTTGTCCCCTTGTTCAAGAAGGGGAGTAGAGACAACCCCGGTAACTATAGACCAGTGAGCCTTACTTCTGTTGTGGGCAAAATCTTGGAAAGGTTTATAAGAGATAGGATGTATAATCATCTGGGAAGGAATAATTTGATTAGAGATAGTCAACATGGTTTTGTGAAGGGTAGGTCGTGCCTCACAAACCTTATTGAGTTCTTTGAGAAGGTGACCAAACAGGTGGATGATGGTAAAGCAGTTGATGTGGTGTATATGGATTTCAGTGAAGCGTTTGATAAGGTTCCCCACAGTAGGCTACTGCAGAAAATACGGAGGCATGGGATTCAGAGTGATTTAGCAGTTTGGATCAGAAATTGGCTAGCTGGAAGAAGACAAAGGGTGGTGGTTGATGGGAAATGTTCAGACTGGTGTCCAGTTACTAGTGGTGTACCGCAAGGATCTGTTTTGGGGCCACTGCTGTTTGTCATTTTTATAAATGACCTGGAGGAGGGTGTAGAAGGATGGGTGAGTAAATTTGCAGATGACACTAAAGTCGGTGGAGTTGTGGACAGTGCGAAAGGATGTTAAAAGTTACAGAGGGACATAGATAAGCTGCAGCGCTGGGCTGAGAGGTGGCAAATGGAGTTTAATGCAGAAAAGTGTGAGGTGACTCATTTTGGAAGGAATAACAGGAAGACAGAGTACTGGGCTAATGGTAAGATTCTTGGCAGTGTGGATGAGCAGAGAGATCTCGGTGTCCATGTACATAGATCCCTGAAAGTTGCCACCCAGTTTGAGAGGGTTGTTAAGAAGGCGTACGATGTGTTAGCTTTTATTGGTAGAGGGATTGCGTTTCGGAGCCTTGAGGTCATGTTGCAGCTGTACAAAACTCTGGTGCGGCCGCATTTGGAGTATTGCGTGCAATTCTGGTCGCCGCATTATAGGAAGGATGTGGAAGCATTGGAAAGGGTGCAGAGGAGATTTACCAGAATGTTGCCTGGTATGGAGGGAAGATCTGATGAAGAAAGGCTGAGGGACTTGAGGCTGTTTTTGTTAGAGAGAAGAAGGTTGAGAGGTGATTTAATTGAAGCATACAAGATGATCAGAGGATTGGATAGGGTGGACAGAGAGAGCCTTTTTCCTCGGATGGTGATGTCTAGCACGAGGGGACATAGCTTTAAGTTGAGTGGAGATAGATATAAGACAGATGTCAGAGGTAGGTTCTTTACTCAGAGAGTAGTAAGGGCGTGGAATGCCCTGCCTGCAACAGTAGTGGACTCACCAACACTAAGGGCATTCAAATGGTCATTGGATAGACATATGGACGATAAGGGAATAGTGTAGATGGGCTTTAGAGTGGTTTCACAGGTCGGCGCAACATCGAGGGCCGAAGGGCCTGTACTGCGCTGTAATGTTCTATGTTCTATGTTCTAATTAAAAATCTATCTCGCTCCCCCTTAAATTTACTCACTGTCCCAGTATCCACCACACTCAGGGGTAGCGAATTCCACAGGTTCACAACACTTTGGGAGAAGTAGTTTCCCCTCAAATCTGTTTTAAATTTGTTACCTCTCATCCTGAGGTGATCACGTCTTGTTCTCGAATGCCTCACAAGAGGAAGCATCCGCACCACGTCTACTTTATCCATTCCTTTTTGCATCTTGTACACCTCAATTTGATCTCCCCTCATTCTTCTAAACTCTAGAGTATAGGCCTAAACTGTTCAATCTCTCTTCATATGACAAACCCCTCATCTCTGGAATCAATCTAGTGAACATCCTCTGATCTGCCTCCAATGCCACTGCAACTTTCCTCAAATAAGGGAAGGGGACGAAAACTGGGCACAACATTAATTGAATTTAATTGAATTTGATTTATTGTGACATGTACCGTGATAGTGAAAAGTATTGTTCTGCATACAGTCCAGACATATTGTTCCATACATGAAAAAACATAGGACATGCATAACTACACAATGTAAATACATAGACACAAACATCGGATGAAGTATACGGAGTGCAGTACTACTCAGTAGAGGAGATGTGTGAAGAGATCAGTTCAGTCCATAAGAGAGTCATTCAGGAGTCTGATAACAGCGGGGGAAGAAGCTGTTTTTGAATCTGTTAGTGCATGCTCTCAGACATCTGTACCTCCAGCTCGATGGATAAAGTTGGAAGAGAGAATAACCCGGGTGAGTGGGGTCTATGATTACGTTGCCCACTTTCCCAAGGCAGCGGGAGGTGTAGATAGAGTCAGTGGATGGGAGGCGAGTTTGCGTGATGGACTGGGCTGTGTTCACGACTCTGTAGTTTCTTACAATCTTGGGCTGAGCAGTTGCCATACCAGGCTGTGATAGGAAGCCTTCTATGGTGCATCCGTAAAAATTAGTAAGTCAATGTGGACATGTCGAATTCCCTTAGTTTCCTGAGGAAGTATAGGCGCTGTTTGCTTTCTTGGTCGTAGTGTCAACGTGGGTGGTCCTGCACAGATTGTTGGTGATGTGCACATCTAGGAATTTGAAGCTGTCAACCATCTTCACCTCGGCACCATTGATGAAGACAGGGGTGTGTACAACACTTTGCTTCCTGAAGTCATTGACCAGCTCTTTAATTTTGCTGATGTTGAAGGAGAGATTGTTGTTGTTACACCACGCCACTAGATTCTCACTTCCTTCCCTTTATATTCAATTCCTTTTGCTATAAATGTCGACATTCCATTTGCTTTCTTTATTATCTGCTGCACCTGCATGCTCGTTTTCTGTGACTCATGCACGAGGACACCCAGATCCCTCTGCACTGGAGCACGCTGATCTCTCTCCCCAGTTAGATAATAAGTTGTCTTCCCATTTCTTCTGACCAAAATGCATGACCTCACATTTATCGACGTTAAACTTCATGTGGGGTGTGAAGAACTGCAGTCAAGGTAGCTGTGAGGGTCGGAAAATGAAAAACCTGCTCAGGCGTCTGGGATGTTCTGAAACTTTCAGATGTCACTATGAGATGCTGTAGGTCATGATCTACCGGCTGTCCACGGCGGCAGGATATTCTGGTCCCAGTTCCGGTGCAGTTCGTGAGTCATAAAAGCGCAGAGGTCAGGCATCCCTGAGTCCAGAGGAAGACTGGGGCCACTGACTTCTGTCTAAGTCAGTAATTCCTGCTAGGTAGTGCTTATACGTGGAGTGACAATGGACTTTGGCCCGTGTATGATGCCTTCCATGGTCAGATATCAAAAGGCATGATTTGGTTCATTGGCTTAGGGTTGCACCTTATGGCATTAATACTGGTAGAATGGCTGGTGGTGAGTTTTTAGAGCCATAGAAAAGTTATAGTGCAGAAAGAGACCATTCAATGCATCAGGGGAGGGATTCTCCGTCCCGCTGCACCAGATTTCTGATGCAGCGCGCCCCCGGGATTTTCCGTCTCGCCAGGCTGTCAATGGGGTTTCCCATTGTGGGCAGCCCCGTTGTCGGGAAATCCCCGGGCTGCCGGCGCAACGGAGACTCCCGACAGCGGAGAATCCAGCCTCAGGTCTGCGCCGGCCAGAGAAGAAACAAGCCACTCAGTTTAATCCCACGTACAGGTTACGGCACTTCAGATGCAGGTCCAGCCTCAACCATCGATTCAGGCAGTGAATTCTGGACATCCACCACCCTCGGGGTGAAAAGGTTTTCCCTCATATCCCCTCCAATCCTTCGACCAATCACCGTAAATCTAAGCCCCGGTTATTGACCACTCAGCTAGGGGAAACAAGTCTTTCCTGTCTAGGCCCCTCATAATGTTGTACACATCGATTAGGTCACCCCTTAGCATCCTCTGTTCTAAGGAAAACAACTCTCACCTGTCCAATTTCTTCTCATAGTTGCAATTTTCAAGCCCTGACAATATTCTTGTAAATTTTTACACAGAATGAAATGAAGTTGAGCTGCTTACACAAATTCTTTTTGTTTTATCTTAGGATAACTTGGAAGGCAAGAGCAAACCAGTCTAAAGTCAAAGAATGGGAACAGATAAAGGTGCTGTTAACATAGTAGGACAACAATTCTGAAAATCTTTTCATCCCATTAGCTGCTTTTATAGGGCTGAAGGGGTTAAAGATGAAATGAGCAACAATGACCTTTAGCTTCTGTACTACTCTATGGTAATAGCTTCAATGCTCAATATTATAATATATCTTCAAGGAAGTGGAATTATGTTTCTGGCTCCAGCCAAAGGTACTGGATATGCTGCCCTGTGCAGCATGATAGCTTTGGGTGTTCTTGCAGCAGACATCACGGCCGGGATTCTCCCTTATCGCGTCCAAGTTCTGACATCGGCTTCAAAATCCGCGCGAACGACTCTGACGTCGGACCCAGCAAAAGTGCGCGAATTCTGCACAACAGACGGGGCCAGCATGGGCGTCAAGGGAAGCACGACGGCGCCACCCAGAATGGCGTCACCGACGCGTGTGGCATAATTGATGGCACGCGGCGTCGCTGTTAAATTGACGCCATCAGCAGAGAAACGGCAACGCAGGAAGATGGCCGCCCGCCGCGCAGCGCCGAAGTTCCAGGATCGGGACATCGAAGCGCTCTGGATGCCGTGGAGGGGAGGAGGAGGAAGGCCCTGTACACCGGATATGGCCGCAGGGTCGCTGCCAACACTGGCCGGCGCCTGTGGAGGTAGGTGGGAGAAGCCATCAGCGCCGTGGGGATAACCCCCAGGACCGGCAGCCCGTGCCACAAGAAGGTCAATGACCTAGTCAGGGCAGCCAGGGCAGCCACAGTGCCGATGGTACTAACCCCCCAAACCCCCCCCCCCCCCACATGTGGCACTGCGCCCCCTCCCTCCGTATGATGGGCAGTACAGCCCTAGCTGAGACCCACAGGGCTTCACCCACCCATGTACACAGCATTGGCATGATGGCCTCTGAACCTGTGCCAACATACACCCAACCGCTGGACTGCAAGTATATGTCTGCCTAACAATGATCTGTCTCTCCTCCACCCCCAGCCCCCCCCCCCCCCCCCCCCAGGAGAAGTGCACCTATATCAACCGGGAGCATGCCAGGACACACGCACCCAGGACGGACACACCCAGGACACACACATCCAGGACACACACACCCAGGACACACACACCCAGGACACACGCACCCAGGACGGACACACCCAGGACACACACATCCAGGACACACACACCCAGGACACACACACCCAGGACACACACATGCAGGACACACGCACCCAGGACACACACACCCAGGACACACACATCCAGGACACACACACCCAGGACACACACACCCAGGACACACACACCCAGGACACACACATCCAGGCCACACACATCCAGGACACACACATCCAGGACACACACACCCAGGACACCCACACCCAGGACACCCACACCCAGGACACACACACCCAGGACACACACACCCAGGTCACACACACCCAGGACACACACATCCAGGACACACACGCCCAGGACACACACATCCAGGCCACACACATCCAGGACACACACACCCAGGACACCCACACCCAGGACACCCACACCCAGGACACCCACACCCAGGACACACACACCCAGGACACACACACCCAGGTCACACACACCCAGGACACACACACCCAGGACACACACACCAGGACACACACACCCAGGACACACACATCCAGGACACACACACCCAGGACACACACACCCAGGACACACACACACCAGACACACACGCCCAGGACACACACACCCAGGACACACACACCCAGGACACACACATCCCAGACACACACACCCAGGACACCCAGAACACACACACCCAGGACACACACATACAAGACACACACACCCAGGACACACACACCCAGGACACACACACACCCTGACACCCATACCCAGGACACCCACACCCAGGACACACACACCCCAGACACACACACCCAGGACACCCAGAACACACACACCCAGGACACACACCCAGGACACACACACCCAGGACACACACACCCAGGACACACACACCCAGGACACCCAGAACACACACACCCAGGACACACACACCCAGGACACCCACACCCAGGACACCCACACCCAGGACACACACACCCAGGCCACCCATACCCAGGACACCCAGAACACACACACCCAGAACACACACACCCAGGACACACACACCCAGGACACCCAGAACACACACACCCAGAACACACACACCCAGGACACCCACACCCAGGACACCCACACCCAGGACACCCACACCCAGGACACCCAGGACACACACACCCAGGACACACACACCCAGGACACACACACCCAGGACACACACACCCCAGACACACACACCCAGGACACCCACGCCCAGGACACACACACCCAGGACACCCAAGACACACACACCCAGGACACACACACCCAGGACACACACACCCAGAACACCCAAGACACACACACCCAGGACACACACACCCAGGACACACACACCCAGGACACCCACGCCCAGGACACCCACACCCAGGACACCCAGAACACACACACCCAGAACACACACACCCAGGACACACACACCCAGGACACCCAGAACACACACACACCCAGAACACACACACCCAGAACACCCACGCCCAGGACACCCACTCCCAGGACACCCAGAACACACACACCCAGAACACACACACCCAGGACACACACACCCAGGACACACACACCCAGGACACACACACACAGGACACCCAGGACACACACGCCCAGGACACACACACCCAGGACACCCAAGACACACACCCAGGACACACAAACCCAGGACACCCAAGACACACACACCCAGGACACACACACCCAGGACACACACACCCAGGCCACACACACCCAGGACACACACACCCAAGACACACACACACACCCAGCACACCCAGGACACCCAAACCCAGGCCACACACACCCAGGACACACACACCCAGGAATCCCAGAACAAACACATCCAGGACACACATACCCAGGACACACACACATAGGACACACAGACACAGGACAACCCACACCCAGGACAACCACACCCAGGACACCCACATCCAGAACACCCACGCCCAGGACACCCACGCCCAGGACACACACACCCAGGACACCCACACCCAGGACACACATGACACACTGACCCAGGACACCCAAGACACACACACCCAGGACACCCACACCCAGGACACCCACACCCAGGACACCCACACCCAGAACACCCACGCCCAGGACACACACACCCAGGACACCCACACCCAGGACACACACATCCAGGACACACACACCCAGGACACACACACGCAGGACACACGCACCCAGGACACACACACCCAGGACACACACATCCAGGACACACACACCCAGGACACACACACCCAGGACACACACACCCAGGACACACACACCCAGGACACACACATCCAGGCCACACACATCCAGGACACACACACCCAGGACACCCACACCCAGGACACCCACACCCAGGGCACACACACCCAGGACACACACACCCAGGTCACACACACCCAGGACACACACATCCAGGACACACACACCCAGGACACACACATCCAGGCCACACACATCCAGGACACCCACACCCAGGACACCCACACCCAGGACACACACACGCAGGACACACACACCCAGGACACACACACCCAGGTCACACACACCCAGGACACACACACCCAGGACACACACACCAGGACACACACACCCAGGACACACACATCCAGGACACACACACCCAGGACACACACACACCAGACACACACGCCCAGGACACACACACCCAGGACACACACACCCAGGACACACACATCCCAGACACACACACCCAGGACACCCAGAACACACACACCCAGGACACACACATACAAGACACACACACCCAGGACACACACACCCAGGACACACACACACCCAGGACACCCATACCCAGGACACCGACACCCAGGACACACACACCCCAGACACACACACCCAGGACACCCAGAACACACATACCCAGGACACACACCCAGGACACACACACCCAGGACACACACACCCAGGACACACACACCCAGGACACCCAGGACACACACACCCAGGACACACACACCCAGGACACCCACACCCAGGACACCCACACCCAGGACACCCACACCCAGGACACCCACACCCAGGACACCCACACCCAGGACACACACACCCAGGCCACCCACACCCAGGACACCCAGAACACACACACCCAGAACACACACACCCAGGACACCCAGAACACACACACCCAGAACACACACACCCAGGACACCCACACCCAGGACACCCACACCCAGGACACCCACACCCAGGACACCCAGGACACACACACCCAGGACACACACACCCAGGACACACACACCCAGGACACACACACCCAGGACACCCACACCCAGGACACACACACCCCAGACACACACACCCAGGACACCCACGCCCAGGACACACACACCCAGGACACTCAAGACACACACACCCAGGACACACACACCCAGGACACACACACCCAGAACACCCAAGACACACACACCCAGGACACACACACCCAGGACACACACACCCAGAACACACACACCCAGGACACACACACCCAGGACACACACACCCAGGACACCCACGCCCAGGACACCCACACCCAGGACACCCAGAACACACACACCCAGAACACACACACCCAGGACACACACACCCAGGACACCCAGAACACACACACACCCAGAACACACACACCCAGAACACCCACGCCCAGGACACCCACACCCAGGACACCCAGAACACACACACCCAGAACACACACACCCAGGACACACACACCCAGGACACACACACCCAGGACACACACACACAGGACACCCAGGACACACACGCCCAGGACACACACACCCAGGACACCCAAGACACACACACCCAGGACACACACACCCAGGGCACCCAAGACACACACACCCAGGACACACACACCCAGGACACACACACCCAGGCCACACACACCCAGGACACACTCACCCAAGACACACACACACACCCAGCACACCCAGGACACCCACACCCAGGCCACACACACCCAGGACACACACACCCAGGAATCCCAGAACAAACACATCCAGGACACACATACCCAGGACACACACACATAGGACACACAGACACAGGACAACCCACACCCAGGACAACCACACCCAGGACACCCACACCCAGAACACCCACGCCCAGGACACCCACGCCCAGGACACACACACCCAGGACACCCACACCCAGGACACACATGACACACTGACCCAGGACACCCAAGACACACACACCCAGGACACCCACACCCAGGACACCCACACCCAGGACACCCACACCCAGAACACCCACGCCCAGGACACACACACCCAGGACACCCACACCCAGGACACACATGACACACTGACCCAGGGCACCCAAGACACACCCACCCAGGACACCCACACCCAGGACACCCACACCCAGGACACCCACACCCAGAACACCCACGCCCAGGACACCCACACCCAGAACACCCACGCCCAGGACACCCACGCCCAGGACACCCACGCCCAGGACACCCACACCCAGAACATCCACGCCCAGGACACCCACGCCCAGGACACCCACGCCCAGGTCACCCACGCCCAGGACACTCACGCCCAGGACACCCACGCCCAGGACACCCAGAACACAAACACCCAGGACACCCAGAACACATACACCCAGGACATACACACCCAGGACACATATACGCAGGACACATACACCCAGGACACACACACCCAGGACACACACACCCAGGACACCCACACCCAGGACACACACACTCAGGACCACCCCCCCCCCCCCCCCCCCCCCCCCCCCACCCCGGGACACCCAGAACACACACACCCAGAACACACACACCCAGGACACATACACCCAGGACACACAAACACAGGACACACGAACACAGGACACACATACCCAGGACACACACCCAGGACACCCAGGAATCCCACACCCAGGACACACTCACCCAGGACACACACACCCAGGACACACACACCCAGGACACACACACCCAAGACACACACACCCAGGACTCACACACCCAGGACACACGAACACAGGACACACGAACACAGGACACACATACCCAGGACACACACCCAGGACACCCAGGAATCCCACACCCAGGACACACACACCCAGGACACACACACCCAAGACACACACACCCAGGACACATACACCCAGGACACACAAACACAGGACACACGAACACAGGACACACATACCCAGGACACACACCCAGGACACCCAGGAATCCCACACCCAGGACACACACACCCAGGACACACACACCCAGGACACACAGACACAGGACACACATACCCAGGACACACACACCCAGGACACACACGCCCAGGACACACACACCCAAGACACACTCACCCAGGACACACACACCCAGGACACACACACCCTGGACACTCATACCCAGGACACAAACACACCCAGGACTCACACACCCAGGAGACCCAGGACACACACACCAAGGACACACACACCGATGACACACACACCCAGAACACACACACACCCAGAACACACACACACCCAGGACACACACACCAGGACACACACATCCAGGACACACACACCCAGGACACACACACCCAGGACACCCAGAACACACACACACAGGACACACACCCAGAACACACACACACCCAGGACACACACACCCATGACACCCAGAACACACACACCCAGGACACACACACACCGAGGACACACGCACCCAGAACACACACCGAGGACACACGCACCCAGAACACACACACACAGGACACACACCCAGAACACACACACCCAGGACACACACACCCAGGACACACACACCCAGGACACATACACCCAGGACACACAAACACAGGACACACGATCACAGGACACACATACCCAGGACACACACCCAGGACACCCAGGAATCCCACACCCAGGACACACACACCCAGGACACACACACCCAGGACACACACACCCAGGACTCACACACCCAGGACCCACGAACAAAGGACACACGAACACAGGACACACATACCCAGGACACACACCCAGGACACCCAGGAATCCCACACCCAGGACACACACACCCAGGACACACACACCCAGGACACACAGACACAGGACACACATACCCAGGACACACACACCCAGGACACACACACCCAGGACACACACACCCAGGACACACACACCCAAGACACACACGCCCAGGACACACACACCCAGGACACACACACCCAGGACACACACACCCAGGACACTCATACCCAGGACACACACACCCAGGACACTCATACCCAGGACACACACACCCAAGACACACACACCCAGGACTCACACACCCAGGAGACCCAGGACACACACACCGAGGACACACACACCGATGACACACACACCCAGAACACACACACACCCAGAACACACACACACCCAGGACACACACACCCAGAACACACGCACCCAGGACACACACACCCAGGACACCCAGAACACACACACACAGGACACACACCCAGGACACACACACCCAGGACACCCAGAACACACACACCCAGGACACACACACACCGAGGACACACGCACCCAGAACGCACGCACCCAGGACACACACACCCAGGACACACGCACCCAGAACACACGCACCCAGAACACACACCCAGGACACCCAGAACACACACACACAGGACACACACCCAGGACACACACACCCAGGACACACAGGACACAGGACACACACAGCCAGGACACCCAGGACACACACACCCAGGACACCCAGAACACACACACACAGGACACACACCCAGGACACACACACCCAGGACACACAGGACACACACACCCAGGACACCCAGAACACACACACCCAGGACACACACACACCGAGGACACACACACCCAGAACGCACGCACCCAGGACACACACACCCAGGACACACACACCCAGAACACACGCACCCAGGACACACACACCCAGGACACCCAGAACACACACACACAGGACACACACCCAGGACACACACACCCAGAACACACACACCCAGGACACACACACCCAGGACACACACCCAGGACACACGCACCCAGAACACACGCACCCAGGACACACACACCCAGGACACCCAGAACACACACACACAGGACACACACCCAGGACACACACGCCCAGGACACACACACCCAGGATGCACACACCCAGGACACCCGAACACAGGACACCCACACAGGACACACACTCCCAGAACACACACACCCAGAACACACACACCCAGGACACACAAACACAGGACACACACGACACACGAACACATGACACACACACCCAGAACACACGAACACAGGACACACCACCCCAGGGGACTCCGGGCTTCGGCTCCGATGAGGACATCCATGGAACGCCACTGCTGTCTCCTATACCCTCCACCCTCGCAGATACTCTCACCTCGGTTGGGCACTTTAGCGATGAGGCTTCTGGGACACACACTGGTGCGCACAACACAGCCGTACCGGTACAGCAGGTGGAGGTAGGAGCAGCCGAGGGGCCGGACGGTTGGAGGGCAGCCCGGCGCCAGCAACCAGCTGCCACCCAGACGGGTCCCGGGTTCCTGGAGTTCCCACACCCACCCATAGACCCGATGCAGTCAGGGACCCTGGGACAAGTGGAGAGGATGACGGCCGGCTTGCAGCAACTGCAGACACAGGTGGAGGAGTCCACCCGCCTGCAGGAGCTGGGGGTAGTGCCGGAAATTGCTGCCACCCAGGCCGACACCGCACGGATGACATCCGCGGTGGAGGCAATGGGGGCGACGGTGTAGGACATGGGCAGCAGTATGCAAGGCCTGGGGCTTTCCGTGCAGGCGGTGTCCGTGGCCCAGCGACATGGCTGTCCTCTCACAGGCAGACATGAGCGAGAGCCAACTGCAGATGGCAGAGGCGCTCAACGCCATAGCCCAGTCTCTGCAGGCCATGGCCCAGTCTCAGCAGGCCATGCCCCAGTCTCAGCAGGCCATGGTCCAGTCCCAGCAGGCCATGGTCCAGTCCCAGCAGGCCATGGCCCAGTCTCAGCAGGCCATGGCCCAGTCTCAGCAGGCCATGGTCCAGTCCCAGCAGGCCATGGTCCAGTCCCAGCAGGCCATGGCCCAGTCTCAGCAGGCCATGGCCCAGTCTCAGCAGGCCATGGCCCAGTCCCAGCAGGCCATGGTCCAGTCCCAGCAGGCCATGGTCCAGTCCCAGCAGGCCATGGCCCAGTCTCAGCAGGCCATGGCCCAGTCTCAGCAGGCCATGGCCCAGTCTCAGCAGGCCATCGCTGAGGGCATAGGCGCCGTTGCACAGGTGCTGGCCGGCGTCGCACAGACACAGACAGGGATGGCCAACTCCCTGAGCTCCATGGCTGCAAACCTGCAGACCCTCGTCGATACCAGGGCGGGTCTCAAGGACTGGCAGCGCCAGGCGCCAGGTGTGGTCATGAGTCAGACATTATCTAACGATGTGGAGCCCGGAGCTCATTGCAGGGCGGGTTGGCGTCATCCTCCATGCCATGCAATAGACCCGCTTCCATTGGCGACCGTGCGAGCCCTGCCCGTTGTGCCGCAGGTGGATGTGTGTTGGTGGGGTTGTGTGCATGAGGGTGGTTGGTGGTGGGCGGGTGAGGGTGGTGGGCGGGGTGGGGATGGTGGAGTAGTGCGGTACTGTGCTGTCCGTGCCCATGCTCAATGATCCCCCCTCACTAGTCTGTGAACCATGCGACTATCAACTCTTCCCGTGCCCGGTGCCCCATCCGGTATCGGTGGGCAGCCTCCCATCCCTGTCCAGCCCGTATGTCGCGTGCATGTCCCCCTCCCCCCCCCTCCACATCGCCCTCATCTGTGGAAGTGTGCCCATTGTCGTCTTCCCCTTCCTCCTCCTCCTCTGCCTCCAGCAATCGCCCCTCTGCTGGGCTATATTGTGCAGGACGCAGCAGACCACAATGATGCGGCCGACCCGCTCCGGCGGGTACTGGAGGGCCCTCCAGAGACGTCCAGGCACGTGAAGCGCATCTTCAACAGCCCAAAGCACCTCAACACCACACCCCTGGTCGCTGCATGGGCATTGTTGTAGCAGTTCTCCATCTCGGTCCGTGGCCTCCGTATAGGCGTCTTCAGTCACGAGCGCAATGGGTAACCCTTGTCGCCCAGCATCGAGCCCCGCAGCCGGGGGGGGGGGGTGTCCCTTGAACATGGTGGGAATGAACGATTGTGTGGACGTGCAGGATCCACATCCGGTGGTTGCAGACCACCTGCACGTTCATGGAGAAGATCCTCTTCATGTTTGTGAACATGGCCCTGTTATTCGCTGGTGGCCGCAGGGCGACGTGCAACCCTTCGATCGCCCTCTGAACAATGGGAATCCTGGCCACGGCAGCAAAACCTGCTGCCCAGGCATCCTGGTGGGCGCGGTCCACAGGGAACTAGATGTAGCGGCCCGCGATGTCAGACAGGGCGTCCATCACTGCACGGATGCACCTGTGCACCGAAATCTGGGAGATACCGGACAGGTCCCCACTCGGCGACTGGAACGATCCCATCGCGTAGAAGTTGAGGGCGACCGTCACCTTGACGGCCACCGGGAGAGGGTGTCCACCCCCCAGTCCCACACGGTGCCAGGTGTGCCATCAGGTTCCAGATATGGGCGATGGTTTCCAACCTCATCCGGAGTCTCCTCCTGCATGCCCTGTCCATGAGGTCCTGGTAGGACATGCGCCGCCGGTACACACGGGGCCTCATTGGTTGCCATGGCACCACCTCCTTTATCCTCCACCTCCTCATTCTCCTCCTTCTCCTTGTCCTGTCGGGCGGCCGGCCGTCTGGCCTGGGCGCCTGCCACCTGCCCCTCTGAGGCACGCTCCTTTGTGGCAGCCTCTGCCACCTCCCCGGCATGCCCCTGCTCCAGCTGCCAAAGGGCTACATGCAGGACAGCGGCCCCTGCCCCGGTGGCCAACATCACTGGGTGATTGCCAAACATAACGGTCTGCAGGTGGTGGGGGTAGACGACATATCATCATTGCACATACCCACCTCTGCAACCCGGTGCCATGGGCTGCATGGTCACCACTGTTGACAGGTAGCATCTGTCCACGCAAACCCCCCCCCCCCCAAATCCCCACCCTCCGCAGACACCAGCCACGGAGGCCCGCCAAGCCTTCAGCCGCATCAAAGCAGCGATTGCAAAGGCCACGATGCACGCCATCGACGAGTCCCTCCCGTTCCAGGTCGAGAGCGATGCGTCCGACGTAGCTCTGGCGGCCACCCTCAACCAAGCGGGCAGACCCGTGGCCTACTTCTCACGCACCCTCCATGCTTCCGAAATCCATCACTCCTCAGTCGAAAAGGAGGCCTAAGTCATAGTAGAAGCTGTGCGTCACTGGAGGCATTAACTGGCCGACAGGAGATTCACTCTCCTCACTGACCAACGGTCGGTGACGTTCATGTTCGATAATGCACAGTGGTGCAAGATAAAAAACGACAAGATCTTGCGGTGGAGGATAGAAATCTCCACCTACAACTAAGAGATCTTGTATCGTGCCGGGAAGCTAAACGGGCCTCCTGACGCCCTGTCCCGCGGCACATGTGCCACCGCACAAGTGGACCGCCTCCGAGCCCTCCACGAGGACCTCTGCACCCGGGGGTCATTCGCTTTTTCCACTTTATCAAGACCCGCAACCTACCCTACTCCATCGAGGAGGTCAGGACAGCGACCAGGGACTGTCAAATTTGCGCGGAGTACAAACCGCACTTCTACCGGCCAGAGAGGGCGCACCTGATAAAGGCTTCCCATCCCTTTGAACGCCTCAGCATGGACTTCAAAGGCCCCCTCCCCTCCACCGACTGCAACACGTACTTCCTGAACGTGATTGACGAGTACTCCCGGTTCTCATTCGCCATCCCCTGCCCAGACATGACTGCAACCACCGTCATCAAGGCCCTCCATAGTATCTTTGCACTGTTCGGTTTCCTCGCTTACATACACAGTGATAGGGGGTCCTCCTTTATGAGCGCCGAACTGCGTCAATTCCTGCTCAGCAAGGGCATCGCCTCAAGCAGGGCGACCAGTTACAACCCCCGGGGAAACGGGCAGGTAGGGAGGGAGAACGGAACGGTCTGGAAGATCGTCCTGCTGGCCCTTCGGTCCAGGAATCTCCCAGTCTCCCGCTGGCAAGAAGTCCTCCAGGAGGCCCTCCACTCCATCCGGTCACTGCTCTGTACGACCACCAATCAGACACCTCACGAACGTCTCCTTGTCTTCCCCAGGAAGTCCTCCTCCGACCTCGCTCCCGACCTGGCTAGCAACACCCGGACCCATCCTGCTCCGAAAACACGTGCGGGCACACAAGTCGGACCCGTTGGTCGAGAGGGTCCATCTGCTGCACGCTAACCCCCAGTACGCCTACATGGCGTTCCCTGACGGCCGACAAGATACGGTCTCCCTATGGGACCTGGCGCCCGCCGGAACCCCACGCGCACCCCAACCACCACCCCCGCCCACCCCCCCCTCCACAGCACCTCACAGGAGGGTCAGTCCTCCCGCCGCCCCTGCCTGGGCCCTTCCACCCACCGACGCCCCCTACAGGCGCCCCCCCTCCCAGGTCAACTGCTTTCCCCACCAGCGCCGTCTAGGGGTGACGAAGCTGCCATGGAGGCCGAAGCAACGGTCCCGGAATCGCAGACGCCTGGACCCCCACCGGAATCACCACCGAGGCCCAGACGATCCCAGAGGTCGACCAGGGCACCCGACCGACTGATTGCTTCATCTTAACCGATCTGTAACTTTAAATAATAAACACTGACTGTATATATCTGCCATGACTGTAAATATCCTCTAAACACTGTAAGGAGGTATCACGGTACCTCCATTTCTGATCATACCATGTTGAATACAGTTGTAGTCGCTGGCCACCACTCCCGCCGGACTCCTTTTTAACAGGGGGTGAATGTGGTATTATCAGGTATTGCAGTACCCGAGAGGCTGAAGTTCCATTGGTTAAACCTGGGGGTTTACCATTGGCTGTATAGTATGTAGCTCTGCCCTGATAGGCGGGGTATAAGAGTCAGTGCCGTCCCAGCAGCCCTCATTCTGTACCTGAGCTGCTGGGGAACAGTTCTAGTCTATTAAAGCCTTCAGTTGTGCTACAACCTCGTTTTAGTAGTTATTGATCGTGCATCACACCTTTCCTATGTTACAACAGTGACTACACTTCAAAAGTAATTTGTTGGCTGTGAAGCATTTTGAGAGTCTGATGGTCAAGCAAGACGCTATATAATGCAAGTCTTTATTTATTCTCGAAAAGAATCCAGGATTTAACTTATTCCTCAGTAACACCCTGATGATGACCATTCATCTCTTTATTCAGTTAAAGGGACAATTCATGCTCAGCTGCAATTTGCAGCCTGTGGCAACCTGTTACCTCAATTAATTATGTATGAATTTGAGCAATGTGACCAAGCAGGCTATTTTACTATGGAGACCATCACAACCTCAAGCCTCACCCAACTACATGCAGTTCTAGTATAGAGTGAGTGACCCAGAACTGTGATGAAAAATTACCTCATGAAAATAGAGGTATTATGTTGTATCATATAATTCCCAATGTCTATATAAATGTCAGATAACATTATCGTTGCCATTCATTTCACATGTTTTATTCAAAGGCTCAGTTTTCTATTTTTGAAGAAGTTTTTGCTGCATTCCTTTGGTTTAAATGTACTGACCGTACATGGAATTCAGTGCACCAAGTATGATGTGCTTAGTAGGTTTAAGTGGAAAATTAGTATTATTGAATGTCTGGGGAACTAATTCTACCTACTTTCAGTGACATTAAAATGCACCCCTGTGCCCACTAGCTATGTCAGTGACTGGTAGGCTTGAACTGTGTCGCCAAGGTATCGGGCGTTATCTTGTTTTGAAGGCGTGAACCACACTGCAGCCACTTGGTGAGAATCCTATGAGAGGCTGATGACGTATTCGTCCAGTCACGGGCCCTGTTCCAGAAACATAGTTCAACTTTCAAGGAATTCTTCCTGCTTTCTCACGCTGGCCAATTTTCCATAGTGCCTCAAGCCGCATTGATCAGCTAGATGGGGTCCTCGCCTGCAATCACCAAAGTGAGATGAACCAACAAGGTTATAGTTTTGTTCTGCATGATTTAATTATCTGTAAGCCGTGTATCTATCCATATTCAGGCTGGAGTGATTGATACTGTTGCGACAGCTAACATCGTTGATAATTTATTTGCTCCAGTCAGAACCCGTCATTTTATTAAAAGCACTGGTGATGAAGAAATGTTAGCGGTGCCGCCAGCATTAATGGCCAGGATAAAGAGAAATGCTCCTGCGCAATGAAGACCGCGCCCCACGATGTGTTTTCTGGCAGCGGAGGCGGCTCGCCATTGGCTGCCAGTGAGATTTTCCAGTCCCGTTGATGTCTATGGCATTTTGTGTGACTCATCCGTCCCGCCGCTGGGGAACGCATCATGTGGGGCCGGAAGATCCTGTCGGTGGGAAGGGCTGGAAAATCCCACTCCAGGAGATTGGTAAAAGACGTGTTCTGTATTTGTCTTGTTAACTAGTTTTGACTGATTACTCCCCCCCCCCCCCCCACCTTTGCTGTACTGTAGATAAAGTGTCGTAAAATAGAATAGTGGATGGGCAGAAAGAAAATAGGAGGACAGGAATCAGAGTGGCACAGTCAAAGGCAGTCAACCCCATTGA
Organism: Scyliorhinus torazame; assembly: GCF_047496885.1. Classification (NCBI taxonomy): domain Eukaryota; kingdom Metazoa; phylum Chordata; class Chondrichthyes; order Carcharhiniformes; family Scyliorhinidae; genus Scyliorhinus; species Scyliorhinus torazame. The sequence goes on along the minus strand of NC_092709.1, from coordinate 290,970,853 downwards.
TATTAATTACTGCCGTTGTCTTCCATGTTGTCTTTCGGAGACCTGCAACTGAACCCATCCTCATTTTCAGTACAAAGTGAGAACAGAAAATGCCGGAAAAACTCAGCCGGGCTAACAGTTTCGAGTCTGCATGACCAACTTGGAGCGTTAACTCTGTTTCTCTCTCCAAAGATCCAGCCAACATTTTCTGCTTTCATTTCAGATTTCCGGCATCGGCAGTATTTTGCTTTTATTTTAGCGCTTTCAATTTCAGTTTGGCTGGGAATCCCTTTGGCCTGAGAGAGGTGACCGAGCGGGGATGGATCTCAGGAATACATGAGGAACAGCCCCAAACATGAGCCTAAACTGCTGTCAAAACATAGAAGAGGAAAGACGGAAAACACACTTGTCCATCAATTTGGAATTTCTGACAGGGTCCTGGTGGTAAAGGTTATAGTGAGACAGATTTGAAATGAATTCCGAAGGTGATCTCTTGTACTGTGCTTTAGTTGTCGAAGAATAAAGTTTAGTTTCCAGTCAGGACTGCGTGCTAACTTTGCTGCAGTGGTGTCCAGCTTTCTTTTTTCTAAAAAATATTTTTATTGGAGGTAATTTCCAATATACACAGAACAGAAACGAGCAAACAACAGTTAACCATGCCACTAATCTCTCATACCAACCCCTCCTTTTACACCCAGTCCCACCAACCTCAAACAGAACTCAAACAACCCCCCTGCCCCCCCCCCCCCCCCCCCCCGACATGTCACTGTCCCTCAGACACATCAATGAACAGCCTCCACCTTATGGAGAACCCCTCTTCTGCCCCTCTTATGGCAAACTTGTTTTTCTCTAGGTGGAGGAACTCTGCTAATTCACTCACCCATGCCCCCGCTTTAAGCAGCTTTGAGTCCCACCTGCCCAACAAGATTTGACTCCGGGCTACCACGTCAGCCTCTCTCCGGACCTGCACTCCCGAATCCTCTGACACCCCAAACATCGCCACCCAGTTGCTCGGCGCCACCTCCACTCCCAAGATCTTTGACATTACATTTGCAAATTCTTTCCAGAACCCCTCCAACTTTGGATATGCCCAAAACATATGAACATGGTTTGCCAGATCCCCTGCACACCGCCCACACCTATCTTCCACCCCTGGACAAAACTGACTCTTCTAGACTCCATCATATGAGCCCTATGCACCACCTCAAACTATATGAGACTTAGTCCTGCACACGATGAAGATGTGTTTATCCTCTGCAGTGCCTCACACCACACCCTGGCTTGCATCGCTCCTCCCAATTCCTCCTCCCACTTGTACCAGATCTCCTCCACTGGAGCGTCCTCCCTCCCCATCAGCTCCCCACATATATCTGACACCTTGCCCTCGCCTATCTCATCCTCGGACAACGGAATGTCCTGTAGCGCTGGAGGAGGCAGCTGCAGGGATGAATCCAACTCCTTCCTCAAGAAGTCCCTCACCTGCAGGTACCTGAACCCATTCCCCTTTGGCAGCAAGTACACCTCCTCAAGTTCATCCAATTCTGCAAACAGGTCCCGAAAATACTCTATCCCCAACTACCCCATCCCCAAAACCTTGCATCCAGCCCCACTGGAACAAACCTGTGGTTACCACAAATCAGCAGCCACAGAGACATGCCATCCAGCCTACAGTGCTGCCGACACCCTCACGCTGATAACGGCTCGTAGAGTGCCTGGCCGGTGAGAATGGAAGGGGTGCCAACAATAGTGCCCTCAGAGTGGTCCCTTTACACAAGGCCTCATCCATCCGTCCCCTCACTGACCTCTCCTCCAAAGCCTACATCCATATCATAGCTATGTTCGCCGCCCAATGATAATTCTGCAGATTCGGCAGTGCCAGCCCCCTTATCTCTTTCTAGAAGCACCCTCCTAGTCCGAGGGTATCCAGCTTTCTTAACAGTTGTGTTGATTGAGACTGTTGGCTCACAGTGTCCCATGCAGGTACGACACTGCTGTATTCAAAATAAAAATGAGAGCAAGACTGATCGGTTACCAATGCACTCTAGGGAACACTACTGAGGGAACATCGGCAAAGTTAAAGTTTAAAAAAATAATAATTTAGAGTACCCAATAATTTTTTTCCGATTAAGGGGCAATTTAGCGTGGCCAATCCACCTAACCTGCACATCTTTTGACACAGACAGTGACCTGGGGCCGGGATCGAACCCGGGTCCTCGGTGTCATAGGCAGCAGTGCTAACCACTGCGCCACCGGGCCACCCATTGGCAAAGTTAAATAAATACTCCCTTTCAATCTTTTGCCAATACAGCATTTATCCTCCTCCCACAATAGAATGGCTTCGGTGCAATTCCTGTCATACTTGACATCAGGGGCTTCATTCTCCGACCCCCCAGGGGGTCGGAGAATGGCCGTTGGCCGCCGTGAATCCCGCCCCCGCCGGTTACCGAAGTCTCCGAAGGGAGAAAGGTCGGCGGGGCGTTAATGTCGCCGCTGCCGCGGAGAATGTCACGGGTCTGCGCAAGGCAGCCGATTTTCGGCCTGCCGATATTCTCCCTTCCGGATGGGCCGAAGTCCCGTCGACGTGATGACCGTTGACGTCGACGTAAATTAACCTCCTTTTCATCGGCGTGACCCTGTGCTCCAGGTTCACGCCGACCAGCGTGGAGATGAGTGACGGCCTGGGGGGTTGGCTCTGGGCAGGCGATGGCGTGGCCGCAGTCTGAATGTGTGAGGAGAGATGTGTCTCGGCTTGTGTGTGTGTGTGTGTGCGGCGGGGGGGGGCGGGTGGGTGGTTAGAATAGGCTGGGCTCCGGGGGAGTGCCGGGAGGGGGTCCGTGCCGGGGAGGGGGATGGGGGGGGTCCGTGCCGGGGAGGGGGGTGGGGGGGTCGTGCCGGGGAGGGGGATGGGGTGTTCCGTGCCAGGGTGGAGGTTGGGGGGGGGGGGGTCCGTGCCGGGGAGGGGGATGGGGGTGTCCGTGCCGGGGTGGAGGTTGGGGGTGTCCGTGCCGGGGTGGAGGTTGGGGGGGGGGTCCGTGCCGGGGAGGGGGATGGGGGGGGGTCCGTGCCGGGGAGGGGGATGGGGGTCCGTGCCGGGGTGGAGGTTGGGGTGGGTCCGTGCCGGGGGGGGGGGGTGTCCCTGCTGGGGAGGGGGATGGGAGGGCAAGTGAGTTGGTCCACCTGGCCAAGTGCCAGCCTCCAACAGTTGGACCCATGCGGTCCATGCCACCTGGCTGGGGGCAGGAGGGGATATGGGCAATGATGACATGTCGTCGTTCCCCTCCCCCCACCAGGCCGTCATGTTTTCAGATCATCCAGCGATGTTGGCCGCCGTGGCGGCAGCCGCTCATGTCTATGTTGCCCTGGATGAGGAGGAGGAGGAGGAGCGTGCCAGAGAGGCGGCGCAGGCTGCTGCAGAGGGGCAGGGGGCAGCCGCCCAGGCTGGAGGGACACCCGACCGACAGGACGAGGAGGGGGAGGAGGACGTCGCGGACCCACGGCAACGGAGGCACCCGAGGGCGCCCCGTGTGTACCGGCCCAGGCAGTCATACCAGGACCTCACGGACCGGGAATGCAGGAGGAGACTCCGGATGAGCCGGGAAACCGTGGCACACATCTGCCACCTGCTGGCACACCTGTCACCGCGTGGCACTGGCGGGGGACACCCTCTCCCCGTGTCCGTCAAGGTTACGGTGGCCCTGAACTATTATGCAACGGGGTAATTCCAGGCACCGAGTGGGGACCTGTCCGGCATATCGCAGACATCGGTACACCGGTGCATCCGGGCAGTGACAGATGCCCTATATGCCATGGCGCACCGCTACATCCGCTTCCCCGTGGACCGGGCCAGCCAAGATGCCCGGGCCGTGGGCTTCTCTGCCGTGGCCGGGTTCCCCATGGTCCAAGGTGCGATCGATGGGATGCACGTCGCCGTGCGGCCACCTGCAGATAACAGGGCCGTGTTCACTAATAGGAAGGGGACCTATTCGATGAACGTACAGGTGGTCTGCGACCACCGCATGATGATCCTGCATGTCTGCGCCCGTCACCCAGGCAGTGTACACGACTCATTCGTGTTGTCGCGGTCATCCATCCCCGGCATGTACGAGGGACGCCATCCCCGGCTGAGGGGCTGGTTGCTGGGCGACAGGGGCTACCCATTGCGATCGTGGCAGATGACGCCTATACGGAGGCCACGCAATGAGGCGGAGAACCGCTACAATGATGCCCATATAGCGACAAGGGGAGTGATAGAGAGGTGCTTTGGCATGCTGAAGATGCGTTTCAGGTGCCTGGACCTCGCTGGGGGCGCCCTCCAGTATCGGTCAGATAGGGTCGGCCGCATCATTGTGGTGTGCTGCGTCCTGCACAACATAGCCCAACAGAGGGGCGATGTGCCGCAGGCAGAGGAGGGCGGAGTGGAGGAGCAGCAGGAAGAGGCGCAGTCCTCCCCAGATGAGGGGGATGGGGGTAATGGTCAGGGCAGACGGGGTAGACACAGGCGGGTGGCTGTCCACCGTTACCGTCTGGCCCAGCGGGCACGGGCCAGACTGATAGACGCCCGCTTCACTGACTAGATGGGCGAGGGAATCGGGTAGTATGGCCACAGACCGCAACCATGGCAACAGCCGACCACCCACACCCCCCACCCATCCACCCACCCAGCACCCTCACCCCCCTCCCCAACCCCACCCACCCCACCCGCATGCACACCACCCCCCCATTGCCGATCCACCTGCGGCACAACGGGCCGGGCTCACACAGTTGCGGGTGGATGCGTGTCTATCGCAGGCCATGGAGGATGACGACAACCCGCCCTGCGGTGAGCCCCTGGCTCTACATCGTTGGACTATGTCTGACCCATGGCCACAGTACCACCATCCACCCGGACCATCCCTGCATGCGGCTGTGACACTGCAGCGCACGGTCCCGTCCTCTGCCCGGGGGATGTTGATGGCGGCCCAGGGAGAAGGGGGCAGGCTCACCTGGGGCTGAAGTAAGACCACCCCTCACACACACACTTGCGCTCAATGTACATGACACCCCCGCACACTTTGGACAGAGCACAAAGGCAGCTTCTGTAGGTGTAACATTGACTTTAATAACCAAAGGAGTTCATGCACGTGCCCTAGCCCCTAAAACTCATCTGTGCCCTGCAACTGTGCCAACTTACTCAGTGTCTAATTGTTTGGCCTTACGGGCCCTTTGACTACGTCTACGTGGTTCCCCAGACGGTACAGCAGAACTGGAGGTGGACTCCTGTGATTCCTGCCCTCTGACACTGGATCCCTTTGGCGGCTGTTTCCTGGGGCGCCCTGGCCTAGATGGGCCAGGCTGCGGCCCGGGCGACTGGGATGGCGAGCTGCCAGCCTGTCCTGCCCGTTGCCCACCCGATGCACCTGGGACGGAAGGGGGGGAGTCCGAGGTGTCGCGGTGTACCGGGACCTCCCCTACAGAGGGAGCCGGGACGGACCACACCACCTCCTCCTCCCTCGGGGTGCCCGATGGCCCCCAGGCCTCTACATGGGTGGGGGATGCGAACGGACTGGCCATCCGACGCCCCCCCGACATCTGGCGCTGCCAGTCCTGGAGGCCCGTGCTGGTATCGACAGGGGTCTGCAGGTTTGCAGCCATGGAGCCCAGGGGGTTGGCAAACCCTGTCTGTGACAGTGCGACGCCGGCTCGCACATGGCCACTGGCGCCGATGCCCTCAGCGATGGCCTGCAGAGACTGGGCCATGGCCTGCTGAGACTGGGCCATGGCCTGCAGAGACTGGGCCATGGCCTGCTGAGACTGGGCTATGGCGTTGAGCGCCTCTGCCATCTGGCGCTGGCACTGGCTCATGGCCTCCTGTGAGAGGGCAGCCATTTCCTGGGCCACAGACGCCGCCTGCACGGAAAGCCCCAGGCCTCGCAAACTGTTCCCCATGTCTGACACCGTCGCACCCATTGCCTCCACCGCGGACGCCACCCGTGCGGTATCGGCCTGGGTGGCACGCATGACCGGCACCACTCCCAGCTCCTGGACGTGGGTGGACTCCTCCACCTGCGACCGCAGCCGCCGCAAGCCGCCCGTCACCCTCTTCGCTTGTCTCCGGGTCGGTGGTTGCATCGGATCTATGTGTGGGTGTGGTAACTCCAGGAACCTGGGATCCATCTGGGCGGCAGATGTTCGCTTGGGCTGGGCTGCCCTCCGACCGCCCGGCCCCACTGCTGCTCCTACCTCCACCTGCTGTACCAGGACGGCTGTGTTGTGCGCACCAGTGAGTGTACCAGACGCCTCATCACTAAAGTGCCCAACCGAGGTGAGTGTTTCTGCGATGGTGGAGGGTGTTGGTGACAGCAGTGGCGTTGTGTCGTGCTCTTCGTCCCACTCTGAGTCCATGGCACTTTGGGGTGGGGGTTCGTCTCCACCCATCCACTCTGAGTCACTGTCCGGTATTTCGTCTTCCTGGGTAGTGCTGTCCCGGGTACTGCTGTCCCGGGTAGTGGTGTCCCGGGTAGTGGTGTCCTGGGTAATGGTGTCCTGGGTAGTGGTGTCCTGGGTAGTGGTGTCCTGGGTAGTGGTGTCCTGGGTAGTGGTGTCCTGGCTCGGATGTGACGGGGAATGTGGCTGCCCCCCTCATCGCTGGGTGGTCGCTCCCGCACGTGACGGGGGTGTCGTCTCCCTGTTGCTCCAGGTCTCTCCGTCTCCCGTGGTGTGCGAGGGGCATCCTGCGGGCGTCGCATGCTGGAGGGTGCGGGTCTCTCCGTCTCCCGTGGTCTCCGAGGGGCATCCTGCGGGCGTCGCATGCCGGAGGGTCCGAGTCTCTCCCTCTACCGTGGCCTCCGATGGGCATCCTTCGGGCATCGCATGCCGGAGGGTCCGGGTCTCTCCGTCTCCCGTGGCCTCCGAGGGGCATCCTGCGGGCGGTCTGCATCTGCGGGGATGGGTGCCTGGACGTTTGGTCCTGCGATACACAATGAAGCTTGCATGGTTAGACATCAGGCAGTGATCAGGTGATACGGGGGAGGGGGATATAGGGGAGGGGGGATATGGGGACGGGCTGTCGGTGGCTCACTTGCTACTACGCCCCCGACCTCTGCATCAGCAACCTCCCGGTCCTCAGGTCCACCAGCCAGTTCCAGGGCCCTTTCCTGGTGTTCGGTCAGTGGCCTCCCATCAGCGGGGCCTCCTCCAGTCCTCACATGCTCCCTATTGTGTGCGCGCTTCTCCTGTGGGGGGGGGGGGGGGTGGCAGGGGTAAAAGGCAACACTGTTAAGCAGGTATATGAATGCACGCAATCGGTTGCGCGTGCATTGCAGAGGTTAAGGTTAGGGCTGGATTCACTTGGGGATATGGGGGAGGGGGGATATGGGGGAGGGGGGATATGTGGGAGGGGGGATATGGGGGAGGGGGGGATATGGGGGAGGGGGGGATATGGGGGATGGGGGATATGGGGGAGGGGGGATATGGGGGAGGGTGGGATATGGGGTGGGGGGATATGGGGAGGGGGGATATGGGGAAGGCTCACCCTGCCTGCTCTGACGAGGTCGTTCACCTTCTTGTGGCACTGGGTGCCTGTCCGTGGTGTCAGGGCCACAGCGGTGACGGCCTCTGCCACTTCCCTCCACAGACGCCGGCTGTGGCGTGGGGCAACTCTGCGGCCGTGCCCGGGATACAGGGCGTCCCTCCTCTGCTCCACCGCGTCCAGGGGCGCCTCCACATCGCGTGACTCGAACCTCGGGGCTGAGCGGCGGCCAGCCATCAAGTCGGGTGTTGCGTTCGGGTGTTCCGGTCTGGTGGAGGGGGAGCAGCGCGGCCTTATGAGCCGTCACGCCGTGCGGTGCGTATGACGCTGCACGGCGTGAACCACTGCGCAAGCGCGGAACCCGTTACGTCGCTGCTAGCCCATTTCGGGCTGGAGACTATCGACCCATTTTTCCGACGTGACGCAAGTCGGATTTGCGCCGTTTTTTGCGCCGATCGGCGGACTTTCCGCCGATAACGGAGAATAACGGAATTCGCCCCAAGTATGTGTTATTGGCATGAAATTATTTGTAGCAACAATGTTGCCATAATGGATGCTATAAATTTGACTGTTTTGCACACTGTTCCTCTGGTGACTAATTTTGTTGCAAAGCTGATCCCCGAAAGCACAGCAGTAAAAGCATATCGGTGAATCAAGAGCAGCACAGCCAGTGACTTGTGTCTGTGTGACTGTCATGACCAGTCCCCAGGCTAGGTCCCCCAAATTTGTTAACCTGAACAAAATCCCTCAATTTGTTAAGTTCTGGATGGGATACTCCCAAATTATTGAAACCCTGAGCGAGCTGGCTGCCTTTCTTTATTCAACCTCCTCGATTGGTCGCAACAAGATTGTTTCAAAAACGATCCCCTCTCTTGTGGATGCCTTTTCCCAGTCCTGGTGTTTTTATGTTTTACCTTAACCAGACTTTCTTGAGTTAAAGTAAGAGTGGGTTTATTAGCTACTAAACCTGAGAAAAATGATGAAGCATGTACGCTCACACAGATTGGAAGTGTGAATTGAGTCCAGAAATAAGTTGAAAAAAGATATACGCATCAGTCTTTGACTTGTGCATGAGGAGTAGGTGGTGAAACGGGGTGGCATGACAGCACAGGGGTAAGCACTGCTGCCTCACGGTGCCAGGGGTCCAGGTTCAATTCCTGCCTTGGGTGACTGTCTGTGTGGAGTTTGCACTTTCTCCCCTTATCCGCGTGGGTTTCCTCTGGGTGCTCCGGTTTCCTCCCACAGTCCAAAAATGTGCAAGTTAGGTAGCTTGACCATGTTAAAACTGCCCCTTAGTGTACAGGGATGTGCAGATGAGGTGGTCTCAGGCAGATCGTGTGGGGAAGTGGGCCTAGATAGGATGCTCTTCCGGAGGGTCGGTGCAGACTCGATGGGCTGAATGGCCTCCTTCTGCACTGTAGATGTTCTATGCAAACATTGCGGCCATTAGAGATTCATAATTCCAGTAGTGCTGACTTTGGCAGTTGAATAGTTGGTTTCAAGGTTCCAGGATCCTGTAGCTTAGCTGAGAGGTTGTCCTGCTTCCTTTTCAGCATTGGTTTTACTGATTTAGCTGGCTTCAAAAAGCAGAGAGAGAGCAAGACTTGTATTTTTACCTGCCAGGGCAGCAGAGGTGGCTGCTGCTGTCCTTTTGTTTCTGTGTCAAACGCTCTGACATACCCGACACTAGTCCACCCTGACCAAGTTTTGCAGTTGGCTTTTGTCCCAGTCTCTTGCATATTCCTGGATAATCCACAAACCAGTCAAGGATATTACTTACAGCATATCATTCTGCTGAGATAATAATCAGCTTCCATTATCTCCACAGGAGATGGCAGATATTTCTGTACGGATTTTGTGCCTTTGATAAGTCCCTATCTGGAAACAGGTTGTGATATTCCATTGTCTCTCTCTTAGTATCGCCCACACCGGGGCAATTCAGACAGTGACTGAATGTACATTCTCAGAATTTACTTCGGCAGCTATCTTTGGCTTGTATATCCATTTTAAAAAACACATGTCTTATTAAAAAGTTTAACATGTCTAAAAGGGTTAAAAATCATACAGGTTAAATAAAACCTAACAGGCTCACACGGGTTGATGCTTGCTATCTGGTAAATTCTTAAAGGCAGAAACTAGTGATGAGAAGCCAGTTGCTACAGCATTCAAGGATCCTTGTTATATTAAATGGAGCAAGGCTGTAGTCACACAGCTTGCACACAAAATGTCAATTGATCATTATGCAGCTGCCGCCCATGTGTGTCTTACAAAACACTGGACAATGGGATGGGAGTCTTGAGTACCACCGCTCAGGCATATCTTTATCTTACTCATATCTAGTAGTTAGTAGGTAAGTCGAGACAAATATGTGCTTGCCGATATTATAATAATACATATAATTGGTGGTCATACTCATATGTAATACATTAGGTAATTGCTAGTTTGAATGGACATAGATAACTTTTAAACAAATGTATTATTTTGATTGGTGTATGTTAATTACTTGGGCGATACGTAAAAATATAATTGCTCTGTATTTTCTATGATCAGGGAGTTGGCAAGCCACCTAGTGGATGTTTAGCTCCCCTGCTATAGCTGGAATAAAGTTCTCGAACTGAAACCTGAAGTGACGTCTGGTCAGTTAGGGAGTAAGGCATATTATAGTCAAATAGGAGGGGGGGGTGAGGGGGGAGGGGGGGGGGGCACTGTGGTGCAGTGGTTAGCCTACGGCGCTGAGGACCCAGGTTTGATCCCGGCCCTGGTCACTGCCCTTGTGGAGTTTGCACATTCTCCACGTGTCTGCGTAGGTTTCACCCCAACAACCCAAAATGTGCAGGTTAGATGGAGTGGCCACACTAAATTGCCCCTTAATTGGAAAAAAATAACTGGGTAATCTAAATTTATTTTTAAAAAATAGTCAAACAGGGATGGAACTCCCAACAATGTCCGTATGTAATTTTTTTTCCAATCATTGTGACAATGAAATGAAATGAAAATGGCTTATTGTCACAAGTAGGCTTCAAATGAAGTTACTGTGAAAAGCCCCTAGTCGCCACATTCCGGCGCCTGTTCGGGCAGGCTGGTACGGGAATTGAACCGTGCTGCTGGCCTGCCTTGGTCTGCTTTAAAAGCCAGCGATTTAGCCCTGTGCTAAACAATGACAATGGAGACTGTTGCTAACTTTTGGTTGGCTCTTAATTCGTTATTTGCTCTGTTTGTTTAACCTTTGCTCTGGAGTCGCCAGGTATCTTTATGATACCGCCATGAGGTTCAAGTTCAAGTACTGATCAATAACTCAACACACCAATTAGTAAGATTCAAATCAAAACACATTTATTATATACAGTAAGCCACTACTTATGCATATAACTCTACTTTCTAGACTATTTCTATCACTAAAAGGCCTATACTTAGCTTTGGAATTGGCCCACCAGGTCAGGGGAACGAATGGCCTTTCGTTCAGGTCCTGAGTCTGCAGGATTCAAAAGCTGGTATGGACTTGTAGCTCGGAGCGCCTATCTCGTAGCGAGCGTTGACTGGAGACTTACTTTGTTGGTGCGGCAGCTGGGCAGTTCACTCTCAGGGGTTGATTTGCGTTATTGAGTGACCCTGCCAAGCAGGACGATTTGAACTTGGGGACTTTTCTTTATAGTCCCCAGGGGCTTCCTGTCCTTCGGGGCGGACCCCGTACCTGGTTCCAAGTGATTGGACTGCGTTCCGATCACTTGGATCGATTTCTCCAATACTGGAGTTGTTCACTGATCGCTGGGCGGTCCCTAAATGTCCGTTGGCCTTCCTTTGTCTTGGCTCCCGCTGGCGCCGAGGAGTCTGGCTTGGCCTTATTCACCTGAAGTGTATCAATTGTGCCTGGGAATCGCTCATTACTATGCAGATGGCTGCGAGTTTCACTGCTGTCTGGGCTCTTGCAAGTTCTAATACACAGGATTTCTGCACTTGCTAGATTTTGCCTGTGTTGGCTGAATTTCCCTGCAGCCTTTGCGGACCTCCATTTTAAGTCGGGTAGTGGCCAACCCAGGTGGCTACAAGACCAACGTTCCACATTTCGTTCACTTTTAAATCATGAGTTGAGGAACCTTACAGTGGTGCAAGCATCGAGAAGGATTTATGGCTATTACATTTACACCTTTGTGATTTACACATTTACATTTACATCCTTGTCCTTCTCAGCATTATTCAAAGTAGCTAACCCCAGGACTACTGACTGAGTCAGAAATCCCAATCTCTTACCCTTAAACTAATACAGCAGGCACCAGGAATTTCAGGGCCTAGAATTTAGAAAAAGGACCATTTTACCCAAAAAATTATTTTAATGGAGGCCAATCATGATTTTTTAAATGGTTTCTCAACCACTTCTGCAGAAACATATCTAATATTTTTGAGAACATCTTCACTCCCTGGAATGACTTTCCAAAACAAATTATTGCATAGAATTGCAGAGTATTCTGCAAGTCTTTTATCATTAGTGGAAAACCCAAAGTTACACTTGATTTTTCTTCTCATTCTTCAACTTCCTCAGTTTTACCTTGTATTGAGACTCCTCATTTTGTTAATCAGTTGCCTTGATGAGCTTTGGCAATCTCATTTGAAACACACCCTAAAGTCTGAAAACAACGCACCTAGTCTCCTTAATCTTTTCTCTTGCCAAGCGCCTCAACCTCACGTACAACGAGGCAAAATGTGTTTTCGGCACCACCCGCCTCGCCATACTCGGCTACGTGGTGGAGAACGGTGTCCTCGGCCCCGATCCCGACCGTCTGCGCCCCCTTCTCGAACTCCCAATTCCCACCTGCCCCAAAGAATCCGAACTTAAATTCCTTTCATCGGAAAAACAAACCATTAACACATCATGCTGCACCAGAATACAAAAAAACCTGTTACAATGACATTTCCCACACACGTTTTCCCAAATGGGAAAGATTACAGTGGCCTTCCTTCTCTGTTTACATTGCTGGCAAGATATGTAAAGTCCTTAGTTGGTGCTGAACCATGCGTAGAATGGTTCCACACTATTCATCAAGCTTCTGAAGCAATGGTCACATGGGAACACTTGTTCCTTCTTGTTTCAAGTTGAGATTATTAAATTAGAAAAAAAAGCTCCCTATTCAATAGGTCAATACTTTTAATGTCACTATGTTGAAAAAAAACCTTCACGTTGTGCTCCGATGATCCCTGTACTTCACTGTGATATCTCCCTGTCTGAAAAAATCACTTTAATCTTCCATTTCCTGCTCTCCCAGCATTGTGATAACAGGATGACTAATCTCTCAATGTGGTACGAACACATTTCCAGTATGGATATACTTTACTGTGCAGAATTTATATTTCAAATGGAATTCCCTCATCAGTTGCAAGCTTGGTTTCATCTCAGATTTTTTTTTCAACCACTCTCAATTCTATGTTAAGGGCAAATCCATCCAAGTCTCTAATACGCCTGCCATGCCTGGGGACATCTTTGTACACCCCACTGGATTTCTGCGCAGAATAGATACCTGATCCCAATTTCACATCAAACCTCCATCACATCTCTATCCATTGAAAGCTTTCCTCTTTCATAAGTTCTAAGTTCTTAAGATATAGGAGCAGAATTAGGCCATTTGGCTCGTGTTTGCTCCGCCTTTTGATCAGGGCTGATCCCATCCTGGCCTGAACTCCACCGTCCTGCCAGTTCTCCATAAACCTACAACCCATTACCAATTACAAATCTGTCTAACTCCTCCTTAAATTTACTCACTGTCCCAGCATCCACCCCACTCTGGGGTAGTGAATTCCACAGATTCACAACCCTTTGGGAGAAGTAGTTTCTCCTCAAATCTGTTTTAAATTTGCCACCTCTTATCCTAAGTCTATGACCTCTTGTTCTAGAATGCCCGACAAGAGGAAGCATCCGCTCCATGTGTACTTTATCCGTATCTCAATTTGACCTCATTCTTCTAAACTCTAGAGAGTATAAGCCAAAACTGTTCAATCTCTCTTCATACGACAAACCCTCCATCTCTGGATCAACCGAGTGGACCTCCTCTGAATTGCCTCCAATGCCACTACATCTTTCCTCAAATAAGGGGACCAAAAGTGTGCTCAATACTCCAGGTGTGGTCTCACCAATGCTTTGTATAGTTGCAACAACATTTCCTCACCTATATTCTCTATTCCTTTAGCTCTAAATGCCAACATTTACAAATGGACGGCACCTAACAGCACGTCTTTCGGGACCTGTGGGAGGAAACTGGACCACCCGGAGGAAACCCACGAGGCACAGGGAGAACATGCAGACTCTGCACAAACAGTGACCCAAGCCGGGAATCAAACCTGGGACCTTGCGTTGTGAAGCTACAGTGCTAACCACTGTGCTACCGTGCATATCGAGGATAGTGACCACAATTCAGTTAGATTTAGTATGATTGTGGAAAAGGACTGAGATAAATCAGGAGTAAAAGTTTTAAACTGGGGAAAGGAAAATTTTACAAAACTGAGAAGTGATTTGGCTGAGGTGGATTGGAAGAGATTGCTAAAGGATAAATCAGTGGTAAATCAGTGGGAAGCACTAGTAAATGAGAGCCTTAGGATACAAAGCAGACATGTCCCCTCCAAAACTAAGGATGGAGCCCCATGGTTGTCCAGAAAAATACAGGGAAGATTAAACAGAAAATGAAACCTGATGATAGTCACAAACAACTCAACACTGCAGATAGCCTAGAGAAGTACAGAAAGTGCATGGATCAAGGAAAAAAGGAACTAAGAAAATCAAAGAGTGGGCATGAAAAAATATTAGGAAGCAAGATTCAGGAAAACCCAAAGATCTATTACCAGTATATAAAGAGCAAAAGGATAGTTAAGAAAAAAGTGGGACCTATCAGAGATGAAGAAGGAAACTTGTTTGAAGATGCTGAAGATAGGGGAAGAGTTTTAAATGAATCTTTTGTCTGTATTCACAAAGGAAAGAAATGATACGGATATAGTAGTCCAAGAGGAGCAGTGTGAAATATTGGGTAAAATAATCATAATGAAAGTGCAAATGTTAGAGGAGTTGGAATCCTTGGTGGATAAATTGGCAGGGCCTGGGATATTAAAGGAGGTCAGGGAGGAAGTAGCAGGTGCTCTGGGGATTCTTTTTTAATCCTCACTCGACACAGGGGAGGTGCTGGAGGATTGGAGGAATGCAAATGTGATTCCATTGTTTAAAAAGGTTATGAAGGAAAGATCAATCAATTATAGGCTGGTCAGTACTACTTCGGTGGTGGTCAAATTGTCAGAATCAATCTTGAGAGATCTGATAAACTGTCACTTAGAAAGGCATGGACTGGTCAAGGATAGTCAGCATGGCTTTGTTAAGGGAAGATCGTACCTTACAAATTTGATTGAATTCTTTGAGGAAGTGACAAGGGGGATCGATAAGGGTAGTGTAGTGGATGTTGTCTACATGGATCTTAGTAAGGCATTTGACATGGTCCCACTTGGCAGACTAGTCAAAAATTTAAATGTCCATGGGATACAAGGTAATGTGGCGAATTGGATCCAAAGTTGGTTTAGTAACAGGAAATAAAGGGTATTGGTCATTGGTTTAATATATTGACGATTTGGACTTGAACGTGGGGAGCATAATTGGGAACTTTGTCATGTAATGGAAAATGTAGCGATAGCTGTAAGCTCCACAATGATGTTGATGGGTTGGTGGAATGGGCAGGAAAATGGCAGATGGAGTTCAACTCTGATAAGTGTAGGGTAATAAACGGGAAGATACAGAGAGGGGTGGATGAAGTAGGAAATCTTGGTGTGCAAGTGTACAGGTCCCTAAAGGTAGCAGTGGTCAAGATACAGTGGTCAAGAAGGGATATGAAATGCTCTCCTTCATTGGCAGAGGTATAGAATACAAAAGTAAGGATATATGATGGAACTGTGTAAGACACTGGTGAGTCCATAACTGGAGTATTGTGCGTAGTTCTGATCACCACAGTACAGGAAGGACGTAATTTCTCTGGAGAGAGTAAAGGGAAGATTTACTGAAGAATGCGGCCAGGAACTGTAGCTACGAGGAGGGATTAGATAAGCTGCTTTTTTCCATGGAGAAGAGAAGGTATTCAAAATTGTGAGGGGTAGAGAGAGTATACAGGTCTCCCTTGGCAGTGAATTCAAAAACCAGGGGCCATAGATTCAAGATAAATGGCAGAAGGTGCAGAGGGGACATGAGGAAGAACTTATTTTATGCAGAGGGTGGTGGGCGTCTGGAATTCGCTGTCCAAGTTGATATTGGAGGCAGAGACCCCAAACTCCTTTAAAACGTATCTTAAGTGTTGTAAGCTACAGGGCTATGGACCGGGTGCAGGAAAGTGGGATCAGAAAGGACACCTGGGTGTTCTTGGGATGGAATGGACAAGATGGACCAAATGGCCTCCTTCTGTGCTGTAACTTTTCTATGATTCTATGAGGAAAACCTTTTTACACAGAGGGTAATGGGGGTCTGGAATTCACTGCCTGAGTTGATGGTGGAGACAGAGACCCAAAACTCTTTTAAAAAGTACCTGGATCTGCACCTTAAGTGCTGTAAACCCAGCGCTATAGCCCGCGTGCAGGAAGATGGGATTAGAAGGAGTACCTGGGTGTCTTTGGGTCGACATTGACAAGATAGGCCGAATGGCCTCTTCTGTGCTGTTTCTTTTCTGTGGTTCCATGGTTCTACATCACACGGTGCGCAGCTCTAATTCATCCTCTGAGAGGAAATCAAAAATGGTAAACACTTTGCTCCCACCTCGCTGCCTCCTGCTGCAAAGCTTCATATTTTGGGCATCACCAAGCTACTCCTCTCTGACAGAGGCGGTTCGTGCGGTGAGGACGGTCAGGCACTGACTCCCCGAGAATCGTCAGACGTGCACAGACTGCAGAATGGCTTAAACATGAAAAAGAAATATCGTTTTAGAATATTCCAGAGCAAACCTGCAACTTGCAGCGGAAAAACCTTTCGTCCAAACTGCATTATTTTCAGAGTATCCCCCCCACCCCCGCCTTGGCAGGCAGGACACCCCCAACCCCACACTCCCACCATCCTTTTAAGCTTCTCTTCGGGTTACAGGGTCTCCGTTCCTGCTTTGCAATGTGTGCAGCCAAAGATGCTGCACATGCTTGAAGGGCCTGTCACCATGGTGACAAGCTAGCTTGGTTATACAGTGTGTGCCTCACTTACCAAAAGGAACACCAGCCGCCACGGTTTTCTGAATTACTTTATCTCTTTTTAACTTCAGCGCCCTGCAGCATGAGTCATGTCTCGTCCCTGTGCAGTATTGCTGTTTGTTGCAGGCATTTTGTTACATAACACGTTTGAAGAACATCCTTTGTTAATTGTTTATTTTGATAATGCAGGAAAGACATGCCTGACTTTTATTAATGAGATTAACACTAAAGTAACACTGAACAATAGGGGCGCGATTGAAATAATGACAAAGTTATGCGTCAGAATCACATGCATTGCATGAGTGCAGTCTCGGGTTGGAGGCTGATCAATCTGATACAGTAAACGGATTTGTCAGGGAAAGTATTCGCACTTAAAAGCAGAGGTGCAAAAGATTGATAATCGATTTCTGCATTCCCTGTAAGTAGTCAGACTTCATCCCGAGAATCCTGGGCAATCCCGCCCAGTCAACCCTCCCAGTTCTCCCATCTAAAGGCAGAGTGTTGACGTCGTAAAAACTGGAGAATTTAACGAGGGCGTCATCGGACCGCTAACTGTAGCGATCCTCTGCCCTACAGGAGGCCAGCACGGCACTGGAGCGACCCACACCCCACGCTGCTCCAGCTGCCGATACCGGTGTCAAATGGGCGCCGTGGGTCTGCGCATGCACTCTGCGACCGGCGCGAATGCGTGCATGAGCGATAGCATCCTTCTCCGTGCCGACCCCGACGCAACTTGGCGTAGGGCTACAGGGGCCGGCACAGAGCAAAAGAGGCCCACACCACGAGAGGCCGGCACGCCGATTGGTAGGCCCCGATCGCGGGCCAGGCCAGGGTGGAGGCCCCTCCGGAGTCAGACCCCCCTGCCCCCCCCCCCCCCACCAGGCCACCCCTGACAGGATGGACGCCAAGGTCCCGCCGGGTGAGACCAGGGGCGGGATTCTCAGATCCCCCACCGGGTCGGAGAAACGCCGGGGGGCGGCGTGAATCCCACCCCCGCCAGCTGCCGAATTCTCCGGCGCCAGGGATTTGGCGGGGGGCAGGGATCACGCATGCGCTGGGATGACGCCAGCACCGCTGGCGCTCCCGCGCATGTGCCAACTCGCGCCGGCCATCGGAGGCCCTTCAGCACCGGTTGGCGTGGCGCCAAGCCCCTTCTACGCCGGCTGGTGCAGCGCAAACCACTCCGGTGCCGGCCTAGCCCCTGAAGGTGCGGAGGATTACGCATCTTCGGGGCGGCCCGACGCCGGAGTGGTTCATGCCACTCCTTCACGCCGGAATTGCCCGCCCCGCCAGTTCGCGGAGAATCCTGCCCCAGATGTGAATGGCGCTGGCAGGACTCGGGTTTTTTGGGCGGCCACTCGGCCCATCCCGGGCGGAGAATTGGCATGGGGGCTGTGTAGAGCAGCCCCCGACTGGCGCCTTGCCGACCGCGCCGGCACCAATGGCGTCGGGGCGGCGTTGCGCGAATCACGCCCGGCCCGGCGATTCTCCGACCTGGCGAGGGCTGAGAGAATCCCGCCCACTATGTGTGATGCCTGCCTTTCCTTCATGGTCTTTCAAAAACTGTGCAATTCAGAGAGTGTAAGGGACAAATGTGAACACAGAACAAGGGATATATTGGAAAGAATCTGAAAATAAGTTTAATGGTGATTAATTCCCATTTGAATCATCATAAATAGGGCACAATTGTTTTTTGTTATTCGTTCCCGGGATGTGGGCATCGTTGGCTGGGCCAGAATGTATTGCCCATCCCTAAGGGCACTTACAAGTCAACCACATTGCTGTGGGTTTGGAGTCACATGAGGGCCAGGCAAGATAAAGGTGGCAGGTTTCCTTCCCTAAAGGGCATTAGTGAACCAGATGGGTTTTTAACGACAATCAACAATGGTTTCATTGTCGTCATTAGACTTTTAATTCCACATTTTGTGTTGAATTCAATTTCGACGAACTGCCCTGGTGGGATTCAAACAATACCACTATGTCACTTCATAGCACTAAATGGCATGCCCTTAGCATTCTGCCAAGTCTTTCATAAACCAATGAATCAAGAGTTCAAAGCGTCACCAAACATTGAGAAAGAAAATCCTACCAGTGTTATTTCAATAAGATATGGGAGGAAATCAGAACTGTCCGTATCATGACTATATTCTATTTTGTTGTTTTTAAAATGGACTTCAGCTGAACCACAAAATGGCTGCTAAAGGTCACATGACTAACAAGATTGACCATCTGTTCTAGTAGGTTCCAACAGAGGTTACAAGAATAGAAGAGACCCACTCCCATCCTAGTGGAATCTCACACCCCCATTGTAAGGTCACATCATAATCACAAAAATCAACAACTAACAGCTGAACCGATGCCCCCCCCAGCCAGAGTGATAACAAGCGCAGAGATATCAAAACTTGTTATGCCTCAATAAGTGTCAACAGCCACCATTTCACTCCTGAGGGAAACAATGGATTTTAGTCAGTAGCATAGAAACTGGTTGCAAGGCTGCAGGGTGACTTGGACAGGCTGGCTGAGTGGGAAAATACTTAACAAATGCAATATAATGTGGGTAAATCTGAAGTTATCCACTTTGGTGGCAAAACCAGGAAGGCAGATTACTATCTGATTGGTGGCAGTTAAGGAAAAGGGGAAGTGCAACAAGACCTGGGTGTCATGATGGAACAGTCGCTGAAGGTTGACATGCAGGTACAGCTGACAGTGAGGAAAGCTAATGGCATGCTGGCCTTCATAGCGAAAGGATTTGAGTATTGTGGTGGTATGTATTAGGGGTAATACGGTACACCATGAATGCCGAGGAGCTATTGGAGGACAGATGCTGGGTCCCGATTGGATCTGCCACCTACTGGGCTCCACCCAGATAGGCGGGGTATAAGAACCCGGTTTACTCCCCGCAGCTGCATTCTGTGACTGAGCTGCTGGGGAACAAGTCTGAACAAGTCTGCTCAATAAAGCCTTGATTGAAGTTCTCTACGTCTCGCCTCGTGTGTGATCGATGGTGCTACAAGTATGAGAATAGGGATGTCTTGCTGCAGTTATACAGGGCCTCAGTGAGGCCACACCTTGAGTATTGTGTGAAGTTTGGTCCCCTAGTTTGAGGAAGGACATTCTTGCTATTGTTGGTGTCCAGCGAAGGTTCACCAGACGAAATCCCGGGATGGCAGGACTGACATATGAAGAAAGATTGGATCGACTGGGTTTGTACTCACTGGAGTTTAGCAGAATGAGAGGGAATCTCATAGAAACATATAGAATCCTGATGGGACTGAACAAGCTGGATGCAGGAATAATGTTTTCGATGTTGGGGACGTCCAGAACTAGGGAGTCACTAAGTCACTAGTCACCAAAAATAAAGGCAAGTCATTCAGGACTAAGGTGAGGAAGAACTTCTCTCAGAGAGTTGTGAACTTGTGGAATTCTCTCCCACAGAAAGCTGTTGGAGCTAAGCTGTTGGATACATTCAAGATGGAGCTGGACATAGCCCTTGCGGATAAAGGGATCAAGGGATATGGCGAGAAAGCGGAAGTGGGATACTGAATTTACATGATCATATTGAATGGTCGTGCAGGCTCAAAGGGCCGAATGGCCTACTCATGCACCTATTTTTTATGTTTCTATGTTTCTATTAACATTTAAAGGGCCACGTCACATGACCAGCAGAGGGCAGTAGAGCGGAGCTGCTGATTGGCTGTTGCGGGGGAAATTTGCATATGTCCGTGTGCTCACACTAACTTGAAGGTGTACCTCAGCAAGAGACCCAAGCTGTTCAAGTGAAGACAAACATCCAGCAGAGGGCAGTAGAGCAGAGATGCTGATTGGCTGTTGCGGGTGAAATTTGCATACGTCCGTATGCTCACCCCAACTTGAAGGTGTACCTTAGCAAGAGACCCTAGCTGTTCAAGTGAAGACAAGCATCCAGCAGAGGGCAGTAGAGCAGAGCTGCTGATTAGCTGTTGCGGGGGAAATTGGCATACGTCTGTGTACTCACCCTAACTTGAAGGTGTACCTCAGCAAGAGACCCTAGCTGGTCAAGTAAAGACAAGCATCCTGCAGAGGGCAGTAGAGTGGAGCTGCTGATTGGCTGTTGTGGGGGAACTTTGCATACATCCGTGTGCTCACCCTAACTTTTTTGTGGAGGAGTAGTTGTCAAGTGACACTTAAACCCAAAACACTTCTTCAGTGCTTCCCTCCCTACCCCCTCCTCTAACCAGAAAAAAAACAACCACTGTAAAGATCAAGAGGAAGGCTCGAGGGCAGGTAGAAGTCGAAAGAAGTTGAACCGTGTCGTCACAGCCTGCAGGTAAGGGACTGGTTGGTGACTGGGAAGTAGTTTTTCTTTTATGTCCCCTCAGGTGTTATCGTTCAGGGCGCAGAGGTTGCTGAGTGAGTGCTTGCTGAGAAGGGGAGTGAATAACAGGCAAGGTCTTTCTTTCTTTTTCTTTTTTTATCTAGAGGGGATGGCAGGGAAGGTAGTGCAGGGGGAGGGGGAGCAGCCCCAAGTCGTGTTCCACATAGGTACCAACGACGTAGGTAGGAAAAGGGATAGGGATATAAGGCAGGAATTCAGGGAGCTAGGGTGGAAACTTAGATCTAGGACAAACAGAGTTATTATCTCTGGGTTGTTCCCTGTGCCACGTGATAGCGAGATGAGGAATAGGGAGAGAGAGGAGTTGAACACGTGGCTACAGGGATGGTGCAGGAGGGAGGGTTTCAGATTTCTGGATAATTGGGGCTCATTCTGGGGTCGGTGGGACCTCTACAAACGGGATGGTCTACACCTGGACCAGAGGGGTACCAATATCCTGGGGGGAAATCTGCTAATGCTCTTCGGAAGGGTTTAAACTAGTTCAGCAGGGGCTTGGGAACCTGAATTGTAGCTCCAGTATACAGGAGGTTGAGAGTAGTGAGGTCATGAGTAAGGTTTCAAAGTTGCAGGAGTGTACCGGCAGACAGGAAGGTGGTTTGAAGTGTGTCTTCTTCAATGCCAGGAGCATCCGGAATAAGGTGGGTGAACTTGGGCATGGGTTGGTACCTGGTACTTCGATGTTGTGGCCATTTCGGAGACATGGATAGAGCAGGGACAGGAATGGTTGTTGCAGGTGCCGGGGTTTAGATATTTCAGGAAGCTCAGGGAAGGTGGTAAAAGAGGGGGAGGGGTGGCATTATTAATCAAGGACAGTATTACGGTGGCAGAAAGGACGTTTGATGAGGACTCGTCTACTGAGATAGTATGGGCTGAGGTTAGAAACAGGAAAGGAGAGGTCACCCTGTTAGGGGTTTTCTATAGGCCTCCGAAAAGTTCCAGAGATGTAGAGGAAAGGATTGCAAAGATGATTCTGGATAGGAGCGAAAGCAACAGGGTAGTTGTTATGGGGGACTTTAACTTTCCAAATATTGACTGGAAACGCTATAGTTCGAGTACTTTAGATGGGTCTGTTTTTGTCCGATGTGTGCAGGAGGGTTTCCTGACACAGTATGTAGATAGGCCAACGAGAGGTGAGGCCATATTGGATTTGGTACTGGGTAATGAACCAGGACAGGTGTTAGATTTGGAGGTAGGTGAGCACTTTGGTGATAGTGACCACAATTCGATTAAGTTTACTTTAGTGATGGAAAGGGATAGGCATATACCGCAGGGCAAGAGTTATATCTGGGGGAAAGGCAATTATGATGCGATGAGGCACGACTTAGGATGCATCGGGTGGAGAGGATAACTGCAGGGGATGGGCACAATGGAAATGGAGGGCTTGTTCAAGGAACAGCTACTGCGTGCCCTTGATAAGTATGTACCTGTCAGGCAGGGAGGAAGTGGTTGAGCAAGGGAACCGTGGTTTACTAAGGCAGTCAAAACACTTGTCAAGAGGAAGAAGGAGGCTTATGTAAAGATGAGACATGAAGGTTCAGTTAGGACACTCGAGAGTTACAAGTTAGCTAGGAAGGACCTAAAGAGAGAGCTAAGAAGAGCCAGGAGGGGACATGAGAAGTCTTTGGCAGGTAGGATCAAGGATAACCCTAAAGCTTTCTATAGATATGTCAGGAATAAACGAATGACTAGGGTAAGAGTAGGGCCAGTCAAGGAGAGTAGTGAGAAGTTGTGCTTGGAGTCCGAGGAGATAGGAGAGGAGCTAAATGAATATTTTTTGTCAGTATTCACACAGGAAAAAGACAATGTTGTCGAGGAGAATACTGAGATTCAGGCTACTAGACTAGAAAGGCTTGAGGTTCAGAAAGAGGAGGTGTTAGCAATTCTGGAAAGTGTGAAAATAGATAAGTCCCCTGGGCCGGATGGTATTTATCCTAGGATTCTCTGGGAAGCTAGGGAGGAGATTGCTGAGCCTTTGGCTTTGATCTTTAAGTCATCTTTGTCTACAGGAATAGTGCCAGAAGACTGGAGGATAGCAAATGTTGTCCCCTTGTTCAAGAAGGGGAGTAGAGACAACCCCGGTAACTATAGACCAGTGAGCCTTACTTCTGTTGTGGGCAAAATCTTGGAAAGGTTTATAAGAGATAGGATGTATCATCACCTGGAAAGGAATAATTTGATTAGAAATAGTCAACACGGTTTTGTGAATGGTAGGTCGTGCCTCACAAACCTTATTGAGTTCTTTGAGAAGGTGACCAAACAGGTGGATGAGGGTAAAGCAGTTGATGTGGTGTATATGGATTTCAGTGAAGCGTTTGATAAGGTTCCCCACGGTAGGCTACTGCAGAAAATACGGAGGCATGGGATTCAGGGTGATTTAGCAGTTTGGATCAGAAATTGGCTAGCTGGAAGAAGACAAAGGGTGGTGGTTGATGGGAAATGTTCAGATTGGAGTCCAGTTACTAGTGGTGTACCACAAGGATCTGTTTTGGGGCCACTGCTGTTTGTCATTTTTATAAATGACCTGGAGGAGGGCGTAGAAGAATGGGTGAGTAAATTTGCGGATGACACTAAAGTCGGTGGAGTTGTGGACAGTGCGGAAGGATGTTACAAGTTACAGAGGGACATAGGTAAGCTGCAGCGCTGAGCTGAGAGGTGGCAAATGGAATTGAATGCAGAAAAGTGTGAGGTGATTCATTTTGGAAGGAATAACAGGAAGACAGAGTACTGGGCTAATGACAAGATTCTTGGCAGTGTGGATGAGCAGAGAGGTCTCGGTGCCCATGTACATAGATCCCTAAAAGTTGCCACCCAGGTTGAGAGGGTTGTTAAGAAGGCGTACGGTGTGTTAGCTTTTATTGGTAGAGGAATTGAGTTTCGCAGCCATGAGGTCATGTTGCAGCTGTACAAAACTCTGGTGTGGCCGCATTTGGAATATTGCATGCAATTCTGGTCGCCGCATTATAGGAAGGATGTGGAAGCATTGGAAAGGGTGCAGAGGAGATTTACCAGAATGTTGCCTGGTATGGAGGGAAGATCTTATGAGGAAAGGCTGAGGGACTTGGGGCTGTTTTCGTTAGAGAGAAGGTTAAGAGGTGACTTAATTGAGGCATACAAGATGATTAGAGTATTGGATAGGGTGGACAGTGAGAGCCTTTTTCTTCGGATGGTGATATCTAGCACGAGGGGACATAGCTTTAAATTGAGGGGAGATAGATATAGGACAGATGTCAGAGGTAGGTCCTTTACTCAGAGAGTAGTAAGGGCATGGAATGCCCTGCCTGCAACAGTAGTGGACTCGCCAACACTAAGGGCATTCAAATGGTCATTGGATAGACATATGGACGATAAGGGAATAGTGTAGATGAGCTTTAGAGTGGTTTCACAGGTCGGCGCAACATCGAGAGCCGAAGGGCCTGTACTGCGCTGTAATGTTCTCTGTTCTATGTTCTATACCCCATGCTGCTAGACTTTTGTAAAAGCAAATTACTGTGAATGCTGGAATTTGGAACAAAAACAGAAAATACTGGGCAATCACAGCAGCTCTGGCCGCATCTGTGGAGAGAGAAAGGAGATAGCGTTTCAAGTCTGTATGACTCTTTTTCAAAGATAGACTTTTGGATAATTTTAATATTGCATTTCAAGGTTCACAGCTCAGTCTGCTGCTTTAACACCAACTGGAAAGAGCTCCAGCAGCTCCCTGCTGACAAAGCAGCCAGCCATCATCTCTCAACGCCTCGAAGCCTGGCTTATTTTAAATGCCCCTGAGCATCTCCTTCCAAGCAGCACGGCAGCACGGGGGTTATCACATATGCTTCACAGCTCCAGGGTCCCAGGTTCGATTCCCGTCTTGTGTCAATGTCTGTGTGGAGTCTGCATGTTCTCCCCATGTCTGCGTGGGTTTCCTCCGGGTGCTCTGTTTTCCTCCCACAGTCCAAAGATGTGCAGGTTAGGTGGATTGACGATGATAAATTGCCCTTAGTGTCCAAAAAAGTCTAGGTGGGGTTACTGGGTTACAGGGATAGGGTGGAGGCGTGGGCTTAAGTTGGGTACTCTTTCCAAGAGCCGGTGCAGACTCGATGGGCCAAACGGCCTCCTTCTGCACTGGAAATTCTATGATTCTATGATCTCCTGCCAAGCGGCCTAAGCACAGAAAGCCCGTCATTTGTTTCAAGGATTTTCATGTTGTTGCCTCTAACCAAGAACTCATCTGTGCTGAACTCCACCACGAAGGAAACTCCCTCTGGGCCACTGACTTTTTGGACTCTGGAAATCATGTGAACTAATATTCATTTCTGAGGTTCTTTTACGGTTGTTGCCCATAGTTGTAAATCTTCCTCTTTTCTATCCGCCATAATGTATGTGCGTTTGTGTGGTTGCGAACAATCCCCACCCACCACAGGTTTGAATGTGAACAATCTGACTTTCCGACGTAATCATAATGCGAGTTTGTTGAGTTATTATTAAATTGGATCACCCATACTGAGGGTGGCATATTTGGAAAATATGCCACAGCTGACTATAAAAATAATTCAAAAACGCTTCGTCTTATGGACAGATGGGGAAAGAATAAAGATGTTTAGATTCTCCACCCCCTGTCCGAAACTAGGTATCTATGATTTTCACCCAATAAATGGAATAATGGAATACATTGTCCTGTAGTCTTCACTATTTGAAACTGTCATTCAATTAAGACCATGGAGACCAAAAGCTTCTCTGGCCCGCAGTCAATGAGGTCTCAAGGTGGGGGTCACAACACCCCCAATGGAGTTGCTGAGTGCAAATCTGAAGGACACCTGGAACCAACCCCCAGGGCCCATCTTCAGGTGTATTGTGCGCACATAACTTTATCCAATATATGGTAGTGGTGGGAAATCTAGGTGCCAGAAAGTCTGGCTTCATCTGGAAAATTCACAACAATCGATCCATTTGAATGAGATCGATTATTTTCCAATGTCTTGTTTACATGGCAGGCCCAGACTTGCCCCGTCTGCCTGTATCTGTCTAGTCTATTCGAACTTGGCTGTTCGCATTTCCATCAGGCCTGTCTGTGGTTCTGACTGTGGTTTAATTTAAAATATCCAATTCTTAATTTGAGGGAAGAGTAGCATTGGGCGTGAGCTGCAGAGCTCTGTACTGGAGTGAGTTTCAGCTGATGCAACATTTAAAAACATTTTTTGTTCCAATTAAGGGGCAATTTAGCATGGCC
Organism: Scyliorhinus torazame; assembly: GCF_047496885.1. Lineage (NCBI taxonomy): Eukaryota > Metazoa > Chordata > Chondrichthyes > Carcharhiniformes > Scyliorhinidae > Scyliorhinus > Scyliorhinus torazame. The sequence goes on along the minus strand of NC_092709.1, from coordinate 290,944,606 downwards.
AATCCACCTCGGCCTTGTGGAGTCCGTGTCTATGTTACGTGTTATCGGCTGCACTCCCTTTTTAGTTTTCTAACCAATCTTTTGTTAGAGTTTTGTTTGCATTTCAGCCTCACGCTCCTAATCTACGGGCACCCGGTGTGGAGAGGGGCGGGGAAGGCGGATTGACCCCATTAACTGCACTCTTATTTGATGTTTTTAAGTTTCCGTTAATCTTTGTTATGTTCGGGCAGTGCCCCTAACAGGAGCGGCCCTTTTTTCTTTGTCCCTAAGTTTGTTTCCTTTCTTCTATTTTGTTGGTGGACCTCAAAAGAGTGGCCAATCCACCTACCCAGCACGTAGTTGTGGGAGTGAAACCCACACAGACACTGGGACAATGTGCAAACTCCACACGGGCAGTGACCCAGGGCTGGGATCGAACCCGGGTCCTCGGCGCTGTGAGGCAGCAGTGCCGCCCTCAGTCGATGCAACACTGAAACTGAAACCTGTTTGGTTATGGTGTGACGACCATTTGACCACATTGGCAGGGCTCTTGGCCAATTGATCACACTATGTGGGCTGGCGAAGGGAAATATGGGCAAATGGGCGAGATTACAATGTTGACACAATCCAAAGTCAAGTTAGCACATTAATTAAATGGGTTTGCAAGCAAAGCAAGGATGACAAAAGAAAGACGTGATGGCAAAATTGCAGAACTTGGGTAGAGGGTGATCAAATACAATGGCTGAGAATATAAACATGGAAAAACCAGAATCCATGGCATGGTAGAGTAAGACGAACACCGGGAAGAGGCCGAATTATGTCTCTATCTAGATAATTGGGCAATACCTTTTCCCTAATTGCTCTGTACTATTGCCATGTGATTATAAATACCTCAGTTGTCCCATATCAATGAGACCATTCATCAATATGGAGCCTTCTACCAATTGCTTACAAGTTTAGTGCAAAAACAGATTCTTCTTAGGAAGTGTTATTTTCTCTCCGGACTGCACAAAATAAAATCACGGCGTTTATTTATTTTTTGATCTCCCATTTCCCAGTTTGAGGAATTGCCACAGAAAAGCTATTTGGTGTGGCGGCGAAGGCTGTTTTGCTGTTGCTGCTGGAACTGCAGCAGCGTTAGGACCTGAGGGTCCCGGGAGTTTGCTCCATCTCCAGGATGGAGGAGCTTATCACCAGCGCTGGGCTGCTGCGAACAGTCCCCAGGACCATTAGGAGGAGGAGAAGGCGGATTCTGGCAAGAGATCGCCCTCTGCTACTCCCGTTTGGTGTTGAGATGTTCTGACTCTTAAGTGACTGGACCCGGGCCAGGATACTGTCAGCAGCCTCCCCCCCCCCCCCCCCCCACCTCACTCTGTAGTAGCAAACCGTGCGAAAGCTGGATGAAAACCTCTCGATCGTGTGTGATCAGATCAGTGGTGAAGCCCAGCAAAGGGATGGACTAGTTATTTGTTTTTTTGTTGTTGTTGAAGAAGGCTAACCCATCAGCTGTACAGCCGTCTGAAGTAAGTAGATATTTGTGTACTGTATTTCCGCTAAATAATGTATTTACATTATTTTCCGTTATGGGCTTTGCTTTGGGGCTTTAAAAAAATCAAGGTTCCTTTTAAGCTTATTTTTCAATGAGACTTTTTTTTTGCAATTTAGTGTACAGTACAGCAATGAGATCGCAGCACAAGTTATGATGCATTTGGCACCAAGATTTGTTGAGATTCTCCTTAATCGTGCTTTATTTATCTGAACTCGCGTTTTTTCCTGCATGTTCCAGTTCGCTGTGATGGGGAAGGGAACTGTTCGCTGCCTCTGTGTGTGTTTAATTGTTGGGCTCCAGTCCAATCCTTTCTAAAGTTAGTGTTGCCTTGGTCTTCCCAGCTCAAGACTGCGGTGTGTCACTTTTTAATGAGCGGTCTCAGAGAGAATCAACATCATTATTAGATTGCAAATTAAACTAGTGAGAAAAAAGAACCATCCACTGATGAATAACGAGCATGTGTGTATTTGTAAACTTACCCAAGTCCAGAGAGGTGGAAGAAGAAGTTGGCATTGATATAGCGCCTTTCTGGACCTCCCGGAGGCACTTTACTGATTTACGTTGAAATTCTTTTGAATTGTAGTCACAGTTGTAATGCAGCAATAATGTTGGCAACGGCTAAGGGTTAGGAATTTCGAGTGTATATATATAAGGGTTGCTGAAGTTTTTTTTAAATTCACAGGATGGGAGTGTCACTGGCTCAGCCAGCATTCTGCTGCCCATCCCTATTTGCCCCTGCCCTTCTTGAACCGCTGCATGTGGTGTAGGTACACCCACTGTGCGGTTAGGAAGGGACAGCACCGTGACAATGACACATACCCAGTGACAGTGAAGGAACGGCGATATTTTTCAAGTCAGGATGGTGTGTGGTTCGGAGGGGAGCTTGCAGGTCGGTGGTGGTGTTCCCATGTATCCAATGCACTTTTCCCTCTAGATGATAGAGATTGCAGGTTTTGAAGGAGCTGAAGCAGCCTTGGGGAGTTGCTGCAGTGCATCTTGTAGATGGTCTGTTTCTGCCACTGGGTGTTGGTGATAGAATGAGTAAATGTTGAAGCTGGTGGATGGGGTGCCAATCAAGCGGGGCTTTGGGTGGTGTTGAGCTTCTTGAGTGTTGTTGGAGCTGCACTCATCCAGGCGAGTGGGGAGAATTCCATTACATTCCTGGTTTGTGCCTTGTAGATATTGGACAGGCTTTGGAGAGTCAGGAGGTGAGTACTCACTGCAGATTCCCAGCAACTGACTGGCTCTTTTGGCCACAGTATTTATATTGCTTGTCCAATTCAGTTTCTGGTCAATGGTAACCCCCAGGATGTTAGTAGTGGGTAATTCAGCGATGGTGATGTCACTGAATGTCAAAGAGTGATGGTTAGATTCTATTTTGTTGGACATATTCATTGCCCAGCACTTGTGTGATGCAAATGTTACATGCCAGTTATCAATGCATGTCTGAATGTTGCCCAGGTCTCACTGCATTTGGACATGGACAGTATCTGAAAGTCGGGAATGGTGCTAAACATTGTACAATCATCAGTGAACATCCCCACTTCTGAATGTGTAATGGAAGGAAGGTCATTGATGACGCAGCTGAAGATGGTTGGGCCTAGGACATTACCCTGTAACAATGTCCTGGGAATGAGATGATAGGCCTCCAACAACCATAACCACTTTCCTTGTGCTTGGTATGACTCCAGCCAGTGGAGATCTTTGCTCTCATTTACATTGACTTCAATTTTTCTAGGGCTCCTTGATAAAAGAAAGACTTGCAATTGCATAGCGTTTTCATGATCACTTTTACTGCCAATCAAATACATATTGAAGTATAGTGACTGTTGTAATGTAGGTAACATGCCAACCAATATGCACACACTCACAAGAATGGCCTCCTTCTGCGCTGTAAGGATTCTATGGAAATAGCAACATGGTAATGACCAGATAATCTGACTTCTGATTGTGATTGATGGATAGATATTGACCGGGACATCCCTGCTTTTCTGCAAGATAGTGCCATTGGATGTTTTCACATTCACTCTAAGGGGGTTGATGGAGCCTTGGTTTAACATTTCACGGGGAAGACGGCACCTCCAACAGTGCAGTGTTCCCTCAGTAACGCACTGGAGTGTCAGCCTTTATTTTTGATCTCAACCTCTGTATTGGTACTTGAACCCAGAACCTTGCAAGTTAAATGTGAGAATGCTACGAACTGAACCACAGCTGGTACTCACTACATTCGGTCAAACGCCACCTTGATTGCAAAGTTACTCTCATCTCACTTCTGCAACTTCATGGGCGGGACACTTCATTTCTGAGACTAAGTCTGGATGCAGGGGCAGAATTTGTGGACTTTACCGAACCTGCATCGATTCAGTGACTGTGGAGGGGCTGGCACCGGCGCCACCCGTGGAACACAATCGATTCCAATGAAAAACAGGGTGGGATTTTCCGGGTCCGTGATTGACACTCGGGAGGCTGACAAGCTGCAGCCGCACATATTACAATCCCACACACACTCATCCCAGCCTACAAGAAGGCACTGGTTGTGATGGAGCTCGCCCATACAGCTGATGGGTCGGCCGGGGCCAGAGGGCACTTGGTGGGATGGCCTGGGGGGACACCTATACGACCTGTGGCACTAAGTTCACAGTGGGCCGTTAGCAGTGTGTGCAGCTGCATGGCTGCCTTGCTTGCTGCGGCAATGGTGTTCCGTGCCCATCCACCCCGACCCCACAGCCATCCTCCTGGCCATCCCCTGCTTCTCCCCCCTCCCGGCCCTGGAAAAAGCCCCCCAGCAAGCGGCACAACTGTCAGCAAACTATTGGACACTTTCCATACCCTCTCTCTCTCTCCCTCAGCAGCCACGACACCGGTTTCATGATTTTGAAAAGCACAAGTGAACCACGCAGTCGGGAACTTGGCCTATCGGAGGCGGAGAGTCGCGGAGGCCACGGAGAATACTGGGTTGGGCCTGCTAATGACTTGCAAATGGTGTGTGCTGTACGTGCATTCTGGACCGCATTGACGCCGCTGTCAGGATGATGGAGAATTGTGATTTGGCGTCAAATTGGCACCCACTGTGATTTTGGTGTCGGAACCTATTCTCCGCCCAATCGGGTTTCGCAATTTTGGCGTCAGCCAATGGAGAATCCCGACCCATATCTAGTCTATCAATCCCCCTACAATTTTAAGCACTCCCAGTTTTTCTAGCCTCCCCACATAACTAAAGTCCCTCATCCCTCGTATTATGCTGCTAAATCTTCTCTGCACCCTCTGCAAGACTTTGAAATAATTGCGAAAGTATGATGTCAGAAATGAACACATCAATCTAGCTGAGGCCAAATCAGTGATTTCTAGATACTTAGCATAACCTGTTTGCTTTTGTACTCTGTGTCTCTATTTGTGTCCTATTTAACAACCTTCTCAACTTGTTTTGTCACCGTCCAAAGTTTGTCTATGTGACCACCATCATCCTCTCCCCAGGGCCCCTTTTGTACCATTTAGTTGACATTTTTTCTCATCATTTTACCGTTCATTACATTTAATCAGCCATGTGTCTGCCCATTTCTCCAGTCTGCCCATGTCGACTTGTAGTCTGCTACTATCCTCTTTTATGTTTGGGTATGATTTACTGCCCTTCCCCCACAACAGTGTAGTCTCCAGGACTTACCACTGGGAAACCAGAGAACACACCTGATTCAGGTGGTAGGCCCTGTTAATATGCAAATAGGGAAAACAAGAATCCTGTGACATATCGGTGCCCAATTGCCATTTTAGGACTTTTCTAGATGGTACAAGCTGGTAACCAAGCCAACAACAAACCCCGAAGGTAAGATTTTACTTATCTGCCAGGGGCTTGGAAACACTAGAGTCTCATCAGACAGTCTGCAGTTCAGCAGCTGACTGGTATCATGGGTGGAATCTTCTCCTCTGAACATATTTAAGTGTTAGATCCATTTCTGGGTACACATCCCACATGGGTCAGAGGGATGCCGACACTGGCAATCATCCTTGAAGTGGCCAATCAGGAATCTGTCTCTGCCTTTGCTGTTCAATTAAGGATGGTGGGTGGGTTTCTCGAGATGGGAGTGCAAAATGCTACAGCCCACTGCAACGGAAAAATCCCATTGTGGGATCAGTGGGAGCGCTGCTGAGCAACCAGACTGATGGAATGACAGGGAGGCACTGCAACTACCATTTGAGTCCGTGGGGCAGCTGAAATATTAAATGCATCTGGACATTGGCAACATTCACCTTTATGGTTTGCTCACCAAAAAGTCAAAACTGCAATATGGCTTGCCATTTACTGCCAGGAAGCAACTTCAACAGCGTCAAAATAAATAGGCTCCAACTTCCCACCTCTCACCCGCCAAGGAGCTGATACAAGCTTTGGTGGTAGTGGGGGGAAGCGGGGGGGGGGGGGGGGGGGGGGTGGTGCGGGGATGTTGCTCAGGGCTGGAAGCCAGTGGAGGGGAGCTGAGTTGATCAGAAGGTGTCCGAAATGATAGATTTTGTTGAGTTGAACTGGGTATCTCCAAGGCTGGTGTGGGATGAGTTGCGGTTGAGTGCTGCCTTCAAGACTCCAGCTGTGTCTGGGTGACTGCCAGTGTGGAGTTTGCACATTCTCCCTGTGTCTGCGTGGGTATCTTCCGGGTGCTCCGGTTTCCTCCCAATGTCCAAAGATGTGTAGGTTAGGTGGATTGACTATGCTAAATTGTCTAAAAGGTTGGATGGGGTTAAGGTGGGGTTACTGGGTTACGGGGATAGGGTGGGGTTCTGGGCCTAGTTAGGGTGCTCTTTCGGAAGATCGGTGCAGACTCAATGGGCCGAATGGCCTCCTTCTGCACTTCAGGGATTCTCTGATTCTATGAAATGTAGGCAAGAGGAGGAGATCGTTCTGAGAGCAGCAACAGGTGGTACTGGGAAGCTCTTGTCCAGATCCTTTCAGGCTACTGTAAATCAGTTTTTGCAAAATGAACTCTCCCTCAAAGGGCAAAATGTACGTGCATTTGCACGTTCCATTGTTCCAGGACTTGAACATATATTCTAGATGGATGTAGTGCAGCATTGAGGGAATGGTGCTTTAGCAGAGGTGTTTTTCTTCAAATGTAATTTTGAACCGAGACCTTGACTGCCCCAGTGATTTACATAGACATTAAGAATCCATCGGTGGTGAGTTCACTCAGTGTTCTGGCTAGCCCTCAAACAGCACCATGGAAAAATATCACATAGTCATTCACCTCACCACTGTTAGTAAGACTATTCTGTGCTCAGAATGGCTGCGGTGCTCTTCATACGGGCTAGCAGCACTTCAAAGTAATTCATTGTATTTATATTGTGGGACATTGTGATGTGATAAGGCACATGTTGCTGGATTGGTAATCCTCAAAACCAGAGCTCAAACCTTTAGGAAAATGCAAATATGAAATTAGTTTAATAACATAAAGCTGTAATGTTATCAGTAAAAATAACCAGAAGCTGCTGGATGGTAATAAAAGCATACCGATTCACTAAGTTTCCTAAATGAAGAAAATCTATTAGCTTTACCTCACCTGGCCTATATGTTACTCCTGTCCTGTTTCAATATAATATATTCATAACTGTATTTTATAATGACTTTGCATGCCACTTAGTGGTATCAAATTACTTAAATGCTGCATTAAAATCTTGGACGTCCCCAGACAACAATATTGTGAGTGGAATCTTATCAACCTCATGATAGGCAGATTTGGAGGTAGGGAGGGAATTTTGGAAATGCCACATTAATAATACAACGACGAATCAGACTACAGGAGGGAGATAAATCACTTGGTTGCATGGTGTACCGAAAACAACCTCTCTCTAAATGTTGGAAATACCAAGGAACTGATCATCGACTTCAGGAAGCGTAGCACGACACACACTGCCTTCTGCATCAATGGCTCTGAAGTGGAGATGGTCGATAGCTTCAAGTTCCTGGGGGTCACCATCACCAACCGTCTGTCTTGGTCCACTCACGTTGATGCAACAGTCAAGAAAGCCCAACAACATCTCTACTTCCGACAGAAGCTAAATAAATTTGGCATATCTGCATCGACCCTCACAAACTTCTACAGTTGTGCGATAGAGAGCATGCTATCTGGCTGCATCACAGCCTGGTATGGCAACTGCTCGGTCCGGGACCGCAGGAAACTGCAGACTGTGGTGAACTTAACCCAGCGCATCACACAAGCTTGCCACCCCCACATTGATTCTGTATACACCTCCCGCTGCCTCAGGAAGGCAGACAGCATTATCAGAGACCCCTCCCACCCAGGCATTGCCTTCTTCCAGACCCTTCCATCAGGCAGAAGGTACACAAGTCTGAAGACTCGCACATCCAGACATAGGAACAGCTTCTTCCCGACAGCTACAAGACTCCTCAACGACTCCCCCTCGGACTGATCTGTTCCCTGTAAGAACACTATTCACAACGTCCTATGCTGCTCTTGCTCATGTATTTGCTTTGTTTGGCCCCTTGTTCTGCACTGTAACCAATCACTGTTTGTCGATGTACCATTTGTCAATGTTCTCTGTTGATTATTCTTTTGTCTACTATGTACGTACTGTGTACGTTCCCTTGGCCGCAGAAAAATCCTTTTCACTGTACTTCGGTACATGTGACAATAAATCAAATCAATCAATCAATTAATACGCCACAGCACTAGGGGGAGCACTTCCTGCACATGTGCAGATGCAGTTGTGGAAATCATAGTGACATCTGGCTGGATTCAGGAGTTGGGTCTCTAATTCTTTAAAGAGTAAATGAAAAGTAAAAGTGGTATAATTGGGCGATATACACTTCTGAAATAGCTTGGAAGCCTTATAAAAAAATAAAAGCAGAAACACGAGACACCAGAGAAGACAAAAATGTGGGAAGGAGGGAAAAATGAAATAAGAGAAAGGAGCAGATCAAAGATTTCACTGCAGGTTTTTGTCATTAGAAGGAAGCACATTGATAGATTCCAATCTTAAAAATTATCAGCATGCCTTGCAAGGAAATTCAAAATCAGGAAAACGGTAAACATCAGTCATCAAAGCACAGGTCCTCTAATAACAGATTGAGTTATTGAATTAACTTTTGACAAATATCCCACAGTTTAATTTAATGTGCAATTACACCAAAGAATGAATGTTAAAGGGAAAGGTTTCTGCACAGACATCAACGACAAAAAGGAACCTAAACATTAATTATATGGATTGTACCACTCTATTTGTGCTAAATTTAAAATTATTACTTGTTGGAAGAGTTTGTATGGTAATTGTGCTGATATATGTCTCTGCCTGTGCTGACCTGGAGAGAGTTTGGATCAAGACTCTGCTCTCTACCATAGGAAGGCAGATTACTACCTGAATGGTTGTAAACTGGGAGAGGGGAGTGTGCAACGGGACCTGGATGTCCTTGTGCACCAGTCGCTGAAGGTTAAGCATGCAGGTGCAGCAGGCAGTAAGGAAGGCTAATGGTATGTTGGCCTTCATTGCGAGAGGTTTTGAGTACAGAAGCAGGGGTGTGTGGCTGCAATTATACAGGGCCTTGGTGTGGTCACACCTGGGGTATTGTGTGCAGTTTTGGTCTCCTTCTCTGAGGAAGGATGTTCTTGCTTTCAAGGGAGTGCAGCGAAGGTTTACCAGATTGATTCCAGGGATGGCGGGACTGTCATATGAGGAGAGATTGACTAGGTTGGGATTGTTCTCGCTGGAGTTCAGAAGAATGAGGGGGAATCTCATAGAGACTTATAAAATTTTAACAGGACTAGACAGGGTAGATGCAGGGAAGATGTTACCAATGATGGATGTGTCCAGAGCCAGGGGTCACAGTCTGAAGATTCAGGGTAAACCATTTTGGACAGATGAAAGGAGACATTTCTTCACCCAAAGAGTGGTGAGCCTGTGGAATTCATTACCACAGAAAGTAGTTGATGCTAAAACATTGAATATATTCAAGAGGCGGCTAGATATAGCACTTGGGGAGAATGGGATCAAAGGCTATGGGGAGAAAGCAGGATTAGGCTATTACAAACAAAGAACAAAGAAAAGTACAGCACAGGAACAGGCCCTTCGGCCCTCCAAGCCTGCAACGACCATGCTGCCCATCTCAACTAAAATCTTCTACACTTCCGGGGTCCGTAGCCCTCTATTCCCATCCTATTCATGTATTTGTCCAGACGCCCCTTAAACGTCACTATCATCCCTGTTTCCAGCACATCCTCCAGCAGCGAGTTCCAGGCACGCACTACACTCTGTGAAAAAAAACTTGCCTCGTACATCTCCTCTAAACCTTGCCCCTCGCACCTTGTTGAGTTGGATGATCAACCATGAGCGTGATGAATGGCGGAGCAGGCTAGAAGAGCCAAAAGGCCTCCTACTGCTCTATCTTCTATGTATCTATGCATCTGCACGGATGGATTCCTTTGATCACTGTGTGACAAGAAATATGTTGAGACAAATTCTCTCTCGTCACCGTTTCTGGCAAAATGATCCCTGGATTTGAAAAAAGCTTCTAACCTCTGACACCATTTTGATGACGTCATTGCCTTCTTTGTGCATGTGCACATGCACAAATATGGCTTTCAAACAGTGGGTTACAGTTTTTTGTTAGAAAATCTTGTGTTGGGCAACACCCTGACCCGTTGCGATCTTGTCAGAGAGAGGTGAGACAGGCATCGGCTATCCATTGCTGCTCAGAAGCCCGTTAATTGTGAACAATGATGTGCCCACTTGGGAACAAAATAGTGATGCCATCAGGACATTCCCATTGGCGGATCGGCCTCTCCATTGAGTGCCTGGGGAATGTAACAGGAAGGAGAGGGGGGTGCAGCCATTATCACAGTTTATTTTAAGCTTTTTTTGAAGTCCTCTGTCGGTGCCTCAAATCCTAAGGATCACTCACAGTCTTCCACTGGGGCCGCCAATCGCCCTGAGCCTTGGATGCTCCAATCTGTGCAGCCCAACAGCCGTCCTAAATGACAAAGAGCTCCAAGAACAGCCTGTTAATTATCCGCCTTCAGTAAAATCACCCAGGCGGGTGAATCTCATAAACCATCCGGGCTGGGACACGGAGATGATCTGTCTCTTGTTTAAAAGTAAGATTGTAAGGGTGGGATTCTCCGGCCACCGGAAATTCCCGCCCGAGGTCAATGGACCTTTACGTGGTATGCTTCCCGCCCATGGGGATCCTGTGGCGGGCAGGGCGGAAGAATCCAGCCCTAAACATCCGCCCTCTGAGAGCACTTTCACCAAGGAACTGGTATGTTTTCACGCAAGGCACTGCTTGCGCAGGGAATCTCGAAATAAACCTTGGCATCAATGCCTCCATCAAGAGAATGAATAAAGGAAACAAAAATGAATCATGGGCTGGATTCTCTGACAGCGGGATCCTCCGTTTCGCCAGCGCGGGGGTGCCCACAATGGAAAACCTCATTGACCGACTACCAGGACGGAGAATCCCGCTACCGGCGGGGGTGCACCGCACCAGAAAACGGATGCAGTGGGACAGAGAATCCCCCTCCATATATCTCACTTCCATCACTTAATCATAACCTTTGTTCAATTTAGAAAATTAGTCATGTTTCCTCCGCCGCTGAACGTGATGACAACCAATGACAACGTCATGTAATTAAATTATGAAATGAGGTTTAAGAGATTGATGCCTGGAATGAGGAAAGGTTAGACAGGCTGGGCTTTTTCCACTGTAGTTTTAGAAGAGTGAGGGGTGATTTGATTGAATATATAAGATCCTGAATGGTCTTGATGTGGACAGGGAAAGGATGTTTTCTCTTGTAGGTGAGTCCAGAACGAGGCGGCACTGTTTTAAAATTAGGGATCGCTCTTTTAGGACAGAGATGATGAGAAATATTTTCTTTCAGAGGGTTGTGCGAGTTTGGCACACCCTGCCTCAGAAGGTGGTGGAGGCTGGGGCCTTGAATATTTCGAAGGCTGAGGTAGATAGATTCTTGTTAGGCAAGGGAATCAAAGGTTATTGGGGGTAGATGGGAATGCAGAATTTGAAACACAAACTGATCAGCTATCTTATCAAATGGTGGAGCAAGCTCGAGGGCCCCAATGGCCTTCTTCTGCTCCTATTTCGTATGTTCGTGTATGAGCTTGACTGATCACTGGATTTGACAACAGACATTTTGCTTCAGTGGTTGTACCTTCACCTTTAGGTAGGAAAGTAATTACACTCCAGTAATTACACTCCAAGAAACTTGATCACTTCAGTGCAGTACTGAGGGTGTGTTACACTGTTGGAGGTGTATACGAAATCGTATTCGGCGATCGAACGGAGAATCCCCGTTTGCTACTGAATCGGGGCCGGCGCTGTTTTTTGGATGCTCCGGCCCCTCCAAATCGGCATCATCGAGGTGCGTGCCACACGCCGTGCGTCGCTTTGTGGCCCTCCCCCAATGCTCCGCCCCAAATGGGCCGAGTTCCCAACCACGCACGTTGCATGTGGTCTGAGTTTTTTTAACCTGGCGTGGCTTCTGAGCACTGCGTGTAGAGCACTGCCACAGTCGGGCAGGATCCGTGCTGCTGGCAGGGGGGGCTTCGGTGAGGGGTGGGGGGACTGGTGAGGGGTGTCGAGGGTGTGGCGAGTGGGTATCCAGGGGGACACTTTTTAGTCGGCCGGGTCCACGCGCAGCCGGCAGCGGGTGAGCGCTGTAGATCATCGCCGTGCGCATGCCCGGCCACAGACCCGGAAATTCTCCAACCGTTTATGACGGAACGCTGGGAGTTTTACGTCGCGAGGCTGCTGTCTCCCCACGAGTGGAGCACCGATGCAATATTAAACTAGATATTTCCCCCAGACATAGCCTTAAAATCGGAGTACCCAGCTTGTTGTCCTTCAGATGGAACTTTATTCTGAGGCCCTGTCTGCCCTCACACAGTTGTAAAATATCCTTTGACACTATAAATGAAGAAGAGCAGGGAAAGTTCTCCTGGTGTCCTGCCCTTAATTATCCCTTGGTCAGTAACACTAGGACAGATATGGAACGGGTGAGGACTCTGGGTCTGTACTCATTGGAGTTTAGAAGGATGAGGGGGGGATCTTATTGAAATTTACAGGATACTGCGAGGCCTGGAGAGAGTGGATATGGATAGGATGTTTCCACTTGTAGGAAAAACTAGAAGCAGAGGACACCATCTCAGACTAAAGGGACGATCCTTTAAAACAGAGATGAGGAGGAATTTCTTCAGCCAGAGGGTGGTGAATCTGTGGAACTTTCTGCAGAAGGCTGTGGAGGCCAAATCACTGAGTGTCTTTACGACAGGGATAAATAGGTTCTTGATTAGTAAGGGTGAGAAGGCAGAAGAATGGGGATGAGAAACAAAGCAGCCATGATTGAATGGAACAGACTCGAAGGGCCAAAAGGCCTAATTCTGCTCCTTTGCCTTATGGTCTTGGTCTTATTATCAGATATTATCTCATTGCTCCGATGGGGCTTTGCTATGTGTAAACTGGCAGCTGCATATCCAGCAGTTCAAAATTGCTTACTTGGCTGTAAAGCTCTTAAAGACATCCTGAGATAGTGAAAGATTATAAATGCCAGTTTCCTGTCCATTAGCTACGTAACTTGAGATTGGTAGATTGTCCATACATCATAAGAAATAACAGGTACTGGTGAAAGCAATATTAAAATATTTTGCAACATGAAAACGTTTCATTTCTAGATTTTCCAAAGAAATAAAACAGCAGGCACTGGGATAAAGCACAATGCGGCACATGTCCGTGAAAGCTTATGGAGGTGTGACAATATTATTGTGACACAAAATGTTGGCTATTTACATTAAATCTTCCAAGGATCATTCACACCACACAAGTGCTAGGCAATGGAGAGAGCCTGTGCATCTTCCTTTGTCATTGAACATCATTACTGTAGAATCCGACAGATGAGAAACACTCATAGGACACACAGTAGGACACAGCAAAAGAGATTTATGAAGATAGACCACTAAACTCCCATGCCCAGAAGGGTCACCCTCCTTGCCCTGTATCCAGGCCGGGGTTTTTAGTACTGTGGCGCCTTCCCTGTTAAGGGGAAATCCGCCCCCAATTACTGGGCGAATTCATATTCGTTATGAGTTAATGGGAATCGGATGGTGCATACACTCCCTTAGGGGTCACAGGGGTCATAACACTCCTCCTTCCCCCATGTCCGGAGAAACGTCCGTGTCCTCTGGCCGATCCGTGGGGCACTTTGTCTGTTTTGCTGGTGTTGGCGTTCCGGTGTTGAAGGGGTTGGCCCAGGAGGCGTATACTTGATTGGTGAGCAGTGCTTCTGCGCTGAGCGTCAAGGCTGGACCGGTGAGGCTGGTGTTGGAGGAGGAGCGGACGCATGTATCGACACGGGTGCGGATTGTCTTTGTGCGGCGGGACGCCCATGTCAGAATCCGAGTCGGGATCCGAGAAAACGGCGTTGGGCATCTTGACCTACTGCCCGCCAACTGATGGAGGGGACGCTGGTTACGGTGGAGGTTATGGCTGGGGGATCCCAGCGGGTGCTGGCAACTCTTGGAGGCGGCCATGGATGTGGTCCACATGGCAGTTAGATTCCCGGCCCAATGCCCGTACAGAGTAAGATACCGGCATCGAATGGCGTAGCACGATCCCTGGGACCCATGTGGCTCCATCGCCGAAGTTCTGGATGTAGATGGTGTCCCCAGGAGTGAAACTGCGGAGTGGCCTCCGATGTCCTGCATCGGCTTCATACCGCTCTTCACCCTGCTGGACCTTCCTGATATCCGGATGGCCAAGATTAACCACGTCTGGAAACATTGACGCATGAGTAGCTCAGCCGGTGCCAGCCCAGTGGTTGCATGCATTGTGGTTCTGTAACTAAACAGAAAACAGGCCCATCAGGTTTCCCTGGTTCCGTTGGTCAGCTTCTTCCTCCACCTCTTAATTGTTTGGACCGCCCGCTTGGCCAGTCTGTTTGAGGCTGGGTGATATGGGGCGATCCGCACGTGATGGATCCCGTTCCCGGCCATGATGCCTCGAACTCCACACTAGTGAAAGTGGCTCCGTTGTCGGAGACCAGTACCTCCGGGATGCCATGTGTGCTGAAGATGTAGCACAGGCGGGCCACAATCGCCATTGTGGTTGTTGCCTACATCCTGTGGATGTTGAGCCGCTTTGAGTGTGCGTCTACAATGATCAGGAACATCGATCCCTGAAAAGGACCGGCAAAGTCTAGGTGAAGGCACGGCCTTGATCGTCCTGGCCATTTCCATGGGTGGAACAGTGCCACTGGTGGAGCTTTCTTCTGTTCCTGGCATGGCCCAGCTTCTCTAAATTCATGTCGAGGTCTGCCCACCAGACATAACTGTGGGGTAGTATCATCATCTTGGACACCCCCGGGTGTCCATTATGGCGGTCCTGTAGTAGTGTGGCTCGCCCACGTTTCGGGACAACCACCCTGGTTCCCCAAAGGAGGACACTGTCCTCCATACTGAGCTCCAGAATTTTGGAAGTGTAAACCTTCCAATTGTTCGGTAAATCCCTGTGCTGTGCTCTGTGTTGCTACATGTGGCAGACACAGGACAGCTGTGGGTCTGCCTGGATCCAACCCTTTATTCATACTGCCGCCAACAGCAATGAGTCCATACAGTGTAGCACAGCCAGCACCTCCTCCATGGAGGAGCGTCGGTTGACTTGTGCAGCGGAGGAGCTGGCTTGATGCATTTGCGTGGTGCCAGGGCAATGTTCCAAGCTGTACTCAAATGCCCCCAGAATTAGGGCCCAATGCTGGATCCTGGAGGACGCATGCAGGGGAGCTGCTCGGTCTTCTTTGAAAAAGCCCAGCAACAGGGCAGTACGGTGGGGCAGTGGTAGCACTGCAGTCTCATGGCGCCGAGGTCCCAGGTTCGATCCCGGCTCTGGGTCACTGTCCGTGTGGAGTTTGCACATTCTCCCCGTGTTTGCGTGGGTTTAGCCCCTGTCATGATATTCAAACACACACATCATGATAGACAGACCAACAGACAAATTAGCACACTTAACACGACAGCCAATCACAGACAAGGACAGAGACAGTATAAGACAAGGAACACGACACCTGGTGGCCAGTCCATCTAGAGACCAGGACAAGGACAGGACCTGATTAACAACACACTCAGGGAGTCACCACGTGCAGAGTATCAAGACAAATCTGTAAATAGCAAGTTGGAATAAAACAGCGTTGTACCAATTGCAACCGTGTTGGTTCATCTGTACCTCAGAGCACCCAACACCACATGGTACCAAGTGAGTGGATCGATACCTGCCGGCAAATCTGCCATCCTGAGCCATGGACATCAACAACAAACCGCAGCAGTTGCAAGTCGCTGGGAACCTGGGCACCAACTGGAAGCTCTTCAAGTAGCGATTTGAACTGTACATGCGAGCCAACGAAAAACAGGGTGCCTCGGACGAAACAAAGATTGCCATGCTCCTCACTACCGCAGGTCAGCACGCCATCGATGTATACAACTCCTTGGTGTTCGCGGAAGGGGAGAACCAATCCAAATATGACACGGTCCTCCTCTAGCTCGACCAGCACTTCAACGTTGAGGTAAATGAAAGCTTTGAGAGGTATATCTTTCAGCAACGCCTGCAAGGTAAAGATGAGCTCTTTCAACCCTTTCTGACGCACCTCCGCATACTCGCGCAGTCCTGCGGTTACGGCAACACCTCAGAGTCCATGATCCGGGACCAGATCGTTTTTGGCATTGCCTCCAGTGGCCTACGCCAGCAGCTTCTTAAAATTAAAGGCCTGACCTTAACATCTGCGGTGGAAGCCTGTGTCCTCCATGAAAATGCGACCAGCCGCTTTGCTCAATTTCAGGCGACCGAATCGGCACGGAGGGGGTCCCTAGCAATCGAATCGGCAAGCCAGGCCGCCCACGAGGCCGAACGCATCCAAGCAATCGAGTACCTTCCGGCCCGCAGCCCGGACAAGGGCGGCCGTTTCACGCGCTTTTCGAGGTCTCCCGCGCTTGTGCACGCCAAAACCAACGGCAACATCGAGGGACGCACTGCGCAGGCGCGCCCGATGCAAGACCGAACTGCGCATGCGCAGTGGCATAACGAACGCCGTGACGTCATGACGTGCGGCAACTGTGGAGCTGCACATTTAAAAGGGCAATGTCCTGCAAAAACCGACAATGCATACGCTGTGGCAAGATGGGCCACTACGATGCCTACTGTCGAGCGGTTCAACCGATGGATCCTACACATCTCCGACATCCTCGCAGACGGGTGAGGACCGTCCAGCCCACACATCTGGACATCCAACCCAATGACACAGAAGACCAAGATGCCTTCCGGGTTGTGGTCATTGATGTGAACCACGTCAACACCATTAATCCGGCCGATGAATGGAGTGCCACCCTGACGGTCAACCCGAATTCGTCGCACACCTACTAGACTGGACTTATGAGACTGTTCACACGTCAAAGTTTTGCAACTATTGTATTGTAACATGTTACTGTTTTATCATTCCAGAACTCGTTTGACCGGACCACACTTCAAAGTTTTTTTTCTTGTTTTGTTATGGTACAACCTCGTTAGCATGACACGCCCGACACCGCCCCATGTATATAGTTACGACACATGTACATGCTGTAAATATCACGCACACACACTTTTAGCTGCACTCAGGACACATTCATATTTATAACCACGTAGGCACATAATCTTGTAAAAAAGGGGGGGATGTCATGATATTCAAACACACACATCATGATAGACAGACCAACAGACAAATTAGCACACATAACACGACAGCCAATCACAGACAAGGATAGAGACAGTATAAGACAAGGAGCACGACACCTGGTGGCCAGTCCATCTAGAGACCAGGACAAGGACAGGACCCGATTAACAACACACTCAGGGAGTCACCACGTGCAGGGTATCAAGACAAATCTGTAAATAGCAAGTTGGAATAAAACAGCGTTGTACCAATTGCAACCGTGTTGGTTCACCTGTACCTCAGAGCACCCAACACCACAGCCCCCACAACCCAAAGATGTGCAGGCTAGGTGGATTGGCCACGCTAAATTGCCCCTTAATTGGAAAAATGAAGTGGATACTCTAAATTTATTGAAAAAAGAAAAAGAAAAGAAAAAACCCAACAACGGTTTATGGTAAATGTAGACCGTGAAAGTGTGCCCGTAAACGTATTGGACTTATGGACTTCAGAGACAACCACCAATGCTTCCTTTTCGATGTGTGCATAATTGTACTCAGTTTACTGTGAAAATCCCCTAGTCGCCACAATATAACGCCTGTTTTGGTACACTGTGGGAGAATTCAGAATGTCCAATCCACCTAACAAGCATGTCTTTTGGGGCTTGTGGGAAGAAACTGGAGCAGCCGGAGGAGGAAACCAACAGACATGGGGAGAACGTGCAGACTCCGCACAGACAGTTAGCCAAGCTGGGAATAGTACCCGGGTCCCTGGCACTGTGAGGCAACAATGCTAACCACCGGGACAGAATGCTAGAAGTCCTCCTTTACAGCACTGTGGGAATACTTCCTCTGTAGTGGTTCAAGAGTTTCACCAGCACCTTTCAAGGTCAGTTAAGGATGGGCAATAAATGTTGGCCTTGCTAGCAATGCCCAAAATGCTTGAACCTTATGTGGTTGCATTTTGATATCTAACATATGTCGCAGTTACCTTTCATGGAATGTTGAAACTTGTTGAAAGACATGCTGTGACTGAATTACTGTACATAGAGACTGAATTTCAGAGAGAACAGAAGGCATATTCGCATTGATGCTGGAAGAACCACTCCAATCTATAACACAGAAGGAGGCTATTTGGTTTGTTCTGTCTGTGCCAACTGCTCACAAGTCAGTAACTCTCTGGAGGACGATGGACTGTGTGTTGCCGATTGATTGTTGTGTTTAGCCCTCAAAACAATTTTTGAGCCCTGCTTGTCGATCTTGAGTTCCATCTCGCATTTGTTTACAGGCATTTTGCTCTGTATTAAGCTATTTTTAGCTAGTTTCAAACTGCTTAGTCATATCTTTGTGTTTTCATTCTGTTCCTGTCAAGATCTTTTATCAGATTTTAGAAGATGTTGATCAATAATAAACTAGTTTGGAAAGTGACAAATTATCCTTTCTAACTCTGTTCCAAAAGTTATAGATTCTTGACTAAGATTTTCATCCTAGAAAATGCCTTGTCTCATCTATGATGTTACAGCATGGTATAGGACTCGACAAAAAAATCAACAGAATAGCAATTCTCAGACTTAAGTTCTTCTGGCTATTATCAGAAATGTTGCTGTTCGCCGAAGTTGACAAGCACACATTGATGTAATATTATTCCCTAATTTATTTTCAGTGGAAACCGGCCCCGAGATCAATATCATATGGAATTACCCCAGTGCCACTATGATCAGTCCCACTGCACCTGCTTTAGGGAGTAAAATATTAGTTGGGATTCCTAATCATGCTATCTATCTAACATAAGTAACTCGAAATACAGTTGTGTGGATGTGAGGTGAGAATAGGATTGGGTTTGGATCTGGAGAGCCTATTTGAACTCAATATAAGGGTTTACCCATGGATAATGGCAACTTGGGAAAGACATTGGAGGGTGCGCAACATGCATGGAAACACACCCTAGCATGGAGTCAATCTCTTCAGTGGAGGGTTAAAAAATCTTCTGAAAGATTATGACTGTACTGGCCACTGAAGTATTTTTCACAGTTTGGTTGAACAGGTCTATTGGACCAGATTGCACCCTCTTTATATGTTCCAATAGAAATTTCCAATTCTGCATCAATTCAAAATGTCTATGCAGAATATAAGCAGCACAGTTTCAGATAATGTCTAATTCAGGCCCAACAATATCATCCCCTGGATCTCGATCAATTATACATATCGAAGCCTTACTCAACATTGTCCAGGAAGCTCGGAACATTCCTGGATCTCCCAAGTGTTCTAAGGATGAAGCACATTGGGTAGGACTTTCCACCCCCATCGTGGCATGTTTTGCGGTAGCAGAGGCAGCCTGCCATTGGTCCGCAGTGGGATCTTCCTCTCCCGCTACTGAAATGAATGAAATGAAATGAAAATCGCTTATTGTCACAAGTAGGCTTCAAATGAAGTTACTGTGAAAAGCCCCAAGTCGCCACATTCCGGCGCCTGTTCGGGAAGGCTGTTACGGGAATTGAACCGTGCTGCTGGCCTGCCTTGGTCTGCTTTCAAAGCCAGCGATTTAGCCCTGTGCTAAACAGCCTCTGGGTTGCCAACAGGGTTTCCCACTGTTTGCACTCCTGCAGGGGGGGTCGCCATCGTTGAGACTGGAAGATCCCACTGGTGGGAATGCCTGGAAAATCCCGCCCATTATTAATTGTGATCCACTGAAGGATTGATAGGCGAGGAGAAGACGGTGGTAGGCCACATTTTGAACCTCTGCAGTCCATGTGCTCACACTGTGTTGTCAGAAACAGGAACATTGGCTCAGTCAGTTAGCAGAGTCTCAGAGCTCAATTTAATGGCCTCGCCACGCCCGACGTGGGGTCGGGACGAGGCTGTTGAATGTCACGAGAGACCTCACACAAGATATTCGACGCTCGAAATGCCTCGCCAGATTTAATGGAGTCTCGCTAGACGTCGCGATCTGAATCTCTCCCTCACTGGGCATGATCCAGATCAGCATATTTAAATTAGCCATTAGTCTCATTAGACTGGACCAGTCATAATGGAACCTGGGCGGCGGCCTCCGAGACCATTAGAGAGCACTGGGTGGTGGGGGACAGGGCAGGGTGGCAACCTGGCACTCTGCCTGGCACCTAGACAGCTTGGGACTGCCAGCCTGGCATCCTGGTACTGCCATATGGGAACCCGATCAGTGCCAGCTGGGCACTGCCAGGGTGCCTGGGTAGCACTGCCAGGGTGGCAGTGCCAGGTTGACGCTGTCAGGGATTGGGTCGGGGGAGCCTTACAAGATGGGGAGGGAATGAAGGGGTGTTCCCGGGGGCCTCTGAAAGGTTGAGGGGGAAGTGGTTTGAAAATGGGGGTTGGAATGGGGTCCTGAAAAGGGGGGGGGGGTAAATCGGGGCAGCCAGATAAAATGGCACCCCAATTGGCGAGGAGCTTTGAAGCTCAGCAGCAGGAAATAACTCTAAGTGCTGCCCGAAACTCTCCGAGCCAAAAGGAACGGCAAAATGTAGTTAAATAGCGAGATGTTTCTAAGTGCCTAATGCCCTGAATTCATTAATATGAGTTTCCTTGTGAAGTGATTTGTGAATGACAGACTGTCATTCAGACTTCAAGAAAGTGTCATGTGAGAGTACCTTTAAGAAATGGATGTTTATAAATGGGTGTGTAAAGGTTACTGGCAGGTACCTTTATCCGAAAGGGCGAAGGAGATTTCAGCTTTTGTGACTCCAGATGGTATATACCAATTCAAAGTTATGCCGTTTGGCATGAAAAACGCCCCAGCCACATTTCAACGATTAACTAACAAAGTTGTTTCAGGATTACCCAATTGTGCGGTATACATCGACGATCTGGTAATTTTCAGCCAGACATGGACAGAACATTTAAAACATCTGATGGAGTTATTTGATCGACTTCAGGAGGCGGGTTTGGTGATAAACCTAGCCAAAAGTGAAATTGGAAAAGCCCAAGTCACTTTCCTTGGCCATACAATCGGACAGGGTCAAATGGTCACACGGGATGTGAAACCAACAGTTATTGAGGAGTTTCTGATACCCTCAAGGTGAAGGGAAATAATGCGGGTTCTTGGCATGAGTGGATTTGATCAAACATTTGTGCAAAAGTTTTGCAGCGTGATTGCTCCACTGATGGACTTGCTGAAGAAGCGTAACAAATTCCTGTGGACAGAGGTGTGTCAACAGGCATTTGACTGCCTGAAAGCTGTGATAACCAATGCTCCTGTGTTGGAGAATTACAAGGGACTCTGTGATCAGATTGAACTAAAGTATCTGACTTTAAAGAGAAATGCCGAGGCGAAGAGAAATGGATGGATCGTGCAGAGACCTTCTTGTTCAAAGACACTGTCAATCGAGAAGGATTTCAGTTGGAGGAAGAAAAACAAAAAAAAAATGGACTATATTATTATACTTGTTTGCGTGTGTTGTTTTTTGAAACGAAAAAGTATATTTACTGTGTGCATTTCTTAAAGGATAGTGAAAAGGAGAAAAATGAAACCATCTTGAAGTTGATGGTTTATTTTTTTTCTTGTGGGGAGGTGTCATGTGAGAGTACCTTTAAGAAATGGGAGTTTATAAATGGGTACGTATATAATCTGTAGTGAGAGTATCTTTATGAAATGGGTGTTTATTACGGCAATGATGTCAGAGAGTGGGTGGAGCTGGGCTGTCTGTCAGCTTTTTACTTTCGTTTTAGGCTGTTTGCTGCAAGGCTTTCATTTTCCGAGCTGGATAGCTGCAGTCATAGCCAGAAGGTGTATTAGAGTCTATCTCCGTAATCTAAAGCCTGTAAATCGATCCTGGTGATTTAAAACTAATAACAGTAGCGACTTTAACCTGATGTGCTTCTGGTAAAAGGTGTTTTAAGTCTTATGGATGTTAAAAGGAAAGCTTAAAGGATTACTTAGTGTTGTATTCTTTGGGGGTTGTATTTGAATTAATGGTTGCTAAGATGTTCACTGTATGTTTTAAAAAGGTTAACTTGAGTTCATAGAATAAACATTGTTTTGCTTTAAAAAATACTTTTCTATTTCTGCTGTACCACGCCTGTAGACTGGGCCGTGTGCTCCCCATACCACAATCTATTAAAAGATATGGGTCAGGTGAACTCCATGATACACTTTGGGGTTCTCTAAACCCTGGCCCATAACAAACGAATGATCACAAAGTTCTTTTTTAAAATGTTTGTCATGTGAGGGGAGTGGAAAGGCCATATTTAGAAACCATTTGTTATCACTGTGATGGCAGTAAGAGCTAATCACAGGGTGTGGGATTGCAGTCACATGTAGGCTGGACTAAATTTGTTTCTATTGCAAGTTGGGCAAAATATATGGGGCTAAATTCTCCGTTTTGCGATGCCGGGAGGGCGAATCACAATCGGGCAGAAAATCGGGTAAAATGGAAACAATCAGGTTCTAACACCAAGCCCTGGCCCCCTGCTGGCAGCGAAATTGAAGTTTGCGCCCTGCACCAGTGGGCCTATGCAAAACCATTGTTTGTATGAATTTTAATATAATTAGCAGCTTGGGCACTTCATGATTCACCGTTCTGCGATGCTCTGCCTCTCTTAGGTGGTTGTCCTGAAGGCACAAATTAGTGCAAATATTTTCCAGCAGCGATTGGACGCCATGGCTGTGGAGGGAGTGCGGAAGGCTAAAAAACACTGAAAAAGACTCAAACATTGTCGGTCTTGCTGGGGGGTGGCTGTTCAGGCCAGTGAGAGTGGCGGGGAATAACTTGGTGCCAAGACCGTGGACTCGGGGTGCCCCCTTTGAGATCGGGGTGGTCTGGCACAGGCTATCATTGCTACAGTATGTGATTTGAATACACCCCTCTGGTGCTACTCACAGGCCCCTGGTTGCTCACATTTCTGAGTGCTGCCTGTGTCCTTTGGATGCTCAGAAGGCTCTGCTCATCCGGGAGCCCACTCAGCCTGCCCCTCTGGATACTCTCCGACCACAGCTGGTTCACCAAGGGGATGAGGTGTATGTCGGGCATCTGGACCGTGGCCTTTGGACCACTGCCTGATTCTCTGCCCCTCTTAGGACAGAGGCCTCTCCAGTGACTCCCATCCGTGGGATCAACAGCTGTCTTCACCTTTGGAGGCTGGCAGCACTGACTGTTTCTGCCATCACCTAGACGCTGTGCAGGAGGGCAGACTTCAGTCAGCGGCACACGCTGGGGAAGAGGGTGTCTCTCCGCACCTCAGCAGTAGTTGATTTGGAGTTTGTATTTTAGAGGCAAAGTGAGGGGCCACAAGGGTGGGGGGGGGGGGGGGGGGGGAACTATCTTGGGAAACGTACTTTCCTATGGACACAGGGCCTCCCTCGAAAGAACCAGGGAAAGTAGTGGACTAGCCACCTTTCTTCCGCCTTCCTTTTATCGTCTCTTTGTGGTGGAGGAGACAGGAAAAGGCCCCGGGGAGGTCCTTAATTGCCAGTTAAGGATCTCGATCTTACCGAGTGTGACTGGGCTGGCTGACCCCTTATGCGCCAGTCTTGATATGGGGAACTGCTTGGGGGTCGGCAGGAAGGCAGCAGGCTAGCTCCTCCTCCCCCACCCCCGCCTCCCCACACACACACACCTTCAAATATGCTTGCGGGATGCTAAATTTCACTCCCAGAGTTTTGAATTCACTTTTAAATTTTGTTATGGAGGGAATTTGAACTCATAAACTCTGGGTTCCAGAGTACCCTATGGAAAGCAATCCGGAGGAAAATAATTTCCTTTTCCCTTCCCTAGCTAGTGATCCTACGCTCAGTTGCACTTCCCCATTTCAATTTCAAAAACTCAACAAGTCTCAGAATTGAAACTGGCTTGTTCCATCTCATTGGTGCTAATGAAGGTGACTGCTGCACACCCCACTCCACATATACTGGATTGGGTTTGGCCTTTCAACACAATAGACCGGTGCTAATCATGATCACCTCGTTAGTCCTTGAAAGTGATGTGTATGGAGCCGCTTTTTTATTCCTTATCGTATTTTTGTGAAGTGAAGTTTCTTCCTCCACTTGTGCGAAAACAAGATAAAAAATACAGGAATAGATACAAATCTGAAACACAAACAGCCTCTCCCAAGGTCTAGCAATGTGACATACTGAATAATAATGCATCCCTTGTGCTGCTGCGCATGAACTAAAAATAAAAATCACACTTATGCAACGATGGGATAGATTTTCCAAACTGATGCTCCCAGGATAAATCTTACAGAGCAGAACCACAAATCAGAAATTCATACACAGAGATCACATTATTTCCCATGTAAGTAGATATGAAATTTCCTGTTGTGTGGTCCTAATATTTAAGTTATGCCCGATAAGATGTATGAGCCCCGTGGCCATGCTCTGTGTGCAGTGTACTGCTGGTGTGCTGCACTCATATTGTTTTGTTAATGTGCTGGGACTTTAGCGTCAGTGTTTAGGAGTGAGATGGGTCTATATGACCCGCACTCCGTTGGGTCTTTGTCCTTAGGGATGAGCGATAGAGAGGCCTGAGCCAGAGTGGGTGGCAGGTTCCCTCTCAAAAGTGAGTCATTAAACATCTACAGGTGTGGGGCCTGTGCTGCCACAAACTTTTAAAGAAGTACATCAGGAATCCGTCCAGACCCCGATGCCTTCCCTGCCTCCATGGAGTTGATGCTCTCCATGACCTCCCCCAGTGCTAGTGGTGCGTCTAGTCCCTGTTTTTCCCCCTCCCCCATATTGGCATGTCCAGTCCGTAGAGCAACTGCTTGATCCTCAAGTCCTCCTTCAGGGGTTCGGAGGTGTACAGCCCTCGGTAGTAGATCACAAATGCCTCATTAATCTTGACAGGGGCCGGACTTCCGGTTGCGGCGATGCACTGCTAAGCCTCACGTTTCGGCAGCTCCCGCTCTAACGGACTTTTGGGCTCTTTTTGGGAGCCCCAACGGAAATTTTTTCGGACCAAACCCAGTGTGGGGTGACGAAGTAAGGAGTCCCCCCTAGTGTGTATGGAAAAGATCGGTGGTAGTGGCCAGATTGCGAAGGATCCTCTGGAGCAGCGGCAGAGAAGAGAAGGAAGAAGCAAGATGGCGACGGATGGAGACCAGACGACATGGGGGCCAGATCAGCAGGAATTCCTTGGACGGTGTGTGGAGGAATTAAAGATGGAGGTGCTGGCACCGATGTTGTTGGCAATCGAAGGGCTAAAAGAAACGCAAAAGGCCCAGGCGATAGAGCTCCGTTGGGTGAAGCAGAAAGCAGCTGAGAACGAGGATGAGATTCTGGGCCTAGCGGTAAAAATGAAGATGCACGAGGCGCTACACAAGAGGTATATCGAAAGACTCGAAGTCCTGGAAAACAGATCGAGGAGAAAGAACCTCCGGATTCTGGGTCTCCCCGAGGGAGTGGAGGGAGCTGACGTTGGGGCTTATGTGAGCACGATGTTCCATTCACTAATGGGAGCTGAGGCCCCCTCGGGCCCCCTGGAGGTGGAAGGGGCTCACCGGGCCCTTGCGAGGAGACCCAAGGCTGGAGAACCACCAAGGGCGATAGTGGTGAGATTTCACCGCTTCACCGACAGAGAGGCTGTTTTGAGCTGGGCCAAGAAGGTACGGAGTAGCAGGTGGGAGAATGCGGTGATACGAATGTATCAGGACTGGAGCGCGGAGGTGGCGGGAAGGAGAGTGAGTTTTAATCGGGCCAAGGCGGTGCTTCACAAGAAGAAAGTAAAGTTTGGGATGGTGCAGCCGGCGCGATTGTGGGTCACGTACCAAGATAGACACTACTATTTTGAAACGTCGGAAGAGGCATGGACCTTCATCCAAGAAGAGAAATTGGACCAGAACTGAGGGACTAATGCTGTGGGGGAGATGACGATGTAGATGTACGGAAATGTAAATTGGGGAATGGGAGGTTCACCGTATCGGGACCATAGATGGGGAGGTGAAAGGGAAGAGAAGAATCCCTGTTTTCTTTGACGGGGGGGACACTGAGAAATGTGGGCGCCGGTGGAAAAAGGGACATAGGTGGGGGATGGGGAATGGGAACGGGGCTGTAGGGGGAGCTGTGCCATAGGGGGCGGGGCTGATCTAGGAAAGCGTGGGTTTATTCCCGCGCTAGGGAGATGATGGCGGGAAGATAGGCGCAAGGAGGATGAGAGCTCCACACACGGGAGGGGTCAAGGAGAGAGCGGGGGAAGCCGGGGTCAGTTGGAGTCAGCTAACTTTCGGAAGCAATGTGGGGGGAGTAACCATGCTAGATGGGGATCTAGCGAGGGGGGGGAGGGGGTGATAACTGGGTTGCTGCTGCTGGGATCGAGAGGGAGCTGGCAAGGGAAGAGGTGGTCGGGACGGGAGTGCACCGCCTGGGGGACTGGTGGGTGCGCGGGACTTGGACGTGGGACAGGCCTAGAGTAGGTGATGGCTAGTCGGCGGGGGGGGGGGGGGGGGGGGGAGGGGTGCAGCCCCCCAATCTGGCTGATCATGTGAGAATGTGAGAGGCCTAAATGGGCCGATTGAGAGGGCCCGAGTGTTCACGCACTTAAAAGGACTGAAGGCAGACGTGGTCATGCTTCAGGAGACGCATCTGAAGGTGACGGATCAGTTTAGGTTAAGGAAAGGATGGGTGGGACAGGTGTTCCACTCAGGCTGGACGTGAAAAATAGAGGGGCGGCTATATTGGTGGGGAAACGGGTGTCGTTCGAGGCTTGGAATATAGTAGTGGACAACGGTGGCAGATATGTGATGGTGAGTGGTAGATTGCAGGGAAGGGAGGTCGTGCTGGTAAATGTATATGCCCCGAACTGGGCTGATGCGGGATTTATGAAGTGGATGCTGGGACGTATCCTGGACCTGGAGGTAGGAAGCCTGGTAATGGGGGGGGGATTTCAATACTGTGCTGGATCCAGGGTTAGATCGGTCTAGATCCATGACCGGAAGAAGGCCGGCAGCAGCCAAGGTACTCAGAGGGTTTATGGAGCAAATGGGGGGAGTGGATCCGTGGAGATTTGCTAGGCCGTTGGCCAAAGAGTTTTCCTTTTTCTCCCATGTTCATAAGGCTTACTCCCAGATAGATTTCTTTGTTTTAAGTAGGGCACTGATTTAGAGGGTGGAAGGAACGGAGTACTCAGCCATAGCCTTTTCAGATCATGCCCCGCACTGGGTGGATCTGGAACTAGGAGAGGAGAGGGAACAGCGCCCACTGTGGCGACTGGATGTGGGACTATTGGCGGATGAGGGAGTCTGTGGAAGGGTGCGGGGATGTATTGAAAGGTACCTGGAGGCCAACGATGATGGTGAGGTCCAGGTGGGGGTAGTATGGGAAGCGCTGAAAGCGGTGGTTAGGGGAGAGTTGATCTCCATTAGGGCTTACAAGGAGAAAAAAGAGGGCAAAGAAAGGGAGAGATTAGTGGGGGAGATTTTTGAGTGTGGACAAAAGATATGCGGAGGCCCCGGACGAAGGACTATATAGGGAGAGGCGAAGACTCCAGACGGAGTTTGACCTGCTGACCACAGGGAAGACAGAGGCACAGTGGAGGAAGGCACAGGGGATGAGATACGAATATGGGGAAAAGGCGAGCCGGCTGCTGGCCCACCAACTTCGCAAGAGGATAGCTGCGAGGGAAATAGGGGGAGTTAGGGATGAAACGGGAACTACGGTGCGGAGTGCAGGGAAGGTAAATGAGGTGTTTAAGACCTTTTATGAGAGGCTATATAGGTCCCAACCCCCGGAGGAAAAAGAGGGGATGCAACAGTTTTTGGACCAACTAAGGTTCCCGAAGCTGGAGGAGCAGGAGGTGGCAGGTCTGGGGGCGCCAATCGGGGTGGACGAGGTGACTAAAGGGCTGGGGAACATGCAGCAGGGAAGGCCCCGGGACCAGACGGGTTCCCGGTGGAATTTTATAGGAAGTACGTGGACTTGTTGGCCCCGCTGTTGGCAAGAACCTTTAACGAGGACAGAGAAGAGACAATGTCGGAGGCGACGATATCATTAATCCTGAAACGAGATAAAGATCTGCTGCAATGCGGGTTATATAGGCCTATCTCGCTCCTGAATGTAGATGCCAAGTTGCTGGCAAAAGTGCTGACATGAGGATCGAGGATTGTGTCCCGGGGTGGTGCATGAAGACCAGACAGGGTTTGTAAAGGGGAGACAACTGAATGTTAACGTGCAACGGCTGTTGGGGGTGATAATGATGCCCCCAGTGGAGGGGGAGGCAGAGGTAGTGGCAGTGATGGATGCAGAGAAGGCATTTGATAGGGTAGAGTGGGAGTATTTATGGGAGGTGCTGAGGAGATTTGGGTTCGGGGAGGGGTTTGTCAGCTGGGTTAAACTCCTCTATGGGGCCCCAGTGGCAAGTGTAGTCACAAATCGGCAGAGATCGGAGTATTTTCGGTTACACAGGGGAACAAGGCAGGGGTGCCCTCTCTCCCCATTACTGTTTGTGCTGGCAATTGAACCACTGGCCATAGCGTTGAGAGACTCTAGGAAATGGAGGGGGGTGGTTAGAGGGGGAGAGGAACACCGAGTGTCACTCTACGCAGATGACCTACTGCTGTATGTGGCGGATCCGGTGGAGGGGATGACAGAGGCTATGCAGATATTGAGGGAGTTTGGAGATTTTTCGGGATTTAGGCTTAATATGGGGAAGAGTGAGCTTTTTGTAGTACACCCCGGGGATCAGGGAAGAGGGATAGACGGCCTGCCGCTAAGGAGAGCGGAAAGGAGCTTCCGATATTTGGGGATTCAGGTAGCCACGAGCTGGGGAACTTTACACAAACTCAATCTGACGCGGCTGGTGGAGCAGATGGAGGAGGATTTCAAGAGGTGGGATATGCTGCCGCTCTCACTGGCGGGCAGAGTGCAGGCGGTCAAGATGATGGTCCTCCCAAGGTTTCTTTTTGTGTTTCAATGTCTCCCCATTTTGATCACTAAGGCCTTTTTTAAGAAAATAGATAGGAGTATTATGAGTTTTGTGTGGGCAGGGAAGACCCCGAGGGTAAGGAGGGGGTTCCTGCAGCGCAGCAGGGACAGAGGGGGACTGGCGTTGCCGAATCTGGACGATTATTACTGGGCTGCCAATGTGGCGATGGTTCGCAAGTGGATGAGGGAGGGAGAGGGGGCAGCATGGAAGAGGCTCGAGATGGCGTCCTGTAAAGGAACGAGCCTAAAGGCGCTGGTGACGGCGCCGCTCCCACTCTCCCCGAAAAGGTATACCACGAACCCAGTGGTGGCGGCAACCTTTAGGGGCAATGGAGGCGACAAAGGGGTGTGACGGGTGCCTCGGTGTGGTCCCCGATCAGGAACAACCATAGGTTGTCCCAGGAAGAATAGACGGAGGGTTCCAGAGCTGGCATCGGGCAGGAATTAGGAGATTGAGAGATTTGTTTATTGACGGGACATTTGCGAGCCTGGGGGCGCTGGAGGAAAAGTATGGGTTGCCCCCGGGGAATATCTTTAGATACATGCAAGTGAGGGCGTTTACGAGGTAACAGGTGAGGGAATTTCCGCTGCTCCCAACACAGGGGATCCAGGATAGAGTGATTTCGGGGGTATGGGTCGGGGAGGGCAAAGTGTCCGAAATATATCAGGAGATGAGAGACGAGGGGGTAGAGGAGCTGAAGGGAAAATGGGAAGAAGAGCTGGGGGAGGAGATTGAGGAGGGGCTGTGGGCTGATGCCCTAAGTAGGGTAAATTCCTCTTCCTCGTGTGCCAGGCTTAGCCTGATACAATTCAAGGTTTCACACAGAGCACACATGACGGGAGCGAGGCTGAGCAGGTTCTTCGGGGTAGAGGACAGGTGCGGGAGGTGCTTGGGAAGCCTGGCGAACCACACACACATGTTATGGTCGTGTCCGGCACTGGATGAGTACTGGAGGGGAGTGGCAAGAGTAATTTCAAAGGTGGTGAAGGTCCGGGTCAAGCCAGGTTGGGGGTTAGCTATATTTGGGGTAGCGGATGAGCCGGGAGTGCAGGAGGTGAAAGAGGCCGATATTCTGGCCTTTGCGTCCCTGGTAGCCCGGCGAAGGATCTTACTCATGTGGAAGGAAGCGAAACCCCCCGGCGTGGAGACCTGGACAAACGATATGGCAGGATTCATAAAACTGGAACGGATGAAGTTTGCGTTGAGAGGATCGGTTCAGGGGTTCTCCAGGCGGTGGCAACCGTTCCTTGACTATCTCGCGGAACGTTAAGGGAAAATAGATCGTCAGCAGCAGCAGCCCAGAGGGGCGGGGGGGGGGGGGGGGGGGGTGGGAGGAGGGAAGGGGGGGGGCAACCTGGTTTGTTCTGGTTGGGGTGGAGGGGGGGGAGCACTATTTTTTGTTACTTTGTTAGTTCACTATTTTATTTAAATAATGTTATCTATTAGTTATTGTGTTTTTTTTTTGATTGATTTGTAAGGTGGAAAAATTGTGTTTGAAAACTTTAATAAAATATATTGAAAAAAAAAATCTTGACAGGGGCGATGGCTAGTCCACTGTTCTTATCTTTTACCTGTGCTATTTCTCTCGTGGCTGCTCGCTTCTTCAGCTGGTGAGCCGGCCGGCCTTGTTTCCATGTCCATAGAAGTTGCCCCATGTCCCGCGGAGCTGGTTCACAACTTTCCCAGTGAAGAGTAACCTTTTCACCTTGGGTTCTGTGCACAGTTGAAGGTCCCCCCCCCCCCCCCCCCCCCCCCCCCCCCCCGATTAATCGGTGGGAGTCTAGGTTGGGGATTTCTGCCATGGCCTTTTTTGTATATGACGTTGCAGGTGATTATTTTGATTGGGTGTTTCTGTCCTCCTCCTCCTGCAGGGTCAGCCATACTTACCACATGATTGTGCGCCTGCACTCCAGGGGTTTCCCTTTGTCCAGTGGCCATCCAAGATTGCCACCATTGTTTTTTTTGTTCTGACCATCCTACGTGCAGCCTGTTATAGCCAGCATTCTAGCCTCCTCCCCTCCCTCTCCCCCTACCCTCTCCTATCCCGCCTCCCGTGCCCGTGTGGGTTTCTCTTCCCCATCACTCCCTCCTATACTCTCTACTATTCTACCCCCTTCTGCCAGGCGCTCTTTCCCTCTCTGGAGCTGTGCTGCGGCCCTCTCCCCTTATCTTGGTGTGCTCGCATATTTACTCGCCCAGCGGCTCCCCTCCTGGGAGCGTTTCCTCCTATCTTTGGCTGATATTGTTTCTCTCCCCTTCGCCCGCCACCCCCTCCCACTTACCGCTTTGGTGTCCCTTTATTTTAAGATGAACGGCATGGAGCACAATGGTTTGCACTGTTGCTTCACAGCGTCAGGGACCCTGGTTTGATTCCCAGCTTGGGCCACTGTCCGTGCGGAGTCTGCACGTTCTTCCTTTGTATGCGTGAGTTTCCTCCGGGTGCTCCGTTTCCTCCCACAAGTCCTGAAGGATGTGTTAGGTAATTTGGACATTCTGAATTCTCCCTCAGTATACCCGAACAGGTGCCGGAATGTGGCGACGAGGGGCTTTTCGCAGTAACTTAATTGCAGTGTTAATGTAAGCCCACTTGTGACAATATAGATGATTATTATTAAAGATCCGCTCCTTGTCCTGGTATCTGTGGAGCTATGAGATGATTGCTCTTTATGGTTCCTCTGATTTGGGCCTTTGCCTGAGTGATCTGTGAGCTCTATCCACTTGTAGGGGCTTGGGAAAGCTTTCAACCCTGACTAATTTCCCCAGCATTTGCGCTACATAGTCTGTTGGGTTCCTCAGCTTTAGGTGCTCCCGTGCCAGGAAGTCTATTTCTCCTTTGGTAGCTTGCTCAGTGCCAGTGGTCACGTCAGCGATTCCTCCCAGTCCGCCATGCTCTGTTTGACTTCACTCCTCATGTCCATGTCCTCCTCTCCTAGCTCTTACAGCTCCTGCTGTCTTTTCTGTTTCTTAATGGATTTGAGGCATTTTCTTGGGTGGTTGTCATTCGGTTTGTTGCAGGTGAGGGTAGGAGGAGGGCGGTTTGTCGGTTTAGTGGTCGCCTTTTAGGCTAAAGGTGCCAAAATTAAAGTTTCCAGAGGACACCCGCCTATTGTGCAATTGTTCAGCACATCGCCACTACCGGAAGTGATCTTGGATGGTTAGATTTTTTTTCCTTCAAATTTCAAGCGCCCAATTGTTTTTTTATCAATTAAGGGGTAATTTTGTGTGGCCAATCCACCTATCCTGCACATCTTTGGGATGTGGGGGTGAGACCCACAGCGACACAGGGAGAATCTGCAAACTCCACACGGACAGTGACTCAGGGCCGCAATCGAACCAGGGTCCTTGGTGCCGTGAGGCTGCAGTGCTAACCACTGCGCCACCGTGCCACTCGATGGTGGGATCTTAAGTGATTAATGCCCATTATGATTTTATTTCCCTTACTGTTTTGTTCCTTGTGTGTTAATCATGTGGAAATGTGTTACAGGCTCTGAACAAGGAGGTTCCCATGGTGAGAAATCAGTAGAACTCTCAGAAATAACACAAATGGCTGAAAGCGAACCTTTGTACCATTTGGATTCAAAAGGAAATTGGGTAAATACTTGAAAGAGAAAAACATTCAGTAGTCAGGGGAGTGGGACTAATTGGAATACTCTTCGAAAGAGCCAGCACAGGCCTGATAGG
The DNA here is from genome assembly GCF_047496885.1 of Scyliorhinus torazame. Taxonomy (NCBI): domain Eukaryota; kingdom Metazoa; phylum Chordata; class Chondrichthyes; order Carcharhiniformes; family Scyliorhinidae; genus Scyliorhinus; species Scyliorhinus torazame. The sequence continues at coordinate 290,911,830 of NC_092709.1, read as the reverse complement.
CCGAATGGCCTTCTCTGGGCTGTTCTTTGTATCTGTGATTCTATGGGAAACTAGGTCCACTGTGGCACCATGGCAGAGAAATAGCAGTGATGCTCAGGCACTTCAATAGTACATCCTCTGCCACCCAGTGATGCTTTCAGAGTGACATGAGCTGTATGCTAGAAATGCAGTCAAAATATTTTAATGAGCTGCCCTCGCTATACAGTTAATAATTATAAACTAATGAAAAGTACATTTCGTAGGAGCATATTCATGCAAAGGAAATAAAGAAATGGAGAGTCTAATATTTCTAAATTCATTTTTAGAAAGAGTCTGTCAAAAAAAAATTCCCAAAGCACCTCATGGTGGAGATAGGGCGACATAGACCATGTCAGAGTGGGAGCATTCAGAGATGTAAACAAAAGCTTTGTGAAAAAGTTGGATAATTTGGATTTTCAGTGAGTTGCTTAAGGTGTAGAGAGATGATGAAAGGTAGAGGGGTTTTGATAGTCCGTACTGTAATAGCTCTGCCAAGGCCAGGCTGCATTCAAACTCTAGTTTATTTGAATAACAAAAAGAACCATGGCCATGGCATATAATGGTTGCGTGCCAGCCTGGGAACCATTGGGAATGCCGGTCTGGTTCTGGGCTGCAGATTTTAAACTCCCACCGAATAATTACTTTTGGGCGAGCCACTGTCCGCTCAATAGGGGAACTTGTATTCCACGAACCCCACGGGGAGATCTATCACCGATTCTCTGTGGCTTTCGTGATTATCATAACAGATACTAATTCGGAGCTCTAAGACAGATGAAGACTTCAGAAAAATGCTGAAACAAAGCAAGGGGGATACACAAAGTCAGATAAACTAATAGTGCAGGATAAAGTAAGTGAGCATATTCTTTCCAGATTTCCCTTCATCTCAAAGCCAGCAGGCAAGTATTTTTTTTCCAATTAAGGGGCAATTTAGCGTGGCCAGTCCACCTAACCTGCACATCTTTGGGTTGTGGGGGTGAAACCCATGCAGACATGGGGAATAATGTGTAAGCTCCACACGTACAGTGACTCAGGGACGGGATTCGATCCCGGGTCCTCAGCGCCGCAGTCCCAGTGCTAACCACTGTGCCACATGACGCCCTTGCAGGCAAGTATTAAGCCCTTCACCCACGCATCCATCCAGTCATGGCATTCTCAGCTAAAAGATATCGTGGGGAACCAGAATGGGTGTTCCTCCTGTTCAGACATGAATGCATCTGGAGACATTGCTCTTTGATCAGGGTGATGAGAGCCATGAGCAAGAAGTCTTACATGGACAATTTTCTACTTGTCTCCCTCGAAATACTATAGACAGACCATTGCCTTGGCAACATAGAAAAACTAACTGCATGAGGCCTTATCAGCTATGACCATTCACCCAGGAGAGCACCCAGGGCAGCACGGTAGCCCAAGTGGATAGCACTGTGGCTTCACAGCGCCAGGGTCCCAGGTTCGATTCCCCACTGGGTCACTGTCTGTGCGGAGTCTGCACGTTCTCCCCGTGTCCGCGTGGGTTTCCTCCGGGTGCTCCGGTTTCCTCCCACAGTCCAAAGATGTGCAGATTAGGTGGATTGGCCATGATAAATTGCCCTTCGTGACCAAAATGGTTCGGAGGGGTTATTGGGTTTTGTGAATGGGGTGAAAGTGAGGGCTTAAATGGGTCAGTGCAGACTTGATGGGCCAAATGGCCTCCTTCTGCACTGTATGTTCTAAAAAAAAATGGAGGTTTGGGGTTGCGAGTTGGCTGCCCTCCATGAATCGTGCCCCTAAGAGGCATCCACCCATCTCCTTCCCTTCACTCCTGTTTCTGAAGACACAGAATGAAAGGCAGCTCCACACCTTGCTGGGATCTTGATATTTTTTTTTTTAGAAACATTTTATTGAGGTATTTATGGTTTTTTAACAGTCACAGAAGAAACAGTGTACATACAATTATAAACATAGTGCAAAAGCCGTCTTCCTCTCTCATAGGTCCCGCCTTTTCTAGCCTCCTACTCTATACTAAACTACCCTCAAAGCCCCCGCCCCCCTTCTGCTGACGATTTATTCTCTGCGAAGAAGTTGACGAACGGTTGCCACCTCCGGGCGAACCCTAACAGTGACCCTCTCAAGGCGAACTTGATTTTCTCCAGACAGAGAAAGCTAGCCATGTCAGTTAGCTAGATCTCCGACTTCGGGGGCTTTGAGACACTCCAAGTTAATAATATCCGTCTCCGGGCTACAAGAGAAGCAAAGACCAGAACGTCTGCCTCTTTCTCCTCCTGGAATACCGAATCTTCCGACACCCCGAAAATTGCCACCTCTGGGCTCGGCACCACCCTTGTTTTCAACATTTTTGACATGACATCCGCAAACCCCTGCCAGAATCCCCTAAGCTTTGGGCATATCCAGAACATGTGAACATGGTTCGCTGGTCCTCCCGCACACCTTGCACACCTGTCTTCCACCCCAAAGAACCTGTTCATCCGGGCTACTGTCACGTGAGCTCGGTGAACGATCTTAAATTGTATCAGGCTGAGCCTGGCACATGTTGTGGACAGGCTGACCCTACTCAACGCACTGCCCAGAGATCATCCTCTAACTCTCCACCTAACTCCTCTTCCCAATGTGTTTCATCTCCTCGGCCTGCGTCTCCTCTGACCCCATAAGCTCCTTATACATGTCCAAAACCCTCCCTTCTCCCACCCACACCCTGGAAATGACCTTATCCTGTATCCCCCTTGGTGGTAGGAGCGGGAAGGTTGAGACCTGCCTGCGTAGGATGTCTCGCGCCTGCAGTTACCTAAATTCATTCCCTCCCGTCAGTTCAAATTTCACCTCCAGTTCCCTCAAGCTGGGAAAGCTCCCTTCTATAAACATATTTCCCATCCCCTCGATCCCTGCTCTCTGCCACCTCTGGAACCCTCCATCTAACCTCCCCGGGGCAAACCGGTGATTATTGCAAATTGGGGACCAGACCGATGCTCCCTCTGCTCCCACATGTCTCCTCTATTGCCCCCAGACTCTCAGGGCCGCGATCACCACGGGGCTGGTGGAGTAGCGTGCCGGCGGGAACGGCATAGGCACCGTTACCAACGCCCCCAAACTAGTGCCCTTGCAAGATGCCGCCTCTACTCACTCCCACACCGACCCCCCACCATCCACTTCCTAATCATGGCTATATTCGCCGCCCAGTAATAATTACCAAGGTTCGGGAGTGCCAGCACGTGCTCCCCCCCCGGCTGCGCTCCAACATCCCCTTTTTAACTCGCGGGGTCTTACCGCCCATACAAAGCCTGAGATCACCTTGTTGACCCGTTTAAAAAAGGACCGAGGAATAAAGATGGGGAGACACTGAAATACAAACCGGAATCTCGGGAGAACCGTCATTCTCACTGCCTGTACCCTCCCAGCCAGTGACAGCGGGTGCACGTCCCACCTTCGAAAATCGTTCTTCATTTGGTCTACTAGTCGGGCCAGATAAAGCTTGTGTAGCCATTCCCATTCCCACGCCACCTGGATGCCTAGGTACCGAAAGCTTCCCCCTACCACTCTAAACGGCAGCTCCTCCAATCACCTCTCCTGCCCCCTTGCCTGGATCGCGGACATCTCGCTTTTCCCCATGTACAATTTGTAGCCCGAAAACCGACCAAAATTCCCCAGAATCCCCATAATTTCTTCCATCCCTTCCAATGTCTCTGACATTTAAAGAGCAGATCGTCCGTGTATAGCGAGACTCTGTGTTCCATCCCCCCCCCCCGCCGGACCCGTCCCTTCCAGCCCGTTGAGGCTCTCAACGCAATTGCCAACGGTTCTATGGCCAGTGTGAACAACAGCGGGGAGAGGGGGCATCCCTGCCTCGTCCCGAGGTGCAGCCTAAAATAGCCCGATGTCAGCCTGTTCGTCCGAACACATGTCACGGGCGCCTGATACAGCAGCCGGAGCCAGTCAATGAAGCCCCGCCCAAATCCAAACCGCCCCAGTACCTCGGTTGCTCTTTTTAACTGGATACTGATATGACAGTTATTAATGATGATATTGCTTTTCAGAGTCGGCAGGTATCAAATGATACCACCACAAGGTTTTGCCGGATATTGATTAAAGACCCAACAACCAGTTAGTTAGTTGAAGTTCAATGACAGTTTATTTACACACAAGAATTATTTCGACATGCAACATAAAATACTACGAGCTAAATTACACCTAACACTATAACAACCTGTACTTAACTTCAGGCACCCGGCTTTATGCAGAGGACCAGGGCCTTTGTTCGGATCTTGCGTGGCTGGGTCTGGCGAAGTGACTTCGTTTCTGCTGGGCTCATCTGTCTGGTAGCAATCATTGGTCTTGAACTTGTCTTCTGGTCGTGATGCTACACTTGGTTTTAGGCGTAGGTCGGGGTCAAGAGAGACGGAGCGCCGGAGCCAAGAGAGACCGAACACATGGCAGTGTCTCTCTTTATCCTTCTGGGGTTTTCCGCTCTTTTGGATGATCCTTAGCTTTGAACCCAATAATTCGGCAGGCTTCGATTACTGCCTTCGATTTTGGCCAATAAAGGGGGGGGGTGCCTTTATGTCCTGAGCGGTCATTGACCTTGGCATTTTGGGCTCCCTGAGCAAAGGGACTGGCGCGATGAGTCTGTTTCTGTATCTGTTACCTGAGTACAGCTCTTTTGTTCTGGGGAAATGGGCCATTAGAATGCAAAGTAGCTGGGGGTTTCGATAGCATCAAGTTATCTGAGTTGCCAATAGACATAAGCTCTGAGCGTCTGGGTCCTGCGTTGACCATATTTCCCATGGTCCTTTGCAAGTGGCCATCCCAGATGGCTACACCTCCCACAGATAATCCCATTCCACCCGGTCAAATGCCTTCTCTGCGTCCATTGCAGCCACTACCTCTACGCCCCTACCCTCTGGGGGCATGATGATAACATTCAACAGCCTTACGTTGTCCGCCAACTGCCTCCCCTTAACAAATCCTGTCTGGTCCTCCCCAATCACGTCCAGGACGCAGTTCTCAATCCTTGAGGACAAGATCTTAGCCAACAATTTGGCGTCTACATTTAGTAAGGAGATCGGTCTGTAGGACCCGCATTACTCTGGGTCCTTATCCCGCTTCAGGATCAATGAGATAGTGGCCTGTGACATCGTCGGGGGAAGCTCCCCTCTCCCCCTTGCCTCCTTAAATGTCCTCATCAGCAGTGACCCCAGCATCCCAGAGAACTTTTTGTAAAACTCCACAGGGTACCCATCCGGTCCCGGGGCTTTACTCGACTGCATGGCCTTCAGCCCATCTGCTATCTCTTCCAACCCGATCGGGGCCCCCAGCCCTTCTACCAAGTCTTCATCAACCTTCGGGATCTTCAGACCCCCCTAAGAATTGCCTCATCCCCTCCGGCCCAGCTGGGGGTTCCGACTCATACAGCCTGCTGTGGAATTCCTCGAATGCCTTATTGATCCCAGCTGAATCTCCGACCAGGTTCCCATCTCTGTCCCTTACTTCCCCAATCTCCCTGGCCGCCTCCCGCTTTCTAAGCTGCTGCGCAAGCATTTTACTGGCCTTCTCCCTATATTCATAGATCACCCTCCTCAGCTGCTCCACCGCCTTCCCTGTAGTTAACAAGCCAAACTCCACCTGTAGCCTCCGTTGTTCGCTTAGAAGCCCTGCCTTTGGGGTCTCCGCATACCTTCTGTCGACCTGCAGTATTTCCTTCATCAGTCGGTCCATCTCTGCTCTGTCTGCCTTCTCCCTGTGGGCCCATATTGAGATCAGCTCCCCTCTAACCACCAGCTTCAGCACCTCCCAGACCACCGCAACCGAAACTTCCCCGGAAACGTTGTTGACTTCCAGATAGTTCTGGATACATTTTGTCAGCCGCCCACACACCTCCTCATCATCTAAAAGTCCCACTTGCAGCCTCCAGTGTGGACGCTGGCTATTCTCCTTGCTCACCTGTAGGTCAACCCAGTGCAGGGCATGATCCAAGATCGTGATCGCTGAGTAGACAGTGTCCACTACTCTAGTCAGTAAAGCCCTGTTCAGGATAAAAAAGTCAACCCCCATGACCAGCTTATGCGAATCCAGGTCCGGGATCTTCCCCAACATCCTCCTTATGAACTCCACATCATCCCAATTCGGCCCGTACACATTCACGAGTACCACCGGCAGCCCCTCCAGCTTTCCACTGACCATAATGTGCCGACCCCCCATGTTCGCAACTATTCTTCCCGCTTCGAATAACACTCGCTTATTAATCAGGATTGCAACCCCTCTAGCCTTAGAGTCCAGCCCCGAGTGGAAAACCTGTCCAACCCATCCCTTCCTTAGTCTGACCTGGTCAGTTACTCGAAGGTGCGTTTCCTGCAACATTGCCACGTCTGCCTTCAGTCCCCTCAAACGCGCGAACACGTGTGCCCTCTTAACCAGCCCATTTAGCCCTCATACATTCCATGTGATCAGCTTGGTTGGGGGGCTTTTCGCCCCCCCACCCCGTGTCCTCCACCCATCAGCCATCACATTTCTTGGGCCAGTCTCCAGCCCGCGCCCCACGATTCCGAAGGCCCGCCCCCCCCGCAGCCTCCCTATTGTCCGACAGCAAAAGTCCATCCCCCGTCAGCAGAACATTTCCCCCCCTCCCCTCTTAGTAACAGCACTATGCACACAGCCCCCTCCAACAAGCATATCATCTGCTCACCCCCACTGCACTACTGTGAGCTAGCTCGCCCAGCTAGCTTGGTGGCCCCCGCCCATCGCGCCAGACATTTTCCCACCTATTGTTCCCCCCCCCCCCCCTGCTCGGACACAAACATGCAAATGTAAACAATCCCAACCGAGTTGCCCAAAAGAAATACACAAGGAAAATCAAAAAGAAGATCAAACATCTAACATTCAGTTCCCCCATCAGTGCAAATGCAAATCTTAACTCAAACAGCTCGTCCGCAGACCTCAGCTCAATACAAAAGGCATTACAAGTAACATCCAAAGACAAAAACTTTTCTTTTTTTTAAAAATAACTGAAAAGAAGAGAAAAAAACCCACTGCAGCACAGTTCAGTCCAAACACCTCAGTCCTCTACCAGCCCTTTCCTCCTCGTGAAGTCCATCGCTTCCTCGGGCGACTTCAAGTAGAAATGTTGCTCTTCGTGCATAACCCAAAGACGGGCCGGGTACAGTAGACCAAACTTTACCTTCTTCTTAAAAAGGGTCGATTTTATCTGGTTGAACCCTGCTCTTTTCCTGGCCACGTCCGCGCTCAGATCCTGATATATACGCAGGACGCTGTTCTCCCATTTGCATCTGCCTGGCCCACCGTAGAATGCACTCAAGGTACCTGTGGAATCTCACCACCATTGCTCTCGGGGGGTCACCCACACGCGGCTTCCTCGCTAGCGCTCTGTGCGCCCTGTCCACTTCCAAGGGTCGGGTGAATGTCCCCTCCCCCAGTAGCTTCTCAAACATAGCCGCTATGTATGCCCCTGCGTCCGTACCTTCGGATCCCTCCGGGAGACCCACGATTCTCAGGTTCTGCCGGCGGGACCTGTTTTCTTGATCCTCCACCTGCTCCTGGAGCCTTTTCTGTTGGTCTCTCAACATTCCCAACTCCAACTCCAACTCCACTGCAGCTTGGTGCTCCTCCTGCTCAGTCAGTGCCTTCTCCACTTTCTGGGTCGCCCGATCTTGAGCATCCAATCTGAGTTCCAGCTGTGCAATCGACTCCTTAATCGGGTCCAAGCAGTCCTGTTTCTGCTTGGTGAAGCTCTCCTGTATAAACTGCATCAACTACTCCGTCGACCGCTGGGTCTTCGAGCCAGGACTCCGGTCGTCCGCCATGCTTTCTCCCATTGCAGCCTCAGCCCAAGCCTTCTCCGTTCGCCTATTTCTTCCTTTGCGAGCACTCCTGGTCCGTTTCTCCATGCACTGATGTAGGATTCCTCGTCACAGTGGTATCCAACATCAATTTTCCACTTCAGACCGATAAAAAATTGGGGAAAAAGATCCAAAGTTCTGACCCGAGCGGGAGCATCAAAATGTGGGACCTACTCCTTCATAGCCGCCACCGGAAGTCTGGGATCTCGATATTATGAGACCCATTAGTCGGAAACAAACCTGCTGCAACGCGGTCTTCATCATAAAGAGAACAGTAGTGAGTATCTTTGACATCCAGTTGCCTCATAATTTTTAGGGTGTCCCTTTCGCTGGCTCTTGTGCTGGTCTTGAACTCCACCCTAAAAGATCCTCTTCCTACCTTGAGGGATCTCAAAGATTGACTAACTGCCTGGTTAACGTCAGTTTGGAAAAAAGGTGCACGCCACCTTTCAAACTTGCTCCACCACTGCCTATCCTCCCCCTGTCACCCACGACTTTTCTCCATCACCATAGACCCACCTAATATCACCATTCATTTCCCCTTTGTCACCTTTGAACCTCCCCCATTACCTGGACCCAACAGCCCCACATGCCTCCCCTCCCTTCAAAGCGGACACCCGTTACCATCCCCATGTCCACCCTGACCCCTGCCCCCTCCATTTAATCAAGCCACCTGTCTGATTTTCTTTCCTTTAGTATACAGCTAGAATACCTGTTTGGAATAATCCAATCCCGATATGGGGAAAGTGTGGGTTTGGGAACCCAGTAACCATGGTGTCCAGCCTGATATTCTTCAGGGATCATGGAGTAATTAACTGAAGCTTTTTGCCTGATTTCGCTGTAGCTTTTTCCTTGTTCTGCCTGTTTCACAGGATTGTGGAGCTGTGTGAAAGGAGGGGAGGGCGTGAACGGGTGGAGGCAATGGCATTCAGAGGTGAGACCATGCCAAGATGGAACAATCTCAATGGATCACCTGTCCTTTCTTGTATATTCAAAAGCCCATTGCTGCATGCCAAGCTTACTTGTTACCATCTGGTTAATTCGGATTCTTGTGCATAAGGTTTTGGCAAAGAGACAAACCCACTGTGAGGCTAGTTTCTCTTCCAAAACACTTCAGTGATCCATGACCGTGAAAGGAGTGGTCCCGATTCTTTCATGTTTATCATCTTCTCATACCATGGATTGTTGAGGAGACGTAAAGAGCTATCAAGAAGGGAAATAAAGCAACACCTTTTCACTGATTACCATCAGAACCTATTTTTGATAATTCCAAATCTCAGAATTTTGCAATTAATATTAGAATGTTTGGTGATCCATTTTAAGTTAAATTAGCATAATTATCCTGGGCAAACCTGAAATATGTCTGTCTCTGAAATATTACTGACTTTGGTGGCTTATTTGCATTAATAATATATGACAGCAATCAAAGGGGGGTGGGGGGAGAGCCCATGTTTTCACCAACCTTTTCAATCAAAAGAGGGATCAGATGTTTGAGAGAAGGGGATTGAAGCGGGGAGAATTGGAGTCTTGGATTATATACACTTCTGCCTCCATTCTGTTTCTTTCCAGGTGCATTGTGCAACATCAATCTGAAAGCTATATCTCTAGATTTAAAGGGAATGAAAATCAGGTAATGTGTAGAATGGATGCCGATGCGCTATTGCCCATTTTATGTCCAAGATGAACTTCACCTCCATAGTGACTAAAATAAACCATTTTCCTCCCACAGTTGGGACTGTGAAAGATGTAGGGCGTGATTTAACGGGAAAGACAGTCTCATTTTGGACACGTTTAGTGGGGTTATTCTCGGTGCCTGCAGCGCCATGAACGACCCTGCTGTCAAAATGGACTCTGGTTATTTTTCTGGCATCGTGAGGCAGCATGGCGGTACAGTGGTTAGCACTACTACCTCACAGCGCTGAGGACCCGGGTTCGATCCCGGCCCTGGATCACAGTCCACGTGGAGTTTGAACATTCTCCCTACGTCTGCGTGGATCTCACCTCTACAACCCAAAGATGTGCAGGGTAGGTGGATTGGCCACACTAAATTGCCCCTTAATTGGAAAACAATGTCTGTCCTCGGCGAGGAGCTCTCTGCCAACCCGCCACTTGCCTTAATTTCCTGCACTGATGAAATGCTGCCCCGATCTCTCAACCCCACCACGGCCTCCGGACTCTCCCAACATCCCAACTAGCTTGTTAGAGGGTCCTTGAGCCCCCCACACCCTACCTCATGAGGGCAAGACACATCGGGGCCCGAAGCCTGGCATGGGCAAATTGCCAGCTGGTCATCTTGGCATTGCCAGCCTAGCACCCTGGAAGTGCTCCTGCCAGCCTGGCAACCTGGACACTCTGCCCAGAGCCTGACCACCCGGGGGCCTTTGATGAGAGACTCCCCCAGGTGCCATTTTGCCTTTGAGTTTGTCTCCAATGTGTGTTTGATCCCGGGCCTTGGGAGAATCCAGCGCACACACATTTACATGAGTCCAAATGCTCACTTAAATATGCAAATCTAGATCCTCCCCCAGAGTGGGGGAGATCAGATGGGGATGTCTCACAAGATCTCGTTAGATCTTGCAAGATGTCCCAAACACTGCAAATGTCAAGAGAGGCCTCTTGCGAGATTTCAAGGCCTCGTTGCGTCCCGGGACGAGCACGCGAGGGTGTACGATTGCGCCCGTAATGTATTGTCAAAAAATGCATGGCAAAGTGTCTTTTTTAAAAGATGCAGTTGGAAATTACTGCGGCAGGGCTGGATGCTGTGCAGCTTTGATTCTAATGGATTTGGGACCACAGGAATAATTACATAGATTACATAGATTACATAGAACATACAGTGCAGAAGGAGGCCATTCGGCCCATCGAGTCTGCACCGACCCACATTAATCCCTCACTTCCACCCTATCCCCGCAACCCAATAACCCCTCCCAACCCTTATGGACACTACGGGCAATTTTTTTTTTTTAGCATGGCCAATCCACCTAACCTGCACGTCTTTGGACTGTGGGAGGAAACCGGAGCACCCGGAGGAAACCCACGCAGACACGGGGAGAACGTGCAGACTCCGCACAGACAGTGACCCAGCGGGGAATCGAACCTGGGACCCTGGCGCTGTGAAGCCACAGTGCTATCCACTTGTGCTACCGTGCTGCCCCAATTGAAGCAACTGAATTGCATTATCAACAATGCTTTACATTTCCAGAGTCTTAACATGTACTCCTGCAACCATGGTTCAGCAGAAATGATAGTTTGCTCTGCATTTATACCCAGACATGCTTGGTTCAAAGCAGAACTCCACCAGCCAGAATACTATGTGAAGATCAGAGAGGGTGAAGTAGGTCATTTTCACTACATTCCTTGGTCCATATGGTTTCGAAGCCTGAGAGCAAATGATATTGTCTGGAATTTTCCAATCCTGTCGTAGGTTCCGTGACAAGAGTGGGAACCCAAAGTGTTCCCCGTGATGAGCATGGCCAATCCACCTTCCAGCTGCTAGAGTTTTGAGGTTTGGTTGGGGGTGATGAAGTAGCCTTGGGGACTAGCGGCAATGCATTGTCCACACGGCACACAGCTGCCACTATGGGTTTGTGGTGGAGGGGCTGAATGTTGAGCATGCTGGATGGGATGCCAGATCAGCAGCTTGTTTCGCCCTGGATGGTGCCCAGCTTCCTGAGCGTTGTTGCAGTGACATTTATCCAGGCAAGTGGACATTATTCCCTCAAGCTCCTCACATGCTAGACAGGCTATGGGAAGTCAGAAGGTTATGTATTAACCACAGAATTAGCAGCATTTATCCTGCTCATAACGTCCGGCCCCTCACACAATTTGAAAAGCAGAGAGGGCCGAGACCAGGACTGTGCTGATGGCAAGGTTGACAATCCTTAAGCATCCAGTGAGGAAGCATGCTTAATCTTTGAAAATCGGGAGTTGAGGGTGATGGTCCGTGCACTGTAGGAGCCAGCCTAGGCCCTCACCCATACTCTGCTCCCTCCATACCAGGTTTTAGGAGGAAGAAGGAGAGGCTCGGCCTGGGATAGCTCAAGTAATGATAAGCACTTGCTCACATATTGTGATGAACGGCTACTGCCTTGTCATCATGTAAGGTGATGTCCCCTTTAAGACCGGGCTTGGAACCCTGGGGACTCCGCCTCTGGCTCCGCCCATCTGTGAGCCATATATAAGGGGCTGCCTTGTGGGCTGTGCAGCAGTTAGCACATGTCTCGGCTCTAGCATAGTTCTTAGTCTATTAAAGCCTTCTTTACCGTTTACACTCGAAGCGTCGTTATTGAGGGTACCTCAATTTAATAGACTAAACTAGATCAGGATGGACGCAGGCCTAAAACCAGAGAAGCTCAACCTGGAAGCACGGACACCGGAGGCAAAGGAAAATTTTAAATACTGGCTGAGGTGCTTCAAGGCCTACCTGGACTCCGCAGAGATTCCCATCCTGGGGCCACGCAAGCTGAGCCTACTCCATGCCCGGGTGAGTCACAGAATCTCCGCCACGCTCGAACAGGCGACGACTTATGAAGAGGCGGTCGAGTTACTCCGCAAGCGGTTTGTCAAACCCATCAACGAGGTACATGCCAGGCATCTGCTCTCTACCTGCCGGCAGCGCTCGGGGCAATCGCTAGATGAATTCGTCGAGAAACTCACCGCGCTTGCTTGGGACTGTGACCACCAGGATGTGACAGGGGAAGTCCATATGAACCTGTACATCAGAGACGCTTTCGTGTCCGGCATCCGCTCGACCTACATCTGACAGCGGCTGCTCGAAAACGGGGCAAAAGACCTCCAACATGCTAACGCTCACCTCCTCGCTGGAGGTGGCCCGACATAACTTGGATACGTACCCCACGGACTCTGTGAGCCCCCCCCAGATTTCCTCAGACTCAGCCATATTACAGGCCTGCGCCATGCGGCGACCCGCTCACCATGGGGGCACACCGTGCTACTTCTGCGGACAGGGCCAGCATCCACGCCCACGCTGCCCAGCCCGCTCCGCGATCTGCAGCGACTGCGGGAAGAAGGGGCATTTTGCGAGGGTCTGCCTGGCCAGACCCAGGGGCCAGAAAAACAAAGAAAGGCCGGCCCGAAAATCAGGCTCTCAGGCCCGCAGGCCTCGCAATGCGGCTGCGTACCGACCTGACACGCCCCTTTCTGACGCGTCATCAGCCTCGTGCGAATCATGGGAGCGGCCATCTTGTCGGCGGCCATCTTCTCGACCCGACACGTGCGACCGACAGTGGCAGCCATTTTACGAGTCCGACTCAGCTGAGGCCTCGGACTACCCGCGTGTGGGTGCGATCACCCTCGACCAAACTCAGCCAAAACACCTGCAGAACTCTATGATGCAGGTCCAGGTCAACGGGCGCAACACTGCATGCCTCTTCGACTCCGGGAGCACGGAGAGCTTTATCCATCCTGAAATGGTAAGGCGCTGCTCCCTACGCACCCATCCCGCATCCCAAACCATAGCCCTGGCATCTGGGTCCCACTCGGTACAAATCAAGGGGTACTATATTGCGGATCTCTCGATCCAGGCCGCCAAATACACCCGTTTCAAATTTTATATCCTCCCTCACCTCTGTGCTCCCCTGCTGCTTGGACTGGATTTCCAGTGCAGCCACCGAAGCCTGACACTGAAGTTCGGAGGACCCTTGCCCCCCCCTCACGGTATGCTGCCTTGCGACATTGAAAGTCGCACCCCCCTCCCTATTCAAGAACCTCACTCCCGACTCTAAGCCAGTTGCCACCAGGAGCTGGTGCTACAGTGCCCAAGATATGACTTTTATCAAGTCAGAGGTCCACCGTTTACTGGGAGAGGGGGTCATCGAAGCTAGCAACAGCCCTTGGAGAGCGCAAGTGGTGGTAGTCCTGTCTGGGGAGAAGAAACGGATGGCCGTGGATTATAGCCAGACCATAAACCGATTCACGCAGCTTGATGCGTACCCACTTCCTCGCTTTGCGGAAATGGTAAATCAGGTCGCCCAATACCGAGTCTTTTCCACGGTCGACCTCAAATCCGCCTACCACCAGCTCCCCATCCGACCAAAAGACCGCCCCGATACTGCCTTCGAAGCAGCCGGCCGGCTCTTCCACTTCCTCAGGGTCCCCTTCGGTGTCACAAATGGGGTCTCCGTCTTTCAAAGGGCGATGGACCAAATGGTAGACCAGTACGGTTTGCGGGCTACATACCCGTACTTGGACAATGTCACCATCTGCGGCCATGGCCAGCAGGACCATGACGCTAACCTCGAAAAGCCTAGTTCCCCTGCCCCGACACGGACCGAAGCTCCGACCGCTGTGCTCCCGGATGTACCCTCAACCGGGACGTCCGTGCCTGCCGCACCACCGCCCGAACTGAGGAGGTCGATGAGGACGATCCGGCCACCGAGACGGATGGACCTGTGATGGCACTTCACCCCCGCCGGACTCTCTTTTAAACAGGGAGTGAATGTGATGAACGGTTACTGCCTTGTCATCATGTAAGGTGATGTCCCCTTTAAGACCGGGCTTGGAACCCTGGGGACTCCGCCTCTGGCTCCGCCCATCTGGGGGCCATATATAAGGGGCTGCCTTGTGGGCTGTGCAGCAGTTAGCACATGTCTCGGCTCTAGCATAGTTCTTAGTCTATTAAAGCCTTCTTTACCATTTACACTCTAAGTGTCGTTATTGAGGGTACCTCACATATGTAGCGCTGTCACAGTGCTCACGTATGTTAGATGTTTAACTGCTGTTGTATAAAGAGTCAAAGATTCTGCTCCTATTCCACAAACACCTTTAATTTACTTCAACAGACTCTGCACAAAACTCTAACATCACATCACCTGACACAAAGGCCACCTGAAGCCTCTTTACATATCAGTTAATTATTGGATACTTAACATAAATGAGACAACTAATTGGAATGTCTCTTAACCCATTACTTAACAACCTACTGGCAACACGGTAGCACAGTGGTGAGCACTGTTGCTTCACAGCGCCTGGGATCCGGGTTCGATTCCCAGCTTGGGTCACTGTCTGTGTGGAATCTGCACATTCTCTCCGTGTTTGCGTGGGTTTCCTCCGGGTGCTCTGGTTTCCTCCCACTAGTCCTGAAAGACGTGCTTGTCAGGTGACTTGGACATTCTGAATTCTCCCTCAGTGGACCAGAATAGGCGGCAGAATATGGTGACTGGGGGATTTTCACAGTAACTTCATTGCAGTGTTAATGTAAGCCTACTTGTGACACTAATAAAGATTGTCATTATAATATAGCCTCCGTCAGCCCAGAGACACACACCTCCTAGGGTCACATATCGAGGTTAGGCTCAGACTCAGACTCACCTGGTGGTGACCTCATATGTGTCCACAGCAGGCAGAGGCAGCGAGAGCCAAGGAGCTTGATTCTCTGTTTTTGGGACTATGTCCCCCACGCCATCGTAAAAACTTAGACTTTCACGAAGGGCCACATATTCCGAGCCCTGCAGGGGGCTAGCAGAGACCCGGCATAAAACTAGCAACTTTTGCTTCAGAAAAGGGTCCCCACACTTCTGAGTCGGAGGCCGCGCATGCGCACGGTGGTGGCCTCCAGCAGCTGCACCGTGCTCCACGACGGACTCAGACCACGGAGCTGGACACTAAAAATAGACCCCCGATCAGACGCACGCCTGACCTCCTGCCAAACATTGCCCGGCCGCGTATAAGGCTAGTATCCCAATCGGCAGGAACACATTAGGTCCACGCTGTCGGGGCTTTGGCTGGTCAGGGGCGGAGAATGGCAGAGCAGGCCCCTGGCAATGGGCGCAGGTAGGTGCTCTGCGGCATGGCATACTCTTCGCGTACGCCGCTTTTCGGGGCCCGCAGAATTGGGGAACCGGCGGCGGTCCCGATTCCGTGCGCGAAAATGGAATCTCCGCCCCGGCGTTGGGCGCGATTTCGGAGTCGGTGTGCGGAGAATCCAGCCCAAGACCTTTGGCGCTTGGAGGACAGCTGGAGAAGCGGCTGCTGCTAAGTCACAGTTGGATGATGAGCCGCAAGAAGCAGCCATGGAAAGGATGCTGGAGTATCAGCGAGATGCATGGAAAGATCAGGCAAAGGTGTCAGAGGCCAAAACAGATGCAAGGCAAAGGAGTGCATCCACATGTTCTCTCATGTGACGAAAGAGAAAATGCTGGAAAATCTCAGCAGGTCTGGCAGCATCTGTAGGGAGAGAAAAGAGCTAACGTTTCGAGTCCGATGACTCTTTGTCAAAGCTTTGTCAAAGCCAGACCTGCTGTGATTTTGTAGCATTTTCTCTTTCTTTTCAGATTCCAGCATCCGCAGCAATTTGCATTTATCCAGTGTTCTCTCATGTAGTGGCTCCGACATGTGAGCATATAGACGGCTCCATGGGAGGATGGCAGACGGCACGGAAACCCTGGTCCAGCATAACGGGGACCTTCTCCCAGACATGTGGGGCTGGATTCTCCGCAGCTCCGTGCCATAATCGTGAAATGCGATCGGCTGGAGAATGGGCTCCGACGCCGAAATCGGCTTTGACGCCGTTTTGGCGCCGGTTCCCGATTCCCTGGACCCCCCATCATGACGGAATCGCAGCACCCTCCGCACGGCCCGGAGAATCGTATGAGGTGCCCCGACGACCGATTCTCTGGGACCTGAGCGATTCTACGGCCCAGTTGGGCCGAAGTCCCGATGACGGGGTTCTAACCACGTATTGGAAATCGTGATACTGGTGTGCAGGCTGATGCTGCGGCGACAGGGGGTAGGAGTTGGCGTGGGGGTACTGCGGGCTCCCTTAACGGACACCGGCCATGTTTTCTGCGGGGCGGGGGGGGGGGGAGGCGGTGGCTGCCAGGGTCGTGGGAGGGGAGGGGAAGGGGGGGATACACCCACCGGGGGACCATCCAGGGCCACACCGACGGCAGTCCCCAGTGAGGGCAGTGCCATCAGACGGTGGCCCTGGCAGTGGGGACGGGCGCCAGGAGCGGAAGCACCAACGGGACGGGGGTGGGGGACATGCATGCCCAGGGCACGCAGTGCCAACGGGGGCCCCATGTAGCCCTTGGTACCTGGCTGTGCATGGGTGTATGCGCCATGATAACACTGTGTCCCCTCACCCCCTGCAAATCATAATGTTTGGGAACCATTCAGCGATGCTGACCGCCGTGGAGGGGGCCGCTGCCCTGCATGCAGCCCCATGGCAGTGAGAGCGCATGTGGCTCAGAGAGGAGGCGGAGGCCGCAGCAGAGGGGCAGGTGCTGGCCTCTCAGGCTGAAGGGCCGCCTGCTCGACGGGCTGAGGAGGAACGGGACGAGGAGGGGGAGGAGGAGGGACAAGACGAGGAGGAGGAGGAGGTGGTGATGCCAAGGAGGCGCCTGATGAGGCCCCGATTGTACCGGCGGCATATGTCCTTTCAGGAACTCCCGGACTTGGCATGCAGCAGGAGGCTGCGGATGAGCCGGGAAACCGTCGCCCATATCTGCCACATGATGGCACTGCATGGAACAGGGTGAGAACACCCGGTACTGGTGGTCATCAAGGTAAAGGTCGCCCTCAACCTCTACGCCACAGGGTCGTTCCAGTCGCCGAGTGGAGACCTGTCTGGCATCTCGCAGGCATCGGTGCACAGGTGCAGCCACGCCGTGATGGACGCCCTGTGTCCTGGCGGATTGGTACATTCAGTTCCCTGTAGATCGCGTCCACCAGGATGCCCCGGCAGTGGGGTTCGCTGCCATCTCCAGGATTCCCAGGTCCAGGGCGTCATCGATGGGGTGCATTTCGCCCTATGGGCACCGACGGATGAGAGGCCGATGTTCATGAACAGGAAGAGTTACCATTCCATGAATGTACAGGTGGTCTGTGACCACCAGGTGAAGGTACTGCACGTCTGCGCCTGGTATCCGGCAGTGTGCATGACTTGTTTATCTTGGCACAATCAGCTGTGGGGCTGGTGCTGGGCAACAGGGGTTACCCGCTGCGGTCGTGGCTGATGACTCCTATATGGAGGCCACAAAGCGATGCAGAGAACTGCTACAATGAGGACCATTGTGTGACCAGGGGTGTGGTGGAGAGGTGCTTTGGGGGGCTGAAGATGCACTTCAGGTGCCTGGACCGCTCTGGAGAGGCCCTCCAGTACGAGGCAAGGAGCGTCGGCCACATCATAGAATCATAGAAGTTTACAGCATGGAAACAGGCCCTTCGGCCCAACCAGTCCATGCCGCCCAGTTTTTACCATTAAGCTAGTCCCAGTTGCCCGCACTTGGCCCATAACCCTCTATACCCATCTTACCCATGTAACTATCTAAATGCTTTTTAAAAGACACAATTGTACCCGCCTCTACTACTACCTCTGGCAGCCCATTCCAGACACTCACTACCCTCTGAGTGAAGAAATTGCCCCTCTGGGCCCTTCTGAAACTCTCCCCTCTCACCTTAAACTTATGCCCTCTAGTTTTAGACTCCCCTACCTTTGGGAAAAGATGTTGACTATCTACCTTATCTATGCCCCTCATTATTTTATAGACCTCTATAAGATCACCCCTAAGCCTCCTACGCTCCAGGGAAAAAAGAACCAGTCTATCCAGCCTCTCCTTATAACTCAAACCATCAAGTCCCGGCAACATCCTAGTAAATCTTTTCTGCACTCTTTCTAGTTTAATAATATCCTTTCTATAATAGGGTGACCAGAACTGCACACAGTATTCCAAGTGTGGCCGTACCAATGTCTTGTACAACTTCAGCAAGACGTCCCAACTCCTGTATTCAATGTTCTGACCAATGAAACCAAGCATGCCGAATGCCTTCTTCCCCACCCTGTCCACCTGCGACTCCACCTTCAAGGAGCTATGAACCTGTACTCCTAGATCTTTTTGTCCTATAACTCTCCCCAACGCCATACCATTAACTGAGTAGGTCCTGGCCTGATTCGGTCTGCCAAAATGCATCACCTCACATTTATCTAAATTAAACTCCATCTGCCATTCGTCGGCCCACTGGCCTAATTGATCAAGATCCCGTTGCAATCCTAGATAACCTTCTTCACTATCCACTGTGCCACCAATCTTGGTGTCATCTGCAAACTTACTAACCATGCCTCCTAAATTCTCATCCAAATCATTAATATAAATCACAAATAACAGTGGACCCAGCACCGATCCCTGAGGCACACCACTGGTCACAAGCCTCCAGTTTGAAAAACAACCCTCTACAACCACCCTCTGTCTTCTGTCATCCAGCCAATTTTGAATCCAATTGGCAACCTCACCCTGGATCCCGTGAGCTTTAACCTTCTGCAACAACCTACCATGCGGTACCTTGTCAAAGGCTTTTCTAAAGTCCATGTAGACAACGTCTACTGCACTGCCCTCATCTACCTTCTTGGTCACCCCCTCAAAAAACTCAATCAAATTTGTGAGACATGATTTTCCACGCACAAAGCCATGCTGACTGCCCCGAATCAGTCCTTGTCTCTCTAAATGCTTGTAGATCCTGTCTCTCAGAATGCCTTATAGCAACTTACCTACTACAGACGTTAGGCTCACCGGTCTGTAGTTCCCAGGCTTTTCCCTGCTGCCCTTCTTAAACAAGGGCACAACATTCGCCACTCTCCAAACTTCAGGCACTTCACCTGTGGCTGCCAATGATTCAAATATCTCTGTTAGGGGACCCGCAATTTCCTCCCTAGCCTCCCACTACATCCTGGGATACATTTCATCAGGTCCCGGGGATTTATCTACCTTGATGCACTTTAAGACTTCCAGCACCTCCTCCTCTGTAATATGCACACTTCTCAAGACATCACTATTTATTTCCCTTAGTTTCCTAACATCCATGCCTTTCTCCACCGTGAATACCGATGAGAAATATTCATTCAGGATCTCACCCAACTCTTGTGGCTCTGCACATAGATGTCCTTGTTGATCCTTGAGAGGCCCTACTCTGTCCCTAATTACTCTTTTCCTCTTTATGTATCTGTAGAATCTCTTTGGATTCTCCTTTGCATTATTTGCCAAAGCAATTTCATGTCCCCTTTTTGCCCTCCTGATTTCCCTCTTTACTCTATTTCGACAATCTCTATACTCTTCAAGGGATCCACTTGATCCCAGTTATTTATGTACGTCATATGCCTCCTTCTTCTTTTTGACCAGAGTCTCAATATCTCGAGTCATCCAGGGTTCCCTACTTCTACCAGCCTTGCCCTTCACTCTAAAGGGAATGTGCTTACCCTGCACCCTGGTTAACACATTTTTAAAAGCCTCCCATTTACCAGCCGTCCCTTTGCCTGCCAACAGTCTCCCCCAATCTACCTCTGAAAGTTCCTGTCTGACACCATCAAAATTTGCCTTGCCCCAATTAAGAATTTTAACTCTTGGGCCAGAGAATTTTAACTCTTGTAGTACAGTCCTATCAAGGTGATCTCTCCCTTCTTATTTTTCAGTTCCACCCATATAGACTCAGTGGGCGAACCCTCGGATATATCCCCTCTAAGTACTGCCGTAATGTTCTCCCTAATCAAAAACGCCACTCCCCCTCCTCTCTTACCTCCTGTTCTATCCTTTCAATGGCATCTGTACCCCGGAACATTGAGCTGCCAGTCCTGCCCCTCCCTTAGCCATGTTTCAGTCATAGCTATAATATCCCAGTCCCATGTGCCCATCCATGCCCTGAGTTCATCCGCTTTGCCCGTCAGGCCCCTTGCATTGAAATAAATGCAGTTTAATGTAGACCTTCCTTGCTCTCTGCCCTGCTTTCTCTGGTCATGCTTTACACACTCCCTTCCTGCCTTTTGTTTCCGTCCCCACTGACTTCCTACATCGGTTCCCATCCCCCTGCCACATTAGTTTAAACCCTCCCCAACTGCACTAGCAAACACACCCCCGAGAAGATTGGTTCCGGTCCCACTCAGATGCAGACCGTCCGATTTGTACAGGTCCCACCTCCCCCAGAACCGGTCCCAATGTCCCAGGAATTTGAAACCCTCCCTCTTGCACCATCTCTCAAGCCACGTATTCATCCTAGCTATCCTGTCATTCCTACTCTGACTATCACGTGGCACTGGTAGCAATCCTGAGATTACTACCTTTGAGGTCCTACTTTTTAGTTTAACTCCTAACTCCCTAAATTCAGCTTGTAGGACCTCATCCCGTTTTTTACCTATATCGTTGGTGCCTATATGCACCACGACAGCTGGCTGTTCACCCTCCCCCTCCAGAATGCCCTGCAGCCGCTCCGAGACATCCTTGACCCTTGCACCAGGGAGGCAACATACCAACCTGGATTCTCGTTTGCGTCCGCAGAAACGCCTGTCTATTCCCCTTACAATTGAATCCCCTATCACTATAGCTCTGCCACTCTTTTTCCCGCCCTTCTGTGCAGCAGAGCCAGCCACGGTGCCATGAACCTGGCTGCTGCCACCTTCCCCTGGTGAGCCATCTCCCCCAACAGTTTCCAAAACGGTAAATCTGTTTTGGAGGGAGATGACCGCAGGGGATCCCTGCACTGCCTTCCTACTCTTCCTCTGTCTGTTGGTCACCCATTCCCTATCTGCCTCAGTAATTTTAATCTGCGGTGTGACCAACTCACTGAATGTGCTATCCACAACTTCCTCAGCATCGCGGATGCTCCAAAGTGAATCCATCCGCAGCTCCAGAGCCGTCAAGCAGTCTAACAGGAGCTGCAGTTGGACACACTTCTTGCAGATGAAGGAGTCAGGGACACCAGAAGGGTCCCTGACTTGCCACATCTCACAAAAGGAGCATGACACGGGTCTGAGTTCTCCTGCCATGACTTAAACCTGAAGTTAAATTTGAACTACACTACACAGCTAAGAGAAAGTCAAAGAGAGAGAAATCACTTACCAGTCACAAGCCAATCACTTACCTGCTGGCTGTGATGTAATTGCTCCCGAGACTCCTTCACAGGTCTGCTTCTCTGCACCTCCTTAAGATGAGCACCAAATTCCCTTAACTAGTTAATTAATTTACTTAATTAATTGGATTTTTTTTTTTTTGGAAACTCACCCCCAAACACCAAAAAACACAGCCCTCACTCACCTCTTACCCGAACTCAGCCTTACCCAAACTCAGATACACTCTGTTTGCCTCCAGCACTCTGTTTCTAAAGGCACTTCAGCCACACCCTTTGTATCCTTCCTGATTTACAGTCAGCCAATAGGCCTGCTCCCGAAACTGATCTCCCGAAACTAACATCGTTGTGGTCGGCTGCGTCCTTCACAACGTCGCGCAGCAGAGGGACGATGTGCTGGAGGAGAATGAGGGGCAAGGGCAGGCCTCGTCAGATGAGGAGGATGGGTAGTGGTAGAGGGACAATGGGTGGGACGTGGGGGCTGGGAATGCACGGGACGCTTCGCTATGCCACCGGCAGGCGCAGCAAGCACGGGACGCTTTGATCGATGCAAGTTTCACCAACTAGTTGGGACGGGTTGCTGGGCAGGGACACGTACACCAAATTACCACACCGCCTCACGACCGAATGCCCTCGCCTCCCACACCACCGAATAAACTCACCTCTCCCACCACCGAATACACACATCTCCCCCACCACCGAACCGCCCGCATGCACACCACCTCTCCATTATATATACACCTGCGGCACAAGGAACTGGGGCACTGGGTTGGCAGTGACAGTGGGTCTGATCCATGGGATGGAGGATGATGACAGCCCACTCTGCGATGAGCTCCGAGCTCCACATCGTTAGACAATGTCTGACTCATGCCCACAGTAGCACCTCCCACCTTGGTGATCCCGACATGCGAGCTCGCCAGTCCATCACGTGGCCCTGTCGTATCATTGGGGACGGGGTGATGGTGATGTCCGGGATGGTTGGGGCTGCACGCGCACCCACTGGGCCACATTCCTCCACCACCCCTTAGTCACACTGGCCATCACTTACCGTCGCACCCCCGCACCCATCGGACAGAGCACACAGGCAGCTTACATCGGTGATAATGTGTTTAATGTGCACAGGTATATACAGTCTGTGCCCTGGCCCCTATAAGTAAACTGTGCCCTGCACCTGTGCCAACTGAACTTGTGTCTATCTTTCTGGCCTTACGGGCCCTATCACTTTGATGGTTCCTCAGTCCTGGAGGCCCACTCTGGTATCGTCCTGGGTCCGAACGTTAGCGGCCATGGAGCTCAGGGAGTGGGCCAGCCCTGCGACCCCGGTCAGCACCTGGGCAATGGCGTCAATGCTCTCAGCCATGGCCTGCTGAGACTGGGCCATGGCTTGCTTAGAATCTGCAGCTGGCTCTGGCACATGGCTTCCTGTGAGTGGGCATGGCCGCCGCTTGCCCCAGGATTGCATAACCTGACCCATGTCCGACACCTTCGCCCCCAGTGTCTCCACTGCGGCGGCACCCGTGCGGTTTCGGCCTGTGTGGCACACATGACCGGCACCACTCCCTGCTCCTGCATGTGGTTGGACTCCTCCACCTGCGTCTGCAGGTACTGGAAGCCAGCCGTCATGCCCTTCTCTGGTCCCTGGGTCTCTGACTGCACCTGGTCTATGTGGGACTGGAAATTCCAGGAACCCGGGACCCGTCTGGGCGGCAGCTGGTTCTGGGGCCGGGCTGCCCTCCGACCTTCCGGACCCTCAGCTGCTCCTATCTCCACCTGCTGCACCGGAGCGGCTGTATGGTGCACACCAGTAAGTCTCCCAGAAGCCTCTTCACTAAAGAGCCCAGCGAAGTGATTGTCTCTGAGGTGGTGGAGGGTGGGGGGAATGGCAGTGACTGAAAGTCCAAGTCCTCATCGGACCCGAAGTCCGGGGTCTCCTGTGTCGTATTGTGTTGTGTGTCTGAGTCGTGGTTCCCTGGCTCGTCTTGGCCGGAGGGCTGTTGTTACGCCAGCATTCCCTGTAAGTGCTGGGGTTCCTGGGGGGCACCGGCCCTGGCACTGGCTTGTGGTGGGGGGAGCTGGATGGGCTGGAACCATCGCTGGCTGGTCCTGCAAAGACAGAAGACGGAGGTGAGGCGTGAGGTGGTGAGGGGGTGGGGTGAGAGGGAGGGGTGAGGGTGAGGTTGAGGGGGGGGTGAGGGGTGGGCACACATGTGTTGTGAGGGGCCGCATACATGCAGGGGGTTCTCACTTGGTGGCTCGCCTCCGACCTCCGCAATGGCAACCTCCCGCTCTTCCGGTCCGCCAACAATGCCCATTGCCCTCTGCTCGGGCACGGTGGGGGGACGCAGTTTTGGTAATCCCCCTCCGTCTTCTCCCGCTCCCGGCGGTTATGCACAGACTTCTCCTGGGGGGTGCGGAAAGATACAAACAGCAACAGTGTTAGACGGTCCGTCGTATGCAGCCCAGGGGTTGGGACTCAGGTGGCATCAGTGCATAGGGCACTCGGCCATTGCGGCTGGCATGGGTGGGTGCAGCCATGAGGGTCAGGGTGGAGGTGGGACCATCCTCCTGGGGGGGGTGACACACATGTGTGTGGGGGGTAGGGTAATTGGTGCCAGGGGCACAGTGCTGGGTACTCATCCAGGCTGCTCTGAGGAGGCTGTGTAGCTTCTTCTGACACTGATCTGCGTTCATGGCTACCGGCCCGATGGCGCTGATGGCAGCTACCAGCTCTGCTCAGGCATGCCAAACGATGGCGCCTGCGGCCCGGCCCGGGGTACAGAGCGAGCCTCCTCTCCTCCACGGCGTCCAGGAGGGTGTCCAATTCGCCGTCCCTGAATCTCAGGGCTGCTCGTCTGGCGGCCACCTGGCCTGCGACGGCTGTGTGTTGGGGGCGAATGCTTTTCAGCAGCCGCGGCGTCGCATCAATGACGCTACCCGTGTATTGGCAGCCGATCGGCGGCCGCTCCCTCAACACCCGTGCTAGCCCCTTGTGGGCCGCTGAATAGCTGCACCTGGGGGCCAGATGACGCAGTTGTGAAACTCCACTGTTTTCACGACGGTGTCGACACTCAGCCCCATTACCGGAGAATCCAGCCTGTGCTCTGCCCTGCACTCCATCGCTCTAATCATGGGTAAGCTTGTGAAGCGACTAAGTGAGACGAGGACGGGGCACATCAACCTCCCTCCCATACCTTTCTTCTTCAGGAGATGGGAGGAGCCTTCAGGCACCCAAAAAGAGGAGGCGTGTAAGACAGACACCCCTGGGGCTACCACCCAGGGCACTCCAGGGATGTCCATGCATTCCAAGTCCCCCCTGGCTGTGGCCCCATCAGCTCCAGCCTCTGAGACTGCAGAGGGTGCACCCGTTCCAGAGCAGGAGACCCAAATAAAGCTGGGACCCTCCAGGCCTCGGCCTTCTGGAGGATGCCTGGCAAAATCATTACTGGCAGGAGGTGTTGGGGAAGCACCTCGACAGAGCTGTATGCTAAGAAAATTTTTAAAGTATTAAATTAACTCTGGTGGCACGGGCGTACAATCATTGCACAGTATCGTTACTGCACCTTTGTAAATATATGAATCATTTCACTTTGTGCAGGTCTCCTGTTCTTTTTTTGCTGCTGCTTGTGCTATCAGCTGTCTGCATTCCCCAACCCCATCCCGGGGGCGGAGGTGCAAGGCTGGGACTCTGTGCCCTGAATCAGGCTTGCTCATGGAAGCATCGCTCTTTTCCAAGGCTCTTGCGAGCAATGTGCGAGAAACCTCCCACTCGCACTATTCCCCTACCCTCCACTACCCTCTGGTCCCCACGGAGAGCCATTGCCTTGTCAGGATAGATTATCAGGGCTCCTCTATTATAAAATAGAAAATGTTGGAAAAACTTAGCAGGCGTGCCAGCATCTGTGGAGAGAGAAACAGAATTAACGTTTTGAATCTGGATGGTTCTTCTTCAGTTGCCCAGTTGAGCTGACCTTCAACTCAACCCACCCGATGATCCTCCTCCCACCAAGACTTTCTGTTGGACATCAAGGCTGTCAAAGTCCCGATCTGCCTGTGCCTCAGGATGGTGCGCATCACCTTCCAGACAGTGTCCAACACCTTTTACCCTCCTTCTGTAACCCACTCCCTGCCCCCATTGCGATCAAAAGGCCTTCCCCCTCCACCCAATGGTACCATCACCCCCCTATCGGTTATCCTTGAACCTGCCCAACCACTCTAAAGCCCATCACCTTGCCTCAAATGGCTTACCTCCTGCTGAGCCCACACCTGTCAATGTCCCTATGTCCATCCTCATCCTGTCCAGTGCACCGATCCATGTGAAATTCTTATAGAATTTATAGAACTTACAGTGCAGAAAGAGGCCATTCGGCCCATCGAGTCTGCACCGGCTCTTTGAAAGAGCACCCTACCGAAGCCCACACCTCCACCCTATCCCCATAACCCAGTAACCCCACCCAACACTAAGGGCAAGTTTAGACACGAAGGGCAATTTATCATGGCCAATCCACCTAACCCGCACATCTTTGGACTGTGGGAGGAAACCGGAGCACCCGGAGGAAACCCACAGACACACTGGGAGAACGTGCAGACTCCGCACAGACAGTGGCCCAAGCCGGGAATCGAACCTGGGACCCCGGAGCTGTGAAGCAATTGTGCTGTCCACCATGCTACCGTGCTGCCCATCTCTGTGAATGACCACTGCCCCCCATCCCGAAAGAGAACTACTGCCGTTACACCCCGACCCTCACCTTCCCACCTGACCACTTCCCACTTCCTCTTCTCATAGTCTTCCAGCAACAGGCACCCACCTTGGCCGTCTCCTCAGTGCATGTCACACCTGGGTTGTGTTGTCCTCCAGCCCTGTTCCAAGCTGTGGCTTCTCTGGTAAGTTATCTTAGCTCTTTGGCCATGTGCACGGCAGGCTTGTCCAGTCATAAATCCATGTATTGGACCAGGGTGAATTCATGCTGGCGGATCGGAAGGTACAGAGAATACCAATGGCCAGAGAATTACGGCCCAGAGATCTTTGCAAAAATGTTGTTATATGCCATTTTCACATAACAAGGTCTAATTTCAGGGGCAAACATCCTGAGCCCTGAGAATGTGTGAAGAACATCCAACCCAAATCAGGCCAATTTTCAGGTTGCCCAATATGGACATTTGGTCCCTTGCATAGCTTAATGCCCAATTCAAGACCCCTCGGGATAGCTGGAATGCACAGACATCAAGTTTTCTCCCACCAGCGTGATTTCTTTTGAAGGATCAGTTGGGATTTCTGGAAGGTCTTTCTTGGAAGACTTAGTTACTTCTTTCTGCATTAAGTGGGGCCTATGAGCGGGTGTCTTCATCTCTTACCCTCTCTTTCCCAATCCCCTCAATCCCCACCTCCCCAATTCCAGTGCAGGGGAGCAACTTCTGGGTATCAGGCTAGCCCTCCTGTGTGTGAACTCGCAATCTCTCCTCGTCCTCTTTACCTCCTTTTACATCTGTCGTGCACACACAAAGAAATGTGAGATTGCGAGAGAGGCTGAATTGAACTCATTGAATTTCAGCCACAGATACACCATATGACTGTATAGCCTGTACCTCAACTCCAGCAATTCACCTTGGTTCCATAACTCTTTTAAAAAAATAAATATTTTTATTCTCTGCCTATTTCACACTTTCATACAAATTTACACCCACCAACAAACAATCAAAGGTAGCAAATACAATGTCAATCCCCTGGCCACCAACCCCCAAACAATCCTCACCATTTTAAATACAAAGATCAAAGAAAAGAACTCCTGAATCCACCATCCACCCATACATAGTCACCAACACCATACACAATCTAACCCCCCCTCCCCACCACCACCCCATCCACCACACACCCCCAACCACCCCAACCCCCCCCCAATGTTCGATGTCATCCAATTCTTGAAAGTGCATCATAAACAAAGCCCATAAATTATAGAACCCTTCCATCCTTCCCCTCAACTCAAAACTTCACCTTCTCAAATGTTAAAACTCCAACAGAGCCCCCTGCCATGCCAGGGCGCAGGGTGAAGAAATTGACCTCCACCCCAACGGGATCTGCCTTCGGGCGATCAGCCAGGCGAAGGGTAAAACATCTGCCTACGCACCCGCTTCCTACCTCTGCCGATCCAATATCCCGAATATGGGGCGCGATTCTCCGCTCCCGCGCCGGTTTGGAGAATCGCCTGGTGCGCCATTTTTCCCCGCGACGCCGGTCCGACGCCCTCCCGCGATGCACCCAAGCGGCGGGAATGGCCCCATCGAGTTCTGCGCGGCGCAGGCCGGAGAATCGCCCGGGACACCCAAATATGGCGATTCTCTGCTACACCCGCTATTCTCCGGCCCGGATGGGCCGAGCGGGCTGCCCAAAGCGACGGCTTCCCGCCGACGCCATCCACACCTGGTCGCTGCCGGCGGGAACAGCGTGAGAACGCTGGGGAGGCGGGCTGTGGGCGGGCGAGGGGGGTTCTTTCATCGGGGTTGCACTAAAAAGGGGTCTGGCCCGTGATCAGTGCCCACCGATCGGCGGGCCGGCATCTCTGAAGTAGGACCTCCTTTTCTCCGCCGCCCCGCAAGATCTATCCGACATCTTCTTGCGGGGCGGCCTCGGGGAGGACGGCATCCACGCATGCACGGGTTGGCGCCGGCTAGCGCCGGCCAACTCGCGCATGCGCGGGTGACGCCTGTTAGGTGGTGGATGACGCGGCGCCGCTTTTATGCGGCGCCAATGCCCGCCGCGTGCTGACAACGCTGCTTTAGCGACACACCCCCTGAGTTTCTCGCGGCCCCGATCCTAGCCCATTTTCGGGCCCTGAAACGGGTGAGATCGGGGCCGTTTTGCACCGTCGTGAACCTCGACGGCGTTCACGACGGCGTGGGCACTTAGTCGCGGGAGCAGAGAATCGCGCCCATGGCCTCCAGAGGAGCTGGCTCAAGCCTCACATGTACCACCTTCGAAATTACCCTGAACACCTCCCTCCAATACCTCTCCAGCTTTGGACAGGACCAAAACATATGAACGTGGCTTGCGCCCCTCCCCCCCCCCCGCTCCCTCCCACCACCTTTACAAGCATCCTCTACCCCCTCAAAGAGTCGGCTCATCCTCGCCTTTGTGAGGTGCGCTCTACACACCACATTCAGCTGTATCAGCCCCAACCTTGTGCACAAAGTTGAGGCATTCACCCTCCGGAACACCTCCCACCACAACCCTTCCTCCATGCCCTCTCCCAACTTTTCCTCCCACTTTGCCTTAATCCCCTCCAGCGGTGCCTTCTCTTCTCCCAGAATCGCCCCATAAATCGTCGACACCACCCCCTTCTCCATTCCCCCTGTCATCAGCACCTCCTCCAAACTGTGGAGGCCGGCGCCACCGGGAAGCTCTGTCTCTCCTTCTTCGCAAAATCTCGGACCTGCATATACCTAAATATTTCCTCCTGCCCCAACCCTTATTTCGTCCCCAGCTCCTTCAATCCTGCAAACCGGCCCCCTAGAAACAAATCCTTTAATGCCCTGACTCCCTTCTCCTCCCATCTCCGAAAACTCCCATCCCACTTCCCTGGCTCAAATCTGTGATTCCCCTGAATTGCCTTGACCCCGCCCCAGCCGAAAGTGCTGGCGACCTGCCTCCAGATTTTCAACGTCGCTACTACTACGGACTCCCTGAGTATTTCCCCAGGGCCATTGGGAGTGGCGTTGTTGCCAACCCCATCCGTCCTGACCCCCTGCACAGACTCTTCTCCATTCTAACCCACTGGGAGTCACCCCCTCAAACTCAGCCCCTCACCTTCTCCGCGATGCCGCCCAGTAATAATATAGTAACTTCGGAAGACCCAACCCCCCTGACTGCCGTCAGTTCCATAACTCTTAACGCAATAGCCTAACAAAAAATAATCAGCCTCAGTTTTGACATTTTCAAGCTGGCTGCAAGAGATTTTTATTGGAGAAAAAATTGCTAGATTTTCACCAACCATTGTGTGAAGAAGTCTGTCCTGACATCATCTGGCAATGCTCACAACTGGAAAATTTACAGGTTTTATCGAGTAGAGCTGGGCAAAGCATAGAACAGTTGAGGTGTCTGCATGTACTCTGCCAAAAGCCATATGCTCATCCAATTGAGAGTGTGATGATCTGACTGATACCTGTAAAATCACAGGGGTCATTGGAGCCCATGTTTCTGCTTTTTTGAGAGAGAGGAAGGAATGGTGATGAAGCATTTATTATGAATATGTCCATATATATTCAGCTACCTGCACCCACCATTAATCTCCTGTTTGCTATGCTGGCTTATTGAACTCCCAGAGATCTGCACTTATCTGTCACTTCTATTTAATGTAGATAGTTAGCAAGGGATGGAATTTCCAAGGCTTTCGTTGAAGATTGAACAACTTGTGACCATATAATAAGAATCTTTATTGTTACAAATAGGCTTACATTGCAATGAAGTTACTGCGAAAAGCCCCTAGTCTCCACATTCCGACGCCTGTTCGGGTACACAGAGGGAGAATTCAGAATGTCCAAATTACCTAACAGCACGTCTTTCGGGACTAGTGGGTGGAAACAGGAGCACCCGGAGGAAACCCACGCAGACACAGGGAGAACGTGCAGACTCCGCACAGCCAGTGACCCAGCCAGGAATTGAACCTGGGACCCTGGCGCTGTGAAGCCACAGTGCTACCCACTGTGCTACCATGCTGCCCAATAAACCTATCACCAATTGAAATTGAAGGAGTGAGGTGGGGAGGGGTAGGGGGATAACTGATCCCATCTCTTTCCAAATACAGATGGCCCCTTAGAAATTGATGTGGAATACCCTTAATACAGTTAAAGGGTGTCTGATTAGAGGCATGAGGGAAGGAAAAGATAAGAAAGCCCACACTAATAAATGGTGCTGATAAAACTGAATGTGAGTAATGGTTACGATGATGCCTGTCTAATCTTTGTTTTTTTGAACCAATCAATAAGAGTACCGGAAAGCTGGAACGATAGTGCTCCATTGTAATGCTGCAGCAAACTCCATCTATTCACTTCCCATCTTCACTGTTGCTGAGTCTGCATTAGTGGCATTGCCCCATAATGTTTCAGAACATTAGTTGCAATGCTTTTGAGCAACAATTCCTGATAGCTCTGAGCTTTTGACACAATTTAGCACAGTGGGCTAAATAGCTGGCTTGCAATGCAGACCAATGCCAGCAGCGCAAGTTCAATTCCCGTACCGGCCTCCCCGAACAGGCACCGGAATGTGTTGACTAGGGGCTTTTCACAGTAACTTCATTGAAGCCTACTTGTGACAAAAAGCTATTATTATTATTACAACCCGTAGATCAATCTCCGACCGTGCCATCAGATTTCACTTAGCCTTCCCTTCAGCACAGTAGCCTTGTGGATAGCACAATTGCTTCACAGCTCCAGGGTCCCAAGTTCGATTCCGGCTTGGGTCACTGTCTGTGCGGAGTCTGCACATCCTCCCTGTGTGTGCGTGGGTTTCCTCCGGGTGCTCCGGTTTCCTCCCACAGTCCAAAGATGTGCGGGTTAGGTGAATTGGCCATGATAAATTGCCCTTAGTGTCCAAAATTGCCCTTGGTGTTGGGTGGGGTTACTGGGTTATGGGGATAGGGTGGAGGTGCTGAACTTGGGTGGGGTGCTCTTTCCAAGAGCCGGTGCAGACTCGATGGGCCGAATGGCCTCCTTCTGCACTGTAAATTCTATGATTCTATGATTCTGGCGTCATGTTAATCAATATGCTGTTGTTTAACAAGCAGTCCTGCAAAAGGTATTTTCTGAATACATTTTTGCACAATAATATATTATTGCGAATTAAAATGAAGATTAAGTATTGCGCTGCAGCTTTTTCACAAACTGGGATCACGTGTAGCTGAGAATTCTGCAGAAATGTTTGGGAGATTGATGATTTAAAAATTGATGAGATCACAAAGCCATTTGAACATTGGGAACCTTGCACAGTGGTTATGATACTGGACTAGTAACCTGGACGAATGATCCAGAGAGATACGAGTTCAAATCCCAACACAGCAGTTATAGAATATTAATTCATAATTCTGGAATGTAAAAAAACATCTACCATGAGCTATGAAACCACTGATGTTGTAAAAACCCATCTGCTTAACTATGGCCTTCACGCAAAGATAATCAGCTATCCCTACCCAGTCTGACTGACAGCAATGTGGTTAACTCTTAACTGTCCTCGGCAGTATGCTAACAAGCTAGTTAGTTACACGATACTGCTCTGAAAGATTCTAATACAATTAAAACTAAACAACCCAGCAGCAAACTAAGCACTGGAAACAATATAAGCACACCCACCCAGCCCAATTAACATTGCAAAATGCTCCTCACTAACATCTGTGGGCTTGTGCCAAAATTGGAAGTGGTGTGCCACAGACTAGTCAAGCAAGAGCTTGACATAGTCAGTACTGAATCATACGGTTCAGGCAATGTCCCAGATTCCTCCATCTCCGTCCCTGGGTGTATTGTGACCCATTGTCAGGACAGACCAGAGGTGGTGGCAGAGCACTATATAGTCAAGAGGGAGTCTCTGGGAGTCCTCAACATTGACCAAAGTCTCAAGTCCTGGTGAGGAAAATTCCTGTTGATTAAGATCTCCCCCCCTGCCCCCTCCACTCCCTTTGCGGATGAATTAGTACTAGTGTTACACAGTGCTTGGGAGAAGCACCTGAGGGACGCAAGAGCACAGAATCTACTTTGGGTCAGGGCTTCAGTGTCAATCACCATGAATGACTTGGTCGCACCACTACTGACTGAACTGCCTGAGCCTGAAAGACATAGCTACCAGACTGTGTGTGCGGCAGGTGTTGAGAGAGCTAACATGAGCGGCATAGACAGCATGGACAGGTGGTTCTGCGGACGCAATCGAGCCTCCAGGATGGTATGTTGCCTCCCTGGTGCAAGGGTCAAGGATATCTCGGAGCGGCTGCAGGACATTCTGGGGGGGAGGGTGAACAGCCAGCTGTCGTGGTGCACATAGGCACCAACGATATAGGTAAAAAACGGACGAGGTCCTACAAGCTGAATTTAGGGAGCTAGGAGTTAAACTAAAAAGTAGGACCTCAAAGGTAGTAATCTCAGGATTGCTACCAGTGCCACGAGTTAGTCAGGGTAAGAATGTCAGGATAGAGAGGATGAATACGTGGTCAAGAGATGGTGCAAGAGGGAGGGATTCAAATTCCTGGGACATTGCAACCGGTCCTGGGGGAGGTGGGACCAGTACCAACCGGACGGTCTGCACCTGGGCAGGACTGGAACCGATGTCCTGGGGGGGTGTTTGCTAGAGCTGTTGGGGAGAGTTTAAACTAATGTGGCAGGGGGATGGGAACCGATGCAGGAAGTTGGAAGGTAGTAAAACAGGGACAGAAATAAAAGGCAGTAAGGGGGAAAGTGTAAGGCAGAGAAGCCACAGTCAAAAATCAAAAAGGGCGACAGTACAAGGTACAGTGACTGAGGGGAGCTCAGTGAATAGGACCAGGAATACTAAAAGAAATAAAACGGGAAGTGAAAACATTAATGGTAAGCGACGTGGCAGGTTGTTACATGAAGATATGGGTTCAACGACAAGGAAAATTAGGAGAAAGGTTAAGAGGAAATATAACTTAGGAGAGGTTACTGATCGAGGTGTTGAGATTCAGAACAAAGGTAAAAAAGCCAACATAAGGGTACTTTACCTGAATGCTCGTAGTATTCGGAATAAGGTAAATGAGTTGATGGCGCAAATCATCATGAATGACTATGATTTAGTGGCC
The DNA here is from genome assembly GCF_047496885.1 of Scyliorhinus torazame. NCBI lineage: Eukaryota > Metazoa > Chordata > Chondrichthyes > Carcharhiniformes > Scyliorhinidae > Scyliorhinus > Scyliorhinus torazame. Next base: position 290,878,334 of record NC_092709.1, on the reverse strand, counting down.
ACTACGGAAACATGGTTAAAGGATGGTCACGACTGGGAGTTAAATATCCGAGGGTATCAAACTTTTCGGAAGGACAGAGTGGATGGTAAGGGAGGTGGTGTAGCGCTGTTATTTAAGGATGACATCCGGGCAACAGTAAGGGATGACATCGGTGCTATGGAGGATAAGGTTGAATCCATTTGGGTGGAAATCAGGAATAGTAAGGCGAAAAAGTCACTGATAGGAGTAATCTATAGGCCACCAAATAGTAACATTATTGTGGGGCAGGCAATAAACAAAGAAATAACAGATGCATGTAGAAATGGTACAGCAGTTATCATGGGGGATTTTAATCTACATGTTGATTGGTTTAACCTGGTCGGTCAAGGCAGCCTTGAGGAGGAGTTTATCGAATGTATCCGCGATAGTTTCCTAGAACAGTATTTAATGGAACCTACGAGGGAACAAGCGGTCCTAGATCTGGTCCTGTGTAATGAGACAGGATTGATTCAGGATCTCATAGTTAGGGATCCTCTCGGAAGGAGCGATCACAATATGGTGGAATTTAAAATACAGATGGAGGGTGAGAAGGTAAAATCAAGCACTAGTGTTTTGTGCTTAAACAAAGGAGATTACAATGGGGTGAGAGAAGAACTAGCTAAGGTAGACTGGGAGCAAAGACTTTATAGTGAAACAGTTGAGGAACAGTGGAGAACCTTCCAAGTGATTTTTCACAGTGCTCAGCAAAGGTTTATACCAACAAAAAGGAAGAACGGTAAAAAGAGGGAAAATCGACCGTGGATATCTAAGGAAATAAGGGAGAGTATCAAATTGAAGGAAAAAACATACAAAGTAGCAAAGATCAGTGGGAGACTAGAGGACTGGGAAATCTTTAGGGGGCAACAGAAAGCTACTAAAAAAAGCTATAAAGAAGAGTAAGATAGATTATGAGAGTAAACTTGCTCAGAATATAAAAACAGATAGTAAAAGTTTCTACAAATACATAAAACAAAAAAGAATGGCTAAGGTAAATATTGGTCCTTTAGAGGATGAGAAGGGAGATTTAATAGTGGGAGATGAGGAAATGGCTGAGGAACTGAACAGGTTTTTTGGGTCGGTCTTCACAGTGGAAGACACAAATAACATGCCAGTGACTGATGGAAATGAGGCTATGACAGGTGAGGACCTTGAGAGGATTGTTATCACCAAGGAGGTAGTGATGGGCAAGCTAATGGGGCTAAAGGTAGACAAGTCTCCTGGACCTGATGGAATGCATCCCAGAGTGTTAAAAGAGATGGCTAGGGAAATTGCAAATGCACTAGTGATAATTTACCAAAATTCACTAGACTCTGGGGTGGTCCCGGCGGATTGGAAATTAGCAAATGTGACACCACTGTTTAAAAAAGGAGGTAGGCAGAAAGCGGGTAATTATAGGCCAGTGAGCTTAACCTCGTTAGTAGGGAAGATGCTGGAATCTATCATCAAGGAAGAAATAGCGAGGCATCTGGATGGAAATTGTCCCATTGAGCAGACGCAGCATGGGTTCATAAAGGGCAGGTCGTGCCGAACTAATTTAGTGGGATTTGTTGAGGACATTATCAGTGCGGTAGATAACGGGGAGCCAATGGATGTGGTATATCTGGATTTCCAGAAAGCCTTTTACAAGGTGCCACAGAAAAGGTTGCTGCATAAGATAAAGATGCATTGCATTAAGGGTAAAGGGTAAAGCATGGATATAGGATTGGTTAATTAATAGAAAGCAAAGAGTGGGGATTAATGGGTGTTTCTCTGGTTGGCAATCAGTAGCTCGTGGTGTCCCTCAGGGATCAGTGTTGGGCCCACAACTGTTCACAATTTACATAGATGATTTGGAGTTGGGGACCAAGGGCAATGTGTCCAAGTTTGCAGACGACACTAAGATAAGTGGTAAAGCAAAAAGTGCAGAAGATACTGGAAGTCTGCAGAGGGATTTGGATAGGCTAAGTGAATGGGCTAGGGCCTGGCAAATGGAATACAATGTTGACAAATGTGAGGTTATCCATTTTGGTAGGAATAACAGCAAAAGGGATTATTATTTAAATGATAAAATATTAAAACATGCTGCTGTGCAGAGAGACCTGGGTGTGCTAGTGCATGAGTCGCAAAAAGTTGGTTTTCAGGTGCAACAGGTGATTAAGAAGGCAAATGGAATGTTTTCCTTCATTGCTAGAGGGATGGAGTTTAAGACTAGGGAGGTTCTGCTGCAATTGTATAAGGTGTTAGTGAGGCCACACCTGGAGTATTGTGTTCAGTTTTGGTCTCCTTACTTGAGAAAGGACGTACTGGCACTGGAGGGTGTGCAGAGGAGATTCACTAGGTTAATCCCAGAGCTGAAGGGGTTGGATTACGAGGAGAGGTTGAGTAGACTGGGACTGTACTCGTTGGAATTTAGAAGGATGAGGGGGGATCTTATAGAAACATAAAGATTATGAAGGGAATAGATAGGATAGATGCGGGCAGGTTGTTTCCACTGGCGGGTGAAAGCAGAACTAGGGGGCATAGCCTCAAAATAAGGGGAAGTAGATTTAGGACTGAGTTTAGGAGGAACTTCTTCACCCAAAGGGTTGTGAATCTATGGAATTCCTTGCCCAGTGAAGCAGTAGAGGCTCCTTCATTAAATGTTTTTAAGATAAAGATAGATAGGTTTTTGAAGAATAAAGGGATTAAGGGTTATGGTGTTGGGCCGGAAAGTGGAGCTGAGTCCACAAAAGATCAGCCATGATCTCATTAAATGGTGGAGCAGGCTCGAGGGGCCAGATGGCCTACTCCTGCTCCTAGTTCTTATGTTCTTATGAGGTGAAAAACTAATCGGTTTTATCTTCATTAACCTGCCTGTCGTAGATGCATTATCCATAACAGCTCTTCTGGAGAGACAGGGACTGACGTTCCACCAATTCAATTCACCCACATGAAATGAAGAAATAGCTGAGCTCATTGGGTACAACAATGGCTATGGGTCCATCCAGAGTGTAGTACTCCAGAACTAGCCATCCCTCTGGCCAAGTTGTTCCAGTACAGCAACAACACTGGCATCTACCTGACAATATCCAGGCATGTCCTGTTCACAACTCAGAGAACAAATTCAATCTGGCCGATTCACTGACCCATCAGTCTACCCTCAAACATCAGCAAAGCGATGACAGTGGTATCAGTGACATTTAGCCTGCTCACTGATATTCAGTTTGGGATCCATGAAGGCCACTTGGCTCCTGACCTCTTTACAGTTTTCTTCTAAACATGCACACAAGAGCTGAACTCCAGAGGTGAGGTGAAAGTGACTGCTCTTGACATCAAGGCTGCATTTGACTGAATATGGCATCAAGGAGCCCTGGCAAAACTGGAGTCAATGGGAATCAAGGGAAAGCTCTCCACCAGTGGAGACATAGCTAGCACAAAGGAAGATGGTTGTAAATTGTTGGAGACCAAGCATCTCATCCCCAAACCATGTGCTCCACTGAGTAGTGTCCTAGCCCTAATCATCTTTAGCTATTTCATCAATGACCTTCCTATTAACATCAATTCAAAAGTGGGGAAGTTCACTGATAATTGTGCAGCTCCATTCACAACTTATATAGTCCATGTCCCGGGTTTGGGCTGATAACTGGCAAGTAACACTCATGCCATGAAAGTGCCAGGCAATGACCATATCTAACAAGAGAGAATCTAACCATCCCCTCTGGAAATTCACTGGTATTAGCATCACTAAATCTTCCAGCGTCAACAGTCTGGGGTCACCAATGATCAGAAACTTAACGCCTCAGCCACGTAAATGCTATGGCTGTCAGAAAAGGTAAGAATGGTGGAGAGACCTTGGTGAGTCACCTCCTGCCTCACCAAGGTCTCTCCACCAAACGCAAGACACAAGTCAGGAGTGTGATGGAATACTCTACATTTGGCTGGATGAGTGAAGCTCCAACAAAACTTAAGAGGTTTGGCACCATCAAGACAAGTCAGCCCACTCTATTGGCACTCACATCTACTACCTTAAGTATCACTCCCAGGGCAGCATGGTGGCGCAGTGGTTAGCATTGCTGCCTCACGGCGCCGAGGTCCCAGGTTCGATCCCGGCTCGAGGACACTGTCCATGTGGAGTTTGCACATTCTGCCCATGTTTGCGTGGGAAACTCCCCCACAACCCAAAGATGTGCAGGGTAGGTGGATTGGCCATGCTAAATTGCCCCTTAATTGGAAAAAATTAATTGGGTACTCTAAATTTTTAAAAAAGTATTCACTCCCTCCATCATGAGTGTATAGTAACAGCAGTGTATGCCATCTGCAAGATGCATTGCAGAATCTTGCAAAGGCACCTTCAACAGCACCTTCCAAGCCCTGCCACCTAGAAGAACAAGAGCAGCAGACTAATGGGAACACCCCACATGCAAGTTAACATCAAAGTCACACACCATCCTGACTTGGGAAAACATAGCCATTTCTTCAGCATCACTGTCGAAATCTTGAAACGCGCTCCCTCACAGTAGTGTGGTGAGCCTACACCATGCAGACAGTAGCGATTCATGGTGTGAGCCACCACATTCAAAAGAGAAATTAGAGGTGGGCAATAAATGATGGCTTTGCAAGCCTGGGGAGAAGGCAGGAGAATGGGGATGAGAAAATATCAACCATGATTGAATAGCAGAGCAGACGCGATGGGCCGAGTGGCCTAATTCTGCTCCTATGTCTATTGGTCTTATGGTCTAACACTCATGTCCAATGAATAATGAACTTGGATAGAAAACAGAAACTGCTGCAAATGTACGGAAACTCTTCTGCTCGCCTGCTTTGGGAAGGCAGCTCAGTGGCAGACAGTACCTGGTGCCCAAGACTCAGATTATGTAATAAAAAAGAAAATGCTGTAATAACTCAGCAGCTCTGACAGCATCTGTGGAGAGAGAAACAGAATTAAAGGCGAAAAAATTTAAGTTAACACTGCGGATGCACGCCATCCTGGAATTGCATGAAATTGCATGAGAAGACACTGGCATACATCCCAGCATCATCACGCACTCGCACGGTATTTCTGTCGACGGGCACAAACTAGAGTCGGACGCATGTCCGCCGACAATTAAGCAGTTTGTTCAGAGGATTAAAAATCCAACTGGCTTGAATTTTATGATGCCTGTGCGACTTTTAGGTCAGCGCATGGGGAACACGGGCAGGTGGCCAATCTGTTTTTGCTGATTTGTCATCCAAAGGCAGGAAAGAGGCAAGGACAAAGGCAGCATAAGTTGGTAGGAGTTAGTGGGAGTTTGGTGTGGGCTTAAACTAGAGTTTTGTGAATGTTTTCTCTGCTTTCTTGTGAGGGTTTTTGCATATCCTCTGTTCTTGTCAGGATATGTTAGTCTTGTAATACCGCCGAGAATTTCAACCGATTGGCACCTACAGTGCACAGGTTAGCCCCATTTGCATATCAGCTGATGGATATTGTTTACTCCTGCAGGATTCCCCCACGTGACCTTCAAGGTGCAAATAGCCAGCTAGCCAGCCAGGCACCTTTGACAGTAGGAAGGGACATTACTCCATGAATGTTCAGTTTGGGACCACAGGACCCAGATTCTGCAAGTTTGTGCGAGGTTCCCTGGCACTGCGCACGACGTCTACATATGTGCCACTCACAAGTGCCAAGACCATTTGCGTTTCCAGCTATCCTGGATGGGTGATTGCTGGGTGACATCGGGCACCTTTTGAAAAAGTGACTTTTGACTCCACTCAGGCCCCTGAGAACAGAGGTGGAGGAAATATACAATCACTGTCATGTTTCCACAGGGGTGATGCTGCTTAAAATGAGGCTCTGATGCCTGGACTGCTTGGGTGGCCCTGCAATATCCACCAGAGTGCCTGTTGCTCACAGCCATTGTGTGCTGTGCTCTGCACAATCTCTGCCAAGCATGAGGAGCCTTCAGAGATGCGGGGACACCTGTGAGGCACTAATTCAACGGTCCTTCAGCTAGGCTGCCTGGACAGGCCTTCCTTCTGAGCCCAAGGGTACCCTCTCCTTCACAAACATTTCAGACAATACCATGCCTGACCACAATGTCATTTCACTACTTCTGCAATAAGGTTTGCTGCCCCTCCCATCTATCACAAGGCACTGATGAGACCTACACCAAGAGAACACTGAGGGTATTGGCACAAAATCTTGATTTATCTTTATAACATAGATGCAATTAAAAACATAAATTGTTGACACAGTTAAAACAACTAAGGTCACCTGTGAAAATTCCTTCCTGTGGTCACTGTGCCTTAAGCTTATGATGTGGAGAAGCTGGCATTGGACTGGGGTGGGCACAGTAAGAAGTCTTACAACACCAGGTTAAAGTCCAACAGGTTTGTTTGGAATGACGAGCTTTCGGAGCACAGCTCCTTCACCAGGTGAGTGAACCGGATGAAGGAGCTACACTCCGAAAGCTCGTGATTAAAAATAAACTTTAACCTGGTGCTGTAAGACTTCTTACTGTGCCTTAAACTTATGTTTGTGAGTGCTACATCTTAGTGCCATCCTCTCACTGACAGTGGCATTATCGGAAAATGCTGAATTTCCTGTTGTATTGGCCTTGATGACCTTGATCATCCTCTGGCCAGTGGGACCCGAGCAGGCATTGACATGGCTGGGCACAGCTCAGACATTTCAGATTCAGAAGATGGTGTGGTGGCTGGCAGAGGAGTGGAGGAACTGCCACCCTCATCCGGAGGATTGCGAGAGAAATCCACAGAGACAACAGGCCGGCGTGAGGTATGTCTGTACCTCCCTGTTCACCATTGATGGATGCACACTTAGCTGAAATACTTAAAACCACATTAATGTCTCACGCTGGCAGTGACCTCCTGATTGTGGGTCCAAGTGCAACCCCAGGAACCGTTGATTCTGTTCCTGAAGCTGTCTCTTGATGAGAGTCGCCACTGTCTCTATGAAAGAAGCTGTGCATTCAGGGTCAAGGCAGTGCTCCCGCTCCGCATGGACCCCTCCATGACAGAGACCATAGCACGCCGACCTCCCCCCCCCCTCCCCCCGCCCCTCGCAGGATGTAAGCCCGAATTCTCCATCCCCCCGCCGTGATCTAAGCCAGATTTCTCCATCTCCCCCCCCCCCCTCCCGCCCGGGATCCAAGCCAGATTTCTCCCTGCATACTGCTGGATACCGAGGATCTGTTGCCTGATGGCCGAATCTAGAGGCTCATCGTCCCCCTTGGACTCCGCATGGTTCTGGTCTCCAGCAGTCCTCTGAACGCCAACACCCAGGGCACTCCCTGCCTCCAGCATCTGCCCCCTTATCTCTGTTTCTCTCCAGAGACACTGCCAGACCTGTTGAGTTTATCCAACATTTTCTGTTTTCATTTCAGGGGCGTCATTCTCCGACCCCCCGCCGGGTCGGAGAATGGCCGTTGGCCGCCGTGAATCCCGCCCCCGCCCCCGCCGAAGTCTCCGAAGGGAGAAAAGTCGGCGGGGCGTTAATGGCGCCGCTGCCGCGGAGAATGTCACGGGTCTGCGCAAGGCAGCCGATTTTCGGCCTGCCGATATTCTCCCTTCCGGATGGGCCGAAGTCCCGTCGACGTGATGACCGTTCACGTCGACGTCAATCAAACCTCCTTTTCATCGGCGTGACCCGGTGCTCCAGGCTCACGCCGACCAGCGAGGAGGTGAGTGACGGCCTGGGGGGTTGGCTCTGGGCAGGAAATGGCGTGGCCGCAGACTGATTGCCTGAGGAGAGGTGTGTCTCGGCTTGTGTGTGTGTGCGGCGGGGGGGGGGGGGGGGGGGGGTGGTTAGAGTAGGCTGGGCTCCGGGGGAGTGCCGGGAGGGGGTCCGTGCCGGGGTGGAGGTTGGGGGTTGTGGAGGGGGTCCGTGCTGGGGTGGAGGTTGGGGAGGGGGTCCGTGCCGGGGTGGAGGTTGGGGGGGGTCCGTGCCGGGGTGGAGGTTGGGGGGGGTCCGTGCTGGGGTGGAGGTTGGGTGTTGGAGAGGGGGTCCGTGCCGGGGTGGAGGTTGGGGAGGGGGTCCGTGCCGGGGTGGAGGTTGGGGGTTGTGGAGGGGGTCCGTGCCGGGGTGGAGGTTGGGGGGGGGGGCCGTGCCGGGGTGGAGGTTGGGGGTTGGGGAGGGGGTCCGTGCCGGGGTGGGTGATGGGAGGGCAAATGAGTTGGTCCACCTGGCCAGGTGCCAGCCTCCAACAGTTGGACCCATGCGGTCCATGCCACCTGGCTGGGGGGAGGAGGGGATATGGGCAATGATGACATGTCGTCGTTCCCCTCCCCCCCACCAGGTCGTCATGTTTTCAGATCATCCAGCGATGTTGGCCGCCGTGGTGGCAGCCGCTCATGTCTATGTTGCCCTGGATGAGGAGGAGGAGGAGGAGGAGCGTGCCAGAGAGGCGGCGCAGGCTGCCGCAGAGGGGCAGGCGGCAGCCGCCCAGGCTGGAGGGACACCTGACCGACAGGACGAGGAGGGGGAGGAGGACGTCGCGGCCCCACGGCAACGGAGGCACCCGAGGGCGCCCCGTGTGTACCGGCCCCGGCAGTCATACCAGGACCTCACGGACCGGGAATGCAGGAGGAGACTCCGGATGAGCCGGGAAACCGTGGCACACATCTGCCACCTGCTGGCACACCTGTCACCGCGTGGCACTGGCGGGGGACACCCTCTCCCCGTGTCCGTCAAGGTTACGGTGGCCCTGAACTTTTATGCAACGGGGTCATTCCAGGCACCGAGTGGGGACCTGTCCGGCATATCGCAGACATCGGTGCATCGGTGCATCCGGGCAGTGACAGATGCCCTTTATGCCATGGCGCACCGCTACATCCGCTTCCCCGTGGACCGGGCCAGCCAAGATGCCCGGGCCGTGGGCTTCTCTGCCATTGCCGGGTTCCCCATGGTCCAGGGCGCGATCGATGGGATGCACGTCGCCGTGCGGCCACCTGCAGATAACAGGGCCGTGTTCACTAATAGGAAGGGGACCTATTCGATGAACGTACAGGTGGTCTGCGACCACCGCATGATGATCCTGCACGTCTGCGCCCGTTACCCAGGCAGTGTACACGACTCATTCGTGTTGTCGCGGTCATCCATCCCCGGCATGTACGAGGGACGCCATCCCCGGCTGAGGGGCTGGTTGCTGGGCGACAGGGGCTACCCATTGCGATCGTGGCTGATGACGCCTATACGGAGGCCACGCAATGAGGCGGAGAACCGCTACAATGATGCCCATGTAGCGACAAGGGGAGTGATCGAGAGGTGCTTTGGCGTGCTGAAGATGCGTTTCAGGTGCCTGGACCTCTCTGGGGGCGCCCTCCAGTATCGGTCAGATAGGGTCGGCCGCATCATTGTGGTGTGCTGCGTCCTGCACAACATAGCCCAGCAGAGGGGCGATGTGCCGCAAGCAGAGGAGGGCGGAGTGGAGGAGCAGCAGGAAGAGGCCCAGTCCTCCCCAGATGAGGGGGATGGGGGCAATGGTCAGGGCAGACGGGGTAGACACAGACGGGTGGCTGTCCACCGTTACCGGCTGGCCCAGCGGGCACGGGACAGACTGATAGACGCCCGCTTCACTGACTAGATGGGCGTGGGAATCGGGTAGTATGGCCACAGACCGCACACCATGACAACAGCCGACGACCCACACCCCCCACCCATCCATCCACCCAGCACCATCACCCCCCTCCCCAACCCCACACACCCCACCCGCATGCACACCACCCCCCCACTCCCAATTGCCGATCCACCGGCGGCACAACGGGCCGGGCTCACCCAGTTGCGGGTGGACGCGTGTCTATCGCAGGCCATGGAGAATGATGACAACCCGCCTCCGATGAGCTCCTGGCTCTACATCGTTGGACTATGTCTGACCCATGGCCACAGTACCACCATCCACCCGGACCATCCCTGCATGCGGCTGTGACACTGCAGCGCACGGTCCCGTCCTCTGCCCGGGGGATGTTGATGGCGGCCCAGGGGGAAGGGGGCAGACTCACCTGGGGCTGAGGTAAGACCACCCCTCACACACACACTTGCGCTCAACGTACATGACACCCCCGCACACTTTGGACAGAGCACAAAGGCAGCTTCGGTAGGTGTAACATTGACTTTAATAACCAAAGGAGTTCATGCACGTGCCCTAGCGCCTAAAACTCATCTGTGCCCTGCACCCGTGCCAACTTACTCAGTGTCTAATTGTTTGGCCTTACGGGCCCTTTGACTACGTCTACGTGGTTCCCCAGACGGTACAGCAGAACTGGAGGTGGACTCCTGTGATTCCTGCCCTCTGACACTGGATCCCTTTGGCGGCCGTTTCCTGGGGCGTCCTGGCCTAGATGGGCCAGGCTGCGGCCCGGGCGACTGGGATGGCGAGCTGCCAGCCTGTCCTGCCCGTTGCCCACCCGATGCACCTGGGACGGAAGGGGGGGAGTCCGAGGTGTCGCGGTGTACCGGGACCTCCCCTACGGAGGGAGCCGGGACGGACCACACCACCTCCTCCTCCCTCGGGGTGCCCGATGGCCCCCAGGCCTCTACATGGGTGGGGGATGCGAACGGACTGGCCATCCGACGCGCCCCCGACATCTGGCGCTGCCAGTCCTGGAGGCCCGTGCTGGTATCGACAGGGGTCTGCAGGTTTGCAGCCATGGAGCCCAGGGGGTTGTCGAACCCTGTCTGCGACAGTGCGACGCCAGCTCGCACATGGCCACTGGCGCCGATGCCCTCAGCGATGGCCTGCTGAGACTGGGCCATGGCCTGCAGAGACTGGGCCATGGCCTGCAGAGACTGGGCTATGGCCTGCTGAGACTGGGCCATGGCCTGCTGAGACTGGGCTATGGCGTTGAGCGCCTCTGCCATCTGGCGCTGGCACTGGCTCATGGCCTCCTGTGAGAGGGCAGCCATTTCCTGGGCCACAGACGCCGCCTGCACGGAAGGCCCCAGGCCTCGCAAACCGTTCCCCATGTCTGACACCGTCGCACCCATTGCCTCCACCGCGGACGCCACCCGTGCGGTGTCAGCCTGGGTGGCACGCATGACCGGGACCACTCCCAGCTCCTGGACGCGGGTGGACTCCTCCACCTGCGACCGCAGCCGCCGCAAGCCACCCGTCACCCTATTCGCTCGTCTCCGTGTCGGTGGTTGCATCGGATCTATGTGTGGGTGTGGTAACTGCAGGAACCCGGGATCCATCTGGGCGGCAGATGTTCGCTTGGCCTGGGCTGCCCTCCGACCGCCCGGTCCCTCTGCTGCTCCTACCTCCACCTGCTGTACCGGGACGGCTGTGTTGTGCGCACCAGTGAGTGTACCAGACGCCTCATCACTAAAGTGCCCAACCGTGGTGAGTGTTTCTGCGATGGTGGAGGGTGTTGGTGACAGCAGTGGCGTTGTGTCGTGCTCTTCGTCCCACTCTGAGTCCATGGCACTTTGGGGTGGGGGTTCGTCTCCACCCATCCACTCTGAGTCACTGTCCGGTCTTTCGTCTTCCCGGGTAGGGGTGTCCTGGGTAGTGCTGTCCCGGGTAGTGCTGTCCCGGGTAGTGCTGTCCCGGGTAGGGGTGTCCTGGGTAGTGGTGTCCCGGGTAGGGGTGTCCTGGATAGTGGTGTCCTGGGTAGTGGTGTCCTGGCTCGGATGTGACGGGGGCCTGTGGCTGCCCCCCTCATCGCTGGGTGGTCGCTCCCGCACGTGACGGGGGTGTCGTCTCCCTGTTGCTCCAGGTCTCTCCGTCTCCCGTGGTCTCCGAGGGGCATCCTGCGGGCGTCGCATGCTGGAGGGTCCGGGTCTCTCCGTCTCCCGTGGTCTCCGAGGGGCATCCTGCGGGTGGTCTGCATCTGCGGGGATGGGTGCCTGGACGTTTGGTCCTGCGATACACAATGAAGCATGCATGGTTAGACATCAGGCAGTGATCAGGTGATACGGGAGAGGGGGATATAGGGGAGGGGTGATATGGGGACGGGCTGTTGGTGGCTCACTTGCTCGTGGGGCCCCGACCTCTGCATCAGCAACCTCCCGGTCCTCAGGTCCGCCAGCCAGTTCCAGGGCCCTTTCCTCGTGTACGGTCAGTGGCCTCTCATCAGCGGGCCCTCCTCCAGTCCTCACATGCTCCCTATTGTTGTGTGCGCGCTTCTCCTGGGGGGGGGGGGGGGTGGTGGCAGGGGTAAATGGCAACAGTGTTAGGCAAGTATATGAATGCACGCCATCGGTTGCGCGTGCATTGCAGAGGTTAAGGTTAGAGCTGGATTCACTTGGGGATATGGGGGATATGGGGAGGGGGGAATATGGGGGATATGGGGGAGGGGGGATATGGGGGAGGGGGGATATGGGTGATATGGGGGATATGGGGGAGGGGGGATATGGGGGAGGGGGGATATGGGGGATATGGGGGAGGGGGGAATATGGGGGATATGGGGGAGGGGGGATATGGGGGATATGGGGGAGGGGGGATATGGGGGAGGGGGGGATATGGGGGATATGGGGGATATGGGGGAGGGGGGATATGGGGGAGGGGGGATATGGGGAGGGGGGATATGGGGGATATGGGGGACGCTCACCCTGCCTGCTCTGACGAGGTCGTTCACCTTCTTGTGGCACTGGGTGCCTGTCCGTGGTGTTAGGGCCACAGCGGTGACGGCCTCTGCCACCTCCCTCCACAGACGCCGGCTGTGGCGTGGGGCAACTCTGCGGCCGTGCCCGGGATACAGGGCGTCCCTCCTCTGCTCCACCGCATCCAGGAGCGCCTCCACATCGCGTGACTCGAACCTCGGGGCTGAGCGACGGCCAGCCATCAAGTCGGGTGTTGCGGTCGGCTGTTCCGGTCGGGTGGGGGGGAGCTGCGCGGCCTTATGAGCCGTCACGCCGTGCAGCGCGTATGACGCTGCACGGCGTGAACCACTGCGCAAGCGCGGATCCCGTTACGTCGCTGCTAGCCCATTTCGGGCCGCAGACTATCGGCCCATTTTTATGACGTGACGCAAGTGGGATTTGCGCCGTTTTTTGCGCCGATCGGCGGAGTTTCCGCCGATAACGGAGAATTTCGCCCCAGATTTCTAGCATCCGCAGTATTTTGCTTTTACTCAGATTATGTAACTGCAGAACTCACAAATCTTGCCCCTGCACCCCCAACCCTTCCAGTTCCAAATCATTTGGAGTTAAATTTGAACACTGAGAGTCAGGTACATTCAAAATGGTCGGATTTCTAAGTAGGATGTGTGCAAACGATCAAGGAGAAATCAAAGGCTGAACTCTGAAAACTCTAATTCGGGAAATTAATCACATTGCTCTTGTTTGTGAATCTTATGACAGTGAGGAGGGAATTCGGCCCATGATGCCTCTGCTGACTCTTTAGAAGAGCGGTCTAATTAGTGCCATTCCCCATAACCCTGTAAACCTTCCCTTTGAGAAGGGACATTATACAGTGTGTGATAATGTTGCAATGATTTGGAAAGCAACTAGAAGGCAGATGTGAGAAGAGACACTTAGGGAATTTGGTTATGAATCAGTAAAGACAAAGTCTGACAGTTTTCGCTTGCATGTTACATATTCTCCTAAGAGGCCTCTTTCCTTCTACCATTAGATTAAGTGCCATTTTTCTATTCTGATTTTATCGACATACACAATTGCCTCTGGAAAATGAATGTGTTTGTAATTCTGTTTGCTGCATTCTCTGGCCATGAGTTGTATAACACATTTCTCAGCAAATTCTAGTGTTGTTCTTAAAATCCTTGTGGTCTTGCTTTTTAACCTAGGACCTATGGGGTCTATCCATATCCTTTTGACATGAATCACACCTTTTGGCTGCCCTGCCTTCCTTTCCAAAAGCTTTTCTGTCCAATTAATTATTTCTTGCAATCCAGGGCGGAATGTTACCCTGCGTGGTGGGTGAATATTGGTGCATATGGCAGGGTTTAAAAAAAACTCATTTATGGGATGTGGGCGTCGCTGGTTAGGCCAGCATTTATTGCCCATCCCTAGTTGCCCTTCAGAAGGTGGCGGTGAGTTGCCTTCTTGAACCACTGCAGTCCCTGAGGTGTAGGTATATCCACAGTGCTGTTCGGGAGGGAGTTCCAGGATTTTGACCCAGCGACAGTGAAGGAACGGTAATATATTTCCAAGTCAGGGTGGTAAGTGGCTTGGAGGGAAACCTCTTTGTGATGGTGTTCCCAGGTATCTGCTGCCTTTGTCCTTCTAGATGGTAGTGGCCGTGCGTTTGGAAGGTGCTGTCTAAGGATCCTTGGTGAGTTCCTGCAGTGCATCTTGTAGATGGTACCATAAGACCACAAGACATAGGAGCAGAATTAGGCCACTCGGCCCATCGATTCTGCTCCGCCATTAAATCATGGCTGATATTTTCTCAACCCCATTCTCCTGTCTTCTCCCCATAACCCCTGATCCCCTTATTAATCAAGAGCCTATCTATCTCTGTCTTAAAGACACTCGATGATTTACACTTGGCTGCCACTGTGCATCGATGATGGAGGGATTGAATGTTTGTTGAAGGGGGAGCAATCAAGAGAGCTGCTTTGTTCAGGGTGGTGTGAAGCTTTTTGAGTGTTGTTGGAGCTGTATTCATCAAGGCAAGTGGAGAGTATTCCATCACATTCCTGACTTGTCCCTTGTAGAACGTGGACAGGCTTTAGGGAGTCTGTGGGTGAGTTACTTGCTGCAGGATTCCTAGCCTTTGACCCGCTGTTGTAGCCACAGTATTTATATGGCTTATCCAGTTAAGTGTCTGGCCAATGGCATCCCCCAGGATTTTGATATTCTGGGATTCAGTGATGCTAATGGCATTAAATGTCAAAGAAGATTAAAAGAACAAAAACAACCAAAGTACTAGCAAGCTGGCATAACCCAGCAAATCTGACATAGTGTCGAGGGAACCCCCATGAGACAGGTGGGTCTGCTATTACTGTAGGCTGAAAGGCAATTGAGTGCATTTTTGACCATGGATTCTGCCTTCACAGTGAGGATTGACAGGGCTGAGCAAATGACTGCTGGAAAGGCATTAATACTGAGATATGACACTTGCTTCTTTGTCGAAGTAAAATACTTTTTCGCACAGGACTTGCTCTGACAGTGTGCTTTCATTGCTTTGGAGATGATTTCTGCAACTTGCCATTTGTGCCTTTCATCTGCACTTTCTTGATGATAACCCCCCACCCACCATGCCTATCCCCCAGCTCCCAGCATAAAGCAATGCCACACTTAGCAAGCCATCCTTTACAATGACACTGCTTGTCTTCAGCTCTTGTCATATCATCATATCATTTTCCCCAAGGTGGAAGGCTACTTGATAACTAATAGGAGGATGGAACAGTGGAACTTTGAAATAATGTCTCTGATGTGTAGACATTGAACATAAAAGTGACATACCATTGTTAAACACCTGAATGATTATCCATGTCTACATCTAGAAATTCCTTCTCTTCCTTTTCCAATGGATGCTAAGTGAAGCTATCCCGGCTTGTTCCCCTGTTCTAACACAGGACATGCTCATGGTTGACATACTTTGGGGTTGGAAGCTCATGAGGCCCATGCCAGGGACTAAAAGGGTCAGGGGCAGACTCAACCACTAGGAAAGGAGTTCAAATGTGGGCAGGTGGTGAGGAGTGGGGGAACACCTTGAGTAATGGGAGAGAAAGAAGAGAGTTATGAGAACTGGGATATGTTAAAAGGTTAGGAGGGTCACTGTGTTGGGATGGCTGTGACATGGTAATGAGATGAATGGTAGCTGGTCAGATGGGGATGAGAGGAGATGTGCTGGACTGACAAGTGTTCGACCAGCTGGACAAGTCACTTTTGGGTTGGGGGTGGGGAAACGGTGGTGACTTCAACACTGCTTTGCCAGGTTGTTGCAGTGCCTCAGATTAGCTGGCATTCCTGAAAAAGCCTGTTCTGGGCACCCTTGGCAGCTAAGCAATTGACTGCAGGTACCCTTGCCTCATAAGACTCTTCCTTCTCCTGTTCCTTTTCCTCTTCCTCCTCTGCAGATACAGTGAGGGAGTTTGCACTTGACTGTGGCATGCCACAATTAGGAACATAATACACAGAAACACAGGAGCAGGAGGAGGCCATTTGGCTCCTCGCGCCTTCTCCAACATTCAATAAGACCAGGGCTAATCTTGTTGCGGCCTCAACTCCACTTTGCCATCTGCTCCCACATAAATTTCTGAGTTTGCTGATGACACATAACATGATGAGAATGTGAGTGGTGAGGAGGAGGTAAAGAGGCTTCAAGGTGATGAAGAGAAGTTGAATGAGTGGGCAAATACATGGCAGATGTAGTATAATGTGGATAAGTGTGAAGTTATACACTTTGGTAGGAAAATTAGAATGGCAGAGTATTATTTAAATTATGATAGATTGGAAATGGTGACATACAAAGGGACCAGAGTATTCCTGTGCACCAGTCACTGAAAGCAAGCATGCAGATAAAGCAAGCAAATGATATATAAAACTAGGAAAGTAAATGATATGTTGGCCTTCATTGCAAGAGGACTTGAGAACAGGAGCAAAAATGTCTTCTACCACTGTTCACGGACTTGGGGAGACCACACCTGGAGTATTATGTACAGTTTTGGCCTGCTTACCTAGGAAAGGATATACTTGCAATAGAGGGCATGCAGCAAAGGTTTACCAGACTGATTCCTGGGATGGCAGGATTGTGGTATGAGGAGAGATTGGAGTTTAGAACAATAAGGAGTTGGGGACCAAGTGCAATGTGTCAAAGTTTGCAGACGACACTAAGATGAGTGGTAAAGCAAAAAGTGCAGAGGATACCGGAAGTCTGCAGAAGGATTTGGATAGGTTAGGTGAATGGGCTAGGGTCTGGCAGATGGAATTCAATGTTGCCAAGTGTGAGGCTATCCATTTTGGGAGGAATAACAGCAGAATGGATTATTATTTAAACGGTAAAATGTTAAAACATGCTGCTGTGCAGAGAGACCTGGGTGTGCTGGTGCACGAGTCGCAAAAAGTTGGTGTGCAGGTGCAACAGGTAATTAACAAGGCTAATCGAGTTTTGTCTTTCATTGCTAGAGGGATGGA
Source organism: Scyliorhinus torazame (assembly GCF_047496885.1). Lineage (NCBI taxonomy): Eukaryota > Metazoa > Chordata > Chondrichthyes > Carcharhiniformes > Scyliorhinidae > Scyliorhinus > Scyliorhinus torazame. Next base: position 290,861,323 of record NC_092709.1, on the reverse strand, counting down.
GTTCAAGACTAGGGAGGTTATGCTGCAATTGTATAGGGTGTTGGTGAGGCCGCATCTGGAGTATTGTGTTTAGTTTTGGTCTGCTTACCTGAGAAAGGACATATTGGCACTGGAGGGAGTGCAGAGGAGATTCACTAGGTTGATCCCAGAGTTGAGGGGATTAGATTATGACGAGAGGTTGAGTAGACTGGGACTATACTCATTGGAGTTTAGAAGGATGTGGGGGGATCTTATTGAAACATATAAAATTATGAAGGGCATAGATAGGATAGATGTGGGCAGGTTGTTTCCACTGGTCGGGGAAAGCAGAACTAGGGGGCATAGCCTCAAAATAAGTGGAAGTAGATTTAGGACGGAGTGTAGGAGGAACTTCTTCACCCAAAGGGTTGTGAATCTCTGAAATTCCTTGCCCAGTGAAGCAGTTGAGGCTCCTTCTTTAAACGTTTTAAAGAAAAAGATAGATACCTTTCTAAAGAATAAAGGGATTCTGGGATATGGTGTACGGGCCGGAGAGTGGAGCTGAGTCCACAAAGATCAGCCATGATCTCATTAAATGGCGGAGCAGGCTCGAGGGGCCAGATGGCCTACTCCTGTTCCTAGTTCTTATGTTCTAAGATGGAATTTCATTGAAATGTGTAAAATTCTGACAGGCTGGACAGACTGGATGCAGGGGTGATGGATGCGATCTACCCAAATGGAAACAGAGTCCCATTGTGAATGCGTTTACCCGGGTGTTTCCCGGCGCCTCGGGTAGATACAGGACCTCAGTGGGGAATGCACTGTTTTCTGCATCAAGGAGCGCCTCTCGTCATGTTTAAATGGGTCCTGATCTGTCAACCCCGCAACGTGACCCCAAAACCCAACTCACCAATAAGGGGGTTCTCAGGCCCCACCGCACCTGCACAAGGAACCCCTGGGCTTGATCCACAGCATGGGAAAAATACCAGCCTTGGCACTGCCAGCCTGGCACCCTGGCAGTGCCCCTGCAAACTGGCAGTGTTACCTGGGCACCGTGGCAATGCTAGGCTGGCATCCAGGTGGCAGGGGCACTGCCAGTGTGCCAGGCTGGCAGTGCCACACTGCCCAGAGGGCAAGCATCTGGGGACCTGTCATCCAGTGCCATTCTGTCTGGTTCACATTTGTGGAGACCAGCATTAAACAGTGCTCGCCTGTGAGCTCCAAAGCGGGGGCTAGATCTCACGCCTTGGGTATAGGAATCATAGGAATACATATTAGATCATAGGAATACATATTAGAGTGAGTCTAACTGAGACTAGCAGATTTGCTAAAAAGAGCATGAGAGAATGATCGCGCCCACAGTGGGCAGGGTTCATATTACGACATCTCGGGAGATTGTGTTAGATCTCGCAAGACATGGCGGTCGGGATAGATCCTGGATTAGGGCGCAGTGCAGCTGGTAGATTGCGCCCAATGTTTTATCTGGCTGGGAGGGTCTCGAACAAGGGGCCATGGTTTCAGGGTACAGGGCAGGATATTTAGGATTGAGATGAGGAGAAACCTCTTGACTCAGAGTGTGCCGAACTTGTGGGAATTCTCTAGCACAGAAGGCTGTGGAGGTCAAGTCACTGAATACATTTAAGAAATAAATATATTTTTAGACTTTAAAGTTGTCAAGGGATATGGGGAGAGCACTAGAGTATGGTGTTGAGATAGAGGTTCAGCCATGATCATATTGAATTGCGGAGCAGAATCAAAGGGCTGAACAGCCTACTGCTGCTCCTATTTTCTATGTTTCTATATATCGATAGGTTCTGCAATCTCTCACTATTTAAATAATATACCGCTTTTCTATTCTTCCTGCCAAAGTAGAGAAGTTCACATTTTCCCGTGTTATTCTCCATCTGCCAAATTATTGGCAACACATTTAATCTATCTATATCCCTTGCAGACTCCTCCTGACAACTTCCTATCTTGGTGTCATTGGCAAATTTAGCTGCCATACATTGAGTTCCTTCATCCAAGTCATTGATATGGATTGTAATTAATTCAGTCCCCAGCACTGAACCTATGGCACTCCACTAACTTACAGCTTCTGTTAGCTAACCAATTCTTTATCTATGCTAACATGTTACCCCTTACACTGTGTGCTTTTATCTTTGATCTGGCACCTTATCAAATGCTTTTTAGAAATTCAAGTCCACCAGATCCGCGGGTTCTCCCTGATCCACCTTTTGTTACCGATAGGTGTCAGCTTAATTTAAGCAGCTTAATTCTTCTTTTTTTAAATGTATTTACTGGATGTGGATGTCACTGTCCAGGCCAGAATTTATTGCTCATCCTCTCACCCTCCCCACCAGTCCTCACACCTCGTATCAGTAAGCAGAAAGATGTTGTTGATTGTTGATTTCCTCCTTTGTAACTGGTGTCCTATTTTTCCAACCCCTCTGTTTTGGTGGATCCAGTCTTCTATTAATAACCACACAGCAAACTTGAGGTAGGGTCAAATCAGAGGGTTCATTTATTTGGACACACTTAAACAAGAGAGGAGGGTAGCAACATTGCTTCCTTTTCATTCATACCATAAAGGTGAGATAGAGAGGAGAAAGTGGCTCAGGTCAAGGACCACAGATAAAGGGCACAATTCTCCCCCAAAACTCTTCTCGCCAGCAAAGTCCCCCTCCCCCAATCACTGGTACAAGTGCCCTCCCCCCACCCTCCAGGTGAGTGACACTCCACTATGGGGGTCACCAAATACACCCCTTCGTGCCCCGTCCCTTCATGCCGTGCCAACCTGGCACCCACTCTGGCAGTGCCAGGTCACTGCCCGAGAATGACCCCAACCACCTGGGGCTGCAATGGCCTCTGAGCCCACCCCAGTATGGCCATCATGCCAGGTCTCCTCCGTTTGTGGAGACCAGTAGTGATTCGCGCAGGCTTCGCTTGGCACCAGCAGTTGGGAGAATTGCAGGAGCCATGGAAATCCAGCTCAAAATAAATCCCGCCTATTTAAAGGAGGATTTAAATATGCTAATCTGGTAAAGGCCCAGCGAGGGTGTTAAATGGATCCCGCCAGCTGGAGTGGGCCGAGAGCATCATAAACCGGCTCTTGGTGCAAATCCTGGGGCGTCATTCTCCGACCCCCCAGCGGGTCGGAGAATGACCGTTGGCCGCCGTGAATCCCGCCCCTGCCGGTTGCCGAAGTCTCCGAAGGGAGAAAAGTCGGCGGGGCGTTAATGGCCCCGCTGACGTCGGAGAATGGCACGGGTCTGCGCAAGGCAGCTGATTTTGGGCCTGCCGATATTCTCCCTTCCGGATGGGCCGAAGTCCCGTCGACGTGATGACCGTTCACGTCGACGTAAATCAAACCTCCTTTTCATCGGCGTGAACCTGTGCTCCAGGTTCATACCGACCAGTGTGGAGGTGAGTGACGGCCTGGGGGGTTGGCCGTTGGGCAGGCGATGGCGTGGCCGCAGTCTGAATGTGTGGGGAGAGGTGTGTCTCGGGTTGTGTGTGTGTGTGTGCGGCGGGGGGGGTGTGGTTAGAGTGGGCTGGGCTCCGGGGGAGTGCCGGGGGGGGGGGGTCCGTGCCAGGGAGGAGGATGGGGGGTCCGTGCCGGGGAGGAGGTTGGGGTCCGTGCCGGGGAGAGGGATGGGGGGTCCGTGCCGGGGAGGGGGATGGGGGGGGGGGGTCCGTGCCGGGGAGGGGGATGGGGGGTCCGTGCCGGGGAGGGGGTTGGGGGGTCCGTGCCGGGGAGGGGGATGGGGGGGGGGGGGTCCGTGCCGGGGAGGGGGATGGGGGGGGTGGGGGTCCGTGCCGGGGAGGGGGATGGGGGGGCAAGTGAGTTGGTCCACCTGGCCAGGTGCCAGCCTCCAACAGTTGGACCCATGCAGTCCATGCCACCTGGCTGGGGGGAAGGAGGGGATATGGGCAATGATGACATGTCTTCCCCACCCCCCCCCCCCCCCTCCCCCAACCAGGCCATCATGTTTTCCGATCATCCAGTGATGTTGGCCGCCGTGGCGGCAGCCGCTAATGTCCATGTTGCCCTGGATGAGGAGGAGGAGGAGGAGCGTGCCAGAGAGGCGGCGCAGGCTGCCGCAGAGGGGCAGGCGGCAGCCGCCCAGGCTGGAGGGACACCTGACCGACAGGACGAGAAGGGGGAGGAGGACGTCGCGGCCCCACGGCAACGGAGGCACCCGAGGGTGCCCCGTGTGTACCGGCCCCGGCAGTCATACCAGGACCTCACAGACCGGGAATGCAGGAGGAGACTCCGGATGAGGCGGGAAACCGTGGCACACATCTGCCACCTGCTGGCACACCTGTCACCGTGTGGCACTGCGGGGGACACCCTTTCCCCGTGTCCGTCAAGGTTACGGTTGCCCTGAACTTTTATGCAACGTGGTCATTCCAGGCACCGAGTGGGGACCTGTCCGTCATATCGCAGACATCGGTGCATCGGTGCATCCGGGCAGTGACAGATGCCCTATATGCCATGGCGCACCGCTACATCCGCTTCCCTGTGGACCGGGCCAGCCAAGATGCCCGGCCCGTGGGCTTCTCTGCCGTGGCCGGGTTCCCCATGGTCCAGGGCGCGATCGATGGGATGCACGTCGCCGTGCGGCCACCTGCAGATAACAGGGCTGTGTTCACCAATAGGAAGGGGACCTATTCGATGAACATACAGGTGGTCTGCGACCACCGCATGATGATCCTGCAAGTCTGCGCCCGTTACCCAGGCAGTGTACACGACTCATACATGTTGTTGCGGTCATCCATCCCCGGCATGTATGAGGGATGCCATCCCCGGCTGAGGGGCTGGTTGCTGGGCGACAGGGGCTACCCATTGTGATCGTGGCTGATGACGCCTGTACGGAGGCCACGCAATGAGGCGGAGAACCGCTATAATGATGCCCATGTAGCGACAAGGGGAGTGATAGAGAGGTGCTTTGGCGTGCTGAAGATGCGTTTCATGTGCCTGGACCTCTCTGGGGGCGCCCTCCAGTATCGGTCAGATAGGGTCGGCCGCATCATTGTGGTGTGCTGCGTCCTGCACAACATAGCCCAACAGAGGGGCGATGTGCTGCAGGCAGAGGAGGGCAGAGTGGAGGAGCAGCAGGAAGAGGCGCAGTCCTCCCCAGATGAGGGGGATGGGGGCAATGGTCAGGACAGGCGGGCTAGACACAGGCGGGTGGCTGTCCACCGTTACCGGCTGGCCCAGCGGGCACAGGACAGACTGATAGCCACCCGCTTCACTGACTAGATGGGCGTGGGAATCGGGTAGTATGGCCACAGACCGCACACCATGGCAACAGCCGACCACCCACACCCCCCACCCATCCACCCACCCAGCACCCTCACCCCCCTCCCCAACCCCACCCACCCCACCCGCATGCACACCACCCCCCCCCATTGCCGATCCACCTGCGGCACAACGGCCGGGCTCACACAGTTGCGGGTGGACGCGTGTCTATTGCAGGCCATGGAGGATGATGACAACCCGCCCTGCGGTGAGCTCCTGGCTCCACATCGTTGGACTATGTCTGACCCATGGCCACAGTACCACCATCCACCCGGACCATCCCTGCATGCGGCTGTGACACTGCAGCGCACGGTCCCCTCCTCTGCCCGGGAGGGATGTTGAAGGGGCCAGACTCACCTGGGGCTGAGGTAAGACCACCCCTCACACACACACTTGCGCTCAACGTACATGACACCCCCGCACGCTTTGGACAGAGCACAAAGGCAGCTTCTGTAGGTGTAACATTGACTTTAATAACCAAAGGAGTTCATGCACGTGCCCTAGCCCCTAAAACTCATCTGTGCCCTGCACCCGTGCCAACTTACTCAGTGTCTAATTGTTTGGCCTTACGGGCCCTTTGACTACGTCTACGTGGTTCCGCAGATGGTACAGCAGAACTGGAGGTGGACTCCTGTGATTCCTGCCCTCTGACACAGGACCCCTTTGGCGGTCGTTTCCTGGGGCGTCCTGGCCTAGATGGGCCAGGCTGCGGCCCGGGCGACTGGGATGGCAAGCTGCCAGCCTGTCCTGCCCGTTGCCCACCCGATGCACCTGGGACGGAAGGGGGGGAGTCCAAGGTGTCGCGGTGTTCCCGGACCTCCCCTACAGAGGGACCCGGGACGGACCACACCACCTCCTCCTCCCTCGGGGTGCCCGATGGCCCCCAGGCCTCTACATGGGTGGGGGATGCGAACGGACTGGCCATCCGACGCCCCCCCAGCATCTGGGAGTCCTGGAGGCCCGTGCTGGTATCGACAGGGGTCTGCAGGTTTGCAGCCATGGAGCCCAGGGGGTTGGCAAACCCTGTCTGTGACAGTGCGACGCCGGCTCGCACATGGCCACTGGCGCCGATGCCCTCAGCGATGGCCTGCAGAGACTGGGCCATGGCCTGCAGAGACTGGGCCATGGCCTGCTGAGACTGGGCTATGGCCTGCTGAGACTGGGCTATGGCCTGCTGAGACTGGGCCATGGCCTGCTGAGACTGGGCTATGGTGTTGAGCGCCTCTGCCATCTGGCGCTGGCACTGGCTCATGGCCTCCTGTGAGAGGGCAGCCATGGCCTGGGCCACAGACGCCGCCTGCACGGAAAGCCCCAGGTCTCGCAAACCGTTCCCCATGTCTGACACCGTCGCACCCATTGCCTCCACCGCGGACGCCACCCATGTCGTGTCGGCCTGGGTGGCACGCATGACCGGCACCACTTCCAGCTCCTGGACGCGGATGGACTCCTCCACCTGCGACTGCAGCCGCCGCAAGCCGCCCGTCACCCTCTTCACTCGTCTCCGGGTCGGTGGTTGCATTGGATCTATGTGTGGGTGTGGAAACTCCAGGAACCCGGGATCCATCTGGGCGGCAGATGTTCGCTTGGGCTGGGCTGCCCTCCGACCGCCCGGCCCCTCTGCTGCTCCTACCTCCACCTGCTGTACCGGGACGGCTGTGTTGTGCGCACCAGTGAGTGTACCAGACGCCTCATCACTAAAGTGCCCAACCGAGGTGAGTGTTTCTGCGATGGTGGAGGGTGTTGGTGACAGCAGTGGCGTTGTGTCGTGCTCTTTGTCCCACTCTGAGTCCATGGCACTTTGGGGTGGGGGTTCGTCTCCACCCATCCACTCTGAGTCACTGTCCAGTATTTCGTCTTCCTGGGTAGTGCTGTCCCGGGTAGGGGTGACCTGGGTAGTGCTGTCCTGGGTAGGGGTGTCCTGGGTAGTGGTGTCCTGGGTAGTGGTGTCCTGGGTAGTGGTGACCTGGGTAGTGGTGTCCTGGGTAGTGGTGTCCTGGGTAGTGGTGTCCTGGCTCGGATGTGACAGGGGCCTGTGGCTGCCCCCGTCGTCGCTGGGTGGCACACGACTGCGTCGTCGCTCCCGCACGTGACGGGGGTGTCGTCTCCCTGTTGCTCCAGTCTCTCCATCTCCCGTGGTGTGCGAGGGGCATCCTGCGGGCGTCGCATGCCGGAGGGTCCGGGTCTCTCCGTCTCCTGTGGTGTGCGAGGGGCATCCTGCGGGCGTCGCATGCCGGAGGGTCCGGGTCTCTCCGTCTCCCGTGGCCTCCGAGGGGCATCCTGCAGGCGGTCTGCATCAGTGGGGATGGGTGCCTGGACGTTTGCTCCTGCGATACACAATGAAGCATGCATGGTTAGACATCAGGCAGTGATCAGGTGATATGGGGGAGGGGGGATATGGGGGAGGGGAGATATGGGGGAGGGGGGATATGGGCGAGGGGGGGATATAGGGGAGGGGGGATATGGGGAGGGGGGATATGGGGGAGGGGGGATATGGGGGAGGGGGGATATGGGGGGGGATATCGGGGAGGGGGGATATGGGGGAGGGGGATATGGGGGAGGGGGGATATGGGGGAGGAGGGATATGGGGGAGGGGGGATATGCGGGAGGGGGTATATGGGGGATATGGGGGAGGGTGGATATGGGGGAGGCTCACCCTGCCTGCTCTGACGAGGTTGTTCACCTTCTTGTGGCACTGGGTGCCTGTCCGTGGTGTCAGGGCCGCAGCGGTGACGGCCTCTGCCACCTCCCTCCACAGACGCCGGCTGTGGCGTGGGGCAACTCTGCGGCCGTGCCCGGGATACAGGGCATCCCTCCTCTGCTCCACTGCGTCCAGGAGCGCCTCCACATCCCGTGACTGGAACCTCGGGGCTGAGCGGCGGCCAGCCATCCAGTCGGGTGTTCCGGTCGGGTGTTCCGGTCGGGTGGGGGGGAGCAGCGCGGCCTTATGAGCCGTCACGCCGTGCAGCGCGTATGACGCTGCACGGCGTGAACCACGTGCGCAAGCGCGGATCCCGTCACGTCGCTGCTAGCCCATTTCGGGCCGGAGACTTTTGAACCATTTTTCCGGCGTGACGCAAGTCAGATTTGCGCCGTTTTTTGCACCGATCGGCGGACTTTGCGCCGATAACGGAGAATTTTTGCCCCTGTTTTGGGCCTCTCCCGGAATTCTCCCGACATAGTGCCAGGCGCCACACAGCCAGAGAATCACCCCCAAAAAAAGGAATTATTTTTTCACATGAGCCCAGAGTCCAGAATCAACGTTGAATGGTGTATTATTTCACAGAGGCCAGCAGGTTGAAGACTGATAGAAACATAGAAAATTTAAGCAGGAGGAGGCCATTCTGCCCTTCGAGCTTGCTCCACCATTCATTATGATCATGGGTGATTATCCAACTCGGTACCCTGATTCCACTTTCCCCCATATTCCTTTGATTCCCTTTGCCCCAAATGCGATATCTAACTGCTTCTTGAAAACATACTTTTTGACCTCAACTAGGGGCAGCACGGTAGCATGGTGGTTAGCACAATTGCTTCACAGCTCCAGGGTCCCAGGTTCGATTCCCGGCTTGGTTCACTGTCTGTGCGGAGTCTGCACGTTCTCCCCGTGTGTGCGTGGGTTTCCTCCGGGTGCTCCGGTTTCCTCCCACAGTCCAAAGATGTGCAGGTTAGGTGGATTGGCCATGATAAATTGCCCTTAGTGTCCAAAATTGCCCTTAGTGTTGGGTGCGGTTACTGGGTTATGGGGATATGGTAGACATGTGGGCTTGGGTAGGGTGCTCTTTCCAAGAGCCGGTGCGGACTCGATGGGCCGAATGGCCTCCTTCTGCACTGTAAATTCTATGAAATCTATGAAACTACTTCCTGCGGTAATGAATTCCAAAGGTTGATCACTGGGTGAAGAAATTTCTCCTAATCGCTGTCCTAAACAGTCTTCCCCATATCCTCAGACTGTGAACCTTGGTTCTGGACACCTCCACTATCAGAAATATCCTTCTTGTATCTACCCTGTCTAGTCTTGTTGGGACTTTCTATGTTTCTATGAGATTGCCCCTCATTCTTCTGAACTCCAAGGAATACAACCCTAACCAACTCAATCTCTCCTCAGACGTCAGTCCTGCCATCCCAGGAATCAGTCTGGTAAACCATCTCTGCACTCACTCCAGAGAAAGAACATCCTACCTCAGATAAGGAGACCAAAACTGCACACAATATTCCAGATGTGGCCTCAGCAAGGCCCTGTATAATTTCAGCAAAACATCCTTGCTCCTGCACTCAAATCTTCTTGCAATGAAGGCCAACATACCATTCGGCCTTCTTTACAGCCTGCTACACCTGCATGCCTACCTTCAGCGACTGGTGTGCGAGGACACCCAGGTCTCGTTGCGCATTCCCCTCTCCTAACTTATGGCCATTCAGATAATAATATGCTTTTGTTCCTCCCCAGTGGGCCCTGTAGGTCTCCGCCATGTTGCGTGGGGGCCGGCGTGGAGACGGCAACATGCACGGACCCGCGCTGGCCATGGCATGCATGCGCGGACCCGCGCCAGCCGTGCCGGGGCCCATATCGGCAGCTGGAGCAGCGTGAAGCACTCCAGTGCCATGCTGGCCCCCTGTGGGTTGGGGATCGCTGCTCTTAGCGGCTAGATGACGCCGTCGTGAAACAGTCTGGCCTTTAGCGTCAACACTCTGCCGCTAAGGGGCTGTTTAGCACAGGGCTAAATCGCTGGCTTCGAAAGCAGATCAAGACAAGCCAGCAGCATGGTTCGATCCCTGTAACAGCCTCCCCGAACAGGCGCCGGAATGTGGCGACTAGGGGCTTTTCACAGTAACTTCATTTGAAGCCTACTTGTGACAATAAGCGATTTTCATTTCATTTCATTTCAAAATGGAGTATCCCGCCCATTACATTTAGCTCCCTCATGTTAGAAGTTTATAACTGTGGTGAACACCACTAGTGGTATATTATATGTATTACGGCACTGCACGTATATTAGAGATACAATGGTAAATCCCTGCCAGCCGACTCCGCCCAGCAGGCGGCGTATAAAAGTGTGTGCTCCCCGGTGCTGCAGCCACTCTGGTTCCAGCTACAGGAGGCACAACATCTTGTTCAATAAAGCCTCGATTGTTCCACCATTCTCGTCTCGTGGTAATTGACGGTAAATCAATAACCAATGTATCAATTATCTCTGCCGCCACTTTTAAGACTATCTGGAAGTAGGAAGTAGGTCACTTGGTCTTGTGGGCGTTTTAGCCTTTAGGTCTAATAGTTTTCCCAACACCTTTTCCCTGGAAATCATGAGGTGAGTAGCCATCTTCGCTCACAGACAAAGAGCCCGGGGCACTAGGCTTGCTGCCGCCCTGCTCAGAGAGGGGTGGGGGCAATCGGGGAGGGGGGGGGTCTAACCTCAGTTGGGGTGGGCTGCCATGGGGGGTGGGGGTATTGAAGCAGGAGGTGCCTCTGCTGGGGGATGGTAACCATCCGAGGGTCCGCTATGCCAACCTCTGGACCCCTACATTCAGGAGGAGAGAGCATTGGACCTCTGAGGGCCACCTTGTCCAGGAGAGAGTATAAAGACACCCCAAGGCTCAGGGACGGCACTTACCGTGGGAGGAGAGAGCAATGGGGCAGCCTTCTCAAGCCTCAGGAGCTGTTAAAACAGCGTGCTGGGGTTCAAGAAAAAATCACCACAAACATCACATGAAAGTGGTAAACTGATTGGTTGGTGAGTAACTGCTATTATGGACTGTGTATAAATAGCTGTACCTGAAAGAACTTTTAAAAATATATTTGTCCATGGGACCTGGCTGTGCCAGCATTTATTACCGTTCCCTAATTGCACTTGAGTGGCAGTTATGAGTCAACCTCATTGCTGTGGATCTGGAGTCACATGTAGACCAGATAAGGACGGCAGATTTCCCTCCCTAAAGGACATTAGTGAACCAGGTGGGTTTTTACAACAATCAACATAGTTTCAGGGTCTCATTAGACTTTTAATTCCAGATTTTTATCGAACTCACATTTCAACATCTGCAGTGGTGGGATTTGAACCTGGAACCCCAGAGCATTACTCTGGGTATCTGGCCTACTAGTCCAGTGACAATACCACTACCCCACCGCCTCCCCAGGAGGCTGTCCAGCCTGCTCAACCTGTCCTTCTACACCATACCCTTCATTCCAGGAATCAACCTAATGAACCTTTTCTGAACTAGCTCCGAAGCCACATCCTTGCTTAAAATAGATAAACAAAACTATACACAGCACGGCTGCCTCAGTGAGGGACCCGGATTCGATTCCAGCCTCAGGTGATTGTCTGTGTGGAGTTTGTACATTCTTCCTGTGCCTCGTGGGTTCCCTCTGGGTCCTTCGGTTTCCTCCTAGTCCAAATATGTTCAGGTTCGTGGATTGGCCATGCTAATTTGCCCTTAGGTGGGATTACGGGGATAGGATGGGGGTATTGGATTGGGCCTAGGTGGGGTGCTCCTTCAGAGGGTCGGTGCAGACTCGATGGGTTGACGGCCTCTTTCTGCACTGTAGGGATTCTATAATAGTAATGCCTTGTCCCCAGCAGCAAGACTTCCCTACTTTTGCACTCCATCATAGAACATAGAACATAGAACAATACAGCGCAGTACAGGCCCTTCGGCCCACGATGTTGCACCGAAACAAAAGCCATCTAACCTACACTATGCCATTATCATCCATATGTTTATCCAATAAACTTTTAAATGCCCTCAATGTTGGCGAGTTCACTACTGTAGCAGGTAGGGCATTCCACGGCCTCACTACTCTTTGCGTAAAGAACCTACCTCTGACCTCTGTCCTATATCTATTACCCCTCAGTTTAAAGTTATGTCCCCTCGTGCCAGCAATATCCATCCGCGGGAGAAGGCTCTCACTGTCCACCCTATCCAACCCCCTGATCATTTTGTATGCCTCTATTAAGTCTCCTCTTAACCTTCTTCTCTCCAACGAAAACAACCTCAAGTCCATCAGCCTTTCCTCATAAGATTTTCCTTCCATACCAGGCAACATCCTGGTAAATCTCCTCTGCACCCGCTCCAAAGCCTCCACGTCCTTCCTATAATGCGGTGACCAGAACTGTACGCAATACTCCAAATGCGGCCGTACCAGTGTTCTGTACAGCTGCAACATGACCTCCCGACTCCGGAACTCAATCCCTCTACCAATAAAGGCCAACACTCCATAGGCCTTCTTCACAACCCTATCAACCTGGGTGGCAACTTTCAGGGATCTATGTACATGGACACCTAGATCCCTCTGCTCATCCACACTTTCAAGAACTTTACCATTAGCCAAATATTCCGCATTCCTGTTATTCCTTCCAAAGTGAATCACCTCACACTTCTCTACATTAAACTCCATTTGCCACCTCTCAGCCCAGCTCTGCAGCTGGAAACCGAAGGACCCAGAGGGAACCCACGAGGCACAGGAAGAATGTACAAACTCCACACAGACAATCGCCTGAGGCTGGAATCGAATCCGGGTCCCTCACTGAGGCAGCCGTGCTGTGTATAGTTTTGTTTATCTATTTTAAGGGCAGCTCCTTGCAATAAGGGCCAACATTCCATTAGCCTTCCCAATTACTTGCTGTGCGTGCGAACTAACTTTTTGTGATTCTTGTACAAGGACACCCACGTCCCTCTGCATTCTGCAGTCTCTCGATTCAAATAATATTCTACCTTTCTATTCTTCCCACCAAAGGGGACAGCCTCATATTTGCCCATATTACCCTCCGTCTGCCAATGTTTTGCCCACTCACCTAACCTATCTATAACCCCTTCACACTCTTTGTGTCCTTCTCGCAACTTTCTTTCCTATCTATATTTTTAACATCAGCAAATTTGGCAGAGTACATTCTGTTCCTTCATCCAAGTCATTGGTATAGATTGTGAGCAGTTGAAGTCCCAGCACTGATTCCTGCAGCGCTCCATTAATTATCAACCTGAAACTGGCCCATTTATCTCAACTTTCCATTTCTTGTCAGTTAGCAACTATATTTTCCTGAACACTGTGAGCTCTTGACTTGTGCAGTAACCATTTATACAGCAACTGATTGAATATTGTTTGGAAATCTAAATGCAATTCATCAACTTGTTCCTCTTCTACCCATTTGACTTGCTACATCATCACAGAACTCCAATAAATCTGTGAAAAACGATTTTGCTTTCACAAGACCATGTTGACTCTGTTTGATTGTAGCATGATTTTCTAAAAGTCATTCCGCCAATTTATAAGTAATGGATTCCAGCATTTTCCGAATGACAGATGTTTGGCTGACTAGCCTATAGTTTCCTGCTTTCGATCTCCTTTTTTGAATCGAGGGGCTGGATTTTACCATTCCCTGTTTATGCGATTGAAGTTGGAGGTGCGCGTAAAATCCGGCAGATTCTCTTCCTGTTGGCTACCCGCCAGCCTCTGAACTATCTAAAAATATACAGGGGCAGGGAAGGCACCATGCAGACTGCCTGCTCTTGGTCCTATTCAGGCCATTCAGTGGCCAATTATTAGCCACTTAAAGGCCTCGTTTGAGGATTCTCTGAACCTGGCAGACACACTCCCCAAAAGGTCAAATCCCCTTTAACCTTCCCTCTAGCCGATTAAACCTGGACCCCCACTCCCTCATGCTTCTCGCTAAGACGCACAACTCTGAACTTACCTATGCTCGTCAGTGGGGGGGATTGTTTGTATAATAATCTTTATTAGTGTCACAAGTAGGCTCACATTAACACTGCAATGAAGTTACTGTGAAAATCCCCTAATTGTCACTCTCCGGCGCCCGTTCGGGTACACAGGGAGAATTCAGAATGTTCAACCCACCTAACAAGCACGTCTTTTGGGATTTGTGGGAGGAAACCGGAGCACCCGGAGGAAACCCACAAAGACACGGGGAGAACATGCAGACTCCGCACAGACAGTGAACCAAGCCGGGAATTGAACCCACGTCCCTGGCGCTGTAAAACTGTGAAGCAGCTGTCCTACCGTGCTGCCATATGTCCCAGCTGCGGCCATTGCTCCCAGTGGTGCAATTGATTGGTCACCTGATTGGCTGGCATCTCTCTATGGCAGAAGTCCCTCCTGGGTGAGAGGCAGAAAGCCTTAAAGCAATTAACACTGCTCCTGGCATTAAATTGCTGAGGGGCATCCATTGGGAGAGTGGGCAGACTTCATCCCTTACCTATTAGATGGGGTGGCAGGGCCTATGGTGCCCATAACATTCAGCTGCAGTTTTGCATTTGTGATTTTTCCGTCACAGGACCTTTCCATAGTATAGGGAACTCTGTAAGATCACAGCTAGTGCATTCACTATCACTGCAGCCCTCAGATATAACCCTCAGATGCAGGTCATCAGCCCAGGAGACCTGTTAGCTTTTTGTCCTCATAGGTTTACTGGTACTTTTTGTTTAGTCATAGTGATTGTTTAAACTTACTCCCTTTCTTTTAACCCATGAATTTCTACTACTCTTGGAATGCTACTGTGAGACAGAAACAAAATACTAATTTCCCATTATTAATTCCCCGGACTCATCCTCCCAGCGACCAACATTTACTTTAACTACTTCCTTTTTATATTCTTGTAATGTCTGTTTTTATACTTCTTGCCAGTTTATTTTCATATTCTAATCTCTCCCTCGTTTTTAGTCATTCTTTGCCTGTTTCTAAAAAAATTCCCAATCTTCTGTTCTGCAATGAAACATCTTTCCTTTCAATTTGATACCATCCTTAAGCTGCTCAGCCACAGACGGTGACATGTCACACATTTAACAAAGAATGATATTATGCTGGGTTTACTTCCAGATAATGAAGCAGAACAATTAGGTGAAGATGTAAGAATGCTTAGGTAATAATGACCATGATTTAATAGGTTCCAAGCAATGGCAAAGTTGAAGTTATAGGTTGGTTGGTTCCTCATTTGGGGTTTCCCATGTTTTACAGGCACACCACAATGCTGGTTGAACATCTTCATATCAATTTGGCAGCTGGTTTTGCAGCCAGATGCCCTTCCTGTCGCTAACCCTCCCCATATTATGTGGGCTGTGGACCAGCACACACCAGCTTGCCTGCCTCAGTGGCTGGGTTCTTTTGCAGCCAACAAGCCCTGGAGTGAATCTTGTCCCCAGGGTCTTCCAGCTCAGAGACAGGAGAGCTACCCACTGAGCCCTTCGGTGCATAGGTGTGGGTGTCAGACTCAAATTTATTTGATTTCGTTGGGGTGAAAAAGGACCCTGTCCAATTTATCTGGGTGCTTCCCTGGAGGGGATTTAGCAATGCTCTGCAGAAACTGGCAAGTCCCAGTGAACGAGTGACTTTGAAGAATGAGCAAGGAGATTAAGTAATAGAGCCTTATGGAGCTGGTATAAAGCTTCCTCCAGTTATTTGCAGGACTGTCTCCCCATTTGCAATTGAGTCTTTGCCTATAGGTGATTTGACCCTGATCTTTGTTGCTGGCCTGTGACTGAGGCAATCATTTTCTTTGAAGCTGTACTAAATGTATAGATGTTACCATTGGGAGGAACAGAGAACTCCACCTAGTGCCCATCTTTGTGTGAAGATATGGAAAAGTAATTTCTGGTGCCCATTTGAACTGTGCCTGCAACATGCCGAATACTAATGATTGAAGATTTCCAATTTTTGAGGCAAAGAAAACTTAGTTCATTTGCCCATATGAAGCTGGCAATGAAGAAATGTGCAAGCATGCATCAGCATGATCCAGCATTTCTTACTGCTTGTGGGTAAATGGCTGAGTCCACTCAACAGCTACCTATCACGATACAAATGGAACCAATTATTGAGGAATCCATGTTTTAATAATGTTTACACAGTGCCCTTGCCTTCCGCTATTTGATGAACTGTCTTTTGAGAATTTAATAGAGCACCATTGATTTGGTTTCCCAGAAGTATAACTTGCATAATTCAATCGCAGTCTTGGACATGATTCAGGATCTCTTTTGACTGGATGAGCTTCAGTTATTAATTTGTGTGAAGCTCTCCGGAAATAATACAGCTGTGTCACTGCTTCCTGTTGCATACAAACAGTGGACTTAAGTTTAAAAAATTGCAAACCTTTTGCTGTACACTTCATTTCTAAATGCAAACAAAATTGCATGGGGGTGAAATTCAATTTCAGCGTGGGGCACCAATTTGGTGGGAGCAGAGGACGACTGATTCTCCATCAGAACACCTCACAGCTATGCAAACCACAACTCTTCTTGACTTGCATCTTATTTTTGTGGCTGTGCATTTGATTGTTAAGGATGGGCAATGAATGCTGGCCTAGACAGTGAAGCCAACGTCCCTTGAATGAATATTTTATGAAATGATCGTTGTGTTGATTTAGTTGATTGCTAATCTGCACTGTTATGTTGGACTTTGAGTCTGCTGAGTCTTCGTAGGCCTCTTTTGGTTGGAATGGCTGCACCGTGGTTAGCACTGCTGCCTCACAGCGCAGGGACCTGGGTTCGATTCTGACCTAGGGTGACATGTCTGTGTGGAGTTTACACTTTCTCCCCTTGTCTGCGTGGGTTTCCTCCGGGTGCTCAGGTTTCCTCCCACAGTCCAAAGATGTGCAGGTTAGGCGGATTGACCATGTTAAATTGCCCCTTAGTGTCCAAAGATGTTCAGGTTGAGTGGGTTGGCCATGTTCAATGCGCGGGGTTGTGGGGATAAGGTGGGGGAGTGGGCCTAGGTAGGGTGTCCTTTCGGAATATCGATGCAGACTTGATGGGCCGAATGGCCTTCTTCTGCACTGTCGGGGTTTTATGATTCATGGCTCTTTCAGATCGGTTGGAGGTCATTATCATAGCGCCACCCCCATTAAAACCAACAGCAATTGTGATTAAGTTCAGTTTTCTACACCTTGGGGCTACTTAAATGTAAAAAATAATGGTGGCTGTGCTCTGGTTGGGTGACACCACACCTTCAAATAAATAACAGCGAGAAAATATTGTTGCAATTTAACAACAAAATGTGCAAAGTGCCATCTAAAGCTAATTGCACCAAATCGCCTGCAAAATGTTTGGAAACAAATGTACCAAGCACAGATCAAGTTTCCACATTTCCCCAGAAGGAAGAAACATAAGTGGGGATGTTAGGCTTCAAACTGAAATGGTGTCTGATAGATTTCACCAATTTCCTCGGTTGAAATCATCCTGTTCATGATTTGTAAATCATTTCATTATTTAGTGGTTTTTGTTATTCTTGAAAAGGAAGTTAATGCCCATAAAATAGATTTTGCTGTCAAAATAACAGCGAGGCTTATGATATTTGGGGTTATTTATGAAATGAATGAAATGAAATGAAAATCGCTTATTGTCACAAGTAGGCTTCAAATGAAGTTACTGTGAAAAGCCCCTAGTCGCCACATTCCGGCGCCTGTTCGGGGAGGCTGTTACGGGAAGTTTCAGACCAAGGAAGATGTGCGGTCGAATGTAAATTTCCAAAGGTTGCATTCCAAGTTGCCATTAGCTCTGTGCAAATGGTGTGTTGTGGTCTGCCTAACCACTGACATTAATTGAATATAATGAGAATGCTATAATTGTGCAGCACATTCGAACCAAGGTTGGAACCTTGTTGCAGCATTGCGTGTCCCAATGTTTTGACTGGGAGAACACGGGACACCCATTCATAGATAGGATGGCTGGAAAAGTGCAATACCGCAGAAACTAGCAAATTAGATATTCATGGATGAGATGCCCGGCTAATCATGTGCAGGGCCTGGGCCGCTGTAAAGTCTTAGGCAAGCGACTGCTTGAAAGCAATGACTGTAGACAATTTTCAATTTATTCTCCTTAATATGTACACCTCCTACTCCCCGAAGGGTCGATTGCACCCGGCCCACACCGCGGCCAGGGAACTTATATCTCAGCAGTCCTACGAAAATGGGGGGTGGGGGGGTAGCCCCGCCCAGCCCCGCCCCACCCCCTCCTCTTGTAAGATTATAACACCCCCTCCCCCCTCCTCAAGTCCAATATGTCGTCCATTTTGACGGGAGAGGGGAAATCCTTTGCCCTCTTCGCCTGGATTGTCTATCCAGCCCTTGCTGTTCTGGAGGGGTATAATGGACTGGGGAGCACTGCCTCCTGGTCGAACGTCTGGGAGGTTCCTCCACCCCTTGCTCGTCGGTCACCCCCAGACCTGCGTCAATGTTCGTGGGCAAACCTCCATGTCTGACTCCTGATCGGGTTGGTCGACCTCCCACATTTCGGAGTCACAAGGTTCAGCCGTCTCGCTGGGCATCACCGGCAGCTGTTCCATAGGGAGGGGCACCACTGGCCTCGGTAGCCTTGGTCGGTCCTCGGGCACCAGATTCACCCGGCTTCTGAGATGGTCCACTTGTCAGATGGAGTCTTTACCTTGCACCCTGCACCGTATACGAGACTGGCCCAGGCCATTTTATTATCATTCCCGGAATTCATAACACCCTGTCTACAAAGTTCCAGGGGTAAACGGCATTGCCTGCAACAAATTCCCTGATGGTCCTGGCTCGCTTCACTCTGACCTGTTCCTGCTGGCCGCGGATCCTATCCCTGATGTCCAGTGAAATGAGGCCTAATCGTGTGTGCAAGCGACGTCCTATCAAAAGTTCCATGGGCGTCACCACGGTGGTAGTGTGCGGCGTGGTTGTACAGGAGAACAAGAAATGGGAGAGGCAGGTTTCTGGAGAACCTGAGGCCAGATTTTGCATCCCGAGTTTGAATATCTGTGCGGCATGTTCCGCCAACCCATTTGAGGACGGGTGATAAGGTGCGGTTTCGGACATGACGGACCCCATTTTGTTTCCGAAAACCGCGAGTTCCAAACTTGTAAAAGTGGTGCCCTTGTCTGATACAAGTATTTCCGGGAGTCAGTGAACGTTAAAAGTTTGCCTCAGCCGTTCAGTGGTGACACGCGATGTAGTTGTCATCTACCGGTGCACGTCCATCCATTTGCAATGTACATCTAGTATAATCAGGTAGATTGCAACCTGAAAAGGCCCTGCGAAAACTACATGGATACGAGACCATGGCCAGCCTGGCCATTCCCACGGGTGAAGTGGAGCTGCGGGGGAGCTTTTGATGCTCCTGCACCATGTACACTGTATTGCCAACTTCTTGATATCCGCCACCACACATAACTTCGGGCCAACATTTTCATTTCAGAGACCCCCTCGTGTCCATTATGGCAAAATTGCTCCCCCGTCGTGTTCAGGGATGACCACCTGGGAACGCCACAGCAGGTTGGCGTCCACTACGCTGAGTTCCACCACTTTTGTGGTAAAACCCTTAGGTCCTCTGGGAGGGCACAGTGCTGGGCCCCGTCCAGTACTGTGTGGGTACCCTGGACATCAGCGGGTCTATCTGCATCCATGCCTTTATTTAGGCCGCCGTCACCAGTAAAGAGTCCATAAAATGGAAGGTTGTGACGACTTCATCCGATGCTGTTGACGTAGGTATACTGGTGGGTAGCGGGAGGCGGCTGAGAGTGTCCGCGTGTTGGATTTTCGTTCCAAAACATATTCATGTGCTGCCAAGAGGAGAGCCCAACGCTAATGCGGGCAGATGCCAGTGGGGGAATCGCCCTGTCCTCTTTGAAAAACCCCTTTGAAAAACCTCTTTGAAAGGGGTTTATGGTTGGTATACACTGTGAATGCATGTCCATAGACATGCTGATGGAACCGTTTTACGCCGGACACAAGTGCCTTCTTTTTCTGTCTGACCATAATTTCGCTCTGCTGTTGCCAAAGTACGTGAAGAGAACGCCATGGGCCACTCGGTACCATCGTCCGTCTTGTGTGCCAGGATGGTCCCGAATCCGTAGGGCGAGGCATCGCACGTGAGCAACAAAGGCTTCGATGGGTTGAAGTGAGTCAGGAGATGAGAGGACGACAGTCGTCATTTCACTTTGATGAATGCATTCTACTGCGGCAGGTCCAAAAACCACTGCTGGCCCTTCCTTAACAACAGATGTCATAGGGCCAACACTGTCGCCAAGTTCAGGATGAACTTCCCATAATAGTTTCTGAGGCCCAAGAGCGAGCAGAGCTCTGTTGGATTCTTTGGTATGGGCGCCTGCCGGATGGGCCTGTACTTCATCATCTACTGGGTATAGTCCCTGCCTGTCTACCCTGTAGCTTTAATAGATCACATCCTTCACTTTTTGCGCCACAGCGGACGCCAGCTGTCTCAAACAGACGGATCACGTCCTCTAGATTTTTCAGGTACTCCCAGTTGGAGGAGCACACGATCCAGGTAGATTGCCACCTGTGGCAATCCTCGTAGGATATTTTCCATCACTCTGGAATATGGCACATGCTGAAGATACTGAATGGCAGCCTGGTGTACTCATACAACTCACTTTTGTGTTGATAGTCACATATTTGCGTGAGGATGGGTCCAAACCCAATTGAAGATAGGCAAGGCTCATGTTAGGCTTGGTGAGGGTCCTTCCTCCACTGAGCTTCGCATATAGGTCCTCAATCTTTGGCACTGGGTAACGATCCAGATGGGATGCTTGGTTGATTGTCATTTTATAATTCCCGCAGAGACGGATGGAACCATCAGGCTTCATAACTGGCACGACCAGCGCAGAACGCAGTGCCCAGGAACTCTGAGGGAAGGCCTTCCTGAACTTCGGTCGCCCAACAGTGCCCCGAATTGCAAATTGCACCGGGCGGATGATTCCCAATTTCGCCAAACGGTCCAATTCTGCATCAACTTTGGGATTCAAAGCGTAGGGAACAGGGCGGGCATGGAAATAGCGAGTTGGGCCTCTGGGTCTACTGATATCTTGGCAGAGGCCCCTCGGATGGTACTGAGGCTGTCCTGGAATACCACCAGGAAACATGCCAATACCGCATCCGACCTGTCGGGGCACATCCGGCATACTTGCTGCCAGTCCACTACAACCAGTCACGCCCCAGCACATTTGGGCCCAAAGCTTTTACCACTACCAGTGATAAGTTCACCGACTGAGCTCCTTATTCCGTGGGAACTTCTGAGGTGCCCATGATCTCCAAATGCTCCCTGGTATGCACCGCCAACCGGGCATCAGCATCTCGTAACGCCAAGACGCCTACCCTTGAGTGAATTTGAACGTACATGCAGCGGCTGATCACAGAAACCGTGGCTCCGGTATCAAGTTCCATCCATATTGGGAAACCGATGATCCGGACCGTAACTTGGATAGATGCGACCCCTGTGCCGAAATGCAATAAAGATTGGTAGGCCTCCTCTGGCTCATCGTCGATGAAATGTATCCGTCCTCTGGGGCTATCATCAGCGTGTCGGTGGCGGGTGAGTGTAAGTTTTTGCTGGCGTCTGTCCTGTTGACTACCTCTGGTGCCAGCATGTTCATCATGCACGTCAGGGATCTCTGGTGTGTGGGAAGCATGGCACCTCTTGACAGGAAAATGTTGCTGTCGGTCCTGATCAAAGAACAAAGAACAAAGAACAAAGAAATGTACAGCACAGGAACAGGCCCTTCGGCCCTCCAAGCCCGTGCCGACCATGCTGCCCGACTAAACTACAATCTTCTACACTTCCTGGGTCCGTATCCTTCTATTCCCATCCTATTCATATATTGGTCAAGATGCCCCTTAAATGTCCCTATCGTCCCAGCTTCCACTACCTCCTCCGGTAGCGAGTTCCAGGCACCCACTACCCTCTGCGTAAAAAACTTGCCTCGTACATCTACTCTAAACCTTGCCCCTCTCACCTTAAACCTATGCCCCCTAGTAATTGACCCCTCTACCCTGGGGAAAAGCCTCTGACTATCCACTCTGTCTATGCCCATCATAATTTTGTAGACCTCTATCAGGTCTCCCCTCAACCTCCTTCGTTCCAGTGAGAACAAACCGAGTTTATTCAACCGCTCCCCATAGCTAATGCCCTCCATACCAGGCAACATTCTGGTAAATCTCTTCTGCACCCTCTCTAAAGCCTCCACATCCTTCTGGTAGTGTGGCGACCAGAATTGAACACTATACTCCAAGTGTGGCCTAACTAAGGTTCTATACAGCTGCAACATGACTTGCCAGTTCTTATACTCAATGCCCCGGCCAATGAAGGCAAGCATGCCGTATGCCTTCTTGACTACCTTCTCCACCTGTGTTGCCCCTTTCAATGACCTGTGGACCTGTACTCCTAGATCTCTTTGACTTTCAATACTCTTGAGGGTTCTACCATTCACTGTATATTCCCTACCTGCATTAGACCTTCCAAAATGCATTACCTCACATTTGTCCGGATTAAACTCCATCTGCCATCTCTCCGCCCAAGTCTCCAGACAATCTAAATCCTGCTGTATCCTCCGACAGTCCTCATCGCTATCCGCAATTCCACCAACCTTTGTGTCGTCTGCAAACTTACTAATCAGACCAGTTACATTTTCCTCCAAATCATTTATATATACTACAAAGAGCAAAGGTCCCAGCACTGATCCCTGTGGAACACCACTGGTCACAGCCCTCCAATTAGAAAAGCATCCCTCCATTGCTACTCTCTGCCTTCTATGGCCTAGCCAGTTCTGTATCCACCTTGCCAGCTCACCCCTGATCCCGTGTGACTTCACCTTTTGTACTAGTCTAACATGAGGGACCTTGTCAAAGGCCTTACTGAAGTCCATATAGACAACATCTACTGCCCTACCTGCATCAATCATCTTAGTGACCTCCTCGAAAAACTCTATCAAGTTAGTGAGACACGACCTCCCCTTCACAAAACCGTGCTGCCTCTCACTAATACGTCCATTTGCTTCCAAATGGGAGTAGATCCTGTCCCGAAGAATTCTCTCCAGTAATTTCCCTACCACTGAAGTAAGGCTCACCGGCCTGTAGTTCCCGGGATTATCCTTGCTACACTTCTTGAACAGAGGAACAACATTGGCTATTCTCCAGTCCTCCGGGACATCCCCTGAAGACAGCGAGGATCCAAAGATTTCTGTCAAGGCCTCAGCAATTTCCTCTCCAGCCTCCTTCGGTATTCTGGGGTAGATCCCATCAGGCCCTGGGGACTTATCTACCTTAATATTTTTTAAGACACCCAACACCTCGTCTTTTTGGATCACAATGCGACCCAGGCTATCTACACCCCCTTCTCCAGACTCAACATCTACCAATTTCTTCTCTTTGGTGAATACTGATGCAAAGTATTCATTTAGTACCTCGCCCATTTCCTCTGGCTCCACACATAGATCCCTTGCCTATCCTTCAGTGGGCCAACCCTTTCCCTGGCTACCCTCTTGCTTTTTATGTACGTGTAAAAAGCCTTGGGATTTTCCTTAACCCTATTTGCCAATGACTTTTCGTGACCCCTTCTAGCCCTCCTGACTCCTTGCTTAAGTTCCTTCCTACATTCCTTATATTCCACGCAGGCTTCGTCTGTTCCCAGCATTTTAGCCATGACAAATGCCTCCTTTTTCTTTTTGACGAGGCCTACAATATCACTCGTCATCCAAGGTTCCCGAAAATTGCCGTATTTATCTTTCTTCCTCACAGGAACATGCCGGTCCTGTATTCCTTTCAACTGCCACTTGAAAGCCTCCCACATGTCAGATGTTGATTTGCCCTCAACCATCCGCCCCCAGTCTATGTTCTTCAGTTCCCGCCTAATATTGTTATAATTAGCCTTCCCCCAATTTAGCACATTCATCCTCGGACCACTCTTATCCTTGTCCACCAGTACTTTAAAACTTACTGAATTGTGGTCACTGTTACCGAAATGCTCCCCTACTGAAACATCTACCACCTGGCTGGGCTCATTCCCCAATACCAGGTCCAGTACCGCCCCTTCCCTAGTTGGACTGTCTACATATTGTTTTAAGAAGCCCTCCTGGATGCTCCTTACAAACTCCGCCCCGTCTAAGCCCCTGGCACTAAGTGAGTCCCAGTCAATATTGGGGAAGTTGAAGTCTCCCATCACCACAACCCTGTTGTTTTTACTCTTTTCCAAAATCTGTCTACCTATCTGCTCCTCTATCTCCCGCTGGCTGTTGGGAGGCCTGTAGTATACCCCCAACATTGTGACTGCACCCTTCTTATTCCTGATCTCTACCCATATAGCCTCACTGCCCTCTGAGGTGTCCTCTCGCAGTACAGCTGTGATATTCTCCCGAACAAGTAGCGCAACTCCACCTCCCCTTTTACATCCCCCTCTATCCCGCCTGAAACATCTAAATCCTGGAACGTTTAGCTGCCAATCCTACCCTTCCCTCAACCAGGTCTCTGTAATGGCAACAACATCATAGTTCCAAGTACTAATCCAAGCTCTAAGTTCATCTGCCTTACCCGTAATGCTCCTTGCATTAAAACATATGCACTTCAGGCCACCAGACCCGCTGTGTTCAGCAACTTCTCCCTGTCTGCTCTGCCTCAGAGCCACACTGTCCCTATTCCCTAGTTCTCCCTCAATGCTCTCACCTTCTGACCTATTGCTCCCGTGCCCACCCCCCTGCCATACTAGTTTAAACCCTCCCGTGTGACACTAGCAAACCTCGCGGCCAGGATATTTATGCCTCTCCGGTTTAGATGCAACCCGTCCTTCTTATACAGGTCACACCTGCCCCGGAAGAGCTCCCAGTGGTCCAGATAATGGAAACCCTCCCGCCTACACCAGCTGTTTAGCCACGTGTTTAGCTGCTCTATCTTCCTATTTCTAGCCTCACTGGCACGTGGCACAGGGAGTAATCCCGAGATTACAACCCTCGAGCTCCTGTCTTTTAACTTTCTGCCTAGCTCCCTGAACTCCTGCTGCAGGACCTCATGCCCCTTCCTGCCTATGTCGTCAGTACCAATATGTACAACGACCTCTGCCTGTTTGCCCTCCCCCTTCAGGATGCCCTCTACCCGTTCGGAGACATCCTGGACCCTGGCACCAGGGAGGCAACATACCATCCTGGAGTCTCTTTCACGTCCACAGAAGTGCCTATCTGTGCCCCTGACTATAGAGTCCCCTATTACTACTACTCTTCTGCGCTTTGACCCTCCCTTCTGAACATCAGAGCCAGCTGTGGTGCCACTGCTCTGGCTGCTGCTGTTTTCCCCTGATAGGCTATCCCCCCCGACAGTATCCAAAGGGGTATATCTGTTCGAGAGGGGGACAACCACAGGGGATTCCTGCACTGACTGCCTGCCCTTTCTGGTGGTCACCCATTTCTCTGCCTGCACCTTGGGTGTGACCACATTTACATAACTGCGATCTATGACGATTTCCGCCACCTGCATGCTCCTAAGTGCATCCAATTGCCGCTCCAACCGAACCATGCGGTCTGTGAGGAGCTCCAGTTGGGTGCACTTTCTGCAGATGAAGCCATCCGGGACGCTGGTAGCCTCCTGGACCTGCCACATCTCACAGTCAGAGCACAGCACCCCTCTAACTGACATTGCGTCAATTAATTAAAATTAAAATTAAAATTTGTCTTTTTAAAAAAAAAATTTTTTTTTAAATTTCAAAGTTACTGTCAACTATCTGTTTCCTAGCACTAGATTTCTAATAGAAATGCGATAGAAATGTGATCACCCGGAGTACGCCCCAGCGGTGGGAGTCCGGAACTGCAGTACGGGAGAGGGGCACTGTTGGGCGACCGAAGTTCAGGACGGCCTTCCCTCTGAGTTCCTGACCACTGTGTTCTGTGCCCCCCCGGGACAAAGTTATCTCAGTCGCTTTCTTCAGGAAACCTAGCGCTGTGAGGCAACAGTGCTAACCACTGTGCCACCCTCTCCAGGGTGGGATGTCTCAGAGCTGACAACAAGTGGCCCAATGGCACATATAAGGGCATTAAAACAATGTAAATGGGCAAGTGGCGAGGGATGCCAAGCAGGAGGTCGGGTTCTAGGCACCAATAACAGATGGAGCATGTGGTCAAATGCTATTAAATCTGTACCAATTGCACGAGAGTGCAAGTGTGCAACACTTACTGAAGAGGTGAGAGCAGCTGCCATAGGCCTTCATGATCATTAATTGGTTAGGAGGCCATTAAAATGACACTCAATCATTCTTTCAGCGTACAGGATAAAGGAGTCAAAGATGCAGGACATTCTCCCAGAAATTGGAATCCTGACCCCCACAGAGGAGGAGACTGTGAAACTGGCATGGCAAGCAGTGGGTGGTTCTGTTCTTATGGCCACGCCCCCTTTTTGGCACAATATGATTGTGAGGGGGGGTGTCAGGTGGTTGGGGCGGGGGTTGGTGGGTGGTCGTCAGTGGGGTGGCAGTCAGTCTGAGGACAGGGGATAGGTTAGGGGGTTGGCAGGTGGTAAGTGGGCAGTGTCAGGCAGGGAAGGTTGGTCAGGGCAGGTTGGATGGTCAGTGGGGAGAGGGTGTCCAGTGGTGGGGGAGGGTTGGTAAGTGGGTGTCGGCCAAGTGGCCAGTGGGCGGATTGGTCAGGAAGGGGGGGTAGAGTTTAGGTGGTCGGAGAGGGGGGATTGGTCTGGTAGTCAGGGGTACAATCAGGGGGTCTGCAGTCGGGAGGTGCGGTCATGGGGAGTGCAGTCAGGGGGTCCCGTGCAGGTTGGTGTGGGCGTTGGCGTTAGGGTGAGGTATTGGTGGTTTGTACGGGTGTCCTGTGGGTGTTGGAGGGTGTGGAACGGGTCCTGTGGGCAGTTGAGTGGGATGTGGCGGTCCTGTGGGGGGGATCAGGGCAGTGGTGTCAGTACAATAGATCCCCAGAAGTTGGGAGTGATTTTCATTATTCTAACCCTTTTCTGGGTAATTGCTGCTGTAACATAGCCGGAACCACCTGAAGTTTGCAATTTGAATCAGGTTTTCGAATGCTTCCATCAGAAGAATTTCCGAGCAATTGCCATGCAAACCATCCCTTGGAACTTACAGGGAGGGTTCCCCAGCGCATTTTTGGGCTACCCCCAGATATGCCTGAGAGCCCGGAGGTTGTGGGCCTTTGTGCTCCCTACTAAAGGTAATCACAGTCACCGCAGACAGTGAAAACAGCCTGCAGCAAGCCGAGCCTTCATCTCTGAGGATGATGAAATGGACCAGTCAGAGGATGCACTGTCACATTATTCCCTGCAGCCTCCACTAGAACAGAGGCACTCACCTCAGTAGTTGTCGGTTTGAGATTCGACTCAGGGTCTGGTGAACAGTCATATCCCCTCAGCCGATAGAGGATGTAGAGCACTATATACCGTATACTTCACCCGCTGACCATGTTTATGTTTGTTCATTATGTTTCCTCACGTATGGAGCGATCTGCCTGGACTGTATGCGGAAAAATACTTTTCAGTACACATGACAATAAATCTAAATCTAAATCTAATGATTGGAGGACTGTTGGAGACCATGCCCATGCTGATGACAGGCCTCAATGGCGAAAAGCATCCTAATGGAGTTTACAGGAGAACATCAGGTAGAGATGCCAGAGACCAGGCACAGACTTAAGTGAAAGGTGATGGAGTCCATCCGAGATCCACGTTCTGCCATGGCTCCAGTGTGTGAGCACATGGTATCTTCCATGGAGAGGTTGGCCACCACCGTGGAGAGCCAGGCCCAGCAGAACGGTCAGTGGCTGACAGGTAAGATCTGGATCTGCCTTCTTTCAAGCCATCCTGGGACATCATTTCAGGATGCTCCAAGAGTGAGTTGCTGCTCCTCCTCCACTCTGCCAGTTAAATACCTCCAGCAGGTGAGACTGGAAAGGGTGCAACTGACCCTGTGCAAAATACCCTCAGCAAACCGGCGTGCTCAAGTCACAGATCACCAGAGGGCAGCTACTGAGATCATCTCAGGTAATGGGGCACAGCAGTCAGCCACATCCCCACTGACAGCTGGGAATACCTGTTCCAAGATCACCCACAGTGGAGGAAAAGTATCCCAGAAGGAGCTCAACACTTAAAGTTTCACTACTGAGAGCAAACTGAAGTCCAGTGACAGCAAAATGAGCGCATGGCATCCCGGGCACCCCACCCACCCGCTCGTCCAACCACCATCTGCCCCACCTGTGACTGAGACTGTAGGTTGCTTATTGGACTCCTCAGTCACCTGAGAACTCATTTTTAGTGTGGAAGCAAGTCATCCTCAACTCTGAGGGACCGCCTAATAGAGAGAGAAGAGATGGCGGGGTTGCCAGGGAATAGCGTTAGGAAACCTAAGTTGAAAACTTCTAATAGCACAAAGATGGCACTGCTGTCTATTCATTCTCTGATTATTTATAAGTCATGTGTAGATATATGGGGCTGGAGTCTCCGTTTCAGGGACTATGTCCCCACACCGTTGTGAAAACTGTGGGGCGTCATTCTCCGCCGGCGGGAGTCTCCGTTTTGCCGGCGCCCGGGGGTTTCCCGACGGCGTGGGGCTGCCCCACAATGGGAAACCCCATTGACCGGCCGGTGTTACGGAGACTCCCGCCGGCCGGTCGGGGCAGAAATGTGGCGGGGCGGGTAGGAGAATTTCGCCCGTGGTCTTTTACGCCAGAAAAACTAGCGTCAAAAGGCCACAGATTCACAGCCGTGCAGGGGGCTAGCAGGCAGCTGTCGTGGAGCTCGCAGCTCCAGCTGCCGATACGGCCCCCCGCACTTCCGGGTCAGAGGCCGCACATGTGTATGGCAGTGGCCTGCAGCGGCTGCGCCGTGCTACATGGCAGACTCATACCGCAGACCTGGACCGTGAAAATAGTGTCCCGGATCGGCCGCGTGCCCGACCTGGACCGCCCACTCAAAAATAGCCCAGTCCCGAATGAGGCCCCCCCCGCCCTCCGACCGGTCCGCCCACAACTGCGGCGGGCGTGGACTGAGTCTGCAGCTGCCTCGTGGGTATTCGGAATAGCAGGACCATGAGTGGTCGGGAAGTCGGCTGGTCGGGGTGGAGAATAGCGTGGTGGACCTCTGGCAATGGCCTCCGGTGGTGGATACTGCCACTTTTCGGGGGGCGGAGAATCGCCGAACCGGTGCCGGTCCTGATTTCATGGAGGAAACTGGAGTCTCCGCCCTGTCACCGAATGTGATTTCGGCTTCGGAGTGCGGAGAATCCAGCCCATGGTTTAGATTACTTTATTCATGTATGTTGAATGGTCATTATGTTACCAGCTGTATAAACTGGTTACTGTATTTAAGGGCATGGCACTTCATTGACTATCAATGATGGGTAATGTGGTCCCATGGAAACACCTTTATTGTGTGACCTTGGAATTCGTGGCATCTCCGATCCTCTTCCAATGCAGATTTATATTTTAGGCAACCGTTGCAAGAAGGTTTGAAACCTTTAGCTGGCAAGCCTGTGTGTGATACTCACCCCGTTATCACCCACCATAAACTGTTATCTAAACAGTGTCTATAGCTGAGGCATTCCATGTATTGCAGGTGAACGCATAGAGTTATCAGCAAGGCATCGACAGCATTTGGAGTGTATGTCACTGAGCCATGTGCGACTTCCTTCCCAATCACAAGTGTGTGTCACTTTGACAAAACCATTTGTAGAATTTTAAGCGAAAGTTGGCTCCTAATGCACAGCTCAAAGTCCCACTAACGTTTACTGCCCACTTGAGCATTTATTGGCAGTGGGCAGGACCTCCAGCCACCCTTGGAAGGTACTGCAGCGTTCTGCCTCGTATTAAATCCCGGGACATTTGAAAATGTATGTCCTGAGGGTCCGGGAGGTGAGGGGGTTGAGGATGCCTGGGGATGTTGAGAGGGGGTTGATCATGGCATCGGGAGATAGGCCAGAGGGGAGGGGGTCCCTGAGCACCAACATTCCGGGGGGAAGGACGCCCCAACTCTGAGGAGACCTTCACAGTGAGACGCGACCATCCCTTTCCTGCCCGAGATGGGAAAAAGTGTGACCCTCCCCTCCCCACTCCCACCAGTCTTAAAAATTGAGGCTGGGTGGGAAAAGGCTACTTGAGGGCCTTAATAAGTAAATGCGTGTGCTTCCAGCCAGAGGTTCTGCCCGCCCAAGTGTGAAATTGCACCTGAGTTTGGATAGGTGCGTTCCCAGCGGGGAATCCCATCCATTCAATTTTACACTCCCCACCTCAGAATCCGCCTTGGAGGGAGAGTAAAATTCTGCCCTATGAATATGGGCCTACTTGGACCAAGATTCTTCAATGTTTGACTTACTATGCTTCAGAGGTCACAGCAATGTTTATTGGTTTGGATGGAGTGTGCCAGATCTGCTGGTACTTGACCTCGGCATTTAGTGAAGACAAGATAAGAGATCTTGCAGGAACATCGCCCCTGTCAGAGGCTTGTCCATCACTCCTGTCATCTGCCACGGCAGCCACACCATGCACTCCTTCCGGATCATTAGGTTCTCCCCCTACTTCCCTCCGTCACCTTTGATCTTCCCTTCATCAACCATGACCTTCCCTCCACCATTCTTACCCTGCCTTTGTTGACCATCAAGCCATCACCCTTGCTCAACTTGCATTCACCCTGAAACTTTCTCCTTGCAGCTTAGACCTTTTCCTTGTTATCCTCATTTGCCAGTGATCACCATCGAACCTCCCCCCATCACCCGTGACCTGTCCTCTTTTACCCTAGATGCTCAGAACCTCACCATTGACCTTCCCTCTGTAACCCTGGAAGTAATCATACTCGACTTCCTATCTGTAGATATTGACCTTCCCTGTATGATACAGGTTCCTTCCTCTGCCCCTCAAGAATCCTCATAGGTCTGCCATAACCCACTCTCCCTCTCTCGGTCACCCATGCCCCGATCCCCCTTGCAAAGCTAGCACCATGCCTCACTCCCTCTCTAAGCCATACCCTGACCCCGTTGCACTTCCACCATCCAATCTCAATGAATCAATGCCTCCTTATCTTTCTTGGTCTAACAAAGTCCCCCCCCCCCCCCCCCCCACCCCCCGTCCACCCTCCTGGTGAAAGAAAAACAGTTCCTACTCAGTCCAAATCCACAAGGAACACTGTCCCTCCTGCTGAGCTCCATTTTTGACCAGTCGTAAATCTAAACACAAGCATAACAAATTGGAGTAGGCAGGTACCATGTGGCCCATCAAGCCTGCTCCACTATTTATTCATATCCATTTATTCAAGGAATATTGGCTTCGCTGGTGAGGCCAGCAATTATTGCCCATCCCTAATTGCCCTTAAGAAGGTGGCGGTGAGCTGCTTTCTTAAACTGCTGCAGTCCCTGTCATGTAGGTACACCCACAGTACTGCTGGGAAGGGGGTTCCAGGATTTTGACCCAGTGACAGTGAAGGAACGGTGATTCTATTCCCAATCAGAATGCTGAAGGTAAGCGTGCAGATGCAGCAGACGGTAAGGAAGGCATATATGGTGGCCTTCCTAGCGAGAGCATTTGAGTACAGGATCATGTCTTGCTGCATTTATACAGGGGCTTGGTGAGGCCACACCAAGAATATTGTGTGCAGTTTTGGTCTCCTTATCTGAGTAAGGATGTTCTTTCTATAGAGGGAGTGCAGCGAAGGTTGACCAGACTGATTCCTGGGATATCGGGGCTGATGTATGAATAGATATTGAGTTGGTTAGGATTATATTTGATGGAGTTCAGAAGAATGAGGGGGGGATCTCATAAAAACCTATAAAATTCCAACAGGTCTAGACACGGTAGATACAGAAAGGATGTTTCCAATGGTGGGGGAGGCCAGTGCCAGAGGCCTTGGTCTCAGGATACGAGGTAAACCTTTTAGGACTGAGCTGAGGAGAAATTTCTTCACGCAGAGGGTGGCAATTCACTAGGTCCCAATGCCAAAATCACGGCGGGCGCTAATTTGACACCAAATCGTAATTGTCCGTCTCCTCGACAGTGGCGTCAATGCGTTCCGGAACACACGTACAGTAAACACCGTTTGCATATCATTAGTGGGCCTGACCTGGTATTCTCTGGGGCCTTTGTGATTCTCCGCCTCCGATGGGCTGAGTTCCCGACGGCGCGGTTCACTTGTGCTTTTAAAAATCGTGAAACCGGTGTCATGGCCGCTGAGGGAGAGAGAGAGGGTACGGAAAGTGTCCAACATCGCCATAGTTTGCTGACAGCTGTGCTACTGGCTGGTGGGCGTCTGCTAGGACAGGGGGGAGTAGCAGGGGGTGGGCAGGAGGTGGGCTGTGGGGTTGGGGTGGACGGGCACACACCATCATTGCTATAGCCGGAAAGGTAGCTACGCAGCTACGCACACCGCTGTCAGCCCACTCTGAACTTAGGGCCGTGGGTCATATAGGTGTTCCCCCAGGCCACCCCCCTAGATGCCCTCTGGCTCCAGGTGACCCATCAGAGGGATGGGCGCACTCCAGCACAACCAATGCCACCTTGTTGGCAGGGATGAATGTGTGGGGTTTGTAAAATGTATATACTGCATCTTGTCAGCTCCCCGAGTGTCAATCACAGCACAGCGAATCCCGTACCGTTTTGCATTATAACCGATTGTGTTCCACATGATGCCTATGCTAGCGACAGTTGTCGAATCGATCCAGGTTCGGCACAGTTTTACTGTTGCAAAAGTCCACAAATCCTGTCCTGGCGTCTCAGGAACGGTGAATCCAGCCTCGTATGGTTTTAAGAAGGAGTTAGATATAGCACTTGGAGCTAAAAGGAGCATAGGAAATGAAGGGAAAGCAGGAACAGGTTACTG
Organism: Scyliorhinus torazame; assembly: GCF_047496885.1. Taxonomy (NCBI): domain Eukaryota; kingdom Metazoa; phylum Chordata; class Chondrichthyes; order Carcharhiniformes; family Scyliorhinidae; genus Scyliorhinus; species Scyliorhinus torazame. Next base: position 290,828,509 of record NC_092709.1, on the reverse strand, counting down.
AGTTGGATTATCAGCCAAGATCATACTGAATGGCAGAGCAGGCTCTGAGGGACAAATGGCCTCCTCCTGCTCCTATTTTCTATGTTTCTATGTGAGCGGCCTGAAGAGCACCTTCAAGGTGATGGTGTTCCCATGTATCTGCTACCCTTGCCCTTCTAGAGGTATATGGCCGTGGGTTTGGAAGATGCTATCTCAGCGATTCTTGGTGAGTTCCTGCAGTGCGGTCAGGGCTGGTCTTGGGCTTCAATTCCATTTTCCTGCTCATTTCCCATATCCTTTAATTCCCAGACCAAACATCTGTCTATCCCAGTCTATATTCAGCCACGGAGCATCCACATCCCTCTAGTGTAGGTAATTTCAAAGATTCCCAACCCTTAAATGAAGTAATTTCTCCTAAACTCAGTCCTAAATGATCGGCCCCTTATCCTGAGACTGTGCCCTGATGTTTTAGATTCCCCAACCACCAGCCTTTCAGAATGTTGTATGCGTCAGTGAGATTACCTCTCATTCTTCTGAATCCCAGAGAACATAGGCCCAACTTACTCAGCCTCTCATCATGGCACAGCCCACTTATCCAGGGACCAATTTAGTGAACATTCCCTGTACCACCTCCAATGCAAGTACATCCTTTCTTAAATGTAGAGACGGAAACTGCACACAGAATTCCAGATGTGGGCTCACCAAAATCTTGTACAATTGGAGCAAGACTTCTTTATTAAAACCATAGAATTTCTACAGTGCAAAAGGAGGCCATTCAGCTCATCAAGTCTGCACCGACCCTCCAAAAGAGCACCCTAACCAGTCCCACTCCCCCACCTATCCCTGTGACCCCACCTACCCTGCACATATTTGGATATTAAGGGTCAATTTAGCATGGTCAATCCACCTAACCTGCACATCTTTGGATGTGGGAGGAAACAGGAGCATCCGGAGCAAACCCACACAGACATGGGGAGAAAGTGCAAACTCCACACAGTCACCCTTCGCTGGAATTGAAGCCGGGACCCTGGCGCTGTGAGGCAGCAGTGCTAACCACTGTGCCACCATGCCGCCTATACTCCAAATCCCTTAGAGTAAAGACCAATATGCAATTTGCCTTCCTAATTGCTTGCTGCACGTGCATGCTAAATTTGTGTCCCTTATACCAGCACACCCAAATATCTCTCAGCATCAACTCCTATGGGCAGAATTTTCCACTCGCACCAATGACAGGAATTGTGATGGGTGGGGATACAAAATTTGGTGTGATGGTAAAAGTCAGATTCCTGCTGTTGGGAAATTAGTTTGGAATTTCGTTCTCCTCCGACTTTAGTGACCTACTTCGGGAACCACATTTGCAATCAGTTGCATCTTGTGAATGCTGATTAAAAGTCAATCGCGCGGAATCACGTTCCCCTGCAAATCAAGTGCCCTGCCAGTGGATATTTAGATCTGTCTGTTTTACAACTGTAATAATTGACATGCACTTGTTGAGCCACATTTCATCAACGACATCGAGGTTTGTAGATGTTGCCTTCCTGTATCTTTAACAGCGATATTTCGGTACTTCTCCGATTCTGCGGCAAGGCTGGTGCCCGTGAGGTCACACCAGTGGGAAGGGGGGGAGGCAGAGGCATGAGTGTGGGCGGAGCTGCTGGTGTTAAAGGAACATTGTGGAGTAATGAAAGACTCCTAGTGCAAGAGTTATATGACTGTCTGAGGAGGAGTCATGGATCGAGGCCATGCTGTCGCGGTTGAAAGGACAGATTTTCCTATGGTTGTGTGGGCCATGTTAGAGGAACCTGCATGGCATGTGTGCCTTGGTCCCTGTCTTTGGTGGGGGAAGGCCTCGCTGAGCAGTAATGTTTGTGCACATAATGATGTGAGGGGCTTGGTCAGCCATTAAAGGCATTTGGTCCATTTGGTCGGAGCCATAGTGCAGAGGACCCGGTTACATTGACTGGAGGCATCTGGATTTGGTACGTTGGCAAATTCAGAGTCGTGAGGTGTATGGTATGGCCTCAAGGTATGGGTCCCTGAAAGTGAGTGAGGTACCCTCAATAATGACGCTTAGAGATTAAACTGTAAAGAAGGCTTTATTAGACTAATAACTATACTACAGCTAGAGATGAGAACTGACTGTTACACAGACCATGAGGCAGCCCTTTATGTATGGCTCCCAGATGGGCGGAGCCAGAGGCGGAGTCCCCAGGGTTCCAAGCCCGGTCTTAAAGGGGACAGCACCTTACATGATGATAAGGCAGTAACTGTTCATCACATTCACCCCCTGTTTAAAAAGGAGTCCGGCGGGGGTGAAGTGCCATCATCGGTCCATCCGTCTCGGTGGCCGGATCATCCTCCTCGACCTCCTCAATTCGGGCGGTGGTGCGGCGGGCACGGACGTCCCGGTTGAGGGCACATCCGGGAGCACAGCGGTCGGAGCTTCGGTCCGGGTCGGGGCAGAGGAACTAGGCAGGGCCGGGGGTAGCGGAGCCGGCGCCGGCGGGGTGTGTAAAGGGGAGGCGCAAGGGGGCGCACGGTAGGAGCTCACCAATGGGTGGTAGGGCCGGAAGGGGGTGTGTTGTAGGGGGCGACGGGTCCTGCAGGGGAGCGGCGCGGGAAGGGGCGTCTGTGTTGGAGGATCCAGCGGGTGCCAGATCCCGGAGGGAAACCGTATCTTGCCTGCCGTCGGAGTACTCCACGTAGGCATAACTGGGGTTGGCGTGGAGCAGTCGGACCTTTTCAACTAGGGGGTCCGTTTTATGGCTCCTCGCGTGTCTCCGGAGAAGAACAGGTCCCGGCGCCATCAGCCAAGGTGGAAGCGAGACCCCGGAGGTAGACTTCCTGGGGAAGAGAAACAATCGGCCATGAGGGGTCTCATTCGTGGCCGTGCAGAGGAGTGACCTAATGGAGTGTAGGGCATCGGGTAGGACCTCCTGCCAGCGGGTGGTTGGGAGATTTCTCGACCGCAGGGCCAGAAGGACAGCCTTCCACACGGTCGCGTTCTCCCTCTCCACCTACCCGTTTCCCCGTGGGTTATAACTGGTCGTTCTGCTCGAGGCGATGCCTTTGCTGAGCAGATACTGACGCAGTTCATCGCTCATGAACGATGTACCCCGGTCGCTGTGGATATAAGCAGGGAAACCGAACAGGGTGAAGATGCTGTGCAGTGCCTTAATCACCGTGGCTAAGGTCATGTCGGTGCAGGGAATGGCGAATGGGAAACGGGAGAACTCATCGATCACGGTGAGGAAATAGGCATAACGGTTGGTGGATGGGAGGGGCCCCTTGAAGTCCACGCTCAGTCGCTCAAAGGGGCCCGAGGCCTTCACGAGCCGAACCTTGTCTGGCCGATAGAAGTGCGGTTTGCACTCCGCACAGACTTGGCAGGTCCTGACCATGGCCTTGACCTCCTTGGTTGAGTAAGGTAGGTTGTGGGACTTGATGAAATGGACGAGCCGGGTAACCCCCGGGTGGCAGAGGTTATTGTGGATGGCTTGCAGGCGGTCCTCCTGCACGTTGGCTCATGTGCCGTGGGACAGGGCATCTGGGGGCTCGTTGAGCTCCCCTGGACGATACTTGATATCGTACGAGTAAGTGGAGAGTTCGATCCTCCACCTCAAAATTTTATCGTTTTTTATTTTGCCCCGTTGCGTGTTATCGAACATATAGGCGACTGACCGTTGGTCGGTGACGAGGGTAAACCTCCTACCGGCGAGGTAGTGTCTCCAGCACCGCACAGCCTCCACAATGGCTTGTGCCTCCTTTTCGACTGCAGAGTGTTGAACCTCGGAGGCGTTGAGGGTTCGGGAGAAGAACGCTACTGGTCTGCCTCCTTGATTGAGGGTAGCAGCCAGGGCGATGTCTGATGCATCGCTCTCTACCTGGAAAGGGATGGTTTCGTCCACCGCGTGCATGGCGGCCTTGATGATGTCAGCCTTGATGCGGTTGAAGGCCAATTGAGCCTCAGCCGAGAGGGGAAAAGTGGTGGTCTATAGGAGTGGGCGGGCTTTGTCCGCATACTTGGGGACCCACTGGGCGTAATAGGAGAAAAGCCCCAAGCACCGTTTGAGGGCCTTGAGGCTGCGGGGGAGAGGGAGTTCCTTAAGGGGGCGCATGCGGTCGGGGTCGGGACCTAGGACCCCGTCTTCCACGACATAGCTGAGGATGGCCAGCCGGGTGGTGTGGAAAACGCATTTGCCCTCGTTATAGGTCAGGTTAAGGGCTCGGGCGGTCTGGAGGAACTTTTTGAGGTTAGCGTCATGGTCCTGCTGATCATGGCCGCAGATGGTGACATTGTCCAAGTACGGGTATGTAGCCCGCAAACCGTACTGGTCCACCATTTGGTCCATCGCCCTTTGAAAGACGGAGACCCCATTTGTGACACCAAAGGGGACCCTGAGGAAGTGGAAGAGACGGCCGGCTGCTTCGAAGGCAGTATAGGGGCGGTCTTTTGGTCGGATGGGGAGCTGGTGGTAGGCGGATTTGAGGTCGACCGTGGAAAAGACTCGGTATTGGGCGATCCGATTTACAATTTCCGCGATGCGAGGAAGGGGGTACGCATCAAGCTGCGTGAATCGGTTTATGGTCTGGCTATAATCCACGACCATCCGTTTCTTCTCCCCGGACCGGACTACCATCACTTGCGCTCTCCAAGGGCTGTTGCTAGCATCGATGACCCCCTCTCCCAGTAAACGCTGGACCTCTGACTTGATAAAAGCCATATCTTGGGCACTGTAGCGCCGGCTCCTGGTGGCGACGGGCTTACAGTCAGGAGTGAGGTTAGCGAATAGCGAGGGGGGTGCGACTTTCAGTGTCGCAAGGCAGCACACCGTGAGGGGGGGCAAGGGTCCGCCGAACTTCAGTGTCAGGCTTCGGTGGCTGCACTGGAAATCCAGTCCGAGCAGCAGGGGGGCACAGAGATGAGGGAGGATATAAAATTTGAAACAGGTGTATTTGGCACCCTGGATCGAGAGATCCGCAATACAGTACCCCGCGATTTGTACCGAGTGGGACCCAGATGCGAGGGCTATGGTTTGGGATGCAGGATGGGTGCGTAGGGAGCAGCGCCTTACCGTTTCTAGGTGGATAAAGCTCTCCGTGCTCCCGGAGTCGAAGAGGCATGCAGTGTCGCGCCCGTTGACCTGGACCTGCATCATGGAGTTCTGCAGGTGTTTTGGCCGAGTTTGATCGAGGGTGATCGCACCCAGTCGCGGGTAGTCGGAGTCGTCAGCCGAGTCGGACTCGTAAAATGGCCGCTGCCGTCGGTCGCACGTGTCGGGTCGAGAAGATGGCCGCCAACAAGATGGCCGCTCCCATGATTCGCACGAGGCTGATGACGCGTCAGAAGAGGGCATGTCGGGTCGGTGCGCAGCAGCATTGTGAGGCCTGCGGGCCTGAGAGCCTGATTTTCGGGCCGGCTGTTCTTTGTTTTTCTGGCCCCTGGGTCTGGCCAGGCAGACCCTCGCAAAGTGCCCTTTCTTCCCGCAGTCGCTGCAGATTGCGGAGCGGGCTGGGCAGCGTGGGCGTGGGTGCTGGCCCTGCCCGCAGAGGTAGCATGGCGTGCCCCCATGGTGAGCGGGTCACCGCGTGGCGCAGGCCTGTAATACGGTTGAGTCTGAGGAAGTCCGGGGGGGGCTGGCAGAGTCCGCGGGGTACGTACCCAAGTTATGTCGGGCCACCTCCAGCGAGGAGGCGAGCGTTAGCGTCCCCTGGAGGTCTTTTGCCCCGTTTTCGAGCAGCCGCTGCCGGATGTAGGTCGAGCGGATGCCGGACACGAAAGCATCTCTGATATGCAGGTTCATATGGACTTCCCCTGTCACATCCTGATGGTCACAGTCCCTGGCAAGCGCGGTGAGTTTTTCAACAAACTCATCGAGCGATTCCCCCGAGCGCTGCCGGCAGGTAGAGAGCAGATGACGGGCGTGCACCTCATTGACGGGTTTGACAAACCGCTTTCGGAGCAACTCAATCGCTTCCTCATAAGTCGTCGCCTTTTTGAGCGTGGCGGAGATTCTGCGACTCACCCGGGCGTGGAGTAGGCGCAGCTTGCGTGGCCCTAGGATGGGAATCTCTGCGGAGTCCAGGTAGGCCTCGAAGCACCGCAGCCAGTATTAAAAAATTTCCTTTGCCTCCGGCGTTCGTGCTTCCAGATTGAGCTTCTCTGGTTTTAGGCCTGCGTCCATCCTGAATCTAGTTTAGTCTAATAAATTGAGGTACCCTCAATAATGACGCTTAGAGATTAAACTGTAAAGAAGGCTTTATTAGACTAATAACTATACTACAGTTAGAGACGAGAGCTGACTGTTACACAGACCATGAGGCAGCCCTTTATGTATGGTTCCCAGATGGGCGGAGCCAGAGGCGGAGTCCCCAGGGTTCCAAGCCCGGTCTTAAAGGGGACATCACCTTACATGATGATAAGGCAGTAACCGTTCATCACAGTGAGGGTGAGGTCAACAAATGGCATGGGGACATCAATGTTGAAGGGAACAGGGAGGAGAACAAGAGGGACAGAGCCATTGGTGGGGTGGCGAATAACCTGGCCACCCACCATGAGATTCGATGAGCTCCTCGCTGCTGCATAATTAATTAGCTGAAAAGCAGACGGTCAAACTCCCTGTCCCATCCCACCCCATCTCACCACTGCAACCCAAAATTGAAGAGTCTGTCCCAGAAGTTTTCTCAATTAAAAAAAAAAATTCTAAAGACGCATGAATTTCCTTTGCTGCACAATTAATTGTGAAGTTACAATTTAATGTGGTGAAATGGTGCTTTAATAAGAGTGCCTGACATGTGAATGCATTAAAACTGGGTTTCAACTGCTTGCTGTCAGGAAGCTTGAGGCGTCTTCAATCCACCGCATCTTTAATACCCAACTTTTATCCTGCTGTTGGGATGCTGACATTTTGTTTACAATTAAATGCTTGTCTCATTTCCCACTGCCAGTAGCAGCATGTAATTCTGGCCTAAACCTGCCGCTCATTATGTGGGGTGATTAAGTAAAAGTAGAAGAACCCTTTTAATGAGGAAATGCTAATGGCTGACAATCAACGTCTCTGGAACTGAATATGTACAAATATGTAGTTACGTTTCTTCTGGGAGTTGTATTCAGGGTTTTTTTAAATGTCAAATTTAAAAAGAAATGTCTTATTTTTCTTTCTGTTTTTGTTTCTCTCCCTTTTCACCCAAATTTTCATTATTTCTCTTTCTCTATCTTTTTACTTATTCATTCATGGGATATGGGCAGCATATGGAAAAGGCCAGCATTTATTGGCCATGTCAAATTGCCCTTGAGAGGCCCATGTTCATAAGATAAAGGAGCAGAATTAGGCCATTTGGCCCATCGAGTCTGCTCCGCCATTCGATCATGGCTGATATGTTCCTCATCTGTTACCAACAATGCTGTAGATCAAGAGCTGGATGGCAAAATCAGCCAGAGCATCTCCTCCCTAGAACATATGACCTAGGAGCAGGAGTCGGCAATTTAGTCTCCCGAGCTTAAACACCCTCAATGTGATCATGGCTGATCCCACCATGGCCTCAACTGCATCGTCCTGCCCGTACCCCATAACCCTTCAACCCATTACCAAATAAAAATCTCTCTAACTCCTCCTTAAAATTACTCACTGTCCCAGCATCCACTGCACTCTGGGATAGCGTATTCCATAGATTTCGGCGGGAGCGGTGCACAAGGGCTTTCTGGGAGGTAAGTTTTTACTTTAAAAACACTTACCTTTACAGGAGCAGGCCTTTGGATTTCGGCGGGAACGGTGCGCAAGGGCTTTCTGGGAGGTAAGTTTTTACTTTAAAAACACTTACCTTTACAGGAGCAGGCCTTTGGATTTCGGCGGGAGCGGTGCGCAAGGGCCTTCTGGGAGGTAAGTTTTTACTTTAAAAACACTTACCTGGTCCCGTTTCTGTTCTTCTTTTCTGTTTTTTAAAAAAATATAAGGCGGGAACCGGAGGTTCGACCCGCGGACTTCTGGGAAGGTCCCCCCCCCAACCAATAAATTCTGGTGGAGAGGTAACCCGAGACACTACCCGTGTAGTGTCTCCCACCCACCCTCCTCCTCTAACCTAATAATAAGATCCATTGGTGTGAGGTAAGTGCCATATTATATTATTATTATTAGCATTATTATATTATATTATTAGCATTGCGCAGGTCAAGGAGACACCGCCTCAGTGAGAGAGATACAGACAGTGAGAATTTGGTAGTTTGGTGCAGTGAGGTAAGTGGTTAATCTAATTGTGCTGTTTTCAGTTAAAAGTTCAGTGTAGATTAGTGTAGATTAGTGTCTGATTGGCTGAAGCTGCCCCCACCATAAACTTAAATTAAACTAATTAATTAATTAGTGATGGCTGGTCAGGTGATGTGCTTGAGCTGCTTGACGTGGGAGCTGGCAGATCCCATTGCGAGCTGCAGCGACCACATCTGCAGTAAGTGTTGGCTGCTCGAAGAGCTCCGGCTCAGAGTTGATGAGCTGGAGTCTGAGCTTCAAACACTGAGGCATTTCCGGGAGGGGGAGACCTACCTGGACACTGTGTTTCAGGAGGCAGTCACACCTGTCAGAGTAAGTAGTTTAAATCCTGCCAGTGGCCAGGGACAGCAGGGTGTGACTGCAAGTCAGGCAGGTAAAGGGAACCAGCAGTCAGGAACTCAGGAGCCTCAGCCCCTGACTCTGTCCAACAGGTATCTGACACTTGCTCCCTGTGTGGATGGCGAACAGGGATGCAGAATAGATGAGTCAGCTGACCAAGGCACCATGGTTCAGCAGGCCATTCAAGGGGAGGGAGTAAATAGGCAAGTTGTAGTTGTAAGGGATTCTATTATCAGGGGGATAGATAGTATCCTTTGTGAGCAGGATAAAGAGTCCCGCATGGTATGTTGCCTGCCCGGTGCTAGGGTGCGGGACATCTCTGACCAGCTTGAAAGGATACTGGAGAGGGAGGGGGAGGATCCAGTTGTTGTGGTCCATGTCGGTACCAACAACATAGGCAAGTCTAGGAAAGAGGACCTGTTTAGAGATTATAAAGAGCTAGGATTCAAATTAAAAAACAGGTCCTCAAGGGTCATAATCTCCGGATTACTGCCCGAGCCACGTGCAAATTGGCATAGGGAGGCAAGAATAAGGGAAGTTAACACGTGGCTGAAAGAGTGGTGTGGGAATGAGGGGTTCCTTTTCATGGGACACTGGCATCAGTTTTGGGACAGGGGGGACCTATACCGTTGGGATGGTCTCCACCTGAACCGAGCTGGGACCACTGTTCTGGCGAAAAGAGTAAATAGGGTGGTCAATAGGACTTTAAACTAAAGATTGGGGGGGAAGGGAAAGTCAGGGAACCAAGAGGTGAAGTAATCAGTGGGGAGCGTAGCTGCTTAGGAATACAAAAAAACACGAACAGACAAAACTCAAGAGTGGTTACGATTGTCCCCATCCCACAAAATATGACACAGTGTATGGAAAGGCTCAGTAAACCAAGGTCCACCACACTAAGAAAACAAAAAGGGACATTCAATAGAGAATTAAAGGTGCTATATTTAAATGCACGCAGTGTACGGAACAAGGTAGATGAGCTTGTGGCCCAGATTGTGACTGGCAGGTATGATGTGGTAGGCATCACAGAGACATGGTTGCAGGGGGTTCAGGACTGGCATTTAAACATCCAGGGATTCACAACCTATCGAAAAGACAGAGAGGTGGGCAGAGGGGGCGGGGTTGCCTTGTTAATTAGGAATGAAATTAAATCAATAGCACTAAACGACATAGGGTCAGATGATGTGGAGTCTGTGTGGGTAGAGTTGAGGAATCACAAAGGCAAAAAAACCATAATGGGAGTTATGTACAGGCCTCCTAACAGTGGTCAGGACCGGGGGCACAAAATGCACCACGAAATAGAAAGTGCATGTCAGAAAGGCAAGGTCACAGTGATCATGGGGGACTTCAATATGCAGGTGGACTGGGTAAATAATGCTGCCAGTGGACCCAAGAAAAGGGAATTAATTGAATGTTTGCAAGAGGGCTTTTTGGAACAGCTTGTGATGGAGCCTACGAGGGAACAGGCCATTCTGGACTTAATGTTATGTAATGAGCCAGACTTGATAAAAGATCTTAAAGTAAGGGAGCACTTAGGAGGCAGTGATCATAATATGGTCGAATTCAATCTCCAATTTGAAAGAAAGAAGGTAGAATCAGATGTAAAGGTGTTACAGTTAAATAAAGGTAACTACAGGGGCATGAGGGAGGAACTGACGAAAATCGACTGGCAGCAGAGCCTAGTGGGAAAAACAGTAGAACAGCAATGGCAGGAGTTTCTGGGAGTAATTGAGGACACAGTACAGAGGTTCATCCCAAAGAAAAGAAAGGTTATCAGAGGGGGGATTAGGCAGCCATGGCTGACAAAGGAAGTTAGGGAATGCATCAAAGCAAAAGAGAAAGCCTATAATGTGGCAAAGAGTAGTGGGAAGTCAGAAGATTGGGAAGGCTACAAAAACAAACAGAGGATAACAAAGAGAGAAATAAGGAAAGAGAGGATCAAATATGAAGGTAGGCTAGCCAGTAACATTCGGAATGATAGTAAAAGTTTCTTTAAATACATTAAATACAAACGGGAGGCAAAAGTTGACATTGGGCCGCTCCAAAATGACGCTGGTAATTTTGTGATGGGAGACAAGGAAATAGCTGAGGAACTAAATAAGTACTTTGCGTCAGTCTTCACAGTAGAAGACATGAGTAATATCCCAACAATTCCGGAGAGTCAGGGGGCAGAGTTGAATATGGTAGCCATCACAAAGGAGAAAGTGCTAGAGAAACTAAAAGGTCTAAAAATTGATAAATCTCCAGGCCCAGATGGGCTACATCCTAGAGTTCTAAAGGAGATAGCTGAAGAAATAGTGGAGGCATTAGTTATGATCTTTCAAAAGTCACTGGAGTCAGGGGAAGTCCCAGAAGATTGGAAAATCGTTGTTGTAACCCCCCTGTTCAAGAAGGGAACAAGAAAAAAGATGGAAAATTCTAGGCCAATTAGCCTAACCTCGGTTGTTGGCAAGATTCTAGAATCCATCGTTAAGGATGAGATTGGAAGTGCAGGGTCGGAATAGGACAAGTCAGCATGGATTTAGTGAGGGAAGGTCGTGCCTGACAAACCTGTTAGAGTTCTTTGAAGAGATAACAAATAGGTTAGACCAAGGAGAGCCAATGGATGTTATCTATCTTGACTTCCAAAAGGCCTTTGATAAGGTGCCTCACAGGAGACTGCTGAGTAAAATAAGGGCCCATGGTATTCGAGGCAAGGTACTAACATGGATTGACGATTGGCTGTCAGGCAGAAGGCAGAGAGTTGGGATAAAAGGTTCTTTTTCGGAATGGCAACCGGTGACGAGTGGTGTCTCGCAGGGTTCAGTGTTTGGGCCACAGCTGTTCTCTTTATATATTAACGATCTAGATGACGGGACTGGGGGCATTCTGGCTAAGTTTGCCGATGATACAAAGATAGGTGGAGGGGCAGATAGTATGGAGGAGGTGGGGAGGCTGCAGAAAGATTTCGACAGTTTAGGACAGTCATCCAAGAAATGGCTGTTGAAATTCAACGTGGGCAAGTGTGAGGTCTTGCACTTTGGAAAAAAGAATAGAGGCATGGACTATTTTCTAAACGGTGACAAAATTCATTATGCTGAAGTGCAAAGGGACTTGAGAGTCCTAATCCAGGATTCTCTAAAGATAAACTTGCAGGTTGAGTCCGTAATTAAGAAAGCAAATGCAATGTTGTCATTTATCTCAAGAGGCTTGGAATATAAAAGCAGGGAAGTACTTCTGAAGCTTTATAAAGCACTAGTTAGGCCCCATTTAGAATACTGTGAGCAATTTTGGGCCCCACACCTCAGGAAGGACATACTGGCACTGGAGCGGGTCCAGCGGAGATTCACACGGATGATCCCAGGAATGGTAGGCCTAACATACGATGAACGTCTGAGGATCCTGGGATTATATTCATTGGAGTTTAGGAGGTTGAGGGGAGATCTAATAGAAACTTACAAGATAATTAATGGCTTAGCTAGGGTGGGCATAGGGAGGTTGTTCCCATTAGCAGGGGAGACTAGGACCCGGGGGCACAGCCTTAGATTAAAAAGGAGTCACTTTAGAACAGAGATGAGGAGAAATTTCTTCAGCCAGAATCGCCGATGGCGGCGTGAATCCCGCCCCCGCCAGCTGCCGAATTCTCCGGCACTGGGGTTTTGGCGGGGGCGGGAATGGCATTGCGCCGATCAGGGGACATTGGCAGTGGCCCCTTCCCCCCCCCCCGGCGATTCTCTGGCCCGCGATGGGCCGAGTGGCCGCCCGTTTACGGCCGGTCCCCCCGGCGGAACCTGGCTCCGCGGGCGGCCTCCAGGGTACTTGGGGGGGGGTATCTGGCCCAGGAGGTGCCCCCATGGTGGCCTGGCCCACGATCGGGGCCCACCGATCCGCGGACGGGCCTCTGCCGTGGGGCCACTCTATTCCTCTGTGCCAGCCACTGTAACAGTCTGCAATGGCTGGCGCGGAGATGAACCCCTATCCTGCGCATGTACTGGGATGACGCCAGCACACGCTGGCGCTCCTGCTCATGCGCCAACTCACGCCGGCCGACGGAGGCCCTTCTGGTGCCAAGCCCCTTCTGCGCCGGCTGGTGTGCGCAAGCCACTCTGGCGTCAGCCTAGCCCCTGAAGGTGCGGAGGACTCCGCACCTTCGGGCGGCCCGACGCCGGAGTGGTTCACGCCATTCCTTTGCGCCCCGCCGGTTCGCGGAGAATCCCGCCTCTATCCTCAAATCTATTTTAAATGTGCTACCTCATCCTAAGATTATGACCCCTTGTTTTAGACTGCCCCACTTCTACTTTATCCATACCTTTTAGCATCTTGTATACCTGCTAGTTGGTACTGCCGTGGTGCCGTTAGGTAGAACGTTTCAGGATTTTGGTCCAGCGGTGATGAAGGAATAGTGACATATTTCCAATACAGGATGACGTGTGACATGAGAGGAACTGTTCCCATACGACTTTCTATTTAGCAGAGGTCACAGGTTTGGAAAGTACTGTTGAAGAAGCTTTGGCGAGTTTCTGAATTGCGTCTTCGTCTGAGTGGAGGGAATGAATGTTTGAGGGTGGATCTGGTACTGATCAAGCAGGAGACTTTTCCCTCAATAATGTTGAGCTTCTTCAGAATTGTTGGAGCTGTGCTTATCCAGGCACTTTGAGATTATTCCATCAGGATCCTGATTGTGCCTTGTGGATGGTGGAAAAGCTTTGGGGAGTCAAGAGACGAGTCACTCACTGTCGAAAATACAGCCCTTAACCTGCTTGTGGCTAACCCCGGAACAACTGGATTCATCAAAACTCAGCACTCCGGTGAACTTGGTGGCTGTAGGTAGAGACTCTTCAGATTTTTGACTAACAAGGGAGTCGAAGATTATGGGGGGGTAGGCAGAAGGTGGAGCTGAGGCCGAATTCAGATCAGCCATGATCTTATTAAATGGTGGAGCAGGCTTCAGGGAAGAATGGCTGATTCCTGTTCCTAATGTATGTTTATATTTTTGACTGCCAGAAGGGTTGAAAGGCTTAAGCTCACTCTGCAGCAAAACGCAAATCTCTCAGACCATCTCCCTGGATAGGTGCAGTCTCCTCTGGCCCTGGCACTCTGTCATCTAGGGTGGAACACCAAATGTCATGGTTAGAGCAGCATGCTGCAGCCCCTCTCTATGCTCTTTCAGCCTCCTCCTAACCCGGGAAGACGTCTCTGCTGAGGCTTCCCCTCGCTGTCCCGCCCAGCGTCAAGGTAGCCTGTTCACATCTCCAGTCACTGAGCGGCCTGACGCTGGTCTTAGGACTCTCACTGCTGAGCCTCTCAGCACCAGCAATAATAACTGCCATTGGCTGAGTAGCTGAACCAGATCTTCCATCCTTTATATGAGTTGACTAGTGCCTCCATTAGCCCAGATGGCTCTCCACTGTATGCACACGAGGTTCACCCTGACATCTACCAGGCATTGTGTCTCACACCTGCTGATTGAAAATATTAAACTCTCCCAGTCAGACATTTTAATTGGTTCAACAAGTATCTTCACAACCACTTAATTGGTGAAGTGGTAGATTCCATTCCTGCCCCTTTTCACTGGTCATTCTATTAAATACCTTCACAACTATAAAAAAACATATTACCCTTACCCATTCCAGCAGAAATAGCCCTTGTTCCTCAAGCCTGTCTAAAAGAGAACATTTTATACAACCTGGGACCTTCCTGGTGAATCTGTGCTACATGTTGTCTGTGGTCATAATGTCACCTCCAGACAGAGAGGGCGGGATTCTCCCATGCCGCGGCAGAGTGTCCAAGCCGTCGCAAACGCCGTCGCGTTTTACAACGGCATGAACGGGCCGCTGCCAGGAGTAATTCTGGCCCCTACAGGGGGCCAGCATGGCGCTGGAGCGGTTAACGCCGCTCCAGCTGCCGATCCCAGCGCGAACTGGGCGCCGCGGGATCCGCGCATGCGCAGTGGCCAATCCTGGCCCGAACTGGGCACCGCGGGATCCGCGCATGCGCAGTGGCCAATCCTGGCCCGAACTGGGCGCCGCGGGATCCGCGCATGCGCAGTGGCCAATCCTGGCCCGAACTGGGCGCCGCGGGATCCGCGCATGTGCAGTGGCCTCTTTCAACGCGCCGGCCCTGACGCAACATGGCGCAGGAGTACAGGGGCCGGCGCGTAGGAAAAGAGGCCGGGGATGACAGAGAAGCCGGCCCGCCGATCGGTGGGCCCCGATTGCGGGCCAGGCTGCATCGGAGCCCTCCTGGGGTCGGAGCCCCCTCCCCCGCCACAGGCTGCCACCGACCCTTGCATGCAGAGTTCCCGCCAGCTGCGAGCAGGTGTGGATGGCGCCGGTGCGACTCAGCGTTTTAACTGCGGCTGCTCGGCCCATCCCGGGCTGAGAATCGGCGGACCGGCCGCGTAGAGCAGCCCGTGACTGGCCCCGCGCCAAACACGCCGGCGCCAGTGTTGCTCTGCGGAGAATCGCGTGCCGGCGTCGGGGTGGTGTGGCCCGGTTGCGGGGATTCTCCGGCCCGGCCCCGGGCTGAGAGAATCCCGCCCAGAGTGCCCAGAAGTGCATCATCCTCTAACGATGGCACAAGTGTTGCCTTATACAAATTAACATTACTTGTTCTGATGTTCGGAATATGGTTTTGTAAACAAAGGCAACCGGGTAGTACATTGCCTAAAAGGCCAGTGTTGTCTGATCTAGAATTATCTAGAATGTATTCAAATGAGTTAGACTGATGTTGCACCTTTTAAAAAAAGTGTCGAATCGAACCAATAAAGGGGCGGGTGCCTTGATGGCTGGGTGTGTCCCAAGCGGTCATTGACCCTGTTGTTTACGCTTCCCGAGTACAGGGAGTGGTGCCGAAATGTCTGGGATTGTTTCGGTCGCTCACGTATTAGTCCTTTGTCATCAAATGCTAATCGGTTGTGGGTTTCGATACCGTCTGGATTCCTCACTAGCAAATATACTTTCAGGCTCTGAGCCTGCCTGAATCTCGCATTGTCCATTTTTCCCGCTATGCTTTGCGACTTTCCCTGCTCCTGGTTGTAAATGGCCATCCCAGATGGCTACATTCCGTCCTCTTAATCCTCAACGCGAAGCATGAAGGATCACACTACTGGATCTTCTCCTGTTCTCTGACATGCCAGGTACCTTCAATCAAGGACAGGTTCTATCCTACACATATCTCTAAAAGTTCTAAGGGGCACTATAACATTCAAACATACATTTCAGTCTCTTTACACAAAAAGGGGAACCTCCAACTGTCTTTAACTAAACTACACTCATGCTGCTATCTAATAACCAAAGAACTTATCTTACCGTACAAAATATACAATAGCAGCATCACATTCCTACTCATCACTAATGTCCATGTACAAAGAAAGTAACTTTATTAAAAAACAACAACCGCGGAATTTATTAGGGAGGAAGGATTCAGAAAGAGTGTGGGGTTTGCTGGAGTCCGGGCAAGGCGCTCTGAGTGTGTATACTGGAGGGCGGGAGGCTCTCCTTCGCCATTTACGATGTCTGATCGTCTGGATGACACTGCAAAGTATAGCTATAACCACTAGGGCCTCTACTGTGTACGAAAGGGAGTACCATTTTATGATATTATCACACCATGTGGGGGTATCAGTGGCTGTCTCTATGTGTGGTGTAGTGTCCGGGCTAGGGGTGCCATGTTAGGTGGTCATGTGGTGAGGGATGTAGGGTCGGGTAACGCGCGCAACTGTATTGATCCAACGACGATCATGATGCAGATCATCAAGTTCATCTTCACCTTGTCCGTGTCTTTCTCTGTCGTCTGGTATATTCGTATCTTCCTGGGGGTACAAGCATAATATCTGTTATTATCTTGTTGCTTAATATCTCGTTTGTCTGTTTCTCCTTAATCAATTTCCCATTTAGAATTGTCACCATATGTGACTCCCTCATTTTCTTTTTTTTTAAACAATCATTTGGGAGACAAGACATCCGGAATTATTTTTCCGAAAAAGCACTCTCGCAGCCTGTGTTTGATGGGCTGAGTGGGCGGCCAATCTCTCCGTCCTCTGCAAACTCGTTTCAATCAAGTGTTTTGAACATGTAAATAGCAGGTGGGGGGATAGCAACCAAAGGGTCGCTGGATAGGGGACAAAAGTTGTGGCAAAAGTGTATTCTTTAAACCACAGTTATAAAAAGAACAGCAAAAGAGTTTCGAAAATATTTCTCCGAATGGGGTGCATATGATCTGCGGCAGAGCAAGAATGGGTGGAATCTCCGGGTAGGGTGGTGATCAATGCCGTTGCTCCACTACCCGACCAAATGCATAGGGGGTCCTCAGGCAGGGTGGGGATCAGTGCCGTTACTCCACTGCCTGAGTGACCTACCAAGAGCGGTAAGATTTTGAGCATATATGGACTTCAGCAAGCTTGTGCCTTTAACTGCCATGTGGAGTCAGAGGAGTAGTCACAACTGTATCAAGAAACGTGCCTGGGGTCGACACACAAAGGTCGTACAAGAGAGAGAACATTCAACATTAAAAAAACAAACTAAAGAACAAAGCGGGCAGGTTCCATCAGGGAATAGGACACCGTAAATCTCAATCGGTTCCTTTCTCTCATCATCTGGACACCTCAAGGTTCCATTCCAAAAAGGGTCTCAAAGGATTTAGCATGGTGGGAGTCAGACTCTGAGTCATCACCATCTCCCGGCTGCCAAACTCATGCCTGGAGTTTTAGTGCCAATGCGGCGTGTGCCGATGTGGGGTCCATCTCATCCTTCCGTGTCAGATGACAGGAATTGTCACGGTGTCAATGTTTTGTATTCTGTAGGTCGGTAGGGGCAAGGGGGGTGTCACTATCATCGGGTGGTGGGTCAGGTTCTGGTAACGGCAAATAGATTGTGGCCGAACATATTGTGGTCGGTGTCTCTGGGGCTGTAGGGACTGGGGCCTAGTCTGTGTTTCCATTGTTCGGGTCGATCAAGGGCGTCCGTTGTGCTGTCTCTGTCGCTATCGTTGTTGCTAGCAGCCAAATCCAGTGTTAGGGTGAAATTGGACTCTGGGAGTCAAGGTCATGTCTGTGGACTTGCTGTCCAGGCTGGGGGAGGGCTGGATTGGGTTGTCAGTGGGCAGGTCTCTGCTGTCTGCCATTGCCAATGAGAGGTGGTGTGAGTGGCTGCACTGAGTTCCATAAATCTTAAGCTGGTTTATATGGAACCATCCTGATTTTCCATTAGGATATGCGATTTTGTAAACTGAGGGGCTTACTTTATCGGAAATTGAGTAGGGTCCTGCAAATTTAGGGGAGAGGAATGAACTAGGATTGTACAGGGAAATCATGACTTGCTGTCCGACTGTTTTCTCTGTCGGGTGTACTGTCTTTTCAAAGCAGGCCTTACTCTGCTTTCGTCTAGCGCCTAGTCGAACATCTGCAGGAAGCTGTGCTGCTTTAATATTCTCCAACATGTTTTGGACTGCTTTTTCGTGGGTAAGGGCGGTAACTGTGGGGCTGGTCAAATCAAGTCCAAATAAATACTCGGTACCCTTCATGGGTCGTCCGGTCATGAGGGTATGGGGGTGTAACCTGTCGAACTCGACACCGTGTTTAATAAACATCAGTGCGAATGGGAGCACTGAGTCCCATGTCATATTATGCTGCTGTACCATCTTCCTAAGTGTGGCCTTTAGTGTCTGATTCATGCATTCCACAATGCCGCTGCACTGCGGGTGATAGGCAATGTGAAACTTCTGTTTATTGCTAAAAATCGTCAGGACATTTTTAATAACTCTGCCGTGAAGTGCGAACCTTGGTCCGACTCAATACTACGGGGGAATCCCCATCTAGTGAAACTGTGCTCAGTTAAAAGTTTTGCCGTGGCTTTGGCCGTATTTGTTCTTGAAGGGAAAGCTTCTACCCATTTTGTGAATGTGTTGATGACGACCAACACATATTTGAATCCATTTCTGCAGGGTTGGAGGGGACCAATATAGTCTAACTGAAAATTTGTCCATGGGCCATTAACAGGGCGGGTGTGTCTTAGCTGACCTTTCTTTGCATATCTGTCCGGGTTGTTCGGGGCGCAAATCAAACAATTCTCAATGTAATGGTTTACGTCGGTTTTTAAATCGCGCCACCAGCAGAGAGGTCTGAGGTGGGCAAGGGTCGATTCTATCCCTTGGTGTCCGTGTCCGTCATAGAATTTGCAAATAATTTTGTTCCTGTCCTTGGTGGGGACTACATAAATACCATCCTTTAAAACAATTCCCTCATGGATTGTTAAAGTATCTTTAAACTTATCATAGGGAGCTGGGAAGTATCCTTTTAAAATTTCCTTTTGTGGCTCTTCTTTTTGTGCTTGGGCTATGTCTTGAATGTTGGTCTGTGTGACCTGAACCGCGTGTACTGGGGCACTCTCGAGGGGTTGCCAAAAGTGGCCATGTCGTGAGCCTGCTTTCGCTACGGCGTCTGCTTTCACGTTACCGGGTGGGGAGGAACGGTAGTGACTTTTAACTTTAACAATTCCGTATTTTCTACCTTTCGCTGTCTGGAGAATGTGTTTTAGTAATGGCGCTGAGGGTAGGGGTTTTCCGCCGGTGGATATATATATCCTCTAGATTCCCACAGGGGCAGGAATTCTGTCAGGCTGTTGCAGACGTCCAAACTGTCCGAATATATGTCTGCTGGGGTCGGGAACGAATCGGGGTGCTGGACAATGTAAGCGATGGCTGCTAACTCGGCTGCCTGCGAACCTAATTGCCCAGGCAATTTTAATGCAATTTCTTCTAAAGCGCATCCCTGTGCGTCCTGTGCATAAATTCCACATCCTGTGATTCTTTTTCCACCAAGAATTGTGGAGGAGCCATCTACATAAATATTTAGAGCTTTGTCTTGGGCTTGGTCGTCTGTGGTCGGATGCCTGTCTTTTTCGGTACCGATTTGGGAATAAAGGGGCCTGTGCTGTGCTTGGCTGCAATGATCTCGCACTCATGTTGGGTTCCTGCATAGTGCAAATTGTCGGCCAGAAACATATGCGTCTTTGTCCGTTTTACCGTAATGTCGCGTCCTTGTGGGAGTAGGGTCCAGCGCGCTGCTCGAAAATTGGCTTACTGTGCCGCCTTTTAATCTACCGTCTAATAAAAGCTGTGCCGGGGTGTGCTCGGTCAAAATGGTTACAGGGTTGAGTCTGGTTATGTATGAGAAGTACTGTACCGCCCAGAAAACTGCGAGCAGGTGCCTTTTGCAGGCTGAAAATCCCTGCTCTACTGGACCTAAAACTCGTGAGGCATAGGCTATGGGTCCCAAACGATCGTGCCTTTCCTGTAGGAATACGGCCAAAAGGGTTCGGTTGGTGGTCGCTACCTCTATCGCGTATGGGGTGTGTGGATCTGGGGCCTGCAAAGCGGGAGCTGTGCTTAGGACGCGTTTCAATGTATCTGCGGCATCCGTGTGCTGTGGAAGCCATTTCCATGGGGCCTGTTTCTTAAGGAGCTCGGAAAGTGCGGCTGCTTTTGGGCTAAACCGTCTATGTGGTTCCTGCAGTAACCGACCAGTCCTAAAAATGACCGGAGTGCTGTAACATTTTGGAGCAGGGGCAATTTTACAATCAAATCTAGCCATGTGTTCTATTTCACGCTTACCATGCGTGATGACCATACCTAAATAAGTGACTTTTTCCTGGAGAACTTGGGCCTCCTTGGGGTTAATTTTGCATCCAATTTCTTTGAGGAG
Organism: Scyliorhinus torazame; assembly: GCF_047496885.1. Lineage (NCBI taxonomy): Eukaryota > Metazoa > Chordata > Chondrichthyes > Carcharhiniformes > Scyliorhinidae > Scyliorhinus > Scyliorhinus torazame. The sequence goes on along the minus strand of NC_092709.1, from coordinate 290,808,250 downwards.
TCCTAATAATTCCGAAAGAAGCGAAATGTGCTCTTCCCTGATGTCAGTCTGTTGGAGCAAGTCGTCCACATACTGATCAAGGCATTCAGGTTGGGAAAATTTTGATAAGCCATTCGCCAATTGTCTGTGAAAAATGGAGGGGAGTTGTGGAAGCCTTATGGAAGGTACGTCCACGTGTACTGCTGTCCCTGGAAAGTGAACGTGAATTTGTACTGGCATGCTTTGTCCAGTGGTATAGACCAAAAGCCATTGCTAATGTCCAAAACCGTGAAAAAGTTTGACTGAAGTCCCTGTTTTAACATGGTCTCGGGACTCTTGGCAACGGTGGGGGCTGCTAACGGAGTCACTTTGTTTAATTCCCTATAATCGATGGTCAGTCGCCATGAACCATCTGGTTTTCGTGCGGGCCAAATCGGGGCATTGTTCGTTGATGCTACGGGCCGAATCACTCCTTGGTTCAATAAACTCTGGATTACTTTGGCTATCTCTCCCTCGGCTTGCTGGGGAAAGCCGTATTGTTTCTGGGGCTTAGGATTGGGACCTGTAATATTAACCACTCTTGGAATTTTGCCGCAGTCGTGCTTGAGCTGGGCAAATGATGATTTATTTATTTTCAAGACTTCTCTAACCGTTTTGTCTGTGGTAATGGTTTGTGGGTCAAACCAGTACTCTCCCACTGAGCTAATCCTGCGTGCGTAGTCTCCTACTGTGAGCATGGCGGGGGCTCGTGCTGCTCTGGCCATTTTCCACACACATTTATTTATGGGGTCGAAAGAAAGGTTGTGTGAACTCATAAAATCTATTCCCCAGATGTGTTCTGCTGTCTGGGGTAAATCTTCTAAAACGACTGAGTGTTTCGTTTTAATGTTGCCAATCTGGATATCCACAGGGGCTGTAATGTGTCCCTGCTGGAGGTGACCTGTAAAGCCACTAAGGGTAATGGTGTCTGTAGTGGGCCATGTATCTCGCTGGTACATCATGGAAGAGTTTAACGTGATTCGGGACCCTCCTGTGTACCGAAGGAACTCCACGGGGTGTCCCTGGACTGAGCCTGCAACTACCGATCTTCCGGACTTATCCCAAAGGTATCGCAGACCCAAGTTGGGGAGCCTGAACACCGTCAATCGGTGCCGTTTATGGCCAAATTATCTGCTCGGGCGCTAACGTGAATGGGTCTGGCATTGTTCCTAGGGGGGGCATTTGTGGGCTGATTCCGTTGCTGTTTCGGGGGGGCGTTGCATTCTCGGGCGTAATGTCCCTCATGTCCGCAATTGTAGCATCGCTGCGCTTCAGGGTGCTGTGTGTTACTTCTGCCTCCATTTACCCATGCGGGGTCTTGGTGTGCCCTTACTGGATTCATGGTGGCGTCTTCTCTTTCTTGGTCTGTCTTTTTCTGTAGCGACTGTTCCCAAGCTCGAGATAATCGTTTCAGTACCCACACTTCATTGTGTGCCGGGTCTGAGGGGTCGTAATTTGTACATGCCTTTTGTCCTGCCTCTATGGCATGGGAGACTAGAATACTGTCTGCTGATAAATGGGCGTGGCCTAAATCACTGAATACAGTGGTAAAGTGGATCCAGAGGCGTCCAGCAAATGCTGTTGGATGCCCTCCCTTTTTCTGTCTGCACCGGTTGAGTCCTTCGACCGGATCTCCTCTATTGTAGCCAATGGCGTCTAAAATGGCTGTTTTCATATCTTGGAGGCTACCTCCTCCTACATTTTGTGGGTCGGGAAGGGCTGAACTACCATATGTACCTGGAGAGCACCAAGCCAGACTAGAAGAACCCACAAATGCAATCATTCAGATCCGAGTGAGTCCTGAAGAGAATTGAGGCAGGATGAGCAGTCCCCAGGGTGTAGGCACTGTGACATCATAAATGGAAAGAACTGCAAGGGTTAATGTAATGTCTAAATCAACCACTAGAGGGAGCTAGATGTACAGCTATATAAGACATTGATGCTAAGCTTGTGGGGGAGAGATGGAGGAGAAAGCTGGAGGACAGACTGAAGGAAAGATAGTGTAAATGAAAGCAGATCATACTTAATGTAATAGTGCAGAGATTAGTAGTAGATGAGTGTAGATTATATGTTTATTATCAACTGTATTATAGAGGGGTAAGTGTAGAATCCAATTAAGTAGTGTTAATAAATTTATAGCTTTGTTCAATTTAAAGCTATTTGTGGTCTTCGTGAACACTCCCAAAAATAATAATGATCTTTATTGTCACAAGTAGGCTTACATTAACTCTGCAATGAAGTTACTGTGAAAAACCCCTAGTCACCAGACTCAGGCGCCTGTTCGGGTACACCAAGGGAGAATTCAGAATGTCCAAATTACCTAATAGGACGTCTTTCGGGACTTGTGGGAGGAAACCGGAGCACCCGGAGGAAACCCACGCAGACACAGGGAGAACATGCAGACTCTGCACAGACAGTGACCCAAGCTAGGAATCGAATCTGGGACCCTGGTGCTGTGAAGCCATAGTGCTAGCCACTATGCTACCATGCTGCCCCATACGCCAACCATCCTAAAATTAGAAACACAAAGAATACTACAGACACCATTAATTCTCCAAAGAATTATCCTTTTTGCCATCTGGACATCGCTGGTCCTGACATGTACTGCAAACACATTCACCCTCAGTGCATCTGAATAGTGTTCAATTCTTACCCAACCTGGGCACCAGAGACTCTACACTCTCTTAAAGTAACACTTGTTTAGTTAACCCATCATACTGCTCCTTGCTTTACAGGGGCGCTAACCTCGCATCAGCACTATGGACTCCCAGTTCCCCACACAGCAATTACATATATAATCGTAGCACCACTTCATCTAGTTTCACAGTCACCTTACTCCACATCTTGTACTTTACTTCTCTCATGCTACTTGGCACACACTCCTGAACAGCTGGACAAACTCTCATTCATTCTATTTCATATAGGACACATTGGCACGCACTGCCTGTCAAAGCCAGGTCACAGGAAATACATCCCCACTTCTAAGGCCCTCACCGTACTTTGAGGAGAAGACCACTTGTCTCATGAAAAGGCCCTCAAGTCTTGCTGTCAAATAAGGTGAGGTTGAGTGTATTTTGCCTGCACAAAGTGCTAACTAAGCACCTGCACTGTTGCATTGGCACCCCAGTGAAGCACAGTAAAGACAATCTTCCACCTCCTTCTCTGTCTCCTTAATCCCACGGATTGATGTTTTGAGGACTGGAAATATGACAGAGAAGGAGGAACTAGAAGTCTTCAAGCACATCAAGGTAGATAAATCCCCGGTACCTGATTAAATGTATCCCAGGAAGTTGTGGGAGTTAGGGAAGAATTGCTGCTCCCCTAGCAGAGATATTTGAATCGTCGACAGCCACAGGTGAGGTGCCTGAAGATTGGAGGATAATCTTTGTTTAAGAAGGCCGCAAGGAAAAGCCTGGGAACTACAGACCGGTGAGCCTTACTTCTGTAGTGGGTAAATTGTCTGAAGGTATTCTGAGCGACAGGATGTACAGTCATTCAGAGAGGCAAAGACTGATTGGGGACAGTCAGCATGGCTTTGTAAGTGGAAAGTCATGTCTCACAAATTTGATTGAGATTTTTGAAGGGCTAATCAAGAAGGTAGATGAGGGCAGTGCAGTCGACGTTGCCTACATGGACTTTAACAAGAGGTGGGGCAACCTCGAGAGACTTTTGCAGAACATAAGTAACCAACAACATAAGTAATCAACAATGTCCTGTCAGCCTGGTCCTCATGTATCAGCTGCAAGAAACAGACGGATCAATGGCCGTGCCGAGCCTGCTTTGGAAAAGCCCTGATTGTGGCTGGGGAAATCTGAATATTTTTCTGAAATCCAGCCCTGTGAGGATCAATCAGAAAACACAGATGCCTGTAGACAGATTAACATATTTTTAAAAAAGACACGGCTTTAAAAATTGTCTACCTTAGCTCGGTTGGCTGATCAGCTGGTTTGTGATGCAGAGCAATGCCAACAGTGCAGGTTCAATTCCCCTGGCTGAGGTTACATGAAGGTTACATTGACCCGCCTTCTCAACCGTGTCCCTTGTGTGAGGAGGTGTGGTGACTCTCAGGTTAAATCACCACCACTCAACCCTCTCCCTCAAAGAGGAAAACAGCCGATGGGACTATGACCACTTTCATTTTACTTTACCTGATGTGAAATTCAGGAGCTCCAGTCGTTTCTGGTTCAGGAGCTGCTCACCTCGACCCTGAATACCTGACCGTGATAGCTGCAGCACCTCATTGAACTATATTCAAGCTACCTCAAGTGCAGCAGCAGCAGCCCAAAGCATGTGAACTCGGATTTGCTTTGCTGCCAACCCTCAAAACTGGGACGAGAAGTGTTATTTGTGGAGGGTGGGGGGAGAATGGATTGGGCAAAGTGGTTAAAAGGGGACAAATATGGTAATGAGGGACGAAGACAAGGACGGTTTTTTTCACCCCTGTTGCAGCGGGGGTGGTGCCGAAAATTGCGGTGAGCCGTTCAAATGTCCATTGACATCGGCGGGCCTATAAAATCCCACTGGCGTAAAGTTCCACCCACAAGGTGATTAACAAAATCTCAGCAGTAACTATGTACCTGTCCTGTCAGAGAGATCAGTTGAGGAGACTGATAAGATGCCTGGGGAATTGCAAAAACAGTAGGAATTTTGTTTTGCAACCTTTCCAGATGGCAAGTCACAGGAAGACCATAGAAATACAGGAACAAGCAGCTGTTTTCTATGTCAGCTGTAAAGTGGCACCCCATGTATGAACAGAGTGTCATAATATCCACGCATGTATATAATGAGATGCAGACAGGCAGTGATTGACACACAGGATGACCAGTAAGCACACAGCACAGTGCAGCCAATCACCAGACAGGACACCATCACTATAAAGCCAGAGGGCACTAGGTTTCCCGCTCTCTCTGGACCCAGACACTGAGACAGTCAGAGCCCACGAGCTAGCACAGTGCAAACACCATGCGGTAGCTAGCACGTCTGGTCAGGCTAGTACAAGGTCTCCAGTCAGTTCAGTATAGTGTCGACCCACAGTTAAATATGTATGTTAGTTCTATCGTTAAGTAAAACTGTGTTGGATTTGTCATGATATTCAAACACACACATCATGATAGACACACCAACAGACAAATCAGAACACACAACACCACAACCAATCACAGACAAGGACAGGGACAGTATAAAAGGACAAACACGACACCTGGTGACGAGTATTAGCTGGAGACCAGGACAAGGACAGACCTGTTACACTACACACTCAGGGAGACACAACGTGCAGAGTATCCAGACCGAATTGTATATAGAAGTTGAAATAAAATAGAGTTGTACCAAATACAACTGTGTTGGTTCATCTGTGCATCAGAGCACCCAACACCACATGGTACAGGAGTGGATCGATACCTGCCGGCATACCTCAGTGTACAGAGACAACCAGCAGTACCCAGGCAAGATGTATTGGCTCCCGGTTCTGCAGCCGTTCCAGTGCCACGGCGATCTCCGCGAAAACTGGCGGCGATTCCGGCAAGTGTTTGAATTGTTCCTGGTGGCAGCTGAACTCAAAGACCTGGATGATAATGAAAAAATTGAATTTCTCCTCACCATCGCCGGTGCAAGAGCAAAAGAAATCTTCACAAGGTTCAAGTTCTTCAGGAGGCAACAAAGGTACGATTACCAGGCAGTCCTGGACAAATTCGCCAAGTACTGTGAGGAAAACGCACTCCAATCGGCAAGTAAAGGTAAGAAAAGTGGCAGTACTCACCTCGTGGCCGGGATCCCGGAGGCCGAATTCCCAGAGGCCGAAATCCCGGGCCTCAGAGAGAGTTGGGTCGAGGTCGGCGGCCATCTTGCTAAAGGTATCACGCTAGCACAGTTGCACGAGCAGTGCGCAGAACCGGAAGTTTCGTTTGCGCATGCGCAGTCAAGAAAACGGCCATCGGTAAAGGAACAGCGATTTGCGCATGCGCAGTCGCTTCCTACGTGCTACATACCGAGCGTCAGGATGTCAGAGGCCCCAGACCGCACCAATTTAAAGGGGAAACGTCCCAAATCCAATTTAAAGGGAAACGTCCCAAATCAAAAAAACAAAAATCTGTTAAAGCTGTAAAACAACCTTCCCTCACCTGGAATGACAGCACATTGCCGCAAATTGACCCAGGAGATGAATTTGACCTCCGAAGAACCCTGCAACAAGCAGTTACCTACGCACAAGCCGATGATTCCGACCTCGAATACTTCGATACCGATCTTTACATTTTTTCTGGACCTCGCGAGCCCAATGACAGCTCCATGGTCCTAGACGACTACGACTCGGACGAACCTTTTGTGTTGCACATTGGCGACCCTCACATTGAATCCGACGCAGATGCGGATTCATTTTTCGGATTTGAAGATCTTCAACCCAGCAGATATGACGTCCCAACTCATCAGTGCAGGATGATGCTGCAGCCTGACATTAACAGACAGGGAGCAGTGCAAGCCCACAGAGAGCGGCCTGCTGCCACACAGAGCATGGTCCACGTCCCGCTCAGCGATCCCGACTCTATGAAAGAAGACATGCAAGACTCCCGAGCGCAGTCCTTGCATGAACAAGAAGTGACTCCAGAGTCACAAGCCTCCACAGCGAGCTCGTGGACAGACTCCACGATAGAAGGAACGCAAGACTCCAGAGCGCAGTCCTTGCACGAACAAGAAGTGACTCCAGAGTCACAAGCCTCCACAGCGAGCTCGTGGACAGACTCCACGATAGAAGGAACGCAAGACTCCAGAGCGCAGTCCTTGCGCGAACAAGAAGTGACTCCAGAGTCACAGGCCTCCACAGCAAGCTCGTGGACAGACTCCACAATAGCAGAAACGCAAGACTCCAGAGCGCAGTCCTTGCACGAACAAGAAGTGACTTCAGTGTCACAAGCCTCCACAGAGAGCTCGTGGACAGCCTCCACGATAGAAGAAACGCTTGACTCCGATGCGCAGTCCTTGCAGGAACAAGACCATGAGGGTCTAGCAACCTCTCCTGACCAACCAGCGGCAGACGATGCAAGTCTGCCATGCTCACGTGAACAGCAAGAAGGCTATAACAGCCTACCATGCTCCACTGCACAGCAGCATGACCATGACGGTCTCTCATGCTACAATGAAGGGCACAGCGCTGATGACTGTTCAAGCCCAACTGAAGACAAGCCAAAGGAATCGCCTCTTCCAAGCCCGAAGGAAAAAGGTTTATGCGCTGACCTTCAGGATTATTATAGCCGAACAGAGATTAATAATGCTGCATGGTCACAGAAGGATGCTGAGGATTTGCTAAAGAAATTACTTGTATGTTTAACTTGCAAGGAGCAGACTGAGAATTGCCAGTGTTTTAGTACGGATAAAAAAAATGGACAAGACATTGATCCTCAGTTAATGGAAATAACACAACCTGAATCATACCTACAGCAGGGACAAATGTCTCCCTTCAACACAACACCGCAAAGTCCCAACTTCGGAGACCAGCAGTTAGTCAGTAATGACTCTTCAAACCTTGAGGGGAACATTAACTGCATTGAATCTATACACACTCCACTGATAAATGAGCAGAACATTGGAGCAAGAATCCTGAGGACACCGACATCGAGTAGCCAGATAAAGAACTTAAAACCCGCAGCAGTTTCAAGTGAACCAAGTGTGCTTTCCACTAATGGTGAAGATGCAGATAAGGTCGACCCGATTATCCATTGTACCACACTAACCCCAGAGATTAAGCAGTTATGACTGGGGAGTATAATGTGGGCAATTGAGAACAGTAAAAGAGAGACTGTGACTATGCCAGTCCCAGCAAAATTAGACCCAGAGACTATGAAGGCATGTACATTAGACAAAATTACATATGAGGTAACTGAGAAGAAAATTGAAACGGAATGTTGTTTGGAAAATAGTACAATGTCGAAAGAAACATTGGATCCTACATTCGAGGCCATACATATGGGAGAATTTGAGGGTAATAAACAAGATTCTACAATGTCTGGGGGAAGATTTAAAATTCCAAAGAAGAAAAGCCCAAATGAAGGACAATGGCAAGACAATGACAGTCCACCGACATGGTTTGCACCACCAGATGAAAACTCTGACAATTTACCCAACCCTAGTGAACAGCAAGCTGCTAATGAGGATCTATCCACGGGATGTGAGACGAGTGACGACAGCATCCCACTTCCCATGCAAAAGGTGCAAGGTGACAGACCTCGCCTAGTGAGTACAGAGGCACTCGACGATCACGGTGGGACCACTGACGACTGCGGTGGTGCCGCACCGCTTCCACCCTCGATGGCTCGAGCCTCTCCACTGGTCGGTGCATTCCTGCATGTTCCGACTCCAGAAGTGCAGCTTCAGGGAATCTCGGCTGCCTCCAGTGAACCTGTTGGGACTCCAGATGGGGAGCAGCCAAGCGCTGACTCTGATTCGCGTACGCCAGACTTTGCTCCGGACGGGCAGTGTCGCGGCCTCGGTGATGGCACGCTCAGGGTGACGGCGGATGCCACGGCGACAGGGAATGGATCGCGTAGCAGTCACACTGGGTCGGCAGTGGCGACCAGCACCGGCGGTCCAAGACGGACACACCAATTCGCGCCATCGCCAGACGTTGATGCGAGCAGAAATTCTCTCTCCAAGGCGACATGCTTCGACGTTTCTCTGCGGAGCCGCCCTTCCAGCACAGCATGTGGCCGGAACCAACGTGCACGGTCTCGGCCGACTTCAACATCTGGCACATTCATCGCCTTGCATGATATTAGTGATGGTGCCTCTTCAATGGCAATGACCCATCGGCTACAAGATGCCGTCCAGCGGCACCAGCACAAACATAAAAAGAAAAAAGACTCCACCTCGTTCCTGGTATGCATGGCAGATGGATTGGTGCGTAGGCGCAATCGGCGAGCCTTGCGCCGCCTTCCACGCTCGCAACTGAACCGCACACACACGCCGGATCCTCCACTGGTTCCCAAGGATGACTTCGTGGAGCTGCCACGGATCATGCCCCTTCCATCGCCACCCGTGGCCAGGCTTGCACATCGGCCGGTGGTTCTTGACCCACCCTTGAGGCGGTCAACCCGAGTTCGTCGCACACCTATTAGACTGGATTTATAACACTGTTCATACGTTTAAACGTTAAACACTGCTGTATTATAACCTGTTGTTGTTTTATCGTTCCAAATATCGTTTGACCGGAGCACTAGTCAAAGTTTTTTTGCATTCATGTTTTGTTACGGTACAACCTCATTAGCATGACGCACCCGACATCGCCCCATGTATATAGTTACGTCGTATGCACATGCTGTAAATAACACACACACACACTCTTAGATGCACGCACAACACGATTATATTTATAACCAAGTAGGCACATATCTTTGTAAAAAGGGGGGATGTCATGATATTCAAACACACACATCATGATAGACACACCAACAGACAAATCAGAACACACAACACCACAACCAATCACAGACAAGGACAGGGACAGTATAAAAGGACAAACACGACACCTGGTGGCGAGTATTAGCTGGAGACCAGGACAAGGACAGACCTGTTACACTACACACTCAGGGAGACACAACGTGCAGAGTATCCAGACCGAATTGTATATAGAAGTTGAAATAAAATAGAGTTGTACCAAATACAACTGTGTTGGTTCATCTGTGCATCAGAGCACCCAACACCACAGGATTTTCTACAGTGTTCACCACTGCCAAAATTCACTAGACTCTGGGGTGGTCCCGGCGGATTGGAAATTAGCAAACGTGACACCACTGTTTAAAAAAGGAGGTAGGCAGAAAGTGGGTAATTATAGGCCAGTGAGCTTAACTTCGGTAGTAGGGAAGATGCTGGAATCTATCATCAAGGAAGAAATAGCGAGGCATCTGGATGGAAATTGTCCCATTGGACAGACGCAGCATGGGTTCATAAAGGGCAGGTCGTGCCTAACTAATTTAGTGGAATTTTTTGAGAACATTAACAGTGCGGTAGATATCGGGGAGCCAATGGATGTGGTATATCTGGATTTCCAGAAAGCCTTTGACAAGGTGCCACACAAAAGGTTGTTGCATAAGATAAAGATGCATGGCATTAAGGGGAAAGTAGTAGCATGGATAGAGGATTGGTTAAATAATAGAAAGCAAAGAGTGGGGATTAATGGGTGTTTCTCTGGTTGGCAATCAGTAGCTAGTGGTGTCCCTCAGGGATCAGTGTTGGGCCCACAACTGTTCACAATTTACATAGATGATTTGGAGTTGGGGACCAAGGGCAATGTGTCCAAGTTTGCAGACGACACTAAGATAAGTGGTAAAGCAAAAAGTGCAGAGGATACTGGAAGTCTGCAGAGGGATTTGGATAGGCTAAGTGAATGGGCTAGGGTCTGGCAGATGGAATACAATGTTGACAAATGTGAGGTTATCCATTTTGGTCGGAATAACAGCAAAAGGGATTATTATTTAAATGATAAAATATTAAAACATGCTGCTGTGCAGAGAGACCTGGGTGTGCTAGTGCATGAGTCGCAGAAAGTTGGTTTTGAGGTGCAACAGGTGATTAAGAAGGCAAATGGAATTTTGTCCTTCATTGCTAGAGGGATGGAGTTTAAGACTAGGGAGGTTATGCTGCAATTGTATAAGGTGTTAGTGAGGCCACACCTGGAGTATTGTGTTCAGTTTTTGTCTCCTTACATGAGAAAGGACGTACTGGCACTGGAGGGTGTGCAGAGGAGATTCACTAGGTTAATCCCAGAGCTGAAGGGGTTGGATTACGAGGAGAGGTTGAGTAGACTGGGACTGTACTCGTTGGAATTTAGAAGGATGAGGGGGGATCTTATAGAAACATATAAGATTATGAAGGGAATAGATAGGATAGATGCAGGCAGGTTGTTTCCACTGGCGGGTGAAAGCAGAACTAGGGGGCATAGCCTCAAAATAAGGGGAAGTAGATTTAGGACTGAGTTTAGGAGGAACTTCTTCACCCAAAGGGTTGTGAATCTATGGAATTCCTTGCCCAGTGAAGCAGTAGAGGCTCCTTCATTAAATGTTTTTAAGATAAAGATAGATAGTTTTTTGAAGAATAAAGGGATTAAGGGTTATGGTGTTCGGGCCGGAAAGTGGAGCTGAGTCCACAAAAGATCAGCCATGATCTCATTGAATGGTGGAGCAGGCTCGAGGGGCCAGATGGCCTACTCCTGCTCCTAGTTCTTATGTTCTTATGTTCTTATGTTAGAGGTCTGTTTCTCGCATCGCTGCATCAAGTGCAGTCCACACCGAACCGACCTGCCTAACACAGCATGGTACTACGGAGTGATACTGAAAATTGACGGACCTACCTCGAGTGAATCAGCATTGATCAGCAAGCAGCCATCCGGTGACATGGAAAACATCCAGCCTCCTCCGCAGTTCCGCATCTCCGGCAACCTCGGCGCACATTGGAAGCTCTTCAAGCAAAAGTTCCTCTGGTACATCGAGGCCTCCGACCTCGAAGCAGCATCGGATGCCAGGAAGATCGCGCTATTTCTCTCCACCGCGGGGGACCACGCCATCCACATCTACAACTCCCTTACGTTCGCTGACGGAGAAGGCAAAACAAAATTCAAAACAGTCTTGCTGAAGTTCGACAGCCACTGCGTCATTGAGGTGAGTGAGAGCTTTGAACGGTATGTTTTCCAGCAGAGGCTTCAGGGTAAGGATGAACCTTTTCAGTCCTTCATCACCCATCTCCGCATCCTAGCGCAGTCATGTAACTATGACTTGATGGCTGATTCCTTGATCCGGGATCAGATCGTTTCCAGAGTCCACTCCGACTCCCTTCGGCGGCAGCTCCTGAAAGTCAAACAGTTGACCCTCTCTGTCGCTATCGAGACGTGCGTTGTCCATGAGCATGCTAAGAATAGTTACCCCCACATCAGGGCGGCAGAAACTGCAAAGCTGGCCTCCCACGAGGCGGAGAGGGTGCAGGTCATTGCACAGATGCAGGGCCTGAGCATCGAGGAGATGGCCGTTTCGCGCTCTTTTCCCGGGTCCCTGCACATGCGCACCACGACCGAGTGGACGACGAACCCAACTGTGCAGGTGCGTACATCGACCGACTGCACTGTGCATGCGTGATGGCGCACGGAACGCGCTGACGTCGGCGTCATGACGTGTCCGAATTGTGGCTCCGCCCACTTAAAGCGGCAATGTCCGGCAAAAAGACGCCGGTGTCTACAGTGTGGCAAGCTTGGCCACTACGCAGCCCTTTGCAGATCTGCTCCACCGCTCAGCAGCCAGCGATCCCAGCTGCGGCGCAGAAATGTTCGCTCAATACAACAAGGCATGCCAGATTACGATCCCGACAGCCCAACGGACCCTGATGCTGAGTGCCTCAAGTCCCCATACCGGGTGGGCATCATAACTACACACGCGCTGCCTTCCACCACACCTACGCAATGCCTCTCGATCCTCAGTGTGGATCCCGACGACGAGTGGTGTGCTGTCCTCACAGTGAACAAGGCTCACATCTGGTTCAAACTAGACACTGGCGCAATCGGCGAACCTTATCTCGAAATCCGACCTCGGCACCATCTGCGTCAAACCAAGCATTCTTCCACCAGCCTACCAGCTCGTTGACTACAATGGCAACGCCATAGCTGCCAGTGGCTCGTGTCAACTGGGGGTATCCAATAAGGCGATCAAGGCGACGCTGCGATTTGAAATCGTCGGGCCTGACAGAGCATCCCTGCTCGATGCTCGAGCCTGCAAGCTCCTGAACCTGGTTCAGCGAGTCCACACCATGTCATCATCACCGGCGACGGCCTCGCCCGATGGAAACTTGCAAGCCGACATAAATGACATCATCACGCAGTACCACAGCATATTAGATGGGATGGGCACGCTCCCATACCGATACAAAATCCTGCTCGAGCCGAGCGCCATCCCTGTAATTCATGCACCTCGCCTGGTGCCGCCGCCCCTCAAGGATCGTCTGAAGAAGCAATTACACGACATCCAAGACCAGGGCATCATATCAAAGGTTACAGAGCCCACAGACTGGGTCAGCACCATGGTCTGCGTCAAGAAGCCGTCAGGGGAGATTCACATTTGCATTGACCCTAAGGATCCAAACCGCAACATCATGCAGGAGCATTACCTGATACCAAAACGAGAAGAGTTGACCAGTGAGATGGCTCATGCCAAATTCTTTACTGAGCTGGACACCTCCAAGGGTTTTTGGCAAATACAACCAGACGCGTCCAGTCGCAAGTTGTGCACGTTCAATACCCCGCCTGGTCGTTACTGCTACAACCGGATGCCTTTTGGCATCTTATCTGCCTCTGAAGTATTTCATCGCATCATGGAACAGGTGATGGAGGGCATCGAGGGGGTGCGAGTGTATGTTGATGATGTCAATATCTGGTCCACAACGCCCCAGGAACACATTGCTCGCCTCAAGAAGGTATTCCAAAGAATCCATGAACATGGTCTTCAGCTCAACAGGGCCAAGTGCTCATTTGGTCAATCAGAGATCAAATTCCTAGGTGACCACATCTCGCAGCAGGGCGTATGGCCAGATGCCGACAAGGTCTCGGCGGTCAACGCTATGAAGACCCCGGAGGACAAAAAGGCGGTCCTCCGCTTTCTCGGAATGGTCAACTTCCTCGGGAAATTCATTCCCAATATGACACCCCACACCAGGGACCCCGCCATCTCGTCAAAAAGTCGGCGGAATTCCAGTGGCTGCCCACGCATGAAGAGGAATGGCGCGAGCTGAAAGCAAAACTCACGACAGCCCTGGTCCTAGCGTTCTTCAACCCAACCAAGGAAACCAAGATATCGACTGATGCAAGTCAGGACGGCATTGGGGCGGTGCTCCTTCAGTGGGATGACTCCACGTCCTGGGCTCCAGTGGCGTATGCCTCCAGGGCCATGACACCCACTGAGCAACGGTACGCTCAGATTGAGAAGGAGTATCTGGGCCTCCTAACAGGGATATTCAGGTTCCACGACTATGTTTATGGCCTATCGAAATTCATGGTAGAGACAGACCACAGGCCTCTAGTCCAAATAATCCAGAAGGATTTAAACGACATGACACCTCGGTTACAGCGTATTCTTCTAAAGCAACGCTGCTTCGACTTCGAACTGGTCTACACGCCAGGTAAAGAGCTGATTGTTGCAGATGCCCTGTCCAGGTCCATTACTACACCGCATGAACAAAGTGACTTCATCTGCCACATAGAAGCCCAAGTGCAGTTGTGTGCCTCGAACCTTCCGGCCTCCGATGAACGGGTGGTCCAAATTCGTGAGGAGACAGCCAAGGATCCTCTGCTGCAGCGTGTGATGCAGCACCTCAGCAATGGCTGGCAGAAGGGACAATGTCCCCAGTTCTATAACGTAAAGGATGACCTGATGGTGGTGGAGGGAATCCCTCTGAAACTCGACAGAATCGTGATTCCTCAGAGTATGCGTGCTATGGTGCTGGGCCAACTCCATGAGGGTTACCTTGGGGTCGAGGAATACCGACGCAGAGCTTGGCCGGGCATCAGCCAGGACATTGCCGACACAGTCCTCAACTGCCCGACCTGTCAGAAGTTTCAGCCAGCTCAACCCAAAGAAACATTGCAGCGGCACGAGATTGTGGCCTCTCCGTGGTCCAAAGTCGGTGTAGACATTTTCCATGCCAAGGGGCGTGACTACGTACTCCTGGTCGACTACTTCTCCAGTTAACTAGAGGTGGTGAAACTGTCCTACCTCATGTCAAAGGCGGTAATCAAAGCCTGCAAAGAAACCTTCGCCAGGCATCGGATACCGCTCATGGTAATGAGCGACAACGGTCCTTGCTTTTACAGCCAGGAATGGTCTGACTTTGTACAGTCCTACAACTTCCGTCATGTTACCTCCAGTCCCCACTACCCGCAGTCAAACGGGAAGGCCGAAAAAGGGGTCCACATCGTAAAGCGACTGCTGTGCAAAGCTGCAGATTCAGGCTCCGATTTTAACCTGGCGATGCTGGCATACAGGGCGACCCCACTGTCCACTGGGTTGTCTCCAGCCCAGATGCTCATGAATCGCACTCTGAGGACCACAGTTCCAGCCATCCACGTTCCCGACCTTGACCACCTCACGGTCCTACAGAAAATGCAGAAATCAGGGGCCCAACAGAAAGCCACGTACGATGCCCATGCCACGGATCTGCCCGAGCTGACCCCCAATGATCATGTTCGCGTACAGTTGCCTGAGGGCAGCTGGTCAGCCACAGCTGTTGTGCTCAAACAAGTGGCCCCAAGATCGTTCCTTGTCCGCATGGCTGATGGCTCCCTGCTACGGAGGAACAGACGGGCACTGCGAAGAGTTCCACGCCCGCTACCTGACCGACGTGCCCCGCCGCCTACGATGCCTCCTCCGGACGTACCCTACCACGAGGCCACCGATCTACCAGCAATCCTGCCGGTCCACGCGCCCACCGTGATGCCAGCGATCCTGCCTCTCCAAGCGCAGGTGGCTCCTAATCCGCCTCTGCGGCGATCAACAAGAATTTGTTGCCCACCACAAAGACTAAATCTATAGACTGAGCTTTTGTACATTTTTGTGACTTCACCAATTGGACATCTGTAAATATCATTTCGCCTGCCATGTATCTGCACTATCGCACCCTTCCTATGTATATACGTTTGTTTAGACATCTTTCTGTATATAGTCAGGGACATATATATATAAGCATCCACACCTTAGTATTTATTTTATTTTAAAAAAGGGGGGAGATGTCATAATATCCACGCATGTATATAATGAAGTGCAGACAGGCAGTGATTGACACATAGGATGATCAGTAACCACACAACACAGTGCAGCCAATCACCAGACAGGACACCACCACTATAAAGCCAGAGGGCACTAGGTTTCCCGCTCTCTCTGGACCCAGCCACTGAGACAGAGTCCACGAGCTAGCACAGTGCAAACACCATGCGGTAGCTAGCACGTCTGGCCAGGCTAGTACAAGGTCTCCAGTCAGTTCAGTATAGTGTCGACCCACAGTTAAATATGTATGTTAGTTCTATCGTTAAATAAAACCGTGTTGGATCTTCTACAGTGTTAGAGGTCTGTTTCTCGCATCGCTGCATCAAGTGCAATGCACACCGAACCGACCTGCCTAACACATCACAGAGATGATTAAAAAGCACCGCTTCAAAACAGTATGCCTTGTAAAGGTCAACTGCTGGAAGTTATGTCAATGTAGCCAAAAACTAGGATTCACTGCGGTCAGGTGAAAAATGATTGAAGTTGTTTTTTCATGGTTCTGTTAGGTTACCATTGTCTGCCCATTCAGACTAACTGGTTTCCTACGAGTACAGTTAGAATGATAATAGCAGGCTCACTGTCCTATCACCATTTTGTTGTTTCCCTGGTGGTGCACAAGGCAGACTTTCATCTGTTTTGTTGGATAAACTGTATCTCAACCCTTTTTTACTGTCCTGGTCAAATCACACCGACGCAGCTTTAATTCAAATCACTCGGTTCATTGATTTTCCTTATGTCTACTCACGCAGAATTAAAGATCCAATCTAAATTCTCACACGGTTTGTCACGCAGTTCCTAGTCAGTTTCTAAGAGTTTGTTTCAGATATTACCCGTCGAGGAGGAACTGGCCAGCTTCATTCCTATGAGGGAGAGTGCTGTCAATCTCAGAGCTCAGACCTTTAGGTCTTCAGTCCTCTGCGATGGTGGCCTTGAGTCCTCCCTCCTCCTGCCTCCAGTGGGTTTCTCTTTATCCTTTGCACCCTGTGTATGTTACTTAGTTCAGCATTCAATGTTCCTCCAAACTGTGAGCCACTGTCCCATGTAGATAACAGAATACACCTTCGACATTTTCCATTTTTCAGCAGGTGCCCACTGTCTGGGCTGAAATCTGTTATTAATTATATCAGCTTAGTTAATCACATCAGTTTGGTTGATCACACCAACTTCGGGAATGCTTAGTCTCGTATGTAGCCTGCTCTGATATCAAAACCATTTCCCCCACTGCCAGCATTTTCGCTGTACTACTTGTTTCTGCTTCGATGTTAGCCTCCTTTTTCCATCATGCTTAGTTTTGATCAATGTATGTACCTGTTGATGAACATACTTACTGTCTCCATAGTGAGTTGTACATGAAACAGGTCACTAGCCTGTCACCAGATGCTTGTAGCTTGAGGGGCGCCACTCCACTTCAAGCATAACCAACCAGGAGTCTCCCCTTGCTCTTACCACCTGCCATTGGTATGAGTCAGAGGGATTTTGCAGGTTGACACTCAGTCTATTTGGCTATGTTGTGAATGCACCTTCCTCGGCTATCAAGCCCTGGAGTGGGACTTGAACCTTGAGCTCTTGGTTCAGAGGCAGGGGTGCTACCCAATGCGCCATCAAACCTCCATTTTATGACCATGGAGAAGGGGGTCCTGCCTGGCCACAGCAACACAAGAAGAAGAGAGAGAGAGAGAGCGACCACAGTACTAATGTTCAAAAAGAGTGTCACTTTCACTGACTATCCTTGCGAAAAGCTCAGATACTAGTACTACGCACACTTTGGAGGTTAGTAGCAGGGGGTTGTAATCAGCATGTGCTGAGACACCTAGGCATGTGTGGACTACAGTCAGGTCAAAGATAAAGGAATGCTCATTTGCCAGTTCACCAGAGGTTGAGGTTGCAGAGGATTCAGATGAGAACCTCAATGAGGTGGCACACAGCAGAGTGCTTATGGACATGCACGCTGATACAATGCACAACCAACCTCCTGTTACAGTCAAAGCTGCAAGTTGCTAGACCACATCACGCTGAGCTTCCTCTGTCCACAGCGTTTGCTCCACCTCCCTGTCTTGTTGACAGAGAAGAGTCAAAGGTTAAATGCTAGCAGTTAGGGAAGTAGTTTCAAAACTATATTTGAAATAAAGGATCCGTTATGTATTAGTTACGTAAAATGCGGCTGCAGGATGCCCTATCGGCAAGATGCACCTCATCAAGACTTCTTTGATAGCGCTTCTCAAATCCACAAATTCCACCACCTAGAAGGACAAGTCAAATGCCACCTGATTTGGAATAGTCCTTCCTGCACTGTCGAGGGTCAAAAATCCTGGAACTCCCTCGCTAATAACACAGTGGGTGTACCTACACCACATGGACTGCTGCATTTCAAGATGGCAGTTAATCTCTACTTTCTCAAGGGCAACTAAGATGAGCAACAAATCCTTGCTAGTGATGGTCAGATCCCGCAGTTCAACAAAATTATTGTTGTGAAGAGTACAATTTACTTGCGCTGCAGTGGACATAATACTTAAGATAGAAACAGTGCTTGTTAAGGTGTTTTCACCTCAAAGGGGAAATTGTTAATTATTTGATGATGGCTATTGGCATTTCCAGTTATGGTAAAGCATTCTAATCTCTTGGAATTGACATTGTTATCAGGTCAACTCATTGAGTTTCACTTGTAAATGTAGTTAGTCCCTTATTTAAGTTCTGTTTTAATGTTGCAGAAATCCATAGAATCCCTACGGTGCAGAAGGCCCACTCCCCCTGCTCTATTCCCATAACCTGCACACCATTGGAAACTAAGGGGCAATTTAGCATAGCCAATCCACCTAACCTGCACATCCTTGGACTGTGGGAGCAGTGAAGAGTGGGAAGGGCAGGTAGCAGGAGGTTCAGGGAGTGGGAGGGTCCGGGAACAGGATGGGCAATGAGTGGGAGAGATGGTGAGTGGCAGGGTTGGGTTGGGAGCAGGAAGGTTGGTGAGTGGGAGGGTTGGTGAGTGGGAGGGTCGGTGAGTGGGAGTGTCGGTGAGTGGGAGGGTCGGTGAGTGGGAGGGCCAGGGAGCAGGAGGGTTGGTGAGCGGGAGGGTTGGCGAGCGGGAGGGTTGGTGAGCGGGAGGGTTGGTGAGCGGGAGGGTTGGTGAGTGGGAGGGTTGGTGAGTTGGAGGGTCGGTGAGTGGGAGGGCCAGGGAGGTGGAGGGTTGGTGAGCGGGAGGGTTGGTGATTGGGAGGGTTGGTGAATGGGAGGATTGGTGAGTGGGAGTGCAAGGGAGCCGGAATGTTGGTGAGCGGGACGGTTGGAGAGGGGGAGGGTTGGTAAGCGGGAGGGTTGGTGACGGGAGGGTTGATGAGCGGGAGTGATGGTGAGCGGGAGTGTTGGTGAGCGGGAGGGTTGGATAGTGTGAGGGTTGGTGAAAGGGAGGGTTGGAGAGTGGGAGGGTTGGTGAATGGGAGGGTTGGTGAATGGGAGGGTTGGTGAATGGAAGGGTTGGTGAATGGGAGGGTTGGAGAGTAGAAGGGTTGGAGAGTGTGTTGTGGGCCAGGGTTTAGATAACCCCAAAGTGTATCATGGAGTTCACCTGACCCACAACTTTTAATAGATTGTGGTATGGGGAGCACATGGCCCACTCTACAGGTGTGGTACAGGAGAAATGGAAAAGTATTTTTTAAAGCAAAACAATGTTTATTCTATGAACTCAAGTTAACCTTTTTAAAACATACAGTGAACATCTTAGCAACCATTAATTCAAATACAACCCCCAAAGACTACAACACTAAGTAATCCTTTAAGCTTTCCTTTTAACATCCATACAAATTAAAAACAAAACCTTTAACAGAAGCACGTCAGGTTAAAGTCACTACTGAAAACATTTATAATTCTGAATTCACCAAATGATCTTTTGATGGCAGAGAGAACAGCAGTACACCTGCTTGGTCTGGCTTCAGCTCCAACACTGAAAACGAAACTAAAACACACCCTGCAGCAAAGCCTAAAACGAAAGTAAAAAGCTGACAGACAGCCCAGCTCCACCCACACTCTGACATCACTGCAGTAGTAAACTCCCATTTCTTAAAGGTATTCTCACTACAGATATTTATATACACACCCATTTATAAACACCCATTTCTTAAAGGTACTCTCACATGACACCTCCACCCAAGAAAAAAGAACCCATCAAATTTAAGATGGTTTTATTTTCCACCTTTTCACCATCCTTTAAGAAATGCACACAGTAAATAAACTTTTTTGTTTCAAAAGAACAACACACGCAAACAGATAGAATAATATAGTCAATTTTTGTTCTTCTTCCTCCAACTGAAACCCTTCTTGATTGACAGTCTCTTTGAACAAGAAGGTCTCTGCACGATCCATCCATTTCTCTATGCCTCAGCATTTCTCTTTGAAGTCAGATACTTGAGTTCACTCTGACCACAGAGTCCCTTGTAATTCTCCAACACATGAGCATTGGTTATCACAGCTTTCAGGCAGTCAAATGCCTGTTGAAACTCCGCTGTCCACTGAAATTTTCGACGTTTCTTCAGCAAGTCCATCAGTGGAGCAATCACGCTACAAAACGTTTGCACAAATGTTCGATCAAATCCACTCATGCCAAGAAATCGCATTATTTCCCTTCGTCTTGAGGGTATTGGAAACTCCTCAATAACTGTTGGTTTCACATCCCATGTGACCATTCGACCCTGTCCGATTGTATGGCCAAGGAAAGTGACTTGGGCTTTTCCAAATTCACTTTTGGCTAGGTTTATCACCAAACCCGCCTCCTGAAGTCGATCGAATAACTCCATCAGATGTTTTAAATGTTTTTTCCATGTCTGGCTGAAAATTACCAGATCGTCGATGTATACCGCACAATTAGGTAATCTTGAAATAACTTTGTTAGTTAACCGTTGAAATATGGCTGGGGTGTTTTTCATGCCAAATGGCATAACTTTGAATTGGTATATACCATCTGGAGTCACAAAAGCTGAAATCTCCTTCGCCCTTTCGGTTAAAGGTACCTGCCAGTAACCTTTAAGTAAATCCAGTTTGGAAATAAAAGCTGATTGGCCCACTTTCTCAATGCAATCCTCCAAATGTGGGATAGGATACGAGTCCGTTCTTGTAACTGCATTAACCTTTCGATAGTCCACACAACCGTTGGGTACCATCTGGTTAAGGTACCATCACTATGGGTGAGCTCCATTGGCTGCAACCAACTTCAATTATGCAATTTTAAAGCATACTCTCAATCTCTTTGTTAACCTGTGCCAATTTTAAAGGGTTAAGTCTATATGGATGTTGTTTGATTGGAACAGCATTTCCCACATCTACATCATGTTTAGCCATTTTAGTACTTCCCAATATATCTCCACAAATATGCCCATGTGATATCAATTACTCTTTCAGGTCAGTTCGTTTTCCTCTGGAAGATAACTCAACAATTTATCCCAATTTTTAAGAACATCCTCGTTTTCCAATTTAATTTGAGGTGTGTCAAATGCACCTGCTCTAATTAATCGTTCCCTAAAATTTGACACGTAATCCAATAATGTAATTTCCGATTTCTCACTCACCAACTTTTCCTTAATCAATATAAGTGGTCCTCTTACCTCATGACCAAAAATTAGTTCAAAAGGACTAAATTTGGTTGACTCATTAGGTGCATCCCGAATTGCAAACAGTACGAATGGAATTCCTTTATCCCAATCCCCTGGATAATCTTGACAATAAGCCCTCAACCTTGTCTTTAATGTCTGATGCCACCTTTCTAATGCTCCCTGTGATTCTGGATGGTATGCAGTTGATTTAAAGGGTGGGATTCTCCACTCCCACGCCGAAGTGGCCGCGCCGTCGTGAACGCCGTCGAGGTTCACGATGGTGCGAAACGGCCCCGATCCCAACCGATTCAGGCCCTGACAATGGGCCCTTATCCACTTATCAAAATTACCCTGTTTAAGACTTTCAAACTCCATGTATGTTTGACCAAATTCTTTCCTTAAATTTCTAAACCTTTGTCCGTAGGCTTCAGGCACTAGTTCATTTGCATCTAAGATGGATTTTTTAACCTCCTCATACGTCCCATATACCTCCTCCGGTAGTGATGCAAACACTTCACTAGCCCTACCTATCAGCTTTGTTTGAATCAGTAATACCCACATGTCCTGTGGCTATTTCATTTGTTTAGCCACCTTCTCAAATGAAATGAAAAAGGCTTCCACCTCCTTCTCGTCAAACCTTGGCAATGCTTGGACATATTTAAATAGATCCCCACCAAGTCTTCGACTTTGACACTCTTTCTCACTATCCTCATCAGTATCATCCAACTGTATGTTTCCCTTTACGTCTGCCAATTTTAACTGACTGTATATGTAGACAGATTATAGAAAAATGTAGGAGCAATAGGGTGGTCGTGATGGGAGATTTTAACTTCCCCAACATTGAATGGGACTCATGTAGTGTTGGAGGCGTAGATGGAGCAGAATTTGTAAGGAGCATCCAGGAGAGTTTTTTAGAGCAGTATGTAAATAGTCCAACTCGGGAAGGGGCCATACTGGACCTGGTATTGGGGAATGATCCTGGCCAGGTGGTTAAAGTTTCAGTCGGTGATTACTTTGGGAATAGCGATCACAATTCCATAAGTTTTAGAATACTCATGGACAAAGATGAGAGTGGGCCTAAAGAAAGAGTGCTAAATTGGGGAAAGGCCAAGTATAACAAAATTCGGCAGGAGCTAGGGAATGTGGATTGGGAGCAGCTGTTTAAGGGTAAATCCACATTTGAAATGTGGGAGTCTTTTAAGGAAAGGTTGATTAGAGTGCAGGACAGACATGTCCCTGTGAAAATGAGGGATAGAAATGGCAAGATTAGGGAACCATGGATGGTGGAATTGTGAGACTAGCTAAGATGAAAAAGGAAGCATATATAAAATCGAGGCGACTTAAATCTGATGAAGCTTTGGAGGAATATCGGGAAAGTAGGACAAATCTCAAACGCACAATAAAGAAGGTTAAAAGGGGTCATGAAATATCTTTGGCTAACAGGGTTAAGGAAAATCCCAAAGCCTTTTATTCGTATATAAGGAGCAAGAGGGTAACTAGAGAAAGGATTGGCCCACTCAAAGACAAAAGAGGGAATTTATGGGTGGAGTCAGAGGAAATGGGTGAGATTCTTAATGAGTACTTTGCATCGGTATTCACCAAGGAGAGGGACATGACGGATGTTGAGGCTCAGGATGGATGTTTAAATACTCTAGGTCAAGTCGGCATAAGGAAGGGGGAATTTTTCGGTATTCTAAAAGGCATTAAGGTGGACAAGTCCCCAGGCACAGATGGGATCTATCCCAGGTCACTGAGGGAAGCGAGGGAAGAAATAGTTGGGGCCTTAACTGACATCTTTGCAGCATCCTTGAGCACGGGTGAGGTCCCGGAGGACTGGAGAATTGATAATGTTGTCACTTTGTTTAAGAAGAATAGCAGGGATAATCCAGGGAATTATAGACCTGTGAGCTTGACGTCAGTGGTAGGCAAACTGTTGGAGAAGATACTGATGACTACAGCCCTTCCCTCATCAATTAACGTTGTCACTTCCTCAAAGAATTCTATTAGGTTTGTAAGACATGACCTTCCCTGCACAAAACCATGCTGCCTATCACTGATAAGTCTATTTTCTTCCAAATGTGAATTGTGGTGAGCGGGATAGTTGGTGAGCGGGAGGGTTGGTGAGCGGGAGGGTTGGTGAGCGGGAGGGTTGGTGAGCGGTTGAGCGGGAGGGTTGGTGAGCGGGAGGGTTGGTGAGCGGGAGGGTTGGTGAGCGGGAGGGTTGGTGAGCGGGAGGGTTGGTGAGCGGGAGGGTTGGAGAGCGGCAGGGTTGGTGAGCGGGAGGGTTGGTGAGTGTGAGGGTGAGCGGGAGGGTTGGTGAGCGGGAGGGTTGGTGAGCGGGTGGGTTGCAGAGCGGGAGGGTTGGTGAGCAGGAGGGTTGGAGAGCGGCAGGATTGCTGAGCGTGAGGGTTGGTGAGCAGGAGGCTTGGTCAGGGGGAGGGTGGGTGAGCGGGAGGGTTGGTGAGCAGGGAGGGTGGGTGAGCGGGAGGGTTGGTGAGCAGGGAGGGTTGGTGAGCGGGAGGGTTGGTGAGCGGGAGAGTTGGTGAGCAGGAGGGTTGGTGAGCGGGAGGGTTGGTGAGCGGGAGGGTTGGTGAGCGGGAGGGTTGGAGAGTGGCAGGGTTGCTGAGCGGGAGGGTTGGTGAGTGTGAGGGTGAGCGGGAGGGTTGGTGAGCGGGAGGGTTGGTGAGCGGGTGGGTTGCAGAGAGGGAGGGTTGGTGAGCAGGAGGGTTGGAGAGCGGCAGGATTGCTGAGCGTGAGGGTTGGTGAGCGGGAGGCTTGGTCAGCGGGAGGGTGGGTGAGCGGGAGGGTTGGTGAGCAGGGGAGTTGGAGAGCGGGAGGGTTGGTGAGCGGGAGGGTTGGTGAGCGGGAGGGTTGGAGAGCGAGAGGGTTGGAGAGCGGGAGGGTTGGTGAGCGGGTGGGTTGGAGGCCGGGAAGATTGGTGAGCGCGAGGGTTGGTGAGCGGGAGGGTTGGTGAACGGGAAGGTTGGTGAGCGGGAGGGTTGGTGAGCGTGAGGGTGAGCGGGAGGGTTGGAGAGCGGGAGAGTTGGAGAGCGGGAGGGTTGGTGAGCGAGAGGGTTGGAGGCCGGGAGGGTTGGTGAGTGGGAGGGTTGGTGAGCGGGTGGGTTGCAGAGCGGGAGGGTAGGTGAGCGGGAGGGTTGGTGAGCGGGAGGGTTGGTGAGCGGGAGGGTTGGTGAGCGGGAGGGTTGGTGAGCGGGAGGGTTGATGAGCGGGAGGGTTGGTGAGTGGGAGGGTTGGTGAGCGGGTGGGTTGCAGAGCGGGAGGGTAGGTGAGCGGGAGGGTTGGTGAGCGGGAGGGTTGGTGAGCGGGAGGGTTGGTGAGCGGGAGGGTTGGTGAGCGGGAGGGTTGGTGAGCGGGAGGGTTGGTGAGCGTGAGGGTGAGCGTGAGGGTTGGTGAGCGGGAGGGTTGGTGAGCGTGAGGGTGAGCGGGAGGGTTGGTGAGCAGGAGGGTTGGTGAGCATGAGGGTTGGTGAGCGGGAGATTTGGTGAGCGGGAGGGTTGGTGAGCGTGAGGGTTGGTGAGCGTGAGGGTTGGTGAGTGGGAGGGTTGGTGAGCGGGAGGGTTGGTGAGCGTGAGGGTGAGCGTGAGGTTTGGTGAGCGGGAGGGTTGGTGAGCGTGAGGGTGAGCGGGAGGGTTGGTGAGTAGGAGGGTTGGTGAGCATGAGGGTTGGTGAGCGGGACGGTTGGTGAGCGGGAGGGTTGGTGAGCATGATGGTTGGTGAGCAGGAGGGTTGGAGAGCGGGAGGGTTGGTTAGCGGAACGTTGGAGGCCGGGAGGGTTGGTGAGCGGGAGGGTTAGTGAGCGAGAGGGTTGGTGAGCGGGAGGTTTGGTGAGCGGGAGGGTTGGTGAGCAGGAGGGTTGGTGAGCGTGAGGGTTGGTGAGCGGGAGGTTTGGTGAGCGGGAGGGTTGGTGAGCATGAGGGTTGGTGAGCGGGAGGGTTGGTGAGCGGGAGAGTTGGGGAGCGGGAGGGTTGGTGAGCGGAAGGGTTGGTGAGCGGGAGGGTTGGTGTGCGGGAGGGTGGGTGAGCGGGAGGGATGGTGAGCGGGAGGGATGGTTAGCGGGAGTGTTGGTGAGCGGGAGTGTTGATGTGCGGGCGGGTTGGTGAACGGGAGGGTTGGTGAGCTGGAGGGTTGGTGAGCGGGAAGGTTGGTGAGCGTGAGGGTGAGCGGGAGGGTTGGTGAGCGGGAGGGTTGGTGAACGTGAGGGTGAGCGGGAGGGTTGGTGAGCGTGAGGGTAGGTGAGCAGGAGGGTTGGTGAGCGGGAGGGTTGGTGAGCGGGAGGGTTGGTGAGCAGGAGGAATGGTGAGCGGGATGGATGTTTAGCGGGAGGGTTGGTGAGCGGGAGGGTTGGTCAGCGGCCGGGTGGGTGAGCGGGAGGGTTGGTGAGCGGGAGGGTTGGTGAGCGGGAGGGTTGGTGAGCGGGAGGGTTGGTGGGCGGGAGGGTTGCTGAGTGTGAGGGTTGGTGAGCGGGAGGGTTGGTGAGCGGGAGGGTTGGTGAGCGGGAGGGTTGGAGAGCGGGAGGTTTGGAGAGCGGGAGGGTTGGTGAGCAGGAGAGTTGGAGAGCGGGAAGGTTGGTGAGCAGGAGGGTTGGTGAGCGGGAGGGTTGGTGAGCGTGAGGGTGAGCGGGAGGGTTGTTGAGCGGGAGGGTTGGTGAGCAGGAGGGTTGGTGGGCGGGAGGGTTGGTAAGCGGGAGGGTTGGAGGCCGAGAAGGTTGGTGAGCGGGAGGGTTGGTGAGCGGGAGGCTTGGTGAGCGTGAGGGTTGGTGAGCGGGACGGTTGGTGAGCGGGAGGGTTGGTGAGCGGGAGAGCTGTTGAGCGGGACAGTTGGTGAGCAGGAGGGTTGATGAGCGGGAGGGTTGGTGAGCGGGAGGGTTGATGAGTGGGAGGCTTGGTAAGCGGGCGGGTGGGTGAGCGGGAGGGTTGGTGAGCGGGAGGGTTGGTGTGCGGGAGGGTTGGTGAGCGGGAGGCTTGGTGGGCGGGAGGGTGGCTGAGTGTGAGGGTTGGTGAGTGGGAGGGCTGGTGAGCAGGAGGGTTGGTGAGCGGGAGGGTTGGTGGGCGGGAGGGTTGCTGAGTGTGAGGGTTGGTGAGTGGGAGGTTTGGTGAGAGGGAGGGTTGGTTAGCGTGAGGGTTGGTGAGCGGGAGGGTTGGTGAGCGTGAGGGTGAGCGGGAGGGTTGGAGAGCGGGAGAGTTGGAGAGCGGGAGGGTTGGTGAGCGAGAGGGTTGGAGGCCGGGAGGGTTGGTGAGTGGGAGGGTTGGTGAGCGGGTGGGTTGCAGAGCGGGAGGGTAGGTGAGCGGGAGGGTTGGTGAGCGGGAGGGTTGGTGAGCGGGAGGGTTGGTGAGCGGGAGGGTTGGTGAGCGGGAGGGTTGATGAGCGGGAGTGTTGGTGAGCGGGAGGGTTGGTGAGCGGGAGGATTGGTGAGCGGGAGGGTTGGTGAGCGGGAGGGTTGGTGAGCGGGAGGGTTGGTGAGCGGGAGGGTTGGTGAGTGGGAGGGTTGGTGAGCGTGAGGGTGAGCGTGAGGGTTGGTGAGCGGGAGGGTTGGTGAGCGTGAGGGTGAGCGGGAGGGTTGGTGAGCAGGAGGGTTGGTGAGCATGAGGGTTGGTGAGCGGGAGGTTTGGTGAGCGGGAGGGTTGGTGAGCGTGAGGGTTGGTGAGCGTGAGGGTTGGTGAGTGGGAGGGTTGGTGAGCGGGAGGGTTGGTGAGCGTGAGGGTGAGCGGGAGGGTTGGTGAGTAGGAGGGTTGGTGAGCATGAGGGTTGGTGAGCGGGACGGTTGGTGAGCGGGAGGGTTGGTGAGCATGATGGTTGGTGAGCAGGAGGGTTGGAGAGCGGGAGGGTTGGTTAGCGGAACGTTGGAGGCCGGGAGGGTTGGTGAGCGGGAGGGTTAGTGAGCGAGAGGGTTGGTGAGCGGGAGGTTTGGTGAGCGGGAGGGTTGGTGAGCAGGAGGGTTGGTGAGCGTGAGGGTTGGTGAGCGGGAGGTTTGGTGAGCGGGAGGGTTGGTGAGCATGAGGGTTGGTGAGCGGGAGGGTTGGTGAGCGGGAGGGTTGGGGAGCGGGAGGGTTGGTGAGCGGGAGGGTTGGTGTGCGGGAGGGTGGGTGAGCGGGAGGGATGGTGAGCGGGAGGGATGGTTAGCGGGAGTGTTGGTGAGCGGGAGTGTTGATGTGCGGGCGGGTTGGTGAACGGGAGGGTTGGTGAGCTGGAGGGTTGGTGAGCGGGAAGGTTGGTGAGCGTGAGGGTGAGCGGGAGGGTTGGTGAGCGGAGGGTTGGTGAGCGTGAGGGTGAGCGGGAGGGTTGGTGAGCGTGAGGGTAGGTGAGCGGGAGGATTGGTGAGCGGGAGGGTTGGTGAGCGGGAGGGTTGGTGAGCAGGAGGAATGGTGAGCGGGAAGGATGTTTAGCGGGAGGGTTGGTGAGCGGGAGGGTTGGTGAGCGGGAGGGTTGGTGAGCAGGAGGAATGGTGAGCGGGATGGATGTTTAGCGGGAGGGTTGGTGAGCGGGAGGGTTGGTCAGCGGCCGGGTGGGTGAGCGGGAGGGTTGGTGAGCGGGAGGGTTGGTGAGCGGGAGGGTTGGTGAGCGGGAGGGTTGGTGGGCGGGAGGGTTGCTGAGTGTGAGGGTTGGTGAGCGGGAGGGTTGGTGAGCGGGAGGGTTGGTGAGCGGGAGGGTTGGAGAGCGGGAGGTTTGGAGAGCGGGAGGGTTGGTGAGCAGGAGAGTTGGAGAGCGGGAAGGTTGGTGAGCAGGAGGGTTGGTGAGCGGGAGGGTTGGTGAGCGTGAGGGTGAGCGGGAGGGTTGTTGAGCGGGAGGGTTGGTGAGCAAGAGGGTTGGTGGGCGGGAGGGTTGGTAAGCGGGAGGGTTGGAGGCCGAGAAGCTTGGTGAGCGGGAGGGTTGGTGAGCGGGAGGGTTGGTGAGCGTGAGGGTTGGTGAGCGGGACGGTTGGTGAGCGGGAGGGTTGGTGAGCGGGAGAGCTGTTGAGCGGGACAGTTGGTGAGCAGGAGGGTTGATGAGCGGGAGGGTTGGTGAGCGGGAGGGTTGATGAGTGGGAGGCTTGGTAAGCGGGCGGGTGGGTGAGCGGGAGGGTTGGTGAGCGGGAGGGTTGGTGTGCGGGAGGGTTGGTGTGCGGGAGGCTTGGTGGGCGGGAGGGTGGCTGAGTGTGAGGGTTGGTGAGTGGGAGGGCTGGTGAGCTGGAGGGTTGGTGAGCGGGAGGGTTGCTGAGTGTGAGGGTTGGTGAGTGGGAGGGTTGGTGAGCGGAAGGGTTGGTGGGCGGGAGGGTTGCTGAGTGTGAGGGTTGGTGAGTGGGAGGTTTGGTGAGCGGGAGGGTTGGTTAGCGTGAGGGTTGGTGAGCGGGAGGGTTGGTGAGCGTGAGGGTGAGCGGGAGGGTTGGAGAGCGGGAGAGTTGGAGAGCGGGAGGGTTGGTGAGCGAGAGGGTTGGAGGCCGGGAGGGTTGGTGAGTGGGAGGGTTGGTGAGCGGGTGGGTTGCAGAGCGGGAGGGTAGGTGAGCGGGAGGGTTGGTGAGCGGGAGGGTTGGTGAGCGGGAGGGTTGGTGAGCGGGAGGGTTGGTGAGCGGGAGGGTTGATGAGCGGGAGGGTTGGTGAGCGGGAGGGTTGGTGAGCGGGAGGATTGGTGAGCGGGAGGGTTGGTGAGCGGGAGGGTTGGTGAGCGGGAGTGTTGGTGAGCGGGAGGGTTGGTGAGCGGGAGGGTTGGTGAGCGTGAGGGTGAGCGTGAGGGTTGGTGAGCGGGAGGGTTGGTGAGCGTGAGGGTGAGCGGGAGGGTTGGTGAGCAGGAGGGTTGGTGAGCATGAGGGTTGGTGAGCGGGAGGTTTGGTGAGCGGGAGGGTTGGTGAGCGTGAGGGTTGGTGAGCGTGAGGGTTGGTGAGTGGGAGGGTTGGTGAGCGGGAGGGTTGGTGAGCGTGAGGGTGAGCGTGAGGTTTGGTGAGCGGGAGGGTTGGTGAGCGTGAGGGTGAGCGGGAGGGTTGGTGGGTAGGAGGGTTGGTGAACATGAGGGTTGGTGAGCGGGACGGTTGGTGAGCGGGAGGGTTGGTGAGCATGATGGTTGGTGAGCAGGAGGGTTGGAGAGCGGGAGGGTTGGTTAGCGGAACGTTGGAGGCCGGGAGGGTTGGTGAGCGGGAGGGTTAGTGAGCGAGAGGGTTGGTGAGCGGGAGGTTTGGTGAGCGGGAGGGTTGGTGAGCAGGAGGAATGGTGAGCGGGATGGATGTTTAGCGGGAGGGTTGGTGAGCGGGAGGGTTGGTCAGCGGCCGGGTGGGTGAGCGGGAGGGTTGGTGAGCGGGAGGGTTGGTGAGCGGGAGGGTTGGTGAGCGGGAGGGTTGGTGGGCGGGAGGGTTGCTGAGTGTGAGGGTTGGTGAGCGGGAGGGTTGGTGAGCGGGAGGGTTGGTGAGCGGGAGGGTTGGAGAGCGGGAGGTTTGGAGAGCGGGAGGGTTGGTGAGCAGGAGAGTTGGAGAGCGGGAAGGTTGGTGAGCAGGAGGGTTGGTGAGCGGGAGGGTTGGTGAGCGTGAGGGTGAGCGGGAGGGTTGTTGAGCGGGAGGGTTGGTGAGCAGGAGGGTTGGTGGGCGGGAGGGTTGGTAAGCGGGAGGGTTGGAGGCCGGGAAGGTTGGTGAGCGGGAGGGTTGGTGAGCGGGAGGGTTGGTGAGCGTGAGGGTTGGTGAGCGGGACGGTTGGTGAGCGGGAGGGTTGGTGAGCGGGAGAGCTGTTGAGCGGGACAGTTGGTGAGCAGGAGGGTTGATGAGCGGGAGGGTTGGTGAGCGGGAGGGTTGATGAGTGGGAGGCTTGGTAAGCGGGCGGGTGGGTGAGCGGGAGGGTTGGTGAGCGGGAGGGTTGGTGTGCGGGAGGGTTGGTGAGCGGGAGGCTTGGTGGGCGGGAGGGTGGCTGAGTGTGAGGGTTGGTGAGTGGGAGGGCTGGTGAGCTGGAGGGTTGGTGAGCGGGAGGGTTGCTGAGTGTGAGGGTTGGTGATTGGGAGGGTTGGTGAGCGGGAGGGTTGGTGGGCGGGAGGGTTGCTGAGTGTGAGGGTTGATGAGCGGGAGGGTTGGTGAGCGGGAGGGTTGGTGAGTGGGAGAGCTGTTGAGCGGGAGGGTTGGTGAGCGGGAGGGATGGTGAGCGGGAGGGTGGTGAGCTGGAGGGTTGGTGACCGGGAGGGTTGGTGAGCGGGAGGGTTGGTGAGCGGGAGGGTTGGTGGGTGGGAGGGTTGCTGAGCGTGAGGGTTGGTGAGAGAGAGGGTTAGAGAGCGGGAGGGTTGGAGAGCGGGAGGGTTGGTGAGCAGGAGAGTTGGAGAACGGGAAGGTTGGTGAGCGGGAGGGTTGGTGAGCGGGAGGGCCGAGGAGTGGGAGGGTTGGTGAGCAGGAGAGTTGGAGAACGGGAAGTTTGGTGAACGGGAGGGTTGGTGAACGGGAGGGTTGGTGAGCAGGAGAGTTGGAGAGCGGGAGGGTTGGAGTGTGGGAGGGTTGGTGAGCTGGAGGGTTGGAGGCCGGGAGGGTAGGTGAGTGGGAGGGTTGGTGAGCAGGGGAGTTGGAGAGCGGGAGGGTTGGTGAGCGGGAGGGTTGGTGAGCGGGAGGGTTGGAGAGCGAGAGGGTTGGAGAGCGGGAGGGTTGGTGAGCGGGTGGGTTGGAGGCCGGGAAGATTGGTGAGCGCGAGGGTTGGTGAGCGGGAGGGTTGGTGAACGGGAAGGTTGGTGAGCGGGAGGGTTGGTGAGCGTGAGGGTGAGCGGGAGGGTTGGAGAGCGGGAGAGTTGGAGAGCGGGAGGGTTGGTGAGCGAGAGGGTTGGAGGCCGGGAGGGTTGGTGAGTGGGAGGGTTGGTGAGCGGGTGGGTTGCAGAGCGGGAGGGTAGGTGAGCGGGAGGGTTGGTGAGCGGGAGGGTTGGTGAGCGGGAGGGTTGGTGAGCGGGAGGGTTGGTGAGCGGGAGGGTTGATGAGCGGGAGGGTTGGTGAGCGGGAGGGTTGGTGAGCGGGAGGATTGGTGAGCGGGAGGGTTGGTGAGCGGGAGGGTTGGTGAGCGGGAGGGTTGGTGAGGGGGAGGGTTGGTGAGCGGGAGGGTTGGTGAGCGTGAGGGTGAGCGTGAGGGTTGGTGAGCGGGAGGGTTGGTGAGCGTGAGGGTGAGCGGGAGGGTTGGTGAGCAGGAGGGTTGGTGAGCATGAGGGTTGGTGAGCGGGAGATTTGGTGAGCGGGAGGGTTGGTGAGCGTGAGGGTTGGTGAGCGTGAGGGTTGGTGAGTGGGAGGGTTGGTGAGCGGGAGGGTTGGTGAGCGTGAGGGTGAGCGTGAGGTTTGGTGAGCGGGAGGGTTGGTGAGCGTGAGGGTGAGCGGGAGGGTTGGTGAGTAGGAGGGTTGGTGAGCATGAGGGTTGGTGAGCGGGACGGTTGGTGAGCGGGAGGGTTGGTGAGCATGATGGTTGGTGAGCAGGAGGGTTGGAGAGCGGGAGGGTTGGTTAGCGGAACGTTGGAGGCCGGGAGGGTTGGTGAGCGGGAGGGTTAGTGAGCGAGAGGGTTGGTGAGCGGGAGGTTTGGTGAGCGGGAGGGTTGGTGAGCAGGAGGGTTGGTGAGCGTGAGGGTTGGTGAGCGGGAGGTTTGGTGAGCGGGAGGGTTGGTGAGCATGAGGGTTGGTGAGCGGGAGGGTTGGTGAGCGGGAGGGTTGGGGAGCGGGAGGGTTGGTGAGCGGAAGGGTTGGTGAGCGGGAGGGTTGGTGTGCGGGAGGGTGGGTGAGCGGGAGGGATGGTGAGCGGGAGGGATGGTTAGTGGGAGTGTTGGTGAGCGGGAGTGTTGGTGAGCGGAAGGGTTGGTGAGCGGGAGGGTTGGTGTGCGGGAGGGTTGGTGTGCGGGAGGGTGGGTGAGCGGGAGGGTTGGTGAGCGGGAGGGATGGTTAGCGGGAGTGTTGGTGAGCGGAGGTGTTGATGTGCGGGCGGGTTGGTGAACAGGAGGGTTGGTGAGCTGGAGGGTTGGTGAGCGGGAAGGTTGGTGAGCGTGAGGGTGAGCGGGAGGGTTGGTGAGCGGGAGGGTTGGTGAGCGTGAGGGTGAGCGGGAGGGTTGGTGAGCGTGAGGGTAGGTGAGCAGGAGGGTTGGTGAGCGGGAGGGTTGGTGAGCGGGAGGGTTGGTGAGCAGGAGGAATGGTGAGCGGGATGGATGTTTAGCGGGAGGGTTGGTGAGCGGGAGGGTTGGTCCGCGGCCGGGTGGGTGAGCGGGAGGGTTGGTGGGCGGGAGGGTTGGTGAGCGGGAGGGTTGGTGAGCGGGAGGGTTGGTGAGCGGGAGGGTTGGTGGGCGGGAGGGTTGGTAAGCGGGAGGGTTGGAGGCCGAGAAGGTTGGTGAGCGGGAGGGTTGGTGAGCGGGAGGCTTGGTGAGCGTGAGAGTTGGTGAGCGGGACGGTTGGTGAGCGGGAGGGTTGGTGAGCGGGAGAGCTGTTGAGCGGGACAGTTGGTGAGCAGGAGGGTTGATGAGCGGGAGGGTTGGTGAGCGGGAGGGTTGATGAGTGGGAGGCTTGGTAAGCGGGCGGGTGGGTGAGCGGGAGGGTTGGTGAGCGGGAGGGTTGGTGTGCGGGAGGGTTGGTGAGCGGGAGGCTTGGTGGGCGGGAGGGTGGCTGAGTGTGAGGGTTGGTGAGTGGGAGGGCTGGTGAGCTGGAGGGTTGGTGAGCGGGAGGGTTGGTGGGCGGGAGGGTTGCTGAGTGTGAGGGTTGGTGAGTGGGAGGTTTGGTGAGCGGGAGGGTTGGTTAGCGTGAGGGTTGGTGAGCGGGAGGGTTGGTGAGCGTGAGGGTGAGCGGGAGGGTTGGAGAGCGGGAGAGTTGGAGAGCGGTAGGGTTGGTGAGCGAGAGGGTTGGAGGCCGGGAGGGTTGGTGAGTGGGAGGGTTGGTGAGCGGGTGGGTTGCAGAGCGGGAGGGTAGGTGAGCGGGAGGGTTGGTGAGCGGGAGGGTTGGTGAGCGGGAGGGTTGGTGAGCGGGAGGGTTGGTGAGCGGGAGGGTTGATGAGCGGGAGTGTTGGTGAGCGGGAGGGTTGGTGAGCGGGAGGATTGGTGAGCGGGAGGGTTGGTGAGCGGGAGGGTTGGTGAGCGGGAGGGTTGGTGAGCGTGAGGGTTGGTGAGCGGGAGGGTTGGTGAGCGTGAGGGTGAGCGTGAGGGTTGGTGAGCGGGAGGGTTGGTGAGCGTGAGGGTGAGCGGGAGGGTTGGTGAGCAGGAGGGTTGGTGAGCATGAGGGTTGGTGAGCGGGAGGTTTGGTGAGCGGGAGGGTTGGTGAGCGTGAGGGTTGGTGAGCGTGAGGGTTGGTGAGTGGGAGGGTTGGTGAGCGGGAGGGTTGGTGAGCGTGAGGGTGAGCGTGAGGTTTGGTGAGCGAGAGGGTTGGTGAGCGTGAGGGTGAGCGGGAGGGTTGGTGAGTAGGAGGGTTGGTGAGCATGAGGGTTGGTGAGCGGGACGGTTGGTGAGCGGGAGGGTTGGTGAGCATGATGGTTGGTGAGCAGGAGGGTTGGAGAGCGGGAGGGTTGGTTAGCGGAACGTTGGAGGCCGGGAGGGTTGGTGAGCGGGAGGGTTAGTGAGCGAGAGGGTTGGTGAGCGGGAGGTTTGGTGAGCGGGAGGGTTGGGGAGCAGGAGGGTTGGTGAGCGTGAGGGTTGGTGAGCGGGAGGTTTGGTGAGCGGGAGGGTTGGTGAGCATGAGGGTTGGTGAGCGGGAGGGTTGGTGAGCGGGAGGGTTGGGGAGCGGGAGGGTTGGTGAGCGGGAGGGTTGGTGTGCGGGAGGGTGGGTGAGCGGGAGGGTTGGTGAGCGGGAGGGATGGTTAGCGGGAGTGTTGGTGAGCGGGAGTGTTGATGTGCGGGCGGGTTGGTGAACGGGAGGGTTGGTGAGCTGGAGGGTTGGTGAGCGGGAAGGTTGGTGAGCGTGAGGGTGAGCGGGAGGGTTGGTGAGCGGAGGGTTGGTGAGCGTGAGGGTGAGCGGGAGGGTTGGTGAGCGTGAGGGTAGGTGAGCGGGAGGATTGGTGAGCGGGAGGGTTGGTGAGCGGGAGGGTTGGTGAGCAGGAGGAATGGTGAGCGGGAAGGATGTTTAGCGGGAGGGTTGGTGAGCGGGAGGGTTGGTGAGCGGGAGGGTTGGTGAGCAGGAGGAATGGTGAGCGGGATGGATGTTTAGCGGGAGGGTTGGTGAGCGGGAGGGTTGGTCAGCGGCCGGGTGGGTGAGCGGGAGGGTTGGTGAGCGGGAGGGTTGGTGAGCGGGAGGGTTGGTGAGCGGGAGGGTTGGTGGGCGGGAGGGTTGCTGAGTGTGAGGGTTGGTGAGCGGGAGGGTTGGTGAGCGGGAGTGTTGGTGAGCGGGAGGGTTGGAGAGCGGGAGGTTTGGAGAGCGGGAGGGTTGGTGAGCAGGAGAGTTGGAGAGCGGGAAGGTTGGTGAGCAGGAGGGTTGGTGAGCGGGAGGGTTGGTGAGCGTGAGGGTGAGCGGGAGGGTTGTTGAGCGGGAGGGTTGGTGAGCAAGAGGGTTGGTGGGCGGGAGGGTTGGTAAGCGGGAGGGTTGGAGGCCGAGAAGCTTGGTGAGCGGGAGGGTTGGTGAGCGGGAGGGTTGGTGAGCGTGAGGGTTGGTGAGCGGGACGGTTGGTGAGCGGGAGGGTTGGTGAGCGGGAGAGCTGTTGAGCGGGACAGTTGGTGAGCAGGAGAGTTGATGAGCGGGAGGGTTGGTGAGCGGGAGGGTTGATGAGTGGGAGGCTTGGTAAGCGGGCGGGTGGGTGAGCGGGAGGGTTGGTGAGCGGGAGGGTTGGTGTGCGGGAGGGTTGGTGTGCGGGAGGCTTGGTGGGCGGGAGGGTGGCTGAGTGTGAGGGTTGGTGAGTGGGAGGGCTGGTGAGCTGGAGGGTTGGTGAGCGGGAGGGTTGCTGAGTGTGAGGGTTGGTGAGTGGGAGGGTTGGTGAGCGGAAGGGTTGGTGGGCGGGAGGGTTGCTGAGTGTGAGGGTTGGTGAGTGGGAGGTTTGGTGAGCGGGAGGGTTGGTGGGCGGGAGGGTGGCTGAGTGTGAGGGTTGGTGAGTGGGAGGGCTGGTGAGCTGGAGGGTTGGTGAGCGGGAGGGTTGCTGAGTGTGAGGGTTGGTGAGTGGGAGGGTTGGTGAGCGGGAGGGTTGGTGGGCGGGAGGGTTGCTGAGTGTGAGGGTTGGTGAGTGGGAGGTTTGGTGAGCGGGAGGGTTGGTTAGCGTGAGGGTTGGTGAGCGGGAGGGTTGGTGAGCGTGAGGGTGAGCGGGAGGGTTGGAGAGCGGGAGAGTTGGAGAGCGGGAGGGTTGGTGAGCGAGAGGGTTGGAGGCCGGGAGGGTTGGTGAGTGGGAGGGTTGGTGAGCGGGTGGGTTGCAGAGCGGGAGGGTAGGTGAGCGGGAGGGTTGGTGAGCGGGAGGGTTGGTGAGCGGGAGGGTTCGTGAGCGGGAGGGTTGGTGAGCGGGAGGGTTGATGAGCGGGAGGGTTGGTGAGCGGGAGGGTTGGTGAGCGGGAGGATTGGTGAGCGGGAGGGTTGGTGAGCGGGAGGGTTGGTGAGCGGGAGTGTTGGTGAGCGGGAGGGTTGGTGAGCGGGAGGGTTGGTGAGCGTGAGGGTGAGCGTGAGGGTTGGTGAGCGGGAGGGTTGGTGAGCGTGAGGGTGAGCGGGAGGGTTGGTGAGCAGGAGGGTTGGTGAGCATGAGGGTTGGTGAGCGGGAGGTTTGGTGAGCGGGAGGGTTGGTGAGCGTGAGGGTTGGTGAGCGTGAGGGTTGGTGAGTGGGAGGGTTGGTGAGCGGGAGGGTTGGTGAGCGTGAGGGTGAGCGTGAGGTTTGGTGAGCGGGAGGGTTGGTGAGCGTGAGGGTGAGCGGGAGGGTTGGTGGGTAGGAGGGTTGGTGAACATGAGGGTTGGTGAGCGGGACGGTTGGTGAGCGGGAGGGTTGGTGAGCATGATGGTTGGTGAGCAGGAGGGTTGGAGAGCGGGAGGGTTGGTTAGCGGAACGTTGGAGGCCGGGAGGGTTGGTGAGCGGGAGGGTTAGTGAGCGAGAGGGTTGGTGAGCGGGAGGTTTGGTGAGCGGGAGGGTTGGTGAGCAGGAGGGTTGGTGAGCGTGAGGGTTGGTGAGCGGGAGGTTTGGTGAGCGGGAGGGTTGGTGAGCATGAGGGTTGGTGAGCGGGAGGGTTGGTGAGCGGGAGGGTTGGGGAGCGGGAGGGTTGGTGAGCGGGAGGGTTGGTGTGCGGGAGGGTGGGTGAGCGGGAGGGATGGTGAGCGGGAGGGATGGTTAGCGGGAGTGTTGGTGAGCGGGAGTGTTGATGTGCGGGCGGGTTGGTGAACGGGAGGGTTGGTGAGCTGGAGGGTTGGTGAGCGGGAAGGTTGGTGAGCGTGAGGGTGAGCGGGAGGGTTGGTGAGCGGGAGGGTTGGTGAGCGTGAGGGTGAGCGGGAGGGTTGGTGAGCGTGAGGGTAGGTGAGCGGGAGGGTTGGTGAGCGGGAGGGTTGGTGAGCGGGAGGGTTGGTGAGCAGGAGGAATGGTGAGCGGGATGGATGTTTAGCGGGAGGGTTGGTGAGCGGGAGGGTTGGTCAGCGGCCGGGTGGGTGAGCGGGAGGGTTGGTGAGCGGGAGGGTTGGTGAGCGGGAGGGTTGGTGAGCGGGAGGGTTGGTGGGCGGGAGGGTTGCTGAGTGTGAGGGTTGGTGAGCGGGAGGGTTGGTGAGCGGGAGGGTTGGTGAGCGGGAGGGTTGGAGAGCGGGAGGTTTGGAGAGCGGGAGGGTTGGTGAGCAGGAGAGTTGGAGAGCGGGAAGGTTGGTGAGCAGGAGGGTTGGTGAGCGGGAGGGTTGGTGAGCGTGAGGGTGAGCGGGAGGGTTGTTGAGCGGGAGGGTTGGTGAGCAGGAGGGTTGGTGGGCGGGAGGGTTGGTAAGCGGGAGGGTTGGAGGCCGGGAAGGTTGGTGAGCGGGAGGGTTGGTGAGCGGGAGGGTTGGTGAGCGTGAGGGTTGGTGAGCGGGACGGTTGGTGAGCGGGAGGGTTGGTGAGCGGGAGAGCTGTTGAGCGGGACAGTTGGTGAGCAGGAGGGTTGATGAGCGGGAGGGTTGGTGAGCGGGAGGGTTGATGAGTGGGAGGCTTGGTAAGCGGGCGGGTGGGTGAGCGGGAGGGTTGGTGAGCGGGAGGGTTGGTGTGCGGGAGGGTTGGTGAGCGGGAGGCTTGGTGGGCGGGAGGGTGGCTGAGTGTGAGGGTTGGTGAGTGGGAGGGCTGGTGAGCTGGAGGGTTGGTGAGCGGGAGGGTTGCTGAGTGTGAGGGTTGGTGATTGGGAGGGTTGGTGAGCGGGAGGGTTGGTGGGCGGGAGGGTTGCTGAGTGTGAGGGTTGATGAGCGGGAGGGTTGGTGAGCGGGAGGGTTGGTGAGTGGGAGAGCTGTTGAGCGGGAGGGTTGGTGAGCGGGAGGGATGGTGAGCGGGAGGGTGGTGAGCTGGAGGGTTGGTGACCGGGAGGGTTGGTGAGCGGGAGGGTTGGTGAGCGGGAGGGTTGGTGGGTGGGAGGGTTGCTGAGCGTGAGGGTTGGTGAGAGAGAGGGTTAGAGAGCGGGAGGGTTGGAGAGCGGGAGGGTTGGTGAGCAGGAGAGTTGGAGAACGGGAAGGTTGATGAGCGGGAGGGTTGGTGAGCGGGAGGGCCGAGGAGTGGGAGGGTTGGTGAGCAGGAGAGTTGGAGAACGGGAAGTTTGGTGAACGGGAGGGTTGGTGAACGGGAGGGTTGATGAGCAGGAGAGTTGGAGAGCGGGAGGGTTGGAGTGTGGGAGGGTTGGTGAGCTGGAGGGTTGGAGGCCGGGTGGGTAGGTGAGTGGGAGGGTTGGTGAGTGGGAGGGTTGGTGAGCGGGAGGGTCGCAGAGCGGGAGGGTTGGTGAGCGGGAGGGTTGGTGAGCGGGAGGGTTGGTGAGTGGGAGGGTTGGTGAGCGGGATGGTTGGTGAGCAGGAGGGATGATGAGTGGGAGGGTTGGTGAGCGGGAGGGTTGGTGAGCGGGAGGGTTGGTGAGCGGGAGGGTTGGTGAGCGGGAGGGTTGGTGAGTGTGAGGGTGAGCGTGAGGGTTGGTGAGCGGGACGGTTGGTGACCGGGAGGGTTGGTGAGCGTGATGGT
Organism: Scyliorhinus torazame; assembly: GCF_047496885.1. Classification (NCBI taxonomy): domain Eukaryota; kingdom Metazoa; phylum Chordata; class Chondrichthyes; order Carcharhiniformes; family Scyliorhinidae; genus Scyliorhinus; species Scyliorhinus torazame. Next base: position 290,769,853 of record NC_092709.1, on the reverse strand, counting down.
TGGTGAGCGGGAGTGTTGGAGAGCGGGAGGGTTAGTGAGCGAGAGGGTTGGTGAGCGGGAGGTTTGGTGAGCGGGTGGTTTGGTGAGCGGGAGGGTTGGTGAGCAGGAGAGTTGGTGAGCGGGAGGGTTGGAGGCCGGGAGGGTTGGTGAGCGGGAGGGTTAGTGAGCGAGAGGGTTGGTGAGCGGGAGGTTTGGTGAGCGGGAGGTTTGGTGAGCGGGAGGGTTGGTGAGCAGGAGGGTTGGTGACCGGGAGGGTTGGTGAGCATGAGGGTTGGTGAGCGGGAGGTTTGGTGAGCGGGAGGGTTGGTGAGCGGGAGGGTTGGTGAGCGGGAGGGTTGGTGAGCGGGAGGGTTGGTGAGCATGAGGGTTTGTGAGCGGGAGGGTTGGCGAGCGTGAGGGTTGGGGAGCGGGAGGGTTGGTGAGCGGAAGGTTTGGTGAGCGGGAGGGTTGGTGCGCGGGAGTGTTGGTGAGCGGGAGGGATGGTGAACGGGAGGGATGTTTAGCGGGAGTGTTGTTGAGCGGGAGGGTTGATGAGCGGGAGGGTTGGTGAGCGGGAGGGTTGGTGAACGGGAGGGTTGGTGAACGGGAGGGTTGGTGAGCTGGAGGGTTGGTGAGCGGGAGGGTTGTGAGCGTGAGGGTGAGCGGGAGGGTTGGCGAACGGGAGGGTTGGTGAGCGTGAGGGTGAGCGGGAGGGTTGGTGAGCGGAAGGGTTGGTGAGCGGGAGGGTTGGTGCGCGGGAGTGTTGGTGAGCGGGAGGGATGGTGAACGGGAGGGATGTTTAGCGGGAGTGTTGTTGAGCGGGAGGGTTGATGAGCGGGAGGGTTGGTGAGCGGGAGGGTTGGTGAACGGGAGGGTTGGTGAACGGGAGGGTTGGTGAGCGGGAGGGTTGGTGAGCGTTGGGGTTGGTGAGCGGGACGGTTGGTGAGCGGGAGGGTTGGTGAGCGGGAGAACTCTTGAGCGGGAGGGTTGGAGAGCGGGAGGGTTGGTGAGCGGGCGGGTGGGTGAGCGGGAGGGTTGCTGAGTGTGAGGGTTGGTGAGCGGGAGGGTTGGTGAGCGGGAGGGTTGGTGAGCGGGAGGGTTGGAGAGTGGGAGGTTTGGAGAGCGGGAGGGTTGGTGAGCTGGAGAGTTGGAGAGCGGGAAGGTTGGTGAGCAGGAGGGTTGGTGAGCGGGAGGGTTGGTGAGCGTGAGGGTGAGCGGGAGGGTTGTTGAGCGGGAGGGTTGGTGAGCAGGAGGGTTGGTGGGCGGGAGGGTTGGTAAGCGGGAGGGTTGGAGGCCGGGAAGGTTGGTGAGCGGGAGGGTTGGTGAACGGGAGGGTTGGTGAGCGGGACGGTTGGTGAGCGGGACGGTTGGTGAGCGGGAGGGTTGGTGAGCGGGAGAGCTGTTGAGCGGGACAGTTGGTGAGCAGGAGGGTTGATGAGCGGGAGGGTTGGTGAGCGGGAGGGTTGATGAGTGGGAGGCTTGGTAAGCGGGCGGGTGGGTGAGCGGGAGGGTTGGTGAGCGGGAGGGTTGGTGTGCGGGAGGGTTGGTGAGCGGGAGGCTTGGTGGGCGGGAGGGTGGCTGAGTGTGAGGGTTGGTGAGTGGGAGGGCTGGTGAGCTGGAGGGTTGGTGAGCGGGAGGGTTGCTGAGTGTGAGGGTTGGTGAGTGGGAGGGTTGGTGAGCGGGAGGGTTGGTGGGCGGGAGGGTTGCTGAGTGTGAGGGTTGGTGAGTGGGAGGTTTGGTGAGCGGGAGGGTTGGTTAGCGTGAGGGTTGGTGAGCGGGAGGGTTGGTGAGCGGGAGGGTTGATGAGCGGGAGGGTTGGTGAGCGGGAGTGTTGGTGAGCGGGAGGGTTGGTTCGTGGGAGGGTTGGTGAGTGGGAGAGCTGTTGAGCGGGAGGGTTGGTGAGCGGGAGGGATGGTGAGCGGGAGGGTGGTGAGCTGGAGGGTTGGTGACCGGGAGGGTTGGTGACCGGGAGGGTTGGTGAGCGGGAGGGTTGGTGAGCGGGAGGGTTGGTGAGCGTGAGTGTTGGTGAGCGGGACGGTTGGTGAGCGGGAGGGTTGGTGAGCGGGAGAGCTGTTGAGCGGGACAGTTGGTGAGCAGGAGGGTTGATGAGCGGGAGGGTTGGTGAGCGGGAGGGTTGATGAGTGGGAGGCTTGGTAAGCGGGCGGGTGGGTGAGCGGGAGGGTTGGTGAGCGGGAGGGTTGGTGTGCGGGAGGGTTGGTGAGCGGGAGGCTTGGTGGGCGGGAGGGTGGCTGAGTGTGAGGGTTGGTGAGTGGGAGGGCTGGTGAGCTGGAGGGTTGGTGAGCGGGAGGGTTGCTGAGTGTGAGGGTTGGTGAGTGGGAGGGTTGGTGAGCGGAAGGGTTGGTGGGCGGGAGGGTTGCTGAGTGTGAGGGTTGGTGAGTGGGAGGTTTGGTGAGCGGGAGGGTTGGTTAGCGTGAGGGTTGGTGAGCGGGAGGGTTGGTGAGCGGGAGGGTTGATGAGCGGGAGGGTTGGGGAGCGGGAGGGTTGGTGAGTGGGAGAGCTGTTGAGCGGGAGGGTTGGTGAGCGGGAGGGATGGTGAGCGGGAGGGTGGTGAGCTGGAGGGTTGGTGACCGGGAGGGTTGGTGAGCGGGAGGGTTGGTGAGCGGGAGGGTTGGTGGGTGGGAGGGTTGCTGAGCGTGAGGGTTGGTGAGAGAGAGGGTTAGAGAGCGGGAGGGTTGGAGAGCGGTTGGGTTGGTGAGCAGGAGAGTTGGAGAACGGGAAGGTTGGTGAGCGGGAGGGTTGGTGAGCGGCAGGGCCGAGGAGTGGGAGGGTTGGTGAGCAGGAGAGTTGGAGAACGGGAAGTTTGGTGAACGGGAGGGTTGGTGAACGGGAGGGTTGGTGAGCAGGAGAGTTGGAGAGCGGGAGGGTTGGAGTGTGGGAGGGTTGGTGAGCTGGAGGGTTGGAGGCCGGGAGGGTAGGTGAGTGGGGGGGTTGGTGAGTGGGAGGGTTGGTGAGCGGGAGGGTCGCAGAGCGGGAGGGTTGGTGAGCGGGAGGGTTGGTGAGCGGGAGGGTTGGTGAGTGGGAGGGTTGGTGAGCGGGAGGGTTGGTGAGCAGGAGGGATGATGAGTGGGAGGGTTGGTGAGCGGGAGAGTTGGTGAGCGGGAGGGTTGGTGAGCGGGAGGGTTGGTGAGCGGGAGGGTTGGTGAGTGTGAGGGTGAGCGTGAGGGTTGGTGAGCGGGACGGTTGGTGAGCGGGAGGGTTGGTGAGCGTGATGGTTGGTGAGCGGGAGTGTTGGAGAGCGGGAGGGTTAGTGAGCGAGAGGTTTGGTGAGCGGGAGGTTTGGTGAGCGGGAGGTTTGGTGAGCGGGTGGGTTGGTGAGCAGGAGAGTTGGTGAGCGGGAGGGTTGGAGGCCGGGAGGGTTGGTGAGCGGGAGGGTTAGTGAGCGAGAGGGTTGGTGAGCGGGAGGTTTGGTGAGCGGGAGGTTTGGTGAGCGGGAGGGTTGGTGAGCAGGAGGGTTGGTGACCGGGAGGGTTGGTGAGCATGAGGGTTGGTGAGCGGGAGGTTTGGTGAGCGGGAGGGTTGGTGAGCGGGAGGGTTGGTGAGCGGGAGGGTTGGTGAGCGGGAGGGTTGGTGAGCATGAGGGTTTGTGAGCGGGAGGGTTGGCGAGCGTGAGGGTTGGGGAGCGGGAGGGTTGGTGAGCGGAAGGGTTGGTGAGCGGGAGGGTTGGTGCGCGGGAGTGTTGGTGGGCGGGAGGGTTGGTTAGCGGGAGGGTTGGAGGCCGGGAATGTTGGTGAGCGGGAGGGTTGGTGCGCGGGAGTGTTGGTGAGCGGGAGGGATGGTGAACGGGAGGGATGTTTAGCGGGAGTGTTGTTGAGCGGGAGGGTTGATGAGCGGGAGTGTTGGTGAGCGGGAGGGATGGTGAACGGGAGGGTTGGTTAACGGGAGGGTTGGTGAGCTGGAGGGTTGGTGAGCGGGAGGGTTGTGAGCGTGAGGGTGAGCGGGAGGGTTGGCGAACGGGAGGGTTGGTGAGCGTGAGGGTGAGCGGGAGGGTTGGTGAGCGTGAGGGTTGGTGAGCGGGAGGGTTGGTGAGCGGGAGGGTTGGTGAGCGGGAGGGTTGGTGAGTGGGAGGAATGGTGAGCGGGTGGGATGGTTAGCGGGAGGGTTGGTGAGCGGGAGGTTTGGTGGGCGGGAGGGTTGGTGAGCGGGAGGGTTGGTGAGCGGGAGAGCTGTTGAGTGGGACAGTTGGTGAGCAGGAGGGTTGATGAGCGGGAGGGTTGGTGAGCGGGAGGGTTGATGAGTGGGAGGCTTGGTAAGCGGGCGGGTGGGTGAGCGGGAGGGTTGGTGAGCGGGAGGGTTGTTGTGCGGGAGGGTTGGTGAGCGGGAGGCTTGGTGGGCGGGAGGTTGGCTGAGTGTGAGGGTTGGTGAGTGGGAGGGCTGGTGAGCTGGAGGGTTGGTGAGCGGGAGGGTTGCTGAGTGTGAGGGTTGGTGAGTGGGAGGGTTGGTGAGCGGGAGGGTTGGTGGGCGGGAGGGTTGCTGAGTGTGAGGGTTGGTGAGTGGGAGGTTTGGTGAGCGGGAGGGTTGGTTAGCGTGAGGGTTGGTGAGCGGGAGGGTTGGTGAGCGGGAGGGTTGATGAGCGGGAGGGTTGGTGAGCGGGAGTGTTGGTGAGCGGGAGGGTTGGTTCGTGGGAGGGTTGGTGAGTGGGAGAGCTGTTGAGCGGGAGGGTTGGTGAGCGGGAGGGATGGTGAGCGGGAGGGTGGTGAGCTGGAGGGTTGGTGACCGGGAGGGTTGGTGAGCGGGAGGGTTGGTGAGCGGGAGGGTTGGTGGGTGGGAGGGTTGCTGAGCGGGAGGGTTGGTGAGCGAGAGGGTTAGAGAGCGGGAGGGTTGGAGTGCGGGAGGGTTGGTGAGCCGGAGAGTTGGAGAACGGGAAGGTTGGTGAGCGGGAGGGTTGGTGAGCGGGAGGGCCGAGGAGTGGGAGGGTTGGTGAGCAGGAGAGTTGGAGAACGGGAAGTTTGGTGAACGGGAGGGTTGGTGAACGGGAGGGTTGGTGAGCAGGAGAGTTGGAGAGTGGGAGGGTTGGAGTGTGGGAGGGTTGGTGAGCTGGAGGGTTGGAGGCCGGGAGGGTAGGTGAGTGGGAGGGTTGGTGAGTGGGAGGGTTGGTGAGCGGGAGGGTCGCAGAGCGGGAGGGTTGGTGAGCGGGAGGGTTGGTGAGCGGGAGGGTTGGTGAGTGGGAGGGTTGGTGAGCGGGAGGGTTGGTGAGCGGGAGGGCTGATGAGCGGGAGGGTTGGTGAGCGGGAGGGTTGGTGAGCGGGAGGGTTGGTGAGCGGGAGGGTTGGTGAGCGGGAGGGTTGGTGAGTGTGAGGGTGAGCGTGAGGGTTGGTGAGCGGGACGGTTGGTGAGCGGGAGGGTTGGTGAGCGTGATGGTTGGTGAGCGGGAGTGTTGGAGAGCGGGAGGGTTAGTGAGCGAGAGGGTTGGTGAGCGGGAGGTTTGGTGAGCGGGAGGTTTGGTGAGCGGGAGGGTTGGTGAGCAGGAGAGTTGGTGAGCGGGAGGGTTGGAGGCCGGGAGGGTTGGTGAGCGGGAGGGTTAGTGAGCGAGAGGGTTGGTGAGCGGGAGGTTTGGTGAGCGGGAGGTTTGGTGAGCGGGAGGGTTGGTGAGCAGGAGGGTTGGTGACCGGGAGGGTTGGTGAGCATGAGGGTTGGTGAGCGGGAGGTTTGGTGAGCGGGAGGGTTGGTGAGCGGGAGGGTTGGTGAGCGGGAGGGTTGGTGAGCATGAGGGTTTGTGAGCGGGAGGGTTGGCGAGCGTGAGGGTTGGGGAGCGGGAGGGTTGGTGAGCGGAAGGGTTGGTGAGCGGGAGGGTTGGTGCGCGGGAGGGTTGGTGAACGGGAGGGTTGGTGAACGGGAGGGTTGGTGAGCTGGAGGGTTGGTGAGCGGGAGGGTTGTGAGCGTGAGGGTGAGCGGGAGGGTTGGCGAACGGGAGGGTTGGTGAGCGTGAGGGTGAGCGGGAGGGTTGGTGAGCGTGAGGGTTGGTGAGCGGGAGGGTTGGTGAGCGGGAGGGTTGGTGAGTGGGAGGAATGGTGAGCGGGTGGGATGGTTAGCGGGAGGGTTGGTGAGCGGGAGGTTTGGTGAGCGGGAGGGATGGTGAGCGGGAGGGTGGTGAGCTGGAGGGTTGGTGACCGGGAGGGTTGGTGAGCGGGAGGGTTGGTGAGCGGGAGGGTTGGTGGGTGGGAGGGTTGCTGAGCGTGAGGGTTGGTGAGAGAGAGGGTTAGAGAGCGGGAGGGTTGGAGAGCGGGAGGGTTGGTGAGCAGGAGAGTTGGAGAACGGGAAGGTTGGTGAGCGGGAGGGTTGGTGAGCGGCAGGGCCGAGGAGTGGGAGGGTTGGTGAGCAGGAGAGTTGGAGAACGGGAAGTTTGGTGAACGGGAGGGTTGGTGAACGGGAGGGTTGGTGAGCAGGAGAGTTGGAGAGCGGGAGGGTTGGAGTGTGGGAGGGTTGGTGAGCTGGAGGGTTGGAGGCCGGGAGGGTAGGTGAGTGGGAGGGTTGGTGAGTGGGAGGGTTGGTGAGCGGGAGGGTCGCAGAGCGGGAGGGTTGGTGAGCGGGAGGGTTGGTGAGCGGGAGGGTTGGTGAGTGGGAGGGTTGGTGAGCGGGAGGGTTGGTGAGCAGGAGGGATGATGAGTGGGAGGGTTGGTGAGCGGGAGGGTTGGTGAGCGGGAGGGTTGGTGAGCGGGAGGGTTGGTGAGCGGGAGGGTTGGTGAGTGTGAGGGTTGGTGAGTGTGAGGGTTGGTGAGTGTGAGGGTTGGTGAGCGGGACGGTTGGTGAGCGGGAGGGTTGGTGAGCGTGATGGTTTGTGAGCGGGAGTGTTGGAGAGCGGGAGAGTTAGTGAGCGAGAGGTTTGGTGAGCGGGAGGTTTGGTGAGCGGGAGGTTTGGTGAGCGGGAGGTTTGGTGGGCGGGAGGGTTGGTGAGCGGGAGGGTTGGTGAGCGTTGGGGTTGGTGAGCGGGACGGTTGGTGAGCGGGAGGGTTGGTGAGCGGGAGAACTGTTGAGCGGGAGGGTTGGAGAGCGGGAGGGTTGGTGAGCGGGCGGGTGGGTGAGCAGGAGGGTGGGTGGGCGGGAGGGTTGGTAAGCGGGAGGGTTGGAGGCCGGGAAGGTTGGTGAGCGGGAGGGTTGGTGAACGGGAGGGTTGGTGAGCGTGAGGGTTGGTGAGCGGGACGGTTGGTGAGCGGGAGGGTTGGTGAGCGGGAGAGCTGTTGAGTGGGACAGTTGGTGAGCAGGAGGGTTGATGAGCGGGAGGGTTGGTGAGCGGGAGGGTTGATGAGTGGGAGGCTTGGTAAGCGGGCGGGTGGGTGAGCGGGAGGGTTGGTGAGCGGGAGGGTTGTTGTGCGGGAGGGTTGGTGAGCGGGAGGCTTGGTGGGCGGGAGGTTGGCTGAGTGTGAGGGTTGGTGAGTGGGAGGGCTGGTGAGCTGGAGGGTTGGTGAGCGGGAGGGTTGCTGAGTGTGAGGGTTGGTGAGTGGGAGGGTTGGTGAGCGGGAGGGTTGGTGGGCGGGAGGGTTGCTGAGTGTGAGGGTTGGTGAGTGGGAGGTTTGGTGAGCGGGAGGGTTGGTTAGCGTGAGGGTTGGTGAGCGGGAGGGTTGGTGAGCGGGAGGGTTGATGAGCGGGAGGGTTGGTGAGCGGGAGTGTTGGTGAGCGGGAGGGTTGGTTCGTGGGAGGGTTGGTGAGTGGGAGAGCTGTTGAGCGGGAGGGTTGGTGAGCGGGAGGGATGGTGAGCGGGAGGGTGGTGAGCTGGAGGGTTGGTGACCGGGAGGGTTGGTGAGCGGGAGGGTTGGTGAGCGGGAGGGTTGGTGGGTGGGAGGGTTGCTGAGCGGGAGGGTTGGTGAGCGAGAGGGTTAGAGAGCGGGAGGGTTGGAGTGCGGGAGGGTCGGTGAGCCGGAGAGTTGGAGAACGGGAAGGTTGGTGAGCGGGAGGGTTGGTGAGCGGGAGGGCCGAGGAGTGGGAGGGTTGGTGAGCAGGAGAGTTGGAGAACGGGAAGTTTGGTGAACGGGAGGGTTGGTGAACGGGAGGGTTGGTGAGCAGGAGAGTTGGAGAGCGGGAGGGTTGGAGTGTGGGAGGGTTGGTGAGCTGGAGGGTTGGAGGCCGGGAGGGTAGGTGAGTGGGAGGGTTGGTGAGTGGGAGGGTTGGTGAGCGGGAGGGTCGCAGAGCGGGAGGGTTGGTGAGCGGGAGGGTTGGTGAGCGGGAGGGTTGGTGAGTGGGAGGGTTGGTGAGCGGGAGGGTTGGTGAGCGGGAGGGCTGATGAGCGGGAGGGTTGGTGAGCGGGAGGGTTGGTGAGCGGGAGGGTTGGTGAGCGGGAGGGTTGGTGAGCGGGAGGGTTGGTGAGTGTGAGGGTGAGCGTGAGGGTTGGTGAGCGGGACGGTTGGTGAGCGGGAGGGTTGGTGAGCGTGATGGTTGGTGAGCGGGAGTGTTGGAGAGCGGGAGGGTTAGTGAGCGAGAGGGTTGGTGAGCGGGAGGTTTGGTGAGCGGGAGGTTTGGTGAGCGGGAGGGTTGGTGAGCAGGAGAGTTGGTGAGCGGGAGGGTTGGAGGCCGGGAGGGTTGGTGAGCGGGAGGGTTAGTGAGCGAGAGGGTTGGTGAGCGGGAGGTTTGGTGAGCGGGAGGTTTGGTGAGCGGGAGGGTTGGTGAGCAGGAGGGTTGGTGACCGGGAGGGTTGGTGAGCATGAGGGTTGGTGAGCGGGAGGTTTGGTGAGCGGGAGGGTTGGTGAGCGGGAGGGTTGGTGAGCGGGAGGGTTGGTGAGCATGAGGGTTTGTGAGCGGGAGGGTTGGCGAGCGTGAGGGTTGGGGAGCGGGAGGGTTGGTGAGCGGAAGGGTTGGTGAGCGGGAGGGTTGGTGCGCGGGAGGGTTGGTGAACGGGAGGGTTGGTGAACGGGAGGGTTGGTGAGCTGGAGGGTTGGTGAGCGGGAGGGTTGTGAGCGTGAGGGTGAGCGGGAGGGTTGGCGAACGGGAGGGTTGGTGAGCGTGAGGGTGAGCGGGAGGGTTGGTGAGCGTGAGGGTTGGTGAGCGGGAGGGTTGGTGAGCGGGAGGGTTGGTGAGCGGGAGGGTTGGTGAGTGGGAGGAATGGTGAGCGGGTGGGATGGTTAGCGGGAGGGTTGGTGAGCGGGAGGTTTGGTGGGCGGGAGGGTTGGTGAGCGGGAGGGTTGGTGAGCGTTGGGGTTGGTGAGCGGGACGGTTGGTGAGCGGGAGGGTTGGTGAGCGGGAGAACTGTTGAGCGGGAGGGTTGGAGAGCGGGAGGTTTGGTGAGCGGGCGGGTGGGTGAGCGGGAGGGTTGGTGAGCGGGAGGGTTGGTGAGCGTGAGGGTGAGCGGGAGGGTTGTTGAGCGGGAGGGTTGGTGAGCAGGAGGGTTGGTGGGCGGGAGGGTTGGTAAGCGGGAGGGTTGGAGGCCGGGAAGGTTGGTGAGCGGGTGGGTTGGTGAGCGGGAGGGTTGGTGAGCATGAGGGTTGGTGAGCGGGACGGTTGGTGAGCGGGAGGGTTGGTGAGCGGGAGAGCTGTTGAGCGGGACAGTTGGTGAGCAGGAGGGTTGATGAGCGGGAGGGTTGGTGAGCGGGAGGGTTGATGAGTGGGAGGCTTGGTAAGCGGGCGGGTGGGTGAGCGGGAGGGTTGGTGAGCGGGAGGGTTGGTGTGCGGGAGGGTTGGTGAGCGGGAGGCTTGGTGGGCGGGAGGGTGGCTGAGTGTGAGGGTTGGTGAGTGGGAGGGCTGGTGAGCTGGAGGGTTGGTGAGCGGGAGGGTTGCTGAGTGTGAGGGTTGGTGAGTGGGAGGGTTGGTGAGCGGGAGGGTTGGTGGGCGGGAGGGTTGCTGAGTGTGGGGGTTGGTGAGTGGGAGGTTTGGTGAGCGGGAGGGTTGGTTAGCGTGAGGGTTGGTGAGCGGGAGGGTTGGTGAGCGGGAGGGTTGATGAGCGGGAGGGTTGGTGAGCGGGAGTGTTGGTGAGCGGGAGGGTTGGTTCGTGGGAGGGTTGGTGAGTGGGAGAGCTGTTGAGCGGGAGGGTTGGTGAGCGGGAGGGATGGTGAGCGGGAGGGTGGTGAGCGGGAGGGTTGGTGACCGGGAGGGTTGGTGAGCGGGAGGGTTGGTGAGCGGGAGGGTTGGTGGGTGGGAGGGTTGCTGAGCGTGAGGGTTGGTGAGTGAGAGGGTTAGAGAGCGGGAGGGTTGGAGAGCGGGAGGGTTGGTGAGCAGGAGAGTTGGAGAACGGGAAGGTTGGTGAGCGGGAGGGTTGGTGAGCGGGAGGGCCGAGGAGTGGGAGGGTTGGTGAGCAGGAGAGTTGGAGAACGGGAAGTTTGGTGAACGGGAGGGTTGGTGAACGGGAGGGTTGGTGAGCAGGAGAGTTGGAGAGCGGGAGGGTTGGAGTGTGGGAGGGTTGGTGAGCTGGAGGGTTGGAGGCCGGGAGGGTAGGTGAGTGGGAGGGTTGGTGAGTGGGAGGGTTGGTGAGCGGGAGGGTCGCAGAGCGGGAGGGTTGGTGAGCGGGAGGGTTGGTGAGCGGGAGGGTTGGTGAGCGGGAGGGTTGGTGAGCGGGAGGGTTGGTGAGCGGGAGGGATGATGAGCGGGAGGGTTGGTGAGCGGGAGGGTTGGTGAGCAGGAGAGTTGGTGAGCGGGAGGGTTGGAGGCCGGGAGGGTTGGTGAGCGGGAGGGTTAGTGAGCGAGAGGGTTGGTGAGCGGGAGGTTTGGTGAGCGGGAGGTTTGGTGAGCGGGAGGGTTGGTGAGCAGGAGGGTTGGTGAGCGGGAGGGTTGGTGAGCATGAGGGTTGGTGAGCGGGAGGTTTGGTGAGCGGGAGGGTTGGTGAGCGGGAGGGTTGGTGAGCGGGACGGTTGGTGAGCGGGAGGGTTGGTGAGCATGAGGGTTTGTGAGCGGGAGGGTTGGCGAGCGTGAGGGTTGGGGAGCGGGAGGGTTGGTGAGCGGAAGGGTTGGTGAGCGGGAGGGTTGGTGCGCGGGAGTGTTGGTGAGCGGGAGGGATGGTGAACGGGAGGGATGTTTAGCGGGAGTGTTGTTGAGCGGGAGGGTTGATGAGCGGGAGTGTTGGTGAGCGGGAGGGTTGGTGAACGCGAGGGTTGGTGAACGGGAGGGTTGGTGAGCTGGAGGGTTGGTGAGCGGGAGGGTTGTGAGCGTGAGGGTGAGCGGGAGGGTTGGCGAACGGGAGGGTTGGTGAGCGTGAGGGTGAGCGGGAGGGTTGGTGAGCGTGAGGGTTGGTGAGCGGGAGGGTTGGTGAGCGGGAGGGTTGGTGAGCGGGAGGGTTGGTGAGTGGGAGGAATGGTGAGCGGGTGGGATGGTTAGCGGGAGGGTTGGTGAGCGGGAGGTTTGGTGGGCGGGAGGGTTGGTGAGCGGGAGGGTTGGTGAGCGTTGGGGTTGGTGAGCGGGACGGTTGGTGAGCGGGAGGGTTGGTGAGCGGGAGAGCTGTTGAGCGGGAGAGTTGGTGAGCGGGAGGCTTGGTCAGCGGGCGGGTGGGTGAGCGGGAGGGTTGGTGAGCGGGAGGGTTGGTGAGCGGGAGGGTTGGTGAGCGGGAGGGTTGGTGGGTGGGAGGGTTGCTGAGTGTGAGGGTTGGTGAGCGGGAGGTTTGGTGAGCGGGAGGGTTGGTGAGCGGGAAGGTTGATGAGCGGGAGGGTTGGTGAGCGGGAGTGTTGGTGAGCGGGAGGGTTGGTGAGTGGGAGGGTTGGTGAGTGGGAGAGCTGTTGAGCGGGAGGGTTGGTGAGCGGGAGGGTTGGTGAGCGGGAGGGTTGGTGAGCGGGAGGATTGGTGAGCGGGAGGGTTGGTGAGCGGGTGGGTTGGTGGGCGGGAGGGTTGCTGAGCGTGAGGGTTGGTGAGCGGGAGGGTTGGAGAGCAGGAGGGTTGGAGAGCGGGAGTGTTAGTGAGCAGGAGAGTTGGAGAGCGGGAAGGTTGGTGAGCGGGAGGGTTGGTGAGCGGGAGTGTTGGTGAGCGGAAAGGTTGGTGAGCGAGAGGGTTGATGAGCGGGAGGGTTGATGAGCAGGAGAGTTGGAGAGCGGGAGGGTTGGAGAGCGGGAGGGTTGGTGAGCTGGAGGGTTGGAGGACGGGAGGGTTGGTGAGCGGGAGGGTTGGTGAGCGGGAGGGTTGCAGAGCGGGAGGGTTGGCGAGCGGGAAACTTGGTGAGCGGGAGGGTTGGTGAGCGGGAGGGTTTGTGAGCGGGAGGTTTGGTGAGCGAGAGGGTTGATGAGCGGGAGGGTTGGTGAGCAGGAGGGTTGGTGAGCGGGAGGGTTGGTGAGCGGGAGGTTTGGTGAGCGGGAGGGTTGGTGAGCGGGTGGGTTGTTGAGCGGGAGGGTTGATGAGCGGGAGGGTTGGTGAGCGGGAGGGTTGGTGAGTGGGAGGGTTGGTGAGCGGGAGGGTTGGTGAGTGGGAGGGTTGATGAGCGGGAGGGTTGGTGAGCGGGAGGGTTGGTGAGCGGGAGGGTTGGTGAGCGGAGGGCGTTGGTGAGCGGGAGGCTTGGTGAGCGGGAGAGTTGGTGAGCCGGATGGTTTGTGAGCGGGAGGGTTGATGAGCGGGAGAGTTGGTGAGCGGGAGGGTTGGTGAGCGGGAGGTTTGGTGAGCAGGAGGGTTGGTGAGCGGGAGGTTTGGTGAGCGGGAGGGCCGAGGAGTGGGAGGGCCGGGGGGCGGGAGGGCTGGGGAGCGGGAGGACGGGGGAGTGGGAGGGCCGGTGTGCTGATAGATGGGCGAGAAGTTGGATGAGGGAGCAGGAGGTTTAGCGAGTAGGAGGGATGGTGGGAGGGAGGGAGAATGGTTTGGGAAGGGGAATGATCAGAGCTTGGGCGGGTCAGCGAGTTAGATGTCAGTGGGCAAATGGGTCATGTAGTGAAGGTGTCGTGGAGTTGGGGAATGAAGAGTGGGAGGTAAGTCGAGTTCACATTTTTTTGAGGATTTAATTTATTTCAGAAGGTATTTTCTTTGTGAATATAAAAATTTAGGAATGTACGGTATTTTGACTTTCAGGGTATAATATTTTAGTGTTCTTTTTTCTGGTGAGAAAGGCTCTAAGGAACCTCGCTACATTGTGTGGTCACATGGGAAAATCGGATCCACTTAATGTTGGTTCATTTAAAGCTGAACTTTTCAGGAATGTTTGGCGAGGAATGACTGAATTTCGAATCGCGGCTTACCTGAGGAATTGGGGTTGCGAAAGGGAGAAGTCAGGAATGGTGGAATGGCTGTCCATTCTCATGCAATAGTGAGCTGTTTCATTTTATCTACTTTAGCACCACTAAACCCAAACAAATGATGCATTCTTGCTGAAATGTTGCAGTTTGTAATTTCATAAGATCTTGAGGCCCAGAAACAGAACCAAAAAAAAAATTCTGATAAGATCTCTTGCCACAAACTGGAGTTTCCTGCATGACTGTTCATCTGAAGAAGTGGTTACAATGTAACGAGATGGAAATCTGAAATGATACATGTGAGGGAAGAAGATTGTGCATTTTGTTCTACTAGAATGATCAGTACTGCATTCATTTCAGTCGACTACTCAACATCAGTAAAGAGCAGTTGGTCGGTGGCAATCCATTGTGTATTCTCAGACTGTAAGTAACATTAAGACTTGAAGTGTTAATTTTCTTTGCATGAGGGACATTTGCAGATACCAAGCGATAGAACGCATTCTGTGCTCTCTGCAATCATTTCTGCAGCCGTTTTTGCAGTTGCATACAATTGCAAAAATCTGAGGCTGTAAAATGCCGCTTTCTAATTATGCATTTTGTATTAATTGTTTTCACGGGGTGTGGGCATTGTTGGCAGGCCAGCATTTGTTGTCCACTCCTAACTGGCCTTGAGAAAGTGGTGCTGAGACCCCTTCTTGAACAGCTGGAGTCCATGTGGTGTAGTTATATCCACAGTACTGTTAGGAAGGAGGTTCTAGGATTTTGACCCAGCGACAGTGAAAGAATGGCAATATAGTTCTCAGTCAGGATGGCGAGTGGCTTGGAGAGGAACTAGGTGGTGTTCCTTTTCATCTGCTGCCCTTGTACTTCGAGGTGCCAGAGCTTGCAGGTTTGGACAGTGCTGCCAAGCGAGGCTTGAAAAATCGCTGCAGTGCAGCTTGTCGATGGTACATGTCATGATTATGCAAACATGCAGCTAATGAACACAAAGAATAGGTCACGACCAATGAGCAATGAGCAGTCAGGACACTCGGGGGTGGTATCTCACTCTAAAAGGAATGAGACACTCACACTCCACCTCTTTCCACAGACCAACAGAGTGAGACAGGGTGTATCCTCAGCATCACACCCCAGCATGTGGCTTAGAGCAAGGCTGGTTCAGTTAGACTGAGTTGCTACATTTAGATTAGCAGAGAGTCGAACTCATTGAGAACTGTGCTAATAGTTCAATAAAACACATTGAACTCACTTCAAAGTCTGGAATATCTTTTACTCAAAACTGCATCAAGTAGCAGCTTGTGTTATTCCAAATTACATAACACTACATGATATCAGGAGTCTGTTCAATCTAGTTAGTTCAACTCAGCAAGATCCGTGACGACCAGCGAATGTATACCGGCACAATGGAAAAGATTCAGGCTCCACACCAGCTCAGGACCTCCGGCAATCTCAGTGCCAACTGGCGGACATTCAAGCAGAAATTTCAGCTTTACGTCGAAGCATCAGACCTCAATGGTGCCTCTGAAGCACGGAAGATAGCTCTTTTCCTCACCACAATGGATGATTGCGCCTTGGAAATATTCAACTCCTTTCACGTCGCCAAAGACCAGGACAAGACAAAGTTTCACACCATCCTGGACAAGTTCGACAGCCACTGTGAGGTGGACACCAACAAAATCTTCGAGCGCTACATATTCAAGCAGCGATTGCAACGTAAAGACGAATCCTTCACCTCATATTTAACTATTTAACTATCCTCAGGCTGCTTGCTCAATCCTGCAACTTTGGTGATATCACTGACTCCATGATCAGAGACCAAATCGTTTTTGGAGTTCACTCTGATCCTCTGAGAGAGCAGTTAGTGAAGATCAAGCATATGACCCTGCCAGTCACGATTGAAACATGCACAGTGTATGAGCATGCTAAAAATGCTATTCCCAGTACAAAACGGTAGAAAATGATAGAGTAGCCTCCCACGAGGCAGAGAGTATGCAGGCCATCTCCCGGATGCAGCGCCTCAACATTGACGAAAGCG
Source organism: Scyliorhinus torazame (assembly GCF_047496885.1). Taxonomy (NCBI): domain Eukaryota; kingdom Metazoa; phylum Chordata; class Chondrichthyes; order Carcharhiniformes; family Scyliorhinidae; genus Scyliorhinus; species Scyliorhinus torazame. The sequence continues at coordinate 290,754,760 of NC_092709.1, read as the reverse complement.
GCCATTTTGCACGCTCTTCCCGGGGCCCGACGCAGGCGCGATGCGAACGGGATAACGAAAAGGCCCAAACCCGCACTGTGCAGGTGCAGCGGTCTGAGAACCGCACTGCGCATGTGCAACGACGCACGGAGTGTCAGGACACCGACGTCATGACGTGTTCGAACTGTGGCACTGCCCATTTAAAGAAACACTGCTCTGCAAGAGGTAGACGCTGTTTAAACTGCGGGAAGCCAGGCCACTATGCAGCCCTGTGCAGATCTGCACCACCAGTCAGGAGCTAGTGCTCCCAAATCCGACGACGGCGGATCCAGAGTGTGCAACAACGCCGACAGGATTCTGATCCCGGCAGTGCAACGGATCCAGATGATGAATGCCTGGACAACGCCTACCGTGTGGGCATTATTACACCGAGTGAATATGCCACACCAGACTCATCGCAAGTCCAATCAATCCTAGCTGTGGATTCCGAGGACGAATGGCGAACAGTGATGAAGGTCAACCACTGCCCCATCCAGTTCAAGCTGGACACAGGTGCCTCTGCCAACCTCCTCTCACAGGCACACTTCAGACGCATTAAGAAGCCTCTCACGGTCCTTCCAGCTGCCTGCAAGCTCCTGGATTACAACGGGAACGCCATCATGGCACTGGGATCCTGCCATCTGCACGGTAGCCTTGTGGATAGCACAATTGCTTCACAGCTCCAGGGTCCCAGGTTCGATTCCGGCTTGGGTCACTGTCTGTGCGGAGTCTGCACATCCTCCCCGTGTGGGTTTCCTCCGGGTGCTCCGGTTTCCTCCCATAGTCCAAAGATGTGCAGTTTAGGTGGATTGGCCATGATAAATTGCCCTTAGCGTCCAAAATTGCCCTTAGTGTTGGGTGGGGTTACTGGGTTATGGGGATAGGGTGGCGGTGTTGACCTTGGGTAGGGTGCTCTTTCCAAGAGCCGGTGCAGACTCGATGGGCTGAATGGCCTCCTTCTGCACTGTAAATTCTATGATAATCTATGATCTATGACACATACAAGCACAGTTACGCTTTGAAATTGTTAAGCCGGACAGGGCATCCCTACTAGATGCGCATGCCTGCAAGCAGCTGAACCTCATTCAAAGGGTTTACATCACGACATCCTCCTATGTGGATCTTCAGGTTGGCATCGACGACATCTTCGCCCAGTATCCAGATATGTTCAACAGGATGGGCACGCTGCCGTATCGATACAAGATTCTGCTATGACCTGATGCCAAGCCAGTAGTCCACGCACCACGACGAGTCCCTGCTCCACTGAGACAGCACCTGAAGGCACAGCTCAAGGACCTTCAGCAAAAAGGCATCATATCCAAGGTCACCAAACCGACTGACTGGATCAGCTCGATGGTGTGCGTAAGAAGCCTTCGGGGGACCTGCGCATCTGCATTGTTCCCAAGGGTCTCAAACAAGAAAATCATGCGGGAACACTACCCCATCCCGAAGCGGGAGGAACTCACGAGTGAGATGGCTTCTTCACCAAATTGGATGCATCACAGGGATTTTGGCAAATCCAGCTGGAAGAGTCCAACACGCCTTTTGGCAGATACTGCTACAATCGCATGCCATTTGGCATCATCTCGGCATCGGAGATATTCCATCGCATCATGGAGCTGATGGCGGAAGGCATTGAAGGGATTCGTGTGTACGTGGCCGACATCATCATTTGGTCCACGACCCCTGAAGAACATGTGTCCCGTCTCCAGAAGGTATTCCGCCGTGTATATGCCAACGGCCTAAAGTTAAACAGGTCCAAATGTTGTTTCGGCACATCGACGTTCAAGTTCCTAGGCGACCAGATCTCACAGCATGGTGTGCGCCCGGACACAGACAAAATCAAGGCCATAGATGCGATGAAGGTCCCTGAGGACAAAAAATCTGTGCTGCGCTTCTTGGGTATGGTCAATTTTCTGGGTAAGTTCATTCCAAACATGGCCACACACACCACGGCCCTACGCAACCTGGTGAAAAAGTCAACTGCCTTTGAGTGGAAGGCGGCACACCAGACAGAGTGACTAGAGCTGAAAGCCAAGCTCACCACTGCACCAGTCCTGGCATTCTGAAATTAGATTAAATGAAAATTGCTTATTGTCACGAGTAGGCTTCACTGAAGTTACTGTGAAAAGCCCCTAGTCACCACATTCCGGTGCCTGTTTGGGGAGGCTGGTACGGGAATTGAACCGTGCTGCTGGCCCGCCTTGGTCTGCTTTAAAAGCCAGCGATTTAGCCCAGTGTGCTAAACCAGCCCCTTCTTCGACCCGGACCGGGAGACAAAGATATCCACAGATGTGAGTCAGCATGGCATCGGTGTGGTGTTGCTTCAACGAGGTGACACATAATCCTGGGCAACCAGCAGCCTACGCATCAAGAGCGATGACGTCCACTGAAACCAGATATGCACAGATTGAGAAGGAGTGCTTGGGTCTTCACACCGGCATCCACAAATTTCATGATTATGTCTACGGCCTGCCGACATTCACTGTCGAGACGGATCATAGGCCTCTGGTCCACATCATCCAAAGGACTTGAACGACATGACGCCTCGGTTGCAGAGAATCCTGCTTAAACTTAGGAGGTATGACCTCAACTTGGTGTACACACCTGGCAAGGAGCTCATCATCGCTGATGCATTGTCCCGTTCCGTCACCTCGCCCAGTGAGCCGCTGGAGATCATCCAGCACATCGAATCACAGGTGCAGCTGTGTGCTAGCACTCTCCCGGCGACTGATGAGAAGATAGTTCTCATCCGTGATGAGACAGCCAAGGACCCCCTCTTGCAGCGCATCATCCACAATCTCACCAATGGCTGGCAGAAAGGGAAGTGCCCACAATTTTACAATGTGAAGGATGACCTGACGGTGATTGATGGTATCCTCCTCAAGCTGGACAGGATTGTCATTTCACTCAGTCTCCAGAGCTTGGTGCTGCGCCAGATTCATGGGGGACACCTGGGCATCGAGAAGTGCAGGCGCAGAGCCCGGCAAGCTGTCTACTGGCCCGGCATCAGCCAGGACATCAGGAACATGGTCCTGAACTGTGCTACCTGTCAGCGGTTCCAGCCAGCGCAGAGCAAGGAGACTCTCCAACAGCATGACATAGTGACCTCTCCGTGGTCCAAGGTTGGCTCGACCTCTTTCATGCGAATGGTCGCGACTGCGTATTGATCATCGACTATTTCTCGAATTACCCTGAGGTGCTGAAGCTCCTGGACCTCACCTCTCGGACCGTCATCAAAGCCTGTAAGGAGACGTTCTCAAGGCATGGCATCCCAATCACCGTCATGAGTGACAATGGCCCGTGACTTAGCAGTCGAAAATGGTCCACGTTTGCCAGGTCATACAATTTCCAGCATGTCACCTCCAGTCTGCACTATCCGCAGTCCAATGGAAAAGTCGAGAAAGGGGGGCACTTTGTGAAACAACTCATCTGCAAGGCCGCAGACTCTGCTTACGACATACACCTTGCACTGCTCGCGTACAGGCCGACTCCATTGTCCACTGGCATGTCGCCTGCTCAACTCCTAATGAACAGAGACCTGCGGACGATGCTTCCAGCCATACACCTGCCCAACCTGGATCACCTCCCGGTGCTGCAGAAGATGCAGCAGCTCACAGACCGTCAAAAGCAGGGCTATGATGCCCATGCCACCGATCTGGCCATGCTATCCCCGGCGGTCACTGTCAGGGTGGTGGGTGGTCTGCCCTGGCTGTCATTGTGCGACAGGCCGCGTCCCGCTCTTATGTTGTCTGCATGGCTGATGGCCCCATCGTGCGAAGGAATCGATGGGCACTGCGCAAAGTTGCCTGCCCGCAACCGCTTTCTCCTCCATTTCCATATGTTAAATTGCCACCTCCTGATACCTCGCACCATGAGGCCACCAGTCAGGCTTCCATCCCACCTGTCAAGGTGCCATCGTCCCCTCCGCCACCTCTCCGGCGGTCAACCAGGATCAGACGCAAGCCTCAGAGACTGGACTTGTGAACGTTTGTTTTGTTTGCTCTGTTCTGTTGTCCACCATCAGTCACATTAGACAGACTCATTCACATGTAAAGACATTCACATACGCCAACAAAACATTTTTTAAAAAGGGAAGATGTCATGATATGCAAACATGCAGCTAATGAACACATAGAATAGGACACGACCAATGAGCAGTCAGGACACTCAGGGGTGGTATCTCACTATAAAAGGGGTGAGGCACTCACACCCCGCCTCTTTCCACAGACCAACATCTACAGAGTGAGACAGGGTGTATCCTCAGCATCACACCCCATCACGTGGCTTAGAGCAAGCCTGGTTCAGTCAGACTGAGTTACAAATTTAGATTAGCAGAGAGTTGAACTCATTGAGAACTGTGCTAATAGCTCAATAAAACACATTGAACTCACTTCAAAGTCTGGAGCATCTTTTACTGAAAACTGCATCAAGTGGCAGCTTGTGTTATTCTAAATTACACAACACAACAGTACACATTGCTGGTACTGTAAATTGATGGTGGTGCATGGAGTACAATCCGGTGGACTGCTTTGCCCTGAATGGTGTCGAGCGTCTTGTGTGTAGTTGGAGCTGCACTCATCCAAGTGGAGAATATTCCATCACATAATGACTTGTGCCTTGTAGATTGTGGACAGACTTTGAGGAGCCTTTGGTGTTAGCTTTGGTGATGCAGCTGCTGTTTTAAGTGAAAATTGGCGTTTGTGCCACTCCCAGCCACTGCTATGCTGAATGCTGTTGGGAGCATTAGTCCAAGAATTACATGTGTGCACTACAAGTGTGAAGGCGGGCCCACCCTGCCATTTTGGATTGGATTTGTTTATTGTCCCGTGTACCGTGGTACAGTAAAAAGTATTTTTCTGCGAGCAGCTCAACAGATCATTAGTACATGGGAAGAAAAGAAAATACATAATAGGGCAATACAAGGTATACAATGTAACTACATAAGCACTGGCATCGGATGAAGCATACAGGGGTGTAGTGTTAATCAGGTCAGTCCTTAAGAGGGTAATTTAGGAGTCTGGTGACAGCGGGGAAGAAGTTGTTTCTGAGTCTGTTTGTGTGTGCTCTCAGACTTCTGTATCTCCTGCCCGATGGAAGAAGTTGGAAGAGTGAGAAAGCCGGGTAGGAGGGGTCTTTGATTATACTGCCCGCTTTCCCCAGGCAGCGGAAGGTGTAGATGGAGTCAATGGATGCGAGGCAGGTTTGTGTGATGGACTGGGCTGTGTTCACGACTCTCTGAAGTTTCCTGCGGTCCTGGGCCGAGCAGTTGCCATAAGAGGCTGTGATGCAGCCAGATAACAGCCTCCCGTAACAGCCTCCCCGAACAGGCGCCGGAATGTGGCGACTAGGGGCTTTTCACAGTTACTTCATTTGAAGCCTACTTGTGACAATAAGCGATTTTCATTTCATTTCAGATAGGATGCTTTCTATGGTGCATCTGTAAAAGTTGGTAAGAGTTAATGTGGACATGCCGAATTTCCTTAGTTTCCTGAGGAAGTATAGGCGCTGTTTTGCTTTCTTGGTGGTAGCGTCGACATGGGTGGACCAGGACAGACTTTTGGAGATGTGCACCCCTAGGAATTTGAAACCACTAACCATCTCCACCTCGGCCCCATTGATGCTGGCAGGAGTGTGAAAAGTACTTTGTTTCCTGAAGTGGACTTTATTGCTCCAGTTATTTCCCTATTTTAACCACACACAGATGAACAGCACGGGCAGCACGGCAGCACGGTAGCATAGTGATTAGCGCAATTGCTTCACAGCTCCAGGGTCCCAGGTTCGATTCCTGGCTGGGTCACTGTCTGTGCGGAGTCTGCCTGTTCTCCCCATGGGTGCGTGGGTTTCCTCCGGGTGCTCCGGTTTCCTCCCACAGTCCAAAGATGTGCAGGTTAGGTGGATTGGCCATGCTAAATTGCCCTTAGTGTCCAAAATTGCCCTTAGTGTCCAAAATTGCCCTTTGTGTTGGTTGAGTGGGGTTTACTGGGTTATGGGGATAGGGTGGTGTGGGCTTGGGTAGAGTGCTCTTTCCAAGAGCTGGTGCAGACTCGATGGGCCGAATGGCCTCCTTCTGCACTGTAAATTCTATGACATCTATGACAACATGCATTCATCAACATGAGGGATCTTGCACAAGTGTTATTTAAAGGCATTACTATCCAACTAGCAAGTTAATTGCTTTTTACCATCCATTTGCTCTTGCTGAGTTTGTTTGGAGGAATTCAGAATAGCTGGTAATGTCTGTAGGAAATGATGTAGGGCATTGCAAAGGCTTTGTATGCTTCTGAAAATCTCTGAGAACACCGCTCGCTCCCAGTCATGGGGGCTATAATTGCAGGTTCCCCATGGGCTGCCACATCCAAGAGAGATGGTGCAGAAGCAGCAGAGGTGACAAGCTGCTGAGAGAGAGAAGAGGAGGACAGCCCTCAGCAGCAGGCCTACGGTCTTCAGGGAGCACTTCACTGACCTTCACCTATGCCAGGAGCAGTGTGTTCGCTAGATGAGCTTCATCAAGGAGTTGTCACAGAACTCTGTGATGTTTTGGATCAGGCCAGCAGCCTCAGAGCAGAATGTTGTAAAGGTGATCATGATCTTGGATTATTTTCACCAGAGGATCTGTTCAGGTTGGAACAGAGATCACGGAAAGCTTCTTGCAGTTCGCTGTCCATCCCTGCATCCAGGAGGCTATGGTGTCTCCATACACTAGGAGAGGGAATTTTATTGACTTCTCCCTGAGCAAAGGGAAGCAGGAGGAATGGGAATGTGCCTTTGCTAGGATAACAGGCTTCCACCAGTACAGGGTGTCAGTCACTGCACGCCAGTGTTTTTGCAGATACCACATTGCAATAATATAATGTACTGAAACATCAACGGGGCTCCCTTTGCCCACTGTGAGGTCCACCACGTCAGGGCCATGCTGGTTGAGACCATCTGAGGGCCAGCCCCCCCCCCAACAATGCATAAGGCTCCTCTAGCAGACCCTCCCCCGCACCATACCCACAGGGACCCCTGTAATAGGGGACCACCCCTACAGGGACCCCTGTAAATGGGGGACCCCCCAGAGACTCCTGTAATATGGGGACCCCCAGGGACCCCTGTAATAGTGAGAACACCCTCAGGAACCTCTGCAAAAACAGCTACCCTCATTTCTCAACATTGGGGGCGTCAAGCGGCCAACTGAGCCTCTCAAAGGTTGAAGTGCTTCATTCAGGTGGAGTTGACAGGGGCAACTGTGGGGAAGAGGCTATTGTGTGACGGGGAGAAAGCGAGGCTAATTGGGAATGTGCTTGCATTATGGGAAGTGCATGAGTGGATGTCGCAGATCCTGAGAGGGCTGTCGGCAGGGCAGCCATTGTCAGGACTCCTCATCGCTCATTTTGATGTTCTCTTCCTTTACTTTTTGATTCTGGAGAATCGCGGAGCCAGTCGAGCTGCTGATTCTTTTAATTGCCATCTGCCAGCAGCAGTGACATTGAGGTGTTGCTGCCTATGCCCAGGACCAGTGCCCTGCAAAGGAGGGGGAGGTAGCACCAGTTGACATTCTAGAAACAGGCCCACAGATGGAGGAGACACTATAGTGATGGAGGTATGAATCCTGAGACCGTGCTGCCCATGTCTCATTCTTCTCAATTCCAAGTATAAGCCCCACCTGCTCAAACTTTACCTCATAAGACGATCTCTATATCCCAAGAATCACCCTTGTGAGCCTTCTCTGAATGGCCTCCAATTCCTCTTTCCAGAAGGACACCAAAAGTATTCACAATACTCGGTTAAAAGCAAATTATTGCGGATGCTGGAATCGGAAACAAAAATAGAGAATGCTGGAAAATGCAGGCCTGACAGCATCTGTGGAGAAATGAAAATGAAAATCACTTATTGTCACAAGTAGGCTTCAAATGAAGTAACTGTGAAAAGCCCCTAGTCGCCACATTCCGACACCTGTTCGGGGAGGCTGGTACGGGAATCAAACTGTGCTGCTGGCCTGCCTTGGTCTGCTTTCAAAGCTAGCGATTTAGCCCAGTGTGCTAAACCAGAGAGAAGAGAGCTAACATTTCGAGTCTGGATGACTCTTTGTCAAAGCAATATTCGGAGTGTGGTCTCACCAGCACCCTGTACAGTTGCAGCAAGACTTCCCAACCTTAATACTCCATACTCTTTGTTCTCTGGCAGACCTGTCGATGTATCAGGCTTGCTTCAGGGTGGTTGCAATGAAGGATCTCTAAATCAACATCACCCGATGAAGGAGCTGTGCTCCGAAAGCTAGTGATTCCAAATAAACCTGCTGGTGTCAGACTTCTTACTGTCTCCAACATCAATTAACACATTCATCGACATCAAAAGAACAAGTTATTTGGTCATTATCATATTGTTGTGTGCAAGTTGGCAGCCATGTTTCCCACAAACAATAATGACTAAACCTTAAAAAATTATGTAATTGGCTGTAAAAGGCTTTGAGACATCTAGTGGTCATGGAGAGTGCGATATCAATGCAAGTCTTACTTTTTTAACTTTTTAAATTGAATCCTGGCATGAGAGATTCATCCTAGGAGGAAAGATTGAATAGAATGAGTCTATAATCTCTGGAGTTCGGAGGATTGAGATGCGATTTCATTGGGTGGGATTTACCAACCCCTCCCCCACCGCAGGAGCGGACGCGGTCAGCCATTGGCTGGTGACGGGATCTTCTGCTCCCACTACTGTCAAAGCGGTTTGCTGTTGTTCGCGCCCTCCGCTGATGATACCTGAAGATGCCCACCAGCGGCAGGCCTGGAGGCCAGTTCGCCAGGATCAATTTGCAATTCCACCACCATACATTGCTACAGATGTGGTTGCAGGCTGCCCTGAGGAGAGGCGCCCCATTCACAATGATGGCCTGGCAATTCTAGGCAATTCTATGTTTTTTGAAGTTTATTGAAGAGAATTATGAGAAGGTGCTTCCATCTTGAGGTGCCTTCTCTCCCTTAATTGCATTGGCAGGTTTCCTGTCGGCACTGGAGGGGCTCCAACTGACCTTCCAGCTAATGGAGTCAGCCCGTTGTCCTTAATTGGGTGGGGAGGGAATCCTCTAGCCAGTAACTGGACATTTCTTTCAAAATAGAGTCGAGTGACTATTTCCAATACAGTATGGGGTCAGGTTCCGGAGGTGGTTGCATAGTGGTCACTGGACTAGTAATCCGCAAACACAGGATAATGGTCTGGGGACCCGGGTTCGAATCCCACCATGGCAGATGGTGAAATTTGAATTCAATAAAAATCTGGAATTAAAAGTCTAATGATGACCATGAAACCATTGTCGATTGGCCCATCAGGTTCACTAATGTCGTTTAGGGAAGGAAATCTGCTGACCTTACCTGGTCTGGCCTACATGTGACTCCAGATCCACAGCGATGTGGTTGACTCTTAAATGCCCTTAGGGATGGGCAATAAATGTTGTCCCAGCCAGTGACGCCTACAGACTGTCGTGTTGGGTGCTCTGCTACACAGACGAACCAACACGGTTGCGGATGGTACAACTCAGTTTTATTACTAACAATATTTACAATGGTAAACTGGTTACTGTGGTTAGTTCATTACCCTTTGAATCTGTGGACCTATCCCTAACACTATCTTGGAGTGGCACTCAGCACATGGTGGATGTCTGAGTGGCTTGCTGTGAGCTCTGTGCCCTGAGCTGTCTCCTGCTGGAATGAACGGGAAGTGTCATGTTCCCCGTTTTATAGTGTGTATGCTCTTGCCTGTGATTGGCTGTGGTGTTGTGTGTGTATTGATTGGTCCGTTGATCTGTCCATCAGTATGTATGTATGTTTGCACCATGATGTTTACCTGAATATCATGACACAGACCATGAACAAATATAAAAAATATCGATCCTGACATTGGGCCCCCGACACCAGAACAAACATTCAGCCCATTAAACCCCAGTCCATGCTTTTAATGGATCCTGAGGCCTTCACGTATTGAAAACATTAAGGAGCACAAAAGATGTTTCCCAAGATAAAGGTGCATCAATTTTTGACTTTTAAACTTCTGTTCAGAACTTTTAATTTGAATGTTAGAAGGTCGATGAGAAACATGGAGGCTGTGAAACAATTTCAGAAAGCATTTTGAGTGATGTCCTTTTGAATTATGTCAATGACACGAGAAATGCGTACAGCAGTTACTGATAAAGAGTTTTCAATGGTGTCTGCACCCCTTGTTTTTGTGGGCGTCACTAACTGGGCCAGCAATTATTTATTGCCCATCGATGAGGTATTTTATTCCAAGCATAAACAACATCAAAAAATACACAATCCATCAAAGCACAGTCTCCAGTTTTTCCCCTTTTAAACCCTCCTCACCCCCCCCACACACAACCTCGCCACACGATGTAAAGCTCCTAAAATAATGTGATGAACGGCCCCCACCGCACCTTGAAACCCTCTTCTGATCCCATCAATTTGAATTTAATCTTCTCCAAAATTTCTTTTTATTTTTTATTACCTTTTTATAAATTTTAAATTTCATTTTTCCAATTAAGGGGTAATTTAGCCTGGCCAATCCACCTACCCTGCACATCTTTTGAATTGTGGGGGCAAAACCCACACAAATATGGGGAGAATGTGCAAACTCCACACGGATAGCGACTCAGAGCCGGGATCGAACCTGGGACCTCGGCGCCGTGAGGCTGCAGTGCTACTCACTGCGCCACCGTGCTGCCTGCTTAATCTCCAGCCGGAGAAAGTTGTACAAGTCCCCCAGCCAGGTCACCACCCCCGGCAGTATAACCGACCTCCAAGTCAACAGGATCCTTCGCAGGGCAATCAGAGAGGCGAAGGCCACTACGTTGGCCCCCTTCCGCTCCAGCAGCTCCAGCTCCTCCAAAACCCCTTAGATTGCCACCATAGGGTCCGGCCAGACACCAGTCTCCACTATCCTGGATAACGTCCCAAACACCACCTCCCAAAAGTTCTACCGGTTCTCGTAACCCCATAACATGTGAGCATGATTCGCCGGCCTCAACCCACACTTCTCACACCCATCAGTCTCCCTCTGGAAGAACTCACTCATCCTTGCCTGCGCCATGTCCATCCTTGCCTGCGCCTTGTCCATCCTGTGCACCATCCTGAACTGAATCAAGCTCACCTTTGCACAGGAGGAAGTCGAGTTCCCCTGAGGGCATTTAAGAGTCAATGACATTGCTGTGGGACTAGAGTCACATGGAGGCCAGACCAGGTAAGGACGGCAGATTTCCTTCCCTAAGGCATCAGTGAATCAGATGGGTTTTTACAACAATCAACATGGTTTCATGGTCATCATTAGACTTTTAATTCCAGAATTTAATTCAAATTACACCATCTGCCATGGTGGGATTCGAACCCGGGTTCCCAGAGCATTGCCCTGGGCCTCTGGATTACTAGTTCAGTGGCAATACCACTGTGCCACTGTTCTGAATCAAGGATCTGATAAAGACGTTTTGTTGTTCCCTTAATTTTCTCTCTGAAGATAGCTGAATTCCTGTTCATAATGCTTGCACATGAGGTAAACCTCTTGCAGCAAATTTTTGTTTGTGGCACCAAGCTATTTTCTTCGTTCTGAGAAATCTTGTCAGACAATTGTCAGAGGTATGGCTTTCTCAAGAAAGTTTTGCTTCTGCTATGGTTTTGGAAGAGAGGACTTCTGCGTGGATGTTCTTTGGAATTAAAAAAATATATATATATTTTATTAAAATTTTTCAAACAAAAATTTTTCTGTTTTTACAACTCAACAAGGGATTATACATTAACTGGTAAATAAAATTATTTAAATAATATAGTGAACTAACAACAACAACTAAAAAAAAGAAAAAACAAAGAGCAAAAACACAAAATAGTGCTCCCCCCCTCCCCGCCCCCCCCCCCCTCCCCCCTGGGTTGCTGCTATCCGGGAGTATACCTTATGGACGTGGGAGAAGAAAGAGAACTCTTTAGCCATCGGCCTGGCGAATCTCCACGGATCCACTCCCCCCATTTGTTCTATAAATCCCCTAAGCACCTTGGCCGCTGCCGGCCTTCTCCCGGTCCTGGTTCTGGACCGGTCCAGCCCTGGATCCAGCACTGTGTTAAAATCCCCCCCCATTACCAAGCTTCCCACCTCCAGATCCGGGATACGTCCCAGCATTCGCTTCATGAATCCCGCATCATCCCAGTTCGGGGCATATACATTCACCAGCACAACCGCCTCTCCCTGCAGTCTACCACTCGCTATCACATATCTGCCCCCACTGTCCACCACTATATTCTTAGCCTCGAATGATACACGTTTCCCCACCAATATTGCCACCCCTCTGTTTTTCGCGTCCAACCCTGAGTGGAATACCTGTCCCACCCATCCTTTTCTTAATCTAACCTGATCCGCCACCTTCAGGTGCGCCTCCTGGAGCATGACTACGTCCGCCTTCAGTCTCTTTAAGTGCGCAAACACCCGTGCCCTCTTAATCGGCCCATTTAAGCCTCTCACATTCCACGTGATCAGCCGGATTGGGGGGCCATTCACCCCCCCCCCCTCTCGTCATCCCCTTTTTTAGGCCATCTCCCCATCCAGGTCCCGCGCACCCGTCCGTCCCCCAGGCAGCGCCTTCCCGCCCCGGTCACCTCATCTCTTACCAGCTCCCCCTTGCCCTCAGCAGCAGCAACCCAGTTAATCACCCCCCCCCCCCACCCCCGCTAGATCCCCCTCTAGCTTGGTTACTCCCCCCATATTGCTTCCGGAAGTCAGCTGACTCTGGCTGACCCCGGCTTCCCCCGTTCACTCTTTGACCTCCTTGCGTGTGGGGCTCCCTTCCTTCCTGCGCACGTTTTCCCGCTATAATTTCCATAGCCCGGGAAAACACCCGCACTTTCCTCTCGGCCCCGCCCCCTATGGCGCAGTTCCCTCATTCCCCTTCCCTGTCCCTTTTTCCACCGGTGCCCACATTTCTTCGTGCCCCCCCCCCATCGGGGGGAGAGAAATTCCCCATCCAACATTGCTGTACAATAGCCCTGCCCTTTCCCCACTTTACATTCCTGTATCACCACCTCGCTGCTTCTCTCCAAACATCAAACTCTCAAATCTAGTCCAGTTTCTCTTCTTGGATGAATGTCCATGCCTCATCCGTCGTCTCGAAGTAGTGGTGCTTGCCATGATGCGTGACCCACAATTGCGCCGGCTGCAGCATCCCAAATTTTATTTTCTTCCTATAGACCATCGCCTTGGCCCGGTTAAAGCTCGCCCTCCTTCTCGCCACCTCCGCACTCCAGTCCTGATACACCCGTATCACCGCATTCTCCCATTTGCTACTCAGTGCCTTCTTGGCCCAGCTCAGGACCATCTCTCTGTCCATATAGCGATGGAACTTCACCACTATTGCTCTTGGTGTTTCACCTGCCTTTGGTCTCACGAGGACCCGGTACGCTCCCTCCACTTCCAGGGGGCCAGTTGGGGCCTCAGCTCCCATTAGTGTGTGGAGCATCGTGCTCACATAAGCCCCAACATCAGCTCCCTCTGCTCCTTCGGGGAGACCTAGAATCCGTAGGTTTTTCCTCCTCGAGCTGTTCTCCAGGGCTTCCAGCCTTTCTATGCACCTCTTGTGTAGTGCCTCGTGTGTCTCCGTTTTTACCACCAGGCCCTGTATCTCATCATCATTCTCAGCTGCCTTTGCCTTCACTCCACGGAGCTCCATCGCCTGGACCTTTTGTGTTTCCTTCAGTCCCTCGATTGCCAGTAGCATCGGCGGCAGCACCTCTTGCTTAAGCGCCTCCACACATCGTCGGAGAAACTCCTGCTGGTCCGGGCCCCATACCATCTGGGCTCCATCCGCCGCCATCTTGCTTCTCCCTTCTCTTCTCTGCCGCTGCTCCAAAGGATCCTTCGCAATCTGGCCACTACCGCCGCTCCTTTCCATACACACCCGGGGGGGTCTCCTTCCTTCGTCACCCCACACTGGGTTAGGTCGAAAAAAAATTCAGTTGGGGCTCCCGATAAGAGCCCAAAAGTCCGTTAGAACGGGAGCTGCCGAAACGTGCGGCTTAGCAGTGCATCGCCGCAACCGGAAGTCTGTTCTTTGGAATTTTGACATACAGTGTGAATAAAACTCCTCTGAGCCTGGATTGTCACTAATTAAACAATAATTTTGGGGGTAATTCAATCATTAAATAATTGGCCATTTGTTGCAGGAATGGGGTGTACACCAGCAGTAGGTTATATGTTGCACTCTTCATAACATGCTGGAATCATGAGATGATAAAAGTATGGTGAGGGCAACGAGACATCTTAGTGGCACCAACCGCGTATCTACTTAACCATTCAGATTTAAGAACGGAGAAAGAAACAGGAAAGATGGAGAAAGAGGGTGAATTGGAGTCAAATCAGGTATGAAAAGGGGAAATAAAGAGGGAAGGAAAGATTAGATTAAGAGAGAGAGAAAAAGAGTCAGAAACGAAAAGTAAAGAAAATGATATTTTAAAAATCTCTAACAAGAATTTACTATCTGCAGGCACGAGAATGAACTGTTTAAATTGCATTAACCATGATTAAGTCTTTGAAAGAGTACTTATGCTCTCAATCACCAGCCCAACTTTCTGTGGTGTATTTAATTGATAATTAAGGTGAAATTATACAAAGGATAAGGATGAGATGTCATTTGTGTGCAGTAAATAGCGGAGTGGTGCAAATCAACTAGCAAACTCTGGGCTTGCAACTCACAGCTTGGGCACGATTCTCTGGCCTCATTTTGCTCGAGCAAGAATGCAACAAGGCCGGTGAATAAAGGGAGAGGCCAAAAACGTGAACCGCGCTAGTTGTCAAATCGTTTGCGATGCATCCGGCCCGCTCTCATAGGCAAAATCGGGATCCCGCCGTAGTGTGGTGAGAAACCAATTGTCACCACTTAAACCTATTTCCATACAATTAATAGGAGCCACCCCATATCCAATGGCCTCCCGCGATCCAGCGCCCTCCCCAGCAAGTGGTTACGCTGGTGTCGATTGGTACTCCTTTTGCAAAATGTGACCCTGGCAGATGGGCTGCTGCAGGCAGCTGAGGAGATGAGCAGTCATCTTCGCTCACAGGCAGAAAGCCCAGGGGCACTGAGCATGCTGCCCCTGTGCTCGGGGATGGGGAGGGGGGCACTAATGGGGGCAGGGGGTCGACCGTGTGCGGGTCCTCCATGCTAATCCCTGGACCAGGTGTTCCCATTCCCGGGGCAACCCTAGTCTCTGCCTGTTTGCCCAACAATCACCCATAACTCCTACTGACCACGGAGGCATCTGGCGCTTGAAGTCTATTGCTCATGGGAATTGACAATCGTGACCTCCAAAGGTCACAATTACAAAGATACAGGGAACAGTGCAGCACAGGAACAGGCCCTTCGGCTCTCCAAGCCTGCGCCAATCATGACGCCTGTCCAAATTAAAACCTTCTGCACTTCCGATGTCCATATCCCTCTATTCCCATCACATTCATGTATTTGTCAAGATGTCTCGTATCTGTTTCCACGACCTCCCTCAGCAGCGCATTCCAGGCACTCACCACCCTCTGTATAAAAAACTTACCTTGCACATATCCTATAAATTTTGCCCTTTGCACCATGAACCTATTTCTTCTCGTAATTGACTTTTCCACACTGGGAAAAGCATCTGGTTATCCACTCTGTCCATGCCACTCATCATTTTGTAAACCTCTATCAGGTCGCCCCTCAACCTCCGCCGTTCCAATGGAAACAATCCAAGTTCATCCAACCTCTCCTCATAGCTAATATCCTCCATACTTGGCAGCATCCTGGTAAACCACTTCTGTACCCTCGCCAAAGTATCCACATCCTTCTGGTAGTGTGGCGACCAGAATTGAATACCATATTCTAATTGTATTCCAATAAAGGTTCTGTACAGCTGCGGTATAACTTGTTAATGCATATACTCAATTCCCCGACCGATGAAGGCAAGCATGCTATTTGCCTTCTTGACTACCTTATCCATCTGCGTTGCTACTTCTAGTGATCTGAGGTCCTGTACACCCAGATCTCTCTGCCTGTCAATACTCCTAAGGGTTCTGCCATTTACTGTAAAATTCCCACCTGTGTTAGACCTTCCAAAATGCATAACCCCCATTTGTCTGGATTAAACTCCATCTGCCATCTCTCCGCCCAAGTCTCCAACTGATCTATATCTTGTGACAGTCCTCATCACTATCTGTAATTCCACCAACCTTTGTGTCTCTGCAAACTTACGAATCAGACCAGCTACATTTTCCTCCAAATCATTTATATATACTACAAACAACAAAGGTCCCAGCACTGATCCCTGCAAAATATCACTAGTCATAGCTTTCCATTCAGAAAAGGACCACTGCTACCCTCGGTCTTCTGTGACCGAGCCAGTTCTGTATCTATCTTGGCAGCTCACCTCTGATCCCATGTGACTTCACTTTTTGTACCAGCCTTCCATGAGGGACCTTGACAAAGGCTTTACTGAAGTCCATGTAGGAAACTCCACTGCTCTTAATTCATAAATCGCCTTCGTCACTTCCTCAAAAACACGATCAAGTTAATGAGACACAACCTCGCCTTCACAAAACCATGCTAATAAATCCATTTGTTTACAAATGTGAGTAACTCCTGCCCCTAAGAATCCTTTCCAATAATTTTCCTACCACTGACGCAAGGCTCACTGGATTATCCCTGCTACCCTTCTTAAACAAAAGAACAACATTGTCTATTCTCCAGTCCACTGCGGTCTCACCTGTAGCCAATGAGGATAAAAACACTTCTGTCAAAGCCCCAGGCTGGGATTCTTCGAAATCCCGGCCAAGTGTTGACCCCAGCGTCAAAACCGGGGCGAGCAATGCCGGTGTCAACGGGTCTCCAGGCCCAGTCATTCTCCCCTTCCTCGGGGGCTAGAACGGCGCCGGAGAGCTGTGCGGTGCTCCGGTGCTGAAAGCTGGCGCGGGTCCGCGCGCATGCGTGCCACAGCCGCCGCGGGGCCACGCATGCTCGTTATGGCCGGCGCAGGTCCACGCATGCGCGCCATGGCTGTCTCCGGGTCGGCCCCCAGACAACAGGGCGGAGCCCTACAGGGGTCCGGCGGGCACTTGGCCCGTTGAGAGCGGAGAATCGACGCGGGGGCCGCTTTCAACGGCCCCTGACCTGCGCCACGACGACTGCGCCGGCGCGATTGCCACCAATTCTCTGGTCGCCGGAGAATCGGCGGCCCGGTGTCAGAGCGGCAGGATTCACGCCTCCCCCTGCGATTCTCCGACCCGGGCTCGGAGAATCCCGCCCCCAGTAATTTCCTCCCTTGTCTCTCTCAGTATTCTGGGGTAGATCCCATTAGGCCCTGGGGATTTATCTACCTTAATGCTTTCTAAGATGCCCAACACCTCCATTTTGATATCGACATGACCCAGACTATCTCCCCACCCTTCCCTAGACTCATCATCCACCAAGTCCTTCTCTTTGGTGAATACTGATGCAAAGTACTCATTTATTACCTTGCCCATTTCCTCTGGCTCCATGAACAGATTCCCTCCTCTATCATTGACTGGGCCAACCCTTTCCCTGGCTACCCTCTTGCTCCTTATATACCAATAAAATTGTCTTTAATTCTGCTTGCCAAGGTCTGTTCATGACCCCTTTTAACCCTCCTGATTCCTTGCTTAAGTTCCTTCCTATTTTCTTTATATTCTTCAAGGCCTTAGTCTGCTCTCAGCCTTCTAGACCTTACGAATGCTTCCTTTTTCTTTTTGATTAGGCTGACAATATCCCTGGTTGTCCAAGGTTCTCGAAACTTGCCATTCTTATCCTTCATCTTCACAGGAACATGTCGGTCCTGAATTCTAATGAAATGATGATTGAAACACTCCCACATGTCAGATGTCGATTTACCCTCAAACAGCTGCCCCCAATCTAAATTCTTCAGTTCCTGCCTAATATTGCTGTAGTTAGCCTTCCCCCAGTTCAGCACCTTCACCCGAGGACTACACTTATCTTTATCCACAAGTACCTTAAAATTTACAGAACTGTCAATATGCTTCTCATTAGTGTTTGAAGTGCCCTCACCACTGTGGAGGACCTGTGGAGAAGACAACATAATGCTCACCACTTTGTGACTATCTGCGCTGGTGCCTGGCACTGAAAGCCAGTGTAACACATGTGCAGGAGTGATGTCCTCCTGGGTGGTCTTTGTAAATTACATTTGGTTTGTACCGATTTTTAAATTTGGAGTGTATAAATGAAAAACTCTCATTAAAACATTTTCAAAAACGAAATACTGGCATTCTTGCAAAAGGTCCTGCTGCGTGCAAGACAAAAAGCTTCAACATGTCCCTTTTTTCAGCATTATTCAAGCTCTGTAATACCAAATGACTATAGAGGTACAGAATCATACAGCACAGAAAAGGCCCTTCGGCCCATTGCATCCGAGCCAGTCAAAAACAACCACTTAACTATTCTAATCCCATTTTTTCCAGCACATGGCCCATATCCTTGTATGCCCTGGGATCACAAATGCACATCTAAATGAGCTCCTGCGGCTGGCTAATGTGCTAAAGGAAGGCACATCATCAGTGAATTCAATCATCCTCGTCACTGTACTGGGTGGCCGGCTGAGACAATGGAGACCTACTGCATGGTGCCATCTGCATTGAAGCTTCAATGGGCACTCTGGCTGCGACAGCTCACTTTCTGATGCGGGGAGCCCATTATGTTTCCTGTAAGTGCACCTGGGACCTAACCTCTTCCCTTCATCCCAGACCCCCGACTCACCAGGACTGGAGGATTGAGCTGGCCAGTAGCACTCCAGCTCCAGGGCATCATTTTCATTCCTGGTGGGGACCTACAGATTTGAAATTCCCTCTGGCGCTCAGCAGTATTGTGATTTGTCTTCTCCTGACAGGGATCTTGGTGTTCTACCTTCCTTAAGGTCCATTACAGATGCTCTCGCCCCCCACCCGGGCATTAAGCGGGCCATTTCACTGCGGCACACCTCCGCATCCAACACACTGCAGCCTATTGTGCCAACATTCCAGCTTTAGCAGGGCAGGTTCAGTGCCAATTGGCATACACAGCGCACAGGGGAAGGGGCACCTGACTGTACCTCTCAGTACAGGCCCATGACACCTCTGCACTTACCCTTGTCAGCCACAGAAGATTGGTAAACCTTTTTTAGCACTGAAGCCAGGTGCGGCACACAATATCATGCCCACTGATCTAGGTGGGGACCTTCAACCAGGCCTTCTTTGTCGCTGGGGTGGTTTTTTCTTGCCGTTCCTGGTAATGAGAGTGTGCCCCCTGACACTGATCTCCTACACTAGGATGCCCAGGCACTCATCAGTGAAACAGGGAGCACTTAGCCCACCCGAAGTACCCACCCACCTTCCATGACTTCCCAGTGTTGATGCTGTTAGGGGCTGGTTTAGCACAGTGGGCTAAGACAGCTGGCTTGTAATGCAGAACAAGACCAGCAGCGCGGGTTCAATTCCCGTTCCAGCCTCCCCGAACAGGTGCTGGAATGTGGCGACTAAGGGCTTTTCACAGTAACTTCATTGAAGCCTACTTGTGACAATAAGTGATTATTATTATTACTGTCCACAAAACCTCTTGCAATTGTTGAATCAAGCACCCTCAGCCTCCCCGCATCTCCTGGCAGTCGTCTGTGAGCTGCCTCCTCCAGTTTTAAACCCACTTGCTGGGTCCTCATCGATGTATTCCCACTCCCACTACATGCTAGGCAGACCTTAATTGACCACCTAGTGTGATATTGCGTCAACTATGTGATCTTGGGTGGGAGTGGGTTTCACATCTGCTTCCGCCCACACCAATCTTGGGGCCACCCTGAAGCTAAAAATCAGACTCTGCTGAATTTTGTGCAGCACACAACAAGTTCATCAAGCATTTTGGGTGATAAATTATATTTAAACAATGAGAAAGAGGTGTGTCTGAGTCTGGGCGTACTTATGGTTTAGAACATAAAGCAAGCTCATCAACTAATTTATGGCTGACAATTGAAATGTATCATACATTAAAGGGCCAACTTTTTCCCCTGAAATACATTTCTGTTAAACATTCCACAATGAGGAGGGAGAGGCCATGATACCTCACAGTGACTCTTAGCCTAAGCAATGCTGCCTGACTTGTTAGCCGGCTACATGAAACCAAACAATCTTTATTTTAATAACAAAGGCAATGGGTAACTGGAGCTTAATTCTCAACTGACCTGTTGAAATCTATTCAAACATTTAATTTAAAATGTGATATTAGTAAATGGCATTACATATTCACTTATGAGGAGAGATGGTAAGGTAGTGGTAATGTCACTGGATTAGTAATCCAGAGGACCAGGTCAATGCTCTGGGGACGTAGGTGCAAATCCCATTATGGCAGCTGGTGAAACTAATTAATGTGGAATATCAAGCTCGTCTTAGTAGTGGTGACCATGACAACTATCACTAATTGTCATCTGATTCGCTGATGTCTTTTAGGGAAGGAAATCCACCATTCTTACCTGGTCTGGCCTACATGTGACTCCAGACTCACAGGAACGTGGTTGACTCTTCATATTCTCTCTGAGATGGCCTAGCAAGCCACTCAGTTCAAGGGCAATAAATGCTGACAGCCAGTGATGCCCACATGCCAAGAAAGAATAAAGGGGAAAAAAACGAGGCAAACACCAGTCCTGGTGTTCACCTCTGAAACCACCTGTTCAGCAAAACTGCAGTTCCAACTTCCAGTTCCTTTTATTTTGTTGCTTGGTCTGATAAATTAAGGAATGTTTCCTCAGTACCTTTAAGCACCGGACGTCACACAGGATAAAGCATTGTATGTTTTGTTTCAGGGGATGTGCTTTTGTTCAGAAATTACTTGCTTTATCAATCAAAACCATCCAATGGTGCAGATTACAAAATGCTAGTATGCAAGTGAAAATGATCTGAACTTGCAAAGAAGCCATTTGGCACTTGTCGCTACTGAAGGGAGCTGTCCAGTTGTTCTCATTCTTACCGTGAGATCATAAGTTGCATATTTGTATTCTTTTGGGGATTTAAATTCAATATTGCCACCATTCCGAAGTTTAAAACCTAACTGTATTCTATACCAATTTGAACCTGAGGGGTGAACTTCTTTTATGGGCACAATCTTGTGCCCTCCCTCATGGCAAGTTTGGTGGTGAGGGGCTTTAATCAGGGTGTAAACCCTGCACATTTCCACTCCATCCCAATTAAGTCCTTCGGTGGGGTGACTTTCCCATCCCACCGTCAATTAAGACCTGCAAGTGGGCAATGTGCCCAATTAAGGTACTCATCCCACTGTCGCTGGTATCAACCCAGTAGTGGGCATTTGTCTCGCCATGTGGTACGCATGACAGGGAAATACTGCTTGTCCACTCCTGGAGGGGTCACATGTTCAGAGACTTGCGGTGCCTGATCGAGGTACTCGACATCAGGAAGGTAGGATGTGCCACCGAGAGGCACCCCCTTGCCCTTGCTGCTGATTCCGCTACACACCCCCTCCATGGCCCCACCCTGCAAAGCCCCTTCCCGCCATCACTTGCATGAATCTGGGTTCTGGGCCTCGGGTGGGTGTCGCTCTGGCTGCAACCACCACCTTCCTGGTGGTGTTACTGTTCAAAAAAGCTGCGCTTGTAGGGTGGGCATTCGGCGCTCGTGTTCCTGATCCTGGGCAAAGGCGCACCGATGGCCTGTTGAGTGCCTGATTGGCATGTAGCACCGGCAGACCTTCGCAAAGGAGCCAAGACCCCAGTCGCCAACACAAGTTTCCAGCTCATGGTTGTTTCATAACAGGAAGTTACAATGCGTACACTTTCAGGTACTTCATGATGGGATCCATAGAATCCCTACAGCGCAGAAGGAGGCCATTTGGCCCATTGAGTCTGCACCGAAAGAGCATCCCGCCCCCCCCCCCCCCCACCCTACCCACCCTATCCGCATAACTCCACCTAACGTGCGCATCTTTGGACTGTGAGAGGAAATCGGAGCACCCAAAAGAAACCCATGAAGGCATGGGGCGCATACACAAATTGCACACAGAGTCATCCAGGGGTGGAATTGAACCAGGTGCCTGGTGCTGTCAGGCAGCAGTGCTAACCACTGTGCCACCATGTCACCATAGGAAGGATGTGAAAGTAATGGAACATAGGTTCATCAGAAATGAAGAGATAACTTTGAAGAGAAACTTGAGGGATTAGAGATTATCATCAACAACATATTCACTATCAAACAGCTGGTTATCACCATGTAGCATCTTTTATGAGCTGCAATTCACATCTTAAACGGAAATCAGCTGTTAACTAGCCTTCTGTCCAGGGAAGCAAAGGCCAGAATCTTTCCAGTCCTGGCTTCAACCTTTTTAACAAGCTGATGTCTTGCGCTAAATGTGGGCCCGCATTCTTCACTTTGATTTGGGGTGGCATGGTGGCATCGTGCCTCACGGCACCAGGGACCCAAGTTCAATTCCAACCCTGGTTGACTGTGTGGAGTTTGCAAGTTCAGCCTGTGTCTGCGTGGGTTTCCTCTGGGTACTCCGGTTTCCTCCCACAGTTCAAAGATGTGCAGCTTAGGTGGGGATAGGCCGGGGAATGGGCCTAGGTGGGGGTGCTCTTTCAGAGGGCCTGTGCAGGCTCGATGGGCTGAATGGCCTCCTTCTGCACTATAGGAATTCCATGCTCTAATCCGAATTTCGGCTACCTCTTCACGTCCTTGGAGAAAAATGAAAATTGCATCACCCCAGCAAGCTTTTCCATCTCAATCTGAAAGGTTATGGTGGCACCTGATTGAAAACTTCATGATTTTCAAGATATATGATACCATTTATGATGCAAATAGTGATAGATGATTTCCTCTATTTGGCAAGACAACAATGAATAGATGTTCATTTAAAATAGCCACAGACATTAGTTGGAAATTAGGTGAAATGTCTTTACACAGGTGCTCAGAACGCGGAATTCCCTGCCGCTGACTTATGTTGATGCAAAGTTCATCAATTCTGTGAAAAAGGAATTAGATTGACTTCCGGTGGCGCCTATGAAGGAGTAAGTCGCACATTTGGTGGCTCCCGCTCTGGTCAGACTTTTGGACCTTTTCCCCCTGATCTTTTAACGGACGTGAATTGTAAAACGGATGTCAATGGCAATTCTCTACTGAATTCCCACTTCGGTGCATGGCAAAAAGGACTAGAAGTCCTTTTTGGGGCAGCACGGTAGCATTGTGGATAGCACAATTGCTTCACAGTTCCAGGGTCCCAGGTTCGATTCCGGCTTGGGTCACTGTCTGTGCGGAGTCTGCACATCCTCCCCGTGTGTGCGTGGGTTTCCTCTGGGTGCTCTGGTTTCTTCCCACAGTCCAAAGATGTGCGGGTTAGGTGGATTGGCCATGATAAATTGCCCTTAGTGTCCAAAATTGCCCTTAGTGTTGGGTGGGGTTACTGGGTTATGGGGATAGGGTGGAGGTGTTGACCTTGGGTAGGGTGCTCTTTCCAAGAGCCGGTGCAGACTCGATGGGCCGAATGGCCTCCTTGTGCACTGTAAATTCTATGATAATCTATGAAGTGTTCGTAAGGGCAGAAATAAGAAGACCGAGAAGACTTGGGCTGTAGTTGCAACAGGGGACAGCATGGCGGAAGGGCAAGCCTCTGGCTTGTCGACCCAGCAGTCTATGGAGCAGCTGCTGCAAGTCATCCAGGAGGGCTTTGCGCAGAAACGGGACTGCTTGGATCCGATAAAAGCGTCGGTTGAGCGGCTGGAGCTCAGGTTGGACGCCCAGGATCGGGCGATCCAGAAGGTGGAGAAGGTGCTGGCTGAGCAGGAGGAGCATCAGACCACGGTGGAGCTGGAGGTGGGGATGCTGAGGGACCAGCAAAAGAAGCTTCTGGAGAAGGTGGAGGACCTAGAGAATAGGTCCCTCCGGCAGAACCTAAGAATTGTCGGGCTCCTGGAGGGGTCCGAAGGAACGGACGCTGGGGCATATGTCGCAGATTGTTCAAGAAGCTGCTGGGGAAATGGGGCATTCTCCTGGCACTTGGAGGTGGATAGGGCTCACAGAACACCTGCGAAGAAGCCGCGAATGGGAGATCTCCCGAGGGCTATGATGATGAGATTCCACAGGTTCTCGGATAAGGAGCGTATTCTGCAGTGGGCCAAGCAGACACGGAGCTGTAAATGGGACAATAGCATCCTGCGGGTTTACCAAGACCTGAGCGTGGAGGTGGCCAGGAGGCGAGCAGGCTTCAATCAGATCAGGGCGATCGTTTTCAAGAAAAATGTGAAGTTTGGACTGTTATACCAAGCCCGTCTCTGGGTCACGCATGAGGATCAGCATTTTTACTTTGAGTCGCCTGAGGACGCGTTGGACTTTGCGAAAAAGAAAGGGCTGACGAAGGACTGAGAACTTTTGAACTTGGCTGCAACGTTCGTGTTTCTGTTTTATCTGTTTTGTTTCTCTGTATTTGTAAAAAGTTTCTCGCTTTGCTTGGAACCAGCACTAGAGCTGGATGAGTTTAGGTTTTCATTTGCACTGTTGGGGGATGGTGGTGTGCTAGTTTTGAGCTTGGTGTTTTTCTGTTGGGCATTTGTTTGATGTTGGAGTTTGTTTGCATGAGCAGGGAGGAGGGTGGGGAGGGAACACTGGGTGGGAGACTATCTGGCGCCAGGGATGGGGCCACCAAGCTACCTGGGTGAGCTAGCTCTCGGAAGCGCAGTGGGAGGTGTGCATATGTTTGGGTTAGGAAAGGGATTGGGTTACAGGGTGTTGTTGCTAGGGGGAGGGAAGGGGGGGGTGAATGTTCTGCTGGTGAGGGAGGGACTTAGGCTGAGGGACAGAGAGGAGGTTGAGGGCAGGGGCTGCCTGGGGATGGACTGGTAGAGGCACGAACCACGGGCTGGTGGCGGGCCTAAAAAAGGGGATGACAGATGGCTGAGGAGGGGGGGGGGAATGAGCCCCCCAACTAGGCTAATCACCTGGAATGTTCGTGGGTTAAATGGGCCGGTCAAGAGGGCGCGTGTGTTCGCGCATCTTAGGGGATTGAAGGCGAACGTGGTGATGTTGCAGGAGATGCACCTTAAGGTAACGGACCAGGTTAGACTGAGGAAAGGCTGGGTCAGCCAGGTGTTTCACTCGGGACTAGATTCAAAGACTAGAGGGGTCGCGATCCTGATTAATAAGCGGGTGGTGTTTGAGGCGGGTAGAATAGTCTCGGACGTGGGAGGTCAGTATATTATGGTCAGTGGGAAACTGGAGGGGGTGCAGGTGGTATTAGTGAATGTATATGCGCCAAATTGGGATGATGTGGAGTTTATAAAAAGGATGCTGAGGAAGATACCGGATCTGGACTCACACAGGTTGGTCATGGGAGGGGACCTCAATACAGTTTTGGACCCTGGTTTGGACCGGTCAAGCTCGAAAAAGGGCAGGGTGCCAGCAATGGCAAAGGAACTAAGAGGGTTCATGGAGCTGATGGGGGGTATGGATCCATGGAGGTTTGGGCAGCCGAGGGTGAAGGAGTTCTCCTTCTACTCACACGTGCATAAAGTGTATTCCCGGATTGATTTCTTTATTTTGAGCAGGGTCTTTCTGGCTGGGGTAGTGGACACGGGCACGGGGTATTCAGCGATCACAATCTCAGACCATGCACCGCACTGGATTGACCTGCAGGTTAGTAAAGACAGTAATCAGCGCCCGCACTGGAGATTAGATGTGGTACTTTTGGTGGATGAAGGGGTGTGCGAGCGGCTGAGGAAATGTATTCAGCACTACCTGCAGGTCAATGACACGGGGGAAACTTTGGCAGCGGTGGTTTGGGAAGCACTGAAGGCGGTGGTAATGGGGGAGCTAATCTCGATCCGGGCTCATAGGGAGAAGGTTGACAGGGCAGAGACGGACAGACTGGGCAAAGAGATATTCCAGATCGATAGGAGGTATGCGGAGACCCCAGAGGCAGGGCTCCTGAGGGAACGGCGGAGGCTGCAGGCGGAGTTTAGCTTGCTGACCACAGGGAGGGCGGTGGAGCAGCTGAGAAAGGCAAGGGGGGCGATCTATGAACATGGGGAGAAGGCCAGCAGAATGCTTGCAGAGCAGCTTAGGAAGAGGGAGGGAGCTAGGGAGATAGGGAAAGTAAAGGACGGGGAGGGGAACCTGGTTTGTTATTCAGTAGGGGTGCATAAGACGTTTAGAGATTTTTACAGCAGGCTGTACAGGTCGGAACCCCCTACGGGGCCGCAGGGGATGAGGCACGTCTTGGAGGGGCTGAATTTCCCAACGGTGGACGGAGAGCGGTTAGAAGGGCTTCGTCTGGGTGGGCAAGACCCCGTGGGTAAGAAAGGTAATGCTCGAGCGGAGCCGGGGAGAGGGCAGGCCGGCGCTGCCAAATGTTTAGTAATTATTACTGGGTGGCCAACACAGCCATGATCAGGAAGTGGGTGGTGGTGGAGTGGTAGAGGAGGGGGGGGGGGTGCGTATGGAAGCGGATTCTTGTAATGGCACCAGTCTGGGGGCGTTGGTAACTGTGCCTCTGTTGCTCCCGCCGGCACGGTACTCCACCAGCCCCGTGGTGGTGGCAGCCCTGAGAGTTTGGGGTCAGTGGAGGCGGCATGTGGGAGCAATGGGAGCATCGGTCTGGGCCCCAATTTGTGATAACCACGAGTTTGCCCCGGGGAGTATGGATGGGGGGTTCCGGGTTTGGTGGAGAGCGGGGATTGAGAGGATGGGGGATGTGTTCATAGAGGGGAGCTTTCCGGGTATGAGGGTGCTGGAGGAAAAATTTGGGCTGGCGAGGGGAAACGAATCCAGATACTTGCAGGTGCGGGACTTCCTTCGTAAACAGGTGGCAACCTTCGTGCTCCTACTGCTGAGGGGAATTCAGGACAGGGTAATTTCCAGAGGGTGGGTAGGGGAGGGGAGCGTTTCGGACATCTATAAGGAGCTTATGGGATCGGAGGAGACGCAGACCGAGGAGCTGAAGCGAAAGTGGGAGGAGGAGCTGGGAGGTGGGATAGAGGATGGTTTATGGGCAGACGCGTTGAGTAGAATCAACGCATCTGCAACATGTGCCAGGCTCAGCCTGATACAATTTAAGGTTGTGCACCGGGCTCACATGACAATGGCCCGGATGAGCAGATTCTTTGGGGTGGAGGACAGGTGCACAAAATGCACGGGAGGGCCAGCGAACCATGTCCATATGTTTTGGACATGTCCAAAGCTTCGGAGATTTTGGCAGGGGTTTGCGGCTGTCATGTCCAAGGTTTTAAAAACAAGGGTGGCGCTGAGTCCAGAGGTGGCGATTTACAGGGTGTCGGAAGATCCAGGAATCCAGGAGGAGAAAGAGGCAGATGTTCTGGCCTTTGCTTCCCTGGTAGCCCCGAGATGGATACTGTTAGCATGGAGGGACCCAAAGCCCCCGAAGTCGGAGACCTGGCTATTGGACATGGCTGGCTTTCTCTGTATGGAGAAAATTAAGTTAGGCTTGAGAGGTTCACTGTTAGTCGACTTCCTTGCGGAAAATTAATCGTCAGCAGACCGTGGGGGGGCGGGGGGGGGAGTAGTTTAGGTTAGAGTAGGGGTTAATACGGGTGGGACCTGTACGAAAGGTAAACGTTTTTTGCACTATGTTTATGGTTTCATGTATCTTGTCTATTTTGTTGTTGTTTCTATACCAAAAATACCTCAATAAAATGTTTATTTAAAAAAAAGGAATTAGATTGTGCTTTTCAAAAAGGTGCAATAAGGAATAAGTGAAACACGCAGAAGAGTGGGATGGAGAATAATTGGTTTATGCAGAGAAAATAAAGAATACATTAGACCAAGCAGTCTATTTCTGGGCAGGAACATTCCATGATTCCAACCTCAAAATCCTGCCGGTTTGGAAAATGAGAACTTACTATTGTTCCCCATCTAAATGCATTTTGTTGTCTCCCATCATATCTCTTGCTCTTTCAAGCAGAAACTGCATTTGCAGGTTGACTGTGCTTTGCTGACAAAATATTCTCATATGAAGAAAATGATGCTGTTTGTGAGCAGGAGATAATGCAAAGATAGTCACACATGGCTGGCTTTTGTGTGTTCTATTGAGGCGTTGATTTCACTTTCTCAACTTTGAAGCTGATACATTTTATGCAAATTCAATGTCGCTTGGCAGGTACAATTTTTCAAAAACAACATTCCATCAATTAATCTGACAAGGTGGAATCTCAGGTATTTTGGAAGTATTGATGAAACTTACAAAGCGTGTCGTGATAAAATTTGCAATGGTTTAGAGAAAAGGTAAAATAACAATTATTTGTAACATCTGCGAATCACAACTGACACAATTTTTCACCCCAAATTCACCAGCTTTATTGGTGGAAACACAGACTTGAAACCAGGATATTGAATTAAAACATGCAGTCACTCCCTAGTTCGTCACTAGCTTGATTGCAGGTCGAAGAGAGAGAGCTTCAGTTCAACGCTTCTTGCTGGTGAGAATCAGGATTGGCAAAAAATTGCAGACTTCATATGGGTGAAGCACATATCAATGCTGCCACGAACCAAAAACACAAAAGGATTCAGCTTCCCTCAACCTGTAGCTGGCGTGTGATAGTGATCATGCAGACCAGTGCCCAGTGTCCTGGCACAAGTCATGATTCATTCATTCTGTGGCTGCCTGCACCAGTTTCTCAAGGATATTTAGGGATGAGCGATAAGTACTGGCCTAGCCAGCGACGCCCACATCCTGCCAATACATAAATAAAAAAAATTCAGAAGCAGGTTGCTAGAACAATTGAACTTTTTTTAAAAATGACTGCAGATGCTGGAAATCTGAAATAAAAACAAAAAATGATGGATAAACTCAACAGATCTGGCAGCCAGGGAAAGGATTGGCCCACTGAAGGATAGGCAAGGGAATCTATGTGTGGAGCCAGAGGAAATGGGCGAGGTACTAAATGAATACTTTGCATCAGTATTCACCAAAGAGAAGGAATTGGTGGATGTTGAGTCTGGAGAAGGGTTTGTAGATAGCCTGGGTCACATTGAGATCCAAAAAGACGAGGTGTTGGGCGTCTTGAAAAATATTAAGGTAGATAAGTCCCCAGGGCCTGATGGGATCTACCCCAGAATACTGAAGGAGGCTAGAGGGGAAATTGCTGAGGCCTTGACAGAAATCTTTGGATCCTCACTGTCTTCAGGTGATGTCCCGGAGGACTGGAGAAGAGCCAATGTTGTTCCTCTGTTTAAAAAGGGTAGCAAGGATAATCCAGGGAACTACAGGCCTGTGAGCCTTAGGTCAGTGGTATGGAAATTACTGGAGAGAATTCTTCGAGACAGGATCTACTCCCATTTGGAAGCAAATGGACGTATTAGAGAGAGGCAGCATGGTTTTGTGAAGGGGAGGTCGTGTCTCACTAACTTGATAGAGTTTTTCGAAGAGGTCGCAAAGATGATTGATGCAGGTAGGGCAAAGGATGTTGTCTATATGGACTTCAGTAAGGCCTTTGACAAGGTCCCTCATGGTAGACTAGTACAAAAGGTGAAGTCACATGGGATCAGGGGTGAGCTGACAAGGTGGATACAGAACTGGCTAGGTCATAGAAGGCAGAGAGTAGCAATGGAAGGATGCTTTTCTAATTGGAGAGCTGTGACTAGTGGTGTTCCGCAGGAATCAGTGCTGGGACCTTTGCTGTTTGTAGTATATATAAATGATTTGGAAGAAAATGTAACTGGTCTGATTAGTCAGTTTGCAGATGACACAAAGGTTGGTGGAATTGCGGATAGCGATGAGGACTGTCACATGAAACTCTCCTAGTTTGTCCAAAACCTGCAGCCCCCCTGCTTCCTCAATACTACCTGTCCCTCTACAGATCTTTGTATCATCTGTAAACTTAGCAACAGTGCCTTCAGTTTCTTCCTCCAGATCTCAATGTATATTGTAAAACGTTGCGGTCCCAGCACAGACCCCTGAGGCACACCACTAGTCACCGGCTGCCATCTTGAAAAAGACCCCTTTATCCCCATTCTCTGCCTTCTGCCAGTCAGCCAATCCTCTATCCATGCCAGGATCTTTCCCTTAACACCATGGGCTCTTAACTTATTTAACAATCTCCTATGCGGCACCTTGTCAAAGACCTTCTGGAAATCTAAAAAAAATCACGTCCACTGGTTCTCCTTTGTCGAACTTCCTTGTTACCTCCTCAAAGAACTCTAACAGATTTGTCAAACAAGACCTCCCTTTGACAAAGCCGTGCTGACTCAGTCCTATTTTACCATGCACTTTCAGGTACTTCGCAATCTCATCTTTAATAACAGCCTCTAAAATCGTACCAATGACTGAAGTCAGGCTAACTTTCTTCTTGAACAGCAGTGTTACATTAGCCACTTTGCAGTCCTCTGAGACACTTCCTGCCTCCAGTGATTCCTGAAAGATCACCACCAATGCCTCCACAATTTCCTCAGCTATCTCTTTCAGGACCCTGGGTGTAGACCATTCGGTCCAGGTGACTTATCCACCTTCAGACCTTTCAATTTCCCCAGAACCTCCTCCTTAGTGGTGGCCACTGCACTCAACTCTGCCCCTGATTCTCCTGGAGCTCTGGCATCCCACTGGTGTCTTCCACCTTGAAGACTGATGCAAAGTAACTATTCAGTTCGTCTGCGATTTCTTTGTTTCCTATTATTACTTCTCCAGCCACGTTTGTCAGTGGTCCAATGTCTATTTTTGCCTCTCTCTTATGTTTTATATATTGAAAGAAACTCTTCCTATCTTCCTTTATATTACCAGCTAACTTGCACTCACATTTCATCTTCTCGCCCCTTATTGCTTTTTTAGTTGTCCTCTGCCCGCTTTGAAAGTTTTCACAATCCTCTGGCTTCCCACTAATACTCGCCACTTTGTATGCTTTTTCTTTTGCTTTTATGCTGTCCTTGACTTCCCTCGTCAACCATGGATGCCTTCTCACGGCGCCCAGGTCCTAGGTTCAATCCTGGCTCTGGGTCACTGGCCGTGTGGAGTTTGCAAATTCTCCCCGTGTTTGCGTGGGTTTTGCCCCCACAACCCAAAGATGTGCAGGCTGGGCAGATTGGCCACACAAAATTGCCCATTAATTGGAAAAAATGAATTGGGTACTCTAAATTAAAAAAAAAACATGGATGCCTTGCCTTGCCTTGCCCGTAGCATGTTTTCTCCTCCTTGGGATGAATTTCTGCTGTGATTCCTGAATAACCTCCAAAAACCCCTGCCATTGCTGTTCCACTGTCTTCCCTGCTGGTCTCCTTTTCCAATAAACTTTGGCCAGCTCCTCCCTCATGTCTTTATACTTACCCTTTTTTAATTGTTAAACCGTTACATCTGTCTCCAGCTTCTCCCTCTCAAACTGCAGGGTAAATTCTATCATATTGTGGTCACTGCTCCCTAAGGGTTCCTCACCTTAAGATCCCAAATCAAGTCTGCCTCATTACACATCACTAAATCCAGAATTGCCTGTTCTCTAGTGGGCTCTACCAAAAGCTACTCCAATAAACCATCTCTTAAACATTCCACAAATTTGTTTTCTTGGGATCCACTACCAACCTGATTTTCTCAGTCCACCTGCATATTGAAGTTGCCCATGATTATTGTTATATTGCCTTTTTTACATGCTTTCTGTTTCTCCTGATTTATTTTCTGCCCTACATCCTGACTACTGCCAGGGGGCCTGTACATAACTCCCTTCAGGGTCTTTCTACCTTTGCGATTCCTCAACTCTACCCACAGAGATTCTATGCCTTCTGATTCTATATTGCTCCTTGCTATTTATTTAACTTCATTCCTTACTAACAATGCAACCCCGCCCCCTTTGCCCATCTGCCTGTCCTTTCGATAGGACACAGATCCTTGTGTATTTAGATCCCAACCCTGATCCCCTTGTAGCCACATCTCTGTGATGCCCACAACATCGTACCGGCCCATTTCAATGTGCGCAACAAGCTCATTTACCTTGTTCCGTATACTGCGCGCATTAAGCTACAACACCCTCAATCCTGCACTGACCACCTGCCTTCTCACACTTGTCACATTTTTTGCTCTGCCTGAAGGTGATGTCCTATCATTTTTGTTCTCTATTTCCCTTATAAGCTAATGCTCTGGTTCCCATCCCCCTGCCATATTAGTTTAAATCCTTCCGGGAAACACTAGTAAACCTCCCAGCCAGGATATTGGTGCCCCTCGAGTTTCGATGCAACCCATCCTTCTTGTACAGGTCGCACCTGCCCCGGAAAGGATCCCAATGGTCCAGAAATCTGAAACCCTCCCTCCTACACCACTGGTTTAGCCACATGTTTAGCTGCACTATCCTCCTATTTCTAGCCTCACCGGCATGTGGCACAGGGAGTAATCCTGAAATTACAACCCTAGAGGTCCTGCTTCTTAGCTGACTGCCTAACTCCCTGAACTCCTTCTGCAGGACCTCATTACTCTTCCTGCCTATGTCATTAGTACCTATGTGTACTACGACCTCTGGCTGTTCACCCTTCCCCTTCAGGATGTCCTGTGCTTGTTCAGAGACATCCTTGACCCTGGCACCAGGGAGGCAACTCACCATCCTGGAGTCTCTTCCACTTCCACAGAAGCACCTATCTGTACCCCTTACTATAGAGTCCCCTATAATAATGGCTCTCCTGCACTTTGCTCTCCCCTGCCGCGCAACAGAGCCAGTTGTGGGGCTGCTGTTGTTTTTCTCTGATAGGCTATCCCACCGAACAGTATCCAAAAAGGTATACCTATTAGAGAGGGGGACAGCAACAGATGATTCTTGCACTGACTGCCTGCGCTTTCTAGCAGTGTCCCATCTGTCTGCCTGCACTTTGGGTGTGACCACATCTCTATAGCTCCTATTTATGATGCTTTCTGCCACCTGCATGCTCCTAAGTGCATCCAACTGCTGCTCCACTGAACTACGCGGTCTGTGAGGAGCTGCCATTGGTTACACTTGCTGCAGATGTAGTCGACTGGAATGCTGGAAGCGTCACAGATCTGCCACATCTCACATTTGGAGCACTGCACCCCGCTGAGTGACATTTAAACACTAGTTAATTAATTTAAAATAAACACTTGAATTATTGTTAGATTGAGTTACAATTATATGGCCTGATGCTGATTTTAATTGTAAAATTAAATGCTAAACACTAATCTCTTCCTTCAGGTTTAGTTACTCCATTATCTGGCTAATCAATTAGATTGGAACAAATGGAAACAAGTGGAAACATCCTCTCCACGTCCATTAAAACCAGGCCTCGCAGTATCGTGTAAGTTTCAATAAGATCCCCCCTCATCCTTCTAAACTCCAATGGGTACAGACAGAGTCCTCAACCGTTCTTGATACAACAAACTCTTCATTGCGGGGACCATTCTTGTGAACCTCTTCTGGACCGTTTCCAATGCCAGCACATCCTTCCATAGATACGGAGCCCAAAACTGCTCATGATACTCCAATTGGGTCTGACCAGAGCCTTAATCAACCTCAGAAGTACATTCCTGTTCCTGTATTCTAGTCCTCTCGACATGAATACTATATTATAGAATCATAGAATTTACAGTGAGGAAGGAGGCCATTTGGCCCATCGAATCTGCACTGGCCCTTGAAAAGTGCACCCTACTTAAGCCCACACCTCCACCCCATCCCCTCAATCCAGCAACCCCACCCAACCCTTTTTGACACAAAGGGAAATTTAGCACGGCCAATCCATCTAACCTGCACATTTTGGACTGTGGGACGAAACTGGAGCACCCGGAGAAAACCCACGCAGACACTGGGAGAATGTGCCGACTCCGCACAGCCAGTGACCCAAGCCGGGAATCGAACCTGGGACTCTGGAGCTGTGTAGCGACAATGATAACCACTGTGCTCCCATGCGGCCCCTAATGCTAACATTCCATTTGCCTTCCTAACTGCCGACTAAAGCTGCATGTTAATCTTAAGAGAATCTTAAGGGCTGGGGATGTTTAGCACAGGGCTAAATCGCTGGCTTTGAAAGCAGACCAAGGCAGGCCAGCAGCATAGTTCAATTCCCGTACCAGCCTCCCCAAACAAGCGCCGGAATGTGGCAACTAGGGGCTTTTCACAGTAACTTCATTTGAAGCCTACTTGTGATAATAAGCGATTTTAATTTCATTTTTCATTTCTTAAACTTAGTACTTATCTGACACCAGGCCATGGATGAGTGATTAACATTGGCAAGATGTTGCCTCCTGTCAAAAACCCTGCACTCCTGCACGGAAATCTATCACCTTGCCTGGAAGCCCTACTTGGGAATGAAATGAAATGAAATGAAAATTGCTTATTGTCACAAGTAGGCTTCAATTAAGTTACTGTGAAAAGCCCCTAGTCGCCACATTCCGGCGCCTGTTCGGGGAGGCTGGTACGGGAATTGAACCGTGCTTCTGGCCTGCCTTGGTCTGCTTTAAAAGCCAGCAATTTAGCCCAGTGTGCTAAACCAGCCCCTTAGCTTACTGTTGCACAAATTAACCTTCTTTTTGACTCTGAGTTGAGCTCGAAACCCGAAGATTTATCCAATGCCAAGATTGACGGTTTCTATTTGTGTAACCTCACCTGCTTTCACCCCAACCTTACCTCACTGCTGCAGTAACCTTCATCGACAACATTTGTCATCTTCAGACATGACTACTCCAACGTGCCTCACCAGCCTGATCACTCCATTGTGCATAAACCTCAACTCGTAGGAAAAAAAATCAGGTGTTATAATACTGCAGGCATCAGCTTTGGTTGTGTCGACATCACAAGATCAACATCCATATTCTGCCCATAATTATTAAATTTGCCAGTGCCAGCTGAACCAGACATGACCCGCTGATATGGTGATAGACTCCTGATAGTGAGAAACCTATAAATGCAGGTGATTTGTTGCCTCGTTCTTCCACAAGCTCAATTAGATCCCCAACCCTCAACTCAGAGAGTCAAAATCCTTGTTGCCATCTGAAAGTCTCTCCTTGACGTTCCTCCTCTTACTTCTGCAACGTCCCCCGGCCCAACATGACTGCATGTGTTACTTGCTATTCTGAATCTATCCTCCTTCCTCTGTTCTACCTTCAACCTTGAAGTCTTCAACCATCAAAATCCGACACTCTGCAACTCTCACTTGCTTTGTTTCTTCTTTCATTGTACAGCTATTCAAATGCAACTGTTTTGAGCATCTCTTCGGCCACCTCTTCTATGCATTCTTTCTCACAAAGAACATAGAACAGTAGAGCACAGAACAGGCCCTTCGGCCCTCGATGTTGTGCCGAGCATTGTCCGAAACCAAGATCAAGCTACCCCACTCCGTGGCACTCTGGTGTGCTCCATGTGCCTATCCAATAACCGCTTGAAAGTTCCTAAAGTGTCCGACTCCACTATCACAGCAGGCAGTCCATTCCACACTCTAACCACTCTCTGAGTAAAGAACCTACCTCGGACATCCCTCCTATATCTCCCACCCTGAATCTTATAGTTATGCCCCCTTGTAACAGCTACATCCACCCGAGGAAATAGTCTATGAACGTCCACTCTATCTATCCCCCTCATTATCTTATAAACCTCTATTAAGTCGCCTCTCATCCTCCTCTGCTCCAAAGAGAAAAGCCCCACCTAACTCAACCTTTCCTCATAAGACCTATCCTGTAAACCAGGCAGCATCCAGGTAAATCTCCTTTGCACCCTTTCCAATGCTTCACATCCTTCCTATAATAAGGTGACCAGAACTGCACACAATACTCCAAATGTGGTCTCACCAAGGTCATGTACAGTTGCAGCATAACCCCACGGCTCTTAAACTCAAGCCCCCTGTTAATAAACGCTAACACACGATAAGCCTTCTTCATGGCTCTATCCATTTGAATGGCAACCTTCAGAGATCTGTGGACATGAACCCCAAGATCTCTCTGTTCCTCCACATTCCTCAGAACCCTGCCGTTGACCCTGTAATCCGCATTCAAATTTTTTCTACCAAAATTAATCACCTCTCACTTATCAGGGTTAAACTCCATCTGCTATTTTTAGGCCCAGCTCTGCATCCTATCAATGTCTCTTTGCAGCCTACAACAGCCCTCTACCTCATCCACTACTCCACCAATCTTGGTGTCATCAGCAAATTTACTGACCCACCTTTCAGCCCCCTCCTCCAAGTCATTGATAAAAATCGCAAATAGCAGAGGACCCAGCACTGATCCCTGTGGTGCACTGCTGGTAACTTGTCTCCAGTCTGAAAATTTTCCATCCACTACCACCCTCTGTCTTCTATGTGATTGCCAGTTACTTATCCAATTGGCCAAATTTCCCTCTATTTTTCTTCTTGAGCCGACCATGGGGAACCTTATCAAACGCCTTACTAAAATCCATGTATACGACATCAACTGCTCTACCTTCATGTACACACTTAGTTACCTCCTCAAAGAATTCAATCAAATTTGCGAGGCAAGACCTACCCTTCACGAATCCGCGTTGACTATCCCGGATTAAGCTGCATCTTTCCAAATGGTCATAAATCCTATCCTTCAGGACCTTTTCCATTATCTTCCCGACGACTGAGGTAAGACTAACTGGCCTATAATTACCAGGGTCATTCCTATTTCCTTTCTTGAACAGAGGAACAACATTTGCCACTCTCCAGTCCTCTGGCACAACCCGCGGGTACAACGAGGACCCAAAGATCAAAGCCAAAGGCTCTGAAATCTCATCCCTTGCCTCCCAAAGAATCCTTGGGTATATCCCATCTGGCCCAGGGGACTTGCCGACTCTCAGGTTTTTCAAAATTGCTAATACATCCTTCCTCAGAACATCTACTTCCTCCAGCCTACCCGCCTGAATTGCACTCTCATCCTCAAAAACATGGCCCGTCTCCTTTGTGAACACTGAAGAAAAGTATTCATACATTAATGCCTCTCCTATTTCTTCTGACTCCATGCACAAGTTCCCACTACTGTCCTTCACCGGCCCTATCCTCACCCTGGTCATTCTTTTATTTCTCACATAAGAGTAAAAAGCCTTGGGGTTTTCCTTGATCCGACCCGCTAAGGACTTCTCATGCCCCCGCCTAGCTCTCCTACGCCCTTTTTTCAGTTCATTCCTTGCTACCTTGTAACCCTCAAGTGACCTTACTGAACCTTGTTTTCTCATCCTTACATACTCTTCCTTTTTCCTCTTGACAAGACATTCAACCTCTTTTGTGAACCATGGTTCCTTCACACGGCCATTTCCTCCCTGCCTGACAAGGACATGCCTATCAAGGACACGCAGTGTTTGTTCCTTGAACAAGCTCCACTTTTCATTTGTGCCTTTCCCTGACAGTTTCTGTTCCCATCTTATGCTCCCTAATTCTTGCCTAATTGCATCATAATTACCCCTCCCCAATTATAAACCTTGCCCTGCCGTATGGCCCTATCCCTCTCCATTGCAAAAGTGAAAATCACCGAATTGTGGTCACTATCTCCAAAGTGCTCTCCCACAAACAAATCTAACACTTAGCCCGGTTCGTTACCCAGTACCAAATCTAATGTGGCCCCCCCTATTGTTGGCCTATCCACATATTGTGTCAGGAAACCTTCCTGCACACAATGTACAAAATCTGCCCCATCCGAACTGTTCGACCTATAGAGGTTCCAATCAATATTTGGAAAGTTAAAGTCACCCATGACAACTACCCTGAGACCTCCACACCTATCCATAATCTGTTTTGCAATTTCTTCCTCCACATCTCTATTGCTATTTGGGGGCCTATAGAAAACTCCTAACAACGTGCCCGCTCCTTTCCTATTTCTAACTTCGGCCAATATGACCTCAGTGGGCAGATCCCCTTCAAACTGCCTTTCTGCAGCCGTTAAACTATCCTTGATTAACAATGCAACTCCTCCACCTCTTTTACCACCTTCCCTACTCTTACTGAAACATCTATACCCCGGAACTTCCAACAACCATTCCTGTCCCTATTTTAACCATGTCTCTGTAATGGCCACAACATCGTAGTCCCAAGTACCAATCCACGCTCCAAGTTCACCTACCTTATTCCGGATGCTTCACTCTTTGGTGTCTCCTACCTTTCCAGGGAATATTTGGCAAAGTCTGATTGCATTGTAAGTGCTATGGTGGCTAGCGG
This sequence comes from Scyliorhinus torazame, assembly GCF_047496885.1. Taxonomy (NCBI): domain Eukaryota; kingdom Metazoa; phylum Chordata; class Chondrichthyes; order Carcharhiniformes; family Scyliorhinidae; genus Scyliorhinus; species Scyliorhinus torazame. Next base: position 290,716,657 of record NC_092709.1, on the reverse strand, counting down.
TGAGGTTCTTCATGAACTGACAAAGGCTACTCGTTAATCGCAAAAGCTGTGCAATATCCACAGCCGCCTTGTCTTGTTTGACATGATTGTCATGGAATCAGTAACGAAGAGAAAGGTCAGTATGATTAGTCACTGTTCATCTCACAACATGATAGCCTGCCAAGCAAAGACAAAAAACATTCACAGCAAGAGTATTTCTTCTGACATACTTAATCTGAGTCACCGTTGGTATTCGGACTTCATACAGCTACCTCATGTTGTCTGTGTTTAAAATTATTCATTAAACTAGAGGGAGAAAACAAATTTCAGTGTTTCAGCCAAATAAATTGGCAGAGACTTGAATTCTGTTGTCTAATGAACAATTGTCCAGTCAGTGGGTGGTGCTGGGTTCCGCACCCAATCATGAGCTTAGGCAGGGATGTCATGCAGCAGAGGGATTACCAGGAATTGGTCACAACTACAAATTTAAAGGTCCCCTTCTCTCTCAATCTTTCCTTCTTTGTTACGGCAGGCTCTAGAATACAAACATGTGCTTCCACCTTCAGCAGCAGAATCTGAGTAGCTGAGACGTCTGAGACTCTGAAGTAATCTGTGCCTTCATCCAACAAGACCAGGACAACATTCAGATTTGGGCCGACAAGTGGCAAGTAACATTCACGCCACAAAAGTGCCAGGCAATGACCATCTCGAACAAGAGGCAGCACAGTGGCAAGCACTGCTGCTTCACAGTGCAGGGACCCAGGTTCGATTCTGACTTTGGGTGACTTTTTGTCTGTGTGGAGTTTGCACATTCGGTGGCATTACTGTTACTGAATCCCCCACCATCAACATCCTAGGAGTCACAATTGACCATAAACTTCACTGGATTAGTCATATAAATACTGTGATACAAGAGGAGGTCAGAGGCTGGGAATTCTGAGTAACTCATCTCCTGACTGCCCAAAGTCTGTCCACAAGGCACAGGTCAGGAATGCAATGGAATATTCTCCACCTGCCTGGACAAGTGTGACTCCCAACACTCAAGAAGCTCAACACAATCCAGAACAAAACCATCCACTTGATCAGCATCCCATCCACATTCACTCCTTCCACCACTGATACACAGTAGCAGCCGTGTGTACATTCTATAAGATGCATTGCAGGAACTCACCAAGGCTCCTTTGACAGCACCTTCCAAACCAGCAACCTCTAACACCAAGAAGGACAAGACAGCAAATGCAGGAAAACAGCACCATCTGCAAGTTCCCTTTCACACAGCAGCCTGATTTGGAATTGTATTGCTGTTCTTTCTCTGTCACTGGATCAAAATCCTGGAATCCCCTCCGTAACAGCACTGTGGATGTGCCTACACCACATGGATTGCAGTGGCTAAAGAAGGTGTCTCACCACCACATTCTCAAGGGCAATAAAAATACTGGTCTAGCCTTTGATGCCCACATTCCAAGAACAAATAATGAAAAACTTCTTCCAGTTCTGTTGAAAGATCATTGACATGAAACATTTGCCCGATATCTATTAGGCCTGAATTTCCGGAATCGGGTATAGTGGTGGAGTTCTGGTTGCGTCCAGGTGTCCCTGAATGTTGTGGAGATTTGACCATTGATTGTGCAACAGGCAATCTGTCCAATCATGGGTGGTTTATCCGATGACTGGGTGGAAGGGTTCCTATCAAGGGGAGGAAAGCAGGGCAGCTTAAAGTGCAGTGGAAGCTCTTCTTCTCCTCCTGTTCCACAGGAGTGCTAGAAAGGTACTTTACCTCTTTATCACTTTAGCTGCCACATTCAAATAAAATTGATAAAATCTGAAAATGGTGAGCATTGTGGCTCAGTTGTTAATACACTCTCCTCTGAGTCAAAGGTTTGTGGGTTCAAGTCTTGCTCCAGGACTGGAGAACGTACATCTAGGCTAACACTCCAATGCAAGACGGAGTGACTGCTGCATTGGCAAATGAGACATTAAATTGAGACCCACTCTGCTGATTCAGGTGGATGGTTTCATGACACTATTTCAAAGAAGAGCAGAGGAATTCCTTCCAATACATTGTTATACCTGTAACTATGGCCAGAATGTTCCAGCACCTCCGCCCCCCACCCCCCACCTCTCCCCATGACAGGTTTTCCCCGTCGCTGACAGTTTGCCATTGGCCGCAAAGGGATCTTACGGTCTCACCGAAGTCTACAGAGGATTGCATGACTCGCCCGTCCCACTACCGAGGAACCTGCAGCGGGGTCCGACTGGAAGATCCCACCGGTGGAAAGGGCCGGAAAATCCTGCCGTGCATTTGGAAGTATTTATTTGGCTGTGGGACATTCTGGCATCATGAAAGGTTGTATACAAATGCAAACCTTTCTTTTCTGAGGCACTAAAATATTTAAGAAAATTATCCAACCACAATCGCACGTCGGTAACTTACCTCACCTCCGTTCCTCCGCTGTGAAAACCGGAAGTGGGTGCTTTCAAGCTGGATTGATTCAGGTTTTGAACCCCTCTCAACCCAATTCCATCAAATATTGGCAGTTAAATTTCACTCGCTATCTCCGTTTCTCTTTACAAAGTTGCTACTTGAGCCGCTGAGGACTTTCTGTTCTTTTTGATATTCTTTCATGGGATGTGGGTGTTGTTGGTTGAGCCAGCATTCGTTGCCCATCCCTAATTGAACGACTCGCCACATTTTATTGCCGCGCCGCCGCCGCAACAAGGCTGAATAATTCTGCCCCATGTTTGCAAAAAGATAATGATAGGTTAAGCAAGTGGGTTGAAAGTTGGCAAATGGAGTATAATGTAGGAAAATTAAAGTTGTTCATTTTATAAGGGAGAAAAAGGGTGGGATACTCCGTTTCTGAGACTAAGTGTTGACGCTGGTGCAAAATTCGTGGACTTCCATGACATGACAACTGGTGCTGAACCTGGATCGATTCAGCAGCAAATGTGGAGGGGCTAGTGCCAGCGCCACGTGGAACACAATCAATTTTAATAAAAAACGGTGAGGGATTTGCCGGATCCGTGATTGACACTCGGGAAGCTGACAAGCTGCAGCTACACATACACAGCACAATGCTCACACACACTCATCCCAGCCAACAAGATGGCGTTGGAGGGTGCCTATAGAGCTGATGGGTCGGCTCGGGCCAGAGGTCACCTGGAGGGTGGCCTGGCGGGATACCTATATGACCCTAAGTTCACAGTGGGCTGTTAGCGGCATGGCTGCTTTTCCGGCTGCGGCAATAGTGCTCTGTGCCTGTCCACTCTGACCCCACATCCCACCTCCTGGCCATCCCCCGCTACTCCCTCCAGCCCTGGTAGAAGCCCCCTGTCAGTGGCACAACTGTCAGAAAACTATGGCAATATTGGACACTTTCTGTACCCCCTCTCTCCCTCAGCAGCCATGACCCCGGTTTCACGGTTTTTAAAAGCACAAGTGAACCGCGCCGTCGGGAACTCAGCCCATCGGAGGCGGAGAATCACGGAGGCCCCGGAGAATATCGGGTCAGGCCCACTAATGATATGCAAACGGTGTCTACTCTACGTGTGTTCTGGTCGCATTAACGCTGCTGTCGAGGTGACGGAGAATAGCGATTTAGTGTTAAATCAGCGCCCGCTGCTATTTTAGCAAAGGAACCTATTCTCCGCCTATTTGTGTTTTGCAATTCCGTCGTCAGCTAACAGTATTATTTAAATGGAGAATAACTACAGAGAGCTGAAACACAAAGGGACTTGGGGGTAGTTGTGCATGAAACACAGAAAGCCAGCGAACAGATGCGGCAGGTAATCAGGAAGATTTATAGAATGTTGATCCTTATTTTAAGGGGGCTGGATTATAAGAGTCGGGAAGTCTTGCTGCAAATGTACAAGGTACTGGTGAGATGCATATGGAGTACTGTGAATAATTCTGGTCCCTTTATTCAAGGAAAGATATTGGTCGGTGTAAGGATCCTCCTGTTTAATCATTGTCTGTCCCCCTTTCCTCCTTTTAATTTCCGTTAACATGTTCACAATTGCCATTTTTTTGTCCATGGATGGTTAGTGCATTTGAGACCAGGCAGCTTACTTTTAATTTTAGAAACAGGAAGCTCCAGCAGAATGTGTTGTTTGATCTGACATCTGTGATGGCCCGGACTGACTGCTTGTCTGGTGGCGAATGAGCTATTCCTAAGAGCAGGGTTCTTCTCGAGGACGAGGCAATGATTGGTTCTCCTGTCTCTGGCAAGTTCCTTAGGGAGACTAGGTTTTACTTTTGTTTTTGTCAAAAGCTGGAAGGTCACAGCCCGATCTCTCTCTCTCTTCTAATGGACTCTTTCTGAAGACCCAAAGTAAAGAACTTTCTCTCTCCAGAGGCAGGTTGAACTGCAGGGAAATTCTGTCCAACCACTAGATGCAGGCATGGTCAGTTGTTTAAAAACTCTTTTAAAAATCTCATCTGGGGACGTCCGGTGACGGCGGGCAGGAGGCAGCCGCACAATGGAGGGCTCCCGTTCGGGAACGGCATTTTCGGGGCTTTAAGCCCGGTCCCAGGGTCCACAGAGGCGGCAAAAGCAGGGAGAAGGCACAGAGGCGGCACAGTGAAGGAAAATGTCAAGGGTGAGCAAAAAAACGGCCGTAAAGAAAACAGCTGAAGGTCCGTCGGGGAGTGGAAAGGTCACCGCGGGGTCATCAAGGAAAATGGAGGCTGGAGCACCAGGGGAGGCCGCATTGCTTACGGCTGAAGAAATAACTAACGTGATGGCTGCGGAATTCGAAAGGCAGTTTATAAAATACATGGAGACACTGAGGAAGGAGATGAGAGAGGTATTGAGTGTGCTGGTGGAGGAGGCGATTTCCCCGGTGACGACGGCGGTGGTGAGCCCAGTGGCGGGGGTGCGAGCGCAAGGGGAGGCGCTGAAGGAAGTGGAGGAAACGTTATTGCAGTACTGTGATCAACTTACCTCGATGGGGAAGGAGATGCGGAAGGTGATGGACATTAACAACGATCTGCGAGGAAAAATGGAAGGCCTGGAAAACCGATCCAGGCGACAGAATTTGAGGATTGTGGGGCTGCCCGAAGGAGTTGAAGGACCGAGGCCGACTGAGTATTTTGCCGTGATGCTGCAAAACTATTGGGCGAGGGGGAGGATCCCTCCCGATATGAACTGGATCGGGCTCATCGGTTGTGGAGTACCAAAGGCGAGTGAGCCGCCAAGGGTAGTGACTCTGTGCTTCCGTAGGTACAGTGTGAAGGAGAAGGTCCTGAGCTGGGCCAAGCAGAAGCGGGTGGTGCAGTGGGCAGGAGCTGGTATATGTGTATACCAGGACTTTACGGTGGAGCTGGCGAGGAGGCGGGCTGCCTTCAACCGGGTGAAGAGGGCACTGTACATTAGCAAGGTGTAGTGCGGCATTGTATATCCAGCAAAGCTGAGGGTGACTTACAAGCTCAAGGACTTTTATTTTGGAACGGCGGAAGCAGCGGAGGAGTTTGCGAAGGCAGAAGGACTGTGGCAGAACTGACAAATTGAGAAATGGCCATGTGCCGATATAACTTCGTGACTGTATTTTCTTCTTTTTGTTTCACTGCGTGCGGGTGTATGGGCTAAAGGAGCCAATGTTGTATATATTTGGACAAGGGAAGTGATGGGACTTTCACTCGAAATGAGGGCTCTTTGGGGTGTAGGTGGATATGCGGGGTTTGTGTGCTAAAAGGGGATTTCTGGGCTTTCCTAGGGCCGGGCAAGGGGAAAAGGGACCCGGGCGGGGGCCTCCACGCTGGCTGGTTTAAGTTGGCCAGTGAACGGGAGTGAGGTGGGGGAGGGGCTGCGGCCATCGGAGCCTGGCAGAACAGGGTCCGAGTGGTCTAGCCAGGGTGGAAAGTTGGGGGGAAGGAACCAAGATTGGGGGAGGTGTTTTACAAGAGGCAGTGGACGGGAGGAATTGGAGACTGCGGGGGGGGGGGGGGGGGGGGGGGGTGTACAACTCTTGGGTATTATGTACGGTACTCTTTCAGAGGTTGGATGGTGTTGAGTGGGGAGGGGGAGTGGACTCTATAGGTTAATGGTGACCATGGGCGGTCCCGGACTCCTTTTTGTTTTTCTCCTTTGTTTTTTGTTTCCACCGTGGGAGGGTTTGTTTTATTGGATGCATATATTGACAGGTGGGCCTTTGTTTGGGGTGGTGGGAGGATGGGATCGTTGGTATTGTTAAGGGGATTGATGTTGTATTTGTTACTGTTTGTGGGTGGGGTGTAAACTTTGAAGGAAAATGTGAAAATGGAGAATAAAAACATTTTTTTTTAAAAATCTCATCTGGGGAGCTCTGTTATTTCAGTAAGGCTATTGGACATGCTGGTGCAGTTGAAAACAAGTAACAATTGAACAGGTGGATCCTTTGAGTGAAGGCCCAGGTTAGTAAAGGTTAAAGTGACTCCCCAGAGGGAATCTTACAGGTGGGGAGTACTGACTGAATGTGACTGCCAGAGGATCTCCACTAACAGTCCACCGGTGACTTTGGTCCCTAAGCGTCCTGCTGCAATGACCTCAACATCATAAGCAAGGACACGCATCTTTCATTTCATATTTTAATTCATATTATTTTTACCCCACCCTCTTTTGTTTGTTTGTTTTGTGTGTGTTAGGGTAGAAGGTGGAATGGTAAAAAAGGAGAGTAGTAGATTAGCTGGCCATTATTCCACTATAATTGTTGCATATTTCAACTTAGTTCCCCATTGGGGAATGGTGGTGTACAGAGTTTTGTTGTACATTCAGCAAACCTTTGTTTCCTTTACACTCCTAAATGGTCGCTTCCTTGGATCCAACCTGGCGATGAGGGTCAAATGGAGTTGTAGACGGCGCCCTTTCCACAGTACTTGGCCACCTCTCCGTAGGCCTCTGGAAGATGTTTCTTCGGTCGCCGACATGCCACGCTTCGGGAAGCGTAAGGCTTTCTACGCAGTACCGACAACTGGTCGCAGTATATTGAATACATGTGCTTTTAATTTGAGCGAATGTCATTGTCGGGATGCACGCCAAACCCTTATCCTTTTAACGGCCGGTGGTGCGCCCACCTTGAATATCATTAAAAACTAGACGTGCCCCAACTCAAGGTCATTCGCGGACTTGGTCGCCCTGGTAGGAAAGCACTTCAATCCCTGGAACGTCCATCATTGTTCACCGCTACCATTTTAATACAGCTGAGGGAACCCCTGGGAAGTCCATGTCAGAATTTCTGGCATGACTCCGGAAACTCGCAGAGCTTTGCGAATATGGGGTCGGAATTCTGCAATACAGCGGCTAAGTGTTGTCGCCGGTGTAAACACCGGAGTGTTTCACGCCAGCGTCAATGGGCGTTCTGGCCCAGCGATTCCGTGGCCCACAGGGGGCCAGCATGGCGCCTGAGTGCTCCACACAGCACCAGCACCGATACGCGGCCCTGCACTGCCGGCCACAGGTCTGCACATGCCGGGCCTGCGCAACATGGCGGAGCCACACAGCGGGCCGGTGCAGAAGAAGGTAGGCCCCCCCAGATGGCGCGCGCCCGCCAATCGGCTGGCCCCCGATCGCGGGCCTGGTCATCATGGGGGCCGCCCCCGGAGTCTGATCCCACGCCCTCCCACCAGGAAGGCCACCGTGGCCGCAGGCCCGAGCTCCCGCCGGGTGGAACCATGTTAGAATCACGCCGGCGGGAGCTCAGCCGGTTGACCACAGGGGCCTATTTCTACAGCCCCCGATCAGAGCCACGTCGATCGCATGCGTGGCTGGCTGCGATTCTCGGGTCACCATAGAATTGCGTCCCGGCGTCGGACCGGCGTCGCGGGCCGCCTCGCCGTCAACTACGATTCTCCAAGTGGGCATGTGCTCGGAGGATCGCGGCCAGGATGACACTTTCAGAGATGTTACGGGACAGACTAGTCTGCGGTATCTGTAACATGGCATCCCAAGCCGAAACTGCTCGCTGAAGTCCAACTGGACCTGAAAAGGGCTGTCGAGATCACCCTATCGTGGAAAAGTGCAGAGCAGGGCAAGCAAGAGTTGTGATGGTTGGAGGTCCTCAGACTGGACTGTGCCTCCTCTCAGAGAGTGGCACCCTCTCACCAGGGCGATCCTGGCTCCCGACCCTGGATGTCTGCCTGCTGGGAGTCGGACAGTCCACTCCGGACCCTGGGAGGCTGTCCTTCCCCCAATCCTGATGAGACAGACCCAGGTTGTTACAGGGCATATGGTCAGTGTGGCTGCACAGAGCGACGTTTGTGGGATAACCCTTCGCTCCGCCAGGCCTGGCCACCCTCTCCAGAACTGCACCTTCTTCTCGAAGGAACCTGAGGACGATTGCCAGCAGGTGATCTGCGTTTCCTCAGCCAAGGCGGACCAATTAGGGTCACAGTCCATGTCATCGGTCATCCAATCCAGATGGAATTGGTCACGGGTGCCGCCATCTCGGTTGTCGGTAAGGCCACATTTGACAGAATTTGGACAGGGTTTCAACCCCTATTGTTGTAGGACACCGAGGCCCGGTCAGCCACTTACACTGGGGAGCTGTCATGTGTGAGTACCTTTAAGAAATGGGTGTTTATAAATGGGTGCGTATATAAACATCTGTAGTGAGAGTATCTTTAAGAAATGGGTGTTTACTACTGCAGTGATGTCAGAGAGTGGGTCGAGCTGGGCTGTCTGTCAGCTTTTTACTTTTGTTTTAGGCTGTTTGATGCAGGGTGTGTTTTAGTTTCATTTTCAGTGTTGGAGCTGAAGCCAGACAGAGCAGGTGTACTGTTGATCCCTCTGCCATCAAAAGACTATCTCTTGATAATTTGGTGAATTCAGAATTATAAATGTTCTCAATAGTGAATGTGCACCTAATGTGCTTCTGTTGAAAGGTGTTTCTTCTGTCTTCTGGATGTTGTTTGGGAAGTTATTAAGGATTACTTAGTGTTGTATTCTTTGGGGGTTGTATTTGAATTGATGGTTGCTAAGATGTTCACTGTATGTTTCAAAAAGGTTAATTTGAGTTCATAGAATAAACTTTGTTTTGCTTTAAAAATTACGTTTCCATTTCTGCTGTACCATTCCTGTAGAGCGAGCCGTATGCTCCCCATACCACAATATATTAAAAGCTGTGGGTCAGGTGAACTCCATGATACACTTTGGGGTTCTCTAAACCCTGGCCCATAACAAATTGGGGGCTCGAAAGGGGTAAAAGTCAATCTATTGGATTGGCTTAGTGAACATAAAGACAGCGAGGGGTGAGCATATTGTGGGTGCTTTTCAGTTGTGGTATTTTAGTTTAAGTGGGGAGTGTGTTGTGGACACTGGCTCTTTCAGAGGCTCTGAAGTTTTTGGGGGTGGAGACGATCACATGCAGTATTTTACGGACAGAGACTAAAAGCAGCCTGTTAGATTTGGCAAAAACATTGCAGTTAACATTACCTGACAAAATGCGAAAATATGAGATAATTATGGCAGTGGTTAAGCATTTAAACTTGCCTGAGATACAGTTTGACTCATTGGAAATGGCAAAACTTCAGTTGCAAATTAACAAATGGAACATGAGAAAGAATTATAGCAGCTTGAATACGCAAGAGATAGAGAGGAAAAAGAAAGAGGAAAGGAGATACAGATCAGGGAAAAGTATAAAGAGAGAGAGTTTGAACTTCAGAAAATGGCCATGAAACATGACAGTCAGTTAAAATTGGCAGGCATAAAGGGAAACATAGTTGGATGATAGTGATGAGGATAGTGATAAAGAGCGTCATAGTCCAAGGCTTGGTGGGGATCTATTTAAATATGTCCAAGCATTGCCAAAGTTTGACGAGTAGGAAGTGGAAGCCTTTTTCATTTCATTTGAGAAGGTAACTGAACAAATGAAATGGCCACAGGACATGTGGGTATTACTGATTCAAACAAAGCTGATAGGTAGGGCTTGTGAAGTGTTTGCATCACTACCGGAGGTGGTGTCTGAGACGTATGAGGAGGTGAAAAAATCCATCTTAGGTGCATATGAACTAGTGCCTGAAGCTTACAGTCAAAGATTTAGAAATTTAAGGAAAGAATTTGGTCAAACATACATGGAGTTTGATAGGCTCGACAGAGTAATTTTGATGCGTGGGTAAGGGCTTTGAAAATAGACCAAACGTATGAAGCTCTCAGAGAAATTATACTTTTGGAGGAGTTTAAAAATTCAATTCCTGATGTAGTGAGAACTCATGTGGAAGAGCAGAGGGTTAAAACTGTGAGATTAGCAGCAGAAATGGCAGATGATTATGAATTAGTTCATAAATCAAAGCTTGGTTTCCAACATCAGTTTCAGCCTGTGAGGGATAGAAACTGGGGACATGAGCAATACTCAAGTGGTAAAGCTAAAGGAGGTCTGATGGGAGATAATAAGGAGGGTGTACCTCAGATTAAAATATAAATCCAGGAGGGTGGAAGAGACATGAAAAGTTTCAAATGTTTTCACTGTAATAAACTTGGCCATGTAAAGTCACAGTGTTGGTGGTTGAAGAAATGCACTGGGAAGGCTGATGTGGTAAAACAGGATAAGACAGTGGGGTTTGTGAAAGTGATAAAGGAAAGCCCAAGGGAAGCGAAGGAGGTGCAAAAGATTGTACAGCCTGATCAAGAGGTGATTGATAAGAAGGTGCCAGATCTCTTTAAATAATTTACTTGTGTGGGTAAAGTTTACTCATGTGTATCAGGAGGAGCAAGTAAAGAAGTCACAATTTTAAGAGATACAGAAGCTAGTCAATCTTTAATGGTAAGAGATGAGGAGTTATGTAGTCTGGGAAGAATGTTGCCAGAAAAGGTGGTAATATGTGGAATTCAGGGTGAGAGGAGTAGCGTTCCATTATATAAGGTAAGGTTGGAAAGTCCAGTGAAGAGTGGAGAAGTGGTAGTAGGAGTAATAGAGAAATTATCTTGTCCAGGAATACAGTTTATCTTGGGTAATGATATGGCTGGATTGCAGTGGGAGTGGTGCCTACTGTGGTTGATAAGCCAGTGGAAAATCAGACAACTGAAGTGTTGAAGGACGAATATCCTGGGATTTTTCCGGATTGTGTAGTAACAAGGATGAAAACTCACATGTTAAGACAAGAGGAGAAATCAAAGAGTGAAGATAAAGTTGAAGTGCAATTATCAGAAACGATTTTTGATCAGATGGTTGAAAAAGAAAAGGTGGAGGATGAGGCAGATATTTTAGTTCAGGAAAATTGGTGGAGTTACAACAGAAAGATGTAGAAATTAAACGGATGTATCAGAAAGCATTCACAGAAGAGGAATCTGAGTGGATACCAGAGTGTGATTACCGTAAAAGTGAAGTCTTGATGAGAAAATGGAGACCTTTATACATGCAGGCGGATGCAAAGTGGGCAGAAGTTCATCAAGTAGTATTGCCGGTAGGGTATAGAAAGATGGTGTTGCGAGTTGCACATGAGGTACCAGTAGGAGGTCATTTGGGAATAAGGAAAACTCAAGCTAAAATCCAGAAACATTTTTATTGGCCTGAACTACATAAAGATGTAGTTAAATTTTGTCAATCATGTCAAGTGACAGGGAAACCTCAATCACAGCCTGGTATGGCAATTGCTCGGCCCAGGACCGCAAGAAACTTCAGAGAGTCGTGAACACCGCCCAGTCCATCACACGAAGCTGCCTCCCATCCATTGACTCATCTACACCTCCCGCTGCTTGGGGAAAGCGGGCAGTATAATCAAAGATCCCTCCCACCCGGCTTATTCACTCTTCCAACTTCTTCCATCGGGCAGGAGATACAGAATTCTGAGAACACGCACAGACTCAAAAACAGCTTTTTCCCCACTGTCACTAGGCTCCTAAATGACGCTCTTATGGACTGACTTCATTAACACTACAACCTGTATGCTTCATCCGATGCCAGTGCTTATGTAGTTACATTGTATATGTTGTGTTGCCCTATTATGTATTTTCTTTTATTCCCTTTTCTTCTCATGTACTTAATGATCTGTTGAGCTGCTCGCAGAAAAATACTTTTCACTGTACCTCGGTACACGTGACAATAAACAAATCCAATCCAATCCAATCCAAAACCAGCGCCCTTAATACCCATTCCAGCATTTGAGGAACCTTTTACAAGGGTCCAAATTGATTGCCTAGGACCACTTCCTAAAACAAAATGTGGGAATCAATATCTTTTGACGATAATGGGTGTGTCTACTAGGTATCCATAGGCCATTCCAGTACGCAATATTACAGCTAAAACGTTTGTGGGTGAGTCACTTAACTTCTTTACGAGATATGGACTACCCACAGAAATACAACTGGATCAAGGATCAGATTTTACCTCGAGGTTATTCAAAGAAGTTATGGATTGCTTAGGAATAAAACAATTTAAATCAACTGCGTACCATCCAGAATCGCAGGGAGCATCAGACATTAAAGACAATGTTGAGGGCTTATTGTCAAGATTATCCAGAGAATTGGGATAAAGGAATTCCATTCGTACTGTTTGCAATTAGGGATGCACCTAATGAGTCAACCAAATGTAATCCTTTTGAACTAATTTTTGGTCATGAGGTAAGAGGACCACTTATATTGATTAAGGAAAAATTGGTGAGTGAGAAATCGGACATTACATTATTGGATTACGTGTCAAATTTTAGGGAACGACTAAATAGAGCAGGTGAATTGGCTGGACAACATTTAAAAGTTGCACAAAATGTGATGAAACGGGTAGCGGACAAGAAATCCAAAGTTCGTAGTTTTGCCAGTGACGATAAAGTTTTAGTGTTGTTACCAGTGGTAGGTGAGCCTTTAAAAGCAAGGTTTTGTGGACCTAATCAGATTGAAAATAAATTGAGTGAGATGAATGATGTGGTAAAAAAGCCAGATAGAAGGAAAACTCACCGAGTGTGTCATGTGAATATGCTTAAAAGGTATTTGAAAGGGAAGGTGAGAAAAAGGAGGACGTTTTAATGAATCGAACTCAAAGTGACGAACCAAATCCAGGTGACTGTGAATTTGACATATCTCAAATTAAATTGGAAAACGAGGATGTTCTTAAAAATTGGGATAAATTGTTGAGTTACCTTCCAGAGGAAAACAAACTGACCTGAAAGAGTCATTAATCTCACAAGGGCATGTTTCTGGAGATAAATTGGGAAGTACTAAAATGGCTCTACATCATGTGGATGTTGGAAATGCTGTTCCAATCAAACAACATCCATACAGACTTAACCCTTTAAAATTGGCACAGGTTAACAAAAAGATTGAGTTTATGCTTAAAAATGGCATAATTGAAGTGGGTTGCAGCCAATGGAGCTCACCGATAGTGATGGTACCAAAACCAGACGGTACCCAACGGTTGTGTGTGGACTATAGAAAAGTTATTGCAGTTACAAGAACAGACTCTTATCCTATCCGACGTTTGGAGGTTTGCATTGAGAAAGTGGGAGAATCAGTTTTTATTTCCAAACTGGATTTACTTAAAGGTTACTGGCAGGTACCTTTATCCGAAAGGGCGAAGGAGATTTCAGCTTTTGTGACTCCAGATGGTATATACCAATTCAAAGTTATGCCATTTGGCATGAAAAACGCCCCAGCCACATTTCAACGGTTAGCTAACAAAGTCATTTCAGGATTACCCAATTGTGCGGTATATATCGACGATCTGGTAATTTTCAGCCAGACATGGAAAGAACATTTAAAACATCTGATGGAGTTATTCGATCGACTTCAGGAGGCGGATTTGGTGATAAACCTAGCCAAAAGTGAATTTGGAAAAGCCCAAGTCACTTTCCTTGGCCATACAATCGGACAGGGTTGAATGGTCACACTGAATGATTGTGAAACCAACAGTTATTGAGGAGTTTTCAATACCCTCATTACAAAGAGAAATAATGCGATTTCTTGGCATGAGTGGATTTGATTGAACATTTGTGTAAACGTTTTGTAGCGTGACTGCTCCATTGATGGACTTGCTGAAGAAACATCGAAAATTTCAATGGACAGCGGAGTTTCAACAGGCATTTGACGGTCTGAAAGCTGTGATAACCAATGCTCCTGTGTTGGAGAATTACAAGGGACTCTGTGATCAGATTGAACTAAAGTATCTGACTTTAAAGAGAAATGCCGAGGCGCAGAGAAATGGATGGATCATGCAGAGACCTTCTTGTTCAAAGAGACTGTCAATCGAGATGGATTTCAGTTGGAGGTAGAAGAACAAAAAATAAAATGGACTATATTATTGTGCCTGTTTGCATGTGCTGCTTTTTATTTTAAACGAAAAGTATATTTACTGCGTGCATTTCTTAAAGGATAGTGAAAAGGTGAAAAATGAAACCATCTTGAAGATGATGGTTTATTTTTTTTCTTGGGGGGAGGTGTATTGTGAGAGTATCTTTAAGAAATGGGTGTTTGTAAATGGGTACATATATAAATATCTGTAGTGAGAGTATCTTTAACAAATGGGTGTTTACTACTGCAGTGATGTCAGAGAGTGGGTGGAGCTGGGCTGTCTCTTAGCTTTTTACTTTTGTTTTAGGCTGTTTGCTGCACGGTGTGTTTTAGTTTCGTTTTCAGTGTTGGAGCTGAAGCCAGACAGAGCAGGTGTACTGTTGATCTCTCTGCCATCAAAAGACTATCTCTTGATCATTTGGTGAATTCAGAATTATAAATGTTCTCAGTAGTGAATGTAAACCTAATGTGCTTCTGTTGAAAGGTGTTTCTTCTGTCTTCTGGATGTTGTTTGGGAAGTTATTAAGGATTACTTAGTGTTGTATTCTTTGGGGGTTGTATTTGAATTGATGGTTGCTAAGATGTTCACTGTATGTTTCAAAAAGGTTAACTTGAATAAACATTGTTTTGCTTTAAAAATTACTTTTCCATTTCTGCTGTACCACACCTGTAGAGTGGGCCATGTGCTCCCCATACCATAATATATTAAAAGTTGTGGGTCAGGTGAACTCCATGATACACTTTGGGGTTCTCTAAACCCTGGCCCAGAACAGGAGCCACTGGCAATCGCTGGAATTATGGTTGTCCTGGTTGTCTACAGCAGTCATTTTTCAATATCAGGGTCATGACCTGCGGGCGGGTGTTGGGAGGGTCGAGGGGCTATCGGTCGCAGCATTCCCGACCATGGGGAGAAATGCCCAACGGCCGCGACCGGCTTTTAAAAATACCTGCGGCACCCGGCTTTCAGAATGATGACCGTCCCACGCATCCATGCCCCCTCAGCAGTATGCAGGTCTGGAGTGCAGTGTGACAGACCGCCTCCTCCTGACATCAGCATGCTGACCCAGGAACAGATTCTTTAAAAAAAATCGATAGAGTCTTCCCTCCAGAAGTGGCAGCAGAGAGCAGGTCATGCGCCCCATAAACTGACATCATGTACCCTGGGTGTGGGAGAGATTCTTCCATTCTGTAGCTGCCAGCAGCGCTGGTGTGAGCTCAAGGGCCTCTAGGGAACAACCCATGAAGAAGCTGAAAACAGGAACAACGCAGTACAAAGATGATTTCTATGGTTTATTAATTGTGCCACTGCAAATCAGGAGGCAAAGTTCATGTGTGTTATATGCAGGGAAGCACTGGCAAATGAAAGATTAAAACCCTCAAAACTTCAAAAGCATTGCGAGTTCAAGGACAAACCTCTTGATTTTTTTCAACGGATGCAGTGAGATCTTAAATCATTAGTTGAAGTCGTTTGCTGAAATGTAACATGAAATAACAAAGCAAGTGAGATCGTGAGGACCAAGCAGGCTCATCTGCCGCATTAAAGGCAAGCGAAAATGGCGGATCATGAAGTTTGGGCGGCGTGGGTC
This sequence comes from Scyliorhinus torazame, assembly GCF_047496885.1. Lineage (NCBI taxonomy): Eukaryota > Metazoa > Chordata > Chondrichthyes > Carcharhiniformes > Scyliorhinidae > Scyliorhinus > Scyliorhinus torazame. Next base: position 290,700,903 of record NC_092709.1, on the reverse strand, counting down.
CCGAAGGATGGCCAGTTGGTAGAAATGGGTCCTGTGCGCCTTTGTGGTAAATATGATAATAATACTAATAATCGCTTATTGTCACAAGTAGGCTTCAGTGAAGTTACTGTGAAAAGCCCCTAGTCGCCACATTCTGGCACCTGTTCGGGGAGGCCGGTACGGGAATTGAACCCGCACTGCTGGCCTGGTTCTACATTACAAGCCAGCTGTTTAGCGCACTGTGCTAAACCAGCCCCAAGATGACTGTGAACCGGGCCTCCAAGCTAGACCATTACCCCATGCCGAGGATTGAGGACCTTTACGCAAACCTCAGTGGTGGATACTCATTCACCAAGCTCGACATGAGTCATGCATACCTCCAATTGGTACTAGATCCGGAATCACACAAGTGTGTGACGGTGAACACTCACCGAGGTTTGTTCGAATATACCAGGTTGCCGTTTGGGGTCTCGTCGGGATCTGCGCCATTTTCCAGCGTGTAATGGAGAACATATTGCAGATCTACTGTGCGTGGTGATTTATTTGGATGGCATATTGGTCACCAGGACATCGGACCTTGAACCCCTGGATAATCTCGACGAGGTGCTCCATCGCTTTGCAGCCTCTGGGTTTTATTTCCGTAGGGAGAAATGCATTTTCCACGAACTTGAGGTGTGTTATCTGGGATGGCCTTCACCCAGTTGAAGGTAAGGTTCAGGCAATCCACTAGGCCCCGTCCCGGAGGGGCTACGAAACTCTGTTCATTCCTGGGACTCATTAATTATTACAGATGTTCGTCCCAAACTTGACAACAATGTTGACCCCTCTGCACAAGCTCCTCAAGAAGGGCCAGACCTCATGGTTCCACCACATGAGATGGAGGTGAAGAAACAGCTTTTTTCTTCCCAGCTGCTCACCCATTTCGACTCCATGAGATTGCTCCTGGTCACTTGTGACGCTTCGCCTTACGGCATTGGGGCAGTTTTGTCCCACCAAATGGACGATGGGATGGAGTGCCTGATCGCATTTGCCTCAGGGACGCTTGCCGTGGTGGTGCGTAACTATGCCCAAGTCGAGAAGGAGGGTTCAGCCATGATGTTTGCTGTGAAGAAATTCTATCATTACGTCCATGGGTGTCAGTTCACGGTGCTCACTGATCACAAGCCATTGTTGGGATTCTTTAAAGACGACATGGCCTTTATCCCCATTGTGTCGACTAGGATTCAGCAATGATAGGATTCTGGAGGACCTCCACAACCGGCACCCTGGGGTGTTGAAGATGAAGATGCTTGCTCGCGGTTGCATGTGGTGACCAGGTATGGACCTGGAGGTCAAGCGGCTTGCCCAACACCACGGGATATGTCAGGAGCAGCAGAACCTCCTGCCAGCAGTGCCCCTTCACCAGTGGAAGTGGCCAGGTCGCCCATGGGCCCGACTCGTAGCCGACTTTGCAGGACCTTTTCAGGCATCGATGTTTCTTCTCCTCACTGAAGCCCACTCGAAGTGGCTGGAAGTCAGCGACTTCTAAGGTGACGGTCGAGAAACTCCGGCTATCATTCGGTGTCCATGGCATCGGATAACGGGACACCTTTCACCAGCACGGAGTTCGGGACATTTATGCAGCTGAATGGGGTTTGCCACATCAATACCTCACGTCCAAACATTTAAGCATGGGAAGTACACGCAGACGACGTCCCTCAACACATGCTTAGTCTGTTTTCTCTTCAGTTACCGCACCACGCCTCACGCTACAACCGGCGTGATACCAGCGGAGATACTTATGGAATGTTGAATCTGGACTTGTCTCAGCCTCGTGCTACCCGATATAGGTGGGGAGATCTACCATGGGCAACACCACTTAGAGCATGGTGCTGGCGGACGTGCACCCCTCAGTGTTTCGCATCGGGAGACACTGTCCATGTACGAAACATTGCCGATGGGGTGGTGTGGGCCCTGGGCACCATTGTCTGACTGACAGGGTGGGTGTTGTACCAGGTTCGTGTACGAGACCAGGAGTCCAAGAGGCACCTGGACCTTCTCCGCAGCCGAGCATCCGTATTGACGAACGCCCTTCTGGAGGGCACAGTGCAGCCTTTGGGCTCTCCATTGCTGCCGCCGACCCCGCCAAAGCCCCATGAGTTTTTCAACACCGAGGTGCCCGATACAGCTGGCTCGGACTCCAAGATGGATATACCGCTGCCGGGGACGATGGTCTGGGCGAGCAGCTGCCAGAGATGGTGCTACCGAGATGCACAACCCAAAAGCATCAGTCCCTTGATTGATACACGCTGCCTGACCCTGCCCCGACGATGCCCAAATGGCAACCTTAAGCTAAAAAGTACAGAGGTTCTTCCCTGTCCCTTTTCTCGGCGGACGCATGTTTGGACTTGCGGAGGGGGGTGGGGGGGGGCTGAGGAGTGACGAGGGCCTCGGGACTGGGCCAATTAGGCTCCCCATGACTCTTGAGGAATACAACCAACCCCACTGAGGAGGTGGCGCTCCCTCATTCGCAGGGGACCAACCTGGACATAAAAACCCCGGCCCGGGTGTGGGCCGGGGGCGGAGAGTCCCTTTGGAGGGTGGTGGTGTACAGAGTTTCGTTCTACATTCAATATTCCTTTGATTCCTTCAGGCTCCCATGTAATCGCTTCCTTGGATTCCGCAGAGCTCCCATTGCTAAAACCTGTCGGCACATGTTTCAAGCACCGAGCCGGTTTCTCAGTTTATTTTTGGGGTGTGGAAGGGGCAGGATGGGCCTCATTACCTAAATATCTCTTAGAAATGTGAACTTGAGACCTGACTTTCTTCATGCAGGTGAGCCTGTCACATGTGTCCACATGCACATTTAAAAAATGCAATTGGCCTGAGGTGTGTTCCTCAAATTGCTGCTGGAAGCCACACCTCCCTTGCTCTGTGCAAAGGCAGATACTGTTCACGGCACAGTCAGAGGTGGAGCCTTCACTGACATCTCTCTTACCTACAGAGCTTACAGGAGAAAAGCTAGCGTGTTCCTGGGCACAGTAAGTCTTTTGTCTTAAATATCCTTAAAAATATTGATGCTTCTGGCCGGAGGCCTGGCATGTTTCCGTACCAGTTCTCGGTTGGACTGTTAAAGTGAACTTGTCCCATTAAATAATGTTTCTATTAATCTAAAATTTACACTTCAGTGATTTAGTGAACAGTGGGTCGGGGTCTGCTAATTCAGGAATGCGTGCTCTCTTTTGTAAGATTGACTGACTACCGTGTAATTAGTTTGATTCCTCTCCGAACCTTTTTACACCCAAAAGCAGCCTGAGGTGATGATCTTCCTGGAGTAAGAGAAAACAACTCCATTTATTTTCGAAGCGTTGGGTAGAATCTGAATGCCAGTCAAAGGACTTTGAATTCTGACAGGTCCTAACTTGCATTTAGCTTGCTCGATGAAAAGGTACAGGACTCGCTGGGTACTGGAGCAGTCACATATGTACTTTAAAAAAAATACATTTAGAGTACTCATTTCTTTTTTTCAAATTAAGGGGCAATTTAACGTGGCCAATCCACCTACCCTGCACATCTTAGGGTTGCGGGGGGTTGAGACCCATGCAGACATGGGGAGAATGTGCAAACTCCACACGGGCCGTGACTCGGGGCAGAGATTGAAACCCTCGGCGCCGTGAGGCAGCAGCAGTCACATATGTACAAACTTAATTCAGTCAAAATGATGTCAAGAACCCTCCTGCAAGGAGAATTTAGGTTGGGTTTGTCTTTTTTTAATTCACTTGTGGGGTGTGGATGTCACTGGCTGGTGAGCCAGCATTTATTTCCCATCCCTTGAGCTTGAACTGAGTGCTTGCTATGCCACGTTTTAAAGAGTCAACCACATTTGTTTGGGCTAGGAATCACATGTATGCCAGACCAGGGAAGGAGAGTAGCCTTAAAGGACGTTAGTGAACCAGATGGGTTTTTAATGACATTTGATTCATGGTCATCATTAGACTTTAATTCCAGACTTTCACTGAATTCAAATTTCACCATCTGTTGTGATGGGGTCATTATCCCGTGTCTGTGGATTATTTTCCGAGTGACAATACCACTCGGCCACAACCTCCCCATAGCTTCTGTTCGAGCTTTCTGTGGTGTAATCTTTGTACTCCCAATTCTGTTTATTTTTAATCTGCCTATCATCTGGGTTTCCAGTAGAAATTGTACAAATGCTTCCTGCCCCGGATTACTTGGTTGACATTCAGGGTACCCGCCCTCTACAGGAAGGTCAACTTTACATCCCAAGAAGATACCCTAATTATGTTTACAAGACATGCAAATCGATTTATTTTAATCTGAAATTTTTTATTTGCATGTGAAATGAGAAGGAAAAAAACTGCATGGGCTAGAAGAAATCTGAAATAAAAGCTGAAAATCATGGGATACTTGGCAGACCAGGCAGCATAATAGGTTATTGGCACATTAGCCACATATTTTAATTCATTCATATGGTGTGACCACCTTTTATTGCCCATTCCCAGGGCGCTGTGAAGGTGATAGTGCATCACCTTCTTCAATTGCTGATACCCAGTGTTTTTCATTGTTTGATGCAACTAAGTTACCTAAGTCATCCATTTCAGAGACAGGAGTCAACTACATGTCTTTCGGGACTTGTGGGAGGAAACCGGAGCACCCGGAGGAAACCCACGCAGTTACGGGGACAATGTGCAGACACCAAACAGACAGTGATCCAAGCCGGGAATCGAACCTGGGACCCTGGTGCTGTGAAGCAACACTGTGTTGGTTTCCTCCGGGTGCTCCGGTTTCCTCCCACAGTTCGGTGAATTGGCCATGCTAAATTGCCCCTTCGTATCGAAAGATATGCAGGTTAGATGGGGTTACGGGGATAGGGTGGCGGAGTGGGCCTAGGTAGAGTGCTCTTTCAGAGGCTCAGTGCTGGAATTCTATGGAATTCTCCAAAGTCCTCCTTTCACATAGAATACCTACAGTGCAGAAGGAGGCCATTCGGTGCATCGAGTCTGCACCCACCCTCTGAAAGAGCACCCACCCAGGCCCAGTTCCCCCCGCTCCATCTCGGTAACCCCACCTAACCTTTGGACACTAAGGAGCAATTTGGCATGGCCACATCTTTGAACTGTGGGAGGAAACAGGAGCACCCGGAGGAAACTCACGCAGACAGTGAAGACCACGTCTCCATATTTCTTGTACACAGAATATCTGGAGAGAAAACACCAGTTTTCTCACACCAGCCAGCACTCTGTGCACAAAGTGGAAAATTCCACCCATTACTTCAGTATTGGCCACTTTGTCTCTCCCAGCTAATTAGACCATAAGACATAGGAGCGGAAGTAAGGCCATTCGGCCCATCGAGTCCACTCCACCATTCAATCATGGCTGATTTCAACTCCATTTACCCGCTCTCTCTCCATAGCCCTTAATTCCTCGAGAAATCAAGAATTTATCAACTTCTGTCTTAAAGACACTCAACGTCCCGGCCTCCACCGCCCTCTGTGGCAATGAATTCCACAGACCCACCACTCTCTGGCTGAAGAAATTTCTCCTCATCTCTGTTCTAAAGTGACTCCCTTTTATTCTAAGGCTGTGCCCCCGGGTCCTAGTCTCCCCTGCTAATGGAAACAACTTCCCTACGTCCACCCTATCTAAGCCATTCATTATCTTGTAAGTTTCTATTAGACATATTTAACATTGCTAAATGTCTCAAGGCATTTCACTGGAACATGGTCAGACAAAACAGTGTGCCATCTTTTAAACAATTGAATGAGTCCAGTGGAAAATGAGTGCTTGGAAGGTTAAAATTTATGTCTGGAAATTCTTCAGTGAAAGTGTGATAACAGATAGGTGGGTGCAGGAGTTGGTGTGAATGCAATAGAGCAGACTTGTGGGGTGGGAATCAGCTTTTGGGAGATGTTCTCCCGCCCGATCTGAGTTGCACCAGTTTTACGATCCCCTTGGGGTCGTAATGCAGGATGCAGTTCAGTGTTCCGCACTTTGCAAATTTATGCATGGCGTGGAATACAAGGGTTTTCCAGGGAATCCCGCGATCAGCTGCCATTCTGTGTGAGCGATCCGAGAGTGAGATCCCGCAGCTGGCCACCCCCCACGGAAATCAGCCTGAACACCACATTCTCCCCCACCACCGCACAGTAACCCCCCAACCCCAGATTGCCCGTGTGTCCTCCTCACCCCCAAGTACAGGGGTGAGCCACCCTGCCAGGGACACCTGTAATAGGGCCCCCACCCCACACAGACCCGTGTAATAGGTTGATACTCTTCGAATCATAGCCTCTCTCTAGCCCCTGTCGCAATCACTGATCTATCACCTGACCCCTTTCCCTGACCTAAACTGATGCCCCTCTTCCTCCAACAAATCCTAATCTGGAGTCCACCCATCTCCCAGTTTGCTGGAGACCTCCACCAAGGCCTTGATTTTCCTGCTCAAGAGTCAGTCAGGCTGGCAATTCACAGACTCACACTGTGCAGAATAGGCGCTTCGGCCATCGAGTCTGCATCAGCACATGAAAACTACCTGATTTGTGTACCTAATCCCATTTACCAGCACTTGGCCCAAAGCCTTGAATGTTACCAAATGGAAAGTATTCATTTAGATACTTTTTAAAGGATATGAGGCAACCTGCCTCTACCAACCTCCCAGTCAGTGCATTCCAGACTGTCACCTCTGGGTAAAAATGTTTTTCCTTACATACCCCCTAAACTTGACCTTAAACTTGTGTCCCCTTGTGACTGACCCTTCAAATAAGGGGAACAGCTGCTCCCTATCCACCCTGTCCATGTCCCTCATAATCTTGTACACCTCGATCAGGTTGTCCCTCACTCTAGTCTGCTCCAGCGAAAACAACCCAAGCGTATCCAACCTCTCTTCATAACTTAAATGTTCCATCCCCGGCAACATGCTGATGCAACGCCTCTGCACACCCTCCAATGCAATCATATCCTTCCTATAATGCGGCGACCAGAATTGCACAGTACTCCAGCTGTGGCCTCATCAAAGTTCTGTACAGCTTCATCATGGCCTCCCTGTTTTTGTAAATTATGCCTCGATTGATAAAGGCAAGTGTCCCATATGCCTTTTTCACCACCCTATTAACCTGATCTGCCACCTTCAGAGATCTACGGACAAACACGCCACGGTCGCTTTGTTCCTCGGATCTTCCCAGTGTCATGCTGTTCATTGAATACTTCCTTGTCAAATTACTCCTTCCAACAGTATATCATCTCACAATTAATAAAAGAAAATTACTGCGGATGCTGGAATCTGAAACCAAAGAGAAAATGCTGGAAAATCTCAGCAGGTCTCGCAGCATCTGTAGGGAGAGAAAAGAGCTAACGTTTTGAGTCCAGATGACCCTTTGTCAAAGCACACTCTCATCTCACAATTATCAGGCTTAAATTCCATCTGCCGCTTATCTGCCCATTTGACCATCCTATCTTCTTGTAACCCAAGACACTCAACCTCACTGTGAACCACCATCCAATCTTTGTGTCATCCACAAACTTACTGAATCTATCCCCCACATAGTACCTGCGTAGTTTATACAAATGACAAATAATAGGGAACCCAGCATAGATCACTATGGTATGCCACTGGACACTGGCTTCCAGTGACTGAAGCAGTTGTCTGTCATCACCCTCTGTCTCCAACAACTAAGCCAATTTTGAATCATTGTCTTTCTCCCTGCATCCTACACACCCATATCCTCATTCTCTTGGATGAAGACAGATGTGAAATATTCAGTCAACACCTTACCAAAGTCCTCTGGCATCACCCACAGATTGCCCCCTTGGTCCCTAATGGGTCTGACTCTTTCGCTGGTTATCCTCTTGCCATTGATATACTTATAGAGTATACTTTTACCAGCCAGAGCTTTCTCATATCCCCTCTTTGCTCTCCTAATTGCTTTCTTAAGCTCCATCCTGCACTTTCTGTACTCCACGAATGCCTCTGCTGATTTGCTTCCCTTACATTTGCTAAAAGCAATTATTTTTCTTCTCATCGTATCCAGAATATCTATCGTCATCCATGGTTCTCTGGGCTTGTTACTCCTTCCTGTCACCCTAGAGGGAACATGTCGGGCCTGTAGCCACCCCATTTCCTTTTTGAACGCCAGTTATCAGGTGGACGGTGGAATTATAAAATGCTGACGAGGTCCTGTTGTGAAATTTGGCAGGACCTTTGCATCCTGAGCTTTGCTGGGGCCTTTGCCTGCTTTCAGGCTTCTCTGGTCAATCAACTGTTTCGTCCTCACCAACACTCCTGTAAATATTAGGGCCACATCCCAATATAAAAGGCGTAAAGCTAAGAAATGTCAGATTCAGTGGGGGAGAACCTGTTTGCATTCCATTCCTTTTACGAATTGAAACTTTAGAACAATGAAACACAGTATTGGCTAAGGTGCACCTGAGTCAATCGTAGCATCATTACAATATATTAATAAGGGTCCTATGCCAGAATGGAACTCTTATTAAAAAATATATATTTTATTAAAGTTTTCAAACACAATTTGTCCCCCTTACAAATCAACAAAAACGGTAACACAATAACTAATAGATAACATTGTTTAAGTAAAGTAGTGAACTAACAAAGTAACAAGAAATGGTGCTCCCCACCCCCCTCCACCCCAACTAGAACAAAAACAAGTTGCCCCCCCCCTCAAGGCCCCCCCCCTCATGCCCCCCCCCCCCCCCTTGCCTCCCTCCCCCCCCTCTTTCTGGGCTGCTGCTGCTGGCTATCTATTTTCCCCTAAAGTTCCGCTAGATAGTGTAGGAACGGTTGCCACCGCCTGGAGAACCCCTGAGCCGATCCTCTCAGCGCAAACTTTATCCTTTCCAGTTTTATGAACCCTGCCATATTGTTTATCCGGCCTCCACGCGGGGGGTTTCGCTTCCTTCCACATGAGTAAAATCCTACGCCGGGCTACCAGGGACGCAAAGGCCACAATATCGGCCTCTTTCGCCTCCTGCACTCCCAGCTCATCTGCTACCCCAAATATAGCTAATCCCCAGCCTAGCTTGACCCGGACCTTCACCACCTTCGAGATCATTCTTGCCACTCCCCTCCAATACTCCTCCAGTGCCGGACACGACCAAAACATATGTGTGTGGTTCGCCGGGCTTCCCCCACACCACCCGCACCTGTCCTCCACTCCGAAGAACCTGCTCAACCTCGCTCCCGTTATATGTGCTCTATGTAGCACCTTAAATTGGATCAGGCTAAGCCTGGCACACGAGGAAGAGGAATTTACCCTACTTAGGGCATCAGCCGACAAACCCTCCTCAATCTCCTCCCCGAGCTCTTCTTCCCATTTTCCTTTCAGCTCTTCTACCAGCTCCTCCCTCTCTTCTCTCATCTCCCGGTATATTTCGGACACTTTGCCCTCCCCGACCCACCCCCCCGAAAGCACGCTATCCTGGATCCCCTGTGTCGGGAGCAGCGGAAATTCCCTCACCTGTTGTCTTGTGAACGCCCTCACCTGCATATACCTAAAGATATTCCCCGGAGGCAGCTCATACATTTCCTCGAGCGCTCCCAAGCTCGCAAACGTCCCATCTATAAATAAGTCTCCCACTCTCCTAATTCCTGCCCGGTGCCAGCCCTGGAACCCTCCGTCCAACCTTCTTGGGGCAAACCTATGGTTGTTCCTGATCGGGGACCACACCGAGGCTCCCAACGCACCCTTCTGTCTCCTCCATTGCCCCCAGATACTTAATGTTGCTGCCACCACTGGGTTTGTGGTAAACCTTTTCGGGGAGAGCGGTAGCGGCGCCGTCACCAGCGCTTTTAAGGTCGTTCCTTTACAGGACGCCATCTCCAGCCTCTTCCACGCCTCCCCCTCTCCCTCTATCATCCACTTGCGGATCATCGCCACATTGGCGGCCCAGTAATAGTCACCTAAATTCGGCAACGCCAGTCCCCCTCTGTCCCTGCTACGTTGCAGGAACCCCCTCCTTACCCTCGGGGCCTTACCTGCCCACACGAAGCTCATAACGCTCCTATCTATTTTCTTAAAAAAGGCCTTCGTGATCAAGATGGGGAGACATTGAAACACAAATAGAAACCTCGGGAGGACCATCATCTTAATCGCCTGCACTCTGCCCGCCAGTGACAGCGGCAGCATATCCCACCTTTTGAAATCCTCTTCCATCTGCTCCACCAGCCGAGTCAGATTGAGTTTGTGTAAAGTTCCCCAGCTCCTGGCTATCTGAATCCCCAAATATCGGAGGTTTCTTTCCGCCCTCCTTAGAGGCAGGCCATCTATCCCTCTACTCTGGTCCCCAGGGTGTATTACGAAAAGCTCACTCTTTCCCATGTTAAGCCTATATCCCGAAAAGTCTCCAAACTCCCTCAATATCTGCATAACCTCTGTCATCCCCCCCACTGGATCCGCCACATACAGCACTAAGTCATCTGCGTAGAGTGACACTCGGTGTTCCTCTCCCCCTCTAACCACCCCCCTCCATTTCCTAGAGTCTCTCAGCGCTATGGCCAGTGGTTCAATTGCCAACGCGAACAGTAATGGGGACAGAGAGCAGCCCTGCCTTGTTCCCCTATGTAACCGAAAATACTCCGATCTTTGCCGATTTGTGACTACACTTGCCACTGGGGCCCCATAGAGGAGTTTTACCCAGCTGACAAACCCCTCCCCGAACCCAAACCTCCTCAGCACCTCCCATATGTACTCCCACTCTACCCTATCAAATGCCTTCTCTGCATCCATTGCTGCCACTATCTCTGCCTCCCCCTCTGCTGGGGGCATCATTATCACCCCAAATAGCCGTCGCACGTTGACATTCAATTGTCTCCCCTTTACAAACCCTGTTTGGTCTTCGTGCACCACCCCCGAGACACAATCCTCTATCCTCATTGTCAGCACTTTTGCCAGCAACTTGGCATCCACATTCAGGAGCGAGATAGGCCTATAAGACCCGCATTGCAGCAGATCTTTATCTCGCTTCAGGATTAGTGATATCGTCGCCTCTGACATTGTCGGGGGTAGAGTCCCCCCTTCTCTGGCCTCGTTAAAGGTTCTTGCCAGCAGCGGGGCCAGCAAGTCCACATGTTTCCTATAAAATCCCACCGGGAACCCGTCTGGTCCCGGGGCCTTCCCTGCCTGTATGTTCCCCAGCCCTTTAGTCACCTCGTCCACCCCAATTGACGCCCCCAGGCCTGCCACCTCCTGCTCCTCCACCTTCGGGAACCTTAGTTGGTCCAGAAACTGCTGCATCCCCTCTTTTCCCTCCGGGAGTTGGGAACTATATAACCTCTCATAAAAGGTCTTAAACACCTCATTTACCTTCCCTACACTCCGCACCGTAGTTCCCGTTTCATCCCTAACTCCCCCTATTTCCCTCGCCGCTGTCCTCTTACGAAGCTGGTGGGCCAACAGCCGACTCGCCTTTTCCCCATACTCGTATCTCATCCCCTGTGCCTTCCTCCACTGTGCCTCTGTCTTCCCTGTGGTCAGCAGGTCAAACTCCGTCTGGAGTCTTCGCCTCTCCCTATATAGTCCTTCGTCCGGGGCCTCCGCATATCTTTTATCCACACTCAAAATCTCCCCCAGTAATCTCTCCCTCTCTTTGGCCTCTGTTTTCCCCTTGTAAGGCCTGATGGAGATCAACTCTCCCCTCACCACCGCCTTCAGCGCTTCCCATACTACCCCCACTTGGACCTCCCCATCACCATTGGCCTCCAGGTACCTTTCGATACATCCCCGCACCCTTCCACAGACTCCCTCATCCGCCAGAAATCGCACATCCAGTTGCCAGAGTGGGCGCTGTTCCCTCTCCTCTCCTAGTTCCAGATCCACCCAGTGCGGGGCATGGTCTGAAACAGCTATGGCCGAGTACTCCGTTCCTTCCACCCTCGAAATCAGTGACCTACCCAAAACAAAGAAATCTATCCGAGAGTATACCTTATGGAGATGGGAGAAAAAGGAGAACTCTTTGGCCAGCGGCCTAGCAAATCTCCACGGATCCACTCCCCCATTTGGTCCATAAACCCCCTAAGCACCTTGGCCGCTGCCGGCCTTCTTCCGGTCCTGGATCTAGACCGATCTAACCCTGGATCCAGCACAGTATTGAAATCCCCCCCCCCATTACCAAGTTTCCTACCTCCAGGTCCGGGATACGTCCCAGCATCCGCTTCATAAATCCCGCATCATCCCAATTCGAGGCATATACATTTACCAGCACGACCTCCATTCCCTGCAGTCTGCCACTCACCATCACATATCTGCCACCGTTGTCCACTACTATATTCCTAGCCTCGAACGACACCCGTTTCCCCACCAATATAGCCACCCCTCTATTCTTTGCGTTCAGCCCTGAGTGGAACACCTATCCCACCCATCCATTCCTTAAGCTAACCTGATCCGCCACCTTCAGATGCGTCTCCTGAAGCATGGCCACGTCTGCCTTCAGTCCTTTTAAGTGCGCGAACACTCGGGCCCTCTTAATCGGCCCATTTAGGCCTCTCACGTTCCACGTGATCAGCCGGATTGGGGGTCTGCCCGCCCCCCCCCCGTCGACTAGCCATCACCCACTCTGGGCCAGTCCCACGTCCAGGTCCCGCGCACCCACCAGTCCCCCAGGCAGCGCACTCCCGTCCCGACCACCTCTTCTCTTACCAGCTCCCTCTCGATCCCAGCAGCAGCAACCCAGTTATCCCCCCCCCCCCCCCCGCTAGATCCCCATCTAACATGGTTACTCCCCCCATATTGCTTCCGAAAGTCAGCTGACTTCAACTGACCCCGGCCTCTCCCGCTCTCTCCTTGACACCCCCCCCCCCCCGTGTGTGGAACTCCCATCTTCCTTGCGCCTGTCTTCCCGCCATCATCTCTCTAGCGCGGGAAAAGACCCGCGCTTTCCTAGAACCATCCCGCCCCCTATGGCGCAGCTCCCCCTACAGCCCCGTTCCCATTCCCCATCCCCAACCTATGTCCCTTTTTTCCCCACCGGAGCCCACATTTCTCAGTGTCCCCTCCGTCAAAGACGGTCTCGATACAGTGAACCTCCCTTTCCCCAATTTACATTTCTATACATCAACATTGCCGTTTCCCCCCCAACATCAGTCCCTCAGTTCTGGTCCAGTTTCTCTTTTTGGATGAAGGTCCATGCTTCTACCGACATTTCAAAATAATAGTGCCTATCGTGGTACGTGACCCATAATCGCGTCGGCTGCAGCATCCCGAACTTTACTTTCTTCTTATGCAGCACCTCCTTGGCTCGATTGAAACTCGCTCTCCTTCTCGCCACCTCCGCGCTCCAGTCCTGATACAATCGTATCACCGCATTCTCCCATCTGCTACTCCGTACCTTCTTGGCCCAGCTCAAAACAACCTTTCTGTCATTGAAGCGGTGAAATCTCACGACCATCGCCCTTGGTGGTTCTCCAGCCTTTGGTCTCCTCGCAGGGACCCGGTGAGCCCCTTCCACCTCCAAGGGGCCCGAGGGGGCCTCAGCTCCCATTAGCGAATGTAGCATCGTGCTCACGTAAGCCCCGCCGTCAGCTCCCTCCACTCCCTCGGGGAGACCCAGGATCCGGAGGTTCTTTCTCCTTGATCTATTTTCCAGGACTTTAATTCTTTTGGTGCACTTCTTATGTAGCGCCTTGTGCATCTCCATTTTGACCACTAGGCCCAGGATTTCATCCTCGTTTTCAGTTACCTTCTCCTTCACCACACGGAGCTCTATCGCCTGGGCCTTTTGTGTTTCTATGAGCCCATCGATTGCCAGCAACATCGGGGCCATCACCTCCTTTTTTAACTCCTCCACACACCTTCTGAGGAACTCATCCTGATCCGGTCCCCATGTCGCCCGGCCTCCCTCCGACGTCATCTTGCTTCCTTCTTTTCTCTCCTCTGCCGCTGCCCTCGAGGATCCTTCGTGATCTGGCCACCGCCACTGATCTTTTTCCTGCACACTGCGGGGGGGGGACTCCTTATTTCTTCACCCCACACCGGGTTTTGTCAAAAGAAAATTCCTGTTGGGGCTCTCAAAAAGAGCCCGAAGGTCCGTCGGAGCTGGAGCCGCCGAAACGCGCGGCTTAGCTGAGCATCGCCGCAACCGCAGAATGAGAACTCTTTTGAGAAACTGGTGCCCATGAGTGCTGGAGACAGCACTTCGTACACTACCCAGCAAACCGTGGTGGAAAGGTCAGGAGCTGACATTCAAAAATGCTGTTTAAAGGGATCCTTGCCTCCATTTAAGGATTTATCTTGGAGGAAAATCAAGCAAAAACAACATAAATTTATATTTATATAGTCCCTTTAGCATAAGAAAACACCCAAAGGTGCTTCACAGGAGTATTCCAAACAAAACATGATACCCAGCCACATAAGGAGACTTTAGTTAGATGACCAAAAGCTGGATCAAATAAGTCAATTTGATGGAGCGGTGTAGGGAGGTATTCCAGAGCTTGGGGCCTAGGCAACTTAAGGCAGAGGCCACCAATGGCAGAGGGATTAAAATCGGGGATGTTAAAGAGACCTGAAATATATAAGCACCGATGCCACAGAGGGTTGTGGGACAGGAGGAGATTACAGAGATAGAGAGAATGGAGCCATTGAGAGCTTGGAAAGCACGATTGACAATTTTTAAATCAAGACGTTGCGAGAGCAAATGTAGGTCACAGGGGTGAGAGTGGAACGGAACTCGGTGCAGGTTAGGATAGCAGAGTTTTGTATTATTTCAGCCTTACAGTGAGTGGCATAGGGGAAACCAGCAGGAGTGCATCGGAATAACCATGTTCAGAGATAACAAAGGCATGAATGAGAGTTTCGGAGCAGAAGCCGGGGAACAATCATAGGTGCAAATAGATGACCTTAGTGCAATACCCGCCTGAAAATCTATATCTGTTCAGTTGTTTAAACTGAGAGGCTTAACTAATATGAAATACAACTAGTTGTTTATTTGATTTGGGAGCCTATTCAGTCAGTTATATGATCTGTAACATGATGGTATTAAACTAACACAACTGAGAGAGACCTTGTCAGCTATTCTATGTTCTGTCTGTTTTGTTGATAGTGATCAGAATGTTTGTAGCAGGGTTTTGAGTTCCTGGTTTCAATTACATATATATCAGATTGTAATTTTGATCACAAAGCAGACCGGATTTAATTAGCAGCATAGCTCCTTTGGCCATTTAGGACTGGTTTTGCCCTGTTGTAAAAATGTATTTGTCGCAGACAGGACAGTATTTCCTGGCAAGCTGGTTAGTCTTTTTTATGTGAAATATCTGCCATCCTGTTATTCATTCGATGTGTCACGGGGAAACGTTAACAGGAAATGTGGTGTTGACATCCAAGGAATGGAAAAATGGGCATGTAAACCTGAATGGCTTTATGTTCGGATGCTGATGATCGACGAGGACAGTAGGACAGGGGGCTGGATTCACCGTTTGGGAGACTAAGTCCCCACGCAGGCGTGAAAATGGTGGTGTTTTACACCAGAAAAACTGGTGCAAAACAACCACAGATTCCCTGCTCCGGGTGAGGGGGGCGGGGGTGCGGGGAGGGCTAGCAGCCTGGCAGCATAGAGCTCCCAGCTCTAGATGTAGATATGGCCCTTCCCCGACTATGGCACCGCCGGACGGAGTCCGCAGCCGCCACGCTGAGTTCATGACAGGTGAGACCAACACAAGTGTTTCACGCCGCTGGGAACTCGGCCGGTCGGGGACGGAGCATCAATGGCGGGCCTCAGGTAATGGCCTGAGGTCGTGGATACATGGCGCGGCGTGCTCCTAGAGTACGCAGCTTTTCAGGAGTCGGAGCATCGCAAAAGCGACTCCGTCCCCGATTTTGCCGTCTTCGGGGATTCTCCGACCACTCGCCAAACGCGATTTCGCCATCGGGGAGCGGAGAATCTAGCCCAAGGTTTTTCAAAGTGCCGACCCATGAGTGGGTCGTGGGCGGGTGCTTGAAGAGTCGCTGAGCTAAGGGTCACAGGGTTCTGCTTCCATCAGCTAATAATGCTGAGATTCCCAACATCAGCATTCAGAATCCTGCAGGGAAAATCCTGCCTAAAATGTCAATTCAGTCCTCTAGTCTCTAGAGGGGGCAATTATGTGGCCAATTTCCTGTAAGCCTCATGGTTCCCACCTCCCCAACCCACCAACACCCCCTTCCCGCTGACAGCTCCACTTCAAAAACCATGTGTCGCAAAACATTTGGTGCATTCCTTGCCGTCTTCTGGCGAAAGCTGCGGCCCAAGAGTTTGCTCAGACATGGTGCATCTGCACTTCCATCCGCCTGGACAAGGACCCTGGGTGGGATTCTCCATCACACCGCACCCTTTTCCGGTGTGGCACACCAGTGCCTTCAGAGGGATTCTCTAGCCCGGCAGTCGGCCAATGGAGTTTCCCATTGTGGGCACCTCCCACCGTCAGGAGATCTGCGGGCATGAGTGCGTTGCCGGCGAAACGGAGGATCCCGTAGATGGAGAATCCAGCCCCCTATATATTCTGTCCTGATGCAGAACAGCTATCCAGTGGATGACATCAAGGGGGCCATACTCCCCCTCTGTCAGACCATTCTGCTGCAGAAAGCCCATCATGAAACAGAAGGAGACTATCAGAGAACTCACTGCAAAGTTCAGCAGATCCGAGAGTCAGAGTACGTCAGAGCCCTCGGTGAGTGAGCACAAACCAGGACAGGGATTTCCAGTATGTATGTGTGTGCGCATGCTTGTAATACGATAAGAATTTGGATTTATTTTGTTTCCCTTAACAAATTCTGGCCTGCTCAGAAGAAGTTATATTTGGATATTAGATTAGATAAGTCTTCAGCAGTCACCAGAACTGTGATTATCAAAGTATATTGCACTATTCTCAAAACTTAGAACATAATGTCTGATGTTAGATGTGATTCCATGATTGAACAGCACTTGCTAAATAATCCCGAGTGTGCTAAGAATTACATTACCAAATCATTTAATATTATCAACAGGGTTGGCAATGTGGCTCACTTATATTTGCCAGAAGCTACATTTGCAGGAACTTCACCTTTGACCAGGCTCTGACCAGGCTCTGCGTATTTTTGAATTAAATAAATGATTAGCGAAAAATAGTTCCTTAGTGCATTTTACATGGCAATGCATTGACCAATGAGAACTGAATTCTAAACCAATCAGCACCCCTTTTCTCATGAAGTATAAATTGTTGTTCCCTTTGAAATTTGGAATTCTTGCTTCCGTCGTGATGAGTCCAAGACAAAATGTCACTTTTTTCAACAGCATTCAATTTCTGTACTACCAGGCAATTACTTGACATTGCATTTTTGCCTAACAACTATGCTGATTCTGAAAATCAAATTTTATAAATACGGCATCTCAATCATTCAGGGGAAAATTCCAGCCTATGTTTCTTTTCAAAAGCAAAATACGATGGATGTTGGAAATCTGAAGTAAAAACAGAAAATTCTGGAAATCCTCATCAGATCAGGCAGCATTTGCAGAAGGAGAAACAGAGTTAGCACTTCAGATCAATGACCTATCACATTGTCTTTCTTGAATTGTTTTGGACCATCCTGCAGTCATGAAAGTCACAACTTTTTTTTCCCTTTTCCACATTTACCCACAAAAAATATGGGTAAATGTGGTGTTTATCAAACTTTTTTTCCCGGGACCTATTTTTGCCAACTGACTGACCTTCAGGACCTATGCCGACTGACGTCGGGACCCTCTCCATGTTTGCTTACCCAGTCTATCCTGAGTCAAGGCAGTGTTTGAAACACTTACGTTTTCTTTCCCCAGGCAAGGGAGACAAAGTAAATCATCAAGATTTTCCATTCATAATCACTATCCAATAGCTGCTGGATTAAATTTTGCCAACATTGAGTAGGGACAGGATCATATAGGCCTGTGATGTCCTCCCATCTATAAACGTTCACTGACCAGGGTCACGCATGAAGGATAGTTACTCACGAGAGATACTGGAGACCTGCCAACTACTGTGAACTTGCATTCATCGTGGGACACTGCCTTGAAGAAACAAAGAAATGAAGGAAGAAGACTAAGGAGAGGAGAACACAGAACAGAAATCACTGGGAGAGAGCCATATGTGGTTCTTGTAAATAAAAAAGCCATAAATTCGATTACAGTAGTTGCAATATTGTAGTGGTAACAGAATGTGACATTCAGAATTGTATATGTAACCATAATCTGTAACCTCATGACCCAGTGTACCCCTCACTCTCCCATTATCACCAAGCTAGGGGAACAACTCTGGTTCAATGAAGAATGCAGGAGGGTGTGCCAGGAGCAGCACTGGGCATAACTAAAAATGATATGCCAACCTGGTGGGGCTACAACATATAATTACTTGCATGTCAACAGCAGAAACAGCAAGTGATAGACAGAGCTACGTGATCCCACAACCAGAAGATCAGATTTAAGACCTACAGTCCTGCAACATCCAGCCGTGAATGGTGGTGAATGATTAAATAACTAACTGGAGGAAGATGCTCTACAAACCTTCCCATCCTCAATGGCGGGGGAGCCCAACATGTCAGTCCAAAAGACAAGACTGAAGCATTTGCAACCATCTTCAGCCAGAAATGCCGAGTAGATAATCCAACTCAGCCTCATTCACAAGTTCCCAGCATCACAGATGCCAGTCTTCAGTCAATTAGATTTATTCCACCTGATATCAAGAAACGACTGAATGTTCTGGATTCTGCAGAGTGGGTCCTAACAACATTCTGGCAGTAGTATTGAAGACTTGTGCACCAGAACTTGCCACGTCCCTAGCCAAACTATTCCGGTACAGCTTTAACACTGGTATCTACCCAGCAATGTGGAAAATTGCCCAGGTAGTCCTAACCACAAACTGCAGGACAAATCCAATCTGACCAATTAATGCCCATTCAGAATATTCTTGATCATCAGCAAAGTGAGGGAAGGCGTTGTCAACAGTGCTATCGATCAGCACTTACGCAGCAATAACCAACTCACCAACCCTCCATTTGGATTCTGCCAGGGTCACTCAGCTCATGACCTCATTACAGCCTTGGTCCAAATGACAAAACAGCTGAATTCCAAAGGTGAAGTGGGAGGGTCAGCCCTTGACATCAAGGTAGCATTTGACTGAGTATGGTATCAAGGAGCACTAGCTAAACTGGAGTCAATGGAAATCAGGGAGAAAACTCTCCGCTGGTTGGAGTCATACCTGGCAGAAAGGAAGACAGTTGTGGTGGTTGAAGGTCCCAGGATATCACTGCAGGAGTTCCTCAGGATAGCGTTCTAGGCCCAATCATCTTCAGTTGCTTCATCAATTACATTCCTTTGATCATAAGGTCAGATGTGGAGATGATCACTGATGACTGCACAATGTTCAGCACCATTCGCGTCTCCTTAGATACTAAAGCAGTTCCATGTGGTCGCACGGTGGCACAGTGGTTAGCAATGATGCCTCACAGCGCCAGAGACCTGGGTTCAATCCCAACCTTGGGTGACTGTCTGTGTGGAGTTTACACTTTCTCCCTGTGACTCCATGGGTTTCTTCTGAGTGCTCCAGTTTCTCCCCACAGCCCAAGATGTGCATGTTAGGTGGATTGACCTTGCTAAATTGCCCCTTAGTGTTCAAAGATGTGCAGGTTAGGTGGGGTTACGGGGTGACAAAGAGAGGGCGGGGGAGTGGGCCTAGGTAGGGTGTTCTTTTGGAAGGTTGGTGCAGGTGCCTTGGGCCAAATGGCCTCCTTCTGCACTGTATGAATTCTATGTTCAAATGCAACAAGACCTGGACAATATTCAGGCTTCGGCTGACAAATAGCAAGTAACATTCATACCAAACAAGTGCCAGGCAATGGCCATCTCCAACAAGGGAGAATTCAACTATCTCCTCATGACATTCAATGGCATTACCATTGCTGAATCCTCCATCCTAGGGATTACCATTGACCAGAAACAGAACTGATGTAACCATATAAATACTGTGACTACAAGAACAGGTCAGAGGCTGGGAATTCCGAGGTTAGTTACTGACCTTCTGACTCCCCAAGCCTGTCCACCATCTACAAGGCACAGTCAGGAGTGTAATGGAATACTTTCCACTTGCCTGGATAAGTGCAGCTCCAACAACACTCAAGTAGCTTGACACCATCCACGACAAAGCCTCTTGCTTGGCTCCCCATCCACCATGTGCGACGTTCACTTCCTCAACCACCGACACACAGTGGCAGCCGTGTGTTCTATATACAAGAAGCATTGCAGCAACTCAGCAAGGTTCCCTCAACATCACCTTTAAAACTTGTGACTTCTACCATCAAAAAGGACAAGGGCAGAAGATACATGGGGACATCACCAACTGCAAGTTACACCCCAAGCCACCAGCATCCTAACTTTCAAATATATCGCAGTTTCTTCTCTGTTGCTTGGTCAAAATCCTGGAACTCCCTCCCTAACAGCACTCTGGGTGTACTAACACCACATGGACTGCAGCGGTTCAAGAAAGCAGCTCACCACCACCTTCAAAAGGGCAATCAGGGATGGACAATAAATGCTGGCCTAGCTGATGAAGCCATATCCTGTGAAAGAATAAGAAAATAATTGCACTAATTTGTCTTTCAAGATATGAAAGGCTTTGATAGCCAAATATATTTCCGCCTGTGGAGGAGTCCAAAAAATAGGGGCCATAAAATATAAAAGTTAAGGAATTTAGGAGAAATTTCTTTACTCAGATAGCGATTTGAATGTGAATGCTTCTGCCACAGGGAGTGGTAATGCAAATAGAATAGATACATTTGAAGGAAACTGGATAAGTGCAAGAGGGAGACAGGAAAAGGTGGATTATGTCAATATGATGAAAAAGGTAAACAGAGCAGGAAGTAGCAACACAAGTGGACAAGGCAGTCAAGAAAGCATACATAATGATTGCCTTCATTGGACGGGGCATCTCTTGCTCAAGATTGTGACTAGCTGGCACTTAAATAAATGTGACTTGCTACCAGTGAGTCCTTCAACTGAACATTGAGGCACTGAAAGCATTATCAATGTTATTACTGTGTAAAAGGAATATGGAGGCACTGGAGAAGATGAAGGAAGGATCAGCTAGAATGATACCAGAGCTGAGGGGGTTATACCTATCAGAAAAGGTTGAACAGGCTGTTTTTTCAAGAAAAGAGGTAACCAAGGGGTGACCTGACAGAGATCTTTAAGATAAGAGTGCTTGATAGAGTAAACATATTTCCCCATGCAAGCAAGACCAGAACTGGGGGCCACAAGTATAAGATAGTCACTCATGAATCTATTATGGCATTCATAAAAAATGTCGTTATACAGAGAGCGGTTGGAATATGAAGCTTGTTAAACCGAGGGAGAAAGGGATAGTAGAATATGTTGCTAGTGTTAAATGAGATAGCGTCAGAGGAGGCTCATGTGGAGTATAGGTATCGACATGAACCTGTTCGGTCAGAGAGCCTGCTACTCTGGTGATTCCATCTTTTTTGTTGCTTATGAAGTTTATTATTCATTCATACCTTACATATAATTACAAGGGGTGCCACTGTCTATGTACTTTTCTGTTCCTACCATTGGGGTAAGATTGCAAAACCGCTTCTTACAAAGGAACTCACCATCCCTTGTATGGTATAAACTTATCACCTGCACTGTTGCATGTGTGGTCCTTATTGTATTAAGAGTAAATTAAGGTCTGTGCATTTTGTTGGAATTTATGAAATGAAATACTCCTTTTCACTGTGGTGCATAAGCTGTTGACAAAGGAACACAGCTTTTTTAGTTTTTTGTACCATGGCATATCTCTTAATGTTTACTCTGAGAGGCACTTCTGCTTCCCACTTCATTCCTTCATGCCTCCAAGCCTATCCTTTGGCCTCCCCCGGATTTCCCTTCCACTCTTCCATGCCCCCAACTCCACTCCCCACCCTGCCTCATTCCTGGTCCCAAGCTTCCATGCAAGCTGCCATTCTTCTGCTCCACAGAGTGAACTGCTGACCATCCACACAACTGCACAAACCTGACTGGTGTTCGCCACCTTTCAGTGATCCTGAATCGGATGCCATGAGATTCTTGTGCACTGCTGACTTTATTCTGAGGGTAAAACAGTACTGAAAGCTGCTTTGCACTAATGAATATTCATAGCATGCAAATGTTAAGTATGAATAAGTAGAAACCTGCCACAGGGCAGTGTAATGCTCAACTTCAAACGCTGTCTCTGTATCTCAATCCCCGGTGTTTGGAAATTAAAATTTTGCATTGCTCGCCATGATTCCTGCTCTTGTAGGCCCCATGAAATCCCGCTCTTGTGTGAGAAACTTACCAGGTAGTTTCCAGTATAAATATGAAGATACGAACTTATAATAGAAACAGTCAAGAGGAAGTGTTTCAGCCTCAGTAGTTGTAATATGGTATGCAGTAGTTAAAAGCTAGCCTTGTGCTTATTAAATTGCACGTCTAATTTAAACGGATTAAGAGTGCTAAGGGATCACAAGACACTTTTGATACCAATTTTGAGATATACATCTTTATGAATATATTTTTTGATACAAACTGTTTATCTGCTCAGGTGAGGAGCATTCAGTGGTCCTGTAGCTTTGGGACCATTTGAAACTTCAGTGTTTTTTATCAACAGCCATACAGACAGGATCTAAAGAATGAAGGTGCTCCCTTACACAGTGAGATTTTGGTTCTCAAACACTGCTCTTTTTTTTACAGCGCCAGTGTGAATAGCACTATGACTGATGGGGACTATGATTATCTGATCAAGCTCCTGGCTCTCGGAGACTCGGGGGTTGGAAAGACCACGTTTCTGTACAGATACACCGAGAATAAATTCAACCCCAAATTTGTCACCACAGTGGGAATTGACTTTCGAGAAAAGAGATTGGTAAGTGTTTGCCTATTCTCTTAATCATTTTAGCTGTAGCCTTAACATCATTAATAATGTCCATACATGGACTACAGAGGGAAAATACTACAAAAGAACTTAAAACAAGTTTTTAAAAAATGTATTTAATTTTTACTTAATTTTTATCTACCTGAAGATACTGTTGGTTTCCTCCTCTTGCAATGTCAATTCTGGATTAGTGGAATTGCTGTCGTGAATTGAATCATGATAAACTCAACTAGTTTAGTCAGAAAAGTGTGTTCGTAATAGTCCAAGCATCATATTGAACCTCTAAAAGTTGAAATTTTAAGTGTATTAAGTAGCTTTCTGCCTTGTATCCTTATAACTGGGAGGAAATTATTTGTTGTTTTTTGAAAAGTTAACAGAGATGGTTGATGAGGGAAATGCTGTTGATGTGGCATACCTGGGGCGCGATTCTCCGACCCCCCACCGGGTCGGAGAATCGCCGGGGGCCGGCGTGATTCCCGCCCCCGCCGACCGCCGAATTCTCCAAAGGGAGAAAAGTCGGCGGGGCATCAATCACGCCGCCCCCCTCGGAGAATGGCAGGGGCGGGAGCGAGGCAATGGACTCCGGGGCTGCCGATATTCTCCTGTCCGAATGGGCCGAAGTCCCGTGGTCACATCGGCGTAAATCAAACCACCTTTTAATTGGTGTCAACCAGTGCTGATGGTTGACGCCGTCCAGCGTGGAGGTGGGTGACGGCCTGGGGGGTTGGCCGCAGGAGAGGTGATGGCGTGATGGCTGCAGTCTGTGTGTGTGGGGGAGAGGTGTGGGTGGGTGTGTGTGCGGCGGGGGGGGGCGGGGGTAGAGTGGGGTGGGCTTCGTGGGAGCGCCGGGAGGGGGGGTGAGTGCCGGGAGGGGGGGTGAGTGCCGGGGACAGGTGGATGACTGTCGGGGAGGAGGACGGGGGGTGCGGCCGGGGAGGGGGACGGGAGGATGACTGCCGGGGAGGAGCGTGCCGGGGAGGGGGACGGGGGGGGGGTGCATGCCGGGGAGATGCGTGCCGGGGAGGGGGACGGGGCGTGCGTGCCGGGGAGGGGGACGGGGACGGGGAGATGCGTGCCGGGGAGGGGGACGGGAGGATGACTGCCGGGGAGGTGCGTGCCGGGGAGGGGGACGGGGAGGTGCGTGCCGAGGAGGGGGACGGGAGGATGACTGCCGGGGAGGGGGACGGGGAGGTGCGTGCCGGGGTGGGGGGCGGGGGGGGGGGGGGGGGGGGGGGGATGCGTGCCGGGGAGGGGGGGGGTGCGAGGGCAAGCAAGTTTGTCCGCCTGGCCAGGTGCCATCCTCCAACAGTCGCGCCCATGCGTTCCATGCTACCTGGCTGGGAGGGGGTATGGGCAATGATGACATGTCGGGCCTCCCCACTGCAGGCCGTCATGCTTTCCGATCAGCCAGCGATGTTGGCCGCCGTGGCGGCGGCCGCTATTGTCCATGTTGCCCTGGATGAGGAGGAGGAGGAGCGTGCCACAGAGGCGGAGCAGGCTGCCGCAGAGTGGCAGGCGGCAGCCGCCCAGGCTGGAGGGACACCCGCCCGACAGGACGAGGAGGGGGAGGAGGATGTCGTGGCGCCACGGCAAAGGAGGCACCCGAGGAGTCCCCGTGTGTACCGGCCCCGGCTGTCGTACCAGGACCTCACAGACTGGGAATGCAGGAGGAGACTCCGGATGAGCCGGGAAACCGTGGCACACATCTGCCACCTGCTGGCACACCTGGCACCGCGTGGCACTGGCGGGGGACACCCTCTCCCCGTGTCCGTCAAGGTTACGGTGGCCCTGAACTTTTATGCCACAGGGTCATTCCAGACGCCAGGTGGGGACTTGCCCGGGATCTCGCAGACATCGGTGCACCGGTAAATCCGGGCAGTGACAGACGCCCTATATGCCATTGCGGACCGCTACATCCGCTTCCCTGTGGACCGGGCCAGCCAAGATGCCCGGGCCGTGGGCTTCTCTGCCGTGGCCGGGTTCCCCATGGTCCAGGGCGCGATCGATGGGATGCACGTCGCCGTGTGGCCACCTGCAGATAACAGGGCCGTGTTCACCAATAGGAAGGGGACCTATTCGATGAACATACAGGTGGTCTGCAATCACCGCATGATTATCCTGCACGTCTGCGCCCGGTACCCGGGCAGTGTACACGACTCATATGTGTTGTCGCGGTCATACATCCCCGGCATGTACGAGGGACGCCATCCCCGGCAGAGGGGCTGGTTGCTGGGCGACAGGGGCTACCCATTGCGGTCGTGGCTGATGACGCCTATACGGAGGCCACGGAATGACGCGGAGAACCGCTACAATGATGACCATGCAGCGACAAGGGGTGTGATAGAGAGGTGCTTTGGCGTGCTGAAGATGCGTTTCAGGTGCTTGGGGCGCCCTCCAGTATCTGTCGGATAGGGTCGGCCGCATCATTGTAGTGTGCTGCGTCCTGCGCAACATAGCCCAGCAGAGGGGCGATGTGCCGCAGGCAGAGGAGGGCGGAGTGGAAGAGCAGCAGGAAGAGGCGCAGTCCTCCCCAGATGAGAGGGATGGCGGCAATGGTCAGGGCAGACGGGCTAGACATGGGTGGGTGGCTGTCCACCGTTACCGGCTGGGCCAGCGGGCACGGGACAGACTGATAGACGCCCGCTTCACTGACTAGGGGGCGTGGGAATCGACGAGTATGGCCACAGACCGCACACCATGACAACAGCCGAACACCCTCACCCCCCCACCCATCCACCCACCCAGCACCCTCACCCCCCTCCCCAACCCCACCCACCCCACCCGCATGCACACCACCCCCCCATTGCAGCTCCACCTGCGGCACAACAGCCGGGCGCACAGTTGCCAGTGGACGCGTGTCTATTGCAGGCCATGGAGGATGATGACAACCCGCTCTGTGATGAGCTCTGGGCTCTACATCGTTGGACGATGTCTGACCCATGGCCACAGAACCACCATCCACCCGGACCATCCCTGCATGCGGCTGTGACACTGCAGCGCATGGTCCCGTCATCTGCCCAGGGGGATGGTGAGGGCGGCCTAGGGGGAAGGGGGCAGACTCACCTGGGGCCGAGGTAAGACCACCCCTCACACACACACTTGCGCTCAACGTACATGACACCCCCGCACGCTTTGGACAGAGCACAAAGGCAGCTTCTGTAGGTGTAACATTGACTTTAATAACAAAAGCAGTGCATGCACGTGCCCTAGCCCCTAAAACTCATCTGTGCCCTGCACCCGTGCCAACTTACTCAGTGTCTAATTGTTTGGCCTTACGGGCCCTTTGACTACGTCTAGGTGGTTCCCCAGACGGTACAGCAGAACTGGAGGTGGACTCCTATGATTCCTGCCCCCTGACTCGGGATCCCTTTGGCGGCCATTTCCTGGGGCGTCCTGGCCTAGATGGGCCAGGCTGCGGCCTGGGCGACTGGGATGGCGAGCTGCCAGCCTGTCCTGCCCGTTGCCCACGCGATGCACCTGGGACGGAAGGGGGGGAGCCCGAGGTGTTGAGGTGTTCCGGGACCTCCCCTACAGGGGGACCCGGGACGGGCCCCAGCACCTCCTCCTCCCTCGGGGTGCCCAATGGCCCCCGGGCCTCTACATGGGTGGGGGGTGCGATCGGACTGGCCATCCAACGCCCCTCCGACACCTGGCGCTGTCAGTCCTGGAGGCCCGTGCTGGTATCGACAAGGGTCTGCAGGTTTGCAGCCATGGAACTCAGGAAGTTGCTCATCCCTGTCTGTGACTGTGCAACGCCGGCTAGCGCATAGGCAATGGCGCCGATGCCCTCAGCGATGGCCTGCTGAGACTGGGCCATGGCCTGCTGAGACTGGGCCACAGCGTTGAGCGCCTCTGCCATCTGCCGCTGGCGCTGGTTCATGGCCTCCTGTGAGAGGGCAGCCATGTCCTGGGCCACAGACGCCGCCTGCACGGAAAGCCCCAGGCCTCGCAAACCGCTCCCCATGTCTGACGCCGTCGCCCCCATTGCCTCCACCGTAGACGCCACCCGTGCAGTGTCGGCCTAGGTGACACGCATGACCGGCACCACTCCCAGCTCCTGGACGCGGGTGGACTCCTCCACCTGCAACTGCAGCTGCCGCAAGCTGGCCGTCACCCTCTTTGCTCGTCCCAGGTTCGGTGGTTGCATCGGGTCAATGGGTGGGTGCGTTAACTCCAGGAACCCGGGATCCATCTGGGCGGCAGATGTTCGCTTGCGGCGGGGCTGCCCTCCGACCGCCCAGCCCCTCTGCTGCTCCTCCCTCCACCTGCTGTACCGGGACGGCTGTGTTGTGCGCACCAGTGAGTGTACCAGACGCCTCATCACTAAAGTGCCCAACCGAGGTGAGTGTCTCTGCGATGGCGGAGGGTGTTGGAGATAACAGTGGCGTTGTGTCGTGCGCATCGTCCGACTCTGAGTCCATGGCACTTTGGGGTGGCGGTTCGTCTCCACCCATCCAATCTGTGTCACTGTCCTGTATTTCAGTTTCCTGGGTAGGGGTGTCCTGGGTTGTGGTTTCGTGGCTCGGCTGCGACGGGGGCCTGTGGCAGCCCCCCCCCCCCGTCGCTGGGTGGCACACGCCTGCGTCGCCGCACCCGCATGAGACGGGGGCGTCGTCTCCCTGTTGCTCCAGGTCTCCCCGTCTCCCGTGGTCTCCGAGGGGCATCCTTCGGGCGTCGCGTGCTAGAGGATCCAGGTCTCCCCGTCTCTTGTGGTCTCCGAGGGGCATCCTCCAGGCGGTCTGCATCTGCGGGGATGGGTGCCTCGACGTTTGATCCTGCGATACACAATGAAGCATGCATGGTTAGACACGCAGGCGATGATCAGGTGATATGGGGAGGGGGTATATGGGGGAGGGGGGATATGGGGACAGGCTGTCGGTGGCTCACTTGCTGGTGGGCCCCCGACCTCTGCATCAGCAACCTCCCGGTCCTCAGGTCCACCAGCCAGTTCCAGGGCCCTTTCCTCGTGTTCGGTCAGTGGTCTCTCATCAACTGGGCCTCCTCCAGTCCTCACATGCTCCCTATTGTTGTGTGCGCGCTTCTCCTGTGGGGGGTGGTGGCAGGGGCAAAAGGCAACAGTGTTAGACAGGTATATGAATGCACACCATCGGTTGCGCGTATAGTGCAGAGGTTAGGGTTAGGGCTGGATTCACTTGGGGGATATGGGGGAGGGGGGATATGGGGGAGGGGGGATATGGGGTATATGGGGAGGGGGATATGGGGGAGGGGGGATATGGGGGACGGGGGATATGGGGGAGGGGGGATATGGGGGATATGGGGAGGGGGATATGGGGGATATGGGGAGGGGAATATGGGGAGGGGGATATGGGGGAGGGTGGATATGGGGGATATGGGGAGGGGGATATGGAGGAGGGGGGATATGGGGGATATGGGGAGGGGGGATATGGAGGAGGGGGATATGGGGAGGGGGGATATGGGGGAGGGGGGATATGGGGGATATGGGGAGGGGGGAAAAGGGGGATATGGAGGAGGGGGGATATGGGGAGGGGGATATAGGGGATATGGATATCGGGCAGGGAGTGGAGGGGGGCTCACCCTGGTTGCCCTGACAAGGTTGTTCACCTTCTTATGGCACTGGGTGCCTGTCCGTGGTGTCAGAGCCACCGCGCTGACGGCCTCTGCCACCTCCCTCCACTGACGCCGGCTGTGTCATGGGGCGAACCTGCGGCCGTGTCCGGGATACAGGGCCTCCCTCTTCTGCTCCACTGCATCCAGGAGCTCCTCGATGTCGCGGTTCCTGGAACCTCGGGGCTGAGCGGCAGGCGGCCATCCGGTCGGGTCTTCTGGTCGGGTGGGGGGAGCAGCGTGTCTTTTGAGCCGTCACGCCGTGCGTCGTGAATGACGCCGCACGGCGTGAATGACGCCGCATGGCGTGAGCCAGCACGAATTGCGTCACGCCGCTGCTAGCCCATTCCGGGCCGGAGAATTCGCGATGTTTGGGGTGGCGCGATGCTGGACTGATTCGCACCGTTTTTGGCGCCGGTCGGCGGACATCGCGCCGTTTGCGGAGAATCCCGCCCCTGGACTTCGAAAAGGCATTTGATAAAATACCACACAATAGACTTCTGGGTAAGGTTACAGCTCAGGGAATATAAGGGGCAGTGGTAAAATGGATGCAAAATAGGCTGAGTGACAGGAAACAAAGAGCAACGGTAAATGGATGCTTTTTGGGCTGGAGGAGAGTTTATAGTGGAGTTCCCCAGTGATCAGTGATGGGGGCCTTGTTCTTCCTGTTATAAATTAATGACCTAAACCTTGATCCACAGTTTCAACATTGTAAATTATTCAAAACCTGGAAGCATTGTGTCCTGTGAGGGGGATAATGTAGAACTTCAAAGGACACAGACATAGTGGAATAGGCGGACAAGTGATCGTTGAAGATCAATGGGGAGGAGTGTGAAATGATTCGTTTTGGTAGAAAGAATATGGAGAGACTCCGGTCAATTTCATCTCTGGCTCTGAAAAGCTTTCTGGTCTTGCAAAACCAGATTCTTTTAAAAGCATGACGACTGCAGTCAAACAGACTTAAACCCAGGCTTTTAATCCTTAAATTGCCAAATGGTTATAATCCAATATATCGAATATCCTGCAGCCGATACTCCTCCCTGCTTAAATATAATGAACCAGCAATATAAACAGATGGCTTCATTTTTCCAAAGCCTTTCCACTCTCAACATTTCTGATGATTAAACGCAACTTTTACATTTTAAACATGCAAACGCAAACATGAGCATAGACCATTTCTGCCTTTCCTTTCCACCTTCAAAAATTTCAGTCTACTCACACTTCACAGTCATGATAAAGCATCGGCAATCACATTTTCTCTTCCTGCCACATACAGCATTTTAAATTTAAATCGGTGTAACAATAAACTCCATATGAACAGTCTTGCATTTTAATTTTTAAACTTGCCCAAAAACTTTAATGAATTGGTCTGTATATACAATTGTCTCTGATGAATTGTTACCAACATCAATGTCACAATGTTGTAACACCAATACCAAACTCAATGTTTGCTTCTCGATGCTCGAATATGTCTTTTGATGAATATTTATTTTCCTAGAAAAATACCCGCGAGGTCTTTCGATTCTTGTCATCTCCTTGCAGCAGAACAACACCAGCACCAATATCACTCGCATCACTTGCCACCTTAAATTGCTTGGCATAATTAGATATAATCAACACTGGTGCAGTGGTTAGCACAGTCTTCAGATTATCGAATTTCTCCTGACATTCCGACTTCTGCTGAAATTTTTTGTTTTTTTCAGAAGTTCAGTTGGTGGAGCAACCAAGCTGCTGAAATTTGTGCCAAATTTCAGATGGAAACCTCTCATGCCCGGAAATCTCTGAACTCCTCTCCTTATTGATGGTATTGGAAACTTTCCAATAGCTTTTGTTTTCACATACCATTGAGCCATCCGACCATGTCCAACTGTATGGCCGAAGACTGTGACTTAAGCTTTTGCAAATTCACTTTTCGCCAAATTTACTACAAATTCAGCTTCCTGTAGTCGATCGAATAATTATTTTAAATGCTCCAAATGCTCCTTCCACGTTTGAGTGAACACCACCAAATCATCAACGTACGCTGCACAATTGTTTAGTCCAGAAATGACCTGGTTGGTAAATCTTTGGAATTTTGCTGCTGCTTCCTTCATTGCAAACGGCATGACTTTAAACTGATACAGATGATGTGGCGTCACAAGAGCTGAAACTTTCTTCGCCCTGTTTGATAATGATACTTGGGAATATCCTTTAAGAAAATCGGCGGCAATTCTCCGATATGGAGGCCAAGTGTTTGCGCTGCCGTGAACGCCGTCACATTTCACGATGGCTCAAACAGGGCCCGGGCACGACCTATTCTGACTCTGTCATGCCGGAGCGGCCGCTCGGCCCATCAGGGCCGGAGAAGCGGCAGCCCCGCCGATTCCAGCGGCCCGCGGCCGGCGCTGCGCCAAATGCACTGCCGCAAATGGCGCCGATTCTCCGCACCTCGGAGAATTGCGCGCCAGCGTCGGGGCGTCGTGGCACGGTTTCTCCTATTCTCCGGCCCAGCGCGGGGCTTGGAGAATCGCCCCCGTCAAGTTTGGCAATAAAATTCACTCGTCCCGCCTTTTCACCACAATCTCCTAAACAAGGAATATAATACAAGTCTATCTTTGTAACTGCATTGACCGTTCTGTAGTCCATAGTCAATTGTTGCGTTCCATCCGGTTTTGGTACCATGACAATCAGTGAGCTCTAATCGTTGCACTTCAGTTCGATGATATCATCCTTAAGCATGTTGTCAATCTCCTTTTGTATCTGTGCGAACTTTAGTGGATTGAGCCTGAATAGATGTTGTTTAATGGGAACAGCATTTTCTACATCTACATCATGCATAATTACTTTCGTACTTCCCAATTTATTCCCACATACAGCTCTATGTGACTGTAATAACTCTTTTAGGTCATTTGATTTTCCTCCGGAAGGTAGGTCAATAAATTATCCCCATTTCTTAATACTTCCGCATTATCCAATTTAATTTAAGGAACGTCAAATTCAGAATCATCTGGATTTATCTCTTCTCCCTGAGTTACAACGACTAACACTTCTGCCTTCTTTCCTTCTCTATCAAAATACACTTTGAGCATACTAACGTAGACACACAGAAGATAGGAGCAGGATGAGGCCTTTTGGCCCTTCGAGCCTGCTCTGCCATTCATCACAATCATGGCCGATCATCCAACTTAATAGCCTAATCCTGCTTTCTCCCCATAGCCTTTGATACCATTCTCCCCAAATGCTGTATCTAGCTGCCTCTTGAATATATTCAAAGTTTTAGTATCAACTACATCCTGTGGCAATGAATTCCACAGGCTCACCACTCTTTGGGTGAAGAAATGTCTCCTTATATCTGTCCAAAATGGTTTACCCTGAATTCTCAGACTGTGACCCCTGGTTCTGGACACACTCATCATTGGTAATATCTTCCCTGCAACTACCCTGTCTAGTCCTGTTACAATTTTACAAGTCTCTATGAGACCCCCTCATTCTTCTGAACTCCAGTGAGAACAATCCCAACCTAGTCAATCTCCCCTCATATGACAGTCCCGCCACCTCTGGAATCAGTCAGGTAAACCTTTGCTGCACTCCCTTGAGAGCAAGAACATCCTTCCTCAGAAAAGGAGATCAAAACTGCACACAATACTCCAGGTGTGGCCACACCAGTCGCTTACCTTCAGCGACTGGTGCACAAGTACACCAGATCCCGCTGCACACTCCCTTCTCCCAATTTACAACCATGCAGTGAATAACCTCACACTTATCCAAATTATACTGCATCTGCCTTTGATTTGCCCTCTTGACCAACCTGTCCAGATCATGCTGTAGGATCCCTGCATCCTCGTCACAGTTCACCCTCCCAACTTGGTATCATTTGCAAACTTTGAGATGTTACATTTTGTTCCCTCATCCAAATCATTAATATATATTGTGAATAGCTGGGGTCCCAGCACCGATCCTTGTGGTACCCCACTAGTTACTGCCTGCCAATTTGAAAAGGACCCATTAATCCCTACACTTTGTTTCCTCTCTGCTGACCAGTTTTCTATCCACCTCAATACATTTCCCCCAAACCCATGCGCTTTAATTTTGCACAATAGTCTCTTATGCGGGACTTTGTCAAACGCCTTCTGAAAATCCAAATAAACCACATCGACTGGCTTCCCCTTGTCAACTCTACTGGTCGCATCTTCAAAGAATTCCATAGATTTGCCAAGCATGATTGTCCCTTCATAAATCCACGCTGACTCTGATTGATCCTGCCACTGCTTTCCAAATGTTCCGCTATAAAGTCCATGGTAATGGATTTACCGATGTTAGGCTTACTGGTCTATAATTCCCTGCTTTCTCTCTTCCTCCCTTTTTGAATATTGGAGTGACGTGAGCTAACCTCCAATCTGCAGGGACAGTTCCAGAGTCTATAGAATCCCGGAAGATGACCACCAATGCATCCACTATTTCCAGAGCTATCTCCTTAAGCACTCTGGGATGCAGATTCTCAGGCCCTGGGGATTTATCCACCTTCAATCCCATCAATTTCCCAGCACCATTTCTCTACTAATGTGGATCTCCCTCAGTTCTTCCCTCTCACTAAACCTTTCATTCTCCAACATTTCTGGGATTTGATTTGTGTCCTCTTTTGTGAAGACAGAACCAAAGTATGTATTCAATTGCTCAGCCATTTCTTTGTCCCTGATTATGCATTCCCCTGTTTCTGTCTGTAGGGGGCCTACATTTCTCTTTACCAATCTCTTTCTCCCTGAGTTTTCCTTCTAAATGGCGTTCTTATCAAATAATTCAGCTCAGTCAATTTTATTTCAATTTGATAGGGTCCACAAACTCCTGATTTTAATGGTTCACTTGCAATTTAAATGTTCCCTAGCCAACTCATCAGCCCTAGTTAATCTCCCTCAAAGTTTGGCACATAGTCCAACAACTCAGTCTCCGAACGCTGATTCACCAATTTCTTTTTGACCAATTTAAATGGTCCTCTCACTTCATAACCAAAAACCAATTTGAATGGACTGAATTTAGTTGATTCATTGGGTGCATCCCTAATTGCAAATAGTTACAAATGGAATTCCGTTATCCCAATCGTCTGAATAATCCTGACTATAGGCCCTCAACATGGTCTTTCGAGTTTGATGCCATCATTCCACTGCCCCTTGTGATTCCGGATGATACACCGTTGAGTGAAATTGCTTTATTCCTAAGCTAGCCATAACTTCCTTGAATAACTTTTACATAAAATTGGATCCCTGATCTGATGAATTTCTTCGAGTAGTCCATATCGAGTAAATTGAATTTGGTTAACTCTTCTACAACTCTCTTAGATGTAATGTTTCTGAATGGAATTGGTTCCAGAAACCTAGTAAACATATCCATTATGGTCGATAAATACTGATTCCCACTTTTGGTTTTAGGCAGGGGTCCCGCGTATTCAATTAGGACCCTAGTAAATGGTTCCTCAAATACTGGAATGGATATTAAAGGTGCTGATTTGATTACTGCCTGAGGTTTTCCTATCACCTGATAAGTGTGACGTACGGCAAAATTCAACTATATCCTTATGCAGCCCAGACCAAAAAATATATTTTAGTATTTTTGCTTGAATTTTCCTTACTCCTAGTGACCCCTTACTGGACTGCATGTGCTACCCGCAAAACCTCCTTTCTATAACCCACGGGTAATAAAACTTGAGGAACTTCTGCCTGTTTCTCATCTGCTTGAATATGTAACGGTCTCAATTTTCTCATTAATACATTGGGCGTCATTCTCCGCTGGCGGGAGTCTCCGTTTTGCCGGCGCCCGGGGGTTTCCCGACGGCGTGGGGCTGCCCCACAATGGGAAACCCCATTGACCGGCCGGTGTTACGGAGACTCCCGCCGACCGGTCGGGGCAGAAATGTGGCGGGGCGGGTAGGAGAATTTCGCCCATTATTTCTAACATACATATTCTGGTATGCACTCAGATTCTAGTTCTGTATATGCTTTCTGATACAACTGCTTTATCTCCGAATCTTTCTTCTGTAATTCAACCAACTTGCTTGAACTAAATATTCATCTAGCACCTGCTCTTGTTCTTTGACAACTATCTGGTCAAACATTGTTTTTGACAACTGAACCTCAGCTTCTCTACCGATACTTCCTCAAGTTCTCTTCCTTCTGTCTCAACCTGTGGCTTTGTGACCTTGTCATCACGCAATCAAGAAACACTCTAGGATATACGTCTTGCAACCATCTCAGTTGTTTGGATTTCCACTGGCTTTTCAACCACAATAGGCTGCACTTCCACCTGTGATCCAGCTATATCGTTACCTACGATAAATTGTACCCCTGAAAAAGGTAATTTTTCTATTACTCCTACCACCACTTCACCACTTTTCACCGGACTCTCTAACCTTACCTTACATAGTGGCACACTACTCCTCCCACCACTAATTCCACATATTACCACCTTTTCTGGCAATACTCCTTCCAAACTACATACCTCCTTATCTCTCACCATTAAAGCTTGACTTGCTTCTGTATCCCTTAAGATCTTAATCTCCTGAGCTACTCCAACTTGAACACACAAATAAACCTTACCCTCACAAATAAAATTCTTAAAACGTTCTGGCAGCTGCTTATCCCTTTCTTCCCTTGCTAATTTTTGCATTTGTTTTTGAAAAGCCCTCTCTTTTTCCTTTTCTTCCATTTCCAGTTTCTTCACTTCTATTTGTAATTTACTTCTATGTAATTCTAATGATTCAGGCTGTGCCTCTGGCAAATTTAAATGTTGAGCTAAATATTATCTCTAACTTCATCACCCCTTTAGATAAGGTGAACTGCAGCTTCTCCACCAAGCCCAAAAGTGTTTTTTTTGTCTCCCTTTGTAAATCATCCCAAGTATTCTCTTCCACCCCCAGGAAATGTTTTGCAACTGAAAGAGCTATCTCCAGTCACTCCCTATTTAGACTTCAAAAGAGAAAGAATGCAATCGTTCCACGCACACTCACTGTCTTAAAGTTCAATAACCACAAGCCAAACAAGAGATTATAC
Source organism: Scyliorhinus torazame (assembly GCF_047496885.1). Lineage (NCBI taxonomy): Eukaryota > Metazoa > Chordata > Chondrichthyes > Carcharhiniformes > Scyliorhinidae > Scyliorhinus > Scyliorhinus torazame. The sequence continues at coordinate 290,665,455 of NC_092709.1, read as the reverse complement.
TTAAGATCCCAATAGAGAGCCCCCAATTTTATTATGATCCCAGACCCCACCCCAACAGTGGCCAGGATACTTGACTAAAACCCCATAATTTTAGTTTATTTTGTAAGACTGTGCGGAAAGAATACTTCGCTCTAGGAGTGATTGCACGAAGACATAGGGATATGGTATTTTAAAATAAAACATCATTATTAACACAATAATAATAATCTTTATTAGTGTCACAAATCGGCTTACATTAACACTGCAATGAAGTTACTGTGAAAAGTCCCTAGTCGCCACATTCCGGCGCCTGTCGGGTACACTGAGGGAGTATTTAGAATGTCCAAATTATCCAACAGCACGGCTTTTGAGACTTGTGGGAGGAAATCGGAGAACCCGGAGCAAACCCACGCAGACACAGGGAGAACGTGCAGACTCTGCACAGACAATGACCCAAGCCGGGAATCGAACCTGGGACCTACTGCTGTGAAGCAACAGTGCTAACCACTGTGCTACCATACCGCCCTTTTACCATCACACCTGAAAATAGCTTACAATTACCTCTTTAAAAGTACTACTAAAGATAGGGAATAAAATATCCTAAATTATCATCTCCATTCCCAATTAAACAACAAAAAAGGAAAAACATACAGCTCTTAATCCAATGGAACTTGCTTTCCAGAACCCCTGCAGACTCTGGCTGGGCGTCTTCCAAAAGCTGTTTCAACTGGTTTGTTTCAGCTTCTTCCTTGTCCTCTGACAAGTCTGCACTCCTTTAAATACTATTAATCTTTTTTAACTATCCCACTTTGAGAGAAAAATACTTTACTTTTGGTCTAAATGGCAGCCAGATCAAAACTCAACTCAAATGAACTCTGAAGGCTGAAAACATTAGTCCAGTCTTTTTACTCTGGTCAATTTCATGTCTTGCAAAACCAGATTCTTTTAAAAACATGACTACTGCTGCAGTCAAACACACTCTAACCTAGGCTTTCAACCCTTAAATTGCCAAATGTTTATAATCCAATATATCGAAAATCCTGCAATAATGATAGACACAAGAGTTGAACTCAAGAGGGCGGGTGAGAGTGGCTGCTCTTGACATCGTGGTAGCATTCGACGGAGTGTGGCATCAAGGAGCCCTAGCAAAATTGAATGATGGGAATCAGAGGGAAAACTCTCCACTTGTTGGAATCACCCTGAACCAAAGGACAATCATGAATAGGTAACAAATACTGGCCTTGCCTGCGACTCCCACATCTCATGAAAATATTTTAAAATTAATGCAAAGTGGGAAGCTTTTCAATCTCAAAGGATCCTAAAGAAGGATAACATGATGTATTTAATTCCATTCTAATCTTGGTGTACAATGAGTAACCTTTTGATACTGCCCTCGACAAATCCCTGAGTGCTACAGATGGCGCCTGAGTACGCCATTTTTAACTTTGCAGTGAACTTTATTAAAACAATTAAGTACAACTTTTTTTGCGCAAAAGGAAACTAAGGAAGGATATCTTAAGGAAGTGCCACTTCCCTCTGTCCAAGAAATGTAAGGTTCAGAGTTTAAACAAAAACACCAAGGGGGGGAGATTGTTTTATATCGACTGCTTTGAAGATTCTTCAGCCTTAAGTTTATTTCCTGCAGGAGAGTTGTTGAATTGAGATCAGTTCTGAGCCTGCAAGGAAGCAACTCCTTGGGGAATCCAGTGTACCAGCAACTTGAACTGGGTCAAGTGATTGCTGGAATTTCTAAACTGACAAAAGTCCAGCTGTCATTGACTTTCTAGGACCTGTGTGATTCCTGATCAACATTCTTGCCAGAGCAGAGTGTTTATGTATAATATTTGCATGTGACAGTTCATCAATGCTCTATTAGTTTTCCAGTGGATAGACAGCGATTCAGTGGACTGAAGAATCCGCTGTCGGGCACGTTTAGCGGGGTGTTTTTCAGAGGCTGCAGCGCTGAGAAACATCCCGCTAACCAACAGCACTTTGCCGGGTATTTTTGGCCTTGGGGAGTTTCTTTCAGCCGAGGCCACACTGAAGAGTGATTTCCTGCTGTTGAGCTGATCTTGCCATTTTGATCCACAGCTCGGATCCCCACCACCACCACCGTTTTCAGGCCCTCCTCCCCGCTTTTTTGACTCCCCCTTCTCACTCCCCAATCTTGGGGAGGCCCCCTGGAACCCTCTCCTCAAATCCCCTCCAAGTGGAAAGGCCCTCCCCAGGCCGGACCCCTGAAAGTGTCAATCTGGCACATGGGCACCCTGTCACTAGCAGCCTGGTCCCTTGGCAGTGCCCCTGCCACCCTGACAATGTCACCCAGGCACCATGGCAGTGCCATGGTAGCATTGGCCTGGGTGCCCATGTGGCACTGTCAGGATGCCAGGCTGGCATTGCCAAGGTGCCCAGGTGCCACGGGAAGTGCCTGGGAGCAAGCCTGCCCTGTCCCTGACCACCTGTGGTCTCCAATGGCCTGGGAGACCCCCCTCGCCCCCCCCCCCCCCAAAGTACTGTTACATCTGGTCCACGTTTGTGTGGGCAAGTACTAAATAGCGCCCTGGCGAGGTCCCGTGAGTCCTGGACACCGGGCGAATCAGCCGTCCAAGTACTTAAATAAATATTCAGATCTGGCCATGATCCAGATCGCGCCGGGCGGAGCAAGTCGCGTGACTCCCGAACGTTCCTGTGCCCGGCGCGGAGCCCGACTTAGGGTTAGCGATTGAACCGGTGCACCCTATCTGTGATGGGCACAATAGGATCACATAAATGTGCCCAATATCAGTTATCCATGTTACCATAAAGAAACCTGAGGATATCCCTGATAAAGTATACCATTTTAAAAAGTGCTATTTAAAATGAAATGAAGGAGAGAGAGAATATTTTGTGTTGAATGCATTTTCTCCTCTTGTCTCTCAGTATTGAAGATATCGCGTGGAATTTAAACATTTTTTGACTAAATGTCTACTCAGGCGGGAAAGGCGGTGTGCAGACTATTGGCTCTACTGACGGTTTTCCTGTCAGTGTTTTGATACTTAGTCAAAACAATTCTGGAGGCGGCCCCCACAATGTCATGCTGGTGGGATGAGCTCAGAATGAGCCTGCCCCACCAGCAACCTTTGCTTTCAAGCGATCAGAGAATGGTGTCGCAATCTATGAAAAATTAAAATATAACATAGGATCCACCGCTCGGAAACGGAGACTTCCAGGGAAATGCTCCCCATGGACACAGGACACCCCTCACCCACGAACACAGGAAATCACCCCCACCCATGGACATGGGAACCCCCATAGAACTCCCCGATGGAAGTCCCCCCCTCCCAGCATTGCCCATTCCCCACCCCCGGCAGTGCTCCAGCACGGCCTCTGGCATTGCCAGGGAACTGCCAAGGCATGACTTTTTCCCCCCTGGGCTTTACTTTTCAATATGACCCGGCGGGACCATTTGCAAGGCTCCCATTTGTCAATGGGGGAAAATCCTAACGGTGGGGGGCACAGAACAGCAGGGAAGCCCACTAATGACAGGTGAATGTCTGGCATCGGGTTCCTAATCTTTTTTAATGGGAACCCCATTATGTAATTGGCATGGGGGCGAGGAAATGGCAACGGGAAATCCCGGCGGCGCAAAACCGTTTGGGGACTCCCATTGGATTCTCCCTGCTCACCGCCTTTCCCGGCCACCAAAAACGGGGTGGAGAATCCTAACCATAGTCTAAGGTTGCCATGATTTTGACAAAGATAAATCTGCTTTCTTGAAATTCTTTTTTGAATGAATTCATGGGATGCTGGTGTCACTGGTAAGAACAGTATTTATTGCTCATCCCTAATTAACCTTGAAAAGGTGGATTAAGCTGCCTTCTTGAACCATACCAGTCCTTGAGGTGCAGGTACACCCACAGTGCTGTTAGGGAGAGAGGTCCAGGATTTTGAGCCAGCCACAGTGAAGGAACGGCGATATGTTTCCAATTAGGATTGTAGCTTGTAGACAACTTGCAGGTGTTGGTGTTCTCATTGCTACTTCTGCCATTGTCCTTCGAGGTGATAGTGGTTGAGATTTTGGAAGGTGCTGTTGAAGGAGCTTTGGTGAGTTGCTGCAGTGGGTTTTGTAGATGGTACACATCGTGCGTTGGTGGTAGACGGAATGAATGTCTAAATTGGTGGACGGGGTAGCAATCCAACAGACTGCTTTCTCCTGGATGATGTTGAGCCACTTGAAAAATGATAGAAAGCAATAATTTTATGATCTCTTTCCTGATTTTTCAGCCTGTCAGAGTAGAAATATATGGAAGAGGGGAGCGGTTCTTCAGATCTCTAAATAAAATGTTGTCTCATGGATTAGAAACTAATGGGGATTGCGATTTATTGCTGTAATCTGGTGAAGGATGTTATAGAAACATAGAAACTAGCAGCAGGAGTAGGCGATTTGGCCCTGCGGGCTTGCTCTACCATTCACTAATCTCGGCTGATTCTCAATCTCAATGCCATATTCCCGCTTTCTCCCCATAACCCTTGTGCCATTAAAATATAAAAAACATCTTGAATACATTCAGTGACTTGGCCTTCACAGCCTTCTGTGGCATGAAAATTCCACTGCTTCATTACTCTTTAGAGTGAAGGAATTTTTCCTCATCTTAGTCCTAAATGGACCACCTGGTATCCTGTGACTGTGTCCCCGGTTCTAGATTCCCCAACCAGGGAAAACATCCTCCCTATTTCTAGTCTGTCCATCCCTGTTAGAATTTTATATGATTCAATCAGACCTCCTGTCATCCTTCTAAACTCCAGGAAATACAGTCCCAGTCGAACCAATCTCCCCTCATAGGACAGTCCCATCGACTCCGGTATCATTCCAGTGAGCCTCCGCTGCACCCCCTCTATGGCAAGTATATCCCTTCTTAGCTAGTGAGACCAAAACTACACACATTACTCCAGGTGTGATCTCACCAAGACCCTGTATAACTGCAATAAGACATCTCTACTTCTGAACTCAAATCCTCTTGCAATGAAGGCCAACATACCATTCCTAATTGCTTGCGGCACCTGCCTCTCGACTTTCATTGACTGATGTACAGGATGCCCAGATCCCCTTGTACATTCACACTTCCCAATATATCGCCATTTCAATAGCACTGTTCCTTACTGTTTTTCACACCGAAGTGTATAACTTTACATTTAGCCACGTTTACTGCATCTGCCATGTGTTTGCAGACTCACTCAACTTGTCTAAATCACCTTGAAGCCTCCTTGCCTCCTCCTCATAGTTCACAATTCCAACCAGTTTTGTATTGCTAGCAAACTTGGAAATGTTATATTTTGTTCCCTCATCCAGGTCATTTATATCGTGAACAACTGATCATTGATCCCTGGCAAAACCTCACTAGTCACGACCTGCTACCCGAAAAGACCTATTTATTCCCACTCTCTGTTCCCTGCCTGGCAACTAATTCTCAATCCATGGCAATACATTATGACCCTGTCATGAACCCCATCACTACCGCTAGAAACCTGAACAATCCCTGTTGGTCACATCTTATTCGAACATACCTAGCAAGTTGCATATGCCGAACATCCTGCTGGTGGGGAATAACAAAAAAATGAGCCAAGTTGGCCAACCCGGTGTGGAGGGAGGGACAATTTTAAGGGTGTGGGCTGTGGGGGTGGGAATGCATTGCAGGAGCCTCCAGTGTGCCAGAATATCTTTCTGGATCCATGGTGTTTATCACCCTGTTTTCCAGTGTAAAGGAGCAAGTAGCCATAGGAGATCAGTCCATGTGTCACTGCTTCGTTACTGCAAAATCTGCTATGTGTAATTAATGGATTTAATAAACCTACTAATATTACCTGATCAAAGACTTTATACCTATTGTCCTGCAGCAAGCCATCTTTGACAGGCAAGATTGCTAACCTGATTTTATTCATGTTTTAGGAGCACCATGGTGGAGGCGCAAATGGTAAAACCCCTTTTAAAATTCATCTCCAACTATGGGATACAGCTGGGCAGGAAAGGTAATGTTATATATGCTGTCAATGAACAGTCAATGTAAGTTAAAGCAGTTTTTATGATATACTAAACAATGGCGGACTTAATTTTCTCCTGCTGGTCTCATTGTGTTCTACTTAAAGAGGCACTGGCTTTTTGAAACAAATGTACAGCAAGTAATTTTTTATTAGGAGAGAGGAAAAACATGTACTGTTTCATGAGGTGGATTTTTACTGCCAGCGGGCTCCCGATGGAATTCCTGATTTCAATTTGCTTCCTACCTGCCTAGAGCAGTGTATGGCCATAGCGAATCTAACCCCAACATTTAGTGTTGTTGGTAGATTTTATATGGTCCACTTGATTGCAAGGTCCAGATCAGTAACTATATACGATTTATAAAAACAGTTTGTTAGTCTGGACGTACTCAGCAGGTCCGATGAAAGATAATTGACGGGAATCGTAGCAGGCGGATCGATAACGTGGTAGACCAGCGAAATGTCCATTGCCATCGTCTGGGAATCTTCAGTCCCAGGGCATGCTGGACTGGAAAATCCCACCTCTTCAATCTTTTTCTCTCCATAGACACTGCCTGTACTTTCAGTATTTTCTGTTTTAATTTCAGATTTTCAGCCTGCCCCATATTTTGATTTTGCACTCATTTCGTTCGTTAATTAATGAATATGATAGATTTCAAATGCGTTTTATTAATTTGTAACTGTTAACAAACATTTAGCAGGATGCTCCCATCCCCTCTTCTGTTGTGTTTTTAAATGAAAATGAATGAAATGAAAATTGCTTATTGTCACAAGTAGGCTTCAAATGAAGTTACTGTGAAAAGCCCCTAGTCGCCACATTCCGGCGCTTGTTCGGGGAGGCTGGTACGGGAATTGAACCGTGCTGCTGGCCTGCCTTGGTCTGCTTTCAAAGCCAGCGATTTAGCCCTGTGCTAAACCAGCCCCTACATGATCTACATGGAAATGTAATATTTAACATCACTATAAATGCTAGAGACAATGCTTTCAGTGCTGCCAATCAGATCATGTAAAGTCCTTGTCCTGAGCATAAAAACATTTTCAACATATCCATCAGTTTTAAATTATTAATTTATTTGAAGCAAGAGCTAAACATATATTTGGGCAGTTTCTTTTTGGTTGGCAAGATAAATATATGTTGTATAGATGTTTTATCATTCAGAATTGCATTATAATTTACAAAATTCTGTCTACTCTTCTTCCTGTCATTTCTTTTTGCCGTGAGACAAGGTCTCTGCCCAAATACTGGCATTCTCCTCCTGCTGGAAGGCAGTCAGTACCTGAGGGAAAATGGTGCTTTAAGTGCAAAAATATTGGCTGGAATTTTCGCACAGACAGAGAGGATCTCCGTCTGGCCGAAGAAGCCCACATTTAGAAGTCCTGACCCCGAACCCAGCCTCACCATCTTTATAAAAGCAAATTATTGCGGATGCTGGAATTTGAAACCAAAAGAGAAAATGCTGGAAAATCTCAGCAGGTCTGGCAGCATCTGTAGGGAGAGAAAAGAGCTGACGTTTCGAGTCCAGAAAGGGTCATTCAACCTTTCACACTTCTGCTAGATTTTGTAAAGGAATGACCCACTTAGTCCTGTTCCCCTTGTCCTTTCCCAAGACCTTTCCAAGTTCTTACTTTGTATGGCCAAGCACTTGCCCACCGGAAAAAAATAAGTCACCCAGCCACCTGCACTCATGCCCGTTCTGGGCATCGATAGCCAATTAGGCTTGGAAATGTGTTGCCCGCCTTCTTGACCCACAGATGGTGCCTGCTGTCTGTTCTTGCCATGTTTTCCAGTACTTAGTAAAGAGAAATGCTGGAAGGCATGTCTCACACCATTCTGCTGGTGGTGCAGGGCCTGATAAAACAGGAAACATCGACCCTCTAGAGATTGGGAAAGGACGCCCCAATCTTAATAAAATGAAAATGAAAAAAAGATCTGCCCCCACAGAGACAGAGACCCCCCCCTACACAGATCCCCCGGTACATGAGGATTCCCCCCCTCATGGACCTGGGCAGGAACCTCATTATGACACTGCCGCTGAGGGATTGGGGGTGGGGGGGGGGGTGCTCATGGAATGTCTGATAACATGATTGCGTGGGCAACATTTTTGTTTTAGAGCTCTCGTGGGATTTTGCACCCACGGTGCCTTTTGTGCTCACTCCAAACACAGGCCCATTTTTTTCAGGTTTTTATCTATGGAGTCTCAGAAAATGAGAAGGGAAGAAATAGCTTTGATTGTCACCCTTAAATGGAGGATATAAATTACCCCATAAGAAACAAAAAATCTTCATTGTTAAAGAAAATAATTTCATACTGAATGTCAAGATGCTCAGGGCAGCATGGTAGCATAGTGGTTAGCACTGTGGCTTCACTGCACCCGGGTCCCAGGTTCGATTCCCTGCTGGGTCATTGTCTGTGCGGAGTCTGCACGTTGTCCCCGTGTCTGTGTGGGTTTCCTCCGGGTGCTCTGGTTTCCTCCCACAGTCCAGAAATGTGCAGGTTAAGTGGATTGGCCATGCAGAATTGCCCTTTGTGTCCAAAAAAGGTTAGGAGGGATTATTGGGTCAGGGGGATAGGGTGGAAGTGAGGGCTTAAGTGGGTTGGTGCAGACTCGATAGGCCGAATGGCCTCCTTCTGCACTGTATGTTCTATGTATGTAACTCAATGATGCGCAAAAATATAAAATTCAATTATTGACTTGCGAACCAAAAATTCTTACATTGTAAGACATTGTACTGTGACAGGGCATAATGATAGTTGGTAGGAGACTGACTACTTGATTTATGCATTTTTAAATTGCATTGCTTTCATTTTATTCCTGTAGGTTTCGGAGCCTCACCACAGCCTTTTTCAGAGATGCAATGGGATTTTTATTGATCTTTGATTTAACGAGTCAACAGAGTTTTCTGAATGTGAGAAACTGGATAAGTAAGTGATGATAGTAATTCAGTTGTAATTGAAGCATTCTTTTGAGAGGTGGAGCATTTATTGGGAACTAACATGAACATGAATAAACCTGTTTTTCTGCATTGGAAAGTTTCGACAAAAAAATGTATGCATACTCAACACTGTTGTTTACACAAGGCTTTCAGGTAATCTAAAATTTGTGACACTTTATTTGTTGGAAAGCCTAATAGTTCACTTGTCTGAACTTGGCATCTGTTATAACTCTCATGGAACCCACAGAGACAACCTGATTGATTTCCCCATGGGGCCCATGGAGTCTGAGCTCCCCCGCTGAGGGGCAGGGTCCCAACAGCAGGCTCGTTAATTCCCCGAGATAAAACCCGGCCCAGGAAGGAGCCGGCATCTCAGGGTGGGTCCAGCTGGGACTTGGACTGTTGCTTAGTTACTGTATTTCCCCCTGTGAGGAGGAAATAAACTACTTTTGACTCACCTTTTTGGGGCTCCTCATTGACGACAATAGCATCAGTCAATCTATGTTCACAGTGTGATGTGCCATTAGAAACATGATATGATTTTGGCAGAGGGGAATTTGATTTGTCAAACTTGTAATGAATTTACAGCTGGAAAATTAAATGTGTGCACTGGGAATATGAAAACGTGTGAGAGCTACAATAGTGGAATGGAGAGATTTTTGACTTTAGTTAAAGAAACATTAAGGCTGGAATTCTCCGGCTGTTCGGATTCGGATTCCCTGTTCCTTCCGGCAGCATACTCTTGCCCATGGGTTTACCAGCGGCATAGGTTGTCTCCAATGGCAAATCCCGTTGATAAGCGGCAGAGTACTGAATCCTGCCGCCAGCAAATGATGCACTGCCGAGAAACACCCGGCTGAAGTACCAGAGAATCCAGTCCTAAACATATATGTGGGGCTGGATTCTCCGATTGTGAGGCTATGTCCTCATGCTGGCGTGGGAATGGTGGCATTTTACGCCCCAAAATTCAGCACAAAATGGCCACTGATCCTCCGTGTAGCTGGGGGCTAGCATGTCGGCAGCGTAGAGCACCCGCTCTAGCTGCCAATATGGTACCGAGAATTGACGGATCCGTGGCCGCGCACGCGTACAGAGGTGGCCTGCAGCGGCCGCGCCATGCAACATGGCGCCGGCCCCTCACGGACCCGGCAAAATAGTGCCCCTCCTTTGGCCGGCTTGCGCACCCTGGTCCATCACCCAACAGTGCCCCAGCCCATGATAAAGTCCGTCTGCCCACGGATCGGCCCTCCCCCTGTCGTGTTATGCTTCTTGACGTAGCATAAGCTGCTTCTTTGATGTACACTTTTACAAAGGAAGGTTCAGACTTGGAGATAGCTTTAACACATTTATTGAACAGTTAACTATTCTCCTAGTTGAGTTCGACTCTCTTGCTAATCTAACTATAGTAACTACATCTAACTAACCAGTCTGCTCTAATCCATGAGGTGGGTGTGATGGTTTCCGGATCTGCTCCTGTCTCTCTGAGTGTCGGCTATGGAAAAGAGCAAGAGCATGTGTCCCCTGTCCTTTTATATGGGTAGCCCCCTTGTGGTAGTGTCACCTCTGTGTGTGGCTTGATTGCCCATTGGTCGTGTCCTATCTTACTGACCTATTGGTTGAATGTCTGTGTGTCATGATGTCTCTGGTGCTCCCTCTAGTGTTTATTTAGTCCAAGTGTATTTACGTTATGATGCGACCATCAATTCACACGAGACAGAGTGTTGAAGTGAACAGCGGCTTTAATCAACTAGAACAGTGCCTGCCTACGACTGCTCTGCAATGAGAGCCGCCTACAGGGCAGCTGCTCTTTATACCTCCCCTCAAGGGCACCAACATGATACAGTCAGTGTAGTACAGTACTATGGTCCATAGGTGGAGCCCACATGGGCAAGAGCGCGGTACAATGTAGCACAGTGGTGAATGTTTACTATAATACGTTCACCACACATTAACCCCTTGTGTATTTACAGTGATGCATATCACCATGCCCCCGACTGTGGAGGTGCTGGACTGAGTCCGCAGCTGCCACACCAAGTTCCCGACGGATGAGACCACACGCGACCGATCCTGTCGGAAACTTGGCCGGTCGGGGGCGGAGCATCGGGGGGCACGCCTCAGGCAACGTCCTGAGGCTGTCGATACGTCGCGCGGCGTACTGTCCAAGTGCACCGCTTTGGAGGGGGCGCCGCCCCTGATTTGGTCGGGAACTTTCATTCTCCGCTCGATCGCCAAGCGCGATTTAGGTGTTGGCGGCCGCAGAATCCAGCCTGTGATTCCTAAGAGAATTCACAGTACAGTTTTTGATTGGCAGACATGTAAGTAAAAGTTTATTTTGAAGTCACCCACATGCGCTGCATTTTCAATTGCGATTTATAAAGTCATCTTAACAAGTAAAACAACCACACAGTAACAATGAGGTAAATCCTCCAACCCCGAGGAATCGTTGCGGGCTGGATGGACAATTTGACGGACGACTTAAAGGTCCATCGACCTCTGGTGGGTAGTTCCGGTCTCGGGGCGGGCACGACTGGAAATATATTGCCGTTCCTTCACCGTCGCTGGGTCAAAATCCAGGAACTCCCTCCGAAACAGCACTGTGGATATACCTACACCGCAGGGACTGCAGCGGTTCAAGAAGGCAGCTCACCACCACCTTCTGAAGGGCAACGAGGGAATGACACCGAACCAGCGACGCCCACATCCCATAAATGAATAATAAAAACAAAAATCCTGCCCAATCATTAAAATGGGTGCATGAAGTTGTAGAATATTTGTTTCCAATATAACTCTATCCTTTTAACACTTAATGGGTCCTGCATATCAACATATTAAATCATAAAATTCCATTATTTACTTATTGCATCACGCATATGTGTGTTATCAATAGAAATCTAGATATGAAGTAGTGTGATGCGAGAAGTAAATTCACCATCAACATCCTCATGCGCACCGAACCTGGCCTGGATTCTCCGTCGGTGGGATCCTCCGATTCACCGGCAGCACACACACACCTGCGGATTTCTAATAATAATAATAATAATTGCTTATTGTCACAAGTAGATTTCAATGAAGTTATTGACAAAAGCCCCTAGTCGCCACATTCCGGCACCTGTTCAGGGAGGCTGGTACGGGAATTGAACCCGCTGGCATTGTTTTGCATTGCAAGCCGGCAATTTAGCCCACTGTGCTAAACCAGCCCCTGGGGGTGCCCACAATGGGAAACTCCATTGCCCAGCTGCTGGGACAGAGGATCCCACTGCCGGCGGGGGGCACCGCACCAGAAAACGGTTGCAGCGGGACAGAGAATCCTGCCCCCTCTCTTTCAAAATGGTGCTCAGAAAATTACTGACTTAAAATGGTAATATAAAGCCAGAGTTAAGGGTTGGTGCTGACAGCAGGCAGATGGGAGAAGTAAGTTGCCAGTGAATCTGAAACATGATGAAGTGAAGCTACTTATCATGGGCTGGATTCTCTGTTTTTGGGACTATGTCCCCATGCCGTCGTAAAAACTGTGGACTATCACGCCAGAAAAACTGGCGTAAAAGAGTCACATACTCCTAGCCCTGCAGGGAGCTAGCAGCGAACCAGCGTGAAATTCGCAGCTTTTGCTGCAGAAACGGGCCCCCGCCCGCACTACCAGGTCAGAGGCCACGCATGCGCACGGCGACGGCCTCCAGCGGCCATGCCGTGCTCCATGGTGGACTCGGACCACGGAGCTGGGCCTTAAACATAGTGGGCGAGATTCTCCGACCCCCCCGCCGGGTCGGAGAATCGCCGGGGGCTGGCGTGAATCCCGCCCCCGCCGGTTGCCAAATTCTCCGGCACCGGATATTCGTCGGGGGCGGGAATCGCGGCGCGCCGGTTGGCGGGGGCCCCCCCCCGCGATTCGCCGGCCCGGACGGGCCGAAGTCCCGCTGCTAGAATGCCTGTCCCGCCGGCGTAGATTAAACCACCTACCTTACTGGCAGGACAAGGCGGCGCGGGCGGGCTCCGCGGTCCTGGAGGGGGCGTGGAGCGATCTGGCCCCGGGGGGGGCCCCACGGTGGCCTGGCCCGCGATCGGGGTCCACCGATCCGCGGGCGGGCCTGTGCTGTGGGGGCACTCTTTTCCTTCCGCCATGCTCCCGCGAATGCGCCGCCCGGAGATGTCATTTCCGTGCCAGCTGGCGGGGCGGAAATCAGTCCGGCGCGGGCCTAGCCCCTTAAGGTTGGGGCTCGGCCCAACAATATGCGGAGGATTCCGCACCTTTGAGGCGGCGCGATGCCCGACTGATTTGCGCCGTTTTGGGCGCCGGTCAGCGGACATCGCGCCGATACCGGAGAATTTCGCCAGTGTCCCCGATTGGCCACGTGCCCGACCCAGACCGCCTGCGCAAAAGTTGCCTGGCCGCGTATAAGGCTCTCCGTGCCCTCCGATCGGCCCGTACCTGACCTGGGCGGCCGCGGACTGAGTCTGCTGCCGCCACGCTAGTATACGCAAAGAGTAGTGAGGCCGTGGAATGCCCTACCTGCTACAGTAGTGAACCTGCCAACATTGAGGGCATTTAAAAGTTTATTGGATAAACATATGGATGATAATGGTATAGTGTAGGTTAGATGGCTTTTGTTTCGGTGCAACATTGTGGGCCGAAGGGCCTGTACTGCGCTGTATTGTTCTATGTTCTATGTTATACCGACCGGCAGGACCATGTTAGATCCAGGCTGTCGGGACGTCAGCTGGTTGGGGGTGGAGAATGGCGCGGCGGGCCTGCTACATTGGCCGCAGGTAGGAGATATGCGGTGCGGTGTACTCTCCTAGTATACTGCTTATTGGGGCCTCGAGAATCGGGATACTGGCGCCGGTCCTGATTCCATGCGGGGAAATGGATTCTCGCCGCCGGACGCAATTTCGGAGTCGGGGTGCGGAGAATCCAGCCCCATTTATCTGTCTGCTATTGATACTGGCATATTTCAGATCTTGGTGGTACAAAACTGAGAATCATTTTCAATTTTGGGTTCTATAACTACAGAACGGCACATGAGAAAAATATTTCTGCCATTTTAAATAAATAACGGTCTAATTTAACTATTTTACACAACTTCCAAAATAATATGGAGTGTGAAACAATGATACTTCTGGGTCTTAGAAGACTAAGTCATAAAGAATGTCTCAAATCAATGTGTACTCACTGGGGAAAAGATTGAGGTGCGTCTTGGGGATTCTCTCAGCCCGGGGCCCTGACGGTGGCACACGATTCTCCGCAGAGTGGAGAATCGGCGCCATTGGCGCGACGCCAGTCGGGGGCCGCTCTATGCGGCCGGCCCGTCGATTCTCGGCCTGGGATGGGCCGAGCGGCCATCATACAAATGCCAAGCCCCCCGGCGCAGTCTACACCTGCTCTCAGCTAGCGGGAACTCGATGTGAAAGGGTCGGGAGGCGGCCTGTAGGGGGGAGGGGTCTGACCCCAGGGGGGCCTCCGATGTGGCCTGGCCCGCGATCAGGGCCCACCGATCAGCGGGCCGGTGTCTCTGGCTGGGAGCCTCCTTGCTTCCGCGCCGGCCCCTTTAGTCCTGCGCCATGTTGTGTCGGGGCCGGCGTGTTGAAGGAAGCCAGTGTGCATGTGCGTGTTGGCGCCGGTGCCACTGCGCATGCGCGGATCCCGCGGCACCCAGTTTGCGCCGGGATCAGCAGCTGGAGGGGCCAGAATTGCTGATCCTGAGGCCATGTTGACACCGTCGAGAAATGCAACGCCGTTTCCGACGGCGTCAACACTTAGCCTCAGGGTCACAGAATCCCGCCCCATGACTTCAAAAATCAAAGGTAAGTAAATTAGCTATTTGATCTGAATGACATAGGTAGGTCGAGAGGACACAAGCTCAAAACTCAGAAGCCTCGAGGAAGGTTAAAGATCGAACAAAAACCTTTTCTGTCCACAGAATAGTGGGTATGAAAAACAAATTTGCAGAGAAAGTTGCTGCAGGGTTAAATTGCATGTTTAAAAATGAACTGGAGACAACTGTTTGGTAGCCTGATAGAAGATTAAAGAGAGGTTACAGAAGGGAGATGAATGATCCTAAACTAAGGATTAACGACTGTGATGAACGGTTACTGCCTTATCATCATGTAAGGTGATGTCCCCTTTAAGACCGGGCTTGGAACCCTGGGGACTCCGCCTCTGGCTCCGCCCATCTGGGAGCCATACATAAAGGGCTGCCTCATGGTCTGTATAGCTGTCAGCTCTCGTCTCTAGCTGTAGCATAGTTATTAGTCTAATAAAGCCTTCTTTACAGTTTAATCTCTAAGCATCATTATTGAGGGTAAGATCCATGATGTAATAATCATACATTGATATGACCAGAGTGGACTTGATGAGCTCAATGACCTTTCTGCCTGTAGATCTTTATACTCTTGTTTTAACAACCCCTTCCGACATGTCACTAATGTATCTATTTGAGTAATAGACTCCTCTTCAAATATTAGAAAACCAATTATGTTAGTGTTGCAAAATATCAATCTAACTTTAATTAAGTATAATTAGAATACTCATGCCTTCTTTGGTTGGTTGGTTCTTAATGTTTGGCCCTGAACAATGGTTTTGTATAGGAAAATGGGCTTGATTCTAATCAGTCATCTGAATAAGGCTGCCAGTGTTCAAGTTAACATAATTATATTCACCGAAAAGCTGGTTAGTCTCAAGATTGGTTCCGTCCGAATGCCCTGCTCTTGGATTGAAAAGCGTGGCATATTTGTCACTAATTGCCAGTATTCCCCAGTCCCTTTGCTTTCAACAGAAGACTTCCACTGTTGCTGTGAATGGTGTGGTTATCTTAAATCCATCGAGTTCCCTTTCTTTCTGTTCTCCAGAGAAAGACACAAAAATAATTAAATTAGCTGTTATTTTTCTGTTTAGAATGTGGTGGCCCTGACAAAAGGCAACAGCTATTGCCCATTCATCCCTAATCTCCCTAAGGGTATTGAGTCAACCAACATAGAGCAGGAGTGATACCTAAGGCAGGCCCCAGTAACTGAGACAGCTCCCTTCCCTGAAGGAGTTTAAAAACCTGTTGTGCTTGTGCAACCTTTTAAAATAAATTCTTTTCCTGGTTATGGGTGCCACTCGCAATGCTTTTTATTTATTTAATGGCATTTATTGGCCATTCCTATTTACTTTTGGGAAGGTGGTAGCTGGTTTTCTTTAAACACTGAGCCATGTGTGAGGAACAATGCTGTTCAACAAGGAGTTCCAGATTTTGACACAGTGCTGATAAAGAAAAGCCAATACATATTTACGCCTGAATGGTCTATGATTTGGTTGCGATGATGTTCCCATAGAATTCCCAAAGCACAGAAGGAGGCCATTCGGCCCATCGAGCCTGCACTGACCCCTTTAGGCTCACTAACCCCCACCCCCCCATCCCCGTAACCCCTAAACCCCACAACCTACACATCCTTAGACACTATGGGGCATTTTAACATGGCCAATCCACCTAACCGGCACATCTTTGGACTGTGGGAGGAAACCCGAGCACCCGGAGGAAACCCACACAGACACGGGGAGAAAGTGCAAACTCCACACAGTCAGCCAAGGCCGGAATTGAACCTGGGTACTTGACGCAGTGAGGCAGCAGTGCTAACCACTGTGAAAACGTGCTGTCCCATGCTCCTGCTGCCCTTGTCCTTCTAGACAATGGAGGTTGCAGGTTTTGGCGTGTTGCTGAAGAGGCATTGGTGAGCTGCTGCAGTGCATCTTGTAAATGGTACACACATTGCTGCCACTGTGAGCTGGTGGTATATGGGTATCAATCTTTGAACTGATGGCTCGGGTGCTGATCAAGTGAACTATTTGCCCTGGATATTACCAAGCCTATCAAGTTTTTTTTTGTTTATTCATTTACAGGATGCAGGTGTCACTGGCTAGGCCAGCATTTATTGTCCAACCCTAATTGTCCTTGAGAAACTGGTGGTGATCTGTCTTCTTAAACCTCTGCAGTCTCTGTAGTGTAGATATTATGGTTGCACCCAGCCCAGCAAATAGGGGTGCACTCCTTCTGAGGTTAAAATCAAAGGTGACCCGAGGATAGTGATAGTGGGAGGTTCAGTGATGGCAATACCAATGAACATCAAGAAAAAGTGCTGAGGCATCCTCTTGTTGGCGATGGTCATTGTCTGGCATTTGTTTAACACAAATGATTCTTGCCACTCTGCCAACTGAAATCACAATGGTGTCCAGATCTTGCTGCATGCATTATTGACTACTTTGTTATCTGAGGATTGATAATAGAGGTGAACACTTCAATCATCAGTGAACATCCCCACATTTGACCCTATGATGGAGGAAAATTCATTGATGAAGGAACTGACATAGTTGAGCGTGGGTTGCTGTCCTTCTTCAGTGCTCCTGTTGGGCTCCACCAACTGGAACAATCTTGCTTTGAACTAGGTACGACCTGAGCCAGTGGAAATTTTCTACCGATGTACACTGACTTTACTTTCAGTGTGGCACTGTCTTGGTGCCATACTGGGTAAAATGCTGCCTTGGTGACAAGGGCTCTGATCAGAGGTCCGCTGGAATTTTCCAGTTGGTCTGCAGGCCCGCTGTGGCATTGGGAGCATGGCAGATGCCTGGGGTGACCATCAACAGTAGGCCAGTGGGATCGATCCTCCAGGCCACAGCTTCAGGTGCAGAGTGACCTGTAGTGAGGGAGCCCCTCCATGCTGGTGGTCTGAGAGCTGTGACCATGGCCGGGATTTTACCATCTCTTGGACCTGCCTGAAGTCAACGGACCTTTGGCTGGTCCATCAAATCTTCCGTCCCACCCACAACGATTCCCACGGGACCAGAGAATCCTGGCCCGTGAATTTTCTTCACCCTTGCAAGCGATGCTGAGAGGACGTCTCTCTTCCCCATCTGAACATCAGGCTGCAGCTCCTTCAGTGATTCAGGGCCTCCTATTCATCATTCAGCTTCAAGAGCTCACCACTTCTTAATTACCTCTGACTATTAATTAGCCAATTCTTCCAAAATTGTGTCAATTAACTGTTTGATGTGGGGTGAGATTGAAGTCCTAATCCAAATGTAAAATGCTGTCCCAAGTGCAGAGATCTGTCTGAATCGGTTCTTTAAATCACAGTTCTGCAGTATGAACAAGGTTCTGCACTGTCGGATCCAACACCTACTGATGTGAGATCAGTATAATTATACCTTTGGAAAACTTACAGCACAACCGATATTCAAATAGCTGAGTTAGGAGGAACTCATACTTTTCACCCATTTCATGGCTGCATTCCTGTTGTTTGGTATGAATTGTTCTCCAATTGACTGGTTCTTCAACTGTTGACAAATCTGGAGGCCCGTACCTGACTGTGTCCTGAATAATGTTTGTTCTGCCAGCAATTTATTTTTCCCTGTGTTGATTGTGTGTGTCAATCTGTTTGGGAGTTATTTTAGCCAAACCCACCAACAGGAACAGGCGCCGGAATATGGCGACCTAGGGAATTTTCACAGTAACTTCATTGCAGTGTTAATGTGAACCTACTAGTGACAATAATAAAGATTCTTCTTATTATTAGATGAGATTGGATTGACTGTCAGCTTTATACATAACACACTTGAATTGAAAACAGTGCAAAGAAAACCAGATGAAATGTAAACCCAAGTGGTTGGTCCCATCCCATTAGTTTCCAGCCAAAGGCTTCCATTAAAATGACCCTCGTCACTCTCTCCTTTCTGGGCATGATCGAATGGAAAAGTTTGGTTTCTGGTGGGTTTTGCTGGGAGTTTCTCCCGCCTCTGTCGATGAGTTCCCCACCGCTATCTAAGCACACTTTTTCGGGCCCTGGGGACTTTCTCCTCAGGCCAGCCCACACTTCCAATCTTTTTTCAACACAGGCCAGACAAGGTCCTCAGAGATCGGGCCAGCATTTTGAAAGGGTCCCCAATCTCTAAGTGAATTTGATGGTCCCCCACACACCCACCCATGGGCAATGTCACCCCCCACACACACGGGCATTACCCCCCCCCCCAAGTGAGTACACCCCACTATGGGGTCGCTGAGGGCCCCCCTTTTCAGATGCTTCATGCCCCCTTTCGGGTCCCCCCCCACCCTTCACCCCCCCACCCTTCACCCACCCCGAACCTTCCAGAGCCTTCTTCCTGCCCGCCCTTCAATCCTCTCCCACCTTTCATATCCCCCTCATTCCTCCTTTCATGGGCTTGGCCCCCCTCAGGATTGACCCTTGGAAGTGCCACCCTGGCACTGTCACCATGATGCCCTGGCAGTGCTCCTGCCAGCCTAGCAGTGCCACCCAGGCACTTTGGCAGTGCCAGGGTAGTGATGCCAAGGTGACCAGGTGCCAGGGGGAGAGCCAGGGAACCACCCTGCCCTGTCCCTGACCACCCAGGGGTCTGCAAAGGCTTGGAAACCCCCTACAGTGCCACTCCGCCTTGTCCATGTTGCCTGGCTGGAATCTCCCTGCGGAAGCTGGTAGATGCCGGGAGCCGGTTTGATCCAGTATCAGCATGGTTAAGTGAGCTGGACCCAGATCATTTCGGCAGATCTCGTGAAGCTTACTGGCCTTTGGGAAGCCTGGGAGGGGCCTCTCCCACCATCTACCGGCAGCGTCGTGCCCCCATTCAGGCCCGACGCAGCCGGTAGATCGTGCCCTATATTCAGAGTCTTACAGCACGAAGACTATATTCAGAGTCTTACAGCAGGGAAAGAGGCCTTTCGGCCCATCATGTCTGCATCCGTCACCAAGCACCCATTTACTAAAGTCCATGTAGTCTACCCTCATCTACACACTTAGTTAGCACCTCGAAAAATTGAATCAAATTTGTAAGACAATTGGCATGATTTAGTGACCTTGTCGCGCCCAACGTAGTGTCAGGATGAGAACATTGAACCTCGCGAGAGGACTCTTGCGAGATTCGCGACGATCGAAACTTGAATCTCATGAGATGTTGCAATGTGGATCTTGCCCTCACTGGGCGTGATCCAGATCAGCATATTTAAATGATTCATTTAGCTCATTTAGATATACGTTCGCCAGATTTTCCTGGCGTCCAGGACTCAACAGTCGTGCCACGTAGACCTCGCCAGAGTGCCATTTAGTATTAGTCCACACAAACGTGCACCAATTGTAATGGCACCTGGCAGGGTCTCCCAGGTGGTCAGGGACAGGGAAGGGTGGCACTCTGGCTCGCCCTCTGAGCGTCTTTAAGACAGAGATAGATGGGTTCTTGATTAAAAAGGGGATCAGATGTTATGGGGAGAAGGCAGGAGAATGGGAATGAGAAACATATTAGATATGATTGAATGGTGGAGCAGACGTGATGGGCAGAGTGGCCTAATTTTCCTCTTATGTCTTATGGTCTTATAGACTAGTCATGGCACAATGGTTAGCACTGTTGCCAGGGACCCGGGTTCAATTCCAGCCTTGGGTGACTGTCTGTGTGGAGTTTGCACATTGCCTGCGTGGGTTTCCTCCCACATTCCAAAGATATGCAGGTTAAGTGGATTGGTCATGCTAAAAAATTGCCCCTTAGTATCCAAAGATGTGATTGGGTGGGGTTACATAAATCCATAGAAAATAGAAGCAGGAGGAGGCCATTCGACCCTTCGAGACTGCTCCGCCATTCATTATGATCATGGCTGATCATCCAGTTCAATAACTTGATCCCATCTTCCCCCCATATCGCTTGATCCCTTTATCCCCAAGAGCTATATCTAATTCCACAGATTCACCAGTCTCTGGGTGAAGAAATTTCTCCTCACTTTAGTCTTTAGTGGCATGCGCGTCACGGCCGGAGCGGTTCCACGCATGCGCACTACGGCCGGCGCGAGTCCGCATGCCACGGCCGTCTCCGCGCTGGCCCGTGGGCAACATAAGAACTAGGAGCAGGAGTAGGCCATCTGGCCCCTCGAGCTTGCTCCACCATTCAATGAGATCATGGCTGATCTTTTGTGGACTCGGCTCCACTTTCCGGCCCGAACACCATAACCCTTAATCCCTTTATTCTTCAAAAAACTATTTATCTTTATCTTAAAAAGATTTAATGAAGGAGCCTCTACTGCTTCACTGGGCAAGGAATTCCATAGATTCACAGCCCTTTGGGTGAAGAAGTTCCTCCTATACTCAGTCCTAAATCTACTTCCCCTTATTTTGAGGCTATGCCCCCTAGTTCTGCTATCACCCGCCAGTGGAAACAACCTGCCCGCATCTATCCTATCTATTCCCTTCATAATTTTATATGTTTCTATAAGACCCCCCCTCATCCTTCTAAATTCCAACGAGTACAGTCCCAGTCTACTCAACCTCTCCTCGTAATCCAACCCCTTCAGCTCTGGGATTAACCTGGTGAATCTCCTCTGCACACCCTCCAGTGCCAGTACGTCCTTTCTCAAGTAAGGAGACCAAAACTGAACACAATACTCCAGGTGTGGCCTCACTAACACCTTATACAATTGCAGCATAACCTCCCTAGTCTTAAACTCCATCCCTCTAGCAATGAAGGACAAAATTCCATTTGCCTTCTTAATCACCTGTTGCACCTGTAAACCAACTTTCTGCGGCTCATGCACTAGCACACCCAGGTCTCTCTGCACAGCAGCATGTTTTAATATTTTATCATTTAAATAATAATCCCTTTTGCTGTTATTCATACCAAAATGGATAACCTCACATTTGTCAACATTGTATTCCATCTGCCAGACCCTAGCCCATTCACTTAGCCTATCCAAATCCCTCTGCAGACTTCCAGTATCCTCTGCACTTTTTGCTTTACTACTTATCTTAGTGTCGTCTGCAAACTTGGACACATTGCCCTTGGTCCCCAACTCGAAATCATCTATGTAAATTGTGAACAGTGATCCCTGAGGGACACCACTAGCTACTGATTGCCAACCAGAGAAACACCCATTAATCCCCACTCTTTGCTTTCTATTAATTAACCAATCCTCTATCCATGCTACTACTTTCCCCTTAATGCCATGCATCTTTATCTGATGCAACAGCCTTTTGTGTGGCACCTTGTCAAAGGCTTTCTGGAAATCCAGATATACCACATCCATTGGCTCCCCGTTATCTACCGCACGTAATGTCCTCAAAAAATTCCACTAAATTAGTGAGGCACGACCTGCCCTTTATGAACCCATGTTGCACCTGCCCAATGGGACAATTTCCATCCAGATGCCTCGCTATTTCTTCCTTGATGATAGATTCCAGCATCTTCCCTACTACCGAAGTTAGCTCACTGGCCTATAATTACCCGCTTTCTGCCTACCTCCTTTTTTAAACAGTGGTGTCACGTTTGCTAATTTCCAATACGCCGGGACCACCCCAGAGTCTAGTGAATTTTGATAAATTATCACTAGTGCATTTGCAATTTCCCTAGCAATCTCTTTTAGCACTCTGGGATGCATTCCATCAGGGCCAGGAGACTTGTCTACCTTTAGCCCCATTAGCTTGCCCATCACTACCTCTTTGGTGATAACAATCCTCTCAAGGTCCTCACCTGTCATCGCCTCATTTCCATCAGTCACTGGCACGGTATTTGTGTCTTCCATTGTGAAGACCGACCCAAAAAACCTGTTCAGTTCCTCAGCCATTTCCTCATCTCCCATTATTAAATCTCCCTTCTCATCCTCTAAAGGACCAATATTTACCTTAGCCACGCTTTTTTGTTTTATATATTTGTAGAAACTTTGACTATCTGTTTTTATATTCTGAGCAAGTTTACTCTCATAATCTATCTTACTCTTTATGGCTTTTTTAGTAGCTTTCTGTTGCCCCATAAAGATTTCCCAGTCCTCTAGTCTCCCACTAATCTTTGCTACTTTGTATGCTTTTTCCTTCAATTTGATACTCTCCCTTATTTCCTCAGATAGCCACGGTCGATTTTCCCTCTTTCTACCGTCCTTCCTTTTTGTTGGTATAAACATTTGCTGAGCACTGTGAAAGATCGCTTGAAAGGTTCTCCACTGTTCCTCAACTGTTTCACCATAAAGTCTTTGCTCCCAGTCTACCTTAGCTCGTTCTTCTCTCATCCCATTGTAATCTCCTTTGTTTAAACACAAAACACTAGTGTTTGATTTTACCTTCTCACCCTCCATCTGTATTTTAAATTCCACCATATTGTGATCGCTCCTTCCGAGTGGATCCCTAACTATGAGATCATTAATCAATCCTGTCTCATTACACAGGACCAGGTCTAGGACCGCTTGTTCCCTCATAGATTCCATTACATACTGTTCTAGGAAACTATCGCGGATACATTCTGTAAACTCCTCCTCAAGGCTGCCTTGACCGACCTGGTTAAACCAATCGACATGTAGAATAAAATCCCCCATGATAACTGCTGTACCATTTCTACATGCATCAGTCATTTCTTTGTTTATTGCCTGCCCCACCATAATGTTACTATTTGGTGGCCTATAGACTATTCCTATCAGTGACTTTTTCGCCTTACTATTCCTGATTTCCACCCAAATGGATTCAACCTTATCCTCCATAGCACCGATGTCATCCCTTACTGTTGCCCGGATGTCATCCTTAAATAACAGAGCTACACCACCTCCCTTACCATCCACTCTCCTTCCGAATAGTTTGATACCCTTGGATATTTAACTCCCAGTCGTGACCATCCTTTAACCATGTTTCAGTAATGGCCACTAAATCATAGTCATTCACGATGATTTGCGGCATCAACTCATTTACCTTATTCCGAATACTACGAGCACTCAGGTAAAGTACACTTATGTTGGCTTTTTTACCTCTGTTCTGAATCTTAACACCTCGATCAGTAACCTCTCCTAAGTTATATTTCCTCTTAAGCTTTCTCCTAATTTTCCTTGTCGTTGAACCCATATCTTCATGTAACAACCTGCCGCGTCGCTTACCATTAATGTTTTCACTTCCTGTTTTATTCCTTTTAGTATTCCTGGTCCTCTTCGCTTACCTCCCCTCAGTCACTGCACCTTGTACTGTCGCCCTTTTTGATTTTTGACTGTGGCTTCTCTGCCTTTCCCATGGTAGAGCCCTAAAGGGCCCGGCGCGGAGGAACATAGGCCCTCCCGGAATTAGCACACCCGCCGATCGGTTGCCCCCAATCGCGGGCCTGGCCACCGTGGAGGCCCCCTCTGGAGTTGGCTCCCCCCGCCCCCCACCAGGATGGCCCCCGCAGCCAAAACGACGAGGTCACGCCGGGTAGGACCATACGCAAACGACGGTGGCGGGACTCAGCGGGCACTCGGCGTGTCGAGCACTCAGAATCGCATGGCCCCCGACCGGCGCTGCGGCGACCGCATTGGCGCAATTGCCGCCAATTTTCCAGTCACCGGAGAATCGGCGATTCGTCGTCGGAGCGGCGTGGCGGGATTCGCGCGCCCCCCGGCGATTCTCCGACCCGCCGCAGGCTCGGAGAATCCCGGCCCATAAGTTTCGATGAGATCACCTCTCACTCTTCTAAACTCAAATGAACATAATCCTAACCGACTTAGTCCCTCCTCATATAGAACATAGAACATAGAACGATACAGCGCAGTACAGGCCCTTCGGCCCACGATGTTGCACCGAAACAAAAGCCATCTAACCTACACTATGCCATTATCATCCATATGTTTATCCAATAAACTTTTAAATGCCCTCAATGTTGGCGAGTTCACTACTGTAGCAGGTGGGGCATTCCACTGCCTCACTACTCTTTGCGTAAAGAACCTACCTCTGACCTCTGTCCTATATCTATTACCCCTCAGTTTAAAGTTATGTCCCCTCGTGCCAGCCATATCCATCCGCGGGAGAAGGCTCTCACTGTCCACCCTATCCAACCCCCTGATCATTTTGTATGCCTCTATTAAGTCTCCTCTTAACCTTCTTCTCTCCAACGAAAACAACCTCAAGTCCATCAGCCTTTCCTCATAAGATTTTCCCCCCATACCAGGCAACATCCTGGTAAATCTCATCTGCACCCGCTCCAAAGCCTCCACGTCCTTCCTATAATGCGGTGACCAGAACTGTACGCAATACTCCAAATGCGGCCGTACCAGAGTTCTGTACAGCTGCAACATGACCTTCCGACTCCGGAACTCAATCCCTCTACCAATAAAGGCCAACACTCCATAGGCCTTCTTCACAACCCTATCAACCTGGGTGGCAACTTTCAGGGATCTATGTACATGGACACCTAGATCCCTCTGCTCATCCACACTTTCAAGAACTTTACCATTAGCCAAATATTCCGCATTCCTGTTATTCCTTCCAAAGTGAATCACCTCACACTTCTCTACATTAAACTCCATTTGCCACCTCTCAGCCCAGCTCTGCAGCTTATCTATATCCCTCTGTAACCTGCTACATCCTTCCACACTATCGACAACACCACCGACTTTAGTATCGTCTGCAAATTTACTCACCCACCCTTCTGCGCCTTCCTCTAGGTCATTGATAAAAATGACAAACAGCAACGGCCCCAGAACAGATCCTTGTGGTACTCCACTTGTGACTGTACTCCATTCTGAACATTTCCCATCAACCACCACCCTCTGTCTTCTTTCAGCTAGCCAATTTCTGATCCACATCTCTAAATCACCCTCAATCCCCAGCCTCCGTATTTTTTGCAATAGCCTACCATGGGGAACCTTATCAAACGCTTTGCTGAAATCCATATACACCACATCAACTGCTCTACCCTCGTCTACCTGTTCAGTCACCTTCTCAAAGAACTCAATAAGGTTTGTGAGGCATGACCTACCCTTCACAAAGCCATGCTGACTATCCCTGATCATATTATTCCTATCTAGATGATTATAAATCTTGTCTCTTATAATCCCCTCCAAGACTTTACCCACTACAGACGTGAGGCTCACCGGCCTATAGTTGCCGGGGTTGTCTCTGCTCCCCTTTTTGAACAAAGGGACCACATTTGCTGTCCTCCAGTCCTCTGGCACTATTCCTGTAGCCAATGATGACATAAAAATCAAAGCCAAAGGTCCAGCAATCTCTTCCCTGGCCTCCCAGAGAATCCTAGGATAAATCCCATCAGGTCCCATATGGCAGGCATAGGACAGTGGACTGGACCTAGGTACGGTGCCCTATCAGAGCGTTGGGGAAGACTCAATGGGCCAAATGACTTCGTTCTGCACTGTTTGTATTCTACGAAATGTAAATGTTCACTTGACATCGCCGCTAACATCCATCTCTCAACCAACACCATGGGGGTCATCATTCTCATATTATCATCATATGTGGGACCTTGCTCTGCCATAACATACTGGTACTTTTACCCAAGAAACAACAGAACTGCAAATGATAATTCAATGTCTGTGAAGACGTTCCTGAGAGATATAGTGAGGCAGCATTTAAATACAGAAACAATTCTGAGTTGACTATCCCACACATTTAACTATTTTAAGAAAGCTCACTGGGGTGGCCAGTTGGGACCAGCTTGACCTATCTCTTCTGGAGCCCACAGACCTCTGAAGACTCAGGAACTCTTACTGTAGGAAATCCGTGCCCTATTTTTCTCTGCCAATGGTCTTGGATAGAACAACCAATGACTTAACCTCAACGTGCCAACCCAAAATCCCTGTCGTGAGATTGGGAAACAATCTTCCTTCTTTTTTTTTCTATAAATTTTGAGTACCCAGTTCATTTTTCCCAATTAAGGGGTAATTTTGTGTGGCCAATCCCCCAACCTGCACATCTTTGGGTTGTGAGGGCGAAACCTACACAGACACGGGGAGAATGTGCAAACTCCACACGGACAGTGACCTAGAGCCGGGATCGAACTTCGGCGCCGTGAGGTAGCAATGCTAACCACTGCGCCACCATGCTGCCCAACAATCTTCAATCTTCCATTCACGCCCCAGGCCTCGACCACGTTCCGGTCCTTCAACGAATGCAACTGTCTCGTGCCCAGCACAAGGCGGCTCATGACTCCCGTGCAGCTGATCTCCCTGCTCTGGCTCCAGATGACAATGTCCGCATCCATCTTCCGGATGGTGGCTGGTCTGCAACTGCTGTGGTCCTTCGGCAGGTGGCCCCCGCTCGTTCCTGGTTCGTCTACCGGATGGTTCCATTCTGTGCCGTAATCGACGTGCCCTTCGTCTCGTTCCACACTCGCTACGTGATCCTCCACTGTCGCCTCGCCCTCCTGTTGTCCCTGACCTGGACTATGCGGAGATTCCGGTTACTCTGCATCCTCCTCACTCTGACGCAGTCCAGCCCGCTCCTCAGCTGGTGGCTCCTGACCCACCCTTGAGACGGTCAACCAGAATTCATCGCCCACCTCAGAGACTTAATTTGTGAACTTTGTGCACTAATGGACTTTCTGGTCTGTTCTGTTCTTCCGTTTAATCGTTCAAGTGGTTTGTATATAGTGTTCATCTCGTTATTTGTGTGACACACTGTCTTTTCTGCACCAGGCACCTTCCCATGTAAATAGCTTAGTTTTATGTACATAGTCCTGTAAATATTTCGCACACACATAGTCAGGAACATTCACCACACTCTATTTATTGGCACATTTTTTTATATAAAAGGGGGGATGTCATAATATACACCAGTATATCATGGTGCAGACACACACTGATGACACACAGTGGGACCAATCAACATACACAACACCGCAGCCAATCACCAGTGAGAGCACACGCACTATAAAGACAGGGGGCATCAGAGTTCCCGCTCATTCGAGTAGCAGCTAGCTAGGAGCACAGAGCTCACAGCCTGCAACACAGACATTCACCATGTGCTGAGTGCATCAACTGGTTAGGACAAGGCAAAGGTCTTTAGTTACAGCTAGTATCGTATTTACCCACAGTTTAAGTATGTTTAAATAGTTAACCTTTTAATAAAATAGTGTTGCACTACTTCAAGTGTTGGTGACCTGTATGTGATCCAGAATACCCAACACATCAGGCACCACCTCCTGCACACGGTTGGACTCCTCCAACTGCACCTGTAGGTGCTGGATGATCGCGTACAAATTCACATGTAGTCCCTGGCTCTGCGACTGCATCTCAACTATAGATGGGACTATTCATTCCAGAAGCCCGAAACCTGTCTGGATGGAAGCTAGTCCCTGGGGTCGGCCTGCCCTCCGACTGTTCTCCCCCTAGGGAGTTCCTATCTCCCCCTGATGTATCTGAGCAGCTGTGTGGTGCGCAGCAGATAATGTCCCAGGAGCCCCTTCACTAAAGAGCCCAACTAAGGTGAGTGTCTGTGTGATGGTGGAGGGTGTAGGAGACAATGTGATGGAAAGTCAATGTCATCCCTGGACTCGAACTCCAGGGTGTCCTGGGTCACAGGTCTATTGCTCCCCTCCATGTTGGTGTCGTCATCGCTGCTCGGCACACGGGAGGGGTTCAGGTTGTGGCTGTGGCTGGGGGCAGATACACCAGATGGACCCGGTCATTCACCAGCAGCTCCTGCAAGACACAAGACAAGACTCGGAGCACAGCATTATTAGACCGGGGAGCATGGGGGTGATGGGTGTAAGTGCGGGGGAGGTGGTGGCGGTTGACACATATGTCGCGATGAACCGTAACTAAGCGGGGTCTCAATTCCTCACCCACGGCCAATCTCCACCCCAGTAACTTCCCTTTCCTTAGGGCCACCAACCACGTTCCGGGCCCGCTGCTCTGCCATGATGAGGGGCCGAAGGTCCGGCAGTTCTCCTCCAGTTTATTCCCACTCCCGCCGGTTATGGGTGGCCTTCTCCTAGAGTGGGTGGGGGGAAAACCAAGAACAACAGTGTTAGACAGTCTGACGTATGCAGCCCAGGGGGTGGGTAGCTGGTGGCCTCAGTGGCCAGGGCACCCGGCCATGGTGGCCGGTTTGGGTGCTGGCATGTGGAGCAGGGTGGGTGTTCGGACACCCTCCGGGGGTGAAGGGAGGGTGTAGGGTTATATGTGTGCAGCTCAGGGTCTGTGCCAGGGGCACAGTGCTACCTACTCAGCCTGGCCCACCCTAGGGAGGTCGTCCAGTTTTTTTCCTGCACTACAGGCCGGTCCGGACAGTGTTGCTGATGGTGTTCATCGCCTCTGCCACCTGCGCCCAGGCATGGCGAACGGTGGCAGCCTCCTTCCAGGGCCAGAGTACAGGGTAGCCTCCCTCTCCTCCACGGTGTCCAGGAGGGTCTCAAGCTCGGCAGCCATAAAATGTGGGGCCATGCGTCTTGCTGCCATCTTGTTGGCTGGGATGATGTGGGTGGGGAGTGAGGTGTGTATATGCAGCTGCAGCTGCAGCTTGTCAGCCTCCTGAGTGTCAATCACAAATCTGGCGAATCCCGTCCCATTTCTCATTGGAATCGATTGTGCTTCATGTGGTGCCGGTGATAGCCCCTTAATAGCCCCGGTGAATCAGTTCAGGTGCGGCGCCAGTTTTGCTGTTGTGGAAGTCCACGTGTCCTGCATCAACACTTAGTCTCAGGAACGGAGAATCCCACCCGGGATATTTGAGGATGTGTTCACGAACCGGGATGAGGACTCTTCTGGGGACATTATTTTCCTATTGGCACTGTACCTTGTCTACGAACTGACCCCAGAGGGACACATGGGGCGGAATTCACCCCTACCTGGCGGGGCGGGCCGTATCAGCGCCAAGGAGTGGCGTGAACCACTCCGGCGTCGGGCCGCCCGGAAGGTGCGGAATCCTCCGCACTTTCAGGGGCTAGGCTGGCGGCAGTGGAGTTGGCGCAGTGCCAGCCTGTGGCAAATGGCTTGGCACCATGCCAACCGGCGCTGAAGGGCCTCCGCCAGCCGAGGTGAGTTGCCGCATGCGCCGGAGCGCCAGTGTGTGCTGGCACCATCCCAGCGCATGTGCAGGGGGGTTCTTCTCCACGCCGGCCATGGCGGAGGTTGACAGCAGCCAGCGCAAAGGGAAAGAGTGCCCCCTCGGCACAGGCCCGCCCGCGGATTGGTGGGTGTCGATCGCGGGCCAGGCCACCATGGGGGCACCCCCCGGAGCAGACCCCTGCGCCCCCCCCCCCTCCGACGACTCCGCAGACCGCCAGTAGAGCCAGGTCCTGACGGTACGGACCTGGTTTGATTTACGCCGGCGGGACCGGCCGAAAACGGGCGGCCGTTCGGCCCATCGCGGGTCGGGGAATTGCCGAGGGGGCCGATGCCAATGGCCGCCGACCGACGCGGCGCGATTCCCGCCTCCTCGAAAACCATGGCGCTGGAGAATTCGGCAACCGGCATCAGGGCAACGGGGCGGGATTCACGGCGCCCCCTGCCGATTCTCCGACCCGGCGGGGGGTCGGAGAATCCCGCCCTTGGTTCCTGTACACTTGGATACATTTATTATCATGTAATCATAGAATTTACAGTGCAGAAGGAGGCCTTTCAGCCCATCCGGTCTGCACCGGCCCTTGGAAAAAGCACCCTATTTCAGCCCACACCTCCATCGTATCCCTGTAACCCAGTAACCCCACCTAACCTTTTGGACACTAAGGAGCAATTTAGCATGGCCAATCCACTTAACTTGCACATCTTTGGACTGTGGGAGGAAACCCACGCAGATACGGGGACAACGTGAAAACTCCACACATAGTCACCCAAGGCCAGAATTGAACCCGGACCCTTGGCACCGTAAGGCAGCAGTGCCACTGTGCCATCATGCTGCCCCTCGTGGAGGAACAAATGATGAGGAAGAATGTTTGGTGACCTACATTCTGGTACAGTAATTCCTCATTCTTTGAATTTAGTCAAAGCTCCATTCACTGGTGCTTAGCTTCTCTGTGTCGAGGTTTGATTTGTAGATTTCCTTGTTCGTTGGAATTTTGATTTGTAGCAATTTGAACTCTTTGGTGCCATCTCCAGTCTGTTTGTCTTTTTATATATTTTTCATTATTTTTTTCATTCAGGCCAGCTTCAAGCCAATGCATATTGTGAAAATCCTGATGTGGTTTTAATTGGGAACAAAGCGGATTTGATTGATCAGAGGGAGGTTCAGGAGTATCAAGCCAAAGAACTGGCAGACAAATACGGGTAAGTGTTTACTCATGTAACGTATCTGACTTCCATCAAGAAAATAGAATTGTGTGTGTGTCTGTTTAGGTTGTCAGCATCTGTCTTCTACAGCGGCCCAGTCAGAGTAACTTCTGAAAGTTGGTAAATTAAGATTTTTAATTCTGGGAGGGTTTTTAGGCTAGCAACATGAGTTAAAAACTCAAAGCTGTTGCAGCAAGAAGGCATGAACAATTTTCACTGCCAGGCCACATTTAAATCCTGCTGGCGGAATTCCCGCTTGTTTTGTCGGGTGGAGAGTGTAAAATCCAACAGGCGAGAAACACTCAAAAGATGCACGGTAAGATACAAAGTAAGAGATTAATTAAGATACACCACCAAACTCCCACACCCTGAAGGGTCACCCTCCCCGACCTGCACCCAAGCGGGGCTTTTATACTGTGGAGCCTTCCCTTTTAAGGGGGAAGCTCCGACGTCAATTATCGGGGAGTTCATACTCATTCTGAGTTAATGGGAATAGGATGATGCACACTCCCTTACTTCCCAAGGGGTCGTAACAGGGAGCGACGGAAAAATCGCATGCAGTGCAATCACCGACACGATAAACTAGGTGGCTAGATTGGCTCCCAGAGCTGTTTGCTGAGGGAAGGCCTTGTGTTCTGGAACGTGGTGGTCGAGGATGGAATCAGCGGCAGAGAAGGCCTCAACCTTCATGCGGAGCACTTCTGTTCCCCCTGACCCCATAAAGAGAGCATTAAAAAATAACCTGTTTGGTCCTCTTTTTGTCCGGATCCTGTTAACCCCTGCCTCAACCTGGCAGGTTTCTCCAGCAATTTCCAAAACAGGAGGATTTTGTGACATGTTTGGATGCTTAAAAGCAGAACACCAGGCTTAAAAATTAGAGTAAGTGCACGGAGCTGGTGGAGAGGGAAATAGGATAAGGTGGAGTGGGGATATATTAGATGGGTAAACAAGGGATTAAACTATATATTTTTTTTAAATTGTAACAATTTGCATATGATGATGTTCCCTTTAAAATGTAGTTGTTCTGCTTAGTTTGCTTTTTCCAGTATATGTTTTTGTACGACTGCACACCGGCATTATTTCTCACAGAGCAACATTTGCATGCCACCATTCAGGCTGCCTCACAAACTCATACCTGGGCACCTAAGTGAGAACATTACTTGCATGTGAATTTTAACAATCTGGACTATCACAAGCATCATTCGGATCCGCATCATCGTTCAATCTTTAGACGATAGATACTATTGGGAGAAAAAAATAAATGTTCAAATTGGACTATTCTCTTTCATACAAAATGGAAAACTATTTCCTGTTCTTTCCTTCCCCTAGGATTCCCTACTTTGAAACGAGTGCTGCCACTGGCGACGGCATTGATGAAGCTATAATTGCATTGCTGGACTTAATAATGAAACGCATGGAGCAGTCTGTTGACAAGAGTGAAATACCCGATTCAGTCAATGGAGGATCTGCCCAAAAACTCAAAGCTGCCGACCCAAACGAGAAAAAGTGTGCTTGCTAGAAAATAACTTCACCACAGCTAAAGATCTTTTTGCATGTGTAAATGCTTTCTGCAGAAAGTTTATTTTCCTATCTCATTGCTTTTTTTTCTTCTTTTGGCCGTCTTTAGTTGTAACTGCAGGATATTGTTGCAGATGGGACTGTTTGGGTGTTGCACAAAGTGTCTCCAAAATGAAAGGTTCCAGCTGGAACATTTGACTTGTGGATGTATACCTCAGTACATTGGATTATCTGCCCCAGCCAAATTAACAGCACTAAGCTGCTTCCAGCGAAATATTGATGCTGCCTAATGGCTCCACGACAAGTAAAGAAAATTTGATTTCTCTCAAAGAGGTCATTCATTACAAAGGGGGAAGTCGCATTTACACTTAAATGAAGTATTTGAAAAATTGTCCTTGAAAAAACATTGGCAATCTTAATTAAATTACGATGCAACCTTAATTGACTCTCTTTGAAGAGATCCACCTTTTTCTAATTATGCATTTAAGCATAATCTTAGTTTCTTTGTGTGTGTGTCCTTCCCAAAACTTTTGCTGATAAAAAGCTTCAACTTCCAGCCATTCCCCGAGAGCTCAGAAATGGTAAAATTGATTTTAGCCTGGTTTATAACCTTGTACCTCATTGTCTATGTATTAACAATACAACAAAAAAATATTTCAACGTGTTTCCATTCAACGTGGTGTGAATTTGTTAATCTACATCGGTGAGGGCAAGGCATGACAACCATTGTATACAAAGCATAGTTGATATTGAGTTTCACCCTGTGATAGACTTTGAACACTGCATGTGTTGGCTGCTTATCTGTGTAGCGTATTTACATGTTAAAATATGAAAGCCGCCACGTTTTTAACAGGAAAGTGTAATTTGCACCTTCTGAATGTAAACTGCGCAAAGGAGTGACACCCAAATTGGGTGGAACGCATTGGAAATATTGGGCAGATTTTCCAAAACCAGCTAGGGTGGAGCAGGGTGGGGAGCAGTATTGGGGTAGTGTGGGGAAGCAAAATGCAGAAAATGGTGTCAGGTTAGGATACTGATGTGATCCTGCCCCCTTCTGACTTTCCCAAGGTTAGAGGTGCTGTGGGGAACCCCTGTGGCTGAGGCGGGAAGCTAATTGAAGAACTGAAGAAGGACAATTAGGAGCAATTTGGCACATGGATTCCCACTTTCCCAGCAACTGAGCAGTACCATGTTGTTTCTCCAACCTGATAGGTTGGACAAAGCGAGAGCACAGTGGGGAGTTCAGAAGGCCTTGATAAGTTACACTGGAGCTCCAGATGTGGGCAGGTGGGAGACTGCAGTTCAAAACAATCCTTCTCTCAGCTTCTTGAAAGTCATGTCACCTATCTAGCACTCCATTCACCTTCAGCTGCATTACTTCAAGCTTTCACAAAGGCATGGGATAGCATCTGCCCCTGCACATTCCACCTTTGCTGAGGGCAGGATTAGGGTTAGGAGACATACTACCCTCAACAGTACTGGCAGCGGCAGGACCAACACCAACAGAAGCACCAGCTGACTTCTTTTCAGTTGCATATCGCCTCACAAGGTCGATGGGATGGATACATAGATCCAGCTGGAAGGAGGTGGGACCCCTCTCCCTCCCCAACCCAGGGTTTACAGGTCTACAGATCAGCCCTCTCGACATGTGTGAAAACCAGTCACTCAGGCTCTCATGGCAGGTCACCGTTGACATTAACAGGTTCGTCGAACAAGTCCTTACTCCAAACCTGATGTTGGGGTCTGGGTGGAGCAGCCTTCCCAGGGTTCCTCTCCATTCTTCTGGTTATTGGAAACTGAAAATGTCAGTGTCGCTGAGCTTTTCTGAGAAATGGCATTTCCTTGTCAAGCAGGGAAAACTGGATATGTGAGGTTTTTTCGATAGCCACATTCCTTTTGTAATTCTGACAGCTCCTAACACTCCCATGTACTTGTGTGCACAGTTGAATGAATAGCCAAACAGGTGAATGAATCATATAAATAGACTGTAGGGCAGACGATAAGAGACTATCTGGGAAGCAAGTATTTTGTCAGTTCTGTTTCTCTTTTGCCTTTTGAAACAGAAACTGTCAAGTTAGCTTTAAATTTTGATGATGTGGAGATGTCGTCGCTGGACTGGGGTGGGCACAGTAAGAAGTCTCACAACACCAGGTTAAAGTCCAACAGCTTTGTTTCGAATCACTAACTTTCGGAGCACTGCTCCTACACCAGGTGACTTTAACCTGGTGCTGTGAGACTTCTTAAATTTTGATGCCATTTTGGGTTCTGTCTTCCCTTTTGAAATGAAAAAAAAAAATGAAATGAAAATCGCTTATTGTCACAAGTAGGCTTCAAATGAAGTTACTGTGAAAAGCCCCAAGTCACCACATTCCGGCGCCTGTTCGGGGAGGCTGGTACTGGTAAAGGTCTTTTGACCTTTATACATTTGAGGAACTAACTGTGGGAGTTGCTGAGAGCAACAATGTGAGAAGATTGAACAAATGAATATGCTCCCATTGAAATAACCTTATATCTGAAGCATTTTGGGCCAAAGACTATATCTTTGCACTTATTCAACTTGTGGTGCCATTCTCAATACCTCCTCCAACCCAGTTCCCTTCCTAATATTACCTTTTTGTATTCGTTATTAAATCTAATATTCCGAAGGATGAATAGAACAATACAGAATTTAATCAGTTTTCTCTGCTTGAGTTCCTTTTAAAAGTGCCGGTGTAACCCAGCAGACTGTTGTCAGTAGTGCTTCTCATGCTAATTAGGTGATACTTGTAACATGTTGAGTCAAATCAAAGTAATTAGAATCTCTTGGTGGATCCAGTGCAAACTTATTAAGAAAAAGGAAAATTATTTTGAAAGAACTTCACTATATCTCAAATGGTTGAGTACTAATTTTTCAATTTGATGTTTGAGGTTAAATTCAATACTCCCAATTGAGATCTACATTCAAAGGGATGGGTTTCTGTAATAATGAGTGAAAGGCCAAAATGGTATATTTTAAATGGTAAGTAAAGCCGCTACTTTGATATACAAATCAAATGTCCCAGCCCAGGACTATAGGGAACTGCTGGTCCGGGGCTGGGATCTAGATTTAAAGGTCCCGCTAGCAAGCCCCTGCTAGGGGGGTCACCACCCGCTCAACACGAGAACTCGGATTCTCAAGTCCAAGTTAGGGACTGGTTTAGCACAGTGGGCTAAACAGCTGGCTTGTAATGCAGAACAAGACCAGCAGCATGGGTTCAATTCCCTTGCCGGCCTCCCCGAACAGGTGGCGGAATGTGGTGACTAGGGGCTTTTCACAGTAACTTAATTGAAGCCTACTTGTGACAATAAGCGATTATTATTATTATTAAGTCACCCCTCTCACTCCCGCAGCGATCAGGCCTCTTTCATCGTTTGGCACAAGGCCACGAGTCGGCGACAGGTGGAACCGGATCAGGGGCGTGAAGTGAACTGGGGATCCTCGCTTCCTGTTGAGCACCAAAGGATCACAGACGGAGGTTCGTCTTCGGTGCTGACCTCTGGCGGAGGATCAATCTTTTCAGTCTTCATTTCGGACTCCGAATCTTCATCGTCGGGGGAACGACTCTCGGGTCCCCAATAGACTATGACCCCTTGCCGAGGTAGTCGCAATGGCTATCAAGGAAGTCATCCTGCTGAAATTGTACCTGCTGGAGTGGGTTCCCTGCTTCTCAGGTGGTCCAGGTGTTTTTTCAGAGCCTTCCCTTAGACTTTGACTTTGTAAGAAACTGACCCAGCATCACTCCTGAGATCCATTGCGAACCATCTCCAAAGTTCCTCACATAGACGGCATCTCCTTTTCTGAAGGTCTTTTTCAGTCTTCTGGTGTAATAGTTCCTTGTTTGGGTCTCCTGCTTGGCTCCAACTTCCCTCCCAAGCTGGGAAACAGCAGGCCGAGCCTGGTGCGCAGTCATCGTCCCATGAGCAATTCTGCTGACTCCTGTCATTGTGCGCGACATAGTTCTATAATCAAAGAGGAAGTGGGCCAATTTCATATCCAGGGAACCAGCAGGCTGTTCCTTCATTCCGGTTTGTAATGTTTGAACTGTCCAGCCTATGGTACTCTCTCTGTCCTGCTGCATTATTTTCCATGTTTTAAATTTCAGCAACGTTATACAGTGCAACTTCCCTTTAAGAGGGACAGACAGTCTTTTGGAAAACAGGCTGGCTGCACCTCATACTTTCAGCACAATGCTGCTCGGCCTCCTGCTGAGCGCAGTGTCAGCCACAGCACTAAGAGGAAACCATTAGCAAGGAACCCTCTTGGCCCTACACTACAATCATGATATTGAGGAGGGAGCACTAAGTTCAGGGATCAGGATTATCAACACTTAAAGATTTGGACTTTCTAAATTCTTAGCGCAGTTTCTTTTGACAGTATTATCTAATAATGCTGTATAATGTTTAAAACTAGCCCATTGACGCAGAATGAGGAGATTCATTTCACATCCAGTTTGTTCATAATTTGATTTTTGCATGGCAGCTTCTGTTGATGAATTGTCCCCTTCCTCTTCTGGCAACCAAAAACCTCTTTCTTCAACAAGTATTTAAAGCAGACCGAACAGTTAGGCCTCAGGGTTGTGAGGCGTCGTGGTGTAGCTATTTGAATTAAAGGGTCAGAGGGAATGTTTTCAATTTACATTTCGGTGGTAAAAAAGAATTGTAAACAATGAGTGAAATGTTTTGTATGTTTTACGCTACGGACATGACCTGTAAATCTCACGTTTGCTTTGTCTGAAAGAGCCATGCGTGTGTTTTGACATTATTAAAAATATAACTTCATACCCCTCCCCTCTCTCCAAAATGATTATATTCTGTCAGGCTGTATTCCATCAGGTAGGTTGGGTGGAGGGAATTTAATGAAGAAGGTAACTCCACAGGTCAGCATTTTTAACTATCCTATAAAGGGCAGGATTCTCCCAAAACATTTCTAAGTTAATGTGTGGTAGGTTTTTTAGGGAGTTTCCCGCTAGCTGCTGGTGCCACTTGGGCACCCTGGCAGTGTTAGCCTGGCACCCCAGCGAGTTCCCCACCGCTATTCAATGACACTTGGTCAGTTTTTTGGATCCTGGGGAGTTTCTCAACGGTTTAGCCCACACTTAGAATTTTTTTTAGCACTGGGAAGCTGAACTCAGAGATCGGGCTGCCATTTTGAAAGGGTGCTCCGATCTCTGAGTGAGCTTGTGGGTCCCCCAGAACCCCCACCCATGGACAATGTCACCCCCTAAACACATGGGCACTACCCCATGCACCCTCATTCCATGGGCATGGCCCTCCCTTGGCTCCTGACCCTTGGCACTAGGGCACCCTTAAATGGCACCCAGGCAGTGCTTCTGCCGGCTTTGCAGTGCCACCCTGGCACCATGGCAGTGACATGGTGACAGTGCCAAGGTGTCAGTTGACAATGCCAAGCTGCTCACGTTCCAGGGGAAGGCCAGGGAGCCACCCTGCACTGAACCTGACTACTCAGGGGTCTCTGATGGCCCGGGTAACCCCCTGGTGAGGTTCTGCCTGGTCAATGTTTGTGTGGACCAGCACTGATCAGCACCTGGCTGTAGCCTCCCTGGGAAGGCTGGAGAATTGAGGGAGGCTGGTGCATCCTGGGCATGTAGGTCATAAGTAGGTTTACGAACTACCTCTCCAAGCGCTATTTGGTCCCGCCCATTTTGGGTGGAGTTCCGACTCCGACACCAAGCCCAGTGAGGTGCAGAGGCTACCAGGCGGGTGACCGGAGGGCTCTCCTGGGATTCTCTGGCCATGTTGTGCTCTTGCAACGCGACAAGAAAATCGCGCCCAAAATATTTCTGTATCTTTAGGCAAGACAGAGGAGGGTGTAAAAGGTAAGGTGGTGTTGCACTACTAATTAAGGAATCAATTACTTTAATAAGGAGAGATGATATCTTGGAAGGGTCGTCAAAAGAGGCTTTATAGGTAGAATTTAGGAATGTGAAGGGGCAGCTACATTACTGCCAGGGTGCCCAGGTGGCACCAGCAGGTTTAGGGCACCAACCTGCCCAAAGGGCATGCAGCTGGGGGCCTCCGATCCCCTTGGAGACCCCCACAAGTGCCGTTCTGTCTGGTCCCCATGTGGCAACCAGTGCTGAACAGCGCCCGCCCGAGGTTGCGAAGGGATTGAATCCCAAAACCTCAGGTACCTTGGGAATCTGCACATTAGCGTAAGACTTACTGCCTCGCTCTACTATGCAGATTTTTCAAAACCTGATCTTCTAGTCCAATGTGGGTTGGATTCCCCTTGCAACGTCCCGCAAGATTGAGTTGAATTTTGCAAGGTGTTGCAAGCCAGGTAGATCTCGGAAGCGGGGTCTCCCAGCTTTCACCGGCCATGCTGCAAAAGCCTTTAAAACAAAGGAAATCTGAAGGGAGAGGTGTAAAACCTGAAAGCGAAACCTTGATGGAAGTAGCCAAGAGGCATAATTTTAAAAAAAATTTGAAAGTGTGTGTTTTGAAAATAGAATTTGAAATCACTCATTTGTAAGCCAGTATTCAGTGAGACAGGGTGGCTCACAGTACAAGAATCATCTGGCATGATTTGCCGAAATCTACAGACATTCACTTGGGTTCAGAGAGGAATGTACCTTACCACAGTCATCTTGTGTGCTTAAAAGGGACTTTGTGTGTTAATGAGACCGTTGTATTTTAAGAGATATTTTGTAATCTGTGTTAATCTTAAAATCTGTGTGCATTTGTTAAACTAAGGGGAGTAAAGGAGTATTGTATAATAATCCAACTTTTCATGTCTAATAAATTTTTTTTGTTGTTAAAACTAATTAACAGTCATGTGACTCAGTTCCTCCACGTTGTATTAAAAAACCTTTTAAAGTTGTCCATTGAGCCAGGGCTCCATTCTAGGATCTGAACTGGGATATTAACACTGTGGGCGGACTTAACAGAGGCAGAAGAGCAAACGGGGATAGGAACAGGGACTTAACATAGACGGGAGAGCAAACGGGGATAGAGGGACAAAGGAGGGGTATACGGGAGAGGGGGAAAAAAGGGAAGGAAAGGGAGAGGCGGGTGGGGAGATACAGTGAGGGAAAGGGGGGGGGGCACAGGGAAGGAGGGACAAACAAGGCTAGAAAAGGAATAGCAATAGGGCTACAAAGTGCCACAACCAAGGGCTCGAAACAAGGAATCGCTGCAAGCACCCACCCAGTACGGTCTCTGGGCAAAGGGAGACCCCAGAGTGCAGGGGACTACCCGCGTGGCGGACACACAGTAGGCGGCCATGTCGGGTGCCCCCTGGACAAAGGGAAACCCCGGAGTGCAGGGACCCGACCGCATGGAGAGAGCAGTGACAGCGGCCATCCTGGACGGCCCCCTAATAAAGGGAAACCTCGGAGGGCAGGGGAGCGTCCACCAGGTAAGATCCCACAGGATCGAGGGGACAGAAGCCCCCCACCAGGATAATCACCTGGAACGTAAGGGGACTCAACGGGCCAGTGAAAAGATCCAGAGTCCTCACCCACCAGGAGACCGCCTCCAAGCCCTCCACGAGGACCTCTGCCACCCGGGGGTCACTCGATTCTACCGTTTCGTGAAGTCCCGCAACCTCCCCAACTCAGTTGAGGAGGTCCATACAGCCACCAGGAACTGCCAAATCTGCGCAGAGTGCAAACCGCATTTTTTCAGGCCAGATAGAGCACACCTGATAAAGGCTTCCCGTCCCTTTGAATGCCTCAGTTTGGATTTCAAAGGCCCCCTCCCCTCCACCGACCGCAACGCATACTTCCTGAACGTGGTGGACGAGTACTCCCGTTTCCCCTTCGCCATCCCCTGCCCCGACATGACAGCGGCCACAGTCATTAAAGCCCTTGGCACCATCTTTACACTGTTCAGTTTCCCCGCGTACATCCATAGCGACAGGGGGTCCTCCTTCATGAGTGACGAGCTGCGTCAGTTCCTGCTCAGCAAGGGCATTGCCTCGAGCAGGATGACCAGCTACAACCTCCGGGGGAACGGGCAGGTAGAGAGGGAGAACAGTACGGTCTGGAAGACCGTCCTACTGGCCCTACGGTCCAGAAATCTCCCAGTTTCCCGGTGGCAGGAAGTCCTCCCGGGTGCCCTTCACTCCATCCGGTCGCTGCTGTGTACCACCACTAACCAAACGCCTCATGAGCGCCTCCTTGTATTCCCTAGGAACTCCTCCTCCGGAACGTCACTGCCGACCTGGCTGGCAGCCCCAGGACCCATCTTGCTCCGAAAACATGTGCGGGCGCACAAATCGGACCCGTTGGTCGAGAGGGTTCACCTCCTCCACGCGAACCCCCAGTATGCCTACGTGGCGTACCCCGACGGCCGACAGGACACGGTCTCCCTGCGGGACCTGCCGCCCGCCGGAAACACACACACACCCCCAATACCGAGCACCCCCTCCTTGCCACCGGCGCACCCCGCGACTGCTCCCTTCCCGGGTGGATCAGACTTCCTCCCGTGCCCGCCCAGGAGTAAAGAAACAGGGACGAACAGCGCACCGCTCCCAGAGATGACAGTGCCCGAGCCAGCACCTGCACCACCACCGGGGCTGAGGCGATTGACAAGAACGACCAGGGCACCCGCTCGACTCATGGAATCCGCATGACACAAGAAGAAAAGGAAAACAAACTTGTAAATAATTCGGACAACCTGTACATAATTAACTGTTGGGCTAAATGTATAGCCACTGAGCGAAATCAGTTCCAGGACCAGCCTTGTAAACCCCTACCACCATGCGAACCACCACCCCGCCGGTTTCTTTTTTAACAAGGGGTGAATGTGGTGGTATGTATTAGGGGTAGTTTGGTACCTGTGAAGCCGAGAGGCTATTGGCTGACAGGTCCTGGGTCCTGGTTGGATCTGTCACCTGCTGGCTCCGCCGTGAAGGCGGAGTATAAGAGCTTGAGTTCTCCCAGCAGCCGCATTCTGTAACTGAGCTGCTGGGGAACAAGTCTTGCTTAATAAAGCCTCGATTGATTTAATCTCTTCTCGACTTGAGTGAGTAATTGTTGCGCTACAGACGTGAGGTCCGACAGTTTCACCACTGCTGGGTAGCTGGAGAAGTAGTCGACTAAAAGCATGTAATCATGCCCATCTGCGTGAAAGAGGTCGATCCCCACCTTGGACCACGGAGAGGTCACGATCTCGTGCTGTTGCAGTGTTTCCTTGGGCTGGGATGGTTGGAATTTCTGGCATGTTGTGCAGTTAAGGACCGTGTTGGCAATGTCCTGGCTGATGCCAGGCCAGTAAACTGCCTGCCGAGCTCTGCATCGACATTTCAAGACCCCAAGGTGACCCTCATGGATCTGCCTGAGCACCATGGTTTGCATGCTTTGGGGAATGACGATTTTATCCAGTTTAAGAAGGATCCCCTCAACAACTGTTAACTCGTTCTTAACGTTGAAGAACTGGGGGCACTGCCCCTTTCGCCAGCCATAGGTGAGGTGTTGCATCACGTGCTGCAGTAGAGGATCTTTGGCAGTTTCTTCGCATATTTGGACAACTCGTTCATCAGTGGCTGGGAGGTTGCTGGGACACAACTGCACCTGTGCCTCAATGTGGTGAATGAAGTCGCCCTGTTCACACGGCATGGTGATGGATCGGGTAGGGCATCCGCGTTGATCAGCTCGTTACCCGGTGTGTAGACGAGTTCGAAGTCATATCGGCGGAGACAAAGAAGAATTTGCTGCAGCCGAGGTGTCATATCATTTAAATCCTTCTGGATTATGTGGACTAAAAGCCTGTGGTCTGTTTCCACAGTGAACTTTGGCAGACCGTAAACGTAGTCATGAAACTTGACTGTTACTGTCAGGAGACCCAAGCACTCTTTTTCGATCTGGGCATACCGTTGTTCGGTCGGAGTCTTGGCCCTGGATGCATATGCCACTGGAGCCCAGGAGCACCGCACCAATGCCATCCTAGCTTGCGTCTGTGGGTATCTTGGTATCTTTGGTCGGGTCAAAGAACGCCAGTACTGGGGCTGTGATGAGCTTCGTCTTCAGCTCAAGCCACTCCGCTTAATGTGCGGGAAGCCACTGGAACACTGTGGACTTTTTTACGAGATGCTGGAGGGCTGTGGTGTGGGATGCCATGTTAGGAATGAATTTTCCGAGAAAATTTACCATCCCAAGGAAATGTAGGACCGCCTTTTTGTCCTCTGGGATCTTCATGGCATTGATTGCCAGTACCTTGTCAGCATCAGGTTGCACACCCTGCTGTGAAATGTGGTCACCCAGAAACTTGATAGCGGACCGCCCAAACGAGCATTTGGCCCTGTTGAGCTGGAGGCCATTTTCGTGGATCCTGGAAAACCTGTCTGAGGCGAGCGATGTGATCCTCGGGCGTCGTGGACCAGATGATCACGTCGTCCACATAGACTCGCACCCCCTCGATGCCCTCCATCATTTGCTCCATTATTCGATGAAAGAATTCGGAAACTGAAATGATACCGAAAGGCATGCGGTTGTAGCAATACCTACCAAACGGAGTGTTAAACGTGCACAGCTTCCTACTGGACCCGTCCAGCTGTATCTGCCAGAAACCACGTGAGGCGTCCAGCTTGGTGAAGAATTTGGCATGAGCCATCTCACAGGTTAATTCTTCTCGCTTCGGGATTGGGTAATGCTCTCGCATGATGTTGCGATTCAGGTCTTTGGGATCGATGCAAATGCTGAGTTCACCAGAAGGTTTCTTGACACAGACCATGGAGCTGACCCAGTCTGTTTGTTCTGTGACCTTTGAAATGATGCCCTGGTCTTGGAGCTCTCGTAGCTGCGTTTTCAGATGATCCTTGAGAGGAGCCGGCACCCGGCGTGGTGCATGGACGGCTTGAGTAGTATCTTGTAGCGATATGGGAGCGTGTCCATCCCATCAAACACATTGTGGTATTGCGTGAGAATGTCATCTATCACAGCCTGTAGGTTCGCATTGGGCGAGGCAGTCGCAGGTGTAGAGGACATGGCATGGACTTGCTGGACCAGATTTAGGAGTTTGCATGCACGAGCACCAAGCGGGGATGCCTTGTCAGGCCGGACGATCTCGAATCTTAACGTCGCCTTGATTGCCTTGTGAGATACACCTAGCTGACACGATCCACTGGCAACTATGGCATTGCCATTGTAGTCAAGGAGCTGTCAGGCTGGTGGAAGAATGCTAGGTTGGTTTCGGATGCTGTCGAGGTCTGACTGTGATATGAGATTCGCAGACGCGCCAGTGTCCAATTTGAATCGGATGCGACACTGGTTTTCCGTGATGACAGCACACCACCCGTCGCCAGGATCCACACTCAGGACTGAAAGGCGGTTTGCAGGCACGGTGGAGACCAGCTCGTGTGTGGTGATGATGCCCACCCGATATGGAGACTCGAGGCAGTCAGCATCGGGGTCCGTTGGGCTTTCGGGATCAGGATCCTGCATGCCTTGTTGTACGCAGCGGACACATCTGCGCTGCAGCTGGGGTCGCTGGCTGTCAGTGGAGCGAACCTGCAGAGGGCCACATAAAGCCCAGGCTTTCCACACTGTAGACATCGCCGGCCTTTGGTTGGACATTGCCACTTTAAATGGGCGGAGCCACAATTTTGACACGTCATGACGCAGACGTTAGCGCGCTCTGTGCGCCATCGTGCATGTGCAGTGCGGTCGGCCGACGTTCGCACATGCGCAGTAGGGTCTTCGGCCTCATCGTCCTTCCAGTCATGGC
Organism: Scyliorhinus torazame; assembly: GCF_047496885.1. Classification (NCBI taxonomy): domain Eukaryota; kingdom Metazoa; phylum Chordata; class Chondrichthyes; order Carcharhiniformes; family Scyliorhinidae; genus Scyliorhinus; species Scyliorhinus torazame. The sequence continues at coordinate 290,621,332 of NC_092709.1, read as the reverse complement.
GCGCATGCGTAGGGACCCGGGAAAAGCATGCGAAACGGCCACTCTCCTCGATGCTCAGGCCTTGCATTTTTTCTGCCTCGTTGGAGGCCAGTTTTGCAGTTTCTGCCGCCCTGATGCGGGAGTAGCGATTTCTGGCATGCTCATGGACGTTGCACGTTTCGATGGTGACGGAGAGGGTCAACTGTTTGATTTTGATTAGCTGTACCCGCAGAGAGTCGGACTGGACCCTGAAAACGATCTGATCCCGGATCATGGAATCAGCCGTCGAGTCATAGTTACATGACTGCGCTAAGATGCGGAGATGGGTCAAGAAGGACTGAAAAGGTTCATCCTTACCCTGAAGCCTCTGTTGGAAGATGCACCGTTCAAAGCTCTCATTCACCTCGACTTCGCAGTGGCTGTCGAATTTCAGCAGAACTGTCTTGAACTTCGTCTTGTCTTCGCCATCAGCAATTGTGAGCGAGTTAAAGATGTGGATGGCGTGATCCCCCACAGTCGACAGGAACAGCGCAATCTTCCTGGCATCCTATGCTGCCTCGAGGTCGGAGGCCTCGATATACAGGAGGAACTTCTGTTTGAAGACCTTCCAGTTGACGCCGAGGTTGCCGGAGATCCAGAGTTGCGGAGGGGGCTGGATCTTTTCCATGCCGCTGGATGGTTGCTTGCTGGTCGTTGCAGATTCACTCGAGGTAGGTTCGTTAGAGTTAATAGTTCCCTGGTACCATGATGTGTTATCTGAGTTGATTTAACATTGACTGCAACTGGATGCAGTGAGACTAGAAACAGGCTTCCGACACATGAGATGGTCCAACACTGTTTTATTGAACCTGCTGATTGCTGTATATAATCTGCTGTGGGCTGACACTCTATTAATCTAAACTGATAACCTCTGACTGGCTTGACCAGACTAGATCTCTGTCACATGGAGATGGTGCTCACGGCCTTGTGCACTCCAACTATCTCTGAAGCTGTATCCTGTGAGAAGAGGATTCTCTTAATGCCTTATATGTTTTACACTGGTAGTGTCCTGTCTGGTGATTGGTTGTTCTGTGTCGTGCGTGTTCATTGGTTATCCAGTGTGTCAATCATTGCCTGTCTGCATCTCATTATATACATGAGTGGATATTATGACAGCCACCAGAGAAATTGCACAAATCAGAGATACCAGAGGCACATTAGAAACAGAACCAGAAAAGATTAACAAAATCTTCAAGGCCTTCTACCAAGGGCTGTAACCTCAGAGCCCCCAATGGGGGAGTCCGGGATGAAACGGTTCCTTGATGGACTGGACATTCCAGTCGTGGGGGAGGGCAGAAAACGGGGCCTGGAACCACCACTAACACTGGGAGAGATCATGGACAGCATTAGCTCCATGCAGGCGGGGAAGGCACTGGGACCAGACGGGTTCCCGGCGGACTTCTGCAAAATATTTGCGACAGCACTGGCCCTGCACCTGCGGGAGATGTTCGCAGACTCGCTAGCTGGGGGCACACTGCCACCCACGCTAGCACAGGCCTCAATCTCGTTGATACCTAAGAAAGACAAAGAGCCAACGGAATGTGGGTCATACAGACCCATCTCACTGCTGAACACAGATGCCAAAATACTGGCCAAAATCCTAGCCAAATGGCTAGAAGACTGTGTACCAGAGGTGGTCGCAGAGGACCAAATGGGCTTTGTCAAAGGTTGACAGCTTACCTCGAACATCAGGCGCCTGCTGAACATGACAATGACCCCCTCCGGAGAGAGAACACCAGAGGTGATCGTCTCCCTAGACGCAGAAAAGGCTTTCGACAGAGTCGAATGGAAATACCTCATAGAGGTACTGGAACGGTTTGGGCTTGGAACAGGGTTCACCTCCTGGATAAAGCTCCTATACAGCGCTCCCATGGCGAGTGTATGGACAAACAACACCAACTCCCGATACTTCCAGCTGCACAGGGGCACCAGACAATTATGCCCTCTGTCCCCGCTGCTGTTCGCTCTAGCGATCGAACCACTAGCAATCGCGCTCAGAGCAGCAAAAAGCTGGAGGGGGATCCGAAGGGGCGGCAGAGAGCACAGAGTCTCAGTCAATGCAGATGACCTGCTCCTCTATATTTAGGACCCACAATGCAGCATGGACGGAATCATCACGCTCCTGAAAGAATTTGCCACCTTCTCGGGCTACAACCTCAACATGAGCAAAAGCAATATCTTCCCGGTACTCCCACAAGTTGGGGGGCAGCACTAACGGGACTGCCGTTTAAACAAGCCCAACACAAATTCCGCTACCTGGGGATCCAAATAGCCCATGGCTGGAAAGGGATCTACAAATGGAACCTCACCAGTCTGACAGAGGAAGTAAAAAAGGACCTGCAAAGATGGAACTCACTCCCACTCTCCCTTGGGGGGAGAGTCCAGACGATCAAAATGAACATACTGCCCAGGTACCTCTTCCTACTTAGATCCATCCCGATCTACATCCCCAAGGCCTTTTTCAAAGCACTGGACATACTAATCATGGCGTTCGTACAGGGGGGGCGGGGGGGGGGGTGGGGGGGGGGGGGGGTGGTGGGGGGGGGGGGGGTGGGGGGGGGGGGAAGAATGCTAGGATCCCAAAGAAGGTCCTACAAAAAACAAAATCCAGGGGGGGCTAACCCTCCCAAACCTACAATTCTACCACTGGGCGGTGACGGCCGAGCGAATAAGAGGATGGATCAAGAAGCCAGAAGCCGAGTGGGTGCGCGCGGAAGAGGCCTCCTGAATGGGGACCACCCTCCGGGCCCTCGCCACGGCAGCACTCCCATCCCCACCCAAAAAACACTCCAACAGCCCAGTGGTGATAGCCATCCTCCAATCCTGGAACCAACTACGGCAGCAATTTGGCCTAAGCAAAATGTCAGACAAAGCTCCCATCTGTAACAATCATAGATCTACACCAGCACTGACTGACGCCACCTTCAAAAGGTGGGGGCAGGGCGGAGGCGCACTGACAGTCAGGGACCTATACACGGACGGCAGGATCGCAACACTGGACAAACTGACAGAGAAATTCCAGCTAGCCAGTGGGAACGAGCTAAGGTATCTGCAACTCAAAAACTTCCTACGATAAGAGACAAGGACGTACCCACAACCGCCACGACAGACATTGCTGGAAGAGTTATTGGACGCAAGCATAATAGATAAAGGAACTGTAGCGACATGTGTGACCGACTGGTAGAGAGGGCCGACACCGTACTGGACGCAACAAGAAAGAAATGGGAGGAGGACATGGGGATTGAGATAGGGTGGGGACTCTGGAGCGAAGCACTGCACAGGGTCAACACCACCTCCACGTGTGCAAGGCTCAGCCTGACGCGACTAAAAATGGTACATAGAGCTCACTTAACAAGAACCCGTATGAGTAGGTTCTTCCCGGAGGTGGGGGATAGATGTGAACGGTGCCAAGGAGGCCCGGCCAACCACGCCCACATGATCTGGTCTTGCCCCAGACTTATGCGGTACTGGACAGCCTAATTCGAGGCAATGTCCAAAGTGGTGGGGATGAGGGTGGAGCCATGCCCGTAAGTGGCCGTCTTCGGGGTTTCAGACAAGCCAGATCTATTCCTGGGGAGGAGGGCGGACGCCCTTGCCTTTCCCTCCCTGATCGCCCGCTGTAGAATCCTGTTCGGCTGGCGGTCAGCAAGCACCACCCAAAGCTGCAGACTGGCTGTCCGACCTCTCGGAATCTCTCCAAATGGAGAAAATCAAATTCACCATCCGAGGGTCAGATGACGGCTTCCACAGAACGTGGGAGCCATTCACCCAATTGTTCCGGGACCTGTTTGTGGCCAACAAACAAGCAGAAGAATAGCCAGGTAGCCAAGAATCAGGGGAAAGTAACCAAGGCACGAGAGGGAGAGATAGACCGGGAGAGGAGGGGGGGACGGGGGCGGGGGTGGGGGTGTGGTGGGGGGGGGGGGGGGAGACGACAGCTAAACTTAACAGGAAAGAAAGGCGAACCACAGGAGGGGGGGGGGGGGGGGTGAAAGGGAAGGGACAGGGAAAAAGCGAGGAGAACCAGGGAGGTGGGGGGGGAGGCAGGGAATGACAGTCGGAAGGAGGGAACGGGATACGAGAACAAACTTGGCATCTCCAGGAACAGAGAACAAGGAGAATGCAGGCGAAAGACGGGACGAACGGCTGAAGCGGAGGTGAGCGCGAGGCGTCAACGGCAACGAGATCCGTCCGGGAGAAGCAAGTGACAACACTAACACCAGACCCATTCGAGTATTGCCCACTGTAATTGTTTCTCCGGCACCCAAATGTATATTTACCTCCCCAGTCTCCAAACACCCCCCTCCCTCGCCCCCACAAACAGTCGCCTACGTATGTGTTGTAAATAATTTTTCCAGTTGTACAGAGTTGCTGCTGTTGAGCACAATACCCTACCAGTTATTCTATTTTATTTTTTATTATTACTTTTTTTTTGGTATGTTTGAGTGTGCCCTTCTCTTCTATAAATGTATATGTATATATATATATTTCTTATTCTGTGTACATAACAGTAAATATACTTTGTTCAAAAACCCAATAAAAACATTTATTTAAAAAAAAGCACAGTGGGCAGGATTCTCTCGCTGCGTCCGCCAGGTGACCGGAGAATCCCAGCCGAGGTCAATGGATTTCTCCATTGTCGGCGTCTCACCCGTTGCGTTCTTGCGGCGGGCGGGGCAGAAGAATCCAGCCCTGAGTTTTTAGAGTACTGGTTTAGCGGCAGTTCATTAGCTGGGTGTCTAATAGTATCGGTACTTGATTCAGCTACCGTGGGCGGGATTCTCCGAGCCTCTGCACCGAAATCGGGATCACGCGGGGGCGGAGAATGGACGTTGATGCCGGAATCCGGCACGATGCCGTTCCTGCGATTCTCCGGTCCCAGGAGAATCGCTGAGAATCGCGTGCGCGGGGTCTTGGGTACGGGGCCATTGACAGAGGACCCCCCGCAATTCTCTGACGAAAACTGGATGAGTTCCCGAACACGTGGTTCTAACCACGCTTTGCCTGTCGGGAACAGCCAGTGGCAACTGGTGGCGGGCGGAGGGATCCTTCATCGTGGGGGGGCCTTACGGACTTCAACTTGATGATACATTTTTGGGTGAGTTAATGCCAGTAGGAAATGAAATTGAACGGAATGTAAACCAGGTTGCTGACTCACTACCGCCTGTTTTGCGTTTCATCCCATAATACTCCAAACTGATTTAAATTTAAATAACCTCTGCATAAAATCACTTTACTTTTAGACAGTTGACTAAGATTTGACATCTGGCAGCCATTTTGATTGCTACTGTCAGGACCATGGAAGATGAAGTCAGCGAACATACAGATGGATGATTCAAATGCAAAGTAATTCAGAATGAACCATGTACAGTGTTTCAGGTGTATACTTCCTCAACAGTGAAGTCTGGGCCATGTGAAGCCATGAAAGATGCTATGTGAAAGAAGTATGTGAATGCAAATTATTTCTCTACCCAGTTACATCTACCCACAGAATGTGCCTGATGCACGATCAATGACTACTAAAGCGAGGTTGTAGTCCAACTGAAGGCTTTAATAAGCTAGATGTTTCCCCCAGCAGTTCAGGTACAGAAAGAAGGCTGCTGGGGCGGCACGGGCTATTATACCCCGCCTTGCAGGGCAGAGCTACCATACATCTTGACCAATGGGAAACATACAATATCTACCAATGGTGTTCCAGATTTACTAGGTACCGTAATACCTCTACACAGACTACCACATTCACCCCCTGTTAAAAAAGAGTCCGGCGGGGGTGGTGGCTTGGTATTACAACATGGTAACGTGGTAGAAGTTATAGTTATGGAGGTACCGTAATATCTCGGTACAGCGTTTTGTCTTATTGTCGTAACTATTTACAATTTCTCAATTAACTATCATCACTTTAAGATGAAGCAATCAGTCGATCGGGGGCCCTAGTCGTCCTCTGTAATCGTCGAAGCTTTGGTGGTGACACCGGTGGAGGCTCGGGCGTCTGTGACTCCGGGAGCGTGGCCTCGATCTCTGTGGAAGCTTCAACACCCCTAGGTGGGGAAGCCGATTGACCTGGGAAGGGAGCGTCTGCGGGGTGCGTCGTTGGGCGGGGGATCTAGACGGGGCCGGCGGAAGAACCGATCCTCCTGGGAAGGGGGCTGGGTGCACCAGTGGGAGGGAGGGTGGGACTGGTGGCTGGGGTGTGCGTGGGGATCCGGCGGGTGCCAAGTCTCGTAGGGAGATCGTATCTTGTCGGCCGTCGGGGTACGCCACGTAGGCGTACTGGGGGTTGGCGTGGAGAAGATGGACCCTCTCGACCAACGGGTCCGACTTGTGCGCCCGCACGTGTTTTCGGAGCAGGATGGACCAGCCAGGTCGGGAGCGAGGTCCCAGAGGAGGACTTCCTGGGGAAGACAAGGAGACATTCGTGAGGTGTTTGATTGGTCGTGGTACAAAGCAGTGACCGGATGGAGTGGAGGGCATCCGGGAGGACTTCCTGCCAGCGGGAGACTGGGAGATTCCTGGACCATAGGAGTAGTAGGACGGTCTTCCAGACCGTTCCGTTCTCCCTCTCTACCTGTCCGTTACCCCGGGGGTTGTAACTGGTCGTCCTGCTTGAGGCGATGCCCTTGCTGAGCAGGAATTGACGCAGTTTGTCACTCATAAAGGAGGACCCTCTATCGCTGTGTATATAAGTGGGGAACCCGAACAGCGTACAGATGGTATGGAGGGATTTTATGATGGTGGTTGCGGTCATGTTGGGGCAGGGGATGGCGAATGGGAACCGGGAGTACTCGTCAATCACGTTCAGGAAGTACGTGTTGCGGTCGGTGGAGGGGAGGGGGCCTTTGAAGTCCATACTGAGGCGTTCAAAGCGACAGGAAGCCTTTATCAGGTGCGCTTTCTCTGGCCGGTAGAAGTGCGGTTTGCACTCCGCGCAGATTTGGCAATTCCTGGTGGCTGTCCTGACCTCCTCGATGGAGTAGGGCAGGTTGCGGGTCTTGATAAAGTGGAAGAAGCGAGTGACCCCCGGGTGGCAGAGGTCCTCGTGGAGGGCTCGGAGGTGGTCCACTTGTGCGGTGGCACATGTGCCGTGGGATAGGGCATCAGGAGGCTCGTTTAGCTTCCCGGGACGATACAAGATCTCGTAGTTATAGGTGGAGAGTTTGATCCTCCACCGCAAGATCTTATCGTTTTTTATCTTGCCCCGCTGTGCATTATCGAACATGAAGGCGACCGACCGTTGGTCAGTGAGGAGAATGAATCTCCTGCCGGCCAGGTAATGCCTCCACTGTCGCACAGCTTCTACTATGGCCTGGGCCTCCTTTTCGACTGAGGAGTGGCGGATTTCGGAAGCATGGAGGGTGCGGGAGAAGAAGGCCACGGGTCCGCCCGCTTGGTTGAGGGTGGCCGTCAGAGCTACGTCGGATGCGTCGCTCTCGACCTGGAAGGGGAGGGACTCGTTAATGGCGTGCATCGTGTCTTTGCAATGTCTACTTTGATGCGGCTGAAGGCCTGGCGGGCCTCTATTGACAGGGGAAAAACTGTGGATTGGATCAGGGGACGGGCCTTGTCCGCGTAGTTGGGGACCCACTGGGCATAGTGAGAAAAAAAGCCTAGGCAGCACTTCAGGGCCTTGGAGCAGTGAGGGAGGGGGAACTCCATAAGGGGGCGCATGCGTTCAGGGTCGGGGCCTATAACTCCATTTCGCACTACGTAGCCGAGGATGGCTAGGCAGTCGGTGCTAAACATGCATTTATCCTTGTTTAACATAAGGTTATGGATCTGCGGTCTGGAAGAATTTTCGGAGGTTTGTGTTGTGGTCCTGCTGGTCATGGCCGCAGATGGTGACATTATCGCGATAAGGGAATGTTGCCCGTAAACCGTACCGGTCAACCATTTGGTCCATCTCGCGCTGGAAGACCGAGACCCCGTTAGTGACACTGAAGGGAACCCTTAAGAAGTGATAGAGCTGTCCATCTGCCTCGAAGGCAGTGTACTTGCGCTCACTCGCGCTGATGGGAAGCTGGTGGTAGGTGGACTTGAGATCCACCGTGGAGAAGACCTTGTAATGCGCGATCCTGTTTACCAGGTCGGATATGCGGAGAAGAGGGTTCGCGTCCAACTGCGTAAACCTGTTGATGGTCTGACTGTAGTCGATGACCATCCTCTGCTTCTCCCCAGTCTTTACCACCACTACTTGAGCTCCCCAGGGACTGTTGCTCGCTTCGATGACTCCTTCCCTCAGTAGCCGTTGGACGTCTGACCTAATAAAGATCCGGTCTTGGGCACTGTACCGTCTGCTCCTGATGGCGATGGGCTTGCAATCCGGGGTGAGGTTTTCAAACAGGGAAGGCGGATCGACCTTGAGGGTTGCGAGGCTGCAGACAGTGAGAGGGGGTATAGGGCCGCCGAATTTGAAAGTTAGACTTTGGAGGTTGCACAGGAAGTCTAACCCCAGGAGTGTGGCCGCGCAGAGGTGGGGAAGGACGTAGAGCCGGTAATTTCTAAACTCCCTTCCCTGGACCGTGAGGTTTGCTACACAAAACCCCTTTATCTCTACTGAGTGGGAACCGGAGGCCAGGGAGACTTTTTGATTAACGGGATGGACGGGGAGAGAACAGCGCCTTACCGTGTCGGGGTTATGAAGCTCTCCGTGCTCCCAGAGACAATTAAGCAGGACGTCTCATGCCCGTTGATTAGTACCGTTGTTGTGGCAGTTGAGTGTTCGAGGCCGGGACGGGTCCAGGGTCACCGAGGCTAATCGCGGCAGCAGTTGAATGTTCTCTTCGGGCGGTGTGTGGTCAGCCGAGCTGGGTTCCTGCGAGTCCATCCAAGATGGCGGCGCCCATTGGTCGCACATGGCTGGGGGTGCACAAATGGTGGCGCCCATCCATCGCACGTGGCGTCCACGGGACAAGATTGCGGCACCAGGAGGCCGCACGTGGCCCTGGAGGAGGAAGATGGCGGCGCCCGCTGGCCGCACAGGGACCGTAGAGAGGATTCACCACCGGAGACCACAGCGACTGCCCAGGCCTGGCATACCGCCACAAAGTGGCCCTTTTTACTGCATCCCTTGCAGGTGGATGCGCGGGCCGGACAGCGCTGCCGGGGGTGCTTGGTCTGCCCGCAAAAATAGTAGCGGGGCCCCCCGGGGTTGCCAGGCCATCTTGCAGCACAAGCTTGTGGGGGGGTGGGCGATGTCTCGGGGTCGGCCGCGGGGTTGTTCCACGCTGCCCAGGGGGCTGCCGTGCGGTCGGGGACGTAGGTGCCCGCGTTTCGGGAAGCCACATCCAGGGAGCCGGCAAGAGCCCGTGCCTCCTGGAGGCCTAGCAATTGCTGGCGGATTTGGGAGGACAGCATACCTGCAACGAAAGCGTCCTGGATCAAACGTTCTGTGTGGTCGCTCGCCGAAACTTGCGGGCAGCTGCAGTTTCTCCCCAACACCAGGAGTGCATGGTTGAATTCTTCCAGTGATTCCCCAGGGATTTGTCGCCTCGTCGCTAGCAGATGTTGTGCGTAGACCTGGTTTACCGGGCGAATATAATGTCCTTTTAGCAGCTCCATTGCTGCATCGAAGTCTTCCGCGTCCTCGATGAGGGTGTAAATTTCTGTGCTCACCCTCGAGTGCAGGACTTGCACTTTCTGTCTCCCATGGGTGTGATTTCGGCCGTTCCGAGATATCCGTTAAAACACGCCAGCCAGTGCTTGAAGGTTGCCGCTGAGTTTGCCGCGTGGGGGCTGAGTTGCAGCCACTCCGGCTTGATTTGGAGCTCCATCCTTTTAAATCTAGCTTATTAAATTGATACATGATCAATGACTACCAGAGCGAGGTTGTAGTCCAACTGAAGGCTTTAATAAGCTAGATGTTTCCCCCAGCAGCTCAGGTACAGAAAAAAGGCTGCTGGGGCAGCACGGGCTCTTATACCCCGCCTTGCAGGGCAGAGCTACCATACAACTTGACCAATGGGAAACATGCAATATCTACCAATGGTGTTCCAGCATGACTAGGTACCGTAATACCTCTACACAGACTACCACAGTGCCATCCACTGGTAAGAGGATGGGTGATCTGCCAGCCCTCTGGCAAAATAGCTATCAGATTGAACATTTGAGAGGTATGCAATATGGTCTCAGAAATGTTTCTTCTGTTTAATGTTTTCCCTTCTTTCTCCCAAAGCATGGAGAGCAATATTGAGATCAGCAATTTAGTGGTGTCAGAAACTGTGGAGATGAACCCATGCCTTATCAGTCTGTGAGGCTATAGTATGCCACCATGTTACAACCTGCAGATTGAAATTTAGATAGGGAGTACTTATACAAACCATAAATAATAATAATCTTTATTAGTATCACAAGTAGGCTTACATTAACACTGCAATGAAGTTTACTGTGGAAAATCCCCTAGTCGCCACACTCTGGCGCCTGTTTGGGTACACAGAGGGAGAATTCAGAATGCCCAGTTCACCTAACAAGCACGTCTTTCGGGCCTCTTGGCCGCAAACCGGAGCACCTGGAGGAAACCCATGCAGACACAGGGAGAACGTGCAGACTCCGCACAGACAGTAACCCAAGCCGGGAATCGAGCCCAGGTCCCTGGCGCAGTGAAGCAACAATGCTACCCACTGTGCTACCGTGCTGCCCTGCGGACGTACACACAGTAATAGTTAATTGATATGGAGAATCAGTGGTTAACGATTTAAGGCACAAAACCGGTGATGTGTGAAGATCACAACTGGTTTCCGGCAGGTTGTCCTTCACGTGATTCAGATAAGCAGGAGAGGCAGATAAATCGCCTGAACAGTTTTTTCTGCTTCCCTGCTAAGTTTTGGCCAGGTAATAGGGTTAATATCATCCCTACAGTACCTTTGTTGCCACGGTATGCTGAATTATTGTCAGGTTAATATGTCACATAGAAAAGCCAACTTGAACATACGGGACTAGATTCAATATAAACGTCAAGCACATCATTTTAAAATGCCTGAGCTGAGCTTCAAAGAGTCAATTTAAATGAGAAATTCAAATTTGGCACTGCTGTTGGCTTCAGACTATTGAAATTGTACCCCGAGCTGGTTTTAAGATGTCCATTTGGAGCAATGGAAATGTTTGCCTGCTCTTTTTACATAATTTTCAGGTGTAATTCTTTGGGAGTCATCTGACTCACTGCACACAAGAAAATACAACTTACTTTTATTGATTTCTGGGATGAGAGGGTTTTCTCATGAGGAGAAAGTGGGTGGGATTTTACGGCCATTCCCGCTGGCGAGATCTTAACGTCCCGCCAACGGCGACTCCCCACCGTGGATTCCCCAGCGGCGGAGGGTGTGGACAATAAGAAACCCCATTAACAGTGGCAGAGTGCCTCTGCCACGGCAAAACATGCTCGGGAGGGGGAGGCGGGAGGGTGGGAAATCCTGTCCAATTCGAACGGATTTATATTCCCTAAAGCTTCAAAGAACTAAAGGAAATCTCATTGAAATATATAAAATTCTTCAAGTGTATGAGAGGGTCGATGAGTTTATATCTGTATCCATTCATCCAGCCTTTATTATTTGCACACCTTTTATTGCCCTTGAGAAGGTGGTGGTGAGATGCCTTCTTGCAGCTAATGTGGTGAAGGTGCACTCACAGTGCTGTTAAAAAGGAAGTTTCTGGATTTTGTCTTGGTGACAGTGAGGAAACGGTGATTTAGTTCCAAGTCGGAATGATGTGGCCATTTCAGAGACAGGAGCCAATTACACGTTTTTCGGGACTTGTGGGAGGAAACCGGAGCACCTGGAGGAAACCCACGCAGACATGGGGCGAACATGCAGACTCCGCACAGACAGTGACTCAAGCCGGGAATCGAACCTGGGACCCTGCCGCTGTGAAGCCACAGTGCAAACCACTGTGCTACTGTGCTGCCATAATATACTATCCTCCTTGATCCGAAACCGCCTTTGTCGCCATAAACACCGTCCTCTTGCTTTTCAGAATGGCTACCCCTGGCTCTCGTCGCGTAACATCAATGGTAACATAGAACACACAGTGCAGAAGGAGGCTATTCGGCCCATCAAGTCTGCACCGACCCACTTAAGTCCTCACTTCCACCCTTTCGCGGTAACCCAATAACCCCTCCTAACCTTTTTGGACACTAAGGGCAATTTCGCATGGACAATCCACCTAACCTGCACGTCTTTGGACAGTGGGAGGAAACCGGAGCACCCGGAGGAAACCCACGCAGACACGAGGAGAACGTGCAGGCTCCGCACAGACAGTGACCCAGCGGGGAATCAAACCTGGGACCTTGGAGCTGTGAAGCAACTGTGCTAACCACTGAGCTACCGTGCCGATTACATCTCTTCCTTCATCGCAGTCAGCTCCTTGGTTAGGAATGTCTTCCATCTCTCCCCAGGTGGTTCTGGGAGTGGTGGTGGTGGGGGGAGGGGGGGGGGGTGGCGTTGTGGGGGGGCGGGGAGCGCCCGTCTTCCAGGTCTTTGGTCTCCTTCTCTCGGGAGTGGCCGGGGACCTCTCGCTTTGTGGTCCGCCCGCTCGCTCGCTGCTCCTGCCCTTTCCAAACCTACTGGCTTCGTTGCTGCCTCTTGAGCCACTGCTTGCTGGCATATTGCTCTTTTTCTCTGCCTTTTCTGTTGAAGAGTTGAATAAGTCTGAATTTTTAGGCTAAAGTCAGCCTATTTTATTGTGTTCTGGAGGAGAGCTGCCTGAGGTGCAAGTGCTCAGCACACCCCCATCACCGGACTCCTGATATTCAAAATCAACAACTTCAAAAGAAAAAAGGAGGACATTGGAATGTCTCTGGAAGAGTTGTTTACATTAATTGACAGATAAAATTTGAATAAATTAATTGTTGTTTATAGAGAATGCAGAATGGATGAAGCAATAAAGATATTTAAAGAAGTGTCAGAGAACCCAGATGTGATTTCATTCTCCCTCCCCTCCTACAACTGAAAATTCATACTCTGAAACAATCCTGTTCTTTAATGATGTGGAGATGCCGGCGTTGGACTGGGGTGAGCACAGTATATATATGTTTCTGGAACATACCTCTTCATAGCAGCGCTCCAAAAGCTAGTGACATTGAAACAAACCTGTTGGACTTTAACCTGGTGTTGTAAGACTTCTTACTGTTCTTTAATAATATTGTGGAATTTACCCTTGAATATACCTGTCCAAACAAAAGATAATGAGCGGAGTTTTTCCAAAAATTGCAGAGTGCTGGAGCAGGTGAGAAAAACAATATGAACATCGCTGAGCAAACGGCACTCTGTGCAATTTCAAACTGCTGGCAAGGGTCATAGAGCTATTTGGCAGGGTGGTGACTTGGCCTGAACTCACTGGCAAGCTGGGATTCCGAGATTGGGGTGCCATCCACCAGCGGCAGCTGTCACCTCGGGGAGTGTGACCAGGAGGACTGGCCTTCAGCGCAGGAAGAAGGTCAACGATCGACACTGGGCAGCTTGTGAGCAGACACCAAAGACCCCCACTCTCCCCAAGGGAACATCTACCTCCCAACTCCCCATGCCACCCCCATCCCTTACTCAAGCTCCACCCCCATCAACCACCCCCCCAACCCCTCCTTCACACCCCCTCTCCCACCACTGTGAACACATGTGTGCCGCCGACAAGTGAACCGGGGCTCTCCGGCCTCAGAACCCCCAGAGGGTGCCCACGAGGGGCATCGAAGGCTACGGGACATACTGGCCGTGGACATGTTCCCGGAGCTGTTCCCCATCCCATCCCCTGGGTGTTTGGATGTTGCGTGTATGGCGTTTCCTCCTGCAGTGTTCAGGCACAGTGTCCAGGCATTAATGTGCGATTGGAATGCTAGGCAATGAGTCCCACATGCTACATGGCCCGCCCACCCACGGGGATTCACTTAGCATCTGTGAAGTGCTCACTTAACCACGATTGCCAATTCCCTATTTGCAATAGCCTTCAGCCACGGCCGGAGGACTCAGCAGTCATTTGGGATTTTGGGTGGTCGTCGGGGCAGGCGGTCAGGGACATGGGTTGCCCCAGAAAGGGTACACACGATCCAGAGGTTGGCATGGGTTCACGCGTTGCCGTGAGCGGTTGCCCCCCCCCCCCCCCCCGGTTTTACCCCAGTGCACCTCCCCACCCCCCAAAGAGGCCCACCCCTGCGGAGGGTCCCCCACCCCCTGCCGATGGTTCCCTCGCCCCCGCCGGGCATTGGGGTGGGAAGCCCAACACTCCCGGGCTATTTGCCTGCGAGCAATGATGGCTATTCACCTCCTTGGCTCCCCACAGAAGCCCTTCCACTAGGTTCATATTCTTCAAAAGGAGTACTAATTGGCGTGAGCACTTGCTGGGGAGGCCGCTGGATGACAGAGGCCGTTGGAAAAGGGGTGACTCTCATTAATTGTATGGAAATGGGGCTTAAGTGGCGACGATTGGTTTCTCGCCACGCTATGGCAAGATCCCGATTTTGCCTGCAGCAACGGACCGGCTGCATCGCAAACTGTTTGGCTCGTGGCGCGGATCTCATTTTTGACATCTCCCGCTATTCACTGGCCTTGTTACACTTGAGCGAAAATGCATCGAGGCCAGAGAGCAGTCCAGACAAAGGCAGTGAAAAAAATCAGGGATGATGCCCCCTGTCCCCAATCACCCGAGGGCTCCAATGGCCTCCGAGCCCCCTCAGTATGGCCATCACATCTGGTTTCTGTGTTTGGAAACTGATTGCCGCCGGCCTCACGCTGTGCCAGTGGGGTCGGTGAATCCCTAGAGCTCAGAGATTCCGGCCTCGAACAGGCTACACATATTTAAATATGAGTGTGGTAAACCACTGTATTGTATTGTACTGTAAGAAGTCTTATAACACCAGGTTAAAGTCCACCAGGTTTGTACTGTTACATAGAACATAGAACATAGAACGATACAGCGCAGTACAGGCCCTTCGGCCCACGATGTTGCACCGAAACAAAAGCCATCTAACCTACACTATACCATTATCATCCATATGTTTATCCAATAAACTTTTAAATGCCCTCAATGTTGGCGAGTTCACTACTGTAGCAGGTAGGGCATTCCACGGCCTCACTACTCTTTGCGTAAAGAACCTACCTCTGACCTCTGTCCTATATCTATTACCCCTCAGTTTAAAGTTATGTCCCCTCGTGCCAGCCATATCCATCCGCGGGAGAAGGCTCTCACTGTCCACCCTATCCAACCCCCTGATCATTTTGTATGCCTCTATTAAGTCTCCTCTTAACCTTTTTCTCTCCAACGAAAACAACCTCAAGTCCATCAGCCTTTCCTCATAAGATTTTCCCTCCATACCAGGCAACATCCTGGTAAATCTCCTCTGCACCCGCTCCAAAGCCTCCACGTCCTTCCTATAATGCGGTGACCAGAACTGTACGCAATACTCCAAATGCGGCCGTACCAGAGTTCTGTACAGCTGCAACATGACCTCCCGACTCCGGAACTCAATCCCTCTACCAATAAAGGCCAACACTCCATAGGCCTTCTTCACAACCCTATCAACCTGGGTGGCAACTTTCAGGGATCTATGTACATGGACACCTAGATCCCTCTGCTCATCCACACTTTCAAGAACTTTACCATTAGCCAAATATTCCGCATTCCTGTTATTCCTTCCAAAGTGAATCACCTCACACTTCTCTACATTAAACTCCATTTGCCACCTCTCAGCCCAGCTCTGCAGCTTATCTATATCCCTCTGTAACCTGCTACATCCTTCCACACTATCGACAACACCACCGACTTTAGTATCGTCTGCAAATTTACTTACCCACCCTTCTGCGCCTTCCTCTAGGTCATTGATAAAAATGACAAACAGCAACGGCCCCAGAACAGATCCTTGTGGTACTCCACTTGTGACTGTACTCCATTCTGAACATTTCCCATCAACCACCACCCTCTGTCTTCTTTCAGCTAGCCAATTTCTGATCCACATCTCTAAATCACCCTCAATCCCCAGCCTCCGTATTTTCTGCAATAGCCTACCGTGGGGAACCTTATCAAACGCTTTGCTGAAATCCATATACACCACATCAACTGCTCTACCCTCGTCTACCTGTTCAGTCACCTTCTCAAAGAACTCAATAAGGTTTGTGAGGCATGACCTACCCTTCACAAAGCCATGCTGACTATCCCTGATCATATTATTCCTATCTAGATGATTATAAATCTTGTCTCTTATAATCCCCTCCAAGACTTTACCCACTACAGACGTGAGGCTCACCGGTCTATAGTTGCCGGGGTTGTCTCTGCTCCCCTTTTTGAACAAAGGGGCCACATTTGCTGTCCTCCAGTCCTCTGGCACTATTCCTGTAGCCAATGATGACATAAAAATCAAAGCCAAACGTCCAGCAATCTCTTCCCTGGCCTCCCAGAGAATCCTAGGATAAATCCCATCAGGTCCCGGGGACTTATCTATTTTAAGCCTGTCCAGAATTGCCAACACCTCTTCCCTACGTACCTCAATGCCATCTATTCTATTAGCCTGGGGCTCAGCATTCTCCTCCACAACATTATCTTTTTCCTGAGTGAATACTGACGAAAAATATTCATTTAGTATCTCGCCTATCTCTTCAGACTCCACACATAATTTCCCATCCCTGTCCTTGACTGGTCCTACTCTTTCCCTAGTCATTCGCTTATTCCTGACATACCTATAGAAAGCTTTTGGGTTTTCCTTGATCCTTCCTGCCAAATACTTCTCATGTCTCCTCCTTGCTCATCTTAGCTCTCTCTTTAGATCCTTCCTCGCTACCTTGTAACTATCCATCGCCCCAACTGAAACTTCACACCTCATCTTCACATAGGCCTCCTTCTTCCTCTTAACAAGAGATTCCACTTCCTTGGTAAACCACGGTTCCCTCGCTCGACGCCTTCCTCCCTGCCTGACCGGTACATACTTATCAAGAACACGCAGTAGCTGATCCTTGAACAAGCCCCACTTATCCAGTGTGCCCAACACTTGCAGCCTACTTCTCCACCTTATCCCCCCCAAGTCACGTCTAATGGCATCATAATTGCCCTTCCCCCAGCTATAACTCTTGCCCTGCGGTGTATACTTATCCCTTTCCATCATTAACGTAAACGTCACCGAATTGTGGTCACTGTCCCCAAAGTGCTCTCCTACCTCCAAATCCAACACCTGGCCTGGTTCATTACCCAAAACCAAATCCAACGTGGCCTCGCCTCTTGTTGGCCTGTCAACATATTGTTTCAGGAAACCCTCCTGCACACACTGTACAAAAAACGACCCATCTATTGTACTCGAACTATATCTTTTCCAGTCAATATTTGGAAAGTTAAAGTCTCCCATAATAACTACCCTGTTACTTTCGCTCTTATCCAGAATCATCTTCGCCATCCTTTCCTCTACATCCCTAGAACTATTAGGAGGCCTATAAAAAACTCCCAACAGGGTGACCTCTCCTTTCCTGTTTCTAACTTCAGCCCATACTACCTCGGAAGAAGAGTCCCCATCTAGCATCCTCTCCGCCACCGTAATACTGCTCTTCACTAGCAGCGCCACACCTCCCCCTCTTTTGCCTCCTTCTCTGAGCTTACTAAAACACCTAAACCCCGGAACCTGCAACATCCATTCCTGTCCCTGCTCTATCCATGTCTCCGAAATGGCCACAACATCGAAGTCACAGGTACCAACCCATGCTGCCAGTTCCCCTACCTTGTTTCGTATACTCCTGGCATTGAAGTAGACACACTTCAAACCACCTACCTGAACACTGGCCCCCTCCTGCGACGTCAAATCTGTGCTCCTGACCTCTATACTCTCATTCTCCCTTACCCTAAAACTACAATCCTGGTTCCCATGCCCCTGCTGCATTAGTTTAAACCCCCCC
This sequence comes from Scyliorhinus torazame, assembly GCF_047496885.1. Lineage (NCBI taxonomy): Eukaryota > Metazoa > Chordata > Chondrichthyes > Carcharhiniformes > Scyliorhinidae > Scyliorhinus > Scyliorhinus torazame. Next base: position 290,603,468 of record NC_092709.1, on the reverse strand, counting down.
CAAAGAGCACTAACAAATTTGTGCCCCTCAGGTTCAGATGTAGACCATCCTGTCTGTAGAGGTCCCACCTTCCCCAGAAAGAGCCCCAGTTATCCAGAAATCTGAATCCCTCCCAGGCGCCCGCACCATCCCTGTGGCCACGTGTTTAAATGCTCTCTCTCCCTATTCCTCATCTCACTATCACGTGGCACGGGCAACAACCCAGAGATAACAACTCTGTTTGTTCTAGTTCTGAGCTTCCATCCTAGCTCCCTGAAAGCCTGCCTGACATCCTTGTCCCCTTTCCTACCTATGTCGTTAGTGCCAATGTGGACCACGACTTGGGGCTGCTCCCCCTCCCCCTAAGGACCCGGAAAACACGATCCGAGACATCACGTACCCTTGCACCTGGGAGGCAACATACCAAACCTGAGTCTCTCACGCTCCCACAAAATCTCCTATCTGTGCCCCTGACTATAGAGTCCCCAATTACTAATGCTCTGCTCCTCTCCCCCCTTCCCTTCTGAGCAACAGGGACAGACTCCGTGCCAGAGGCCCGTACCCCATGGCTTACCCCTGGTAAGTCGTCCCCGTCACAAGTATCCAAAGCGGTATACTTGTTTCTCAGGGGAACGACCGCAAGGGATCCCTGCACTGACTGCTTTTTCCCAGTCCCTCTTACAGTTACCCACCTATCTCCAATCTTTGGTGTAACTAATTCCCTGAAGCTGCTATCTATGACCCCTTCTGCCTCCCGAATGATTCGAAGGTCTTCCAACTCCAGCTCCAGTTCCCTAACTCGGTCTTGGAGGAGCTGGAGATGGCAGCACTTCCTGCAGGTAAAATCAGCAGGGACACTAACTGCATCCCTCACCTCAAACATCCTGCAGGAGGAACATTGCACTCCCTTCCCTGCCATTCCTCTAACTTTCTACCAAGATCTGGCTAACAACTAAATTAAATTTTTTATAAAAAATAATAATAATATAATAAAATATGGTACTTACCTCAGACCAATGGGTTTTATTATTAGGTTAAAGGAGGAGGGCGGGTGGGAGACACTACACGTGTAGTGTCTCGCGTTTCCTCTCCACCAGAATTTATTGGTGAGGGTCTTCCCAGACGTCCGCGGGTCGATTTCCTGTTCCCGCCTAAAACACTAATTTAAAAAAAAAAAAATTCTCAGCTCCTGCTGAAATTGACTAACCAGCCAGCTCCACTCCCGCCGAAATCGACTGGGCTGCCCCTGCAAAGACAAGTGGACAGGACAAGGACAGACTTACCTCCCAGCAGCCACTTCCGCACTGCTCCCGCTGAAACTGACTCACCAGCTGTTCTCCCGCCGAAATCGACTGGCCTGCCCCTGCAAAGACAAGTGCTTTTAAAGGACAGACTTACCTCCCAGCAGCCACTTCCACACTGCTCCCGCTGAAACTGACTCACCAGCTGTTCTCCCACCGAAATCGACTGGCCTGCCCCTGCAAAGACAAGTGCTTTTAAAGGACAGGCTTACCTCCCAGCAACCACTTCCGCACTGCTCCCGCTGAAACTGACTCACCAGCTGTTCTCCCGCCGAAATCGACTGGCCTGCCCCTGCAAAGACAAGTGCTTTTAAAGGACAGACTTACCTCCCAGCAGCCACTTCTGCACTGCTCCCGCTGAAACTGACTCACCAGCTGTTCTCCCGCCGAAATCGACTGGCCTGCCCCTGCAAAGACAAGTGCTTTTAAAGGACAGACATACCTCCCAGCAGCCACTTCCGCACTGCTCCCGCTGATACTGACTCACCAGCTGTTCTCCCGCCGAAATCGTTACATGTCCCTGCTGGCTCTGAACCACTGTAGTATGTAATAGGTGTATTGTGGTAAACTGCCACTGTATTATATGTAATGTAATGTAATGTAAACCATTGCCTGCTGGCTCCGCCTCCCCTCGGGCTCGGTATAAAGGTGGTTAGTTTGCGCCGCTGCCTCAGTTCAGGATCCGAGGCCAGGAGGCTTTCTGTTTAGTTTATTACAGGCTCAGTTACGTTCACCACTCGTCGTGTGTTCATTGATAGCATATCAATGAGTCATTAAATATGCTGATCTGGATCATGCCCTTGCTGGGCGTGGTCCTGATCATCTTGAGCACCGCGGGTTGGGAGCATCGGCTCGACACCCGGAGGGAAACCTGTTTTTGGGCTCTCCCGTTATTCACCAGTGCCAGCGGGATTGGCGCCGGGCAGAATGTGGCAGAGAAATCGCACCCAATGTTTCAGATCTAAATGGTCCTTCTACAGAACTCTCCACAGTTTCTCTCCACAGGTGCTGATGAGCTTATCCAGCATTTTCAGCATTTCCAGCATCTGCAGCATTTTTGCTTTGATTTGAATGATTTTTGTACATAATCCTATGAGAGCTTTCTTTCAATTTTTAATTTAAGAGCTCCCTGAGTTGGTAAGTATGCTGCCTGCCAGTTAAAGACAGGCTTTAGTTCCTGCTTTTCATGACAATATAGTGGCTTCTGCAGAAACGTGGCTGTAAAGACATGCTTATTGAGTGAAAGCGGATAAACTTTCACTTATAAAGCATTGGTGCTCTCCGCAATCTCCCTGTGCCTAGGCTCACACAGAAGGGATGAAACCTTGGGTGAGACACTAAAGTGATGTCATTTGTCAGAATAAACCAACACTTTAAAAGGGAAGGGAAGAATATTGGGGGAATCGGAGGGGGGGGGGTGCGATACTTAATGGAGGATGGGGTCTTGCCTGCGAAATGGAGAACCAGTCATAGCCTTGCGTTGTCTACTGTGAGAGAGGTTGCAATTAGAGTCTGGGCAGCAGTGGGCCTCCCAGGTATCAAGGACCCTGGGGGGTGGAAATCTTGCCCCCCTCCCATCCCCAGCAAGAGTTCCCAGCCAATCCAATGCAGGCAGCTGTGCATTGTGCAACCAGGGAGGCAGTGGCTGCTCCTAGTGATGCACTCACCCAAGGACCAGGATCGTTGAGGAATCCAGGGCTCAAATGTGTGAGGAGGAGGTGACATTCACAAGTGGGGGCGTGTAGGAGGGGTGTCAACAGCAAGGACAGGGACACACAATGAGTCCCACTTCTGTTGCCAGATCCCTTGATCAGGCATTAAGTGCCTTTGAATGAGACACCCCCTGGGAGTCTGCAGTCAACCCCAGCATGGCAACTGCCCTGCCCACTGCTGGGTGAATGGCAGCAGTGGTGGCAGGAGGCCCTAAAGTGGGCATTAATTATCCATTTTAAGGGCCTCAATTGGCAGTGGAGTGGGAGTGCCGATCACAAGCCTTAATGTCCCGAGACGTAATCGGGGCAGAGGCGGGAAGGCAAGGGGTCCCTATCTGTCGCCCTCTCCCAATTAAAAGCCCCCCCCCCCAACTAACTCACCTTGGGCGAGGGCATTAAATTCCACCCAGGGATTTTTTCAAACCTGTGTTGCTTAGCAAAGTATAGGGACTTCGAACATTATAAAACCTTTCTGCCTAAATGTCGCATTTTCATGAAATGCCTCGAGTTATGAAGACAAACATAAACATATCTAAAAATGCAAAATTTGGGAGAAATGCAATTTCATTTACAGAGCCCTTGCATTAAAGAGAGAACTTGAGTAAACCACTTACTTCATCTTGGATAAGCTTACTGAATTTTGTTTAAAAATTGTCAACACAGCCTAATTTCCAAATGCCAAACTTAGCCATGTCGCCTGTAGCTGTTTCTGTTCATAAATATTCAGATCATGACCTGAACGAACCTCCAGGTCCAATAAAGTCTCAACCACCTTGTTTCAATCTGTAGCCAGCTGGTACTGAACAATAATCACAGTAAATGACATGTTTTTCCAGAACTTGCTTGGTCTCTCTTAAGTATTATGTTGTGCAGAGAACAATGCTGTGCAATTAATACAGTTTGCAAAAAATGTTTAATTCTACATATAACCATTTGTCTTAACTGTTTGAGGTTTATAATGTATGAGGAATGCCACTGGGAAAAATGTAATGTTGTGCTTGTAAATGTGTGTATTTATCAAATTCAAAATCAAATTAATAAAGATCAGTGTTGAATTCTGATCCTTATGATTTTTTTTCTGTTAAAAGAAACTGCTGACCAGAGGATTATGGTTTAGCAAAGGGAGGCTGTTCAGTGGAGAGCAGTGACCTTTCCAATTTTGGACATTCCTTTGTTACTGTGTTTATTCAAGATTGCTTCTGTCCAATCACAGAATTCTGCCATCCCATTTCAGAACATAGGTCTTTAATATAGAATATCCTGCCCGTTCATTTGACCTTGCAAATCAATCTCAGGTTTGAAAATTTCAATTGGTCCAACATTTGCAGCCATTCGGGTTTTCCATTGGATTTTTTGTGGGAGAATTATTCCTGATTTCACACCTAAATGATTTGGGGGCTCAATAATTTAAAAATTCTGCTGCCTTGACCTGGTTTCTCAGTGGCAGAACATTGTGACTGGAAAATACGGAGGCATGTCTCCACCATTTTGTGTAAATGGGTAGCACTGGCATTAAGATGCACATTGTAAGTATGCAGAGTAGGCGGATCATGATGTCAGTCAGTGTGGAATGCTTTTTTTGATTTTAGCAATGCCATTCCCAACCTTAATACGATATCTATTGCTCTCTCTTATCCTCATGTGACTCCTACAGGAAGTGGTGTGGCATATGCTGAACGTCTTCATTCTCACCTCAAGGGTTCTCAAACCACTTGTACCTAATCATAGGTGCTGTAATTTCCATTCCCCAAAGAGAATGAGCGGCGGGGGGGGGGGGGGGGGGGGGGGGGGTGTCACGAAACGGAAAGCTGCTGGAAGAGGGTAGAAGGGGGGGAGAGAACGACTCTCAGCAAGCAGCCATATCCACCAAGGTTTTCCGAAAGCAACTCTACCTCAAATTCAGACAGGAGTAAGGCGGTTCCCACTAAAATCTGCACCTGTTGAGGTAAACCCTGCTGCTACAGAGCAAGACAAGGCTGTCACTTGCAATGGCTGTAAAATTGCAGCCTTAGTATCAGATTCCTTCCAGCCTGTGGTTGTTGCAGCATCTCCAATATCTCACAGGTTGCTATCCACTCTTAGACTAGCGAAGTGACGGACGCACTTTATACCAGAAGACAGAAGTAAATTGCCTTGTTCTCCCTTTGATCTTCCTACCCCCCCCCGTCCAACTTAACCTTAGTTCAAAATCTATTATATTTCTATCTTCCCTCAGTTCTCCATTTGTTAACTCCATTTCTCTCTCCACAGACGCTGCCTGACATGCTGAGGATTTCCAGTATTTTCTGTTTTGATTTTTGAATAAATACATTGCCTGTTCTCTTTCCAGAGAGAAGCATGTGAAATAAGCACATGGTTTCTGCACCAGGTTAGCAGATTTCCCCTTGGTGCAAGGTGTCATCAGCTTTGCCAGTGCCATGTCTAAATCCAGAGGTACCACAACCGCTAAGGCTTCCTCACCTTCAATGTGCAGCTGGTGGGTGACCATACTCAGTGTATCATGCTTGCCAATGCCTAGTATCTTGGCAGCAGGTAGGATGCATTCATTCTGCACCAGTCTGTACCATTGAGCCACTGTCAGAGTTACTGGGGAATCAGTGAAGCCTGGCTTGTGACTTCTATGCACAAACCACTCAAATATGGGTAACTTGCATGTGCACGACTGCTATACGAGTGTTTGGAGTCAGTGGACTGGTACATATTCAAGAACTCAGCAGCCAACCTAAACGAATATGCAACCACTGTCACAGACTTCATTAGCAAGTGTGTAGAAGATTCCCTGCCAAAGAAGGTAGTACGTACGTTCCCCAACCGAAAACCATGATTAATCGGGAGATTTACACCCTACTGAAGGCCAGGTCTGAGGCGTTCAAGACAGCCAACCCTTACAGGAAATCCAGGTATTACCTCTGCAAAGTCAGCAGAGATGCCAAGAGACAATACCAGACTAAGCTAGAGTCACAGACAAGCGTTACAGACTCACTCGGTTGTGGCAAGGCTTAAACAACATAATGGGCTACAAAGCAAAGCCTAGTAGAATCTCTGGCAACAGAGCACCCCTCTTTGATGAACTCAATGCATTCTATGCTTGTTTTGAACAGGAAACCATCAAAATGTTGTCAACTGCCCCAGCAGCCTCGGACACACCCATACCCACCGATACAGCTTCCGAAGTCAGATCGATCTTCTTGAAAGTGAACCCTCTGAAAGCAATGGGTCCTGACGGAGTCACTGGTCGTGCGCTCAGGGCCTGTGTGGGCCAACTGGCAGATATGTTTGTGGACATCTTCAACCTCTCTCTTCTCCGTTCCAAGGTTCCCACCTGCTTCAAGAAGACCACTATCATACTGGTGCCAAAGAAGAACCAGGCAACATGCCTCAATGATTACTGTCCAGTGGCCTTGATATCTATCATTATGAAGTGCTTCGAGAGGTTGGTCATGAGACACATCAACCCCAAACTTCCAGACTGCCTTGATCCACTGCAATTCGTATACCGCTACAACCGGTCCACAGCAGATGCAGTCTCCCTGGCCCTACACTCATCCCTGGAGCATCTCGACAACAATGACTCCTACATCAGACTCCTATTCATTGACTACAGCTCCACCTTCAACACCATAATCCCAGTCAAGCTCATATCAACACTCCAAAACCTAGGACTTGGCTCCTCCTTCGGCATCTGGCTCCTCGATTTCCTGACCAATAGACCACAATCAGTAAGGATAAACAACAACACCTCCTCCATGATAGTCCTCAATACCACAGCCCTGCAAGGCTGCGTACCTAGCCCCCAACTATACTCCCTATATACACACACGATAGTGTGGCAAAATTTGGCTCCAATTCCATCTACAAGTTTGCTGATGTCAGTACCATCGTGGGCCGGATTTCGAACAACGATGAGTCAGAGTACAGGAGGGAGATGGAGAACCTAGTGGTGTGGTGTGACAACAACAATCTCTCCCTCAATGCAAGCAAAACTAATGAGCTGGTCATTGACTTCAGGAAGCAAAGTATCGCACACACCATTGTCTGCATCAATGGTGCTAAGGTGGAGATAGTTGACAGCTTCAAATTCCTAGGTATGCACATCACCAACAATCTGTCCTGATCCACCCTTGTCGATGCTAAGACCAAGAAAGCATAACAGTATCTATACCTTCTCAGGAAACTAAGGAAAACTAGCATGTCCACATTGACTCTTACCAATTTGTACAGATGCACCATGGAAAGCATCCGATCTGGCCTCATCACAGCCTGGTATGGCAACTGCTCGGCCCAGGACTGCAAGAAACTACAGAGAGTCGTGAACACCGCCCAGTCCATCACATGAACCTGCCTCCTATCCATTGACTCTGTCTACACCTCCCACTGCCTTGAGAAAGCGGACAGCTTAATCATAGATCCTTCCACCCAGGTTATTCTCTATTCCAACTTCTTCCATTGGCCAGCAGATACAAAAGTCTGAAAACACGCACTAACAGATTCAAAAACAGCTTCTTCCACGCTGTTACCAGACTCCTGAATGACCCTCTTATGGACTGAACTGATCTCTTCACACATCTTCTCTACTGAGTAGTACTGCACTATGTATACTTCACCCGATGTCTGTGTCTGTGTATTTACATTGTGTTTTACATTGTGTATTTATCGTGTGCCCTATGGTTTTCTTCATGTCTGGAATGATCTGTATGGACTGTGCGCAGAACAATACTGACTGTACGTTGGTACACGTGACAATAAAATAAATATATCAATCAATAATGAGTGCCATTTGCCACCCACAATGCCACAAAGTGGGAAGAATTAAGTGACACTTACACTGTCTGAAACACCCTGGAGGAGCCTTGATATACCCACTCCACCATATATCATTGTTCATGTTAGCCTTCTGCATTCAGTTCTACTTTACCATTATGAGGACAGAGTCCCTGGTGCCAGCAGGGTATACAGCAAGCAGCAGAGAAGGTGCAGGTGGAGAAGCAAGTGGCAACCAGCCCATAGTCTTTCTGGCCAAGATATCTATGATTGGCTCATCTGATTTTGGTATGAGTGAATGCAACCTCGATTCCCCATTCCAAAAGAGTCCCATAGCACATTAACAGCCAGTTAAAGACAATCATCGTGCCCTCTTGGGCACAATGCTTAAGCATAAATGACACAACAAAACAAATCTTCCATTTATCATACAAACCATTCAATATTCCATATAAAAGTCAACTAACCACCTCTGTTGGAGAACAGATTGCTGGGCTGCCGTGAGAGCCTGCTTCTGCAGTAAGGCCTCCAGTGCAATATGTAAGTATCTTGGGGTGGAGTGGGGGTGTTCAGTCCTGTTTTCAGGGGTGGAGATTCGAGCAGAAGACCCAAAACAGCTTTCGCGCCGGCGGGATTTCCCTGCTCAATGGGATCTCTCTTTGCATCTATTTAACTATGCATTTCAGGACTTTGCACCTGATAGTCCACCCACATTAAATTGTCCATCCCATCAAGCGATGTCAATCGTGACAGATGCCCCATGACCTGCATCTGGTGATCAGAACCCGCCGGAGGTGCACAGGTAATCGCACTGTTATGCCCGGACAGTGCCAGGGTACAGTGCTCGGGGAGGGGCGGTTTCTATGATGGGGGACGGGTTTCTTGTGGGAGGTTGGGGGGGGGGTCTTCTCTGGTGGGAGGGAGGGAAAGTTGAGGGCTCTGTGGTTGGGGGTGGGATGGTTTCCGTGGGCGGATTGTTTCCATTTTTTAGAAAAAGGGTGCCCCGACCGTTTAAAAGCCGATGTTCTGGGCAGCCCTGCGGGGTGGACACATTCAGAGAGGAACCCTGTGGGATTGACCCTGTGAATGTTTTTTGACCAAGTGTCTAAATATACAGCAGGAACAGCCGACAGCGTAGCCAGCGGGCTACCTTCCGCTTTTCTCATCCGAGTTGACACTTAGAGGAAGAAAATCAGTCAATTCCCCCCTGCAGCACATTCTCAGGCTGATGCACCTTACAATGATAATCTTTATTAGTGTCACAAGTAGGCTTACATTAACACTGCAATGAAGTTACTGTGAAAAGCCCCTAGTCGCCACATTCCGATGCCTGTTCGGGTACACTGAGGGAGAATTCAGAATGTACAATTCACCTAACAAGCACACATTTTGGGACTTGTGGGAGGAAACCGGAGCACCCGGAGGAAACCCACGCAGACACAGGGAGAACGTGCAGACTCTGCACAGACAGTGACCCAAGCTGGGTATCGAAGTCGGGTCCCTGGCGCTGTGAAACAACAGTGCTAACCACTGTGCTACCGTGCCACCCTCCACTCTTATTCACACTTCTTCCCAGTCAGCCACTTGCCATCAGCCATTTCCAGCACTTTGATAATGATGGCTGCCGCCATGAATCTATGCAGAGCAGCAAGTTGCCCTTAGTGTTGGGTGGGGTTACTGGGTTATGGGGATAGGATGGAGGTGTTGACCTTGGGTAGGGTGCTCAGGGGCTGTTTAGCACACTGGGCTAAATCGCTGGCTTTGAAAGCAGACCAAGGCAGGCCAGCAGCATGGTTCGATTCCCGTAAAAGCCTCCCCGAACAGGCGCCGGAATGTGGCGACTAGGGGCTTTTCACAGTAACTTCATTTGAAGCCTACTTGTGACAATAAGCGATTTTCATTTCATTTCTTCCCAAGAGCCGGTGCAGTCTCGATGGGCCGAATGGCCTCTTTCTGCACTGTAAATTCTATGATCTATGATTGTGCTTGCATATCAGCAAGCTGATTCTCCTCTTCAATTTGAGGATCCAGTGCACTACTGGAACATTGCCTGTGCTGCAATGGAAATGGAGACATCAGCCAATCAGTAATACACCATGATTCGAGCCACAAATATTCTCCTGGACGCTACAATATCCCGCCTGGGACGGATTGACGCCTAGCTCTGTGCAAAGTCATGTGGAAGATTGGTACCCCTCAATGCTCCTTGACAATGACCACAAGCTTTATGCCAGACTGGGTTTTCGACCCAGCACCGTTGTGCACATGCCCATCTGCCCTTTTCTGTAGAATGCCCGATCAATTCCTCATCTGACTTCTCTACAATAAAGCTCATGTGTGACCTTATAGCCCCTAATCGCCACACTCCACACCTGTTCGGGTACATTGGGGAAGAATTCAGAATGTCCAATGCACCTAACAAGCACGTCTTTTGGGACTTGTGGGAGGAATCCGGAGTGCCTGCAGGAAACCCATGTAGAGACGGGGAGAGCGTGCAGACTCCGCAAAGTCAATGACCCAAGCTGGGAATTGAACCCAGGTCCCTGGTGCTGTGAAGCCACAGTGCTAACCACTGTGCTATCATGCCGCCAATCAGTTAGCCAATCCTCTATCCACGCTAATATACTACTCCCAATTCCATGGGTTCTTATCTTATTAAGCAAAGTAGCATTGGGATAGATGATCAGCCATGGTCTAATTGAATGACACAACAGGCTCGATGTGCCAAATGGCTTATTCCTGCTATGTTCCATGTTCCCATATCTTTATGGTTGACTCGCTGACAGTATGTGTAAGCTGTGAGATGTGGGTGTGAGGGCTGCAGTAGTGCTGAGGGTGTGGTGAACCTAGTAATTGTAGGTATGAGCTGTGCTTGATAGAGAATGTTAGTAGGCGAGTAAAGGGGGTCGTAGTGAATTCAGCAGTTCGTGAGGTTAGTGGTTCAATTGTAAGGTATTTGAGGCTGAATCTACTAACCGATGTGAGGTTATTAAATTTCTATCTGCATTACACAAATAACTTAGGATCTACACTGCCTGCATGGACAGTAATGACTACGTGGTCGCGTTGCCTTTGCAAAGTTTGTCTGCAGGGCTTTCTGGACATCTCTGCTGCTGTCCACTACCTGCACTAAGAGCTCCAGTGGAGCATGCGAGAAGTTTGAGGAACATTCTCAGATCGATACACCATATTCACTCTTCTTCCCAGTCAGGCACTTTACCCCCACCATTTCCAGCACTTAGTACAGCCAGGTGCAGGCTGGCTAGTGCAGGCTAGATTTAAATGGTGTCAGCCTCACATGAACTTGGGCCGTATGTTGAGGTCTCTGATACCATGGTTGTGGGTTTTACATGTGGCTGCCCTTGGCCAAGATTTATAGAGAGGTCAGGGGGCCATTAGTAAACTTTATCCTTCATTGGACATTCCACTAATTATGGACAGTGCAAGACTTAGTACAAGACTTCACAGAAAGCCATCCCTTATCATTGATGATGTAGATGTTCTATTTACATATTAACATTAACCCTTTACCCTATTGCATCTACCTAGCAGCATGTTCAACATTATGTTGCACACTACTATTAATTAAATTAGCAGGTCAAGTTTGCATGCTGCATGCATCGGAAGGCATGAGGGCAAATTGTCATTCCTGTGCCTGTTTTCAGGGGTTATTGAGTTTAGCCTCTGTTTCTCTACGTCAAAATATTCAGTCACTCGGATGATATACTCTAGTAACCTCTCCACAACTGATGCAAAACAGATAAGTGTGCAGTTGCCTGCGGCAGAATTTAATGAGGCCCCTAGGAGCGGCAAATGTGACGGACGGACGGACGGGGGGGGGGATGAACTAGACGCCATGTGAAATTTTGTTTTTCCGATGGTCGGTTGAGAAATAGGAATTAAGCTTTTGGCTTTGCTGTGGTGGGTCAGGCTGCAAGTCTTCAGGAGGCGGTGGGTCACCATTTTCAACATATTTGCATCCACAAATGCTCATTATATTAAAACATTTGCAAATTAAGTCCCACCTTCAAGTCAGTGGTGCACGGAAAGCATATGGCAGCAGTGTCACGCTTTTTAATAGGTGGCATGCACCAGTCGGGTTTGTCCAGTTGGATCTGAGGTGAACATTAAGACTTGGTTGAACTCCACGGCTCAGGGGAGGGGAGCAGGAGAATGGCGCATTGAAACGAGAGCCAGGAGGGGCATGGGTGATTTGGGGATGTGATTTGGAGTTTGGATCAGGGACACTTATGGGAGCCAGGGGGCTTTAGAGAAGGGGGGGGGAAGGGGTGGTTGTGCCATGAAAGGGAGCAAAAGGACTTAGAGGAAGAGGAGAGGTTGGCGCCAAGGCATGGATGGGCACAAAGATTTGGCCCCTTGGCTATGGCTAGGGGGAGGAGCAGTTAAGGAATGCAATGTGAAGCGTCTAAAGGGTAAGTTCAGGCGTATCCAATGTCAGGCCCTGCATTGAAGTGAGGACGTGTTCTGTCGTGAGGAAAGTTGACAGTTGCTGGGCAGAGGTTGATGTGGTACGAGGGCTGGTCCATTATGAAATAAAGATAATAGAAGGTCTTAGAGGGTGAGTCAAAGATTTCTAAGGATGCTTCAAGGATGATGAGAGCACAGTCTAGGATCAGAGGAGAATGTCTACGGTGTCAAGGGGAAGAGCTGTTCACTGTTCGTGTCACAGGGTCAACGGTGAAGTTCAAGGGTAACAGAGGAAAGATGCACAGTGATGTTCGGAGGATCATGAGGGTAATGAGCACAAATTGAAGACAACAGAGTGAAGGTGAAGGGTCAAGGAGTAGCCCGGGGGCCAGCGAGCACGTCAAGGGAGGAGGATAGGGTGGGGTCCATTCCAGTCCCTCCAACAAGAGAGGCTTGGAACATGCCAGTCCTTCTGAATCCCCCCACCTGACACAGGCACAACTGTTGGGCAGTGGTCAGAACATGGTGACATGTTGTCACCTGTGACATACGAATGTCGGCCATGCCCATCCAGTCTCAGGCCCTCCAGAGGTTGGCTGCCAAGGACACCACAGGGCAGAGAGCGAGATGAGCATAGAGGTTGAGGGCAGCCATCACCTTCACAGTCACTGGAAGCGGGTAACCTCCCCCGAGCCCCCGTGGTGCCAGATCCATCACCATCTGGCACAGGCGGTGCGTGGTCTCCATGGCGAGACAAAGTCAATGGCGGCACACGCAGTCCGGCATCTCTTCAAAGCGCGATCGGAAACGGTAGAAACATGGCCTGATGTAGCGCCGCCTTTGTACCCCCACCTTGGCCTGGTAGATCATAGAACATACAGTGCAGAAGGAGACCATTCGGCCCATTGAGTCTGCACTGACCCACTTAAGCCCTCACTCCCACCCTATCCCCGGAACCCAATAACCCCTCCTAACCTTTTTGGACACTAAGGGCAATTTCGCATGGCCAGTCCACCTAACCTGCACGCCTTTGGACTGTGGGAGGAAACCGGAGCACCCGGAGGAAACCCACGCAGACACGAGGAGAACGTGCAGACTCCGCACAGACAGTGACCCAGCGGGGAATCGAACCTGGGACCCTGGCGCTGTGAAGCCACAGTGCTATCCACTTGTACTACTGTGCTGCCCACAAGTAGTCGGCCGGCACTTGAGCTTCACTGGCTTGCCCCTGATGTTCTGCAGCAGACTCCTGCCACGCAGGGTCTTCTCTGGGCTGGTTTGGCATACTTGCCACTGGGCATCTGCTACGGCATCAGCGGCCAGATAGATAGCTGGCATGGGAGGCGGAGAGAGACAGAGCTTGTCAGCAAGGTGGGCCCCCCCCCCCCACCACCCACCGACCATCCAAACCCCCTTCCCGGAGCCGACTAGATTGTGTACTTGACACTGTGTCTTTGACCCCATCAGTGATTTGCACCTGCCCTTTGATGTGAGAAACTTCCATCGTCACCACCTGTCGCTGCCAACAGGGTTACCATGGCTGCCATAAGAGGTGTTAGAGATGGGCTCTGTGGCCCCTGTTCTGGTTCACCCAGTGGGGTCTACTGTGGGTGTCCTCATTGAATGAACCTTGTGCCTTCCCACCAGAATGGTGGCAGCAGGTTGTGTGGTGGAGACATTCATACTGGGCAGACATGCGGCTCTATGCTACTAGACTGGTTTGCGGGCAGGTCCAAGAGATGGGGGTCACTGAGAGATTGTGCCCCTGCCCTTGTTGGGAGCTTGGTTTCAGTGTGATGTGGAGCCTGGGTTTAACACAAGAGGCCATGACAGGGAACTGTTCAGGTTTCCTGGGTAGGTCTGAGATCCATACACTCATATCGCGTGATGCCAATGGAGCGCGGTTGACCTGCAGGGTCTGGAGAATTTACCTGATCCTTAGAAGTGGGTTGTCTGAAAGTCTCACTGATGAGGCTGTTACTCTGAGATGGGCTGTGTGCCGGGGATGGTTCCAGTGGCCACTAGTGCAAGTGTCCTTTGTGTGGGGTCAGTTCTATTAACCCCCTCCTTCCCCTGCTGTGGAGCTGTGCATCTAAGGAGTGCAATTAGGAGTCCCAACACCTGGTGGCCCAGCGGTTGATTATGGCCATGCCCATCCCCCTGATTATATTGCTGATACATGAAGGTTTCCAGACGGGCGGGGTGGATGGATATCGTATGATCAGGAAACCTCAGTGTTGTGTTCAGCACACTGACATAACACGGGCTGCAACTGGATGCAGCTATAACTAAAATATACTCCAGACCTTGACGTTAGTTCAATTTGATTTATTGAACCTGTCACACAGTTAGCACAGTTCTCTGTAAGTTCGACTCTCTGCTAACCTAAGTGTGGTTACTCTGCCTGACTGAACCAGACTAGCTCTTAGCCATGTGCTGTAGGTGTTATGTGATATATACACCAGACTCACTCTGTAGATGTCCCCAGTGGAAAGAGGCGGAGAGTGAGTGCCTCGTGCCTTTTATAGTGGGAAACCACCCCCAAGTGTTCTGCCTGCTGATTGGTTATGTCCTGTTTGTCATAATATCCACTCATGTATATAATGAGATGCAGACAGGCAGTGATTGACACATAGGATGACCAGTAAGCATACAACACAGCACAGCCAATCACCAGGCAGGGCACTACCACTATAAAGCCAGAGCCACTAGGTTTCCCGCTCTCTCGGGACCCAGCTACTGAGACAGTCAGAGCCCAAGAGCTAGCAAGCACAAACACCATGCGGTGGCTAGTAAGTCTGGTCAGGCTACTATAAGGTTACTAGTCAGATCACTATAGTGTCGACCAGGGCAACACGATGGCGCAGTGGGTTAGCCCTGCTGCCTCACGGCGCCGAGGTCCCAGGTTCGATCCCGGCTCTGGGTCACTGTCCGTGTGGAGTTTGCACATTCTCCCCGTGTTTGCATGGGTTTCGCCCCCACAACCCAAAGATGTGCAGGGTAGGTGAATTGACCATGCTAAATTGCCCCTTAATTGGAAAAAATGAATTGGGTACTCGAAATTTAAAAATAACCCAAAAAACTATAGTGTCGACCCACAGCTCAATATGTACAGCAGTTCTCCTGTGTTAGACGTCTGTTTCTAACTTCCCTGCATCGAGTGCAGTCCACATCGAACCAACCTGCCTAACACATCACGGTACCAGAATGATATTGATCTTGACAGACATACCTTGAGTGAATCAGCATCGACCAGCAAGCAGCTACCCAGCGAAATAGAAAACATCCAGCCTCCTCCGCAACTCCGCATCTCCGGCAACCTTGGAGCCAACTGGAAAATCTTCAAGCAAAAGTTCCTTTTGTACATCGTGGCCTCCAACCTCAAGGCAGCATTGGATGCCAGGAAGATCGCGCTATTT
Organism: Scyliorhinus torazame; assembly: GCF_047496885.1. Lineage (NCBI taxonomy): Eukaryota > Metazoa > Chordata > Chondrichthyes > Carcharhiniformes > Scyliorhinidae > Scyliorhinus > Scyliorhinus torazame. The sequence continues at coordinate 290,587,868 of NC_092709.1, read as the reverse complement.
CTCTCCACTGCAGGGGACCACGCCATTCATATCTACAATTCACTTCCGTTCGCAGACGGCGAAGACAAAACAAAATTCAAAACAGTCCTGCTGAAGTTTGACAGCCACTGCAACATTGAGGTGAATGAGAGCTTTGAACGGTACATCTTCCAGCAGAGGCTTCAGGGTAAGGATGAACCTTTTCCGTCCTTCTTGACGCATCTCTGCATCTTAGCGCAGTCAAATAACTGTGGCTCGACGGCTGATTCCATGATCCGGGATCAGATCGTTTTCGGGGTCCACTCCGACTCCCTGCGGGAGCAGCTCTTTAAAATCAAACAGTTGACCCTCTCTGCCACTATCGAGACGTGCGTTGTCCATGAGCATGCCAAGATTCGTTACTCTCACATCAGGGCGGCAGAAACTGAAAAGCTGGCCTCACACGAGGCAGAAAGGGTGCACGCCATTACACAGGTGCAGGGCCTGAGCATCGAGGAGAGTGGCCGATTCGCGTGCTTTTCTCGGATCCCTGCGCATGCGCGCCACAACCGAGTGGACGACGAGACCGAAAACCCGACTGCGCGGGTGCGTACGTCGGCCGACCGCACTGTGCATGCGCGATGGCGCACGGATCGCGCTGACATCAGTCTCATGATATGTCCGAATTGTGGCTCCATCCATTTAAAGCGGCAATGTCCGGCAAGAGAACGCCAATGTCTCCAGTGTGGCAAGCTTGGCCACTACGCAGCCCTCTGCAGATCCGCTCCACCGCTCAGCAGCCAGCGATCCCAGCTGCGGCGCAGAAGTATCCGCTCAATACAACAACGCATGCCAGATTCTGATCCCGACAGCCCAACGGACCCTGATGCTGACTGCCTCAAGTCTCCATATCGTGTGGGCATCATAACCACACATGATCTGGCCTCCACCACACCTGCGCAACACCTCTCGATCCTCAGTGTGGATCCCGATGACAAGTGGTGTGCTGTCCTCACAGTTAACAAGGCTCGCATCCGATTTAAACTGGACACCGGCTCGTCTGTGAACCTCATCTCACAATCCGACCACGACACCATCCGGGTCCGACCAAGCATTCTTCCACCGGCCTGCCAGCTCCTTGACTACAATGGCAATGCCATAGCTGCCAGTGGCTTGTGTCAACTAGGGGTATCCAACAAGGCGATCAAGGCAACATTACGATATGAAATCATCAGGACTGACAGGGTGTCCCTGCTCGGTGCTCGTGCCTGCAAGCTCCTGAACCTGGTTCAGCGAGTCCACACCATGTCACCGTCACCGGCGACGGCCTCGCCCGATGGAAATTTGCAAGCCGACATAGACGACATTATCGCTCAGTACCACAGTGTATTCAATGGAATGGGTATGCTCCAGTACCGATACAAAATACTGTTCAAGCTGAACGCCACCCCTGTAATCCATGCACCACGCCGGGTGCCGGCGTCCCTCAAGGATTGTCTGAAAAAGCAACCACGGGACCTCCAAGATCAGGGCATCATCTCGAAGGTCACGGAGCCAACAGACTGGGTCAGCTCCATGGTCTGCATAAAGAAGCCATCAGGGGAGCTCCGCATTTGCATTGATCCCAAGGATCTAAACTGCAACATCATGCGGGAGCACTACCCGATCCTGAAGTGTGAAGAGTTAACCAGTGAGATGGCTCATGCCAAATTCTTCACTAAGCTGGACGCCTCCCGAGGTTTTTGGCAAATACAGCTGGACGTGTCCAGTCGCAAGCTGTGTACGTTCAACACCCCGTTCGGCCGCTACTGTTACAACTGCATGCCTTTCGGTATCATATCTGCCTCCAAAGTGTTTCATCGCATCATGGATCAGATGATGGAGGGCATCGAGGGGGTATGAGTATACGTGGACGACGTGATCATCTGGTCCACAATGCCCCAGGAACACATCGCTCGCCTCAAGCAGGTCTTGCAGCGAATTCATGAACAAGGTCTCCAGCTCAACAGGGCCAAGTGCTCATTTGGTCAATCTGAGTGCGGCCAGGCGCCGACAAGGTCTTGGCGATCAACGCCATGAAGACCCCGGAGGACAAGAAGGTGGTCCTCCGCTTCCTCGGGATGGTCAACGTTCTCGGGAAATTCATTCCCAATATGGCATCCCACACCACGGCCCTCCACCATCTCGTCAAGAAGCCAACGGAATTCCAGTGGCTCCCCACACATGAAGCGGAATGGCGTGAGCTGAAGGCAAAGCTCACCACAGCCCCAGTTCTAGTGTTCTTTGACCCAACCAAGGAAACCAAGATATTAACTGATGCAAGCCAGGACGGCACTGGGGCAGTGCTTCTCCAGCGAGATGACTCCTTGTCCTGGGCTCCAGTGGCATATGCCTCCAGGGCCATGACGCCCACTGAGCAACGGTATGCCCAGATTGAAAAGGAGTGTCTGGGTCTCCTGACAGGAATAGTCAAGTTTCATGACTACATATATGGCCTGCCGAAATTCACGGTGGAAACGGACCACAGGCCTCTAGTCCACATAATCCAGAAGGATTTAAATGACATGAAACCTCGGTTACAGCGAATTCTTCTTCGACTCCGCCGCTATGACTTCGAACTTGTCTACACGCCAGGCAAAGAGCTTATCATTGCAGATTCCCTATCCCGGTCCATCACCACACCGTGTTAACAAGGTGACTTCATCTGCCACATAGAAGCGCAAGTGCTATTGTGTGCCACCAACCTCCCAGCCTCTGACGAACAGGTGGTCCAAATTCATGAGGAAACGGCCAAGGATCCTTTACTGCAGCGTGTGATGCAGCACCTTAGCCATGGCTGGCAGAAGGGACAATGTCCCCAATTCTTTAATGTTAAAGACTAGCTGACGGTTGTGGAGGGAATCCTTCTGAAACGCGACAGGATCGTTATTCCTCAAAGCATGCAGGCTATGGTGCTGGGTCAACTCCATGAAGGTCACCTTGGAGTCGAGAAATGCCGACGCAGAGCTCGGGAGGCGGTTTACTGGCCAGGCATTAACCAGGATATTGCCAACACCGTCCTCAACTGCCCCACCTGTCAGAAGTTTCAACCGGCTCAACCCAAGGAAACACTGCAACAGCACGAAATCGTGACCTCTCCGTGGTCCAAAGTAGGTGTAGACCTTATTCACGCCAAGGGGCGTGACTACGTACTCCTGGTCGACTACTTCTCCAGTTATCCAGAAGTGATGAAACTGTCCGACCTCATGTCGAAGGCGGTCATCAAATCCTGCAAAGAAACGTTCGCCAGGCACGGGATACCGCTTACGGTAATGAGCGACAACGGTCCATGCTTTTACAGCCAAGAATGGCCTGATTTTGCACAGTCCTACAACTTCCGTCACGTTACCTCCAGTCCTCACTACCCGCAATCGAACGGGAAGGCAAGAAAGGGGTCCATATTGTCAAGCGGTTGCGGTGCAAAGCTGCAGACTCAGGCTCCGATTTTAACCTGGCGATGCTGGCATACAGAGCAACCCCACTGTCCACTGGGTTGTCTCCAGCGCAGATGCTCATGAATCGCACTCTGAGGGCCACAGTTCCAGCCATCCTTGTTCCAGACCTTGACCACCTCATGGTACTACAAAAAGTGCAGCAGACCTGGGCCCAACAGAAGGCCACATATGATGCTCATGCCACTGATTTACCTGAGCTGCCTCCAGCCGATCATGTTCACGTCCAGTTGCCTGAGGGCAGTTGGTCAGCCACAGCTGTTGTTGTCAAACAAGTTGCCTCGAGGTCTTTCATTGTTTGCAAGGCTGATGGCTCCCTACTACGGCGCAATAGACGGGCATTGCGAAGAGTTCCACGCCAATCACCTGACCGCAGTGCTCCGCCAGCTATCATGCTTCCTCCGGACGTACCCTGCCGCGAGGCCACAGATCTGCCAGCGCTCCTGCCGGCCCATGCCACCACCGCAATGGCAGCGATCCCACCTCTCCACGTGCACGCGGCTCCTGATCCACCTCTGCGGCGATTGACAAGAATTTGTCGCCCGCCACAAAGACTGAATCTGTAGACTTAACTTTTGTAAATTTTTGTGTCTGAATCCATCGACTTAACTCTTGTAAATATTGCTTCGTTTTCCATGTATCTGCACTATCGACACCTTCCCATGTATATACGTTTGTTCAATCACCGTTTGTATATAGTCAGGCATATATGTATATATATATATACACCTCAGTATTTATTGAACTAAAAAAAAAGCGGCGGAGATGTCATAATATCCACTCATGTATATAATGAGATGCAGACAGGCAGTGATTGACACATAGGATGACCAGTAAGCATACAACACAGCACAGCCAATCACCAGACAGGACACTACCACTATAAAGCCAGAGGGCACTAGGTTTCCCGTGCTCTCGGGACTCAGCTACTGAGACAGTCAGAGTCCATGAGCTAGCAAGCACAAACACCATGCGGTAACTAGTAAGTCTGGTCAGTCACTAGTCAGATCAGTATAGTGTCGACCCACAGCTGAATATGTACAGCAGTTCATCTAGTTGAATAAAACAGTGTTGGATCTTCTCCTATGTTAGACGTCTGTTTCTAGCTTCCCTGCATCGAGTGCAGTCCACTTCGAACCAACCTGCCTAACACATCACTGTTCTCTGTGCTGCCTGTCTGTATCTCATTATGTGCATGTCTGCATATCATGACATCTCCCCTTTTGAAATATTTTTCTGTAGCATTTGTGAAAGTATTTACATGTGTAAGCCAAAAAAACTAACTTATTTACATAAAATGGCAGAAGGGAACATATGTACATGTGAAGACAGCTGTCTAATGTGCAAAAACAGAACATAGCAAACAACACCAATGTTCATAAGTCCAGTCTCTGGGCCTTGCGTCTGATCCTGGTCGACCGCCGGAGAGGTGGTGGTGGGGACGACGGCGCCTTGATGGGCGGGATTGCAGCCGGACTGGTGGCCTCATGGTTCGAGGTGTCAGGAGGTGGAACAATAACAGATGGAAATGAGGGCAGCACAGTGGCGCAGTGTGTTAGCCCTGCTACCTCACGGCGCCGAAGTCCCAGGTTTGATCCCAGCTCTGGGTCACTGTCTGTGTGGAGTTTGCACATTCTCCCCTTTTTCCATGGGTTTCGCCCCCACAATCCAACGTTGTGCAAGGTAGGTGGATTGAACACGCTAAATTGCCCTTAATTGGAAAAAAATTAATTGGGTACTCTAAATTTTTTTTTTTTTAAATAACAGATGGCAACAATGAAGAATGTGGTTGCGGGCGGGCAACTGTGCGCAGTGCCCGTCTGTTTCGCCGCACAACAGAGCCATCAGCCATACGCACAACATACGATCGAGGAGCAGCCTGTCGAAGAACAACCGCTGGAGCTGACCAGCCTCCATCAGGTAGCTTGATCCGAACAACATCCGCCGGGGATAGCACAGGCAAATCGGTGGCATGAGCATCATAGCCTTGTTTTTGCCGGTCCCTGAGTTTCTGCACCTTCTGCAGCACTGGGAGGTGATCCAGATCAGGCAAGTGTATGGCTGGAAGAGTTGTCCGCATGTCCCTGTACATCAGGAGTTGAGCCGGTGACATGCCGGTAGACAGAAGGGTTGCCCTGTACGCAAGCAGCGCGAGGTAGATGTCAGAAACAGAATCCGCGGCCTTGCAGATAAGCTGCTTCACTATGTGCACGCCGTTCTCAACCTTCCCATTGGACTGTGGGTAATGTGGGCTGGAAGTGACGCGATGAAACTGATATAGTTGGGCAAATCTTGACCACTCTTGGCTGCTGAAGCAAGGACCGTTGTCACTCATGACAGTGAGTGGAATACCATGCCTGGACAACGTCTCCTTATAGGCCTTGATGACGGTCTTGGATGTGAGGTCCGAGAGCTTCACGACTTATGGGTAGTTGGAAAAATATGATTAGCACATAATCACGACCGTTGGCATTAAAGAGGTCGGTGCCCACCTTGGACCACAGGGAGGTCACAATTTCATGCTGCTGCAGCGTCTCCGTGCTCTGTGCTGGCTGGAAGCATTGACAGGTCGGACAGTTGAGGACCATATTTGAGATGACCTGACTAATCCCAGGCCAGTAGACAGCTTGCCTGGCTCTGCGCCTGCACTTCTCGACACCCAGATGTCCCTTGTGGACTTGCCAGAGCACCAAGCTCTGGAGACTGAGTGGAATGACAATGCGGTGCAGCTTGAGGAGGATACCATCAATTACCGTCAGGTCGTACTTCACATTGAAGAATTGAGGGCACTGCCCTTTTTGCCAGCCATTGGCGAGGTGGCGCATGACACACTGCAGAAGACGGTCTTTGGCTGTCTGGTCGCGAATGCAGATCACCTTTTCATCCAACGCCGGGAGGTTGCTGGCCCACAGCTGCACCTGTGATTCGATCTGTTGGATGAATGCCGGCGAGTCAGCAGGCAATGTTATGGAGCGGGACAAGGCATCCGCAATAATGAGCTTCTTGCCAGGCGTGTACACGAGCTCAAAGTTGTACCTTCTGAGTCTGAGGAGGATGCGCTGCAGCCGGGGCGTCATGTCGTTCAGGACCTTGTTGATAATGTGGACCAGAGGCCTGTGGTCCATCTCGACGGTGAACGTCGGCAGGCCGTAGACATAATCGTGAAATTTGAGACTTGCAGTGAGAAGGTGTTGCTCTTATTAGCCTTAGTTTTATTAGCTCTAATTCTGTCACCTTTGCTCACCAGTCGCCAGGTATCTTTCTGATACCGCCACGTGGTTCAAGTCCAAGTAATGATTAATAATGCAGCACACCGCTTAGTAAAAGTTAAATCAACGATCATTTATTATATACAGCAATAAATACTTATACAATAATCCTACTTCTAGACTACTACCTACCACTAAAGGCCAATACTTAACTTTGGTGATGGCCCACCAGGTCAGGGAAACGAATGGTCTATCGAATTAGGTCTGGCCTGCGGGATTCAAAAGGCTGGTATGAGTCGATAGTCTGGACCACCTATCTGGTAGCGATCGCTGGAGTAAGACTGACTTGTTTTTTTGTCGCAGGGTCTCGAAGGTTGCGAGCAGGAGAAGAAGGGTCGATCTGAACTTGGCCCCTATTTTTATAGTTCCTAGGGGCTTCCTGCCTCTCGGGGAGGACCTTGACCCTGGTTCCAAGTGATTGGACTTGGTCCCAATCACTTGGTTCGATATGCTCCAATAATGGGGCGATTCCTTGATTGGGGGGTGGTCGTCCACCTTTCTTTGTCTCAGCCACTGCTGGCGCCGAAAAGTCTGGATCGGCTTTATGTTGCTAATGTGTAGCAATTGTTCCCGGGATGACTGCTTACTATGCAGATGGCTGGGTTGTTGTGATGTTAATGGCTGCAGGTATCGGTCTGTGCTGACTTCCCCAGAGCCGAATACACTGTTCTACCTCCAGCTGTTCGTTTGAGTCCTGTTGGCTGATTTTCACCTCAGCCTCTTTCGTTCGCCATTTTAGATCGGGGTTTGACCATTCTAATCGGGAATCAGCCATTTTAGGTGGCTACATTCCCTCCTTGTGATCCTAACGCGAAGCGTGAGGGATCACATAAATTTTGTTCTTTCCATTCCCTGACCGGGGGGGACACCTCCTACATGGCCTCTGCTCTGACCCTAGCTATGCACAAAAACTTTTTACCAACCAATTCTAAGGGCACTGTGTCAGGCAGGAACATGCATTTACAAAATAACAAACATGGAACCTCTAATTTAACCTAAATACACTAAACATTGCATTATCCTATCTTCCTAAAACATACAACAACAATCACAACATTTAATATACTCTTTCCTGGCTTGGCAGTCAAGCTCAGGATCATACTTTTTTTTTCATGAAAAGTTTTGTACATCTTTTTATTTACAGTAATAACGCAAGTGAATGCTCTTTATTATTTTGTTATAGATCGTGGGGGTCGGGGGTCTGGTCGTAACCGAATATAGGGGACCTGATCCTATATACCGGGGTTCGAGCACGGTACACTCTCCTTCTCCATTTGCGGAGGCGCATAGTCTGGACTACACAGCAGAGTATCGCCAACGCTAACAGTGCTTCGATCACGTAGGACAGGGAGTACCAGGTTATGAATCTGGCACACCAGGAAGATGCAGTGTTGCTGGTGACTGGGCTTTGGGTACTGCGGGGCAGTGAAACATTAACGGCAGGGAGGTTTGAAGTAATGAGTCCGCGGTCCCGCGCAACCAAGTGTCCATGAAAAGAAAGTTGAGCACGATGAAGGGAGTCCTCCTGGCTGTCCTGGCTGTCCTGTTTCCTTTTCCTTCTCGTGTTCTTTGTTTTCTCCGGTCCTGGAGCCTCTGGAGTTCTGTAAAAACAAGCATAGTATCTGTAACTACCTTGGTTTAATATCCGGTATGCTAGTGTGTCTGTCCTTTGGGGCCAATTATACCCTTATAATTGGTCACTACGTGTGACTCCCTCATTTTTTTTCCAAAAACAAATTTTAGGACACGGCACACTTCCCAGTGAGGGGCCAGTGCTGATTTACCATCCAAATGTTCCAGGATGTAAATAGCAGATGGCAGCAACCTAAAGGTCGCCTAAACAAATAAAAACTTTTTGAAATGAAAAATGTCAAATGAGGTGCGTATGGGCCGCGACGGGTAAGATTTGGATGGAGTCCCCGGGTAGGACGGCTACCAATGCCGTATCTCCCCTACCCGAGCGTGTTTGACCAATGGGGGGGGGGGGGGTCCCGAGGCAGGGCGGGTCTCACGCCGTTTCTCCACTGCCTGAGCAACCGACAAGAACGGGCAAAAATGTAGTCATCGTGGTGGGGTTGCTACAGTGATTCTATCCTTGAATCACAAGAGCAGCTACGATCGGGCGTCTGATACCCGAACCAGTATCAGCTGAAAAGCTAGTTCCACTGAACTAGCGTCTGGTCTGTTGACCAGGTATCTGCAGATAAGTTGGTACCACTGAACAAGCGGCTGGAAAAAAAATTCTCCTGTCGGACGAACAACATAAAACAAACGTACAAACAACATAAAACATCCTGCAGGTTCCATCAGGAAGGACAACACTTCTCCCAAGCGTTTCCTTTAAACATCATGTGGACACCTCAGTTCTCTGTTGCGAACAGGGTCGCAAAGGGGTTGGCGGCTTGGGAGTCAGACTCGAGGTCGTCCCCTTCTCCCGGGTGCCAAACTCTGGAGTGAATTAGGGCTGAAAGAGCTGCTTGGTGTCAGTTGGGGTTGCTCTCGTCGTTACGGACGAGTCTGTAGGAGTTGTCGCGGTGCCAATGAGTTGTGTCGAGTTGTGTGGGAACAAAGTCGGGGTTGTCTGTCTGGTTCGGTGGTCGGTGGTGGGATTTATTTAGAAAAGTGATCATGAAGGGATCACTGGAGTCGAAATCGGAGTCGCTGGGTGTGGGTCCGGTTGTATGGGGATAGTAGGGAGGCGTGCTGTGGCTATCGTCCGAGTCACAGTCGCTGTCTCTGCTGCTGCAGTCTGTGGGCATTCCGGGGCGGAGTGTAGATTTTGGGGGTGGCGTCGAGGTCGAGTCCGTGGCTGGGCTGGACGTGGTGGGGGTTGGTCGGGTTACGTTGGCTGTGGGTGGGGTGTGGTCTGCTGCGTCAAACATGACATGGTGGGCGTGGTTTGACTGTGTTCCATAAGCCTTTAACTGGTTTATATGAAACCACGCAGTCTTACCATTTGGGTATTTTACTTTGTAAACTGATGGGCTTACTTTATCCGCAATGGAGTATGGAACAGGCCTTGCTCTGTTTCTTTTTGGTGCCCAATTTAACTGCGGCTGCTAACTGAGCCGTTTTTACATTCGCAACTAATTGCTCCACGGCTTTCTCGTGGGTGAGGGCCATTACTTCAGGGCTGGTCAGGTCTAAACCTAACAAGTATTCTGTCCCTTTCATGGGGCGTCCGGTCATAAGAGTGTGTGGGGTGTAACCTGTGGAGGTGGAAACAGTGTTACGCAGAAACATCAGCGCAAAAGGGAGGACTGAATCCCAAGTGGTATTGTTCTGCTGGACCATTTTTCTGAGGGTGGTTTTTAAGGTCCGATTCATGCGCTCCACTATACCACTCGACTGTGGGTGGTACACAATGTGGAATTTTTGGGTGATGCCAAATATCGTGAGGACGTTCTGCATGACCCGTCCCGTAAAGTGAGAACCTTGGTCCGATTCAATACTGCGGGGGAGTCCCCATCTTGTAAAGATGTGGTGGGTTAGGATCTTGGCTGTGGTTTCCGCGGTGTTGGTGCAGGCTGGAAATGCTTCCACCCACTTTGTACAAGTGTCTATGACCACCAGAACATATTTATAGCCATTCCTGCAAGGGGACAATGGACCTATAAAATCAATCTGGAGGTTAGTCCAGGGGCCGTTAACGGGTCGGGTGTGGCTGAGTTGGGCCTTTTTGGCATATCTATCAGGGTTGTTCTGCACACAGATAAGGCAATTCTCAATGTAATGGCTTACATCTTCCTTGAGATTTGGCCACCAACAAAGCTGTTTGAGGTGGGCTGCAGTGGGATCGATTGCCTGGTGTCCATGACCATCATGGAATAAACAATGTGTGGTTAGTGTATTTCTGAACCTCTCGTAGGAGGCTGGAAACTTCCCATTCGCGATCTCAGTGAGAGCGCTATCCTGCTTCTGGGCCTCTACTAGATCCTCGATCCTAGTCTGCATGACCTGAACTGCACTGACTGGTGCACTCACTGGCGCGCTTTCGGGGGGGTTTCCAAAAGTACCCATGCCTGGATCCTGCCTTAGCCAGTGCATTGGCTTTTACATTTCCAGGGGGGGAGGAACGATGGTGGCTGCGGACTTTTATGATGCCAAAAGTCCTGTTCTGGGCTTTTTGTAAAATATGGCGGAGTAATGGGGCTGAGGGGAGGGGCTTCCCGTCCGCGGAAACAAATCCTCTTGTTTCCCACAGGGGCAGAAATTCTGTAAGGCTGTTACAGACATAGAGGCTATCTGAGTATATGTCTGCTGGGCTGGGGAAGGAATCTGGGTGATCTACTATGTATGCAATGGCCGCAAGCTCTGCTGCCTGCGTACCTAAGTGTCCGGGGAGTTTTAATGCTATCTCCTCAAGGGCGCGTCCCTGTGCGTCCTCAACATAAATCCCGCAACCTGTTATGCATTGCCCATCTAAGACTGTGGAAGATCCATCCACATAAATCCTAACGGGTTCACACGTGTCTGGGTGAGGGGGGCTCAGAGATGGATTTCCTATTTTTCTGGGGGGTGTTTTTGCTATAAAGGGGCCTGTGTTGTGGTGTGGAGAGATGATTTCACATTCATGGGGGGTTCCGGGGTACTGCAAATTGTCCGCTAAGTATGTGTGAGTTTTTGTCCGTTTTACTGTGATGTAATTCTTTTATGCTCGATCTCGCGTTTGCCGTGTGTGATAATTGTACCCAAATATACCACTTTTTCTTCCAATATCTGGGCCTTTTTGGGGTTGACTTTACAGCCAATGGAATGTAATAATTCCAGGAGTTCGGACAGAAGCTCAATGTGCTCTTCCTTAGTGTCTGTCTGCATACTGTAACAGACATTCGGGGCGAGAAAATTTTGCTCGTCCATTTGCCAGCTGTCGGTGGAAAATGGAGGGGGAGCTGTGGAAGCCTTGTGGCAGGCATGTCCACGTGTACTGCTGCGCTTTAAAAGTGAAGGCAACTTTGTACTGGCACGCCTTTGCCAATGGAATGGACCAGAATCCATTACTGATGTCCAAAACCGTGAAATAGCGGGAATTGAGTCCCTGCTTGAGCATGGTCTCAGGACTTGTTGCTACGGTGGGGGCTGCTGCGGGGGTGACTTTATTGAGTTCCCGATAATCAATGGTCAAGCGCCATGATCCATCGGGCTTTCTTACTGGCCAAATCGGGGCATTATTAGTAGAGGCTACTGATCTTAGTACGCCCTGCTCTAATAAGCTCTCTATAACTTTTAAGATTTCTCCCTCTGCCTCTAGGGGAAATCCGTACTGTTTTGGGGTCTAGGGTCCGGTCCTGTTAATTGTACGGAGCCAGTCATCCGTCCACAGTCGTGCTTGTGGGTCGTGAATGCTGCCCGGTTCTTTTGCAGGACTGCCCTAACCTGCTTGTCCGTGCTAAGCGTGGTGGGGTTGAACCAAAACTCGCCTACTGCGCTAATTTGTTCATATAGTCCCCTATGTTGAGCGTTGCGGGGGCTCTAGCGGATTTTGCCATCTTCCAGACACACTGGTTGATTGGATCGAAGGATAGGTGGTGGGAATTCATAAAGTCGATTCCCAGAATGTGTTCTGCTGTGTGGGGCAGGTCGACTAAAACTACGGGGTGTTTTGTGGTTATGTTTCCTATTTGAATGGGTGCAGGGGCTGTGATGTGTCCCTGCTGTGAGTGGCCTGTAAAGCCGCTGAGGGTGATAGTGGCTGTAGTGGGCCACGTGTCCTGAAAAAGGGTGGAGGAATTTATGGTGGTGCGGGACCCTCCTGTGTCCCAAAGAAACTCGATCGGCTATCCCCGAATTTTCGCTGCGACTACGGGTTGTCCTGACCTAGCCCAAAGGGTATCGCAGACCCAACTGGGGGAGCCTGTACACCGTCAGTCCGTTCAGGTCAAATCCGTCTGATCCGAACTGGCGCTAACGCTATGAATGGGCTCTGCCTTTTTCATAATCAGAGTGCCTGTCTGTTGGGCTCTCTGTGGCTTTTTGGGGCCATTGCACTCTTTTGCAAAATGTCCCAACTGTCCGCAGTTGTAACATTCTTGTGATTTGGGTGGGGGTCTGTTCTTTCCCTCATTTACCCAGGTGTGGCTTTTACTGCCTGCATGTCTGCGGCGGCTTGCTTTTCCTCGGTGGTTTAAGCGGCGGGTCTATTGTGAACAGACTGCTCCCAAACGCGGGACAATCTTTTAACCACCCACTTCTCGTTATGAGCCTCCTCCGAGGGATCATAACTATTGCAAGCATTCTGTCCTGCCTCTGTGGCATGGGAGATAAGGGTGCGGGTCCATTTGGCCATACTGTCTGGGGACAAATGGGCACGGTCTCCGTCTCCAAAAACGGCTTCGAAGTGAATCCACAGGCGTCCTGCGAACGCTGTGGGGTGCTCAGACTTCTTCTGCCTACACTTATTTAGGCTATCTACGGGGTCACCCCGGTTATACCCGATCGCATCCAGGATCGCAGTATGCATTTCTGCAAGTGTGCCTCCTCCTACGTTCTGTGGGTCGGGAAGGGCTGCTGCTACCGATGGCTCCAAACTTAGAACCATGAGCTTTACGTGCTCTCTCTCATCCAGGCCGGACATGGTCGCCTGATGCTTGACGGTGGCAAAGAAATGGTGTGGGTCTGAAGCGGGGAGGAACGGTGTGATTTTTGCACACGCGTCCCGTAATTGGGTCACTGTGACGGGGGTGGAATATAGGAATTCCGCCTCGTCTGATGTGGCTGTGCGGTGGGTCGTTACAGGACTCCCTGCTGTGTGGGGGGTGTGGGTGCTTTTTACCTTTGGGGCTTTCCCTGCACACATGTTCCCTGAACATATCTCTGCGCAGTTCCTGTAATTCTTCCCAATCAGGGCCGTCTTCCTGGTCTAATTTTTCCCCAAAGGTTTCTTGAAATCCCTTCTGGACAGAAAGCAGTGACTGCAGGTCTGCAATTTGCTTCCGGCACTTTGCATGGTCCTGTGGTGCTCTGCCTTTGTTCCGTGGTTGCAGCGTGGAGTGCTCTCAAGGCTGCCTTGAGATCACTACATTGTTTCTGTAGCGTCTCCTGCTGCTTCTCTGTTTCTTTCTTTACCAGGATTGCACACTGCGTGTCCTGATAAGCCTTTTCATACTGGGACTGGAAACTACTCAAATGCGCCAGACAAGACTGGTGACCCTGTTTGGCGTCAGCCACCTCTTCGACCTTTGCTGCTAATTTCCTCCTTAATTCCAGATTCTCTTTCTCAACCTCGCATACATCGACTTTACTCATACGATGTACGCCCTCTACTTCTTTGCGGAGCGTCTTGATGACCTCCTCTGTGCCTCGCAATTGTGCCAGACAGGACACAATTGCCATCGGCTTGCGAGCTTTTGCTCAGTTCTTTTTATGGATCTCACTCATGTTCTCCCACCAAGTATGCCCTATACTTCCGGGACCTGAGTCTTCATTATTGCAGAAATCATTCCACATGGGCCATCCTTTGCCCTTGAGGTATTTCCGGATTTCCTCTTCCCAAATGACACACTGTCCCACTCTACTGCTGCTGGTCGCTGCGATCGCAAATTCCTCGGGGTTCATGAGGCATTGCCTGCATGGCCATCTCTCCTATCCGCTTGCTTTGTTTAAATTTGGAGCAGGGGGCTAAGGCGGTGTCGTAGACGCGGGTACGGTTTGCGATAATGTCCGAAAATACAGACTTCCGACAGTTTTGACGCAACAAAATCTATCAGTTTTACGTTATAGCCCTGTTAATTACGCATGCATACACACACTTCCGAATTATGACTATTAATCAGAACTGTGGTTTTTTGTTTCCAATTGGATTCTAATTCAAAATATCTTGGGTTCTCCCGGAGTGGTTTTCCACTTCTAGATCGGGTCCCGGCGGAGTCGCCAAAATGTTGCTCTTATTAGCCTTAGTTTTATTAGCTCTAATTCTGTCACCTTTGCTCACGAGTCGCCAGGTATCTTTCTGATACCGCCACGTGGTTCAAGTCCAAGTAATGATTAATAATGCAGCACACCGCTTAGTAAAAGTTAAATCAACGATCATTTATTATATACAGCAATAAATACTTATACAATAATCCTACTTCTAGACTACTACCTACCACTAAAGGCCAATACTTAACTTTGGTGATGGCCCACTAGGTCAGGGAAACGAATGGTCTATCGAATTGGGTCTGGCCTGCGGGATTCAAAAGGCTGGTACGAGTCGATAGTCTGGAGCACCTATCTGGTAGCAATTGCTGGAGTAAGACTTACTTGTTTTTTTGTCGAAGGGTCTCGAAGGTTGCGAGCAGGAGAAGAAGGGTCGATCTGAACTTGACCCCTATTTTTATAGTTCCTAGGGGCTTCCCGCCTCTCGGGGCGGACCTTGACCCTGGTTCCAAGTGATTGGACTTGGTCCCAATCACTTGGTTCGATATGCTCCAATAATGGGGCGATTCCTTGATTGGGGGGTGGTCGTCCACCTTTCTTTGTCTCAGCCACTGCTGGCGCCGAAAAGTCTGGATCGGCTTTATGTTGCTAATGTGCAGCAATTGTTCCCGGGATGACTGCTTACTATGCAGATGGCTGGGTTGTTGTGATGTTAATGGCTGCAGGTATCGGTCTGTGCTGACTTCCCCAGAGCTGAATACACTGTTTTACCTGCAGCTGTTCGTTTGAGTCCTGTTGGCTGATTTTCCCATCAGCCTCTTTCGTTCGCCATTTTAGATCGGGGTTTGACCATTCTAATCGGGAATCAGCCATTTTAGGTGGCTACAAAGGCCAGGGCATTCCTTTACAATTTGGGCATACTGCCGCTCAGTGGGTGTCATCGCCCGTGATGCGTAGGCAACCGGTGTCCAGGATGCGGTGTCATCGCGCTGGAGCAACACCGCGCCGATGCCGTCCTGGCTCGCATCTGTCAAGATTTTTGTTTCCCAGTCAAGATCAAAAAATGCCAATACAGGTGCAGTGGTGAGCTTGGCTTTCAGCTCCAACCACTCTGCTTGATGAGCTGCCTGCCACTCAAAGGCAGTAGATTTTTTCACCAGGTGTCTGAGGGCCGTGGTGTGTGAGGCCAGGTTTGGGATAAACTTGCCCAAAAAGTTTACCATGCCTAGGAAGCGCAGCACCGCCTTCTTGTCTTCAGGGGTCTTCATGGCTTCGATGGCCTTGTCCTTGTCTGTGTCTGGGCGCACACCCTGCTGCGGTATCTGGTCACCTAAGAACATCAGTGTCGACATGCCAAAGCAGCACTTGGCCCTGTTCAGCTTGAGGCCATTGGCATGGACATGGCAGAATACCTGCTGGAGCCGAGAGATGTGCTCTTCGGGGGGTTGCGGACCATATGATAACGCCGTCCACATACACATGGACCCCTTCAATGCCCTCCATCATCTGCTCCATGATTCTGTGGAAGATCTCCGAGGCCGAGACAATGCTGAACGGCATACGATTATTGCAGTACCTGCCAAACGGTGTGTTGAAGGTGCAGAGCCTTCTGCTGGACTCATCCAGCTGGATTTGCCAGAACCCGTGTGACGCATCTAACTTGGTGAAAAAACGGGCGTGTGCCATCTCACTTGTTAGTCCCTCCCGCTTCAGGATGGGGTAGTGTTCCCGCATTATATTCTGGTTGAGATCCTTGGCATCAATGCAGATGCGCAGCTCCCTCGAAGGCTTCTTTACACATACCATCCAGTCAGTCGGTTCTGTAACTTTGGAGATGATGCCCTGGTCCTGAAGATCCTTTAACTGCGCCTTCAGGCACTCCTTCAGTGGAGCCGGGACCCAGCGTGGAGCGTGGACCACAGGCGTGGCATCAGCCGCAGCAGAATCTTGTACTGATATGGCGGAATGGCCATCCCGTCAAACACATCCGGATACTGAGCGAGGATGTCGTCAATGCCGGCTTGAAGATCCACGTTGGGGGAGGTCATTGTGTAGACCCGCTGCACTCCGTTATACTGCCAGGATCAGAATCCTGTAAACCTTTTTGCTTACTCCGAAGGCGCCTGCGTTGGGATTGGGAGCACTGGCCCTTGACTGGTGGTGCAGACCGGCACAAGGCTGCATAATGTCCAGGCTTTCCGCAATTTAAACAGCGCCTGCCTCTTGCAGGGCAGTGTTTCTTTCAGTGGGCGGTGCCGCAGTTCGGGCACACCATGACGTCATTACGCTCCGTGAGTTGTCGCACATGGGCAGTGCGGTCGGCAGACGTTCGCACCTGCGCAGTGTGGTGATCGGCTGTTTGTTATCCCATTCGCATCGCACGTGCGTGCGGCTCCAGGAAGAGCGCACAAGATGGCCGCTTTCATCAATGCTGAGGCGCTGTATCCGGGCGATGACCTGCACACTCTCTGCCTCGTGTGAGGCAAGTTTCTCATTTTCAGCCGATTTGTATTGGGAATACCGATTTCTGGCCATCTCACTGTAGATGTTTCAATCGTGACCGACCGGGTCATATGCTTGATTTTTAAAAGTTGCTCTCTCAGAGGATCACAGTGAACTCCAAAAACGATTTGGTCTCTGATCATAGAGTCAGCAATATCACCAAAGTTGCAGGACAGCGCTAGTAGATGGAGATTAGTTAGGAAGGAGTTGAAAGATTCACCTTTACCTTGTAGGCGTTGTTTGAATATATAGCGCTCGAAGATTTCATTGGTGTCCACTTCACAATGACTATCAAACTTGTCCAAGATGGTCTGAAACTTTCTCTTGTCCTGGCCTTCGGTGAAGTTAAACGAGTTGAAGAGTTGGATGGCTTGATGCCCTGCAGTTGAGAGGGGGAGCACGATCTTTCTTGTATCAGACGCACCCACGAGATCTGAGGTTTTGATGTACAGCAGAAACCTTTGCTTGAAAGTCCGCCAGTTGGCACAGAGATTGCTGGAGGTCCGCAGCTGTTGAGGAACCTGGATCCTCTCCATGGTGCCGGGATACATTTGCTGGTCGTCACGGAACAGATTGAGGTAAACCACCTCGGGATAGCATTTTTCTGGTACCATGTCGTTTTAAGCACATTGAGATAACACGGGCTGCAACTGGATGCAGCCATAACTAAAATATACTCCAGACCTTGACGTTAGTTCAATTTGATTTATTGAACCTGTCACACAGTTAGCACAGTTCTCTGTGAGTTCGACTCTCTGCTAACCTAACTGTGATTACTCTGTCTGACTGAACCAGACTAGCTCTTAGCCACGTGCTGTAGGTGTTATGTGATATGTACACCGGACTCACTCTGTAGATGTCCCCAGTGGAAAGAGGCGGAGAGTGAGTGCCTCGTGCCTTTTATAGTGGGAAACCACCCCCAAGTGTTCTGCCTGCTGATTGGTTATGTCCTGCTCTCTGTGCCCATTAGCTGCCTGTCTGTATCTCATTATGTCCATGTCTGCATATTGTGACACTCAGAGCATTTCTAGGATTTGTAACCCATTTGTAAATACTTGCACCAAATCAGTCCAGCGATTCAGGCTTCCAGCCCATTAATCACATTCAAATGAATGCATACGAGCTGTTTGCATGTTCCCTCCGGCGTGGGGTGGGAAGCCCGCTATGGCTGGTGGGGCGGAACCGGAGACTGGGGCTGCCTGGTGCCAATCCTGATTTTGGGCCGATGTGAGATTCTCTGCCTGATCGGGTTCCCCATCTTAGTGGCGGGGTGCAGAGAATCCTGCCCATAGAAGACAGTGGATAGGAATGACAAACATTCAAAGAGTGCATGGGTGAATGCAACAATTGTTCATTCCTGTCTGGAGCAAAACTAAAACATGGAAAAGTGGCAAAACCATGGCATATAAGGGAAGCACATTGGTTAGCACTGTTGTTTTGCAGCGCCAGGGTCCCAGGTACGATTCCCAGCTTCACTGCCTGTGCAGAGTCTGTACGTTCCCCCTGTGACTGTGTGGGTTTCCTCCGGGTGCTCCGGTTTCCTCCCACAAGTTTCGAAAGACATGCTGTTAGGTAATTTGGACATTCTGAATTCTTCCTCTGTGAACCCGAACAGGAGGCGGAATGTGGCGACTAGGAGCTTTTCACAGTAACTTTATTGTAGTGTTAATGTAAGCCTACTTGTGACAATAAAGATTATTAATAAAGATGGCGCCGTAGTGTGGCAACTCTCTACAAGCTCTCTCATACACTGTCATATGAGAGAACCTTTAAGAACTGGGTGTTTATTAAATAGCTGTAGTGGATGTACCTTTAAGAACTGGGTGTTTATTAAATAGCTGCAATGATGTCAGAGTATGGGTGGAGCTGGGCTGTCTGTCTTTCACTTTCGTTTTGAACAAAAGCTGGTGTGAAATGAATGAAAAATGAAAACTGCTTATTGTCACAAGTAGGCTTCAAATGAAGTTACTGTGAAAAGCCCCTAGTCGTCACATTCTGGTGCCTGTTCGGGAAGGCTGTTACGGGAATCAAACCGTGCTGCTGGCCTGCCTTGGTCTGCTTTCAAAGCCAGCGATTTAGCCCTGTGCTAAACAGCCCCCAGTATATCTGTGTGGTTTAGTTTTGGTTTGAGAGCTGCAGGGAAAGCAAGCAGATGTATAAGGATCTCTCTGCAATCTAAAGACTGTCTCCAGATCATATGGGTGATTTCAAAGTGCTGACTGCTCTCAGTAGAGAATTTAAACCTGATCTCTGTGTTAAAAAGGGTGTTTTATCTTATGGATGTTGCAAGGAAAGATTAAGGGTTACTGATAGAATATTGTATCTGTGGGGATGATTGGTGTTTATAGTTGTTAAGATGTTTACTGTGGGTTTATAAAGTGTTAACTGGTTTCATAAATAAATATTGTTTTAATTTAAAAATACACTTAGTTCTCTGTTGCATCACACCTGTAAAGTGGGCCCTTGAGCTCGCCATAACCAAAATCTATTTAAAGTTGTGGGTCAGGTGAACTCCATCATACACTTTGGGGTTCTCTAAACCCTGGTCCATAACACACAGATCCTCTTCCGACATCTCCTATAACTGTACTAATCTCTTCAAACTTAATTCTAACACTCACAGTATCCTTTCTCTTTTATGTTCTCTTGCAGGTTTGAAGATCATCAGAGGCTGGTGGACTGGACCAGATGACCCAACCTGACCCGGCAGGACGCCTCAAAAGTCCTGAGCTGGAAGCTGAAGAGACCCAAACCCGACCTCCCGTAGTACTCGACCCGGCCCTCAGAGTGCCCGACCAGACCTGAGAACCAACAGCAGCCCCCGGACCGCCCGATCCAGCCGCCGGAGTAGCCGACCCAGCCCCCGACCACGAGACCAGGCCCAATTCGACCTGGAGAAGCCCACCCAGCGACCTGACCCAGAGAGGCCCGCCCTGCGACCTGACTTACCGGAGGACGGAAGGAAAAATCCAAGTGGAGGCCCGACCATGCCTCCTCCAAGGTCCGATTCCTGGAGCACCTGACCACCAGCGCTAGGCCAGAACACTGGACCTGGCCCAGCCTGACCCAGGCCTGCAACCCAAACCTGGATTAAAGACCTCCGATATGGCGGAGACCCCGGTTGAGGACGTGAGCACGCTGCAAGGTAGAGCCGTTCTCGCAGAATGCCGGCGCCTAACCGGATCGCAAATATACGCCACTGCAACCCCCAAATCGCAATCAGCGCATGGGGTCCTGCCAGACATGACCCCGAAACGAAACCAGCGGCCCGGCCCCCGTCAACCACCCACCTTCCACAAGGTCAGACTTATCCCATCGGATCCCGGGACCATCCAGAAACAGCCGTCAAACGAGGAAGCGAGGGAAACGTGGTGGTCTGCAGGTGAGACTAAAACAACCCGGTTCCAAGTTTCCTCTCCCCAGCATACTCCTGGCAAATGTCCAAGCGATCGAAAACAAGCTGGACGAACTTAAAGCTAAACTTACCTCTCAGAAGGAAGTAAGAGACTGCTGTGTGCTCTGTTTCACAGAGCTGTACAACCTGAAATACCGGATGGACCACACGGCGTCACCAGGCAAAGCAAAGGGTGGAAGGATTTGCCTCCTCATCAACTCCTCCTTGCACTCAAATTTGGCGACCCTGGTGACCTACTGCTTCCCGGACCTGGAGTACATGACCCTGAAGTGCCGCCCCTACAACCTTCCTCGGGAGTTCACTTCAGCCATTATCACAGTGGTCTACATCCCACCCCAGGCGGAAGAGAAGAAGGTGCTGGACAACTATAAATAACAATGAAACGGAACACCCGGAGGCCTTGTTCATCGAGGCCGAGAGCTTCAACCAGGCCAACCTCAAGAGTGTACAGCCAAAATTCCACCAGGGACGGGAACAATCTCGACCACTGCTAAATCAAAGGCACCTACCGATCCATCCCTCGACTGCATTTTGGAAAATCGGACGACAAGACAGTGCTCCTTCTCCCGGGATACAAGCAGAAACTTAAGCTGAAGAATCCAGTTGAGAAGTGTTGCTCATTTAATGAATGAGACTCTATCTATGATATGATGTTATGTCCCAACAGCGTCGCCAATACTGTGGGTATTTCTATTTATCTCGGTGAACTACGTCTTTCCCTTATATCGGTCAAATGACCACACAACCAGTTAGTCAGTTCAAAAGATGG
Organism: Scyliorhinus torazame; assembly: GCF_047496885.1. NCBI lineage: Eukaryota > Metazoa > Chordata > Chondrichthyes > Carcharhiniformes > Scyliorhinidae > Scyliorhinus > Scyliorhinus torazame. Next base: position 290,566,607 of record NC_092709.1, on the reverse strand, counting down.
TTTATTTACACACACAAGGATTACTTCGACATGCAAATACAATATCTACTACGAGTTAAACTACACCTATCAGCTACAATAACCTATACTTAACTTCAGGGCGACCGGCGCTGTGCAAATGGATAAGGCCTTTCTCTTGATTTCACGTGGCTGGTTCGAAGAAGTGGCTCTGTCTCTGCTGGGCTCATCCATCAGGTAGCGATCGTTGGTCTTGAACTTGGCTGGCTGGTCGTTATGCTACAATTAATGTGGACACAGGCCGGTCACAAAAGAGGCTGGCACAGGCCGGGTCCAAAGGAGGCAGTACACATGGCTGAACACACCTTTTATCCCTCTGGGATTTTGCGCTTTTTGGGGTGGTCCTTAATCTTGGACCCGATAGTTCGACAGGGCTCTGATCACTGCCTTCGATTTCGGCCAATAAAGGGGCGGGTGCCTTGGTGGCTAGGCGGGTCCTTAGCAGTCATTGGCCTTGGCAGTTGGGCTCTCTGAGTAAAGGGAGTGGAGTCGATCAGTCTGTGGCTGTACCGGTTTCTTGATTGGAGTCCTATTGTTCTGGGGAATGGGCCATTAAGAATGCAAATGAGCGGGGGTTTCGATCAGATCTAGCATGCTGTGTTTCAGATACACATAAGCTCTGTATCTGTCTGAGTCCTGGGTTGGCCATTATTCCCATGGTCCTTTGCACGTGGCCATCTTAGATGGCTACAGAAGGTTGTACAGTGTTGGCCCAAGGCTACACAAGAGCTCCTAGGTGACTGCTTGGAGTCAGTGGACTGGCCTATATTTAAGAACTCAGCGACCAACCTAAACGAGTATGCCACCACCATCACACACTTACGTGTAGAAGACTGCTTGCCAAAGAAAGTAGTGTGTATGGTCCCCAACCGGAAACCATGGCTTAATCAGGAGATTGACAGCCTAATGAAGGCCAGGTCTGAGGCGTTCAAGTCAGGCGACCCTGAAATCCAGGTATGACCGCCACAAAATCAGCAGGGATGCCAAGAGACAATATCAGACCAAGCTAGAGTCACAGACTAACGTCACAGACTCTCGTCAGTTATGGCAAGGCTTAAACAACATAACGGGCTACAAAGCGAAGCCGAGCAGAATCTCAGGCAGCAGTGCACCCCTCCCCGATGAACTCAATGCATTCTATGCTCGGTTCGAGCAGGAAACCATCAAACCCCTGTCAACTGCCCCAGCAGCCCTGGACTCACCTATACCCACCGACACAGCTTCCGAAGTCTGATCGGCCTTGGAAGGATACGGGTCCGGACGGGGTCCCTAGTCGTGCACTCAGATCCTGCGTGCACCAGCTGGCAGATATGTTCGCGGACATCTTCAACCCCTCCCTACTCCATTCCGAGGTCCCCACTTTCTTCAAGAAGACCTGATGTGGAGATGCCGGCGTTGGACTGGGGTGAGCACAGTACGACGTCTTACAACACCAGGTTAAAGTCCAACAGGTTTGTTTCGATGTCACTAGCTTTCGGAGCGCTGCTCCTTCCTCAGGTGAATGAAGAGGTCTGTTCCAGAAACACATATATAGAGAAATTCAAAGATGCCAAACAATGCTAGGAATGCGAGCATTAGCAGGTGATTAAATCTTTACAGATCCAGAGATGGGGTAACCCCAGGTTAAAGAGGTGTGAATTGTCTCAAGCCAGGACAGTTGGTAGGATTTCGCAGGCCAGATGGTGGGGGATGAATGTAATGTGACATGAATCCCAGGTCCCGGTTGAGGCCGCACTCATGTGTGCGGAAATTGGCTATAAGTTTCTGCTCGGCGATTCTGCGTTGTCGCGGGTCCTGAAGGCCGCCTTGGAGAACGCTTACCCGGACAGAGGCTGAATGCCCTTGACTGCTGAAGTGTTCCCCGACTGGAAGGGAACATTCCTGCCTGGTGATTGTTGCGCGATGTCCGTTCATTCGTTGTCGCAGCGTCTGCATGGTCTCGCCAATGTACCACGCTTCGGGACATCCTTTCAAGAAGACCATCATCGTACCGGTGCCAAAGAAGAACCAGGCAACTTGTCTAAACGACTATCATCCAGTGGCCTTGACATTGATCGTAATGAAGTACTTCGAGAGGTTGGTCACGAAGCACATCAAGTCCATACTCCCAGAATGCCTAGATCCACTGCAATTCTCACATTTCCACAACTGGTCACAGCAGACGCCATTACCTTGGCCCTGCACTCATCCCTGGAGCATCTCAACAACAAGGACTCCTATATCAGACTCCTATTTATTGACTACAGATCTGCCTTCAACACCATAATCCCAGCCAAGCTCATATCAAAGCTCCAAAACCTAGGACTCGTCTCCTCACTCTGCAACTGGGTCCTCAACTTCCTGACGTACAGACAATCAGTAAGGATAAACAACAACACCTCCTCCACAATAGTCCTCAATACTGGGGCCCCGCAATGCTGTGTACTCAGCCCCATACTATACTCCCTATACATGAAGACACATACTAACGATGCCCATTTAACAGCCAGGAACGTAATGAGCGGTGCATCGGCGTCCTGAAGATATGGTTCAGGTGCCTGGACCGCCCTGGAGAGACCCTCCAGTGTAAAACTCGGAGATCTCCCACATCATGGTGGCCTGCTGCGTCCTCCACAACATCACTCAGCAGACGGGCGACTTTCCGGGGGAGGGGGAGGAAGGATGCCAGACCTCCTTTGGCAAGGAGGGTGTGGAGGAAGGCCAGGATGGGCAGGACATGGGGCCCGTGCAAGCACAGGAAGCCGCACAATGTGTGCACCCGGGCCCAGCTCAGGGGACGTCCTAACCGCCACCAGGTTTGCCGCCTAGGGGGCCTGGCCAGCAGCTGCTCGAATGTACCATTGCTGTTACGTTCTGGTGCTTGGCCAGTAGGAATCATGCAAAAGAGAATGTCTAGTTCTTGACTAGTTAAATGTTTAATATTAAATAAATGCATGGGTTAGATAACTATAGAAATATATCAAAAAACTACCAACTATAACAAATTATCCAAGAGCTTCTACAAATGTGGCTATCCACTATGATGACTATCTCCAGACTCCCTGAGGTAACAGATTCACGTGGTTGTTTGCTACTGCCACCTGCTGGTCGAAGGTCATATAGATTACTATTTACATGATTGCTTTTGCATATCATCACAGTCCCCACACACTGTCCCCCTCCACTACCCCCCACCGCCCCCCACTCCCTCTGACTAGTCACACCCTCCCCATCCACCCTCACAGCACCCCTCTCCGTGCTTCTCACCTGCTTCACTATAGGGTGCTGGCCCTTGGTTGGCAGTGTCAGTGGGTCTAGTCCATGGGTTGGAGGATGATGACAACCCGCTCTGTGATGAGTTCTGGTGCTCCGCATCATTTCACAACATCTGACTCCTGCTTTCGGTGGCAATTTCCACCATCTGCCTGGGTGATCCCAGCATGCATGCTGGCCATTCCACCAAATGGTCCCATCAAATCCCTGAGGTGGCAGACGTGTGGGCGGACTCCGGGAGGGGCAGGGCAGGTTACCAGAGTGGCATGCGGTGGTGGGTCATTCACCGGGTAGGCCCTACCACAAGGTGCCCCCCACATAGCTAGGCCCATCCCATTCTGTCTCCGGGGATGACACCGGGGGTAGCCTCCGAATGCCCTAAGGGTCCTGATCCATGCGCGCCTTCAACACCTGCACCCCACACCACTGGGCCCTCACCCGGCACACCCTCTGCACCCAGCCCAGCCCGTACCTCGCACCCCTCAGTTAGAGCACCGAGGCAGTTCGAAATGTTGGTAAACAGGTGTTTATTGTGCTATTTACAAGTATTATGCCCAAGTCCCTGTTGCTAACCTATGTGCTACACCTGTGCCGACTTAACTAATGCCTAACTTCCTGGCCTTTTCGGGCCTTAACGTACATCAGGAGTGGAAACGGCTTTCTGTGATTCCCACCCTGTGACCCATATCTCCTTTGGCGGCCGTTCTCTGGAGCGACCCAGCATGGGCGGTCCAGGCTGTCATCCAGGTGTTTCAGGAGGGGTGGTACCACCCTGGTCTGCCAACTGCCCATTGGCTGTGCTGGGGACAGGAGGGAGGTGTTGCAGCACCTCCCCGGTCACCAGTTTGGACCCCATCGCCTCTTCCTCCCTCAGGGTGCCCGATGGCCCCTGAGGTACTCCCTGGGACAGCAGTGCAGTCAGAAAGCACTCCGCCGCTGCCTGGCGCTGCCAGTCCTGGAGTCCTGCTCTCGTTTCGTCCAGGGTCTCCCTGCTCGCCGCCATGGAGCACAGGGACGGGGACATGTCCCTCTGGGGCTGTGCCACGTTGCCCAGGGACCATGCAAGTCACTCCAGGACTTTGCGAAGTCCCGCTATGTCTAGTTCAGGTCAGCCAGCACCAGGCCAATGCTCTCGATGCCCACAGCCGTAGCCTGTTTGTACGGTCCATGCACTGGAGCGCCGCAGCAGTGTCCATATGGCCTGGTACATGGCTGTCTGTGACATGGTTTCTCATCTTTTGCCTCAGCCACCACCTGCACAAAGTGCCCCAGGCCTTTGCCATCTTGGCCTTGACCCATGGCCGATATCGTCACAACCAAGACCTCCACCGCGGACGTCATCTGTGCAGTGTTGGCCTGGGTAGCACGCATGGTCGACACCGCCTCCTGCCCCTAGCGGCAGTTGGACTCCTCCATCTGCACCTGCAGACACTGGAAGGTTGCTGACATCACCTCTTGTAGTCCCCGGCTCTGCATCTGCATCTCCAGCATGAATGGGACTGCCCTTACCAAAAGCCAAAGACCATCTGGGACTGGCCACCCTTCAACAGTCTACCTCCACCTGATGTACCATAGCATGTGTGTGGATAGTGCCACAGGAGCCTCTTACCTTACGTGACCAACTGAGGTGTCTCTGGACTGGTGGACGGTGTCAATGGCAGTAATGCCGAGAGGTCAGTTGCCCATCCTCGCTCATTGCCTAACTGTCTGCCTGGTAGGGGCAGTATTGCTGGGGGCGGTGAGTGGTAGGGGCAATATTGTGAGGGGGGGTGGGAAGGTGATGGGCCATGAGTGTTGGTGCCAGGGGCAAAAAGCTGGTGACTCACCCTGGCCGCCCTGAGGGGCATGCAGCTTCTTCCAGCACTGCTGTCTGGTCCTGGTGTTGAGCATTAGGCGCTCATGGTCTCTGCCCTGGCATCCAGCCTCAGTTGACATCTGCGGGTGGCATGCTCCCAACCCGGGGAACAGGGTGTTCCGCCTCCTCTCCACTGCATCCAGCTGGGTCTCCAGCTCAGTATCTGTGAACCTCGGGGCAGGTCTTCGGGGTGGCATCTTCTTGGGAAGTGGAATGCTTATATGCGGCTGCACCTGGTCAGGCTCTCGAGTGCCAATCCCAACCCTGGCAAATCACACGCCTGCGTTCATTGGAAATGCACTAGTTTCACGTGGCGCTGGTGCGAGCCCATTAGGACGTCCTGAAATGCTTCGGGACCGGCTCCCTGCCGCCTGCCCTTATTTTTGTTTTATTATTTACAGCACAGAAGGAGGCCATTTGGCCCATCATGTTTGCAAGAGTCCAGGGCAGCACAGAGCAGTGCTTGTGTTAGCTCTGAACTGAGCACCAAGGCCTCTGGTTATCAGCTTACAAAGAAGAACCTTACCTCAGGAACAAAGCAGTATAAAGATGATTTCTTGAAGTATGGGTTTGTCAATGGTGCCAATGTAAATATGGATGCAAAGCCCATGAACGTTATATGCAGGGAAGTATTGGAAAATGAGAGAAGTTTCAGATTTTGAAAGAGAAGTGGTGGGTGAACAATTTATTTTGAGGTTTAGACCCCAGATTCAGTTATTAACTTACAGCTGTCTCCAAGTGAAAAAACTACGTTGCTGTACCTGACATGTGATAGCTCATTAAAAACATGCCAAAAGTCAATGAGGCTATCAGCATTCTGTGGTAGCATTTCCCAGGAGTATCCAGTGCTGAGTAAAACAAGCATTTTGTTGCTATTGTCCTTCACAACGACCTACATGTGCAAAGTTGGATATTCCATTCTCACAAAGATGGGGACGGCACAAAGAAACTGGCTGAAGTCTGCATCTGGTATGCGCATAGCCCTCTCCTCCTGTGAACCGGATTGGAGTGAGATCATAAGGGCCAAGCAGGCTCCCCTTTCTCATTATGTAAGCAAACAGGACACTGATTCCATATAATTCAATTATCAAAACATTACGGGGATAGGGTAGAGAAGTGGGCTAGAGTAGAGTGCTCTTTGTAAGGGCCGGTGCAGACCCGATGGGCCAAATGGCCTCCTTCTGCACTGTAAAGTCTATGATTGTATGATCATCCAGGTATTATACGACTTGTGGCAGACCTTGCATAGACTTTGTATTGTTCTCTAGAAAACAGCGCATGCCATAGACACACCAAAGGATAGGCACATATACTGAAACAAACCTTTGTGTGTGTTGGAATTCTTGACTCTTGAGAAGGTTAAGTTTGAATTGAGGGGAAGGATGGAGGGGTTCTACAATTCATGGGCATTATTCATTTTGCACTTTCAAGAACTGGATAACATCGAACATTAGTTGGGGGGGGGGTGGGTGGGAGGGATGGGGGGAGGGGGGCAATGGGGGTTAATGGTGGCCATGGGTGATTCCTGATTCCTTTTTGTCAGTTGTTTATGTGAACATTTGGGCGAATATTTTGGGTTTGGTGGGAGGATGGGATCGGTGTTATTGATATGGGGATTGACATATTTGTTACTGATTACTGTTTATTACTGATTATTGTTTATTGTTGGTGGGTGTAAATTTGGGAGAAAATGCAAAAAAAGGAGGAGAATAAAGAAATATTTAATAAACTAACTAATGACGCTAGCCCAATATTTTGGGTGAGTGAAATTTCATTGTCACTGTCTGCAGCCTATCCTGACATCTTGTTCCATGTGGATGTTATCCTTTGGGTGAAAGTAAATCATGTGACTTTATTTCCATGTTTATCTTGTGTCTCCTGGTATTTGAACTTTCGTCATAGATAATAATTTTGCTGAATGAAGAAATTTGTCCAAAAAACAAAGAAAAATATTCAATGTTTGCTGTTGTATTAACTATGTTGCTTTTTATTGGTGCGAAGAACAAACCAATCTTCATTTTTTTGGGTAATTACATAAAATGTCAGGAGGTTTTGTGTGCTTTTGAGAATTTAAATAATACTGCACACAATATTTCATGGAGAAATGTATCACAACCAATACCCTGAAAGTAATCTGGCAAAAGGAAAGATGTGGATCCCCCTGGTAGTTCAGTGGGTAAATTCACCACTTAGTATAAACCCATTAGAACTCAGGAAGATCCTCTTGATCTGACAGTGGGGGAGATATTGCATTAATTGATCTCAGTTAAAGTGTGGACATATGAGCTGATTTGTTTTGGGGAAGTGTCGGCACCTCAGCGCCCTTGCAAGGATGAAGAATGGGTGTGGGTGCAGAGAGCTGGGTGATGATATAGTGAGACATCTCCCCCTATCCCCTTCACTGATACTCAAAGCCTATGATGACATAGAACCACACTGCGTGTCAAATCCAGCATGTACCAGTGTGATCTTTCAGAATTAAAACAATAGAATAAAAGATTTATTTGACACAAGCAAAATTACCCGAGACATCTTTAATTCTGCCCATGCTCCCTCAATTAAAAATTAAAATGGGCAAGCAGCACTGTTTAATACTGCGTGCTGCTGGCACCATATGATATTGTGTTCTGTAAACCAGTAGATGATATAATATGCTAAGACATTTCAAATGATCCAGTAAAGAGAAATCTTGTTTTCAGAACAACACTTTTATAAATATACAAAATTATATTAGCCTAAAGCCTCTGGGCTGTACCTTGTAGAACACTTTCATTTAATTCCCTCAATGTTTTCCTTGTTTCTTTCATATCTACAGCACTTTATTCCTTAACATGAAATGTATTTTAAAGACCAATAAAGACTCAGAAGGTATGAAACCTTTCCGGTCGTGTTTAGTTTCAGACGAATTTGATTTTGCCTTTTATCCTCTGCCGATTTCTGGCTTGGTTGGTCCCAGGGCAGTTGGTTGGCACGTTTCATGTGCAGAGGCATTAAGCTTCCTTCTTTGGCAGGTCTTCTGTGGGAAACAGTCTGTTGTACAGAACAAGCCGATCTGAGATCAGGTACTTTTTTTCCACTTCATCAGCATTTGGTATGGGGTTTTGTTTCTCGGAGATTCATAACTATAAGATTTGACAGTAGAGAGAGAAATAAGAGCAACACAGATAAATATAAAAGAAATGCTTGACATCCATCATTGCCTTGTCCTATAATTTATTGCATTTAATAAAATAATCTGATTTTCTTATTCAGTAGTACAAGTCACAGTGTGTCTTCAGATCAGGGGGCCCTGAATATATGATTAATTGGTGCCTTTGTTCAGACTTAGTTAGCTTTCCAATATGGATTATTTAACTGTGTTTATCGTGGGACTTTTTGAAGGTGAAATTTGTTATTATATTTTTTGGTGAACACTTTTCTGTCATTGCACTGTACCCTTTTTTTTAAGAGGAGGAAAAATACAAACACATAACAATTATTTTATCTCTCTTTGTGTGTCCACTGTGAAAACACCCTTTCTGACATCATATGCAAAAAAATCTCACAAAAGTTTACCTGGTGCAGGGTACTGGTGAAGCATTCTTGCTTTGCTTGTTAACGTAATGTTCTGCTTTATATTTCAGTTCCTTGTTCTGTTTGCAAATAAAGTAAGTCGTTTACTAATATTTCCATATTCTACTACTACATTAAATGTGTGTCAATGGCTATGCAAGTGTCAATTCCTCACACTTAATTCATTGAAGTTTTCAGGATTATAAAGAAAGTTGGCAACATTAATGTTGAAAATTGTTCATGGTGAAAGGTTAAAGTTTATGTTAAAAATTAGAAACTTACAAATAACGAGGACAGGTATAACGTTTATGGTAAAACATAATAGGAAAGCTGCCATAGATTTTTGACTTTCCCCATTTGGCATGATTTGGCCAAAAGCTATACCTTCTTATAGAAATGCAAAGGTAATTCAAATGTGGATTGACCCTTATCACAATATCCCTTTTTTTAATTTTGAAAAGCTTCTACAAAATCTTTCATTTAAAAATTGTTATCTACAAACGCGTTGAAACCAGTTCAAACCTCTACACTTAGAGGGTACATTATATGTTCATTATTAGTCAGAGAGGAACTCAAATCTGTGCCATAAAACCATGGCAAAAGAAAGTTATTTCCCATCCACCCATCACCAGTGATGAAATCCTTTTCAGATAAAGCCAATTCTAATTCTAAATTGTCACCAGTTAGAGTTTAAGAGGTTAGCGCATGAAAAATATTTGCAGTTAATCAAACAAAAAAAGATAGAATTACATGCATCGGATATATGGCAGGGAAACAGGCCTCATTCAGGCTAACATGTCTTTGCCAGTGTTTATTTTCCACTCGAGCTTCCTCTGATCTGAATCTATCATTATAACCCTCTATTCTTTCTTGCTTGTGCTTATCTAATTTTACTTTAAATGCATTCATACTATTCGCTCCAATCATTCAGGAATACAAAGTTCGAAAGCCTCCTCACTCTTTGGATAAAAAGCTTTTTAAGTCCATTAGACATATGAGGAGAATTAGGCCATTCGGCCCATTGAGTCTGCTCTGCCATTCAATCATGGCTGATATGTTTCTCATCCCCATTCTCCCCAGAACCCCTGATCCCCTTATTAATCAAGATTTGAGTTTCTTCTGAATTTCCTATTGGGTTTCTTGGTGAGTATCTTATATTGATGGCCTCTAGCTCTTCTCTTCCCCACAAGAGAAAACATTCTCTCTGTATCCATCCTATCAAAACTTTCTGAATTTTAAAGACATATATTAGGTTAACCATTTGATCTGTGTGCAGCTGGCTTTGCCAGCTCTATCAGGCCCCACCCTGCAAGTTGCCAGTGCAAACCACGCCACAAGATTCTCGGTGCACAGAGTGCCAGAAAATCTGTGGCAAAAACTTGGCTGTGAAGCTGGAGAGCTACATGCCAATTTTCAGTCGAAACTGACAAATGTTGGGAAGATTCCACCCTAGAGAGCCTTCGATTCCCTTCTTTCATAAGGATTCCATTCTTTTCCCCACCATCCATGTTCAACTTCCCTGAGCATGTTCCATCCCCTTTATGAAATATAAAAATTACATCAACTATTGGCTTCATTTATTCAAATCATGTCTACCTGTTCTATCTCCCTGGCAAATCCAAAGTAAAATCATTATTTAATATTTCTGCCATCTCTCTGTTGTTTCCTGTGCGATTGACCAGTCCATCCTTCAATAATCCTATTCCCCTTACAACTTTCTTTTTCATCGATGTGCCTGTGAAACCTTTTACTATTTTGTTTCATGTTTCTAGACAATTTAATTTCGTTACCCCTCTTTGCCTTCCCAATAGTTGTTTACTTCTCTCCTAATCTCTTTGTATTCTCTCCTGTCACACAGTCCTCTGCTGTCTTTGGGATCAACAAAACCTCAAATGTTCGCTGATATATCTTTATTTATTTATGGATTTTCACTCATGTTTGGCTTCCCTTTAGTGGAATATATTTTCCCGGCACTCTGCGGAGTGTCATTTGAAATATTTCACATTGTTGCTTTACAATGTTGTTTACCAATTCTGCTGCCCATTCTAGTTCCATCGTGTGCTTTCAAAACCTGTTAGGTGCAGCTTTTCTTGAAGATCAGAAGAATGGGGCGATGAGAAATGAACCCATTTAATTTGCCTTTCACTTTCCTGGTGCTTGCACAATACAATTATAATGCATTTGAATCAATGTTTGAGTTGCGTTACAAAACTAAATAAGCACCTCTGCTTCAAGTTGGCCAACTTGTTCCCTCAGTGAGAGTATAATTTGATCCTGTTTTGTCAAATCCGTTTTTAAGTTTTCAATCTGTGAAGGGAAAAGAAAAGAAATCCGTTACGTAAACGATAGTGACACAAGACTTTGCAGAGTCCTCCTTCACACCTGAGAAATGTCCTGTAGGTTCACAGAATCATAGAATCATCACGGAATTTCAACAACGCAGAAAGGGGCCATTCGGCTCATCGAGCCTGCCCCGACCCTTCGAAAGACCACTCTACCTGGATGCACTCCCCCGCCCTATTCCTCCAACCCCACCCTAAGGGGCAATTTAACATGGCCAAACCACCTAAGCTGCACATCTTTGGACTGTGGGAGGAAGCTGGATCGCCCGGAGGAAACACACGCATCACGGGGAGAACGTGCAGACTCCGCACAGTCATCCGAGATTGGATTGAACCCAGGTCCTTGGCGCTGTGAGTCGGCAGTGCTAACCACTATGCCACCATGCCGTCCGCCCTTCCATACTCTTCAACAGAAATAACAGGCACATAGTATCCTGTAGAATATCTAATGGCCACTTTTACCGTACACGACATGTTGATGGATGCCTGGTTATTCTGAATACTCCTTTCAACAATGTACCTTTGTGGCAGGTGTAAACCATTCAACCCATCAGGCTTCCTCCACCATTCAATTCAATCATGGTTGATCTGCCCCAACTCTATTTATCGACTTTTGCTCCATATCCTTTAATATCTTTACCAATCAAGTATGTTTTTATGTACAGTATGTATGCACCTATCTATCCATCTGACTGTCTGTCTATCTATCCACCTTAAAGGAATATTTCTTCAGCACTTACTCACTACCTAAACTTTGTAAATGGAAAGAAAATGCTGATGTGTGTAGTATAAGGGGTTAGTTCTAATTGTGTAGTATGCTAATCAGATACTGTGCACTTCACCACCGAAAGGGGCAGTACGGTCGCACAATGGTTAGCACGTGGCTTCACAGCGCCAGGGTGCCAGGTTCAATTCCAAGCTTGGGTCATTGTCTGTGCGGAGTCTGCACGTCCTCCCCGTGTCTGCGTGGGTTTCCTCCGGGTGCTCCGGTTTCCTCCCACAGTCCAAAGATGTGCGGGTTAGGTGAATTGGCCAATGATAAATTGCCCTTAATGTCCAAATTGCCCTTGGTGTTGGGTGGAGGTGTTGAGTTTGGGTATGGTGCTCTTTCCAAGAGCTGGTGCAGACTCAAAGGGCCGAATGGCCTCCTTCTGCACTGTAAATTCAATGATAATCTATGATTAATCTGGGACAAAGGTTCGGCACAACATCGTGGGCCGAAGGGCCTGTTCTGTGCTGTATTTTCTATGTTCTATGTTCAGCAGTCCTGGCAGTTGACGTTGATATGCTCTTGACCCTGTCAGGACTGATGGAGCCGCCAGCCGATTGGATTAACCAGCAACTCCAGAGGATTGAATTTCTCCTCAGAGGGGGGGGGGGGGGGCGGCGCGGTTTCACAGAATCCCTTTTCACTGTACGGAACCCTGCTATTCTCGAGTACCCTCGTACCTGAGCTCAATTTTCTCTCTTTTCGTAGCCTCTGTAATGAAGATGCTGATTCTCTCTGGGCTCGATGTACGGTTATCAGTAGCCCTGTTTCCTTCCTGTTGTTCCAATTTCTTCATGGGTAAGCTTAGGCACTGAGTGCAGGCTAATCAGTCACAGTCTCATCTCAACTATCCAAATTGAGGACAATGAACTCAACAAAGATTGTGGATTGCACCTGCGGCACTTCATTCTGTAGAACATGGTATTACATTTTGTGGCACATTTACCCAGTGAGACACCCAGGAGTGCTGAATGGTATTAGTAGTTTGGATACTTTGCTGCACTATGAAATATACTGGCAGTCTACATTGTCGTCGTGTTTTGCACCTCACCGTGTTTATTACACTGTACAGGTTTCGATGTTGTTGGATGACAACAGCGTCCAGGTGGAAGATCTTTTCCTGTAGGGTAGAAACCTCCAGCTGATGATCCTGAAACCTGCAAACAAACACTTTTGGGTTCATTTGATGAATAAAAAACTTTATAAAAATATCCCTCATTGGATGCCCTTTCACCCTTCCAATTACCAAATAGATAAAAATGAATTCAGTGAGGCAGTGATACATGGATATTTAACAAATATAGGGTGGCAATCGAACTGCTGGGCCCGGCTTGGGACACGACGTGGCCAGTAAATCTCACAAGAGGCAGAGGCCCTTGTATGGTTGGCCTCTGGGCAGGATGGTACCTTGCCCTTCAATGAACTTTAATAAACTACAAACGACCTCGCCCGCCCACTATGAAATAATCGTTTGTCAGGCCTTCCGGTCCCATCTGCTGCAGGACCAGAAATTCCCACCCGAAGTCAATGGACCTTTGGCTGCTCTGTCCAATTTTCCATCCAGCCTGTGACAATCCCCCGCCACAGAGGGGACGAGAAAATGTTGGCCTTTGCCTTTGAACCCTTGTCAACTTTGGGGAAATGGCTATTTTCAAAGATATGTAAGGTGTTAGGAATGTGAGTTTTGAATAAGGTGCTTATGTTTTAAACCACTGCTTTAATTTAAGGTAAAATAGAGTAATGAAGGGAGTCATGTAGGGTACAATTCTCCCCAAACATTTCTCAGTGTTGTCCCTCGCAGGAGAAGCAGCGAGATTTCCGCTGGGTGGGATCACACTATCGTGTTATGTACTCTGGGATAACACAGGCTGCAACTGGATGCAGCTTTAACCAAAAGATACTCCAGACCTTGAAGTTAGTTCACATCTGATTTATTGAACCAGTAGCACAGTTAGCACAGTTCACTATGAGTTTGACTCTCTGCTAACCTAAGTATAGTTACTCTGTCTGACTGAACCAGACTAGCTCTTAGCCACCTGCTGGAGGTGTGATACAGTACAGACACCCTGGGCGAAATTCTCCCCCAACGGCGCGATGTCCGCCGACTGGCGCCAGAAACGGTGCCAATCAGACGGGCATCGCGCCGGCCCAAAGGTGCGGAATGCTCCGCATCTTTGGGGGCCGAGCCCCAACATTGAGGGGCTAGGCCGGCGACGGAGGGATTTCCGCCCCGCCAGCTGGCGGAAATGGCGTTTATTGCCCCGCCAGCTGGCGGAAATGGCGTTTGTTGCCCCGCCAGCTGGCGCGGAAATGCGGCGCATGCGCAGGAGCATCAGCGGCCGCTGACAGTTTCCCGGCACATGTGCGGGAGCGTCAGCAGCCGCTGAAAGTTTCCCGCGCATGTGCAGTGGGGAGAGTCACTTCCGCCTCCGCCATGGTGGAGGCCGTGGCGGAGGCGGAAGGGAAAGAGTGCCCCCACGTCACAGGCCCTCCCGCGGATCGGTGGGCCCCGATCGTGGGCCAGGCCACCGTGGGGGCACCCCCCGGGGCCAGATCGCCCCGTGCCCCCCCCAGGACCCCGGAGCCCGCCCACGCCGCCTGGTCCCGCCGGTAAATACCAGGTTTAATTTACGCCGGCGAGACAGGCAATTTCTGGGCGGGACTTCGGCCCATCCGGACCGGAGAATTGAGCGGGGGGTCCCGCCAACCAGCGCGGCCCGATTCCCGCCCCCGCCCAATCTCCGGTACTGGAGACTTCGGCGGGGGCGGGGGCGGGATTCACGGCGGCCAACGGCCATTCTCCGACCTGGCGGGGGGTCGGAGAATGACACCCCCTGACTCACTCTGTAGATGTTCATCAGTGGAAAGAGGTGGAGTGTGAGTGTCTCGTGCCTTTTATAGTGAGATACCACCCCTGAGTGTCCTGCCTGCTCATGGTCATGTCCTGTTCTCTGTGTTCATTAGCTGCCTGTCTGTGCCTGTCTGTATATCATTATCTGCATGTCTGCATATCATGACATCTTCCCTTTTTAAAAATATTTTCTTGGCACATGGGAACATACTTACGTGTGGCGGCATATATTAACATATTTACAAGCGGTGGCATATGTGAATGTATTTACATGTGAAGACAGCTGTCTAATGTGAGAAAACAGAACATAGCAAACAAAACAAATGTTCATAAGTCCAGTCTCTGGTGCTTGCGTTTGATCCTCGTCGACCACCGGAGAGGTGGTGGTGGGGACGATGGCGCCTTGACAGGCGGGATGGAAGCCTGACTGGTGGCCTCGTAGTTCGAGGTATCAGGAGGTGTCAAAACAACGGACGGAAACGGAGAAGAAAGCGGCTGCGGGCTGGCAACTTTGCGCAGTGCCCGTCTGTTTCGTCGCACAACGGAACCATCAGCCATACGTACAACATACGAGCGGGGCGCAGCCTGCCAAACAACGACAGCTGGAGCAGACCAGCCACCATCCGGTATCTTGATCCTGACAGTGTCTGCCGGGGCTAACACGGGCAAATTGGTGGCATGAGCATCATAGCCCTGCTTTTGCTGGTTTCGGAGCTGCTGCACCTTCTGCAGCACCGGGAGGTGATCCAGATTGGGCAAGTGTATGGCTGGAAGTGTCGTCCGCAGGTCCCTGTTAATCAAGAGTTGAGCCAGCGACATGCCAGTGGAATCTGGGGTTGCCCTGTACGCAAGCAGCGCAAGGTAGATGTCAGAAGCAGAATCCGCGGCCTTGCAGATGAGCTGTTTCACAATGTGCACCCCAATTCTGGTACCATGTGGTGTTATGTACTCTGGGATAACACAGGCTGCAACTGGATGCAGCTTTAACCAAAATATACTCCAGACCTTGAAGTTAGTTCAATCTGATTTATTGAAACAGTAGCACAGTTAGCACAGTTCTCTATGAGTTTGACTCTCTGCTAACCTAAATATGGTTACTTTGTCTGACTGAACCAGACTAGCTCTTAGCCATGTGCCGGAGGTGTGATACTGTACATACACCCTGACTAACTCTGTAGATGTTCATCAGTGGAAAGAGGAGGAGTGTGAGTGTCTTGTGCCTTTTATAGTGAGGTACCACCCCTGAGTGGCCTGCCTGCTTATTGGTCATGTCCTGTTCTCTGTGTTCATTAGCTGCCTGTCTGTGCCTGTCTGTATATCATTATCTACATGTCTGCACATCATGACACACACTTTGGAGGGGTGGGGGGATCTCCCAGTCGATCGGGGGCCCTTGAGTGGTCGGGTGGCAGTGCAAGGTGCCCAGGTGGCATTTTGCCCATGCTGGGAATTGAGTCTGGAGGTATCCTGCCCTTATGAGGTGGGGTACGTGAGCTCGAGCACCCCCTCAGTGGTAAGTTGGAGCATTTGGGGGGTCCGGAATCCGCAGTAGGTTTTTTGGAGAACTAAGTGTGGCCTTGGCAGGGCATTCCTGCCCGAGGCCTGGATATGAAGCCAACTCCCATTGAATAGCGGGCGTGTTCTCGGCGCTGCAAACATCGGGAATCACCCGGCTAAACATTCCCGACATGGGGCTCTGTTTCCTTTCTGTTAAATTGCGCCCTCAGTCATTTCTTTGGAGCTTGGGGACATTCCAACTGGGAAAGAGATGTGCAAAACCTAAAGATGCTGGCTAGATTGCCATTGAAGCCTCCAGCATTCAACACCCAGCCCCGCCCTTCACCGGCAGTGAGGCGCCCCCCCCCACCCCCCCCCCCCCCCACCCATAGGCATCAGGCCAACCCACATCGCTGATACCAGTGTGCCCCTCACCCCCTCAAAGTGACTGATACCCCACTATCGGGTAGCTGAAGAACCCCCTCTCAGACTCTTCCCACCTTTTCAGGCCTTCCCCTTCTTTCAAGCCCCCCTTCAGGAGACATCCCTCCATGCCCCCCCTCATTGCCACCCCATCAGGCACCCCCCTTCATTTCCAAATTCAGGCCCCTCCCCCCCCTTCATGTCCCTCCCTTCAGGCATCTTTTTATGCCCCCTTTCAGGCTCTTCCCCTAGCAGTTCCAAACCTGGCACTGCCAGGTTGGTGCTGCTAGGTTAACACTGCGATGGGGCAATGCCATGGTGCCAGGGGCAGTTCCAGGGCACTTCCCAACCATGTCCTGACCACCCCGGCGTGACCATCTCACTGGTCTCTGCTTTTGGAACATAGAACATAGAATATAGAACATTACAGCGCAGTACAGGCCCTTCGGCCCTCGATGTTACGTCGACCTGTGAAACCACTCTAAAGCCCATCTACACTATTCCCTTATCGTCCATATGCCTATCCAATGACCATTTGAATGCACTTAGTGTTGGCGAGTCCACTACTGTTGCAGGTAGGGCATTCCACGCCCTCACTACTCTCTGAGTAAAGAAACTACCTCTGACATCTGTCTTATATCTATCTCCCCTCAATTTAAAGGTATGCCCCCTCATGCTAGACATCACCATCTGAGGAAAAAGGCTCTCACTGTCCACCCTATCCAATCCTCTGATCATCTTGTATGCCTCAATTAAGTCACCTCTTAACCTTCTTCTCTCTAATGAAAACAGCCTCAAGTCCCTCAGCCTTTCCTCATCAGATCTTCCCTCCATACCAGGCAACATTTTGGTAAATCTCCTCTGCACCCTTTCCAATGCTTCCACATCCTTCCTATAATGTGGCCACCAGAATTGCACGCAATACTCCAAATGCGGCCGCACCAGAGTTTTGTACAACTGCAACATGACCTCATGGCTCCGAAACTCAATCCCTTAACCAATAAAAGCTAACACACCGTACGCCTTCTTAACAACCCTCACAACCTGGGTGGCAACTTTCAGTGATCTCTGTACATGGACACCGAGATCTCTCTGCTCATCCACACTGCCAAGAATCTTACCATTAGCCCAGTACTCTGTCTTCCTGTTATTCCTTCCAAAATGAATCACCTCACACTTTTCTGCATTAAACTCCATTTGCCACCTCTCAGCCCAGCTCTGCAGCTTATCTATATCCCTCTGTAACTTGTAACATCCTTCTGCACTGTCCACAACTCCACCGACTTTAGTGTCATCTGCAAATTTACTCACCCATCCTTCTACGCCCTCCTCCAGGTCATTTATAAAAATGGCAAACAGCAGTGGCCCCAAAACAGATCCTTGTGGTACACCACTAGTAACTGGACTCCAGTCTGAATATTTCCCATCAACCACCACCCTTTGTCTTCTTCCAGCTAGCCAATTTCTGATCCAAACTGCTAAATCACCCTGAATCCCATGCCTCCGTATTTTCTGCAGTAGCCTACCGTGGGGAACCTTATCAAACGCTTTACTGAAATCCATATACACCACATCAACTTTTTACCCTCATCCACCTGTTTGGTCACCTTCTCAAAGAACTCAATAAGGTTTGTGAGGCACGACCTACCCTTCACAAAACCATGTTCATAGAATTTACAGTGCAGAAGTGTTGACTATCTCTTTTGGGGAGCAGTAGTGATTCCAACTGGCTTCACCTTGTGCTATCAAGGGGTGGTGGGGGCGGGGCAATGAATACTGGAAGTCAGATGAATCCAGTTTACAACTGAAAATGCATATTTAAATTGTGTTTTAAATGCGGGCATGAACCAGATTAGGTCGCAGCCGGGGACGGGGAGAATCTCAAAATGGGTTCTCCCTGTTACAAATCAGGGGCGAAATTCTCCTACCCGCCCCGCCACATTTCTGCCCCGACCGGCCGGCGGGAGTCTCCGTAACACCGGCCGGTCAATGGGGTTTCCCATTGTGGGGCAGCCCTACGCCGTCGGGAAACCCCCGGGCGCCGGCAAAACGGAGACTCCCTCCGGCGGAGAATGACGGCCCAGGTTATGGCTCCTCTCGCGAGATTCTCCGACCATAACATGATCTGCTTCTGCATGGGCGGAGCCGGAGAAATGCCCCATAATCTGCTATGAATTCTGCCCAGCAACAAGCCTGTGTGCCTTTGTTACCAAGGTCAGGTGCTATCAAAATGTATGTGCTATGTTGAACTCAAAGGCTCAGAGGGCAGAATCTTGTGGAGCTGCTGCTTGGACAGGTGGCGAGGGGCCCACATCGTTTTTCAGGAAGGCCCATCACTTCTTGATCCACTCAAGCACTTAACAGGCCAACTGCAGGCCTTCCCCCAGGATCAAGGGCCCTGAGGGTGAAGTTCCACCTGTCGCGAGCTCCAGCCAATCAGATGCTGCCAATGAGGCCATGGCTTCTGCTGGTATGACACCAACCAAGGCCCAAGGATCATTGCTGGATCCCAGGCTGGAGGTGAGTGTTTGCAGGGGGAGGGCTATGGGTGGGGGTGAAATGGGGAGGAAGGTTGGCAACAAGGGCAAGGGTGATTCTCAGCAGGTCCCCCTTTCCCAGTGCTGGGTCCCGCGGTCAGAAACTGATTGGCTTCAAATAATGGTGGGATGAGAGGTCTGTCATTGGGCCTTTCTTTCACAGACTCAATCAGAGTGGAGGCAGGAAGGTGGCAGGGTTCCCATTTGTCATCCTCCCACCTGGTTAAATGTCCACTCTGCCACCAAACTCATCATGGAGGAGGGCGCAACGTTCTTCCCAGAGATTTTGAAGAGGAACAGAAAGATAGAGAGAGTGAGACAGAACAGCAGTCATTGTGACCTACAGAGGGAAGCTGTTTTCTGTGCAAGCTACCAGGCAGAATCCTGGGGAAAGCTTGCCAACTGATCAAAGTGAAGGAATGCGCATTGATCTAAGGACACAGGAAGATTCCTCTTGGCCAGAATGGGAGAAGTCATCACTGCAGTAGGCCTTACTGCTGAAAGTTGTGTTGGGAATTCTCAGAGGGAAAGGACCTTTGATGGCCACTGAACATCATGACTAAAGGGAGATGAAGCTGTGAGTGACTTTAGAGAGTTTCCTGAAAATATTGCAATTCTGTGGAAAATATGCTGTAGAATATAAATGTGGAATGGAGATATTGCCGTGGGACCCTCCCATGTGACATTCAGACTGGGGTGAGTGGTTAGGAATTGTTTCCGTGCCTCGGAGATTGAGATGCATTTTTTAATGATGTCCCGATCTCTCGCTACAATGGGGAGTTCTGGCGAGCGGAACTTCCCACTGTACCAAATGGGGCTATGTGGGGCCTCGGCCGCGTATTCCCCATTCAGGCCCCTTATTTAAAGTGAGTCGTGTTAAATAGCAATTTTCTTCTCGGCACTGCGAGTGCCGGGAAACAGGCGGCTAAACACGCTCGCTCGGGGACTTTGTTCCCTTTTGGGAAGATCGCGTCCCAGGTTTCAAATTCAGCTGGGCTAAACAATTCCCAGATCCAGTGACCCCACAGGGCAGCAGGTTGGTTGAGAATTGGGCAGCTAAGAGTCGACGCTGGAGTAAAAACAGGAGTGTTTTACTCTGGCGTCGGCGCCCGTTCCGAGACCCCATTCTGCGGCCTACAGGGGGCTAGGACGGCGTTGGAGCGGCCTACACCACTCCAACTGCCGATCCCGGCCTGAACCCGGTGCCGCGGGGTCTGCGCATGCATAGTTGGGCCTGCGGCAACTAGCGCATGCGCAGTTGGGCTGGCGCCAACTAGCGCATGCGCAGAGGCCTTCTTCACTGCGGCGGCCCCGATGCCAAATGGCGCAGGGCTACAGGAGCCGGCACGGAGGAAAAGAGGCAGGCGGGCAGAGAGGCCGATCGGTGGGCCCCGATTGCGGGCCAGGCCACTACGGACCCACCAGGGTCCCCGGACCATTCAACGCCGAGGTCCCGCCAGATCAGAAGATGTTAGAACGGCGCCGGCGGGACTCGACTTTTTGCTGTCGGCCGCTCGGCCCATCCGGGCCGGAGAGTCAGCGCATATCCCGATCGGCGCCGCGCCGACTATGTCAGCGTCAATGGCGCTGATTCTCCGCATTGCGGAGAATCCCGGCGGGGTCAGAGAATATGTTTCTTATGCTCTCTTGGCTACGAAAGTGAAGTGGGATTAAATAATTAATACCTTATTAAATTAATAATTTAAGATACTTAAATACTTTAAAGAAACTAAAAATAAGCTAAGTGAATTAATCATATAAAAATTTAATGAAGCGATGAGAGGCCATCCTATGTGGAGAGATTGAGGAGAAGGGGTCTATATTCTCTGCAGTTTAGAAGAGTGGGAAGTAATTTTATTGAAAAAAATAAAATTCTTATTGGCTTCACAGGATAGATGCCGACATCTGGATGGAGAGGCTGGAAACTCGACTCATGTTTTAGAATATGTAGAGTTGAATACTACTGGGGATGTGGACGGCATGACTTCGCCGCCACCACCATCACTCCACCTCCCCCCCCCCCTCTCCCACAATCTTGGAAACAACATTTGCATGGAGTCGATTCGGACTTTTATCCCTCCTTGTGGGGCAACGCCCACTTTCTAGACCTGCCGGCCAGTAGGATCAACAGGCAGCTCCATCGGTCCTGGCAGCACCGGGAAGGTGCTGACTCTGCGGGAAAAGATGACGACCTAGGGCCTGGATCCCGATAAGGCCGGGATCTTGGGGCTAGAGGGTTTGAATAGGTTAGGAGAGCGGTGGGGTGGGTTTAAGGAAATGAGCGGGAACGAAGAAAGGGGGGGGCCGACTTAATGGTACCACCTAGCGATCGGCAAAGGGAAGCCCTGAAGAACACGTTCCCCCTTCCTTCCTTCCCTTTAAACATTTAAGCGGGAGGGAGCGGGAGTGAGAGAGGGAGCCGGGGCACAGCGAGTGCAGCTTGGGATTCAGGTAGGTTTTTAAACTTGCCCCCAGGTTCCAGTGGCCTTCATTTCCGGGAGCGGGAGAGAGAGGGGGAGCCGGAGTGCAGCTTGGGAGTCAGGTAGGTGCTTAAGTGTTTGATTTTTACCTCTATTTAAGTTGGGCAGTTGCTAAACCCAAAACACTACACTTGTAGTGTCTCCCACCCTTCCACCTCCTCGAACCGAAGGGGGTGAGTGAATATCAGGTAAGCTCTCTCTTTTCTTTTTCTTTTATCCGCAAGTTATAGCTTCAGATTTTCGGCAGGAGCAGTGGCCAGGGGTCTGTCAGAAAGAACATAAGAACATAAGAACTAGGAACAGGAGTAGACCATCTGGCCCCTCGAGCCTGCTCCGCCATTTAATGAGATCATGGCTGATCTTTGTGGACTCAGCTCCACTCTCCGGCCCGTACACCATATCCCCGAATCCCTTTATTCTTTAGAAAGGTATCTATCTTTTTCTTAAAAACGTTTAAAGAAGGAGCCTCAACTGCTTCACTGGGCAAGGAATTCCAGAGATTTACAACCCTTTGGGTGAAGAAGTTCCTCCTACACTCCGTCCTAAATCTACTTACCCTTATTTTGAGGCTATGCCCCCTAGTTCTGCTTTCCCCAGCCAGTGGAAACAACCTGCCCGCATCTATCCTATCTATTCCCTTCATAATTTTATATGTTTCAATAAGATCCCCCCGCATCCTTCTAAACTCCAATGAGTACAGTCCCAGTCTACTCAATCTCTCGACATAATCTAATCCCCTCAACTCTGGGATCAACCTAGTGAATCTCCTCTGCACTCCCTCCAGTGCCAATATGTCCTTTCTCATGTAAGGAGACCAAAACTGAACACAATACTCCAGATGCAGCCTCACCAACATCCTATACAATTGCAGCATAACCTCAGTAGTCTTGAACTCCATCCCTCTAGCAATGAAAGACAAAACTCGATTAGCCTTCTTAATCACCTGTTGCATCTGCACACCAACTTTTTGCGACTCGTGCACCAGCACACCCAGGTCCCTCTGCACAGCAGCATGTTTTAACATCTTACCGTTTAAATAATAATCCATTATGCTGTTATTCCTCCCAAAATGGATAGCCTCACACTTGGCAACATTGAATTCCATCTGCCAGACCCTAGCCCATTCACCTAACCTATCCAAATCCTTCTGCAGACTTCCGGTATCCTCTGCACTTTTTGCTTTACCACTCATCTTAGTGTCGTCTGCAAACTTTGACACATTGCACTTGGTCCCCAACTCCAAATCGTCTATGTAAATTGTGAACAACTGCGGGCCCAACACTGATCCTTGAGGGACCCCACTAGTTACAGGTTGCCAACCAGAGAAACACCCATTTATCACCACTCTCTGCTTTCTGTTAGTTAACCAATCCTCTACCCATGCTACCACTTTACCCTCAATGCCATGCATCTTTAGTTTATGCAGCAACCTTTTGTGTGGCACCTTGTCAAAAGCTTTCTAGTAAGTTTACCCTTTAAAAACTTACCTTGCAGGAGAAGCGGCCTTCAGATTTTTGACGGGAGCAATGGCCAGGGGTCTGTTGGGAAGGTAAGTAGCTGGGAGAAATTTAACTCTTCCTGGGTTGGCAAGTATTGTGATTTGTAAGTAAAATCCTTATTCCTTTCACTTATTCATTATTTGATATTATATTTGTAATCAGTTAAGGTAAAGTGTAAAAATGGCAGGAGATCCCAGACCCGTGTTATGCTCCTCGTGCTCAATGTGGGAGTTCAGGGACGCCCCCGATGCCCCTGACTCCTTCATGTGCGGGAAGTGTGTCGAGCTGCAGCTCCTGTTAGACCGCATGACGGATCTGGAGCTGCGGATGGACTTCACTTCGGAGCATCCGCGATGCTGAGGGGGTCGTGGATGGCACGTTCAGTGAGTTGGTCACACTGCAGATTAGGGTTGGTGAGGGAGACAGGGAATGGGTGACCAAAAGGCAGAGAAAGAGCAGGAAGGCAGTGCAGGTGTCCCCTGCGGTCATCTCCATCCAAAACAGGTATACCGTTTTGGATACTGTTAGGGGAGATGACTCACTAGGGGAAGGCAGTAGTAACCAGGCTCATGGCACCGTGGCTGGCTCTGCTGCACAGAAGGGCGGGAAAAAGACTGGCAGGGCTATAGTCATAGGGGATGCAATCGTAAGGGGAGTAGACAGGCGTTTCTGTGGTCGAAAACCAGACTCCCGAATGGTATGTTGCCTCCCGGGTGCACGGGTCAGAGATGACTCAGATCGGCTGCAGGACATTCTGAAGGGGGAGGGTTAACAGCCAGTTGTCGTGGTGCATATAGGAACCAACGATATAGGTAAAAAAATGGGATGAGGTCCTACAATCAGAATTTAGGGAGTTAGGAGATAAGTTAAAAAGTAGGACCTCAAAGGAGTAATCTCAGGATTGCTACCAGTGCCACGAGACAGTCAGAGTATAAATTCAAGAATATTCAGAATTAATACGTGGCTTGAGAGATGGTGCAGGAGGGAGGAGTTCAGATTGTTGGGACATTGGAACCCGTTCTGGGGGCGGTGGGACCATTACAAACCGGATGGTCTGCACCTGGGCAGGACTGGAACCAATGTCCTAGGGGGTGCTTTTGCTAACACTGTTGGGGAGATTTTAAACTAATGTGGCAGGGGGATGGGAACCAGATTAGGATGTTAGAAGTCAGTAAAGAGGCAGCAACTAAAGCCAGTAAGGTACTAGATAATAAACTCAATGTGACTAAGGGGAAGAGTAGACACGGAAGAGATGATGAACGCAAAGGGACAGGTGGTCTGAGGTACATTTGTTTCAATGCGAGAAGTGTAGCAGGTAAGGCAGATGAACTTAGGGCTTGGATTAGTACCTGGGAATATGATGTTATTGGTATTATGGAGACTTGATTGAGGGAAGGGCCAGACTGGCAACTAAATATCCCAGGGTATAGATGCTTCAGGAGGGATAGAGAGGGAGGTAAAAGGGGTGGAGGAGTTGCATTACAGGTCAGAGATGATATCACAGCTGTGATTAAGGAGGGCACGATGGAGGATTCGAGCACTGAGGCAATATGGGTAGAGCTACGAAATAAGAAGGGTGCAGTAACATTGTTGGGGCTTTACTACAGGCCTCCCAAAAGCGAGCGTGAAGTAGAGGTACAAATATGTAGACAGTTTATAGAAAAATGTAGGAGCAATAGGGTGGTCGTGATGGGAGATTTTAACTTCCCCAAAATTGAATGGGACTCATGTAGTGTTGGAGGCGTAGATGGAGCAGAATTTGTAAGGGCATCCAGGAGAGTTTTTTAGAGCAGTATGTAAATAGTCCAACTCGGGAAAGGGCCATATTGGACCTGGTATTGGGGAATGATCCCGGCCAGGTGGTTGAAGTTTCAGGCAGTGATTACTTTGGGAATAGCGATCACAATTCCGTAAGTTTTAGAATACTCATGGACAAAGACGAGAGTGGTCCTAAAGAAAGAGTGCTAAATTGGGGAAAGACCAAGTATAACAAAATTCGGCAGGAGCTAGGGAATGTGGATTGGGAGCATCTGTTTAAGGGTAAATCCACATTTGAAATGTGGGAGTCTTTTAAGGAAAGGTTGATTAGAGTGCAGGACAGACATGTCCCTGTGAAAATGAGGGATAGAAATGGCAAGATTAGGGAACCATGGATGACGGGTGGAATTGTGAGACTAGCTAAGATGAAAAAGGAAGCATACATAAGATCTAGGAGACTTAAATCTGATGAAGCTTTGGAGGAATATCGGGAAAGTATGACAAATCTCAAACGCACAATAAAGAGGGCAAAAAGGGGTCATGAAATATCTTTGGCTAACAGGGTTAAGGAAAATCCCAAAGCCTTTTATTCATATATAAGGAGCAAGAGGGTAACTAGAGAAAGGATTGGCCCACTCAAAGACAAAAGAGGGAATTTATGCGTGGAGTCAGAGGAAATGGGTGAGATTCTTAATGAGTACTTTGTATCGGTATTCACCAAGGAGAGGGACATGACGGATGTTGAGGCTAAGGATGGATGTTTAGATACTCTAGGTCAAGTCGGCATAAGGAAGGGGGAAGTTTTGGGTATTCTAAAAGGCATTAAGGTGGACAAGTCCCCAGGTCCGGATGGGATCTATCCCAGGTTACTGAGGGAAGCGAGGGAAGAAATAGCAGGGGTCTTAACAGATATCTTTGCAGCATCCTTGAGCACGGGTGAGGTCCCGGAGGACTGGAGAATTGCTAATGTTGTCCCTTTGTTTAAGAAGGGTAGCAGGGATAATCCAGGGAATTATAGACCTGCGAGCTTGATGTCAGTGGTAGGCAAACTGTTGGAGAAGATACTGAGGGATAGGATCTATCCACATTTGGAAGAAAATAGACTTATCAGTGATAGGCAGCATGGTGGTTTTGTGCAGGGAAGGTCATGTCTTACAAACCTAATGGAATTCTTTGAGGAAGTGACAACGTTAATTGATGAGGGAAGGGCTGTAGATGTCATATACATGGACTTCAGTAAGGCGTTTGATAAAGTTTCCCATGGCAGGTTGATGGAAAAAGTGAAGTCGTATGGAGTTCAGGGTGTACTAGCTAGATGGATAAAGAACTGGCTGGGCAACAGGAGACAGAGAGTAGTGGTAGAAGGGAGTGTCTCAAGATGGAGAAAGGTGACTAGTGGTGTTCCACAGGGATCCGTACTTGGACCACTGTTGTTTGTGATATACATAAATGGTCTGGATGAAGGTCTAGGTGGCCTGATTAGCAAGTTTGCAGATGATACTAAGATTGGTGGAGTTGCAGATAGCGAGGAGGACTGTCAGAGAATACAGCAAAATATAAATAGATTGGAGAGTTAGGCAGAGAAATGGCAGATGGAGTTCAATCCAGGCAAATGTGAGGTGATGCATTTTGGAAGATCTAATTCAAGAGAGGTCTGTACAGTCAATGGAAGAGACCTGTGGAAAATTGATGTACAGAGAGATCTGGGAGGTCCATTGTACCCTGAAGGTGGCAACGCAGGTCGATAGAGTGGTCAAGAAGGCATACAGCATGCTTGCCTTCATCAGACGGGGTATTGTAGCGCACAAAGACTCCGAGAGACGAATAGAGTGAAGTCGATGAGGCTTTATTAAGCGTGACTGTTCCCCCGCAGTTCAGTAGTAGACTGCCTGCGGGGGAGGACTCCAGGTACTTATACTCCGCCTTCAGGGCGGAGCTAGCGGTCAACGTCCAACCAGGACCCGGGATCTGTCAGCCAATGACATCACGGCTTCACAGTCCCACATGACCCCTAATGCATACTACCACATTCACCCCTTGTTAAAAATGAACCCGGCGGGGTGATGCTTCGCATGGTGGTAAGGGTTTACAAGGCTGGTCCTGGGAGGAAAACTTTCACATGTTATTACAGTATGTACAAGGTTTTTTTTTGTTTCAAACTATTTACAGTAATCGTCAGGAAAAGACAAAATGTTCTCGTTAAAAGTCCACATATTGTACTGTTAGATCGACGCCACGAGTCGGTCGGGCGGTCTGGTCGTCCGTGTCGATCGCCTCGGCCCCGGTGGTGGTGGTGGTGCTTGTTCCGGTGTTGTCGTCTCCGGGAGCCTTACGGTTTCAGCTTGGGCTTCATTCCTGGTCGGGCCTGGGAGGAGGACCGATCCTCCTGGGAAGGGGGCGGTCGCGGGGTGCGGCGGTGGCAGGAAGGGGGGGGGGTTGGGTGATTGGTGTCGGGGGTGTGTGTGTGTTGCCGGCGGGCGCCAGATCTCGCAGGGCGACCGTGTCCTGTCGGCCGCGGGGTACTCCACGTAAGCGTACTGTGGGTTCGCGTGAAGGAGGTGAACCCTTTCGACCAACGGGTCCGACTTGTGCGCCCGCACATGTTTTCGGAGCAAGATGGGTCCTGGGGCCGCCAGCCAGGTCGGCAGCGATGTTCCAGAGGAGGACTTCCTGGGGAAGACCAGGAGGCGCTCATGAGGCGTTTGGTTAGTGCTAGTGCACAGTAGTGACCGGATGGAGTGGAGGGCGTCCGGGAGGACCTCCTGCCACCGTGAAACTGGGAGGTCCCTGGACTGTAGGGCCAGTAGGACGGTCTTCCAGACCGTGCCGTTCTCCCTCTCTACTTGCCCGTTCCCCCGGGGGTTGTAGCTGGTCGTCCTGCTCGAGGCTATACCATTGCTGAGCAGGAACTGGCGCAGCTCGTCACTCATGAAGGAGGACCCCCTGTCGCTGTGGACGTATGCGGGGCAGCCGAACAGTGTGAATATGGTGTTCAGGGCTTTAATGACTGTGGCCGCGGTCATGTCAGAGCAGGGGATGGCGAATGGGAAGCGGGAGTACTCGTCCACCACATTAAGGAAGTATATGTTGCGGTCGGTGGAGGGGAGGGGTCCTTTGAAATCCAGACTAAGGCGTTCAAAGGGGCGGGAAGCCTTAATCAGGTGCGCACCATCCGGCCTGAAAAAATGTGGTTTGCACTCTGCGCAGATGTGGCAGTCCCTTGTGACTGTACGGACCTCCTCTAAAGAGTATGGGAGGTTGCGGGACTTAATAAAGTGGTAGAACCGAGTGACCCCCGGGTGGCAGAGGTCCACGTGGAGGGTTTGGAGGCGGTTAATTTGTGCGTTGGCACATGTGCTGCGGGATAGGGCATCGGACGGCTCGTTCAGCTTTCCGGGACGATACAAGATCTCGTAGTTGAAGGTGGAGAGCTCGATCCTCCACCTTAAGATCTTGTCGTTTTTGATTTTGCCCCGCTGTGCATTATCGAACATGAAGGCTACTGACCGTTGGTCCGTGAGGAGAGTGAATCTCCTGCCGGCCAGGTAATGCCTCCAATGTCGCATAGCTTCCACTATGGCTTGGGCTTCCTTTTCCACTGAGGAGTGGCGGATTTCTGAAGCGTGGAGGGTTCGGGAGAAAAAGGCCACGGGTCTGCCCGCTTGGTTAAGGGTGGCCGCTAGAGCTACGTCGGAGGCGTCGCTCTCGACCTGGAAGGGGAGGGACTCGTCGATGGCGCGCATTGTGGCCTTTGCGATATCCGCTTTGATGCGGCTGAAGGCCTGGCAAGCCTCTGTCGACAGCGGGAAGGTCGTGGTCTGTATTAGGGGGCGGGCCTTGTCTGCGTACTGGGGGACCCACTGGGCGTAATATGAAAAGAACCCCAGGCAGCGTTTTAGGGCTTTTGAGCAGTGCGGGAGGGGAAATTCCATGAGGGCGCGCATACGTTCGGGGTCGGGGCCTATTATCCCATTGCGCACTACGTAGCCCAGGATGGCTAGCCGGTTTGTGTTAAAAACGCACTTGTCCTCGTTGTACGTGAGGTTCAAGGCAGAAATAGCAGCGGGCTCCCCCGGTGCGACTTGGCGTTTGGACCGCGCAAGCCTGTGGGGTGTCCGGAGGGGGGGGGGGTTTGTCGCGACGGGTGCGTACGGAGCCCAATGGGCTGCCGCGCAGTCGGGGCCGTAGGCGCGGGTATTTCGCGCGGCCACGTCTAGGGAGGCTGCTAGGGCCCATGCCTCTGAGAGTCCTAGCGACTCTTTTTCTAGAAGTCTTTGGCGGATTTGGGAGGAGTTCATACCTGCCACAAAAGCATCGCGCATTAACATGTCCGTGTGTTCATTTGCGTTCACCGGCGGGCAGCTGCAGGCTCGTCCCAAAATTAGTAGCGCGGCGTAGAATTCATCTATCGATTCTCCGGGACTTTGCCGTCTCGTTGCGAGTTGATAGCGAGCGTAGATCTGGTTTACTGGGCGAACATAGAGACTTTTTAGTGCTGCGAACGCCGTCTGGAAATCCTCTGAGTCTTCGATGAGAGAGAAAATCTCCGTGCTTAACCTCGAGTGCAGGACCTGTAGTTTTTGGTCTTCTGTGACCCGGCCGGTGGCCGTTCTGAGGTAGGCCTCGAAACAAGTCTGCCAGTGTTTGAAAGCTGCTGCTGCGTTCATTGCGTGGGGGCTGATCCTCAGGCATTCCGGGATGATCCTGAGCTCCATAGTCATTTAGGCACGCTTAATAAATTGTAGCGCACAAAGACTCCGAGAGACGAATAGAGTGAAGTCGATGAGGCTTTATTAAGCGTGACTGTTCCCCCGCAGTTCAGTAGTAGACTGCCTGCGGGGGAGGACTCCAGGTACTTATACTCCGCCTTCAGGGCGGAGCTAGAGGTCAACGTCCAACCAGGACCCGGGATCTGTCAGCCAATGACATCACGGCTTCACAGTCCCACATGACCCCTAATGCATACTACCACAGGTATTGAGTACAAGAGTCGGCAGGACATGTTACAGTTGTACAGGACTTTGTTTAGGCCACATTTGGAATACTGCGTGCAGTTCTGGTCGCCACATTACCAGAAGGATGTGGATGCGTTAGAGAGGGTGCAGAGGAGGTTCACCAGGATATTGCCTGGTATGGAGGGTGCTGGCTATGAAGAAAGATTAGGATTGTTTTCTTTGGAAAGACGGATTGAGGGGGGACCTGATTGAGGTCTACAAAATTATGAGAGGTATGGACAGGGTGGATAGCAACAAGCTTTTTCCAAGAGTGGGGATGTCAATTACAAGGGGTCCCGATTTCAAGGTGAGAGGGGGAATGTTTAAGGGAGATATGCGTGGAACGTTTTTTAAGCAGAGGGTGGTGGGTGCCTGGAACGCTTTGCCAGCGGAGTTGGTAGAGGCGGGCACGATAGCATCATTTAAGATGCATCTAGACAGATATATGAACGGGCGGGAAACAGAGGGAAGTAGATCCTTGGAAAATAGGTGACAGGTTTAGATAAAGGATCTGGATCGGTGCAGGCTGGGAGGCCGAAGGGCCTGTTCCTGTGCTGTAATTTTCTTTGTTCATTGTTCTTCTTTGAACAATTCTGATTCTTGCCCAGCTGCTCTCCCCAAATATTTTAAGGCATGGACAGCAGAGTTTCAGGATCATTTGGCTTGATTACTGGCCTAATTGACCCTTAATTGTTCATTGGAATATGGCGGACAGGCTGCCAATTTCAGTGCATCCCCCGTTAACCCCCATAAAATGAGTGTGAGCCAGGGGCAGGTGGGTTGCTGGTGGAATTGGTGCCTGGCCTATTTCACATGCCCTCGCCACCCCCCCCCCCCCCCCCCCCCCCACTACAGGAAACACACCCTCAGGGGGAATGCACCTTTTTTTTATCCGGACCTTTTTTTTTACAGATGCACCATAGAAAGCATCCTATCGGGCTGCATCACAGCCTGGTATGGCAACTGCTCGGCCCAAGACCGCAAGAAACTTCAGAGAGTCCTGAACACTGCCCTGTCCATCTCACAAACCTGCCTCCCATCCATTGACTCCATCTACACCTCCCGCTGCCTGGGGAAAGCGGGCAGTATAATCAAAGATCCCTCCCACCCGGCTTACTCACTCTTCCAACTTCTTCCATCGGGCAGGGGATACAGAAGTCTGAGAACACGCACGAACAAACTCAAAAACAACTTCTTCCCCACTGTCACCAGACTCCTAAATGACCCTCTTATGGACTGACTTCATTAACACTACACCCTGTATGCTTCATCCGATGCCAGTGCTTATGTAGTTACATTGTATATGTTGTGTTGCCCTATTATGTATTTTCTTTTATTCCCTTTTCTTCTCATGTACTTAATGATCTGTTGAGCTGCTCGCAGAAAAATACTTTTCACTGTACCTCGGTACACGTGACAATAAACAAATCCAATCCAATCCAATGTAAAATTCAGCCCGTTGATCCTCATTTGTCGTTTATATTCAAAACTGAGAATGATAGATTTTTGGGCATTAAGAAATTTGGGAATTGGTTGGGAAAACGGATTTGATATAAAAATTCAGCCTTTGATCTTACTGAATGGTGGAGAAGGCTCGAGGGGCTGTATGAATTACTCCTACATCTACATTATGTGTTCTTGCAGACAGGTATCTTGTGGGTGTGAATTAAGGTCCAGACAATGTTCCCTCCGCAGTAACGAGGTGAAAAACATCAAAGCTCATGTTTTAAAACTTTAGGAAAGATTTAGGGAGTAGGTAAATTGTTAATTTTATGCAATATCTGTTGATTTGGTAGGACGGAGGAAGGGTTTTTGCATAAGAATCTAATGATTTAAGAGAAAGCTAAAAACAAGACTTGAAGAATAGTATCCGTGCAATGTTTATGTGTAAATATTACAAGTTGGGAACTGAGAGACACTAATTAGTGTGTGAGACGAGGGTGGTGGTGGGGGGGTAGTGTTGATTGATTTAATGGGACTAAAAATAGATTTCTTTTAACCTAGAACAATGAAGAAAGCTGTGGCAAAGATAAAGGAGGTACCAATCGTCATTTTCTAACATTCTTTAGAACTAGGAATTGTGCCAAAGAAGTGATGGCTGGTAAATACTCCATTTAAATACATGGTTGATTTTTCGGATGCGGCAATGGTGTTCTCTGCCCGTCCACCCCGACTCCACAGCCCACCTCCTGGCCAGCCTCCGCTACTCCCCCGGCCCTGGCAGAAGCCCAATGGTCAGCGGCACGACTGTCAGCAAACTATGGGGATGTTGGACACTTTCCATACCCCTTCTCTCTCTTTCAGCAGCGACGATGACGGTGTCACAATTTTTGAAAGCAAAAGTGAACCATGCCATCGGGAACTTGCCGATCAGAGGCGGAGAATCGTGGAGGTCCCGAGGAATACCAGGTCAGGTCCGTTGATGATATGCAAACAGTGTCTACTGTATGTGCGTTCAGGACTGAATTGACACGGCTGTCGAGTTGATGGAGAATTGCGATTTGGCGCTAAATCGGCGTCCACTGCGATTTTGCCGTCGGAACCTATTCTCCGCACAATTCTTGATTTTAGCATCTGCCAATGGAGAATCCCGCCAAATACCTCCGACTTGCAGATGACCTAAAATTGTGTGAGAGGGTGAGCTCTGAGGAGGATGCAGAGATACTTCAGTGTGATTTGGATAAGGTTTTTAAAAATAAATTTTGAGTACTCAATTAATTTTTTCCAATTAAGGGGCTATTTAGCATGACCAATCCACCTACCCTGCACATCTTTGGGTTGTGGGGGCGAAACCCACGTAAACATGGGGAGAATGTGTAAACTCCACACGGACAATGACCAAGGGTCGAGATCGAACCTGGGATCTCGCCACCGTGCTGCCCCTGATTTTGATAATTTGAGTGAGTGGCAAATGTATAGCAAATGCAGTATAATGTGGATAAATGTGAAGTTATCCACTTTGGTAGTGGACTAATATCTGAATAGCTATAAATTGAAAGAGATTGAGAGACATGAAGCTGTTCAATGAGACCTGCGTGTTCTTGTACACCAGATGCTGAAAGTTATATGAGGTGAAGAAGGCAGATATGTTGGTCTTCATAGGAGCAGGGATGTCTTGCTGCAATTATACAAGGCTTTGGTGAGAGCACACCAGGAATATGGAGCGGGATTCTCCACTCCCACGCCGAAGTGGCCGCGCCGTCGTGAACGCCGTCGAGGTTCACGACGGCGCGAAACGGCCCCGGTCCCAACCGATTCAGGCCCTGACAATGGGCCAGTATCGGGGCTGCGTCATCTACACGCGCCAGGCCTTGTCGCCCGCGTAAAAGCGGCGCCGCATAGATGACGCGGCCGGCGCCGCATAACGGACGTCATCCGCGCATGCGCGGGTTGGCCGGCGCCAACCTGCGCATGCGTGGTTGCCGTCCTCTCTAAGTCCGCCCCGCAAGAAGATGGGGGATGGATCTTGCGGGGCCGCGGAAGGAAGGAGGTCCTCCTTCAGAGAGGACGGCCCGACGATTGGTGGGCACCGATCGCGGGCCACCCCACATTCCAGGTGAAGCCCGGTGCAGGATCCCCCCTCGCCCCCCCCACAGGCCGCCCTCCCAGCGTTCACGCACCGCCCACGACTGCAACGACCAGGTGTGGACGGCGCCGGGGGGAACCCGCCGTTTTGGCCTGGCCACTCGGCCCATCCGGGCCTCAGAATAGCGGGGGTGCCGGAGAATCGCCATTTTCGGTGTCTCCGGCGATTCTCCGGCCTGCGGCCCGTGAAACTCGACCGGGCCGTTCCCGCCGCTTGGGAGAATCGTGGGAGGGCGTCGGACCGGCGTCCCCGGAAATTTTGGCGGCCCAGGCGATTCTCCCAACCGGCGTGGGAGTGGAGAATCGCGCCCATTGTGTGCAATTTTAGTCTCCTTTGCTGAGGAAGGATGTTCTTTCTATGGAGGGAGTGCAGCAAAATTTTACCAGACTGATTCCTGGGATGGCGGGACTGATGTACGAGGAGAAATTAAATCGGTTAGGATTATATTTGCAGGAGTTCAGAAGAATGAGGAGGGATCTCATAGAAACTTATAAAGTTCAAACCGGACTGGACAGGGGAGATACAGGAAGGATGTTCCCACATGTAGGGGAGTCCAGAATCAGGGTTCACAGTCTGAGGAAATGAGTAGACCATTTAGGACTGGGATGGTGAGAAATCCCTGCACCCTGAGAGTGGTGAGCCTGTGGAATTCTCTACCACAGTTGAGATCAAATCATTATGGGCGCGGTCTACTGGCTGTTCACACAGGCGGGATATTCCACCGGTGCACGGGTTCCCTGGCGACAAAGGGTGCAGACACCGGTAAATCCTGTTGACAACGGTGCGGTCGGTAAATCCCACTGATGGGCTGCCTCCGCCACTGAAAAACAAGTGGCGGGTTGGTCCTGACCATAAGGTGAGATTTTCCAGCTGTTCACGCCAGTGGGATCTTCCAGTCCCGATGAGAGCGGCGGGACAGAAGATCCCGCCACTGGCCAATGGCAGACCGCCTCCCTCCCCCGAGAAACACACTGGGAGGCTAGAGAATCTTGCCTTGTATGTTTTCAAGGAGTTCAATATAGCTCTTGAGGTTAAAGGGATCAAAGGATATAGGGGGAGAGCGGGAACAGGTCAATGATTTGATATGGTAGATACCAGGAAGATGTTTGCATTTGTGAGGAGTCTAGAACTAGAGGACACAGTTTAAGAATATGTCTCCCATTTAAGACTGAGGTGAGGAGGATTTTTTGATGGTCAATCGTCTGCGGAATTCACTTCCCCAGACAGCAATGGGGGCTGGGTCATTGAATTTATTAGATAGAACTTTGATTAACAAGAGAGTCAAGGGCTCTGAAAGGGTAGAGAGCAAAGTGGAATTGAAGCCACAATCAGATCGCCCATGGCCTTATTGAATGGCAGAGCAGGATCAAATGACTTATATTATATAATTGTTCTTAGTGTCACAGGTAGGCTAACATTAACACTGCAATGAAGTTACTGTGAACTATCCATTCCTCTCCTAAGTCCAATGTTTCACAAACATTATGACCCGGTTACCCCTACTCTAACTGGGGGTAAACCTGCAAGAGATATTTTTCACTGCTGGTTGGAGCTTTGATCAGTCAGAATGATTTGAGAAATTTAGGTGCGTGGCTTCTGTTTCCCACATGCACAGCTGGCAGGAAAGAGTCTCTACAAGTGTGCAACATCAGAAAGATGCCCCTCTGGAGTCCATGATATAGGATGAAATGAGTGACCACTCAGAAGAATTGCAGAAACAAAAGAGGCATTCAGTCAAAGTTTTTTATCTTGCACTCATCAGACCACATCATGAGTGCAAGATTAAACTCTTCAACGGTGTCTCGCTTTCTTTCAGCAATACTCAAGTTCTGTACCACCAAGCAACTACTTAGAAAGAGGTGAAGTACTGTAATTACGATTTGTATTTTTACAGCACCTTTAGCATAGTTAAATATCTGAAGGGTTAATCAGTGGCAATGTAATAGGTAATAAAGAACCAATTTTACCCAACTAATATATTTGTCTTTTTCAAGAAATGGAAGGACATTAATTTTTGAATCTCATCATTTCCGGAGCACCTGTGACTTTTGTTGGCATGTCTCACCAAGATTTTTACTGGTTTATTTTCAAAGTGAGATGAATGAGTTCCTAACTGTGGCTGACATCACAATGTGCAGGAGATAAATCTCCCACTCACTTCCAGCTCTTGTGATTTCTCCTTTGGGATCAAAGAATTATTTCCTTGATTTTTGTTTCCTTAATTAGCCTGGGGTTTTTCTCTGCTCTTTCGTCTCACCCAGGAGTTGTATTACTGGCCTGTGGAGAGGCAGGGGTGGTACCATGAATTGCAGCCTGACAGTAGAGGATGACTTGATTAACTATTTCCTGTGCTTTATTTTTTCATGTTCATATGCAGCCACAGTGCAACTATTCATAATCGGGCTGGTTTCGCTCAGTTGGCTGGTTTGTGATGCAGAGCAAGGCCAGTAGTGCAGGTTCACTCCCTATACCAGCTGAAGTTATTCTGAAAGCCCTGCCTTCTCAACCTTGCTTCAGGTGTGGTGATCCTCAGGTTAAATCACCACCAGTCAACTCTCCCCCTCAATGGGGAAAGTAGCCTATGGTCATCGGTGATTTTAGTTTTATTCATAATTTTGTACCTGCAGCAAACCATTTATTTGTTACGCATCCACCCTTATTAAATTCATTTTTTTAAAGAGACTGACTGATGATAGAGTAAGAAACGTTACGATAAGATGATTAGCCATTGTACATGATGCACGATCAATTACAATTAAAGACGAGGTAGTAACATAACTGAAGGCTTTAATAGACTAGAACTGTTCCCCAGCAGCTTCGGTAACAGAATGAATTAGAGAGAGAAAGTTGGTTATATACAACTTGAGAGGCATGACTGTGTAAGTAAGGTGAGAAGACAAGGGGCGGGAATCTTTGGTCGCCGATGCTGAAATCTTGTTCGGCGATCGGCCGGAGAATACCGGTTTCCGACAAAATCGGGGGCGGTGCCGCTTTCGCAATGGTCCACCCCCTCCAAACAGCGTATTCTAGGAGTTTGCTGCACGCCATATCGGCGGCCTCAGGACGTTGCCTGAGGCCCACACCCCGATGCTCCGCCCCCGACCAGCCGAGTTCCCGACGGCGTCGGTTGCGTGTGCTATCATCCATCGGAAACTCGGCGTGGCGGCTGTGGACTCAGTCCAGCGCTACCACAGTCAGGGGAGGGCCAATCCGTGGGCAGGGGAGACTTTAGCAGGGGCTGGGGGCACTGTTGGGGGTTGGTCTGGGGCTCACGAGGTAGCCAAAGGGGGGCCTCTATTTTGCAGGCCGGGTCCACATGCGGCCGCCGCCACGTTGCAAGGCGCGGCCACTGCAAGCCGCCACCATGCGCATCAGTGAGCACGGACCCGGCAATTCTCCGGGCCGTATCGGCAACTAGAGCTGGGTGCTTTACGCTGCTCGGCTGCTAGACCCCAGACAAATGGAGGATCGGTGGCCGTATTGGGCTGAATTTGCAGTCATAAAACGCCACCGTTCCCACGCCGGCGTCAGGAGATAGCCTCAAAATCGGAGAATCCAGCCCCAGGTCTCTATGAACCACCATTGTCAGTACAGTCATTGAACCCATGCTGTTGGTGTAATTGTACATCACAATCTAGCCATCTAAGCTGACTGACTCCTGTAGTAAGAAACAAACCATAAAAAACATTGAGAAAACGCAACCAGTGGAACCAATTGTGAGAATACAGGGGAAACAAAGAGTTGCAGATAGTCTGAAAAGTTCTGAGAATGAAACTGAGATGGCAAGACTGGGAAAAGCAAAAAAAAAGCAACAAAGTGGATTATTTTTACATTCATTCTTTGCGCAGTAACCTGATGCAGCAACCCATGTGCTCATGATGGAACCAATCCGATTTCAATTTGATGTGAAAACTGGGCAGGATCCATCAAATGTGGACAAAGTGGTGTGGATAAAAATGACCTCCACAGACATGAGATGAAAGGCATTAGACAATGATAGACAAGCTGAAATATTGATGGCAATCTGTTGTAATAAAGTTACTACCTCATTCTGTTGTCTGGAACATCCATAGAAGTAGACTCCTCAAATTCCATCTTTTTTTCCACAGACTGTTTCCTTTCTACCAACTCTTTCTTCTCCTACATAAAATATTTGAATGACATCTTCAGGAATCCAGTATGTTTAAAAGAATATCAGAGCGAACATTAATTTTTATATCGATATAAGAAAATAGGCGTGAGAAAACACCATTCAACCTATCTATTGTGTTGGGTGCTCTGGATCCATGGAACACATACAGGTCACCAACACTTGAAATAGTGCAACACTATTTTATTGAACATACTCTGACTGTGGGTTAACACGATACTAGCTTTAACTAAAGACCTTTGCCTTGTCCTAACCAGTCGATGCACTCAGCACATGGTGAATGTCTGTGTTGCAGGCTGTGAGCTCTGTCCTCCTAGCTAGCTGCAGCTCGAATGAGCGGGAACTCTGATGCCCCCTGTCTTTATAGTGCGTGTGCTCTAACTGGTGATTGGCTGCGGTGTTGTGTGTGTTGATTGGTCCCACTGTGTGTCCATCAGTGTATGTCTGCACCATGATATACTGGTGTATAGTATGACACTATCCTCTCTGCCTCTTTGCTCAGGCCTTTGTTCAAGATCGGGAAGAGAGGTTCATTTTCTCTGGTAGTGCATTTGTTAAAATATCCCTTTAACTTTCCTTTGCATGCTATTTTAAATCCGATGGCAATGCATAAAACAGATTGTGTTAAATTAGAACACAGAAAGATCACAAAAGGATTGTATGTGAATGTACTAACCAGTGCACTGCCAGAGGAAATTAAACCTCACACATGTTCTCATCTTGCTTCTTTCTCAGTCTCTATTTCATCTTCAGTGATAGAATATTCAATTTCAAATATGTAATTTCATCATTGCCATCAGTATTTCTGTAAAGAGTGAGACTTTTGAACTGCAAGTGTGAATGGGTGAAAGACTCGCAGGAATACAATTATAGACCCTGAGAAAGATTTTCCTATTACCATACCTGAGTATATTGGATAACCTAGGTATAGCAAAGAGAGCAAAATGTGTATGGATGGAAAATTGGCAAGAACTGCTGCAATATTCCTCTTTGTGTTGTATATATGCAATCCAATATGCCTGGTTGTGAAGATTCCCTCTCTGGAGCAATGTAGTAAGTTCCTTTCATTAGCTGGATACCTGATGTAGGTTCAAACCCAATATCAGGTGGGCGGCAGGGTAACACAGTGGTTAGCACTGTGGCTTCACAGCACCAGGGTCCCAGGTTCGATTCCCGGCTTGGGTCACTGTCTGAGCGGAGTCTGCACGTTCTCCCTGTGTCTGCGTGAGTTTCCTCCGGGTGCTCCAGTTTCCTCCCACAAGTTCCAAAAGACGTGCTTGTTAGGTAATTTGGCCATTCTGAATTCTCCCTCCGTGTACCCGAACAGGTGCCGGAATGTGGCGACTAGGGTCTTTACACAGTAACCTCATTGCAGTGTTAATGTAAGCTACTTGTGACAATAATTATTATTATCATTAATAGGTTTGTGCCTCAGCTTCTGATCCACACAGGTGGAGTTTCGCTTTAGCACAATTTTCCCCATGGACCCTACTTCGTAGCGAGAAGATGTTGATGAACATCCCATTGCTTGTCCGGCAAAGGCCACTGTATCCACAGGAGAATTAATTTTACAGCTACTTAGAGTCAAACTGGAAAAATCCCAAGCCCTGTTGACAGGCTGACAGACAACTGATTAATCATCATTTGCCCTAGAGTGCTGTGAAGTTGCTTGCAGCAGGAGGTTACACAAAGGTTAGCACTATTGCTTCACAGCGCCGGAGTGTGGCGACTAGGGGGTTTTCACAGTAACTTCATTGCAGTGTTAATGTAAGCCTACTTGTGACACTAATAAAGATTATTATTATAATCAATCAAGAGTCATCCTTTAGTAGGCTACAAATCAGTCTGAACCAAGTTAGTAAGAAGCAACTTAGGTTTATTGCAGAGCAATCAGATTTACAATATACACCAGATCCCAGCCAAGTCTGTCCTGTCGGTTCCATACCTGACCGACTTTAGATAGAACTCAACATGAATGCCCTCGGGCTCCCCGCCCACTTAGCAGGGGAACCCGTCGTCGCCGAGACTCACGGGGAGACTGATTGTTCCAACCGTAGGTCTCATGCGGGTTATAACACATCCCAACTCCACAAAGAATACTCTGAACTAAAGAGGATAGTTATTAAGATACTTACAAGCATTGACTTTTATTCTCATTGAGTGGGTAACTGGTGCCAGGCACTCCGCAAGAAAAGGATTACCACCTTTCTCATTGTGTGCCACAAAGGGTAACCTGGATTTGAACTTTTGCAGTCAGGTTAACACAAAGACCAAATGCATGCCTTCTTAAATCAAAAAAAGACAATGCAGATTCTGGAAATCTGAAATAAACACAGAAAATGCTGGAAAAACTCAACAGGCCTAGCAGCATCTGTGGAGAGAAAACCATAGGCTGGAGTTTTCCAGCCGTTCACGCCGACAGGATCTTCCGATCCCGCTGATGGTTCACCTCTGCTGCACGTTTCCGGCGGCAAGGGGTGCGTCAACTGGAGGCCCCATTGACAATGGCGAGACAAGAAGATCCTGCCACCAGCCAATGATGGGCCGCATCCAGGTTGCATGTAAAATCCCGGCCATTGTTAAAGTTTTGAATCCATGTGACTCTTCTTCAGAGCTAAAGAGAGGGAGAAATGTGATGGCTTTTATATTGTTTAAGAAGGGTGAGCAGGTGGAGAAAAGTAAATGATCAGGGATAGGTGTGAGCTAGGAGAGCTTGCACAAAGATGTTCAGGCCACAAGACGAATAAAGTGCGAATGGTAGTTTTATGAACTATGAAGGTGCTGATGATGACATAGAGGTAAGATAGCAGAATGTATTAATGGTAGAACCATGGCCAGTGGTGTGTGAAAGCAAAACTAAGATCAAGTGACAGATGGCCCTGTGGGGGGAGGTTTGTGTTGGGACAAAATTTGGATTTAAGAAAGGGGGTCAAGATGGAGGTGAAAGTTCATGGTCTGGAGTTGTTGAATTCACCATTGAGTCCACTAGGCTGTAAAGTGCCTAACCTGAAGATGATGTGCCGTTCCCCCAATTTGCGTTGGACTTCATTGGACATTTGCAGCAGCAAGAACAGATATGTGGCTCTCATGCCAGCACCATTCTCCACAGGCCAATTTCTTGGAGACTAGATCAAGGTCAGAATGACTATCTGCCCACCAGTGGTGGGTAACCAATTGAGGTCAACACAAGACCAATTAAGGCCAATTATCAGAGGCTGATTGGAATTTCCCAGTTGGGACCTCGCTTTGGCATTGACAGCGTGGCCACCTCCAAGCAAACTTTGAGGACCTTCTCTGCATACCTCCCTCCCCTCCCCTGCTGCAGGATGCCCTGGAGTAATTTTTTATTTAACACCTTGAAAGTTTCTGAGAGGGCGCAAATCCTTCTGTGCTGTAGAGCGCCAATTGGCTCTTCAGCTTTGCAAACGTACCCATTGGACAGCAAGCACTAATTAGTCAATTAAGGCAAAAGCACTTTTCTGACACAGTACAATGTTGGGACCTGCATTTGATCCCAATCCAAAACTTAAAGTTCTGTTCAATGAAATAATATTGAAGCAGGATGGCTCCTGCTTAGGATGGCTCCACGTCCTCTTAAATACACTGAAAATATTTATTCTCAGGGTCAGGTTGTGCCCAGGAACATTTGGAATTCCATTGTAGTCCACCAGAAATACTTGTCTCACCCTTGAATTTCAAACCGGGTCAGTAAGATGGCCATTTGCAAGTGGAAATTATGCTCCAGTTCAGATCAGCAATTTAGGGGATCCCCCAGAAAATTCAAGACCCCATTTTCAGTAAACCTGAGCATCTTGTGGATTCATGTACACTGGTCAGATCATTTCCTCCTGCAGTCTCATTTCATTTACCTTTTCCATCCTTTCTATTAGCTTTTCCAGTTCCATGGCTCTGTTCTGTTTTTGCTGAAGACTCAATTCCAGGTTATTGTAATTTTCCACACTTCTCTCCAAATTCTTCCCCTGCTCCTCAGCAAAGGTCTGCAAAAGAAAATTGATTCATAATTATTTTTTTAATTGATCCTCATGAAAACTGGCTCTGCTAATCTGGCTTTTTAAAACTTTAGTTTATGGTTTAGTGGAGGGTAATCTCAATAGCAATGTGGTTTGAGGCTCTGGCTCTGATCTTGTCCTTGTCATTTTAGTTCACCTTGCAACATGCACAATGAGCTGCAACTTGCTCCCAGGCCATTATTTCTTTCCTCCATTCATTCATGGGATGTGGACATCACTGGCAAGGTCAGCATTTGTTGCCTATTGTTAATTGCCCTTGGTCTGAATGGTTTCCTTGGCCATTTCAGAGGGAAGTTAAGAACCAACCACATCGCTGTGGGTCTGGAATCACTTGTAGGCCAGACTGTGTAAGAATGGCAGATTTCCTTCCTTAATGAACAGGAGTGAATCAGTAGGGTTTTGACAACAATCACTGATAGTTTCATGCTCAGTATAACTGCGGCTAACTTTATATTTCAGATATTTTTGTGAATTGAATTTAAATTTCACCAGCTGCCAAGGTGGGATGTGAACCCATGTCCCGAGAGGATTAGCCTCGGCATCTGAATTACTGGTATCAAAGTCCCATGGTCCTAGAGTCCCAAAATGGCATTTACGCCAATGTGATTTCCCGTTGAGGTTGTCCCCATCCCCCACTAATGATGTTATGGGTTCCCACCATGAAAGATTGGGAACCCCAACAGCATACATTTACCTCTACTTAGTGGGCCTCCCCACTGTATCATTCCCCCAATATAAGGAATCCCCCCCCCCTCCCACTAAGGTGCCTCCCACTAAGGTGATGTTACCTTGGGGTGTTTACAACACGTTTTGCAAAACGGGGAACTACTGATAAGAACCTCCGGGGGCACACTTATCCAGATTGAATTCCATTTGCTACTGATCAGCCCATCTGACCAGCCCATCTATATCTTCCTGTAATCGAAGGTGATTCTTCCTCACTATTTACCACCCCCACCAATTTTTGTCATCTGCAAACATACTGATCAACCCTCCTACATTCATATCTAAATCATTTAAAAAACCACAAACAGCAAGTGCCCCAGCACTGATCCATGCGGACTCCACTGGACACAGACTTCCAGTCATACCTTAACTATCACCCTCTGCTTCATTCCAATCAACCAATTCTCGATCTGTTTTCCCAAATTGTGATCCATCCAAGTGTGATCCATCTTTTATGTAGGGAGTACCTGATCTACAGCATATCCTTATCTGACGGTTTGATGATGAATAGAAACTTATCTGAGCCTATTACTAACAACTTGCTTTCCTCTATAGACATGCTATTCTGGCAGAGGTTTGTCGTATTCATTCTGCCTATGCTTTTTAATTCGTAACATTTAGATTGATGCTTAATCGCACTGACCTGTAGTTTTTGCTTCTCTTCTTCATGCTGTTGTCTCAGTTCATCCATCTGCTTTTGATAATGTTTGAAGAGTTTTTCAGAGGCATTCCGAATTGCTGCTGTTCCTGCTTCTTGAGTGGCCTCCAACTAAAGATGTGAAGGAATTAAACATAAGAACCAGAGGGAAGAAAATGTATAACCAACGGCCCATCGTCTCACTATGCCCCTCAATCCATACGAGGCGACAGATGTTAGTGCTAGAAATTGGAATATTTTACATTTTCAGCACTTTTGGCAGCATCATCTGTTCTTAGGTTGGGTCATACCCTGGTTAGATGGAGGCTGTACCTCTCTCTGCTGTGTTGTAGCCATGTTCTTCAGCTCCCTCTACACATCTGTGATGTTCTTCACTTCCCACAATGGCCATTCTCTCTAACTGAGATGGCAATTAAATGCAAATTAATATTGAATCAGGTGCCGTCCTGGGCATATGTTCTGACAATCATAGAATTTACAGTGCAGAAGGTGGCCATTCGGCCCATCGAGTCTGCATTGGCTCTTGGAAAGAGCACCCTACTTAAGCCCACGCCTCCACCCTATCCCCGCACCCAGTAACCCCAGCTAAACGTTTTTGGACACTAAGGGCAATTTACCATGGCCAATCCACCAAGCCTGCACGTATTTGGACTGTGGGAGGAAACCGGAGCACCCGGAGGAAACCCATGCAGACACGGGGATAACGTGCAGACTCCGCACAGACAGTAACCCAAGCCGGGAATCGAACCCGGGACCCTGTAGCTGTGAAGCAACTGTGCTAACCACTGTGCTGCTCTGCTGATAAGCAACTGGGTTGACACGGCCAAAATCCATTCCACATTGGACTAATACAGCTGGCAGACAAGAAGATTTTTTTTTTAAACCAGGCCTGCTTCGAAGCGGCTTTTAAGAAGAATAGCTATC
Organism: Scyliorhinus torazame; assembly: GCF_047496885.1. NCBI lineage: Eukaryota > Metazoa > Chordata > Chondrichthyes > Carcharhiniformes > Scyliorhinidae > Scyliorhinus > Scyliorhinus torazame. Next base: position 290,522,705 of record NC_092709.1, on the reverse strand, counting down.
CATCCTTCTCATCACCTTCCAGGTGATTGGGGCCAATGAGTTTGTGTTTAAGCAAAAAAAAAAGTTTGTAATTATTTGTAGCGAATCGAGTGCCCCTTTAATCAACATGTCGTCGAGATTGAAAGAGAAAATGCATGGTGTTGGAAAACCATTTTTTTAAAATGCAGGTCATGAATCTGCTTTTAGAGTCGTGGGTGGAATGCTCTTCTGATTCATAGTGAGTCAAGGAATAATGTCTGTGAGAGCTGAGCTTGACACTCGAAATGGGTTATGATGAATGACAGGACTTCAAAGTGGATGTATTTAAATAAAAATGCACACCTGGGTAAAGAGAGAACTCTGGCTGTAGCAGGCGTGATAGAAGGCTGAAACTGTGTATTAGGTCTTTCACTGGTACTGCTACATTCATTTACCAACCTACTGTTCAACTGTTATTTAATTACTTGCATTTGTTTCTGGAGGATTATGGAAATCAATATTTTCTCTTTTTTAAAATGCTGTTTTTCTCTGCAGACGTCAATGACATACAAAGGGTGCTCAGAGCAGTTACAAGTTACAGCATTATACAATAACTGTGTCAATGTCAGTTTCGAGATCGATAGGCATGCTGACCTCAGCAGATGTCCACACATGGGGCGGGATTCTCCGAGCTTCCACGCCGAAATCGCAATCAGCGCGGGGGCGGAGAATGGGCGTTGACGGCGAAATCCGGCACATTCGCGATTCGTGGCGATTCTCCGAGGGTTTCCATTTCTGAATTAGTGCTGCATGACTGATTTCACAACTATCCATTTACACAGTAGGTGCCTGCCATTTCACAGTTTGATTGACAGCTACAAGTGGTTATAGACATGCTTGTTAGGTGAATTGGACATTCTGAATTCTCCCTCAGTGTACCCGAACAGGCGCCGAAATGTGACGACTAGGGGATTTTCCCAGTAACTTCATTGCAGTGTTAATGTAAGCCTACTTGTGTTCATGTAAGCCTAATAGAGATGACATGCATGCCGCAATGCAAATTTATGAACTATTCTAGGTTGAGAGCTAAACCTACAATGAATCACTCAAGAGCAAATTAACTTTGACCACCAAATTTAAAGAGTTTTTGGGTTAGATTTACCATTATCAAACATGAGATTTTGTTTCTCCTAAATAATTTAAAATCTTAGAGAAAAGTTCTCTGGCTTATAACTCTGGTTCATCTTATATTCATGGGTTTAAATTAATTAAAGAGGAAGTGAAATGGGTTAAAATAAAATTAGTGAAAAGATTCATAATTTATATATTGCTTCATCACTTACATTTCACACTGTTATAATTATAATTTTGCACTTGCTGGGAACTCAGATACTTCCTAAGCTTGATCACGACTAATTGATTAGCCATTTTAGATGTAAGCACACTGCCTTGTCCTTCTCAAACATCCAAATACATTGGGCGTGTATCCAAATCCTGCCAGTGGCTTGGAGAGCGGCCAATAGTCCACTGACTTTGGGTGGGCAGGATCGGAAAATCTCGTCGATTATCTACACAATGTCCCTGACTTTAACTTTAGAGGTGGGTGACAAGGTAAGCTGAAAACTCAGCTGCTGCTTCTGCAAAGGAGCCTGGTCAATATAACGTCTGAGCAAGAAATCAACAAAACAAAGCAGCAAAGATCACCCATGGATACCAGGTAGATGATAGGATCAGCTTCAGGAGATGTGGCATTGGGGTTCGACGGGGGGGGGGGGGGGGGGGGGTCCTGGTCCAGCAGTCCTGGAAGAAAAGATTAAATGAACCCACTTGTTTGGGCCTATTCTGCAACTTGGTCTTATTTTCCAATATCATCATCTTTGTGGGAAAAGGTACAATGACTACCCTGCTCAAAATACCAGCTGAAATGGCAGTACAGCCTGCATGATACCTGTGGAACACCACATTTCTGTTTAAAAAAGGACCTCACCAGCTTTCAGTGTTTTTTTTTGGCACTAGTTCTTCTCTAGCAGGTGAGTAACCAGAATGATTTTAACTACTCACCAGTTTCCATCAGACGGATAGGGTTAAATCATCCCCTTGCATTTCATGTATTTTGGCTGTATGCTTTATTTCTGAGTAAATTGTAACCAAATAAATCATGTAGAATGCCACATATGCAGGTTAATTTGTAGGTATTTTTAAAAGTGCATTCTACAGAATGGTAACGAACCCAAGTGTTTGTTCCATGTGCAATAGACAACAAATATGTGAAGCTGCCTCCAGCCATTTTTTAAAAGGATGACCTGGTTTATTGTCCAAAATGTACTGGAGGACAAATTTGCTGGTGTTCAATTCTGTGTGCGGAGGTGATGATCTGTCTGAAAAGGGCAGCACAATGCCAGCCTGAAATTGGGGAGACGATCGCAAAGGCATTAATGGGGTGGCACAGTGGCACAATGGTTAGCACTCCAGAGACTTGGGTTCAATTCCAACCTCGGACGACTGTCTGTGTGGAGTTTGCACTTTCTCCCCGTGTCTGCGTGGGTTTCCTCAGGGTGCTCTGCTATCTACCCACAGTCCAAAGATGTGCAGGTGACGTGGATTTTCTATGCTAAATTGCCCCTTAGTGTCCAAAAGGTTAGGTGGGGTTACTGGGTTACGGAGTTAGGGTGAAAGCGTGTGCTTAACTGGGGTATTCTTTCAATGGGTCGGTACAGACTTAATGGGTCAAATGGCCTCCTTCTGCACTGTAAATTCTTTGGTTCTATTATTCTATGATTCTGTGAGTTGGGCAAGATGCCAGCAGGGAGTTCACCCAGTTGAAGAAAATGAACAATGGGATGTTTGTCTCTACAGAAGCTAAGTACCAGGCAAGGGTGGTTGAGTGACAATAATGGGTAAAGCGTATGGGATACTGAGGATTGACAGGAGCATTTCTACACTTGATTTCAAAGCAACATGAGCTAAAATATATATTTTTTAAAATTACATTAGTTGGTGGTTGCTGTTAAGGCCACAGTGAACGTCTCCTACAAGGGAGGATCTAACCATTGGCCCTTGACATTCAATGGCATTACCATCACTGAACCCACAATCAACATCCTGGGGGTTACCATTGTTCAGAAACTGAACTGGACTAGCCATATTAATACTGTGGCTACCAGGGCAGGTCAAAGGCTAGGAATCCTACAGCAAGTATCTCACCTTCTGACCCCCACCAAAGCCTGTCCACCATCTACAAGGCACAAGTCAGGAGTATAATGGGATACTTTCAACTTGCCTGGATGAGTGCAGCTCTAACAACACTCAAGAAGCTCAACACCATCCAGGACAAAGCAGCCCACTTGATTGCTCCCCCTTCCACAAACATTCAAGCCCTCCACCACCAATGCACAGTGGCAGCTATGTGTACCATCTACAAGATGCACTGCAGTAACCCATCAGGGTTCATAGAAGCATGGAAAAAATAGGAGGAGAAGGAGGCCTTTCGACCCTTCAAGCCCTCTCCACCATTTATTATGATCGTGGCTGATCATCCAACTCAATAGCCTAACCCCGCTTTCCCTACATATCCTTTGATCCCCTTCACCCTAAGTGCTATATCTAACTGCTTCTTGAAGCAGTTCCTGTGGTAATGAATTCCACAGGCTTACCACTCTTTGGGTGAAGAAAGTTCTCCTCATTTCCGTCCTAAATGGTCTACCCTGTATCCTCAGACTGTGATCCCTGGTTCTGGACACACTCACCAACATCCATCCTGCATCCACCCTGTCCAGTGCTGTTGGAATTTAATACATTTCTATGAGATCCCTCCGCATTATTCTGAACTCCAGCAAATGCAATCCTAACTGATTCAATCTCTCCTCGCATGTCAGTCCTGCCATCTCAGGAATCAGTCTGGTAAACTTTCGCTGCACTCCCTCTATAGCTAGAACATCCTTCGTCAGATAAGGAGATCAAAACTGCACACATATTTGAGGAGTGGCCTCACCAAGGCCCTGTATAATTGCAGCAACACATCCCTGCTCCTGTACTTGAATCCTCTAGCTATGAAAGCCAACATACGATTTGCCTTCTTTACCGCCCGCTGTACCTGCATGATTACCTTCAGTGACTAGTGTATGTGGACACCCAGGTCTCGTTGCACATTCCCCTCTCCTAATTTATGGCCATTCAGATAATAGTCTGCCTTCTTGTTTTTCCTATCAAAGTGGATTGTGGTGATACGCATGCACACATAAATGTATATGGTTGCAGAAATGTATATAATTGCATATCAGTGCATGTAACTATCGGTATGACCTCCGGCCAGCGGGTGGTGCCAGATATCCATCACATGACGGGAGTGACTCGCAAGTTGGCAGTAGGATATTCAACAGGATAGTCGCACTTAGAGTAGCTCCCCAGAAATTTGAGTATCTTTGTCTGTACAGAAATCTGTCAGTTACTTTCTACGTGTTTGCAATAAATCATTGTTTCAGTTAAACACCTATATGTTCTGTGTATATCATTGCAACGGTGAAACCACAGAACACAACATGGTACCAGGTGTGCAGAACATAAAGAGGCAACAACAGAAGAGATGAGACGAAATAGGCCGAAGAATGAAAAAAAGGGAATTCTTCCACCGACCTGGCGACATACAACTATTTGCACCTCAACACGACAAATGGCGGTGAAGTTCAAGATGGAAGATTTAAAGGCACCCCACCAGCCTCAAATCTCGGGTAACGTAAATGAAAACTGGCGCATTTGCAAACAACAGTTTGGACTCTATGTTTCAGCCCTTGGCCTGCGGGTGCAGGCAGATGAGAGGCACTTTGCGATGCTGCTCACGGTAGTAGGACCTCAAGCAATCAAAATTTACAATACCTTCACTTTTGATAGTGAAGAGGAAAGCAAGAGCTACAAGGAGATGATAAATTACTTCGATTAGCATTGCTCCCCCACAAAAAATGAAACATTTGAAAGATACCTATTTTGTACCCCATCCAAAAAAGCAGATGAACCATTCGATAGTTTTGCAACAGTCTTGAGGTTGAAGGTCCAGTCTTGTAATTTCGATAATCTGCAGTCATCGATGATTCATGACCAGATAGTGTTTGGGACACCGAATGATAAACTCCGTGAGAGATTGTTGCGGGAAGACAACCCCACATTAGAAAATGCTATCAAGATCTGCCAGGTGCAGCAGATCGGTATGCTCAATTTTTAAAATGTTGGCGCCAATCTCGAAGAAGACGCTGGCGCCATAAGCATTGTGAGCAGTTGATAAAGGAACGTGGTCTCAGTATGAGCGGCCATTTTGAGAGCATTGTGCGCAGTCAAAAAAGAAACATGGTCCCAGTGCCAACTATTTTGTGCGACCGATCCGATCCACCATTTTGTGCCAGAAATGCAGCGATAGACATTTGCCACAACAATGTCTTGCACTTGGAAAAGTTTGTCATGTGGCATGACGGGTCATTTTGCTAGGCAATGCACCTTACGTCCAACAGTTGACCGAACAGAATCAATGAGTGTGGATAAGGATAGATGCATCGACGACTGGGCTGCTGTGAGCATGATCTCAAAAAGGGACACAAATAGTCCGACCAGCCAAATCGAAAAAATAATTCTGAAAATTAGCAGCCACAGTGAGGTGAATGCGGGGACAATAGAGGACAGATGGATAATCCCGTTAATGGTTAATGGTACGCCGATCAACTGTAAGCTTGACATGGGAGCAAGGACCAATCTGATCACATTGTCAATGGTGGGACGACAAAAATCAAGCCAAAAATGGACCCAGGAGCAGTACTCCTGAAGGATTACAATGGTCATCAGATCACGACCTTAGGAGCATGCGAGCTCCAAGTTACTGTCAGGGACAGAAGGTGCAGGATAATATTCTCTATAGTGGAGACAGAGCGTGAATCGCTCATTGGGCTGGAGGTGTGTGAAGAGGTGAGCTCGTCAAGCGGGTGTACATTGCAGAAAGCAACGCACCCCACGGGTATATGTCTGCTGAATCAATCATGAAGGACTATCTGGAGGTGTTTTAAGGATTTGGCACTCTGCCTTTTACATATTGCATCCAGCTGAAGGAGAATGAAAATCCAATTGTGCCAATGCCCAGACATGTGCCTGCTCCTGAAGGACAAACTGAAGGCTGAGTTACACACAATGATGGCTCTAGGAGTCATCAGGCACATAGAGGAACCCACCGACTGGGTTAACTCCATGGTGTGTGTGAAAAGGAGGAACGGTGACCTGAGGATGTGTAGGAACCCCAAGGATCTCAACCTGAACATCAAAAGAGAGCACTACCCAATTCCGAAGAGGGAAGAGATAGCATGTGAGATGGCTGGAGTGACGTGTTTCAGCAAGTTGCAAGGCTTCTGGCAGCTTAAGCTCGACAAATCGAGCACAAGGTTGTGTACCTTCAACATACTCCTTGGGCGCTACATCTCCCTGAGAATGCCGTTCGGCATAATTTTGGCATCTGAAAATTTTCATCGTGCCATGGAGCACGTAGTGGAAGGATTACCAGGCGTCCGCGTTTATGTCGATGATATATCTGGGGGTCCACACGTGAGGAACATGATGAAAGGCTTCTTCGAGTCCTACAATGGGTAAGAGAAAATGGCCTCAAGCTCAATTAAACAAAATGTCAAATCAGAGTTGATACCATCACCTTTTTAGGGGTCAGGCTCTTGGCAAAAGGTGTGCAGCCGGATGACGAAAAGATTAAAGCCATTCTAACGATGCCGCGACCCACAGGCAAAAAATGCGTCTTACGCATACCTGGGATGATCAACTTTGTGGGCAAGTTTACTCCCAACCTGGCCTCCAAAACGTCCCAGCTACGAGAATCGATAAAAAAGGACGTAGTGTTTCGGTGGTCTCCCAAACATGAGCAGGAGTGGCAAGTACTACGTATCTCGCTGATGACAGCGCCAGACCTTGCCTTCTTTGACCCGACAAAAAAGACGAAGATTTCGACTGCTGCATCCCAGGATAGCCTTGGTGTGGTACTGCTGCAGCAGGGTGCTGATGACAGCTGGCTGCTGGTGGCGTGTGACTGCAGAGCGATGTCTCAAACAGAGCGCAGGTATGCGCAGATTGAAAAGGAATGCCTTGGGCCAGTCATGGGTCCAGACAAATTCCATGACCATGTGTACAGGCTGCCTCCGTTTCTGGTTGAGACTGACCATAGGCCATTTGTTTCTATTGTGTAAAAGAGCTTGTGTCAAATTTCCCTGAGGATACAATGCCTAACGATGAAGCTCCAGCGCTACGACTTTGACCTCATCTATACGCCTCAGGCAAGTACCTTGCAACAGCTGACACACTTTCCCGAGCCTCGGGCATCAGTGAGGTACGCCTGGTTGATAACGATGTTCAACTTCATGTCAATCTTGTCGCTGGGTCGCTTCCAGTCTCCGATGAGAAGTCGTGTCTGATAAAGGCAGAAACAGCCAAGGACGAAGTCCTGCAGAAAATAGTCAAATGTCTCAGAGAGGATTGGCCTAAAGGTTCCTGCTCTGCGTACTACAATGTACGGTCAGAACTGAGTGAGGTGAATGGTCTTCTGCGGCAGCTCAGAATCGTCATCTCACATTCGTTGAGGCCGCTCACGTTTAAGAAGCTTCATGAAGGGCATCTGGGTATTGAGAAGTGCAAGCGCCGGCCAGGGAGATGATCTATTGGCCAGGCATCACCCATGACATTGCAGGTATGGTCAGAATACATGTCAGAAATTCCGCTGCAGGCTAAGCAAAGAGCCGATGCATGTGGGTGACATTATCGCAAGTCCGTGGCAGAAAGTGGGCATGGATCTGTTCCACTTCAATGGGAGAGACTATCTTGTAGCTATTGACTACTTCTTGAACTATCCAGAGGTTGCACAGTTGGTGAACTCGACTGCTCGGTGCGACATACAGCATGCCAAAGCGATTTTTGCCCAACATGGTATACCGTCTATTGTCATGTCAGTTAATGGGCCTTGTTTCAAAAATCATGAATAGATAAATTTGCCCGTCACTTATGATATTAGGCACATCACCTCCAGTCCTCTATATCCCCAGTCAAACGGGAAGGTGGAAAAGGCTGTGCATATCATAAAGCAGCTGCGAAAGAAGGCCATTGATAGCTGGGAAGATATCTATTTGCTGCTTCTAAGCTATTGTTCGGTGCCACTCATCAATGGTCTGAAACCAGCACTGCTGCTCATGAACAGGCAGTATGACGACACTGCTTTCCATGATGGCTCCCCCTGTAAATCGATGGCTAAAGCAGAAATTGCTTTTTCAAAAAAGGAGGGAGAAAGAGGTATATGATAGGTCTACAAGGAAGCTCCAACCACTGCAACCTGGAACACCATCAGGCTCGAGAATGCCAATGGCAATGGGTGGATAAAACAGTCGTTAATGGTGATTACTGAGGATGGGTCAGTCCTGCGAAGGAACCGAAGAGCGTTATTAAAAGTGCAATGACCTTACGTGCTGAGTCCAGTTGAAGAGCTGGGGTGCAATCCCAAATTTGAAGAAGACACAGACCACTCAATAGAGTCAGTGATCAATGCGCATCCGCAGCAGTGAACGTGGAACGAGCAGAAACATCTGCAACAGATGAAGGTTGGACGCATTCGCCGATTCAGCCATGACTCAGGAGGTCGACCTGATTACGGTGCAAGCCTGATAGACTGAACTTGTAACAAAATGCATACAACATATTTCAAACCATCATGCATATCACGTTGCTTAAAGAACAGTTATATTTGTAAATATCAATGTCCCCAAAGGAAGAGGGATGTGATGATATGCATGCACACATAAATGTATATAGTTGCATATCTGTGCATGTATCTATCGGTATGACCTCTGGCCAGCGGGTGGTGCCAGATATCTATCACATGACTGGAGTGACTTGCCAGTTGGTCGTAGGACGTACAACAGGATAGTTGCACTTAGGGTAGCTCCTGAGGAATTCGAGTAACTTTGTCCATACAATAATCTGTTGTTTGCCAATAAATCATCATTTCAATTCTGTTCTGTATGTATCAAAAAACAAAGAACAATACAGCACAGGAATAGGCCCTCCAAGCCTGCGCCGATCATGTGTCCTATCTAGACCAGCCGCCTGTATCCTTCTATACCTCGTCTGTTCATGTGCCTATCTAGATAAGTCTTAAAGGTCGCTAATGTATCTGCCTCAACCACCTCACTTGGTAGTGCATTCCAGGCCACCAACACCCTCTGTGTAACAAACGTCCCCCGCACATCTCCACTGAATCTTTCCACCCTCACCATGAACTTGCGCTTCCTTGTAATTGTCATTTCCGCCCTGGGAAAAAGCCTCCACCTGTTCACCCGATCTATACCATTAATAATTTTTTAAACTTCGATCAGGTCGCCCCTCAGCCTCCGTCTCTCCAGGGAGAACAATCCCAGTTTATTCAATCTCTCCTTATAGCAAATACCCTCCATACCAGGCAACATCCTGGTAAACCTTTTCTGTCCTCTCTCCAAAGCCTCCATGTCCTTCCGGTAGTGAGGTGATCAGAATTGGAAACAGCGGGCGGAATTCTCCCCCCCCACGCAGGGTGGGAGAATCGCCGGGGCGCCGCGTGAGTCCCGCCACGCCGCCCTGACACCCGCATGCGATTCTCCCACACCCCCAAATCAGCGCTGTGAGAATCAGGCCTGTCCGCTCAGAGAATCGCTGCTCGCCGTTTGCAAAAGGCGAGCGGCGATTCTCCGGCCCGGATGGGCCGAGCGGCCGTCCCAACACAACGTTGTCCACACCAAGGGCGAAATTCTCCGGTATCGGCGCAATGTCCGCCGACTGGCGCCCAAAACGGCGCAATCAGTCGGGCATCGTGCCGCCCCAAAAGCGGAAGGCTCCGCATCTTTGGGGGCCGAGCCCCAACCTTACGGGGCTAGGCCCGTGCCGGACGAATTTCCGCCCTGCCAGCTGGCGGAAAAGGCCTTTGGTGCCCCGCCAGCTGGCGCGGCAATGACATCTCCGGGTGGCGCATGCGCGTGAGCGTTAGCGGCCACTCACGGCATTCCCACGCATGCGCAGTGGAGGGAGTCTGTTCCGCCTCCACCATGGTGGAGACCATGGCGAACGCGGAAGGGAAAGAGTGCCCCCACGGCACAGACCCACCCGCGGATCGGTGGGCCCCGATCGCGGGCCAGGCCACTGTGGGGGCACCCACCGGGGCCAGATCGCCCCGCGCCCCCCCCAGGACCCCGGAGCCCGCCCGCGCCGCCTTGTCCCACCGGTAAGGTAGGTGGTTCAATCTAAGCCGGCGGGACAGGCATTTTAGCAGCGGGACTTCGGCCCATCCGGGCCGGAGAATCGCGGGGCCAACCGGCGCGGCGCGATTCCCGCCCCCACCGAATATCCGGTGCCGGAGAATTCGGCAACCGGCGGGGGCGGGATTCACGCCAGCCCCCGGCGATTCTCCGACCCGGCGGGGGGTCGGAGAATCTCGCCCCTGGTCGCTGCCAGCGGGATCTGTGCGGGAACGCTGGGGGTGCGGCCTGTGGGGGGGAGAGGCATTCCTGCACCGGGGGGGCCTCCGATGGGGTCTGGCCCGCGATCAGTGCCCACCGATTGGCGGGCCGGCCTCGCTAAAGGAGGACCTCCTTTCCTCCGCCACCCCGCAAGATCCATCCGCCACCTTCTTGCGGGGCGGCCTCGGGGAGGACGGCAACCGTGCATGCGCGGGTGACGTCACTTACGCGACGCCGGCCGCGTCATTGACGTGGCGTCGCTTTTTACGCGGCGCCAAGGACCAGCACACGTAAAATACGCGACGCCGCTCCTAGCCCCCCGGGGCGGGAGAATAGGGGGCTGGGAGCAGGCTCCAACACAAACCAGCCACGACCTAACTGAATGGGAGAAAAGTGTGAAGGCTAAATGGGCCCGTCCTGTCCCTATCTTCCTTCAATATTCTAAAATCCCAATTTACCCAGTTCAGCTGACACATGTCGCCTGTCTCACAATATGCTCAATTCAAATTCCAACAGAATCACTGAGCTCCAGAACTCATCAGAAAGTTAATCCAGGCATAGACATAGGAGCTAAATGACAGAGGGGAAGCGACACTGTCTGTGATATGAAGACAGCACTTTCCAAACCCGTGACCTCTACCACCTAATAGGACAAAGGAAGCAGGTGCAAGGGAACGCCACCACCTGCAAGTTCCCCTCCAAGTCAGTCATCATCCTGACTTGGAAGTACATCGCCGTTCCTTCACTGTCACTGGGTCAAATTCCTGGAACTCCCTCCCCAGCAGCACTGTGGGTGTACCTACATCAGGTGGGCTGCAGAGGTTCAAGGAGGTGGCTCGCCAACACCTTCACAGGGAGGTAGGCCTAACACAACCATTTTCTGCCTCATTAACATCCAACCATAAGATTAGAAATATGCCTATTCTCTGACTATTTCATAATCTTCATCTCCATGAACAACTCCTCTGACAGTGTAAAATCACATGCCAACATATAGCAAGTCCTGAGCTGGCAGGTGTTGGTAGATCTTCCACCAAACATATTGAGATATTCCCCATCAGGTTTTCTCTGAGGCTACAGGGGCAATTTTCAATTATGAACAGATGGAAGACAAGGTTCCCACCAGAAGCCACATACCTGGAAAATTGTCTCCGATTTCTAGGCTGCCATAAAAATATGATATTAGTGATAGGTCTAACATTTTCATATCTGGATATAGATTATGGCAGCTGAATTCACAAATGTTTTACAATAACTTCTATTGACACTCACAATGCACATATAATATTTTCCCATTCTTCTGGGTGTGGACCTATTACAATATCTTGCATGAGGTTCGCACCAGAGATTTGCAGTAAATTATCTAAGAATGGGAAACAAAAAATTCACTGTGTACCTCCTTCCGTTTCTGAACAAGAATTGTTTTTCTTCTTTCAGCTGCTTGCTGACCTGCTGTTTGTTTTCAGCAAATGCTGTTTCTATTTCAGATTGAAAAGTGTGTATGGTTTACCTTAAGAATGGAAATTTGATGGATACTGATTCTGGGCAATTAGCAATGAATCCAAAAGATTCATGTCATACTTTTGAAAACAAAGCTGTATTGCATATGTGGAGTGCATTGACTTCAAATGGCACAGTGCAAACTAGAATAGATTTGTAGTTAAAATAGTTATTATAAAAAGATCCTGTAATTTTTGCAGAACAGCAGAATTATGGAACAATAATATGATTGTCCCCTAGTTGAATAATACAGGAAGGAATACATATTTATTTGGCATATTATCATATCTCAGAAAAGTCTCTCATACAATAAATTACTTTAAAGTATGCTGAAGTATAGCAGGCATGCACTCATTTTGCACAAGGTTCTTCTTACAATTAATGAAATAAGACCATAAGATATCTGTTAAAAAAAAATCTGTAAAAGATATAGGAGCAGAATTAGGCCACTCGACCCATCGGGTCTGCTCCGCCATTCAATCATGACAGATATTTTCTCTTCCCCATTCTCCTGCCTTCTCCCCATAACCCCTGATCCCCTTATTAATCAAGAACCTATCTTTCTCTGTCTTAAAGACACTCAGTGATTTGGCCTCCATAGCCTTCTGCGGCACAGATTCACCACCCTCTGGCTGAAAAAATTCCTCCTCATCTCTGCTTTAAAGGATCGTCCCTTTAGTCTGAGATGGTGTCCTCTGCTTCTAGTTTTTCCTACAAGTGGAAACATCCTCTCCACGTCCACTCTATCCAGGCCTCGCAGTATCCTGTAAGTTTCAATAAGATCCCCCCTCATCCTTCTAAACTCCAATGAGTACAGACCCAGGCTCCTCAACCGTTCCTCATACGACAAGTTCTTCATTCCAGGGATCATTCTTGTGAACCTCCTCTGGACCCTTTCCAAGGCCAGCACATCCTTCTTTAGATAAGAAATGAAATGAAATTAAATGAAAATTGCTTATTGTCACAAGTAGGCTTCAAATGAAGTTACTGTGAAAAGCCTCTAGTCACCACATTCCAGCGCCTGTTCAGGGAGGCTGTTACGGGAATCGAACCGTGCTGCTGGCCTGCCTTGGTCTGCTTTCAAAGCCAGCGATTTAGCCCTGTGCTAAACAGGGGGCCCAAAACTGCTCACAATATTCCAAATGGGGTCTGACCAGAGCCTTATACAGCCTCAGAAGTACATCCCTGCTCTTGTATTCTAGCCCTCTTGACATGAATGACAACACTGCATTTGCCTTCTTAACTTCTGACTGAACCTGCACATTAACCTTAAGAGAATCATGAACAAGGACTCCCAAGTCCCTTTGTACTTCTGATTTCCGAAGCATTTCCCCATTTAGAAAATAGTCTATGCCTAAATTCCTCCTTCCAAAGTGCATAACCTCACACTTTTCCACATTGCATTTTGTTTGATCACTGTGAACGGTTAGTCTGATTTTTTTGTTTTTGGTGATGTTGGTTGGGAGGGAAAATTGACCATGGCTGTACGAGAACCATGGCATCTTTAACTCCCAAATACATAGGCAGACAAGACTACAGTTTGATAGCCATCCAACAATACTGCACTTCCTCTATGTTGCACTCAGCAATCAATTTAGATTATGTGTTCTAGACCTGCAGTCACCTTGGCTTTCCATTACAACAAAATGTCTGTCAAAATGATTAATATTCCATACCTTTATTAATAGTTCCTTGTTTTCCCATTGAATAGCACGGAGCTGGGCATCCTTTGCTTTGATCTGATCCAGGGTCTGGCGATACTTGGAACAGAGGTCGACCACACAAGGCTCAGATTCATTAACTTCAGATGATTCCATAGCTGGCCTCTATAAAACAACGACTTGTATTTAAATAGTGCCTTTAAAATGTATAATGTATCCCAAAATATGATACTGAGCCACATAAAGAGATATTAGATCAAATCACCAAAAAGATAGCTTTAAGGAATGTCTTATAGAAAGAAAGACGGGCAGAGAGGTGCATGAAAGGAATTCCAGAGCTTGGGGTCGAGGCAACTGAAGATCCAGCCACCGATGATGGAGCAATTAAGATTGGAGATGCACAAGAGACATTTGGGAGACCAGCCAGAAGTGTGTTAGGCTAGTCAAGTCTAGTGTGAATGAAGGTTTCAGCAGCAGAGAAGCTAAAATAGGGGCAAAGTCAGACAATGTCCAGAAAGTGCAAACGGGCAGGTTTAGCAATGGCACAAATATAAGCTGGGAAACTCATCTTAAGTTCAAAAGTGACACCACGGTTAAAGCGGACCGGCTTAATCGAAGACAATGGGTGGTTTAATCCACGCCGGCGGGACAGGCATTCCAGCAGCGGGACTTCGGCCCATCCGCGCCGGAGAATCGCCGGGGGGGGGGCGCCAACCGGCATGGCGCGATTCCCGTTAAGGACTTAGACGGAGTGCTAACGTAACACCTTTATTCAAAAAGAGGGGGAGGTATAATGCGGGAAATTACAGACCAGTTAGTTTAACATCTGTTTTTGGAAAATTGTTAGAATCAATTATCAAGGACATAATATCAGGACATTTGGAAAGCCAAAGCACTACCCATCAGGGTCAGCATGGTTTTATAAACGGAAAATTATGTTTGACTAATTTGCTAGAGTTCATTGAGGCTGTATCAAGTAAGGTGGATAATCGGGATCTTGTAAGTGTAGTATGGCTGGACATCCAGAAGACGTTTGATAAGGTGCTGGACAGAAGGTTAATTCACAAGGTGAGATCACATGGGATTAGGAGTAACTTATTAGCTTGGATAGAAGACTGACTGACAGACAGGAGTCAGAGAGTTGGGACAAATGGGTCTTTTTCTGGATGGCAAGATGTAATTAGTGGGGTGCCGTGGTGTTCGGTCCTTGGGCCCCAGCTATTTACAATCTTTATTAACAACTTAGATACAGGGATAGAAGGTTCTACAGCCAAATTTGTGGATGACATAAAAATAGGTTGGACAGCAGGTTGCAATGAGGGAATAAGAACCTGACAAATGGATATAGATAGATTCGGAGATGAGGCCATTCTAAAATGAGAGGTCATAATCTTAGAATAAGAGGTAGCAAATTTAAAACAGATTTGAGGAGGAACTACTTCTCCCAAATGGTTGTGAATCTGTGGAATTCGCTACTTCAGAGTGTGGTGGATGCTGGGACAGTGAGTAAATTTAAGGAGGAATTAGACAGATTTTTAATTGGTAATGGGTTGAAGGGTTATGGAGAATGGGCAGGAAAGTGGAGTTGAGGCCATGATTGGATCAGCCATGATCACATTGAAGGTATTTAGGCTCGGGAGGCTAAATTGTTTACTCTTGCTCCTGGGTCATGTGTTCCATGGAGGAGATGCTCTGGCTGATTTTGTAATCCAGTCCTTGGTCTGTAGTATTGTAGATAACAGAAGAGGAACATACCAGCCATGATAGAATGGCGGAGTAGACTCGATGGGCCGAATGGCCTAATTCTGCTCCTATAGCTTATGAATGTATGATCAACATATTGCCTTAAAACCTGCAAAGGTAATTCAAAAAACCTCTACTGGGGAAGTGGTTTCATTGAGGGGCCGTATCGAGGTAAATGACAGCTAAACAGACAGACCGTATATTTGGCCCTGCACATCGTTAAAGGTCCTAAAGGGAGAACCTGGCTGGAAAGAATCAAGCCCAGCTGGGCTGAGGTGAATCTCATGTTAGAGTCTGAAGCAAATCTGCCAAAGATTATTAAAGAAACAAGTCATTGTCTTTAATGGAGAGCATGAGCAAGATCTCAGTCACGCTAAAGATTAAGAATGAAAGCCAAGCAAGATTCTTAAAGGCTAGGTCAGTACTGTACGCCATCAGGCCTGAGGTCAAGGCAAAATTAGAGAGGTTGGTCCTCAAATCCATTAATGTAAGTGAGTGAAGTCCTCAAATCCATTAATGTAAGTGATTGTGCCACGCCGATACTACCTGTATTGAAGAAAGATGGTTCAATACGCAAAAGAGGCGATTTTAAAGTCACTATCATTCCAATACCGTGTGCAGAGCAGCATACTCTGCCTTTAATTGCTGGGTTGGTTCCAGATAAATGTGGATCCAGATTCCCAACAATATTTGACAATTGTGACACACAACGGCTATTCAAATGTAAAAGGCATCACGTCCGTAACTGTATTGTTCTAATGTGCCATGGATCAAATTCTAAGCGGACTAGGAAGAATCTAGTGCTTCTTAGACCAGAGTTTTTTAAAGTACGGGTTGTGACCCGTGGGTCACAGGCTGGTGTCAGAAGGGTCACGGAGTTAAGGGTTGCGGTGTTCCCGATTGATTGAGTTGCTTCTCGCTGTGCACATCAGTCGCTAATGGTACGTAGACTGAGACCAGCTGTATAATCAACTGCGCCGTCTCTGACCATAAATGGCAACAGTGAGCAGGTCAGCACGTCTTGCATGTTTACTTGGTGTCAAGTACCCCGTAGGTACCGGCTTTTGGGGCGGATTCTTTCACTTGCAAGAAAGAGACAGCGAGAGCCGCAAATAGGCAGTCTAACTACTAGATAGGATTTCACATTGGAATCTGCTGGACAGAGCTGCCCAGGAGAGTCCACAACAGGACAGATCAGTGCAAGGTGTTAGCTCTGCACAGAGCTCTAGGTCCTCTGGTGAACATTCTACAAGAGGAAACTTAAATCTGGAACAAAGCCGTATAAAGATGATTTCTTGAAGTATAATTCTGTTAACCAATAGTATTTTATATGCAGGAAAGCATTGGCAAATAAGAGTTTAACACCCTAAAAACTGTAAAGGCTTCTGATGACTAAGCATGGCAAGCTGAGGGACAATAGTGTTTTATATACAGGAAAGCATTGGCGAATCGGAGTTTAACACCCTAAAAACTGCAAAGGCTTCTGAAGACTAAGCATTGCAAGCTGAGGGACAAACCTCTTGAGTTTTTTTCAAAGGATGTAAAGAAAACTGAAATCATCAGCTGAAGTCCACAGCAGAAATTTAATATTGAATGACAAAGTACAATTAGCTTCTTCTATGGTAGATTACTGCGTAGCTGTAAAGAAAATGCCCCACACCGTTGCAGAGGGATTTATTCTGCTTGCAACATTAGACACGGCTCACGAACTGAACTCAAATTGCAAGGAAAGTATGGTGATTACTTTCGGCACTGTGAGAAAGTAAGGGAATGTTAGTAAGGGAACTGTGAATAGACCGAAAAGCCTTATTCAGTCATATCTGAATGCGCTGATCAACTTTCGCTATTTTCCAGAGGAGAAAATTCAGATTTTGAAAGGGGAGAGGTGAGTGAAAAGTCCATTTGAGTTTGAGACGCCAGAGTCAATTATTAACTTACAGCTGAGTGCAAAGAGCAGTCTGAGCTGCTCCATCTGACCTGTGACCAAACATTAAAAACATTTCAGATGTGCATGAGGTTGGCAGCATTCTGGACTGTCAGCTCCCAGGAATATTGAGTGCTGAGTAAAGCAAGCATTTTGTTGCTATTGCTCTTCACAATGACCCAAATGTGCTCGGTTGGATTTTCCATTCTCACAAAGGTGAAGATGGTACAAAGGAACCAGCTGAATTCTGAACCTGATATACAGATTGCCCTCTCCTCCTATGAATCTGATTGGGGCGAGATTGTGGGGTTCAAGTTGGCTCACCTGTCACATTACAGGTAAGGGAACGTGATGTAGGTCCCAAACGTCAGCCAGTTGGAAAATGTGGGTCCCGGGAAATTGTTTTTAAAAAAACACTGATTTAGATAATAGCTTCATTACTGGAAAGAATTAAGAAAAGCATCTTCAAAGTTTAGATGCCACACTCCAGAGACTAGAAGATCAGATTACAGATTACGAGTACAAAAGAATAATTGTGATTTCTTCAAATCTTCTATTGAATACCTGGGGGCACATCATTGATGCAAAGGGACTGCACAAATTGCCTTCAAAAGTAAAAGCCATAACTGAGGCGTCTGTACCTCACAATGTAAATCAACTCCGATCATTATTGGGTTTATTAAACAATTATGGAAGGTGTCCCACATCTAGCCTTTATACAACTTATTTTATCAAAACAGAAAATGTAAGTGGTGGATCAGTGCAACAAGACCTCTATAAAAGCAAAAGAGGCACGTCTAAAGTTAGAAGTCCCGACACACTTTGATCTGAAGTTACCCTTGCAATTGGGTTGTGACACATTGCCTTATGGGGTGGAAGCAGTGCTTTCACACATAATGCCCAATGGTGAAGTGAAGCCAAAAGCGTTTGCATAAAGATCCATGAAAGTAGAACGAACTATGCACAGATAGAGAAGGAAGCTCTAGGCATCATTGAAATCAAATGTTTTTACCAATACCTACATGGAAGGAAATTTACTTTACTAACGGGTCATCGACCACTGACAACAATACTTGGGCCGCATACCGGTATTTAATCTCTAGCAGTGAGCTGGATGCAGAGATGGGCATTGCTGTTGTCAGCAAGGACATACACGATAAAATATTGTCAATCAATTGGACTGACAAAAAGGACAATGAAGAATTCATTGAAGGTAACTCGTGAGCAAGGATCATTGTCTAAATGACTGAGCTAATTCCTGATGATATTCAGGAATACAACACATTCTACAACCCAAGGCCCTCCGGCATTACTCATGGTAAAATGTCAGTTACGCACAGAGTTTGGTTTGCTGAAGCCTTCTATGACAAGAGAAATTGTTGGGGAGGAAACAGAAAAGCCAAGTTTTGCGACATGACAACAGGACTAAACGTCGTGTTTTTCAGAAAGGTCAGGGAGTATTGGCAAGGAATTATACCACCCATGAGATTGGATATCTGCCATCGTCTTAGCACAGTTAGGACTGGTCTCCTCCACCATTCAAACTCAGGACAATGTAGTGTTGCGAAGACATGCTGATGAACTTTTAGCAACTAGAACTAGTTTGCCAGAGACAGAGTCAACCGAGAGTCTGCAACAAACTGTGCCAAGTGAAGACCTAGACATTCCTGAGAACCTGACAATACGAGAAACAACTGTGGAAGACAGTACCCAGCTGAGGACACTTCAACATCGAGTCAAGCTCTGAACATTATGTCAACTCTTGTTGTGACAATTACAGGCGACGTCCAAACTGAACCAAAAAGAAACAAAGGATGCAGTCAACACGAGAAAGCAAATCCCTGAGGTTCGCCAACAACCACACAGAAATCAATGTAATCCAAAACATCTAACTTATTGAATGTTGTGTTTATTAATTGTTCATATAGAAAATTTTGATCGTTAACATTATATTGTGTTTCATGGTTGTTCCTAATTGGAACAAGGTCACTTTAAGAATCCAATCACGTGATGTATTGATGATGTCATCAGCAGTTTGCATGAGCAAATGTCCAGTCTATCCTAACAGCCTGTAGAGTGAACATCTTTCCAATAAAGCCCTTATTTGCTTGTACCTTCATGATCTTCAAATTTTGAGTTAAAAATGGAAGAGAAAAGTTGTATTTAAAGAGAGATGAAGATTGTATTGGTAGATGCAGTTATAAGGTTCTGAAGCAGCATGTGCTGGAAACAGACCTGCAAAGAAGCAGCTGCCATCTACCTCAGAGAAAAGTGTTCGTGTCTGCAAGGCTTTAAAACAAGCTTTGGCTCCCAGTATCGAATGAAAGAGATAGCAAAGCTGTGTAAGACCTCCCCTTTAGCAACGTCAGATTTATGGTAATGTTACTGGAATCTTTATAGATTAAAATATATGAGGACTGTTGCCTAAAAGTGATGTTTAGCTCTGAGTTAATTAAGCAGAAATCTTGGAGGAAATGTTTGTAGACATACTGTTAACTGTGTAAATGTAATCTTGTTGTGCTTTTAAGTTTTATTTTTCCCCACTCCAGAAATTAAAGATAAAAATATCTCTAAGTTCATCAGCTGGACTATTTTATAAAGTAATCTTTTTGTGCTTTTTCAAAATGGACAATGGCTGAGATGACAAAATGGTTCAGATAGTCACATGATGCCTTGCAGCCATTTCAAAGTAACAGTGGTCAGGGACAGTGAGCTTGTTCCAGTTAACAAAGGAAAGCCTCAACAGGTCTTAATCTCCCTTAATGGTGCTAATGGCCGAAACACAGTGGTGGGCTGCTACCAGACTCCTAAATGACCCTCTTATGGACTGATCTGATCTAATCACACATCTTCTTTGAGTAGTACTGCACTCCTGTGTGCTTCACCCAATATTTGTGTCTCTGTATTTACATTGTGTATCTAACATATGTCCTATATTTTTCATGTATGGAACGATCCAACTGGACTGTATGCAAAACAATACTTTTCACTGTACCTCGGTACATGTGACAATAAAACCAAAACTACTGTGGGCCATGTGCTGGAAAGTGGGATTAAAATGAGAGGCTCATTTCATTTTTCTTTTTTTTGGCCGACACAGATATGATGGGCTGAATGGCCTCTTTCTGCACCGTAACCTTTCTATGATTATATGGTTCTATGAAGGCAGCTGGCTGTCACTTTCACAAGGGGCAATTAGAGATGGGCAATTAAAAATATATGCTGGCCTCACCAGTGACACCCATGCCCCGTGAAAATAATTTTAAAAATCACCCTCTTGCTACTTTGTTGATGTATAAAATCTTACATCACATGAACAATTACATCGACATGGAAAATAGATTTGAAATAATTAACCTGTCGCATGGAATATCAGAATACAGCACTAAAATGAACCATAATTTTACTTGAAAATTTCCCGAGCATTGAACTGGAAAAGAGAACTGCATGTTTTTCCAAATTCCACTCTGTTCACTATTTTAATAGTGATTCACCCAGTTATTTTAAAGAGTTAAATTCTTCTGCTAAAATAGAAGATGGAAGAATTTCACGTGAATGTGTTAAGTGTTCATGATTTAATGTCAGAGCCTTTTGAAATTCCTATCAAAATTATTTAGTAAATGTAGTAGACGGCTGAGCAATCGCTACCAAAATAGCTAGTGATATTACCATTATCACAGTACAATAGTATAAAGAAACACTTGAAGGATTATAACAAAATGTATCATGTTAGGTGGGGCATTGTGAACAACTGATGTCTCACTCAGGGTAAAGTTATCACTGGGCAGTATCAGTGAATGAGTCAGACAATGTGTTTGTACAGTCACGCTCTGGAATGTGTTCCAGAGCACTGTATCAACTCAAAAAAGGTTTCATACAATAATGATATTATAGTTCCAACAAAAGAATGAAAGACTTGCATTTGTATAGCACCTTTCACAACTTCAGGGCATCCCAAAACACTTTCCAGCCAATACAGTATTTTGAAAGTGTATACACAGCAAATTCCAACAACGAGAAGTGCGAAAATGGGCAGATAATTTCGGGGGTCGGTTCGACCAGTTGCCTGTTAGATTGCTGGCCTGTGATCCGGAGCAATGCCAACAGCACAGCTTCAATTCCTATACCCACTGAGGTTATTCATGAAGGCCCTGCCATCTCAATCTTGCCCCTCGCCTGAGGTGTGGTGAGCCTCAATTTAAATCATCACTAGTCAGCTCTCATTTCAATCTATTTTAGTGTTGTTACTCAAGGGAACAACATGAGCCACTCCTATGCTCCTCTGCAAATTAATGCCAAGGGATCATTTACCTCTGCCTGAGACCGCCTTAGTCTAATGTCTCATCTGAAAGATACTACGTCTGACTGAAGTTTCCTGTAAGGCTATATCAGTGCAAGTTATTTCATTCTTTACTGACCAAGCGATCTTTCTTCATCTATAGGGTTGGTGTACTGTAGGTTGTTCTGCCCTGAAGTATATCAACCTAAATGTCCTCAATCAAAGTCTACATGCAAACACACCCTTTCCAACAGAGGTCATTGAGTTATGATCAACTGGATCTTGGCAGATTTTTCCTTCCCCTATCCCAGGATATGTGGTCAACAATAACCCCACCTATTGCTGCTTTGACTAAAACCAGCTAACTCCGTACAGACTAATGGCCCAGCCATGGCACATTCGAAAAGTTTTCTCTCTGTTTAGTCTACAGTAGCATGGAAGTGTGTCAACAAGCGGTGGAAAGTTGGATGGAAATTTATTATTTGAAAGAGTGAGAATTCGATACAGAACGGGAATAGATATTTTTTGCTTCTCCTCCTTGCTTTGTAACTTTTTAAATCTTCAGAGTGGTCTTGCCCTGCTGCAGCAGGTGAGTCTACAAGCGCTGATTGGTGAGTGGTGGATAAAGTCGGTAAGCCTTTAAAACTTTTATCACTTATTGTTTGAAAATACTTTTTGTGGTTTATAACCTGTAAGGGCTATAAAACAAGGGCAAGGAAAGATGAGCCATAGAGAATTGAATATAATCTAATATCAAGCATCTTCCAAAGGTTTAATTTAAAGACGTAAGTCATGGCAGGAGAGCGCAAAGCATAGATTGCTCCTCTTGTTCTATGTAGGAAGCCAAGAACATTTTCAGTACCCATGGGCCAGCATATGTGCAGGAAGTGTCTCCAGCTGCAGCTCCTGGGAGCCAGGCTTTGGAGCTGGAGCGGAAGCTGGGGACACTGTAAGTATCTGTGAGGTGGAGAATGTTGTGGATAGCACGTCTAGAGACGTGGTCACATTGCAGGCTCAGATTCCACAGGTAGGCAGGGAATGGGTGACCACAACGCAGAGCAAGAGAGCTAGGCAGGCAGTGGAGGAATCTCCTGTGGCCATTCCCCTGCAAAACAGATATACTGTCTTGGATACTGTTGAGGGGAATGACCTCTCAAGGGAAAGCAGCAACAGACAAATTCATCGCACCACAGTTGGTTCTGCTGCAGAGGGGAGGAGTAAGAAGTGTGAGAATGCAATAGTTATAGGGATTTAATTGTAAGGAGAATAGACAGGCATTTCTGTGGCCACAAACGGGTCTCCAGGATGGTATGTTGCCTCCCGGGTGCTATTGTCAAGGATATCTCGGAGCGATTACAGGACATTCTGGAGGGGGAGGGTGGTATACATTGCTACAAATGGCAGAGGTAAAAAATGGGATGAGGTCCTAAAAGCAGAATATAGGGAGTTAGGAAGAAAGTTGAGAAGTCAGACCTCTAAGCTAGTGATCTCCGGATTACTACCAGTGCCACGCGATAGTCAGAGTAAAAATAACAGGATACATTGGATGAATATGTAGCTGAAGAGATGATGTGAGGGGGAGGATTTCAGATTCCCGGAGCATTGGGACCGGTTCTGGGGGAGGTGGGACCAGTACAAACTGGATGGATTACACCCGGGTAGGAGAGAGGCTGATGTCCTAGCGGAAGTATTGGCTAGAGTGGCTGGGGAGGGTTTAAACTAAAAAGGCAGGGGAATGGGAATCTATGCAAGGAGTCAGAGGAGGGGGAATCAAGGAGAAAAACAAAAAAGCAGAGAAGGGAATAAGAAAAGTGATAGGCAAAGAAACCAAGAGCCAAATCCAAACAGGGCCACAGTGAAAAATGTTGGGTGCGGGACTACTGCTAGGGGCCCTGTGCTTAACTACTATCAGGGCCTTTTTTCCTTTGTGATTCTTCAACGCTACCCACACAGATTCTATGCCTTTTGATCCTATATCGCTCCTTGCTATCGATTTAACTTAATTCCCTACTAACAATGCAACCCTGCCCCCTCTGCCTATCTGTCTGTTCTTTCGATAGCACACATATCCTTGGATATTTAGATCCAGCCCTGATCCCCTTGAAGCCACATCTCTGTGACGGCCACAACATCGTACTGGCCAATTTCAAGATGCGCAACAAGCTCATTTAGCTTGTTTTGTGCACTGCGTGCATTAAGGTACAACACGCTCAGTCCTGCATTGACCTCCCTTTTCATATTTGCCACCTTTTTTGCTCTGCTTAAATGTTAGATTCTTGCCACCTTCCAGACTCTCTGTTCTATTACTTGTTCTGGAAACTTCACTAAACTTTCCTGAGCCCTCGATCCCTTTAACTAATTTAAAGTCCTCGTCATTAACCTGCACTTCTACCTTCTCCTTTAACTTGGATTTTCTAATTTTCCATGCAACTGAATCCCCCCCCCCCCCACTAATTAGTTTAAAGCCCTATCTACAACCATAGTTATGCGATTCACCAGGACTCTGGTCCCAGCATGATTCAGATGAAGATCGCCCCATCGAAACATGTCCCCACTTCCCCACTACTGGTGCCAATGTCCCATGAATTCAAACACATTTCTCCCACATCACTCTTTGAGCCTTGCCTTAGCACTGTTGCTTTACAGTGCCTGAGACCCAGGTTCGATTCCTGGCTTGGGTCTATCTGTGCGGAGTCTGCACGTTCTCCCTGTGTCTGCGTGCGTTTCCTCCATGTGCTCTGGTTTTCCCACACAAGTCCAGACAGATGTGCTTGTTAGGTGAATTAGACATTCTGAATTCTCCCTCAGTGTACCCGAACAGGTGCCGGAGTGTGGTGACTAGTGGATTTTCACAGTAACTTCATTGCAGTGTAATGTAAACTTACTTGTGACACAAGATTATTAATCTTATTGATGTTATGCCAATTTGTTTGTGGCTCAGGTTCTGCTTTTTAATTTAGCTCCTAGCTGTTTATACACCCTTAGCAGAACCTCTGTCTTTGTTCTACCTATGTCGATGTACCCATGTGGAAAACAACAACTGGATCTTTATCCTCCCAATCCAAGTTCTGCTGCAGCCCAGGTGAGAAATTCCAAATCCAAGCACCAGGTAGGCAACAGAACATTTGGGACTCTCAATCCTGGTCTGAGAGAACTGTGTCAGTACTCCTAACAATACTGCCCCCATGAGATACCCTCAATTACGGCTCAGGAGAGGAGTTTGATAATACAAAGGCTTTAATAACCAGAAAACCAGACAGCTGCTGAGAAGTGTGCTCACTGCACGCTGCCTACTGAACGTAACCTTATATACAGCTTCCTGGGGGCAGTGCCGGAGGCGGAGTCCCCCAGGGTTCCAAAGCCAGTCTTAAAGGGGCCTACGCATTAAAGGCACATATGTATTCAGATATCATTCATCACACCCCAGTTAGGACAACATTTTGTTTCTCTCCCCCCAACTTGAACGGCTTCCTGTACCACGGCATCTTGTTCAGTTTGCTGATCCTCCCTGCAGTTCCGTTCCCTTCCACACAGGGAGCAAGAATCTCAAACCTGTTGGACAGGGTCAAGGGCTGAGGCTCCTGCAACCCTTCCTGCTAGATCCCTCTACCTACCTCACTCACAGCTACACCCTCCTGTCCCTGACCACTGGCCAATTTCAATGTAGTTAATCGAACGGGTGTGACTGTCTCCTGCGACACAGTGTCCAGGTACCTCTCCCCCTCCCTGATGTGTCGCAGCAACAGGTTGTTAAATGTGATCATAACCCCATCGAAGGGACAGGTACCAGAGGTAGTGGTCTCTATGGATGCGGAGAACGCTTTCGACGGGGTGGAGTGGAGGTACCTGTTCGAGGTTCTGGGAATGTTTTGGGTTGGGCCAATGTTTGTGGCATGGGTGCGTCTGCTATACGTGGCCTCGCTGGCGAGCGTACGGATAAACTAGAGTGCACGGAGCTTCGAGCTGACTGCTGTCACTGCTGCTGTTCGCCCTGGCGATAGAGCCCTTGCCAAAGGCCCTTAGGAGTGGCAGGAGATTGTGAGGGGGAGTAGGGAACACCGGGTGTCACTGTATGCAGACGACCTGCTGCTGTTCATATCCATTGGAGAGTATAGAGAGAATTATGTAGATGCTAGCGAGGTCTTGGGCTTCTCAGGCTATAAGCGGAATGTCAGAAAAAGTGAGGTGTTTCCGGTGAATGAGGCAGGTCGGGCAGCCAATTGGGGCGTGGTGCCATTTAGAGTTTCCAGGGACAAGTTCAGGTATTTGGGGGTTTAGGTGACGGGGGAGTCGGTGACGATGCACAACTGGAATCTAACAAAGTTGGTGGAGGAGGTAAGGGAGGACATTAGGAGATGGGATACATTACACCTGACACTGGCGGGAAGGGTCCAGGTGGTAAAAATAGATGTACTGCCAAGGTTCCTATTTGTATTCCAGATCCTCCTGATCTTCATTCCGAAGACCTTTTTCCGGAAACTGGATGCAGCAATTTTGGAGTTTATATGGGGGGTGTAACTTCATCGCAGTGTTAATGTAAGCCTACTTGTGACAATAAAGATTATTTTTTTTTAAAGTAACCTAGGGTGAAGAGGGCCCTGCTACAGAGGCAGAGGCAGAAAGGGGGTGTTGGCATTACCAAATCTACTGCATTATTATTGGGCGGCAAATGTGGAGAAGGTGAGGCAATAGTAGGAAGGAGAGGGGGTAAAATGGGTTAGGATGGAGGAGTAATCCTGTACGGGGTCCAGCCTGAGTGTCATGGTGATGGTGCTAATACCGCTGGCACCGAGGAGATACACGGAGAGCCCGGTGGTACAGTCCACGATTAGGGTTGGAACTAGTTGAGGAGACACTCCAGGATGGACTGTTGTGTGAGAAACATGGGTTCAAACCAGGGGAGACGTGTGACATGTATAGGAAGTGGAGTTAGGTGAGGCTGGTGAGGGCGAGGGGTCTATACCTGGAAGAGGTTTACAAGTCTGGAAGAGCTGCGGGAGAGGGTGGAGCTGCTGAAGGGAAGCGAGTTCAGGTATATGCAAGTAAGGGTCTTTGTGTGAAAGTAATGGAGAGGGTTTTCCAAGCTGCCAGAATACACCCTATTGGAGCTGTTGCTGCTCCTGGACATGGAAGGGAAGGGTAAGATCGGGAATATATATGAAAATGAAAATGAAAATTGCTTATTGTCACAAGTCGGCTTCAATGAAGTTACTGTGAAAAGCCCCTAGTCGCCACATTCCGGCGCCTGTTCGGGGAGGCTGGTACGGAAATTGAACCGTGCTGCTGGCCTGCCTTAGTCTGCTTTAAAAGCCAGCTATTTAGCCCAGTGTGCTAAACCAGCCCCTAAACTCCACACGGACAGTGACCCAGAGCCGGGATCGAACCTGGGACCTCAGCGCCGTGAGGCAGCAGGGCTAACCCACTGCGCCACCGTACTGCCCTGGGTGGCTGGGGGAGCAGGGAGGAGCGCAGGTGGTGAGGATTAAGGAGAAATGGGAGGAGGAGCTGGGGGAGGAGATAGGATGGGGAGTGTGGAGTGAGGCGATGCACCGGGTGATTTCAACCTCCTCGTGAGCGAGGATGAGTTTGATTTAGTTTAAGGTGGTGCACAGGGTGCATATGACCCGGGCGAGGATGAGTGGGCTCTTCCCGGGGGTGGCAGAGGAGTATGAGAAGTGTGGGCGAGGGCCAGCAAATCACGCGCATATATTCTGGGCTGTGAGAAATTGGAGAGATGCTGGGAGGAGGTGTTTGGGATTTTATCAAAGATTGTGGGGGTAGAGGCCCGGCCGGACCCAATGGTGGCGATTTTTGGGGTGTCAGAAATGCCGGAGCTAATGGAGGGAAGGAAGGCCAACGTTGTGGCCTTCGCCTCTCTAGTTGCCCAGCGGATGACTCTGCTGGAATGGCGGCCTAGCTGGGGGACCTGTACGACTTTCTCCGGCTGGGGAAGATTAAGTTAGAATTGAGGGGATCAGCGGAGGGCTTTGGGACATGAACTGTGAGATGTGGAGAATGTTCTTTGATTTATATATGCTTTTATATTTTTGAATAAGTATGGAATAAAATACATTTTTTTAAAAAGGAGGCAAATAGTTTGTTGGCCTTCATCGCGAGAGGATTTGAGTACTGGAGCAGCGATGTCTTGCTGGAATTATACAGGGCCTTGGTGAGACCACATCTGGAATATTATGTGCAGTTTTGCTCTCCTTATCTAAGGAAGGATGTTCTTGCTCTAGAGGGAGCACAGCGAAGATTTACCAGACTGATTCCTGGGAGGGCAGGACGGACATATGAGGAGAGATTGAGTCGTTTAGGATTGTATATTCACTGGAGTTCAGAAGAATGAGGGTGGATCTCATAGAAACCGATAAAATTCGAACAGGACGAGACAGGCTAGATGCAGGAAGAATGCTCCCGATGGTGGGTGTGTCCAGAACCAGGGATTCGGTCGAGGATACGGGGTACACCATTCAGGACAGAGATGAGGAGAAACCTCTACACTCAGAGAGTGGTAAGCCTGTGGAATTCATTATCACAGAAAGTAGTTGAGGCCACAACATGGTATGTTTGCAAGAAACAGTTAGATACAGCACTTGGGGTGAAGGCGATCAAAGGATATGGGCGGAGGCAGGATTAGGTTATTCAGTTGGATGATTGGCCATGATCACAATGAATGGTGGAGCAAGTTTGAAGGGCCGAATGGGCTCCCCCTGCTTCTATTTTCTATGTGTCTATGCTGGATTTCTGCCTGTTTTTGCATATGTTGCATTTCCCTCTGGAAGCGATGCCATTGAAAGCACATTCAAATAAGTTAATAAATACCAGAATGGGATCATTCATCACAAGTTCTGTGTTGACCACCTTGAGAAGGTGATGGATATTACTTCCACTCGTGTTTTGCTGGCACCCATTCTTTGCTAGAACTGAGGGAAGAGGCTTCAATTGAAGGGGCAGACTCGCTCTCCTCCACCTGCAGGTTTGGTCGGTCAGCCTTCAAGGCCCTACACCTGGGTAACAGTTGGCACGACACTGTTGTTGTAGCTATCATCCTACCCCATATACTATGACACAATCCATAGTACAGGTGGAACCATCACTGGGGGAACGCCAAAATAATTTGCAAGCGACTGGGCAGGTGGCTACAAAGCCTGCCCCCAACAACCTTACATCCGCCATATTTGCAATGAAGAGAAATCCAATCTGCTGGCCACGTGTTAAAACTCAATTACCCATTTGACTGTCCAGGTGGCTTGATTAAAAATAAGCTCTTATATGAACAAATAATAATAATAATTGCTTATTGTCACAAGTTACTGTGAAAAGCGTATAGTCACCACATTCCGGTACCTGTTCGAGGAGACCGGTACGGGAACCCACTGGTAATTGTTTACAGTAGATTTCTTGATTAATATGGAGATCAGGAGTTATGGCAGGAGAGTGGGGATGAGAAACATATCAGCCATGATCGAACGGCGGAGCAGACGTGATGGACCAAGTGGCCAAATCCTACTCCTGTATCTTATGGTCTATGGATAGTGCTCAGTCCAGAGATTCACACTTAGTAACATTTAAACCAGAAAATGCAAATAATGTAGCTCAGAGTACCTTAATCTCTTGAGTTTGTTGGCTGTCAATCACTCCATCCTCATTCCCAAAGAGTTGTTGTCGCATTTTTTGTAATGTAATTCGCATCTAGATAGAAAGAGCAAAGTCTGAACAACTGACACATAAATTAAGCTCCAGGTTTTTCTGGGGGCCTTTGCCTTGACGTGGTCTCACGCATTCATATTAAATATTTCAGTTAGAATAAGCAGACCTCCTGAGGCAATGCATTGTTTTCTAATGTAGGAGTACTGCACTATGCATTGAACAATGTATTATTTTATAATAATTTGTTGTTAAGGTAGCCTTTCCTTTCAAGACAATCAAATCTAATGGCTACAATACCCTGAGGTTATTCAGATTTCAATTGTTGCCTGAGCAGAACATGTTACTAAATGGAAGATGCTTATCAGTTCAATATTGCAGTAGCACAGTACCCACAAATCTGTGGAGATGTGCCCCTAGAAATTGGAACATTCAGCAGCCATTATTTAAAGGCAGGCACATTGGTCTTGGACTTGGGAGAGCATTACATTCTAGATCTACTAGGGTGCCAACCCAAAACTCTTGTTTATGAAAATCGTGGAATCATAGAATGATTACGGCACAGTAGGAGGTAATTCAGCCCATTGCGTCTGTGCTGGTCCTCTAAGGGAGAAATGTACCTAGTGCCTTTATTCCGCAGCCCATCAGTGGAGTGCCTCCAATGCACTCAGGCTATGGAGCGCCAATAGGCCCATTTGAAGCCCCTTCGAGATAGTGAAGTGAGACTGACTGTCGCATGCGCTGCCTGTGTTGCAGTAACTTTACTCTTGCTGATCCCCCGCCACTCCCCTGCTCCCAAATCTCCACACTGCTCCCAAACGTACAGCAGCTGACTTTCATACAGTCAGGCCCTGAAGGCGTAAGAGGGACAATTTTTGCCTGATCTTCTTGCACATCAGTTTCATTGTGGTGGGCAATGTTGATGTTCCATGGATTAACCAAATAAATCATCATAGGAGTCGCAATTGGATGTTTTAAGTGATGAGAAATCAGTACATCTGCACACAGTAGTTTGAGTCATTACGATTATTATTTCACCTTTTTTATATATTCTGTCTCTTCTTTAATTTGAGCCGTGGCAGAACCATAGTACAGTTTTCTTCCTCCTTCTTCATGGCTGTTGCTTTCCACCATTCTAGGTTTGGTGCAGTACATTGTAGTGCAATAAAGATGTAACCTTTTTAGATGACAAAGAAAGGAAAATTTTTATCATCGTTTTGTTATATGATTCCTTAATTAGTTTGTTGTTTTATAAGCGTAACTAGTGCTTGTGTTTGTTCAGGTTAATAGAAATTATTTTCTCACACAGGAAATGTTTAGTCCACTTTTTATCCCATCACTGGGAAATCTTGCAGCTTCTTTGAATATTTTCTACTTGCCTGGACAAATGCAGTTGGAACAACACAGAAGAAGCTCAACGCCAACTAGAACTAAGCAGCACACTTGTTCTGCAATCCACCTATACCTCAATCATCCCCTCCTTCCAGCACAGGTGCACATTGGCTGCAGTGTGTCCAATCTATAAGATGCATTGCAACAACTCACCAAGGCACCTTTGGCAATACTTTTTAAACCTACAAGCTGAGTTGTGTTCTGTGGCCTTGCCGCAATGATACTCACATAATCACAGAAAACTCACGGATCTCGAATAACGACGAGTCAGAAAACAGGAGGGAGATAGAGAACCTAGTGGAGTGGTGCAGCGACAGCAATCTATCCCTCAATGCCAGTAAAACTAAGGAGCTGATCATTGACTTCAGGAAGCAAAGTACTGTACACATCCCTGTCAGCATTAATAGGGCCGAGGTGGAGATGGTTAGCAGCTTCAAATTCTTAGGGGTACACATCTCCAAAAATCTGTCCTGGTCCACCCACGTCGACGCTATCACTAAGAAAGCACAACAGCGCCTCTACTACCTCAGGAAACTAAGGAATTTCAGCATGTCCACATTAACTCTGACCAACTTTTACAGATGCACCATAGAAAGCATCCTATCTGGCTGTATCACAGCCTGGTATGGCAACTACTCGGCCCAGGACCGCAAGAAACTTCAGAGATCGTGAACACCGCCCAGCCCATCGCACAAACCTGCCTCCCATCTATTGACTCCATCTATACCTCCCGCTACCTGGGGAAAGCGGGCAGCATAATCAAAGATCCCTCCCACCCGGCTTACTCAGTCTTCCAACTTCTTCCATTGGGCGGGAGATACAAAGTCTGAGAACATGCACAAACAGACTCAAAAACAGCTTCTTCCCCGCTGTTACCAGACTCCTAAACGACCCTCTTATGGACTGGCCTGATTAACACTACACCGCTGTATGCTTCACCTGATGCCAGTGCTATGTAGTTACATTGTGTACCTTGTGTTGCCCTACTTTGTATTTTCTTTTATTTTCATGTACTTAATGATCTGTTGAGCTGCTCGCAGAAAAATACTTTTCACTGTACCCCGGTACACGTGACAATAAACAAAATCCAAATCCAAATCCAGAACTGTTAATGAGTTACTTGGATTGATAATTTATTATTTAACACTTGGCAGGATAACATGCAGAATGCTATACAAACTAGATTGCTCTAGAGCTGCCCGATGTGCGACTGTCCTTGTGTACGTCTTACTACCAACTGATGAGTCTGCCACATCATGTGACCAAGGTCTGGCGCCACCAGCTGGTTGGAAATCGCATTGCCATCTGCATACAATCTTATTCACAGACGTATCACCAAAAGTTGTACCATCTGCAAGGGGGCAGCAGACGAATGGGAACACCATCGCCTGCAAATCACACACTATCCTGATTTGGAAATATATCAATGTTCCTGCATCATCATTGAGTCAAAATCATGTACCTCCCTCTCTAAGAGCACAGTGGGGGCAAGTTGACCACACTTGCTGCAGCTCTTAAAGAATACAGCTCACCATCGTCTTCTCATGGCCAATTGGAGAAGGACAATAAAGGCAGCACATGCAAGTGCTGCCCATATACCAAGAACAAATTAAAAATATGAAGCTTATCAATCTTGTTATGACTGGGATGGGAGGAATGCACAGTTGATCTTGCCCCACGACTATGCAGGTCACACCATTAGTCTAAAAGTTTAATTTAATTACCAATATGGCCAATTATTTACGTTCACCACTGTTCGAACCACAATAAAAGAAAATTTGACCTGGCTTCTTTCAATAAACTCTGAATGATTGATGTATTATAAAATTAAATGTCTTTTTGAAAACAGGTTACATGAGCTGGCATATGACTACAATTGTACTCTGGAAGTATAACTGCCTATTCCTTCTTAAAAATGAAAAACCAGAATGCATACACACACAAACAGACAATCAAAGGCCAAACACATAGGCTGCGAGATTCTCCGTCAGTAGGATCCTCCGCTTCACTGACAGCACACCCACACCCGTGGGTTTCCTGATGGAGTGGGATGGCTGCAATGGAAAACCCCATTGACCGGCTGTTGGAACGGAGGATGCCGCTACCGGCGCATCAGAAAACGGGGCTGGGGTGACGGAGAACTCGCCCGGGGTCTCTGCAGGGATCGATGTTGGAGGATAGGCTTTATAAAATGGAGGATGAAATTTGCAGGGTTTCGATGCTGTCGATCTGGAGATCCCTCATGTGAGGCTGGGCCACTGGTCCCAGTAGATGCCTGGAGGCCCTCGACAATCGTGTCTTGGTGTGGAGGAGAATATAGAACTGGATCAATTCTCTCATCTCAGCTTTCCAGGTTTTTAATTGCAGACAGATTTTACCCAGGTGAGGATTCTCTGGCTGCAGGTTAAGAACCACACTCTGAATTTCAGGCATGACAGGAAGAGAGCGAGTCAGACTGAGGTAGTATGCATTAGGGGTCATGTGGGACTGTGAAGCCATGATGTCATTGGCTGACAGATCCCGGGTCCTGGTTGGACGTTGACCTCTAGCTCCGCCCTGAAGGCGGAGTATAAGTACCTGGAGCCCTCCCCCGCAGGTAGTCTACTACTGAACTGCGGGGGAAACAGTCACGCTTAATAAAGCCTCATCGACTTCACTCTATTCGTCTCTCGGAGTCTTTGTGCGCTACAATTTATTAAGCGTGACTAAAAAGGACTATGGAGCTCAGGATCATCCCGGAATGCCTGAGGATCAGCCCCCACGCAGTGAACGCGGCAGCAGCTTTCAAGCACTGGCAGACTTGTTTCGAGGCCTACCTCAGAACGGCCACCGGCCGGGTCACAGAAGACCAAAAACTACAGGTCCTGCACTCGAGGTTAAGCACGGAGATTTTCTCTTTCATCGAAGACGCAGAGGATTTCCAGACGGCGTTCACAGCACTGAAAAGTCTCTATGTCCGCCCAGTAAACCAGATCTACGCTCGCTATCAACTCGCAACGAGACGGCAAAGTCCCGGAGAATCGATAGATGAATTCTACGCCGCGCTACTAATTTTGGGACGAGCCTGCAGCTGCCCGTCGGTGAACACAATTGAACACACGGACATGTTAATGCGCGATGCTTTTCCTCCCAAATCCGCCAAAGACTTCTAGAAAAAGAGTCGCTAGGACTCTCAGAGGCACGGGCCCTAGCAGCCTCCCTAGACGTGGCCGCGTGAAATACCCGCGCCTACGGCCCCGACCGCGCGGCAGCCCATTGGGCTCCGTACGTACCCGTCGCGACAAACCCACCCCCCCCCCGGACACCCCACAGGCTTGCGCGGTCCAAACGCCAAGTCGCACCGGGGGCGCCCGCTGCTATTTCTGCGGCCAGGCGAAACACCCCAGGCAGCGCTGCCCGGCCCGCACAGCGATCTGCAAGAGCTGCGGGAAAATGGGCCATTTCGCGGTTGTGTGCCGGTCCCGCGAGGTCGCCGCTGTCCCGGGAGAACAGGGAGCCCTGCACGCCGCTTACGCTCCCCAACCCCCCCTGCGCCCCATGTACGACCCGCAGGCGCAGCCACTCTGGGTCCCGACCACCGCAGTCCCGGGAGAACAGGGAGCCCTGCACGCCGCTTACGTTCCCCAACCCCCCCCCCGCGCCCCATGTATGACCCGCCGGCGCTACCACTTTGGGTCCCGACCACCGCTCTCCCCGGAGAAGAGGGAGTTCTGCGCGGCTCTAACGCCCCCCAAACCCCCCCCCGCGCCCCACGTATGACCCGCCGGCGCTACCAATTTGGGTCCCGACCACCGCTGTCCCCAGAGATGAGGGAGCCCCGCGCGTTCTTAACGCTCCCCAACCCCCCCAGCACCCCATGTGCGACCCACAGGCGCAGCCATTTTGGGTCCCGGCCACCACGAGGGGAGGAAGGGCGCCACCATCTTGGACCACCCCAGACCTGTACGACGCATGGGGGCGGCCATTTTGTCCACCCCCGCCGCCATCTTGTGAGCCCCCCAGCCATGTGCGATGCATGGGGGCAGCCATTTTGTTCAACCCCGACGCCATCTTGGATGGCAACTACGGACCCCAGTGTCGACGGCTCCACGGGTTTCGAAGAAGATGCTCAACTACTCCAACCACGTCTCACTTCAATAACGCTGGACCAAACTCTGCCCCGGACACTCCAGACGACGACGACAACGGTGCTGATAAACGGGCACGAGACACCATGCCTAGTCGCACGGAGAGCTTTATCCACCCCGACACGGTAAGACGCTGTTCTTTGACCACCCACCCCAGCGCACAAAAGATTTCCGTAGCTGCAGGATCCCACTCCGTACAGATCAAAGGCTTCTGCATAGTTACCCTAACGGTGCAGGGGAGGGAGTTCAAAAACTACAGGCTCTACGTCCTTCCCCAACTCTGCGCCCCCACATTACTGGGATTAGACTTCCAGTGCAATCTACAGAGCCTTACCTTCAAATTCGGCGGCCCAATACCCCCACTCACTATCTGCGGCCTTGCAACCCTCAAGGTGCAACCCCCGGCCTTGTTTGCAAACCTCACCCCGGATTGCAAACCCGTCGCCACTAGGAGCAGACGGTACAGCGCCCAGGACCGGACCTTCATTCGGTCCGAAGTCCAGTGGCTACTAAAGGAAGGCATAATCCAGGCCAGCAATAATCCCTGGAGAGCACAGGTGGTAGTAGTAAAGACAGGGGAGAAGCAAAGGATGGTCATAGACTATAGCCAGACCATCAACAAGTACACACAACTAGACGCGTACCCTCTCCCCCGCATATCCGACATGGTCAATCGGATTGCCCAATATAAAGTCTTCTCCACCGTGGACCTCAAGTCCGCCTACCATCAGCTCCCCATCCGCCCAAGTGACCGCAAGTACACAGCCTTCGAGGCAGACGGGCGATTATACCATTTCCTAAGGGTCCCATTTGGCGTCACAAACGGGGTCTCGGTCTTCCAACGAGAGATGGACCGAATGGTTGATCAACACGGGTTGCGGGCCACGTTCCCGTATCTCGACAATGTAACCATCTGCGGCCACGATCAGCAGGACCACGACGCCAACCTCCAAAAATTCCTCCAGACCGCTAAAGCCTTGAACCTCACGTACAACGAGGACAAGTGCGTTTTTAGCACCAACCGGCTAGCCATCCTGGGCTACGTAGTGCGCAATGGGATAATAGGCCCCGACCCCGAACGTATGCGCGCCCTCATGGAATTTCCCCTCCCGCACTGCTCAAAAGCCCTGAAACGCTGCCTGGGGTTTTTTTCATACTACGCCCAATGGGTCCCCCAGTACGCAGACAAGGCCCGCCCCCTAATACAGACCACGACCTTCCCGCTGTCGACAGAGGCTTGCCAGGCCTTCAGCCGCATCAAAGCGGATATCGCAAAGGCCACGATGTGCGCCATCGACGAGTCCCTCCCCTTCCAGGTCGAGAGCGACGCCTCCGACGTAGCTCTAGCGGCCACCCTTAACCAAACGGGCAGACCCGTGGCCTTTTTCTCCCGAACCCTCCACGCTTCAGAAATCTGGCACTCCTCAGTGGAAAAGGAAGCCCAAGCCATAGTGGAAGCTGTGCGACATTGGAGGCATTATCTGGCCGGCAGGAGATTCACTCTCCTCACGGACCAACGGTCGGTAGCCTTCATGTTCGATAATGCACAGCGGGGCAAAATCAAAAACGACAAGATCTTAAGATGGAGGATCGAGCTCTCCACCTTCAACTCCGAGATCTTGTATCGTCCCGGAAAGCTGAACGAGCCGTCCGATGCCCTATCCCGCGGCACATGTGCCAACGCACAAATTAACTGCCTCCAAGCCCTCCACGAGGACCTCTGCCACCCGGGGGTCACTCGGTTTTTCCACTTTATCAAGTCCCGCAACCTCCCATACTCCTTAGAGGAGGTCCGTACAGTCACAAGGAACTGCCACATCTGCGCAGAGTGCAAACCGCATTTTTTCAGGCCGGATGGTGCGCACCTCATTAAGGCTTCCCGCCCCTTTGAACGCCTTAGTCTGGATTTCAAAGGACCCCTCCCCTCCACCGACCGCAACATATACTTCCTTAATGTGGTGGACGAGTACTCCCGCTTCCCATTCGCCATCCCCTGTTCTGACATGACCGCGGCCACAGTCATTAAAGCCCTGAACACCATATTCACACTGTTCGGTTGCCCCGCATAAGTCCACAGCGACGGGGGTCCTCTTTCATGAGTGACGAGCTGCGCCAGTTCCTGCTCAGCAACGGGATAGCCTCGAGCAGGACGACCAGCTACAACCCCCGGGGGAACGGGCAATTAGAGAGGGAGAACGGCACGGTCTGGAAGACCGTCCTACTGGCCCTACGGTCCAGGGACCTCCCAGTATCCCTGTGGCAGGAGGTCCTTCCGGACGCCCTCCACTCCATCCGGTCACTACTGTGTACTAGCACTAATCAAACGCCTCATGAGCGCCTCCTTGTCTTCCCCAGGAAGTCCTCCTCTGGAAAGTCGCTGCCGACCTGGCTGGCGGCCCCAGGACCCATCTTGCTCCGAAAGCACGTGCGGGCGCACAAGTCGGATCCGTTGGTCGAAAGGGTTCACCTCCTTCACGCGAACCCGCAGTACGCCTACGTGGAGTACCCCGACGGCCGACAGGACACGGTCTCCCTGCGAGATCTGGCGCCCGCCGGCAACACACACACCACCCCGACACCAATCACCCAACCCCCCCCTTCCTGCCACCGCTGCACCCCGCGACCGCCCCCTTCCCAGGAGGATCAGTCCTCCTCCCAGGCCCGACCAGGAATAAAGCCCAAGCTGAAACCGTAAGGCTCCCGGAGAAGACAACACCGGAACAAGCACCACCACCACCGGGGCCGAGGCGATCGACACGGACGACCAGACCGCCCAACCGACTCGTGGCGTCGATCTAACAGTACAATGTGGACTTTTAACGAGAACATTTTGTCTTTTCCTGACGATTACTGTAAATAGTTTGACACAAAAAAAAAACCTTGTACATACTGTTATAACATGTGAAAGTTTTCGTCCCAGGACCAGCCTTGTAAACCCTTACCACCATGCGAAGCATCACCCCGCCGGGTTCATTTTTAACAAGGGGTGAATGTGGTAGTATGCATTAGGGGTCATGTGGGACTGTGAAGCCATGATGTCATTGGCTGACAGATCCCGGGTCCTGGTTGGACGTTGACCTCTAGCTCCGCCCTGAAGGCGGAGTATAAGTACCTGGAGCCCTCCCCCGCAGGTAGTCTACTACTGAACTGCGGGGGAAACAGTCACGCTTAACAAAGCCTCATCGACTTCACTCTATTCGTCTCTCGGAGTCTTTGTGCGCTACACAGAGCAACCTTCCTTCTCAGCTTATTCCCCAAAACACACTGTGGAGGGCACAGCAGACCACCACAAAGAAGGGGCAGGGGGGCCCTCTCAGGGGTTGTGATGAATGGTTACTGTACCCTTAACACCATGTAGGTGATGCCCCTTTAAGACCGGGTTTGGAACCCTGGGGGACTCCACCTCCGGCTCCACCCACCAGAGAGCCGTATATAAGGTGACGCCCTGTAGGCGGCACTCAGTAAGCACACATCTCTGTAGCTGGCTAGTTCTCTGCTTATTAAAGTCTTCATTCACCATTCCACACTCTCGTGTTGTTATTGAGGGTACTACAATTTAATAAGCAGACTACGTTAGGATGGACGCCGGTCTCAAGCCAGAAAAGCTCAACCTGGAAGCACAGACACCGGAGGCCAAAGACATTTTTAAGTACTGGCTCCGCTGCTTTGAGGCCTACCTGGAATCTTCAGAAGCTCCCGTCCTAGGGCCTCGCAAGCTGCGCCTACTCCACGCCCGGGTGAGCCATAGAATCTCCGCCATGATCGAGAAGGCGACCACTTACGACGAGGCGATCGAGATCCTGTGAAAGCGTTGCGTCAAACTCATAAATGAGGTACATGCACGGTACCTGCTCTCTACCTGCCGGCAGCGATCAGGGGAAACGCTGGACGAGTACGTGGAAAAGCTCACCGCGCTCGCCAGGAACTGCAACCATCAGGATGTGACGGGGGAAGTCCACATTAACCTTCACATCTGAGACATCTTCGTGTCCGGCATCCGTCCGACCTATATCAGGCAGCGACTCCTCGAAAATGGAGCTAAAGACCTTCAGGACAAGGTAAAGCTCGCTACCTCACT
The DNA here is from genome assembly GCF_047496885.1 of Scyliorhinus torazame. Lineage (NCBI taxonomy): Eukaryota > Metazoa > Chordata > Chondrichthyes > Carcharhiniformes > Scyliorhinidae > Scyliorhinus > Scyliorhinus torazame. The sequence goes on along the minus strand of NC_092709.1, from coordinate 290,483,888 downwards.
GGAAGTGGCCCTCCACAACCTAGGCACGTACCCCGCGGACCCTGTGAGCCCCCCTCGGACTTCCCCAGACTCGGCCACGCTACGGGCCTGTGCCACGCGGTGACCCGCCCAGACCGGGGGCACAACGTGCTATTTCTGTGGGCAGGGCCAGCATCCACGTCAATGCTGCCCAGTCCGCTCCGCCATCTGCAGCAACTGCGGAAAGAAGAGGCATTTCATGAGGGTCTGCCTGGCCAGGCCCAAGGCCCAGAAACAAAAAGGTCACCAGGCCCGAAAATCGAGCTCACAGGCCCGCAGGCCCCACAACGCGGCTGCGCACTGGCCGGACACGCCCCTTTCTCACGCGTCAAGGGCCTTGTGCGAGTCATGGGGGCGGCCATTTGGTGGTGGCCATCTTCTAGACCCGACACATGTGACCGACAGCGGCAGCCATTTTGTGAATCCGACTCGGCTGAGGACTCGGACTACCCCGCAACTGGGAGCGATCACCCTCGACCAACAATCGCGGCCAAAGCACCTGTGGAACTCCATGGTGCAGGTCCAGATCAACGGGCGCGACACTCTGTAGCACCATCGCTCACACACGAGGCGAGACGTAGAGAACTTCAATCGAGGCTTTATTGAGCAGACTTGTTCAGACTTGTTCCCCAGCAGCTCAGTCACAGAATGCAGCTGTGGGGAGTAAACCGGGTTCTTATACCCTGCCTATCTGGGTGGAGCCCAGTAGGCGGCAGATCTAATCGGGACCCAGCATCTGTCCTCCAATAGCTCCTCGGCATTCATGGTGTACCGTATTACCCCTAATACATACCACCACACACTCCCTGCCTCTTTGACTCTGGAAGCACGGAGAGCTTTGTCCACCCAGAAACGGTAAGGCGCTGCTCCTTGCGCATCTATCCAGCTTCCCAAACCATAGCCCTCGCCTCCGGGTCCCACTCGGTCCAAATCAAGGGGCATTGTATTGCAAATTTTGTGATCCAGGGCGCCGAATACGCACGTTTCAAACTCTATATCCTCCCTCACCTCTGCGCCCCCCTGCTGCTCGTTATGGATTTCCAATGCAGTCACCAAAGGCTGACCCTGAAGTTCGGCGGACCCTTGCCCCCCCTCACGGTATGCAGCCTTGCAACAATGAAAGTTGCACCCCCCTCACTATTCGCGAACCTCACCCCCGACAGTAAGCCCGTCGCCACTAGGGGCCGGCGGTACAGTGCCCAAGATATGACTTTTATCAAGTCAGAGGTCCAGCGTTTACTGGGAGAGGGGGTCATCGAGGCTAGCAACAGCCCCTGGAGAGCACAAATGGTGGTAGTACGGTCCGGGGAAAAGAAACGGATGGTCGTGGACTATAGCCAGACCATAAACCGCTTCACGCAGCTCGATGCGTACCCCCTTCCCCGCATAGCAGAGATGGTCAATTGGATTGCTCAATACCTAAAATCCACCTACCATCAGCTCCCTATCTGACCGAAAGACCGCCTCTATACTGCTTTCGAAGCAGCCGGCCGGCTTTTCCACTTCCTCAGGGTCCCCTTCGGCGTCACAAATGGGGTCTCCGTCTTCCAGAGGGCGATGGACCAAATGATGGACCAGTACAGCCTGCGGGCTACTTACCCGTACTTGGGCAATGTCACCATCTGCGGCCATGATCAGCAGGACCATGACCCGAACCTTGAAAGGTTCCGCCAGACCGCCCGAGCCCTTAACCTGACCTACAGGAAGGAAAAATGCGTTTCCCACACAACCCGACTAGCCACCCTCGGCTACGTCGTGGAAACCGGGGTCCTAAATCCCGACTGCATGCGCCCCCTTAAGGAACTCCCCCTCCCCCGTCGCCTCAAGGCCCTCAAACGGTGCTTGGGGCTTTTCTCCTATTACGCCCAGTGGGTCCCCAGATATGCGGACAAAGCCCACCCACTCATAAAGACCACGACAATTCCCCTGACGGCTGAGGCCCGGTCGGCCTTCAGTCACATCAAGACCGACATCATCAAGGCCGCTATGCACGCGGTGGACAAAACCATCCCTTTCCAGGTAGAGAGCGATGCATCAGATATCGCCTTGGCTGCTACCCTCAACCAGGCAGGCAGGCCAGTAGCGTTCTTCTTCCGGACCCTCACCGCCTCCGAGATTCGGCACTCTGCAGTCGAACAGGAGGCACAAGCCATTGCGAAGGCTGTGCGGCACTGGAGGCACTACCTAGCTGGTAGGAGGTTCACCCTCGTTACCGACCAACGGTCGGTAGCCTTCATGTTTGATAATGCACAACGGCGCAAAATTAAAAATGATAAAATCGTGAGGTGGAGGATTGAACTCTCCACCTACGCGTACGATATTAAGTTTCGTCCAGGGGAGCTCAACGAGCCCCCAGATGCCCTGTCCAGCAGCACATGCGCCAACGCGCAGGAGGATCACCTGCAGGCCATCCACAATGACCTCTGTCTCCCGGAGGTTATCCGGCTCGCCCACTTTATCAAGTCCCACAACCTACCTTACTCCACCAAGGAGGTCAAGGCCATGACCACGCCTTGCCAGATCTGCGCAGAGTGCAAACTGCACTTCTACCGGCCAGACAAGGCTCGCCTTATAAAGGCCTCGGGGCCCTTTGAGTGACTAAGCGTGGACTTCAAAGGTCCCCTCCCGTCCACCAACCGCAATATCTACTTCCTAACCGTCATCGACGAGTTCTCCCGCTTCCCATTCGCCGTTCCCTGTCCCGACATGACCTCGGCCACCATGATAAAGGCACTGCACAGCATCTTCACCCTGTTTTGTTTCCCTCCTAATATCCACAGCGACCGGGGTACATCGTTCATGAGCGATGAGCTGCGTCAGTATCTGCTCAGCAAGGGCATCGCCTCGAGCAGAGCGACCAGTTATAACCCGCGGAGAAACAGGCAGGTGGAGAGGGAGAACGCGACAGTTTGGAAGACTGTCCTTCTGGCCCTACGGTCAAGAAGTCTCCCAACCACCCGCTGGCAGGAGGTCTTACCCGATGCCCTCCACTCTATTAGGTCGCTCTTCTGCACGGCCACGAATGAACCCCTCACAACCGCTTGTTTGTCTTCCCCAGGAAGTCCACCTCTGGGGTCTCGCTTCCACCTTGGCTGACGACTCCGGGACCTGTTCTTCTCCGGAGAAACTCGTGGAGCCATAAAACGGACCCCCTGGTGGAGAGGGTCCAACTGCTACATGCGAACCCCCGATACGCCTACATCGCGCACCCCGAAGGCAGGCAAGACACGGTTTCCCTCCGGTATCTGGCACCCGCTGGCTCCCCCACTGATGCCCCCCCTCGCTGTTTCCCTATGGGACCTGGCACCCGCTGGTTCCCCCACTGATGCCCCCCCCCCTGGACCCCCACTCCGTCGGTAGAGACCGACTGCGACCCCCCTAGCGTCCCCCCCTCGACATTCCCTGCCGGCGCCGGCACTGCTACCCCCAGCCCCAGCTCTTCCCCCAGCTATCCCCCCTGCCCCCCGACCCCCTTCCCCGACCCGGATGAAAGCTCCGACCACCGTGCTCCCGGATGTACCCTCACCAAAGACGTCCGTGTCTCCGCACTACCGCCCGACCTGAGAAGGTCGACGAGGACGATCAGGCCGCCGAAAAGAATAGGCATGTAATTCCACTTCACCCCTGACGGACTTTGCGTTGTTTTTAAACAGGGGGTGAATGTGATGAATGTAGGTGATGACCCTTTAAGACCGGGTTTGGAACCCTGGGGGACTCCGCCTGCGGTTCTGCCCACCAGGGAGCCGTATATAAGGTGACGCCCTGTAGGTGGCACTCAGTAAGCACACGTCTCTGTAGCTGGCTAGTTCTCTGCTTATTAAAGCCTTCATTTACCATTCCACACTCTTGTGTCGTTATTGAGGGTACTACAGGGGTATACTGCAGGGCGCCACCAGAGTGGTCACAGTATCGGAACCACATCTTGAGCAGAGCGATGCACTACTCAATGACTGCATGGGAGCAAACATGGGCCTCATGGGTATCGGGTCTCTGTCTCAGTCTCAGGCTTCCGACCTGCATCATTAGCCATGTCCTCAGTGGGTATCCCTTGTCCCCCACGAGCCATCGCATCATCCTGGGGTGGCCCTCGAAGACACCTGGGAGCTCCAAGTGCCCCAGGATGTCGCTGTCATGCACGTCACCAGAGTAGCGGGCACACATGTTCGCGGTGAGGCGGTGTTCGCACACGATCTGAACATTCAGGGAGTGGAACCCCTTCTGGTTAATATAGAATACTCCCTGATGACTCGGTGCTTCCATGGCTACATGCATGCCATTGATTGCCCCATGGGCCTGGGGCATCCCGACGATGGAGGTTCAGGGCTGGGATCGGGTGTCCTCCTCCTCTATGAGGTTATAGAACATAGAACAAACAGTGCAGAAGGAGGTCATTCAGCCCATCGAGTCTGCACCGACCCGCTTCAGCCCTCACTTCCACCCTATCCCCGTAAAACAATAACCCCTCCTCACATTTTTGGTCACTAAGGGCAATTTATCATGGCCAATCCGCCTAACCTGCACATCTTTGGACTGTGGGAGGAAACCGGAGCACCCGGAGGAAACCCATGCAGACACGGGGAGAACGTGCAGACTCCGCACAGACAGTGACCCAGTGGGGAATCGAACCTGGGACCCTGGCGCTGTGAAGCAACTGTGCTATCCACTTGTGCTGCCGTGCTGCCGGTTCTCCGGCATATGCTGTCCATCAGTTCATGGAATGACCACAGGCACCTGTACACCTTGGCTGTCACTGGACCCCCCTCTGGGTCCATCCTCAGCCTGACAGGTGGCCGGCCCCCTGAACACGGGATGCTGCCTCCAGCCTGAGTTGTGTTGCTGCCTTCTACAGCATCTGCCTGCCTTGGCTGCCACAAGACAACTGAGGGCAGCCTCTGTGGGATCACCAGCAGGAAATATTGTTTTACCTGGACAGAATTGGAGAAGGAGAGAGACCAACAATCAGTTAAGGTTTCCATCCCGGGACCCCCAAACACCCCCCAGTCACCCCCATTCCTACCAGGACTCTCCCGCCTTCTCTCAGAGTGTATTTCAGCGAGCCAGTTGTGCTGGCAAACCTTGCTCTGCACAGTCAACCCCAGCCACATCAGGAGCCCTTAAGCACCAGACCTGTGTCAGAAACATTAGGGAGGCCGTACTCGTGTGCCCTCCCTCATCCACCCACTTACCCTTTGGCCACAAGAGTTTAATTGAACGGCATGTAAGACCAGACCCAAAGCTACACCTGGACAGCAACACAATGTCCCAGCTTCTAATGGTTTGTTTTGCAGATATACCCTATTGTGCACTGGAGTGTTTGAATTCCAATTCAGAAATTCCTGCTGATTAAAAAAATAAATTGTAGCTATTTTCTAACAGGAATTAAAATTACACTTGATAGCTTTCTTCTTTTCTTAATGTTTCATTTAAGCCACAAAACACAAGCCATGCTCTTTAGGGGGAAAATTTATGTATGTGCAACGATTGTTAGCTTTTTCAGAAAAAAATAACTAAAACGGACGTCTCACTCACCTTTCTAAGGTGGATGAAAGCTTTGTAAACCAGATATACCTGTAATTCCTCGCAATGAGGTGCTACCGACATAAAACGTTTGAAGGCAGATTATCCAAACCAAGCAGCATGGTCATATTTATCAATGCAGTTAGTTGGAGTATTTTTCAGTTGATGATCTGTAGAGACCCATTAGTTCCGGTCCAGGCTGCACAGCTTGTTAATTGTCCCTGAAACTCAAAGCTGTATTTTTGTACTTCCTTATTGGCACTCTGCCACCTGTGACATTACTTAAAGGTAGACTGTCGTACAGGTAGCATGGTTAACACATAAAAAATTACCTTCTCCAATAATTGGATTGAAAAGATAGAATTGCCCTCCCACTGGCAAGTATCTTTGAGAAAATAATGTGGCCATCACAATGGTATCCAAATTCAACTCTGAAGGTCATGATTTAAGACATCCTGGGGTAATTTAACTACTGTATCCTAGTTAATATTAGCATAACAGCATGTGATGTTTTAATATTACAATCATGACCAGCACAGAGTTGCCACATGAATGAAAAAAAACTGCAAGTATAATTAAGGTGTACATAGACAACAAGGAAGATGACTCAATCCTCTGCACACTATTTGTTTTTAAATTTATGTTCACATGGCAACAACTTCTGTACTCCCTGTGTCAGGTTAATTTAAACACAGCATCACTGACTCCACCCCTCACTTTTATGATAATGCTCCAGACACAGAATTAAAAGATCAGAGCATCTTCATTCCTCTGATATTGTGCACTAGGATGCTGTTATCAAGCAAAACCATTTTGGTAAGACCCACTGTCCAATAAACCTATTGGGAAAATGACATTTAAATCAGACCTGCGCACAATATTCAGTCTCTGAAACCCAAAGCCACCTAACAGCCTGTGGCAATGAAGGAAGCCAACCGTGACTCCAATATACTATCTCATTCGTGAATTTTAAAGGGTCAAATATTGAGCTATGTATATATGTTTACTCAATGAATTATATTAATGATAATGATAGGGCAGCACAGTAGCATTGTGGATAGCACAATTGTTTCAGAGCTCCAGGGTCCCAGGTTCGATTCCGGCTTGGGTCACTGTCTGTGCGGAGTCTGCACATCCTCCCTGTGTGTGCGTGGGTTTCCTCTGGGTCCTCCGGTTTCCTCCCACAGTCCAAAGATGTGCAGGTTAGGTGGATTGGCCATGATAAATTGCCCTTAGTGTCCAAAATTGCCCTTAGTGTTGGGTGGGGTTACTGGGTTATGGGGATAGGGTGGAGGTGTTGACCTTGGGTGGGGTGCTCTTCCCAAGAGCTGGTGCAGACTCAATGGGCCGAATGGCCCCCTTCTGCACTGTAAATTCTATGATCTATGATCTTATTAAGTTCGCAGCATACCACCTGCATTTATTGAAGTTTTCTTTTACATGTCTACTCATTCAACTAGTGCTATTGCCTCCATGGAATCGTCACCAAGACATTACCAAAGTTGCTCCAAGCAATTGCTGAAAGCACCTCTCTTCCCTCCAATATTGTCACTTGTCTGTGGCGTGCCTCAGACTGCCGATCTCAGTTCGGCTGATGACCACATTTGTAAAACTCAAAACCATCAACTCTGTTTCAGACTTAATTAGGGAATTTTAGGGTCTCCCACAAACGTATTTGAGGATATGGGGGAGGGGGAGCAGATAAAACAAAGTGGGTGGCCAGCCCTCCACCTACCTGCTCGCCCACAAAATGCCCTGCAAAATTACAGTAATGTGTCAGCCAGCCACCACCACTTAGGCCGATTTAGGCCGCTCTTTCGGCCTCCACTACCATAATTTATTGACGTGGAAGGCTGAAGGAAGGTGGACAGCCCACTACTCTTCCAACTTGAGGTAAAGGGCCGAAAAAAAGGAGGTAACTCCTTTGGGAGAGAGTTCCCTGTGCCCATTGGTGCACCCCCTCCAGATGGCACCACTTTTAGTGCCTCCTCCCTTGCCTCTTGAAGCTGAGCCCCCACTAGGGTCCCTGATCCCTCCCCGACCAAAAAAAACGGATTCAACTTTCACTCCAGTATGTGCGACCTTCTTCTTTGGCTCCCTTGTAGTCCCAGCAGTGGCCACTACCATGTACCATCCAGCAGAGGGCAGTAGAGCAGAGCTGCTGATTGGCTGTTGCGGGGGAAATTTGCACACATCTGTGTGCTCACCCTAACTTGAAGGTGTACCTGAGCAAGAGACCCTAGCTGTTCAAGTGAAGACAAGCATCCAGCAGAGGGAAGTAGAGCGGAGTTGCTGATCGGCTGTTGCGTGGGAAATTTGCATACGTCCGTGAGCTCACCCTAACTTGAAGGTGTACCTGAGCAAGATACCCTAGCTGTTCAAGTGAAGACAAGCATCCAGCAGAGGGCAGTAGAGCGGAGATGCTGATTGGCTGTTGCGGGGGAGATTTGCATACGTCCGTGTGCTCACCCTAATTTGAAAGTGTACCTGAGCAAGATTCCCGAGCTGTTCAAGTGAAGACAAGCATCCAGCAGAGGGCAGTAGAGTGGAGCTGCTGATTGGCTGTTGCGGGGGAAGTTTGCATATGTCCGTGTGCTCACCCTAACTTGAAGGTGTATCTGAGCAAGAGACCCTAGCTGTTCAAGTGAAGACAAGCATCCAGCAGAGGGCAGTAGAGTGGAGCTGCTGATTGGCTGTTGCGGGGGAAATTTGCATACGTATGTGTGCTCACCCTAACTTGAAGGTGGTTTGTGGAGGAGCTGTTGTCAAGTGACACTTAAACCCAAAACACTTCTTCAGTGTTTCCCTCCCTACCCCCTCCTCTGACCCAAAAAAAACACTGTAAAGATCAAGAGGAAGGTTTGAGGACAGGTAGAAATAGAAAGAAGTTGAACCATGATGTCACAGCCTGCAGGTAAGGGATTGGCTGGTGACTGGTAAGTAGTTTTTCTATTCTTTTCCCTCGGGTGTTATCGTGCGGGGCGCAGAGGTTGCTGAGTGAGTGCTTGCTGAGAAGGGGAGTGAATAACAGGTAAGCTCTTTCTTTCTTTTTCTTTTTTTATCCAGAGGGGATGGCAGGGAAGGTAGTACAATGTTCCTCCTGCAGAATGTTTGACGTGAGGGGCGCCATCAGTGTCCCTGCTGATTTCATCTGGGGAAGTGCACCCATCTCCAACTCCTCAGAAATCGCATTAGGGAACTGGAGCTGGATGAACTTCGGATCATTCCGGAGACAGAGTGGTCATAGATAGAAGCTTCAGGGATGTAGTTACTCCGAAGAATAAAGATAGATGCGTGACAGTGAGAGGGGCTGGGAGGAAGCAGTCAGTACAGGGATCCCCTGTGGTCATTCCCCTTAGTAACAAGTATACCGATTTGGATACTGTTGGGGGGGTGACTTACCAGGGGTAAGCCATGGGGTACAGGTCTCTGGCACAGTGTCAGTCCCTGTTGCTCAGAAGGGAAGGGGGGAGAGGAGTAGAGCATTAGTCATTGGAGACTCCATAGTTAGGGGGGGTAGATAGGAGATTCTGTGGGATTGAGAGAGACTCGCGGTTGGTGTGTTGCCTCCCAGGTGCCAGGGTGCATGATGTCTCGGATCGAGTTTTCGGGATCCTTAAGGGGGAGGGGGAGTAGCCCCAAGTCGTGGTCCACATAGGTACCAACAACATAGGTAGGAAAAGGGATAGGGATGTAAGGCAGGAATTCAGGGAGCTAGGGTGGAAACTTAGGTCTAGGACAGAGTTATTATCTCTGGGTTGTTACCCGTGCCACGTGATAGTGAGACGAGGAATAGGGAGAGAGAGGAGTTGAACACGTGGCTACAGGGATGGTGCAGGAGGGAGGGTTTCAGATTTTTGGATAATTGGGACTCATTCTGGGGTCAGTGGGACCTCTACAAACGGGATGGTCTACACCTGGACCAGAGGGGTACCAATATCCTGGGGGGGAAATTTGCTAATGCTCTTCGGGAGGGTTTAAACTAGTTCAGCAGGGCCTTGGTAACCTGAATTGTAGCTCCAGTATACAGTAGGTTGAGAGTAGTGAGGTCATGAGTAAGGTTTCAAAGTTGCAGGAGTGTACCGGCAGGCAGGAAGGTGGTTTAAAGTGTGTCTTCTTCAATGCCAGGAGCATCCGGAATAAGGTGGGTGAACTTGCGGCATGGGTTGGTACCTGGGACTTTGATGTTGTGGCCATTTTGGAAACATGGATAGAGCAGGGACAGGAATGGTTGTTGCAGGTGCTAAGGTTTAGATATTTCAGTAAGCTCAGGGAAGGTGGTAAAAGAGGGGGAGGGGTGGCATTGTTAGTCAAGGACAGTATTACGGTGCCAGAAAGGACGTTTGATGAGGACTCGTCTACTGAGGTAGTATGGGCTGAGGTTAGAAACAGGAAAGGAGAGGTCACCCTGTTAGGGGTTTTCTATAGGCCTCCAAAAAGTTCCAGAGATGTAGAGGAAAGGATTGCAAAGATGATTCTGGATAGGAACGAAAGCAACAGGGTAGTTGTTATGGGGGACTTTAACTTTCCAAATATTGACTGGAAACGCTATAGTTTGAGTACTTTAGATGGGTCAGTTTTTGTCCAATGTGTGCAGGAGGGTTTCCTGACACAGTATGTAGATAGGCCAACGAGAGGCGAGGCCATATTGGATTTGGTACTGGGCAATGAACCAGGACAGGTGTTAGATCTGGAGGTAGGTGAGCACTTTGGTGATAGTGACCACAATTTGATTACGTTTACTTTAGTGATGGAAAGGGATAGATATATACCACAGGGCAAGAGTTATATCTGGGGGTAAGGCAATTATGATATGATGAGGCAAGACTTAGGATGCATCGGGTAGAGAGCAAAACTGCAGGGGATGGGCAAAATGGAAATGTGGAGCTTGTTCAAGGAACAGCTACTGCGTGTCCTTGATAAGTATGTATCTGTCGGGCAGGGAGGAAGTGGTCGAGCAAGGGCACCGTGGTTTACTAAATCAGTTGAAAAACTTGTCAAGAGGAAGAAGGAGGCTTATGTAAAGATGAGACATGAAGGTTCAGTTAGGGCACTCGAGTATACAAATTAGCTAGGAAGGACCTAAAGAGAGAGCTAAGAAGAGCCAGGAAGGGACATGAGAAGTCTTTGGCAGGTAGGATCAAGGATAACCCTAAAGCTTTCTATAGATATGTCAGGAATAAACGAATGACTAGGGTAAGAGTAGTGGAAAGTTGTGCTTGGAGTCCGAGGAGATAGGCGAGGTGCTAAATGAATTTTTTTTTGTCAGTATTCACACAGGAAAAAGACAATGTTGTCGAGGAGAATACTGAGATTCAGGCTACTAGACTAGAAGGGCTTGAGGTTCATAAGGAGGAGGTGTTAGCAATTCTGGAAAGTGTGAAAATAGACAAGTCCCCTGGGCCAGATGGGATTTATCCTCGGATTCTCTGGGAAGCTAGGGAGGAGGTTGCTGAGCCTTTGGCTTTGATCTTTAAGTCATCTTTGTCTACAGGAATAGTGCCAGAAGACTGGAGGATAGCAAATGTTGTCCCCTTGTTCAAGAAGGGGAGTAGAGACAACCCCGGTAACTATTGACCAGTGAGTCTTACTTCTGTTGTGGGCAAAAAGGTTTATAAGAGATAGGATGTATTATCATCTGGAAAGGAATAATTTGATTAGAGATAGTCAACATGGTTTTGTGAAGGGTAGGTCGTGCCTCACAAACCTTATTGAGTTCTTTGAGAAGGTGACCAAACAGGTGGATGAGGGTAAAACAGTTGATGTGGTGTATATGGATTTCAGCAAAGCGTTTGATAAGGTTCCCCACGGTAGGCTACTGCAGAAAATACGGAGGCATGGGATTCAGGGTGATTTAGCAGTTTGGATCAGAAATTGGCTAGCTGGAAGAAGTCAAAGGGTGGTGGTTGATGGGAAATGTTCAGACTGGAGTCCAGTTACTAGTGGTGTACTACAAGGATCTGTTTTGGGGCCACTGCTGTTTGTTATTTTTATAAATGACCTGGAGGAGGCCGTAGAAGGATGGGTGAGTAAATTTGCAGATGACACTAAAGTAGGTGGAGTTGTGGACAGTGCGGAAGGATGTTACAAGTTACAAAGGGACATAGATAAGCTGCAGCGCTGGGCTGAGAGGTGGCAAATGGAGTTTAATGCAGAAAAGTGTGAGGTGATTCATTTTGGAAGGAATAACAGGAAGACAGAGTACTGGGCTAATGGTAAGATTCTTGGCAGTGTGGATGAGCAGAGAGATCTCGGTATCCATGTACATAGATCCCTGAAAGTTGCCACCCAGGTTCAGAAGGTTGTTAAGAAGGCGTTCGGTGTGTTAGGTTTTATTGGTAGAGGGATTGAGTTTCGGAGCCATGAGGTCATGTTGCAGCTGTACAAAACTCTGGTGCGGCCGCATTTGGAGTATTGCGTGCAATTCTGGTCGCCGCATTATAGGAAGGATGTGGAAGCATTGGAAGGGTGCAGAGGAGATTTACCAGAATGTTGCCTGGTATGGAGGGAAGATCTTATGAGGAAAGGCTGAGGGACTTGAGGCTGTTTTTGTTCGAGAGAAGAAGGTTAAGAGGTGACTTAATTGAGGCATACAAGATGATCAGAGGATTGGATAGGGTGGACAGTGAGAGCCTTTTTCCTCGGATGGTGATGTCTAGCACGAGGGGACATAGCTTTAAATTGAGGGGAGATAGATATAGGACAGATGTCAGAGGTAGGTTCTTTACTCAGAGAGTAGTAAGGGCGTGGAATGCCCTGCCTGCAACAGTAGTGGACTCGCCAACACTAAGGGCATTCAAATGGTCATTGGATAGACATCTGGACGATAAGGGAATAGTGTAGATGGACTTTAGAGTGGTTTCACAGGTCGGCGCAACATCGAGGGCCGAAGGGCCTGTGCTGTGCTGTAATGTTCTATGTTCTGGTGCTGTAGGAACTTGTCAGTCAGTTGCTGGTCAATCAGATTGGCTGGCTGCACTCAAAGGTAGGACTTCCTGTTCATGAGGGGTGGAAGTCGCACTCTCAACTTGTTAAGCCAGCGCCAGCCTATTATTGAGATGGGGCTGCTCTTTTGAATGTCGGTGAGCTGCTGAGCAAATTTTCTACTGAAAAATGGGGTGGTATGAGCAATAATAATAATAATCACTTATTGTCACAAGTAAGTTTCAATGAAGTTACTGTGAAAAGCGCCTGGTGGCCATATTGCAGTGCCTGTTTGCAGAGGCTGGTACGGGAATTGAACCCACACTACAAGCCAGCTATTTAGCCCACTGTGCTAAACCAGCCCCAATATGGAGGGTCAGGGAGGGAGCGCCATGACAGTGCTTTTTTACCAAGTCAGAATGGTGAGTGGCTTGATGGGGAATTTGGAGTTCGTGGTGTTCCCAAGTGTCTGCTGCCCTTTCTCTTTTCGATGATAATGGTTGTGGGTTTGGAAAGTGCTGCCTAAGGAACCTTGCTGATTTCCTGCAGTGCATCTTGTAATATGGACACATGGCTGCCACTGTGTCAGGGATGGAGGGAGTGAATTTTTGAGGAAGGGATGTCCAACAAGTGGGCTGCATTGTCCTGGATGGTATCAAGCCGCTAGAGTGTTGTTAGAGCTGTGCTCACCCAGGCAAGTGGAGAGAATTCCATCACACTGCTGACTTGTGACTTGTAGACGGTGGACAGGCTTTGAGGAATGAGGAGGGGAAATATCTGTTGCAGGATTCCTAGCCCCTGACTTATTCCTGTAGCCACAGTATTTATATGGCTCGTCCAGTTCAATTTATGGTCGATGGTAACCCCCCCAGGATGTTGATAATGGGAGATTCAGTGATGGTACTGCTATTGAATGTCAAGGAGTTTTGGTTGGATTCTCTCTTGTGGAGATGGTGATTGCCTGACACTTGTGTGGCATGCATGTTACTTGTCAGCCCAAGCCTGAATATTTTCTAGTTCTTGCTGCATTTGGACATGGACTGCTTTAGTATTTAAGGAGTCAGTGCTGAACATTGTGCAGTCATCAGCTAACATCACCACTTCTGTCCTTATAATGGTAAGAAGGTCATTGATGAAGCAGCTGAAGATGGTTGGGCCTAACCTGAGGAACTCCTGCAGTGCTGTCCTGAAGCTGAGACGATTGACCTCCAACAACCACAACTTTTTAGCTATCACCGAGGAAGAATGTGTGTTTCTGCTCACTTTTCAGAGTTTTTATAGCAATTTGTGCAGCCTGACCTTTACAAATGACATCCTTCTGCTGTTTGAGCCTAACAGCTGAAGGTTAGTTTCTATTGGTTAGAAACGTGGCACCTTTACAACAGCGCGGCTTCATTCCACCAGCGCGCCATTACTTACTTTGAACTTGCTCACTTTGCTTGACATGTAATAAATTTGTCTGTGTCTTCGTCAGTACCCTTTCAGATTTATGTCTTTTATAATGATTCTTTCAGTCTCAGTCTGGGTCATCTTTGGGTTAAGCTAATGTCATGTTCAGGTTACCCCCTTTGACTCTATCCTTATCTGGCTCGGCCATTTTCTAAAAGGTTTTAACGTCAAAATGGTGTATGTTATTGTGTAACCTTGTCACCTTCTAGTTTTCTTTATTTGTAAATCAGTTGTCTCATCTTATTACTGATACGAAGTCTTACAACACCAGGTTAAAGTCCAACAGGTTTGTTTCGATGTCACTAGCTTTCGGAGCGCTGCTCCTTCCTCAGGTGAATGCAGAGGTCTGTTCCAGAAACACATATATAGACAAATTCAAAGATGCCAGACAATGCTCGGAATGTGAGCATTAGCAGGTGATTAAATCTTTACAGATCCAGAGATGGGGTAACCCCAGGTTAAAGAGGTGTGAATTGTATCAAGCCAGGACAGTTGGTAGGGTTTTGCAGGCCAGATGGTGGGGGATGAATGTAATGCGACATGAATCCCAGGTCCCTACGTGCTTTCATCCCACGTACTCCCCGCATTGGAGATCTCTACTGCCTCCCGAAAATACATAAGGCCAACACACCAGGCCGCCCTATCGTTTCAGGCAATGGGACCCTGTGTGAGAACCTCTCTGGCTACATCGAGGGCATCTTGAAACCCATCGTACAAGGTACACCCAGCTTCTGTCGCGACACGACGGACTTCCTACAGAAACTCAGCACCCATGGACCAGTTGAACCAGGAACATTCCTCGTCACAATGGACGACTCGGCACTCTACACCAGCATCCCCCATGACGACGGCATTGCTGCAACAGCCTCAGTACTCAACACCGACAACTGCCAATCTCCAGACGCAATTCTGCAACTCATCCGCTTCATTCTGGATCACAACGTCTTCACCTTCGACAACAAGTTCTTCATCCAGACGCACGGAACAGCCATGGGGACCAAATTCGCACCCCAATACGCCAACATCTTCATGCACAAGTTTGAACAGGACCTACTCACCGCACAGGACCTTTAACCGACGTTATACACCAGATACATCAATGACATTTTTTTCCTTTGGACCCATGGCGAAGAATCACTGAAACGACTACACGATGACATTAATAAGTTCCATCCAACCATCAGACTCACCATGCACTACTCTCCAAAATCAGTTGCATTCTTGGACACACTCGTCTCCATCAAGGACGGTCACCTCAGCACTTCGCTTTACCGCAAACCCACGGATAACCTCATGATGCTCCACTTCTCCAGCTTCCACCCTAAACACATTAAATAAGCCAGCGCCTATGGACAAGCACTCCGTATACACAGGATCTGCTCAGACGAGGAGGAGCGTAACAGACATCTACAGACGTTGAAAGATGCCCTCGTACGAACGGGATATGGCACTCGACTCATCCATCGACAGTTCCAACGCGCCACAGCGAAAAACCGGACCAACATCCTCAGAAGACAAACATGGGACACAACCGACAGAATACCCTTCGTCGTCCAGTACTTCCCCGGAGCGGAGAAACTACGTCATCTTCTTCACAGCCTTCAACACGTCATTGATGACGATGAACATCTTGCCAAGGTCATCCCCACACCCCCACTACTTGCCTTCAAACAACCGCGCAACCTCAAACGAACCATTGTTTGCAGCAAACTACCCAGTCTTCAGAACAGTGACCACGACACCACACAACCCTGCCATGGCAATCTCTGCAAGACGTGCCAGATCATCGACATGGATACCACTATTACACATGAGAACACCACCCACCAGGTACGCGGTACATACTCGTGCGACTCGGCCAACGTTGTCTACCTCATACGCTGCAGGAAAGGATGTCCCGAAGCGTGGTACATTGGCGAGACCATGCAGACGCTGCGACAACGAATGAACGGACATCGTGCAACAATCACCAGGCAGGAATGTTCCCTTCCAGTCGGGGAACACTTCAGCAGTCAAGGGCATTCAGCCTCTGATCTCCGGGTAAGCATTCTCCAAGGCGGCCTTCAGGACCCGCGACAACGCAGAATCGCCGAGCAGAGACTTATAGCCAAGTTCCGCACACATGAGTGCGGCCTCAACCGGGACCTGGGATTCATGTCACATTACATTCATCCCCCACCATCTGGCCTGCAAAATCCTACCAACTGTCCTGGCTTGATACAATTCACACCTCTTTAGAACATACATAGAACATAGAACAATACAGCGCAGTACAGGCCCTTCGGCCCACGATGTTGCACCGAAACAAAAGCCATCTAACCTACACTATGCCATTATCATCCATATGTTTATCCAATAAACTTTTAAATGCCCTCAATGTTGGCGAGTTCACTACTGTAGCAGGTAGGGCATTCCACGGCCTCACTACTCTTTGCGTAAAGAACCTACCTCTGACCTCTGTCCTATATCTATTACCCCTCAGTTTAAAGTTATGTCCCCTCGTGCCAGCCATATCCATCCGCGGGAGAAGGCTCTCACTGTCCACCCTATCCAACCCCCTGATCATTTTGTATGCCTCTATTAAGTCTCCTCTTAACCTTCTTCTCTCCAACGAAAACAACCTCAAGTCCATCAGCCTTTCCTCATAAGATTTTCCCTCCATACCAGGCAACATCCTGGTAAATCTCCTCTGCACCCGCTCCAAAGCCTCCACGTCCTTCCTATAGTGCGGTGACCAGAACTGTACGCAATACTCCAAATGCGGCCGTACCAGAGTTCTGTACAGCTGCAACATGACCTCCCAACTCCGGAACTCAATCCCTCTACCAATAAAGGCCAACACTCCATAGGCCTTCTTCACAACCCTATCAACCTGGGTGGCAACTTTCAGGGATCTATGTACATGGACACCTTGATCCCTCTGCTCATCCACACTTTCAAGAACTTTACCATTAGCCAAATATTCCGCATTCCTGTTATTCCTTCCAAAGTGAATCACCTCACACTTCTCTACATTAAACTCCATTTGCCACCTCTCAGCCCAGCTCTGCAGCTTATCTATATCCCTCTGTAACCTGCTACATCCTTCCACACTATCGACAACACTACCGACTTTAGTATCGTCTGCAAATTTACTCACCCACCCTTCTGCGCCTTCCTCTAGGTCATTGATAAAAATGACAAACAGCAACGGCCCCAGAACAGATCCTTGTGGTACTCCACTTGTGACTGTACTCCATTCTGAACATTTCCCATCAACCACCACCCTCTGTCTTCTTTCAGCTAGCCAATTTCTGATCCACATCTCTAAATCACCCTCAATCCCCAGCCTCCGTATTTTTTGCAATAGCCTACCGTGGGGAACCTTATCAAACGCTTTGCTGAAATCCATATACACCACATCAACTGCTCTACCCTCGTCTACCTGTTCAGTCACCTTCTCAAAGAACTCAATAAGGTTTGTGACGCATGACCTACCCTTCACAAAGCCACGCTGACTATCCCTGATCATATTATTCCTATCTAGATGATTATAAATCTTGTCTCTTAAAATCCCCTCCAAGACTTTACCCACTACAGACGTGAGGCTCACCGGTCTATAGTTGCCGGGGTTGTCTCTGCTCCCCTTTTTGAACAAAGGGACCACATTTGCTGTCCTCCAGTCCTCTGGCACTATTCCTGTAGCCAATGATGACATAAAAATCAAAGCCAAAGGTCCAGCAATCTCTTCCCTGGCCTCCCAGAGAATCCTAGGATAAATCCCATCAGGTCCCGGGGACTTATCTATTTTAAGCCTGTCCAGAATTTAACCTGGGGTTACCCCATCTCTGGATCTGTAAAGATTTAATCACCTGCTAATGCTCACATTCCGAGCATTGTCTGGCATCTTTGAATTTGTCTATATATGTGTTTCTGGAACAGACCTCTTCATTCACCTGAGGAAGGAGCAGCGCTCCGAAAGCTAGTGACATCGAAACAAACCTGTTGGACTTTAACCTGGTGTTGTAAGACTTCGTACTGTGCTCACCCCAGTCCAACGCCGGCATCTCCACATCATGGCTACCATCTTATTACTGGTGTCAGCAAGTTTTCATGCTTAACAGTTGTTCGTTATTTTAAACTTTAAATTCGGGCTGTTTTTCTTAATTGTTCAATAAAACAATTCATTGCTTAAAGAATTGTAAAATACTGTTCCCTTTCATATAACTTAAGAATTTAAGTCAATCAAATGACTTTTTTAGCTTGTAAATCAGAATGAATTGTTCCTGTTTTCCTTCCCGTCTGTGAAGCTGTCTGCATTTCAACAAGCTGCTGCTGTTAACCCCTTGTGGGACTCCTCCCTTTCATTAAAAGTCTCAGGTATTCTCAGTGTTACTTTCATGTTTCAAATGTCATATTTCTCCAATTTTATATTACAGACTGGAGGGAGAATGAGCGAGGAAGGAGGTTCTGTGTAGGCAGCTTGAGGAGTTAGGGGCTAAATTAAAGGAAAGAACCTCCAAGGTTATTATGTTTGGATTTTACCTGAACAACTTTGCAAAGTGTACATAAAATTCGAGAGATGAATACGTGGCACAAAGACTGGTGTGGAAGAAGTGGGTATTGGTGTGTGGGACATACTCCCACTGGGGAAAGTGAGGGCTGTACCATTGGGGATGGCCTACATCTGAACCAGGTAGGACAAGTGTTCTTGTGGGCCATATAACTAGAAAGGTAGAGAGGGCTGATGCTCGACCAATAACTCCAGAAGCGAGATTGGAGACAATTGAAGGCTTTATTACATTAGATGTTTCCCCCAGCAGTGCAGGTACAGAAGGCAGCTGCTGGGGAGACACAGGCTCTTATGCTCCGCCTTACTGGGTGGAACCAGCAGATAGGCTTAATCAATGAAAACAGTACCTCCTACACCAATGGTCTTACAGCATTACAGGGTACTTTAATACCTCTAATACCGACTACCACATTCACCCCCTGTTAAACAAGATTCCAGCGGAGGTGGTGGCCTCGCATTACACAGTGGTAGAGATTAAGGTTATGGAGGTACCCGGTATACATCAGTACAGTGGTTTTGCCTCGCTACATCGCAACTATTTACAAAATTTATTTACAGTTCAGAATTAAGCAATTAGTCGATCGGGGGCCCTGGTCGTCCTCTGCGATCGTCGTAGCTTCGGTGGTGATGCAGGCGCCGGCTCGGGCATCTGTGGCTCTGGGAGCGTGGCTTCGGCTTCTTCAGCAGCTTCATCACCAATAGACGGGACATGTGGGAGGACCGATCCACCTGGGAAGGGGGCAGCTGTGGGGTGCGCCGGTGGGAGGGAGGGTGGGATTGGTGGTGGGGGTGTGTGTGGGGATCCAGCGGGCGCCAGGTCCCGTAGAGAGACCGTATCCTGTCGGCCGTCGGGGTACGTCACGTAGGCGTACTGAGGGTTAGCGTGGAGGAGATGGACCCGATTGGGTCCAACTTGTGCGCCCACACGTGTTTGAGGAGCAGGATGGGTCCAGGAGCTGCCAGCCAGGTTAGGAGCGATGTCCCAGAGGAGGACTTCCTAGGGAAGACAAGGAGACGTTCGTGAGGGGTTTGGTTGGTTGTGGTACACAGCAGTGACCGGATGGAGTGGAGGGCATCCGGGTGGACCTCTTGCCAGCGGGAGACTGGGAGATACCTGGACCGTAGGGCCAGTAGGAAGGTCTTCCAGACCGTTCCGTTCTCCCTCTCTACCTGTCCGTTACCCCGGGGGTTGTAACTGGTCGTCCTGCTCGAGGCAATGCCCTTGCTGAACAGGAATTGACGCAGTTCGTCGCTCATAAAGGAGGACCCCCATTGTTGTGTATGTAGGCGGGGAAACCGAACAGCGTAAAGGTACTGTGGAGGGCTTTTATGACGGTGGCTGCGGTCATGTCGGGGCAGGGAATGGCGAATGAGAACCGGGAGTACTCGTCAATCACGTCCAGGAAGTACGTGTTGCGGTCGGTGGAGGGGAGGGTCCCTTTGAAATCCATACTGAGGTGTTCAAAGGGACGGGAAGCCTTTGTCAGGTGCGCTTTCTCTGGCCTGTAGAAGTGCGCCTTGCACTCTGTGCAGATTTGCCAGTTCCTGGTGGCTGTTCTGACCTCCTCGATGGAGTAGGGCAGATTGCGGGTTTTAATGAAATGGAAGAATCAAGTGACCCCCGGGTGGCAGAGATCCTCGTTGAGGGCTCGGAGTCGGTCCACTTCTGCATTGGCACATGTGCCGCGGGATAGGGCATCAGGAGGCTCATTTAACTTCCCGGGACGATATAAGATCTCATAGTTGTAGGTGGAGAGTTCGATCCTCCACCGTAAGACCTTGGCGTTCTTTATCTTGCCCCGCTGTGCATTATCGAACATGAAGGCCACTGACCGTTGGTCAGTGAGGAGAGTGAATCTCCTGCTGGCCAGGTAATGCCTCCAATGCCGCACAGCTTCTACTATGGCCTGGGCCTCCTTTTCAACTGAGGAATGCTGGATTTCTGAAGCGTGGAGGGTGCGTGAGGAGAAGGCCACGGGTCTGCCCGCTTGGTTGAGGGTGGCCGCCAGAGCTACGTCGGACGCGTCGCTCTCGACTTGGAAGGGGAGGGACTCATCGATGGCATGCATTGTGGCCTTTGCGATGTCCGCTTTGATGCGTCTGAAGGCCTGGCGGGCCTCTGTCGACAGGGGAAAAAACGTGGATTGGATAAGCAGGCGGGCCTTGTCCGCATAGTTGGGGACCCACTGCGCATAATAAGACAAAAATCCCAGGCAGCGTTTCAGGGCCTTGGAGCAGTGAGGGAGGGGGTACTCCATGAGGAGGCGCATGCGTTCAAGGTCTGGGCCTATAACTCCATCATGCACTACGTAGCCGAGGATGGCTAGACGGTCGGTGCTGAACACGCATTTATCCTTGTTATACGTGAGATTAAGGATTTTTGCGGTCTGGAGGAATTTTCGGAGGTTGGTGTGGTGGTCCTGCTGGTCATGGCCGCAGATGGTGACATTATCGAGGTACGGAAACGTGGCCCGCAAACCGTACCGGTCAACCATTCGGTCCATCTCTCGTTGGAAGACCGAGACTCCATTAGTGACACCGAAGGGAACCCTTAGGAAGTGGTAGAGCCGCCCTTCTGCTTCAAAAGCAGTGTATTTGCAGTCGCTAGGGTGGATGGGGAGCTGGTGGTAGGCGGACTTTAGATCCACCATGGAAAAGACCTTGTATTGTGCGATCCTGTTGACCAGATCGGATATGCGGGGGAGAGGATACGCGTCAAGCTCCGTATACCTGTTGATGGTCTGGCTATAATCGATGACCATGCTATGCTTCTCCCCGGTCTTTACAACCACTACTTTAGCTCTCCAGGGACTGTTGCTAGCCTCAATGACAACTTCCCTCAGTAAGCGCTGGACCTCCGACCTAATAAAGGTCCAGTCCTGGGCACTGTACCGTCTGCTCCTGGTGGCGACGGGTTTGCAATCCGGGGTGAGGTTCGCAAACAGGGATAGAGGATCGACCTTGAGGGTCGCAAGGCTGCAGACAGTGAAGTGGGGTATAGGGACGCCGAATTTAAAGGTTAAGCTTTGGCGGTTGCATTGAAATCTACCCTAGGAGAGTGGCAGTGCAGAGGTGGGGAAGGACGTAGAGCCAGTAATTTTTAAACTCCCTTCCTTGGACCGTGAGGTTCGCTATGCAGAACCCCTTGATCTCCACTGAATGAGATCCGGAGGCCAGGGAGATTTTTTGGTTAACTGGGTGAACGGGGAGAGAACAGCGCCTTACCGTGTTGGGGTGTGTGAAGCTCTCCGTGCTCTCAGAGTCGATCAGACAGGATGTTTCATGCCCATTGATGAGCACGGTAGTCGTTGCAGTCGAGAGTGTTCGGGGCCGAGACTGGTCCAGGGTCACCGAGGCTAGTCGTGGCAGAAGTTGGATGTTCTCCTCGGGCGGTGTGTGGTCATCCGAGTCGGGGTCCTGAGAGTCCAGCCAAGATGACGGCGCCCACTGGTCGCACATGGCTGGGGGTGCACAAGATGGCGGCGCCCATCCATCACACGTGGTGTCCGAGAGACAAGGTGGGAAATGTCAGTATCTAATTCCAGTATGCAAATTGACTGAAACGTGGAACAGAATTGCCATTATTTTATCATTTTGCTCTGCTAGATAAAGATTGATAAGTTCGAAGCTCTATCTCCTTCAGCCTCCCTCAACAACATTTCCTTGAAAGGATGTAATTACACAGTCTGTGCCTTAGATTGTCCTAAAATCTGTAATAATGCAGTGGTAATGGTGGGATACAAAGAACAAAGAAAAGTACAGCGCAGGAACAGGCCCTCCAAGCCTGCGCCGACTATGCCGTCTAAACTAAAATCTTCTACACTTCCGGGTTCCGTATCCCTCTATTCCGATCCTATCCATGTATTTGTCAAGTTGCCCCTTAAACGTCACTATCGTCCCTGTTTCCACCACCTCCTCCGGCAGGCACCCACTACCCTCTGTGTAAAAAACTTGCTTCGTACATCTCCTCTATACCTTGCCCCTCGCACCTTAAACCTATGCTCCCTAGTAATTGACCCCTCTACCCTGGGAAAAAGTCTCTGACTATCCACCATGTCTATGCCCCTCATAATTTTGTAGACTTCTATCAGGTCACCCCTCAATCTCCGTTGTACCTGTACACCTAGATCTCTCTGGCTGTCAATACTCTTGAGCGTTCCACCATTCTTTGTATATTCCCTACCTGTATTAGACCTTTGAAAATGCATTACCTCACATTTTTCCAGATTAAACTCCATCTGCCATTTCTCCGCCCAAGTCTCCACACAATCTAAATCCTGCTGTATCCTCTGACAGTCCTCATCGCTATCCGCTCAAAAAGTCTAAAGTGCTGTGGCAACATGCACCATCACATGCATGTTATAATCCAAGGGTAGAATTTAATGGTTACCGTGCTGGATTGGCAGGTGGTACTGGAAGTGTCCACGAATCCCAGTTCCACCCGACTCCAATTAAAACTGATAACATTTCGCTGACTTGCCACTTATTACATCCGTATAGTGTGAGTGGGGCAGGCAGGGGACAGGTGAGCGGCAGGTGCTGTGTCCAATGGCAGCCCTCCACAAATTTTCAAAGCAGCATCCACAGGCCGTTGAATAATCCCTGGCAGCAACTGCAGGAGGACACAGCAGGTGGGAGGAGATATCCAGCAGCCAGCAGGCACCTCATTTCTCTGGTGACTGCTTCCTAATCCTGGTGGAGGCAATAACGGATGGATGTTCTGATGCTGAGAGGTGGAAGGAGGAGGCTGTCATAATATACACACAAGTATATGATGGTGCACAGACAGACAATGAGTGACACAAAGGATGACCAATGAACATACAGAACACAGCAGCCAATCACCAGACAGGACACAACCACTATATAACCAGGGGGCATTAGTTTTCCCGCTCTCTTGGGATGCAGACTCTGAGACAGTCAGAGCCTGTGAGCAACAACTAGAACATACATCATGTGGTAATAAGATAGTCTGGTCAGGTTAGCCTCAGGTCCCCAGTCAACTCAGCATAGTGTCAATCCACAGTTCAAGCATGTTTAGTAGTTAAGAGTTTAATAAAATAGAGTTGCATTTCCTCAAGTGTTGTAAGCCTGTCTCTCTCTCTGCTACAGTAAACGCAGTTCTCGCAGACCCAGCTGACCCAACACATCATGGTACCAGTGAGTTATGTTTGAGTTTGACGGACCCACCTTGAGATAGTCTGCCTTTGACCAGCGATCAGCCATCTGGTAACAAGGACAGTGTCCGCCCTCCCCGCAGCTCCGCATCGCCGGCAACCTCGGTGCGAACTGGAAGATTTTTAAGCAGAAGTTTCAGCTGTATCTTGAAGCCATCGACCGCGAGGCTGCATCGGATGGCAGAAAGATTGCCCTCTTCCTCTCTACAGCCGGGGACCACGCTATCCACATTTTTAACTCCCTCACCTTTGCTGAATGTGAGGACAAGACAAAGTTCAAAACAGTCCTGCTGAAGTTCGACAGCCACTGTGACATCGAAGTCAACAAGAGCTTTGAACGCTATGTGTTCCATCAGAGGCTTCATGGTAAGGTTGAACCTTTTCAGTCCTTCTTAACCCATCTCTGTATCCTCGCGTAATCCTGCAACTGCTGCTCCACTAATGTAGCCATGTAAAATGGCTAACTCCTGATTAGAATGGCCAAACCCCGATTTAAAATGGCGAACGGAAGAGGCTGATGGGAAAATCAGCCAACAGGACTCAAACAGACAGCTGCAGGTAAAACAGTGTATTCGTCTCTGGGGAAGCCAAACCGAATCGATACCTGCAGCCATCAACATAACAACACCCCAGCCATCTGCATGTTAATCAGCAATCCCCGGGAACAATTGATACAAAATAGACACACAAAGCCAACAGACCTTTCGGCGCCAGCAGGAGCTGACACAAAGAGAGGTAAACAACCACCCCTCGATCAAGGAATCACTCCAGCATTGGAGAATATCGAACCAAGTAATTGGGACCAAGTCCAATCACTTGGAACCAGGTACAAGGTCCGCCCCGAGAGGCGGGAAGCCCCTGGGGACTATAAGAATAGGGGCCAAGTTCAACTCGACCCTTCTTCTCCTCTCCGCACCCTTCGCGACCCTTCTGCAGACAACGTAAGTTTTACTCCAACGATCTCTACGAGGTAGGCACTCCTGACTATCAACCTGTACCAGCTTTTGAATCCCGCAGGCTCAGAACCCATTCGAAAGGCCATTCGTTTCCCTGACCTGGTGGGCCATTTCCAAAGTTAAGTATTGGCCTGTTAGTTGTAGGAAGTAGCTTAGAAGTAGAATTAATGTATAAGTATTAATTGCTGTGTATAATAAATGAGCGTTGATTTAACTCTTACGAAGCGGTGTGTTGGATTATTAATCATTACTCGGACTTGAACCACGTGGCGGTATCAGAAAGATACCTGGCGACTCAAGAGCAAAGGTGTAGAATAAGAGCAATTAAACTAAGGCTAAAACGAGCAGCACTTCCGACTCCATGATCCGTGACCAGATCGTTTTCGGGGTCCATTCCGAGCCCCTTCACCAGCAACTCCTCAAAGTTAACAGCTCACCCTCACCATCGCCATCGAAACCTGCGTCCTACATGAGCACGCTATTGACCGGTACTCCCATATCAAGGCGGCAGAGACGGCACGGCAAGGCCCCCACGATGCGGAGCGGGTGCAGGCCGTAAAACAGCTCCAGGGCCTGAGTCTGGATGAGGGCAGCCATTTTGCGCGCTTTTCCCGGGCTCCTGCACACGCGCACAACGACCGAGGGGACGGCGAGGCCGAGGATCGAACTGCGCAGGTGCGCACATCTTTTGATCGCACCGCGCATGCGCGGTGGCGCACGGAACCTCCTGACGTTGGCGTCATGACATGCAACAACTGTGGTTCCGCCCACTTAAAGCAGTAATGTTCCGCGAAATCTCGATGCTGTCTCCAGTGTGGCAAGCTTGGCCACTACGCAGCCCTGTGCAGATCTGCTCAACTGCCCACCACACAGCGATCCCAGCCGCAGCGCAGGAACATCCGGTCAGTGCAGCAACCCGTTGCAGACTCCGACTCCGACATGGTTCCTGATCCCGACACCGAGGATCTCACGGTGGATGCCCATTCCGTCCGGGTGGGAATCATCACCAAGCATACGATGCTTTCCAAAATAAAGGCTAATCCACTCCCAGTGCTGAGCACTTATCCGGACGACGAGTGGTGTGCCACCCTTATGGTCAACTAGAATTTATCGCCCGCCACAGAGACTGAACTTATAGACTGAATGTTGCATTGCCTTGTGCTTAGTTTACACATCTGTACATATTGTTTCTTCCTAATTTGTTGTATGCACTCGATCTGCACTAGACACCTTCCCATGTAAATACGTTCACTTATTTTGTATATAGTTCAGCTCCTACTCATGTAAATACGCTCAGATACTTTGTACATAGTCAGGCTCATACACACACCCACTATTTATTGACACATGCACACATTTTTTGAAAGGGGGGGAGATGTCACAATGTACACACAAGTATATGATGGCGCACACACAGACATTGAGTGACACAAAGGATGACCAATGAACATACAGAACACAGCAGCCAATCACCAGGCAGGACTCAGCCACTATATAACCAGGGGGCACTAGTTTTCCCGCTCTCCACCTTTACACTGGTAAAATGCTGACGGTGGTAAAGGCCATTAATTAGCCATTTAAGTGATACCATTGTTCTCCACCTTCGTCGCCATTGACAGAATGGCATGGCGGCCGGAGGACGATGGGCACCCTACCCCACCTTCTCTCACCATTTCACCTGGCATCCCTTCCCCACCTCCCAGGCCGCCAGGTAAAATATGGCCCATTAATTCTGTTTCTCTCCCCATGGGTGAAGGTTGTTTGAGCTAATGGTTCATCTCGCCATTGTCATAATATTGACATCTAGCTGAATGGTTTACTGGAATAGTACCAGAGATGTGAGACTTCAGTTATGTAGAGAGACTAGAGAAATTGGAGTAGAGGAGGTTAAGGGAGGATTTAATAAAAATGTTCAAACTTATAAAGACTTTTGACAGAGTAAAAAAGCCAAAAGAAATTCCATTGCAGAAGGGTCAATAACCGAAGGACCGACTTTGGCAAAAGGGCCAGAGGCAACATCTGGAAAAAAAAGTTGTAGCGAATAGTCACTGGAATACAGTGCATGAAATGTGCTAAAACAAGTGCAATACTAACTTTCAAAAGAAAATTAGATGAATACTTAAAGTTGAATTTTTTTCTAGGTTATGGCTAAGAACGGATTAAGAATTTTCAAAGAGCTGACATGGAAATATATGGGCCAAATGATCTCCTTTTGTACTGAGTTAGTCTATGAAATGTTCCTGTGCAAATCAATAAATAATAGAATTCCTTCCTCCTGTCTGTCTAATTGCAAATTCTGAATTTCACAATCATATGCTTCACAGCAACCAATCAGAGTGGCAGACCAAAAACAGAGGTACTGGAATGATAATGCTGGTTTCAAAACCAGACTGCAAGTCTCGGCTGGCAACATTGCCTGAAGCAGTGTGTGTACTCCCAAAGAATTTTGGCAGGGTTCTCGATCTAACTGGGTCTAAATGTATTCCAGGAGGTTTCACCACATGACTTTCCTTACGCTCCAGCCATTAGTCGGCCAACACGTCCATTTGTGTGATGCACTGCCTTCCTATGCCAAATGGAAAGCCAAAAGACTTATTACCCAATTGGATGAAGCTTGATTGTCAGCCAAATATTCTTTATTTTCCATTTTCAAAAAATTCATATTTGATAGAGGGAAATGTTCAAATAAAATGAAAAAAAAAATCATGTCATGATAATAAATATTTCTCTAGGTTTGCGCACAACAGTGTCCTGGAGATTGATCTTCAGTTTCTGGAGGGTTGACAACCAAATCTTGACCTGATTATTTATTTTTATTGATAATCAGTTGTTTCTAACAGGATGGTGGGGTGTTGATGGGTCAGGTCTAGGGGGCTCAGAGGTGAACATTTTCCATCAACATTCTTCATCTTTCTGTACTCTGATGCCAGCACAAGGAAGGATACACTATTGGTACTTTGAGAACCAAGGTTTAAGACAGGTAAATCCTAGATTTACTAGAAGGAATGTCACTACAATATTTAAAGAGTGGCTAACACTGCATAGTTTTTTTGAAGAATACGAACAATGATTGACTTACAGATTTTTTTCGTTTCACTTCTGACAGAAAGGTGATACCAGACCAGACCGTGTGGAACAAACCTATCAGTGCACAGCCTCTAATCAAGTTTATGTTAGCCATTTGATTGTTGACTAGGTAAAATAATTCATCCCTGAGGCTGCAGTACGCAATCATTTCTTGCAAATAATTCACTCACTGACATCACCTACATATTCAAAGCAAATTATTCAAAATAATCACAGCAGCGAATGCAAACAGGAAAGGATTATTGAGATAATTGGGAACAAAAGCCATTCAATATAAAATTCCCTTCCTCGCCCAACATATTTTATTTAAAAGGGAAATGGAGAGAATGTCTCTACGCTCTATATTACGCAGTATTACCAAGCATTTCCAACACAGAAACAGTCCATTTGGCTCAACAGTTCCATACATGTACTGCCACGGACAGGCGAGGAAAGATAAATTGAAACCCCCAATCCCCTTCCCTTATTATAAAAGCAGATGAAATGAAATGAAAATCGCTTATTGTCACAAGTAGGCTTCAAATGAAGTTACTGTGAAAAGCCCCTAGTCGCCACATTCCGGCGCCTGTTCGGGGAGGCTGGTACGGGAATTGAACCCGCGCTGCTGGCCTGCCTTTGTCTGCTTTAAAAGCCAGCTATTTAGCCCTGTGCTAAACCAGCCCCTCTGGAATCTGAAACAAAAAATGAAAATGCTGGATAATCTCAACAGAAAAAACAGAGCTAACATTTTGAATCTGGATTAATCTTTGTCAAAGCTAGAGAGAACTGGAAATAGGATGAAATTTATTCTGTTGTTGGTGGGGGAGGGGGGTGGAGCAGTGGGGCTGAATAGAGGGCCAGCGATAGTCCCGAAAGATGTGCTGTTAGGTAATTTGGACATTCTGAATTCTCCCCGTGTACCCGAACAGGCGACGGACTATGGCGACTAAGGGATTTTTACAGTAACTTCATTGCGGTGTCAATGTAAGCCTACTGGTGACAATAATAAAAGATTATTAGGTGAAGATTGACAAGGATATCGTGGACGGAAAGACAATGGGAATGGTTGTGAACAAGGCTAAGAAGGGTGCTGATAGTGGCACATTAAAAGATCAAAATGCGTTAATGGCAAAACAGAGATAAGCAGTGTGTCAAAGGACAACTTGGAACAGGGAATAGATGGCCCTAGTGAGGTAGGCTGGGGTGGAGTGTCAATGGTGAGGGGAAAGGGATCGATGGAAGAAATGGAAATAAATTGATAGAAATAAAAATGGGGTAAGGATCTGTTTCTGTGAGGGCGGTTTGCAAGCTCGGAGGTGCTGCGTGAGAAGTTTGGGTTGGTGTGGGGTGAAAGCTGCAGGTATATGCAGGTGCGTGACTTTGCGAAGAAGTTCTTCCCCAACTTCCCGATAGCACCTGCCTCCTTGCTGTTGGAGGTGGTGCTGTCAGAGGGCGCGGTTGAATATGGGGATCATCTCGCCGATTTATGGGAGGATTTTGGAGGAGAATAGGGTGTCTATGGAGGGGGTTAAGGTGAAGTGAGAGGAAGAGCTGGAGGCGACGCTGGAGTAGGGACTGTGGTGTCAGGTACTGCGGGGGGGGGGGGGGCGGTGGCGGCGAGTGATTGGTTCTACAATAGTTGGGATTTGTTCATTTTGTATTTTGGAGAGTTGGTTACCGTTGACTGCTGAAGGAGGGGTAGGAGAGGGGAGGGAGGGAGGTTAGGGGGGCGTAATGGATTGGGGTTTTTTTGTGCTTGTTGTAAATTGTAAAAATGTTGAAAAATTAGAATAAAAATTCTTTTAAATAAAGGAAATAAAAATGGGGTGAAGATGGAGGAGAGAATTCCTAATCTGAAGTTCTTGAACTCAATGTTTAGTCCAGAAGGTTGTAACATGCCTAATCGGAAGATGAGGTGCTGTTCCTTCAGTTTCTGTAGGACTTCATTGGAACATTGCAGCAGGCCAAGGATGGACATGTGATATGAGAGCAGGGCGGTGAGTTAAAATGTCAAGAGACAGGGAGGTCTGGGTCTTGCTTGTAGACGGACCCAAGAACAATACAGTTAAAAAGAATAGTTCATAGTTCACATGTCTAGTTCATTGTAGGAAAATAGTTTTTCGGGGCCCGATGAAGAAGGGAGTCTTTTCCACTCTTGAATTGTAGTTCAGATGAGCTCAGATAGCTGGAGTTGGATATCAGGTTATTGTAGAATTCCCTTGAAGAGAGGAATGTTCAGCAGATCATGAAGCTAGGCGCTGATGTCTTTTGTATCAGGAGGCCCAATTTATTTACAGTTGGACATGGATTTAGGAACCTGGCTGGGAAGCTTTTATATAGAAACATAGAAAATAGGATCAGAAGGAGGTCATTTGGTCCTTCAAGACTGCTCCGCCATTCATTATGATCATGGCTGATCATCCAACTCAATAGCCTGTTCCCGCCGTCCCCCATATCCTTTGATCCCCTTCGCCCCAAGTGATGCATTTAACTGCTTCTTGAAAACATACCACAGTGTTTTTGCCTCAACTGCATTCTCTTATCAGCAAATTCCACAGGACGACTGCTCTCTGGGTGAAGAAATTTCTCCTCATCTCTGTCCTAAATGGTCTACTGTGACTCCTGATTCTGGACTTTTTAAAGACTTGAAAGACTAAAGAGTTTTAAAGACTTTACAACTCCAGGTGCTTAAAAGGTAAAGGTGACACTGCCTTTTCTGCAGCTGCTGTCTCTTCTTCCAGGGTGATAGGAGCTCTTTCAACTGCTAATAACTGGGACATTATTAGTCCTGAAATCAAAGCCAATACCAGGCACTAGATAAACATTCCTTTTGAAGACATTTGACAAGGGAGATTACATGATGCAGGTGATCATTTTGAAATCCCTATATGCCTTTGAGAACCTCGAACGAGTGAGTCTGCTGTTTGAACATCCGACTGCTGAGCCACCAAGAAGCAGGTCCGTCCAGGCTGAATACTGATGTGTAGGGTGTTCTGGATCACATACAGGTCACCAACACTTGAAGTAGTGCAACACTATTTTATTAAAAGATTAACTATTTAAACATTCTTGAACTGTGGGTAAATACGATACCATCCTTAACTAAAGACCTTTGCCTTGTCCTAACCAGTTGGTGCACTCAGCACATGGTGAATGTCTGTATTGCAGGCTGTGAGCTCTGTGCTCCTAGCTAGCTGCTACTCGAATGGGCGGGAACTCTGATGTCCCCTGTCTTGATAGTGCGTGTGCTCTCACTGGTGATTGGCTGCGGTGTTGTGTATGTTGATTGGTCCCACTGTGTGTCCATCAGTGTGGGTCTGTATCATGATATACTGGTGTATATTATGACAAATACTACCTTGAAGCCTGTCTCTGCTGGAAGATTCTGTCCTCCACTTACAAAACCAACACAGTCTCTGTGTACATACTTGATCTTCCAGTCAGCATCAACTAAGAAGCAAATTCGACAACGCCGGTCTTCAGCCAGCTGAATTTGAACTCCTATGTGAAGGAATTGCTCTTCAGACTCTGGGCACAATTCAATGGCCTGCCGCACACGGCTTGGTGTCGGGACGAGGCACCACGCTGTTGAATCTCCCGAGAGGCCTCTCAGGATATTCACGACACTCAAAACATTTTGCGAGATTCAACGGAATCTCGTGAGAGGCTGCGGTAGGGGTGCTGAGAGGGGGTTGAAAGATCGGGGCTGCCTTTAAAAATGGTGGCCCGATCTGAGAGTAGTTTTTCAGCACTGGCAAGCTGAACTCGTCAGTGCAGGAAATAACAAAAGTGCATCTCAACGGGCATTCCTCGCCGAGGCCAAAAACACCCGGCAAAGTGCCGTTGAATAGTGGAGTCTTGCGCCAAAAAATACTCCGCTAACTACACCCTAAACGGGACATTTAATTTATTTCACTGAATCGCGCCCTCTGACTTGACACTCTGGAAGTCACGTGAACTAATATTAATCTCTGTGGTCCTTTAACTGTCAAACAAATTTTCTTTACTCCACCCTCCAACCTCCCGATCTTGTAACCATCTTACATCACTGGTCCCTAATTCTGGTCTGCCTCCAAGTGAAAACATCTCTCTCACTGACCGTGTGATGTTTGGAGTGGGATGTTTGTGGTAGTATGTATTGGGGGTCATGTGGGACTGGAAGCCCTAATGTCATTGGCTGACAGATCCCGGGTCCTGGTTGGCCGTTGACCTCATACTCCGCCCTGAAGGCGAAGTATAAGAAGCCGGTGCCTTCCCCCGCATGCCAGTTTACTATCGGGCTGCTGGGGAACAGACACGCTTAATAAAGCCTCATCGACTTCACTCTGTTTGTCTCACGGAGTCTTTGTGCGCCACAATTTATTAAGCGTGTCTGTTCCCCAGCAGCCCGATAATGTGGTAGTATGTATTGGGGGTCATGTGGGACTGGAAGCCCTAATGTCATTGGCTGACAGATCCCGGGTCCTGGTTGGCCGTTGACCTCATACTCCGCCCTGAAGGCGAAGTATAAGAAGCCGGTGCCTTCCCCCGCATGCCAGTTTACTATCGGGCTGCTGGGGAACAGACACGCTTAATAAAGCCTCATCGACTTCACTCTGTTTGTCTCACGGAGTCTTTGTGCGCCACAATGTTATGGACACTCCTTACCATGTTTTTGAATGTGAAATAAACGTAAACTTCTGAGTTAATCCTCACTCAAAATTGATGTGGACTATACATAAATTGGATCACAAAAACTAAGGGATTTGAAAAACATGCCATTGCATTTTTTTTTTTAATTCAAGGCACCCTCTGCTTATGGACAGGTGGTAAGAGGAAGTCAGTGCACTTTGTTTAACTCTCTCCTGTTTGGAACACTCTTCAGTGTTTTTCTGCAGACTACCCGGGACTTTTCTGGATCTTTAGATCAAAACCAATTATCTCCAATCACTTTTGGTGACATGGCCAATACTGGGATTGTTTAAACAGAATGGTTTGCCTCCAAGTGAAACATCTCACTCTCTCTAACCATTCATGAACTTAAATATTTCTATTAAGTCACCCCTCAGTCTTCCATTTTTTCAAGCTATTTCGATCTTTCCTGACAGCAGTAGCCTCTCTGCTCTGCTATCATTCTAGTAAATCCTTTTTTGCACATTCTCTAGTGCCTTAGTTTCTTTCGTATAGTTTGGAGACCATAGCTGTTCACAGTACTCCAGGTGTGATCTGACCAAGATTCTACACTAGTCTGTAATAACTTCCCAGCTTTCCAGAGCTATCCCTCTAGAAATGCTTTATGACCTCATTAAACTGCATCGCTACTTTTATCGATTTGTATTCCTCTATCCACTCCCCCAACCCACCACCCAGCCTCCTACTTTCCTTTCCCAGTTAGACATTTGTTTTCCAAGGACTATGTGACCCCATTATTCTTCCTACCAAAATGTGCCACTCATGCTTATCTGTATTAATCTGCCAATTGCATGCCCACTCTGCAAATTTATTAATGACCTTCTGCATTTTTGTTTCAGCCTTCTTTTGTATTAAACATGCCTCACAATGTTAGTGTCATCAGTAAATTTTGAAATTGTACTTCTGATCCCTGAGTCAGAATCATTAATGTAAATGGTGAACAACTGGGGCGGGATTCTCCGACCCCCCGCCGGGTCGGAGAATCGCCGGGGGGGGCGGCGTGAATCCCGCCGCCGGACGCCGAATTCTCCCCCCCCCCGGCGATTCTTCAGCCCGCAATGGCTGAAGTCCTGCTGCTGTCATGCCAGTCCTGCCGGAGTGAAGCAAACCACCTACCTTACTGGCGGGACTGGTGGCGCGGGCGGGCTCCGGGGTCCTGGGGGGGGGGGGGGGGGGCGGCCACGGGGTGATCTGGCCCCGGTGGGTGCCCCCAAGGTGGCCTGGCCCGCGATCAGGGCCCACCGATCCGCGGGCGGGCCTGTGCCGTGGGGGCATTCTTTTCCTTCCGCCTTGGCCATAGCCTCCGCGATGGCCGATGCGGAAGTGACCCCCCCTGCGCATGCGCGGGGATGATGTCAGCAGCCGCTGACGCTCCCGCGCATGCACGGACTTCTGCCGGCTAGCGGAATCCTTTCGGCCCCGGCTGGCGTAGTGCCAAAGGCCTTTCCCGCCGGTCGGCGGCGCGCCAACCACTCCGGCGCGGGCCTAGCGCCTCAAGGTGAGGGCTTGGCCCCTAAAGGTGCGGATTCTCCGCATCTTTGGGGCAGCCCGACGCCGGAGTGGTTCCCGCCACCCCATCCTGTCGGGACCCTCTGCCCCGCTGGGTAGGGGAGAATCCCGGCCCTGTCCTCCGAGCACCGTTTCTTGTCGAACACTCTTCCCACCATTTGGCAGGCTGAGTAACTACCTTTGACTCATATTTTGCTGCTTTTGCTGCTCTCTCTTTTGCAGCTGCCATCCACTGCAGTTTGCGATATTGTAATTGATATCAGAAATGCATTATTTTTCAAAGCCTTTAAGTTGCTGTATGCATGGTGGCCAGAACAATTCTTCTCTGCTATTGGAAGGATTAGCCACAAAATTGGGAATAATTTCTCTCCCTGAAAATGCGCACTATTTGGGTTTCTGCATGTGGTCAGTTGGCACCTTTCCAATGGAAAAGTTCCAGGGTGAAACCTGAATGCTGCCAAGAGTTCTTCTCCCTAATATGGAAGCTGGCTCTGCTGCCCACCCAGAGAGCAATCTAACTAAACACACAATGATGAGAATTAACATTCTTCATTTCAGGTACGAGATGGACCTATTTCAGAACTTCCTTTTTGATCATTGTTCTTGGTACCACTGTTGTTTTCTCAATGGAACTTAAATGGAAAGATTCTTCCCTTAGATATCCGTTTTAGCTTGCAGTGGGAGCATGGCTGACCCAAACCATTGGTTTTTTTTATGCTGTTGCACATTTTTTGCCACTGTTGTGATATTTTCACAATCTCTTGCTGAAATTTTCTATAAGCTTTCCCCTGAAACTTTAACAGTGCAATAAACCACCGAGAATCTCACCCAAGCTTGATGGTTGCGCATGCATTGCAGGCTGTTTTGTCCACTGGGGGAGAGGCACAGGGATCATCACCTGTCATCCACGGAATTGCACTATCACCAGGGTTCATCGGTAATAATCGCGATGGAAACTTTGGAAGATGTTTATCCTCCTGTAGCTGAGGGGGGCTGAAATGAATAGTAGATTCTGTCCCAATACCATGACTAGAAACAAGTAACTCAGTACACACAGTAGAGGCAGCGAGATCAGCAACACAGAAGGAAGCATTTTGCTCTGCCTCTTTCGTGGAGCCTTTCCAATCTAATCTCTCAGCCCCTGCTCACACCCAAAGTTCTGTATTTCCTCTTCCATCTAGAATGGTTTTACTCATCTTTCCTGTCTGTTCAGTTCAGTTTTCCACAGGACGGGGTAATTACCAGATAAAGCTTTAACTTAAGAGTTACAGTGATATTCAAGGTTATTACTGCCATTTCATGAAAGGTTATTTTGTATTATTTGTGGAAGACCGGGGTATAAACTTGAAAAAACATCAAAGATGTAATCTTGCCTGTAACAAGTGCGAATGAATAGGCAAGGGTGAACTCCCTGTACAAAGTTCCAACACTTCTAACACACCCTTACAGATGAATACTAATAGGCTCGAGGACATTTTGTCTGTTTTGTATACTCAGTTAGGTCAGGCTGTGGCTGGGTGCAGCCAATTGATTCAATTAACCTTTCGAGTGCCAGCAGCTCTAATAGGTTTTTTTTCTCTGAAATGCTGGGCTATAACTTTCTGGTTTCCCAGTGTTGGATCTAAGCGAGCATCCCAATGATACGCTGGGGAGTCCTCTTGGAAGTTCCCACAAAAGGGTTCACCTGGCAATTGCCCAGATGTGCGAACTACCCATAGACTATTGCACTGGGCTGGAAGCTATCTGACAAACCGATTTAAATCGCTAACTTGATGGTTCTGTCAGTTTTATAAATACAGTTACACTGGAAGAGTTAGAAGGACAAAAGAGCACTTCTAACTTCAGACTGACTATTTTAAACACCCAGAGTGAGTGCCGCATGATATACCCCCCGCATCCATGACCTCCCCAGGGACCCCACCCCCGCATCCATGAACTCCCCAGGGACCCCCCGCTGACAAGTAAGCACGCCGCCTCCACAATATTCCCGACCCGCACCCCACCCCACTCTCTTTGGATTCTCCACGCTCCCCATCCTCGGGCCCGACCCCCTGAACCGGCCTGGCCCAAACCCCTGCCGCCCGACCTGACCCCTCACAGACCTGATCCACCCCCCCCCCCCCACACCTCAAGCCCAATCCCTCAGACCCGAACACCCTGATCTGTCCCTACCTGAACTATATCCCCCGACCCAAACAACAGATCCCCCCGACCCAACACCCCCATGACCCGAACAACACCTTCCTGAACTGAATGACACACCCCTAACCCTACACCCCTCCCCCCCCACCGACCAAAAAAAGGGAACATATTGAAGTTATGAAACAAGAACAAAGACCACAAAATAATAATAATTGCTTATTGTCAGAAGTAGGCTTCAATGAAGTTACTGTGAAAAGACCCTAGTCGCCACATTCCGCCGTCTGTTCGGGGAGGCTGGTGCGGGAATTCAACATGCGCTGCTGGCCTTTTTCTGCATTGCACGTCAGCTGTTTAGCCCGCTGTGCTAAACCAGCCCCTCGAAAACTAAGATAAAAGGGAAGACAAAGACAAGCAGAAATCCTCACATATATTCACCGGTCATTGTCTCCCCTCCCGCTGCAGCCGTAGTCCGCCTTTCGCTGGTCTGCCTCAGTTATGCTTCCGTGCATGACCCGAGCGCCTACTTACAGATGCATCTTTACCGTTTACTTTGGTTTTCAGCGTGCCCGTGGGCCCACCCCCTGCGGTTTTGTCTCTTGTCTCTCTCGCCTACTTAGTGTGCTTTCGCTCCCCTCCCCCCGCCATTTCCACCCCCCTCCCCTTCTTCCATTTGTCCCGTGGCTTGTTGCGGCTCCCCGGTTGCTGGCTACGAACAGATCTTAGAACAAGTTGGTGAACGGCTTCCATGCCCTGTGAAAGCTCTCTTCTGACCCCCCCAATGCTAAAATTTAGCTATTCCAGCCTGAGAAATTCCATCAGGTCGGATGGCCAGTCTACAGCTTTGGGTGGTGCTGCCGATCACTAGCTGAGCAGGATTCTCCGGTGGGCAATTAAGGAGGTAAAGGCTAGGGCACTGACACCCCTCCCATAAAGAGTTCTAGCTGCTCTGAAGTCCCAAAGACCGCCACTTTTGTACAGGGCCCCACCCTCACCTCCACAATCTTGGGCATTGCCTCAAAGAAGGTTGTCTGGAACCCAACAAGTCTGGGTTAGACCCAAAACAGGTGGCTGTGGGTGGATGGTATTCCCTGGCATCGTTTGCATTTGTTCTCCACCTCCAGAAAGAGCCTCCTCATTCGGCTTCTGGATATTTGCGCACCTTTAGCTGCGTTAGGTTCAATCCTGCGCATGTGGAGCTGGAGTTTGCCCTGTGCAGTGCTTTGATCCAGAGTCCTCCCCCTACTTCTATGCATAGTTCTTCCTCCCATTTTTCCCTTGTTTCATCCAGGGGGTAGCGCACCACATCCAAGAGTCGCCCGTACAAGTTCCCAAAGGTCCCCCTCCCGAGTTTGCCCACGTCCAACAGTTCCTCAACTGATATTTGTGGGTACGTCATTGTTTCATTGCAGAGAACATTTTTGGCCTGTATGTGCCTCAGTTTGTTTCCTTTGGTAGTTGAGTTCCTCCAGGGTTGCTGCTCCGTCATCTGTGTACATGTCCTAACCGTCAGAGTTCCCTCATTCTGTCTCTACCTTTTGAAGGTGGCATCCATTATTGTGGGAGTAAACCTGTGGTTGTTGCAGATGGGGGCCATAGTAGACATTTTTGTGTCATCTGGTATCACGTTCGGAGTGTGGCTACCACCAGTGGGCTTCTTGAGTACTTGGTCGGTGAGGGTGGGGGGGTGGGGGCGAAGGGGGTTGGGAATGCATTTGTGACTAGAGCTCAGAGCGATGTCCCTATGTCGGAACTCTCCTCCATCTTCAACTATTCTGCTACTGGTTCCTTCACCCATCCCCTCACTCTTTTTGCTGTGGCTGCCCAGTTGTAGAACTATAGGTTTTGGAGGGCCAGGCCTCCCATGTTTCTCCTCCCTGTAGGGTATTTTTTGAATCCACGGGTTCTCCCTCCTCACCCCCCACACAAACACCATGATTAGTTTCTCTACCTTGTTGAAGAGGGCCTTGGGGATGTAGATCGGGAGGGATCTGAACAGGAAGAGGAACCTGGGCAGTACGTTCATTTTGATCATCTGCACTCTCCCCGCCAGTGAGAGTGGTGGTGTGCCCCACGTCTGTAGGTTCCTTTTGACTTCCTCCAGCAGGGTCCATTTGTGGACCTGTGTCCAGTCGTGGGCTATTTGGATCGCAGTTCCTCCAACTCTGTCCCTCCCCATTGCAGGTTCACCGGGAAGATTTCAGTTTTGCTTAGTTTGAGTTTGTAGCTCAAGAAGGCTCCAAACCCCTTTAGGAGCTTCGTTATCCCTTCCACGCTGCTCGGGGGGTTTGAGATGTAGAGGAGCAGGTCATCTGCATAGAGTGAGACTCTGTGCTTTCTGCCTCCCCTATGGATAGCTCTCCACCCTTCTCCGCTCTGAGGGCGATTGCACGTGGCTCAATTGCCAGAGCGAACAGCAGCAGGGATAGGGGACATTCCTGTCTCATACCCCTGTGCAGCTGGAAGTATTTAGAGCTGGTGCAGTTAGTGCTATGGGAGCACTGTACAGTCGTTTAACCCAGGTGGTGAATCCTGTCCCAAGCCCAAAATGTTCCATTACCTCTATGAGGTACTTCCACTCGACTCTGTCGAAGGCCTTTTCTGCCTCCAATAAGATGATCACCTATGGTGATCGCTCTCTGGATGGGGGTCATTATCACGTTCAGCAGGTGCCTAATGTTCGACGCTAGCTGTCTGCCCTTGACAAAGCCCATCTGGTTCTCTGCGACTACCACCTGTTGTGTTCTGTTTCTTCATGTCGCATAAACTGCTTCCTTGATGTATGCTCTGACAAAGGAAGGTTCAGACTTGTAGATAGGTATAACACATTTATTGAACAGTTAACAATTCTCCTACTTGAGTTCGACTCTCCTGCTAATCTTGCTGTAGTAACACAGTCTAACTAGCCAGTCTGCTCTAAGCCACGTGGTGGGTGTGATGCTTCTGATCTGCCCCTGTCCTTCTCTCTGAGTGTTGCCTGTGGAAGGAGAAAGAGCATGTGTGCCCGATCCTTTTATATGGGTTGCCCCTTTGTGGTAGTGTCACCTCTGGGTGTCTTGAGTGCCCATTGGTCGTTTCCTATTCTATGTGTTCATTAGCTGTATGTCTGCATGTCATGATGTCTCTGGTGCTCTCTCTAGTGTTTACTTAGTTGTAGTGTATTTACATTAACCCCTTGTGTATTTACAGTGAAGCATATCACCACACCACCCACACGCAACTCTCCAGCCGTTTTGTCAGGGTTTTTACATCTACATTGAGTAGTGAGATGGGCCTGTAGTGTTCGCATTCAGTCGGGTCTTTGCCCTTTTTGGATATCAGCGATATTGAGTCTTGCGCTACTGTTGGCGACAGAGAGCCCCTTACCAGCGAGCCTACGAACATCTCCCACAAGTGCAGGGTCAATGCAGTCACAAATGTTTTGTAGAAGTCCACCCGGAATCCATCTGGCCTATCCACCTTCCCCTCCTGCATGGAGTTGATACTCTCCATAACTTCTCCCAGTTCGAATGGTTCCGTCTCTTGTCTTCCCCCATGACCAGCATGTCCAGTCTATCAAGGAACTGCTTCATCACCGAGTCCCTCTTGGGGGGCTTGGAGGTGTACAGCCCCCGGTAGAAGGTCTCAAAGTACTCATTGACCCTTTCCAGCAAGGCATCTCGCCTGCCATTGTTGTTCCTAATCTGGGCTATTTCCCTTTGTGGTTGGCTGCTTTGTCAGCTGGTGAGCCTGGCTTTGTCTCCGTGTTCATAAAATGTCCCCCTTGTCTAACAGAGCTGGTGCATTGCTTTCCTCATGGAGAGCAGGTCAAAGTCCATTTGTGGCTTCTTTCTCTCCGCCACTAGTTCCGCGGTTGAGGTCGTGGATTAATGCCAATCCACCTCCAGTATGGAGTCTGTTGTGTTATGCTGCTTTGGATAACACAGGCTGCTACTTGATGCAGTCTTAACTAAACGATGCTCCAGACTCTAAAATGAGTTCAACATGTTTATTGAACTATTAACATAGTTCTCAAATGAATTCGACTCTCTGCTAATCTAACTGTAGTAACTCTGTCTAACTGTACCAGCTTTCTCTGAGCCATGTGCTGGGGTGTGATGCTGCTCATCAACCCTGTCTGACTCTCTAGATGTCTGTCTGAGGAAAGAGGCAGGGTGTGAGTGCCTCATCCCTTTTATAGTGTTTATGCCGTGCCCCCTTGTGGTGATGCCACCTCTGAGTGTCCTGACTGCCCATTGGTTGTGTCCTATTCTGAGTGTTCATTGGGTGCATGTTTGCGTATCATGATATCGCCCACTTTTTTTCCAGATGTATATACATGTGAATGTGTCTGTCTAATGTGATTGACTGAGGAATACAGAACAGAACAAACAAAACAAATGCTCATAAGTCCAGTCTCTGATGCTTGCGTCTGATCCTCGTCGACCACCGGAGAGGTGGTGGAGGGGATGACGGTGTCTTGACAGGCGAGTGGGAGGCACAACTGGTGGCCTCGTGGTTCGAGGTGTCTGGAGTGGCAATTTGACATGTGGAAATGGAGGGGAAAGTGGTTGTGGGCAAGCAACGTTTCGCAGTGCCCTTCGATTCCTTCGCACAATGGGGCCATCAGCCATACGTATGACATGGGATCTTGGCGCAGCCTGTCGAACAACGACAGCCGGAGCAGACCACCCACCATCCGGTGTCTTGATCCTGACCGTGTCTGCCGGGGATAGCACGGCCAGATCGGTGGCATGTGCGTCATAGCCCTGCTTCTGGGTGTTGCGAAGCTGCTGTATCTTCTGCAGCACCGGGAGGTGATCAAGGTGGCAGGTGTATGGCTGGAAGCGTCATCCACAGGTCCTTGTTCATCAACAGTTAAGCTGGCGACATGCCAGTGGACAAGGGAGTCGCCCGGTACACAAGTAATGCAAGGTGTATGTCGGAGGCTGAGTCTGAGGCCTTGCGGATGAGCTGCTAAACGATGTGCACCCCTTTTTCGACTTTGCCATTGGACAGCGGATAGTGCGGACTGGAGGTGACAGGCCTGAAATTGTAGCTCTTGGCAAACGTGGACCATTCTCGACTGTGGAAGCACGGGCCATTGTCGCTCATGACGGTGTTCGGGATGCCATGCCGTGAGAATGTCTCTTTACACGCTTTGATGATGGTCCGTGAGGTGAGGTCTGGCAGCTTCAGCACCTCAGGATAGTTCGAAAAGTAATCGCTGATTAAGATATAGTCGCGACCTATCGCGTGGAATAGGTCAATGCCAACCTTGGACCACGGAGAGGTCTCTAGGTCATGTGGTTGGAGCGTCTCCTTGCTCTGCGCTGGTTGGAACCTCTAACAGGTTTCGCAGTTCAGGACCATGTCCATGATGTCCTGGTTGATGCCGGGCCAGTAGACAGCTTGCCGGGCCCTGCGTCTGCACTTTTCTATGCCCAGGTGTCCCTCATGATTCTGCCGCAGCACCATGCTCTGCAGACGTAGCGGGATGACTATCCTGTCCAGCTTGAGCAGGATGCCGTCGATCAGCGTCAGGTCGTCCTTGACGTTGTAGAATTGAGGGCATTGCCCTTTCTGCCAGCCATTGCTGAGGTTGTGGATGACTCGCTGCAACAGGGTTTCTTTGGCCGTCTCTTCTCGAATGAGAACGATCTTCTCATCTGTTGCCGGGAGAGTGCTTGCACACAGTTGTACCTGCAATTCAATGTGCTGGATGATCTCCAGTGGTTCACTGGGTGAGTTGACGGTACGGGACAATGCATCGGCGATGATGAGCTCCTTGCCAGGTGTGAACACCAAACTGAAATCATACCTCCGGAGTTTGAGCAGAATTCTCTGCAAACGAGGCGTCATGTCGTTCAGGTCCTTTTGAATGATGTGGACCAGAGGTCTATGATCCGTCTCAACAGTAAATGTTGGCAAGCCGTAGACATAATCATAAAATTTGAGGATACCGGTGAGAAGACCGAAACACTCCTTCTCAATCTGCGCATATCTGGTCTCAGTGGGTGTCATTGCCCGTGACATGTATGCTACTGGTACCCAGAATGACGTGTCGTCTCTTTGAAGGAACACTGCCCCAATGCCATCCTGACTGGCATCTGTGGCTATCTTGGTCTCTTGGTCTGGGTCAAAGAATGCAAGGACGGGTGCAGTGGTGAGCTTGGCTATCCGCTCCAGCCACTCTGTTCGGTACTCTGCCTTCCACTCAAAGGCGGTTGATTTTTTTCACCAGGTTGCGTAGGGCTGTGGTGTGTGTGGCCAAATTCGGGATGAACTTGCCAAGGAAATTGACCATTCCCAGGAAGCGCAGTACTGCCTTGTTGTCCTCGGGGACTTTCAGTGCCTCAATAGCTTTAATTTTGTCTGTGTCCGGGAGCACACCGTGTTACGAAATCTAAGATTATGATATCGACCAGATTATGATATCGTCAACGTAGACACAAACCCCTTCTATTCCCTCCATCATCTGTTCCGTGATGCAATGGAAAATCTCTGATGCCGGATGATGCCAAATGGCATTCGGTTGTAGCAGAATCTGCCAAAAGGCGTGTTGAAGGTGCAGAACCTTCTGCTGGATTCTTCAAGTTGGATTTGCCAAAATCCTTGGGATGCGTCCAATTTTGTGAAGAAGCGCGTGTGTGCCATCTCACTCGTGATTTCTTCCCTCTTTGGGATGGGGTAATGTTCCCGCATAATGTTTTTGTTTAGATCCTTGGGGTCAATGCAGATGCGCAGGTCCCCCGAAGGCTTCTTTACGCACACCATCGAGCTGACCCAGTCGGTTGGTTCAGTGACCTATGAGATGATGCCTTTTTGTTGTAGACTCGTGAGCTCTGCCTTCAAGCGCTCTCTTAGTGGAGCAGGGACACGTCGTGGTGCGTGGACCACTGGCTTGGCATCAGGCCGCAGTAGAATCTTGTACTTGTACGGCAGCGTGCCCATCCCACTAAATACATCTGGGTACTTGGTTAGGATGTTGTCGATGCTGGCCTGAAGATCCGAATGGGACGGCGTCGTGGTGTAGACCCTTTGAATGAGGTTCAGTTGCTTGCAGGAGTGCGCACCTAGCAAGGACGCCCTGTCTGGTTTAACAATCTCGAAAGTAAGCTTCCTTGTGTGTGTCGGCTGGACACCTGCAGATGGCAGGACCCCAGTGCCTTGATTGTGTTCCCATTGTAGTCCAGGAGTTTGCAGGCAGCTGGAAGGATTGTGGGGGGCTTCTCTTGAAGTCAACCTGCAAAATCAGGTTGGCGGAGGCACCTGTGTCCAGTTTGAACTGGATGGAGCAATGGTTGACCTTCACCACTGCATGCCATTCGTCCTCGGAATCCACGGCCAGGATTGATTGGACTTGCGATGTGTCCGGTGTGGCGTATTCGCACTTCGTAATAATGCCCACTCGGTAAGTGTTGTCCAGGTATTCATCACCTGGATCCGTTGCACTGCCTGGATCAGAGTCATACATGCGGAGTTGCACACTTCTGTAAAAAATGGGCGGTGCTGCAGTTCGCACATGTCATCGCTCAGTGCATCGTTGCACATGTGCGGTGCAGTTCTCGGACGTCTGCACCTGCGCTGTGCGGTTTTCGGCCGCTTTGTGTTCCCGATCGCACTGCGCATGCATCAGGCCCCGGGAACAACGCACAAAATGACCGCTTTCGGCAATGTGGAGGCGCTGCATCCGGGAAATGGCCTGAACACTCTCCACCTCGTGGGGGGCTTGTTGAATTTGTCCAGGATGGTTTGGTACTTTGTTTTGTCCTGCCCTTCGGAAAAGGGAAAGGAGGTGAAGATCTCTATCGCATGGTCACCCGCAGTGGTGAGTAGATGAGCTATCTTCCCAGCATCGGTCGCGCCATTGAGGTTGGATGCTTCCACGTATAGTTGAAATTTCTGCTTGAATGATCGCCAGTTGGCACTAAGATTGCCTGTGGTCCTGAGCTGATGAGGAGCCTGAATCTTGTCCATTGTGCCTGTGTTCAGTAGATGGTTGTCACGGATCTTGCTGAGTTTAACTAAATAGATTGGACAGTCACTTCTGGTATCATGT
Organism: Scyliorhinus torazame; assembly: GCF_047496885.1. Taxonomy (NCBI): domain Eukaryota; kingdom Metazoa; phylum Chordata; class Chondrichthyes; order Carcharhiniformes; family Scyliorhinidae; genus Scyliorhinus; species Scyliorhinus torazame. Next base: position 290,439,869 of record NC_092709.1, on the reverse strand, counting down.
TGTGTTATGCTGCTTCGGATAACACAGGCTGCTACTTGATGCAGTCTTAACTAAAGGATGCTCCAGACTCTGAAATGAGTTCAACGTGTTTATTGAACTATTAACACAGTTCTCAAATGAGTTTGACTCTCTGCTAGTCTAACTGTAGTAACTCAGTCTAACTGTACCAGCTTGCTCTAAGTCACGTGCTGGGGTGTGATGCTGCTGATCAACCCTGTCTAACTCTCTAGATGTCAGTCTGTGAAAAGAGGCAGGATGTGAGTGCCTCATCCCTTTTATAGTGTTTATGTCATGCCCCCTTGTGGTGATGCCACCTCTTTGTGTCCTGACTGGCCATTGGTTGTGTCCTATTCTGAGTGTTCATTGGTTGTATGTTTGCATATCATGTTAGAGTCAACCAGTTGTTGCCTAGCTGCCCGCTCATTCTTATCTTGTATGCAATCATTTCCCCTCTTATCACAGCCATCAGTGCCTCCCAGAATGTGAAGGGTGAGACCTCTCCATTCTGGCTGTTGGTAACATATCCATCTATGGCCTGTGATATCTGTTTGCAGAATGCCTTATCCCAAGGAGGGTTGTGCCCAGCCTGTCTCCAGCCTCACATCCATGTAGAGTGGAGCGTGGTTGGAGATTATGATTATGGAGTACTCCACTCCTACTATCCCTGGAAGCACCGCTTTCCCAGCGCTGAAGAAGTCGATCCTGGTATATACCCTGTGTAGCTGAGAGAAGAAGGAGAACCCCATCTCCCCTGGGTGTGCGAACCTCCAAGGGTCCACTACCCACATCTGTTAGACAAACACACGCAGTTCCTTCGCCATGTTCAATTTTTCTTCCGATTTAGGGTTCGATCTGTTTGTCCGCGGTTCCTGTATGGAGTTAAAGACCCCGCCGCCCCCCGCAATGATGAGTCAGTGTGTGTCAATATCAGGGATTTCCATCATGGTCTTTTTCACAAATTCCACGTCATCCCAGCTGGGAACGTTCACATTTACAAGTACCAACCATTCGGGACACCACTAACCATTACATTCCGTCTCCCTTGGTTTGTAACCATCCTTGTTGCTGTAAATGCTGTCCTCTTAATGAGCAATATGGCCACCCCCCTAGCCCTCTTTCTACTTACTTCCCACCCAGAGTCTGAAGTCAACCAGCAGGCATTAAAATACCCTTGCCCTCATTTCTAGGGCAGCATGTCAGTTTGCACCCTCATAAAGAGTTAAAATAGGAGGCCTCTGGTGCAGGAGAGCTTCGGCCTCATGCGTTTACCACATAGGCTCTAAGATGCTGAGATGTTCAGTATCTCATTTGGTGTATTGTAATAATTGAGTGAACTGATCTAGGAATAGTGTTGACATTGTGATTCAATTGTGGTCTGATTAAAAACCCTTTTTTTTTGTCCCACCCTTAAAATTACAAAACCAATGTGCAGACTGGACGGGGCAAACCCTTAATCCATCTCATTGCTTGCTCCAAAAACCAATTCAAATTCAAATTGAATCCAATTCATAGTCTCCAAAAAAGAGACATACAAGACCCAGGCTGAGAAGAACAGGCATTGCACCTCATCTTGGGCTTGATCTGACGCTTGATCTTAGACAAAAGGCGAGAAGCGGTTCAACTACATACTGATGGTGTGGTTGGTCTCTTATACAAACTCTTGTCATTTTCTTGAGGAGCGTAGAAGCCCATAGACTGATACAACCTCATTCAGGACGCTGTTGGTCCATTTGGTAACATGTCAGGTATTCTTTCATACGCTTCCAAGAGGTAACATTTGATTTTCCTGCAATGACTCCCCGTATTTCACGGTTAGAAAGAGATTGCTGTTGGACTTCCGGTGGTGGTGGGTAGGAGGAAGCCGCACGTTGGAGGGCTCCCGCCCGAGAATTGATTTTTCGGAGTTTTGATGCCCCGTCCCAGGAGCAACTTTTGAATAAGCAAGGGCAGGAAGACACAGAGAAGAGAAATGTCCAAATCTCGAAGAAAAACGGCCGTGAAAAAGGGGGCTAATGAAGGTCCGCCGGGGGGTGGAAAGGTCGGCTCAGGAACTGGAAGGAAGGCGGAGGCTGTGTCACCGGGTGAGGCCGCAGTGCTCACGGCAGAAAGGATGACCTAGGCGATGGCTGTGGAACTTGAAAAACAGTTCACAAAACACATGGAAGCGATGAGGAAGGAGATGGGGCGGTATTGAAAGTGCTGGTGGAGGAGGTGATTGCCCCGGTGAGGGCGGCGGTATCGAGTGCAGCGGCTGAGGTGCGCAGGAGCAGGATGAGATACTGAAGGACGTGGAAGAGGCACTATCGCAACACAGAGATCAACTCACTTCGATGGGGAAGGGGTTGCGGAGGGTGATAGAGACAAACAAGGATCTGCGAGCCAAAATGGAAGAGCTGGAAAACAGATCCAGGCAACAGAATCTGAGCATCGTGGGTCTGCCCGAAGGGGTGGAAGGCCCAAGGCCGACGGAGTATTTTGCCACGATGTTGGCGGAGCTATTGGGGGAGGGGGACGATCCCTCTTGATGTGAAGTGAATCGAGCTCATAGGTCGTGGAGGCCTATACCAAAGGAGAGTGAGCCGCCAAGAGTAGTGACTGTTCATTTCCATAAATACCGCATGAAGGAGAAGGTCCTGTTCTGGGCAAAGCAGAAGCGGGTGGTGCAGTGGGCTGGAGTTGGTATACGCATATACAAGGACTTTACGGCGGAGTTGGCGAGGAGGCAGTTGGCCTTCGGCCGTGTGACGACGGCACTGGATAACAGCAAGGTGCAGTGCGGCATAGTGTATCCAGCTAAGTTGAGGGTGACCTACAAATCCAAAGACTTTTACTTTGAGACGGTGGAAGCGGCGGAGGTGTTTGTGAAGGCAGAAGGGCTGTGGCAGAATTGAGAAACGGAACTGAGGACTGGTCTTGTACTGAGGGTAGGGGGTTGGTAGGAAAATATGTAGCTTTAACTTTTGACTGCACGTTGTTGTATGTACTAAATGAGTTGACGCTGTCTATTTGGACAAGGTACGAGTTGGGACTTTCCTTTGCCATGATGGTTCTTTGAGGCTTGGGTGTGTATGCGGGGGTTGTGTGTTAAAGGGGATTTCTTGGTTTTCCTGGGACCGGGCAGGGGTAAGGAGACCTGGGCGGGGGCCTCCACACTGGCTGGTTTAAGCTGGCCAGTGAACGGGAGTGAGGTGGGGGGAGGGGCTGCAGCCATCACAGCCTGGTAGAACAGGTTTCGATGAGCCTAGCCGGGGTGAAAAGTTGGGGGAAGGGTCCGATACTGGGTGAGGTGTTTTTTGAGAGGATGTGGAGGGGAGGAGTCTGGTGGGGGCGGTTTACAATTCATGGGTGCCATTCATTGTACACTTTCAGGGATTGGATAGCCTTGAATATTAGCGGGGGGCTGTACTATATATGTTAATGGTGACCATGAGCGATTCCTGATTCCTTTTTTTTTAATGCTTATATTGTCATGTGGGCTGTTGTGTGGGGGATGGTGGGAGGATGGGATCGTTGTTATTAATAAGGGGTTTGGCATTGTATCCGTTACCGTTTACTGGTGGGGGTAAATTTTGAAGAAAATGTGAAAAAGGAGAACAAAAACATTTTAAAAAAGAGATTGCTGTTATCATTCAACAAGCTGCTGTTGGATACTGTACCTGGGTTTGTATGTCTCAATATCCTTGCCCATTAGAGACCAATAGATCACTTCTACAGTGATGCACTATCAATTACACAAAGACGAGAGTTGAATGCAACTGAGGCTTTATTACACTAAGATGTGTGGCCTCCTACAGCAGCTGGCGAAATGGCTGCTGTATGAGGAGCACGCATATTTATACTCCGCCTACTGGGTGGAGCCAGCAAGCAGGGAACTACCCCCGTACCTGTAGTACAGGGCCTTACCACAAATCACCTAATTTATACATCAGTGGTGATTACCACAGTCTCCCCCTGTTAAAATTGAGTCCGGCAGGGGCGGTGGAGAACTATACACAAGTACATGTTTTAAAATGCAGAGAAAAAAAATTGAGTCCAGCGGCGGTGGAGGAGAATTATAACGAAGGATGATGTTTTAAGAGTCCAGATCAAGTTGCAGGTTCAGTCGGTCAGGAGCCTTGATCTGCCGTTGGGAGCGCCGAAGTGGTGGCGGCGATTCCAGTGCCGGTCTGGTCCTTGGTGACTCCAGGAGCATGCCAAAATCCTCTTCATCCTCGGGCGTGGGCAGGGGGAGGACGGATTGTCCTGGGGCGGGGGTTGCGGCTGGGTGTGGCCGGGGGAGGGGCGGGTGGCGCGGGGCCGGAGGGGTGTGTGTGTGTGGAACCTGCTGGTGCCAGGTCCCTGAGGGAGACAGTATCTTGGCGGCTGTCGGGGTACGCTACATAGGCGTACTGTGGGTTGGCGTGGAGTAGCTGTACCCTCTCAACCAACAGGTCCGCCTTGTGGTGTCGTATGTGCTTACGGAGGAGTTCGGGTCCTGGAGCTGCGAACCAATTCGGGAGCGACACCCCGGAGGTGGACTTCCTGGGGAAGGCGAAGAGACGTTCATGGGGTGTGTCATTAGTCGCAGTGCAGAGTAGCGACCGAATGGAGTGCAGTGCGTCGGGGAGGACCTCCTGCCAGCAGGAGGCCAGGAGATTTCTGGACTGTAGGGCCAGCTGGACGGCCCTCCAGACCGTCCCATTCTCCCTCTCCACCTGCCCGTTTCCCCGGGGGTTATAGCTGGTCGTCCTGCTTGAGGCGATACCCTTGTTGAGCAGGAACTGACGTAGCTCATCGCTCATGAATGAGGATCCCCTGTCGCTGTGGACGTAGACGGGGAAGCCGAACAGAGCGAAGATGGTGTTGAGGGCTTTGATGACGGTGGCAGACGTCCTATCGGGGCATGGGATGGCGAAGGGGAATCTGGAGTACTCATCGACCACACTGAGGAAGTACCTGTTACGGTCGTGGAGGGGAAGTCCATGCTGTGGTGTTCAAAGGGGCGGGTGGCCTTCACCAGGCGTGCACGGTCTGGCTGGTAGAAGTGCGGTTTGCACTCCGCACAGACCTGGCAGTCTCTGGTGATTGCCCTGACGTCCTCGACGGAGTAGGGCAGATTGGGGCCCTTGATGAAGTAGTACAAACGTGTGACTCCCGGGTGACAAAGATTGTCGTGCAAAGTCCGGAGTCGGTCCACCTGTGCGCTGGCACATGTACCTCGGGTTAGGGCATCGGGGGCTCGTTGAGCTTACCGGGGCGATACAAAATCTCGTAGTTGTAGGTGGAGAGCTCGATCCTCCACTTCAAGATTTTATCGTTTTTGATCTTGCCCCGCTGTGTGTTGTTAAACATGAAGGCTACCAACCATTGGTCAGTGAGGAGAGGGAATCTCCTGCCGGCCAGGTGATGCCTCCAATGCCATACAGCTTCAACGATGGCTTGGGCCTCTTTTTCGACGGAGTAGTGCCGAATTTCAGAAACATGAGGGATTCATGAAAAGAATGCCATGGGCCTGCCTGCCTGGTTGAGGGGGGCGGCTAGAGCGACATCTGATGCGTCGCTCTCGACGTGAAATGGTAACGTCTCGTCGACTGCATGCATCGCAGCCTTGGCGATGTCAGCCTTAATACGGTTAAAGGCCTGGTGAGCCTTGGCCGTTAGGGAAAAAAGAGTGGATTGGATGAGTGGGCGGGCCTTGTCCGCATAATTTGGGACCCACTGGGTGTAGTAAGAAAAGAACCCCCAGCAACGTTTGAGGGCCATGGGGCAGTGGGGGAGGGGGAGTTCCATGAGGGGACGCATGCGGTCAGGATCGGGCCCCAGAACTCCCTTCTGGACCACATAGCCGAGGATGGCTAAGCGGTTCGTGCTGAACACGCACTTCTCCTTGTTGTAAGTGAGGTTGAGGAGAGTGGCGATGCGGAGAAATTTGGCAATGTTGGTGTCATGGTCCTGCTGCTCGTGGCCGCAGATGGTGACATTGTCAAGGTACAGGAAAGTGGCCCGCAGCCCGTACCAGTCGACCATTCGGTCCATTTCCCGCTGGAAAACCGAGAACCCGTTGGTGACGCTGAAAGGAACCCTAGGAAAGTGGTAAAGGCGGCCATCTGCCTCGAAGGCAGTGTGTGGGCGGTCCGTCTTACGGATTGGGAGCTGGTGGTAGGCGGATTTAAGGTCCACAGTTGAGAAGACCCGGTACTGTGCAATCTGATCTACCATATCAGATATGCGTGGGAGGGGCTACACATCGAGCTGCGTGTACCGATTGATGGTCTGGCTGTAGTCCACGACCATTCTGTGTTTCTCCCCAGTTTTCACCACTCCCACTTGGGCTCTCCAGGGGCTGTTGCTGGCCTCGATGATGCCTTCCTGAAGCAGTCGCTGGACTTCGGACCTGATGAAGGTCCTGTCCTGGGTGCTGTACCGTCTGCTCCTGGTGGCGACGGGTTTGCAATCTGGGGTTAAGTTTGCAAATCGGGAAGGTAGGTCGACCTTTAGGGTCACGAGGCCGCATACAGCAAGGGGTAGTAGGGGCCCGCCGAATTTCAGTGTTAGGCTCTGGAGGTTGCACTGGAAGTCCAGGCTGAGTAGAAGGCAGCGCAGAGGTTGGGGAGGACGTGGAGGTGGAAGCCGGTAAACACCACGCCCTGGACAGTGAGAGTGGCTATGCAGTACCCCCGGATCACCACAGAGTGGGAACCGGAGACCAGGGAGATTCTCTGATTGGCGGGGTGTACCGCGAGGGAGCAGCGCCTTACCGTATCGGGATGAATGAAGCTCTCGGTGCTCCCGGAGTCCAGAGGGCAGGAGGTCTCGTGCCCATCGATTTTCACGTTTGTAGAGGCAGTTGCTAGGTTATGTGGGCAAGACTGGTCAATCGTGACCGAGGCGAGAGGCGGCTGATCGTCGATGATGGCAGACGATGGGGTGCCCGGGGGGGGGCATGGGTCCTAGTAAGATGGCGGTGCCCACGGGCTGCACGTGGGGGAGACAAGGTGGCGGCGCTTGATGTTCCTGGGGAGGACAAGATGGCGGCGCCCACAGGCCGCACGTGGTCCGAGGAGGGGAAGATGGCGGTGTCCACTGGCCGTGCGTGGTCCGAGGAGGGGAAGATGGCGGCGCCCACTGGCCGTACGGGGGGGGGGGGTGACAGAACAATAGCGGGGACTGAACGGGCCTGGCACACCGCCGCGAAGTGCCCCTTCTTGCCGCAGGCCTTGCAAAGGGCGCTCCGGGCCAGGCAGCGTTGTCAGGGGTGTTTTGGCTGCCCACAGAAGTAACATTTGGGTCCCCCGGGGTTGGTTGGCTGCCGCGCGGCACAGGCGTGGGGTAGGCTGAGTGGGGACCCTGATGGGGCGGCCGTCTGCGGAGTCCACGATGCGTAGGAGAGGTGGGCCGCGCGGCCGGGGGTGTAGGTCTGGATGTTGTGCGAAGCGACCGTAGCGAGAGCGCAAGCTTTTTGTTTGCAGCGAGGTCGAGCATGGCCCCTTCTAAAAGGCGTTCTCAGATGTAGTCTGACCCTATCCCCGTAACAAAAGCGTCCCTCATAAGAAAGTTTGAGTGTTCTGTGGCCGTGACGGCCTGACAGTCACAGTCTCTGATTAGGGGAATTAGCGCACGCCAGAAGTCTTCCACTGATTCACCAGGGAGTTGACTGCGTGTGGAGAGAATGGGCGAAATTCTCCCCCCCCACGGCGGGTGGGAGAATCGCCGGGGCACCGTGCGTGTCCCGCCTCGCCGCCCGCACGTGATTCTCCCCCCCACCCCCCCACGGCATGGCGAGAATCACGGCTGGCTGCTGGGAGAATCGCCGCTCGCCGTTTGCAACGGGCGAGCGGCGATTCTCCGGCCCGGATGGGCCGAGTGGCCTGCCCAATACGACGGGTTCCCGCCGGCACCATCCACACCTGGTCACTGCCGGCGGGAACAGCGCGGGAACGCTGGGAGGGGGCCTGTGGGGGATGGAGGGAGGTTCCTGCACTGGGGGGGGGGCACAAATGGGGTCTGCCCACCGATCGGCGGGCCGGCCTCTCTGAAGGAGGACCTCCTTTCCTCCGCCGACCTGCAAGATCCATCCGACATCTCCTTGCGCGGCAGCCTCGGGTAGGACGGCAACCGTGCATGCGCGTGTGACGTCATTTACGCGGCGCCAAGGCCCGGTGCGCGTAAATGACGTGACGACGCTCCTAGCCCCCCGTGGGCGGGAGAATAGGGGGCTGGGTGTGGCCTCCGACACCGGAGTGAAACACTCCGGTTTTCACACCGGCGTCGGCACCAGGGGCGAAATTCTCCGGTATCGGCGCGATGTCCGCCGACCGGCGCCCAAAACGGCGCAAATCAATCGGGCATCGCGCCGCCCCAAAGGCGCGGAATCCTCCGCATCTTTGGGGGCCGAGTCCCAACCTTAAGGGGCTAGGCCCGCGCCGGACTAATTTCCGCCCCGCCAGCTGGCGGAAAAGGCCTTTGGTGCCCCGCCTGCCGGCGCGGAAATGACATCTCCGGGCGGCGCATTCGCGGGAGCGTTAGCGACCGCTCATGGCATCCCCGCACATGCGCTGTGGAGGGAGTCTCTTCCGCCTCCGCCATGGTGGAGACCGTGGCGAAGGCGGAAGGAAAAGAGCGCCCCCACGGCACAGGCCCGCCCGCGGATCGGTGGGCCCCGATCGCGGGCCAGGCCACCGTGGGGGCACCCCCCGGGGCCAGATCATCCCGCGCCCCCCCCAGGACCCCGGAGCCCGCCCGCGCCGCCTTGTCCCGCCGATAAGATAGGTGGTTTAATCTACGCCGGCGGGACAGGCATTTTAGTGGCGGGACTTCAGCCCATTCGGGCCGGAGAATCGCGGGGGGGGGGCCCACCAACTGGTGCGGCGCGATTCCCGCCCCCGCCGAATATCCAGTGCCGGGGAATTCGGCAACCGGCGGGGGCGGGATTCACGCCGCGCCAGTTGGTGGGCCCCCTCCCCCGCGCCAGTTGGTGGGCCCCCCCCCCCCCGATCTCCCAGAGAATCTCACCCCTGATGTAAGCTTCAAAACAGGCTAGCCAATGTTCAAAGTCCTTTTTGCCGTTGCCTGATTGCGGATCCAGCTGCAGGCGATCCGGCTTGATGCGGAGGTCCATCTTCTGAAAACTTTAGTGTAATAAATTGATGCACGATCAATTACACAAAGACGAGAGTTGAATACAACTGAGGCTTTATTACACTAAGATGTGTGGCCTCCTACAGCAGCTGGCGAAATGGCTGCTGTACGGGAGTACACATATTTATACTGCGCCAGGGAACTACCCCCCGTACCTGTAGTACAGGGCCTTACCACAAATCACCTAATATATTGATGCGCGATCAATTACTCTCAAGATGAAGTGATTCCATAACTGAAGGCTTTAATCTGCTAGAACTCTTACCCAGTAGCTTCGATACAGAAAGTGAAGGCTGCTGGGAAGGTACCGGTTCTTATACTCCGCCTCTCAGGGCGGAGCTATGTATAACAGTCAATGGTAGACTCCTGGGTCTAACCAATGGTCATCCACCTCTTAGGCACCGCAATACCTGGTACTACCACATTCACCCCCTGTTAAAAAAGAGCCTGGCGGGGGTGATGGCCTGCGTTAATAGTCGCCTTTCGCATGGTATGACCAGGTATGGCGGTACCGTGATGTCGAGGGAATTTACAAAGTGTTCATAGTGCAGCAATCAGTCGACCGGGTGGCCTGGTCGTCCTTCCGGAACGTCTGGGCCTAGGCGGTGATTGTGATGGGGGTCCCAGCCGTTGTGACTCCAGAAGCGTGATGTCGCCCTCCCTGGCAGCTTCGTCACCCCTCGGCGGCGCTGTTGGGGAAAAAGGTGGACAGGGGGGGAAAGCGCCTGTAGAGGGCGTCGGTGTGTGGTCGGGCCTAGGCGGGGCGGCGGGAGTACTGACCCTCCAGTCAGGTGCTGTGGGGTGGGTGGGGGTGGGGGCAATGGTTCGGGTGCGCGTGGGGCTCCAGCGGGCGCAAGGTCCTGAAGGGAGACTGTGTCCTGGCGGCCGTCAGGGAACCTGTGTAGGCGTACTGGGGGTTGGCGTGCAGCAGGTGGACCCTCTCAACCAACGGGTCCGACTTGTGCGCCCTCACATGGTTCCGAAGCAAGATGGGTCCGGATGTCGCTAGCCAGGTTGGGAGCGAGGTCCCGGAGGAGGACTTCCTGGGGAAAACAAGGAGACATTCCTGAGGTGACTGAGTTGTGGTTGTACAGAGCAGCGACCGGATGGAGTGGAGGGCCACCGGGAGGACTTCCTGCCAGCGGGAGACTGGGAGATTCCTGGGCCGTAGGGCCAGCAGGACGGTCTTCCAGACCGTTCCGTTCTCCCTCGCAACCTGCCCGTTTGCCCGGGAGTTGTAACTCGTCGTCCTGCTCGAGTCGATGCCCTTGCTGAGCAGGAATTGACGCAGTTCGTCGCTCATAAAGGAGGACCCCCTATCACTGTGAATGTATGCGGGGAAACCGAACAGTGTAAAGATACCCTGGAGGGCCTTGATGCCGGTGGTTCTGGTCATGTCTGGGCAGGGGATGGCGAATGGGAACCGGGAGTACTCATGAATCACGTTAAGGAAGTACGTGTTGCGGTCGGTGGAGGGGAGGGGGCCTTTGAAGTCCATGCTGAGGCGTTCAAAGGGATGGGAAGCCTTTATCAGGTGCGCCCTCTCTGGCCGGTAGAAGTGTGGTTTGCACTCCGCGCAGATTTGGCAGTCCTTGGTGACTGTCCTGACCTCCTCGATGGAGTAGGGCAGGTTGCGGGTCTTGATAAAATGAAAAAAATGAGTTACCCCCGGGTGGCAGAGGTCCTCGTGGAGGGATCGGAGGCGGTCCACTTGTGCAGTGGCACAAGTGCCGCGGGACAGGGCATCAATCAGGAGGCTTCCTCGGACGGTACAAGATCTCGTAAGAGTTCTATTCTCCACCGCAAGATTTTGTCGTTCTTAACCTTGCCCCGCTGTGCATCATCGAACATGAAGGCAACCGACCGTTGGTGCGTGAGGAGAGTGAATCTCCTGCCGGCCAGGTCATGCCTCCAGTGTCGCACAGCTTCTACTATGGCCTGTGCCACCTTTTCGAGCGAGGAGTGGCGAATTTCGGAAGCATGGAGAGCACGGGAGAAGAAAGCCACGGGCCTGCCCGCTTGGTTGAGGGTGGCCGCCAGAGCTACGTCGGACGCACCGCTCTCGACCTGGAAGGGGAGGGACTCGTCGATGGTGCACATCGTGGCTTTTGCAATGTCTGCTTTGATGCGGCTGAAGGCCTGGCAGGCCTCCGTCGACAGGGGGAAGGTTGTGGACTGGATCAGGGGTCGGGCTTTGTCTGCGTAATTGGGGACCCACTGTGCATAATAGCTGAAGAACCCAAGGCAGAGCTTTAGGGCCTTGGGGCAGTGAGGGAGGGGCAACTCCATGAGGAGGCGCATGCGCTCGGAGTCGGGGCCTATGACCCCGCTTCGCACTACGTAACCTAGAATGACTAGACGGTCGGTGCTAAACACGCATTTATCCTTATTGTATGTCAAATTAAGGATTTCCGCGGTCTGGAGAAATTTGCGGAGGTTGGTGTCGTGGTCCTGCTGGTCATGGCCGCAGATGGTGACGTTATCCAGATACGGGAACGTTGCGCATAAGCCGTACCGGTCAATCATTCAATCCATCTCTCGCTGGAAGACCAAGACCCCGTTCGTGACACCGAAGGGAACTCTTAAAATGTGATAGAGCCGCCCTTCTGCTTCGAAGGCAGTGTCTTTGCGGTCGCCATTGCGGAGGGGTAGCTGGTGGTAGGTGGACTTGAGATCCACCGTGGAGAAAACATTGTATTGCGCGATCCTGTTCACCAGGTTGGCTATACGGGGGAGAGGGTACGCATCCAGCTGCGTAAACCTGTTGATGGTCTGACTGTAGTCAATGACCATCCTATGTTTCTCCCCGGTCTTTACCACCACTACTTGAGCTCTCCAGGAACTGTTGCTCGCTTCGATGATCCCTTCCCTCAGCAGCCTTTGGACCTCCGACCTGATAAAGGTCAGGTCCTGGGCACTGTACCGTCTGCTCCTGGTGGCGACGGGTTTGCAATCTGGGGTGATGTTCGCAAACAGGGAAGGCGGGTCGACCTTAAGGGTCGCGAGGCCGCAGACAGTAAGGGGGCTTATAGGGCCGCCAAATTTAAAGGTCAGGCTTTGCAGGTGGCACTGGAAATCCAGCCCAAGGAGGGTGGCTGCGCAGAGGTGCGGCAGGACGTACAGACGGAAATTGTGGAATTCCCTGCCTTGGACAGTGAGGTTCGCTAGGCAGAACCCCTTTATCTCCACCGAGTGTGACCCGGAGGCCAGGGAGATCCTTTGATTTACGGGATGGGTGACAAGAGAACAGCACCTTACTGTGTCGGGGTGAACAAAGCTTTCCGTGCTCCCAGAGTCAATCAATCAAGACGTCTCGTGGCCGTTGATGGAGATCGTCGTTGTAGCTGTTGCAAGTGTCCGGGGCCGACTCTGGTCCAGAGTCACCGATGCCAGCTGAAGTAATTGAGGGTTCTGATCGGGCAGCGTGTAGTCGGCTGTGCTGGGGGCCTGGGGTCCCATCCAAGATGGCGTCACCCATGGGTCGCACATGGTGTCCGGGGATGAAGAAGATGGCAGCGGCGAGGGACAAAATGGCGGCGCCCACCCGTCCAGCGTGGTGTCCGGGGGGGCAAAATGCCCGTGGGTCGCACGTGGCCTTAGGATAGAGGGGTGGCGGTGAGCGCTGGGCGGTCGGGGCCTGAAGGGTGGGTTGCCAATAGTCGCTGGAGACCGCGGCCATGGCGCGGGCCTGGCAGACCGCTGCAAAGTGGTCCTTCTTGCCGCACCCTTTGCAGGCGGTGGTGGGGGCCGGGCAGCGCGGGCGGCGATGATTCGCCTGCCCGCAGAAGAAACAGTGGGACCTGGCGGCGTTAGCGTGCCGCCTCGCCGCGCAGGCTTGCGGGGTCAGGGGGAAGGCCTGTGGGGCTGCCGCTGCGGGGTGCCATGCAGCCCAGGGGGCCATCGCGCGTTCGGGCGCAAAGGACTGCGTGTTTTTATAGGCAACGTCCATGGACCCTGCCAGGGCCCGTGCCTCAGTAAGTCCCAGTGTGTCCCTTTCTAAGAGTCGTCGGCGGATATCAAGGGAGCTCATACCCGCCACGAAAGCATTCCTGATCAAATGTTCCGTGTGCTCACTCCACGAAACTGGCGGGCAGCCATAGTTTCGGCCGAGCACCAGCAGTGCCCGGTAGAAGTCTTCCAACGTTTCCTCGGGGCTTTGCTGCCTAGTCGCCAGCAGGTGACAAGCGTAGACCTGGTTCACAGGGCGGATATAATGTCCTTCTCGCAGTTCGATCGCGGCAGCATAATTCTCCGCCTCCTCGATAAGAGGGTAGATCCCAGGGCTGACCCGTGAGCATGGGAGATGCATCTTTTGTCCTTCGGTGGGGGTGTCGGCGGCCGTGTTGAGGTAATCCTTAAAGCACGCCAGCCAATGTTTAAAAATAGCAGCAGAGTTGTCCGCATGGGGGCTGAGCTGAAGGCACTCCGGTTTGATACGGAGATCCATCCTTCCAACTGAAGTTGTAGCAGATTAAATTGATGCGCGATCAATTACTCTCAAGACGAAGTGATTCATAACTGAAGGCTTTAATCGGCTAGAACTCTTCCCCAGCAGCTTCCATACAGAAAGTGAAGGCTGCTGGGACAGCACCAGTTCTTATACTCCGCCTCTCAGGGCGGAGCTATGTACAACAGCCAATGGTAGACTCCTGGGTCTAACCAATGCTCATCCACCTCTTAGGTACCGCAATACCTGGTACTACCACATATATACATCAGTGGTGACTACCACATACTGCTCTCTAAGGAAAACTTTGACTTCCTGTAAAGCTTGACTAAAGACTGCAGTGATCCATCATTCATATACAGCTAATAACATTAATCTCCCTTGAATACCTGTTCATTCCCTACATTTAGGTAATCTGTGGTAAATGCAACTTGCCTTTAACATGGAGAATATCCCTACACAGACTGTGATAGATAGAGAAAAAGAAATGAAATGAGCAAAGGCACTGAGATCGAGGTGTGTTAGAGGTATGTTTTGAACTAGGTGCGTTTTTTAGAAGGTTTTTAAAGGTTAAGAGAAAAGTACAAAGGTGGATGGTTTTCAGTAAGGATTTCCAGAAAGTAGTGATGAGGCACTTGGGTGTTCTTCCACCAATGGTGGAGCAAAGGAAGGTGGATGTGTAAAAGGTCAGAGGCCGAGGTACGGACCATCCAGCCCCGTCCACCACTGGCATCATCCAGTCCCACCGAAAATCAGTGGAGTTTTGGCTTGCCTGCTACATCCCCCAGGGATAGGTCCTGCCAAGAGGGGGCCAGAAAATCCAAGCCGGAAAATCAAAGAGTGTGGGAAGGGATGCAAGACTTGATCAGTAGATCAGGTAGAAATTCAGTGTCAAAATGAGAATTCAAAGTTCAATGTGTTGGGGAACAAGGAGATCAATGTAAGCTAGCAAGGACATGAGTGTTGAATGAGTGAGATTAAAGTTAATATCCCAGCTGCAGTGCTGAAGACATGTGCTCCAGAATTTGCCACATGTCCTAGCCAAGCTGTCCTCGTCCAGCTATAATACTGGCATCTGCCCGGCAATCTGGAAATCGCCCAGGTAAGTCCAGTACACAAAAACCAGGACAAATCCAAATCGGCCAATTATGGCCCCATCAGTCGACATTCGATCATCAGTCAATTGATTTGTGAGGTGGGGGCGGGGGGGGGGGGGGGGGGGCGCTATCAAATGTCATTTACTCAGAAATAAACTGTTTGCTGTGCTCAGTTTAGATTCTGCCAGAGCCTCTGACCTCATTCCAACCTTAGTCCAAGCTGAACTCATGAGAGAGTGACTGTCCTCGACATCAAGACAACATCTGGTTGAATGAGGCACAAGGAACCCGAGCAAAACTGCTGCCAGTGGAAATCAGGAGTAAACTCTCCACCGAGAGTCAAACCGCGGAAAAAGATGTTTGCGGTTGTTGGAGGCCAATTTCAGTCCTCCGACATCTCTGTGGGAATTCCTCAGGGTAATGTCCCAGACCCAATCAACTTCAGCTGTTTCATCAGTGACCTTCCCTCCATCATTGGGTCAGATATGTGGACGTTCGCTGCAGGTTGTGCCATTTGCATCTCCTGTTGGTAGTTTCAAATCAATAGTTTTAGTGTGACTATCATTTCGTACTTTGAGTTAACATCCTATTGAACATTTTGTGCTCAATTGACAAAAGCCATTTTAATAAAGACTAAATCTGAATCATTAGAAACCAGCCAGATGAGTTAAGTAGACAGTTTTAATTGTGAGACAATTGCACTGCCCACTCACAGCGCCGAGGAAGAGAATCCCGTCCATATGACTTTGATGGAAAGATAGTCAGAGGCTTCAGGGTGCATAATCAGAGATTTTTTCCGAGGATGGAGTGTCAATTACAAGGGGGCGCAGGTTCAAAGTGAGAGGGGGAAGTTTAAGGGAGATGTGCGGGGTACGTTTCTCACACAGAAAGTGGTGGGTGCTTGGAATGCACTGCCAGAGGATGTGGTGGAAGCAGGCACATTAGCAACATTTAAGAGACATCTGGATGGGTACAGGAACAGAGAGGAAATAGAGGATACAGACCAAGAAAGGGTAGAAGGTTTTGTTTTTCGTTCGGGCATCATAACCGACACAGGCTTGGCGGGCCGAAGGGCCTGTTCCTGTGCTGTACTTTTCTTTGTTCTTTGAATGATTAGGTTCCTGTTCATGATGTCTCAACTTTAAATGACAGAAAGCTATGTTAGCCAATTATTGGCCGACACTTGAGCTAACTCAAGATAAGAGATTTGGCTTGAGAGAAAGCATTGTCTTAAAGCTGAGACAATGGGCTGGATTCTCCACCCGTCGCGCCACATTTCTATTTCACCCCGCTGGTGAGATGCTGCGTTACGCCGGCCGGTCAATGGGGTTTCCTATTGTGGGGAAGCCCCAAGCCATCGGGAAACCCCCGGGGTGCCGGCAAAATAGAGCTAATTATTATTTCATTATTGACAAGTTATATAACAATTGGCTATTTTCCAACAATTGACCAAGGTGGGCTTTCAACAATTTTAAGGCATAACAAATGGTCCCGATAAGCCATTTTGGTTGAGAAAGGTGTTGAGTGCGCGATAGAGAGAGGTGAAGAGAGATGTTGAGAGAAAGATGTAGGAGGAGAGAGCTGGATAGAGCAGCATTTATGGAAAGGTGTTGAGAGCTATTGGTGTTTCATCTTATCGACATTTTCTGAGCTGTGACTTCACATCCTGGCTTGAGAACGGTGGTGAGAAGTCTGTCCAATTCTTACAGTTGAGCTTTTTCCTCTGCCTGTTGATTACTGTCAATCAGTGTAAAATTCACACTTTGTTTTTCATCTTTCCAACTGGTTACCTCTTTAATAGTTTAAAAATATATATTTTTATTAAACTTTTGTCATTTTATACCAGAAAACACAAAAAGTACAAAAAATCCAAACAATGACAATAAACTAAAATCACAAAAACAATAATCTAGTCAACCAAATCCAAACCACCCCCTCTTCCCCATTTGTCCCTTCCCCCCCTCCCCCATCTACCTCCCTCTGACAGCTAACAGGGACCAATTCCTTAAAATACAATATATTCACACTTCACCCTTGGAAAAATATTGCCATCTCCAGTAGAACCATTCAATTGACCCCTTCATGGTGAATTTGACCCTCTCGAGGTGCAAAAGCTCCATTAAGTCACCTAGACATGCCGAGGCACTAGGTGGCATCACCAGCCTCCATCTTATCAGGATTCGTCTCTGAGCAACCAGCGTAGTGAAGGTCAGGGCATCTGCCCCCGCCCCCGTCGGCAGCAGCGGCAGGTCCGATACCCCAAATACAGCCACTGAAGGACAGGGTCCAGCTCAATGTTCAGGATCACCAAAATGGTGCTGAAAAAAGAACCCCAAAATCCCACAAGATTGGAACAGGATCAGAACCTGGTTGTGTGGTTCACAGGTCCTCTCGAACAGCGCTCGCACCAATCCTCAACCCTCTCAAACGACTCATTCTGGCCTTAGTAAGGTGCACCCTCAACACTACCTTGAGCTGGAACAGGCTCAGCCTCACACAGGATGACGTGGCGTTCACCCTGCAGAGGGACTCACTCCACACCTCCTCCTCCAGTATGGGTCCCAGTCCCTCCACCCACTTGGCCTTCATCCCCTCCACCAAGACCAGATCTTCCCCCAAAATATGCCCATATATGCCAGACGTACTACCCTCTTCCGACCCCGCACAGGACAGAATCCTATCCAATAAGGTTGATGGCGGCGCCACCAGGAATGCAGGAAATATCCGTCAAACAAAATTTCGTAACTGGAGATGCCTAAACGCATCTGAGTCCGAGAGCTGGCTTTCTCTGTCAACTCCCCCAAGTTGGCAAAACTGCCCCTCCAGAAATAAATCACTCAATCTGTCCAGCCCCTTCCACCCCCAAATGTGGTACCCAACTTCGCCGGCTCGAACAAGCGGTTCATACACCTTGACACTGACCCCCAACTTGAAATGCTGACGGAGTTGCCACCATATTTGTAAGGTGGAGAATACCACCAGGGTTGATGAATACTTTGCCGGAGCAAAAGGCAGAGACGCCATCACCAGCGCCCCCAAACTGGACCCTCTACATTACCCAGACTCCATCTGCACCCAGGTAGAGCCCAGGTCTCCACACCACCCGAGCACCTTCTCCGTGTTGGCTGCCCAGTAATAAAACATCAAATTTGGCAGCACAAGTCCTCCCAACTGCCTATCCCACTTGAGGATCCCTTCTGAGTTCTTGGGGATTTTCCACCCATATGAAATCCGATACAGGCCGCTCAATCCCCCGGAGAAAATGACTTGCGTAAAAATAGCAGAAGTCCCTGAAATAAGAACAAGAATCTCGGCAAGATGTTCATCTTGATATATTGAACCAGGCTTGCCTTGACCCTACTCACCAGGCTGGTATAATTCAACAAACGGAGTTGCACCCAATCCCGTGCCACCTCGACCCGCAAGTACCAAAGGCTAGTCCCAGACAGGCAGAAAGGTAGCCACTCTGGACCAGTACCCTTCCCCGAAGTGTTGAGCACAAAATACCCACTCTTCCCTAAATTTAACTTGTACCCACAGAGGTGGTGAGCCAAAATATGGCTGGCCTGCTCCCCATACTCATTCACCACCCCCATCAAATGCCTCCACTGGCGCACCGCCCAATCCCTGGACACGAAGGGGCAATTTTATCATGGCCAATCCACCTAGCTTGCACATCTTTGGACTGTGGGACGAAATCGAAACACCCGGAGGAAACCCATGCAGACACAGGAAGAACGTGCAAACTCCACACAGTCAGCCAAGATCAGAATTGAACCCAGGTCCCTGGCACTGTGAGGCAGCAGTGCTAACCACTATGTCGCCCTGTAAAGTTAATCAGCTTCAATCATTCATCAAATATAGTGTGCTGTATGAAGTGTACAAGTTAGTCAGAATCCAGCCACAGCATGTGTGTTACAGCAATGATGAGCTGAACAATGAGCCCTGGTTTCACACAGTGAGGATGTAAAAAATGTTTGTAAATCATTTCATCGCTGTGCCTTTTTCAGATGCCCAGAAAATGTAACAAACTAAAAAAATAAATCTCTGCACTTCTCCCCCAGAGCAGAGGACCCTCCAGCTTGTGGAGCTTCATTTCCCACAAACACTGCATTGAGTTCCTCAGCTTCTATACCTGGAGGCAACATTCTTTGCCCTAAATGAAATTTAGTAACATCAAAGGAAACAAAATAGGAAAAATTATCTTATGGAAAATTCAAATACAAGTGTATTTGATGCGATGGTACAGCTGGAGCATGAGGAGTTTGGTCAACACCGCCATCTGCTGTATATTTTCTGCACTGTTTTATATGGAATATAACTGAAAATGGGGACAGAACAGAAGGGATTAATGAAGGCGCATTTTGGGGCATGGGGCCTTGATTCCATTGAGGCAGGCAGAACACAAACTTCATGTTCTTCCTCATCTAAATGTTTTCAGTGCTCCTAATGCGTTGCTGACTGATTGTATGCTCCAAAAGGGGCCTAGCAGCACACATGGCTGACAAGTACTTCTAAAGGGCAGCATGTCCCTCTTAAAGGGGGTCACTGCATGTATTGTGCAGAAGCTGCCACAGACTTGGAAAAATGCAAAAAATATAGAAAATGATGCAGCAGGCAGGAGGATGAGTTCGCAGGTTTTCTTCCAGGAGGTGGAAAGGAAGAGATGCAGCATTCCCCCAAGGAGGTCAAGAGGTCCTCAAGGCACACCTTGAGAAGAGAATGGGAGCAGATTCCAGGAAGGTCAATGCCCAGAGTTTAGCCCTGAGGACCTGACAATAGTGCTGGAAAAAGTTCAATTACCTCACATGGGTGGTCAAGGTCAATAAATGCAGCTTCACAGTGCATCTCCCGCCCACTGTACCACCAGCCTCTCATACCACTCAATGTATCACACCTCCATTACTCAGGCAGCAGCAGTCTCAAGCAATCAAGACCCATACCTGACATTCAAAGACTCCACCTCACCCTCACGCACCTACCTATGCTGATGTCCTCATGGCCAGCTCTCATTGCCTTGACATGTCTCCAGTTATTCAGCCTTGGTAGGCACCATTCAGACATATTACATTTGAGAGGATGCTCAATACTGCAAGTTGATCCAGGTGCACTGGGCATTAGGCCTTTGATTTTCAACCGATGTTTAACTTAGAAAAGTGTATCAGATGCAAGTTGTCGGGGCACCTGGGTTTTAAAATTTTGATTTTTGAGGCAGATTTTGGAGATCGCACTGAGAAACATAAACAGCCACAACAACTTTTTCTCTGTTTCTGAATCTTAACACAATCTCCCTCAGACTTCTTCGATTTGTTACTCTACCAGTGGACTCATCAACTACTACTACCCAGGTTGGGCTAATCTGTGTCCTTTTTGTTTTAAACAGGGCCAGTTTGCCCAGAAGTTTTGTTTCCAAACCTCAGTTTATTTTTATTTCTTTAGCAACTGAGAGGGTTTGTTTCGTTTCCATGCTTACTTGTTCAGTTTCTCTTTCCATTCCCTTTTTAGTTCAATTTCTGTGTTGAAGACCATTCCATGGGCCGCAGGTTGTTTGTGTGTGGCTGTCAGCAGGGGATCAGACATGTTCCGTGAAGGAGTTGAAAGTCATCATGAGGAAGACAGAGTTTGAAGGACTTTGTGCCTCAGTGCGATCACCAAAATCTGAGGGGACATTTGACCCAATTCTTAAGATCAGTTTTAATGTTGAACCACAATTTTCCTGTCATTTCATGTTGAATTCATGTTAAATCTTTAAAGTATAGGATAAATAGTAGTTAGTGTTTACTTTGCTGACTCTTATATGGTAAAATTCCTATCTTCCTATTCAAACCATGGAATCTTGTGACTTTATTCACCTTGTGAGCAATAGATTAAAAACCATTGACCAAAGATATGAGTATTTTCATGCATTGATCATTCATGGTTCATCACTTATCCGAACTAAAGAGAATAGGGTTATTTGGGGCTGAATTTGCCGCAACCCTAATGCATGTTTTGCATGTTTTTGCCCGGAGGGGGCCCACCATTGGCTGGTGGTGGGATCTTCTGGTCATGCGGCTGTCAGCAGGGTTTCCCATTGAATGGTGGGAATCACACTTAGAGGTTATGTTAAAGGCAGAGCTAATTTGGATTCTAGGCAGTTCTCACACAATGGCAGACCTACAGAAAAAGCAGCTGGCCTGTTCTGAATTCTTTTTAGGCTACCTAATTATTTATTTTTCCAATTAAGTGACAATTTAGCATGGCTAATCCACCTACCCTGCAAATCTTTAGGGTTGCGGGGTGAGACCTATGCAGACACGGGAGAATATGTAAACTCCACACGGACAGTGACCCGGGACCGGGAAGCCATGAAGCTTTGGAAAGACTGTAGAGAAGGGCCATAAAACCATTTCCCAATTTACAACACAATAGTTCTCCAGGGAGACTCAGTGGCCTGTGTCACCATACTTCAGAAATGTTTTTAAATAATGGCTTCAAATGAGGCATGAATTTATTTCTGGCTATGATAGAAATAACCCTGTAATTAATTAAGGCAAGCCAGTATGGATTTCTTAACTTGCTGGAGTAATTTGGAGAGGTAACAGAGAGGGTTGATGCGGGCAATGCTGTTGACATTGTATACGCAGAGTTCTAAAAGGCACTTCATGCAGTGCCATACAACAGGCTTGTGAGCAAAGTTGTAACTCATGGAACAAAAGAGCCTGTGGCAACAAGAATACATAATTGGCCGAGTGACAAGAAACAGAGAGCTGTGGTTAATTAATGTTTTTCGGGCTAGAGGAAGCTTTGTAGTGGTGTTCCCCAGGTGTCAGTGTTTGGATCCTTGCTTTTCCTGATATATGTTAATAACCTGGACCTTGGTGCACAGGGCACAATTTCAAAGTTTGCGCATGGTATGAAACTTGGCAGAGGATAGCGTAAAGGATGTAATCAAGTTGGTGGAATAAGAGGGACAGGTGGCAGATGGAGTTCAATGTGGAGAAATGTGAAGTGATTCATTTTTGTAGGAAGAACAAGATAAAAGGGTACAATTCTAATGGGGTGCAGCAGCAGAGAGACCTGGATACATATGTAGATATGTGCATAAATAGTTGAAGGTGGCAGGACAGTGGTCCTTGGCTTTATTAATAGGGACATGGGTTACAAGAGCAAGGAAGTTATGTTGAACTTGTATAAAACACTAGTTTGGCCTCAACTGGAGTATTGTGCCCAGTTCTGGGTGCCGCACTTTAGGAAAGATACATAGATACATAGAGCATACAGTGCATAAGGAGGCTATTCGGCCCATCGAGTCTGCACTGACCCACTTAAGCCCTCACTTCCACCTTATTCCCATAACACACTAACCCCTCCTAATCTTTTTGGACACTACGGGCAATTTAGCATGGCCAATCCACCTCACCTTGCACGTCTTTGGACTGTGGGAGGAAACCGGAGCACCCGGAGGAAACCCATGCAGATAAAAGGAGAACGTGCAGACTCCGCACAGACAGTGACCGAGTGGGGAATCGAACCTGGAACCCTGGCGCTGTGAAGCCACAGTGCTAGCTACGTGTGCTACCGCACTGCCCTAATGTGAAGGCATGAGAGAGAATGCAGAAAGGATTCAAGACATTGGCTCCAGTGTAAAGGTGAAGATTAAATAATATGTGGTTAATACAGGGATATTAGGTTAAAGTTATTCTTCAGTAAAACTTACAGCAAGCTTCACCTTTTACCAAAGATCAAAGCCAACTTGCAAACACAACATGGTAAACTCCTTTGGCAATAATGTGTAGTTACTGATAAGAAATACACACCTCATAAATTTTATGATATGGTTCTTGTAGGCACAAGCACGTAAGCTACACTACTGACTCTGATAAGTAAAAGTGCAAAACAGATAAACAAAATATGAGGCCCCAAGTTTGACCCCTTGAGCCAGAGACCATGGGCGGGATTCTTCGAAATGGAGGCAGAGAGTTTGCGCCGTCGTGAACGCCGTCGAGGTTCACGACGGCGCGGAAAGGCCCCTATCCCGACCGATTCAGGGCCCGATAATGGGCTAGGAGCGGCGCCACGTCATTTACGGCAACCACGCATAACTGGCGTCACCCGCGCATGCGTGGTTGCCGTCCTCTCCCAGTCCGCCCCGCAAGGAGATGTCAGACGGATCTTGCGGGGCTGCGGAAGAAAGGAGGTCCTCCTTCAGAGAGGACAGCCCGACGATCAGTGGGCACCGATTGCGGGCCAGACCCCATTTCAGGCCCCCCCGGTGCAGGATCCCCCCCTCCTCCCCCGCAGGCCGCCCCCCCACCCCCCCCCCCCCACCCCCAGCGTTCCCGCGCTGTTCCCGTTGGCAGCGACCAGGTCTGGACGGCGCCGGGGGGAACCCACCATTTTGGGCTGGTCGCTCGGCCCATCCGGGCCTGTGAATAGCAGGGGTGCCGGAGAATCGCCATTTTGGGTGTCTCGGGTGATTCTCCGGCCTGCGCCGCGCGGAACTCGACGGGGCCGTTCTCGCCGCTTGGGAAAATCGCGGGAGGGCGTCGGACCGGCGTTGTGGAAAATTTGGCGACCCAAGCGATTCTCCCAACCGGCGCGGGAGCGGAGAATCGCGCCCACTCTCTGCAGACATGGGGTGAAATTCTCCGGTATCGGCGCGATGTCCGCCGACTGGCGCCCAAAACGGCGCAAATCAGTCGGGCATTGCGCCGCCCCAAAGGTGCCGAATGCTCCGCATCTTTGGGGGCCGAGCCCCAACCTTAAGGGGCTAGGTCGGCGCCGGACGAATTTCCGCCCCGCCAGCTGGCGGAAAAGGCCTTTGGTGCCCCGACAGCTGGCGCGGAAATGACATCTCCGGGCGGCGCATGCGTGGGAGCGTTAGCGGCCGCTCACGGCATCCCCGCGCATGTGCAGTGGAGGGAGTCTCTTCTGCCTCCGCCATGGTGGAGACCGTGGCGAAGGCGGAAGGGAAAGAGTGCCCCCACGGCACAGGCCCGCCCGCGGATCGGTGGGCCCCGATCGCACCAGCTCCTGGACACGGGTGGACTCCTCCACCTGCGACTGCAGCCGCCGCAAGCTGGCCGTCACCCTCTTCGCTCGTCTCAGGTTCGGTGGTTGCATCGGACCTATGGGTGGGTGTGGTAACTCCAGGAATCCGGGCTCCATCTGGGCGGCAGATGTTCGCTTGCGCCGGGCTGCCCTCCGGCCGCACGGCCCCTCGGCTGCTCCTACCTCCACCTGCTGTACCGGGACGGCTGTGTTGTGCGCACCAGTGAGTGTACCAGACGCCTCATCACTAAAGTGCCCAACCGAGGTGAGCGTCTCTGCGATGGTGGAGGGTGTTGGTGACAGCAGTGGCGTTGTGTCATGCGCATCGTCCGACTCTGAGTCCATGGCACTTTGGGGTGGCGGTTCGTCTCAGCCCATCCAATCTGTGCCACTGTCCGGTATTTCAGTTTCCTGGGTAGGGGTGTCCTGGGTAGGGGTGTCCTGGGTTGTGGTTTTGTGGCTCGGCTGTGACGGGGACCTGTAGCTGCCCCTATCGTCGCTGGGTGTCACACGCCTGCGTCGTCGCACCCGCATGAGACGGGGGCGCCGTCTCCCTGTTGCTCCAGGTCTCTCCGTCTCCCGAGGTCTCTGACGGGCATTGTGCGGGCGTCGCATGCCAGAGGGTCCGGGTCTCTCCGTCTCCCATGGTCTCCGAGGGGCATCGTGCGGGCGTCGCATGCCAGAGGGTCCGGGTCTCTCCGTCTCCCGTGGTCTCCGAGGGGCATCATGCGGGCGGTCTGCATCTGCGGGGATGGATGCCTCGACGTTTGCTCCTGCGATCCACAATTAAGCATACATGGTTAGACACGCAGGCAGTGTTCAGGTGATATGGGGGAGGGGGGATATGGGGGAGGGGGATATGGGGAGGGGGATATCGGGGAGGGGGGATATGGGGGAGGGGGGATATGGGGGAGGGGGGATATGGGGAGGGGGATATGGGGGAGGGGGATATGGGGGAGGGGGGATGTGGGGAGGGGGATATGGGGAGGGGGGATATGGGGGAGGGGAGGGGGGATATGGGGAGGGGGATATGGGGGAGGTAGGATATGGGGAGGGGGGATATGGGGGAGGGGGGATATGGGGAGGGGGATATGGGGGATATGGGGAGGGGGGACATGGAGGATATGGGGAGGGGGGATATGGGGGAGGGGGGATATGGGGATATGGGGGAGGGGGGTTATGGGGAGGGGGGATATGGGGGTGCATGAGGGAGGGGGTTCTGGGGGAGGGGGGATATGGGGGAGGGGGATATTGGGGTGGGGGGATATGGGGGAGGGGGATAAGGGGAATATGGGGAGGGGGGATATGGGGATATGGATATCGGGCAGGGGGGGCTCACTCTGGCTGCCCTGACAAGACCGTTCACCTTCTTGTGGCACTGGGTGCCTGTCCGTGGTGTTAGGGCCACAGCGCTGACGTCCTCTGCCACCTCCCTCCACAGATGCCGGCTGTGGCGTGAGGCGACTCTGCAGCCGTGTCCGGGATACAGGGCCTCCCTCCTCTGCTCCACTGCGTCCAGGAGCGCCTCAATGTCGCGGGACTGGAACCTCGGGGCTGAGCGGCGGGCGGCCATCCGGTCGGGTCTTCTGGTCGAGTGGGGGGAGCAGCGCGTCTTATGCGCCGTCACGCCGTGCGGCGTGCATGACGCTGCACGGCGTGAACCACGTGAGCCGGCGCGGATAGCGTCACGTCGCTGCTAGCCCATTCCGGGCCGGAGACTTAGCGACGTTTGGGGCGGCGTGATGCAGGTGGGATTTGCGCCGTTTTTGGCACCGGTCGGCGGACATCGCGCCGATAACGGAGAATTTCGCCCTAGGTGTGGGAAGTTGTGTCTTCAATTTTCCCCCCTTTTATTTTTTTTATTGGCTTTTTACATTTTGTATTTCCCAACACACATGTCAAATGTTACACTTTACGTAACTGGACCGACCAAGGGAAAAAACAAAAGAAAAACGAGCAATCAATAAAAGGAGCTAAAAAGACAGATATTTATCCATCCTGTTATGGCCATGACTCCCCTTTGAACGGCGGGTCTTTGTTGCAGTTCCTAGTTGAGCACGGGCGCATATTTACAGATGTTAACTACAGTTTTAATCCCTTGTTCCTCTAAATTTCCTTGTGTGTCCTCCCCCCACCCCTGGCCTCCCACCCTCCTCCTTTCCTTCGCCCCCACCCCCCTTTTTCCTTTTCATCTTCATCCCGACTTGTGTCTCCCCCCTCCTTACTCTATGGATTGCTGGCTATGAACAGATCTTGGAACAAGTTGGTGAACGGCACCCACATCTTGTGGAATCCCTCTTCTGACCCTCAGATGGCAAATTTTACTATACCCAGTTTGAGAAATTCCGCCAGTTCAGACAGCCAGTCTGCAGCCTTGGATGGTGCTGCCAATCGCCAGCCAATCAGGATTCTCCGGCAGGCGATCAGGGAGGCAAAGGCTAGGGCATCAGCCCTCCTCCCCATAAAGAGTTCTGGCTGGTCTGATCCCAAAGACTGCCACTTTTGGGCATGGCTCCACCCTCACTCTCACAACCCTGGACATTGTCTCAAAAAAGGTAGTCCAGGACCCGGCATGTCTGGTGCAGGCCCAGGCCATGTGGGTGTTCAGCCCTGGCTCCATTGGGATCAAAATTCAAACCATTACTCTCTTCCATCCCCACTGCTTTATAATTCCCTCTGCTTCAAATACTTATCTATCCTTAAAAGATAAAACTGCCTCAGCCTCAATTCTAACAGCTCTCTGCACAAAGAAATATTTCCTAATCTCCCTCCTCATTCCCTCAGCGGCAGTACAAAATTGATAACCTTTTGTCACCAATTACTCAACCACAAGATTGACTTTCCCTATTTGTTGCATCAGAATTCTTCACAACTTTACAAATGATTAAATCTCTTAACCATCCATGTTGGAAATAATTCCAGTATCTCGAGCCTTTCCTCCTGGGTATAGTTTTTTCACTCTTGGTATCATTCTAACAAAGCAACGCCCAGAGATCACTCAATAATGGAAATAAATTCGTACAGCTCAGAAAGCTGACAGCAAACGCATGCACATTCGGAAGTATTGTGTAAAAGCAAAATACAGCGGATGCTGGAAATCTGAACTAAAAGCAGAAACTGCTGGAAAATCTCAGCAGACCTGACAGCAACTCTCTCCACAGTTCTCTGCCACTTGTCAGCCCAAGCCTGGATATTATCCAGGTCTTGCTGCATTTGAACATGGACTACTTCAGTTTTGGAGGAGTCCCTCATAATACTGAACATTGTGCAATCATCAGTGAACATCTCCCCTTCTGACCTTATATTGGAAGGAAGGTCATTGATGAAGCAGCTGAAGATGGTTGGGCCTAGCACACTATCCCGTGGAACTCCTGCTGTTATGTCCTGGAGCTGAGATGATTGACATCCAATCACCACAACCATCTTCCTTTGTGCCAGGTATTACTCCAACCAGTGGAGGGTTTGCCCCCTGATTCCCATTGACTCCAGTTTAGCTGGAGGGGCATTGGCAGAGTGGATGTGGAGAGGGTGCTTCCCCTTGTGGGAAAATCTGGAACTAGGTGTCACTGTTTAAAAATAAGGGGTTGCTCATTTCAGACAGAGGTGTGAAGAAAAGCTTTCTCTTAGAGGGCTGTGAGTCTCTGGAATTCTCCTCCTCAAAAGGCAGTGGACGCAGAGTCTTTGAATAATTTTAAGGCAGAGCTTCTCACTTCACGAAGGTGGAGGGGGTGAAAGGTTGTCGGGGATAGGCAGGAATGTGGGATGGAAGTTACAAGCAGATCAGCCATGACCTTATTGAATAGCGTAGCAGGCTTGAGGGGCTGTGTAATTCTGCTCCTAATTTGTATGTCCATTGTGTCCAATGTGGCTGGAGCCACCCCCCCCCCCCCCCCCCCCCCCCCCCCGCCCCCCTCCCACCTCCGCCACCGACTCCCCAGCCCGGCCCCCCCAATGCGACTGGACACTTTCCTCCATCCAACCTGACCAATGTGGCCTATAAACCTACCTGCCTGAAAGCATCTAGTGCAGTATAAAAGGGGCATGTTCTCCTTCACTATGGCTCTGTTAGATTTTGATGCTGGGCCCTGGTTGACAGCTGTGCTACCTGGAATTCCATTAGCTATCTGTCAGTCCTCTGGAACTGCACTCTTTTCTGATGAATTATTAAATATGTGCAGCAATACCCCTGCTACTACTTCCTTAAAATAAATGGATGTAATACATCTGGACGAGGGATTTTATGACACCTTGAACAAGATACTTTGGCATTTCAAAACTATGGTAGAGTTCCATGAATGACAATATATAGACATGCAAGTTCACCAGCTTTGCGCAAGTCAGGGAGACACAGCCAGAATGAGACATATCCAGAGTGGGAACTTGGAACTTGGTAATTTGGTGCAGTGAGGTAATTCGGTGCAGAGTTGGAGAAGGTGTTTTTTCCCTACTGTTTTGTTCTCCCTCTTTTTTCTGGCCTGTAACTTTTAATCTGCAGCGAGAGAACCAGAGAGCATCTGAGACCCTCGGAAGGTAAGTAAGTGATTTTAATTCATTTTTACTTTTATTACCTTTTCAAATTGTGTGTGTGGTGGTGGTGCTGGGGGGGGGGGGGGGGGGGGGCGGGGGGGGACTGAAGTGACATCACAGAAAAGCTGTGACCTGATTGGCTGGTTGGGAATCTACACTAAATTTTTAAAAATAAGCATTGTTAAACTAATTAAACATAATTACTTAATTATAATTTAGAGGGTTGTCTAAGCCAGAGATCGGAGAGTGCTCTATTTAGCTTTCACATTTATAGTCGAAATCTAGTGCTAGAAAACATATAGTTAACAGTAACTTTCTAAAAAAACTTTTAAATTTAATTTACTAATTAATTGATGCAATGTCAATTAGAGGGGTGCAGTGCTCTGACTGTGAGATGTGGCAGGCCCGGGAGGCATCCAGCGTCCCGGATGGCTTCATCTGCAGAAGGTGCACCCAATTGGAGCTCCTCACAGACCAGACTGCATGGTTCAGTTAGAGCAGCTTAGGAGCACTTAGGAGCATGCAGGTGGTGGAAAGCGTCATAGATAGGAGTTATATAAATGTGGTCACTCCCAAGGCGCAGGCAGAGAAATGGGTGACCACCAGAAAGGGCAGGCAGTCAATGCAGGAATCCCCTGTGGTTGTCCCCCTCTCGAACAGGTATACCCCTTTGGATACTGTCGGGGGGAATAGCCTATCTGGGGAAAACAGCAGCAGCCAGAGCAGTGGCACCACGGCTGGCTCTGATGTTCAGAAGGGAGGGTCAAAGCACAGAAGCGCAATAGTCATAGGGGACTCTATAGTCAGGGGCACAGATAGGCGCTTCTGTGGACGTGAAAGAGACTCCAGGGTGGTATGTTGCCTCCCTGGTGCCAGGGTCCAGGATGTCTCTGAACGGGTAGCGGGCATCCTGCAAACAGGCAGAGGTCGTTGTACATATTGGTACTAACGACATAGGCAGGAAGGGGCATGAGGTCCTGCAGCAGGAGTTCAGGGAGCTAGGCAGAAAGTTAAAAGACAGGACCTCTAGGGATGTAATCTCGGGATTACTCCCTGTGCCACGTGCCAGTGAGGCTAGAAATAGGAAGATAGAGCAGCTAAACACGTGGCTTAACAGCTGGTGTAGGAAGGAGGGTTTCCGTTATCTGGACCACTGGGAGCTCTCCCGGGGCAGGTGTGACCTATATAAGGGCGGGTTGCATCTAAACTGGAGAGGACACCTCAGAGGGCAGTGAGACTATATGGGTAGAGACCAGGA
This sequence comes from Scyliorhinus torazame, assembly GCF_047496885.1. Taxonomy (NCBI): domain Eukaryota; kingdom Metazoa; phylum Chordata; class Chondrichthyes; order Carcharhiniformes; family Scyliorhinidae; genus Scyliorhinus; species Scyliorhinus torazame. Next base: position 290,410,390 of record NC_092709.1, on the reverse strand, counting down.
ATAAGAAAGGTGCAGTCACAATATTGGGGGTTTACTACAGGCCTCCCAACAGCCAGCGGGAGATAGAGGAGCAGATAGGTAGACAGATTTTGGAAAAGAGTAAAAACAACAGGGTTGTTGTGATGGGAGACTTCAACTTCCCCAATATTGACTGGGTCTCACTTAGTGCCAGGGGCTTAGACGGGGCAGAGTTTGTCAGGAGCATCCAGGAGGGCTTCTTAAAACAATATGTAGACAGTCCAACTAGGGAAGGGGCTGTACTGGACCTGGTATTGGGCAATGAGCCTGGCCAGGTGGTAGAAGTTTCAGTAGGGGAGCATTTCGGGAACAGTGACCACAATTCAGTCAGTTTTAAAGTGCTGGTGGACAAGGATAAGAGTGGTCCGAGGGTGAATGTGCTAAATTGGGGGAAGGCTAATTATAACAATATTAGGCGGGAACTGAAGAACCTAGATTGGGGGCGGATGTTTGAGAGTAAATCAACATCTGAGATGTGGGAGGCTTTCAAGTGTCAGTTGAAAGGAATTCAGGACCAGCATCTTCCTGTGAGGAAGAAGGATAAATATGGCAATTTTCGGGAACCTTGGATAACGAGAGATATTGTAGGCCTCGTCAAAAAGAAAAAGGAGGCATTTGTCAGGGCTAAAAGGCTGGGAACAGACGAAGCCTGTGTGGAATATAAGGAAAGTCGGAAGGACCTTAAGCAAGGAGTCAGGAGGGCTAGAAGGGGTCATGAAAAGTAATTGGCAAATAGGGTTAAGGAAAATCCCAAGGCTTTTTACACGTACATAAAAAGCAAGAGGGTAGCCAGGGAAAGGGTTGGCCCACTGAAGGATAGGCAAGGGAATCTATGTGTGGAGCCAGAGGAAATGGGCGAGGTACTAAATGAATACTTTGCATCAGTATTCACCAAAGAGAAGGAATTGGTGGATGTTGAGTCTGGAGAAGGGTGTGTAGATAGCCTGGGTCACATTGAGATCCAAAAAGATGAGGTGTTGGACGTCTTGAAAAATATTAAGGTGGATAAGTCCCCAGGGCCTGATGGGATCTACCCCAGAATACTGAAGGAGGCTAGAGAGGAAATGGCTCAGGCCTTGACAGTAATCTTTGGATCCTCACTGTCTTCAGGTGATGTCCCTGAGGACTGGAGAATAGCCAATGTTATTCCTTTGTTCAAGAAGGGTCGCAAGGATAATCCAGGGAACTCCCAGTGAGCCAGAGAAGACACAGCCAGAGCGAGACAGCAAAGAGTGAATTTGGGAATTTGAATCTAGGTGGGAATTGAATCAAATCAAATCAGTAAGTCAGCTCCTTTTAAATTTCAGGAGTTTAAATTAATTTAAATTAATCTAGAATTGTGCAGTGTAGGTTAACAAGTGTTGCCCCACGAGGAGCCAATGGATGTGGTATATCTGGATTTCCAGAAAACCTTTGACAAGGTGCCACACAAAAGGTTGCAAAAGATAAAGATGCATGGCATTAAGGGGAACGTAGTAGCATGGATAGAGGATTGGTTAATTAATAGAAAGCAGCGTGGGGATTAATGGGTGTTTCTCTGGTTGGCAATCAGTAGCTAGTGGTGTCCATCAGGGATCAATGATGGGCCCACAATTGTTCACAATTTACATAGATGATTTGGAGTTGGGGACCAAGGGCAACGTGTCCAAGTTTGCAGACGACACTAAGATGAGTCGTAAAGCAAAAAGTGAAGAGGATACTGGAAGTCTGCAGAGGGATTTGGATAGGTTAAGTGAACGGTCTAAGGTCTGGCAGATGGAATACAATGTTGACAAATGTGAGGTTATCCATTTTGGTAGGAATAGCAGCAAAAGGGATTATTATTTAAATGATGAAGTATTAAAACATGCTGCTGTGCAGAGAGACCTGGGTGTGCTAGTGCATGAGTCACAAAAATTTGGTTTGAAGGTGCAACAGGTGATTAAGAAGGCAAATGGAATTTTGTCCTTCATTGCTAGAGGGGTGGAGTTTAAGACTCGGGAGGTTATGCTGCAATTGTATAAGGTGTTAGTGAGGTCACACCTGGAGTATTGTGTTCAGTTTTGGTCTCCTTACTTGAGAAAGGACATACTGGCACTGGAGGGTGTGCAGAGGAGATTCACTAGGTTAATCCCAGAGCTGAAGGGGTTGGATTATGAGGAAAGGTTGAGCAGACTGGGACTGTACTCATTGGAATTTAGAAGGATGAGGGGCTTTCAAAGGAAAGTCAAAGGCTTTCTGGAAATCCAGATATACCACATCCATTGGCTCCCAGTTATCTACTGCACTGGTAACGTCCTCAAAAAATTCCACAAAATTAGTTAGGCACGACCTGCCCTTTATGAACCCATGCTGCCTCTGCCCAATGGGCCAATTTCCATCCAGATGCCTTGCTATTTCTTCCTTGATGATAGAAACATATAAAATTGTGACGGGAATAGATAGGATAGATGCGGCCAGGTTGTTTCCACTGGCGGGTGAAAGCAGAACTAGGGGGCATAGCCTCAAAATAAGGGGAAGTAGATTTAGGACTGAGTTTAGGAGGAATTTCTTCATCCAAAGGGTTGTGAATCTATGGAATTCCTTGCCCAGTGAAGCAGTAGAGGCTCCTTCATTAAATGTTTTTAAGATAAAGATAGGACGAAGGGTTATGGTATTCGGGCTGGAAAGTGGAGCTGAGTCCACAAAAGATCAGCCATGATCTCATTGAATGGTGGAGCAGGCTCGAGGGGTCAGATGGCCTACTCCTGCTCCTAGTTCTTATGTTCTTATGTTCTTACAGGCCGGTGAGCCTTGCGTCAGTGGTAGGTAAATTACTGGAGAGAATTCTTCGAGACAGGATCTACTGCCATTTGGAAGCAAATGGATGTATTACTGAGAGGCAGCATGGTTTTGTGAAGGGGAGGTCGTGTCTCACTAACTTGATAGAGTTTTTCGAAGAGGTCACAAAGATGTTTGATGCAGGTAGGGCCGTGGATGTTGTCTATATGGACTTCAGTAAGGCCTTTGACAAGGTCCCTCATGGTAGACTAGTACAAAAGGTGAAGTCACACGGGATCAGGGGTGAGCTGGCAAGGTGGATACAGAACTGGCTAGGTCATAGAAGGCAGAGAGTAGCAATGGAAGGATGCTTTTCTAATTGAAGGGCTGTGACTAGTGGTGTTCCGCGATCAGTGCTGGGACCTTTGCTGTTTGTAGTAGATAAATGATTTGGAGGAAAATGTAACTGGTCTGAATAGTAAGTTTGCAGATGACACAAAGGTTGGTGGAATTGCGGAAAGTAATGAGGACTGTCAGAGGAAACAGCAGGATTTAGATTGTTTGGAGACTTGGGCGGAAAGATGGCAAATGGAGTTTAATCCGGACAAATGTGAGGTAATGCATTTTGGAAGGTCTAATGCAGGCAGGGAATATACAGTGAATGGTAGAACCCTCAAGAGTATTGAAAGTCAGAGAGATCTAGGTGTACAGGTCCACAGGTCACTGAAAGGGGCAACACAGGTGGAGAAGGTAGTCAAGAAGGCATCTGGCATGCTTGCCTTCATTGGCCGGGGCATTTAGTATAAGAATTGGCAAGTCATGTTGCAGCTGTATTAAACCTTAGTTAGGCCACACTTGGAGTATAGTGTTCAATTCTGGTCGCCACACTATCAGTAGGATGTGGAGGCTTTAGAGAGTGTGCAGAAGAGATTTACCAGAATGTTGCCTGGTATGGAGGGCATTGGCTATGAGGAGCATTTGAATAAACTCGGTTTGTTCTCACTGGAACGACGGAGGTTGAGGGGCGACCTGATAGAGGTCTACAAAATTATGATGGGCATAGACAGAGTGGATAGTCAGAGGCTTTTCCCCAGGGTAGAGGGGTCAATTACTAGGGGGCATAGGTTTAAGGTGCGAAGGGCAAGGTTTAGAGTAGATGTACGAGGCAGGTTTTTTTACACAGAGGGTCGTGGGTGCCTGGAACTCGCTGCCGGAGGAGGTGGTGGAAGCAGGGACGATAGTGACATTTAAGGGGCATCTTGACAAATACATGAATAGGATGGGAATAGAGGGATACAGACCCAGGAAGTGTAGAAGATTGTAGTTTAGTCGGGCAGCATGGTCGGTACGGGCTTGGAGGGCCGAAGGGCCTGTTCCTGTGCTGTACTTTTCTTTGTTCTTTGTTCTTGAGAGAAGTGTACTGGAGGTAATTACACACCGACAATAGGACCCGGATGGCTAAATTTTCAATCTTGGGGGTGGAAGCACGAACTGGGACTATTTCCAGGACCTGAACCTGCCCTGGGGGGAAAGTGACTTGTTGGAATATTGATCCCTTAATGGAGACAAGTTTGCAGTCCAATTACAGATGATGGGTGGGCTGTCAAAGCTGTTAGACCAAGTAAATAAAGTGTCCATAGTCCCTGATGACCATAGGCTGCGTACCTCTTTGAACAAAGAACAAAGAACAAAGAACAAAGAAATGTACAGCACAGGAACAGGCCCTTCGGCCCTCCAAGCCCGTGCCGACCATGCTGCCCGACTAAACTACAATCTTCTACACTTCCTGGGTCCGTATCCCACTATTCCCATCCTATTCATGTATTTGTCAAGATGCCCCTTAAATGTCACTATCGTCCCTGTTTCCACCACCTCCTCCGGTAGAGAGTTCCAGGCACCCACTACCCTCTGCGTAAAAAACTTGCCTCATACATCTACTCTAAACCTTGCCCCTCTCACCTTAAACCTATGCCCCCTAGTAATTGTCCCCTCTACCCTGGGGAAAAGCCTCTGACTATCCACTCTGTCTATGCCCCTCATAATTTTGTATACCTCTATCAGGTCTCCCCTCAACCTCCTTCATTCCAGTGAGAACAAACCGAGTTTATTCAACCGCTCCTCATAGCTAATGCCCTCCATACCAGGCAACATTCTGGTAAATCTCTTCTGCACCCTCTCTAAAGCCTCCACATCCTTCTGGTAGTGTGGCGACCAGAAATGAGCACTATACTCCAAGTGTGGCCTAACTAAGATTCTATACAGCTGCAACATGACTTGCCAATTCTTATACTCAATGCCCCGGCCAATGAAGGCAAGCATGCCGTATGCCTTCTTGACTACCTTCTCCACCTGTGTTGCCCCTTTCAATGACCTGTGGACCTGTACTCCTAGATCTCTTTGACTTTCAATACTCTTGAGGGTTCTACCATTCACTGTATATTTCCTACCTGCATTAGACCTTCCAAAATGCATTACCTCACATTTGTCCGGATTAAACTCCATCTGCCATCTCTCCGCCCAAGTCTCCAAACAATCTAAATCCTGCTGTATCCTCCGACAGTCCTCATCGCTATCCGCAATTCCATCAACCTTTGTGTCGTCTGCAAACTTACTAATCAGACCAGTTACATTTTCCTCCAAATCATTTATATATACTACAAAGAGCAAAGGTCCCAGCACTGATCCCTGTGGAACACCACTGGTCACAGCCCTCCAATTAGAAAAGCATCCTTCCATTGCTACTCTCTGCCTTCTATGACCTAGCCAGTTCTGTATCCACCTTGCCACCTTGCCAGCTCACCCCTGATCCCGTGTGACTTCACCTTTTGTACTAGTCTACCATGAGGGACCTTGTCAAAGGCCTTACTGATGTCCATATAGACAACATCCACTGCCCTACCTGCATCAATCATCTTTGTGACCTCCTCGAAAAACTCTATCAATTTAGTGCTGCCTCTCACTAATACGTCCATTTGCTTCCAAATGGGAGTAGATCCTGTCTCGAAGAATTCTCTCCAGTAATTTCCCTACTACTGAAGTAAGGCTCACCGGCCTGTAGTTCCCGGGATTATCCTTGCTACCCTTCTTAAACAGAGGAACAACATTGGCTATTCTCCAGTCCTCCGGGACATCCCCTGAAGACAGCGAGGATCCAAAGATTTCTGTCAAGGCCTCGGCAATTTCCTCTCCAGCCTCCTTCAGTATTCTAGGGTAGATCCCATCAGGCCCTGGGGACTTATCTACCTTAATATTTTTTAAGACACCCAACACCTCGTCTTTTTGGATCTCAATGTGACCCAGGCTATCTACACACCCTTCTCCAGACTCAACATCTACCAATTTCTTCTCTTTCGTGAATACTGATGCAAAGTATTCATTTAGTACCTCGCCCATTTCCTCTCGCTCCACACATAGATTCCCTTGCCTATCCTTCAGTGGGCCAACCCTTTCCCTGACTACCCTCTTGCTTTTTATGTACGTGTAAAATGCCTTGGGATTTTCCTGAACCCTATTTGCCAATGACTTTTCGTGACCCCTTCTAGCCCTCCTGACTCCTTGCTTAAGTTCCTTCCTACTTTCCTTATATTCCACGCAGGCTTCGTCTGTTCCCAGCCTTTTAGCCCTGACAAATGCCTCCTTTTTCTTTTTGACGAGGCCTACAATATCTCTCGTCATTCAAGGTTCCCGAAAATTGCCGTATTTATCCTTCTTCCTCACAGGAACATGCCGGTCCTGAATTCCTTTCAACTGACACTTGAAAGCCTCCCACATGTCAGATGTTGATTTGCCCTCAAACATCCGCCCCCAATCTATGTTCTTCAGTTCCCGCCTAATATTGTTATAATTAGCCTTCCCCCAATTTAGCACATTCATCCTAGGACCACTCTTATCCTTGTCCACCAGTACTTTAAAACTTACTGAATTGTGGTCACTGTTACCAAAATGCTCCCCTACTGAAACATCTACCACCTGGCCGGGCTCATTGCCCAATACCAGGACCAGTACCGCCCCTTCCCTAGTTGGACTGTCTACATATTGTTTTAAGAAGCCCTCCTGGATGCTCCTTACAAACTCCGCCCTGTCTAAGCCCCTGGCACTAAGTGAGTCCCAGTCAATATTGGGGGTTGAAGTCTCCCATCACCACAACCTTGTTGTTTTTACTCTTTTCCAAAATCTGTCTACCTATCTGCTCCTCTATCTCCCGCTGGCTGTTGGGAGGCCTGTAGTAAACCCCCAACATTGTGACTGCACCCTTCTTATTCGTGATCTCTACCCATATAGCCTCACTGCCCTCTGAGGTGTCCTCCCGCAGTACAGCTGTGATATTCTCCCGAACCAGTAGCGCAACTCCGCCTCCCCTTTTACATCCCCCTCTATCCCGCCTGAAACATCTAAATCCTGGAATGTTTAGCTGCCAATCCTGCCCTTCCCTCAACCTGGTCTCTGTAATGGCAACAACATCACAGTTCCAAGTACTAATCCAAGCTCTAAGTTCATCTGCCTTACCCACAATACTTCTTGCATTAAAACATATGCACTTCAGGCCACCAGACCCGCTGTGTTCAGCAACTTCTCCCTGTCTGCTCTGCCTCAGAGCCACACTGTCCCTATTCCCTAGTTCTCCCTCAATGCTCTCACCTTCTGACCTATTGCTCCCGTGCCCACCCCCCTGCCATACTAGTTTAAACCCTCCCGTGTGACACTAGCAAACCTCGCAGCCAGGATATTTATGCCTCTCCGGTTTAGATGCAACCCGTCCTTCTTATACAGGTCACACCTGCCCCGGAAGAGCTCCCAGTGGTCCAGATAACGGAAACCCTCCCTCCTACACCAGCTGTTTAGCCACGTGTTTAGCTGCTCTATCTTCCTATTTCTAGCCTCACTGGCACGTGGCACAGGGAGTAATCCCGAGATTACAACCCTCGAGGTCCTGTCTTTTAACTTTCTGCCTAGCTCCCTGAACACCTGCTGCAGGACCTCATGCCCCTTCCTGCCTATGTCGTTAGTACCAATATGTACAACGACGTCTGCCTGTTTGCCCTCCCCCTTCAGGATGCCCTCCACCCGTTCGGAGACATCCTGGACCCATGAAGGAGAGAGCTGACCGGTGGTGATTTAACCTGAGGATCACCATACCTCAGGTGAGGGGCAAGTTAAGAAGGTGCGGCCTTCATGAATTACCTCAGCCGGTTTGGGAATTGAACCCAGACTGTTGGCCTCGCTCTGATCATGAACCGGCTGTCCAGCCAACTGAGCTAAACCAACCAAGTAGAGGCCTTCTCGTTTGAGAAGAGCAACTTCCTGCAATGAATAGTAATTAACTGGGAGGGTGTTGCAACATGAAAATGTTCTCTCAGTCACTTTTTAAAAAAAATGTAATTTTAAAAATACAGCGAGACCACCATTAGGGTTGGAGGAAAGCTGGGGAACCCCTCTAAAGCTCAGCTGTACCTGCATCCAGGCAGGTAGGGAGATCTGTAGGCCTGGAGTGTTGGCACCCTGAACTGCTCCTAGGTACCCGTCCTCAGGCAGTCAAACCACCCCTGTCCTATTGGGAAACTGGAAGCCCCCTAGAAAATCCCAGTTGGCCTTCATTACCAACCCATAACAAGGCTCATAAAAGCCTAATTGGCTGTCCATTTCCAAACCCACCCCAGCCAAAATGGCTGACGTCACAAAGGGACCAGGAAACTGGCATGTTGGCCGGTGCTGATCTTTACGGGCCCGGTCCTCCTCCATTCCTGGCCTGAAAATCCTGCCCCGAGTATCAATTCAGGACACTCTTACACAGGAACATAAGGAATAGGAGCAGGAGTAGACCATATGGCCAGTTGAGCCTGCTCCATCATTCAATAGGTTCATGGCTGATCTGGGGCTTCAATTGCATTTTCCCACCCACTCCCAATGTCTCTTTATTCCCTGCGAGACCAAAGATCCGTCTATCCCAGCTTTAAATATATACAACTACTTTTCGTTTGTGCACTTGCCAGCAATCAGTTTGAGAAGAAGATCTGCAGATTTCTAGTGAACTGTTTGCTTGCTGCTTCTGATAGGAATGTAATGCTATTTAAAACATTTAAATAATGCTCGAGTGACAAGCTGACCCACACACAATGCTATAAACTTACATGATTATATAAGTGAAAATAATCAGAGGGGTCATTACGATTTTCTTAGCATTCAAAAAGTTCAAGGCAGACTGCGGCACTCTGGAATGTGACCTCAACGTCAAGCCAAATCCTGCTTGTACCCTGTGGGAACACATGGGAACTCGATCAGTGTTCAAACTTTGTTTTCTGTAGTTTGGGAAAAATGCATTTGGCAATGAAATGTATGAGGCAAAAAGTGTTACTCAACGCACGCCCAATGGGGATGGTTTCTCTCGGAGAGCGTGGATTTGAGAGCCAGTATCTAAACCACGTTCCCAGCGAGGGTGACTTCCTGCTCAGAACACAGGGCTATGGAATTTCTCCTCAAATGTCTTTAAACTTGTTCATGAAAATATTTTTGGAGTGACTTTTACAATTTTAGTCATTGGATTTATTTGCTGTAATTAAATTGTCCCTTAGTGTCCAGGGATATGTCGGTTAGGTTAAAAGGTTATAGGAATGGGGCTGGTAGGTAGGTTTGGGTGGAGTACTCTTTCAGAGGGCCGGTGCAGATTCAATGGGCCGAATGGCTTCCTTCTGCACTGTCAGGATTCTATGATTCTATGAACTTGCATTAACCCAGATTGAATTAGCAGCTTTCATTACGCTGCACGAGTGGTCAGTGACATTCTTCATATCTTACCACTCCTGACCCTGAATTATGTTTGAAAGCATGATGTAAAAAGTATATAATGAGCAGCAAAGAGAAGAGGCCATTGCCCTGGTGGCTCACCAACACATTCTCTGGGGAAATTCAGGATGAATAACAAAGGCTGACCTTGGCAGTGACGTTCACACCCCGTGAGCAAATAACAAAAAAACATTACTTGTGGGGTTAAACTATTAATCTTGGTTAGGACGAGATTCTCCCGCAATTGGCGGGATTGCCCGACGTCAGCGCCAAGAACGGCACGAACCACTCCGGCATCGGGCCAACCGGAAGTTGCAGAATCCTCCGCACTTCCAGGGGCGAGGCTGGCGGCGGAGGGGTTGTCGCCGCGCCAACTGGCGGCGAAGGGCCGCGCGAGTTGGCGCATGCGCAGACCGGCCACCGTGTTTCCTGTGCATGCGCAGGGGGGTTCTTCTCTGCGCCGGCCATGGCGGAGCTCTACAGAGGCAGGCGCGGAAGGAAGTAGTGCCCCCACGGTACAGGCCCGCCCACAAATCGGTGGGCCCCAATCGCGGGCCAGGCCACCCCGTGGACTCAGCTAGCCGGCCCCCAAGCCAGGTCCCGCCGTGTGGGACCATTTCCATTTCACGCTGGCGGGACTGGCCAGGAAATGACAGCCGCTCGGCCCATCGGGGCCCAGAGAATTGCCGGGGGAGACGCTGCCAACTGCCCCCGACCGTAAACCCCACCCCTGCCCGAAAACCGGCACCGGAGAATACGGCAGCCAACGTAGGAGCGGCGGGGCGGGATTCATGCCACCCCCGGGGATTCTCCGTCCCGGTGGGGAGTCAGAGAATCCATGTCCTTGACTTCCTGTTTTGGCAAATAATGAAGGTAAATCCAGCCGGGAGGGTTCTGTGTCTACTCCATAACTCCAATTTGTAGATTAGGTGGGGTAACGGAGATAGGGCTGGTGGGTGGCGGGCCTCAGTAGGGTTCTCTTTTGGAGGATTGGTGCTGACTCGATGAGCCGAATGACCTCCTTCTGCATTGCAGGGATTCTATGGATTCTAATACAGTGTAGTTTCTAATCCTGATTCCACTCCTGATATTCAAGGGTCAAGAATATTAGCACGTCCTAATAATAATAATAATAATAATAATAATAATAATAATAATCGCTTATTGTCACAAGTAGGTTTCAATGAAGTTACTGTGAAAAGCCCCTAGTCGCCACATTCCAGCGCCTGTTCGGGGAGGAGGAATCTACCCCAAAGAGCTCTGCAGCTCACCTCCAGGTCAGCTGCCAATACACCCGGGTTGTGGGGTTGGATGGATTGCTCCATGATCAATTCAATGGATGTGTCGGCACTTAAAATTTGAAGGCGTTCCTCTATACACCGGGAAAACTTAGAGCTCTCTGCATCAGGGTGCAAATTACGTCAAAGATGCCAGAAGATTTATCCCTGTCATTTGCATATTCTTTGAATATGCTCATCCATATTTGTTTTATAGAGTGGAAATGGCAGGGGTGAGCAGGAAGCTGGTCAAGCAACACATTCCCGACCCCCTTCACGGGAGTGTAGCTCCAGCTGACATCTTTATCGATATATGTAATGTTTGCTGGCCTCTCAAAATTGTAATTCAACAGTGGGAACAGCCTTCTGCATCCAAATCTTCTTGCATTCTCACTTCTGCATCCAAATTTTCTTGCATTCTCAGAGGTCAAGCTCACTGGCTGCATACTCAATGAAAGTCTGGCTCAAAGACAGTGAAGGCCAGTAAGGTCAATGATACTGTGGTACTTATTCCCCCACCACACTGACAATGCAGGATCACTGATTTTACACGACATATATATTCTCCAGATGTCATTAAGGGAAGTAACTGTGATATCCCACAGCTTAGTCGATGTAACATTATCCTTTCAAGTCCAGTAAACAGTTGCCAGGTGTCATGATATGCACTCATGCACATAATGAGATACAGACATGCAGTGACAGACACCCAGTACAGCCAATCAACATATAAGACAGAGACAGAACACAACCAATCACCAGGCAGAATACTAGAGGGGGGTTTCCAACTATAAAACACACGAGCACTCTGCACTCTGCCTCTTTCCATTGGTGACAATTGTAGTGACAGTCAGGGTGTATGTATCAGTTAGCACCTTCTACATGTGGCTCAGAGCTAGTTTGGTCTAGTTAGTTATAGTCAGCACACTTAGATTAGTAGAGTGTCAACCCACAGCAGGCTGTGTGCACTGCTCCAGAAGTTCAATAAAACGTATTGAACTAACATCTAAGTTTGGTGTCTACTTTACAGTACAACTGCATCCAGTTGCAGACCGCGTTACCCCAGGGTGAATAACACAACATGGTACCAGTAGTCTACTTTATCTAAGTGGTTTTCCTCGAGTGATTCAGTGACGACCAGCGGCATGAGAGAAGACCCAGGTCCCTCCACAGCTATGGATCTCCGGCAATCTCGGCGCCAACTGGTGGGTCTTCAAGCAGAGGTTCCTTCTCTACATTGAGGCCTCGGCCTTGAGGATGCGTCCGATGTCAGAAATATCACGCTCCTCCTATCAACTGCGGGGGACCAAGCCACCCAAATTTTCAACTCGCTCACTTTTGCCGACGGCGAGGACAAGGACAAATTCAAGACCGTTTTAGCTAAATTCGACAGTCACTGAAGTCGAAACGAACGAGAGCTTTGAGCGCTATGTCTTCCAGCAACGCCTTCAGGGTAAGGATGAACCTTTCCAATCCTTTATAACTCATCTCCGTATATTAGCGCAGTCCTGCAACTATGGTGACACCGCTGATTCCATCATCAGGGATCAGATCGTGTTTGGGGTCCACTCCGACTCTTTGCGGGAGCAGCTCCTCAAAATTAAAAACATGTCCCTGCCAGTCGCAATCGAGACGTGTAAAGTGCATGACCAAGTGAGAAATCGGTACTCCCGTTTCAAATCGGCAGAACAGGAACAACTTGCCTCCCATGAGGCAGAGAGTGTACAGGCCATCGCCCGGATGCAGCGCCTCAGTATGGATGAAGGCGGCCATTTCTCGCGCGTCTTCCGGGGTCCCACGCATGCGCACCACGAACGGGAGAACGAAGCGGCCGAAGACCAAACTGCGCAAATGCGTACGTCGGCTGACCGCACTGCGCATGTGCGATGACGCATGGAGTGTAACGACATCAACGTAATGACGTGCCCGAACTGCGGCACCGAACACTTAAAGCGTCAATGCCCTGCAAAAGGCAGGTGATGTTTAAATTGTGGGAGGCCTGGACATTATGCAGCCTTGTGCAGGTCTGCACCACCAGTCAAGGGCCAACAATCCCATTTCCAACGCAAACGCGTTCGATGTGTACAGCAAGGTCTACTGAATTCTGATCCTGGTAGCACAACGGATCCAGAGGACGACCGCCTGGAGTCCTCATATCGTGTGGGCATCATCACAACATGTGAATATGCCTCCTCAAATTCAGCAAGACGCCTATCTATCCTCAATGTGGATTCTGCGGACGAATGGCGAGCTGTCATACACGTTAACCAATGCAGCATCCAGTTCAAGCTGGACACTGGCGTTTCAGCCAATCTCATCTTTCATGCTGATTTTGACCACATTAATAAGCAACCCAAAATTCTTCTGCCAGCTCCTTGATTATAATGGCAATGCCATAACTGCATTAGGAACTTGTCATCTGTTTGTCTCCAACAAGACCATCAATGCCACTCTGCGATTCGAAATCGTCAAGCCTGACAAGGCATCCCTGCTTGGTGCCCATGCATGCAAGCTACTCAACCTCGTACAGCGTGTCCATGCCGTGTACTCTTCCAATGTGGATCTTCAGGCTGACATTGATGACATCCTGGCGCAATACCCGATGTGTTTAGTGGAATGGGTACACTGCCATACTGCTACAAGATCTTACTCAGGCCTGATGCCACGCCTGTAATCCATGCACCACGCCGGGTGCCAGCTCTTCTGAAGGAATGTTTAAAGGCGCAGCTACAGGAGCTCCAAGACCAGGGCATCATCTCCAAAATGACGAAACCGACTGACTGGGTCAGCTCGATGGCCTGTGTGAAGAAGCCCTCAGGAGAGTTGCGGATATGCATAGATCCCAAAGATCTTAACCGGAACATGATGTGGGAACACTACCGGATCCCGAAGGGGAGGAACTGACCAGTGAGATGGCACACGCCAAATTCTTCATGAAGCTAGATGTGGTTTCTGGCAGATACAAGCGGACGAGTCCAGCAGGAAGCTCTGCATGTTCAATACACCTTTCGGAAGGTACGATTATAACCGGATGCCGTTCGGCATTGTTTCAGCCTCTGAAATCTTCCACAGGATCATGGAGCAGATGATGGACGGTATTGAGGGTGTGCGTGTCTACATAGACGATGTAATCATATGGTCCACGACCCCCGAGGAACACATATTGCGTCTCAAACAAGTCTTTCGACGTGCCTATGCAAACGGCCTCCAGTTGAACAAAGCCAAGAGCTCATTTGGCATGTCATCCATCAAGTTCTTGGACGACCAGATATCCCAGCAGGGGTGCAACCAGATTCGGACAAAGTCAAGGCAATTAACGCCACGAAGACCCCGGAAGACAAAGAGGCGGTACTACGCTTCCTCGGTATGGTAAACTTCTTGGGAAAGTTCATTCGCAACCTGGCATCACACACCACGACTCTCAGGCATCTGGTGAAGAAGTCCACTGCCTTTCAGTGTCTACCCACACATCAAGCAGCGTGGCTTGAGCTAAAGGCAAAGCTCACCACTGCTCCGGTACTAGCATTTTTTGACACGGGCAGGGAGACAAAAATCTCCACGGACGCAAGCCAGGACGGCATTGGTGCGGTGCTCCTCCAGAAGGATGACTCCTCGTCCTGGGCTCCAGTGGCTTATGCGTCAAGGGCCATGACTCCGACTGAACAGAGGTATACCCAGATAGAAAAAGAGTGCCTGGGCCTCCTTAAAGGCATTGTAAAGTTCCATGACTACGTCTACGGTCTACCAATCTTCACAGTGGAGACTGACCACAGACCCTTGGTCCATATCATTCATAAGGACTTGAATGACATGACGTCCAGGCTTCAGCGCATTCTCCTTCGACTCCGCAGGTACGATTTTGAGTTAGTATACACACCAGGCAAGGAGCTAATAATTGCGGATGCCCTGTCCCGCTCCATCACCTCGCCCTGTGAACTGGTTGACTTCATCCGCCAGATTGAGGCACAGGTGCAGCTGTGTGCCAACAACCTCCCGGCCTCAGATGAAAGAGTGATCAACATTCATGAAGAGACTGCCAAGGACCCTCTTCTGCAGCGTGTAATGCACCACCTCGCAAATGGTTTGCAAAAACGGCAATGCCCTCAGTTCTTTAATGTCAAGGATGACCTAACAGTTGTTGAGGGGATCCTCCTCAAGCTAGATCGTATCGTTATTCCTCGCAGTCTGCAGAGCTTAGTGCTCAAACAAATCCACGAGGGACACCTCGGTGTCGAAAATGTAGGTGCAGGGCCCGGCAGGCTGTCAATTGGCCTGGAATCAACCAGGACATATCCAACATGGTCCTCAATTGTGCGACCTGCCAGCGCTTCCAGCCTGCTCATGCAAAAGAAACACTCCAGCAACACAAGATCGTGACCTCTCCGTGGTCCAAGGTGGGAATCGACCTTTTTCACGCCAATGGGCGTGACTATGTGCTCATCATAGATTACTTCTCAAGTTACCTGGAAGTTGTGAAGCTGTCAGACCTCACATCAAGGCCTGCAAGGAGACATTTGCCAGGCATGGTATTCCACTCACTGTCATGAGTGACAACGGTCCCTTCTTCCACAGCCAAGAGTGGTCCAATTTTGCCAAGTCGTACCACTTCAAACACATGACCTCAAGCCCATACTACCAGCAGTCCAATGGGAAGGTAGAGAAAGAGGTCCACATAGTGAAGCAACTGCTGTGCAAGACTGCAAACTCTGCTTCTGACTTCAACCTTGCACTGTTGGCGTACAGGGCAACCCCTCTGTCCACCGGTATGTCTCCGGCACAACTCCTCATGAATAGAGACCTGCGGACGACTGTTCCGGCCATACACTTACCAGACCTGGATCACCTCCCAGTGCTGCAAAAGGTGCAGCAACTCAGGAACCGGCAAAAGCTGACGTACGATGCTCATGCTGCCGATTTGCCTGTGCTCTCTCCGGAAGATGCTGTTCGGATCAAGCTACCTGATGGAGGCTGGTCAGCCCCAGTGTTGTTGTTCGACAGGCTGCTCCCAGATCATTTGTGGTTCGTACGGCTGATGGCTCCATTGTCAGGCGCAACAGAAGGGCACTACGCAAACTTGCCTGCCCACCACCAAATCTCACTTTTCCAGATGTTGTTAGGCCTCCTCTGGATACCTCGCACCACAAGGTCAGCAATCTGACAGCAATCCCGCCTGTCAATGCACCGTCGTCCCCACCTCCACCTCTCAGGCGGTCGACAAGGATGCGACGCCAGCTCCAGAGATTGGGCTTATAGACATTTATCTTGTAAATTTTGTTCTGTATCTGCACGCTAGACACCTTTCATGTACATATTCATTCACTCGCCATTTAATGTAAAAAGTTATACATGTACATACAGTCGCATATGCGCTAAGCAATCGACAATTTTTTTTTTTAAAGGGAGGATGTCATGATATGCACTCATGCACATAATGAAATATAGAGAGGCAGTGACAGACACACAGTACAGCCAATTAACACACAGGACAGAACACAACCAATCACCAGGCAGAACACTAGAGGGGGGTTTCCCACTATAAAACACACGAGGCAGCAGCACTCTGCCTCTTTTCATTGGTGACAACTGTAGTGACAGTCAGGGTGTATATATCAGTTAGCACCTTCTACACGTGGCTCAGAGCTAGTCTGGCCTAGTTAGTTATAGTTAGCACACTTAGATTAGTAGAGTGTCAGCCCACAGCAAGCTGTGTGCACAGCTCCAGACGTTCAATAAAAATGTATTGAACTAACATCTGAGTTTGGTGTCTACTTTACAGTACAACTGCAACCAGTTGCAGTCCATGTTACCCCAGGGTGAATAACATGACACCACGGTAGAAAATTCTGCACTGCCTTTTGCATTCCACGCTGCCTGGTCCTCGCCCGCCGCCATAGTAATTAACTGGGAGGGTGCTGCAACATGAAAATGTTCTCTCAGTCACTTTAAAAAATATATATAATTTAAAAAAAAACAGCGATACCGCCATTAGGGTTGGAGGAAAGCTGGGGTACCCCTCTAAAGCTCAGCTGTACCTGCATCCAGGCAGGCAGGGAGATCTGTAGGCCTGGAGTGTTGGGCACCCTGAACTGCTCCTAGGTACCCGTCCTCAGGCAGTCAAACCACCCCTGTCCTATTGGGAAACTGGAAGCCCCCTAGAAAATCCCAGTTGGCCTTCATTACCAACCCATAACAAGGCTCATAAAAGCCTAATTGGCTGTCCATTTCCAAACCCACCCCAGCCAAAATGGCTGACGTCACAAAGGGACCAGGAAACTGGCATGTTGGCCGGTGCTGATCTTTACGGGCCCGGTCCTCCTCCATTCCTGGCCTGAAAATCCTGCCCCGAGTATCAATTCAGGACACTCTTACACAGGAACATAAGGAATAGGAGCAGAAGTAGACCATATGGCCAGTTGAGCCTGCTCCGTCATTCAATAGGTTCATGGCTGATCTGGGGCTTCAACTGCATTTTCCCACCCACTCCCTATGTCTCTTTATTCCCTGCGAGACCAAAGATCCGTCTATCCCAGCTTTAAATATATGCAACTACTTTTCGTTTGTGCACTTGCCAGCATTCAGTTTGAGAAGAAGATCTGCAGATTTCTAGTGAACTGTTTGCTTGCTGCTTCTGATAGGAATGTAATGCTATTTAAAACATTTAAATAATGCTCGAGTGACAAGCTGACCCACACACAATGCTATAAACTTACATGATTATATAAGTGAAAATAATCAGAGGGGTCATTACGATTTTCTTAGCATTCAAAAAGTTCAAGGCAGACTGCGACACTCTGGAATGTGGCCTCAATGTCAAGCCAACTCCTGCTTGTACCCTGTGGGAACACATGGGAACGCGATCAGTGTTCAAACTTTGTTTTCTGTAGTTGGGGAAAAATGCATTTGGCAATGAAATGTATGAGGCAAAAAGTGTTACTCAACGCACTCCCAATGGGGATGGTTTCTCTCGAAGAGCGTGGATGTGAGAGCAAGTATCTAAACCACGTTCCCAGCGAGGGTGACTTCCTGCTCAGAACACAGGGCTATGGAATTTCTCCTCAAATGTCTTTAAACTTGTTCATGAAAATATTTTTGGAGTGATTTTTACAATTTTAGTCATTGGATTTATTTGCTGTAATTAAATTGTCCCTTAGTGTCCAGGGATCTGTCGGTTAGGTTAAAAGGTTATAGGAATGGTGCTGGAGGGTGGGTTTGGGTGGAGTAATCTTTCAGAGAGTCGGTGCAGATTCAATGGGCCGAATGGCTTCCTTCTGCACTGTCAGGATTCTATGATTCTATGAACTTGCATTAACCCAGATTGAATTAGCAGCTTTCATTACGCTGCACGAGTGGTCAGTGACATACTTCAAATCTTACAACTCCTGACCCTATCAAAGTTAAAATTTTGTTTCCGAATTATGTTTGAAAGCATGATATAAAAAGTATATAATGAGCAGCAAAGAGAAGAGGCCATTGCCCTGGTGGCTCACCAACACATTCTCTGGGGAAATTCAGGATGAATAACAAAGGCTGACCTTGGCAGTGACGTTCACACCCCATGAGCAAATAACAAAAAAACATTACTTGTGAGGTTTAACTATTAATCTTGGTTAGGGCGGGATTCCCCCGCAATTGGCGGGATTGCCCGACGTCAGCGCCAAGAACGGCACAAACCACTCCGGCATCGGGCCAACCGGAAGTTGCAGAATCCGTGCACTTCCAGGGGCTAGGCTGGCGGCGGAGGGGTTGTCGACGCGCCAACTGGCGGCGAAAGGCCGCGCGGGTTGGCGCATGCGCAGACCGGCCGCCGTGTTTCCTGTGCATGCGCAGGGGGGTTCTTCTCTGCGCCAGCCAAGGCGGAGCTCTACAGAGGCCGGCGCGGAAGGAAGGAGTGCCCCCATGGGACAGGCCCGCCTGCAGATCGGTGGGCCCCATTCGCGGGCCAGGCCACCGTGGGCTCCCCCCCGGGGTCGGATCCACCCGCGTCCCCCCGAGGACTCACCTAGCCAGCCTCTAAGCCAGGTCCCACCATGTGGGACCATTTCCATTTCACACCGGCGGGACTGGCCAGGGAATGACAGCCGCTAGGCCCATCGGGGCCCGGAGAATTGCCGGGGCGTGGGGGGCGCTGCCAACTGCCCCCGACCGACGCGACGTAAATCCCACCCCTGCCCGAAAACCGGCGCCAAAGAATACGGCAACCGACATAGGAGCGGCGGGGTGGGATTCACGCCACCCCCCGGGGATTCTCCGTCCTGGTGGGGGGTCGAAGAATCCCTTGTCCTTGACTTCCTGTTTTGGCAAATAATGAAGGTAAATCCAGCCGGGAGGGTGCCGTGTCCACTCCACAGCTCCAATTTGCAGGTTAGATGGGGTGACGGGGATAGGGTGGGGGCTGGCGTGCCTAAGTAGGGTGCTCATTCGGTGTGTTGGTGCAGACCCGATGTGCCGAATGACCTCCTGCATTGCAGGGATTCTATGGATTCTAATAGTGTAGTTTCTAATCCTGATTCCACTCCTGATATTCAAGGGTCAAGAATATTAGCACGTTCTGATAATAATAATAATCACTTATTGTCACAAGTAGGCTTCAATGAAGTTACTGTGAAAAGCCCCGAGTTGCCACATTCCGGCACCTGTTCAGGGAGGAGGAATCTACCCCAAAGAGCTCTGCAACTCACCTCCAGGTCAGCTGCCAACACACCAGGGTTGTGGAGTTGGATGGATTGCTCCATGATCAATTCAATGGATGTGTCAGCACTTAAAATTTGAAGGCGTTCCTCTATACACCGGCTATAGTGGTGATATGCACCAGGAAAACTTAGAGCTCTCTGCATCAGGGTGCAAATTACGTCAAAGATGCCAGAAGATTTATCCATGTCATTTGCATATCCATATTTGTTTTATAGAGTGGAAATGGGCAGGGGTGAGCAGGAAGCTGGTCAAGCAACACATTCCCGACCCCCTTCACGGGAGTGGAGCTCCAGCTGACTTCTTTATCTATATATGTAATGTTTGCTGGCCTCTCAAAATTGTAATTCAACAGTGGGAACAGCCTTCTGCATCCAAATTTTCTTGCATTCTCACTTCTGCATCCAAATTTTCTTGCATTCTCAGAGGTCAAGCTCACTGGCTGCATACTCAATGAAAGTCTGGCTCAAAGACAGTGAAGGCCAGTAAGGTCAATGATACTGTGGTACTTATTCCCCCACCACACTGACAATGCAGGATCACTGATTTTACACAACATATATATTCTCCAGATGTCATTACGGGAAGTAACTGTGATATCCCACAGCTTAGTCGATGTAACATTATCCTTTCAAGTCCAGTAAACAGTTGCCAGGTGTCATGATATGCACTCATGCACATAATGAGATACAGGCAGCAGAGACAGACACCCAATACAGATAATCAATACACAAGACAGAGACAGAACACAACCAATCACCAGGCAGAACACTAGAGGGGGGTTTCCCACTACAAAACACACGAGGCATCAGCACTCTGCCTCTTTCCACTGGTGACAATTGTAGTGACAGTCAGGGTGTATGTATCAGTTAGCACCTCCTACATGTGGCTCAGAGCTAGTCTGGTCTAGTTAGTTATAGTTAGCACATTTAGATTAGTAGAATGTCAACCCACAGCAGGTTGTGTGCACTGCTCCAGAAGTTCAATAAAACGTATTGAACTAACGTCTAAGTTTGGTGTCTACTTTACAGTACAACTGCATCCAGTTGCAGACCGTGTTACCCCAGGGTGAATAACACAACATGGTACCAGTCGTCTACTTTATCTAAGTGGTTTACCTTGAGTGATTCAGTGACGACCAGCGAGTGCCTTCCAGCGGCATGGAGAAGATCCAGGCCCCTCCACAGCTATGGATCTCCGGCAATCTCGGCGCCAACTGGCAGGTCTTCAAGCAGAGGTTCCTTCTCTACATTGAGGCCTCGGCCTTGAGGATGCGTCCGATGCCAGAAACATTGCGCTGCTCCTATCAACTGCGGGGGACCAAGCCATCCAAATTTTCAACAGCTCACTTTTGCCGACGGCGAGGACAAGACCAAATTCAAGACTGTTTTAGCTAAATTCGACAGTCACTGAAGTCGAAACGAACGAGAGCTTTGAGCACTATGTCTTCCAGCAACGCCTTCAGGGTAAGGATAAACCTTTCCAATCCTTTATAACTCATCTCCGTATATTAGCGCAGTCCTGCAACTATGGTGACACCGCTGATTCCAATATCAGGGATCAGATCGTGTTTGGGGTCCACTCCGACTCTTTGCGGGAGCAGCTCCTCAAAATTAAAAACATGACCCTGCCAGTCGCAATCGAGACGTGTAAAGTGCATGACCAGGCGAGAAATCGGTACTCCCGTTTCAAATCGGCAGAACAGGAACAACTTGCCTCCCACGAGGCAGAGAGTGTACAGGCCATCGCCCGGATGCGGCACCTCAGTATCGATGAAGGCAGCCATTTCTTGCGATTTTCCCGGGGTCCCACACTTGCGCACCACGAACGGGAGAACGAAGCGGCCGAAGACCAAACTGCGCAAGTACGAACGTCGGCTGACCGCACTGCGTATGTGCGATGACACACGGAGCGTAACAACATCAATGTAATGACGTGCCTGAACTGCGGCACCGCCCATTTAAAGCGGCAATGCCGTGCAAAAGGCAGGCGATGTTTAAATTATGGGAAGCCTGGACAGTATGCAGCCTTGTGCAGGTCTGCACCACCGGTCAAGGGCCAACAATCCCATTTCCAACGCAAACGCATTCGATGTGTACAGCAACGTCTACTGGATTCTGATCCTGGTAGCACTACGGATCCAGAGGACGACCGCCTGGAGTCCTCCTATCGTGTGGGCATCATCACAACATGTTAATATGCCTCCCCAAATTCAGCAAGACGCCTATCTATCCTCAATGTGGATTCTGCGGACGAATGGCGAGCTGTCATACACGTTAACCAATGCAGCTTCCAGTTCAAGCTGGACACGTCAGCCAATCTCATCTCTCAAGCTGATTTTGACCCCATTAATAAACAACACAAAATTCTTCCACCAACCTGCCAGCTCCTTGATTATAATGGCAATGCCATAACTGCATTAGGATCTTGTCATCTGTTTGTCTCCAACAAGACCATCAATGCCACACTGCGATTCGAAATCGTCAAGCCTGACAAGGCATCCCTGCTTGGTGCCCATGCATGCAAGCTACTCAACCTCGTTCAGCGAGTCCATGCCGTGTCCTCTTCCAATGTGGATCTTCAGGCTGACATTGATGACATCCTGGCGCAATACCTGATGTGTTTAGTGGAATGGGTACTGCCATACTGCTACAAGATCTTGCTCAGGCCTGATGCCACGCCTGTAATCCATGCACCACGCCGGGTGCCGGCTCCTCTGAAGGAACGTTTAAAGACACAGCTACAGGAGCTCCAAGACCAGGGCACCATCTCCAAAGTGACGGAACCGACTGACTGGGTCAACTCAATGATCTGTGTGAAGAAGCCCTCAGGAGAGTTGCGGATATGCATAGATCCCAAAGATCTTAACCGGAACATAATGTGGGAACACTACCCGATCCCGAAGCGGGAGGAACTGACCAGTGAGATGGCACACGCCAAATTCTTCATGAAGCTAGATGTGGTTTCTGGCAGATACAACTGGTCAAGTCCAGCAGGAAGCACTGCAGATTCAATACACCTTTCGGAAGGTACTGTTATAACCGGATACCGTTCGGCATTGTTTCAGCCTCTGAAATCTTCCACAGGATCATGGAGCAGATGATGGAGGGCATTGAGGGGTGTGCGAGTCTACGTAGATGATGTAATCATGTGGTCCACGACCCCCGATGAACACATATCTCGTCTCAAACAAGTCTTTCAACGTGTCCATGCAAACGGCCTCAAGTTGAACAAGGCCAAGTGCTCATTTGGCATGTCATCCATCAAGTTCTTGGGCGACCAGATATCCCAGCAGTGTGTGCAACCAGATTCTGACAAAGTCAAGGCCATTAACGCCATGAAGACCCCGGAAGACAAAATGGCGGTACTACGCTTCCTCGGTATGGTAAACTTCTTGGAAAGTTCATTCCCAACCTGGCATCACACACCACGGCTCTCAGGCATCTGGTGAAGAAGTCCACTGCATTCCAGTGGCTACCCACACATCAAGCAGAGTGGCTCGAGCTAAAGGCAAAGCTCACCACTGCTCCGGTACTAGCATTTTTTGAGCCGGACAGGGAGACAAAAATCTCCACGGACGCAAGCCAGGACGGCATTGGTGTGGTGCTCCTGCAGAAGGATGACTCCTCGTCCTGGGCCCCAGTGGCTTATGCGTCAAGGGCCATGACTCCTACTGAACAGAGGTATGCCCAGGTAGAAAAAAAGTGCCTGGGCCTCCTAACTGGCATTGTAAAGTTCCATGACTACGTCTACGGTCTACCAACTTTCAGTGGAGACTGACCACAGACCCTTGGTCCATATTATTCATAAGGACTTGAATGACATGACGTCCAGGCTTCAGCTCATTCTCCTTCGACTCCGCAGGTACGATTTTGAGTTAGTATACACACCAGGCAAGGAGCTAATAATTGCGGATGCCCTGTCCCGCTCCATCACCTCGCCCTGTGAACAGGCTGACTTCATCCGCCAGATTGAGGCACAGGTGCAGCTGTGTGCCAACAACCTCCCGGCCTCAGATGAAAGAGTGATCAACATTCATGAAGAGACTGCCAAGGACCCTCTTCTGCAGCGTGTAATGCACCACCTCGCAAATGGTTTGCAAAAACGGCAATGCCCTCAGTTCTTTAATGTCAAGGATGACCTAACAGTTGTTGAGGGGATCCTCCTCAAGCGAGTTCGTATCGTTATTCCTCGTAGCCTGCAGAGCTTAGTGCTCAAACAAATCCACGAGGGACACCTCGGTGTCGAAAAGTGTAGACGCAGGGCCTGGCAGGCTGTCTATTGGCCTGGAATCAACCAGGACATATCCAACATGGTCCACAATTGTGCGACCTGCCAACGCTTCCACCCTGCTCAGGCAAAAGAAACACTCCAACAACACAAGATCGTGACCTCTCCGTGGTCCAAGGTGGGAATCGACCTTTTTCACACCAATGGGCGTGACTATGTGCTTATCATAGATTACTTCTCAAGTTACCCGGACGTTGTGAAGCTGTCAGACCTCACATCAAAGACAGTCATCAAGGCCTGCAAGGAGACATTTGCCAGGCATGGTATTCCACTCACTGTCATGAGTGACAATGGTCCCTTCTTCCACAGCCAAGAGTGGTCCAAATTCGCCAAGTCGTACCACTTCAAACACATGACCTCAAGCCCACACTACCCGCAGTCCAACGGGAAGGTCGAGGAAGTCCATGTAGTGAAGCAACTGCTCTACAAGGCTGCGAACTCTGCTTCTGACTTCAACCTTGCACTGTTGGCGTACAGAGCGACCCCTCTGTCCACCGGTATGTCTCTGACACAACTCATGAATAGAGACCTGCGGACGACTGTTCCGGCCATACACTTACCAGACCTGGATCACCTCCCAGTGCTGCAAAAGGTGCAGCAACTCAGGAACCGGCAAAAGCTGATGTACGATGCTCATGCTACTGATTTGCCTGTGCTCTCTCCGGAGGTTGCTGTTCGCATCAAGCAACCTGATGGAGGCTGGTCAGCTCCAGCTGTTGTTGTTAGACAGGCTGCTTCCAGATCATTTGTGGTTCGTACGGCTGATGGCTCCATTGTCAGGCGCAACAGAAGGGCACTACGCAAACTTGCCTGCCCACCACCAAATCTCACCTTTCCAGATGTTGTTATGCCTCCTCCAGCTACCTCGCACCACGAGGCCACCAATCTGGCAGCAATCCCGCCTGTCAATGCACCGTCGACCCCACCTCCACCTCTCAGGCGGTCGACAAGGTTCTGACGCCAGCTCGAGATTGGACTTATAGACATTTATCTTGTAAATATTGTTCTGTATCTGCACGCTAGACACCTTTCATGTACATATTCATTCACTCGCCATTTAATGTAAAAAGTTATACATGTACATACAGTCGCATATGCGCTAAG
The DNA here is from genome assembly GCF_047496885.1 of Scyliorhinus torazame. Classification (NCBI taxonomy): domain Eukaryota; kingdom Metazoa; phylum Chordata; class Chondrichthyes; order Carcharhiniformes; family Scyliorhinidae; genus Scyliorhinus; species Scyliorhinus torazame. The sequence goes on along the minus strand of NC_092709.1, from coordinate 290,385,494 downwards.
CAACCGACAATTTTTTTTTTTAAAGGGAGGATGTCATGATATGCACTCATGCACATAATGAAATATAGAGAGGCAGTGACAGACACACAGTACAGCCAATCAACACACAGGACAGAACACAACCAATCACCAGGTAGAACACTAGAGGGGGGTTTCCCACTATAAAACACATGAGGCATCAGCACTCTGCCTCTTTCCATTGGTGACAATTGTAGTGACAGTCAGGGTGTATATATCAGTTAGCACCTTCTACACGTGGCTCAGAGCTACTCTGGTCTAGTTAGTTATAGTTAGCACACTTAGATTAGGAGAGTGTCAGCCCACAGCAAGCTGTGTGCACTGCTCCAGAAGTTCAATAAAACGTATTGAACTAACGTCCGAGTTTGGTGTCTACTTTACAGTACAACTGCATCCAGTTGCAGTCCGTGTTACCCCAGGGTGAATAACACGACACCAGGGTAGAAAATTTTGCACTGCCTTTACATTCCATTCTTGTTCTTTATTGTTATACATCCAATGAGAAAAATAATAATGGTAATAAAGTAATGAATCCGGAGTTTGATTTGCTGTGACTGTAACTTGAGGACCATGATGAATGATTACTTTGAGTTTCTTAGAGTGAAATTAATGACACTGCTGTAATGTCTATGCCTAATCCACGGCTTCATCACTTCAACAGTTGATTTCTTTAGAGTACTCATCACTGATTTCTCTTCACTGAGAGCCAGAAATGGAGCGGCATTCATCAAAGACAGAGAGGCAGTTAATGCCTTTGAGGACCTCCTCAACCATGAAGCAGTCATCACCGCATGCGCCCTCGATGCCATCCCACAGCATACTACCCACCACCAACACCCCCAGCCGCTGTGAGGTCGAAAAAGCCACCTGACGGACTTCCGGTTGCGGCTATGCCTGGGTAGGTCGCACGGTCAGCAGCTCCCGCCGAGAACGGAGTTTTGGGCCCTTTTAAGGAGCTCCAGCGGCACTTGGACGATGATTCCCAGTGTGGGAAGAAAGCAGTGAGGTTCCCCCAGCACTGTATGGAGTGGACCAGGAGCGGAGCGGACAAAAAAAAGTGGCACGAGAGAAGAGAGGAGAACGGGCGCGAAAAAGCAAGATGGCGGCGGGGGGGGGGGGGGGGGGGGGGGGATCAGGCAGCGTGGGCTCAGTAGTCTCGGGAGCAGCAGGAGTTTTTGAGAAGCTGCTTTGCGGAATTGAAGGCGGAGATGTTGGCCCCTATGAAGGCGTCGATTGAAAGGCTGGTGGAAACCCAGAAGATGCAGGGGACGGCGATAAAGGAGGTGCAGCAGGTGGCCTCTGATAATGAGGATGAGATCCTGGGCCTGGCTGTCAAAGTGGAAGCGCACTGGGCGCTGCATAAAAACTGGCAGGAGTAGTTCGAGGACCTGGATAATAGGTCGAGGAGGAACAACCTGTGGATTCTGGGTCTCCCTGAGGGCATGGAGGGGTTGGATGCTGGGGCGTATGTAGCTACGATGCGGAGTACGCGGATGGGCGCGGGAGCCTTCCCGAGACCCCTGGAGCTGGATGGGGCGCACAGGGTCCTGGCGAGAAGGTCGAGGGCGAATGAGCCACCGAGAGCCGTGGTGGTGAGGTTCCACCGCTTCACCGACAGGGAGTGTGTCCTGCGATGGGCGAAGAAGGAGCGGAGCAGTAGGTGGGAGAATGCCGAAATCCGCATCTATCAGGACCGGAGTGCAGAGCTGGCCAAGAAGCGGGCAGGGTTCAACCGGGCCAAGGCGGTTCTCCACGGAAAGGGGGTGAAGTTCGGGCTGTTACAGCAGGCGCGGCTGTGGGTCACGTATCAGGACCATCACCACTATTTTGATACGCCAGGTGGGCATGGACCTTTATCAGAAATGAGAAGTTGGACTCAAATTAATGGTTTGTAGCATGTTATGGGGGATGCTGGGGAGTGGGAGGGGGTGATGTTTTTTCTCTATGTGGACTTGTTTGGGGGGGGGTTGTCCCCCGCATTTTCTGGGGGTTGTGTGGGCCTGTGGCCCTGGGCTTTCAGGGATTGGGGTGAGGCTGCAGGTGGAAGGAGCTGCGCCACAGGGGGCGGGGGCGGCCCAGGCAGGGAGCGCGGGCTTTTTTTCCTGCGAAGGGGGGGCTGAGGACGTGATGGGTGGGGCAGGTTTTTCATTCTGGGCTGGATGCGAAAAACAGGGTGGTCGCAATCCTAGTGAGTAAGCGGGTGGCATTTGAGGCGATGGGTACTGTGGCAGGTAAAGGGGGTCGATATGTGATAAACAAAGAACAAAGAAAATTACAGCACAGGAACAGGCCCTTTGGCCCTCCCAGCCTGCGCCGATCCAGATGCTTTATCTAAACCTGTCTTCTATTTTCAAGGATCTACTTCCCCCTGTTCCCCGCCCGTTCATATATCTGTCTAGATGCAACTTAAATGATGCTATCGTGCCCGCCTCTACCACCTCCGCTGGCAAAGCATTCCAGGCACCCACAACACTCTGCGTAAAAAAGCTTTCCACGCACAGCTCCCTTAAATATTCCCCCTCTGACCTAGAAATTGTGACCCCTTGTAATTGACACCCCCACTCTTGGAAAAAGCCTGTTGCGATCCACCCTGTCCAAAACTCTCATAATTTTGTAGACCTCATTCAGGTCCGCCCTCAACCTCTGTTTTTCCAACGAAAACAATCCTAATCTACTCAACCTTTCTTCATAGCTAGCACCCTCCATACCAGGCAACATCCTGGTGAACCTCCTCTGCACCCTCTCTAATGCATCCACATCCTTCTGGTAATGTGGCGGCCAGAACTGCACGCAGTGTTCCAAATGTGGCCTAACCAAAGTCCTATACAACTGTAACATGACCTGCCGACTCTTGTACTCGATACCCCATCCGATGAAGGCAAGCATGCTGTATGACTTCTTGACCACTCTATCGACCTGCGTTGCCACCTTCAGGGTACAATGGACCTGAACTCCCAGATCTCTCTGTACATCTATTTTTCCCAGGACTCTTCCATTGACTGTATAGTCCGCTCTTGAATTAGATCTTCCAAAATGCATCACATCGCATTTGCCTGGATTGAACTCCATCTGCCATTTCTCTGCCCAATTCTCCAATCTATCTATACTTTGCTGTATTCTCTGACAGTCCTCCTCACTATCTGCAACTCCACCAATCTTAGTATCATCTGCAAACCTGCTAATCAGACCACCTATACCTTCATCCAGATCATTTGTGCATATCACAAACAACAGTGGTCTGAGCATGGATCCCTGTGGAACACCACTAGTCACCTTTCTCCATTTTGAGACACTCCCTTCCAACTCTACTCTCTGTCTCCTGTTGCCCAGAAGTTCTTTATCCATCTAGCTAGTACTCCCTGAACCCCATACAACTTCACTTTTTCCATCAACCTGCCATGGGAAACTTTATCAAACGCCTTACTGAAGTCCATGTATATGATATCTACAGCCCTTCCCTCATCAATTAACTTCGGCACTTCCTCAAAGAATTCTATTAGGTTTGTAAGACATGACCTTCCCTGCACAAAACCATGCTGCCTATCACTGATAAGTCTATTTTCTTCCAAATGTGAATAGATCCTATCCCTCAGTATTTTCTCCAACAGTTTGCCTCCCACTGGCGTCAAGCTCACAGGTCTATAATTCCCTGGATTATCACTGCTATCCTTCTTAAACAAAGGGACAACATTAGCAATTCTCCAGTCCTCCGGGATCTCACCCATGCTCAAGGATGCTGCAAAGATATCTGTTAAGGCCCCAACTATTTTGTCCCTCGCTTCCCTCAGTAACCTGGGATAGATCCCATCCGGACCTGGGGACTTGTCCACCTTAATGCCTTTTAGAATACCCAAAATTTCCCCCTTCCTTATGCTGACTTGACCTAGAGTATTTAAACATCCATCCCTAGTCTCAACATCCGTCATGTCCCTCTCCTCGGTGAATACCGATGCAAAGTATTCATTAAGAATCTCACCCATTTCCTCTGACTCCACGCATAAATTCTCTCTTTTGTCTTTGAGTGGGCCAATCCTTTCTCTAGTTACCCTCTTGCTCCTTATATACGAATAAAAGGCTTTGGGATTTTCCTTAACCCTGTTAGCCAAAGATATTTCATGACCCCTTTTAGCCCTCTCTATTACGCGTTTGAGATTTGTACTACTTTCCCGATATTCCTCCAAAGTTTCATCAGATTTAAGTCACCTAGATCTTATGTATGCTTCCTTTTTCATCTTAGCTAGTCTCACAATTCCACCCGTCATCCATTGTTCCCTAATCTTGCCAGTTCTATCCCTTATTTTCACAGGGACATGTCTGTCCTGCACTCTAATCAACCTTTCCTTAAAAGACTCCCACATTTCAAATGTGGATTTACCCTTAAACAGCTGCTCCCAATCCACATTCCCTAGCTCCTGCCGAATTTTTTATACTTGGCCTTTCCCCATTTTAGCACTCTTCCTTTAGGACCACTCTCGTCTTTGTCCATGAGTATTCTAAAACTTAGGAATTGTGATCGCTATTCCCAAAGTAATCACCGACTGAAACTTCAACCACCTGGCTGGGATCATTCCCCAATACCAGGTCCAGTATGGCCCCTTCCCGAGTTGGACTATTTACATACTGCTCTAAAAAAACTCTCCTGGATGCTCCTTACAAATTCTGCTCCATCTACGCCTCCAACACTACATGAGTCCCATTCAATGTTGGGAAAGTTAAAATCTCCCATCACGACCACCCTATTGCTCCTACGTTTTTCTATAATCTGTCTACATATTTGTACCTCTACTTCACGCTCACTTTTGGGAGGCGTAGTAAAGTCCCAACAATGTTACTGCACCCTTCCTATTTCTTAGCTCTATACATATTGCCTCAGTGCTCGAATCCTCCATCGTGCCCTCCTTAATCACAGCTGTGATATCATCTCTGACCAGTAATCCAACTCCTCCACCCCTTTTACCTCCCTCTTTATCCCCCCTGAATCATCTATACCCTGGGATATTTAGTTGCCAGTCTTGCCCTTCCCTCAACCAAGTCTCAGTAATACCAATAACATCATATTCCCAGGTACTAATCCAAGCCCTCAGTTCATCTGCCTTAGCTGCTACACTTCTCGCATTGAAACAAATGCACCTCAGACCACCTGTCCCTTTGCACTCGTCATCTACTCTTCCCCTTAGTCACATTGAGTTTATTATATCGTACCTTACTGGCTTTAGTTGCTGCCGCTTTACTGACCTCTAACTTCCTAATCTGGTTCCCATCCCCCTGACACATTAGTTTAAAACCTCCCCAACAGTGTTAGCAAAAGCACCCCCTAGGACATTGTTTCCAGTCCTGCCCAGGTGTAGACCATCCAATTTGTAATGGTCCCACCGCCCCCAGAACCGGTTCCAATGTCCCAAAAATCTGAACTCCTCCCTCCTGCACCATCTCTCAAGCCACGTATTCATTCTGACTATTCTTGAATTTCTACTCTGACTGTCTCATGGCACTGGTAGCAATCCTGAGATTACTACCTTTGAGGTCCTACTTTTTAAACTTATCTCTTAACTCCCTAAATTATGATTGTAGGATCTCATTCCTTTTTTCAGGACATCACTGCAGGAGTTCCTCAGGGTAGTGACCTAGGCCCAACCATCTTCAGCTGCTTCATCAATGACCTGCCTTCCATCATAAGGTCAGAAGTGGGGATGTTTGCGGATGACTGCACAATGTTCAGCACCATTCGCGGCTCCTCAGATAATGAAGCATTCCATGTCCAAATGGTGCAAGGCCTGGACATTTTTGATGGATATCACACTGTCCGCAGAATTCAATTTAGAATAAGGACATGTATAAACCGTAGGAATTAATACACCAAGTATTTTAATTCAAAGTGGAATAAAACTACTTTAGCAGAAAGGTCTTTCAAAAGTCAGTACCAGTTGCAAGAATTTTATCTGACCCTTAGGATCAGTACGTGACCTCAGACAAATGAAGGGCTTAAAGAAGATCCTTGAGAATTGCCAGCTCATAAATTCTTCAAATTACCTTCCTGCAATTATAACCGAGATAGCAAGTAAAATAAATTAAGCAAACTTTCCTCTTAGCGGTATAACCATTGACACTTAAGAAAACAGCATTTGGAATAGTGGCTATCTGGGCATCTATATATTTAAGAATCTTGGCACATTAAAAATAGACAAAAGTAGAAATGTGTCTCCAACAATTCCCTGTCCGGCCATATATCGTAAACACCTGACATTCAAGCAGACATGAAGAACATTAAATCACATTGTTGTTGATAAACAACAAACCTGGCCATTGGGCTATTGGAAATTTCCTAGTGGAGAAGATAAGACACCAAATAGGAAGAAATGTGTATATAAACAGGCAGATTCACAGAATTGGTACTCTCTCTCCTGCTAAGAGTGCGTCAAAGTTCTGTTCCTCATCCTCCTTCATCAAACAAAGACTATTGTGGGTTTCTGCCAGTATTTTTCTATTAAACTTCTTTGAAATGTATTAGAAATTGACATGAAATACTTTAGGATTTTCCATGTTTAGATATATCCTTCACTTAGAGAAGTGAGTTTGTTAACAGATAACAAAGGACCGTTAATCAATTCATATTTTTAGCTTTGCAATTCTTATTATCTTATAATAAAATACTATTGGAAATTAAACTGTGCAGTCTTACTCTCAATAAGTTTTAGATCCTAGACACTCATTTAGGGAGTCTTAAATGACAAGGATCCACGACTGACAGAGGTAGGGGGTTTAGTCATGAGTGACGTATCTGAACATCGCCCATTAGAATATAACTGAAATCCTGTTTAACAGTTTGAGACACAGAAGAGTAACCTTCCCTCCTGAGAGCTATTCGGAGCCTTAACAGAGAAACAGATTTCCCACTTTTGGTGGCTAAGCCTGATAAAAGCTTGTAAGATAGTCCCTTCAGATCCAGAATTCCTAAAACGCTCACACAGTATCCAGGCTTGGGCTGACAAGTGACAAGTTACATTTGCGTCACACAAGTGCCAGGCAATGACCATCTCCTACAAGAGAGGATCTAACCATCACCCTTTGACATTTAATGGCATTACCATCGCTGAATCCCCCACAATCAATATTCTGGGGGTTACCATTGATCAGAGACTGAACTGGACTAGCCATATCAATACTGTGGCTACCAAGGCAGGTCAAGGGTGAGGAATCCTACGCTGAGTAACTCACCTCCTAACCCCCCCCAAAGCCTGTCCACCATCTACAAGGCACAAGTAAAGGCATAAAGCTCAACACCATCCAGGGCAAAGCAGCCGGCCTGACTGCTCCCCCTTCCATAAACATTCACCACCGATGAACAGTGGAAGCCATCTACAAGATGCACTGCAGCAACTCACCAAGGTTCCTTAGACAGCACCTTCCAAACCCATGACCACTGTCATCTAGAAGGGCAAGAGCAGCAGAGACCTGGGAACCCCACCACCTGGAGGATCCCCTCCAAGTCACTCACCACCCTGACTTGGAAATATATCGCTGTTCCTTTGCTGTCTCTGGGGCAACATCCTGGAACTTCCTCCCTAACAGCACAGTGGGTGTACCTACACCTCAAGGACTCCAGCAGTTCAAGAAGGCAACTCAACACCACCTTCTGAAGGGCAACTAGGGATGGGCAATAAATGTTGGCCTAACCAGCGTTGCCCACGTCCCATAAATGAATATTAAAAAAGAATACTCCAGTCTCACTGAAGAGCATCAACACATCCAGGAGACAGCAATTACAACTGACAAGCCCAACTCAGTTGGCATAGGGAACAGGTACATTGTGATATGTTGTGCACATACTTTTAAGGAGGTGCATCTCCAACTGTTGTCACTCATTACTCACCTCTGGATAGAATGTAATCCCATTGCTTTGTGTTCAGTAAATTACAGCAGCATTACAAGACAGTTGTGCCTCTGTACCCTCCCAGTTAAAACTGCATGCATACAATGTCATGGCCTGAAGAAATTAAAGGGATCATACTGTTTAAATCAAATCTTACCATTTTCCCTATTTAAAAGGCGGACCTTGCAGAACCAAAAGATAGCTGCAACAGGTCATATGATTCACAAGCTGGCTATAAATTTCTGGAAATTTCCAACAGAAACTGTAGGACAAAAGCTCAACCTTTATCCTTATGGAGACTCATACCACTCATTGTGAGGGCACATTACAGCCAAGAAAACCAGGCACCAGCAGACTACTTTTCTCCCTAGCCAAGACTGTAAATAATGGAGAGCCATTGAAACTCATTACACCTGCAAAGGTGGCGAAAACCAATGAAGCTGATAGTTAGCCTGCAATGGACTCATTAATGGGCAACATCACATGGCCTAACCTTCTGGCCTTTGGAAAGATTTAACATTACATTTCTAAACTCACAATTCAGTCTGCTGTTTAAACCACAGCCTACAAACATCAAGGACAGGATCAACAGCTTGCATCAATCTAACTCCTCAAAGCCTGATTCTCTGGATGAATCTTGCCATTGCTTTTCAAGCAGATCAGTGTCTATATACCAAACTCATCTCAATGCGTCCTCATCAACTTTAAAGGAATTCTGCAAGATCCTGTGTCAGCTGGTTGAATCCGGCTGAACTATAGCTCCTCCATGAACGAACCGTTACTGGACTCTAACATTCTGGACACCAGAAATCATGTGAACTGTTCAAATCCGAGAGAGTTTAAATGGTTTAATATTTTCAGTTTGTGTAGGAGCAGATATTGAATCGCCAACTCTCCTTAGAGAACTCATTACTGTTTCAGCCTATCCCTTATCCCTTCAGGAGGTCAGGGGGAGATTAAACACTGGGTAGTTGGCTCGGAAAGAAGAGTCCATCCAGTAACAGCTCCTAACGATCAGCAGGATCTCTCAAGGGTTTCAATGATCAAAGCACGAGACATCATTACTTCCACCATGCTGGCTCACTAGAAACCAGGCAGTCAACAACCTCGGCTCCGCTTCAACAACCTCCAACCCCCCATGACCGACATCCGGAACAGGACAACACAGGACCAGTGACTGAAAGACCACACCAGCCCTAGGCCTAGAAGACAGAATTAGATGTGCTCTATCGAATCTAGCCTCCAAAACAAGATTTCTAAAACATGGCACCCAATTCTTGAGCTCAACTGGGAACTTCTTCACCACATCACCTCGGGGACCAGGCTCAGTAGCACTCCTCTCCTATTTTTCCTCCCTCTCTTGACTCAATCAGGCCATGCAGCAAAAATTCAACCATATGCAGGCCGGTGACAATGCTCTCTCTATTGCAAGAATCTCCTTGAGCGCCTCCATGAAAAGATCCAGCAACTCTTGGAATTGGGCCTTGACAACCTTTACCACAGAGCCAAGATCTCCAGCCAGAACAGCAGCTTTGTATCTTCGTTGGCAGCCATCATCCGTCGATGCGCACCGCACCATCAGGGCGGGAGCCCACGCCCCACTTACCTCCAGCCGCCACAGACAAACAAGGATTTAACCATTCAAACTCAGCGCTAGCATGCAGAAACACTGACCAACAATTCTCAGAACATGGTATAAACTATATAAACCAAGAAAAGACAAAAAAGAAATATGCACCAGGATGAAAAGATGGATTAAAAGATGAGCCGAGCGCGAGCTCTCGAAAACACAGCCGCTCCCACGCTCACATCACATGATGCCCCATACATGTAGCTTTAATGGTACATATCTTAAACTGCTGTCACTCATTCCTCACCTCTTGACATGATGTAATATAATAGACCCATGATTCTAACTCAGTGTACAGCCGCAGCTCTATAGGGCAGATGTGCCTTCACTGCCTCCTGGTTTGATAGTAAAGAACCCACATTTCTTTTTACCAACTCCTGCCATCTGCTTGGTATATTTATGATGAATAGAAAATTGTGGCAGGGTACTACAGGCTACCTCTGATGGTGGGATGGAGCATCAGATCCCACTGGTAAGCCACCACCACCCTCAAATCGGGCAGGAAGATGCTAACCCTCTGCGGCCCATCGCTTCAATGGTTTCTTGGAGCTTAGGATCTCCTCAACAAGTGGATGGAATCCATTCACCAGATAAACAAACAAAAAGAAGGTGGCAGCTCTTCAATTGTGTTTTTTTTAATAAACATTTTATTGAGGTTTTTTTTGACATTGTTTATATTGCTGCTGTTACAATGTACATAAAAATATAAACATAGTGCAAATACCACCTCCCTCACCCACAGGCCCCACCATTACTTAACCCCCTAATCTACGCTAACCTACCCCCCCCCCCCTCCCCCACCACCACCACCCTTCTGCTGACGATTAATTCTCTGCAAAGAAGTCGATGAATGGTTGCCACCTCCTGGCGAACCCTACCAATGACCCTCTCATGGCAAACTTAATTTTCTCCAGGCAGAGAAAAGCAGCCATGTCCGATCGCCAGGTCTCCGACTTCGGGGGCCTTGAGTCCCTCCATGCTAATAATATCCACCTCCGGGCTACCAGGGAAGCAAACGCCAGAACGTCTGCCTCTTTCTCCTCCTGGATTCCCGGATCCTGCGACACCCCGAAAATCACAACCTCTGGACCCAATGCCACCCTTGTATTTAATATCTTGGACATGACGTCCGCAAACCCCTGCCAAAATCCCCTAAGCTTTGGACATGTCCAAAACATGTGGACATGGTTCACTGGTCCTCCTGCACATTTTGCACACCTGTCCTCCACCCCAAAGAATCTGCTCATCCGGGCCACTGTCATGTGAGCCCGGTGCACGACCTTGAATTGAATCAGGCTGAGCCTGGCACACATCGCGGATGTGTTGACTCTACTCAATGCGTCTGCCCAAAGGCCCTCCTCTACCTCTCCCCCCAGCTCCTCCTCCCACTTTCGCTTCAGCTCCTCAGTCTGCATCTCCTCTGATCCCATAAGCTCCTTATAAATGTCAGAAATGCTCCCCTCTCCTATCCATCCTCTAGAAACCACCTGTGGTGAACTTATATCTAATGCAACTCACCACTGTATTGTACTGTATTATGTTGATGCCCCTGTGGGCTCTGCCTGTGGCTCCACCCCCTCGGGGATGGTATATAAACCTGCAACCTGTAGGCGGCACTCAGTACAGAGTAGTCGCAGGCAGGCACAGATCTAGCTTATTAAAACCACTGTTCACTTCTACTAATCGTCTCGGGTGACTTGATGGTCGCATCACCACCCTATCCTGAATCCCCCTTAGTGGCAGGAGTGGGAAGGTTGGTCTACGCAGTAAGTCCCGCACCTGCAGATATCGAAATTTGTTTCCTCCCGCCAATGCAAACTTCTCCTCCAGAGCCCTCATGCTCGGAAAGCTCCCCTCTATAAACAAGTCCCCCATCCTCTCAATCCCCGCTCTCCGCCAAATTCGGAACCCCCCGTCCATCCTCCCCGGGGAAAACCGGTGATTATCGCAGATTGGGGACCAGACCGATGCTCCCACTGCTCCCACACGTCTCCTCCACTGCCCCCAGACTCTCAAGCCCGCCACCACCATGGGGCTGGTGGGGTACCGCGCCGGCGGGAACAGCAGAGGCGCAGTTACCAGCGCCCCCAGACTTGTGCCCCTGCAAGAAGCCACCTCCATATGCACCCATGCCGACACCCCCCCCCCCCCATCCCCACCCCCCCACCGGCCACTTCCTAACCATGGCTATATTAGCCACCCAGTAATAATTGCTAAAGTTCGGCAGCGCCAGCCCGCCCTACCCCTGACTCCGCTCAAGCATTAACCTCCTCACTCGCGGAGACTTGCCCCCCCATACAAAGCCCGCAATAACTTTATTGACCCGCTTAAAAAAGGACCGCAGGATGAAGATGGGGAGACATTGAAAAACAAACAGGAATCTCGGGAGGACCGTCATTTTCACCGTTTGAACTCTGCCCGCCAGAGACAACGGGAGCGCATCCCATCTCCGGACGTCCTCCTTCATCTGATCCACCAACCGGGCCAAGTTCAATATATGTAGCCGGTCCCAATCCCGCGCCACTTGGATGCCTAGGTACCTGAAATTGTCCTCTAACACTCTAATCGGCAGTTCCTCCAGTCGCCTCTCCTGACCCCTCGCCTGGACCGCAAACATCTCGCTCTTCCCCATATTAAGCTTATACCCCGAAAACCGGCCGAATTCCCCGAAAATTCCCATAATTTCTTCCATCCCCTCAATTGGATCCAAAACATACAAAAGCAGGCCGTCCGCATACAGCGAGACTTTGTGCTCCACCCCCCCCCCCCACCCCACCCCCACGCCCCTGGACCAGCCCCTTGAGGCCCTCAGAGCAATTGCCAGCGGCTCTATAGCTAGCGCAAACAGCAGTGGGGAGAAGGGGCATCCCTGTCTCGTCCCCCGGTGCAGTCGTCCTGTTCGTCCGTACACTTGCAACAGGAGCCTGGTACAGCAACCTGACCCATTCAATAAAGCCCCTCCCAAATCCGAACCGCTCCAGAACCTCCCATAAATAATCCCACTCAACCCGGTCAAAAGCTTTCTACGCATTCATCGCGAGCACTACCTGACTGACCCAGCCTTTCCTCAATCTAACCTGGTCCACTATTCTAAGGTGTGTATCCTGCAACATTACCACATCCGCCTTCAGTCCCCTAAGATGCACGAACACACATGCCCTCTTAACCGGCCCATTTAACCCTCAAATATTCCAGGTGATCAGCCTAGTTGGGGGGCAACGTACCCCCCCATCCGCCGATCAGCCATCCTCTTTCTGGGCCCGCCTCCATCCCCTGCGCTGTGCCTCCTCCGGCCCGCCCCCCCGACAGCCCCCGCCACCGACCTCCTCACTGTCCCTCCACCAAAGTCCCTCCCTCGTCAGCAGAACCACTCCCCCCCCCCCTCCCCCCAGCAACACTACTCTAAAACCTAACCCATATGGTAAACTAAACATATGCACACTCCCCACTGCACTTCCGTGAGCTAGCTCCCCCAGCTAGCTTGGTGGCCCCCGCCCCCGGCGCCAAAATGTCTCCCACCTATTGTTCCCTCGCTCCCCTCCCCACTCGTACAAACAAATTCCCTCATCTAACAATCCCCACACAATCACCCAGCTGCAAAAACAAAAACACCACCCAATGAAACTCAAATATGCACGTCTCCACCCCACAATAGTGCACATCAACGAAAAAGACATTGCCAACATCCACCGAAAAGAAAACCAAAAAACAAAAAAACTTTTTCGCCCCCTTTCTTAAACAGAACTCAAAAACAGAAGAGGAGAAAGAACAAATTTAAAAAAGAAAGGGGTCCAATATAGGCCAACAAGTTGCCTCAAAGTTCGAGAGTTCTCAGCCCCCACCAGTCCTTTTCTTTTAGCAAAGTCCAGCGCATCTTCGGGCGACTGAAAATAATGATGCTGGTCCTCATATGTGACCCAAAGATGAGCCGGATACTACAGTCCAAACTTCACCTGTTTCTTGAAGAAGATTGACTTAACTTGGTTGAAACCTGCCCTTTTCCGAGCCACCTCCACACTCAGGTCCTGGTACACCCGCAGAATACTGTTGTCCCACTTACAGCTCTGCGTTCGCTTGGCCCCCTTGTCCAAGAACCTGTGGAATATCACCACCATTGCCCTTGGAGGGTCCCCCGCTCATGGCCTCCTCGCAAGCGCTCTATACGCCCTGTCCACCTCCAAGGGTCAGGAGAATGCCCCCTCCCCCAGCAGCTTTTCGAACATACCCGCTACGTACGCCCCAGCATCCGCTCCCTCAGCCCCTTCCGGGAGCCTGACAATTCTTAAGTTCTGCCAGCGGGGCCTATTCTCTCCTCCACCTTCTCCAGAAGCCTTTTCTGCTGGTCCCGCAGCATCCCCACCTCCAGCTCCACCGCTGTTTGATGCTCCTTCTGCTCAGCCAGCACCTTCTCAACCTTCTGGATCGCCCGATCCTGGGGGTCCAATCTGTGCTCCAGCCGATCAATCAATTCTTTAATCGTGTCCAGACAGTCCCGTTTCTGCTTGGCAAAGTCATCCTGGATGACCTGCATCAACTGCTCCGTTGATCGCTGCGCTGACACCCCAGGGGTCCGGTCCTCGACCATGCTGTCTCCTGCTGCAGCTTCAGCACAGCTCTTGCCTATCTTCCTATTTCTGCCTTTTCCTGCACTTCTGGTTCTTTTCTCCATACACCGATACGTGGAAACGGTGCCCAATTGCCGCAGCCTTCAAATTCACCGTTTAAAACCGAAAAAAAGTCCGAGGCAAAGGTCCGAAAGTCCGACCAGAGCGGGAGCCACCAAATGTGCGACTTACTTGTTCATAGCCGCCACCGGAAGTCCAGCTCTTCAATTGTTAATCTTGAACATCAGGACCACGTGCAAGAGACTTACAGACAACTTGCAATGGGTTGCTAATGTGTGCAAGACAACTGTAATTGACATGGAACATGATAGGCTGAACATTGACAAAGCTTCCCTCCAAGAGACCAAGCATGCCAAGAGCAGATTACTGACAGAAAATAATTATGTGTTCAGCCTGAAGGGGAAGAATTCAGAGGAAACCTGTAAGGTAAGGGCTTTCGCTATAAGGAACTTGAAACTCTTGATGATAAAACCCGCACAAATGGTTCAGAGCATGTTCTCTCCATTTGCCTCTCAACTCAAACAGGAACAGTTAACCTTATGAATATCTATGCTTCAACATTGTGCTCAACTACAGAGGGAAAAAGCCAGCTCTATGAGAGGCTTGACACTGATACTAGCAGACTCCCTGAGTCAGAGGACTTTTAACGACTGAGGGATTTGAACACAAATGTGGGTATAGACCATGAGGCATGGCCCTCCCTTCTTGGACACCATGACCTGGGGACGATAAATAAAAAGAGACTACTTGTGTTTTGTGCAACTTATACATTCTTTAAAAACAAACCATGTCACAAGCTGTCCCTTAGACATCCGATATCAGTGAGAAGTCTTACAACACCAGGTTAAAGTCCAACAGGTTTGTTTCGAATCATTAGCTTTCGGAGCACTGCTCCTTCCTCAGGTGAATGAAGAGGTGGGTTCCAGAAACATATATATAGACAAAGTCAAAGATGCAAGACAATACTTTGAATGCGAGTCTTTGCAGGTAATTAAGTCTTTACAGGTCCAAACGGAGCAACTGGAGAGGGGGATAATCACAGGTTAAAGAGGTGTGAATTGTCTCAAGCCAGGACAGTTGGTAGGATTTCGCAAGCCCAGGCCAGATGGTGGGGGTTGAACGTAATGCGACATGAATCCAAGGTCCCGGTTGAGGCCGTACTCATCTGTGAAAATGAAAACATGAAATGAAAATCGCTTATTGTCACAAGTAGGCTTCAAATGAAGTTACTGTGAAAAGCTCTTAGTCGCCACATTCTGGCGCCTGTTCAGGGAGGCTGGTGAGGGAATTGAACCGTGCTGCTGGCCTGCCTTGGTCTGCTTTAAAAGCCAGCGATTTAGCCCTGTGCTAAACCAGTCCCTTGGAACTTGGCTGTAGGTTTCTGCTCGGCAATTCTGCGTTCTCGCGCGTCCTGAAGGCTGCCTTGGAAAAAGCTTACCCGAAGATCAGAGGCTGAATGCCCTTGACTGCTGAAGTGTTTTCCGACTGGAAGGGAACATTCCTGCCTGGCGATTGTCGCGCGATGTCCGTTCATCCATTGTCGCAGCATCTGCATGGTCTTACCAATGTACCACGCTTCGGGAAATCCTTTCCTGCAGCGTATGAGGTAGACAACGTTGGCCGAGTCCAACGAGTCTGTACCACATATTTGGTGGGTGGTGATCTCATGTGTAATGGTGGTACCCATGTTGATGATCTGGCACGTCTTGCAGAGATTGCCATGGCAGGGTTGTGTGGTGTCATGGTCGCTGTTCTGAAGGCTGGGTAGTTTGCTGCAAACAATGGTTTGTTTGAGTTGCGCGGTTGCTTGAAGGCAAGTAGTGGAGGTGTGGGGATGACCTTGGCAAGATATTCGTCTTCATCGGTGACGTGTTGAAGGCTGCGAAGAAGATGTTGTAGTATCTCCGCTGCGGGGAAGTACTGAACGACGAAGGACTCTCTGTCGGTTGTGTCCTGTGTTTGTCTTCTGAGGAGGTTGGTGCGGTTTTTTGCTGCGCCCGTTGGAACTGTCGATCGATGAGTCGAGCCCCATATCCCATTTGTACGAGGGCATCTTTCAGCCTGTAGATGTCTGTTATGCTCCTCCTTGTCTGAGCAGATCCTGTGTTTATGGAGGGCTTGTCCATAGGGGTTAGCTTCTTTAATGTGTTTAGAGTGGAAGCTGGAGAAGTGGAGCATCGTGAGGTTATCCGTGGGCTTGCGGTAAAGCGAAGTGCTAAGGTGACCGGCCTTGATGGAGATGAGTGTGTCGAAGAATGCAACCGATTCTGAAGAGTAGTGAATGGTGAGTCTGATGGTGGGATGGAACTTATTGATGTCATCATGTAGTCGTTTCAGTGATTTTTCAGTGTGGTTCCAAAGGAAAAAAATGTCATCAATGTATCTAGTGCATAACAAAGAACAAAGACAAAGAACAAAGAAATGTACAGCACAGGAACAGGCCCTTCGGCCGTCCAAGCCCGTGCCGACCATGCTGCCCGACTAAACTACAATCTTCTACACTTCCTGGGTCCGTATCCCTCTATTCCCATCCAACTCATGTATTTGTCAAGATGCTCCTTAAATGTCACTATCGTCCCTGCTTCCACCACCTCCTCCGGTAGCGAGTTCCAGGCACCCACTACCCTCTGTGTAAAAAACTTGCCTCGTACATCTACTCTAAACCTTGCCCCTCTCACCTTAAACCTATGCCCCCTAGTAATTGACCCCTCTACCCCGGGGAAAAGCCTCTGACTATCCACTCTGTCTATGCCCCTCATAATTTTGTAGACCTCTATCAGGTTGCCCCTCAGCCTCCTTCATTCCAGTGAGAACAAACCGAGTTTATTCAACCGCTCCTCACAGCTAATGCCCTCCATACCAGGCAACATTCTGGTAAATCTCTTCTGCACCCTCTCTAAAGCCTCCACATCCTTCTGGTAGTGTGGAGACCAGAATTGAACACTATACTCCAAGTGTGGCCCAACTAAGGTTCTATACAGCTGCAACATGACGTGCCAATTCTTATATTCAATGCCCCGGCCAATGAAGACAAGCATGCCGTATGCCTTCTTGACTACCTTCTCCACCTGTGTTGCCCCTTTCAGTGACCTGTGGACCTGTACTCCTAGATCTCTTTGACTTTCAATACTTTTGAGGGTTCTACCATTCACTGTATATTCCCTGCCTGCATTAGACCTTCCAAAATGCATTACCTCACATTTGTCCGGATTAAACTCCATCTGCCATCTCTCCGCCCAAGTCTCCAAACAATCTAAATCCTGCTGTATCCTCTGACAGTCCTCATCGCTATCCGCAATTCCACCAACCTTTGTGTCGTCTGCAAACTTACTAATCAGACCAGTTACATTTTCCTCCAAATCAGCCAAACTCCCAGCACTGATCCCTGTGGAACACCACTGGTCACAGCCCTCCAATTAGAAAAGCATCCTTCCATTGCTACTCTCTGCTTCTATGACCTAGCCAGTTCTGTATCCACCTTGCCAGCTCACCCCTGATCCCGTGTGACTTCACCTTTTGTACTAGTCTACCATGAGGGACCTTGTCAAAGGCCTTACTGAAGTCCATGTAGACAACATCCACTGCCCTACCTGCATCAATCATCTTTGTGACCTCCTCGAAAAACTCAATCAAGTTAGTGAGACACGACCTCCCCTTCACAAAACCATGCTGCCTCTCACTAATACGTCCATTTGCTTCCAAATGGGAGTAGATCCTGTCTCGAAGAATTCTCTCCAGTAATTTCCCTACCACTGAAGTAAGGCTCACCGGCCTGTAGTTCCCTGGATTATCCTTGCTACCCTTCTTAAACAGAGGAACAACATTGGCTATTCTCCAGTCCTCCGGGACATCACCTGAAGACAGTGAGGATCTAAAGATTTCTGTCATGGCCTCAGCAATTTCCTCTCCAGCCTCCTTCAGTATTCTGGGGTAGATCCCATCAGGCCCTGGTGACTTAACTACCTTAATATTTTTTAAGACACCCAACACCTCGTCTTTTTGGATCTCAATGTGACCCAGGCTATCTACACACCCTTCTCCAGACTCAACATCTACCAATTTCTTCTCTTTGGTGAATACTGATGCAAAGTATTCATTTAGTACCTCGCCCATTTCCTCTGGCTCCACACATAGATTCCCTTGCCTATCCTTCAGTGGGCCAACCCTTTCCCTGTCTACCCTCTTGCTTTTTATGTACGTGTAAAAAGCCTTGGGATTTTCCTTAACCCTATTTGCCAATGACTTTTCGTGACCCCTTCTAGCCCTCCTGACTCCTTGCTTAAGTTCCTTCCTACTTTCCTTATATTCCACGCAGGCTTCGTCTGTTCCCAGCCTTTTAGCCCTGACAAATGCCTCCTTTTTCTTTTTGACGAGGCCTACAATATCTCTCGTCATTCAAGGTTCCCGAAGATTGCCGTATTTATCCTTCTTCCTCACAGGAACATGCCGGTCCTGAATTCCTTTCAACTGACACTTGAAAGCCTCCCACATGTCAGATGTTGATTTGCCCTCAAACATCCGCCCCCAATCTATGTTCTTCAGTTCCCGCCTAATATTGTTATAATTAGCCTTCCCCCAATTTAGCACATTCATCCTAGGACCACTCTTATCCTTGTCCACCAGCACTTTAAAACTTACTGAATTGTGGTCACTGTTCCCGAAATGCTCCCCTACTGAAACTTCTACCACCTGGCCGGGCTCATTCCCCAATACCAGGTCCAATACCGCCCCTTCCCTAGTTGGACTGTCTACATATTGTTTTAAGAAACCCTCCTGGATGCTCCTTACAAACTCCACCCCGTCTAAGCCCCTGGCACTAAGTGAGTCCCAGTCAATATTGGGGAAGTTGAAGTCTCCCATCACCACAACCCTGTTGTTTTTACTCTTTTCCAAAATCTGTCTACCTATCTGCTCCTCTATCTCCCGCTGGCTGTTGGGAGGCCTGTAGTAAACCCCCAACATTGTGACTGCACCCTTCTTATTCCTGATCTCTACCCATATTGCCTCACTGCCCTCTGAGGTGTCCTCCCGCAGTACAGCTGTGATATTCTCCCTAACCAGTAGCGCAACTCCGCCACCCCTTTTACATCCCCCTCTATCTCGCCTGAAACATCTAAATCCTGGAACGTTTAGCTGCCAATCCTGCCCTTCCCTCAACCAGGTCTCTGTAATGGCAACAACATCATAGTTCCAAGTACTAATCCAAGCTCTAAGTTCATCTGCCTTACCCGTAATACTTCTTGCATTAAAACATATGCACTTCAGGCCACCAGACCCACTGTGTTCATCAACTCCTCTCTGTCTGCTCTGCCTCAGAGCATCACTGTCCCTATTCCCTAGTTCTCCATCAATGCTCTCACCTTCTGACCTATTGCTCCCGTGCCCACCCCCCTGCCATACTAGTTTAAACCCTCCCGTGTGACACTAGCAAACCTCGCGGCCAGGATATTTATGCCTCTCCAGTTTAGATGCAACCCGTCCTTCTTATATAGGTCACACCTGCCCCGGAATAGCTCCCAGTGGTCCAGATAACGGAAACCCTCTCTCCTACACCAGCTGTTTAGTCATGTGTTTAGCTGCTCTATCTTCCTATTTCTAGCCTCACTGGCACGTGGCACGGGGAGTAATCCCGAGATTACAGCCCTAGAGGTCCTGTCTTTTAACTTTCTGCCTAGCTCCCTGAACTCCTGCTGCAGGACCTCATGCCCCTTCCTGCCTATGTCATTAGTACCAATATGTACAATGACCTCTGCCTGTTTGCCCTCCCCCTTCAGGATGCCCTCTACCTGTTCGGAGACATCCTGGACCCTGGCACCAGGGAGGCAACATACCATCCTGGAGTCTCTTTCACGTCCACAGAAGCGCCTATCTGTGCCCCTGACTATAGAGTCCCCTATTACTATTGCTCTTCTGCGCTTTGACCCTCCCTTCTGAACATCAGGGCCAGCCGTGGTGCCACTGCTGCTGCTGCTTCAACATCGGTTGAAGGTCCTGTGTGGTGAGGAGGTCTTGTTCAAACTTGTGCATGAAGATGTTGGCATATTGAGATGCGAATTTGGTCCGCATGGTTGTTCCATGTGTCTGGATGAAGAACTTGTTGTCGAAGGTGAAGGTGTTGTGATCCAGTATGAAGCGGATGAGTTGCAGAATTGCGTCTGGAGATTGGCAGTTGGTGTTGAGTACTGTGGCTGTTGCAGCAATGCTGTCATCATGGGGGATGCTGGTGTAGAGTGCTGAGATGTCCATTGTGATGAGGAATGTTCCTGGTTCAACTGGTCCATGGGTGCTGAGTTTCTGTAAGATGTCCGTCGTGTCGCGACAGAAGCTGGGCATTCAAAGTATCGTATTGCTTCTTTGACTTTGTCTATATATATGCTTCTGGAACCCGCCTCTTCATTCACCTGAGGAAGGAGCAGTGCTCCGAAAGCTAGTGATTCAAAACAAACCTGTTGGACTTTAACCTGGTGTTGTAAGACTTCTTACTGTGCTCACCCCAGTCCAACGCCAACATCTCCCCATCAAATATCAGGGTATTGACACCAGCTGGATCTGATCATCACCAGATGAACAACATTCTTGACACACGCAGCCACCACAGCGCTGACTGTGATACAACTCACTCCCTGGTGTGTGCGAGGGTGAGGATGCCACCCCTGAAGTGTTTTATTCGAAGAAGAAATACCATCCTTGTATCACCGTCAGCCATATTACTACCCAAAGTTTCATGACTCAGTTGAAAGGGCGCTCCCCAGCATTCCCACAATGTGTCGTGGTGAAATGGAACATATTTCAAGACAGCATCTACGCTATCTAACTCTCAACATATGAGAAGCAAGAGAAGAGGGAAAATGCTGACTGGTTCAAGGCTAACATCATTGTGATGGAAGCTGTCATTGAAGCTTCGCAGTCTGCTCTCATAAATTACAAGAGGGATCCAAACAAGAATGCAATAAGAGCCATCCAAAGTAAAGTCCAATAGACTGCAAGGCACCAGTGACTATTAGTTCCAGCTTTGCCAGAATATCCAGATAACCATTCAACACAGGGAATGTCAGGGATATACATGAATGGATGCATGTATGCACCACAACAGCTGGCTGTTCAACCTCCCCCTTTAGAATGTCCTGCAGCCGCTCTGAGACATCAAGGACCCTTACACCCTGGAGGCAACATACCTTCCTGGAGTCTCCTTTACATCCGTAGAAACGCCTGTCCACTCCCCTTACAATCGAATCACCTATAACTATAGCTCTACCACTCTTTTTCCTGCCCTCCTGTGCAGCAGAGCCAGCCACGTTGCCATGAACCTGGCTACTGCTGCCTTCCCCTGGTGAGCCATCTCCCGCAACAGTATCCAAAACGGTATACCTGTTTGGAGGGAGATGACTGCACTGCCTTCCTACTCTTCCTCTGTCTGATAGTCACCCATTTTGTATTTCATCACTTATTGTCACAAGTAGGCTTCAATGAAATTACTGTGAAAAGCCCCATGTCATCACATTCCGGCGCCTGTTCGGGGATGCCGGTACGGGAATTGAACCCGCACTGCTGGCCTTGTTCTGCATTACAAGCCAGCTGTTTAGCTCACTGTGCTAAACCAGCCGCTATCTCCTATCTCCCTCACTATTCTTTATCTGCGGTGTGGCCAACTCGCTAAACGTGCTATCCACGGCTTCCTCCGCATCGTGGATGCTCCAAAGTGAGTCCATCCGCAGCTCCAGAGTCATCAGGCGGTCTAACAGGAGCTGCAGCTGGACACGCTTAGAACATAAGAACATAAGAACTAGGAGCAGGAGTAGGCCACCTGGCCCTTCGAGCCTGCTCTGCCTTTCAATGAGATCATGGCTGATCTTTTGTGGACTCAGTTCCACTTTCCCGCCCGAACACCATAACCCTTTATTCTTCAAAAAACTATCTATCTTCATCTTGAAAACATTTAATGAAGGAGCCTCAACTGCTTCTCTGGGCAGGGAATTCCATAGATTCACAACCCTTTGGGTGAAGAGGTTCCTCCTAAGCTCAGTATTAAACTTACTTCCCCTTATATTGAGGCTATGCCCCCTAGTTCTGGTTTCACCCGCCAGTGGAAACAACCAGCTCGCATCTATCCTATCTATTCCCTTCATGATTTTATATGTTTCTCTAGGATCCTTCTAAATTCCAACGAGTACAGTTCCAGTCTACTCAACCTCTCCTCACAATCCAACCCCTTCAACTCTGGGATTAACCTAGTGAATCTCCTCTGCACACCCTCCAGCGCCAGTACGTCCTTTCTCAGGTAAGGAGACCAAAACTGAACACAATACTCCAGGTGTGGCCTCCCTAACATCTTATACAGTTGCAGCATAACCTCCCTAGTCTTAAACTCCAGTCCTTGAGCAATGAAGGACAAAACTCCATTTGCCTTCTTAATCACCTGTGCACCTGTAAACCAATTTTTTGCGACTCATGCACTAGGACACCCAGGTCCCTCTGCACAGCAGTATGTTTTAATATTTTACCATTTAAATAATAATCTCTTTTGCTGTTATTCCTATCAAAATGGATAACCTCACATTTGTCAACATTGTATTCCATCTGCCAGACCCTAGCCCATTCACTTAAACTATCCAAATCCCTCTGCAAACTTCCAGTATCCTCTGCACTTTTTGCTTTACCATTTATCTTAGTGTTGTCTGCAAACTTGGACACATTGCCCTTGGTCCCCAACTCCAAAACATCTATGTAAATTGTGAACAATTGTGGACCCAACCCTGAGGGACACCACTGGCTACTGATTGCCAACTAGAGAAACACCCATTAATCCCCACTCTTTGCTTTCTATTAATTAACCAATCCTGTATCCAGGCTACTACTTTACCCTTAACACCATGTATCATTATCTTATGCAGAAACCATTTGTCTGGCACCTTATCAAAAGCTTTCTGGAAATCCAGATATACCACATCCATTGGCTCCCCGTTGTCTACACTGGTAATGTCCTCAACAATTAAATTAAATAGGCATGACCTGCCCTTTATGAACCCAAGCTGCGACTGTCCAATGGGACAATTTCCATCCAGATGCCTTACTATTTCTTCCTTGATGATAGATTCCAGCATCTTCCCTACTACTGAAATTAAGCTAACTATAATACTATAATTACCCGCTATCTGCTGCCCTCCTTTATTAAACAGTGGTGTCACATTTGCTAATTTCCAATCCGCCGGGACCACCCCAGAGTCTAGTGAATGTTGCACGTGAAGGAGCCAGGGACAGTGGAAATGTCCCTGAACTCCCACATCACACAAGAGGAGCATGACACGGGTCTGGGATCTTCTGCCATATCTTAAACTTTAGGTTAACTTATACAACTACAGTGCCAAAAAACAAAAAATAGTTTGCTGACAATTGTGCCCTGGCGGGGGGCTTCTGCCAGGGTCGGGGGGGAGTAGCGTCGAGTGGCCAGGTGGTGGGCTGTGGGGTCGGGGTGGACGGGCATGGAACACCATTGCCACAGCTGAAAAGGCAGCCATGCAGCTGCGTACACTGCTGACAGCTCACTGTGAACTTAGGGCCATGGGTTGTATCGGTGTCTCCCCAGGGCACTCCCCTAGGTACCTTTGTCCCCAGCTGACCCATCAGTGGGATGGGCATGCTCCAGCGCAACCAGTGCCATCTCGTCGGCTGGGATTGTGTGTGTGGGCATTGTAATGTGTATCTGCGGCTGCAGATTGTAAGCTTCTTGAGTGTCAATCACGCAACATTTTTCATTGGAATCGATTGTGTCCCACGTTGCGCGGTGCTAGTCCCTCCACAGTCTTTGAATCGGTCGAGATACGGCACCAGTTTGCTGTCACAAAAGTTCTTGAATCCTTCCCCAGCGTCAACACTTAGTCTCAGGAATCATAGAATTTACAGTGCAGAAGGAGGCCATTCGGCCCATCGAGTCTGCACCGGCGCTTACAAAGAGCACCCTGCTGAAGCCTATCCTATCCCCGTAACTCAGTAACCCCACTGAACATTTTTTGGACATTAAGGGCAATTTTGTACGGCTAATCCACCTAACCCGCACATCTTTGGACTGTGGGAGGAAATCGGAGCACTCGGAGGAAACCCACGTACACACGGGGAGAACGTGCTCACTCCGCACAGACAGTGACCCAGCCGGGAATCGAATCTGGGACCCTGGATCTGTGAAGCAACTGTGCTAACCACTATGCTACCGTGTTGCCAATGGCAAATCCCACCCTGGATATCTGAGTGCTGTCCTGCTTTGCAGCCCATCCCATGTACACGGGTCAAAGTTACACCAGAAGAGTTTATTGTTGAAATATCGGATCCGATATTTACAGGGAGGGTGAGAGAGGACAAAAAAAATCAAGGAATACCAGGAGTATCCAGTCAAATTTAATAACAGGATTTTATTAAAGTCTTACAACTTTGTTGACCTTGCAGCAATCAAGAAGATCAGGGTTTGCTGAGGCATTTAGCCAGGGAAGGGGGTGTGAAAGATGCTTGGAGCCTGGCAGTGAGGAAGAGATCATGGGTGGAGTGGGAATGTTTGCAAGGTAGAAAAAAGTTGAGGTTAAGAGCAAGATTACATGAGAGGAGAGGTGGAGATCACAGGGAGAGAGAGAGATCAAGCATGGTGGTGGTGGTGGGGGGGTGGGGGGGGGGGGGGTGGAGATGTTGCAGGGAAAACCAGAGATTGTATAAGGAGGGGAAAGATGGATAGAGAGACAGTGTGGGTGGGGCAATGTGTGAGATATCAAGACAAATGATCTGCCTGAAAGTCGGGGGAAATGCTCACATTCTTCGGCATCCACAAGCAGTGCTGGAAAAGCACTTAGCTGCTAGATGGGCCAGTTTCTTATCTGCCTGCATTTTCTGGTTTTACTAAGTCCTGGGAAACCTGGGGTGGGATTCTCCGGCCGCCGACGGCGTTCAGAGATCAGCCGGAGAATCAAAGGTCACGCCAAAATCGGGGGCGGCGTCCCTTCGCAATGCTCCACCCCCTCCAAAGTGGCATACTCAGAGTGCAGCGCACGCGGTATCGTCGGCCTCAGGACGTTGCCTGAGTTCCCGACGGTCTCTCATGGTATTACTTGTCGAGAACTCGGCGTGGTGGCTGCGAACTCAGTCCAGCGCTGCCACAATCAGAGGAGGGCCGATCCTCGACAAGGAGGGACTTTGGCCGGGGCTGGGGGGCACTGTTGGGGGTGGTCCGGGGATCGCGAGCAGGCCAAAGGGGGGCACTATTTGGCAGGCCGGGTCCGCGCGCGGCCGGCGCCATGTTGCACGGCGAGGCCGCTGCATGCCGCCGCCATGCACATGCATGGCCACGGATCCGGCAATTCTCCGGCAGTATCGGCAATTAAGCTGGATGCTCTACGTTGCCGGCATGCTAGCCCACAGCCAAACGGAGGATCGGCAGCTGTTTTGTGCCAAATGTTCATTCGTTCCATGAGGGGGAGCATGCGATCGGGGTCGGGCCCCAGCACGCCGTTCTGGACCACATAGCCGAGGATGGCTAAGCGGTTCGTGCTGAACACGCACTTCTCCTTGTTATACGTGAGGTTGAGGAGAGTGGTGGTGTGGAGAAATTTGGCACGGTTGGCGTCATGGTCCTGCTGTTCGTGGCCGCAGATGGTGACATTGTCCAGGTACGGGAAAGTGGCCCGCAGCCCGTACCGGTCAACCATTCGGTCCATCTCCCATTGGAAGACCGAGACCCCATTGGTGACGCCGGAGGGAACCCTAAGAAAGTGGTAAAGGCGGCCGTCTGCCTCGAACGCAGTGTATGGGTGGTCCGCCTTGCGGATGGGGAGCTGGTGGTAGGCAGATTTCAGGTCTACTGTCGAGAAGACCTGGTACTGTGCAATCTGATTGACCATATCAGATATGCGTGGGAGGGGGTACGCGTCGAGCTGCGTGTACCGATTGATGGTCTGACTGTAGTCAACGACCATCCTGTTTTTCTCCCCAGTTTTGACCACTACCACTTGGGCTCTCCAGGGGCTGTTGCTGGCCTCGATAATGCCTTTCCGAAGCAGCCACTGGACTTCAGATCTGATGAAGGTCCTGTCGTGGGCGCTGTACTGTCTGATCCTGGTGGCAACGGGTTTGCAATCCGGGGTTAAGTTTGCAAAAAGGGAAGGTGGGTCGACCTTAAGGGTCGCGAGCCCGCACACAGTAAGGGGTGGTAGGGGCCCGCCGAATTTCAGGGTTAGGCTCTGAAGGTTGCACTGGAAGTCCAGGCCGAGTAGCAAGGCAGCACAGAGGTTGGGGAGGACGTAGAGAAAGAAGCCGCTGAACTCCACGCCCTGGACAGTGAGAGTGGCGATGCAGTACTTCCGTATCGCCATGGAGTGGGACCCGGAGGCGAGGGAGATTCTCTGGTTAGCGGGGTGTACCGCGAGGGAGCAGCGCTTTACCGTATCGTGGTGAATGAAGCTCTCAATGCTCCTGGGGTCCAGCAGGCAGGAGATCTCATGCCCGTTGACCTTCATTTTAGTTGAAGCAGTCGCAAGGTTGTGTGGTCGAGACTGGCCAATCGTGACCGAGGCAAGTCTTGGCTGGTCGTTGGCAGTTGCAGGCGATGAGCAGCCGGATGAGGTGCCCGACGGGCTTGTGTCCTGAATTGGGTAAGATGGCGGCGTCCACGGGCCACACGTGTCATGGGGAAAGCAAGATGGCGCCGCTCATTGGTCCTGGGTGGCCCACGGGCCGCACGTGTTGCGAGTTGAGCAAGATGGCGGCATCCACTGGCCGCACGTGGTCCTTAGAGGGGAAGATGGTGGCGCCGCGGTGCCGGGACAATAGCGGTGATTGAGCGGGCCTGGCACACTGCAGCGAAATGTCCTTTCTTGCCGCAGGCCTTGCAGAGGGCGCTTTGCGCCAGGCAGCGCTGTCAGGGGTGTTTTGACTGCCCACAGAAGTAGCATTTGGGCCCCCGGGGTTGGTTGGCAGCCGCGCGGCACAGGCGTGGGATTGGCTGAGGGCGGTCGCTGATGGGGTCCACGATGGGGCGGCGGTCTGCGGAGTCCACGATGCACAGGGGGGGTGGGCCACGCGGTGGGGGCATAGGTCTGAATGTTGCGTGATGCGACCGTAAGTAAAGCGCTATTTTTTTGGTCACTGCGAGGTCGAGCGTGGCCCCCTCTAAGAGGAGCTGGCGGATGTAGTCAGATCCTATGCCCATAACAAATGCGTCTCTCATTAGCAAATTCGAGTGTTCCGTGCCGAAACGGCCTGACAGTCACAGTCTCTAACTAGGGGGAGCAGGGCGCGCCAGAAATCTTCCACCGACTCACCGGGAAGTTGACGCCGCGTGGAGAGGAGGTGCCTGGCGTAGAGTGTGTTAGTCCGCTGAGCGTAGTTTTCCTTCAGTAGCGCCATGGCCTCTGCGTAGGTCGGCGCGTCCTGGACAAGTGGAAAGATGTTGGAACTGAGCCGCGTGTAAAGGACCTGGAGCTTCTGTGCTTCTGGAATTTCATCTGGCGCAGACCCGATGTACGCTTCAAAACAGGCTAGCCAATGTTCAAAGTCCTTTTTGGCGTCGTCTGCTTGCGGATGCAGCTGCAGGCGATCTGGCTTAATGCAGAGGTCCATCTTCTGAAAAACTCAGTGTAATAAATTGATGCATGATCAATTACACAAAGACGAGAGTAGGATGTTATCGAGGCTTTATTACACTGAGATGTGTGGTCTCCTAGAGCAGCTGACGAAATGGCTGCTGTACTGGGAGCACACATATTTATACTCCGCCTACTGGGCGGAGCCAGCAGGCAGGGATCTCCCCCCGTACCTGTAGTACAGGGGCCTTACCGTAAAGCACCTATATCAACATCCTATATATACAATATATACATCAGTGGTGACTACCACAACTGAGGCAAGCTGGTTCATGGTGGTTTGGAGCTGGATTTCAAATTTTTCCCAACTTATCTACCCAGCCCTCCCCACACTGCTCGCCAGCCCTACACAGCGTGGCAGCAATGTGTCTCACTCTCTCAACGGCAACTAGGGATGGGCAATAAATGCTGGCCTGGCCAGATGCACCCACCTACCATAAAATGGTTAAAGGTTAAAAGGTTAAAATTTCCCCTACAATGAGAAAATGAGGGGCAGTCACTTCAGATATTTGTATCCAAGCAAAGCCGCCAGTGCGAAGCTTAATCCAGGCCAGAAAGTTTAACAGACATAGTTCCTGATCCTTTGGCCAGTTACTAGGTTTCTATGTCAGATTAATGTGAGAATGTAAAAATTTGCAGCCTGTCAAAATGAAGACAATTGTAATTCATCACACATTGCAAGGGCTGCATCTCCTTCATTAATAATACTGGAATAGCTGAAGTTGAAATAAAAAATCACCAAGGAAAATCTTACCAAGACATATGAAACTTAAGTGTATGGAAACGGTTAAATTATCAGTGGAAGTAGAACTTGGGGACTTGCAGTCAAACACAATTAGTCAACTTTAGGACTGATATCAAAAACTCCTCATGCAAATGAATAATGTGCGAACAATCAATGTGAATAAACCTTCAGATAGACCAATGGTCTTTAAATCATTTAAGAATCAATTGGTCATGACAATTGGTGAGGGAGGGGGTAATCTCTCTGGATGGCAGTATAAAGATAGGACTAAAGGTTTCTCTCATCCATAATCACCTTTTGATCTTGTATGGCTCCACCTCAATCACCCTACCCAGCGGAGTTTGAATGCCTCCTCAGCGACATCTCATATTGCTTGAATAAATCTTTCATTTGGAGTGTGTGACATTTCTTCCCCACACCATCTGCAATTGTTCCACCTCCAGTGAATCAGTTCTCTGCAAAGTGAACTGTTGTGAGCTCAATCCAGTGTAAGAAACCCCCTCATAACTTTTGACCATGTTCTTAACTACTTGCCTCTGGAAACATCTGGGTGATGTTGCCTGCCCAGCCTAAGTTTCAAGGAAAGTGTTCAAGACAGTTCAGCATTCCCAGGCACAGTCTGTACACTACCCATTCTAAGTGGGTTTCACCAACATGTTTGTTATATGGGGAGAGTTACATCTCATCGTGAACAGAATGCTAATGAATTACAAGAGGGAGCTTTTCTCCAGTGATGTGGGCCAATTCATCCTGACCATGACCACGTAGGCTGGGATCACATTCCGGTTAACCATTCAAAGCTGGCTGTGGTTCAGTTATCCGGGATGGGGCGGTAAGCCCTTCTGCATTCAATACAATTGGAGGAAGACATTTGAAGCACTCTCACACCCCCTAGTGGCACATTAAAGAACAATACTGGCAGCAGCTCGAGAACAAATAACTTGGCTAGAATTTCAGGAATGCTTTGTAAAACACAGCAAACTTAAAGGAGACAAAATAAGTGGTTCAAGAAGGCAGCTCACCACCAACTTCGCAAAGAAAATTAGTGATGGGCAATAAATGCTGGCCTAGCTAACGACACCCACACCCAATGAAATAATTTTTAAAAATTAATTAAAATTTGAAACATGATTATTTGTAACAGAAACATGTCTGTCCTTTCATTAGTGTCTAATAGTAACATCAATTCTTGAAAATAAGAATTATTTAAAATAATCCTTTTGGCGTATGATCATCAATTCAGGTATGTTGGATTACTACATTCAATGATATGCAGACACAGACATAATGATATACAGACAAGCAGCTAATGGACACAGAGAACAGGACATGACCAATGAGCAGGCAGGACTCAGGGGTGGGATCGGACTATAAAAGACACCAGGCACTCACACTCTGCCTCTTTCCATTGATGAACATCTGGAGACTCAGTCAAGGGTGTTGTTACAGTCTTATACCCCCATCACGTGGCTAAGAGCTAGTCTGGTTCAGTCAGACAGAGTAACCACAGTTAGCAGAGAGTCGAACTCACAGAGAACTGTGCTAACTGTGCTATTAGTTCAATAAACCTGATTGAACTAACTTCAAGGTCTGGAGTATCTTTTTGATCTATGCTGCATCCAGTTGCAGCCAGTGTTATGCCAGTGTACCTAACACGACAGTTGGAGGTTTTGTTTGATTGTTGAACCTCGTGGTATTTCTATGATTTTCGAACAAAAAAGGAATCAGTCATGTGATATACTGACAACCCTCAACCATCTGGCCAGCACCTAACCCAACTATCCCCCGACCCTAACCTAAAACTTTAACTCAGTTTCTCTCTCCACACAGATACTGATAGATCTGTTGAGTATATCCAGCATTTTCCATTTTATGATATATATTGGCCGGGATTCTCCAATCCCGTGGCCAAGTTCTGACGCCGGCGTGAAAAGCGGAGCGAACCACTCCGGTGTCAACGGTCCTCGATTGTCAGGTATTCACCCCTTCCTAGGGGGCTAGGTCGGTGCCAGAGTGGTCTCCGCTGCTCTAGCCGGCGCAAGTTTGCGCATGCGCGCTATGGCTGGCATGAGTTAGCGCATGATGTCAGCGTGAGTTCGCGCATGCGCGTGGGTTGCTGTCTCCACACCGGGCCCTCCAGGGGCCCCCACGGAACCAGCCCGCCTGTCAATCGGTAGGCTTCGATCGCGGGCCAGGCCACTGTGGAGGCCCCCCCCCCCCCACCCACCCCGGGGTCGCATCCCCCACCCCCTGACCAGGACGGCCCCCGCAGCCAGAATTCTAGCTCCCGCCGTGAAGGACCATACATGACCCATGCCGGTGGGACTCGGCCGAATTCGGCGGGCACTCGGCCCGTCGAGGCCCGGAGAATCGCCGAGGAGCGTCAATCATCATTTTCTTATTTAGTACCCTCCGGGCTTTCGTAACTAGGCCTTTCTAGAAATATCTGTTCTGGGAGTCCTTCCCTCACAGGGCAGGATCATCAAGGGAAGCCAGGCCATGGCCCTTTTTTATGGTACTAGCTGTTGTATTCTAGTAAGTAGAAGGTGTAAAGGTCCCAAAGCAAAGTTAAAAAGCTACGGAAAGAAGAAAGTGTGTAAGGGAAGTGGGTGAGGGGATATGGTGACAAATAGTAGGTGAGGATATTAGGGTGGTAGGTATGTGGGTCAGGGTGGCAGGTGGTGAGGGGTTAGGATGGTAGACAAGCTGGTGAAGGGGTAGGGCAGCAGGAGGGTGGGTGAGATGCTAAGGTGGCAGATGTTTGAGGGGGTAGGGTGGCAGGTAAATGGGTAAGCATGGGGCAGGGGTTGGAGGATAGTCAGGCAGGGGATCGGGGGGGTTGGGGTGGCGGTAGTTGTGTGGCCAGGAGCGCTGGTCGGAACAGGGGTGGGTGGTAGTTGGGTGGGCAGGATTGTGTGTCAGGTGATGGCCAGATGTTTGGGGGTTAGTCAGGTGGTCGAGATGGGGGTAGTCGGGTGGGGGGGGGGGGGGGTTGAGTGGGGAATCTGGGGGTCAGTGGTATAGTTGCCTAGAGATTTGGTGGCGTAGTGGTATTATCACTGGACTAGTGATTCAGAGACCCAAAGCAATGAGACCCAAAGGTCTGGGCACTCAGGTTCGAATCCCACTGTGGCAGATGGTTAAATGAGAATGCAACAACAATTTTGAATGATGATGATGAAATCATTGTCAGCTGCTGTAAAAACCCATCTGGTTTGCTGATGTCCTTTTGGGAAGGAAATCTGCCATCCTTACCTGTGTGGCTTACATATAACTCCAGATCCACATCAATGTGGTTGACTCTGAAATGTCCTCTGAAATGGTCTAGCAAGTCAGTTCAGGGGAAATCAGGGGTGGGCAATGAATGCTGGCCCAGCCAGCAACACTCACAACCCAGGAAAGAATTTAGAAAAAGCATTGGTTTTAATCTTTCTCACTTTTCTTGGGTAGCTGTCTGATAAGTCAGTCGAGCCATCCAAAGTCTCCGATTCTAATCCAGAGTGACAGAAGGTTCCTGAAATGGAGATTTCCCACCAGAAGTCCAGACATAGCAGGTAATTCCCACATATACAGCGTGTGGGGACTTCTAAGAAGTCCCTCAACCCAGCTTGGATGGCACCTCTGGGGTAGGGTCATGCAGAGATCAGACGTTCTGGACCAATGTTATATTGGTCAGTGATAGTCATAGAGGTCTACAGCACTGAAAATGTCCTTCAGCTCATTGCATCTGTGCCAGTCAAAAACTACCACCTAACTATTCTAATCCCATGTTCTAGCACTTGGTCCATAGCCTTGCATGCCTTAGCATTGCAAGGGCATATCTAAATATTTCTTAAATATTTATTTCAGGCAGCGAGTTCCAGACTGCCACCATCCTCTGGATGAAAGTACTTTTCTTCACATCCCCTCTAAACCTTCTGCCCTTACCTTAAATCTAGGCTCCCTAGTCATTGATCAGTCCACCAAGGGGAACAGTTTCTTCCTGTCTGCACTGTCTATGCCCCTCATAACTTTATACATCTCAATCATGTCCCCCCTCATTCTCCACTGCTCTAAGGAAAACAACCCCAGTCTATCCAATTGCATCCTTTCCAGTGCTAACACATCCCTCCGGTAGTGTGGATTAATGAAGGCCCTGCCTTCTCAAACTTGCCCCTTGCCTGAGATGTGGTGATCCTTAGGTTAAATCACCACCAGCCAGCTCTCCCCCTCAATGGGGAAAGCAGTCTATGGTCATCTGGGACTATGATGACTTTACTTACTTATAATGTGGATTCCAGAACTGCATACAATACTTTCGCTGTACCCAATACTTGGGTAGCACGATAGCACAGTAGTAGCACAGTTGCTTCACAGCTCCAGGTTCGATTCCCGGCTTGGGTCACTGGCTGTGCGGAGTCTGTGTGGGTTTCATCCGGGTGCTCCGGTTTCCTCCAACAGTCCAAAGATGTGCAGGTTAGTTGGATTGGCCAGTTACCTTGCCCTTGGTGTCCAAAAGGGTTAGGTGGGGTTACTGTGTTACTGGGATAGGGTTGAGGTGTGGGGTGTTATTTCCAAGGGGCGGTGCAGACTCAATGGGTTGAATGGCCTCCTTCTGCACTGTAAATTCTATGTCCATGTCTATGTGGCCTAACCAACATTTTTTACAGTTCCAACATAACGTCCCTGCTCTAAATCTGCCTCGGCTAGTAAAAGCATGTACACCATAAGTCTTCTTAACCACTTTATCCAACCACCCTGCTACTTTAAGGGACCAGTGTACATGCACACCAAGGTCCCTCTGAGTCTCAGTACTTCCCAGGGTCCTGTTGTTTATCATGTGTGTGGTTTGTCCTGCCCAGGTGCATCAGGTGCATCACCTCACACTTATCCGGATTGAATATCATTTGCCACTGATCAGCCCATCTGACCAACCCATCTATGTCCTCTAAGGCTATGTAATATAAGGCTATCCTCCTCACTGCCAACCTGCCAATTTTTATATAATCTGTGAATTTACTGATCAATCCTCCTGCATTCAAGTCTAAATTATTTATACAAACCACAAAAAGTGAGGGCCCCAACACTGATTCCTGCGGGACTCCACTGGACATAGCTTCCAATCAGAAAAACGCCCCTCGACCATCATCCTCTACTTCCTGCCACTCAGCCAATTCTGGATCCAATTTGCCAAATTTCCTTGGATCCCCTGGGCTCTAACCTTTGCTATCAGTCTGCTTGTAAACTAACTTCCATCTGGATTCTTCCTAGATTCTAATACACCATCCCATAGCCCCTTCCTCCCTGCACTTTCACTGTGCTGAAAGCAAGAGTTGTAACTATTGTCTATGTCCTTCCTTCACTATACTTGAAAACTGTCAAACTCTTTATGCCCCTAAGGCTTCCCTTTTTCCTACATATTATAGCCTTTTAAAGCCTGGATTTAACATTCATTGCTACGTCTTGATTTATTTTGGACTCTCTCCTCTTCTTTTTGGCCCCGGTTGGTCCTTCCATTAAAGACCCTCAGATTAATAGTAAAAAAAGACAACAGGGGCGAAATTCTCCTACCCGCCCCGCCACATTTCTGCCCCGACCGGCCGGCGGGAGTCTCCGTAACACCGGCCGGTCAATGGGGTTTCCCATTGTGGGGCAGCCCCACGCCGTCGGGAAACCCCCGGGCGCCGGCAAAACGGAGACTCCCGCCGGCGGAGAATGACGCCCCAGAAGTCTGATTTTGCAGACCCACAGTTTAAAATTTAGATTCAGAGGATCTGATATTACCTGAAAGCTATTCCTAATTTACAGAAAGCAAAGAGTGGGGAGAAATGGGTGTTTTTCTGATTGGCGCTCAGTGACTAGTCGTGTGCCTCAGGGATCAGTTTTGGAACCGCAATTGTTTACAATTTACATAGATTATTTGGAGTTGGGGACCAAGAGTGATGTGTCAAAGTTCGTAGATGACAATAAGATGAGTGGTAGAGTAAAGTCTGCAGAGGGATATAGCTAGTTTAAGTGAGTGGGAAAGGGTCTGGCAGATGGAGTACAACGTTGGTAAATGTGAAGGCATCCATTTTGGTAAGAATAACAGCAAAATGTTCTATTATTTAAATGGTAAAAAATTGCAGCATGCTGCTTTGCAGAGGGACCTGGGTGTCCTTGTGCATGAATCGCCAAATGTTCGTTTGCAGGTGCTGCAGGTAATTAAGAAGGCAAATGGAATTTTGTCATTCATTGCTAGAGGGATAGAGTTTAAAAACAGGGAGGTCATGTGTTGCAGGTGTATAGGGTGCCAGTGAGCCCATACCTGGAGTACTGTGTACAGTTTTGGTCTCCTTACTTGAGAAAGGATATATTGGCACTGGAGGGGGTGCAGAGGAGATTCACTAGGTTGATTCTGGAGTTGAGAGGATTGTTTTGTGAGGAGGGACTGAGTAGGCTGGGACTATACTCATTGGAATTTAGAAGAATGAGGAGGGATCTTATAGAAACATATATAATTATGAAGGGAATAGTTAAGATAGAAGCAGGAAGGTTGTTTTCATTGGGGGGTGAAACTAGAACTAGGGGGCATAGCCTCAAAATAAGGGGGAGCAGATTTCAGACTGAGTTGAGGAGGAACTTCTTCATCTAAAGGATTGTAAATCTGTGGAATTCCCTGCCAAATGAAGCAGTTGAGGCTACCTCGTTGAATGTTTTTAAGGCAAAGATAGCTAGATTTTTGAACAATAAAGGAATTAAGGGTTATGGTGAGCGGGCAGGTAAGTGGAGCGGAGTGTACAAAAAGATCAGCCATGATCTTATTGAATGGCTGAACAGGCTCGAGGGGCATAGTTCTCATGTTCTTATGTGGCTGAACCAGCATCTATTGTCCATCCCTATTTGCCCTTGAACTAAGTGGTTTGCTCGACCATTCCAGAGGGTTTTTTGTTCACGTCAACCACACTGCTATGGATCTGGAGCCACATGTAGGCCAGGCCAGGTAAGAACGGCAGATTTTCTTCCCTAAAGGACATTAGTGAACCAGGTGGGTTTTTACAACAATCTACAATGGTTTCATGACCATCATTAGGCTTTTAATTCAAATTTCACCATCTTCGTTGGTGGGATATGAACCCAGGTCTTGGGTCTATGGATTACTAGTCAAGTGACAATATCATTACACCACCACCTCCCCCTAAAAATAAGAAAATATCACTTCCTTTATCTTAACACATAATGCATTAAATATAATTAGCGTGGAATAATTTAAAACATGTTTTGCGTGATGTAGGATATTAAGCTCAATATCCATAGAGACACTACATCTCATGTATTGCATCAAATGAATTGTCAACCATCAATTAAACGTCATGGTGAATATCACTGATATATAAATGGTGAACTTTGTCTTTGCTGAAGTAAAGGATGTCAATATCAGAATTAAATTCTTTTCCATTTTGGCTAGCATCGAAGATTGTCAGGTCAGGAATAGAAGCGGTAAGGCGTAAGTTCCCATCCAATTCTCTACACCAATGCAGACTTTCGTCCATTTCCATTGCGAGTAATTCCCGAAACAAGATGTTAGTCTATGGCCAGGGGCTTATATCTTGAATGGGCTCCACTCCACATCAAACGGGGCTGACCAGCAGTCTCTCCTGGTCTTACCTCCCGCCATTGGCGCATTGGAAGGATTTGCAGGTTGATGCACTCAACCAGTTTGATCGCACTATAAACGCACCTTCCTTGCCCATCACGTCCCGGGATGGGACTCAAACCTGGAGCTTCTGGCTCAGAGGCAGTTATACTACCCGCTGTGCATCAAGACCTCCAAGACACAAGTTAAATTCTGTTAATTCTGCCTCAAAGATTAACCTTCAACCAAATTTTGGAACACTTACTGTACTTGGAGGAATATTTTCACTTTCCAACTCTGTTATTGCCCTCTCTGAAGCTGCCAATTTAAACAACATGGTTGGTATTCTTCTGCTGAGATCTTGCAAACCAAGCGGCTGAATTGAGAGAAACTCAGTTCATATCCAACCCTTTTAAGACAGTAGAAAACAAAAGCTCCCATCTCACTCTGGCTGGGTTTAAACTCTAGTTCTGCAAGGAAACATACAGAGGAGCAAA
Organism: Scyliorhinus torazame; assembly: GCF_047496885.1. Lineage (NCBI taxonomy): Eukaryota > Metazoa > Chordata > Chondrichthyes > Carcharhiniformes > Scyliorhinidae > Scyliorhinus > Scyliorhinus torazame. The sequence continues at coordinate 290,348,899 of NC_092709.1, read as the reverse complement.
ATGGATATCACCAATATTCAATTATTTTGTCATAGTCTGTGAAGACATTAAAAATTGTAATAGCTGAGTGATGTCAGCCATCTATTCAATGCGTTATTCTGTATTCAGCCATCAAGGACAGGTGGAATCAACGCCAATGTGGTCAAAGTCTGGGATTGTTCCAGCAATATGGAGTGTTAAATGGATACATGTTGCAGAAGTGTTAAGCTGGGGGATGTCAATGGGTGGTTTTGAATTTGCTTTTTTTGACAGTGGTGGTGGATGATGAGCCACTGCTTGCCCTTCAGGACTTAAGAACACAAGAAGCAGTAGCAGGGCAAGGCCATTCAGCCCCTCAGGTATGCTCCTCCATTTAATAAGATCATGGTTGATCTGATTGTAGCCTTAACTCCACTCTCCTGTCTGCCCCACCCATAACAGCGGCATGGTGGTACGGTGGTTAGCACTGCTGCCTCACGGCACCAGGGGCCCAGGTTCAATTCTGGCCTCGGGTGACTGGCTGTGTGGAGTTTGTATGTTCTCCCCATGTCCGAGTGGGTTTCCTCCGGGTGCTCCTGTTTCCTCCCATAGTCCAAAGATATGCAGGTTCGGCAGGGTTGTGGGGTTACGGGGATAGGGTAGCAGAGTGGGCTTAGGTAGGGTGCTCTTTCAAAGAGTCGGTGCAGACTCGATGGGCTGAATGACCTCCTTCTGCACTGTAGGCATTCTATAACCCTTGATCCCCTTGTTGATCAAAAATCTGTTGAACTCAGCCTTGAATATATTTAATGACCCAACGTCCATTGCTCTCTGGGAAGAGAATTCCAAGAACAAACATTTCCCATCACAGCAGTGTTAAATGGGAGGCCCATTATTTTTGCTGAGCCTGCTCCCGCATCCATTTTCCCATTTTATCCTGGGACTTTTCTTCCTCTGATGATTGCCTCTGCCATTGCTTCAATTGCAATGTAAGGTTATGCAGGATACAGCAGAGAATCACAATACAGGAGCCACGTTGGAGTCAGTACTGGAGAAACCTTTGGATTAATCTTGATTCAATGTCTCAGCACGTCACTGACTTGTTCAATGATTGCCCTGGTCTTCCCATGGCTATCATTGTGCCACCTTTTAGTTGGCATTCATAGGTTCCAATTAGATGGCATCGTCTGTGGCAATAATAAAATAAATTTCTCTCCTAGCAGCCTTCCTGTTGATAAATGGTCCAGGTTCAGGTGGCGATTTCTTAATCCATCTTCAGCAGCCTGAATGCAGCAATTACTGAAGATTTCACAATTTTTCAGGTGGGCTGGTGCCATCTATGGGGAAGTTGACATGTCTATCATTTCTTCTATGCAAGTTGGTGTAGCTACATCAGTGAACTCAGATAGGTTTTTACTTCAATCAGCAATGGTTTTAATTCCAGATTTTTGCTATGTTCAAATTTCAACACCTCTGGATTACTAGTCCAGTGACAATACCATTGCACCATTGCCTCCCCTGAGTGGGCTCAGCCCTCTGTGCTACTTTTGTTTTAACCATCAAAAGCTACCATTGGACCTTGATTTGCATAAAATTGTTATTCTACTATCTAAATTGAGGAGTACAGAACAGTGGAGGCAACATCATCATCAACAGATATGAGGTAATAAAGGGTTTAGTGTGACATATCGGTTTTAACCATTGCAAATGGGACTTTGAATTAATTCTGGCCCTAATGATAACTTAACCTCATTCACTTATGAGCTCTGGTTACCGTCAAAGAAGTAGTTCTGTAATAAATCTCGTTGAAATTTCTAAACTATGGGAAATTAGTGAAAGATCAGCACCAAATGGTAAAACATTGACCTGAGGACTGATTCCGACATTGCAGGGTGGTAGATGTTAAATAAGTATTTCTTTAAAGAGTTAGAAGATTTGAATTCCTGATTTATAAATCAGCGGTTGCAGCATTTATGAAATATGCTGACCCAATGGCAATATATTATCTCATTATCATGAAAAGTGTACTGCATCTGACGTGATAGGCTTCAAGACCCACTTTTAAGGAGCTTCTGATCTTAGTCAGACTGTCGGGGAAGGGAATAAATGGGGCGAGCATCTTAGGACAGTGGAAAACAGGAGTAAATGCTAACTCAGGTGTTGTTCTATGCTTTGTGGCCACTTCTGAAGTGGTATGAATAAAGATGCTGAGTCACCATCAGCAAAAAGTAGGTGGGATAATAACAACAGCTGATATTTATATTTATACAGCAACTTTAACATAATGTAAGGTGCCAAGATGTTTCTCCTGACCAACTCTGACACAGAGCCACATAAGGATAATGTTAGGTGAGAGAACCACAAAATGGGTCAAAAACATAGGGTGAGATTTTCTGGCCCTTCATGCCAGTGGGATCTTCCGGTTCGCTGACAGTGCACCACCGCCACAGGTTTCCCGGTGGCGAGGAGTGCATTCAATAGGAAACCCCGTTGCCATGGCAGGACCAGTAGTTCCCAAACCCGGCCAATTAGTGGGCGGCCTCCCGTTGCCATGAAACACGCTCGGTAAATCCTGGCCCCGGTTTTTAAAAATGTCTCAAAGGAGGAAAGAGGGGTAGAGAGGTGGAGAAGTGCAGCGAGGTAAACTCAGAACTTGAGGCCAAGGCTACTGGAGGAACAGCCACCAAGAGTGGTGTGATTGTGATAGGAAATGCACAAGAGTTCAAACTCACAGTAAAATCTCTGCAGTTAGATCCGATTCCACAATTGGTCAGCACTTGCTGGACAATGCACGAATAACCAATCTAAAATAATTAGTCAAACTCACAACATGAGTCATTTACGTTTGCTAGAAACAATGGGCTGGATTCTCTGACTTTATGGCTATGTCCGCATGCCAGCGTGGGAACGGTGGCCTTTTGTGACCGAAAATTCAGCGGACAATGGCCAAGGACCCTCCGTTTGGCTGGGGCTAGCATGCAGGCAGCGTAGAGCACCCGGCTCAAGCTGCCTATATGTCCTGGAGAATTGCCAGGTCCATGGCCATGCATGCACAGGGCAGTGGCCCGCAACAGCCACACCATGCAACATGGTGCCGGCCGCTCGCAGACCCAGGCCACCAAATAGTATCTCCCCTTTGGCCGGCTCGCGAGCTCCGGACAACCCTCCAACAGTGTCCCCAGCCCCTGTCAAAGTCCCTCCTGCCTGTGGATTGGCCCTACCCTGACCGTGGCAGTGCTGGACTGAGTCTGCAGCCACCACGCCGAGTTCACGACGAATGATACAACCTGCAACCGACGCTGTCGGGAACTCGGCTGGTCGGGGATGGAGCATCGGGGGGGGGGGGGGGGGTGGGCCGCTTTGGAGGCGGTGGAGCATCGCGAAACCAGCGCTGCCCCCAATTTGGTCGTAAACAGGTATCCTCCGACCGATCACCGAACGCGATTTCGGAGTCGGCAACTGGAGAATCCCGCCCAATATATGTCCATATGCAGAGATCTACACTTTGCAAACAAAAGGAATATGATCAATCCTTGTGCCTTTTTTGATTTACTCATTTCAAAATGGTGTCCCATTCTCTTGGTCGAGAACATATGGCGAGATTTTGTGGCTGTTCACGCCAGGAGATCTTCCGATTCGCCGACAGTGCACCACCGTTGCAGGTTTCCTGGTGGTGAGGGGTGCAGTCAACGGGAAACCCCTTTGCCAACGGCAGGACTAGTAATACTGATGAGGCCAAAAAGGTGCCAAGAAACACCCCACTAATGATAATCTTTATTATTGTCATCACTAGGCTTACATTAACACTGCAATGAAGTTAGTGTGAAAATCCTCCAAGTCGCCACATTCCGACACCTGTTCGGGTACAGAGAGGGAAAATTCAAAATGTCCAATTCACCGAACAGCACGTCTTTCGGGACTTGTGGGAGGAAACCGGAGCACCCGGAGGAAACCCACACAGATTCAGGGAGAACGTGCAGACTCCGCACAGACAGTGACCGCAGTGGGAATCAAACCTGGGACCATGGCACTGTGAAGCAACAGTGCTAATCACTGTGCTACCGTGCCACCCTCATAGTGCACTACATGCACCCAAAACCAAACTTAGTTTTGTGGGTGATAAATTGTGCCCAACGTTCAGGTCGATGTCCTTTCATCGGAAAGGCCAACGTCAGCTACACATTATCACAGTTGGAATGGTATTAATAAATCACCAAACAAATAATTTTGGTTATTTGTTAGTTATTCCATATAATGCAACCATAAGCCACAAAAATGCTGCAAATGGACAGCGGATTCATTGGCATCTTAAAGGGAGACAAGGTGATGTTTCAGTTGGGGCCTTAAATCAGAAGTGGCTGCTTTTGATTGAGAGTTGCACTTAAAACTGTTGACGTGGCAGTATGAATGTGGAATACCAGAAAGCGCTGGAAAACCTGAACTGGTCTGGCAGCTTCTTGGAGAGAAATGTTTTGCATCCGTCTGAAGCTTTTAGATTTCCCGCATCCGCGGTATTTTCTCTTTATTTTATTTTGAATGTGAATTTTGAATCATTCGTTACTCCACCCAAATGTTTGGGGCTAGTTGCGCTGTAGGCCCTGAAGAGACCAACGGTGGTATTTTTGCAGCTGTGTTCATTCACATTCAATGCTAATGAACAGACACACCCTTGTGCTTGTACTTAAACTGGTGTCGTTCATTTGAACTGCCCCTCTGCGATTGTATGTAGACAGCTGGTCTCTGTAAAGTAAGTATTAATTTTCTTATGACGGGTGAATTACCAATGTGTGTGGGTAAGGATTTGATCTGCTCAGTGGTCGTATCTTCAGGGCTAACGGACAGGCTGTATCCATTGGTATAGCTGTTCTGCCGCAGAGAGATTCTGACAGTTTTGAATTGCTGATTCAATGCATCTTTCTAACTGGTCTAGTGAAAGCAAAAGGTCACCAAAGGAATGCCTCAGGCTGCTACCGACATATGACCAGCGTAAACAGGGTTTTGTTCAAATTAGCACAAAACACAAAAAAACCTATTGGATCTAAGGATCAGTGACTGTCACAGACAAAACTGACTGCATTGAATTTATATTTGCATAACATGGTCTGACATTTCCCTGAACGTATACTGTCATTTTAGACTTCCAAACATCAACCACTTCTACATCTGACAATCAGGACCGCGCTTATAAACCAATCAGAATATCTCTAGAGAGGCATCAACTCATGCAAAAATCTATTCTGGTTTTTAAGATTTTAATGATGCCAAAATGAAACACAGACGCTCAATGAAAAACTAGAGATCCCTCTTGGTGTTGCACTTATGATTTCAGACACAATTTATACAATTAAATCTACCTTAATTTCCCAGGCTTTAAAACATGTACACATGTACACAAATATAACCACTCGTATAATACAGCACAGAAGGAGTCCATTCAGACTATCCTGTGCGCTGTCTTGTTTTTCTGATGCAGGATGATCAACACTATTACTGTAAACTAACTTTGTTAACAGCACATTTTCGGAACATGAACACACAACTGCAAGACATCTGCCTTGATACAATCTACTTTTACATGCGTTATCTGATTTGCGACCCCCCAGGTCAGTTGAGCCCATGTTGTACTGACTGCACAGTATTGTATCTAATACTGGAGTCCATTACCACTATCACCCTATTATCATGACAGTAGCCCAGTGAAATTACCAATATGCACCCACCTATCCTAAACTAGCTCCTGAATCTGCTTCCACCACACTTTCAGACAATGGTGCAAATTTGCCAGTCTCGCCCACCATGGGAATCATTGCAGGCGAGACGGAAAGTTTGACGGGCTATTTAAAGGTTCATTGCCCTTGGGTGGGAATTTCCAGTCTTGATGTCCATGTGGCTGTAAAATCCCACCCAATATATTGCAGATAATAATCATTCAATGTGTTGATAAGTTTCTCCTCATCTCTCCAATTATCTTAAATCTGTATTGATGCAATGGTTGTATATTTTGTTTGTTCCACACTCACAGCGACATGTCTTAATGCCCACTCAGTAGAAACAGATTGAAATGAACTGATCACCCATATTATACCTGGCCTGATTATGCTCTCTGTTAGGCGGACAACCTCAGGCTACATTTTACGGGCACCACAGTCCTAAAAAACAAGTTTTAAAAAGTCAGTGATGAGACAACCCACAATTATGGCAGTGGTTAAGCCTTTAAAGTTGCCTGAGATAGAGTTTGACTCATTGGAAATGGCAAAAATTCAGTTGCAAATTAAACAAATGGAACATCAGAAAGAATTAAAGCGGCTGGAATACGAGAGTGAGAGAGAGGAAAAAGAAAGAGAAAGAGAGAGGAAAAAGAAAAGAAGAGAGAAGAAAGGAGAAAAGAAAGAATAGCCCTAGCAGAACAAAAAGATAAAGAGAGGGAGTTTGAACTTCAGAAAATGGTCATGAAATATGACAATCAGTTAAAATTGGCAGACATAAAGGGAAACGTACAGTTGGATGATAGTGATGAGGATAGTGAGAAAGAGCGTCATAGTCGAAGGCTTGGTGGGTATCTATTTAAATATGTCCAAGTATTGCCAAGGTTTGACGAGAAGGAAGTGGAAGCCTTTTTCATTTCATTTGAGAAGGTAGCTAAACAAATGAAATGGCCACAGGACATGTGGGTGTTACTGATTCAAACAAAGCTGGTAGGTAGAGCTAGTGAAGTGTTTGCGTCACTACCGGAGGAGGTATCTGGAACATATGAGGAGGTGAAGAAATCCATCTTAAGTACATATGAGCTAGTGCCTGAAGCTTACAGACAAAGGTTTAGAAATTTAAGGAAAGAATTTGGTCAAACATACATGGAGTTTGAAAGGCTCAAACAGAGAAATTTTGATAGGTGGATAAGGGCTTTGAAAATAGACCAAACACATGAAGCTCTCAGAGAAATTATACTTTTGGAGGAGTTTAAAAATTCAATTTCTGATGTAGTGAGAACTCATGTGGAAGAACAGAGGGTTAAAACTGTGAGATTAGCAGCAGAAATGGCAGATGATTATGAATTAGTTCATAAATCAAAGATTGGTTTCCGACATCAGTTTCAGCCGGTGAGGGATAGAAACTGGGGACATGAGAAATACTCAAGTGGTAAAGGTAAAGGTGATCTGATGGGAGACAATAAAGAGAGTGTACCTCAGATTAAAAAATAAATCCAGGAGGGTGGAAAAGAAATGAAAAGTTTCAAATGTTTTCACTGTAATAAACTAGGGCATGTAAAGTCACAGTGTTGGTGGTTGAAGAAAAGCACTGGGAAGGCTGATGTGGTAAAACAGGATAAGACAGTGGGGTTTGTTAGAGTGGTAATGGAAAGCCCAAGGGAAGCGAAGGAGGTGCAAACGATTGTACAGCGTGTTCAAGAAGTAATTGTTAAGAAGGTGCCAGATGTCTTTAAAGAATTTACTTGTGTGGGTAAAGTTTACTCATGTGTATCAGGAGGAGCAGGTGAAGAAGTCACAATTTTAAGAGATACAGGGGCTAGTCAATCTTTAATGACAAGAGATGAGGAATTGTATAGTTTGGGAAGAATGTTGCCAGAAAAGGTGGTGATATGTGGAATTCAGGGTGAGAGGAGTAGCGTTCCATTATATAAGCTAAGGTTGGAAAGTCCAGTGAAAAGTGGTGAAGTGGTAGTAGGAGTAATAGAGAAACTATCTTCTCCAGGAATACAGTTTATCTTGGGTAATGATATAGCTGGATCGCAGGTGGGAGTGATGCCTACTGTGGTTGATAAGCCAGTGGAAAATCAGACAACTGAAGTGTTGAACGACGGCTATCCTGGGATTTTTCCGGTTTGTGTAGTAACAAGGTCGCAAAGTCACAGGTTAAGACAAGAGGAGAAATCAAAGAGTGAAGATGAAGTTGAAGTGCAATTATCAGAAACGATTTTTGATCAGATGGTTGAAAAAGAACAAGAACAGGTGGAGGATGAGGCGGATATTTTTAGTTCAGGAAAATTGGCGGAATTACAAGAAAGATGTAGAAATAAAACAGATATATCAGAAAGCATATACGGAAGAGGAACCTGAGAGTATACCGGAGTGTTATTATCGTAAAAATGATGTCTTGATGAGAAAATGGAGACCTGTACATATGCAGGCGGAAGAAAAGTGGGCAGAGGTTCTTCAAGTAGCATTGCCAGTAGGGTATAGGAAGGAGGTGTTGCGAGTTGCACATGAGGTACCAGTGGGAGGTCATTTGGGAATAAGGAAAACTCACGCTAAAATCCAGAAACATTTTTATTGGCCTACATAAAAATGTAGTTAAATTTTGTCAATCATGTCACACATGTCAAGTGATAGGGAAACCTCAAGCAGTGATTAAACCAGTGCCTCTAATACCCATTCCAGCATTTGAGGAACCTTTTACAAGGGTCCTAATCGTTTGTGTAGGACCGCTTCCTAAAACAAAAAGTGGGAATCAATATCTTTTGACTGTAATGGATGTGTCTGCTAGGTTTCCAGAGGCCATTCCAGTACGTAATATTACAGCTAAAAGGATTGTGGAGGAGTTACTTAAATTCTTTACTAAATATGGACTACCCACAGAAATTCAATCGGATCAAGGAGCAAATTTTACTTCAAAGTTATTCAAAGAAGTTATGGATAGTTTAGGAATAAAACAATTTAAATCAACTGCGTACCATCCAGAATCGCAGGGAGAATTAGAAAGGTGGCATCAGACATTAAAGACAATGTTAAGGGCGTATTGTCAAGATTATCCAGAGGATTGGGATAAAGGAATCCCATTCGTATTGTTTGCAATTAGGGATGCACCTAATGAGCCTACCAAATTTAGTCCTTTTGAACTAATTTTTGGTCATGAGGTAAGAGGACCACTTAAATTGATTAAGGAGAAATTGTTGGGTGAGAAATCGGAAATTACATTGTTGGATTACGTGTCAAATTTTAGGGAACGATTAAATAGAGCAGGTGAATTGGCTAGACAACATTTGAAAGTTGCACAAAATGTAATGAAACGGGTAGCGGACAAGAAATCCAAAGTTCGTAGTTTTGCCAATGGGGATAAAGTTTTAGTGTTGTTACCAGTGGTAGGGGAGCCTTTAAAAGCTAGGTTTTGTGGACCGTATCAGATTGAAAGGAAATTAAGTGAGGTGAATTATGTGATAAAAACACCAGATAGAAGGAAGACGCACCGAGTGTGTCATGTGAATATGCTTAAAAGGTACTTTGAAAGGGAAGGAGATAGAAAGGAGGTTTTAATGATTCTAACTCAAAGTGACAAACCAAATCCAGATGACTGTGAATTTGACATACCTCAAATTAAATTGGAAAATGAGGATGTTCTTAAAAATTGGGATGAATTGTTAAGTTACCTTCCAGAGGAAAAACGAACTGACCTGAAAGAGTTATTGATATCACATGGGCAAGTCTGTAGAGATAAATTGGGAAGTATTAAAATGGCTATATCTGATGTAGATGTGGGAAATGCTGTTCCTATCAAACAACATCGTTGCAAGGGAAATTTGCATACCTCGGTCGTGGTCACCCTAAATTGAAGGTGTACCTGAGCTAAAGACCCTAGCTGTTCGAGTGAAGACAAGCATCCAGCAGAGGGCAGTAGAGCGGAGCTGCTGATTGGTGTTGCAAGGGAAATTTGCATACCTCGGTCGTGGTCACCCTAACTTGAAGGTGTACCTGAGCTAAAGAACCGAGCTGTTCGAGTGAAGACACGCATCCAGCAGAGGGCAGTAGTGCGGAGCTGCTGATTGGTGTTGCAAGGGAAATTTGCATACCTCCGTCATGGTCACCCTAATTTGAAGGTAGTTTGTGGAGGAGCTGTTGCCAAGTGACACTTAAACCCGAAACACTTCTTCAGTGTTTCCCTCCCTACCCCCTCCTCTAACCAAAAAAAACAACCGCTGTGAAGATCAAGAGGAAGGCTCGAGGTTAGTGGCTGGTAAGTAGTGTTTCTGTTTTCTTTTTCTTTTCATTAGTATATTGATATATTTTTTTCTTCATTGTTTATTTATTTATTTGATTTTTGGGGGTAAATTGTAATTGGTGAAGTTAACCGAAGGTTTAAGACATGGCAGGAGATCTCAGACCCGTGTCATGCTCCTCGCGTGCGATGTGGGAGCTCAGGGACACGTCCACTGTCCCTGACTCCTTCACGTGCAAGAAGTCTGTCCAATTGCAGCTCCTGTTAGACCGCTTGATGGCTCTGGAGTTGCGGATGGACTCACTTTGGAGCATCCGTGATGCTGAGGACGTCGTGGATAGCACGTTTAGCGAGTTGGTCACACCGCAGGCGAAAGGTACTGAGGGAGATAGAAAATGGGTGACCAAAAGACAGAGCAAAAGTAGGAAGGCAGTGCAGGTGTCCTCTGCGGTCATCTCCCTGCAAAACAGATATACCGCTTTGGATACTGTCCAAAGAGATGGCTCACCAGGGGAAGGCAGCAGCAGCCAGGTTCATGGCACCATGGCTGGCTCTGCTGCGCAGCTGGGCAGGAAGAAGAATGGCAAGGCTATAGTGATAGGGGACTCAATTGTAAGGGGAATAGACAGGTGGTTCTGCGGACGCAATCGAGACTCCAGGATGGTATGTTGCCTCCCTGGTGCAAGGGTCAAGGGTGTCTCGGAGCGGTTGCAGGACATACTGGGGGGGGGGGGGGTGAACAGCCATCTGTCGTGGTGCACATAGGCACCAATGATATAGATAAAAAACAGGACGAGGTCCTACAAGCTGAATTTAGGGAGTTCGGAGTTAAACTAAAAAGTAGGACCTCAGAGGTAGTAATCTCAGGATTGCTACCAGTGCCACGAGCTAGTCAGAGTAGGAATGTCAGGATAGATAGGATGAATGCGTGGCTCGAGAGATGGTGCAAGAGGGAGGGATTCAAATTCCTGGGACATTGGAACCAGTTCTGGAGGAGGTGGGACCAGTACACACCGGACGGTCTGCACCTGGGCAGGACTGGAACCGATGTCCTAGGGGGGGGGGTTTGCAAGAGCTGTTGGGGAGAGTTTAAACTAATGTGGCAGGGGGATGGGAACCGATGCAGGAAGTTGGAAGGTAGTAAAACAGGGACAGAAAGAAAAGGCAGTAAGGGGGAAAGTGTGAGGCAGAGAAGCCATAGTCAAAAATCAAAAAGGGTGACAGTACAAGGTACAGTGACTGAGCGGAGCTCAGTGAATAGGACCAGGAATACTAAAAGAAATAAAACGGGAAGTGAAAACATTAATGGTAAGCGACGCAGCAGGTTGTTACATGAAGATATGGGTTCAACGACAAGGAAAATTAGGAGAAAGGTTAAGAGGAAATATAACTTAGGAGAGGTTATTGATCGAGGCGTTAAGATTCAGAACAGAGGTACTTTTCCTGAATGCTCGTCGTATTCGGAATAAGGTAAAGGAGTTGATGGCGCAAATCATCGTGAATGAATATGATTTAGTGGCCATTACTGAAACATGTTTAAAGGATGGTCACAACTGGGAGTTAAATATCCAAGGGTATCAAACTATTCGGAAGGACAGAATGGATGGTAAGGGAGGTGGTGTAGCTCTGTTATTTAAGGATGACATCCGGGCAACAGTAAGGGATGACATCGGTGCTATGGAGGATAAGGTTAAATTCATTTGGGTGGAAATCAGGAATAGTAAGGCGAAAAGGTCACTGATAGGAGTAGTCTATAGGCCACCAAATAGTAACATTATGGTGGGGCAGGCAATAAACAAAGAAATAACTGATGCATGTAGAAATGGTACAGCAGTTATCATGGGGGATTTTAATCTGCATGTCGATTGGTTTAACCAGGTCGGTCAAGGCAGCCTTGAGGAGGAGTTTATAGAATGTATTCGCGATAGTTTCCTAGAACAGTTTGTAATGGAATCTACGAGGGAACAAGCGGTCCTAGATCTGGTCCTGTGTAATGAGACAGGATTGATTCAGGATCTCATAGTTAGGGATCCTCTCGGAAGGAGCGATCACAATATGTTGGAATTTAAAATACAGATGGAGGGTGAGAAGGTAAAATCAAGCACTAGTGTTTTGTGCTTAAACAAAGGAGATTACAATGGGATGAGAGAAGAACTAGCTAAGGTAGACTGGGAGCAAAGACTTTATAGTGAAACAGTTGAGGACCAGTGGAGAACCTTCCAAGTGATTTTTCACAGTGCTCAGCAAAGGTTTATACCAACAAAAAGGAAGTACGGTAAAAAGAGGAAAAATCGACCATGGATATCTAAGGAAATAAGGGAGAGTATCAAATTGAAGGAAAAAACATACAAAGTAGCAAAGATCAGTGGGAGACCAGAGGACTGGGAAATCTTTAGGGGGCAACCGAAAGCTACTAAAAAAGCTATAAAGAAGAGTAAGATAGACTATGAGAGTAAACTTGCTCAGAATATAAAAACAGATAGTAAAAGTTTCTACAAATATATAAAACAAAAAAGAATGGCAAAGGTAAATATTGGTCCTTTAGAGGATGAGAAGGGAGATTTAATAATGGGAGATGAGGAAATGACTGAGGAACTGAACAGGTTTTTTGGGTCAGTCTTCACAGTGGAAGACACAAATAACATGCCAGTGACTGATGGAAATGAGGCTATGACAGGTGAGGACCTTGAGAGGCTTGTTATCACCAAGGAGGTAGTGATGGGCAAGCTAATAGGGCTAAAGGTAGACAAGTCTCCTGCACCTGATGGAATGCATCCCAGAGTGCTAAAAGAGATGGCTAGGGAAATTGCAAATGCACTAGTGATAATTTACCAAAATTCACCAGACTCTGGGGTGGTGCCAGCGGATTGGAAATTAGCAAACGTGACACCACTGTTTAAAAAAGGAGGTAGGCAGAAAGCGGGTAATTATAGGCCAGTGAGCTTAACTTCGGTAGTAGGGAAGATGCTGGAATCTATCATCAAGGAAGAAATAGCGAGGCATCTGGATGGAAATTGTCCCATTGGGCAGACGCAGCATGGGTTCATAAAGGGCAGGTCGTGCCTCACTAATTTAGTGGAATTTTTTGAGGACATTAACAGTGCGGTAGATAACGGGGAGCCAATGGATGTGGTATATCTGGATTTCCAGAAAGCCTTTGACAAGGTGCCACAGAAAAGGTTACTGCATAAGATAAAGATGCATGGCATTAAGGGGAAAGTAGTAGCATGGATAGAGGATTGGTTAATTAATAGAAAGCAAAGAGTGGGGATTAATGGGTGTTTCTCTGGTTGGCAATCAGTAGCTAGTGGTGTCCCTCAGGGATCAGTGTTGGGCCCACAACTGTTCACAATTTACATAGATGATTTGGAGTTGGGGACCAAGGGCAATGTGTCCAAGTTTGCAGACGACACTAAGATAAGTGGTAAAGCAAAAAGTGCAGAGGATACTGGAAGTCTGCAGAGGGATTTGGATAGGCTAAGTGAATGGGCTAGGGTCTGGCAGATGGAATACAATGTTGACAAATGTGAGATTATCCATTTTGGTAGGAATAACAGCAAAAGGGATTATTATTTAAATGATAAAATATTAAAACATGCTGCTGTACAGAGAGACCTGGGTGTGCTAGTGCATGAGTCGCAAAAAGTTGGTTTAAAGGTGCAACAGGCGATTAAGAAGGCAAATGGAATTTTGTCCTTCATTACTAGAGGGATGGAGTTTAAGACGAGGGAGGTTATGCTGCAATTGTATACAGTGTTAGTGAGGCCACACCTGGAGTATTGTGTTCAGTTTTGGTCTCCTTACTTGAGAAAGGACGTACTGGCACTGGAGGGTGTGCAGAGGAGATTCACTAGGTTAATCCCAGAGCTGAAGGGGTTGGATTACGAGGAGAGGTTGAGTAGACTGGGACTGTACTCGTTGGAATTTAGAAGGATGAGGGGGGATCTTGTAGAAACATAAAAGATTATGAAGGGAGTAGATAGGATAGATGCGGGCAGGTTGTTTCCACCGGCGGGTGAAAGCAGAACTAGGGGGCATAGCCTCAAATTAAGGGGAAGTAGATTTAGGACTGAGTTTAGGAGGAACTTCTTCACCCAAAGGGTTGTGAATCTATGGAATTCCTTGCCCAGTGAAGATTAGAGGTTCCTTCGTTAAATGTTTTTAAGATAAAGATAGATAGTTTTTTGAAGAATAAAGGGATTAAGGGTTATGGTGTTCGGGCCGGAAAGTGGAGCTGAGTCCACAAAAGATCAGCCATGATCTCATTGAATGGTGGAGCAGGCTCGAGGGGCCAGATGGCCTACTCCTGCTCCTAGTTCTTATGTTCTTATGTTCTAACATCCATATAGACTTAATCCTTTAAAATTGGTACAGGTTAACAGAGAGATTGAGGGTATGCTGAAGAATGGCATAATTGAAGTGGCAGCCAATGGAGCTCACCCATAGTGATGGTACCTAAACCAGATGGTATCCAACGGTTGTGTGTGGACTACAGAAAGGGGAATGCAATTACAAGAACGGACTCTTATCCTATCCCACGTTTGAGGGATTGCATGGAGAAAGTGGGACAATCTGCTTTTATTTCCAACTTCCAGACATGGAAAGGGCATTTAAAAGTTTATTGGATAAACATATGGATGATAATGGTATAGTGTAGGTTAGATGGCTTTTGTTTCGGTGCAACATCGTGGGCCGAAGGGCCTGTACTGCGCTGTATTGTTCTATGTTCTATGTTCTAACATTTAAAACATCATATGGAGTTCTTCGATCGACTTCAGGAGGCGGGTTTGGTGATGAACCTAGCCGAAAGTGAATTTGGAGAAGCCCGAATCACTTTCCTTGTGGAGTTTCCTTTATCCTCAAGACAAAGGGAAATAATGCGATCTCCACGCATGAATGAATTTGATCGAACAGTTGTGCAAATGTTTTGTGGCGTCATTACTCCACTGATGGCCTTGCTAAAGAAACGTCAAAAGTTTCAAGGACTGCGGACTTTCAACAGGCATTTGACTGCCTGAAAGCTGTGATCACCAATGCTCCTGTATTGGAGAATTGCAAGGGACTCTGTGGTCAGATTGAACTGAAGTATCTGATTCTAAAGAGAAATGCCGAGGAGTAGAGGAATGGATGGATCGTGCAGAGACTTTGTTCAAAGAGATTGTCAATTGTGAAGGATTTTGGTTGGAGGAAGAATAGCAAAGAAAAATGGACTATATTATTATACCTGTTTGCAGGCGTTGTTTTTTTTTTTAAACTAAAAGGTATATTTACTGTGTACATTTCTTAGTGGATGGTGCAAAAGTGAAAAATCTTGTAGTTGATTGTTTTTTTTTTTCTTAGCGGGAGGTGTCATGCGAGAGTGCCTTTAAGACATGGATGTTTAAGCAATGTACCTTTAAGAAAACAGTGATGTCATAGAGTGGGTGGAGCTCAGTTCAGGTCAGCCATTTTGCAGGTTTTTAGTTCCAGTTTAAAAGCAGTGTCTATGTTTTTCCAGAGAGCTGCAAGTTTTGCAGTTTGGTTTTGCTGAGAGCAGCTAAAAAGTGCCTGGCTGGTTTTGCTGAGAGAAGTTTAAAAGTAGAAAGCCAGTTTGCGAGTCTCTGCCATTCTACAAAAAAAATATATATCCTTTAACCTGATGTGATACTGTTTAAAGGTGTTAAGTCTCTTGGATGTTTGAAGGAACATTTTAAAGAATTATTTACTGTTGCAA
This sequence comes from Scyliorhinus torazame, assembly GCF_047496885.1. Classification (NCBI taxonomy): domain Eukaryota; kingdom Metazoa; phylum Chordata; class Chondrichthyes; order Carcharhiniformes; family Scyliorhinidae; genus Scyliorhinus; species Scyliorhinus torazame. The sequence continues at coordinate 290,333,280 of NC_092709.1, read as the reverse complement.
TATTTTCTGAGTTATCTTTGAAGTAAGGGGTGTTAAGAGATCCAATGTTTATTTAAGATGTTAAGTTGAGTTCATGCAATAAACAGTGTTTTGTGTTTAAAAACCCACGTGTCCATAATTGTAATCCCACACCTAGGGAAAAAGCCGTGTGCTCGGAAAAGCAACAAATCCATTAAAGGGAGAGGTTGGTTGAACTCCATGATACATTTTGGGGTTCTGAAAAGCCTCGCCCATAACAAGATTCACAAACCTTTGAGGAACGTATGATACCAAAATGGTATCTGGCCATTTTGATGTCAGATACAGGCTTCTCTATGAACCTCAAAATGTCACAAAGATGGCAGTTGTAGTTTTCATCTTGTCTAATCTGCAACCAACTGAATTGGAGCAGAACAAGAGATAGATGTTAGCCAGGCCTGCAAATTAAGCAGAGAAAATGCTGACTTTATTTGTTCACCATGCAGAATGTGGATGGGAGCTCATGCTCAGCTTGAAGACTGAGTTTGTGACAAGTTAAAGCAAGGCCAGAGAGTCTGCCTAGCTGGAGCTACAGGGAGAACGCACAGGAAAACTCTCATGGTGGAAGATAGTATTGAGAAAAGAAACAAACAGAAGTAAAATCCGTGGGAGCTGTGAATCACTTTGGATTGGTTCCAAGAGAATTGGATGTTTACTGAAGAGACAAAGTACCATAACAAACTTGTGGCTTTTCATTGTCATTAGAAGTAGAAAAGGGCAAACTCTGAAAAGAAAATAGTCTTTAACTAATAGTGTTTTGTCTTCAGTCATTGATGCAGTATGAATTATTTTCCAACGTGAAATCTTGACTTATCTCTTTTCAGCTAAGTTTGAATTAAATTATCAGTCTCCATGGAAATTGTAATGGTTTTATTTAGATCACCTCTTGGTTCTTCCAAACTCCAGGAAATATGGGTCTAGTTTACTCAATCTCTCCCCATTGCTCAGTCCTCTCATTGCAGGAACCAGGTCTAATGAACCTTTGTTGCACTACCTTTAGGGCAAGTTTATCCTTCCCTTCATATGGAGATCAAAGCTGCACACCATACTTCAGGTGTGCCCCACCAATGCCCTGTATGATTGTTGTAAAATGTTTTTACTCGATACTCCAAAAAGCTAACATGCCATTTCCCTTCTTAATTGCTTGAATGTCAACATTCTACAACTCATGTCTGAGGACACATTGGTTTTTCTGATTGCAAACATTTCCCAGTCTCAAAAATGTTCTGATTTTGAATTTTCCTAACAAAAGTTGTTAACTTTACACTTTCCCACATAATATTCTGTCTGCCATGTTGTTGCCCACTCACCCCGAATTCCCACTGCAGCCTTTCTACATCCTCCTCAATTCTTACTTTCTCATGAACATTGTATCATCAGCTATCTTGAACATCTTACACTCAGTTCCCTCATCTAAGTCATCAATATTTTAAATAACTGATGCCAAAATAATGGTCTTTTTGGCATCCCCATAATTCTAGCCTGCAACCCGCAAATGTCCCTGTTGTTCCTATTCTTTCTTGTAGTTGCCCAAAAAGTAATCCTGAATCCAGATTATCATATTGGGCGAAATTCTCCCCAAACGGCGCGATGTCTGCCGACTGGCGCCCAAAACGGCACCAGACGGTCATCGCGCCGCCCCAAAGGTGCGGAATGCTCCGCATCTTTGGGGGCTGAGCCCCAACATTGAGGGGCTAGGCCGGCGCCGGAGGGATTTCCGCCCCGCCAGCTGGCGGAAATGGTGTTTGTTGCCCTGCCAGCTGGCGCGGAAATGACACCCCCGGGCGGCGCATGCGCGGGAGCGTCAGCGGCCGCTGACAGTTTCCAGCGCATGCGCAGTGTGGAGAGTCTCTTCCGCCTCCGCCATGGTAGAGGCCGTTGCGGAGGCGGTAGGGAAAGAGTGCCCCCACGGCACAGGCCCGCCCGCAGATCGGTGGGCCCCGATCGCGGGCCAGGCCACCGTGGGGGCACCCCCCTGGGCCAGATCGCCCCGCGCCCCCCCCAGGACCCCGGAGCCCGCCCACGCCGCCTTGTCCCGCCGGTAAATAGGTACTCTAATTTACGCCGGCGGGACAGGCAATTTCTCGGCGGGACTTCGGCCCATCCGGGCCGGAGAATCCAGAGGGGGGGCCCGCCAACCGGCGTGGCCCAATTCCCGCCCCCGCCGAATATCCGGTACCAGAGACTTCGGCAACCGGCGGGGGCAGGATTCACGGCGGCCAACGGCCATTCTCCGACCCGCTGGGGGGTCGGAGAATGACGCCCATTATCTCCAATCCCATGAGTCCCAATTATGTGTAATAACCTTACCAAATATTGTTTTCTAAAAATCCAAGTACACTACGTCCATTGGTTCCACCTTACTGATTATATTGATTTGTCAAGCATTCTTGTTAATACACAAGGTAAGATCCCACGAGGTTGGGGTTTGTATAGAGGATTGGCTAACCAACAAAAAGCAGAGTGGGGATAAATGGGTCTTTTTCTGTTTGGCAAGCTGTAACTAATGGTGTGCCACAGGTTTCGCTCTTCTGACCCCAACTATTTGCAATCTATATTAATGACTTAGATGCAGGGAGAGAATGTACTATAGCCCACCTTGTAGATGGCACTAAAATAGGTGGAAAACAAGTTGCGATGAGGAAATGAAACATTTACAAATGGATATGGATAGATTAGGTGAGTGGGCAAAAGTTTGGCAGATGGAATTTAACATGGATATGTGTGAGGTTACCCATTTTGGTTGGAGGAATAAAAAGGCAGCTTATTATTTAAATGGAAAGAAACTTCACATTCCGCCGTGTCCGGTGGAGCAAGCCACAGGTATCCTGGTATAAAAAGTTCATGTTGCTTGGGATGCCCTGTGGGTTGGTCCCGATGATGATGCAATGAGGTAGATTCCAGGTTGCATTTTCGCCGTTGTCTTCGTTGTCCTGAGGAGATCAACTTAATTTCTGTTGTAATCCTTGACTGGTATTTGATTTATCTATTTTTAGATAAATTTTAAAATGTATTTAAACTATGCATGAAGCCCCCCTTTTTTAAAAATAAGTCCACGAGGCACGGAGTGATCGGAAACAACCTTATTTTAACTGGCCGGCAAATCAGGGCGGCCTGTTTTATTTTATCATCAATCACACTTGGCCTGGGATTTAAATAGCATATGGAGTCAGTCTGGTATGATCGGCAGAGGTTGGTATTGGAGCGTGCTGTGGAACGTGGCTAGGTAGGGTGTCCCTGCCATGAGGGAGTTACACGTATGAAGGCAACCGTAAGATAGTAGTTTTGCTATACCAGTCCTGTACTGGTTGCACTTGAGTAAAAGAAAAGTGGTATTGAGGCCAAGGAAATGAATCAGCTGTGTGGGCCGTTACCATTCATGAATTTCTTTTTGGAGCATTGGCAGAACTGGTGGGTAATGCCATGGACATTTATACTGTGCGAAATGTGGATGTGCGGGAAATATCCATGTTAAAGAAATAACTCATTGCGTTCACAAAGAATGCGAGAAAAAAATAAAACTAGGTCCCGTATGAGCAGTGAGGCATTGGAGTGAGGTAATCAAGGTTTGAGGAAGTACCTTGGGCCATGAAGAATTAAAATTTAGCAGAGCTGCCTTTATGATTGTAAAATTTAGCTCATCGCCTTGATGATTTTAAAATTTAGCAACATGGCTTTGAAGAATAGTCATTCTTGGGCTTTGCATTTGCTTGTAAGTAAGCTGAATCTCATCATCTGGAGCACCCTAAATCTCAACACTCCACATTATATTTTGTAAATCGCCCAAGAGACTCATCCTCTGAATCATTTGTCTCATAGGGTTGCATCCTGATCTCGTCACCGGGTTTCTTGCACCACACAGTGCGGTTTGTAGCAGTATCCATGAGCTCTCTGTCCTCATCTCCTATCCTGTTCAAAGAACAATACAGCACAGGAACAGGCCCTTCGGCCCTCCAAGTCTCTACCTGTCATGATACCACCCTTGGCCAAAACCCTCAGCACCTCCGTGTGCCGTATCCCTCTATACCCATCATATCCATGTATTTGTTGAGATGCCTTTTGAATTCCGTTAATGTACCTACGTCCACAACCTCCCCGGGAATGTGTTCCAGGCACTCACCACCCTCTGTTAAAAAGCCTGCCTCGCACATCTCCCCTAAACTTTGCACCACGGACCTTAAAGCTACGCCCCCCTGGTGACTGAGCCCTCCACATTGGGAAAGAGTGCCTGCCCATCCACTCTACCTATGCCCCTCATAGGGGCAGCATGGTAGCACAGTGGTTAGCACAGTTGTTTCACAGCTCCAGGGTCCCAGGTTCGATTCCCAGCTGTCTGTGTGGAGTCTGTACGTTCTCCCAGTGTCTGCGTGAGTTTCCTCTGGGTGCTCCTCTTACAGTCCAAAGATGTGCAGGTTAGGTGGATTGGCTACGATAAATTGCCCTTAGTGTCCAAAAACAATTAGGTGGGGTTACAGGGTTATGGGGATAGGGTGGAGGCGCAGGCCTAAGTAAGGTGCTCTTTCCAAGGGCCAGTGCAGACTCAATGGGCCGAATGGCCTCCTTCTGCACGGTAAATTCTATATTCATGTAAGGTCACCCCATAACCTCCGTCATTCTAATGAAAACAGTCCGAGTCTATTCATCCTCTCCACATAGCTAACACCCTCCAGACCAGGCAAAATCCTAGTAAATCTGCTCTGCACTCTCTGCAAATCCTCCACATCCTTCTGGAAGTGTGGCGACCAGAATAGTGTGCAATATTCCAAGTGCGGCCTTACCAAGGTTCTATACAACTGTACCATGGCTGCCAGTTTTTATACTCAATGCCCCGTTCAATGAAGGCAAGCATTTCGTATGCTTTCTAGACTACCTTGTCCATTTGTGTTGCCACTTTCAAAGATCAGTGGACCTGCACATCCAGATCTCTCTGACTTTCTATGTTCCTAAGAGTTTTCCATTTACGGTATATTTCCCCTCTACGTTAGACCTACCAAATTGCAGTCCCTCACATTTGGCTGGATTATGGATGCACCATAGAAAGCATCCTATCGGGCTGCATCACAGCCTGGTATGGCCCAGGACCGCTAGAAACTTCAGAGAGTCGTAAACACCGCCCAGTCCATCACACAAACCTGCCTCCCATCCAATGACTCCATCTACACCTCCCGCTGCCTGGGGAAAGCGGGCAGTATAATCAAAGATCCCTCCCACCCGGCTTACTCACTCTTCCAACTTCTTCCATCGGGCAGGAGATACAGAAGTCTGAGAACACGCACAAACAGACTCAAAAACAGCTTCTTCCCCACTGTCACCAGACTCCTAAATGACGCTCTTATGGACTGACTTCATTAACACTACACCCTGTATGCTCATCCGATGCCAGTGCTTATGTAGTTACATTGTATATGTTGTGTTGCCCTATTATGTATTTTCTTTTATTCCCTTTTCTTCTCATGTACTTAATGATCTGTTGAGCTGCTCGCAGAAAAATACTTTTCACTGTACCTCGGTACACGTGCCAATAAACAAATCCAATCCAATCCAATCCAATCTGTCCAAGTCTCCAACCTATCTACGTCCTGCTGTATCCTCTGACAATCCTCAACACTATCTGTCACTCCACCAACCTTGGTGTCATCCACAAACATACTAATCAGACTAGCTACATATTCCTCCAAATAGTTTATGTACACTACAAACAACAGAGGCCCCAGCACAATTCCCTGTGGAACACCACTAGTCGCAACCTTCCATTTAGAAAAACACTGTTACACTCTGCCTTCTGTGACCGAGCCAGTTCTTTATCCACCTTGCCACCTCAGATCCCATGTGACTTCACCTTTTGTACCAATCTGTCATGAGGCATCTTGTCAAAGGCTTTACTGAAGTCCATGTAAACAACATCCACCACACTTCCCTCAATCACCTTTGTCGCCTCCTCAATAAACTCGATAAAGTTAGTGAGGCATGACCTCCCCTTCACAAAACCATGCTGTCTATCGCTAATGAGTCCATTTGTTTCCAAAAGGGTATAAATCCTGTCCCTGAGAATTCTCTCCAATAATTTACCAACTACCTACAGGACTGTACTTCTCCCATTCACACATGACTGTACATAAAGACATTACACATTGATCGGGGTGATGACAGCCATGTGCGAGAATCTGTCTGACATGTAGCAGCTTGCTTTAATTACCGCAACAGTTTAAAGGGACCATTGCCTTGGCAAGAAAGTCTTACCATGTAAGCTTTTGTCAGCTGTGACCATTTACCTACAAGTATGGAGGTTTGGAGTTGTGAGTTTGCTATCCTCTACCAGCTATGCCCCTATGAGGCATCCACCTCCACACAGCGTTCCACCAGACCCCATCCAACCTCCCTCCTTTTATCCCTGCCCCTGACAACTGCGGATGGTAACTCGCACAACGTGAATGGCAGCTCCAGACCTTGATGAGTTCTCGCTGGTTTATTGGGCATTGGAATCTCAATCTGAGTTGGAAGTCAGCTGAGCCATTTCTCCATGGCGTGGATTAATATACAGTAAGGAGCCCCTTCACATGGATCAAAAAAATAGCATATCTCTCCCAGTTGAAAAGAGATCCCTTCCATATCGAATGCATGCAAGATTTTATGAACCTCACAACAACCTTGAGTTCTTCAGCATGGTGTGAGGTTTGCCAGTGCAGCAAACACCTCCTATCCTCTCATGCTACTAACCTAGCTCCTCCCCATCCTCCTCCACAATCACCACTTTGTCATTCCTCTCCCTCCTGCAACCGTTCAGCCTCCACCATTACTTTGGATCCATTTATCATTTTGGCGACAATCCTGCTCTCTCCCATGTTCCCATAACTGTGGACATCCCCACACCCTCCCTGACCCAGACCCCAATTATCCTTGAAGTCCCCTCGAGGTAGAAACCCTGGCTTTCTGTGACATCCACCACAGGTTATCATCCATTTCCCACCATGAGCCTAGAACTACCACCTACCTGATCCAATTCTCTCCTCTGACTGGGACTTTACCCTTTGCTTTTCAACGACCTCTTTCAACCCTAAGGACCAAATTCTTTGACTCATGGACCACGCCCTTTAAACCCATCTCTCTACGATGCTCAATGCCCAGAGAAGCCTCCACCACCCTCCTAAACATGACCTGGGCAGTCTGACTTTCATCTCCAGACACGCTCCCACCCCTCTTTGCCTGCCTCCCTGGTCCAGCCTTCATGCAGCTTGACCGACTGCAACCAATCTCACTCAAGGCACTGATATTTGTAAGCTGTCCCCAAGAAAGCAAAGGTACCCACTTCGAAGTCCAGGAAGAAGTTGCCCTCGCCAGCTGTTACTGAGCATACTTATCTTGCAAATGCATGCAAAGGGGCTTCCCGGCCTTGTTTGTCAGTATCATCTGCAAACTTAGCAACAGTGCCTTCAGTTCCTTATTCCAGATCATTAATGTACATTGTGAAACGTTGTGGTCCCAGAACAGACCCCTGAGGCACACCACGAGAAACCAGCTGCCATGAAGAAGACCCCTTCATCCCCACTCTCTCTGCCCGTCAGCCAAACCTCTATCCATGCCAGGATCTTACCCTTAACACCATGGGCTCTTAACTTAGTTTTTTTGAAAATTGTTTTTATTAAAGCTTTTTTCAACCAGAATTTTACATAACAGAAAAATAAATGAAAAATATTTAACAAAACTAGGTGGTTGTTATCATTATACAAAACGCGAATACACATTAACTAGACAATTCCCCCCACCTGAAACACCCTCCCCCCCCCCCCCCCAACCCCCCCCCCCCATTCCCCCCCCCCCCCCAGTTGCTGCTGCTGCTGACATTTTATCGCTCCCCTAGAAAGTCAAGGAAAGGTTGCCACCGCCTGGAGAACCCCAGAAAGGACCCTCTCAAGGCGAACTTTATTCGCTCCAGGCTGAGGAACCCCGCTATATCGCTAACGCAGGTCTCCACACTCGGGGGTTTTGAGTCCCTCCACATTAACAAGATCCGTCTCCGGGCTGCCAGGGTGGCAAAGGCCAGTACCTCGGCCTCTTTCGCTTCCTGCACTCCCGGATCCTTCGACACCCCAAATATCGCTATTGTTAGACTCAACTTCACCCACGTGTCCAAAATCCTAACATAGCCCTCGCCCTGCCAGAATTCTTTAAGTGCCGGGCATGCCCAAAACATATGGACATGGTTCGCCGGACTCCCCGCACATCTCGTGGACATGTCTTCCACCCCAAAGAAATTGCTCATTCTCGCCGTCGTCATGTGATCCTGATGCACCACCTTAAATTGAATTAAACTGAGCCTGGCACATGATGCGGTTGAATTCACCCTGCCCAGGGCATCAGCCCACCGGCCCTCATCCAGCTCCTCACCCAGCTCCTCCTCCCACTTGCCCTTCAGCTCCTCCACGGAGGCTTCCTCCACCTCCTGCAGCTCCTGGTCTATGTCCGACACCTTTCCCTCTCCTACCCAGATGCCAGACACTACCCTGTCCTGTACCCTTTGAGGGGGTAGCAGCGGAAAAGCCCCACCTGTTTTTTAAGAAAGTCCCAGACCTGGAGGTATCTAAAAGCATTTCCCGGGGGCAGGCCGAACTTCTCCTCCAGCGCCTTCAAGCTAGGGAAAGTTCCCTCTATAAACAGGTCCCCCAACCTTCTAATGCCTGCCCTATACCAGCCTTGAAACCCCCCGTCTATCTTGCCCGGAGCAAATCTATGGTTGTTCCGTATCGGGGTCCTCCTTCCTGTGCCTCCTCCACTGACCCCAGACCCCCAGTGCCGCCGTCACCACCGGGCTTGTGGTGTATCGTGCCGGCGAGAATGGCAGCGGTGCCGTTACTAGTGCTCCTAGGCTGGTGCCTTTGCATGACGCCGCCTCTAGCCACCCCCACGCCAACCCCTACTCCATTACCCATTTCCTAATCACGGCCACATTAGCCGCCCAATAGTAGCTGCAGAGGTTCGGCAGTGCCAACTCTCCCCCACCCCGGCTACGCTCCAAGAACAGTCTTTTGACTCGCGGGATCTTGTTTGCCCACACAATTCCTGTGATAATCCTGTTAACCTGCTTGAAGAAGGATTTGGGGATGAAAATGGGGAGGCACTGAAAAACGAACAGGAATCTGGGAAGAACCGTCAGCTTCACAGTCTGCACTCTTCCCAGGGAAAGCAGGAGCATGTCCCACCTTTTAAAGTCTCCCTCCATCTGCTCTACAAGCCGAGATAAATTGAGCCTGTGCAGGGCGTCCCAGTTCCTAGCCACCTGTATACCAAAATAACGAAAGCTCCTCCCCACCATCTTTAGCGGGAGATCCTCCAGTCTCTCCTCCTGACCCCTAGCGTGGATTACAAACAGCTCACTTTTGCCCACGTTCAATTTATACCCCGAGAAGGTCCCAAAGTCCCCCAGGATCCGCATGACCTCCCCCATCCCCTCTAGCTGGTCCGAAATATACAATAGCAGGTCATCCGCGTAGAGGGAAACCCGGTGCACCTCCCCCCGGACCAGCCCCCTCCCATTCCTCGAAGTCCTCAACGCTATGGCCAACGGCACAATTGCCAGGGCAAATAGTAACAGGGATAGGGGGCACTCCTGCCTCGTCTCTCGGTGCAGCCTGAAATACTCCGACCTCAGCCAGTTCGTGGACACACTCGCTACAGGGGCCTGATACAGTAGCTTGACCTACCCTATAAATCCCTCCCTAGCACTTCCCACAGGTACTCCCACTCCACCCTGTCAAAGGCCTTCTCTGCATTCATTGCAGCCATTACTTCTGCATCCCCTCCCTCCGAGGGCATCAGAATAATATTCAGGAGCCTCCTCACATTTGTATTCAGTTGCCTGCCCTTGGCGAACCCGTCTGGTCGTCCTCTATCACCCCCGGGACACAGACCTCTATTCTGGTAGCCAGAATTTCTGCCTGCAGTTTGGCATCTACATTCAGGAGCGATATCGGCCTGTAGGACCCACATTGAAGCGGATCCTTCTCCCTCTTCAAAATGAGTGAGATCACTGCCTGCGACATCGTCGAGGGGAGGGTTCCTCTCTCCTTTGCCTCATTAAAGGTTCTTAGCAGGAGTGGGCTCAGTAGCTCCGAGAACTTATAAAATTCTACGGGGAAGCCATCCGGCCCCGGGGCCTTGCCCGACTGCATACTTGCTAGTCCTTTAACTTTCTCCTTCAACTTAATCGGGGCCCCCAGTCCCTCCACCCAATCCTCGTCCACCCTTGGGAACCTCAACCGATCCATAAATTGCTTCATCCTTTCCCCTCCCCTCGGGGGTTCTGACTTGTACAGCTTCCCATAAAACTCCTTGAAAACTTCATTGATCCTCTCTGGGCTCAACACCGTATTACCTTCCTTATCCCTCACTCCCCCGATCTCCCTGGCCGCCTCTCTCCTATGAAGTTGGAGTGCCAGCATCCTACTTGCTTTCTCCCCATACTCGTAGACTGCCCCTTTCACTTTCCTTAACTGTGCCTCCGCCTTCCCCGTGGTCAGCAAATCGAACTCTGCCTGTAATCTCCGGCACTCCTTTAGCAGTCCACCCTCGGGGGCCTCCCCGTACTTCCTGTCTACCCTAAGCATCTCTCCCACCAGCCTCTCCCTCTCCACCCTCTCCCTGTGGGACCTAATAGAGATTAACTCCCCTCTGATGCCTGCCTTCATAGCCTCCCAAACCGCTGCGACTGTCGTTATCACATAGTTCTGAATGCTCCTCCTTCTCCGTCCACACACCTCTTCATCCGCCAGCAGCCCCACATCTAGTCTCCAGAGAGGGCACTGCCCCCGCTTCGCACCCAGTCGCAGGTCCACCCAGTGCGGGGCATGGTCCGAGACCGCAATGGCCAAATACTCAACACCCTCCACCCTCGGAATTAACGCCCTGCTCAACATCAATGCCTGCATAATCTCCTCAGCTATCTCTTTTAGAAGCCTGCACTGTAGTCCATTTGGTCCAGGTGATTTATCCACCTTCAGACCTTTCAGTTTCCTCAGAACCTTCTCCTTGGTGATGGCCACTGCACTCACCTCTGCCCCCTGGTTCTCCTCGAGCTCTGGCATCCCACTGGCGTCATCCACCGTGAAGACTGATGCAAAGTAACTATTCAGTTCCTCTGCCATTTCTTTGTTTCCTATTATTACTTCTCCAGCCACATTTTCCAGTGGTCCAATGTCTATTTTTGCCTCTCTTACCTTTCATGTATTGAAATAAACCCTTCCTACCTTCCTTTATATTACCAGCTAACTTGCACTCACATTTCATCTTCTCTCCCCTTATTGCTTTTTTAGTTGTCCTCTGCCCGCTTTGAAAGGCTTCCCAATCCTCTGGCTTCCCACTAATACTCGCCACTTTGTATGCTTTTCCTTTTGCTTTTATGCTGTCCTTGACTTCCCTCATCAACCATGGATGCCTTGTCCTCCCCTTAGCATGTTTCCTCCTCCTTGGGATGAATTTCTGTTGTGCCTCCCGAATAACCCCCAGAAACTCCTACCATTGCTGTTCCACTGACTTCCTTGCTAGGCTCCTTTTCCGATCAACTCTGGCCAGCTCCTCCCTTCGTGTCATTGTTTACCCTTATTTAATTGTAATACCCCTACATCTGATTCCAGCTTCTCCCTCTCAAACTGCAGGGTCAATTCTATCATATTGTGGTCACTGCTCCCTAAAGGTTCCTTCACCTGAAGTTCCCTAATCCAGTCTGTCTCATTACACATCACGAAATCCAGAATTGCCTGTTCCCTAGTAGGCTCTGTCACAAGCTGCTCCAAAAAATATCTCTTAGACAGTCCACAAATTCCTTTTCTTGGGATCCACTACCAACCTGATTTTCTCAGTCCACCTGCATATTGAATTCCCCCATGATTATTGTAATATTGGCTTTTTTACATGCTTTCTCTATCTCCTAATTTATTTTCTGCCCCACATCCTGACTACTGCTAGGGGCCCTGTACATAACTCCCATCAGGGTCTTTTTACTTTTGCGATTCCTCAACTCTACCCACAGAGATGCTATGCCTTCTGATCCTATATGGCTTCTTGCTATCGATTTAACTTCATTCCTTACTAGCAATGCAACTTTGCCCATTTGCCTCTCCTTTCGATAGAATCATAGAATTTACAGTGCAGAAGGAGGTCATTTGGCCCATCGAGCCTGCACCGGCCCTTGGAAAGAGCATCCCACTTAAGCCCACACTTCCAACCTATCTCGATAAACCCTGTAACCCCACCTAACCTATTTGGACATGAAGGGCAATTTAGCACAGACAATCCACCTAACCTGCACATCTTTGGACTGTAGGAGGAACCCGGAGCACCCAGAGAAAACCCACGCAGACACGGGAAGAATGGGCAGACTCCGCACAGACAGTGACCCAAGTCGGGAATCGAACCTGGGACCTGGAGCTGTGAAGCAACAATGCTAACCACTATGCTACCGTGCCCTTGTATATTTAGATCCCAGCCCTGATCCCCTTGTAGCCACGTATCGGTGATGCACAACATGTGTGCCGGTCAATTTCAATGTGCACAACAAGTTAATTTACCTTGTTCTGTACACTGCGTGCATGAAGGTACAACACCCTCAGTCCTGCATTGACCACCTCTCTTCTCACACTTGTCACCTTTTTTGCTCTGCTTGAGGGTGATGTTGTTCTCTTATTTTGTTTTCTATTTCCCCTTCAGTTATTACATCTTCTAAGCTAACGCTCTGGTTCTCACCCGAGTATTGTGAGTACGATGACCTCACCAGGGTGACTAAGGTCAGTGAATGTATCCTAAATAACATCTTCTACCCACCACATTATCAACCACTCATGCTGCCCAATGCACCACACAACACATTGCTTGCCCATCAACACTCAATTGGACTCAGGGCTCAGGTCTAACTGTTACAACACCCTGGGCGAGTGCACTGTCAATTCCAGCCCCACAGGCCCCGGAGTCCAACACAAGTGAATTAACCATTGTGGCTGCAGACAGGGTAGCGGGCATTCGCCAAAGAAATGATTTGTGCATGGCTGCACACCAACAGCATGTTAACAGAGCAGAACTCTTTGTAGCTCTTGTACATCTCTCCATTTAGATATGAAGCATACAGAGTCGCGTGCATTCAGTCAATTTCTCCCTGCACCAGAGAATCCTGCTACCCTTACATAGGCATGTGCCCGCTCCATTTGTTTCTCTCTAGCTAGAGAGAAGATGATGCAGTCCCCTCTTCAGGTGTACAAGACCTCCCACCTCTCAGAAACAGCACTAAAAGGAAAACTGGGAATGTTGGCAATGTCATCTGCTCCCTTCGAGAAGAATTTGATCGTGTAGAAGTTGAGGGAAACGGTGGCGTTGACAGATATGGGCAGCACCCAGCAGTGAGACTGTTGAAGGAGATGGGCACAGTTCTTTTGGGGAGCCAACTCTTTTGGGGAATACTTCCGATATGGCTCCTGGTTGAGATGGAGATAGGAGGAGTTGGAGACTCTTGGTGGATAGGGCCATTTCTAGAAGACCCTCTTTCTCCTCCCTTGGTGAAGAGATTCCCCGCACTGCAATTCAGCTCCATCTTCCTTTTGTGTTGCAGCCCAAGATGGTAACTCCCCAACAGCTTTCTGTTGATCGGCAGAAAGCTGCTCTCTACCCGCCCATGTCAGGATGCAGAAATATTCCCTCCATAATTCAACAAGACAGCGAAACTCCACTAATAACACACCAAGTGGTAGTAAGTTTGAAAGTTGGATGGATGACCATTTATGTGGCAGGTGGGGTCCCTCACATCATACACTGGGTGTGTTTAGGCATAGCATTCGCTGGACCTCCCTGGTCCAAATTGACAGCATTTGTACCAAATCAACCCGAGAGGCTTCTTGACATCACAACCTGCCCGTTGTCAATTCACCCATGTCCACATGGGAGGCCCATGATAGTGCCCTTCCCAGTCTGGTGCACTCACCATTTTCGGCAACATCCCATCCATAACACAAATTGTCTGGCCAAAATGTAAGGGAGGTTAAATAGGGACAGAGCAATTTCTCCTCCATCCATTTTACACTTGGCCTAGCAGTGACAGTCAATCTGTGCTGGTGTTCAGATTGCTGCTAAATTGATCAGGTCCTTCATCAGCCACCTGAGCAAGCACAGGCCTCCTTTCAACACTTATGGCAACTGTTAAGACTAGTCAGAGCTTACGATATTGCTAGCTCCGGTTATTTTCTGGGACCTACAGTGCTTAAATGGACTGCAGAAGGCTGCCAAAGAAACGGCTGGGTAAGGTTTTTGTACTCAGCTGAATGTGGAAACAAGAGGAGCAGGAGTGCTCACCATACCTGCACATTAATAACTCAGACTGCTGTTAGCCTGCACCCATCCCCAACCCCACCCCAACCTATGCCGTGTCACAACATTCCGCACCCTCCCTGGACCTAGCTGCTGTTAGTGAGACAGCCAAGTTGGAATGCACTAAAGTGACGTTTTGCCTCTGGAGACGTAACAGGCAGCTTGCCGCAAATATTAAAATGAGGCCCAATGCCTAATTTCTGTCGCGACTTGAGCCTCCCACTGTGGGCCCACACCTGGAAGAGAGCCAATAGCTGTGCATCTGAAAATAAGCCATACCAGATTGTTTTACCTCAGTAAACTCAATAATGTAGACATTTTGGGAAGGAAATGGCAACGTGTTATATATTAATGACAAACATGTTCACACATTCACATGAAATTCCTTTGTGAGGAAGGTGTTAACCCACCTTATTTTAAATGTGTTAACCTTCTATTAAATACTAGATGGGTAATCTTCAATTTATCAAACACATTTCTCTTTCATGAAACCATGTTGAACACTATGCATATTTTTTACTAAATATTTCAACATTAATGCAAAGATTGAAACGTTTCTTGCTGAATGGTCTTTCAAGTAATGTTGCCAGAATTTATTTATTTTTTAATATGAAGGAATGTTGCAAAGTAAAATTAAAGAATCACATTTGTCATGTTCACGGAGTAAACTAAAAATGTTGCTTTCTTCCTATGTTTTCGTATTCGGGATGAAATTGCCCGTTGTGTGGCACATTAGTGGTCAGCCAAAGGCTGATGGAGGTTTGTGCCCCATATAAGGAGTCTGGTGCATTCATGGAGAGGTGTTCACAGGCAGAAAAGTTCCTTCAGGAAAGGAAATTAGGGGCAAATGAAGAACTTTAGAACATAAGAAATAGGAGCCGGGTGGTCAACGAATTTGGCCGAGTCCCGCCGGTGTGGGTTACTCAGGCCCCACACGGCAGGACCTGGAAGGCGAGTCTGCGGGGGCCATCCTGGAGGAGGTCAGTGGGGATCCGTGAGGGCTCAGCATTGATCTTTGTGGCACTCCACTAGTCACAGCCTGCAAACTTGAAAAATATCCTGTTATCCCTACTCTTTGCTTCCTGTCCGTTAACTAATTCTCTATTCATGCTAAAATTTTACCTCAAAATCCATAAGTCTTTGAACCTTGTGTGGCACCTCATCAAATGTCTCTTGGAAATCCAAGTACACTATATAAACTGGTTCCCTTTTATCTACTCTGTCAGTTCCATCCTCTAAAACCTCAAATGCATTTATCAAACACATTTCTCTTTCATGAAACCATGTTGATTTTGCCTGATCATACTATGCTTTTGTTTAAGTGCATTAACTCTTCCTTAATAATAGATTCAAGCACTTTCCCGCTGTCTGACTCATATAATTTACAGTGCAGGAGACCATTCAGCCCGTTGAGTCTGCACCAGCCCTTGGAACGAGTACCCTACTTAAGCCCATGCCTCCACCCTATCCCCGTAATCCAGTAACCCCACCTAACATTTTGGACACTGAAGGGCAATTTAGCATGGCCAATCTACCTAACCTGCACATCTTTGGACTGTGGGAGGAAACCGGAGCACCTGGAGGAAACCCACACAGACACGGAGAGGAAGTGCAAACTCCACACAGACAATCACCCGAGGCTGGAATTGAACGTGGGTCCCTGGCGCTGTGAGGCAGCAGTGCTAAATGACTGATGTCAGGCTAACTGGACTGTAACTCCGGGTTTTCTCTCTCCCTCTTGTCATAATATCCACTCATGTATATAATGAAGTACAGACAAGCAATGATTGACGCACAGGATGACCAGTAAGCACACAACACAGTGCAGTCAATCAACAGATAGGACACTACCACTATAAAGCCAGAGGGCACTCGGTTTCCCGCTCTCTCGGGACCCAGCCACTGAGACAGTCAGAATCCACGAGCTAGCACAGTGCAAACACCATGCGGTAGCTCGTAAGTCTGGTCAGGCTACTACAAGGTCTCCAGTCAGCTCAGTATAGTGGCGACCCACAGCTGAATATGTATATCAGTTCTATCGTTGAATAAAACATTGTGTTGGATCTTCTCCAGTGTTAGACGTCTATTTCTAGCTTCGCTACATCGAGTGCAGTCCACATCAAACCTACCTGCCTAACACATCACCTCTATCACTAATAGCAGTGTTAACATTGCTGCCTTCCAGTCTGTTGGGGCCATTTTAGAATCCACAGAATTTTGGCAAGAAAATATTTCTTGCATTTTGGAAAATCATAACTGGAACATTCACTATATCTGCAGCAATTCTTTTGGACACCTGGGATGTATTGTGGGCGGGATCACTTTTTGGCAAATCTGCATATTAGAGCGAAGAAGTAAGCCTCACTCTAATATGCAGATTCAGAGGTACCCAAGGCTTTGGGATTCATCCCGTTCGCCTCAGAATCCTCAGGCTGGCACCATTCAGCACTGGTCCCCACAAATGGGGACCAGACGTTACGGCACTCATGGGGATTGGAGGCCCTAAGCTGCATGCCCTTTGGGCAGGGTGGTTCCCTGGCACGTCTGATGCCACCTAGGCAGTGACAGCCTGATGCCTTAGCACTGCCAAGGTGCCCGGTTTGCACTGTCAGCTGACATGGGCACTGCCAGGGTATCAGATTGGCACTGCCAAGCTGGCATTGTTTTGCATACATGATTGGACTGGGGGTGCCCAGTATGGGGGGGGGGGGCAGTGGACCCTCCTATAGTGCATTCAGGATGGAGTGTAGCCATCTGACATGGCCACTTCCAACTAAGCACAGAGCAACTCACAAAGACTGATGGGTAAAATGGACAAGCCAAGAGTCAGGCAGGTTCTGAGCCTGAAATGCACATTCATCAGCAAAGTCCAGACGGTATTGAAACCCCGTCCCATTAGCATGTTAATCAGGCCGATTAGCTGGTGATGGCCCATCTCCCCCAACACAAAGGACTGGTACTCCAGCTACCGGGACAGTCCCAGACATTTCGGTGCCACTCCCTGTCCAAGGGAAACGCAAACAACAGGGTCAATGACCGCTTGAGACACGCCCAGTCATCCAGATCCCCGCCACTTATTGGCTAAGAAATCAAACGGAGTGATCAGGGATCACCCAATTAGTGGGGCCCAAATCGAACGACCGCCCAAAAGAGCACGAAAGCCCCCAAGCATAAAGCAAGAGTTCGCCACATGCTCGCTCTCTTTTGACCTTGGTACCCCGGTCATTGCCAACTGCCGCAACACCAGAAGCAAGTTCGAGTTCAAGGCCCACTACCAGAAGGACGAGCCCAGCCAAGCAGCAGTTACCACTTCGAACCAAAGAGATCCTGAACAGCGGCCACTGTTTCCTGACCTAAACCGGGTGCCCGAAGTTAAGTACAGGTTGACTTAGTAATAGGTGTAGTTAACTCGTAGTGTTTATGTTGCATGATTGATTGTCTGTAAATAAAGTACCCTTGACCTTGAACTAACTAACTGATGTTTGGCTCTTTGATCGATAACCAGTTGCAACTTGTGGTGGTATCATTCGATACCTGGCGACTCTAAGCATTCGGACATACACAATATAGAAAGAAGGTAAATTCACTGATTGCCCTAATTGGAACAGAGCCAGTGTAAAGAGCATAGTAAAGAGAAAACGCACAACAGTTATTGGTGACATCTGGTGGGACTGGACCCAGAGGTGACCGTGTCACTCCGAGGGAACCCACAAAAGCATTTGAATTAGAATCCAAATTGGTAAAGTAAAAGAAACCACAAGCGAAACCAGTATCGATCAAACCTCCAGAATTCGGAAGTGTGTAATTTGCATGCGTACTAACAAAGGAATACAAGGTAAACTCGACAGATTTTGTTGCGTGACACTTTCGGGAGTTGAGTAAACCGGAAAATAGCGTAAGCCGTACCCGTGTTTGATCCACCGCTTTATTCCCCCTTGTTCCACAAGAGCCCGAGGTCGCAGCGACCAAGAGATAAGAACAGTGTCCCATTTGGGAGGAAGAGATCAGGAAATACCTAAAGGGATCGGGATTTTGCTCCAATGAAGAGACAGGTGCTGGCACCATAGGAGAGACTTGGTAGGACAGCCTGACCGAGATCGAGAAAAAAGAGTTTAGCTAAGGTTCATATTAATTGCGATGTTCCAATTGCGAGGCACAGAGGAGGTTGTGAGGACGCTCCGCAAGCAGCTTGAGGAGAAAGAGAAAAGTAGAGAGGGAGATTTAAGTGAGTGCGAGAAGGTAAATGTACAGCTCCAGGAGCAGTTAGCAGCGAGGGACAAGAAAATGGATGATGTCAAGGAGGCACATCAATCCTGTCTCGCACACCTTAGCAGCTTCCAAACCCAATATGATAAGGCCTACCAGGACACACAGCGTGCTGTACTGGTAAGAGAAGAGACAGAGAATCAGGCACAGATCCTAAAGAAATGATGCGATGATTTAAAAGCAGCCCTCCGAGCACTCCACAGTTCCACCACGGAACAAAGGCAGAATTCGGTGGATCATGCCAAATGCAGGCAGCAAATTACAAAAAGCTGCAATCCCTGCTGTCAGTTCAAAATGGGTATAGAGACACCTTTGTCCCACAGCTAGACCAGGAAGACGGCCCCGATTGGCAGGAACTCAGCAAAACGGGCCAACGGTACGCACGTGAGACCGAGAATCAAAATAGAGCCCCCTAGGCCCCGAAGAGAAAAGCACTCGCACCACCGACAGCACCCAACCCAATGAACCCCATTACCACGCAGCGCAGGGTTACCACGGAAGGCCAACCCGATTTTGTATACACCACCCCATTATCGATCACCCAGTTACGAGATGCCCGCAAGAAGATAGAGACGTTCCACCTCACACCGGACCCACATCACTTTTTCGAGTTAGTAAAGCAGCAAACCCTGATGTATGGTTTAGACAAGCCAGAGCAGGTTAAGCTCATAGTTATGTGCTTAGACCCGTCCGTTAGTTCAGCCTTTCCCGACCTACAAAATGTAGGAGGAGGAAGCCTCCAAGAAATGAAAACGGCCATTTTAGACGCCATAGGATGTTTCTCAAAAAAAGGGAGTTTCTCAAACTGGAGAACTGTGACCAGTGGTGTTCCACAGGGATCCATGCTGGGACCACTGTTGTTTGTGAGAGAGTACAGCAGAATATAGATAGATTGGAGAGTTGGGCGGAGAAATGGCAGATGGAGTTTAATCCGGGCAAATGGGAGGTGATGCATTTTGGAAGAGCCAATTCAAGAGCAAACTATACGGTAAATTAAAAAGCCCTGGAGAAAATTGATGTACAGAGAGAGCTGTGTGTTCAGGTCCATTGTACCCTGAAGGTGGCTGCGCAGGTCAATAGAGTGGTCAAGAAGGCATACAGCATGCTTTCCTTCATCGGAAGGGGTATTGAGTACAAGAGTTGGCAGGTCATGTTACAGTTGTACAAGACTTTGGTTCGGCCACATTTGGAATACTGTGTACAGTTCTAGTCGCCACATTATCAAAAGGATGTGGATGCTTTGGAGAAGGTGCAGAGGAGGCAGCACATGATACATGATACATGGATACATGAATTTGTGCAGCACGGTAGCACTGTGAATAGCACAATTGCTTCACAGCTCCAGGGTCCCAGGTTCGATTCCAGACTTGCCCCAGGCAGCAGAACACATCCTGGGCATCGATTTCATGAGCGCACACAACCTCTCATTCGACCCAGTCAACCGATGCATCTGGAAAATGGCTAGAGCAGCACGAGCCCCCGCCACGCTCACAGTAGGAGATTATGCCCATAGATTCAGCTCAGTAGGAGAGTACTGGTTTGATTACCACAAACAAAGCAGTGAGAGAGGTCTTGAAAAGACATAAGACAGCATTTGCCCAGCACAAGCATGACTGCGGTAAAATCCCAAGTGTTGTAAACATTACAGGTCCCGATCCCAAACCCCAGAAACAGTAAGGCTTTCCCCAGCAAGCCGAGGGAGAGATAGCTAAGGTAATTTAAAGCTTATTGACGCAAAGCGTCATTCGACCTGATGCATCGATAAATAATGCCCCGATTTGGTCTGTAAGAAAACCCGATGGATCGTGGCGACTGACCATCAACTACCAGGAATTGAACAAAGTAACCCCCCCAGCAGCCCCCACAGTTGCCATGAGTCCAAAGACCATGTTGAGACAGGGGGCGAGATTCTCCATTCCCACTCCGGTTGGGCGAATCGCCTGGGCCGCCAAAATTTCCGGGGCCGCCGGTCCGATGCCCTCCCGCAATTCTCCCAAGGGGCGGGAACGGGCCCGTCGAGTTTCGCGGGCCGTAGGCCGGAGAATCGCCGGAGACACCGAAAATGCCGATTCTCCGGCACATCCGCTGTTCTGAGGCCCGGATGGGCCGAGCGGCCAGGCCAAAACGGCGGGTTCCCCCCGGCGCCGTCCACACCTGGTCACTGCAGTCGTGGGCAGTGCGTGAACGCTGGGGGGGGGGGGGGGGGGGGGAACCTGTGGGGGGGCGATGGGGGATCCTGCACCGGGGGGAACCTCAGGTGTGGGGTGGCCCACGATCGGTGCCCTATCACTATGTATGTAAGCGGGGAACTCGAACAGTGCAAAGATGGTATGGAGGGCCTTGATGACGGTGGTTGCGGTCATGTCGGGGCAGGGGATGGCGAATGGGAACCGGGAGTACTCGTCAATCACGTTCAGGAAATACGTGTTGCGGTCGGTGGAGGGGAGGGGGCTTTTGAAGTCCATGCTGAGGCGTTCAAAGGGATGGGAAACCTTTATCAGGTGCGCTTTCTCTGGGCGGTATTAGTGCGGTTTGCACTCCGCGCAGATTTGGCAGTCCCTGGTCGCTGCCCTGACCTCCTCGATGGAGTAGGGCAGGTGGCGGGTCTTGATAAAGTTGAAAAAGCGAGTGACCCCCTTGTGGCAGAGGTCCTCGTGGAGGGCTCGGAGGCGGTCCACTTGTGTGTTGGCATATGTGCCGCGGGACAGGGCATCAGGAGGCTCGTTTAGCTTCCCGGGACGATACAAGATCTCGTAGTTGCAGGTGGAGAGTTCGATCCTCCACCGCAAGATCTTATCATTTTTTATCTTGCCCCGCTGTGCATTATCGAGTATGAAAGCAACCGACCGTTGATCAGTGAGGAGAGTGAATCTCCTGCCGGCCAGGTAATGCCTCCAATGTTGCACAGCTTCTACTATGGCCTGGGCCTCCTTTTCGACTGAGGAGTGACGGATTTTGGAAGCATGGAGGGTACGTGAGAAGAAGAAGGCCACGGGCCTGCCCGCTTGGTTGAGGGTGGCCGGCAGAGCTACGTCAGGCGCGTCGCTCTCAACCTGGAAGGGGAGGGACTCATCGATGGCGTGCATCGTGGTCTTTGCAATGTCTGCTTTGATGCAGCTGAAGGCCTGGCGGGCCTCTATCGACAGAGGAAAAACTGTGGATTGGATCAGGGGACGGGCCTTGTCCGCATAGTTGGGGACCCACTGGGCATAGTAAGAGAAAAACCCTAGGCAGCGCTTCAGGGCCTTGGAGCAGTGAGGGAGGGGGAACTCCATAAGGGGGCGCATGCATTCAGAGTCGGGGCCTATAACTCCATTTCGCACTACGTAGCCGAGGATGGCTAGGCGGTCGGTGCTAAACATGCATTTATCATTGTTGTAAGGTTAAGGATCTTTGCAGTCTGGAGGAATTTTCGGAGGTTGGTGTCGTGGTGCTGCTGGTTGTGGCCGCAAATGGTGACATTGAGATACGGAAATGTTGCCCGTAAACCGTACCGGTCACCCATTCGGTCCATCTCGCGCTGGAAGACCGAGACCCTGTTGGTGACACCGAAGGGAACCCTTAAGAAGTGATAGAGCCGCCCATCTGCCTCGAAGGCAATGTATTTGGGGTCACTAGTGCGGATGGGGAGCTGGTGGTAGGCGGGCTTAAGATCCACCGTGGAGAAGACCTTGTAATGCGCGATCCCGTTTACCAGGTCGGTTATGCGGGGGTGAGGGTACGCGTCCAGCTGCGTAAACCTTTTGATGGTCTGACTGTAGTCGATGACCATCCTATGCTTCTCCCCGGTCTTTACCACCACTACTTGAGCTCTCCAGGGACTGTTGCTAGCTTCAATGACTCCTTCCCTCAGTAGCTTTTGGACCTCTGACCTAATAAAGATCCGACCCTGGGCACTGTACCGGCTGCTCCTGATGGCGACGGGTTTGCAATCTGGGGTGAGGTTCGCAAACAGGGAAGGCGGATCGACCTTGAGGGTCGCGAGGCC
The DNA here is from genome assembly GCF_047496885.1 of Scyliorhinus torazame. NCBI lineage: Eukaryota > Metazoa > Chordata > Chondrichthyes > Carcharhiniformes > Scyliorhinidae > Scyliorhinus > Scyliorhinus torazame. The sequence goes on along the minus strand of NC_092709.1, from coordinate 290,310,665 downwards.
GCAGACAGTGAGGGGGGGTATAGGGCTGCAGAATTTGAAAGTTAGACTTTGGAGATTACACTGGAAGTCTAAACCCAGGAGCGTGGCCGCGCAGAGGTGGGGAAGGACGTAGAGCTGGTAATTTTTAAACTCCCTTCCCTGGACTGTGAGGTTTGCTACACAAAACCCCTTTATCTCTACTGAGTGGGAACCGGAGGCCAGGGAGATTTTTTGATTAATGGGGTGGACGAGGAGAGAACAGCGCCTTACCGTGTCGGGGTGTATGAAGCTCTCCGTGCTTCCAGAATCAATTAAGCAGGACATCTCATGCCCGTTGATTAGTACTGTTGTTGTAGCAGTTGAGAGTGTTCGAGGCCGAGACTGGTCCAGGGTCACCAAGGCTAATCGCAGCAGTTGAGTGTTCTCCTCGGGCGTTGTGCGGTCAGCCGAGCTGGGGTCCTGGGAGTCCATCCAAGATGGCGGCTCCCATTGGTCCCACATGGCTGGGGGTGCACAAAATGGTGGCGCCCATCCATCGAACATGGCGTCCGTGGGACAAGATGGCGGCGCCTGGGGGCCGCACGTGGCCCTGGAGGAGGACGATGGCGGCACCCGCTGGCAGCGCTGCCGGGGGTGCTTGGCCTGCCCGCAAAAGTAGCAGCGGGGCCCCCCGGGGTTGCCAGGCCGCCTTGCAGCACAAGCTTGTGGGGGGGGGGGGATGGGGGATGTCTTGGGGTCGGCAGCGGAGGGGTTCCACGCTGCCCAGAGGGCTGCCGCGCGGTCGGCAACATAAGCGTGGGCGTTTCTGGAGGCCACATCCAGGGAGCCTGCAAGGGCCCGTGCCTCCTTGAGGCCTAGGGTGTCTTTGTCCAGCAATCGCTGGCGGATTTGGGAGGACAATATACTTGCCACGAAAGTGTACCGGATCAAGAGTTCTGTGTGGTCGCTCGCCGAAACCTGCGGGCAGCTGCAGTTTTTCCCCAACGCCAGGAGCACACGGTAGAATTCTTCCAGCGATTCCACAGGGATTTGTCGCCTCGTTGCTAACAGATGTCGGGCGTAGACCTGGTTTACCGGGCGAATACAATGTCCTTTTAGCAGCTCCATTGCTGCATCGAAGTCGTCCGCGTCCTCGATGAGGGTGTAAATTTCCGGGCTCACCCTCGAGTGCAGGACTTGCAATTTCTGTTCTCCCGCAGGTGTGTTTTCGGCCGTTCCGAGATATCCTTTAAAACACGCTAACCGGTGCTTGAAGGTTGCCACTGAGTTCGCTGAGTGGAGGCTGAGTTGCAGATTCAGAGCTCCATCCTTTTAAACCTAGCTTATTAAATTGATGCACGATCAATGACCACAAAGCGAGGTTGTAGTCCAACTCCAATAATAAGCTAGATGTTTCCCCCAGCAGCTCAGGTACAGAATGAAGCTGGAGGCACAGGCTCTTATACCCTGCCTTGCTGGGCGGAGCTACCATACAGCTTGACCAATAGGAAACATACAATATCTACCAATGGTGTTCCAGCATTACCAGGTACCGTAATACCTCTACACCTATTAGCAGTTTTCTGGGCGGTACAGTACTTCTCGTACATAACCGGACTCAACCCAGGAACCATTTTGACCGAGCACAGCCCGACACAGCTTTTATTGGAAGGCAGACTAAAAGACGGCACAGTAAGCCAAATTCGCGCAGCGCGATGGACCCTACTCCTACAGGGACGTGACATCACGGTAAAACGGACCAAAACGCATACGATTTTGGCCGATAATTTGCACTATGCAGGAACCCCACTTGAGTGCGAGATCATAGCCCCCCAAGCACAGCACAGTCCGCTTTGTTCCCAGGTCGGTACCAAGAAGGACAGGTATCGGACCCTAGCCCACAGACAAAGCCCTGAGAATTTATGTAGATGGATCCTCCACAGTCCTCAAGGGAAAAAGGATAACAGGCTGTGGCATTTATGTAGAGGACGTGCAGGGACGTGCTTTAGAAGAGATAGCTTTAAAGTTGCCTGGACACTTAGGTTTGCAGGCAGCCGAGTTAGCAGCCATTGCTTACATTGTTCAGCACCCAGATTCATTCTCGATTCTGCAGACATATATTCGGATAGTTTGTACGTCTGCAACAGCCTTACAGAATTTCTACCCCTGTGGGAATCGAGAGGATTTATGTCTGCGGACAGAAAACCTCTACCCTCAGCCCCACAATTAATACATATCCTCCAGACAGCTAAATGCAGAGAATACGGCACCATCAAAGTAAGAAGTCACCATCGTTCCTCCCCACCCGGTAATGTGAAAGCTAACGCCCTAGCGAAGGCAGGCTCACGACATGGCCACTTTTGGCAACCCCCCGAGAGTGCCCCAGTACACGCAGTTCAGGTCTCACAGACCAACATCCAAGACCTAGCCCAGGCACAAAAAGAAGACGAGACATTGAGGGAAATTTTAAAAGGAAACTTCCCAGCTCCCTATGACAGGTTTAGAAATTCTCTGATGGTCCATGAAGGAATCATTTTAAAAGGTGGAGTTTATGTAGTCCCCACCCAGGACAGGACTGAAATAATTTGCAAGTTCCATGACGGGCATGGACATCAAGGGATTGAATTCAACCTTGCCCATCTCAGACCCCTCTGCTGGTGGCCCGAGTTGAAACCCGATGTGTCCCACTATATCAAGAATTGTTTAATTTGCACCCAAAACAACCCCGATAGGTATGCGAGGAAAGCCTAGCTACGACACACCTGCCCTGTAAATGGCCCGTGGACAAACCTCCAATTTGATTATATTGGCCCCCTCCCCCACTGCAGAAATGGTTACAAGTACGTCTTCGTAGTGATAGACACATTTACGAAATGGGTCGAAGCGTACCCAGTGAGAACGAACACAGCCAAGGCCACCTCAAAGGTCTTAACAGAGCAGATTTTTACAAGATGGGGACTCCCCAGTTCTATTGAGTCGGACCAAGGTTCCCACTTTACGGGAAGAGTCATGAAAAATGTTATGACAATATTTGGAGCTAAACAAAAGTTCTACATTGTCTATCACCCGCAGTCCAGAGGCATAGTGGAGCGCATAAATCATACGCTAAAAGCCACCCTTTAGGAAAATGGTGCAACAGCACAATACAACATGGGACACACTGCTCCCATTCGCACTGATGTTTATTAGGAACACAGTGTCGAGCTCTACAGGATATACCCCCCATACCCTCATGACCGGACGATCCATGAAGGGTACCGAATACTTATTCGGACTGGATTTGGCCAGCCCTGCAGTAACTGCCCTGACCCACGAGAAAGCAGTCCACATGGTAGAGAATATTAAAGCAGCACAGCTCGCTGCAGCTGTTCGACTAGGCGCTAAATGAAAGCAGAGTAAGGCCTGCTTTGACAAAACAGTACACCTGACGGAGCACACAGTCGGACAGCAGGTAATGATCACCTTGTACAACCCTAGTTCGTTCCTCTCCCCGAAATTTGCTCCTATTCAATTTCAGACATGGCAATCCCCTCGGTTTACAAAATCACGTTTCCCAATGGAAAATCAGGATGGTTCCATGTCAATCAACTTAAGGTTTATGGAACGCAGTGCAGCCACTCGCACCATCTCTCATTGGCGATGGCAGACAATGAGGACCCGCCCACTGACAACCCGAGCTCCCCCTCCCCCAGCAGCAGCAGCACGTCCACAGGCACGACCTTGACCACGCCCCCAGAATCAAATTTCACCCTGACGCTTGATTCGGCTGATAGCGACAGTGACAGCAGAACTGAAGCCCCTGAGAGATCCGAACGAAGATCCCACGAACCAGGCCCCAGTCACTACAGGCCCAGTGACCCAGACGACGATACACTCAGCCCCTTTGAAATAATTTATCTGCCCAATCCGGAACCTGACCCGCCACCCGACGATAGCGACACCCTCTGACAACCTCCCTACGGACCATGAAGCACTGGCACCATGACAATTCCTGTTGTTTGACGAGAAATGACGAAATCGACCCCACATCGGCACATGTCGCGTTAGCACGCAAACCCCATGAAAGAGTTTGGCACCCGGGAGATGGAGACAGCTACGAGTCTGACCCCCACCATGGTAATCCCTTTGCAATTCTTTTTGAGATGGAATCGTGAGGTGTCCAGATGATGAGAGTCAGGAACCGATAGAGATTTACGGTGTCCTGTACCCTGATGGAGCCTGCCCGTTTTTTCTTTAATTTGTTACTTTTAAATGTTGAATGTTTGTTTATTTGTGCGACTACTCATGTCGTTCTCACTTAATTTCTTGATACAGTTTCTTCTTTCGGTCTCACACCAACGTTCTTGATACCGTCATAACTTCTCTTCTGATGCCACATGGCAGTTAGTGAAACAAGTTTGTCGGCAATCCATATTGTTACAAATTCGTTCCGCTCTTGGAAGGTCACTCAGGCAGTGGAGTAACGGCACTTATCAGCGCCCTGCCTGAGGACCCCCTATACATTTGGTCAACCAAGCTCGGGTAGTGGAGCAACGGCACTGATCACCGCCCTACCCGGGGATCCCACCCATTCTTGCCCTGCCGCAGACCATACGCACCACCCCATTCAACTACTTGGTTTTGAAACACTTTTTCTGGTGTTTTTCTGAGTCCTGTGGTTTAAAGAATGCTCTTTGCCACTACTTTTGCCCTCCCCGGCAACCCTTCGGTTGCTACTCCCATGTAATAAACACTTGGTTAGAAAAAAAACCCAGTTTGCAGAGGACGGAGAAATTGTCCGCCCACTCAGCTCATCGACCACAGGCTGCGAGAGTGCTCACGCTGTGACACAGAACTTTTGGAATGTCTTGTCTCCACAAATGGTTGTTTAAAAAAAAAAATGAGGGAGTCACATAGGGTGACGATTATAATGGGATAATTGGTGTTAAGGAGACACAGACGGATATACGAGATATTAAACAACACAATGATAACAGACACTATGCTTGTTCCCTTAGAGTCGGGCATGCCTACGGAGAAGGACCGGTCCTGGAGCAGCGAGCCAAGTCGGGAGCGACACCCCGATTCTGTGGGAATATCCATTCTGTGGGAAATCTGACTGTAATAAATTGATGCACGATCAATTGCACAAAGACTAAAGTTGAGTACAACTGTGGCTTTATTACAGTCAGATGCATGGCCTCCTGCTGCAGCTGGCGAAATGGCAGGGCACTGGGGGTCATGCATATTTATACAGTTCTCCATGGGCGGAGCCAGCCGGCAGGAGCTACTGGCGAACCTTAAGTGCAGGTCCTACCTTACACCTTCTATTACAGTGGTTCACCACATCGTCACAAGTAGGCTTACATTAACACTGCAATGAAGTTACTGTGAAAAAACTCTATAGTCGCTGTGGTGAATGTATAGTGCTAATAATTCACCAGTGCATTTGTATCATGTTCTGCTGTTGTGTTATGTTGTTAACCCTGTGGGCTCCACCTATGGGCCATTGTGTGGCTTCACCCATAGAGGGATATGTTGGGGCACGGGCTCCGCCCATGGCTCCTCCCCTTAAGAGGAAGTATAAAGAGCAGCTGACCTGCAGGCAGTTCCCAGTATTGTACCAGTCGCAGGTAGGCACTGTTCTCAGCTGATTAAAACCACGGTTTACTTCTCCTCATGTCTTTGAATGAATTGATGGTCGCATCAATCGCCACGTTCCGGTGTCTGTTCGGGTACATAGAGGGAGAATTCAGAATGTCCAAGTTACCTAATAGCACGTCTTTCAGGACTTGTGGAAGGAAATTGGAGCACTGTGAGGAACCCCACGGAGCCAACGTGCAGATTCCGCACAAACAGTGACCCAAGCCTGGAATCTGGGACCTTGGCACTGTAAAGCCATAGTGCTAACCACTATGCTACCGTGCTGCCCATATGGTCTGGTTTTTAAATTGACATTATTGACATTGTGGCGATATGCCTATGGGCTATATCATAGTTGGAAGGTGTGCGAACCTCAGCCAGCAGGTGGTGGTACAGACACACCATGCGGTCTCTCAACTAAGATCATGTGATCGATGACTCCAATATAAAGGGAGACACATATGGCCGTCTTCAGAAGAAGATTGAGAGGGTTATAAGACATAAATGTAAATGTCCAGTGTTAGGTATAAGTTCTAGAGAAGCAGTTAGCAGAATCCATGACAACGTGCTCTGTACCAGATTGTTATCTTACCACACGGGATTCAAGAAAAGATTCTGGTTTGGACAAGTCACAGTGTTTGGTGGATTCCTTTGTAAAATACAAAGGACCAAACACACCAGACAAGGGCCGGGATTCTGCAATATCGTGGCCAAGTGTTGATACCGGCGTCAAAGCCGGCGCGAGTGACGCCGGGGTCAACAGGCCTCCAGGCCCAGTAATTCTCCTGTTCTTCAGGGGCTAGAACGGTGGCGGAGTGCTGTATGTTGCTCCGGCGCCAAAAGCCGGCCCTGCACAGCCGGCGCGGGTCCGCGCATGCGCGCGATGGCCATCTCCGTGCCGGTACATGCGCGTGGTTGCCGTCTCCGCGCCGGCCCCCACAAAACATGGCAGAGCACTACAAGTGCACGGGGCGGATGAACATAGCCCCCCCCCCCCCCCCGGAATGAGCGCGTCCGCCGATCGGTAGCTTCCAATCGTGGGCCTGGCCACCGTGGAGGCACCCCCCCCCGGAGTCGGACCCCCACGCCATCCCCCACCAGGTCGGCCCCCGCACCCAGAACGTTGAGGTTCCGCCGGGTGGGACCATATGTAAACCACGCCGGCGGGACTCGTTGGAACTCGCCGGGCACTTGACCCGTCGAGCACACAGAATCGCCACGGGGGCCGCTTTCAACGGCCCCGACCGGCGTGGCAGCAGCCCCGAGGGCGCGATTGCCGCCGATTCTCTGGTCGCCGGAGAATCAGCGGCCCGGCATCAGAGAGGTGTGGCGTGATTCCCCCCCCACCCACCCACCGATTCTCTGACCCGGCGTAGGCTCGGAGAATCCCAGCCAAGTTGTCCAAAGAATAGTAATAGGGTGAAACAAAAGTATAAATTGGTTAATTTTCCAATTTTGACAGGGAATTTAACCAGCCACCAACATGTATTAGAAACCTAGGTGAGTGTTATTTGAAAATCGATGCACATTTGCCTGAATTTCCCATATCGTTATGAGGCACTTGACTATAGCAAGACACAAAACTATCCCTGACAGCTGTTAAGTGAAATGAGGAACAACCTTAATCCAACAACTGTGTGGTAAATTATCTTAGAGCTGGTGAAGGTAAATTCATGCAATTTTACATCATTTCAAACCCCAATTCATACATATTTAAATTATGGAAAATGTTCTTCCTATTTTCTGTCATGTGTGAGACATGTTCAGCAGAAGCCAAATGAAAAAGCTGCAACATGCTGTTCTGTAGACAGGCATAGCTTCACATTAACGTACACATATCCAGCTGGCCATAAACATTCTTCCTGCTTTGGATCAATTGTAACTATTTGGCAAACCGCAAAAACAAATTCCAGACACAATGGCGATAATATCAACCTCGTACAATAGTGCAGAATGGATGTTAGCGAATATAAAAGAATCTGGAGATATTGGAACGGTGAACTCAGGAGTGCCAAACAACCTTTATGTGAACAAATGCAAGATAATGAGACTAAAAATGGGAAATAAACAATGCCAATAGATGTTAAAAGGCTTTAGGTTGCAGGACACAATACAGGAGAGCATGGGTTATTGGTGGATAACTTACTGAAACTAACATTTTAGTTTGACAGCAGTGCGTAAGCCGACGCAGATCCTAGAGCTTGTAGCCAAAAGGATAGAACACAATTTGGAGGAGGTGATATGTCTGTATCAGACATTGGCACAGTTACAGAGACCTGTGTGCAAGTCTACAAGCCATACTCAGCAAGAATATCCAGACACCACAACAATACAGAGTTCTGAGGAGAGGTTACGCAACCTTAGACTATTTACCCTGCCATGGACTTGGCTCAGTAAAAGTATGATTTAACTATTCCTGATTCTTAAAAGAATAGAAATATTGAAAGCTAATCATATGTTTGGCATTGCCACAAACCCATGCAGCTTAGAAAGATGAAGTGCACAGATAGTTGAGGTTTAACTACTCCACACAGAGTAGGGAATGCGGAATGAGCTGCCCGGAGAGATAGGAGAGACAGAGAGTGCTGAAAAATCCAAGGGAGAATGGGATAGGCATATTGGGGTTTGGACAATTGGCAGGTGAGAATGACTAGGTGGACTACACAGCCTTTTTTAATCCAGTAATTGTATGCGTTCCTACATCCTTCCATCTGAACTGAGAAAAGATAATTCAGCACAGTTCAGGCATCAAATTTGGAGCCGTGTGATCCATGTGATTTGAAACCACACTGAGCGATGTATTTACCCAGAAAATCTTTGAGAGAGCATTGTTATCTTTTGATGCCCTGCATTTGATAATACTTGATGACATGTAGGCTTTATGATAAATTCATTCGTTAATGATTAGAATGACATTATTTGCACGTTGATATGTTTATAGTTGCTGCTTAAGACAAGGGAAAAAAAACTAACATGCACACATAAACAACTTCGAATCATGTACTCCAGAGACCGTAGAACAGTTTGTTGCTATGGAGACAAAGCCAAAGAAAAAACTGCATTGTGCATACGTTAATGAGGCCCAAATGTGTTGCTAGGCAATTACAGCTAATGCACTTGTGAAAAAAACCAATGTTCTAGATTATTAGTTTTTTAATTATGATGGTTAATTAGCATTGTTCACATTAATTACTTAAGATTCATATCTACATTATAATTTTTTTAATAAGTCACAGACATTTGCTGTTAAACTTAAAAAAAACTTTCAAACACTCTGCAGACTCTTGTGCTCTATTGTTGCCAAGTTATTGTCATAGAGACGTATGAGATTCATTAGCACAACTCATGCTTAATGATAGTAATATGTCTTATTATCCTTATATCGTAACTGTGCTCAGTACTGTGCAAAACAGAAGAGCATTAAGAAGCAGTGAATATTTAAATAGGTCAAAGGTAACTAAAATAAACAACAGTTAAATTCCCTGATACACTAATCTATTTGAATGTATTTTTTCTAAAATGCAGTTCCCACCATTTCACTTCAATCACATTTAGTCAAATTTGCTACAGATGTGTTGATTCTCGATAGCAAAGAGGAAACAAAAGAGCAATGTCGCTGTAGATTCATTGGATAACGTCTGTACAAATAGTACATTTAAATAGCTTCAGTGAAGAGTAACAATCCACCTACAATCTAGCTTTAAACACCCGTTCTGATTCCGAGTGTTGCACGTGCAAAATTTTATTTTAAAAAGCTATCGTTTTTTTTTAACCCAAATTATTTATTTTCTTCCCTTTGTGAAATCCCACACCAAGATGGTCTCCGTTCACATTTATTAAAACAAATGGTGTCAGTTGTGATCTTCCAGAAATCAGTGGGGCAGATCGGGAGAGACAAGTTGGCTCCTCTGCTGGTGCAATCCAAAACTAGGGGCACAATCTTAAAATTAGATACAGGTCACTGTGAGAAACACTTTTCTGGCACAAAAGGTAGTAAATACTCACTCCCTCAAAAGGTTTGTCAACTGAAATTTTCAAGGCTGAGATTGATTGATATTTGTTAGGTGAAGGAATGGAGGATATCGAGAGAAAGCAGGTAAATGGAGTTGAAATAGAGATCAGTCATGATCCAAATGAATAGCGGAACATGTTTAAGGGGCTGAATCCAGTTCCCTTTGTATTTCCCAATTCAGGAGATTTCTCACCCTCAATACAATGCCTCAAGCTAGAACCATGAGCAGCCAGAGGCAATGTTCCCCCAAATTTCTGTCTGCTGTGTGCGACCTACTTATTGCAATCTCTTTGAGATTGACACGCAGTCGTGGATGCATTATGAAGGGTAACTTGGTTATTGTTCATTTAACCCAGACGAAACAGAGAAGATGGACTTTAACCTGGTGTTGTAAGACTTCTTATTGTGCTCACCCCAGTCCAACGCCGGCATCGCCACATCAGAAGAAGCAGAGTCAAGACAATTAGTATTTTCTTTAACAGGTCAGTGAAATTTGCAATTATTTTTAAGAATGTTTGAAAAGGAATTTTAAGAGTCTTCAGTGATTGTAAAGGGATCAATTGTAACTTGCTTTGATAATGAGTAATACTAGTCCATGTGACTGGTGACGCTTGACCTGGCAGCAGGACCATCAATCAGGTAAGAGGTTATGGATCAAAAATCCATGTGACCACACACAGAGCAGTCAGACAAAGGACAGCTACAAGCAGAGGAGCTGGGAGACGCAGGCCCTGTCAAAGAGAAAGGAGGCAAAAAGAGAAGACCAACTCCTGAGTGATGTGGCGCAGGTCCCTAAAGGCACCTTGAATGAATCTGGTGTCAAAACAATTTGGGGCAATGATCATTTCATGTCACCAGACAGATCTGCCCTAGCAATGGAGTGAAGCTGAGGATCTTCGCAGCGGATGTCGCACAGAGGTGAAATGGTCTTCTTGACCAATCACAACCTGTGAAATAGAGCTCCTTGCAGAACGTGTGGTATATAATGGACATGCTACGGGGCATCGTATTTGCTAGGCTGCTTCCTTCTACCATGCTGGCTCATTATTTTTACCTCCTCCTCTTCAACAATTATAGCATGGAAAAAACTATTCAATAGTTCTGCAGTATCTTGGGGTCTTGGGGTTTGAATGCAACTGTAGAACACTGAAGTGGGGGAGGGGGTAAAGTACAAGTCTCAGTGAGCAAACCTGGGAAAAAACGATTCGTAAAAGCTAATAAAAGAAAATGGTGGGAGCTCTTCCAAGTTCTCAATCTCCTCACTTCCATTTGAATCAGTGTCAAGGGGAGCAGCTGTGCCTGTTTGAGCCACTTCTAACTTTCTCATAATGCAGAAGTGTCAGAAACTGACCACGCAGCCATCAGATGAGTTGTGCCCCTTGGCAAATGAGCATTACGCGGCTTGGGCAGGATGGTAATGAATTCTACCGAAAAGATCAAAGAAATTTGTGTGCTGCAGTAAGCGCAGGATTTAATGTGATTTTTAATTCAAGGATGCCACAACATGATTTAAGTGCTGAAGATAGTGAGGAATGCAAGGCCTTGGACTCCAGGAGAAGCTTACTGTCTTAGAGTAGTGTCACTGGATCTTTTATATGAGTCAGCACTGCATTTAATGCTTAATTTAAAATATGCCACTTGTGATGATGTAGAACTACAATAATATTGGATTCAGATATCGCTCTAGATTGTGCACTCAATTTCTTCAATTAATCTTAGACAACAAGCTTGATTATGTCCTCACTCGGCAGTCAAACATTTCCAGCAGCTCAACAACTAGCATTTATATGCAGCCTTTAACATAGAGAAATGTCCAAAGGCATTACCAGACGAAATGAGTGCTGAGGCAAAGAAGGAGATATTAGGAGAGGTGGCATAAAGCTTCATCAAAGACATAGATTGGAAGGAGAGTCTTAGAGGAAGAGAGTGAATTAGGGAGTTCCAGTGTAAGGTTTGCACAGGTGAAGGTCTTTCCCAATGACTGGGCAGATGATGAGAGGAATACAATTGGTCAGAGAAACAAAGGAAATTATATAATAATTTACGCAGCATTTTCAATTTGATGTGCTGATGAATCAACTTGGTGCAGGTTAGGATACAGTTAGTGGAGTTTTGGATGAGACAAGGCAATGATGACAGTCAGATGTGACTTTGATTTGGGCATTTCAGTGATGTGACAGAGTTGGAAACCTGAATGGAAAGATTCACACCTAGAGTGAGTGAAAAGCTGGACACAGATGTGCCAGGCACCAACGTATTCAGGGACAGAATACTATGTATAAAATTACGAGGGGCATAGAGAGAGTAGACAAGAAGAAACTTTCCCCTTGGTGGAGGGATCAATGACAGGGGGCATAGATTTAAGGTCAGGGTCAGGAGGTTTAGAGGGGATGTGAGGAAAAACATTTTCACCCAAAGGGTGGTAGGAGTTTGGAACTCACTGCCTGAAAGGGTGGTGGAGGTGGAGACCCTCATAACATTTAAGAAGTGTTCAGATGTAGAATTGCAATGCCAAAGCATATACGTGCTAGAAAATAGGATTAGAATAGTTAGACGGTTGTTATTGACCGGCGTAGACACTGATGTGCTGGGTGCTCTGGATCCGTGGAACTCATACAGGCCACCAACACTTAAAATAGTGCAACACTATTTTATTAAGTTAGAAACTGTTGAACATACTTTCACTGTGGGTTAACACGATGTTAGATTAAACTAAAGACCTATGCCTGTCTTAACCAGTCTATGCACTCAGCACATGGTGAAGATCTGTGCTGTAATCTATAAGCTCTGTCCTTCTGGGAGGTTGCATCCCGAATGAGCGGGAACTCTGATGCCCTCTGTCTATATAGTGAGTGTGCTCTAACTGGTTGCGGTGTTGTGTGAGTTGATTGGTCTTGCTGTGTGTCCATCAGTGTGTGTGTGTGTCTGCACCATGATATACTGGTGTATATTATGACAACCCCCCTTTTATTAAAAAAATGTATGTGTGTGGCAATAAATAATGTGTGGTGAGAAAGTTCCTAACTACGTGTGGGGTGCGAAGACATATTTACAGGACTACGTACATGAGAACTAAGCTATTTACATGGGAAGGTGCCTGGTGCAGGGAAGCAGTATGCAACAAGAGTAATGAGATCAACACTATATACAAACCAGGGAAACGATCAAACAAAGCAACAAAACAATTCAGAGAGTCCATAAATTCGAAAAGTTCATAAATCTAGTCTTTGAGATGGGCGACGAATTCTGGTTGACCGCCTCAAGGGTGGGTCGAGTGCCGTCGGTTCAGGAGCGGCTGGACTGCGTCAAAGTCAGGGGGAGGCAGAGTGACAGGGAGCTCTGCAAAGTCCGTGGCAGGGTCAGCAGGAGGGCGAGGTGACACTGGAGGATCACGTGGCGAGTGTGGAACAAGACGAAGGGCGCGTCGATTGCGGTGCAGAATAGAGCCATCCGGTAGACGAACCAGGAACGAGTGGGGGGCCACCTGCCGAAGGACAACAGCGGTTGCAGACCAGCCACCATCCGGAAGATGGACGCGGACGTTGTCATCTGGAGCCAGAGCAGGGAGATCAGCTGCATGGGAGTCATGAGCCGCCTTGTGCTGCGCACGAGACAGCTGCATCCGGCGAAGGACCGGAACGTGGTCGAGGTCTGGGACATGGATGGACGGTACCGTCGTCCTCAGGGTGCGACTCATGAGTAACTGGGCTGGCGACAGGCCAGTGGACAGTGTGGCGGAGCGATAGGCCAGCAAGGCAAGGTAGAAATAAGACCCAGCATCGGCAGCCTTGCATAGGAGCCGTTTGATGATATGTACTCCCTTCTCTGCTTTGCCATTGGATTGGGGGTACAGGGGACTGGACGTCACATGGGAAAAATTGTACCGCCTGGCAAAGTTGGACCATTCTTGGCTGGCGAAGCAGGGGCCATTGTCCGACATAACCGTGAGCGGGATGCTGTGTCGATCAAAGGTTTCTTTACATGCACGAATGACTGCAGACGAGGTGAGGTCGTGCAACCGTATCACCTCCGGGTAATTCAAAAAGTAGTCCACGATCAGGACATAGTCTCTACCCAGCGCGTGGAACAGGTCGATGCCCACCAGTCCGGCCGGCTGGAAGCACTGACAACTGGGGCAGTTGAGCACTGTGTTGGCTATGTCCTCATTAATGCTGGGCCAGTACACTGCCTCTCAGGCCCATCGGCGGCACTTTTCCAGGCCAAGTTGGCCCTCGTGTAGTTGTTCCAGGACAAGCTGGCGCATGCTATGCGGGATGACAATGCGGTCCAGTTTTAGAAGAACCCCGTCTACTACCGCCAGATCATCTCTGACATTATAGAATTGAGGGCATTGGCCCTTGAGCCACCTGTCCATTAGGTGGCGCATGACACGCTGTAGCAAGGGGTCAGCCGCCGTCTCGTGGCGAATTTGGATGAGGCATTCATCCGAGGCACGTAGATTGGAGGCCGCGAATGCCACATGGGCGTCAACCTGGCAGACAAATCCCGCTGGGTCACATGGAGTGTTGACTGCCTTGGAGACAACGTCAGCAATGATGAGGTCCTTGCCTGGGGTGTAGACCAGCTGGAAGTCGTATCGCCGGAGCTTGAGAAGAATATGCTGGAGGCGAGGCGTCATGTGGTTCAAGTCTTTATGTATTATATTAACCAGCGGGCGATGGTCGGTCTCGACGTTGATTTGAGGAAGTCCGTAGACATAGTCGTGAAACTTAACAACACCGGTCAGAAGGCCCAGGCACTCCTTTTCTATCTGCGCGTAGTGCTGCTCCGTGGGGGTCATCGCACGTGATGCATATGCAACGGGGGCTCATAATGAGGTCTCATCGCGTTGAGGGAGCACTGCCCCAATGCCGGATTGACTGGCATCGGTCGAAATTTTGGTCTCCTTTGCTGGATCAAAGAAAGCTAAGACCGGGGCCGTGGTCAGTTTTGCCTTGAGTTCTCTCCATTCGCGCTCGTGGGCAGGGAGCCATTGGAAGTCTGTCGTCTTCCTGACGTGGGGTGAAATTCTCCGGAAACGGCGCGATGTCCGCTGACTGGCGCCCAAAATGGCGCAAATCAGACGGGCATCGCGCCGCCCCAAAGGTGCGGAATGCTCCACATCTTTGGTGGCCGAGCCCCAACATTGAGGGGCTAGGCCGACGCCGGAGGAAATTCCGCCCTGCCAGCTGGCGGAAAAGGCCTTTGGTGCCCGCCAGCTGGCGCAGAAATGACATCTCGGGGCGGCGCATGCGCGGGAGCGTCAGCGGCCGCTGACAGTTTCCCACGCATGCGCAGTGGAGGGAGTCTCTTCCGCCTCCGCCATGGTGGAGACCGTGGCGGAGGCGAAAGGGAAAGAGTGCCCCCACGGCACAGGCCCGCCCGCGGATCGGTGGACCCTGATCGCGGGCCAGGCCACCGTGGGGGCACCCCCCGGGGCCAGATTGCCCCGCGCTCCCCCCAGGACCCCGGAGCCCGCCCACGCCGCCTTGTCCCGCCGGTAAGGTAGGTGGTTCAATTTATGCCGGCGGGACAGGCAATTTATCGGCGTGACTTCGGCCCATCCGGGCCGGAGAATCGAGCGGGGGGGCCTGCCAACCGGCGGGGCGCGATTCCCGCCCCCGCCGAATCTCCGGTGCCACAGACTTCGGCAACCGGCGGAGGCGGGATTCACGCCCGCCCCCGGCGATTCTCCGACCCGGCGGGGGGTCGGAGAATGTCGCCCCAGGTTCCTGAGAGCCATGGTATGAGAGGCGAGGTCCCTAAAAAATTGACCATGCCCAGAAATCGGAGGACCTCCTTCTTGTCCTCTGGTGTATTCATAGCTGTGATGGTAGCTACTTTGTCTGCATCCAGCTGCGCACCCAATTGGGAGATGTGGGCCCCGAGGAACTTAAGTTCTGTCTGACCAAAAGAGCATTTGGCCCTGTTGAGGCGGAGGCCATGCTCATGTATACGTCTGAATACGCGCTGGAGGCAACTAACATGCTCCTGCGGGGTGGTGGACCAAATGATTATGTCATCGACATAGACGCGAACACCTTCAATACCTTCCATCATTTGTTCCATAATCCTATGAAATACTCCTGATGCAGATATGATCCCAAACGGCATCCTGTTGTAACAATATCTTCCAAAGGGGGTTTTAAATGTGCAGTTTCCTGCTGAATTTATCGAGTTGGATTTGCCAGAATCCTTTTGAGTCGTCGAGTTTGGTAAAGAGCTTGGCGCGAGCCAACTCACATGTGAGCTCTTTGCGCTTGGGAATTGGATAGTGCGCTCTCATAATATTGCGTTTTAGATCCTTGGGATCAATGCAAATTTTCAATTCGCCGGAAGGCTTTTTTACACATACCATGGAGCTGACCCAGTCGGTTGGTTCCGTGACTTTGGAAATCACTCCTTGGTTCTGGAGGACCTGCAGCTGCTGCTTGAGGCGGTCCTTAACGGGTGCTGGGACTCGGTTTTAATAACATCCTTTAGGTGTACGGGAGCGTGCCCATGCCCTCAAAGACGTTGTGGTGCTGGTTGATAATGGCGTTGAGCTGCACCCTGATGTCAGTATCCTGAAAGGCAGATGCGTCAGCAGGAGAGAGAGAGTGAACTCTCTGAACTAGGTTCAACAGCTTGCATGCCTGTGCGCCAAGCAGGGAGACTTTCGAGGAGCCCACGCTTTCAAAGGGAAGGATGACTTTGCGTGACCTGTACGTCACTTCAAGTTGGCATGAGCTGCTGGCAGCAATGGCATCGCCATTGTAATCTAATAGCTGGCAGGCTGATGGCAGGGTGGCTGGTTTGACACAAAGGCTTTGGAGGTCAGACCGCCAATGAGATTGGCGGAGGCACCGGTGTCCAGGCGGAATCGTATTTGGGACCGGTTGACCGTAAGGGTGGCACACCACTCATCGTCTGGATCGATGCTATATACCGACAGCGGCTGGTGTCTTTGCTTCGGCGACACCCTGTTTTTTGTAACGATACTGACTTGAAAAGACGCCTTCGGGTCCTCGGTGTCAATATCGGGTAGCAGGTCCAAATCGGGCTCGGTGACTGTGGGTTGAATGGCCCGGACATTCCTGCGGGGCTGGCTGGAGCGACGAGAGTTGGCAGACTGAGCTGATCTGCATAAAGCAGCATAGTGGCCAAGTTTGCCACATCGCAGGCATCGTCGGGATTTGGCAGGACATTGCTGCTTTAAGTGGGCGGAGCCACAGTTGCCGCACGTTGTAGCGTCAGTACGTTCGCTGTGCTACCGCGCATGCGTGGTGCGGTTGTACGTGGTGCGTACGTTCGTCGACGTCGCCATCCCCTCGTTTGGTGCGCACATGCGCGGGAGTCCGCGAAAAGCGCGCGAAATGGCCGCCCTCATCCAGACTGATGCCCTGGAGTTGCTCGATTGCTTGGACCCGTTCAGCCTCGTGGGGACCTTGTCGCGCCGTTTCAGCCGCTTGGCTGTGGGAATACCGACTAGTGGCGTGTTCATGTAGCACGCAGGTCTCGATGGCAGTCGCTAGGGTGAGCTGCTTTACCTTGAGGAGCTGCTGGCGTAGGGGGTCCGACTGAACACCGAAAACAATCTGGTCGCATATCACGGAGTCGGAGGTGGGCCCGTAATTACAAGACTGCGCAAGGATGCGGAGGTGGGTGAGAAAGGACTGGAAAGGTTCATCCTTACCCTGCAAACGCTGTTGGAATACATAGCGCTCAAAACTTTCATTCACCTCGATGTCGCAGTGACTGTCAAACTTAAGGAGGACCGTCTTGAATTTTGATTTATCTTCACCATCAGCAAAGGTGAGAGAATTGAAAATATGGATGGCATGTTCCCCGGCCGTGGATAGGAAGAGAGCGATCTTCCTGGTGTCTCAGGCAGCTTCCCGGTCTGTGGCTTCAAGGTAGAGCTGGAAGCGTTGTTTGAATATCTTCCAGATGGCCCCTAGGTTACCGGTGATGCGGAGCGGCGGCAGCGGGCGGACGCTGTCCATTTTGCAGGATGGCTGTATGCTGGTGGAAGGCAGATCACTTGCAGGTAGGTCTAAGAAATTCTAACATCCCTCAACTACTGGTACCATGATGTGTTGGGTGCTCTGGATCCGTGGAACACATACAGGCCACCAACACTTAAAATTTTCAACACTATTTTATTAAGTTAGAAACTGTTGAAAATACTTTCACTGTGTGTTAACACGATGTTAGATTAAACTAAAGACCTATGCCTGTCCGAACCAGTCTATGCACTCAGCACATGGTGAAAATCTGTGCTGTAAGCTGTAAGCTCTGTCCTTCTGAGAGGCTGCATCCCGAATGAACGGGAACTCTGATGCCCTCTGTCGATATAGTGAGTGTGCTCTAACTGGTGATTGGCTGCGGTGTTGTGTGTGTTGATTGGCCTTGCTGTGTGTCCATCAATGTGTGTGTCTGCACCATGACATACTGGTGTATATTATGACAGACACTCAGGGCCTCTTCTCTGCTGTAGTCCTCTATGACTCTTTTATGAAGTCATGGAGAGTTCACACTGAGTTATATCAAAGCACGTAGGTTTATTTACAAGGCTATAATACATAGCTCCCTGTTGTTCGCAACTGTCTCAACAGGTCAGTTCTGAAGTGGCCAATCTTATATACAATAGGATAGTGTTTCCCCCACCCCTAACAGGGGGGGTTCGTACTTTGCAAGGGATACAGGGGAATGCCATGCTGGTTATGACAGACTCTATGAGTGAAGAGGAAAGGAGGGTTGGAATTGAGTCTCTGTTCACCAGAACAGACTGGTATTCTAGTTGCTTTTGGAGGAAGTGGTAATGATGGCAATTTTAAAAAGGCGATGCATTAAACACAAGGAAAGGAAATGGGTCGGGTTGCAAGGGTGATTGGCAGTTTAGTAAGGATGGGGTCAAAGAAATAGAAGGCTGGGTATGTACAGGATAAACTTGGAGCAGACATAAGGGGAGATGGAAGAGAAACCAGAGAAAGAATTAGAAACAAGGCTACAGCAAGTGAAGTCAATCGGAGTTCTTGCCGTGCGGCAAGTGGAAGGAAAGGAATCTGCAGATCCAACCGAATGATTGGACTAGGGGCGGGATTCTCAACCCCCCCCGCCGGGTCAAAGAATCCCCGGGGGGCGGCGTGAATCCCGCCCCGCCGCTCCGACACCAGCTGCCGTATTCCTCGGCGCCGGTTTCTGGGCGGGGGCGGGGATCACGCCGTGCCAATCGGGGGCCGTTGGCAATTCTCCGGGCCCCGATGGACCGAGCGGCCGTCAATCTCTGGCCAGTCCCGCCGGCGTGGATTGGACATGGTCCCACACGGCGGGACCTGGCTGGTAGGCCGGCTGGTGCGGTCCTCGGTGGGGCGCGGGGGCATCCAACCCTGGGGGGGGGGGGCCTGGCCTACGATCGGGGCCCACCGATCTGCGGGCGGGCCTGTGCCATGGGGGCACTCCTTCCTTCCGTGCTGGCCTCTGTAGGGCTCCGCCATGGCCGGCACGAAGAAGACACCCCCCTGCACATGCGCTAGAATACGCCGGCGGTTCTGCGCATGCGCTAACTCGCGCCGGCCCTTCGGCGCCAGTTGGCGCGGTGCCAACCTCTCCGGTGCCGGCCTAGCCCCTGGAAGTGAGGAGGATTCCGCAACTTACGGTCGGCCCGGCGCCGGATTGGCTCACTGCGCTGTTTACGCCGGCGTCGCAGGGATTCTGGATAATCCCGCCCTAGGGTCTCAGTGATGGATGAATCTATGGATTCTTAGTAGCTATTGTTGGAACTGAGTGTGGGAAGGGCAAGAGGGGAGTTTTTAAGGCCACAGTTGATGGAGGCCAGAGAGGTATCTTTGTTCTTGGGAAGATCTGGGAACAGTGAAATGGCCAATTATAGCTATCTGGTCCCTGGCTTAGCCCAGTGTATCTGAGGCCAGTTGTAGTATGTATCAATCTAACAAAGCAGGGTTTAACTCTGGCACTTTGAGATACTACCTTCTTTCTGATACTACATTTCTTCCTTTAAAAATGTAGGTGTCTGCAAGATATATAAGCAATTGACCAGACAGGAAATGCATGTTTTCAATCCTTTTTTTTGGTTTGGTTAGTTTCACACCTAGTACTTCAAGGCACTGCAAAAAGAAAAATCAGGAGCAGGATTCTCCACTGGCCAATGCCGAAATCGGGTAACACAATTGGGTGGAGAATCAGCTTTGACACTGAAATCGAGGTGGTCACCGGATTCATGCCAAATCGCAATTCCCCGGTGCCCCAACAACGATGTTCAATGCGTTCTACTCCACAAGTATATCATTAGCGGGCCTCACCTGGTGTTCTCCACGGCCTCTGAAATGCTCCGCCTCCGAGGGGAATTCCCGATGGCAAGGTTCAATTGTGCTTTTAAAAATTGTGAAACAGCGCTATGGCTGATGAAGGAGAGAGAAAAGGTAAGATACGCAGAGGCACGACCGTGGGCTGTTGATCCTGACGCTCGCTGGGCTGGCTGGGTGAGGTTGGGGGGCCTACGAGAGGTGGGGGTTAATGGGGGGAGGGGCCGTGCGGCCGGGGGGCCAGGCATGGGCTGCTATTACCGCGGCCTACAAGGCAGCTATCTTAATGCATACCCCTCTGATCACCCACCATGGCCTGTGGTTCCGCAGAATGACAGAGGCCATATGGGAGCCCCCACCACACTATCTCTGTTCCCCACCCCACCACCTCTATACTCCACCCTTCGTCATGTCACCCTCTGGCAAACCAGCTGGCACCCGCCAGCGGGGGAGCAGGAGGCCCATCCAGGTACAACAGCCACAGTAGTCCCTACCGGGGGCCGACATATGGGGGCCACGGAAAGTACCGCTGACAAGAGCAGTACCAGCTGATGATGTACCTGGCAGCAGGGATGGCCACCAGGGCCAAAGGCCCCCTTGGTGTCGGGCACCGACAGGTCAGGGGTGCGGGGTTGGAGGTTAGGGGGTCATGCGTGGGCGACCTATCAGCCAGATTATGGCGCACCTGGCACCGCAAAAGAATGGGGGAGGACACCTGCTCCCGGTGGCCAACAAGGTGACGGCCGCCCTGAACCTTTGTGCCAGAGGGTCCTTCCAGGTGCCGAATGGGGGCCTGTCCGGAAACTCACAGAGTTCGGTGCACGGGTGCATCCGCACCATCACAGAGGCCCGATATTCCCGGTCGGCGCAATATACCAATTTCAATGTGGACCAAGCCCACCAGGATGCCCGGGCATCAGGGTTCACTGCCATCGCCGAGATGTCCCGGGTCCAGGGGGTGATCGACAGGATGACACACTACGAGGACCTGCAGATGACAGGTTCACTGACTAGGGGGGGACTGGCCAGGGCACGAACACTGCATCCCACCTCCACCCCCTCCATCACCCCCCCTACCCTCTCCCGCTTATAATCCCCTTTGAGATTCCTACCTGCCTCTCTGCGGGGTACGGGCCCTGGGCTGGCAGTAACAGCGGGTATGCTCCATTGGATGAGCTCTGGCTCTCCGCATCGTTTGACAATGTCTGACTCCTGCCTACGGTAGCACTTTCCACTGTCCACCTGGCTGATCCCTGCATGCAAGCTAGCCATTCCATCGATTCCCTTGGGTGGCGGAGATGGGGATGGTTGGGGGGGGGGGATATTGAACACCGGAGAAGCTCACACCTCACACACTTCTGAGACAGGTTGTAACATTGTGCACAGGTGTTAATGTGAACAAATATATACATGTTTGTGCCCTAGCCCCTAACGCCATACTGTGCCCTGCACCTACGCCAACTTAACTGTTGTCTACTTTTCTGGTCTTACAAGCCACAACACTACACCTAGGTAGATCTCCAGACAGTACATCAGGAGTGGAGGCGGCCTGCTATGATTCCTACCCTGTGACCTGAGTCTCCTTTGGCGGCCGTCTTCGAGGGTGACCGGGCCTGGATAGGCCCGACTTCTGCTCTGGTGTCCCAGGTGGTGTGTGGTGCTGCCCTGTTCTGCCTGCTGCCTGTGTGATGCACCAGGGACAGGAAGTGGGAGCCCGAGGCACTGCGGTGTTCCAGCACTTTCCCTGCGTGAGTCATCGGCACGGGCCCCATCGCCTCCTCCTCCATCGGGGTGCCTGGTGGTCCCCGGGCTACTCCATGGGATGGGGCTGCGAGCGGAGCTAATCTCTGAGGCTCCCTCGCCACCTGGCACTGCGAGTTCTGGAGGCCCACTCTCGCCTCGACCAGGGTCTGCATGCTTGCAGCCATGAAGCATAAGGAGTGGACCACATCCGCCTGGGACACATCAAGCATTATGTGACACACATGTCGTAGGGAACCGCAACTCAGCGGGGTCTCACTTCCTCGTTCAATACTAACCTTCACCCCTGTGACTGCCCTTTCCTCGGGCCCACCGACCACGTCCAGTGCCCTCTGTTCTGCTGCAGAGATGGACCGCAGATCCAGCAGTCCCCCTCCAGTCTTCTCCCACTCCCAACGTTTGTGTGCGGCCTTCTCCGAGGAAGAGGGGGGGAAACAGAAAACACACAGTGTTAGACAGTCCGAGGCATGCAGTTTAGGGGATGAGTAGCTGGTGGCTTCAGTGGCTCGGGCATCTGGCCATGGCGGCCAGTATGGGTGCCGGCATGTGGTGCCGGGTGGGGGTTCGGCCACCCTCCGACAGGGGGCGGTTACAGTTGCGTGGGGGTTGGTGCTAGGGGCACAGTGCTGCCTACTAACCCTGACCGCCTCTGCTGGCAGGTCTGGACGGTGTTGCCCACAACGCTGATGGCTCTGCCACCTATGCCCATGCCCACAGCGGCTGACAGCCTCCTTCCCACCCCAGGGTACAGGGTCACCCGCCTATCCTCCACGTAGTCCAGTTCCGCGTCAGTGAATCTCAGGGCCGTACATCTTGCTGCCATCATGGCTTCCAGGCACGACCAAATGCCTTCATTTAATTTTTCATTTCATTTCATTTCATTACATCTTGTGGGCGGGGATTGTGTGCGTAGAGAGTGAAGTGTGTATATGCGGCTGCAGTTTATCCTGTGTTAATCCTGAATCTGGCGAATCTGGCACAATTTTCCATTGGAATTGATTGTATTCCACATGGCAACGGTGCTAGCCCCTTAACGGTCATTGAATCGGTACAGGTGCGATGCCAGTTTTGCTGTCGTAGAACTCGGCTAATCTTGCCCCAGCGTCAACACTTATTCTCAGGAACAGAAAATCTGGCTGCAGGTATTTTGACTATGTTGCCTATTCAAATTCCAGTATGCATAAACTAACAGTGATGTCAGCTTGTTCTGAAAATTTTCTTCAACCTCCCTGCGTTGACAAATGTAAATATCCCATCAGAAATATCACAGCCGTTAGCCTTGGCTCAGTGGTAGAATTCTCACCTCTAAGCTAAAAGGTCATGGCTTCAAGCCCAAGTAAGAAATTTGAATGCATAATCTAGGCTGATGCGTCAGGACAGTACTGAGGGGGTGTAGCACTGTTGGAAATACTATCCTTGCAAACCTTTAAATAAGCCAAGAATCTGAAGCATAATCTGCTCTTTCAAAGTGGTTATAAAAGACCCCAGAGCACAATTTGCAAAAGAGTGGGGATATCCTCCTCAGCCCTGGTCAATAATTTGTTCTTAGCACCTATTGCAAACACATTCGGTTGGATTCTTCGTTGGCCAACACCGATATCGGGATCCACGATGCGGCGGAGATTCGCGAAATCAGGATTGGCACCGGGCATCAGCGAGCGCTGATCTGAACACAATGCTCCGTCCCTGCCCCCCCACCCCCTGCACACTAGAGACAGAATTGAGGTCCACGGGAGAATGGAAATGAATGAAAATAGAGTTCTAGTGGTTTACAGCATGGAAACAGGCCTTTTGCCCAACTTGTCCATCCTGCCCAGTTTTTACCACAAAGTTAGTCCCGATTGCTCACATTTGGCCGAGATCCCTCTCTACTCATCTTACCTATATAACTGTCGAAATGCTTTTTAAAAGACAAAATTGTACCTGCCTCTACTAATGACCCATTTGCATCCATTTAAAGGGCCTGGCACTCAATGCTCCAGCTCTCCATGATTCTCTGGTCCCCATGGTCGGGAAAAAGGTGGGCACGGATGTCTTGCAGTCTCTACCAGCTTGGCGCTGGCGCGGTGGACCTCACGGTGGGCCAACGGGATTAATCCTGAGGGGAGTTGCCCCCAGAGTCCATCCAAGGGCCACCCCTTCCCCCACAATGCAGTATCTGCCCATCGCTCCTCTACCGGACCTCCCCCCACGACCTCCCGGAACCTCCTTAATATGGAGACCCGCTCAGGGACACCTGCAATAGGAAGACCCCCCCCCAAGAACCCTCTAACTAAAGAACTCCCCACAGAGACCGCATAACTAAAGGGACCCCCCACAGAAACCACCTAACTAAAGGGACCCCCCACAGGGACCCCCTGACTGAAGGGACCCCCCCCCCCCACAACAGAAAAGAGACCCCTGTCTGGATGCTAGACAGGGGCAATGAGAAGAATTACAGCTGAAACAGTTACCTTGAAGCTCCACATGTCAGTTTCTCGAAGGAGAACAGCTGTGACCTGTGTTTCAACCCCATAGATCCATTAGCTGCAAGCCATTCATAACTTTTCAGTAGTGGGTTGTGATTGACAGCTTCCGCAAACCAGCTGCAGCCTTGATCCATTTATTTGAGCAGCACGGTAGCATTGTGGATAGCACAATTGCTTCACAGCTCCAGGGTCCCAGGTTCGATTCCTGGCTTGGGTCACTGTCTGTGTGGAGTCTGCACATCCTCCCCGTGTGTGCGTGGGTTTCCTCCGGGTGCTCCGGTTTCCTCCCACAGTCCAAAGATGTGCAGGTTAGGTGGATTGGCCATGCTAAATTGCCCTTAGTGTCCAAAATTGCCCTTAGTGTTGGGTGGGGTTACTGGGTTATGGGGATAGGGTGGAGGTGTGGACCTTGGGTAGGGTGCTCTTTCCAAGAGCCGCTGCAGACTCGATGGGCCGAATGGCCTCCTTCTGCACTGTAAATTCTATGGAATCTCCCTTCATGGATCAGTGACTCAGAGTGGTGAAACCTCAATGTTTACAAACATTGACAACATCTAAGAGAGGTAAGTGCATTGCAATCACACCCAGTCATATTTAAGTGAGCCTAACTGCAAAACTTATCACTCCTTTGAGCACATGCATTGCAGTCTATGAAGTAAAAAAATGTTTGCAACTGAACTGGGATGCAGTTTTTCATATAAATTATGGGGATCCGTGTCTGTGGGTAGATAACCTGGATAGTGTCTGTTGGTATGACTGTATCAATACATTAGTAGGTGTTCATTGTGTTTGCTCACTTTGTGTGTCAATGGTCTGGTCAATCTCATCATCTAACGTACAGCTAGATAATACATGGATCTTGTCTTGATTCTGTTCCATACGCACTTGGTTGGATAGAATGCTGTACCTGTCTGGCCTCTGGTTGTTCTTTCTCATGATGTTGAACCACTTGTTTTGACATTTGCTTTCTGCATTGGCACTTTCAATGTCCGTTGGTGCCATGTTCCTTCCATACACACTAAAAGCCAGGCAATTTCTTGATGCGTGTCTGAGGTGGCACTGCCCTAATTGCTTACTCGACGTGCCTGAACTGCCTTTCATGCCAATGGTGCATGACATACACATAGCCTGGACTTGAGTCCATTATGTAGTAGTGTTTCCATGGTGTAACATTGGGTTGGTCCAAGAAGACTTTTTGGAATGCTTCTATCGGGTAGATGCTATCACAAGCTCAATTATTCAGTTGGCTAGTTCTGCCACTGTGAAATCGCCGCACTGGCCTATTACTTCCTGGTTCCCTAGCGTCGAATTTGGAGGATAGCCCAATGAACCACTGGGGAATCCCGCAAGGAAGTTCCTACTTAAGGGTTTACCCAGCAATTGCCCAGAAGCATTAACTTCCTCTGGACAATTGCTGGGACCCATCCGACAGAAGCGATTGAAATGGCAAACTTCTGCTACCCTGATAGTTACTCTGAAAGAGTTACAGGGGAATAAAATCACTTCCAACTCCAGAGTAACTATTTTAAAAACCCAGGCCTAGCCCTCGGTCTGATCCCCCACCTCTCCGGTCCACCCCAGGTCTGCTCCTCCCCCCACCTCTGATCCAAGACACGCTTCAGAATCCCAGCGAAGGTAAGTCCATCGAGAATGGCAATCCATTGGAGACTGCCTCTCTGAGGGAGCTATGAGCCCCTCGTCTCTGCATCTACTTATGGGTCAGTTGTCTGTCAATTGTCACCTAAAGAACACAAACTCCAAATGGTGTATTCAAAAGTTGATCTTAAATTGTTATTGATCTCAGTGAGCTGATCATAGTTTTTCTGGATTTTTAAGATGGTGGTCGAACAGACCTGACATGTTCAGTTTGGGGTGGGCTTCATTTCCTCCAGTAATTTTAATTTAATGGCTTGTTTATGTAGTTTGGAAATATCAAGTCCAGAAAACATAGCCTGACGCATTGTCAGAACAAGATAAACTCAGATAGAAGGTCCATTGCCTTCCAATTGTGTGAGGAACTTTGTGGTCATCTTTTACCATTTTGACAGTTTTTTAAAGTTATCTGGACCGTTTGACAGCCACCAGGTTTCCTCTGGCTTTTTACATTTAATTTCACTCTGATTTATACTACCTTTGGTGGTTACCACCTCAGCAGGTCATAGGTTACTTGCTTGACTGCAATGGTGGCACTATTGGGTTCTTTCTGATTTTTCCTCCCCTATAAAGTAGTGATTTAAATAAAAAAATGGCTGCAAGCAAACCATGAAATTGTTTTTTTTATAGGCTGCTGCTGGATGGATTCTTATTCCCAGCCCACTCTCCAGTATTTTAAAAGCAAATTACTGCGGATGCTGTAATCTGAAAGCAAAAGGAAAATGCTGGAAAATCTCAGCAGGTCTGGCAGCATCTGTAGGGAGAGAAAAGAGCTAATGTTTTGAGTCCAGTTGATTCTTTCTCAAAACTTTGACAAAGGGTCAACTGGACTCGAAACGTTAGCTCTTTCTCACCCTACAGATGCTGCCAGATTTGCTGAGACTTTCCAGCATTTTCTTTTTGGCTCCAGTATTTTAACTTCCCCTAACATCTTGTAGGGATAGGAATCAGCACTAAAGAACTCTCTCCTGTCTCTGAGTTTTCTACTTACAGTGATAATCTGCTATCCACATCTGCTATCTAATTTCTGTTCCTGCTTAAACTTCACAGCAGGTAGATTTTTACCAGTTAAGCTCTCCCAATTTTGAACACTCTGACCAGTATCTGGTTGGTGTGGGTCGCGATCCCAGAACAAAGGTACAGTGTGTGGAATCCCAACAAAGCTACAGAATCCTTCCACACAATGAAACGTGATAGTTTTTAAAAATTTTACACCCGAAATTTTCCTTTGTTTCATGTGAAAGCATTACTGCGTGTATTCTGCTCATTCGAATCTTCAAAAATCTGGCTGTCACCATTTTACGTTCTTCTTCTCTTTGAAATAAATATACCAATCAAATAACAAGGACTGGTGAAACAATAATGTGGGTTCTTTATTTGAAGATAAGACTATATATAGATACTAGGACGCTAATTATAGTAGATCTATTCTCTACCCTGCTACTTACAGACTGCCTTTATGCCCCAGGACCAGGGCATCCAGTAAAGGTGGTAATAATTAACAGTACTATAAGATATTCTCCCTTAAAGCTTCATATTACAACAGGTCTCATGTCTTCTATGCCAATCCCAGGGTTATTGCTCATTTAGCAGTATGCTCCCATGCACTTCCCTGTGGCCAAGGACAATGCAGAATTAGTAGATAGATGTCTTTGAGTCAACTGCATGTTTGCTCTTTTATTCAGACCATCTTTGCTTTTTGAGAAAATAATGGAGAAGAGAAAATTGTAATTCATTTTCCTCAAAGGACCAGAGAACGATTATCATACTCACATTCCTTTCAGCCTGTGGATTTTGGGTTTCATCTTCAATGAGCTGTCAACTAGGGGCTGATTTAGCACAGTGGGCTAAACAGCTGACTTGTAATGCAGAACAAGACCAACAGTGCGGGTTCAATTCCCGTACCGGCCTCCCCGAACAGGTGCCGGAATGTGGTGACTCGGGGCGTTTTACAGTAACTTCATTGAAGCCTCCTTGTGACAATAAGCGATTATTATTATTATTATTATTATTTATTTTATTTGTGCTGCTGTTTATGTAACTGATCAAAATCTAGATATGCCGCTCTCTAAAGTTACTTTCTACTGTTGGAGGAATACCTTTCCCAACAGCAGATTTGAAAGAAATACTTGGTATTTCCTCTGTCATCACCTTCATCTCTTTGCCTCCCTTCTCATTTGAACTGATGGCTTGATCTGCACAAAAAGAATGATGAAATATTCTTCACTTTGATTTGCAAGATTCAGGAATGAATCAAATTCAGAAAGATCCATTGAGAAGTCCCACATGCCCCCTTCTCGTCCACATGTTCATGGAGCATCAGTGAATTTCTGGCATCTTCTGTTGTTGTTCCACATTTTGGCAACACTCATTTTTTTTCGTGTTTGCTCTTTATCACTGCACACAGATTCGTTCAACTCTCCTCAGTTGTGTCAATGAAAGAATTCAGTACATGCTAAGTCTTAATCACTTATTCCGAAAGAAACTATGAACTTGCTGAGCGATTAATAGAAACAATAAGAATGCTGTGCTAAGTAAATCAATTATACCACAGTGCTAGAGTTGATTTAAACACACTGCAATATGCAGATGATGCTTGCGTCTGTGCATATTCGAATGCCAAGCTCCAAGACATCATCAACACCTTCATTGAGGCGCACGAAAGCAGTAAACATCCATAAGACAAAGATCCTCTACCAACATGCCCCTGCCACACAGCACTGCCCCCGCCCCCGCCCCCCCCCCCCCCCCCCCCTGTTTATCAAAATCCATGATGAGCCTTGGACAATGTGGACGCTTTCCTTATATTGGGAGCCTACTGTCAGCAAAGACAGACACCGATGACAAGGTTCAACATCACCTTCAGTATGCCAATGCAGCCTTTGGTCACCTGAGGAAGAGACTGTTTAAAGACCAGGACCTCAGAACTGGCACTAAGCTCATGGTCTACAGAGCAGTAGTCATACCCACCCTTCTGTATGGTTCAGAGATGTGGGCCGGGATTCTCCGAAATCCCGGTCAAGTGTCGACGCCGGCGTAAACACCGGAGTGGTGTACGCCGGCGTCAACAGGCCTCCTAGCCCAGCAATTCACCGCTGTTCAGGGGGCTAGCATGGCGCCGGAGAGCTGCGGGCTGCTCCGGCGCCGAAAGGCGGCCATGCACGGCTGGCACGGGTCAACGCAAGTGCGCGACGGCCGGCACAGGTCCGCGCATGCGCGCGACGGCTGTCTCCGTGCCGGCGCATGCGTGTGGTTGCCGCCTCCATACCAGCACGGAGCAACATGTTGGGGACTTTACAGCGGGCTGCACGGAAGGAGGTAGGCCCCCTCTAGATCACGGCCGCCCACGAACGGATGCCTCCGATCGTGGGCTTGGACCCCGGAGTCAGAACCCCCCGACCCCCCACCAGGACATCCACAGCAGTCCGAGCTCCCACTGGGTGGACCAGGTTAGAACCACGCCGGTGGGACTCGGCGGAATTCGGTGGAACTCGCCCGCGGAGAATTGCCGCAGGGGCTTATTTCAGTGGCGCGGCGATGGCTCGTGCGCGATTGGCGGTGATTCTCTGGTCGCTGGAGAATCGGCGGCCTGCCATCGGAGCGGCGTGGTGGGAATTTCCCGCGCCCCCGCCGATTCTCCAACCCGCTGCGAGCTCGGAGAATCCCGCGGATGGACTATGTACAGCAGGCACCTCAAAACTCTGGAGAAGTACCACCAGCACTGTCGCCACAAGATCCCATCAATCCATTGGCAGGATCATAGATCATAGAATTTACAGTGCAGAAGGAGGCCATTCGGCCCATCGAGTTAGCACCGGCTCTTGGAACGAGCACCCTACCCAAGGTCAACACCTCCACCCTATCCCCATAACCCAGTAACCCCACCCAACACTAAGGGCAATTTTGGGCACGAAGGGCAATTTATCATGGCCAATCCACCTAACCTGCACATCTTTGGACTGTGGGAGGAAACCGGAGCACCCGGAGGAAACCCACGCACACACGGGGAGGATGTGCAGACTCCGCACAGACAGTGACCCAAGCCAGAATTGAACCTGGGACTCCTGGAGCTGTGAAGCAATTGTGCTATCCACAATGCTACCGTGCTGCCCACCAACCAGGATAGACGCACCAACATCAGTGTTCTTGTTCAGGCCAATATCCCAGAAGGCAGGGGAAACACTTCAAGGACATTCTCTAAGCCTGCTTGAAAAAGTGCAACATCCCATCTGTTGTGCATTCATGTCTGTTCCTTGTTGGAGCAAGGTCACTTTAAGAGTCTAATCATTTGACATATTGATGACATCATCAGCCATTTGAGCGGGTAAACAGGCCAGTCTATCCAAACAGCCTGTCGAGTGTACACCTTTCAAATAAACCTCGTATTTGTTCGTATCTTCATGGTCTGCAAGCCTATCCTTTAAGAATACCACAATGAAAACCAGTGACAAGGAATCTGGAACCATACTGGCAGGCTCCTGGAGAAATAGAAAAAAAATAGAAAAATCGTTGATCTGTGTGCAGACATCCAAAAAAGGTTAAGAAGCTAAAAACTTTGCTCCACTAAAGCTGGTGTCAGTGGGGTGCCAAATATTGTTCGCAGCCATCAAATGAACAAAAATTTAAACATAGAGTTTGGAGACAACAACTTTGAAAAGAAGCTCGCCAAGTGCTCTGCCCGGAAAGAGCTGGAACAGCACAGGGATCACTGTGAGTAGCAACTGCCCAGCAACAATGGTTTAGAGCTGGGGGTGTTCCAAAACCCGGAAGGAAACAGGCTGAGCTCAGGGGTACCTGGTTTGAAAAAAGAAGCAAATTAATGCAAACAATGCTGGGGCACATTGTGATAATGCAAGGACTTTCCATAGTAAAAGTGTCCGGAATCATTGAGGCCGTGGGACTGTATGATGAGAACATCGATAAGTTTGTCCAAGCAAATAAAATTGTGGGAGATATTGTAGTCCCAACTTTCCTTAGTACAATATGGGGGGGGGGGGGAATATTCAAGCCCCTGCGAGTCTGGTGCAGCCAGAAAAGCCAGGCTCAAAAACCTAAACATTTGGTAATTCCCCAAAGGTTTAGTTTCCATAAACGTAACAAACAAGTAGTATGAATCAATCACACAGTTCGTAGCTAGTTTGGAGAAATTCGCTGAATATTGTGAATTTGTTGGTGTCTTGGACAACACTATTAGAGACAGACTAGTCTGTGGATTAAGAAGCGAAGCTATCCAAAAAAGGCTGTTAACAGAAAACAACTTAAACCTAAAGAAGGATTGGGAGGGATAGAGCATAGGGTGACCTTATATACCATTGACTTGTTATTATACGTGTCGGAACTAAGTGTGTCAATAGGGGGAATACTGGAGCTGCTTCGGGTGTTTGGGTCTTTCTTGGGGTACAAATTAAATCTAGACAAGAGTGAATATTTTGTGGTGTCTCGGCCAAGGGTGGGGGGCGGGGGGGGGGGGGGGGGGAGGCTGCCATTCCGTAGGGCAGGGGCTCACTTTAGATACCTAGGGGTGCAGGTTGCTCGGGATTGCGGGGGGGGGGGGGGGGGGTTCCGTAAGTACAACATTTCCAGTTTGGTGGAGAGGGTGAAAGCTGATCTGGCAAGGTGGGATGGTCTCCCATTGTCACTGGCGAGTTGGGTACAGGCGGTTAAAATGAACGTGTTGCCGCGATTCCTGTTTATTTTTCAATGCCTGCCGATTTTCCTGCCAAAGGCATTTTTTAGCGAGATTGAAGGGATGGTTACCTCATTCATATGGGGAGGGAAGGTGGCCAGAATTTAAAAGGTGCTACTACTGAGAGGAAGGCAGGCAGGGGGTTTGGGTCTTCCGAACCTGATGTATTATTACTGGGCAGCGAATGTGGAGAAGGTACGGAGCTGGGTCAGAGGGGTTGACTCCCAGTGGGTCAGAATGGAGGAGAGTTTGGGTAGGGGGTCGGGATTGAAGGCGCTAGCGACAGTGCTGCTCCTGACGGCCCCAGCGAGATACTCAGGGAGTCCGGCAGTAATAGCTTCGTTGGGAATTTGGAGGCAGTTTCGTCAGCACTTCAGGTTGGGGGCAGGATCAAGGGAAATGCCAATTCGGGGAACCATAGATTTGAGCCAGGGAAGTGGGATGGAAATTTTCGGAAATGGGACGAGAAGGCAATTAGGACACTAAAAGATTTGTTTCTTGGGGGTCGGTTTGCGGGATTGAGGGAGCTGAGAACGAAGTATGGGCTGGAGCAGGGGGAAATATTTAATGCATGTTCGAGACTTTGCCAGAAAGGAGATACAGAGCTTCCCAGTAGAGCTGGCTTCCACATGACTGGAGGAGGTGCTGATGACAGGGGGACTGGAGAAGAAGGTAGTCTCAGCGGTTTACGTGGCTATTTTGGAGGAGGAGAAGGCACCGCTGGAAGGGATCAAGGCAAAGTGGGAGGAAGAGTTGGGAGAGGGTATGGAGGAGGGGTTCTGGTGTGAGATGATCCAGAGGGTGAACGGCTCCACCTCGTGTGCGAGGTTGGGGCTGGTACAGCTGAAGGTGGTGTATAGAACACACTTTACAAGGGTGTGGATCAGCCGCCTCTTTGAGGGGGTAGAAGATGTGTGTGAACGTTGCGAGGGGGGCCTCGCAAATCACGTTCATATGTTTTGGTCCTGTCCAAAGTTTGAGGATTACTGGAAGGAGGTTTTTAGGGTAATCTCTAAAGTGGTGCACATAACTGGACCCGGGCGCTCGGGAGGCCATATTCGGGGTGTCGGACCAGCCGGGGTTGGAAACGGGCGTGGAGGCAGATGTTGTAGCCTTCGCCTCATTGATCGAAGGCGGATCCTGTTAGGGTGGAGATCAACCTCTCCACCCTGTGCCCTGGTGTGGCGGGGGGACCTGCTGGAATTCTTGATGCTTGAAAAGGTCAAATTTGAACTGAGGGGAAGGAGGGAGGGGTTCTACAATTCATGGGCGTTATTCATTATGCACTTTTGAGAATTGGATTACATCCAACATTGGGAGGTGGGGGCTGGGAGGGTTGCTGGAGGGGGACTGTATGTGTTAATGGTGACGATGGGTGATTCCTGATTCCTTTTTGTCATTTGTTTATGTTAACACGCGGGCTAATGTTTGGGGGTTTGGTGGGAGGATGGGATCGTTGTTATTGATATGGGGATTGACATTACATTCATTACTGATTATTGTTTATTGTTGGGTGTAAATTTGGGAGTAAATGTGAAAAAGGAGAATAAAAATATTTTTAAATAAAAAACCTAAAGAAGAATTTAGAAGTTGCAATCTCTATGGAACTAGCAGCTAAGGAAGCCTAAAAATTAGGTTTGAGCACTAAAATTCATGAATGTCGGCTGAGACCCAAACAAAGTCACAGGCTCGAAATTGCCACCAATGTGCAAAAACTGGGCACGCAACAGCAGACTGCTGGTGCAAAGATGCAAAATGCAGGAATTGGGGTTAAAAGGTGCACATTGAACATGCGTATTGGAAAAAGAAACAACAAGTTCCAAACAAACGTTATAGAAAACCAGAACCAAGTGTATCAAATGGAAAACTGAACAGAGTAAGAATTGTCCATGTAATACAAAAAGGGCACATCAAAGGACCAAAGTCATAGTCAGATGTAATGCCTTTCGTGGACACAACAAACCGTTACTGGGTCATTCCTTTATTGGATGGACAACCAGTGAAAATGTAGGTGGACACTGGAGCAGCAATTTCGTCGGCACTAGAAGCTGTCTACCAAGAGAAACTGCGACATACTGCCTTAAAACCCTCAAAGCTAATGCTAAAAACCTATACTGGGGAAGTGGTTCCAGTGAGGGGCCATATCGATGTAAATGTGCAGCTAAACGGACAAACTGCAGATTTTCACAGCATGTCGTTAAAGGTAGCTATCCAGCCCTAATGGAGAGAAGAGAACCTGGCTGGAGAGAACCAAGCTCAACTGGGCCGAGCTGAATCTCATTTCAGAGTCCAAAGCAGGTCTAACAAAGATTTTAAAGAAACATGCCATTGTCTTTAATGGCGAGCTAGGAAGCATGAAAAAGACCTCAGTAAAGCTAAAGATTAAGAACGAAAGCTAAGCAAGGTGCTTCAGGTTAACTGCCGTATGCCAACAGGCCTAAAGTTGAGACAGAATTAGAGAGATTGCTGAAGATGGGAGTCCTCAAACCCATTAATGTAAATGATTGGGTTACACCCATAGTATCTGTGAAGAAGAAAGATGGTTCAGTACGAATATGTGATGATTTTAAAGTCCCTATTAATCAGGCACTGTGTGCAGAACAGTACCTTCTGCTTTTGATCAATGATTGATTTGCTGGGTTGCCTAGAAGCCAACATTTCAATAAAGTTAACCTTAGTCGAGCTTATCTCCAGATAAATGTGGATCCAGATTCACAACAATATCTGACAATTGTGACACAAAATGCCTATTGACACTGATAAAGATTATTATTATAAGGAGGAATTTCTTCAGCCAGAGGGGCGTGAATCTATGGAATTCATTGCCGCAGAAGGCTGTAGAGGCCAAATCACTGAGTTTCTTTAAGACAGAGATAGGTTCTTGATTAATAAGGGGACCAGCGGTAAACAGGAGAATGGGGATGGGAAACAAATCAGCTATGATTGAATGGCGGAACAGACCCGATGGGCCGAATGGCTTAATTCGACTCCTATGTCTTGTGGTCTTACGGTCTTTCGAAGTAAAAGCAATAACTGAGGCACCTGCACCTCAAAACAGAAGTCAAATTTGATTGTTATTGGACTCATGAAACTATTATGAAGGATCAAGCCTCTATACAACTTATTGTGTCAAAACAGGAAATGGAAATGGGTGGATGCATGCAAGAAGGCCTTCGTACAAGCTGAAGAGGCACTACTAAAGTCAGAAGTCCTGATGCACTTTGATGCAAAGTTAATCTTGCAACTGGTTTGCAACACATCGCTTTATGTGGTGGGAGCAGTGGTTTTGCGCATATTAATAATCTTTATTGTCACAAGTAGGCTTACATTAACACTGCAATGAAGTTACTGTGAAAAGCCCCCAGTCGCCACATTCCTGCGCCTGTTCAGGTACACAAGAGGGAGAATTCAGGATGTCCAATTCACCTAACAGCACGTCTTTCATGTCATGTGGGAGGAAACCGGAGCACCCGGGGGAAACCCATGCAGTCATCGGAAGAACATGCAGACTCAATACAGACAGTGACTCAAGCCAGGAATTGAATCTCGGACCCTGGCGTTGTGAAGCAACAGTGCTAACCACCTGCTACTGTGCTGCCCGTAAAGCCCATAATGATGAACAGAAACCAATATCGTTTATATCAAGATCCTTGAACAATGCAGAAATGAAGAATGCACAGATAGAGAAGGAAGAGCTAGGCAACATTTTCAGAATCAAACATATTTACCAGTACCTATGTGGCAGGAAATTTACTTTACTAATGGATCATTGAGCACTGAAAGAGATACTTAGGCCGCACACGTGTATTCCATCTCTGGCAGTGAGCCGGATGCAGAGATGGGCATTGATGTTGACAGCACATACATATTCAATAAAATATGATTAATCAAATATCCATGGATCGCTGATGTACTCTCTAGATTACCTTTAGCTAAAGAGTCGTCAATGAATAGTTCGAGTGGTTTATGGGGCTATTTTGGAAGAGGAGAAGGCGCCGCTGGAAGGGATCAAGGCAAAGTGGGAGGAAGACTTAGGAGAGGGTATGAAGGAATGGTTCTGGTGTGAGATGATCCGGAGGGCGAACGGCTCCACCTCGTGTGCGAGGTTGAGGCTGATACAGCTGAAGGTGGTATATAGAACACACCTTACAAGGGCAAGGATGCAACAGAAACAGAGATCAGTTTCATGGTTAGCGAGTGCACCCAGAGCCAGCCAGCCAGCCCACACACTGCTGACTGCCAGGCAGCCAGCTAGCCCATAACAGGTACCCTGTCAGTCTGACTGATACAGGCATAACACCAGTCAATGTGTAGTCAGATGTCACCAACAGAAGGGAAAGGCTGAAATCCAACCAGTGGTTCAAACAAGGACACTGGAGTCACCATCAGGAGAGACAACAGAACAGGGAGAGGTGGCAGGAGTAGTGAAGGCAGAGATATAAATGAAAGAACTGGCAGGAACGGAAGAGACAGCAGAAGCGAGCGTGAGGGGAAGGTGAGATAAACTGTTAGCTTTTACAGTGAATCTCTTAGTTAATATGGAATTCGCACTGAGAGCCTGAGTCTCTTGTGCTAAGAGCAGGCTGTATCTCACACGTTCCTTTCATTCCAAATCTCACCTCTTTTGTCAGCTTTCTTGCTTCTGACTCGGCAACAGAGAAGAAATTCAGTGGGGCACGCATCCATGGCAATTTCCACAGCTGCCGAATAGTGGCATTGCCTATAGTGCATAAACTGGGCAAGAATATACAGCATACAGTCAGAGCAACAAATCTATGATACACAGCATTAGTTCACACCCTGTATGATGCAGAGCAGAACAAGAAAGTTTCTAAAGCACGCAGTCGGCCAACAATCTATTGACTATGCTGTCAGCCACGCTGTGGCAATGTATGATAGAGTTCAATAACTAGTTCCACTTTCCTGAGGTTAGGGTTAAATCACATTGTTTGGAGAGTGCAGAAACAGCTCTACTTTACATGACACCAGAGTTTACCTATGCTTTTGAGTCATTCTAGATGCTGAAAGTAAAAATAGGCTGTTTTCCCAGTGATGACATCCTCGCTCTTGATGAGCAACCAAAGACAAATAAATTAAAAAATAAAGAAATAAATTAAATCTATGAGACATTCTAAATGTGTTTTTCTAATAAAATGTCACTGTTTGACACTTATGTATGCAACTGCAACAAAAACAGTGCACTTGAGATTCTGCAACAGCTTCCCAGTCCACCAGCTAAATGAACGAGTGTTGTGGCAATGGAAAGCATGACTACACCTAGCGACACCTCATTTACTCTTAGCCTTTTTCCAAATGATTTATGACCTGCCAGAGCAACCTTTCCTCAATGTCACTGTGAAGTCGTGTCATTTTCATCCAGCAAATTATTTGACATTTCAATTTTCTGAAACACAGGTTGATACAAGAGGGTTATGCTCCACTGCCAAATATGTCAGCATGTAACCTGTAAACAATTCAGGATTCAAATCCAGGATCGAACAGAGCCAGCATCCTCGCTCACAAAATATCAAGAAGCTGGATACTAAAATTACATGTGCTTTTATTAAGGGTGGTTTTGTTTTGCAGAACTGCTGAATGTTTATGTTTTGTTCAATTTTCGCCCCACTCCCACCAGGACCAGTTTAGGCTCAGCTATGATGCCTTTCAATAGTCTATTTCACTTGTTAAAGCAGTAACATGAAATGGGGGTCATCAGTGGGAAGGATGAAACCAAACTCTCCAACCTGGAGGCATTGAGGCCAATTGTAGTCTCTGCAATGCAACCACCACTGATATGGAATAAATCCAGGATTGAACATGAGGCCTTCCTGATTTATAAACTAAAGGACTACAGGGGTATAACGTTTATTTGTAGACTTATAACTTAGTATAAAAATTATACAATTACAATGTCTGTCTGATAGTAAAACATTGCACAATTTAATACATCATCCAAAATATTATGGCTCTTGGACATGTAAGTGATGTAAAGACACCTTCATTCCAGTAGCTGGAGTCATGAAATTATTCTTTAAAAAACACAGTCTGAATTGCTGCACAAATGGGTTATTGAGTTAAGTCAGTAATTCTACTTGTCTAGGCTCACACAATATCGACAACTTCCTTTCTTGCTTTGAATATCTAAAGTAAATCACTTGCATTAAAAACATCTCTACAACACATTCATCATTGTGAAAAGAAGAATTGAATATGTCAAGTTTGCTGAAGGTAAGGGATTAGGTTTAATAGTGCAGGATACAAAAAGTTTGAAGAAAACTTTCTTTAGCACTCGTAGTAAACCAAGCAGTGAAGAGGTGACCCCAAGCTTGGATTAAGGAAATACAACTAATATTTTAGATGTGTTATTTTGAAGTTAAAAAAGGAACAAGGTAAACATTTTCAGAGGGGCAAAGACAATCTTAGTACCAATAACGGAGAACAACAAACATACACTTAATTTAGAGTGCGAATCGAGCGGTCGAGGGCCTAGAGTTGAGTAGAACATCCCGGACATATTAAAGAAGCAAAATGTTGCGGATGCTGGAAATCTGGAGTAATAATAATCTTTATTTGTGTCACAAGTATGCTTACATTAACTATGAAGTTACTGTGAAAATCCCCTAGTCTCCACACTACGGCGTCTGCTCGGTTACACTAAGGGAGAATTCAGAATGTCCAATGCACCTAACAAGCACATCTTTTGGCACTTGTGGGAGGAAACCGGAGCACCCGGAGAAAACACACGCAGGCACGGGAGAACGTGCAGACTCCACACAGACAGTGACCCAAGCTGGGAATCGAACCCAGGTCCCTGGAGCTGTGAAGCAACAATGTTAACCACTGTGTTACCGTGCCGCCCAATAAAAACGCTAATGCTGGGAATACTCATCAGGCACCCTCTGTGGAGGGAAAAACAAAGGTAGCAATTCAGGGATAAACCTCAAACTGGACCAGCAATGTCAACACTGTTTCTAGCCCCCATAGTTTCCTGATCTGTTGAGTATTTCCAACATATTAGCCCTGACACTCTGATAATTTTGGCAGCATACGACTCAAGTGACATAAACATCCGGGCCCCATCTGCATTCCTCCAAGTAATTTATTTACAAATATGCAGTCTATAAGTTTTTAATGTTTTGGGATGGTTTAATTATTCAGGTTAACATGGAGGAAATGAAGAGGGTCATGTGATCTGTTCTGGCTAACACCCGAAAATAAGCTTAGTCGGTTTGCGAGTTAAAGTTTAAAGGGGGATGGGCAGATGGCCTTTGAACGAAGGTGCAAAATGCCCCCACCTGTGGACAATGGCTG
The DNA here is from genome assembly GCF_047496885.1 of Scyliorhinus torazame. Taxonomy (NCBI): domain Eukaryota; kingdom Metazoa; phylum Chordata; class Chondrichthyes; order Carcharhiniformes; family Scyliorhinidae; genus Scyliorhinus; species Scyliorhinus torazame. The sequence goes on along the minus strand of NC_092709.1, from coordinate 290,271,887 downwards.
GGTTACCTGGAAGGACTATTAATAGTCTGTTGGTCTCCAAGTCTGACAGGGAGGTCTTGGGCATGTCAGGTTTTATAAATGGATATTATAATTTAAAATGTCTGTTTCAATCCAAGACAGATGCAGCTGGGATTTTTAAGATAGTAAAACTCCATTTCTACATGGATACAAGACCCATGTGATTTATATTGTCATGAAGATTGACATTGAGAGGTATAAAGACTTTGGAAAGCCATTTTAATATTTGGTTTACAAGGTTTTCTGAAGATATCCCTGAACCTGAGAGACAGGTCAGTTTACAAGAATCTAAGAGAGAGAGGGAGAGCAGAAGGATAGAGGCAGCTAGTCTTGTTCTTTGTCATGAAGAATGTGATGGGAGCTTGCACTCAGATCGAAGGGACCAGTTTTCTGAGGCTTTAAATGAGGCTGGAAGATTCACCTAGCTTTGACTAGAGGGAGAAGTTTCCAGTGCAACCCACACGATCAAAGGCAGTTTGTGGACTAAAATCTGCTGGCTAGAAAAAGGGAAAAGGAAACAAGTGGTCGGGAACTGACAAGAGCTTTGGATGGTTCCTGGAGAATGAAGTGTGCATTTAAAGGACAGAGTAAAATATTACAGTGGTTGAGATTTTATATCATTTTAAAATTAAATGGGAGATCGTTTCTGCAACTTAGAGCATAAATTACCTCTGTATAGTGTTTAGATGATGTCATTTTTAGTTTATTTATTCTAGCAAGTGCCTAAAAACTTTGTTTTTGTGTGATTGTTTCAGGCAGTCACTGGAATTCGAATATCTTTTTAAATGTTATCTCTCTATGACGATTGTAAACAGCTGCCACTGAAGAGATGAACGTGGAAAGGGAGGATTAATATTTCCAAGTGGAACCTAGAGGAATGTGTTTTCCTTATAAGGAAAGATAAAGAAAAAAAATGTAAACAACCTCTTTGGGCCTCCTCTGGCCCTGAGCTCTTTTCCTGCTGGTTTCACCTGCCACCACAGCGTCTTTGCTCAGGCCACCAGTTAAAATCACAATCGGACTCTGATGATGTCATTGGACCCTGGTCTACTCATTTAACTTGAAGGAGTGCAGATAGCTCAGAATTGTACATCTGAAGAAGGTTGCAGAGATGGGAAAGAGCAAGGCCAGATCAGAAAACCAGTATTTATTATTTTTATTTATTCTTTTCATGGAATGTGGGTGCTGCTGACAGCATTTTGTTGGTCATGCCTAATTGCCCTTGAACTGAATGGCTTGCTCGGCCACTTCAACGGACAGTTGAGAGTCAACCAAATTGCCAAGGGACTGGGTTAACATATCGGTCAGGCCAGGTAAAGATGGCAGGTTTCCTTCCCTAAAGGGCATTAGTGAACCAGCTGTTTTTTATTAAATGACAATCGGCGGGATTCTGTGATCCTGAGGCTAAGGGTTGACGCCGTCGGAAATGCCGTCACGTTTCTCGACGGCATCAACACGGCCTCAGGATCAGTAATTCTGGCCCCTACAGACTGGTTGCATCTGAACTAGCGGGGCACCAATATCCTAGGAGGGAGGTTTTCTAGTACTCTTCGGGAGGGTTTAAACTAATTTGGCTGGGGAATGGGAACCGTATTTGTAGTCCAGCAACTAAGGTAGCTGATATTCAGGACTCCAAAGCATGTAGTGAGGCAGTGGGGAAGGGAACACTGACAAAGGAGAGTACTTGCAGGCACGGAGATGGGTTGAAGTGTGTATACTTCAACGCAAGAAGCATCAGGAATAAGGTGGGTGAACTTAAGGCACGGATCGGTACTTGGGACTACGATGTGGTGGCCATCACGGAAACTTGGATAGAAGAGGGGCAGAAATGTTTGTTGGAGGTCCCTCGTTATAGATGTTTCAATAAGATTAGGGAGGGTGGTAAAAGAGGTGAGGGGGTGGCATTGTTAATTAGAGATAGTATACCAGCTGCAGAAAGGCAGTTCAAGGAGTATTTACTGAGGTAGTATGGGTTGAAGTCAGAAACAGGAAAGGAGCAGTCACCTTGTTGGGAGTTTTCTATAGGCCTCCCAATAGTAGCAGAGATGTGGAGGAACAGATTGGGAAACAGATTTTGAAAAGGTGCAGAAGTCACAGGGTAGTAGTCATGGGTGACTTCAACTTCCCAAACATTGAGTGGAAACTCTTTAGATCAAATAGTTTGGATGGGGTGGTGTTTGTGCAGTGTGTCCATGAAGCTTTTCTAACACAGTATGTAGATTGTCCGACCAAAGGGGAGGCCATATTGGATTTGGTACTTAGTAATGAACCAGGGCAAGTGATAGATTTGTTAGTTGGGGAGCATTTTGGAGATAATGACCACAATTCTGTGACTTTCACTTTAGTAATGGAGAGGGATAGGTACGTGCAACAGGGCAAGGTTTACAATTGGGGGAAGGGTAAATACGATGTTGTCAGACAAGAATTGAAGTGCATAAGTTGGGAACATAGGCTGTCAGGGAAGGACACAAGTGAAATGTGGAACTTGTTCAAGGAACAGGTACTAAGTGTCCTTGATATGTATGTCCCTGTCAGGCAGGGAAGTGATGGTCGAGTGAGGGAACAATGGTTGACAAGAGAGGTTGAATGTCTTGTTAAGAGGAAGAAGGAGACTTATGTAAGGCTGAGGAAACAAGGTTCAGACAGGGTGCTAGAGGGATACAAGATAGCCAGGAGGGAACTGAAGAAAGGGATTAGGAAAGCTAAGAGAGGGCATGAACAATCTTTGGTGGGTAGGATCAAGGAAAACCCCAAGGCCTTTTACACATATGTGAGAAATATGAGAATGACTAGAGCGAGGGTAGGTCCGATCAAGGACAGTAGCGGGAGATTGCGTATTGAGTCTGAAGAGATAGGAGAGGTCTTGAATGAGTACTTTTATGAATGCGGAATACAGGGTTAACAGGAGGGTTCTTGGCAATGTGGAGGAGCAGAGCGACCTTGGGGTCTATGTTCATACATCTTTGAAAGTTGCCACTCAAGTGGATAGAGCTGTGAAGAAGGCCTTTGGTGTGCTAGCGTTCATTAACAGAGGGATTGAATTTAAGAGCCGTGAGGTGATGATGCAGCTGTACAAAACCTTGGTACGGCCACATTTGGAGTACTGTGTACAGTTCTGGTCACCTCATTTTAGGAAGGATGTGGAAGTTTTGGAAAGAATGCAAAGGAGATTTACCAGGATGTTGCCTAGAATGGAGAGTAGGTCTTACGAAGAAAGGTTGAGGGTGCTAGGCCTTTTTTCATTAGAACGGAGAAGGATGAGGGGCGACTTGTTGGAGGTATATAAGATGATCAGGGGAATAGATAAAGTAGACAGTCAGAGACTTTTTCCCCGGGTGGAACAAACCATTACAAGGGGACAAAAATTTAAGGTGAATGGTGGAAGATATAGGGGGGATTTCAGAGGTAGGTTCTTTACGCAGAGAGTAGTGGGGGCATGGGATGCACTGCCTGTGGAAGTAGTTGAGTCGGAAACATTAGGGACCTTCAAGCAGCTATTGGATAGGTACATGGATTACGGTAGAATGATATAGTGTCGATTAATTTGTTCTTAAGGGCAGCACGGTAGCATTGTGGATAGCACAATTGCTTCACAGCTCCAGGGTCCCAGGTTCGATTCCGGCTTGGGTCACTGTCTGTGCGGAGTCTGCACATCCTCCCCGTGTGAGCGTGGGTTTCCTCCGGGTGCTCCGGTTTCCCCCCACAGTCCAAAGATGTGCAGGTTAGGTGGATTGGCCATGATAAATTGCCCTAAGTGTCCAAAATTGCCCTTGGTGTTGGGTGGGGTTACTGGGTTATGGAGATAGGGTGGAGGTGTTGACCTTGGGTAGGGTGCTCTTTCCAAGAGCTGGTGTAGACTCAATGGGCCGAATGGCCTCCTTCTGCACTGTAAATTCTATGATAATCTATGATTAATCTCGGACAAAGGTTCGGCACAACATCATGGGCCGAAGGGCCTGTTCTCTGCTGTATTTTTCTATGTTCTATGTTCTACGGCACTGGAGTGATCCACACCACTCCAGCTGCTGATCCCGGCGTCAACTGGGCACCGCGGGATCCGCGCATGCGCAGTGGCACCGGCGCCAACGGGCGCATGCGCAGTGGCTTCCTTAAAGCGCTGGCCCCGACGCAACATGGCACAGGACTACAGGGGCCGGCGGGGAAGAAACGAGGCCGCCAGCCAAAGAGGCCGGCCCACCGATTGGTGGGCCCCGATCGTGGGCCAGGCCACATCGGAGGCACCCTCCTGGGGTTGGACCCCCCCCTCCCCCACAGGCCGCCCCCTGACTCTTCCATGCCGAGCTCCCGCCGGCTGAGAGCAGGTGTGGACGGCGCCGGCGGAACTCGGCTTTTTTACGACGACCGCTTGGCACATCCCGGGCCGAGGATCGGCGGGCCGCTCTGCGGAGAATCGCGTGCCAGCGTCGGGGCGGCGTGGCGCGATTCGCGCCAGTCGTGGGGATTCTCTGGCCCAGCCCCGGGCTGAGAGAATCCCGCCCTCAGTGTTTCATGCTCACCATGTCTGAGACTAGCTTTATATTCTAGATTTTTTTATTAACTGAATTCAACTTCCACCAGTTGCCATGGAGGGATTTTGAACACAAGTCCACGGAGCATTAGCATTAGCTTGGCACTCTGGGTTACCAGTGACACTGCCACAGAGTCACCATGTCGCCATAGTCACAATTGAGGTGTGTTTTAACCTGGAGACAATATAGCGAGCTGAGGGGCGATGGTTGAACCTGTGCACGTTAGGGAACTGGCAGCAGAACTTTGGGTGACCTAAAGTTTATGGAGGGTGGAATTGGAATGCCAGCCAGGAGTGTATTGGAATCATGAGGCTTAAGGGTAACAGAGGTTTGGCTGAGGATTTCAGCAGCAGATGTGCTGAGGCAGGGTTGGTTAGTAGTGAAGATAGGTGGCCTTAGTGATGGAGAGAATGTAATATCATCTCAGGGCCATATATGACACATAGGTTGCAAACAATCTGATTCAACCTCAGACAGTTGGCAAGGAAAGAGATGGAGTTTGTGGCAAAGAATGGAGACAATGGCTTGGTCTTTCCAATATTTAGTTGGAGGAAATGTCTGCACATCCAAGAGGGGTTGAGAGCTGTGTTGTGACTTAGAATTGGGTGTCATCAGTTACATGTGGAAGCTGATGTTGTGCTTTCAGCTGATGTCATAGAAGGACAGTATAACGACGAGAAATAAAAGGAGATCAAGCATAGGTTCTTGGGTGTACCTGAGGTAACAGTGCAGCAATGGGAAGAGAAGCCATTGTAGGTGGTTCTCTAGTAACAACTGGCTTTATAAGGATGGAACAGAAAAGGGCAGTCCCATCCAGCTGGAACACAGTGGAGAGAGAGGGTTTTGGAGGAGGTTGCTGTGGTCAACTATGTCAAAGGCCGCAGTGGAGGCCCCAGGGGAGGCAGTAGCAGAGTGGTATTGTCACTGGTGACAATGTGTTACTGGTCTAATAATCCAGAGACCCATGATAATCCTCTGAGGACCTGGGTTCGAATTCCACCATGGCAGATGGTGAAATTTGAATTCAATTAAAAATCTGGAATTTGAAGTCTCATGATGGCCATGAAACCATTGTCGATTGTCGTAAAAACCCATCTGGTTCACTAATGCCCTTTAGGGAAGGAAATCTGCCATTCTTACCTGGTCTGGCCTACATGTCACTCCTGACCCACAGCAATGTGGTTGACACTTAAATGCCCTCAGGGATGGGCAACAAATGCTGGCCCGGCCAGCGACACCCACATCCCATGAATGAATAAGAAAAAAAAAAGAGGTCAAAAAGGATGAAAAGGGATACTTGATTTTTGTCACAGTTAAATTGGATGTCATTTGTGACTGTTAGGAATGTTAAACTTTTCAAGGTGGTTGCTTATTAAATGTTTCCTTTAAATTAAAGTGAAACAGAATGCTGTGGATAGAGGGATGGTAGTCATAACGAAACCTCTGGCCATAGATAGCTTATGTGAACTAGGCATCATGGGGGAAGGAACCCATACCAAATCCTACTGAAAATCAAGTGACAGCTTTCACACCTTGACACAGAAGAAGGGACACCTTTTTTATTGGAGACAGGAAGAGAGAAAAAAAACAGCTAAGGTGTAATATAATTTTGTATAGCTGGGGAAGCAGCTAAATTTAAAGGTCAAAGTTAACACTTCATTCAATAGCTTCAGTTGATGTGTTGTTAATAGTGTCAAACACAGTATGATGTAACCAGGAATGGATCTTTAGTACAGGAATTCAGTACGTGGGGGACTTGGATGACCACCATCACAATTTCAGCTGTTCCTCACATCCCACTTGTGGAGCAAGTTGCCACATATTTTTAAAATTCGTTCAAGGGATCTGGGCATCGTTGGCAAGGCCAACATATATTTCCCTTCCCTAAGTGCCCTTGAGAAGTGAGTGGTGAGTCATCTTCTTGAACTGCTGCAGTCGCAACTGAGTGGCTTGTTAGGCGATTTCAGAGGCCAGTTAAGAATCATTGCGTTGCTATGGGTCTGGAGCCACACGTAGACTAGACCAGGTAAGGACAGCAAATTTTCTTCCCTGAATGGCATAAGTGAACCGAATGGGTTTTTACAAAAAATGCTGGAAAAGTTCAGCAGACCTGGCAGCATTTGTAGAGAGCTAATGTTTTGAGTCTGTATGACTCTTCTTCCGAACTGCAAATTTTACAGAAATTGGTGATAATTTCATGTATACTATTACTGAGACTGGCTTTCAATTCCAGATATATGAATTAATTGAATTTTAAATTAATTCAATTTAAATTCCACCAACTGCTGTGGTGGGAATTTAACCCATTTCCCTCCAACCTCTGAGTCAGGCCTCGGGAATACTAATCTTTTTTGAAAATATATTTAGAGTACCCAATTATATTTTTCCAACTAAGGGGCAATTTAGTGTGGCCAATCCACATACCCTGCATACCTTTGGGTTGTGGGGGTGAAACCCACGTAGACACGGGAAAATGTGCAAACTCCACACGGACAGTGACCCGGGGCCGGGATTGAATCTGGGTCCTCAGCGCAGTGAGGCAGCAGTGCTAACCACTGCGCCACCTTGCCACCGGGGGATGGGGGGGAATTACTAATCTAATGACGTTACCTGTAAGCCTGAACCAGGCACCTTTCTGGACCTGTCCTCATGCAGTTGAGAATTATCCAGACTTTCCATGCAATGTTGAAACCTGGGACTTCAACACTCAGGTCAGTTACCGGGTTGTAGTTGGTGATGTCTGCAGTCAGCCAGGAAATTCACCATTGCGAGGTAGGGCTGTCACCAGGATTGGATTGGATTTGTTTATTGTCACGTGTACCAACAAGGTACAGTAAAAGTATTGTTCTGCGTACAGTCCGGACAGATGAAGGAGCTATGCTCCGAAAGTTCATGATTCCAAATAAACCTGTTGGTCTTTAACCTGGTGTTGTAAGACCTCTTACTGTACCCACCCCAGTCCAATGCTGGCATCGCCACATTATAGGGAGTATAGTAGGGGGCTAAGAATGCAGCCTTGCTGGACTATCGTGGAGGTGTTGCTGTTTATCCTTAATGATTGTGGTTTATAGGTCATACAGTCGAGGATCCAGTTGCAGAGGGAGGAGCTAAGTCCTAGGTTTTGGAGCTTTGATATGAGCATGACTGGGATTGTGGTGTTGAAGGCGGAGCTGTAGTCAATGAATAGCAGTCTAATGTAGGAGTCCTTGCTCCAGGGATAAATGTAGTGTCAGGGAGATGGCATCTGCTCTGGACCGCTTATGGCGGTATGCGAATTGCAATGGATCTAGGAATTCTGGGAATATGGAGTTGATGGGTCTCATGGCCAACCTCTCGAAGCACTTCATAATGATCAATGTCAAGGCGACCAGACGACAGTCATTGAGGCACGTTGCCTGGTTCTTCTTTGGCACTGGTATGATGGTGGTCTTCTTGAAGCCGGTGGGGACCTCGGAACGGAGTAGGGAGAGGTTGAAGATGTCCGCGAACACAACTGCCAGCTGGTCCACGCAGGATCTGAGTGCATGACCAGGTACCCCGTCAGGACCCATCACTTTCCCAGGGATTACTTTAAAGAAGGCCGATCTGACTTTGGAAGCTGTGACGGCGGGTATGTGTGTCTCCGAGATTGCTGGGGCAGCTGACAACTGCTTCATAGTTTCCTCCTCGAACCAAGCATAGAATGCATTGAGTTCATTGGGGAGGGGTACACAGCTGCTGGGGATTCTACTCAACTTCACTTTGTAGCCCGTTATGTTGTTCAAGCCTTGCCACAGCCGACAAGAGTCCGTGACGTTAGTCTGTGATTCAAGCTTAGCCTGATATTGTCTCTTGGCATCCTTGATGACTTTTCGGAGGTCATACCTGGATTTCTTGTATAGGTCAGGGTCACCTGTCTTGAACGCCTCAGACCTGGCCTTCAGTAGGGATTCAATCTCCCTTGTTGTGGAATTGTACATACTTCCTTGTTTGGCACGCAGTCTTATATTGCAGTCATATCTGGTATGGAGGATCTGGAGTATGTTCCAGTGGAGGCTACGGGATTTCAAATGAGCACATAGATTTTCTTTTTGAGATCTTGGGCGAAATTCTCCCCAACGGCGCGATGTCCGCCGACTGGCGCCAAAAACGGCGCCAATCAGACGGGCATCGCGCCGGCCCAAAGGTGCGGAATGCTCCGCATCTTTGGGGGCTGAGTCCCAACATTGAGGAGCTAGGCCAGCGCTGGAGGGATTTCCACCCCGTCAGCTGGCGGAAATGGCGTTTGGTGCCCCGCCAGCTGGCGCGGAAATGCGGCGCATGCGCGGGAGCGTCAGCGGCCACCGACAGTTTCCCGCGCATGCGCAGTGGGGAGAGTCTCTTCCGCCTCTGCCATGGTGGAGGCCGTGGCGGAGGCGGAAGGGAAAGAGTGCCCCCACGGCACAGGCCCGCCCGCGGATCGGTGGGCCCCGATCGCGGGCCAGGCCACCGTGGGGGCACCCCCCGGGGTCAGATCGCCCCGCGCCCCCCCCCAGGACCCCGGAGCCCGCCCACGCCGCCTGGTCCCACCGGTAAATACCAGCTTTGATTTACGCCGGCGGGACAGGCAATCTCTGGGCGGGACTTCGGCCCATCCGGGCCGGAGAATTGAGCAGGGGGTCCCGCCAACCGGCGCGGCCCGATTCCCGCCCCCGCCCAATCTCCGGTACCGGAGACTTCGGCGGGGGCGGGGGCGGGATTCACGGCGGCCTACGCCCATTCTCCGACCCGGCGGGGGGGTCGGAGAATGACGCCTCTTGTGTCAGTGGGAGCACTTCATTGGTTTTAGCAATGTAGATCTTTGAGGAGGATGTTTTTCTTGTGGATTTCAGGAAGTTCGAAGTGCACTAAGCACAGGAAGCCACTTGAGCTGTGTTGATCTTAATCTTCCAGAAATAATCCTCATGACTACCCACAGGCAGATAACTATCACATTTGTGTGTCGTGTCCTGAACCAGGATGAGCAGGCAGGCCGAACGAAGCAGTGCATAGTGTGTTGGCTACAGCAGATACATAGAAATCACCATGAATTTGATCCCACCCCTTCCCAAAAAACTGCATCCGTTTCACTCAACTTCTCAAACTGGCAGCCACCAAATTTGTTCCCTGTGGCTTCAGAAAACCCTTCACCCCTGCTGTACCCTGAAAGTGAACTGAAGACTCAGCTGTATCAACAGCACTGCACGAGTCCCCTGATGTGGGATTTCTAATAGGATGATGGGAAACAGCGGAGAGCTTTGACATCGCACACTCAAGCCAAAAGATGTGGAAACTTCCGTTGCGCCTGGGAACAACTGAGCAACAATTACGCCAGCAGCCCAGAATCAATGCAGATGCTGTCGCTTCACAACACATTAATAATCTCAAAGATACCAGCAAGCAAGGAAGCTACTAATTTGAAGAGCATGAGAGGGCTATTTCATGTTCGCACCCAAACTGGATTTTAGTGAGATCTGGTTTTCTGCTCAAAAGGAAGAGGATAGAACAGACAGGACTTTTAAAGGTTTAAGTAACAGGAGTCGCCAACGCTGGTCAAAGATGGTACTGGAATGCACAGGCTGAGTGGAATGATTTTTGAAGAATACTGGGAGTTGTGACTTGGCATGGCAAGGATAAGTGAGCCTGCTGGAAAGTTAGGAGTAACTCAGGACATAATCTTGTTTTGGTACACATCTCCTGATACTCGTTTCCACAGATATCAGTTCTGGAGCCTTTGGTGTTCCACAAGGATCAATTCTGGGGCCTTTGGTGTTTGTGGTGTATAGAAATGATTTGGAAGAAAATGTAGCTGGTCTGATTAGTAAGTTTGCAGACGACACAAAAATTGGTGGAGTTGCGGATAGTGAAGAGGATTGTCAGAGGATACAGCAGGATATAAACTGGTTGGAGTCTTGGGCGGAGAAATGGCAGATGACGTTTAACCCGGACAAGTGTGAGGTAATGCAATTTGGAAGGTCCATGATGCACTATCAATTACGATGCGACGAGAGTAGAATGTAATCGAGGCTTTATTACACAGAGATGTGTGGCCTCCGACAGCAGCTTATGAAATGGCTGCTGTTCGGAGAGTACACACATTTATACTCCGCCTCCTGGGCGGAGCCAGCAGGCAGGGATCTACCCCCGTACCTGTAGTACAGAGGCCTTACCGTAATACCCATATATACAATATTATACAACAGCGATGACTACCACATTCACCCCCTGTTAAAAATTAGTCCAGCGGGGGAGGGGGTGGAAAACTATATACATACAGATTGGTTTTAAAATTAGAGAGAAGGTTACAAATTTAGACGATCGGGCGCCTTGGTCTGTCGTTGAGAGCGCCGCAGTGCTGGTGGCGACTCAGGCATTGGCTTGGTCTTCTGTGGCTCCGGGAGCATGTCAAAATCCTCTTCATCCCCGGATGGGAGCAAGGGGAGGACGATTGTCCTGGAGCGGGGGCTGAGGTGGGGTGCGCCGGGGAGGGGAGGGCGGCGCCGGGGCAGGGGGGGGGGGGGACCCAGCTGGTGCCAGATCCCTGAGGGAGACTGTGTCTTGGCGGCCGTCGGGGTACACTACATAGGCGTACTGCGGGTTCACATGGAGTAGCTGTACTCTCTCAACCAACGGGTCTGCCTTATGGAGCCGCAAGTGCTTGCGGAGACTAACGGGTCTTGGAGCTGCCAGCCATGTTGGGAGCGAAACCCCGGAGGTGGACTTCCTGGGGAAGGCAAAGAGACGTTCATGGGGGTTTCATTGGTCGCGGTGCACAGGAGCGACCGAATGGAGTGAAGTGCATCGGGGAGGCCCTCCTGCCAGCAGGAGACCGGGAGATTTCTGGACCGTAGGCCAGCTGGACGGCCCTCCAGACCGTCCCATTCTCCCGCTCCACCTGCCCGTTTCCCCTGGGGTTGTAGCTGGTCGTCCTGCTCGAGGCAATACCCCTATTGAGCAGGTACTGGCGCAGCTCCTCGCTCATAAATGAGGATCCCCAGTCGCTGTGGATGTAGGCGGGGAAACCGAACAGAGCGAAGATGGTGTTGAGGGCTTTGATGACGGTGGCAGACATCATATCGGGGCATGGGACGACGAAGGCGATTCGGGAATAATCGTCGACCGCATTAAGAAAGTACGTGTTGCGGTCGGTGGAGGGGAGGGGCCCTTTGAAGTCCACACTGAGGCGTTCAAAGGGGCGGGAGATCTTCACCAGGCGCGCACGATCTGGCCGGTAGAAGTGCGGTTTACATTCCTTGCAGACCTGGCAGTCTCTGGTGATAGCCCTGACTTCCTCGATGGAGTAGGGCAGATTGCGGGCCTTAATGAAGTGGTAAAAGCGGGTGACTTCCAGGTGACAGAGATCGTCATGCCGGGTCCGGAGTTGGTCCACTTGTGCGCTGGCACATGTACCTCGAGACAGGGTATCGGGGGGCTCGTTGAGCTTACCGGGGCATTACAAAATCTCATAATCGTAGGTGGAGAGCTCGATCCTCCACCTCAAGATTTTATCATTTTTGATCTTACCCCGCTGTGTGTTGTTAAACATGAAGGCAACCGACCGTTGGTCAGTGAGGAGAGTGAATCTTCTGCCGGCCAGGTAATGCCTCCTATGTCGCACAGCTTCAACGATCGCTTGGGCCTCCTTTTCGACGGAGGAGTGCCGAATTTTGGAGGCATGGAGGGTGCAGGAAAAGAATGCCACGGGCCTGCCTGCCTGGTTGAGGGTCGCGGCCAGAGCGACGTCTGATGTATCGCTCTCAACTTGGAACGGGAGCGTCTCGTCGACCGCATGCATCGCGGCCTTGGCGATGTCGGCCTTGATACGGTTGAAGGCCTGGTGAGCCTCGGCCGTCAGTGGGAAAGCGGTGGATTGAATGAGTCGGTGGGCCTTGTCCGCATAGTTTGGGACCCACTGGGCGTAATACGAAAAGAATCCCAGGCCGTCGGGGTACGCTACGTAGGCGTACTGCGGGTTCGCATGGAGTAGCTGTACTCTCTCAACCAACGGGTCTGCCTTGTGGAGCGGCACGTGCTTGCAGAGGAGAACTGGTCCTTGAAGCAGTGGGGAAGGGGGAGTTCCATGAGGGGCCGCATGCGATCGGGGTCGGGCCCTAGAACTCCGTTCTGAACCACATAGCTGAGGATGGCTAATCGGTTAGTGCTGAGCACACACTTCTCCTTGTTGTAAGTTAGGTTGAGGAGTGTAGCGGTGTGGAGAAATTTGGAAAGGTTAGCGTCGTGGGCCTGCTGGTCGTGGCCGCAGATGGTGATGTTGCCCAGGTACGGGAAAGTGGCCCGCAGCCCGTACTGGTCAACCATTCGGTCCATCTCCCATTGGAAGACCGAGACCCCATTGGTGACACCGAAGGGAACCTGAAGGAAATGGTAAAGGCGGCCGTCTGCTTCAAACGCGGTGTACGGGCGGTCCGCATTACGGATGGGGAGCTGGCAGTAGGCAGATTTCAGGTCCACTGTCGAGAAGACCAGGTACTGTGCAATCTGATTGACCATATCAGATATGCGTGGGAGGGGGTACGCATCGAGCTGCGTGTACCGATTGATGGTCTGACTGTAGTCAACGACCATCCTGTTTTTCTCCCCGGATTTCACCACTGCCACTTGGGCTCTCCAGGGGCTGTTGCTGGCCTCGATGATACCTTCCTGGAGCAGCTGCTGGACCTCAGACCTGATGAAGGTCCTGTTCCGGGCGCTGTACCGTCTGCTCCTGGTGGAGATGGGTTTGCAATCCGGGGTGAGGTTTGCAAACAGGGAAGACGGGTCGACCTTAAGGGTCGCGAAGCCGCAAACAGTAAGGGGTGGTGAGGCCCGCCAAATTTCAGGGTTAGGCTCTGGAGTTTGCATTGGAAGTCCAGGCCGAGTAGCAAGGCAGTGCAGAGATTGGGGAGGAGTAGAGCCGGAAGCCGCTGAACTCTACACCCTGGACGGTGAGGGTGGTGAAGGCCAGGGAGATTCTTTGGTTAGCGGGGTATACCGTGAGGGAGCAGTGCCTTACCATATTGGGCGGAGAAATGGCAGATGACGTTTAACCTGGTAATGCACTTTGTGAGGTAATGCACTTTGGAAGGTCCATGATGCACTATCAATTACGACAAGACGAGAGTAGAATGTAATCGAGGCTTTATTACACAGAGATGTGTGGCCTCCGACAGCAGCTTATGAAATGGCTGCTGTTCGGAGAGCACACACAATTATACTCCGCCTCCTGGGCGGAGCCAGCAGGCAGGGATCTACCCCCGTACCTGTAGTACAGGGGCCTTACCGTAATACCCATATATACGAGATAATACAGCAGTGGTGACTACCACAGTCCAATGCATGTAGAAATTACACAATAAATGGTAGAACTCTTGCAAGTACTGGCAGGCAGAGAGATCTGGGCGTGCATGTCCACCGATCACTGAAAGAGTGATGTGGATAAGGTGGTCAACAAGGCATACAGCATGCTGGCCTCATCGGTCGGGGTATTGAATATAAAAATTGGCAAGTCGTGTTGCAGCTGTACAGGAACTTTAGTTATGCTTTATTTGGAATATTGTGTACAATTTTGGTCGCCACACTACCAGAAGGATGTGGTTGCTTTGGAGAGGGTACAGAAGCGGTTTACTAAGATGTTGCCTGGTATCGAGGGCATTAGCTATGAAGAGAGGTTAGATAAACTCGGTCTGTTCTCCCTGGAACGACGGAGGTCGAGAGGCGACCTGATAGAGGTCTACAAGATTCTGAGTGGCATGGACAGAGTGGATAGTCAGATGCTCTTCCCTGGGGTAGGAGAGTCAAGTACTAGGGGACAAAGGTTTAAAGTGCGTGGGGGAAAGTTTAGAACAGATGTGTGAGGCAGCTTTTTTACACAGAGGGTGGTAAATATCTGGAACGTGCTGCCTGGGAAGGTGGTGGGAGCAGGTACGATAGCGGCATTTAAGGGACATCTAGACAAATATATGAATAGGGTGGGAATGGAAGGATACGGACTCCAGAGGGGCAAAGTTACCCCCATCACTAAAAGTCCACATGACCCCTCCCACACCATCTAGGCATGAAGGTGACCCAGCCCCATACCCATCCATTCTAGAGGGCATCGGGGCATCGCCACCCCCCCCCTCCCCGTCCCACAAATGAGCATACCTCATTATGGGATCGCTGCCTTTAGCGTCACTGCTTTCAGTCCTCCTCCCTTTCAGCACCCCCCTCTCCTGCTTTCAGGCACCCCCTTCACCTGCAAACCCCTCATTACCATCCTTCAAACCCGCATACACATTTTACCCCCCTTTCATGAGCAAGGCCCCCTCAGGATATGTCCCTTGACTGCCGAACTGGCACTGTGGATGTGTCAACCTGGCACACAGGTACTGTCCCTGGCACCCTGACAGTGCCAGCCTGGCAGTCAGGATGTCAAGTTGCGACTGCCATGGTGCCAGATTGACACTTCCTGGTTGCCAGGGGCACTGCCCTGCTCTGTCCCTGACCACCCTGGTGGCTCCAATGGCCTACGAGCCCCCGGCATGATTATTACACCTGGTCTCCGTTTGTGAAGACCAATACTAATTTGTGCTGGTGTGAGGCCTCGCTGGTGCAGCTGGTTACTACCAGAAGCTGGGAGAATTCGGCCTCAAATGGGCTGATCCAAATCGTGCCGGGGGTAGCGGGTCAGGTACATCGTGCTCCGCTCGACGTCCAGTGTAAAACACATTTTGAGTCACTCCCACTCTGCAACGGGATCAGAGCCGGGTGCAATAGGTTGTGGAAATCGCATGCACTGTATGCAGTTTTTAATAGCTGAGGAAGGATGTCCTTGCTATGGAGTGCGGCAAAGGTTTCCCAGACTGATTCCTGGCTTGGGAGTACTGGTGTATGAGGAGAGATTGAGTCGATTAGGATTATATTCGCTTGGGTTTAGGGGAATGAGGGGGGATTTTAGAGAAACCAATAAAATTATAACAGAACTAGACAAGGTAGGTGCAGGAAGGATGTTCTCGATGGCAGGGGAGTCCAGAACCAGGGGCGGGATTCACCGACCCCCCGCCGGGTCGGAGAATCGCCGGGGGCTGGCGTGAATCACGTCCCTGCCGGTTGCCGAATTCTCCGGCACCGGCTATTCAGCGGGAGTGGGAATCGCGCCGCGCTGGTTGGCGGGACCCCCGGCGATTCTCCAGCCCACGATGGGCTGAAGTCCCGCAGCTGGAATGCCTGTCCCGCCGGCAAGAATCAAACCACCTCTCTTACCGGCGGGGCAAGGCAGCGCGGGCGGGCTCCGGGGTCCTGGGGGGGGGGGGCCGCGGGGCGATCTGGCCCCGGAGGTTGCCCCCACGGTGGCCTGGCCCGCGATCGGGGCCCACCGATCCGCGGGCAGGCCTGTGCCGTGGGGGCACTCTTTTCCTTCCGCCTTCGCCATCAACAACAAAAAACAGGCGAACATACTCTTCAATCTTCGTCTTGCCGCAGGAATGCTGAACTTCCCGATGGCCAAATGGAAAAAGAAGAAGAAAAGGTATTGCCAGTCAGAGGAAAACCATTTTCGTCCAGCTTGGAAGAAACAATCAAGGGTAACAACCATCATGTACTGTCAAACCAGCCGGACCGACCAGACATGGTTTAACATCGAGCAATGAAAACACAGATTCCCAAATGCCCATCAAACCTCCAAGCAACAACAAGAACCAGGATGTTGAACACGATGCGGAAATGAAATGAAATGAAATGAAAATCGCTTATTTTCACAAGTAGGCTTCAAATGAAGTTACTGTGAAAAGCCCCTAGTCGCCACATTCCGGCGCCTGTTCGGGGAGGCTGTTACGGGAATTGGACCGTGCTGCTGGTCTGCCTTGGTCTGCTTTCAAAGCCAACAATTTAGGCCTGTGCTAAACAGCCCCTAGAAAGGTTATAAAGTCTCCAGACAACCTGAACTCTAATGTCAAGGACTTGAAGGGGGAGATGGAGTAATGAGAATGTTGTTCATGTTTATACTGTAACAGTAATAATGCTAAAATAGCATTAAGGTTGTGACGATAAGGTAAATATCCAAGACATATAACAATGTAAGACTTGAAGTAAACTAAAGTAGCTCTGTATCCATGCAATAAAGTCTTGGGGGAGGTGGAGTGCAGGGTTTTGTACATACAGCAGTAATGATGAGTCCCGCCCACACAGTGGTGTAAGAAGGCACATAACCCAGAACCAGGGTAAGTGTAGCAATTGACACAAATGTGTAAAGATCTGGGGCGGAGTCAGTCCATACCTGTACCCTTTACTGTATATATGTACAGAGTCCTGAGTTGTTGATGAAGTTGTTAATGAAGTTCATATACTCAAGACTACGAAATCTGCTTCATCGTATCCAAAGCAGGGAGAGGCCGCTGATTGCCATGGGATGAGGCCTCTGATCCTATTCTCAGTCTGTGTATGTCATCTTCCTTGGTCAGAATAGTTGGCCAGTGAAATGTGTCCAAGGGCATTATCATATCAATTAATCACGAAAACATCAATCAAAAATAGGCAGCACGGTAGCACAGTAGTTCGCACTGTTGCTTCGGGGCGGCATGTGATGCAGTGGTTAGCACTGGGACTGCGGCACTGAGAACCCGGGTTCGAATCCATGTGGAGTTTGCGCACTCTCCCCATGTCTGCGTGGGTTTCATCCCCACAACCCAAAGATGTGCAAGTTAGGTGGATTGGCCACGCTAAATTGCCCCTTAATTGGAGAAAAAATAATTGGATACTCTAAATTAATTTTTTAAAAGCACTGTTACTTCACAGCGCCAGGGTCCCAGGTTCGATGCCCAGCTTGGGTCACTGTCTGTGCGCGTCTGCACGTTCTCCCGTGTTTGCGTGGGTTTCCTCCGGGCACTCCGGTTTCGGCCCACAAATCCCGAAAGACGTGCTTGTTAGATGAATTAGACATTCTGAATTCACCCTCAGCGTATCCGAACAGGCGCCGGAGTGTGGTGACAAGGGGATTTTACAGTAACTTTGTGGCAGTGTTAATATAAGCCTACTTGTTGTTATAATATACACCAGTATATCATGGTGCAGACACACACACACTGATGGACACACAGCAAGGCCAATCAACACACACAACACCGCAGCCAATCACCAGTTAGAGCACACTCACTATAAAGACAGAGGGCATCAGAGTTCCCGCTCATTCGGGATGCAGCCTCTTAGAAGGACAGAGCTTACAGCTGACAGCACAGATCTTCACCATGTGCTGAGTGCACAGATTGGTTAGGACAGGCATAGGTCCTTAGTTTAATCTAACATCGTGTTAACCCACAATGAAAGTATGTTCAACAGTTTCTAACTTAATAAAATAGTGTTGTACTATTTTAAGTGTTGGTGGCCTGTATGTGTTCCACGGATCCAGAGCACCCAACACAACACTTGTGACACTAATAAAGATTATTATTATGTGCTTCAGCATTGTTTAACAGGACTACACCTTGGCTAGCATTTTCTCCCTTCCCAAGAGTAATAGTTACAATTATTTTCCAGGAGAATTCTTTGCTTGGGCTTTACTTAAATCTACTCATTCATTAGTGTGTTAAATTGTCTCTCCACCTAAAGTAGCTTGAAGGAAGGATTTAGAGGGCAATCCATATCATGGTTGTCAATGGCTGAGCCTGAATCTTTCCTTAATCAATGACCTCATATCTACTTTTCCCCACAAGAGCTACTGAATAGCAATCCAGATGCAGGAATATTGGCTGAATGTTAAGCCTCTCAGTTGGGAAGAAGTGTGATAATATTGACTGAGAGCAATGCCCTTCATCTCTGAAGACCCCAGTGTAGATCAGGAATCAAATCTGGGACCCATTTGTCCTGGATGATTTACTTCCAGACCATATACTTCATTTAGCAAATGAACCATTAGGGATGCTAATCCCAGAGCATTTTTTTTTATGTGGCCGTAGTTCCGTAAAGAGACTGACAGAACCAATAGGATTGTGGAGACAGGGTTTGTTATGGACTTCTACTATTCTTGAGAATCTCTTGGTTATCTTATAAGGGAGCAGAACCACCATCCATGCCTCATAAGACAATTGTCCAGGGCAGCATGGTAGCATTGTGGCTAGCACTGTGGCTAGCACTGTGTCTTCAAAGCGCCGTGGTCGCAGGTTCAATTCCCTGCTGGGCCACTGTCTGTGCGGAGTCTGCATGTTCTCCCCGTGTCTGTGTGGGTTTCCTCCTGGTGCTCCGGTTTCCTCTCACAGTCCAAAGATGTGCAGGTTAGGTGGATTGGCCATGCTAAATTGCTCTTAGTGTCCAAAAAAGTTAGATGGGGTTATTGGGGTACGGGGATAGGGTGGAAGTAAAGGCTTAAAGTGGGTTGGTGCAGACTCGATGGGCCGAATGGCCTTCTTCTGCACTGTATATTCTATGTTCTACAGATTGGAAAAAGGGGTGGACCCCTTAAAACAGAAGTTCCCATTACGTCCAGAAGGCATTCGATAAAGTGCCACACAAAAGACTTGTGATCAAACTTATAACTCATGGAATAAAAGGGACAGTGGCAAACTGGCTGAGTGACAGTAAACAGAGAGTAGTGGTGAATGGATGTTTTTCAGACTGGAGGAAGTCATATAGTGGAGTTCCCCAGAGGCCAGAGTTCGGATCCTTGCTGTTCCTGATACATATTTATGACCTCGATCTTGGTGTACCAGGAAGAATTTCAATATTTACAGACGATATGGAACTTGGAAACATTGTGCACAGTTAGGAGGATAGTGTAGAACTTCAAAAGGACATAGACGGTTGGTGGAATCGGTGGACAAGTGACAGGTGAAATGTAATGCAGTGCTGTGTGAAGTGATTCATTCTGGTAGGAATAACTTGGAAAGACAATATAAAGGGTACCAGGGTGTACAGGAACAGAGAGACCTGGGTGTACATGTACATGAGTCATTCAAAGTGGCAGGACAGACTGAGTGAGTGGCGAAAAATGTAGGCAACGTCTATGTTTTAATAATCGAGGCACAGCATACAAGATGTTTTGTTAAACTTGTGTCGAACACTGGTTCAGCCCCAGCAGGAATATTGGGCGGGATTCTCTGACCCCCCGCCGGGTCGGAGAATCGGATCGCGCCGCATCGGTCGGGGGCCGTTGACAGCAGCCCCTCCGGCAATTCTCCGGGTCAGTTTTCGGCCAGTCCCGCCAGCGTGGATTAGACATGGTCCATACCGGCGGGGCCTGGCTTGGAGGTCGATTAGCGGGGTCCTTGGGGGGGGGGGGAGCGAGGGGAACCGGCCCCTGGGGAGGGCCCCACGGTGGCCTGGCCCGCAATCAGGGCCCACCGATCTGTGTGCGGGCCTGTGCCGTGGGGGCACGCTTTCCCTCCGCGCCAGCTGCTGTAAGGCTCCGCTATGGCTGACGCAGAGAAGAAACCCCCTGCGCATGCGCAGGAAACACGCAAGCGGTTCTGCGCATGTGCCAGAACACGCTGGTGGTCCTGCATATGCGACAACTCACGCCAGCCGGCGGAGTCCCTTCAGCGCTGGTTGGTGCGGCGCCAACACCTCCAGCGCCGAGGATTCCGCAACTTCCGGGCGGCCCGACGCCGGAGTGGTTCACGCCGCTCTTTGGCATTGTGCGAGCCCCACCCCTGGCCAATTCCGGGAGAATCCCGGCCAATGTGTTTAGTTTTGGGTGACCCACTTTAGGAATGTTATGAACGCATTACAGAGAGTGCAGAAAAGATTCATGAAAACGTCTCCAGGAAATGGGAACTTCAGTCATGTAGATAGACTGGAGAGGTTGAAACTGTTTTCCTTGGAGAAGAGAAGTTTGAGAGGAGATTTGATGGAAATATTCAAAATCATGAGGGTTCTGGACAGAGTAGATAAGCAGAAACTGTTCCCATTGGTGTTAGGATCGAGAATCAGGCGGCACAGATTTAAGGTAGCTGGCAGAATAAGCAATGGAGACATGAGGAGAAACCATTTCACACAATGAATGATTGGGATCTGGAATGCGCTGCCTGGGTGTATGGTGGAGGCAGGTTCAATAGAGGCATTCAAGTGATTATTTTTTGAAAAGAAAGAATGTGCAGGGGTACAGGGAGACAGCCTAATGTCTCTAAACCAACTGCTCCTTTGGAGAGCCAGTGCAGACAGGTTGGGCCGAATCGTCTCCTTATGTGCTGTACCTATTCTGCGACTTCATCCAAACCCTGCATAATTATAAGAACCTTTATTAAATTGACTCTTTGTCTTTTTACCTACAGTGGAAATAGTCCTTGGGCGGGATCCTCCGTTTTGCCGGCAGCGTACTCACGCCCGCGGATTTCCCGACGGCATGAGGGTGCCCACAATGGGAAACCCCATTGGCTGGCTGCCGGGACGGACAACCCCCTGCCGGCGAGTGTGCACAGCACCAGAAAGGAGGACCCTGCCGCTTGTATCTTGAGTCTCCCAACACTTGTTCCCCATTTCTGGCATCACACCAGGGAACCGATGCCATCCGTCCGCCTTCGATGTCTAAAATACAACGGCCTAAAATCCACAAAGTTCTCTGACTCAGACCATCCAACATTTTGTTTGAAGCCATCATCACTTCTGTGTTTTTGTTCTCCATGCCCCTATTTATAAAATCCAAAATTCTACTGTCCTATTTTGTGGTTTTATCTACCTGCACACATACTTTAAAGAAATTGTGCACTTCAACCTCTAGGGTGCTCTGTTCCTCCACACTCTTTAAGCATCTTTCCAACAAATGTATACTTCCATTCCTTTTTATCTCCTGAGATGGAAGATCAGAGTTAAAACTGTTTTAATGCCTCAGCCTGCAGACTTTATTTTCCCAGTTAAACAATCAGATCAACAGCAAATCTTTATTTTCCTTAACCTTATCACAACGTGTCATGTATCTCCATTTGAACAATGCCTGATCTTACTCCCGCAAGCTCGTTTTCTCACAATACTCCGCCATTCATGTTAGGCTCTGTGGTCATACAAAGTGTTTTAAATGTCAACACAACAGCATGGATCATTAAAGAGAGACTAAGCTGCAGCCTGGGGAAGCTTTGGATTTAACAAGTCACAGCAGGTTTGGGGCATTGCATTGCTAATACTGTAATTAACTTCAGGAACTCTCACAACTAAATCCATCAACCGGTAATAACAATTTGGCCCATACGACGTGCAAATCCAAGGTTTAATTAGCATGCTGAACAACAGTCTGTGAGCCCAATTCCCAACCTTTAACCTTTCTCTGTCAAGGGCAAGCCATATTGTTTTAGTTTCAAACAGTGAAATTTTATACTTCATTCCATTGCTGCATCTCATTCATTTCCAATATCCATTTAGGAAATGTGTGCAATTTTTAAAATTGATCCACAATGTATTATTTTTTTCCCCCAGTGCCAGGTTATTTGTCCTGCATTTAATAACAAGCATAATTATTGTTTGCAACGGTTTTCTTTTAACGTCTAAAAATATCTGAGACCTGGAAATGACACTGTATGACAGCATGCAATCACCTGCAAAGCATTTTTATTCATGATTTTTTTTTTACCATTCATTTCAACCGAGGGTTTTATAAAGTGGACAGTACCACTTTAGTTTGGGGGTGATTTTGGAGTCTGTAGTTAATTGGACACGCAGCATTTCCGCTCTGTCCGCCTGAAGATGTTGGTGGAAAGCCAAATCTATTTTAAAATACATGGCAAGCTGCCAGGTCTGAATCAGTGCGAACAGGCAGCTAGTTTGCCGATTGGACCGGCGAAATAAACTTGGTGGACCTACTGCGTCTCCAAGCTGGGTGTAACCATGTAAGAACTAAAAGCAATGTGGGGAAAATATGGAAGATTTGGTAGAGTGAAGGAAGATTTTTGTGGCTCCGGGGGAAGATCCAATTGCAAAGTTGTAGTGCTGCACTGTCAGAGCTGCTGTCTATTGGAAGAGATGTTAAACCAAAACCGCATCTGCCTGTTCGGGTGAATTATTTCGCAGAAGAGTAAGGGAACTACCCCCTGTGCCATGGCCAATATTTATTCCTCAATCAACATCATAATGGACAGGTTATCTGATCATTATCGCCTTACTGCTGGTGGGAGTTTGCCGAGTGCAAATTAGCTGCCATGTTTCCTACATTACAACAGTGACTACACTTCAAAAACAAGTACTTCAGTGACTGTAAAGTGCTTTGAGATGTTCGGTGATTGTAAACAGCACTAAATAAATGCAAGCTCTTTGCTTTAGAGACTCCTGCAGAAGTCGCTTGGTTCAACTCTTCAGACCTTGGTTTTACTCGATGAAGAATGCCCAATGGAACACAAATTCCATCATCATCCTAAATTTAACTTATGGTCACATTTAAGCATTTTAACGAGACTGTTGCGTGTCTTGATGGAAGCGTTGGTGGCCTACTTTGAGGTCTGCCCAAAATCAAGTCTTTTTTTTATTTAGTCAGGGGATGTGGGCATCGCTGTCCAATCCACCATTAATTATCCTTCCCTAATTGCCTTGTGAAGGTGGGGGTGAGTTGCCTTCTTGAATTGCTGCTGTCCATGTGGTGTAGGTGTGCCCACTGGTAGGGAGGGAGTTCTAGGATTTTGACCCAGTGACAGCGAAGGAACGGTAATATGTTTCCAAATCAAGATGATGAGTGACTTGGAGGGGAACTTCCAGATGGTGGAATTCCATGTGTCTGCTGCCCTTGTCCTTCTAGATGGTAGTGGTTGTGGGTTTGGAAGGTGCTGTCTATGGAGCCGTGGTGAGTTACTGCAGTGCATCTTGTAGACGGTACACACTGTCCATCGGTGGTGGAGAGCGTGAATGTTTGTGGAAGGGATGCCAATCAAGTGGGCTGCTTTGTCCTGGATGATGTCCCACTTCTTTTTAAAAAATATATATTTATTAAAGTTTTTTAACACAATTTTTCTCCCTTACAAACAATAACCCCTCCCCCCGTAACATAAGAGCGAGAAATCGCGCGGAGCAAGATATATACATGACAAGATGATATATTTACACAGCTTTGTACACTGGCCCTCTCCCGTACGTGCCAGTTTCCCCAACCCTTCATGTTATCTCTTGCTCGCCACCCTCCCAGGCAGTCCCCCCTTCCCCCCCCACCCCCCCCCCTCTCCCAGGACGTCCCCACCCCCCCCCCCGCCCCCCTCCAGGTTGCTGCTGCTGACCGACCTTCCTCTAACGCTCTAAATATCCTGGCCGCGAGATTTGCTAGTGTCACACGGGAGGGTTTAAACTAGTATGGCAGGGGGGTGGGCACGGGAGCAATAGGTCAGAAGGTGAGAGCATTGAGGGAGAACTAGGGAATAGGGACAGTGTGGCTCTGAGGCAGAGCAGACGGGGAGAAGTTGCTGAACACAGCGGGTCTGGTGGCCTGAAGTGCATATGTTTTAATGCAAGGAGCATTACGGGTAAGGCAGATGAACTTAGAGCTTGGATTACTACTTGGAACTATGATGTTGTTGCCATTACAGAGACCTGGTTGAGGGAAGGGCAGGATTGGCAGCTAAACGTTCCAGGATTTAGATGTTTCAGGCGGGATAGAGGGGGATGGAAAAGGGGAGGCGGAGTTGCGCTACTTGTTCAGGAGAGTATCACAGCTATACAGCGAGAGGACACCTCAGAGGGCAGTGAGGCTATATGGGTAGAGATCAGGAATAAGAAGGGTGCAGTCACAATGTTGGGGGTATACTACAGGCCTCCCAACAGCCAGCGGGAGATAGAGGAGCAGATAGGTAGACAGATTTTGGAAAAGAGTAAAAACAACAGGGTTGTGGTGATGGGAGACTTCAACTTCCCCAATATTGACTGGACTCACTTAGTGCCAGGGGCTTAGACGGGGCAGAGTTTGTAAGGAGCATCCAGGAGGGCTTCTTAAAACAATATGTAAACAGTCCAACTAGGGAAGGGGCGGTACTGGACCTGGTATTGGGGAATGAGCCCGGCCAGGTGGTAGATGTTTCAGTAGGGGAGCATTTCGGTAACAGTGACCACAATTCAGTAAGTTTTAAAGTACTGGTGGACAAGGATAAGAGTGGTCCGAGGATGAATGTGCTAAATTGGGGGAAGGCTAATTATAACAATATTAGGCGAGAACTGAAGAACATAGATTGGGGGCGGATGTTTGAGGGCAAATCAACATCTGACATGTGGGAGGCTTTCAAGTGTCAGTTGAAAGGAATACAGGACAGGCATGTTCCTGGGAGGAAGAAAGATAAATACGGCAATTTTCGGGAACCTTGGATGACGAGTGATATTGTAGGCCTCGTCAAAAAGAAAAAGGAAGCATTTGTCAGGGCTAAAAGGCTGGGAACAGACGAAGCCTGTGTGGCATATAAGGAAAGTAGGAAGGAACTTAAGCAAGGAGTCAGGAGGGCTAGAAGGGGTCATGAAAAGTCATTGGCAAATAGGGTTAAGGAAAATCCCAAGGCTTTTTACACTTACATAAAAAGCAAGAGGGTAGCCAGGGAAAGGGTTGGCCCACTGAAGGATAGGCAAGGGAATCTATGTGTGGAGCCAGAGGAAATGGGCGAGGTACTAAATGAATACTTTGCATCAGTATTCACCAAAGAGAAGGAATTGGTAGATGTTGAGTCTGGAGAAGGGGGTGTAGATAGCCTGGGTCACATTGTGATCCAAAAAGACGAGGTGTTGGGTGTCTTAAAAAATATTAAGGTAGATAAGTCCCCAGGGCCGGATGGGATCTACCCCAGAATACTGAAGGAGGCTGGAGAGGAAATTGCTGAGGCCTTGACAGAAATCTTTGGATCCTCGCTGTCTTCAGGGGATGTCCCGGAGGACTGGAGAATAGCCAATGTTGTTCCTCTGTTTAAGAAGGGTGGCAGGGATAATCCCGGGAACTACAGGCCGGTGAGCCTTACTTCAGTGGTAGGGAAATTACTGGAGAGAATTCTTCGAGACAGGATCTACTCCCATTTGGAAGCAAATGGACGTATTAGTGAGAGGCAGCACGGTTTTGTGAAGGGGAGGTCGTGTCTCACTAACTTGATAGAGTTTTTCGAGGAGGTCACTAAGATGATTGATGCAGGTAGGGCAGTAGATGTTGTCTATATGGACTTCAGTAAGGCCTTTGACAAGGTCCCTCATGGTAGACTAGTACAAAAGGTGAAGTCACACGGGATCAGGGGTGAACTGGCAAGGTGGATACAGAACTGGCTAGGCCATAGAAGGCAGAGGGTAGCAATGGAGGGATGCTTTTCTAATTGGAGGGCTGTGACCAGTGGTGTTCCACAGGGATCAGTGCTGGGACCTTTGCTCTTTGTAGTATATATAAATGATTTGGAGGAAAATGTAACTGGTCTGATTAGTAAGTTTGCAGACGACACAAAGGTTGGTGGAATTGCGGATAGCGATGAGGACTGTCTGAGGATACAGCAGGATTTAGATTGTCTGGAGACTTGGGCGGAGAGATGGCAGATGGAGTTTAACCTGGACAAATGTGAGGTAATGCATTTTGGAAGGGCTAATGCAGGTAGGGAATATACAGTGAATGGTAGAACCCTCAAGAGTATTGAAAGTCAAAGAGATCTAGGAGTACAGGTCCACAGATCACTGAAAGGGGCTACACAGGTGGAGAAGGTAGTCAAGAAGGCATACGGCATGCTTGCCTTCATTGGCCGGGGCATTGAGTATAAGAATTGGCAAGTCATGTTGCAGCTGTATAGAACCTTAGTTAGGCCACACTTGGAGTATAGTGTTCAATTCTGGTCGCCACACTACCAGAAGGATGTGGAGGCTTTAGAGAGGGTGCAGAAGAGATTTACCAGAATGTTGCCTGGTATGGAGGGCATAAGCTATGAGGAGCGATTGAATAAACTCGGTTTGTTCTCACTGGAACGAAGGAGGTTGAGGGGCGACCTGATAGAGGTATACAAAATTATGAGGGGCATAGACAGAGTGGATAGTCAGAGGCTTTTCCCCAGGGTAGAGGGGTCAATTACTAGGGGGCATAGGTTTAAGGTGAGAGGGGCAAAGTTTAGAGTAGATGTACGAGGCAAGTTTTTTACGCAGAGGGTAGTGGGTGCCTGGAACTCACTACCGGAGGAGGTAGTGGAGGCAGGGACGATAGGGGCATTTAAGGGGCATCTTGACAAATATATGAATAGGATGGGAGTAGAGGGATACGGACCCAGGAAGTGTAGAGGATTGTAGTTTGGTCGGGCAGTATGGTCGGCGCGGGCTTGGAGGGCCGAAGGGCCTGTTCCTGTGCTGTACATTTCTTTGTTCTTTGTTCTTTGTTGACCTTCCTCTAACGCTCCGCGGAATAGTCTAGGAACGGTTGCCACCGCCTGTAGAACCCCTGCGCAGACCCTCTCAAGGCGACTTAATTCTCTCCAACTTTATGAACGCAACCATATCATTTATCCAGGCCTCCACGCTGGGGGGCTTCGCCTCCTTCCACATTAGCAAGATCCTTCGCCGGGCTACTAGGGACGCAAAGGCCAGAATGCCGGCCTCTTTCGCCTCCTGCACTCCCGGCTCGTCCACTACTCCAAATATTGCTAGCCCCCAGCTTGGCTTGACCCGGACTTTCACCACCTGAGATATTGCTCCCACCACTCCTCTCCAGAACCCCTCCAGTGCCGGACATGACCAAAACATATGGACATGATTTGCCGGGCTCCACGAGCACCTTCCACATCTGTCCTCTACCCCAAAGAACCTGCTCAACCTCGCCCCCGTCATGTGAGCTCTGTGAACCACCTTAAATTGTATCAGGCTAAGCCTGGCACACGAGGAGGAAGAATTAACCCTACCTAGGGCATCAGCCTATACACCTCCCTCGATCTCTTCCCCCAGCTCCTCCTCCCATTTACCCTCCAACTCTTCTTTCAACTCCTGGTGTATTTCCGACACCTTGCCCTCCCCGACCCATACACCCGAGATCACCCTGTCTTGAATTTCTTGTGCCGGGAGCAACGGGAATTCCCTCACCTGTCGCCTCACAAAAGCCCTCACCTGCATATATCTAAAGGCGTTTCCCAGGGGTAACTCGAACTTCTCCTCCAGTGCCCCTAGACTCGCAAACGTCCCGTCAATGAACAGGTCCCCCATTATTCTAATCCCCACCCGATGCCAGCTCTGGAACCCCCCGTCCATCTTCCCCGGGACAAAACGGTGGTTACCCCTGATCGGTGACCACACCGATGCTCCCATTGCACCCCTGTGCCGTCTCCACTGGCCCCAGATCCTTAGCGTTGCCACCACCACCGGGCTCGTGGTATACTTTGACGGCGAGAGTGGCAGCGGTGCTGTCACCAACGCCCCCAGGCTCGTTCCTTTACTGGACGCCATCTCCATCCTCTTCCATGCCGCCCCCTCTCCCTCCATAATTCACTTGCGGATCATCGCCACATTTGCTGCCCAGTAGTAGCTCCCCAAGTTTGGCAGCGCCAACCCTCCTCGGTCCCTACTGCGTTCCAGGAACCCTCTCCTTACCCTTGGGGTCTTATTCGCCCACACAAACCCCATAATACTCCTACCTACTCTCTTAAAAAAGGCCTTAGTGATCACGATGGGAAGGCACTGAAACACAAATAGAAATCTCGGAAGGACCACCATTTTGACCGACTGCACCCTACCCGCCAGCGAAAGCGGTAACATGTCCCATCTTTTGAAATCCTCCTCCATTTGCTCCACCAGCCTCGTCAGATTCAGTTTATGTAGGGCCCCCCAACTCCTGGCTATCTGGATCCCCAGATACCGAAAACTCCCCTCCGCCCTCCTCAGCGGTAGGTCCCCTATCCCTCTTTCTTGGTCCCCCGCCTGTAATACAAAGAGCTCACTCTTCCCTACATTGAGCTTATAGCCCGAAAAGTCCCCAAACTCCCTTAGAGTCTGCATGACCTCCACCATCCCCTCCATTGGATCCGCCACGTACAGCAACAGGTCATCCGCATATAGTGACACCCGATGCTCTTCTCCCCCTCGAACCACCCCCCTCCATTTATTAGACTCCCTCAATGACATGGCCAATGTTTTGACGCCAATGCGAACAACAGGGGGTACAGGGGGCACCCCTGCCTCGTCCCTCGGTACAGTCGAAAGTACTTCGACCTCCGCCGGTTCGTCACTACACTCGCCACCGGGGCTCTGTAAAGGAGCTTAACCCAACTGATAAACCCTCCCATGAACCCAAACCTACGCAGCACCTCCCAGAGGTGCTACCACTCTTCTCGGTCAAAGGCCTTCTCTGCGTCCATAGCTACCACTATCTCCGCCTCTCCCTCCACCGATGGCATCATCATCACGTTTAAGAGCCACCGCACGTTACTGTTTAATTGCCTGTCCTTTACGAATCCCGTCTGGTCTTCATGGATCGCCCCCGGGACACAGTCCTCGATCCTCGTGGCCAGCACTTTTGCCAGCAACTTTGCACCCACATTAAGGAGCGAGATCGGCCTGTACGATCCACATTGCTGTGGGTCCTTGTCCCGCTTTAGGATCAAAGAAATTGTCGCTTCCGACATTGTCGGAGGCAGTGTCCCCTCCTCTCTTGCCTCATTAAAGGTCCTCACTAATAGCGGGGCCAACAGGTCTACGTACATCCTGTAGAACTCCACCGGGAACCCGTCCGGTCCCGGGGCCTCCCCGCCTGCATACTCCCCAAACCCTTGCTCAGCTCCTCCAACCCAATTGGTGCCCCCAAACCAGCCACCTCTTGCTCCTCCACCCTCGGGAATCTCAGCCGGTCTAGGAATCGTCTCGTCCCCTCTTCCCCCGCTGGGGGCTGGGATCTGGACTGCTCTTCAGAGAAGGCCTTAAATACCTTGTTTATTTTCGTCGCACTCCAAACCGTGGCACCCCTTCCATCTCTGATTCCCCCTATTTCCCTCGCTGCCATCCTCTTACGGTGCTGGTGCGCCAGCATCCGACTAGCCTTTTCCCCATACTCGTAGGTCGCCCCCTGCGCTTTCCTCCACTGTGCCTCCGCCTTCCCTGTGGTCAACAGGTCAAACTCCGTCTGGAGCCGTCGTCTTTCCCCAAGTAATCTTTCTTCCGGGGCCTCTGTGTATCTCCTGTCCACTCTCAAAATCTCCCCCACTAACCTCTCCCTTTCCATGCCCTCTGTCTTCTCCCTATGAGCCCTAATGGAGATTAGCTCTCCCCTGATCACCGCCTTCAACGCCTCCCATACCACCCCTACCCGCACCTCCCTGTTGTCGTTGGCCTCCAAGTACCTTTCGATACACCCCCTCACCTTTCCACACACCACCTCGTCCGCCAGCAGTCCCACATCCAGCCGCCACAACGGGCGTTGGTCCTTCTCCTCTCCCAGCTCCAGTTCCACCCAGTGCGGGGCATGGTCCGAAACGGCTATGGCCGAATACTCTGTCCCCTCCACCCTCGGGATGAGCGCCCTGCCCAGAACAAAAAAATCTATCCGGGAGTAGGCTTTGTGTACATGGGAGAAGAAAGAAAATTCCCTGGCCTGCGGCCTTGCAAATCGCCATGGGTCCACTCCCCCCATCTGATCCATAAACCCCCTAAGTACCTTGGCCACCGCCGGCCTCTTTCCAGCCCTTGATTTGGAGCGGTCCAGTGCTGGATCCAACACTGTATTGAAGTCCCCACCCATTATCAGGCCTCCTATCTCCAGGTCTGGAATGCACCCCAACATGCGCTTCATGAATCCTGCATCATCCCAGTTCGGGGCGTATACGTTTACCAACACCATCCACGTCCCTTGCAGCCTACCGCTCACTATTACATATCGCCCTCCATTGTCACTACAATAGTCTTGGCCTCAAATGACACCCGCTTTCCCACCAATATTGCCACCCCTCTATTCTTCGCGTCCAGTCCCGAGTGGAATACCTGTCCTACCCATCCCTTTCTTAACCTGACCTGGTCCGCCACCTTCAGGTGTGTCTCTTGGAGCATGACCACGTTCGCCTTCAGTCCCTTTAAGTGCGCGAACACTCGAGCCCTCTTCACCGGCCCATTCAGACCCCTCGCGTTCCACGTTATCAGCCGGATTGGAGGGGTTCTCACCCCCCCCCCCCCCCCCCCGCCAACTAGCCATCTCCTTTTCTGGGCCAGTTCCGTGTCCACGCGTCCCTCACCCTCCAGTTCCCCAGACGGGGGACCCCCGCCCCGACCACCTCTTCTGTGTCCCATTCCCTTTCGGCCAGTGCAGCAGCAACCCTTCCGCCCCCCCCCCCCCCCCACTTCCCCCCTCCCCTCCCCCCCCCGCTAGACCCCTGTCTAGCTTTTTTGCTCCCCCCATGTCACTCCTGTAAGTCAGCTGACACCTGCTGACTACGGCTTCCCCCGTCGTCCCATTGACCTCCCCGTGTGGGAGTCCTCCAATCTATCTGCGTTCCTTCGTTCCCCTTCCCGCCTTTCTTCCCGCGCGCGGGAAAAACCCCACGCTTTCCGCAGCCCACTCCGCCCCCTCTGGCGCAGCTCCTGACTCTCTCCCCCAGACCATGTAACATTCCTGCGCGTGGTTGACCCCCTATATACACCAACCATCACACATCAAACCTCAAACATTCCCCCCACCCTCACAAACCCTCAGTTAGAGTCCAACTTTTCGGTTTGAATAAAGGTCCACACCTCTTCAGGCATTTCGAAGAAATAGTGTTGGCCCTTGTATGTGACCCACAGTCGCGCTGGCTGCAGCATTCCGAATTTCACTCCTTTTCGGTGCAACACCGCTTTGGCCCGTTTGAAACCTGCTCTCCGCTTTGCAACCTCTGTGCTCCAGTCCGGGTATATTCGGATCTCTGCATTGTCCCACTTACTGCTTCGCTCCTTCTTGGCCCATTTCAGGACCCACTCTCTGTCCGTGAACCGGTGAAACCTCACCACCATCGCCCTTGGCGGCTCATTTGCCTGGGGCTTCCTCGCCAGCACCCGGTGTGCCTCGTCCAACTCCAGCGGCCTCGAAGAGGCCTCCTTGCCCATCATCGCCCCGAGCATCGTGCTCGCGTATGCCCCAGCATCGGCCCCCTCCAATCCTTCAGGGAGACCCAGGATCCGCAGATTCTTTCTCCTCGACCTGTTCTCCAGGTCTTCGAGTCTTCCCGCCCACCTCTTGTGTAGCGCCTTGTGCTGCTCCACTCTCACCTCCAGGCCCAAGAGCTCGTCCTCGTTCTGACTGACTCTTTTCTCTACCTCCTGGATCTTAACCTCGTGGGCCTTCTGGGTGATCCCGAGTCCTTTAATTGCAGAAAGCATAGGCGCCAGCATCTCCTTGTGCATCTCCTCGCGCTGCTCCTCGAAGCAGCGCTTGATGAACTCCCGCAGCTCCCCTTTGTCTCTGGCCGCCGCCATTTTGTTTTCTTTCCCTTGCTTCTCCCGCTGCTCCAGTGCCGATTTTTTGGCCGTTACACTTCTGGTCCCTTTCATAGAAGTTGGAGGGGGACCTCTCTCTTCCCTTCCCCACGGGTTGACGTCAAAAAAAGTTCCGTTGGGGCTCCTCTAGCGAGCCCGAAAGTCCGTGGTAGCGGGAGCTGCCGACTCGTGTGGCTTAGCTCCGCATAGCCGCAACCGGAGGTCCGATGTCCCACTCCTTGAGTGTTATTGGAGCTACACATATTCCATCACACTCCTGCCTTGTGCTTTGCAGACTGTAGACAGGTTCTGGGGAGTGAGGGTGTGAGTTAATCACCACAGGATTCATAGCCTCTGACCTGCTCTGTAGCCACATTATTTATTTACCTAATCCAGTTCAGTTTCTGGTCAATGGTAACCCCCAAGATGTTGATAGTGGGGGATTCAGTGATGTAATGCAATCTGGATTGGATTTGTTTATTGTCCCGTGTACCGAGGTACAGTGATAAGTATTTTTCTGCGAGCAGCTCAACAGATCATTAAGTACATGACAAGAAAAAAAAAAAAAAATGCATAATAAGGCAACACAAGGTACACAATGTGACTACATAAACGCCGGCATCGGGTGAAGCATACAGGGTGTAGTGGTAATCAGGTCAGTCCATAAGAATGACTGAATATCAAGGGATGATGGTTAGATTCTCTCTTATTGGAGATGATCATTGCCTGGCACTTGTGTGATGCGAATATTACATGCCACTTGTTAGCCCAAGCCTGGATATTGTCCAGGTATTGCTGCATTTGGACAAGGACTGCTTCAGTTGGGTGAGCTTTGGGAGTTTTTCTTGAATCATCTCCCCCTTTCTCCATTCATGGGGCAGTAAATATGCAACGGCTTCCCACTATTGGACAAACAGATCTTTGTTGTTGCTGTTTGTGGATACTTTCCCACTGTCCTTGTAGAAAAGCATTGCATTTTAATAAACACTTCTCCCCAAGCAAGGTTTCCCAATGGTAACGCACAGATGAAACGGGTTTAAATATTGTGCAACTGAAAGGTATACAGCGCACTCTTAAGTTTGTTTTGCTCTTTCTCCAGCTTTCAACCTGAAGTCCTGGTTCCGTCCAGCTCCATGAGTAACGGCCACCCTTTCATACTATTATCAAATGGTCATTTTTCAATAATTAAAAAAAAGTTAACCATGACTGCTGGAAATCTGAAAAGAAGCACTCAGCAGGTCTGGCAGCATTTGTGGGGAGAGAAAAAGAGTTCACATTCCAGGTCTGTGACCTTTGTCAGAACTGAGAAGAGTAAGAAATGTGATAGGTTTTGTCCAAGTGAAAAGGGGGAGACTGAGAAGAAGAACAAAAGGGAAAGGCTGTGATAGGATGGAGTACAAGGCAGATTAAATTACAAGAGTATTCATGATACACGGCCAAACCGAGTAGTAACGGGATGTGTCATTCTTCAAATTCAAGGTCAGTCTTGAATATGATGCTACAATAGCATTGTATACCTCAGTTCCAAAGTCAGACTCTCACTGTCGGACCTGGCAAATAGCAGACCTGATCTCCTGTAAAATGGTGCGAGATGATGTTGCGAGGACATCCTGACACCATCATGCCATCGCAGTGTGCACAGATGTTGGGAGCAATTTACTGGCAGTGTCCTGATGAGATCTAATAGGATCTCGCAAGATGTCGCAATCTGATCCCTCCCACAATGTGCGCAACCCAAATTTGCAGAGTTAACTGAGCTTAAAAGCTCACTTAACTTTGCCGGTGCCAGATCTACCCAGCCCCGGGATCTACCAGCCTCACTGAGAAGACCCAGCTGGGCACTGTTTAGCACTGGTCCCCTCAAATGGGGACCAGGGGTATCAGCACTTAGAAGGGTCTTCCAGGCAATTGGAGGCCCCCGAGGGGTCGGCATCTCAATAGGGTGGCACCCTGGCACTGCTGATGTCTGCCTGGCACCTTGGCACTGCCAGCCTGGCACCATGGCAGTGCCACCTGGGCAACCTGACAATGCCATCTCGGTGCCACACTGACATGGATAAGATGCCCAAGTGGCACTGCCAGACTGGCAGGGGCACTGTCATGGTGTAGGCTGTCAGTGCCAAGGTGCCAGGCTGGTATTTTGACCATGTTGGTGATTTGGCTCAGGGGTTCCCTGCTCAAATGAGTTGAGGCGCTGGGGCATCCGGGGGTCACGTCGGGTGGGTCGAAAGATCGGGGTGCCATTTGGGCATGTCTAGTATAGAGAAGCTACGTGTGGCGGCCTGACATCGAGGCTGCAATTGAAAGAGCGGGAAAGCACTACGGCCAGTGCCAATTTCAGCAGACGTTACCTGCTGTAGCTCCATTACATCCATCGGAATGGTCATAGAATTTACAGCGCAGAAGGAGGCCATTCAGCCCATCGAGTCTGCACCGGCCCTTGGAACGAGCACCCTACTTAAACCCTACGCCTTCACCCCATCCCCTTTATCCCCGTTACCCAGTAATTCCACCTATCCTTTTTGGACACTAAGGGTAGTTTAGAATGGCCAATCCACCTAACGTGCACATGTTTGGACTGTGGGAGGAAACCGGAGCACCCAGAGGAAACCCACACACACACAGAGAGAATGTGCAGACTCTACACAGACAGTGACCCAAGCCGGGAATCGATCTGGGACCCTGGAGCTGTGAAGTAACTGTGCTAACCACTGTGCTACCGTGCTGCCCGTTGACATGGGTTAGTGTTTATGTCGACTATATGGGACTGTTTATGGGCACGATGCTTTGGTTGTTAGTGGACGCTCACTCTCAGTGGATGGAGGTGTTTGAGAAGATGTCCCAAAATGCTTATGCCAACATTGGGAAGCTGCGCCAGGGTTTCGCAATCCACGAGATATTAGAGGTCCTCATTTCGGACAACGGAACAGCTATTAAAGATCACCCTAATAGGATCACCCTGCATACGACTATTGGAGTCTATCCAACTGAGCTGTTGATGGGGTGTTGTTTGAGGACCAGGTTAAACCTGGTGCTTCCAGATTTAGCAGGAAAGGTGGAGATAAGCCAGAGGAATCAGAAGAGGAACCGTGGTTCATTTAAAAGTGCTGGAGCATTCAAGATAGAGGATCCAATGTTTGTGAAGAATTTTGCTAATGAACTAAATTGGGTTCTAGGACATGTAGTCGCCAAAACAGGGCTGGTGTCCTATGCGGTTAAAGTACAGGCCAAGATTGTAAAGAAGCATGTAGACCATTCGCATGGGCGAGAGCCGTCCCAAGAGCCATTGCTACAACCAGATCCCATTGCTATTCCCAGGAAACAGAGGAAGGTGAAATAAGGCAAACAGCAATGACCACAATAGAAGAACCTCAATCACTGAACCTCCGTCGCACTACGAGAAAGAAGAAGTCACCTGACAGACTGAGTTATTGATGGATAGTGTAAAAGTGTTCATGATCATTATTGTTTGGGCAATTGTGTAATTTAGTTATTCCTGTGTATAAAATGGGAGTTAAAAGGGGAGGGATGTAGGGGAGGGCGGGGCGGGTGAGGTTTCAGATGGAAAAGGTGGTGACTGATCAGTGGGGCAGGTATGTGACAGTGACGGCTGCATTGGAGAAGAGGTTGGTAGCGCTGGCAAGTGTATATGGCCACAATTGGGTCGATGCGGGGTTCTTGATTAGAGTTTTGGGTGCCAGCCCAGATCTGGAAAGCCATGAGCTGATAGTGGGGGGGGCGGGGGGGGGGGGGGGGGGGGGGGGGGGCGGGGGGGGGGGGGGGGACTGGAACATGTCGCGGGGGGAGGGGGGGCTGGACTCATTAGGGAGATGGGGGGAGTGGACCCATGGAGATTTTTACACCCAAGGGATCGTGAGTATTTGTTTTTCTCCCCAGTGCACGTGTTTTTGTGTTGGCTGGAGTTAAGAGGTCAGAGTATTCGATATTTGTGATCTCGGATCACGGCCCGCATTGGATGGAGGTGAGTTTGGAGAAGGGGGCAGCCCAGAGGCCGGGGTGGAGAATAAATGTGGGGTTACTTCTATGACAAGATAGGGAAGCTGATTGAACAGTATGTGGGGTTTAATTGAATGGCGGAGGTCTCATGCTGGGAGACTCTGAAGGCGGTGGTGAGGGATGTCGTGTTATTCACCCTGGGGTAACACGGACTGCAACTGGATGCAGTTGTACTGTAACGTAGACACCAAACTTAGACGTTCTGGAGCCGTGCACACAGCTTGCTGTGGGTTGACACTCTACTAATCTAAGTGTGCTAACTATAACTAACTAGACCAGACTAGCTCTGAGCCACGTGTAGAAGGTGCTAGCTGATATATACACCCTGACTGTCACTACAGTTGTCACCAGTGGAAAAAGGCAGAGTGCTGATGCCTCGTGTGTTTTATAGTGGGAAACCCCCCTCTAGTGTTCTGCCTGGTGATTGGTTCTGTTCTGTCCTGTGTGTTGATTGGCTGTACTGGGTGTCTGTCAGTGCCTGTCTGTATCTCATTATGTGCATGAGTGCATATCATGATATCTCCCTTTTTTTAAAAAACATTTGTCGATTGCTTAGCGCATATGCGACTGTATGTACATGTATAACTATTTACATTAAATGGCGAGTGAATGAATATGTACATGAAAGGTGTCTAGCGTGCAGATACAGAACAATATTTACAAGATAAATGTCTATAAGTCCAATCTCTGGAGCTGGCGTCAGAACCTTGTCGACCGCCTGAGAGGTGGAGGTGGGGACGACGGTGCATTGACAGGCGGGATTGCTGCCAGATTGGTGGCCTCGTGGTGCGAGGTATCCGGAGGAGGTATAACAACATCTGGAAAGGTGAGATTTGGTGGTGGGCAGGCAAGTTGCGCCTGACAATGGAGCCATCAGCCATACGAACCACAAACGATCTGGGAGCAGCCTGTCGAACAACAACACTGGGGCTGACCAGCCTCCATCAGGTAGCTTGATGCGAACAGCATCTTCCGGAGAGAGCACAGGCAAATCGGCAGCATGAGCATCGTACATCAGCTTTTGCCAGTTCCTGAGTTGCTGCACCTTTTGCAGCACTGGGAGGTGATCCAGGTCTGGTAAGTGTATGGCCGGAACAGTCGTCCGCAGGTATCTATTCATAAGGAGTTGTGCCGGAGACATACCGGTGGACAGGGAGGTTGCCCTGTACGCCAACAGGGCAAGGTTGAAGTCAGAAGCAGAGTCCGCAGCCTTGCAGAGCAGTATGTGGACCTCTTTCTCGACCTTCCCGTTGGACTGCGGGTAATGTGGGCTTGAGGTAATGTGTTTGAATTGGTACGACTTGGCAAAATTTGACCAGTCTTGACTGTGGAATCAGGGACCATTGTCACTCATGACAGTGAGTGGAATACCATGCCTGGCAAATGTCTCCTTGCAGGCCTTGATGACTGTCTTTGATGTGAGGTCTGACAGCTTCACAACGTCCGGGTAACTTGAGAAGTAATCTATGATGAGCACATAGTCACGCCCATTGGCGTGAAAAAGGTCGATTCCCACCTTGGACCACGGAGAGGTCACGATCTTGTGTTGCTGGAGTGTTTCTTTTGCCTGAGCAAGCTGGTAACGCTGGCAGGTCGCACAATTGAGGACCATGTTGGATATGTCCTGGTTGATTCCAGGCCAATAGACAGCCTGCCAGGCCCTGCGTCTACACTTTGAGACCGAGGTGTCCCTCGTGGATTTGTTTGAGCACTAAGCTCTGCAGGCTACGAGGAATAACGATACGATCTCGCTTGAGGAGGATCCCCTCAACAACTGTTAGGTCATCCTTGACATTAAAGAATTGAGGGCATTGCCGTTTTTGCAAACCATTTGCGAGGTGGTGCATTACACGCTGCAGAAGAGGGTCCTTGGCAGTCTCTTCTCGAATGTTGATCACTCTTTCATCTGAGGCCGGGAGGTTGTTGGCACACAGTTGCACCTGCGCCTCAATTTGAAGAATGAAGTCAACCGGTTCACAGGGCGAGTTGATGGAGCGTGACAGGGCATCCGCAATTATTAGCTCCTTGCCTGGTGTGTAGACTAACTCAAAATCGTACCTGCGGAGTCGAAGGAGAATGCGCTGAAGCCTAGGCGTCATGTCATTCAAGTCCTTATGAATGATATGAACCAAGGGTCTGTGGTCAGTCTCCACTGTGAAGGTTGGTAGACCGTAGACGTAGTCATGGAACTTTACAATGCCGGTTAGGAGGCCCAGGCACTTTTTTTCTATCTGGGCATACCTCTGTTCAGTAGGAGTCATGGCCCTTGACGCATAAGCCACTGGACCCCAGGATGAGGAGTCATCCTTCTGGAGGAGCACCACACCAATGCCGTCCTGGCTTGCGTCCATGGAGATTTTTGTCTCCTTGTCCGGGTCAAAAAAAGCTAGTACCGGAGCAGTGGTGAGCTTTGCCTTTAGCTCGAGCCACTCTGCTTGATGTGTGGGTAACCACTGGAATGCAGTGGACTTCTTCACCAGATGCCTGAGAGCCGTGGTGTGTGATGCCAGGTTGGGAATGAACTTTCCCAAGAAGTTGACCATACCGAGGAAGCGTAGCACCGCCTTTATTATACTAGATGTTTCCCCCAGCAGCGCATGTACAGAAGGCAGCTGCTGGGGAGACACGGGCTCTTATACTCCGCCTTACTGGGCAGAACCAGCAGGCAGGCTTAATCAATGAAAACAGTACCTCCTACACCAATGGTCTTACAGCATTACAGGGTACCATAATACCTCTAATACTGACTACTACGTTCACCCCCTGTTAAAAAAAAAGAGTCCAGCGGGGGTGGTGGCCTCGCATTACACAGTGGTAGAGGTTAAGGTTACGAAGGTACCCGGTATACATCAGTACAGTGGTTTTGCCTCGTTACATCGCAACTATTTACAAAATTTATTTACAGTTCAGAATGAAGCAATTAGTCGATCTGGGGCCCTGGTCGTCCTCTGCGATCGTCACAGCTTCAGTGGTGATGCAGGTGCCGGCTCGGGCATCTGTGGCTCCGGGAGCGTGGCTTCGGCTTCTTCGGCAGCCTCAACATCCCTAGGCGGGACCGGTGGGAGGACCGATCCACCTGGGAAGGGGGTGGCTGTGGGGTGCACCAGTGGGAGGGAGGGTGGGATTGGTGGTGGGGGTGTGTGGGGATCCCGCGGGCGCCAGGTCCCATAGGGAGACCGTATCCTGTCGGCCATCGGGGTACGCCACATAGGCGTACTGAGAGTCAGCGTGGAGGAGATGGATCCTCTCGACCAATGGGTCCGACTTGTGCGCCCGCACGTGTTTGCGGAGCAGGATGGGTCCAGGAGCTGTCAGCCAGGTTGGGAGCGAGGTCCCAGAGGAGAACTTCCTAGGGAAGACAAGGAGACGTTCGTGAGGTATTTGGTTGGTCGTGATACACAGCAGTGACCGGATGGAGTGGAGGGTATCTGGGAGGACCTCCTGCCAGCGGGAGACTGGGAGATTCCTAGACCGTAGGGCCAGTAGGACGGTCTTCGAGACCGTTCGTTCTCCCTCTCTACCTGTCCGTTTCCCCGGGGGTTGTAACTAGTCATCCTGCTCGAGGCAATGCCCTTGCTGAGCAGGAATTGACGCAGTTTGTTGCTCATAAAGGAGGACCCTCTATCGCTGTGTATGTAGGCGGGGAAACCGAACAGCATAAAGATACTGTGGAGAGCTTTTATGACGGTGGCTGCGGTCATGTCGGGGCAGGGAATGGCGAATGGGAACCGGGAGTACTCATCACTCACGTTCAGGAAGTACGTGTTGCGGTTGTGGAGGGGAGGGGCCCTTTGAAGTCCATACTGAGGCGTTCAAAGGGACGGAAAGCCTTTATCAGGTGCCCTTTCTCTGGCCTGTAGAAGTGCGGCTTGCACTCCGCGCAGATTTGGCAGTTCCTGGTGGCGGTACTGACCTCCACGCAGGAGTAGGGCAGGTTGCGGGTTTTAATGAAATGGAAGAATCGAGTGACCCCCGGGTGGCAGAGGTCCTCGTGGAGGGCTTGGAGGCGGTCCACTTCTGCGTTGGCACATGTGCCGCGGGATAGGGCATCAGGAGGCTCGTTTAGCTTCCCGGGATGATATAAGATCTCACAGTTGTAGGTGGAGAGTTCGATCCTCCACCGTAAGATTTGACGTTCTTTATCTTGCCCCGCTGTGCATTATCGAACATGAAGGTCACTGACCGTTGGTCAGTGGGGAGAGTGAATCTCCTGCCGGCCAGGTAATGCCCGTTTGGTTGAGGGTGGTCGCCAGAGCTACGTCGGATGCATCGCTCTCGACTTGGAAGGGGAGTGACTCATCGATGGCGTGCATCGTGGCCTTTGCGATGTCCGCTTTGATGCGGCTGAAGGCCTGGCGGGCCTCTGTCGACAGGGTAAAAACCGTGGATTGGATTAGCGGGCGGGCCTTGTCCGCATAGTTGGGGATCCACTGGGCAGATGCTGGGGAGACACGGGCTCTTATACGCCCCCTTACTGGGCGGAACCAGCAGGCAGGCTTAACCAATGAAAACAGTACCTCCTACACCAATGGTCTTACAGCATTACAGGGTACCGTAATACCTCTAATACCGACTACCACAATGATTACATCATCTATGTAGATACGCACACCCTCAATGCCCTCCATCATCTGCTCCATGATCCTGTGGAAGATTTCATAGGCTGAAACAATGCCAAATGGCATCCGGTCATAACAGTACCTTCCGAAAGGTGTATTGAACATGCAAAGCTTCCTGCTGGACTCGTCCAGTTGTATCTGCCAGAAACCACGTGATGCATCTAGCGCCATGAAGAATTTGACATGTGCCATCTCCCTGGTCAGTTCCTCCCGCTTCGGGATCGGGTAGTGTTCCCGCATTATGTTCTGGTTAAGATCTTTGGGATCTATGCATATCCGCAACTCTCCTGAGGGCTTCTTCACACAGACCATCGAGCTGACCCAATCAGTCGGTTCCGTCACTTTGGAGATGGTGCCCTGGTCTTGGAGCTCCTGTAGTTGTGCCTTTAAACGTTCCTTCAGAGGAGCCGGCACCCGGCGTGGTGCATGGATTACAGGCGTGGCATCAGGCCTGAGTGAGATCTTGTAGCAGTATGGCAGTACCCATTCCACTAAACACATCCAGGTATTGCGCCAGGATGTCATCAATGTCAGCCTGAAGATCCACATTGGAAGAGGACATGGCATGGACTCGCTGTACGAGGTTGAGTAGCTTGCATGCATGGGCACCAAACAGGGATGCCTTGTCAGGCTTGACGATTTCGAATCGCAGTGTGGCATTGATGGTCTTGTTGGAGACAAACAGATGACAAGATCCTAATGCAGTTATGGCATTGCCATTATAATCAAGGAGCTGGCAGGTTGGTGGAAGAATTTTGGGTTGCTTTCTAATGCGGTCGAAATCAGCTTGAGAGATGAGATTGGCTGAAGTGTCCAGCTTGAACTGGAAGCTGCATTGGTTAACGTGTATGACAGCTCGCCATTCGTCCGCAGAATCCACATTGAGGATAGATAGGCGTCTTGCTGAATTTGAGGAGGCATATTCACATGTGTGATGATGCCCACACGATATGGGGACACCAGGCAGTCGTCCTCTGGATCCGTAGTGCTACCAGATCAGAATCTAGTAGACCTTGCTGTACACATCGAACGCATTTGCATTGGAAATGGGATCGCTGACCCTTGACCGGTGGTGCAGACCTGCAAAAGGCTGCATAATGTCCAGGCTTCCCACAATTTAAACATCGCCTGCCTTTTGCAGGGCATTGCCGCTTTAAGTGGGTGGTGCCGCAGTTTGGGTACATCATGACGTCGACGTCGTTACGCTCCATGCATCGTCACACATGAGCAGTGCGGTCAGCCGACGTTCGCATTTGCGCAGTTTGGACTTCGGCCGCTTCGTTCTCCTGTTCGTGGTGCGCATGCGTGGGACCCCGGGAAAAGCACGAGAAATGGCCGCCTTCATCGATACTGAGGCGCTGCATCCGGGCGATGGCCTGTACACTCTCTGCCTCGTGGGAGGCAAGTTGTTCCTGTTCTGCCGATTTGAAACGGGAGTACCGATTTCTCGCCTGGTCATGCATTTTACACGTCTCGATTGCGACTGGCAGGGTCATGTTTTTAATTTTGAGGAGCTGCTCCCGCAAAGAGTCGGAGTGGACCCCAAACACGATCTGATCCCTGATGATGGAATCAGCGGTGTCACCATAGTTGCAGGACTGCGCTAATATATGGAGATGAGTTATAAAGGATTGGAAAGGTTTATCCTTACCCTGAAGGCGTTGCTGGAAGACATAGCGCTCAAAGCTCTCGTTCGTTTCGACTTCACAGTGACTGTCGAATTTAGCTAAAACGGTCTTGAATTTGGTCTTGTCCTCGCCGTCGGCAAAAGTGAGCAGTTGAAAATTTGGATGTCTTGGTCCACCGCAGTTAATAGGAGCAGCGTGATTTTTCTGGCATCGGATGCATCCTCGAGGCCCGAGGCCTCAATGTAGAGAAGGAACCTCTGCTTGAAGACCCGCCAGTTGGCACCAAGATTGCCGGAGATCCATAGCTGTGGAGGGACCAGGATCTTCTCCATGCTGCTGGAAGGCACTTGCTGGTCGTCACTGAATCACTCGAGGTAAACCACTTAGATAAAGTAGACGACTGATACTGTAGCCATGTAAAATGGCTGACTCCCGATTAGAATGGTCAAACCCCGATTTAAAATGGCTGAAACTTCAGAGAGTCGTGGACACTGCCCAGTCCATCACACAAACCTGCTTCCCATCCATTGACTCCATCTACACCTCCCACTGCCTGGGGAAAGCGGGCAGCATAATCAAAGATCCCTCCCACCCGGCTTACTCACTCTTCCGTCTTCTTCCATCGGGCAGGAGATACAGAAGTCTGAGAACACGCACGAACAGACTGAAAAACAGCTTCTTCCCCACTGTCACCAGACTCCTAAATGACCCTCTTATGGACTGACCTCATTAAAACTACACCCTGTATGCTTCATCCGATGCCAGTGCTTATGTAGTTACATTGTATATGTTGTGTTGCCCTATTATGTATTTTCTTTTATTCCCTTTTCTTCTCATGTACTGAATGATCTGTTGAGCTGCTCGCAGAAAAATACTTTTCACTGTACTTCAGTACACGTGACAATAAACAAATCCAATCCAATCTAAAATCAGCCAACAGGACTCAAATGGACAGCTGCAGGTAAAACAGTGTATTCGCCTCTGGGGAAGTCAGTCCAGACCGATACCTGCAGCCATCAACATCACAACAACCCAGCCATCTGCATTTTAATCAGCAATCCCCGGGAACAATTGCTGAAAATTAGCAATTGAAAGCCGACCCAGACCTTTCGGCGCCAGCAGGGGCTAACACAAAGACAGGTAAACGACCACCCCCCGATCAAGGAATCGCTCCAGTATTGGAGCATATCGAACCAAGTGATTGGGACCAAGTCCAATCACTTGGTGCTCATGACTATCGACTTGTACCAGCTTTTGAATCCCGCAGGCTCAGAACCAATTCGAAAGACCATTCGTTTCCCTGACCTGGTCGGCCATTTCCAAAGTTAAGTATTGGCCTTTAGTGGTAGGTAGTAGTCTAGAAGTATGATTATTGTATAAGTATTAATTGCTGTATATAATAAATGAGCGTTGATTTAACTCTTACTAAGCGGTATGTTGCAATATTAATCATTACTTGGACTTGAACCACGTGGCGGTATCAGAAAGATCCCTGGCGACTCATGAGCAAAGGTGACAGAATAAGAATAAAGTAAACTAAGGCTAAAATGAGCAACATTTTGGCGACTCCGCCGGGACACGATCTAGAAGTGGAAAACCACTCCGGGAGTACCCAAGAAATTTTGAATTAGAATCCAATTGGAAACAGGAAACCACAAGTGTTCAAGCAGTTCTGATTAATAGTCATAATTCGGAAGTGTGTGTATGCATGCGTAACTAACAGGGCTATAAGGTAAAACTGATAGATTTTTGTTGCGTCAAAACTGTCGGAAGTCTGTATTTTCGGAAATTAGCGAAAGCCGTACCCGCATCTACGACACTGCCTTAGGCCCCTGTTCCAAATTTAAACAAAGCAAGCGGATAGGAAAGATGGCCATGCAGGCAATGCAGCGCCTCATGAACCCTGAGG
This sequence comes from Scyliorhinus torazame, assembly GCF_047496885.1. Taxonomy (NCBI): domain Eukaryota; kingdom Metazoa; phylum Chordata; class Chondrichthyes; order Carcharhiniformes; family Scyliorhinidae; genus Scyliorhinus; species Scyliorhinus torazame. The sequence goes on along the minus strand of NC_092709.1, from coordinate 290,227,882 downwards.
AATTTGCGGTCGCAGCGACCAGCAGCAGTAGAGTGGGACAGTGTCCCATTTGGGAAGAGGAGGGGCGAAATTCTCCAGAAACGGCGCGATGTCCGCCGACTGGCGCCCAAAACGGCGCAAGTCAGACGGGCATCGCGCCGCCCCAAAGGTGCGGAATGCTCCACATCTTTGGGGGCCGAGCCCCAACCTTGAGGGGCTAGATCAGCGCCGGACGAATTTCCGCCCTGCCAGCTGGCGGAAAAGGCCTTTGGTGCCCCGCCAGCTGGCGCGGAAATGACATCTCCGGGCGTCGCATGCGCGGGAGCGTCAGCGGCCGCTGACAGCTTCCCACGCATGCGCAGTGGAGGGAGTCTCTTCTGCCTTCGCCATGGTGGAGACCGTGGCGGAGGCGGAAGGGAAAGAGTGCCCCCACGACACAGACCCGCCCGCGGATCGGTGGGCACCAATCGCGGGCCAGGCCACCGCGGGATCGCCCCGTGCCCCCCAAGGACCCCGGAGCCCGCCCGCGCCGCCTTGTCCCGCCGGTAAGGTAGGTGGGCCGGAGAATCGCGCGGGGGGGCCTGCCCCCCGGCACGGCGCGATTCCCGCCCCCGCCGAATCTCCGGTGCCGGAGACTTCGGCAACCGGCGGGGACGGGATTCACGCCAGCCCCAGGCGATTCTCCGACCCGGCGGGGGGGTCGGAGAATCTCGCCCGAAATCCGGAAATATCTCAAGGGCAAAGGATGGCCCATGTGGAATGATTTCTGCGATAATGACGAATCAGGTCTCGGAAGTATAGGGCATACTTGGTGGGAGAACATGAGTGAGATACATAAAAAGAGCTTAGCGAAAGCTCGCAAGCCGATGGCAATCGTGTCCTGTCTGGCACAATTGCGAGGCACAGAGGAGGTCGTCAAGACGCTCCGCATTGGAGTTGAGCGCATACATCGGATGAGCAGAGTCGATGTAAGCGAAGTTGAGAAAGAGAATTTAGAGTTAAGAAGGAAATTAGCAGCAAAGGATGAAGAGGTGGCTGACGCCAAACGGGGTCACCAGTCTTGTCTGGCGCATTTAAGCAGTTTCCAATCCCAGTACGAAAAGGCCTATCAGGATACGCAGCGTGCAGTCCTGGTAAGGAAAGAAACAGAAAAGCAGATGAAGACGCTACAGAAAAAAATGTAGTGATCTCAAGGCAGCCTTGAGAGCGCGCCACGCTGCCACCACAGAACAAAGACAGAGCACCATAGATCATGCAAAGTGCCGGAAACAGATTGCAGACCTGCAGTCACTGCTTTCTGTTCAGAAAGGATTTCAGGAAACCTTTGGGGAAAAGTTAGACCAGGAAGACGGCCCTGATTGGGAAGTTACAAGAAACAGCGCAGAGATATGTTCAGGGAACATGTGCGCAGGGAAAGCCCCAAAGGGGAAAAGCACCCCAACCACCCACACAGCAGGTAGTTCAGGTTCCAATGAACCCTGTAACCACCCACCGCACAGCCACATCGGACGAGGCGGAATTTCTATATTCCACCCCCGTAACAGTGACCCAATTACGGGACGCGTGTGCAAAGATCACCCCGTTCCTCCCCGCCTCAGACCCCCACCATTTCTTTGCCACCGTCAAACATCAGGCGAACATGTACGGCCTGGATGAGAGAGAGCATGTAAAGCTCATGGTTCTAAGTTTAGATCCATCGGTAGCAGCAGCCCTTCCCGACCCACAGAACATAGGAGGAGGCACCCTTGCAGAAATGCATGCCGCGATCCTGGATGCGATCGGGTATAACTGGGGTGACCCCGTAGATGGCCTCAATAAGTGTAGGCAGAAGAAGTCTGAGCACCCCACAGCGTTCGCAGGACGCCTGTGGATTCACTTCGCAGCCGTTTTTGGAGACGTAGACCGTGCCCATTTGTCCCCAGATAATATGGCCAAATGGACCCGTACCCTGATCTCCCATGCCACAGATGCAGGACAGAATGCCTGTAATAGTTATGATCCCTCAGAGGAGGCCCATAACGAGAAGTGGGTGGTTAAAAGATTGTCCCGCGTTTGGGGGCAATCTGTTCAGAGCAAACCCACAGCTAAAACCACCGAAGAAAAGCAAACCGCCGCAGACATGCAGGCAGTAAAAGCAATACATCACAACCCCGCCTGGGTAAATGAGGGAAAGAACAGCCCCCCCACTCAAGTCACAAGAATGTTACAACTGCGGACATTTAGGACACTTCGCAAAAGAATGCAATGCCCCTAAAAAGCCACAGAGAGCGTTCGGATCAGACGGACTTGACCGGAACGGACTGACGGTGTACGGGCCCCCCCCAGTTGGGTCTGCGACACCCTTTGGGATAGGTCAGGACGACCCGTAGTCACAGCGAAAATTCGTGGACAGCCTATCGAATTTCTTTGGGACACAGGAGGGTCCCGCACCACCACAAATTCCTCCACCCTATTTCAAAAAGACACGTGGCCCACTACAGCCACTATCACCCTCAGCGGCTTTACAGGCCACTCACAGCAGGGACACATCACAGCCCCTGCACCCATTCAAATTGGTAACATAAGCACAAAACACCCCGTAGTTTTAGTAGACCTGCCCCACACAGCAGAACACATTCTGGGAATCGACTTTATGAATTCTATCCTTCGATCCAGTCAACCAGTGTGTCTGGAAGATGGTGAAATCCGCGAGAGCCCCCGCAACGCTCAACATAGGGGACTACATGAACAAAATTAGTGCAGTAGGCGAATTTTGGTTCAACCCGACCACGTTTAGCACGGACAAACAGGTTAGGGCAGTCCTGCAAAAGAACCGGGCAGCCTTCGCGACCCACAAGCACGACTGTGGACGGGTGACTGGCTCCGTACAAGTAACAGGACCTGACCCTAGACCCCAGAAACAGTACGGATTTCCCCTAGAGGCAGAGGGAGAAATCCTGAAAGTTATAGAGAGCTTATTAGAGCAGGGCGTACTAAGATCAGTAGCCTCTACTAATAATGCCCCGATTTGGCCAGTAAGAAAGCCCGACGGATCATGGCGCCTGACCATTGATTATCGGGAACTCAATAAAGTCACCCCCGCAGCAGCCCTCACCATAGCAACAAGTCCCGAGACCATGCTCAAGCAGGGACTCAATTCCCGCTACTTCACGGTTTTGGACATCGGTAATGGATTCTGGTCCATTCCATTGGCAAAGGCGTGCCAGTACAAATTTGCCTTCACCTTTAAAGCACAGCAGTACACGTGGACATGCCTGCCACAAGGATTCCACAACTCCCCCTCCATTTTCCACCGACAGCTGGCAAATGGATTAGCGAAATTTTCTCGCCCCGAATGTCTGGTACAGTATGTAGATGATCTACTACTGCAGACAGACACTAAGGAAGAGCACATTGAGCTTCTGTCCAAACTCCTGGAATTGTTACACTCCATTGGTTGTAAAGTCAACCCCAAAAAGGCCCAGATTTTGGAAGGAAATGTGGTATATTTGGGAACAATTATCACACACGGTAAACGCGAGATCGAGCATAAAAGAATTGACTCGATCGCTAAATTGCCCCTTCCCCAGAACGTTTCAGCCCTCCGGTTGTTTTTAGGACTGATTGGCTACTGCCAAAACCACATTGACGGTTTCACCAGCAAGGCAGCGCCCCTCTCAGACCTCCTAAAGAAAGGAGCCGCCTGGGAATGGCTTCCGCAGCATACGGATGCTGTGGACTCGTTAAAACAGGCATTCATTGCCGCCCCTGCACTACAAGTTCCAGACCCGCTTTCCCCTTACGCAATAGAGGTAGCGACCACAGGCCGCACCCTTTCAGCCGTGCTCCTCCAGGAACGGCACGAACAGTTAAGGCCCGTAGCTTACGCCTCCAGAATTTTAGATGCTGTGGAGCAGGGATTTTCAGCCTGTGAGAGGCACCTGCTCGCAGTTTTCTGGGCAGTCCAGTACTTTTCATACATAACCGGACTGAACCCCATCACCATTCTGACCGAACACACCCCCACCCAACTTTTACTGGACGGACGACTCAAGGACGGTACCGTCAGCCAAATACGCGCAGCTAGATGGACCCTTCTCTTGCAGGGACGGGACAGCACAGTAAAACGGACAAAGACACACACCTACTTAGCGGACAATTTGCAGTACCCCGGAACCCCCCATGAATGTGAGATCATCTCTCCACACCACAACACCGGCCCCTTTATAGCAAAAACACCCCCCAGAAAGATAGGAAATTCATCTCAGAACCCCCCGCACACTGACACGTGTGAACCCATTGAGATTTATGTGGATGGATCTTCCACAGTCTTAGATGGGCAGCGCATAACAGGTTGCGGGATCTATGTTGAGGACGCGCAGGGACGCGCCCTTGAGGAATTAGCATTGAAACTACCCGGACACTTAGGCACGCAGGCAGCAGAGCTTGCGGCCATCGCGTACATAGTTGAGCACCCAGATTCCTTCCCCAGCCCAGCAGACATATACTCAGATAGCCTCTATGTCTGTAACAGCCTTACAGAATTTCTGCCCCTGTGGGAAGCAAGAGGATTTGTTTCCGCATGTGGGAAACCCCTCCCCTCAGCCCCATTAATCCGCCATATTTTAGAGAAAGCCCAGAACAGGACTTTTGGGATCATAAAAGTCCGCAGCCACCATCGTTCCTCCCCCCCCTGGAAATGTAAAAGCCGATGCACTGGCTAAAGCAGGTTCCAGACATGGGTATTTTTGGAAACCCCCCGAAAGCGCGCCAGTAAGTGCAGTTCAGGTCACACAGACTAGAATAGAGGATCTAGTAGAGGCCCAGAAGCAGGACAGCAATCTCGCGGAGATTGTGAAAGGAAAGTTTCCAGCCTCCTACAAGAGGTTCATAAATACACTGACCACACATGACGGTGTGGTGTTAAAGGACACCCTTTATGTAGTTCCTGAACAGGACAGGAACCAATTGATTTGTCTGTTCCATGATGGTCATGGACATCAGGGAATCGATCCCACTACAGCCCACCTCAAACAGCTTTGTTGGTGGCCAAATCTCAAGGAAGATGTAAGCCATTACATTGAGAATTGCCTTATCTGTGCGCAGAACAACCCCGACAGATATGCCAAAAAGGCCCAACTCAGCCACACCCGACCCGTTAACGGCTCCTGGACTAACCTCCAGATTGATTTTATAGGTCCATTGCCCCCTTGCAGGAATGGCTATAAATATGTACTGGTGGTCATAGACACCTTTACAAAATGGGTGGAAGCATTTCCAGCCCGCACCAACACCACGAAAACCTAGATCCTAACCCACCACATCTTTACAAGATGGGGACTCCCCCGCAGTATTGAATCGGACCAAGGTTCTCACTTTACGGGATGTGTCATGCAGAACGTCCTCACGATATTTGGCATCACCCAAAAATTCCACATTGCGTACCACCCACAGTCGAGTGGTATTGTGGAGCGCATGAATCGGACCCTAAAAACCACCCTCAGAAAAATGGTCCAGCAGAACAACACCACTTGGGACTCAGTCCTCCCTTTTGCGCTGATGTTTTTGCGTAACACTGTTTCCACCTCCACAGGATACACCCCACACACTCTCATGACCGGACGTCCCATGAAAGGGACAGAATACTTGTTAGGTTTAGCCCTGACCAGCCCCGAAGTAACGGCCCTCACCCACGAGAAAGCCGTGGAGCAATTAGTTGCTAATGTTAAAACGGCTCAGTTAGCAGCCGCAGTAAAATTGGGCACCAAAAAGAAACAGAGCAAGGCTTGTTTCGATAAGGCAGTGCATGTAACGGAGTACGATATCGGACAGCAAGTGATGGTTTCTGTATATAACCCCAGCACATTCCTGTCACCAAAATACTCGGGTCTGCATTCCATTGCGGATAAAGTAAGCCCATCCGTTTACAAAATAAAGTACCCGAATGGTAAGACTGCGTGGTTTCATATAAACCAGTTGAAGGTTTATGGAGCACAGTCGAACCATGCACACCACGTCATGCTTGACGCAGCAGACCACACCCCGCCCACAGCCAACGTAACCCGACCAACCCCCAACACGTCCAGCCCAGCCACGGACTTGACCTCGACTCCACCCCCGAAATACACACTCCGCCCCGGTACACCCACAGACTGCAGCAGCAGAGACAGCGACTGTGACTCGGACGACAGCTACAGCACGCCTCCCTACTATCCCCATGCAACCGGACCCACACCCAGCGACTCCGAATTCGATCCAAGTGATCCCTTCCTGATCACTTTTCTAAATAAATCCCACCACCGACCACCGAACCACACGGACGACCCCGATTTTGTCCCCACACAACTCGACACAACTTATTGGCACCGTGATAACTCCTACAGACTCGTCCGCAACGACGAGAGCAACCCCAACTCACACCAAGCAGCCCTTTCAGCCCTAATCCACTCCAGGATTTGGCATCCGGGAGAAGGTGACGACTTCGGGTCTGACTCCCAAACCGCCAACCCCTTTGCGACCCTGTTCGCAACCGAGAACTAAGGTGACCACATGATGTTTAAAGGAAACGCTTGGGAGAAGTGTTGTCCTTCCTGATGGAACCTGCAGGATATTTTATGTTGTTCGTACATTTGTTTCGTGTTGTTCGTCCGACAGGAGAATTTGTTTTCCAGCCGCTTGTTCAGCGGTACCAACTTATCTACAGATACCTGGTCAACAGACCACACGCTTGTTCTGGGAACCTTTAGGATGCCCGCCATCTGCTATTTACATCCTGGAACATTTTGATGGTAAATAAGCACTGGTTCATCATTGAGAAGTGTGCCATGTCCTTAACATTTGTTTTTTGAAAAAAAAATGAGGGAGTCACACATAGTGACCAATTATAAGGGTATAATTGGCACCAAAGGACAGACACACTAGCATACCGGATATTGAACAAAGATAATTACAGATACTATGTTTGTTTTACAGAACTCCAGAAGCTCCAGGATCGGAGAAAATAAAGAGCACTCAAAGAAAGAAAAGGAAAGAGGACAGCCATGAGGACTTCCTTCATCGTGATCAACATTTTTTTATTGGACATTTGCTTGCGCGTGACCGCGAACCCCATGACTTCAAACACCCCAGCCGTTAATGTTTCACTGCCCCACAATACCCAGAGCCCAGTCACCAGCGACACTGCATCTTCCTGGTGTGCCAGGTTCATAACCTGGTAATCCCTGTCCTACGTGATCGAAGCACTGTTAGCGTTGGCGATACTCTGCTGTGTAGTGCAGACTATGCGACTACGTAAATGGAGAAGGAGAGCGTACCGCGCTCGAACCCCGTTATATAGGATCAGATCCCCTATATTCGGTTACGACCAGACCCCCGACCTCCGCGATCTATAATAAAATAATAAATGCATTCACTTGCGTTTATTGTTGTAAATAAAGAGTGTACAAAACTTTTCATGAACAAAAAAAAATGTATGATCCTGAGCTTGACTGCCAAGCCAGGAAAGATTATATGAAATGTTGTGATTTATTTTGTTGTATGATTAGGGAAGATAGAATAATGGAATGTTTAGCGAGGGTAGTGTAATAAGGATAAATTAGAGGTTCCAAGTTTGTTATTTTGTAATGCATGTCCCTGTCTGATATAGCGCCCTTAGAATTGTTAGGTAAATTTTTTGTGCATAGCTAGGGTCAGAGCAGAGGCCATGTAGGAGGTGTCCCCCCCGGTCAGGGAATGGAAAGTAACAAAGTGATGTGATCCTTCATGCTTCGCGTTAGGATCACAAGGAGGGAATGTAGCCATATAAAATGGCTGACTCCCAATTAGAATGGTCAAACCCTGATTTAAAATGGTGAACGGAAGAGGCTGATGGGAAAATCAGCCACCAGGACTCAAACGGACAGCTGCAGGTAAAACAGTGTATTCGCCTCTGGGGAAGTCAGTCCAGACCGATATCTGCAGCCATCAACATCACAACAACCCAGCCATCTGCATTTTAATCAGCCATCCCCAGGAACAATTGCTACACATTAGCAATTGAAAGCCGACCCAGACCTTTCGGCGCCAGCAGGGGCTAACACAAAGAAAGGTAAATGACCACCCCCCGATCAAGGCATCGCTCCAGTATTGGAGCATATCGAACCAAGTGATTGGGACCAAGTCCAATCACTTGGAACCAGGTACAAGGTCCGCCCCGAGAGGCGGGAAGCCCCTGGGGACTATAAGAATAGGGGCCAAGTTCAACTCGACCCTTCTCGTCCTGCTCGCAACCTTCAAGACCCTTCTACAAGAAACTGTAAGTTTTACTCCCACGATCGCTAGGCGTCCTGACTATCGACTTGTACCAGCTTTTGAATCCCGCAGGCTCAGAACCAATTCGAAAGACCATTCGTTTCCCTGGCCTGGTGGGCCATTTCCAAAGTTAAGTATTAGCCTTTAGTGGTAGGTAGTAGTCTAGAAGTAGGATTATTGTCTAAGTATTAATTGCTGTATATAATAAATGAGCGTTGATTTAACTCTTACTAAGCGGTGTGTTGCATTATTAATCATTACTTGGACTTGAACCACGTGGCAGTATCAGAAAGATACCTGGCGACTCATGAGCAAAGGTGACAGAATAAGAATAAAGTAAACTAAGGCTAAAACGAGCAACAATACCATGTCGTGTTATTCACCCTGGGGTAACACGGACTGCAACTGGATGCAGTTGCACTGTGAAGTAGACACCAAACTTAGACGTTAGTTCAATACGTTTTATTGAACTTCTGGAGCAGTGCACACAGCTCGCTGTGGGTTGACACTCTACTAATCTAAGTGTGCTAACTATAACTAACTAGACCAGACTAGCTCCGAGCCACGTGTAGAACGTGCTAACTGATATATACACCCTGACTGTCACTACAGTTGTCACCAGTGGAAAGAGGCAGAGTGCTGATGCCTCGTGTGTTTTATAGTGGGAATCCCCCCCTCTCGTGTTCTGCCTGGTGATTGGTTGTGTTCTGCCCTGTGTGTTGATTGGCTGTACTGGGTGTCTGTCACTGCCTGTCTGTATCTCATTATGTGCATGAGTGCATATCATGACACCCACAACGACATGCCCTCCAAGCCCAAGTGCAGACTACATTGCCCCACACCCTTATAGTCAACACTACTGAATACCTGACCGGCGATAATGGCAGAGGCACCAACAACAAAGCCCTCTAGCACGTCCCCCAACACAATGAAGCCTCCACCCATCCCCCATCCACCCATTCCCCACTCACTTCTCTTCCATGGCCCATTTACTGTTGAGGGACGGCGCGATGGGAGGGCTGAGGGGTTTTGAGGGGATGTTTTGTATTGTAAAACTGTTCAAAATTTGTTGACTAAAAATACCTTAAAAAAAGGTCTGTTTAAAACCACTCTGTAAATAGTTGTTTATACTTGGAATAAAATATTTTTTTCATAAGCCAACTGGTGGAACCCATTCTTGAAGTTATTGCACCTGGCATTCTCGTTTCCTCCTGGCAGTTTCAATCTGGCACCAATTAAAGGGGATGTTTTGGTGCATGGTAGCAGCATTAGTAGTGCCCTATTGAATGTCAAAGGCAGATGGGTTAGAGTCTCTCCTGATGGAATTGGCCATTACTTAGCGCTTGTGTGACACAAATGTTACTTGCCACTTACGGATATTATACAGGTCTTCCTGCAATATTGACATCTGAGGGGTTGGGAATAGTACTAAACATTGTGCAATCAACATGACTTCTGAGCTTATGATGGAAGGAAGGTCTTTGATGATCTATTGTCAACTTGTCGGACTGCACTCTTCAACCAGCCGAAATCGAAGTCCTCAGCAGGGAGCTCAATTTCTTCACTACCACCAAAATGGACCCCATCAGTCCCGCGGCAGACACGGAGGAATTTATCAGGTGAATGAGGCTCCGGGAGTTCTTCCACAGACCACAAGAGGCTGACAGCGAAACCAATGAGACAACTAATGAACTAGAACAGCAGACCGAGAGATCCGCGGTGCGGCAACTGAAGAGGAAAGAATCGAATTGGACCCCTCCGGATGGCCGTTGCCCTAGACTCGACATGTATGCTCAAGCCGTCAGGAGTCACATCAATGCGAGATTCATCAGTCTCATTCACAAGAAAGTCCCGAACGTCACCCAAGCACAACACAAAGCCATCCGCACTCTCAAGACCAACCGCAGCATCGTTATCAAACCAGCAGACAAAGGAGGGGCCACAGTCACACTGAACAGAACGGACTACTGCAAAGAAGTGTACCGACAACTCAATAACCAGGGACACTACAGACAGTTACCCGCAAATCCGACCAAGGAACACAACAGATTGATTAAGACCTTGGATCCAGATTTTCAGAGCACCCTACGTGCTCTCATCCCACGTACTTCCCGCGTTGGAGATCTTTACTACCTCCCGAAAATACACAAGGTCAACACACCAGGCTGTCCTATCGTAGCAGGCAATGGGACCCTGTGTTAGAATCTCTCTGGCTACATTGAGGGCATCTTGAAACCCATCGTGCAAGGAACACACAGCTTCTGTCGCAATACGATGGACTTCTTACAGAAACTCAGCACCCATGGACCAGTTGAACAAGGAACATTCCTCTTCACAATGGACGTCTCGCAACAGCCTCAGTACTCAACAACACCAACTGCCAATCTCCAGACGCAATTCTGCAACTCATCCGCTTCATTCTGGATCACGTCTTCACCTTCGACAACAAGTTCTTCATCCAGACAAATGGAACAGCCATGGGGACCAAATTCGCAACTCAATATGCCAACATCTTCATGCACAAGTTTGAACAAGACCTCATCACCGCACAAGATCTTCAACCTACGTTATACACCAGATACATCGATTACATTGTTTTCCTTTGGACCCACAGCGAAGAATCACTGAAACGACTACACGATGACATCAATAAGTTCCATTCCACCATCAGACTCATCATGGACTACTCTCCAAAATCGGTTGCATTCTTGGATACACTCATCTCCATCAAGGACGGTCACCTCAGCACTTTGCTTTACCGCAAGCCCACGGATAACCTCACAATGCTCCACTTATCCAGCTTCCACCCTAAACACATTAAAGAAGCCATTCCCTATGGACAAGCCCTCGGTATACACAGGATCTGTTCAGGCGCGGAGGAGCGTAACAGACATCTAACGACACTGAAAGATGCCCTCGTACGAATGGGATATGGCGCTTGACTCATCGATCGACAGTTTCAACGCGCCACAGCAAAAAAACGCACCAACCTCCTCAGGAGACAAACACGGGACACAACCGACAGAGTACCCTTCATCGTTGATGCGACCATCAATTCACACGAGATGAAGAGTTGAAGTGAACAGTGGCTTTAATCAGCTAGATCTGTGCCTGCCTGCGACTGCTCTGTACCGAGTGCCGCCTACAGGCTGCAGATCTATATATCTCCCCCGAGGGGGCGGAAACATAGGCGGGGCCCACAAGGGCAACAACATAATACAATACAATGTAATGCAATACAATGGTGAATGGTAGCAGTAATACATTCACCACACCTTCAACCTACGTTATACACCAGATACATCGATGACTGTTAAAAATTGAAGTCCAGCGGGGGTGTAGTGGGCTCACAGATCGAGTCTGTCCGGCGCCTTGATCATTCGCTGCGATCGTCTGAGCTCTGGCTTCGCTGCGGGCACGGGTGTTGAACTCATCGCTGGGGGCATGGGTGTTGGGCTCGTTGACTCCGGGAGTGTGTCGTCTGGAGCTTCATCACAGTAGGTCGGTGATGGGGGGAGGGGGGTGTAGGCCATGTAGGGGCGGGGGCAGTGTTCGGTGTAGGAGGGGGGGGTAGGTGATGGTCGCAGGGGAACTGGCGGGTGCCAGATCCCGTGGAAGACTGTATCTTGTCGGTCGTCATGGTGCGCCACGTAGGCATACTGAGGGTTGGCGTGAAGGAGCTGGACCCTCTCGACCAGGGGGTCAGACTTATGGCTCCTCACGTGCTTTCGGAGGAGGGCAGGCTCCGGTGTTGTCAGCCAGGATGGAAGTGGAGGTGGATCTCCTGGGGAAGACAAATAGGCGGTCATAAGCGCTCGTGGCTGTGCAGAGGAGATACCTAATTGAGTGGAGCGCGTCAGGGAGGACCTCCTCCAGCGGGAAACTGGGAGACTTCTAGACCATAGGGCCAGATGGACGGCCTTCCATACCATCGCGTTCTCCCTCTCCACCTGTCTGTTTCCCCGGGGGTTGTAACTGGTAGACCTGCTCGATGCAATGCCCTTACCGAGCAGGTACTGACGCAGTTCGTCGCTCATAAACAAGGAGCCCCGGTCACTGTGGACGTACGTGGGGAAACCAAACAGGGTGAAGATACTATGTAGGGCTTTAATGACAGTGGCCGCGGCCATGTCGGGGCATGGGATGGCAAAGGGGAAACGGGAGTACTTGTCAACGACGTTAAGAAAATACACGTTGCGGTCAGTGGAGGGGAGGGGCCCTTTGAAATCGACGTTGAGACGTTCAAAGGGGCAGGATACCTTCACCAGGTGGGCCTTGGCTGGCCGATAGAAGTGCGGCTTGCACTCTGCGCAGACCTGGCAGTCCCTGGTCATGGCCCTGACCTCCTTGGTGGAGTAGGGCAGGTTGCGGGCTTTGATGAAGTAGAGAAGCCGGGTGACCCCCGGGTGACAGAGATCATTGTGGATGGCACGGAGTTGGTCATCTTGCGCGCTGGCGCATGTGCCGTGGGACAGGGCATCGGGGGCTCGTTGAGCTTCCCCGGACGATACACAATATTGTAATTATAGGTGGAGAGTTCGATTCTTCACCTCAAGATTTTATCATTCTTGATCTTGCCCCGCTGTGTATTGTCGAACATGAAAATGAAATGAAATGAAATAAAATGAAGTGAAATGAAAATGAATGAAATGAAATGAAATGAAGGCTACCGATCGTTGGTCGGTGACGAGGGTTAACCTCCTGCCAGCCAGGTAGTGCCTCCAATGCCGAACAGCTTCCACAATGGCTTGAGCTTCCTTTTCGACCGAGGAGTGTCGAATCTCGGAGGCGTTGAGGGTACGGGACAAAAAGGCCACCGGCCTTCCTGCCTGGTTAAGGGTAGCGGCCAGGACGACATCTGACGCGTCGCTCTCCACCTGGAAGGGTTGGACTCGTCCACCGCGTGCATTGTGGCTTTGGTAATGTCTGCCTTGATGCGGCTGAAGGCGAGGCAGGCCTCAGTCGTCAGGGGGAAGATGGTGGCTTTGATAAGTGGGCGGGCTTAGTCCGCATAGTTGGGGACCCACTGGCCATAGTATGAAAAGAACCTGAGGCATCTTTTCAGAGCCTTGGGGCAGTGGGGGAGGGGGAGTTGCAGGACGGGGTGCATGCGGTCGGTGTCGGGCCCTAGGACTCCATTTTCCACGATGATGCACTATCAATTACGACGAGAGTAGGATGTAATCGAGGCTTTATTACACAGAGATGTGTGGCCTCCTACAGCAGCTTACGAAATGGCTGCTGTTCAGAGAGCACACATATTTATACTCCGCCTCCTGGGCGGAGCCAGCAGGCAGGGATCTGCCCCCGTACCTGTAGTACAGGGGCCTTACCGTAATACCCATATATACAATATAATACAACAATGGTGACCACCACACACAACATAGCCGAGGATGGCTAGTCGGGTTGTGCAGAAAACGCATTTCTCCTTGTTGTAGGTGAGATTGAGGGCTTGGGCGGTTTGGAGGAACTTCTGAAGGTTAGCGACGTGGTCCTGCTGATCATGGCCGCAGATGGTGACGTTATCCAAGTACGGAAACGTGGCCCGCAGCCTGTACTGGTCCACGATTCGGTCCATCATTCTTTGGAAGACCGAGACCCCATTGGTGATGCCGAAGGGAACCCTGAGGAAGTGGAAGAGGCGGCCGTCTGCCTCAAAGGCAGCGTAGTGGTGGTCTTCCGGGCGGATTGGGAGCTGGTGGTATGCGGACTTCAGATCTACCGTGGAGAAAACCCGGTAGTGTGCAGTCTGATTCACCATGTCCGCTATCCGGGGAAGGGGATACACATCGGGTTGCATGTACCGATTTATGGTTTGGCTGTAGTCTACAACCATCCGGTTCTTTTCCCCGGTCCTGACGACCACCACCTGGGCTCTCCAGGGGCTATTACTGGACTCGATGATCCCCTCCCTCAGGAGCCGCTGGACCTCTGACTTGATAAAAGTCCTGTCCTGGATACTGTACCGCCTGCTCCTGGTGGTGCCGGGTTTACAGTCAGCGGTGAGGTTCGCGAAGAGCGAGGGACAGGTGACCTTATGGGTCACGAGGCTACATACGGTGAGAGGGGGTAGGGGCCCACCGAACTTCAGGGTCAGGCTCCTGAGGTTGCACTGGAAGTCCAGTCCTAACAGGAGAGGAGCGCAGAGATGGGGAAGGACATAGAGTTTAAAATTGGAGTACTCGCCGCCCTTTATCGCAAGGTTCGCGACACAGTACCCCCGGATCTGCACTGAATGTATCCGGAAGCAAGGGAGACTGTTTGGGATGCGGGGGAAATCTGGAGAGAACAGCGCCTTACCGTGTCTGGGTGTATGAAGCTCTCCGTGCTCCCAGAGTCAAACAGACAGGGCGTTTCATGCCCATTGACCCGGACGGTCATCATCGAGTTCCTGAGGTGCTTGGGCCGTGACGGGTTGAGGGTGACAGCGCCAGGCTGTGGGTAGCTGGCGCGGTCGGAGGTAGCGGAGTGGTCCCAAGATGGCGGCCCCCAACGGTCGCACGTGTAGGGCGGCGTTGAAGATGGCGGCCAAGATGGCGGCCCCCATGAGTTGCACGTGGCAGGTAGGGTTAAAGATGGCGGGCCCCACGGATAGCACGGGGCTGATGACGCGTCCGAAGGCGGCGGTACCGGCAGACACGCTGCAGGGTCTGCGGGCCTGTGAGTCTGTGAGCCGGGCCTGCGATTTAGGAGCTTTTTGCCTGGCAAGGCAGACTTTGGCAAAGTGTCCTTTCTTGCCGCAGTCGCTACAGGTCGCGCTCCAGCCAGGCAGCACTGCCTGAGGTGCTGGTTCTGGCCGCAGAAAGAGCAGGGCAGTGCCTGGGTTGGGCGGGGACAGGCCTGGGGCACTCTCTGGTCGGGTGTCCACGAGGGTATCGCGTGGTCGGAGGGGAAAGCATGAGGCTCTGGAAAGCTACTTCTAAGGAGGTGGATAGTTTTACCGTCTCTTCTAGGTCGAGGGCGCCCTTTTCGAGCAGGCGCTGTCTGACGTAGTTGGACTGGACTCCAGCCACATAGGTGTCCCGGATGGCGAGTTCCATATGCTGCGAGGCCGTGATGTCCTTGTAATTGCAGTTTCGAGCAATACCCTCAGGTCGCCTGGGTATTCCTCCAGCGATTCCCGGGGGCGTTGACAACGAGTGGTGAGGACATGCCGCACGAACACTTTGTTCACTGGCCTCACGTAGTGTCTTTTCAGGATTGCGACCGCGTCTGTGTACGTGGTCGCTTCCTCGATAAATACGGAGATTCGGTGGCTCACCCGGGCGTGGAGGAGACTCAGTTTCTGTGCCTCTGTGACGGCGGGCGAGGAGGAGGTGGCAAGGTAGGCCTCAAAACAGCGGAGCCAGTGCGAAAAGGTTCCTTTGGCTTCAGTTGCCTGTGGGTCGAGTTTCAGTCGATCAGGTTTCAGGGTGGCTTCCATAGCGATATCTTAGCTGATTAAATTGATGCAACCTTCAATTCACATGAGACGAAGAGTTGAAGTGAACAGTGGTTTCAATCTGCTAGATCTGTGCCTGCCTGCGACTGATCTGTACTGAGTGCCGCCTACAGGCTGCAGATCTATATACCTCCCTGAGGGGGCGGAGCCATAGGCAGAGCCCACAAGGGCATCAACATGATACAATACAATGTAATGCAATACAATGGTGAATGGTAGCAGTAATACATTCACCACAGTTGTCCAGTACTTCCCCGGAGCGGAGAAACTACAACATCTTCTTCGCAGCCTTCAACACGTCATCGATGAAGACGAACATCTTGCCAAGGTCATCCCCATACCCCCACTTCTTGCCTTCAAACAACCGTGCAACCTCAAACAAACCATTGTTTGCAGCAAACTACCCAGCCTTCAGAACAGCGACCACGGCACCACACAACCCTGCCATGGCAATCTCTGCAAATTGTGCCAGATCATCGACATGGGTACCACCATTACACGTGGGAACACCACCCACCAGGTACACGGTACATACTCGTGTGACTCGGCCAACGTTGTCTACCTCATATGCTGCAGGAAAAGATGTCCCGAAGCGTGGTACATTGGCGAGACCATGCAGATGCTGCGACAATGGATGAACGGACATCGCGCGACAATCGCCAGGCAGGAATGTTCCCTTCCAGTCGGGGAACACTTCAGCAGTTGAGGGCATTCAACCTCTGATCTTCGGTTAAGCGTTCTCCAAGGCGGCCTTTAGGACACGGGACAACGCAGAATCGCCTAGCAGAAAATTATAGCCAAGTTCCGCACACATGAGTACGGCCTCAACCGAGACCTTGGATTCATGTCGCATTACATTCACCCCCCACCATCTGGCCTGAGCTTGCGAAATCCTACGAACTGTCCTGGCTTGAGACAATTCACACATCTTTAACCTGGGGTTACCCCTCTCTCTGGCTCTGTAAAGACTTAATTACCTGCAAATGCTCACATTCAAAGTATCGTCTTGCATCTTTGACTTTGTCTATATAAATGTTTCTGGAACCTACCTCTTCATTCACCTGAGGAAGGAGCAGTGCTCCAAAAGCTAGTGATTTGAAACAAACTTGGACTTTAACCTGGTGTTGTAAAACTTTTACTTTGATGAAGCAGTTGAAGATGGTTGGGCCCAGGACACTATCCTGAGGAACTCCTGCAGCGATGTCCCAGGGCTGAGCTCATTGACTTCCAACAACCACAACCATTTTCCTTTGTGCTACGTATAACTCCAACCAGTGGAGAGTTGTCCCCCTGATTCTCATTGACTTCAGTTGTGCAAGAGTTCCTTGATGCCACACACTCAAATTCATTTATTTTTTCCATGTTTGGACCAAGGATGTAATGAGGCCAGGCGCTGGGTGGTGAACCCAAACTGAAGGCCAGTGAGCAGGTTTTTGCTGTGCAAGTGTCATTTGATGGCACGTCTGATGATCCCTTCCATCACTTTACTGATGATTAAGAGTGAACTGATTAGTGGTAATTGGCCGGGTTGAATTTGTGTTGAGGACATCTGTGGGAAATTTTCCACATTCATGGATAGATGCCAGTGTTGTAGCTGTACAATTTGGGTAGGGGCATGGCTTGTTCTGGAGCAGAAGACGTCAGTACAATTGCAGGAATTTTGTCAGGGCCCATAGCCTTTGCAGTCTCCAGTGCTTCCAGCTACTTCTTGATATCACATGGAGTGTGTTATAACCTGCCTACTTACCATTGGCTGGGGACTAATGACAATCCCACAATCCTGTGGGAGTATGAGCTTCCCCAATGAGGGGGGCGGAGAAACCATTAGTAAACTCCTAGTATAAATAAAGCTGGCCAGATTAGGAACCAGCAGGAAGGAGTGTGCAGCAAGGGAAGTTGTTGCTGCTGCTGTTATATATATATATATATATGTTATTGTAAATAAATGTTATTACTTTGTATCCTTAAAACTCGTGCTGGATTCTTCGTGGCCCTCACAAAAGAGTGAATCAAATTGGCTGAAGACTGGCATCACTGATGCTGGAGATCTCCAGAAGAGGTTTTGACAGATCAGCAACCTGGTATTTTTGGCTCAATATGGTTGTAAATGCTTCAGCCTTATTTTTAGCACTGATGTGCTGGGCTGTCCCATCATTCAGGATGGGGCAATTTGTGAAGCCTCCTCCGTTGTCAAATTGTCCACAACCATTCATCACGGGATGTGACAGGACTACAGAGCTTAGGGGCGGGGTTCTCCATTTCTGAGACGACGTGTTGACACCAATGCAGAATCCATGGACTTTTACAACAGAAAAACTGTCGCCGCACCTGGACCGATTCCGTGACCATTGAGGGGCTAGCACCGGTGCTGCGTGGAACACAATCAATTCCAGTGAAAAATGATTGACACTCGGGAGGCTGACAAGCTGCAGGCACATATGCACATTACACTCCCCATACACAATCATCCCAGCCAACAAGATGGCACTGGTTGCGCTAGAGCGTGCCCATATAGCTGATTTTAGGGTCAGCTGGGGCCAGAGAACACACAGGAGAGTACCCTGTGGTGACACCTATATGACCTGTGGCACTAAGTTCAAGTGGGCTGTCAGCGGTGTGGCCAGCTGCATGGCTGCCTTGTCAGCTGCGACAATGATCTTCCATGCGTGTCCACACCGAACCCACAACCCACCTCCTAGCCACCTCCCACTCCACCTGCCGCCCTGGCACAACTGTCAGCAAACTATGGCGATGTTGGGCACATTCCTTACCCCCTCTCTCTCCCTCAGCAGCCATGACGCCGGTTTCACGATTTTTAAAAGCACAAGTGAACCACACTGTCATGAATTCGGCCCATCGGAGGCGGAGAATTGCGGAAGCCCCAGGGAATACCAAGTCGGGCCCGTTAATGATATGCAAACGGTGTTTACTGTACGTGCATTCCGGAACGCATTGACAGTGCTGCCGAGGTGTTGGAGCATTGCAATTTGGCGTCAAATCAGTGCCTGCTGTGATTTTGACATTGGAATGAATCTCCTTCCAATCACCTTTCCCAATTTTGGCGTCGGCTAATGCCTAGATCTTTTTTAAAAATATGTTTATTAAAAATATGTCATAATAAACACCATTACACAAAACAATTAACCAAAGTTACATAATAAAGGAATGAAACTAAAAAGCAAAAGCACACATTAACTTAACCCATACCTCATCCTCCAGAATGGTACCCAACTCACCCTCACATTTCACCCTCACCTAACTCAATGGAGCTGACTCTGCTGAAAGGATATGGCCGTATTTGCCCAAAATAGTCATAGAGCCATAGAATCCCTACAATGCAAAAGAGGCAATTCAGCCCATCGAGTCTGCACTGGCCCTCGGAAAGACCATTCCACCAAAGCCCACTCACTCACACTATCCCAATAATAATAATAATTTTATTGTCACAAGTAGGCTTACATTGCAATGAAGTTACTGTGAAAAGCCCCTAGTCGCCACATTCTGGGGCCTGTTATGGTACACTGAGGGAGAATGCAGAATGTTCAAAATTACCTAAAAGCACGTCCTTCGGGACTAGTGGGAGGAAACCGGAGCACCCACAGGTAACCCACGCAGACACGGGGAGAATGTGCAGACTCTGCACAGACAGTGACCCAGCGGGGAATCAAACCTGGGACCCTGGTGCTGTGAAGCCGCAGTGCTACCCACTTTGCTACCATGATACCCCTTGACCTAACCTACACGTTTGGACATGAAGGGACATTTTAACATGACAAGGGGAGAAAGTGCAAAATCCACACAGACAGTTACCCAAGGCCGGAATCGAACCCGGGTCCCTGGTGCCGTGAGACAACAGTGCTAACCAGTGTGCCACCATGCCCCCCATAAGACCCCCTACCAGACCCGGTCAAAGACGAAATCCTCTTCAACAGGGAAGAGGGTGGTAACAAGGGGAAGTGTGGTGTTCTTTGTGATTCTAGTTATCAGGATGGATGTTGTAGTGTTCACAAAGACCACAGAAGCTACGTTCATAAACAAAGCTAACATTTATTTACACTACTTATTAAAGCTCGACCACTTACACCTATAGTAAACACTAATCTAGTAATCTACACTTAACTGACACTAATCTCTACACTCGTATCTATAACTCTACTGTCCTCTCTATCACTGCTCTCTCTAGTTCTCCTCCAGCTCTCCCAGAAGCCTGTAAGTCAGTGCTTCATATAGTTCTGCATTTAGCTCCATCTAGTGGTTAATTATGATATGACACTAACCCTTTGTATTCTGAACATTTCCCATAATGTCACATCCCCCTTTGATAAAAAATATTTGAAATTCTTTCTAACAATTTTTTTACATCCATTGTCGTGAATGCTATGTTACATATCATAATTGAAATCACAAAGTTACAGTCCTTAATGTTTTACAAGTTTAGTCGATTTGGTGGTTTTCTTGCCCTTTTTGCCCTTCTCAATGCACTTGCAGTATCATTGGAATTGTGTCTTGTCTGTTCCGTATGTGTATTCGACAACAACGCTGGTAAGTCAATGTGACAAAACATGGGGCCAGATTCTCCGATTCTTAGGCTAAGTGCAAATCTTACAAGTGCAACGCATTCTTAGGCGTTTTACGTGGAAAAAAATTGACGGCAGCCACTTACCGAGGCTGCGACCGGTGAGGGGCTAGTAGCCGGGCCTCGTAAAACGCCCAGCCTCCACGAAATAAATGGCCGGAGAATTGCCAGGTCCGTGGGCGCGCATGCGCATAGAGATGACCTGCAGCGGTTGCGCGCGGACCCGACCTGCCAGACAGTGCCCCCGCCACCCAGACACTCCCTCGCCACCCCCTGGCCACCCCGACCAGTCTTCTCAGTCCTCACCGAAACCCTGCCAGCCAGCAACACGGCTCCCGCGCGGCTGTGGCGGTGCTGGACACAGTCCGCAGCTGCCACGCCCGCTTACCGCACGGTTGGGACCACACATCAACTGCGCGGTCGTGAACTCGGCCAATCAGGAGCGGAGCATCAGGGGAGGGCCTTCAGGTGACATCAGCATGCCTGTCATAGTATGCTTTTTGCTTGCTTTGCTTTGCTTCATTCTTTCATGAGTTAACTGCTCACCCATGTTTGGAATTGTTGTGGCAGGAAATGTTATATGAACCTTCCTTTCCATGAGCATCTGGGCAGGTGACAATCCTGACGATAAAGCCCTGTAGCTTAACAGCGCTAGCTACAAATCCTTTTTATCATCAAATGCCTTTTTGAACAGTTGTTTCACTATTCTGACTCTTTTCTCGGTCTTCCCATTAGATTGAGGATATAATAATAATAATTGCTTATTGTCACAAGTAGGCTTCAATGAAGTTACTGTGAAAAGCCCGTGGTCGCCAGATTCCGACGCCTGTTCATTGAAGCCTACTGCTGGCCTTGTTCTGCATTACAAGCCAGCTGTTTAGCCCACTGTGCTAAATCAGCCCCAACAATGGACTGGAGGTAACGTGTTGGAAGTTGTATGCTTCTGCAAATGGCAACCTTCCCAACTACTGAAATAGGGTCCATTATCCAACACATTACTGGAATTCCATGTCGAGCAAATACAGACTTTGCCGCTTTTATCACTGAGTGAGCAGTCAAATCTAACAACGTTATGACTTCAGGATGATTGGAATAGTAATCAATGATAATTAAATAATCATTCCCTCTGAAATAGAACAGGTCCATTCCTACCTTTGACCATGGGTTTGTGATGATCTCACTTGTTACAAAGGTTTCTTTACACTGGGATGGTTGACGTGTTTGACAGACACTACACTCTTGCACGTAGTTGTCAACATCTCTGTTGATGCCCAGCCAATATACTGTCTGCCTGGCACGTATTCGGTACTTCTCTATCCCTTGATGCCCTTCATGTATCTTTTCCAGAAGACATCTTCGTAGGCAGGACGGTATTATAATTCTGACTCCTTTCAACAGGAATCCGTTTAGAACAGTCAAGTCAGCCTTGCTTTGAAAACTGTTGCAACTGCCATTAGGCCATCCTTCTCTTAGGTTTTAGATCACCCTTTGAAGTATTGTGTCTTTTTCAGTTTCATCCTGTATTAACTTTAGCTTTGCATCAGGCACAGGTAACATGTCTGCAACAAATGCAGCATGTGCTTCCACATTGAATACTACTTCTGATGCTTTCTGATAATTGTAACCTGTAGCTCTTGACAATGCATCTGCAATGACTAATTCTTTGCCCTCAGCTTCATACTGAGATGTGTTGGCAGTCTGATTCTTCTGCACCAAATTTAATTTAATACATGCCTCTGCTCCAATTAGTGATGTCTTTACATCATCCACAATTTCAAAGTCCAATGGCACACGGATGTCACCATTCTGTACCGTGAGGCAGCAGGACCCTTTCGTCAGTATTGCATTCCGTTGTAGACTGTCAACCTACAGTTTGATTTTTTAAGTTGTGGCATCTCATGCAATTGTCTGAAATCTGCCTCTGTGATTAAATTTGCATGTGCACCCGTATTCAGCTTGAATAGAACATCAGACCCATTAATATTTAATGTTATGTCCAATCTTTAATTAAATCGGAGAATTGAAATATTGTTCTATCATCAGTGTCCAGTGCATTAGGTCTGGTTATCACTTCTACCCTGAAGTTATCGTGCAGAGTAAACTTAGAGGAATCATTATTTGAAGTAAGAAATTCTTCATATCCTTCATTTTGTATACTCGACCTTTTTATGTGTATAGAATGATTTTTTAGCTTTGTTTGTCGGTATCGCCGAAGTAAAACAGGTTTGTGAGGCAAAATTATTGAACTTGCTGCATCGTGAGCATTTTTTTCCTTTCGCAGGACAATTTTTTCTATAGTGGCCGTTGCCACAGCGTGTGCACATCATCATGTTGGTGATGTCATGCGCAAACTTCTCATGTGCACGCGCAGAACGGTCGACTTCCGGGTCGCATTGTTTTTTCAAACGCACCTGCACAAAACGGCCGCCTCTGCAGCGCGCTGTTTTTCTAGCTGCGCCACAGATTCAATGGCGTCGGCCCCTTTCCCGAGTTTGTGCCTTTTTCTTTAGCCCTGAACTCTGCATATTTGTTTGTGGATTGCTCACTGGCCTTGCAAAGATCTATGGCTTCTTCTAACATCAAAATCAGTCTCCTTAGTAATCTTTCTCGCAATCGCTCATCATATATACCAAACACTATTTGATCCCGCAACATCAAATCTGCAACGGAGGAAAAATTACAGGACTGCGCTCTCAGCCTTAAATCATTTATAAACAAATCTACCAATTCTCCTTTAAGCTGCAGCCTTTTTCTGAACATGTATCGTTTGTATATTTCATTGACTTGCGCTTTGTAATGCACATCAAATTTGTCCACGACCCGTTCAAATTTTGTTTTATCCTCACTGTCTGTGAATCCAAAAGAATTAAATAATTCTAATGCCTGCAGTCCTGCCAAATTGAGGAGGAGCGCGATTTTTCGTTGATCAGGAGCTGATTGTAACGTGAAGGCAGATTAAAAAACTTCAAATTGCTGTTTGACATTTTTCCAGTTTAGACTTAGTTTACTGGACGTCCTGGAGTGTTCTGGCTTTTTCAGACCTTCCATCTTACGATCAGTAGCTTTGTGCTGTCTCTGAGATCTGGGTAGCAGCTTGATTGTTCTTCTTTTTTCTTGGAAGCTAAACTCACTTTCTCATTTATTCACACTGCTTATTAAAGCTCGACCACTTACTCCTATAGTAAACAATAATCTAGTAATCTACAATCTACACTCAATGAACATTCGTCTCTACACTCTATTTATCTCTATCACTGCTCTCTCTAGCTCTCCTCCAGCTCTTCCCAGAAGACTGTGAGTCAGTGCTTTATATCGTTCTGCATCTAACTCCATCTAGTGGTTAATTATGATATGACATTCACCCTTTGTATTCTGAACATTTTATAATAATAATATTTATTATTTTTATTGTCACAAGTATGCTTACGTGAACACCGCAATGAAGTTACTGTGAAAAGCCCATAGTCGCCACATTCCGGCGCCTGTTCAGGTACACTGGGCGAGAATTCAGAATGTCCAAATTACCTAACAGCACGTCTTTCGAGACTTGTGGGAGGAAACCGGAGCACCCAGAGGAAATCCATGGAGACACGGGGAGAACGTGCAGACTCCGCATAGACAGTGACTCAAGCCAGGAATCGAACCTGGGACCCTGGAGCTGTGAAGCAACTGTGCTAACCACTGTGCTACCATGCTGCCCCGTGACATTTTCCATAATGTCACAGAAAGGAGGGAAATGCCTTGCATGAAAAACCGCAAATCGGAAAGTATCTGAAAAGGCTGGAACCGGGCAGTTGGAATTTCTCCGCCAGCTGTTCAAAACTGGCAAACCTCCCCTCCACAAACAAATCTCCAAACCTCTCCAACCCCTTCCCCTTCCATAACTTAAACATTGAGTCCAAACCCACTGGCTGGAAAAAGTGGTTATTGCAGGTGGGGGATAGCGAAGACAAGGAACAGAGTTTAAATTATTGCCTGAACTGCTTCCAGATTCTCAGGGCGGACACCATAGAACATAGAAAAATACAGCACAGAACAGGCCCTTCGGCCCACGATGTTGTGCCGAACCTTTGTCCTAGATTAATCATAGATTAATCATAGGAGAGCTAGAGACACCACCATTAGATTCAGGGAAAATCTTACCGGAGAGAAAGGAATCAATGTGGTTACTATTGCACCGAGGCTAGAACCCACGCAGGAGCTCACCTCTATTTGTCCCCACATGGAACCAGGATTACTGTACCACATCAATACCTTCAAGATATTGGCCACCCAAGAGTAAAACAATAAATTGGGGAGAGCCAAGCCCCTGGGTTGCCTATATCTTACCCGCCCAAATAAAGGAGGACATTAATTTATTGACTTTGACAAAAAAGGACTTGGGGAGTAAACTGAGGAGACATTGAAAAGGAAATAACGATCTCAGGAGTAATAGTATGAACCATGCCCGTCAAGGACTTGACACTATCAACCAGACTAGTGTAATTTAATTTAAGAAGCGAGGCCCAATTGTGGGCCACCTGGACCCCCAGATAATGGAAGGTAATCTTGGCAAGACGAAAAGGTAGCATCCCTAGTTGGGTTCTCCTCCCTGTGGGCTTGACTGGGAAGCATTCGCTTTTGTCCAAGTTCAACTTCTATCCAGAAAAGAAGCCAAAACTCCTAAGCAGCTTTATTATCTCGTCCATAGAGGGTACTGGGTCCGTAATATAGAGATGTAGGTCATCCACGTAGAGGGACACCTGATGCTCAACCCCTCGTTGATTTAACCCTCTCCACTGAACAGAGGACTTCAGCGCTACAGCAAACAATTCAATTGCTAAAGCAAACAGAAGCGGAGACAGTGGTGACCCTCTCGTGCCTCTATTCAACGGAAAGTAGCTAGAGTTCAGAGCATTCATACGTACACGAGCAGTGGGGGCCCTATACAGTAGTCAAATCCAGGAGATAAACATGGGCACAAATCCGAACCTCCCAAGAATCTCAAACAGATATTCCCATTCCACTCTATTAAACGCATTTTTGGCATCTAGGGAAACAATCATCTCCGGTTCGACGCACCAAGGAGGGGAATAGGACAAGGTTCAGCAGCCGGTGTATATTGGCCAACAATGTCGACCCTCAACGAAGCCTGTTTGACCCTCTGAGATCACCTGTGGGAGACAGGGCTCCAGCTGCAGCACCAGCACTTTGGCAAGTAACTTAACATCCACATTTTAAAAGTGATATAGGTCGATATTACCCACACTCTGTTGGGTCTTTGTCTTTTTTGTGATTCAAGGAGATAGAGGTCTGTGTGAGCTAAGAGGGCAACTAACCCTGGGATAAGGAATCATTAAACATATTCAGAATTAAAGGTACCAACTGCTTCGCAAACCTCTCATAAAATTCAATGGGAAGCCATCCGGGCGAGGGTCTATACCAGTCTGGATCAACCCAATGCATTTCATGATTTCTTCTGGGCCCAACGGGGATTGCAACTCCTTGTTCCTCTCCCTCTTCACAGCTGGGATGAATAAGCTGTCCAAAAAGTCAGTCATGACCAATCCCTCAGACCGAAGCTCCGATCTACAGAGACCCCGATAGAACGATTCAAGAGCCGCATTAACCTGAGGAGGGGCGGAAACTAGACTGCTGCTCGAGTTATGAACCTGTACCATCGCCCTGGAAGCCGCATGTTGCTTCAGCTGGTGAGCTAAGATCATAAAACATGCCCCCTGAACGTTGCAGCTGGCCCACCGCTCTGTTTGTTGACAATAGCTCTAATTATGTCTGCAGCTTTTTCCAATTTGCCAAAGCTTCACAGGTAAGGCAAGTGAGTACTGATGGTCCACCTCAAGAATGGAGTCCACCATCCTATGCTGCTCCGAACTCGCTGTCTCCACCATGTGCCGTTGTAGGAGATAATCTCCCCCCTAAGGGCCACCTTAAAGGCTTCCCACAGCATAGAAGGTAGATTGACTCACTTTTATAAAATTTTATATATTCCCCAATGGCAGTGGACATGCGTTCACAAAATTTCTTGTCCGCTAATAATATTGTGTCCAACGTCCATGGCGGACGCTGAGAGGGACCTCACTCAAGTGCCAAATCAACAAAGTGTGGGCATAGCCCAAAATCACAATCGCTGAGTAACTAGCTGCCATCACAGAAGGGAGAAGAGACCTATCCACACAAAAAAAATCAATCCGCAAATATATCTGATCCACATGTGAGAAAAATGAAAAATTGTTATCGCCTGGGTGCAAAAAGTGCTAAGGATTTACCCCGCGCCCCCCTTTCTGTCCATGAAAAACAACAAAGCTCTGGCCACCCCTGATGGAGTCAGGGATTTGGGTTTGGAGCGATCCAGACTAGGGTACAGAATACAATTTTAGTCACCACCCAAAATAGACTGCCACAAATCCTAATTGGGGAAGGAGGCCAGCAGATTATTAATAACATTTGCATTGTTCCAGTTTGGAGCATAGCTATTAACCAGAACCATAGGAGTGCCCATTAGAGAACAACAGACAATAACATGTTTACCATTGGGGTCGGTCAAGATCTTAGTGGCAGAAAATGGAACCTTTTTATTAATTAATATTGCCAGGGCAGCACAGTGGCACAGTGGTGCAGGGGTTAGCACTGCTGCCTCACGGCGCCGAGGTCCCAGGTTCGATTCCGGCTCTGGGTCACTGTCTGTGTGGAGTTTGCACATTCTCCCTGTGTTTGCGTGGGTTTCGCCCCCACAACCCAAAGACGTGCAGGATAGGTGGATTGGCCACCTTAACTTGCCCCTTAATTGGACAAAAATAATTGGGTACTCTAAATTTATAATTAATTAATATTGCCGCACCCCAGGCCCTGCCATTGAAGCACAAATTGACGACTTTCCCATTCACCCCTTCTGCAGCCTTGTCTGGTGTCTGACCCGCAAATGAGTCTCTTCTTAAAACTCTTAAGGTGAGCAAATACACTCAACCTTTTCGCTGGCCCATTCAACCTCCTGACATTCCAGGTGACCAAATGAATTGGGATGTCGCACCACCCCCTCCCTTTCAATCCAGAGGCAGCCATTTCTACCAAGAGAGATTGCCCAACAGATATGTAACAGGTACAGCAACCAGGCCAATTCAAGATGGCCGCCAAACCAAATCACAAGATTAAACAAAGAAAAATCTGCAGGCAACATCAGCAGACTACCCCATCCCCTCCCACCTTGTCCTCGCCCTCGGATATTACCACACACAAATATGCATACAAGGTGATCGCAAACAATAAAAACCTACTTCTAACAAACCTAAACCTAAACAAAACAAGAACTCCAAGCTCATTATCTAAAAAACTACTATCAGAAGCTGCAGTCAACCCTTCAACACAGCTCCCTTAGGTTAGCAAGGAGGCTCTCAACCAGAGTGAAGAAAAATGGTTACAAATAACAAAATACTAAAACCCCATCAACTATTGCACTCCAACAGTGTGCTATATATTCTCATAACAATCAGAACAGAACGCCAGATGAAAATAAGCCCCAAATCTAAGCCCAAACTGTAAAAGTTCAACCACAGCATGAACAGGAAAATGCAAAGATAAACATGGAACCCCAACAATTTAAAATACCTGTCCCCAACGCCCAAAAAACTCAATCACACCGTGCCCAAATCATGCTTCTTAACAAAGGAGTTTGCCTCTCCTGGCGCATCAAATAAATAGTCCTTTCCCTCAAAAGTCACTCTTAGCTGCACCGGGTTCACCACACCGAATTGGACTTCACTTTTATACATGGTGGCCTTGGCTTTGTTGAATGCAGCCCTCTTCTTTGCCATCTCTGCTCCCATGTCTTTCTAAAACCTGATGGCGTGGCCTTCCCTCACCCTTATCAGAACCCACTCTTTCTCTTTGAAGCTCTGGAACTTCACTATTACCTCCACGTGGTAAATCCTCAGGACGAGGTCTGTGCCAGAGTGTACGATAGGCTCGGTCCATCTCAGGAGGGGACAGGAATCCATCCTCTCTCACCACCTTCCCGAACATCTCTGCAAAGTACTCCATGGGCATTCGGCCTTCCATCCCCTCTGGCAGCCCCACAATTCAAATGTTTTGCCTCCTGGACCGATTCTCTATATAATTTACCTTGGCCTTCTGCGATTTATTCTGTTCAGCCATCAAAGACATCTCCTCTTCCAGTGAGGCAATCTGATCGCTATGTCTCAAAAGGGCCACTTCCCTGTCTTTTATCATGGTTCCATAGCTTTCACGGTTTCGTTGGTCTTCTCCAGAACTATTTGGATGGGTGCCATAGATTTCCGGAGATCCCCAACGCAACCTGCCGGTGTTTATCAAATTATTTTGCCACTCAAAAGCACCTTGGCCGTTAGTGGAGTGGCTGGAGACCCAAAGGCTGCCTTCGCTATTTTATCTGCTGACAAGCCTCCGATTCCATCAACAAACCTCTACTGTCTGCCTTTTATTCCCTGACCTTTCTGGGTAATTCACCGCTATAGGATCCTTAATCCATTAATTATGTGGGTTTTCAAAAGAAAATACCCCTGAAACTAAGAGAAAAGGGCAAAGAGTGCAGTAGTCCAGTGGGAGCCACTTCATCCTTGTTTTCTCCTACATAACGCCACCAGAAGTCCAGACCTTAGATCTGATCCATTGGTTGTGGACTT
Organism: Scyliorhinus torazame; assembly: GCF_047496885.1. Classification (NCBI taxonomy): domain Eukaryota; kingdom Metazoa; phylum Chordata; class Chondrichthyes; order Carcharhiniformes; family Scyliorhinidae; genus Scyliorhinus; species Scyliorhinus torazame. The sequence continues at coordinate 290,198,961 of NC_092709.1, read as the reverse complement.
GTTTAGCTCTGTCTATTACTTTCTGCTTATGTTGTTTGGCATGAGTTGTTGCTTCACCAGGTTGACACCTCATTTTTAGGTATGTCTGGCATTCCCTCCTGTAGTTTTCATTGAACCAGGGTTGATCCCCTAGCTTTGCGTAATGGTTAGAGTGGGGGATATGCTGGGCCATAAGGTTACGGATTGTGGCTGAGTACAATTCTGCTGTTGCTGATGGCCCACAGTGACTCATGGATGCCCGGTTTTGAGTTGCTCAATCTGTTCAAAATCTATCCTATTTAACATGGCCACACAACATAATGGAGGGTATCCTCACTTGAAGGCGGGACTTTGTCTTCAAAAGGACTATGCGGTGGACTATTAAAAATATTAAGATGAACAGATGTATCTGCGGCAGGTAGAACGGTGAGGATGAGGTCAAGTTTGCTTTTCTCTCTTTTTGTTTCCCCTACCACTTGCCATAGACCCAGTCTAGAAGCTATATTCTTTAGGGCTCAGTCCAAAACACTCTTGGTGATGGACATTGAGGTCCCCCACCCAGTGTACATTCTGCACCTTTGGCACTCTCAGTGCTTCTTTTAACTTGTGTTCAACATGGAGGAGTACTGATTCATCAGTTGTGGGGTCACAGTAGGTGATGACCAGTGGTAGGTTTCCTTTCCCATGTTTGATGCCATGCAACTTCATGAAGTTTGGAGTCAATGTGAGGGATTCCCAAGAGCAATTCCCTCCAAGCTGCATACCACCATGCTACTAGCTCTGATTGTCTGTCCTGGGGGTGGGATAGGACCTACCCAGAATGGTGATGGTAGTATCTGGGACTTTGTCAGTAAGGCATGATTCTGTGAGTATGGCCATATCAGTCTGTTGCTTGACTGCTCTGTGGGACAGTCTCCAAATTTTGGCAAAGGCCCCTCGCTCTTAGTAAGGAGGACTTTGCAGAGTCGACAAGGCTAGTTTTGCCATTGTCATTTCCAGTGCCCAGGTCAATGCCGAGTGGTCCTTTTAGACTTTGCAGTAGTTTGATACAACTGAGTGGTTTGCTGGGCCAGTACAGAGGGCATTTAAGAGTCAACCATATTGCCCTGGCTCTGGAGTCACATGTAGGCCAGACTAAGTAAGGATGGCAGATTTCCTTCCCGAAAGGACATTTGTGAACTAGATGGGTTTTTATGACAATTGACTATAATGTCACGGTCACCATTACTCAGACAACATTTTAATTTTAGATTTATTCATTTAATTCAAATTACAGCATCTGTATATCCAATCATTCATTCAAACCCATCCCCCCTGAAGGAAATCAGCTATTTCTGATAGGTAAAAGGCCATTTAAATGTAAATATTAAAGCCCAGTCTTTAAAACCCATTTTAAACCCATAGGTCATGACAAAACACATAACTTAAACAGAGGTACAGAACTTGAAACATCCACAAACTAGTTGAAGATAAATGCAACATTTTTACTGACAATATGAACTGACTATTGTTCTAATGAACAGATTTCAAAATTAGTTTCATATAAAGAAATGAGCTGTACCAGTAATCAAATCAAGGTTGAAATAAGCACCATAACAATATGAAGCCACCATTGTTCAGAAAATGGATAAAATGTGAGTCAGCAGAAAACCAGTAAGAACCAGACTCGATTACAGCATAAAATCATATTCCATAGCACACACAAAAATTCAAACATGAAACATTTAAAACTTATGTTGCACATTGAGGATTGACAGTTAACTATCCAATCAAATGTATTTGAAACTCATCCAAACCAATCAGGACGACATAGAGGTAGGGACAGATGCCTCATAACATTTTCCTTAAACATGAGAGTTCGGACAGCCATTTTCTATCCGGATCAATCTATACTTTTACTTGACTATTCGCTATCCTTATTTTCATATTTTCCCTTCTAAAACTCTTGAAGCCTGCACAAGCTGTCTTTGCCGAAAGCAAGAAACCATTTCTGTATTATTTTTGAAAGTTAAAATTGTTTTATAAATTACTTCTCTTTAAGTCTTTTGCTGGCAAGGCTTTATTGAGAATAGATTTAAGTTTCTCTCAATTGTAATCAGTAGAGGCAATAAAAGATTCTTACTTCGAGAAGTGTAACTCAAATTTCTACCGAGTTTTAAAGTAAAAAATGAAAATCGCTTATTGTCACGAGTAGGCTTCAATGAAGTTACTGTGAAAAGCTCCCAGTCGCCACAATCCGGCGCCTGTTCGGGGAGGCTGGTACGGGAATTGAACCGTGCTGCTGGCCTGCCTTGGTCTGCTTTAAAAGCCAGCTATTTAGCCCAGTGTGCTAAACCAGGCTCTAGTGTATGCAAGACTGCACTTGAACCGCAAGGTAGATCTCTATACCCCCCAACCTCCCGATCCCCCATCCCCCAGCTGTTCTTGCACAAACTTTCACCTCAGATAGATTCAGACTACCCACACTCTCCCAGGTAACAATCCTACTGGGACCCGATGCCTGTTGCTTGGAGCAAGATGTGATGTGGTAGAACCGTGGTACTTCGTCTAGGATTCCCACAGTAAAAGTAAGTAAAGTTGCCGTAGTCCCAGATGACTATAGACTGCTTCCCCCTTTAAGAGGGAGAGCTGACTGGTGGTTATTTAACCTGAGGGTAACCTCACCTCAGGCGAGGGGCAAGGCTGAGAAGGTGGGTTTTCATGAATGACCTCAGCTGGTACAGGAATTGAACTGGTGCTCTTGGCCTCACAAACCAGCTGTCCAGCCACCTGAACTAAACCACTGCGCTTGTGTTCTCTGTACAGAGTCATGGACTTATACATCACCTCCTGACTCATAGCTAGAAGTGATTAATAGTAGTTTAAGGTATGGATCCCTAAAGGTACTTGCCATCACACTACACTGAATCATGTGGTTAATGTGGCTTCTGCTAAAGGACAATGAGCTGCAGTTAATACTTAACTATTACATTTCAATGCTGTCATCGGTACCACAATGTTAAGCTCATTTCATACATTAAGCCACACTGTCAGCAGCTCCTGAAAGGAGCTCTTCGGCCTCCATAGCCCACACTTCCCCCTATCGCACTGGTACCATTCCTTCCATTAGTCCATTCCCACAGATTCCAGTCTGTTACTTCCTGCACCAAATTCACACTCCCTCCTATCAGCCCGATAATGAATCTAGTTAAGGTCCGGGTGAGACTTCAGGAACTTTTGTTTAACTGAGATCCATTAAGACTGACTGGGGTTTCATGTCCCAGAACCCTCAGGATAGTTAGCCTGCTATGAGGCTGAGACACACTATTCCCACCCTACTACTAAAATTGGGACCAATGCTTCCAAATTCAGTTGTGCATGGTGATTATTACATAGAATGCATGAAATAGACTTAGGCTCAAGCTTGTAACATTGCATTTTGAGTTCTCTCTTACTATAACAAAGAGTCAATGATGCTTAGCACGTCCTGAAAGTGTGTGCCTTTTCCATATTGCACATGAATGGCCTGACACTGGGAAGTTCTGAGGAAGTTCTGAGGGGCAGCATGGTAGAACAATGGTTAGCACAGTTGCTTCAGGGTCCCAGCTTCGATTCCCGGCTTGGGTCACTGTCTGTGCGGAGTCTGCATATTCTCCCTGTGTCTGTGTGGGTTTCCTCCAGGTGCTCCAGTTTACCCCCACAGTCCAAAGATGTGCAGGTTAGGTGGATTGGCCATGATAAATTGTCCTTCGTGTCCAAAAAGGTTAGGTGGGATTACTGAGTTACGGGGATGGGGTGGGCTTAAGTGGGGTGCTCTTTCCAAGGCCCGGTGCAGATTCAATGGGCCAAATGGCCTTCTGCACTGTAAAATTTATGATTCTATGAACAAAGGGACCTTGGAGTTTTTGTCCATCGATCTCTGAAGGCGGAAGGGCAGGTTATAGGGTCGTGAAAAGGGCATTTGAGACACTTGCTGTTATCAATCGAAGCATAGATTAGAAAAGCAGGAAGGTCATGTTGGAGTTATATAGAACTTTGGTGAGGGCACAGCTGGAGTACTATGTGCAATTCTGGTTGCCACATTAGAGGAAGGATGTAATTGCGCTGGAGGGAGTGCAGAGGCGATTCACCAGAATGTTGCCTAGGATGGAACATTTAAGTTATGAAGATAAGTTGGATAGGCTTGGGATGTTTTCATTGGAGCAGAGAAGACTGCGGAGCGACCTGATCAAGGTGTACAAGATTATGAAGGGCATTGACAGGGTGGATAGGGAGCAGCTGTTCCCCTTAGTTAAAGGGTCAGTTACAAATGGTCATATATTCAAGGTGAGAGGCATGTGGTTTAGGGGTATGTGAGGAAAATCATTTTTATCCAGAGGGTGGTGACAGTCTGGAATGCACTGACTGGGAGGGTGGGAGAGGCGTGTTGCCTCATACCCTTTAAAAAGTACCTGGATGAGCACTTGGCAAATCTTAACATTCAAGGGGCAGCACGGTAGCATGGTGGTTAGCACAATTGCTTCACAGCTCCAGGGTCCCAGGTTCGATTCCGGCTTGGGTCACTGTCTGTGCGGAGTTTGCACGTTCTCCCCGTGTGTGCGTGGGTTTCCTCCGGGTTCTCCGGTTTCCTCCCACAGTCCAAAGATGTGCGGGTTAGGTGGATTGGCCATGCTAAATTGCCCATAGTGTCCAAAATTGCCCGTAGGGTGGGGTTACTGGGTTATGGGGATTAGGTGGGGTTATTGGGTTATGGGGATAGGGTGGAGGTTTGGACCTTCGGTAGGGTGCTCTTTCCAAGAGCCGGTGCAGACTCGATGGGCCGAATGGCCTCCTTCTGCATTGTAAATTCTATGTCTAAGGCTATGGGCCAAGTGTCAGCAAATGGAATTGGGTTGGTAGGTCAGGGGCGGGATTCTCCATTCCGCTGCACCAGACTTCTGGGGGCGTCATTCTCCGACCCCCCGCCGGGTCGGAGAATGGCCGTTGGCCGCCGTGAATCCCGCCCCCGCCGAAGTCTCCGAAGGGAGAAAAGTCGGCGGGGCGTTAATGGCGCAGCTGCCGCGGAGAATGTCACAGGTCTGCGCAAGGCAGCCGATTTTCGGCCTGCCGATATTCTCCCTTCCAGATGGGCCGAAGTCCCGTCGACGTGATGACCGTTCACGTCGACGTCAATCAAACCTCCTTTTCATCGGTGCTCCAGGCTCACGCCGACCAGCGAGGAGGTGAGTGACGGCCTGGGGGGTTGGCTCTGGGCAGGAAATGGCGTGGCCGCAGACTGATTGCGTGAGGAGAGGTGTGTCTCGGCTTGTGTGTGTGTGCGGCCGGGGGGGGGGGGGGGGGGTGGTTAGAGTAGGCTGGGCTCCGGGGGAGTGCCGGGAGGGGGTCCGTGACGGGGTGGAGGTTGGGGGGGGGTCCATGCCGGGGTGGAGGTTGGAGAGGGGGTCCGTGTCGGGGTGGAGGTTGGGGGGGTGGTCCGTGCCGGGGTGGAGGTTGGGGGGGGGTCCGTGCTGGGGTGGAGGTTGGGGAGGGGGTCCGTGCCGGGGTGGAGGTTGGGGGGGGGTCCGTGCTGGGGTGGAGGTTGGGGAGGGGGTCCATGCCGGGATGGAGGTTGGGGGGGGTCCGTGCTGGGGTGGAGGTTGGGGAGGGGGTCCATGCCGGGGTGGAGGTTGGGGGGGGGGTCCGTGCTGGGGTGGAGGTTGGGGGTTGGGGAGGGGGTCCATGCCGGGGTGGAGGTTGGGGGGGGGGTCCGTGCCGGGGTGGAGGTTGGGGGTTGGGGAGGGGGTCCGTGCCGGGGTGGAGGTTGGGGGGGGGGTCCGTGCCGGTGTGGAGGTTGGGGGTTGGGGAGGGGGTCCGTGCCGGGGTGGGTGATGGGAGGGCAAATGAGTTGGTCCACCTGGCCAGGTGCCAGCCTCCAACAGTTGGACCCATGCGGTCCATGCCACCTGGCTGGGGGGAGGAGGGGATATGGGCAATGATGACATGTCGTCGTTCCCCTCCCCCCAACCAGGCCGTCATGTTTTCAGACCATCCAGCGATGTTGGCCGCCGTGGTGGCAGCCGCTCATGTCTATGTTGCCCTGGATGAGGAGGAGGAGGAGGAGGAGGAGGAGCGTGCCAGAGAGGCGGCGCAGGCTGCCGCAGAGGGGCAGGCGGCAGCCGCACAGGCTGGAGGGACACCTGACCGACAGGACGAGGAGGGGGAGGAGGACGTCGTGGCCCCACGGCAACGGAGGCACCCGAGGGCGCCCCGTGTGTACCGGCCCCGGCAGTCATACCAGGACCTCACGGACCGGGAATGCAGGAGGAGACTCCGGCTGAGCCGGGAAACCGTGGCACACATCTGCCACCTGCTGGCACACCAGTCACCGCGTGGCACTGGCGGGGGACACCCTCTCCCCGTGTCCGTCAAGGTTACGGTGGCCCTGAACTTTTATGCAACGGGGTCATTCCAGGCACCGAGTGGGGACCTGTCCGGCATACCGCAGACATCGGTGCATCGGTGCATCCGGGCAGTGACAGATGCCCTTTATGCCATGGCGCACCGCTACATCCGCTTCCCCGTGGACCGGGCCAGCCAAGATGCCCGGGCCGTGGGCTTCTCTGCCGTTGCCGGGTTCCCCATGGTCCAGGGCGCAATCGATGGGATGCACGTCGCCGTGCGGCCACCTGCAGAGAACAGGGCCGTGTTCACTAATAGGAAGGGGACCTATTCAATGAACGTACAGGTGGTCTGCGACCACCGCATGATGATCCTGCACGTCTGCGCCCGTCACCCAGGCAGTGTACACGACTCATTCGTGTTGTCGCGGTCATCCATTCCCGGCATGGACGAGGGACGCCATCCCCGGCTGAGGGGCTGGTTGCTGGGCGACAGGGGCTACCCATTGCGATCGTGGCTGATGACGCCTATACGGAGGCCACGCAATGAGGCGGAGAACCGCTACAATGATGCCCATGTAGCGACAAGGGGAGTGATCGAGAGGTGCTTTGGCGTGCTGAAGATGCGTTTCAGGGCGCCCTCCAGTATCGGTCAGATAGGGTCGGCCGCATCATTGTGGTGTGCTGCGTCCTGCACAACATAGCCCAGCAGAGGGGCGATGTGCCGCAGGCAGAGGAGGGCGGAGTGGAGGAGCAGCAGGAAGAGGCCCAGTCCTCCCCAGATGAGGGGGATGGGGGCAATGGTCAGGGCAGACGGGGTAGACACAGGCGGGTGGCTGTCCACTGTTACCGGCTGGCCCAGCGGGCACGGGACAGACTGATAGACGCCCGCTTCACTGACTAGATGGGCGTGGGAATCGGGTAGTATGGCCACAGACCGCACACCATGACAACAGCCGACCACCCACACCCCCCACCCATCCACCCACCCAGCACCCTCACCCCCCTCCCCAACCCCACACACCCCACCCGCATGCACACTACCCCCCCACGCCCAATTGCCGATCCACCGGCGGCACAACGGGCCGGGCTCACCCAGCTGCGGGTGGACGCGTGTCTATCGCAGGCCATGGAGGATGATGACAACCCGCCTCCGATGAGCTCCTGGCTCTACATCGTTGGACGATGTCTGACCCATGGCCACAGTACCACCATCCACCCGGACCATCCCTGCATGCGGCTGTGACACTGCAGCGCACGGTCCCGTCCTCTGCCCGGGGGATGTTGATGGCGGCCCAGGGGGAAGGGGGCAGACTCACCTGGGGCTGAGGTAAGACCACCCGTCACACACACACTTGCGCTCAACATACATGACACGCCCGCACACTTTGGACAGAGCACAAAGGCAGCTTCGGTAGGTGTAACATTGACTTTAATAACCAAAGGAGTTCATGCACGTGCCCTAGCCCCTAAAACTCATCTGTGCCCTGCACCCGTGCCAACTTACTCAGTGTCTAATTGTTTGGCCTTACGGGCCCTTTGACTACGTCTACGTGGTTCCCCAGACGGTACAGCAGAACTGGAGGTGGACTCCTGTGATTCCTGCCCTCTGACACCGGATCCCTTTGGCGGCCGTTTCCTGGGGCGTCCTGGCCTAGATGGGCCAGGCTGCGGCCCGGGCGACTGGGATGGCGAGCTGCCAGCCTGTCCTGCCCGTTGCCCACCCGATGCACCTGGGACGGAAGGGGGGGAGTCCGAGGTGTCGCGGCGTACCGGGACCTCCCCTACAGAGGGAGCCGGGACGGACCACACCACCTCCTCCTCCCTTGGGGTGCCCGATGGGCCCCAGGCCTCTACATGGGTGGGGGATGCGAACGGACTGGCCATCCGACGCGCCCCCGACATCTGGCGCTGCCAGTCCTGGAGGCCCGTGCTGGTATCGACAGGGGTCTGCAGGTTTGCAGCCATGGAGCCCAGGGGGTTGTCGAACCCTGTCTGCGACAGTGCGACGCCAGCTCGCACATGGCCACTGGCGCCGATGCCCTCAGCGATGGCCTGCTGAGACTGGGCCATGGCCTGCAGAGACTGGGCCATGGCCTGCAGAGACTGGGCTATGGCCTGCTGAGACTGGGCCATGGCCTGCTGAGACTGGGCCATGGCCTGCTGAGACTGGGCTATGGCGTTGAGCGCCTCTGCCATCTGGCGCTGGCACTGGCTCATGGCCTCCTGTGAGAGGGCAGCCATTTCCTGGGCCACAGACGCCGCCTGCACGGAAGGCCCCAGGCCTCGCAAACCGTTCCCCATGTCTGACACCGTCGCACCCATTGCCTCCACCGCGGACGCCACCCGTGCGGTGTCAGCCTGGGTGGCACGCATGACCGGGACCACTCCCAGCTCCTGGACGCGGGTGGACTCCTCCACCTGCGACCGCAGCCGCCGCAAGCCACCCGTCACCCTATTCGCTCGTCTCCGTGTCGGTGGTTGCATCGGATCTATGTGTGGGTGTGGTAACTGCAGGAACCCGGGATCCATCTGGGCGGCAGATGTTCGCTTGGCCTGGGCTGCCCTCCGACCGCCCGGTCCCTCTGCTGCTCCTACCTCCACCTGCTGTACCGGGACGGCTGTGTTGTGCGCACCAGTGAGTGTACCAGGCGCCTCATCACTAAAGTGCCCAACCGTGGTGAGTGTTTCTGCGATGGTGGAGGGTGTTGGTGACAGCAGTGGCGTTGTGTCGTGCGCATCGTCCGACTCTGAGTCCATGGCACTTTGGGGTGGGGGTTCGTCTCCACCCATCCACTCTGAGTCACTGTCCGGTATTTCGTCTTCCCGGGTAGGTGTGTCCTGGGTAGTGCTGTCCCGGGTAGTGCTGTCCCGGGTAGTGCTGTCCCGGGTAGGGGTGTCCTGGGTAGTGGTGTCCCGGGTAGGGGTGTCCTGGATAGTGGTGCCCTGGGTAGTGGTGTCCTGGCTCGGATGTGACGGGGGCCTGTGGCTGCCCCCCTCATCGCTGGGTGGTCGCTCCCGCACGTGACGGGGGTGTCGTTTCCCTGTTGCTCCAGGTCTCTCCGTCTCCCGTGGTGTGCGAGGGGCATCCTGCGGGCGTCGCATGCTGGAGGGTCCGGGTCTCTCCGTCTCCCGTGGTCTCCGAGGGGCATCCTGCGGGCGTCGCATGCTGGAGGGTGCGGGTCTCTCCGTCTCCCGTGGTCTCCGAGGGGCATCCTGCGGGCGGTCTGCATCTGCGGGGATGGGTGCCTGGACGTTTGGTCCTGCGATACACAATGAAGCATGCATGGTTAGACATCAGGCAGTGATCAGGTGATACGGGGGAGGGGGATATAGGGGAGGGGGGATATGGGGATGGGCTGTTGGTGGCTCACTTGCTCGTGGGGCCCCGACCTCTGCATCAGCAACCTCCCGGTCCTCAGGTCCGCCAGCCTGTTCCAGGGCCCTTTCCTCGTGTACGGTCAGTGGCCTCTCATCAGCGGGCCCTCCTCCAGTCCTCACATGCTCCCTATTGTTGTGTGCGTGCTTCTCCTGTGGGGGGGGGGGGGGGGGTGGTGGCAGGGGTAAAAGGCAACAGTGTTAGGCAGGTATATGAATGCACGCCATCGGTTGCGCGTGCATTGCAGAGGTTAAGGTTAGGGCTGGATTCACTTGGGGATATGGGGGATATGGGGGAGGGGGGATATGGGGGAGGGGGGGATATGGGGGAGGGGGGGATATGGGGGAGGGGGGATATGGGGGATATGGGGAGGGGGGGATATGGGGAGGGGGGATATGGGGGATATGGGGGAGGGGGGATATGGGGGAGGGGGGATATGGGGGAGGGGGGTATGGGGGATATGGGGGAGGGGGGATATGGGGGAGGGGGGATATGGGGGATATGGGGAGGGGGGATATGGGGGATATGGGGAGGGGGGATATGGGGGATATGGGGAGGCTCACCCTGCCTGCTCTGACGAGATCGTTCACCTTCTTGTGGCACTGGGTGCCTGTCCGTGGTGTTAGGGCCACAGCGGTGACGGCCTCTGCCACCTCCCTCCACAGACGCCGGCTGTGGCGTGGGGCAACTCTGCGGCCGTGCCCGGGATACAGGGCGTCCCTCCTCTGCTCCACCGCGTCCAGGAGCGCCTCCACATCGCGTGACTCGAACCTCGGGGCTGAGCGACGGCCAGCCATCAAGTCGGGTGTTGCGGTCGGGTGTTCCGGTCGGGTGGGGGGGAGCTGCGCGGCCTTATGAGCCGTCACGCCGTGCAGCGTGTATGACGCTGCACGGCGTGAACCACTGCGCAAGCGCGGATCCCGTTACGTCGCTGCTAGCCCATTTCGGGCCGCAGACTATCGGCCCATTTTTATGACGTGACGCAAGTGGGATTTGCGCCGTTTTTTGCGCCGATCGGCGGAGTTTCCGCCGATAACGGAGAATTTCGCCCAAGGTGCGGCACACGCCTGGGATTCTCCGTCTCGCCAGCCGGCCAATGGGGTCTCCCATTGTAGGCAGCCCTACACCGTCGGGAAATCCCCGGGCTGCCAGCTAAACAGAGAATCCCGACAGCGGAGAATCCAGCCCCAGGTGTTTTTCATGTGTTGGTGCAGACTCGATGGGCCGCAGGGCCTCTTCTGCACTGTGCAATTCTGTGAATTGTGATTATCATAGGGATTGAACAAACGGTATTGTGGCTATTTACAGTGGTGGTATGACCATTTACAGCTTGATTGGAATTTCTAAGTTTGTTCATTCCCTATACAAAGGTACCATGGACGCAGGTTCAAAATTAAAAGTTAAAAGGGCAATATTTTAGGCGGCATCAAGGATTGAAACAGTTGGAAGGGACTTGTTTCCATGCAAATTAAGGACAAATGTTGGTCAAAATCCCAAAGAGTAACAGTTTCCAACCCCCAAAGCAAATATCCAACTCTTGAAGTCATGCATAGGGGGCGATTTACTGGCTGCCTCCCGCCAGAATCGGCACAGCTGGTATATGTCACGAGACGCCTCTTCCGGGTTTCCCCAATACTCGTTATGCCTTGCGAGATTACATGAGATCTTGCGTGACGTCGTAATCTGGATCCCGATCACAATTGGCGGCATCCAGACTTGCAGAGTTAAATGAGTTTAAAAACTCACTTAACCGGCTCCTGGGACCTATTGGCCTCGCCAAGGAGAGCCCAGCCAGGCACGGTTTAGCACTCTTCCCCACAAACGGGAAACAGGTGGAACGGCACTTTGGGGGGCAGTCTCCCAGGCGATCGTAGGCCGCCGTAGGGTCGGCCTTTGGGCAGGTTATCTCCCTGGCACTGCTTATGCCACCTGGGCACCTTGGCACTGCCAGGCTGGTGGGGGAACTCTAGTTGTCCATGCCGGCAGTGCCAAGGTGTGCATTTTACCTGCACTGGGAATCGGGTCTGGGGTGCCCTGCCCATATGAGGTCGGGTGCGGGGGGCTCGAGGACCTCCAAATAGATGGGTTGAGGCATTGGGGGGTCTGGGGGTCACGTTGGGGAGTCGAGAGATCGGGGCGGCATTTAAAAATGGAGCCCAATCACTTCCTGCACTGGCTAGCGGAGCCCCTCAGTGCACGAAATGCGACTGAGTGCTGCATCACCGGGAAATTCCCCACTGAGGCCCGGAAAAAAAAGAGTGCTGTTAGGTAGTGCCGCCGGGAATGACCACTCTAATCCTGCCCAGAATGAACTCTGTTTTTCTCATTAGATCGCGCCAAAGATTTTAACTGTCGGTCAAGGCTCAACAGTATTTTGCCCCTTCACCAGATGTTTGCTGGTCTAAGTCCATTTGCAGACATTTGAGTACCTATTCCAAGTTGGGCAGCACGGTAGCATTGTGGTTAGCACAATTGCTTCACAGCTCCATGGTCCCAGGTTCGATTCCCGGCTTGGGTCACTGTCTGTGCGGAGTCTGCACGTTCTCCCCGTGTGTGCGTGGGTTTCCTCCGGGTGCTCCGGTTTCCTCCCACAGTCCAAAGATGTGCAGGTTAAGTGGATTGGCCATGCTAAATTGCCCTTAGTGTCCAAAATTGCCCTTAGTGTTGGGTGGTGTTACTGGGTTATGGGGATAGGGTGGAGGTGTGGGCTTGGGTAGGGTGTTCTTTCAAAGAGCCGGTGCAGACTCGATGGGCCGAATGGCCTCCTTCTGCACTGTAAATTCTATGATTCTATGATAAGTTGACACTCAGAGTGCCACACTGAAAGTGTGCTGCATTCTTTGAGGGTGCTATTTTGTGGATGAGACATTAATCCAAGGCACCATCTGCTCTCTCAGGTGCTTATAATACATTCCAACAGCACTCTTCTGAAGTAGGGGAGTTGTCTCTGTTTCCTGCCTGATGTTTATTCTTAACCAACCAAGATCATTAAAAACAGATGGTCTGGTCATTGAGACCTTGCTGTATGCAAATTGACTGCCGCCAACATTGACTACGTTTCAAAAATACCTCATTCATTGTAAAGTGCTTCAGGGGCTTCATGAAAGGCTTGTCCTGAATGCAATTCTTTCTTTTTTTAAACAAAGCATCAGTTTTCCCAGGCTCCATCTGTAGTGCAGAGCTTCCTCAGCACTGTGTAAGGTTCAGGCAAAAGGTTGGGCCTCTAAGATCATATGTTATGTTTATGCTACGCCTGATTTTGTGACTGTCTTTTTGATGCCAAAGGATGAGTTCATGCTACCAGCATGTGGGGCCTCTTCTGGGCATTTAAAACAAGTCACACAATGAATCCTCTGACTTCGAGCGAAGTTCTCCTTGCTGCATGCACCTGTCCATGTAAACTGGCCGTGCAGGTACAGAGAATGGACGGCTTAATGGGCTTCTTATATGGAAATGTCAGTCTTTGTTCCTCTGAACGTATTTTAGAAAAATACTTTGAACAACATTTTCTCCTTGATTTTTCTAGGTGGTCGAACATTCGATTTTGGGATTTTTTTTCTTTTCATATGCATGCCATAGATATTCTTAGCTGCTATTAGCATTTAAATCAAAGTAGTAAAGACACTATGGAACTTCCAAACACGCTTCATAATTTTGAAGAAGAAAAGTTTATGAGGGGCTACCCAAACACTCCTGAGGTAGTTGGTCTGCACCCCTTACTCACACAGGACCCGAAATGAAAGATCAACTTGGAAATCAGGGGGAGACTGCCCTCACAGCCTCTGCTTCACAGAGCAGCTTTCACAGAACTGTGCCGCTTGCTGCAGAATACCCTGAAGGCAACATCTGGAAAAGAGAAGCGATACAGGGAAAGAATAGCACAGCACAAAAAGTTCATGCTACTCCACTCCTTCAATCCACTGCAAGGGAAGTCCACCACATGGCGCAATCTGCACTGCCTGCAAGTGACAAACACGGTGTCTGCAGGGGGAAACACTTTCGTTCACCCATTCTGTGAAAAAGAGGCATCAGCTGGACAGGGGTCAGCAGATGCCGGAGTTCTTCGAGTGCAGGACATCAGGGCTCCTCAAACACAATGGCAGAAGGCTTCAGGGCACCAGTATATAGAGTCTGGGGCAAGTTGAAAACTTGATACAAAATGCTGTGAAAAGGTTGAGCTGTCACTTCCTCTGCCCCCGTCCCCTACCTTGGGAAATGTCTACAGGAAATAGAAAGGAGCTCAACTTCTTTGCCCACCACCACCAACTTTGCAGGATATACATCCAACTGCCTCGGCCCTAAAGTTTGGATTTCTCTAAACTTCTCTCTTCTCCCTAAACTTCTCCTCTTCTCTACTTCACTCTCTTCCAGTTGTTATGAATGCCTTGTCAGCTCTCAACAGAGGGTAAGAGGCTGGACCAGCTGCCTTCACTTTTTTAAGTTTTAATTTGGTGCAGAAAGACTGATTCATTCCAGGAGTGATAATGTAAGAAATAGGGTTTGGTTATTTTATAAACAAACTTTATTGAAACAAAGGAATAGAAAACAATGTTTGAACCTTTACTTCAGTTCTAACACGAACAAATTCCATGCAGTTTCTTAATCTTAACACCACCAGTTCCATTAAACAACATGTCCAATAAACATACAGCTCTCATTCCAATTACATAGTCGGGCAAAGATGATATTTTTTGTTCCGAAGCAATTCTCTGCTGTAAGTCAAGTTCCTTTCAAACCCTTTTCAAAAGGTTGAATCTGGAGCAGCTTCCTTCATGACCCCTCTGGGTGACCTCCACGGCCTTCTACTGTAACTGTTCGAAAAAGCATTTTTCCTCTCTCTCTAAGCAGTGCTGGGACCAATGTCCTTGTGGGGGCTTTCACCAGTTCTGTTGGGGAGTATTTAAACTAGAGTAGCAGAGGGATGGGATCTCAGGATTAGGATCAGATAGGTCAGATTCGGATCCAGGAAAATAGAGTAGAGCATTAGCTAGTGACGAAGAAGATGTAGTGATAGACTTGGAAGTACATGAGAATCAAAGTTTAAAAAGTGTCCAGCAAGGGAAAAAGGTGGGGTTATACTGTTTATACTTCAGCGCAAGGAGTATTAAAAAAACAAGGTGGATGAGTTAAGGGCACACGTAAACCTGGCTCAGGATGCCATTGCTAACACGGAAACCTGGCTAAAGAAGGGGCAAAATTGGCAGCTCGATATCCCTAGTTATAGAGTCTTCAGACATGATAGAGTGGGAGGTAAAAAAAAAGGAGGGGGAGTAGCACTAATGGTTGAAGATTCAAATCTAGTTGTGAGAAGGGATGATACACTAAACGGGTCAACAAACGAGGCTCGATAGGTTAAGCGTAGAAATAGAAAAGGGGCAGTCACACTACTGCAAATATACTACAGGCCCCCAAATAGTGAAAGGGAGATAGAAGATCAAACATGTAGGCACATTTCTGCCTGTAAGAACAAGAGGGCAAGAAGAGTAAGAGACTTTAACTATCTCAATATCAACTGCGATTCAAACAATATGAGGGGAACTGAGGGAGAAAAACTCATGCAGACTGTCCAGGAAAATGTTTTCAACCAATTAGTATCAAATCAACCAGAGGATATGCAATTTTAGACCTAGTCTTGGGGAACGAAGAAGGGCAAGTGGGTGAAGTGACAGTTGGCGACCATATCGGGGATAGTGATCACAGTTCAGTTAGATTCAGTATTACCATGGAAAAGGACAGAGGTAAAGCAGGAGTAAATTTTTTGAACAGGGGGAAGGGCAATTTTGCAGAAATGAGAAGGGACTTGGCTGAGGTGGACTGGCCAGCACTGCTAGAGGATAAATCAGTGGAAAACCAGTGGGAAGCTTAAAAAGTGAGATCTAAAATGTACAAAGTAGAAATGTCCCCTCCAAGAATAAGAGTGGTACTGCCAAATCTAGATCCCCCACCCCTCCCCTGGTTGTCTAGAAGAATACAGAGGAAGATCAAACAGAAAAAGAAAGTGTACCAAAAAGAAAATGCTGGAAAATCTATGACTCATCTTTCATTCTCACTCCACAGTATAAATATTTCCCACTTTCACTGTCTTTAGCTTTGACAAAGGTTCATCGGGACTCGAAACGTGAGCTTTTTTCTCTCCCTACAGATGCTGCCAGACCTGCTGAGATTTTCCAGCATTTTCATTTTGGTTTCAGATTCCAGCATCCGCAGTAATTTGCATTAAAAAGAAAGTGTACGATAGGTACAAAGAATTAAGCACTGCAGATAGCCTGCACGAGTATAGGAAGTTCAGGGGTGAAGCAAAAAAGGAAATAAGAAAATCAAAGAGGCCAAGAAAAAAGATTGGCAAGTAAAGTTAAAGAAAACCCAAAGATTTTCACCAATACATTAATGGTAAAAGGTTATTTAAGGAAACGTTGGGACCTATCAGAGATAAAGAAGAGAATTTGTGTGTAGATGCCGAGGCTGTGGGAAGAGGTTTAAATGGATATTTTGTCTCCATGTTTATAAAGGAAATGGATGATGCTGCCATAGTAGTCCAGGATGAACACTGAGAGATATTGGATGGGATAATCATAAAGAGAGAAGTACTCGAAGAGTTGGAATACTTGAAAGTTGATAACTCGCCAGGGCCAGATAGATTGTTTCCAAGGCTACTGAAGGAGGTCTGGGAGGTGATAGCAGATGCACCGAGGATGATTTTTCAATCCTCACTAGATATAGGAGAGGTACCAGAGGACTGGAGAAATGCAAACATGGCACTACTGTTTAAAAAGTGATCAAACGGAAATGCCAAACAATTATAACAATAATAATTATTATAGGCCAGTTAGTCTTACGTCAGTGGTGGGCAAATTAGTAGAATCAATCCTGAGAGATAGGATTAACTGTCACATAGAAAGGCATGTGTTAGTCAGGGATTATCAGAATGGATTTGTTAAATGAAGGTCTTGCCTCACAAATTTGATTAAATTCTTTGAGGAAGTGACAAGAAGGGTTGATGAGGGTAGTACAGTGGATGCTGTGCACATGGATTTTAGCAAGGCATTTGTCCCACAGATTGGTCAAAAATGTAAAATTCCATGGGATACAGGGCAATGTGGCAAACTGGATAAAAAGTTGGCCTAGTAACAAATGGCTGGCCTTGCAAATAGAAAGTTGTTTCAAGTGGTGTTCCCACAGGGTCGGTGTTGGGACCCTCTCTGATTCAGATAATATTAATGATTTGGATATGAACATGGGCACGATTGGGAAATTTGCAGACAACATAAAGATTGACCGAGTGGTGGAGAATGTAGAGAACAGCTATAATTTCCAAAATGATATAATAATAGTAATCATTATTGGTGTCACAAGTAGGCTTACATTAAAACTGCAATGAAAATCTCCTAGTCGCCACACTACGGCGCCTATTTGGGTACACTGAGGGAGAATTCAGAATTTACAATTCACCTAACAAGCATGTCTTTCGGGACTTGTGGGAGGAAACTGGAGGAAACCCACACAGACATGGGGAGAATGCACAGACTCCGCACAGACAGTGACCCAAGCGGGAATCGATATCGATGGGTTGCTGGAGGGGGCGATAAAGTGGCAGATGGAATTTACCACAGAGAGGTGTAAGGTCATCCATTTGGGGAGGTCAAACAGTTGTAGGGAGGACACAATAAATGGGAATATACTAAGAGGGGTAGATGAAGTCAGAGATTTTGTACACAGGTCCCTAAAGGCAGCAGTTCAAGAAGACAAGGTTGTAAAGAAAAAATATGGAATGCTCTCCTTCATTGGCAGAGGTATAGAATATATAAGTAAGGATATGATGTTGGAATTATATAAAACACTGGTGAGGCCACAACTGGAGTATTGTGTGCAGTTCGGGTCACCACATTACAGGAAGGACGTTATTGCTCTGGAGAGAGTGCAGAAGAGGTTTACAAGAATGTTACCAAGACTAGAAAAGTGTTGCTGTAGGGAGAGATTGGACAGTTTGGAGTTATTTTCCGTGGAACAAAGAAGGCTGAGGGGTGACTTAATTGAAGTGATAGAGTGGAGGGGATAAAATTGTTTCCCTTGGTGAAGAATTCTAGAACCAGGGGTCATAGATTCAAGATAAGTTGTAGAAGGTGTAGAGGGAACATGAGGAAGAGCTTTTTTATGCAGAGGGTAATGGGTGTCTAGAATTCAATGTCCAAGTTGGTGTGGAGGCCGAGACCGTAAACTCTTTCAAAAAGTACCCTCGATCTGCACCTTAAGTGCTGTAAGCCACAGGGCTATGGACCAGGTGCAGGAAGGTGGGATTAGAAAGGGCACCTGGATGTCGTCAGCCTGGCGTAAACAAGATGGGCCGAATGGTCTCCTACTGTGCAGTAATTTTTTAATGGTTCTAAGCTCCGCCCACCTCCTCAAACAAAGGTTCTCCCCTGAAGTGGCCAGACTTGAATCCCTGATCGTTATCATGGCTGATTGCCCATTCCCATTTATACAAAAGAAGAGGGCTGTGCCATTCATATGCAACTAATCTTCCATTGATGGACAAATAGGTCATCAGACTCTGTGATGTGCTGATGGCTGATCAAACGAGGTTGTCCCGAATGACAATGGATCTTCAGTGGAGCATCCTGGCTGAACAGGGGCATCCGGTGTATTCCCACGAATGAGGTTAAGTCTGAATGGGACTAAGTAACTCAAGTGGGCATTTCCCTCTGACTCTGCTGCTAGCAGTCTTTTCCTTCAGTCTATTGAACTCCTAAATTGCCCACATTTCCACATTTCCAGATCCAAGTTCCTAATATCTCCCTCTCATGAAACTTTAAAACCTACCCTTTGTTCCATTCATTCAGGGTAGGTGGACATTGGTGGCAAGGTCAATATTTAGCACCTCTTTGAACAGACCTTTGTTTACTTGTATGGCTCAATGCCAAATCTTGTTTGTTAATGCCATGAAGGATCTTGTGACATTTCACAATGTTATAGGGGCTATATAAATGCAAATATGAGCAGGGATAGTTAGGGTCCAAATCTAGAAATTAGTCATAACTAAAGGACAGGTACAAAATAATTAAAAGGCTATCTTTATCTCGAGAGAGTTGGAATACAAAGGGGTGGAAGATTTGTTAAAGCTCTATAGAGCCCTGGTGAGACCACATCTGGATAATTGCATTCAGATCCGAACATTGCACCTCAGGAAGGAAATTTGGCCTTAGAGGTGGTGAAGCACAGATAAATCAGAATGAAAATCGGACCAATGATTTACGATGTCAGGCTACATAGACTACGTTTGTATTTCCCTTGAATATAGAAGATTAATAAGTGACTTAATTGAGATATTTAAGATGATTAAAAGATTTGATGGACCAATTTAAACTGAAGCCATTTCCTCTTGTGGGAGAGTCGAGAACAAGATGGCTTAACCTTAAGATTAGAGCTGGTGCTGCTCAGGGATGGTGTCAGGAAACACTTCTGTACACAAAGAGCAGTGGAGGGAGGTCAACTGAAAGTTTCAAAACTAGATGGACAGAGTTATGTTAGGTAAGGGTTTCAAGGGTTTGGAACTATGAGTAGATAGAGTGAAGATACAGATCAACTATGATCTAATTATGCAGTGGAACATGTTCAAGGGCTGATTGGCCTACCCCTGTTTCCATGTCTGTATATGCAAGTTGTTGAATGCATAATAATATTCAGAGAGCCTAGATGTCCTACATAACTCCGGCATATCCATTCTAATTTCTACAGTGCAAGAAGAACATTTCTATGTAAAAGTGTGCATGTGGCTTGCATGTACATGCATGTAAATTTGTGTGTCTGTGTGTGTGTTTGGGGGAGGGAGGTTGTTTTGCGTGTATGTGAAGGTCAGTTGCAGAGAGGATAAGAATCATCTGTGATGCTGCTGATGTTCAGTGTCTACTCATAATACTCACCTGTATTATGTACCGTGTCTCTGGAATCATGTTGCACTACGAGTTAATGGTCTCACGAGTGAGGGGCTGTGGAAGGAAAGAGAAGGAAACAGAATTGCTCAAAGGTATAAGAATTTTTATTTCCACTTGAGGGGTTGAGTGACGAAAACTCACTTGTGACTCTATAATGAAACAATGTTTTCTTTCATCAGATGTGAGGTTTATTTACACTAACTCTTTGTCTACCCTCATGCATTAAACCATGTCAAAAGTGAACACACTTAATTGACTTGTACTTTTTAACATTAATTACATTAGGGACTGGGTAGTTCTGCATCCTGTCATAATGTCTTTCCCTTCCAGGAAATAGACTTTGAATCGAAGCCAGACAGATGGCTTTTTGACGACTTTCAGGGGCCGAGGCAAAATGAATGCCCTTTGTTTAACACTAGAGTGCCTCAAATTTGGCACATACTGGCACAGATTTGGCACTGTCACCCTGTGAGTCCTCAACAGGAGGGAGAAAAGTGTGACTGTGAGTGGAAAGTGGTTAACAGTGCTCTGAAATTAAGATTCAGATACGCCGTCAGGTCAATGGAGAGGAATACACTGCTGCATTTCCAGGAAGGTGCCATCACTATGATTATGTATGTTATTTCTCTATCCTCCTGTGTCTACAATCCTTTTCGATGTTAAACCTGTATATCTTTCAATACTTTAACTTACTGCATTATCAATACATTATCACAATTGTCCAGTTGAACAGGGTGGGGTTGATGGGGACAAAACATCTCACGCTATCCTGTGACTTATTTTTTAAAAATAAATTTACAATACTTTTTTTTTCCAATTAAGTGTCAATTTAGTGTGGCAACTTTACCTACCCTGCACATCTTTGGATTGGGGGAGTGAGACCCACGCAGACACGGGGAGAATGTGCAAACTCCACATGGACAGTGGCCCGGGGTCGGGATCGAACCCGGTGTCATGATATGCAGACATGCAGATAATGATATAGAGACAGGCACAGACAGGCAGCTAATGAACACAGAGAACAGGACACGACCAATGAACTGGCAGGACACTCAGAGGTGGTATCTCACTATAAAAGGCACGAGGCACTCACACTCCACCTCTTTCCACTGATGAACATCTACAGAGTGAGTATGTACAGTATCACACCTCCAGCACGTGGCTAAGAGCTAGTCTGGTTCAGTCAGACAGAGTAACCACACTTAGGTTAGCAGAGAGTTGAACTCATAGAGAACTATGCTGACTGTGCTACTGGTTCAATAAATCAGATTGAACTGACTTCAAGGTCTGGAGTATCTTTTGGTTAAAGCTGCATCCAGTTGCAGCCTGTGTTATCCCAGAGTACATAACACATCACCCGGGTCCTCAGTGCCGTGAGGCAGCAGTGCTAGTCACTGTGCCACCGTGCCCCCCCGTCCTGTGGCTTAAGTAGCAAGTGTACAACTGGTGTAGAACCAAGCTAAATAGATAATGAGGGGCACAGGTTTGATCCTCACTCTCACTGTGTCGAGTGAACTGGCATCAGCGGGGATGGCATTAGAAGCAGCAGAGCATTTCACAGCCTGGGCAAGGGTGAAGAAAATGCATCCAGGTCCATGGTCCTATTTGAAATGCTGCTAAATGATGTGAACAAGAGGTGAGGGCAAGATCAAATAACTCATTGGCACTTATTGTTTTGGCAGTCACATGAGGAATGGTAACTTAGGCAAGCTATGAGATCTATGGAAAAGTATACCAGCAAAGAGCTGGCACCTTTAGATAAAATGGGCAAGAAAAACCGGAGAACGGAAATAAAAGAAAACAATCTCATTGAGATGATTTCATAAATCATAAGGAAGAAAAGTGTTGCTTTTATCATCTGAACCCTGGTGAAGTTATTTTATCCAACCTAATAAAACATATTTGCAAAACTTTTAATGACAAAAATAACTCAATAATGTTGCTTGGTAGGGCAGCACAGTTGTGCAGTGGTTAGCACTGCTGCCTCACAATGCCGTGGCCCCAGGTTCGATCCCGGCTCTGGGTTACTGTCCGTCTGACAATATCATTTCACAATAATCCATTTGAAATTAATTGCTTGGTTATTTTGGGAGGAGGAGCCCAACTAACCCTTTACTTTTCACATATATTTCACCCCCCCGTACAATATGTCATGACCACCCATTTTCAGCTTAAAACATCACGGTCACCAAGCAACGCTATTTTTTAAAAAATAAAGTTAGAGTACCCAATTTATTTTTTCCAATTAAGGGCCAATTTAGCGTGGCCAATCCAACTAGGCTGCACATCTTTGGGTTGTGGGGGCGAAACCCACGCAAACACAGAGAGAATATGCAAACTCCACACGGACAGTGACCCAGAGCTGGGATCGAACTTGGGACTTCGGCGTTGTGAGACAGCAGTGCCAACCACTGCGCTGCCCTCCATTTGCACAATTAATAAACCTACACCTCAAGAAATTATCTTTATGCTGCTTTGTTCCTCATTTCTGCTTCTTCTTCATGGGTTGTTCACCAGAGGCCCTGGAGCTCACACCAGCACTGCTGGCAGCTATAAAATGGAGGAATCTCTCACGCGCCCAGAACAAGCGACGTCAGTGTATGGGGTGTGTGACCTGCTCTCTGCTGCCGCTTCCAGAGAGAAGACTCCATCGATTTTTTAAAAGAATCTGCTCCTGGGTCAATGCGCTGAAGTTAGGAGGAGGCGGTCTCCCACGGTTACTGCCTTATCATCATGTAAGGTGATGTCCCCTTTAAGACCGGGCTTGGAACCCTGGGGACTCCGCCTCTATCTCCTCCCATCTGAGAGCCATATATAAAGGGCTGCCTCATGGGCTGTGTAGCAGTCAGCACTTGTCTCAGCTCGAACATAGTTCTTAGTCTAATAAAGCCTTCTTTACAGTTTAATCTCTAAGCTTTGTTATTGAGGGTACTTCAACTAGCTTTCGGAGCACTGCTCCTTCTTCAGGTGAATGAAGAGGTATGTTCCAAAAACATATATATGACAAAGTCAAAGATGCAAGACAATGCTTTGAATGCGAGCATTTGCAGGTGATTAAGTCTTTACAGATCCAGAGGTAGGGGTAACCCAGGTTAAAGAGATGTGAATTGTCTCAAGCCAGGACAGTTGGTAGGATTTCGCAAGCCCAGGCAAGATGGTGGGGGATGAATGTAATGCGACATGAATCCAAGGTCCCGGTTGAGGCCGTACTCATGTGTGCGGAACTTGGCTACAAGTTTCTGCTTGGCGATTTTGCGTTGTCGCGCGTCCTGAAGGCTGCCTTGGAGAACGTTTACTCGAAGATCAGAGGCTGAATGCCCTGACTGCTGAAGTGTTCCCCGACTGGAAGGGAACATTCCTGCCTGGCGATTGTCACGCGATGTCCGTTCATCCGTTGTCGCAGCGTCTGCATGGTTTCGCCAATGTACCACGCTTCAGGACATCCTTTCCTGCAGCGTATGAGGTAGACAACCATGAGGTAGACAACAAACCATTGTTTGTTGTAGACAACAAACGTATGAGTTAGACAACAAACCATTGTTTGCAGCAAACTACCCAGCCTTCAGAACAGTGACCAAGACACCACACAACCCTGCCGTGGCAATCTCTGCAAGACGTGCCAGATCATCGACATGGGTACCACCATTATACGTAAGAACACCACACACCATGTACGCTGTACATACTCGTGCGACTCGGCCAACATTGTCTACCTCATACGCTGCAGGTAAGGATGTTCTGAAGCGCGGTACATTGGCAAATCGATGCAGACGCTCCGACAACGGATGAACGGACATCGCGCGACAATCGCCAGGCAGGAATGTTCCCTTCCATTCAGGGAACACTTCATCAGTCAAGGGCATTCAGCCTCTGATCTCCGGCTAAGCGTTCTCCAAGGCGGCCTTCAGGACGCACGACAATGCAAAATCGCCGAGCAGAAACTTACAGCCAAGTTCCGCACACATGAGTGCGGCCTCAACCGGGACCTGGGATTCATGTCGCATTACATTCATCCCCCACCATCTTGCCTGGGCTTGCGAAATCCTACCAACTGTCCTGGCTTGAGACAATTCACACCTCTTTAACCTGGGGTTACCCCTATCTCTGGATCTGTAAAGACTTAATCACCTGCAAATGCTCGCATTCAAAGCATTGTCTTGCATCTTTGGCTTTGTCTATATATATGTTTCTGGAACTTACCTCTTCATTCACCTGAGGAAGGAGCAGCGCTCCGAAAGCTAGTGATTTGAAACAAACCTGTTGGACTTAAACCTGGTGTTGTAAAACTTCTTACTGTGCTCACCCCAGTCCAACGCTGACATCTCCACATCATATGAAGGATGATCTATCGCTAACAGCAAAGTTAAAATCAGCCTTTAAATATCATAAATTAAATGTGGGTAATTATTTCTGTTCCATTCCTTCACTTTATATGGAATGTGCAAAATGTATTAAACCCATAGACATAAAGCAGCTGTGGCAATGAGAGCTGGCCCCTGATAGCCTGAAATTGGCACAGAAGTAAAAAAAACACTTCAAACTTTAGTGCAGTGGAAGAGCAGAGAGAAAAGACACTATCAAGTTGACAAGGCTATTTAAAAATAAAGCTAATGAAATGATAGGTGTGATTTAACGGAAAGTTTCTTCGTGTCATTTGTGGCGTGTTTTGCTGGGAGTTTCCTGCCGAGTTCCCCACCACTATCTAACGGCACTTTGTTACTTTTTTGGGCCCTGGGGAGTTTAGCACCGGTTTAGCCCACACTTAGAATTTTTTTCATCTCTGGGAAGCTGAGCACAGAGATCGGGCTGCCATTTTGATAGGGTGCCCCGATCTCTAAATGAGCTTGTGGGTCTCCCAAGCAGCGTACATGAAGATTCTCTAGAATGCTGCCTGGGATGCGGAAACACAACTCCGGCAAAAGAATTTGAGAAGCAAAGGATTTTTCAGAACATTGCAGATATCTGGGTGATGTGACAGAAGAGTTTAAAATGATGGAAACATAGGACAGGGTAGGCAGAGCTGGCTGTTTCCAATAGGTCAGGGGCCAAGACCTAAGGGCCATCAGTATGGGCATAGGAACATAGGACTTAGGAGTAGGAATAGGCCATTCGGCCCTTAGAGCTCACTCCACCATTCAATAAGATTGTAGCTGATCTGGTTGTGGTATCAGTTCCACTTTCCTGTTTGCGCACAGTATTTAGCACTGCTGCCTCACAGCACCAGGGACCTGGGTTCAATTCCAGCCTTGGGTGACTGTGTGTAATTAAAACATTCTCCCTATGTCTGCATAGATTTCCTCCAGTTGCTTCGGTCTCCGCCCACAAAGGTGGGATTGGCTGTGCTAAATTGCCCCTTAGTATCATGATCAATGCACAGGGTTATGGCAGAGGAGTGGGCCTACGTAGAGGGCTCTTCCTTTCGGAGGGTTGGTGCAGACTCGTTGGACCAAATGGCCTCCTTCTGCACTGTAGGAATTCTATGGGTAACCCTTGACCCCTTTGTCTGACAAAAATCTATCTAACCCAGCCTTGAATGAATTTAAGACCCAACCCTCACTGCTTTCCGGGGAACAGAATTCCATAGACTAACAACTCTCTAAGATAAAAGAAGTCTCCTCGTATCCATCTGAAGAGGGAGAGCTCCGATTCTTAAACTGTGTCTTCTGATCTAGTTTCTCTGACAAGAGGAAACATCCTTTCAGAAGCCACTCTATCAAGTCCCCTCAAGTAAATGGAAGAGATTTAGAACACAACAAATTTACACATATTGAGCTGCGAGGCTGTGCTGAAACAGAAACTGGATCAATATAAAGATCAGGGGCGAAATTCTCCGTTATCGGCGCAAAGTCCGCCGATCGGCGCAAAAAACGGCGCAAATCCGACTTGCGTCACATTGGAAAAATGGGTCGAAAGTCTCCGGCCCGAAATGGGCTAGCAGCGACGTAACGGGATCCGCGCTTGCGCACGTGGTTCACGCCGTGCAGCGTCATACGCGCCGCACGGCGTGACGGCTCATAAGGCCGCGCAGCTCCCCCCCACCCGACCGGAACACCCGACCGCAACACCCGACTTGATGGCTGACCGCCGCTCAGCCCCGAGGTTCGAGTCACGTGATGTGGAGGCGCTCCTGGACGCAGTGGAGCAGAGGAGGGACGCCCTGTATCCCGGGCACGGCCGCAGAGTTGCCCCACGCCACAGCCGGCGTCTGTGGAGGGAAGTGGCAGAGGCCGTCACCGCTGTGGCCCTGACACCACGGACAGGCACCCAGTGCCACAAGAAGGTGAACGACCTCGTCAGAGCAGGCAGGGTGAGCCTCCCCATATCCCCCCTCCCCCATATCCCCCCTCCCCCATATCCCCCCTCCCCCATATCCCCCTCGCCATATCCCCCCTCCCCATATCCCCCCTCCCCCATATCCCCCATATCCCCCTCCCCCATATCCCCCCTCCCCCATATCCCCCTCCCCCATATCCCCCTCCTCCATATCCCTCTCCCCCATATCCCCCCTCCCCCATATCCCCCATACCCCCCTCCCCCATATCCCCCCTCCCCCATATCCCCCATATCCCCCTCCCCATAACCCCCCTCCCCCATATCCCCCTCCCCCATATCCCCCCTCCCCCCATATCCCCCCCCATATCCCCCCTCCCAATATCCCCCTCCCCATATCCCCCTCCCCCATATCCCCCTCCCCATATCCCCCTCCCCCATATCCCCCCTCCCCCATATCCCCCCTCCCCCATATCCCCCTCCCCATATCCCCCATATCCCCCCTCCCCATATCCCCCATATCCCCAAGTGAATCCAGCCCTAACCTTAACCTCAGCAATGCACGCGCAACCGATGGCGTGCATTCATATACCTGCCTAACAGTGTTGCCTTTTACCCCTGCCACCACCCCCCCCCCCCCCACAGGAGAAGCGCGCACACAACAATAGGGAGCATGTGAGGACTGGAGGAGGCCCCGCTGATGAGAGGCCACTGACCGAACACGAGGAAAGGGCCCAGGAACTGGCTGGTGGACCTGACGACCGGGAGGTTTGCTGATGCAGAGGTCGGGGGCGTACTAGCAAGTGAGCCACCGACAGCCCCTCCCCATATCCCCCCTCCCCCATATCACCTGATCACTGCCTGCGTGTCTAACCATGCATGCTTCATTGTGTATCGCAGGACCAAACGTCCAGGCACCCATCCCCGCAGATGCAGACCGCCCGCAGGATGCCCCTCAGAGGCCACGGGAGACAGAGAGACCCGGACCCTCCAGCATGCGACGCCCGCAGGATGCCCCTCGGAGGCCACGGGAGACAGAGAGACCCGGACCCTCCAGCATGCGACGCCCGCAGGATGCCCCTCGGAGGCCACGGAGGCCACGGGAGACAGAGAGACCCGGACCCTCCAGCATGCGACGCCCGCAGGGTGCCCCTCGGAGGCCACGGGAGACAGAGAGACCCGGACCCTCCAGCATGCGACGCCCGCAGGATGCCCCTCGCACACCGCGGGAGACGGAGAGACCTGGAGCAACAGGGAGACGACACCCCCTTCACGTGCGGGAGCGACCACCCAGCGACGAGGGGGGCAGCCACAGGCCCCCGTCATATCCGAGCCAGGACACCACTACCCAGGACACCACTACCCAGGACACTACTACCCAGGACACCACTACCCAGGACACCACTACCCAGGACACCCTCCACCATCGCAGAAACACTCACCTCGGTTGGGCACTTTAGTGATGAGGCGTCTGGTACACTCACTGGTGCACACAACACAGCCGTCCCGGTACAGCAGGTGGAGGTAGGAGCAGCAGAGGGGCCGGGCGGTCGGAGGGCAGCCCAGCCCAAGCGAACATCTGCCGCCCAGATGGATCCCGGGTTCCTGGAGTTACCACACCCACACATAGATCCGATGCAACCACCGACGCGGAGACGAGCGAAGAGGGTGACGGCCGGCTTGCGGCGGCTGCAGTCGCAGGTGGAGGAGTCCACCCGCGTCCAGGAGCTGGCAGTGGTGCCGGTCATGCGTGCCACCCAGGCCGACACCGCACGGGTGGCGTCCGCGGTGGAGGCAATGGGTGCGACGGTGTCAGACATGGGGAATGGTTTGCGAGGCCTGGGGCTTTCCGTGCAGGCGGCGTCTGTGGTCCAGGACACGGCTGCCCTCTCACAGGAGGCCATGAGCCAGTGCCAGCGCCAGATGGCAGAGGCGCTCAACACCATAGCCCAGTCTCAGCAGGCCATAGCCCAGTCTCTGCAGGCCATGGCCCAGTCTCTGCAGGCCACGGCCCAGTCTCAGCAGGCCATCGCTGAGGGCATCGGCGCCAGTGGCCATGTGCGAGCCGGCGTCGCACTGTCACAGACAGGGTTTGCCAACCCCCTGGGCTCCATGGCTGCATACCTGCAGACTCCTGTCGATACCAGCACGGGCCTCCAGGACTGGCAGCGCCAGATGTCGGGGGGGCGTCGGATGGCCAGTCCGTTCGCATCCCCCACCCATGTAGAGGCCTGGGGGCCATCGGGCACCCCGAGGGAGGAGGAGGTGGTGTGGTCCGTCCCGGCTCCCCCTGTAGGGGAGGTCCCGGAACACCGCGACACCTCGGACTCCCCCCCTTCCGTCCCAGGTGCATCGGGTGGGCAACGGGCAGGACAGGCTGGCAGCTCGCCATCCCAGTTGCCCGGGCCGCAGCCTGGCCCATCTAGGCCAGGATGCCCCAGGAAACGGCCGCCAAAGGGATCCAGTGTCAGAGGGCAGGAATCACAGGAGTCCACCTCCAGTTCTGCTGTACCATCTGGGGAACCACGTAGACGTAGTCAAAGGGCCCGTAAGGCCAAACAATTAGACACTGAGTAAGTTGGCACGGGTGCAGGGCACAGATGAGTTTTAGGGGCTAGGGCACGTGCATGAACTCCTTTGGTTATTAAAGTCAATGTTACACCTACAGAAGCTGCCTTTGTGGTCTGTCCAAAGCGTGCGGGGGTGTCATGTACGTTGAGCACAAGTGTGTGTGTGAGGGGTGGTCTTACCTCAGCCCCAGGTGAGTCTGCCCCGTTCCCCCTGGGCCGCCATCAACATCCCCCCCGGGCAGAGGACGGGACCGTGCGCTGCAGTGTCACAGCCGCATGCAGGGATGGTCCGGGTGGATGGTGGTACTGTGGCCATGGGTCAGACATAGTCCAACGATGTGGAGCCAGGAGCTCACCGCAGGGTGGGTTGTCATCATCCTCCATGGCCTGCAATAGACACGCGTCCACCCGCAACTGTGTGAGCCCGGCCCGTTGTGCCGCAGGTGGATTGGCAATGGGGGGGGTGGTGTGCATGCGGGTGGGGTGGGTGGGGTTGGGGAGGGGGGTGAGGGTGCTGGGTGGGTGGATGGGTGGGGGGTGTGGGTGGTCGGCTGTTGCCATGGTGTGCGGTCTGTGGCCATACTACCCGATTCCCACGCCCATCTAGTCAGTGAAGCGGGCGGCTATCAGTCTGACCCGTGCCCGCTGGGCCAGCCGGTAACGGTGGACAGCCACCCGCCTGTGTCTACCCCGTCTGCCCTGACCGTTGCCCCCATCCCCCTCATCTGGAGAGGACTGCGCCTCTTCCTGCTGCTCCTCCACTCCACCCTCCTCTGCCTGCGGCACATCGCCCCTCCGCTGGGCTATGTTGTGCAGGACGCAGCACACCACAATGATGCGGCCGACCCTATCTGACCGATACTGGAGGGCGCCCCCAGAGAGGTCCAGGCACCTGAAACGCATCTTCAGCATGCCAAAGCACCTCTCTATCACTCCCCTTGTCGCTACATGTGCATCATTGTAGCGGTTCTCCGCCTCATTGCGTGGCCTCCGTATAGGCGTCATCAGCCACGATCGCAATGGGTAGCCCCTGTCGCCCAGCAACCAGCCCCTCAGCCGGGGATGGCGTCCCTCGTACATGCTGGGGATGGATGACCGCGACAACACGTATGAGTCGTGTACACTGCATGGGTAACGGGCGCAGACTTGCAGGATCATCATGCGGTGGTCGCAGACCACCTGTACGTTCATCGAATAGGTCCCCTTCCTATTGGTGAACATGGCCCTGTTATCTGCAGGTGGCCGCACGGCGATGTGCATCCCATCAATCGCGCCCTGGACCATGGGGAACCCGGCCACGGCAGAGAAGCCCACGGCCCGGGCATCTTGGCTGGCCCGGTCCACAGGGAAGTGGATGTAGCGGTGCGCCATGGCATATAGGGCGTCTGTCACTGCCCGGATGCACCGATGCACCAATGTCTGCGATATGCCGGACACTCGGTGCCTAGAATGACCCAGTTGCATAAAGGTTCAGGGCCACCGTAACCTTGACGGACACGGGGAGAGGGTTTCCCCCGCCAGTGTCACGCGTTGACAGGTGTGCCAGCAGGTGGCAGATGTGTGCCACGGTTTCCCACCTCATCTGGAGTCTCCTCCTGCATTCCCGGTCCGTGAGGTCCTGGTATGACTGCCGGGGCCGGTACACACGGGGCGCCCTTGGGTGCCTCCGTTGCCGTGGGGCCGCGACGTCCTCCTCCCCCTCCTGTCGGTCAGGTGTCCCTCCAGCCTGGGCGGCTGCCGCCTGCCCCTCTGCGGCAGCCTGCGCCGCCTCTCTGGCACGCTCCTCCTCCTCCTCCTCATCCAAGGCAACATGGACATTAGCGGCTGCCGCCACAGCGGCCAACATCGCTGGATGATCAAAAACATGACGGCCTGGTGGGGGGGGGGGGGGGGGGGGGGGGGGGGGGGAACGACGACATGTCATCATTGCCCATATCCCCTCCTTCCCCCCAGCCAGGTGGCATGGACCACATGGGTCCAACTGTTGGAGGCTGGCACCTGGCCAGGTGGACCAACTCACTTGCCCTCGCACCCCCCCCTCCCCGGCACGGGCCCCCCATCCCCCTCCCCGGCACGGAGCCCCCATCCCCCTCCCTGGCACGGACCCCCCATCCCCCTCCCCGGCACGGACCCCCCATCCCCCTCCCCGGCACGGACCCCCCATCCCCCTCCCCGGCACGGACCCCCCATCCCCCTCCCCGGCACGGACCCCCCCATCCCCCTCCCCGGCATGGACCCCCCATCCCCCTCCCCGGCACGGACCCCCCCACATCCCCCTCCCCGGCACGGACACCCCCCCATCCCCCTCCCCGGCACGGACCCCCCCACATCCCCCTCCCCGGCACGGACACCCCCCCCATCCCCCTCCCCGGCACGGACACCCCCATCCCCCTCCCCGGCACGGGCCCCCCCCCCCGGCACGGACCCCCCCCATCCCCCTCCCCGGCACGGACCCCCCATCCCCCTCCCCGGCACGGACCCCAACCTCCTCCCCGGCACTGACCCCCCTCCCGGCACTCCCCCGGAGCCCAGCCCACTCTAACCACCCCCCCCCCCCCCGCCGCACACACACACACACAACCCGAGACACACCTCTCCGCACACATTCAGACTGCGGCCACGCCATCGCCTGCCCAGCGGCCAACCCCCCAGGCCATCACTCACCTCCACGCTGGTCGGCGTGAACCTGGAGCACAGGTTCACGCCGATGAAAAGGTAGTTTAATTTACGTCGACGTCAACGGTCATCACGTCGACGGGACTTCGGCCCATCCGGAAGCGAGAATATCGGCAGGCCGAAAATCGGCTGCCTTGCGCAGACCCGTGCCATTCTCCGACGTCAGCGGCGCCATTAACGCCCCGCCGACTTTTCTCCCTTCGGAGACTTCGGCAACCGGCGGGGGCGGGATTTACGGCGGCCAACGGCCATTCTCCGACACGCTGGGGGGTCGGAGAATGACGCCCCACATTGGGTCGGAGGAGGAAGGAACAAGAGATTAAGGAATATGGGAACAAGATAGGTATATATGATTTGAAGGTTTGTTGGGAATTTTACATGCCTCTCACCCAACTGGGAGCAGACTGGCAAGCTGGGGAGTGGGTAAAATCAGGGGGGAGGGTTGTGCCATGCCCATGTCTACCCTCTTGTCTGGAATTTTACCATCAACAGGGTATGTGCCAGGTGGCCCACCTGATATTGTTTGAATTGAGGCTCCTTGTGGGGGACTGCTACACTCCCAGGGGCAGCCATTACTGTCAGTGGTGCAGCCGGGACTGGAAAGCAGCCAGCCCTCTGATTGGAGTCACTGCCTCACTGGGGGTTTTAGTGTGGATATATCTCAACTTTTACCACATGCTGTGAAGATGTTTGGTGCTGTTGCCGAGCATTAGTTAGGTTTCACTAGTCCAAACTGTCCTGCCTTATTTAACCTTTGGACAGAATTGAGATAGTTGATATGGTTCAACTTCAAACTTTTTACTACAAACTATTTACAAAGACCTCATACTGTGCACAATGCATTCAGGACACAATCTGCGCTGCACCTCTTGGAGCCTGTTGGTCATCTGGCTACTGATGCCACAGTCTCACCAGCCAGGTCTCATTAACATATTCATTAACCCATTACACTATGGGGTACACTAAGTGCTGTGGATCAGGTGCAGGTAGGTCGGATTAGAAAGAGTGTCCCCGGGCTGGTATGGACAAGATGGGCCAAATGGCCTCGTTCTGTGCTGTAACATGTCTATTGGTCTGTGGTACGTATCAGCCTGATGGCTGTTAAAATCTGATCGTAGCTTCTTAACCCTGCGGAGGTGGGCTTGCCACTGACATTTAAGCCCTAGGGCCTGGCTGTGGGGGTTGGGGTTGCTGGAGGTGGCTTCCATGAAACGTTCTGGCCTATGTCGCACGTGGCAGGTAAATGGCAACATCAACGGTTGAGTTGATTGATTATTCCCCATTGTAATCTCGATGTATTCTGGCGCAGGTACTTTGTATCACAGGTGAATGTTGTTAGTCAGATATTAATCCAATTATTAATAAATACAAGTAAAAGGCACTGTTATTATTTGGGTTTAGATTTGATATGTTGTTTGGATTCACCATCACAGATCTTTTCCACAAACAGGCCATTGCGGGCCGAGGAACCCGAGGGACACAATTTCAATGAATAAGCAGGTTGGTAGGTCAACTCGCAACATCAAAAGTTAGCTACATGCGGTTGCTTGTTCGGCATCAGAATATGGATAAAAAAAGTATTGACTAGGTTGTAGACTATAGACAAAAGAGTGGCTCCATTAAAACAGAAAGGAGTTTTATTGGACTGCATTAAGTATTTGAATGTGAAAACCGCTCAGCATGATTTTACATCATTTGAGTGTCTCTTGAATTACTGTTGTTGAGTAAGAAGATAAAAACTGAACATATCTAAACAAAGACTTGTATTCACATAACTCTCTTCATGGTCTTGGGATGTCTTCACAACCAATGAAGTATTTCTGAGGTGTAGTGACTGTAGGAAAATAGCAGTCAATTTAAAGAATGAAATTAGTGACAAAATATCCTTTTTTAGTGATGTTGATCGCAAGATAAATGTTAGTCAGGATGCAGGACAACACTCCTCCTCTTCTTTGAATAATGACATGGGATCTGAACCTCCATTTAAGAGGGAAGATGGGCCCTTGGCTTAACATCTTATGCAAAATATGGTACCTCCAGCAGTGAAGCACTCACTCCATACTACACTGAAGTCGCAACCTAGATTAATGTGCTACAATTCACTGCAGTTGGACTTGAGCACACACCTCTGACTCACAGTGCAGAAGGAGGTTATTCAGCCTATCAGATCTGTACTGACCCTGCGAAAGAGCACTCTATCTAGTTCCACTCCTCGCCCACCCTGCCCTATCCCCATAACCCTGTAACCTAACCTGCACATCCCTGGACATTAAGGGGCAATTTAGCATGGCCAATCCACCTAACCTGCATATCTTTGCACTTTGGCAGGAAACTGCAGCACCTGCGGAAACCCACATAGACATGAGGAGTAAGTCGCTGGTGTTGTGAAGCAGCACTGCTAACCAGTGGGCCACCATGAGGAAAGAGTGTGAGTACAAAGCTAAGCCTGACACCTCAACAAACTCAGGTTCCTATGTCATAAATAACCTGTAATTACCCTTTGGTGCTGAAGTTTTTGCATGACGAAATGTCCTCAGTTTCCTATATTCCACCAATAATTTATAGCTCATTATATACTGTGTCCTATATTACTGGACTTATATTGCACCAAGTAATTTATAGCTCATTACCTGGGCTGATGAAGTCATATCTGAGATAAAGTTCAATTGCTTTCGCAACACTTTTTCTCTGTTGAAAGCAGTGAATCATTGCATTTGCATGGAACCCAGCCATCAATCGGTACCTAACTCATGATTAGATGTGAAATTGACAGTGTGTGTCAGCAAGCCATTTGATTGTGTGGGGCAAGATGCTGTGTGTTTGTGCTTCCATCTAACCAACTTGTCTGTCTTCTCACTGACTTGCCACTCAGTGAAATATTCATTTGGAGAGCTCGTGCACGCGCGATGGGGCCAAATGGCTTCTTTTTGCACTGTGACAATTCTGTTATCAAACAGTGTGTTTATTTATTTTTGCCTTGGAGGGCAAATAGGAGACAGGTTGTTCTGACGTGGAATGTCTGGAAGGGAAGTGGAAAAAGATTTAACAGTTAGCTTTCCAAAAGGGGCTGAATACCAACATCACAAGGGAGTGCAGTGGCTCAAGAAGGCGGCTCAAGGGTAATTAGGGATGGGCAATAGCCGGTGATGCTTATATCCCATGAATGAATAATTTGAAATATATATATATTGAAGAAGAGGCATTTACAGGGATAAAGGGGAAAGGGCAGAGGAATGGAACTCATTGGAATGTTCTTCCAAAGCTCTGGCATAGGCACACCTACAGCTACACGGTAAGATTTTCTGGATCTGTCATGGAATGAAACCATACCAATGATACAAACGCCATCTTCGTCTCTTTCTACATTTAAGCATAAGCATTTTGAAGCATGGGTTGTGGATAGTAATTGGTAATGAGAAATCTTTCTGACTTTTTTAAAAACACATTTCCCCTCCCCAGCTCAGGGTTGCTGAGGCCCCAGGTAGCAACCCAACTGCTGCCTGAGGGGAAGTCAGGCACACAAGCACAATCTTATGATGTTACTGGTTCGTACGGTCCAGCAGCACACGTAGACAATGCCCTTACAGACTGGCCATCAAGGTTGCCCCCCTTAAGCTTTCGAATTTGACAGTGATTGCATTGTAGGCAAATGAGCTGCTAACAGCATAAACAGCCTGATCACTTCTGTGATATTTTTTCATTTCTTTCGGGTGTTCGGTGGAAATGAGCCAAAGTAGAGCGCGAAAAGCTCCTCTCGGAAACGGCTCTGTGACAGAATCTGACAATTTATCATCTGTGCTGTGACAGTACCCCGTAAATTTAATCTTAATTCACCATCTGTGCATCTATATGCAGTGAGTTTGTCACTATGTTTTTCACATCAACTTATCTTTGCTGTGACTCTTAAGAAAAAAATACATCTAAAAAAGTTCCACAATGACATCTTTTTGGTCATCTTTGCTGTGCTTAAGTGACATAAAGTGAACATTTTACAGTGACATCTGCAGAACATCAATTTGATCCTCTTGAATATCTCACTCATGTCAGTTGAGTTCATCAAGATTTATCACTTAATAAGATACCCTGCAATATAGTGCATGAGAAAAGAATGCACTGACACAGGTGCAGATGGAAGTCCTCAGTGGCTCAGTGGATAGCGGCACTGTACACACAAAACCTTGGTGTTGGCCATGATATTTGGCGCAAAGATTGGCTTTAACGCTGTGGACATGATAAGCCCATTCCTGGTGCCTCTCAGAAGGTACATACATGCTTATTGACTTAATGGCTTGAGAAACTCAAGCGGGAGAATCCAGCTAAGAAGGTTGTGCAGTT
The DNA here is from genome assembly GCF_047496885.1 of Scyliorhinus torazame. Classification (NCBI taxonomy): domain Eukaryota; kingdom Metazoa; phylum Chordata; class Chondrichthyes; order Carcharhiniformes; family Scyliorhinidae; genus Scyliorhinus; species Scyliorhinus torazame. The sequence goes on along the minus strand of NC_092709.1, from coordinate 290,163,467 downwards.
CTGGTCCGAGGAGACAGAAGAGCTCTTACGTGACTGCTTAGAGACAGTGGACTGGTCCACATTTAAGAACTCAGCGACCAACTTAAATGAGTATGCCACCACCGTCACAGACTTCATCAGCAAATGTGTGGACGACTGCGTGCCAAAGAAAGCAGTACGTGCATTCCCCAACCGGAAACCATGGCTCAGTCGCGAGATTGACTCCCTACTGAAGGACAGATCTGAGGCGTTCAAGGCAGACGACCCTGACCTATACAAGAAATCCAGGTACGACCTCCGCAAAGCCATCCGGAATGTCAAGAGAGAATATCAAACCAAGCTAGAGTCACAGACAGACTCTCAGCGGTTGTGGCAAGGACTAAACAACATAACGGGCTACAAAGCGAAGCCGAACAGTATCTCTGGCAGCAGCGCACCCCTCCCCGATGAACTCAATGCATTCTATGCTCGGTTCGAGCAGGTAACCAACAATCCGCTGTCGAGTGCCCCAGCAGCCCATAATTCACCCATACCCACCATCACAGCTTCCAAAGTCAGATTGGCCTTCCTGAAAGTGAACCCTCGGAAGGCGACTGGCCCAGACGGGATCCCTGGTCGTGCACTCAGAGCCTGCGTGGACCAGCTGGCAGAGGTATTCACGGACATCTTTAACCTGTCCCTACTCCACTCCGAGGTCCCCACCTGCTTCAAGAAGACCACCATCATACCGGTACCAAAGAAGAGCCAGTCAACGTGCCTCAATGACTACCGACCAGTGGCTCTGACTTCAGTCGTAATGAAGTGCTTCGAGAGGTTGATCATGAAGCGCATCACCTCCATACTCCCAGAACGCCTTGATCCACTGCAATTCGCATACCGCTGCAACCGGTCCACATCAGACACCATTTCCCTGGCCCTACACTCATCCCTAGAGCATCTCGAAAACAAGGACTCCTACATTAGACTCCCATTTATTGACTACAGCTCCACCTTCAACACCATAATCCCAGCCAAACTCATATCAAAGCTCCAAAACCGAGGACTTGGCTCCTCATTCTGCAACTGGATCCTCGATTTTCTGACCAACAGACCACAATCAGTAAGAATGAACAACACCTCCTCCACAATAGTCCTCAACACCGGTGCCCCGGAAGGCTGCGTACTTAGCCCCCCTACTCTACTCCCTGTACACACACGACTGCGTGGCAAAACTTGGTTCCAACTCCATCTACAAGTTTGCTGACGATACGACCATAGTGGGCCGGGTCTCGAATAACGATGAGTCCGAATACAGGAGGGAGATAGCGAACCTAGTGGAGTGGTGTAGCGACAACAATCTCTCCCTCAATGCCAGCAAAACTAAAGAGCTGGTAATTGACTTCAGGAAGCAAAGTACTGTACACACCCCTGTCAGCATCAACGGGGCCGAGGTGGTTAGCAGTTTCAAATTCCTAGGGGTGTACATCTCCAAAAATCTGTCCTGGTCCACCCACATCGACGCTACCACCAAGAAAGCACAACAGCGCCTATACTTCTTCAGGAAACTAAGGAAATTCGGCATGTCCACATTGACTCTTACCAACTTTTACAGATGCACCATAGAAAGCATCCTATCGGGCTGCATCACAGCCTGGTATGGCAACTGCTCGGCCCAGGGCCGCAAGAACCGTCAGAGAGTCGTGAACACCGCCCAGTCCATCACACGAACCTGCTTCCCATCCATTGACTCCATCTACACCTCCCGTTGCCTGGGGAAAGCGGGCAGCATAATCAAAGATCCCTCCCACCCGGCTTACTCACTCTTCCGTCTTCTTCTATCGGGCAGGAGATACAGGAGTCTCGGAACACGCACGAACAGACTCAAAAACAGCTTCTTCCCCACTGTCACCAGACTCCTAAATGACCCTCTTATGGACTCACTTCATTAACACTACACCCTGTATGCTTCATCCGATGCCAGTGCTTATGTAGTTACATTGTATATGTTGTGTTGCCCTATTATGTATTTTCTTTTATTCCCTTTTCTTCTCATGTACTTAATGATCTGTTGAGCTGCTCGCAGAAAAATACTTTTCACTGTACCTCGGTACACGTGACAATAAACAAATGCAATCCAATCCAATGTGAAGACAAAATCAGGTTGCCAATAGTCTTCTGGAAGGCCCTCACATGGGGGTGGATACTGATGGAGTGGCAGCATCTGTAGGGGCAGATTAGAAAGGTTTAAATAATCTTTCACTTTTGCAGTCCCTTATTATCTATTCTATCCTAAAATTAGAGAAATATTTCATTATTTCGAGTAATCACAACTAACTGAAATCTGACCACAGTATTTTATCCTTTGACCCAACAACACTTCTGCAACCCACAAAATTGCCAAAGGTACTACCATAACCCTCAAAACCAGCACCACTCAAACTCAGCACTGTCATCATGCCTTAGAGACATTGGAGTTAATTTTACCTCCTTTCACCTGGCATTAATGGAGCATTAAGGGCCTGAAAATGGAGTAGCTTTACAACATCAGTAAGCTTGATGATGCAGCCAGTAGAATTTTGCAAAGAGCCTACTGCTGGGCATCCAAAGTGCCTGCGCTTCTCAGGATTCTTCTAACATGGAAATGAAAGGACCCTGATTGTCATTCTAGGTTGGGAGCGTTTGGGCCATCCTCTATGCAGTCATTGATAGATCCAAAGATGACAGAAACAAGGACATCCAGCAAAGGCAAGTTTGAAATTATTTTTGAGGAATGCAGGGGAGCAATGTTTTGATTTGCTTCTTCCCCAGGGCCCCTTCCTCCATGTTCTCAAATCCCATCCCACTTATTTGGCTAGTGATCTGATCATTTGGCACCTGCAACTTACCGGGTTGATAAATAAGGTCAAGATTGAGAGGGGCCTGATAGAACGGCCTCATCGGGCCTGAGTCAGGACGCGACAAGGCCATTAAATCTCATGTGAGGCCTCTTGCGTGATTTGCCATACTTCGGGACACCTCGTGAGATCTAACAATCGGGATGTCACCCTCATGGGTGGGATCCAGGTTTGCATATTTAAATGAGCAGTTAGCTTCACTTAAATATGTCTGTCTCCCCAAGGCACGGGATTGAACGCCTCCACCTTCGAAGGCCCTTGGGTGGTTGGGCTCTTGGCAGGGTGGTACCCCGGCACTCCCACTGCCACCAGGGTACTCTAGCAGCACCACCCTGACACTATCTACCAAAACTGTCGATATAAGTCCTCAAATGCTCCTTTAAAACCATGATCAAGAATGAGTTGTTCATTTCAAAGAATTTTGAAAACTTTGATGAAAAGGAAAATAACAATTTATTCATCATCACCAAAAGTGGATGGAAGGGCCTTTTCACAGTAACTTCATTGCAGTGTTAATGTCAGCCTACTTGTGATAATAAAGATTATTATTATTAAGTAAAGCACATGGGTCAAAGCATCAATCCTAAATGGGCAAGAGATGGGTTACAGTCCATTTTTGCTCATCGTGGATTTGAGTTGGTCTCAAAAAATGAGCCTCAATATTGTTCTGCTCTGTTCCAAAATGTCATATATCAATGTAGCCTTCAATGTGGTATTTTCTTCCAAAAACTGTGTCGTTCATCTCACCTGGATCCACATTGTTTTAAAAATCCAGCCCATCAACTGGGTTTGTCTCTCTCCACAGATGCTGCCTTACCTCCCGAGTGTTTCCGGCGTTTCTTACTGATCTACCTACTAGTCCCCATGCCGGAGGTCAGAAGACAAATTTTACATAAACATTAAGGGATATTCTGATATGGACGAATGTTTTCTCAGAAGAAAAGTCCTTTTCTTTAAAATATTATTTTTTAATGACCAACATTTTTAATGAGCAAAATTAAAGCAAGATCACCTGGCAAACTGTAATGTCAAAGATATGGGGTGGGATTCCCCGATATTGAGGCAGAGTGTCCGCGCTGTTGTGTACGCCGTCGCGTTTCACGACAACGAGAAATGGCCGCGGGCACGATCGATTCAGGCCCGAAAAGGGGCCAGCAGCGGGGCCGCGAGAAACGCGGTGGGCATGGCACCAGAGCAGCGGCGTCATCGCGCGATGCCTGGCTGACGCCGCGCTGCGTCATTTAAAGTGTGCGATCCGCGCCCAGGATCCGAAGGATTGAGGTGGCTGAGCCCCGCCGTGCCGCTCCCAGGTTCCAGGACAGTGATCTAGAGACGCTGCTGGACGCTGTAGAGGAGCGCAGGGCCATCTTGTGCCCAAGACGTGGGCACCAGCAACCATCCAGCACTGTGAAGCGCGGCTGGCGTGAGGTGGGCACCGCAGTTAGCGCTGTGGGGCAGCCCCCCCCCCGCTTTGGCGACCAGTGCCGAAAGAAGCTCCATGACCTCACGAGGGCTGCCAGGGTAAGTACCCTGAGGGTTCCCACGGGCCACACCCCACCCCTCCCTCCCCGCCACCACGCCTCGCGGGACTGCCCGCCCACGCAGGAGGGGGTGGGGGTTGGGGACACCATGTTGTACCTGACCCACATGGGCAACACACCGCCCCTTGAGAGCTGCCATGGCGTGCTGCCCAGTGTCCCCCACCCAGTCATAATGTTGCCAACATCTGCGCGCAGGATAAGACTTCTCACAATGATCATGAGCGTACAAGAACCGGAGGGGGATCACCTGTGCTGCACCCCCTCACCGTCCATGAGCAGGGGCTCTGGACCTCGCTGGGGGAGCCGCCACCCGGGAGGTAGCGCCATTCCAGATCGGAGGCGCAGGACCAAGTGAGACTCCCCTGCCTGGCTACACCCTTTCAGCCCCTCACCTTCCTCCCCCCCCCCACTGCACCCCCTACCACTGCCCCCAAGCCCCCCCTTTCAACCCACCCCCTCACACTGCCCCCTCCACCCCTAACCCCCCCGACACTCCACCCCCTCACAATGCCCCCAACCCCCCCCCCTTTCAACCCACCCCCTCACACTGCCCCCTCCACCCCCTAACCCCCCCCCACGACACTCCACCCCCTCGCACCCAACTCCGCGTGTCTAACGATACATGCCTCATTGTCTTCCCCAGGGCCAGGAGCCGATCGTCCAGGGACGTCTCGGGCAAGCCCCTGCCTTCCAGCTGCAAGTTCACCCGCCCCCACGGACGCACGGCAGAGGGGGGAAGGAAGACGGACAGGACAGTCCTCCTCTGAGGCCGGGGCGCTGGAGGGGGACGCACAGAGGACGGACAGACACGACACGGACGAACACAGGACGGACAGTCAGGACACTGATGGCTGTGAGTCGGACGAGGAGCGGGCTGCGAGCCAGGACAGTGACGGAGTGAGGACAGGGACTCTGGACAGTGACGTACAGAGGACGGTCAGACACGACACGGACGAACACAGGACGGACAGTCAGGACGTACAGAGGACGGCCATACAGTTGACGGACACACCGGACACGGCACCTAACATGGACCGCGGACTAGTTGCATCGGTCCAAGGATCGACCCAGGAGACCCCAGACCTGGGGACAGATGAGGACCTCGGTTGGGCACATAAGTGATGAGGGATCGGGGTCACTGACTGGTGCGTACCACACAGCCTAGCCGGTACAGCAGGTGGAAGTAGGAGCAGCCGAGGGGCTGGACAGTCGGAGGGCAGCCCAGGCCCAGCACCCAGCTGCCGCCCAGATGGTTCCCGGGTTCCTGGACTTACTAGACCCACCCACAGACCCGATGCATTTGGAAACCCAGGGAGTGGACAACGGGATGACGGCCGTCTTCCAGCATCTGCAGACGCAGTTGGAGGAGTCCATCCGCGTCCAGGAGCAGGGAATGGTGCTGGTCATGGCTGCCACCCAGGCAGACACCGCACGGGTGGCATCCGCGAGCAGGGAATGGTGCTGGTCATGGGTGCCACCCAGGCAGACACCGCACGGGTGGCATCTGCAGTAGAGGCAATGGGGGCAACGGTTTCGGCCATGGGTCAGGTTCTGCAAGGCGTGGGGCTTGATGTGCATGCATCATCCGTGGCCCAGGACAGGGCTGCCCTCTCACAGGCAGCCATGCACCAGAGCCAGCTGTACATTGCCGCCGCGCTCCGGAGTCTGGCCCAGTCTCAGCAGCCCATGGTCCTGTCCCAACAGGCCATCGGCGGCCTTGCCCACGTGCTGGACGGCATCGCAGAATCCCAGCGGGAGGTAGCGCAGTCCCTGACAGGGAGCTCCATCGCTTAGAACGTTCAGACCCTGGTCTATTCTACAGCGGGCCTTCAGGACTGGCAGCGCCAGGTGTTGGTGGTGCCACGGCGCCTATCTCCGCGCGCACCACCGTCCATAGTGAGACCCGGGGGCCACCGGGCTCCCCGAGGGAGGAGGAGGTTCTGGTGCCCGTCCGGTTACTCCAGCAAGGGAGGATCCGGAACACTTGGATTCCCCCCGTTCTGTCCCTGGTGCATCTGGTGGGCAGCAGGCAGAGCAGGGTGGCACCACGCCATCCAGCACACCCGCCGAGCAGCCTGGCCCATCCAAGCCGGGACACCCCAGGAAACGCGTGCCGATGGGGACCAACGTCGCAGGGCTGGAGTCTCAGCAGTCCGCCTCCACGTCTGCTGTACCGTCTGGGGAAACACCAAGACGTAGTGGTAGGGCCCGTAAGGACAAGAAGTTAGACACGTAGTAAGTTGGCACGGGTGCAGGGCACAGCTTAGTTATAGGGGCTAGGGCACTTGTATGTGAATGTCACGATTAAAGTCACTGTTACACCAAACCTAGATGCCTCTGTGCTATGTCCGGTGCCTGAGGGGTCGTGAGGGGGACCGAGTGACGCTGGGCATCAAAGTTCTGTACAACGGTGAGGCCGGGTGTGTGTTTCTCCCCCACAGCCCCCCCCCCACCCCCCCCCCCCCCCCCCCCACACCCACCAACACCCTGTCGCTCTCAGCACACCAACGCCAGCTGCCCCACATGGCCATGTGGTGGATTGTCCGTGACGCATACAGGGACCACCGAGGTGGAGGGTTCAGATATGGCCATGAGTCAGATATTGTCTAGCGATCCGGAGCTCACAGCTCATCGCAGAGCGGGTTGTCATCATTCAACATGGCACTGATCACACCCGCTGACACAAGCAACTGTGTTAAAACATTCCAGATGTGCCGCAGGTGTACGGTGCTGTGAAAGTGGTGGTGTGGGCGGTAGGGTTGTGCGATGGTGCGGGAAGTGGGGGGTGCTGGGTGGTGCGGTTGTGCGCGATCCGTGGTGCAAGTGCCTTGCTCAGCAATGCCCTCCCCCTAGTTAGTGAAAAGTGCGGCGATCAACACCTCGCGTGTCGTCGTGCAGCCTCTCGGTCTTATCCCACCCCAGGTCGTGTCTGTGGCCCCCCCCCCCCCTCCAAATCCTCCTCCTCCTCATGTGCAGAGGCATCGCCCTCATCGGGCTCCCCCTGTGCATCCTCCTCCAGGACATCGCCCCTCTGTTGGGCAATGTTGTGCAACACACAGCAGACCACAACTATGTGCCCGAAACTGTCAGGGTGGTCCTGCAGGGCCCCTCGAGAGCGGTCCAGGCACTGGAATCTCATCTTCAGGAGGCGTTGGTCTGTGGCCTCTTTATAGGCATCATCAGCCACGACCGCAACGGGTAACCCCTGTCACCCAGCAACCAGCCCCCAGCTGGGGGGGGGGGTCCCTCGAAAATTGCGGGGATGAAAGAATGAGCCAGTATGAAAGCGTCATGCATGCTACCAGGTACTGGGCGCACACGTGCATTATCTTCATGCGATGTTCACCTGAATGTTTATTGAGTAGTTCCCCTTCCTGTTCAGGAAAACGTCCCTGTTATCCGAGGGTGGATGCATGCCGACGTGTACCCCATCAATCAACCCCTGGACCTTCGACATCTCGGCCACGGAGGCGAATCCCGCTGCTCGGTCAGCCTGGTGTGCGCGGTCCTCCGGAAAATTTATGTATCTGTCGGCGATGGCATACAGGGCGCGGTGACGGCCCGGATGCACCGGTGCACCGATGCCTGCGAGATTCCAGACAGGTCCCCGCTCGGCGCCTGGAAGGACCCCGTGGTGAAGGAATTGTGACCTTGACCGTCACCGGGATAGCATGTCCACCCCCCCGTTCCACGTGGTGTCAGGTGCGCCATGAGGTGGCATATATGTGCCACAGTCTCCCGACTCAATCGGAGTCTCCTCCTGCATCCCATATCCGGAAGGTCCTGGAACGGCATGCAGTCCCAGTACACTCATAGAATTTACAGTGCAGAAGGAGGCCATTCGGCCCATCGAGTCTGCACCGGCTCTTTGAAAGAGCACCCTAGCCAATCCCACACCTCCACCCTAGCCCCATAACCCAGTAGCCCCACCCAACACTGAGGGCAATTTTGGACACAAAGGGCAATTTTAGCATGACCAATCCACCTAACCTGCACATCTTTGGACTGTGGGAGGAAATCGGAGCACCCGGAGGAAACCCACGCAGACACGGGGAGAACGTGCAGACTCCGCACAGACAGTGAACCAAGCCGGGAATCGAACCTGGGACCCTGGAGCTGTGAAGCAATTGTGCTAACCACTGTGCTACTGTGCTGCCCCAAAGGCCGCATGGGGCGTCTCCGGCACCTTGGCACCACCACCTGCTCCTGCTCCTCCCCCTGCGCCACATCAGGATCCGAATCCTCGTCCTCTGCATGCTCGACGATGTGGTGGTTATTGGCACCCTCCGCCTCCTCATGCACCTGTCGGGCGGGAGGGCCTGCAGCATGGGCGGCTGGCACGAGGCCCTCTGCAGCCAGTCCCTCTGCTGCAGCCACCACTCCAGCAGCTGCTCTGAGCCGCCTGCATCGGCGGTGCTGAATGACTACCTGCAGGGCAGCCACGGCGGCAAACATAGCTGGCTGGTGTGCAAACATGACGAACTACACGAAGGTGGGGGAGGGGTTTGGGAAGGAGAGACAACATGTTTAACAATGGCGCTTTGACACCTCGACAGCCAGGGCCCATGGGATACATGGGTGTCTTGCCCGCCCTCGCCCCCCCCCCCCCTCAGCCCCACAGCATGGCAGCATCATTTCCCCGACCACCTCCTCCTTCCTCCACCCCTCCTCCTTTCCCCACCCCCTCCTCCTTTCCCCACTCCCTCCTCCAACACCTCCTCCTTTCCCCACCCCCTCCTCCTTACCCCATTCCTTCCTCCACCCCTCCTCCTTTCCACACCCCCTCCTCCTTTCCCTACCCCCCTCCTCCTTCCTCCACCCCCTCCTCCGTCCTCCAACCCCCTCCCCCCGCGGGCATGGCGGCATCCTTCTCCGAGAACCCTCCCACCGCCCCCCCAGCACCGGCCGTGGTCGCCACTTCCTGCTGCCCATGGTGAGGCCGGCCACTAACCTCCTTCCTCCAACACGACTGGCTGACGAATGTATTTACCAGGGGTGAACGGCCATGGCGTGACCTAGGGTCACGTCGTCGGGACTTCGGCCCATCCAGGCCGCAGAATACCGGGGTCCCGGAGAATCGCCGTACTTAGTCCCTCGGGCGATTCTCCGGCAGGCGTGGCGCCGACCTCGATGACGCCGTTCTCGCTGGTTGGGAGAATAGCGGAATGGCGCGGACCGGCGCCGTGGGAAAAAATGGCGCGAACGGCGATTCTCCCATAAGGCGCGGCATGGAAGAATCCCGCCCATGGTCATTGTGGTGCTGCTAGCTGTTAAACTGATTTCTCTGCAATAGTTATTGTACCAACATACAAGAAAATTACAGCATAAAATGGCAAAGAATTGATTGCTGTGCATTTTAACCAAAGAGAGGGATATTGCATAAGACAAAAACAGTTTGGACCAGTATTTCTATTTCCTCGTTTTACATGGCTTTCCAATTTAAAGTATACATGGCCAGTTCAGAACGGTATTCTTACTTTCCCCATTTTACTCTTTTTTTTCTTCTGGTAGAGGGAAATGACAATTCATTTAGGCATCTAGGGATAGGATTTTACTACTTAACCCGCCCCCTCCAGCTCCTTGGGGCTAGGGGAGTGCCTGTGGCCTCTCTTTAATACATTAAACTTTCCCCTCCATCCAGGCTGGTGGCCACCTCCATTTAGCTCCTGGCCTCCCCATAGCCCAGAGAGTTCCCCCAACCTTTAGGTACCTGCCTCCTCAAAGCAAGGTAATACGCAATAAAGGGAAGATATTGAGAGCGGTTGAGGAAGTGAGGGACCTTGGTGTGCACGTCCACAGATCCTTAAATGTGGCAGGTAATCAAGATGGCATATGGAATGCTGTCCTTTATTGGGCGAGGTATTGAATACAAAAGCAGGGATTTAATGATGAATTGTACAAAATGCTGGTAAGCCTCAGCTGGAATTCTGTGTATAGTTCTTGTCACCAAATTACAGGAATTACCTAACTGCTCTGGAGAGAGTGCAGAGGAGATTTACAAGAATGTTGCTATAAAGAGAGATTAAACAGGCTCGATTTGTTTTCCTTAGAACAGAGGAGGCTAATGGGAGATCTAATTCAGGTGCACAACATTAGGAGGGGCCTAGACAGGGTAGACAGGAAAGATTTGTTTCTCCTAGTTGAGGGGTCAAATACCAGGAGGTATAGATTTAAAGTGAATGGTAGAAGGATGAGAGGGGACGTGAGGAAAGCCTTTTTTTATCCAGAAAGTGGTGGACATCAGGAATTCACTGCCTGAGTTGGTGGTCGAGGCTGAAACACTCAACTCATTCCCAACGTCCCTCGATCTGCATCTGAAGTGCTGTCACCTTCAAAGCTACGGGCCAGGTGCTGGAAGTGGGATTAAATGAAGGAGCTAATTTCTTTTTCTCTTTTTTTGGCCGGTGCAGACACAATGGGCTGAATAGCCTCTTTCTGCACTGTAGCATTTCTGTGGTTCTACCACTTTTCATTGTAAGAGGATTAGAGTACAGAAGTCAGCATGTCTTACTGTACCTGTACAGGGCCTTAGTGTGACCACACCTGGCATATTGTGTACAGTTTTGGTCTTCTTTTTTAAGACAGGATATACCTGCCACTGAGGGAGTGCAGCAAAGGTTCACCAGACTGATCCGCGCGTTGGAAGGATTGTCGAATGAGGAGAGATTGGATCAACTGGGCCTGTATTCACTGGAATGTAGAAGAATGAGAGGGGAATCTCATTGTAAATTCTGATAGGACTGGACATATAGGATACAGGGCTGTTGTTTCAGGGAGAAGAACAGAGCTGCTCTGCACTAAGTGAGATTACAGATGAAGCCAAAATTTGAATGCTCTTTTACATTTGAACCTTCATGACAATGCCATTCTGTCTGGTGGGATCTTGGTTGTCTTCACCTCTAGAGTAGAACCCTCAAGAGTATTGGCAGTCAGGGAGATCTAGGTGTACAGGTACACAGGTCACTGAAAGGGGCAACACAGGTGGAGAAGGTAGTCAAGAAGGCATACGGCATGCTTGCCTTCATTGGCCGGAGCATTGAGTATAAGAATTGGCAAGTCATGTTGCAGCTGTATAGAACCATAGTTAGGCCACACTTGGAGTATAGTGTTCAATTCTGGTCGCCACACTACCAGAAGGATGTGGAGGCTTTAGAGAGGGTGCAGAAGAGATTTACCAGAATGTTGCCTGGTATGGAGAGCATTAGCTATGAGGAGCGGTTGAATAAACTCGGTTTGTTCTCACTGGAACGACGGAGGTTGAGGGGCGACCTGATAGAGGTCTACAAAATTATGAGGGGCATAGACAGAGTGGATAGTCAGAGGCTTTTCCCCAGGGTAGAGGGGTCAATTATTAGCGGGCATAGGTTTAAGCTGAGAGGGGCAAGGTTTAGAGTAGATGTACGAGGCAAGTTTTTTTACACAGAGGGTAGTGGGTGCCTGGAACTCGCTACCGGAGGAGGTGGTGGAAGCAGGGACGATAGTGACATTTAAGGGGCATCTTGACAAATACATGAATAGGATGGGAATAGAGGGATACGGACCCAGGAAGTGTAGTAGATTGTAGTTTAGTCGGGCAGCATGGTCGTGTAGCACCATCGATCACACACAAGGCGAGACGTAAAGAACTTCAATCGAGGCTTTATTGAGCAGACTTGTTCAGACACGTTCCCCCAGCAGCTCAGTCACAGAATGCAGCTGCGGGGATTAAACCCAGGATCTTATACCCCTCCTATCTGGGTGGAGCCCAGTAGGTGGAGGATCCAATCGGGATCCAGCATCTGTCCTCCAATAGCTCCTCGGCTTTCCTGGTGTACCGTATTACCCCTAATACATACCACCACATTCTCCCCTTGTTAAAAAAGAACCCGGCGGGGTGGTGGGTGGTGGGTGGTAGGGGTTTACAGGGTCGGTGCCTTAACCATTGAACTATATACAACCATGCCGCTTTTACTGGGCCACTGAATTATTCACATTTTACCCGATTAGCAGCGTTAACTATTTACAACAATGCCGCTTTACTGGGCCACTGAATTATATACATCTTAAGTCGATTCGATGAGTCGAGATGGTGCTCTGGTCGCCCTTTCCGATCGTCTCAGCCCGGGTGGTGGTGGTGGTGCTGGCTCGGGTCCGGTCGACTCTGGGAGCATCGCGCTGTCCCTCTCTGTTTCCTTACTCCTGGACGGGCCTGGGAGGAGGACCGATCCCCCCGGGAAGGGGGTGGCTGTGGGGTACACCGGTGGGAGTGAGGGGGAGGTGATTTGTGTTGGGGGGGGGGGGTGGGGAGTTCCGGCGGGCACCAGGTCCCGCAGAGAGACCGTGTCCTGTCGGCCGTCTGGGAATGCCACATAGGCGTACTGCGGGTTTGCGTGGAGTAAATGTACCTTTTCCACCAGCGGGTCTGATTTGTGCGCCCGCACATGTTTCCGGAGCAGGATGGGTCCCGGGGCCGCCAGCCAGGTCGGAAGTGACGTTCCAGAAGCGGACCTCCTTGAGAAGACAAGGAGGCGCTCGTGAGGCATTTGGTTAGTGGTGGTACACAGCAGGGACCGGATAGAATGAAGGGCATCCGGGAGGACTTCCTGCCAGCGGGAAGTTGGGAGACTCCTAGACCGTAGGGCCAGTGGGACGGTCTTCCAGACCGTTCCGTTCTCCCTCTTTACCTGCCCGTTCCCCCGGGGGTTGTAGCTGGTCGTCCTGCTCGAGGCTATGCCCTTGCTGAGCAGGAATTGACGCAGCTCGTCACTCATGAAGGAGGACCCCCTGTCGCTATGGATGTAGGCGGGGAAACCGAACAGGGTAAAGATGGTGCGAGGGCTTTAATGACCGTGGCCGCGGTCATGTCGGGGCAGGGGATGGCGAAGGGGAAGCGGGAGTATTCGTCAACGACGTTAAGAAAGTACGTGTTGCGATCGGTGGAGGGGAGGGGGCCTTTGAAATCCAAACTGAGGCGTTCAAAGGGACGGGAAGCCTTTATCAGGTGCGCTCTATCTGGCCTGAAAAAATGTGGTTTGCATTCTGCGCAGATTTGGCAGTTCCTGGTGACTGTTCGGACGTCCTCGACGGAGTAAGGGAGGTTGCGAGCCTTTATGAAGTGGTAGAAACGAGTGACCCCCGGGTGGCAGAGGTCTTCGTGGAGGGCTTGGGAGATGGTCCACTTGTGCGTTGGCACAAGTGCCGCGAGATAGGGCATCGGACGGCTCGTTCAGCTCTCCGGGACGGTACAAGATCTTGTAGTTGTAGGTGGAGAGTTCGATCCTCCACCGCAGGATCTTGTCGTTTTTTATCGTGTCCCACTGTGCATTATCGAACATGAAGGTTACCGACCGTTGGTCAGTGAGGAGAGTGAATCTCCTACCGGCTAGGTAATGCCTCCAATGTCGCACAGCTTCCACTATGGCTTGGGCCTCCTTTTCTACTGAGGAGTGGCGAATTTCCGAAGCGTGTAGGGTCCGGGAGAAAAAGGCCACGGGTCTGCCCGCTTGGTTGAGCGTGGCCGCCAGAGCTACGTCGGACGCGTCGCTCTCGACTTGGAAGGGGAGGGACTCGTCGATGGCGCGCATCGTGGCCTTTGCGATATCCGTTTTGATGCGCCTGAAGGCCTGGCGGGCCTCTGTCGACAGGGGAAAAGTAGTGGACTGGATTAGTGGGCGGGCCTTGTCTGCGTACTGGGGGACCCACTGGGCGTAATAAGAAAAGAAGCCCAGGCAGCGTTTCAGGGCTTTGGTACAGTGGGGGAGAGGGAACTCCATGAGGGGGCGCATGCGTTCGGGGTCGGGGCCTATCACTCCATTACGCACTACGTAGCCCAGGATGGCTAAACGGTCGGTGCTAAACACGCATTTTTCCTCGTTGTAGGTGAGGTTGAGGGCGTTAGCAGTCTGGAGGAATTTGAGGAGGTTGGCGTCGTGGTCCTGCTGGTCGTGGCCGCAGATGGTGACGTTGTCAAGGTACGGGAACGTGGCCCGTAAACCGTGCTGGTCGACCATTCGGTCCATCTCTCGTTGGAAGACCGAGACTCCGTTCGTGACGCCGATTGTACTGTGCAATCCGATTGACCATGTCGGATATGCGGGGAAGAGGGTACGCATCTAGCTGCGTGTACCTGTTGAACGTCTGACTGTAGTCTACGACCATCCTTTGCTTCTCCCCTGTCTTCACTACTACCACCTGGGCTCTCCAGGGACTATTGCTGGCCTGGATTATGCCTTCCTTCAGCAGCCGCTGGACTTCGGACCTGATAAACATCCGGTCCTGGGTGCTGTACCGTCTGCTCCTAGTGGCGACGGGTTTGCAATCCGGGGTGAGGTTCGCAAACAGGGAGGGCGGTTCGACATTGAGTGTCGCGAAGCCGCAGATAGTCAGTGGGGGTATAGGGCCGCCAAATTTGAATGTTAAGCTCTGGAGGTTGCATTGGAAATCCAAATCCAGGAGGGTGGGAGCGCAGAGGTGGGGAAGGATGTACAGCCGGTAATTTTTGAACTCTCTCCCCTGCACCGTTAGGTTTGCGATGCAGAACCCTTTGATTTCAACTGAGTGGGACCCCGCCGCCAGGAAAAATTTTTGGGTGCTTGGCCGAATTACAAGGGAACAGCGTCTTACCGTGTCCGGGTGAATAAAACTCTCCATGCTCCCCGAGTCGATCAAACACGGCGTTTCGTGGCCGTTCACCAGCACCTTTGTCGTGGTCGTCTGGAGCGTCCGGGGCCGCGACTGGTCGAGGGTCACCGATGCCAAACGTGGTTGGTGTATCAGACCCTTGTCTTCAGGCAGTGTGGAGCCGTCCACGCCGGGGTCCTTGCCTGTCAGCCAAGATGGCGGCGTCCATGGATCGCACGCGGTCGGGGGTGGACAAAATGGCCGCTCCCATGAGTCGCACGTGGCCGGGGTTGGACAAAATGGCCGCTCCCATGGGTCGCACGCGGCCGGGTGTGGACAAAATGGCCACTCCCATGAATCGCACGCGGCCTGTGGGTAGGAAGACGGTGGCGCCCGTCCCCCCCTCGTGGTGTCCCGGGTCCAAAATGGCGGCGCCCGTTGGCCGCCCGTGGGTCGCTGGGGGGGTGGAGCCCATGGTCCCGTTTGTTCCCCGGAGATAGCGGCGACCCCACGGGACTGGCACTCCGCTGCATAGTGCCCCTTTTTACCGCAGCTTTTGCAGGTGGCCGAGCGGGCCGGGCAGCGCTGGCGGGGGTGTTTTGACTGCCCGCAAAAGTAGCAACGGGGGCCCCCCGGGTGGTCTGGGATTCTGGCTGCGCACGCTTGCGGAGGGGTTGGGGTTGCCGGGGGGTCGGTCGCGGCGAGGGTCCACGGAGCCCAAGGGGCTGCAGCGTGGTCGGGGGCATAGGCGCGGGTGTTTTGGGAGGCCACGTCGAGGGAGGCTGCAAAGGCCCGTACCTCTGTGAGTCCGAGAGAGTCTTTCTCTAAAAGTCTCTGGCGAATTTGCGACGATGCCAAACCTGCTACGTAAGCGTCTCTGATCAGGAGGCCCGTATGTTCGTTCGCCGTAACCGCTGGGCAGTTGCAGTTTCGTCCCAGGATCGTTAGAGCTGAATTCTAGCGATTCCCCGGGGATTTGTCGTCTCGTCGCGAGCTGGTAGCGTGCGTAGACCTGGTTGACGGGCTTAATGTAGATCTCCTTCAGCAAGTTGATCGCCTCTGGGAATTCTTCCGCGCCCTCGATGAGTGAGTAGATTTCGGGACTCACCCTGGAATGCAGGACCTGCATCTTCTGGTCTTCTGTTGGTCTGCCGGGGGCCGTTCGGAGGTATCCCTCAAAACACACCAGCCAGTGTTTAAACGCGGATGTTGCGTTTGCTGCGTGGGGGCTGATTCGCAGGCACTCCGGGGTGATCTGGAGCTCCATATTCTTTTTTAAGTCTGCTCAATAAATTGTAGCACCATCGATCACACACGAGGCGAGACGTAAAGAACTTCAATCGAGGCTTTATTGAGCAGACTTGTTCAGACACGTTCCCCCAGCAGCTCAGTCACAGAATGCAGCTGCGGGGATTAAACCCAGGTTCTTATACCCCTCCTATCTGGGTGGAGTAGGTGGAGGATCCAATCGGGATCCAGCATCTGTCCTCCAATAGCTCCTCGGCTTTCCTGGTGTACCGTATTACCCCTAATACATACCACCACAGGTCGGCACTGGCTTGGAGGCCTGAAGGGCCTGTTCCTGTGCTGTACATTTGTTTTGTTCTTCTGCTGGCTGCAGAAGATTGAGATTTATTCTGACATCGCTGCTGAAGAGAGAGATGAGGGCTGATTTTGCACAATGTACATCAGCTCCATGATCTGTTTATTGCTGTAGCTCAAGGGTTCCTGCAGCATGCCAATGGCCAGGAATTGGACTCCCACTGCATTGTAAAGTGGGGAGCCCATCAATAAGATCAACAGACCTTGGGGCCATGGCTCCTTGTTGGCTAGGACTGTCACTCTGATACCTGAATCTAACTTATTATTAGTTTGATGGCCGTTTACCCAGGATGTCTCCATTCCACAATGAAGAGCTGTATCATTTGCTATCAGCCAAGAGGAAAGATTGTGTGTCTTTTATGCCACTGTCCTCAACCTAATGGGGCTTCTCTGTGGTCTTACACAGCTTGCCAATATGTCCCTGTCTGTGGCAGTGGAATCACTGGGCAGTTCCCACAATGAGGGCCCTTGTCACCGCAGAGCTGGCAAGGTCATTAGGCAAGGTCATTCATGAGTGACATTACCTTGACATCACACATATTACCACCTTTTCCGACAATGTTCTTTCCAAACCACACATCTCCTTATCTCTCACCATCGTGGGCAGCACGGTAGCATGGTGGTTAGCACAATTGCTTCACAGCTCCAGGGTCCCAGGTTCGATTCCCGGCTTAGGTCGCTGTCTGTGCGGAGTCTGCACGTTCTCCCCGTGTGTGCGTGGGTTTCATCCGGGTGCTCCGGTTTCCTCCCACAGTCTAAAGATGTGCAGGTTAGGTGGATTGGCCATGATAAATTGCCCTTACTGTCCAAAATTGCCCTTAGTGTTGGGTGGGGTTACTGGGTTATGGGGATGGGGTGCAGGTGTGGGCTTGGGTAGGGTGCTCTTTCAAAGAGCCGGTGCAGACTTGATGGGCCGAATAGCCTCCTTCTGCACTGTAAGTTCTATGAAATCAAAGATTGACTTTCTCCTGTATCCTATAAGATCCTAACTCTTTACCTACTCCACCTTGTATACATGAATAAACTTTACCCTCACAAATAAAATCCTTCAAAAGGTCTGCTATCTGCATATCCACCAGCCTCTGAACCGGTTGTACACTCTGTGACACCCCTTCCACTGGGACAATGGTTTTTCCCACCACTTAAAAAACCCCACTGGCTTATCCTATTTTACTGAGTCTGTCTTCCCAGTACTTTTCTTAAACCACCAACATTGCGACTTCACAGGTCTAACTTTATTATAATGAAAACACTTGTGTCTTCCTATCTCTCTACCACTATCATAGGTTTCCTTTTTACTCTGAGGCCAACTCTCCTTACCATCACTAACAAAACGTCTTCTGCATTGACCACTTGTAAATTTCTCATGTCCCCAGTTTCTATCTTTTGCCGATTGAAAATCAAACTTTGTTTTATGAACAAATTCAAAATCGTCAGCCAATTCTGCGGCCTGTCTAGCCGTTTTAACTCTTTGCTCTTCCACATGAATTCTCACTACTACAGAATCGCCGGGGAGGGGGGAGGGGGGGTGGCGTTGCCAATGGTCCCCGACCGACGCGGCGTGATTCCCGCCCCTGCCAATAAACTGCCGCCGGAGAATTCAACAGACGGCGTCGGGGCAGGATTCACGCCCCCCCACCCCCCGCCCCCCCCGGCGGTTTGCGGGGGATCGGAGAATCCCGCCCAAGGAAGCGTGTTTCAATTCATTTGAGAAAGTAGCTGAACAATTGAATTGACCAAAGACGATGTGGGCAGTGATGGTTCAAACAAAGTTGGTAGACAGAGCTAGTGATGTATTTGCATCACTATCAGAGGAGGTATCTGGGGATTATGATGAGGTGAAGAAAGACATATTAAGTGCCTTTAAACTAGTACATGAAGCCTAAAGAACTAGTACATGAAGCCTAAAAACAGAAGTTTAGAAATCTAAAAAAAGAACCAGGTCAGACCTATATAGAATTTGAAAGAATTACACAAAGTAACTTTGATAAGGGCACTGAAAAGAAACCAAACGTATGAGGCTCTTCGGGAGGTAATGGGCGGGATTCTCTCAGACCGGGGCTGGGCCGGAGAGTCCCCGTGACCGGCCCGAATCGCGCCATGCCGCCCCGACACCATCACGCGATTCTCCACAGAGTGGAGAAACAGCGCCATTGGCGCGGCGCCGGTCGGAGGCCACTCTACGCGGCCCGGGATGGGCCGAGCGGCCATCGTAAAACAGCCGAGTCCACCGACGACGTCCACAACTGCTCTCAGCCAGCGGGAACTCGGCGTGGAAGGGTCGGGGGGGGGTGGCCTGTGGGGGAGGGGGGGGGGGTTCGACCCCGAGGGGGGGCCTCCGATGTGGCCTGGCCCGCGATCGGGGCCCACCGATCTGCGGGCCGGCCTCTCGGGCTGGGGGCATCCTTCCACCACGCCGGCCCCAACGCAACATGGCGCAGGACCGGCGCGTTGAAGGAAGCCACTGCGCATGCGCGCATTGGCGCCGGTGCCACTGTGCATGCGCGGATCCCGCGGCACCCATTTGGCGCCAGGATCAGCAGCTGGAGCGGCGTGCTCCAGTGCCATGCTGGCCCCCTGTAGGGGCGAGAATTGCTGATCCTGAGGCCGTGTTGACGCCGTCGAGAAACGCGACCTCAGGATCACAGAATCCCGCCCAATTTATTTTGAGGAATTTAAAGATTCACTTCCTGCCCGTTTTCGGCCAGTCCCGCCGGCGTAAATTACACAAGGTTTATACCGCCATCACCTGACTCTGCGGGCGGCCTGCGGAGTCCTCGGGGGGGCGCGGGGGGATCTGCCCCCACGGTGTCCTGGCCCGCGATCGGGGCCCATCGATCTGCGGGAGGGCCTGTGCCATGGGGGCACTCTTTTCCTCCGTGCCGGCCGCTGTAAAGCTCTGCCATGGCCAACACAGAGAAGAAACCCACTGCATATGCGCAGGAATCACGCCAGTGGTTCTGGGCACACGCTGGCGCTTCTGCACATGCGCCAACACTTGCCAGCCAGCGGAGGCCCTTCGGCGCCGGATGGCGTGGCGCCAATCATTCCAGCGCCGGCCTAGCCCCCGAAGGGGCGGAGCATTCCACACCTTCCGGGCGGCCTGACGCCGGAGTGGTTCTCGCCACTCTTGGGCGCTGGAATGGCCTGCCCGCCGGATACCGGAGAATCCCGCCCCATGTCTTTCTCATCAAATTTTGGCAAGGCTTGCATATGTTTAAACATATCCCTACTAAACTTTTGACTAGGGAGTATTTCTTCTTCCTCTCGACCTTCCTCAGCTCCTGCCTTTGCCTCCAACACTTTGCCGAGCCAGTTTTTGAAGTTCAAATTCTCTGCCTCTTTCCTTTGCTTCTGGCATTGCCAATCTCTCTCCATCTTCCTTTGCTAATCTTTCCCTTTCCATCTCAATCTTATTCCTTTCCATTTCCCTTACAAGAGCCCTCTCTTTTTCTTCTCTCTCTTCTTCTTTTTCATCTATCCTCATTACCATCTCCATTTCTTTCAGTTTTTGTTGCATTTCCAATTCTTTTATTCACAATTGGATTTGAGCTAATTCTAATGGGTCAGGTTGTGTCACTGACAAGTTTAAATATTGAGCTTTGTCTTGTATTATCTCTGCCTTCTTCACTCCTTTAGGCAAGGCAATTGCAGTTTCTCCGCCAAACTCAAAAGTTTTGTTTTAGACTGCCCTTGTAAATCATCTGAGTAATTTCTTCCACACCCAGGGAATCTTTTGCGACGGAAAGAGTCATCTCCAGTCACTCTCTATTCAAAGTTCAACCCCTGAAAGAATGCAATCGTTCCACACACTCACTGACATTAAATTTGATAATCCCAAGCCAAACAAGGAATTATACGTAAGAATCCCAGCAATGTGCCCCTAATTTTGTTACAGATGCCTGACCAGATCCCCACAGTGGTTAAGATGCTGGACCAGAACTGTAACATTTTCTTTAAAGGTGCGTAAAGATTGATTCTCTCCAAGAGCAATTGCATGAGAAACTGGGCTTGTTTATTTTTACAAATAAAACTTTGTTATAACAAACAAAAAACAATATTTAAACTTTTAAACTTCAAACCTAATAACAGCTTACATGTATCTCTTAACCGTAACAAAATTTTCCATTAAACAGCACGTAAAATGGACATACAGCTCTCAACTCCTGCTGGTAGTGAGGCTCTTTCAAACCTTGTCAAAAGCCTGTCTCTGTGGTATATTTTCCATGGCCTCTCCAGATCATTTTCAAAATCCTTCTGCTCTCACCTGTTCAACCAGGATTCTTATTATCTCTCTGAGCACCACCTCAAAGATGGTTCTGTCCAGATGCGTCCAGACTTGAACTCAAGATTTTTGTTGCTACATTTGAACTATACTGCTTGATACACTATGAAGTAGTCTTGTAGAATTTTCAAGACGTCTTTGTTAACAATTCAAGTAACTGGACTTTTGATTACCCACTCCCGTTTATGCAAAAGAACAGGACAATGCTATAAATATGCAACAAAAGTGGCCATCAGACTCCGTAATAGACTAATGGCTGGTCAGACAAGAAAGTCCCGGAGGACAATGGATCTTGGGTGAATCACCCTGGCTGGACAGGTGTCTTATTTATTCCCATTAACAAGATTAAGTCTCACTGGACAATGTAACTTAGGTCAGTTTTGGGCCTATACCTCTGACTCAGTGCTAGCAGTTTTACCCTCAGCTGTTAACCTTTAAATTGCCCATTACATCTTCAATCTAATTTCCTAACATCTCCCAGTTGTCACAACAGTACTCCAGATGTGGTCTCACCAATGCCCTGTATAACTGAACCATAATCTCCCTACCTTTGTAATTCATTTCCCTTACATTAAACAATAACATTCTATTACTTGCTGCACCTGCATTCTATCCTTTTGTGATTCATGCGCTAGGACATCCAGGTCCCACTGAATCTCACTTGCACATTGTACTCTATTTGCCGGATCTTTGCCCACTAATTTAATCTATCTCTATCCCTTTGTAGCCTCCTCATGTCCTCTTCACAATTTGCTTGTTAAAGTTGACCTTCCACAGGCTGCCCGAGTTTAAACTTCTATCTTTTTCCTGCTTCAGTGCAGAGATCGTTGACAGCATCCTTTCTTCAGCTCTTAATAATAGTCGCTTATTGTCACAAGTAGGCTTCAATGAAGTTACTGTGAAAAGCCCCTAGTCGCCACATTCCGGTGCCAGTTCGGGGAGGCCGGTACGGGAATTGAAACCGCGCTGCTGGAAGTGTTCTGCATTACAAGCCAGCTGTTTATCCCACTGTGCTAAACCAGCCCCTTCTTTAGCATTGTAGTGAGGATGTGGTTTTTTAAAATCCTACAGGTGCCACCATGTTGGGTCATACTGCTGTTACCAAGATTTTTGTTGCTACATTTGAACTATACTGCTTGAAACACTATGAAGTAGTCTTGTAGAATTTACAAGACGTCTTTGTTAACAATACTGAACTATGTACCTCTATCCTACTTTCGGACATCAGAGAGCTTTGGACTTGTGAAGGACATACTTTCAGAACAGAGGATAAAGGAGAGCATGTGGCACAAGGTCTTCACCCACCTTCAGGCAGCGGAGAGCATTAGACCTGCGAAGGACATGCTTTTGGGACAGAGGATAAAAGAGAGCGTGGGTCCCGAGGCCTTCACCTATCTTCAGGCAGCGGAGAGCATTGGGCATGCGAGGAACACACTTTTGGGACAGAGGATAAAAGAAAGTGCAGGGCTCGGTCCCTAACCTGACCTACGATCGCTGTTCTGACAGCGCACTGAGTTTGAAAAAAATCTAAGAGTGACATCACAGGTAAGCAGTAAACTGGTTGGTGAGTAACTGATATTACGGACTGTGTTTAAATAGCTAAAGCTAAAACAAGGTATTATTTGTTGGGAAAAATATTACTTCTAGATTTGTTGTAGTCTAAGGCCACAAAGTTTTACTTTTAAGACATGTCCGGTCAGGACAGCCGAGTGGAGAGGCAGCATGGTGGCGCAGTGAGTAGCACTGCTGCCTCACGGCGCCGAGGCCCTCGGTTCGATTCTGGGTCACTGGCCGTGTGGAGTTTGCATATTCTCCCCGTGTTTGCATAAGTTTCGCCCCCCATAACCCAAAGATATGCAGGCTAGGTGGCTTGACTACATTAAATTGCCCCTTAATTGGAAAAAAATAATTGGGTACTCTAAATTTATTTTAAAAAAGAAGAAAAAAAAAGGACAGCCAAGTGGACTGTGTGGCCTGTCACATGTGGGCAGTCTTGGACCTTACCAGCATCCTAGATGACCACATGTGTGGGAAGTGCTTCCAGCTGCAGAAACTGGAGCTCCAGGTTTTGGAGCTGGAGCAGCAGCTGGAGACACTGTTGTGCATCCGCGAGGCCGAGTGTTACATGGATAACATGTTTAGAGAGGTTGCTCAAGGGACAAGAGGAGAAAAGGGAATGGGTGACCACCAGGTAGTCCAGGAAGAACAGGGAAGTAGTGCAGGAGTCCCATGGGGTCCCACTCGCAAATTGGTATGCCATTTTGGAAGCTGGTACCTCAGAGGAGTGCAGTCCGAGCCAAGCTTCTGGCACCACAAGCAGCTCGACTGTACAGGGGGAGGAAGAAGAAAGGAAGAGCAATAGTAATAGGGGATTCATTAGTCAGGGGTTGAATAGCCTCATTATAGATCTGATGAAATGGCAGTTTAAAAAATTACCTTACACCTGTATGATAGTCCTTTATCTGGGATGGGTTGGAGTATATAAATGTTGCCATGGTGATAAGTCAAATGGTCATCTATACTCTCAGCTTGTGTAACAATGATCATTACTTTGTTGTCAGCTGTGTGGCGTGTTCCCGCTTTGTTGGCAATAATAATGACTGGAAAGCTCAGCAGCAGTAATTAGACACAAGTTGCTATAGATACGGGCTTTATCATTTCCCATTTCCCACCCTCTGGACGCAGAGTGAAATTCCCTACTCAGTGTTAATGAGTGCCGGCAGCAGTGTTGTACGATGAGGGGTCCATCTCCTGTGGGAACTGAATTAAGGCTGCCCCATCTCATCTGCTTCACAGCCAACAGAGAGAGGGCACGTTCTGGCATCATTTTCAATTTGAAGCCAGGCCTCAGTGGTAAGGAGTAAATACAGAAAGCGCTAGAAACACTCGGCAGGCCTGGCAGCACCTGTAGGGAGTGAAACAGAGTTAACATTTCAGGTCAGTTAACTTTTGTCAGAATAACTTCAAATCCCGCAACCTCTACCACCTAGAAGGGCAGCAGATGCATGTCAGCACCAGAACCTGCAGCTTCCCCGCCAAGTCACACTCCATCATAGAATTTACAGTGCAGAAGGAGGCCATTCAGCCCATCGAGTCTGCACCGGCCCTTGGAAAGAGCACCCCACCCACGCCCACACCTCCATCCTATCCCCTATCCCCGTAACCCAGTAACCCCACCCAACCCTTTTCAACACTAGGGCAATTTAATATGGCTAATCCACCTAACCTGCACATCTTTGGACTGTGGGAGGAAACCGGAGCACCCGGAGGAAACCCACGCAGACACGGGGAGGACTTGCAGACTCCGCACGGACAGTGACCCAAGCCGGGAATCGAACCTGAGACCCAGGTGCTGAGAAGCAACTGTGCTAACCACTATGCTAACGTGCTGCCCATCCTAACTTGTTGGGATAAAGTCCTGGGACTTCCTCACTAATTTTTGGATTTGCTTATTGTCACGTGTACCGAGACACAGCGAAAAGTATTTTTCTGCATACAGCTCAAACAGATCATTTCGTACATGAAAAGAAAATACATAATAGGGAAAGGTTTGTGATAGTGTTAGTGTTAGAATTACATTTAAAGAGATTATTATGGTTATAAGAGATGTAAGAAGAGGATCTGTGCGAGAGAGCTCGCAGAGAGTCGCCACGCTCCGGCGCCATCTTGGTTGAGGGAGCAGCATGACACTGGGAATTTCTTCACCACACAAACTGCAGCAGTTCAAGGCAGCGATTCACCCCCACCCTTTCGAGGCCAGTTAGGGATGGCCCATTTATCCATCGGTTCCCATTTCTCCTTTGTTAACTTTAAAAAAAAAGCCTTGTATCCATATTTCAAAACGAAGATTGAAGTGCTGGGGTAAGCAAAAGAACGATTTACAAGGATGTTAGCAAACTGGGCGAGGGCACAACTATCAGAAAAGAATAAACAGGCCGGGCCTATTTTCTTGAGAAAAATTAAGTCTGAGATCATAGAATCATAGAATCCCTGCAATGCAGGAGGCCATTTGGCCCATTGAGTCTGCACTGGCCCTTGCTGCGATAGAGCCTACCTAGGCCCTGTGGCAGTATCCACCTATATTAAAAGCTGATCAAAACTGATTTTATATTAAATCATGTATACACTCTATATTAAAAACTGATGACTGATGAAGTCAATTATCTCTTGTAAACCATTACTTATCGCAATAATGTTTTTCAACAAGTATTAGAGACATTATTTTTGTAAAAGTCCAGATGCAGTGAACTCATTAAGTCTTGTGGCCTTGTCTGGAGATAAGCTCTGCCAAATAAGGGAGGATATTGCTTGGCAAGAGGCCTTGCCAAGAGGGGAGGCTGGTGTTTTTCTGGAGATAGCTACTGGAGGTATCTTTGGGAACAAGTGCCCTGCTAGACCTCCCTAGAAACCAAGGCCTTGCTGACCAAGAGAGAGACAGTTCTTTGTCTCAAAATAACTGGGGAGTCAATCTATTTTTCAGAAGCTGATGCTCTGTAAAAGACTCCCTAGAAATCCCAAAGTAAAAAAAGGATATAAATGTTTAAGCACAGGCTGCGAAAGTTAGAGTTTCGCTTGGAGAGCTGTTTAGGAGATTGCTGGTGTTTATTTGACCAAGCTGCTGTCTCGACTCGTAGAGTTCTGCTCATTGATTGTGTATCGAATTCAGAGGCTACTAGTCGATGTAAGTATGAGATGTATATAGCTTTAGCAAATATGTAGTTAAGAAGCTAACAGGCTAACTCATCATATATCCTGTATTATCAAACTGTATCATTTATCAAAAATACTTGTATTACCCTTTTTCTTTAAATAAATTACGCTTATATTTTACCATACAGATCCGTGTCCATTTTAATAAATAAGAGTGACATTTAACTAAGACTCATCATATTCTCACCTTTTGAGGCTATCTGAAGGGTCACTTACCCATGCCTGGCTCTCAGAATTAGAAATATTTAGTTGAAGTTAAGGAAAAGATAGCAATCTAAGTCACAATCTATCCTGTACACTGAAGGTAGTGAAAGCAAGGCACATTGTGAATACTATAATTAGAACACCCAAATAGCGATCCTTACTTTAGATATTCACAAGACCTTATCTGGTAGCTTACAACCTCGACTAATCAGGAAGATCTTAGATAGAATACTCCTCGACTGTCACATCCCAATCCCCTGCTCCTATCACCATAGCCCATCTAACTTTTGGGCAATATTAGCATGGCCAATTCACCTAACCTACACACCTTTGGACTGTGGGAGGAAACCAGAGCACCCGGAGGAAACCCGTGCAGATACTGAACCTGAGAGAGAGGTTTTTAAAATGTTGAAGGGATTCTATAGGGCAGGTAAAGAGACGATGCTTCCATTTGTGAGGGAGTCCAAAACCAAGGTCCATGAATATAATTTAGTCATAAATTAATCTAATAATGAGAAACTTCTTTGCTGAAAGGGTGGTGAGAATATGGAATATGCTACCACATGGAGCGGTGAAGGTGAACAACAAAGAAAAAGAAAATGGCAACCAATCAACTCCACTCCAATTGTGACTGCAACACTCCCCAATCACCACCACTAACCTCACTTCCAGTCCCTCCCGATCACAGTTACTTGCATTCTCTGTGTTGCTTGCACCCTTCCAGCTCACCTTTTCCAATCAATCCATCTCTTTCAAACTCTCCTCCATACTTTGTGGGGTCTTTCATGGAAATATCTTAGGATGGAGTCATCTCCCTGCTGGGAGGCCACTTCCTGTCTCACCACAGGGCTAGTTCCCACCAAGGAGCAGGAGTCGGAACATTACTGCATCATCCAACTCACCTGCACATCTTTGGACTGTGGGAGGAAACAAGAGCAACTGAAGGAAATCAACGCAGACACGGGGACAATGTGCAAGCTCCACAGACAGTCGTCCAAGATCGGAATCAAAGCCGGAATCAAAGCCGGGTCCCTGGCGCCGTGAGGCAGCAGTGCTAACCACTGTGCCACCGTGCCATCCAATTTCCATTTTAATCTCATTAGCAAGATTAAAGTTGAATGCAGCTGACTCCCGGTATTCACCTACAACTCGCCCTGCCCCCTTCCCCTCCACCCAAGTGGGAAGTCACACCGGCGCAAATCATTATTAGTCCCTAAAAGCGGGGACCGGGCACCAGGGACAAATCGGGTGAGCCAGGGGGTATGTACCATCTCTATACTTAGCGCCAGGGTGCCGAATGGGGTCCTTCAGGTGGGATTTTGGGAGCTTGGGCTGGCTGAAGGGACTCAGGTTGGCGGTCCTACTCAGTGTGGAGGTTGTGTAGCAAATCTTCCCTCTTGTAGCCTTCAAACTTTTGATGCCTCACCCAGCATGTCAATATCAGTGTTTCAGATCAAGGTAAATGTCTTCCCTTTAGTATTGGAAATGTTTGAAGTGCTTTTTCACATTCAATTTCATTCCCCTTTAACGTTTTCAGCCTCTGGGCTTACTGAGATGCCTAAACGTTTGGATGCATTGTTTACATTCAGCTTCATGGTCCATTAACTTTTACAAGCCTCTTGATTGACAGGGATAGACTATTTCAAAGCAGGATTAGCTCTGTTTGTTTTTATAGTTCTTCATGGGCCATTAACTCTGGCCGTCGAAATCAACGGAGAATCCACTTTTACGCTGGAATCGGGGGTGGCGCTTTATTTGCGATGCTATGCCCCTCATAAATGGCATACTCGGGAAGTACGCAGCACAACATTTTGACGTCATCAGGACATCACCTGAGGCCCTCCACCGATGCTCCGCTCCCGACGACGTCTGTCGCGTGTCCTCTGTTTTCGGGGACCTCGCATGGCAGCTACGTGGGCTTTATGCTGCGCGGCTGCTAGCCCCTCACCGGGCGGAGGATAGGTGCGGGGTTGGCGCCGACTTTCTGGTTGTAAGACCAGACGGATCCTGCGGATATAACCGCAGAATCGGAGATTCCAGCCCCAGATGCTCTGTCTGTCTGCTTTTGTTTCAGCTGGAATTTCCTCTGTTCAGAAATCATTCCTAGAAAGACGGAGGCAGGGTTCTCTGCACTCCCAGCCGTGTGTTTCTCAGTGGTGGGAGGCGGCGTATCATTCACTTGTGGCGGGATTCTCTGCTCCCACCGTTTACACTGCGAATTCCCATTGAAGCCACCCAATGCCTCCTGGAAACAGAATCCTGTTGGCAGCAAATGACGGGAGAATTCCGGCCCAGGTTCTCTGTCTGACTGCTTTTTTTTTTGTTGTGGTTTCCTGGGTTCTGAAGTCCTTCCAAGAAAGACCAAGTGCTCTGTCTGAGTGCTCTCCCCTTGCAGGCATCAGTGTCAGGGTGACATTGTCAAGGGACAGGGCCTGAAGGGGGGGGGGGGCCTTTGTGAACCCAAAGCAGGGTGTCACTCATTTGAGAGGGGTCCTTGCTTGTGATTGGGGAAGGGGGGATGCATTGTTACTCTGAGAAGAAAGGCGTCCTATCTCTGAGGATGTGGTCTTACTAGTTTCTTCAGGTCCCAAGGTGTGAATCACCCCGGCTCCAAAAACATTTCTAAGTGTTGTTGGATTGCGATCTGGATCGTGCCAATCTACCTGGCAGGAATCGCACCCCATTTCCTGAGACCACACTTAGATATTTTTTGGATGAATTCTGCTCATGAACTTAGGGTAATCAGCCATTAGTCTTGTCCTAAAAATAGTTGGAAACTTCACAGCGAATCAATTCAGAGCCAGTTTTAATAGAATAATAAGTCATAATTACTTCTGAATAACTGATCTGGCCTGGAAAATCAATTTTGTGTGGTGTTTCATTTATTAAAATAATTTCCTTAACATTTTTCAAATTTCCTTAAAAATAAAAATTAAAGCAATCTTTGTTTTAGTTTTTCGCTTTCATATTTTCTCCTTAACCCTGATCGATGTCCCAATCTTGTATTTTGCTTCTTGTACAATGACCTAAATATCATTTACATTTCAAGTTTTTTATTTCTCCATTTGCAGCCTGCAATTGGCTAAAGAGCGTCCCTGCAGCTTTTCTGGTTCACAGATGCTGCAGATTCCCCATGGAGTGCGATGCACTGAATGAGATGTGGAATTTATAGAAATCTCTGTTGATGGGACCCTGATAAGCTCTGGGCAACTATATGTGAAGCAAATGGCAAAAGCCATTCCTTCACCACAGAAAGGAAAATTCTGGGCATTTCTCTCATTGTTGTTTGCGGAACCTTGCTGTGCACAAATTGGCGACTTCAGTTCCTTTATTACAACAATGGAAACACTTCTAAAGGACTTAATTGGCTGTAAAATGCTTTGGGATATCCTAAGGTCATAAAAAAAGCTGTGGAAATGCGTGTCTGTCTTTCTTCTTTCGCATTTTTATACAATAATGGGCAAGTTGTGCAATTTAGCTTTTCCCCAAAGTACAGTTAAAAATTCCAAAATATCATATAATATAAATAGAGTTTGACTTCTCGGGTCACAGTAAAATCAGTGGCCTTGATAATATATTGTATGTTATTTGGGGAAACATTCCTATTGATACAAAACATATACACAACTTGTGCTTCTTTCGGAGTAACCAAATAAACTAAATGAACAAATTGAGGGATAAATTAGAAGGCAGCCCCTTAAAGGGATACTGTACCAAATAAACAGAATCTCAAAGGACACTTAAAACATCAAAACAAATACACAACTTGAGAGAGCGCATTGCTAGCAAAGGTTCACCAGCACATTAAAAAAAAAATTGAATGCTACCTCAGCAATAGAAGGGACAGTTTGAGGCTTTCAGCACTGTATAAATCACAGAATATTCTTAGCACATGCACCTTTTTGCTCCTGTCATCAAATTGTTCCATAGTGACCTAGTAGCTACTAAGCCCTGCATAAATATATCAATTGAACTTCTGCCTTATTTAAATTGCTGTATAATCATGACTGGTTAAAATGGAATTGTTAAATCAGAACCGTGAGATTGGTCTACACGCTCTTCCCACACAAGCTTATAAGTTGTACAAATTTACTTCAATCAATTAAGTGTTCTTTTTAATTAATCTTTTACACTTAATTTAGATACGACCATCTAACAAAATATGCATCATTATTAGGCCTTTCTGATTATATTTACACCTCAGCTTTTTATTTTATGCTATTGATTGTTCGTTATTGTTTTGATTTTCGTATAACTACATTTTGGAAAAGAAACTGGTCAGCACAGATGAATAATGTCGAAAAGCTAGCAGGCATCATGAACAGGAATGTTCAGTTGCTCTTCCTAATGGAAAAGAGTTTGGTTGGCTGATTTCATAGGTGGAAGCCACTTGGCGATTGATGCTATGCTTTACATTGATCTTTGTGGGATTCTCTCGTTGGAGCTCTTAAAGTTGGGAAAATCTTAGGCTTTAGATTTTCATTGTGAGACAACTTCAGACCTAAGGAACCACTGCATACCAAAGTCAGATTGTAGCATTGGTGGAAGTATATTAATATTTACAAACAAATAAAAGAAATATAAAAACAAAATCAGAAAGGCTGCAAATATTTAGCAGATCAGGCAGCTTCTGTGGAGAAATAGAAGCCAATATTCAGGTCTTTGTCAGGAATCTAGATAAAAGGTCTTAGACCAGAAATGTTGAATGACTGACTTCTGTTCCTCCACAGATGCTGTCTGCCCTATTAATATTTATATATTCTCTCACTTTTTTCCTTTCTTTCCTCACCTTTTCCTATTATGTTTTTTGAAAGATTGTGTTCACAGCCCTCCTGGGTACCGTTTTCTTTATGTGTGACTAGAGAGCTAAAGTAAGTGAACAGTGTGGAGGGAGGACTATGCCAATATTATAGTTTTAATTCAGGTTTTTCATCTGTGCTATAAGTCCTAACATTTTAATAGAGGGACACCATTGATACAAGTGCTGACATAGTCCCTCTTCCATAGTATTTTACTACTTTCTTTCCCCTTCAGCAAAAGTATGATGCTAAGACAGAATTTACTTGTCATAATTTTGAATTATATTCAAACACGATCCAATCTCTCATCAGTAAAAAAAACTGTGCATAGAATAAGCATGAGGACAGCCTACAGGACTATCTTGTCAAAGGCAGTACACAGGAATGGCGGTTAATTTGGAATCAAACTCACGGTCAGTTCTGGCCTGCAGAGATACCCACAGTATCATCTTCCCACACTGTCCAAAGGCAAACCAGGAGTTTTGCCTTCTCTTTCAAAGTAAGGGTCAGTAGGATGAATCCACATTTAGAAAGCTGATCTGCCAGCCCATGTGTGAAAACATCAAAATATTTAATCCAAAGACTATTCAAAAGTCCCAGTGTTAGCCAGACTAGTAGGTCCTGTTCTATTAACACCAATGGTAATCCATTAAATGGATTAAGAAGAATTTAAATGTGCATGATGTATCAAAGTCTTCCATCCTTGGATGTGGATGGATTTAATTAACTACATAGTTTGGATTTAATTCAGAACCAAAAACGTTGATTTCACGGCAAATTGAACTTCAATGTTCATTGTATTAACCCCAAGCAAGTTGGGCAAACCTAAACACAACTCGCAATTGTCAGCAATCCCTCCTCATCTTTCCCTGAAGCGATGAACATGATCAACTAAACCATCCTCTTCCAAGGCCTCTCCATCATTACCCAGCTAAGTGGAACTGCACTTGCTTGGCTCCATTCTTACCTATCCAATTGTAACCAGGGCATCCCTGACGATGATTTCTCTCCTTGCATTGTGTTCTCTTAATTCCTTCAAAGATCTAAGTGACCCTCCTTGGTAACATCATTTAGGTATGTTTGGTCCCCTGTTCTCCAACACTTTTATCAAGCCCTCCACTACCTAGGGTGATGCCAAATGGTTCCTCCAACACCTTGTCCTGGATGAGCTGCAGTTTATCCAGTCAAATGTCACTGAGGCTAAAGTTTATAATAATAATCTTTATTGTCACAAGTAGGCTGACATTGCAATGAAGTTACTGTAAAAAGCCCCTAGTCGCCACATTCCGGCTCATGTTCAGGTACACTGAGGGAGAATTCAAAATATCCAAATTTCCTAACAGCACGTCTTTTGGGACTTGTGGGAGGAAACCAGAGCACCCGGAGAAAACCCACGCAGACACGGGGCGAACATGCAGACTCCGCACAATGACCCAGCCGGGAATCGATCCTGGGACTCTGGCGCGGTGAAGCCACAGTGCTAACCACTGTGCTACCGTGTTGTCCTGGTTCGTCTTTGACCCTACCCTCCAACTCTATCTAATTACTATCAATTCCTCACCTCGGTCTCAGGTTGAACCAGATCATCGATAACTTGGACCTTGGGCTGAGCTTCTAATTCAATACACTCGGCATTATCAAATCTGCCTATTTCTCACCCAGAACATCTATTGCTAAAGCCATCATTTGTGAATTTCTCACAAGACTTAATCATACTAATGCTCTATTAGCCAGTCTCCCATCTTACATAAACTTCAGAGCATTCAAAATACTCTGCTCCTATGCCACATTAATTCCTGCTTGCCCATCATCATTTTCACTGAATTACATTGGATCCCTTTCTCCCAACGCCTCAAATATAAAATTATCCTATTATTCTTTTGTGTTCAAACTTCATTGACCTTGCCCCTCCCTATGATTGAAACAACCAGCCCAACTAACCCTCAAAGTATGTTTTATTCCTCCAACTCTAGCCACTTAAGCACCCTGATTGATTCACCCCACCTTGTGCCATGCCCACAGATTTTAATGAACTCTCCTAAAAACTCCTTCTATAGCTCCGGGCATATTCTTTGATGATTACAATTATGTCAAGTGTCAAGCAATATGTTAAAAATGCTATATAAATGCAAATTGTTTTAGACATTACATTTTAACAAAATTTTAAAATTACAGCGTTAGTTCTATTTTCTTAGCTTGCTACTTCCTTGATTCTCCAGTCAACCAACATTGAATTTTGTTAAGAAATGCACTGAATTTATTTGGTGCAAACAGGTTAACAGAAAGGAGTGAGAAAGAAAACAGGCTGGCGGTTATGCCCTCCTTAAAACAGATGGTTCTGGATTCTCCTTATGGCACAAAATCGCAGGATGAGCAATGGTATGGTTTGGTGCTTTTTATTTTGCAATGTAACCCTCAGTGAGAAGGCAATTGTAACCCTGGACTTTGAGAGATAATTTGGTTTTCTTTGTGGATTTGACGTGATGGGATGAACCACCTATGGAAATGCAGCATCTGAGAGTGCCGTTTATTAGTTCTGTCATTTTAAGTGTGTACTGATTTGTCCTGGGGTTGGTGGAATGTTAAATGTTGCTTTGAGCGTGCCAAAAATACCCACGCAGGTATGTGACATTAGACATTTAGTCAGTACTACAGTATGCCGACAATGCTGCGAAGAGCAAGAAGAGCTTCAAGGGAAGTTGAGCTTTCCAATCGATGAAAATCATTGGAATGCATGAGCTACACTGGCACTCTGTTTGCAAAACCTATGCCAGTAAGTCAAATTGTAGGGAATAATTGATGGCAAGTTTTGATTTTAAAATTCCAAGTTTTGTATAACCCTTCACATGGTCCATCTAGCAGTTATGTAAGAGGGGGGAGAGAGTGTTAATTTACTTGAAATACTTTTGAGAATGTGGCAAGAATTAGGATTCCTGAAGAACAGAAACAATAACAGTTCCACAGCACAGACACATAGCTCTTCAAACCCTGAGGATTACCAGTGTCAGGAGAAGAACATTAAAAAAAACACATAAAACACAAGGTTATAAAAATGGCACATTTATTGCTACAGAACTGTCATGTACATGACTGCTTGGAATAACTACTGATGATAAACAGGTAATGGCCTACATCGAGCTGGCCTTTGAATACTCCAGCAAACAATCTGTTCGGACATTTCTACAAATCTGAAAAACACCAAAAAAACATGAAAAGTTGAGGCACTCGAGCCACACAAATGGGAAAAAGGTGAAATAGGTTTTTTTTCTTCACTGCTGCAGCTATGTGCAGTCGCGACATCATGCGACTTACAACTAAAACGCTACCATACAGTTAATCTCAGTAACACATGGTAAAATAACATCTTTTAAATAGTAAAATAAAGTAACAAACTTTTACTCAGAATGATTCCAAAAATCTACAAAGAGAAATATTCAGAATCCGAGAATTTTTTTTTTCAAGATCCATGGTATAAAAGGATTGCTCCTGCGAAAAATAAGCCAAATATATTTTTTTCTTTAAATTTAGCTTTTATAGGGTGTACTACAGTCTATTTCATAGCAAAAAGAGCACTAGACAAAAGAAGCTTTATAACAAAAAGCCAGGCACTGATACATGGTAATTCTCTGCTTTTCTCTTCACTTAATTGCATCACAAGTACAAGAATGAAAAAGGCCACAGTTCATATTCTCACCATTACATATGTCTATAATACTTGAAATGAGCATGGTAAACCAGCACTGCACAAGATGAATAAGAGTCAATGAGAAACATGTCTGTAAAAGTGGGCTCATAAAAGCCTTGGTGCCCCATTTTATTGGAATTACGTCTCCTTTTTAAAAATTTTTATCGATATATTTTTTCCAGTCAGCTATAATTGGCTAATATTTGTGCTTGTTCATACCAAATGCTAAATCATTTCTGGAGAGTGTTCACTTTTTTTTTAAAGAATAAAAAAAAAACTTGCCTGATACAAAAAAAATACAAAAAGGAAAATAAACAAAAACTAAACAAAATTTTTAAAAAAGAAATCGGAAGACTGGATAAATTTACAAATTGCATCACTGGTTCAATTGACAGTTTATAGGCGTTAGTGTTAATTACAGCTACATTGAAGACAATGGGTACCGATGGGTGAGCAGTTTGATTCAGTTTATGAACTGTTATAGACAGGGATGTGGATCCATTAATAAGTCTAATGTAAAAAGATCTTGCGTTTTTACTTGATGTTATGCTGACATTTTTATAACAATTAAAATGTTACAACTCTTTTGCACATGTCTAATCAAATAGTGCCTCAGATGATAACACATGTAGTACATGCCCAACTAAATCAACAGAAGTATTATATATCCTCAGTCATAAGTTGGCATTACCAATTTTTTGTCACCTATTTAAATAAAACAGTCTCTAAATAATTGCTATATCCAATAAAATTATTTTATTGTCACTCATCATCAATGATGCCACAATATCTCTGAAGTGATATGTTTCTGGAACTCATTCTATTCATGATCTTAAACAACAGCGCAAAGAAATTCCCAATCCTTCCCTGAACAAGAATAAATTGGACCTCTAGATGCAAGTATCATTCCCATAAACTACAATATCTTTTAAAATTCTGGCTTAACCTCCCAAGTGTCTTTAATTACTCATTATCTCAAGACTAAAGGAATGTTGTTACAGTGTAACTAGGAATATGTACGGAGAGGAAATTGCTATTTACCAGCCCATTTTTGGATATAAAAAGCAGCTCAGCTGACATCACATAAAATTACTACACCCGTCAATTCATGACCATATGCGTTGTTTTATATCTTTGCTCATTTTCTTCCTGCCAATGATGAGAAACCATTCTGTTTGAAATAATCACCTCATTACCTCCTCTACTTAAAATGTAAATCACACCATCCCGAATAATCTTTGACACCCGATGCAGTCAAGGGATGGAAGGAAAAACCTACTGGAAGACATTTGTCAACATGGAGATGTTACCTTATCAGTAGGAGTCCATACCATTTTGAATGTAAAAATTCCGAAGTGGTTGATCATTGTCACTACAGCTGGAACCACGTGTCAACTGGTTCGCCGTATTCAGCATTGTTGCACCTTTCACTAACACCTGACTGCAGAAGCACAGGCATCTAAGCCTTTTAGCCACACCGCACTCAACATAGAATTGTGCAGCTCTTCACACTACAGCAGCTATCCCTTAACTAGTCAACTTCCATTCATTTGTACCCAATGTACGTCAGGCACATAGGATGGAACAAGTAACATTCAGACCCTTGAATCATGCAATTAGATCAAAGCTGACCTGTATCATAACTCCATTTACCCTTCTTGGCACCATATCCCTTAATACCCTTACCTAACAACAATCTATGAACTTAAGTTTTTTTAACCATTATACTTCTTGACAAGCAATGGCTAAAAGAGTAACAACATTTCAGTTCTCATCAAAAGTTTTGATTATAGCCTTCTTGAATTGATGTTGGATTGTCTGAAGCACTGTGCTCTTTCTACAAGAGCAGCGCATCAGAAAGTAACCCATTTCCACTTTACCTCAATCAAGTGACTTTGCTTCTTTCCCATTCACAGCTTTAAAAGGAAATCAATTGTTTACTTGATCCACCTCCATGCATTTAAAAGTTTCATGAACTGCCCATCAAAATACTGAAACCTTGCACACTCACAAATGTAATCATTATCAACAATATTCCAACAGAATGATTTAGATTAAACATTTAGTAGATAATAAATTTCAAATACCTTATATTGTTCCGTTTTTGAAATAAGTTTCCAGAAATATAATGTGTGCTTGTAAAATTCCTTGACAATGCTACTTGAAATTTTACTATCTCATTTAAACTTGAGACACTTTTTAAACCACAGGGATTCCATTGTATTTCTTTTCAAAAGCAAAAAAAAAACTCATGACATATTCAAAAAACACAGAATGACTTTTAAG
This sequence comes from Scyliorhinus torazame, assembly GCF_047496885.1. Lineage (NCBI taxonomy): Eukaryota > Metazoa > Chordata > Chondrichthyes > Carcharhiniformes > Scyliorhinidae > Scyliorhinus > Scyliorhinus torazame. The sequence continues at coordinate 290,126,904 of NC_092709.1, read as the reverse complement.
TCTACATGTAAAAATATAACTTTTAGCTCTTGCACAAAAATTTAAACACAACTGCAAAGTTTGCCTGTCGTCGCATATAACACACAAAGCTTTGCAGCTTTGTTTTAAAGTGATAGTTAATTACCAACAGGGAAAAGAGATGGACCACTTTCTCTTCCTTTTTTTGTTGCCTTTTTACACCAAAGCATGACTTTCTTTTGAAACTCTGCTTGGGGCAGAGGACATATTACTGCCAGGAATGTTTCAAGTCTACACAAAGTGTAGGAAATTCAGGCTCCTAATAGTTCAGTAAATTTTACACTAGGAGAATTTTCAGGCCACGCACATACACTAAAATTCCAGTGCTGTTGTTTTGTTTTTTTAAAAAGATATTTTAAGAGCACAAACCATCCCACCCTCCAAACTAGTGTATGTGCTCTCTGCACAAGAATGTAAACAAAAAGAAAACAAATGATCAATAATGACGTTTTTCCCCAACTCCCACATTAATGCTTACTTTTATCATGTTTAATATAACAGAATCTATATTATGATTACTGGTGGGATTTTTTATTTAAAACTATGTACAATATATGAAACCCCTTTTATGTTGATAGTCGCTATGATTTTTCCAAGCTTCACCTCATGCATAAACTAATGCTGGTCAGCGTTCTTCACAAATAATGCACACTTTCTCGTTCGTTATTGCTAAGTTCTTTAAAGAAACACTAGAAAACTAACAAGTTCCTCGAAGCCTCTTTAGTTTTTTTTTGCTCGGGCTTCTAGACCTTGCTGCTCTTGTCAATGTCGCAGGCTGCATATCCACTATCGATAATCACCACTGCTTTTGTTTTTGTCTCTAATCTACTACAGTACTTTTTGTTGAGAAAAAAAGAAAACAAAGGGAACCTTAAGTATTAACTGCTTTTAAAATATTTTAGCAGGCGGTGTTGCTAAATTGCTTTCAGCGCTGATTGATGAAATGGTGACATTTTAACCCGTTGTGCTCTGGACAGTTTCCTTTCCCTCAGCACTTGGTACATGGAAACGTGCTTCGTTTCTGGGACCAGGCGCACTGCCAAGTTCAAGCATTCCATGACAAGCTTTTATTCAGCACGTTCAGGTTTCCATGTGGTATGTGCAGTGGGTAGCAAGCGGGCTCTGATGTCTGGCTGTTATTGACTATACATTTTATAAGTGTTTAACAGAGGCCTGAGCTCTCCCTCAGATTCCTGCTACAATAGCATCTAGATAAGCGCGTACCTGAGCCAAGGGTAAAAATCTCCCATGTTTCATTCCCGTCCACTCTTGCTAATCTAGAGGTTCTGAACCAGGGGCTCATTAGGATTCAGCTCCATTGAATCCTTTCTTTAATTATGGTCTGATAAATGGAACATGCTTTCATGGAACCTACAACACCTCTACTTCTGTGACCTTAATCCTTTGAGCACAGAAAGAAAGACTTCTGTTTTCGAAATGCAAACTGTTCCTTCTGTGTGAGAACAGAAAAGAACTAGTTTCTGTAAATTTCTTATGTCACAAAGAGAAAATTGGGAAGAAAACAGCACTCACATTACTGAAAACATGGCTTGGTACATGAACAACAGACTGCGTATTAATTTCACTTGGCCAGATGCTGATTGCAACCCTATTCATTAGGAAAAGGGTGGGCCAACATCTTCTATGGATGGAGTGAATAGGTTCATCATCCCACTTTTGTTCTTACATACCGCAAAGTGATCACTTACAAATCAGCATTGACAGAGGCCTGGGAGCATATTGCCTGCCTGCCCTCTTGGCACATGGAATGAAACACTGTGTATTGGAAGAGATGGAAAAATTAATGGGGAACTAAAGACAAATTTAGGGAATGTAATGATTCTGATATTGTCTCTCAATGTATGGTCACGTCCAGAATAAAATTGTTGGGTTTTAATGGAGAAGGTTTATTGCAGTGCTCAAAGGGTTAAAAGGACATGTTCAGGAAAAATCTCTGGTGTCATAGTCTATTTCTCCACAGATACACTATTTGATGGAAAATAAGACTCCTTTCAACCAACAGCAGACTGGCTATAATGCCAATTCACTGAATATATATGCTAGTTCTGACCTTTGTACCTGAAGTCTGGATAGATCTTAACTTCAAAACTACTAATGAATCTGTACCAACGCAGCGAGGGAGGGTGTCCTAGTGCAAGTTGACTGTATGTTTCCCAGAGCTCTAAAATCCAAACAGTACAGAACTTGAATCACTAAGTTGTCGCTATTTATCATTTCTGGACCCAGACAGGGAACCAATATGGGTAAGATCTGGTTTAGATTCTGATGCTCCTGCCAATGGAAACCCATATAATGAATTCCTCCACACCACAAGACCTGTTTAAGGCCATTCAAGAGCAGCTCTAAATGATGTAATTCCCTAGTCACTACTAAAGTCTGTCCATCAGGAAGATGACAGATAGAAGCTTGTGTTAATTGCTAAAACTTCCAACCATACAGAATTTAACAGACTGAAGCTTTGGAAGGGTAAATTACACCTTTAGCACTGCTCCATTTCAATCACAGCGATTCTAACATTTCTGCTTTAAAATAGACAGATCTGACTCACAGGGACTGAATAAAAAAGAAAATTGCCTAGGCTTATCACTTTTTTAATATATGTACATATATATATATAACATCCTCACAGAGAAAATGCAACTTGTGCAATGACTGTGCACTGAGATGGTCAGCATGTGTGTTTAAGTGTGCAGCTCTTGTTTGTTTTAAATAAGTATTTTGCTTTTATAACCTAATTTTCCTTATACGTGGAAGTAAGCTGCTACTTCACGTTACATTGCATAAATATATCTGCAGTAAACCTGCCTAAAGCACTTGTTTTCACTACTCCTGACATGCATAGAACTAAGCTGACTCTTCAGATTGATCATAGGCAAACCTCTGCGCAGAACTATATTACCATCTTAGTTTAGTACAAATGCTTAAAACCTAAGTGGAAAGCTTCTGTAACCAGAACACTTACAATAAATCAAAGAATGAATTGCAGGTTTTCTTCTCATCCAGGAGCATAAGTCACACCAGTCATATGGAGTAGAATTTTTAAGAACTATTATATATACACCATACACATACAGTAATAGGTATAATGGTAAAAATGGAACGCAAATGGATATTTCTGCTGTTATAATATTTTGTATATATTATGGTGGAAACCTCCATTGACAGTTACTTTAGGGTTCCCATATATTCATCCATAACTGATTGCTATGATGTCTCAACTTCCTATGTTTTCATCCTTCCAATTTTTGCCACTCGTCTCCTAAAGGCCAACTAAGTTTTGGGACATGGCTTGATGGGCTCCGGATAACTCACTGAAGCGGTGAGCTCAGCTAACGAGTTTCAGCAGGTCATTTTACCATGAGTGGGGGAAGGCGGGGGTGGGGGAATCGCAGTCAAATCTAACTGCCACCCACAATGATTTTCCTGCACAATTCACTGGCTTGTGATAGGAAATGAGGATATTGACTGACTTTTCCCTCCGCCAGTCTAGAAACACAAAGGCCAACTGTAGCAGCCAAACCATTATCTTGGTCAAGATCACGTAACTGAGTAAAGACCGCAGATTGAGCCTGGGGTCATTCTGGTCTCCAGGGTTCAATTCCACTGAACAGCCCCATTGCCACTGGACCAATGCGGTAAACTTCCACTTGATATCTTATCCACAGAAACAACAATGCCACCCTCCAAAAGGAACAAACAATTGAGTAACAGTGCCACCATGAATTCTGTACCCCAAACTATTCATTGCTGTTGGATTCCATACAGGAGCCATGCTGACCACTGCCTTAGTATCAAATGTAAATTAAAAAAAATCTTTTATGCTGATACAAGGTTTTAGTTTCCAATATAAACAAGTCTTGCTAAAGGCAGAAGATGTGACCTATTTTCCATCAAATACTATATAACTGCAGGAAAATGGCAGGAATTTAAAATCACAAAAAAAAACACAGGCATCGCAATATAGACACAGATTACATCACCAACAGGCCCATTATTCCATCCGTTACTCCCATGCAGACAAAGGAATGGCTAAGCAGTCATCACCTAAGTTACCATTAGGACAGTTGCTGGTTTTTGTGAATACTGGATGTGGACGGGCAGCAAAGCTTCACTCTCTCCAGAGAACAAACACTAGCTGACTAGAACACCAACAAAACGAAATAATGTTAAATTGTATTTTTTTTCCTTTTTTATCAGAAGTACACTTTTCATTATTGCAAGGTTACGATTTCAAATAAATATTTTTTCAACCTACAAATTGATTTTTTTTTTAATTTTATTTTTTTACAGAAGTTCAGGCACAAATGCATTTTCCACAGTGTGGAGAAGATTGCCATTCAGTCTCGAGGCTGTACATTAACAGCTTGCAACATACTGCTCAACATTCTGAATGATATGTTTAGAGTTTGTCCCCCAAGTTGTACTTTGCTTGTTGGGAATGCAGTATTCTCTCTTTCTCCTCGCTCATTCTCTCTCGTCTGTGATTCATTTTCGTGACTGCTTTTAATGTGTCTCCATTTTACAAAAAAAGGGGATTGGGCAGAGTGTTTACATTGTTGTAAGATAATACAGTTGTCAAGGAAATGGTCTCTCACTTATGTTTGTTGATCTGGCACCATGGGCCTATAAGAAAAAGGGGAAAAAAAAGGTTAAGTAATGATATGTGTGTTCTACATTTTATTCCTTACTTCATTTTGCCTCTCACCTGAGGGTGGTGACTTATAACTCTGGCATTTACCCCATTATCCATTTCTAATGTGAGTGTTGGCAGACTACATAATTTTGTTGGATATTGTTGCGGACCCTTATCCTATTTTAACTCAATGCTGACACAAACATTGATTTTCAAACAAGGGGGGAGAACAGTAAATGGATATCAATCATAAGAATTGTGGCTACTCCATAGCTAAATGCAGTAAGGTCATTCATAACACATCCCAGTTAAATGACTAGTTTGGAAGAAACCATGAACACCCCCTCCCTCCCATGGCTGTTTTCACTCTCCTCTGTACACCACCTCTGAGCAATTCATGAGATTAGATGTAGGGAGCTAAAAAGACCAGTACAGACATGATGAGCCAAATGGCCTGTTTCTATAATTCAAAAGTGTACAGGAGTGCCCAGGAGACCGCACTTCCCTTCCTCATTTCCTTCTTCCCGAGGGAGATGCCTCACCTCTGCTGCGCAACTTCCCTTGGTCTTGATTAAGGGCGAGTGTTTGCAGAGTCATGTTGACTCTGGAGACCTTTACCAATGGAGGGCAGAACCCAGGTGTGCAAGTCCCACCCCCAATTCGAAGAGGTCACATTGCTGCCAGCAGGGGGAAAGGGTGGGGTGTGAATCACACAGGCAGGAAACCCAAATTCCCCAGGGCCATTTGAAATGAATGTTGTGTTCAAACAGTCCATGTCATGATTTGAGGTTTTTAAAATCCCCAGCCCTTTAAATATTAGAAAAAGTGACTGAAGTGGCAAGCTAGTTAAAAAAGGACACCCTCAGCCGGACTTCTTGATTGACAGGGCAGCTAGAGCAAGTTAGAAAGAACCATCACTATCTGTTCCTGCAGATTCAACAGCTTTTTGAAAATGTTTCCCAAGGGCTGTTATTACAGCAGAGTTCATTATCAATACTTGGCTGAGTTTCAAAAGCTACAAATGCACTTATCTCAGTGGGAGGGAGCTCAAATTTGACATTTTAATCGATAGTTTAAAGAGGTTATTAAAGGATCAGCTGTCTTTGATGTGGTCACTGAATGGAAGTTTATTTTATAACCAATTGAACACTTGAGATAATTTAAAATCTTTGAATGGGCTGCATGGGGAGTTTTCTTTCAATATCAATTGTGTATGAATGAGAACTGTTAGAAGTTAATTTTTTGTTTTTCAAACTCCATGTGGCTTCTGAAGTCTGCCCAAAGTGGTACTGGTGCATGGCTATGGAGGTGGCATGGGGTATGAGGAGGCAAGGATAATAAATAGGAAGTGGGTGAGAAAATAAGGGTAGAAGTTCCAACAGCTTCTAAAACAACCGGGAAAAGACCCAGAGAGCCAAGGCAGTATTCTAACCAGGCTGCCTCGGTGCTTGCCCACCCCTATGGCAGCCTATAATCTGCTTCTGGGTGGCAGGCGTGACTCCATCCCATCCCGATCTACCCAGAGTGAAAACTGAGTGTAATGAGGCACTTTAAACAGAAGCAGGTCTGCCGAGTCGGAAAATTTCCCGACTCGAGCTACTTGCTTTTGTGGGGAGTGTCCACCCCTAGGATTTGGATCTTGTGTTGGGACAGATCTGTGCTTCCATTATCAGCCACAACGTGTGATTGAGCACCATTCTGTGAAACCATTCTGAGGTAAACAAGACAGTAACAATTAAAACACAGATTTGACTTCCAATCAATTGCTTTGGGCTGTATTTTATCACTGCTCCACAGTAACTATATATTTTGTATTCTGTTCTACACAGGTGACCAATATGTTGGTCCAAATAAATGAAACAGAGGTGGTTGTACTGCTGTTAGGTTATAGAAATAGATCAGTGCTGAAGCTCCAATTGTCATTTTGGGGGATTTTAATCTTCCTGACATTGACTGGGATGGCAGGGCCTCTCTGTATGTATAGATGTCCTTATTAAAATACGTCAAGACATTTAACAACCAAAAGCAGATGAGGAAACCCACAAAGGAGAAGGTAATATTAGATTTAATTCTCGCTATGGAGGATGAAAGAAAAAAAGTTGAAGTGAGGGAGCACCTACACTTTAGTCATCATAAGGTTGTCAATTTTAAGATCAAAATGAAGACAGAACTGAAAGTCTAAACTAGTAAGTGAACCACAAGAGAGCAAATTTTGAGACGGGGGGGGGTGCGGTTATATCAAGCCCTAACATTTTAAAGTGGGAGGAACTACTTCTACAGAAGGCTTCAGTGGAAAACATGGGAGTGTCTTATCAGCACATTTTACAGCACCAAATTGGTAAGTTCAACCAATAATGATGCAAAGTAAAGTCACGGAAAGGCATCAGTGAGAATGAGTGGTTGTGTAAAATTTTGAAGTGTATAGGGGGTCAGACAATGTCCCCACATATTTTCTGATGGAAGCAGAAAATGACAATCTACAAAGTAGGATATGAATACTGTGTAATCTGCTATAGGAGAGATAATTTAAAAAATATTGTCTACTATCATCGTTTCACAAAGCAGCTGAAGTTAGCATGATTTCAATTACCTCTTTTCACATTGGGCCCATTTGGTTGGATGTGTCTCCCATATTCGGGTGAACTCCTGCAAGGGAGAGTGGCGGTGGATCTGTTGACACTTTTTCCTCCTCTCTTCTTTTCAGACAAGCTGCTTTAGGATTCAGGTTCCTCTCTTCATGAGAAAGAAAATGTTCAATGTGACCATAATATATTTAGAAAGGAAAAGTCGCAGGGCTATGCGGAAAAAGAAAGCATGGAAGTGGGACCAATTGGATAGATCTCTCAGAGAGCCAGCATGGAAAAGATCGGCTGAATGGCCTCCTTCTGTGCTCTATGATCTGTTCTTTGCATTAAACAAATGGAGATGGAATTGGGATATGTCATTTCTCCAAGGACTTTGCCAAGGTTATGGTGGGAAATCAGGAGAATCCTCCCGCAAAAGCTCCACTTCTCATTCAAACTTTGAAAGTTAATTTGTCTATAATTTAGCAAAGATTACAAGGGTGGCATAACCTACATGGTTCAAAATCTGTGACTTGAGAAAACTAAAGGCCAGAAGCAGAGCCACTGATTTATGGTGGTTGAATAAGTCAACTTTATTTTCACTGCTTGGGACAGCAGGATTTTAAAGTAATTTTTGAGCTTGCATTGCGTGATTCCACAGGATTCAGCCGTGGTTGAGTTGGTCACATTTTCAGCTCCGAGTCTGAAGGTTGTGGGTTCAAGGTCCACTCCGGCAACTTGATCATCAAAATCAGGGCTGACAGTCCTAAACAGTACTGATGGAGTGCTGCAGTATCCTCTTATGGCTGAGACATTAAACTGAGGCCCCACCTCCCTACTCAAACTGACATAAAAGACTCTGTGGCACTATTTTGAATAAGGGTAGGGTTATTCTATGCCAGGCGCCCTGGCCAATATTTATCCCTCAGTCAACATCACAAAATAGATTAAGGACTTCCGGTTGCGGCTATGCGGAGCTAAGTCGCACATATGGCAGCTCCCGCTAAAAACTGACTTTTGGGCTCTTTTCAGGGCCCGGAACGGCGCTTGTTCAACGTTTCCCGGTGTGGGAAGGGGATAGCAACATTCCCCCGATAGTGTATGGAGTGGACCAGGAGTGGGGCGATTAAAAAAGTGGCATTGAAGCAAAGAAAGGTACGAGGGAGGAGGACCAAGATGGCGGCGGGCGGAGACCAGGCAGCGTGGAGGCAGTGGGCGCAAGAGCAGCAGGAGCTTCTCCAGCGCTGTTTTAAGGAACTGAAAGCAGAGCTGCTGGAGCCAATGAAGGCTTCAGTCGATAAGCTGCTGGAGACTCAGACGGCCCAAGGGGCGGCGACCCGGGAGGTCCGGCAGGAGGTCTCGGAGAATGAGGACGAGATCCTGGGGCTGGCGGTGAAGGTGGAGGCGCACGAGGCACTCCACAAGAAATGGCAGTGGAGGTTCGGGGAGATGGAGAACCGGTCGAGGCGGAAGAACCTGTGGATCCTGGGTCTCCCGGAGGGGCTGGAGGGATTGGACGTGGGGGCCCACGTGGTCACCATGCTGAACTCGCTGATGGGAGCGGGGGCCTTTCAGGGGCCCTTGGAGCTGGAGGGGGCCCACCGAGTGCTGGCGAGGAGGCCCAAGCCCAGCGAGCCGCCGTGGGCGGTGTTGATGCAGTTCCACCGGTTTGCTGATTGAGAGTGTGTGTTAAGGTGGGCCAAGAAGGAGTGGAGCAGCAGATGGGAGAATGCGGTCTGCATCTACCAGGATAGGAGTGTGGAGGTGGCGAAGAAGAAGGCCGGTTACAACCGGGGGAAGGCAGTGCTGCACAGGAAGGGGGTGAAGTTCGGTATGCTGCAGCCGGCGCGTCTGTGGGTCACCTATAAGGATCAACACCACTATTTTGAGTCGCCGGAGGAGGCGTGGGCCTTTGACCAGGCCGAAAAACTGGACTCAGACTAAGGGTTGGGGATGAGGGGGCGAGGTGGAGGGATGGTTGGGGATTGTTGGGTTGTGTTTCGAGGGCGGGTTCTCTGTTTTTTGGGGGTTGATTGGGCATTGTTCTAATGAGGTCCGCCGGCGGGCTCGTGAGGGGGGGTAGGTAAACTGCTTGGGGGGTTAATGGTCAGTAGGGGAGAATGGGCCACGCGGGGGGGGGGGGCTGAGTTGGGGGTAATGGGACCAGGCCTAGAAAGGGTGCTGCGCCAGGGGAGACAGGGACGGGCGGGTGGAAAGCGCGGGCTTTTTTATTCCCGCGTTTAGGGCTGAAGGGGCGGGGCCGGGGCTGGGAAGCGCGGGCTTTCTCTCCCGTGCTGGAAGCGGAATGGATGAGATCCTGCTGGTGGACAGGGGGGAGGAGCGGAAGTTCCACACTGGGGGGGGGGGGGAGCCGATGGAACGGCGGGAGTGGCTGGGGTCAGCAGGAGTCAGCTGACTTCTGGGAGTGCAATGGGGGGAGCAATGCAGCTATGGGGGGACCCAGCTGGGGCGGGGGGCCGGGTTGCTGGTGGAATGGCCACGGGGGAGCTGGAGTTGGTAGAGGAGGTCGGGGCGGGGGTCTGCCGCTGTGGGGAACAGGCCTTGCGGGGGGCACGGGAACGTAGCTGGCATAGGAAGGGATATGGCTAGCCGGCAAAGTGGGGTGGTGAGTAGCCCCCTGATCCGGCTGATTACCTGGAATGTAAGGGGACTGAATGGGCCGGTCAAACGGGCCCGCGTGTGCGCGCACCTGAAGGCGGATGTGGCCATGCTTCAGGAAACGCACCTGAGGGTGGCGGATCAGGTAAGGTTGAGAAAGGGGTGGGTAGGGCAGGTGTTTCATTCGGGTTTGGATGCAAAAAATCGGAGGGTGGCGATCTTGGTGGGGAAGAGAGTGTCGTTCGAGGCGTCGGGCATTGTGGCAGACAATGGCGGTAGGTATGTGATGGTAAGTGGCAAGCTGCAGGGTGGTGTTGGTCAATGTATACGGTCCGAATTGGGACGATGCGGGGTTCATGTGGCGTTTGCTGGGCCGAATTCCGGACCTGGAGATAGGGGGCCTGATAATGGGGGGGGGGGGGGATTTCAACACGGTGCTGGATCCGACATTGGATCGCTCTAGGTCTAGGACGGGTAGGAGGCCGGCGGCAGCCAAGGTGCTGAGGGGGTTCATGGACCAGATGGGAGGGGGGGATCCATGGAGGCTTGAGAGACTGAGGGAATTTTAATTCTTCTTCCATGTTCACAAGGCCTACTCCCGGATTGACTTTTTTGTCATGAGCAGGGCGCTGATTCCGAGGGTGGAGGATACGGAGTACTCGGCGATAGCCATTTCTGATCCTGCTCTGCACTGGGTGGACCTTGAGTTGAGGGAGGAGAGGGACCAGCGCCCACTGCGGCACCTAGAGGTGGGGTTGCTGGCGGACGAGGAGGGTCCGGAAGTGTATGGAGAGGTACCTGGAGGTGAATGACAATGGGGAGGTGCGAGTAGGGGTGGTCTGGGAGGCGCTGAAGGCGGTGGTCAGAGGAGAGCTGATCTCCATTAGGGCACACAAGGAGAGGGGGGAGAGGAGAGAGAGGGAGAGGTTGGTGGGGGAGATGGTGAGGGTGGATAGGAGGTATGTGGAGGCCCCGGAGGAGGGATTGCTTAGGGAGCGGTGTAGCCTCCAGGCTGAGTTTGATTTGTTGACCACAAGGAAGGCGGAGGCGCAGTGGAGGAAGGCGCAGGGGGCAGTATATGAATACGGAGAAAAGGCGAGCCGGACGCTGGCGCACCAGCTTCGGAAGCGGGAGGCAGCTAGGGAGATCGGAGGAGTTAGGGATGGTGGAGGGAACACGGTGCGAAGTGCGGTGGGTATCAATGGGGTCTTCAGGGACTTCGACGAGGAACTGTACCGGTCTGAGCCCCCACTGGAAGAGGGAGGGATGGGTCGCTTCCTGGACCGGCTGGTGTTTCCAAGGGTGGCGGAGGGGCAGGTGGCGGGGTTGGGGGCGCCGGTTGGGTTGGAGGAGTTGGTCAAAGGGATAGGGAACATGCAGGCGGGGAAGGCACCGGGGCCGGATGGGTTCCCAGTTGAATTTTATAAGAAGTATGCGGACCTGCTGGGCCCGCTGTTGGTAAGGACCTTTAACAAGGCAAGGGAAGGGGGGCTCTGCCCCCGACGATATCTAGAGCGCTGATTTCCCTGATCCTGAAGCGGGACAAGGATCCCCTACAGTGTGGGTCATACAGGCCGATCTCACTCTTAAATGTAGACGCAAAGTTGCTGGCAAAGATTTTGGCCATGAGGATAAAGAACTGTGTGCCGCAGGTCATACACGAGGATCAGACAGGGTTCGTGAAAGGGAGGCAGTTGAATACCAATGTATGGAGGCTCTTGAATGTTATAATGATGCCGGCGATGGAAGGGGAGGCGGAGATAGTGGCGGCGATGGATGCGGAGAAGACCTTTGATAGGGTGGAGTGGGGGTACCTGTGGGAGGTGTTGAAAAGGTTCGGGTTCGGGGAGGGGTTCGTCAGGTGGGTGAGGCTGCTGTATGAGGCCCCGGTGGCGAGTGTGGCCACGAACAGGTCAGAGTATTTCCGGCTACACCGGGGGACGAGGCAGGGGTGTCCCCTGTCCCCCTTGCTCTTTGCACTGGCGATTGAACCCCTGGCCATGGCGTTGAGGGAGTCGAGGAACTGGAGGGGGCTGGTGCGGGGTGGGGAGGAGCATCGGGTGTCGCTCTTTGCGGATGATTTGCTGCTATATGTGGCGGACCGGTGGGGGGAATGCCGGAGGTGATGAGGATCCTTCGGGAGTTTGGAGATTTCTCCGGGTACAAGCTTAATATGGGGAAGAGCGAGTTGTTCGTATTGCACCCGGGAGACCAGGAGAGGGGGATTGGTGAGCTCCCACTAAAGAGGGCGGAGAGGAGTTCCAGGTACCTGGGGGTCCAGGTGGCTAGGAGCTGGGGGGTCCTGCATAAGCTCAACTTCACGAGGCTGGTGGAGCAGATGGAGGAGGAGTTTAAGAGGTGGCATGTACTGCCACTCTCCCTGGTGGGTAGGGTGCAGTCAGTTAAAATGACGGTGCTCCCGAGGTTTTTGTTCCTGTTTCAATGCCTCCCCATCCTGATCCCTAGGGCCTTCCTCAGGCGGGTTAACAGGAGCGTTATGGGGTTTGTATGGGCGCAGAAGAACCCTAAGGTGAGAAGGGTGTTCCTGGAGCGGTGCAGGGATGGGGGGGGGGGGGGGGGTTGGCGCTGCCTAACCTCTGTGGATATTATTGGGCCGCCAATGTGGCAATGGTGCGTAAGTCGGTGATGGAGGGGGGTGAGGCAGCATGGAAGAGGCTGGAGATGGCGTCCTGTATGGGCACGAGCCTGGAGGCGCTGGTGACGGCGCCGCTGCCGCTTCCTCCAACGAGGTACACCACGAGCCTGGTGGTGGCGGCTACCCTCAAAATTTGGGGGCAATGGAGACATCACAGGGGGGAGGTGGGGGCCTCGGTGTGGTCCCCGATTTGGGGGAACCACCAGTTTGTCCCGGGGAGGATGGGCGGAGGGTTCCTGAGTTGGCACAGAGCAGGTATTAGAAGGATGGGGGACCTGTTTGTGGACGGGAAGTTCGCGAGCCTGGGCGAGCTGGAGGAGAAGTTCAGGCTTCCCCCGGGGAACACCTTCAGATATATGCAGGTAAGGGCGTTTGTTCGGCGGCAGGTGGTGGAGTTCCCACTGCTGCCACCACGTGGGGTCCAGGACAGGGTGCTGTCGGGGGTGTGGGTTGGAGAGGGAAGGATCTCGGCAACGTATCAGGTGATGCAGGAGGAGGAGTTGGGTGAGGAAATTGATGAGGGGATGTGGGCGGATGCCCTGGGGAGGTGAACTCTTCCTCCTCTTGCACGAGGCTCAGCCTCATACATTTTAAGGTGCTGCATAGGGCTCACATGACTGGGGCAAGGATAAGCCGGTTCTTTGGGTGCGTGGACAGGTGTGCTAGGTGCTCAGGGAGCCCAGCAAATCACACCCACATGTTCTGGGCGTGCCCAGCGCTGGAGGAATTTTGGAAGGGTGTAGCGAGGACGGTGTCAAGGGTGGTAGGTTCCAGGGTCAAGGCGGGCTGGGGGCTCGCAATATTTGGGGTGGCAGAGGAGCCGGGAGTGCAGGAGGCGAAAGAGGCCGGTATTCTGGCCTTTGCGTCCCTGGTAGCCCGGCGAAGGATTCTTCTTCAGTGGAAGGATGCGAGGCCCCCAAGCGTGCAATCCTGGATCAACGATATGGCGGGGTTTATTAAGTTGGAGAGGGTGAAATTTGCCTGAAGGGGATCGGTACAAGGGTTCTTCAGGCAGTGGCAACCGTTACTATACTTCCTGGCAGAACGTTAGAAGATGGTCAGTAGCGGCAGCAACCCCGGGGGGGGTGGGGTGGGGGGAAGCTTGGGGGAGGGGCTCGGGCAGCGGGGGGTTGGTTCATTTTTCTTGAGTGTTTTTGCCTTTGTGTTGATGAAGGTTGTTAATTTATTATTTATGTATATGGGGGGGTTGTTATTTTCTTTCTGTATTTTGTTTTTGATATTTTGTGAAAATTTGAATAAAAATTATATAAAAAAACAAAACAAAATAGATTAACTGGTTATTATCACATTATTGTGTGTGGAAACCTTGTTGGACGCAAATTGGCTGCTGTGTTTTTTCCACTACAGCACTGACTACAATTCAAGAGTCCTTCATTGGCTCCAAAGCACTGTGGGATGTCTTGAGGTTGTGAAAGATGCTATATAAATACTAGTCTTTCTTTTTCTTACACATATAATTAGATCCATTGTTTTACAGTGACAGAATCAATTAAATTCTATGTAAGATTTGGTCGCTTATAATATTTTCCTTGGCATTTTGGACTTGAATTCCATAATTCTGCCGATTTTTCTGTTAAATCTGTCAATCAAGTAGCCTTGACTTCAGACCCATGGAGCAAACTATCGTTCAGTGCCACCAGAGGGAGTACTATTTTTGCAGTTAGCTGGACTTTAATAAGAGGCAGATTTGTAAAGTAACTATGTTTTCGATAAAGGCGGTTACAGTGAAATGGGGTACATATTAAATGTTCTGATCAGAACATCTGACCAAATAAAGCCAAATGAAAAACAAACGTAATTTACATGATAACTATTCAGGACTGCAATTGTAAAAGCGATGGTAAATGACTGTCTCTGATTTCAATTAGGGTGGTTGACAAACACCAAAGGGAATTGTACTGTCTTATCTGATTTTTCTTATTTAAATATGTATTGTTTTAAAAAATTGAAAAACCTTGGTTGCCTCACATTTTATAGGCTTGTATCTCCTTTAGGCTTCACTGGGTGCAGTTGGTGAGTGATGCAGGTCTCAGTGAAAGAGAACAGTTTTTCACTGCAGAGAATTCCTTAATGGCCATTTAATCTCAGGTAAACTAACAGATGGAAAACTTCGAGCACTTCTATAGGAGGTTTGGGGGAATTTTGATAAGTGTGCATTCAAAAAATGAACATGATATAAGAACATGCCATTTGATTCATTCTATTTTCGCAACGGTATGGCGGCACAGTGGTTAGCACTGTTGCTTCACAGCGCCAGCGACCTGGGTTCAATTCCAACCTTGGGTGACTGTCTGTTTCGAGTTTGCATGTTCTCCCGTGTCTGCGTGGGTTTCCTCCGGGTGCTCCAGTTACCTCCCACAGTCCAAAGATGTGCAGGTTAGGTGGATTGGCCATGATAAATTTCTCCTTAAAAGGTTAGGTAGGGTTACTGGATTGTGGGGATCGAGTGGGGCTGGGACCTTGGGTGCTCGTTCGGAGGACCGGCGCCGTGCCGATTGCGAAAATGGTCTCCTTCTGCGCAGTAGTGATTCTGTGATTTCAACAGGTAATGTGAAATCTATTGTGGACATGTCTAATCCATTTGATCTCTTGGTGCATAATAATAATAATAGTAATAACTTATTGTCACAAGTAGGCTTCAATAAAGTTACTGTGAAAAGCCCCTAGTCGCCACATTTCGGCGCCTGTTCGGGAAGGCCGGTGCAGGAATTGAACCCGCGCTGCTGCCTTGTTCTGCATTACAAGCCAGCTATTTAGCCCACTGTGCTAAACCAGCATAGCTCCGCACCACCCCCCCACAAAAAGTCCAGCATATTTATTCATTGTCACACTTCATGATTCCGCTTTCTTGCTGTCCGCTATTAGATAGCAGCCTTGGCACAGATATGCCCCTCAGTCAGAAGATCATGAGTTCAACTTGTACCCCAGAGATTTGAGTATGCAACTGTGGGCTGATGTTTCAGTGTAGCATTGAGGATGTGCTGTACTATCAGAAGTGCATTCTTTTGGATGAGATGTTAAATAGTCTGGCCTCCAGGCTGGAAATAAAAATATCCAGGACACTATTTAAAGAAGAGCAGGGAAGTTATCCTGGTATCTAGCACAATAATTAGTCTTCAACCAGCATCATTAAAATGGATTAGGTCAGCCAACTCATTCTTGTTTGTAGGGTCTTCCTGTGTGTAAATTAGCTTCAGTGTTTACCTACGTTACAATAATGGTTAGTCTTGGCTGTGGAGATTTTTGGGATATCTTTGAAGCTGTGAAAGGCATTATCTAATGCAAGTTCTTTCTTTCATATTAAGCATTCCCCTCCAGTCATAACATCAGCGGACTTCGCAATGGCGGAATGTTCAAGTACTTCAGTCCACACATATTACTATAACCTCTGATGCTACCATTCCCAATCAAATGTAGATTTTCTTTTTAAGTAAGCCAACTTTAACTGTTTTTGCTAAGAAATCTATTCTGCATTTTCATATTTAGTGGACATGGCAATGAGAAAATAAAGAGGTAGGATAAGGAGAATAGTTAGACAACAGGATACAGTTGACTAATTCTGTATTTTTACTGACCTCGGACTTGCTGTTCCAGGCTCAATATAACAGCAACGGCCTGGTGAAGAATCAAGAGCTTTGTCTGTGGTTTGTCACTCTTCAGGTGGAGCTGCACCATACGGCCAAGTTCCTTAAATGCTTCATTAATGTCGCGCACACGCAGACGCTCACGAGCATTGTTTGCCATTCTTCTTTCTCGCTCACGCTCAGCCTTCTGCTCAGGAGAAAGATCTTCATCATCATTATTATTGCTGAGGACAAAATAAAGAACATTTTGTATAAATAAATAAAACATGACATCAGGATAAATGTAAGTACATTCAACATATACGTTATCAGTGCAACCTCCTTGTTCCATGCCGTAAAGGTGACCATGGACTTCCATTAGATTGGTCTACCATCATGGCAAAGTACTGCAATGGTTTGCCATTGCCTTCTGCAGTATGGCTGACCAGAAAACTCTCCTGCTCTTACCGCCTGCCCGCAGGCGTATTGGAATTGTCGTGCTGGGTGTTCTGGTGTACAAACGATCCAACATGGCTGGAGATGGTGTAACTCAATTTTATTTACTACTTAACTATAAAAGTACACTGCTAACTTGGGTACGTGCATTACCAGCTAATCTGTGGACCCTGTTCTATTACTATCTGGGTGAGGCACTCAGCACATGGTGAATGTCTGAGTGGCAGGCTCTGAGCTCGGTGCTCTGAGCTGGCTGCTGCTGGAATGAGCGGGAACTGTAGTGTCCCCTGTTTTTATAGTGCATGTGCTCTCACTGGTGATTGGCTGCGATGTTGTGTGTGTGTTGGTTGGTCCTACTGCATGTCCATCAGTGTGTGTGTGATTGCACCATGATATGCTGATCTAAATATCATGACAGGAATGATTTACAGGATGATAATAAACCCGTTTAGCTGTTATGACATCAACACAACAACCTAATATTTTCTTTACTTCACATATTCTAAAGTAAAATCAATATTGTCAAATCGCTCCAGTTTTAAATTAATTGGTATGAAATTTATTCTTTCATACGATGTGGGCGTTGCTGGCAAGGTCAGCATGTCGCCCATCCCTAATTGCCTTGGTTTACTAGGCCATTTCAGAGGCCAGTTAAGAGTTAACCATACTACCGTGCAAATAGAGTCACATACAACCAGGTGGGTTTTTACGACAATCGACAATAGTTTCATGGTCACTATTACTTAGAGTGTAACGGGGCTATTCAATTCCAGATTTCATTAACTGAATTTAAATTTCACCAGCTGCCACGGTGGGATTTGAACCCATGTTTCAGAGCATTAACCTGGACCTCATGATCTGGAGAAATTACCACGACACTGACATCTCCCCTAAGTATAAATGTGCTTCATAAAATTTGGCACATTTTCAATCTGATCGATAAAAATTATTTAAAAATAATCAGAGAAACATCAATAAAACAACTTTGCATTTTGTGTTCCGGAGCAATTCAATTGCTAAATCTGGAATTTAAAAGTAGGTCCCAGCAATGGTCACCATAACAACCATCATCAATTGTTGTAAAAACCCATTTGGTTTATTAATGTCCTTTAGCCAAGGAAACTTGCCATTCTCACTTGACCTGGCCTACATTGGACTTCAGATCTATGGTAATGCGATTGACTCTTAACTGAGTCCCTCTGAGTGGCCGAGTAAGTCACTCAATTCACAGGCAATTAGGGATGGGCAACAAATGATGGCCTTGCCAGTGGTGCCCACATCCCTGAAATGATAATGAAAAATAACTTCATTGCAGTGTTAATGTAAGCCTACTTGTGACAACAAAGATTATTATTATCTAGATCTAGACCTATTTAATATCTTGATATCCTTCTTGTCCTCATCCCCCTTCTTGTCATCTGTAGATTTTGAATCCTGTAGATTCTCATCCGGTTCCTCTTCTGATTTTATCTCTGAACTGACTGACGACACGCTCTGTCCTTGGAGGCCGCTGGAGAGAGCTGGAAGGGGAGCAGAAAATGTGATCAGCATTAATTGTGGGAAATAATTACTTCCAGCATCACCATTGTGAAACATTTTAAATAGATGATCCTCTTACATCATACAAATCAAAAACCCAATTGGCTTATTTTAAATGGCAATATTATTGTAGCTTGAATCTTAAGCACCTACAGCATATTCAAATTGATGTTGGAAATTATAGTGCGTTATATTTATGGTCAACCATAAATTTACACAAGCTTGTATTCCTCAGGAAAGATATACTGGCCTTGGAGGGAGTACTGCAGAGGGTTAAATTCTGAGAGTACATTTTATAAGCTGGGGCTTGCTTTCCCTGGAGGGCTGATCTCATCCAGATGTTCAAAATGTTAAAAAGATTTGATAAGATAGGTACAGAGAAACTATTTCATATGATTCCTTAAAATTTGAGTTGGTCATTCAGGAATCAAATCATGAAGCATTTTCGCACACAAAGTCCAGTTGAAATCTGGAACACTCTTCCCCCCAAAAGCAGGTGGATGCTTACGTACTTTGGGCTTTCAAGACCGAGATAGATTTTTGTTGGGTAACAACATTGAAGACTATGGGACAAAGGCAAGTAATTGGAATTGAAGTGCAGATCAGTCAGAGAGTCAAGTGGCAGAGGAGAGTGCAGTGGCCATCGCTAAGGAAAAGGTGCTGGGGAAACCGAAAGGTCTGCAGGTGGATAGATCACCGGGACCAGATGGACTACATCTCAGGGTCTGAATGAGGTAACTGAGCAGGCTACGGGAGCATTGGTGGTGATCTTTCAGGAATCACTGGAGTTACGGAGGGTCCCAGAGGACTCAAAAATGGCTAATGCAACTCCTCTCTTTAAGAACATAAGAAGGGAGGGAGGCCAAAGACAGGATGTTATAGGCCGGTTAGCTTGACTTTGGTCGTTGGTAAGATTGTGGTGTCTATTATTAAGGATAAGATTGCGGAGTACTTGGACGTGCATGATAAAATAGGGCTGAGTCAGCATGGCTTCGTTAAGGGGACATCATGCCTGACAAATCTGTTAGAAGTCTTTGAGGAGGCGGCTAACATAGCCATGATAAGGAAATGGATGGTGGGGACGGGTCTATCTGGGAGCGAGTGGAGGCGGCTTCGTGCAGGGGCACCAGTTTGGCAGCCCTGGTCACGGCTCCCCTACCGCTGTCGCCGGCCAGATACTCAACCAGCCCGGTAGTGGGGGCGGCCCTGCGGATATGGGGCCAGTGGAGGAGGCATGTAGGGGGGGTGGGTGCGTCTGTCTGGGCTCCAATATGTGATAACCATCGATTCACCCCCGGGAACACGGATGGAGGGTTTCGAACATGGAGGTGGGTGGGGGTGGGCAGGGTGGGCGATATGTTCCTGGAGGGGAGCTTTGCGAGTTTGAGGGGCTTGGAGGAGAAATTTGGACTGGTAAGGGGAAATTATTTTAGGTACTTACAGATGCGGGACTTTGTACGCAGACAGGTCCCATCCTTCCCACGCCTCCCGCCAATAGGGATCCAGGACAGAATAGACTCTAGAGGAGAAGGAGGAGAGGGTAGAGTCTCGGATATCTACAAGATGCTCATGAAGGGGGAAGAGTCCCAGACGGAGGAACTGAAACTCAAATGGAAGGAGGAGCTTGGCGGGGGGATGGAGGATGGGCTGTGGGCGGAAGCCTTGAGTAGGGTAAACTCAACCGCAACATGTGCCAGGCTCTGCCTGATTCAATTTAAGATAGTTCACCGGGCCCACATGACGGTAGCTCGGATGAGCAAATTCTTTGGGGTAGAGGACAAGTGCGCTAGATGCGCGGGAGGATCAGCGAACCATGTTCACATGTTTAGGGCATGTACTAAGCTTAGGGGGTACTGGGAGGGATTTGCGTGGGTCATGTTCCGGGTGCTGAAAACAAGGGTGGTGATGAGTCCAGGGGTGACAATTTTCGGAGTTTCGGAAGACCCGGGAGTCCAGGGGGAGATAGAGGCAGATGTTCTGGCCTTTGCTTCCCTAATAGCCCGACGGCGAATACTGCTGGCATGGAGGGTCTCAAAACCCCCGAAGACCGAACGATGGCTTTCGGACATGTCAAGTTTTCTGGGTATGGAAAAAATTAAGTTCGCCTTGAGGGGATCTGTACTGGGGTTCGACCGAAGGTGGCAACCATTCATCGACTTCTTCGCGGGACAGTGAATGTCAGCAGGGTGGGGGGGAGGGGGGGGGGGGGAGATTAGAGTAGAGTAGGAGGGATAAATAGGCGGATAGGGTCTAGGGGAGAGGAACGGGCATGTACAGTATGGTTTGATTGAAGTATTGGTTTTATATTGATGTTTGCACATTTCTGTTATCTGTAACTGTTTACAATGCCAAAAAATACCTCAATAAAATTGTTTGTTAAAAAAAAAGAAGTCTTTGAGGAGGTAACAAGGAAGTTAGACAAAGGAGAACCAGTAGACATGATCTATTTGGATTTCTAGAAGGCCTTTGACAAGGTGCCGTACAGGAGGCTGCTAAATAAGATAAGAGCCCATGGTTTTAGCAACAAGTACAGGCATGGATAGAGGATTGGCTGACTGGTGGAAGGCAGAGAGTGGGGATAAAGGGGTCTTTTTCAGGATGGCAGCCGGTGACAAGCGGTGATCCGTTGGGGTCAGTATTGGGACCACGACTATTCACGATACACATTAACAACCTGGAAGAAAGAACTGAGGGCATTGTTGTTAAGTTTGCAGATGATACAAAGGTATGAGGGCAGTACAGTAGCACAGTGGTTAGAACTGTTGCTTCACAACGCCAGGGATCTGGGTTCGATTCTCGGCTTGGGTCACTATCTGTGTGGAGTCTGCACGTTCTCCCCGTGTCTGCGTGGGTTTCCTCCGGGTTCTATGGTTTCCTCCCATAAGTCCCAAAAGGTGTGCTTGGTAGATGAATTGGACATTCTGAATTCTTCCTCAGTGTATCCGAACAGGCGCCGTAGTGTGGCAACTAGGGGATTTTCAGTCTAAAGCCTACTTGTGACACCAATAAAGATTATTATTATTATGTAAGGGACATATAGTGTTGAGGAAGCAGGGAGGCTGCAGAAGGCCTTGGACAGGCTATGGTGGGCAAAGTAGTGGTAGTTGGAATAAAAGTGGAAAAGTGTGAGGTTATGCACTTTGGTAGGAAGAATAGACTCATAGACTATTTTCTAAATGGGCAAAGACTTCGGAAAATTGAAGCACAAAGGGACTTAAGAGCCCTTGTTCAGGATTCACTTCAAGTTAACATGCAGGTTCAGTTGGCAGTTAGGAAGGCAAATGCAACATTCGCATTCATTTTATGAGGGCTAAAATACAAGAACAGGGATGTACTGCTGAGGCTGTATAAGACTCTGGTCAGACCCCATTTGGGGTATTGTGAGCAGTTTTGGGCCCCGTATCTAAGGAAGGATGTGCTGGCCTTAGAGAGGGTCCACAGGAGGTTTCAGAGGAATAATCCCCGGAATGAAGAACTTGTCATTTGAGGTTACAGTTGAGTACTCTGTGTCTGTACTGGTTGGAGTTTAGAAGGATGAGGGGGGATGTTATTGAAATTTACACCAAACTGAGAGGCCTGCCGTGGATATGGAGAAGATGTTTCCACTAGTAGGCAGGAGAAACTAGAACCCAGGGGCACAGCCTCAGACTGAAGGGACGATCCGTTAAAACAGAGATGAGGAGGAATTTCTTCAGCCAGAGCGTGGTGAATCTGTGGATGTCTTTGCCACAGAAGGCTGTGGAGGCCAGATCACTGAGAGTCTTTAAGACAGAGATAGGTAGGTTCTTGATAAGGGGATTAGGGGTTACTGGGAGAAGGAAGGAGAATGGGGATGAGAAACGTATCAGCCACGATCGAATGGTGGAGCAGACACGATGTGCCGAATGGTCTAATTCTGCTCCTTGTCTTATGGTCTTACAGTCATTATCATTAAATGAACAGACCTGAGGGACTGAACGGGTGAATACTTTTCCTAACTGGCTACTGGCCAATGCATGTTTGAGGATGTTCTTATTTATTTGTTCTTTGATGGGAGTGTGGGCATCACTGACTCGGCTAGAATTCATTGTCCGAGAAGATAAAATGCCTTCTTAAACCGCTGCAGTCTATGTAGTATCGATACATCCACAGTGCTGTTACAAAGGGAGTTCCGGAATTTTGACCCAGTAGGGGCGATACGGTGGTGCAGTGGTTAGCAGTGCTGCCTCATGGTGCCAAGGACGCGAGTTCGATCCCGGCCCCAGGTCATTGTCTGTGTGAAGTTTGCACATTCTCCCTGTGTCTGTGGGGGTCTCACCCCCACAACCCAATGTGCAGGGTAGGTGGATTGATCAGGCTAAATTGCCCCTTAATTGGAAACAAATAATTGGGTGCTCTAAATGTGTGAACAAAAAATTGTTTGACCCAGTGACAGTGTAGGATGATGACATAGTTCCAAGTGGTGTGTGGCTTGGAGGAGAACTTGCGGTTTTCCCATGGATTTGTTGCCCCTGTCCTTCCAAGTGGTGGAGATCACGGGTTTGGAAGGTGCTGTGAAAGGAGCCTTGGTGAGTTGCTGCAGTGCATCCTCTAGATGGTGCACACTGTTGCCACTGTGCATCGGTGGTTGGTGGAGAGAATGTGGAAGGTGGTGGATGGGGTGCTGATCAAGCGGGTGGCTTTGCTCTGCAGGGTGTAACGCATCTTGACTGTTGGATTTTATCTGCATTCTTACAGGCAAGTGGAGAATATTCTATTACACTCCTGACTTGTGAATTTTGGATGGTCAATGACCTTTGGGGAGTCAGGAGGTGAGTTACTCTCTTCTGACGTCTTCTTGAGCCACAGTATTTATATGGTTTGTCCAATTCAGTTTCTGGTTAATGGTAACCTCCAGGATATTGATTGTGGGGAATTCAGTGATGGTAATGCCACTGAATGTCAAAAGGAGATGGTTGTGTGGCGTGAATGTTACTCGCCACTTATCAGCCCAAGCTGGCATCCTGTCAGGCCTTTCAATCTTGTGTCACACCAGTGGGGAATTTATGTCAATGTCAAACCCAATTGCCAATGAGAGGCTTACGTAAGGTGATCCTCAGTTTGCCAGAGACGTCAGGGTGAGTGTAACAACTTTCTGCAATAGTGCTGCGCTGTTCAATATTCTATAAGGGTAGACCAGTTCCTGTATCCATGTCCATGTCAAACTGATGTCATGGACAACACCGTACTGCTGGGCACTTGGACCCTCCCATGTCACCAAGTTGGGTCAGTACTTGCTTGGGCTTGGGGAGAACAGGGGTCTCCTTGCCTCGTGCCACACAGCTGTGTTTATCTGGACAGCACTGTGCTGCAGGACTCATGCAGACACCGGAACAATGGTCGAAGTTCAACCGGGAATGGAGTGAGAGGTGAGGCTGGGTTGTGGGGCGGGTAGTTGTGGCCTAATGAAGTCGGGGGGCGGGGGGTAATGTGGAAGGAGGGTTGAGCAAAAGATGTTGGGAAAGGATGAGGGCTCATGATGGACAATAGACAATAGAACATTACAGCACAGTACAGGCCCTTCGGCCCTCGATGTTGCACCGACCTGTGAAACCAATCTCAAGCCCATCTACACTATTCCCTTATCGTCCATATGTTTATCCAATGACCATTTAAATGCCCTTAGTGTTGGCGAGTCCACTACTGTTGCAGGCAGGGCATTCCATGCCCCTATTACTCTCTGAGTAAAGAACCTACCTCTGACATCTGTCCTATATCTATCTCCCCTCAATTTAAAGCTATGTCCCCTCGTGCTAGACATCACCATCCGAGGAAAAAGGCACTCACTGTCCGCCCTATCTAATCCTCTGATCATCTTGTATGCCTCTATTAAGTCCCCTCTTAACCGTCTTCTCTCTAACGAAAACGGCCTCAAGTCCCTCAGTCTTTCCTTATAAGATCTTCCCTCCATACCAGGCAACATCCTGGTAAATCTCCTTTGCACCCTTTCCAATGCTTCCACATTATTCCTATAATGCGGCGACCAGAACTGCTCGCAATACTCCAAATGTGGCCGCACCAGGGTTTTGTACGGCTGCAATATGACCTCATGGCTCCGAAACTCAATCCCTCTACCAATAACAGCTAACACACAGTACGCCTTCTTTTTTTTAAAAAATAAACGTTTTATTGTGTTATTTCTTTGGCATTTTAACAGCAACAAAATCAACAATATATATAACAAGGAAAATATAAACAAATTCTACCTCGCTCTCCCACAGGTCTTGCCATTACTTACCCCCCCTAACCTAACCCCCTTCTGCTGACGATTAATTCTCTTGTGAGGAAGTTGACGAATGTTTGCCACCTCCAGGCGAACCCCAGCAGAGACCCTCTCATGGCGAACTTAATTTTCTCCAGGCAGAGGAAGCGAGCCATATCCGAAAGTCAGGTCTTCGATTTCGGGGGCTTTGAGTCCCTCCATGCCAGCAATATGCGTCTCCGAAAGCAAAGGCCAGAATGTCCACCTCTTTCTCCTCCTGGATTTCCGGGTACTGCGATACCCCACAAACCGCCACCTCCGGACTCATTGCCACCCTTGTATTTAATACTGTGGACATGGCGTCAGCAAACCCCTGCCAAAATCCCCTCAGTTTTGGGCATGCCCAGAACATGTAGACATGGTTCGCTGGCCCCCCCGCACACTTCGCACACCTATCCTCCACCCCGAAGAATCTGCTCATCCGGGCCACTGTCATGTGAGCCCGGTGAACAACCTTAAACTGGATCAGGCTGAGCCTGGCACATGTTGCGGTAGCGTTGACCCTTCCTAACGTGTCCACCCAGAAGCCCTCCTCTATCTCTCCCCCCAGCCCATCCTCCCACTTTCGCTTCAGCTCCTCGGTCTGCGTCTCCTCCGAACCCATAAGCTCTTTATATATGGCCGAGACGCTCCCTCTCCTATCCATCCTCTAGAGACCACCCTATCCTGAATCCCCCTTAGCGGCAGAAGTGGGAAGGTTGGTACCTGCTTCCGCAGGAAGTCCCGCATCTGTAAATATCGGAATTCATTTCCCCCAGCCAATGCAAACTTCTCCTCCAGCGCCCTCATAGTCGGGAAGCTTCCTTCCAAGAACAAGTCCTCCATCCTCTCAATCCCCACCGTACGCCTTCTTAACAACCCTATCAACCTGGGTGGCAATTTTCAGGGATCTATGTACATGGACACTGAGATCTCACTGCTCGCCCACACTACCAAGAATCTTACCATTCGCCCGGTACTCTGTATTCCTGTTAATCCTTCCAAAATGAATCACTTCACACTTTTCTGCATTGAACTCCATTTGCCACTTCTCAGCCCAGCTCTGCAGCTTATCTATGTCCCTCTGTAACCTGCAACATCCTTCCGCACTGTCCACAACTCCACCGACTTTAGTGTCATCCGCAAATTTACTCACCCATCCTTCTACGCCCTCCTCCAGGTCATTTATAAAAATAACAAACAGCAGTGGCCCCAAGACAGATCCTTGTGGTACACCACTAGTAACTGAACTCCAGGCTGAACATTTCCCATCAACCACCACCCTCTGTCTTCTTACAGCTAGCCAATTTCTGATCCAAACCGCTAAAATCACCCTCAACCCCATGCCTCCGTATTTTCTGCAATAGCCTACCATGGGGAACCTTATCAAATGCCTGACTGAAATCCATATACACCACATCAACTGCTTTACACTCGTCCACCAGTTTGGTCACCTTCTCAAAGAACTCAATAAGGTTTGTGAGGCACAACCTACCCTTCACAAAACTGTGTTGACTATCCCTAATCAAATTATTCCTTTCTAGATGATTATAAATCCTATCTCTTATAATCCTTTCCAAGACTTTGCCCACAACAGAAGTAAGGCTCACTGGTCTATAGTTACCGGGGTTGTCTCTACTCCCCTACTTGAACAAGGGGACAACATTTGCTATCCTCCAGTCTTCTGGCACTATTCCTGTAGACAATGACGACATAAAGATGAAAGCAAAAGGCTCTGCAATCTCCTCCCTAGCTTCCCAGAGAATCCTAGGATAAATCCCACCCGGCCCAGGAGACTTATCTATTTTCACACTTTCCAGAATTGCTAACACCTCCTCCTTATGAACCTCAATCTCGTCTAGTCTAGTAGTCTGTATCTCAGTATTCTCCTCGACAACATTGTCTTTTTCCTGTGTGAATACTGACGAAAAATATTCATTTAGCACCTCGCCTATCTCCTCGGACTCCACGCACAACTTCCCACTACTGTCCTTGACTGGCCCTACTCTTACCCTAGTCATTCTTATATTCCTGACATACCTGTAGAAAGCTTTTGGGTTTTCCTTCATCCTACCTGCCAAGGACTTCTCATGTCCCCTCCTGGCTCTTCTTAGCTCTCTCTTTAGGTCCTTCATGGCTAACTTGTAACTCTCAAGCACCCTAACTGAACCTTCACGTCTCATCTTTACATAAGCCTCCTTCTTCCTCTTGACAAGTGATTCAACTACTTTAGGGAACCACGGTTCCCTCGCATGACCACTTCCTCCCTGCCTGACAGGTACATACTTATTAAGGACAAGCTCCACATTACAATTGTGCCCATCCCCTGCAGTTTCCTTCCCCATCCTATGCATCCTAAGTCTTGCCTAATCGCATCATAATTGCCTTTCCCCCAGCTATAACCCTTGCCCTGCGGTATATACCTATCCCTTTCCATCGCTAAAGTAAACTTAACCGAATTGTGGTCACGATCACGAAAGTGCTCACCTATCTCCAAATCTAACACCTGGCCTGGTTCATTACCCAATACCAAATCCAATGTGCCCTCGCCTCTTGTTGGCTTATCTACATACTGTGTCAGGAAACCCTCCTGCACACATTGGACAAAAACTGACCCATCTAAAGTACTCAAACTATAGCGTTTCCAGTCAATATTTGGAAAGTTAAAAGTCCCCCATAACAACTACCCTGTTGCTTTCGCTCCTATCCAGAATCATCTTTGCAATCCTTTCCTCTACATCTCTGGAACTTTTCAGAGGCCTATAGAAAACTCCCAACAGGGTGACCTCTCCTTTCCTGTTTCTAACATAGAACATAGAACATAGAACAATACAGCGCAGTACAGGCCCTTCGGCCCACGATGTTGCACCGAAACAAAAGCCATCTAACCTACACTATGCCATTATCATCCATATGTTTATCCAATAAACTTTTAAATGCCCTCAATGTTGGCGAGTTCACTACTGTAGCAGGTAGGGCATTCCACGGCCTCACTACTCTTTGCGTAAAGAACCTACCTCTGACCTCTGTCCTATATCTATTACCCCTCAGTTTAAAGTTATGTCCCCTCGTGCCAGCCATATCCATCCGCGGGAGAAGGCTCTCACTGTCCACCCTATCCAACCCCCTGATCATTTTGTATGCCTCTATTAAGTCTCCTCTTAACCTTCTTCTCTCCAACGAAAACAACCTCAAGTCCATCAGCCTTTCCTCATAAAATTTTCCCTCCATATCAGGCAACATCCTGGTAAACATCCTGGTAACCTCAGCCCATACTACCTCAGTAAACATGTCCTCATCAAACGTCCTTTCTGCCACCGTAATACTGTCCTTGACTAACAATGCCACACCTCCCCCTCTTTTACCACCTTCCCTGAGCTTACTGAAACATCTAAGCCCCGGAACCTGCAACAACCATTCCTGTCCCTGCTCTATCCATGTCTCCAAAATGGGCACAACATCGAAGTTCCAGGTACCAACCTATACTGCAAGTTCACCCACCTTATTCCGGATGCTCCTGGCGTTGAAGTAGACACACTTCAAACCACCTTCCTGCCTGCCGGTACATTCCTGCGACCTTGTACCCTTACTCATGACCTCACTACTCTCAACCTCTTGTACACTGGAGCTACAATTCAGGTTCCCATCCCCCTGCTGAATTAGTTGAAACCCTCCCGAAGAGCATGAGCAAATTCCCCCCCCAGGATATTGGTACCCCTCTGGTTCAGGTGTATACCATCCTGTTTGTAGAGGTCCCACCTACCCCAGAATGAGCCCCAATTTTCCAGATATCTGAATCCCTCCCTCCTGCACCATCCCTGTAGCCAAGTGTTCAACTCCTCTCTCTCCCTATTCCTCATCTCGCTAGCACGTGGCATGGGTAACAACCCAGAGATAATAACTCTGTTTGTCCTAGATCTAAGTTTCCACCCTAGCTCCCTGAATATCTGCCTTACATCCCCATCCCTTTTCGTACCTATGTCGTTGGTGCCTATGTGGACCACGACTTGGGGCTGCTCCCCCTCCCCCTTAAGGATCCCGAAAACACGATCCGAGACATCATGGACCCTGACACCTGGGAGGCAAAGCACCAACCGCGAGTCTCTCTCGTTCCCACAGAATTTCCTATCTGTCCCCCTAACTATGGAGTCCCCAATGACTAATGCTCTTCTCCTCTCCCCCTTCCCTTCTGAGCAACAGGGACAGACTCTGTGCCAGAGACTTGTACCCCAAGGCTTACCTCTGGTAAGTCCCCCCCCACCAGTATCCAAAGCGGTATACTTGTTACTAAGTGGAACGACCACAGGGGATCCCTGTACTGACTGCTTCCTCCCAGCCCCTCTCACCGTCACCCATCTATCTTCATTCTTCAGAGTAACTACACACGTGAAGCTACTACCTATGACCATCTCTGCCTCCCGAATGATCCAAAGTTCATACAGCTCCAGTTCCAGTTCCAGTTCCCTAATGCGGTTTTTGAGGAGCTGGAGATGGGTGCACATCCCACAGGTGAAATCAGCAGGGACACTGACAGTGTCCCTCACCTCAAGCATTCTGCAGGAGGAACATTGCACTGCCTTCCCTCTAGATAACTTGCGGATAAAACAAGAAAAAGAACGAAAGGAAGAGCTTACCTGATATTCACTCAACCCCTTGGGTTAGAGGAGGTGGCTCCTCTCCCGCGCTTTTAAATCTCCGTCTCCTCTCCCGCTTTTAAATCTCCGTCTCCTCCCGCGCTTTTAAATCTCCGTCTCCTCTCCCGCTTTTAAATCTCCGTCTCCTCCCGCGCTTTTAAATCTCCGGCTCCTCTCCCGCTTTTAAATCTCCGGCTCCTCTCCCGCGCTTTTAAATCTCCGGCTCCTCTCCCGCTTTTAAATCTTTGGCTTCTCTCCTGTGCTTTTAAATCTCCGGCTCTCCTTCCGCGCTTTTAAATCTTCGGCTCTCCTCCCGCTTTTAAATCTCTGGCTCCTCTCCCGGGCTTTTAAATCTCCGGCTCCTCTCCCGCGCTTTTAACTCTCTGGCTCCTCTCCCGCTTTTAAATCTCCGGCTCCTCTCTCGCGCTTTTAACTCTCTGGCTCCTCTCCCGCTTTTAAATCACTGGCTCCTGTCCCGCGCTTTTAAATCACCGGCTCCTCTCCCGCTTTTCAATGTCCCGGCTGTCTCTCCTCTCGCGCTGTTTTCACTCTCCCGACTGTCTCTTCTCTCCCGCTGTTTTCACTCTGTTTTCACTGTTTCCATGATGGCATGCAAAGGGGCAAGGAGACAGATGGAAGGCAGAGGGAAGACCGAGTGGAGGGAAATTGGACCTCAACAAACCTGCAAGAAAAGCTCACAAACAAGGGGGGGGGGAGTGCAAAGGGATACTACATTGTTTAGTGGAAGGGGATGGATGAAGACTCTAGATGCGGTGGGTAGAGGTCCAAGTCGGGCATGAGCTCTAGGGAACATTTTAAATCAAGGAACAGACTTCTCGAGGCTGCTAACTCCCTGCATGGCCTGGTGAAGACGGGTGGGTTGGAGAGTGATGCGAGTGTTTTGGACTAGTGTTTAAATATGGCACCAGAACCATTGAACCTGTCAGCTGAGCGCAGGCAGATGAATCAGTTCGTTAGGAGAGTCATAATTAATGAGCTCTCAGGCGCAGAATCTGGTGCGGGGCCCTGCTATCCTGGTCGGCAGGATAGGTGCCGCCTGTCACAACACGTAGTCTCAAAATGGGTGAGTTCCAACGCAGGTCCAAATCAAACGGAATGTTTTCATTGAAGAAGGTTTGCAAATGATTGATTTGAATTCATGCTCTTGGAGATAGGCTGTTGGAAGTAACTGAAGATGGTTGTTTGATTGATTAAAGAACCATGGCGTTTTAGTCAGCAGATCCTGAACTACCAAGGAACAGCACTGCAAGTCCTCTCCTACTTTGTTGAAATGTATTTGTAATATACAGGGACATTGCAATTATGAAAAATGTTCTGGAATGTATTCTTAAGCATTGCACAACTGAGTATCCGAAAATAGAGCAGATATGTGTTAAAATAAGTTAACTTCCTTCCCACTGAGTTTGAGGGAACCGCTTCTGTATTGCAAAAACAACTGGACAGTGTCTGACCGGAGTGAAGGCAAACATGACTTTTTTTTAAAAGAAGAAAAAAAATCCAGTTCCTAAGCTCTTAATTGCAGCTTCATACAGCAAGCTGATTGCATTCTCTAAGGGTCCAGCAATCGTTCCACAATGTAGAAACAATGATTGAATACATTTTAATCTAAACCTCTTAATTTTTCCAGTTAATTTAACTGAGCTTTCCAAACTCAATTTCATGTCAAGAATGGCATGTTACATAATCACTTTCAGCTCAATCTCCCCTACAGTCACATGTAATCTGCAATATTGCTTTGTGCAGTGAAAATAAATCAACACAGCCCTAAGTCAAAATTATAGTGATCTTTCTAGTATGCAATTGCCACAAAGATGCTTGCAAACAAAATTATGTGTAACATGGAAGGAAAATCTATGTTCTGCTCAAAAGTATAAAGAGTATTCTAATCAGTGACATGTTTCTGCCTGGTTACTAGCTTAGCTTTCGCTTCGAGGCTAACCTAAACCTCTATTCAATGAATGGAGCTGCTCTGGATTGCAAATGGTTTCTCCCCGAGCTTAAAGTCATTGGAGTCTTTCAAGAGAAGGGAAACCAAAAATAGTAAGTTTCCATGGGTGGTAGAAAAGCTGACGTGTTCTTTTTAAAGGCAGTAGATGTATTTCATATATCTTTCATAAAAGGCTTTGGCTGGATGCTTTAAATACAATGTCCTCCCTGAGACTTTTCTTCCTCTTTAATATGGTGGATTGAAATGGGAGTGTGGAAAGTTTGAAGCATTCAAAATCATTGGCAATTTGTTAACCAAAGGATTACAACATCTGGACTGGATTTGTTTATTGTCACCGAGGTACAGTGAAAAGTATTTTTCTGCGAGCAGCTCAAACTGATCATTTAGTACGTGAAAAGGAAAGAAATAGGGCAACATCTGATATGATCAGTGTTAATATTAAGCAATGCTTAAGATATTTTCCCAATAGGTTTATCTACACTTTCATGTAATCACCATCTATCACGGCTATGGCCTGCCCATGGCACATACCTTATGAACGTGTGTTTTATGGAGACAATATGAATGTCATGCCGAGCACACAGGAGAATTTTACAAGTTGATAAAAACTGTACTCTCTTGTAAAACTAGACATTGTTGGACTATTAAAATAGCTGCCACAGATCATCTTACTTTTAAATTTGCAAGTTGGCCAAGTTTCTGTAAGCTTCTAAAGGTGGAGCACAATGATAACGGAATGTCACCCCTGCCACTGTCTGGACTCACCTCAAAACAGCATGGACAATAAATCCTAAGACCACCTGTATCCATAACTGCCAGGTAACAAATGGGAACTCCTAAAACTGATTATGGACAATGAAGCCACCACTTCAGGTCAATGATTTTGGTCACACTGATTGCTTCCAATTGGGTATTAATGGACAGTCATCACATAACTGAAATGCTTTCAATTCTGAAAGCATTTTTATTATAAGCCCGGCTTATATCCGAACAAAGGAATTAAGAGCAGGAGTAGGCCATTTGACCCTTTGGGGCTGCTCCGCCATTCAATAAGATCATGGCTGATCTGATTGGAATCACAAATCCACATTCCTGCCTACCCCTGATCACATTTCAACCCCTTGTTAATCAAGAATCAATCTAGCTCTGTCTTCAAAATATTCAAAGACTCTGCCTCCACCGCCTTTTGAGAAAGAGAGTTCCAAAGACTCACAACTCTCTAAGAGAAAAAAGGTTCTTCTCATCGCTGTCTTAAATGAGGGATCACTTATTTTTAAACAGTGACCCTGAGTTCTAGATTCTCCCACAAGGGTAAATATCCTCTCCACATAGACTGTCAGGGCTCCTCAGGATCTTATACGTTTCAATCATGTTGCCTCTGACTCTTTTAAACTCCAGTATATACAAGCCTAGCCTGTCCAACCTTTCCTCATAAGATACCCAGTCCATTCCAGATTTTAGTCGAGTAAATCTTCTCATAATTGCTTCTAATGTATTTATATTTTTCCTTAAATAAAGAGACCTATACTGTACATAGTCCTATAGATGTGGTATCACCAATGCCCTGTACAACTGAAGCATATAATCTCCCATCTTTTGCAATCAATTCCCCTTTCAATAAATGATAACATTCTATTAGCTTTCTAATTACTTTCTATACCTGCATACTAACCCTTTGTGATTTACGCACTGAGACACCCAGATCCCTCTGCACCGCACCTCAAAGCTCTGTAATCTACGGCAGCACGGTGGCGCAGTGGTTAGCACTGGGACTACGGCACTTGAGGACCCAGTTTGAATCCTAGCCCTGGGTCACTGTCCGTGTGGAGTTTGCACATTCTCCCCGTGTCTGCGTGGGTTTCGCCCCCACAACTCAAAGCTGTGCTGGTTAGGTGACTAAGTGGCTTAAATTTCCCCTTAAAAAAAATAATTGGGTACTCTAAATTTATTTAAAAATAGCTCTGTAATCTCTTATCATTTAGATAATACATTTTTTTTATTCTTCCTTCCAAAAGTGACAATTTCACATTTTCCCATAGTATACTCCATTTTCCATATCTTCCCCCACTCAAGTAATCCATGCTTATCCCTTTGTAAACTCCTTATACCCCCTTCACAATTTACTTTCCTACCTATCTTTGTATTGTCAGGAAATTTTGCAATTATATCTTTGGTTGTTTCATCCAAGTCATATATATAAATTGTAAAAATTTGAGGCCCCAACACTGATTCTTGAGGCACACCAATTGCTACACCCTTCCAACCAGAAAAAGACCCATTTATGCCAGCTCTTTGTTCCCTGTTTACTAGTCAATCACATACCCATGCCAATACGCTACCCCCACCACCATGAGCTTATTATTTTCCGCAATTATCTTTGATGTGACACCTTATCAAATGCCTTCTGGAAAGTTAGTACATTCACTGGTTCCAGCAGAATGACTCCTTCCAAGACCTTCAATAAATTGGTTAAACATGATTTCTCTTTCACAAAACCATGCTGACTCTGTCTGATTGCCTTAATTTTCCCAAGTGCCCTGCTATAACATCTTTAATAATACTTTCTAACATTTTCCCTATTCGAGTTGTTAGGCTAACTGGTTAATTTGCTCAATGCAACTTCCCTGGTGATTGTCATTTTTCTGTGTTCCCCCTCCCTTCCAGTTCCTGATTTACAGCTATTTCTGGGATGTTACTTGTGTCCACTGTAGTGAAAACCGATGCAAAATACCTGTTAAATTCACCCGCCATCTCCCTACTTTCCATTAACAATTCCTCAGGTCACTTTCTATAGAACAAACGCTCACTTTGGTTATTTATAGAAACCCTTCCTATCCGGCTTTATATGTTTTAGCTGTCTTTCTCTCATATTCTAATTTTTCCCTCCTTATTAATCGTTTTGTCATTCTTTGTTGTTCTTTATATTTTGTTCAAGCTTCTGACCTGCCACTTAGCTTTGCACATATATATGCCTTTACTGTAGTTTGATACTGTCGTAAAGTTTTTTAGTTAACCACAGATGGTGGGTCCTCTCCTTGGTCATGGTCGTGGGTTTGGAAGGTGCTGCCTAAGGAACTTGGTGAATTCCTGCAGTGTATCTTGTATATGGTACACACGGTTGCTACTGTTAGTCGGGCTGCTTTGTCCTGGGTGATGTTTATACGGCTGGTCCAGTTAATTTTATCACAGAATCATATAATTTACAGTGCAGAAGGAGGCCATTATGCCCATCAAGTCTGCACTGGCCCTTAAGCTCATACCACCACTCTAGCCCTGTAACCCAATAACCCCACCTAACCTTTTGGACACTAAGGGACAATTTAGCATGGCTAATCCACCTAACCGGCATATCTTTGGACTGCGGGAGGAAACCGGAGCACCCAGAAGAAACCTATGCTGACACAGGGAGAAAGTGCAAACTCCACACAGAGTCACCCGAGGCCGGAATTGAACCCGGGTCCCTGCAACTATTGATAGTGGGGAATTTAGTGACGGCGAAGCCATTGAATGTCAAGCGGCACTGGTTAGATCCTCTCTTTTTGGAGATGGTCATTGTCTGTCACTTGTGTGGCATGAATGTTACTAGCCACTTGACAGCCCAGTCCTGTGTATTGTTCACGTCCTATTGCCTTCGGATAATGACTGTTTGAGTATCTGTTATGTCACGAATGGTGCTGAACATTGTGCAGTCATCAGTGAACATACAAACAACAAACAAAGAACAAAGAAATGCACAGCACAGGAACAGACCCTCCTCCGGTAGCGAGTTCCAGGCACCCACTACCCTCTGTGTAAAAAACTTGCCTCGTACATTTACTCTAAACCTTGCCCCTCTCACCTTAAATTTATGCCCCAAACCTATGCCCCATCTTCACTTCTGACCTTATGATGGAAGAAAGGTCAATGATGAAGCAGTTGAAGATGGTTGGGTCTAGGACGCTACCCCGGGGAACTCTTCAGTCCTGTCCTGGAGTTGAGATGATTTGACCTTCAACCACCACAACCATCTTCCTCTGTGCCAGGTTTGACTCCAACAAGTGGAGAGTTTTCTGCCTGATTCCCATTGACTCCAGTTTTGCTAAGACTCCTTGATGCCATACTCGGTCAAATGCTGCCTTGTTGTCAAGGACAGTCACTCTCACCTCACCTCTGGCATTCAGCTCTTTTCATCATGTTTGAACCAAGGCTGTAATGAGGTCTGGACTTAAGTGACCCTGACAGAACCCAAACTGAGCACCCGTGAGCAGGTTAATGCTGAGTAACTGTCCCTTGATAGCACAGTTGATGATCCCTTCCATTACTTTGCCGATTATCGAGAATAGGGTGATGTTTCTTGTGTACAGGACATACCTCACCCCATGACATACAATGGCATTTCCATCACTGAATCCCCCACAATCAACATCCTGGGGGTTACCATTGATCAGAAACTGAACTGGACCAGCCAAATTAATACTGTGGCTACCAGGGCGGGTCAAAGTTCAGGAATCCTACGGTGAGTAACTCACCTCCTGACTCCCTAAAGCCTGTCCACCATCTACAAGGCACAAGTCAGGAGTGCAGCTCCAACAACACTGAAGAGGCTTGATGCCATCCAGGACAAAGCAGCCCACTTGATTGGTCTTCCTTCCACAAACATTCAAATCCATCGCCACCGAAGAACAGTGGCGGCCATGTGTACCATCTACAAGGTGCACTGCAGTAACTCACCAAATTTCCTTAGACAGCACCTTCCAAACTGAAATCCACTACCATCTACAAGGTGCACTGCAGTAATTCGTCAAGGTTCCTTAGGCAACACCTTCCAAACCCATGACCACTAACATCTAGAAGGACAAGAGCAGCAGGTACATGAGAACACCACCACCTGGAGTTTCCTCTCAAGTCACTCATTACCCTGACTTGGAAATATATACTTTTTATTCGTTCAAGGGATGTGGGAGTCGCTGGCTGGGCCAGCATTTATTGCCCATCCCAGTTAAGAGTGTCAACCACATTGCTGTGAATCTGGAGTCACATGTAGACCAGACCAGATAAGGAAGGGCATTAGTGAACCAGATGGATTTTTACGACAGTCGACAATGGTTTTATCCTTACTTTTAGACTTCTAATTTCAGATTTTTATTGAATTCAAAATTCACCATCTGCCATGGTAGGATTCGAACCCGGGTCCCCAGATCAGAACTCTGGGTCTCTGGATTACTAGTCCAGTGACAATACCACTACGCCACTGCTTCCCTATCACTGTCGCTGAGTCAAAAGTCTGGAACTCCATCCCGAACATCACAGTGGGTGTACCTACACCTCAGACTGCAGCGGTTCAAGAAGGCAACTCACCACCAACTACTAAAGGGCAACTAGGGATGGGCAATAAATGGTGGCCTAACCAGCGAAGCCCACATCCCGGAAATGAATTTTTTAAAAAATAAAGGAACTGATAATGGGAGCTCGTCAGAAAGGTACAGCGATAATCGTGAGGGATTTTAATCTACATTTTGACTGGGAAAATCAGATGGGCAAAGTTGGCATTGATGAGTTCATTGAATGTTTTCGGGATAGTTTCTTAGAACAGCATGTTCTGTAGCCAACCAGCGAATAGGCTACGCTAGACCTGATTGTCTAGTGTCTCTCTCCCCTTTTTCGGAACAAATGACAAACAGCCTCAAGCAACATGAAAAAATAACCTCATGCTAAATAGTTAGCATTTAGCAAGCATTTTTATCACCTTGCGAACAAAGACCTATTGATGCTGGCCTAATAAATTAACTCTGAGTAATTATTTTCAACACACTATGATTTGTGGATCGGTAATGGTCTCCTATGTTTAAATTGCACTGAGGTAATGCTTGAAGCTGCCAGTATTTACCTCTGTATGGGTCCTGGGACTGGTTTATATCAGGAGATGTAGCTGACTGCACTGGAAGCTGTGGAACTGGCACTTGGTTTGACACGATTGGATGGCTGCCTCGGAGCCCAACGCCTTCTTCACGATGAGCACCCACCTAGAATTTGAGACGCAAAAACGCACATCATTCAGCAGTTGTTTCCACCAAAAATTGAATTGCTGAACAACATTTCGCTTGAATCACTTACAGAAAATTACAAGCTTCAATATAAACTTACCTAATATACTGTCAAAGTTAGGCCTTTGAACATAGAAAGAAAACTTCAGATAGTTTGGAAACTTCAGTCAGCAGTTAAAAACTGTTTTGTCCTAATTTACTTTCCTTCTGTGCTGAGGACACCAGATTTCAGTTCTATAGACATCTAACCGCCACGTCCCCCCCCCCCCCCCCCCCCCCCCCCCCAACCAAATGACCATTCCTCAAAAGTCAGAAAGTTCATTGAACTGTGGAGACTCATAACAGCTGGGCCCAAGAACTTCCCTTTTTTAAAATATAAATTTAGAGTCCCCAATTAATTTTTTTCCAATTAAGGGGCAATTTAGTGTGGC
The DNA here is from genome assembly GCF_047496885.1 of Scyliorhinus torazame. Classification (NCBI taxonomy): domain Eukaryota; kingdom Metazoa; phylum Chordata; class Chondrichthyes; order Carcharhiniformes; family Scyliorhinidae; genus Scyliorhinus; species Scyliorhinus torazame. Next base: position 290,089,498 of record NC_092709.1, on the reverse strand, counting down.
CAATCCACCTACCCTGCACATCTTTGGGTTGTGGGGGCGAAACCAACGCAAACACAGGGAGAATGTGCAAACTCCACATGGCAGTGACCCAGAACTGGATTTGAACCTCGGACCTCGGCGCCGTGAGGCGGCAGTGCTAACCACTGCCCCACCGTGCTGCCCCCAAGAACATTTTTACCTGATGTTCATGTTCATTAAAGTCGGAGAGGAAATGGTGGAAGCTAGTTTGACCCGATTTCTAACCTAGAGATACCCTTATTGAGATTCTATTTTTGCATTTTGTAGAGTTAATTCAACATCAGCGCTGACCAGCAAACAAACCTGGATCTTATATGGTTTAGTACCACAATCTTGTATGGTTTATTACCACACTACTTAGTACATTTATACATTGAGACACCAATATGTATATAATGAATATTTCACAAATAAAGCATAAACACCATAGTTTCTACCAAAATGTCAACTACCATTAAAAATAAGTGAGACTTAACAGATTTTGTGATCTTGACTGCAAAGAAGGACCACATTATGCTAAATGGCAATGGAAACTAGTTCATGCATGGTACACAGTACAGCTGAATGCTGAACTAGATACAAGTAGTTTGATTCGAGATTTTATACCTGTGTTCACTTGCATTTTATTTTAAAGATCTAATTTGAAATTATTGTACTTGAGCCAAATAAATCCTTTGTGTTTGACATTACTCAATCTATTAATTCAATACCAGAGTATGCTCTGAGAACGATAGTCACATATTGCAGGCATAACATTTATAATATGTTTTAAAGAATTTCAAAAGTGATGTGTTCTTTTAAGCTATTGAAATGCATTAGTAAGACCATGCAGAAATAAAACAGGAATGCATGAAATACTCAGCATACACAAACATGAGGGACAGCACAGTAGCACAGTGGTTAGCACTGCTGTCTCACAGCGCCAGGGACCTGGGTTCAATTCCTGCCTTGGGTGGCTGTGTGGAGTTTGCACGTTCTCCCCTGTCTGCATGGGCTTCCTCCAGGTTCTCCGGTTTCCTCCCACAGTCCAAAGATGTGCAGATTAGATGGATTGGCCATGCTAAATTGCCCTTTTGTCCAACGGTGTGCAGGTTAGATGGGGTTATGGGAATAGGCCGGGAGATTAGGCATAGGTAGGGTGCTCTTTCAGAGGGTCAATGCAGACTCGATCAGCTGAATGGCTTCCTTCTGACTGTAACAATTCTAATTCTAAGATTAATCTTTCAGGTCTGTGACCTTTCATCAGAAATTCTTTCTCTTGTCCCAGATGCTGCCTGGCCTGCTGTGTATGTCCAGCTTTCCTTGTTTATTTTTCAAATTTCCAACATTTACAGTATTTTCCTTTTTTACTGGGGTCAGGCCAGGCAAGGCCTGTTGGGTACCTAGGTAGTTAACTAGTTACAGTCACTGCTATTGCACTTCCTCAGGTTTAAACAGACTTCATGGCCCACGCCAAAGATCAGTTTGATGTCTACTGCCATGTTACATACCCACAAACTACCACAAATATCATTGTTGACATATTGGAATACCCAGTTCCGGTCCCACTCACTTAAATAACTTGCTCAAACCAGTTCATCTTTTTATCCTTATTTTGTAAGATGATGTTATAACTCCTTTAACTACAGCAGCGTATTCAAGAAAAGTCAGTGTTGTTGTAAAGTCTATGTCAGCCTGATATTAAAGTATACTTTATTTAAAATGTTATAATGAAATATCCAACTGAGCTGAGCCATGATACTAATCATTGTGACTGTCATGGTAGTACCATTTATCTGGATAACCTTAGCTCAGCTAATAATTATGTCACTCTTCGATTAATTCTGCTTCAATTGTCACCAGAGCCATACTTTCATCCAAATTGGGTGGAAATTTCCCAGTGCTCAACCCACAGATATTTGTGTTGCCTTCGAGTTACATGCAGTGAGTCACATACCACCTTTTCTGTAAAATATCCCTTCAGAGAATATGTTTTCAGAATAGTTTTTGAACTTCCCTTAACAATGCAAATACATTCCAATTTTATCTTTTAAAAAACTCATGGCTTCCCTGATGGTTTAGTTAGACAAGTGTTTTACCTCATAATAGAAGTGACAACTAGGAGGGACATTGAGGCCCCTGTCTATGTTGTTTGCTACTCTTAGCGTAGATTATCATAGATTATCATAGAATTTACAGTGCAGGAGGAGGCCATTCGGCCCATCGAGTCTGCACCAGCTCTTGGAAAGAGCACCTTACCCAAGTTCAGCATCTCCACCCCATAACCCAGTAACCCCACCCAACACTAAGGGCAATTTTGGACACTAAGGGCAATTTATCATGACCAATCCACCTAGCCCGCACATCTTTGGACTGTGGGAGGAAACCGGAGCACCCGGAGGAAACCCACGCACACACGGGGAGGATGTGCAGACTCCGCACAGACAGTGACCCAAGCCGGAATCGAACCTGGGACCCTGGAGCTGTGAAGCAATTGTGCTATCCACAATGCTACCGTGCTGCCGTAATGGTAGAAGCACGACTGTTGCCTTCAATGTCTTGGGCTGGAGAAGAAATGGAACTACTATTCCTATTTTTATCACAGTTACCGGAAAAATTGCAACTGCAGATGTCGACAGAAAACAACAACAACAACTTGTATTGACATAATTCCTTTAATGTAATCAAATGTCTCAAGGCGTATCACAGGAATGTTTTGACACAATGTTTGACACCAAGCCACATTGGAACAGATGGCTCAAAGAAAAAAGTTTTAAGGAGCGGCTTAATAGAGGGAAGATGGGTAGAGAAGTAGAGATGTCTAGGGAGGGAACACATTGGGCCACGTGAAAAAGGAAGGGGAAAATATTGGATTAGTTTAAAAACACTTTTAAAAAACACAGAAAAGCAAATGTCCGCTACTATAAAATTGAGCCATCTTGTAAACATATTTTGAAAAAACAAAAATTGTGACAATTATGAAAATATCTAATCTGTAGTTTTGTTGCTATGAATAAAAATCAAAGATTGAAGTAACGATAACAAATAATTAAATAATTAGTTTATGTAGGGTGTTGCAGCTAAAAGACAACGTTCTGTGCTGCTTTGACTTCAACAGATATAAAGGAAAGGTTCAGAACCATTTCTTCTGCATTGGGAAAGTATATTACTTATTAGTCTTCAGACACCTCTCCTACTGAAACAAGGAACATTGTGTACAGCAGTAGTTAATTGATCGAATGCCATTTTTTAATGTTCTCCCGCAACCAATACCATCAAAACTTAATTATTCAGTCACTCATTCATTTGTAGTTTATGGGACTTTGCTGTGAACACATTGGCCACCATATTTCCTCAATAACAATGAAACAGTGACTTTACTTCAAGAAGAAATCTATTGGCTGTTAAGTGCTTTGGGACATTCTGAGGACATGATGAGGTGCCATATGAGTACAAGATTTTTTTTAAGGCTCAATTTTTCATCGGGCAGGTTCATTGACAGGAGCAGAAAATCTCGTGAGATGTCCAAATCACATTTTGTACTGATGTAAACGCGTGATGCAATTGTCTCCGCACCCCCCCACCCCCCACGCAATGTCACACTGAAAGTCAGAAACATAATTTCCAAACATTAGCATATAATTATCAAGCTTCTAGGCCTGAATCATCCCCCCAATCAAAGCCCATACCCCATCGATGTACCCCCATCCCCCAAGGTTTCTGACCTAAGTCCCGAATGATAGGGTGGAGAAAGTTGGCAGCTTCAATGCCGCTTTTCCCACTCACTATTGGCCTTTACCAATGTCCAGGAACAGTTTTCCCAATGTTTAAAATAAGACTGGGTTGTTCAAAGATTTTTTCATCAAATGGGTTTTGCATCCTCTCTAGGAATAATCTTAGAAAAGCCAAATTCATGGGAATTTCCAGCTTTCATGTCCAAATTTCTGGGGGCAATTCTCCCAAATGGAGCCCAAGTGTTCGCGCCGTCATGAACGCCATCGCGTTTCATGACGGCGCAAACTGAGCCCGGGTTCGACCTATCTTGTCCCCCACAGGGGGCCAGCACGGTGCTGGAGCGGTTCACGCCGCTCCAGCCTCCTTTCTTGGCACCAAATGGCCGCCGCGCCAACCTGCGCATGCGCGGGGGACTTCTTTAGCGCGCCGGCCCAGACTCAACATGGCGTCGGTGTTCAGGGGCCGGCCGCGCAGGGAAGTAGGCCCGGGGGGGGGTGAAGAGGCCGCCTGCCGATCGGTGGGTCCCGATCGCGGGCCAGACCCCATCGAAGGCCCCCCCCCGGTGAAGGAGTCACCCTCCCCCCCCCCCCCACAGGCTGCCCCCGACCATTCGCGCAGTGTTCCCGCTGGCAGCGACCAGGGGTGAATGGCGCCGTCGGGACTCTGTCGTATCTGCGCGGCCGCTCAGCCCACCCGGGCCTGAGAATTGACAGCCCCGCCGATTCCAGCTGCCGGCGCGCCAAACACGCCAGCGCAAATAGCGCCGATTCTCCGCACCTCGGAGAATCGTGCACTGGCATCGGGGCGCGGTTGCGGCGATTCTCCAGCCAGGCTCGGGGCTCAGAGAATCGCCCCCTGTGTTTATAGAACTGATGAGCAACCAGTTTACAAAGTTCTTGACAAAACAGATTCATCCAATTCACTACCATCTTTAAGTTGAATGGTTCCTGACAGCTTTCTGAGGTGCTTTGGTATAAAGATGCTTATATTTAGATCTTGACCTTGAAGTCTGTTGAAATATATGTTTAATATTATAATTCCAGATAACTCATTCCATCTGCTATCACTTTGAAACTGATTTATCTCTCAGCCAAGAATGGGTGAATTTTTAAGAGATTTAGTTTTTTGCTTTGAAGTCAAATCCTAAAAGAAAGGCAATAGGTGAAATTGATACGTCAAAAAAAAGGATGGCCTGTTGGGTCTAACTGAATTATTCCATCCCATATATTCTTATTCTCTTACAAGCCTTACTTTATTGGTCTAAGTGATAATATATTTTGCAAATGGATATATATCTGTGATAAATATAGCACAGTCCCCTTTATATACACAACACCATATATGAGCAAAATTAGGTTTGAAGAGTATAAAATAATAATTTTTTCAGGGCACATTCTAATATAGATTAATCAGAGTTACTTCTTGTGAGCAAATTTCACAGTGGAGTCAACATTGTCAAAAAGAGACCTCCAGCTATCATATGTAATGTTCATCTTTTTTCTCTAGAGGGTGCAATTACACTTCACCATTCACGCAAATACACACAGCAGAATATATGCTGCACACTCCGTACATCATTCAGTGACAAACAACATGGCAGAACAGTTCAGCCAGGTAAAACGTCAATTCATCTCCCAGGGTGCCTCTACGGAGGCTACTGATTCACTTCCATCTGTCTTCTATCATGTCCATGAACATAACTGACAATTATCTTAATGCCCATATGCTTAATTGTGGGCTTCACAATTCCCTTGCTACTTACCAACAATCCTGAAGGAATTCAGAACTGGCATCAGATTTTCATTTTAGGGGAAAAAAATCCTTGCCTGCCATTTTTATGTAATGCCAGCTAAGCTTTTGACAGCAGCAGCCGCAGCTCCACGTGATCTGGGCCCCCACTCGATGCAAATACCACAAAATGTCGAACAGCTTCACTAAAAGGCTTGTTGCGCATTGGAAGCAATTTTATTAGTTTTCCCCGAATCATTTGCTTCTGAGGTTCAGATCCATCTCATTGTCACTCCACTGATGTGGGGGCAATGAATTCAAACCCACAGTGGACTTGAGTTTACGAACACACAGATAGGTGGTTGAATTTTATAAAAACAAAACTCGCAAGGGAATAGAATCCGTTTGCTTACATATTTTCCTTTCATATGAGACTAATCCAGAATATCGCTTGCAGAAGAATAAAAGGTTAGATTGATCAGAATAGAATTTTGATACTCTTCAAGTGCAAAACAGCGAATTTCTGTAAGAAAAATCGAATTTAGTAAAGCAACAAGAGCAACAATATTAAGCCATCTTTCTCTTTCAGATATCGTGGATCGAAACAGTTAGCTTTTATTACTATCTCTTCATTTCAACAAGGTTATCCTTGTGTTGAATTTAGTTCATAGGACTTATCATGACGGCGCCCTGTGACTAAAGGAATGCATTCAAAGAAAGCAAGAATGCTATTTGCATGGTGCGATTCACAACCACTGGATGTTCCAAAGCATTTTACAGCCAATGAGTTACTTTAGAAGTGTAGTTACTGCTGCAACACAGGAAACATGGCAGGCAAATTGCACAAAGCTAGCTCCACAAACCACAATGTGATAATGACCAGATAATCTGTTTTATGCGATATTGACTGAGTGATAAATATTGGCTTCTGGGAATTTAAAATAAAATTCATTTTACTGGATGTGGGTGTCACTGGCTGGGCCAGCATTTATTGCCCATCCCTAACTACCCACCATTTCAGCGGGCAATTGAGTGTCAACCACATTGATGTGAGTCTGGAGTGACATGTAGGCCAGACCAGGTGAGGATGGCAGATTTTTTTTCCCTAAAGGACATTAGTGAACCGGATGGGGTATTGCAACAATCAGCAATGGTTTAATAGTTGTTATTGGACTTTTTTTTATTGAATTCAAATTTCGCCATCTGCCATGACTGGATTCGAACCCGGGACCCCAGATCGTGCCCTGGGATCTCTGGATTATTAGTCCAGTGACAACACCAATTTGCCACTGCTTCCCGCATAACTCCCTTGTTTGCATTCAAAATGTGCTGCCATTTCTTTTATGCACTCCCTCAGTACTGCACTGGAGTAGTCTTTTTATTTATATATTGGATGTGGGTGTTGCTGGCAGGGCCAATGTTTATTGCCCAATCCTAATTATCCTTGAGAAGGTGGTGGTGTGCTGTCTTCTTGAAATGCTGTAGTCCATGTGATGTCAGTACACCCAGTGATCAACATTTATTACTTATCCCCAGTTCCCCTGTGACGATGGTAGTCGGACTTTTTCTTGAACTGCTACAACCTATGTGGGGAAGGGCCACGATGGTGGAGGCGATGGATATTTAGGCGTGTGGGTTCAGTTTGTTTTCGAGTTATCTGTTTGTGCACCCGTACCTGTCCTGACATACCTGACTTATGTCTTGTCGATGGTGAAAAGGCTTCAGCAAGTCAGAAGGTGAGTCAACAGAAACCGAATACCCAGCACCTGGTATGGCAACTGCTTGGCCCAAGACCATAAGAAACTACAGAGAGTCATGAACACATCCCAGTCCATCACGCGAACCCGCCTCTATCCATTGACTCTGTCTACATCTCCCGCTGCCTTGGGAAAGCGGGCAGCATAATCAAAGGCCCACTCACCTGGGGTACTCATTCTTTCAACTTCTTCCATCAGACAGGAGATACAAAAGTCTGAGAAACAGATTCAAAAACAGCTTCTTCCCCACTGTTACCAGACTCTTGAATGATCCTCTTATGGACTGATCTGATCTCTTCAAACATCTTCTCTACTGAGTAGTACTGCACTCCTGTGTGCTTCATCCAATGCCTGTATTTATGTATTTACATTGTGTATTTAAGTATACCCTATGTTTTTTTTTCATGTATGGAGCGATCTGTCTGGACTGTGCGCAGAACAATACTTTTCACTGTGCTTCGGTACACGTGACAATAAAACAAATCCAAATCCAAATCCAGTTCCCACAGCATTTACTTTGCCCCAAAAATACATTTGGCAGGAATTTTCTAGGGACTTTTACAGCTTTATCAGTGTAAGTTTGTCTGGGGTTTGACACGAATCAAGTTTACACACTGAAGCAGGTGGATTTGTTTTTAAAGTGTTGATCCTGGCGAGAAAACCAGGGAGAATCCTGTTGGCGTCAATGGTGGGAAAACGCACTCTATATTCAGCCTTTTTAACAGAATTTATTTTCCCACATGATTCACTCGCTGCTTGCCTTTTATTGTATGCCCCGGGAAGACTTCTCTATCATCAGTGGGGCACTCCTTTTAAACACCTCCCCAGCATGTTTTCCAAGTACAGTCGGGGGGTGGAGAGAAGAGCATCAGGAAGAGAGCACCATGTTTCATGGAGCGAGTCTTCAGCAAACCTCTGAATGGTGCTTAGCAGAGGTGTGACATCCTGTACCCATGATTAACCAGGTGTCCCGCAAGCAAGCTCACCAACTCCACCTTGGAGGCTGTGGCCGTGATAGTGAGTGCTGGTTTGCTCGATAAGAGGAGGGGGCTTCAGTGCTGAAAGAAGGTGAATGAGCCTCTTCATGCAGCCAGGGTAAGTCTGCCTCCTCATGTCTCCAGCAGCACCCCTTCACACATCCATCACACCTCCACGATGATCTCTCTCCCAGCCACCTCATGGGGTCCCACCACTTGTCAGGCTACCATCCCCCCTCCCCCAACACTCCCGCACTACCCATCGTCCCCCCCCAACACCCACGCACTACCCATGGTCCCCCCCCCCAACACCCACGCACTACCCATGGTGTCCCGTCCCCCCCAGTACATAATCTGTTCCTCCCATCCCCATGAGCTCACTCATCTCCCATGCATGCCAGACGGCATCACCATCTGATCTGCCAGGACTCCTGCAAACACTCTCTCCATCTGTCTCTCTACAGGACAAATTCAAGCACACCGAGTGGACACGGATGAACTGAGGCACTAGTTGAGATAAGTCAGAGATATGTTACCAATGTAAGAGTGCACTTGTATTAAAAATTGCTTTGTTCACCCATGCAGATCCTCAACGATATCATGTCATAGCATCATGCTCTGCCAATCCCTGTGCAAACTCGGCACCTCCTCCCTTGCAGTGTGAGAATGGCAGCACTATGTCTCTCCCACCTCCCACTCTGAGGACGCAGTAAAGCTGGGCACAGGCACCATAGCAGATTCACCTTCCTCCAGCGTCAACACTTAGCTCTCTCATGTCTGCCAATATTCTCTAGTTATGCGGATGCCAAGGGCTAAACGTGTGGAGAGTCTGTCAACCTGGTCAGTAGACGGAGAGATTGGGACCCCTGACCTCGGTGGAGGGAGTAGCAGAGGAGATGTGTCATTCAGAATTGCTGGTCGCCGAGATAAGAATGTACATTGGCAGGTATAGTTCAGCTCTGTCAGGCAGCAGTCAGAAATTTTGCAGAGATTAAGATACGCGTCGCTCTGCCCTCACTGCAAATCATCATCACTCTCCTGCAGCGTTTGTTCAATCGCTTCAGGGCCTTGCCCATGAATGTAGCCACCATCACCATGACCACCTGCAGGAAGCACGGTAGTGAGCAGATGTCAGATCTCATGGTGGGAGAGGTCTTCACTTCCTAGTTCTAGTCATCAACAAACCGAGAGGTTATGAAGAAATCCATAGCCCTGCGCCGATGGTCCTCGCCCAGTTTCCTTCCTCCTTCTCTGCGTGTTGCCCCTTGCCACCCTCTCGATATCCTCCTTATCCCAGGAGATTTGGTGTTCCTCAATCTCCTTCTGGTCCAGCTGCTCACTTTGCTGCAGTGCAAGGTTGTGCAGAGAGCAGCAGACACCCTCTGGGGGTTGTATTGGAGGGCCTCCCCAACAGGTCCAGGCACCGGAACCACACCTTGAGCAGTCCAATTGTCTGCTCAACCAGCGCACGCATTGACGCATAAGCCTCACTGCAGCAAGTCTCAGCGGGTGTTTGTAGCATCCACACTGGCATCATCAGCCATACCCTAAGTAGGTACCTTTGTCATCAAGGAGCCATTCCTCCAATCGCTGCTCTCCCTCAAAAACGTCTCGGATCTCCGAGTGCCCGAAGATATCATGGGTGCTGCCCAGGAAATGGGGACACACCTGCATGATGCGAACTGCATGGTCACAGATGATCTACCTCTTCATTCACCTGAGGAAGGAGCAGCGCTCCGAAAGCTAGTGACATCGAAACAAACCTGTTGGACTTTAACCTGGTGTTGTGAGACTTCTTACTGTGCTCACCCCAGTCCAACGCCGGCATCTCCACATCACAGATGATCTAGACATCGAGGGTGTAGTACCCCTTGCGGTTCACAGATGGCACCCCTTGCCACCATGGGGAGCGCAGAGACATGTGGGTGTAGTCAATGACACCCTGCACCTGGGCATGTCTACTATGCGGGCGAAGCCCATGACCCTGGCATCCTAGCTCCCGGTCCAAGATGATGTACATGTAAGCCCTTGCAAATAGCTCATCTGTGATCTCACTTGTGCACGGCTGACTGGGACATGCCACACAGATCACCCATGTAGCCCTGAAAGGAGCTCCTGGCATAGAGGTTCACAGCAACAATGATTTTCAAGGTCTCAGGCAATGGTTGACCTCCCAGTTTTGTGGTGTCAACTCTTGCCACACCTGGCACAGGTGGTTAACCGTCCTCCATTCAATGCTTGGGGGCTAGGCTTCCAACACTTTGGGGCATTTTTCAACTCACCCTTGCCTGCCACTAGATGATTTTATTGAATTCAAATGTAACCATCTACCATTGTGGTATTTGAGCCCGTAACCCCAGAGATTTTCTCTAGGGTTTTAGTTTACCAGCTCAGTGACCGATACCACTAGGCCAATGGAGGAACTGAACCAGGGGCTAGACTCCCAACTATTTTGATTTAGGCTTCCAAAGGATTGACAACTGGGTGTCAATCAGCGGCACACTCATGCACTGCAATGCTGACTAAATTGGCACAATTGACTCATCAATGAAGGGTCAGGGAGCTGATTAGGCAACTGGCTTCTCCTTGTGACAGGCGAGGCACACCTGATACTTGTGAAGACTGCAACTTGAAGTCAATTTCATCCTTCGAGGGCACACTCATTCTGCCAGGTCTCATGGGCTGCAGATTAAACAATCCATACACTTATCCCCGACAGCCTGGCCTCTATAACCAATTGCCTTAAACTTGCACATAGCTCATGCCCTCTAGTTTCAAACTGCAGTCTAGGTGTGCGGGTTCATTCCGAATGCACTCGTCCTCCCCACTGTGTGACATTTCGCAGCCCTCAAGTGGCTGGAATCCAGCCCCTGTCAGAGTCCCTCACTCTGTCCATGTAGTTCACTGTCCAAGTGATTTCTGGGAGGTAAGTGTATCCTTTAAAAACACTTACCTTCACAGGAGCAGGCCAGTCGATTTCAGCGGGAGCGGTGCGCAAGTAATTTCTGGGAGGTAAGTGTATCCTTTAAAAACACTTACCTTCACAGGAGCAGGCCAGTCGATTTCAGCGGGAGCGGTGCGCAAGTGATTTCTGGGAGGTAAGTGTATCCTTTAAAAACACTTACCTTCACAGGAGCAGGCCAGTCGATTTCAGCGGGAGCGGTGCGCAAGTGATTTCAGGGAGGTAAGTGTATCCTTTAAAAACACTTACCTTCACAGGAGCAGGCCAGTCGATTTCAGCGGGAGCGGTGCGCAAGTGATTTCTGGGAGGTAAGTGTATCCTTTAAAAACACTTACCTTCACAGGAGCAGGCCAGTCGATTTCAGCGGGAGCGGTGCGCAAGTGATTTCTGGGAGGTAAGTGTATCCTTTAAAAACACTTACCTTCACAGGAGCAGGCCAGTCGATTTCAGCGGGAGCGGTGCGCAAGTGATTTCTGGGAGGTAAGTGTATCCTTTAAAAACACTTACCTTCACAGGAACAGGCCAGTCGATTTCAGCGGGAGCGGTGCGCAAGTGATTTCTGGGAGGTAAGTGTATCCTTTAAAAACACTTACCTTCACAGGAGCAGGCCAGTCGATTTCAGCGGGAGCGGTGCGCAAGTGATCTCTGGGAGGTAAGTTTATCCTTTTAAAAAAAAACTTCTTTCCTGTTTTATTTTTTTCGACCCGCGGACTTCTGGGAAGACCCCCTCCCCCAACCAATAAATTCTGGTGGAGAGGAAACCCGAGACACTACACATGTAGTGTCTCCCACCCGCCCTCCTCCTCTAACCTAATAATAAGACCCATTGGTGTGAGGTAAGTGCCATATTATATTATTATTATATTATATTATTAGCATTGTGCAGGTCAAAGTTCGGAGGTGGAGGAACAGTAAGAAGGTAAGTAAGTGATTTTTACTCATTTTTAGTTTTATACCTTTTTCAAATTGTGTGTGTCGGGGGAAACTGAAGTGACATCACAGAAAAGCTGTGACCTGAGTGGCTGGTTGGGAATCTACACTAAATTAAAAAAATTAAGCATTGGTAACGAATTAAACATAATTACTTAATTAGAATTTAGAGGGGTATCTAAGCCAGAGATCGGAGAGTACTATATTTAGCTTTCGCATTTCTATTAGAAATCTAGTGCTAGGAAACAGATAGTTAACAGTAACTTTGAAATTTAAAAAAATATATAATTTTTTTTTTTTTTTAAAATTTAAAATTTTAATTTTAATTAATTGACGCAATGTCAGTTAGATGGGTGCAGTGCTCTGACTGTGAGATGTGGCAGGTCCGGGAGGCTTTCATCTGCACCCAACTGGAGCTCCTCACAGACCGCATGGTTCGGTTGGAGCAGCAATTGGATGCACTTAGGAGCATGCAGGTGGCGGAAAGCGTCACAGATCGCAGTTATGTAAATGTGGTCACACCCAAGGTGCAGGCAGAGAAATGGGTGACCACCAGAAAGGGCAGGCAGTCAGTGCAGGAATCCCCTGTGGTTGTCCCCCTCTCGAACAGGTATACCCCTTTGGATACTGTCGGGGGGATAGCCTATCAGGGGAAAACAGCAGCAGCCAGAGCAGTGGCACCACGGCTGGCTCTGATGTTCAGAAGGGAGGGTCAAAGCGCAGAAGAGCAATAGTAATAGGGGACTCCATAGTCAGGGGCACAGATAGGCACTTCTGTGGACGTGACAGAGACTCCAGGATGGTATGTTGCCTCCCTGGTGCCAGGGTCCAGGATGTCTCCGAATGGGTAGAGGGCATCCTGAAGGGGGAGGGCAAACAGGCAGAGGTCGTTGTACATATTGGTACTAACGACATAGGCAGGAAGGGGCGTGAGGTCCTGCAGCAGGAGTTCAGGGAGCTAGGCAGAAAGTTAAAAGACAGGACCTCGAGGGTTGTAATCTCGGGATTACTCCCTGTGCCACGTGCCAGTGAGGCTAGAAATAGGAAGATAGAGCAGCTAAACACGTGGCTAAACAGCTGGTGTAGGAGGGAGGGTTTCCGTTATCTGGACCACTGGGAGCTCTTCCGGGGCAGGTGTGACCTATATAAGAAGGACGGGTTGCATCTAAATCGGAGAGGCATAAATATCCTGGCCGCGAGGTTTGCTAGTGTCACACGGGAGGGTTTAAACTAGTATGGCAGGGGGGTGGGCACGGGAGCAATAGGTCAGAAGGTGACAGCATTGAGGGAGAACTAGGGAATAGGGACAGTGGGGCTCTGAGGCAGAGCAGACAGGGAGAAGTTGCTGAACACAGCGGGTCTGGTGGCCTGAAGTGCATATGTTTTAATGCAAGAAGTATTACGGGTAAGGCAGATGAACTTAGAGCTTGGATTAGTACTTGTAACTATGATGTTGTTGCCATTACAGAGACCTGGTTGAGGGAAGGGCAGGATTGGCAGCTAAACGTTCCAGGATTTAGATGTTTCAGGCGGGATAGAGGGGGATGTAAAAGGGGAGGTGGAGTTGCGCTACTGGTTCGGGAGAACATCACAGCTGTACTGCGGGAGGACACCTCAGAGGGCAGTGAGGCTATATGGGTAGAGATCAGGAATAAGAAGGGTGCAGTCACAATGTTGGGGGTTTACTACAGGCCTCCCAACAGCCAGCGGGAGATAGAGGAGCAGATAGGTAGACAGATTTTGGAAAAGACTAAAAACAACAGGGTTGTAGTGATGGGAGACTTCAACTTCCCCAATATTGACTGGGACTCACTTAGTGCCAGGGGCTTAGACGGGGCGGAGTTTGTAAGGAGCATCCAGGAGGGCTTCTTAAAACAATATGTAGACAGTCCAACTAGGGAAGGGGCGGTACTGGACCTGGTATTGGGGAATGAGCCCGGCCAGGTGGTAGATGTTTCAGTAGGGGAGCATTTCGGTCACAGTGACCACAATTCAGTAAGTTTTAAAGTACTGGTGGACAAGGATAAGAGTGGTCCTAGGATGAATGTGCTAAATTGGGGGAAGGCTAATTATAACAATATTAGGCGGGAACTGAAGAACAAAGATTGGGGGCGGATGTTTGAGGGCAAATCAACATCTGACATGTGGGAGGCTTTCAAGTGTCAGTTGAAAGGAATTCAGGACCGGCATGTTCCTGTGAGGAAGAAGGATAAATACGGCAATTTTCGGGAACCTTGGATAACGAGAGATATTGTAGGCCTCGTCAAAAAGAAAAAGGAGGCATTTGTCAGGGCAAAAAGGCTGGGAACAGATGAAGCCTGCGTGGAATATAAGGAAAGTAGGAAGGAACTTAAGCAAGGAGTCAGGAGGGCTAGAAGGGGTCACGAAAAGTCATTGGCAAATAGGGTTAAGGAAAATCTGAAGGTTTTTTATACGTACATAAAAAGCAAGTGGGTAGCCAGGGAAAGGGTTGGCCCACTGAAGGATAGGCAAGGGAATCTATGTGTGGAGCCAGAGGAAATGGGCGAGGTACTAAATGAATACTTTGCATCAGTATTCACCAAAGAGAAGAAATTGGTAGATGTTGAGTCTGGAGAAGAGTGTGTAGATTGCCTGGGTCACTTTGAGATCCAAAAAGACGAGGTGTTGGGTGTCTTAAAAAATATTAAGGTAGATAAGTCCCCAGGGCCTGATGGGATCTACCCCAGAATACTGAAGGAGGCTGGAGAGGAAATTGCTGAGGCCTTGACAGAAATCTTTGGATCCTCACTGTCTTCAGGGGATGTCCCGGAGGACTGGAGAATAGCCAATGTTGTTCCTCTGTTTAAGAAGGGTAGCAAGGATAATCCAGGGAACTACAGGCCGGTGAGCCTTACTTCAGTGGTAGGGAAATTACTGGAGAGAATTCTTCGAGACAGGATCTACTCCCATTTGGAAGCAAATGGACGTATTAGTGAGAGGCAGCATGGTTTTGTGAAGGGGAGGTCGTGTCTCACTAACTTGATAGAGTTTTTCGAGGAGGTCACTAAGATGATTGATGCAGGTAGGGCAGTGGATGTTGTCTATATGGACTTCAGTAAGGCCTTTGACAAGGTCCCTCATGGTAGACTAGTACAAAAGGTGAAGTCACACGGGATCAGGGGTGAGGTGGCAAGGTGGATACAGAACTGGCTCGGCCATAGAAGGCAGAGAGTAGCAATGGAAGGATGCTTTTCTAATTGGAGGGCTGTGACCAGTGGTGTTCCACAGGGATCAGTGCTGGGACCTTTGCTCTTTGTAGTATATATAAATGATTTGGAGGAAAATGTAACTGGTCTGATTAGTAAGTTTGCAGACGACACAAAGGTTGGTGGAATTGCGGATAGCGATGAGGACTGTCAGAGGATACAGCAGGATTTAGATTGTTTGGAGACTTGGGCGGAGAGATGGCAGATGGAGTTTAATCCGGACAAATGTGAGGTAATGCATTTTGGAAGGTCTAATGCAGGTAGGGAATATACAGTGAATGGTAGAACCCTCAAGAGTATTGAAAGTCAAAGAGATCTTGGAGTACAGGTCCACAGGTCATTGAAAGGGGCAACACAGGTGGAGAAGGTAGTCAAGAAGGCATACGGCATGCTTGCCTTCATTGGCCGGGGCATTGAGTATAAGAATTGGCAAGTCATGTTGCAGCTGTATAGAACCTTAGTTAGGCCACACTTGGAGTATAGTGTTCAATTCTGGTCTCCACACTACCAGAAGGATGTGGAGGCTTTAGAGAGGGTGCAGAAGAGATTTACCAGAATGTTGCCTGGTATGGAGGGCATTAGCTATGAGGAGCGGTTGAATAATCTCGGTTTGTTCTCACTGGAACGAAGGAGGTTGAGGGGAGACCTGATAGAGGTATACAAAATTATGAGGGGCATAGACAGAGCGGATAGTCAGAGGCTTTTCCCCAGGGTAGAGGGGTCAATTACTCAGGGGCATAGGTTTAAGGTGAGAGGGGCAAGGTTTAGAGTAGATGTACGAGGCAAGTTTTTTACGCAGAGGGTAGTGGGTGCCTGGAACTCGCTACCGGAGGAGGTGGTGGAAGCAGGGACGATAGTGACATTTAAGGGGCATCTTGACAAATACATGAATAGGATGAGAATAGAGGGATACGGACCCAGGAAGTGTAGAAGATTGTAGTTTAGTCGGGCAGCATGGTCGGCACGGGCTTGGAGGGCCGAAGGGCCTGTTCCTGTGCTGTACATTTCTTTGTTCTTTGTAGCCTGGTATCTCATGGGACCCCATCCAAGTACTGTCTATGCTATTCTTAATCTGACTAACCATTGATCAAAGGGTACTTGTCCTCTGGCTTTTTCTCCTTCCCTCTGTGCACTGCTTGGTGGCAGCTGTGAAATCAAGTGCTTAACATCTGTAGAATTACTGGTATGAATTGTGGTTTAATGTGTTTGTAGTAACTCATCATTGAGCACCATGCAAGTAACCCTTCTCCGACCCACTTTGCTAAGTTATTTTCACTTCCTGTTTAGGTCTTTGCGTTACGTGCTGATGCAAATAGTGGCTAGGGACTTATTATAAGACCTCAGTCAATGTCATTTGTGAACTAGTTAGTGTACAAGAGTATCACAAGTTGATTTGCCCCTTAAACTTTCTGTGTAACACCTGCGCCTTTGTTTAGTGCCAATTCTAGATCAGTCTCACTGGGACCAGGCCTCACCTTGTGGAACATTTTTCGAGGGAGGGAGAGGAGAGGAGAGGAGACAAAGACTGTGAACCTCCACCTTTAATAGGAAGATGATAGCAACACCTTGAACTACACATATGCATTGGGTATTAATTCCCTTAGGTAACAATGAATTTAAAATAATAACTTGAAAATAATTAACACCTTATTCCCAGAACTGTGAGCGAAATGTTATTGTGGATAAGCATATGCCTAATAGAAGCCTTTTGAGGTCCTGTCACATTAAGGAAAGTAAACGTATTCCTGATATTACTTATGATTTCCCGTCTACCTTCATTCACCGAAGCCCGCATGCAGCCAACTATTTTCTGGACAGTTGCAATGGATAATTACAGCTTGCTAGACTAAGACAAACATCAGATTCTGCTCGGCTTTACTGCACTCAGACCGCACACTGAATTACAGGAGCACAAAACTAGTGGCTCGCTGTTTTGGCCAGGGCATAAATGGTCCTTCCCTTCAACTGGATTGTGTATTTATAATGGACTATCTGACTGGGTCAGTAAGCTTTGTGAGTAGTGATATGAGGGTGTGGGTGGTGCTAGTGAGGGGCAAGGAAAAGTGATAACACAAGGCCAGGTTACTTTGGTACAACAAAGTGTTCTGTGGGGTCCTTGTTTTTTTTTTTAACATGGGTGCCCAATCTTTTCAGAGCTGCAGTTGCTGGTGGTGTGCCAGCGTGACGTCGTGGGACACGCCCCCTGGTTTTTCTTCGACAAAGTGTCTGAAAATATGGTGGGAAAAGCTGGCACTGCAGCCGACAGGTTACTCGCCGATTTTCCCACCCGAGTTCACACTTTTCCAAGAAATGGCAAAATATTTCCGCCATTGTTTCCAAATCGGCTTCCGCCACCCTTTCATGTTGGACATTCCAGATCACAACACATCATTGTGTGAAGTGATTTTTCCTCCACTCTCTTCTGACTTTTTTTTGCTAATTACCATGCATCTGTGTCTTCTGGTTACTGACTCTTCCACCAGTGGAAACACTTAATTTTGAACACCTCGATTAAATCATCCCTTAACCTGCTCTGCTTCAAGGAGAGCAATCCAGCTTCTCTAGTTTCCCCAGTAGCACTTTGCCTAGATGCCGTACCAGAATTTCAATTCTATTTGTTATCAAGATTTGGATTAACGTTGCAACATCATACTCCTGTTAAAACACCAAAATATAAGGATCCTATTAAAGTGGAAATTAATCAAACCAACAGTTTGATTAATGATTTAGAGGTTAAAGCCAGGAGTTGAAAATGCTTTACTAACTTAGCTGATGAAGCGAACTGCACAGAGCTAGGGTGACATTATCTTGAGTTATACAGGTCTGCTTCATGAGTGGAAAGAAAGCCGATTAGTACCCAAAGGAAGAAACAATTGCTGTGGGTTTTTCACAGAAATTTTGGCTAAGAGCAACTTTAATCCTACAAACCTTGTGGAGCTTCCAATCTTAGCTGTGTCACTGTCGGGAGGTCAGGATAAAAAGCAGATGTTTCAAACCGTACAGCGGGACAAGAGCTGTTCTGAGTCATACTTTCGCATTGCCTAATAGACAGCGAGGAACGGCATTGGGGCAGGTCACTAACACTGAGGGGCTGCAGATGATGATAGCTCAGGCAGGAAAAGAAAAAGCTGAAGGGGCTTACAATCCTATTGGGGCGTGTGTGAGCAAAGACCGAATGTTGGTTGTGACGCCATCCTGCACATTTTGACATTTTTCATATTGACCACATCTGGGACAGCAGTCAGAAGTTTAAAAAAAGCATATACGCCTAAAGAAAAACAGACTGAGGAGAAACAAAAAATCAATTTTACCGATACATGTTAGCATTTAATTTGCAAGTGACAGAGGTCACTGTTTTGACTAGAACTCTGAATACAGCAGGGCATTTTATTATCTTGAGGCAGAGACCACTTAAACGTACTACATTGTCATGTGAGGCTATTCCAATGCAGACGTTAACCCACTTCTCCCTGTTCATCAAAGACTTTGAAGTTATTTTAATAGATTCCCATGCTCAATAAGATTACCATCTTACGACTGCACTTATCCTTTTCGTTTCATACTGACTTCCTTGTTAATTTCACAAAGTTCTGAAACCAACCAACCAAGCAATTTCCTTGACAGCCGATCTAAAGAATCCGTCCAAGGAGATTGCTGCTTGATTGATTATGAACTCATCAACCTGACAAGAATGTCTGTCTGAAATGGGATATCACAGCTCAGATATCCATTTTTTCCCAGGGCAAAACTAAATTGATTTTTTTTTTCTAAGTATTTTATCCATTCTATCTCCTTTCCTAATTCTTGCTATTCTCTTCAGTCAAAAGGCCAGACCGGTCCTGTACACATTAATCTCCTCAGGAAATCATCAATGTAATACTCCTTAAGCACTTCAACTAAATAGAGATGGACTAAGCTTTTGCCCAGAGGGCCTAGATGTCACTGGGTAAATTCACTTACACTCTTCCACCTCAAGCAGAGCCCGAGTAGGAATTTACATCACAGTATAAATTATCAAGGGTAAGAAGAAAATCATGCATGCTGGCAATCTGCAATAAAAGCAGAAAATACTGAAAATGTACAGGTCAATCAGCGTCTGAATGACTCAAGACTAATGGTTCATTTGGGATATTT
Organism: Scyliorhinus torazame; assembly: GCF_047496885.1. NCBI lineage: Eukaryota > Metazoa > Chordata > Chondrichthyes > Carcharhiniformes > Scyliorhinidae > Scyliorhinus > Scyliorhinus torazame. Next base: position 290,070,051 of record NC_092709.1, on the reverse strand, counting down.
TAATGCAAACTGGTCTGAATAAAATGTCTGCGCTAACAACTAATTATCTCCATTTATCGGCATAAGCTTTATAATTTAACTCTTGCTTAATAACCAGTGCAAGGGCAAGAAAACAAATACAGCTCACAAAACATAAAATTTCCCATTAAGAAGAATAATCAGGATTCAGAAGCATCCTCTTACAATTTTCATTAACAGCCTGCATCACCCTCATCCCCTCACATATTTTCCATTAAATACCAATCACGTTTTAAGTTGTACCTAAATATTTTTTTATCATCTAGTCTTTGTGAGTTTGTTTTTTGTTCACCACTGCACTCTCATTTGCTGGCTGGAGCTTCACGTGACTGACACCCACATATGTAAAATACGAATTAGGGGCAAAAGTAGGCCACTCGGCCCCTCGAGCCTGCTCTGCTATTCAATAAGATCATGGATCTGACTGTAACTTCCTGTCTACCCTTGATAATCTTGCATCCCCTTGTTTATCAATAATCTGTCTACGTCTGTCTTGAAAACATTCATAGACTCCACTTCCACTGCCTTTTGAGGAAGGGCGTTCCGAAGACTCACAATCCTCTGAGAGAAAAAAAATCCTCATCTTTGTTTTAAATGGGTGACCGCTTATTTTTAAACAGCGACTCCTAGTTCTAGGTTCTCCCTCAAGAGGAAACATCCTCTCCGCATCCATCCTGTCAAGACCCCTCAGGATCTAACATGTTTCAATGAAGTTTCCTCTTGCTCTTCTAAACTCCAAAGGCTACAAGCCTAGCCTGGTTAACCTTTCCTCGGAAGACAACCTGCCCATTTCTGATATTAGTCCTGATGTGGAGATGCTGGCATTGGACTGGGGTGGGCACAGAAAGAAGAAGTCTTACACCAGGTTAAAATCCAACAGGTTTGTTTGGAATCACTAGCTTCCAGAGCGCAGCTCCTTCATCAGGTGAGTGATATTGGTCCGGCAAACCTTCTCTGAACTGCTTCTAATGCATTTGCATCCTTCCTTAAATAAGGAGGCCAATACTGTACACAGTTCTCCAAATGTGGTCTCACCAACGTCCTGCGAACTGAAGCATAACCTCCCTACTTTTATATTCAATTCCCCTTGAGAAATTATAACGTTCTATTAGCTTTCCTAATTACTTGCTGTATTTGCACACCAACCTTTTTGCAATCCCTCACCATTCAGGTAATAAGCTTCTTTTTTATTCTTCCTGCCAAAATGGACAATTTCACATTTTCCTACATTATACTCCATTTGTCGGATCTTTTCCATTCGCTTAAGCTTTCTGTATCTTTTGTAGCCTCCTTATGTCCTCTTCACAACTTACTTCCCTACTTATCTTTGTATCATCAGCAAGGATTCTCACTCCTGCTTGTTATTCAGTGATTCCTGCATTGTGTGCATGTGTGGAGAGGGTGGTATTTGGCTGTGATGTTGCCCACAATTGAATCAAATTTCACTGTCCAGCTTCATAGATAAAGACACTTTGATGAGTTACTGCAAGGCAGCCAATGGAACTTACACTTGAGTATGAGTCAACCATTTCAGCAGGGGGGCAAAATGGCAGAATAAAACCATTTCTGAATGATCTGATGCAATTATTTTCACTAACGCTTTGTGAATTATGTTGTGCAGCTGAACATGAGACTGACCCGGCAGCTATCTGTAAATAAAAAATAAATAAATAATCTTTATTTTCACAAGAAGGCTAACATTAACACTGCAATGAAGTTACTGTGAAAAGCCCCTAGTCGCCACATTCCAGCCCCTGTTCGGGTACAGAGGGAAAATTCAGAATTCTCAGCTGCTACGGGAATTGAACCCATGCTGCTGGCCTTGTTTTGCTTCACAAACCACCTGTCTAGCCCACTGAGCCAAACCAGCCCTTAATAAAGAGCTTTTTAAAATGTCTCCAGACGCTGAGAGGTGAGGCGATTTTTCTTTTCACTGAAATGTTAGGACACAGTTACCTACGCATATGCTCCTCTCAAATATCCCAATCCAGTGGAATTTCTTTTTCTGTGGATTAGACAGAGCATCAGCAAGTTACATGAGGGAGGTATCACAGCCTAAACCTTATCCCGCCCTCTGCTCACACCATGCTGATCAGGGGCACTGAACCCTGGCTGATTTTCCCTCACTAATCCAGAGTCACTGAGACCATCTATGGTGACATGGCCATTCTCAGCTATATTGGCACACATCAAGCCTACCATTATTTTTATAAAAACTTTATCCTGGGACATAATAAACATACTGATATGTGTTATTCTTTCTCAAATTCTTTCCTCGTTCTCCAAGGCGTCTGAGGAAAATTTAATAAATATCAGGAAAATTGTAAAGTTGATGAGTCAGCTCCATAAATTTAGCATTTTGGGGATCAAATTCATAGAATCCCTATGGTGCAAAAGGAGGCCATTCAGCCGATCGAGTCTTCACAACCCTACAAACAGCACCCTACCTAGGCCCACTCCCCTGCCCTATCCCCGTAGCCACACCTAACCTGGACACCAAGGTGTAATTTTTGAACACGGCCAATCCACCTAACCTGCACATCTTTGGACTGTGGGAGGAAACCGGAGCATCCGGAGGAAATCCCCGCAGACACAGGGAGAAAGTGCAAACTCCACACAGACAGTCACCAAAAGCCGGAATTGAATCCGGGTCCCTAATGCTGTGAGGCGGCAGTGCTAATCAGTGTGCCATTCAGTTTTGGTGCTGGATCTTGGTGCTTAGTGGAATAGATTTGTCAGACAATTTAGCAATTTATTTTTTGATACTCTTCTGATCTGAACACTTCTCCATTCAGGTATCTGTAATTTTTTCCCAAAAAACTCATCAACTTGATCATCATGACTGTACACTCCCAACTTACCCTCCAATCAGCCAGGGTCAATGCCCCTGAATCAGCATGGGTGTGAGCAGAGGGTGGGATAAGGTTAGGCTGTGATGCCTCCCTCATGTATTTTGCTGATGCTCTGTCTAATCTCCTTGGACTGCACACTCAAAAATAATTGCCAGCAAAGGCAAACAACAAAACTAGGTGCTTGATTCACTTGATGAGACGCCAATTTTTTGAGTAACTACCCAGAGAGAGAGAGAGAAAGAGGTAGAGGTGTAAAGACTATGACAGTCCATATCAATGTTTTAACATTAACCTGGGTCTGACGTAGCACCAACTAATGCTACATCCACTCATAGCTTCTCACACCTCTCATCACAAACCTTAAACACAAGAAAACAACAGTAAGTGATAACTTGGTAGTGTCACAAGTCACTCTTGTATGGACGGACTTGATTCTCTCTCCTTTATTCCGCCAGCAATGGGCTCATGGTGAAGTGAAAGCTTGTGAGCCCCACCTGTCCTCCACCATCATGACCAAGTAGTGAGTCTTCATGCACAACTCTACACAGTGGGTTGAAACAAAGGGTCACTGGCTACTGACCAGTATTGGGACCATGGCTGATTGTTAACTTCCCTAGCCATTGCACCTGGACGAACTGTAACACCGTTATTGCCAACCAGGCTGTACTCAACTAACCTGGTACAAATGAATGATTGATAGCCGAGATTTTCTTAATTTGACTGAGTATCAAACCATGAGTAGCATTTATTCTCTGTCGCCTTGTGGGGGGGGGGGGGGGGGGGGGGGGGGTGTTAAGATCATAAGACATAGGAGCGGAAGTAAGGCCATTCGGCCCATCGAGTCCTCTCCACCATTCAATCATGGCTGATTTCAACTCCATCTACCCGCTCTCTCTCCATTGCCCTTAATTCCTCGAGAAATCCTAGATGATTTCTCGAGGAATTAAGGGCTATGGAGAGATGGCACACCTAGAGTTCAGTGTGCACTATTATTAATCAAAAATGCAATTAGCAAGTGGTTTGCCTTTACTTCAGCGTCACTGGAGTTGTGTTACTGGAGTTGGTAGTCAACAGGCTGTGTGCCTGCAGACTAAAATTGTGGAGGATGGTTAAACATAAAGGAGCATTCAGTTGGCTATCATATCACTGCTTCACTCTAATTCTGAGCAATTAAAGTAAACAATGTCCTAACATACTGAAAAATGATAAACTATGTCACCAATTGCCATGGTGCTGGCAGCTATGATTTCCATTTTCACATTAATATGTTCAGTGTTCTAGGACAAAAACTGCCTCTGGTGGCATGATCATTCCTAATTGCTAATAAAAACAGCACATTTAATGCCTTATTAAGAGGAAATTTGATGAATGTCAGCTAATTGGTTATTCAAAGATTTCTGTTAAGGATGTTTTATACTTATTGTTGGCTAACATATGTTCAATTTAATATCTATAATTAAAAATAAAGGCAAAAAATACATTTTAATCTAGCTTAACAATTTCATAATGCATTAGGTGTTTGTAAAATACGTGAAAGAGATTTTTATTCCATTAGTTGGGATGAATTTGAACCGAAGTCCCAGAGGTGAAAAACAATATACTAACCTGCTGCGCCACTGAATTTACTAATCAATATTATTTTTAAGCAGGCTGCCAAAACAAAAGTGAAAAGCCCCCAGCAGCACCCCAGGAAATAGGTATTTCAAGATTGCATTAGTCTGTGAATGCTCGTCTGTGACAATGCTCGTTGGCAAACATTCTTTTAAATTAAAATTATTGTTTCCATTTTTGTAATTGTCAACGCTTATCTCCCAGCTTCTAACAGACACTACCACCTTCCTTACATCTGTCCTTTGCCTTTATTCATCCTCTTTCTTGGTATAGCACTTGCAGTTTTATGTTGCGATCGGAGAGTTGAGAACTTATTTATTCCACTGCTTAGGTGAAGAATCCTCTGGTTAATTAAAGCAAATGCAACAAAACAAAAGGGGATGAATGATGAATTTTGGATGCGTTACACCGCTTTTTGGGGGTGCCGTTGGCTGCAGATGTCCAAAAAGTCCATCTGTGACATGCACAGGTTTAGTGTGAGTCATGCCAGTGCCATACTAGTGAGGGTGTTTGCACACACAGTGGACATCCATCGAATCATGTCAGCAAATCTTGATATCAATGCTGTCTGGAAGTCAGTACTGCCACTGTGGAGCTCCACTCAGCGCTGTCGTGTTGGGTGTTCCGATACACAAACGAACCAACACGGTTGTAGATGGTACAACTCTGTTTTATTATTCTGTACAATAATAACTATTAACTTCTGGCTGTGGTTCGTACTTCACCAGTTAACCTGTGGACCCAGCCCTAGCACTATCTTAGAGAGGCACTCAGCACATGGTGTCTGTCTGAGTGGCACGCTGTGAGCTCTGTGCTCTGAGCTATCTCCTGGTAGAATGGGCGGGAACTGTGGTGTTCCCTGTTTTATAGTGCGTGTGCTCTCACTGGTGATTGGCTGTGATGTTGTGTGTGTGTTGATTGGTCCATCTACCTGTCCATCAGTGTGTGTGTGTGATTGCACCATGATATGTTAATATGGATATCATGACAAGCGCCATCTCTTAACTTTGCATGGCTGAAAGGAAGGACTCCTCACTAGCACTATCTTAAGGGATCATCAACTATTCACAGGTTAGTTGCTGATTGATTTATACTGGCTATTGCTGTGGCTTTCCATGGTTATTTCTACAGAGTGGTGTGGCAAGTGCAGGTTCCATTGTCTCAGCCCCATCATTGACAATAGTTTCAGCAATTGCTGCTCCAGGGATGGTGTTGGAGGGCATTTTGTGATACTGGACTATGATATAAATTTTAGGTGGCCCTATAACTACATTTGTGCTCCTAAATTACTTTTGAATAGTTCTGATGAAACAAAAGGCTTAGATGCCTGTTCAGAAGAGGCAATTTGTAGAAATAGATAGTGTATACACAATGCTGTTAATATCAGAAAAGACACAAAAGGCTGTTAGCTATTTTGTGATATTAATGACACAAAATGGCTGAACAAGCTACATTCCCTGTAAACTGTCTCATGAGACCCAACCGTGGGTACGTATAGGGTGTATCCCAACAGCACGGTCCCCTCCAACGATGGGAGGAGGGGTAAGGTGATGTAGCCGTGCCTGTCCACAACTGGTTAATACCTCCAGTCTATGGTTGTGTATCATCTTGTTCTGTATGTCCTATAAAAGAAAAAAAGTATGTCAGTAAGTACGGTGCTACCTGTCTGGGTGATGTGGTTGCAGGGTTGAATAGCTGGCAGTGGGTGCAAGCTGTGAAATGTGGATGTGAGGCTTGCAGTGGTGCTAAGTGTGTGAGAGTGCAGTGAAGGTATGACTGTTAGCTGTGAGGCCTCAAAATTTGTGGTAGATGAGTGATGATGGTGTGGTGCATTGAACAGTGCCTGTTAGTGGGTTATAGCATTTGAAGATGCATTCACTGACGTTGTCCATTTGTGTGAGGTAATCGAGCTTCGTGTGAGCCTTCCAAATCCTCAAGGCTTGACTCTGGCATTGACTGCCAGGGTTATGTGGTTCCATTGCCTTCTGAGAGTTTGCATGGAGGATCTCTTGGCATTCGACGGACAGGGCATGTCTCCCACTTCTGCACCTTCTCAACCAAGGCCTCCAATGCAGCATCAAAACAACTTAGGACCCACTCTCTCCCATGCTATACCATTCTTGTGCCTTTCCCAGGTCAGATTCAGAATGACTAATCCACCTGCTATAATCATCAATGCAACTCCTCTTCAAGAGGTTCAGGATGCCTTTAACTGGTGCTAGCGTCTCACAACTTTGGACTCTCAGCTAATGGCAAGTAGCAATTTAACAGGGTGATTAGCACTGGCTGCAGTCATGCAAATTAGCAGACATCAAGAAGGTGGAATGCTGCCTGCATCGGAAACAACTGGTACGAGTTAATTCCACAGCCTGATACTATATTAGCCCCCCTGGCCTCTGCTATTCAGAGGCTGTAACACTGGGTGTGAAGATTCTCTCATTCCTTTGTTACTGACATCTTTCAATCTTTTTCCTTTCGTTTTATTAACTTTTGGATATCTTTTGCTCACCTTCACCTGGGGTAGGGGTATCAGTTCCTCTCAACCAATGTTCCCTCTAATTATTTTTTGGCTTGCACAAGAGCTTTGCCTAAATGTGTGGTCCCTTTAAATTTTTCCACATGGGAAGCTTAAAATGGCTGACTTGCGCATGCAAACCTTCATTTTGTTGTTTGGTTACACAGCCGAGAGAATACATTACTCTGAGCTCCACTAAGCTGAACATCTCTTCCCAACCATGACTAAGGCTCAGATACAGGAATTAGAGGGCAAGCAGATCGAGACCCCAGATTAGAGGAGACACCAGTCTGAGCTTGTGTTTTATATTGCCTACTGTGCTGAGCTGCAAGAGGGAGTAAGTGGGAAAGTGGGTGAAGACAGAAGCCACCATAATCCATCCACCACTGGCATGATAGCCAATGTAGGCAAGCTGAGTAAATAACGCAAGCAGTGCAGTCTCATCCATGCAACAAGAAAATGTCCAACTTTTAATGCTACATGCAAGCATGTGGCACTGAGGACATTGGAAGCACCAATGCAGAGTGAAAAGGCCAATACAAATGGTTCAACATCACAGGAAGTCACGACTGGAGGCCAGATAGGTATAGCAATCCAACCAACAAAGAGTATGTACCAAACAGTGTCAAGACAAGATCCACACAATATATAGCCAAGCTATACTATCAGTTGATGACAATGATAAGACCATTGACACGCAATGGGTATGTGGAGAGAATGACCCTGAGATACTGGATCAGCCGTGATCCAGTAACTTCATTGAAGCCTACTTGTGATAATAAGCAATTATTATTCGATCACATTCAATGGTGGGGCAGGCTCGAAGGACCTTATGACCTACTCCTGCTCTCATTTTCTATGTTTCTACAAAATGAGCTGACATTCAACATGGTGAACACCAAAGAAGGTGGTGCCAATAGAAGCCTTGGGATAGGGTGTGGGAATGGCCTTGGGTGGAGGGCTCTTTCAGAGGGTCGGTGCAGACTCGATGGGCCGAACGGCTTCCTTCTGCACTGTAGTGATTCAATGATGGTGAGAATCCTATTTGCATGCATTAGTATCTCATGCATGCTCATGCAAAGGCCACCTCGCTGGAATTAAGTTCACCATCCACATTAAGTTCCCTGCCAGTGATAATTTTGAACTTTCAACGTTATGACTGTATGCAAGTGTGTGCACCTGGTGAGCTTCACTGCTTCCATGACTTTGAGGTCAGTAAATGCTCCTTTCAACTTCTTGCAGACCTCGTATAAATTCACTCATAGCAAGTGCTGCTATCAAATGTTGCGTTAAGGCTAGACACGGGGGTGGGGGATTGACGAAAGAGTGTCTTAGAGGCAGGGCCTGGTGGTGCCGGCAGAGGGGTCCTGTGGGGTGAACTGAGGGTACTGGTGAAAGCTGGGAACAGTCACAGTCAGAGGGGGGAGTGGGATGTGGTGGGGTGGAAAGTTCAGCATGAGGTATCGATGACGCAGGCTCCAGGCAACCCTGTCATGATAATGGCTCTCATATGGATGAGGAGAAGGAGGGCCCATTGCGGGTAGGCACAGGACCAAAAGGAGCAAAGAGCTGAGCAGCAAGAGGCATTGGGCCTCAAGAAGCCGGGTTGCAGGATTCACTTAACTGCCAGCTTTGGCCAACCAAGGGTGTATCTCAGACGCTGCCCTTTTCTAGAAACGAGCAAAAGGTCAAGGGGGGGGGGGGGGGGGGGGGGGGGGGGGGGGGGGGAAAGCCTTCGTATGTCCTTGGATGTGGCTGCTCACAACTGTCAGCTTCTCCGGTATGAGCTGCGGCTGCAAGAATTCTAGAGGAGTAATGCAGAGCTTCAGACCTGCATTGAGTGAATGGCTGTCCGGGTGCTGTTTAAATATGGGGCCTGGATCTTGGACCCCACGATGTAACAACCTCCTGCCAGCCCTGCCACTAGATTTGTCGTGCTCTCCTTGCTGATACATAATTAATGAGCTGATTGTTGGAGGTCAATTGTCTCAGTTTCAGGCCATCACTGCAGGAGGTCTTCAGGGTTGTGTCCTAGGTTCAACCATCTTCAGCTGCTTCATCATTGACCTTTCCTCCTTCAGAAGGTTAGAAGTGGAGATGATCACTGATGATTGAACCATGTGCAGCAACATTCGCAATTCCTCACATACTGAAGAAGTCTGTGCCCAGACGTCATTGAGGCTTGGGCTGATAGATGGCAAGTAACATTCCTGCCATACAATTGGCAGGGAATGACCATCTCCAACAAGAGAGCATCCAACCATCTCCTTTTGACTTCCAATGGCATTACCATCTCTGAATCCCCCACTATCAATATCCTGGGTGGGGTTACAATTGACCTGAAACTGAACTGGGCTAACTATATAAATAATGTGGCTACAAGGGCTGGTCAGAGATTGGGAATTCTGCAGAGTGTAACTCACCAACTGACTCCCCAAATCGACCAGGACAAGTAAGGACTGTGACTTTTCACTTGCCTGAATGAGTGCAGCTCCATCAATACTGAAGAACCTGAACACCATCCAGGTAAAGATCAGCTTGCTTGATTGCCACTCTATTGGGGCTGGTTTAGCACGTGGGCTAAACAGCTGGCTTGTAATGCAGAACAAGGCAGCAGCGCGGGTTCAATTCCCGTACCAGCCTCCCTGAACAGGCGCCGGAATGTGGTGACTGGGGCTCTTCGCAGCAACTTCATTGAAGCCTACTTGTGACAATAAGCGATTACTATCACCTTAGCATTCACATCCTCCATCATGGATGCACAGTGGCAGTGGTGTGTACCACCCCGAAGAGACACTGCAGCAAACCATGAAACATCCTTTGACAGGGCCTTCCAAACTCGTGACCTCTGCTACCAAGAAGGACAAGGGCAGCAGGTGCAAGGGGATACCAGCACCTGCAAATTCCCCTCCAAGCCATAGCCTTTCCTTGGAACTAATTTGCCATTCATTTGCTGTCACTGGGTCAAAAATCTGGAGCTCCCTTCATAAAAGCACAATGGGTGTACCTACACCACATAGGCTGCCGTGGTCAAGAACGTGGTTCATGGGGGTGGTGTGTAGGGTGTCCCTGTATGCTGACGATCTCCTACTGTACGTGACGGACCGATCCCTACCATGGACAATATAATGCCGCTGCTGAGTCGCTTTGGCTATTTTTCAGGGTACAAATTGAACCTGGAGAAAATGTGTTACCTGGTTAATCCCCGAGGAGGGGAATCAATCTGGGAGTGTTGCAGTTCTGCTTATCGGGTTCTCATTTCAGATATCAGGGGGTTCACGTCGCCCAGGATTGGGACCGGCTCTGTAAATTTAATGATATGAGCTTGGTAGGTAGGGTCAGCACATCTGCAGAGGTGAAATTGTCTCCCTCTGTCCTTGGCAGGCAAGATTCAGTCGGTCAGGGTGAATATTTTACCAAGATTTCTGTTTCTGTTCCAATGTTTGGTGTTTTCTCTTCCAAAAGTCCTTCTTTAGGGGGTTGCAAAATTGATTTTGTCCTTTAATTGGGCGGGCAATGTGACGAGGATTCAGAGGTCTGTTCTTCAGAATGAACAACAGTCAGGGGGCTTGGTGTTGCCGAGCCTGATATATTATTACTGGGCGGTGAATGCAGAGAAGGGATCGGTTGGTGTGGGGACCAGGAAGCAGCCTTGGTATAGATGGAGTCAAAATCACATCGGGGTTTGGGTTGAGGGCACTAGCAATGGCCTCGCTCCCGTTCGCACCGATGAAATATCCGGTGCTTGTCTCCGCCCTGGAGATGTGGAGGCAGTTTCATCAACATCTTAATTGGGGTGGTATTACGGTAGCACAGTGGTTAGCACTGTGGTTTCACAGCTCCAGGGTCCCAGGTTCGATTCCCAGCTTGGGTCACTCTTTGTGCGGAGTCTGCACGTTATCCCCGTGCCAGCGTGGGTTTCCTCCGGGTGCTCTGGTTTTCTCCCACATGTACCGAAAGACGTGCTGTTAGGGGAATTGGACATTCTGAATTCTCCCTTTGTGTACCCGAACAGGTACAGGAATATGGCGACTAGGGGCTTTTCACAGTAACTTCATTGCAGTGTTAATGGAAGTCTACTTATGACAATAAATATTATTATCGAAGCTGGCTCCGATCTGCGTGAATCACGGGAGGCATTTTCCATCCCGGTACTCCCTGATCACGTTTACCGATGGGACGGAAAATTGGGCGTTGGGGCAATATCGGGATCGATGCCAGCCGCCGACCTGATCGCATTGCTCCGACCCCCAGAACTGAGGTCCATGTCGTGTGCCAGCGGGAGCATGTAAATTAATAAAAATGGGTCTTAATGACTCTGGGGGGTTGGGGGGGGTCTATCCCCTTGGCCACTGCGAGGTCCACCATGCCAGGGCCATGCTGGTAGAGACCGCCCAAGCTCAACCAAGGGCCAACGACCCCCAACGATACACTACCTGCCCAACCCACCTCTATCAGACCACCCCCCTACCCCAAGGAACTCTGTAATAGGGGGACCTTCTACAGGACTTGTTCTAATGAGGGACAGCCCAGGGAACCTTGTAATAGAGGAACGCCCTACCTAAAGTGACCCTCACACCACCCCAACCCCTATATGGAAGCTTGTCAGCAGTCCAGTGAGAAGATCTGCGTCTGATTGTCACAGATCCATTAGCTGCAAGGTCAAAGAAAGGTAAGTGCAGTGCAATCACACGCTTGAGTGATTGGAATGCACTTACCTCTCTTCGAGGGCCACTGAACCGTCACCCCTGCTCTTGGGGGCACCCAGGTTATCCTGGGGAGGGGGCTACTGTGCGTTGCGGGGGGGGGGGTTGCGGTTGGACATCCGTGGGACCTCACTATCGGGCCACACGCTCAAAATGGCCCCGATAATGGCATTCCCCCGGGAATACCTCGTATTCCACATCATGCATGGGGGCCCGTAAACAGGTTGCAATTCATCTCCGGCGGGAGTACAGTCGTCTGAATGGAGAATCCTTCCCCAAATGTTTGAACCAGTGAGACTGGATGGCACATTCGAGGAGGTGGGAAGAGCAGAGGTTCAAAGAAAGGGGGAATCTGTTCTTGGAGAGACGGTTTGTGAGTTTGGAGGGCTTGTCGGAGAAATATGGGCACTCGCAGTCTGACTCATTCAGATACCTGCAAGTTCGCAACTTTGCGCAATGGATCTTTCCGACATTCCCTGTGGCGCCGCCAAATCGTTGATGGAAAGTGTTCTTTCGCTCGCAGGGTCGGAGGTGGGGAGTACCTCTGGTATCTATGGAAGGATTATCTTCGTAGATGCAGCATCGATGGAGGGGGTTAAGGTCAAGTGGGAGGAGGAGTTAGGGCTGGTGTTGGAGGATTGGATGTGGAGTGTTTCCTGGGTAACTGCCGAGGAGGGGAATCAATCTGGGGGCGTTGCCATTCTGCTTAGCGGGTTCTCATTTCAGATATCTGGGGGTTCAATTGACTCAGGCTGGGGTTCGGCTCTGTAAGTTTAACTATATGAGCTTGGTAGGTTCAGCACCAATTTGCAGAGGTGAAATTGCCTCCCTCTGTCCTTGGCAGGCAGGGCGAATCCTGCGGAGGGTGAACTCCACGTCCTCATGTGCAAGGCTTGGCTGAATACAGCTTAAAATAGTGTATAGAGCTTATCTGACTAGGTCCAGGATGAGTAGGTTTCTGTGGGCGTAGAGAACAAGTGCGAGTGCTGTGGAGGGGTCCGGCCAACCATGTGGCATGTTCTGGTCATGTTCTAAGCATGTGGGATTCTGGGTCTCCTTCTTTAGCACCATGTTAGCGATTCTGAAAATTGACCTGGAGTTCTGTTTATTAGTGGCCATGTTTGGTGTGTCAGACTTGCCGGAGCTGCAGATGGGTGCGGGGGCCGGTGCCCTGGCCTTCACCTCACTGATTGCTTGGTGCTGATGGGATGGAGGTCAGCTTTTCCAGCCATTGCCTCCATGTGGCTGGCAGATGCGATGGAGTTCCTATACCTCGGGAAAGTCAAGTACATTGTGAGGGGATCAATTGAGGGGTTCGACCGAAGATGGGAGCTGTTTATTAAGTATTTCAAAGAGCTGGTCACCATTTGTGGCTAAACATAGAACATGCAGTGCAGGAGGAGGCCATTCAGCCCATCGAGTCTGCACCGACCCACTTACGCCCTCACTTCCACCCTATCCCCATAACCCAATAACCCCTCCTAACCTTTTTGGACACTAAGGGCAATTTAGCATGGCCAATCCACCTAACCTGCATGTCTTTGGACTGTGGGAGGAAACCGGAGCACCCGGAGGAAACCCATGCAGACACGGGGAGAACGTGCAGACTCCGCACAGACAGTGACCCAGCAGGGAATCGAACCTGGGACCCTGGCGCTGTGAAGCCACAGTGCTATCCACTTGTGCTACTGTGCTGCACTATAAAATGGAAAATGTTTGAATAAAAATATATTTTTTAAAAGAACATGGCTCACCAGCTCCTTTTTAAAGGCAATTAGGAATGGGCAATAAATGCTGCCCTCGCCAGAGACACCCAGATCCCATGAAGAAATATATTTTAAAAAATATTACTGGACTAATATTGCAGATTAATAATTCAGAGTTCCAAACCCCCTTGGAAGTTTGAAAAAAATCTGGAAAAACCTTTGGGCTGTATCCTCCGATCCCTGACGCCGAAATTGCGGAGACGGGGGGAGAATCGTCCCTGATGCGGACGAAATGGGACACATGTGGTCTACCCATCCGGAACTCAGTGTGGCGGCTGCGGACACAGTCAGGGGAGGGCCGATCTGCAGGCAGGGGAGGGGGGCATTATTCACTGCTGGGGGCATTGTGGGGGGCGGGGGCGCGTTTTGAGGCAAAGGGGGGGGGGCTATTTTTGTGGGCCGGGTCCGTGAGCTGTTTCTGCCATGAAGCACGGCGCGGCCACTGCAGGCTGCCACCATCGTGCGCAAGCGCGGCCACGGACCCGGCAATGCTCTGGGCGTATCGGCAGCTAGAGCTGGGAGCTCAACGCACCCGGAGCACCACCGTTTTCACGCCGGTGTGGGGACTTCGTCTCCCAAACAGTGAATCCAGCCCCTTATCTATAATTATTCTCAGCTTGCTGCTGGAAAAACCCTTCCAATGATGACAAATGGAAAAAAAATTGAGGGAGGTTTAAAACAGGCAGCTGATTTACAATCACCCATTTCCCAACTGTTTATGAAAGTTAAAAGTTACATGTTTGCAAATATGATCTTGCATTGGCAAGGCTTTCTTTTTAAGTATATTTGTTTTGCAGCAAGTGTTGATTGCACCACGAAGGAAACTGTGTTGAGGGATTTATTTATCCATTTGGTGGGCATCTCTGGCTGGGCCAGCATTTATTGGCCATCTCGATCTGCCCTTGAACTGGGTGGCTTGCTCGGCCAGTTCAGAGGGCATTTAAGAGTCAACCACATTGCTGTGGGTCTGTCGGCCAGACCAGGTGTGGATGGCAGGTTTTCTTCCCTAATGGACATTGGATGGGTTTTGCAACAATCGACAATGGCTTCATGGTCATCATTAGACTTTTAATTCCAGGTTTTTTAGTGAATTCAAATTTTACTATATGCCATGGCAGGATTCGAGCCCGGGTCCCTTGCGGATTACCCTGGGTATCTGGATTAGTAGTCCAGTGACAATAACACTATGCCACTGCTTCCCTATTGAGCAGAACGGAGCTGAATTAACACGGTTTGAAGCAGAAACTCTGCAAGATTAATAGTTCTGTTTCTCCATGAGTGGTAGCTGCCTGAAAGAGTTGACTCAGTTATTTTTCCAAGCCAGTTGCCCTCATGAAGTCATCAGTTCTCAGGATTAACAAAATGCAAAGTGAAAAAAAGCACTTTTGGCTTTGAAACGTTTGGGCTGTCCCATGGATGTGAAAAGTAATATTTATTTCTTTTATCTCCACGACTACATCATCTACAATTGCTGAGGGTCTAACCTTTCATGGGTTCAGGGGGGAAACTGAGAGTGGGAAATGTAAATAATTTGCCCTTTGGGAAACTGCCTCAGGTACAGTAGGGAGAAGTAATTTGGTGCCGAGTGCAAACGGTAAATTATCTGAATTTTTAAGACAGTAACTGCAAACTGAACTACCTATTCGGAGTGTTTTCACAAAAATCAGCACTGAAAAATACTCTTTAGGGATAGATACTTATTACATTTACAGCAATACCAGGTGTGTCCGTCCAATTGCACCAAATGTGAGTGTTTAAAACTTCTAGGGTGAGAGAGTTTGGTGCAGCACTGTCAAAGAGGAGTTCTCTTCTCTGATTTCCTCTGCGCTGTCCAAGGAAGGCAATGAAACCAAAGTGCTTTCTAGAGAGTAAGGAGGAAGAAAATAAACTAAAAGGATGGATTAGCTGCAGAATATAGTTCAACAAAGGCTATAGCATAGGCCAGGACAGCGTGCACCTGCTCAGGATCAGGGAATGGTGCACTGTGCATGTGGACATAAGAAGGAAGGAGTAAATTAATTGGGGAAAGATTATAATCTCAAGAGGCTCAAATGTGTCTGCACAATATGTGCCATGGTTTAGAATGCTGACAGCACATTAGAGCGTATATCATGGCTTACGCTCAACTAAAATTGGCTCCATATGTGTCACCCCAAGATCTGTGGAACATTGTATTGACACAAGTCTCTCAAATGCTGAAGCGTTTTGGCCTTTTCAAGACTGAAGACTTGGAGCAGTTTTGAACACTGAAGCGCACTGTTTCCTCAGTGAAATTTCAAGCGAAAAGCATCATGTCAAGTGCTCTGATGGATTTATTGGGATAATAAAGCAAGAACTTAGACATGGCCATAAATACAACGATAAGAAATAAGGGGTGGGGGGGGTTGCAGAAAAAGCACTTTGAGCTCTTCCAGTATACATGTCAATCTTGTTAAAGAAACAGCAGTCCTCCTAACCCTCGTGTGAATTGAATCAGTCTGTGTAGTATTTCCACTTGTTCCCAGGCACCTGCTTTAGTAATGACCTCAGCTCCCCAGTCTCAAGTCAGACTGTCACCCAAACAGCTTTAAAAACAAAGCCCAGCTGTTTCCCAGCTCCAATGCAGAAAATCAGAGCAAACCAGAGAGAAACTTTTTATTTCATTAATGACCACCATTTGCAAATAGGCCCCCCGACTAGTCTCTGCCAGGAGTTTTTAAACAATGAATATAAAATCTTATCAATTGAACAACTGTTTTTCAATTCAATCATATCAGGCTAACACAAGTGTTTCAAATAAAATCAGTGCCACTTATTTTTTAAAGCCATTGCAACTCTTCATAATCAACATAGATTCGCTCATCAATGACCTCATTTGGTGACTGTGGGGATATTCTGTGCAAATGGCTATTGTTTGTGTATACATAATAACTGTGAACTACTTTTAAAGTAATGCTTGGAGGTGAAATACTTTGTGGCATCCTTACAAGGTACTAAGTTTCTCTATCAATGCAAAGGTATAATTGGAAAAGGGGTCTGACAAGGATGTTGGTTACCACAAGACCACTTCAACATGTGTGCAATGATCAAAGAAGCAATTGAAGACAGAATATGGTGATAAGATTCAGTCAGATTTGTTGATGACAAAGCACTTGTACCAATAAGCCAGAAGCAGGATTACAAGAACTAGTAGATAGACTTGTAATAGCAGGCGTGAATTTTGGGATGGAAATGAACATGGCAAAACTAAAATTATGTAATCCCAAAATTACCCAGAAATATACATACATTCATAGAAGGAAGAGATCTAGAACATCTGCAAAAATTCATGTTCTCAGAAAGTTTAATATCTGCAGGTGGAAGATGCAGCAAAGATATAAGAACAAGGATAATGATGGGAAAAGTCATATTTAGTGAGAGGAGATGGTTACCAGCTGGAAAGCTGAATAAACAATTCAAGACGTGACTTGGGAAGATCGTGGGCTGGATTCACCGCACCCCGACACCGAATTCGCGGCCAGCGTGGGGGTGGAGAATCCATTTTCCCGCAAGGAATCGGGACTGGCTCAAGTTCCCCGATTCTGCCGGCCCCTAAAAGCGGCGTACTCGGGGAGTTCACCGCGCTGCCTAGGACCTACCTGGTGCCATTGCCAGAGGCCCACTCCACCATTCTCCACCCCCCGACCGGCCGAAGTCCCGAGGGCGTGATACTCAGTCCGCAGCCGCCCTGGTCGTGCCGATCGTAGAGCAGAGGGGGCCTTATAGGCGGCCGGGAAATGTTTGTGCGGGCGGACAGGTTCAGGCGTGCGGCCGATAGTGGTTTTATTTTTAGGGTCCAGCTTCGCTCCGCTGGAGGCTGCTGCCATGTGCATGCACGGCCTCCGACCCGTAAGTGCGGGTACCCCTATCTGCAGCAAAAGCTGGAAGATCTACGCCGGGTTCCTGCTAGCCCCCTGCGGGCTAGGAATTTGTGGTTCTTTCACGCCAGTGTTTCTGGTGTGAAACTCACTGTTTTGACACCTGCGTGGGGACATAGTCCCAATAACGGAGAATCCAGACTCTTGAATTGGAATATGTTGTGTTTAGTTGTGAGATTTAGACCTTACAGGAATAGGTGATCAATTTCCTAAATAACTTTGCAATGTAGACTTGGAATGGAAAGGAGCAATTGGACTGAAAAAGTACCAAATGATGAAGCTCTGCGGAGAAATTTGCTGAACCTAATTAGGAGTAGACAGAGCGTTTGGGAAGGGCACATCTCAAGATGAAATAGACTTGTAAGATGTTATAGAGGGAAGATGGCAAAGAAAAAGAACAAGAGGAAGAGAAAATCAATGCTGGATGAGATGAAAATTGAAGGAAGGTTTTGACAAATGGCACAAAGAGACACAGACAGACAACAATGAGCTAAGGATCTGCCTTTGGGAAGAGCACACAGGATGATAAATGCAAATTTTTCCTTTTTCCAAGCCAAACACTGGTTAAACTGAAATTGAATTGGAAATTAAGGCATGCTACAGACAAATATTCCACCAAAGAAAATTACATCAAGATGCACTAAGAACATCTGAATAAGATGAGAAATTGTGATTTGATTCTCTTAAGGGAGAACTGCAAATGTTTTCATAGAATCATAGAATTTATAGTGCACAAGGAGGCTATTTGGCCCATTGAGTCTGCACCGTTCCTTGGAAAGAGCACCCTACTTCAGCCCACACCTATACACTATCCCTGTAATGCAGTCCAACCTAACCTTTTTGGACACTAAGAGCAATTTTAGCATAGACAATCCACCTAACCTGCATATCTTTGGACTATGGGGGGGAAAACTGGAGCACCCGGAAGAATCCCACGCAGACACGGGGAGAACGTGCAGACTCCATGACAGTCAGAGTCTGGAATCAAACCTGGGACCTGGAGCTGTGAAGCAACTGTGCTAACCACTATGCTACTGTGCCCCCCACAGTTTTAAAGCCATGCAAACTAGGAATCTTATAGGTTTGATGGCCTACCAGTGCTCAGTAAGCTCAAATTAGGCACAAGGTAGCAGAAGTTGACTTCACAGCACCTGGACAAAGGATTGAAAAAGTGAGGCAAAGTTCCACTTTCTGAAGGTGTAACATGTGGGTATAAAGTAACGACAGGATCATACCCAGCTATGATGCCTCACATCGTGGAACTGTCTGTCAATTTCATCTGGAATCACAAATGAATTAATTTCACTGGAAAGATGCTGGTGTTTATAGAACAGAGGTTCAGCCAGCAACTTAGCACCTAGAAAAAAGGAGGGCAGAACAACTGGAAAGTAAGTAATGCTCACCCTACTTTAAACAGAATTTGCATGGATTAAAAAATAACCTTCAGATTTTTATTTAAGCAGCTACATATTATGCAACAGTAGTAATAAGCAACATGGTTTGATGAAGAAATGATTCTTGTCTTGAGATTAGTATGAAATATGAATTAATATGAAAAGGTGGCACAGTATATTGGTTAGCACTGCTGCTTCACAGAGCCAGGGACCCGGATTAGATTCCCGGCTTGGGTCACTGTCTGTGCGGGGTCTGCATGTTCTCCCTGTGTCTGTGTGAGTTTCTCCAGGTGCTCCAGTTTCCTCCCACAAGTCCCAAAAGACGTGCTTGCTAGGTGAAATTATCATTCTGAATTCTCGGTCAGTGTAGCCGAACAGGCGCCAGAGTGTGACGACTAGGGGATTTTCACAGTAACTTCATTGCAGTGTTAATGTAAGCCTACTTATGACACTAATAAAGATTATTAATAATAAAAATAAGTCAAAACTAATCTTGCCATCCATTAGTCACTAAATGATTTTGGAGCACGAAACCAGATGAATCTGTCATTACAAATATGAGAGAGAGAGAAAAAAAAGGAAGCATGAATGAATCTATTGCACAGCCTGTGACAGCGTACATCTTTCTATGTCTGTTAAGTCCACTACCGTGGCTCTCCGAATCAACAGACAACACAAAATAAGGAGTATGAAGAAACATTAACAGCTATCCAGCCACCATGCAACCTACATCCTAAATATGGGCAATGCTCTTCGGAATTTTGATTGTGATGGCAGAGCCTGCTGTCACAATACAAGATGTCTTTGTTCTAAATTATTGACAATCCTTTGCGCTGAAATGTGACACCGGCCTCCTCTCGCTATGTCGTCGTGCTTACCGAAGAGAAGTGGTCAAACGCGTCTCGATTTGCACATCTCCGAATTCTGGTCTCTTCGGCATACGAGATTTTCATCGCAGTAAATTGCTCTGCCTCTTTGACCAAGCTTTCATGACGTACATGTCTTAACATTTCCTCATGTGATCCAGTGTCAGAACTTGTTCGGTAATGTTCATGTGAAGAGCCTTGGCATATTTACTATGTTAAATGTGCTGTATTGTGATGTCGCCATCTATTTCATTACTTTCAGTAATAGTACTGCGCCACAAGCCTCCTCCCTAGGCTATGTAGTTCACAAGAAAGAATGGTTGGAGTTTGGCAGAAACTAAAACAGGCAAAATTGATGCTGTGTGTAGTGTTGTCATCTGATGACAGCAATACGCTGACATATTGTAAGAATCTGTACAGACCAACAGGTTAACAGCAAAGTGTGCATATATTTGTTTATAAAGGGGTACATAGTAGAATTTAAAAAATTATATGTGGGGGGGAAAGAGGGATTGTCTGCGTGTTTTTCTTTGTGGTGGGAGTGGCCAGCCATTGGCCAGTAGCGGGATCTTCTGGTCCCACCGCTGTCAAGGGGATTTCCCATTCAATTGACCCCCCCTCCCCCATCACCAGGAAAGCCATGGCAGGGGTTCACCGTCGGCCGGATAGGAAGATGCCGCTGGTGAAAATGGCCAGAACCCGACCCCCCCCCCCCCCCCCCCCCCCCCCCCCCCCCCCCGAGATTTTGCAGCAAATTAGACCTGATAGTTTAATGTAAAATTCTGCAAATTTACAATCAATTCAATTGTCATCTCTGATCTGAAATGTTTATACTTTAATCTGTATCATTTATATGTTATTATTTACACTTTGCCATCCATTAGGCTGCACATAGCCTTGGTTTATGACCATCATGGAAGATAAACCAAGGAGCCTCCGATGCATCACGTTGCCAAAAGACTTGCCGAATGGATCACTCAGATTCCAGTGTTGCATGTCTGTGCGTGTAGGCCACTGCACACAACCACAAATGATAGCAAGAGGGCTTGAAGCACAGGCTAGCATGAAGAACTAAACCCCACAGCTCTGTAAAGGCACAATGGTCCTGTTTGCACAGTAATTATTGATTAGCTTTCGTATTGCTCACAGGATTAACTAAACAATAAAAGGATAACAGTTCAGGTAAAGACATACAATCAAACTTCCTATTCTTCCAAATGCTCATTAACAATATGAATTTCCAAAATTCTACTTTTGTTGGAGGCACAAATTGAAGCGGCAATAGCTGTAAAATCCATATATTTTCATGAATAAATTCAATCTGCGTGCACACTGCGCTGTTAAATAACCTGTTTGGTCTATGCAGTCTCTTAATTGTGGGAATATTTTACAGTAGAAAGTTTAACCCATTAATTATCTATAAACTTATAAATGTGGGTTTTGTTTAAACTCCTGCTTCCCAAGATGTAGGTACTAAGAGATGGTAATTTTTACTCTAAAATTACCTCTGATTGGACATTAGTCCGGAGGCTGCAAATGGAAAAAGACCATTCTTGATCGCTAGCCACAGAATCCTCCCTGCAGGATAGGTGGGAGAGAGAGCTGGCAGTGAAAACAAAACTCCCTGCCACATGACAGTCTGCAATTATATCATCAATAGATTAACTGCACTGATTAAAGGAAAGCTCTCACTTTCAAGATTCAACGTGGCAATATGTAAACAGATCATTTTAGGACAACACATTAATAAATATCTGCCACGTAAAATAAACACAGCTGGAAATGATGTGTGTCTGCTAATCATATGCACAGAAGATACAGTCTAAAGACATTGTTTACAAAGCAATGAAATAAAAGGGTATGGGGGTGTGCAATGAGGGAGCGATCCTCCCACTGTCTGCCTGGTAACATGTGTTTCCATTACTAACCACCCACTGTTGCTTTACTGACAAGAATTTGGCTTCAGCTTTATGACCTGCTTCAAGTACTAAAATCCCAAAATGTGGAAGGGATTAGCATCCTTCTCCCAGAATTTTCTGTTGTTTTGAAGTTGATTTCTACCATCGGGATGGAAACCATCAACTGGCTCAAACCAGCTTTAAAGTGACCAGATGCCGTTTCTTACCTTTGCAATTAGCTTAGGTCATTAGCTTCCATGGGGAAAAAAAAAATTCCTGCAACTTTCACGAGCTATCCCATTTACCCCTACTTTATGGTTCCAAAGTAACACCTTGGACCACAACATATTTCCTCCATTAATTAATATTAGAATAAAGCACTTTGGCAACAAGCTTCAATGATTGCAAACTGCTGACGTGAAGCCAACTGCAACATTTTTGGCAACTGACCTAAAGTGGTCAAAAGATTTTTTTCGCCAAATTCTTTCTTTCCTTTTCTGAAGGCACTGACTCATACAGAAATATGGTTCAATGAGTGTCAGCAGCCCTCCAGCCAGGATTGGTTTATGAGACTGAACAGTGGGTGTCAGCAGGGCTATTTACCGTGAGGTGGATGGCATCAAAGCTGAGTGTATTTTGACGTGCACTCACTATCCACACTTGTGCACTTTCAAACTGAGGTCACTTGATGACAATTAGGAGCAGGAACCCTGGCTGATTTAGCCCATGTCAGGTACAACGGCACTGCAGCAAAATGTTGCTGAGGCTGAGATTAGATAATTCAACACAGACTGAGGATCAAATCAGAGTTCTTGTGGTTTGTAAGGCTTAGTACCACACTACATGGCTTAGTACCACACCACATGCGCTCTTCTCCATTTCAAATAGAACTACATACTTTTGCCTTTTGAATGTCCACAGTATACAGTATTTTTCAGGCTCCGTTGCTATCTTGAGGTTTGAGCAGTGACAGCTGGTGATCACAACTGAGTACTGAATAGCCACATTGAACTCAAAATGTTAACTCTGTTTCGCTCTCCACAGATTCTGCCAGACTTGCTGAATTTTTCCAGCATCTTTTGTCCTTGTGCGCAGTGGATGGTGATTATCCCCAATGTTTGTGACACCAGGGAGCCTGATATGCCCCACGCTAAACACAAATACCCCAGACACTTCCTCTTTTATCACCCATGCTTAAAAAATGGGATGACACCACATTTTGAAATTCCATTGTGCAAGAACCATGGGAAATGCAGGTTTAAACTTTCAATCTTTTTAGCACAAAATGATCCTGATTTATTCCATGTTTGCTGCTAGGGAGGCATTAAGTATAAACAAAAGGGAGTCATCACAATCTAGTGGTTGGCTAAAACGTGGAGCTGATGGAGGAATGGGAGCAAGTTTCCAGCTCATCCATTCAACCGAAGAAAATGTGAAAGATTGAAAAGAGGGAGAAGGAAATGGTTAATTATGGAATTGACAAAATGGCAGGCAATGGAGAGCTGAGGAAACAGTGAGAGCTCAGGTGATATTTGACCTTCACCAAAATAAGTGTTTATACCCAGAAACAAATTGAGACAGGAGATCAGTGCACCAGGCAAGGACAATTCTTAACTTTGCACAGGTGAACATGTGTTAGTTTGCAAGAAGGGCTTGCCACTCCCACCATCCTTCCACCACCCCCACACACACCAGTGCAATAGGTGTGAGGGATGTGTCAGGCTCTGAATGTTAGTTAGAAGGCTTGATTGATAAGCGATTGTTGAGGTGTGAGTGGTGGGCATGTGGTGAATTGAGCAGTACTGAAGGCTAGTGGTGCAGTTGCTAGAATTTGACATTTTAAGCTTTGTTCACTGACTTTGACCATGCCTGGGAGGTCATTTAGCTTCTTTCCGCACTGCATTCAGGTCATCAGGGCTTCACTTCAAACTTCACTAAAATATCACTCCAAAAACCATGAGCTCGTATCTTGTGCAGTAACCGTTTACATGGAACCTTATCAAATGTCTTTTGGAAATCCAAATCCACTACAGCTACCAAGTCCCCATTATTCACCCTGCTTGTTACATCCTCAAAAATTCTAATACATTTTTCAAATATGATTTCTCTTTCATAAAACCATTTTGACTCTGTCTGATTCTGTGTTCTAAGTGTCCTGCTGCTACCAGCTCTTTAATAACAGTAGCTTTGACTGTCTGTTTTGTTTCTTGTGAGTTGTCTCTCATACTCCACTTTCCCTCTTCTTTTTTCAGTCGTCCTTTGCGGATTTCTAAATCTTCCCCAATCTTCTGGGCTACCACTAATCTTTGCAGCATAGAATCATAGAATCATAGAATTTACAGTGCAGAAGGAGGCCATTCAGCCCATCGAGTCTGCACCGGCTCTTGGAAAGAGCACCCTACCGAGGCCCACACCACCCTATCCCCATAACCCAGTAACCCCACTCAACCAACCCTAAGGCCAATTTTGGTCACTAAGGGCAATTTATCATGGCCAATCCACCTAACCTGCACGTCTTTGGACTGTGGGAGGAAACCGGAGCACCCGGAGGAAACCCACGCAGACACGGGGAGGACGTGCAGACTCCGCACAGACAGTGACCCAAGCCGGGAATCGAACCTGGGACCCTGGAGCTGTGAAGCAATTATGCTAACCACTATGCTACCGTGCTGCCCCAAAGCATTGTACATCTTTTGGTTCAATTTGATAGTTAGCCACAGGCGGTATCCTTCTTATACATTTCTTTCTTTCTCAATGCAATACACATTTGTTGAGTTGTGAAATACCTCCTTAAATGCTTCTCTATCAAGTTAACATTTAGCCTGTTTCCCCATTCCATTTTAATTAACTCTGTCTTCATACTCTTGTAATTGACTTTATTTAAGTTTAAGACCCAGATTTCTCAGCCTCAAACGGAATGCGAAATTCTATCATCTTACGATTACTCTTACCGAGAGGATCATTTACTAAGAGGTCATTAGTTAATCTTGTCCCTTTACAAATTATCAGGTCTAAAATAGCCTGTACCCTAGTTTGTCTGTGAACATATTGTTCCAAGAAACTATCCTGAATACACTCTATAAACCCATCCTCCAGACTACTTTTGCTAATTTGATTCATCCAATCCTTATGAAGATTAAAATCTCCCATGATTATTTTGGTACCTTTTGTACAAGCCCCCATTATTTCTTGATCTCTACTCTACCCGACAGTGTAGCTACAGTGTAACTCCAACCAGTGACCTTTGAGATAGCTGTCATCTAGCTATGATTGACAGCTCCTGACCACATGAAAAGCAGTTAAGTGCCTTCTGCTGAGAAAAAGAGGAAGTGAAAGTACTTAACTCCTAGATGTTTATAAACATTGCAGTTGGGTTCACAACAGGGTACTTGCGACTCAAGTTAAAGGGAAATTAAAATAAACAAACCACACATTTGGCTGTCTGGAAGCTATTGCCCTGTCAATAGCAATCTACTAAAAGTTATTTAAAAGTGACTAGAAGCCTTGCATTCAAAGGATCTGAGGGGGTTTAAAGCCATGTGATGTGTTTTGACTTTCTAACAGCTGCTGCTTTTTAGACGTCTATCTGAGACAGAGGGTGTATGGGCAGATTAAGTGAAAAAGCAATGTGAAAGCAATGTTAAGTGAAAACGTCACTGTTTCTGCCTGTACAGCTCGTTAGCTTCCAGGCAGGGGTATAGCATAGCATAGTATAGCATAGTCATTCATGCAACCCTGGTCTGTTTTTAATTAACTGATCTCGGACTGTTTGAAGTTTGCTCACTTGCAGTGAGTCTTAGTTGTCTTGTCTCACTTATGATGCCTTCCACAGTTAAACAGTTTTCCAATACTTGCCAGCTAGATTTTCACATTAAAAATGGTTACTTGGGCAAAATATTGGAAGGCCACTGTTTCCCACGGAACCCCATCTCAGTCCTAGCTAACTACATCAAGGGAAGGAGTAATAGGAGAGAAATGTTAATAGTACTATCCAGAGAAAATTGTAGTAGAATTGAACAGACTCCAGTGAAGGGGGGGGGGGGGGGGGGGGGGGGAGGGGGGTTTGGGGTGGTGATGGAGCTGAGCCGCCTATACATTCGCTCTAGCAACCCTGCTCATGGATGAAAATCAATACCTGACAAAACAGGAGGGAAATATCATTCTACAAAACGTATGAAGATGTAAGTGTGAACAACTGAAAATTAAAATCATTACACAAAATGTTGGAATTGCACGACATTGGAAGAATGAGAGGTCATCTCATTGAAACATACAGGATTCTTAAGGGGCTATACAGGGTAAATGCTAAGAGGATGTTTCCCGTCATGGGAGTCTAGGACCAGAAGGCATAGTCTCAGAATAAAGGGGTGCCAATTTAAGACTGAGGTGAGGAAGAATTTCTTCTTTCAGAGGGCTATGAGTCTTTGGAACTCCTTGCCACAGAGAGCTGTGGGGGCAGAGTCCTTGTGTATATTTAAGGCTGAGATAGACAGATCCTTGATCAGCAATGGAACCAAGGGTTTCGGGGAAAGGGCAGGAAAGTGTACATGAGGAATGTTGGATCAGCCATGTTCCCATTGGATGGCGGAACAGGCTCGAAGGGCTGAACGGCCTACTCCCATTCCTATTTCTTATGGTCTTATTGGTAAGTATCTGACAAATTAAAGACAGGTTAAAGTTTTGGAAATAGCCTTCACTGGTTTGACAGAAACATAAGGGTTTACACTGTAGGAGAAGGCCATTTGATCCATTGTTTCTGGAGTGGCCATTTTGACAATGCAATCAAAAACCATTCCTATTTCCCTGTTCATTCAAATATTTATCTGGGTTTTTCTTAAAAATGCAATAGTCTCTGTTTCGGCCTTTCCTTGTGGAGAATTCCATGCTTATTTAGAAATTTATCCTTCGCTTACTTATCACTCTCTTAAGTGACAACTTTAAACTTAAGATGCCTTCTATTTAACGCCCTGTCAGAGAAAGAGAACACAAAATTTACTATTCACTCCATTAAAGCCCTTCATTATTATAAATACTTCTATTAAGTATCCTATTAGCATAATGCTGAAAGAAGGCATTTTGTCGAAGCTTTTCATCTTGCACGCATCAGGACAATCAAATGTCAGGGGAAACAACAAATTTATACTATATGAGAAGAAGGTCCTGATTGGTTGTTAAGCAAACTCTGATTGGCAGAGGCATTGCAATGGAGATTGCACTCATTGATGGTGACTTGACAGTTAAATGTCCAACATTGTTTGAAATTTAAACCATGCATCTTGACTCTGATTGGTCAAGGAATGAAAACATATATCAATACGCAGGGCCCTGTTCTTTGGGATAGAAAAAACATGTACACAAAATAAGTGAAAGCCATTCGATGGTTCAGTCCACAGGCAAATGCCTTGACCAATCAGAGTCAATTTGCCTGGCTTAAATTTTAAACTTGACAGGTAACTATTAGTCACCATCAACTGTTGCATTCTCCATGGCAACACTGCTACCAATCAGAGCCCACTCGCCAATCAATCAGCACCCTCTTCTCATACTGGAAAAAGTTGTTGTTTCCCTTGATATTGGTGTTCTTGTGATTGCCCTGATAAGTGCAAGATGAAAAACTTTGACAAAATTTCTCTTTCTTTCAGCAATATTCAAGTTCTGTACTACCAAACGAGAAGATCCTATCAGCCTTCCCACCTCCACTGGAAATAACTATCCCTTATAATTACTGTGCCCCATGCATAGCCGGATCCTGATAAATCTACAAAATATGTTCTCCGTGGCTTCAATATGTGTTGTACAATGGGAACTAAATATTGTGCAGTTGCGTCATCAGAAATTTTGTACATAAGATTTTTCTTTACAATTGTGCTTTATGCACCAATGTATAAACCCAAAACTCTAGTGACCTTTTTATGGCTTTGTCTAGCTGCAATCCAACTTTAACTGGATTACATAATGAAACCCACAGGTACCTCAGTTCATTCACATCTTTCAGCATTTTTCTAATTTCTTGTTAGCACCTCCCTCCCTTCTTCCCCTCTCCCCACCGCACTCATAAAAAGGTATTAACTGGCATTAACCCATGTTAAAACGACGAAGGATCATGCATCTTGAACATCAAGCTATTGTTTCTCGTTCAAATGCTGACCAAATGGCTGTGCATTCACTGTTTAAAAAAAACAAGTGACCGAATTTGATTGTTGTCAGCGCCATCTTTCTAAATGAAATATTTTCAACACTAAACCAGGTTGGAGATTTTTGAATGAAGTACATTTTTTGGGAAAAAGGTCAGATCACCAGCAGAGTCCACATCTACTTGCTGGAAAAGAAAGTGTGCATCGGCATGTCATTTGTTATAACTTTCAAGTGCCAGCAGAGTTCTTTTTCAGGCAGGTGTCAATGCTGGTGTCTTACCATTAAAGTGTGTCTGTTGGCTGACAGCAAGCCTGTCCCATATCCTGACGCCAAGCCTCCCATCGGTCCATTGTGTGATGCCCCTATTAAATTGTGCAAGTCGCTATGGCTACCGGGCATGGCTGTTGAGGATCCCACCGCGTGGTTTCGCAGGACATGTATGGCATCATCCAATCTTTCTAAGCGGTCTTCAATCCGGGTTTGCTTAAAAAAAAATTAAAGAATCTGTTATCATGATATTCCCAGCCATTTCCACACAACAAATTTGCTTCATTCATGCTTCACAGCATGCGTTTGTTAC
This sequence comes from Scyliorhinus torazame, assembly GCF_047496885.1. NCBI lineage: Eukaryota > Metazoa > Chordata > Chondrichthyes > Carcharhiniformes > Scyliorhinidae > Scyliorhinus > Scyliorhinus torazame. The sequence goes on along the minus strand of NC_092709.1, from coordinate 290,041,814 downwards.
TTCTGAACTTGACTATTCCAATGCACCCTTGCCTGGTCGTCATGTCTTACCCTCTATATCCTTGCGGTCATCCAATTTTCTGCTGCCCGTTGTCCTGACTCTCATCAAGTCCCGTTCACCTAACTTCCCTGTGCTCGCTGACCTACTTTGGCTCCCTGTCAAGCCAAGGCTCGATTTTAAAATTTTCATCCTTGTTTTCAAATCCCTCCACAGACTCACCCTCTTTATCTCTGTAATCTCCTCCAGCCCCACAACCCTCTGAGGTAGTCTTGTGTCTCTAATTCTGGTCAGTTACATATCCTTGATTTTAATCGCTGTACCATTCATGGCTACGCCTTCAGTTTCCTCGGCCCTAAGTTCTGAATTAGGCTCCACCCCTCTCTTTCTTCTCTAATGACACTCCTCAAAACATATCACTTAGACTAAACATTTGGTCATCTGATCTAAATATTGCCTTATGTGACTTGTTGCTATTTTCTTTTGATAATGATCCTGTAAAGTGCCTTGGGGTGTTTCATTACATTAAAGGCACAATGGAAGTTGTTGCTGTTACATTCTAAAGCATTTCAAAGTTGTCAAAAATGATTACAAAGATAATGCAAACCATTACTGAGTCCAAACTATTTCATAACTAGGGCAGTTAAGACGCAATACTGACAGAGAACTTCAGCCAAAGTTTCGTAATGCGAAGATGCACGTACAAACTAAGCACCAGCCGAGCGTTCACGGTTTCCATCTGAACGCCTTGATAATTGTTGCCACATTCCTGAATCCAAACTGGGAAGGTTACTTTGCCATCTCTCTAGTTTAATTTTTTTTTCAGTAAGACAATCGTTTGAAATTCTGGACAATGGAGAGCTTGAAAATATCTCAATATAAATAACACATTTTCAAATTTAAATGCAACTTCTTTGAGTGAGAGAAACACCCTGGTTACACACCAAGGTAGATTTTCCAACAATCTCTGCCCTATAACTGGGCATGAATGAAGTGCCTCACATAAACCTGAATAGTTTGGAAAGTGCCCATCAGTTTCTTTGTGCCTCAAATGTCTCACTTCTATGTCCATTTAAGGAGCAGTAGCATAGTCCTTAAGTTATTGGGGTCGTAATCCAGAGACCTAGACTAAAGATCCAGCGAATGTGGGATCCAGTTCCACCATGGCAGCTTCAAAGTCTGAATTTTTTAAAACAGCTATAAATCGAAAGCTGGTGTCAAGTGTGGTGACTAGGGGATTTTCACAGTAACTTCATTGCAGTGTTAGGCTAAGCCTACTTGTGACACTAATAAAGATTATTATTATTCTAAAAAAATCGAGTTAAAAAAAAAATTACTATTGGATTGTTGTAAAAATCCAGCCAGTTCATTAACGTCCTTCAGGAAGGAGAGCTCTCATCCTTATCTGGCCAGGCCTATACGCGACTCCAATGTTATGTCAATATGATCAGCTCTAAGTGCCTGCTTAACTGGCCCAAATGTCAGTTGTAACAAGTTAGGAATGGACAATAAATGCAGACCTTGCTATCGTTACCCACATTCCCAAGATCAACTTTTTAAAAAACACTGAAATTTAAGCTAGAAGAGTAGCTTATCACAAAACATAGAACATGCAGTGCAGAAGGAGGCCATTCGGCCCATCGAGTCTGCACCGACCCAATTAAGCCCTCACTTCCACCCTATCCCCGTAACCCAATAACCCCATCTAACATTTTTTGGTCACTAAGGGCAATTTATCATGGGCAATCTACCTAACCTGCACGTCTTTGGACTGTGGGAGGAAACCGGAGCACCCGGAGGAAACCCACGCAGACACAGGGAGAACATGCAGACTCCGCACAGACAGTGACCCAGCGGGGAATCCAACCTGGGACCCTGGCGCTATGAAGCCACAGTGCGAGCCACTTGTGCTACCGTGCTGCCCTATTAAATGCCCTATAAAACATCCCATATAAAATGGAAATTCCAGGCTGCTGGAGGCTGTTTGCATCTAAAGTATTTAAGTATTTAAAGAGGCCAATAATATTGCTGTAAAATAACTCGTGTTGAGATCTGTTTTGGATTGATTTTTACTTATTTTATCCTTGTCAGTGTCTAGTTGTGCTAAGTGCTTCAGACCTCCATTTTATCTTAATCTAAAATACAGGTACATAGAAATTCCTCTTCGGATGCCATTAACCTGACCAACAAATGATCTGAAAATCTACCCTTCAATGTCAACATCAAGCATTTTAATACAATGTGTGTCTGTCGGACGCAAGGTAAATTTCTCTCCATGCTTTTCTAACAAACAACTTTGGTTCCAACCTTAGAACAGGGTAGTAAAGGAAACTGGATGTGGTGCAGGATGCAGTTTGCTTTTCTACAAGCCTCAAACATTTTGCTCTGCTGCTACTTGGCTGCATTCCTAATGTCCAAATGACAACTAAGTCCCATTTGAAGGTGTCATTACTGGATCCACATGTGGCTCTTTACTTTAAGCATTAGAACACAAGGAGAAACAGAAGACGATACAGCCCGCCGGGTCTGCTCTGCCGTTCAATACAATCATACTGATCCTCGGCTTTGATTCCACTTTCCTGCCCTCTCCACATATCTCTCAATTGCCTGAGGGACCAAATACCAACCTTTAATATATTCAATGATTTCATACTCAAAACACTCGGATGGAGAATTCCAAGGATTCATGATCCTTTAAGTGTTGACATTTCTCCTCATCTCAGCCCTAAATGATCGGCCCCTTATCCTGAAACCTTGCACCCTTGTTCTAGATTCTCCAGCCAGGGGAAACAACCTATCAGTATCTGTCAAGTCCCTTCAAAATCTTGAATGTTTCAATGCAATCACCTTTTATTCTTCTCAACTCCAGAGAATGTTGACCCAATTTACTCAGCATAGGACAACCTTCTCATACCAGGGACCCAACCAATCTAGTGAACCTCTACTGTACTGCAAATTTATCCTTAAGTAAGCCTCTACTGGGCTTCTAGACGTACTGGATGTAAAATTGGCAGGATTTTGAGGGATGCATAGGAACCCACAATTTTTGCTTCCACAAATGGGGTCACAAATAGTGGGCGTGAGTGAAAGAAGTGTACGCATTCCCTCGGAAACAAATTTCCACTGGAACAAGAAGTTTTATTCATTTGTTCGTTTACAGGAGGTGGGTGTCGCTGGCTAGGCTGGCATTTATTGCCCATTCCTAACTGCCTTTGCGAAGGTGGTGGTGAGCCACCACTTTGAACTGCTGCAGTCTCTGGGGTGTAGGTACACTCAGTGCTGTTTGGAAGGGCTTTGACCCAGCAATAGTGAAGGAATGGTGATATATTTTCAAGTCAGAATGATGTGTGGCTTGGGGGGGAACTTGCAGGTGCTGGTGTGCCCATGGACCTGCTGTCCTTGTCCCTCTCAGTGGCAGAACTAACGGGTTTGGAATGAGCCTTGGTGAGTTACTGCAGTGCTTATTGGGGATGTGGGAGGCTTTGGAGAGGGTACAGAAAAGATTAACCAGGATTTTGCCCGGTATAGAGGGCAGTAGCTATGAGGAGAGGTTGGAGAAACTTGGTTTGTTATCACTGGAACGACGGAGGTTGAGGGGCGACCTGATAGAAGTCTACAAGATTATGAGGGGCATGGACAGAGTGGAGAGTCAGAAACTTTTTCTCAGGGTGGAAGAGACAATTACTCGGGGCATAGGTTTAAGGTGCGAGGGGCAAGGTTTAAAGGAGATGTACGAGGCAAGTTTTTCACACAGAAGGTAGTGGCCTGGAACTCGCTGCTGGGGGAGGTAATGGAAGCAGATACGATAGTGACTTTTAAGGGGCGTCTAGACGAATAGGATGGGAATATAGGGATAAGGCTCCTGGAAGGGTAGGGATTTTTAGTTCAGACGGGAAACATGGTCGATGCAGGCTTGGAGGGCCGAAGGAGTTGTTTCTGTGCTGTAATTTTCTTTGGATGTGGGGGTTGCTTGCCAGCATTTATTGTCCGGCTCCTTCCAAAACAATTAACTTTCTATGCCAGACTGAATTTTAAAGAAGAACATTTTTAAAAATACATTTTTGAATTAGTACTTTGAGTATTGACATATCCTTTTGACAAACATGAATGTGGCATTGAACACTACTGTTCCCAGACAGCAACTCATGAAGTTACCTTATCACAAATGCCACCATTTTTTTCCACCTGAAGTTTCTTAAATACAGAATTCTCTGAAAAACTTTATTTTGTTTATACACATCTGAAATAGCAAAACATAGTCTATTTTCCCAAATGAAGCAGCAGGGAAAAATCTTCAAAGACATTGCTGGATTAAGTGAATAAATGGAATAAATTTGTGCAACTTTATTTTGATAGCATATTGTTACATCCTTTTTTTCCTCACACCTACCAAAGAATGAAGTGGGCCTTCGTAATTGGGAGAAGATGGACCCTGGCCTCCATTTCTGGACCACACAGAGGTACCTGCTAATAATAGAAATCAGGGTTAAAAGCTTGGTGCTTAAGGTCAGGACACAAGGGGAAAGAAAACACCAAACCCACACACACACATTCAACTTGCCTAAAACACTGGTGGATTGTCTTACCTGTGAGAGTTGGCGGAGATCCAACAGGCGTTGATGGAGTTGAAGGGAAACTGTTGTTAGTGTGATCTGGTGAATAGATCTAAAACAAAAACAGGAATCTTTTTACAGAATGCTTTGAATCCGATCATCAGAGTGCACTTATACGTGTCTATGTCAGTACGAGCTGGCCATTCTATTTGTGCTTTAAGAATTACTGGTCTTTATAACTCTGGAAACTGTACACCAATTTTGCTCCACCGTTGAGCATTTTGTATTTGTTGCAAGTCTACAGCTGCTTCACAGTAAAATTTCCAAACGCGATAGATGCAAGTTATATTACCGCCCAGTACAGATCAGGCTACAAACTCGGGGAAGTAGATTTGAGTCCCAGAGCAAGCAAATAGCAATAGGGCTGATATAAATAATGAACTTCTGTGTTATTCCCATGTTCTCCCGGTGTCTGCGTGGGTTTCTTCTGGGTGCTCCGGTTTCCTCCCACGATCCAAAGATGTGCAGATTAGGTGGATTGGCTATGATAAATTGGCCTTAGCGGTCCAAAAAGGTTAAGTGGGGTTACTGGGTTACGAGGATAAGGTGGAGGCGTGGGCTAAAGTAAGGTGCTCTTTCCAAGGGCCAGTGCAGACTCGATGGGCCAAATGGCCTCCTTCTACACTGTAAATTGTATGATTCTATTATTGTTTTGTTATTACAAAGCCACAGGCTCAATTATGGCCCATTTGCTCAATGACGGCTCCGTAGGCACATTCCAGTCAGCCCCACTGACCCACTCAGTCTCTGTAACTGAGCAAATTTATTCACGAGAATAAGAGAAGTGTGTTCATGGTCTGAAGTTGTTGAACTTAATGTAAAGTTATGGGTGGCATGGTAGCACTGTGTTTAGCACTGTTGCTTCACATCACCAGGGACTCGGTTCGATTCCCGGCTTGGGTCACTGTCTGTGCGGAGTCTATATATTCTCCCCTTGCCTGCTTGGGTTTCCTCCGGATGGTCCGTTATCCTCCCACAGTCCAAAGTTTGCAGGTTAGGTGAATTGGACATTCTGAATTCTCCCTCAGTATACCCGAACAGGTGTTGGAGTGTGGCGATCAGGGATTTTCACAGCAATGTCATTGCAGTGTTAATGTGAGCTTACTTGTGACACTAATAAAGATTATTATTATTAAAAGTCCGGAAGGCCGCAACGTGCCTAATCGGAAGACGAGGTGCTGTTCCTTCAGTTTGCGCTGGGCTTCACTGGAACATTGCAGCAGTCCAAGGACAGGCACGTGGACATGAGTTGAAATAGCAAGCGACAAGGTCTGGATCCAGTATGCGGACAGATTGAATGCGTTCTGCAAAGCTCAGAGTAGAGCATGGGCGGGATTCTGCGGGAATCGGCGGGGCGGGCAACTCCGGCGCCGAGAAGTGGCATGAACCACTCTGACGTCGGGCCGCCCCAAAGGTGCGGAATCCTCCGCACCTTCAGGGGCTAGGCCTGTGGCGGAGTGGTTTGCGCCCCACCGACCGGTGGGGAAGGTGCTTGGCGTCACGCCAACCGGCGCCAAAGGGCCCCTGCTGGCTGGCGCAAGTTGGTGCATGCGCGGGAGCGGCAGCGTGTGCTGGCGTCATCCCAGCGCATCCGCAGGGGGGGGTTCATGTCCGCGTCGGCCATCGCGGAGGACCACAGTGGCCGACGCGGAAGAATAGAGTGCCCCCACGGCACAGGCCCGCCCGCGGATCGGTGGGCCCCGATCGCGGGCCAGGCCACTTTGGGGGCACCTCCCGGGGTCAGATCCCACCGCGCACCCCCGAGGCCGCCCGCGCAGCCAGGTTCCACCGGCAAATACCTGGTGTAATATATGCCGGAAGGACTGGCCTGAAACGGGCGACCACTCGGCGCATTGCGGGACGGAGAATCGCCAGGGGTGCTGCTGCCAGCGCGGCACGATTCCCGCCCCCGCCAAATCCCCGGCGCCGGATAATTCAGCAGCCAGCAGGGGCGGGATTCACGCTGCCACCCACCGATTCTCTGACCCGGCGAGGGGTCGGAGAATCCCGCCCCATTTATTTCAGGAGTCTTGTGTCGGGCATGCATGCAATGTGGCCTGCCCATCGCCACATGCAGGCAATGTGGCTTGCCCATCGCAGCTGCTCGAGCAGGACCAGTGCCTTGATACTGGGGATATTGAACTGGGAGACGATGCTCACGTTTGTATGCCTATCCTGCCTGTGGATTTGCAGGACTTTGCGGAGGCAATGTTGGCGATAGCTCTCCAGGGATTTGAGGCATCTGCTGTATATTTATTGGCCATGTTTCTGATACATACAGGATGGCGGGAGCCACGGTTGCTCTATAGACCATGAGCTTGGTGCTGGATTTAAGGTCTCGGTCTACGAACACTCTGTTCCTCAGGCGCCCGTAGGCGGCACTGGAATCGATGCTGGATTTTATCGTTGATGTCTGCTCACACCAGGAGGATGCTCACGAGGTAATGGGAAATGATCCACATTGTCCAGGGGCTCACCGTGGGTCTTAGTGGTCGGGGGAAGTTTTGTGTAGCAGGAGCTTGTAACTAAACACTCAATCTCTGGACCATTTTGGTAAATCTCCACTGTAAATTCTCAAAGACCTTCACATCGTTCCTAAAATGTGGTGGCCAGAACTGGACTTGTGGGGGTCTAACCAGTGCATTATAAAGGCTCAGCATAACTTACCTGTTTTTATACTCAATGCTTCTGTACATCTCACATGCATTGTTCTGTCACCTGTCGGGGAAATATCTTGTACACACTATTTTAAACACACACACTGCACATGGATAGTTGGACATTTATGTTGATAAGTGAGTAGGAGAGGTGGAATGGGGTTAAGTGCAAATGCTGAAAAATCCACTTCATGCTGATCTCCACCCAATGAGACCTTGTAATGCAAACATTTTTTGTATGAAAAGGATGAACTCATTCATCTCCAGTCTTGCGTCCTTCTTTGAATGCCCATATCACAAAAAGCTGATCTAAGGAGGCCTATTTCTTACCGAAGGACGGAATTTTCCCATTTTGGTTTCATGTCATGCATTGACTAAAACCTGGCGTGTAGCTCTCCAACTGCACAGCTAAAATTTAGTCCGATCTTGAGCATCTAGGGGGCATGGTTTACGCTGTGTCCAGGTGGTGGGGCGGGGCCTGATTGAACTGTCCTTTAAAAAGAGCGCCCAAATCAGCACAGAAAACAGATACCGCAAACCCCAGCCCAAAGGGGCTCCCCGAGGAGTTCCCCTTGACTCATTCACATTTTTCCAAACCTGTTGTAAACCTCATCGATGTGACATGACGTTGAGGTTTGAATATTCAGTGGGTGGGTGGGTGGGGGGGGGGGGGCTCGGTAATGAGATTAAAATATATGCAAATCTATTGAAATGAGGTTCTCGCCCATTGTGGGTGTGAACCTCGTTACATCACTGGTGAGGTGCATGGAATATCAGGAAACACGATTTCACTGGCAAGAATCTCATTTCCCGATTCTCGTGAGATTTTGTGCCCCGTGCCATTCTCGCTGACAGCGGACACTGGTGCCCAATCCCCCTCCCATACCATTATATGAGATGCACAAGAGCGGTACACTGAATTGTGTGATTCTTCTGGCCCCAGCTCCACTCATGGGCCTAGAAATTGGCTTGTGCCCACAGGCGGTGGCAAAACCAGTGAGGGCCTGCAGCTCCACTCTCCGACAATTTAGCCCACCCCCAGCGTGTTATGGTTGCAGGGCGGGCTGGCGTGGATTGAGTTGGCTACCAGTCGACTTACCTTCTGGGGAAGTGAGGGGGATGAGCGATCTGCCCTCATGCATGAACTGCAACCCTATGTCTCTCAACACTGTGGAGCAGTCCCTTAACGCTACAATACCAAGTGTCAGATCCATGCTTTCACCGAGTCACTTTGTTGAAAGAAATATATATTGACAGCAAAATTCTTAAAAGAGTAAATTCCCCATTACCATGCTTTTCTGAAACCCAGGGATAAATATCTTGTTAAAATTTCTATTCTCTGGGATTTAATAGAAAAAATGCCCTGCTGTTTATAAGAAAAAAATACCTCCTATGTGCTCGAAGTCCAATCTGGTTTCTAATCCAACTGGATCAACCCCATTTTCCCTGGTCAGGTCTTTTTGAATGCCACCACTACAAATTCCAACTCAATGTAGCCATTGTAGGTATTGTGCCAGACAGCCCCTGCAGCTGTCTTTAGAGAAGATTATGCCATTAAAAATAAAATTCAAATCCCATCCAGGCAGCCAAAAAGTTTGGATTAAATCGGTTGCGCCCATAAGTAATTATCTGTAAGAATATCCTCGTCTCAAATATGTTGAGGTTTTCCATTTCACATCAACGCATTACACGGCTACCAGATATATAAAACAAGTTTTTTTTAAAAACCTCCCTTACCATTCACAGTCTCTCCCCCATTCCAACACAAGAGAAAATGAGAATAACTTACTGATGCAAGTGCTTTACCCAGTGCGTCGCCAGTCTGTGAGTTGCCAGTTGGCACTCCTGATCTGGACACTAGAACCAGAGAGAATAGAAATCAAAGTTAAAGTTACTCAAATTAGGTCACAACCTGCAGAAGCATTCCAGCATAATATTTTACTTGTGAGCGAAACAAACCCATGACATAGGGCTATGGAAACCCGCCAGATGACATCACGAATGTTGGAATGAAGCATTATGGGTTTTATTTGGTACAGATGGACTATGAAGTGGGGGGGAAAGTATCAAAGACTGAGTCTTTCACGCTTTCTGCATTTTTCAGACTTAACAGTAATTCCATGTAAGTTGTTTTAGCTGAAATGTCCTTGCCCTGTACTGAGTACATTTGAATTGCGTCATACATGTCAGAAGATACTGGTGCCTGGACCACCTAAAAACAGCTGCTCCCTTCTATTTAAGATAGCGTTCAGAGATGCACAGACAGAATGAGGATAGGTCTCAGCATGCTTAGTTTGAAAATCAAATGTCTGAGGAGAGGAAAACACTTGTGAAGGTTATGCTTCAGATACAAAAGGCACAAAGTAAGAGACAGTTCCCAGGGTGCCTATTTTCAAGTGCCAACCAGATGAATATGGTGAGAGAAAATCTCTTACTCAAAACCATGGCCAATCTTTTCAAACTGGGAATTAGGTAGATTCTTCAAAAAGAGGGCTATTAAAGGAATGGGAAGTTAGCAAGAGAAAATGATTAAAATATAGTGGCTCATGTGAACAAAAGCACTGGTGGGCCAAATTTCCTGTTGTTGTCCTCTAAATTCTATGACTCTATAATTCTGGAGAAAATATGGTCCAGGATTATGAAGTTATCATGGTAATAATTTATGAACACAAATATATGACACTGAAGCCAACTTTTCACTGCCCAAGCTCTGCTAATGATGAATATAGGCATCAACTCAGGTTGTTCCAAGTCTGTGTGACTTGGCACCAGGCCAAATTATACATTTAGACATTGATCTGTCAGCTGAGGTTAACTTCCTGCATTCTTTAAATAACTGATATACAAAAATAAGGATGTGCAAAGCCTTAGTTAAGCAATCATTAGTTCCAGCCATGGGGAAGAGGTTCACCTTCGGTGGAACTGGAAGACCCCACTGACGGGAAGGGGTGTAAAATTCAGCCTGATGTCCTTTGCTTGCAGAAGATTGATACGGGCATTGCTGTTGAAGTGGTATACATGGATTTTCAAAAGGCATTTGATACAGTGTCATACAACAGACTTGTCCACATAATTCTAGCTCAAGGAATAAAAGGAAAAGTAGGCACTTGGATAAGAAATTGGCTGAGTGAGTGACAGGAAACAGAGAGGGGTGATAAATGGAATTTTGCATTGGAAGTTCCCCAGGGATCGGTGCTTGCCCCCATGCTCTTCCTGATATATATTAATGACCTAGACTGTGGCGTTCAGGGCATGATTTCAATATTTGCAGATGATATGAAGATTAGAAACATTAACAACTGTGATGAAGATAGTTTAAACTTCAAAAGGACATAAACATGTTGGTGGGGTGGCCAGACAATTGGCAGATAAAGTTCAATGCAGAGAAGTGTGAGGTGATTCATTTTTATAGGAAGAATATGGAGAGACAATATAAAATAAAGGGAGAAAATCTAAAGGAGATGCAGGAACAGAGGGTTCTCAGTGTATATGTACATAAGTCATTGAAGATAGCAGTGTATGTTGAGAGATTAGTTAATAAAGCATAAGGTATCCTCGGTTTTATTAACAGGGGCATTGAGAACAAAAGTAAAGACGTCATGTTGAATTTGTTTAAGACTCTAGTTAGGCCTCGTCTGGAGTGCTGAGTCCAGTTCTGGGCACCATACTTGAGGTAGAATGTGAAGGCATTGGAAAGAATATGGAGGAGATTCACAAGAATGATTCCAGGATAAAGAACTGTAGCTATGAGGATGGAATAGAGAGGTTTGGTCTGTTTTCCTTGGAGAAAAGAAGGCTGAGAGTAGATTTGAAAGAGATATTCAAGATCCTGAGGGATACCGAAGGATAAATAGTATGAAACTGTTCTCACTCAAAATAACATGAAAATCTACAGGGCACAGAATCAAAATGATTGACAAAAGGAGTAAAAGTGATGTGATGAAAATGTTGTTCTCCTAGAGGGTGGCTGGAATTTGGAACAAATCTCCTGAGAGGGTGGTGGAGGCAGGTTTGATCGAGGTATTCAAAAGGGAATTGGATCGTTGTCTGAAATGAAAGAATGTGTAAGGTTAAGGGGATAAGGCAGGTAATTGGGCCTAGGCAGAATGCTCTTTCAGAGAACTAGTGCAATCTCAATGGGCTGAACAAACTCCTTCTGCGCTGTAAAGATTCTGAGTGGCCAGCAACTTAAAGCTCTCAATTAGAACGAGGAAAGGGGTTATGAGAAATTTCTTTATAAAGGGGTTGTTGAAACATGGAATGCCACAGTGAAAAGTGAATTAGAGTATTGCACCTTTTAATTGATAAATATTTGAAGCTGGAGGGAAGTTCAGAGGAAGGCATGGAGCAGTGGAATTGGTTTTGCATTTATCTAGCATAGACACAAATAGGGGAGGCGGTGGGATAATGGTATTGTCACTGGACTAGTAAACCAGAGACCCAGAGTAATGTTCTGGGGACCCAGGTTCAAATCCCACCACTGCAGATGGTGAAATTTGAATTCAATAAAAATCTGCAATTAAATGTCTAATGACGACCATGAATCCATTGTCAATTGTCGTAAAAATCCATCTGGTACACTAATGTCCTTTAGGGAATGAAATCTGCCATTCTTACCTGGTCTGGTCTACATGTGACTCCAGAACCACAGCAATGTGGTTGACTCTTTACTGCCACCTCAAGGGCAATTAGGGATAGATAATAAATGCTGGCACAGCCTGCGATACCCACATCCCATGAACAAATGAAAAATAACAACGGCATTACTATAATGTAAACTTCTTTTAATTGAAGTAATCCAGACTTTTATTGGAAACCTGTTTGCCAAAACCATGGGCATGTTCTCTGTTTTGGGGACTATGTCCCCACCCCGTCATAAAAACTGTGGACTTAAGGGACACATATTCCAAGCCCTGCAGGGGGCTAGCAGGGACACGGCGTAAAACTAGCAGCTTTTGCTCCAATGGCCGTGCCCTGCTCCGTGGCGGACTCAGACCACGGAGCTGGACATTAAAAATAGACCCCCTGATTGGCCGCATGCCTGACCGCCCGCCCAAACATTACCGGCCACATATAAGGACCCCCTACCCTCTGATCAGCCCGTCCCCGACTATCGCGGCCGTGGACTGAGTCCGCAGCCGCCATGCTAGTACCCTGACCGGCAGGACCACATTAGATCCATGCTGTTGGGACTTCGGCCGGTCGGGGGCAGAGAATTGCGGGGCGGGCCTCCAGCAATGGCCGCAGATAGGTGGTTTGCGGCGTGGCGTACTCGTTTTTCGGGGCCTGCAGAATCGGGGAACCGCTGCCGGTCCCGATTCAGTGCAGGGAAACGGATTCTCCGCCCTGGCGTCGGCCGCGATTTCAGCGTCGGGGTGCGGAGAATCCAGCCCTATTTCTCTGTGTCACTGTCACTATACTGATATTACTCAAGTGATGGGATGATGTTTTTAACAGAAAGTACGAGGTTTCCCAAAGAATTTTCATGAAAACAGTGCCTTTTTAATGATCATTTGACTGACTCAGAGCTTCAAACACACACCCAACTTTACATTCAGACATTACTTAAGAGTCTGAGGTCTTTTGGGTGCGGTTATCGCTAATGGCTTGAACATTTTATTTTTTAAGATCTTCTGGAATAATTTTGGTCTTCGTGACTGACAGTCTATTTGGAATTCTCAAAATAAAACGGCTTTCTCTTTATTGGATTAATTATAGAAGAAGGTCTGCCAGGTTATATGCATTAAGATGCTTTACAACCTCTTCTGAATCTTATACCTGCTTGAACAGTTGCTGGAAAGGTATGGTTTAATATTTGTTATTCTTATAATAACTGGAATATAGTATGGTAAAACACAGAAATAAGCTAATCATCCCACCAAGTCTGTGTGGTGTTTTTCCCTATGTGAGTCAGCTCGTTTAATCTGGCTTGCTGCTCATACCCTATAATTATTTTTTCAAGCAACGATTGAAGTCCTTTTAAAATAACTAACGGCACCGCGAGTATGAAAAGCAACATTCTGTCTAATCTCAGCAACACGGTAGAAGGGCCAAATATTTGATCGTAAAGAGGGTTAAGAAGCCAATGAGGTCCCAAGGATGGACCGTAAAAGCTGAAGAGCTTTTGCAGTAAAAGGCCATGCTTTGGCTATTAGTAGCAACATATATTCAAGAATAGACATGTTCTCCCTCTTTCCCTCCAAGCATATGCTCTTTTTGAGAGTTTACATTTTTGGAAATTATATTTAGTAACTCTGATGGTCATACAAAAACCAACAAGAAAAACAATGTGTACGATAGCCATGCTCTTTAACTCTGATGCGTTTACAGATCGCATCACGTTGTTCCAGTACAATAAATTGCTTGGCTTGGATTGACTGATTCAACAACCTCCAATCTCTCCAGAACATACATGCATCAAAAACCAGTAGCAGTGAGGAGTTATGTGCAACATTGGATACATTCAGCAAAGCTCTTCAGCTTTTCCCCCACACTACCAACCAGTGCTCCCTCGGCTATAATGTGCTTTGGAACATCCTGAGGATTTGAAAGGTACTATATAAATCTAAGTATTTTCCCCTGTAACTTACCCATGATGTTGTCTGTTCCATTGGCGGCGGGTGGTGTGCAGGACGAAGCACCATAGTGATTTGTGCCACTGCGGTGGAAACTGGACATCGGTGGGAGACTGGCATTGATGTCCGTTGAGGAGTGTGATGGGTAGCTCTGTGTTTTATATATATATTTATACATAATAAAGACATAAAAGAGGAAAAATGTATGAATTTCATATAAATGTTACTATCTCTAGATATGATCAGGTTGTGCTTTTAAACAAGTCTAATTTAACATTCTTCTGATGCCCATATTGAATCATAGATCACACAAACATTCACTCCCTCCACCACCGACGCACAGTGGCAGCCATGTGTATCATCTACAAGGTGCACTGCAGGAACTCACCAAGACTCTATAGGCAGCACCTTCCAAACCCATGACCACTACCATCTAGAAGGATAAGGGAAGCAGTTACATGGAAACACCACTACCTGGAAGTTCCCCTTCAAGTCAATCGCCAACCTGACTTGGAAATATATCGCTGTTCCTTCACTGTCACTGGGTCAAAATCCTGGAATTCCCTCCCTAACAACACTGTGTATCTACACCACATGGATTCAAGAAGGCAAAGAAGGCAGCTCACCACCACCTTCTTAAGGACAATTAGTGATGGGCAACAAATGCTGGCCTCGGCAGCAAAACCCACTTCCTGTGAAAGTGAATTTAAAAAAGACCAAAGAAGTTATTCAGTCCACCATTCCTATGTTAGATTTTTGAATTCATAGAATTTACAGTGCAGAAGGAGGCCATTCGGCCCATCGAGTCTGCACCGGCTCTTGGAAAGAGCACCCTACCCAAGCCCACACCTCGGGCGTCATTCTCCGACCCCCCGCCGGGTCGGAGAATGGCCGTTGGCCGCCGTGAATCCCGCCCCCGCCGAAGTCTCCGGTACCGGAGAATGGGCGGGGGCGGGAATCGGGCCGCGCCGGTTGGCGGGACCCCCCGTTCAATTCTCCGGCCCGGATGGGCCGAAGTCCTGCCCAGAAATTGCCTGTCCCGCCGGCGTAAATCAAAGCTGGTATTTACCGGCGGGACCAGGCGGCGTGGGCGGGCTCCGGGGTCCTGGGGGAGGGCGCGGGGCGATCTGACCCCGGGGGTGCCCTCACGGTGGCCTGGCCTGCGATCGGGGCCCACCATGGCAGAGGCGGAAGAGACTCTCCCCCACTGCGCATGTGCGGGAAACTTTCAGCGGCCGCTGACGCTCCCGCGCATGCGCCGGGAAACTGTCAACGGCCGCTGACGCTCCCGCGCATGCGCCGCATTTCCGCGCCAGCTGGCGTGGAAACAAACGCCATTTCCGCCAGCTGGCGGGGCGGAAATCCCTCCGGCGTCGGCCTAGCCCCTCAATGTTGGGGCTAGGCCACCAAAGATGCGGAGCATTCCGCACCTTTGGGCCGGCGCGATGCCCGTCTGATTGGCGCCGTCTTTGGCACCAGTCGGCGGACATCGCGCCGTTGGGGGAGAATTTCGCCCCTCCATCCTATCCCCATAACCCAGTAACCCCACCCAACACTAAGGGCAATTTTGGACACCAAGGGCAATTTAGCATGGCCAATCCACCTAACCTGCACATCTTTGGACTGTGGGAGGAAACCAGAGCACCCGGAGGAAACCCACGCACACACGGGGAGAATGTGCAGACTCCGCACAGACAGTGACCCAAGCCGGGAATCGAACCTGGGACCTTGGAGCTGTGAAGCAATTATGCTAACCACCATGCTACCGTGCTGCACTCTTTGAAAAAAACTACCAAAATAGTCCCTCACTCTTGGCCGTGGAATTTGTTTCCTTTTCAGGAATATATCCAATACCTGCTCCTGACCCCTTAACAGCCTTGGTCCAAACATGGACAAAAGAGCTGAACTTAAAGTGGGGAGAGAGTGACTACAATCAACATCAAGGCATCGTTGGATCAAGTGTGGCATCAAAGAGTCCCAGCAAAATTGAAGTCAACGAGAATCAGGTGAAAACTCTCTACTAGTTGGACTCATACCCAGCACAAAGAAAGACAGCTGTGATTGCTGGAGACTAGTCATCTCAGTCCCAGGACATCACTGAAAGAGTTTCTCAGGGTAGGGTTCCAGGCTCAAATATCTTCAACTGCTTCATCAATGACTCCCTCCTTCTTAAGGTCAGAGGTGGAGATGTTTGCAGATGATTGCACATGATCGCACATGATCAGCACTATTTGTCACTCCTCAGATAATGAAGAAGTCTGTGCCCATATGCAGCAAAACTTGGACAACATTCAGGCTTGGGCTGATATGTGCAAGTATCATTAGCACCTCAAAAGCCAGACTTTAACCATCTCCAACAAGAGAGAATCTAACCATCACCTCTTTACATTCAATGGCATTACTGTTTCTGAAGCCGCCCATTATCAACATCTAGAAGGTTATCATTGATCGGAAACTGAGCTGAACTGATCATAGAAATACTATGCCTACAAGAGCAGGTCAGATGTTGCGAATTCTGTGGTGAGTAACTCACCTCCTGACTTCCCAAAGCCTGTTGTGGGCTTAAAATCCTGGACCTTGGGTGGGACTTTGGCACAAAGACGTGCACGGTAGGTGGACTGGCCATACTATATTGCCCCTTAATTAGAAAAAATAAATAAAAATCCTGGAACTCCTTTCCTAACAGTCCTGTGGTTGTTGCTGCACCAGTTGGACTGCAGTGGTCTCAAGGTGGTGGTGCCGATTCACAGAGGAGTTTCAGAGGATACGGAATGTGAATTGACAAGTGAGTTGGGGTTTCAGAGAATCTTATTGGAGACATTTAATAGTAATGTGCCGTCAAAACTGGGTGGAATTATTTTCAAGCATGTGAAACAATACTCCCACTGGCTATCCTACAGCAAGTCGTAAGTCAGAATAGTAGGTGGTTTTTATTTTTGCAGGGCAGCTTTGTTGCAAATGCAAATATGTTGTTTTTTTATTCGCTCAGGGGATGTGGGCGTCGCTGGCTGGGCCCCCATTTATTGCAAATCCTTAATTGCCCTTGAAGTGAGTGTATTTCAGAGGTCGTTTTAAGAGTTAACCATATTCCCGGAGTCACATGTAGACCAGACCAGGTAAGGACAGCAGGTTTCCTTCCCTAAAGGACAATTGACAACGGTTTCATGATCATCATCCCATGGTAGGATATGAACCCAGAGCATTACCCCGAGTCTCTGGTTTACTAGTCGAATGACAATGCCACCTCTTCCCCTGTGTATGTTACAGAAAGAACAGTGCAGACATTCTTGTGAGAGTAAAGAAGAAGAAACATCAATTCCCCCTGGGGCCAACTTTTTTATCCACTGCAACAAGATGGCAACCATAAACACCCAGGCAGGGTAAGAGGGTAGGAGAGAAGTGAATCAAACGGTGGTGATACAAGTTGGTCTTTATAACATCTGTATATTGTAAGAAGAATGGAAAAGTTGTGGTGGTAAGGGGCTCTTGGAGGGAATGATTCTTTATTTCAATTGCCGTACAGTCAAACCTTAATGCGAAATCTTCACCATCTGAAGCCCCATTCCCAATCGCTACATGATTGGATAAGCTCTTGATAAGACAATTATCAAGAAAATCTTCACTAGATTGTCATGTAGTCAACACTGGATTTATTTTCCCATTAAAATAACTTTACAGATTTTGTTAATAAAAATAGTAGAGGATGCTAGTTTTCATTTCATTTTAGGAATCTCTAAAATCAATGTTCCTCAGCCAAATGGCCTTTTGTTTCCTCTCCTCTATTTGTGTTTTTTTAAACAGTGTGTTCACCAGGCACAGCGCAGAGATTGAAAACACTAGATTTTTCCATGCCAAGTAGCCCACCCAAATAGAAGCCGATGGGATTACAAAGAAGAGCTGCATTTGATTTACAAAAATATAAATTAAGCCATTATTTATAATAAATTGTAGAGGAAAAAAAAACAATGTGCAGAACTTTTGGACCATTTTTTAATTAGATGCACATTTTTCTTAATGGCTGTGAGCAGACATTTCCCGGGGTCTATACAGCAATATGATATGTTCAAAATTTTATCACGTTAACACGAGGAATGGACTGGAGTTTTTCTTAGACTTTCTTTTTTATTTTGCCCATAAAGGAGAAGGGCGGGCACCTATGCTGGAAGACATAAAGGTGTAAAACAGTAGGCAAAAGCGTGAGGCAAGGGTGAAAGCACTGTTAATTTTAATAGTATTTAAAAAAATTTAGAGTACCTAATTTTTTTTTTCCAATTAAAGGGCAAATAATAATCATCTTTATTGTCACAATTAGGTTTGCATTAACTCTACAGTTAAATTACTGTGAAAATTCCCGAGTCGCCACATTCCAGCACCTGTTCATGTACACTGAGGGAGAATTCAGAATGTCCAAATCACCTAACAAGCTCGTCTTTCAGGACTTGTGGGAGGAAATGAAATGAAATGAAATGAAAATCGCTTATTGTCACAAGTAGGCTTCAAATGAAGTTACTGTGAAAAGCCCCTAGTCGCCACATTCCAGCGCCTGTTCGGGAAGGCCGGTACGGGAATTGAACCGTGCTGCTGGCCTGCCTTGGTCTGCTGAGGAAACCCATGCAGACATGGGGAGAATGTGCAGAATCCGCACAGACAGTAACCCAAGCCAGGAACTGAACCCGGAACCCTGGCGCTGTGAGATAACAGTGCTAACCACTGTGTCATCGTGCTAGCGTGGCTAATCCCCCTACCCTGCACATCTTTGGGTTGTGGGGTTGAGACCCACGCAGACACGGGGAGAATGTGCAACTCCACAAGGCCAATGACCCAGGGCTGGGATCGAACCCGGGTCCTCGGCGCCGTGAGGCAGGAGCGCTAACCACTGCACCATTGTGTTACCCAATTTTACTTGTACTTTGATTGTACAAGGAAGGGATAAGTAATGGCAGTAAAGAAATAATGTAAGCGCAAGACATATGACCATTTGTGCATAAATTTATGTCTTAACAAGAAAACCAATAACAATAAGAGTCACAGCCAGTTTGTGTGGTGACTCGTCAGGTTATATGCCATCAGAATCACACTAGTTCCAAGCAAATAGATGGCATATTTCATATTTTCTATTTTGAGTGGGTGGAATTTAAGAGATAATAAATCCCTTGGATTGTCGCGAAAATTCAAGATGTTACCTATTAGCATGAGCTGCGGAGACACTTTCACTGTATTTGAAAGAACTTTGTGATGATTTTGAATATTGTAAGTGGAAATATGGATCAGTTTCAATGTAGAATACCCCAATTTAAACAAACCTGTCATGGTATGCTGCTTTTAGCTCCCCAATGGGTTAATTCATGGATGCACCATGCAGAATAGGAAGGTTGCATTTGTTTGTATTTATTCGTGGGATGTGCACACCTCACTGGCAAGGACAGCATTTAGTGCACACCCCTCATTTTCAGGTGGTGATGGTGAGTCACATTCTTGAACCTCTGTAGTCTGGTATAGTTAGACCCACAGTACTGTCAAGATGAGAATTTTGACCCAGTGAAGCTGAAGGAAGAATAATATAGTATCAAGTCAGGGTAACACGCAACTTGGAAGGGAACTTGAAGGTGGTGGAGTCCCAATGCATCGGTTGCCCTTGCCCTTCCAGGTAGAAGGTACTGGTGAAAAAGCCTTAGCAAGTAGCTACAGGGCATCTTGTAGATGGTACACACGACAGCCACTATGGTGGAGTGAGTGAATTGTAAGGTGGTGGTTGAGGTGCCAATCGAGCGGGGCTGAATGTGCTGGATAATGTTCTGCTTTTTGAGTGTTGTTGAAATTGATCACTGAAGTCTTCCACCTGGAGTACATTCTGTGGCTTTGGTATTGTCAGCGCATCTTTCAAGTGGTGTTCAACATGGATGAGTACTAATTCATCAGCTGAAGGAGGGTTGTAGGTGGTAATCAGTAGGAGGTCTTGTCCGTGTTTGCCATGACGCTATAAGACTTTAGAAGGTATGGAGCCAATGTTGAAGATGCCCAAGGCCACTATCTCCTTACTGTATACCACTGTGCTGCTGCCATTCCTTGTCCTGCCAGTGAAATGGGACATACCCAGGGATGATGATGAGACATTGGCTGAAACATATGATTCTGTGAGGAAAATTGCATCAGGCCGTTGTTTCGTTGATCCACGGGACAGTTCTCCCAATTTTGGCACAAGTCCTGAGTTGTTAGGAGGACTTTGCAAGGTTGATTGGGTTGGATGTGCCTTCTATAAGTCGGGTGCCTAGATTGATGCCAGGTGATCTATTCAGTTTTATCTTTATTATCTCTAGCAGTTTGATATAACAGGGAGGCAGTGGTGTAGTGGTATTTTCGCTGGATTAATAATCCAGAGAGAGAAAGATCCCCCCCCCCACAACCCAACCCCGAGTTTGAATCCCATCACGGCAGATGGTGAAATTTGAATTCTGGAATTAAAAGTCTAATGACAACTGTCGTGTTAGGTACACTGGTCTAACATTGGCTGCAACTCGATGCAGCTTAGATCAGAAAAATACTCCAGACCTTGAAGTTAGTTCAATCAGGTTTATTGAACAAATAGCACAGTTAGCACAGTTCTCTGTGAGTTCAACTCTCTGCTACCTTAAGTGTGGTTACTCTATCTGACTGAACCAGACTAGCTCTTAGCCACGTGATGGAGGTGTGTGGTGGTGTGTATTAGGGGTCATGTGGGACTGTGAAGCCGTGATGCTATTGGCTGACAGATCCCGGGTCCTGGTTGGCTGCCGACTCCTGGCTCCGCCCTGAAGGCGGAGTATAAGAACCCGAGCTTCTCCCCGCAGCTTCATTCTGTTGCTGAGCTGCTGGGGACAAGTCTCGCTTAATAAAGCCTGAATCGACTTCATCACTTCTCGTCTCTCTCGTAAGTCATTGTGCGCTACAATTTATTAAGCGAGCTTAAAAGACTATGGAACTCCGGATCGCCCCGGAATGCCTGCGGATCAGCCCCCACGCAGCGAACTCGGCAGCAGTATTTAAACACTGGCACGCATGCTTTGAAGGCTACCTCCGAACGGCCCCCGGCCGGATCACAGAAGACCAGAAAATGCAGGTCCTGCATTCGAGGGTAAGCCCGGAAATTTACCCTCTCATAGAAGACGCAGAGGATTTCCCGACGGCGCTCGCATTGCTGAAGGGCATCTACGTTCGGCCCGTTAACCAGGTCTACGCGCGCCATCAACCCGCGACGAGACGGCAAAGTCCCGGAGAATCGCTAGAAGAATTCTACGCCGCGCTGCTAATTTTGGGACGGGGCTGCAGCTGCCCGCCGGTGAACGCGATCGAACACACGGATATGCTAATTCGCGATGCATTTGTGGCAGATATGAACTCTCCCCAAATCCGCCAAAGACTTTTAGAAAGAGAGTTGCTAGGACTCTCTGAGGCACGGGCCCTTGCAGCTTCCCTAGATGTGGCCTCGCAAAACGCCCGCACCTACGGCCCCGACCGCGTGGCAGCCCCTTGGGCTCCATGGACCCCCATCGCGACAAACTCCTCCCCCCCCCCCCCCCCCCCCGCAAGCTTGCGCGGTTAAAGCGCCAGACCATCCCGGGGGGGCCCGCTGCTATTTCTGCGGACAAGCGAAACACCCCCAGCAGCGCTGCCCGGCCCACGCAGCTATTTGTAAAAGCTGCGGCAAGAAGGGCCATTACACGGCAGTGTGCCGGTCCCGGGGGGTCACCGCAATCCCCGGAGAAGAACGAGCCCAGCACATCCCAAACGCTCCCCAACCCCCCCTAGCGCCCCATGTGCGACCCGCGGGTGCCACCATTTTGGGTCCCGGGCACCACGAGGGGAGGATGGGCGCCGCCATCTTGTGACCCCCCAGCCACGTGCGATTCATGGGGGCGGCCATTTTGTCCACCCCCGACCACGTGCGATTCATGGACGCCACCATCTTGGTTGACAACAAAGGACCCCAGCATCGACGGCTCCACGGGGTCCGAAGAAGACGCCGCGACACTACTACCACGACTGGCTTCGGTGACACTGAATCAATCGCGGCCCCGGACGCTCCAGGCGACGACAACAACGGTGCTGGTCAATGGATACGAGACACCATGCCTGATCGACTCCGGGAGCACTGAAAGTTTTATTCAACCAGACACGGTAAGACGCTGTTTTCTGACCATCCATCCAAGCACGCAAAAGATTTCCCTAGCTGCAGGATCCCACTCCATAGAGATCAAAGGGTTCTGCATCGCGAACCTAACGGTGCAAGGGAGGGAGTTTAAGAACTACAGGCGCTACGTCCTTCCCCAACTCTGCACGCCCACATTACTGGGATTAGATTTCCAGTGTAACCTGCAGAGCCTAACATTCCAATTCGGCGGCCCAATACCCCCACTCACTATCTGCGGCCTCGCAACTCTCAAGGTTGAACCGCCGTCCTTGTTTGCAAACCTCACCCCGGATTGCAAACCCGTCGCCACTAGGAGCAGATGGTACAGCGCCCAGGACCGGATATTTATTCGGTCTGAAGTCCAGCAGTTGCTGAAGGAAGGCATTATCCAGGCCAGCAATAGTCCCTGGAGAGCCCAGGTGGTAGTAGTAAAGACCGGGGAGAAGCAAAGGATGGTCGTAGACTATAGTCAGACCATCAACAGGTACACGCAGCTAGATGCATACCCTCTCCCCCCGCATATCCGACATGGTCAATCGGATTGCCCAGTATAAGGTCCACCGTGGACCTCAAGTCCGCCTACCACCAGCTCCCCATCCGCCCAGGTGACTGCAAGTACACCGCCTTCGAGGCAGACGGGCGTCTATACCACTTCCTAAGGGTCCCATTTGGTGTCACAAACGGGGTCTCGGTCTTCCAACGGGAGATGGACCGAATGGTTGACCAGCACGGGTTGCAGGCCACGTTCCCGTATCTTGACAACGTAACCATCTGCGGCCACTATCAGCAGGACCACGACGCCAACCTCAAAGTTCCTCCAGACCGCTAACGCCCTGAACCTCACATACAACGAGGAAAAATGCGTTTTTAGCACAAACCGGTTGGCCATCCTGGGATACGTAGTGTGCAATGGGATAATAGGCCCCGACCCCGAACGCATGCGCCCCCTTATGGAATTTTCCCTCCCCCACTGCTCCAAAGCCCTGAAACGTTGCCTGGGTTTCTTTTCATATTACGCCCAGTGGGTCCCCCAGTATGCAGACAAAGCCCGCCCGCTAATACAGTCCACTACCTTCCCCCTGTCGACAGAGGCTTGCCAGGCCTTCAGCCGCATCAAAGTGGATATCGCAAAGGCCACGATGCGCGCCATCGACGAGTCCCTCCCCTTCCAGGTCGAGAGCGACGCATCCGACGTAGCTCTGGCGGCCACCCTTAACCAAGCGGGCAGACCCGTGGCCTTTTTCTCCCGGACCCTCCACGCCTCAGAAATCCGCCACTCCTCAGTGGAAAAGGAAGCCCAAGCCATAGTGGAAGCTGTGCGACATTGGAGGCATTACCTGGCCGGCAGGAGATTCACTCTCCTCACCGACCAACGGTCGGTAGCCTTCATGTTCGATAATGCACAGCGGGGCAAAATTAAAAATGACAAGATCTTAAGGTGGAGGATCGAGCTCTCCACCTTCAACTATGAGATCTTGTACCGTCCCGGAAAGCTGAACGAGCCGTCCGATGCCCTATCCCGCGGCACATGTGCCAACACACAAATAGACCGCCTCCAAGCCCTCCACGAGGACCTCTGCCACCCGGGGGTCACTCGATTCTACCATTTCGTAAAGTCCCGCAACCTCCCCTACTCTGTGGAGGAGGTCCGTATAGTCACCAGGAACTGCCACATCTGCGCAGAGTGCAAACCGCACTTTTTCAGGCCGGATAGAGCGCACCTGATCAAGGCTTCCCGCCCCTTTTAACGCCTCAGTTTGGATTTCAAAGGGCCCCTCCCCTCCACTGACTGCAACGCATACTTCCTGAACGTGATGGACGAGTACTCTGGTTTCCCCTTCGCCATCCCCTGCCCCGACATGACAGCGGCCACAGTCATTAAAGCCCTTGGCACCATATTCACACTGTTCGGTTGCCCCGCGTATATCCATAGCGACAGGGGGTCCTCCTTCATGAGTGACGAGCTGCCCCAGTTCCTGCTCAGCAAGGGCATAGCCTCGAGCAGGACGACCAGCTACAACCCCCAGGGGAACGGGCAAGTAGAGAGGGAGAACGGCACGGTCTGGAAGACCGTCCTACTGGCCCTACGGTCCAGGGATCTCCCAGTTTCCCGGTGGCAGGAGGTCCTCCCGGACGCTCTCCACTCCATCCGGTCGCTGCTGTGTGCCACCACTAACCAAACGCCTCATGAGCGCCTCCTTGTCTTACCCAGGAGGTCCTCCTCCGAACGTCGCTGCCGACCTGGCTGGCGGCCCCAGGACCCATCTTGCTCCGGAAACATGTGCGGGCGCACAAATCGGACCCGTTGGTCGAGAGGGTTCACCTTCTCCACGCGAACCCGCAGGGGAGTACCCCGACGGCCGACAGGACACGGTCTCCCTGCGGGACCTGGCGCCCGCCAGCAACACACACACCCCCGACACCGATCATCCCCTCCCTGCCACCGGCGCACCCCGCGACCGCCCCCTTCCCGGGGGATCGGTCCACCTCCCGTGCCCGCCCAGGAGTAAAACAGGAACAAACACCGAAACGCTCCCGGAGACGACAACGCCCGAACAAGCACCTGCACCACCACCGAGGCTGAGGCGATCGACGAGGAAGACCAGACCGCCCGCTCGACTCGTGGAATCCGCGTGACACCAAGAATGTTGTTGTAACAAAAAAAAAAGTTTTGCTGATATTGTAAATAGTTTTCACAGACTTGTACATAGCCCAGTGTAGGGCTAAAACTGTAGTAACATGTCCGAAATTTTCCTTCCAAGGCCGGCCTTGTAAACCCCTACCACCATGCGAACCACCACCCCGCCGGGTTCCTTTTTAACAAGGGGTGAATGTGGTGGTATGTATTAGGGGTCATGTGGGACTGTGAAGCCGTGATGCTATTGGCTGACAGATCCCGGGTCCTGGTTGGCTGCCGACTCCTGGCTCCGCCCTGAAGGCGGAGTATAAGAACCCGAGCTTCTCCCCGCAGCTTCATTCTGTTGCTGAGCTGCTGGGGACAAGTCTCGCTTAATAAAGCCTGAATCGACTTCATCACTTCTCGTCTCGCTCGTAAGTCATTGTGCGCTACAAGGTGTGAGATTGTAACAACACCCTTGACTGACTCTAGATGTTCATCAGTGGAAAGAGGCAGAGTGTGAGTGCCTCTTGTCTTTTATAGTCAGATCCCACCCGAGTGTCCTGCCTGCTTATTGGTCATGTCCTGTTCTCTGTGTCCATTAGCTGCTTGTCTGTATATCATTATGTGTGTGTCTGCAATCATGACAAAAACATTGTTGATTGTCGTTAAAAACCCATCTGGTTCTCCACTGCCCTTTAGAAAATCTGCCATCCCTGAGGTTGTGGTTTACTCTATAAAATTACTCTGAAGTGGCCAATTAGGGATGGGCAATAAATGTGTTCCCAGCCAGCGACACCCACATCCACTGGACGAATAAATAAAACTGAGTGGCTTGTTCAGCCGTTTTGGAGGGAAGTTAAGAGTCAACCACATTGCTTGGGCAGACAGGGTGAGAACAGCAGTAGTTTCATGGTCATCATCGCTGAGACTATTTTTAATTGAATTAAAATTTACTAGTTCTCATGGTTGGATTTCAACTAGCGTCCCTGGAGCTCCGGTGGGCAAATAGCTCTCAATGTGTAGGATTTTCTGCACCCCCAGTGGTGTGTTTTACAGCCACCAGCTGGTAGCGGGAAATTCCCATAGTTCATACCCTCTCTGTGGCGGGAGGGTGTGATCGCGCCATTGGTGGGACCAGAAGATTCCACCAGCGGGAATGGCCGGAAATTCACGCCCCTAAGGCTCACACAAAGATCGGATCCTTGGGAAAATACCCTCAATGTGGCATGAGTCAGTTCCTTCAGGGCACAAGGGATAAGGAAAGCAACATACAAAAGAAAAATAAATTGTATTTTTAAAATCCACTGAATTAAGAATTAAAATTGCTTTCAGTACATAACAGCTCAATGCAGCTTAAAGTAAGAAATTACGGAATGGAAACATTCCAATTTGAACTAAACACTGAACTTCTGATTAATGAATAAGAATGCTGAGGCAAACAAGTTAGCTTGACAACACAAACGAATGATGCCAGTAAGCTGCCAGCAGATAAGATGTCACTATTACCAGGCGATCGTGTGGATGGAGACTGCAGTAACTGCTGGACTGTGGGACATGGGAGGAGTTTCCCAGCATGCCTCCATAACCAGACTGATTCATTCCGCCAGAGGAAGTCCATGGATCAGAGTTGTGATGCCCATCTGGAAAGAAAGGTCAGGTTACATCGACTCCCTCAGAAAAGAAAAAGGCCCACAGAAACATTCTTAATTGAGCATTCCTGCTGATTACTTGATTGCAACTATTTGGTTGGTAATGAACCCTTAATTAAAATGTGTCATTAGTTTGGAACTGCAGGATGACCTCTCCGCAACATTCATCTGTGGAATTATTCATTTAAAACAAAACGAAAGGAGAAAAAAAAGCTAAGTCTCAGCCAAATGAATAATAGAAATAATCACAAAGAAACAAAGTTGGCATTGCAGGTACAATCGTTCAGTCAAAGGTTCAAGTTAATTCATCTGATCAATACCAATCTGGCTGGTAATGGAAGAGCTGCAGCTGGAAATGGGAGGGAACATGCACAACTAAATGCACACACAAACTTAGACCAGAGTCCCAAACCTATTGTGTACATTTAATTTTGAGGCTGGCTATCGCATGCTCCTAAAACAAAAATGTTTAACTTAATTTTGTACCACACCTCATTGAACCTCCACCCAACCTTTTATGACGAGACATTGATTATTGTGCCTTTAGCTGTCTCGGCCCTGAGCTCTTTGATTCTCTCACTTCTACCTCTCTCTCTATCCTTACATCGTTCCTTAAAACAAACCTCTCTGACCAAGTTTGTGGTTACCAGCCCCGATACTTCTTTATGTGACAAGTGTCAAATTTTATCTGATAGTGGTCTTGTGACACACCTTGGAGTATTCTAACTTACAGTAAAGGTATTGTATAAGTTGTTGTTGTCAACTGAAGTTTTTCAGTTTCAATTTAACACTTTTGTATGAACTAGCAGAATAAGCATGAAAATTCAAACATTGCAATGGCGAGGAAATTGAGTAGTTTTCAAAAGAGATTTCTTCGTCTTGCCTCGGATTTTATAAAAAGAAAGATCGAGCAAATCACCCTCCCCATTCAGGGAAGGACATATTACTAACCTTATTTCCCACTCATAGGGTGGAATTTTCCAGCCCTTCTCATCAGCAGGATCTTCCAGTCCCACCGAGGCTGAACACCATGAACCCCACGCAAATGGCCACAGACCTCGGCGGAACTGGAAGATCCCGCTAGTGGTCAAAGGTGAGCCACCTTCTCTGCGGGAGGGTGGGGGTATCCCGGTTCGAATTTCTGGATTCTCTGACATAACTGGGTGGGACTCTACGGACATCAACAAGTTGCTGTGCCAGAAATATTTCAGATTGCAATCTGCACTAATCCTCGATTCCATACGGAAGGCATCTGAGGTGACAGCATCTATGCTTGCCCAAATGGTGCTGTGTACAGCATGTATACTGAGCACACTGGAGATGAATGGCCGGGTTTTCCCATTGGAGGTGGGAATTGGGAGCCATTCAATTCCGGATCACGAACTGGCCTCCAGTGTCTTCCATGCTGAGCAGTTTTCATGGGCTTGGGTATTGATGGCTCTAGAGATGGGTCTTCCACCTAATTTATGGCCAAGGGGGTGGAAATGGAGTTGGGACACACCAGAGAGGTGGGGGCCACATTCTGGCCCAAACCATCAGCCACTGCGTTGCTCCTGTCTGTGAGTGGGATTAAAACTAAGAGGATCTCCATGTTCAAAGTGCAAATTGAAAGTGAGTCCAGGTTAGGATAGAAAAGTTTTTTTTGGTAAAAGTAGGTTTTTGTCCAAACTTTCATATTTTTAATTTGAGATAAGTGTATCAGCCCTGGTGCGTTTTCCACCAGGCTTCAACTGGTCAGCTTTGGATAATGCCCTCATAAAAGTCTTGGGAGTTCAGAAGGTGAGCACTTCGCGAGCTCCTTAATGACCTCAAGCCGCCCTAATTAATGAGGTAGGTGACTTATGTTTTGTTTTAGCCACCACCTCCATTCCATTTTGGTTCAGAATGGGAAAATCCAGACCTATATTCTACTGGTGACAGCCTGGTTCCCGTAGACTTCCCAAATTTAAAATCAGTAATATTAGTGTTTGTCTGATGAGTTGAGCCACAATACAGCACTGTTCCACACTATATCCTCACTAGATACAAGGGAGGTACCGGGAGACAGGAAAAATGTGAATGTAGTTCCATTTAAAAAGGGATCGAAGGAAATGGCAAACACTAGGCCAGTTCGTCTCACGTCTGTGGTGGGCAAAGAGATTGGATTACCTGTCATGTACAAAGGCATAGACTAGTCAGTGATGGTCAGCATGGATTTTTAAAGGAAGGTTTTGTCTCAGAAATTTGATTGAATTTGTTGAGGAAGTGACAAGAAGGGTTGATGAAGGTAGTGTAGTGGATGTGGTGTACATGGATTTTAGCAAGACGTTTGACAAGGTCTAACATGGCAGATTAGTCAAAAGAGTAAAAGCCCATGGGATACAGGGGAATATGGCAAACTGGATAGAAAATTGGCTTGGAGCAGAAACAAAGGGTAAAGACCGATGGATGCCCTTGCGAATGCAAATTTGTTTCGAGTGGCGTTCCACAGGACTTGGTGTTGGGACCCTTACTGTTTGTTATATATTAATGATTTGGACATGAACATTGGGGGCACAATTGAGAAATTTCCGATGACACAAAGATTGGCCGTGTAGTGGATAGTATAGAGCAGGCATTTTAAAGTGGGGGTCGTAACCCGTGGGTGGGTCGCGGGCGGGTGTCGGAAGGGTCGCGGAGCCATCCATCGCGGTGTTCCCGATTGCGGGACTTCACTCAACAGCCGCAGCAGCCGGCTTTTAACAATGCCGGCTGCGAGCAGCTTTAAAAATGGTGGCCGCGACCAGCTAAAAAAACTGAGGCGCACTGCGCATGCGTGCCCGCTCATCAGTGCGCATGCGCGGAGCCCAGCATGAAGCACCGCCTCCTCCTGACATCAGCGTGTTGACCCAGGAGAAGATTGTTTTTAAAATTCAATGTAATCTTGCCTGAAGCGAAACAGAGAGCAGGTCATGCACCCCGAACACTGACGTCATGTGCTTTCGGCGCAATTGCCCATTTTACTCCATTTTGTCAGCAGCAAACAAGTAAATGGGGACCAAGCAGGTTCACCTCTCGCATTAAAGGTAAGAGAAAATTTGTGGGTCGTGAAGGTCGTCCGGTGTGGGTCCCGAAGGTTGGCCGGTTGGTAAAAATGGGTCTCCAGAAAAAAAGTTTGAAAGACACTGGTATAGAGGAGAGCTATAATCTCCAAAACGATATAGATGGATTGGTGGAGTGGGCGGTAAAATGGCAGATGGATTTTAACATAGAGAAGTGTGAGGTCATGCATTTAGGAAGGTCAAACAGTTATATGGAGTACACAATAAATGGGAATATACTAAGAGGAGTGGATAAAGTGAGAGATCTTGGTGTACAAGAACACAGGTCCCTGAAGGCAGCAATTCAAGTAGTTGTAAAGAAGGCATATGGAATGTTGTCCTTCATTGGCAGAGGTATAGAATATAATAGTAAAGATATAATGTTGGAATTGTATAAAACACTGGTCAGGCCACAACAGGAATATTGTGTGCAGTTCTGGTCACCACATTACAGGAAGGACGTTATTGCTTTGGACAGAGTGCAGAGGAGGTTTACAAGAATGTTGCCAGGGCTAGTAAAGTGTAGCTATGAGGAGATATTAGATAGGTTGGGGTTATTTTCCTTGGAACAAAGAAGGCTGAGGGGTGACTTGATTAAGGTGTACAAAATTATGAGGGGAAGAGATAGAGTGGACAGTACAAAATTGTTTCCCCTGGTGGAGAATTCTAGAACCAGAGGACATAAATTCAAGATACGTGGCAAAAGGTGTAGAGGGGACATGAGGAAGAACATTTTTACACAGAGGGTAGTGGGAGTCTGGAATTCGCTGCCTGAGTTGGTGGTGGAGGCAGAGACCCTAAACTCTTTGAAAAGGTACCTGGACTTGCACCTTAAGTGTTTTAAGCTACACGGCTATGAGCCGGATTCAGAAATGTGGGATTAGAAAGGGTACCGGGGTGTCTTCAGGCTAGTATGCACAAGATGGGCCAAATGGTCTCCTTCTACGCTGTAACATTTTTATGGTTCCTTGGTTCTAAGTAGGACTGCAATGTTGCATGGATCATTCACATCTTGTTTTGGGTAGATGGATGCAGTTGAGGGGGTGGGAAAGGATTAAGAAGCATAAGTGTTTAAATACATAATTGAAGTAATTTTCTTCCCCTGAAATTCATTCAACTGTAATAAGTAAAATCCAAAAGCCAAGGTGTTTTTGTTTTCATAAATGACTGCACTGGCTAACATCCACTTACCTTGCATAAAGAATGAACTAGGAAATGTGCTAGTAGGTGGCTTGGAGGAAGCATAGCCAGGCGAATCCCTGTTATAATCGGCAGTGCTTGCTGATGGGGCATAGACCTGCAAAAAAGAAGCACAATTTTCACCTACTGTTATAAAAATATAAAATACAAAGTGAGTTTTCAATAAATAATGGCATGACAAGCACGAGAGTACTTAAAAACCAGCTCTTAAATGTAAAAAGGACTTCTAGTGATGAGTGGGAAATGTTAAGAGATGTGTGGGATTAGCGCAGAATATTTTACGTTGCTGCATCCTACCTCTTTGCTCCCCATACTAAATGTGTAGTAGTCGTACAAGCCCTCTGGTTCATTGTTGTGACATGCCTAGCTGCTTCAACTTTGCAACCAGGCCCAGGACATGATGGCAAATAAAATCAAATAAAAATGGCGGCACTGGAAGTGCGTGATCAACTTGAAGAAAAGGTAGGATGCCATTTTTTTTATTGGACCCTTGATCAGAACCGTCCACAGTCAGAATCGCAGTCCCTTTACAGGACTAACCAAAATGAAGAAAGGAGAGAGAGAGAGAGGGCATGGTGTTGAGGTGGCCGTACGAATACAGTACGTGACATGAAATGCAAACCTGTCTTCACTTTCAGAGATTGAATGACCTGCTGAGCTTTGCTGGTTATCTCAGTACAGAAACTGTACTTTTCGAATGTAAAGGCAACAAATCATGCTTGAGAAATTAAAACGTTTTAGAGCGTATTCATAAGTTCAGGCCACATTGACAAATAGCTCACGATCTATTACTGATCAGCTGAAAATGCTGATTGGATTTGTTTCTGAACCCTCCTGAAAATGCAGCAACTTATTCAGTATAAACTAACAGGATTATCTCATGCCACCCTCCAGGCACTAATGTCTCAATTTATTCGTAAAACACAATATTACCTCAATAAAGAACAAAGAAAGGTACAGCACAGGAGCAGGCTATTCGGCCCTCCAAGCCTGTGCCGACCATGCTGCCCGTCTAAACTAAAATCTTCTACACTTCCTGGGTCCATATCCCTCTATTCCCATCCTATTTATGTATTTGTCAAAATGCCCCTTAAATGTCACTATCATCCCTGCTTCCACCTCCTCCAGAAGCGAGTTCCAGGCACCCACTACCTTCTGTGTGAAAAAACTTGCCTCGTACATCTCCTCTATACCTTGCCCCTCACACCTTAAACCTATGCCCCCTTGGAATTGACCCCTCTACCCTAGGAAAAAGCCTCTAACTATCCCCTCTGTCTATGCCCCTCATAATTTTGTAGGTCTCTATCAGGTCGCCCCTCAACCTCCGTCGTTCCAGTGAGAACAAACAGAGTTTATTCAACCGCTCCTCGTAGCTAATGTCCTTCATACCAGGCAACATCCTAGTAAATCTCTTCTGTACCCTCTCTCAAGCCTCCACATCCTTCTGGTAGTGTGGTGACAAGAATTGAACACTAGACTCCAAGTGTGGCCTAAATAAGGTTCTATACAGCTGCAACATGACTTGCCAATTCTTTCCCTCAATGCCCCGGCCAATGAAGGCAAGCATGCCGTATGCCTTCTTGACTACCTTCTCCACCTGTGTTGCCCCTTTCAGTGACCTGTGGACCTGTACACCTAGATCTCTCTGACTGTCAATACACTTGAGGGTTCTATCATTCACTGTATATTCCCTACCAGCATTAGACCTTCCAAAATGCATTACCTCACATTTGTCCGGATTAAACTCCATCTGCCATTTCTCCGCCCAAATCTCCAAACGATCTAAATCCTGTTGTATTCTCTGACAGTCCTCATCGCTATCCGCAATTCAACCAACCTTGTGTCGTCTGCAAACTTACTAATCAAACCAGTTACATTTTCCTCCAAATCATTTATATATACTACGAACAGCAAAGGTCCCAGCACTGATCCCTGCAGAACACCACTAGTCACAGCCCTCCAATCAGAAAAGTACCCTTCCATTGCTACACTCTGCCTTCTATGACCTAGCCAGTTCTGTTTCCATCTTGCCAGCTCACCCCTGATCCCGTGTGACTTCACCTTTTGTACCAGTCTGCCATGAGGGACCTTGTCAAAGGCCTTACTGAAGTCCATGTAGACAACATCCACTGTCCTACCTGCATCAATCATCTTTGTGACCTCTTCGAAAAACTCTATAAAGTTAGTGAGACACGACCTCCTCTTCACAAAACAGTGCTGCCTCTCGCTAATACGTCCATTTGCTTCCAAATGGGAGTAGATCTGTTGCCAATCGGCACCGGAGTAATGTCGCCAATTAATAATGATGCTCTTTAGAGTCACCAGGTATCAAATGATACCACCACAAGGCTTTACCGGATATCGATCAAAGGACCACACAACCAGATAGTCAGTTCAAGTTCAAAGATGGTTTATTTACACACAAGGATTACTTCGGCATGCAACACAAAACACGACAAGTTAACTACACCTAACAACTACAATAACCTATACTTAACTTCAGGGCAACCTCTCTATTCAGATGGACAAAGCCTTTGTCTGGATCTTGTGTGGCTGGGTGGGAGAAGTGGCTCTGTTTCTGCTGGACTCATTCATCTGATAGCGATCGTTGGTCTTGAACTTGTCTGTCTGGTCGTTATGCTGCACTTGGGTTGGCATAGGCCAGATCCAAAACAGACAGAAATCATGGCTGCATTGTCTTTTAACTGGCTTGAGTTTTCCCCACCCCTTTTGTGGCAGTTTCTGGGCCACTGTCAATCAATTCCTCAGGGCTCCACCCTCTGATTGGTCACATCCAATCAGGGGCTGCCATATCACTTTGGGGTGGGCATCAGTGGCCAATCCTGGAAGGGCTCCGAGCAGGATCTCGGTGCCGCCTGGTCTGGAAGATGATGCGATGAACCTGATGGTCCCATTATTATTTTAATCGCCTTGAATGGTCCATTTGCAGGTGTGAATTCCTGCAAACTTCTGGGCTGTCGTTTGCAAAGATACAAGCTGCAGCTTGTCTGTGTCCCAAACCTGGCCATAATTCCCATCTTTCTTTGCAGGTGGCCATCTCAGATGGCTACATCCCGTCCTCTTGATCTTGAACGTGAAGCGTGGTGGATCACATTGTTGATCCCTTATCATCCTTGGTGTGCCGGTTACCCTTGGTCAAAGACAGGTTCTACAGTACTCTGTCCTATATTTTGGGGCATTTACCTAATTCTATTAACACATCACAAATTACTAATTTCTAACGGGTCGCTACAAAACATTTCACTATTAAACATTTAACTTATCCGGACAGTTGAATCTCTAACTAACACTATCTAAACTACTCTTATGCTGCTGGTAAATATTAAAAAGAACGTATGTACAGTACAAAAATGTTAAAACCGCAGCATTACATTTCTACTTAATCTAGCAAAGTTTACAGAGGTACATGGTTAGAATTCTTACATCAGGTAATTCAGTTTTGTTGAATGTTGAAAAAGGGGCCTCGAACTGTATATATCGGGAACCGGGAGGCTCTTGCTCGTCATTTACGGAGACGTAGTGTCTGAATGACACTGCAGATTATTACAATTACTAGAAGGGCCTCTACTGTGTATGAAAGAGGGTTCCAATTGGCAATGTTTTCGCACCAAGTGGGGGTTTCGGTGTCTGTCTTTGTGTGTGGTGTTGTGTCTGGGCTAGGGATGTCATGTTGTGTGTTAGTGTTCGGGCCTGGTGTGGTATACATTAAAATCGTCCGTTGCGCGCGTAGTTGCAGAAGTCCAGAGATGATCCAAACGCATGTTAGCAGTCCTTGCTTCATCCTGTTTTCTGTCTTCTGTTTTCCGTGTAATCCTGGGGGTGCAAGCATAGTATCTGTTATTATCTTCGGTTAATATCTCGTTTTATTAGTCTTTCTTTCTTTACTCCAATTACCCATTCTGATTGTCACGACACCCACATTTTTCTTTTTGCAATACCATTTTGGAGAGACAAGAAATGAAAATTTTTGAAGTACAGAGACTCTTGCAGCTTGTGGTCGATGCTTGGAGTGGGTGGACAATTTATTCGACCAGTCTTTCTTAAATCACAACCATTGGAGGTTGAGGCTTATCTTAACCAGCCGAATTTTGGGACGGCCAGTTTTATATATTTGTTAGCCGCAATCACATTTGGCCTGGGGTGTAACTAGCATATGCAGTCGGTGTAGTGTGACTGAAGAAGAGAGGAAGGAGGAGAGAAACAAAAATGAAGTGGCATTGCTGAGGTGTCCCTGCCATGAGAAGTGATAGGTAAGCACTCACAGTTTGCATGGGGCAGCTGGGACCTTGTAGCTGCTGTGAGTGGTGTTCTCTTTCTGGGGGCTTGTCTAGCTGATGGTGGGGGTCTCCTGCAATCTCGGGTGAAGTGTCCTGACTGCCCGGGGCACGTAAGGTGGAGCAGGCTCTCTGGTGTATTGCTCCCTTGGGTATGGTTCCCTGGGATATTGGACTTCTCCTCTACCCTCGTTTATCCATGCGGATCCCTAGATGGTTCTAACTGGGTGCATATTTGCTTCTATCTCTTCCTGATCTGCCTGTCTGTGTAGGGATTGTTCCCAAGCTCTGGAGAGTAACTTCAAAACCCAAACTTAATTATGTGTGTGGTCTGCGGGGACATAATTCACACAAGCCTTTTGACCTGCTTCTGTGGCATGCGAGACTAAAGTGCAGGACCATTTAGTGGTGTCGTCCTCATTTAAGTGTGCACGGTTCAAATCCCCAAATACTGCTTTAAAATGGATCCAAAGGCGACCTGCAAATGCGATCAGACGCTCTCCCTTCTTTTGCCTACAATGGTTTAAACCCTCGACTGGATCTTCTTTGTTATACCTGACCGCGTCTAAAATGGCTGTTTTCATTTCCTGTAGTGTTCCTCCTGCTACATTCTGGAGTTCTGGCAAAGCTGATTAACATAGAATTAACATAGAATTTACAGTGCAGAAGGAGGCCATTTGGCCCATCGAGACTGCACCGGCTCTTGGAAAGAGCACCCTACCCAAGGTCAACACCTCCACCCGATCCCCATAACCCAGTAACCCCACCCAACACTAAAGGCAATTCTGAACACTACGGGCAATTTATCATGGCCAATCCACCTAACCTGCACATCTTTGGACTGTCGGAGGAAACCAGAGCACCCGGAGGAAACCCACGCACACACTGGGAGGATGTGCAGACTCCGCACAGACAGTGACCCAAGCCGGAATCGAACCTGGGACCCTGGAGCTGTGAAGCAATTGTGCTATCCACAATGCTACCGTGCTGCCCATCTGACTGGCTAAGGCTCATGACTATGAGTTTGACTTCCTCTCTCTCGTCTAGGCCGTACATAACTTTTTGTTGGTGTACTCTCTCAAAGAAATTATGCGGGACTGCGGTGGGTTCGAATGGATCAATTTTAGAGCAGGCATCTCTCAATTGGGTGATGGATAATGGGGTGGTGTAAACGCAATCGGGCTCCTCCCGATCCGATGACTTGCGCTGTGTGGTGACCGGATTCATTGGGGGGGGGGGGGTGCTGCCTGTGCAGTCGATGGTGCGGGTGCTTTCCTTTTCAGGGCATGGGGGGCTCTATTGTGATTTTCTGTGTCCTCCACATATCTCTGGGTGGTTTCATTTAGTTCTTGCCAATTGGGGGCACCTTCCTCATCTAAATTTTGTCCAAAAGTATACCTAAATCCATTTTGCACTGAAAGCAGAGACTGCAACTTCTCTATTTGTTGTCTACATTTTGCGTGGTCTACTGTGCTCTGTCTTTGTTTTGTAGTGGAGCTATCGAGCGCTTGTAAAGCTACCTTTAAATCCATGCACTGTCTCGTTAACTGTGCTACCTGCTGTTCTGTCTCTGCTCGTACCAAGACTGTGTATCTTGGTATGCTTTATCGTACTCGGTCTGAAAGCTGCTAAGGTGAACTAAACATGATTGGTGTGCCCGTTTGACATCAGCCATCTCTTTATCTTTAGCTGCCACCTGATCCCAGAGTTGCTCAATAACCTTTTCACTTTCACTATTGTTTCCCTCATTCTTCTCTTCTTTCCCAACTAGCTGCCTGCGGAGCGTCCTCACGACATCCTCTGTGCCTCGCCACTGTGCCAAACAGGACACTATTGCCATCAGCTTTCGCACTTTCGCTGCAATTTTCTTATGCACTTCGGTTAGGTTGTCCCACCAAATTTGTCCTATGCTTCCTGGACCTGACTCTTCATTTGAACAAAAATCGGACCATCCTTTCCCCTTTAAATACTTCCTCAACTCTTCTTCCCATATGGGGCATTGCTCTGCTCTGTTGGTTGCTGCGACCTCACGTTCCTGTGGGTTCATTAAACGTTCCATCGCTTTTGTGGCCATTACTTCTAATCTTATTTGTTCTACTTTTAATCTCGGTTTCCTACCGTTAATCGCTGTTTCCTATCGTTAATTTGGGACAGGGGGATAAGGCGGCGATTTGAACTGTGGGTATGGCCTAAGCTATTTTCCGGTTCACAATTCCCTCGATAGCTTTGACACAATCTAACGAGTTTACCTTGTATCCCTGTTAGTACGCATGCAGGTTAGTACACACTTCCAAAATTTGGTGATTTGGTCGATATGGGCTTGCACTTGTGGTTCTTTCTCTTTCACGCAATTGTATTTCGTTTGTGGGTTCTCTCGGAGTGACAAAGTCACTTCTAATTCGATCCCCGTCAGATGTTGCCAATCGGCACCGTTCCCCGTCAGATGTCGCCAATCGGCACCGGAGTAATGTCGCCAATTAATAATGATGCTCTTTAGAGTCGCCAGGTATCAAATGATACGACCACAAGGCTTTACCGGATATCGATCAAAGGACCACACAACCAGTTAGTCAGTTCAAGTTCAAAGATGGTTTATTTACACACAAGGATTACTTCAACATGCAAAACAAAACACTACAAGTTAAACTACACCTAACAGCTACAATAACCTATACTTAACTTCAGGGCAACCGGCTCTATGCAGATGGACAAGGCCTTTGTCCGGATCTTGTGTGGCTGGGTGGAAGAAGTGGCTCTGTTTCTGCTGGGCTCATTCGTCTGGTAGCGATCGTTGGTCTTGAACTTGTCTGTCTGGTCGTTATGCTGCACTTGGGTTGGCATAGGCCGGATCCAAGAGAGACAGAAATCACGGCTGCATTGTCTTTTAACTGGCTTGAGTTTTCCCCGCCCCTTTTGTGGGCAGTTTCTGGGTCACAGTCAATCAATTCCACAGGGCTCCACCCTCTGATTGGTCACATCCAATCAGGGGCTGCCACATCACTTTGGGGTGGGCATCAGTGGCCAATCCTGGGAGGGCTCCGAGCAGGACCTCGGTGCCGCCTAGTCTGGAAGATGATGCGATGGACCCGATTGTCCCATTGTTATTTTAATCGCCTTGAATGGCCCATTTGCAGGTGTGAATTCCTGCAAACCTCTGGGCTGCTGTTTGCAAAGATACAAGCTACAGCTTGTCTGTGTCCCAAACCTGGCCATAATTCCTATCATTCTTTGCCATCTCAGATGGCTACAGATCCTGTCTCGAAGAATTCTCTCCAGTAATTTAGTTGAACACTGGTAATGCACTGTCAAAAATAAATTACAGTTTGGAGAAAATAATATAAGTTTTCCATTTGAGACTGGTATTTCCTCACCCCTCACTCAGTTGATTTCATTTATTTTGAAGGAAGCATTGTTTGCAGTCAAAAACTTTAGCTTCTAAAACAAGCTGGTCCCACCTCCCGCTGCCCCTTTCTCCAGAACATCTAGAGTGACAGCCATAGTAGTGAACCTATTGCATCTGTAATTGGGCAAATTAGGTCATGATCAAGGTAGTCATGGTCACACCATCACAGTGACCTCATCCTGTTCTTGTTGAAAATGTGCAATAGTCATCCCCCCATTCCTAATTATGGAAGTCTTTTAGCAGTCCTAATAATGAATTAGAGCAGAGTGCTGTGATTTGTAAGATTCAACATCTGAGAAATGGTACTTCTGCAGCCAAAGAAAACAACCACTCCTATAATACACAGAATTGTGGAAAAACCTAAATGCTTGGGAAAATTTGATTCTTTGTTGATCCTTGCAAAAAAAAGAATAGTTTTTAAGAAAACAGGGCTGGTTTAGCACAGGGGTAAAGAGATGGCTTTTAAAGCAGACCAAGGCAGGCCAGCAGCACGGTTCAATTCCCATACGAGCCTCCCCGAACAGGCGCCGGAATGGGGCGACTAGGGGCTTTTCACAGTAACTTCATTTGAAGTCTACTTGTGACAATAAGCGATTTTCATTTTCATTTCATAGTAAGGAAGCGACAGATAATCTGAAAATATGTGCAGAAAATCAGTGCAACATGAGAAAAGGGTTCAGATTAGTCAAACTGAAGATTCCAAACTATTTTTGATTAGTTTAGGCTAACACTGTGGAATCACCAATCTGACCGGACTGGAACCGTAAAAGTGGGGAACAATCGGTTAGGGGTGGCACTCATGTGAAGGGGGTAGAAAAGCTCTTTGGCAGATGACACCTGCCCTCCAACATGTGGGGCAGCACAGTGGTTAGCACGA
This sequence comes from Scyliorhinus torazame, assembly GCF_047496885.1. Lineage (NCBI taxonomy): Eukaryota > Metazoa > Chordata > Chondrichthyes > Carcharhiniformes > Scyliorhinidae > Scyliorhinus > Scyliorhinus torazame. The sequence goes on along the minus strand of NC_092709.1, from coordinate 290,002,702 downwards.
CTGTCTTGCAGCCAGGGACCAAGGATCAATTTGGGCCTTGGGTCACTGTCTGTGTGGAATTTGCATGTTCTCCCCGTGTCTGCGTGGGTTTCCTCCGGGTGCTCCAGTTTCCTCCCACAGTCCAAAGATGTGCAGGTTATGTGGATTGGCCATGATAAGTTGCCCCTCAGTTTTCAGGGATGTGCAGGTTAGGTAATGGGGATAGGGTGGGGTGGATGGGGGAATGGACATGGGTAGAGTGCTCATTCGAATGGTCGGTGCAGACTCAATAGGCAGAATGGTCTCCTTCTGCAGTGTAGGGATTCTATGGTCTGATCTGTGATCAACATGGTGCTCTTGCAGCAGGTTTATGGCTTAAGTGTTGCTAAAGCAATCCCAACATACAAGGAATAAGCAGCGACTGGTCACAGTTAACATCTATCAGCTCACAGAAAAGCATTTTGCAAGTGGGAGGAGGGGAATAAATTTCATAACATCAGTTGGAAATGGAGAAAAGATGTAATTATATATACTCAGTTCTTACCAACACCTACAAATTGGGTCGAAAATATGCGGAGCCCTCAAACCATTAAATGCTCCTTGGCCTCCTTCTATGGTGCAATCATTCTATGATTCTATCTTTATCATGTTCAAATCAAAACTCAGATGCCCATATTCTTAACCAAAGTCAAAAAACAAAATATTGCAGATATTGGAAGTTGGAAACAGGAAATATTTCAAGTACTTAGCAGGTCAGGTAGCATCCGTGGAGGGAGAGAGGGAGTTAATGGCCGGAATTCTCCAGCTGTTGGGATTCTCTTTTCCTTGGTCAGCGCACCCTGACCTGCGGGTTCCTGGCAGCGTGGGGTGGTTACAATGGGAAATCCCATTGACAAGTGGCGAGAAGGAGAATCCCACTGCTAGTGAATGCCGCACCACCAAGAAACATGCGGCTGGGGGACTGGAGAACCCAGCCCAATGTTTAAGGTCAATGAGCTAAAGATTCTGATAAAAGATCATCAACCTGAAACGTTAACTCTGTTTCTCTTTCCACAGATGCTCTCAGGCCTGTTGAGTTTTTGCATCATTTTCTGTTTTTGTCACTTGATTTAACACGTTTTCTTTTGGGACATCTAAAACCATGGAACTCCGAACCGATGTCTTCGTATCGCCTTATAAATTGCATGTCTAAAGAACTTGGTGGAGCCCATTTGCATGACACTAAAAACAACTTTGACCATATTTGTGAGAAAAGAAGACTTGAATACTTGAGGTTGCCTTATTAAATTATTTATGTGAAAAGAAACCAGTGAAGGAGAGAAAGAGGTAGATCAGATGTAAATTTAGACCAATTTAGTAATATATTGATGAGTGAACCATTTTATGGAGTGTTTACAGGTTTCATTTTTCATCACTGTAACACGCTGCTAAACCTGATGCTGTTAAGATGTCAAAACAACATTGATATAGGATACTCTTTTGTACAAACTTACATCCACAAACACAAATGTGTGGCACTACAATCCAACACATGTGCCCTGAATTAACTAAAATTACTTAGAGCTCATGGGTTCCAAAAACCAATTAACAGTGAGTGATGATAACACAGACTACACATACCTAGTTACATCCATATGCTTAAAATGAATCAGAAAATTCTTAGAATTGTACATGTTCATTATGCATATGGCGTTATTATCATCTCGCAAGAGGAAGCGGGTGATTTTTTTTTGTAAAATACTCTTCTTCCCACCATTTGAGGAAACCACAAACGTTATCTCTCAGTAAAACAACCCAAGTGTTGTGGCAGAATCATTATGTTTCAAGAAAAAACATAGCAACTCATTCTTCTTACCATGTGATGTGAAGCCGCAAACAACCTCACCGTCTGATCTGAGAAGTTCACTGCCCAATTAAGACCTGAGATATGCAGACTAGGAAGGTCTGTTATGGCCATTGGTTTATACAGCATTAGATTATGTCAATTGGGCATAGGAAGGCTAAAACTGACCTCAGAACTCGATGGACTAAGAAGGATAAAAGTCACCTTGATCATCATGCAGTAATTCCAGCAGGAAAGTGCATATGTATCGATATTAGGTGAGTGAAGGATCAAGCTGAGCTTTGAGATGCTCTCCGGTTAAATGGCCACCAATTACAATGGAAACCCTGACATGAGGAATGGTTGCTTGGATTAGGTTCTGGAGACCGGCTGGTGTCAGTGAAACTGCATCAAAGGCTGAGATAGCCAGGTTTAAAATCAGTAAGGGAATTAAGGGCCATGAGGGTAAGGTGATGAGGAAATGGAGTTGAGGATAATCACATCAGATCAGTCACGGTCTCATTGAATGATGGGGGCATTCGATGGGCTGAATGGCCATACTACTCCTTCTACATCTTATGGCTTGTGTCTTGATGAGGGATAGAAAAACTCAAGTGCCATATTGGCAAATTAATTGGTCTAATGGAAGTGTGGGGTGTTGTAGAACTCAAAAGATTAGTTTAAAACATGTAAAGATCCACCTTCTATTGTGAGTTACTTAAAAGATATCTGCGAGGATATAATGAACTCAAGAGGGTAACAGATGACATTCATAACCCATTCCAATTTTTGAATTTGTGGTTTTATGCAATCATTTGAAACCCCAAAAAGTGATAAAGCTCCACCCCAAACCTGTTCTCCACACAATGATCAATTTGTAAATATAACCATGAAGGCCAAGTACAGTATCTTGGTGCCAACTATAAGGTAAGCAGCAACAGTAAAATGAAAATATTTTAATGGACACTTGCAGATGCATTTTGAATAAATTATACACCAATGTTTAAGATAAATGTGTAACATTGGCTTTAAATCTCTATTGAGCACTTCTAATCGAAAATACAGATGACAGAATGGCTACTCAAGATCGTGTTACATGTTAACTTCACATGTGCCAGAAACTGATATTAATTCCAGCTCTGTATCATAATGGCATTCACAAGAAAAAAAACTGGAAGTAATTGCAAGATCTGAGATGCATTCCACATGCATCCCAACAGATGTGTTGGGGGAAGGGGAAAGGCTGACCATCGGTAATTTAAAGGAACATCTTTTTCTAAGTTCTCGTTTCTAGTCACATAATCAAAGGCAGATAATTTTCTCTAAAACCAGAAGTACTCTGTTCTTCCTTACATTCTTTGGGAAAACTTAGTGGAGGATGGCAGATTTCCAAACAGATTTCCACACAAATAAAATAACCTGAATTAAGATATGAGCATTCTTTTACACCAAAAAGAAACAGGAAAAGGCAGTTAGCATCAACAGGGCCATTTCTCTCCGATTAATCAGAGACTGACCTATCTTAACTTATTCCTTTCATGTTCAGAGATGGACCTGTCTCAGCCTGCACCTCAGGCTCACAGTGTCTGAAACGCCACATCCACGCCTCTGTTACCACTAGGCTTGACCATTCTAATGTCCTCCTGGCTTCCACCACCCTGAGCGTGAGTTCATGAAAATTCAGCTGCCCATATCCTAGTTTACATCAAGTCCCGCCACTCCTCTTGCTAAATCTGCTACTTGTTTCAGCTTCAGTGATCTTCCCCGATAACTCGTTCTACAGTTCTATTAGCATTCAAGTGAAAAAGTTGCACCTGACCATCCTCCTTGCTCTGCTAGATTTATCATTTATCCTTGATTTTCACTGCTACAGCATTTGGCAGCTGTGCTTTCAGCAGCCTGGACCCTAAGCTCTGGAATTCCCTCCCTGAGCCTCTCCAATTCTCTTTCCTCCTTTAAAACACTCTGAAATCTACATCTGCCTAATATCTCCTTATGTGGTTCACTGTCAAGTTTTGTTTGATTATTCTCCTGTAAAGTGCCCTGAGACATGTTACTACATTTGCTATATCAATGCAAGCTGGTGTTATTATTTTGTCCATGTATTTTGGGTATTTAAACTTCCTACTTTATGTAATATTCCTGGAATTAAGATTGTGCTAATATCCTATTAAGGCAGAATTCATATTTCTTGTGCATTTTGTTTTGCGTGTACTGTATTTTGTTCATTTTATTGATTTGAAATACAGTACAGGAATGCTGGATTACAACTAAGTCCTCTTAAACATGGAAACGAACACTTTCCTTTCTGTATTATTTCAAATCAGTCAACAGATCACATTGACCCCTCCTGGAATAGTAACGCAGTGCTCGGGCCGAAAAGAAAACAAGCCACCAATCAAACGCTTTATTTTGAGCTTGACCATTAATTAAATCCATCCACATATCACGAGAGCGGACAGAATGATGCATTACTGATTCAAGTCACAATACTGAAACCAGGATTTCATGCCCAAAAGTTTCAATTTGGAGTGTGTAATTTTAATTCAATTTTGAAGAATTTGTCACAGTTTAAAATAAAAGCCTAGAAAGGAGAAGTGGAAGGCAATCGGTTTCTTAATTTAATTTCATAACTATTAACCCTGACACTTTATAAAACAATTATTAAAATGACCAAGAAAACAAGTGAATCATTTGCACCAAGTCATTCTAAGCAAACATCTTCAAGTTACAAAAATACAATTTATGGGACAACCAATTCCATTCATAACATGCATTTTAATTTTTTGTCTGATTGCAGTTTGCATCACAACCTTAGGGTGTTTACCTGTATTAAAGGCACAATATAAAATGCAAGTTGCTGGAAATAAGAAGTGGTGGCAGAGGGGCTGTGGCAGTGAAGCACAGAGAGCAGAATCAAGGCAGCTGGAGCACCACAGTAATTGTGAGTTAAAGGTTTGAAGATGCACATGTGGTTGGACGTAAGAATAATGGAGAATTCACAGGGAACAGAGGGCTGGAGAAGGTTTTTAGGATTGAACTGGACAAGACGATGGACAGACTTAAAGAGAGCCGAATAAAGAAATATAGCTGAACAGAGCATGATACAGAACAGGTACTGGCAGCTGGACATATAGCACAGTAAGAAGTCTTATATCACCAGGTTAAAGTACAACAGGTTTGTTTCAAATCACTAGCTTTAGGAGCTAGAATCGCAGAGCAGAAACTTATAGCCAAATTCCACACACATGAGTACGGCCTCAACCGGGACCTTGGATTCATGTTGCGTTACATTCACCCCCCCACCATCTGGCCTGGGCTTGCGAAATCCTACCAACTTCCCTGGTTTGAGACAATTCACACCTCTTTAAACTGGGGTTACCCCCTCTTTGGCTCTGTAAAGCCTTAATTACCTGCAAATGCTCGCATTCAAAGTATTGTCTTGCATCTTTGGCTTTGGCTATATAAATGTTTCTGGAACATACCTCTCCATTCACCTGAGGAAGGAGCAGTGCTCCAAAAGCTAGTGATTTGAAACAAAATTTACGTCCAACCACATGGACTTTAACCTGGTGTTGTAAGACTTCTTACTGTGCTCACCCCAGTTCAATGCGGGCATCTCCACATCATATTAGAGTATATGGAGGGTAAGATGCTCGCAAGAGATGAGTTGGCATAGTTACGTCTGGGGGTGACAGAGTTTTGTTATAAAAGTTTCGAGGCAGAAGAATTGCAGGCAGGGATAGATTTTGATAATGTTGGAGAGGTGGAAGTAGGCCGTCTCAGAGATGGGAGAGTTTCTGAAGTCTGTGAAACCCATCTCGGGATTGAACAGAATGCCAAGGTCACAAGCAATCTGCTTCAGCCTGAGGCCAGAGAGGAAGGTTAGCATTAGTGGCATGGGAACTGAATTTGTGGCACGAGTTCTGGCCTTTCCGATACTGAGCGGCAGTAAGCTCTGGTTCCATGCTGGTCTGGTCACACTACGAAGGCAGTTGAGGGGAACGTTGGGTGTCACAAGCTTGTTTGGGGAAGTTGATCCTGTGCCTTAAGAAAATATCACTGAGAAGCAGCATGTAAATGTGGGAACAAGATGAGCTGAACTCAAAAGATAAATTCTCAAGGAACTCCAGAGGTGGTGATGAGGAGAAGGTGGCGAAGTGAGGTACTTTTTATTGCTCGTTTGGTCACATTCAGTAAGGTAGCAGTAGGGCCGTGTTAGCAGCCACAGAGCTGAATAGAAGATAGGCATTGGAGAAGCACCGTGTGGTAAATTAGATCAAACATTACAGTGAGAAGGGATAACGTATCATGCTCTCAGTCACAAAGGATGTAATTTGTGATGCTGATCAAGCCCATTTGGTTTTGTGAGAAGAGCAAAAGCTATAATGAAGGGAATCAAAGAGGTATTTATAGGAGAATCAGGGAGAGCGAGGAGATGATGACACTGTCAAGGACTCCAGAGAAGAGAGAGAAGTTAGAGAATGGACTGCAGTTAGGGAGGGTGGATTTTTTAAAAATTTGTTTATGGGACGTGAGCATACTTTTGCATCAATATTCACCAATGAAGAATTGAAGGATGTTGAGTCTGGAGAAGGGTGTGTAGATAGCCTGGGTCACATTGAGATCCAAAAAGACGAGGTGTTGGGTGTCTTGAAAAATATTAAGGTACATAAGTCCCCAGGGCCTGATGGGATCAACCCCAAAATACTGAAGGAGGCTAGAGAGGAAATTGCTGGGGCCTTGACAGAAATACTTGGATCCTCACTGTCTTCAGGTGATGTCGCGGAGGACTGGAGAATAGCCAATGTTGTTCCTTTGTTTAAGAAGGGTATCAACGGTGAGCCTTAGGCCAGTGGTGGGGAAATTACTGGAGAGACTTCTTCGAGACAGGATCTACTCCCATTTGGAAGTAAATGGACGTATTAGCGAGAGGCAGCACGGTTTTGTGAAAGGGAGGTCGAGTCTCACTAACTTGATAGAGTTTTTTGAAGAGGTCACAAAGATGATTGATGCAGGTAGGGCAGTGGATGTTGTCTATATGAACTTCAGTAAGGCCCATGACAAGGTTCCTCATGGTAGACTGGTACAAAAGGTGAAGTCACACAGGATCAGGGGTGAGCTGGCAAGATGGATACAGAACTGGCTAGGTCATAGAAGGCAGAGAGTAGCAATGGAAGGGTACTTTTCTGATTGGAGGGCTGTGACTAGTGGTGTTCCGCAGGGATCAGTGCTGGGATCTTTGCTGTTCGTAGTATATATAAATGATTTGGAGGAAAATGTAACTGGTCTGATTAGTAAGTTTGCAGACGACATGGCAGCACGGTAGCCTTGTGGATAGCACAATTGCTTCACAGCTCCAGGGTCCCAGGTTCGATTCCAGCTTGGGTCACTGTCTGTGCGGAGTCTGCACATCCTCCCCGTGTGTGCGTGGGTTTCCTCCGGGTGCTCCGGTTTCCTCCCACAGTCCAAAGATGTGCAGGTTAGGTGGATTGGCCATGTTAAATTGCCCTTAGTGTCCAAAATTACCCTTAGTGTTGGTTGGGGTTACTGGGTTATGGGGATAGGGTGGTGGTGTTGGCCTTGGGTAGGGTGCTCTTTCCAAGAGCCGGTGCAGACTCGATGGGCCGAATGGCCTCCTTCTGCACTGTAAATTCTATGACACAAAGGTTGGTGGAATTGCGGATAGCGATGAGGACTGTCAAGAGGATACAGCAGGATTTAGATTGTTTGGAGATTTGGGTGGAGAGATGGCAGATGGAGTTTAAGCCAGACAAATGTGAGGTAATGCATTTTGGAAGGTCTAATACAGGTAGGGAATATACAGTGAATGGTAGAACCCTCAAGAGTATTGACAGTCAGAGGGATCTAGGTGTACAGGTCCACAGATCACTGAAAGGGGCATCACAAGTGGAGAAGGTAGTCAAGAAGGCATACGGCATGCTTGCCTTCATTGGCCGGGCCATTGAGTATCAGAATTGGCAAGTCATGTTGCAGCTGTATGGAACCTTAGTTAGGCCACACTTGGAGTATAGTGTTCAATTCTGGTTGCCACACTACCAAAAGGATGTGGAGGCTTTTGAGAGGATGCAGAAGAGATTTACCAGGATGTTGCCTGGTATGGAGGGCATTAGCTATGAGGAGCGGTTTAATAAACTAGGTTTGTTCTAACTGGAACGACAGAGATTGAGGGGCGACCTGATAGAGGTCTACAAAATTATGAGGGGCATAGACAGAGTAGATAGTCAGAGGCTTTTTCCCAGGGTAGAGGAGTCAATTACTAGGGGACATAGGTTTAAGGTGCGAGGGGTAAGGTTTAGAGGAGATGTACGAGGCAAGTTTTTTTACACCGAGGGTAGTGGGTGCCTGGAACTCGCTGCTAGAGGAGGTGGTGGAAGCAGGGACGATAGTGACATTTAAGGGACATCTTGACAAATACATGAATAGGATGGGAATAGAGGGATACAGACCCAGGAACTGTAGAAGATTTTAGTTTAGACGGGCAGCATGGTCGGCACAAGCTTGGAGGGCCGAAGGGCCTGTTCCTGTGCTGTACTTTTCTTTGTTCTTTGCTAACAAGGCCTGCAGTTGATGCCTATTCCCAATTGCCATTGAGAAGGTGATAATTTGGCAAGTGTTTTCTTTGCTCAGAAGTTGATAATAGCTGTTTGAGTGGAAGAGTGGGTGGTGTGGAAAGGATATTGAAGGAGGGAGGAGGGTTTAATGGAGAGGATAAGCTTGGAGGGCAGGAGGGAGGACTGCAGAGAAAACAAGATTTAGGGCTCATCAGGTGGGAAACTGATGAGAGAGGGGACATACTTGGGGCAAATGGAAAGAAAAAACATAATGCTGGTGGCTGCAAAGGTGGAACTGGCTTCAGCGATGTAGAATCCCTTTCATGCTTATGTTTTGTGTCAGGTCGACGGGTTAATGGCGGCAGCTGGGTACTATCTAAATATTTCCGGTTGATCCTGGAATAATTAATGATTTTGGCAGACAAGAATGAAGCATTGTATTGCTCGATATGCTCAAGTTAGAAACAGTAATGGATGACTCGACAAGTTACCTGCCAGGGACACCTGAGCTTCTGTCCCTCATTTTGGAGGACACAAAGATTGGATATATACTAGGGGAAGACACTGAGTTTTGCTGCTCTCTAAGTTGGAGCATGTAAGCTAAATAAACAATGCTGGAGTGCTTGATGAGGGCCAAAGGTGAGGGAACTTGAGAGTGGGGTTGTTAGCAATTGTGGAAATAATTTTTTCCATGAGTGAATGGTGGAAATAGTGGGATTGGGGAATGGTTCAGGGATGCTTTGTACCTATCTAATTGCTCCACCATGTCCTCATGTACTTTATAATTTCCACTACCATATTATTCGATGCAGACTATGTACTATCTTGCTTTTTCATCTCAAATTGGCCCACTTAACCATATTAATTTTACTCTTTTCACAAAATCTTTTCCTACCTTTTTACTTTTGTACTATTAACTCCCGATTGCCAACATGTCTTTTCGTAAGTCTCATTTTAACTGAAATCCCAGCTTTTGTTGACATAAAACACAAATTTAGTAAACAGTGCAGAGGATAGTAGCACACTTCAGGAGGACGAAGACAAGCTGGTGAAATGGGAAGACACATGGTAGTTTAAATTTAATATAGAGAAGTGTGAAGTGATGCATTTTGAAACGAAGCATCAGAGACAACATAAGCGACCATAGATGTCAACGTATCAGTTGACTGTTGAATTGTTCCAAAAAGAAGGGACAACCTGTTCATTGGCTATAAAATGTGAACTGGTGGTGTGGGTGTGGCTGGTTGCCATTTTGAATTAAAATCACAGTCATGTGAAATTAATGTAGCAAGATTGATTGAAAAATTAATTGTTTCAAGTTACCTTCAACCAAAATGAGGACATTTAAAAACCTGTCAAGTTCATCGTCTTTGGCATCCAATGCAAAGATCTGATCAAATTCATTCTGAGTCACTTTGGTTATGGCATCATTGTAAGGATTCCACTCCGGATTAGATGTGGTGCTTTGCTTTCAGAATCTTTCACAACAAAGCATTTTCTTCTCAGCACATTGTACTGGATATTGTGATATTTTCTGAATGTTTGTGCAATAATAACATTGAGAATTTGATGACAAATCCACACAAATCATCAAGTGGGACAGCCCACATATTCACACTCGTTGTAAAGGTTCTTCCTCTGTAAACCATTCACCCCTTCCATTCAGCGTGAACATGATCCTTGAATGGAGGCACACATCCAAAGGCTGACCTACAGGCCTAAGACCCTCTGGCATAGCTGCAAGGTGGGCGATATTGCTTTGCAGGCGTATCTTACGTCATTGGTTATATGGGGTCTGAATGTGTCACACTCTAGTGAGCTCCATGCTTTATGTAAACCACTGGGAAGCCTATTCCACAGAGAATCATAGAATTTACAGTGCAGAAGGAGGCAATTTGGCCCATGGAGTCTGCACCGGCTCTTCGAAAGAGGATCCTACTTAAGCCCATGCCTCCACCCTATCCCCGTAACCCAGTAACCCCACCTCACCTTTTTGGATACTATGGCCAATTTATCATTGGCAATCCACCTAACGTGCACATCTTTGGACTATGGGAGGAAACCAGAGCACCCAGAGGAAACCCACGCAGACACGGGGAAAATGCACAGACAGTGACCCAAGCCGGGAATCAAACCTGGGATCCTGGAGCTGTGAAGCAACTGTGCTAACCACTGTGCTACTGTGCTGCCATTATTGATACATAATCACATTATTGATACATAACCACATTCCATCCTCATCCACCCAACCGATCGATAGAATCCATACCATGCAGAAGGAGGCCAATCAGCCTATTGAGTCTGCATCGACCCGCCAAAAGAGCACCCTACCACAGCCCACTCCCTGACCTCTCCCCACCTAAATTGCACATCGTTTCGAATTTTAGCTCAAAACCAACTTCATAATTCGTTCATTCTGTTGGAAGAGTCATTTCTCTTCACTGCTCACCATGTGGGATCTGTTCTGTGTGGGTGTGTCTTAAACTCCCACGCATCTTCGCTACACAATCCATATCACCCGCCAGTTCCCTTGTTCCCAGTAATAAGGATGTGGAGATGCCGGCGTTGGACTGGGGTGAGCACAGTAAGAAGTCTTACAACACCAGGTTAAAGTCCAACAGGTTTGTTTCGATGTTACTAGCTTTCGGAGCGCTGCTCCTTCCTCAGGTGAATGAAGAGGTCTGATCCAGAAACACATATATAGACAAATTCAAAGATGCCAAACAATGCTAGGAATGCGAGCATTAGAACATAGAACATAGAACAATACAGCGCAGTACAGGCCCTTCGGCCCACGATGTTGCACCGAAACAAAAGCCATCCAACCTACACTATGCCATTATCATCCATATGTTTATCCAATAAACTTTTAAATGCCCTCAATGTTGGCGAGTTCACCACTGTAGCAGGTAGGGCATTCCACGGCCTCACTACTCTTTGCATAAAGAACCTACCTCTGACCTCTGTCCTATATCTATTACCCCTCAGTTTAAAGTTATGTCCCCTCGTGCCAGCCATATCCATCCGCGGGAGAAGGCTCTCACTGTCCACCCTATCCAACCCCCTGATCATTTTGTATGCCTCTATTAAGTCTCCTCTTAACCTTCTTCTCTCCAACGAAAACAACCTCAAGTCCATCAGCCTTTCCTCATAAGATTTTCCCTCCATACCAGGCAACATCCTGGTAAATCTCCTCTGCACCCGCTCCAAAGCCTCCACGTCCTTCCTATAATGCGGTGACCAGAACTGTACGCAATACTCCAAATGCGGCCGTACCAGAGTTCTGTACAGCTGCAACATGACCTCCCGACTCCGGAACTCAATCCCTCTACCAATAAAGGCCAACCCTCCATAGGCCTTCTTCACAACCCTATCAACCTGGGTGGCAACTTTCAGGGATCTATGTACATGGACACCTAGATCCCTCTGCTCATCCACACTTTCAAGAACTTTACCATTAGCCAAATATTCCGCATTCCTGTTATTCCTTCCAAAGTGAATCACCTAACACTTCTCTACATTAAACTCCATTTGCCACCTCTCGGCCCAGCTCTGCAGCTTATCTATATCCCTCTGTAATCTGCTACATCCTTCCACACTATCGACAACACCACCGACTTTAGTATCGTCTGCAAATTTACTCACCCACCCTTCTGCGCCTTCCTCTAGGTCATTGATAAAAATGACAAACAGCAACGGCCCCAGAACAGATCCTTGTGGTACTCCACTTGTGACTGTACTCCATTCTGAACATTTCCCATCAACCACCACCCTCTGTCTTCTTTCAGCTAGCCAATTTCTGATCCACATCTCTAAATCACCCTCAATCCCCAGCCTCCGTATTTTTTGCAATAGCCTACCGTGGGGAACCTTATCAAACGCTTTGCTGAAATCCATATACACCACATCAACTGCTCTACCCTCGTCTACCTGTTCAGTCACCTTCTCAAAGAACTCAACAAGGTTTGTGAGGCATGACCTACCCTTCACAAAGCCATTAGCAGGTGATTAAATCTTTACAGATCCAGAGATGGGGTAACCCCAGGTTAAAGAGGTGTGAATTGTATCAAGCCAGGACAGTTGGTAGGATTTCGCAGGCCAGATGGTGGGGGATGAATGTAATGTGACATGAATCCCAGGTCCCGGTTGAGGCCGCACTCATGTGTGCGGAACTTGGCTATAAGTTTCTGCTCGGCGATTCTGCGTTGTCGCGGGTCCTGAAGGCCGCCTTGGAGAACGCTTACCCGGAGATCAGAGGCTGAATGCCCTTGACTGCTGAAGTGTTCCCCGACTGGAAGGGAACACTTCCAGTAATAAGGTAAGCGAAACATGCATTTGTAGGGCAAAAATTGAGGGTAATTACTAATGTAAGTATAGCATGTCATGGCTGAAAATAGGGGTCGACCTATTCACTGAGTATATGGAAAAGAAGATGATTTTAATGGCTGGAAAAATGGGGTAGTCTTCCACACCGGGTCAACTTACATGCCACAATCTCTGGTAAATGGTACAATTTTAAAAGGGGAGCCAAGAACAAGTGCTCAGGTTTACTGGTTGTAGTAATTCTAGTGACATGAAAATATTTGCAAATCAGGCCTCATTTCAGTACTGTACAGTACACTTCAGTACAGTACTGAGTGCTGCACTGTTGTAGGTGTTGAACTTTAAATGAGGTAGTGTGACCTTGCTGCATTCAAATTGGCCACCACATTTGCCCATATTACATCAGTGACTGCACGTCAAATGTAGCTAATTGACAGTGACGAAGTGGTTTGCAATATCCTGCAGTTATGAAAGGTGCTATATAAATGTAAGTTTATTCATTCATTCTTCCTTTATCCAGGTTAGTTAGAACGATTGAATCCATACAATGCAGAAGGAGGCCATTCGGCTCAATGGGTCTGTGTCACCCCTCTGAAACACCACTCTACCTAGGCCACTCCCAAGCCCTACCCCGTAACCCCATCTTACCCGCACATCTTTGGACTCTATGGAGCAATTTAGCATGGCCAATCCACCTAACCTGCACATCTTTGGACTGAGAGAGGAAACCGGAGCACCCAGAGGAAAGCAAAGTAATCACGGGGAGAACATGCAAACCCCATACAGACAGTGACCCAAGACCGAATTGAACCCATGCCCATGGCGCTTTGAGGCAGCAGTGCAAACCACTGTGCCGCCCAAGCTGATTAACATTGTTTTCTAATAATCATATTGCTCTATTTCATCACCTTTTCAATTTTTATATTAAAACTGACAATTTCAAGGATGTTTATTCCTAGATGTCCAAATAGCCTTACATTAACTAGTTATTTATTTTTATTTCCGAGAACTAACTTCATCACTGTCCTCTTCCTTGTATGAAAAGGATAATGATCTAGAAAGGAAAATACTCATCTGGAAGTAAGTCGTTTATGTTATCTGATGATAGATCTAAAAAGACGTGCAAATTTAAATAATTGTTGAATAATTGGGTCACTTTGTAATATCTAACTGAAGCAGAGGAAATTATGACTGTTATTGGGTATGGTGAGTTAGCAGAAAGTAGAAGGTTGTGGTAAGTGTGCTTTATACCTATATTTTAAGATACAAATGTTTCTAAGAAAAGATTGAAAGGATTATTTTCCCAGGATTTTCTGTTCTATGACCTGATAATCATGAGCCTTGTGTTTTCTGCTGCAGCTGAGCACAATAATACTCAAGAGGTATTTAAAAAAACAGGAATACGGAGCTGCAGAATTGTTAAGGGGTTTGTAGTGACGCTAAACAGATTCTTTTTCACCCTGCCTTCCTCCCTCCTCTCCCTGCAACCTTCTGCACGTTTCCTAAACGGAAAGGTGCTGCCAAATCACCCAAATAATAGAAATGGCGCACTGAGAGTTCAACACAGATGCTCATAAGGGTGTCACTTACAATATCCCTAATTATGAGTGTGAAATCAGATCAAGTTCATAAAGGCAGAAATGTCCTTGCTTTATAAAAAGAAAATCACAAATTAACCTTTTGAGGACTACAGTACCACTTCTATGCATGCATCACAGCTATAATGAGGTCACTAAAATGCCACAGCACAACAGAGTAATAAATTGAAATTACTTTTCAATAAGCTTAGTCATGAGCATTAAACCTTTGGTGTAAAAATGTTTTAAATCAATGGCATTACTTATGATTTATGGCATTCCATGAACCCGTCAGTTAGACTACTGCCTTTGGTTCTCTTCCAGTTATATAAACCACCTGAATTCTCCAGTTACATTATTGTCCATCATTTTGCTAGTTTGTACTAAATACCCACACCTCAAATTTAATTAGGAGCTTTAATCTAATTAAGGGATTTAGATAGTTTATACAGTATATGAAATGAAAGTTGCTTGATGGTAAATGACAGGCAATAATGGAATTGTGAGTTCAGATGGTTTATATTAGAAATAACATAACATGGAAGTGAACTGGAGGCAGTTACCTAACTGGGGGTGGGCACATGTATTCACAGAACTCTGTCTTCTGTCCTCCTTTGCACCACCATTGGCACCCAGACCCTGTGGTCTAAAATTTACATGACAAACCCTTTTGCCACTGTATTGCCCTCTCCTTCTTTTAAGCCTTTATCAAAACCCACCTTTCTAACCAATGTTCCCTCTAATATTTCCTGTGTATTGCACCGCCGAGTTCCTCCAGGATTGCTGTGGCCGAACACTTCGTGGAGGGAATGTTGGTTGTGAGTGACCCACCTATTGCACAGCGTAGTACCTGAGTGGTCGAACAACTGCACAGCTTAGAAGGAACATTAGCTCCAACCAAGTTCTTTGCGATCCAGCTATTATGTCTTTGGCTTGGCATCCAATTCATGATTATGCCTACGATAACGGCACATTATAGATACAAGCTATTGTTGTTTTTGTTCAGTATGTGAAAGAAGTCAGGGGTGACTCTCCCTGTCATCCCCCTGAGATCCCTGTGCACATGTGTCTCGCTGACTGAAATCGCAGCGCCATATGAGATTGAGCTTGGTCTATGGTGTGCCACTGCCCTTGTGTCTCTCAAACATGAACACAAGGCAGCACTGATTTCCAGAGATGTGTCACTTTAAACCATGGCAAAGTAGACAGGCTACAGATTAAAAAAACAGGCTCTCTCTTTGATTGCCTGCGTAAGCTGCATTTTTAGAAATACAAAATCAAATTCTACACAACGGTACCTTTCAACACATGCCAAATTTCCAGAAATAGCTTCGTGCAATTTTTAAAGACTGCTTTTGAAGTGATGAATAGCAATTTCTGCAAAATCTACAAAAACATGACTACATCCAATTTTATCAGTGGAACTGCCATCACCTTGTAGATTTATTCAACATTCCAGGAACCATGGGAAAGCTGAATGAAATACTGCTGAAAGTTTGTTTTTAACTTTGCAATTTCAAATATATTCAGTGCCCCTTCACTCCTCACCCCAATGCATTATTCACTACTCTGGATAAATTGGCAAGCTTGTGCCATGGCTCCTGGTGTGAACGCGGCTCCCTGACTTTAGTCAACAGGGGTGTGAGGTGTCGCTATAGCCTGGCAGAGTTTCAACTCGTCTTCTTCACAGCGGAACAGGATGATTGCAACAGAATGACACAGCAATCGTCAGGCAATGCAGAGTGGATTAGACTATCTGCCATCACTGGGTGCCAAACTTTGAGCTCATGGTCCACAGTGCACATTGCCAACTTGAAACTTGATTTCTGTAATGTAACAAACAGGTTGGGATCAATGAGCAACCAAACTGGCTCTCGAATCATGAGAGATTAAAGCAGGTGCAATTTTAACTGCACAGTACCCGAAAGGTAAAAATTATGGCTATATTTCAATCACTTGGTAACGCTATTGATTTCAGGGATGAAAGGCAATGAATAAGGAATATGGTGAAATTACATATTTCCATTTAATTCAATATGACACAGCAGGCTCAGAGACTAATTTGATCTTTTTTTGGGAAAGAAAACCTTTCCTATTGAAGTAGAAAGGACTTGCTGTGGTCTGTTCAAAGCATTTGCTCTATTTGAATTATCAGGATTATTGTGGTTACACTGCAAGTGCAGGGAGAATGGTTATCAGAGCAATGTAATCTTTTTTGAACCACAGATAAGGCACATCTCCGATTTTTGATGAACCATGTAATAAGACACGAAGAAACAGTGTGAGTTTAATATTATAAGTTGACTTACTAAGTCAAGTTAATGGCGAGGAGGGTAATGTAGAACTTCATAATGACTGTCTCAAAATGGGAGAATTCCACACTTAAGTGTGGAGGTAGCGTCTTCCTGTCGACCAGAATACGGGATCCTGCACCATAGTCTGCGCTTAAAGCCTAATTAATTATGCACAGGCGGGTTCGCCTCCGCCTCCCTTGGCAGGCCAGCAGCTGATTGGTCCGCCCGCCCTCAGCTGGCGGGTTCGAAGGTTCAGGTGCCATATTTAAACACCACTCTAGCACACTCACGTCACTGTCACTCATCTGTCTTCACAGACCGTGCAGCATGTCAGCAACCTCGAGGGAAAAGGCTAGTAACCTCAAGAAATCTGTTCCTTGATTCAACCACCCGCCCCTGAGCCCATCACCTGTGAGGTGCCTAGGCTCTGCTTGGACCTCTACCCACCACATCTGGAGTCTTCATCCACCCTCTTCCAGTAAATAATGCGGTATCCCTGACTCCTTTGTTTGTGAGCCTTTTGAGCACCTTGTTTGCGGGCCAGCTTCCCTCCCTTCCATCTTTCTTTTGTCTTCCATTGTTCACCTTCTCCATCAACCTCCTTGCCCCCTACCCCCGCTTGCACTCGATGCCCGGTCAAACTTCAGCCCTTTGTTGTGGTGGCAGTATGAATCCAGCAACACAGTCCTGTCCAGATAAACACTGCTTTGTGGCAACAGGGACGGACAACAAGACCCCTGTACTCCCCGACCCCAGGCACAGTACTGATCCAACTTAGTGACACAGGAAAGTCCATGGGTCCAGCAGCACGGTGCTATCCATGAAGAGAAGCTTGGCATGGAGATGGAGGGCAGGAGCTGGTCTGCCATGGCAGAGTGATGAACAGTGCATCAGGGCAGTGCAGCGCTATGACAGAAAGTTTTTCCACTCACCTCGAAATCTCTGGCGAAATAAGGACCGCTTTGTGCACACTGACTTTTAACAATCGGGTTTGACGTTGGTGTAAATTGCAACATGCATGACACAAGATTGAAAGGTCTGGCAGGATGGGCAGTTGTTTTAATGGGTATTCATGAGATGCGAGTGAATGCAAATGACGTCTGTGCCACCTGCCAGTGGGAAGAATGACCCGCCATTGGGAGAATTGCAACATGATTTCGACTTTTTGTCGTCTATCAGATTCACCGTGCCCACTCACCATGAAACCTTGTGAGAATTCTGCCCGTAAACAAGTTGGTGGAATGGGCATTTAAGTTTAATACGGAGAAATGTGAAGTGATTCATTTTGGTATGAAGATCATGGAGAAACAATGGCACGATACAACCAAAAAATGTTGATGTGTCATTTATTTGAATTTGGCGGGCTGTTTCCCAGCAGCTTTTTGGGTGGGATCCAGACCAGTTTTTACCCACACTTAGGGCTGGATTCTCCAGTACCCCAACCACGTTTTCCTCAGCGTCACTCCCTCGCTGGCAGTGAGACTCTCCGTTCCTGCCACCGGCCAATGGGATTTCCCATTGTGGCTAACCCACGCGGCCGGGAAACCAGCCGGCGTGGGTGTGATGCCGGCGGAATGGAGAATCCCGCCGGCGGAGAATTCTTCTCTTGGTCATTTTTGGGAGCCTTGGGGAGTTTCTCCCCATTCCAAACCACACTTCAAATTTTTTTTAGCAGTGAGAACTGAACTTGCTGGCAAGACCAGCCCCTCAGAGATCGGGGTGCCATTTTTGAAAAGGTGCCCTGATCTTTAACTGAGCTTGAGGGTCCCCCACACCCCCCACCCAAGGGCAATGCCACCCCTGAAGACATGGGCATTACCCCCCCTCCTACCCACCACCACTCCCAAGTGAAGACACCCTGTCATGGGGTTACTGAGGCACCCCCTTTGCCCCCTCATTCAGGACCCCCCCCCTTTACCTTCCAATCTTTTTTAGGCCCCTTCATACCCCCCTATAATCCTCCCCAGCATTCATACCCCTCTCATTCCCCCTTTCATGTTCATGCCCCCCCCCCCCCACAGGCCCTGACCCTTGGCAATGCGAACCTGACACCCGGGCACCCTGACACTGCCAGCCAGGCATGGTGAGTACCCTGGCAGTGCCAACTGGGCCCCTGGCATGTTATCTTGGCACTCCCAGGGTGCCCAGGTGCCAGGGGGAGTGCCAGAGTGCTACCCTGCTCTGTCTCCGACCACCCAGGGGGCTCCAATGGCCTGCAAGACCCCCTCAGGTGACAACACGCCTCCTAGTCCGTGCTTATGGAAACCAGTGCTAAACGGCGCCTGGTTGAGGCCTCGTAAACGCAAACGATGACTGACGGGCACCGGGTGCTTACAGCATCCGCATATTTACATGAGGCTGATATCATTATCTGGATCACACTCAGCGAGGAATGATCAAGATTACACTGGTTGGGTGACTTGTAATTGGCCTGGCGCGAAGCTCGATTTGGGGCTGTTCCGGCATTCCATTGCACCCAGCTCCAGCCGGATGCAGCGCGATCACTGACTTGAGCCCAATATAAAATAAAGTTTACAATTCTAAAGGGGGTGAAGGAGCAGAGGAACCTGTATATGTATGTGCATAAATCATTGAAAGTTGGAGGTCAAGTTGAGGAGATCGGCTAGTTAAGCATACAGTAGCAAAGAACAAAAAAATGTATAGCACAGGACCAGGCCCTTCAGCCCTCCAAGCCTGTGCCAACCATGATGCCCTGACTAAAATAAATATTCTGCCCTTACTCGGTCTGTATCCCTGTATCCTGGGTTTTATTAATGGGGTATGGAGTATAAAAGCAAGGAGTTTTTGTAAAGGACATTAATTCAGCCTTAGCTAGAGTATTTATGTCCAATTCTGGTTGCCGCACCTTAGGAAGGATGTGAGGGAATTAGAGAGAGTGAAGAAAAGATTCACGAGAATGATTCCAGGGCAGAGGAACTTCAGTGATGAAGATCGATTGGAGAAATTGGGACTGTTTTCCTTGGAGAAAAGAAGCTGAGAGGGTGTTTCCTATCGAGGTATTCAAACTCATGAGGTGTCAGGACGAGTAGATAGGGAGAAACTTTTCCCACTTGTGAAGGAATCAAGAATGAGAGGTCACAGATTTAAAGTAATTAGTAAACGAAGCAAAAGCAATATGAGAGAAAAAAAAAAACTTTTTCATGTGTGCGGTTAGGATCTGGAATGCACTGCCTGTCAGTGTGGCGGAGGTAGGTTCAATCGAGGCATTCAGAAGAGAATCAGACTGTTATCTGAAAAGGAAGAATGTGCAGGATGATAAGAAAAAAGCGGGAAGATTGGCACTAGGCGAATTGCTCACTGGGAGAGCCAGTGTAGGTACAATAGGCCAAACGGCCTCCTTCTGCGCTGTAACATTTTCGTATTTCTGCATTTTATTTTACCACTAGTTTTCTCACAGAGTAACATCAAGTGGCCACTGTCAAAAATCACACAGCCAGCAAGGAACTGAGTGGGTAGGAGTCATGTTTCTTTTGGCAACATACCAATAACGTGAATGATTCTACATTCAAATTTATTTTTCAAACTTTTGAATGAATATTTAGCAGTGCGAAATTCACAAAGGTTCCATAACCATGTCAAACTGGAAATATTTAGAATCTCATTTATCGTGCATTAAAGGATATATTCAGGATGGTGAACAGTCAACTCTAGAACTGAGGTCTGCATGCCTGAAACCAGCTATCTCCATTGTGCAATTCAAATAAAATGAACTATTTTTAACCCACCCTTCTGATTCTTAAAGCCCTTGCTCATGAGCCATTTTTCATAAGCAAATCCATAAAGTGAGCACTGACAGGCTGTTTTAAAATGCACCCCCAATGCTATCCTCATCTGGTATTATTAGGCAAGTCACTGAGCAATGTTCAGGAGCAGGAAACTGCACACCTTATTCTCTTCCTAGTGTAGGTTGCTGTGACTCCTAATTTAGAAAAGAGCCAGGATTTAACTTGGACTCTTTGTAGTTTGAATGACTAACAGCACACTGGAGAAGGGAGGGTCAGGCAACAAGGGGTATGGAGGATTTACTGACCAAGCTTCCCTCAAGGAACTTTCTGTAACTCTTTATATCATAGCAACTTTGTGACGAAAATCAGATAGCTTTTTTTTTTAACTGTTTCATGTTCCGGATGTCAAAGGTTACCTGAGTAATGATTTAATTGTGGTTTGCTCACGTCCCTATATATTGTGCAGCTTGGGGAAAGTGAAATGTAAAATGAAATATCCTGTTCAACCATAACAGATAAATGAGGGAGCCACCACTGAATGATATAAATGTTCCCTGCTGAAAGCAATAAGCTATCTCTGAAATTGCTGTGGTCAGCCATTGCTTATCCTCCATTTACAATAACGAGGATATTAATAAAACTTGAAAAATATTTATGGGACTATTCGTGTCAAGTTTAGTTTGATGATACTCCTGTGAAGCACTTTGGGATGTCCACCTGCATTAAAGACACTATTTAAATGTGAGTTCTTGTTTCACTGAAACAATATCACATCATTGGCTAAACCTCGTATCAATTCAAAATCTGGGAATTCATTTTTATTAACAGATTTTCATCTCACTGAGTATGGAATTCTTCTACTTGACTACAACGACACATGTAATAGAAACAGGATACGTTTTATTGTAATAAAAGATGTGTGATCAAAACGTCTGCCGTAAGAGATTTCACTCTACCGTTACAGAGTGCGTTCGTCTAAGCTATCTGACTGGAAAAAACTTCAGTAGAGCACTTGAAAACAACTTCTGAAAAATATAAATTGAATACAAACACTTCCTGCATACAATGGAAGTTGCGATGATTCCTGCTTGGTTTTGGAAGAAAGTGTTAATAATGGTTGCAGTTAAACAATTATCATTAGATGTCCCCACAGTCCCTGTTACTGGAAAAAGTATTCTTTCCCCAGGAGTTTTGTTGTTCTGGGATTAGGAAATCTTGCTCCAGAGCAACAGTTTGTTTTTGGTTCTAAGAACACGGTATTCAACATTCTGAATTTTAATTCTTTTTCTTTAAATAATGTTTAACTGGACTTTTGCGTGTGTTGTGTCATTTTAAATCTGGAAGGGAAAAATGTGTTAGAAGTTGAGCTATGTTTGACATACTCCAGAAAAGACCATAGAAGGTTAATTGCAAGTCGTGATTTAGACCAAATGTCGGTGAGGAAGAATGATTAAAAGACCAGCTACATAAGTGAAGCATATTACTGCACCAGCGGAAAGCACCGGAAGGAAATCCCACCCACCTCACCCCGTGCTTATTCTATCAACCTGCAATTGCAATAATCAGAAGCAGATGTCGGGCCTTCCAGATCTTTCTCACAGGACAAACACACAAAGCCCAGTTCTGGCGTTACCATCAAATGGTAATTGAAACCATATGAGCTTCAGAAAAGCACATATGAGAATTTTCCCGGCAAGGAGGATAAAATTGCAGGTCCCGCTGTGCAGTAAGTGCACAGTGCACCATGAAAACAAGTGTACATAACTACAGTAACCACCTGTAACCTAGTTACGTACAAAAAAAAGGTCTCTGGCAAAGTGGCAGACTGGAATTCAAGCCAGATATTAAGCTGGTGCATAGAACAAAAGGTTATGGTAAATCACCACAGTGAATGAAGGTGTTACACAGGACTCAAAATTAGTGTTTCTGATACCTATCCTCAATTCTTAATAAGAAAGTGTAGCTCAGGGGAAGGCAGAGGGGAGACAGATGGAGGGAAAAAAAGGGAAAAGTGTTTTCAGAATATTGTACAAAATGCAAATTATTTCCTGACAAACAAAAATGTTAATAATACATTTGACTCTTAATTGAAAGCCAGTTACTTCGAGTAATCTGATAATTCAATTTTACCTGGCTTTGTTATTTATGTGACTTACTGAATGATTCAAATTTTTTTGAGTGGAAAATTATTAAGACTCGACTGTCTAGGTCTGTTGAAAAAATAATTAGCTGCATATAATCTGTGATTGAGCAAATATTTAATGTATTTTTATTCATCCCAAGAGCATATTACAGAACCCTAAATCATTCTTCATTCGAATCAATATCTATTTCCCAACAAATAAATTGCAACTTTCAAAACAGGCATTATGTCGTGCTTTTCATTTTACAATGTGGAATTGGCATAGCTTCTGAATTCATTGTCAAAAATGTATCTTCCCCTGCTTGCGTACACTTCTTTTAAAATCAAGTTTGGCTTCAATTAAACATTATTACATGACCTTGAATGTTTCAAACTTAAGTGGCCAATTCAAAAATAAACTGGCTACAAATTTCAGAGATAAACTTCATGTTGTAAGTTGTTTGCAAACAAAAATGAAACAATGGATTTTTCAGGATTTAGGAATGGGCAAGAAGATTCACGATCTCTCTATTTAATCCTGGCAGCAGTTGAATTAGAAATAAAGCATTTTCAGGACCATTTGCTTTGCTTCAAAATATGTTTATCAATTCAAATGGCAAATATAGCCATTCATCCGATCTAAAACACCACTGTATAACAGAGATAACTGTGACCAATTAGACAGCAAAGTGTGGTGGCATGATGCATTTGTATTGGGTCCACCACCCTAATAACAAAAACCTCTACATTATAAAACAGTTAAGTTATTGGAAAAATGATTAATTTTTGGAAGTAGAACTACTACTTTTGACCACACATAGCTTTGCAAAACAATTCACTGAGAAACTGATAAGGTATTCTAATATGTTAATTGATGTGTTTTATGTACTCTGGGATAACACAGGCTGCAACTGGATGCAGCTTTAACCAAAAGATACTCCAGACCTTGAAGTTAGTTCAATCTGATTTATTGAACCAGTAGCACAGTTCTCTATGAGCACGACTCTCTGCTAACCTAAGTGTGGTTACTCTGTCTGACTGAACCAGACAAGCTCTTAGCCATGTGCTGGAGGTGTGAAACTGTAAATACACCCTGACTCACTCTGTAGATGTTTATCAGTGGACAGAGGCGGAGTGTGAGAGCCTCGGGCCTTTTATAGTGAGATACCACCCGAGTGTCTGCCTGCTCATTGGTCATGTCCTGTTCTCTGTGTTCATTAGCTCCCTGTTTGTGCCTGTCTGTATATCATTATCTGCATGTCTGCAAATCATGACATCTGCCCTTTTTTTGATGTTTTGTTGGCACATGGGAACGTACTTACATGTGGTGGCAAATATTAACATATTTACAAGCGGTGGCATATGTGAACGTATTTACATGTGAAGACAGCTGTCTAATATGGGAATGCAGAACATAGCAAAGAAAACAAATGTTCATAAGTCCAGTCTCTGGGACTTGCGTCTGATCCTGGTGTCCCTCATGGATTTGGCATGGCACCAAGCTCTGGAGACTGAGTGGAATGACAATCCGGTTCACCTTGAGGATACCATCAATCACCGCCAGGTCGTCCTTTACATTGTAAAATTGAGGGCACTGCCCTTTCTGCCAGCCATTGGCGAGGTGGTGTATGACACGCTGCAAGAGGGGGTCTTTGGCTGTCTCCTCGCAGATACGAACCACCTTCTCATCAGGCGCCGGGAGGGTGCTAGCCCACAGCTGGACCTGTGATTTAATCGGCCGGATGATTTCCAACGGTTCACTAGGCAATGTGATGGAGCGGGACAATGCATCAGCGATGATGAGCTCCTTGCCAGGCGTGTACACTAAGTCAAAGTCTTACCATCTGAGTTTGAGGAGGATGCGCTGCAACCGAGGCGTCATGTCGTTCAGGTTCTTGTGGATAATGTGGACCAGAGGCCTATGATCCGTCTCGACAGTGAATGTCGGCAGGCCGTAGACATAGTCGTGAAACTTGAGAATGCCAGTGAGAAGACCCAGGCATTCCTTCTCTATTTGCGCATACCTTGTTTCGGTGGACGTCATGGCCCCCGATGCGTAGGTTACCGGTGCCCAGGATGAAGTGTCATTGCGTTGAAGCAGCACTGCACCGATGCCATCCTGGCTCGCATCTGTTGAGATCTTCGTCTCCCTGTCTGGGTCCAAAAATGCCAAGACGGGTGCAGTGGTGAGCTTGGCTTTCAGCTCCAACCACTCTGCCTGATGTGCTGCCTTCCACTCAATGCAATGGACATTTTCACCAGGTTTCGAAGAGGGTCGTGGTGTGTGAGGCCAGGTTTGGGATGAACTTGCCCAGAAAATTGACCATGCCTAGGAAGAGCAACACCGCCTTTTTGTCTTCAGGGACCTTCATGGCTTCGATGGCATTGACCTTGTCTGTGTCCGGGCGCACGCCCTGAGAGATCTGGTCACCTCGGAACTTGAGTGTCGACATGCCAAAGCAACATTTGGAACTGTTCAGCTTCAGGCCATTGGCATGGACATGGCGGAATACCTGCTGGAGATAGGAAACATGCTCTTCAGGGGTCGTGGACCATATGATGATGTCTTCCACATACATACGAACCCCTTCAATGCCCTCCATCATCTGCTCCATGATACGATGGAAGATCGCCGATGCCGAGACAATGCCAAACAGCAAGCGATTAGAGCAGTATCTGCCAAACGGTGTGTTGAAAGTGCAGAACCTTCTGCTGGACTCATCCAGCTAGATTTGCCAAAATCCATGTGACGCATCTAACTTGGTGAAAAAACACGCAAGTCCCATCTCACTGGTGAGTTCCTCCCGCTTTGGGATGGGGTAGTGTTCACGCATTATATTCTTATTGAGATCCTTGGGATCAATGCAGATGCGCAGGTCTCCCGAAGTGTCAGTCAGTTTGGTTACCTTGGAAATGATGCCCTGTTGCTGAAGATCCTTGAGCTCTGCCTTCAGGTGCTCCCTCAGCAGAGCCGGGACCCGGCGTGGTGCATGGACCACTGGCTTGGCATCAGGTCGTAGCAGAAACTTGTATCGACATGGCAGCGTGCCCAGCGTCATTGATGCCAGCCTGAAGATCCACATTGGAGGATGTCGTTGTGTAAACCCGCTGCACGAGGTTCAGCTGCTTGCAGGCATGCGCGCCAAGTCGGGATACCCTGTCTGGCTTGACGATTTTAAAACAATTTCAGCCTGCAGGCTGCTGGAAGGTCCTTGGGGGGCTTCTTGATGCGTTTGAAATCTGCCTGTGAGAAGAGGTTGGCAGAAGCACCTGTGTCTAGCTTAAACTGGATGGAGCAGTGGTTGACCTGCATCACCGCATGCCATTCGTCCGCAGAATCCACAGTGAGGATGGATTGAATTTGTGATGAGTTGGATGTGGCATATTCACATTTGGAAATGATACCCACACAGTAGGTGGAGTCCCGGCATTCTTCCTCTGGATCCATTGTGCTACCAGGATCAGAATCCTGTAATCGTTGTTGCACACTCTGAACGCGCCGTCATCGGAATTGGGAACGCTGGCCCCTGACTGGTGGTGCAGACCTGCAGAAGGCTGCATAGTGTCCAGGCTATCTGCAGTTTAAACATCGCCTGCCTCTTGCAGGGCAGTGTTTCTTTAAGTAGGTGTTGCCGCAGTTCAAGCACATCATGATGTCGGCATCGTGACGCTCCGCGCGTCGTCGCACATGCGCAGCGCGGGTGTCGGCTGCTTCGTTATCCCGTTCGCATTGCACATTCGTGGGGCCCCGGGGAAAGCGCGCAAAATGGCCGCTTTCATCAATGCTGGGAGATGGCCTGCACACTCTCTGCCTCGTGTGAGGCAAGCTCCTCATTTCCAGCTGATTTGTACTGGGCATAGCGATTTTTGGCGTGCTCATGCACTGTGCATGTTTTAATCGCGACTGGCAGGGTCATATGCTTGATTTTCAGTAGCAGGTCTCTCCGAGGATGAGTGAATTCCAAAAACGATTTGGTCTCTGGTCATGGAGTCAGCAATATCACCAAAGTTGCAGGACCGCTAGTAGACGGAGATTAGTTGAGAAGGAGTTGAAAGATTCATCTTTACCTTGTAGATGCTGTTTGAATATGTAGCGCTCGAAGATTTCATTGGTGTCCACTTCACAGTGACTGGCAAACTTGTCCAGGATGGTCTGAAACTTTGTCTTGTCCTGGCCTTCGGTGAAGTGAAAAGAGTTGAAGAGTTTGATGGCTTGATCACCCGCTCTTGAGTGAAGAAGCGCGATCTTCCTTGCATCAGACGCACCCACAAGGTCTGAAGCTTCGATGTACAGCAGAAACCTTTGCTTGAATGTCCGCCAGTTGGCACTGAGATTGCCGGAGGTCCTGAGCTGGTGAGGAACCTGAATCTTCTCCATGGTGCCGGGATACATTCGCTGGTCGTCACGGAACAAACTGAGGTAAACCACCTAGATTAAGCAGTCTCCTGGTAGCATGATGTGTTATGTACTCTGGGATAACACAGGCTGCAACTGGATGCAACTTTAACCAAAAGATGCTCCAGACCTTGAAGTTAGTTCAATCTGATTTATTGAACCAGTAGCACAGTTAGCACAGTTCTCTATGAGTTTGACTCTCTGCTAACCTAAGTGTGGTTACTCTGTCTGACTGAACCAGACTCGCTCTTAGCCACGTGCTGGAGGTGTGATACTGTACATACACCCTGACTCACTCTGTAGATGTTCATTAGTGGAAAGGGGCTGAGTGTGAGTGCCTCGTGCCTTTTATAGTTAGATACCACCCCTGAGTGTCCTGCCTGCTTATTGGTCATGTCCTGTTCTCAGTGTTCATTAGCTGCCTGTCTGTGCCTGTCTGGATATCATTATCTGCATATCATGACATAATAATAATCTTTTATTGTCACAAATAGGCTTACATTAACACTGCAATGAAGTTACTGTGAAAAGCCCCTAGTTGCCACATTCCGGTGCCTGTTCGGGTACACAGAGGGAGAATTCAGAATTCTCAGCTGGTATGGGCAATGAACCCGCGCTGCTGGCCTTGTTCTGCATCACAAACCAGCTATCTAGCCCACTGAGCTAAACCAGCGCTCTACACTGTGAGGTGGGTGGGATTTCCTTCCGGTGCTTTCCGCTAGTGCAGTAGTATACTTCACTTATGTAGCTGGTCTTTTAATCATTCTTCCTCGCCAACATTTGGTCTAAATGACGACTTGCAATTAACCTTCTGTGGTGTACCCAAGCTTCTAAAATGCTTTTGGTTGTCCTCAGTTGAGATTTTACATTGATTGTGATTGACAGGATCTGCAATTGTGTTTGCCATATTTTCCATTTCTACCACAATAACTGAATCTGTATTGACTATACTTCAAACCCTATTAACTTCATGCTCTTCATGTCTTCTGCCATTTCTGCTAACTACAACATTTGAGCACAAAATGCACTCCTCTCTTCTTCCTTTTGCACCTCTTCTCCATTTTAATTAATTTAATACTCGAGATAACTCTAGACATAATAGTCAAACTTTAATATCATCTAAATAATGGAATTGATCATAAATATATATGAAGATTATCTGTCCAATACCTTATTAAACAGAAATCAAGAGAGGCACGGTGGTGCAGTGGTTAGCACTGGTGCATCACGGCCCTGAGGACCCGGGTTCGATCTCGGTCCTGGGTCATTTTCATAGAATTTACAGTGCTGAAGTAGGCCATTCGACCCATCGAGTCTGCACCGGCTCTTTGAAAGAGCACCCTACCCAAGCCTCCACCCTATCCCCATGACCCAGTAGCCCCACCCAACACTAAGGGCAATTTTGGACACAAAGGGCAATTTAGCATGGCCAATCCACCTAACCTGCACATCTTTGGACTGTGGGAGGAAACCGGAGCACCCAGAGGAAACCCACGCACACACGGGGAGAACGTGCAGACTCCGCACAGGCAGCGACCCAAGCCGGGAATCGAACCTGGGACCCTGGAGCTGTGAAGCAATTGTGCTAACCACCATGCTACCGTGCTGTCCTTTCCGTGTGGAGTTTGCACATTCTCCCCGTCTCTACGTGGGTCTCACCCCCACAACCCAAAGATGCGCAAGGTAGGTGAATTGGTCATGCTAATTTGCCCCTTAATTGAGAAAAAAAGAATTGGGCACTTTAAATTTAAAAAATAGAAATCAAAATGGATTCAGTTAGGGGAAAATCGTGCCTGGCTCATCACTGTTGCTAATGCTTTTTTTTTAGAAGATGATATCCCAAACAGAGGCCTGCAACATGGTCTATCTGAATTTACAGAAGAACATAAGAACTAGGAGCAGGAGTAGGCCATCTGGCCCCTCGAGCCTGCTCCACCATTCAAGGAGATCATGGCTGATCTTTTGTGGACTCAGCTCCACTTTCCGGCCCGAACACCATAACCCTTAATCCCTTTATTCTTCAAAAAACTATCTATCTTTATCTTAAAAACATTTAATGAAGGAGCCTCTACTGCTTCACTTGGCAAGGAATTCCATAGATTCACAACCCTTTGGGTAAAGAAGTTCCTCCTAAACTCAGTCCTAAATCTACATCCCCTTATTTTGAGGCTATGCCCCCTAGTTCTGCTTTCATTCGCCAGTGGAAACAACCTGCCCGCATCTATCCTATCTATTCCATTCATAATCTTATATGTTTCTATAAGATCCCCCCTCATCCTTCTAAATTCGAACGAGTACAGTCCCAGTCTACTCAACCTCTCCTCGTAGTCCAACCCCTTCAGCTCTGGGATTAACCTAGTGAATCTCCTCTGCACGCCCTCCAGTGCCAGTACGTCCTTTCTCAAGTAAGGAGACCAAAACTGAACACAATACTCCAGGTGTGGCCTCATTAACACCTTATACAATTGCAGCAGAACCTCCCTAGTCTTAAACTCCATCCCTCTAGCAATGAAGGACAAAATTCCATTTGCCTTCTTAATCACCTGTTGCACCTGTAAACCAACTTTTTGTGACTCATGTACTAGCACACCCAGGTCTCTCTGCACAGCAGAATGTTTTAATATTTTATCATTTAAATAATAATCCCTTTTGCTGTTATTCCTACCAAAATGGATAACCTCACATTTGTCAACATTGTATTCCATCTGCCAGACCCTAGCCTATCCAAATCCCTCTGCAGACTTCCAGTATCCTCTGCACTTTTTGCTTTACCACTTATCTTAGTGTCGTCTGCAAACTTGGACACATTGCCCTTGGTCCCCAACTCCAAATCATCTCTGTAAATTGTGAACAGTTGTGGGCCCAACACTGATCCCTGAGGGACACCACTAGCTACTGATTGCCAACCAGAGAAACACCCATTAATCCCCACTCTTTGCTTTCTATTAATTAACCAATCCTCTATCCATGCTACTACTTTCCCCTGAATGCCATGCATCTTTATCTTATGCAACAACCTTTTGTGTGGCACCTTGTCAAAGGCTTTCTGGAAATCCAGATATACCACATCCATTGGCTCCCCGTTATCTACCGCACTGTTAATGTCCTCAAAAAATTCCACTAAATTAGTTAGGCACGACCTGCCCTTTATGAACCCATGCTGCGTCTGCCCAATGGGACAATTTCCATCCAGATGCCTCGCTATTTCTTCCTTGATGATAGAGTCCAGCATCTTCCCTACTACCGAAGTTAAGGTCACTGGCCTATAATTACCCGCTTTCTGTCTACCTCCTTTTTTAAACAGTGGTGTCATGTTTGCTAATTTCCAATCCGCCGGGACCACCCCAGAGTCTAGTGAATTTTGGTAAATTATCACTAGTGCATTTGCAATTTCCCTAGCCATCTCTTTTAGCACTCTGGGATGCATTCCATCAGGTCCAGGAGACTTGTCTACCTTTAGCCCCATTAGCTTGCCCATCACTACCTCCTTGGTGATAACGACCCTCTCAATGTCCTCACCTGTCATAGCCTCATTTCCATCAGTCACTGGCATGTTATTTGTGTCTTCCACTGTGAAGACCGACCCAAAAAACCTGTTCAGTTCCTCAGCCATTTATTTCAAAAAGTATTTCAAAAGAGTATTTCAAAAAATTTCCACATGAAAAGCTTCCAGTTGGAGCGTCAGCCTGGTGATTCAGGGCACTCGTTGTAAATGGAAAAGAAGCTTTATGAAAGGAAAAAAGAAATAGGATTGGAGGTACGAGAGACATTTTGCCAAGGTGGAAGTAAAAGGTTCTGAGCACGCGTCACAAGAATTAGCACCAGACCAATAGTTTTCTAATTTATGTCAAACTAGTACAATTTTGCTAAAAATTATGCCAAATTAGATGTGTAGTTGATTCTGAGGAGGCAGCATAGAAAATAAAGTGAGTTGGATATAATACATAAATTGGCAGAATAACATCAGAATAAATTTGAGACAGCAAATTGGAAAATAGTGTGCAAAAGAGAGATAAATGAGGTAAATATGTGCTCCATGAATAATAATAATCGCTTATTGTCACAAGTAGGCTTTCATGAAGTTACTGTGAAAAGTCCCTAGTCACCACATTCCGGCGCCTGTTCGGGAGGCTGGTACGGGAATTGAACCCGCGCTGTTGAGTTTGTTCTGCATTACAAGCCAGCTGTTCAGCCCACTGTGCTAAACCAGCCCCTATCATATAATATTGAAATACTTAAGGTGTTGAAGTCCTGGACTCTTCTGTCTGTGGAAATGCATTTGCAGTTAAATTACAGTTGGAGTGTACATGCACTCTTCGTATGTGATTACGAAGTGAGAGCATATGGACATTAGAAAATCTACAGTAAGAACAGACCACACAGCCAACCAAGCTCACTTCCTGCATGATTATTCCATCATAAGTCTCTCTCTCTCCCCCCCCGCCCCCCCCCCCCCCCGCCGCCGCCATGGCACTTGCTATTTTACAGACATTTAAGTTCCTTCCCCAAGCTCCTTTTGGAAATAAAAATCTGAAAGCACAATCAGGATTCTATACTCCTCAATAACTCTTTTTGATAGTTGTCAGTCAAGCTCCTCTTTAAAAGTGTGATTTGCCTCTGAATCCATGACCTTAGCTGGAAGTGTGTTTCAAAGTATCCCTTGGGAATTAATTGTTTCCTAATCTTTAATCTTGCTTGAAGTTTGTCTTTAATTCATACTTATATTGTCTAGGCTTGTTCTTACTGACCACCATAAATAGCGTATTTATTTCAATCTCACTACACTACTCATGATTTTGAGGACCTTTGTAACGGCTCATCACAATCTCCTTCAACCCAGCAAACATAGGGGGCGGGATTCTGTGATCCTGAGGTTGTGTTGACGCCGTCGGAAACGCCATCGCGTTTCTCGATGGCGTCAATACGACCTCAGGATCAGCAATTCTGGCTCCTACATGAGTGA
The DNA here is from genome assembly GCF_047496885.1 of Scyliorhinus torazame. Lineage (NCBI taxonomy): Eukaryota > Metazoa > Chordata > Chondrichthyes > Carcharhiniformes > Scyliorhinidae > Scyliorhinus > Scyliorhinus torazame. Next base: position 289,970,905 of record NC_092709.1, on the reverse strand, counting down.
TGGCACAGGAGCGATCCACACCGCTCCAGCTGCTGATCCTGGCAGGAACTGGGCGCTGTGTGGTCCGCGCATGCACAGTGGCAGCGGCGCCAACGTCGGAGCCACATCGGAGGCCCCCCCCCAGGGTCGGACCCCTCTCCCACCCCACAGACCGCGCCCGGACCCTTCCATGCCGAGGTGCCGCCGGCTGCTAGCAGGTGTGAACGGTGCCGGCGGGACTCGGTTTTCCTGCGACTGCCGCTCGGCCCACCCTGGGCTGAGCATCGGCGGGGGTGCGCCAGTAGCACTGATTCTCCGTCCCGGCGTTGGGGCAGTGTGGCACGATTCGCGCCGGTTGCGGGGATTCTCCGGCCTGGCCCCGGGCTGAGAGAATCCCGCCCAGGTTTCCAGTTGGTGCTTTCTTCATAATTTAGCCCTCTAATGACTGAAATATTCCAACATGCTCTGAATGTTGCCTGAATTGCCTGAATCCTTCTGAGGCAAGATATCAAAACTGAACACCAGGGGCCAGATTTCCGCTGAATCATGAGATTCCATGGACCTTTAAAAGTGGCAGAAGGGACCCGAGTCTGGGATTTATACCACCATTCCAGGTGCCACTTTCTGATGGTCTGGGAGAAGAATTCAGCAGTGAGGTCGCACCCTGCACTTTCAACCAGGCCAGCTCCATAGCGGGATAGACATTTCCCTAGTCACCCTTAATTGTCATGGAGTCAAGCCAACATCTTAAGGACTCGTGGTTGACGGTCACTCAGAGGAATTGTGAACCATAATCTGGATGCAGGAAGCTTCTGAAAGAAACCTTCAATAGGTTTTATCCACGCCCCCCCATTACAACTTATTCCCTCACACACCCCAATGGTCCCTCATAACTTCCATGTCACACGATGTCCCCAACCACCCCTAATAGCTTTATGCCAGCTGATAGCATTTCCCGGCCCATTCACCCAGTATGCACTCTATACTTAACAAATGAACCGTACAGTAACAATGGTATGTGAGGAAATGCTTAAAATAAGCAGCAATTCAGAACTTTCTTAACAAAAATGGAGCTGCAACAATCCCATAATAGTATCCACCATCCTGTCTTTAAAGCATTAATAACAGCAAATATAAACACTTGACAGTCCATTACCTTCTGTAAATAAACATTGAGTCAGTGACAAAATAGATCACAGAAAATAAAGATTGTAAAGGCCATCAATGAAGCAACATTTTCCCTTCTGGGCTTCCCGCCAAGCCTCATTAAGCATGTTTTTAAGCATTTACACACATGCCATTGCTACTATAAGGTCCATTAGCTCCCTGCAAAGTGTGTACTGGGTGACTGAGCATGGAAATGTTATGAGCTGGAGGGCATTGGGAGGGCGTAATCATGGGTTTGCATGGAGGGTATGAGTGGCCATTGGAGATGGGTGGGAGTATGTGTTGCCATGAGCTGGTATGGATGGGGCATGGGGAGTGGGTGGGGGAGAGTGAGGAGTGAGGGATAAAGGGCCTCATATTTAACAGAACAACTGGGACAAAGCCTCAGAGAACTGAAGCAGCCTGCCTCACCATTCGGCAACCCCTGTGGCTGCCTCCAATCTGCGTCTGGGCCCTACTCCATCCTGCACCCCCCCCCCCCCCCCCCACCCCCCGGACTGGAGTGAAAAATCAAGCTATTTAAGGGCACACTTTCCCCGAGGTGGATGTGTCAAGTCAGGAATTTTCATGGCCCAAAAAACCCAGCCCCATGTTGCATATCCACCACAAACTGCCTTATTTATTGTGTTTCAGAGTCCATATTAGACAATCAAACTTTGTAAAAGAAGAGCAATGAGAAGCATCCATGTCATACTGACACATAAAAATGTGTCTACAATTGCTCTGTTAGTTTCTGACCAACACAACAGGTTACAAGTAAAAGGATAGATACAGAAGATCAAATTCTTGATGGAACTCATGATTTTCAGTTTTGGGAAGGGAAACTGTTTAGCGGTTGGGTTAAATTATGTTAGATTACATTGCTGTTCTAAAGTCAGGAAGACTGACGCTTGCACTAACCTAATCGTGACATGTGGAGGTAAGGCTCTTTATAGTTTGCTGTCCAAAACTGGGTCTTAGACCACGTACAATTTCTGCTATTGTGTACTTCACTGACTTAATCAATCCCCTGTTAAAAATAGCATTTCCTAAAATAGAGCTGTGTTAATTGTCTCTTTAATCCATAAACCTGAAGTATATCGTGTAGTTTTAGTCACCATACATTGAAAGAGAACAGCCCTGGCAATACAGGCTATCAATGCAATGAAGCATACAATCAGAAATGCTAATGTAATGTTCTCTTTCAGATAATTACCATCCTGATGGGGATTCCCAACATTATCTGTTTCTAAGATAGCAGGGCTCGCCACAAGCACAATTCCCGGGTACAACACAGGCAGAACTGATTATTACCCAATCACAGCTTTTACCGTTTGATTCTCCTCACACATTGGCTTACCTTGTACAGAACTGTCAGCCAACAGAAATTGCACGGTGGGTAGGGAGACATACGATGGAAAAAGTGAGAACATGTAATGGAACACCCAATTGCTTCACAAACAGTTATCTTCACTGGTAAGCATTTAACACTGATGGGAAGTTGATCTTCTAGACTCTCTGGGGCACAAAACGCACCCATCTGTTCTGGGATCTTCATCAGTTGCCACTGCTATAGTTTAAATCCACATTGCAAAGAACCAAGAGAAAATAAAAGACCATTCCATCACAAAGTTCCAAAAAGGGATAGCACAGCTCAAAGCCAAACTGTGATCTTTCAATGTAGGGTACCGATGGTTTTTGCCCAAAGTTTTCAGCACTAAAGGAATGGCCCAGAAGGTGTTTTAAGTGACAGTGCTGGTTTTGCCCACATTTAGTGCAAAACATCACCTTGCTAAAGGATTTGAAGCCTGTGTTTGGAGGTTCATTAAACAGCCACTTAAAAAGGCTGCAAGCGCTCAATATGAAAAATGAAATGAAATGAAAATCGCTTATTGTCCAAGTAGGCTTCAAATGAAGTTACTGTGAAAAGCCCCTAGTCACCACATTCCGGCGCCTGTTCAGGGAGGCTGGTACGGGAATTGAACCCGCGCTGCTGGCCTTGGTCTGCTTTACAAGCCAGCTATTTAGCCCACTGTCCTAAACCTGCCACAATAAAGACACCACATGGCATTTTGCAGGCTAGCTCTTGCCCTATCAGCTGTTTGGGATTAAACATGGCGTTGATGTTGATTATAACCACTGCTTAAAGGGATAATCACTTGCAGCTGAACTGTGAAGAGAACCTCTGAAACACATTGGGAGACTTTCTGTGGCACTATGCCAAGACTTGAACAACATGAATTCGGGAAATTCTCTGAAAAGTTGACCGAGAAAGTCATGTCCTGCTGCACTTTATAAGTGTCACCAGAAGAAGGGGAGTGCTTAGTCATTGGCATCTAATCAGGGAACTCTCCTGGTATGGACAAAGAATCAGAGGAGGGCAGGATGCCCGGCTGAGCAGCTCCAATTGCTGCAGGAGAGAGGAACATGATTGTGAGGTTGTGTCTTTCCTCTCTGAGGATAACAGGGCACCACTCATCCTTTGGGCCTTCTCCACCTGGACCCTCAGTGTCACATTCAGGAACCAGTCGTCCTCTTCCGCAGTCCCTGAGTCACCATGAAACCTGCCACTGTGCACTCCATACCTTAGTGAAAGTGGAATTGAGGGGAGCCCACATATACTTGAATTATCCCTCACTAATATTTGAGTACGAAGCCTGCAGTTTGCTGGTGACCACCTCCAGGCAGGTTCAAATAATGGTTGTCAGCAATTATGACGAAAACTATGTATTACACATCCAGGCTAGTCTTATTAGCTCGGCATCCATTCAGCACATGCCTTAACCCAAATATTTTTTTCATTCAACTACATTAGCTGAGAAAATAAATTCAGTCCTAGAATGGTCAGCACCTCTTGAAATCTCGAGTGTGTCGAAATACTTGTCTCCAAGTATATGAACTTATTTTTTACAGCCAGTCCGATAAGGTGCAGTATTCTTTCCTGAGTCAGAAGGTGTGTCCAACCACTACATCCACAACCTCCTCCAACCCAGCAGTGCTTGGGTATTTGACTTAAAATGGGTCATCAATGCAGTCCTGAGGGTGTGCCACTTTGTCAACAGGGTGTCATCCCTTGAATAAGAAATTAAAAATTGGCAGTGTTGGCCTGTTAAAGTGGGTAATATTTTTTCAAAAAAGGGTAACGCGTTTGCCTGACGTCTTAATATTTCCATTTTCTTCATGCCCTTTGGAAGATGCAGTGACACACAAATAGTTCTCTGACCAACTGTAGCATGTGTCTCAGGTCAGAAAAGATAATAAGTACTTGTTAATCCTGACACTGAGTGATAGCCTTGCACATTTTACAACAATATTCAGATAGGCCAGCTTTAACTGGGTGAAGGCCGAGATCTAGTGTCATTTACAGTTAAATGGTTTCCAGATGTGATTAAGTAAGATTTCTCACATATGTAGCTGGGGTTGAGAATGGTAAAAAAGCTCAATAGATGTTCGATTCATGGAAAAAGCTGTAATCACTTCGCATAATCAGAAAATGTGAAAAGCATAAGACCAGTGCAGTGATCTTCATTTCCCATTTTATATTTTTGCTTTTATTTCAAGCTGTTTCACCTGTCCACAGGGATGCCAGTATTTAATGAATTTGTTTTCCTAAATCCAACAGTCAACTTTGTGTAACAAAAACATGCTTGTAACAAATGGGAGTCATATGTTAGTCACAACTGTTTATGCAGAAAAAAAATCAAATACTGTACACAGCAAGACTATTTTTCTGTTGCATGATTGGAACATTAAAAACATTTGAGAAGTTATATTTCTCCAAATAAGTAAACTTATTGTCCTATCGTTTTCAATTTAACACGAGCAGCCTGCTGTAATAAGAAACGATCATGCCTGAAATATTAACCCAACCTCATCTTTCTCTTTCAGTAGCTGATCAAACATTCCATTATTTGCTGCTTTTCTTTTTAATCACTTTTCTCTCTCGTTCTCTGAACAGATAACAGGACGCGGGAATGTTAACTCATTGAGAAGGTAAGTCTCTATTTTCAGACTTACCTGGCCAGCCTCAACACCTCCATAAGGAAATAGGGTGGCACGGTGATTAGCACTGATGCCTCACAGAGCCAGGGAGCCAGGTTCAATTCCGGCCTTGGGTGACTGTCTGTGTGAAGTTTGCACTTTCTCCCTGTGTCTGTGTGGGTCTCCTCCGGGTGCTCCGGTTTAGGTCGTTTAGCCACGATAAAATTGCCCCAGAGTGTCCAAGGTTCTGTAGCTCAGGGAGGATTACAGGGATAGAGCGGGAAGTGGGCAGAGGAAGGGTACTCTTTCAGAGGGTCGGTGCAGACTCAATGGGTCGAATGGCATCCTTCTGCACTGTAGGGATTCTATGATTCCATTCTAAAGTCAATTCAACCATATCTGCTTGGTAAAAATTTGGTTGCATTAAACTCGCTCTAAAGCTTTACCAGCTTTTGAATAGAAATAATCAACTGTGACACAGTTTAATCCCAAGTCTGTGTTCGGTTAGCTGTTACAGCATGATGGTGTCTATGGTTGTCAGTGTTTCTGGGCTAGGGAGGGGAAAAAACAAAGTCAAGATTTCCACTCCTGATTGCGTTCTCAACCAGTCCTGTTTAAAAATACCCGTCTGTGGACAGCAGATGAAGATTTGATTAGGATCAGATGTGATGCCTTCAAATAACATAATGGAAGTTCAGTCGAAAGCTCAGTAGGGGGAGGCGATGGCACAGTGATATTGTCACTGGACTTGAATTCCAGAGACCATGGATGGCAGATGGTGAAACTTGAATTCAATAGAAATCTGGAATTAAAAGCCTAAAAATGACCATGAAACCATAAAAACCTATCTGGTTCACTAACTTCCATAAGGGAGGGAAACTTGCCATCCTTGCCTGGTCTGGCTGGCATGTGGCCACAGGTGCACAGCAATGTGATTGACTCTTTTTTCCCTCTGAAATGGCTGAGCAAGCCACTCTGTCCAAGGGCAATAATTGCTGGCCCAGCCAGCGATTGCCTCATCCAATTGATTTTTTTTTTTATTGTGACAGCATGTGCTTCAAATTGGAGCTACGGGACCAGACCTTCCAATACGACTCTGATTGCCACTCCACACCTGTTTCCTACCTTAAATGGGAGCTGCACCTCCACTCGACCTTCCATTCCGGACGGGTGAGAAAGATTCAGTGCAGATTCCTGAGGCCTTGTGTCGAGGGTAGCAGCTTCAGGGGGAAAGAAAGGCACCTCCCTCATTTTACAGCACTAGCTGCTGTATTGCAGGAACGTTTAAAGGCCTAGCCAGTTTGAGACGCCTGGGAGAAGGGTGTAAGGTGAGGGGTTATGGTGGTCCGGAACGGAATCGAGTGGTGGGGGAGGGGGGTTCTGGTGGTAAGTGGGAGGGGGTCTGGAGGATTGTCAGGAGGTGGGAGAGTAGTCAGGGAGGTGGGGGGGATGTTGTCTGGGAGGTGGGGAGTAGTCATGGAGGTGAGGAGTAGTCAGGGAGGTGGGGAGTAGTCATGGAGGTGATGAGTAGTCAGGGAGGTGGGGATAGTCAGGGAGGTGGGGAGTAGTCAGGGAGGTGGGAGAGTAGTCAGGGAGGTGGGGGAGCAGTCAGGGAGGTGGGGGAGCAGTTAGGGAGGTGGGGGAATAGTCAGGGAGGTGGGGCAGTAGTCAGGGAGGTGGGGATAGTCAGGGAGGTGGGAGAGTAGTCAGGGAGGTGGGAGAGTAGTCAGGGAGGTGGGAGAGTAGTCAGGGAGGTGGGGGAGCAGTCAGGGAGGTGGGGAGTAGTCAGGGAGGTGGGGGAATAGTCAGGGAGATGGGGGAGTAGTCAGGGAGATGGGGGAATAGTCAGGGAGGTGGGGAGTAGTCAGGGAGGTGGGGGAGTAGTCAGGGAAGTGGGGGAGTAGTCAGGGAGGTGGGGGAATAGTCAGGGATGTGGGGGTAGTCAGGGAGGTGGGGGACTAGTCAGGGAGGCGGGGGACTAGTCAGGGAGGCGGGGGACTAGTCAGGGAGGTGGTGGAGTAGTCAGGGAGGTGGTGGAGTAGTCAGGGAGGTGGGGGAGTAGTCAGAGAGGTGGGGAATGGTCAGGGAAGTGGGCGAGTAGTCAGGGGGGTGGGGAGCGGTCAGGGAGGTGGAGGAGTAGTCAGGGAAGTGGGCGAGTAGTCAGGGAGGTGGGGAGCAGTCAGGTGGTGGAGGAGTGGTTGGGGAGGTGGGGAGTAGTCAGGGAGGTGGGGGAACAGTCAGGGAGGTGGGGCAGTAGTCAGGGAGGTGGGGAGTAGTCAGGGAGGTGGGGGGTAGTCAGGGAGGTGGGGGGTAGTCAGGGAGGTGGGAGAGTAGTCAGGGAGGTGGGAGAGTAGTCAGGGAGGTGGGGGGTTAGTTAGGGAGTTGGGAGAGTAGTCAGGGAGGTGCAGTCATCAGGACGGGAAGGTAGTTGGAGGGTCCGGGGTGGGGTGGTGGTTAGAGGAAGGGTCATAGGGGTATTTTTTTTAGTTATTCACTAGTTAGAAGTGGTTTTAATTCTTCCAAAGTTCCCTGGGTAAGACAGTTGGAGACATCCAAAGTCTCCAATTTAAATTGGATGGTTCCAGGTGCATTGGAAGATTTGCTCATTGTAAGTTTAAATTTCCTGGGCAATTTCCATACAGGCCTTACAAAGGGTCTTGGGGGTGTCCCCTAGGGCATCTTCTGGGGTCCAACCTACTGGAGATCAGGAGTAGTGGAAGTCATTAATTTCCTTGGTTCCTCACATCCTTTGATAATTTTCTTCAATCCTATTCACTCTTAACAGGTGATTGAATCATCTTCAGTAGCAAATTGTGTGAAAGTGTTGCATGTTATGGAAGTCATTTGGATGAAAAAAAATATTATCAACCTCCTTTCTACTAAAATAATAAGTTTATTTCCCCTTGTTCTGCTGGTGTAAATTATCTTTTGTTGTTTATGAAAATACAAAATGAATGGTCTGAAGTTGACCAACTATAATAATCTTTATTATTGTCACAAGTAGGCTTACATTAACACTGCAATGATGTTACTGTGAAAAGCCCCTAGTCGCCACACTCCGGCGCCTGTTCGGGTACGCTGAGGGAGAATTCAGAATGTCCAATTCACTTAACAGCACATCTTTCGGGACTTGTTGGAGGAAACCGGAGCACCCGGAGGAAACCCACGCAGATACGAGAAGAATGTGCAGACTCTTCACAGACAGTGACCCAAGCGGGAATCGAACCTGGGACCCTGACGCTGTGAGTTGGAAGAGGCAAACAAAAACGAGTAAAAACAGGCCTGATAAGGGAAAAAATATATAGTCTGGACCCCCTTAAACGTCCTCTTAAATATCTACAAATAGCAGAAACTTGCATCAGTTCTCTCCATTAACTGCTCCTGCTCCAGGAAGTACAGCCTTAGTTCTTTAATCCTCTCATCGTAACTGTATTTTCTCATCGCTGTACAAAAAGCCTTGATACTCACTCCTATGTCTCAAAATCGGTCATTAAAATGGACAATCGGATGGCATTTATCACCCAAACAACCTATAGCCCAGCATGAATCACTGGTTTTCGAAGATAAAACATAAATACTGGACTGAAACCCATTCGTTACTATTATCACTATTCACACTGTCATTTTACAATAATGCATTTTTAAAAAACATGCAATAGTGGACATTTCAAAAGGCAAGGAAATCATAGTAACATTAGAGCATTCACAGAGAATATCAATGATCGCTGGAAACGATGCAAAAAAAAATAAAGTTTAGAAAAGAGATTAAGGGAAGGAATACCTGGTGGAGAACTGCACAGTGTGGAGGTTCGGGTCTTAAATTTGTTATAAGTTATCCTGTTCTCAAGGCTGTTCCATGCATTTACAGCATGTTGAACCCAAAAGCAATAAAGAGAAAATAGTGGCACACTTATGTGCTTCACATAGTGTAACAAACACCTCTGGTCATAATCAAGTTGCAATATATCACAACTGGATTTTGTGTTTAATATTTACACTATCCAACAAATGCTTTTAGAAACCAATCTTCAAAAGATTTTTAACCAACTGTTATAACCCCAGTTCCTGCTAATTGCAGAGTGACATTTCTTATGGTGAACCTTTTATTTTATTTATTTGTTTGTGGCATTTGAGCGTCATTGGCTAGGCCAGCATTTATCGCTCATCCCTAACTGGCCTTGACAAGGTGGCGGTGAGCTGCCTTTTTGAACTGCTGAAGCCCACAGTGCTGTTAGGGAGAGAGTTCCAGCACCTGGACCCAGCGATAATGACAGCTCAAGGAATTGCCATAGGCCCCAGGGTGTTTTAGCATTTGAGGAGGGTGTCTCTGGTTATGTTAGCAATGGGGAAAGAATATCAAAGACTTACACCACTGAGGGTATGCGTGCAGATGTAGACCAGCATTAGTATCCAGACAAGCCCACGTTAAGATTATCCAACTGTCTTCTAGTACTTTTGTCTAGCTTTGACAAAGAGTCATCCAGACTCAAAACGTTAGCTCCCTTTGCTCTCCACAGACATCGTCAGACTCGCTGAGATTGTCCAGCATTTTCTGTTTTTGTTTCAGATTCCAGCATCCGCAGTAATTTGTTTTTGTCTCCTAGTATCAGTTTGGTCGCCACCTGAAACTGTATTTTTAACCGAAGAATTCTGAATTACTATTTCACCATCTATGTGCCGCCATATAAATTACAGATTAAGTTTTCTGTGCTGATAACCATTTTCAATCAAGGAATTGAAGGGATGGGAAGCGGGACTGGATGGGACAGGGGGTGGCGGGTGGGTGGTAGAGGGAGAGGTGTTTACATCAGTGACAAAACTGATAGCCAAAAATAGATCAAACAATACGTCAGATATGTCCAGAGAATGTATGGAGACATCACTCGTACTTGGTCATTCCCATAGATTTTTGGTCTTTGTCAACATTTTTTAGTTCCACATGTTTTTATTTCTTTTATATCTGACACACATACACCACCTCTGAATCTTTCATCACATGTATGTCTGCTCACTGACTATGCTGTGAAAGTATTTTATTAGTCGTAAGGTGCTTTGAAGTGCTTTGAGGTCATTGAAGGCACTAGAGAAGTCTTTGTTTCTCTGTCTCACTCGTTTGTTCAACTTTCCTTCTATTTCAATCGCCGCTTGCTTTTGTCCCTATTTCAGGGTTTCTCTCTTCGCCCCCTGAGCCTTTCCTTTCTCAATGATCTTCTGGGTCACTCTGTCTTTTGTTCTCCTCCCTCCATTCCTCATTCCTCCCTCTTCTCACCTACTTTGTACTTTGCTTTCTCCTTTACCCTCTCTTCTCCAACACCTCAGAAGCAGAAGAAATCAAACATGTCGATGGGCACAGGCTTCAGATAACAGGAAACACCACCGCAGTGAGACATCATAAGAATCAGGAATGACCACAGGGAAAGCACTGGGTCAAAATTGCCAGGTTCACAAGTGTACAATTGACTATTAGAAAAAAAAGCAGTAACGTAAACAAAAATGAAGAAGAAAAATCACAGCATGACCCACTGATATCTGTAACTTCAGAAGTAAAAGTACAGAAGTGAATGAGCCTTGAAAAGAGGAGTGCGGAGGACAAAGAGACAGCAGGGAATATATATATAGTCAAAATTACTGCTGGAATTAGACCAATAAAGAAGCTGGGAGGTCTAAGGCTGTATCTGATCACAGGATCTAGGCAAACTATCAGGGATGAGTATCAACAACAGCATATGATCATCGACAGTGGGCATTCAATTAGGAAAACTGAGTCATAATAAATTGGAAAGGATAATAGAGGCACAACAGAATAGCGCATCACAAGAATAGTGCCAAAAACGATTAGGACAACTGTGGTACTTATGGGAAATCTGTACTATGCACAAAATTGTTAATATTTTTAATAGATTTGTGTTGATTTGACGGTTTAACTTTTGTGTTAATGTGCTCTTCAGTAGTATCTCAACTGAGCCCTAATCAAGTAAAAGTTATATGAAAATCTAGATTAGGATTCAATCTCCTTTTGAGTTTATTGCTTATTTAAATTTAGCCATTTGCTAATTGTAGTAAAAATTATCTTTCTTTTTGCATTTCAATTTACTGCTGCTGGAAGCAAGAGGTACATGTCAGCAAACGTGTGCTCTCAGTAAATGAGGGAGTAGCACTATCTGTTTATTTTATTCCCGACACACCAGCTGTTTATACTTGCCAGGTTTTCCTCCATTGATTCATCTGTGGCTCTGTGCTACGACTGGGTTGCAGGGCTGCTGTCAGGGTATTCAGATCACGAATCCCATCAATCACATACAGTACTCTTGTCACCAAAATATAACCTATCACCTTGCACAATTTTTGTTATATAAGGTACATTTTTATCTTCCGAACTTGGTGCATATATTTATGCAATGGTGCCGCATATCAGAAATGTGGGCAGGTGGCTGTCATGCATTTTCATTCATTTCTTTTTTTTTGTGTTTTTCTAAAAATTTAGAGTATCCAATTATTTTTGTCCAATTAAGGGGCAACTTAACGTGGTCAATCCATCTACCTTGCACATCTTTGCGTCTTGGGGGTGAGATCCACGCAGACGTGGGGAGAATGTGCAAACTCCACACGGACAGTGACCCGGGACCGAGATTGAACCCAGGTCCTTGGCATCATGAGGCAGCAGTGCTAGCCACTGTGCCACCATGATTCATTTCTTTAATGGGTGGAAATCATGGGGCTGGTGTGGTAAACCACTGTATTGTGTTGTATTGTATTGTACTGTTGTATTGTTACATGCCTGGGCTTGTCCCTGCTGGCTCTGCCTGTGGTTCCTCCCCTCGGGCTCATGTATAAAGTGGTCAACCTCCAGCCCTGCCCTCATTCTGTGACCGGCTGCCAGCAGGTGTCTTTAAGCTGATTAAAGTCGCAGTTTTTCTCCCGACTCCTCGTCTGTCGTCAATTGATGGTACATCAGCTTGTATATCGAATTCATGATAATGTTCTCGTTGTGAGCAAGGCTTTGCATTAGCTGGGAGCACAGAGTGAAAACATTAGCTATGATGAGAGGTTGAATAAACTCTATTTTGTTCTCACTGGAACGATGGAGGTTGAGGGGCGATCTGATAGAGGTCTACAGAATTATGAAGGGCACAGACAGAGAGGAAAACCGCGCTTTTTCCTAGGGTAGAGGGGTCAATTACTAGGGGGCATAGGTTTAAGTTGCGAAGGGCAAGGTTTAGAAGAGATGTACGAGGCAAGTTTTTTTACACAGAGGGTAGTGGGTGCCTGGAACTCACTGTCGGAGGAGGTGGTGGAAGCAGGGACGATGGTGACGTTTAAGGGGCATCTTGACAAATCCATGAATAGGATGGGAATAGAGGGACACGGACCCTGGGAGTGTAGAAGATTTTAGTTTAGACGGGCAGCATGGTCGGCGCAGGCTTGGAGAGCCGAAGGGCCTGTTCCTGTTCTGTACTTTTCTTTGTTCTTTGTTGTTCTTTGTACCTCAACAGTAAAATACAAGGATACAATCTAATATAACAGCCAATATATCTGTTCATACTTTATACTGCTCAAATCACAAATGGGTATATTTTGAAGTAGGTGCATATTATTAGATTGCATATACTGCATGTTAAAGGTGAGGAGCCTTGCGACTTTCACCCTTATGTTAAAAAGCGCATCTCTTTGCTTAGGAATGATTTTAATAGATATTTCTTCCGAGGGAGCCAAGGAACTACTGAAGATTTGAAACAGTCATGAATTAATGAGATCAGATTTCCTTCTATATAAAAACTATTATCTATATATAAGTACACACATATTTAAATACATACACACAGATCAAATTGGTGGCACGATGGTTTGCATTATATATTGTGTGTTTGCATCATTCCCTCTTGTAGTCGTTCCTATTCTTAGCCTCATCATCAGAGAGTGGCAATGATTAGAGGCAACCTCCCCACTGGAATAAAAAGGAGCATGAAAAATAATATCAGCAAAATACACTGCTCCCCACAACTGGGTACAGAACAGAAGCCTGGGAGTACTAAAAGGGCTGGCCACAGTGGCAATGTAAAATGGTAAAGGAACTCTACAGCCTATAAATATTGTACGAAGTCTTACAACACCAGGTTAAAGTCCAACAGGTTTGTTTCGATGTCACTAGCTTTCGGAGCGCTGCTCCTTCCTCAGGTGAATGAAGAGGTATGTTCCAGAAACACATATATAGACAAATTCAAAGATGCCAGACAATGCTTGGAATGCGAGCATTTGCAGGTGATTAAATCTTTACAGATCCAGAGATGGGGTAACCTCAGGTTAAAGAGGTGTGAATTGCATCAAGCCAGGACAGTTGGTAGGATTTCGCAGGCCAGATGGTGGGGGATGAATGTAATGCGACATGAATCGCAGGTCCCGGTTGAGGCCGCACTCATGTGTGCGGAACCTGGCTATAAGTTTCTGCTCGGCGATTCTGCGTTGTCGCGCGTCCTGAAGGCCGCCTTGGAGAACGCTTACCCGGAGATCAGAGGCTGAATGCCCTTGATTGCTGAAGTGTTCCCCGACTGGAAGGGAACATTCCTGCCTGGTGATTGTCGCGCGATGTCCGTTCATTCGTTGTCGCAGCGTCTGCAACAGTGACCACGACACCACACAACCCTGCCATGGCAATCTCTGCAAGACGTGCCAGATCATCGACATGGATACCACCATTACACGTGAGAACACCACCCACCAGGTACGCGGTACATACTCGTGCGACTCGGCCAACGTTGTCTACCTCATACGCTGCAGGAAAGGATGTCCCGAAGCGTGGTACATTGGCGAGACCATGCAGACGCTGCGACAACGAATGAACGGACATCGCGCGACAATCACCAGGCAGGAATGTTCCCTTCCAGTCGGGGAACACTTCAGCAATCAAGAGCATTCAGCCTCTGATCTCCGGGTAAGCGTTCTCCAAGGCGGCCTTCAGGACGCGTGACAACGCAGAATCGCCGAGCAGAAACTTATAGCCAAGTTCCGCACACATGAGTGCGGCCTCAACCGGGACCTGGGATTCATGTCGCATTACATTCATCCCCCACCATCTGGCCTGCGAAATCCTACCAACTGTCCTGGCTTGATACAATTCACACCTCTTTAACCTGAGGTTACCCCATCTCTGGATCTGTAAAGATTTAATCACCTGCAAATGCTCGCATTCCAAGCATTGTCTGGCATCTTTGAATTTGTCTATATATGTGTTTCTGGAACATACCTCTTCATTCACCTGAGGAAGGAGCAGCGCTCCGAAAGCTAGTGACATCGAAACAAACCTGTTGGACTTTAACCTGGTGTTGTAAGACTTCGTACTGTGCTCACCCCAGTCCAACGCCGGCATCTCCATATTATAAATATTGTGTTGGGACTGGGGCTCCTCGGCCTATCTACAAAATATTACAGATTGCAGTAGATGTAAACACAGAACATTATCATAAATTGAGCCAAAAACAGGCCACAATTGTATTTGCTGAAAGAAACTTCAAAGAATATAGTAGGACGATTTTCATTACTTAGTGATAAATGTATGCAACCTGCTGCCAGGTAGAGTGCAGAGGTGCCTAAACTTTTACAGCGGAAGAGTTAGAGAGATTAGTCTTGATGGGCTAAATGTCATCTTCTGTTCTTGTCCTTTCTTATCCTCTTTTGGGAAACATTGTTTACACTGGGTCTGGCCCAGAAGTCAACATAGCCCTGGCATCCATTTGGCTATCCTTTACATTATTACCCTCAGTCACATCACGTCTCGATGAATTTCACTAAGTGGTTGGGTGGTGCAATAATTGCAGAGGACTGACACCATTTCATTTTGGACTCAACACTTTTATTTTAAAAATAAATGAGAGAATCTAAGCCACAATCCTACCATTAATCCTACCATCTCTGATGAAAGGTTATTAATCTGAAACATTAACTCTGTCATTCTATCCACTGATGCCATCGGACCTGTTGAGTATTTCCATCATTTTCTGTTTTTATTTCCGATTTCCAGCATCGATTTTATGCCGCAATCCCACCAGTTAGATAGTTTTGAACTTGGCAACAAGGATGTTCAACCCAGTTGAATGTATTCATCCAGAAAGAGCCAATGGTACCCCCCCCCCCCGTACCCCCCCCCCCCCACACCACCACCACACTAGATGGAATTCTATATATTCCACATTGTTTCTTTAGTGACCATAACATTATCTCCCAGTGTCTTCTGTTTAACAACAAAAGCATGACCTAAATTTCACCAGCATTTTCATTCCTCAGTTCTCTAACATGAGGGACCACCTCCAGGACATGCGTGGCTTCCTCATCTCTTTGATTAAAACTGGAACCTGCTCCATAGCCATAAATCACTGTGGGTCGGACTAATGAGGACCGAGTGGGGTTCCACCTCCTGTTGTGGCAGAAACCCTGCCCTCTGAAGCTGCTGGCCAAACTAATTGGCCGGCAGATCCATCAGACCTGGCAGTGCCAGGAAGGCATCAGTGGCAGCTGCCAGGATTACAGGAGAAGAAGATGATCAAGGCGCATGGATCGCCAGAGTGCAAGGGTTTGGGTCAGGAGAGTGTGGGTAGGTTATGGAGAAGGGTGGGGCTAGATCAGGGGTGGCAGCGGGTGAGTTTAATGGAGAGACTGGCTAGGAAGGAATGGGGGTTCTGACCTAAGGGGGGGCTGCCCTGCGATCGGCAAAGGGCAGCCCCGAGGAATGACCCCAACTTCCTTATCGCCCTTTAAGCATGAATTTTCTTTTTAAAATCAGGCTCCCTGCAGCCGTTAAGCTGCCCACGCCAAATGGTTTATAGTATGGCACTGCATTACCAGGGCCAATTAGCCCTTGATTACCCACTTGAACATGGTAGGTGGGAGGCCGATTTCGGCTTCCGTCCATCCACCTAAGGGGGAGAACTCAGATATCGGTGTGAAGTTGTTGAAATGGGCACCCACCCAATTTTATGTGCCTCCCCGCTGTGGGAAACATGCCCATCGGGGGCAAGAAACATTCAGCCCAGTGGTGCTCATGTGACTATATTTCAGCATTCTATTTCCATTCTAGAGATCATTTGGTCTTCATCTCATTGCTATTTGTCAGACCAACAATTTAGTTTCATTGGCAAAGAAACACATTGGGATAGCCTGAGGTCATCAAAGGTGTGATATAATTGCAAGTTATTTCCTTACAATAACCACACACCACAGGAACATTACTTAAATATGAATATTACTTTAGGTACAGGCATTGCAACATTTGTACAAAACTCTGCAGTGATTTATATTTAAACAATGTAGTGTCCAAGGAATGCCTACTTAATGGTGAGGTAAATCCACTTTTATGTGGTGTTTTCCATATGTGAAGTAAAGGCCCTTCTCAGCCAATTTTCTTCCCTCCTCCTCTTCCAAAGACAAATAAGACATGGTTCCATAAGATATGGTTGCTAGTTGCTCTTGCCCAAGTTTCCATTTTCCCTGTCAGTTGAGATGGGAAATTTTAGCAGGTATCCACATGTGTGTGTTTTCCAGCAGAGGGCACTTAAAAGTAATTGTGAGCAAGAACTCTAACGAACGTTTCCCTTTCTAGTCTAGGAGTACTAGTCCAGTTATAGGGCTTTTACTGCTATTACGAGGTAATCAAACACTAGAAAATCAAACCCAAGACTTTTATGGTCTGCAGACCAGAATACTGGGCTGCCTTTAACAACCTGGCTAGTATGGAGATAGAAATGAAGCTTTGAATAATATAAATTTGTTTTATTAATCCACTTAAGAAAATATGGCAGGAAAATAAAACAAAAAGCACACTAAAATACCAGGATCAATGAGACACCTTTATGTTTCTTAGTTGTATCGGTTGCATTGTCATTACCTATTAATTCCTCTGTTTGCTAATTTTTACATTTATTCAGATGGGACACACTTAAAGTAAAATAAATTGTTCTCAATTAAATGGAATTGTCGTCTTCCTCATCCTATCATACCCAATTATTACATCGTAATCAGCCCTTTCGGGAATTGGCATAGCATTGATCTGATCTACAAGTTTAAGTGTTTTCTCTTGCAACAAATGTGACAGTAATTCCCTTTATAATTTAGGATTGTTCTTGACCTCTTTTATTCTTATTTCCTTATTTGGCATAGCTAGAAATTTGAAAAGAATGCACGTAGTTACGCCTAAAGTTTGAGACCTGTTATAATTCTTCACCTGATTAAATATAGAAATAGATTTTTTTTTAACTCATGAAAAAAATAGCTGATCCTGGATAGATCATTGCATCATCCTCCAATTCCAGCGCCATGTTTTCAGTTAAATAAAATGCTGGGCAAGTGAGATTTTTATACTGCGTCCTACACCTTATCTGTGAAAAGCACCCAGAATAATATTATGCGTTTCTTTTGTCATTCCCAACTTTGGCCATCTCTGGAGAGCATTTTTAGCTGCATAACAGTAGAGTGAAGTACTTGTGGTTACATGTCTGTCACTAACAGTGGGAGCAATTTAAGGTGATGAATTAATAGTGTCACACAAGAAGTGCATCAGTTTGACTGCATTTTATTTTAGTGCATGGGTACCAATATGCTAAATGAGCCCAATGACAACATTTTAGTATCCAAAGTGTGAAAAATGATCTGCTAATCCTACAGGATTTTTCACACATTGAATGACAGCTATATTAACCTAAATAACACTCTCCAATAATAAAAAAAATCATTATTTTATTAGGGAAATGCTGGCGTGCAATTTTAACTTCCCTCTTGAATTCAATTTTCTTTGCTTTGTGTGTCCACAGGCGCCACACGATAACAGCTCTGAATTAAAACATGTTCATTTTACAATCTTCACTCCGATAAGGTATTTTCTTTAATATTATAGTTAGTTATTTAATTACATTCACTTTTTGAATGAACAATTCTTAATGAAAATTAAGCCATTTTGCAACCTCCATTTTTCTGAATTTTTTTTAATATGACCAAGAGAGTTATTTAATTTCATTAATTCATTGGAATAGCTGATCGAGAATGAAAACTACAGGAGCATGACTCTTATTTGTCTTTTAAAACCACAACCTATATGCGGAGTGACATTTTTTAACGTTATTTTTCTAGGTCTGGATGAAAATTAAACCAATTATAAACTTCTGGGTTCTGAAATGTTTCTCTTTAGCTACATGCTGGCAACGTTACATTGCATTTCAAAAGCAACAGAATACTTTTGCACATTTTCACCCCTACGAACTGTCAACTGAACAATCAAACAAAAAGAAAATACAGAGCTGCACACTCTTGTTTCCTAACAGGACACAAGAATGTCATTGCCCCAGTCATGATCACTGCAGGGAGTTTTCTTCTTCAATATATTGAGTGACGTGGCTTCCATAGCCTTCTGTGGCAGAGAATTCTACACATTCACCACCCTCGGAGTAAAGAGATTTCTCCTTATCTCAGTCCTAAATGACCTAGCCCATATCCTGAGACGGTGACCCCTTGTTCTAGACCTACTCAGCCAGAGAAAAGAACATCCCTACATCCTGTCTGTCCAGCCCTGTCATAATTTTATATATTTCAATTAGATCCCTCTTATTCTTCCAAATTCCAATTATCACAGGCCCGGTTGACCCAATCTCTCCTCATAAGACACTCCTGCCATCCCAGGAATCAGCCTGGTGAATCTTCACTGCACTCCCTCGATGGCAAGTATATCCTTTCTTAGATAAGGAGACCAAAACTGAACTCAATGCTCCAGGTGTGGTCTCATTAAGGCCCCGTACAGCTGCAGTGAGACAACCTTGCTCCTGTACTCCAGTCCTCTTTCAATGAAGACCAACACATATAATTTACCTTCCAACCTGCTTGCTGGACCTGCACATGCTTTCAGTAACTGGTGTGTACTGGGACACTGATGTCTCTTTGTAAGTCAACATTTCTCAATTGACCACCATTTAAGTAGTTCTTTGCCATTCTCATTCTCTAACCGAAGTGGATATCTTCACATTACTCCATGCTGTGGGTGGAAATTCTTGATCCAGCTACAGCTACAACATCAAGGGGTGATAATCTTTATATCAGAATTCATTTGTTCACTTTCTTTTGATATCACTTTGTTTTCTTCAGCAAACAGCAAAGTTTGATTCTTGATCAAAGGTGCATATGCAGATGGAATGGGGTGATTTCTTCTACCGACAAGTTGCTCCTGGCCCTATAATGGCAACTGACTTCTGCCACTACAACACTTATGACATAAAAACTATCTCTTGCAATTTTCCCTGGACGGTGCTTAGATATCTGCATGAGCGTGAACAGTTACACATGGTCATTTGAGCTGGAAAATACTGAAAAAGTATTCAGCTGGGCGAAGTTGATTTCCATTAAGCAAGCTCCCTCAAAGGAACCAATTAGACCTAGTTTATTCAATAACCATTTGGCGCCAAGAATGTATTCAATATGGTATTGTTTAATAAATAGACCATGCACAGTTTCCAACAGAGAAATGCTTAACTTTCATTAAATGCTAATAAGAGAAAGTCACAGGTACAGTGATTATGGTTCTGGAAGTTGGAACTTTGCTGCATGCTGTGGGTGGTAATCCAGGGAATATTATGTTTGAATCCCATCATGGTAACTTGAATTCAGCTTTAAAAATCTGGTACTAAAAAACTGTCCTTTCCGGAATGTGGGACTCCAGTTTCACATCAATGTGATCGGCTATTAACTGCCCTCTCTAGTGGACTAGTGAGCAACTGAGTTATATCAAATCACTACATGAAGTGGTTTAAGAAAGTGGCCCATAACCACTATCTCAGGTCAACTGGGATGGACAATAATAGCTAACTTGTCATCAATACTCATATCCTGAGAATGGATTTAACAGGCTTCAAATTACTTAATTTTTCTCAATTCTTCTTACCTTCTTTTCCCATTTTCTCTGGTTCAAGTGTGGTGCCCAGCTCTATTTCTCCCAAGTGACCATTGATTGTAATGAGGGTTGATAGTGCAGGAGGAGCAGCATTGTTCAACCTGATCACACACTGCACCCACATGTAACCACTTTTCAGCACAGATCATTGGGCTTTACCAGACTGATTCCTGGGATGGCGGGACTGAAATACGAGGAGAAATTGAATTGATTAGGATTGTATTCACTGGAGTTCAGAAGAATGAGGTGGGGATCCCATAGAACCTATAAAATTCTAACAGGACCAGACAGGGTAGATGCAGGATGTTCCCATTCATGGGTTTGTCCAGAACCAGGGATCACAGTCTGAGGATACGGGATAGACCAATTAGGACAGGGATAACAAGAAATGTCTTCACCCAGAGTGTGGTCGGTCAGTGAAATCCATTACCATAAGAAGTAGTTGAAGCCAAAACATTGCATGTTTTCAAGGAGCAGTTGGATATACCTCTTAGGGTGAAGGGGAGGGAAGGATATGGGGGGAAAGTGGGATTGGGCTATAGAGTTGGATGATCAGCCATGATCATAATGAATGGCGGAGCAGGATCAATGGGCTGAATGGCCTCCTCCACTCCTATTTTCTATGTTTTCTATGTTTCAATCAGGAACAAAGACCATGGCTGTTTTTGTCAGTCTTTAAGATGCTGAGGATAACTATAGCATTCCTATCTGATTTAGGGGTTGTGTGGGGTAACATATTAGCACAGAGAATTGTTTAGCTAACAGGAAACAGAGTGCAGAGATAAATGAGTCTTTTTCAGGTTGGCAAGATGTAATGAGTGGAGTGGCACACTGGTGTAAATAGCTGGTGCCTCAGCTCTTCACACTTTTTATCAATGACTTGGATGAAGGGACCAAATGTATGGTTGCTAAATTTGGCAGATGGAGTCAAATGTAGGAAAATGTGAACTTTGGTAGGAAGAATAAAAACGCAGCATTTATTTAAACTGAGAGGGATTGCATAATTTGGAGATACAAAGGGATCTAGGTGGCCTGGTACATGAATCAGGATACATTAGTATTAGTATTACAGCAAGTAATTAAGAAGGCAAATGGACTGGTGTTTTTTATTGCAAGGGAAATTGAATATAAAATCAGGGACATTTTGTTACAGTTGCACAGGGCATTGGTGAGACCACAGCTAGAGTACTGTGTACAATTTTGGTCCCTTTACTTAAGAAAGGATAGAAATGCATTCAAAGTAGTTCACAGAAAGTTCACTTGGCCGATGGATGGTGGTGGTGCCGGGGGGGGGGGGGGGTCTGTGTGTGATTGGGTGGGTGGTGGTTTGTCGTTATCTTACAAAGAAAGGTTGGACAGGATAGGCCTGCATCCATTGGAGTTTAGGAGAATGAGAGGTGAGCTTATTGAAATGTCCAAGATCCTGAGGGGACTTGTCAGGATGGATGCTGAATGGATGCCTTCCCTTGTGGGAGAGACAGGAACTAGGGGACACAGTTTAAAAATAAAAGGTCTCCTTTAAGGCAGAGAAGGTCATGAATTCTTGGAACTATCTTCTCCAGAGGGCAGTAGAGGCAGAGTCAATAAATATTTAAAAGCAGAGGTAGATAGATTCGTGATTAACAAGGAAGTTGAAGGTTTTTGGGGAGGAGGAATGTGGAGTTCAGGCCACAACCAGATCAGTCACAATCTTATTGAATGGCAGTGCAGGCTCGAGGGGCTGAATGGGCTACTCCTACCCCCAATTCGTATGTTCGTATGTTGTGCATATGTTTGTAGTACAGATCAAATATTGGTTTGGAAACAGCTCAGGATTTAGCCACTGTGATCATTTAAAAAAATCTGTGGTTTGATTGTATTGGATGGTCCCATGTTGGTCTCATCTCATCATTGCTTTACAAATGGCTAATTGTTACATTATTCTACTTAATCGGCAGCAGGTACAGTTTTTTTTTAAAAATGGTGCACTCACCCATGGAGGTGGTGAAAATGTGACCAATTATGTTACATTTGCAATTGATAATTAAAATGAGGCTGCTAAAAAAATTAAAAGTAGAACTTTAGAACATAACTTGCAAAGAGAAAAGCTGGCTTTCCAGTTGGAAAACATGAAATAAAGCAGAAAATGCTTACATGATTCTTGTGTCTCACTGGGGAGGGCAGAGTCTTGATGCATTTGAAATTAAAGCTGAATGTGACTATTTTTAAAAATAGACCAAATTTGCATGCTCAACCCAACAAATTGTTTACGTTGCCATTTGACACCTGAAACTCCTCTGCAAGTATTCTGAGTGTTTTAACCCCTCCAAGTCTAAAGGACCTTCTAAGTTTGAGAAAGAAAAACCGTAAAAAATATATTTAAATTAAAAAATAATATTAGTGTACTATTTGCATACAAGATATGCACCGCATTACTAAACCCTCAACTGAATTGTTGGGGCACTCCACTTGCTACCGCACTTGATTTTCACTAATTTGATTAAATCCTGATGACCAATGGTCAAATTGTCATTTGGTAGTGCAAAATTTGAATAGTGCTGAATATTGACAAGGTGGATGCTGAAAGGATATCTCCCATTGTGGGACAGACAAGAACTCGGGGATATTCGGCAAAGCAGGGACATTTTGCATCGGGCGTTGGTGAGATCACAACTAGGGCTTTCATATTGCCGAAGGTTTTCATCTTGCATGCATCAGGACAAATGGAAGAATGTCAAATTTCAAACACTCTCAACAACTTATACGACAGGATAAAATGGTGCTGAATGGCCGAGGCATCTCCAGGAAGAGCAATAGGGAACTCTCGGCTCCCCAAGCTCCCAGGTAATTCAACAAAACACAACGCTTGAACATGTTCCTTTTGTTTGCAGAAAAAGGTCCCTGCATATGAATTGATATCACTTCTAGCAAGGCCAATTGAGCCACATTACAAGCTCAACTGATTATCTTACCTTGGTTGTTAGTGTAATTATTTTATCCACTTAGGATTCTTCAGCAAGCGCTACCCAATTGTGGAACCAAGTCTAAATGTTGATGTTTTGTTCTGGAGTTTTCAAGTGCGGACTGGTTTAGTACAGTCTGTACTCTTCCTATTGTAAACAACCGAAGAGTCATACTCTTTGATTCTATCAACCAGTCGTTGGGACATATGGCCTACATGCCTGGCACCGCACTAGTGCTGACCTGGCATTACTTCAGCAGATGACTCTCTTTTCAGAGATATTGGTCAAACTATTTATTCTTAATTTGTACACAGGCAGATAAATTCTATTTCCTTCTGTTGAAATATTGTTGGCACGTTGGCGCTGTTCTTGCCTCTTATGTATCTGTCTGATGGCTTTACAAGGCAATAGGCTGGGCACAGTTTAGAGTACTACTCGATGGTGGCCCCAGTGGTGGGCCCGAAAGCCAGGGGTATCCCTTCTGTAGCCATTTCCAGAAGCTCAACACACAATTCAATGGCCATCAGGCAGTTAACTGCCTGGTGTCAGGGTTCCAATTCCTTTAATAATGAAGTGGACATGATGTGGAGGTGCCGGCGTTGGACTGGGGTGAGCACAGTAAGAAGTCTTACAACACCAGGTTAAAGTCCAACAGGTTTGTTTCGATGTCACTAGCTTTCGGAGCGCTGCTCCTTCCTCAGGTGAATGAAGGGGTCTGTTCCAGAAACACATATATAGACAAATTCAAAGATGCCAAACAATGCTTGGAATGCGAGCATTAGCATGTGATTAAATCTTTACAGATCCAGAGATGGGGTAACCCCAGGTTAAAGAGGTGTGAATTGTACCAAGCCAGGACGGTTGGTAGGATTTCGCAGGCCAGATGAATGTAATGCGACATGATGTATGGGCATGTATGGGAATGTAAGGGCATTCAGCCTCTGATCTCCGGGTAAGCGTTCTCCAAGGCGGCCTTCAGGACCCGCGACAAAGCAGAATCGCCGAGCAGAAACTTATAGCCAAGTTCCGCACACATGAATGCGGCCTCAACCGGGACCTGGGATTCATGTCGCATTACATTCATCCCCCACCATCTGGCCTGCGAAATCCTACCAACTGTCCTGGATTGGTACAATTCACACCTCTTTAACCTGGGGTTACCCCATCTCTGGATCTGTAAAGGTTTAATTACCTGCTAATGCTCGCATTCCAAGCATTGTTTGGCATCTTTGAATTTGTCTATATATGTGTTTCTGGAACAGACCTCTTCATTCACCTGAGGAAGGGGCAGTGCTCCGAAAGCTAGTGACATCGAAACAAACCTGTTGGACTTTAACCTGGTGTTGTAAGACTTTTTAATAATGAAGATCTTGACTCGAAAACTTGTTGGGTCAATCGAAGGCTAGAAGCTCTTCAGTCCAAGCAGCAACCATGGGAGTCCTGGCCACTGCTGGGCAGCTCTGGAAACCAGGTAAGTGGGTCGGGCTTTCTGTGGCCAATCAGTGAGGAAGAGATGGTGGTGGTTGTTGTGAAAGGCAAGGGTGGGAGTCTTTCCACAGGGATGACTCTTGCCACTGGCAACGCCCTCCATGAACCACAGGGTGCTCGCTCATGAGGACAGCTACCCTTCCGAGTCTACCGGTAAACCACCAGGTCTTACTGGGTGGCCTCCCCACACGGCATGCCACAGGTAGAAAAGCAATGGTGGCAGTAGAAGGGCCTTAATTGGCCTGAAATTGGCTGTGTATATGTTTCAATTGGCCTCCAGCAGGAAGGCCATCCTCATCTTTACTCGTGCCTCCTTGAATCGCCATGGGTTGGGAAAGCAATGTGTTCTCCTGCCCAGTTTCTCTCTCAAGTCTATGGCTTCCTCGCCACCCACAGCCTGCTCCGAGTATGTCCTTCCATTAAAAGGAAATAAAAGCGATTGTGAGCATCAGAAACTACAGCCGTGATTTTCTGTCCCACCCAAAGTCAACGGTCATTTGGCTGGTCGGTCAAATCTTCCACCATGCACGCGCTGATTCCCGTCATGGGTGGGACTGTATAATCCCAGCCTTTGGTTGTGAGGAGAAGTTTATGAGTTAACTCATTTTCCTGAAGTAACGAAGACTGAGCAGAGATACTGGAGGTTTTTAATACTACTCTGTGATACTTCCCTTCCCTGACTTCCCTTTCTCTATTTCTGGGGACAGGCTGTCTATTAATATTAATTATAAGCTCAATGACTCCGACGGATTACTGTATCTGAGGAAGAATGTTCTCGCTATAGAGGGAGTGTAGCAAAGGTTTACCAGACTGATTCCTGGGATCGCAGGACTGACGTATGAGGAAAGATTGAGTTGGTTGGGATTATATTCGTTGGAGTTTAGAAGAATGACAGGGGATTCCCATAAAAACCTATAAGGTTTTCACAGGACTAGACAGGGTAGATGCAGGAAGGACATTCCCGATGACAGAGAGTCACATTCTAAGGATATGGGGGTAAACTATTTAGGACAGAGATGGGGAGAAATTTCATCACCCAGAGAGTGGTGAGCCTGTGGAATCTCTACCACAGAAAGCAGTTGAGGCCAAAGAAGTATGTTTTCAAAACAGAGTTAGATATAGTTCTTGGGGCTAAAAGGAACAAAGGCTATGAGGAGAAAGCGGGGACAGGTTACTGAGTTGGATGATCAGACATGATCATAATGAATGGCGGAGCAGGCTCGAAGGGCCGACTCCTGGTCCTATTTTCCATATTTCAGCTACTTCCTCACACCCTGTAACATGTACAGAGTCTTCCATTCGCCAGTTTCTCTGTCTTCATTGCATTGGTTCCGATGATAGAACCTTTCACAACAGTGCAGCTTTCCTTAACTGATGATTACAACCCCCCCCTCCACCACCCCTTACTGTGCTAGACAGGGCCCTCAACCATGTCAGGTCCAGTTCCCACACTTCTGTTCTTACCCCTTCCCCTCCCTTCGAGAACCATGACAGGGCTCCTATGCCCTCACTTTCCTCCATCAGCTTCCACATTCTAAGGGTCATCCTCTGCCATTTCTGCCACCTCCAGCATGATGCCAACACCAAATGCAGCTTCACTTCACCTCCCCTGGCAGCATTCTGAAGGGCATTCCCTCCTTGATACTCTGGTCCACTCCTCAATCACCCACAACATCTTGTCTTCTTCCCTTGCCTCCTTCTTATGCAATTGCAGTCGGTGCAGCACCTGCCCTTTTACCTCCTTTCTCCTCACCACCCAAGGTCCTAAGCACTCCCTCCACATGAAGCAGTAATTTACTTGTATTTCCTTCAATCAACTCTACTGAATTTGCTGTTCAAATTGGCGTCTCTTGTACATTGGAGAGACCAAACACAGATTGGGTGACGGCTTTGCTGAACACTTACACTCAGTCTGAAAGCATGGCCCCTTCTGGTGGCTTGCCATTTTATTTTACCACCTTGCTCTCGCGCTCACATTTCTGTCCTCGGTATGCTGCAGTGATTCAGTGAAGCTCAACACAAGCTTGAAGGAACAGCACCTCATCTTCTGATTAGGCACTTTACAGCCTTCTAGACTCAATGTGAAGTTCAACAATTTCAGAGCATGAACTCGGTCTCCCATTTTGATTCTGTTTTTTTGCCATGTGCAGGTTTGAATTTTGTTTTTGAGAGTTGTTCATTATTCTGCCATATTCACGCTCACTCTGGGCAAATGCTTTGCCTTTCTCTTACTGCAACCATGATCACTGCCTTTGCCTTTTGTTCCATGACATCTTTGTCATTTCATCTCTACCATCTACCCTACCCCAGAGCTACCCTTTTGTTCTTCTGCCGCCTCGCCGATTTCAACAGCATAAAATCCATCACATTTAGAGAGAAAAGTTCCAAAGAGTCATGTTTGACTCGAAACATCAACTCTGTTTCTCTTTCCACGGGTCTGTTGAGTTTTCGAGCACTTTTATTGATTTCAGATATCCAATATCCACAGTATTTTCCTTTTAATTTTACCTATCGTTAGCTGTTCTCCACATTCAGAAATTTCACCTGCAGTCTAAAATCAGAGTGGAAGTCAGAACCTGATTTGAGAGGAGCAAGTTGCAATTTGAGTGTGGTGAGTAGCCACTCTCACCATGGCATCCCACTCATACTGTACCCTAGAGTTATTCGAAACACGATGATCATGGGTTACTGCTCAAGCTGCGCTCTGGGGGTTAGTCTTAATACTGCACCAATTACAGTAATGTGATATAACTGAAGAATGAAGCATTATAGCTGAGCAGGAACAGTTTGAAATTGACACTGAGCAAGCCAAGTAGAAAGTAGTTTGTTCATTGCCCAGCAATGTATCAATTTGCTCCCTTCCAAAAATAAATCAATCAGAGTTGTACTTATCTTTAGGGTGGGGGCATGTAATTACCTTAAATCTGGAACTAAAGTGTGTTTTTAACATTTGGTGAGCTGTAAGACATGTTTTCTTTTCCTTGTTGCCAAGAATTTATACAGTGCATTTTATAAAATTTGGAGATTAATATGTTTTGGAAGGGGATTGTAAACTGTCTACATTAAAAAAAAAAAGAATTGGAATCTATTGTATTCAATCCGCAGTCACATTTCTGTGACAATCTTCATCGGAACAAACCTTTGACTGACTTTTCATCAGCACATTTTAATAAGAATTGTAAGGGAAGAATAGAACACGTGAGCCTCAAAATCTTTGTTGGTGTAGTCCAAATGAACAACTGCATTCTGCAGAGTTAAGTTAAAAAATAAGACTCCTCCCCTTCCTCCCACACACGCCTTTAATAAAGTAAACCAATTTTTTGCATAACTAAATTCAATGTACTTTTTCATAGATAATATCCGAACCATTTAATCTAGAAAGGAAACATTTGATATGAATACTGGCTGGTCTTTAAAAATTCCAGAATATTTATTCATTCCTAGATCTCTTCTTGCTATTGCCAACTGTACTCTACATTTCTCTTTCTCCTCTCTCTCTCTATTGGCTCCTCTCCCAACTGCAGCATTGTAAGCAACATTCTCTTGGGGTTCTTAATCATTCCATTCTATAGATTTTTTTAAACTTGAAACACAGATGGAGGGTCATGTCCAATAATGTGGAACACCAAAGCTGAATTGAGTAGAACAGAGGATGAGGTAAATAATCCCCATAGAATCTAAATCTGTACCAAGCAGCTACTCTGCGTGGGAAAAATATTCATGCAATGATAATCTATGAGGAGTCCCAAGTTTGAATGCAGAGTGAATTGACAACTGGTCTCTTCTGTCCAATGTCAGCATCGTCAATATTGATCAGGTCATCGGCATAGCTGTCGTAACCAGCATGGGGCCTATGGGGTGGAAATGATCGTCTTTCCTGTGTCCCTTGCGGAGTACGAGATCCCCCATTAGAGGAGGGGCGGAAACTCAATGTATGTTGCATATAAGGTCGGCCAGTTTGGTGCCAACTTGTGAAGACCTGGTTGGGGACTGCTGTGTATTATATAGCCTTGCAAATAAACCAATGTTTCCTGGAGACAACTCAGTGTGGACTCTCCGAGGCTTCATAAAAGTAGCCACTTGCAGATGCACCATGCACGGGAAAAGCAGAAAAGACAGACAAATATCTCCAACTCAGTCAACACTTCAGAGAACTCACCACTAGCTCTGTGCAGAGTTACATAGACATCTACAGTACACCACAGCCAGAATCCATGATCTGACCTGCTAAGGAGAGACAAATTACCAATCTGAAGCTGCAAGTTATATGTTCACATTGTGGTCATCACACAGCCCATCAAGTTTCACATAAAATCAAAAGCAATTGAGTGAGCGGGTGAGAAGAGAGGAGAGTGTGAGAAATAGAAAAAAGAAAGACATGGAAATGGGAGGAAAAACGTATAACAAAGGCAGACAAATGGAGAAGGGGGGCAGGCAGGGAAAAAGCAGACAAGTGAAAGAGGAAGAGGTCTACAGAATAAGTCGCACATAGCTTAACTTTAAAGCAAGCTCTTGCCACATCAATCATGAAGCAGAGTAATTAATTCCAACTAAAAAAGTAAACATTTTCCTGGCAAACTCAACACTAGCATCTTCTCTCACTCCTTCACTCCTTCCATCCACCGTGCAATGGTATTCACTGATATTTTTGTGGTGCATAAGTAGAAACTAATGTAGCTTTGGTATTCACTGCAATCTAAAAAAAACTCTCTCCTAAAAATTAACTTAAAGGGTCTTTCTAGAAATCTTGGCAGAGAACAGTGTGCTCTTTGGTTTGCTTCCACATGCTATGTTTTTCCAAGCTATCAAAAAATGTAATTCAACAAGTTAGGAAACCACTTCCAAAAGCAGACACACACTGCAGCTTTGGAAATATAAATACCTACCTACATTCATTAAATCATGTGTCACCTGTGAAATGTTGTGTCTGAAATAACAGATGAATGTACAGAGCCACAAGAGAGGCCTTTATTTGTGGTGTTTGCCAACTAAGACTTGGACTAAGAAACTGAAATCTTTATTTGCACGAAGGTAAAAATGATTTAATTATGTGTTCGTCGTCTGATATTCAAGCTCCAATTAGGCAAGGTGACCAAATTATATTGTGCCGAAATTAAACCATGCTAAGTGCATAATCATTACAAACAATCTATTGTATTTGAGCTCAATGTATCCAACTTCATCTTGGGTATTTTAAACTGTCATATTTTGCAATAGATATGGAACAGATATGGAAATAACACAGGGAAAAATGGGGATAATTGTGGTTTCTGAAATAAAATATCTAAAGCTGATGGGTTGGGTTAAGAAGAACTAAGTAGTAAGGAACAGGAAACACAACATCGTCAAAACAAAACTATCCAGAAAGGGTGGTTATAAGATAGCCCGAGGCATTTTAATGTGATTTTAGGTGATCAGGTCTGACTCCTTTCTCTGTTGTCTTGCAGGTTTCTAGGCATCAGAATGAGTTCCCCACAAGAGTTTGTGAAGGAAAAACACTTATGCCAATATGTTCATCGCTGCTGATCATGCACATCAACAAAAACCATCAACAGTGCTAAATCAGGTGAAGGGATGTTTTTTTTAAAAGGCCACAGTCCTCGGCTTTGCAGGAAAAAACAAAGCACGATCATTCAAGCATCACCTGAGTGGTCCTCGCAGGCATGGACAATCTCATGCCGTTACAAGGGTGCTAGCATGCATTGACAGGAAGGAATGCATTGTCACACAGCGCTGCATGAGCGGAATCAGGGGCCGGATTAAGATATAAAAACTGTGCCAAAACAATTCAAAGGGATTATCTTTTGTAATACAAGAAAACTGAAATGATTTAACCCTTTTGGCATACATGCCTTTAAAATAAGCTGAATGAATACAGTTTCAGCAAATAAGGTCACCTCAGAGAAAAAGATTAATGGCCTGAATATTGAAGGAAGTATCGATAATAAAAGTATTACTTTTTTTCTTAACATGTTGTGACATAGGTTCTTCTTTAGGGTAGAAGACCACAACTCAGTTAGTGTACAAAACGATCTTGGGCTAAACAATCCACAAGAATATAGTTTTATGCTCTGGATAAAAACAAGATTTTAAAATTAAATTTATTATCTCCAAAGAAAATTAAGATGGATGCAAATTGTGAAGGAAAAGCAGCATTTTTATATAGGCAGAGTTTGACTATCTAAAAAAATGGTCTCATAAGGGCAGCACGGTAGCATTGTGGATAGCACAATTGCTTCACAGCTCCAGGGTCCCGGGTTCGATTCCCGACTTGGGTCACTGTCTGTGCGGAGTCTGCACATCCTCCCCGAGTGTGCGTGGGTTTCCTCCGGGTGCTCCGGTTTCCTCCCAGTCCAAAGATGTGCAGGTTAGGTGGATTGGCCATGATATATTGCCCTTAGTGTCCAAAATTGCCCTTAGTGTTGGGTGGGGTTACTGGGTTATGGGGATAGGGTGGAGGTGTTGACCTTGGTTAGGGTGCTCTTTCCAAGAGCCGGTGCAGACTCGATGGGCCGAATGGCCTCCTTCTGCACTATAAATTCTATGATAATTCTATGAATTTTTAGGTGCGCAACCTTACTGCCATATCAGGCAAATGATTTCTATTGAAGCCGTGTTCATTTTTACGGAATTCAAAAAGCGTGGAAATTTTCAGTCATCGAGTTCATAATAATAAAAGTTAAATGGTTCAGATATTGTATCGATATGATTGCGAGAAAGTTAAATCACCAATGTGAGGAGTCAACATTGGTTCAAAAGTAGTGTGAGACCACCTTGAGGAGAGAGTCCAACCTCTGCCTTAGGTGCAGAGTGTCAAAAAATGAAAATAAAATGTGAAAAGATCAGTGCCCTTGCCAGTCTGAACACAAACCCATGGTCACTGGCGTTGAACAGGTATCTGCCTTAAAATAACATGACCATTATTATTTCCGCTCAAAGCAGTGACCAGTCACCTGCATCAAGGTTTTTTCAGAACCATTAATCTATTTTTGATGGATTTAGAATTTTCCTTTTTTGACCATTAGTAAAGATGGCAGTGGTGGGAATGTTTTCCTTGCTGGACATTTCTTCCCTGTTTAGATCACTACACACTCATTGCAACATATTGCAGATGATAAAACCACACTTGCTGGGAAACGTTTTGCTGGCTGCCTAGCAATTCAAGCATATCATCACTCAGCCTTCTTCAAAAGGCCAAAATATCTGTGACATTGTCACAAATTTTATCCAAAGGGTTGTTCTTTCCAATATACACACATCATGTCATACTAATTCATATCTATGTATCTGTGCATAATTGTGTTTGCACATATGGAAGAAGCACAGTTTTTTAAAAAATATATATTTTATTCAAATTTTTCAACCAAACAAAACAGTACAAAGGTTTTTCCCTTTTTACAACAATAAAACAATATAAATAACAGTGACCGTTTTTAACAAATAAATAAATAATATATAAACTAAATGGCAACTGCCATAACAAAAATAATAGCTCTCCCAAATAATAAAATCAAGCAATCCAATATACATAGCCAAGTACAAATATCTATACAAAAACACCCCTGAGGAGCCACCCAAGCCCTCCTCCCCCCACCCCGGGTTGCTGCTGTTACCTTCCCATTTCCTTTATCGTTCTGCGAGGTAGTTAATGAACTGTCGCCACCGCCTGGTGAACCCTTGAGCCGAACCCCTTAGTGCAAACTTTATCCGTTCTAGTTTTATAAACCCTGCCATGTTGTTTATCCAGGTCTCCACGCCCGGGGGTTTGGCTTCCTTCCACATAAGCAATATGCTTCGCCGGGCTACTAGAGACGCAAAGGCCAAAACATCAGCCTCTCTCGCCTCCTGCACTCCCGGCTCTTCTGCAACCACAAATATAGCCAACCCCCAGCTTGGCGCGACCCGGACCCCCACCACCTTCGAAAGCACATTCGCCATCCCCACCCAGAACCCCTGCAGTGCCGGGCATGACCAAAACATGTGGGTGTGGTTTGCTGGGCTCCTCGAGCATCTCCCACACCTATCCTCTACCCCGAAAAATTTACTGAGCCTTGCTCCGGTCATATGCGCCCTGTGCAAAACCTTGAATTGTATCAGGCTAAGCCTGGTGCACGAGGACAAAGAGTTTACCCTACGTAGGGCATCTGCCCACAGCCCCTCTTCAATCTCTTTCCCCAGCTCTTCTTCCCATTTTTCCTTCAGCTCATCCACCATGATCTCCCCCTCGTCTCTCATTTCCCTGTATATATCCGACACCCTACCATCCCCCACCCATGTCCCTGAGATCACTCTATCCTGAATCTCCTGCGTTGGGAGCTGTGGGAATTCCCTCCCCTGTTGCCTCGCAAAAGCCCTCAGTTGCATGTACCGAAATGCATTCCCTTGGGGCAACCCATATTTTTCCGTCAGCGCTCCCAGACTCGCAAACGTCCCGTCTAAGAACAGATCACTCAGTTGCACAATCCCAGCTCTTTGCCATGCTCGAAATCCCCCATCTATTCTCCCCGGGACAAACCTATGATTATTTCTTATCGGGGACCGCACCGAGGCTCCCGTCATTCCCCTATGCCGTCTCCACTGCCCCCAAATTTTCAGTGTTGCCTCCACCACTGGACTTGTGGTGTATTTCTTCGGGGAGAACGGCAACGGCGCCGTCACCATTGCTTGTAGGCTGGTTCCTTTGCAGGACGCCATCTCCAATCTCTTCCACGCCGCTCCCCCCCCTCCTCCCATCCACTTACACACCATTGAAATATTGGCGGCCCAATAGTACTCACTTAAGCTCGGTAGTGCCAGTCCCCCCCTCTCCCTGCTACGCTGCAAGAACCCCCTCCTCACTCTCAGGGTCTTCCCAGCCCACACAAAACTCATGACACTTTTCTCGATTTATTTGAAAAAAGCCTTCGTGAAGAAGCACAGTTAAGCACAATGATGCCTTTAACTTATTTACAGCCGCTAGGCTCAAGTCCGAAAGCATTCCTACTGCATAATATCTGGTCTTCCAATGGTTTCCCTTGAAGAATGACTAATCTTTTGGCCAAAAATGAACTCACAGTAGGCAAAGCCAAATGAGAGAGAGGGTTGCTGCAGCAGATAGAGTTACCACAGTCCCAAGTTTTATTATGATTCCCATGACTATATAATTGTGATTGACCTATCATGGCAGGTCATTCTTACATAATGGGTACTTTTGCACAACACGTTTCAAAGAGTGGTACCAGGAGCATCGCAATTATCAGGCAGCCAGAAATCCTATCACTTTGTTGAGACCTGTGTGCATTGTTAATCTGTCTGCGATATACACGATTTGTTACTCACTGTTGCCATTAACATTTCTGATCCACCTCGTGTAAATTTTTCCTGTTGGCAATGACTTACTTCTAAACAGCTGTCCAAACACGACACAGTATCCAAACTGAAATAGCATGAACAAGATTACGAGAGGACAAAAAGTATAAAGTATGGAAAGAGGACATTAAGCAAAAAGGATTTGTGATGGTTTCGATGCCAGGTTTGACTTCCAACTGAGTAAACCATACTTATGAAGGGACAGTAACCCAATCCATTTGAGAGCTTGAGGGAGAGAAATTAATCATGAAAGCTACCAGTTGTTTACTGTCAGTTATACGCTAGCTCTACTTTAAGTGCTGAGATTAACCCCTCAAAATGCCAGTAAAGAGTTCCAACCATGTTAACCAGCAGAGAATGGGTTCAGAGAGAATCCCCCAGAATTTAGAAAGTTATTTCCTGGGGCCAAGGTCCTAATGCTGTTGTGCCAGACCACACAGTAAATAGATTTTAATGGGTTATTTTAGTTTCAAATGAACAGTTATATCATCAAGATGAATAAACACTGATTCATAGAAGATCAAGGGAAGAATTTTACAATCCCACGTGGATGAATTTGCTGGTGGGAGGGGCCCGTAAAATTATGACCAATTAATGGTCACTTTCTGCCCCAGCTGCAGGTGATGGTCTACAGGGGGATGTCTACTCAAGCCTAGGGCAGGAAAGTGTGTGAGGGTGGGGGGATGCATCCTTCACAAGCCTCCTTTTGCAATCGGCCCCATCCCCTTCTCTCAGCCTCTGGCCTCCTTTCCTGACCCTGCTGAGAGCACCCCCCTACCCTGGGGCATCCTGACCTGACCTGGGACCTCAGGTCACTGTCTTTTCAATGTCTGGCATAAGCTTTCTCTCACCTGAGATCCAAAGACTCATTGAGTTATGTTGCACTGTAACATGTCCTTTCCAATGGTGTGACCCTTATCACAAAATCAAAAGTACCTCATATACTCTTCTATTCTTTTAAATATTTGTGGTATCCTGTGTTTTCACCCTTGGCCTCAATAATTAAATAAAACAAATAATTTCTGAATGAAAGCAAAATATTGCAGATGTTGAAAATCTGAAATAAAAACAGAAAATTCTGGAAATTCTTAGCAGGTCTGGCAGTGTCTGGAGATTGTTTAGTTAACATTTCAGACCGATAACTTTACATCAGTTCTCTTACCTATCCATTAAATACCTCCCCTTGTTTCAAATTAAGATCACCCGTCCTCCTCCTCCCTTCTTTCCTTGTCGCTCCTAAAGATTTAATTGCCAGCCCACAACTAACTTCAGATATATTTTGGTTGTAACTTTTTCACAACCTCAGGATATACCAAAGCAATTCACATCCAATTAGTGCTTTTGAAGTATTGCAGTGTGGAGAAACATGTCTGTCTGGTTGCTCAGGTGGATGTTAAAAATCTCACAGCATCGCTGGAAGAAAAACAGGTTGTTATTCTGGTATCCTGGCCAACATTTCTTCAGAGCCAACAGCACCAAAAGGAGATTAACAGGTCATTCATCTTGTTGCTGCTAGCGGGATCTTGTGATGTGCAAAATGGCTGCTGCACTTGTCTGTCTTACAACAGTTACGGCATTTAATAGAATTCACTTTGTGACGCATCTTGACATAACGTCTCACGTGCCTTTTGATTTTCCCGACAGCTCATCATTATTTCCCAAGTTGCTCTTTTTAATCATTGTGAAACTGTTTGGCTGTTCGATTCAAGGAACCATCAAGGACATTTTTTTGGATTTGTCAACCTTATAGATTTCCGTCTGATCTGCAAAAGTCTGGAGAATTTTCTGTGGTCGCAGGACTCATGTAAACGTGTCAAGAATACCTGCAGACAGGTGGCAGGCACACTAACTGCATTCGACTTAAATTTGTCCACTGTTTCACTGTTCAGTGAAAAAAAAAGTACAAGACAGCATGTTAGCAGACTGCCTCACAAATTGGACAGTGTGTGACAGCTTGGATTTACTTTATTTAACCATCTACTCCATGAATACAGAGTGCAAGAGTTTTCACTGTGAGCTCATTACTGCTGTTTCTTTGCATGTGTTTCTTTTATTATTTTTGGCCTTTATTCCATTCCAGCTTTAACAGCTTCACAAACGTTTACGATACATAGGGTGGTTAGAAAAAATTACATAAATTACTTAAAGCATTAAATTAGCTAGAACACAGCTCTGGCAAAAGCGGAAGGACTCCTTCCAAATATTATGCAATGGTTTTGGAATACTTGTCCACTAAATGAAACTCAAAGTTCACTGCTTGTGATTTATAATCCAATGGTAGTACTTTGCAAGGATTTAACACAATGAAACCAGCAGCAGTTAGTTACTTCACAGCTTTTGCCAGCTAAAAAAAGTTAAAACAAACAAATAAATACACCTATGATCCACCTGGATATCAGTATTCATGTTATTTAAAATAAACAATGAGGACACTGGAAAGAAATATTTGTATCAACTGTTTTTGGTTCTAATTAAGTATCTGCTTATCTAATGGCGCAATAAGTGCATTGCCCTGCAAATGACAGAGCCACAAAGGTCTGCAAGGGTCCCATGCTTGAACGTCAATCTGTGCTGTGATTTCAGCCGTGTCCACCGCACATTCTCGCCTCACTCTGGGACGGTGAAAAGCTTTCAGCCCTCTTGCTTTCACTCTGAAACTTTCTTTCTCAATCCCTTTGTCGTTTTACATCATTGCAATTTTGATCAACTATACCGTAAAGCAAGGGCAGCATGTGATGCAGTGGTTAGCACTGGGACTGTGGCGCTGAGGACCCTGGTTCGAATCCCGGCCCTGTGTCACTGTCCGTGTGGAGTTTGCACATTCTCCCCATGTCCGCGTGGGTTTCACCCCCACAACCCAAAGATGTGCAGGTTAGGTGGATTGGCCACACTAAATTTCCCCTTAATTGGGAAAAAATAATAATTGGATACTCCAAATATATGGGGGAAAAAACTATACCTTTAGTACCATCATCCTCAACTTCTATTCTGGTCTAATGCCCAATTGTGAAGCACCTTTGGCTCACATTGTTGCATGAAAGGTGCTGCAATGTAAATGCAATGAGTTGGGGTGCTCTTCAATTGGCCTTTGGGAGTAGGAAAGAAAGCCATCCCCATTCTGTTACCCAGTAATCCATGCTGGAATGTTTGCAAATATGGGCGGTAAGTGAGAACAAGATCAGGATTTCCTATAATGCCCTTCCCATATCCCGTCAAATAGACAGTCGATTGGCACTCAGTAACAAGACACATGTGAATGATCCCATGCAAATCAGCTATTGGAAGGCTGACAACAATCGCAGAAATGTATCCAGGTCGGATTCATCCACTTGGGTGAGCAGGAAAAAAAACTGGCAAGGGTGGTGAAAAGGAGAGGGGTTATAAAATGTCATGCAGCGGGCTGATTTTCCAAAAAAAACTCTTTTAATTACAAGGCGACCAAAAATGGTAGTAATTTTAAACACAGTAAAAAATCTCAGTAATGTTTCCAATTAGTACAGAATTGCATTAACTACTTGGTTAGGATTCATGCAGGATTCTTGAAGGCTAGCATTCAGACAGCCAGCGTACTTTCTCTTCACACCCTGTGGTAAAGCAGCTACTGTTTGAGCCCGGGAGGTCAGTGTAACAATTAACACACAGATGAGATTTGTGGAAAACAACTCAACTAAGACGGAACATGATTTAGACTCTGATTTACGGTACATTGTTTCCCTTTTATTGCTAAGAGGCTTATTTGTACAATTCAAGAAACCTACAATATAGAATAGTAGCCACATGGGAGAAAGTTACAAGATAGTCTAACATCACCTTGGGACTCAGGCGAAGTTATAAACCGTGAAGAACAGAACTCAAGCAATTTACAAGTCACCTGAATCCCAAAGTTTAGGTTTATATCCTTGTAATTTTCTCCTAAGTATTTGTTATTTTATACAATCAATATACACCATCTTATGGTTTATTGGGTTGAGAGTATTTTAGTGTTAATGCTGTGCTTAGCAGTTTCCACCATCTCAATGTGGTTCTGAGTGAAGGTTGCGAATTGTACTGTGTTCTTTTTGTTTCATTACAATAACAGTTTTATGAAAAAAATCTAGTTTGCAGTAAGTTACAATAAAAATACTTCAGTGGCATATAATCTACTATTACAAGAATTTAAAACAAGGCAGGGGTTTAGAGCCTGTGACATGCCAAAAGGACCTTGTAGTAATGGACTTCACTGTTGATGGGTCACATTTCACATTAAGATTAAACATTAGTACAAGGCAATGCAGGGCTACAGCTAAAATATTAAATTTCTTTTCTCTTTCTGAAGCAGACTGGTGTGTTTTGCATTTCCAGCTCATTCTGCTTTTATCCTAAGGTCTTTCATTTTGCAAACAACTAATTATGATGAGGAAGCCAGATAGATTCAATCACCTCCATTCAGTTGTTAATTAGTTGAAAATATTGAAGCACATTAGGTCAAACCAGAGCACCCAAATCTTTCTGCTCCCATGCTGTGTGAGGACTGGATTCAGATAAAGTCAGAATGGCACTTCAGCACGTATTGAAGATAAACACCCATTAGAGGATGGGGGCGATTCTCCGGCCCTGTTACGTCCTGGAGCATATCCCTTTATGGCTGAAAACCTTCCCGTGAGGGCCA
This sequence comes from Scyliorhinus torazame, assembly GCF_047496885.1. NCBI lineage: Eukaryota > Metazoa > Chordata > Chondrichthyes > Carcharhiniformes > Scyliorhinidae > Scyliorhinus > Scyliorhinus torazame. Next base: position 289,932,453 of record NC_092709.1, on the reverse strand, counting down.
TAACGCCCCTTGTCAGCGACACAATTTGGTTCATGCCTTAATTACCATGGATTTAAATATATTTAAATATTCAAAATCAGCTTTGTGCCGAATCTTCCAGGAACGTCAGATGTTCCCACCTGCCAGCATGACGCGAGGCCCGCGGGAATCACTGCTGGTCACCAAAAACAAAGACCAGGTGCGATGACCACACTGGGAGCTCGGAGACCATTGTAGCCACCGGGTGGTCATGGCCCTGGTACCCCATTAGTGCCAGGCTGGAATGGCCAAGGGGTTTGACTATAGGGAGGCATATTGGTAGGGTCCGATGCAGCGATCAGTGATGCTGATGGGGGGCGTTGATGCTGGCAATCGATGATGGGGGTGTCCGTGGGCGGTTGGGAGTCTTCCACTTAAATTTGAGATCTCTGTGGAACCGGGTTTGCTGGTGCCTTTAGGCCTCACCACCCACAATAATGGCACAAATCACGTCCCCCCTTCTAGAAAATGATAAAGTATGGAAAGATTTCGATGGAAAATGCCGGTTTTCAGTCAGAACCTGACACTGCCACCATTTTTTGGGAAAATGATACCTGATATGTCACAGATTCACAGAATTGTTACAGTGCATCATATCCACACCAGCTCCCCAATTAGCAATGTACCATCTCCTGCCTTCTCCCCAAAGCCCTGCGCATTCTTCCTTTTCAGATAACAGTCTGATTCTCTTTTGAATGCTTTGATTGAACCTGCCTCCGCCACACTGTAAGGCAATGCATTTTGGACTCTAAGCACTCACTGCGTGAGAAGGTTTTCCCTTCTGTAACTTTTGTTTCTTTTGCCAATTACTTTAAAATCTATGCCCTCTCATTCTCGATTCTTTCATGATTGGGAACAGTTTGTCTCTATCTGCACTGACCAGACCCCTCATGGTTTTGAACATAGAATCCCTACAGTGCAGAAGGAAGCCATTCAGCCCATCGAGTCTGCACCAACCCGCTGAAAGGGCACTTTACCTCGGACCAGGCCCCAACCTATCCCTGTAACCTTGCCTAACCTTTTGGTCACTAAGGGGCAATTTATCATGGCCAATCCACCTAACCTGCACATCTTTGGACTGTGGGTGAAAACCGGAGCACCCGGAGGAAACCCACGCAGAGACGGGAAGAACGTACAAACTCCACGCGGATAGTCACCCGAGGCTGGAATTGAACCCATGTCGCTTCTTTCAAACCCCTCCCAACCTTCTTTTTGCCAAGGAAAACAGTCCTAACATCCTCAATCTATCTTCATAACTGATGCTCCTCATCCCTGCAATCACACTTATAAAATCTTTACTGCACTCTCTTCAATTCCTTCACATCTTTCCTAAAATGCGACACCCAGTACTGGATACAATACTGCAGCTGAGGCTCAATGTTCGCCCTGCATAAGTACAAAAGAACCATCTATGCCCTATCAAAGTGTAATGCGCTGGATTTTCCACCCCGCCACGCCACATTTCTGTTTCACCCCGCTGGCGGGATGCTCCATTATGCCAGCTGATCAATGGAGTTTCCCATTGTTGGGTAGCCCCAAACCGTCGGGAAACCCCCAGCTGGATGCAAAATGGAGAATCCCACTGGCGGAGAATCCAGCCCAAATATCTCCAAATTTTCAGATGATACCAAGTCAGGTGGGAGGGTGAACTGTTAGGAGGATGCCAGGATCTTTCAGTGTGATTTGGACAAGTTGAGTGAGTGGGCAAATGAATGGCAGATGCAGTATAATTCGGATAAATGTGAGGTTATCCACTTTGGTAGCAAAAACAAAAAGGCTGACTATTATCTGAATGGCCATAAATTAGGAGAGGGGAATGTGTAACAAGACCTGCGTGTCCTCGTACACCAGTCACTGAAGATATGCATGCAGGTATAGCAGGCGGTAAAGAAGGCAAATGGTATGCTGGCCTTCATTGTGCCAGGATTCGAGTATGACAACAGGGATTGCTTGCTGCAATTATTCAGGGCCTTACAGAGGCCACACCCAGAATATTGTGTGCAGTCTTGCTCTCCTTAACTGAGGAAGCATGTTCTTGCAATAGAGGGAGTGCAGCGAATGTTTACCAGTCTGATTCATAACTTCATAAGATATAGGAGCAGAATTAGGCCATTTGGCCCATCGAGTCTGCTCTGCCATTCGATCATTGCTGATCCCATCTTGGCCTTAACTCCACCGTCCTGCCATTCTCCAAAACCCTTCAACCCATTACCAATTAAAAATCTATCCAGCTCCTCCTTAAATTTACTCACTGTCCCAGCATCCACCGCACTCCATAGAATCACAACCCTTTGGGAGAAGTAGTTTCTCCTCAACTCTATTTTAAATTTTCTACCTCTTATCCCAAGACTATGACCTCTAGTTCTAGAATGCCTCACAAGAGGAAGCATCTGCTCCATGTCTACTTTATCCATACCTTTTATTATCTTGTATACCTCAATGAGATCTCCCCTCATTCTTCTAAACTCTAGAGTATAGGCCTAAACTGTTCAATCTCTCTTCATGTAACAAACTCCTCATCTCTGGAATCAATCTAGTGAACCTCCTCTGAGCTGCCTCCAATGCCACTACAACTTTCCTCAAATAAGGGGACCAAAACTGTGCACAATACATGTATAATTTTAATTCCTTTTGCTATAAATGCCAACATTCCATTTGCTTTATTATCTATTGCACCTGCATGCTCATTTTCTGTGACTCATGCATGAGGACACCCAGATCCCTCTGCATCGGAGCCCCCCTAAATCTCTCCCCATTTAGATAATAAGTTGCCTTCCCATTTTTTCGACCAAAATGCTTGATTCCTGGGATGGCGTGACTGATGTATGAGGAGAGATTGAGTCGGTTAGGATTATATTCGTTGGTATTCAGAAGAATGAGAGAGGGTCTCATAGAAACCTATAAAATTCTAACATGACTAGATGCAAGAAGGATGGTGGGTGGTGGGGGTATCCAGAACCAGGGATCACAGTCTGAGGATATGTTATAGACCATTTAGGACAGAGATGAGGAGAAATTTCTTCACCCAGAGAGTCATGAGCCTGTGGAATTCGTTACCACAGGAAGTAGTTGAGGCCAAAACATTGTATGTTTTCAAGAAGCAGTTGGATATAGGACTTGGGGCAAAGGGGATCAAAGGATAGGGGGAGAAGGCAGGATTAGGCCACAATCACAATGAATGGCGGAGCAGGCTCGAAGGGCCGAATGGGCTCCTCCTGCTTCTATTTTCTATGTTTCTATCATTAAAGCCTAGGAAACTGTATGCTTTATTAACTGTGCCTTCAACTTGTCCTGCCACCTTCAATGATTTATGCACATATGCATCCAGGTCCCTCTGCTCCTGTACCCTTTTTAGAATTGTACCCTTTGTTTTCTTGTCTCTTTATCTTCTTCCTACCAAAACAAATCACTTTGAATTTCTCTGCATTGAACTTCATCAACATCTGTCCGTCCATTCCACCAAGTTGTCTACGTCCTTTTGAAATTCTACACTATCCCCCTCACAGTTCATAATGTACAGTAATCATGCAGATAATAAAAACATACACACACTATAATGCATTTGTTTTGACTTAAATAGTGTAGTGGTTAGAGGAGATATAGATATAAATACATATATTTCACTTAGCAGCCTCTCCTCCCCTTGACATTTTCACAAGAGCAATCCTATCATCAGGATATGTTTTAAAACTCAAAAGTTATGTACCCTGATGGTTGAGTGGATAAATATATCATGTTGTGATTGTGACAGGATATCTGCCTTCTCCTCCCACCACTTGCTAATATGCGCTGTTGAAGAATGCCTGATAGTGGAACTGCACCCAACATAAATTGTCACCTTCGGGGAAGGGGAGTTAAAAAAAAACATTATATATTTTCATGAAGAAATGTCAACATGGTTTCTGTCAATTCTTGACATCAGTCATATTGGAGATGAAACAGCATTAGCAGAAACATGGATAAATTCCGGGATGATTCACTGTCAGTTGTGTGGGTGTAAATGCAATAATAGGTTTGGCAGCCCTTCTATGCCAGTATCCTCAGTAATATTATCAGCATTTACAGCTATAATGAAAGCCTCAACGTATTAGCTAAGATGATAGAAACAGAAGTCCATTAGACACTTTTCTGTTAAATAACTTTTCCTGTTCAATTTTATAAAATGGCATCAAATACAAATTATTTTAGAATTGGTTTATGATAAAATCACATCTTTGCAGCCAAAGCAAGTTAGTTTATTGACCTAGCACGAACATTACAATGATGAAAACATAATACTAAAACTTAAGGGGCTGTTTAGCACAGTTCTAAATCACTGGCTTTGAAAGCAGACCAAGGCAGCCAGCAGCACGGTTCAATTCCTGTATCAGCCTTCCTGAACAGGTGCTGGAATGTGTGGCTTTTCACAGTAACTTCATTTGAAGCCTACTTGTGACAATAAGCAATTTTCATTTGCAGAGCTCTGCATTTTTGTAACTGTAAAATTGAAATTTGAAGGTAAATGTGTACATTTTTACTGCTACAATTAATTGTAGCAAAACACAATATATATCATAAAGATTGTCTCAGAGGAAAGTATAAATACTGCTGAAGTTTGCATCTCAATGGAAACAGGACTAATAACACAATAAAACATGAAACTTCAGAACACAAAAACTTGTGTTTTTGCCATAAGAAGCAAAAATTTTGTTCAGAAGTTGCTACAAAGAAAACTACCTAGGTGGAAATAAATAAAACAATGATACAACGACGGCGGTCAATTAAGAGCTTGACGCTTAAAGACACACGGACATCGAGGGTGGGATTCTCCGAAGCCGCGCCGGCTGGGAGAATCGACGTTCGCGCCACTTTTTTGCACGATTCTCTGAGGTGTGGAGAATCGGTGCCGTTCACGCCGGCACGCCTGGTCGCTGCCGGCGGGTACTCGGTATGAAGGCTTGGGGGGCGGCCTGTGCGGGGGGGGGGGGGGGGGGGGGGGGGGGCTCCGTTCCCGGGGGGGGCCTCCGATGGGGTCTGGCCCGGGATTGGGGCTCAGCGATCGGCGGGCCGGCCTCTCCCCATCCCCTGCCTACTTCCTTGCGTGACCGGCCCCAGAACCCAGGCGCCATGTTGGTGAGGAGCCAGAGCGCTCCGTGAGGCTACCGCACATGCGTCGGTCGGCACCGGCGCCACTGTGCATGTCATCATTGGCGCCAGCGCAATTGCACATGCGCAGATCCCGCGGCGCCCAATTCGCGCCGGGATCTGCGGCTGGAGTGTCGTGAACCACTCTAGCGCCGTGCTGGCCCCCTGTAGGGGCCAGAATCTGACGTGGGAGCGGCCTGTTCACGGCATCATAAAATGCGACGGCGTTTGTGACGGCGTGGACACTCTGCCTTCATTTCGGAGAATCCCGCCCAAAGACATCACTTTTAATTAAAGGAGTGGAGTTGCGTTATTCAAAAACTTTGTACAGTTTTGAAATAAATAATCATGCAACTGCAACGGAAAGTGCCTGGCAAGAAAACAAGGTTTTGCAAAAGCTAGTAAATTTCCATCAATTAATGGATATGCACGTAATTATATCACATGCCACTGATACATTGTGACAGCCAAAGCTTGATCATTTGTCAGGAAGAATAGTGCAAAACTAATGTTTTCACCCAGCAGGGTTTTCATGTAACCTCACATTTCTGTCAAAAGTACACAAATAACAAGAAGTCTGAGGAATTGTAGACCTTGTACCTAGAGCTAGAAATGGAAAGCAAATCCACAGGCAACCCTTCTTCTTGAGGTTTTATGGCTATGGTTTTTTTCTTACAAGCAGTATTAAGATTGTTTTTTTTTGCATTGGCGGTCTCAAAACACTGTGGGACTCACAGGATGCCATTTTACATATAATCAACATCATTTACTTCCCAAAAATGTTGTTATGGATTTAATTTACACCTGTACTGCTGAATCCACAATATTTATTTAGGATTGCAACATGGAGAACTCAGGCATAGAATCATACTTTGCAAACTTGCCTTTATCTTTCTTTGTTAAGATAATTCCATAGAAACGTACGTAGAAAACAGAAGCAGGAGGAGGCCATTCGGCCCTTCGAGCCTGCTCCACCATTCATTATGATCATGGCTGATCAGTTCTGGTCGCCTCATTTTAGGAAGGATGTGGAAGCTTTGGAAAAGGTGCAAAGGAGATTTACCAGGTTGTTGCCTGGAATGGAGAGTAGGTCTTACGAGGAAAGGTTGAGGGTGCTAGGCCTTTTCTCATTAGAATGAAGAAGGATGAGGGGACACTTGATAGAGGTTTATAAGATGATCAGGGGAATAGATAGAGTAGACAGTCAGAGACTTTTCCCCGGTTGGAACAAACCATTACAAGGGGACATAAATTTAAGGTGAATGGTGGAATATATAGGGGGGATGTCAGAGGTAGATTCTTTGCCCAGAGAGTAGTGGGGGCATGGAATGCACTGCCTGTGGAAGTAGTTGAGTTGGAAACATTAGGGGCCCTCAAGCAGCTATTGGATAGGTACATGGATTACAAATGATATAGTGTAGATTTATTTGTTCTTAAGGGCAACACGGTAGCATTGTGGACAGTACAATTGCTTCACAGCTCCAGGGTCCCAGGTTCGATTCCGGCTTGGGTCACTGTCTGTGCGGAGTCTGCACATCCTCCCCATGTCTGCGTGGGTTTCCTCCGGGTGCTGCGGTTTCCTCCCACAGTCCAAAGATGTGCAGGTTAGGTGGATTGGCCATGATAAATTGCCCTTGGTGTCCAAAATTGCCCTTAGTGTTGGGTGGAGGTGTTGAGTTTGGGTAGGGTGCTCTTTCCAAGAGCCGGTGCAGACTCAATGTGCCGAATGGCCTCTTCTGCACTGTAAATTCAATGATAATCTATGATTAATCTAGGACAAAGGTTCGGCACAACATCGTGGGCCGAAGGGCCTGTTCTGTGCTGTATTTTTATATGTTCTATGTTCTATGTACCCCACATCCCTTGAACCCCAAGAGCTATATCTAATTCCTTCAACGTTTTGGCCTCAATTAGAAGTGGACTAATAAAAGAACCTTTTCAATGAGCATAAATGGATGAGTTTCCGAGACAAAACTTCCTGTTCTATTTAGTAATGCAAAATGTGAGGAACTGTGATTATCCAGTACATGTATTAAAGCATCACCAGCATTACTCGGGATCCCTTTGCTGCTATTTCTACATTAGTGAAAATTATTTTAGTAGCTATTTATAAAGGAAAATACACAAAATGCAAACAGGAATTTTCTGAAGGTCTTTCTCAATACTAGATATCGTTTTCCACCATGAAATCATCTTCAGCTTGTTTCAGGACGAATGCCCTACTTAGTTATAATTTAATTCAGTGAACATTATATAAGGTGCTCTTTGTTGGAGTTGGAGAAGAAAAGGACAGCACAGTGGCAGAGGTATGATAATTGCTCCTGTAAAGTGCCTTGGGTCATTTTACTACATTAAATATGTTATGCAAATGGTAGTAGTTGTTAGTGAACCAACACTTTAGTAGCAGATTAGCATTGTCACAGATGAGATTCTCACAGCAATGAGTTTGAAAACTCAATGAGACCACTAGGAGAATAAGCTCCAAAGAGCTCACTCAGAGCTTCAGAAAGCCGAAGCAAGTACCTCAATTACTTTCACATAGAATCTCATTGCCTTTTTAGAAGTATAAGGCAAGACAAAAAAATCTCTTAACTGGCTACAAACACAAACTATCCATCAACGCATCACACAGATTACCTAGCGCTGAATTCTCCAGCCCATTCCACTGGCGAGATTTTCTGGTTCCGCTAGGGGGACTCACAACGGCGAGTTTCCCGGCGGCAGGGCGGGCAAGCCATGCAAAATGCCGTAGACATCGACGGGACCGTAAGATCCCGCAGGTGGGGACAAAGGCAAGCCGCCTACGCCACCGGAAAACACGCTGCAGGGGACCAGAAAATCCCGCCCCTAGTCTTCCATCTCACTGTTGCTTAACTGTATGACCTTGGCTGGAAGGCTTCCTCCATATCAGTAACTATAGTTCAACAATGCATAATTGGCTGGGAAGGGTTTTCGCGACATGGAAAGTGCAAATGCAAATTTTTCTTCCTTTGTTACTGTTTTGAAATCTTTTCAAACAGGCTCAAAATAGTAATCACACTGTATTACCATTTTCACAACCGACTATCATCTTGTGGTTCAAATGAAAGCTGTCTCAATTAACTTGTGTGGAATCTTCATTGTACGAAAAGTCAGACCTGAAATGTTAACTCTGCTTTTCTCTCCACAAATGCTCCTGGACACCCTGAGTATTTACAGCATTTTCTGCTTGATAGACTATTAGGGGAACTGGTTCATTTGAACAGTGACACATCCCATCTTTCCTTACCTGTGGCTTTTTATGTTTGAGAATTGAAGTTCAGGGGCCATCTGGGCCAAGGTATTGGCCTGATTGCAATACTCAACCACCAAATCATGACATCATTGCATAAAATGTCTGTTTCGCAGATTAACTGCAGTAAATTCAAATACCCAGTGGTAGGAATAGAAACAAATGTATTAAACTGTAAAGCACTGTAGGCACTTACATACTTACAACACAAATACAGTGACTCAATGGAAGCAACTCTTGCCTCTGAAGTAAGAACACCTGATTTCAAGTCCTACTCTAGGACCTGGGTACATAATCATGGCTGAGATTTCAGTGCAGTACTGGGTGAGTGATAGAGGTGCAATCTGTTTTAAAAGTTAAACTGAGGTCTCGTATGCCCTCTCAGGCGGACAGAAATGATCCCATGGCCTTATTTGAAGAGTAGAGTGGTCCAATCATTAACCTTGCCGATATTTATTCCTCAATGGACGTGACTGAAATAATTGAGAGAATTGACCTCATAGTATTTTGTGGGAACTTGCTGCATGCAAATTGGCTGCTGTATAACTACTCTTCATTGTGTTTATTTGGCTCTTCCGGTTCTGCACGCCAGCAGGATCTTCTGATCCTGCCGACGGCTATTGGTAGCAGCGGGACCAGACGATCCCACCACCAGCCAAAGGCGGGTCGCCTCCTACCATTGTGGAATACCCTGTGGGGAGACCAGAGAATCTCGCAAGTTCTTTGTTATGTCCTGATGTGCAAGGCCTCAACTAAATTTAGTTCTTCCTTTCTTAAAGTGTCACAAGAAAAGTTGCTGATGAACTGAATTCATTTTTCTTTGAAATTGATGGGGGGGGGGGGGGGGGGGGGGGGGAAAGAGTCTGAAACCAATCGGCCACCTGAAAGTCTCAATTGGTGTGCTATGCTTCGATTTAGAGCCCTAAAGTTTCATCACTCTTGTGATTGAGTCGTGTGCTCAGTCACACGTTACTCTTCAGAGGAAGTTCTGCGATTTGGCGATAAATACAAAAATGGGGCTTAGGTTGCGTACTAATCACAAGAACCACCCATACAACAAAGTCAGAATTACTTAGTTTTGTTTCCCTGTTGATTTCTTTACCTCTGCTCCTTAAGACGCAGTCTCATGCTGGGATACAGTTCCACTACTGCTGCCCATTCATATCTCACTGAAGTCCATGGACCTAGTGGTCAACAACAACTTGTTTTTCGATAGCAATCTTAATTAATTAAAATAATCCCATGCAGCTTCACACAAGGGTAATCAGTCAAAAATGGTTAAAGAAGGAGCTCTTTGAGGAGGGGCGACTAAAGCCTTGGTCAAAGAGGTAGTTTTTGAGGAGAGTCATAAAAGAGGGCAGAGAAATATGAGCATTCAAAATAGGTGTAGAAATAAGTCATTGGGCCCCTCAAGCCTGTCCTGCCATGCAAGAAGATCATGACGGACCTGTTTAAGTCTTGAATTTCACATTCTTATCTACTCTAGATAACCTTTTATTCCCCTGGCTAACAAGAATCTATCTACCTCCACCTTAAAAATATTCAATGACCACAGCCTCCACCGCCTTCTGAGGCAGAGCTTTCCATAGTCGCTCAACCCTCCAAGAGAAAATATTTCCCCTCATCTCTGTCCTAAAAGAGTCACCCCTAATTTAAAAACATTGCCCCCTAGTTCTGTACTCACCCACAAGAGGAAACATCCTTTCCACATCCATCTTGTTAAGACCGTTCAGGGTCTAATTATACTTCAATCAAGTCACGCTTAACTCTTCCAAACTCCAATCGAACAAGCCCAATCTGTCTAACCTTTCCTCAAAAGACAACTCGCTCATTCCAGGTATCAATCGCGTAAGCCTGTTCTGAACCACCTCCAACGCACTTACATCCTTCCTTAAATAAGGTGGTCAAAACTGCACACAGTATTCGAGATGTGGTCTCACCAAATGCCCTGTATAACTGAAGCATAACAGAAATGGAGACATGAAGACATTTAGGGTAGGAATTCTAAAGTATATGGCCAGCAATAAGGGAGTCAATGTAGAAGAGGAAGTAACAAGATATGGAGAAGTGCAGAGCTCTCAGATGGTTGCAGGGCTGCAGGAAAATACTGAGCTGGGGAAGAATGAGATCATGAAGGTGATAAATGTATTTGAGTTGTTGAGGGTTTTATGAAGTCATGGAGAGTTCACAGCGAGTTGTATCAAAGAAACATATGTTCATTTACACAGCTATAATACACAGCTCCTGGTAGTGCCCAATCAGGTCTTAACGGTCAATGTTGAACTGACTGACCTTATATACAACATAGATTGAGTTTTGCCGGCCCCCTTAACGAGGGAGCTCGTACTCCGCAAGTGACACAGGGAAGACAATCATTCCCACTCCATAGGTCCCGTGCGGAGGGTTATGACAGAGGGACTAGTCCAGATCAGTGAACAAAGGGGCAATAGGTGAGCAGAACCTGGTACGGATAAGGAGTTAGGCAACAAGAATTTTACATGAGCTGGTTTTCTGAAAGATGAAGAATAGGAGGTCGGCTGACAAAGCACTGGAATAGTTGAGTCCGGAAAAGGCCGGTTACCAAGAAAGCTCAAGACACCTTGGAAAGCCTGCCTGATTTGGCAGAGCTGGACACTCATCCCAGAGTGGAGGAGCTTGGTGAAACTATTGATTCACTTGCTACGGGCAAAGTCCAGATGATGATGCCATTCTGCCCGAACACATCAAGCACAAGAAACAAGCCATCCGCAACATCTGCACAAACTGCTGGGTTTCTGCTGGCGAGAGGGAGCAATGCCCAGAATGTGTGTAATGCAAAGATTGTGACCCTGTACCAGAGCAAGAGTGGCCGCCACGATTGCAACAACTATCATGGTATCTCTCTGCTGAGCATCATGGGAAACGTATCTGCCCATGTTGCTCGTCAGTCTCCATATCCTAGCTGAATGCATCTAACCCAAATCCCAGTGTGGTTTCAGAACTGGAAGATGGACATTTGATATGATCTTCTCAGTCCGGCATCTGCAAGAGAAATGCCATGAACAATTATGTGGACATAATTGGCTAGGTCAGCATTTATTGCCCATCTCTAAATGCCCTTGAGATGGTGCCGGTGAGATGTATTCTTAAACCACTTGTGTCCATGAGGTGTAGGTAACCCACTGTGCTGTTAGTTAGGGAACTCCAGGATTTTGATCCAGCAACAGTGGATCAAAACAGAAGGAATGGTGATATAGTTCCAAGTCAGGATGGTGTGTGGCTTGGACGGGAACTTGCAGCAGGCAACATACAGGGATAGGCAACAGCACCTCCTCCACAATAGTCCTCAACACCGGAGCCCCGCAAGGATGTGTGCTAAGTCCTCGACTGTATTCCCTATACACACATGACTGTGAAGCAAGATTTAACTCCAACTCAATCTATAAGTTTGCGGATGATACGACTGTGGTGGGCCGTATCTCAAACAAAGACGAATCAGACTACAGGAGGGAGATAAATCACTTGGTTGCATGGTATACTGAAAACAACCTCTCTCTAAATGTTGGAAATACCAAGGAACTGATCATTGGCTTCAGGAAGCATAGCACGACACACACTCCCGTCTGCATCAATAGCTCCAAAGTGGAGATGGTCGATAACTTTAAGTTCCTGGGGTCACCATCACCAAAGTCTGTCCTGGTCCACTCACGTTGATGCAACAGTCAAGAAAGCCCAACAACGTTTCTACTTCCTGCGGAAGCTAAAGAAATTTGGCATGTCTGCATCGACTCTCACAAACTTCTACAGATGTGCGATAGAGAGCATCTATCCAGCTGCATCACAGCCTGGTATGGCAACTGCTCGGTCCAAGATCGCAAGAAACTGCAGAGTGTGGTGAACTCAGCCCAACTCATCACACAAGCTTTCCACCCCCACATTGATTCTGTATGCACCTCCCGCTGCCTCAGGAAGGCAGGCAGCATTATCGGAGACCCTTCCCACCCAGGCATTGCCTTCTTCCAGATCCTTCTATCAGGCAGAAGGTACAGAAGTCTGAAGACCCGCACATCCAGATATAGGAACAGCTTCTTCCCCACAGCTACAAGACTCCTCAACGACTCCCCCTCGGACTGATCTGTTCACTGTAAGAACACTATTCACGACGCCGTATGCTGCTCTTGCTCATGTATTTGCTTTGTTTGGCCCTTTGTTCCGCACTGTAACCAATCACTGTTTGTCGATGTACCATTTGTCAATGTTCTCTGTTGATTATTCTTTTGTCTACTATGTACGTACTGTGTACGTTCCCTCGGCCGCAGAAAAATACTTTTCACTGTACTTCGGTATATGTGACAATAAATCAAATCACCCATCATCAGTGGTGCTGTTGCCATGCATCTTCCGCCCTTGTCCTTCTAGGTAGTAGAGCTGGTAGATTTGGAAGGTGCTGTTGAAGACGCTTTGTGTATTGCTGCCTGTAGATTATACATAGTGTTGCCACTATGTGTCATTGTTGGGGGTAGTGACTGTTGGGGGTGCCGATCAAGGTGGCTGCTCTGTGCTGGATGATATCAAGTTTCTCGAGTGTTGTTGGAGCTGCACTCATCCAGGCAAGTGCAGAGTATTCCAACATACTCCTGTCTTGTGCCTTGTAAATGGTGTACAGGCGTTGGGGGGTCAGGAGGTGAGTTACTCACCACAGATTTCGCAGCCTCTGACCTGCTCTTGTAGCCAAAGTATTTGTATGGCTGGTCCAGTTAAGTTTCTGGGCAATGGTAATCCCCAGGATGTTGATAGCAGGGAATTCAGCAATGGAAAAGCCATTGAATGTCACTGCGAGGTGATTACATTCTCTCTTGCAGGAGATGGTCATTGCCTGGCACTTGTGTGGTGCGAATGTTATTTGTTTATATATTGCACTCATCGATCTCACCAAGGCATTAGACCATGCGAGTAGAGATAGTATATTTAAGCTGCTGGAAAAAATTGGCTGCCCATTGAAGCTGCTCAACAGGATTTCTACTGTCTAATACAGATAGGGAATATACAGTGAATGGTAGAACCCTCAACTAATACAGGTAGGGAATATACAGTGAATGGTAGAAGCCTCAACTAATACAGGTAGGGAATATACAGTGAATGGTAGAACCCTCAAATGTATTGACAGTCAGAGAGATCTAGGTGTACAGGTCCACAGATCACTAAAAGGGGCAACACAGGTGGGGAAGCTAGTCAAGAAGGAATAAGGCATGCTTGTCTTCATTGGCCGGGTATTGAGTATAAAAATTGCCAAATCATGTTGCAGCTGTATAGAATTTTAGTTAGGCCACACTTGGAGTATAGTGTTCAATTCTGGTCGCCACACTACCAGAAGGATGTGGAGGCTTTAGTGAGGGTGCAGAAGAGATTTACCAGGATGTTGCCTGGTATGGAGAGCATAAGCTATGAGGACAAGTTGAATAAACTCGGTTTGTTCTCACTGGAACGAAGGAGGTTGAGGGGCGACCTGATAGAGACCTACAAAATTATGAGGGGCATAGACAGAGTGGATAGTCAGAGACTTTTTCCCAGGGTAGAGGGGCCTATTACCAGGGGGCATAGGTTTAAGGAGCGAGGGGCAAGGTTTAGAGGAGATGTACAAGGCAAGTTTTTTTACACAGAGAGTAGTGGGTACCTGGAACTGCTACCGGAGGAGGTGGTGGAAGGAGGGACGATAGTGACCTTTAAGGGGCATCTTGACAAATACATGAATAGGATGGGAATAGAGGCATACAAACCCCGGAAGTGTAGAAGATTTTAGTTTAGGCAGGCAGTATGGTCGGCACAGGCTTGGAGGGCTGATGGGCCTGTTCCTGTGCTGTGCCTTTCTTTGTTCTTTTTCCAAGTCAGCATGATGGGCAAGGTCAGCTGTGACAGGCCAACATCAGGACCCTCGATTTCGGCGGCAGGGTCAAAAAGGGTTGTGTTCTGACACCAACATTTTTTAGGCATATTCCCTTTGCTGTTGTCAGATCCCTACAGAGGGTGCATACTTACATACCAGAACCAACAGAAAGCTGTTCAGCCCTTCCGCTCCTGAGATACAAGATAAATGTGTACCAAGTCCTCATTAGAGTTGTTCCATGCTGTCGACAAGCACTACTTTCTAACCCGATGTACACCCTCAGTGGCAAATGGGCAGATACTCTCACTCCTGTAAAAAGTTTGGTTTGACCAGCAGCATCAGGATGACAAATGTCATGGTCCAGTATGGCAACAATGTGACAGTGGAGGTTGCTGATAGCTTCACATATCTCATAGAACATTCAGTGCAGAAGGAGGCCATTCGGCCCATTGAGTCTGCACCGACCCACTTAAGCCCTCACTTTCACCCTAGCCCCGTAACCCAATAACCCCTCCTAACCTTTTTGGTCACTAAGGGAAATTTATCATGGCCAATCCACCTAACCTGCACGTCTTTGGACTGTGGGAGGAAACCGGAGCACCCGGAGGAAACCCACTCAGACACAGGGAGACCGTGCAGGCAGACAGTGACCCAGCGGGGAATCGCACCTGAGACCCTGGCGTTGTGAAGCCACAGTGCTATTCACTTGTGCTACAGTGCTGCCCTGGCTCAACAATCACCAGCAATGTGCCACTTGATGATGAAATCAACGCACACTCATCGCAAATGCTGCTGTTGTAATGTCTAAGCTGAGTAGTCATGTGGCACAACAGCAACCTGACTGAGAACACAAAACAGAGTCAACCAAGCCTGCAACCCCAAAGGATTCCTCCCACAGTGCTGAGGCATGGATAACAGGAGAAAAGGCTGGAAAGTGTCCACTCTCGCTATCTCAGGCATATAGCCTCAGCGTCTCTTGGCAGGTCAAGGTCATTAACTTAGGAGATCCTGAAGCAGGCTAATTCCATCAGCATGCACTCTTTTCTAAGCCAACGATGTCTGAGCTGGCTCAGCCACATTCGTCCGATAGATGTTGGCCGTATACCGAAAGACCTTCCTCCAGGTCACAGCCTCTTGGGCATCCATACCCCCACTGCAAGGAAGATATGAAGATGTTGACACTGACAATTTAGAGATGGCTGCTGATGAATGTAACCTCTGGAGGCTGACTGTATGGAAGGGCATTGGAAGGTGCACGCAGAACTGAAAAGCTTAGTTGGCCGCAAAGAGGGCTAAGAGGAAACAGGGGCCAAAGATCCTGCACCTTCTCAGCTCACTGTCATCCTCTGCAGCAAAACTGCCAAGCCAGAAGGGGGCTCCTGAGCTGCAGCAGACGATGCCTATCACAGAGTTGAACACTACAGCGCAAACCATGGTCTGGTGAGACAACACGCCACCACCAAAATATTTATTTGGAAATTTCATATGTAATGGAAATTGTAGATTCTTATTTTAGGCTTCATTCTTTAAAACCAGAGATTTGAATTTATAAAATCCAAGGAAGAATAAAGCAAAATGGAAACCGGCCTTTTTGAACTGTTCCATTGTTTGGGGTCCAAAACATTTGTTTTTGTTTAGTTGACTTAGCCCAAGTTGAGTAATGTCAGACACCACCAACACTAGAAAAAGTAGAATCGTGGACAAAATAAGAGCTATGTAGTCTAGTATGAGTTCCGAAAGCCTATATTTAATATAGGAGGAAGAGAAACCTGAGGGAGGTAAAGATTGAGCTGTGGTGCCAGGAACGAATGAGTCGAGGTTTCAACATAGTGAAAATGGAAAGAGGAGAACAAAAGAGTTGGATGACTTATTTAGAGACAGAACAAGATAGTTCAGTCACTTTGAAAATCTACTAAATGTTGTAGTGGTCTGTCTGCAAACATTATACACAAATGGGGGATACATTGTTAATACTTTTAACATTTGAGACATTAACTGTTCGCACCAAACACAAGGACCATGACTAAAACACATTGCATCGTAACAGGAACGTTATTGGTTTCATTTTTTATTTTGTTTTGCATTGTGATACTACATGCCTATCATGCAGAGATTGTACCTGAGGTGATTCTCTGTTAAGTATGTAGAGCTTGACAAGACTATGACTTCAGAATGCTTCTGGAGTTTTACAATTCATTGCACTTAAAATAAATTTGCTTTGGCAAATACAGTTGACATAATTGTTGTCATGTCATGGAAAAATAAGAGACTTGCAGTGGGAACCTTTCTTTTCAACAACTGGTCTGACTGGTCCCTTTTTCTGCTCCACCCTCCTCCCTGTACACACACACACACACACACAAGACATATCCCCAGAATGTTGCTTATGCTATATGAGCTCAGATTTAGTTTTCATTAGTTTGCATTCTCGGCAACACAGAGACAATATGATGAATATTAAACAAACAACTAGAGGGAAACTTTTTTCCTGTTTTTAGTAAGCTCACGAACGAGAGATCCGTTTTTTGAGGTTGCATTTATCAGATCTTATTTATGGTGACAGAGAAACAAATTACAAAACAATTTGCCCAAATGTTTGGGGTGAAGTCTGAAGCTTTCTTATTCATCGATCATTACATGGTTCAGAAGTGCCAGATGCACACATATCATTTATATATCATGCACTGGAAGTCACCAAAAAGAGATTTATTTCGCAATGTTACTGTGATAATGATTTCAGGAGCGTCCACTTTATTCATTAATATATCTGGGAAAGATGAAAAACTGAGCCGTATTTAGAATATTTGAGTTGAAATATGAAATTCACTATTATTTTTAACAGCACTTCATTATCAGCCTTAGAGCTCTGTTTTGTGTGCCTGTATGTGTGTGCATATAGGGGAGGGAAAGGTGAATAATATTTACACCTTTCTACTGTTCACCCATTTCATATATTGTCTTGAAGTTCCCAGAAAAGTATGCCTGAAATTGCCCATATTAATCATGCAACTTGCTTTCCAGAACATTAAATATTATGAAACTCAATTCAAAAACTAATGACTCCTTTTGCATGTAAAAATCATGAATCAAGTTATGAACATTCAATTCAGATTGTAAACAACGTTGCCTAAAATGTACAGACAGATATTTGTACATCCACACATGCATGCATAACTAATTTGTCATTTTCTTGTGTGGATGAACATAATTTACAGTTGGAAAATAACTTTTAGAGTCTGTGGGACAACTCTAACTCAATATAAATGTTTTTTTAAAAGTACCTACTTTCAAAAATGTCACACCTGCATTTTCTGATATATTAGAAATGTAAAAACTGCGGCTGCACACTCAACTGCAATTTAAAAGTTATATTCAATAAAATGGCAGATGGGTTTTTCGGTTTTGTTAGCAAAACAATTCTAAAACATGTTCATCGCTGAATTGTTATAAAGATGTCAAGCTATTGTACAGGGTAAGCAATAATAGTGGTCACAACAAAACTCTTGTGCAGGGTACATTTGAAATTTGATACTCACATTAAGGCTTAAGACCCCAGGTAACCATGACACATTTTTGCACGTTTCAAATGACATACATCAGTTTCTGTTTCCAACATAATTGAACTGCGCAAATACAACACTTTACACTTTTGATCTGGGCATGGATACCCATGAGGACAGAAATGGATGCATAAAGCATAAAATAATTCCATTGGTAACATCGATAATCTCAAAGGTTACTTCAGCAGAAACTGTAAGCTCAATTAAGAGTTTTCCCTACTCTCAAGTTAATTTAATAAATTATCATATTTAACTGAGGCCACATATTTGCACCTTGCAAGCCACTGAATTCTTATATAAGCGATAATAAGCCTCTAATTCCATTATATAAAATCACAAAGAAAATATGCAAAAACAAAAAAATTAAGTAATTTATTAACCGCATCTTTTAGAAAGTAAAAACGTGATTTCCCTCTATAAAACACACACAACAATATTTCTAAGTTAAAATATTCAGATTACTCGACCTCCTTTTAAGCAACCAGAAATCACATCAATTTATTTGATCAAAACTAGTACAACAGTTTCTCAAGCTGACCACAAATGAAGATGATAATAATAATAGTCACTTGTTATGTAGATCTACTCACAATTTTCTTTCCTAACTAATCATTTTACAATTTTGGAACTTAACTGATGATAGAAAATAACAATCTAATATTGTCAATTCACGTGAGTTAATTTGATCAGACCTGCTATGATCAGGTCACTAAATGGACAGAACACACACAACATATTAATGGCAGAAAAGCCAGAATTGCTACAGCCATTTGGGAAGCTGAGGAACCCATATGCCTGGGCTATAGAATGATTTGCCGAACAGAAATGCTCAACATTAAACACTGGTTTGAGAAGCAAAATCACTTCTGAAACTACCTTTTGCGGCAGCCACTTAGAATATCCCTTAAATATTCAGACATTTCAGTTCCGCACTGAAAATACTATTTATGACGTCAACATTAGAACTCTTCTTTCTCACCCTCCACCTGGAATGTATTTCAGTACTGTTGTTTTAATGCTCAAGCTTTCTGCATCTACAAGGTCAATAAATATTTGTTTTTTTTACACATTTTCCTGCTTTATGTAACATTATCTTTTTACAGAGTGTTACACTCTCAGCTGCTCAGTAGGCACAATCAAAATCTATTATTCACACTTGAGCTTGAAATTGTGACCAGATTATTTTTCTTTAGAGAACTCATTACAGTCAATAACTTGGTCGCATTGCAAAAAATATTCAAATAAGCACATTTTACATCCGTTGGATGCCTTGCAAAAAGAAGTTAACAGATGACCAACAAACAGGCTGTTCCTGTTTTTTGGGGTGGGGGGGGGGGGGGGAATTAAACATTGATTTAAATTAAATTACATTTGAAGCGTATTTTGGAATTTGCTGTCAAAAATAACTACCCTCTGCTGCATTTACTGTATTTACTTCACTCCTCTCAGAAAATTTATTTAGAAGGTCAGATTTGAAGCCAACTATTTAAAGATTGTATAGAAAAACAATGTCATTTTAAAACATATGAAATACAGGTTCTTATTTGCTTTGCTCTGTTTTTAAATAACATTTTGAAAAAGAGTTGCTAAAATTAAAGTGTTTCCTTGGTACTATACAAATTGTTTCTGTAATGGTTTTTGCACTGCTACATTCAAAAGATTTTGTCAACGAGCGTCCTCCATTTCATTTCCCATTTGCAGTTCTTGTAGCAGTCATGTTTAATTTGAGCAAATGTACCTGTTAATTTCCTCATTTTAAAAAATTCTTTCCCTTGTACAATTATAGAGGTTTTAATTCAGTAGTTTTAAAGGAAACTCAATCGCCCATCATTTGTTTCTCAAATTAAATGGATTAAAAACAAACTTTAGTGTGTAATTCTAATTAAGATGCAATTTTACTTTGCTCCAAACAAAAAGATTTAGACTAAACCAGGCTACGTCAAATATTCTTCTAAAAAGTAGCCTTGAAAAAAAAAGCTTGAATAGACTACATAAAACTATGATACAGCCATGGCCAGCGATGACGAGAAATTTAATCCAAAACACAAAATTACTTTTAAATGGATGAATATGCATAACAATAGTGATTGCATTCTTTGCTCTCTAATTTAAATAACGGCGAAGCCTCGTAATTAGGTTGCTGTGTAGCCTTTTGTTTTTGCTTTGTTTATTCATTATTCTGATTTCTTTTCCACCTTCTCTGCCTAGAGCTATCTGTTGCCAAAATCAGTCGGGAGACACCACAGAACCATAAGAGTTGTTTTGATTGTCACTGGTGCGCGATATTTCGTTCAACCCCACAAATGATAAAGCATTAAATAAAAACAAAAATGCTTTCCAGCAGTATTTGCTAAAGCACATCTTGAAAGAATTTAAGATAAGAATGAAAAGAATCTTTTTTTTTTAAAAGCGCAGTTCTCGTGAATAAAAACTTTGCTCTATGCTTTCAGCGGTCAGGACACGGCATAAACAATCTCCGCAAGATGTTTGGCACGATATCAAGCTCGGCGCAACGTTGCTGCGGAGCCAGAACAATGCCCGCTGTATTATGCACAAAAATCCAATTGTCAAGTTCATGTACAAAGGGGAGATCTGTGTTTACTGAGAGCCTACAGTATCTACAACCCGTTAAAACACTCATGTAACTTTTCCCCCAAAAAATTAAGTTTGCTTTACCACAAACTGAGAGCCAAGGATCA